>NC_050098.1:25002500-30002500 GCF_902167145.1 Zea mays | reverse complement strand
TCATGAGATGGAGGACAGGTTGGCGCTTGTATAATTGTATTTCATACATGGCCAAATAAAAATTTCAAGTATAGTGTTTAACATGGCTAGATACAAAGTTAGTTGAGCCTAACTACCTCATCGGTACACGCATGGACACATTGGTGCAGGATATGAATTGTGTCACCTCTTTATGACTCTCTGCAATCAAATCAATGATTATTCAGGTGAGAATGAAGCATCTAAACACATACATCTATACGTAAGTACGTACACACACGCATGCATTCAGGCTATAGTAACTTGTAACCAAGCATTGTCAGTTGTTGGTTTCGATCCATTGGATGAGTATAAGTGGCCTAGCTAACAAAGAGCTATAGTAGTCACCACTCTGCCTGCATAACAAGAGAAGAGTTAAGTACAATAGTTTTAAAACCCATTGATCTGGAGAACCATCTATTTAATAGTGATCAATAAACATGGAGCAACCTACTGCTACTCTGCCACTTAATAAGCAACCCACATGGCAAGGACTTACTATGAGGACATTCACCTGGGCCCCAAGAACCCAGCAATCCACATTCGACCACCATTCACTAACTTTCTAAACAAAAAATGGTTACATTATGTATGTAATGAAGGTGGTTGTTGACATCTGTGACTTTTTTATATGGATAGATTCAAAACAAAAATACAACATATATTTAGAGAGCTATTGGAGAACTCACAATTTTTTACTACCAAAGTTATTTAGCAACTCCTTATATTTGTGAATTAGAGAGTTAAAATTTATATAACTACTGGAGTTGCTCTAACAGATATGACCCAAGTAGGTATGATTTAGTTTCTCAAAAACTCCAACCATTTTTAGTATCCCATCTAGTAATTGATATGCTTTGCAAACACTTATCAAGCCTGTTCATCCCAGTAAACAGAAAATGAAGCATGGAAACATCAAATCATGTAATAAGAAGAGATATCTTGTTTCAGGCCTCAAGTTGTACCTCCAATCTGCACCAATCATTTTAGTTGGCATCTTTGTATCATGTGGTATGTCAGTCCTTTACTTTGGCATTGTAAGATTGTAGGCCTATGATTGGTAAAACAGCAGCCCCATCTGCTGAGCTGCTCTGATGAATCCAATGCCCAAGGGAATGGGATACCATGCAACATAGTACCTAGATTTGAAGAGAGAGAGAGAGAGATCTGTTTTCAACACAAGTCACCCCACAAAGTTTTGTGAATCCAGATACAAGTACATGTTAAATTATAATATCACCAAATAAAAGGAACATAGAACAAACCAAGAGGCTGGATGAAGATCATGCAGGCTGACATCCAAATTCAAAGCCATGTTATCAGCCAATAATCTGATCTTGTCCTTCAAAGCCAACAAATTCGATCCATGGCTCTAAAAACATATCAGCGCGTCATCGCAGAGTCAGAGCATAAGCGACATCGCTCCCCACGGCCAACACCCTCCATAGTAAGACCAACTCTATCCAACAACTTATCCCAAAATCAAAGTTGAGAAACTGAACCTACAATAGGTGAACAAAATATTTGTTAAAAACACGATACCATTCACAAAATATAGCAATTGCTAGTAGCCTATCTTATTACAAAACTTCTAATTCACACATACATTCAAAATTGAAGCGTCCTTGGTTTCTAGCCTATCCTCAATAACCATCCCAATGTTCCCAAAAATGGGCATAAAGGAGTGCAATGCAGGTGAAGTACTTGCACAGTAGAACTATGTTCAATACTAATGGCAAACGTCAAACTTAAAATAAGATCAAATCCATCAGATTCTGATATGATACAGTCAACTAATTCATCTTGTGTACTACAACCTACCACATAAACACCACTTAGTAGACACCCTTTTTTCTTTAATATAGGGAACTGAACAACTAACTTATAAGCAAAAGATCAAAGCAATGCCATTTCATGGTATTAAAATGGGGTTAAGATGAAAAAGCATGTTATACGATGATGTAATAAATGGATAGAGTTTATCAGGTGTAACAATTTTCAGAACATCAAGTAGGACGGATGCAATCTGGTAGTGTCTACCCATTTCCTCCCTTCATCACTCAACAAAAATTAAGTCAATGTAGTATAGTATGATAATTTGTAAGATTGCTAATACAGCTAAACAATAACCATTCTTACAGTTTCCTTTTTCATCATCTTTGTGTAGATATTTTCTACAGTATTGGTAATAGAAATTTTGTATCTCCATTGCATTAGTTCTAGCAAGCTTGCTCTTTGTCTCTTGTTCATCCTACCAGGACAAAAGGGGCAAATATCAACAAACCAACTATAGTTTATTTTTGGTTGGATGGTAGAAAGAGTATTTGACAATTGACATAACGATGCGGTTAAGTCTTTGGTAATGGACAATGCACATTGATTGTCAAACATATCCTGTAAAATCACTTATTTGGTGCAAGCGTGCAACCAAACTATTAAGAGCACCCAATCTAGATCCAACCATTAAGCATACCTTTTCCAATCTATGCAATAGGTATGTTTTGAATTGTCGAACACCACGTCCACTTGAGTTTGTGTCCATAGCATGAACGTTCTCCAGGGAGCAGCGACCAACAAATCAAAACAACATAAGGTAACTGGATGTAGTGATGATTTTTGGGACAAGAAAATAGATTAAGTTGCGGAATAATATATAAAGAAGCTCAATGAGACGACTTAAATATCAATGGTATTGAAGAAATTGAAGGCGATAAATGGACAATCCTCACCCTCACCTACCCCTACTCTGATCCAAGCATATCCCTTAACACCGAGGAGGGCACCATGATCCATGTTGTAGCCTCCTAGCCAGCCTTGATGATGGCGCAGATACATCTCCCACCGGTTCCGCAACAGCTTTATTTTGGGATCGACAGCTTCAATAGCGCCTTGCAATAGTGGGGGAAAGTATAAGGATGACCAACAACAACAAACAAGATTAGAGTACAGAAGAATACATATGGAACATTTTGTAGAGCAACAAGGCATTGGGCTGCAAATATTACTACAATGAATAGAAGGTTACCATGCTTTCAGTTCTGTGGGCATCAGAGGACCAAGTTCAAAATTTTCATATCCATGAAGTGTTGTTCAATAATGTTCGAAACTTAGAGTAGATGAAGTGTTGTACCAGTCGGCGATGAAAGGGCAAACCCACCGGATCTACTCATGCACGGAACAAACGCAGCGGATCATGGGGCATACCATGTAGTCCATGGTGATGAAAGGGTCGTTGACGGTGATGAGCTTGACATCCTCGCTATGGAGGGAGACCCTGGCCACGAGCTCGCTGATCCTCCCGAAACCTGAGCAGACGCGCAGTTTAGATCGGACCAAACCAACTTGAGGAGGCAGTGGCCTCGCCGACGGTGGCTAGGGTCGGTGCGGGGTGAGCTTGAACGCAGCAGATCGAGGGGCATACCATGTAGTCCGTGGTGATGAAAAGGTCGTCGACGGTGACGAGCTTGACATCCTCGCTCTGGAGGGGACCCTGGCAACGAGCCCACTAATCCTCCCGAAACCTGAGCAGACGCACAGTTTAGATCGAACCAAACCAACTTGAAGTAGCCGAAGAGAGATCGAGGGGAGGAGGGCGCGATGGGGCGGATCGCAGAGCAGAGGGGAGGATGACAGTGTTGCCTGCGCGTTGATGGCGGGGATCGACCGAGGAACATGGGCGGTGTTGCCTGCGTGCCATCTTCCATCGACGGTGTTGCCTGTGCGTTGATGGCGGGGATCGGCCGAGGATCATGGGCAGTGTTGCCTGCGCGCGCCATCGACGGCGTGGGGACGAGGGCATTGATGGCGGCCTTGGATCCCCGTAATCGCGGAGCAGAGGGGTAGGAGGTCCTCGACGGCGTGGGGAGGAGGGTGGGGCGGATCGATGTTGAGGGAGGAAGGCGACTGTCTCGCGTAGGGGTGAGAGCACCTAGAGGGTGGTGAATAGGTGATCCTGTAAAATTCAACACTAAATTTCAATAAGCTTGATTAAAGAGATATTAGCACAAGTTAATCAAGTCTATGAGACAAGCTCTTGCGAACAGAAATAATCACAGAGAGGAGCAACACAAGAGACACACGATTTTTATCCCGTGGTTCGGACAAGTAACACTTGCCTACTTCCACGTTGTGGCGTCCCAATGGACGAGTGTTGCACTCAACCCCTTTCAAGTGATCCAATGATCAACTTGAATACCACGACTTTCTTACTTATAGTCTTTCTCCCGTTTGCGAGGAATCTCCACAAGTTGGAGCCTCTCGTCCTTACAATAAAAATCACAAAGAAGGCACAAGAGTAAGGATAGGAGAGCAACACACATAACACACAAATCCGCAGCACACACACGTACACAAGCCAAGACTTGAGCTCGAAAAGTAGCACAGAGAGTTCACAACTCGAACGGAGCTCAAATCACTAACACAATCGATCAAATGCGCGGAGGCGGAGTGTGAGAGTCTTAGAATGCTTAGTGAATGCTTGGAGTTTTTTCTCCATGCGCCTAGGGGTCCCTTTTATAGCCCCAAGGCAGCTAGGAGCCGTTGGAGATCAACATGGAAGGCTATCCTTGCCTTCTGTCAAGTGGCGCACCGGACAGTCCGGTGCGCCACCGGACAGGTCCTGTAGACTGTCCGGTGCGCTATCTCCTTCCAAATTTGGCATATCCGACCGTTGCTCCTCTGGGCTGATTGGTGCACTGGACACACCGGACAGTCCAGTGCACCAGCTGATCGTTGGAGCAGTCCACGTGTCACGCGAAGATTGCGCGGCCGACCGTTGCTCAGGCGACCGTTGGCTCACCGGACAGTCCGGTGAATTTTAGTCGTACGCCGCTGATCCTTTTCCCGAGAGCAGCCATTTCAACGGAGACCAGCCTGGCGCACCGGACACTGTTCGGTGCACCACCGGACAGTCCGATGTGCCAGACTGAGCTGAAGTTTGGCTGCATATAGCCAAGTCTTTTGCAATTCCATTCTCTTCTTCTCAGCACTGTTTCTAGCACTTAGATAACCAATGTTAGTTCACAAAAAACAATGTACTCAGTCTAGAAACGTACCTTTTACTTTGATTTGCACCTTTCACACATTTAGCACATTAGTACCCAAATAATGTGTTGTGCATCTAATCACCAAAATACTTATAGAAATTGCCCAAGGGCACATTTCCCTTTCAATCTCCCCCTTCTTGGTGATTTATGCCAACACATCAAAAAGCAACAAAAGAAGTACAATATCGAATCAAATTGAAGACCAAATTGTTTTTGTTTATGATTTGGCATATTTGGATCACTCTTTGCCACCACTTGGTTTGTTTTTGTAAATCAATTCCTTTTTCCTATTTCTAAGTCAAACACACTTGTTTGGGCAAATCAGGAGATGTTCCAGGAGAAAAAATGATCAAGTATCAGAAACTCCCCCTTTTCCCATAATCAAAATTCTCCCCCACAAGAGACCAAATTTTGCAATAAGAGTATTTTGGACAAATCAAAAACTAACTCTACTATTTTCAAAATTCTCAAGTGGTTGGATGATCCATTTGCTTTGGCCTTAATTTCTCCCCCTTTGGCATTAAGCACCAAAACGGGATCATTTTGGCCCTCTAACCCCATTGTCTCACCAAAAATGTCAATGCAGAGCAAAAAGGCAATTAGAGCATACGAATGAACTTGGAAGTAATTACACTAATACCGGAGTGCAGTGGAAGTCTTTGCATTGTCCAAGTCCACATTTCCCTTTCAATGCACCTTTTAGACTACATCAAGTATACTCAAACAACCAGGTTAGTCTCAAAAGGTCAAGTTGTATCACATCCCCCCCTTAATATGTGCATCACTTGCATATGTACTTGTGAGGTCCGGGGATCACGTGTACAACTTGAACACCACAAATAAACAATAATGGATTTAAATGCATAAACTAACATGATCAAAGGCATAGAACACATGTATGCTATAGATCAATCCAAGTTACGCGAATCTAAGACATTTAGCTCACTACGCAACTTGCAAAAAGTTTTCTCATCTAACGGCTTGGTAAAGATATCGGCTAGCTGGTTCTCGGTGCTAATATGGTACACCTCGATATCTCCCTTTTGTTGGTGGTCTCTCAGGAAGTGATGCCGGATGTCTATGTGCTTAGTGCGGCTGTATTCAACAGGATTATCCGCCATGCGGATAGCACTCTCATTGTCACATAGGAGTGGGACTTTGCTCAAATTGTAGCCAAAGTCCCGGAGGGTTTGCCTCATCCAAAGTAGTTGTGCGCAACACTGTCCGGCGGCAACATACTTGGCCTCAGTGGTGGATAGGGCAACGGATATTTGTTTCTTAGAACTCCAGGACACCAGGGACCTTCCTAGAAATTGGCACGTCCCCGATGCGCTCTTCCTATCAACCTTGCACCCGGCATAATCGGAGTCTGAGTATCCAATCAAGTCAAAGGTAGAGACCCCTTTGGATACTTGATCCCGAAGCAAGGCGTAGAAACTAAATATCTAAGAATTCGCTTAACGGCCACAAGGTGACATTCCTTGGGATCAGATTGATATCTAGCACACATGCATACACTTAGCATAATGTCCAGTCTACTAGAACGTAAATAGAGCAATGAACCTATCATAGACCGGTATGCCTTTTGATCAACGGACTTACCTCCTTTGTTGAAGTCGACATACCCGTCGGTTCCCATAGGTGTATTCGCGGGCTTGGCGTCCTTCATCCCAAACCATTTGAGAAGATCTTGTGTGTACTTCGTTTGGGAGATGAAGGTGCCGTCCTTGAGTTGCTTCACTTGGAACCCAAGGAAGTAGGTCAACTCGCCCATCATTGACATCTCGAACTTTTGTGTCATCACCCTGCTGTCATCCTCAAAGCCAGGGGGTTGTTCCACATATACCTCCTCCTTTATTGGCCCATTGAGGAAAGCGCTCTTCACATCCATTTGAAATAGCCTGAAAGAGTGGTGAGCGGCTGTCACACCCGGTTTTAGAAGGCAAACCGAATGCAAACCATGTACGTGCCAGGATCAGCAATTCATGTACACAATAGTTACATAACTGGACATCATCACACAGTGCTCAAATAATAACATAAAATAGGGTATAATAGTCGATTACATCATATGTCTGAGACATCCACATAGTCTTTAACAATAATCAAAGTGCGAAAAACGAAACGTAGATACACGCGGTCTTCACAGGCAGCCGACTGGGGGTTGCCGCTAACCCACGCCTAGAACTCGTCGTAATCTTAGAACTCCTGGAAGTCTCCTTCCACGGCTTCATCTTCTCCTGAGCAGTGGTTGCAATGCAGACAACCTGGGGATGGGGGGTTCGGTGTGTAGAGCAAGGGTGAGTACACATCAACATACTCAGCAAGTATCCTGTTTGGCTGTAGTGGACTAGCTTTATGTGGGGATAAGTCAAGCAGTTGCTTTTAGTTGGTAAGATTATTATTACTAGTAGAGAGAGCCAGATTTTAGAATTAACCCACGTTATTAACCCAAACGTACCCTTTCCAAACGAAAAGAATACCACTTACCATTACCATAGCCAATGCCAAAACCATCATTCTCATTGCCACCTATAATCCGAACATATCTGATCAAGTGTCACTAATCAATGGAGCTCCCTTGGCCGCTCATAACCGCGAGCACGGCTGATATATCAGTTTTCAAACACTCTGCAGAGGTTGCGCACTTTACTCACAAGCCGTGATTCCCTTTCTGCCCGGAGATCATGACTCTCCATTGATCACTACCATGGTGACCCAGCAGGGTATCACTATGTAGCCTTTACAAAGATTCCCCGGGGCTGTAGCCGCCCGTTAGGTTTCCTAAATGCACCGCACTCCTCCCCAAGAGGCGAACCATCCTTGGCAGAGCGAGCCGCATACACCGAGCCCCATTAACGGCACGACGGCTAAGCGAACTACACCCCGGTTCCTCTAATTATTCAGCTAAGGGCGTCCCATTCCACCCTCATGGTTGCACTGTTTTCCCGGGCGATCATTCGACGAACAGGTCCTTACGGAGAGGCACTCGAGAAACCGCTCGAGCCCCCTTAAATGCCACAAGTATAACAACATAATAAAGAAGGGAAACAACGTATCATTGATAAATCTCATCATGTTCATTGATTAATTTTAAGCGCTAGCATATAGCTAAACTGAAATAACCCAACCAAAATAGGTAAGCAAGGACATGGATAACAAAAGCTAGTCAATCCTTAGGTATGAATTGTGTAAATGCAGAAAGTGAATTATAGAATGTATAGGACAAAGATAGGTCAAGGGACATTTGCCTCCACCAACCAACTACTGCTCAGGGGCTTCTCCTGCGAGTTCTTTGGACTCCTCAACCAGACCGTTCTCTATGCGAGCGCAAACATACATCCATCCATTTGAATTAGGAAATAAACAGTACACCATACAAGAGAGAAGATAAACTGAATATGCATAAGATATGACATACGGTTTTGCATTCGCAACTGCTAGAAAAGGAAGAAGGAAGGTCTCACAGTGGCTAAAGCTATAATCGAAGCGTGTTACGTGTAGGTGTATAATTAATCATTACATCATCTAGTTCCACCTAGTTACGCTAACAAGTATTAATCACATGCGCTACTAGAGTTATAACTATTTCCAATTGGTCGACATTAAATAAAGTCAATGATTAACTACATGAAATAACTAACGTAATCAATTTCTGAGTTGAGTTTCCATTTCATTAATATAAATAACGTGATCAATGCGCATAAAATACACGGGGGGGTAGACGGGCACGTCTAGGGGTAGACGAGCATGTCACCCGCGACAGGACGCTACGCGTCGCGCCAAGGGCACGGCGAGCTGCGCCAAAGCACTGTGCGCACCACGTGAGCACGCGCGCGCGCAAGGCCACGCTGACGCGCCGCGAACGAATCGCGCGCATGCCGGGGCCGAGCCGCGGGCAAGGGGCTACGCCACGCAGGGGCACCGCGGCCGCGCGAGCCGAAGCCACGCCGTGCCGGGGCCACGCCGCGTAGGGGCGCCACGAGCAGGCGCCGGGGCCAGCCGCGCTGCGCGAGCCGCGGGACCGCGCCGGGCAGCACCGCGTGCTGCGCAAGCAGCGGGGCCGCGCTGGGCAGCGCCGCGCGTAGGGGACCACGCCGGGGCCGTAGGGTCGCCGCACCGTGGAGGAGCCACGAGCCGAGGCTGGGACACGGCCGCGCGCAAGGGAGGAGGGTCTCGCCAGGGCAGGCGAGCGCGCTGGGGCGGGCATGTCGGGGCTGGGCGGGGGCGAACGCGCCGCGGGGAGGGGGCCGAGCGCCATGGCTGGGGCCGGGGGCGCCACGCCGCGCCGGGCGGGCGCCATGGCCGAGCCACGCCACGTCGAGGCGGGCCGCGCCACCGCGGACGCGCGCCACCGAGCCGCGGGGAGGGGGCCGAGCGCCATGTTGGGGCCGAGGCCGCGCACACCGGGGAGATGGAGGGGGGGTCGCGCCGGGCCAAGGAAGAAGGGAGGGGCGGGGGAAGAGGAGGGAGGGAGGCTCACCGCGGGGGGGGGGGGGGGGGGCGAGGTCGGCGGCGATTTCGAGGGGCAGGGACGGCTCTAGGCGGCTGCGGGCGAGTTAGGCGGGGGGAGAGGGAGAGAACGTGTGCGGGGGGGGGGGGGTTAGAGGAGAGAGAGGGGCGGTTTTGGGGGAGGGGATGATAGGTGGGGCCCCACCAGGGGGTGGCGGCGGCTTAACCGCCTGCGCGCGCCGCGCTCGAGGGGGGGCGAGGGAAAGCGACTGGGCCGCCAAGTGGGTCCAAAGCGGGGGAGGGGGTCGCCGAGCTGGGCCACGGCTGGGCCGCCAAGCCAGCTGGGCCGCACGCGGGGGGGAAGGGGCAGGCCGCGCCAGGGGGGAAGCCGGCCCAAGGGGGGAGAAGAGGGAATTCCCCTTTTCCAATTTCTTCCTACTTTCCTATTATCTATTCTATCTCTAACCTTCTACTAAGTGCATGCTTTATGGAAACCAAGCAAATACACCCCAAAGGAAATTGATGCATGGCTCGGCATGATGCAACAAACAAAGAAAATATTTCCAGGGTTCACCTACACAAGATGTCGAGCTACTTCTCGCTAGAACTTTGAAAAGAACAAGGCATAACGAGGAGAAAAGAAAAGTAGGAAAGGTAACACCCGAATTTGGGGAGTGCCGGAGAAAGAAAAAATTCAACTCTCAAATTCGGGGCGTTACAGCGGCATAGGCTAATAGAATTCGGATAGACTCTAGCCTAGCCACAGGAGCAAAAGTCTCCTCGAAATCCAAACCTGCGACTTGGGCATAACCTTTTGCCACAAGTCGAGACTTGTTTCTTGTCACCACCCCGTGCTCATCTTGCTTGTTGCGGAACACCCACTTGGTTCCCACAACATTTTGCTTTGGACGTGGCACCAGACTCCAAACTTCATTTCTCTTGAAGTTGTTGAGCTCTTGAAGTAGAGTTTGTCGTCTAATACACCCTTAAAAGCTAATGAACCATCACTCCTTCTAAAGATAGATACATCAACATTTGTAAAAAGACAATTGTAACCCATGTGACACAATTGACTTACAGACAAAAGGTTGTAACCAAGCGACTCTACTAGAAATACATTCGATATGGAGTGCTCGTTGGTGATGGCTATCTTACCCAAGCCTTGGACCTTGCCTTGGTTCCCATCTCCAAAGATGATCGTATCTTGGGAATCCTTGTTCTTGACGTAGGAGGTGAACATTTTATTCTCCCCCGTCATGTGGTTCGTGCATCCGCTGTCGATAATCCAGCTTGAGCC
Organism: Zea mays; assembly: GCF_902167145.1. Taxonomy (NCBI): domain Eukaryota; kingdom Viridiplantae; phylum Streptophyta; class Magnoliopsida; order Poales; family Poaceae; genus Zea; species Zea mays. Next base: position 29,991,688 of record NC_050098.1, on the reverse strand, counting down.
CCCGGATGCATAAACCTGCAAGGAATTTAAGCTTGGGTTTTAGGTACCCAACTCATGTTGGGTCCTACAAGGTTAGTCACAATAATTTTTGGAACCCAAATACAAGTCTTGTCTCCCTTGCATTTGGATCCCAACTTCCTAGCCACTACTTTTTGCATTCTTACATGAAAGTAGAAACGAAGTGTTGCAAGCATGAAAAACAGTAGTAGGTTTATTACACATTTTCCTAGGCACATGATGCACAACATGATTTTTCCTAGGCCTATTTCTATCATGCACAAAAGTAGAGCTAGAGGCAAACATGGCATGTGGATCATTGTAAGTAGTATGAACATAACTCTTATTATAAATGGAACGACTAGCAATTTTCCTATCATAAATAAAAGTATGATTCCTTTGAGGACTACTAGCCATAGGGGCCTTCCCTTTCTCCTTGTTGAGAACGGGGGCCTTTTGGCTTGTTGAGTTCTTGGTTTCCTTTCGAAACCCAAGTCCATCCTTAATTGAGGGGTGTCTACCAATAGTGTAGGCATCCCTAGCAAACTTTAATTTATCAAAACCACTTTTGCAAGTCTTAAGTTGAGCATTAAGACTTGCCACCTCATCATTCAATTTAGTAATAGCAATAAGATGTTCATTACATGCATCAACATCAAAGTCTTTACATCTATTACAAATAACAACATGCTCTACACATGAACTAGATTTATTAACTTCCTCTAGCTTAGCATTTAATTCATCATTTAAACTCCTTAAACTAGAAATAGATTCATGGCAAGCAAACAACTCAGAGGATAGCACTTCATTTCTTTTAATTTCTAAAGCAAGAGATTTTTTAACACTAATAAATTTGTCATGCTCTTCATACAAAATATCTTCTTGCTTCTCTAGCAATCTATCCTTTTCATTAAGGGCATCAATTAATTCATTAATTTTGTCTACTTTGTTTCTATCTAAGCCTTTAAACAAATCAGTATAGTCTACTTCATCATCAGATGACTCATCATCACTAGAAGAAGTATACTTGGGAGTGTCCCGAATACATACCTTCTTTTCCTTAGCCATAAGGCAAGTATGGCGTTCGTTGGGGAAGAGCGAAGATTTGTCAAAGGCCGAGGCAGCCAATCCTTCATCATCGGAGTCGGATGAAGAGCAGTCAGAATTCCATTCCTTTCCAAGATGCGCCTTGCCCTTCTCCTTCTTTGTAATTCTTCTTCTTCTCTTTCTTCCCATACTTTTCTTGTTCCTGGTCATTATTATTATCGGGGCATTGAGCTATGAAATGACCAGTCTTACCGCATTTGAAGCAGGAGCACTTTCCCCTTGTTTTGTTCTTGTTGGGGGTACTCCTTGCGTCCTTTTAGTGCGGTCTTGAAGCGCTTGATGATTAGGGCCATCTCATCTTTGTTTAGCCCGACAGCCTCAACTTGTGCCACCTTGCTTGGTAGCGCCTCCCTACTGCTTGTTGCTTTGAGAGCAACAGGTTGTGGCTCGTAGACGGGTAGTGGACCATTAAGCGCATCGTCTACGTATCGTGCTTCTTTCACCATCATGCGCCCGCTCACGAATTTTACAAGAATCTCCTCGGGCGTCATCTTGGTGTACCTGGGATTTTCACGAATAAGGTTGACAAGATGGGGGTCAATTACAGTAAATGACCTTAGCATGAGTCAGACGACATCATGATCCGTCCATCTTATGCTTCCGTAGCTTCGGATCTTATTGACCAGGGTCTTGAGCCTGTTGTAGGTCTGAGTTGGCTCCTCTCCCTGATCATCGCGAACCTCCCCAGCTTGCCTTCCACCAGCTCCATTTTGGTAATCATGGTGGCATCGTTTCCCTCATGAGATATCTTGAGGGTGTCCCAGATTTGCTTGGCGTTGTCCAAGTCGCTCACCTTATTATATTCATCCCTGCAAAGAGATGCTAGCAACACAGTAGTGGCTTGGGCATTTTTGTGAATTTGTTCATTTATAATCACATGGTTATCGGTACTATCAAAATGCATCCCATTCTCCACAATTTCCCAAATACTAGGATGAAGAGAAAATAGATGACTACACATTTTATGGCTCCAAAATGAATAGTCTTCTCCATCAAATTGTGGAGGCTTTCCAAGAGGAATTGATAGTAAATGCGCATTTGAATTGTATGGCATGCGAGAATAGTCAAATGAGTAGTTCTGATTAACCGTTTTCTTTTTCAACGAAGAGTCGTCGTCATCATCATCTCTTGGTGAAGAAGAGGATGCATCGCTGTCGTAGTAGATGATCTTCTTGATGCGTCTCTTCTTCTTCCCATCCCTCTTCTTGTGACTCGAGCCTGAGTCAGTGGGCTTGTCGTCTCTTGGCTCGTTGAAGAGGGACTCCTTCTCCTTATCATTGACCACTATCCCCTTACCCTTAGGATCCATCTCTTCGGGCGGTTAGTCCCTAAGATGAAGAGTACGGCTCCGATACCAATTGAGAGCACCTAGAGGGGGGTGAATAGGTGATCCTGTAAAATTCAACACTAAATTCCAACAAGCTTGATTAAAGAGATATTAGCGCAAGTTAACAAGTCTATGAGGCGAGCTCTTGCGAACACAAATAATCACAGAGAGGAGCAACACAAGAGACACACGATTTTTATCCCGTGGTTCGGCCAAGTAACACTTGCCTACTTCCACGTTGTGGCGTCTCAATGGACAAGGATTGCACTCAACCCCTTTCAAGTGATCCAATGATCAACTTGAATATCACGGCTTTCTTACTTATAGTCTTTCTCCCGTTTGCGAGGAATCTCCACAAGTCGGAGCCTCTCGCCCTTACAATAAAAATCACAAAGAAGGCACAAGAGTAAGGATGGGAGAGAAACACACACAACACACAACACACAAGCCAAGACTTGAGCTCGAAACGTAGCGTAGAGAGTTCACAACTCGAACGGAGCTCAAATCACTAACACAATCGATCAAATGCGCGGAGGCGGAGTGTGTGAGTCTTAGAATGCTTAGTGAATGCTTGGGGTTTTCCCTCCATGCGCCTAGGGGTCTCTTTTATAGCCCCAAGGCAGCTAGGAGCCGTTGGAGATCAACATGGAAGGCTATCCTTGCCTTCTGTCGAGTGGCGCACCGGACAGTCCGGTGCGCCACCGGACTGGTCCTGTAGACCGTCCGGTGCGCGATCTCCTTCCAAATTTGGCATATCCGACCGTTGCTCCTCTGGGATGATTGGCGCACCGGACACTGTCCGGTGCACACCGGATAGTTCGGTGCACCAGCTGACCGTTGGAGCAGTCCATGTGTCGCGCGAAGATTGCGCGGCCGACCATTGCTCAGGCGACCGTTGGCTCACCGGATAGTCTGGTGCACCACCGGACAGTCCGGTGAATTTTAGTCGTACGCCGCTGATCCTTTTCCCGAGAACAGTCATTTCACTGGAGACCAGCCTGGCGCACCGGACACTGTCTGGTGCACCACCGGACAGTCCGGTGTGCCAGACTGATCTGAAGTTTGGCTGCACACAGCCAAGTCTTTTGCAATTCCATTCTCTTCTTCTCAGCACTGTTTCTAGCACTTAAATAACCAATGTTAGTTCACGAAAAACAATGTACTAAGTCTAGAAACATACCTTTTACTTTGATTTGCACCTTTCACACATTTAGCACATTAGTACTCAAATAATGTGTTGTGCATCTAATCACCAAAATACTTATAGAAATTTCCCAAGGGCACATTTCCCTTTCAAGGGGTGAGGGGGAGAGTGGATGAGCGGGCATCGCGCGGCCACAACTCCATCTCCGTGCACACAGACCGGGTGGCGGCGCGCACGGGGGCGAGGGAAGATGCGCTAGGTCAAAGTCGAGCCGAGTGGGTCGTGGGCGAGCGCGGGCGGGGGATGCGGCGACATTCGCGGGTGCATCACGCAGAAGATTTTGGCGAGTGGATCGCGCTGGGTCTGGCGGCGAGATTTGGAGATGGCGGCGAACATCAGAGAGGAGAGCGAGGGTGCGGAGATGGTGGCGAGAGAGCGCGTAGATGGCAGGTGAGAGAGACAACAGAGATGAGAGCGGGGTCGGACCTTCCATGGAACCATGCGGACCTTCCCTGGTTGGAGATTCTCCTTCCATGATGGCGGGCGAGAGAGCGGGGGCGCGAGAGAGGAGAGCGGGGGCGGGTCTGGCGGCGACAGACGGCAGAACCGTGCACCAAAAATTGTTGACGCCTACACTAGCGGCTTAAGTAGTAGTAGAGATTTGTTAGCTAGCTAAGGAGTGTTTGAATGCACTAGAGCTAATACTTATTAGTGACTAATGGGGTGTTTGAATGCACTAAAGATAATAGTTAGTGACTAAAATTAGCTAAAGACATCCAAACACCATAGCTAATAGTTTAGCTATTAGCTATTTTTAGTAAATTAGCTACAAGTTAGCTAACTTTTTGATAGCTAGCTAATTCTAATAGTATATTTTTAGCTAACTAACTATTTGAAAGGGAAATGTGCCCTTGGGTCATTTCTATTATATTTTGGTGATTAAGTGACCAACACATAGTGAGTGAGTTATTATGTGCCAAATAAAGAGAGAAGTGCAAATCATGTAACAAGGTACGTTTCTAGACTTAGTACATTGTTTTGAGTACTAATATATGTTGTCTAAGTGCTAGAAATAGAGAAAAGAAAAGAACCAAAAGACTTGGCTCGGTGTAGCCAAAGTCTAGCTCGGTCTGGCACACCAGATTGTCCGGTGTGCACCGGACAGTGTCTGGTGCGCCAAGCTGGACTCCGGTGAACAGGCCACTCTCAGGAGAATTTGGCGGCGTACGACTATAATTCACCAGACTGTTCGGTGGTGCATCGGACTATTTGGTGAGCCAACGGCCGCCAGAGCAACGGTTGGCCGCGCAATCCGCGGGCGACGCGTGGCCCACGCCAACGGTCGGCAGGGGGCACCGGACTGTCCGGTGTGTACCGGACTGTCCGGTGTGCACCGGACAGTGTCCGGTGCGCCAACGGCCATGAATCTGCAACGGTCGGCTGCGCCAGAATTGAAGGAGATCGCGCACCGTACATGAACAGTGGTTGTCCGGTAGTGCACCGGACTGTCCGGTGCGCCACCCGACAGAAGGCAAGGATAGCCTTCCTTGTTGGCCTCCAACGGCTCCTAGCTGCCTTGGGCTACAAAAGGGACCCCTAGGCGCATGGAGGAGTCACCCAAGCACACTCTAAGCATTCCAAGACTTCTAGTCCTCACTTTCACGCAATCGTTCATCCTTCTTGAGATTGGAGCACTTTTCGAGTTGCAAACTCCCCGCGCGTGTTTTGTGTGCTCATCTTCTCACTTGTGTGCGTGTTTGTGGTGTGGATTTAATTCTAGTGTGCGTTGCTCTTCCCAACCTTACTCTGTGCTTTCTTTGTGATCAATCTTGTAAGGGTGAGAGGCTCCAACTTGTGGAGATTTCTCGCAAACGGGGAGAAAACTATAAGGAAGAATACCGTGGTATTCAAGTTGATCATCGGATCACTTGAAAGGGGTTGAGTGCAACCCTCGTCCATTGGGACGCCACAACATGGAGGTAGGCAAGTGTTATACTTGGCTGAACCACGGGATAAACTATTGTGTCTCTTGTGTTGTCTTTCTTTGTGATTATTGTGATTCGCAAGAGCTCGCTCTATAGCCACTTGTTTCTATTGCACTAACATCTTTATAACCAAGCTTGTGGTTATTTAGTATTGAATTTTACAGGATCACCTACTCACCCCCCCCCCCTCTAGGTGCTCTCAATTGGTATCGGAGCCGTTCTCTTCACTTAAGAGACTAATCGCCCGAAGAGATGGATCCTAAGGGAAAGGGGATGGTGGTCAACATAAGGAGAAGGAGTCCATCTTCAACGAGCCAAGGGACGACAAGCCCACTGACTCTGGCTCGAGTCACAAGAAGAAGGACGGGAAGAAGAAGAGGCACATCAAGAAGATCATCTACTACGACAGCGACGAATCTTCTTCTTCACCAAGAGACGACGACGACGCGAAAAAGAAACCGGTTAATTCAAATTTTCCATTTGATTATTCTCGTATTCCTTTCAATTCCAATGCTCATTTGCTTTCAATTCCTCTTGGTAAACCTCCACACTTTGATGGAAAGGACTACTCTTTTTGGAGTCACAAAATGCGTAGTCACTTATTTTCTCTCCATCCTAGTATTTGGGAGATAGTTGAAAATGGAATGCAATTTGATAGTACGGATAACCCTGTATTTATTAACGAGCAAATTCATAAAAATGCACAAGCTACCACTGTTTTGCTAGCATCTTTGTGCAGGGATGAGTACAACAAAGTAAGCGGCTTGGACAACGCCAAGCAAATCTGGGACACCCTCAAAATATCACATCAAGGAAACGACGCCACCATGATCACCAAAATGGAGTTGGTGGAGGGCGAGCTGGGAAGATTCGCGATGATCAGGGGAGAGGAGCCAACACAAACGTACAACAGGCTCAAGACCCTGGTCAACAAGATTAGGAGCTATGGAAGCACAAGATGGATGGACCACGACGTCGTCCGACTTATGCTTAGGTCTTTTACTGTTATTGACCCTCATCTTGTGAACCTCATCCGTGAAAATCCCAGGTACACAAAGATGACGCCCGAGGAGATACTCAGAAAGTTTGTGAGCAGACGCATGATGGTGAAAGAAGCCCGATATGTAGACGACACGCTTAATGGTCCATTACCCGTCTACGAGCCTCAACTCGTTGCTCTCAAAGCAACAAGCAGCAGTGACGCTACCAAGCAAGGTGGCACAAGTTGAGGCGGTCGGGCTAAACGAAGATGAAATGGCTCTAATTGAGAGCACCTAGAGGGGGGTGAATAGGTGATCCTGTAAAACTCGAAATTAAACTCACAAAACTTGATTAGGAGTTAGCACAAATAATGCCAAGTGGCTAGAGAGGGGTCTCAACAAAACACAATAACCATAAGAGATCAATCACAGAGATGGCACAGTGGTTTATCCCGTGGTTCGGCCAAGACCAACGCTTGCCTATTCCATGTTGTGGCGTCCCAACGGACGAGGGTTGCAATCAACCCCTCTCAAGTGATCCAAAGACCCACTTGAATACCACGGTGTTTTGCTTTGCTTTTCTTAATCCCGTTCGCGAGGAATCTCCACAACTTGGAGTCTCTCGCCCTTACACTTACAGTTCACAAAGAAGCACGGAGTAAGGGAGGGATAAGCAACACACTTAAGACAAGAAATCACAGCAACACCACGCACACAAGTCGCAACAAGAGCTCACAACACAACTCAATGAGTTCACAACTCAACTAGAGCTCTAATTGCTATCACAAAGAATCAAAGGCGCGGAATCGATGTCTTAGTGCTTAGGAATGCTTTGAGAATGCTTGGTGTGCTCCTTGATGCGCCTAGGGGTCCCTTTTATAGCCCCAAGGCAGCTAGGAGCCGTTGAGAGCATTCCAGGAAGGCAAATCTTGCCTTCTGTCGCCTGGCGCACCGGACAGTCGGGTGCACACCGGACACTGTCCGGTGCGGATTTCTTTCCTTCTGTGGCGTAGTTGACCGTTGGCGCCTGGGAGCCGTTGGCGCACCGGACACTGTCCGGTGCACACCGGACAGTCCGGTGCCCCCTCCCGACCGTTGTCTCGGCCACGTGTCTTGCGTAGATCGCGCAGCCGACCGTTGGCCCGGCCGACCGTTGGCTCACCAGACAGTCCGGTGCACACCGGACAGTCCGGTGAATTATAGTCGTACGCCGCCGAAGAATTCCCGAGAGCGGCCAGTTCGCTCGAGCCATCCTGGCACACCGGACACTGTCCGGTGCACCACCGGACAGTCCGGTGCTCCCAGACTGAGCATAGTCTTGGCTACTCGAGCCAAGGCATTTCCTATTGTTCTTTTCCTGTTTCCAGCACTTATACACAATACATTAGTCTCTAAAACAATGTACTAAGTCTGAGAAACATACCTTTTGACATGATTTGCACTTTGTCCACCACTTTGCATAGATTAACACAAAAGCACTTGTGTTGGCACTCAATCACCAAAATACTTAGAAATGGCCCAAGGGCACATTTCCCTTTCAATCTCCCCTTTTTGGTGATTTATGCCAACACAACATAAAGCAACTAGAACAAGTGCAATATCAATGCAAATGAAAACTCAAATTTGTTTTGAATCAAATTTGGCATATATGGATCATTCTTTGCCACCACTTGGTTTGTTTTTGCAAATCAACCTCAATTTCCTAACTCTAAGTCAAACACACTTGTAGAGACATAAAGAGAGCTGTTCCAATAGAAATTTATCACAGTATCAAAAACTCCCCCTAAGCAATAAATTGATCACAGTATCAAAAACTCCCCCTATTTCCCATAATCAACCATTCTCCCCACAAGAAACCAACTTTTGACAAAAAGAGCCAATAAGAGTATTTTGACAAAACAAAAGCTCTATTCTATTATTTTCAAAATTCTCAAGTGGTAGCTGATCCATTTATTGCTTTGGCCTTTATTTTCTCCCCCTTTGGCATCAAGCACCAAAACGGGATCAATCTTGGCCCTTTAACCCCATTGCCTCACCAAAATCTTCAACTAAGAGTTAAAAAGGCAATAAGAGTATAGAGATGGACTTGGAGTAAGTTACTCTTTCATCGGAGTGCAGTGGAAGTCTTGCATGATCCAAGTCCACATTTTCCCTTTCAATCCTCCTTAGAGACTAAATCAAGCAAACTCAAGCATATAGTTAGTCTCAAAGGGTCAAGTTGTAACACATCTCCTTGTAAATATGTTCATCACTTTGCAACAGACTTGTGAGGTCCGGGGAGTGCTTGTACAACTTGAGCACCATAAATAAGAAACAAAATGCATAAGGAACATGATCACAGGCATAAACACAAGTATGCTATAAATCAATCCAAGTTCCGCGAATCTAAGACATTTAGCTCACTACGCAACTTGCAAAAGGTCTGCTCATCTAAAGGCTTGGTAAAGATATCGGCTAGCTGGTTCTCGGAGCTAACATGAAACACTTCGATATCTCCCTTTTGCTGGTGGTCTCTCAAAAAGTGATGTCGGATGTCTATGTGCTTTGTGCGGCTGTGTTCAACAGGATTATCCACCATGTGGATAGCACTCTCATTATCACATAGGAGTGGGACTTTGCTCAAATTGTAGCCAAAGTCCCTGAGGGTTTGCCTCATCCAAAGTAGTTGCGCGCAACACTGTCCTGTGGCAACGTACTCGGCCTCAGCGGTAGATAGGGCAACGGAGGTTTGTTTCTTAGAACTCCATGACACCAGGGACCTTCCTAAGAATTGGCACGTCCACGATGTACTCTTCCTATCGACCTTACATCTAGCATAGTCAGAGTTTGAATATCCAGTCAAGTCAAAGGTAGACCCCTTTGGATACCAGATCCCGAAACAAGGCGTATCGACTAAATATCTAAGAATCCGCTTCACAGCCACTAAGTGACACTCCTTAGGATCGGATTGAAATCTAGCACACATGCATACACTAAGCATAATATCCGGTCTACTAGCACACAAATAAAGTAAAGACCCTATCATAGACCGGTATGCTTTTTGATCAACGGACTTACCTCCTTTGTTGAGGTCGGTGTGTTCATCGGTTCCCATCGGAGTCTTTGCGGGCTTGGCGTCCTTCATCCCAAACCTCTTGATCAAATCTTGTGTGTACTTCGTTTGGGAGATGAAGGTTCCATCCTTGAGTTGCCTCACTTGGAACCCAAGGAAGTAGCTTAACTCGCCCATCATCGACATCTCGAATTTCTGAGTCATTACCCTGCTAAACTCTTCACAAGACTTTTGATTAGTAGAACCAAATATTATGTCATCGACATAAATTTGGCACACAAAAAGATCACCATCACAAGTCTTAGTAAAAAGAGTTGGATCGGCTTTCCCAACCTTGAAAGCATTAGCAATCAAAAAGTCTCTAAGGCATTCATACCATGCTCTTGGGGCTTGCTTAAGTCCATAGAGCGCCTTAGAGAGCTTACACACGTGGTCGGGGTACCGTTCATCCTCGAAGCCAGGGGGTTGCTCCACGTACACCTCCTCCTTGATTGGCCCGTTGAGGAAAGCGCTCTTCACATCCATTTGGAACAACCTGAAAGAATGGTGAGCGGCATATGCTAGCAAAATGCGAATGGACTCTAGCCTAGCCACAGGAGCAAAAGTCTCCTCAAAGTCCAAACCTGTGACTTGGGCATAACCTTTTGCCACAAGTCGTGCCTTGTTCCTTGTCACCACCCCGTGCTCGTCTTGTTTGTTGCGGAACACCCACTTGGTTCCCACAACATTTTGCTTGGGACGAGGCACCAGTGTCCAAACTTCATTTCTTTTGAAGTTGTTGAGCTCCTCCTGCATGGCCAACACCCAGTCCGGATCTAGCAAGGCCTCTTCTACCCTGAAAGGCTCAATAGAAGAGACAAAGGAGTAATGCTCACAAAAATTAACTAATCGAGATCGAGTAGTTACTCCCTTGCTAATATCACCCAAAATTTGATCGACAGGATGATCCCTTTGAATCATTGCTCGAACTTGGGTTGGAGGTGCCGGTTGTGCTTCTTCCTCCATTGCAAGATCATCTTGTGCTCCCCCTTGATCACACGTCTCCTCTTGATGAACCTGTTCATCGTCATGAGTTGGGGGATGCACCATTGTTGAGGAAGAAGGTTGATCTCGTTCATCTTGTTCCTGTGGCCGCACATCTCCAATCGCCATGGTGCGTATTGCGACCGTTGGAACTTCTTCTTCATCTACATCATCAAAAACAACAACTTGCTCTCTTGGAGAGCCATTAGTCTCATCAAATACAACGTCGCTAGAGACTTCAACCAAACGCAATGATTTGTTGAAGACTCTATACGCCTTTGTATTTGAGTCATAACCTAACAAAAACCCTTCTACGGCTTTGGGAGCAAATTTGGAATTCCTACCCTTCTTCACTAGAATGTAGCATTTACTCCCAAAAACTCGAAAATACGAAACATTGGGTTTGTTACCGGTTAGTAGCTCATACAATGTCTTCTTGAGGAGGCGATGAAGGTAGACCCTGTTGATGGCGTGGCAAGCCGTGTTCACGGCTTCCGACCAAAAGCGCTCGGGGGTCTTGAACTCTCCAAGCATCGTCCTCGCCATGTCTATAAGCGTCCTGTTCTTCCTCTCTACCACACCATTTTGCTGTGGTGTGTAGGGAGCGGAGAACTCGTGCTTGATCCCTTCCTCCTCAAGGTACTCCTCTACTTGAAGGTTCTTGAACTCGGACCCATTGTCGCTCCTTATCTTCTTCACTTTGAGCTCAAACTCGTTTTGAGCTCTCCTTAGGAAGCGCTTGAGGGTCCCTTGGGTTTCAGATTTATCCTGCAAAAAGAATACCCAAGTGAAGCGGGAAAATTCATCAACTATAACAAGACCATACTTACTTCCTCCTATACTTAGATAGGCGACGGGTCCGAAGAGGTCCATGTGAAGCATCTCCAAAGGTCTTGATGTGGTCATCACATTTTTGGTGTGATGTGCTCCTCCTACTTGTTTACCTGCTTGACAAGCTGCACAAGGTCTATCTTTTTCGAATTGCACATTAGTTAAACCTATCACGTGTTCTCCCTTTAGAAGCTTGTGAAGGTTCTTCATCCCTACATGTGCTAAGCAGCGATGCCACAGCCAGCCCATGCTAGTCTTAGCAATTAAGCATGCATCTAGACCGGCCTCCTCTTTTGCAAAATCAACTAAGTAAAGTTTGTCGTCTAATACACCCTTAAAAGCTAGTGAACCATCACTTCTTCTAAAGACAGACACATCTACATTTGTGAATAGACAATTATATCCCATATTGCATAATTGACTAACAAATAACAAATTATATCCAAGAGACTCAACTAAAAACACATTAGAAATAGAGTGTTCATTTGATATTGCATATTTGCCTAAGCCTTTCACCTTGCCTTGATTTCCATCACCGAATATGATTGAATCTTGGGGATCCTTGTTCTTGACATAGGAGGTGAACATCTTCTTCTCCCCAGTCATGTGGTTTGTGCATCCGCTGTCGATAATCCAGCTTGAACCCCCGGATGCATAAACCTGCAAGGAAAATTTAGGCTTGGGTCTTAGGTACCCAACTCATGTTGGGTCCTACAAGGTTAGCACAAATATCCTTAGAGACCCAAATGCAAGTTTTGTCTCCCTTGCATTTTGCCCCTAATTTTCTAGCAATTATCTTCCTATACTTTCTACAAATAGCAAAGGAAGCATTTAAAGCATGATATATTGTAGAGGGTTCTTTAACTTTCCTAGGAACATTAACAACATTTCTCCTAGGCCTATTAATAAAATATCTCCTAGACATATCTCTACCATGCATATAGGAAGAACTAGAAGCAAACATGGCATGAGAGTCATAAACATGTGAATCAAAAGCATCATAACTTCTATTTGCATTTCTAGCATGTCTCCTATCATGATACATAAAAGCATGGTTCTTTTTAGCACTACTAGCCATAGGGGCCTTCCCTTTCTCCTTGGCGGGGATGGGAGCCTTATGGCTTGTTAAGTTCTTGACTTCCCTCTTGAAGCCAAGACCATCCTTAATTGAGGGGTGTCTACCAATCGTGTAGACATCCCTTGCAAATTTTAGTTTGTCAAATTCACCTTTGCTAGTCTTAAGTTGGGCATTAAGACTAGCCACTTCATCATTTAATTTAGAAATGCAAATTAGGTGTTCACTACAAGCATCAATGTCAAGATCTTTACACCTAGTGCAAATCATAACATGTTCTACATAAGAGTTAGATTTATTTGCTACTTCTAGTTTAGCATTTAAATCATTGTTAATTCTCTTTAAGCTAGAGATAGAGTCATGACATGTAGACACTTCACTAGAAAGCATTTCATTCCTTTTAACTTCTAGAGCAAGTGAATTTTGTGCATTAACAAATTTATCATGCTCTTCATATGAAAGGTCCTCTTATTTCTCTAAAAGTCTATCCTTTTCATTCAAGGCATCAATCAATTCATTAATCTTATCGATTTTAGTTCTATCCAATCCCTTGAACAAACTAGAGTAATCTATTTCTTCATCACTAGACTCATCATCACTAGAGGAATCATAAGTAGTACTATCTCGAGTACATACCTTCTTCTCCTTCGCCATGAGGCATGTGTGATGCTCGTTGGGGAAGAGGGATGACTTGTTGAAGGCGGTGGCAGCGAGTCCTTCATTTTCGGAGTCGGATGACGAACAATCCGAGTCCCACTCCTTGCCAAGGTGTGCCTCGCCCTTAGCCTTCTTGTATGCCTTCTTTTTCTCCCTCTTGCTCCCTTGTTCCTGGTCACTTTCATTATCGGGACAGTTAGCAATAAAATGACCAATCTTACCACATTTGAAGCATGAGCGCTTCCCCTTTGTTTTGGTCTTGCTTGGCTGTCCCTTGCGACCCTTTAGCGTCGTCTTGAAGCGTTTGATGATGAGGGCCATCTCTTCATCATTTAGCCCAGCCGCCTCAACTTGCGCCACCTTGCTAGATAGCGTCTCCTTGCTTCTCGTTGCCTTGAGAGCAATAGGTTGAGGCTCATGGATTGGACCGTTCAACGCGTCGTCCACGTACCTCGCCTCCTTGATCATCATTCGCCCGCTTATGAATTTTCCAAGGACTTCTTCGGGCGACATCTTGGTGTACCTAGGATTTTCACGAATATTGTTCACCAAATGTGGATCAAGAACAGTAAAGGACCTTAGCATTAGGCGGACGACGTCGTGGTCCGTCCATCGCGTGCTTCCGTAGCTCCTTATTTTGTTGATAAGGGTCTTGAGCCGGTTGTATGTTTGGGTTGGCTCCTCTCCCCTGATCATTGCGAATCTTCCAAGCTCGCCCTCCACCAACTCCATTTTGGTGAGCAAGGTGACGTCGTTCCCCTCATGTGAGATCCTGAGGGTGTCCCAGATCTGCTTGGCATTGTCCAAGCCGCTCACCTTATGATACTCGTCCCTGCACAAAGAGGCTAACAACACAGTAGTAGCTTGTGCATTTCTATGAATCTGTTCATTGATAAACATAGGACTATCCGAGCTATCAAATTTCATTCCACTTTCCACAATCTCCCATATGCTCGGATGGAGAGAGAACAGGTGACTACGCATTTTGTGGCTCCAAAATCCGTAGTCCTCTCCATCAAAGTGAGGAGGTTTGCCAAGTGGAATGGAGAGTAAATGAGCATTTGTACTTTGCGGAATACGAGAGTAGTCAAAGGAAAAGTTCGAATTAACCAGTTTCCTTCTCTCGTAGTCGTTGTCGTCGTTGTCCTTTTGGGAAGAAGTGGACTCATCGCTGTCGTCGTAGTAGATGATCTCCTTGATGCGTCTTGTCTTCTTCTTCTTCCCATCTTTGCGTCTGTGGCCCGAGCCCGAGTCGGTAGGCTTGTCATCCTTTGGCTCGTTGACGAAGGACTCCTTCTCCTTGTCGTTGATCACGATTCCCTTCCCCTTAGGATCCATCTCTTCGGGCGGTTAGTCCCTTTCTTGAAGAGAACGGCTCTGATACCAATTGAGAGCACCTAGAGGGGGGTGAATAGGTGATCCTGTAAAACTCGAAATTAAACTCACAAAACTTGATTAGGAGTTAGCACAAATAATGCCAAGTGGCTAGAGAGGAGTCTCAACAAAACACAATAACCACAAGAGATCAATCACAAAGATGGCACAGTGGTTTATCCCGTGGTTCGGCCAAGACCAACGCTTGCCTATTCCATGTTGTGGCGTCCCAACGGACGAGGGTTGCAATCAACCCCTCTCAAGTGATCCAAAGACCCACTTGAATACCACGGTGTTTTGCTTTGCTTTTCTTAATCCCGTTCGCGAGGAATCTCCACAACTTGGAGTCTCTCGCCCTTACACTTAAAGTTCACAAAGAAGCACGGAGTAAGGGAGGGATAAGCAACACACTTAAGACAAGAAATCACAGCAACACCACGCACACAAGTCGCAACAAGAGCTCACAACACAACTCAATGAGTTCACAACTCAACTAGAGCTCTAATTGCTATCGCAATGAATCAAAGGCGCGGAATCGATGTCTTAGTGCTTAGGAATGCTTTGAGAATGCTTGGTGTGCTCCTTGATGCGCCTAGGGGTCCCTTTTATAGCCCCAAGGCAGCTAGGAGCCGTTGAGAGCATTCCAGGAAGGCAAATCTTGCCTTCTGTCGCCTGGCGCACCGGACAGTCCGGTGCACACCAGACACTGTCCGGTGCGGATTTCTTTCCTTCTGTGGCGTAGTTGACCGTTGGCGCCTGGGAGCCGTTGGCGCACCGGACACTGTTCGGTGCACACCGGACAGTCCGGTGCCCCCTCCCGACCGTTGTCTCGGCCACGTGTCTTGCGCAGATCACGCAGCCGACCGTTGGCCCGGCCGACCGTTGGCCCGGCCGACCGTTGGCTCACCGGACAGTCCGGTGCACACCGGACAGTCCGGTGAATTATAGCCGTACGTCGCCGAAGAATTCCCGAGAGCGGCCAGTTCGCTCGAGCCAGTGTCCGGTGCTCCCAGACTGAGCATAGTCTTGGCTGCTCGAGCCAAGGCATTTCCTATTGTTCTTTTCCTGTTTCCAGCACTTATACACAATACATTAGTCTCTAAAACAATGTACTAAGTCTGAGAAACATACCTTTTGACATGATTTGCACTTTGTCCACCACTTTGCATAGATTAACACAAAAGCACTTGTGTTGGCACTCAATCACCAAAATACTTAGAAATGGCCCAAGGGCATATTTCCCTTTCACTAATCATCAAGCGTTTCAAGACCGCGCTAAAAGGACGCAAGGAGTATCCCAACAAGAGCAAAGCAAAGGGAAAACACTCCTGTTTTAAATGTGGTAAGACTGGTCATTTTATAGCACAATGCCCCGATAATAACAATGACCAGGAACAAGAAAAGCATGAGAAGAGGGAGAAGAATAAGGCCTACAAGAAGGCAAAGGGCAAGGCGCACCTTGGCAAATAATGGGATTCAGACTGCTCTTCTTCCGACTCTGACGACAAAGAACTTGTTGTCTCAGCCTTCAACAAGTCCTCTCTCTTCCCCAACGAACGCCACACTTGCCTCATGGTAAAGGAGAAAAAGGTAAGCGTTCGAGAAACCCCTAAGTATACTACTTCAAGCGATGATGATTCTAGTGATGATGAAGTAGATTATATCGATTTATTTAAGGGTTTAGATAGAGCAAAAGTAGATAAAATTAATGAGTTAATTGATGCTCTAAATGAAAAAGATAGATTGCTAGAGAAGCAAGAGGACATTTTATATGAAGAACATGACAAATTTGTTAGTGTACAAAAGTCTCTTGCTTTAGAAACTAAAAGAAATGAAATGTTATCCTCTGAATTGTTTGTGTGCCATGAATCAATCTCTAGTTTAAAGATTTTGAACGATGATTTAAATGCTAAGCTAGAGGTAGCCAATAAATCTAGTTCATGTGTAGAACATGTTGCCATTTGTAATAGGTGTAAGGATTTTGATGTTGATGCTTGCGTTCAACACCTTACTTCTATTACCAAATTGAATGATGAGGTGGCAAGTCTTAATACTCAGCTTAAGACTTGCAAAAATGATTTTGATAAGCTAAAATTCGCTAGGGATGCCTACACCATTGGTAGACACCCCTCAATTAAGGATGGGCTTGGTTTTCGAAAGGAAGCCAAGAACTTAACAAGCCAAAAGGCTCCCATTCTCGCTAAGGAGAAAGGGAAGGCCCCTATGGCTAGTAGCGTTCAAAAGAATCATGCTTTCATGTATAATAGAAAAATTGCTAGTCATAATAGGAGATATGATCATGATGCTTGTGAGTCACATGCTATGTTTGCTTCAAGTTCTAATTTTAATGGTAGGCCTAGGAGAAATTTTGTGTCTCATGCTCCTAGGAAACTGTGTAATAAACCTACTACTGTCTTTCATGCTTGCAACACTACATTTGTGCTTTCATGTAAAAATGAAAAAGTGGTTGCTAGAAAATTGGGATCCAAATGCAAAGGAGACAAGGCTTGCATTTGGGTACCAAAAGCTATTGTGACTAACCTTATAGGACCCAACAAGAGTTGGGTACCTAAAACCCAAGCCTAATTTGCCTTGCAGGTTTATGCATCCGGGGGCTCAAGCTGGATTATCGACAGCGGATGCACAAACCACATCACGGGGGAGAAGAAGATGTTCACCTCCTACGTCAAGAACAAGGATTCCCATGAAACAATCATATTTGGAGATGGGAATCAAGGCAAGGTCAAAGGTTTGGGAAAAATAGCCATCACAAGCGAGCACTCTATTTCCAATGTATTTTTAGTAGAGTCGCTAGGCTATAATCTCCTGTCTGTAAGTCAATTGTGCCACATGGGCTACAATTGTTTGTTTACAACTGTTGATGTATCTGTCTTTAGAAGGAGTGATGGTTCATTAGCGTTTAAGGGTGTACTAGATGGCAAACTCTACTTAGTTGATTTTTCGAAAGAGGAGGCCGATCTAGATGCATGCTTAATCGCTAAGACTAGTATGGGCTGGTTGTGGCATCACCGTCTAGCACATGTTGGGATGAAGAACCTTCACAAACTTCTAAAGGGAGAGCATGTGTTAGGACTAACCAATGTATGTTTCAAAAAAGATAGACCTTGTGCAGCTTGTCAGGCAGGGAAACAGGTGGGAAGCACTCATCACAGCAAGAATGTGGTGACAACATCAAGACCTCTGGAGCTTCTTCACATGGACCTCTTCGAACTCGTCGCCTACCTTAGCATCGGAGGAAGTAAGTATGGTCTAGTAATTGTTGATGATTTTTCCCGCTTCACTTGGGTGTTCTTTTTGCAGGATAAATCAGAAACCCAAGAGACCCTAAAGCGCTTCCTAAGGAGGGCTCAAAACGAGTTTGAGCTCAAGGTGAAAAAGATAAGAAGCAACAACGGGTCCGAATTCAAGAATCTGCAAGTGGAGGAGTAGCTTGAGGAAGAAGGCGTCAAGCATGAGTTCTCCGCTCCCTACACACCACCGCAAAACGGTGTGGTAGAGAGGAAGAACAAGACGCTTATCGACATGGCGAGGACGATGCTTGGAGAGTTCAAAACGCCCGAGCGGTTTTGGTCGGAAGCTGTGAACACAGCTTGCCACGCCATAAACCGGCTCTATCTGCATCGTCTCCTCAAGAAGACCTCCTACGAACTCCTTACCGGTAACAAACCCAATGTATCTTACTTTCGTGTATTTGGGAGCAAATGCTACATTATGGTGAAGAGAGGTAGACATTTCAAATTTGCTCCCAAAGCTGTAGAAGGGTTTTTACTAGGGTATGACTCAAATACAAAGGCGTATAGAGTCTTCAACAAATCATCGGGTTTGGTTGAAGTCTCTAGCGACGTTGTATTTGATGAGACTAATGGCTCTACAAGAGAGCAAGTTGATCTTGATGATATAGATGAAGATGATGTTCCGACGGCTGCAATACGCACCATGGCGATTGGAGATGTGCAACCACAGGAACAACAAGAGCAAGATCAACCTTCTTCCTCAACGATGGTGCATCCCCCAACTCAAGATGATGGACAGGTTCCTCAAGAAGAGGCGTGTGATCAAGGGGGAGCACAAGAAGAACAAGCTATGGAGGAAGAAGCACCACTGGCCCCTCCAACTCAAGTCCGAGCGACGATCCAACGGAATCACCCTGTTGACCAGATTCTAGGTGACATAAGCAAGGGAGTAACTACTCTCGCAAGATTAGCTAACTTTTGTGAGCATTACTCATTTGTCTCTTCTATTGAGCCTTTCAGGGTAGAAGAGGCCTTGCAGGATCCGAACTGGGTGTTGGCCATGCAGGAAGAGCTCAACAACTTCAAGAGAAACGAAGTTTGGAGTCTAGTGCCGCGTCCAAAGCAAAACGTTGTGGGAACCGAATGGGTGTTCCGCAATAAGCAAGACGAGCACGGGGTGGTGACAAGAAACAAGGCTCAACTTGTGGCAAAAGGTTATGCCCAAGTCGCAGGTTTGGATTTCGAGGAGACTTTTGCTCCTGTGGCTAGGCTAGAGTCCATTCGCATTCTATTAGCCTATGTCGCTCACCATTCTTTCAGGTTGTTTCAAATGGATGTGAAGAGCGCTTTCCTCAACGGGCCAATCAAGGAGGAGGTGTACGTGGAACAACCCCCTGGCTTTGAGAATGACAAGTACCCCGACCATGTGTGTAAGCTCTCTAAGGCGCTCTATGGACTTAAGCAAGCCCCAAGAGCATGGTATGAATGCCTTAGAGATTTTTTAATTGCTAATTCTTTCAAGGTTGGGAAAGTCGATCCCACTCTTTTCACTAAGACTTGTGACGGTGACCTTTTTGTGTGCCAAATTTATGTCGATGACATAATATTTGGTTCTACTAACCAAAAGTCTTGTGAGGAGTTTAGCAGGGTAATGACTCAAAAGTTTGAGATGTCAATGATGGGCGAGTTGAACTACTTCCTTGGGATGAAGACGCCAAGCCCGCGAAGACACCGATGGGAACCGACGGGCATGTTGACCTCAACAAAGGAGGTAAGTCCGTTAATCAAAAGGCATACCAGTCTATGATATAGTCTTTACTTTATTTATGTGCTAGTAGACCGGATATTATGCTTAGCGTATGCATGTGTGCTAGATTTCAATCCGACCCAAGGGAATGTCACCTTGTGGCCGTTAAGCGGATTCTTAGATATTTAGTCTCTACGCCTTGCTTCGGGATCTGGTATCCAAAGGGGTCTACCTTTGACTTAATTGGATATTTAGACTCCGATTATGCTGGTTGCAAGGTTGATAGGAAGAGTACATCAGGGATGTGCCAATTCCTAGGAAGGTCCCTAGTGTCTTGGAGTTCTAAGAAACAAACCTCCGTTGCCCTATCCACTGCTGAGGCCGAGTATGTTGCCGCAAGACAGTGTTGCGTGCAAGTACTTTGGATGAGGCAAACCCTCCGGGACTTTGGCTACAATCTGAGCAAAGTCCCACTCCTATGTGACAATGAGAGTGCAATCCGCATGGTGGATAATCCTGTTGAACACAGCCGCACTAAGCACATAGACATCCGGCATCACTTTTTGAGAGACCACCAGCAAAAGGGAGATATCGAAGTGTTCTATATTAGCACCGAGAACCAACTAGTCGATATCTTTACCAAGCCTTTAGATGAGAAAACCTTTTGCAGGCTGCGAAGTGAGCTAAATGTCTTAGATTCGCGTAACTTGGATTGATCTATAGCATACATGTGTTTTATGCCTTTGATCATGTTACTTTGTGCATTTATGAGATTTGTTGTTTATTTATGGTGCTCAAGTTGTGCAAGGGATCCCCAGGCCTCACAAGTCCATGTGTGAGTGATGCACATATTTAGGGGGAGAAGTGCTACAACTTGACCCTTTGAGACTAACCTTGTGTTTAAGTATACTTGATATAGTCTCAAAGGTGAATTGAAAGGGAAAGGTGAACTTGGACCATGCAAAGACTTCCACTGCACTCCGGTATTAGTGTACTCACTTCCAAGTTCATTCTTATGCTCTTATTGCCTTTTTGCTCTTAATTGACAATTTTGGTGAGGCAATGGGGTTACAGGGCCACGAATGATCTCGTTTTGGTGCTTAATGCCAAAGGGGGAGAAATTAAGGCCAAAGCAAATGGATCAGCTACCACTTGAGAATTTTTGAAAACAATAGAGTTAGAACTTTTGATTTGTCAAAATACTCCTATTACAAAATTTGGTCTCTTGTGGGGAGATTTTATGATTATGGGAAAAAGGGGGAGTTTTTGGCACATGATCAATTTTTCCATTAGAATATCTCTCCTGTGCCTAAACAAGTGTGTTTGACTTAGAGATAGGAAAATGAATTTCATTTGCAAAAACAAACCAAGTAGTGGCAAAGAAGAATCCAAATATGCCAAATTAGAATCAAAAACAATTTGGTCTTCAATTTGAATCGATGTTGCATGTTTTGCATTGCTTTTTGATGTGTTGGCATAAATCACCAAAAGGGGGAGATTGAAAGGGAAATGTGCCCTTGGGTCATTTCTATTATATTTTGGTGATTAAGTGACCAACACATAGTGAGTGAATTATTATGTGCCAAATAAAGAGAGAAGTGCAAATCATGTAACAAGGTACGTTTCTAGACTTAGTACATTGTTTTGAGTACTAATATATGTTGTCTAAGTGCTAGAAACAGAGAAAAGAAAAGAACCAAAAGACTTGGCTCGGTGCAGCCAAAGTCCAGCTCGGTCTGGCACACTGGACTGTCCGGTGGTACACCAGACAGTGTCCGGTGCGCTAGGCTGGACTCCGGTGAACAGGCCACTCTCGGGAGAATTTGGCGGCGTACGGCTATAATTCACCGGACTGTCTGGTGGTGCACCGGACTGTCCGGTGAGCCAACGGCCGCAAGCGCAACGGTCGGTCGCGCAATCCGCGGGCGACGCGTGGCCCGCGCCAACAGTCGGCAAGGGGCACCAGACTGTCCGATGTGCACCGGATAGTGTCCGGTGCGCCAATGGCCACGAATCTGCAACGGTCAGCTGCGCCAGAATTGGAAGGAGATCGCGCACCGGACATGAACAGTGGTTGTCCGGTGGGGCATCGGACTGTCCGGTGCGCCACCCGATAGAAGGCAAAGCTAACCTTCCTTGTTGGCCTCCAACGGCTCCTAGCTGCCTTGGGGTAATAAAAGGGACCCCTAGGCGCATGGAGGAGTCACCCAAGCACACTCTAAGTATTCCAAGACTTCTATTCCTCACTTTCACGCAATCGTTCATCGTTCTTGAGATTGGAGCACTTTTCGAGTTGCAAACTCCCCGCGCGTGTTTTGTGTGCTCATCTTCTCACTTGTGTGCGTGTTTGCGGTGTGGATTTAATTCTAGTGTGCGTTGCTCTTCCCAACCTTATTCCGTGCTTTCTTTGTGATCAATCTTGTAAGGGCGAGGGGCTCCAACTTGTGGAAATTCCTCGCAAACGGGAAGAAAACTATAAGGAAGAATATCGTGGTATTCAAGTTGATCATCGGATCACCTGAAAGGGGTTGAGTGCAACCCTCGTCCATTGGGACGCCACAACATGGAGGTAGGCAAGTGTTATACTTGGCCGAACCACGGGATAAACCATTATGTCTCTTGTGTTGTCTTTCTCTGTGATTATTGTGATTCGCAAGAGCTCGCTCTATAGCCACTTGGTTCTATTGCACTAACATCTTTATAACCAAGCTTGTGGCTATTTAGTATTGAATTTTACAGGATCACTATCGGTACACTAAATTAGGGGTACCCTCTTCTACAGCATGAAGACGCCGCACCCATGCGACGTCTCCAGGCCACGCGGAGGCGGCGTCTGACCCCACCGCATGGGCAGGCCAAAGGGCGCCACATGGCAAGAAAAGACAACACATCCCAGTATGTATCGTGGGGTCCGGACCTCCACAGAAGGACACCGGACCCCTATACGTATAAGTCTGGAGCCTCCGAGTAAGGTCCGAACCTTAGCAAGGTCCCGAAACGAGGAGGACCCTGGCATGAGTAGGGGTCCGGTGCTGACACGTGTCCAGGCCTTGCCCTTCACTTCCCTCTCAAACGGAGACCCGCTGCTTGTGGCCCATGACATAAGCCATCGGGCCGAGACTGACGTAAAGTCGTGCAGCGCCTGCATTTATTGAGGAGAGGACATGCCGCCTGCCACTGCGCTGACGGGCGACGTGCCCTCTCAGCATTTAATGTGTCCCGTCCCATCCGCTGGCAAGCGGCGTCAAGGTCATCCAGCAGGCGGCGCGCCTGCTGGGTCTGCTGGTGAACAGTGCGCCCGTGCCAGGCAGCGCACTATGTTATCCCTTCTACAAGAAGCTTCCTCTGCACACCGAAGATACACAGATCTCGGACGACGGGACACA
Source organism: Zea mays (assembly GCF_902167145.1). Classification (NCBI taxonomy): domain Eukaryota; kingdom Viridiplantae; phylum Streptophyta; class Magnoliopsida; order Poales; family Poaceae; genus Zea; species Zea mays. Next base: position 29,968,749 of record NC_050098.1, on the reverse strand, counting down.
AGGGGATTGCCCCGGCAGCAAATATTTATAGTCTCAAGTGTTATATTCTCTGTGTCCCTGAGCCCACATGTCGGGGCTCAGTACCTTTGTGCATGCCCCCTTCAGCTATAAAAGGGGAGGCATGCGACGTTACAAGACAGATCCAAGCTCAGACTCACAATACATTACACAGTGGAGTATGGTGTTACGCCCCGGCGGCCCGAACCACTCTAAACCCTCGTGTGCTCTCGTGTGTTCATCCACCAACCTCGTAACAAGCAAGACACTTAGGCCCCTCCTCATTTTAGGAATTAGGGCGGGTGCAATCCGCCACCCGGCCGGAGAGATTTACCCTCCAACATTTGGCGCGCCAGGTAGGGGCTAGGCTTGAAGTTTTTGCTTGTTCTCTCGCTCAGCATGATGGTGCGAATCATCGAGCACCGCGCCGAAACTTCGGAAGATTTGGCGATGGAGCAAGAAGTTGCGTCCTCTGCGCCGCGAGTACCCGACCGCCCTGAGTCTAGGGCTGCTGCTGTACACGTCGTGCAACAACACACGCCTGCGCAAGTGTCCCGGACTCCATCGAGGGCAACACCTACGACATTATCTGCCGCCAGGGAGTTGCTACGCCGTCCCCTAGCTCCACGGCTTCACCAGGGGCCATGAAGCAGTGGCGTGATGACGTCGACCGGTTACTCGGTATGGCGCATTCTACCTCGACCAGATCCAGGCCCCGGTCATCCCGGCGCCAACGCGAAGCCACGACGTCTGTGCGCTCACCTTCCGTAAGGGGTGCACAGACTGATGACCTCCGGGCGGAGCTCAACCGCAGGCGTACGGGAGAGGACGCCCGGATCTCCCTGGAAAGGGCGCGCAAGCGCCGCCAAAACATCGAGGGCCGCAACCTCGATCAAGACTTTGCTGCGGCAACACCGCAGACACCAATGGGCACCCGGTCCCAAACGGGTGTTTCCTTGGCCGGCGTGGGCTGCGCCGCCCTCGCGGACCATCTTTGCGCGACATCATGGCCGCCCAAGTTCCGGTCGCACCTGCCAGAAAAATACGATGGGACATCAAACCCGTCGGAGTTCCTGCAGGTGTACGTCACCGCCATCACTGCAGCAGGTGGAAACACTGTTGTGATGGTAACGTATTTCCATGTCGCCTTATCTGGACCTGCCCGGACTTGGCTCATGAACCTCGCCCCAGGATCCATCTACACCTGGGAAGAGCTCTGCGCGCGGTTCGTCGTGAACTTCGCCAGCGCTTACCAACAACACGGCGTGGAGGCCCACCTCCATGCGGTGAGGCAGGAGCCTGGGGAGACTCTCCGGAAGTTCATCTCACGCTTAACCAAGGTACGAGGTACTATACCTCGTATCTCTGATGCCTCCATCATCACGACCTTCCAACAGTGGGTACGTGACAAGAAAATGCTGGAGAAGTTGGTCACACATGACGTGGAAACTGTCCCCACGCTCTTTGCTCTAGCTGACAAGTGTGCCAGAGCCGCCGAGGGCCGTGCATGGCACTCGACACCACAAACCGGGGCTGCCCAGCCGGGCGGCCGAGTGCCGCCCCCCGGGACGAGAAAAAGAAAAAGAAGAAGGATCGCGACTACCAGAAGCCGCGATCCACCGCTCTGGTCGTTGCAGCTACGATCGGGGGCCAGTGCAACCACAGCAAATGCCCACGGCCGCAAAGGGGTAGCGGCGGCTCGTGCCCTGTACACCTCAACTGTCGCCACAGCGCCGCGGAGTGTCGCGAGATCATTGATCTCGCGAAATGCGTCAGCGAACCCATCAGCAAGCGGCGTGAGCAGTCTTCCAAGGACGGCTCCCCACCTCGTCGTCGCCCTGGCAAGGAAAAGGTCGACGACGGCGAGGTAGCCGCGGCTGAGCGGGACCTCAGATACTAGTCACCCGAGGGGGACCTAAAGGACGTCTTCACTAGAGACTCCCACTCCGATGGCGACTAGACGAACCACCGGCAGGACCCCATGTCCCCCGGCCTACGGAGCTAAAGCCTGCCTTCCTCCGGAAACCATTCTGGGCCCCCCACGGGTCCAGACTTCTGACAGGTTTATCCATGAGTGACCAAGGCCAAGGACGGGGGCTCCTTCGTCAAACGCAGATGGAAACCCGGGGTCGGGACCTAATCTTACGGAAGTACCAAACCAAATCAGGGCTCTGCAACACTCCCCAGCTGGGAAGGACCCTTCAAGGTAACGGGAATACTCCGACCCGAGGGCGACTGTCTAGCTACGACTGAAGGAGTACCTCCCCTGGTGCTGGAACATCTCTGTAAGTTCTATCTATAAAGCAGGTCTGAGGGGTCGAGTTGTTTCCCATTTGTAACTAAGTAGCACATACGTGTACGCCAACCCGGTGGGGTCTGTCCCCATAAACCCGGCCTATTGGTCCGCACACATGCATGATAAGTTATAAAGGGAAACTACCCTCTCAGATGCGCCTCTATGATAGTATTGTCCTTCTGCTCCATGGTCTCACCTTGCAGTCTTCTGGATATTATTTTACCTAACCCACCCAAGCAGTTCTCGTTCCATCAAACATAATGACATCCGAATTGGACAGCCATGCTTGCAGGTTAGGACCTCTTCGCGAAAGCAGGAGGGCCCGACAGCCTGGGGGCCGGTTCTAAAGAATGGGAACCCATTCCATGGGGTGGTCCGGAGCCTGTGGCCGCTTAGCCTGGTCCCGTACCCGAAAGCCTGTACACTCCACCGCTCCGTGACAGGTACCCTAGTACTTAGAACTATAAGTCCTGTGAGTCCGACAACCTGGGGTCCGGAACTAGAGAAGAGACACTTATCTCCTGGAGTGGCCCGGAGCCGTGTAGCCGCTCAGCCTGGTCCCGTACCGTGGGCCTGCATGCTCCGCCACTCTGTGGCGGGTGTCCTAGTACCTAGAACCACCATCCAGGGAGTCCGGACGCACAACTTGGCTCCCCCATACTAGACCCTGCAAGTCCCGAGCACGTATCAAAGGATGGCTAGTGTCAGATGACGGGTCCTACGGGTGTATTGCTAACGCTCCTTGGCTAAAAGCTATGTACAGATCCAGGTCTCGGAGAGGCTCCCTCCCAAGAATTGTTGACAACTCTTTCAGAACACGCTGGTATCCAACCTCGACACATCAAGCCTGCATCCCAGACGGGGGGCCAGGTACCAGGGGGACTCAACACCGCAACATCTCGCATAGCAGGAACATGCGATACACAAATAAGTGATAAATACTTCTTAGTAGACAATATTTATTACTTTACAATAATAGGGGAAGGCCTGGGGGCCAGTTCTAAAGAACGGATGCCCGTTCCATAGGGTGGTCCGGAGCCTGTGTGCCCGGTTAGCCTGGTTCCGTACCCAAAATCCTGCACACTCCACCACTCCGTGACGGGTGTCCTAGTATTTAAAACTATAGTCCTGTGCGTCCAACAACCTGGAGGTCTGGCTCTGAAGAACGGGCACTTGTCTCCTAGGGGGGTCCGGAAACCGTGTAGCCGCTCAGCCTGGTCCCGTACCGTGAGCCTGCATACTCCACCGCCCTGCGGCAGGTGTCTTAGTACTTGAAGCCACCATCCAGGGGGTCCGAACACACAAATTGGCTTCCCAGGCTAAAATCCTGCGTACATATGTTATTACATTCTGCTCTCAAGCAAATGTCATTACATTCCTTTACAAGTGGGACCCTAGCTCCATTTCTGCAGGAATGGACTACGCTGCACCAGCAGGAGTCGCGCTGGAAGCTGGCTCCGGACAGCCCCACCAACGGCGGCGACCACCTCTGCATCGACGGACCGCCGGTGACAGCGACCACCTCTGCACCAGCAGTGACAACGACCTCCGCTCCGAGCGACTCGCCAGCAGCAGCGATCACCTCAGGGTGAGCGCTACTACGAATAGGTCCTCGCCCCCGTCTTCCTACGGGGGCGACAACGAGGCCATTAAAGCCAAAGAGCCGGAGGTCCGGCGACGGGTGGCACTGACGGTCTCGCCAGCGGAGGCAACTACCTCTGCAGTGGGGAGCCTCACCAGCGGCGGCGACCACCTCAGCACCGACGACAGCGGCCACCTGCGCACCAGTGCCGTACCGGCAAACGGCGGCCGCCCCAACGCGCGCGCAAAGAGGTCCTCGCTCCCGTCCTCGCTGTGGGAGTGAGGACAAGACCATCCAAGAACGCCGTCGCCACCCCCACGGCGTACGACGTCTTATACGACCCCCCGGGGCGGCCGGCGATGCGGGATAAGCCGTGGGTGTGGCCGACCTGCGCACGGCGTGACCGTCGCCCGTGCGGTGGACGGACAGCCACGCCCCATCCAAACGACAGGAGGCAGCGCCGGAGGCGGCACCAAAGCCCCCAGGCCGAGGAGCCAGACACGCGGCAGCTGACGGCGCCTCAGATGGCTGACCCCGCGTAGCCGAAGTTTGCCTCCTTCGCAAGGCTGGCGAATGCCCTTCTCCCCCGAATGCTGGAGGAAGAAGCAGGCCGCCAGCCCGCGCGAAAGGCGGAGCCCCGACTCAGCTCGCCCTCCTCCCCAGCACGGATGATGACCATCCTTGAAGCTGAGGGCAGGGGGAGGCCGCAGCCCGACTCGCTTCTCTCCACCACAAGGTTGGTAGTCATCCTTGTGGATGACCACCGACCGAAGGTTGCAATCGGGCTGCGTGATGAAAATCCTTGAAGCCGAGCAACGGTGGAAGAGCACCAACCTCCTCGAGGTCGCGCTCCTCTAAACAGCAGCAAGAAGAAGGCAAGACCGCTGGCCCCACCACGGGCGCGAGCTCTCCGGCGGTGAGGTCGCCGGAGGGGGTGGCCCTGACGCGGACCTCTCCAGAAAACACCGGCGCACCACATCTGGAGGCCCGGAAGGCGGAAGGGCACGATGAAGGCGAGAGGAGCAAAGCATGGTTACTGCCCGGGAGATCGATCCCTTTTTATAGGCAGATCTCTCCACTCGCGCCCTGAAGCGTCACGGGCAAAATCTCCCCTGACGTACTCCAAGGTTCCTACCCTATGACACGGGGGCCAGGCCCCACGTGTCATACTGACTGGCCCGAAGCGCGAATAAGGTGAACCACCGCGCGGGGGGCGTGCAACTGCCCCACAGTTATGCGCCCCTTCATTCTCGGGGCAACCAGCGGTCAGGAAGGTGAACCGCCGCACAAAGGAGCATGCAACCGCCCCGCGGTTAAACGCTCCCTCATCTTCGCCGAAACCAGCGGTTGAAAAGTTGAACCGCTACGCGGGAGGTGTGCAACCGCCCCGCGGTTATGCGCCCTCTCAGCTTCACTGCAACCGGCAGTCCAGCATGGGGCCCTAGGCCCACATGTCATGCAACCGGCACGCCGGTCACTGGGTGCGGAAAAGTCGCACCGCCACTCGTGCCAATGACACGACTCCTCGGGGCTGTCGCGGAAAACTGAAAAGATAAGTTTTCAGAACCAGTGCCGCGACTCAAGGCACCCCACGCATGGCCTAGCAGTGCGCGCTAAGCACGAGAGTCACGGGCCGGTCAACCGTGAAAACGGGCATGGCCGTCGGCGTGACCATAAGCGGGCCGACATCAACTGCATCAACAGGCGCAGCAGGCCAACCGCCAATAAGACTCTGGCCCCACCAACAGGATCGTATCCCCTCCTGAGGCGGGCCCGGGGGCCACTGTTGGTACCCTAAATCAGGGGTACCCTCTTCTACAGCATGAAGACGCCGCACCCATGCGACGTCTCCAGGCCACGCGGAGGCGGCGTCTGACCCCACCGCATGGGCAGGCCAAAGGGCACCACATGGCAAGAAAAGACAACGCATCCCAGTATGTATCGTGGGGTCCGGACCTCCATAGAAGGACACCGGACCCCTATACGTATAAGTCCGGAGCCTCCGAGTAAGGTCCGAACCTCAGCAAGGTCCCGGAACGAGGAGGACCCTGATGTGAGTAGAGGTCCGGTGCTAACACGTGTCCAGGCCTTGCCCTTCACTTCCCGCTCAGACAGAGATCCGCTGCTTGTGGCCCATGACATAAGCCATCAGACCGAGCCTGACGTAAAGCCGTGCAGCGCCTGCATTTATTGAGGAGAGGACGCGCCGCCTGCCACTGCGCTGACGGGCGATATGCCCTCTCAGCATTTAATGCGTCTCGTCCCATCCGCTGGCAGGCGGCGTCAAGGTCATCCAACAGGCGGCGTGCCTGCTGGGTCTGCTGGTGAACAGTGCGCCCGTGCCAGGCAGCGCACTGTGTTATCCCTTCTACAACAAGCTTCCCCTGCACACCGAAGATACACAGATCTCGAACGACAGGACACAAGGGGATTGCCCCGGCAACAAATATTTATAGTCCCAAGTGTTATACTCTTTATGTCCCTGAGCCCACATGTCGGGGCTCAGTACCTTTGTGCATGCTCCCCTTCAGCTATAAAAGGGGAGACATGCGACGTTACAAGACAAATCAAAGCTCAGACTCACAATACATTACACAGTGGAGTAGGGTGTTACGCCCCGGCGGCCCGAACCACTCTAAACCCTCGTGTGCTCTCGTGTGTTCATCCACCAACCTCGTAACAAGCAGGATGCTTAGGCCCCTCCTCATTTTAGGAATTAGGGCGGGTGCAATCCGCCACCCGGTCGGAGAGATTTACCCTCCAACAATCACCTATTCACCCCCCTCTAGGTACTCTCACTGTTAGCTCTAGTGCATTCAAACACCCCGTAAATTTAGATGAAATATTCAAACACCCTAGGTAATAGTTCAGCTATTAGCTATTTTTGGTAAATTAGTTAATAATTAGTTAGTTATTAGATAGCCAGCTAATTCCACTAACAATTTTTAGCTAACTAACTATTAGTTCTAGTGCATTCAAACACCCCTAATTCACTAACAATTTTAGCCAACTAACTATTAGTTCTAGTGCATTCAAACACCCCCTAAAATTAGTTGAGACATCCAAACACTCTAGCTAATATTTCAGTTATTACCCATTTTAGTAAATTAGGGGTGTTTGAATGTACTAAAGATAATAGTTAATGACTAAATTAGCTAGAGACATCCAAACACCCTAGCTAGTAGTTCAGCTATTAACTATTGTTAGTAAATTAGCTACTAGTTAGCTAACTATTTGTTAGCTAGCAAATTATACTAGTATATTTTTAGCTAACTAAGACGGTGTTTTCTAGCTAACTAACAAATAGTTAGCTAACTAGTAGCTAATTTACTAAAAATAACTAATAGCTGAACTATTAAATATGATACTATTAGATAGGATGTTTGGATGTATCTAACTAATTTTATCTACTAACTATTATCTCTAGTACATTCAAACACCTCCTAACTATTAGATTTAATATTAGTGAAATTAGCTATCTATTCCATTCAAATACCCCTAAAACTAAACCAGAATTATCTCTCCAAAGATTACGTGAGAAATAGACGTGCCGATTCGGGACTGGACCGATGAAGCCAGCGTGCTCACGGGGAAATGCAAGACCGAGCAAAGCACGGCGACGTGCCGACCAGGCGACAATCATTCCTTGTCATCCCTACACTACACGGCCACGGGCGCATGGAATATGAAAGACTGTTTACATATTCATTGCGTTCGTCATCATGAATCCATGGCGGTCGCGTCATCATCTCCGCCGCGCCTGCGCCTTCCAACCCACACCACTCTTCCCCTCCCCGTCCCTTTCACCACCAAGGTTCCTCCATCCTCCGCGGTGGCTGACCAATTCCACCATTCGGCTCCACGTTTATTTTCTAAATAACTGCTACTCCGGATTCCATACTTCGAATTGATCCCGTCCTCACGCGGCAGCACCTATCCCCCGCGGGTCGCATCGAGTCCACCACCGCTGGCGTCGGTTCCTTCCGCGCAATTCCACCGGCAAAAGCAGAGTATACTACCGACTAGAGAAGAGTTTGGAGTTTGGACCCGCTGCACCCCGAAGTCCCGAACCCTACGCTGGGGGAAGCTCTCACGTCGCGCCCGCCCATGGACCGCCTCGCCGACGGCCTTGCCGCGGCATCCCTTTCCGACCCAGCGGACCAGAGCGCCGCCACCGCTGGTTTGCCTAGCGCCGATTACCTCCTCAGCGTCATGCGCGCCGTAGAGGGCGCCGACGCCACCATCCGCACCCAGGTAACCCGCTCCATCCCCCGTTTCCCCATGTCAATGATTTTTTGTTTGCGTAATGTAATATAATAAAACATAAATACTAGCTTAGTTTGATTTTTCGAGTCGTTTGATTCCATTTCAGTTGGAAGAGAATAGCCGTCTCAAGGAAGAATTGATGAGGAAAACACAACAGCTACAGAGGATGGTAAGTCTGTTTCTGTTCCATGCAGAATTTAAATCCTTTAGGGCTAGTTTGGCAACAAATGGACAAAAAAATCTCGGAAAGTAATCCACCAAGGAGATTTTAAATTACACTTCAATTTCATGGGAGAATTTTTTCCACTTGGGTGTATTTCTCTGTGCCACAGTTTGGCAATCAAGGAGCTAAAAACCTCTCTTGAGACAAAATACTTCAGAAAAATAAGAAAAAACAAAGAAAAACAGGAAATATTTATAAAAATAAAAAACACAATGAAACATAACGAAAAATCTAAAAACATGCCCCAAACATGATCGTCTAATATCCAACAAAGTTAATCTATCCATCATCACATCACATAAGATCATCTCCATTCACACATACAAATAGACAATATAACATAGAAGCATAGTACAAGTCCCTTCATTATGAACTTTGGCACTAGAATAATTATGAGTTTAACTCCTTTTTACAAGCTTCATGTGAACTGTCGTTCCATTTTCCTTCTCCATATAAGCTTCATGTGTTGCTTCCACTTAGCACTCTGCAAGTACCAAGTAACACCAATTGACACACGGTTTAGTTTACACCATGTACCAACATTGTACAACTAGGAAATGACAAAAGCGAAGAAATTTGCAGAAGTATGCCATTAGTTTACAGCCAGGCATGCAGTGCAGAACATATAGATATACACCGTCTTACAGTTCAGAAAAATCACTATGTTCTGGACATGCACTATTGGGCCGCTGAACTCCACCCAGCCGTTTTCGCCTCAGTCCAAAGTGACTGGGTCGCTGGAAATGACAGGGCTGAGTTCGCCCCTCCAGGTGATGTCTAGGCTCAGGCAAAACATTAAAAAAGCATGGTAGAGAAACTAGACAAGTAGACATAGCAAAAACTCCACATCTGCAGTGTCTTATTGTATTTGGACTTAAGCTAATCAATTATTGCAGGCAGCCCACATCTGCAGTGCGATCTGATCTCTTAGGGGATGTTTGGTTTGAGGAATCAATCCATCCAAATTGAGGTGGTGCATCATGAGTTCATTACTCAAATTTGGTGGGATGACCCAATTCCTCATATTAGTACTAACTAACTAACTATGAGGAATAAGGTGATGATGAATCAACTCATTCCATTACACAAACCAAACAAAAAAAATGATGAGTGAGAAGATGATGGACTAGCTCATTCCTCAAACCAAACACCCCATTAATGTACTTCCATCACTTGACTCTGTGTCATTGGGATAAGTCTTCCTCATGGACATCAACATATTGACTTGGAGATACATAATCTGGTTGGTTGTCCAGCCACCAGCCATCCTTCATCACCATTTTGCCCTCTAATTATGTTGTGAAATGCAACGGCCGCAACAACGATCTTGATTTGATTTTCTATGGGATGGAATGTCCCTACTTTTAGAATCGGGAACCTTTTCTTAAGAACAACAATGGCCCTCTCTATATGGTTGCAGAGAATTGCATGGCGATGATTGAACAACTCTTTGTAGTTTGCATAACCACTTTGTGATGAACGATGTCTCCTAAACTGACCGAGATGGTACCGAACTCCTCTGTATGGTGCAATGTATGATGCTGTATTTGCATAGCCACCATCTACCAGATAAAACTTTCCTTCTGGCACACTAAATCCTTTGCTAATAGCAGATCGAAGCACCCATGCGTCTGATGCCGACCCTTCTCATCCACATGAAACAAATGTGAAATTGAGATCGAAGTCGCAGACTACCATAACATTGTGTGAAAGAGTTCCTTTTCTATTTCTATATGGAGGGGCCCTGTCTTCTGTGATAGTGATGGGTACATGTGTGCCGTTAATGGCACCAAGGCAATTCTGCATTAAAGAAACAAATATGGAAATATGTTGAGGACATGTGGCAATTAGCATAGGATAATTGTGTGTTTGTAGTTGTAGCTCACCTGAAAAAAGGGCATGAACCTAGAATCTGTTGCAATCCTAGCATGAGTTTGAATTGAGCTAGGAAGCTTCACAAATCGTTGAGTTAGTATGGGAACTATCTCAAAAACTTCGGATATTTTTCAATGGATAGTCTATCTACTGTGTTAAAAAGCCTTTTGTAGCATTTGGTTACTGGCGTTGTGGGAGAGCATATACATGAACATCCCAAGCTGCTCCTCAACGCTAACTCCTCACGTGTCACGTAGTAAATTCTCTCTTCTAAGAAAATTTGATGTGGCTTTGAATATTTCTTTCTCCATTCTGAACTCAGATTTGCACTAGCTCTCATGCCCTTCAAGAATTTCTTTAACCTTTTTAGCACCGGTGAGGGAGGATGTGTGGATGCGCTTTTTCTCTTCCCGAGAGGTATGGGTTTATAGCAGGGAGAATAACAAAGAACAGTTCATCATCATCTTCTTCCTCCTCCAACAAAAACCGCCTAACGTGCTCCTCCCAAGAACCCATTATCTAGAAACATAAAATTTAATCATGCACTTGTATAGCTGCGCTACCTATCATATAACATACAAAATTGATGCAAATTAAGGAACAAATTGGAACAAAAATATAGTGTCCTTCATGCTACAATTATAATGATGATCAAGAGACCATTCAGTCCGGACTTGTGGTCTTTCCAGTAAGGAAACATGTATTTGATTTATAGAGTACAAACGAAAACAATAGGGCATTACAACAAATCATATCAAGTTATCAACTACTGAATGTAAAGATGTGAAATTTTTATATCAGAATGTGTCTCTTCAAGAAGTTATGACTAAACAATAAAATCAGTTATCAGGCTAGGGAATATAATTAGATTTTTTTCTGGAAGCTCACAGATTGGCAGGAAGAACATTCTAAAGAAGAGAAGATAGTAGCAAACTAGCAGTTTTTTCTGGAAGCTCACAGATTGACAATCATGCATTAGTTGTCCATCTTGTATTTAAAATAAAATAGCTCTTAATCCATACAGGTTATTGTATTCTCCTTGGGTCATCTCCCATTGCATGGAAATCCAAGAAGCAAGTGGCCAAAAAATTAGGGTTTCGTAACCTGCTTTGATACCATGTTACTAACCTTGGGATTGATAATAGATAATTAGTCCCTAAGGACTGTAGGTAATATATATAGCCAGTAGGCTTGGGCCTAATGGGCCTTAACAGACAAGACCAACACCAACTCCTACCGCCACTACTGCAGTGCGGCGAGCGTAACAAGGACATCAACAAACCCTAGCTAGGAAGAGAACTTGCTCTTCCACTGTTACCGACTGGGCATGCTCCAGCATCCGCTCCCTCCCTTCCGTGGGTTGAGAGGAGACGATCGTCCATGGCCTCAGCGTATGGCCGCCACTGGTGGACAGGGTTGGGAGACAGTCGCCTGGAGCGTCGCGGTGACGTTGAGGAGGCTAGATCTACACCGAGTGGATGTGGACGAAGGCCGGAGGGAGCCGTCCTCACCCACGACGGAGAGTAAAAGTGGCCACGCCCACGTTCGTCGCCGTCCAAGGAGCGAGAGCAGAGAAAAAAATCCTAGCAAGACCAAGAAGGTGCGGAAGAAGTGCTGGATTTACCTGATAAAATCTCCGATGGAGGGGTGCGCGGCGACCGGTGGAGTGGTGGCGGCGACCAGCGGAGGGGTGGTGTCCGACTGGCGACCCTGACGAGATGAGGTGAGATGAACAGACTGGGATAGCCACCCGACATCCGAAGGCCGGACTATTTTCCACGCGGAAGTTGGGCTCGCGGTGGACCACTATCCCCGCAGAGCAGGCTTCCAAACAAGATAAAACAGTGGCCTGTGGGAGTTTGGCGCGTGGGCTGCTGTCACAGGGAAAACGCCGGGAACCTGGCGAGGAATTAGGTTGCCAAACCAGCCCTTACCTTTTAGTATTACCAGAGGCATAGTATTCTTCACACCATGATCTCGTTCTGCCATTTCTATCCTACTGAAGTTCAAGCATGTCATGTACCTTCCCTGCTACCTACTTTTTTGTTAGGATTTATGCTCCAAAGGAAATTGTTACCGGCAAAGTTTAGGATGAGATCTGGTAACTTCCAGGATAGGTGAATCTTGACTGGTTTTTACCATGTTTTCTTTTACTGAAACAGTCTTCTCGGTCGGTTGACTGCAAGCTTCTTCTAAGCGTAATAACGTAACGTGGGGGCACAAGGGCAGTCTTTCCCCACTGGCCATGTTTTTTTTATTTTGCCGGAGCAGCAAAACCACGACACTATTCCACACAATGGATTTAAAGGAGCAACCGAAAAACACATCCGATCATTTTTTACCACAATATTTTTTGGATATCGTACTTGCATTTACTAGAGCTATCGATATGTCTATATTTCTGTTTCAAACATACCAATAGATATGTTTTATTTGAAACAATGTCTCTACCCTGTGCTGCAATCAGCTTTGACAGCTTGTATTATTGTATCATGATGAAAAATCACAACTCTTGCTTGACATGTAACAACTAGAATTATACTTCTATGGCATATTTGTGGGCATTAAGTTGTTCTGGAATGTGCTTCCTTTTTTTTTCAGAGGGAAGATGCTACATCCCAAAGTTCTTTCAGTGGACTAGGTCAAGAGCGCAATTCTGTTTCTAATAAAATGGATGGCTCTAGCTCTTCAGTAAATCCTCAAAGTACCTTGATCCATCCTCAGAATGGATGTTGTGAGAGTAGAGAGCATCTGATTGATGAAAGCTCAAAACAAAAATACCTTGACAGTCCCCAGGCAAATGGAGCATTTAAAAGATCATTAGGCGAACAAACTGCTGTTGATAGTGGTGGCCCATCACAATTCTCTACTCCCTCATCTCGGTCCCATTCTCCAAATAGGTAAAGTAGCAGATATATATATATATATATATGTCTATATATATGTCTATGTTTGTGTCTTGGGATGGTATTTTGGTTGCCTTATATTGATATAGATCTGTTGCAGACATAGAAAAGATGGAGATTATGATTCTAGATTATTACCAGTTTCAGAGATGAACTCGAACATATCCTGGAAGCAGGTAAACTAGTTCTTGTTCAGCGTCATCTGCAATTCTGCATACCTATGGTACACCGTTCCTAATAATGATAGGTCCTACACAGGACCTTACTGTTAAGGTCAAAGAAGGGGAAGAAGAGATTGCACAATTAAGAAAACATCTTGCTGATTACTCTGTGAAGGTAAACCATTTACATGTAAAGGTCACCTTACTGTATTTTCCTTTTTGAGCTTCTGTTGACCACAAACAACTCCTGACAGGAAGCTCAAATACTCGATGATAAATACAAGTTAGAAAAACGGATTGCTTATATGCGTATGGTAAGATGTTCATTTTATCGAAAGAGAATAATTCCTTGGAGTGTGTCTATCATCTCATCTTAATAGTTGTTTTCAGGCATTTGACCAGCAGCAGCATGATTTAATTGATGCAGCTTCAAAAGCTTTGTCATACAGGCAAGATATTATTGAGGAAAACATTCGTCTCACGTATGCGTTGCAGGTAGCTTTCGTGCGCTATATGATGGATTTGGTCAATGCATATCGTATCTTCGTTTGATTCAGCTTACAGCCCGAATATCAAATATGCACAAGCTTGATGCTTCTTATGCATGTTTGTCATCTTAATTAAAACATCACGTTTATGTAAAATATCCTTAAATGTGTATGATCATAGCAATATCATGCCTTATGTATGTAGCATGGAAAAATTGTTCTGTTGCCAGAAGTCTATGGATGTTCAATTTCAGTGCTTACTAGAGCTTTTATCGTGGATTGAGCTCACATTTGAAGTTGGAATGTAACACATTCTTTATTTGTATAGTCAAATCTTTATTGCAGTAGCTGAAGATAGTTATGAATATTTGAGTGCTTGTAGCTACTTGACACAAGTGTTTGGTGTAGGAATTCTTTGTGTTGTCTGTCCTCAGTACTGAAGGTAGACTTAATTCCAAATGATCTCTATTGAACAACCGTGGTTTACTATTTCTAACCACCAGGTAGGATAATTCATTGCCATGATTGTGTGTCAATTATAAATACATTATACATTGTGATATCACCATAACATGTACTAGGTTCTGGACCTAGATTTGGCTTGTGCATTATGCTGTGTGCTTCAGTCGTTTCTTATGGAAAATATTATTCAAAACTCCATCCCGTTAATACTAATGTCGAACCATGTGGCCCTAGGTCTTTTTTTTCCTCGAAAATATAGGAGAACTGCGCTTCATTATATTAAGAAGAAAGAGATTAAGGTCCAAGTGGACCGGTACAGACATCAAGAGACCTCCTTATGGTGGCCAAAAACAAGAGTACAAAAGGGTCAATTGACTAAGCTAAGGAAACGACCAAAATAGTAAAAAGAAGCCTACAACCATGAAATAGGGGCTATGAGGAGATACAAGTTATTAGCTCCAGCCATCTCCTACATCTCTCTCTCTCTCCCGCCCAGCTCTTGTGATGATACCTTCTATGTTGGGTCGGCGCTTATCAAAAACAGTAAAACACATCCATTTCTGTGCTTCCATAGAGACCATACACCAAGAATAATAAAGGAATTAAGGCCATCCCTGGCAGGTCCCTGAATTTGGCTGTTGATCAAACTCCAATCCATGAACCGACAACCATCCAGCTGAGGGGCCAAGTTCTGAAGATTAACTTGGCTTAAGACGGCGAAACCAAAATTTCTAGAGCAAAAACACAACCAACCAAAAGGTGGTTCAATGTTTCTTGATCTTGATCATAAAGGGGCATCTCGGCGGGTGATGCTGTAAGAGAATGGACTGCTTTGTTGTATTGCATAGAGGAGGGGTATATATATATATATATATATATGTTAGAATTGTACCCCTGTATTTGTAATGGGCCAGGCCCAACTCAGTCTATTAATATACAAGCCCACCCTAGTGTAGGGTTAGGGTTTCTGTTATTCCAATATGGTATAGAGCCAGTTTTTTTTCTCCCTTCTCCCAGCCGCCGGCACAGGCGCCGCGTCCCCTGCACCAGCGCCGGCCGTCCCCCTGCTCCCTCTCCTCCCCTGCTCCTTCTCCTCCCCTGGTCGCGCCACCCTCTGCTCCTGCTGGTCGCGCCGTCGCCAGGGCCCCAGCGCCGCCACTGCTCCTGCTGGTCGCGCCGCCGCCAGGGCTCCAGCGCCGCCACTGCTCCTGCTGGTCGCGCCGCCGCCAGGGCCCAGCGCCGCCAGCAGAGCTCCTGCGCGCGTCGCCACCAGAGCTCCAGTGCGCGCCGCCGCTCCACCGCCGCCGGCCCATCTCCAGCGCCGCCGTCCGTGCTCCATTGAGCCGCGCCGCCAGCACTCCTCTGCGCGCGCCGCCGACACTCCTCTGCCCGCGCGCCGCCGCTCCTCCTCCGCCGTCCCATTTCTCGCCAGCGCGGACGCGACGGTCCCCAACAGCGGCCACATCCGGTGCTGCATCTGCTACAAGGGCCGCGGCTTCGACTGCTCCACCGCTCGCGCCCTCGACGGCCATGGACCACCTCCACACCGTCGCCCTGCAGACCGTCGGCGCCGGCACGCCCGACGCGGCCGCCCACGCCAGAGCAGCCGTCAATCTGGCTCCTGTTGGCGCTGCCGCGGGTCTAGTCCCTGCTGGCGCTGCCGCAGGTCTACCCACTGCTGGCGCAGCAACCACCGGCGTCGACGCGCGCCTGGCCGCCAGCCTCTACACGCCTAGCGCCACTGCTGCGGCCAGCGCACGCGCTGCTGACCTCGCCCCCTTCGGGCTCGGCCTACCGGGCTACCCGGCGTCTACTGGCGCCCTTACCGGTCTTCTATCGCCGACCCGCCTCCCCAGGCAGCCACCCCCTGGGTTCTCCACCACTCGTCCGCTCGTCGCCGATGCCACCTGGGCTTCCACGACGCTCTCTACCGACTCCACCATGTCATCGCCCATCGTGGCTCTCCAGGCTGCCCTGGCCGCCTCTCAGAAGCGCGAGCGCGCCGCGTCCCGCGCCCTAGAACAGGAGCGCGCGCTGGCCGCCACTCTGACCGCCCAGATGGCCACTGCGCAGCGTCTCGTCATCGGACCTCCTCCGGTCGCCCAGGAGACACCCCCGCTGTCACACCCGGTTTTAGAAGGCAAACCGAATGCGAACCATGTACGTGCCAGGATCAGTTATTCACGTACACAGCAGTTACATAACATGGACATCATCACACAGTGCTCAAAATAGTATTAAGAAGGGAAATAGTAGATTACATCATACGTCTGAGACGTCCATATAGTCCTTACAATAAATCAAAGTGCGGAAAAGAAACATAGATAACCGCGGCCTTCACAGGCAGCCGACTGGGGGTTGCCGCTAACCCACACCTAGAACTCGTCGTAATCTTGGAACTCCTGGAAGTCTCCTTCCACAGCTTTATCTTCGCCTGAGCAGTGGTTGCAATGCTGACAACCTGGGGATGGGGGGGGTTTGGTGTTTAGAGCAATGGTGAGTACACATCAACATACTCAGCAAGTATCCTGTTTGGCTGTAGTGGACTAGCTGTATGTGGGGATAAGTCAAGCAGTTGCTTTTAGTTGGTCAGATTATTACTTACTAGTAGAAAGCCAAGTTTTAGCATTAACCCAAGTTATTAACCCGATGTACCCTTTCCAAACGGAAAGAATACCACTTACCAGCACCATAGTCATAACCGAAACCATCAATCTCATAACCACCTGTACCAAAGTATCTCTGATCAAGTACCACTAATCACTGGAGCTCCCTTGGCCGCTCATAACTGCGAGCACGGCTGATATATCAGTTTTCAAACACTCTGCAGAGGTTGTGCACTTTACCCACAAGCCGTGATTCCCGTTCTGCCCGGAGATCATGACTCTCCATTGATCACTACCAAGGTGACCCAGCAGGGCATCACTACGTAGCCTTTACAAAGATTCCCCGGGGCTGTAGCCACCCGTTAGGTTTCCTAAATGCACCGCACTCCTCCCCAAGGGGCGAACCCAAACTTGGCAGAGCGAGCCGCATACACCGAGCCCCATTGACGGCACGACGGCTAAGTGAACTACACCCCGGATCCTCTAATTATTCAGCTAAGGGCATCCCATTCCACCCTCATGGTTGCACTGTTTTCCCGGGCGGTCATCCATAGAACAGGTCCTTACGGAGAGGCACTCGAGAAACCGCTCGAGCCCCCTTGATGACCACAAGCATAACATCATCATAAGAGAAGGGAAAACAGCGTATCATAGATATTCTCATCATGTTCATTGATTAGAGTTAAGCAATAGCACAAAGCTAAACAGTAATAGTAATAATCCAACCCAAATAGGTAAACAAGGACATGGATAACAGAAGCTAGTCAATCCTTAGGCATAAATGTGTAAAGCGGGAGGTGAATTAAAGAATGAATAGGACATAGATAGGTCAAGGGACACTTGCCTCCACCAACCGACTGCTGCTCAGGGGCTTCTCCTGCGGGTTCCTCGGGCTCTTCAACCGGATCGTTCTCTAAGCGGGTGCAAACATACATACATCCATTCATTGAAATTAGGAAACCAACAGTACACCATACAAGAGAACAAGTAAAGAAAATATGCATAGAACACCACATACGATAATGGATTTACCTTGGTTAGAAAGAAACGAGGGAAGGTCTCGCAGGGGTTGAGGCTTATGCTCGAGGGGCACTACGGGTTGGTGAATAACTAGACGTCACGTGTTCTAGTTCCAATTGGTTCTAACAAAAGAATTAGCTACATGCACTAATGTAAACGTGACCACTTTTAGTAGATTAACATTGAATGAAATAGACGATTGGCTACACAAATTAACTAACGTAAGCAATTTCCAAATTGAGACTCCTACCTTATTAATATAAACGACGTGATTAGCGCATATAGGAGACGGGGGGGGGGGGGGGGGGGGTACACGGGGGGTTAGGGGGTAGACGAGGCACGACGAGTCGTGCCAAGGCACGCGCACTACGCGGGCACGCACGCGAGGCCGCACGCACACGCCACGAACTAACCGTGCGCACGTCGGGGCCGTGCGCTAGCCGAGCTCAAAGCCGCGCGCCTTAGGCACGCTGGGCCGAACTCAAGGCTACGCCGGGGCCGACACGACGCGAGCAAGGCACGGCGGGGCGGGCGGGCAAGCACGCCGGGGCAAGCGAGCGCGAGCGAGCGAGGACGCGGCCGGACGAGGCCGAGCGCGGGGACGGGCGGCCGAGCCGGGGCACGGGGGCGGTTGAACCGGGGGGGGGGGGGGAGGCGGCCGAGCTCGCCGGGGGGGCGGGCGGCCGAGCCGGGGGTGGGCGAGGGCGGCTCGCCGGAGCGGGCGCGAGGGCGGGGCCGAGCGGGCGTGGCCGGGCTCGCCGGGGGCGGGGCTGAGCCGGACACGGGAGGGGGAGGGGCGGCTCGCCGGAGCGGGGGCCGGGCCGAGCGGGACGCCGGAGGCGGGCGGCCGAGCCGGGCGGCGCGGTGGCGCGAGCGGCCGAGCTCGGGGACGGGCGGGGCACGGGCGGGGGCTCGCCGGAGCGCGGGCGGCCGAGCTCGCGGGGCGCGGGGAAGGGCGGGGCGCGGCCGGGAGGGACGCCGGAGGCGGGCGGCCGAGCCGGGCGGCGCGGGGGCGCGAGCGGCCGGGCCGGGGCCGAGCGGGGTCGGGGACGGGCGGCCGAGCCGGGCGGCGCGGGGGCGCGAGCGGCCGGGCCGGGGCCGAGCGGGGTCGGGGACGGGCGGCGCCCATGGCGCGGGGGAGAGGGCGCCGGGGGGGGGGAAGGGGAGGAGAAGGAGGGAGGAGAAGGGGTCTCACCGGAGGGGGGGGGGGGCGGCGCGGGGGAGCGGCGGCGGCGGCTAGGGTTAGGGTTGGGGTGAGAGAGAGAGAGAGAGAGATGACGGGCGGGGCCCGCGGGGGGGATTTTTGGGAAAAAAGAAAAGGGTGGGGGGGGGGGGGCGGCTGGGCCGGATGGGCCCAAAGTGGGGGAAGGGGGGGGGGGGGGCGGCTGGGCCGGCCGGGGGGGGGGGGCCCACGCGGGAGGGGAGGGGGGAGGCGCGGCTGGGCCGCCAGCTGGGCCGGCGCGCAAGGGGGGGGGGGGCGGCTGGGCCGAAATGGGAAAGGGAGGGAGGGAGAGAAAAAGAAAGATTTTTTTTTCTAAAATCTAATTTTCTCGGGGTGAATGCTTTTACATTTTAAACAACCAAAAGTATGCATGGTTCGGCATGGTGCATCACACGAAATAAAGTGTTTTAAGGTTTTGCTTTACACGAGGTCTAAAGCCAAAACCCGCTGCGACTTTGGAAAAGATCAAGGCTTAGCGAGAAGAAAAGGGAAAAGGAAAGAGTAACGCCTGAATTTGGTGAGAGAAAAGAAGAAAAAAATCTACCCCCAAATTCAGGGCGTTACACCCGCCCACCCCAGAGGCTCCCCACGCCTCTGGCCTCGATGCTAACCACATCGCCGCTCTCCACGCCCAGGCGGCCGGACTACAGAACATCCGGTCCCTCGTGTCCGTCGTTCTGGACCCGGCGTCCTCCCACTACCCTCGCTGGAGGGGGCAAGTCCTCCTCACCTTGCGGCGCTACGCCCTCGACGACCACGTCCTCGACGACGTCGCCACCCCGCCGTCCCCAGCCTGGTCCCTGATGGACTCCGTGGTCCTCTCCTGGCTCCACGGAACCATCACCATCGAGCTCCAGGACATCATCCGCGACCAGGCGGACACGGGCCGTCAGGCGTGGCTCGCCCTCGAAGAACAGTTCCTCGGGAACCGGGACGCTCGCGCCCTGCACCTCGACGCCCAGTTCCACCTGTTCTCTCAGGGGGACCTCTCCGTGGACGAGTACTGCCGCCAGATGAAGGGCATGGCGGACTCTCTCCGCGACCTCGGCGAGCCTGTCGCCGACCGGACCTTGGTGTTGAACCTTCTGCGTGGCCTCAGCCCCCGCTATGGTCACCTGAAGGCTCTCATCAAGAGGACCGTTCCCTTTCCCACATTCCATGCCGTCAGGAACGAGCTTCTCCTCGAGGAGCTCACCATGGCGTCTGAGGCCGCTGCTCCGGCTCCGGCGCTCTACAGCGCTCCTCCCGGTGGTCAGGCTCCTTCAGGGGGCCAGGCCCCTCGTCCTCCGTCGACCGGGGCCCCTACCCGCCCCACACCCGCCGTCCCTGTGGCCCCTCGTCAGACGTCCGCCGCCGATGGCGGTCGTCGTTCCCGCAAGGGCGGCCGTGGGGGTGGCGGCTCCTCTCGTGGTGGTCCCCTCGGTCGGGGTGCCGGCCAGGCGTGGCCGTCACTCTATAACCCCTGGACCGGGACCATCGCCATGTGGCCGGGCCAGGCCCCACGTGCCTCCCGTCCCCCGGCGTCGGCTCTCCTGACTGCGCCACCCTACGACATGCCTCCCACGCCTCCCTACGGCGTGCCTGCATTGCCCCCGGGGACCCCCATGACGACTTGGTCCCCGCTGTCTGGAGGCTGGGACAACACCTCCCTCGCCGCCGCTTTCAGCACCATGGCGATGACCCCTCCTTCCTCCGACTGGGTGATCGACTCTGGTGCCTCCTACCACACCACTCCCACTACAGGCACGCTCTCCCGCTCCCATCCCCCCCATCCCTCTCATCCTTCATCGATCGTTGTTGGGAACGGTTCCACTCTGCCCGTCACCTCAGTAGGTGCCTCGGATCTCCCTGGACCATTCTATCTCAACGACGTTCTCGTAGCCCCCCACATCACTCATAATCTCCTCTCTGTTCGTCGTTTCACCACTGACAACTCCTGTTCCATCGAGTTTGACCCCTCTGGTTTTTCTGTGAAGGATCTGGCCACCAGGACTCCCCTCGCCCGCTGTGACAGCTCGGGGCCCCTCTACACGCTCCGGCCCTCCACCTCCGGCGCGTCTCCGCCTCCTGCCCTGGTCTCCACCACCTCCTCCACCACTTGGCATCGTCGTCTCGGACATCCAGGACCTGACGTCATGACCAAGATTACCAGTAGCCTAGATCCTTCATGTAGTAGGGGACATTTTGAGGGTCTATGTCATGCTTGTCAGTTAGGCCGGCATACTCGTCTCCCATTCACCACTTCCTCTTCTCGGGCTGAGCAGGCTTTTGACCTGGTTCATTGTGATCTCTGGACCTCTCCTGTACTCAGTCTTTCTAGTTATAAATACTATTTGGTGATTTTGGATGACTTTTCCCATTTTCTTTGGACTTTTCCTCTTAGATTGAAGTCCGACACGTTCACCACCCTCACACACTTCTTCGCCTGGGTCTCCACCCAGTTTCACCGCCCGGTCCGTGCCCTGCAGTGTGACAACGGCCGCGAGTTCGACAATCATGCCTCCCGCTCTTTCTTTCTCACTCATGGCGTCCAGTTGCGTCTCTCGTGCCCTTACACCTCTGCCCAAAACGGTCGGGCCGAACGCATGATTCGCACCACCACCAATATGATCCGCTGTCTTCTCTTCCAGGCGTCTTTCCCTGCCAGCTACTGGGCAGAGGCCCTGCACACCGCCACCCACCTTCTCAACCGTCTTCCCTCCAAGGCGGTGAGCCACCCTACTCCCTACTTCGCACTGTACGGCACAACCCCCACCTACGACCATCTTCGCGTGTTCGGCTGTGCCTGCTACCCTAACACTTCTGCTACTGCCCCTCATAAGCTCTCTCCTCGCTCCACCCGCTGCCTCTTCCTTGGCTATTCATCTGACCACAAGGGGTATCGGTGTCTGGACCTCGCCTCCCACCGCATCATAATCTCTCGTCACGTCGTCTTCGACGAGGATGTGTTTCCCCTTGCTGGCCCCTCCCCACCCACCGATCTCGACACTCTCCTCGAGTCCGATCCGGTCTCCCCCTCCTCCCAGGCGCCCCGTCTTGCGCCGTTACCCGCACCCCATGCGGCCTCGGCGCCGCGGCTCGCGCCTATTTCCGCGCCACGCACGGCCCCGTCGGTCACGCTTGCGCCACGTGCGGCCCCGCCGACCACGCCTGCGCCACGCGCGGCCCCGTCGACCACGCCTGCGCCACGCGCGGCCCCGTCGACCACGCCTGCGAAACGCGCGGCCCCGCCGACCCCTCCCGCACCATGCGCGGCCCTGTCGACGCCCACGGCTCGCTTCGCCGACGCCGCGCTCGTCTACCGCCGCCGCCACGTCACTACCTCGGCACCTGTCGACCCGGGCCCGTCGACGAGCCCGGTGCGCTTCGCCGACCCCGCCGTCGTCTATCACCGCCGCGAGTCGGCCACGCCCGCGGCCCCCGACGTCCAGGCTGACCGCCCCGAGCCATCGGTGTACCACCCGGTCGCCATCCACCGTGACCCCGGGCACGTCCACCCGATGGTGACCCGGCGTGCCGCCGGCATTCTTCGACCTGTCGACCGGCTGATCTTGGCAGCTGATACGACTACCACTCCACCGGACGCCTCCCCGGTCCCCTCCTCCGTTCGTACCGCTCTCGCCGACCCACACTGGCGACGCGCTATGGAGGAGTACGCGGCCCTCCTGGCCAACCACACCTGGGACCTGGTGCCGTGTCCACCAGGCACCAACGTGGTCACCGGCAAGTGGCTATTTCGCCACAAGCTTACCTCGGACGGCTCCCTCGACCGCTACAAGGCCCGTTGGGTCCTTCGAGGCTTCACCCAACGCCCCGGAGTGGACTACGACGAGACCTTCAGCCCCGTCGTCAAGTTCGCCACTGTTCGCACCGTCCTCTCCCTCGCCCTCTCCCGGGACTGGGCGATCCATCAGCTCGACGTCAAGAATGCCTTCCTCCACGACACTCTGACGGAGACTGTCTAGTGCAGCCAGCCCACCGGCTTCGTCGACGAAGCTCGTCCGGACCTGGTCTGCCGGCTGAACCGCTCCCTCTACGGCCTCAAGCAGGCGCCGCGGGCCTGGTACAATCGCTTCGCTTCCTACTTGGCCTACATCGGCTTCGTCGAGGCCAAGTCGGACACGTCCCTCTTCATCTACCGTCGCGGCGACGACACCGTCTTCCTTCTGCTCTACGTCGACGACATTGTGCTCACGGCATCCACCGCCGACCTTCTACAGCGCACGATCGTTGCCCTGCAGCGGGAGTTCGCGATGAAGGACCTGGGCCCCCTCCACCACTTCCTCGGCATCACCGCCGAGTGCCGGCCCCAGGGTCTCTTCCTCCATCAGCGCCAGTACGCCATCGACATACTGGAGCGGGCTGGCATGTCCGACTGCAAGCCCTGCTCCACGCCTGTCGACACTCAGGCGAAGCTCTCAGAGGACGACGGGCCCCCGGTCGCCGATGCGACGTCCTACCGGAGCCTGACCGGCGCGCTCCAGTACCTCACCTTCTCCAGACCTGACATCGCCTACGCCGTTCAGCAGGTGTGCCTGCATATGCACACCCCGCGGGAGCCTCATCTCACCGCTCTCAAGCGGATCCTGCGCTACCTCCGCGGCTCCCTCGACTATGGCCTCCTACTCCGACCATCCCCGACGTCGGAACTCGTGGTCTACACCGACGCCGACTGGGCTGGCTGTCCAGACACGCGTCGATCCACCTCCGGTTACGCCGTGTTCCTGGGCGCCAACCTCGTCTCCTGGGCCGCCAAGCGGCAGCCCGTCGTCTCTCGCTCCAGTGCTGAGGCCGAATACCGCGCTGTGGCCAACGGCGTGGCAGAGGCCTCCTGGATGCGACAGCTCCTCCATGAGCTCCACAGTCCCCTCCAGCGCGCCACCCTCGTCTACTGCGACAACGTCAGCGCGGTCTACCTCTCCACCAATCCCGTGCAGCATCAACGCACGAAGCACGTGGAGATCGACCTACACTTCGTCCGGGAGCGTGTCGCCGCCGGTGACGTTCGGGTTCTCAGCGTCCCCACCACGCTGCAGTTCGCCGACATCTTCACCAAGGGGTTACCGTCGAGTGTATTTTTAGACTTTCGCTCCAGTCTCAACATCTGTACAGGATAGAGTTGCGACTGCGGGGGGGGGGGGGGGTGTTAGAATTGTACCCCTGTATTTGTAATGGGCCAGGCCCAACTCAGTCTATTAATATACAAGCCCACCCTAGTGTAGGGTTAGGGTTTCTGTTATTCCAATAATATATATATATATATATATATAGACCTAGGAACCCTAACCCTAATGGACCGGTGGCCCAACAGTGGTGCCGACCCACATACATATAGAACACACACTGTCTAACACCCTCCTCAGTCGCAATGGGGGCACCGCACACGATGAGACTAGAGTAGAAGCTGAAGGTAGGAGCCGACAAGGTGAAATCCCGCCGCAGTCGCAGCGTCGTGACTCGTGAGGGTGTGAATGTTGCGGCTAGAGTAGAGACCGGTGTGCACTCCATGTAGATGATATCCCCTAAATGTCGAGGTAGCTGAAGTCGAGGTGTTGCACATCCTCGTTCTTCGAGGGGGGGTCGAAGTTCGAGCGTTAACGGTCGGCGGGGCGACATAGGCAGCAGCAGCCTCAGGGCCTTCTTGCTTCTTTTCACGCCTGGTCGTCGAGGAGCCTTGCCAGGGAGGTCGGCGGCAGCGCATGGGTCTGCGCCGGTTAGGGTGGCTGCGCCCGGGGTAGAATAGGAGGGGTATCGGCGGATCCGGACGGGAAGGCTACGACAGCGACGGGTCCAGCCATGAAGACGGCGATTCGGCCAAGGGGACGTCAGATCCACCCGGAAAAGGCCACAACAACGGTGGATCCGGCTGGGAAGGCCACGACAATGATGGATCCAATGATGGCGGCGATGAAGAAGGGAGAGGGTGACTGGGCGGGTCCAGCCAGGCAGGGGCCTGCGCCGGGCCTAGCAGGGGGGTTTGACGCCAGCGACAGGAGAGGCGCGAAGAAGAGGGAGATGCTGCTGGGGCGTCGGTGCGGGCAGGGAAGAAGGAGCACGATGGCCAGCGCCGCGCCGAGGAGAGCACGACGGCTAGGGCACCGCCGGTCAGAGCAAGCGCAACAGGCACGACCCGGTGGCGGGGGCGCTAGATCTAGGGCGCGGAAGAGAGAGGCCACGAGGGCCATGGACGACGACGCGGCGACAAAGAAGAGGAGGTGGGGCTGCAGCGGCGGTGCTGGCCGGAGGAGTGGCCGCCGCGCCAGGCTGGGGACGGACGACAAAGGGGAGGACGGCGACGTCTGGGCTGGACTTGAGGTGGACGACGCGGGCGCCAGACCTGGGGGTGGTGGACACGCCGCCGGGGAAGGAAGGGGAGGCTCGCTGGCCTAGGATGGGAGGTGCCGCCCCCGGGAGGGAAGGATGAGCCTCCTGGGGACGGCGGCGCATAAGTAAGTGGCAGCTGGATGTGTGCGGCGGCTGTGGGGTTGAGGGAAGAAAGATCTAGCCGATACCATGTAAGAGAATGGACTGCTTTAGATGATAGCGCCTAAATGGTAAGGTAGCTGAAGTCGAGGTGTTGGCGTGTTGCACATCCTCGTTCTTCAGGGGTTGACGTTCGAGCGTCAACGGTCGACGGGGCGACACAGACAACAGCAGCCTCAGGGCCTTCTGATCCAAGCTCTCTTTTGTAGCCTATAAGCTGTCCAAACTCTTCCATGGGCAATCAACCAAAGGAAAAAAAAATCTACACTTAGGGGGAGCCCAAGTTTTCCAAATTCTCTCAAAGGGTTCAAAGGCTGTCGAACCAAGGAAGAACCCCCTCATAAGCTGCCTTCGTGGAATATTTGCCATTAGATGACAATCTGAAAAAAATGAGAATCAGCAGTGCCCGGCCGAAGCTGAATAGTGCTAACAATATCCCAAAGGGTAAAAAAAAAATCAACAAATTCACCTACAGTAAGAGCTCCCTGAATATCTGAAACCCAACTATGATTGGAGAGGGCGCCGAGAACTGTTCGCTTGGTGACCCGTCGCTTAGGGATAGTGGCAAACAATCTCGGTATGTGGTCCTAGGTCTTTCTGTGATAGGTTTAGTTTGGTATGAAAAGTTAAGAAATATTAGGGGTCAAGCCCTCACAGTCCAAACATAGCACCCCCTAGTGAACACTTCTACATGAAAGTAGGATGAAGTGAAAGATAAAGAGGTGCTTTCCATACACATGCTTGGGTTGGTTGTTATAATATTGATGTAAGATTGTCTTTCCTTGACAGTAATAATATCAGTTTTTTTTCTCATGATGTGTTCATTGTTTGGATTTTGTAATAAAAATGGTAAGGATCCTAAGTGTTACTTATGGTACTATCCAGGCAGCCCAACAAGAAAGATCAATTTTCTTATCTTCTTTGCTTCCTCTTCTGTCCGAATATGATGATCTCCAGCCTTCAGTTCTTGATGCTCAGTCAATTGTTAGTAATTTAAAGGTATGTTCTGTTTTTTTGTGTCTGCTGTAGCAAGAGTACTGTCATTAAGCATGCATTGGAATTGTTGGATTTCAAGGGAGAATAAGGTTAACAGATGAAATGAATTTAAGCGCTATACATTTTCTCTTCTTGGCACGAAGTATTCAACAAACATACATGCCATGCGTTTATCATATACAAACCAATCTGAGATCAATTAACTTTTTTTATTACCTGTGACCAAATTATTTCTACATTGTATCTAATATAATTCAATTGAAACCAGTATCTGAGCTAGCCATTTTCTAACGTCGGTCGAGTTTTTTTTCCCTGTAGGTTTTGTTTAAACATTTGCAGGAACGACTTATTGTTACTGAGGTGAGCCATACTAAACTACCAACAATATGCATTTTTTTGCTACGCAAAATGGCATACTGTAGCAGTAATGAGCCTGTCATGTTTTCTGCACATATTACCGATATTTTCTTACAGAACTTTGAATTTGCCTTGTATGCAAACTTGGATGGTGCAGGACAGATTAAGGGAGTCTCGATACCAGATTACTCCATGGCATACTGAATTGTCGAATAATACCAGCAATCCTGTGTCTACTAATCCTCCTGCTGGAAAAGCATTGGTGACTACAGTACGATATGACTCTTTAGTATATACACATTCTTCCATTACTTTGTCAAGTTTTAACACATGATCATGTGCTTCCTACAACTTCTTTGCTTTTTTCAGAGCAAAAGCAGCCTTGATATTGTCTCCCAGATGGTGTATCCTCACGTACAATCCCCAATGTCTTCCCCTGTTCAAGCTAGAGGTGATTGGGGTGCATTTGGTAACAAAAACCATCAAGATATTTCAAATGAGGTTCCTATAAGAAATGCTGGACATGATGACAAGGGAGGGACCTCTCTTTCAAGCAGGTAGCATCTCTTGTAGGAGTCTAAAATAATGTACTTTACTAACTTTTTAGACCAGTGCTGTAGTTTCTTGAGCATGCTACAGACCTACAGCTATGAACACTTTTTGAGTATCTGACATCGTTTCTTTTAGCAAATTTCCCTTTCCCCTTCATATTGTTGTTTCACTATTTTTAAAACATTAAATGTTATTATGAAAGATTTAGGTATCCATTTTGTGTAGTTAATTTTGTGCCATGATTAGAATGCTAAAAGGCTATCCATGTGCCCGAACCTTGACTTGTGGGTTCTGTTGGGTTTTAACTCTAGCCTATCCCAATTTGTTTGAGATTAAAAGGCTTTGTTATTGACTGGAATGCTAATACAATATGAATTCTTATGATTTTCAGAAGCCAATATAGGACTGATGTTCCTCCTCAAGTATCTCAAGGTGATTCCAGTGCTGTCCATTTTGACTTTGAGACTCAGAGTCAAAACCCACCATTCAAGGGTCTTAGCAGAAATGATGTACTGGATGGTTCAGATAGTGCTGAAGCCCAAAACACACAAGAACCTTCTACTCGATGGGGTCTAGGGGACTCATCTAATTTGGCATCTGGCCTTGAGGATGCAAACCCTTCATATCCTTATCTTCCTACAGTTCTTGAGGAACCTGGTTCTTCTTTCTCCGAAGGTAATTATTATTGAATTAAGTTCGTATTGTTTAACACTGCATATTAATGGATGCCTATTATGAACATACAGCTGCAGAGGATGATCCATTGCCAGGCATAGAAGGGCTTCGAATCACAGGTGAACCTTTTCCTGGACAAGAACTTCAAGCAGGTGGATACTCCATCAATGGTACCACAACTTGTAATTTTGAGGTGTGTTTGACTTCTTGTCAATTCACACTCCAAGTAGCGAAATGATTTTTCAAACTCATCACTCAAAATTGTGAGTTGCAAACTTTCAATATGGTTTCACTTCTTGCAAATGATTTGTGCCTGCAGTGGGTGCGCCATTTAGAAGACGGCTCAGTAAATTTCATAGAAGGTATCCTTTCTCTTCTTTTTGTGTGCTGATACATTAACCTAGAGCAGAGCTTATGTTCTGTGACTGTATTACCTAAAACTAGGATGCCATGATGCCGCAATAAAGTTGTTTGCAATTATATTTTTGTTGATGTAGGAGCAAAGCAGCCTAGCTATGTTGTTACTGCCGATGATGTGGACACTTTACTCGCCATTGAAGTCCAGCCCCTAGATGATAGGAAAAGGAAGGTACTTATCTTGTCATATGATTGATAATGATCTTTGTTCTATGATGCGATGCTGTACTTTTTTCCAAACATAATCGTTGCAGTAGACTGCAATAGTATCATGAGAAATGCTCTAACATAATTGCAGGAAGTAGGTCTTAGAAAAGGGACCTTACTGTAAAATTTTAGCTCTTAATCCCATCAATATGAGTAAAAGGCATAAATAAGAAAATATCAAAAAAGAATTGCCTGATCACTTTTGCTATTCCAGTCAATATTCAAGAAGAAAAGGCAGGGATGAGAATGGCGTGTTTGCCCTCTTTAGTGGCTCTGAACAACAAGATACAATTCCTTTTTTATCCTCTGTTCTGCTTTTTTTTCAACATAGAGGCGGTTCTAGCAAACCAAACTAATCACTCAACAATCATAAACCGATCTTAGCACATAGCTAACAGCCACAAATCAAACCAATCCAAACTAGCTGAAAGCAAATGATTAGCTTGGGGTGACCTGGCCATATGTGCTTACGGCGCTGCGAATTTTTGCGAACACCTGTTTCTTGCTCACATAGGTCTTGCTAACAGAATCATTTACAACAAATACCATTGTTTCCATTTTCCCATTGACTTTAGAGCAGAATGCTAATACAATTTGGGCCAACATCGTATCTGCAATTTCTTTCTGCTGAGAATGGACCTGTGTCAATGGTCCAAATGTCTTGCCAAGAGAGATGCTTTTCACATTTGGTGGTGTGAAATAAAGGTTTTCATGGGAGTAATTTTGTTTTCATGTGGGACTCTGTTTCTCAAAAAATATTACATAGAAAGTAGAAACTAATTGAGTATTAGGGGTTGACAAGTCTTGTCTCTCCTATGTTTCTTTTTTCTTCTTAATATAATGACACGCAGCTCTCCTGTGTTTGTTTAAAAAAAAGAATTTTATGTTCGCCATAGCTCTAGGGGTGTAGTGAAAATTGCAGTCAATGTTACAGAGTCATCCTGACATTTGTTATCTGGGTTATTGAATTTCTTTCTCAAATCGGCAGGAGAACTGTGTGTCTGTGTATCATTGCATTAAGAAGGATAGACAAGAGAGAAATATTTACAAGAACACACACAATATCACAGTAAAAGCTTAGATAATCAACGGCCATAACATCAATCAACCTGACCAAAACTACCAGGAGCGACCTCTAGGTGGCAGCAGCCTGAAAACTGCACCAATCCTCTTGACATAAACAAACACTAAAGGTGTCCCTCTTCAAATTTTTTTTCTCAAAACTGCCTGGAGCCCTGGACACTGCAGAATCATTGAACACAACTATTTATATGCTTCCATATTATCCAAGCATCCAAAGTGATCAGTGATTTCAAACCTTGCTTCCAAAAACCTGGACTAAACATTGATCCTCAGCCACCAATCGCAGAAATTCTCATCCTCGACATGTGAAGAGGACTGATAGTCCAACAACAACAAAGACTTTTTGTGCCAAATAAGTTCAGAAGCCACAAATTAAGGTTCAGGCACGTTGATACCTGTTTTTTTCATGTACTCCTATTGAAGGCTAAATCTTTCGATATATTTCATCTTTCAAGTCTCATTTTACTGCCCCTGCCTCTTTTCTCATAACTATCGTGCCTTAGGACCCCATTTCGCTTTGGTGCCTCTGGAGGTGTCTGATGGACATGTCCAAACCATCTTAACCAGCGTTGGACAAGTTTTTCTTCTATTAGTGCTGTTAGCAGATCAGATTCACTACTGTCTTCTTGGGCTCCCAATTAGTCATATATGGCTAGTTAGCTCCTGATTGATTCTGATTGGTTGTTATAAGGATAGCTAGAGATATGAGGGGATCCTGATTGGTTCCATTACTATAGATAGAGATATGAGGAGATCTGATTGGTTCTATGTCTATAAACCACACAGATCTCCTCCCTACATATATGTAACCTCTGTTCTCTCATCTATTCATTCAATACACTGTAGTTCATCTGCTTTCATGGTATCACGAGTCTAGGTTTCACCCTGCTCACTTCCGCTGTCTAGTGCGCCCTCCTGGTGCTGCTCCCACTCCTACTTAGCGCGCCCTCCGGCTCTGCTTTCGCGGCTGCTGCACCTCACGCGCCGCTCATGGCTGGTGAACATTCTTCTCCGGTCCCTCC
The DNA here is from genome assembly GCF_902167145.1 of Zea mays. Lineage (NCBI taxonomy): Eukaryota > Viridiplantae > Streptophyta > Magnoliopsida > Poales > Poaceae > Zea > Zea mays. Next base: position 29,937,853 of record NC_050098.1, on the reverse strand, counting down.
TGCTCCTGGGGCTGAGCCCCCTCTGGCACACTCGCTGCTGCCCAAGCCATCGCTGTCGAGGCAGAGCGTGCCTAACAGGAAAAGGCTGCCCGCCTCCACTCCCGTGATCTCGCCCTTGCGCGCGCCCGTGAGGCTGAACGTGAGGTGGATGCAGCCGCCAAGGAGCGCGATGCGATGGACGCCGCATCCGCGATGCCCTCGCGGTACCGCCCAGGCCTGCGACGCCGCCGCTCCTCTGGACGATGACGCTCGGGAAGTCTACAACGACATCGTCTCCAACCTCTCCATCCAACGCCTCTCCCGTCCCCACCAAACCCGATGCGATTCTTCTCCATGAAGCTGCTTCGTTGATCAACCTCCACGCTCTGGCGGTTGCTCCGTTGCTGTCCAGAACTTCAGGGCCCTCATCCCTGTCCTCCTCAACATTTCGTCCACCCTCTACACTCGGTGGCACGACGACTTCCTCCTCGTCGTCAGCAAGTACTCCCTGGAGGGCCATGTCCTCAGCGACGACTACGTTCCCTTCTCTCTGGACTGGCTCCGGGTGGACTATGTTGTCAAGTCCTGGATCGTCGACACCAACGCCACCGAGCTTGCTGATGCTGTCCTCGTTCGCAACGCCTCTACTCGTGGTGCTTGGCTCGCCATCGTTTCTTAGTTCCTCGGGAACCGGGAAACTCGTGCCCTGTTCCTCGACGTGGAGTTTCGCAACTTCCGCCAAGGTGATCTCTCCATCACCGTCTACTGCCGCAAGCTCAAGGGGATGGCCGACGCTCTTGGCGATCTTGGCGAGCCTGTCCCTGACCGCACTCTTGTCCTCAACGTCATCCACGACCTCAACGATTGGTTCAGCAGCATTGGTCTTCAGCTTCGACGCGGGCGACCCCTCCCAACCTTCTTGGAGGTGAGAAACGATCTTCTCCTTGAGGAGCTTACGATGCGCATCAATCTTCTACACCGGCCACCCCCTGCTCGCCTCCGCCCCACCCAAGCTGCTGTCCAAGCCAAAGCAGCAGGAACACTAGCAGTCGCGCAGCAAGCGTGCTGGCAAGAAAGGCGGTCGCCAGCAGCACAGTGGGGCGACTCTCGACGCCTCTTTTCTGGGTCCCAACCCGACTCCGGTTCATCTGTGGGTGGACAATGGCCCCCTACAACCCATTGTCTAGGTCCATCCATATGTGGCCCGGACCGCGAGCTCCCAGCGCTACTTCGGCTCCTCATCAAGCAGTTCCTCCACCACAACCGTCGATATAGCTGCCCCAGTCCCTTCTTACCGGCGTTCAGGGGCAGTGGACGTTCAAACTATGACGCTGCAGCCCCCCCCATCCCCCCAGCGGAACGAGTGGTTCTTCGACTCCAACGCTACGACTCATATGTCCTTCGATGCTGGTATTCTCTCCCGATCCACTCCTACACAACAACCTTGTTCCATTATTGTCGTTAAAGAAAACTCTATTCCTGTCACTTCCACTGACCATACTGTTCTTTCCAACTCCCTTCACCTTAATAATGTCCTTGTTGCACCTAACCTTATTAAGAATCTTATTTCTGTGCACCAATTTACTTCCGACAATAACTGCTCTGTTGAATTTGACCCTTTTCGTTGTTCTGTGAAGGATCTTCCCTCTCGGAAAGAGATCGTCCGCCGTGACAGTTCCGGTCTGCTCTACTCGCTGCGGTTTTCAGCTTCCACATTTCATGTTGTTGTTTCTCCATCATTGTGGCATCAACATCTTGGACATCCCGGTCGTGAAGTTATGTCTAAACTAGCGCGCACGCCAGGGCTCCCTTGTAATAAACATGCTGCTAGCGACACTCTGTGTCATGCTTGTCAGTTGGGGCGTCACACCCGTCTTCCTTTTAGTGTGTCATCATCCCGTGCAACTAAGAATTTCCAGTTAATTTATTGTGATCTTTGGACTTCACCTGTCCTCAGTATTTCTGGCTTTAAATATTACCTGGTTATTCTTGATGATTGCTCACATTACTTATGGACTTTTCCCATACAACTCAAGTCTGACACTTTTACAACCCTTGCTCATTTCTTCACCTATGTGCATACCCAGTTTGGTGTTTCCATCAAAGGAGTTTAGTGCGATAACGGTCGTGAGTTTGACAACTCCAGCTCTCGCACTTTCTTCCTCACCAACGACGTTCATCTTTGGATGTCCTGCCCCTACACTTTGCCTCAGAATGGTAAAGCCAAACATATTATTCGCACCATTAATGACACCGTCCGCTCGCTTCTTTTTCAGGACAACGTCCCTCCTTACTGGGCTGAGGCTCTCAACACGACCACTCGTCTTCTGAACATCTTGCCCACCAAGACACTTCACTTCTCCACCCCTCACTACACCCTCTTCAGTGTAGCTCTAGTATATACTCACCTTCGTGTCTTTGGTTGCAAATGTTATCCCAACTTGACTTCCACTACCCCTCACAAACACGCCCCTGTTCTACCTTGTGTGTCTTCCTTGGCTATTCCGATCATCACAAGGGTATAGATGTCTTGATATTCACTCCAACAAGATCACCATTTCTCGCCATGTGGTTGGTCTTCGACGAGTCATCTTTTGATTCTTTTCCCTTTGCCGAGCGGTCTTCTACACCATCTGCTACGAATTTCGAGTTTTTGTTGGATGCTAACACTCCTGTGCCCGCTCCTATTGGATCAACACTTTCTTGTCTTCCTGTAGGTCTTACGGAGGTTCCCACACAGCCATGTGCGGCTCCTGCATCAGCGCCAACGAAGTCTTCCGCACAACCACGTGCGTGCCTGTGCAGCTTCCTGCAGCTGTGTCGGGGCGGTACCCTTGCACCCTGCGACATCCAACGCTATCCCAATAGCCACGGATGGCCGTACCGCGACACCACTTGCCTGCACTGGCGACATGCGTGCTCAGCCATGTCCTCTACCTCACCGAGTTGATGGGTTCGTCTACACCCGTTGTTTTGCTCCAGCCACGACATCAGCCGCTCCGGCTCCTACTGCAGCCTCTTCACCACCAGCAGCACCTGTCGCTGCCACACCGAGTGCTGCTGCTCCTACACCGCTGGCAGCACCTGTCGGTGCCTCTTCACTGGCATCTGCAGTGGCAGCACCTCAACTTCCACCTGGTGCTGTCCCTGTTTCTCCGGTGGTCAATCATCATCGCATGACCACTCGAGCTAAGTTGGGTTCCGACAGCCTGTGCTATTTCATGCGGCACAACTCTCCCCTGTGCCATAGACATATCGAGCTGCCTTTGCTGGCCCTCATTAGCGCCAAGCTATGCATGAGTTCTCAGCTCTTTTGGGGAACCATACTTGGGATCTCGTTCCTCGCCCTTCGTCCGCTAATGTTGTCTCAAGCAAGTGAGTTTTCAAAAATAAGTTTCACGCTGATGGTTCCCTTGAAAGATACAAGGCTCGGTTCTTCGTGGTTTCTCGCAGCGTCTTGGCATTGATTTTGATGAGACTTTCAGTCCTGTTGTGAAGCCTACCACAGTGCGCACTGTTTTGACTCTTGTTCTATCCCACAACTGGCTTGTTTGCCAGCTTGACGTCAAGAATGCCTTCCTTCATGGAACCTGGACAAAAACAATATACTGCTCACAACCGTATGGTTTTGCTGATCCTGATCACCCTGATTTTGTCTGTCGTCTGAATCAGCCCCTATATGGCCTCAAACAAGCGCCCAGGGCATGGTACAACCGCAACAACAATATGTTATGCCCCTATATATCAAAGCCATAACACACCATGCGATCACAGACAAGACGTCGTTTTCAATCGGCCATGGCAGGAAGGCTGACATAGCAATGCCTAACCAAATGAGCCCCACCTCCCAAGGACCGATGGCTTGCCACCAGGCACTATGGAAAAAATTAGGGAAGGAATGTCTGAACTACTTCGAGAAAGGCTCGACGTACTTGTAGCCATATCAAGGCAGTCGTATCGGAAACCTTATATTCACCGATTTGACACAATCCCATATCTGCAAGGGACCAGAATACCTGATTTTTCTAAATTTTCTGGTGAAAGCGGGAAAAGCACGCACGAGCACATAAGCCAGTTCTTAGCGCACCTATGAGAGTTTGCTGATAGGGAAGCCTACCATGTCTGTTTATTCTCGTTGTCCCTTACTGATATCACATTCGCATGGTACGCAGCCCTGCCGCCTAATTCTATCAACTCTTGGGAGGGATTAGAGCAGAAATTCCATGAACACTTTTTCTCAGAGGTTTCGGGACACTAGAAACCGATGCTTCCAAATCCATGTTATGGACAAAAACTAGCAGGGCTGGCTTTTAATGGGTTGCGATCTTGCCTAAGAGAAAAATTTGATGGCACCCAGTTCTTTTCAATAGCGCAGCTACATCGGCAGGCTTTGGCCTATGAAAGCCGAAGTAAATGGATATCAAAATCGGTTGTCCATAATATACATCTAGTGGAGCGCGATAGTTCGGATGATGAATCCGCATATATATGTACCGCTGAACTTGTTTGGCCAACAAAGACCAAACCTTGACCATGTTCTTTTTTGCAGCCGGTTCAAAAGAATCGGCAAGAAGAAGTTAAATTTACTTTTAATGATGCTAAGTGTGATAAAATATTTGACGAACTAGTAAAAAGTTGCAACATTAAAGTAACTCGTACTATTCCTCCTCTAAATGAAATAAAGGGACGTGCTTATTGCAAGTGGCATAATTCTTTTTCCAATGCCACCAATGATCGTAATGATTTTCGTCGGCATATACAATCGACCATAAATGAGGACCGATTGAGTTTTCAGGAGATGCAAGTGGACACACAACCATTTCCTGTCAATGTAATAGAACCAGCAAACAAAAATGTCCTGGTTCGACCGGAAGTGGTCGATAAAGGCAAAGGCAAAAACAATGGCATTGGTGATCCTCGCACGTCGAATATATCACTAGGAGTGATTGCTCAGAAGGCTCCGGACAAGAACACTAACAAGATCGGAGGCGCCGGAGGACAGGTGCGATCGAGCAGTCGATCAAAGTTCCCTGTCTCGCGCACCGCAGACGGTCCGGTGCTCAAGCAGATAGTCTAGCCGACTTAGCCTCCGGTAATGGCCAGAAGCGTCGGCGTCCACACAAAGCAAAAAGGGTACGTAAGGGAAAAACACATAAAGCACATGGTCGGCTGATCAAAGTCGACCCTACTTTTGATCAATCGCTCTCCAAATATGCTAACAAAAAGGTCGTTCTACGTGATCAGCCAGCAAAGAAACCCTGATCACCCGCAAAAGCCATAGGGTCGAATAAAATGGCCCAAAAAGCGACGCAACAAGTGTCGCCTGTTCATCCTTCTCCAGTAATGTCAGGCTACTTTTCACCAGCCTACTCATCGTCGACATATTGTCCTATTCAAATATGGAGTAGTACGATGATGAACCCATACTACATGCATAGTCCCTTCGCTTATTCGGGCTGTGGGGCACCACATTTTTATACCAGCTGACTTATTGATCAAATGGTCATGGTCGAGAAAATTTTTATCCTAAACGACCTTTATGCATTAGAACTCTATAATCATCCTATTAGGTTGAAAAGGCCGATGACTTGCATCGGGTTTAGTTCTTACTTCGAGAACAAAATAGCTTGTGAGAATTATTGTTTCTCGAAGAGCGCTGACAGTGCATATGCTTTTGGTTCAGCAACCTCCACCAAAAGGCAGGAGGCATATGTTGAGCAACAAAGTTGCCAGACGGACGGTCCGAGCGAGCGCATAATCAGTTAGAGTTCGAAATTTCTTGCGGGATTTGTTAGCAAAATCCACAGGATTAACTCGGGTACTGACTTGTAACAGGTCCAGACCTCCCCCTTTTCATAGATGAAGGGGTACAACCGATTGAGCCCCCATAATCGATCCAATCAAACATACTTTTCAAATTTACCTTATTTGCACTGTTGTTTCCATTCCTTAGGAATAGGAGTAATCTAGCCTTAGTTTTAGCCATAGTATTAGTCTTCCTCGACCTATTTCTTCACCTCTCTTCGGCCCATCGTCATCTAGAGTCGTCTTGGGTGGCCTGCCGTCTGTCGACCCCAAGACACACCTAGGATCTCTCTTCGACGGGGTCCCTCCCGGGAGGCGAGATTTGGGTTTCCTGAGAAGACCTCTGCGCCAGTCGCGGACCGTCCGGAAGCGTGCAGGGAGGGAGCAACTCCTGCGCTGAGGTCGCGGACCGTCCGACCCCGTGCTGCGGACCGTCCGCGCTCCCGCAGAGAGCACTGACAGGTGGTTCATCTCTAGTGATTAACGCCCAGATTGGAGCCGATGCAGGAGTCCAAGCTCTAGTGATGGCACTCCTGTCAGTGGCCCACTGTTTACTGGAGCTTCGCCGATGCTCTTCAGTATCTCACCTTCACGAGGCCCGACATTGCATATGTCGTTCAACAGGTTTGCCTGTATATGCATGATCTCCGTGAGCCGCACTTGGGTGCGGTCAAGCAGATACTTCAATATATTCGGGCACTGTCGACTGATCGTCTACACCTACGTCGACTGAAGCGGGTTCCTGGACACCCACCGGTCAACCTTCGACTATTCAGTGTTTCTTGGGGCCAACCTGATCTCTTGGTCCTCCAAGCGTCAGCCTGTGGTCTCTCGCTCCAGTGCTGAGGCTGAGTATCGGGCTATCGCTAATGGGGTGGCTGAGTCGAGCTGACTACACTAGCTTCAAGAGCTTCAAAGCTCCCTCACCAGGAGCACCCTAGTATATTGTGACAATGTACCTCTCCGTTAACCCCGTCCAACATCAGTGCACGGAGCATGTTGACATCGACCTCCCCTTCGTTCGGGAGCATGTTGCTGTCGGGGACGTCCACGTCCACCACATCTCAACAAGCTCGCAGTTTGACGACATTTTCACCAAGGGTTTCCCTCCTCGCTGTTCTCGGAGTTTCGCTCTAGTCTGTAGTCTCAACATCTGCCACGACTAGAGTTCCGACTGCGGGGGGTGTTAGATTAATTGTGTGTTTGCTGTTGTAATGGGCTTTGGCCCAGCCCATGTACTTACCTCTATAATATATATACAATAGCCTACCTTGTTTAGTATATACAATAGCCTACCATTTGCCTCTTTTCTTCCTCCAAAAAAAGGCCCAGTGAATTTCTGCAGAAGTGATTGTTCTGTTAGAATTTCTTTCTTCACCATCACCAATATATACTATATCAAATGAGTTAATATATGCCGCAAGTTAAATGCTTTTAGAAAACCGATTCCCTACATCAATTCTGCTGTTAATACTTCTAGAAATCTTCTGTTGCAGGGAGACTTTATCAAGGTTTATGCTAACGGGCAGAGGAAAATTTCATGTGGTGAGTTTATGGTAACAGTGAACTGTGATTATGTTATTCCCGTTTACACTTTAGTTTTTCTCATAGAAAGTGCAAATGGAGGAAGTTAAACACCTGAGATAATGTGATTCTTTTTTAGCACTTTCCTTAGGACTTAATAATTCTAGAAGACAATTTTGTTGTGCGATCTGCGATCTAACACTGGCTGAGTTAATGTATATTAATCCAATGTGGTGATCCAGTTGATCTGTGTTAAACTATGACAACTAGTGGTGTATTGGCCATGGGCAAAAACTTGAAGGCCTCACCATCACTATGTTTGAAGAGTGGGTAAAGAAACTATTTGATCTTCTTGTATTTCCTTAATTCCCCAGAACAGTGGTATTTCTGTTTTTTTATGTTTTGTAAATATGTGCAACTATGTGATGCCCCTTCTTGGCGTGGTTTTCTAAGTTGAAATTTGATCATAAAATTTCTCTAGTAGTATTACTGCTAGTTACAAAATCATAAACATAGGAATGTAGATGACGGCTGCTTCGACTCTTGGTGGGAGAGGAGTGCAGCTAGGGTGGGCAAGCCATTGTCAGAGGGCTTCAACTCTCTGGTCATCTAGGGTGCATGGTCGATATGGAAGCATATAAATAGATGTGTGTTTGATGGTTGTAACCCAAATGTAGGGGTCACCCTCTCGGCAGCTAGAGAGGAGCTGGTGTGCTGGCGTATGGCTGGTGCTAAAGCTCTTTCTTCCATCTTGAGGAGCTGACTTAGATGAGGTTTTGTTGTGTTGAGGGTCTCTGATGTTGTGTGTTGTGTGTTTTGTGTTTTTTCGCTGTACTTGGTGTTTCTACCCTTTTCTCCTTCTTAATACAAAAATACGCAGATCTCCTGCGTATTCAAGAAAAAAAACATTCAAATATGAATCAAGTACCACTTTTGTGTTAGTGAACACGTGTATAGTCAGGGGGCGTTTGGTTCCCTTGACTAAAGTTTAGTATTATGAGTATTAAATATGGGCTTAATTAAGTTTAATAAATTTGTCTCGTCTTTTAGTCTTCATATGCGTGATTAGTTTTATAATTAGACTATATTTAATACTCTTAATTATCATTCAAACATTTGATGCGACATGAACTAAACTTTAGGGCTAGTTTGGCAACTACATATTCATAAGGGATTCCCATTTTCCTAAGGGAAAATGAACTAATTTCACTTGGGAAAATGGAAATCCCTTAAAATAATGGGGGTGCCAAACTAACCCTTAGTTGGGTGGAACCAGACACCCCCTTAGCATAATTGTTGACCAGAAGTTACTAAGTTAGAAATTTGAAATGTAGGTGTGCCTTATAATTTTGGACGGAGGGAGTACGGAGTACCTATATGCTAGACAATAAGTTATATAGTAGCTGCTTTGCATAATCCGTAATTTGAGCAACCAACTTTGATGCAGATCCTGAAACAAAGGAGCTTATTAAGAGAACCCTTGACATTGGGCATGTGACCTATGAAGTCCAAGTCCAACTGCCTGTATGCTCTGTCATTTGCAATCACACATTCACTCATCAATTCTTATTACTTTCTTCTGATGTCACAACACCGATCTGAACTATTGAATTCCCCAACAGCAGGTCAGATTTTTAGACATATGGGAACCAGCTGTTCTAGCAATAAAGAGGGAAGGTTACAGCATTAAATGTAATGGGCAGCGTGGTGTTCTAATCACAGAGAAGTTTCAGCAAGGAACTGCTGTATGCCACTACTTTTTAGCATACTTTATCTCAGTAACTTGAATGCTTTATATTCTTGTGCTTTAATTTTGCAATAATAATTTAGTTTAGTTTTAACCAGTGTTGTACAGAGGCATCCACGTTGTCACGATCTTCATATGAGTATAAGATCACATATCCCATGAAAACCAGACAAGTGTTGGAAACTTAAAAAAAAATTTGGTCGCTTGGAAAAAAATGAAACTTGGAATATGTCGCAAACTCGCAAAGAGATGCAAATAGTTTTTCTGAAAAATTCATACAAAAATGAGAAAATGACAAACTTCAGGTGCATGTGCACCGGTGACATTTGCCATCTATTGCATATGCACCTGAATTTTTTCATCTTTTGCATTTGAAATCTCTAGTTTGACACCTTGTTTGCCTTTCAACCGTGTCTTTGAAATTGCTTCCATTTCACATAATTGATCTAAGATGTGCATGCATATTGTATATTATGAAGTGTGCCTTATAACAGATCTTGTAATGCCCTATCCAGATTCATATTCCATATGGGCGTCCAACAGAGTTCTCGATTACATCTGCTGCGTCTGCTGATGGTGTCAGTTATAATCTGAAGCCAGTAGAAAATACACTGTGAGTATCAATTGAGGCCTCTGTTTGCTTCTTTATTAACCGGACAGTTTTTGTACTCGCTCCGTTCTTTTTTATTTGTCGTGTTTTAGTTGAAAAATGAACTAGCAGACGACAAATATTTGAGAACGGAGGTAGTGCATTTATATTTTGCTAAACATATTAACAGCAGCAGTCTCTGCTATTGCCTTAAAAATAAAGACAATGTGTCATAACTTCTTTAAATGGCACTGTTGAAATTTGCCTTCCTATGTTTTGTACTATTGAAAGTATGGCGGTCTGGGAACCCCTTTTTAATTAAGATATCCCAAATTTCATTCAGAACCAAGTACTGTGCCCTGGCCTCTGAGTACTCTACTAGATAACCCCTTTATGCTTTAAGTGACTGTATTGTTATGATCTTTATTTTAGAGGAATTTTGATACTATGATGAACATAAATCTTTTACGGCTTATTTTGTTTCATGTTTTAACTTTTCAGATTGCGGGATACCATTGTTCTAGTACTAAGGTTGTTCAAAAATATGGTACGAATCATTTTCTTGTACAAGACATAGCATATTACTAATCCTCATTCAACGACAATAAGTAGGTATCTAGAGCCTGTGACTTCTTGAGCAATATTTCATGATGAAATAAAGTTCATTATCATCCTTGAAATTTGGCCTCCATTTGATTTGAACACTGAAGGGCAGGCCTGGTGTATTGGCGAGAGTTGTCTCATTGAATCACTGGGTCCTAGGTTCGAAGCAGTCTCTTTGTATTTTTGGGTGAAAGCTTGTCTCGGTTTATCCTTTCTCCAGATCCAACTCATGTAGGAGCCTCCGGCATTAGGTCTGTCCTTTTTTTTATTTGATTTGAACTAAAAAAATTCCACTTTGCAACCTCAAAAATCTATTTTTTAAGGATATGAAGGAGAACCACATGTATTTGCATTAAGAAAAAACTCAGTTCGGTCTAGACCACTACGACATGAGTGCTTACAAATGCCTCAACTCGGGTAACACACAACTATCGCCTAAACTCGGTTACACGGTGAGTTAGCCAGCAAGGTAGCAATCACTCATTTCGGTGCCATGCGGGCACTTAGTCAGAAACAACTGCCTTTTATGTGCCTGTGTGTCTGTGAGGTGGACGGTTCTAGACATTTCGGTTCAAGATAGCAAATCGGACAATTTGTATACAGTTGAAAAAACTAACTGGTGCCAGAGATCAGGTTGAACAGTGGTGGTACTTGTTCTAAATTTATTAGCATGTTTGATGGCACCGCACAACATTCACCTCTTCTCTGGAACACTATCAGTAGACAAATATAAAACTATGGACTTGCTGAATTGTTGGTAGTTTGTTCTGTATGATTGAGACTTGTATGCTTTTACCATATATGTTCTTCTAAAAACCTTTTTAAGTTAGGTCACCAAAATCTATTGTCGTGTCGCTTCTTATGTCATTTTGAATGTCATGGGACTCCTGTTGATCTGATCTGCGGCATGACAATTACGTTGTATCTTGGTTAACACCGACAAATATACTATTTAAATAGATGTTTTTTTGTGGGGTGGGCGGTGGAGGCACCCAAAGTGTGCCTCATCTTATATTTATCAAATAAATTGTTCTTTTAATCATCACAGATGGTGTCTAGGAAGCTCCATCATGTGATAAAAAATGCCATTGCCTGTTGTTCCTGAACCTGCATGTTTTTAGAGAATCTGTTCTGCCAGTGTAGAGTGCGTTAGTGTACAAATGGTGACTTGGCACGTATGTGCTTCCACGATCATCCCCTTGTGTCATCCACCCTTTAAAGGCTTGTTCGGTTATTTTCAATCCATATGGATTGGAGGGGATTGATACGGATTAAGAGGGATTTTGATTTACTAGGGATTGAAACCCTCTCAATCCCCCTCAATCCATATGGATTGGGGTAGAACCGAACAAGCCCTAAAGAGATGGAATGGAAAAAAACATGGTGAGCTGATTGCTGATATTGAACTGGTGCATCATGTGCGCATTTATACCTGCCTGCTGTTTCAACACTAAACGTGAAATGTCTACCTTCAATTTCGCAGGCTCTTGAGAGAAGAGGAAGAAGAAAGAAGGGTCTTTTCTTCAAGTAGTTTCAGCTATATTACACTTGTTTCTACGCTGCTTCTAATGTATGTATGTAGCATTTTGGTTGATCGGCGTGGTGCACAAGTGTTCTGTTTCTGTAAAATACTAGACGATTGTGTTGTAAAACTAACCAAAATGCCAAGTACACATGTTAATATTTTCTGCCCCACTCAGAAGAGCTAGAGTTTTGCCATAACGAGTGCAGCTCCGCGTTTGGCTTCCAGGCACAGCTAGATATAGTTCAATAATGTAATCGGGTGAAAAAGAATTGGGCGGCCCCAGAAGATGCTCTTTGAGATTTTATCTTTGCCAGGAGTCGTCCGCCCTACACCTGGTGGGCGGTGTCTGCCTGCCTGGCTTGTGACTTCAAAATTGGCAGCGTGGAGATGATGAGGTCACGGTTCACGCCCGAGAAATAACTAGCATGGCCATGGCCATCGATCCGCTAGGTCTGCGAGTAGGTTTCATACGTGACACTGATACGCCAGAAACAGAATGGACCGGCCTTACATATGTACAAATCACATAGGTATCCACACTGTTCAGAAATCTTATCTTTTGGTGCATGATCTGCTGTTTTGTCGCAGTGTGTGTCACGATCCCTTACCATACACGTTCGGTCCAGTTCACATAGGAGCACACTACAGTGACCGTTGAGCACAACGTGAAATCATCAAATTTGATGAATAGTAAGGTTCGAACAAGTTGAAGAGACAAACCGTCTCGATCTTACAAGATAATACTCCCTCCGTCTCAAAATATAATCCGTTTTAGACTAATCACATATTCATTAAGTAACATATGAATGCAATTTTTATGTATGTCTATATTTATCATCATTTGAATAAATTTGGACGGAAAAAAGTATTCTAGAAAGAACTATATTTCAGAACGGAGTGAGTATAATTATAAGATAATATTGAGTCAAATCAAATAACGGGGCGTTTGGATCCCTTCATTTTAGAGGAATTGGAATTCACTCAATAAAGTAACTTATTTAGTTTGGAATTTGACATTCCACCACTTTCTAAATTTCAGATATAAGCCTATCTTAAATTCATGGGGTGGAGGGTGAGAAATGATTTTATGCATTACTAGAATTGGTTTCTAATCTATAATTTACATGACACTCTTCGTCTCACTTCCCTATAGTAAAAATGTAGCACATAAATATCTCCGACATCTTGCTAATAATAGTATACAAATATATTTTGCATAAAACTGAATTAGCTTAATTGATATATGTCTAAATTACTATTATTAGAATGGAATTCAATTCTAATGATCCAAACGGGCTGTAAGTTTAAATTTAATTAGACTTATAAAAAAAGCAACGATGCTTATATCTACTACTCTCCCTCCATCCTAAAATATAGTTCATTCTAGCCATCTTTTATCTATCCACATTTGAGTGAATAATAATGAATATAGATATGCATATAAACTACATTCATGATTAATTAATTAATATATGTTTAGCCTAAAACGAATTATATTTTGGATGGATGGAGCACTAAATAGGTGTTGTTGTAAGTATTCGTTACGGAAAAGTATCTTTATATAGTGTTGTTACTTGATCCAACTTAGGGTCCATTTAGATGTAGATATTGGAGATGTTAGAATTGAATTGCATCCAATACCAAATCTGTCTAATATTGAAAATGAGTTGTAATACAAATCTATTGTTTGGATGTACCTGGAATTGCAATTCCCGTCAATACAGAGGGTCTAGTCTCTAAATTATGAGAGACAACTTTTAGTCATAGTCCAATGTTGAGGAATTGACTTTAATTACAACTCTAAATTCATTAGCCATCAAACAACAAAATTCAGAAATTATGGTTCTAATTTCCAATTCACGTCCAAACAGGATGTTATACTAATTTGACTCATTTGTTCTAAATTATAAGTTGTTTTTAACTTTTCTAGATACATAGCTTTCACAACGCATCTAAATATATATTGAGCAAAATTTATGCATATAAAAAGGTGAACTTATAGTTTGAGTGAAGGAATAACCCGTAAATAGAGAAAATAAGATGATGGATTAACTTATTCTATTTTATAAATTTTAAAAAGAAGAAAAAAGAGAAATGAGAAGTCGATGGGCTAACTTGTCCCTTAAACCTAACAACCTCTCCGTGGAAAAACTGAGGAGACATCAACATGGAGAGCGTGAAAACTTCTTTCATACTTGAAGCTTCACACAAGACGGTAGGGTTGGATTGTGAGCCAACTCAGCCTGTCTCGTTTTGGCTCACTAACGTAAGGAGTTTGACTTGCTTACTCTTATAAAGAGTCGGTTTTCTTAGTTTCCATCGTTGTTTCTTTTTTAAAAAACTTTCCCACATTTAAATATTCATAAATGGGGATTCGATATGTGCTTGGTGGTTTCAAAACCACATTATTTGACTTATCTAACTAATAGAACATACATATCTCTATGTTTTATACTTTATACTAAAGTATAAATGAAAACCATAGTAATATATTGGCACTTCGCTAGTGTTAAATTAACAAGCAAAAAAGCTAATTCGACTCGGCTCGGTAGCAGGTTGAGCTAGCTCGTTAGGCTAGTGAGCTAGACACCATGTATATTTATTGTTTGCGAATATCTTTCTAATATACAGATATAATACTAGCACAAAAATAAATATGATTATAAAATTATTAAATAATAAAATTTTTACAAGTAAAATTTATTATACAGTTATAGCTACTATCAAGTAAAATTTATTATACGGTTATAAATTTACTATGCATGTCAGCTCGTTTAGCTCACGAATAGCGCGTGACCTGGCTCGAGCTAGCTTGTTATAGATTTAAGCTAAAAAAACCGTTCAGCTTATTATAAATCCTCAAGTTAGAGCTGACGAACCGAGCTAGCTCATGAGCTTGAAGCTTATGGTCCCGCCCTACAGAAGAGCCACGTTAGTTAGATGTCCTCTGCTCATCATCGCAGCAGTCTACATGAGACGACAAACGGAATTAAGAAAGGTGCGTGACGGTTCACATGAATTTTCAGACCGCCTGTCCCTATGCGTGCTGCTGTACCATTGGTGGCTGCTACACTTAAAATCTGATCGACCATGAAGAGAGCACCTCCTACTGGCTACTGCTACATCAAAAGCCCGGTCAGAGAGTAAATTAAAGCTCTCCAAATCAGGGTGGACGAGGAACAGTGGAAGCGACAAAAACCGCTCAAGAGGAAGAAGCGATCGAGAGCGGAGCACAATTTATTTTGAAGCCCAAGAGTCCTTTCTGTCGGGCAAGAAAGTTGGATTGATAGAGATAGGAAGCAATAGGATCGATGATGGAGAAATTAATGAAGCCAAATGGCGCCCCTCCATTCGACTCGAGGAAAATGGTAGGTCCATCCTCGATAAAGCCTGCGCGCTTAGGACATGTATAACCTAGACACTGTTGCACGGTACTCCAAGTATAGGACACAACTAAAACACAATATAATATAGTGAGCATGTCTAAAACATGTGTCTTACCATATTCATTGTACCAATCAGAGCATTCAATAAATTAAAGTGACCAATCAACTAGTCTCATGTCTCGAACATAGAGCTAAGACACTGTGTCTTCGTGAAGATACATGTCTTGAGTTTTTTTACATTCACTCCCCTAGACACACTCGAAGACACAACTCAAAACATTAATTGTACATACCCTTACTTGATAAGCTTATTTTCGAAGTAAAAATTGTTGAAGTACCATGACGTTCAAAAGAGAGCAAATTAAGTTACTTAAAAACTAAATATTCAGCTCCGCAGGGGCCGTGGAAATTGAGGAATAGCTTATGCTTTCGGACAGATTCGTAGATAAGTAAGACGGTGTTTAGTTCTAATTAGGGGTAGTAATGGATTCAAATGTTTTTTTTCAATAAGCTAGGATTCTTAATTAATTTTAGTTAAAAAGTGTCGGCGTTTTGACTCCGGGGGTCCCTGAACCGACGAGTAAATTGTCGCCGCGTGCCCCAGCCCAGATGGGTCGGCGCGAGACGGAGCACGAAGGGGGGAAACAAGGAGACAGGCGTAAAGGGGAACCCGCGGCCTTCGTGTTTGTCCTGCGCCCAGGTCGGGTGCGCTTGCAGTAGGGGATTACAAGCGTCCACGTGGGAGGGGGCGAGAGGCCTGCACGCGCCGTCCCGTCCTCCCGCGCGGCCAACCTTCTCGTACGAGTGCCCTGGGCCTTCCTTTTATAGGCGTAAGGAGAGGGCCCAGGTGTACAATAGAAGATGTAGTAGTGTGCTAACGTGTCTAGCAGAGAGGAGCTAGTGCTCTAAGTACACGCCGTCGTGGCAGCCGGAGAGGTTTTGGCACCCTGTTCATGTGATGTCGTGGCCGTCGGAGGAGCGCTGGAGCCTTGCGGAAGGACAGCTGTCGGGGCTGTCGAGTCCTTGCTGACGTTTCCTTGCTTCCGTAAGAGGCTGAGAGCCGCCGTCGTCATGGAGCACGCGGGGCGCCATCATTATTTGTTTACCGGGGCGAGCCAGATGGGACGCCGGTCTTGTTCCCCGTAGCCTGAGCTAGCTAGGGGTAGGATAATGATGGCCCCCCTGTGACGTGGTCGGTCCGAGCCCTGGGTCGGGCGAGGCGGAGGCTCCTCCGAGGTCGAGGTCGAGTCTGTCTTCCGAGGTCGAGGTCGAGTCCGAGCCCCGGGTCGGGCGAGGCGGAGACCATCGTCTGAGGCCAAAGCTGAGTCCGAGCCCTGGGGTCGGGCGAGGCGGAGTTCGTCGTCTTCCGGGGCCGAGGCTGAGTCCGAGCCCTGGGGTCGGGCGAGGCGGAGTTCGTCGTCTTCCGGGGCCGAGGCCGAGTTCGAGCCCTGGGGTCGGGCGAGGCGGAGTTCGTCGTCTTCCGGGGCCGAGACCGAGTCCGAGCACTGGAGTCGGGCGAGGTGGAGTTCGTCGTCTTCCGGGGCCGAGGCCGAGTCCGAATCCTGGGGTCGGGCAAGGCGGAGCTTCCTATGGCGCCCGAGGCCGGACTTGGCTGCTGTCAGCCTCTCTCTGTCGAGTGGCACAGCAGTCGGAGCGGCGCAGGCGGCGCTGTCTTCTTGTCAGGCCAGTTAGTGGAGCGGCGAAGTGACCGCGGTCACTTCGGCTCTGTCGACTGAAGGGCGCGCGTCAGGATAAGGTGTCAGGCCATCCTTGCATTAAATGCTCCTGCGATACGGTCGGTCGGTGTGGCGATCCGGCCAAGGTTGCTTCTCGGCGAAGATTGGGCCTCGGGCGAGCCGAAGGTGTGTCCATTGCTTGAGGGGGCCCTCGGGCGAGACGTGAATCCTCCGAGGTCGGCTGCCCTTGCCCGAGGCTGGGCTCGGGCGAGGCTAGGTCGTGTCCCTTGAGTGGACCGAGCCTTGACTTAATCGCACCCATCAGGCCTTCGCAGCTTTTGTGCTGATGGGGGTTACCAGCTGAGATTAGGAGTCTTGGGGGTACCCCTAATTATGGTCCCCGCCAGTAGCCCCCGAGCCTCGAGGGGAGTGTTAATACTCGCTTGGAGGCTTTTGTCGCACTTTTTTGCAAGGGGACCGGCCTTTCTCGGTTGCGTTTCGTTCCGGTGGGTGCGCGCGAGCGCACCCGCCGGGTGTAGCCCCCGAGGCCTCAGAGGAATGGTTTGACTCCTTCGAGGTCTTAATGCGTTTCGTGATGCTTCGGCCGGTCTGGTTGTTCCCTCATGCAAACTGGCCGTAGCCCGGGTGCACAGTCGAGTCCCAAGTTCTCGGGCTGGTATGTTGACGTTGTCAACGGTTTGGCCGGAGCCGGGTTTGCGAGAGCAGCCCCTGAGTCTCCGCACAGAGCGAGAGGACGGTCAAGGACAGACTCGACTTTTTTACATACGCCCCTGCGTCGCCTTTCCGCAAGGAGGAGGGGGGAAAGCGCCATGTTGCCCTCGGAGGGCGCTGAACATGGTGTCTCCAGTGAGTTGCTAACGGGTAATCCGAGTGGACGCCCGTGCCCCATTCGTTAGGGGTCGGCTAGTGGCCCGGAGGCGCGCTCCAAAAGTACCTGCGGGTGATTTGCCGGACCCGGTCCCCTTCTGACGGGGTCCGAGGGCTCGATGCCTCCCTATGGTGGGATTCAGTTACAAGATCGTTCCCGTTGGTCTCGGAAATGTCCTAGGGTACCTCGGGAGCGCAGCCCGAGCCTTGGTTATGTATCGAACGTACCCAGGGTCATCCCTCGCTCTGCGTCTGAGGCGGCTGTCGAACCCTTCGAGGGCCAGCCTACGAACCCCTGATCAGTAGTGGGC
The DNA here is from genome assembly GCF_902167145.1 of Zea mays. Classification (NCBI taxonomy): domain Eukaryota; kingdom Viridiplantae; phylum Streptophyta; class Magnoliopsida; order Poales; family Poaceae; genus Zea; species Zea mays. The sequence continues at coordinate 29,919,820 of NC_050098.1, read as the reverse complement.
GCGAAGCCCGAGTGGCCTGAGGCGGCCGTTGAACCCTTCTGAGGGGCCGGCCTTCGAACCTCTGACCAGTAGTGGGCGCGGAGCCCGAGTGCTCTAAGGCGGCTGTTGAACCCTTCCGAGGGGCCAGCTTTCGAACCTCTGATCAGTACGGGGGCGCGGGGCCCGTTTCCTTCGCGGAGAAGGATCCCTTTCGAGGTGTCCCCTTTCCCGGTCCCTGTTGTAAGAGAGAGAAAGAGGAAGAGGAAAAGGATACGAAATCGAACGACGTGGCGCACCTTTTTTGACGCGGTCATTATGGCGGAAGCGAAGCATCGCCTGCTTCTCCTGCCAAAGGTGTCGCCTGTCCTGCCGCAGAGTTAATGCGACGGGACGAGTGGTTCGCGGGGCAGCCGTTGCGCGTGCGCGAGCCGTTCGAGGAACGGAACACGGGCGCGTCGTCTTCACGCCGTGGGAGAGGGTTCTCTCGCTGTCCCAGGAGGGGACGTGAGCTTGGCTGACGACTTGACCGCTGCTTCCGCCCACCTGCCACCGCCATTACTGCCGGCCCATTTCTGGCCGTATCGACCGTCGCGCCTTCTCCCACGGCTGACTGACCCGTGACCGATGTGCTCGGTTGGCACTGTCGGGTCATGCGCAGGGTCGCCTCGAGTCGCGGTACCGGTTCCACAGTCGAGAGGGCGCGGTACTGGCGCAAGTGGCGGTGCAGTTTCTTGCACGTAGCAACCGGCGCGCTGGTTACATGACGTGTGGGCCTGGGCCTCCATGCTGGACGCGTCGAAGTCGAAAGGGTGCGCCCCCTTGGTGCGGTTGCATGCCGCCTACATGGCGGTCCACCCTTTCACCCGCTGGTCTGGGCGAAAGTGGAGGAATGCTCGTAACCGCTGGGCAGTTGCGCGCATCGCGCGCGGCGGTTTTGGCTCCTTCTTTCCTGGGCCAGCTTGCACGATGTGTGGGACCCAGCCCCCGTGTCTTAGGGGGAGGACCTTGGAGCGTGTTGGAGAAGACTCAGCCCGCGACGGCTGAGGACGCAAGTGGGGAGAGTTGCCTTTAAAAGGAGGGTGACCCCCTTGAAAGGCAACCATGTCTTCGCGCTCTCCTCATGCATCGCATCTTTCCACCTTCCGAGCCCCCGGATGGGGGGCGCCCGCAGTTCTTCCGCCTTGTCGTTGTTGGAGGAACACAACTTCGCGGAAGTTGGTACCTTTCAGCCATCGTTTGGCTTCAAGGATTTTCATCAGGCAGCCCGGCTGCATCCCCTCGCCGGTGGTCACCCAAGACGGTGACCACCAGTTCGATGGTGGGGAGAAGCGAGCCGGGCTACGAACTTGGTCCCGCCCTCAGCTTCAAGGATCTTCATCATCCTTGCTGGGGCGGAGAGCGAGGTGAGCCGGGGCTCTACCTCCCGCACGGGTCGGCTGGCCACCTCTTCTTCCAGCTTCTGGCGGTGGAAACCATCCTCCAGCTCTGCGGAGGAGGCGTCCTCCAGCCATGCCGGGGAAGGCGAACTGTTGCTGCCCAGCTAGGATGCAACATTCCGTCCTCTGTCCTTGCTTTCGTGGCGAGGACGGGAGCGAGGACCTGCCGGTGCGCTTTGGAGCGGCCCGCGCTTGCTGGTGCGGCGTTGGTGGACAGGCGGACGCCGCCGTTGGTGCTGACGTGGTGGCAGTTGGAGAAAGCGTCTCCGCCGTCGAGGCCGTCGGCGCCGCCTACGGACCGACCTCCGGCTCTTTGGCTTTAATGTCTGGTTCGCGTCCCTTAAGTGGGGACGCGAACGAGAGCCTTCCAGTGGCTGTGTCCGTCCTGGGACCATGGCTGCTGCTGCAGAGGTCGCTGGCGAGTCACCCGGAGCTTGTCACCCCGCAGGCTCTCCGGTGTGGAGGTTGTTCATACCCGCGGGGGCGGAACCGGAGTTTCGTTTGTAATGGCACCTTGAGTGCCGGTGTCTTGTTCATTGTGGTTGTCGGGGCCTGAACATGTATGTATTTTTGGCACGGAGCCGTGTTTTTTCCTCATTTCGAGCACTAGGACTCGCCTGTCGGCTAACTGAACCGCTTAACCAAGTGTGAGTTGCCTCGTGCGAAGGTGACGAGTGAGGTATCCGTATCCCGGAGGCGTAGGAGTCCCTCGGCTCGGTCGGCCTTGCCGCCCGAGGCTTCTCTTGCTTAGTTAAGGGAACCCTCGGCCGCTCTTCGATGAGCCGAACCGGAGGCAGCGGTGTTAGCATGGACAGAGGCAGAGTTGGCTCAGAAAGAAGACTTCGTTAGGGCTGGGCATTCGGTTTTTTTTGAAATTTCGGTTCGGTTTTTTGGTTTTAAAAAACTTCGGTTTTCTAGGCATAAGAAACCAATCGGTTTTCTAGAAAATAAAAACCGAGAACTTCGGTTTCGGTTTTTTACTTCGGTTTTTCGGTAAAAACCGAATACCAAACTTATACTAAAGACAACACATACAACAAGTTTATATGATAGATTACACATAATTTTAAAAAGTAAAAATTATATAAGTACAAATATTTAGAGATACATCATACATCATATATAAATAAGTGAATAACAATTTAATTGCTTCACACATTTAGTTCACATAATCGAAAAGTCAAATTTTAGAGTTGATAAAGTTTGGTATTCAGTTTTTTTGGTATTTCGGTTTGGTATACGGTGAAAACCGATTACGATACCGAAAATCGAACTTCTAAGATACAAAAACCGAAACCGAACCGAACTACCGAAAAAACCGAAATTTCGGTTCGGTTCGGTACGGTTCGGTTCGGTTTTCGGTTTATGGTAAAAAAGTGCCCACCCCTAGACTTCGTCGGCCGGAGCCTGGCCGGGCCGTCCACTGGCGGGACCAGCGCCGGAGTCAAGTTGCCGAAGCCACGAGCCGGGCTGGTGTCCTCGGAGGACAGCTGGCTGAGGCTTCGGGGCGGCCGGCCGAGCCGTCTGCTCGGGCCGGATTCCTGGAGGAGACCCCGACGGCGATGGCCCGGGCGTGGCGCTGACGTCGTCCTTCGGAGTGGAGACCCTCCGACCGTGTTGCCGTCCAAGGCTCGGTCGGACTTCGCCGAAGGTGGAGTTGACGTCGAGGGTGCTGCTGCTCCCCCTCCGTCAACGTCTGAGCTTGCAGGATCGGTTCATCTTGTAGTGTGCGTATGTTTTCTGCGGCCGCCGAGGCCCAAACATACTGTCGTCATGTTGTAAAGCTGCGTTTCTTTTCTTCTTGTTTCGAGTATCTGGACTTATTCGTCGGTAACAGAATTGTTTGTCCGAGCGAGAGTTACTTTTCACGGAAGGTGATGAGTGAGGTATCCGTATCCCGGAGGCGTAGGAGTCCCTCGGCTCGGTCGACCTTGCCGCTTACGTGTACTCTTACTCGTTCGTAGGATTCTGCTATCGATATAGTCGAGAAGGGACGAAAAATCATTTCGGCAGAAGAGTTTTCGAGCATTAAGACTTGTTCGGTCCGCGGAATCGCTTATCCGAGCGTGAGTTACTTATCGCAGAAGGTGATGAGTGAGGTATCCGTATCCCGGAGGCGTAGGAATCCCTCGGCTCGGTCAGCCTTGGCTGCTTACGTGTACTCCATCGTTTTCAGGACCCCACTTTCGAAGTAGTCGAAAAGCACGAAAGACGTTCTGACAGAAAAGATCTTTTCCGAGGAAAATTTTGACGCGGAGGGGGTTCCCCCCTTCTAGCCCCCGAGGGAGGGTCGGGCTTTGCCGAGGCAAGGCTGACCCTTCCTTGATGGTTAGACTTTGTGTGTGGACGAGGTGTACGAACGACTTGAAAGCATCTTAAGGGTAGAAGCGACGTAGCTGTCGGATGTTCCAAGCGTTGCTGTAGACCTCGCCTTGACTGTTGGCCAGCTTGTATGTCCCGGGCTTCAGAACCTTGGCGATGACGAACGGCCCTTCCCAGGGAGGCGTGAGCTTGTGCCTCCCTCGGGCGTCTTGTCGCAGCCGAAGCACCAAGTCGCCCACCTGGAGGTCTCGGGACCGAACCCCTCGGGCGTGGTAGCGTCGCAGGGACTGCTGATACCGCGCCGAGTGTAGTAAGGCCACGTCCCGAGCCTCTTCCATCTGGTCCAGTGAGTCTTCTCGGTTAGCTCGATTGCTTTGGTCGTCGTAGGCCCTCGCCCTCGGGGAACCGTATTCTAAGTCTGTGGGCAAGATGGCCTCGGCCCCATAGACTAGAAAGAACGGTGTGAAGCCCGTGGCTCGGCTCGGCGTTGTTCTCAGACTCCAGACCACCGAGGGGAGCTCCTTCATCCATCATTTGCCGAACTTGTTGAGGTTGTTGTAGATCCTCGGCTTGAGTCCTTGCAGAATCATGCCGTTGGCACACTCTACTTGCCCATTCGTCATGGGGTGAGCCACGGCGGCCCAGTCCACCCGGATGTGGTGATCCTCGCAGAAGTCCAGGAACTTTCCGCCGGTGAACTGGGTGCCGTTGTCGGTGATGATGGAGTTCGGGACCCCAAAGCGATGGATGATGTTGGTGAAGAACGCCACCGCCTGTTCAGACCTGATGCTGTTTAGGGGTCGGACCTCGATCCACTTGGAGAATTTGTCGATGGCGACCAGCAAGTGCGTGTAGCCCCCGGGTGCCTTCTGCAAGGGACCGACGAGGTCCAGACCCCACACAGCAAACGACCAGGTGATGGGTATTGTTTGTAGAGCCTGAGCGGGCAGATGGGCCTGCCTTGCGTAGAATTGACACCCTTGGCAGGTGCGGACAATTCTAGTGGCGTCGGCCACCGCGGTCGGCCAGTAGAAACCTTGTCGGAAGGCGTTTCTGACAAGGGCTCGAGGCGCTGCGTGATGACCGCAAGCCCCCGAGTGTATTTCTTGTAAGAGCTCCTGGCCTTCGGCGACGGATATGCGTCGCTGGAGGATGCCTGAGGGGCTGCGGTGGTAGAGCTCCTTCCCGTCCCCCAGCAAGACGAACGACTTGGCTCGCCGCGCCAATCGCTGAGCTTCGGCTCGGTCGAGGGGCAGCTCTCCTCGGTGGAGATATTGCAGGTATGGGGTCTGCCAGTTTTGATTAGGCGTGACCCCGCTCCGCTCTTCCTCGACGCGCAGTGCCTCACCCTCGGGGGCCGAGGGTGCCTCGGGCTGGACCGAGGCCTTCTCGGGCTCGGGCGTGTCGTCGGTCTTGACTGAGGGTTGATGTAGGTCTCGGGAGAAGATGACCGGGGGAACCGTTGTTCGCCCCGAGGCTATCTTAGCCAGCTCGTCCGCAGTCTCGTTGTATCGTCGGGCGACGTGGTTGAGCTCGAGCCCGTAGAACTTGTCTTCCAGGCGCCGAACCTCGTCGCAGTAGGCTTCCATCTTCGGGTCGCGACAATGGGAGTTCTTCATGACTTGGTCGATGACAAGCTGCGAGTCACCGCGAGCGTCGAGGCGTCGGACCCCTAGCTCGATGGCGATGCGCAACCCGTTAACCAGAGCCTCGTACTCGGCCACGTTGTTGGACGCCGGGAAATGGAGGCGCAACACGTAGCGGAGGTGTTTCCCGAGGGGTGAGATGAAGAGCAGGCCCGCGCCCGCTCCTGTTTTCATCAACGACCCGTCGAAAAACATGGTCCAGAGTTCCGGTTGGATTGGAACTGCCGGGAGCTGGGTGTCGACCCATTCAACCACAAAGTCCGCCAAGACTTGGGACTTGATGGCCTTACGAGGGGCGAACGAGATTGTCTCGCCCATGATTTCCACCGCCCACCTTGCAATTCTACCCGAGGCCTCTCGGCACTGGATGATCTCCCCCAGGGGGAAGGATGACACCACAGTCACCGGATGAGACTCGAAGTAGTGTGGCAACTTCCGCCGCGTCAGGATCACCGCATACAGCAGCTTCTGAATTTGTGGGTAGCGGATCTTGGTCTCGGACAGTACCTCACTGATGAAGTAGACCGGCCTCTGGACGGGCAATGCATGCCCCTCTTCTCGTCTCTCAACCATGATCGCGGCGCTGACCACCTGAGTGGTAGCGGCGACGTAGATCAAGAGGGCTTCTCTGGCAGCGGGGGGCACCAAGATGGGCGCGTTCATGAGGAGCGCCTTCAGGTTCCCGAGGGCTTCCTCGGCCTCAGGGGTCCAAGTGAAGCACTCGGCCTTTCTTAAGAGGCGGTACAGGGGTAGGCCTCTTTCGCCGAGGCGCGAGATGAAGCGGCTCAGGGCCGCAAGGCATCCCATGACCCTCTGTACGCCTTTCAAGTCCTTGATGGGCCCCATGTTGGTGATGGCCGCGATTTTCTCCGGGTTGGCCTCGATGCCCCGCTCGGAGACGATGAACCCCAAGAGCATGCCTCGGGGTACTCCGAAGACGCACTTCTCGGGATTGAGTTTTACGCCTTTCGCCTTGAGACACCGGAATGTCATTTCAAGGTCGGAAAGGAGGTCAGAGGCTTTCCTCGTCTTGACTACGATGTCATCGACGTAAGCCTCGACCGTTCGACCGATGTGTTGGCCGAACACGTGGTTCATGCACCTTTGGTATGTCGCACCCGCATTCCTCAAACCAAACGACATAGTAACGTAGCAGTACATGCCGAAAGGTGTGATGAAAGAAGTCGCGAGCTGGTCGGACTCTTTCATCCTGATTTGGTGATACCCTGAGTAGACATCGAGGAAAGACAGGGTTTCGCACCCAGCAGTGGAATCCACGATTTGATCGATGCGAGGCAGAGGATAGGGAACTTTCGGACATGCTTTGTTCAGACCAGTGTAGTCTACACACATCCGCCATTTCCCTCCTTTCTTTCTCACGAGCACAGGGCTGGCAAGCCATTCGGGATGGAATACCTCTTTGATGAACCCTGCTGCCATCAGCTTGTGGATCTCCTCGCCTATGGCTCTGCGCTTTTCTTCGTCGAATCAGTGCAGAGGCTGCTTCACGGGTCGGGCTCCAGCTCGGATATCCAGTGAGTGCTCGGCGACCTCCCTCGGTATGCCAGGCATGTCCGAGGGACTCCACGCAAAGACTTTGGCGTTTGCGCGGAGAAAGTCGACGAGCACCGCTTCCTATTTGGGGTCGAGCTCGGAGCCGATCTGGATCTGCTTGGAGGTGTCGTTGCTAGGATCGAGAGGGACGGATTTGACCGTCTCTGCTGGCTCGAAATTGCTGGCATGGCGCTTCACGTCTGGCGCCTCCTTGGAGAGGCTTTCCAGGTCAGCGATGAGGGCCTCGGCGTACTCCACGCACTCCGCGTCGCATTCGTACGCGTGCCGGGTGAGGCTCCTTGAGCATCTTGTCGAAGAGATTGGCGCACTCCTCAAGGGTGTGCCTGACGGGCCCCTGATGATAGGGGCACGACTCCTTGAGCATCTTGTCGAAGAGATTGGCGCCTCTGGGAGGTTTCCGAGGGTTCTTGTACTCAGCGGCGGCGACAAGGTCCGCGTCGGCGGCGTCACATTTCGCTTGCGACTTCTTCTTGCCTTTCTTCTTGGTGCCGCGCTGAGTGGACGCCTCGGGGACATCTTCCGGCTGGCGGCCCTGGGGCTGCTTGTCCTTCCAAAAGATGGCCTCAACCACCTCCTGGCCAGAGGCGAACTTGGTGGCGATGTCCATCAGCTCGCTCGCCCTGGTGGGGGTCTTGCGACCCAGCTTGCTCACCAGGTCGCGGCAGGTGGTACCGGCGAGGAACGCGCCGATGACATCCGAGTCGATGACGTTGGGTAGCTCGGTGCGCTGCTTCGAGAATCGCCGGATGTAGTCCTGGAGGGACTCTCCCGGCTGCTGGCGGCAGCTTTGGAGATCCCAGGAGTTCCCAGGGCGCACGTACGTGCCCTAGAAGTTGCCGGCGAAGGCTTGGACCAGGTCGTCCCAGTTGGAGATCTGCCTCGGAGGCAGATGCTCCAGCCAGGCTCGAGCGGTGTCGGAGAGGAACAGGGGGAGGTTGCGGATGATGAGGTTGTCATCGTCTGTTCCACCCAATTGGCAGGCCAGCCGGTAGTCCGCGAGCCACAGTTCCGGCCTCGTCTCCCCCGAGTACTTTGTGATAGTAGTCGGGGTTCGGAACCGAGTCGGGAACGACGCCCGTCGTATGGCCCGGCTGAAAGCCTGCGGACCGGGTGGTTCGGGCGAGGGACTCCAATCCTCCCCGCTGTCGTAGCGTCCCCCACGCCTGGGGTGGTAGCCTCGGCGCACCCTCTCGTCGAGGTGGGTTCGACGGTTGCGGTGGTGGTGCTCGTTGCCGAGGCGACCCGGGGCCGCAGGCGCTGTGTTGCGCGTGCGCCCGGTGTGGACCGAGGCTTCCCGCATGAATCGGGAAGTCGCGGCGCGATGCTCCGAGGGGTACCCCTGCCTTCGGGAGGCAGAGCTATCGGCCCGTCGGACCGCGGCATCCTCCAGGAGATTCTTGAGCTCTCCCTGGATACGCCGCCCTTCGGTGGTTGATGGCTCCGGCATCGCGCGGAGAAGTATCGCTGCTGCAGCCAGGTTCTGGCCGACCCCACTAGAAGCCGGTGGTGGCCTTGCCCTGACGTCGTCGGCAATGCGGTGCTGGATGCCCTGGGGTAGATGACGCGCTTCTCCGGCCGGAGCTTGGTCTGCCCATTCCTGCCCGATGTTTCGCTGGAACGGCTCAAGTGTTCCTGCTTCCTCGTCAAGCCTGGCCTGCATCTCGTGGATTTGCTCGAGCTGTGCGTCCTAACCCCCCGCAGGGACTGGGACCATAGCTAGCTCCCGAAGGATGTCAACGCGAGGCGCAAGCCTAGGGGGATCACCGTTTTTCGGTATACCAAGATGGTTGCCTTCACCGAGACCCCCTAGATCGACGTGGAAACATTCACGACTTGGGCCGCAGTCCTCGTCGCCGAAGCTGCGGCTACCGTCGGAACAATCGGAAAGGAAGTAGTCGCATGCGGTCATGAAGTCCCACATGGCACTGGGGTTACCGAGTCCGGAGAAATCCCAATAAAAGTCGGGCTCGTCATCTTCCTCGGAACCCGAGGGTCCATAGGTCGAGACGACCGTCAGCCGGTCCCAGTGTGACTGCATACCGTACCCCGGAGGGTTTGGACATGCCTCTATGAAGGCTTCCACCAAAGTGAAGTCGCTTGGTGGGTCGAGGCTGAATCCAAAAGGCACGAGATGGGAATCGATCGGTACCTCTTGGTCGACGGGCGGTGACGAAGTCGCGTCAGGGGCGGACTGCACCGTTGTCTCAGGTACGAGGGTGACGCCCAGCAGGTCCCTTGCGAGCGTGCTGGCGTCGTCTGTCCGCTTGGAGTTGGCGTGTTGCGGGGAAACGGCGGCCGTCTTCGTCTCAGACGCGAGGTCGACGCCCGACGTGTCCCCCGTTGGGGCGCCGGCGCCGTCGACTCGCTCGACAGCCGACGAGGTGCCGCCTCCTGCTTGGCCTTGGTTGCCCCGCCTCCTCCTCCGCCGGTGGGGGAGGCGACGGGACAAACCCGAATGTTGTTCTTCCGCTATGTGGGGAAGACGTCGTCGATTCCGCCGCCGGCGGGCGGGTTGTCGGCTGCCATTGTCGCTGTCACGCGGCGGAGGAAGGAGTATCATGTCGTAGCTGCCGTCGAGGGACATGAACTCAAGACTCCCGAAACGGAGCACCGTCCCGGGCTGGAAAGGTCGCTGGAGACTACCCATCTGGAGCTTGACGGGAAGCTGTTCGTCAACACGCAACAGGCCCCTACCTGGCGCGCCAACTGTCGGCGTTTCGACCCCGGGGGGTCCCTGGACCGACGAGTAAATTGTCGCCGCGTGCCCCAGCCCAGATGGGTCAGTGCGAGACGTAGCACGAAGGGGGGAAACAAGGAGACAGGCGTAAAGGGGGAACCCACGACCTTCGTGTTTGTCTTGCGCCCAGGTCGGGTGCGCTTGCAGTAGGGGATTACAAGCGTCCGCGTGGGAGGGGGCGAGAGGCCTGCACGCGCCGTCCCGTCCTCCCGCGTGGCCAACCTTCTCGTACGAGTGCCCTGGGCCTTCCTTTTATAGGCGTAAGGAGAGGGCCCAGGTGTACAATAGGAGATGTAGCAGTGTGCTAACGTGTCTAGCAGAGAGGAGCTAGTGCCCTAAGTACAGGCCGTCGTGGCAGCCGGAGAGGTTTTGGCACCCTGTTCATGTGATGTCGTGGCCGTCGGAGGAGCGTTGGAGCCTTGCGGAAGGACAGTTGTCGGGGCTGTCGAGTCCTTGATGACGTTTCCTTGCTTCCGTAAGGGGCTGAGAGCCGCCGTCGTCATGGAGCACGCGGGGCACCATCATTATTTGTTTACCGGGGCGAGCCATATGGGACGCCGGTCTTGTTCCCCGTAGCCTGAGCTAGCTAGGGGTAGGATAATGATGGCCCCCCCTGTGACGTGGTCGGTCCGAACCCTGGGTCGGGCGAGGCGGAGGCTCCTCCGAGGTCGAGGTCGAGTCTGTCTTCCGAGGTCGAGGTCGAGTCCGAGCCCCGGGTCGGGCGAGGCGGAGACCATCGTCTGAGGCCAAAGCTGAGTCCGAGCCCTGGAGTCGGGCGAGGCGGAGTTCGTCGTCTTCCGGAGCCGAGGCTGAGTCCGAGCCCTGGGGTCGGGCGAGGTGGAGTTCGTCGTCTTCCGGGGCCGAGGCCGAGTCCGAGCCCTGGGGTCGGGCGAGGCGGAGTTCGTTGTCTTCCGGGGCCAAGGCCGAGTCCGAGCCCTGGGGTCGGGCGAGGCGGAGTTCGTCGTCTTCCGGGGCCGAGTCCGAGTCCGAGCCCTGGGGTCGGGCGAGGCGGAGCTTCCTATGGCGCCCGAGGCCGGACTTGGCTGCTGTCAGCCTCTCTCTATCGAGTGGCACAACAGTCGGAGCGGCGCAGGCGGCGCTGTCTTCTTGTCAGGCCGGTCAGTGGAGCGGCAAAGTGACCGCGGTCACTTCGGCTCCGTCGACTGAAGGGCGCGCGTCAGGATAAGGTGTCAGGCCATCCTTGCATTAAATGCTCCTGCGATACGGTCGGTCGGTGTGGCGATCCGGCCAAGGTTGCTTCTCGGCGAAGACTGGGCCTCGGGCGAGCCGAAGGTGTGTCCATTGCTTGAGGGGGCCCTCGGGCGAGACGTGAATCCTCCGGGGTCGGCTGCCCTTGCCCGAGGCTGGGCTCGGGCGAGGCGAGGTCGTGTCCCTTGAGTGGACCGAGCCTTGACTTAATCGCACCCATCAGGCCTTCACAGCTTTTGTGCTGATGGGGGTTACCAGCTGAGATTAGGAGTCTTGTGGGTACCCCTAATTATGGTCCCCGACAAAAAGTGAATAGAAATAAAGTCTGATTCTAATTTGATTCAATCCTTAAATTTTGTTGTGTAAAATCTAGAGCCTATTACCACCCATAGTTCTAGTTCTAGATAATAAAGTTTAGCACGTGTCACATCTGATATTTAAATAACTATTACGAGTATTAAATATAATATAATTATAAAACTAATTACACAACTAAAGACTAAGGGATGTTTGGTTTCTAGGGACTAATTTTTAGTACCTACATTTTATTTTATTTTAGTCCATAAATTGCTAAATACGAAAACTAAAATAAAGTTTAAGTTTCCGTATTTGATAATTTAGAGGCTAAAACAGAATAAAATGAAGGTACTAAAAATTAGACCCTAGAAATCAAACACCTTCTAAATGGCGAGCCAAATTTGTTAAGCCTAATTAATCTATAATTAGCAAATGTTTACTGCAGCATCACATGAACAAATCATAGACTAATTATGTTTAATAGATTCGTCTTGTTGTTTAGTTCTCATCTTTATAATTAGTTTTATAATTTAACTATATTTAATACTTATAAGTAACATCAAACATCTGATTTGACAGAGACTAACAATACTACTGTATGAAGTCCCCTTTAGCCTTTATCGTGCTTACAAAACTTGCATTTAAGCCTTTATCATTAGGTATTAAAGATGAAGGGACTTTGCCATTTAAGAGAAGTGAATTAGGCATTCTAATTTCTACTCATTGAATTAAGACCTCCAAATTTTACACAGTCAAACTTATATAAGAAACTAATGTATCTAGATGTGCAACTACCATTTTTGTTAAGTGTGTTGTTATCTCAACCACAAAAGTGTTATGAAACCTAAGTTTTAACTATATCTCTAGTCTAGCAAGATAAACTAGGAAAGTAATTACACAAGCTAGGTAAGCAATAAATAAAGTGGGCAAACTTAATTGAGATAGAGATACAAACTTCATCAATGACTCTGGTATTTTTACTAAGGTATCGAGAAGCCCACGCTTCACCATAGTTCTTGTTGGCCCCTTATAAGGATGTTCTCGTAAGAGCCAAGCTCCTGATTGGATAACTCTATATATACCATTAGGCCTTTTCCACGCGTAGGTAGGTCTCCGAGATGGCCTCTCTCACATCGCTACCCATCGTCTTTACTTTCAAGCTTACGACCAAACTGTCATGTGCCTTGTTTTCTTTGTTACACAGTGGAGGTCATACCAAAAATACGACTGGTATGATCTCATATGACTACATGCCCCTCCAAGTATAACAAAGTTGCATGCAAGCACCAACTAGTAAGGTATGCAAACCTCACTAAACACTAGACTTAAACTTAGAGCAAGCATATAAGCAGTTGTCTAACTAACATAAGCATTTCAAAAAGAACCTATACTACTCACCTAATATTTTCATAAGCACTTTTAGTGGTTAGAGCATAAATGGATGAGTCTCAACTCTCCACGCCGTTCTCTTAGTTGTAGCACTCACTTCTTAGCCAATTGAAGGGGTATAAATAGCCTTAACCCCAAAACTAGTCCTTACAACTTTTTTGGAAGCATCAGATTGAATGATGAGCGCTGCTAGGAAAGTAATTACACAAGCTAGGTAAGCAATAAATAAAGTGGGCAAACTTAATTGAGATAGAGATACAAACTTCATCAATGACTCTGGTATTTTTACTAAGGTATCGAGAAGCCCACGCTTCACCATAGTTCTTGTTGGCCCCTTATAAGGATGTTCTCGTAAGAGCCAAGATCCTGATTGGATAACTCTATATATACCATTAGGCCTTTTCCACGCGTAGGTAGGTCTCCGAGATGGCCTCTCTCACATCGCTACCCATCGTCTTTACTTTCAAGCTTACGACCAAACCGTCACGTGCCTTGTTTTCTTTGTTACACAGTGGAGGTCATACCAAAAATACGACTGGTATGATCTCATATGACTACATGCCCCTCCAAGTACAACAAAGTTGCATGCAAGCACCAACTAGTAAGGTATGCAAACCTCACTAAACACTAGACTTAAACTTAGAGCAAGCATATAAGCAGTTGTCTAACTAACATAAGCATTTCAAAAAGAACCTATACTACTCACCTAATATTTTCATAAGCACTTTTAGTGGTTAGAGCATAAATGGTTGATTCTCAACTCTCCACGCCGTTCTCTTAGTTGTAGCACTCACTTCTTAGCCAATTGAAGGGGTATAAATAGCCTTAACCCCAAAACTAGTCCTTACAACTTTTTTGGAAGCATCAGATTGAATGATGAGCGCTGCTAGGAAAGTAATTACACAAGCTAGGTAAGCAATAAATAAAGTGGGCAAACTTAATTGAGATAGAGATACAAACTTCATCAATGACTCTGGTATTTTTACTAAGGCATCGAGAAGCCCATGCTTCACCATAGTTCTTGTTGGCCCCTTATAAGGATGTTCTCGTAAGAGCCAAGCTCCTGATTGGATAACTCTATATATACCATTAGGCCTTTTCCACGCGTAGGTAGGTCTCCGAGATGGCCTCTCTCACATCACTACCCATCGTCTTTACTTTCAAGCTTACGACCAAACCGTCACGTGCCTTGTTTTCTTTGTTACACAGTGGAGGTCATACCAAAAATACGACTGGTATGATCTCATATGACTACATGCCCCTCCAAGTACAACAAAGTTGCATGCAAGCACCAACTAGTAAGGTATGCAAACCTCACTAAACACTAGACTTAAACTTAGAGCAAGCATATAAGCAGTTGTCTAACTAACATAAGCATTTCAAAAAGAACCTATACTACTCACCTAATATTTTCATAAGCACTTTTAGTGGTTAGAGCATAAATGGATGAGTCTCAACTCTCCACGCCGTTCTCTTAGTTGTAGCACTCACTTCTTAGCCAATTGAAGGGGTATAAATAGCCTTAACCCCAAAACTAGTCCTTACAACTTTTTTGGAAGCATCAGATTGAATGATGAGCGCTGAACCATATAGTGTCACTATTTAGTTTAGTACTGAGAACGTCAGACGAAGAGAGGGGGCGTCAGACCATATGGTGGCCCTGTTTGGTTTAGTTCTGTGAGCTTGTACCAAGAGAGGACATTAGACCATTAGCGTTAGACAAGGGCGGAGCTAGGCTACACAAGGGAGTAGCTAGGTTACAGAGTGTGGGTGCGGTCTCATCCAGAAGAAAATCGAAAAACCACTTATTACCCTTAAAATTTGAACACATTTTCTTAAAACTCAAACATGCCTTCTATTTCTATAAAGTGCCACACCTCCTCTATTTTTCTCTACCTCCTACCCTAGCATCAAACCATACAATATACCTTTTTGGTTTAGTTTTGTGAGTGTCGGACCATTAGTTACCATGTTTTTAGCATGTCACACTTTTGTATTTTGATCATAACTTTTAGTTCCGAACTCTGATTTTGATGACCTTTGACTTTTTTGGAAAGCTAATAAAAATATTTAGAGCTTGGATATAAAATTATGCCAATTTGAACAGATCCAAAACCATGAGACAATTCCAATTTATTTACCTCTTTGTCTCTACTTTTGTGGCTTCAATTTTATTTGTGTCTTTTTGTTCGGGGTTCTAGTTGTTGATGTATTAGACTTATTAGAATGTCTTGCAAGTCTTAAACATGGATTGCAATGTCTTGATTGAGTTGTTGATCATTTGGACCATGATTTTGCCTAAGTCCAAGTCTTCCTTGCATCCATTTGAACTATATCTTATGTATTAGCAAATCACATTAGTCCAAATAGTCATGTTATTCGTTAACACCAAAATTCAAACTTAATGGCACATAGAGTAATTTTTCTTACAATCTACCCTTTTTGGTGATGGGTAATAACATGATCAAATCAAGTAAATAATAGATGTAAAAGTAAAAGCACACTATCTACTTGCTAGGATGTAATGCAAGAGCAAGATCATATGATGCTAAAGAATATCATATGGAAGGAACTTTGAATAGTTATCTTGATCTTGCAATTGTTTAAATGTCCCCTCAAGTCATATTATGGAATTTAGCCTCCCCTAACTCCATAACCCACTTTCTTCCATGCTTAGACTATCTCCCAAAATAATCTCGCATTTAATACCACTTGTGAAAGGGAAATATGCTAGATAGCAATTTCTACTTGTTTTGGTGATTAAGAATTCAACATACCATTATGGACTAACTGGTTTGCTATGAGTATGGAACATGCCCACTTATATACAAATAGTAGGTTCTAAGTCCAAACGAGCTCAAAAGAGGCCAGAAAGTGCAAATTTGAGAAAAAGGGCAAAACTATGAGGTTTCAACATTTAGATATGTTGCATAGACCCTTTAAAATGTTTCTAGCACTTTCATTTGATCACTAACTCGATTCTATGAGAAAAGTGTGTTTTGGACTTAGAAGTAGGCCAAATGAGCTCTCAAGAGGCAAGAAAGTGCAACTTTGGGTGAAATGGTAAAACCATGAGGTTTGAATGCTTGAATAAGTTGCATATGCCTAATACTATGAGAAAAGTGTTTCTAGAACTTAGTTTGAGATAAAATGCAAATCGTGGTGAAATATGAAGTAAATGGTGAGTTCTCGACACTTAGTCAATTGGATTATGTGCTCATTATGTTTTACTAAGTTGTAGGGAATCTCCCAAGAATAGTCAAAAAGATTTAAAGAAGTTAGGCTCAAAAGAGCCTTACCTGGGCTGTTCTAGGCCTCACCGAACTGGTCCGGTGGTGCACGAGATCGGGTCCGAAGGGGGCTAGAACTTAGGTGATGGGTGGCCTGGCACACCGGACCGCCTGTGCGGCTGAAGTTCGAAGTCTCAGGATTTTAATTATAAAAATCATCAGGCCGTCTACAAGACCGGTCTAGTGGTGCACCAGACCGTCTTCAATGATTCTCTCCCACGGGTGCGTGCTAGACAGTGACTAGCTAACGTGGCACCATGTCTAGAGGTGCATTGAACCGGTCTGATGCTAGTTAGTTAAGGAAGGGTGAAAGTCAGATCCTAGGGGAGTGCTAATTAGTTAAGGAAGGCTCTTAACCGTGAGCTCGGCTGATATACCAGTTTCTAACACTCTACAGAGGTTACACACTTTACCCACGAGCCATGATTCTCATTCTGCCCGGAGATCATGACTCCCCATTGATCACTACCAAGGTGACCTGGTAGGGTCTCACTATGTAGCCTTTACAAAGACTCCCCTGGTGCATAGCTGCTCGTTAGGTTTCGCCAATCATACAAACGCAGTACACCTCCCCAAGGTGGGTGACTAACAAAAACCAAATCGAATGAACCTCTACACCCCCTTAGCAGAGCAAGCACTACGCTCCGGCCCCCATTGACGGCCTTTCCGGCAAAGCCAACTACACCCCCAGGTTCATCTAATTATTTAGATAAAGGTATCCTATTCCACCCTCATGATTGTGTTGTTATCCCGAGTGGTGACTCAACGAACAGGTCCTTACGGAGAGGTACTCAGGAAAATGGCCCGAGTCCCCTAAAATATCGCAATCATCGGGATAACATCACCGTATCATAAATGTTCACATCATATTCATTGATTAAGTTAAAGAAATAGCATAAAGCTAACCATGATAACCCAAAAAGGTAAACAAGGATAAGGTAAATACAGACTAGTCAATCCTTAGGTTTCAATAATGTAATGCGGGACAGTGAATTATAAAGTAAGTAGGACATAATAGGTCAGAGGACACTTGCCTTCACCAGGTTGTTGCTCAGGAAGATCTTCGGCAACACACTCAGGAACCACAAGCTTCTCGTCGTCTAAATAAAGCGATCATACATTCAATACATTTGGAAAATAACAAATGAACAACACACCAAACATGTACAAACAATGGAACACATCTCAAAAGGAAAAGTATAAACTCAAAAGGGAGTTTAAGTTATAAGGTGAACTAATCACATTCAGTTGTTTGTTATTCTCTAAGTGTTGTCTATCTCCATGATTACATAATCTGATTCTACTCATTTTAATGAGACATAAAAGTTAAACTAGGGATAAATTCATATACTACATATTATTAATCTCACAAGATTAAGTATCCATTTACCACTAGGGTTTCCTTTTTATACATCTTATTAAACAAATGAATTAACACATAAACTAACCTATAGCTTAGACATAAAATTAGGGCACAGACTGTGAATGAACATAATTTGTTTGAACAGAGAATATTCCTATGAACATTTTGCAATTTGAATCACTAAATTTGGAGTTCATATGAAAAAGATATGAAATAAACAAGTTTTGAGGTTTGAAATACAAAATTAAGTCCAAATCTGTGACTATTTAAAAGGCCCGGGGTCTGTTTATAAGAGTCCTTGGGCCTGCGCGCAAAACCTAAGGACAGCGGGTTGATTCTCGGAAAACCGAGGGTCACTTTAGCAAAACCGCCGCGCGAAGGGGTACGGGGTATCCTCAGCCGTCGGATCCACGATCAACGAGCGAGATTAGATCCACGGGCGAGCACGAGGGCGCGGGCGCACACTGACCAGCGGGTCAGGGCGGTCAACGACCGGGGCGGGGAAGCGGACTGACCGGTCGGGCCCAGTGCCAGGGGCATAAGCGACCGATAGGTGGGTCCAGGCGCAGGGCGCACGTGCGCGAAGCGGTATCCGGTGATCTGGACCGCGAGATAGAGATCAGATGGCCGAAATCAAGCACCGGAGGGGTTAACGGCTGCGGCCGGCGCCGCTCTTGCTCACGGCGGTGAGGTCGCCGGAGCTGGGGCGGGTGTGGGCTACATCGGTTCCGAGGTCGCCGGGGTTGGCTAGGATAGGCGAGGAGAACCCGGCGAACACACTGGTGGGGTTCTAGCCACGAGATCGGGGCCAGAGATGGGAGAACCACGGAGGGAGAGCTCCGGGCGGGTCGGGGGTAACTCCAGCGAGGAATCTCGACTGCGGGGAGAGGCAATCGAGTGCGATAGGGACCGGTCTAGTTCCAGTGAGGGTAGGGGAGCGCTATGGGTCAACATCGGGGCATAGGGCGAGACTGAGTTGGCAGGACACCGCGGGGGGCGCGGCGAGCAGGCGCGAACGAACTCTAGCGAGGCCAAATTGGCTACGGTCAGGCGTGAATAAGGAAAATCAAGCACGGGGACGGATGTCTCACCTCGGGACGGAGTTCGGGGTGGCTTGGCGCGGCTTCTGGCGGGCTGGATGGCCGGCACGGTGGGCGCGGAACTCCGTTGATGCCGAGCAGCGAGAGTAGAGCGCGAGAGAGGGTGAGGTTGCACAAAATGAGGCAGGGGAGCGAGTGTGGGTGCGGGCGGTGCTCAAAAGGGACCTGGGGGTGCATGGGCAGACGACGTGGCCGAGGATCTCAGCGTGCGTGCGCGCTGGTCCACGACAGTTTGCGGGGAAGGCGGAGCTGACAGAGCGGCCCCACGACGCAGCGAGAGGGAGCAGGCGCACGGAGGGAACAGTTCGGTGTGCTGACGAAATGGGCCCGCGAGGCAGAGACAGAGGAGGGGCGCGCGGGCGAGTAGTCGACCGGCACCAACAACTCGGTCCCACTGAGGAGAGGGAGGGAGCGAGAGCGCGGGGAAAGAAACTGTCGCTGACAGGTGAAGCCCACCTGTCAGGCGGCGCGGGCGTGCGGCCCCGCTGTGCTGGACTGGGCCGGTTTGGGCTGAATTGGTTTTCTCTTTTTCCAGGGAATTTCTAATTGCTTTTCTTTTTTTATTTTTCTAGGTTTTCAATTCAAATTCAAACCAAGTTTCAAATTCAAACCAAATCAAACATGTGCATCAATTCAAAGAGTATTTTGGGCTTAGCATGATGCAACAATTCATGACTCAAATAAGTTTTGACAAAAATAAATAATAAATCAATTCACTAAATTAACCTAATTCTACTCAAAAGGTAGAGGAAGAGAGAGGCTAGAGAGATACCAAGGGTAACACCTGAATTTGGTAGGCATTTAGAAAGAAATTTTATACCCCCAAATTCAGGGTGTTACACCCTCGGACCCCAACGAACGGGTCTGAGACTAGACGAACCATCCACAGGTACTTTGGGGCGCGTCGACGGACCACTAGCTGACTCCTATCAAATGGGGCTTGAAAGTCGCCTAGAGGGGGTGAATAGGAGAAACCTGAAATTTATAAACTTAAACACACACTAAGGCCGGGGTTAGCGTTAGAATTAAATTCAAGTCTGAAAGAATGTTTCTCTTGCTAAGAGTTGCTCAAGGGATGCGGATGACGTGTGGCGGAACCGCCCGAATTATTCCAACTTAAGTGACTAAGTCCCACCTTAAAGGCTAGACCACACTTAAATAGGAATAAAACGTCAGTCCCTCGGATCTAGTCCGACGAGGCCACTAACAGGATCAAGTACCACGTACTCACTCGAAGGTGAGGCACAGAGCAAATACAATAAAACATAAAACCAAACATTAAGGAGTATTTAATTTATTACAACATCATCGGAATTTCTCAAAAGTAGTGATCATTGTTTGGAATGCAACGGAATATAACTAACGGTAAATAATCGGAGGGATGGGGAAGCCTGGCCCATCACTCCTCATGCTCCTCCTCTGCCGAGGTAGGGTCCCACTCGACTGTCCAGCCCGGTGGCAAGATGGACGGCCAAGTCACGCCAGCAACCATGTCCTCCAGAGAACCTGTCAAAATTATGCCACAAGCAAGGCTGAGTATACTAATACTCAGCTAGTCTTACCCGGGTGTGAGGAGTCTACTCCTCTACCTCTAGACATGCAGCTGTTTGGTTGAGGGGTTTGGTTTGCCAAAAGCACTAGCTGAGTCTAAAATCAAGTTTAGCTTTTCAAGTTTTAGTGTGACTCTCTTAAGACTAAATGTGTATCTATCTAATCATACATGGTATCAAGCATTTGGCAATCAACATCTTTTGCCAAGTCAACACATTTCCACTTGTTACTCAATGTAGCAGCATGGATCAAACAGTCTCATTAGCTGCGAGAAGCAGACGATTCGAATCGAGTTTTTAAACCTTGCAAGGTAAACCTAAACACACGACGTGGCGAGGCACTCTGTCCCCACACACATCAACCGTCCCCATCGATTCCCCGTCAACAGATCAGGGCTCACCGCCTTAGCGTACAATGCCTCACTGACCCCGACTGCCGTCGTGCAATGACCGCACTTGTACCCACCATAACCGGAATGGGAGACCACGTCTTAGGTCGCGTGAGGGGTAAAGTCTGTTGCTAGGTTCACCGAGGTAGTTTACCATATTTCTCGGTATGTGCTTAGTACGTTCAAACGCTTGACACACGGTACCACACCTTAATCCTTATTCCCATTTCGTCTCGTAGACAACGCATCCCCATGGACCGTCATCCACAGACCATCATCAATACGATATATAAATGGATACAAGCAAATTCCTGACCTCGCGCGAGTGATAGAAAAATCACTCGACTTCTACCGAGATCCCTAATTATTAAAAGCAGCTACTCGACCTAGCATACTAGTATCCATCACAAAGGGAAACCTGAGTTCATGCAACTAAGTTTTCAGTCAACTCCTACACTTAAGTGCACAGTACAAGCCTACAAACATTAAGTGCAGTAAAATAGCATATAGAATTGGTTATGCATAGAACCAGGGCTTGCCTTCCAAAGCTGGGGTAGGTAGATCCTCGATGGCAGACTCTGGTGCTGGCTCCTGGACTACCTCCTGAGCAACTCCTTGCTCGATGTATTCCCCATCAGCAAGATTACAGTCTATCGAATGCAATGAATAAGATATATGCATATTAATGATATGGAAATTTGTAAAGGCTATGCATAGTAAAACAGTACTAAATTTAGTGGTACTCTAAGGTTTCTTTTGGTTATCCTCGAGGGTTTTATACCTTCATTTTTGGGATTTTGAAATAAACTTAAAATTTCAGTCATCCTTTAGAGGTTTGTTTTGGCTCTTGTAAGATTTAAGGTTGCACCTCACTTTTCTTTCCAAATTTCTTATTTTAATTTCAATTATGCTTCTTAGTGAGTGCCTTTACATTATCATGGCAAGTTAACATTTTCCAAAAATGTTATAAAAATTACAGTGGGTAAACATTGACCTCTGTGGGTTATTCTAAAAATTTGAGGTTGAAATTAATTCAGATGCTCCTTGTGCAAAATCAACAAAAGTAAGGGTAAAAGGGCACTTTACACTATAGCTCTAATTTCTGTGAGATTTCTGGGTCAACATTTATTTTGCCAAGATTCCTAGGGAATAATAGGTCTTTGTGTTAAAAATCACAGAAAAAGGCCTCCTGGATATTTAGTTGTGATTTTCTAAAGTTTAGTGCCAAAAAAGTACTTATAACTAACTTGTTATTTGAAAAATGTCAAACAATAGAACCTATATTTTTCCTAGATTCATAATAACATATTATTAGTTATCCTAGGGTTTGGGGTGGGTTCTCCTCAGGATTATTTTTCTAAGGTTTTTCTAAATTTTCATTGTTTTCATGAAATAAAAGGTAGTGCATTTCTTTTGTACTAACAGAGGGTCTAACAAAATTTTCCAGTGAACTATGTTAAATAAGTGAACTAGAAAAAATGTGATTGCCCCCTGTTTCTTATTTTAAACTCCCTTTTCTATTTTCTTTAACTTTGAGCCAAAATGAGTTTAAATGGTAAACCCTTCCTTAATTTGGTGTACTGAGGGGGTGTATTATTTTTAAACAGGCTAGGGAGTGGTTAAGTACCTCTCTAATTTTTCTTAACCCCAGTCTAAAAGTGTAGCTATTTTTCCCTTCTTTATTTATCCTTTGGTCAGTTTACTAATTAAATCTAAACTTTAAAATCTTCTGCAATACTTAGGGTGTTTTGTATTTTTCCTAAGTAGTTCATATTATTTAGAATCTAGCAAAATTGGTTTGACTAAATGTGGTTGAATAAAACTGAAGTTATGAATTTTACAAGCTATGTTTACATTTAAATGAATAATGTTTAAAAGGTTTTATGAAAAACCAGTTTACACCGAGGACCCTGGGCTTTTCCTAAACCAATTATTTAACTTATGCTCCTGCGGAACTATTCATGTGAGTCTCTGACTATTCAAAACCCCCTGGCTTCTCCTTCTTTCTCCCCGAGATTCCCCCCCCCCTTGAAACAGTAACCGCGGAAGTAAATAGGGCGGCGCGTCTTACCGACGACGAGGGAGGTTCGGCGAAGGGTGGGGTTAGCTCCGGGAAGTCCTTGCGGTCACGTCGAGGTACGGCTCGTCGACGGTGATGGCCGGAATCGGTCGGGCCACGTGCGTAGGCGGACGGGCTCGTCGGAGGCGTGTGCTCCGGCCTGCTCACGGTCACGGCGATAGAGTTCAATCCAAGGGCATAGGAAGCTTCACGGGGTGCTGAGGAATCTACCCATGCAAGGAATCGAAAGAAGACTCACCGTGGAGCTCGGTCTACGTACGTCGGTGGTCGGGTGAAGTCAGGCGACGTCGATCCGGTGTCTCCAGCGAGGTAGAGCTCGATTCCTGGCTCTAGGAGCTTCACCGAGGCACGTAGAGGGTATCTCGAGGGTCAGACGGGGCGAGGAATGGCTAGGGTGGCCGGTCTACGATGGTCGGGTCTCGAGCGGCCGCTGGCACGCCATGCACAGAGCGATCGCCGGTGAACTTGCGCTCCGGCGAGGTTGAGAGCGAGCGGGGGCGTACGGTCGAGGCCTCGGTCGTTTTTATAGGTGCAGACGTGGGCGTGGGCACGGGTCTGGCTTGGCGCGGCGCGCGCACGCGGGGCCGAGCGCTGGGGCGTGCTCTGGCGCGCCAGAATGCGTCGAACACGTGGGCGTTTGTTTCTGCCTCTGTTCAAGCGTTTGCAGGGATCACAAACGTGCGAATCTTGCCAAAGGTCTTGTGCAAATCTCTTCCTGGCACCTAGGGCTAGCTATTATGTGTGTGTTCCAATGGGAGATATGCCCTAGTTCTCAAGATATGTGGGCGCCAAATCGGGTCTGTCGGCACTATTCACCCCGAGACAAAATGGATGTCAAATCATGTCAAATGGCCTTGGCTTCGGTTCAAATTTTTCCAGGGTGTGCCTTAGGTAGTTTGGCCACTTTTTGTTATTTGGACCAAAAGGTTTTGGCGCCAGCACCAAGGTGAACACCTCTGATCATTGGATTAAGGTGGTTTTGGGACTTAGAAAGAAAATGGATGGCTCTAGGGTGCTCTCCACTTAGTGAATTGATTTGGGGTTTTTGTGGGGCCTTTTTGTAATATTTTTCTTACTAAGTTTTGTAGCTTTACTAATACTCTTCATCTTTAATAAAGTTTCCTTTTTGTTGTTTTGATCATTTGCCCATTCTTCCCCCTTTAATCCCATTGTTAGGGTTTAAGGCTTAAGAAATAGTTAGGGTTTTAGAATCTTGTTTGGGGGTGAACATTGTATGAAGGGTAAACTTTCTTTCTTGTTATGGCTAATGCTTAGCTTAGCCATGATTCTAAAACTTTTAGTCCCCTCCTTTCCATTATAGCACAAGGTTTGAGTAGGACATAATGTGTTTCTTTGGCCAGGGCTCTGGGTAACACCAGGGGTGTTACATGACGTATGGGAGAAAACTCAAATTAATACTAGCAAGGAAATGTTAGAGAGAGGAAAGAGGGCAAACAAATCAAGCGAGAATTAAAGCGAGTTGACACGGTGATTTGTTTTACTGAGGTTCAGTTCCAAAGAACGTAGTCCCCGTTGAGGAGGCCACAAAGGCCGGGTCTATTTCAACCCTTTCCCTCTCTCTCAAACGGTCACTTAGACCGAGTGAGCCTTCGCTTAATCACATGGGTCACTAAGACCCCGCAAGGACCACCACACACTTGGTGTCTCTTGCAAAGCTTTACAAAGCACTTGAGAAATAGAATGAGAAAGGAAGAAGGCAATCCAAGCGACAAGAGCAACAAAAGAACACAAAACACCCTCTCTCAAGTCCCTAATGGAATTGAGTTGATTTGGAGGCTTGGAGAGGATTTGATCTATTGAATGTGTCTAGGAGTGAAGTCTTTTGCTCTTGCAATGAATGGGATGTTAAGAATACTTGGATGCCAATGAATGTGGACTTCCTAGCCGTTGGAAAGGCTGCTGGCGACGGGCACACCGGACAGTCCGATACGCCATCGGATAGTCACTGTGCACTGTCCGATGCGCGCCACATCAGCGCGTCCGTTAGGGTTCGGAGCAGTTGACCGTTGCAGTCGCTTGTCGTCTTACTGCACCGGGCAGTCCGGTGCCCTCTGACTTATGTGCTCTGACTTCTGATGCGGCACTGTTCACCACTGTAGCTCTACACAGTCGACCGTTGGCGCACAGGGAGCCGTTGCTCCGCTGGCACACCGAACAGTCCGGTGAATTATAGCGGAGCGAGCCTCTGAATTCCCGAGAGTGGCTGGTTGGAGTCTGTACGGCCCTGGTGCACCGGACAGTGTCTGGTGCGCCAAAAATCAGCACACTCAAGTCCTTTGCTCCATTTTTTATTGAGTCCCCAACTTGAATTCTTTCTTGGTTTTATGCTAAACCTTATGCACCTGAGATACATAACATCTAGACAAACTAGTTAGTCTATATGGTTTGTGTTGGACGTCAACCATCAAAATATATTTATAGGAAATGGTTATCCCTATTTCCCTTTCAATCTCCCCCTTTTTGGTGATTGATGCCAACACTAACCAAAGCAAATATGAAGTGTAGAAATGTAACTAGTTTGTAATTGAGATAGATGTGCATAGGTTACTTAGAATTAAACCAATTGAAAGACTTTAAACATATGACTAAGAATGAATGGATTGCTTTTCTTTTATTTAACATTTTGGACCACATTTGCACCACTTGTTTATTTTTGCAATTCCTTTTGGAAAAATTGTTTCAAAATCTTTTGCAAATAGTCAAAGGTATAGGAATACGATTGCAAGAAGTATTTTTAAGATTTGAAATTCCTCCCCCTATTTCAAATGCTTTTCCTTTGACTAAATAAAAGCTCCCCCCTGAATGAATTCTCCCCTTAGCTTTCAAGAGGGTTTTGAAGTAGATACCATTTTGAAAGACAATTTTGAAAAACCAAATGAGATACCAATTGAAATTTTTATTTCACATACCAATTGAAAATACACCAATGAAAAAAAAATCATTTCGAGGCTAACTCAAGTCCCAATTAAAATAAACATTTGTGAATTTTTTTGAAATGGTAGTGCGGTCCTTTTGCTTTGGGCTTAATATTTTCTCCCCTTTGGCATTAAGCGCCAAAAACGGAGAACTTGAGAGCCCTTTTTACATTTTCTGCCAAATGGTAAGATAAATATGAGAGAAGAGTCATACCAATTGAGAGTTGTAGGAGTAACGACAAAGGGTAAATGATAACGTCAGAGTTGGAGTGGAAGCCTTGTCTTTGCCGAATACTCCATTTTCCTTTCAATCTAAGACTAAGTATGGAAATACACTTGAAAGCACATTAGTCTTAGCCTTGGCACAAGAAGAATAAGAAATATGCATTTGTACCAAATGAAAGAGACATGATCAAAGGTATATACATGAGCTATGCGTGCAATGTTTCAATCAAAGTTCCGAGAATCAAGTATATTTAGCTCATTCCTAAGATTGCAAAAGGTTTTCTCATCTAGTGGCTTGGTGAAGATATCATCTAATTGGTTGTGGGTGCTCACATAAGCAATTTCGATATCCCCCTTTTGTTGGTGATCTCTGAAAGTCGCCTAGAGGGGGGGGGGGTGAATAGGGCGAATCTGAAATTTACAAACTTAATCACAACTACAAGCCGGGTTAGCGTTAGAAATATAATCGAGTCCGAGAGAGGGCGCAAAACAAATCGTGAGCGAATAAAGAGTGAGACACGATGATTTGTTTTACAGAGGTTCGGTTCTTGCAAACCTACTCCCCGTTGAGGTGGTCACAAAGACCGGGTCTCTTTCAACCCTTTCCCTCTCTCAAACGGTCCCTCGGACCTAGTGAGCTTCTTCTTCTCAATCAAACGGGAACAAACTTCCCCGCAAGGACCACCACACAATTGGTGTCTCTTGCCTCGGTTATAATTGAGTTGTTCACAAGTAAGAACGAAAGAAAGAAGCAATCCAAGCGCAAGAGCTCGAAAGAACACAAGCAAATCTCTCTCACAAGTCACTAAAACTTTGTGTGGAATTGGGAGAGGATTTGATCACTTGGGTGTGTCTAGAATTGAATGCTAGAGCTCTTGTATGCAGTTGGAAGATGGAAAACTTGGATGACTTGAATGTGGGGTGGTTGGGGGTATTGTAAGACCCAAAAGTGGTAGAAAAAAATAAAGAAAATAAAAGTATCTATGATAGCATCTCTGGAATTTTTGGAAACCATTAGGACCTTTCCTCTTCATAATATATATATATATAAACGTGTACATCGAGAAGTATTTACAAAAAGGGATAAAGTAATAAATAACAAATAAAAGTGACTTGCAATTTCATGCTGGATATTTTGTAATGTTTCATATTGGGTATTGAATCAGAATTCTGAAATTGAAACTTGAAAATAAAAATAAAATAGAGAGAAGAAAATAGAAACTAGAAAAGAAAAAAAAGATCCCCTCATCTCTGTGGGCTGAAACCGGTCGGCCCACATACTCATCCGCCGTGACCCACTTCTTCTCCTCCCATCCGGCCCAACCGGCGATGCCTTGCGCTGCCGCACTTCCCTAGCGTCGTGGTCACTGCCACGCGGGCCCGATGCGCCGGGTAGCTGATGGTTGGTCCAGTTCGTCGGATGTCTCTTCTCCAGCTGAGATCCCCGCAGCCCAAAAAATCGCAATCTGTCGTCGCGTGATCTCCGCTTGCTTTGGTGGAGCCGTTGCACCAAGCCGCTGATGGTGGGTCCCGTCATCCAGGGGTTCTTCTACCGCGCGGATCTCGCAACGGACTCGGACTCGGTTGCTCAACGGTGCCAGCACCATATCCGCGGGATTTGCGTCAACCAACGCCGCGTCCGGGGCGGATCGAACGGAGTCGCGCGATTGCAGGATCCCTGGCATCGGGGTATAAAACTCGGCCACCGCCACCCATAGCCCCGTGCTTCCACTGCGCATGTCCAAATCGCAGCCCAGATACCGGTCGATAGGTCTGTTGGGGACTTGTTCTCAAATGCTATGAGTTAAGAACAAGGCAACACAGAAAATGTTAAACATTAAGATCCTTCGTCCTTCGAAGCGTTATTTCCCTTAGGATATAACGATCTCCGGACGAAGGTCATGAAGGATCAACCTTCATCACTACAATATACATTAGCAAAAGACGAAGCATATGAAACATAAAAGATAGCGTGAATAATCATATAACATTATTCATTTAACTTTATTAACTCATCATAAAGGAATAGAAACAATATTGGATCATAAATGTACCTTTGGCTTGGAAGGAGATGAAAATACAAGTGTGACGCAAAAGCAAATGCCAAGTCAGCGTGAACAGTACGGGGGTACTGTTCACCTATTTATAGGCGCGGGGTACAACCCATACAAAATTACATACATGCCCTTTACATTTGGTGATAATTCTATAGCATTCTATCGAGGTCTAAATGGCCTTTTCATTTTTAAGTCGGTTTCCCTTTTCTGCGAACATGCCGAAGCTTTCCTGCTTCACAGCTTCGGCACTGTGTCAACCTTCGTATCTTTTGAGCTTCTCCCTTTCTGATTCAAGTCCGAAGATACCTGTTCACACATTATACTCCAGAAACATTGTTAAATCATGTTTTTGAGGACCTTCGGAAGCCGAAGGCCCCCAACAGTAGCCCCTCGCAATATTAATTTGTTTGAAATAATAAATTCAGATTGCGATATGAACGAAGGCTTTATGCCGAAGGTCCGAAAAAACACCTTCCCTTTGCTAGAATAGCAACATTCAATGACAAGTGGGGTCTTTCAACTTTCAACGCATCAAGCGTATAAATACGGCCATACCGCAAACTTATTTTGCACGCTTTCTGGCCAACCACTCCTGCTCACTCATTTTTTTTAGCTCTTGTGCACTGTGATCTGCTAAGTTTTTAGCTTTGAAGCTTCGGCTTTTTTAAAAACAGTTTTTTAGCGCTTCCGAAGATGTCTGAAGCTGCTAAGAAGGCTGCTGCTGAGATGAAGCTGAGTCTTGATGAAGAGAAGAACCTAGGGTTTCTTATAGCGATGTCGAAGTCCAACACAGAAAAGATTACCAAGGAAATTCTGGAGGGGCTGTCTGAAGATACTGGTGACAGTGAAAGTTATGATATGGACAGCGGTGGCGAAGACTCCGAAGATCGCCCCTGGCGACCAAGCCATTCAGTTTATGGTAAATCAACTATCAAAGAGAATCATCTTGTTAATATGAGAGGAAGGTACTTTCGGGATCTGTCCATTGTGAGGGCGGACGAAGGGGAAAAAACTTGTCCACACCCTGAAGAAAATGAAGTTGTGGTATACCGAAGCTTTTTGAAAGCTGGATTGCGATTCCCCTTGAGCAGCTTCGTCGTGGAGGTGTTGAAAATCTTCGAAGTCTATCTTCATCAACTTACTCCCGAGGCAATTATAAGGCTAAATATCTTCGTGTGGGCCGCGAGAAGTCAAGGTCTGAAGCCTGACGCAAGAAGCTTTTGTAATGTTCATGAATTATTATATGAAACAAAGCCTTGGGGCAAAGAACAGTACCATAACAATTTTGGCTGCTACAGCTTCGTTTCTCGGTCCGGGGCAAGCTGTCCCGTACCAACCTTTCGGAAGAGATGGCCCGGGGATTGGATGACAGAATGGTTTTATGTGAAGAATGACTTATCAGCACGAGAAGACATCAAAGGTATAATTATGCGTCCTATTTGGCAAAGCTTCGGCCTTCGGAGGCCGAAGGTTGAAATGAACGAAGCCGCCGAAGAGTGCCAAAGAGCCTTCGGCGTTGTCTGCTCTTTTATAGGAACAAGGGACTTAGTACAAGAACATATCGCCTTCAGGGTGTGGCCGCTTGCTGAAACATGGGAAATGCCACAAGAAACCATAAAAGAGGCCGACGAAGGTGAGCTTGTGAGACTGAAGTACACCTTCAAATTTGGAGATAAATTTATTGAGCCAGATGATGAGTGGTTGAAAAGCATTGACAATTTAAGTGATGAGCTACTCGGGACCTACTCGAAGGCTGAAGATAATGCAATGTCAGCAGCCTTCGGAGGCCGAAAAAAGAAGAGACTGAATCGGGTATTTGATGCCATCGGGTTTGTCTACCCTGATTACTGCTATCCCATTCGAAGGCAGAAGAGAAAAAACACAATCTCTGCAAAAGAAGAAGCTGCAGCTGCTCCTAGCGAGCCAGAACCGAAAAGGAAAAAGATAAAGGTTCTTACGCAAAGGCCGCGTTATATTGAACCAGCTTCGGTGCCGGAGTTTACCGGGAAAACTTCTTCAGCCACCGAAGCTGAAAAACTAATCGAGCCAGCCTTGTTGCCAGAGATCGCAGAAACGACCGAAGTGCCACCAAAGATAGAATCAGAACAATCAAACATTTTGTTGTCAGAAACAAAAGAGAAAACCGAAGCGCCGCTCACAGAAAAAATTGAGGAGGTAAGAGAAGCAACTGAGGGCTCCAAAACATCAGAAGTTTTGAGTCCTACAGCAATCGTTGGGACAGCAAAACACCAAAAGGGGCCATCAGTGACCCCAAAAAGGAAAAGAATGGTAAATGTACTAGACGTCTTGGAGACAATTAAGTCTTCAAGCACAATTCCAAAAAAGAGTGTTGAAGTTGCTGAAGCTTCTACTGAAGCTTCGGCTCAACAAGCTGAAGCTGAAGCTGGGCCTTCAGAGCCCTTCAAAGAACAACCTTTTGAAGCCGAAGCAGTAAAAATTCCGGAACCAATATTAGTTGAAGAAACGGACACCGTCATCCCCGAAGCACCTGCCGGCATGCATGATTACATCATACGACATGCTTCGGGGAAAAAGCTATCTGAGGAAGAAACTCATGAGGCCAACCATTATGCAAAGGAGCTGAAATATCCGAAGGGGGCAGTAATATTCAATGGAACAAATGAAGATGACTTCTTATACTGCCTGCCTGATAACAAAGAGCTAACCGTTTGCCGAGAGATGGCGAGAAGCATAGGCTTTCCGAAGCTTGAAGCTGGGTTAAGCGCCATGACGAAAGAGGATCTCGCAGACAGCCTCGCGTACAACAGCCTGAAGGTACGGGAATTAAACACTTGAGAAAGAAAACCCCCTATTTTTTTTTCTTTTTTTTTTTTTACGCAACTCATTCCTTTTTTCTTATATGAATTCTTTTTTCATATAGGGCCTGATCCTAAGCAACGCGTTAAGAGCGCAAAAGAGCGCCGAAGATGAAAGTTATGAAATTGCGTTTAATAATTTACGCTCCAAAGTTATCAAACTGAGAAACGAAGCTTTGGAAAAAGATAAGATTCTGCTTACATTGGTAGATAAAGTGAGAAGAAACGAAGCTGCTTCAAAGGCCCAGGCCGAAGCTCAAAAACTCGAAATTAAAGATCTTCAGAAACAGCTGGCCAGAGCCGAAGAGGATCGCGCTCTTGAGGAAACGAAACGAGAACTTAGTGATTTTATGGTCAGCAAATTGGAATCAAGAGTTAAGGAGCTTCGCACATCTCAGGGGAAATATTATGTGAAATCTGTAGAATGTGTTAATAAAATTAAATCCAGCTTCGCCAGCGTAGGCGCTTTTTCCAGCGAAGAGAATTTCTCTCGAGGCAATCCCGAAGGTCCGCTGGAATGGATTAGCCATGAAGCAGAGGCCTTCGAAGAGATTCTGAACAGTCGTGGCGACATATGTGCTTTTTCGGGCGCCAGAGGAATTGCTTCCGTCTTAGAGAAGAAAGGTTGCGAACATGTAAAATTTTTAGCTCAATCCGAAGCTACCTTATCTACCGAAGACATCAAGGACCCCTCGGCCGAAGCGAGCGCAGTTGGAGGCAAATTTTTTACTGATATCTGGAACGACGGCGGCCGAGGAATGGCACGAGAGATCATTGAAAGAAGCGAAAAAGGCATTCACGATGCTAGAAGAGTAGCAGACGCTGCCGAAAGGAGTAGGGAGCCCGAAAGACAGTTAGGTACCAACTAGTCGTTCTTGTTGCGTTGTAATTTTCATTTTAAACTTTGCTCGCGATTTGTAAAAGTACTGAAGAAGTGTTCTCTACACTCAGAAACTGTTGGACGATCTGCCGACCCCCACACAAAAGGGGATGAAGAAATTAATCAAATGGCCGAAACTATCATGGACAAGGTCGTTGACCAACTTCTGAATAAAGCCGCCGAAGCAGTATTGAGGGAAGATTAGGTGCTATTTGGAAAAAACATTTAAAGTGTAATCTATGCAACACTTTGTACATTTGAATGTAATATACAAGTCTCTTTTCATTATTGGATTCTTTACGATGCATGAAACTTTAAATACATACCACTTTTGAGCCTTCGGCGAAAAAACACCTTCCCTTCTTTTCATGCGTCGTGAAGAAGATAGCCTTCGTCAAAATTATTCTGATGAATGACATCGATGCCTCGTGAAAACATTTTCCGAGGCTATTTTCCGAAGCTATGCAACTTTGATATTGATCTGATAAAGTTCGCCCATGTTTCGTGAAAATATTCCCCGAAACTGTATTCCGAAGCTATACAATTTCAATGTCACTTTTTCAAAGCATCGCTTCGAAGGTTGAGAGTGTCCCCTTCTCTTGCCAAATGCGATATGATGTATGATGCTTATGCTATGCAAAATGATGTGATGATGTTATGTTATGCATGTGACATTTGTTCCGAAGATACACACAAAATATATTCGTAAGCTCTGCATTCCCTTAGGAACGTCTTTGGAGCTTCTTCGTTTTTTACTTAGACGGCATCAGCGTTGACTTTTCGCTGTAAGCCTCCCTTAGGAGCTTCTTCGTCTTTTACTTAGACGGTATCAGCGTTGACTTTTCGCTGTAAGCCTCCCTTAGGAGCTTCTTCGTCTTTTACTTAGACGGTATCAGCGTTGATTTTTCGCTGTAGGCTCTGCATTCCTTTAGGAACGACTTCTGAGCAGAAAACTTACGCTGCGCTCCCTTTGGAACGACTTTTTGTGACTTTATAAACTTACTCTGCGTTCCTTAGAACGACTTTTTGTTACTCCGAAGGATTTTTAGTCCGAAGGTCCTTTTTGGTAACGGAAGAAATTTTAGGCTTCGGCAACTTAGGCCTGTGAATCAAATAAATTTTTCTCGTGGAAACAACGAAATTATTACATGGAAACTATCAATGTTTTTTGCTTCACAGAAAATAAAACTGAATAGAAAAGACTGCTATCAAAGGTAGGATATGTCAATAAATGTGCTTCGACTCTGGCACAGTGCTGTTGACTGTGCGAGCTTCGGACTGTTCTCTGAAGTCCCTCTGCTGTGGAGCGTATTGACTCCCTTCTGGCTGTTGACCTTGCTGCAATGGAGGTGGAGGCGGAAGCTGCTGCCAGGAAGCTTGAGGTTGACTTGCCGAAGCTACAGAAGCCGCAGGGTGGTTGTCTATGTATTGTGGGACATAAGGCGGATGAAACGAAGCAGTATGCATAACCTGCTTCGACTGAGCTTGTTGAGATGCAGCTTCGGCTAGTTCCTTTTGCTTTTGGATTGTAACATGGCACGTCCTAGTGGTGTGGCCCTTGCCCTCTCCACAGAATAGGCAAAACAGTCTCCTTGGCTGATCTCCGAATCTTCCGCCGAAGCCCCTGGCGCCTCTGCCTCTTGGAGCTGGTGGCCGAAAGGAAGTTTGTTGTTGCCCCGAAGCCTGTGAGGAGCACTGCGGCCTGTTTTGCTGACTCCCCTTGTCATCATTCTGAGTGCTGTGAATGGAACGGACATGCCTCGGGTAGTATCTTCCTCCGAAGCCCCTGGTCATCTCAGAAAATCTGAAGGCCTCCTCCCTTCTTTGGCGAAAGTCATTGTCAGCACGAATGTACTCATCCATCTTTTGGAGCAATTTCTCCAAGGTCTGAGGAGGCTTCCGAGCAAAGTATTGAGCTGCAGGTCCAGGACGAAGCCCCTTGATCATAGCTTCGGTAACAATTTCATTGGGCACCGTTGGTGCCTGCGCCCTCAATCGTAAGAACCTTCGGACATACGCCTGAAGGTATTCTTCGTGATCCTGAATACACTGGAAGAGAGCTTGAGCTGTAACCGGCTTCGTTTGAAATCCTTGAAAGCTGGTCAGTAACATATCCTTCAACTTCTGCCATGAAGTGATTGTTCCTGGCCGAAGGGAGGAATACCAGGTCTGAGCAACATTCCTGACGGCCATGACGAAAGACTTTGCCATGACTGCAGCGTTGCCCCCGTACGAAGACACTGTTGCTTCGTAGCTCATCAAGAATTGCTTCGGGTCGGAGTGGCCGTCAAACATGGGGAGCTGGGGTGGCTTATAGGATGGAGGCCAAGGAGTAGCCTGCAGCTCAGCAGACAGAGGAGAAGCATCATCAAAAACAAAATTTCCCTGATGGAAATTATCATACCAGTCGTCTTCGTTGACGAAGCCCTCCTGATGAAGGTCTTTCTGATGAGGCCTTCTGTTCTGCTCATCGTGAGTGAGATGGCGAACTTCCTCAGAAGCTTCGTCAATTTGCCTTTGCAACTCAGCTAGGCGGGCCATCTTCTCCTTCTTCCTCTGCACTTGTTGATGTAGCAACTCCATCTCTCTGATTTCTTGGTCTAGCTCTTCTTCCTCAAGCGTCGGGCTGACGGCTTTTCTCTTCTGGCTTCTGGCCTCCCGAAGAGAGACGGTCTCCTGGTTGTGGTCCAGCGGTTGTAGTGCTGCAGCCCCAGCCGCTGAAGCTTTCTTCGGCGCCATAGCGAAGGTCTATAGCTTCCGAAGGTGTTCACGAAGACTCGAAGTGGAAGTGAGTTCACCGGAGGTGGGCGCCAATGTTGGGGACTTGTTCTCAAATGCTATGAGTTAAGAACAAGGCAACACAGAAAATGTTAAACATTAAGATCCTTCGTCCTTCGAAGCGTTATTTCCCTTAGGATATAACGATCTCCGGACGAAGGTCATGAAGGATCAACCTTCATCACTACAATATACATTAGCAAAAGACGAAGCATATGAAACATAAAAGATAGCGTGAATAATCATATAACATTATTCATTTAACTTTATTAACTCATCATAAAGGAATAGAAACAATATTGGATCATAAATGTACCTTTGGCTTGGAAGGAGATGAAAATACAAGTGTGACGCAAAAGCAAATGCCAAGTCAGCGTGAACAGTACGGGGGTACTGTTCACCTATTTATAGGCGCGGGGTACAACCCATACAAAATTACATACATGCCCTTTACATTTGGTGATAATTCTATAGCATTCTATCGAGGTCTAAATGGCCTTTTCATTTTTAAGTCGGTTTCCCTTTTCTGCGAACATGCCGAAGCTTTCCTGCTTCACAGCTTCGGCACTGTGTCAACCTTCGTATCTTTTGAGCTTCTCCCTTTCTGATTCAAGTCCGAAGATACCTGTTCACACATTATACTCCAGAAACATTGTTAAATCATGTTTTTGAGGACCTTCGGAAGCCGAAGGCCCCCAACAAGGTCCGAGAAAAGGTATTGAGAGAGAGAGACGGAGGGCGCTAGCGAGGTCGCAGCAGCTCCTCCTCATCGAGCGAGGTCCAGTGGGTGCCTTGGGAAACGCCTAGATGGGTGAATCGTAGCACGTGCCTCGCTAATTGTGGCTCTCGGGGAATTCCTCGCCAGAACGAGAAAGCGCCCGTAATCTGTGCCGCGCCGAGACCCGCCACCGTCGTCGCGTGCCGCACCACCGCCCAAGGCCTGAATGGCGTGTCAGTGGCGATCGCCGAACCACGGGGGAGCCATGCATGCCCTCGATTTGGGGAAACAACCGTCGATGTCACCGGAATCCCTCACCGGCGCTCTGTTCGTGTCGCGGACCCGCCCCGAACCGTGGACGAGCTCGCTACTCCTTCAATCGTGGGTAAGAAATTGTCGATGAAGTTCCTGTTGCCCTCCTTCCTGTGATGCACCGGTTCAATTCAAGTCTCGTGCGCGGACGTTGCTCGGGCATGTGCCGGCCATGGCCGCCGCCGCGGTCTGTGGGCAGAATGCCGCCGCTACCTGGGATTGGCCGACCGTGAGAGAGGTAAGGGAGAGAAGCTTCTGGCCGTCCGATCTGTGATGGACAACCCAGATCTGTGCACACATATCCTTTCAGTTTGGGCTCACCTCCGCCGTAGATCGGGTAGTGTACGCGGTGGATTTGGCTCAGGTATTTTAGATCTGGGCGGTCGATAGCGAATCTAACGGTGATGATTGAATACCGTTTTGGATTAAAGACAAATTTAATCCGAGCCATCTATGGCCGATCCAACGGCCGTGATCCTTGCATACCCCTTCGCGTGGCAACTTCTCAAAAGAGTCCCTCGGGTTAATATAAATCAACGTGCGGTCCACTCGGGGTTGGACTGAGTCTATGGGATTTTATATGTCAACCCCTAGTCTCTCGGAAAATAGTGTTCCCAGTCCAATCAGAGAATAAAAGGGATAAAACAATTCAGAAAAAGGATTTTTAGTTTAAAAATAAATCCATAAACTTATTTAATCCATATTTAATTCATTCTAACTTTGAATTGACCCATTCCAGTTTCTATAATTTTGTTTTAATATTGTCTACCACCTAGTAACACTGTCTAACCATGAAACTTACATTATAATTGTTCATTTGAATTAATCTATTCTAAGTGCTTAATAATTTCAGAAATTCATAATTTAACAACCGTAGCTCCGAATTTAGTGTTTCTTGTTCCTACAATCTTGTTAAGCAGCGTAGAATATTATTATGCAGTTTGATCTTATGTTTGGTGTGATGTTCATTTTGCCTATACCATGTTTGTCTGTATTGCTACGTTTAGCAGTGAGGACACGTGTCATCTGAAGAGCAAGTTGGTACCTGGAATCTCAAGTGCCAGGCAAGTTGTGCCCTTGATCACTTCTTTTTACCCACTCAAGTTCTAATTAATCATAATGATCTGCATAGGTTAATTTTGATGGGACCCAATAAGTTACCCTAGTTTGATTACCTTTATACCTTGTTTACCATTGAACTTTTTGGGTAGTACTTGCTAGTGCTTTATGTGGTTTTGTGTATGAAGATATATTATTCATGATCACACTTTTATTATCTGTTTATTATTACTGTTCATGATAAGATCATTGTGTTAATTGGAACATGGAGCGACCACCCGGGAAAACAGTGCTACCACAAGGGTTTAATGGGACGCCCTTGGCTGATTAATTAGGAAAGCTAGTGGAAGACTACCTTACCCGAAAGGGGCAAGGGCAGTAGGGGAGTGGTCAGTGTAGGGAGGTCCTTGGGATGATTTTGCTGCGATGGCGATCATGCGAGGGATCCCTGCATTGGAGCTTCCTATAAACTGTAGCGGGTTTTCTGAAGCTAGTGGAACTTTGTAAAGGCCTCGTAGTGTTACCCTGCCTCGCCTCCTCGGTAGAGGTGTATGGGAAGTCGCGATCCCTTGGCAGATGGGTAACATGACTTGTGGGTAAAGATGCGTAACCTCTACAGAGTGTAAAACTGGTATATCAGCCGTGCTCACGGTCATGAGCAGCTCGGACCCTCACATGATTAACTTATGGAACTAAATTCAATTTGTCATATGCATTGCATCGCAGGTGATGTTATTACTTTTCTTAATTGGGTTGGTATTTACTTATACTTAGTAACTGCTAAGAAAATTTTGACCAACTTTAAAAACAATGCTTAGCTCTAACCATTCTCTTTGGTAAGCCTTACACTTCACGTGAGCTCCCACCTTTGGCGAGTTCATGCACATTATTCCCCACAACTTGTTGAGCGATGAACGTATGTGAGCTCACTCTTGCTGTCTCACACCCCCACAGGTCAAGAACAGGTACCACAGGATGAGGCGCTTGGAGGATGTTGTGATGTGTTCGTGAGAGATCTAGGCCGTCGTCTCCCAGTCAACTTTGGGTTGCTGGACCGTTGTCTCCTTATAATGTTATTACTTATTTATTTTGTATAGAACTCCTATTATATAGTAAAGATGTGACATTCGATCCTGTGCCATGATTCATCATATGTGTGAGACTTGGTCCCAGCACACCTGGTGATTATGTTCGCGCCCGGGTCTTGGTGCCCCGAAATCCGGGTGTGACAGAAGTGGTATCAGAGGAATGTTGACTGTAGGCCGAAACCTAGATAGAACTGGACAACCATTCTCTACTTATCTTTGCTACTCTGATCTTTTCTAAACTTATCTTAATCATTTCTCATCTATCTCCGCTTTACTCTGATTATTCTTACCTGTTCTTTCTATAAGACAAATGTGGATTTCACACTTTGAAATCCCGTGCCTAAAGTGACTTTAGGAATAGGAGACCCACTCTTAGGAACAAAAACAAAACTATTTTTATAGGTATCTATACGCTTGAGTGTTTGTTCTTATGATACTTGTCTGATTTGGATCTTTGATTGAGTGTGATTAGTTGTGGAGTAGTGTCCACAATTACATCTACATATACATATAGGCATACATATATAAAATTCATAAGATAAGTAAACAACCTAAAGTATTCTCCATTAAAGTGTATCTATTTCAGATAGAATCCTTTAAGTTGAAAAGAATATATATAATTTATCTTATCCTAATATGTTCATCTTGTGTTAAAAAAACTTCTTATCCTCTTAAATCGTTTATAAGATAAACAAGACCCACTAGAGCATATCAAATAGATCCATCTTATCTTACAAGATTCTCTCTTATCTTGAAAGATTCTCTCTTATCTTAATAGATCTAGCTAATCTTAAAAGATTCTCTCTTATTCTTAGAGACTCATCTTGCCCTAATAAGCATACTTGTCCCCACCACTTGGCTTATCTCATAACCTTGTAGCAAACATGATCTATTCCAAAATAAATTAAGTAGATCTTATCTAGTCTAATCTGATTATACCAATTTAATCCTTATCCCATCTAATTTGATCAGATCTAATCCAATGGACAAACATGTTAGATAATACTGGTAAAATAAGATTGGATCCTACTTTTATAAATATGTTTCAACCTAAATAGGAGTCCTAGTCCAACCTAGCCATATGCAACTAACCTAACCAACCGATAGTTGCATAACCCCTCTGTTTTAACCGACAGAGATTCTGACTTGCCTACGTCATATGATCCGTCATATCTCAAAAGGTTCTAACATGTCCTAATAATATTTATTCTACCCTGGTAGATCTATCTAACTTAAACTAAGTTTAATCCAGTTACATCCAATCTAATTTAGACCCTACCTAATCTAATATGGTCTAATCTATGTTACAAGTATTAACTAAACCATATTCCTATAAGTGGATTTTAAACCTAAACGGGTGTCGTATAACAACTCGTTCATGAATCCACGACCTAACCTATGTTACAGGTTGACCAACCCATTTATCCAAGAAAGCAAAACTCTGTTTAACCTACCCTACCCCATGTACCCTTGTTTCTATACCACACCTGCTAATGGCAAAAACAATTGGGTGTATAAAAAAATACTAGAATTTCATAAAGGTAAAGCCAGCTGGTTATGCTCAACTAAATGGTATTCTTAAATAGGATTATAGAATCTAAGATGATCTAATCTAATGTGGTCTACTTAAACAGATCAGTGATATTGGTAGAAGAGATTAGACCCTTCTAGCCAAGTGTTAATTTAGCATATAAGATCAACTCAACCATGAGCAAAAGAGCTAACCCAACCCATAGAGTCATGATGAATGGTATAATCAATCTATCCTCACCTAACATCAAACAAACTTTTGATCTACATCATGTGGTTTACCTCATCCATATCTATCTTAACCATATTTCCCAACCCCGATGATATACACTATCCTCGAATCAATGAGACCAAGACCGAAGAAGAAAAGATCAACATCAACAAGGAAGGATATAACAGTCAAGGCGAATCTCGAGATGAATCAAGACTGAGACATTTTGGATGAAGTCTTGTCCTTGCCATAATCTTGCCTTACCTCAGCCTGTCCGGCGTATATCCTACATAATAAGTAGCTGGATACCTATGCTCTACCAATCACCCATTATTGACTAAAAAAAGAAAATAAGACTCTACATTTTTTGGAACCAATTATAAAAAAACAAACTACAAATCAATCCTTCTATATCTCTTTTCTTACAAATCTCGAGGACGAGATTTCTATTAAGGGGGGTAGGATTTGTAAGACCCAAAAGTGGTAGAAAAAAATAAAGAAAATAAAAGTATCTATGATAGCATCTCTAGAATTTTTGAAACCATTAGGACCTTTCCTCTTCATAATATATATATATATATATATATATATATATATATATATATATATATATATATATATATATATATATATATATATATATAAACGTGTACATCGAGAAGTATTTACAAAAAGGGATAAAGTAATAAATAACAAATAAAAGTGACTTGCAATTTCATGTTGGATATTTTGTAATGTTGCATATTGGGTATTGAATCAGAATTCTGAAATTGAAACTTGAAAATAAAAATAAAATAGAGAGAAGAAAATAGAAACTAGAAAAGAAAAAAAAGAGATCCCCTCATCTCTGTGGGCTGAAACCGGTCGGCCCACATACTCATCCGCCGCGACCCACTTCTTCTCCTCCCATCCGGCCCAACCGGCGATGCCTTGCGCTGCCGCACTTCCCTAGCGTCGTGGTCACTGCCACACGGGCCCGATGCGCTGGGTAGCTGATGGTTGGTCCAGTTCGTCGGATGTCTCTTCTCCAGCTGAGATCCGTGCAGCCCAAAAAATCGCAATCTGTCGTCGCGTGATCTCCGATTGCTTTGCTGGAGCCGCTGCACCATGCCGCTGATGGTGGGTCCCGTCATCCAGGGGTTCTTCTACCGCGCGGATCTCGCAACGGACTCAGACTCGGTTGCTCAACGGTGCCAGCACCATATCCACGGGATTTGCGTCAACCAACGCCGCGTCCGGGGCGGATCGAACGGAGTCGCGCGATTGCAGGATCCCTGGCATCGGGGTATAAAACCCGGCCACCGCCACCCATAGCCCCGTGCTTCCACTGCGCATGTCCAAATCGTAGCCCAGATACCGGTTGATTGGTCCGAGAAAAGGTATTGAGAGAGAGAGAGAGACGGAGGGCGCTAGCGAGGTCGCAGCAGCTCCTCATCGAGCGAGGTCCAGTGGGTGCCTTGGGAAACGCCTGGATGGGTGAATCGTAGCACGTGCCTCGCTAATTGTGGCTCTCGGGGAATTCCTCGCCAGAACGAGAAAGCGACCGTCATCTGTGCCGCGCCGGGACCCGCCACCGTCGTCGCGCGCCGCACCACCGCCCAGGGCCTGAATGGCGTGTCAGTGGCGATCGCCGAACCACTGGGGAGCCATGCGCGCCCTCGATTTGGGGAAACAACCGTCGATGTCACCGGAATCCCTCACCGGCGCTCTGTTCGTGTCGCGGACCCCCCCGAACCGTAGACGAGCTCGCTACTCCTTCAATCGTGGGTAAGAAATTGTCGATGAAGTTCCCGTTGTCCTCCTTCCTGTGATGCACCAGTTCAATTCAAGTCTCGTGCGCGGACGTTGCTCGGGCTTGTGCCGGCCATGGCCGCCGCCGCGGTCTGTGGGCAGAACGCTGCCGCTACCTGGGATTAGCCGACCGTGAGAGAGGTAAGGGAGAGAAGCTCCTGGCCGTCCGATCTGTGATGGACAGCCCAGATCTGTGCACGCATATCCTTTCAGTTTGGGCTCACCTCCGCCGTAGATCGGGTAGTGTACGCGGTGGATTTGGCTCAGGTATTTTAGATCTGGGCGGTTGATAGCAAATCTAACGGTGATGATTGAATACCGTTTCGGATTAAAGACAAATTTAATCCGAGCCATCTATGGCCGATCCAACGACCGTGATCCTTGCATACCCCTTCGCGTGGCAACTTCTCAAAAGAGTCCCTCGGGTTAATATAAATCAACCCGCGGTCCATTCGGGGTTGGACTGAGTCTATGGGATTTTATACGTCAACCCCTAGTCTCTCGAAAAATAGTGTTCCCAGTCCAATCAGAGAATAAAAGGGATAAAACAATTCAGAAAAAGGATTTTTAGTTTAAAAATAAATCCATAAACTTGTTTAATCCATATTTAATTCATTCTAACTCTGAATTGACCCATTCCAGTTTCTATAATTTTGTTTTAATATTGTCTACCACCTAGTAACACTGTC
Organism: Zea mays; assembly: GCF_902167145.1. Classification (NCBI taxonomy): domain Eukaryota; kingdom Viridiplantae; phylum Streptophyta; class Magnoliopsida; order Poales; family Poaceae; genus Zea; species Zea mays. The sequence goes on along the minus strand of NC_050098.1, from coordinate 29,878,347 downwards.
TAACCATGAAACTTACATTATAATTGTTCATTTGAATTAATTTATTCTAAGTGCTTAATAATTTCAGAAATTCACAATTTAACAACCGTAGCTCCGAATTTAGTGTTTCTTGTTCCTACAATCTTGTTAAGCAGCGTAGAATATTATTATGCAGGTTGATCTTATGTTTGGTGTGATGTTCATTTTGCCTATACCATGTTTGTCTGTATTGCTACGTTTAGCAGTGAGGACACGTGTCATCTGAAGAGTAAGTTGGTACCTGGAATCTCAAGTGCCAGGCAAGTTGTGCCCTTGATCACTTCTTTTTACCCACTCATGTTCTAATTAATCATAATGATCTGCATAGGTTAATTTTGATGGGACCCAATAGGTTACCCTAGTTTGATTACCTTTATACCTTGTTTACCACTGAACTTTTTGGGTAGTACTTGCTAGTGCTTTATGTGGTTTTGTGTATGAAGATACATTATTCATGATCACACTTTTATTATCTGTTTATTATTACTGTTCATGATAAGATCATTATGTTAATTGGAACATGGAGCGACCACCCGGGAAAACAGTGCTATCATAAGGGTTTAATGGGACGCCCTTGGCTGATTAATTAGGAAAGCTAGTGGAAGACTACCTTACCCGAAAGGGGCAAGGGTAGTAGGGGAGTGGTTAGTGTAGGGAGGTCCTTGGGATGATTTTGCTGCGATGGCGATCATGCGAGGGATCCCTGCATTGGAGCTTCCTATAAATTGTAGCGGGTTTTCTGAAGCTAGTGGAACTTTGTAAAGGCCTTGTAGTGTTACCCTGCCTCGCCTCCTCGGTAGAGGTGTATGGGAAGTCGCGATCCCTTGGCAGATGGGTAACATGACTTGTGGGTAAAGATGCACAACTGGTTGATGGCATAGCAGGCGGTGTTGACCGCCTCGGTCCAAAACCGATCCGAAGTCTTGTACTCATCAAGCATGGTTCTTGCCATGTCCAATAGAGTTCTATTCTTCCTCTCCACTACACCATTTTGTTGTGGCGTGTAGGGAGAAGAGAACTCATGCTTGATGCCCTCCTCCTCAAGAAAGCCTTCGATTTGTGAGTTCTTGAACTCCGTTCTGTTGTCGCTTCTAATTTTCTTGATCCTTAAGCCGAACTCATTTTGAGCCCGTCTCAAGAATCCCTTTAAGGTTTCTTGGGTATGAGATTTTTTCTGCAAAAAGAATACCCAAGTGAAGCGAGAATAGTCATCCACAATAAGTAGACAGTACTTACTCCCACCGATGCTTATGTAAGCAATCCGACCGAATAGGTCCATGTGTAGAAGTTCCAGTGGCCTGTCAGTCGTCATGATGTTCTTATATGGATGATGAGCACCAACTTGCTTCCCTTCTTGGCATGCGCTACAAATCCTGTCTTTCTCAAAATGAACATTTGTTAATCCTAAAATGTGCTCTCCCTTTAGAAGCTTATGAAGATTCTTCATCCCAACATGTGCTAGTCGGTGATGCCAGAGCCAGCCCATGTTAGTCTTAGCAGTTAAGCAAGTGTCGAGTTCAGCTCTATCAAAATTTACTAAGTATAGCTGACCCTCTAACACTCCCTTAAATGCTATTGAATCATCACTTCTTCTAAAGACAGTGACACCTACATCAGTAAATAGACAGTTGTAGCCCATTTTGCATAATTGAGAAACAGAAAGCAAATTGTAATCTAAAGAATCTACAAGAAAAACATTGGAAATGGAATGATCAGGTGAAATAGAAATTTTACCCAGTCCTTTGACCAAACCTTGATTTCCATCCCCGAATGTGATCGCTCTTTGGGGATCTTGATTTTTCTCGTAGGAGGAGAACATCTTCTTCTCCCCTGTCATATGGTTTGTGCACCCGCGGTCAATTACCCAACTTGAGCCCCCGGATGCATAAACCTACAAAACAAGTTTAGTTCTTGGTTTTAGGTACCCAAACAGTTTTGGGTCCTTTGGCATTAGAAATAAGAACTTTGGGTACCCAAACACAAGTTTTTGAACCCTTGTGTTTGCCCCCAACAAACTTGGCAACTACCTTGCCGGATTTGTTAGTTAAGACATAAGAGGCATCAAAAGTTTTAAATGAAAGGCTATGGTCATTTGATGCACTAGGAGTTTTCTTCTTAGGCAACTTAGCACGGGTTGGTTGCCTAGAACTAGATGTCTCACCCTTATACATAAAAGCATGGTTAGGGCCAGAGTGAGACTTCCTAGAATGAATTCTCCTAATTTTGCTCTCGGGATAATCGACAGGGTACAAAATGTAACCCTCGTTATCCTGAGGCATGGGAGCCTTTCCCTTAACAAAGTTGGACAATTTCTTAGGAGGGGCATTAAGTTTGACATTGCCTCCATGTTGGAAGCCAATGCCATCCTTTATGCCAGGGCGTCTCCCACTATAGAGCATGCTTCTAGCAAATTTAAATTTCTCATTTTCTAAGTCATGCTCACTAATCTTAGCATTAAGTTGAGCTATGTGATCATTTTGTTTCTTAATTAAAGCTAAGTGATCATGGATAGCATCAACATTAATGTCTCTACATCTAGTACAAATGGAGGTGTGTTCAACGATAGATGTAGAGGGTTTGCAAGATTTTAATTCTACAACCTTAGCATGCAATATATCATTTTTACTTTTAAGGTCGGAAATGGAAGCATTGCAAATGTCTAATTCTTTAGCCTTAGCAAGCAATTTTTCATTTTCATCCCCAAGGCTAGCAAGAGAAACATTTAATTCTTCAATCTTAGCAAGCAAATCAACATTATCATCTCTAAGATTGGGAATTGAAACATTACAAGCATTTGAATCAACCTTAGCAATTAAACTAGCATTTTCATTTCTAAGGTTGTCAATAGTCTCATGGCAAGTGCTTAGCTCACTAGAAAGTTTTTCACATTTCTCTACTTCTAGAGCGTAAGCATTTTTAACCTTAACATGCTCTTTGTTTTCCTTGATTAGGAAGTCCTCTTGGGTATCCAAGAGGTCATCCTTCTCATGGATGGCACTAATTAATTCGTTTAAGTTTTCTTTTTGTTGCATGTTTAGGTTGGCAAAAAGGGTACGCAAATTATCCTCCTCATCACTAGCATTATCATCACTAGAAGACTCATATTTAGTGGAGGATTTGGATTTAACCTTCTTCTTTTTGCCGTCCTTTGCCATGAGGCACTTGTGGCCGACGTTGGGGAAGAGAAGACCCTTGGTGACGGCGATGTTTGCGGCGTCCTCGTCGGAGGAGGAGTCGGTGGAGCTCTCGTCGGAGTCCCACTCCCGGCAAACATGGGCATCACCGCCCTTCTTCTTGTAGTACTTCTTCTTTTCCTTTCTTCTCCCCTTCTTGTCGTCGCCCCTGTCACTGTCACTAGAAATAGGACATTTAGCTATAAAGTGACCGAGCTTACCACACTTGTAGCACACTTTCTTGGAGCGGGGCTTGTAATCCTTCCCCCTCCTTTGCTTGAGGATTTGGCGGAAGCTCTTGATGATGAGCGCCATTTCCTCGTTGTCGAGCTTGGAGGCGTCGATGGGTGTTCTACTCGATGTAGACTCCTCCTTCTTCTCCTCCGTTGCCTTAAATGCGACCGGTTGTGCTTCGGACGTGGAGGGGCCATCAAGCTCGTTGATCTTCTTTGAGCCTTTGATCATCAATTCAAAGCTCACAAAATTCCTGATTACTTCCTCGGGAGTCATTAGTGTATATCTAGGATTGCCACGAATTAATTGAACTTGAGTAGGGTTAAGGAAAACAAGTGATCTTAGAATAACCTTAACCATTTCGTGGTCATCCCATTTTTTGCTCCCGAGGTTGCGCACTTGGTTCACCAAGGTTTTGAGCCGGTTATACATGTCTTGTGGCTCCTCCCCTTGGCGAAGTCGGAAGCGACCGAGCTCCCCCTCGATTGTTTCCCGCTTGGTGATTTTGGTCACCTCGTCTCCTTCGTGCGCGGTCTTTAGCGTGTCCCAAATCTCCTTAGCACCTTTCAACCCTTGCACCTTATTATACTCCTCTCGACTTAGAGAGGCGAGGAGTATAGTTGAGGCTTGGGAGTTGAAGTGTTGGATTTGGGCCACTTCGTCCTCATCATAATCTTCATCCCCTACGGATGGTACCTGTACACCAAACTCAACAACATCCCATATACTTTTGTGAAGTGAGGTTAGATGAAATCGCATCAAATCACTCCACATAGCATAATCTTCACCATAAAATGTCAGTGGTTTGCCTAATGGGACGGAAAGTAAAGGTGTATGTTTAGAAATGCGAGGGTAGCGTAGGGGGATCTTACTAAACTTCTTGCGCTCATGGCGCTTAGAAGTAATGGATGGCGCGTCGGAGCCGGAGGTGGAAGGTGATGAAGTATCGGTCTCGTAGTAGACCACCTTCCTCATCTTCTTTTTCTTGTCGCCACTCCGATGCGACTTGTGGGAAGAGGATTTCTTCTCCTTCCCTTTCCCTTTGTTGCGGGACTCTTCTGATGAAGCCTTCCCGTGGATTGTAGTGGGCTTGTCGCCGGTCTCCATCTCCCTCTTGGCGTGATCTCCCGACATCACTTCGAGCGGTTAGGCTCTAATGAAGCACCGGGCTCTGATACCAATTGAAAGTCGCCTAGAGGGGGGGTGAATAGGGCAAATCTGAAATTTACAAACTTAATCACAACTACAAGACGGGTTAGCGTTAGAAATATAATCGAGTCCGAGAGAGAGGGCGCAAAACAAATTGTGAGCGAATAAAGAGTGAGACACGATGATTTGTTTTACCGAGGTTCGGTTCTTGCAAACCTACTCCCCGTTGAGGTGGTCACAAAGACCGGGTCTCTTTCAACCCTTTCCCTCTCTCAAACGGTCCCTCGGACCGAGTGAGCTTCTTCTTCTCAATCAAACGGGAACAAACTTCCCCGCAAGGACCACCACACAATTGGTGTCTCTTGCCTCGGTTACAATTGAGTTGTTCGCAAGTAAGAACGAAAGAAAGAAGCAATCCAAGCGCAAGAGCTCGAAAGAACACAAGCAAATCTCTCTCACTAGTCACTAAAACTTTGTGTGGAATTGGGAGAGGATTTGATCACTTGGGTGTGTCTAGAATTGAATGCTAGAGCTCTTGTATGTAGTTGGAAGATGGAAAACTTGGATGACTTGAATATGGGGTGGTTGGGGGTATTTATAGCCCCAACCACTAAACTAGCCGTTTGGTGGAGGCTGCTGTCGCATGGCGCACCGGACAGTCCGGTGCGCCACCGGACAGTGTCCGGTGCGCCAACCACGTCACCTGGCCGTTGGGTTCCGACCGTTGGAGCTCTGTCTTATGGGCCCGCCTGGCTGTTCGGTGGCGCACCGGACAAGTCCTGTAGACTGTCCGGTGTGCCACCCGCGCGTGCTATGTCCTCTGCGCGCGCAGGCGCGCATTTAATGCGTTGCAGTCGACTGTTGCGCGCGAAGTAGCCGTTGCTCTGCTGGCTCACCGGACATGTCCGGTGAATTTTAGCGGAGCGGAAATCCGAAGCTGGCGAGTTCAGAGTCGCTCTCCCTTAGGGCACCGGACACTGTCCGGTGGTGCACCGGACAGTCCGGTGAATTATAGCGAAGCGCCTCTGAGAATTCCCGAAGGTGATGAGTTCAGCTTGGAGTTCCCTGGTGCACCGGACACTGTCCGGTGGCACACCGGACAGTCCGGTGCGCCAGACCAGGGAGCACTTCGGTTATCCCTTGCTTTCTTGTTAAACCCTTTTCTTGGTCTTTTTATTGGCTTATTGTGAACCTTTGGCACCTGTAGAACTTATGCACTAGAGCAAACTAGTTAGTCCAATTATTTGTGTTGGGCAATTCAACCACCAAAATCAATTAGGAAATAGGTGTAAGCCTAATTCCATTTCAATCTCTCAAAAAGTGATACCGGGTGTCTATGTGCTTAGTGCGGTTGTGTTCAACGGGATTATCTGCCATGCGGATTGCACTCTCATTATCACATAGGAGAGGGACTTTGCTCAACTTGTAGTCATAGTCCCTAAGGGTTTGCCTCATCCAAAGTAATTGCGCACAACAATGTCATGCGAGAATATACTCGGCTTCGATGGTGGAAAGAGCTACAGAGTTTTGTTTCTTTGAAGCCCATGACACCAGGGATCTTCCTAGAAACTGACAAGTCCCTGATGTGCTCTTTCTATCAATTTTACATCTGACATAATCGGCATCGAAATACCCAATTAAATCAAAGGTAGATCCCTTGGAGTACCAAAGCCCAAACTTAGGAGTGTAAACTAAATATCTCATGATTCTTTTCACTACCCTAAGGTGAACTTCCTTAGGATTTGCCCGAAACCTTGCACACATGCATACTTAAAGCATAATATCTGGTCGAGATGCACATAAGTAAAGTAAAGAACCTATCATCGACCGGTATACCTTTTGATCTACGGACTTACCTCCTGTGTCGAGGTCGAGATGCCCATTGGTTCCCATGGGTGTCTTGATGGGTTTGCCATTCTTCTTTCCAAACTTTTTAAGTATATCTTGAATGTACTTGGTTTGGCTGATGAAGGTGCCTTCTTGGAGTTGCTTGATTTGAAATCCAAGGAAATTCTTCAACTCCCCCATCATAGACATATCGAATTTATGTATCATGATCCTACTAAACTCTTCACAAGTTGACTTGTTAGTAGACCCAAATATAATATCATCAACATAAATTTAGCATATAAACAAGTCCATTGCTGTAACACCCATTCTTTAAGAAACAAAGCCGGGTGCATCTCATACATGTGCCAAGAAGACAACATATATAATAACAGAGTGTATAGAGATAAATGTCACAATAACATCAGAGTATTTATTACATAGTGGAAGTCTTATTACAAAATAAAGATCAATATAAAACAAACTAAGGATCATCCTTGGCGCCAAAGTCAACTGGGAAATGCCACCTAGATCAGATCAACTGCCTCGCTTTGTGGCTCCTCCTAAACCACCTGTTCTTCTCCTGTGGGGGGGTGTGAGACAGCAAGGGTGAGCTCACACATGATCATAGCTCAACAAGTTGTGGGGAAACCAGTGGGCATGAACTCACCAAAGGTGGGAGTTCATGTGATGTGTAAGGCTAATCAACAACAGGGGTTAAAGCTGAGTGTTGCTTTTAATTAGTTGGTCAAAGTTTTATTAGCAGTTACTAGATGTAAGTAAATACCAAACCTTAATAAAAGTAATAGAACAAAATTAATAAATAATCTCATGCAATGCAAATGACAAATTGAATTTAAGTTCCATAAATTAATCATGCGAGAGTCCTGAGCTGCTCATGACCGCGAGCACGGCTAGTATACCAGTTTTACACTCTGCAGAGGTTGTACCCTGTACCCACAAGTCATGTTACCCATCTGCCACGAGGTTGTATGGGCCCCATACACCTCTACCAAGGAAGCGAGGCAGGGTAACACTACGAGGCCTTTACAAAGTTCCACTAGCTTCCGAAAACCCGCTACAGTTTATGGGAAGAGCACTTGCAAGAATCCCCCGTCTGACTGCCATCGCTGCAAAATCAACCTGAGAACCTCCCTACATGCAAGTCCCCTACTGCCCTTGCCCCTTTCGGGTAAGGTAGTTTTCCACTAGCTTTCCTAATTAGTCAGCCAATGGCATCCCATACTACCCTTGTGGTGGCACGTGTTTCTCAAGTTAAGCTCCATGTTTCAATTAACATTAATGATCTTGACATGAACATAAATAGAATAACAAAATAACTGGAACATGGATATAATGAAAGATTATCCCAAAACCATGTAAAGCAATAGCAAAACTACCCAAGTGATTCAGGGATAGCAAGGTGAAATGGAATAACAGTCTAGGGTGACCTATTGGGTCCCATCAAAATTAAACCTATGCATGAATAAATGATATTAAAGAACATTATTGGGTAAAAAGTGGTCAAGGGCACAACTTGCCTTCAATGAGCTCCTACCCAGCTACTTCTATCTGCTGGTCACCAGGATCCTCAGACACAGGTTCTTCTACTCGCCACAATCCAAACAAGCACAGTATATAGAGAAAATTAACATCACACCACACATGTAAACAAAATACATAATAATAATCTACACATTAAAATAAAATCCTAGGAACATGAATCATAATTTTTGGAGTTATAGATTTTAAGATATGAATTTCCAAAGGTTTTATGTGCTTGAAATAGGATTAAGTGAGAAATTATTTTTCTTACTGTTTTCATGTCAAAACGGAGAATCTAAGTGATAGAGAATAGTATTACAGAATATTAGAAACTGGAATGGGTCAATTTGGATTAAAAATGAATTTTCTATGAATTATTCAAATTCTAGCACTTATTTTATATTAAAAATCTATTTGTCAATTCATTTATTCAATTTAAATCAGCACTGGACTAGGCATCAAATTCATAAAAGGGCAGGGACTCTAGCGCAAATAAATTGCAGACACACACGACCCTGCCATAGGACTGCGTGTTCTAATATATAAAACTATAAGGTTTCTTTTGCAAATAGCGCAACCGAAGGGGTATTCTCCAATTTCAGCCGTCCGATTAGAAACCGAGCGCCTGGATTAAACCGCAAACTGCGCGAACCGGTACTCAGCGTGGTCCCTCGGATCCAGATCCGACGACCCAGATTTTTAAATACTCAGATCTAACCGAAGACGCAGGATCTGAGATCTACGGTCCATTTTCCCTACACGCGAAAGGTTACAGAAGACCTAATCTAGGCCATCGCTATGGAGATCAATGGCCCGAGGCTATCCGACCCTAACCCGACCGAGCAGCGGCGCGCTCGCCGGAATACGGCGGCGCCATCACCAGAGATTTCTGGTTCCGCGACCCGCGCATCAATCCTAGATCCCAGCAGTGCTACACGAAGCGGAGATTGAGGTGAGTCCGTTGGGCAGGTTCATACCAGAGTTGGAGACGAGCAGAATCCCGTCCATGATGTTGTGCAGCTCGATGGAGGAGGAGTGGCTCCGACACGTAACCCGACGATTCCCAAGGGCAATACCCTCACGCGATGCCCCGGAGACCCCCCACGTGTCACGAAGATACACCCGGGACACCGACACGGACTAGTGAAAGAGAAATGTGCCCTTGGGCCATTTCTAAGTGTTTTGGTGATTTAGTGTCCAATACAAGTGCCTAAGTGTCAAATGGTGGACAAAGTACAAATCAAGTATAAAGGTATGTTTCTCAGACTTAGTACATTGTTTTAGAGACTAATGTATTGTGTCTAAGTGCTGGAAACAGGAGAAATCGAATTGGAGAAGAGATGGCCTTGTTCAGCCAAAGCCAGCTCTGTCTGGGTGCACCGGACTGTCCGGTGGTGCACCGGACAGTGTCCGGTGCGCCAGACTGGCTCAGGCGAACTTGCTGCTCTCGGGAAAAATTAATGGCGTACGGCTAAAATTCACCGGACTGTCCGGTGTGCACCGGATAGTGTCCGGTGAGCCAACGGTCGTCGGGCCAACGGTCGGCCGCTTAATCCGGGTGCGACGCGTGGCCGAGCCAACGGCTAGAAGGGGGCACCGGACTGTCCGGTGCGCCAACGGCTCCAAGGCACCAACGGTCGGCTTCGCCAAATAAGGAAAGAGATCTGCACCGGACAGTGTCCGGTGGTGCACCGGACTGTCCGTTGCGCCAGGCGACAGAAGGCAAGAATTGCCTTCCCGGATTGCTCTCAACAGCTCCTAGCTGCCTTGGGGCTATAAAAGGGACCCCTAGGCGCATGGAGGAGAACACCAAGCATTCCTTGAGCACTCTTGATCACTCACACTCCATTCTTGCGCACTTGTTCGACATTCTAGTGATTTGAGCTCCGTTCTAGTGTGCTAGTCTTCTGAGCTTAAGTCTGGGTCTTGTGTGTGCGTATTCGCTGTGATCTTTGTGTCTTGTGTGAGTTGCTAATCCCTCCCTTACTCCGTGCTTCTTTGTGAACATCTTTGTAAGGGCGAGAGACTCTAAGTTGTGGAGATTCCTCGCGAACGGGATATAGAAAAGAAAAGCAAACACCGTGGTATTCAAGTGAGTCTTTGGACCGCTTGAGAGGGGTTGATTGCAACCCTCGTCCGTTGGGACGCCACAACGTGGAAGTAGGCAAGTGCTGTACTTGGCCGAACCACGGGATAAACCACTGTGTCTACCTGTGTTGATTCTCTTGTTGTTATTGTGTTTCGCTAAGACTCTTCTCTAGCCACTTGGCAATACTGTGCTAACGCTTAACCAAGTTTTTGTGGCATTAAGTTCAAGTTTTATAGGATCACCTATTCACCCCCCCTCTAGGTGCTCTCAATTGGTATCAGAGCCGTTCTCTTCAAGAAAGGGACTAACCGCCCGAAGAGATGGATCCTAAGGGGAAGGGAATCGTGATCAATGATAAGGAGAAGGAGTCCTTCGTCAACGAGCCGAAGGATGACAAGCCTACCGACTCGGGCTCGGGCCACAAACGAAAGGATGGGAAGAAGAAGAAGACAAGGCGCATCAAGGAGATCGTCTACTACGACGACAGCGACGAGTCCACTTCTTCCCAAAAGGACAACGACGACAACGACTACGAGAGAAGGAAACCGGTTAATTCGAACTTTTCTTTTGACTACTCTCGTATTCCGCAAAGTACAAATGCTCATTTGCTCTCCATTCCACTTGGCAAACCTCCTCACTTTGATGGAGAGGACTACGGATTTTGGAGCCACAAAATGCATAGTCACATGTTCTCTCTCCATCCAAGCATATGGGAGATTGTGGAAAGTGGAATGAAATTTGATAGCTTGGATAGTCCTATGTTTATCAATGAACAGATTCATAGAAATGCACAAGCTACTACTGTGTTGTTAGCCTCTTTGTGCAGGGACGAGTATCATAAGGTGAGCGGCTTGGACAATGCCAAGCAGATCTGGGACACCCTCAGGATCTCACATGAGGGGAACGACGTCACCTTACTCACCAAAATGGAGTTGGTGGAGGGCGAGCTTGGAAGATTTGCAATGATTAGGGGAGAGGAGCCAACCCAAACATACAACCGGCTCAAGACCCTCATCAACAAGATAAGGAGCTACGGAAGCACACGATGGACGGACCACGATGTCGTTCGTCTAATGCTAAGGTCCTTTACTGTACTTGATCCACATTTGGTGAACAATATCCGTGAAAATCCTAGGTACACCAAGATGTCGCCCGAAGAAGTTCTTGGGAAATTTGTAAGCGGGCGAATGATGATCAAGGAGGCGAGATATGTCGACGACGCGTTGAACGGTCCAATCCATGAGCCTCAACCCATTGCTCTCAAGGCAACGAGGAGCAAGGAGGCGCTACCTAGCAAGGTGGCGCAAGTTGAGGCGGCCGGGCTAAATAATGAAGAGATGGCCCTCATCATCAAGCGCTTCAAGACGGCGCTAAAGGGTCGCAAGGGGCAGCCAAGCAAGACCAAGACAAAGGGGAAGCGCTCATGCTTCAAATGTGGTAAGGTTGGTCATTTTATTGCTAACTGTCCCGACAATGATAGTGACCAGGAACAAGGGAACAAGAGGGAGAAGAAGAAGAACTATAAGAAGGCAAAAGGCGAGGCACATCTTGGCAAGGAGTGGGGCTTGGATTGTACGTCGTCCGACTCCGACAACGAAGGACTCGCCGCCACTGCCTTCAACAAGTCATCCCTCTTCCCCAACGAGCATCACACTTGCCTCATGGCAAGGGAAAAGAAGGTAAGCGCTCGTAACACTAGTACTTATGCTTCTTCAAGTGAGGATGAGTCTAGTGATGATGATGAAATAGATTATTCATGTTTATTCAAGGGTCTAGATAGAACCAAGGTGGATAAAATAAATGAATTGATTGACGCTTTGAATGATAAGAATAGACTGCTAGAAAAGCAAGAGGATCTCTTATATGATGAACATGATAAGTTTGTAGAAGCTCAAAAATCCCTTGCTTTAGAAATTAAGAGAAATGAAATGCTTTCTTGTGAACTATCTTCCTGCCATGAGACAATTTCTAGCTTAAGGAGCATAAATGATGATTTGAATGCTAAGCTAGAGATAGCTAGTAAATCTAACTCTTGTGTAGAACATGTTACGATTTGCAATAGGTGTAAAGATTTTGACATTGATGCTTGTAGTGAACACCTTGTTACAATTTCTAAATTGAATGATGAAGTAGCTAGTCTTAATGCCCAACTTAAGACTAGCAAAAGCGAATTTGATAAGTTAAAATTTGCAAGGGATGCCTACACGATTGGTAGACACCCTCAATTAAGGATGGACTTGGTTTCAAGAGGGAAGCCAAGGACTTAACAAGCCATAAGGCTCCCATCCCCGCCAAGGAGAAAGGGAAGGCCCCTATGGCTACTAGTGCTAAAAAGAACCATGCTTTTATGTATCATGATAGGAGACATGCTAGAAATGCAAATAGAAGTTATGACACTTTTGATTCACATGTTTATGATTCATATGCTATGTTTGCTTCTAGTTCTTCTATATGCATGGTATAAATGTAGCTAGGAGAAATGCTATTAATCACATGCCTAGGAGAAATGGTCCTAGGAAAACTAATGAACCTTCTACAATATATCATGCTTGCAATGCTTCATTTGCCATTTGTAGAAAGGATAGGAAGGTAATTGCTAGGAAATTAGGGGCAAAATGCAAGGGAGATAAAACTTGCATTTGGGTCCCTAAAACCATTGTGACTAACCTTGTAGGACCCAACAAGAGTTGGGTACCTAAAACCCAAGCCTAAATTTGCCTTGCAGGTTTATGCATCCGGGGGTTCAAGCTGGATTATCGACAGCGGATGCACAAACCATATGACGAGGGAGAAGAAGATGTTCACCTCCTACGTCAAAAACAAGGATTCCCAAGATTCAATAATATTCGGTGATGGGAATCAAGGCAAGGTAAAAGGGTTAGGTAAAATTGCTATTTCATCCGAGCACTCTATATCTAATGTGTTTTTAGTTGAGTCTCTTGGATATAATTTGTTATTTGTTAGTCAATTATGCAATGGGATATAATTTTCTATTCACAAATGTAGATGTGTCTGTCTTTAGAAGAAGTGATGGTTCACTAGCTTTTAAGGGTGTATTAGACGGCAAACTTTACTTAGTTGATTTTGCAAAAGAGGAGGCCGGTCTAGATGCATGCTTAATTGCTAAGACTAACATGGGCTGGCTGTGGCATCGCCGCTTAGCACATGTGGGGATGAAGAACCTTCATAAGCTTCTAAAGGGAGAACACGTGATAGGTTTAACTAATGTGCAATTCGAAAAAGATAGACCTTGTGCAGCTTGTCAAGCAGGCAAACAGGTGGGAAGCTCTCATCACACCAAAAATGTGATGACCACATCAAGACCTTTGGAGATGCTTCACATGGACCTCTTCGGACCCGTCGCCTATCTAAGTATAGGAGGAAGTAAGTATGGTCTTGTTATAGTTGATGACTTTTCCCGCTTCACTTGGGTATTCTTTTTGCAGGATAAATCTGAAACCCAAGGGACCCTCAAGCGCTTCCTAAGGAGAGCTCAAAACGAGTTTGAGCTCAAGGTGAAAAAGATAAGGATCGACAATGGGTCCGAGTTCAAGAACCTTCAAGTAGAGGAGTACCTTGAGGAGGAAGGGATCAAGCACGAGTTCTCCGCTCCCTACACACCACAGCAAAATGGTGTGGTAGAGAGGAAGAACAGGACGCTTATAGACATGGCGAGGACGATGCTTGGAGAGTTCAAGACTCCCGAGCGCTTTTGGTCGGAAGCCGTGAACACGGCTTGCCACGCCATCAATAGGGTCTACCTTCATCTCCTCCTCAAGAAGACGTCGTATGAGCTACTAACCGGTAACAAACCTAATGTTTCATATTTTTGAGTTTTTGGGAGTAAATGCTACATTCTAGTGAAGAAGGGTAGGAATTCCAAATTTGCTCCCAAAGCCGTAGAAGGGTTTTTGTTAGGTTATGACTCAAATACAAAGGCGTATAGAGTCTTCAACAAATCATCGGGTTTGGTTGAGTCTCTAGAGACGTTGTATTTGATGAGACTAATGGCTCTCCAAGAGAGCAAGTTGTTGATTTTGATGATGTAGATGAAGAAGAAGTTCCAACGGCCGCAATACGCACCATGGCGATTGGAGATGTGCGGCCACAGGAACAAGATGAGCAAGATCAACCTTCTTCCTCAACAATGGTGCAACCCCCAACTCAAGATGATGAACAGGAGGCGTGTGATCAAGGGGGAGCACAATATGATCATGTAATGGAGGAAGAAGCACAACCGGCACCTCCAACCCAAGTTCGAGCAATGATTCAAAGGGATCATCCCGTCGACCAAATTTTGGGTGATATTAGCAAGGGAGTAACTACTCGATCTCGATTAGTTAATTTTTGTGAGCATTACTCCTTTGTCTCTTCTATGGAGCCTTTCAGGGTAGAAGATGCCTTGCTAGATCCAGACTGGGTGTTGGCCATGCAGGAGGAGCTCAACAACTTCAAAAGAAATGAAGTTTGTACACTGGTGCCTCGTCCCAAGAAAAATGTTGTGGGAACCAAGTGGGTGTTCCGCAACAAACAAGACGAGCACGGGGTAGTGACAAGGAACAAGGCACGACTTGTGGCAAAAGGTTATGCCCAAGTCGCAGGTTTGAACTTTGAGGAGACTTTTGCTCCTGTGGCTAGGCTAGAGTCCATTCGTATCTTGCTAGCATATGCTGCTCACCATTCCTTCAGGTTGTTCCAAATGGATGTGAAGAGCGCTTTCCTCAACGGGCCAATCAAGGAGGAGGTGTACGTGGAGCAACCCCCTGGCTTCGAGGATGAACGGTACCCCGACCACGTGTGTAAGCTCTCTAAGGCGCTCTATGGACTTAAGCAAGCCCCAAGAGCATGGTATGAATGCCTTAGAGACTTTTTAATTGCTAATGCTTTCAAGGTTGGGAAAGTCGATCCAACTCTTTTTACTAAGACTTGTGATGGTGATCTTTTTGTGTGCCAAATTTATGTCGATGACATAATATTTGGTTCTACTAACCAAAAGTCTTGTGAAGAGTTTAGCAGGGTGATGACTCAGAAATTCGAGATGTCGATGATGGGCGAGTTAAGCTACTTCCTTGGGTTCCAAGTGAGGCAACTCAAGGATGGAACCTTCATCTCCCAAACGAAGTACACCCAAGATTTGATCAAGAGGTTTTGGATGAAGGACGCCAAGCCCGCAAAGACTCCGATGGGAACCGACGGACACACCGACCTCAACAAAGGAGGTAAGTCTGTTGATCAAAAAGCATACCGGTCTATGATAGGGTCTTTACTTTATTTATGTGCTAGTAGACCGGATATTATGCTTAGCGTATGCATGTGTGCTAGATTTCAATCCGATCCTAAGGAGTGTCACTTAGTGGTTGTGAAGCGAATTCTTAGATATTTAGTCGCTACGCCTTGTTTCGGGATCTGGTATCCAAAGGGGTCTACCTTTGACTTGATTGGATATTCAGACTCCGACTATGCTGGATGTAAGGTCGATAGGAAGAGTACATCGGGGACGTGCCAATTCTTAGGAAGGTCCCTGGTGTCATGGAGTTCTAAGAAACAAACCTCCGTTGCCCTATCCACCGCTGAGGCTGAGTACGTTGCCGCAGGACAGTGTTACGCGCAACTACTTTGGATGAGGCAAACCCTCAGGGACTTTGGCTACAATTTGAGCAAAGTCCCACTCCTATGTGATAATGAGAGTGCTATCCGCATGGCGGATAATCCTGTTGAACACAGCCGCACAAAGCACATAGACATCCGGCATCACTTTTTGAGAGACCACCAGCAAAAGGGAGATATCGAAGTGTTTCATGTTAGCTCCGAGAACCAGCTAGCTGATATCTTTACCAAGCCTTTAGATGAGCAGACCTTTTGCAAGTTGCGTAGTGAGCTAAATGTCTTAGATTCGCGGAACTTGGATTGATTTATAGCATACATGTGTTTATGCCTTTGATCATGTTCCTTATGCATTTTGTTTATGGTGCTCAAGTTGTACAAGCACTCCCCGGACCTTACAAGTGCATTTGCAAGTGATGCACAAATTTAGGGGGAGATGTGCTACAACTTGACCCTTTGAGACTAACTGTGTGCTTGAGTTTGCTTAATTTAGTCTCAAAGGAGGATTGAAAGGGAAAAGGTGAACTTGGACCATGCAAGACTTCCACTGCACTCCGATGAATGAGTAACTTCTTCCAAGTTCATCTTAGTACTCTTATTTCCTTTTACTCTTAGTTGAAGATTTTTGGTGAGGCAATGGGGTTAAAGGGCCAAAATTGATCCCGTTTTGGTGCTTGATGCCAAAGGGGGAGAAAATAAGGCTAAAGCAATAAATGGATCAACTACCACTCGTGAATTTTGAAAAGTAGTAGAGTTAGAGTTTTTGTTTGTCAAAATACTCTTATTTGCCTCTTAGTGTCAAAAGTTGGTCTCTTGTGGGGAGAAGGTTTAATTGTGGCAAAAGGGGGAGTTTTTGAATCCTTGATCAATTTCTCGTAAAATATCTCTCTTTATGTTTCAACATGTGTGTTTGATTTAGAGATAGGAAATTGAGTTTGATTTGCAAAAACAAACCAAGTGGTAGCAAAGAATGATCCATATATGCCAAATTTGATTCAAAACAAATTTGAGTTCTTATTTGAATTGATTTTTTACTTGTTCTACTTGCTTTATGTTGTGTTGGCATAAATCACCAAAAAGGGGGGAGATTGAAAGGGAAATGTGCCCTTGGGCCATTTCTAAGTGTTTTGGTGATTTAGTGTCCAATACAAGTGCCTAAGTGTCAAATGGTGGACAAAGTACAAATCAAGTATAAAGGTATGTTTCTCAGACTTAGTACATTGTTTTAGAGACTAATGTATTGTGTCTAAGTGCTGGAAACAGGAGAAATCGAATTGGAGAAGAGATGGCCTTGTTCAGCCAAAGCCAGCTCTGTCTGGGTGCACCGGACTGTCCGGTGCGCCAGACTGGCTCAGGCGAACTTGCTGCTCTCGGGAAAAATTAACGGCGTACGGCTAAAATTCACCGGACTGTTCGGTGTGCACCGGACAGTGTCCGGTGAGCCAACGGTCGCCGGGCCAACGGTCGGCCTCTTAATCCGGGCGCGACGCGTGGCCGATCCAACGGCTAGAAGGGGGCACCGGACTGTCCGGTGTGCACCGGACAGTGTCCGGTGCGCCAACGGCTCCAAGGCACCAACGGTCGGCTTCGCCAAATAAGGAAAGAGATCCGCACCGGACAGTGTCTGGTGGTGCACCGGACTGTCCGGTGCGCCAGGCGACAGAAGGCAAGAATTGCCTTCCCGGATTGCTCTCAACGGCTCCTAGCTGCCTTGGGGCTATAAAAGGGACCCCTAGGCGCATGGAGGAGAACACCAAGCATTCCTTGAGCACTCTTGATCACTCACACTCCATTCTTGCGCACTTGTTCGACATTCTATTGATTTGAGCTCCGTTCTAGTGTGCTAGTCTTTTGAGCTTAAGTCTGGGTCTTGTGTGTGTGTATTCGCTGTGATCTTTGTGTCTTGTGTGAGTTGCTAATCCCTCCCTTACTCCGTGCTTCTTTGTGAACATCTTTGTAAGGGCGAGAGACTCCAAGTTGTGGAGATTCCTCGCGAACGGGATATAGAAAAGAAAAGCAAACACCGTGGTATTCAAGTGAGTCTTTGGACCGCTTGAGAGGGGTTGATTGCAACCCTCGTCCGTTGGGATGCCACAACGTGGAAGTAGGCAAGTGTTGTACTTGGCCGAACCACGGGATAAACCACTGTGTCTACCTGTGTTGATTCTCTTGTGGTTATTGTGTTTCGCTAAGACTCTTCTCTAGCCACTTGGCAAAACTGTGCTAACGCTTAACCAAGTTTTTGTGGCATTAAGTTCAAGTTTTATAGGATCGCCTATTCACCCCCCCCCCTCTAGGTGCTCTCAACTAGTCTTGGCGCGATAGATAGCTGGGCGCGGCAGCGGCGTTCTCCTTCGTCGAGGTCTGGCAATCTACAGTGATGCGAGGCTTGGGTTCGTTTGATGGGGTCAAGGCTCCGAGCGACGCGTTATTTATGCACCCAGTCCCATCCGCATAGGTCGGTGCACGTTGTAACGACCTCCCAACTCCAGCGGCGATAATCTAGGGATTTTCCCGAGCCCTGGCGTGAAGTCCGCTTGTGCACTGAGGTCGGGGGAGCTCCTGACAGCGGGTCCCATGCACCAGAGGGACAATCGGTGATCACGGGCATCTGGGAGACAGCAAGCGGGCCCCACCCGTGGTAAATCTTCCTTAATTTAAGAGAATCATTTTGTACATAATATTATTACCTTTATTTATAATTTTGTATACACATTTTCTTTTCTTTCTCCACTTCTAAATTCTAGATTTTCTTTTATATTTTAAATTCCACTTTGAGACTTTAATATATTTATTTTCACATTATTATTTTTATATTGTCACAATATGCACACAAAATAAAATCCAGCACGATGCACATGTTATTTATGTGTTCCTTGTTCTAATTATCCACTTTCAACTAGGGTTGATCACATGTAATGAATAGTAGAGGCCACAAACTATTGAGATTATCTCTATTCTCTTCATTACACTTTTGAGTATTACAATTGCAACAGTTTTAGTGAAGAGAGTAGGGTCGGCTTTTCTGACTTTGAAACCATTAGTGATAATGAAGTCTCTTAGGCATTCATACCATGCTCTTGGGGCTTGCTTGAGCCCATAAAGCGCCTTTGAGAGCTTGTATACATGGTTAGGGTACTCACTATCTTCAAAGCCGGGAGGTTGCTCAACATAGACCTCTTCCTTGATAGGTCCATTGAGGAAGGCACTTTTCACGTCCATTTGATAAAGCTTGAATCCATGGTAAGTAGCATAGGCAAGTAATATACGAATTAACTCAAGCCTAGCTACGGGTGCATAGGTTTCATCAAAATCCATACCTTCAGCTTGTGAATATCCTTTTACAACAAGTCGAGCTTTGTTCCTTGTCACCACACCATGCTCATCTTGCTTGTTGCGGAATACCCATTTGGTACCTACAACATTTTGGTTAGGACGTGGAACTAAATGCCATACCTCATTCCTCGTGAAGTTGTTGAGCTCCTCTTGCATAGCCACCACCTAATTCGGATCTCTTAATGCATCCTCTATCTTGTATGGCTTAATAGAAGACACAAAAGAGTAATGTTCATAGAAATGTGCAACTCGAGATCTAGTGGTTACCCCCTTATGAATGTCACCAACTATGGAGTTGACGGGGTGATCTCTTTAAATGCTTGGTGGACCCTTGGGTGTGGCGGTCTTTGATCCCTAATTTCTTGCTCATCTTCCTTGTCTTCACCTCCCCCTTGATCAATGTCCTCCTCTTGAGGTGGCTCATCCTCTTGATCTTCATCTTCATCTTCTTAAGTCTGATCCTCATCTTGAGTTGGTGGAGATGCTTGCATGGAAGATGATGGTTGATCTTGTGTTTGTGGAGGCTCCTCGGATTCCTTTTGAAACACGTCACCAATGGACATGTTCCTTAGCGCTACGCACAGAGCTTCTTCATCATCTAGTTCAACAAGATTAACTTGCTCCACTTGGGAGCCATTAGTCTCATCAAACACAATGTCACAAGAAACTTCAGCTAATCCAGTGGACTTGTTGAAGACTCTATATGCCCTTGTGTTTGAGTCATAACCTAGTAAAAAGCCTGAAAGGGAAATAGGGTTTAACCTTTTCCTATAAATAATTTTGGTGGTTGAATGCCCAAAACAAATAATTGGATTAACTAGTTTGCTCTAGATTATATTCTACAGGTGCATAGAGGTTCGACACAAACCAATAAAAGAACAAAGAATAGGGTTCAAAATCAAAGGAGCAAAGGAACCAAGGGTGCCCTGGTCTGGCGCACCGGACTGTGTCCGATGCACCAGGACCGTACAACTCTAAACTCGCCACCCTCGGGTTTCTCAGGCCACGCTCTGCTATAATTCACCGGACTGTCCGATGCACCAGCGAAGCAACGGTTACTTCGCGCAACGGTTGCCTGCAAAAGCTGAATTCCAGATGAACAGTGCGCAAACAGTGCGCGGCAGAGCAGAGCAGCCGTCAGAGGCGCACCAGACAGTGAACAGTGTGTGTCCGGTGCCACAAGAAGACAAAGGCTCCAATGGTCGACTGCGCCCGAACCCTAACGGTTGGGTGACGTGGCTGGCACAGCGGACTGTCCGGTGCGCCCATCGACAGCAACCCCTTCCCAACGGTTGTTTGGTGGTTGAGGGCTATAAATACCCCTCAACCACCCCCACTCCAACCATCCAAGCATTCATCACTCTCCATTCAATACAAGAGCAAAGTGCAACACTCCAAGACACAAATCAAAGTCACTGATCCGATCAAAGTCCCCAATTCAATTCTAGTGTATTAGGACTTGTGAGAGGATCACTTGTGTTTCTTGTTGCTCTTGTTTGCTGGGCTTGGCTTTCTTTTTATTTCTCACTTCTTACTCTCAAGTGCTTTGTACGCGAGGCAAGAGATACCAATTGTGTGGTGATCCTTGCGGGGTCTAAGTGACCCATGAGATTAAGGAAGAAGCCTCACTCGGTCTAAGTGACCGTTTGAGAGAGGGAAAGGGTTGAAAGAGACCCGGTCTTTGTGACCACCTCAACAGGGACTAGGTTCTTTGGAACCGAACCTCGGTAAAACAAATCATTGTGTCATCCACTTTATTTCCTTGGTTGATTTGTTTTCCCCTCTCTCTCGGACTCAGATTTTATTCTAACGCTAACCCCGGCTTGTAGCGTGCTTAAAGTTGTAAATTTCAGTTTCCGCCTATCCACCCCCCTCTAGGCGACTTTCAAAGCCTTCTACAACTTTAGGAGCAAATTTAGAGCTTCTACCTCTTTTAATAAGAATAAAACATTTGCTCTCAAAGACTCTAAAATATGAAACATTGGGCTTTTTACCAGTTAGGAGTTCATATGATGTCTTGTTGAGGATTCGGTGAAGATATAACCGGTTGATGGAGTAGCAAGCAGTGTTAATCGACTCGGCCCAAAACCGGTCCGGTGTCTTGTACTCTTCAAGCATGGTTCTTGCCATGTCCAGTAGAGTTCTATTCTTCCTCTCCACTACACCATTTTGTTGAGGTGTGTAGGGAGAAGAGAACTCATGCTTGATGCCCTCCTCCTCAAGAAATCCTTCAATTTGTGAGTTCTTGAACTTCGCCCCATTGTCGCTTCTTATTTTTTGATTCTCAATCCAAACTCATTTTGAGCCCGTCTTAAGAATCTCTTTAGGGTCTCTTGGGTTTGAGATTTTTCCTGCAAAAAGAATACCCAAGTGAAGCCAGAATAGTCATCCACAATAACTAGATAGTACTTACTCCCGCCGATGCTTATGTAAGCGATCGGGCCAAATAGGTTCATGTGGAGTAGCTCAAGTGGCCTGTTGGTCGTCATTATGTTCTTGTGTGGATGATGGACTCCAACTTACTTCCATGCTTGACATGCCTACAAATCCTGTCTTTCTCAAAATGAACATTGGTTAGTCCTAAAATGTGTTGTCCCTTTAGAAGTTTGTGAATATTCTTCATCCCAACATGGGCAAGTCGGCGATGCCAGAGCCAGCCCATATTAGTCTTAGCAATTAAGCAAGTGTCTAGTTCAGCTTGGTTATCATTAAAATCAACTAAGTATAGCTGACCATCTAGCACTCCCTTAAATGCTATTGAATCATCACTTCTTCTAAAGACAGTAACACCTACATCAGTAAATAGACAGTTGTAGTCCATTTTGCATAATTGAGAAATAGAAAGCAAATTATAATCTAAAGAATCTATAAGAAAAACATTGGAAATAGAATGGTCAGGAGATATAGCTATTTTTCCCAAACCTTTGACCAAACCTTGATTTCCATCCCCGAATGTGATATCTCTTTGGGGATCTTCATTTTTCTCATATGAGGAGACCATCCTTTTCTCCCCTGTCATGTAGTTTGTGCATCCGCTATCGATTATCCAACTTGATCCACTGGATGCATAAACCTACAAAACAAATTTAGGTATTGTTTTTAGGTACCCAAACGGTCTTGGGTCCTTTGACATTAGAAACAAGCACCTTGGGTACCCAAACACAAGTCTTTGGACTCTTGTGTTTGCCCCCAACATATTTGGCAATTACTTTGCCCGATTTGTTAGTGAGACATAGGAAGCATCAAAAGTCTTAAATGAAATGTTATGCTCATTTGATGCAGTAGGAATTTTCTTTTTAGACATTTTAATATGAGTGGAATTCCTAGAACTTGAAACCTCACTTTTATACATAAATTCATGATGAGAGACAGTGTGAGATTTCCTAGCATGAATTTTCCTAATTTTGTGCTCAGGATAGTTTGCAAGATATAATATGTAGCCTTCACTATCCTGAACCATGGGAGTCTTTCCCTTCACAAAATTAGACAATTTCTTAGGGGCATTAAGCTTGACATTGCTTTGGTTCCTTGTTGGAACCCAATGCCATCCTTAATGCCAGGGCGTCTCCCATTATAGAGCATGCTTCTAGCAAATTTAAACTTTTCATTTTCAAGTTCATGCTGGACAATTTTTGCATCTAATTTAGCTATATGATCATTTTGTTGTTTAATCATAGCAAGGTGATCATTAATAGCTTCAACATTAATGTCTCTACATCTAGTACAAATGGTAACATTTTCAACAGTAGATGTAGATGCTTTGCAAGTACTCAATTCCTCAATCTTAGCATTTAAATTATCATTCTCAATTCTAAGACTAGAAATTGAATCATTACAAACATTCAATGTTTCAATCTTAGAGACTAAACTAGCATTTTCATCTCTAAGGCAGGAAATTGAATTATTACAAATGCTAAGCTCCTTAGACAAGTTTTCACATTTCTCTACTTCTAGAGCATAAGCATTTTTCAACTTAACAATTTTTATTTTATTTTATTTTATTTAACGAGCAAGTCCTCTTGGCATTCCAAGAGATCATCCTTCTCGTTAATGGTCTCAATTAATTCATTTAATTTTTTCTTTTGTTCCATGTTAAGGTTTGCAAAGAGAGAAATTAAATCATCTTCATTTTCACTAGAGCTACCCTCATCACTAGATGCAGTATATTTGGTGTGGCTCTAGAGTGTACCTTCTTCTTTTTGTCATCCTTAGCCATGAGACACTTGTAGCCGATGTTGGGGAAAAATAGGAGGCCCTTGTTGACGGTGATGTTGGTGGCATCCTCGTTGGAGGAGGAGTCGGTGGAGCTCTCGTTGGAGTCCCATTCCCACCCCATGTGCGCCTTGCCGCCCTTCTTCTTGTAGCATCTCTTCTTCTCCTTCTTCTTCCCCTTTTTGTCTTTGTCCCTATCACTTTCACTAGAATATGGACATTTAGCGATGACGTGACCGGACTTACCACACCGGTAGCACACCGTTTTAGAGCGGGGCTTGTAGTCTTTCCTCCTCCTTTGCTTGAGGATTTGGTGAAAGCTCTTGATGATGAGCACCATCTCCTCATTATTGAGCTTGAAGGCGTCGATTGGAAGCCTACTTGATGTAGACTCCTCCTTCTTTTCTTCCGTTGCTTTGAATGCAACGGGTTGCACCTCGGGTGTAGAGGTGGTGCCTTGCTCCAAGTTGACAATATGTTTGGAGTCTTTGATCATTAGTTCAAAGCTCACAAACTTGCTAATCACTTCCTCGGGAGACATCTGTTTATATCTAGGGTCTCCACGGATTAGTTGCACTTGAGTGGGATTACGAAAAACAAGTGATATAAGAATAACCTTGACCATCTCATGGTCATCCCACTTGGTGCTCTCGAGGTTGCGCACTTGGTTCACCATTGTCTTGAGCCGGCTGTACATAGCTTGCGGCTCTTCCCCTTTGTTGAAGACGAATCGATCGAGCTCTCCCTTGATCATATCGCGCTTGGTGATCTTGGTCACCTCGTCCCCTTCGTGCGCTGTTTTGAGGACGTCCCAAATTTCTTTGGCGTTCTTCAACCCTTGCACCTTATTATACTCCTCTCGACATAGGGAAGCAAGGAGTATAAAAGTTGCTTGGGAGTTGAAGTGCCTAATTTGGGCGGCCTCACCCGAGTCGTAGTCCTCGTCCCCACTTGAGGTGCATGCGCTCCAAATTCAACAATATCCCAAATACTTTCGTGGAGTGAGGTTAGATGGTGCCTCATTTTATCACTCCACATGCAATAATCTTCACCATCAAAATATGGTGGTTTGCCTAGGGGTACGGAAAGTAATGGAGCGCGCTTTGAAATACGAGGATAGCATAGGGGCATCTTACTATACTTCTTGCGCTCATGGCGCTTAGAAGTAGTCGACGACTCGGTGCCGGACGTGGAGAGTGACGAAGAGTCGGTCTCGTAGTAGACCACTTTCTTCATCTTCTTCTTCTTGTCACCCCTCCTATGTGACTTGATGGAGGAAGAGGATTCCTCCTTGTACTTGTTGTCGGACTCTCTTGAGAGAGCCTTCTCCGAGCCTGTGGGCCTGTCGCCGGTCACGATCTCCCTCTTGGCGTGGTTTCCAGACATCACTTCGAGTTGGTTAGACTCTTACCGAAAGAATGTTTCTCTTGCTAAGAGTTGCTCAAGGGATGCAGATGACGTATGGGAGCAAACTCAAATTAATACTAGCAAGGAAATGTTAGAGAGAGGAAAGAGGGCAAACAAATCAAGCAAGAATTAAAGTGAGTAGACACGGTGATTTGTTTTACGGAGGTTCGGTTCCAAAGAACCTAGTCCCCGTTGAGGAGGACACAAAGGCCGGGTCTATTTCAACCCTTTCCCTCTCTCTCAAACGGTCACTTAGACCGAGTGAGCCTTCCCTTAATCACACGGGTCACTAAGACCCCGCAAGGACCACCACACACTTGAGAAATAGAATGAGAAAGGAAGAAGGCAATCCAAGTGACAAGAGCAACAAAAGAACACAAAACACCCTCTCTCAAGTCCTTAATGGAATTGAGTTGATTTGGAGGCTTGGAGAGGATTTGATCTATTGAATGTGTCTAGGAGTGAAGTCTTTTGCTCTTGCAATGAATGGGATGTTCAGAATACTTGGATGCCAATGAATGTGCTAGTTGGGGGGTATTTATAGCCCCAACCACTTCCTAGCCATTGGCAAGGGCTGCTGGCGTTGGGCGCACCGGACAGTCCGGTGCGCCACCGGACAGTCACTGTGCACTGTCCGGTGCACGCCACATCAGCACGTCCGTTAGGGTTCGGAGAAGTTGACCGTTGTAGTCGCTTGTCGTCTTGCTGCACCTGACAGTCCGGTGCCACACAGGACAATCTGGTGCCCTCTGACTTCTGCGCTCTGACTTCTGATGCGGCACTGTTCACACTGTAGCTCTGCACAGTCGACCGTTGGCGCGCAGGGAGCCGTTGCTCCAGTGGCACACCGGACAGTCCGGTGAATTATACGGAGCGCGCCTCTGGATTCCCGAGAGTGGCTGGTTGGAGTCTGTACGGCCCTGGTGCACCGAACAGTGTCTGGTGCGCCAAAAATCAACACACTCAAGTCCTTTGCTCCATTTTTTATTGAGTCCCCAACTTGAATTCTTTCTTGGTTTATGCTGAACCCTATGCACCTGAGATACATGACATCAAGATAAACTAGTTAGTCCATATGGTTTGTGTTGGACGTCAACCATCAAAATCTATTTATAGGAAATGGTTAACCCTATTTCCCTTTCAGGGCTCATGCCTCCGCTCGGATTACCCGTTAACAGCTCACCGGAGACGTCAAGCTCGATGCCCACCGAGGGTAACATGACACTTTCCCCCTCTTCCTCCTTGCGGAAAGGCGACGAAGAGGCATATCATTAAAAAGCCAAGGTGTTCCCTGATCATCATCTCGCCCTGTGCAGAAGCTCAGGGGCTGCCCTTGCACTCATGTTGCGGCATAATTGTTGGAAGCACCAGCAACCCAACGTAGAGACTCAGGGGCTGCCTTTGCACCTAGGCTACGGTCAGGTGATGAACAAGGGACAAGTCAATGATATCTACAAAGGGAAACATAAATACCTCGAAGGAGTGAACCACTCCTCCGAGGCCTCGAGGGCTACACCCGACGGGTGCGCTCGTGCGCACCCATCGAAAATTAGTCTACCACCTTTTAAAAGGTTAAGCAACATACTCGCATGATGACAGAAGAGCCCCCAAGCAAGTGCCAACACTTCCTTGGAGGCTCGGTGGCTACTATCGGGTATCATAATTAGGGGTACCCAGATTATGCCGCTAAACATGCTTAACAGCTAACTACCGCAAATCATAAGACACGTTCCGTGAGGTCAGGCAAGGATGAATCACCATTCGCATGAGACCTCGCTCGATAGTCGCTCAAAACTCCACCTCGCCCAAGCCTGTCCTCACGCAAAGGTAGCACTCGGAGAAATCCTCATCTTGCCCGAGGCCCCCTCTTCACAGAGCGGCGGTTTCTGCCTCGCCCGAGCCCGTCTCGAACAAGAGGATAGCCTCGAGCCCAGTCTCAGTCAAAGGTCACGAGAACCATGGAGACATGCACATTTAATGGGACAATTCGAATACCTACCCCACGTGACGCCATAGTCAAACAGGGAGCAATGGGACCGCAGTCCTATCCAGTTTCACCAACTATGATGACGCACGCCCGGGAATAATGGCCACTGATCTTGTGATACCCGGTTTGCAAAGAGGAGAAGTGGAGGTTATTCTTTTTGTTCTTTTTCCTCATTCGGGTGATGCGCTTTGGGAATTTGGAATTTGTGGAAAATATTCACCTGTAAGACAGTAGAATTTCTTTGGTTAGTTGTTTGCGACGGGGTCGGAAACTGTCACATGGGCGAGTTGGGCCTTGAACCTTGATCCGGCCCATTAGTCTCCCCTAACCCTAGCCGCCCCCCTTTCCCCTTGGGATTTTTGCAGCCGCCCCCTTCCCCTCCCCTTCCTCTTGGACGTCACCCCTCCCCCCTCTCCCATCTTCTTTCTCCTCAAACCTTTGCAGCCCTCACCACCCAAAACCCTACCCCCCCCCCCCCATTTCTCTTCCCCCCCTCCAAGGTGCAGCACTCCCGCGTGTTCTCCGTCGTGTGGCTGCGATCTCAATTGAAGTTTGGAGGGAGGAAGAAGGAAGGAGGAAGGGAAGAACCCAAGGTGAATTCATGTTTAACTTTTGTTGTTTTTGTGTTGCAATCAATTGGATTATGCGTTTATCTTTGCGAATCGGTAGAGGTGTTGTCCAGGAATTTTGTGAGTGGGTGGACAGCAGTAGTTCTAGGGATTTATGGGAATTTTCGTGGGTTAATTACTGGGAATCAGTGGGATAATCATGTAGAGCTTTGTCATACCTTTCCAACAAGTACTTATGCGCTCGATTCGGAGTTATAATTTAGGAGATATCATTGTTTGAAGACGGATATGTTGCTATCCAAAAAAACATATTTTTCAGGTGGGTGAACAACAGTAGTATTAGCAGTTTCTGGGCATTTTTCGTGGGTAATTAGTTATAACCAGTATGATAATCATGTAGGGCTTTGTCTTATCTTTCCAATGAGTACTTATGCGCTTGATTTGGAATTATATTTTAAAAGATATCGCTGTTTGAATCCGGGTATGTCGCTGTCCAAAAGAGGAAAAAACAGATTACAGGGTTTATCTTGTGGACTGTTTTGTGCTAATTAGATGTTGGAATTTTATTATAAATTGTACACAAAACTTGTGGGGAATTTGATGTAGATGCCTTTGGAGTTTTTGGTTGTCACCACTGCTGTCATAATTTTAAAGTTATGAAATTATTAAGCAGCGCCGCTGCAGTTTGGTGGGTGCGGGGAGAATTGTTACCCGTGGCGGGGTTTGAGATTGTGCGTAGGTGCGGCGTCGTTTATGAGGCTTATTATGTGAAATTGGTGCACTATGTTGTGTGTCAAAAACAGGTGGTGGACTTCCAGATCGTACTTAGGGATTTGCCCAAACTTCCGGTGAAGGCAAGTAAAACAGTGATGGTAATTCCGTCTGTCGAATGAAGAGTCTTATACTTGATTATGTTTGTGCTATTTGTGTTCGTATTCATATTTCTAATTGAGTACCATCGTTGGAAGATATTCATGTTTTATTGATTACTTATGTTGAGTTTGTGGTTTGATCATGTAACCCATGTGGTTAATTATGTGGAATGGGTGGAAGTATATGTCTAGCACATTTTGTTTGGGAAGAACTCATGTTGTTGACTTGCATAATGCATTCATCATCCATTGCATTGAAGTTTCATCGTGATCTTATGGTCCGACCGTACCGGTACAATGAGCATCATATGTTGCCGAGAAGGGGTATGATGCAGCTTCATATCCTTAGAGATATGAAGGCAGAAGTCATTACTGCATCTGTAGCCATGTGCATTCATGGGAGAGGTGTGGAATCTATTATGTGGATGTGGATAGTGTGGATCTTTACATTGTGATTCATCTTGGCATTAAGTAATCAGTTACTTGCTTACTTGCTGCAAATTAATATTCAAGAAGAAAGTTTTGAACTACGTGGTTGTTTAAGCACGGTTGGTTTACATTGTCCAATTGTTGTTTGCTCTGTTTACTTGCTGAGATGTGTCATCTCACTCTTGCATTGTCTGATGCGGGCACCTGATTTCTGCTTTGGGAAAGAAGGGATGTAGCAGCACGGCCACTACACCTTTAATAAAGGAACCACTGCTTAATAATGTTGTTAATCAGGGAGGGTCAAGCCTAGGGAATTATTATGTTCTAGCCTTTCATGGTAGTTGAGCTGATTTTTTTGGGGTGGGCTGAGTTACCCATTTATTTAATTGGTCATGAATGTGCTTTACTACTTTAGCATTTTGATTATACTACGTGAATTATCTGTCTTTTATATCCTATATGAACTCTATGTTCCCCCCTTGTTATGCTTCTTTCAAGGGAGGTGCTGCCGGATTTTGCAATATTTTCTCTCTTTATTTCATTTCTTGTGTTGCATAAGTTTAGTGGGAAGGGTATTTGGTAACATCCATTGTGTGGGATCAGTGGGGGTGTTACAGTTGGTATCAGAGGAATAGGTTGTAGGTCCTAGCAAGTGGAATAACAATAAATTGACACACTGCACATGTAGGATGAGTTTTCTGCTTTACTATTGATATGTTATGTTATTGTTTGTACTAGTTTGACATTATCTGAAGTGATGCTATGCTAATCTTATTTACTTATTATTCTCACCCCTGTGGCAGCAGCTATGCCGCCTCATAGGGCTTGGGGTAGTCCGCAAGTTCCTAGTGGGGACTCGATGAGTCTAGCGACAATGTTAGTCGCGATGCAGGCCATGCAGCAGGAGTTGGCCATTCTGAGGCAAGCTATTCCTGTTGCCCCTGCAGGTGCGGCTCTAGGTGGCGAGGCTGAGGTGCCTCTTCCAGTCAGTGGTCTTTCTCTGATGCAGTGGATGGGCATGAAGCTGGATGCTTTTGATGGCAGTGGTACTCCGGTCGAGGCGGCAGATTGGCTAACTTACGTGGAGGATAAGATGAATGTCTTTGAGATTGTGTATGGTGATCGTGTTCGCTTTGGCACACAGCTGCTGAAGGGAGAGGCTCAAATTTGGTGGAGAGGCGTGCAGGCAGCGCACTCCTCCTCACCAGGAGTCGTGACTTGGGATGTCTTCATCAAGCAGTTTGAAAGGAGGTTCTACCCGGTCACCTTCCTGGAGAAAATGAAGATTGATTTGCAGTCTTTCAAGCAAGAGAAGAAGTCTGTCACAGAGTATGAAGTGGGCTTCAACAAGATGGTCCGCTTTGTCCCTCATGTGGCTTTTAATGAGATGGAGAGTTCCGTCAGGGCCTAAAACCTTCTATCAGGCATGCCTTGGGAGCCTTTATGTTGGTGGACTTCCGTACTATAGTGGAGCAGGCACTGGGTGTGGAGATGCAGCATCAGTATACCATGGAGTCGCAGAAGTCTTCGGGTGTTGATCAGCCTCGTGGCCAGGACGCGAGGAGGGGCAACACTTGAGGTCCAGCCCACAAGAGGGGCAAGTCTCAGCATCAGCGCCACCATCCTTACCGTGGCAAATCTTCTGACTCGGGTACTTCGGGAGGAAGTACTCAGAGGTTTTGGGCTGTTCCTAAGCCCGGGCTGGGGATGGTGTGTTTCCGTTGTGGTGATGCGCATCGCCGTGTAGAGTGCCAGTGGAGTGGCAGGTGTTCTATCTGCAGTCAGGACCACAAGGATGTGGTGTGTAGGAGGAATCCTAATGGAAAGCTCAGATGGGAGCCGGTGACTTCCTCCTCTTCTCAGGGCACTATCAACATGATGTCAAGTGTTGCAGCAGTTTTCAGTTCCACTTCCTCCGCAGTAGTTTTATGTGCCTGGGACTTCTCAGTTCGTGCCGATGCAGGGTTTTCCTCAGTATCTGGCTGCGCCTACTCCTGCACCGACTACTCCTATGTCGTCTCAGTTTGGAGCTCCGTGTCTGCCTCACCTGGTGGCTCAGTGGGGTTCTTCTGTTAATTTCACTCCAAGAGCTTCCTCTTCTGCGGGTATTTCCGGGGCTTATGTGATACCCGCTGCGGATGGCAGAGAGCAAGGAGACGTGGTGACATGTACGATTTCAGTTGATTCGTTTGTGGCCCATGCTCTTTTTGACTTTGGCGCTAGCTATTCGTTTGTTTTGGAGGATTTTGTGTCGTGGGTTGGTCTTTCGGTGCAGAGGTTGGGTCACCCAATTTTGGTTAGTTCTGCTAATGGCTCCATTAGTAGTTGTTCAGTTTGTCAGGGGTGTTCCGTCATTCTTGCTGATGAGGTCTTTTCGGCCAATCTGGTTGTGATTTCCTTGGGGGCATTCGATGTTATCTTGGGTATGGATTGGTTATCCCAGTATCGCGTCGTTATATCCTGTTTTTGGAAGACAGTGTTATTGCAGGCGCCGTCAGGTAGGGAGGTGGTATTCTTGGGAAGTTCCCCTAAGTTCACATTATCCTTGTTGGCACAATTGCTTTCGGATCGCCGGTCCAGGAAGTCGGGAATCTTTTTCTCCATGGTGGTGGAGGGTGAGGCTGCCTTGCGGGTGCAGGACATCCGGGTGGTGTGTGACTTTGCTGACGTGTTTCCGGCAGAGCTTCCAGGCATTCCTCTGGAGCGCGATGCAGCTTTTGAGATTAAGCTGATTCCGGGTACGCAGCCCATTCATAAGGCTCCGTATCAAATGGCCCCAAAGGAGCAGGTTGAATTGAAGCGGCAATTGGATGATTTGCTGGCTAAGGGTTTCATTAGGCCTAGCAGGTCTCCATGGGCTTCCCCAGTATTGTTTGTTGAGAAGAAGGATAAAAGCAAGCGGCTATGTGTGGATTATCGCGCTTTGAATCAAGTGACTATCAAGAATAAATATCCACTCCCCAGTATTGAGGTTCTCTTTGAACAGTTGAGGGGTGCCCAGGTGTTCTCCAAAATTGATTTGAACTCGGGTTATCATCAACTGAGGATTCGTGAGGAGGATATTGAGAAGACTGCTTTTTGCACCAAGTATGGGCATTATGAGTTCATAGTAATATCTTTTGGCTTAACTAATGCCCCTGCTGCTTTTATGGAAGCAATGAATAGGATGTTGCATGAGTTCATGGACGACTTTGTGGTCGTGTTCCTGGATGACATTCTGATTTATTCTAAGACCGAGGCTGAGCATGAGCAGCATCTCTGTCTCGTTCTGGGTGCCCTAAGGGAGAATCAGTTCTATGGCAAGTTGAAGAAGTGTGCATTTTGGCTGTCCGAAGTGGCTTTCCTGGGGCATGTGATTAATCAGCAGGGCATTGCAGTTGATCCCAAGAATGTTGTGGCTGTGGTGGAGTGGAAGAGACCCTCTAGTGTCTTTGAAATTCGAAGTTTCTTGGGGCTCACTGGATATTATCGACGTTTCGTACCAAATTTTTCCAGCATTGCTAAGCCCTTGACTAGACTCTTGGAGAAGGGTGTTCTGTTCATCTGGTCCAGCGTTTGCGAGGTCAGTTATCAGACATTAAAGAGCAAGTTAGTGGACGCCCCTATCCTAGCTTTGCCTGAGAGCGGTAAGCGTTTCACAGTTTATACGGATGCTTCGCGTATTGGTCTTGGCTGTGTGTTGATGCAGGAAGGCAGAGTGATTGCTTATGGCTCAAGGCAGTTGAGGAAGCATGAGGGGAATTACCCAACTCATGACCTTGAATTGGCCGCGGTGGTTTTTGCTCTAAAGTCGTGAATGCATTATCTTTATGGCAAGGCTTGTGACATTTGCACCAATCATAAAAGTCTCAAGTATATTTTTACTCAGAAGGAGCTGAATTTGAGGCAGCGTCGGTGGCTCGAATTGATTAAAGATTATGATTTGTCTATTCATTATCACCCGGGGAAGGCAAATGTGGTGGTTGATGCCCTTAGCAGGTCCGGGGTTCCAAAAGTGGTCTTGCAGTTGATTGCTGATGTGGACCGTTTGGGGATCGCCTTGTGCTATGTTGGCACCGCTAGTGAGGAGACTCGTATGCTTATTCAATCTTCCCTCATGGAGAGAGTGTGTGGCTCAGCAGCGGGATCGTTTATTGCAGGAAGCTCGAAAGAGGGTTGGCGATGGTAAACCCCGGGAGTTCTCCATCGATGAGAATGATTTGGTTCGTTTCAGGGGTTGCCTTTGTGTGCCTCAGAAATCAGAGGTGAAGATGGATATATTGAGAGAAGCTCATAAAACGCCTTACACCGTTCACCCTGGCGAAACCAAGATGTACCGAGATCTGAAGCAAAACTTCTGGTGGAAGCGGATGAAGGTTGACGTTTTTAAGTATGTGGCCGCCTGTGAAGTATGTCAGCGCGTGAAGGCCGAGCATAAGCGGCCTGCAGGTTTACTGAAGCCATTGGAAATTCCGGAGTGGAAATGGGAGCATATCACCATGGATTTTGTGGTGGGTTTACCTCGTTCTCCTCGGGGCACAGATGCTATATGGGTGGTAGTGGATCGCTTGACTAAGTCTGCGCATTTTATTCCCATGAAGACCACAAATTCAGCTTCAAATATGGTCCCCTTGTATATGAAGGAAGTAATCAGGCTTCATGGGGTACCTAAGTCCATTGTTTCTGATCGAGACTCCAAATTTGTATCCAAATTCTGGGAGAGTCTTCACAGTGCATTGGGCACCAAGCTTTCTCTTAGTGTCGCTTTTCATCCTCAGACTGATGGTCAGTCGGAGCGAACGATCCAAACCTTGGAAGATATGTTGCGCGCTTGTGTTTTGTCTTGGAAGGGTAGCTGGGAAGATCATCTTGCATTGGCAGAGTTTGCTTATAACAACAGCTACCAGGCTAGCATCAAGATGGCACCATTTGAGGCTTTGTATGGCAGGCGGTGTGTCTCCCCTCTGTGCTGGGATACCTTGGGAGAGAGATCCCTGGTTGGTCCTGATTGGGTACAGCAGACTTCTGAAAAGGTTCGGGAAATTCGTTAGAATATTTTGGCCGCTCAGAGCCGTCAGAAGAGTTATGCTGATGTGAGGAGGCGGGATTTGGAATTTGCAGTGGGTGACCAAGTCCTTCTCAGGATATCACCCACTAAAGGAGTTGTTCGGTTTGGTGTCTCCGGAAAGCTTAGCCCGAGATATATTGGACCGTTCACTATCTTGGCCCGGGTGGGCAGCTTGGCTTATCGCTTGCAATTGCCGGATTCCATGGCAGGGGTACACCCAGTTTTTCATGTCTCTATGCTGAGGAATTTCTTGCGGGATCCGGACCATCAGCTTGAGATGGAACCAATTGCGGTGTAGCAGGATCTGACCTTGGAGTGTCGTCCGGTGCGTATCTTGGAATCCTCAGAGCGTGTTTTGAGGAAGAGATCAATTAAGTATGTCAAGGTCTTATGGACTAATCAGTCTAAGCGCGAGGCTACGTGGGAACTTGAGGAGCTGATGCGGCAGAAATATCCGGAACTTTTTGTTGTGGGTAAGTGTTGTTGATTCATTAATTTTTTCCCTTTTGTCGTTCCAATAGAAGCGTCAGAATTCGAGGTTGAATTCTTTTTAAGGGAGATAGAGTGTGATACCCGGTTTGCAAAGAGGAGAAGTGGATGTTATTCTTTTTGTTCTTTTTCCTCATTCGGGTGATGCGCTTTGGGAATTTGGAATTTGTGGAAAATATTCACTTGTAAGACAGTAGAATTTTTTTGGTTAGTTGTTTGCGACGGGGTCGGGAGCTGTCACATGGGCGAGTTGGGCCTTGAACCTTGATCCGGCCCATTAGTCTCCCCTAACCCTAGCCGCCCCCTTTCCCCTTGGGATTTTTTGCAGCCGCCCCCTTCCCCTCCCCTTCCTCTTGGACGTCACCCCTCCCCCCCCCCCCCTCTCCCATCTTCTTTCTCCTCAAACCTTTGCAGCCCTCACCACCCAAAACCCTAGCCCCCCCCTATTTCTCTTCCCCCCTCCAAGGTGCAGCCCTCCCGCGTGTTCTCCGTCGTGTGGCTGCGATCTCAATTGGAGTTTGGAGGGAGGAAGAAGTAAGGAGGAAGGGAAGAACCCAAGGTGAATTCATGTTTAACTTTTGTTGTTTTTGTGCTGCAATCAATTGGATTATGCGTTTATCTTTGCGAATCGGTAGAGGTGCTGTCCAGGAATTTTGTGAGTGGGTGGACAGCAGTAGTTCTAGGGATTTCTAGGAATTTTCGTGGGTTAATTAGTGGGTATCAGTGGGATAATCATGTAGAGCTTTGTCCCTTTCCAACAAGTACTTATGCGCTCGATTCGGAGTTATAATTTAGGAGATATCATTGTTTGAATCCGGATATGTTGCTATAAAAAAAAACAGATTTTTCAGGTGGGTGAACAGCAGTAGTATTAGCAGTTTCTGGGCATTTTTCGTGGGTAATTAGTGATAACCAGTATGATAATCATGTAGGGCTTTGTCTTATCTTTCCAATGAGTACTTATGCGCTTGATTTAGATTTATATTTTAAAAGATATCGCTGTTTGAATCCGGGTATGTCGCTGTCCAAAAGAGGAAAAAACAGATTACAGGGTTTATCTTGTGGACTATTTTGGGCTAATTAGATGTTGGAATTTTATTATAAATTGTATACAAAACTTGTGGGGAATTTGATGTAGATGCCTTTAGAGTTTTTGGTTGTCACCACTGCTGTCATAATTTTAAAGTTATGAAATTATTAAGCAGCGCCGCTGCAGTTTGGTGGGTGCGGGGAGAATTGTTACCCGTGGCGGGGATTGAGATTGTGCGTAGGTGCGACGTCGTTTATGAGGCTTATTATGTGAAATTGGTGCACTATGTTGTGTGCTAAAAACAGGTGGTGGACTTCCGGATCGTACTTAGGGATTTGCCCAAACTTCCGGTGAAGGCAAGTAAAACAGTGATGGTTATTCTGTCTGTCGAATGAAGAGTCTTATACTTGATTATGTTTGTGCTATTTGTGTTTGTATTCATATTTCTAATTGAGTACCATCGTTGGAAGATATTCATGTTTTATTGATTACATATGTTGAGTGTGTGGTTTGATCATGTTACCCATGTGGTTTATTATGTGGAATGGGTGGAAGTATATGTCTAGCACATTTTGTTTGGGAAGAACTCATGTTGTTGACTTGCATAATGCATTCATCATCCATTGCATTGAAGTTTCGTCGCGATCTTATGGTCCGACCGTACCTGTACAATGAGCATCATATGTTGCCCGAGAAGGGGTATGATGCAGCTTCATATCCTTAGAGATATGAAGGCAGAAGTCATTACTGCATCTGTAGCCATGTGTATTCATGGGAGAGGTGTGGAATTTGTTATGTGGATGTGGATAGTGTGGATCTTTACATTGTGATTCATCTTGGCATTAAGTAATCAGTTACTTGCTTACTTGCTGCAAATTAATATTCAAGAAGGAAGTTTTGAACTACGTGGTTGTTTAAGCACGGTTGGTTTACATTGTCTAATTGTTGTTTGCGTTGTTTACTTGCTGAGATGTGTCATCTCACTCTTGCATTGTCTGATGCAGGCACCTGATTTCTGCTTTGGGAAAGAAGGGATGTAGCAGCATGGCCACTACACCTTTAATAAAGGAACCACTTCTTAATAATGTTGTTAATCAGGGAGGGTCAAGTCTAGGGAATTATTATGTTCTAGCCTTTCATGGTAGTTGAGCTGATTTTTTTGGGGTGGGCTGAGTTACCCATTTTTTTTAATTGGTCATGAATGTTCTTTACTATTTTTGCATTTTGATTATACTACGTGAATTATCTGTCTTTTATATCCTATATGAACGCTATGTTCCCCCCTTGTTATGCTTCTTTCAAGGGAGGTGCTGCCGGATTTTGCAATATTTTCTCTCTTTATTTCATTTCTTGTGTTGCATAAGTTTAGTGGGAAGGGTATTTGGTAACATCCATTGTGTGGGATCAGTGGGGGTGTTACAGATCTGCTCCCCGACGCCGACTACTTTGCTCGAACAACTCTGGATGGGACGTGCACGCGACTGAGCATGGTCTCACCCTCGGGAGAGAACTCCATCTCGCACAAAGTTGGCCTCAGCCTCGAGAGAAAACTCCGCCTCGCCTGAGCTCGGCTTCTGGCAACTGCCTCAGCAACTACTCCCCGTGAATCCCATAGGAGGCTACTCCGACAACTGCACTAACCCCTCCCTGTACGACTGCATGCCCCGAGGCAGGATCGACCAAGGCCTCGGGAGGAACCTCTGTCTTGCCCGAGCCGAACCTCGGCCTAGATAACATCGACCAAAGGACGCCACCAACTCCTTCATGAGGGCTGCTGACGACGGGATGGCAACAGGACCGACGTCAAGTCTGTTTTATGCCATACGAGGAGAATTATCATGCGCTTTTCACCATACTTATCACTGTTTCAACAACTACAACTCGGATAGCACCTCATCAGATAGGCTCGGGTACGTGTCCAAGCCCTAGATCCTAGCCTCAGCCCTCTGCTCTGTCAAGATGCAAATATAGGGACCGAACGTCCTCCTCCCGGTTCAAGTCAATAGCTTGTACGAAGGCCATACCGATGGCCATACCGGCTACAAGGGGCTCGGACTCGCCTCCTCTCCATACACGAAAAATCGTGGCGTTCCTGGGATCCCTCCTTGAGGCTATAAAAGGAGGAGTCCAATGCTTCATACGGGGAGGAGAACACTTCACTGGTTTTCACCATCAACAGCGATATTGGTACTCGCCTCAATCACCAGGGATTTGGTATCCTCTCCCATCCAGCTTGTATCCCCTACTACAAGCACTCAGGTGCAAGTAATATAATTCTCATCCCTCCTCTGCTGGAAGTAGTGCCTTCTTTTGCCCAAACTAGGATAAAGGCTTGTGTCTTCTTGCATCAACGATCTAGATCTGGGCACGCAACACTAATTCACTATTTGGTAGGACCCTCGGGTCAAAGCACCGACACCTATTTATTCTCTAATAACCTTCATATATATACGTGCATGCACAATGTCGCTCGCATTTTTCAACAGTGCAACACTTTATTCCATGTGTTTCAACAGTGATTCATCCACCATCCAGAATTCACAACAAAATCTTATTAGAACGACATGTTTTTTATTTGGAATGGATGAAGTTTTAGCAGGAATACTCTACGGATGTGTTTGGTTTGAGAAATAAGGTGATGCATCTTCATCTCACTCCTCATTTTGTATTTGGTTTTTGGAATAGAATGAGTTGATCCATCACTACTCTATTCCTCATAAGCTAATAATTAGTATATACATGAGGAACGGGTTGATCCCACCAAAATTTATGGGATGAACTCATGAAGCATAGGGTGACTCCACCACTACCGAACACAGCTGCTTTGTCGAGTGCCTGAAGCACTCGACAAAGCCTAAAAACACTCGGCGAAGGCTTTGCCGAGTGTGACACTCAGGAAAGAAGTCTTGGTGAATTGTACATCGGCAACGACTTCTTTATCGAGTACTTTTTGTCGGGCACTCGGCAAAGACGTTGTCGAGTGCCACCATAACACTCGGCAAAGAAAAGTCATTGTCACTACACTAGGTGACAGCAACAGAGACATTGCTGAGTGCCACCGCGATACTCGGCAAAGGCTCACTCTTTTCCGAGTGTCTACTGTACAAGCACTCGACAAAGAAGCTTCTCGTGGCCCCCTTTGTTAGTTCCTTTGCCAAGTGTATTAGGAGACACTCGACAAAGGCTTCATCTTTGCCGAGTGCCATCTTGACTAGCTCTCGGCAACGAGAGCACAAGTTACAGCCTGTTTCAGGAGCAGACCGGAATTTTCGACACCATGCTCATGAAGCAAGACCGTGAACTTGTAATCCAGTTGTTTTAAAATAGTATAAAACACAAACAAAAGTATGAAAATCATAAAACTTGTCGAAATGTCATGATATCATATATAGTGACTGTGATAAAATTTTGAAACTGTTTCGTGAAAGTTGCCACACACTATGTGTACAAACCTAGCCCGTCTCAATTGAAGTTTTATGATTTCATGTGAATGTCGGCTAGGTTTCTACACATAGTGCGTGATAACTTTCACGAAACATTTTCAAATTTTTATCACAACCTCTACATATGATATCATGACATGTCGACAAGTTTTATGAGTTTCTGACTTTGTTTGTGTTTTATACAATTTCAAAACAATTGGATGACAAGTTCACGGTCTTGTTTCATGAGCATGGTGCTCGAAAATTACAGTCTACTCCTGAAATATGTCGTAACTTATGCTAAATATCATGAATATCATTTTTGCATTCACTGTTTTTCATCTTTCGACTTGCAGTTCAAATCTGAATTATCAGAAGAAATTCAATTAAACGAACTAAATCTGATAGTTACAGAAAACACATTTATAATTGTGCCAAAATTGAACATGTAGGTCTATATAGTGTAGGAACACACCACAAAAAGTCTGGTGGGAAAAAGAAAAAAAATGAAAATATACTTTGCCGAGTGTCAAAAGAAGACACTCGGCAAAGCATTCTTTGCCGAGTGTCTGCCAGGGGACACGACAAAGATTGTTTTATGCCGAGTGTCAACGCCTGGCGTTCGACAAAGTTAACGACCGTCAGCTATAAACGGCTGCTGATGGCCCTTTGCCGAGCGTCGCGTTATGCCGAGAGTTTGACACTCGGCAAAGGGCGCTTTGCCGAGTGTCCTTGTATGCCGAGTGTCTCACTCTCAGTAAACGTGGTCATTGCCAAGAGTCTTGTTTTGCTAAGAGTGGCACTCGGCAAAGGGGACTTTGTCGAGTGCCCGACAAAATACACTCGGTAAAGCACCGAGCACTCAGCAAAGAGCCAAATTTTGGTAGTGCACAAACCAAACACTTCGTACATCTCTTTCTCAAAAACCCCAATGCTACCACGTGACAAATCTTCACGGATAAGGCAGATTCGAATCAGCAAGCATCACCACGTATTTGCATCCATCTTTATGAGAGTGTTTGGTTTGAAGAATTAATCAATTCTAGATGAGCTGGTGCATTATGAGTCTATTCCACAAATTTGGTAGAATAAACTAATTTCTCATATTATTACTAATAATCAGCATAAGAGGAATAAAATGTTGATGGATCAACTTATTCCATTTCAAAAAAAGTAAGTAGTGAGAAGATTATAGACTATCTCGTTCCTCAAACCAAACATGTTGTGTTCCTTGCTCTGTGTTTGGGTGATCGTGTGGTTAATTCGCTGGGAAAACGCAATTATATAGTGCATGTCTCTACTGCATGTCTCTACTGCATGTTGTTCCTTGCTCTGTGTTTTGCCGAGAGAGGCACTCGACAAATGGGGCTTTGCCGAGTACCCAACAAAAATACTCTCGGCAAAGCGTCGAGCACTCGGCAAAGAACTAGATTTCGATAGTGCACAAACCAAACACATCGTACTTCTCTTTCTCAAAAACCCCAATGCTACCACGTGACAAATCTTCACGGATAAGGCAGATTCAAATCAGCAAGCATCACCACGTATTTGCATTCATCTTTACGAGAGTGTTTGGTTTGAAGAATTAATCCATTCTAGATGAGGTGGTGCATTATAAGTCTATTTCACAAATTTGGTAGAATAAACTCATTCCTCAAATTTTTACTAATTATTAGCTTATGAGAAATAAAATGGTGATGAATCAACTTATTACATTCCACCAATAAAAAAAGTAAGGAGTGAGAGATTATGGACTATCTCGTTTCTCAAACCAAACATGTTGTATGTTCCTTCCTCTGTGTTCGTGTGGTTAATTCGCTTGGAAAATGCAATTATATATGTTCTTTTATGCCCACATATATAGTGCATGTCTCTATTGCATGCTGTTCCTGTTGGTCCCCAATAACGACACCAAGTGACCAGTGAGGATAAGACACGCACACTGTCTACTCCTGCATGTATGGACCCAACACTACTAGTCACACGATAGTTGCTTGGTACTTACTATTTGGCTGTAGCTATGCTATTCTGGATATGCCTCCTTACGACCACGTAGCCAGCTGCCTGTGCCTCCCTCAAGCATGCGTCCGTATCCTCTCTGCTCTGGCTCGAGAGATATGTGGCCCCTAAAAGGCCTCAAGAATGCATGGATCAATAATGTCACGAGCAAAGTCGATCCCCTGACCCCTGCAGAAATTGCCCAATTATATTCCTTTTGTCATGACCAAATAAATGTCTCTGTTTGGCATTAAAATGAGTGTGCGGACGGTCCGGCTCTGAGGGTCGGCTCTGAGTGTCCGCGCGTACACAGAGCAGATTGGGGTTTCGAGTTTTGTGCTACGGTTGTTAGCTATATTCGCGGAATTAGCTCGGAAATCAGTTGTGTAAAGGGTCCAGCCCCCCTCTTCTATAAATAGAGAGGTATACGGCCGATTTGTAATCATCAATCGAATCAAAAACACTTCTATTTCGCATTTATTTTCTAGGAGTAGTTCTAGTCTAGTTCTAGTTTAGTCTTCCGATCCCCAAATTCTTCGCTTCTCTTCAACTCTACGTCGATTAGAGGAGTCTAGGTCGGCCTGCCCGAACCTAGACAACTCCTAGGATCTCTCCTCCCCGATGGGGTCCCTCCCGGGAGCGAGATCCAGGCGCCGCCGGCG
Organism: Zea mays; assembly: GCF_902167145.1. Taxonomy (NCBI): domain Eukaryota; kingdom Viridiplantae; phylum Streptophyta; class Magnoliopsida; order Poales; family Poaceae; genus Zea; species Zea mays. Next base: position 29,837,248 of record NC_050098.1, on the reverse strand, counting down.
ATCTTCCGTCGCTCCTGCGCACGCGCGGACCGTTCGGCCGTCAGGCAGGAACCCTAGCCTCGCACCAGGCCGCGGACCGTCCGCCCCTGTGCAGAGAGCACCGCCGCTGGTTCGTGTTGAGTGTTTGGCGCCCTAAAAAGTGTCAACATACTTTTTGGCGACTTCGCTGGGGACAACACATCTAGACTCATCAAATCGGCCCTAAATGGCCGGTTAAAGGGATAGCTCTGAAGTCTCCACCAGCAATATTATAGAGCCGACTTGGGAAACCTTGCCGGCCGACGAACAGCTCCAGTTTGAGGAGCACAAGGAGCAGCTGATCGAGGAGGCAAAAGCAAAGTTCTTGGCCAACTTCAAAGTGGACAGGAACAACAAGGTCGTCCGACAACGGGCGACGGATCCGGCTTCGCTTCGACCCACACCAGATATCCCTAATGTAAGTAATACAAACGAGCTGTAATCTCTTAAGAATTATGTAGACGAGCAGCGAGAACAAATGCAAAAATATCATAGGGGGTATGCAAAACGACTATAGGAGACTAGCACGTGCATTTGATAAATCTAGCATTGCAAATTTTCCTTCGCACGAGGTTGAGTTAGGAGGTAACACACGTAATACATCGGCTATAGGTTGTCACGACCAACCCCTTTATGGGATGCCGATGGACACGTATCCTGAGCAACCGCAAATCTGCAGTAAATCAGCCGATCTGCACATGTCCGGATCGTCCGCCCGTGATCGCGGACCGTCCGGGCCAGCCACAGCCGGGCCCATTTTTAATGAGTTACCCAGACATGCACCCAAGCCACTACATATGGCACATAATCTGAACTACCCAGTCGGACCGTTCGCATACAACGACGGACGGTCCGCATATAATCACGGATGGTCCGGGCCAGTGTACGGACAGTCCGCACATGACCTTTTTGAGGAGGATTGTTACCTGAATCCTCACCCATCCCAGCAACACTTCCCATCACACTATGCAATGCATCAGCCCATTAATTCAAGATCCAGAGCCCAGGATAGCTTTTCGGCCCCACCTAGAAGGCCGGAAAGGAACGATCAAACCTATGAACCATATAGGGCAAGTGGCAATGCACCACATAACCAGTGGGGGGGAAGACAACACGCTAATTTCCAACCAACCCCACCTATGTTTGACCAGAGAGCCGGTGGTCTTGCACCGGCTGCCATTGATATAGTAAGGGAAGAAATAGCCGGGGCGTTTCGAGATAAGCTCGGAGTAAGCATGGTCCCTAGGGGGCAATCATATCGGAAACCTTATGACAGCCGATTTGATCACCACCCATACCCACAGGGAACCAGGATACCCGAATTCGCAAAATTTTCGGGTGACCAAGGAAAAAACACGCGCGAACACATAGGCTAGTTTTTAGCATAATTAGGAGAATTGGCCGACACAGAAGCATTTCGTGTACGTTTATTTTCATTATCTTTAACAGGAACCGTGTTTGCATGGTATGCCACTTTACCTCCTAATTCTATTTTATCATGGGGGATTTAGAACAAAAATTTCATGATCACTTTTTCTCAGGTAACTATGAATTAGATCTGGTAGACCTAGTGGCCCTTCGACAGGGGAAGGACGAATCGGTTAATGAATACATCCGGAGATACAAGAAATCGATGCTTCCAAATTCATTTAGCAGAAAAACAACTAGCAGGATTAGCCTTTAATGGTCTGCGATATTATTTAAAAGAAAGATTAGAAGGCATCCATTTTTTTACACTAGCACAGTTACACCAGAGAGCTTTGGCCTGTAAAAGCCGAAGCAAAGAAACTGCTAAAACAATTCGTCACAACGTGCATATAGTAGAGTACGACCAAAGTAGCTCAGATGACGAATCAACAGAAGTTTATACTGCTGAAATGGTTTCGCCTAAGCAGGCCAAATCTTCGGCTTGTTCCTCCTTGCAGCCGGTTCAGAAGAAACGGCAAGAGAAAGTTAAGTTTACATTTAATATTGATAAATGTGATAAAATATTTGATGAATTACTCAAAAATGGCAATATTAAAATAAATCACACTGTTCCATCCGCCGACAAGCTAAAACGTCGGGCATACTGCAAGTGGCATAACTCATTTTCTCATGCCACTAATGATTGTAATGTATTCCGTCGACAGATTCAATTGGCCATTAACGAGGGACGATTGAAATTTCAGGAAATGCAGGTGGATACAGAGCCATTTCTAATGAACATGATCGACTTTGAGGGCAAGAAAGTCCTGGTTCGGCCAAACATAGCCAATAAAGGCAAAGGCGAGGAGAATATCATCGGCAATGCAAGAGAGGCCGATGAGAATCATAATATTTCTTGCAGAAAAGTGGTGGCAGGGAAGACTCCAGATGGAGGAGAAACTCTTAAGGTGACCATCACGACCTCCGACGCTGGAAGGCAGGCACGGACCAAGGAGCTGGAACTCGTGCTGCGCATCCCGGACGGTCCGACACACAGGCGCGGATGGTCCGGGACCACGCCGGACGGTCCAGAGAATTCAAGCGGACGGTTCGGCCCCACTCAAGACTCGCAACGGCCACGAACCTTCAAACCACGACGACCAGAGATAGGTACGTGGAAAACAAATACATTCAAGGCAGCTGGTCGGTTGGTTAAAATCGGCCCGACCTTCGATCAATTATTGTCTAAGTACGTGAAAAAGAAGGCCGACCCCAGAGACCGGCCAGTAAAGCGACCTCTCTCACCTGTTCATGAGCAACGTCAGGTAAGGTCGATTGGACCACCTCACCAATCGAAAGAAATGAAAGGTCATACTGTGCAATTGAGACCTAACATACCTGCATGGACACCTCCACCTCCATATCCACCTATGCCATATCCATACACATACATGCCTCCACCATATGTTCCAAATCAAATGTGGGGCATGCCACCATATCCATTTGGGATGCCACAGTATCCCGCTTGGGGGCACCCCAAACATCTGTATTCGACAGGTTGGCACCTCCAGTACAAGACCGATTGAGCGCCGCTCAATCCGGTCAACAGGCACAGACCCAACAAGATTGCCGGACTACTCGGCCTCCAAGGCCGACCAATCCGGCAGGGGGCATATGCCTGCAGCAACTGAAAGAACAACAAAAAAGAACATCATCAAAGTAGGTACTGCAGATGTTGTCATACAGGAAGATAATAAAGGGCCGATGATTTTTGGCGAATCGGCCAACACAACCAAAAAAGAAGATACAACTACCATCAAAACAGCCGATCCAAAATACTCCATGCCTCGATGGTGCCCAACGGGATTGACACGGTCCCAAAAGCGAAAATTGCAGCGCCTAAGAGCAAAGGAGAGCAAGGAGAAGGAGGCGGAAAAGATATTCAATGACACACATCCACAGTACCCGCCACCACAAAAGAAATGGGGACCAAAGGCCTTTGAAGAAAAACAAACGGCCACGAAAATAGAAAATAAAACAACACTTGTGCAGCACCCTGCAGGTACGGCAGATAGCTTCCAGGCGCGGACCGTCCGCCCTCGGAGTCCAGACCATCCGCACCACACCAGGAAGCCTCCAACGACATACCAACATCAATGGAAGAAGACGACCTACTGGGAGAAGACCTGGTCAACTACGAGGCTTCTCTGGAGCGCCCAGGTATGGACATAAATGTTATTACATTTTCCGTCGATTGTACTATTGTCAGCGACGATGAACCTGTTGTTGCCCAGTTTGATTTTGGTACTAAAGAAGCCGCCTTTACTAAACCAAAGGAATCGGTAAATCATTTAAAGCCGCTCTTCTTGCGCGGTCACATTGATGGGATACCGATTACTAAAATGTTGGTAGATGGAGGGGCGGCTGTAAATCTAATGCCTTACTCATTATACAGAAAATTAGGTAAACAAGATGACGAACTTGTCAAAACCAACATGACCCTCAGCGGTGTTGGAACTGATAGTTCGATCAAAGCCAGGGGAGTCACGTCCGTTGAATTAACCATCAGGACTAAGACCCTTGCTGTTGCATTCTTCATCGCTGATGTAGAAGGAAATTACAATTTAATCCTAGGTAGAGATTGGATTCATGCCAATCAATGTGTACCTTCTACATTACATGAAGTGTTAATACAATGGGTAGGCGATGATGTAGAACAAGTACATGCTGATGTATCGGCCTGTATCGCTGTGGCCGATGCCCCTGTACTCTGGACTTATGAGACTGCTACATGTCTCACAGGAGTAGATTTTTCTGATTATCAGTTCATAAGTATAGATAAGAAGGGTTTCATTCCTGTAATACTAGAGCCGATGGAGAATCGGCTAAATCCTAAATAAAGTTTAAATGATGAGTACACACAAAGTTCATGAGTCTTTGGTCACGGACAGTTCGGCTTCTAAGGCCGGATGGTCTGGTCTTTCACAAAACAGTTCGGACTTTAAGACCGAACATCTACCGCAGCGTAAAGACAGTGTTACGGATGATCCGGTCCCCGAGACCGGAAAGCCCGCCATCACACAAAGATCATCTGATTCCTTTGTGGGGGACATGATAAAGGAATTCAGAGATCTTGATAAACTAGGACAGGGGTTTACATCGGCTGATCCATTGGAGGAGATTGACATCGGAGATGGTAAAACTTCAAGGCCGACTTTTGTAAACAAGACCCTAGAGACCAATCCTAGAAATGAGATGATCGGTCTATTGAAGGAATATTCAGATTGCTTTGCTTGGAATTACACTGAGATGCCTGGATTAAGCAGAGAGATCGTAGAGCATCGGCTGTCTATTAAGTCCGGTTTCAGAGCTTTCAAGCAGAAAGCTAGAACATTTTGTCCATACCATCTCCCATGGATCAAGGATGAAATCCACCGGCTGCTAGAAGCTGACTTTATTAGACCTTGTAGATACGCAGAATGGGTCTCCAATATTGTGCCAGTGGAGAAGGAGTCAGGTAAGCTTAGAGTATGCATTGATTTTCGCAATTTAAATAGAGCAACTCCTAAAGATGAGTATCCCATGCCCATAGCCGACACATTAATCAATAATGCATCAGGAAATAGAATTATTAGCTTTCTTGATGGTAATGCCGGACATAATCAGATTTTTATGGTCGAAGAGGATGCGTCTAAAACGGCCTTCATATGTCCAGGCTTCATTGGTTTATTTGAATGGGTTGTCATGACATTTGGTCTTAAAAATGCTGGTGCTACTTATCAGAGGGCTATGAATTTGATTTTCCATGAGTTGTTAGAAAACACTGTGGAAGTCTACATTGATGATATTGTAGTCAAATCAGCTGAGTTTAGTTCTCATATAGCTGATTTGCGCAAAGCCTTTGATAAAATGTGTCGGTATGGTTTGAAAATGAACCCATGTAAATGTGCTTTTGGGGTGTCGGCTGGTAAGTTTTTAGGATTTATCATCCATGAACATGGCATAGAGATAGACCCTGACCGAATTAAGTCTATTCGGAATGTGGGACCTCCGACCTGTAAGGTCGAAATGCAGAAGTTTCTCAGCAAGGTGAATTATTTACGAAGGTTTATTTCTAACCTAGCCGGGAAGATTGATGCCTTCACCCCTATCCTTTGGCATAAGAATGATGCCGAATTCGCTTGGGGGCAGAGCAGCAGGAAGCATTTGATCTCATTAAAAATACTTGTCTTCGGCTCCCGTATTAAAAGCACCACGAGCAGGAGTACCATTCCGATTATACATTGCAGCTGAAGATAAGGTCATTGGGGCTGTTCTGACACAGGAAACTGAAGGAAAGGAGCATGTGGTGACATATCTAAGTCGGAGGTTGGTGGATGCTGAAACGAGGTACACTTTTATTGAGAAGTTATGCTTATGCTTGTTTTATGCATGCACCAAGTGTAGATGTTATTTACTGTCTAGTCATTGCACTATTTCTGGTCAAGCCGATGTAATTAAATACATGTTGCATAACCCAATTATGAGTGGTAGAATTGGTAAGTGGGCTTATGCACTCATAGAATATGACTTGGCCTATGAACCATTGAAATCTATGAGAGGCCAGGTCGTAGCGGATTTTATTGTAGAACATCGGATTAATGATACTCATAAACTAGATATGTCATACCTCACTATTACTCCTTGGACTTTATATTTTGATGGATCGGTTTGCAATGAAGGGCAAGGGATTGGCATCGTACTTGTTTCACCAAGTGATGTCTCCTTCGACTTCTCTAGCCGATTGAAAACTTATTGCACTACCAATCAAGCCGAATATGAAGCCCTTTTATTCGGCTTGGAACTTTTAAATTGTATGGGAGTAAAACATGTGAAGGCATTTGGTGATTCTCAGCTGCTCGTCCAATAGGTGTTAGAAGAATATCAATGTTTTGATGGTACTCTAAATAGTTACCTTGAAAAATGTTGGAGCCTAATCCATTCTTTTGACGAATTCAGTATTCGGCATATCTCAAGGGTTGAGAATCATAGAGATAACAATTTGGCACAAGATGCATCAGGTTCTCGGGTAAAGCGAGGGAAATTTCACAATACTGAAAATCTGATAACCAGTGCAAGGCCAAATCCCCAGGTCGCGGACCGTCCGCGTGAAGACGTCGGACCATCCAGGGTTACCAGGAAAGTTCTCCTAATCGATTCGGCTGATAATGAAGCCGATGCAAGAGATTGGAGGACGCCCATAACTAATTATTTACGAAATCCCAATGTTAGGACAGATAAGAACATTCGGCGTACAGCTTTCAAGTATGTTCTGATGAGTGATGAGCTCTACCGCCGAACAATCAATGACATCCTGCTTAAGTGCTTGGGCCCAGATGATGCTATATTAGCCATGGCCGAAGTACATGAAGGAATTTGTGGTACCCATCAATCGTCTCCAAAGATGAAGTGACTGTTGCGAAGGTCCGGTTTTTATTGGCCTAATATGATAGCTGATTGTTTCAAGTACTACAAGGGTTGCCAAGTGTGTCAAAAATTCGGCGACCTGCAGTTGGTCCCTGCAGCCGAATTACATCCTATCATCAAGCCTTGGCCTTTTAGAGGATAGGGATTAGACTTTCTTAGGGAAATTCATCCTTCATCATCAAAGGGGCATCGGTTCGTGTTAGTTGCCACTGACTACTTTACCAAATGGACTGAAGCCGTTGCTCTGAAGAACATGACACACAAGGAGGTAATTGAGTTCACAACTGAGCATATTATTCATAGATTCGGCATTCCCCAGACCTTGATTACGGATCAAGGGACTTATTTTATGTCAAAGGAGGTACGTGAATTTGCTGAATTATATAAAATTAAGTTACTTAATTCATATCCATATTATGCTCAGGCCAATGGACAGGACGAGTCTAGTAATAGGACATTGATTAACTTGATAAAAAAGAAGATATCTGATAATCCTAAGCATTGCATAAGATTTTGTTCGAAACTTTATGGGCTCACAGAATATCTAAACATAGTGCTACTAAAGTGTCTCCTTTTGAGCTTGTCTATGGGCAGGAAGAAGTGTTGCCTATGGAAATAAGTTTGAATGCTGTCAGGTTCGCCAGACAAAATGATCTAACTCTCACTGGTTATTACAATGCAATGATGGATAATATTGATGAGGTGACCGACAAGAAGGTGATAGCTTTGGGAGCAATAGAAAAGGACAAGATCATGGTAGCCAGGGCCTACAACAAGAAGGTCAAAGCAAAGTCATTTCAAGTAGGGGACCTCGTGTGGAAGACCATCCTGCCTCTAAGGAATAAAGACCGGATTTTAATCACGCAGTTTGCGACCATTATTGCTATCTCACCACTCATGCAGTTTTATTCCCTGGCTGGTATTTTGACATCCGAGCTGAGTAGCCAGACCTGGCAACCAGGCGGTGGGGTGGTTAGGGGTCGTGAAGTCACTTGGTATGGTCTAGTATCGTAAGCCTACACGCCCCACCGCCCCATGGCCGGTCCTGTTGCGTAAATCAAAGGATAAGAAATACCAGCCGGCGGACCCCATGGGCGCACTGCTAAAAATACCTTGCCAAGACTGTGTGCAGGTCAAGTCCTAGTTGGGAGCTCCCCTTGAGGGTCACGACATCAGTTGCCAATTACGAATCCTGGTATCCGGCCCTGACGCGTCGAGGCCATATCCTAGGGGGGCCAAGTACCAAGGAAGAAGTTGGTAACGGTGCACGCAGCAAAGGAAAAGTGGTGTGCAAATAAGTTGTAATATTGCCCAGTAAGTAGTACCTAAAGAGTATCTTGTGAAATCAATGGTATATTACAACCCGCTCCCCAGCGGAACCCTCGTTTTCTCCATGCAGGCCTAGCTACTCATCACCAGTAGGGTCCCGCTGAAAGCGCTCGGCCACCGCGTCCACAACGTCCTGCACGCCCTCACGAGCAGCATCTTTAGCATTGGCCACCGGACCTGCGATGACTGGTCCCAAGGAGATAGCCGGATCGTGGCTCCGGAAGCATGTCAAGACGTATTCTATTGCTGACCGGCAAAGTCTACTTCCCTCAGCCTCCAAGCGGGCCCCGAGAATCTGATCCAGACGTCGAAGGCGGTCAGCAGCAGAATCCAGTACCGGGAGCGCGTCGGAGATAGACGCCGGCCGCACCAGTGCTGGAATGGGCTCACCCCCAACGACACTAGCGTCGTGCTTGCCTCGCTGGCCCAGGCAGCGATGCGCTGGGCCCCGACGCGTTGCTCAGCCCGCAGGTCGTCGAGTATCTTCCGCATTGCCTCCACTGCCTCAGGGCCCGAGGCTGTCTGCGCCGCCTGAGCAACTTGCGCTGCCCGAAACTGGCGGACCTGCTCCTCCAGAGCCCGCACTTTCTCCTCCAAACGCTTCCTCCTGTCCTCGGCCTCAAGCTCAAGCTCATCCAGCAGCTTGTTCCGCCTTTCCCACATCTCCTCCTTGAAGGCGAGGTCCTCCTCCTACCGGGTAAGACCAGCTGCCCGTTTTGCAAGGGAAGCTTCCCCCGCCTTGAGGCTTCCCTCGGCACGAGCAATGTCGCTGGCCCTGTCAGCGAGCTCCTGCTGCAGCTTCTGCAGCTTCACCTCAGCCGCAGCCTGCTTGACCCGCTGTTTCTCCAGCACCATATTATAAGCTTTCAGCTTAGCTTGGAGCCTGTGACGGTCTCCTCCCTTTGGTCTAAGCGTACCTCCTTCCTAGCCAGGCTTTTCTCCTTCCGGATCACCTCGTCCTCTCGATCAGACACCTTCTGGATGTCCTCCTTGAAGTCCTCACGCTCCTGCTCAAACTCGGCCCGTTTTGAGGCAAAATGGCAGGACACTGCCTTAGTGCGCTCCTCCAGTTGGGAGCACCAGTCGCCAAGGCGCTGGCGCTCGGTCTCGAGCGCCTCCCACTCCCGCCGGATAGCCACCTCGGTTTCCCAGAGAGCCTGGTGAGAGCGGGACAACACCCGAGGGAGGGGAGTCAGTGTTGCTTCAGATTCGGTGCCAGACCGGAGCGGACGCCCAAGGATAACCTCTGGAGACCCCGGAGTTGGTGGTGGAACAGAGCTGGGCGCGCCTCCCATGCCTATCACCGATGGTGCATCCGACGGTATCCCCGCCGCTAGGCCCTCAGCGGATGTTGGCAACAGCGTTACCTCTAGACCCTCAGCTAGAACTCGGGGACCTGAAGGTGCCGCCTTGACGGTGACAGGCGAATCCTGGGGTCTGGTGGCACCATCCCAGCACCAGCGCCACCCAGCGCGGTGGAGGCAAGTATAATGGGAACCTCTTCGGCCACTGCCAATGGAGGATTTCGCACCGACGCTGATGCTGAAGATGCAGTACCCGCTGACAGATCGCCGGCAACGTCCTTGGCTGGTGTACGCTGCTGGGAGCCAGACCCACCGGCGGGCACAGTGACCGAAGGGGTACGAGCGCCCATGGAAGTCGAAGAAGGAGGGGCCCTAACAGGCAAAGAGTGGTCCATGACCCGTCAGCTAAAAACTATGCTCGAAATATGGCATTAGGAAGAGCTTAAGCTTACTTGGGGCCATGAACTTCCCAGTGGCCTTGGAAGCGGGGCGCCTGTTGTCATTGCTGCCGCTCCCCCTGCGGTGATGACGATTGGTCCGTCGTGGGCGGCGGTGGTGGTGGAGTCAAATCCGAAGGAGGTAGAGTTGGAGGGCTCACACCCCTCTGCCCGTCCTGGGCCTGAGGTTCGGCCCCTTAGCCCCACCAACCGTTTTCTAGCGCTTCTGGGAGGAGCCCGAATCAAGGGGTGGGTCCGAGACAAAAGACCCATCGGCGCGACGCAGTCGATGTCGTCTTTCTTCGCCCGACCTCCCGGCGGCCGAATCAAGGGGTGGGTCCGAAACAAAGGACCCATCGGTGCGACCCAGTCGAGGTCGCCCCTCTTCCCCCAGCCTCCCGGCGACGTCCGGGGTAGAGGAGCTACATGCAGGCTCCTTGCCTTTGCCCAAGGAGCTGGGCCCCACAGGGGGGACCCTGGGGGCCACGTCAGCAGGCTGGGGGCCTCCGGCTGATGTACCAGGAATATGGATCCCCCGATGGGGGTCTCGGCCGCCGGTCTGGCGAACCACCACACCACTCTCATCAAGGGTCAGCAGCCGGGCCAGCACCGCTGACCGCAACCCTGGGTCGTCGCAGAGCGGCGAAATGCCCTGGGGAGGCATCAGGGATTCGGAGGCAAAAGCCTCACCAGTAATCCCCCTCACGAAAATCTCCAACCCCTCCCAGGTCAGGTCAGTCCCGGGCCCGCGCAGGATCCTGCCAATGTCACTGGAGTCGATGAACCAACAGCACAGACGCGACATTCCCTGTAGTGGCATGACTCGGCACTTCAGGAAATCGCCAAGTACGTGCATTGAGGTTAGGCTGCCAACAGCCAGTTCATTGATCCTATCCAGGATGGGCACGAACTCTGGCACCAAGTGTGGTTTTTCCCTCCACTGCTTCCGGCTGAGATTGGGCCCGTCACTCGGAAGGGCAAGGAGGTCGCTGACCTCAGTGCGGGCAATCACCCAGTCGTGCCGCCAAGAGAGGCGATGTAGGTCACTGTTAGATCTGACCTTGTCTGGAAGTAACAGGCCCCAACGTGGTCTTTGCCCTTCCCAGACCTCACCAGCACAAAAAACTGGCGAAAGAGGGAAGTACAAGCTGCCGCTCCCACGAACATCTCACAAAAATGAACAAAGATGGCCACCTGGAGAATGGAGTGGGGCGTGAGATGCTGGAGTTGGAGCTCGAACTCCTCCAACAGCAACAGAAGGAACGGCAAAATCGGTAGCGCCAATTCGCAGAAGAGATAGGAGACGAAGAGCACAAACTCCCCGGCGGTAAGATTGCCGAGGGGAATAGTGCTGGCCCGGATCCTCCTGGCGAGCGCAGGCGAGCCCCATCCGAGCATACGGCGCACCGAGTCGAGTGCCTCCTCAATCTGGTAGTGATCAGGGCGGACCAGCGAGGCCATGGCAGCCGCGGCGGCCGAAAACTGAGGAGCACGAACATGGAGAAGCGTGGAAAGCTCGGAGGCGAAAGGGCGGAGCAGTTAGGAAATAATGCGGAGGCAAAACCACCGCGCATGGGAGACCCTCCATCAAGAGATGGCTCCTCGCACGCTCCGAAAAAACCCGCCCAGCGCGTACCTAACGCCCGAGCAACTCAGTCGCTGACAAAGAAACCCGGGACCGCAAGTCGCATGGCTGGGGCGCTGGTCTCCGTGCGCAGGAAGAACAAACCGCCGCACGCTCCCACGCCGCCTCGGGGGCCGCTGCTGGAAAATATCCTTGGCATGGGCGGGGCCCACAGGGCGCCCCACGCGCGCGGGGCACAACCGAACTGCCATGCATGGGGGGCCACGTGCTAGTTTACCGCAAAGACGGGCGCGACGGTTGGGGTGACCAGTAGCAAATTGACAGCGTGTGCGCACTAAGTTAGCACGACGTGTGCTAAAAAGATGCCTCGGTTCCCGGTCATGCAGAGCTTACACAGGAAGAGGGTTGCGGCCCCACCTGCAGGCTCGCATCCTCCCCTGAGGTGGGTCCGGGGGGCACTATCGGTACCTTGAAACAGGGGTACCCCCTGTTATAAGGAAAAGGCGCGGTGCCAAGCCCCTGGTTGGCGCAGTAAACGACCCACCGCCGTGCAACATCAACCGCCTTGGGGGACGAGGTGCTCTGGATGTACGCAGCAGGCCTGGACCTGCTGCGTGGAAGGCACTGGACCCTGTACCTAGAGAGCGGACCTCTAGGACAGATCCCGGACCCTTCCAAATGTGGTTCGGACGGTTCACCACCGGGTCCCAGATCCTAGGGGCAGGAAATACCCGGTCCCTGCCCTAGAAGGGGTCCGGGGCAGACACGTGTCCGAGGCTTGCACCATGCCTCCCGCTAAGGCGGTAACCCGCTACTACCACATGGCTGGTGGCCCATGACGTAAGCCAACGGAAGGAGTCTAACTTCGGGTCACTGGAGTCGCGCAGCCACTGCATTTATTGCAGTAGGGACGCGACGCCTGCGCTAAGCCAACGAGAGATGTGCCCCTCAGCATTTAATGCGTCCAGTCCTCTCCGCTTACAGACGGTGTCAGACAGCGCGCCTGTCCAATCTATCATCAAACAGCACGCCTATGCCATGTGGCGGACTATGCTCGTTGTCCCTTCTGCAAGAAAGCTTCCCCAGCACGCCAAGGGCACGCAGATCTCCAGTGTCAGGGCGTAGGGAGATTGCCCTGGCAGCGAACACTAGAAGCCTCAAGTATTATATATACATTTTGTCCCTGGGCCCACATGTTCGGGTCCGGTCTCTTTGTACATGCCCCCCTTCAGCTATAAAAGGGGAGGCATGCGACGTTACAAGGGGCAGACCCAACTCTAGGCAGACACTCTCAAGTTCATACAAGCTCCCAAACAATACATCACACAGTGGAGTAGGGTATTACGCTCCGGCGGCCCGAACCACTCTAAATCCTTGTGTGCTATCGTGTGTTGATCCACCAGTCTCGTAGCAAGCAAAACGCTTAGGCCCCTCCTCTCTTTAGGATTTAGGGCGGGTGCAATCCGCCACCCGGCCGGGGAGATTTCCTCCCCGACAGTCGCCAAGCTGGGAGGGTCCTTATAAAGTAAAACAGGTAATATCTGGTAACGCCTATTTACTACAAACATTACAAGGCAAGGATTTACCCAAAGCTTTGAATGGGTGTTTCATCAAGCAGTACCATCCTAGCATGTGGCAAGATGCTTAAGAAAACCGTTGTGATCACATCGAGTTAAGATGCTTTTGGTTTGCCTAGCTCCACCAAAAGGCGGGGGGGCATATGTTTGGCACCAAAATGAGTGTGCGGACGGTCCGGCCCTGAGGCCGGACAATCCGCGGTCCGGACAGTCCGCGCCTGTGGGCCAGACGGTCCGCGCGTACGCAGAGCAGATTAGGGTTCCGAGTTTTGTGCTACAGTTGTTAGCTAGATTCACGGAATTAGCTCTAAAATCAGTTGTGTAAAGGGTCCAGCCCCCTCCTCTATAAATAGAGAGGTATACGGCCGATTTGTAATCATCAATCGAATCAAAAACACTTCTATTTCGCATTTATTTCCTAGTCTAGTTCTAGTTTAGCCTTCCGATCCCCAAATTCTTCGCTTCTCTTCGACTCTACGTCGATTAGAGGTGTCTAGGTTGGCCTGCCCGAGCCTAGACAACTCCTAGGATCTCTCCTCCCCGACGGGGTCCCTCCCGGGAGCGAGATCCAGGCGCTGTCGGCAATCTTCCGCCGCCCCTGCGCACGCGCGGACCGTTCGGCCCCAGGGCACGGACCGTCCGGCCGTCAGGCAGGAACCCTAGCCTCGTACCAGGCCGCGGACCGTCCGGTCCCTACGCGTGGACCGTCCGCCCCTGTGCAGAGAGCACCGCCGCTGGTTCGTGCTGAGTGTTTGGCGCCCTAAAAGGTGTCAATAGTCTGCTACCCTAGATCTTTTTTCCAAATCACACGATGATAGCTGCTAGCTTGGTCCTTACTTGGAGTAGCTGTTTTTTGTGGTGGGGGTTGGGGGTGTGTGTGGGGGTGGAGGAGCGGTGTAGGCAAAAACATAAAGATATCTTGATGCCAAAGGCTCTCCCATGTACTTAGCCAAAATAGCCCCACAATTCTACGCGGACAAGCTCAGGCAATTATTCCACCCATTATATTTTTGCCGAGGCATTGATATGTTCATGTTAGACATATACTTGTACAAGTACAGTGCAACAGTCTTTTAGACTTGTATGCATGCACTACAGAAAATCAGTTAATTTTCGGTAGCCAGGGACCACTGAAAATGTGTGCTTTCTCGTAAAAAATCGTTTATTTTCGGTGGCAACTGTTTATTTTTGTCAGTTTCGGAATGACGATCATATTTCGCTGCGATATGGTTTATTATCGGTGGTCGCTGCCGAAAAGTAGTAATTTTCAGCGGCTGAAATATAGCCCGCCATCGGTTATTTTCGACGGTCGTAAGAAGCTGCTGAAATATTTTTTTTATTTTCTATGCCGTTGGGCAGGTTGCCAAAATTTACAAAACGTAATTTTCGGTGGTTTTTCTAGCCGTCGAAAATTCCTCTGATGCAGTAACTTTTGGCGGCTTTCTTTATGCTACCGAAAATAAGGTGATCGTCAAAAATATTATACGCAGAAAATCAAAATTTTCTCTAATTTTATATTCATTTCACATATACACAATATATCAGATATATCATCACAACCAACATATAACTTCAACAAATTCAATCAATCCAACAAGATCATTCATTCAACTTGTTTCATTCATTCAGCAGTTCTATACATATATCAACAATCCAATCCAATACAAAAAAACTAAAATAGAGTCTCAAACACATGGAACATACTTCTATGGCCACTAGGAATTGTTGGAGTTGCGCCCACTACCACCAGAAACAAGTATATTGTTGAAGAAGTTTGTAGCCTGATCATCCCATAACAAAGAACAAAGTCCACAATTAAAGACCAAAAGCTTATTTATAGCACTATATGTAACCAAAAAGATATGGTTATTGAAATGTAAGAAAATAACCTCATTCCTAGCTGCTAGCGCCACTAATAGAGGGATATGATATTGTTTTGCTATATTAACCCCAAATCCCTAAAATATACATGTTGAAATAGATTAGATAGTCCTGATTGAGTACATTCAACTATAATTATTCACATAGTATGGTTTCACTAACTAAATTTGTAAAAATAAAGGTATAATTTACTAAGTTCACTTAGATTGACCAATTGTAATTAAACTCTACTAAGTTCACCTAGATTAGCTAAATGTAACTATAATTTGCTAAGTTCTCAGGGATTGGCTAAACGCAACTACAATATACTAAATTCACCTTTTTGACTAAATATATCTAGAATCAAATAACTTAAAAACATAATTTGAAAAAGTAGAATGAACCTGAGCTCCAAAAGGTGCTGGAGGATGAAACTAAGGAAGCATCAATGATGACGGCTAGGCAAGGCCTTGACACATTATATTGTTGCTGCTGAAATATTCACTAGAAATACAACATGTTAGTATTGTTAAAATACAATAAATGCTAAGTATTGTAAAATTAGACTTATGTCGATCCATTATTGTTGTTTGGTGTTGTAGTTAGCCTGGTACTCTTGTACTTTAGCAAATTACTCCTGTTGCTACCCCCATGAACTCATGTTGCGCCCTCAGTTGTTCCTGTAGGTTTTCAATGACAACATCTTGCTCTATATGGCATTGTCATCAACTAGGGCCACCGGAACTCTGAGAGGAAGATCCACTCTGTGATCGAACATCACTCGAGTTGATCTCCTCGGTGAACATGGAGTAGGTTCAAAATTTAAAACATATAAATTTCTATAAAGAATACTAACAAAAACTAAGAAATTATCAGTTTACCGTCCAAGCACCTTTCCATCACCACCCGCATGCACCACCGATGGATCAATGGGTCCATGCACACCAAAATAGTAAACTTCCTAGAGCCTAAACCCTAGGAAGTTAGTCCTAAACTCTAAGAAGTTAGCTAAACTCTCGGAAGTTAAGTCATCCCGTCCGAAGTTTGGCTCTCGAAATTTTTTTGTCGAAAGTTAGCTTAACTTCCTAGAGCCCTCTAGGAAGTTAGCTAACTTCCTACAGCCAAAGAAGCCTCTCGGAAGTTAGTGGCTTTACACCGTCAGCTGACTAACTTTCTACGACTGACTGTAACCCTAGGAAGTTAGTTGGCTAACTTCCTACGGCCCAATAAGCCTCTAGGAAGTTAATTTGATAAACATTATAAATGTTGTTTATTTTTATTTTATTCCACATTCCACAACATAACAAATATATCAACAACTATATAGCACAACATATTTTCACATAAAATATCTCACACACAATCACATAACAATATTTAAATCCATAGTCTCATCAATTACATCACAAAAGTCTCATCCATAGTCATAATCAGTGGCAGATCTACACCACAGGCCACCCGATCTGTGGCCCAGGGCTTGATCCATGTAACTCTATATAAGTCTCTATTTAATATGGTACAAAATAGTTAAGATAAAATAAAAAGAAGAAAATTTGGTAGATTTGGCTTGGGTCATAGAAAAATTCTGGATCTGCCCCGGGTCATAATAAGACACATCTCTTGTAATTTAGTGCATGCCTATTCACGAACATCCTCGCTTGAGGGAGTTGAGTAGCTTGACAAAGATGGGCACAGGCGCACAGCACCACTCTCAACGACCACCTTAGTGTTCTCTGATGTGCCTGATGCAATGTTGGTGAGTGCCCATGCAGCCTCAAACTGCAGCATAAGTTATATATCGCAAATTGCCACTGATTAATAAGAGAGAAAATAAAGTAAAACCATATAATTGATCAGTGCTACTGTTCCCAGACCTGGAGTTGGGGATGGTCCTCACGTGTAAGAAACTCAATGAATCGCGACACCACTCCTGTGCTGATCACCTCTTCGATTGGGGGACTACGAGAGAAATTTATGGAAACTCAATCAGCAAGTTACTACTTAACTTTCACATAAAGTTGTAGTGGGAATTAAGAAAGAAGTACCATGCACTCATCTGGATTCACCAACAAATACAAGAATCCCACAAGATATCAAAGCTGCTATCTACGATGTACAAGAATATGAAAAGAGGTACGCAGACTCTCCATGACCTTTTTAAGACAATAAAACAATGTATAACACACACTAATGCGCAAACACACACATAGTCTGCATATACCATTTTAAGACAATAAAACAATGTATAACACACACATGCATGCGCAAACACACACATGGATGCAATGATAATTGCCCCAGCTGCAAGCAGAACACTACTGGAAAAAATAGAATAGTGGTTCATGAAATCAAATGCTTTCAGGAGTATAACTTTTTTCAGAACTTTTGGGCATACATGGTCATATGCATGTTGCAGAGGCCATAGGATAGGGTTTGTTTTTTTTCTGACGAGACAGTAAATTAAGTAATCTGAAAATGAGAGGGTGCAACGACTAATTTTGATAGCTCACAATCCACAAGTCAAGTCCTGTATACAACAATTGCCCGAAACAGCTACAACTGACCATACCCTCACGTTTGGGTATGGCCTAATACCTCGAGCATGGCCCAAATCTCAACCCCTAAACTCTATCCATCTGGAATGCTAACTGCACATAAGATCCCAATCTCAACTATAGAAAGCAGCTTCCTGAACTGTGTGGTGGCCTCAAGCTGCCCGGAGGGGTCGTTGGAGTGGACGGCCTGCACCATCGCCGGCAAGCCATCCCGTCACCAAGAAAATCAGATCTGAACCCAGCAGATCGAGTGCCACCACGTCACCCATACCCTAACACAGAGAGCGGATCAGATCGGGGCCAGGAAGAACAAGGGAGGGGGCACCGCACCTTCTGCTGGAGCGCGGTGGAGTGGCCCATCGGCGGCACACCGGCGGCGGAGGCGGGAAACCCATCGCAGCGCTTCTTCTGGAGACTTTCCTCGCGCTTGGCCTTGCGCATGTCCATCATCTGGCCCTCGCGGCGGCGGCGGCTCTCCTCCGCGTCCACCGTCTGCTTGTAGTTGCCCTTCCGCATCTGCTCCCGCTCGCTCGGCCGGAGCGACATCGCGGCGAAACCCTAGGAGGACCCGGCGGCGGCGTGCAGTGTGTGGGGACTGGGAGGAGGGGGGTCGGGTGCAGTCAAGTCGCTCGCGCAGCCACGCACGCACGACAAGACCGACCCCATTCGATTTCGAATTAGGGAACGGATTCGATTTCGAATTGGCGAACGGAAAGGAGATGAGACAATTAGATTTTTGCCACTCACAATGTTGTTTTCTTGTTATAATTACCACTGTGTTTATAAATTGTGGGTCCAGCTGGGTCTATGAAATGTGGCCTGATGATAATTTTACAAATCTGTTTCTTGTTGATGGAAAATATCAGAATCTCTCGAAAGGAGATACGAGTGAGTTGGAGGTGAAAGTTTATAAAGGCAGCATCCCTACCTGGGGCACAGAGGACGCGGAGAAAAAATGGCAACAAGGGCTGCTGCGTGTGCGAACATCGGTAGAGAACTGTCAAAAAAACGAGGTTATCAAACTAGCTCTTAGGATTTAGATTCTCCTTTTCTTGATCCTCCAATCTTAATATGATTGGTGTAATCTTTGGATTGTTCCTGTAATCTTGAGCACGAGCTTTTCGTTTGGCTGGTCAAAAGCTGAAATCTAACTTTCTAGAGGAGGCCGTAGGAAGTTAGCGGCTCATTTGACCACACCCGCGGATCAGCAATTAAAAGTTAACTTTCTAGAGGAGGCCGCAGGAAGTTAGCTGCCCATGCTAACTTCCTACGGCCGCCTCTAGGAAGTTAGTGGCTCGCTTGACCGAACACACGGGTCAGCATGTGAAAACTAACTTCCTACAGCTTTTATAAAATACCGTAGGAAGTTATGTTTATTTCCTAGAGCTACCAGTTGCCTCTCGGAAGTTATTTATTTCCTACGGTTTTGTCGGCGTTTCGAGACCGGGGGGTCCCCGAGCCGACGAGTGAGTGTGCTGCGTGCCCCAGCCCAGATGGGTCGAGCGCGTGGGTGAGCGCGAAGGGGGGAGAGGCGAGGTGGCCGGAGACGGGCGTGAGAGAGGTGGAGATCCCGCGGCCTTCGTGTTCGTCCCGCGCCCAGGTCGGGTGCGCTTGCAGTAGGGGGGTTACAAGCGTCCACGCGGGTGAGGGAAGCGAGCGGCCCCAAGAGAGCGCCTGTCTCGTCCTCGTCCCCGCGCGGCCAACCTCCTCTAAGAAGGCCCTGGTCCTTCCTTTTATAGTCGTAAGGAGAGGATCCAGGTGTACAATGGGGGGTGTAGCAGAGTGCTACGTGTCTAGCGGAGAGAGAGCTAGCGCCCTAGGTACATGCCAATGTGGCAGCCGGAGAGGTCTTGGCACCTTGCTGGCGTGATGTCGTGGCTGTCGGAGGAGCGACGGAGCCTGGCGGAGGGACAGCTGTTGGAGCGGTCGAGTCCTTGCTGACGTCGCCCTGCTTCCGTAAGAGAGCTGAGAGCCGCCGTCGTCATAGAGCTTGTGGGGCGCCATCATTGTCCATCTGGCGGAGCTGGCCAGATGGGACGCCGGTCTTGATCTCCGTGACCCGAGTCGGCTCGGGGTAGGATGATGATGGCGCTCCTTGTTGACGTGGCGGGCCTGCGCCCCAGGTCGGGCGACGTGGGGGCTCCTCCGAAGCCGAGGTTGAGTCTGTCTTCTGTTGCCGAGGCCGAGTCCGAGCCATCGGGTCGGGCGAGGCGGAGTTTCGTCGTCTTCTGGGGCTGAGCCCGAGTCCGAGCCCTGGGGTCGGGCGGAGCGGAGTTCGCCGTCTTCCGGGTCTTAGCCCGAGTCCGAGCCCTGGGGTCGGGCGGAGCGGAGTTCGCCGTCTTCCGGGTCTTAGCCCGAGTCCGAGCCCTGGGGTCGGGCGGAGCGGAGTTCGCCGTCTTCCGGGTCTTAGCCCGAGTCCGAGCCCTGGGGTCGGGCGGAGCGGAGTTCGCCATCTTCCGGGTCTTAGCCCGAGTCCGAGCCCTGGGTCGGGCGGAGCGGAGTTCGCTATGGCGCCTTTGGCAAGGCCTGACTGCCTGTCAGACTCACTCTGTCGAGTGGCACTGCAGTCGGAGTGGCGCAGGCGGCGCTGTCCTTCTGTCAGACTGGTCAGTAGAGCGGTGGAGTGACGGCGGTCACTTCGGCTCTGCCGGGGGGCGCGTGTCAGGATAAAGGTGTCAGGCCACCTTTGCGTTAAATGCTCCTGCAACCTGGTCAGTCGGTGCGGCGATTTAGTCAGGGTTGCTTCTAAGCGAAGCCAAGGCCTCGGGCGAGCCGGAGGTGTGTCCGCCGTAAAAAGGGGGGCCTCGGGCGAGACGGAAGTCTCTCGAGGTCGGCTGCCCTTGGCCGAGGCTAGGCTCGGGCGAAGCGTGATCGAGTCACTCGTGTGGACTGATCCCTGACTTAATCGTACCCATCAGGCCTTTGCAGCTTTATGCTGATGGGGGTTACCAGCTGAGAATTAGGCGTCTTGAGGGTACCCCTAATTATGGTCCCCGACAGTAGCCCCCGAGCCTCGAAGGGAGTGTTAGCACTCGCTTGGAGGCTTTCGTCGCACTTTTTTGCAAGGGGACCAGCCTTTCTCGGTTGCATTTTGTTCCGGTGAGTGCGCGCGAGCGCACCCGCCGGGTGTAGCCCCTGAGGCCTCGGAGGAGTGGTTACACTCCTTCGAGGTCTTAATGCCTTGCGTAATGCTTCGGCTGGTCTGGTCGTTCCCTCATGCGAACTGGCCGTAGCCCGGGTGCACGGTCGGGGCCCAAGCTCTCGGGCTGGTATGTTGACGCTGTCAACGGTTTGGCCGGAGCCGGGTTTGCGAGAGCAGCCCCCGAGCCTCTGCACGGGGCGAGAGGACGATCAGGGACAAACTCGGCTTTTTTACATACGCCCCTACGTCGCCTTTCCGCAAGGAGGAGGGGGGGAGAGCGCCATGTTACCCTCGATGGGCACCGAACATGGTGTCTCCGGTGAGCTGCAAGCGGGTAATCCGAGTGGACGTCCGTGCCCCATTCGTTGGGGGTCGGCTAGGGGCCCAGAGGCACGCCCAAAAGTACCTGCGGGTGATTTGCCGGACCCGGTCCCCTGGCGACGGGGTCCAAGGGCTCGATGCCTCCCTCCGATGGGATTCCGTTACAAGATCGTTCCCGCTGGTCTCGGAAATGTCCTAGGGTACCTCGGGAGCGCAGCCCGAGCCTTGGTTATGTATCGAACGTACCCCTTGTCATCCCTCGCTCGGCGTCTGAGGCGACTGTGAACCCTTCCGGGGCCAGCCTTCGAACCCCTGATCAGTAATGGGCGCGGAGCCCGAGTAGCCTGAGGCGGCCATGAAGCCCTTCGGGGGGCTGGCCTTCGAACCCCTGACCAGTAATGGGTGTCGGGCCCACGCGATCTGAGGCGACTGTTGAACCCCTCGGAGGGCCAGCCTTCGAACCTCTGATCAGTAGGGGGGGGGCTCGGAGCCCGGTTCCTTCGCAGGGAAGGATCCTTTTCGGGGTATCCCCCTTTCCCGGTCCCTGTTGCAAGAGATAGAGAAAGAGGAAAAAGGAAAAAGATACGAAATCGAACGACGTGGCGTACCTTTTTTGACGCGGTTATTTCGGCGAAGGCGAAGCGTCGTCCGCTTCTCCTGCCAGAGGCGCCGCCTGTTCCGCCGCGGAGTTAATGCGACGAGGCGAGTGGTTGGCGGGGCGGCCGTTGCGCGTGCGTGAGCCGTTCGAGGAACGGATCACGGGTGCACCGTCTTCACGCCGTGGGAGAAGGCTCTCTTGCTGTCCCAGGATGGGACGTGAGCCTGGCTGACGACGTGACTGCTGCGCCCGCCCGCCTGCCACCGCCATTACTGCCGGCCCACTTTCGGCCGCTTTGACCGTGGCGCCAGGCTGGCGCTGCTGGGTCGTCTCGAGTCGCGGCATAGGCTCCGCAACCGAAGAGGTGCGACGGTGGCACAAGTGGCGGTGCGGTTGCTTGCATGCAGCAACTGGCGCGCTGGTTGCGCGACGCGCGGGCCTGGGCCACCAAGCCGGCGTGTCAGAAGTCGGAGAAGCGCGTCCACCTGGCGCGGTTGCATGCCGCCTGCATGGCTGCCCGCCCCTTCCACCCGTTGGTCTGGGCGAAAGTGGGGAATCGCTTGTAACCGCTGGGCGGTTGCGTGCACCGCGTGCGGCGGTTTGGCTTCTTCTGCTTCTGAGCCGGTTTGCATGACATGCGGGACCCAGCCTCCGCGCCGCAGGGGAGGGCCTTGGAGCGTGTTGGAGAAGACTCGGCCCGTGGCGTTTGGGGGCGCACGTAGGGAGAGTCGCCTTTAAAAGGAGGGCGACCCCTTTCGGAAGGCAACCATGTCTTCTCCCTCCCTCATGCGTCGCGTCTTTCCATCTTCCAAGCCCCCGGATGGGGGGTACCCGCCGTCTTTCCACCTCCTCGTCGGAGGAATGCAACTCCGTGGGAGTTGGTACCTTTCAGCCATCGTTCGGCTTCAAGGATTTTCATCAGCCGGCCCGGCCGCACCCCTACGCCGGCGATCACCCAGGATGGTGACCACCAGTTCCTGGGTGGGGAAGAGCAAGCCGGGCTGCGATCTTGGTCCCACCCTCAGCTTCAAGGATGTTCATCATCCTCGCTGGGGTGGGGGCCGGGCTGAGCCGGCGCTCTACCTCCCGTGTGGGTCTGCGGGTCACCCTCTCCCGCGGCGTTCGGGGGTGGAGGCGCTCGCTGGCCCTGCGGGCGGCGCGGACTTAGACAACGTGGGGCTGATCGACGGCGGACGTCGTCACCTCCAGCGTGTCGGAGTCGTCGGCCGGGCTCCCGGCGGCCCCTCCTGCCGGAGGGCGGCTGCCGCGCCGTGTGCACGGGAGGACCACCCACGATGCCGCGCGCTGCTAGGGCGGCGTTCGTGTTCTGGGGTGGCCCTGCTTTTGCACCGGGATGGCGCCCTCGCGCAGAGGCCGGTGCCCCACTCGTCTGGGAGGATTCGAGTGGGGATCTGCCGGGGGCTGGTGGACCCCGCCATCAGCGCCGAGGCGGAGGCGGCTCGAGAAGTCCCCGTCGCCGACGGGATCACCGCCACCATCCGTGCTCCGGGCCTCCGGCTCTTCGCACTTGTCCTCGCCCCTCGAGCGTCGGTGTGGGCGAGGGCAAGATCGTGGCAGCGCCCACCCTGAGGCCTGCACTGCCGCGGCCCGGCCATCCGGAGCGGGAGTCGTTGTCGTCGTAGTCGGAGCGGGCGGCGGCGAGCCGCTCGTCGGTCTTCTGTCGCTCCGCAGGCCTTCCCCATGGAGTGGGGTTGTTCGTACCTGCGGAGGGGGAACCGGAGTTCCGTTTGTAATGGCACTTCGAATGCCAGTGTTTTTGTTCATTGTGGCTGTCGAGGCCTGAACATGTATGTAGTTTCGGCACGGAGCCGTGTTTTTTTCCTTATTTTCGAGCACTAAGTCTCGCCTGTCGATTATCTGAACCGCTTCACCAAGCATGAGTCGCCCCGTGTCAAGGTGACGAGTGAGGTATCCGTATCCCGGAGGCGTAGGAATCCCTCGGCTCGATGGGCCCGGTTGTCTGAGGCTCCTCTAGCTTAGTTAAAGGGACCCCTTGGCCGCTCTTCGATGAGCCGAGGCCAGGGGTAGCGATATCAGTACGAACAGAGGCGGAGTTGGCTCGAAAATGGGAACCTGGTTGGCCGGAGCCTAGCCGGGTTGCCCGTCAGCGGGGGTCGACGCCGGAGTCGATCACCCGAGGCCTCGGGTCGGGCTGGCGCCCTTGGAAGATGCTTGGCCGAGGCCCCAGGGGTAACCGGCCGAGCCGCCTGCTCGGGCCGGGTTCCCGGAGAAGTCCCCGGACCGCGTCGCCGTCCGAGGCTAGGTCGGACCTTGCTGAAGGCGTCGTCGATGTCGAGGGTGTTGCGGCCCCCTTCAGCGTGAAGACCCGAGCCTGCAGGATCAGATTGTCTTGTAGCGTGTGCCTTCTGCGGCCGCCGAGGCCAGAAAACTCACCCTCGCTCCGTTGTAAAGCCGCGTCTTCTTTCCTCTTATTTCGAGCATCTGGACTTTCCGTCGGTAACAGGGATGTTTGTGTGGGCGAGAGTTGCTTCTCGCGGAAGGTGATGAGTGAGGTATCCGTATCCCAGAGGCGTGGGAGTCCCTCGGCTCGGTCGGCCTTGCCGCTTATGCGTACTTTCGCCCGTCCATGAGGCCCTGTCACCGATTCAGTCGAGAAGGCTTGAAGGACCGTCTCGGCAGAAGAGCTTCCGAACGTGAAGACTTGTTCGGTCTGCGGAATCACTTTATCCGAACGCGAGTTACTTATCGCAGAAGGTGATGAGTGAGGTATCCTTATCCCGGAGGCGTAGGAGTCCCTCGGCTCGGTCGGCCTTGGCTGCTTACGTGTACTCCGTCGTTTCCAGGATCCGCTTTTCGAAGTAGTCAAAAAGCACGAAAGAAATTCTGCTAAAAAGAGACCCTTTTTCGAGAAAAAATTCGACGCAGAGGGGGTCTCCCCCCTTTTAGCCCCCGAGGGAGGGTCGGGCTTTGCCGAGGCTAGGCCGACCCTTCCTTGATGACTAAACTTTGCGTAGGTGCGAGGTATATGAACAACTTGAAAACATCTTAAGGGTAGAAGCGACGTAGCTGTTTGATGTTCCAAGCGTTGCCGTAGATCTCGCCTTGGTTGTTGGCCAGCTTGTATGTTCCGGGCTTCAGAACTTTGGCGATGACGAATGGCCCCTCCCAGGGGGGTGTGAGTTTGTGCCTTCCCCGGGCGTCTTGCCGTAGCCGAAGCACCAGGTTGCCCACCTGGAAGTCTCGGGGTCGGACCCCTCGGGCGTGGTAGCGTCGCAGGGACTGCTGGTACCGCGCCGAGTGTAGTAAGGCCCTGTCCCGAGCCTCCTCCAGCTGGTCCAGCGATTCTTCCCGGCTAGCTTGGTTGCTTTGATCGGTGTAGGCCCTCATCCTCGGGGAGCCGTATTCCAGGTCAGTGGGCAAGATAGCTTCGGCCCCGTAGACCAGGGAAAACGGCGTGAAACCCGTGGCGCGACTCGGCGTCGTCCTTAGGCTCCAGACCACCGAGGGGAGTTCCTTCATCCATCGCTTGCCGAACTTGTTGAGGCCGTTGTAGATCCGAGGCTTGAGCCCTTGTAGAATCATGTCGTTGGCACGCTCTACTTGCCCATTCGACATGGGATGAGCCACGGCGGCCCAGTCCACCCGGATGTGGTGATCCTCGCAAAAATCCAAGAATTTTTTGCCGGTGAACTGGGTACCGTTGTCGGTGATGATGGAGTTTGGGACCCCGAAGCGATGGATGATGTTGGTGAAGAACGCCACCGCCTGCTCGGACCTGATGTTGTTCAGGGGTCGGACCTCGATCCACTTGGAGAATTTGTCGATGGCGACCATTAGGTGCGTGTAGCCCCCGGGCGCCTTCTGCAAGGGACCAACGAGGTCCAGACCCCATACAGCGAAGGGCCAGGTGATGGGTATCGTCTGCAGAGCCTGAGCGGGCAGGTGGGTCTGCTTCGCATAGAATTGGCACCCTTCGCAGGTGCGGACAATTCTAGTGGCGTCAGCCACCGCCGTTGGCCAGTAAAAGCCTTGCCGGAAAGCATTCCCGACAAGGGCTCGAGGCACTGCATGATGGCCGCAAGCCCCCGAGTGTATTTCCCGCAGGAGTTCCTGACCTTCGGCGATGGAGATGCATCGCTGGAGGATGCCCGAGGGGCTCCGGTGGTAGAGCTCCTCCTCGTCGCCCAGCAAGACGAACGACTTGGCGCGTCGTGCTACCCGCCGAGCCTCGGCTTGGTCGAGGGGTAGTTCTCCTCGGCGGAGATATCGCAGGTACGGGGCCTGCCAATTTCGATCAGGCATGGCCCCGCTCAGCTCCTCCTCAACGTTCAGTGCCTCGGCCTCGGGGGCCGAGGGTACCTCGGGCGGAGCCGAGGGTACCTCGGGCAGAGCCGAGGGTACCTCGGGCCGAGCCAAGGGCGCCTCGGGCTGAGCCGAGGGTGCCTCGGGCTCGGGCGCGTCGTCGATCTTGACGGAGGGTCGATGCAGATCCCGGGAGAAGACGTCCGGTGGGACCGTCGTTCGCCCCGAGGCTATTTTAGCCAGCTCGTCTGCAGTCTCGTTGTAGCGCCGAGCGATGTGGTTGAGCTCGAGCCCGAAGAACTTGTCTTCCAGGCGCCGAACCTTATCGCAGTAGGCCTCCATCTTCGGGTCGCGGCAGTGGGAGTTCTTCATGACTTGGTCGATAACGAGCTGCGAATCACCGCGGGCGTCGAGGCGTCTGACCCCTAGCTCGATGGCGATCCGCAACCCGTTGACCAGAGCTTCGTACTCGGCCACATTGTTGGACGCCGGGAAATGGAGGCGCAGCACGTAGCGCAGGTGCTTTCCGAGGGGCGAGATGAAGAGCAGGCCCGCGCCGGCTCCTGTCTTCATCAGCGACCCATCGAAAAACATGGTCCAGAGCTCCGGTTGGATCGGAGCCGTCGGCAACTGTGTGTCGACCCATTCGGCCACGAAGTCCGCCAACACCTGGGACTTGATGGCCTTCCGAGGGGCGAATGAAATTGTTTCGCCCATGATTTCCACCGCCCACTTTGCGATCCTGCCCGAGGCCTCTCGGCACTGGATGATCTCCCCCAGGGGGAAGGATGACACCACAGTTACCGGATGAGACTCGAAGTAGTGTCGTAACTTCCGCCTCGTCAGGATCACAGCATACAGCAGCTTCTGAACTTGTGGGTAGCGGATCTTGGTCTCGGACAGTACTTCGCTGACGAAGTAGACTGGCCTCTGAACGGGCAGTGCATGCCCTTCCTCGTGCCTCTCGACCACAATCGCGGCGCTAACCACCTGAGTGGTGGCGGCGACGTAGACCAAGAGGGCTTCTCCATCAGCTGGGGGCACCAAGACAGGCGCCTTTGTAAGGAGCGCCTTCAGGTTCTCAAGGGCTTCCTCGGCCTCAGGGGTCCAAGCGAAACACTCGGTCTTCCTTAAGAGGCGGTACAGAGGCAGACCTCTTTCGCCGAGGCGTGAGATGAAGCGGCTCAGGGCCGCGAGGCATCCCATGACCCTCTGTACGCCTTTTAAGTCCTTGATGGGTCCCATGCTGGTGATGGCTGCGATCTTCTCCGGGTTGGCTTCGATGCCTCGCTCGGAGACGATGAACCCCAGGAGCATGCCCCGGGGCACCCCGAAGACACACTTCTCAGGATTGAGCTTGACTCCTTTCGCCTTGAGACATCGGAATGTCACTTCAAGGTCGGAGAGGAGGTCGGAAGCCTTCCTTGTCTTGACTACGATGTCATCGACGTAGGCCTCGACTGTGCGACCGATGTGTTCGCCGAACACATGGTTCATGCACCGCTGGTACGTCGCGCCCGCATTCCTCAAACCGAACGGCATGGTGACATAGCAGTACATGCCGAACGGCGTGATGAAAGAAGTCGCGAGCTGGTCGGACTCTTTCATCCGGATCTGGTGATACCCTGAGTAGGCATCGAGGAAGGACAGGGTTTCGCACCCAGCGGTGGAATCCACGATTTGATCGATGCGAGGCAGAGGGTAGGGAACCTTCGGACATGCTTTGTTGAGACCAGTGTAGTCAACACACATCCGCCATTTCCCCCCTTTCTTCCTCACAAGCACAGGGTTGGCAAGCCATTCGGGATGGAATACCTCTTTGATGAACCCTGCTGCCATTAGCTTGTGGATCTCTTCGCCAATCACTCTGCGCTTTTCCTCGTCGAATCGGCGCAGAGGCTGCCTGACGGGTCGGGCTCCGGCCCGAATATCCAGCGAGTGCTCGGCGACATCCCTCGGTATGCCGGGCATGTCCGAGGGACTCCACGCAAAGACGTCGGCGTTTGCGCGGAGAAAGTCGACGAGCACTGCTTCCTATTTGGGGTCGAGCCCGGAACCAATCCGGATCTGCTTGGAGGTGTCGCCGCTGGGGTCGAGAGGGACGGCCTTAACCGTCTCCACTGGCTCGAAGTTGCCGGCGTGACGCTTCACGTCCGACACCTCCCTGGAGAGATTCTCCAGGTCGGCGATGAGGGCCTCGGACTCGGCGAGGGCCTCGGCGTACTCCACGCACTCCATGTCGCATTCGAACGCGTGTTTGTACGTGGGGCCGACGGTGATGACCCCGTTGGGGCCCGGCATCTTGAGCTTCAAGTAGGTGTAGTTGGGGACGACCATGAACTTCGCGTAGCATGGCCTCCCCAGTACAGCGTGGTAGGTTCCTTGGAACCCAACCACCTCGAACGTCAGGGTCTCCCTTCGGAAGTTGGAGGGCGTTCCGAAGCAGACGGGGAGGTCGAGTCGCCCGAGGGGCTGGACGCGCTTCCCAGGGACGATCCCGTGGAAGGGCGCAGCGCCTGCCCGGACGAAGGACAGATCGATGCGCAAGAGCTTGAGGGTCTCGGCGTAGATGATGTTGAGGCAGCTGCCCCCATCCATCAGGACCTTGGTGAGCCTGACGTTGCCGATGACAGGGTCGACGACGAGCGGGTATTTCCCCGGGCTCGGCACCTGGTCGGGGTGGTCAGCCTGGTCGAAGGTGATGGGCTTGTCGGACCAGTCTAGGTAGGCTGGCGCCGCCACCTTCACCGAGCAGACCTCCCGGCGCTCTTGCTTGCGATGCCGAGCCGAGGCATTCGCCGCATGCCCTCCGTAGATCATGAAGCAGTCGCGGACCTCGGGGAACTCTCCTGCTTGGTGATCTTCGTTCTTATCGTCGTTGCGGGCCCTGCCACCCTCGGCGGGTGGCCCGGCCCTGTGGAAGTGACGTCGAAGCATGACACACTCCTCGAGGGTGTGTCTGACGGGCCCCTGATGGTAAGGGCACGGCTCCTTGAGCATCTTGTCGAAGAGGTTAGCACCTCCGGGGGGCTTCCGAGGGTTCTTGTACTCGACGGTGGCGACAAGGTCCGCGTCAGCGGCGTCGCGTTTCGATTGCGACTTCTTCTTGCCTTTCTTCTTGGCGCCGCGCGGAGTAGACGCCTCGGGAGCCTCTTCCGATGGGCGGCCCTGGGGCTGCTTATCCTTTCGGAAGATAGCCTCGACCGCCTCCTGGCCAGAGGCGAACTTGGTGGCGATGTCCATCAGCTCGCTCGCCCTGGTGGGGGTCTTGCGACCCAGCTTGCTCACCAGGTCGCGGCAGGTGGTGCCAGCGAGGAACGCGCCGATGACATCCGAGTCGGTGATGTTGGGCAGCTCAGTGCGCTGCTTCGAGAATCGCCGGATGTAGTCCCGGAGCGACTCTCCCGGCTGTTGCCGGCAGCTTCGAAGGTCCCAGGAATTCCCGGGGCGCACGTATGTGCCCTGGAAATTGCCGGCGAAGGCTTGGACCAAGTCGTCCTAGTTGGAGATCTGCCCCGGAGGCAGGTGCTCCAACCAGGCACGAGCAGTGTTGGAGAGGAACAGGGGGAGGTTACGGATGATGAGGTTGTCGTCGTCCGTCCCACCCAGTTGGCAGGCCAGGCGGTAGTCCGCGAGCCACAGTTCCGGTCTCGTTTCCCCCGAGTACTTCGTGATAGTAGTCGGGGGTCGGAACCGGGTCGGGAACGGCGCCCGCCGGATGGCCCGACTGAAGGTCTGCGGACCGGGTGGTTCGGGCGAGGGACTCCGATCCTCCCCGCTGTCGTAGCGTCCCCCACGCCTGGGGTGGTAGCCTCGGCGCACCCTTTCGTCGAGGTGGGCCCGACGGTCGCGTCGATGGTGCTCGTTGCTGAGGTGGCCCGGGGCCGCAGGCGCGGTGTTGCGCGTGCGCCCGGTGTAGACCGAGGCTTCCCGCATGAATCGGGAAGTCGCGGCATGAGGTTCCGAGGGATATCCCTGCCTTCGGGAGGCAGTGCTCTCGGCCCGTCGGGCCGCAGCGCCTTCCAGAAGATTCTTGAGCTCTCCCTGGATTCGTCGACCCTCGGTGGTTGATGGCTCTAGCATCGAGCGGAGGAGCATCGCTGCGGCTGCCAGGTTCTGACCAACCCCGCTGGATGCGGGCGGCGGCCTGACCCTGACATCGTTGGCGACGCGGCGCTGGAGACCTTGGGGCAGGTGACGTATTTCTCCGGCCGGGGGTTGGCCCGCCCATGCCTGCCCGACGTCCCGACGGATCGGCTCAAGCGCTCCTGTTCCCTCGTTGAGCCTGGCCTGCGCCTCGCGGACTTGCTCGAGTTGTGGGTCGTAACCCCCCGCCGGAACGGGGACCACAGCTAGCTCCCGCGGGATGTCGGCGCAAGGCACTGGCCTAGGAAGATCACCGTCCTCCGGCATGCCGAGATGGTTGCCTTCGGAGGGATCCCCTAGCTCGATGTGGAAACATTCGCGGCTTGGGCCGCAGCCCTCGTCGTCAAGGCTGCGGCTTCCGTCGGAACAGTCGGAGAGGCAGTAGTCACATGCGGTCATGAAGTCCCGCATGGCACTGGGGTTGCCAAGTCCAGAGAAATCCCAACAGATGCTGGGATCGTCGTCTTCCTCGGACCCGGAGGGCCCGTCGGTCGAGACGTCCGTCAACCGGTCCCAAGGCGACCGCATACGAAACCCCAGTGGGGTTGCACTCGCCTCAATGAGAGCGCCCGCCAAGGCGAGGTCGCTTGGCGGGTTGAGGCCGAGTCGAAATGACATAAGATGGGAGTTAGTCAGTACCTTTTGGTCGACGAGGAGCGACGAAGTCACATCGGGGACTGGTTGCACTGTCGTCCCAGGTACGAGGGCGACGTCCTGCAGGCTTTCCGCGAGCGCGCTGGCGTCGTCTTCTTGCTCGGGGTCGGCGTGTCGCGGGGGGACGGCGCTTGCCTTCGTCTCGAACGCGAGGTCGACGCCCAGCGTGCCTTCCGTCGGGGCGTCGGGGGCGTCGATTCGCTCGACGGCTGACGAAGCGCGGCCTCCCGCTTGGCCTTGGTTGCCTCGCCTCCTCCTCCGTTGGCGGGGGAGAGGACAGGGCGAGCTCGAATGTTGTTCTTCCGCCACGCGGGGAAGATGTCGTCGATTCCGCCGCCGGGGGGCGGGTTGTCGGCCGCCATTGTCGTTGTCGCGCGGCGGAGGAAGGAGTATCATGTCGTAGCTGCCGTTGAAGGACATGAACTCAAGACTCCCGAAACGGAGAGGTTGCTGGAGACTGCCCATCTGGAGCTTGACGGGAAGCTGTTCGTCAGCACGCAGCAGGCCCCTACCTGGCGCGCCAACTGTCGGCGTTTCGAGACCGGGGGGTCCCCGAGCCGACGAGTGAGTGTGCTGCGTGCCCCAGCCCAGATGGGTCGAGCGCGTGGGTGAGCGCGAAGGGGGGAGAGGCGAGGTGGCCGGAGACGGGCGTGAGAGAGGTGGAGATCCCGCGGCCTTCGTGTTCGTCCCGCGCCCAGGTCGGGTGCGCTTGCAGTAGGGGGGTTACAAGCGTCCACGCGGGTGAGGGAAGCGAGCGGCCCCAAGAGAGCGCCTGTCTCGTCCTCGTCCCCGCACGACCAACCTCCTCTAAGAAGGCCCTGGTCCTTCCTTTTATAGTCGTAAGGAGAGGATCCAGGTGTACAATGGGGGTGTAGCAGAGTGCTACGTGTCTAGCGGAGAGAGAGCTAGCGCCCTAGGTACATGCCAATGTGGCAGCCGGAGAGGTCTTGGCACCTTGCTGGCGTGATGTCGTGGCTGTCGGAGGAGCGACGGAGCCTGGCGGAGGGACAGCTGTTGGAGCGGTCGAGTCCTTGCTGACGTCGCCCTGCTTCCGTAAGAGAGCTGAGAGCCGCCGTCGTCATAGAGCTTGTGGGGCGCCATCATTGTCCATCTGGCGGAGCTGGCCAGATGGGACGCCGGTCTTGATCTCCGTGACCCGAGTCGGCTCGGGGTAGGATGATGATGGCGCTCCTTGTTGACGTGGCGGGCCTGCGCCCCAGGTCGGGCGACGTGGGGGCTCCTCCGAAGCCGAGGTTGAGTCTGTCTTCTGTTGCCGAGGCCGAGTCCGAGCCATCGGGTCGGGCGAGGCGGAGTTTCGTCGTCTTCTGGGGCTGAGCCCGAGTCCGAGCCCTGGGGTCGGGCGGAGCGGAGTTCGCCGTCTTCCGGGTCTTAGCCCGAGTCCGAGCCCTGGGGTCGGGCGGAGCGGAGTTCGCCGTCTTCCGGGTCTTAGCCCGAGTCCGAGCCCTGGGGTCGGGCGGAGCGGAGTTCGCCGTCTTCCGGGTCTTAGCCCGAGTCCGAGCCCTGGGTCGGGCGGATCGGAGTTCGCTATGGCGCCTTTGGCAAGGCCTGACTGCCTGTCAGACTCACTCTATCGAGTGGCACTGCAGTCGGAGTGGCGCAGGCGGCGCTGTCCTTCTGTCAGACTGGTCAGTAGAGCGGTGGAGTGACGGCGGTCACTTCGGCTCTGCCGGGGGGCGCGTGTCAGGATAAAGGTGTCAGGGCACCTTTGCGTTAAATGCTCCTGCAACCTGGTCAGTCGGCGCGGCGATTTAGTCAGGGTTGCTTCTAAGCGAAGCCAAGGCCTCGGGCGAGCCGGAGGTGTGTCCGCCGTAAAAAGGGGGGCCTCGGGCGAGGCGGAAGTCTCTCGAGGTCGGCTGCCCTTGGCCGAGGCTAGGCTCGGGCGAAGCGTGATCGAGTCACTCGTGTGGACTGATCCCTGACTTAATCGTACCCATCAGGCCTTTACAGCTTTATGCTGATGGGGGTTACCAGCTGAGAATTAGGCGTCTTGAGGGTACCCCTAATTATGGTCCCCGACGGGTTTGTTATAAAAGTTGTAGGAAGTTAAAAAACCGTAGGAAGTGTATGATTTTGGTGTAGTAATGCCGCCAATTGAAGTCATCACCATAGCATCAGACCATCTCCTGCCCATATTGCTCCTACAATTAAGAAAAGAAATTTATAATATAAATTTAATGTTTCAAGTCTAATCCTAAATTGCGAACAACTCACCAGTCGTTCAGTCGCTTGCTGGTTGCATAGGACCTCAGATTGTGTCGGGTCCGATCCCTAATGGCCCTAGATGTATACGTCAATAGCACATGGCTCAGCACCAGTTTCAACTTCTTATGTTTAGCAATTAGTAACAGAAAATATGTTCTCGAAATAGTACTTGGCATATCTCACTATTCATGAGACATACGAATGTACCCATCACCGACAAACGTATGCTTCCCAAACTCGAGAATCTTTTGAATGATTCCATAGTACTTAATTTCTCGTCCAAGTGCATTGATCATCCTAGACACAACTTCAGAGCTAATAACTGTGACTGCTTGAGGATGAGAGGCCTCAAAAGGTGATGTCTTAAAGTGTTGGAGACCTTCTATGTCGAAGATCACTTGCTTAACATTTTACTTCGGCACAAGCTAGTGTGTTTCAGGAATATCTCTACTGATGGACGAAGCCAACCTTCGGTCGAGAAGGCATGCAAAGTAGCTTTGCACATGACCAAGTGAAATAGTATTAACCAAAGTCAATAGCTTTGGCGACAACAAAGGAGCTTCGGGTACAAGTAAGAGGAAAAGGCGACGAAGTCCAAAACCCGCACAACCGAAGATGGGGAAAATACGCCACTGCCCTAATAGTATTTGTAAACAGTAAGGGGTTCAATTGTAATCTTATACTAAGTCATCGTCTCTCCTATAAATAGATGAACAGTACCCCCACATAAAATAACTTTTAGCCAGGTGCTACATCTTCGCATAGCTCAGCCTCCAACACACCTTTGTGCTATCTTGCATCAAGAAGCCGAAGGTATGATTGTAAACTTGTATTGTATGAGAAAAGAAATAAAATGCTAAGGCATATGAGATAAGTTCTCATTTCTCACTTTGTCATACTCTATGCATTCCATTCAGTTGCATTCAATCTTTATCTTCGAAGAGTTATCTCGAAGAGATAACACTTCAAGGACGAAGGTTTCTTCCTTTTAACATTGTGTTGCCTTATTTTTGATTCCATATAGCAATTGAAACAAGTGACCAACAGAAAGTGAAACCCATTAACATCGTGTTGACCATGGCTTCTAACAATCACCCTCCCATAGGCATTTTTTGAGCACTGAAAAGCATATAAAGTAATTGGACAAATACTATTGTCATTTGAGAGGAATGTAAAATGATCCAAGAGAAGATTGTACATAAGATCGAAACTAGTTGATGAAATTTGGACATCTGTTTAGCCCATGTCATCGCATCACATCAAGTTGCTTGTTAGTAGGTTGATTTTTAGACCTCCAATTCTGCTTGTCGTACTCACTACATAAAAACATGAATGGATAAGGACTAGACCAACATGAATATAGAGTTGATCAAGACAAGAGACACTTACATGAAATATGGTTCTATCTCTTCCATATTGGTATACATGTATTATTAAATAAATATTAAATATGAGAAAAAGATATCACTACATAAAAACAATTAAATAATTGATCGTGTTTGGAGACATACTTGTTTATCATTGATGTACATGCGGAAAAATTATCGAGGATATAGTGGCGTGGGATTATGGCCACACTAACACTAGTCATGGAGGCAATGAGCCTAGATGATTACCTGGACAAGCATAACCATGCATTAAGTGTTTAATGTCTCGAATCCCACACTAAACACATAATCCTTAAATATATTGTTTGTTTCTAGTTTCCACTCTTACCATCCTTTGTTCCATATCGAACTAGATCTCACCTTTACATGTTAAAATGCTCATTGATAATTATATCGTGAATTCACTTGTGATGCACTTTTATTTGTTACAAAAAATTACAGGAGAATATGTTTTTTCCTCTTCATTCAAGCACATGATTGCATATAGATTTTCTACGGTATACCTCACTCGAGCTATTCTTCCCTTCTCCTAAATACAATGTAATTATATTACTGTTCAGCTACATGTAATTCTACAGTTTACTATTCATTGTATTTTTTATGAATACAATCTGCCATTTTTTATATTAGCACAAAGACAAAACATAAAATATAAATTTGCCTTATAACATCAAATTATAGCGTCAAATATAAATTCACCTTGCGGGCATGGAGGGGCGGCTGCGGGCAGCTTGGCGGGTGGGCAATAGCGCTCAAGAGATAGCAAACGGACGTGGCATCATGGGGGCACACATGGGCACGGTGTCGTGGCGGCACGTATGAGAGCCCATGGGCCCAGTTGGGCCCTATATTGCCAAAGATCTCCAAAACCCTTTATCACCTAATTGAGAAGGTATGTTTCAGGAACAATATAAAGAACCAGCTAAGCTAACCTTCATTAGAAGTAGCTTGAGAATCATAAGGAGAAGCTATGAAGCTTTGCCTGTGCATAGGCATTGCAGAGATGCGCACCGAAGTAGGTAGCTTAGTTCTGGAGGTCTTGGTGCACGAAGCAAAGAAGAAGAGAACTCAGAAGACTTGTTCAGCATGGAAATAGAAGGAGGAAAGACAATATTGCCCCTGTGATATTTGTGAGCATGTATATAAAATTTGTGGGTATACTTGTAATTTCATACAAAGTTGTACCTCTCCCTATAAATAGAGGAACAGTGTCATGCAAAAATGCACCTCTCGAGAGCTTAGAGCTCAGAGCACTGATTTGCTCACGCTTCGAAGATACCTTCTGGCCCGCACTCGTGTGAAGCCGAAGGTACACTTGTAATCATTTAATATATTGTAAGGAATAAAATGATGTTTGTACATATGAGTAATATATCTTGCCCTTTGTAATTTACATACCATACCTATTGGCATATCTTTATACTCTTTGACTTCTTTCTTGAATTAACCTTTGAAGAAGAGCTAATTGGAGAGAGAAACTTCTAGTTTAATAACTTGCGTTGCCTTGTTTTTATATGTTTAAGTAATAAAAAACGAGTGACCAATAGGCCCAGAGGAGTAGGCATCATGGTTGCGGTGTCGTGGGGGCCCAAGGGCATAGGGGCGTTGCATCATGGGGCATAGGGGCATGACGTTGATGGCACGACGAGGAGCAGGTGGCGCGGTCGGCACGTGGCAAGGAGTAGGTGGGCGCAACGGTGCCCGAGGGCGACGGGTGATGTGGATGTACGAAGATGAAGTTGAACCAGCGGTATGGCTATAGAAGGCCAGAAGAGGAAATGAGCTCAGGCACACAGACACGTTGATTTAATGCATTAAATTTTGGCGACTTACAGTTACCACCGAAAGTTACCCTAATTTTTGGCGGCTATGTGCCAGGCCGCCAAAATTTGCTTGTTGTCGTTGGCTAACCCTAGACCACCAAAATTTATTCTATTAGTTTCGGTGGCACGTTGTTAGCCGCCGAAAATTGATTTACGTTCGACGGCTAACAGTGTGCCACCCAAATTAATGTAATAACTTTCAGCGGCCTAGGGCGAGCCGCTGAAACTTAGCTTAGCCACCGAAAATTCATGAGTTTCTTTTAGTGATGGTGCCATTTTGATTCATATAGTTTTTAGCAAATTTAATTTCTAAAACCTTTATCCTAGATGGGGTCTAGTTTTGTTGTAGTTTTTATGGTCCACAAGCTGCTTCTCTCAAGATTTACTATTCTATACATGCATGTTAAATAGTGAAAGGACCTTGATATAGTCTACAGGGGTGTATAGAGGTTTGTGAAAATTAGAAACAAATAAACTTAGGGTGCGTTTGGTTGCGGGACAGTAAGGACAGGGACGTTCCCTGGCGTCCTCTCTCGTCCCTCCAATTTTGAGGGACAACTGGGGACAACACTGGGATAGTCCTGTCCCAACCCTTGACCCAGAACCAAACAACCTAATTTGAGGGATCGTCCCATCCCATCCCGTCCTATCATTGCAAGCAAACGCACCCTTAGGGAAGTGTGATACTTGCATGCAATTCCACAAAACTAACATGCAACATAGAGAGCTCAGCTATAGCTATGTCTAAAAATTGAACTCAAACCAGAACTTGGAGATATGCTTGAAGATGTCCACCTACAAGTCTATAAAGTACCTACACTCATAAACATGAACGATTAACTCGGTCAAGTGCAAAGCAAATATTGTAATTCAAAATATAAGGGACAAGACACATGATTTATCTCAATGTTTAGCTCGCCACTAAGACTTACCATATTCACGTTATTGAGGAAGTCACTAAGGATTTGAATCTTTTCCAACCATATCCTCTTCTTAAGTCGACCAACACTGATATTGAACTTGATGGTTCCAGTAAGATATTTTGGACAATAAATTTTTATTCATATCTCACCACAAGCACAAGAGTTTCTCTAGTGACGCCTAGCTCTAAGGAGCCTCACCTCCAAGAATCCCTACGAGAAACTAGTTAAATAAAATGGGTAAAGAAACCATCGAACTTAATCAAATAAGCCAACGAACTTAAGCTAAGTTCATTGGATTACCTATGAACGTAGCTGATGGTATGTGATTAACCTTAAGTTCGTCGGCCCCCACAAACTTATCCTATTAAGTTCGTCAAAAATATGTCGTCGACTATGTTCATCGATAAACCAACGAAATTATCTTAAGTCCATCGGCTCATTAGATTAAGTTCGACAGTTTCTTCACCCGCATACTTTAATTAGTTTCCTGTAGTGAGTAACAAGTGCACAACAAAAATTGACGAAACACGACAAGTGGTCAAGGTTTGGTTTTCTCTTTTTTGCCCTCTAACACTTAATCACACACTAATCACTTACTCTCGCAAAGAGAGGGGTCATAAAGATCTCAAGTAGGGCTTGGGATGTCCCAGTAATGATCTAGAGGTCACTAGCCTCACTAGTGGTGTGGGGTGGGTATATATATCCCCAGTCGTCTTCACTATCGAGCTTCCAGTCAAAACGTCGTGGATCTCATTCCCTTCGGTACACGATGGCGGCCACACCATAAAACTTGGTTGGTGTGGTCTCGCAATATTCTCGCCCCACTCAGTATAATTACAACGGCTCGTGCAAGAGCCGATGGTTTTGTGTGGATTTTTCTAATCTCACTCAATATACTAGGAACAACCTAGAGCAAGCGCAATAGCGGTCTAACTAACCTAAACACTTCGCGAAACACCTACGTCAATCAACGAGTGATTATACTAAGCACTTAGGTATTTGGAGCAATGGAGACGTGTCTCACTTCACTTGGTATGTTGCTTGTGCTCCCACACCTCCAAATGGTCGGGTTGTGTGGTATATATAGGCCCCAAACTAAAACTAGCCATTAGAAAGCAAGTTGAGGCTTTCTGTAGCGCACTAGACCTGTGCATCGGACCTCCACATGTAATAGCCGTTGGAGGTAGTCATTGGAGCTTCTTAAGATGGCGCACCACACCTTCCATACTTGGCGCACCGAACCTATTTCACAAAACATGATGCTTCTCGTATTTTGGGCATATCTTTTAGCTTTGAACTCCGATTTTGATGAACTTGGACTTTTTGAAAAGCTAATAAAATTCTCTACATCCTAGAGTTGAAGCAATGTCAGGTTGAGTAGATTTGGCACATCGAACCGCTTGTACAGTCCACTCTTGTGCTACTGCTTTTTTTCAGCACACCCATATTCATATTGTGTCATAACTCGTAGCTCCGAACTCCTATTTTGATGGTCTTGGACTTTTTGGAAAGCTAATAAAAATCTCTACATCTAAGAGTTGAAGCTATGTCAATTTTAGTAGATCTAAAATCATGGGGCACTTCTAATTAAGCCACCCCTTTGTCTTGACTTTGGTAACTTCACTTTTGTTTGTGGCTTTGCATCCCACTTCTAATTCTTGGGTGTTGGACTGTTAGTATGTATAAAGTTATCAATAAGACTTTATAATGTTTTCTTTGAAGTGTTGGTCGATCTCCTCATTGCCTTAGTCCATCAATACTTTGCATCCTGTGAACTACAAAAACAAACACTAGCAAACACATTAGTCCACAAGTTATGTTGTTCATCATACACTAAAATCATTTAGTCAAATAGGTCAGGGTCCATTTTCCTTACAGACTATTCATCCTCCATCTAACCATCTAGATCCTAACACACTATTAAGATAGGCCATTGAGTTTTGAGACCGTCTGCATAGAACTTCCGAGTGTGGCTGGGAGAGTTGCACGCACCGAAGGATGGTGGCCTCCCAGTGCCCGTGAAGGTGTTTGTCGTGAACCTCCTGAAGCCTTATGCGCCTCAGAAGATTCACGGAATGGAACAAAGTATAGATGACCAAACGTGTAACATGACACGACATTGGCACTAGCAGTATAAAGCACGACACTATTAGACACGACACTATCAGACACTTTTAGTATTCTGGTCGTGTTGTGCGTGTAAACTATTAGCCTAGACATGACACTATAGTGTCTAATCGTGTCGTGCCAGCACTATATGGCAGTAGCACCTATTAGTTCACGTGCCAACCAAGACACTATTTCAGTTTATAAGCTCAAATAGTCTAGAAAACCTTTAAGATTATAAATATAATTTCAAAACATGAATATGTATACCAGTATAGACTAGATTTATTATATTTAAAAACTATAACAAATCACAATTTATAATCACATCTATGGACCACCAATTGGTCTAATAAGTCGTGCCTAATCGTGTCGATCACTTAGGGTGTGTTTGGTTCAGCTATGAGCGGTGAAAAAACTATTGCGAACTATCCACTGTAAAAAAAGTTGTTGTAAGAAAAGTTAAAAGTCGTTTGGTTCAAACTAGTATGAGTTGTCTACCGTAAACAAAAAACATATTGTTTGTATACACTTTGTTTAAGTGTATCTCTTATCAATATTGTTAGAATTATAGGCATTTTCCGTATTATTTTAATTCCATAAATTAACATTATGATGATGACATATAATAAATAATTAACCATAGAAATCGTGATCTTAAATTGATCCATACCAATATGAATCAAGAGATATGAATTATATAAATCATATAAATACGATAAACATGTATACTGACTGAACAAATGAAAATAAACAGATAGAAACATAAATAGCATGACCCTAATGTTAGGCATTTTTCTATCAGAGGTTTTGCTGCTGTGCTAAAGCCTGATCCTTTTGATGGTAAAAACTTTTTGATATGGAAAGCTAAGATGGAATTGTGGCTAACTGCAATGTCTTGTTTTCATGCCGCTGAGGGCAAGCCTGCCAACTTACCTCCTGAGGATGAGGCTAAGTTTAAGGCTGAAGACAACCTCTTTCGAGGTGCAGTGATTAGCGCACTTGACACAAAATTCCAGAAAAGCTATATCATCCTTCCCACAGAGAAAGAGCTGTGGGATGCACTTGTCGGAAAGTTTGGAGTAACTGACGCTGGTAGCGAGCTGTACCTCATGGAGCAGTTGTATGACTACAAGATGGTTGAGAACCGATCTGTAGTGGAACAGGCTCATGAGTTTCAGGCACTAGCTAAGGAACTCGAACTTTTTCCTTGTCCTTTGCCTGACAAGTTTGTGGCTGGCGGTATAATCGCAAAGTTGCCACCTTCTTGGAAGGACTTTGCTACCTCTCTCAAACATAAGAGACAAGAGTTCAATGTGGAAGAGCTCATTGGTACTCTTGATGTTGAGGAAAGGGCTAGAACAAAGGACAGTGGAAAAGGTGTTGAGACCTCTACTGCTAATGTGGTGCAGAAGAGAAACTTCCGCAAGTTTAACAAGAAGAAAAACCAGAACAAACCAGAGAACGCGAATAAACCTGTTCAAACAGCACAATTTAAAAAGAAGAACAATAATAACAAGGGAAAGGGAGGATGCTTTGTCTGTGGCAGTGATCAACATTGGGCAAGAGAGTGTCCTAATCGTAAGTTCACTCAAGACAAGAAATCAGCTAATGTTGTAACCACTGAAACTGAAGATGGAACATCTGGGTATGGTAATTCTTTACCATTTGTTCTTTCAGTTTGTAATTCACCTGAGTGGTGGATGGACAGTGGTGCAAACATTCATGTGTGTGCTGATGCCTCTATGTTCACTTCCTATCAGGTCGGGAGGTCTGGTGCCTTGTTAATGGGAAATGGGTCGCGTGCTCATGTTCTTGGTGTTGGTACGGTCATTCTGAAGTTTACTTCGGGAAAGACGGTGCCATTGAAGAGCGTGCAGCATGTGCCCTCTATCAAGAAGAATCTCGTTAGCGCTTCTATGCTATGTCGAGATGGATACAAAGTTGTTCTTGAGTCTAATAAATGTGTTGTGTCGAAACATGGTACTTTTGTTGGTAAAGGATATGACTGCGGAGGCTTGTTCCGCTTATCACTGCATGATGTGTGTAATAAAATGGTGAATTCTATTAATTTTTCTGATGAGTCAGATTTATGGCATTCACGTTTTTGTCATTCAAGTTTTGGCTGTCTTATGCGGTTAGCAAATATAAATTTAATTCCTAAATTTAACTTGGTCAAAAAGTCTAAGTGCCATGTGTGTGTTGAATCAAAACAACCCCGCAAGCCTCATAAGGCTGCTGAGGCGAGGAGTTTGGCACCTCTAGAACTTGTTCATTCTGATCTGTGCGAGATGAATGGAATTTTGACCAAAGGTGGTAAAAGATACTTTCTCACTTTTATAGATGACTCCACTAGATTTTGTTATGTGTATCTCTTAAAAACAAAAGATGAAGCGTTCAATTATTTTAAGGCCTATAAAGCTGAAGTTGAGAACCAACTTGAGAGGAAAATAAAACGTTTAAGGTCCGACCGAGGTGGAGAATATTTCTCTAATGTGTTCGATGAGTTCTGCGTGGAACATGGTATTATTCATGAGAGGACACCGTCATTCTCACCACAATCCAATGGGATTGCTGAAAGGAAAAACCGCACTCTAACAGATTTGGTGAATGCCATGTTGAGTACAGCGGGATTATCCAAGGCATGGTGGGGTGAGGCGATTTTGACAGCATGTCATGTCCTGAATAGAGTTCCAACAAAGAACAAAGAGATCACTCCATTTGAGGAATGGGAAAAGAGAAGATTAAATCTCTCATATTTGCGCACTTGGGGTTGCTTGGCTAAAGTGAATGTGCCAATCAACAAAAAGCGTAAACTTAGGCCTAAAACTGTTGATTGTGTATTCCTTGGGTATTGTTTTCACAGCACTGGGTATAGGTTCTTAATTATAAAATCTGATGTGCCGGATATGTATGTTGATACTATCATGGAATCAAGAGACGCAACATTTTTTGAGAATGAGTTTCCCATGAAGAATACACCTAGTGATATAAGTCATGAGACTATAATTCCCCATGAGCACGAACTGTCGATTCCTATAGATCATGCTGAGGATTCTCACGTGCACATCCCTGAGGAGGATGACACTATAGTCACTCGAAAGAGCAAGAGACAGAGGGTTGCAAAATCCTTTGGTAATGACTTTATAGTGTACCTTGTGGAAGACACACCAACTACCATTAGTGAGGCATATTCCTCTCCTGATGCTGACTTATGGAAGGAAGCAGTAAGGAGTGAGATGGAATCTATTATGTCTAATGGAACTTGGGAGGTTGTTGACCGTCCTTATGGTTGTCAACCTATAGGTTGCAAATGGATCTTCAAGAAAAAGCTTAGGCCTGATGGTACAATCGAGAGGTACAAGGCAAGGCTTGTGGCCAAAGGATATACCCAAAAGGAGGGTGAAGATTTCTTTGATACCTACTCACCAGTGGCTCGATTGACTACAATTCGCACATTAATAGCCGTGGCAGCCTCTTATGGTCTTATCATTCATCAGATGGATGTTAAGACAGCTTTCCTAAATGGAGAGTTGGATGAGGAGATCTATATGGATTAGCCAGAAGGGTTTATTGCGGATGGTCAAGAGAACAAGGTGTGCAGGTTGATAAAATCATTGTATGGCCTAAAACAAGCACCTAAGCAATGGCATGAAAAGTTTGATAATACTCTTACAGCAGCTGGTTTTGTTGTAAATGAATCTGACACGTGTGTGTATTATCGGTATGGTGGGGGTGAGTCTGTTATGCTATGCTTTTATGTTGATGACATCTTGATCTTTGGATCAAATCTCAATGTGATTGAGGAAGTTAAAAATCTTCTATCGAGCAATTTCGAAATGAAAGATTTGGGAGAAGCTGATGTCATTCTAAACATCAAGCTTGTTAGAGAAGCTGATGGTGGGGTAACTTTGTTACAATCCCATTATGTGGAAAAGGTATTGAGTCGCTTTGGTTTTAGTGACTGTTATCCTGCTCCAACACCTTATGACCCTAGTGTGCTATTAAGAAAGAATCAAAGAATAGCAAGGGATCAATTGACATACTCCCAGATCATTGGCTCGCTCATGTACCTTGCAAGTGCAACAAGGCCAGACATCTCTCATGCTGTGAGTAAGCTAAGTCGGTTTGTGTCGAAACCAGGAGATGATCACTAGCGTGCTCTTGAGAGAGTGTTGCGGTATTTGAAAGGTACTATGACATACGGTATTCATTATACCGGAAACCCAAAAGTGCTGGAAGGCTATTGTGATGCCAACTGGATTTCTGATGCTGATGAGCTTTATGCCACAAGCGGATATGTGTTTCTGTTTTGAGGTGGCGCTGTTTCCTGGAAGTCTTGCAAGCAGACTATCTTAACGAAGTCTACAATGGAAGCAGAACTCGCAGCATTAGACACTGCTGGGGCTGAGGCCGAGTGGCTTCGTGATTTCCTATTGGACTTACCGGTAGTTGAAAAACCGATACCGGCTATTTCCATGAACTGTGACAACCAAACGGTGATTACAAAGGTTAACAGTTCTAGGAATAACATGAAGTCTACAAGGCATGTTAAGAGGAGATTGAAATCTGTCAGAAAGTTGAAAAACTCCGGAGTTATAACGGTGGATTATGTCCACACATCAAATAATCTGGCAGATCAATTCACTAAGGGTCTATCACGCAATGTGATAGAAAGTGCATCGAGGGAAATGGGTATGAGACCCATGTGAGATCTACTCTAGTGGTAACCTGCTCTATGTGATCGGAGATCCCATGAAGTAGAGTGGAGAAACAAGCTAGGAGTAGATTGTGAGGAAAGATCCCTTCTTTAACTCATTTCTGATGCACATCTTTCCTATCTGTAAGGCAGGATGGTTTTTACCTTAATGTATTCCAAGAGTCTTATAAAGGTGAAATGTTGTCCTACAGAACATCTTTTGAGGAATACACCTATATGAGTCAGACTGCTGGTCACAGTCTATGGGACTTGGGTAATCCCTAAATACTCATGAAAGGCACTGAAGTGTGACTTATATGCTTCTAAAAAGCGGGAATACCCTTTTGCAGCCTAGTATCAGCAAAGGATTTGAGTGAATCTTATTTCGCACAAAACTGTCAATTCAAGGCATAGTCCATTGTTCAGTTGTGAATGAGTGAAACTCTTATTCTAGATGGATGTTCAACTTAACAGTCTCCATCGAAACACTGGTATATCAAAGGATTGTGATTCTGATACTTCATCATTACAAACCCTAGAGTTTGGTGGGGATTGTTGGACCTTTTATGGGCTTGGCCCATTTATTGAATAAACTCTATGGTGTGTAATGGTGGAGAATACCAATAGTACCACATTGGAAGTCCAAGGGTCTTTTGCTTTGACTTATATGGTGGGATTTATTTCACTTAACTTGAGAAGTCAAGAAATGGACAAGGGCGTGCCACGCGCGCGCGCGCGCCGCCGCCGCCGGCCGGGCCGGGCGTGGCGTGGCGAGGCAGGCAGGCAGGCAGGCGAGCGGGCGTGGTGTGGTTGTGTTAATTTTTAGCACTCACTAACCGCGTACGTCAGCCGAGTTTTTAGCACTCACTAACCGCGTACGTCAGCCGAGTGACCCTGTCTCTTCGTCTGCCGAGTGACCCTGTCTCTTCGTCAGCCAGCCGAGTGACCCTTCTCCTTTAGCTGGCCGACTCATGACATGACTCGGCGAGTGCTGGCCGACTCATGGCATGACTCGGCGAGAGCTGGCCGACTCTTGGCGTGACTCGGCGACCTTTCTCCTTCAACTTCCCTCTG
Source organism: Zea mays (assembly GCF_902167145.1). Classification (NCBI taxonomy): domain Eukaryota; kingdom Viridiplantae; phylum Streptophyta; class Magnoliopsida; order Poales; family Poaceae; genus Zea; species Zea mays. The sequence continues at coordinate 29,792,329 of NC_050098.1, read as the reverse complement.
CGAGAGGTTAAATAGAGGAGCACCCCTGTCACTCGGTACACGCGAGAAACACTTTCAGTCTCACAGTCCAGCCGCCGAGTGAGGGTATTTCCATCTCGTAACTCTGCACGCACAGAGAAGCGAGAGGGCAGGTGCCTCCGAAGCCGGTGTCGTTCGAGACCTTGCACGGGGGATCGGCAATTAGGTTTTTGGGGAGCGTCTACGCGACTGCCCAAAAACATCTTCAACATGACAAAGGAAGCTGGCCAAGGATCTGGATCATCAGAGCGCATAGGAGGGTATGATCAGTTTATTTACTTACTGTTTTGTGTTCTGGAGATTATATATGTTTCATATATTCATCTATATTGTTTCATATTTACGAATGATTTTATCTTATCTGTTCTGTCTTATTATAATATGATAGATCTGTCTGTTTTAATTTTACAGTCATGTTATTTATGTTTCTATCTGTTTATTTTCATTTGTTCAGTCAGTATACATGTTTATTGTATTTATATGATTTATATAATTCATATGCTCTATGTTCTCTTGATTCATATTGGTATGGATCAATTTAAGATCACGATTTCTATGGTTAATTATTTATTATATGTCATCATCATAATGTTAATTAATGGAATTAAAATAATACGGAAAATGCCTATAATTCTAACAAATATATCTAATTAAAAATCGATTTCACATTTGTCTTTCATGTATTTTTACAAATAATTTTTTTATATAATTCTATTTTAAACAATTTTTATTGAAATGTTTTATTTTATTTGTTATAACCCTTAAGTATTTTTAATTTTATTTTAGTTTCTATTTGCTACATTTGCTTATTAACATAACGAACTTGGATAAGCCGCGAAAAGCCGAGTCCAATCTACTTTCAAATTTTTAAAAAAGTTGTTATTTCAAAGCAGCTGCAAAAAAAACTCTGTTTTTTTCAAAGCAGAATCAGGTAAAAAAAACTGAACCTAACCTACCCTTAGTGCTAGTGCGGCTTATTTAGCACGGTGAGTATGAGTCACTGTGCTGGGTAGCAGCCAAGCATAGCACGAGCACTATATAAATCGTGTAGTGCCATATCAAAACACTATGGATTGTGTCGTGTTTATTGTTGGTTTATTAGCACGGTCCACTTGACAATCTACATAACGAAGTGTCGTTCGGTTAACGCTGGAAGAGGTAGGGAAGGAGTGGACCAAGCATGACCTTATACCGTCCGCCATGTAACAGACGATCTGTATTAGTGGCTTCAGTTATTTAGCTCTCCAACAGCAAACTGTAAACGTCCGTGTCCTTTTTCCCTCTAACAAGAGACCGTAAAATGTTCTCTAAAATATAGATGGTGAAGTGTGTCATCTAAATGTAGAGTTTCTAGGATCGTTCTCTATGCATTGTGCGAGCTCCCTCGCGTTGAACTAGTTTCTGTCCTCGTTTGTGTGCAGACTCCAGTGTATTTGTTGCGTACAAATCGAAGATGCTTTAATATCTTTTTTTTCTACACGAAATTGCTGCACAAAAGAAATGCTGACACCGTTATCGTACTTCAATTGTTTTTAAATGTACGTCCCGAAATAGATTTGCTAATTAACCGAGGATGAGTACAATATCATTAAAAAATTGTATCTAGCATTTTTAATACATACAATATTTCATTTTTATTATATACAAAATGAAGGAAAATAAGGAAGTTAATGAATTATGTTGTCACTGTAGTTATAGAGGACCAAATTTAGAGGATACTGCTGAAGATAGAAAAGATATAGATGACGTAATCTTTTAAAATGTGTTGTAAAAACAGAGAATATTCTTTTATAAGACGGAATTTAGAGAACGTTTGAGTTTTAAGGTCGCTGCTCTATGGATTGGGTGGATATACGAATCAAACCATATCGTCGGTACATAAAAAGGGCATCATGCCTCTACCTAGCCGATAACATCATAACACCATATGCGTCGTGAGCTTATTTATCATCTATCACTCGCTGTCGCGACGTGGGCCGTGCACGTGTGGGTCCGGCCAATAACTACCGAACACAACTGCTTTGTCGAGTGACTGAACCACTCGCCAAAGCCTAGAAAACACTCGGCGAAATCTTTGCCGAGTGTGACACTCAATAAAAAAGTCTCGGTGAACTGTATATCGGCAACGACTTCTTTGTCGAGTACTTTTTGTCGGGCACTTGGTAAAGACTTTGCTAAATGTCACCTGATACTCGGCAAAGAAAAGTCGTCATCACGGCGTCAGGTGACGTTGACGGAGACTTTGTCGAATGTTAAATAACATGACTATTATTTTTTCATTCACCATTTTCTACTTTTCGAGTGGCTTGCAGTTTAAATCTGAATTATCCGAGAAAATTCAATTAAACGAACAAAATCTAATAGTTATAGCAACCAATTTTATAATTATGCCAAAATCAAACATGTAGGTTTACATATTGTAGAAACACACCACAAAAAGTTTGGTGTGAAAAAGAAAAAAATGAAAATATACTTTGCCGAGTGTAAAAAAGACACTCGACACAGTCTTACTTTGCCGAGTGTCAAATAGGGGACACTCGGCAAAGAAGCTATTTTGTCGAGTGTCAACGTCCGCCGCTCGGGAAAGGTAATGGCCGTCAACTATAGACGGCTGCTGACTGCCCTTTACCGAGCGTCGCGTTTCGTCGAGAGCTTGACACTGTCTGTCTATGTCGAGTGTCTCGCCCTTAGTAAACGAAGTCTTTATCGAGAGTCTTATCTCGTTGAGAGTGGTACTCAGGGTCGTGCCGACAAAATCCAAGGCCCTGTACAGATTTTAAAATAAGACCTCTTTACTAGTCGAGGATGTTAGATATCGGTGAACAAAACATCATAAAACTGCAGGCATGGGGGTTGTGGCTAAACTTATTGAGAGCACCTAGAGGGGGTGAATAGGTGATCCTATAAAATCAAACACTAAATAGCCACAAAACTTAGTTATAGAAGTGTTAGTGCGACTAAGTAGCTTTGAAGAAAGTTCTTGTGAACACAATAATCACAGAGAGAGCAACACAAGAGACACGCGGTTTTTATCTCGTGGTTCGGCCAAGTGACACTTGCCTACTTCCACGTTGTGGCGTCCCAATGGACGAGGGTTGCACTCAACCCCTTTCAAGTGATCCAATGATCAACTTGAATACCACAGCTTTCTTACTTATAGTCTTTCTCCCGTTTGCGAGGAATCTCCACAAGTTAGAGCCTCTCGCCCTTACAATAAATATCACAAAGAAGGCACAAGAGTAAGGCTAGGAGAGCAACACACACAACACACAAATCCACAGCACAGACACGCACATAAGCCAAGACTTGAGCTCGAAACATAGCACAGAGAGTTCACAACTCGAACGGAGCTCAAATCACTAACACAATCGATCAAATGCGCGGAGGCGGAGTGTGAGAGTCTTAGAATGGTTAGTGAATGCTTGGGTGACTCCTCCATGCGCCTAGGGGTCCCTTTTATAGCCCCAAGGCAGCTAGGAGCCGTTGAAGACAAACTTGGAAGGCCATCCATGCCTTCTGTCGAGTGGCGCACCGGACAGTCCGGTGCGCGATTTCCTTCCAAATCGGGCACAGATGACCGTTGCAGCTCCGTGCCCGTTGACGAACCGGACATTGTCCGGTGCCCCCCCCCCCACCGACCGTTGGAGCTGCCACGCGTCGCCCGCAGATTTCGCGGCCGACCGTTGGCGCTGGCTACCGTTGGCTCACCGGACAGTCCGGTGAATTATAGCCATGTCGCCTTTTCCGTTTCCCGAGAGTGACGAGTTCGCCGCGGATGACTCACCGGACAGTCCGGTGCACCACCGGACAGTCCGGTGAATTATAGTCGTACACCGTCGTCAACTCCCGAGAGCGGCCTTTTCACCGGAGACCAGCCTGGCGCACCGGACACTGTCTGGTGCACCACCGGACAGTCCGGTGTGCCAGTCCGAGCTGAAGTTTGGCTGCTCACAGCCAAGTCTTTTGCAATCTGATTCCTCTCTTTTCGGCACTGTTTCTAGCACTTATACAAACAATGTTAGTTCACAAAAACAATGTACCAAGTCTAGAAACGTACCTTTTACTTTGATTTGCACCTTTCACACATTTAGCACATTAGTACTTAAATAATGTGTTGGGCATCTAATCACCAAAATACTTACAGAAATTACCCAAGAGCACATTTCCCTTTCAATCTCCCCCTTTTAGGTGATTTATGCCAACACATCAAAAAGCAACAAAAGAAGTGCAATATCGATTCAAATTGAAGATCAAATTGTTTTTGCTTATGATTTGGCATATTTGGATCACTCTTTGCCATCACTTGGTTTGTTTTTGCAAATCAAATTCTTTGTCCTATCTCTAAGTCAAACATACTTGTTTGGGCACATAGAGAGTTATTTCAAGAGTAAAATTGATCAATTGCCAAAAACTCCCTCTTTTCCCATAATCAAAATTCTCCCCCACAAGAGACCAAATTTTGCAATAAGAGTATTTTGGACAAATCAAAAATTCTAACTCTATTGTTTTCAAAATTCACAAGTGGTAGCTGATCCATTTGCTTTGACCTTAATTTCTCACCCTTTGGCATTAAGCACCAAAACGGGATCATTGTCGGCCCTTTAACCCCATTGCCTCACCAAAAATGTCAATTAAGAGCAAAAAGGCAATGAGAGCATAAATATGAACTTGGAAGTGAGTACACTAATACCGGAGTGCAGTGGAAGTCTTTGCATCGTCCAAGTTCACCTTTCCCTTTCAATGCACTTTTGAGACTACATCAAGTATACTCAAACACAAAGGTTAGTCTCAAAGGGTCAAGTTGTAGCATATCTCCCCCTAAATATGTGCACCATTTGCATATGGACTTGTGAGGTCCGGGGAGGTCGTATACAACTTGAGCACCACAAATATACAACGAGTAATGTAAATGCTTCAAAGTAACATGATCAAAGGCATAGAGCACCTGTATGCTATAGATCAATCCAAGTTACGTGAATCTAAGACATTTAGCTCACTACGCAACCTGCAAAAAGTTTTCTCATCCAACAGCTTGGTAAATATATCGGCTAGCTGGTTGTCGGTGCTAATATGGTACACCTTGATATCTCCCTTTTGTTGGTGGTCTCTCAGGAAGTGATGCTGGATGTCTATGTGCTTAGTGCGGCTGTGTTCAACAGGATGATCCGCCATGCGGATTGCACTCTCATTGTCACATAGGAGTGGGACTTTGCTCAGATTGTAGCCAAAGTCCCGGAGGGTTTGCCTCATCTAAAGTAGTTGCGCACAACACTGTCCTGCGGCAACATACTCGGCCTCAGCGGTGGATAGGGCAATGGATGTTTGTTTCTTAGAGCTCCAGGACACCAGGGACCTTCCTAAAAATTGGCACGTCCCCGATGTGCTCTTTCTATCAACCTTGCACCCGGCATAATCGGAGTCTGAGTATCCAATCAAGTCAAAGGTAGACCCTTTGGATACCAGATCCCGAAGCAAGGTGTAGAAACTAAATATCTAAGAATTCGCTTAACGGCCACAAGGTGACATTCCTTGGGGTCGGATTGATATCTAGAACACATGCATACACTTGGCATAATGTCCGGTCTACTAGCACATAAATAAAGCAATGAACCTATCATGGACCTGTATGCCTTTTGATCAACAGACTTACCTCCTTTGTTGAGGTCAACATGCCCGTCGGTTCCCATCGGTGTCTTTGTGGGCTTGGCGTCCTTCATCCCAAACCGCTTGAGAAGATCTTGTGTGTACTTTGTTTGGGAGATGAAGGTGTCGTCCTTGAGTTGCTCTACTTGGAACCCAAGGAAGTAGGTCAACTCGCCCATCATCGATATCTCGAACTTTTGTGTCATCACCCTGCTAAACTCCTCACAAGACTTTTGATTAGTAGAACCAAATATTATGTCATCAACATAAATTTGGCACACAAAAAAGATCACCATCACAAGTCTTTGTAAAAAGAGTGGGATCGGCTTTCCCAACCTTGAAGGCATTAGCAATTAAGAAATCTCTAAGGAATTCATACCATGCTCTTGGGGCTTGCTTAAGTCCATAGAGCGCCTTAGAGAGCTTGAACACATGGTCGGGGTACCTGTCATCCTCAAAGCCAGGGGGTTGTTCCACGTATACCTCCTCCTTTATTGGCCCATTGAGGAAAGCGTTCTTCACATCCATTTGAAATAGCCTGAAAGAGTGGTGAGCGGCATAGGCTAATAAAATTCGAATAGACTCTAGCCTAGTCACAGGAGCAAAAGTCTCCTCGAAATCCAAACCTACGACTTGGGCATAACCTTTTGCCACAAGTCGAGCATTGTTTCTTGTCACCACCCCGTGCTCGTCTTGCTCTTGTTGCGGAACACCCACTTGGTTCCCACAACATTTTGCTTTAGACGTGGCACCAGGCTCCAAACTTCATTTCTCTTGAAGTTGTTGAGCTCTTCCTGCATGGCCAACACCCAATCCGGATCCTGCAAGGCCTCTTCTATCCTGAAAGGATCAATAGAAGAGACAAACGAGTAATGCTCACCAAAGTTAGCTAATCTTGAGCGAGTAGTTACTCCCTTGCTTATGTCACCCAGAATCTGGTCAACGGGGTGATGTCGTTGGATCGTTGCTCGGACTTGAGTTGGAGGGGCACGTGGTCCTTCTTCCTCCATCACTTGTTCTTCATGTGCTCCCCCTTGATCATGTCCCTCTTCTTGAGGTACCTGTTCACCGTCTTGAGTTGGAGGATGCACCATTGTGGAGGAAGATGGCTGATCTTGCTCCTGTTGTTCCTGTGGTCGCACATCACCAATCGCCATCGTGCGCATTGCGGCCGTTGGAACATCATCTTCATCTATGTCATCAAGATCAACTTGCTCTCTTGGAGAGCCATTAGTCTCATCAAATACAACGTTGCTAGAGACTTCAACCAAACCCGATGATTTGTTGAAGACTCTATACGCCTTTGTATTTGAGTCATACCCTAGTAAAAATCCTTCTACTGCCTTGGGAGCAAATTTAGAATGTCTAGCTTTCTTCACCAGAATGTAACATTTGCTCCCAAATACACGAAAGTAGGAGACGTTGGGTTTGTTACCGATAAGGAGTTCGTAGGAGGTCTTCTTAAGAAGGCGATGCAGATAGAGCTGGTTTATGGCGTGGCAAGCTATGTTCACAACTTCCGACCAAAACCGCTCGGGCGTCTTGAACTCTCCAAGCATCATTCTCGCCATGTCGATAAGCGTCCTGTTCTTCCTCTCTACCACACCGTTTTGCTGTGGTGTGTAGGGAGCGGAGAACTCGTGCTTGACGCCTTCCTCCTCAAGATACTCCTCAACTTGCAGATTGTTGAACTCGGAGGTCCATGTGAAGAAGCTCCAGTGGTCTTGATGTTGTCATCACATTCTTGCTATGATGAGTGCTTCCCACCTGTTTCTCTGCCTGACATGCTGCACAAGGCCTATCTTTCTCGAAACAAACATTGGTTAGTCCTAACACATGTTCTCCCTTTAGAAGTTTATGAAGGTTCTTCATCCCAACATGTGCTAGACGACGATGCCACAGCCAGCCCATACTAGTCTTAGCTATTAAGCATGCATCTAGATCGGTCTCCTCTTTCGAAAAATCAACTAAGTAGAGTTTGTCGTCTAATACACCCTTAAAAGCTAATGAACCATCACTCCTTCTAAAGACAGATACATCAACGTTTGTAAAAAGACAATTGTAACCCATGTGACACAATTGACTTACAGACAGAAGGTTGTAACCAAGCAACTCTACTAGAAATACATTCGATATGGAGTTCTCGTTGGTGAGGGCTATCTTGCCCAAGCCTTTGACCTTGCCTTGGTTCCCATCTCCAAAGATGATCGTATCATGGGAATCCTTGTTCTTGACGTAGGAGGTGAACATCTTCTTCTCCCCCGTCATGTGGTTTGTGCATCCGTTGTCGATAATCCAACTTGAGCCCCCAGATGCATAAACCTGCAAGGAATTTAAGCTTGGGTTTTAGGTACCCAACTCTTGTTGGGTCCTACAAGGTTAGTCAAAATAGTTTTTGGAACCCATATGCATGGTTTGTCTCCCTTGCATTTGGATCCCAACTTCCTAGCCACTACTTTTGCATTCTTACATGAAAGAACAAAAGAAGTGTTGCAAGCATGAAAAACAACAGTAGGTTTATTACACATTTTCCTAGGCACATGATGCACAACATGATTTTTCCTAGGCCTACTTCTACCATGCACAAAAGTAGAGCTAGAGGCAAATGAAAGGGAATTAGGCTTACACCTAGTTCCTAAATAATTTTGGTGGTTGAATTGCCCAACACAAATCTTTGGACTAACTAGTTTGCCCAAGTGTATAGATTATACAGGTGTAAAAGGCTCACACTCAGCCAATAAAAAGACCAAGTTTTGGATTCAATAAAGGAGCAAAGGGGCAACCGAGGGCACCCCTGGTCTGGCGCACCGGACTGTCCGGTGTGCCACAGGACAGTGAACAGTACCTGTCCGGTGCACCAGGGGACTCAGACTCCAACTCTTCACTCTCGGGAATTCTCGGAAGCCGGCGCGCTATAATTCACCGGACTGTCCGGTGTGCACCGGACATGTCCGGTGCGCCAACGAACCGCGGCCTCCGGAACTCGTCATCCTCGGGTTTTCACGACAGCCGCTCCGCTATAATTCACCGGACTGTCCGGTGTGCACCGGACTGTCCGGTGTGCCAGCGGAGCAACGGCTCTCTGCGGCGCCAACGGCTCCCTGCGCAGCATTAAATGCGCGCGCAGCGCGCGCAGACGTCAGGGCTGCCCATACCGATGCACCGGACATCAAACAGTGCATGTCCGGTGTGCACCGGACACCCAGGCGGGCCCACAAGTCAGAAGCTCCAACGGCTAGAATCCAACGGCAGTGGTGACGTGGCAGGGGCACCGGACTGTCCGGTGTGCACCGGACTGTCCGGTGCGCCATCGAACAGAAGCCTCCAGCCAACGGTCAAGTTTGGTGGTTGGGGCTATAAATACCCCAACCACCCCACATTCATTGCCATCCAAGTTTTCCAACTTCTAACCACTTACAAGAGCTAGGCATTCAATTCTAGACACATACAAAGAGATCAAATCCTCTCCAATTCCACTCAAGCCTTTAGTGACTAGCGAGAGAGATTTGCCGTGTTCTTTTGAGCTCTTGCGCTTGGATCGCATTCTTTCTTTCTCTTTTGCTCTTGTGATCAACACTCAATTGTAACCGAGGCAAGAGGCACCAATTGTGTGGTGGCCCTTGCGGGAAAGTTTTGTTCCCAGTTGATTGAGAAGAAGGAAAGCTCACTCGGTCCGAGGGACCGTTTGAGAGAGGGAAGGGTTGAAAGAGACCCGGCCTTTGTGGCCTCCTCAACGGGGAGTAGGTTTGCAAGAACCGAACCTCGGTAAAACAAATCCACGTGTCACTCTCTTTACTTGCTTGCGATTTGTTTTGCGCCCTCTCTTGCGGACTCATTTATTATTACTAACGCTAACACCGACTTGTAGTTGGGATTATTTTTGTAAATTTCAGTTTCGCCCTATTCACCCCCCCTCTAGGCGACTATCAGCAAACATGGCATGTGGATCAATGTAAGTAGTATGAACATAACTCTTATTATAAATGGAATGACTAGCAATTTTCCTATCATAAATAAAAGCATGATTCCTTTGAGGACTACTAGCCATAGGGGCATTCCCTTTCTCCTTGTTGACAACGGGAGCCTTTTGGCTTGTTAAGTTCTTGGTTTCCTTTCAAAACCCAAGTCCATCCTTAATTGAGGGGTGTCTACCAATAGTGTAGGCATCTCTAGCAAACTTTAATTTATCAAAATCACTTTTGCAAGTCTTAAGTTGAGCATTAAGACTTGCCACCTCATCATTCAATTTAGTAATAGCAATAAGATGTTCATCACATGCATCAACATCAAAGTCTTTACATCTATTACAAATAACAACATGCTATACACATGAACTAGATTTATTAACTTCCTCTAGCTTAGCATTTAATTCATCATTTAAACTCCTTAAACTAGAAACAGATTCATGGCAAGCAGACAACTCAGAGGATAGCATTTCATTTCTTTTAATTTCTAGAGCAAGAGATTTTTGAACACTAATAAATTTGTCATGTTCTTCATATAAAATATCCTCTTGCTTTTCTAAAAGTCTATCCTTTTCATTTAGAGCATCAATCAATTCATTAATTTTCTCTACTTTGGCTCTATCTAAACCTTTAAATAAACTAGAGTAATCTACTTCATCATCGGAGGATTCTTCATCACTAGATGAAGTGTACTTGGGTGTGTCCTGAACACGTACCTTTTTCTCCTTGGCCATAAGACATGTATGACGTTCGTTGGGAAGAGTGAGGATTTGTTGAAGGCCGAGGTAGCAAGTCCTTCGTCGTCGAAGTCGGAAGAGGAGCAGTTCGAGTCCCATTCCTTTCCAAGGTGCACCTCACCCTTTGCCTTCCTGTAGTTCTTCTTTTTCTCCTTCTTCCCGCTCTTCTCTTGTCCCTGGTCACTATCATTATCGGGACAATTTGCAATAAAGTGACCAGTCTTACCGCATTTGAAGCATGAGTGTTTTCCCTTTGTTTTATTTCTGTTGGGGTACTCCTTGCGTCCTTTGAGTGCGGTCTTGAAGCGCTTGATGATAAGCGCCATCTCATCTTCATTGAGTCCGGCAGCCTCCACTTGAGCTACCTTGCTTGGTAGCGCCTCCTTGCTGCTTGTTGCTTTGAGAGCAACGGGCTGCGGCTCGTAGATGGGTACTGGACCGTTCAAGGCGTCATCCACATATCGTGCCTCCTTTACCATCATGCGCCCGCTCACAAATTTTCCGAGTATCTCCTCGGGCGTCATCTTGGTGTACCTGGGGTTATCACGAATAAGATTGACAAGATGGGGTCAATTACGGTAAATGACCTGAGCATGAATCGGACGACATCATGGTCCGTCCATCTTGTGCTTCCATAGCTTCGAATCTTGTTGACCAGGGTCTTGAGCATATTGTAGGTTTGTGTTGGCTCTTCTCCCCTAATCATGGCGAATCTCCCCAGCTCACCTTCCACCAACTCCATTTTGGTAATCATAGTGGCGTCGTTTCCCTCATGAGATATCTTGAGGGTGTCCCAGATTTGCTTGGCGTTGTCTAAGCCACTTACTTTGTTATACTCATCCCTGCAAAGTGAAGCTAGCAAGACAGTAGTAGCTTGGGCATTTTTTATGAATTTGTTCATTTATCATCACAGGGTTATCCGTACTATCGAAATGCATTCCATTTCCCACAATTTCCCAAATGTTAGGATGGAGAGAAAATAGATGACTATGCATTTTATGACTCCAAAATGAGTAATCCTCTCCATCAAAGTGTGGGGGTTTTCCAAGAGGAATAGAGAGTAAATGGGCATTTGAATTGTACGGAATACGGGAATAATCAAAGGAATAGTTTTGATTAACCATCTTTTTCTTTGACGAAGAATCATCATCGTCGTCGTCTCTTGGTGAAGAAGAAGATGCATCGCTGTCGTAGTAGATGATCTTCTTGATGCGCCTCTTCTTCTCCCCGTCCTTCTTCTTGTGACTCAAGCCTGAGTCAGTGGGCTTGTCATCTCTTGACTCGTTGAAGATGGACTCCTTCTCCTTGTCGTTGACCACCATCCTCTTTCCCTTAGGATCCATCTCTTCGGGCGATAAGTCCATTAGATGAAGAGTACGACTCTGATACCAATTGAGAGCACCTAGAGGGGGTGAATAGGTGATCCTGTAAAATCAAACACTAAATAGCCACAAAACTTAGTTATAGAAGTGTTAGTGTGACTAAGTAGCTTTGAAGAAAGTTCTTGTGAACACAATAATCACAGAGAGAGCAACACAAGAGACACGTGGTTTTTATTCCGTGGTTCAGCCAAGTGACACTTGCCTACTTCCACGTTGTGGCGTCCCAATGGACGAGGGTTGCACTCAACCCCTTTCAAGTGATCCAATGATCAACTTGAATACCACGACTTTCTTACTTATAGTCTTTCTCCCATTTGCAAGGAATCTCCACAAGTTGGAGCCTCTCGCCCTTACAATAAAGATCACAAAGAAGGCACAAGAGTAAGGCTAGGAGAGCAACACACACACAACACACAAATCTGCAGCACACACACGCACACAAGCCAAGACTTGAGCTCGAAACGTAGCACAGAGAGTTCACAACTCGAATGGAGCTCAAATCACTAACACAATCTATCAAATGCGCGGAGGCGGAGTGTGAGTCTTAGAATGCTTAGTGAATGCTTGGGTGACTCCTCCATGCGCCTAGGGGTCCCTTTTATAGCCCCAAGGCACCTAGGAGCCGTTGAAGACAAACTTGGAAGGTCATCCTTGCCTTCTGTCGAGTGGCGCACCGGACAGTCCGGTGCGCCACTGGACAACTACTGTAGCCTGTCCGGTGCGTGATTTCCTTCCAAATCGGGCACAGATGACCGTTGCAGCTCCGGGCCCGTTGGCGCACCGGACACTGTCCGGTGCACACTGGACAGTCCGGTGCCCCCCGCCAACCGTTGGAGCTGACACGCCTTTTCACCGGAGACCAGCCTAGCGCACCGGACACTGTCCGGTGCACCACCGGACAGTCCTGTGTGCCAGTCCGAGCTGAAGTTTGGCTGCTCACAACCAAGTCTTTTGCAATCTGATTCCTCTCTTTTCGGCACTGTTTCTAGCACTTAGACAAACAATGTTAGTTCACAAAAACAATGTACTAAGTCTATAAACGTACCTTTTACTTTGATTTGCATATTTCACACATTTAGCATATTAGTACTGAAATAATGTGTTGGGCATCTAATCACCAAAATACTTATAGAAATTGCCCAAGGGCACATTTCCCTTTCACTTATGCCTCACGTCATGGAATAGAAGCATACATATAGACAGATTAATAAAGAATTAGAGATGTTTGAATGCATTAAAGCTAATAGTTAATTGACTGAAAATTGTTAGTGAAATTAGCTAGCTAACAAATAGCTAGCTAACTATTAGTTAATTTACTAAAAGAGGTTAATATCTCAACTATTAACTATACTGTTTTGATGTCTTTAGCTAATTTTAACAGCTAATTATTAGCTCTAGTGTATTCATACACCCTTTAATTAGCAAAGTGATCCGACATAATGTTAACATTTTTTCAAAATTTAAACGTGGAGACAACATGGAACCAAAACAACTTGTGCTTTCATATAGTACGAAAATAAACTATTATATTGTACTGCAAATTTACACGTTTGGAGGCCCTAAATATTTAGGGCCCTGTTCCAGTGCAAAGCTCATACACCCTCTGGCACGGGGCTGGTGGTACTCGATAAAGAATGTTTTACCGAGTGTCCGATAAAATATACTCGGTAAAGCGCAAATTCCCAACACTCGGCAAAAATAGCCGAGGGTGGTTACGCCTTGCGTGGCACTCGACTATTGATCGCTGCCACTGTCAGCGACGCGAGGTGCGGCCGGTCATGCCTACGTCGCCCCGGCTTGCGTCATCAGCTCCACGCAACCCATGCCGGCCGGCAGCGCGCCGTGCATGTCGTTACGTAGTACCACATGTGTGCACCGAATCATTTTATTAGTCGTTACTCAGGAGGACGTGGCTCGCTGCCTAGACTGGCTCTGTTTCAATCTGCTATGGCTATGCCTTAACACTTGATAGCAAGCTCTACCTTTATATTTTTTACTGCTGAGTAATAGTAAGAATGTGTGTGTGTGTGTGGTTCATATAAATAAATATGTAAATTCCTCTGTGGACTGTAGATCTCCATATGTAGGCCATAGGCAATCTAGCTAGCTGTCCCGGCCGCGGCCCGCCACAATAAATATATTGTCCGTTGGGGCCACCATTAGTTGAGCTCTCGTACGTCCACTCTTTTTTTTTCTCATAATAACAATCTTCTGGTCCATATGTTCCTGTATGTACACACGTGCATGTAAAGTGATGTATGCTTGCTCTCAACTGAACTACTGAAGTCAGGTCTTGTATATGCCCACTGCACCTGCCTGCGCCTATGCGTGCATGTGGGTTCTTGCCACTGTTACTGGCTTCTTATATCTAGACCAGTAGCCGCCACTTCTGCCTCTTTTTATACCAGTCCCGGTGCTGCGGAACACACAGAGCGAGGTATCTAGAGACAGAGAGGGCTGTGTGGAGAGAGAGAGAGAGAGAGATCGATGGAGATGAGAGCGAAGAAGAGCAGCAGAAGCAGCACGAGCAACACCAGCGGCAGCACGACGACCACGGCGGTGGAGAGGAAGGAGATCGAGAGGAGGAGGAGGCAGCAGATGAAGAGCCTCTGCGCCAAGCTCGCCTCCCTCATCCCGAAAGAACACTACTCCTCCAAGGTCATGTGTATTCGAATTACAATTACGGCTGTTTGGTACCAAAGGTCTAGCTAGTTAATTGCTAGCTATTAGCCATATATATGCTCGCCCATCCAGAGATAGTAAATTCTGTATGTACAACGAAGCACAGGATGCTATGACCCAGCTGGGTAGCCTAGACGAGGCAGCCACGTACATAAAGAGACTCAAGGAGAGGGTGGAGGAGCTGCGGCACAAGAGCGCCTCTGCACGGCTCTTGGCCGCTGGCAGTGGCACGAGACGAGGCGGAGGAGGAGGAGGCGCCTCCACATCGTCGGCAGCGACGACCACGGCGAGCGGTGGCGCAGGATCATCTGAAGAAGCCGGCCGGCGGGAGGACGACATGCCGCCGGCGGTGGTAGAGGTTCGGCAGCACAATGACGGGTCAAGCCTGGACGTGGTGCTCATCAGCAGCGCGGCGCGACCCTTCAAGCTGCACGAGGTGGTCACCGTGCTGGAGGAAGAAGGCGCCGAGACCGTCAACGCCAACCTCTCCGTCGCCGGCACCAAAATCTTCTACACCATCCACTGCAAGGTACGTACGTACGTACGTAGGTAGGACCGTAGGAGTACTACATCACAATTCTCTCTGCTCTTTTTCTTTCAAAGCTTCAGCCTTCTGCTCTTTATGTTTATTCCGTTTTACAATAAATATCGGTAGAACATAAATGAGTTCAAATAAAAGGGTTGTTAATTATAATTTTTGTAGCCTTTTTGGATCTACACTTTTTATTTTAGACATTTCTTTATCCAATATCGTTTGAAAATTTTAAATTTTAAATATGAGAAAATTTAAAAAACGTAATTTATTTATCCAATATCATTTTTTGTTATTTTTCTATCCGATGTTATTCAAAAAATTGAACTTTAAATATGAGGAATTTAAACATAATTTCGTTAGATAGATAATTTCAAATAAAAAAATTATCGACTATATAATTGCATACAAAGATTTGTAACTTTTGTTTTGGTTATTTCTCCATCCAAGATTGTTTCCTGCCACTACATATTTACTTGTTTAGTCACTAGTGATTATAGGCATATGGGTTCTTTTGATAACTATGTGAAATCTTGTGAATTACATATTTCAAAATCAAAATAATTTTAAATAAAAAAACATTAACTGTAAAGTTACACAACTTTTTAATATATGTAGCTTTTATCTTAATCGTTTCTTCATCTAAAATACTTTTCTACCACTATGTACCCACGGGGTGACTATACAATATATGGAATCCTAGTGTTAACTCTGCATAATATTATGAATCGAATATTTTAGTACTAAAATAAATTTAAATAAAAATTTGTCAACTATAAAATGGTAGATCTCGTCGAATATTATAGCTTTGATATAAAGTTTTTCTTCATCAAATACTAAATGAGAAAATTATAAAAAAATGTGCATTGTACCATTGTTAGATTGTGTGTCTAGATATATCCGACGGTAATATTATCATTGTCGGTTCAAGCCAAAATAATGACCCAATATCACGGTCAATTCGTGGCTCGAATTGACGGTGATAATAGCCGACAATGTTGACCCGATAATCAATGTCAAATAGTCATATCCCTCCTATTCAAGCCATAGACCCGCTATCATTGTTGGCTTAAAAACCCTGGGTTTTTTAAGGTGGTGCCCTTGGTTTTGCTAGTGTCCTCATTTTTACCCTTAGTCGTTCCAGTGCTATAGAACAGAAGGGCAAAACTAAGAAAAAAACACGACTAAGGGTAAAAATGAATACACCAGCAAAACCAAGGGCACCAGCTTAAAAAACGCAAAACTCGGTTTTTTAAGGTAGTGCCCTTGGTTTTGCTAGTGTCCTCAAAAGGTGCTCTTGGTTTTGCTGGTGTCTTTATTTTTACTTTTAGTCGTGTTTTTTCCTCAGTTTTGCCTGCTAGTTTTTAATCAATCGACAATAATGAGTGTAAAAGTCTAGTGGTGAACCCTACTTTTTGTGTGTATGTTTCTTCTATTATTCACGGTAAACCAACGCTTCATCCAAATACTCAATTATAAAGTTTTTCCCTCCCTTGTGTAACTGCAGGCCTTTTGCCCAAGAATCGGTATAGATGTTTCAAGAGTTTCTGAAAGATTAAGAGCATTGGGATGATACTAGACTGATATACATATTGCTAATTATATATGACCAAGGCGCATATCCTTTTTTATGCTGTCTCATTCTTTACTGTGCGAAAAGTCTCCGAGGTCCATTCGTTACCAAAAGTTATAATACATGATAGAAATTTTTTTTTTTGCAAACACAACTGTAGATTGTTACGTTGTAAGCAAGGTTGCTACAGTTTGTAGTATATGAATATTTCGATCGATAAAATAGGAATAAAACAAAATCAACTTAACCTTTCAAATGGAAAGGAGAGCATGCAGATTGCCCCCGTGTGATGATCATATGAGCGCCGGACCGCCGGTACCACCACATGAAAACATATCCGGTGTATATGACTCTTTGGTGCATATATAGTGTACATAAACTAGCAAAGTTGACAAAAAATTCTGAAAAAAATTATATATATTGTTTCCATCTTACTCCAATTATATATAAAATTTCAAGTTTAAATTTATTATATTTTAGGTGTAATGAAAAAAATAGAATTTGTGACAAGTTTAAATTAGAAAATTGGCTAAATGTTCTCTTTTTTATTACTACTAAAATTTAATGAATTTGAACTTAAAATTTTGTATATAATAGGAGTAGTAGGATGGAAAAAATATGTATGAATTTTTTTCAGAATTTTTTTGTAAAATTTGTTAGTTCATGTGTACCATATGTGTGCCAAAGACTCTTGTGCATAGGCTAGCTAGCTAGGTTCCCATTTATAATAAAATGTTTCTAAGCTTACATATATCTACTTTGCTATATTGTAGTCCCTCCGTCTAAGCTTACGTATCTACTTTCTAAGCTTAAATATAAACCCTAAACCCACGCTCGGCCGCTCACACAAACGGCAAAGGAACCAACTGGCCTACCGCCCAGTCCCTAAGAGCAAATACAATATTTATATAAATTTTAGCTCTCTAAATCACAGATTTAAAAAGTTGCTAAATAGCTTTTAGAGTAAAAAATGTGAGTTCTCCAATAGTTCTCTAAATATAGGTTGTAATTTTGTTTTGTATTTATCCACATAAAAAATAAGTCACAAAAACTATATAATGCAGTCAACATTTTTATTTAGCGAGTTGTTAAATGGTTGCCAAATGTAGAGAGAAAATAAGGTTAGATGACAAGTTGTTAAATTTAGAAAGTTTATTTAGAAACTGTTGGAGAATAATTTTTATGTTAACTAACTAAATTATTGATTTAGAAAGTCTTTTAAAGAACTACTGGAGTTGCTCTAAAAGGGGACCGATTACAGGTGCTTGCATTGTAGACGTAAAACGTGCCAAAAGTATATATCGCTATTGGGCCTGCCCATGCACTTCCTTTTTCCGTAAACAAGCAAAGGTTCATGGGCTGAGGAGATATTTCTGACTACGAAGGGAATCATCCATCCACGGTCCGAACCCATCGAATTGCCAACATTTTTCTTATATCAAGAAGCTTCAATGATACAGATAGATTATTATAGCAAAATGTGGTATTTTGCTATAGTTTTCATTTATATTTGAGCAAGATATAAAAAAACAAATATATTTGTGTTCTGTTGGCCATGTAGGTATGAATATAGGTTTGAAGCCAACAATCATGGTTTAAATCTCCATTAATGTATAATTTTAGTTTTTACCATTTAAATTTAGAGTAGTACGATGGAAAACCATGAAAATTGGTGTTTTATATAGTAAATATTAAGTATATTGTACTTTTTATATTTTTCAGAAGATGCACACACACATTTATGTTTACCACTCCGACAAAGGCACATGCTCGTAGCTATCATTCAAAAATATATGGGAGTAGACTTTTATAAATCAAAATCGACCAAAAAGGGTTCTTGTGTTCTAACCTTTTTTAAGTCTAATTGTGATTTTGTCCTTGTTTTAGGTCTAATTGTGATTCGTCCTCGTTTATTAAACTTTATAATTTTACACATTTATTTCCGGATCGAAAATAGAGTTTGTCTCTATTTCTTTTAGAGGAGTTAACATGGTAAGCTCAACTAAAACATGCTAGTTTTCCCATGTGAATTTTCCTCTACTTTTTTAGTACTATGTGACTTTAACCTTTATTTTGACATCGAATATTCGGATAATATTCTAAATAAACTACATAAAAAATCCAAATATTTCAAATACAATTAAAGTTTTACAAAACTAATTTTCTTTTTGTTAGGGGGCCATGGCCCTACTAGACCCTTGTCTACGCCACTGAGTGTTAGTATCATATCATTTTATATAAATCTAGTCGAACTCTATACTGCTTTGCTTTACTTAGCTCTATTCTAGAATTGGATTCTTTCTTAGACTTTTGCATCAATACGCCATAGATAGATATGCCACCTATATAAATTACTGTAACAATTCCCCTGCGGCGGGTCTCGTGCACCCATTTGGCCATTTCATATATATCTTTCCTTTTCACCTTGTCGTCACTTAACATGGTATTTGACTTTACACGACACGTTGTACTACTGCATGTTTGTTTATATTTATAGGGTGACCAGGTGTCCCCTTTGCATAATAATTAATTAAACTACGAAGTTGGGAAAGGATGGCTCAGAATTCCGATCCAAAGGTATCAGCTGCTAGCGAAAAGCATATAGATATAATAATACGTACTTCCCATATAAATATTTGTGTCACGTGCACGGTGTCAAACGGGTTGCTTCTATTATATTGTATCCAATCAGTCTATCGCTTGTTCACTTGTTGTGTATATGTGTGCAATAATATACTCCTATATAGGACGAGTCTGCAGTCGGAAAGGTCTAGAAAGTATAGTATCCATAAAGAGCTCTCAGGAGCCTCTTGTCACATTTTGAACATGCATGGCAGAAATGTTTAGATTACTCGAGAAACAGATATTGCATGAACTGAACCTAATATTATAAGAGCTTCGTTAGGGTGCTTGGGAGGAACCCTTGATTCATAAATATCTTAAATGCTAGTTTAGAAACTCAAATTTTTTAGATGATTAGGGTGAAAATAAATTAATTTTCTCCTTAATCTCCTCTAATCTCTAAAGGAATTTGAGTTTACAAACTAGTCCTAAAAACAACTACAAATACTTAAGGGTAATATGGTCATTCCATTGAATATTGAACGTTGTCTCTGAGCCCGCGCACGACGAGTACGCTAGCAAAGGGGTTGCCACGCTACCCACATGTCGAGAGAGCATATCGAGAGAGGAGACGCGGAAGAGGAAACAAATATATAACTTTATATAATCTACAAGTTTAAATTTTACAAAACCTATGCAACCAAATCAACCCCTGCCCATAACCATCATTAAATCCACCAAACAAATTACAACCAAACTTAACACCATTTAAATCAAAGGTTTAGATCGCTGGATAACCTCTTCTCCTTACTCAAATCCCATGTATAATATTATTTCGATCGTCTCTCAACCGACTCCATCCCCATCCCCATCCCCCGCGTCCCTACCGCCCTCTCCCCCTCACTCACGCCGTTATCACCATTACCCCCGCCCTCGCATCGTCGCTGCTATCGTCAATCTCTCCCCTCCATAGGATCGTAGCATTACAATGGGCTATATGCTAGTCACATAAAGGGTCTTGCGGTCTTGCCGCAACCTCAAGTGCTAATGCTGCATCAACCCACCTAGAGAGGCTTGTGAGTCGCCTCAAGCACGCATGCTGCTCGTCGTTGTCGATTGATAGGGGGCTATATCACTAAAAAGGTAAATAGTATTTATAACCTTTTCTATAAACTTCACAAATACTAGTGCTAAGGATTTAGTACAATAATAAATTTTAATAATTTCTACTTACACTAGTAATACTTTTATGTCACACCCGAATTTAAGGGCAAATCTATATGCATCTCAAATACGTGTCAAGATCAAGTCTCACACATATAATGACTCATGGTACAGAAATCAATATCACATCTTTATTATATAATAGAATTCCATACAAAAATAGCTAAGTAAAATACATCATATGACAACAACAATCCTCCGCAACCATAGTTGACTAGGAGACGACGACCTATACCCCTCCGAACTCATCGCATCATCCTTCATGCTCCTTATCTTACAGTACTTGTTCTTGACCTAGTGTGATTATAGCAAAGGGTGAGCTCACATACGTTCATCGCTCAACAAGTTTGGGAAAAGTGTGATTAAGCTCACTTATGGTGGGTGCTCAAGTGTAAGGTTTACCAATGAAAATGGTTAAGGCTGAGCATTGCTTTTAAGGAAGTTGGGCAAAATTTTATTCGCAATTACTAAGTATAAGTGTATACCAACCCACTTAAATAATTGATCACAATTAATAATAAATCTCACAATGCAATGCATTAAGTTTAATTTCATAAATTACTCATGTGATGGTCTGAGCCGCGCTTGACCATGAGCACGGGTGGTATACTAGTTTTACACTCTGCAGAGGTTGCTCATATTTACCCACAAGTCTCATAAAAGTTCAGAGAACTTTGCACCCAACCACGCATGTGCCAGCAAAGCACAATACCACACTACTGAGATGTGGTGGCATAGGGACGCTATAAGGCCTTTACAAAGTTCCACTAGCATGAGAGAACCCCCAACATATTCATGCAGAGGGGCATAGGCCTCGTTCCACGGTCTGTAACCCCATGGCAGTAATTATAGCCACCACTATGCTTGTGTAACTGCCCCCTCTTGCCACTTTTCGGTAAGACCTCACACACTAGCTTCCCTAATTAATTAGCCAAGACCAGAGCCACATAGTCCTTGTGGTTACATTGTTGTCTCGGGTGGTCGCTCCATATTCCAATTAATAAATATGATCTTATCATGCATAATAACAAAGCCAACAATAATAAATCATGATTTAACATGAGTAGGAATCATAAGTAGCATTAATCCAAAACCAGGTAGAGCACTAGCAAGACTACCTATCAATTCATTTATTTGCAAGGTGTGAGATAAACAAAACTAGGTAACCTATTAGGTCCCATCAAGTTAACCTAACTGTGGCACGGTGATTAAGAATCATGAACATATTAGGACAAAGAAAATGATCAAGGACACAGCTTGCCTTTTAAGTGCAACTCCAGATACTTCTCCAATTTGGTCTTCAGGTTTCTTGTGACCTTGCATGTACTCGTAGCAACACATGCAAATAAAAAAATAATGGATATGATAACATTACACCAAAACAAGAAAATAAATTGTATAATAATATTTTATGCGCAACTAAGAGACCGTATGTTTGAGAACCACTAAAATCGGAGTTATGGTTGAAAAGCTATGGTTTTCTTAAGTTTTAGGCGATTATACAATAAACCTATATTCTATGTTTAATTAATATAAATTATGTGAGAAGAATGTTACCAAGAAGTAACTAATTCAATTTTAATCTAAGCGATAATTTGATTAGCAGTCATATCTTAGGCATCTTATACTTATAGATATATTAACATTGATTAGACAGGTTAATCTACTAGCATAGGTTAAACAAACATCTAGTTTTATCTGACAAAATGATATTACGAAAGCGTAGGTAACATTATTATGAAGATAACACAACTTGAATGGAGTAATTCATAATTATATTGAAGAAGATATTGATTTTCAATGTATTTATATATTTTTGTATTAATTTTATACCCTAAAATAGTTTCTAGGGGTGTTTCTATAATTTCTAGGGATCTAAATGTAAGGGTTTCCCTCTGGTCGAGGATGGTAGGTTGATTCATTTAAAATACAAGGTCTCTTTAGTAAGTCTATCGCGGTGAAGGGGTATACGTGAACCCTGGCCGTTGGATCCCTACCCTCGTGCCCCGATTAGATCGGTCGTAGCCCTGAACAGATATGCGATTCTGATCGCTAGATTTCAATTCGATGGTTCGGATTTTAAAAGATCACGGTCTAATCTTAACCACCCACAGCCAATCCAACGGACACAGCCAACCCTGATCAAACTGTTATTCATGATCTAATCCATGTCGTTCGGATGTGGATCTACGAACCCTCTCTCGTCTCCCTTATCTAATACCTAGACACGACGGCACATGTGCTCCGCGGCGGCGCTAACGCCGACGAGAAGCAATCCCCCCGATGAGCCAACCCGAGCGCGGATGGACTCAACATGCAGAGTAGAACAAGGCAAAGCTTATTAACGTAGCCTTACCAACGATCATGATGTTGGTGATGCCTCTCTCGTCGTGCAGGAGTTCCATGGCAGTGACGTAGCTCCGATGAGCAATCGTCGACGTTTCGGTCAGCCCTAGGCTCTGAAACTCTGCATGTTCTCTCCATGTACGTGTCGGTGAAGTCCCTTAGCCACCCCCACAAACTTCGAAAAGCGGTGCTAGTGAGAAGTGACGGTGGCTGCCTAGTTTTTTCTCTCTACATGCTCGAACATCACAATGGAGCTCTCGATGTTGTGCCTGCTTGCTCTGTCACGACTTGTGGATGGAGGGGCGACGACTCTGGTACTGATACCCAGAGGGGAGGTCGGTTGGTACCAGCTGGTGTCCTGGTTGTTACATAAATCACGAAGGATCCTAACGAACCCAACGAGGAAGACGGTTTTGGTGCTTTAGGTCCATAAGGAAGCAACTGCTTGATCACGACTTATGGTAAGAACTGGTTGATGCTTGGGCCCGCGGTGCCGGTGAGATGTGGAGATGGCTCAAGCGTGTGCGGTCGTGTCCTTGTGTGGCAAGAGAGAATGCGGGTGGGACCCGCCTGTCGGTCGCTGGTGTGCAATGGGCTGGAGCGAGCGGTTGGGCCTAGAGGCGCTAGAGGGAAGTGGGCTGCACGGGGCTAGAAACGACCCATCTCGCATTTTCTTTTTTCCCTTTTCATTTTCTGTTTTCCATTTTCCCTTTGAATTTCTATTCCAAGTCCAAATCACAATCTTAAATTTGTTTTAACTTTTCAGAATTAAGTTTAGATGCACATATAAAAAACCTAGCATGTGATGCAACTATATTTTCATATTAAGTACTTCATTCAAAAAAGTCTCAAATATGCAATATACACAAACATTGTTTATTTCAAGAAATTATTATTTTGAATGTGTAGTCAAATGAAAAGTCTATTCAAAAGTTCATATTAATTTGTTTTGCTAGAAAACATTTCTTTATGTATAATCTTTATTGAGAGACGGTTTGACTAATTCTATATAATTCACTAATAGTCTGTTTGGATGTCGATATTGGAGCACATAATTGGTAATTGGAATCAAGTTTTCTAAATTCTGTTGTTTGGTTGCACACAGAATTGAGATTTGGAATGAGAGACCTAATTCCCTGGTATAGAACTACAACTATAAACTCACTCTCCCAATACCGAGCGTCACCCCTCTGTATTGCATGGAATTAGACCGTATAATTCCAAACTTCAATTCAGCGACATCCAAATAATAGAATTGGAATTATATCTCATTTCAATACTATGGTTGATTTGGTATTGAAATCAATTCAATTGCAAGCCCTCCAATATCGACATCCAAACTGAGCATAAGGGTAATTTCACTCATATCTGGATCTTTTATTAATCTTTTATTTCGAAACATAATTATTTAAATTTCAGGATAAACTTTTCCTAAATTACCCAAAATGATATTTTGGGATGTTACATTTCACTTAAGCAAGCCTCTTAAATTCTTGTAGCTTTAGGGCTCCTTTGGAACACATGATTCGCAAAACCAGGAACAAGAAAACATATTATTAGAATGCCCATGCCATTGGAATCCTATAGGAATTTAAAACACTGGAAAGTCACAAAAAATGTGTTTGGATCATGCACACGGAAAACATAGGAATGCAAGACACAAAGGAAGCAAAATATGAGGTTGGGCCTCATGCTTATTTTCCTCCAAAATTGCTATGGAGGATGTCATTCCATAGGATTTTCAAGGAATTTATATGATCCAATCCTTTGTTTCAAAGGCTCTCATAGGGAAACTTTCCATAGGAATTGAATTCTCTAAAATTCCTTTGCTTTTTGCCATTCAAAGGAGGACTTATTCTGTAAATCTAATGACAAGCACCACACAACAACAACTACTGAGCAAGAGCAACTAGAGCTACAAAACTAATAACTAAACTAGTTATAACTATGACTACAACTGTAAGCTCTAGCTAGCTACCACTACAAGCAACTACGACACTAACTAGATATTAATGTAACACAAGAGTGAGTTGCAAAGCAAACAGAGTAAACAATGACACAAAATATATCCCTGAGGTTTGGTTGATTACTGGCAACCTACATAGTCATTATGATGAGCACCTACTTCATGGTTCACACATTAACTAACTTGACAATGCTAAACATTTGGGTACCGCAAGAACCACTCATATTGTGCACTCCATCTAGCCACGGTTTCACCGGAGTTGTGCTTTATGATATTCTAAGGGGACAAGCACAAGAGCTCCTTACAATCACTTGATCGAAGCTACAACAATAACTAATAGCCACTCGATGATCCACTACCGCTCCAAGCCATTTAGGTGGCAGAAACCACCAAGAGTAATGAGAAAACCATAGCTCAATCATCACTAGTGCCACTAGATGCAATAAATCAACACAAATACATTAGAACCACTTCTTTTTTTCATTTTGGATGAAGCACTAGGTAAAAAGATGAGTGGGAGATGTTTGCATAAGTTCGAAGAGGTGATGTTGAACTAGTTATTCGTCATATGAAGGAATGGCATGAGAGGGGTCCTAATTGTTCATGTAAAATGTTTTTGATGATGAGGGAAATATAAAGGACTTGTTCTGGTATGATACTGAATCTTGTATTGACTATGAAACATTTAGGCGGTGTATGGTTACCCATGGATTTTGAGAAGTTAGATACTACACAAATTCCAATACAAATTCCTTTATCACCGCATGGAGAGATTGTGAGATTCTAGCACGAAATCCAATACATAATCCATGAGTTGTTTGGTTAATAATGAGATTCTAAAAATGAGGCACGAAACCAACATGGTCTCAATAATGTTCTTATTTTTGATAGCATATATTGGACAAATTGATATAGTTTGTCTTTTGTACCTTTTTTCCAAACATGGGTTGTGCACATGGTATATTGAGTAGAACATAGTGCATAATTTGCACAATTCTAACTCCAGCTGATGCAACAACACATAGACCAGATCGATCAACCCATGGACCTAGAAAATAGACGGGACACTAAATAAATCCCAATTAATTGAGTGCTTCATACCTACTAATAGGGCTTGGAAAAACATGTAACTGGATACCCGAATTCAAACATGGAATACAAAAGTCTAAATTTTGTTTGGGAATTCTGGTGGCAACTTGCCAAACTTGAACTTATTTCAGGTAGCACCCTCCAGTATCCGAAGTACGTGAACTCACAAGACTCATGTCAAGTTTATTGTCAATTTGTGTATCTATAAGTATGTATAAGTGTGTATGCCAGTATTGAGTCGTGAACTTGTGATTGTAGAGTGTATGTGTTTTTATGTGCAAGTATATCATTATTCAATCTATATTTTACTGATTTGGTAGGGGTATGTGTTTTTGTGAAGGTGGCACGACAGTTTGGGTAGTTCAAAAATACCCAATGCTCAAACCTGAATTTTTGAGAACAGAAATAATCGAGTACCCAGATTTTGGAGGAACGTAAAACCCGCTGTAGATCTAGATAATGACTCTTAGAATCCAAAATTTAAATTTCCTAAATTACCTGATCCGAAAATTTTGAGTAACCCTGAATGCGCTTCAGTGAGACTGGGAAGGTGATTTGCACGGACCCGAGCAATGGCTGCACGATCGTGCTCGGTGAGCAAGCACGCAACAAGGATCTGTGGTATAGGGCCACGTGCTTGGGAGCCTCCACGCTAGATCTCAAGCTAGAGCAGTGGGCACCACCTCTCAGGTTATCCACAACAGATCATGTAAAATTAGGGATTTACATTGTAGATGACATTATTTGAGGAATAAAATATGGGATAAGATAGGGTAGCTGGAGATAACCTCACATCGAATATGCACATGCTGTTGCCTGAGCTGGAGGCCTGGAGCAGCATACGTGGCCGCTTAAGGCTGCCTCCAGCAGCTATCGTATTTCATTCTCTATTTTAAACTTTACTCTACAAACAGTGATATCTATAGTGTAAATCATCTATTTTTACATGATCGGTTGTCCGTGGCCCCCAATAATATGCAAGAGTCAGCGTTGTGTCTGTGTGCTAGGGGAGGGAGCCTCCGCGCCAGGCCCCACGCTCGGTGAGCCACACCTGCACCGGACAGGGAGGAAGCTCGAAGACATGGAGGAGATAGTAGAGGCGTGTTAAGGCAAAAAACGAAGCCAGGTGTAACGCCCTGAATTTGGGGGTAGAATTTTTTTCTTCTTTTCTCTCACCAAATTCAGGCGTTACCCTTTCCTTTTCCCTTTTCCCCTCGCTAAACCTTGATCTTTCCAAAGTTATAGCGGGTTTCAGCTTGAGGTCCCATGTAAAGCAAAACCCTAAAATATTCTATTTTGTGTGATGCACCATGCCGGACCATGCATACCCTTTGATTGTTTAAAAGTGTGAATGCATTCATTTAGAAGAAAATAGATTTTAGAAAAAGAAAACCTTTTCTTTCTCCCTCCCCCTCTCCTTCCCCATTTTCGGCCCAGCCCCCCCCCCCCCCCGCGTGGGCCTCGCGGCGGCCCAGCCCCCCCTTCCCTTCCCGCCGTGGGCCGCCTGGCGGCCCAGCCGCGCGCCCCCTCCCCCTTTGGGCCCAGCCGGCCTAGCCACCCCCCCTCCCCTTTTCTTTTTCCAAAAAATCCCCTCCCCGCGGGCCCCGCTCGTCATCCCCTCTCTCTCTCCCTCACCCTAACCCTAGCCGTCGTCGCCCCCGTCCCGCCCCCACGCCGCCGCCGCCCCTCCCCAGCGCCGCCGCTGTGCCGGCCTCCCTCTCCGGTGAGGTTTCTCCCCCTCTCCTCCCTCCTCTCCTCCCCTCCCTCCTTCTCTCCCGCCGGCGTCCCCCGCCCCCCGCGCCATGGGCGCGCCCGCCTCGGCCGCTCCGGCGAGCTCGGCCTCGGCCCCGGCCTCGCTCGCGCTCGGCCGGCCCCGCGCCTGGTCGCCCTCGGCCGCCCTCCCCGCGTCGCCCTCGGCCGCCCCCGGCTCGGTGAGCTCGGCCGCCTTCGGCTCGGCCGCCCTCAGCCGCCCGCGCCCGGCCGCTCCGCTCCGCGCCGCCCCGCCCCGTCGCGCTCGGCCCCGGCCTCACCCGCACCCGCCCTCCCCGTGCCGCTCTCCGGCGAGCTCGGCTCGGCCGCCCGACCTCGGCCGCGTCGCCCCGCCCGGCTCTCCGGCGCGCTCGGCCGCCCCGCCTCGGCCGTGCCCCCGGCCCCGGCGTGCCTCGCTCCGGCGAGCCCGCCCCTCGCCGCGCCCCGGCTGCCCCGGCTCGGCCGCCCCCGCGAGAGCCCCGCTCGGCCGCCCCGCCCTAGCTCGGTCGTCCCCGCCGCGCCCGGCTCGGCCGCGCCCGCCTCGGCCCCATGCCGTCCCGGCCCCGGTCGTGCCCCCCGCCCGTGCGCCGTGCTCGCCCGCTCGCCCCGCCGTGCCTTGCTCGCGTCGTGACGGCGCCGGCGTGGCCTCGAGCTCGGCCCAGCGTGCCTTTAGCACGCGGCTTTGAGCTCGGCTAGCGCTCGGCCCCGACGTGCGCACGGCTAATTCGTGGCATGTGCGTGCGGTCTCGCGCGCGTGCTCGCGTAGTGCGCGTGCCTTGGCACGACCAGTCGTGCCCCGTCTACCCCCCCAGACGCCCATCTACCCCCATGTCCTATGCGCGCTAATCCCGTTGTTCATATTAATAAGACAGGGGCCTCAATTTGGAAATTGGTTATGTTAGTTAATTTGTATAGCTAATCATCTATCTCATTCAATGATAATCTACTAAAAGTGGTCACGTTTACATTAGTGCATGTAGCTAATTCTTTTATTAGAACCAATTGGAATTAGAGCACGTGACGTCTAGTTATTCGTTTACCCGTAGTGCACCTCGAGCATAAGCCTTAACCCCTGCGAGACCTTCTCTCGTTTCTTTCGAATCAAGGTAAATTCATTATCGTATGTGATATTCTATGCATGTTTACTTTATTTGTTCTCTTGTATGGTGTACTGTTGATTTCCTAATTTGAATGGATGGATGTATGTATGCTTGCAATCGCATAGAGAACGATCCGGTTGAAGAGCCCGAGGAACTAGCAGGAGAAGCCCCTGAGCAGCAGTCGGTTGGTGGAGGCAAGTGTCCCTTGACCTATCTCTGTCCTATTCATTCTTTAATTCACCTCCCGCTTTACACATTTATGTCTAAGGATTGACTAGCTTTTGTTATCCATGTCCTTGTTTACCTATTTGGGTTGGATTATTATTGTTTAGCTTTATGCTATTGCTCAAACTCTAATCAATGAACATGATGAAATTATCTATGATACGCTGTTTTCCCTTCTCTTATTATGATGTTATACTTGTGGTCTTCAAGGGGGCTCCAGCGGTTTCTCGAGTGCCTCTGCGTAAGGACCTGTTCTATGGATGACCGCCCGGGAAAACAGTGCAACCATGAGGGTGGAATGGGATGCCCTTAGCTGAATAATTAGAGGATCCGGGGTGTAGTTCACTTAGCCGTCGTGTCGTCAATGGGGCTCGGTGTATGCGGCTCGCTCTGCCAAGTTTGGGTTCGCCCCTTGGGGAGGAGTGCGGTGCATTTAGGAAACCTAACGGGTGGCTACAGTCCTGGGGAATCTTTGTAAAGGCTATGTAGTGATGCCCTGCTAGACCACCTAGGTAGTGGTTAATGGGGAGTAGCTCTCTCCGAGCAGAATGGGAATCACGGCTTATGGGTAAAGTGCACAACCTCTGCAGAGTGTTTGAAAACTGATATATCAGCTGTGCTCGCGGTTATGAGCGGCCAAGGGAGCTCCAGTGATTAGTGGTACTTGATCAGAGACATTATGGTACAGGTGACTATGAGATCGACGGTTTTGGTTATGACTATGGTGCTGGTAAGTGGTATTCTTTCCGTTTGGAAAGGGTACATCGGGCTAATAACTTGGGTTAATGCTAAAACCTGGCTTTCTATTAGTAAATAATAATCTGACCAACTAAAAGCAACTGCTTGACTTATCCCCACATAAAGCTAGTCCACTATAGCCAAACAGGATACTTGCTGAGTATGTTGATGTGTACTCACCCTTGCTCTACACACCAAACCCCCCCCCCCATCCCCAGGTTGTCAGCATTGCAACCACTGCTCAGGAGAAGATGAAGCCGTGGAAGGAGACTTCCAGGAGTTCCAAGACTACGACAAGTTCTAGGCGTGGGTTAGCGGCAACCCCCAGTCGGCTGCCTGTGAAGGCCGCGGTTATCTACGTTTCGTTTTCGTACTTTGATTTATTGTAAGGACTATATGGACGTCTCAGACGTATAATGTAATCGACTATTATTTCCCCTTTTAATACTATTTTGAGCACTGTGTGATGATGTCCATGTTATGTAACTGCTGTGTACGTGAATAACTGATCCTGGCACGTACATGGTTCACATTCGGTTTGCCTTCTAAAACCGGGTGTGACATAAGTGGTATCAAAGCCGTGCTGGCTGTAGGACCGCTAACCTAGAGTAGAATGGTTGTTCTAAGGATTATAGACCTCTATCCCTGCCTTGACTTTGGTATCCCTTCAAAAGTTGGTCATATCGACCAAACCTATGTTCTACTATATATTATACCTT
This sequence comes from Zea mays, assembly GCF_902167145.1. NCBI lineage: Eukaryota > Viridiplantae > Streptophyta > Magnoliopsida > Poales > Poaceae > Zea > Zea mays. Next base: position 29,762,079 of record NC_050098.1, on the reverse strand, counting down.
GCTGAAAATTATGTTTTATCCTAATCCTTCATTTATTTATGGTTCATTACTTGTTGGTCATATTAATTCTGTTCTCACTCTTTTGCTTGCGGTGTCTTTTGTAGATGGCTCGACTTAGACACACTGCACGAAAGTCTGTCATCCCCTTCTTACCCTCCCGCCTTGCTGAGCGTCCGCTTCGCCGTCCCGTGGCCGGACAGTCCAGCCACTTGGAGAGACTGCACCACCGCCTGCATGAGGAGCAGGAACGTCGATGACAAGAGCAGCAGGGCTCTTCTTTCTTGCTCCAACAGGAGATAGAGTCCGTGAGGAGCTGCTCCCCTGTGCTTCCCCTGGAGGCGCCCCCTGCACCACCACTGGGCGCCCCAGCCTCTGGAGTAGCTGCTGGAGGAGACCCAGACGACGGAGGTGGCGACGACAGCTCGAGCCACGACACCGACCTCTCTGCTGACCAGGAGCCGGAAGGATGGGTTGCTCGACCCATCACTCGCGACGCCGCTCGCGGGTGTCACTTCCACGATGCGCTCGACACCCTGCTACGTCGGGCACTTAACCGGCGTACTTGGTCCATCGAGTATCGCTGTGTGGTCTACCAGCATAGTCGCGGGGTCTACCCGGACCGCTGGGAGGCAACCTGCTTGGTGCGCCGCTCGGAGAACAGTCTCCAGGGTGCGGAGGCTTGCTCAGAGCACTATTCTATCTCTGAGCGGGACTCAGCTGAGGCGGCCATGCAAGATGCTGCACGGCGTGCGCTTTCGCACTACTGCTCGGTTCTCGGTGGGGTAGCTGACGGTCTTGACCTGAAGTATTACCCTCGCCGTCCATCTGGCAGCACAGGAGGCGTGATTGTCTCACCTGTCGGTGAGGACAATCCTAGGTTGAGCAGCACGATCAACCTAGCCGCCGTGCTAAACACGGAGCTGGACCATGCATTAGACGAGCTGAGTAGGGCTCGTGCTGAGATCGCCCTGCTGCGGGCTGAGCGCGCGGAACGTCGTCACCTGGATGATGGTTCCCCCGCTCCCGCCGGGACTCAGCACCCGTACCGCTCACCTCGGCGTGGACACCAGTCTTATGGCAACCCCGACTGCAAGACCAAGATAAATCTAGAACCATAGATCGTTAGAGTTGGATCTTGTAATTAATACGAAATATATATACGTAGAAGCTACAGTCTTAGCGTTAGTCTCGGTCTTAGTTAGTCTTAGTTAGACAGGGTAGTTTGCTATATCCTGTGCATTTATGTTTGTCATGATGAACTATGTTTGGTTTGGATCTTTGTAATGACTGTCACCAGAGTGTGGGTATCCCCTGCATTTTGGTTTACCTATTATGTTAATGGAGTTAGTTATATAGTTGGGAAAACCTTTTATTCCACTTTCCTCTTTATCTGAGAAGCTATGTTGGTCTGTGTTGGAGATCAGTGAAGATGCTCGTCTGTTCAGTGTTGTTGAAGGATTCTATACTCTTTTCTTATGCTGCAAGATTTGCCAGATCAGTTCTGATGTGTGGTTGCATTCTGCAGATGTCAGAGAACAGGCGCAGAGGAGGAAGGCGTGCTCAGCAGGAGCAAGCCGCTCAATAGGAAGAGGTACCCCAGCAACAGCACCTGCCGCCCCCGCCTCCGATGTCGATCGAGCAGATGTTACTGATGTAGACTCAGGTAGTTCAAGCCATCGGCTAGACTTTGGCCGCCATTCAGCAGCAGCAGCAGCAACAGCAGCAGGCCCCACCTCAGCCTCAGATGCCTCAGATGCCCAGAGACAAGCGTGCTGAATTCATGAGAGGTCATCCACCAACGTTCGCTCACTCTTCTGACCCCATGGATGCTGAAGACTGGCTGCGCACTGTGGAGCGGGAGTTGCATACCGCTCAATGCGATGACAGAGAGAAAGTCTTGTATGGTCCCCGTCTATTGAGAGGAGCAGCTCAGTCATGGTAGGAGTCTTACCTCGCCACCCATGCCCACCCCGACACCATCACCTGGGAAGAGTTCAGAGGAAGCTTTCGTCAGTACCATGTTCCTGCAGGCCTGATGACTGTAAAGAAGGAGGAGTTCCTGGCTCTCAAGCAAGGGCCATTGTCTGTCAGTGAGTACCGGGACAGGTTTCTGCAGTTGTCTCGCTATGCTCCCGAAGATGTCAACACCGACGCCAAGCGGCGGTACCATTTCCTGAGAGGCTTGGTTGACCCTCTGCAGTACCAACTGATGAATCATACCTTCCCAACATTCCAGCACCTGATTGACAGAGCAATCATGACAGAGAGGAAGCGTAAGGAGATGGAGGATCGTAAGCGCAAGATCAGTGGACCCCAGCCTGGAAGCAGCAATCGTCCTCGTTTCCCAGGCAATCAACCTCATCAGTTCAGGCAGAACCAGCGTCCACCTCAGCAGCATCAGCAGTTCCAAAGGTAGTATCCTCAGCACCAGTATCAGAATCGTCATAACAATCAGTCAGGAGGTCAGTTTCAGAGGCAGAATCAGCAGGCACCTCGTCTTCCTGCCCCAGCAACCCAGCAGAACAGTCAGGCAGCACCAGCTCAAGTCGGAAACAGAGCATGTTTCCACTGTGGAGAGCAAGGCCACTAGGTGATGCAATGTCCGAAGAAGGCAGCCCAGCAGCAGTCAGGCCCTAATGCCCCAGCAAAGCAGAATGTGCCTCAGCCTGGAGCAGGCAATCGCTCTCAGCCGCGCTACAACCAAGGGAGGCTGAATCACTTGGAGGCCGAAGCAGTTCAGGAGACCCCCGGCATGATAGTAGGTATGTTCCCAGTCGACTCCCATATTGCAGAAGTGTTATTTGATACTGGAGCAACACATTCTTTCATTACTGCATCATGGGTAGAAGCACATAATCTTCCAATTACTACCATGTCAACCCCCATTCAAATTGACTCAGCCGGTGGTAGAATTCGAGCCGATAGCATTTGTTTGAATGTATGTGTGGAAATAAGGGGGATATCATTTCCCGCCAACCTTATAGTAATGGGTACTCAGGGAATAGATGTCATCCTAGGGATGAATTGGCTAGATAAGTATCAGGCAGTTATCAGTTGTGATAAGAGGACAATCAAGTTGGTGTCTCCACTAGGAGAGGAAGTGGTGACCGAGTTAGTCCCGCCTGAGCCGAAGAAAGGAAGTTGTTATCAGATGGCTGTTGATAGCAGTGAAGCAGACCCAATTGAGAGGATCAAGATTGTGTCTGAGTTCCCGGATGTGTTTCGAAAGGACTTACCGGGTATGCCACCAGAGCGGAAAGTTGAGTTTGCCATAGAGCTTCTTCCTGGAACCGCCCCTATCTTTAAGAGAGCTTACAGAATATCCGGACCAGAGTTGGTTGAGCTTAAGAAGCAAATTGATGATCTGTCAGAGAAAGGTTACATCCGGCCAAGCACCTCGCCTTGGGCCGCTCCTGTCTTGTTTGTGGAAAAGAAAGATGGAACCAAAAGGATGTGCATCGATTACCGAGCTTTGAATGAGGTCACGATCAAGAACAAGTATCCCTTGCCCAGAATAGAAGATCTGTTCGACCAGTTGAGAGGAGCCAGTGTGTTCTCCAAGATTGATCTGATGTCAGGTTATCATCAGCTCAGGATCCGACCGTCGGACATTCCGAAGACGGCATTCATTACCAAGTATGGTTTGTATGAGTTCACAGTGATGTCTTTTGGTTTGACCAATGTGCCAGCGTTCTTCATGAACTTGATGAATAGTGTATTCGTGGACTATCTCGGTAAGTTTGTGGTGGTATTCATTGATGACATTCTGATTTACTCTCAAAGCGAAGAAGAGCATGCAGATCATTTGAAGATGGTATTGCAGAGATTGCGAGAGCACCAGTTGTATGCAAAGTTGAGCAAGTGTGAATTCTGGATCAATGAAGTCCTGTTCTTGGGTCATATAATCAACAAAGAAGGATTGGACGTGGATCCGAAGAAAGTGGCAGACATTCTGAACTGGAAAGCGCCAACAGATACTCGAGGAATCAAGAGTTTCATTGGAATGGCCGGATATTATCGACGATTCATTGAAGGGTTTTCGAAGATTGCAAAACCAATGACAGCGTTGCTAGGCAACAAGGTTGAGTTCAAGTGGACCCAGAAATGCCAAGAGGCCTTCGAAGCGCTGAAAGAGAAGTTGACAACAGCGCCTGTCCTAGTCTTGCCTGATGTGCACAAGCCCTTCTCGGTGTATTGTGATGCTTGTTACACAGGTTTGGGATGTGTGTTGATGCAAGAGGGAAGAGTTGTGGCTTACTCGTCCCGACAGCTGAAGGTTCATGAGAAGAATTACCCAATCCATGATCTAGAGTTGGCAGCAGTGGTTCACGCACTGAAGACATGGAGGCACTATCTGTATGGACAGAAATGTGATGTTTACACAGACCACAAGAGTCTGAAGTACATATTCACTCAGTCAGAGTTGAATATGAGGCAACGAAGATGGTTAGAGTTGATCAAAGACTATGAGTTGGAGATCCATTACCATCCAGGCAAAGCAAACGTAGTGGCAGATGCTTTGAGCAGGAAGAGTCAAGTCAATCTGATGGTCGCTCGTCCGATGCCTTATGAGTTGGCTAAGGAGTTTGACAGGTTGAGTCTCGGATTTCTGAACAATTCGCGAGGAGTCACAGTTGAGTTGGAACCTACCTTGGAGCGCTGTTGGGGGCCTTCGGCTTACGAAGGTCCTCAAAAACAGGATTTGACAGTATTTCTGGAGTATAATGTGTGAGCAGGTATCTTCGGACTCAAGTCGGTATCGCGGCAGAAGAAGACCAGAATAATATGAAGGTCGATACAGCGCCGAAGATGTGAACAGGAAAGCTTCGGCGTGGTAGCAGAAAATGAAACCGACTTAGAGATGAAAAGGCCATTCAGACCTCGATAGACTACTATAGAATTATTATCAAATGTAAAGGGCATGAATGTAATTTTGTATGGGCTGTGTCCCGTGCCTATAAATAGGTGAACAGTACCCCCGTGCTGGACACGCTGACTTGGCATTCGCTTTTTGCGTCACGCTTGTACTATCATCTCCTTCAAGTTGAAGGTACATTTGTAATTCAACGATATTTCTGTTTATACATGATAATAATATTTAATTGTTTATGCTGTCTTTTATATTCCTTGCAATTCATCCTTCGTCACTGTATAATGAATTTATGAAGGTACGCCCTTCATAACCTTCGTCCGAAAGCCATTATATCCTAAGGGAAATAATGCTTCGAAGGACGAAGGACTTTAACGATTAACATTTTCTATGTTGCCTTGTTCTTGACTCATAGCATTTGAGAACAAGTCCCCAACATTGGCGCCCACCTCCGGAGAACTCACTTCCACTCTTTGAGTTTTTTGAACACCTTCGGCGATCATAAACCTTCGATATGGCGCCGGAGAAAGCTTCAGCAACTGGCACTGCAGCTCTTCAACCGCTGGACCACAATCAGGAGACTGTCTCTCTTCGGGAGGCCCGAAGCCAGAAAAGGAAGGCTGTCAGCCCGACACCACCAGAGGACGAGATAGATCAAGAAATCAGAGACATGGAGATGCTTCATCAACAGGTGCAGAGGAAGAAAGAAAAGATGGCCAGGCTAGCTGAACTGCAAAGGCAGATAGACGAAGCCTCTGAAGAAGTTCGTCATCTTGCTCAGGATGAGCAGCACCGAAGGCCTCAGCACCAAGACCTTCATCAGGAGGGTTTCATCAACGAAGATGACTGGTATGATAATTTCCATCATGGGAATTTTGTTTTCGATGATGCTTCTCCTCTGTCCGCTGAGCTGCAGGCTACACCTTGGCCCCCGTCCTACAAACCGCCTCAGCTTCCTGTATTCGATGGCCACTCAGACCCGAAGCAGTTTTTGATGAGCTACGAAGCAACAGTGTCTTCGTATGGTGGCAATGCTGCAGTCATGGCCAAATCTTTTGTTATGGCTGTCAGGAATGTTGCTCAAACCTGGTATTCCTCCCTTCGACCAGGAACAATCACTTCATGGCAGAAGCTGAAGGACTTGCTGTTAACTAGCTTCCAAGGGTTTCAGACGAAGCCGGTCACTGCTCAAGCTCTATTCCAGTGCACCCAGGATCACGAAGAATACCTTCAGGCGTACGTCCGGAGGTTCTTACGTTTGAGGGCACAGGCACCAACGGTGCCCAATGAAATTGTCATTGAGGCCATGATCAAGGGGCTTCGGCCAGGACCGTCAGCTCAGTACTTCGCTAGGAAGCCTCCTCAAACTTTGGAGAAGCTGCTCCAGAAGATGGACGAGTACATTCGGGCCGATAATGATTTTCGCCAAAGAAGGGAGGAGGCTTTCAGGTTTTCTGAGATGACCAGGGGCTTCGGAGGGAGGTTCTATCCAAGGCATGTCAGATCAATTCATAACTCTACACAAAATGATGATAGAGGGAGCCAACAGCAAAGGCCACAATGTTCCTCACAGGCTTCGGGGCAACAGCAAGGCTCCTTCCGACCACCAGCCCCAAGAGGCAGAGGTGCCAGGGGCTTCGGCGGAAGGTTCGGAGATCAGCCAAGAAGAATCTTTTGCTTGTTTTGCGGTGAGAACAAAGGCCATACCACCAGAATGTGCCATGTCACCATCCAGAAGCAAAAGGAAATAGCCGAAGCCGCAGCACAACAAGCTCAGCCGAAGCAGGTCATGCATACTGCTTCGTATCATTCACCTTACATCCCAGAATATGTGGGCAACCACCCTGCAGTTTCTGTTGCTTCGGCGAGTCAACCTCAAGCTTCCTGGCAGCAGCCTCCGCCTCCACCTCCGCTGCAACAAGGCCAGCAGCCAGAAGGGAGCCAGTATGCTCCACACCAGAGGGACTTCAGAGAACAGTCCGAAGCTCGTACAGTCAATAGCACTGTGCCAGAGTCAAAGCACATCTATTGACAGATATCCTACCTTAATAGCAGTCTTTCTTATTCAGTCTTCTTTTCTGTGTAATAAAGGACATTGTTTAGATTTCATGTAAATAGTTTCGTTGTTTGCCACAAGGAAAATATATTTTCTTCACAGGCCTAAGTTGTTGAAGTATTAAAGATTTATGATAACAAAGAGGACCTTCGGATTATCGAGAATTCTTCGAAGCAACAAAAAGTCGTTCTAAGGAACGCAGAGTAAGTTTGCTGAAGTCACAAAAAGCCGCTCCAGAGGGAGCGCAGTGTAAGTTTTCTGCTCCAAAGTCGTTCCAAAGGGAATGCAGAGCATACAGCGAAAAGTCAACGCTGATACCGCCTAAGTAAAAGGCGAAGCGCGAAAAGTCAACGCGAATACCGCTGAAATTAAAAGGCGAAGAAGCTCCTAAGGGAGGCTTACAGCGAAAAATAAACGCTGATTCCGCTGAAGTAAAAGGCGAAGAAGCTCCTAAGGGAGGCTTGTAAAAGATTATGTGTCTTATTGCAGGGATGCGTGTGCATCTTCGGAATAAGCATCACCTCACATAACATAACATCATCGCATCATTTCGCATAGCATAAGCATCATACATCATGTTGCATATGGCACAAGAGGTGGACACAATATTAATCTACAGAAGAACGTTTTGAAAAAAGGGAAAAATCATAATGTCACAAGGAGATACATTATTGATCTTCGGAGGTGTAGCTTCGGAAAATATTTTCACGAAGCCTGGATATTATTCATCAGAACACTGGATATTGTCGAAAAATTCTTCTTCACGAAGCATGAAAAGAAGGGAAGGTGTTTTTTCGTCAAAGACTCAAAAGCGGTACGTGTAAAGTTTCATGCATCGTAAAGAATTGAGCAATAAAAACAGGTATATTACATTCAGGGTTACAAAATGTTACAATATATTACATTTCAGAAGTTTTTACAATAATACTTAATCCTCTCTCAAAACGACTTCTGCAGCCTCGTTCAGGAGCCGATTGACGACTTCGTCCATAATAGCTTCAGCCATCTTTTTTATTTCGTCGTCTCCTTTCGGCTGAGGGCCCGAAGACGCTTTAGCAGAATCTGAAGTAGGACAGGATACGGCTACATTGCTATTACAAATTGCAAACGAATCTTAAAACCTAAAATTACAACACAATAAAAACTATTAGATAATACCTAATTGACCTTCGGGCTCTGCGCTCTTCTCAGCAGCCTCAGCTACTTCTCTAGCATCGTGAATGCCCTTTTCGCTTTTTTGAATAATTTCTCGGGCCATTTCTCGGCCACCGTTATCCCAGATATCGGTGAAAATTTTTCCACCAACCATGCTAGCTTCGGCCGATGGATCCCTTGCATCTTCGAAGGACAAAGCACCTTCGGATTGCGCTAAAATCTTTACATGTTCGCAGCCTTTTTTCTCTAAAATGGTGGCAATTCCTCTGGCACCCGAGAAAGCACATATATCTCCACGGCTATTTAAAATTTCTTCGAAGGCTTCAGCTTCGTGGTCGATCCATTCGATGGGACCTTCGGGATTGCCTCTCGTAAAGTTTTCCTCGCTTGAGAATGCGCCGACCCTGGCGAAGCTAGCTTTTAACTTCTTAACACACTCTATAGATTTGTTATAGCATCTCTTCTTGGACGACCGAAGCTCTTCAACAGTTCCTTCTAAGTGATCTGCCCATTGGTCGCTGAGTTCTCGCTTTGTTTCTTCAAGTATGCGTTCTTCCTTGGCTCTGACCAGTTGTTTCCGAAGATCTTCAATTTCGCGCTTCTGAGCTTCAGCTTGACCTTTAAAAGCAGCTTCGTCTTCCTTTATTTTATTTATCAATGAGTGTAATATTTTATCTTTTTCGAGACCTTCGTTCCTCAGTTCAATTACTTCGGAACGAAGGTTGCTCAGGGCTATAGTACACCCTTCGTCTTCAGCATCTTTCTGTGTCCTGAGGGCATTGCTAAGTATCAGGCCCTGCAAAGAGAAATATGTGTGCGTCAATAGGTTTAAACAAACGAAAAATTTTGGTCTCAACAAAAAATGCAAAGATCTCATTTGTTGCACCTTCAAGCTATTATATGCCAGGCTGTCGGCCAAATCATTTTTCGATAGCACTGAGAGCCCGTCTTCCAGTGTTGGGAATCTGAAGCTCTTGCTCATCTCCCGACAGACAGAAATCTCTTTGCTGTTAGGGAGACAATACAAAAAGTCTTCTTCTCCACTGCCATTGAATATTAATGCCCCCTTTGGATACTTCAGTTTTTGGGCGTAAAGTTGGGCCTCTTGTTTTTCTTTTTCTGATAATTTTTCCCCGAAGCATGGCGAATAATATAATCAAGGACTTTGGGTGATGCTTCGGGGGCAGCAGCACTAGTTTCTTCAACAAAAGATGGCTCTGTTATTTTTTCTTCCTCGAATTCCAGGGATTTTATCTTCGTGGGTTCTGAGGACCCAACTTCGGCTTCAGTTTCTTGCTCTAGAGCTTTAGTATCAGAGACTTCAGTTTTTTCTTCGGGGATGACAACAGTCTCCTTCGGAGGTGTGCTTGAAGATTTAATTGTCTCCAGAACATCTAGCACATTGACCATTCTCTTCCTTTTCGGAGTCACTGCTGGCACCTTTTGGTTTTTTACTGTCTCAATATTTGCTGCAGGACTCAAAACTTCTGATGTTTTTGATCCCTCAGTTGCTTCTTTTACTTCTTCCATTTTTTCTGTGGACGACGCTTCGGCCTTCTCTTTCGTTTCTGATAACAAAATCTTTGGTTTTTCCAATTCTATCTTTGTTGGCACTTCGGCCGTTTCTGCGACTTCTGGCAGCAAGGTTGGCTCGGTTGGTTTTTCAGCTTCGGAGGCCGAAGAGGTTTCTCCGGTAAACTCAGGCACCGAAGCTGGTTCAATATAGTGCGGCCGATGTGTGAGGACCTTTATCTTCTTTCTTTTCGGTTCTGGCTCGCTAGGAGCAGTTGCAGCTTCTTCTTTTGCAGAGGTTGTGTTTTTTCTCTTCTGCCTTCGAATGGGATAGCAATAGTCAGGGTAGACAAACCCGATTACATCAAATACCCGATTCAGCCTCTTCTTTTTTCGGCCTCCGAAGGCTGCTGACATTGCAGTATCTTCGGCCTTCGAATAAGCCCCAAGCAGTTCATCACTTAAATTTTCAATACTTTTTAACCAGTCATCATCTGGCTCAACGAATTTATCTCCAAACTTAAAAGTGTACTTCAGCCTGATAAGTCCACCTTCGTCGGCCTCCTTTATGGTTTCCTGCGGCATTTCCCATTTCTCCGCGAGCGGCCATACCCTGAAGGCAATATGCTCTTGTACTAAATCTCTAGTTCCAATAAAAGAACAGATAACACCGAAGGCTCTCTGGCATTCTTCGGCAGCTTCATTCATTTCAACCTTCGGCCTCCGAAGGCTGAAGCTTTGCCAAATAGGGCGCATAATTATACCTTTGATATCTTCTCGTGTTTTCAGATCATTTTTCACATAAAACCATTCTGTCATCCAGTCGCCGGGCCATCTCTTCCGAAAGGTTGGCACGGGACAGCTTGACCCAGACCGAGAAACAAAATTGTAGCAGCCAAAGTTATTGTGATATTGTTCCTTACCCCAAGGTTTTGTCTCGTATGATAATTCGTGTATGTTGCAGAAGCTTTTCGCATCAGGTTCTAGACCTTGGCTTCTCACGGCCCATACGAAGATATTTAGCCTTATAATTGCTTCGGGGGTGAGTTGATGAAGATAGACTTCAAACATTTCCAGCACCTCCACGACGAAGCTGCTCAAGGGAAATCGCAGCCCAGCTTTCAAAAAGCTTCGGAACACTACGACTTCATTTTCTTCAGGGTGTGGACAAGTCTTCTCCCCTTCGTCGGCCCTCACAACGGACAAATCCCGGAAATACCTTCCTTTCATGTTGACAAGATGATTCTCTTTGATAGTTGATTTACCATAAACTGAATGGCTTGGTCGCCAGGGGCGATCTTCGGAGTCTTCACCACCGCTGTCCACATCATAGCTGTCGCTGTCACCAGTATCTTCAGACAAACCTTCTAGAATCTCCTTGGTGATTTTTTCTGTGTTGGTCTTCGACATCGCTATAAGAAACCCCAAGTTTTTCTCTTCGTCAAGACTCAGCTTCATCTCAGCAGCAGCCTTCTTATCTGCAGACATCTTCGGAAACACTAAAAAACTGTTTTCAAAGCCGAAGCTTCAAAACTAAAAGCTCAGCAAATCTTAGTGCACAAAAGCTAAAAATTGAGTGAGCGAGAGCAGATGGCAAGAGAGCGTGCCAAATGAGTTTGCGGTATGACCGTATTTATACGCCCAGTGCGTTGAAAATTGAAAGACCCCGCTTGTCAGTGAATGTTGCTATTCTAGCAAAGGGAAGGTGTTTTTTCGGACCTTCGGCGTAAAGCCTTCGTCCATGTCGCAATCTAAATTTATTATTTTAAACAAATTAATATTGCGAGGGGCTACTGTTGGGGGCCTTCGGCTTACGAAGGTCCTCAAAAACAGGATTTGACAGTATTTCTGGAGTATAATGTGTGAGCAGGTATCTTCGGACTCAAGTCGGTATCGCGGCAGAAGAAGACCAGAATAATACGAAGGTCGATACAGCGCCGAAGATGTGAACAGGAAAGCTTCGGCGTGGTAGCAGAAAATGAAACCGGCTTAGAGATGAAAAGGCCATTCAGACCTCGATAGACTACTATAGAATTATTATCAAATGTAAAGGGCATGAATGTAATTTTGTATGGGCTGTGTCCCGTGCCTATAAATAGGTGAACAGTACCCCCGTGCTGGACACGCTGACTTGGCATTCGCTTTTTGCGTCACGCTTGTACTATCATCTCCTTCAAGTTGAAGGTACATTTGTAATTCAACGATATTTCTGTTTATACATGATAATAATATTTAATTGTTTATGCTGTCTTTTATATTCCTTGCAATTCATCCTTCGTCACTGTATAATGAATTTATGAAGGTACGCCCTTCATAACCTTCGTCCGAAAGCCATTATATCCTAAGGGAAATAATGCTTCGAAGGACGAAGGACTTTAACGATTAACATTTTCTATGTTGCCTTGTTCTTGACTCATAGCATTTGAGAACAAGTCCCCAACAAGCGCGAAATCAAAGAAGCGCAGAAGAATGATGAGAAGATCAGTGAGATCCGGCGACTGATTCTAGATGGCAGAGGCAAAGATTTTCGGGAAGATGCAGAAGGTGTGATATGGTTCAAAGACCGCTTGTGCGTTCCCAATGTCCAGTCTATTCGGGAGTTGATTCTCAAGGAAGCTCATGAGACAGCTTATTCGATTCACCCTGGTAGTGAGAAGATGTATCAGGATCTGAAGAAGAAATTCTGGTGGTACGGAATGAAGAGGGAAATCGCAGAGCATGTGGCTATGTGCGATAGTTGTCGAAGAATTAAGGCAGAGCACCAGAGACCAGCTGGATTGCTACAACCATTGCAGATCCCTCAGTGGAAATGGGATGAAATCGGTATGGATTTCATAGTCGGATTGCCTCGCACTCGAGCCAGCTACGATTCCATTTGGGTAGTAGTGGACCGCTTGACCAAGTCAGCCCACTTCATACCTGTCAAGACCAACTACAGCAGTGCAGTATTGGCAGAATTGTATATGTCTCGGATCGTTTGTCTTCATGGTGTGCCAAAGAAGATAGTGTCAGACAGAGGAACGCAATTCACCTCTCATTTCTGGCAGCAGTTGCATGAAGCCTTGGGCACACATCTGAATTTCAGTTCAGCTTATCATCCGCAGACAGATGGCCAGACCGAAAGGGCCAATCAAATTCTTGAAGATATGTTGAGAGCCTGTGTGTTGCAAGATCAGTCCGGATGGGACAAGAGATTGCCTTATGCAGAGTTTTCCTATAACAACAGTTACCAGACCAGTTTGAAGATGTCACCATTTCAGGCGCTCTATGGGAGGAGTTGTAGAACTCCGTTGCAATGGGATCAGCCTGGAGAGAAGCAGGTATTTGGGCCAGACATTCTACTTGAAGCTGAAGAGAACATCAAGATGGTCCGAGAGAATCTGAAGATAGCGCAATCGAGGCAGCGAAGCTATGCAGACACAAGGAGAAGAGAGCTGAGTTTCGAAGTCGGAGACTTTGTCTATCTGAAAGTGTCACCGATCAGAGGAGTCAGAAGGTTCGGAGTCAGAGGCAAGCTAGCACCCCGCTACATTGGTTCGTACCAAATTCTCTCAAGGCGTGGAGAAGTGGCCTATCAGCTCAGTCTGCCAGAGAATTTGTCTGCTGTGCATGATGTTTTTCACGTGTCTCAGTTGAAGAAGTGCTTGCGTCTGCCAGAAGAGCAGTTGCCAGTGGAAGGTCTTGAAGTCCAGGAGGACTTGACCTACATTGAGAAGCCAGTGCAAATCCTTGAGACCGCAGACAGAGTCACCCGAAGGAAGACCATCAGAATGTGCAAAGTTAGATGGAATCACCATTCAGAGGAAGAAGCAACCTGGGAGCGTGAAGATGATCTGTTGGCTAAATACCCAGAGCTCTTTGCTAGCCAACCCTGAATCTCGAGGGCGAGATTATTTTAAGGGGGATAGGTTTGTAACGCCCTGAATTTGGGGGTAGAATTTTTTTTCTTCTTTTCTCTCACCAAATTCAGGCGTTACCCTTTCCTTTTCCCTTTTCCCCTTGCTAAACCTTGATCTTTCCAAAGTTATAGCGGGTTTCGGCTTGAGGTCCCATGTAAAGCAAAACCCTAAAATATTCTATTTTGTGTGATGCACCATGCCGGACCATGCATACCCTTTGATTGTTTAAAAGTGTGAATGCATTCATTTAGAGGAAAATAGATTTTAGAAAAAGAAAACCTTTTCTTTCTCCCTCCCCCTCTCCTTCCCCATTTTCGGCCCAGCCGCCCCCCTCCCCCCCCCCCCCCCCCCGCGTGGGCCTCGCGGCGGCCCAGCCGCCCCCCTTCCCTTCCCGCCGTGGGCCGCCTAGCGGCCCAGCCGCGCCCCCCCTCCCCCTTTGGGCCCAGCCGCCCCCCCTCCCCTTTTCTTTTTCCAAAAAATCCCCTCCCCGCGGGCCCCGCTCGTCATCCCCTCTCTCTCTCCCTCACCCTAGCCGCCGTCGCCCCCACGCCGGCGCCGCCGCCGTGCCGGCCTCCCTCTCCGGTGAGGTTTCTCCCCCTCTCCTCCCCTCCCTCCTCCTTGTCTCCCGCCGACGTCCCCCGCCCCCCGCGCCATGGGCGCGCCCGCCTCGGCCCCGGCGAGCTCGGCCCCGGCCTCGGCCGCCCGCTCGACCGCCCTCCCCGCGTCGCCCTCGGCCGCCCCCGGCTCGGCGAGCTCGGCCCCGGCCCCGGCCGCCTTCGGCTCGGCCGCCCTCGGCCGCCCGCGCCCGGCCGCGCCGCCCCGCCCCGTCGCGCTCGGCCCCGGCCTCACCCGCGCCCGCCCTCCCCGCCCCGCCTCGGCCGTGCCCCCGGCCCCGGAGCGCCTCGCTCCGGCGAGCCCGCCCCTCGCCGCGCCCCGGCTGCCCCGGCTCGGCCGCCCCGCCCTGGCTCCGCCGTCCCCGCCGCTCCCGGCTCGGCCGCGCCCGCCTCGGCCCCGTGCCGTCTCGGCCCCGGCCGTGCCCCCGCCCCGCCTGTGCGCCGTGCTCGCCCGCTCGCCCCGCCGTGCCTTGCTCGCGTCGTGACGGCCCCGGCGTGGCCTCGAGCTCGGCCCAATGTGCCTTTAGCACGCGGCTTTGAGCTCGGCTAGCGCTCGGCCCCGACGTGCGCATGGCTAATTCGTGGCGTGTGCGTGCGGTCTCGCGCGCGTGCTCGCGTAGTGCGCGTGCCTTGGCACGACCAGTCGTGCCCCGTCTACCCCCCCCCCCCAGACGCCCCGTCTACCCCCCCCCCGTGTCCTATGCGCGCTAATCCCGTTGTTCATATTAATAAGATAGGGGCCTCAATTTGGAAATTGGTTACGTTAGTTAATTTGTATAGCTAATCATCTATCTCATTCAATGATAATCTACTAAAAGTGGTCACGTTTACATTAGTGCATGTAGCTAATTCTTTTATTAGAACCAATTGGAATTAGAGCGCGTGACATCTAGTTGTTCGTTTACCCGTAGTGCACCTCGAGCATAAGCCTTAACCCCTGCGAGACCTTCTCTCGTTTCTTTCGAATCAAGGTAAATTCATTATCGTATGTGATATTCTATGCATGTTTACTTTATTTGTTCTCTTGTATGGTGTACTGTTTGTTTCCTAATTTGAATGGATGAATGTATGTATGCTTGCAATCGCATAGAGAACGATCCGGTTGAAGAGCCCGAGAAACTAGCAGGAGAAGCCCCTGAGCAGCAGTCGGTTGGTGGAGGCAAGTGTCCCTTGATCTATCTCTGTCCTATTCATTCTTTAATTCACCTCCCGCTTTACACATTTATGCCTAAGGATTGACTAGCTTTTGTTATCCATGTCCTTGTTTACCTATTTGGGTTGGATTATTATTGTTTAGCTTTATGCTATTGCTCAAACTCTAATCAATGAACATGATGAGATTATCTATGATACGATATTTTCCCTTCTCTTATTATGATGTTATACTTGTGGTCTTCAAGGGGGCTCGAGCGGTTTCTCGAGTGCCTCTCCGTAAGGACCTATTCTATGGATGACCGCCCGGGAAAACAGTGCAACCATGAGGGTGGAATGGGATGCCCTTAGCTGAATAATTAGAGGATCCGGGGTGTAGTTCACTTAGCCGTCGTGCCGTCAATGGGGCTCGGTGTATGCGGCTCGCTCTGCCAAGTTTGGGTTCGCCCCTTGGGGAGGAGTGCGGTGCATTTAGGAAACCTAACGGGTGGCTACAGTCCCGGGGAATCTTTGTAAAGGCTACGTAGTGATGCCCTGCTAGACCACCTAGGTAGTGGTTAATGGGGAGTAGCTCTCTCCGGGCAGAATGGGAATCACGACTTGTGGGTAAAGTGCACAACCTCTGCAGAGTGTTTGAAAACTGATATATCAGCCGTGCTCGCGGTTATGAGCGGCCAAGGGAGCTCCAGTGATTAGTGGTACTTGATCAGAGACATTATGGTACAGGTGACTATGAGATCGACGGTTTTGGTTATGACTATGGTGCTGGTAAGTGGTATTCTTTCCGTTTGGAAAGGGTACATCGGGCTAATAACTTGGGTTAATGCTAAAACCTGGCTTTCTATTAGTAAATAATAATCTGACCAACTAAAAGCAACTGCTTGACTTATCCCCACATAAAGCTAGTCCACTACAGCCAAACAGGATACTTGCTGAGTATGTTGATGTGTACTCACCCTTGCTCTACACACCAAACCCCCCATCCCCAGGTTGTCAGCATTGCAACCACTGCTCAGGAGAAGATGAAGCCGTGGAAGGAGACTTCCAGGAGTTCCAAGACTACGACGAGTTCTAGGCGTGGGTTAGCGGCAACCCCCAGTCGGCTGCCTGTGAAGGCCGCGGTTATCTACGTTTCGTTTTCGTACTTTGATTTATTGTAAGGACTATATGGACGTCTCAGACGTATAATGTAATCGACTATTATTTCCCCTTTTAATACTATTTTGAGCACTGTGTGATGATGTCCATGTTATGTAACTGCTATGTACGTGAATAACTGATCCTGGCACGTACATGGTTCGCATTCGGTTTGCCTTCTAAAACCGGGTGTGACACCAGGGGAGGGAGCCTCCGCACGAGGCCCCACACCAGGCCTCGTGCAGGGAGTAAGCTTCGGAGACATGGAGGAGATAGTAGAGGCGTGTTAACGCAAATAGAAAGAAGCAAGAAGCACAACCCAACATAAAAAATAGGTTATGTCGGCATGGCCCAAATGACCATATTGTATTGTCTTAAATTGGATGGTATAGCACAGTGAAATAGGATTAGATGTCTCGTGTTTGGACTGTTACGACACGAAATAAAGCATGAATTGAAAAAGTAATATTTTAATGGTTCTTTCATTCTCCAATAATACAAAAGTTATAAAAATAGTGATACTTATATTTATCTTGGTAGCATATATGTTTTTATTAAAAAATAAGTATATATAGCAATTTTGAGCCAAGTTGTTAGTCCTAGCAATATATTTTTTAAAGGTTTTATCTTTCTCGTATGATTTTTTATCTATATCAAATTATAAATAATGTGCAAATGTATTTGTTTATATATATATATATATAATTAAGTTATTTCCCTATGTTTTTGGACCATGTCATGTCTAGATTTTTGGTATTTAAGTAAATTAGAATGAAACTAAACTATATCTTATCGATAAAAAATAGTCCAAAGTACGATGAGTCTGGTGTCCGGCCGTGGGGCTTAAATTTTTATCTCTAGGAGATAGAGCTCGCACGGGAGATATGGCGCATAATATACTACTAGGTGAGTGCCCGTGCGTTGCAACGGAACCGTATAATAACACGATAACAATACTCCTATGATGTTTACTGTTGCAGAACCAAGCAACTGTGGACGCCTACACTAAAGACATAAGGAGTAGTAGAGATATAGATTGAGGTGTCTATGGGTCTGTTATTGAAGTTTGTGCTGAGGTGAGAAAGGTGTTGGGACTGTTAGTCAGACAGATTCAAACTAAAATTTTGGAAAAGAGAAATTAATTCCGGTATTTTCGAATCCTATCTCAAGTAGCTCATCTAGATGATATTGTGAACAGTTGGGCATACACCTTCCAAAGGTCGGCCAGAGCTTTGTGTTTTTTATTTCTGTTGATTCTGTCACTCCTTTCTTACTGCTTAAAATCAGCAAAAAAATATTGGTGCATGATGCTGATGTAGATGATTGGAGCAATTGTGATAACATTTTTATTTATTTATTCCAATCTACAGAACACATGTTGATACCCGGACAGGAACATCCCGCATGAAGTGTTCAAGTGCCAAAGAATGTCAAAGGACCAAGTATGCTGCAGGAACCAATGTACAAGTTGCTCCTGTTGCCATCCCTGCTGAGGTTCAAGACATTCCAGCCCAACACACTCAGGACCATGAAGTTGTTCCTGGTCCTACTGAGGTGCAAGGCAATCCGGTTAAGTATAGTGCAGAACAACTTGGAAGCCATACGATGAACTGTGACCTTGATAATCGTGTGAACTCTGTTTCCAGCAAGGATGCAGTAGAACACGATCATGTCCATTCAGCTTTACCTGATGCGCATAGGGGCAATACACATGCAGATACAATAACAAATGATGGAGAACCCATTGGAGCAAACAACAATGGGAAAGTGTCGAGGTTAACCTACGGTGAAGATAAATTCAGACCAGGTATTCAAAGATCTGAAAACCACACAGAATCTATGGAAGGTTTAAGCTGTTTGCAAAGGGCAGGAGATTCCGTTGGATCCCCAGCAAGTATTAACAATACAGGATTACCAAAGAACAATGTTTCTTCTGAAGCTCATATTGATGATAATGAGTTGAGGAGAAATGATCTTGTCAATGATGTTGAATCAAATTTGATTGATGGTAAACATGACACCATGATGAATCTTTCAGTTCCAAAAATTTCATGTCTCTACAAATGTTGTTCTCCATGTTTCCAATCTATTTATAAGATGGTTCATGGTATTATTTCAAATACTCTAAGTTCCAAAAACTCGAGGACATTTTCTCGAGGACCCTGGTACACGATCTGGCCCTCAGCAAGGAGAACAATGTCATCAAATAGCTCATATATTTTAGGTGCAGGCTGAAGCAATGAGATGAGTGCAGTGGCACCAAGGATGTGGACCGACTGCCATAAAGAAATCTGAAGATGATGATTATTGTGGTCTCTTCAGATTTCTTTAATAGCCGTAGGTTTCTTGGTTTTGCTGATGAAGCAATGGCTCAAAGTGGAAGAACTGGATCAAGTGGACAGGCAAGAGAAAACAGCTGTAATCAAGTAAATTATGTTGTACTTAGTACGCAAAGCAGTATGAACAGAACCTGTTCTTGAGAGAAAATATGGAGGAAGCTCTCCAAGTGCAGTTCCAATGCCCCAAAGAATAGCTTCAAGATAAACTTCTTGCAATATTTTGCTGAATGGAATTGTTTCATGATAAATTGGGGGTCCAAATTGCAGACAGTCTTTCTCTAACCAGGATGGTCTCCTTTCAAGGAGAATAGTGTCATAAGGAGCACTTTTCAAATCAACCCTACCACACTGAACCGCTTTGATAGTGAACAGGGCAACATGGGGAGCCAAATACATTATGAAAGTGTGCAAACCAGAACCTGCAAAATAATTTAGCAGAAACCCATGTTATATTTAAATCAACTAATTAAACTCATAATGCACAGTTTCACCAAATCTGGAACTATTTGGAATTACCTAATCCAATGGATGAAGCGACCCCTAGTATAATCCACCACAATCCAAACCTGACATACCAAAGTAGCTCCTGCAGATGCTGCATCAATGACAATACCAAAGTAACACACCATCGGAAGATCACCTCATCCTCCAACCTGAACGGAGGCATCGCCGATAACTACCTGCACACGAGACATGTCAAAATTGTGAAAGCTTGGCCTTTACATGTTCCTCCAATGGCTACAGAGGATACAAAAATGAGCATCAGAGATTCAGTTTTCAGCACCGACAAACAGCAAAATGGAGGCTTCGAAGGACTGGAACTTGAGGAAGGTGACTGTATAGTGTACCTCAGTGCTGCGACATGCTAAAACATCAGGTACTAACCAAAGCCCTCTAAGTCCTTGAACAATATGTTGTGTAGCAGTAGGCTTAGTTTTCTACACAAATGTAATTTCTCAGCCTTGAGAGCTAACACGAAATCTCTTTTACTAATCAAATACTCAAGAATAATAGTACCCTTCTTCATTTGTTTTTCTGTAGGGATGATTCCTTGTTTCTTCATGTGTATACATGGTACAAAATGGAACCCTCTACTTCCATGAATTGTTTGAACTATGCCAATAATTGCCGACTAATAGGTCAGCCATCACCCATCAGCCCAACACAATAAATTAATAAACAATTACCTATATGATCATAGTCTACTATTGCCTATGTGTATATATACTGTTGTATGTCACCTTTAGCTTTTCTCCTGCTCATTGAGACATGAGACCCATCACCATCCCCTCCTTTCCTGTTGCTAAGCTGAATGCCTTGAGCAACAATAGGCTCAGAAAATGCTACTGTGCATTGGTTCCAGTGACCGACTTCAATCAAGACAGAACAGACATGAAGACCGTCGACCACGCCGTCAGCGCAACCGCGACAAAAAGGTACATCCAGAGAAAAATCACGGAGCATTCCTCTCGTCCAATGTCGAACAGCTGAGACATCGTTCCTGAACCACACGAGTCTCTTAGGAATCAGGCTACCGAACACAGCAGAAACAGAGCGCCATCGATCGGCTTCAGAGTTTCATGGGCGTACGTACCGATGCTCATTGCGGGAGGCACGACGAACTGCACCATCAGCACGTAGCGGTACAGTGGGTCCCGAGACAGGAAGCCGAGCCCGTACGTGGCGCGGACGACGGCGATGCCGATCAGCGGGAGGAGCACGAAGCGGACGCACAGGATCGCGACGATCACCACACACTTCAGCGCCAACTTCCGAAGCCCTGCACGCACACATCCATAGCGACTTCAGAGTTCAAATCGGTTTCAGAACGCGCAGTCATCCCGTCCAGGGGGTGGACGTGCTTGGATTGCCGCTGTGTCTGATTCTGATCAAAATAGCGCCCACCTTGAGTCAGGTTTCCACCTAGGATAAGGGTGATGCAAGGGATCGTGTCGTCGCTGCAACAGAAGCAGACCGTGAGTGACCAGCCTGAAGAGGTGTTGACAAGTAGCAGTAGGCGGTTTGAAACACTCTGTCATCCGATGTGCATGCTTACCCCATCAGCTGGAGGGAATCCTGTATAACTTTGAAAGGAGCTCTGTAGCCGACGATTAGGGATTTCAGCCATGAGACCAGGCCAACAACGAACCCAATTATCTGATCCAAGATGTGGCATCGACATCAGATTTGGTCCTTCCAATTCCAACTACGTGCCATAGCAAAGTGAGAAGCGAGATACCGAAACATACCGCAGATTTGGTGGGCGGTGCCATCAGCTCCTCGATGAACTGGTGGATAGCGTCTTTCAGCTTCGTCCAGAATCCCTTGTCAGCAACCTCGCTATCGCAGGACAAGAAAGGGGCCTCCTGCAGTTTTGGCGAGTCAGTTTCTCCCAATATTCCACTGTGACCATGCATGGCCGCTGACGATGCAGTCGACTGCGCTGTAAAATTGCTTACCATTTGGAGCATGCGCATGCCGACAGGGAACTGGTCCTTGGCGTCGTGGCCGCCGCTGGCCCTCGCCTGCAGCTTCAGCTCATAGACGGTCATCTCCGGCAGCTCCGGCTCGGCGAATCCAACAGCAGCGAAAGCCGCGGAACCGAGAAACCAAGCACTCGGATAACCCAAGGTCCCTCCTGTACGTACGCAGGTAGGCAGGAAGGCAGGCTCACAATCGGCGGTTGTCTGGATCCTAGAAATCCAAGAAACGGTAGGGAAAGGCGGGGAGGTCAAAGCAGGGGAGGAGAGGGAGAGCAGCACCAGGAGAACGCAGGCAGAGAGAGAGAGAGGTAGGTCACGAGATCGTCCATCGCGACGCGCTCTCTTGCCTGTACCCCCGTCCTCCCCTTCCCCCTCCACCTCCGCGGCGCCCGCGGTAACCTCGCCACGCCACATCGCATTCGAGCACCAACCGTCGCCGGCCCTCTAATTAAGTTGCCCACGCGGCGCGATCCGGTGTCCACCGCTGCCCCACCGGCGGAGGAGGAAGGGGGCGGGGGGGAGTGGAGCACAGGGGGATGCTAGAGGCGAAGCCGCCGTCGCCGGGCTCCTCCGGCGCGGCGGCACACATCCACGCGGAGAGAGCCGGGCGCCGCGATCCAGGGTGGAGGATGTCGCGGACGCGGGATCCGGGGCGGAGGATGTCGCCTTTAAATTGTGCCCGCCGCCGCGGCGAGACGCGGCCGGCCGGCCTTGCCGGGACAGGCGGCTTGCGCTGTACGGACGGAGTTGGGCTGGCGGCGCGGCGGGGCTCAGACAACGCCCGCCGCTTCGCTGCCGGCGAGGGCGAACGTCGGACGGAGCGGTCCCGCGGCACCTGCCTCGGCGGCGGGGACGCCCACGCCCGCGCGCTGCGGGAGCGGACGCCGTAGGAGGCCGCGACGGCGCGGTCGCGGTCGCGCTCGCGCCGCGCTGACCCCAGATCGGCGGATGCTGGGCGCCTCCTGGCCGGTTTCGTCCTTGGTGAGCGCTCCGGCCCGACCACCGAGCTGGTCGCGACCGACGACTCCGACGCCGCCTCGGACCGTTCGTCGGTGGCGAGTGAGAGCGACACGCAGCTGCCGACATCGCTCGCCGCGGCATCGACGCTGTCCTGCTTCTTCGCCTTCTCCGCTTTCCGCTCGTCCGCAGCGGCGGGGACGACGACATTGCCGGCGGGGACGACGGCATTGCCATACTACCCCGTTCTCCTCTCCTCTTCCCCCAAATCTGGCCCCAAATCGTGCATCCCGGCGCGGCGCGTGCCCGGCCGCCCGGCCTCGGCGTTCCTCCTCGGGCGCGGCTCCACGGCTGGCTTCTCGGCGGTCCTCTAGGCAAGGGCGCGGCCTCGGATCCGGCGCAGGGGCGGGCGCGGTCTGGCCCCAGCACCCGTGCATCCCGGCGCGTGCCCGGCCGCCCGGCCTCGGCGGTCCTCCTCGGGCGCGGCTCCACGGCTCCTCGGTGCTCTCATGGATGGAAGGGCCCCCTGCCAGTGCGGGGCGAGGTGCTCCATCGTTGGAAGGGTCCCCTGCCTCTGCGGGGCGAGCCATGGATGGAAGGGCCCCCTGCTTGTGCTTGCGTGCTCTCAGCGATGGGATCTTGGGAGAAGAGGAAGCGAGAGAGAGGGCAGGGGGCAGTGATTCGGAAAGGGCGAGAGAGATGGAGCGCAGTGGCGAGGAAACCGCGGTCGAGGATGGAAAGGAACGCTATAGAAGGAAGCCGCGACTGCTCGAGGATGGAAAGGAGCGCCGCGGGCGGGCGGGATGCGAGGAAACCGCGGCGGCAGTGAGGAGGAGGGTGGCAGAACCGTGCACCACCGGTTGTAGACGTCTACACTACATACTTATGTAGTAGTAGAGATTCTAGCCTTTAAATCTATTTTCAAATTAATTCCAGATCTATATATTTTAGGTTTCTGGTCTATATATTTTAGGTTGCGGTCCGCAAATTAAATTTATCTATATTTTCCACTTATTTTGTAGCCGTCTGGTCTATTCATCTAGATGGCACTACTTTTTTATAAGCACGTTATATTTTGACAATACCATGATGAAAGAATATTCTATCAGCTAGGGCACCTACCGACCTACGCGCTACGGAACGTAGGTGAGTACGATATATGATTTTTTGGACAGTCTCTATATTTTATTTTATTTTAGTCTATAAATTATAAAATACAGAAACTAAAACTATATTATAGTTTACGTATTTAATAATTTAGAAACTAAAATCAAATAAAAAAAAGTCCTCAAAATTAGTGACTATAAACCAAAAGCTCCCTAATTGTTTGTATGCCATCAAATTTTTTTTTATTCCTTATGTGTTATGGAGTGACATATATGGAATTTTTTATGTGTATTATGTGGCTAGTAACATACATGGAATTGACCCTTTCTTTTTTTCGTTTACAACTCATTAAAATTAATTAACCCGGCGAATCATAAAAGGCTGCTCCAGCACATCTACGCACTTTGCACTGCGCAATCATGATCCGAACTGAGACAAACAAGAAAGGACATGCTGAGGATAATATATATATGCCACACCCACACATGTAAAACGTAAATCAGACCGGCACCGTGAACATGTAAATCGCCAACATTCCAAGTACAAAAGGGATAAAAGCGCACGCACAAGAATATATCCGCAAACGTGGAGTTTTCACTGTCATTTTGGATCCCATACCACTACCGCTAATATAAAGTACTTTGCATCTCTTTGTCAACTGGCCACTTTAGTTAGCTATTGTTATTCTAGTCTAGAGTCGAGAAAGTTCAGTAGAAAAGTGATGTCAAATAGTAGTAGTACTCGCTCGATCGAGCAGCGAGCACTACAAATTGGCACGAATGTATTATAGATATGTTTATTTTTATCTAAATTTTAGAGGTAGATTTAAAGTTAGCTCTAAACTTTAGATCGCCTTATATTAAAACTTTAGAACTTAAAAATAGTAGAGTGAATTTCTTTAAAGCTTTTCGAAGTCTAGAGCTTAGAGCATCTTCAAAAGACTAGCTAAATAACTCGTCAAACCAAATTTTGGCTACTCAATAGCAAAATAAATATGTTGACAGAGTAGCTATCTGACTCGCAAGCTATCTGACTCTCTAAATTAGCTCTCTCACTAGCTAAATTTAGCTAGCCACATGACTAGTCAAACTAGATAGATAGTCTGTTGGACTGAGATGCTATATATAGAATGTAATCTTTATGAAAACATAATTAGATAGTTAAATAGAGAGTAAAAAATAAAGAGTCTCTTGGAGATGCTCTGGGAGAAGTGGATCTAAAATATATCATATATTGTTATATGTAATAGTAGGATGAGTGCTCAAATCCGCACTGGTGCTAATAAGCGTGATTGATTGCGGACACGCACGAGCGAGGTTGAAAAATGAACATCCTAATTTCTACCAGTAGGAATGAATACGATCAAGTACTGTAATAAATAGGGAGAAGAAAACAAGTGCCAAAAAAACTCGATACGCATGGGAATGGGCGTTGCGTTTAAGATAAGGAGGCATTTTGACGCGTATCAAAAAAAGATGTACCTCTGTTCCACCTAACCAATGAGTGAGACTAGACATCCGAATGCAAAAAGAAAACAAATGTTTGGAAACAGTGATCTTATCAGTGATCTTATCTGTTGACTTTATGTTAGCAAGTTTGTTAACACATGATACGTATATATTATCAAGAGCTTGGGTAAGCGAGGTGCTAAGCTGCTGCTAATGACAATCCAGCACTGTACCATGCACAGTTGACAATCAATACTTCTGCAGTGTTGTCAGCCTGTGCGCGTAGACCGCCGAGGCCTCCGGTCTTTGTCCGAATTCCGAAACCGCGGCTCCTGCTCGCTCTCGCTCTCAACCATGAATGTTCTAATTCCCCTGCTCTCCGGCCGCACAGTGAGAACGCGACGACGAGACTCTCACTCAAAAAGGTATTGCTAAAAATTCTACAATTTAGTTTTTGTTTATACGATGATTATGACATATGTTCATTCTAAAATTATAGTTTTATTATACTTTTAGTTTTAAGAATAAAACCCTATAAACCATAGCAAAAACTAATTTATGTTAGAACAATGATAACTAATAAAAGATAAAAAAATAACATACCATGATATAAAGATAAATAATACATAGTATGTTCTAAAATATAGTTCTTTCTAACTTATTCTTTTCCGTCCACATTCATATGTTACTTGATGAATATGTCATTAGTCTAAAACAAATTATATTTTGGTATGGAGAGAGCACATTGTAAAAATAATAATATAGTAGCTAAAAGTGTTGACCGAAACCATATTAAAATTCAGACATAGGTGAAAAAAAAAATAAACAGGCACGCACCCACGTACAGTACAGTACGTGGCGGAAAGCAACACGCGCACACGTCGCGGCGCCACAAACGTGCGGAGCAGTTGCAACAACAGTAGTGCTACAAGAAGCAAATCCGCGGGCCCCACACAAAAAACGCGCACCCGGGGACGCGGACCCTGGGATTAGGCGGAGTTGACCGCCTCGGGGCGCTCCCTTCTGCCCGTCCGTGCACCGGTGGACGGCGTGGATCGTCTCGGGAGGGCCGTCTCCCTTCGTCTCCTTCCTCCGTCCTATCACTCCCGGGCCCATCGGCGAGTGATAAGGCTCTCTCAGTCTCACCCATACCCACTCCCTGTATAAATGAGCAGCCAGCAGCCCCAACCCAAGGCAGCAAGCAAAGCACAGCAGTGCCACGGAGCCATCTCCCCCGGCCTCTATCTCTATCTCTCTCGTCTTGTCTTGGCCTCCTTGCCTTCTCCCCCCTCCGTGCCGTGGCCAGTGGGTGCTGTTGCAAGTTGCAACTTGTCCCTCCCAACCCAAGGCAGCAAGCAAAGCACAGCAGTGCTGTTGCTTCACGCCCGGCAGGAGCAGCGACGAGCCGACGAGAACAGCCAAGGAGAGATCTGCAGACCGGTCGGTCGATCGAGATGAAGAGCCGGAGGCAGAGCAGCGGGGGCAGCTCGGGCGCCTGCGCCGCGGGGGAGAGGAACGCGCACAGCAGCGGCGGGGGGTGCAAGCTGGAGAGGAAGGACGTGGAGAAGAACCGGAGGCTGCACATGAAGGGCCTCTGCCTCAAGCTCTCCTCCCTCATCCCTCCCGCCGCCGCCACCACGCACGCCTCCCTCCTCTCCGACGCCGCGTCGGCGGCGGTGTCCTCCAATCCCGGCAACAAGCAGGTAAAAAGGCAACAGCAACCTCTCGCCCTCGATTCCTCGCTCCCCCCCCACTTCCCACGGCGGTTCCGAGCCCATCAGATCTCCTCGGACCATACATTCATTGCTCTATCGGGCGCAAGCGCAACGAACTGGCCGATTCCGAATCACTGCATCCATGGCCTTCCTCGCCACAAGTTTTAGAAATAGGTACTAGTAAGTAAATGATAGTACTGAGAAGTCCAGAAGCCAACTTAACGACGTGTTATTACACAGTGTCGGAGAGCAATGAATGCACTGTAAAACGAATTGTTCACATCAAATCCATACAATCGGTTAATATCCTCTTCATGTCGCAATCAGTTCCCCTCCTTAAAACCCTCCAATCCTCTAAAAGACAACCAATAACTAGTAGCGTCAAAATCTTCAACTCCCAACCTGTGACAATAATGTTTGCAATGAAACTGAGCCATATATTCCTGCAGTCCTGCCTATAGTTGGAGCCGGATAAGCCATAGTATAAGAATAATATTATCCATCTCGCCTAGCATAAAACATTTACAGTACCCCTGTTTCAAGTCATTCGCGGCCTAGCACGTGTAAAACAGACAAAGGGTCAAAACGAGTGTGCAAAAAGAGCGGGAACGAGACTGCCTTTTACTGTTTTGATTACTGTTATTACTACAAATAAAGGACAAAAAGCATCAGCTCTGGATCAGCGATTTGCCACACCCAATCGATTCGATCTGATTAGCTGTCCGCTGTTTTTGTTTGTGAGTATATGCCCCCACCCCACCCCAGACACCCCACCGCGACCGGCCGCGCATCGAGCCAGGCAATCAGGCATAAGCCACCAATCACCATCGTTTTCAGTCACGTTTCCTCTACGAGGCAGAAAACACTGCTTCCCTCCGTCCAAAAAAAAGGGCCGCGTGATCACTATTCTAAATTTATGTAGATTTTAAAACGATATCAGCAATACATCTAGATAAATTATTATAAAAGTAAATTTAATAATATACTACATCCGTTTCTTAAATATTTGTGGCTTACTAATTTATTTTGAGCTAAAACGCAACAAATAAAAAAAGATAGAGTATCTGATAATAAATTCAAAGCTGAAAACGTTTAAGAGCGTCTTCAAGAGACTCCTCATTTTTAGCTCTATATTTGATTATCTATTTAACTTTTCATAAAGATTGCACTCTATATGTAGCATCTCACTCCAATAGACTATCTATCTAGTTTGGCTGGTCAAGTGACTAGCCAAATTTAGCTAGTGATAGAGTCAATTTGAAGAGCCAGATAGTTTGGCCAATCAGATAGCTAATCTGTTGGAGAGTTATTTTACTATTAAGTAGCCAAAATTTGGTTTGCCGAGTTATTTAGCTAGTCTCAACTCTCTTGAGAGCCAACGCGAGAAGTCTCAACTCTCTTGAGAGCCAAAGCGAGAACAACGACATTTGTTTTGGACGGAGGGCGTATAGACCACACACACATCACTGAAATAGTAGACCATACTGAGATTCCCTCTCCCTCGAGGTCCACTCCATTCACCCACGTTCCACTTCACGTGAATGAATGAATACGTGGTGGGGCCCTCCTCTCCGGTGACAGGTGACAGCCACGCGGGTTTGCTCGGGGGTCACACGTCACGTCATTATTTGGCTTAGGCGCACGTGCCGGATGCCCGAGAGGAGGAACTCGTGGGCGCAATAGAAAATAGGGACCATTCGGTCGGATAATAAACAATACCCGCACTCGCCTGATTATTCCTGTGCTACGCCACGATTCCTCGATCCACCTACCAAACGGGAAACCAAACTACAGTCAGAAAATAGGTACCATCCTGTGCCATGCCCCTTGTGCGCAAGGGAAACCAAACTACAGTCTCCATCGGCTGAGCTGTAGCTGAACAGCGAGCACTGGCGTGGTGTCTCCTTCTACAGTATACTGGTACTCTGTTTATACATGCACTGACATGTTGCTCCAATTATAGTAAAAAAAAGGAGACAGTCAGAAATAGCAATATATATAGCATGGCATGCTCCTGCTCAATGGCCAAGCTAGAGCAAAATTGAGCATTGTGTATTTAGGTGCATAAGAATTTTTTAGGGGTGCATATATAGTAAAATTTTAATTAAATTTATAGGATTTGCATTTTGTGGAGGTTGCATCTGCATCCACCGCATTCAACCTAGCTTCGCCCCTGCACCTGCTAATCTTTTCATCAAAGCTTTTTAAATAAAAGTAAGGAAATTATGGGATTTCTGGCGAGACAGAGAACCTCCTGTCCTGTCCCCGGCACAGTGACACTGACAGTAGCTCGATGTTCCCATCGCAGGACGCGGTGACGCAGCTGGACCAGCTGGACAGCGCGGCGGCGTACATCAAGCAGCTCAAGGAGCGGATCGAGGCGCTGAAGCAGCGGAAGGCGGGCTGCTGCAACGGCGGCGGCGCGGCCACGGAGGCTGCAACGGCGGCGGCCGGGTCCACCGGCGGCGGCGGAGGCGTGCGCATGCCGGTCATCGAGGTGCGGTGCCAGGACGGGACGCTGGACGTGGTGCTCATCAGCGAGGCCGCCAGGCCCTTCAAGCTGCACGAGGTCATCACCGTGCTGGAGCAGGAGGGCGCCGAGGTGGTCAGCGCCAGCTTCTCCGTCATCGGGGACAAGATATTCTACACCGTCCACTCGCAGGCGCTCAGCCCCAGGATCGGCGTCGACGCCGCCAGGGTCTCCCAGAGGCTGCACGCGCTGCTGCTTGCTCCGACGATCCTCGTCTGAGCTGAGAGAGACCTCCAGACCACGGCCTATGCAACCACCGTGCTAATGGCGTAGTAGTACTCTAGTATAGTACTAGTACTGTATGAGTTGGTAGTCAAAGCTGCAGCCTGCAGCAGAGAGCGGTGCAGTAGCGGGGAACTATAAACCGCCGGCGCATTCTTGCTGGTTTCTTTGCAGTTGTGCATATTTAGGAGCGAGCAAAGTAAACACAGGCTGCCTTTTTGTTTTTGTTTTTGTCTCTCCCACCTCTTCGAACCAGTAGACTACTACTGCTACTACTTGTGTCTATCAGTCTATGCTCGGATCCAGTGTTAATTGTTTTACCAGAAATAACTACAGTTTTGCTTACATTGGTGTTAAAAAGGGTGTTTGGTTTGAGGAATCACTTCACAACTAAATTGAGGTGATGTATCATGTGTCCATTTCTTATATTAGTACTAACTATAAGAATTGATGTGGTGATGGATCAACTCATTATATTCCATAAACCAAACAAAAATAGTGAGAAATAAGATGATGAACTAGCTCATTTCTCAAATCAAACACCTCATAAATTTATTGTAATAATCACGGTTAGGATATATGAACATTCTCATTATGACAAACTAGACAATATGCATTTATATATGAATAGTATTTTTTTAAAAGACACTCGCTCAGTGGCGGAAGCTCGTATCTGAATGAGATCTAGGGTATATATATATGGATGATATTAATCAAATAAAAACATTTTGACTTACAGAAATTACCTGTATTTGTACTCTCTCTCTCTCATAAATTCTAAGTTAATCCAACTTTTTTTAAAAGTCAAAGCATCTCAAATAATAATATTTATGATATCTATTACGTGTCATTTGATTCTTTATTAATTATATATTTATTTTTTTATAGTGTATCTATTTGATGTCATAGATTATTAGTCAAATTTTAAGATGTTTTAAGTCTTTAAGAAAGTTGGAATCATTTATAATCTTCAATAAAGGGAGTATAGCATTTTAAAAAAACACTACTAAGAAATCAAGTACTTTTTTCCTTATAGCAACAAGAAACTGGATGGGCACTTGTATTGCGTTGGTTGCTTCGTCTACTTGTGTTTCAAGGTAATACTCCTGAACTAGAAGTCTAGACCAGTTCCATAAATGTAAGGCTGTCTGTAACCGCCGTAAGTCATATTTTGGATAGGTAGCCGTGTGCTCTGTTTAGAATGTGAAAATTTCTGTGCAGATAAATTGATTTTTATGAAACATTTATATTACATGTTCTTGTGAGATTACTCTATACTTGAAGAGGGCGTGGCATAGAAGAAAAACTTTTGTCTCTGGGTAGGTGGGGTATACCAAAGATGCCTAACCGTCCATCGTCACATATGAGTATATGACGCGAGCAGTGCTTTCACGTTTTCACTTTCACCAACGTTTCCAAATGCATACACACTCATCGAACCACGTGGTGTTTACCTTGGTCGTCTTCGCGCAGCAGTATACGTCCATTATCTGGCGGCCGGACGGCGGACTCGGATCACATTAGAGTCGCCGCCGTGCTCCAGCAAGAAACACCTTATCAGCTGCCAGCGTGCCACAAGGACCCAAACCCACCATATAGCGCTTGATTGGTTTGTTGCGCATTGCGCTGATACACCTAGTCCGACACGAGCCTAACTAGATACGGTCATTTTTGTGGTATGTGTAGATATAGGTAAATAATTTTAAAATAACTTATTTTGTATCCGCTTATTTAGTCTAGATTCATCGTGTGTTTGTAACTAAACATATACTCAATCAAAGTCAACGCACGCGATAATTCAGGATAAAATAAAGTGGATAATCAATTAAGTCCATACTGCATCTGTATATCCTGCGTTTTGTGCATAATATATATATATATAATACCCACGTGCATGAGGTGCCAATAAACAACAATATCTACGTACGGCTTATATACATAGCAGCGTCAATAAAAGATGGAAACAATTAGTCGAGTTTCGCTTGTTCACGTTTTTTTCTATCTTTTCGAAAGGGAGGAAACTATTGTCCTATTTGGGACTTTGTAAACTTAATTTATTGATTATTGTTATGCGGACGCGTGGCCCGCTAAAAGTCTACTTTACACGAGTTTAGTTTGCTCGCTTCTTTAAAACGATTTTTAATTTGTTCTTTCATTCGGGAGGAGGATAGAGACATGGAATATAATGAACCGCTTTGTTCTGCTATGCTACTGTACGGCCACGATCACGAAAACGAGATGTGTTTTCTGTCTAGTAGGGAAAAAAACGTGTGGTTGACTCTGACCTCAGGTCTGACCTACTGCTGTTCGTTAGAAGAAGAAAAAACTCTGAGGTCCAAAAGGTGAAAGACATGGATGCACTTTGTTAAAAGTACGGAAGGCCACCAGACAAAGAGATTTGTTAAATTTTCGGTGTTTGAGTTTGAGTTTTATTTTCGAGCGATGATAGTAGTTGTATATATTCTGCAGATCCAGTTTACGTAGGCATAATCTATAATTTTCGGTTTCGTTAACAAAAATATCTATTAGACAAAATTACAAACTCAACAAAATCTTATTCGTATTGGCGCAAAGAGAATTAACAATTATCTCTATAGTTGGAGAAAGAAAAAATAATAATTTATCATAATACAAAGATAAATCATAATCATAAAAGCAATAGTTACTTATACTTATTGATTCGTATAGGAATATTGCATGAAATCAATTAAAAAACTAATGACCTGAAATATAGGAGAAGTAGGGAAAGCGAAACCTGGATCCCTTATAAAAAGATTTGAAAAGAAAATTTTAAACTTGACACTGGATCAAGTGGGAGCCTAGTCGGGCTAACCATATGCAACCCAACTAGAGTGCAAGCCTATTTGGCCCAACCACGTGCCCACGTGCAGCCCAGCTTGGAGGCCCACATCGTAACGGAAGCTTGATTGTGATAGCGACAAAAATGGAACGGGACAGGCGCCAGGCGGCCAGCGCACTGTGTCCGTTCCGTCTCAACCGTGCATGACGATTCACGAGGGAAACTGTATTTTTGACTTTTCAGTTACGCCCAGTTTGGATTCATAATTAAATTTCATTCTAATAATAGTAATTTAGACAAAGATCAATTAAGCTTATATAGTTTTATGTGAGATATTTGTGTACTATTATTAGCATCACATGAGAGATATATATGTGCTAATTTTACTATAAAAGAGTGAGTCAAAGTGTGTCCTATAAGTTGCAGATTAAAACCATATTTCATTGATACATAAAATCATTTCTCATATTCCACTCCATTAATTTGATGTAGATTTAAATCTGAGCTTTAAAAAGTGATGGAATGTCAAATTCTAAGCTAAATAAACTACTTTATTAAGTAAATTCTAATTCCTCCAAAATGAATAAATCCAAACGGTCCATTATGTGGTTCCTTAACTTCTGAAACCACTTCGGGACTGTTTGAATACACTAGAGCTAATAGTTAGTTAGATAAAAATTGCTAGTGAAATTAGCTAGCTAATGAATAGCTACCTAACTATTAGCTAATTGCTAAACGTAGCTAATGGATGAACTATTATGCTAGATTGATTGGATGCCTTTAGCTAATTTTAGCAACTAACTATTAGCTCTAATGCGTCTAAACACTCACTTATTTTTATATCGTTATATGACCTCTTAACTTTTATGAGCATAAACAGTGGTAGCACGTGAGGGGTGTTGGGGGGGGGGGGGGGGGGGGCTCGAGCCCCTAATGCTCCCAACTCATAGAGTCTCTCTAAAGTTCTCATAAAAGTTATATAGTATAATGTAGTGTGATGACTTTATGAACCAACAAATAAGTGTGGGGCAAAAATTTTGTTGAGGCAAGCAAGAAGGAAAACGATATGATATTCAATTGACAACTTCTTTAGTATGTATGGACGTTTTTAACCTAACAAACTCCTCTAATTTTGAAGCGGGCAAACTTGTGAGGATTGTTGAGATTTATGCTAAGGATTTTGATATTGGTGAACTTGCTATTTTTGCCAAATCAACTTAGATAGTTTTTCGTCTGTGCTAGAAGAACTCTAGATTTTTTGGATGCACTAAAATTCAAAAAATTGATAAAATTATGGTTAAGACTAAGTCACACACATCAAATAAATTGGTTTATTGTTTCATTGAACTAACATTGACACTATTATTGGCAATAACTTCAGTTGAAAGAATATTTTCAGCAATGCCCATTATGAAGACAGTTTGGCATGGTAAAATGGGTGATGGAAGGCTTAATTACTTGATGATATGCTATAATGATGAGACATTTAAAAAGATTGATAATGAAAAGATCAAAAATGCTTTCAAGAGATAAAAAATGTCATCTATGCCTAAAAAATAGTGGTATGCTCTATTCTATTCCAAACTAATTTTTTGCTTCCTAATTATTAATTTGAAGGTCCATGAATATTTGACTAATTAATGATGTCTATATGTGTAGGTTGCTTCCTCGGATGAATAATGATTGTAGTTTGGTTATCTATTCATCCTTTCAGTATGGATAAATTGTATCATATATTTCTCATTATGTATTTTATGATCTTTATCGATGTTGGGGGTATGCTTCGTCGCCGAAGATCCTGTAAGAAGAAACACCTTCGGCAGATCCTCTCAAAAGCAGTGCCGAAGCTATCACCCATAAAGCTTCGACATAGTGACATGTCTTAAGACGAAGGAGTGAACCGACTTAAAGATAAAATGACCAATCGACCTGTGATAGCTTATATTATGATTGTAAGCATTTGTAAAGGGCATGAATATAATTTCTCACAGGCTGCGTCCTGTGCCTATAAATAGATGAACAGTATCCCTGTACTGTTCATGCAATTTTGTAATCGCTTGCACGCAACACTCGGATTATTGTCTTCTGTCAAGACGAAGGTATAAATGTGATTAAATATTATGTTTTAATATTTAAGTTTGTATGATGAAATATATGAATAAGTTTAAGTGTTTTGATATATTATTCTTTCATGTTTAATATTTTATATATTTTATCTTTCATTATTCCATAACTCTAATCACGAAGGTATGAGCTTCGTGACCTTTGTTCATGACCTTCGTCCGAAGATTATTATACCCTTGGGGAAATAATGCTTCAATGGACGAAGGACATTAACATTTAACATTTTATGTTGTCTTGTTCTTAATTCGAAGCATTTGAGAACAAGTTTCCAACAATCGATCATCGATGTTTCATTACATTGACTACTGCAAACTATTATGTTTGTCTATTGTATGTGATTTAGTGATATCATGTTGCTATAACGATTTAGTTCAGTCCCTCCTAAAATTTTTCTTGACTTTATCCCTATTTGTGACTATTTATTTTTATATCCTAGATAGTTTTGACGACGTTTTTTCCTATCTTCGAGACACGTAGCCAGAAGAGGGTAAATAGGATTACTTAACCGTTACTCGAAGTAAATCAAATTGTTTTTTTTTCAAAAATATCTAGTTTTTTAAAATACAATTAAAAAATACTAAAATATTGTTTAATTTTAGAGAATTTATGGATTTTTAGCTCAAAAAAGTAAATGTAAGAGAAATAGGGTCAAACCTTTTACTAAATGATTTTGGTGGTTGAATTGCCCAACATAAATAATTGGACTAACTAGTTTGCTCTAGATTATAAGTTCTACAGGTGCAAAAGGTTCAACACAAACCAATAAAAAGATCCGAGTTAGGGTTCAAAAGAAAGGAGCAAAAGAAACCAAAGAGGGCCCTGGTCTAGCGTATCGGACTGTCCGGTGCACCACCGGACAGTGTCCGGTGCACCAGGAAGAATCGACCTCAAACTCTTCACCTTCGGGTTTCTCCAGGCGCACTCCGCTATAATTCATCGGAATGTCCGGTGTGGTACCGGACTGTCCGGTGCACCAAGCGGAGCAACGGCTATCAGCGCAACGGTCGACTGCATAGTGCCCAGATAGAGCTATAGTTCACGGCAGAAGTCAGAGCAGACGCTAGAGGCGCACCAGACAGTGAACGGTGCCTGTCCGGTGCGGCACCGGACTGTCCGGTGCACCAAGATGTTAGAGCTCCAACGGTCGAAACCGTCAGAACCCTAACGGTTGGGTGACGTGGCTGGCACATCGGAGTGTCCGGTGCGCCCATCGACAGCAGCCCTCCCCAACTGCTGTTTTAGTGGTTGGGGCCACACTTCAAGGTATCCAAGTTTTCAGCCAATTACATTCAATACAAGAGCTCTAGACTTCACTCCAAGACACAAACAAGAGATCAAATCCTCTCCCAAGTCCAAAATCACTCCAAACACTTAGTGACTAGTGAGAGAGAGATTTTCGTGTTCATTTGAGTTCTTGTCGCTTGGATCACTTTTCTTCTTCCCCATTCTTGTTCTCAACACCTTTGTAATCTAAGCAAGAGACACAAAGCTGTGGTGATCCTTGCGGGGTCTAAGTGACCCATTTGATTGAAGAGAAAAGCTCACTCGGTCTAGGTGACCGTTTGAGAGAGAGAAAGGGTTGAAAGAGACCCGGTCTTTGTGACCACCTCAACGGGGAGTAGGTTTGCAAGAACCGAACCTCGATAAAACAAATCACCGTGACATCCGCTCTATTTCTTTGGTTGATTTGTTTCTGCCCTCTCTTTTGGACTCGACTTTAATTCTAACGCTAACTCCGGCGTGTAGTTGTGCTTAAAGTTTATAAATTTCAGATTTGCCTATTCACCCCCTCTAGACGACTTTCAGTAAATCAAATTGTTTTTTTCAAAAATATCTAGTTTTTTAAAATACAATTAAAAAATACTAAAATATTGTTTAATTTAAGAGAATTTATGAATTTTTAGCTCAAAAACAATGAATCTGGTTTTAGGTTTTCCCCCTTAAATCATGTTTTTATATTATGGTGTCTACTTAAAAAAATGTCTAAATTGTGTATCGGTTATTTTTTGTGTTTATTTGCTAGAATATGCTCTTATTATCCACTCTCTCTATAAAAAATTAGTTTTAGACTTTTAATGGATTTATATAATAATTGATGTACGTGATTTGTATATATATTTAGATTCATCGTCATTCATTTAAATAAAGACATAAAACTAAAATGAATACTATTTTAGAATGGAGGAAGTATTATAATTAGCCTAAGTTGATGATCTATACTATTTATAGTTAGATTAATTGTATATATGCCACTCAAATATATATATACCAGTCGGTTACCCGTGCATTGCGACGGCTTATAACAATACACACGTAAACTATCCACCAAAAAAATTTTAAGGTTTTTTATTGATTGTCTCCGCTCTCTATATAATATTTTTTGATTTGGCTAACTGATGTTATTGTTTACTCCATGTAATATGTCTTAGTACAACATGACTAATGAAGTGAGCGATTAGAAGAGAATTCACAACGACTGACTGAACTAACAGAAATTATAAAATAATATAATTCCACCATACAGAGACCAAATAAGAGAAAGTTTGTGAGCTCAAGTTTCTAAAATAAGTCACATGAACTCAAACTTATAAAAAAGATAAATTAAAATATGGTGTGATTGCTAAAGCCAGGCACCAATAAAAACTGGATGCGCTCCATATAAATTATGCTACTTCGTGGCAATTACTAACATTTAAAACCAATAAATAACATTTTATTTTACTGTTAGTGTGATAAATCATTGTTGCTCCATCCAATTCAGCAACCTCAAACACCATGGAGTCCATTGCGCCAATGTGGTCTCAGAAACGACATAATGCTTGCAAGAGCAAAGAATGTCGTGCCGTGTTTGGGTTGTAGCCTCGGCCCGTAGTGCTGGTCCGACCCGACACGATTATATATTTTTTATTTTACAAAAAAGACGTATATACATATATATACAATTTATATTCTATATTAAAAGCATTTAATCATGATGTTCTACTGGTTAGACAACTTCACCTAGTGTCTTTCGGCCTTCTTCCATCACGGCATAGGTTTGAACCCCACCTTTTGCATCATTTTTAACATTTTACGCTGATTTAATCAAATGGGTCGATGGGTTAACAGGCTGGGTCGGCATGACGTGCTTGGGCCAGAGTTGTGGCCCGTGCCAGACCGTCGTTTGGCCATATATAGACGTGCAGCGGATTAATTTGAAATAGTTGTGAGGGGTTATTTGGGAAAGACAGGGTTTGTAGCATATGTCAAGCAGGAAAGCAAGTTGGTGTTCATCATCCACACAAGAACATCATGACGACCGACAGGCCGCTTGAGTTACTCCACATGGACCTATTCGGCCCGATATCTTACATAAGCATCGGCGGGAGTAAGTACTGTCTAGTTATTGTGGATGATTATTCTCGCTTCACTTGGGTGTTCTTTTTGCAGGAAAAATCACAAACCCAAGAGACCTTAAAGGGATTATTGAGACGGGCTCAAAATGAGTTCGGCTTAAGGATAAAAAAGATTAGAAGCGACAACGGGACGGAGTTCAAGAACTCACAAATAGAAGGCTTTCTTGAGGAAGAGGGCATCAAGCATGAGTTCTCTTCTCCCTACACGCCACAACAAAATGGTGTAGTGGAGAGGAAGAATAGAACTCTACTTGACATGGCAAGGACCATGCTTGATGAGTACAAGACTTCGGACCGGTTTTGGGCGGAAGCAATCAACACCGCTTGCTACGCTATCAACCGCCTCTACCTTCACCGAATCCTCAAGAAGACATCATATGAACTCCTAACCGGTAAAAAGCCCAATGTTTCATATTTCAGAGTCTTTGGTAGCAAATGCTTTAATCTTGTTAAAAGAGGTAGAAAATCAAAATTTGCTCCTAAGGCTGTAGAAGGCTTTTTACTTGGTTATGATTCAAACACAAGGGCATATAGAGTCTTTAACAAGTTCACTGGACTAGTTGAAGTTTCTTGTGACATTGTGTTTGATGAGACTAACGACTCTCAAGTAGAGCAAGTTGATCTTGATGAGCTAGATGATGAAGAGGCTCCATGCGTCGCGCTAAGGAACATGTCCATTGGGGATGTATGTCCTAAGGAACCCGAAGAGCCTCCACATGCACAAGATCAACCATCTTCCTCCATGCAAGCATCTTCACCAACCCAAGATGAGGATCAAGCTCAAGATGATGAAAATGATGGTCAAGAGGAGCCACCTCAAGAGGAGTACAATGATCAAGGGGGAGATGCTAATGATCAAGACAAGGAAGATGCTGAGGGTCCAAGACCGCCACACTCAAGAGTCCACCAGGCAATCTAACGAGATCACCTCGTGAACACCATCCTCGGCGATATTCATAAGGGGGTAACCACTCGATCTCGTGTTGCTCATTTTTGTGAACATTACTCTTTTGTTTCCTCTATTGAGCCACACAGGGTAGAGGAAGCACTTCAAGATCCGGATTGGGTGCTGGCGATGCAAGAGGAGCTCAACAACTTCACAAGGAATGAGGTATGGCACTTAGTTCCACGTCCTAACCAAAATGTTGTAGGAACCAAGTGGGTCTTTCGCAACAAGCAAGATGAGCATGGTGTGGTGATAAGGAACAAAGCCCGACTTGTGGCCAAGGGATATTCACAAGTCGAAGGTTTGGATTTCGGTGAAACCTATGCACCCGTAGCTAGGCTTGAGTCAATTCACATATTACTTGCCTATGCTACTTACCATGGCTTCAAGCTTTACCAAATGGACGTGAAGAGTGCCTTCCTCAATGGACCAATCAAGGAGGAGGTCTATGTTGAGCAACCTCCCGGCTTTGAAGATAGTGAGTACCCTAACCATGTTTATAAACTCTCTAAGGCGCTTTATGGGCTCAAGCAAGCCCCGAGAGCATGGTATGAATGCCTAAGAGATTTTCTTACCGCTAATGGCTTCAAAGTCGGAAAAGCCGATCCTACTCTCTTTATGAAAACAATTGCTAATGATTTGTTTGTATGCCAAATTTATGTTGATGATATTATATTTGGGTCTACTAACAAATCTACTTGTGAAGAGTTTAGTAGGATAATGATTCAAAAGTTCAAGATGTCAATGATGGGGGAGTTGAAGTATTTTCTAGGCTTTCAAGTCAAGCAACTCCAAGAAGGCACCTTCATTAGCCAAACAAACTACATTCAAGATATTCTTGCAAAGTTTGGTATGAAGGATGCCAAGCCCATCAAGACACCCATGGGAACCAATGGGCATCTCGACCTCGACACGGGAGATAAATCCGTAGATCAAAAGGTATACCGGTCGATGATAGGATCTTTACTCTATTTATGTGCATCTCGACCGGATATTATGCTTTCCGTATGCATGTGTGCAAGATTCCAAACCGATCCTAAGGAAGTTCACCTTAGGGTCGTGAAACGAATCTTGAGATATTTAGTTTATACTCCTAAGTTTGGCCTTTGGTACCCCAGGGGATCCACTTTTGATTTAATTGGTTATTCGGATGCTGATTGGGCAGGGTGTAAGATTGATAGAAAGAGCACATCAGGGACTTGCCAGTTCTTGGGAAGATCTCTGGTGTCTTGGGCTTCTAAGAAACAAAATTCTGTAGCTTTTTCTACCGCCGAAGCCGAGTACATTGTCGTAGGCCATTGTTGCGCACAATTACTTTGGATGAGGAAAACCCTTAGGGACTATGGTTACAAATTAACCAAAGTTCCTCTCCTATGTGATAATGAGAGTGCAATCCGCATGGCGGATAATCCCGTTGAGCACAGCCACACTAAACACATAGCCATTCAATATCACTTTTTGAGGGATCACCAACAAAGGGGGATATCAAGATTGCATATATTAACACCAAAGAACAATTAGCCGATATCTTCACCAAGCCACTAGATGAGAAAACTTTTACCAAACTTAGGAATGAGCTAAATATTCTTGATTCTAGGAATTTTGATTGATATTTTGCACACATAGCTCATTTATATACCTTTGATCATATCTCTTTCATGTGCTATGACTAATGTGTTTTCAAGAGAATATTATGCTAAGTCATAGATTGAAAGGGAAATGGAGTCCTCGGCGAAGACAAGGCTTCCACTCCACTCCATCAAATTATTCATCCTTCGCCGTCACTCCGCACCGCTCTTCACTTTGGTATAATCTTCACTCATATATTATTTACCAAAGGGGGAGTAAGTTCAACAAAGGGCTTATATTTCACTCACAAGTATCCGTTTTTGGCGATTCATGCCAAAGGAGGAGAAAGTATTAGCCCAAAGCAAAAGGACCGCACCACCACCAATTTCAAAAATTTGTAGTCTTTCAATTTGTATTAAAGAAGTGTTTTTAAAGATTTTCAAATTGGTATATTATTGTTGATATAATTTCAAATTGGTATACCCTCTTCAAAATTAATATCTAAAATCCTCTTGAACATTAAGAGGAGGATTTTATTAAGGGAGAGTTTTGTTTAGTCAAAGGAAAAGCATTTGAAACAGGGGAGAAAATTTCAAATCTTGAAAATGCTTCTCAAAATCTTACTCATTTACCTTTGACTATTTGCAAAAGACTTTGAAATTTTTTTTCCAAAACTTTGCAAAACAAAACAAGTGGTGCAAGCGTGGTCCAAAATTTTAAATAAGAAGAAAGCCATCCATGCATATCTTATGAAAATTAAACCAATTTAATTCCAAGTAACCTTTGCACTTACCTTATGCAAACTAGTTCAATTCTGCACTTATATATTTGCTTTGGTTTGTGTTGGCATCAATCACCAAAAAGGGGGAGATTGAAAGGGAAATAGGGTCAAACCTTTTCCTAAATGATTTTGGTGGTTGAATTGTCCAACACAAATAATTTGACTAACTAGTTTGCTCTAGATTATATGTTCCACAGGTGCCAAAGGTTCATCTACAACTATTCTAAATCGACTGTTCGGAATACCGTAGATTATTCCTGTTGGCGTTTCGACCCCGAGGGGTCCCTGGACCGACGAGTAAATTGTCGTTGCGTGTCCCAGCCCAAATGGGTCGACGCGAGACGGAGCACAAGGGGGAACGATAAGGGGAACCGCGGCCTCGTGTTGTCCCGCGCCCAGGGCGGATGCGCTTGCAATAGGGGGTTACAAGCATTCGCGGGGAGAGAGAGAGAGCCTGCTCGTCCTCCCGCGCGGCCACCCTCTCGTACGAGGGCCCTGGACCTTCCTTTTATAGATGTAAGGAGAAGGCCCAGGTGTACAACGGGGGGTGTAGCAAAGTGCTAACGTGTCTAGCAGAGGGAAGCCAGAGTCCTATGTACATACCGACGTGGCTGTCGGAGAGGTTTTGGCGCCCTGTTCATGTGATGTTGTGGCCATCGGAGGAGCACTTGAGCCCTGTAGGAGCACAACTATCGGAGCTATCGGGTCCTTGCTGACGTCTCCTTGCTTCCGTAGGGGGCTGAGAACCGCCGTCGTCATGGAGCACGCGGGGTGCCATCATTACTTGTTTACCGGGGCGAGCCAGATGGGACGCCGGTCTTGTTCCCCGTAGCCTGAGCTAGCTAGTGGTAGGGTAATGATGTACCCCCCTGCGGCATGGTCGGTCCGAGCCCAAGGTCGGGCGAGGCGGAGGCTCCTCCGAGGTCGAGGCTGAGTCCGAGCCCTGGGGTCGGGCGAGGCGGAGACCGTCGTCCGAGGTCGAGGTTGAGTCCGAGCCCTAGGGTCGGGCGAGGTGGAGACCGTCGTCCGAGATCGAGGTTGAGTCTGAGCTCTGGGGTCGGGCGAGGTGGAGTCCGTCGTCTGAGGTCGAGGTTGAGTCCAAGCCCTGGAGTCGGGCGAGGCAGAGTTCGTTGTCCGAGGTCGAGGTTGAGTCCGAGCCCTGGGGTCGGGCGAGGCGGAGCTTCCTATGGCGCCTGAGGCCGGACTTGGCGGCTGTCAGCCTCACCCTGACGGGTGGCACAGCAGTCGGAGCAGCGCAGGCGACGCTGTTTTCCTGTCAGGTCAGCCAGTGGAGGGGCGAAGTGACTACGGTCACTTCGGCTCTGGCGACTGAAGAGCGCGCGTCAGGATAAGGTGTCAGGCGATCCTTACATTGAATGCTCCTGTGATCTGGTCGGCTGGCGAGGCGATCTTGGCCAAGGCTGCTTCTCCGCGAAGTCTGCCCGAGCTGGGCCTCGGGCGAGTCGGAGGTGCGCCCGTTGCTTGAGGAGGCCCTCGGGCGAGGCGTGAATCTGCCTGGGTCTGCTCGAGGCTGGGCTCGAGCGAGACGAGATCGTGTCCCTTGAGCGGACAGAGCTTTGCCCTGTGTTGCGCCCATCAGGCCTTTGCAGCTTTGTGCTGATGGTGTTTACCAGCCGAGTTTAAGAGTCTTGGGGGTACCCCTAATTATGGTCCCCGACAGTAGCCCCCGAGCCTCAAAGGGAGTGTGGGTACTCGCTTGGAGGCTTTGTCGCACTTTTTTGAAAGGGGATCGGCCTCTCTCGGTTGCATTTTGTTCCGGTGGGTGCGCGCGAGCGCACCCGCCGGGTGTAGCCCCCGAGGCCTCGAAGGAGTGGTTTGACTCCTTCGAGGTCTTAATGCCTTTCGTGATGCCTCGGCCGGTCTGATTGTTCCCTCATGTGAACTGGTCATAGCTCGGGTGCATAGTCAGGTTCCGAGTTCTCGTGCTGGTATGTTGACGCTGTCAACGGTTTGGCCGGAGCCGGGTTTGCGAGAGCAGCCCCCG
The DNA here is from genome assembly GCF_902167145.1 of Zea mays. Taxonomy (NCBI): domain Eukaryota; kingdom Viridiplantae; phylum Streptophyta; class Magnoliopsida; order Poales; family Poaceae; genus Zea; species Zea mays. Next base: position 29,719,263 of record NC_050098.1, on the reverse strand, counting down.
AGCCTCCGCACAGAGCAAGAGGACGGCCAGGGACTGACTCGACTTTTATCATACGCCCCTTCGTCGCCTTTTCGCAAGGAGGAGGGGGGAAAGCGCCATGTTGCCCTCAGAGGGCGCCGAACATGGTGCCTCCAGTGAGTTGCTAATGGGTGATCCGAGTGGACGCCCGTGCCCCGTTCGATAAGGGTCGGCTAGTGGCCCAGAGGCGCGCTCCAAAAGTACCTGCAGGTGATTTGCCGGACCCGGTCCCGTTTGATAGGGTCCGAGGGCTCGATGCCTCCCTCTGATGGGATTCCGTTACAGAATCGCTCCTGCTGGTCTCGGGAATGTCCTAGGGTACCTCGGGAGCGTAGCCCGAGCCTCGGCCATGTATCGGACGTACCCAGAGTCGTCCCTCGCTCTGCGTGTTCTGAGGCGGCTGTCGAACCCTTCGGGGGGGGGGGCAGCCTGTGAACCCCTGATCAGTAGTGGGCGCAGAGCCCAAGTGGCCTGAGGCGGCTGTCGAACCCTTCCGAGGGGCCAGCCTTCAAACCTCTAACCAGTAGTGGGCGCGGAGCCCGAGTGCTCTGAGGCGGCTGTCGAAACCCTTCCGAGGGGCCAGCCTTTGAACCTCTGATCAGTAGGAGGGCTCAGGGCCCGCTTCCTTCGCAGAGAAGGATCCCTTTCGGAGTATCCCCTTTCCCGGTCCCTGTAGCAAGAGAGAGAAAGGGGAAGAGGAAAAGGATACGAAATTGAACGATGTGGCACACCTTTTTTGACGCGGTCATTATGGCGGAGGTGAAGCGTCGCCCGCTTCGCCCGCCAAAGGTGTCGCCTGCCCTGCCGCGGAGTTAATGCGACGGGACGAGTGGTTCGCGGGGCAGCCATTGTGCATGCGCGAGCCGTTCGAGGAATGGAACACGGGCGCGTCGTCTTCACGCCGTGGGAGAGGGTTCTCTCGCTGTCCCAGGAGGGGACGTGAGCCTACAAACGATTTGACTACTGCTTCCGCCCGCCTGCCGCCGCCATTACTGCCGGCCCACTTTTGGCCTATCGACCGTCGCGCCTTCTCCCGCGGCTGACTGACCCGTGACCGATGTGCTCGGTTGGCACTGTTGGGCCATGGGTAGGGTCGCCTCGAGTCGCGGCACCGATTCCGCAGTCGAGAAGGTGCGGTACTAGCGCAAGTGGCGGTGCAATTTCTCGCACGTAGTAACCGGCGCGCCGGTTACATGACGTGTGGGCCTGGGCCTCCATGCTGGATGCGTCGAAGTCGAAAGGGTGCATCCCCTTGGTGCAGTTGCATGCCGCCTGCATGGCGGTTCGCCCTTTCGCCCGCTGGTTTAGGCGAAGATGGAGGAGCGCTTGTAACCGCTGGGCAGTTACGCGCTTCGCGCGCGGCGGTTTGGCTTCTTCTGTCCTGGGCCAGCTCGCATGACGTGTGGGACCCAACCCACGTGTCGTAGGGGGAGGACCTTGGAGCGTGTTGGTGAAGACTTAGTCCGTGACGCCTGAGGACGCAAGTGGGGAGAGTCGCCTTTAAAAGGGGATCGACCTCCTTGGATGGCAGCCATGCCTTCGCGCTCCCCTCATGCATCGCGTCCTTCCACCTTCCGAGCCCCCGGATGGGGAGCGCCCGCGTTGCTTTCGTCTTGCTGTTGTTGGAGGAGCGCAACTTCACGGAAGTTGGTACCTTTCAGCCATCGCTCGGCTTCAAGGATTTTCATCAGGCAGCCCGACTGCATCCCCTCGTCGATGGTCACCCAAGACGGTGACCACCAGTTTGATAGTGGGGAGAAGCAAGCGGGGCTGCGACCTCTGCCCCGCCCTCAGCTTCAAGGATCTTCATCATCCTTGCTGGGGAGGAGGGCGAGGCGAGCCGGGGCCTGCCTTCGCGTGGGCTGGCATCTCGCTTCTTCCTCCGGCTTCTGGGGGTGGAAACCATCCTCCAGCTCTGCTGAGGAGGCGCCCTCCAGCTGTGCTGGGGAAGGCAAACTGCTGCTGCCCAGTCCAGGGTGCAGCATTCCGTTCTTTGTCCGGGCGACGGTGGCCAGCCGCACCGGGGGGTCTCACAACACGTCGTACGCCGCGAGGGTGGTACTCGTGTTCTGGGACGGTCCCATTCTCGTTTTCGTGGCGAGAACGGGAGTGAGGACCTGCCGGTGCGCTTTGGGGTGGCTGGCGCCCGCTGGTGCGGTGTTGGTGGGCAGGTGGATGCCGTCGCCGGTGCTGAGGTGGTGGCAGCTAGAGAAAGCTTCTCCGCCGACGAGACCGTCAGCGCCACCCGCGGACCGACCTCCGGCTCTTTGGCTTTAATGTCTGGTTCTCGTCCCTCGAGTGGGGACGCGAACGAGAGCCTTCCAGCGGTAGCGTTCATCCTGGGACCATCGCTGCTGCTGCAGAGGTCGCTGGTGAGTCACCCAGAGTTTGTCGTCCCGCAGGCTCTCCGATGTGGAGGTTGTTCATACCCGCGGGAGTGGAACCAGAGTTCCATTTGTAATGGCACCTTGAGTGCCGGTGTTTGTTCATTGTGGCTGTCTGGGCCTAAACATTGAGGTATTTGAGCGCAATACCGTGTTTCTTCCTCATTTCGAGCAGCAGGACTCGCCTGTCGGCTAGCTGGACCGCTTAACCAAGTGCAAGTTGCCCCGTGCGGAAGGTGATGAGTGAGGTATCCGTATCCCGGAGGCGTAGGAGTCCCTTGGCTCGGTCGGCCTTGCCACCCGAGGCCTCTCTTGTTTAGGTTAGGGAAAACCTCGGCTGCTCTGCGATGAGCCGGAGCCGGAGGCAGCGGTGTCAGCATGGACAGAGGCGGAGTCGGCTTGAAAAGAAAACTTCGTCGACCCAGGAGCAGGTGACTTCCCAGGCCGAGGAGGTGTAGCAGCGGCGGCTGGAACCTGGTCGAGTCGTCCACTGGCGGGACCAACGCCGGAGTCGGGTTGCCGAGGCCATGAGCCTGGCTGATGTCCTCGGGGGACAGCTGGCTGAGGCTACGGGGCGGCTGATCAAGCCGTCTGCTTGGGCCGGGTTTCTGGAGGAGACCCTGGCGGCGATGGCCCAGGCGCGGTGCTGATGTCTTCCTTCGAGGGGGAGATCCTCCGACCGTGTCGACGTCTGAGGCCGGGTCGGATTCCGCCGAAGGTGGAGTCGACGCCGAGGGTGCTGCTGCCCCCCCTATTGATGTCTGAACCTGCAGGATCAGTTTGTCTGTAGTATGCGTATGTTTTTTTTTGCGGCCGCCGAGGCCCAAACATACCGTCGTCGTGTTGTAAAGCTGTGTTTCTTTTCCCCTTGTTTCGAGTATCAGGACTTGTTCGTCGGTAGCAGAATCGTTTATCCGAGCGAGAGTTACTTTTCACGGAAGGTGATGAGTGAGGTATCCTTATCCCGGAGGCGTAGGAGTCCCTCGGCTCGGTCGGCCTTGCCGCTTACGTGTACTCTTACTCGTCCGTAGGATTCTGTTATCGATATAGTCGAGAAGGCACGAAAAATCGTTTTGGCAGAAAAGCTTTCGAGCGTTAAGACTTGTTCGGCCAGCGGAATCGCTTATCCGAGCGTGAGTTACTTATCGCTGAAGGTGATGAGTGAGGTATCCGTATCCCGGAGGCGTAGGAGTCCCCCGGCTCGGTCGGCCTTGCCGCTTAAGTGTACTCCATCGTTTTCAGGATCCCACTATCGAAGTAGTCGAAAAGCACGAAAGATGTTCTGGCAGAAAGACTTTTTCCGAGGAAAATTTTGACGCAGAGGGGGTTCCCCCCTTCTAGCCCCCGAGGGAGGGTCGGGCTTTGCCGAGGCAAGGCTGACCCTTCCTTGATGGTTAGGCTTTATTTGTGTATGTAAACGAGGTATATGAACGACTTGAAAACATCTTAAGGGTAGAAGCGACATAGCTGTCGGATGTTCCAAGCGTTGCTGTAGACCTCGCCTTGACTGTTGGCCAACTTGTATGTTTCGGGCTTCAAAATCTTGGCGATGATGAACGACCCTTTCCAGGGAGGTGTGAGCTTGTGGCGCCCTCAGGCGTCTTGTCGTAGCCGAAGCACCAAGTCGCCCACCTGGAGGTCTCGGGACCGAACCCCTTGGGCGTGGTAGCGTCGCAGGGACTGCTGATACCGTGCCGAGTGTAGTAAGGCCATGTCCCGAGCCTCTTCCAGCTGGTCCAATGAGTCTTCTCGGTTGGTCTGGTTGCTTCGGGCGTCGTATGTCCTCGTCTTCGGGGAGCCGTATTCTAAGTCTGTGGGCAAGATAGCCTCGGCCTCATAGACTCGAAAAAACGGCGTGAAGCCCGTGGCTCGGCTTGGCGTCGTCCTCAGACTCTAGACCACCGAGGGGAGTTCCTTCATCCATCGCCTGCCGAACTTGTTGAGGTCGTTGTAGATCCTCGGCTTGAGTCACTGTAGAATCATGCCATTGGCACGCTCTACCTGCCCATTCGTCATGGGGTGAGCTACGGCGGCCCAGTCCACCCGGATGTGGTGGTCCTCGCAGAAGTCCAGGAACTTCCTGCCGGTGAACTGGGTGCCGTTGTCGGTGATGATGGAGTTTGGGACTCCTAAGCGATGGATGATGTTGGTGAAGAACGCCACCGCCTGTTCGGACCTGATGCTGTTTAGGGGTCGGACCTCAATCCACTTGGAGAATTTGTCGATAGCGACCAGCAGGTGCGTGAAGCCCCCGGGTGCCTTCTGCAAGGGACCGACGAGGTCCAGACCCCACACAGCAATCGACCTGGTGATGGGTATAGTTTGCAGAGCCTGAGCGGGCAGGTGGGTCTGCTTTGCATAGAATTGACACCCTTGGTAGGTGCGTACAATCCTAGTGGCGTCGGCCACCGCGGTTGGCCAGTAGAAACCTTGTCGGAAGGCGTTTCCAACAAGGGCTCGAGGCGCTGCGTGGTGACCGCAAGCCCCCGAGTGTATTTCTTGTAATAACTCCTAACCTTCGGCGATGTATATGCATCGCTGGAGGATGCCTGAGGGGCTGCGGTGGTAGAGCTCCTTTCCGTCACCCAGCAAGACGAATGACCTGGCGCGCCGCGCCAATCGCCGAGCCTCGGTTCTGTTGAGGGGTAGCTCTCCTTGGTGGAGATACTGCAGGTACGGGGTCTGCCAGTTTCGATTAGGAAGGACCCCATTCCGTTCTTCCTCGACGCGCAGTGCCTCACCCTCGGCGGCCGAGGGTGCCTCGGGCTGAGCCGAGGGTGCCTCGGGTAGAGCCGAGGCCTTCTCGGGCTCGGGCGTGTCGTCGGTCTTGACGGAGGGTTGATGTAGGTCTCGGGAGAAGACGTCCGGGGGGGCCATTGTCCGCCCCGAGGCTATTTTAGCCAGCTCATCCGCAGTCTCGTTGTACTGTCGGGCGATGTGGTTGAGCTCGAGCCCGTAGAACTTGTCTTCCAGGCGCCGAACCTCGTCGCAGTAGGCTTCCATCTTTGGGTCGCGGCAATGGGAGTTGTTCATGACTTGGTCGATGACAAGCTGCGAGTCGCCCCGAGCGTCGAGGTGCCGGACCCCTAGCTCGATGGCGATGTGCAACCCGTTAACCAGAGCCTCGTTCTCGGCCACGTTGTCGGACGCCAGGAAATGGAGTCACAACACGTAGCAGAGGTGCTTCTCGAGGGGTGAGATGAAGAGCAGGCCCGCGCCCGCTCCTGTTTTCATCAACGACCCGTCGAAAAACATGGTCCAGAGTTCCGGTTGGATCGGAGCTGCTGGAAGCTGGGTGTCGACCCATTTAGCCACAAAGTCCGCCAGGACTTGGGACTTGATGGCCTTCCGAGGGGCGAACGAGATTGTCTCGCCCATGATCTCCACCGCCCACTTTGCAATCCTACCCGAGGCCTCTCGGCACTGGATGATCTCCCCCAGGGGGAAGGATGACACCACAGTCACCGGATGAGACTCGAAGTAGTGTCGCAACTTCCGCCGCGTCAGAATTACCGCGTACAGTAGCTTCTGAATTTGCGGGTAGCGGATTTTGGTCTCGGACAGTACCTCACTGATGAAGTAGACCGGCCTCTGGACGAGCAATGCATGCCCTTCTTCTCGTCTCTCAACTACGATCGCGGCGCTGACCACCTGAGTGGTTGCGGCTACATAGATCAAGAGACCTTCTCCGGCAGCGGGGGCACCAAGATGGGCGCGCTTGAAAGGAGCGCCTTTAAGTTCCCGAGGGCTTCCTCGGCCTCGGGGGTCCAAGTGAAGCGCTCGGCCTTCCTTAAGAGGCGGTACAGAGGTAGGCCTCTTTCCCCGAGGCGCGAGATGAAACGGCTCAGAGCCGCAAAGCATCCCATGACCCTTTGTACTCCTTTCAAGTCCTTGATGGGGCCCATGTTGGTCATGGCCGCGATTTTCTCTGGGTTGGCCTCGATGCCCCGCTCGGAGACGATGAACCCCAGGAGCATGCCTCGCGGGACTCCGAAGACACACTTCTCGGGATTGAGTTTTACGCCTTTCGCCTTGAGACACTTGAATGTCGTTTCAAGGTCGGAGAGGAGGTCGGAGGCTTTCCTCGTCTTGACTACGATGTCATTGACGTAAGCCTCGACCGTTCGGCCAATGTGCTGTCCGAACACGTGGTTCATGCACCTTTGGTATGTCGCGCCTGCATTCCTTAAACCGAACGACATAGTGACATAGCAGTACATGCCAAAGGGTGTGATGAAAGAAGTCGCGAGCTGGTCGGACTCTTTCATCCTGATTTGGTGATACCCTGAGTAGGCATCAAGGAATGACAGGGTTTCGCACCCAGCAGTGGAATCCACGATTTGATCGATGCGAGGCAGAGGGTAGGGAACCTTCGGACATGCTTTGTTTAGACCAGTGTAGTCTACACACATCCGCCATTTCCCACCCTTCTTTTTCACAAGCACAGGGTTGGCTAACCATTCGGGATGGAATACCTCCTTGATGAACCCTGCAGCCATCAGCTTGTGGATCTCCTCGCCTATGGCTCTGCGCTTTTCTTCGTCGAATCGGTGCAGAGGCTGCTTCACGGGTCGGGCTCCAGCTCGGATATCCAGCGAGTGCTCGGCGACATCCCTCGGTATGGCAGGCATGTCCGAGGGACTCCACGCAAAAACCTCGGCGTTGGCGCGAAGAAAGTCGACGAGCACTGCTTCCTATTTGGGGTCGAGCTCGGAGCCGATCCGGACTTGCTTGGAGGCGTTGTTGCTGGGGTCGAGAGGGACGGACTTAACCGTCTCAGCTGGCTCGAAGTTGCCGGCGTGGCGCTTCGCATCTGGCACCCCCTTGGAGAGGCTCTCCAGGTCGGCGATGAGGGCCTCGGATTCGGCGAGGGCCTCGGCGTACTCCACACACTCCATGTCACATTCGTACGCGTGTCGGTACGTGGAGCCAACGGTGATGACCCCGTTGGGGCCCGACATCTTGAGCTTGAGGTAGGTGTAGTTGGGGATGGCCATGAACTTGGCATAGCATGGTCTCCCTAGCACTGCGTGGTAGGTTCCTTGGAACCCGACCACCTCGAACGTGAGGGTTTCCTTTCGGAAGTTGGAGGGAGTCCCGAAGTAGACGGGCAGATCAAGTTGTCCAAGGGACTGGACGCGCTTCCCGGGGATGATCCCGTGAAAGGGCGCCGCACCGACCCGGATTGTGGACAAATTGATCTGCAAGAGCCCGAGGGTCTCAGCGTAGATGATGTTGAGGCTTCTGCCTCCGTCCATGAGGACCTTGGTAAGCCTGACGTTGCCGATGATGGGATCGACAACGAGCGGGTACTTTCCCGGGCTCGGCACGCGGTCGGGGGTGGTCGCCTTGGTCGAAGGTGATGGGCTTGTCGGACCAGTCTAGGTAGACTGGCACCGCCACCTTCACCGAGCAGACCTCCCGGCGCTCTTGCTTGCGGTGCCGAGTCGAGGCGTTCGCCACCTGCCCACCGTAGATCATGAAGCAGTCATGGACCTCGGGGAACTCTTCTGCCTTGTGGCCCTCCTTCTTGTCGTTGTCGTGGGCTCTGCCACCTTCCGCCGGTGGCCCGGCCTTGTGGAAGTAGCGCCGAAGCATGACACACTCCTCAAGGGTGTGCTTGACGGGACCCTGATGATAGGGGCACGGCTCCTTGAGCATCTTGTCGAACAGGTTGGCGCCTCCAGGAGGCTTCCGAGGGTTCCTGTGCTCGGCGGCGGCGATAAGGTCTGCGTCGGCGGCGTCGCGTTTCGCTTGCGACTTCTTCTTGCCCTTCTTCTTGGTGCCGTGCTGAGCGGACGCCTCGGGGACGTCTTCCAGCTGGCGCCCCTGTGGCTGCTTGTCCTTCCGGAAGATGGCCTCGACCGCCTCCTGACCAGAGGCGAACTTGGTGGCGATGTCCATCAGCTCGCTCGCCCTAGTGGGAGTCTTGCGGCCCAGCTTGCTCACCAGGTCGCGACAAGTGGTACCGGCGAGGAACGCGCCGATGACATCTGAGTCAGTGATGTTGGGTAGCTCGGTGCGCTGCTTCGAAAATCGTCGGATGTAGTCCCGCAGGGATTCTCCCGGCTGCTGGAAGTTCCCAAGGCACACATATGTGCCCTGGAAGTTGCCGGCGAAGGCTTTGACCAGGTCGTCCCAGTTGGAGATCTGCGCAGGAGGCAGATGCTCCAGCTAGGCTCGGGCGGCGTCGGAGAGGAACAGGGGGAGGTTGCGGATGATGAGGTTGTCATCGTCCGTTCCAACCAGCTGACAGGCCAGCCGGTAGTCCGCTAGCCACAGTTCCAGCCTTGTCTCCCCCGAGTACTTGGTGATGGTAGTCGGGGTTCGGAACCGGGTCGGGAACGACGCCCGTCGTATGGCCCGGCTGAAAGCTTGCAGACCGGGTGGTTCGGGCGAGGGGCTCCGATCCTCCCCGCTGTCGTAGCATCCCCCACGCCTGGGGCGGTAGCCTCGGCGCACCTTATCGTCGAGGTGGGCTCGACGGTCGCGACGGTGGTGCTCGTTGCCGAGGTGTCCCAGGGCCGCAGGCGCTGTGTCCCGCGTGCGCCCGGTGTGGACCGAGGCCTCCCGCATGAATCGGGAAGTCGCGACGCGATGCTCCGTGGGGTACCCTTGCCTTCGGGAGGCAGAGCTTTCGGCCCGTCGGACCGCGGCATCCTCCAGGAGATTCTTGAGCTCTCTCTGGATACGCCGCCCCTTGGTGGTGGTGGTTCCGGCATCGCTCGGAGTAGTATTGCTGCTGCAGCCAGGTTCTGGCCGACCCCACTGGAAGCTGGGGGCAGCCTTGCCCTGGCATCGTCGGCGATGCGGTGTTGGACGTCCTAGGCCAGATGACGCGCTTCTCCGACCGGAGTTCGGCCTACCCACTCCTGCCCGATGTTCTGCCGGAGCGGCACAAGTTGTCCTGCTTCCTCGTCGAGCCTGGCCTGCATCTCGCGGATTTGCTCGAGCTGTGCGTCCTAACCTCCCGCAGGGACTGGGACCACAGCTAGCTCCCGAAGGATGTCAACGCGAGGCGCAGGCCTAGGGGGATCGCCGTCCTCCGGCATACCAAGGTGGTTGCCTTCGTCGAGACCCCCTTGATCGACGTGGAAACATTCGCGACTTGGGCCACAGTCCTTGTCGCCGAGGCTGTGGCTACCATCGGAGCAATCGGAGAGGCAGTAGTCACATGCGGTCATGAAGTCCCGCATGGCACTGGGGTTACCGAGCCCGGAGAAATCCCAACCATAGTCGGGCTCGTCATCTTCCTCAGAACCCGGGGGCCCGTAGGTCGAGACGACCATCAGTCGGTCCCAGGTTGACCACATATGATACCCCAGAAGGTTCGGATATGCCTTTATGAAAGCATCCACCGAAGCGAGGTCGCTTGGTGGGTCGAAGCTGAATCTAAAAGGCACAGGATGAAAAACGGACGGTACCTCTTGATCGACGGATGGTGATGGAGTCGCGTCGGGGACGGACTGCACTGTTATCTTAGGCACGAGGCTAATGCCTAGCAAGTCCTTCGCGAGCGTGCTGGCGTCATCCGTCTGCTTGGGGTTGGCGTGTTGCGGGGAGACGACGCTCGTCTTCGTCTCAGACGCGAGGTCAACGCCCGACGTGTCCCCCGCTGGGGTGCCGTCGACTCGCTCAACAGCCGACGAGGTGCCGCCTCCTGCTTGGCCATGGTTGCCCCGCCTCCTCCTCTGTTGGCGGGGAAGGTGACGGGACAGACCCGGATGCTGTTCTTCCGTCACGCGGGGAAGACGTCGTCGATTCCGCCGCCGGCGGGCGGGCTGACGGTCGCCATTGTCGTTGTCGCACGGCGGAGGAAGGAGTATCATGTCGTAGCTGCTGTCGAGGGACATGAACTCAAGACTCCCGAAACGGAGCAGCGTCCCAAGTTGGAGAGGTTGATGGAGACTACCCATCTGGAGCTTGACGGGAAGCTGTTCGTCAACACGCAGCAGGCCCTACCTGGCGCGCCAACTGTTGGCGTTTCGACCCCGTGGGGTCCCTGGACCGACGAGTAAATTGTCGCTGCGTGTCCTAGCCCAGATGGGTTGGCGCGAGACGGAGCACAAGGGGGAACGATAAGGGGAATCGCGGCCTCGTGTTGTCCTGCGCCCAGGGCGGATGTGAGAGCACCTAGAGGGGGGGTGAATAGGTGATCCTGTAAAAAACTGAAACTTAATGCCACAAAACTTGATTAGGAGTTAGCACAATAAAGCCAAGTGGCTAGAGAGGAGTTCTTGCAAGACACGATAACCACAAGAAGATCAATCACAGATAGACACAGTGGTTTATCCCGTGGTTCGGCCAAGTTCAACACTTGCCTACTCCACGTTGTGGCGTCCCAACGGACGAGGGTTGCAATCAACCCCTCTCAAGCGGTCCAAAGACCCACTTGAATATCACGGTGTTTTGCTTTGTTTACTATATCCCGCTTGCGAGGAATCTCCACAACTTGGAGCCTCTCGCCCTTACAATTTGATGTTCACAAAGAAGCACGGAAGTAAGGCTGGGATGAGCAATGCACACAAGACACAAAATCAGAGCACAAACACGCACACAAGTCACAACTCGAGCTCACAACACAACACAAAGAGTTCTCTACTCAAATGGAGCTCTAGTTGCTATCACAAAGAATCGAATGCGCGGAATTGGAGTCTTGGTGCTTAGGAATGCTTAGAGAATGCTTGGTGTACTCCTCCATGCTCCTAGGGGTCCCTTTTATAGCCCCAAGGCAACTAGGAGCCGTTGAGAGCATTCCAGGAAAGCAATTCTTGCCTTCTGTCGCCTGGCGCACCGGACAGTCCGGTGCACCACCGGACACTGTCCGGTGCGGATTTCTTTCCTTCTTTGGCGAAGCCGACCGTTGGAGATTTAGAGCCGTTGGCGCACCGGACACTGTCCGGTGCACACCGGACAGTCCGATGCCCCCTTCTGACCGTTGGCTGTGCCACGCGTCGCGCGCGGATTACGCGGCCGACCGTTGGCCCGGCTGACTGTTGGCTCACCGGACAGTCCGGTGCACCACCGGACAGTCCGGTGAATTATAGCCGTACACCGCCGTCGAAGTCCCGAGAGCAGCCAGTTGACAGACGCCAGCCTGGCGCACCGGACACTGTCCGGTGCACCACCGGACAGTCCGGTGCACCCAGACCGAGCAGCCTTTTGGCTGTACACAGCCAACTTCTCCAAAATTGTTTCTCCTGTTTCTAGCACTTAGACACAATACATTAGTCTTCAAAACAATGTACTAAGTCTAGAAACATACCTTTAATCTTGATTTGCACTTCTTGAGTCCTTGGCACAATTTAACACTTAAGCACTTGTGTTGGACACTTAATCACCAAAATACTTAGAAATGGCCTAAGGGCACATTTCCCTTTCAATCTCCCCCTTTTTGGTGATTTATGCCAACACAATAAAAAACAACTAAAAGAAGTGCAACATCAATGCAAATGAAAACTCAAATTTGTTTTGATTCAAATTTGGCATATTTGGATCATTCTTTGCCACCACTTGGTTTGTTTTTGCAAATCAAACTCAATTTCTTATCTCTAAGTCAAACACACTTGTTGAGACATAGAGAAAGGTATTCCAAGAGAAATTGATCAAAGATTTCAAAAACTCCCCCTTTTTCCCATAATCAACCATTCTCCCCACAAGAGGCCAACCTTTGACAAAAGAGACAATAAGAGATTTTTGACAGACCAAAAGCTCTATTCTATTATTTTCAAAATTCTCAAGTGGTGGCTGATCCATTTGTTGCTTTGGCCTTATTTTCTCCCCCTTTGGCATCAAGCACCAAAACGGGATCAATCTTGGCCCTTTAACCCCATTGCCTCACCAAAATCTTCAACTAAGAGTAAAAAGGCAATAAGAGTGCAAAGATGAACTTGGAATCAGTTACTCTTTCATCGGAGTGCAGTGGAAGTCTTGCATGGTCCAAGTCCACCTTTTCCCTTTCAAACCTCCTTTGAGACTAAATTAAGCAAACTCAAGCACACAGTTAGCCTCAAAGGTCAAGTTGTAGCACATCTCCCCCTAAATATGTGCATCACTTGCAAATGGACTTGTGAGGTCCGGGGAGTGCTTGTACAACTTGAGCACCATAAATAAACAATAAAATGCATTAAGGAACATGATCAAGGCATAAAACACATGTATGCTATAAATCAATCCAGGTTCCGCGAATCTAAGACATTTAGCTCACTACGCAGCTTGCAAAAGGTCGACTCATCTAAGGCTTGGTAAAGATATCGGCTAGCTGGTTCTCGGTGCTAACATGAAACACTTCGATATCTCCCTTTTGTTGGTGGTCTCTCAAAAAGTGATGCCGGATGTTAATGTGCTTTGTGTGGCTGTGTTCAACAGGATTATCCGCCATGCAGATAGCACTCTCATTATCACATAGGAGTGGGACTTTGCTCAGATTGTAGCCAAAGTCCCTAAGGGTTTGCCTCATCCAAAGTAGTTGCGCGCAACACTGTCCTGTGGCAACATACTCAGCCTCAGCGGTGGATAGGGCAACAGAAGTTTGTTTCTTAGAACTCCACGACACCAGGGACCTTCCTAAGAAATGGCACGTCCCCGATGTACTCTTCCTATCGACCTTACATCCAGCATAGTCGGAGTCTGAATATCCAATTAAGTCAAAGGTAGACCCCTTTGGATACCAGATCCCGAAGCAAGGCGTAGCGACTAAATATCTAAGAATTCGCTTCACGGCCACTAAGTGACACTCCCTTGGATCGGATTGAAATCTAGCACACATGCATACGCTAAGCATAATATCCGGTCTACTAGCACATAAATAAAGTAAGGACCCTATCATAGACCGGTATGCCTTTTGATCAACGGACTTACCTCCTTTGTTGAGGTCGGTGTGTCCGTCGGTTCCCATTGGAGTCTTTGCGGGCTTGGCGTCCTTCATCCCAAATCGCTTGATCAAGTCTTGCGTGTACTTCGTTTGGGAGATGAAGGTGCCATCCTTGAGTTGCTTCACTTGGAACCCAAGGAAATAGCTTAACTCGCCCATCATCGACATCTCAAACTTTTGAGTCATCACCCTGCTAAACTCTTCACAAGACTTTTGGTTAGTAGAACCAAATATTATGTCATCGACATAAATTGGGCACACAAAAAGATCACCATCACAAGTCTTAGTAAAAAGAGTTGGATCGGCTTTCCCAACCTTGAGAGCATTAGCAATTAAAAAGTCTCTAAGGCATTCATACCATGCTCTTGGGGCTTGCTTAAGTCCATAGAGCGCCTTAGAGAGCTTACACACGTGGTCGGGGTACCGTTCATCCTCAAAGCCAGGGGGTTGCTCCACGTACACCTCCTCCTTGATTGGCCCATTGAGGAAAGCGCTCTTCACATCCATTTGGAATAGCCTGAAAGAATGGTGAGTAGCATAGGCTAACAATATGCGAATTGACTCTAGCCTAGCCACAGGAGCAAAAGTCTCCTCAAAGTCCAAACCTGCGACTTGGGCATAACCTTTTGCCACAAGTCGTGCCTTGTTCCTTGTCACCACCCCGTGCTCGTCTTGTTTGTTGTGGAACACCCACTTGGTTCCCACAACGTTTTGCTTGGGATGAGGCACTAGTGTCCAAACTTTATTTCTCTTGAAGTTGTTGAGCTCCTCTTGCATGGCCAACACCTAGTCCGGATCTAGCAAGGCCTCTTCTACCTTGAAAGGCTCAATAGAAGAGACAAAGAAGTAATGCTCACAAAAATTAACTAATCTAGAACGAGTAGTTACTCCCTTGCTTATGTCACCCAATATTTGGTCGACGGGATGATTCCTTTGAATCGTCGCTCGAACTTGGGTTGGAGGTGTCGGTTGTGCTTCTTCCTCCATTAAATGATCATCTTGTGCTCCCCCTTGATCACACGCCTCCTCTTGATGAACCTGTTCATCTTCTTGAGTTGGGGAATGCACCGTTGTTGAGGAAGAAGGTTGATCTTGCTCCTTTTGTTCCAGTGGCCTCACATCTCCAATCGCCGTGGTGCGCATTGCAGCCGTTGGAACGTCTTTTTCATCTACATCATCAAGATCAACAACTTGCTCTCTTGGAGAGCCATTAGTCTCATCAAATACAACGTTGCTAGAGACTTCAACCAAACCCGATGATTTGTTGAAGACCCTATACGCCTTTGTATTTGAGTCATAACCTAACAAAAACCCTTCTACAGCTTTGGGAGCAAACTTAGAATTCCTACCTTTCTTCACTAGAATGTAACATTTGCTCCCAAATACACGAAAGTAAGACACATTGGGTTTGTTACCGGTTAGAAGCTCATATGAAGTCTTCTTGAGGAGGCGATGAAGGTAGACCCGGTTTATGGCGTGGCAAGCCGTGCTCACGGCTTCCGTCCAAAATCGTTCGGGCGTCTTGAATTCACCAAGCATCGTCCTCACCATGTCTAGTAGCATCCTGTTCTTCCTCTCTACCACACCATTTTGTTGTGGTGTATAGGGAGCGGAGAACTCGTGCTTGATTCCTTCCTCCTCAAGATACTCCTCCACTTGAAGGTTCTTGAACTCGGACCCATTGTCGCTTCTTATCTTCTTCACTTTGAGCTCAAACTCGTTTTGGGCTCTCCTTAGGAAGCACTTCAGGGTCCCTTGGGTTTCAGATTTATCCTGCAAAAAGAATACCCAAGTGAAGCGGGAAAAATCATCAACTATAACAAGACCATACTTACTTCCTCCTATGCTTAGATAGGCGACGGGTCCGAAGAGGTCCATATGAAGTAACTCCAGGGGTCTTGATGTTGTCATCACATTTTTGGCATGATGAGAGCTTCCCACTTGTTTACCTGCTTGACAAGCTGCACAAGTTCTATCTTTTTCGAAAGTTACATTAGTTAGACCTATCACGTGTTCTCCCTTTAGAAGCTTGTGAAGGTTCTTCATCCCCACATGTGCTAAACGGCGATGCCACAGCCAGCCCATGCTAGTCTTAGCAATTAAGCATGCATCTAGACCGGCCTCCTCTTTTGCAAAATCAACTAAATAAAGTTTGTCGTCTAGTACACCCTTAAAAGCTAATGAACCATCACTTCTTCTAAAGACAGACACATCTACATTTGTGAATAAACAGTTATATCCCATATTACAAAGTTGACTCACATACAACAAGTTATATCCAAGCGACTCAACTAAGAACACATTAGAAATAGAGTGCTCGGATGAAATAGCAATTTTTCCTAACCCTTTCACCTTGCCTTGGTTCCCATCACCGAATATGATTGAATCTTGGGGATCCTTGTTCTTGACGTAGGAAGAGAACATCCTCTTTTCCCCCGTCATGTGGTTTGTGCATCCGCTGTCGATAATCCAGCTTGAGCCCCCAGATGCATAAACCTGCAAGGCAAATTTAGGCTTGGGTCTTAGGTACCCAACTCTTGTTGGGTCCTACAAGGTTAGTAACAATAACCTTAGGGACCCAAATGCAAGTTTTATCTCCCTTGCATCTTGCCCCTAACTTCCTAGCAATCACCTTCTTATCCTTTCTACAAATAGTGAAGGAAGCATTGCAAGTATGAAAAACTGTAGAAGATTCATAGTTTACTTTCCTAGGAACATGAACAACATTTCTTCTAGGCATAGCATTTTTCCTAGCCAAATTTCTATCATGCATAATAGAAGAACTAGAAGCAATCATGGCATGAGAATTAAAAGCATCATAACTTCTATAAACATTCCTAGAATGTCTCCTATCATGATACATGAAAGCATGGTTCTTTTGAGCACTACTAGCCATAGGGGCCTTCCCTTTCTCCTTGGCGGAGATGGAAGCCTTATGGCTTGTTAAGTTTTTGACTTCCCTCTTGAAGCCAAGACCATCCTTAATTGAGGGGTGTCTACCAATCGTGTAGGCATCCCTTGCAAATTTTAGTTTGTCAAATTCACTCTTGCTAGTCTTAAGTTGGGCATTAAGACTGGCCACTTCATCATTCAAATTAGAAATTGAAACTAGATGTTCACGACAAGCATCAACATTAAAATCTTTACACCTATTGCAAATTGCAACATGTTCTACACAAGATGTTGATTTATTAGTTGTTTCTAACTTAGCATTCAAATCATCATTTATGCTCTTTAAGCTAGAAATAGAGTCATGGCATGTAGACAATTCACAAGAAAGCATTTCATTGCGTTTAATTTCTAAAGCAAGGGATTTTTGTGCCTCTACAAACTTATCATGTTCTTCATACAAAAGATCCTCTTGCTTTTCTAATAACCTATTCTTATCATTCAATGCATCAATTAAATCATTAATCTTATCAACCTTAGTTCTATCTAGGCCTTTGAATAAACATGAATAGTCTATTTCATCATCGCTAGATTCTTCATCACTTGAGGAAGCGTAAGTACTAGTATTATGAGTGCTTACCTTCTTTTCCCTTGCCATGAGGCAGGTGTGATGCTCGTTGGGGAAGAGGGCCGACTTGTTGAAGGCGGTGGCGGCGAGTCCTTCGTTGTCGGAGTCAGACGACGAACAATCCGAGTCCCACTCCTTTCCAAGGTGTGCCTCGCCCTTAGCCTTCTTGTAAGCCTTCTTCTTTTCCCTCTTGTTCCCTTTCTTGAAGAGAACGGCTCTGATACCAATTGAGAGCACCTAGAGGGGGGGTGAATAGGTGATCCTGTAAAAAACTGAAACTTAATGCCACAAAACTTGATTAGGAGTTAGCACAATAAAGCCAAGTGGCTAGAGAGGAGTTCTTGCAAGACACGATAACCACAAGAAGATCAATCACAGATAGACACAATGGTTTATCCCGTGGTTCGGCCAAGTTCAACACTTGCCTACTCCACGTTGTGGCGTCCCAACGGACGAGGGTTGCAATCAACCCCTCTCAAGCGGTCCAAAGACCCACTTGAATACCACGATGTTTTGCTTTGTTTACTATATCCCGCTTGCGAGGAATCTCCACAACTTGGAGCCTCTCGCCCTTACAATTTGATGTTCACAAAGAAGCACGGAAGTAAGGCTGGGATGAGCAACAAACACAAGACACAAAATCAGAGCACAAACACGCACACAAGTCACAACTCGAGCTCACAACACAACACAAAGAGTTCTCTACTCAAATGGAGCTCTAGTTGCTATCACAAAGAATCGAATGCGCGGAATTCGAGTCTTGGTGCTTAGGAATGCTTAGAGAATGCTTGGTGTACTCCTCCATGCGCCTAGGGGTCCCTTTTATAGCCCCAAGGCAACTAGGAGCCGTTGAGAGCATTCCAGGAAGGCAATTCTTGCCTTCTGTCGCCTGGCGCACCGGACAGTCCGGTGCACCACCGGACACTGTCCGGTGCGGATTTCTTTCCTTCTTTGGCGAAGCCGACCGTTGGAGATTTAGAGCTGTTGGCGCACCGGACACTGTCCGGTGCACACCGGATAGTCCGATGCCCCCTTCTGACCGTTGGCTGTGCCACGCGTCGCGCGCGGATTACGCGGCCGACCGTTGGCCCGGCTGACTGTTGGCTCACCGGACAGTCCGGTGCACCACCGGACAGTCCGGTGAATTATAGCCGTACACCGCCGTCGAAGTCCCGAGAGCAGCCAGTTGACAGACGCCAGCCTGGCGCACCGGACACTGTCCGGTGCACCCAGACCGAGCAGCCTTTTGGCTGTACACAACCAACTTCTCCAAAATTGTTTCTCCTGTTTCTAGCACTTAGACACAATACATTAGTCTTCAAAACAATGTACTAAGTCTAGAAACATACCTTTAATCTTGATTTGCACTTCTTTAGTACTTGGCACAATTTAACACTTAAGCACTTGTGTTGGACACTTAATCACCAAAATACTTAGAAATGGCCCAAGGGCACATTTCCCTTTCAGGATGCGCTTACAGTAGGGGGTTACAAGCGTTCGCGGGGAGAGAGAGAGAGAGCCTACTCATCCTCCCGCGCGGCCACCCTCTCATACGAGGGCCCTGGACCTTCCTTTTATAGATGTAAGGAGAAGGCCCAGGTGTACAATGGGGGGTGTAGCAAAGTGCTAACGTGTCTAGCAGAGGGAAGCCAGAGTCCTATGTTCATGCCGACGTGGCTGTCGGAGAGGTTTTGGCGCCCTGTTCATGTGATGTCGTGGCCGTCGGAGGAGCGCTTGAGCCCTGTAGGAGCACAGCTGTCGGAGCTGTCGGGTCCTTGCTGACGTCTCCTTGCTTCCGTAGGGGGCTGAGAACCACCGTCGTCATGGAGCACGCGGGGTGCCATCATTACTTGTTTACCGGGGCGAGCCAGATGGGACGCCGGTCTTGTTCCCCGTAGCCTGAGCTAGCTAGGGGTAGGGTAATGATGTACCCCCCTGCGGCGTGGTCGGTCCGAGCCCAAGGTCGGGCGAGGCGGAGGCTCCTCCGAGGTCGAGGCTGAGTCCGAGCCCTGGGGTTGGGCGAGGCGGAGACCGTCGTCCGAGGTCGAGGTTGAGTCCGAGCCCTGGGGTCGGGCGAGGCGGAGACCGTCGTCCGAGGTCGAGGTTGAGTCCGAGCTCTGGGGTCGGGCGAGGCGGAGTCCGTCGTCCGAGGTCGAGGTTGAGTCCGAGCCCTGGGGTCGGGCGAGGCGGAGCTTCCTATGGCGCTTGAGGCGGGACTTGGCGGCTGTCAGCCTCACCCTGACGGGTGGCACAACAGTCGGAGCAGCGCAGGCGGCGCTGTTTTCCTGTCAGGTCAGCCAGTGGAGGGGCGAAGTGACTGCGGTCACTTCGGCTCTGGCGACTGAAGAGCGCGCGTCAGGATAAGGTGTCAGGCGATCCTTGCATTGAATGCTCCTGCGATCCGGTCGGCTGGCGAGGCGATCTTGGCCAAGGTTGCTTCTCCGTGAAGCCTGCCCGAGCTGGGCCTCAGGCGAGTCGGAGGTGCGCCCATTGCTTGAGGAGGCCCTCGGGCAAGGCGTGAATCTGCCTGGGTCTGTTGTTTCTGCCCGAGGCTGGGCTCGGGCGAGGCGAGATCGTGTCCCTTGAGCGGACAGAGCTTTGTCCTGTGTTGCGCCCATCAGGCCTTTGCAGCTTTGTGCTGATGGTGTTTACCAGCCGAGTTTAAGAGTCTTAGGGGTACCCCTAATTATGGTCCCCAACAATTCCGGACAGGAGAAGCTTTTTGGAAAAACAGACTAAGTGCGGATCGTCCGGGCCCTTGCGGCGGACCGTCCGCGACACCAGAATGACCCTCGGACCAATGCAAAAACCCATGTCTACACTAAGGACCGTCCGGAGGGAAAGCAAGGACCGTCCGAGTACACGCGCGGACCGTCCGGGCTCAGGCGCGGACCGTCCGGTAGGTGAGGAACCGAAAAACCCGAAGCCGTTGATCTGCAGGGGAGGACCGTCCGGACCAGGGGCGCGGACCGTCCGCGGTCGGCAGAATTGGAACAACGGCTAGGAAGTGGTTGGTGGCTATAAATACAACCTCAACCACCTCCATTTATGACACCCAAGCATTCCAACCTTCAGCATTCAATACAAGAGCTAGCAATCCATTCCAAGACACAATCAAAGCTTCCAATCTCTCCAAGTTCCACAATTGAGACAAGTGATCATTAGTGATTAGTGACTTGAGAGAGAGAGAGTGATCCATGTGTTATTTGTCGCTCTTGTCGCTTGGTGTTTGCAATCATGCTTTCTTCTTCCTCATTCTCATTCTTCAAGTAACTTGTAATCAAAGCAAGAGACACTAAGTTTGTAGTGGTCTTTGTAGGGTCTAAGTGACCCATTTGATTAAGGAAAAAGCTCACTCGGTCTAAGTGACCGTTTGAGAGAGGGAAAGGGTTGAAAGAGACCCGATCTTTGTGACCACCTCAACGAGGAGTAGGTTTGCAAGAACCGAACCTCGGTAAAACAAATCACCGTGTCATCCTCTCTTATTTGCTTGAGATTTGTTTTTACCCTCGCTTTCGGACTCGCTTATATTTCTAACGCCAACCCCGGCTTGTAGTTGTGCTTAAACTTTATAAATTCCAGATTTGCTTATTCACCCCCCCCTCTAGGCGACTTTCACTCTATATTTTTGTCGCTTTTAGTTCCTAAATTTTCAAACACATGGACTAAACCATTTTAGTCCCTAATTTCTCGAAGGATAACTAAAAGGGACTAAAATGTTTCTTTTACAGTCCTTGTCCCTCTTTTACTGCATTGTTCCAGTACCAGCAGACAACATGAGAAGGGAAATTGATTGAAGGACAATATGGTCTTTTTCAGGTGCTTTATGATTGCTAATGACTTTTAGTCCTTAAAATTAAATAGCGTAAGGACTAAAGTTTAGTCTCACGACCAAGAAACCAAACATGACCTAAGTGTACATGTGCGTGCAATGCAAGTTTGTGCACGAGTTAGGGCCTATTTGGTTTCGGGGACTAAATATTAATTATTGTATTTTACTCTCGTTAGTCCCTAAATTGCTAAATAGTGGACTAAAAGAGGGACTAAACTGCTTTAGTCCATAGTCTCTCAATGGATAACTAAAAGGGACTAAACCATATTAATTTCATCTTGTCTCATTTATTTCTGTTGTCGCGGGAGAAGGTAGTGGCGAGATAATGATAAAGGGTATTTTGGTCTTTTTTACAAATCATTTAATGAGTTCTGAACACTTGTAATCCTTGAAATCAAACCTAATAAGGACTAAACTATAGTCATTGGATTATAACAAACAGACATTTAAGATACCACAATTGAAGATTTGAGTCGAGGTATGAAAGACCATTACTTATCGCGCAGACTTTCTTTGATAGATATAGAGCATGTCAGGTTCTCAGCTAACCGCACTATAACCTGCCTAAAGTTAATCTATCAAATTAAAGAACTAATGTTAAATAATAAAATTATATAAAGTGTAACAAGTTAGGCAGCGAACTAAAAAGACATATATTCCATACCCATCTAATCCCTACCATCCGTTTTGGATCGATGATGTGCTGATGGCTGGACATTTAGGCAAGCTTACATCTAAGGGTGGTAATGTATCACAATCTAAATGTTTCTTCATGATTTGTTTGAGTCTTTAACTAATTTTAGTTTAAAATTAAATACAAATAGAGTTTGATTTTAAATTGACATGATCCTTAAATTTTACCGTGTAAATGTAAAGTTTAGAGCCCATTATGTTGTCTTCAACAAATCATGCATATAGTCATGCAAAAAAACTATTTTGTATTGTACTATAAGTAAAGTTTGAAATATATAATAAGATAGGAGGTATGATGTGTAATCTGTTGGAGACAGTATTAGGCCCTGTTTGGAAGCAACCTAGATTTTAAGAATCTACTTTCTATCTCCACTTTCTAGAATCCGGTTTGTAAAAAAACTGGTTATACCCCATTTGGATGTAGATGTTGGCGCACAGAATTGAGAATTGGAATCAACTTTCCTAAATTCTATTGTTTGGCTGCACATAGAATTAAGATTTGGAATCAGAGAGTCAATTCCGCGGTATTAGACTATAACTAGAAACTCCCTCTCCAATACATAGCGTCACACCTCTGTATTGTGTGGAATTGGGACAATTCTAAACTTCAATACATTGGCATCCAACAACAGAATTGAAATTGCATCTCATTTCAATACTATGTCTGATTTGGTATTCAACTCATTTTAATTACATGCCCTCTAATATCGACATCAAACAGAGCATTAATATTATTTGAAACCACCTCAATTTTTATAATCTGTTTTTAGGTATGTGAGGCTAGCTTCTTGGTTTTCAAAAAACTAAGAATATAGTTTTATAAACTAGATCATAAACTTGTATATTTGAAACCATCTTAATTTTTATAAACCAGTTTTTTTTTAAGTTTGAGTGCTTCCAAACATACACTTAAGCAGATGCTAGCTGTTCCGTTTTTCCGTTGGCCAAAAGCAATAGGTGACGACTGCGCCTCTACTGGACCGCTCCTCCATTATCCCAGTCGACCGTTGGGCTTGCCAACGTTCCAAATGTCACGTGATCTTCTTTTCCCCCTTTCCCATCCCGCCTCCTCTTCTTTCTTCTCGCCTCGCGCTCCTCCCTTCCTCGTAGGTTACCGTTGGTGCGAGTGCAACGCAACCCCACCCCAGCTGCTAAACCCGAGACCGAACCTCGTATCGTCCAGCTTAACCGCACCCACCTTTCGCGACTGGGATTTTTCTCGAGATCGATCGATCGCTTTCCATCAGAGAGCAGCATCACCTTCTTGCCTTGCCCACGCCCCAGGTAAAGCTCAATCTCAGCTCGCTGGTTTTCCAATCGCTTCTTGGTTCTATCGGTCGATCCGATTCTTGGGGCTTGTCCTCTCCCGTGCCTTGCCGCGTACGGTTCTTCTTGATGTCAACGATTGCTTCGTCCTGAGAACTTTCCTCGGCTCGAATTCATGCGATTTCAGTTCTCTCCGTGCAAAATTGGTCCCGATTTTACAGCATAATACCGTTTAGTTTGGCTACTGTTTCATCTTCTTGTTCTTTTTTTGGGATTCGGTGGCGAGAAGAAACCCCCGGGTTCGATTTCGCCAAGAACAGCGTTTGCAAGAGGAATTCTTTCTTCGATCGCCTGAACTAGATGTTTACTACTAAATTGTCTCTTTGGCGAATCGCCTGGGCTTGAATATGCTGTGACTGACTGCCCCTGAACTAATCGCCTGAACTAGTTGTGACTGCCTGCCGGTTGCGAATCGAAGCGTAAACATGACGACGCTGTCGTCCGGCGTCCTCCTGAAGCTCCTGGACGGCATGAAGAGCGGCGCCGCCAAGCCCGTGGGCGAGCACCGGACGGCGGTCCTGCAGGTGACGGACATCGTGCCAGCGGAGCTGGACGAGAAGGACCTCTTCCCCAAGCACGGCAAGTTCTACGTCAAGGTCTCCGATGCGTCGCACTCCATCTACGCCACGCTCCCGCTGGCGCAGGCAGACCTCGTGCTCTCCAACAAGCTCCACCTCGGCCAGTTCGTCCACGTGGACCGCCTTGACCCGGCCTCCCCCGTCCCCGTCATCGTTGGCGCCAGGCCGCTCCCTGGCCGCCACCCGCTCGTCGTCGGCACGCCCGACCCGGCAGCTAGGGCCAAGCCCGCCGCGCCGCGCAGGGGGTCCTGGGGCCCCGAGCAGAATGCCGCCATCAAGCCTACCACGCTCAACTTCGACGCCGAGAGGATGACGCCAGTCAAGGAGCGGCCGGCCTTGTCGACTCCGGTCAAGGACCGCGCTGGTGGCGCGACGCCTGCCAGGGAGCGCGGGGCTGCGGCGACGCCTGGTAGGGAGCGGACCGCCGTGGCGTCGCCGGCGCTGAGCTCTGCGTCGTTGAGGAAGAGCAGCAGCGTGCTGCCCAGGCTGACCAGGAGCAAGAGCTTTGTCGCGGACAGGGATCAGCAGCATCCTAGGATCCCCAAGAGCCCATTCCCCACTGTACGCTCACAGCCTCAACTGAAAAGCATTGGGAGCCAAGTCGAGTCGCGCCTTTGTTTACAAATCAATGTTGATTTCCAATTTGTGTTTGCGCAGGAGAAGAGCTCGGTGAGCTGCACAGCCTCGAGGGCGACGAGGAGGGTGGCCAAGGAGGAAGAGCCCTCCTCGCCTCCTTCTGATGATGAGCTCGGAAGCTCGGCCACATCCACCAAGAAGCGATCGGCGACAGCTGCTCGCGTGCCGGTGCCGGGGAAGCTCAGTCTACTCGGGAAGGTGCGATCGGATCTAGGAATAACAGCAAACCATCAATCTTGACTCTTCTTTGTCTAACGTGTCTGCTGTATCCTGCATTCAGGACGCAATGGAGCAGAGAGAGCAGGCGCAGAAGGTTGCCCTGGAGGCACTGCGCAACGCATCAGCCACGGACAACGTGGCTAGGATCTACAAGTATGTGTGTGATTTCTCGTAGTAGCGTTTTGGCACTGATTGCGAGTGTATAAGTAAATTTTGTTCTCACGATATCGCTAATTGCTGCTGAACAATCGTTACAGGTTGTTCTCGGAAGTGAGCAAGACGGCGAGGCCGGAAGCGCCGGCCACCTGTTTTGACAGCTTCCTCAGCTTTCACCAAGAGGCCGTGCAGGCCGTCACCGACATTGAGGCGATCCAGGCGGCCACCTCGATGGCCGCGGCCGTGGCGAGTGACGAGCAGCAGCTCGAAGATGCGCCGCCGGTCCTGCAGGAGATAGCACAGAACAGGACGGTGGTGCGTCGGAGAGGCATCGGCTTGGGGAGCGTGTCCAAGTCAGTGTCGTTCGCGCCCGGCACGTTGGACCCGAAGCAGGACGATGGAGGCGGCAAGGCCATCCGGAGCTCGAGTGCCAGCAGGAAGTGCCTCGCCACGGACAAGATCGGCGAAGACGGTGGCGACGAGAAGAGATCATCTTCTTCTGGTCCTTCCTCTGCCACCACCACCACTGCGCACTCTGCTCTGGGCTCCTCGCTGAAGCTGGCTAAGAAGATACAGGCCGAAGCAGGGAGCTGGTTCATGGACTTCTTGGAGGCCGCGCTGGAGACCGGGCTGAAGAAGAGCAAGGCGTCTTCCATGGGGGACGGGCGGAAGCAAAGCAGCTGCTGTTGCCCGCAGTCGTTGATGCTGCGGGTGATCAACTGGGTGGAGATGGAGCAGAGCAGCGGCGACAGCAGCGGCAGGAAGACTGCCCACCCAAGAGCTGCGGCCGTTGCGCGGAAGCTCAGAATCAAGGCCAAAAACCCCTCCTGATGCGCTGCTGCCCTCTGATTCTTGTGAGAAGCTAGTTTGTCTCTGATTCTTGTGAGAATGTACCCAGATAGAATCCGTAGAATAAGAAAGTGATTGCCTCCATTGTTCTTGTCACGGCATAGCAGATTGTTTCAAGTGTTCTTGAAGTAGGATGACCTGTTCCCTTATCACTAATCTTAAACAGCACTACAGCAGCAGAACAATGGAGGTGTTGTACCGTAGTTACTGTTGAATAATTAGACAAATTCCAGTTTAAATTCCGAATATAAATAATCATGACAAAATCAGAAGAACTGAAATAACAAGCCAAATCAGATGATGCGTACTGATTAGACTTACTGATAGATGGCACGCGCCGGAATCAGCAGGGTCGACGATGTCGAAGTAGCGAAATCAGCAGGGTCGACGAGGTCAGCAGATCACGAGCAGTCGCGTGAAGACGCTTCCCAAAAACCTTATTCGCCCTCTCCCGGTGCAGGATCTAGAAGACGAAGGGTTCCGGAGACCTGCTCTCCTGATCGCAGATGCACCTCTGCGGTCGGGACGAAGGGAACTAAAAGGTGGCTCAGATATGAAGAGAGGCGAAAGCGAACTGGGATATTATGGAGGCTGGCTGCCGGGCTCCTTTTATAGGGCCGAGTCCGCGACCCCGTGCTTATCCGCCCACGAAAATCTCGCAATCAGTTGAGATTTTATAGCGATCGGTTAGGATAAGCGTAACAGCCAAGAAACTAAAAAATCAAACGGCAAAAGGTAGCCGTGCCCCCGCAAGGCGAGGGTCCGGATTTCGGTGGACCATTCACGCGCATGTCGTGCGCGCGCGCCCTTCGCCCCGCCCCGCCCCGGCCCGGCCAGGCGAGGCGAGCGAGCGCGCGCGCGTGTGGCTCTCCACACTCTCTCCTCTCATCCATGACTTGGTGAGTGAGTGTGGCTTCCATATTTAAGATAGCTCTACTCCACTAGAGCTAGCAATATGGTGCTAATGGTTCCACCTTTCCTCTAGCCATCCTCTTGTATGGGCTTTTGAGATTTTTCTGGGATTTATTTGAATTTCTTTATTGGGCCAAGCCCATAAATCCTAACAATCCCCCACCAGATCTCAAATGCCCATCTGCAGTTTTCGCCACTGTTCACTACTGTTTAATATACTAGTTTTTCAGCAGAGACTGTTAAGTTGAACTTCCGCCTAGAACTCCAAGCTACACCAACCCACAACTTGGACAATGGACTATGCCTTGAATTGCAAGTTTTGCGTGAATGGGTTTCACTTGAAGTCATGACCAGTACTTGGCTACCAGTAGTCCCCTTCTCGGGTGGAGCATATACGTCGTACTCCAAGGTCTCTTCATGAGTTTACTAGAGATCACCCAAATCTCATAGACTGCGACGTTAGACAGTCTAACTCATATAGGTGTGTTCTTTCAAAGAATGTTCTGCAACATCTTCGCTAATACAAGCCAACAGAACACATTAAGGCACAAAGCCAACCTGCCTTACAGCATTTGAGAGTATTGCATCTTTACTTAGAGAGGGTCAAAGGTTACTCTCCTCAGTTCACCAATGGCTTGTTCTTCCCAGGACCTAATTCACAGGATCTCCGATCACATAGACTGGGTTTCCACCATGGCAACTTTATTCGGGTCTCATACCCATCTCTCTCGATGCGATTTCTATCACATTACGTGGTAGTCCCTTGGTAAAAGGATCTGCCAGATTTTTATCTGTTGAAATATAAGTCACACTTATAACTCCGGAGTTTCTCAACTTTCTGACAGACTTCAATCGTCTTTTGACATGTCTTGATGACTTTCCATTATCCTTAGAACTCGTCACTTTAGCAATCACTGTCTGATTGTCACAGTTCATAAGGATAGCTGGTATTGGTTTCTCAACCACCGGCAAGTCCATCAAGAGTTCACGCAACCATTCTGCCTCAACGGTTGCTGTGTCAAGTGCAGCTAGCTCGGCTTCCATGGTTGACCTTGTCAAAATGGTCTGCTTGCATGACCTCCATGACACCGCACCTCCACCAATAGTAAAGACATAACCACTGGTGGCATAAAGCTCGTCTGCATCAGATATCCAGTTCGAATCACTATATCCTTCAAGTACTGCATGCTGACCAGAATAGTGAATTCCATAACTCATTGTACCTTGCAGGTAGCGCATAACCCGCTCAAGTGCATGCCAATGATCAGTCCCGGGGTTTGACATGAACCTACTCAATTTGCTCACAGCAAACGAGATATCGGGCCTTGTTGCACCAGCAAGATACATGAGTGAACCGACAATCTGAGAGTATCTCAATTGGTCTAAACCAATTCTCTTGTTCTTTTGCAGTGTCACACTGGGATCATAAGGTGTTGGAGAAGGTTTGCACTCAGAGAAGCCAAATCGCTTCAAAACCTTTTCAACATAGTGAGATTGCAAGAGAGTAATCCCACCATCTGCCTTAATCAGCTTGATGTTTAGAATCACATCAGCTTCTCCCAGATCTTTCATATCAAAACTCTTTGATAGAAAAGACTTGACTTCATTGATCACATCAATGTTTGTGCCAAATATCAATATATCATCAACATATAAGCACAATATAACTCCTTCGCCCCCACCACAGCGATAATATACACACCTGTCTGCCTCATTAATGGCAAAGCCTGCAGACGTTAGAGTCATGTCAAACTTCTCATGCCACTGCTTTGGTGCTTGCTTCAGACCATACAAAGATTTCAATAATTTGCACACCTTGCTTTCTTGACCCTTTACTACAAATCCATCAGGCTGTTCCATATAGATTTCCTCGTCCAGCTCTCCATTAAGAAAAGTTGTCTTTACATCCATCTGATGAACAAGGAGACCATACGAGGCAGCCAAAGAAAGTAGTACTCGAATAGTGGTCATTCTAGCAACAGGTGAGTAAGTATCAAAGAAGTCTTCTCCTTCTTTCTGAGTATAGCCTTTAGCCACAAGCCTAGCCTTGTACTTTTCAATTGTACCATCAGGCTTGAGCTTCTTTTTAAACACCCACTTACAACCCACAGGTTTGCATCCATAGGGTCGATCAGTGACTTCCCACGTACCATTTGAAAGAATGGAGTCCATCTCATTATGAACTGCTTCTTTCCAATCATCTGCATCTGGAGATGCAAATGCTTCTGCAATGGTAGTAGGAGTATCGTCCACAAGGTACACAATGAAATCATTACCAAAGGATTTTTCAACCCTTTGTCTCTTGCTCCTTTTAGGAGCATCATTGTCATCCTCCTCTAGGACAATTTCATGTGGCTGTTCAAAACTCTCAATAGGTGTACTATGTTCAGGAGTTATCTCAGAAGAGTATCTAGAATTGCTATGAATGTCTTTCATTGGAAATATATGCTCAAAGAAAGTAGTATCACGTGATTCCATAATAGTATCAACATACACATCATGAACTTCAGATTTAACTACTAAAAATCTATATGCTATGCTACACGAAGCATATCCAAGAAAGACACAATCCACTGTCCTTGGACCAAGCTTGCGCTTTTTATTAATTGGTACATTGACTTTCGCCATGCACCCCCAAGTGCGCAAGTATGAAAGTGATGGTTTTCTCCCAACCCACTTCTCATAAGGGGTTTTCTCTTCTTTGCCCATAGGAATTCTATTCAGAACATGACATGAAGTCAGGACTGCCTCCCCCCACCATGCCTTAGATAAACCACAAGTGTCTAACATGGCATTCACCAGGTCAGTCAACGTACGGTTTTTCCTTTCAGCAATCCCGTTTGACTCGGGTGAATAGGGAGGAGTCCTCTCATGAATAATGCCATGTTCTGCACAGAAATCATCAAAGACTTTGGGAAAGAACTCGCCACCACGATCTGATCTAAGACGTTTGATCTTTCTCTCTAGTTGGTTTTTGAACCTCAGCCTTATAGATTTTAAAGTAGTCTAAAGCCTCATCTTTAGTTTTTAGCAAGTATACATAGCAAAATCTAGACGCATCATCAATCAATGTCATGAAGTATCTCTTACCACCTTTTGTCAACACACCATTCATCTCACAAAGATCAGAATGTATGAGTTCTAGTGGTGCCAGGTGTCTCTCCTCAGCAGCCTTATGAGGCTTTCGAGGTTGCTTCGACTGCACACAACTATGGCACTTAGAACCTTTGACTATGGTGATATTCGGAATTAAACTCATGGTTGCAAGCCGAGACATAGAGCCAAAATTAATATGACACAAACGAGAATGCCAAATACTCGCAAGATCATCAACATTAGCACAAATATGGTTCACAGACTTATTATTGAAATCTAACAAAGAAAAGCGGAACAAGCCTCCGCAATCATAGCCTTTACCAATAAATTGTCCAGACTTGGACACAACTAATTTATTGGACTCCAAAACTACCTTGAACCCATCTCTACATAGAAGGGTTCCGCTAACGATATTCTTGTGTATAGAAGGGACATGATGCACGTTCTTCAGCTGCACGATCTTTCCCGAAGTAAACTTCAGATCCACTATGCCAGTGCCATGAACAGAAGCATGTGACCCATTCCCCATTAGCACGGAAGAATCCCGGGCCCCTGATAAGAAGAGAACAAGTTAATGTCAGAACACACATGAACATTAGCACCAGTATCAAGCCACCAGCTAGGTGATTGAAATACTGAGAAGATAAAAGGTAAATTACCATACCCTTTGTCTTCCTCATTGCTAGCGACCACTGTGTTGACATTGCCCTTTTTGCCACGGCGATCCGCTCGATCAGGACAATCCTTGGCAAAATGACCTGTCTCGCCACATGCGAAACATGTCAGTTCAGCCTTGTTCTTCTTCTTCTTGAAGTTGGTAGTTTTGTTGGGCTTGTTAGATTTTGGCTTTCCTTTGCCCTTGTTGTGGTTCCTTTGAACCATGTTGGCGCTGGAGTTGCCCTCGCCTCCTTTAGATCTCGTGTCCTTAGCCCGAGCTTTCTCCTCAACATCCAGAGACGCTATCAGATTTTCAACTGATATCTCCTGTCTCTTATGTTTCAGAGCTGTGGCGAAGTTCCTCCATGTAGAAGGCAACTTTGCAATAATGCACCCAGCCACAAATCGGTCAGGAAGGACTATCTTAAGGTGGTCGAGCTCCTTGGCTATACACTGTATTTCATGAGCTTGCTCTACAATAGAGCGATTATCAATCATCTTATAATCATGAAAGCTCTCCATGATATACAGGTCACTGCCAGCATCTGATGCACCATACTTAGTAGTAAGTGCATCCCACAACTCTTTCCCGTCTGTGTACTGCATATTCGCATCAACCAGACGGTCAACAAGGGCGCTAAGAACGGCTCCCGTCAACATAGTATTGGCATGGTCGTACTCTTTCTCCTGTTCAGGAGTCAGTGGACCCTCAGGTCTGCCTTTACTAACATGGAAGACATTCATAGCAGTAAGCCAGAGCGTGGCCTTGACTTGCCATCTCTTAAAGTGCATACCATTAAACTTTTCTGGCTTCAGCGCGTCGGCAAAAGCAGCCATAGAAAAACTAGGAAATTGTCTACAATAAGGTTTTTGGATTGTTGAATAATTAGACAAATTCCAGTTTAAATTCCGAATATAAATCATGACCAAATCAGAAGAACTGAAATAACAAGCCAAATCAGATGATGCGTACTGATTAGACTTACTGATAGATGGCACGCGCCGGAATCAGCAGGGTCGACGATGTCGAAGTAGCGAAATCAGCAGGGTCGACGAGGTCAGCAGATCACGAGCAGTCGCGTGAAGACGCTTCCCAAAAACCTTATTCGCCCTCTCCCGGTGCAGGATCTAGAAGACGAAGGGTTCCGGAGACCTGCTCTCCTGATCGCAGATGCACCTCTGCGGTCGGGACGAAGGGAACTAAAAGGTGGCTCAGATATGAAGAGAGGCGAAAGCGAACTGGGATATTATGGAGGCTGGCTGCCGGGCTCCTTTTATAGGGCCGAGTCCGCGACCCCCCGTGCTTATCCGCCCACGAAAATCTCGCAATCAGTTGAGATTTTATAGCGATCGGTTAGGATAAGTGAAAGGGAATTAGGCTTACACCTAGTTTCTAAATAGTTTTGGTGGTTGAAATGCCCAACACAAATAATTGGACTAACTAGTTTGCTCTAGTGTATAAGTTATACAGGTGTAAAAGGCTCACACTAAGCCAATAAAAAGATCAAATATTGGATTCAACAAAGGAGCAAAGGGACAACCGAAGGCACCTCTGGTCTGGGGCACCGGACAGTGTCCGGTGCACCACCGGACAGTGTCCGGTGCACCACCGGACAGTGTCCGGTGCACCAGAGGACTCCAACTCAAACTTGCCACCTTCGGGAATTTCTAGAGGCACTCCGCTATAATTCACCGGACTGTCCGGTGTACACCGGACAGTGTCCGGTGCTCCAAGGAAGAGATGCCTCTGGAACTCGCTTGCCTCGGGAAAACGCAGTGGCTGCTCCGCTATAATTCACCGGACATGTCCGGTGTACACCGGACTGTCCGGTGCAACTCCGGAGCAACGACTACTTCGCGCCAACGGCTACCTGCAAAGCTTTTAACGCGCGCCAGAAGCGCGCAGACGTCAGGCACGCCCATACTGGCGCACCGGACACTCAACAGTACATGTCCGGTGCGCCACCGGACATCCAGGTGGGCCCAGAAGTCAGAACTCCAACGGTTGGAATCCAACGGCTTTGGTGACGTGGCTGGCGCACCGGACATGTCCGCTGTGCACCGGACTGTCCGGTGCACCATACGATAGACAGCCTCCACCAACGGTCAAGTTTGGTGGTTGGGGCTATAAATACCCCAACCACCCCCACATTCATTGCATCCAAGTTTTCCACTTCTCAACCACTTACAAGAGCTAGGCATTCAATTCTAGACACTCCAAAGAGATCAAATCCTCTCCAATTCCACACAAGGCTTTAGTGATTAGCGAAAGAGATTTGTCGTGTTCTTTTGAGCTCTTGCGCTTGGATTGCTTCTTTTCTTTCTCACTTGTTCTTGCAATCAAACTCCATTGTAATCAAGGCAAGAGGCACCAATTGTGTGGTGGCCCTTGCGGGGAAGTTTTGTTCCCGGTTTTGATTTGAGAAGAGAAGCTCACTCGGTCCGAGGGACCGTTTGAGAGAGGGAAGGGTTGAAAGAGACCCGGCCTTTGTGGCCTCCTCAACGGGGAGTAGGTTTGCGAGAACTGAACCTCGGTAAAACAAATCCGTGTGTCACACTCTTCATTTGCTTGCGATTTGTTTTGCACCCTCTCTCTCGGACTTATTATTATTTCTAACGCTAACTCGGCTTGTAGTTGTGTTTATATTTGCAAATTTTAGTTTCGCCCTATTCACCCCCCTCTTGGCGACTATCAATTGGTATCAGAACCCGGTGCTTCATTAGAGCCTAACCGCTCGAAGTGATGTCGGGAGATCACGCCAAGAAGGAGATGGAGACCGGCGAAAAGCCCACTACAAGCCACGGGAGCACTTCATTGGAAGAGTCCCGCACCAAGAGGAAGGAGAAGAAAGACTCCTCCAAAGGAAAGGAGAAGAAGAAGGACTCCTCCAAAGGGAAGGAGAAGAAATCTTCTTCACACAAAGAGAAGAAGGAGAAGTCTTCCTCCCACAAGCCGCAACAGAGTGGGGACAAGAAAAAGAGGATGAGGAAAGTGGTCTACTACGAGACCGATTCTTCTTCAACCTCCACCTCCGGCTCCGATGCGGCATCCGTCACTTCTAAGCGCCAAGAGCGCAAGAAGTATAGTAAGATCCCCCTACACTACCCTCGCATTTCTAAACATACACCTTTACTTTCCGTCCCATTAGGCAAACCACCAACTTTTGATGGTGAAGATTATGCTAGGTGGAGTGATTTAATGCGATTTCATCTAACCTCTCTCCACAAAAGTATATGGGATGTTGTTGAGTTTGGTGCACAGGTACCATCCGTAGGGGATGAAGACTATGATGAGGATGAGGTGGCCCAAATCGAGCACTTCAACTCTCAAGCAACAACAATACTCCTCGCCTCTCTAAGTAGAGAGTAGTATAACAAAGTGCAAGGGTTGAAGAGCGTCAAGGAGGTTTGGGATGTGCTCAAAACCGCACACGAAGGAGATGAGCTCACAAAGATCACCAAGCGGGAGACGATCGAGGGGGAGCTCGGTCGGTTCCGGCTTCGCAAAGGGGAGGAGCCACAAAACATGTACAACCGGCTCAAGACCTTGGTGAATCAAGTGCGCAACCTCGGGAGCAAAAAGTGGGATGACAACGAGGTGGTTAAGGTTATTCTAAGATCTCTTATTTTCCTTAACCCTACTCAAGTTCAATTAATCCGTGGCAACCCGAGATATACACTAATGACCCCCGAGGAAGTAATCGGGAATTTTGTAAGTTTTGAGTGCATGATCGAAGGCTCGAGGAAAATCAACGAGCTTGATGATCCCTCCACATCCGAAGCTCAACCCGTCGCATTCAAGGCGACGGAGGAAAAGAAGGAGGAGTCTACACCAAGTAGACAACCAATCGACGCCTCCAAGCTCGACAATGAGGAAATGGCGCTCGTCATCAAGAGCTTCCGCCAAATCCTCAAACAAAGGAGAGGGAAAGATTACAAGTCCCGCTCCAAGAAGGTTTGCTACAAGTGTGGTAAGCCCGGTCACTTTATTGCCAAATGTCCACTATCAAGTGACAGTGACAGGGATAACGACAAGAAGGGCAAGAGGAGAGAAAAGAAGAGGTACCACAAGAAGAGGGGCGGCGATGCCCACGTGTGCCGCGAATGGGACTCCGACGAGAGCTCCACCGACTCCTCTGACGACGAGGACGCCGCCAACATCGCCGTCACCAAGGGACTCCTCTTCCCAAACGTCGGCCACAAGTGCCTCATGGCAAAGGACGGCAAAAAGAAGAAGGTTAAATCTAAATCCTCCACTAGATATGAATCCTCTAGTGATGATAATGCTAGTGATGAGGAAGATAATTTGCGCACCCTTTTTGCCAACCTTAACATGGAACAAAAGGAAAAATTAAATGAATTAATTAGTGCTATTCATGAAAAGGATGACCTTTTGGATTCTCAAGAGGACTTCTTAATTAAGGAAAATAAGAAACATGTTAAGGTTAAAAATGCTTATGCTCTAGAAACTGAGAAATGTGAAAAATTATCTAGTGAGCTAAGCACTTGCCATGAGACAATAGACAACCTTAGAAATGAAAATGCTAATTTGTTAGCTAAGGTTGATTCTCATGCTTGTAATGTTTCAATTACCAATTCTAGAAATAATGATGATGATTTACTTGCTAGGAGTGAAGAATTGAACATTTCTCTTGCTAGCCTTAGGATTGAAAATGAAAATTTGCTTGCTAAGGCTAAAGATTTTGATGTTTGCAATGCTACTATTTCTGACCTTAGAACTAAGAATGACATGTTACATGCTAAGGTTGTAGAATTAAAATCTTGCAAACCCTATACATCTATCGTTGAGCATGTATCTATTTGCACTAGATGTAGAGATGTTGATATCAATGCTATTCATGATCACATGGCTTTAATTAAACAACAAAATGATCATATAGCAATATTAGATGCTAAAATTGCCGAGCATAACTTAGAAAATGAAAAGTTTAAATTTGCTAGAAGTATGCTCTATAATGGGAGACGCCCTGGCATTAAGGATGGCATTGGCTTCCAAAGGGGAGAGGATGTCAAAGTTAGTGCCCCTCCTAAGAAATTGTCAAACTTTGTTAAGGGCAAGGCTCCCATGCCTCAGGATAACGAGGGTTACATTTTATACCCTGCCGGTTATCCCGAGAACAAAATTAGGAGAATTCATTCTAGGAAGTCTCACTCTGGTTCTAACCATGCTTTTATGTATAAGGGTGAGACATCTAGTTCTAGGCAACCAACCCGTGCTAAGTTGCCTAAGAAGAGAACTCCCAATGCATCAAATGATCATGACATTTCATTCAAAACTTTTGATGCATCATATGTTTTAACTAACAAATCCGGCAAGGTAGTTGCCAAGTTTGTTGGGGGCAAACACAAGGGCTCCAAGACTTGTGTTTGGGTACCCAAAGTTCTTGTTTCTAATGCCAAAGGACCCAAAACCGTTTGGGTACCTAAAGTCAAGAACTAAAATTGTTTTGTAGGTTTATGCATCCGGGGGCTCAAGTTGGATACTCGACAGCGGGTGTACAAACCATATGACAGGGGAGAAGAAGATGTTCTCCTCCTACGTGAAAAACCAAGATCCCCAATGAGCGATCACATTCGGGGATGGAAATCAAGGTTTGGTCAAAGGTTTGGGTAAAATAGCTATATCCCCTGACCATTCCATTTCAAATGTTTTTCTTGTTGATTCATTAGATTACAATTTGCTTTCTGTATCTCAATTATGCAAAATGGGCTACAACTGTCTTTTCACTGATATAGGTGTCACTGTCTTTAGAAGAAGTGATGATTCAATAACATTTAAGGGAGTGTTAGAGGGTCAGCTATACTTGGTAGATTTTGATAGAGCTGAACTCGACACTTGCTTAATTGCTAAGACTAACATGGGCTGGCTCTGGCATCGCCGACTAGCACATGTTGGGATGAAGAATCTTCACAAGCTTCTAAAGGGAGAACACATTTTAGGACTAACAAATGTTCATTTTGAGAAAGACAGGGTTTGTAGCGCATGCCAGGCAGGAAAGCAAGTTGGAGCCCATCATCCGCACAAGAACATCATGACGACCGATAGGCCGCTTGAGCTACTCCACATGGATCTATTCGGCCCGATTGCTTACATAAGCATAGGCGGGAGTAAGTATTGTCTTGTAATAGTGGATGATTATTCTCGCTTCACTTGGGTGTTCTTTTTGCAGGAAAAATCTCAAACCCAAGAGACCTTAAAGGGATTCTTGAGACGGGCTCAAAATGAGTTCGGCTTAAGGATCAAGAAGATTAGAAGCGACAACGGGATGGAGTTCAAGAACTCACAAATTGAAGGCTTTCTTGAGGAAGAGGGAATCAAGCATGAGTTCTCTTCTCCCTACACCCCTCAACAAAATGGTGTAGTGGAGAGGAAGAATCGAACTCTATTGGACATGGCTAGAACCATGCTTGATGAATACAAGACTTCGGATCGGTTTTGGGCGGAGGCGGTCAACACCGCTTGCTACGCCATCAACCGGTTGTATCTACACTGAATCCTCAAGAAGACATCTTATGAACTCCTAACCGGTAAAAAGCCCAATATTTCATATTTTAGAGTCTTTGGTAGCAAATGTTTTATTCTTGTTAAAAGAGGTAGAAAATCTAAATTTGCTCCTAAGACTGTAGAAGGCTTTTTACTAGGATATGATTCAAACACAAGGGCATACAGAGTCTTTAACAAGTCCACTGGACAAGTTGAAATTTCTTGTGACGTTGTGTTTGATGAGACTAATGGCTCTCAAGTAGAGCAAGTTTATCTTGATGAGATAGGTAATGAAGAGGCTCCATGCATCACACTAAGGAACATGTCCATTGGGGATGTGTGTCCTAAGGAATCCGAAGAGCCTCCAAATGCACAAGATCAACCGTCCTCCTCCACGCAAGCATCTCCACCGACTCAAAATAAGGATGAAGCTCAAGTTGATGAAGTAGAAGATCAAACAAATGAGCCACCTCAAGATGACAGCAATGATCAAGGGGGAGATGCAAATGATCAAGACAAGGAGGATGAAGAGCAAAGGCCGCCACACCCAAGAGTCCACCAAGCAATCCAACGAGATCACCCCGTCGACACCATCCTCGGCGACATTCATAAGGGGGTAACCACTAGATCTCGTATTGCACATTTTTGTGAGCATTACTCTTTTGTTTCCTCTATTGAGCCACACAGGGTAGAGGAAGCACTCCAAGATTCGGATTGGGTGGTGGCAATGTAAGAGGAGCTCAACAACTTCACTAGGAATGAGGTATGGCATTTAGTTCCACGTCCTAACCAAAATGTTGTAGGAACCAAATGGGTCTTCCGCAACAAGCAAGATGAGCATGGTGTGGTGACAAGGAACAAAGCTCGACTTGTGGCCAAGGGATACTCCCAAGTCGAAGGTTTGGATTTCGGTGAAACCTATGCACCCGTAGCTAGGCTTGAGTCAATTCGCATATTATTAGCCTATGCTACTTACCATGGCTTTAAGCTTTATCAAATGGACGTGAAAAGTGCCTTCCTCAATGGACCAATCAAGGAAGAGGTCTATGTTGAGCAACCTCCCGGCTTTGAAGACAGTGAGTACCCTAACCATGTCTATAAGCTCTCTAAGGCGCTTTATGGGCTCAAGCAAGCCCCAAGAGCATGGTATGAATGCCTTAGAGATTTCCTTATTGCTAATGGCTTCAAAGTCGGAAAGGCCGATCCTACTTTATTCACTAAAACTCTTGAGAATGATTTGTTTGTATGCCAAATTTATGTTGATGATATTATATTTGGGTCTACTAACAAATCTACATGTGAAGAATTTAGTAGGATCATGACACAAAAATTCGAGATGTCCATGATGGGGGAGTTGAAGTATTTTCTAGGATTTCAAGTGAAGCAACTCCAAGAGGGCACCTTCATTAGCCAAACGAAGTACACTCAAGACATTCTAAACAAGTTTGGGATGAAGGATGCCAAGCCCATCAAGACACCCATGGGAACTAATGGCCATCTCGACCTCGACACGGGAGGTAAGTCCGTGGATCAAAAAGTATACCGGTCGATGATAGGTTCTTTACTCTATTTATGTGCATCTCGAACGGATATTATGCTTTCCGTATGCATGTGTGCAAGATTCCAAGCCGACCCTAAGGAAGCTCACCTTACGGCCGTAAAACGAATCTTGAGATATTTGGCTTATACTCCTAAGTTTGGGCTTTGGTATCCTAGGGGATCCACATTTGATTTGATTGGTTATTCGAAGAGCACATCGGGGACTTGCCAGTTCTTGGGAAGATCCTTGGTGTCTTGGGCTTCAAAGAAGCAAAATTCGGTCGCTCTTTCCACCGCCGAAGCCGAGTACATTGCCGCAGGCCATTGTTGCGCGCAATTGCTTTGGATGAGGCAAACCCTGCGGGACTATGGTTACAAATTAACCAAAGTTCCTTTGCTATGTGATAATGAGAGTGCAATCAAGATGGCGGATAATCCCGTCGAGCATAGCCGCACTAAACACATAGCCATTCGGTATCATTTTCTTAGGGATCACCAACAAAATGGAGATATCGAGATTTCTTACATTAACACTAAAGATCAATTAGCCGATATCTTTACCAAGCCTCTTGATGAACAAACTTTTAACAAACTTAGGCATGAGCTAAATATCCTTGATTCTAGGAACTTCTTTTGTTGACTTGCACATATAGCTCATTTATATACCTTGATCATGTCTCTTTCATATGTTATGACTAATGTGTTTTTCAAGTCTATTTCAAACCAAGTCATAGGTGTATTGAAAGGGAATTGGAGTCTTCGGCGAAGACAAAGGCTTCCACTCCGTAACTCATCCTTCGCCGTCACTCCAAGCCACTCTCCATCTTTGGGGGAGAGAGCAAAAGGACTTCATCTTTGGTATAATCTTAACTCATTTATTTATGTCCAAAGGGGAAGAAAGAACTTCAAGGGCTCTAATGATTCCGTTTTTGGCGATTCATGCCAAAGGGGGAGAAAGTATGAGCCCAAAGCAAAAGGACCGCACCACCACCAATTTCAAAAACATAGTTTTTCAAAGAGTATTTTCAATTGGTATCCTATTGTGTTTAAAAAGGGGAGAAAGTAGTATTTCAAAAATGATATATCAAAACCCTCTTAAACACTAAGAGGAGGATCTCATTTAGGGGGAGTTTTGTTTAGTCAAAGGAAAAGCATTTGAAACAGGGGGAGAAAATTTCAAATATTGAAAATGCTTTGCCAAATCCTATTCATTTTATCTTTGACTAATTGCAAAAGAACTTTGAAAAGGATTTACAAAAGAATTTGCAAAAACAAAACATGTGGTGCAAGCGTGGTCCAAAATACTAAGAATGAAAGAAACGATCCATGCATATCTTGTAAGTATTAATATTGGCTCAATTCCAAGCAACCTTTGCACTTACATTATGCAAACTAGTACAATTATGCACTTCTATATTTGCTTTGGTTTGTGTTGGCATCAATCACCAAAAAGGGGGAGATTGAAAGGGAATTAGGCTTACACCTAGTTTCTAAATAGTTTTGGTGGTTGAAATGCCCAACACAAATAATTGGACTAACTAGTTTGCTCTAGTGTATAAGTTATACAGGTGTAAAAGGCTCACACTAAGCCAATAAAAAGATCAAATATTGGATTCAACAAAGGAGCAAAGGGACAGCCGAAGGCACCTCTGGTCTGGGGCACCGGACTGTCCGGTGTACATTGGACAGTGTCCGGTGCACCACCGGACAGTGTCCGGTGCACCAGAGGACTCCAACTCAAACTTGTCACCTTCGGGAATTTCCAGAGGCACTCAGCTATAATTCACCGGACTGTCCGGTGTACACCGGATAGTGTCCGGTGCTCCAAGGAAGAGCCGCCTCTGGAACTCGCCAGTCTCGGGAAAACGCAGCGGCTGCTCCGCTATAATTCATCGGACATGTCCGGTGTACACCGGACTGTTCGGTGCAACTCCGAAGCAACGGCTACTTCGCGCCAACGGCTACCTGCAGAGCATTTAACGCGCGCCAGAAGCGCGCAGACGTCAGGCACACCCATACTGGCGCACCGGACACTCAACAGTACATGTCCGGTGCGCCACCGGACATCCAGGCGGACCCAGAAGTCAGAACTCCAACGGTCGGAATCCAACGGCTTTGGTGACGTGGCTGGCGCACCGGACATGTCCGGTGTGCACCGGACTGTCCGGTGCACCATACGACAGACAGCCTCCACCAACGGTCAAGTTTGGTGGTTGGGGCTATAAATACCCCAACCACCCCCACATTCATTGCATCCAAGTTTTCCACTTCTCAACCACTTACAAGAGCTAGGCATTCAATTCTAGACACACCAAAGAGATCAAATCCTCTCCAATTCCACACAAGGCTTTAGTGATTAGCGAAAGAGATTTGCCGTGTTCTTTTGAGCTCTTGCGCTTGGATTGCTTCTTTTCTTTCTCACTTGTTCTTGCAATCAAACTCCATTGTAATCAAGGCAAGAGGCACCAATTGTGTGGTGGCCCTTGCGGGGAAGTTTTGTTCCCGGTTTTGATTTGAGAAGAGAAGCTCACTCGGTCCGAGGGACCGTTTGAGAGAGAGAAGGGTTGAAAGAGACCCGGCCTTTGTGGCCTCCTCAACGGGGAGTAGGTTTGCGAGAACCGAACCTCGGTAAAACAAATCCGTGTGTCACACTCTTAATTTGCTTGCGATTTGTTTTGCACCCTCTCTCTCGGACTTATTATTATTTCTAACGCTAACCCGACTTGTAGTTGTGTTTATATTTGCAAATTTCAGTTTCGCCCTATTCACCCCCCCTCTAGGCGACTATCAATAAGCGTAACAGCCAAGAAACCAAAAAATCAAACCGTAGTTGTGCCCCCGCAAGGCGAGGGGCCGGATTTCGGCGGACCATTCACGTGCATGTCGTGCGCCCGCGCCCGTCGCCCAGCCCAGGCGAGGCGAGCGAGCGCGCGCGCGCGTGTGGCTCTCCACACTCTCTCCTCTCATCCATGACTTGGTGAGTGAGTGTGGCTTCCATATTTAAGCTAGCTCTACTCCACTAGAGCTAGCAATATGGTGCTAATGGTTCCACCTTTCCTCTAGCCATCCTCTTGTATGGGCTTTTGAGATTTTTTTGGGATTTATTTGAATTTCTTTATTGGGCCAAGCCCATAAATCCTAACAGTTACGATATTCAGTGTTTGAATTCGCTGCCCATTCTTATTTGTTATTCTGCTGATGTTTCAGACGACCTCTGCGACAGTCATTCGGTCGGCCAGCAAATCGATATCAAAATTCTGTTTTGAACCTCTACAACCAACCAGCTAACAATTTATTAACCGACTAACTAGATGGGAGCTGTTTGGAGAACTCACTGGTAATTCTCTATAGTGTCCTTGATTTCTTATTTTGCTGTCATTTTTTCTTCAAAAGTAAATAGATTTCACACTTCAAACATTCAAACATGATAGCAACATGAATTTAGAAAAAAACAAATGAAATTCTTGAATAACGATACAAATTGAACTAAATTAAATTGGACAACGACTAATATGCAAGCAGTTATTAGGTGCAATCGTGCAACCAGCTCTCCTGATCCGTTGGATCTAGATCCAACCGTATATGTAATCGTGGTTTGTTAGGGGCTTTTTTTATAAAGATACACGAGGTGATAGTGGGATAATTTAAATGCTAAATATAGCATACGGTTAGATCTAGATCTAATGGACCAAAAGAGCTGTTTGCACGCTTGCACATAATGTCTGCTTGCATATTAGTCGTTGACATTAAATTATACATACACCAATTGTTAAATTCGTGGCAACAATAAATCCAAAATATAGAGATAAAAATAGAGCAGTTGAGTGGACACTGGGCCGTTGAGGAAGCGGCATGACGGGACGAGAGGGGCGGTGGGATGGTGTGGCGACCATGGGAGGCCGACGACATAGACCGATGGGATAGGAGGACAGTAGGACAGCATAACGCGACAAGAGGTCGACAATGTGGGTGTGAACCTTGTGGTCTCCTGCGACACTTGCCCGCAAGCCAGAATGAGGACGCGTATGAACGGGTGGATCTAAAAGGGGTAGGGAGGTCTTATGTAAAGTTTTACCTGATTTTACTAGATTGGACTAGCTAATGAACTAATTGTTAGCTTGAAGATTAGCTAACCATTAGCTAGGGTATTAGCTAAGGTGTTTGAAACCCTATAACTAATTTTAGCTACTAACAATTAGTTCAAGGGTGAAAGAAAATTGGGATCAAGGTCGTTTCTATATTTAGTTTTGGTGATTGACCAACACAA
Organism: Zea mays; assembly: GCF_902167145.1. Classification (NCBI taxonomy): domain Eukaryota; kingdom Viridiplantae; phylum Streptophyta; class Magnoliopsida; order Poales; family Poaceae; genus Zea; species Zea mays. The sequence goes on along the minus strand of NC_050098.1, from coordinate 29,677,206 downwards.
CACTATAGACTAACTAGTTTGCTAAGTGATTGAATACAGATTCATACGATAAGAAAAGACGTTTCAAAGATTGACAACATTAGAGCAGAAATTGAAGTTCTAAAACTATCAGGACTTGAACCGTCCGACTCTAGATCTCAGATTATTCGGATAATCAGGACACAGACCATCCAGCATCGAGCCATCAGCTCCGGACATATAGAGTCGGTAACTATATAAGTCGGTGCTTGGAAATATGAGGACGATCTCCAACTAACGCCATGCATGCCTCCACTGAGGGGACTAGGCCTCACTCAGATCACCTGATTGCAACTCACCAAGCACCATAACTAGCCCATCGAGGAAAGTATGGTACAACTCACCCATCCCCGTTCTCGTGAACCGAACGCGTGAGAGGGTAAAAAACAAAAATGTGAGATTAGAAGGATCTCTATACTAAACAGAGACTCGGAGGCTCGCCTCACACACGCGTGAATGAGCTGGACAAAGTTACGCATATGCGCCCCCAAAAAGGCCTTTAAAAGAACAGGGATCAGGGGGCTCGGCACACACACGTAAAACAAGGGGTTGGATAAAAGGATATGTGATATGGCCCCAAACGGCCCCTTATGGCAAACAAAGGCTCGGAGGCTCGACGACCGTACCTGGAAAGAACAACCATTTGGTCTTCACAATAAGTCCTAAAGTAATCCCTACCTAAAAGCAACTACGACACCTACGGGACCGCTTGGGTTGACACATAATCACCAACCAACATGTGTGTACTTATCTAAGCCAAATATAGTAACTAAACAAACTTGTTTCTATAAGTATTTAATGTATCGAGAAATGACTCTAAACTATGTAAGCTAATCTCTATGCATGACTATAACTTCTGTAGCTATTTTCTCTTTCTCTTGAGTGTGAGCTTTTTAGTTGTTGTCTTCGTAATTGTAGGTGGAGTGGCGTGAGGACTTGTATAAGCAGCAAAAAAAAACTTGAAAACAAGTTCCCACTCCGCTTAACATTGTGAGTTGTCTGTATATTCATCTTTTTATCGTTAGTCTTATAGGAAAGATAAATGACACAAAAGTAGGAAAGCAAATAACATATGAAGAATACCACAATAATTTTCACCTTCTTGTTAGCATATCGATGCTACCAATTATAATACTATCCACAGCAATAGACCTGTGTGGCATACAAGGTTTAGTTGGGCCTCTCTCTCCATGTAGCATTGCAAGTCGCCTGCATACAATTTTAAGTGAGCCATACATAAAATATAAACAACATAAAGAAATGGGGAAAAATGAGATGCTAGACTTGAAAAAATTTATATGCCTTCTTGTAAGCATACAAGAGTTATCAAATATAATATTATCTGAATTAATAGATTTTTGGTGTAGAAGGTTTAGTTGGTCATGCTTGGGTAATGTTCTTCCTTGGATTCCATGGAGGTCTACAAAATATATGAACATTCATTAGTTGTCATAACTTTGAACTAAAGCAATTCAACCAAAAGATTACTTTTTTGGTTCCATCTAGCTCGTATTTATAGCTAGTCTGTTATGCCCCCTCACATCTTTTGTGTGTCATAGGTTCCCTTATCATATTTTTACTAGGTCAGTGCCCGTGCGTTGCAACGGGGCCACTACATTACAACCTTCAAGTATAAGGGATTTGCCACTTGCAACGAGCTCCAATGTCTAGGAACAATTTAGAAGAGGTAAAAATTAGAAAGCGGAGTCCTTCAAAAGGGCGAGGCGGAGCGCCGAGCGGCCTCGTCAACAAGTACACATAAATAACAAACTCTTTTTAAGTGTGCTATATAGATCTGGAAGTATGATATGCAATAATAATGACGATGAAGATGATATCTTGATATAGAAAAATCCTCATTAAAGGTTCCATAAGAGCATGACTAAACCAAATATAGCAACAGTATCAGGTTTTTATGTATTTCATGGAATCGGCTATCCTGCGGTAAACATACTACAACAAACAATTATAGCTAAATGGCTCTTTTCGTACAAAAATGAGTTGTTCTAAAGCGAATAAAAACAAAAACCAAACATGTTGGTTTCTATCTGCAAGAATAGAAGTAGCTGGAAACCCATTCATACACAACCAGGTTTCCAATGAATCAGCGCCACCTCTTGGTTTCCATAAACACAAGCATCAAATTAGCTGCAACTGAAAAGAAAATAGAAAATTAGTACATATATATAAAATGTTGGAACATTGATTCATTGATTGAATCGCAGAATAAAAATTGATGGTCGATCAGGTGGCTTCAGAGAACAAGCAATAGCAAAAGATTATGCTACGTCCACACTAATTGTTTCATTTTATGAAAATAAACAAAAAGCTCAATTGTTTCAACCTGTGGGGAGTGAAAACAAAATCTTGTGTTAGTCACACATTACTGGCAGGATGTTAAGGCATGAGCAAGCATTGTTAAAGCTAACTGGATCTCTAAAATCAGCAAGCGCACAACAACACAGAGACTACAAGATCGCCTATTCACCGGCCCTTGGAAATGCAAGGCTAGAAATTCCCAACCTATGTGACGTATCGATGTTCACCATCAGTGTCACTGCATGAATATGGTCTAAGCTGGTTAAGAGTCACAAGACAATGGTTGCATTTTTACCTGAGACGATGCATCGCTAACACCGTTGAGGAAATGATACTGCAGATTTATCGCCAGGCAAAACGTCGTGTCAAGTGGATGCATACAACTCTGGTTGTCCATGCAGCCAAGAGGGCTTCCATGGTGAGGCTGGCTGAGGTACGACAACGAAGCGCCTGAGGTCTCCAGCGAGAAATGTGGCGGACCACAAGACTGATGTACATGATCACAAACAGGAACAAAATGTGAGCTAGGGCCCCTCGATCCATACCTGAAACCAAATGTAGTAACGTGAAGCGAGCGATCATGTTTGTGTGTCCTCACATCTTTAGGGAGGACGTTAGGCAGGCTATTTAAGTCCACCTGGGGATTCACGGTGGCCAGTTTCATGGACATAAACTGCAAAATGGAATGTGAAAAGAAAAAGGGTTTTCAGAGAGAATAGGTCGACCCTTTCCATTCTAGAACGACAAAACAATGAGTCGTTCCAGTTGTGAACTGATAGTGGAAATTTACCTCAACTTGTCGTTGTAGGGACTGCACGTAGTTTATGATTTCACCGAGCATCACTGCATTGCCAACCACCTGAAACGAAAAATCTAATGTCTGAACAGATACATATATTTAGATATATAGCACTAAACTCTTAGCACCTTCTTTAGCAATATCTATGTTAGCTTTTTAAAACGTGCTCTTTACATTTCTCTCTCTATCTATCTGTATATATAATCATGAGCCATTTTTAGCATAGCATGTTATCTATAGAGTTCCATACAGTAGACTATTCAACTCCAATAGAAATTTCAGTAATTCACCAAAGGACATTAACCAACACAATTGGATACCTGTAACTACAAACTGGTAAGGACAAATCTTCAATAGCTCCAACTTCTCAAGAAATAAATCAAACAAAACAAATAAACGAATTTACACCAGAACATCCATAAAAAATCAAGACCAAAACAAACTTACTTTGATTTTGTATAGATTTGTATGGAGTGTATGACTCCAGTCTCACTAAATTGGCACATAAGCATCAGTAGGCGAACAGCTGATAGAATCCATACAGATTCTAGCATTGGTAATCCTGAGCGGACAAAGAAAAAATAGAAATGACCATGCCAATCAAGTGACCAAGCATCATTCTTCAGAAATATGGTGTAAAAACAATACCTCCAAACTCCCAACCAATCGGTCAATCTAACTCCTAGTTTTCCACATTAGCGGCTCATTTCCAGTGTTGGAGGGAACATAGCTATAATATTCCATGAAGTCAAGGCGGGCATCCTAGCACTGAGCATTGGGGACCTGGCTATGGCGGCTGGGCACTAGGCGCTGTGTCTAGCATCTGGGCGGCGAAAGGTAGGGGCAATGTCGTGCAGATAGGGGCTTGTGCTTTGCTGGGCTAACTTAGGTAGGTCCTGCCATGGACGCCAACGGGAAAAAATAGTAGCCAACAAAAGATTATCCATTGCTACAAAAGTTTCGAATAAAAATAGCTAATTGCCACTCAAAAAGTATTATCCATTGTTACAAAAGACTCACTTGTAACGGAGCAGTTTCGAATAAAAATAGTAGCCAACAAAGCAGAACAAAGCACACAAAACTACATGCTATCCATTCAAATAGCTATAGAGACAACTACATAGATCATTAGAATTAATTATATTGAATTGCGTGCTGAAAGCTAATGTGGCCATCGTTAGACAGGAGATAAAATGAACTCAGTGTCTAGTGCAAAATAATCTGTGCACCCCAAAATAGCTAAACAAAACAACCAGGCAAGCATGGTCAGGTAAATTCAGTAGCAACCTGATGGAACAACAGAAAGTTGCAGCGTTGGTGGCAAAATATAGCTCCTAGAGTTTTCAATTTGAAGCAGTGAATTGATTTCAGAATCCAACATATAGTCCAACCGGTGCAATATTAAGCGTATATCCTAAAAGTGTATCAAACACATATCAGTGGCTGGCTAAAAAACAAGAGAAAGTTTTAAAAAAAGCATTTCCTAAAGGTCAAAAATGAGACACAGAGACGGATAAGAAACAATTTACTCACCTCTTTATTATTTATCAACATCATCTTATCATGAATATCTAGCAACCTTGCGGTAAATTCATGAACCTGCTTTGTTCTGAAATTATAAAATGATACGTCCCTGTTAACCTGAAACCATTATATAGCTAGGAATGTAAAAATTAGCTCGACCTTCAATAACCTAACTAACAGAGAGTTATATTCTCCTCAAAATTCAAGGCAACAATCTTGTGATGAAAAAAATCAGTTGATAATCTCATCTATTCACTGTATGCTCTGAACAAAGATATATACCACATTGGTATCACAAGAATCCAGTGTATAGAATTCAGAACTTGCCTAGACAAAGCAGCTTGCAAGGACTCCCCATCTAAGCTCACACAATCCACAAGCTCAGTGAAAATAGGAGCCAGCTCGCATGCTTGCTTGAAGAACGATGTCGGAAAACGCACTGAGAATGGAGCGTGAACCAGGCCAACCCCAGGGACCATTCATGATCTCTACAAGTGGCAATATAAATGTTGGTCAGCTAATTCAACGGTAATTATAGCTTACAGGAAATTGAGCTCAGTGGATGACCATTCTAGAACAGATGTGATATGAATTTGGCGCTAGAGCTTAGGGTCCTTGACCATGACACGCTGTCACGCCTTGCACACAGCCTCCACTTCCAACATAATCTTGCAAAACCCCAAACTAATAAAGATGTTGAGCAACACATTGTTGGGACTTGGGCAGTGTCGCCCAGTCTCTCACCTCAAGGACATATGGCTCTGAAGGAGGATTCTTATGGTGGCCACGGCAGCTGCTACTGAAGATGTCCACTATCTGCAAATCATGGATGGCAAAAAGCCAAAGGAGGTGAGAACGTCTCTATAAATGTCTCTAGTTTTTTATCTGACCACTTTCAAGTACAATTGGAAGCTAGCACAATCGTAAAGGACCGATAGGTAAAAATGGTGGCAGAATATGGACCTAGGTCTTAAATTATCATTAAACATCAGGTTCACAGTTGAGGGATACGATGAACATGCATACCAACCGATCATTGAAATGATAAAATAATAATAGCCTTGATAAAATATGCGACCAACTTTCAATTTTGTATAAAAAACTGTACACTGGTTATTCTGTTTATTAATTCTTGACGACAAATAAAATTCAGTCCACATCATGGTTGGATCTGTCAGCCCACATCATCCAGTTCTTAGAAATCACTCAAGAACTCCACAAAACACAACCAACTAAGTTTCGCCAAAAAATGGGTAGAAAGTTTGCTTGTCAGCCCAAAGAGAGAAAATCCTCTCATTCAGAGTGGTGCATGACTTTCGCATCATCATTGCCCTTACAACATAGCTTCCCTCTCCATACCAGGAAGAAGAGGAACAATAGATGAGATAACAGAACAAACTTCAAGCAGCCAACACATGATGGCAATCAAAATAAAGAACATAGAAGAGAAAACAAATTCAAATCAAACAATAAAAATAAAAACAGAAGAAATGACGACTTGGCTGGCTCCAACGAACAAATGTGGTGATGTCCCGAGGCAACTCCTTAGCTGTTGTGACAGCATCGACATGGTAGGACTGGATAACCACTAAGACAATATTCTAGAATGTATTGCTAAGAAGTTACATGTATAGATTTGTAGTTCATTGATGAGCTAGACTATATTGCTGAGAAGTTACATGTATAGATTTGTATTCAGAACACTTGCAAATTTTGATGATCTCGAAGAATTGTAAGAAATATTCTAGACTAAATCAGAGGTCAAAAAATATTCTAAAATAAAATAGCATCAGTAAGAGGTCAACCAACACCATCTAGAGCTTATCAACAAATAGTTACGGTCTTTCAAACACCGATACAGAGAAAATTATTGTTTCCATGAAATGTCATACATGAGAGCCAAAAAATTGTATGCCTCATAATTAGGCTGTCAACCTTAAAAAATCGGTCTCTGTCTAGCACCTTCTAAACCCAACCCATATTCATTATATGTGGAGAAACATTCAAAAATAGAAGCATCAACCTAAGTTCAAAAAATAGGCTTGTTGCACCAAAATACACTTTCCGAAGAGAACACAGGCATACACTCTATCTATTCTACAAGACAAGATGAGCACGAACAAAACATAAATGAATCTAACCAGCAACATTCGATTCCTGGTACGATCGAAGAAAACACATGTATGAGTTCATTGAGACAACACCATTAATCGCTACAAAACACTGTATTTATGAAAAACTATGTTCGCACAGCTTGACGAATATAAATCAGGACAGCTAGACAAATTATAAATACTGGTGAGAGTGAGACAAATGAACCTTTAAATAGATTATGTACTGACCGTGTAACCGAAAATGTTCTCTCCAATCCTTGGTCCCTCTGAAGGGGTCAAAGGCTCCACAGCAAGTATGATCTTCAGCTGAAGAATAGGAGACCTGAGCAGCAGTTTGATTCGAAAACGAGTATCTTAATTAAAACCTTCCAATAACAGAATTGCATTTGCAATTTGGAGCAGGATTTAAATAACACAGCGCGATCATAGAACAGAAGATCTATATCTAACTAAATCGGTGTTATCAGAAGAATAAGCTAAATAAAAGCAAAAAAGGGCCAATTAGGTTCCCCACATTCAATACTACTATGTACCAAGCAGTAGGTTCGTGTTTTAATACCAGAATTTATAGACACTTTTTATATAGGAAAAAAGAAGGTGATACAGATAACGTAAAAATAATATGATTCAGAATCATGGATAAATTCAAAGACAGAATAAGCTTAGCAGTAATTTTTTTGTCAGTGGCATCTTTCAATAAAGGTTGAACTGCAAACTAAACACTTTAAGATGGAGTTCTCCATGAATAAGAATTCATATATGACCTAGAAATGCAGAAAAAGTTTGTCTCACAATGGCCAAACAACATAATCTGGCCATGCATTACCCAATCAATAAATAGCTATGAAGAACAGAACATATCGTGAGCAGTAATTATCTTGGTCTAGATTATATATATCCTAAACATACCATATACAAATTCTGATCTAAACTGAAATGGATGAAGCAGTTCAATGTTTTGGTGTCAATGAAAAAATGCCTAGTCCCACGTGCAGGGGTCTCAGTTTTCCCAAGTGCTAAAAGATTGGGAGCTAAGGTTGGCAGTTTTTAGGGATGTGTTTTTTCAATGTTTCCAAAACTTCTGGATTGGGAGAGTGTTTTGAGAACTCTTGGAGATACTCTTAGGTCGTCTTTTTTTGTAGTTTGTTACTGATTAGCCTACATAAAAGTTACCATGATGAATCAGATCTTAATAGAAATTGTTTGTGAATCTCTGTCCATCTTCCGGAGTTCTGTTCACGGGACAGCTCACTTGTAGTCAAAGAAATCTTTGGAGTTACAGAGTATGTCTATATTTTACTAAACCCCCTTGTTTTCTTTGTACCTCAAACAGTTCTTTTGTCATGTCCATTTTATTGTGAAGATTTTTGCCCCTTGTTGGTAATTGTCATTATTTTCTGTTTTCTTATGAGCAGTGAGGATGCAGATAGCCTACGGATTCACTCCCTCTCAGCAACAGGTGATATCGAATCTATACAGAAGATGGTGGACAATCTAGACCTGGAACAAGGTCCCCCATCATCGTCTTGAGTTATGGTGGTGGAATAATGCTAAACATCTTCGTTGATAGTATTGCAAATTTAGATTGATGTGAGTTTCTCAAATCTTTTCGTTTAGTTTTTTCAGCTGTTGAAGTAGGACTTGGGCCTGTGAACACAGGACACTTTCGGCTGGAGCCTAGAGATTTTGTAAATTGCCTCTCGATTAGGCTAGTAATATCTACCAGACCTGCCCATGATTTGAGTAAACGCCGAAACTTCGGTTTTGGTGTTACCACATGTGTACACAAGGAGAGAATTTGAAAAATTACCTTGGCATAATCAGCTATTAGCTCATCAATGTCTAGCTTGAATAGTGCAATATCTATATTTAAAGGCATGGCCAAGCCTCAAACTATATAAGAAAACTAAAGTTCAGTCAATTGGAGATAAAAATAAGAAATCGCCAACAACCAACAGCGTGCAATGGAGATGTAAATAAATAAAGCAATTTGAACAACCACCAACCTAAGAGCACCATGGTGACAACATTATGTAAAATCCTTGTGTTGACTAACTTAACATAGCAATATATGTTCAGTATCTAACCAAAGGATGGACATGGTCCAATTGCTAGGGAATCACAAGGGAAGGACATAAAGGCACGCTAAACGCTGATAGAACTTATGTTATGAGCCTATGGTGGCTTCCTGATGGAGACCAAGGGACCAGGTGGAGGAGTTTGGAATGGCTGCATAAATAAATGCATAATAAAAAATAAAAATTCAGAATTTTTTCTTGCACTCACCTCATATGGGAACATAGTTTCTCCCCTTCTTCGACATCCATGAGATAAATCAAGAAAGATGCCACGTAGGGAATTGCATTCCAATAGCTCATTAGTAACAATTTAATAATTAATTAATTTTAAGACAAAAGCAAACACAAATCCAAGGTATAAACTGAAGGAATAGTTCATTATATCAGTGAAGGGTTCCCTGGAGGAAAAATGTTACTAACAAGTAGCATTTTTTACTGCATATTGTTTAACATTTATTTTTTTTCATGTAAATCACTATATCCCTTGTTATTTTACGGTAACTATTGAGTTGGTTTGTTCCCAAGTGTGTTGGTTCTCATCAGAAAAAATATGGTATATAATTGCAAATATGGTATATTCCTAAAGCTATGGTATATTCCTAGAGCACATGTATATTCCTAGAGCTAATCAATTCTCTGACCAAACTGGAACAATTAAATCACAAAATATGGTATATAATTGCAAATATTATGTAGTACCTCCCCATGATTTCTGGGTAACACGGTAGCCCTTGCAATCTTCTTCTCGATTTCTGCAAGGGTTCTAGTTGAGTCTTCATTAGCACCGAGGAATGTTCCCGAACTGTTTGGCATAAGGATCCATCAGTTCAATGAGATTGTAAGTATTCATCATTTGCCTGGATTATTGAAGAGTAAAGGCTGTTGAAGTCAATAAGTAGAACATACTTGTCATATAGACCCATTTTAGGCTCAAAAAAATCCACCAGCATATGAAGATTCCTTTCTAACTTTACCTTGATCACCATTATGCACTCAATTATTGGTTTAGTACCATGTATGACAAATATTTTAATACGGCATATAGGACCATAGCATCATAACATTAACTGCTGCAATTAGTATTAGAAAATGTGAAATAAAATTCCTTATTAAGAGAACCAGTTTCGCAAACGAAACCACAGCTAAAATGGTTGATACTGATTAGTATTTTGATCCCCTACACGAACCACCTAACAGAAGTGATGATGGTAATATATTAACATCATGACACAAAAATTACAGCTATTACTTCCTATGATACCCATTTCCCGTTCACAGCAAATTGGCAAAGCAGATAGTTCAGAACGAACGGAGATCAGAACTATGACCATTCTTATTTTGTTTTGACCTGGGTTGACCATTCCATTAGCAATTGAGACGATTTGAACAAAGAAAACGACAACCTCATCACTGCCCCCTTTCTGAATTAGAGATATTAATAGCGATCGTTCCTGCAATTAGCAACAGCTGAGGCGTCCTTACCGAATTAGCGTGTTGGGGATTTCAACCCGCACAAACTCCTCAGGGCCCGAATTAACGAGATCCGATATCAAACCACCGGAATAACCTCCTCATGGCCCGAATTAACGCGATCCAAGGTTAAACCAATATAATAACCCAGACAGAGAACAAACTAAAACGTCAAAGCCCTGACGCAAGCATCACACTGCAAGTCAATCGTCCGAGAAAAAAACACACCCTTAATTGGTAAACCCTGAGGCTTCAAGCCTCCAAGCCCAAGCGTACTCCTACCTCGCAAGCTTCCGCCTCCAGCGGGACCTAGAAATTGAAGAGTCCAAACCAACCCATCAAAAGGTAACGAATCTTACCGGAACGGAGTCGGGTGGCCTCTGCCCCGCGTCGCCATCCTGCTCCGCCATGGAATAGAGAGGGATGTGGGTGCCAGTTACGGTTTCGAGAATGAAGTAGGGTCGGGGCTCACCGCGGACGTCGAGCAGCTGCACAGCATGCCGAGCGATGGCGTCATGTGGCGGGTTGCACCCGTCGTGGTCATCGTAGAAGGCGCAGGCCACCAACCTCACCAGTCTGCCAGAAAACCAACCCACCCGATCCCGCGCGGAGGTCAAAAAAGGCCGCGACCAAGCTTTCGAGAATGAAGTAGGGTCAGGGCTCACCGCAGCCGCCGTCGTGCTAGGAGGAGAGCGCGGAGGCCCCGACGGCGAGCGTGGCGGTCTCCTTGCACCGCAGGCCCGCGATAGCGTCGCTGCGAACGAGATTCGTGCGAGCGGGACGATGGAGGAAGGAGGGCGAGGCCGTTGATGGGCGGCGACTGTCACGGCGGGGCATCGCGTGCGAGACCGGGGAGGAGGGGGGCGGCCGCGCCAGAGCACCCACGGCGGGGCATCGCGGCGCACGTCCGGCCCGCGGCTCCGAGCGCCGCCGGCTGGTCCCCGGCGGTGACGGAGGGCAGCACGGGTGCCTCGCCCCAGCCGACGGCGCCGCTGCGGAGATCGACGCGCACGACGACGTTGGAGAGCCGGCGAGGCGCGAGGACGCGATGGTGAAGGGCGCGACAAGCGGGACACGAAGCGGGCGCGCGCCGGGCGCCGACACGTCCACGGAGAAGGTCTCCTTGAGCGCGTCGAAGCCGAACGAGCCCACGGGGGAGGGCGAGGACGGGGACGGCGAGACGGCGCAGAGGCGGGTGGTGGCGGTGGCGGGCTGTTGGCGGTGGATCGGCCTCGTGCCCTCGTGGGCGACGCCGCCGAAGGGTGGGGGCGGGGTGGTTGCCAAAGGCTGGGACGAGGGAGGGGAGGGGGCGGAGCACGGTCGGATCTCGTTGGATGAAGCGAACGGTCCAGATTTACCGATGGCAGAACAAAAAAAGGCAGGCTACTCTTAGAGCCTTAATAAGTAGTATAGATTCTTCTTTCTACCTCCACTAGCTTCCAGACAACTTTTAATTCTTAATTTTATTTGCCTTTCAACTATCCTCTTCCCTAGTGGTGCACCAAGATATAACTAAGGTCAATCTTAGGTCACTTCGATTTGTATGACATAGGTTCTTTGATACCTCTATATACAACCTTAAACTTATCCAAGAAGTAGTGCTCATCAATAAAACCCTTAGTCTCTATGTCCCTCTTTATTGTTATAAGGCACAAATAATGGTCACATGGCTTACCAGTGTGTTGCCATTCAAAACAAGTAAATTCATGCACTTAAGTCTTAATGACATATATCTCATTCTTATCATTGTGCTTAACCTCTACACTCCAATCATTTGGTTTTACAACCTTTAGGTGGCCTAATCCTCTAGTCCTTGCATGCAATTGTAGTTTGATAGATGGTAGTATCATTCCCTGAAGCCGTTCTAAAACTTTCTCCTCGTCTCCCATAATGTCATTATCATCTCCCTCAAATTGTCAACAAGGTCAACCATAGGAAAATCCTTGATGTCTCTAATCTAGTTATTGAATGATTCTGACAGATTATTGGTGATAAAGTTGCATTTTATTGCTAGATTGAATGCACATCTCATCCAATGCAACTTGTGATCATTTTCTAGATAGTCAAATACATTAGGACAACTAATAACAAACATGTGTTTGTCAAACACTTCGTACATATATATATGCCCTTGTTGCAGGCCACATAGTACCATCATCGTGAAAATACTTCTTGAAATATTGCATTAAATGCCAAACCACTCTCTATGATCGGCATTAGGAAACACATATTTCACATCTTTTATTAATCCTAAGCAAGCATATGTGCAAATAGCAAGTTGTGGGACTTCATATAGCCTTTTGTAGTTGAGTCATAAAGCAAGCCCAATTATCCTAATTTTCACAATTTATCAATCCAAATGCAACCGGATATATCTAATTATGACCATCTACACCTATAGCTATAACTAACTTCCCATTTCACGTATCGTTCAGTGAAGTTGCATTTATACTAATGTATGATCTACATCTAGTGTAAAATCAATGCAAAAAAACTATGAAAATATACCTTCTTGTCCATAATTTTAGTATCGGTCTCAACAATACTTCCTGGCGATCTCTTCTCAGCATTGGCCTTCCAATAGAACAACAACTATACGTTTTCATCCAATTTGACATACAATCCATCGAAAGCTCTTTCTCTTCCCTTCCACACCATGTTGTATCATATACTAACATTGTACTCATTTTGCTACTGTATTTGCATAGCTTTGTATCCATATTGGGGTCTTCATAAGAAGATATGCTGCCTTGCTAGCCACCCTTGCTTGAGTCAGCATAGTAGTGAAGATTCTACTACTTAAAATACACTTGTGCTCCTCAACTAAGAGTGACCTGCAAACAAATATTACACATGGGGTCAGTAAAACAACTACGATTATGTAAACAAATGTTAAATAGTTATAAAAATATTAACAATATTGTATTACCTTTATAGTTGGAAAATTACTCATTTTTTGTTACAATTATTTACCAAGTACAACCATTAGCCTTCTGTTTGCACTGATATCTAAACTTCATTATATAGGGTTTCTTCATGACTAGCGCAAACTCCGTAGTAATGGCATGTTGTCTCAAAGCCAACCTAAATTCCTTCATATTTAGAAACATGGTGCCAAATTCAATCTCTGGGTTATTCTTATCATTTAAGAACAATAAGTTTGATGGTGTCAAATCTTTAACTAGGATGGGTGCACCATATGTTTAAACATCTTTAGTGATGTCTCCTTGTGCAAGATCTCCTTGGTTAGCAGCTTCTTCTGTAGCCATCCTTGTCATTTCATCCTCAGTCATCAACCCAAAAGAAGTTTACATTTGGTCATCTGTAATGACTGCTATCCGTCCTTCATCATATAATTTCTTGATATGTAGAGTAGACCATTCGACTAGGTTTAGTACTATCCAATCCACATAAATAACCTCTTCAATTGGACATAATTTACTATACATAAACTGGAACAATGCAAATTATAATTCAATAGGATTGTTGCTCATTAGATAACTCATCATATACACCAAAACCCTAACATAAAATGTGAAGCAATACCTTGTTTGAGGACGCATAGGGTGAGACAAGGAAGCTCTAATCGAGGACAGCGCTGATGGGGTCAATGTTGGCTTTAGGACAAGGTGATCGAAGTTGGTGTTGGTGATTACGATAAGGTGGCCCATGCATGGAGGTACCAGCCTAACGACTGATGGAAGGGAAACGACAGTCGGTTCCATGGCGCTGCTAGAAACCTCGTCGGTAGGTTCATGCGGCCCTGTTGGTGTGGTGCGCCCTGTCATGGTGAAAGGGAAATGTGCCCTTGGGTCATTTTTATTATGTTTTGGTGATTAGATGCTCAACACATATTGTTTTGTCTAAGTATGAGAAAAAAGTTAAAGAGATGCAAATGGAAAAGCAAGGTATGATTCTAGCCTTAGTAAATTGTTTTTGGTACTAACATTATTCTACTAAATGCTAGGAATCCTCTCAAAGTGAAAAAATAGAATTGGAGAAGTTTGGCTAAAGCAAACAAAATTTGTACCAACATGCGGTGCACCGGACTGTCTGGTGTGCACCGGGCAGTATCCGGTGCCCAGGCTGGTGCCTCAGCGAACTAGCCGCTCTCGGGAAAAGCTGAGGGCGTCGCGGCTATAATTCACCGGACTGTCGGATGTGTCAGCCGCGCCCACGCCAACGGTCGACCACGCGATCAGTGGGCGACACATGGACTTCGCCAACGGTCACCAGGTCGCACCGGACTGTCCGATGTGCCATAGGACCGGTGGCTGCAACAGTTGACTTCGCCAAATAAGGAAGAGAATCACTCACTGTTCATTGTCCGGTGCTCCCACAGACAGAAGGCAACCAGAGCCTTCCAAATGGAACTTAAACAGCTCCTAGCTGCCTTGGGGCTATAAAAGGGACTCATAGGCATATGGAGCATAACACCAAGGATCCATTGAACATCCTACAACGCCTAGACTTCGCAAGCACGCATTCGTTTCATTGCGATAGAGATTTGAACACTTCTTTGAGCCATGACTCCGCTGTGTTGTTTTGTGTGCTCGTTTCTTGACTTGTGTGCATGTTGTTACTTCAACTCTAAGTCTTGTATGTGTTTCTATTCCCTCCCTTACTCCTAGTGGTTTACTTGTGATCAATATTGTAAGGGTGTGAGACTCTAACTTGTGGAGATTCCTCACAAAAGGAATTCTTGAGAAAAAGAAGAAAATCGTGATACTCAAGTTTGATCTTTGGATCACTTGAGAGAGATTGAGTGCAATCCTTGACCGAAGGAGGTCACCACAACGTGGAGTAGGTATTGACCGAACCACGGTATAAAATCATTGTATCTCTTGTGCATTTCCTTAGTGTGATTGTCTTTCTTCCTTAGAGTTCTCACATCTTCACTCGCGCTCTTGTTCCTAAGTTTAATACATGTCTTAAAGGAATAATCAAGTGAAGAGTTCTCTTCTCTCTGTCTCTATTCATATCAACTTGGTTTTAATCCTATTAACATTTATTATAAACCAAGTTTATCTTGTTTAGAGTTGATTATTGTAGGATCACCTATTCACTCCCTCTAGGTGCTCTCACATGAAAATCGGCATGGTGGACAATGATGTCGATGGTTGGGCGGGGGCATCGACAACCGACATAGGGGAGTTAGCAGCCGCTCCCATGGCCTAGAAACAAACTTGGTGGCAGGCGAGTGAGGGCTTCTATTCTAAGATCGAGACTTCTGAGAGAGCAAAGTATTTGATATTAAGAAAAAGGTTAGGGGCACTTTGGTATTTTTGTCCCGACTAGTGAGAAGAAACCTTTCAAATTTGTAAAAGACAATAAAATTTAATTTGGAAACAAGTGAAGTCTAAAAATATCAAGGAACACAACATTATTTGTGCCATTTTAATGAATCTGACATAGTTGTGTTATTTTCCTGAAACCACTTATTTGGAGTCGTAAATAATAAAAAGTCTCCCTTTGCTAAGCTGTTGTGGTGGCAGCGGTGACATCCATGGTGTGATGGTGTCATTGTGGTCAAAGCGTGAGCTTAGCCTCGACCTTGGAGCAGTAGGCGCGGATGGAGCGATGTGGGCCTCATTCCTGTGACCATCCTTCTGTTAGGCTAGCTTCAGCAAGAGCCTCTAAAGCCTCCTGTACTCTAAATATAGAGGACCAAACAGTTCTCTACGCTCTCCAGCAGCGTCCTCTAAACGGTCCTCTAAATTTAGAGGACGATGTTGGATTCTCTACATATAGAGTTTCTCTAAACGGTCCTCTATCCATTTGAATACTTTAAATAACCGGTTTAGCAAAACTAAAATATGTACAATACATTTAAGAGTACGACAAATACGTATATACAAAAAATAAAAAATAAAAAATGTATCTAATATAGGTATTTACGTATAGATGACGTGATTTAGAGGACGTTGTTGGAGAGGAAAGAGATATAGAGAATGAAATCTTTTAGAGAAGACTGTAAAGAACGGATATAGATGATTGATATAGAGGACGATGCTGGGGACAACCACTCTAAATTTAGAGGACGCTGCTTGATTCTCTATATATAGAGTTTCTCTAAACGATCATATATCCATTTGAATACTTTAAATATCCGGTTTAGCAGAACTAAAATATGTACAATACATTTGAGAGTATGACAAATATGTATGTACAAAAAGTAAAAATAAAAAATGTCTTTAATATAGATATTTGAGTATAGAGGACGTGATTTAGATGACGTTGTTGGAGAGAAAGAAGATATAGAGGATGAAATCTTTTAGAGAAGACTGTAAAGAACGGATATAGATGATGTATATAGAGAACGTTGCTGAAGACAACATTATATATTAGTATATGGATATAGCTTCTCCCTGTCATGCTCTCCTTGATTAGGGAGGCCCTTTGCAAACCGCGCAAGTAACAGATTAGGGGATGTCCAGCCGTCCAAGTTTGAGCAACTGGAGCTATAGAAGATGCGGTAGACTCGTGTTCCTATTGCTTATGTCTAGTTTGACAACTCTATTTTTTAAAGAAATTTTCATTTTACCAAATGAAACAGAATTAATTTTTTTTGGAAAAATAAAAATTCTTTAGGTTGTCAAACTAGTCTTTATGTGGTGCATTTGTAAGCGATTGTGGATCACCATTCTCTGTCGTCCTCTCGAGAAATAGCTGAAAAGGTCACCCACAAGTATATATGGCCAAATGGTCGACCTGGTCCGGCACGGTCCGTTTTTGGCACGGCCCACCACGCCTGGCTAGCGAATCGGGCTATGCCGGACGGGCCCATGTGCCACGGTAGCAGCCCAAGTATGGTCCGTCGGCCTGCCGACCGTGCCAGGTCGGTTCGATAGCATACTGGCTCATTTTAGTATACTAGGTGAGTACCCGTGCGTTGCAACGGGAACATATAATAATATAATAACTTATATACAAAATGTGTCTTATATTATTATAAAAAAATATTTCATAATCCATTTGTAATCCTAGCCATACATAAATTTTGTTATTTTAATTTAGTTGTTTCACTATTACATTGCAACCATCAGTATCATGTAGGCTTTGATATATGCCACGATTTGCATGGTCTCATCATTGAAGAGCACGTGTCACACCTGCCGGTAGAAGTTCCCTCGTACATTGTCAGTCATCAGGTACGCACTACCATACACGCTTGCTTAAACAAAAAAAAACAAGTGTATGTGTTTACGAAGAGAATTAAAGGCAGGCCGACACAAAAGCTACCCCGACGATGGCGAGTGGTCATTGTTGTCGGTCCTCCTCTGCGTCACCTCTGGTGCCAAGATGACGCCATAGTCCTTGATATAGTAGTCGTCGAACGCGCACGACATGGTGAGTACCGATGACTCTTGGCTGGACTGCCAAACGAAGTGCACCCCGGGCTCATCAACGAGGTAGTACACCTAGCCGTTGCACCACCGGATGTGCTACTCCTCTACATAAATCTTGTTCGAGGACACTCACACAACGTCAGCAACGGTCGTCGTCCCAGCGCACAAGAATTCATGGCCGGTCAGTAGTGACTTAAGTGGGAGGTTGAGCTTCAGGTGGATGATGAGCTGGATGGTGTGACGGTGTCGTTGTCGGATGCGGTGCCCAGAACAACCCGAGAGTCGCCGGCGTTAGCGACGACCATGAGGTCCCCCTATTTGAAGATGGACAGCGCGGTGCAGCCGCTCTAGACCGCGTCCAAGCGGCGGCTGTGCTGGAGCTTACCGAACACGGCGACACATGCAACCACGTAGTACTGCTTCCAGAGGTCGAACTGGCAGTCGCCAAGCTTCTTCTCGTCGTCGATGAGCGACGCCAACGCGAGCGCCTCCTACCAGTGGTGTTTGTTCGGGGTTTCCAAGTAAGAAACATGGATTCATCTTTGGCGTTGGTTTATGAAAATGACTCACAAGTCAGATCCATGGAAAAAATATTACGGAGAATAAATGTCACACATATAAAAAAGAATTTAAGTTGAAAACATTATTCAAACAAAAGAAATTGCATGCAAGACTCTTTTTTAAATACTACTCCCTCCATCCAAAAATATAATTCAGGAATCTCGTTGATAATTATCTGCTACTACACATTGTGCAAAGGTAGCAGGTGGGTTTGGGAGAGATGTAGTAGATATTTTTACTGTAACAGATATGGACATAAACACACATATGGTGTAGTGGTAGCTACGAGCACATTTGCTTGAGAGGTCGCAAGTTTAAATCCTATTGGGGCCACATTTGTGTTGTTTTAATTTAATTTTAGCTAGGCGTGTGATACACGCGGGAATAAGAATGAAATTTGCGGGAAGGGGGGAATGAGAAAGACAGTGCGGAGGGGAGAATGAGAAAGACAGTGCGGGGAGGGGGGAATGGGAATGGCAGAACACAGAATGACAGCCTACCCCTTACTGCCTTGATAAGTAGTAGAGATTGTAAAATTCAGCAAAAAATGCATCGCGAAGGGGGCTCAAACACATGCTCACGCGTGTGGAAGGCTTAAACGCGCCTACCTAGCCAATGTGACTGTAGTTTGGTTGTGTTATATGACGAATTCATATACTAAATATATGTATACTATTAATTTCAAAATAAAAACGTAACTACGGTGCCTATAGGGGTGACAATGGGCTATAAATTTTACACTATAAAATTTAAGGATCGGATCGGATTAGGATCGAACCATATTTCTATTCATTTTTTAACTAAGATTTATTTAGGACCCTACTATTTTGTGATGAAGCATTTAGATCACGATCCATTACCACTCACAGGTGCTCGTGCCAGCACTACGGATCGAGATGACGAGACACTGACACTATGCTAATTAAACCAGATTGTGTCTAGGCAGTGCTTTTTTATGTCATACCTATACCGGCCCATCGTGTTAGTGTCAATTAACCATCTATACCCAATATCAGTAGCGCTGACTAGCATGGTGGAGGCAAAGCAAAGGTTGACGTGGGGGCATTAGAGGGGCGTGCCAGGTAGGCACAACGGCTTGTGGAGCGACGACGCAGGGGCGTGAGTGACGGAGACAAAATTAGTACAGACTCATTGTAAAATTAGTAATTTCAGTCCACTATTTGGTCGACATATTACTATTATTATTGGTCTTAGAAAAAAAAATTAATCTATATCACTATAAAATCCACTAGTTTAAATATTATAAAATCCTCCCAACTAAATCATCCTCATAACCTTCACTAAATCTACCAAACAAATTTCATCCAAACTTAACGTATCATCAAAACCAATAGATTTTCTCTCCTACCCAATCCAATGGACAATATTATTTTGATCATTCCTCTCATCCCCTCTTGCCCTCTCTCTTACTCGACACTCGTCACCCCTCCCTCACGTCTCGCCGCCCCCTCCCCTCACTCGCGTCGCTATCTGTCGGGGACCATAATTAGAGGTACCCTCAAGGCTCCTAATTCTCAGCTGGTAACCCTCATCAGCATAAAGCTGCAAAGGCCTGATGGGTGCGATTAAGTCAGGGATCGGTCCATTCGAGGGACTCGATCACGCCTCGCCCGAGCCTAGCCTCGGACAAAGGCAGCCGACCCCGGAGGATCTCCGCCTCGCCCGAGGCCCCCCTCCAGCGGCGAACATATTTCCGGCTCGCCCGAGGCCATGTCTTCGCCAAGAAGCAACCCTGACCAAATCACCACGCCGACCGACCAAATCGCAGGAGCATTTAATGCAAAGGTGGCCTGACACCTTTATCCTGACGCGCGCCCTTCAGTCGACAGAGCCGAAGTGACCGCCGTCACTTCGCCGCTCCACTGACCGGCCTGACAGAAAGACAGCGCCGCCTGCGCCGCTCCGACTGCGGTGCCACTTGACAGAGTGAGGCTGACAGGCAGTCAGGCCCGACCGCAGGCACCATAGGAAGCTCCGCTCCGCCCGACCCAGGGCTCGGACTCGGGCTAAGCCCCGGAAGACGGCGAACTCCGCTCCGCCCGACCCAGGGCTCGGACTCGGGCTAAGCCCCGGAAGACGGCGAACTCCGCTCCGCCCGACCCAGGGCTCGGACTTGGGCTAAGCCCCGGAAGACGGCGAACTCCGCTCCGCCCGACCCAGGGCTCGGACTTGGGCTAAGCCCCGGAAGACGGCGAACTCCGCTCCGCCCAACCCAGGGCTCAGACTTGGGCTAAGCCCCGGAAGACGGCGAACTCCGCTCCGCCCGACCCAGGGCTCGGACTTGGGCTCAGCCCCAGAAGACGACGAACTCCGCTCCGCCCGACCCAGGGCTCGGACTTGGGCTCAGCCCCAGAAGACGACGAACTCCGCTTCGCCCGACCCCAGGGCTCAGACTCAGCCCTGGCTTCAACCGACGGTCTCCGCCTCGCCCGACCCAGGGGCTCGGACTCGACCACGGCCACGGAAGACAGACTCGACCTCGACCTCGGAGGAGCCTCCACATCACCCAACCTAGGGCACGGGCCAGCCACGTCAACAGGAGGTGCCATCATTACCCTACCCCGAGCTGACTCAGGCTACGGGGAACAAGACCGGCGTCCCATCTGGCTCGCTCCGCCAGATAGGCAATGATGGCGCCCCGCATGCTCCCTGACGACGGCGGCTCTCGGCCCCCTTACGGAAGCAAGAGGACGTCAGCAAGGACTCAACAGCCCCGATAGCTGTCCTTCCGCCAGGCTCCAGCGCTCCTCCGACGGCCACGACATCACACGAACCGGGTGCCAAAACCTCTCCGGTTGCCACGACGGCGTGTACTTAGGGCGTTAGCTCTCCTCCGCTAGACACGTAGCACTCCGCTACACCCCCCATTGTACACCTGGATCCTCTCCTTACGCCTATAAAAGGAAGGACCAGGGCCCTCTTACAGAGGGTTGGCCACGCGGGGACGGGGACGGGGACGAGACAGGCGCTCGCGTGAGGCCGCTCGCTCCCTCTCCCGCGTGGACGCTTGTAACTCCCTACTGCAAGCGCACCCGACCTGGGCTCGGGACGAACATGAAGGCCGCGGGATTTCCACCTCTCTCACGCCCGTCTCCGGCCACTTCACTTCCCCCCTTCGCGCTCGGCCTCGCGCCGACCCATCTGGGCTGGGGCACGCGGCGACATTTCACTCGTCGGCCCAGGGACCCCCCGGTCTCGAAACGCCGACAGTTGGCGCGCCAGGTAGGGGCCTGCTGCGTGTTGACGAACAGCATCCCGTCAAGCTCCAGATGGGCAGTCTCCAGCAACCTCTCCAACCCGGGACGGTGCTCCGTTTCGGGATTCTTGAGTTCATGTCCCTCGACGGCAGCTACGACATGATACTCCTTCCATCGCCGTGCGACAGCGACAATGGCGGCCGACAGCCCGCCCGCCGACGGCGGAATCGACGATGTCTTCCCCGTGTGGTGGAAGAACAACGTTCGAGCTCACCCCGTCCTCTCCCCCGCCGATGGAGGAGGAGGCGGGGCAACCAAGGCCAAGCAGGAGGCAGCGCCTCGTCGGCTGTCGAGCGAGTCGACGGCACCAGCGCCCCAACGGGGGGCGCGTCGGGCGTCGACCTCGCGTTTGAGACGAAGACGAGCGTCGTCTCCCCACAACGCACCGATTCCGAGCAAACGGACGACGCCAGCACGCTCGCGAAAGGCTTGCTGGACGTCACCCTCGTACCTGAGACGACGGTGCGGTCAGTCCCCGACGTGACTTCATCACCGCCCGTCGACCAAGAGGTACCGACCGATTCCCATCTCACGCCCCCTGGATTCAGCCTTGACCCGCCAAGCGACTTCGCTTTGGCGGACGCTCTCGTAGAGGCGAGTCCAAACCCTCTGGGGTATCGTGTGCGGTCACCCTGGGACCGGCTGACGAACGTCTCGACCCACAGGCCCTCTGGGTCCGAGGAAGACGACGCGCCCGACTTCTGTTGGGATTTTTCTGGACTTGGCAACCCTAGTGCCATGCGGGACTTTATGACCGCATGCGACTACTGCCTTTCCGACGGTAGCCGTAGCCTCGGCGACGAGGACTGCGGCCCAAGCCACGAATGTTTCCACGTCGATCTAGGGGGTCCCTCCGAAGGCAACCATCTCGGCATGCCGGAGGACGGTGATCTCCCTAGGCCGGTGCCTCGCGTTGAC
This sequence comes from Zea mays, assembly GCF_902167145.1. Classification (NCBI taxonomy): domain Eukaryota; kingdom Viridiplantae; phylum Streptophyta; class Magnoliopsida; order Poales; family Poaceae; genus Zea; species Zea mays. The sequence continues at coordinate 29,654,778 of NC_050098.1, read as the reverse complement.
ATCCCATGGGAGCTAGCTGTGGTCCCCGTTCCGGCGGGGGGTCACGACCCACAGCTCGAGCAAATCCACGGGGTGCAGGCCAGGCTCGACGAGGGGGCAGGAGCACTTGAGCCGATCCACCGGGACGTCGGGCAGGAATGGGCGGGCCAGCCTCCGGACGGACAAATACGTCATCTACCCTAGGGCTTCCAGCACCGCGTCGCCGACGATGTCAGGGTCAGGCCGCCACTCGCATCCAGTGGGGTCGGCCAGAACCTGGCTGCAGCGGCAATGCTTCTCCGCGCGATGTCGGAGCCATCAACCACCGAGGGGCGACGAATCTAGGGAGAGCTCAAGAATCTCCTGGAAGGCGCCGCGGTCCGATGGGCCGAGAGCTCCGCCTCCCGAAGGCAGGGGCACCCCTCGGAACATCATGCCGCGACTTCCCGATTCATGCGGGAAGCCTCGGTCTACATCGGGCGCACGCGCAACACAGTTCCTGTGGCCCCGGGTCGCCTCGGCAACGAGCACCATCACCGCGACCGTCGGGCTCACCTCGACGAGAGGGTGCGCCGAGGCTACCACCCCAGGCGTGGAGGACGCTACGACAGCGGGGAGGATCGGAGTCCCTCGCCCAAACCACCCGGTCCGCAGGCCTTCAGCCAGGCCATACGACGGGCGCCGTTCCCGACCCGGTTCCGACCCCCGACTACCATCGCAAAGTACTCGGGGGAGACGAGACCGGAGCTGTGGCTCGTGGACTACCGGCTGGCCTGCCAACTGGGTGGAACGGACGATGACAACCTCATCATCCGCAACCTCCCCTTGTTCCTCTCCGACACCGCTCGCGCCTGGTTGGAGCACCTGCCTCCGGGGCAGATCTCCAACTGGGACGACCTGGTCCAAGCCTTCGTCGGCAATTTCCAGGGCACGTACGTGCGCCCTGGGAATTCCTGGGACCTCCGAAGCTGCCGACAGCAGCCGGGAGAGTCTCTCCGGGACTACATCCGGCGATTCTCGAAGCAGCGCACCGAGCTGCCCAACATCACCGACTCGGATGTCATCGGCGCATTCCTCGCTGGCACCACCTGCCGCAACCTGGTGAGCAAGCTGGGTCGCAAGACCCCCACCAGGGCGAGCGAGCTGATGGACATCGCCACCAAGTTCGCCTCTGGCCAGGAGGCGGTCGAGGCTATCTTCCGGAAGGACAAGCAGCCCCAGGGCTGCCCGCCGGAAGATGCCCCCGAGGCGTCAACTCAGCGCGGCACCAAGAAGAAGGGCAAGAAGAAGTCGCAAGCGAAACGCGACGCCGCCGATACGGACCTTGTCGCCGCTGACGAGTACAAGAACCCTCGGAAACCCCCCGGAGGTGCCAACCTCTTCGACAAGATGCTCAAGGAGTCGTGCCCCTATCACCAGGGGCCCGTCAAGCACACCCTTGAGGAGTGTGTCATGCTTCGGCGCCACTTCCACAGGGTCGGGCCACCCGCGGAGGGTGGCAGGGCTCGCGACGACGACAAGAAGGAAGATCACCAGACAGGAGAGTTCCCGAGGTCCGCGACTGCTTCATGATCTACGGTGGGCAAGCGGCGAACGCCTCGGCTCGGCACCGCAAGCAAGAGCGTCGGGAGGTCTGTTCGGTGAAGGTGGCGGCGCCAGTCTACCTAGACTGGTCCGACAAGCCCATCACATTCGACCGAACCGACCACCCCGACCACGTGCCGATCCCGGGGAAATACCCGCTCGTCGTCGACCCCGTCATCGGCGACGTCAGGCTCACCAAGGTCCTCATGGACGGAGGCAGCAGCCTCAACATCATCTACGCCGAGACCCTCGAGCTCCTGCGTGTCGATCTGTCCTCGGTCCGGGCAGGCGCTGTGCCTTTCCATGGGATCATTCCCGGGAAGCGCGTCCAGCCCCTCGGACAACTCGACCTTCCCGTCTGCTTCGGAACACCCTCCAACTTCCGAAGGGAGACCCTGACGTTCGAGGTGGTCGGGTTCCGAGGAACCTACCACGCGGTACTGGGAAGGCCATGCTACGCGAAGTTCATGGCCGTCCCCAACTACACCTACCTCAAGCTCAAGATGTCGGGCCCCAACGGGGGTCATCATCGTCGGCCCCACGTACAAACAGGCGTTCGAATGCGACGTGGAGTGCGTGGAGTACGCCGAGGCCCTCGCCGAGTCCGAGGCCCTCATCGCCGACTTGGAGAGCCTCTCTAAGGAGGAGCCAGACGTGAAGCGTCATGCCGGCAACTTCGAGCCCGCGGAGACGGTTAAGTCCGTCCCCCTCGACCCTAGCAGCGACGCCTCCAAGCAAGTCCGGATCGGCTCTGAGCTCGATCCCAAATAGGAAGCAGTGCTCGTCGACTTTCTCCGCGCGAACGCCGACGTCTTCGCGTGGAGTCCCTCGGACATGCCCGGCATACCGAGGGATGTCGCCGAGCACTCGCTGGACATCCGAGCCGGAGCCCGACCCGTCAAGCAGCCTCTGCGCCGATTCGACGAAGAAAAGCGCAGAGCCATAGGCGAGGAGATCCACAAGCTAATGGCGGCAGGGTTCATCAAAGAGGTATTCCATCCCGAATGGCTTGCCAACCCTGTGCTTGTGAGAAAGAAAGGGGGAAATGGCGGATGTGTGTAGACTACACTGGTCTGAACAAAGCATGTCCGAAGGTTCCCTACCCTCTGCCTCGCATCGATCAAATTGTGGATTCCACTGCTGGGTGTGAAACCCTGTCTTTCCTCGATGCCTACTCAGGGTATCACAAAATCAGGATGAAAGAGTCCGACCAGCTCGCGACTTCTTTCATCACACCCTTCGGCATGTACTGCTATGTCACCATGCCGTTCGGATTGAGGAATGCGGGCGCGATGTACCAGCGGTGCATGAACCATGTGTTCGGCGAACACATTGGCCGGACGGTCGAGGCCTACGTCGATGACATCGTAGTCAAGACGAGGAAAGCCTCCGACCTCCTTTCCGACCTTGAAGTGACATTTCGATGTCTCAAGGCGAAAGGCGTGAAGCTCAATCCCGAAAAGTGTGTCTTCGGGGTACCCCGAGGCATGCTCTTAGGGTTCATCGTCTCCGAGCGGGGCATCGAAGCCAACCCGGAGAAGATCGCAGCCATCGTCAGCATGGGGCCCATCAAGGACTTGAAAGGCGTGCAGAGGGTCATGGGATGTCTTGCGGCTCTGAGCCGCTTCATCTCGCGCCTCGGCAAAAGAGGTCTGCCTCTGTACCGCCTCCTAAGGAAGGTCGAGTGCTTCACTTGGACCCCTGAGGCCAAGGAAGCCCTCGGGAACCTGAAGGCGCTTCTCACGAATGCGCCTATCTTGGTGCCCCCAGCTGCCGGAGAAGCCCTCTTGATCTACGTCGCCGCGACCACTCAGGTGGTTAGCGCCGCGATTGTGGTCGAGAGGCAAGAAGAGGGGCATGCATTGCCCGTTCAGAGGCCAGTCTACTTCATCAGCAAGGTACTGTCCGAAACCAAGATCCGCTACCCACAAGTTCAGAAGCTGCTGTACGCGGTGATCCTGACGCGGCGGAAGCTGCGACACTACTTCGAGTCTCATCCGGTAACTGTGGTGTCATCCTTCCCCCTAGGGGAGATCATCCAGTGCCGAGAGGCCTCAGGAAGAATCGCAAAGTGGGCGGTGGAAATCATGGGCGAAGCAATCTCGTTCGCCCCTCGGAAGGCCATCAAGTCCTAGGTCCTGGCGGACTTCGTGGCTGAATGGGTCGACACCCAGCTCCCAACAGCTCCGATCCAACCGGAGCTCTGGACCATGTTCTTCGACGGGTCGCTGATGAAGACAGGAGCCGGCGCAGGCCTACTCTTCATCTCGCCCCTCGGGAAGCACCTACGCTACGTGCTACGCCTCCATTTCCCGGCGTCCAACAATGTGGCTGAGTACGAGGCTCTGGTCAACGGGTTGCGGATCGCCATCAAGCTAGGGGTCCGACGCCTCGACGCTCGCGGTGACTCGCAGCTCGTCATCGACCAAGTCATGAAGAACTCCCACTGCCGCAACCCGAAGATGGAGGCCTACTACGATGAGGTTCGGCGCCTGGAAGACAAGTTCTACGGGCTCGAGCTCAACCACATCGCTCGGCGCTACAACGAGACTGCGGATGAGCTGGCTAAAATAGCCTTGGGGCGAACAACGGTTCCCCCGGACGTCTTCTCCCGAGATCTGCATCAACCCTCCGTCAAGATCGACGACACGCCCGAGCCTGAGGCACCCTTGGCCTAGCCCGAGGTACCCTCGGCACAGTCTGAGGCACCCTCGGCTCGGCCCGAGGCACCCTCGGTTCAGCCCGAGGTACCCTCGGCCCCCGAGGGCGAGACGCTGCACGTCGAGGGGGAGCGAAACGGGGTCACGCCTGATCAAAACCGGCAGACCCCGTACCTGCAATATCTCCACCGAGGAGAGCTACCCCTCGACCGAGCCGAAGCTCGGCGGTTGGCGCGTCGCGCCAAGTCGTTCGTCTTGCTGGGAGATGGGAAGGAGCTCTACCACCGCAGCCCCTCAGGCATCCTCCAGCGGTGCATCTCCATCGCCGAAGGTCAGGAACTCCTCCGAGAAATACACTCGGGGGCTTGCGGCCATCACGCAGCGCCTCGAGCCCTTGTCGGGAATGCTTTCCGACAAGGTTTCTACTGGCCAACGGCGGTGGCCGACGCCACTAGAATTGTCCGCACCTGCGAAGGCTCTGCAGACGATACCCATCACCTGGCCTTTCGCTGTGTGGGGTCTGGACCTCGTCGGCCCCTTGCAAAAGGCACCTGGGGGCTACACGCACCTGTTGGTCGCCATCAACAAATTCTCCAAGTGGATCGAGGTCCGACCCCTAAACAGCATCAGGTCCGAGCAGGCGGTGGCGTTCTTCACCAACATCATCCATCGTTTTAGGGTCCCGAACTCCATCATCACCGACAACGGCACCCAGTTCACCGGCAGAAAGTTCCTGGACTTCTGCGAGAATCACCACATCCAGGTGGACTGGGCCGCCGTGGCTCACCCCATGACGAATGGGCAAGTAGAGCGTGCCAACGGCATGATTCTGCAAGGACTCAAGCCTCGGATCTACAACGACCTCAACAAGTTCGACAAGCGATGGATGAAGGAACTCCCCTCGGTGGTCTGGAGTCTGAGGACAACACCGAGCCGAGCCACGGGCTTCACGCCGTTCTTTCTAGTCTATGGGGCCGAGGCCATCTTGCCCACAGACTTAGAATACGGTTCCCCGAGGACGAGGGCCTACACCGACCAAAGCAACCAAGCTAATCGAGAAGACTCGCTGGACCAGCTGGAGGAGGCTCGGGACAAGGCCTTACTACACTCGGCGCGGTACCAGCAGTCCCTGCGACGCTACCACGCCCGAGGGGTCCGGTCCCGAGACCTCCAGGTGGGCGACCTGGTGCTTCGGCTGCGACAAGACGCCCGAGGGCGGCACAAGCTCACGCCCCCTGGGAGGGGCCGTTCGTCATCGCCAAAGTTCTGAAGCCCGGAACGTACAAGCTGGCCAACAGTCAAGGCGAGGTCTACAGCAACGCTTGGAACATCCAACAGCTACGTCGCTTCTACCCTTAAGATGTTTTCAAGTTGTTCATATACCTCGCTCCCATGCAAAGTTTAGTCATCAAGGAAGGGTCGGCCTCGCCTCGGCAAAGCCCGACCCTCCCTCGGGGGCTAAAAGGGGGGAACCCCCTCTGCGTCGAATTTTTTCCTCGAAAAAAGATCCTTTCTGCCAGAATGTCTTTCGTGCTTTTCGACTACTTCGAAAGTGGATCCTGAAAACGACGGAGTACACGTAAGCAGCCAAGGCTGACCGAGCCGAGGGACTCCTACGCCTCCGGGATACGGATACCTCACTCATCACCTTCTGCGATAAGTAACTCACGTTCGGATAAGTGATTCCGCGGACCGAACAAGTCTTTACGTTCGGAAGCTCTTCTGCCGGAGCGATTCTTCGAGCCTTCTCGACTGCGTCGATGACAGAACCCCATGGACGGGTAAGAGTGCGCGTAAGCGGCAAGGCCGTCCGAGCCGAGGGACTCCTACGTCTCTGGGATACGAATACCTCACTCATCACCTTCCGTGAGAAGCAACTCTTGCTCGCAAAAACAATTCTGTTACCGACAAAAAAGTCCAGATACTCGAAACAAGAGGAAAAAAGACGCAGCTTTACAACACGGCGAGGGTGTGTTTTGGCCTCGGCGGCCGCAGAAAACACACGCTACAAGATAATCCGATCCTGCAGGCTCGGATCCGGACAGTTGAGGGAGCCACAGCACCCTCGGCGTCCGCAACACCTTCGGCGAGGTCCGACCTAGCCTCGGACGACGACGCGCCCGTGTTTCGTTCCTCGAACGGTCCGCGCACGCGCAACGGCCGCCCTGCGAACCACTCGCCCCGTCGCATTAACTCCGCGGCGGGACAGGCGGCGCCTCTGGCAGGAGAAGCGAGCGACGCTTCGCCTTCGCCATAATGACCGCGTCAAAAAAGGTACGCCGCGTCGTTCGATTTCGTATCGTTTTCCTTTTTTCCTCTTTCTCTCTCTTACAACAGGGACCGGAAAAGGGGGATACCCCGAAAAGGATCCTTCCCCGTGAAGGAACCAGGCTCCGAGCCTCCCTACTGATCAGAGGTTCGAAGGCTGGCCCCTCGGAAGGGTTCAACAGCCGCCTCAGAGCACGTGGGCTCCACACCCACTACTGGTCAGAGGTTCGAAGGCCGGCCCCTCGGAAGGGTTCAACGGCCGCCTCAGGCTACTCGGGCTCCGCGCCCACTACTGATCAGGGGTTCGAAGGCTGGCCCCCGAAGGGTTCACAGATGCCTCAGACACAGAGCGAGGGATGACCATGGGTACGTTCGATACATAACCAAGGCTCGGGCTGCGCTCCCGAGGTACCCTAGGACATTTCCGAGACCAGCGGGAACAATCTTGTAACGGAATCCCATCAGAGGGAGGCATCGAGCCCTCGGACCCCGTCGACAGGGGATCGGGTCCGGCAGATCACCCGCAGGTACGTTTCGGCGCGCCTCTGGGCCTCTAGCCGACCCCTAGCGAATGGGGCACGGACGTCCGCTCGGATTACCCGCCTGCAGCTCACCGGAGACACCATGTTCGGCGCCCACCGAGGGCAACATGGTGCTTTCCCCCCCTCCTCCTTGCGGAAAGGCGACGCAGGGGCATATGTAAAAAAGTCGAGTCTGTCCTTGATCGCCCTCTCGCCCTGTGCAGAGGCTCGGGGGCTGCTCTCGCAAACCCGGCTCCGGCCAAACCATTGACAGCGTCAACATACCAGCCCGAGAACTTGGGACCCGACCGTACACCCGGGCTACGGCCAGCTCGCATGAGGGGACGACCAGACCAGCCGAAGCATTACGCGAGGCATTAAGACCTCGGAGGAGTCAAACCACTCCTCCGAGGCCTCGGGGGCTACACCCGGCGGGTGCGCTCGCGCGCACCCACCGGAACAAAACGCAACCAAGAAAGGCTGGTCCCCTTGCAAAAAAGTGCGACGAAAGCCTCCAAGCGAGTGCTAACACACCCTTCGAGGCTCGGGGGCTACTGTCGGGGACCATAATTAGGGGTACCCTCAAGGCTCCTAATTCTCAGCTGGTAACCCCCATCAGCATAAAGCTGCAAAGGCCTGATGGGTGCGATTAAGTCAGGGATCGGTCCATTCGAGGGACTCGATCACGCCTCGCCCGAGCCTAGCCTCGGACAAAGGCAGCCGACCCCGGAGGATCTCCGCCTCACCCGAGGCCCCCCTCCAGCGGCGAACATATTTCCGGCTCGCCCGAGGCCATGTCTTCGCCAAGAAGCAACCCTGACCAAATCGCCACGCCGACCGACCAAATCGCAGGAGCATTTAATGCAAAGGTGGCCTGACACCTTTATCCTGACGCGCGCCCTTCAGTCGATAGAGCCGAAGTGACCGCCGTCACTTCGCCGCTCCACTGACCGGCCTGATAGAAAGACAGCGCCGCCTGCGCCGCTCCGACTGCGGTGCCACTTGACAGAGTGAGGCTGACAGGCAGTCAGGCCCGGCCGCAGGCACCATAGGAAGCTCCGCTCCGCCCGACCTAGGGCTCGGACTCGGGCTAAGCCCCGGAAGACGGCGAACTCCGCTCCGCCCGACCCAGGGCTCGGACTCGGGCTAAGCCCCGGAAGACGGCGAACTCCGCTCCGCCCGACCCAGGGCTCGGACTTGGGCTAAGCCCCGGAAGACGGCGAACTCCGCTCCGCCCGACCCAGGGCTCGGACTTGGGCTAAGCCTCAGAAGACGGCGAACTCCGCTCCGCCCGACCCAGGGCTCGGACTTGGGCTCAGCCCCAGAAGACGACGAACTCTGCTCCGCCCGACCCAGGGCTCGGACTTGGGCTCAGCCCCAAAAGACGACGAACTCCGCTTCGCCCGACCCCAGGGCTCGGACTCAGCCCTGGCTTCAGCCGACGGTCTCCGCCTCGCCCGACCCAGGGGCTCGGACTCGACCACGGCCACGGAAGACAGACTCGACCTCGACCTCGGAGGAGCCTCCACATCACCCAACCTAGGGCGCGGGCCAGCCACGTCAACAGGAGGCGCCATCATTACCCTACCCCGAGCTGACTCAAGCTACGGGGAAAAAGACCGGCGTCCCATCTGGCTCGCTCCGCCATATAGGCAATGATGGCGCCCCACATGCTCCCTGACGACGGCGGCTCTCGGCCCCCTTACGGAAGCAAGAGGACGTCAGCAAGGACTCAACAGCCCCGATAGCTGTCCTTCCGCCAGGCTCCAGCGCTCCTCCGACGACCACGACATCACACGAACCGGGTGCCAAAACCTCTCCGGCTGCCACGACGGCGTGTACTTAGGGCGCTAGCTCTCCTCCGCTAGACACGTAGCACTCCGCTACACCCCCCATTATACACCTGGATCCTCTCCTTACGCCTATAAAAGGAAGGACCAGGGCCCTCTTACAGAGGGTTGGCCGCGCGGGGACGGGGACGAGACAGGCGCTCGCGTGAGGCCGCTCGCTCCCTCTCCCGCGTGGACGCTTGTAACCCCCTACTGCAAGCGCACCCGACCTGGGCGCGGGACGAACACGAAGGCCGCGGGATTTCCACCTCTCTCACGCCCGTCTCCGGCCACCTCACTTCCCCCCTTCGCGCTCGGCCTCGCGCCGACCCATCTGGGCTGGGGCACGCGGCGACATTTCACTCGTCGGCCCAGGGACCCCCCGGTCTCGAAACGCCGACACTATCAAACTCTCCTCTCGTGCCACCGCTAACCCTTCCTCTCCCATCTCAAGATCATAGCATTAGTACGGACTATATACCAGTAGAAATAAGAAATTTTGATCGTTTTATTCGAATAGTTGATAGAAATGATTTATTCTTAACGGTAATGCATAAAGTTGATAGAGAGGAGTTGAGGACCTCATAGAATTGTGGGATGGCGGTACCGCAAGCACGAGGAATGGAATATACTTTCCCAAAATTCCGCAAGGTGGTTCTGTTTCCCATGGCCCCACTGTGGCACTGGCAGCTATAGACGTCCAGGTGGTTCCACTTAGCGTTCGAGCCACATGGCATTCAGATACACAACAAGAATGAGATGCAGCTGGATATCGAGCTAGCTCGGCTCGTCCGAATTCGAGCTGGCTCATTAAGCTAACGAGCTGGCTCGACTCGTTAAGCTAACGAGGCGTGAGACAGAGTAGAAAAAAACAATATGTACACAATAATCAATTTCTAACTAGTTTCAAACTAATTTAAGAATAGAAAATAATAATTATACTCATAATTTTACAGACCACATCAATGTAACACCAAATTAACACAACTCATCGCCACTCATCAATTCACTATTCACACACATGTTCGTTGGTTTAACCTACAATTATAATCGCATAGATCAATTTAACACATAGACACAATTTATTGATCATTAATTTAACTCATAAACAACAAACACTACATATACATATAACATGTTCATCAATTTATACCTAAACGACATGTATATAGTTTCGTTTTACTGAAATGTGATAGTTTGTTTAGCTCGCGAGCTGGCTCATTAACAAATCGAACTGACTCGTTAACGAACAGAACTAGAATATTAGCTCAGCTCGCATAAATATTTAAACGAGTCGAGTCGAGCTATATTGAGCTGACCATGAATCAAGCCGAGCTATATTGAGCTGACCATGAATCAAGCGAGCTGACGAACCACGATTATTTTACCGGTACGTTCCAGGGTAGCACGCAACCCAAAAGGGCAAGGCGAAGGCCCAAGGGCCCGATGCTCGATCGCCCGACCCTACCACGTTGTGGCAGTGCCGCCTAATAAAAATGTGGGATTAAGGACCTTGTTTTGTAGCTTAATTTTATCATGTCAAAAGTTTAGGAGGTGTTTAGGAGTAAAATATTTTTGAAGTTTAGAGGAAACCATAGTATTGAACAATACCATAGTATTTTTACCAAAAATTGTTTGGCTACATTGTAAAAAACCTTGTTTTAAATACCATGATTTTATAGATATCATGGTATTTTTAGATTATTTAAAACTTCACTCCATCACAAAGTTTTTGCCTACGACTAGCATTGCACGTATATACTAAATATCATAGTTCAAAATATTTTGTCTCTAAACACGTATTGTTAAGAGTGATGTAAAAAAATTATGACATTTAAAAAGTAGTATTTCAAAATAATAGTTTTGAAATACTTTGGTTCCAAAGACGGCACTGTTTTGATTGATTCTAGAGAATTTATAATGACTTTTAAATTAAAAAATGGTGCAACAAAATGGAAAGTAAATCTTCCGTTAAATAAAAAGGTAACGTAACCCTCAAAATCCCCTCTCCGGGATTCTTTTCTTGTCTGCCTCGCACCCATTTTCTTTTCTTGGCCTCCCCGCTTCGCCTGTTTCAGCTTCCCACGCGGCGCGGCCACCCCACGTTCCCACCCATCCCCCCTCCGAAAAGCACAACGCCACAACCCGCTCACTCGCAAAGTCGCAACGCGCCCCACGAGGCCACGACGCACGAGCGCGCGCTCCGGGCGTTCGGGAACTCGAACGCGCCGGTGGGAGAGGAGAACCGCACCGCGGCGCAGACATGGGCGAGTACTGCCCCTCCCCGCAGGGGGACTCCGCGCTGGCGGCGCCGCCCTTGACGCTCCCCTCCTCGTCCCCAGCGACGGCGGTTAGGCCAAGCTACGGGAGCTGCGACCGCAGCTACGTGAAGCAGGTCTTCGACAACCTCCACGGCAGCATCTCCGTAGACCCGGTGAGCTCCGCGCTGCATCCTTACTTCGCTGCCCCTCCTCTCATCTCTCCTCCCCTCATTGCTCGTGGATTGATTGATGATCGTTGATCGTGTCGGTCCTTCTTCGTCTGCCCCTCGGAGGTGGATGAATTGGTTGGTGATGCATGTTCAATGCTGTTTTACATCAGTTCGGTTTGCCGCTCGCGTTGCCCCCAATTCGTCTCCCTTGCTACCGCTAGTGGCGCGGTGCAGGATTATGTAATGCCCTTCCGGGTTTTCTGATATGCATCCGTATCTGTTTCATTTGATTCTACGTTTTCCGCGGCCGCAGTTTACTCTTGCGATGCTGTTGTTTGCTCGTGCGAAAGCAATAGTTCACCCTTTTTATGGTTTACTCCGCTGTCTGCTCCTTCAGTTTTTTGTGCCAAGTGCCTGGACACAGTAGATTCCATCTCTTCATGTGCTTCTAGTTGTTGCGCTGTGCTTTTTATGGTTTGGTATTTGGTCCTGTACTCCTGTTCATGTGTTGTAATGTTGCATGTTGATGTTGGTGTGGCGTATGGACTCCTTGAATGGTTAGCTATGCATGTGGCGTTTCGTTTCTCCAAATTAATAAATTCAATGGGGGTACATTTATTTATTCTAATCTAGGAGTAACTTGAGAATAATGCTAGCCTTACTTTTGAAGGGCAGACTGGTGCTGTTTCACCGAGTCAAAGGTCATGGAAATCGAAGGAGTCCACTATACCCCCATGCGAGGGAGCGCCTGACTTATTGGCCCATAAACAGTCTCCGGTGGCTAGTTTAATTTGCTTTGACTGCTACATGTGACTTGAACCTGACCTCAGATGTTATACCGCAAATGAAATTTAAAATCATTTCGGCATTTTAGTTCTCCACTTTTGGATAGGTAGGCAGTTTCATCTGTGCATTACTGGCGTTGACATTCCACTGGAGAAAGAGCGACCGTTTGGTGTACATGACAAGTCTATATTGGCCCGCCCGTTCTGATGTTGTTCATAACCATTTTACATATTATAAAGTGTTTAGGCTTGGCGTTTTACTTTACACCATAGATAACCACTTACGTTTGTACTCCTTTAATTTCAGTCTTGAATAGTCATGGATCCAGTGTTATCTAAATAGCATTACAGACCATTTTTATTGATAAGCAATGTATTCACATTTTAGAAACATTGTTGTAGACTTCTGCATAAGGGTCAATAGGAAATTTATTCATTCTATTCATGTAATGTTCGCTAGGCTCTTTCCAAAACACGTTGGTGCTAATAGTCCAAAAGATACTAAATGTGTATGCTTGTAAGTTTTGACAGCTTGTAAAGTTTGCATTCATGCATCTATCTGTAACCTATTTTACCCTGTTTGCCTTGCATAGCCCTGATAATCATGCTTGGTACCTCTGTTATATCATTGCTGGCAAATTGGTTAACCACTTTGACTTCCAACATGTTGCACTTGTATTAAGGCTACAACTGGATTTGGATGTTTTAAAACTTAAAAACTAACGTCTCATATATAGTATATCTTAGGAACTGGCTATGGTACGGTGCCGTCATAGCACCCCCATATAAATAATAACTGTTTCTGTCTTTGTTCTGCAGTTGGCCCTGCAATTTGTTGATACAGAGGAGTTTCAGAGGTGACTGAGTTTAGTTAATTACCTCTTCTCATTTATCTATCGACTTCTTTATGGACTGATCATGATTTTAATTTCAACACATCATGCTATTTAGGTTGCGGGATTTGAAACAGCTTGGTGAGTTCAGTTTCTCTCTCAATATGTGGAATTTTTGAGACATTTTGAAAATTAGATGGAGTTCCATTGCTTGTTATTTGTTGTTTGGCATTCCAGTTAAGATGTATTTGTCATTGTAGTTGACAAACTTTTGTTTTTGAACAAATTCAAGCAGACAAAACTGATGAGGGTTAATAATGGTTATTGCTATAAATGATAACTATATGTTCAAGATTCATGATTTGTTCCTTATTGGGTTGACAAGACTACAACCAATTTGCTATTTGCACAGAAAGTTATGCAGTGATTGAATTGCATAGCTTTGTCATCCCTAAATTCGCTTAGTTGAATATTTACATTTATGCATCACTTTACTCTGTTCTTACCATTTACATGGATGTTTATGTTTTCAAGTTTTCGAGAAAATTTATGAGAACGCGTAATTTGTATAATGCAATTTAGGTGGACTGCTATGAACTGTATTTGTTGTTGCAATACATATTTTTTATGGTTTTCAGGTCTTACATACCTCGTCTATCCTGGAGCGGTTCACACACGCTTTGAACACTCATTAGGTGTCTATTCGTTGGCTGGAAAGGCAATAAATAATCTTAAAACATATCAGGTGTGTATGTCATCAATCTGAACTCGGAAGCTGATTGAAATGCTGGAAAAAGCTAAAAGTTTGAGGTTAAGGTAATGTTTTATTTTGACAGGGAGTAGAGCTTGGAATTGATCCTGTCGACATGCAGACTGTAAAACTTGCAGGTTGGTCTACAAATCCAGGGTACATCATTTATCAAACATCTTTGTGATCTTTGCTTAACTCTTGTTTAGGTCTCTTGCATGATATTGGACATGGACCCTTCAGTCATTTGTTTGAGCATGAGTTTCTTCCTCGAGTTGATCCTGGCTCATCCTGGTGATTCTCTTTTAGCATATGGCTCCTTCTCATGTATGGTGTTAAACTGTTAATTACATCTACGTGTGCTGTCCTATACCTTAAGTTATGGTTAGTCTGCTTGTATAACCGTTATGCATAGACATCTGTATGTTCCCTTCTCTTTTATTTGTTAAGAATCTTGTTTGTGCTACTTTAGCTATTATGGCTTATGCCTTTAAAATCGCATGCTGTTTCTGTCCACATTCTGGATAGGTATACATTGTGCATGTTGGTGTCATGATGCAATTTCATCGTTCTTGCCTCTTAATGAAAAATGGGTGCATAGCCATGTTCGTGAATAAAATATATAGTTTGGTCATTCTGACATTTATCTGCCCATGCTGACATGCTTTATCTATCTTGGGGTTGGTGCTTTAACTTCTATGCTCTTGTTCATTCAGGTCCCATGAAAAGATGTCAGTGCTCCTTTTGGACAGTATTGTTGACAAACATGCAATAGATATTGAAAATGATTACCTCAAAATGGTCAAGGTAAGAATAATTTTGCTTCCAGTCCTTGTGTGGTGCACACTAATGACCATCATTTAACCAACTCCCCCTCTTCATTAAAGATTCAGCTTGGCAATATGGATGAATGCAGTTTAATATGTCCTGTGATCTACTGCTTCTCTTTATATATGGAGTAAGCGAGGGATCACATGGACAGAATCACAGAAATGTAAAATAATTCCATACAATTCTTTATCGTAAGTGTTTATGTATAAGTTCATAAACCTTAAATAAACATTAAAATGTTATGTAGGACATGATAACTGCCAGCTCTGATCCTGCCAGCACAACAGTACGCATTTTCTTCTCTACTTTCAGCCTGGTTACCTACCTGTATTGAAAATACATTGCTTATTTTGGATGAATTCTGGAACTTATTTCTTCAGAGTGCAAAGGAGAAACATTTTCTTTATGACATTGTCGCTAATGGTCGCAATGGTATAGATGTTGACAAGTAAGGGCCTCTTTGAACTGAACTTATGGTGTTTTCTTCTATACATGCCCACAGTGGTTTGTGCTATGATCTGGCTATGATATAAGGTTGAGTAACTGTGTGCAGGTTTGACTACATTGGCCGTGACTGCAGAGCATGTGGTCTTGGATGTAATTTTCAGTATTGGAGGTACAATTGATTTCTCTTGTTTTACATATCTCCTGTTTTACCTATGTATCGTCGCGGGAAGCTTGTGGTTGATCGTCCGGGCAGCCGACACACAGAGTCGAGAGGGCGGGAGGTACGCTGCTTCTGCGGTCGTTCCTCCTGATTGCGACTCGGGTTGTGGGGTTCTAGGTGTGTCAGATGGCTTGACCTGGAACTAGGGAGGGTGTGCTAATGTCCCAGCGAGCCTCAAGCTAGGTGACCGGCACAACGGTCATTTGCTCGTAATCATGTTCAAGGTCGTACCTCACATTCCCCTGCGGTAACCCAGCTGATGGGGTGGCCACAATCCCCTCTTTGATCGGCCAGACCGACCAAAGGGCTGATACATGGTTCAATAAGGAAGGAATTAATGAGATGCCCCCAACGGGCCGAGCCCCCCCCAGTGGAACCACTCGCCAAAACCATACCCTGTCGGAGGATGGTTGGATCTCACTTAGATAACCCATTTGTAGCTCAGCGGCCTCCTTTCCGCGCCAACTAGGTCGAAGGAGGACGACCCTCCCCTCAAAAGGACCTTAAAAAGCCTTCCAAGGGGGGTGCATGCATAACAAGGATCAAGTGCCCAAAGGCGACCAACTGAAGGGTCTATCCCGAGAGCTACGCCCGGCTCTGGCATTAAATGGACGTACGCTCAGCACGAGCCTTAAACTGTGGCGACCATCGCAAAAAGTGTCCGTCCTAAAATCGTGAATATATCGAATAAACCCCCAAGCAATCCTCATGGATTACTTGGGGGCCAGGGGCTACATCTAGCAAATGCGCTTGCGCGCGCCTGAGAATTCGGTCCTCAACAAGAGTCAGGAACCATGGCAACCATCGCAAAAAGGGTCTGTCCCAAAACTGCGAATATACCCCCAAGCAATCCTCATGGATTACTCGGGTAACGCAAGAGACCGTACGCGGTGGTGTACCGTCACGTTTACAGTAACCCGCATACCGGGAGCAATGTTTTCTGGTCGCTCGACCAGCTAGTCGAACTGGGAGACCGACCAGCGACTAATCTCGATTAGTCGTCGACTAGGTCCGACTAATCGAGCTCTGGTCGACCTGGTCGTTTACTGGTCGTCCTGTTCATCCAGGAGACCAGGACCTATGTATATACTATATAATATATACTATTATACTATATAGTAAATATATAGTATATATGAACTTCATATACTATATTATGAAGGATAGGGTAAACATGACATGAATTCAGCAATACTGAAAAGTGAAAACAGCAGAGAAACACTTACTAGTTATTAATACTACAAGTCCCAGATACCAGTATCACACAACACACATTACCACCCAGTTACCTAAAGAAGATCTTCATCCAACTGAAATTCATCACCTGCAGCTCCCCTTCCACCTGATTCTTGTCCGCCTTCATCTTCATCATCATTCGTTTGTCTTGCTGTCTCTTGTTCTTGTTCATCTTCAGCAGGAGAATTGTCATCTTCTTCACGTATGTCTTGAGCTGTAGCTGCTGCATTTCTGGGTCTTTTTCTGGTTCTAACATAGGTTTGTGTCTGGGTTTGAGAGGAGGAACCAGCAGCAGCAGCAATCCTAGGCAAATTTCGGCCTCGGAGACCCTGACTTGCACCTAGAGCTTCATCCACGGCATCCCAAATGTTATCACCATCAGATTCTTCTTCAACCCATTCATTTTGCCATGTAAACTCTTCAAGCAACAGTGGATTGCTTCTCTTTCCCTTGGAACCTAGCTCTCTTATATTTGTGAACCTATTATCCATCTTCCTGTTGTAGCTTACATAGGCCAATTTATTTAGCCTCTTGTGCTCCAGTCTGTTTCTCTTTTTTGTATGGATCTGCACATGGACATAGTTTATTACTCAATCTGAAATTCTCAACTCTGAAGTATGAAGTATGCACAAACAAAAAAACAGTACTTACTGCTGCAAAATCACTCCAGTTTCTTTCACAACCAGATGCTGAGCAACATAGGCTTATAATTCTTTTTGCAAGGCTTTGGAGTTCATATGCCAATCCTCCATAGGCACCCCACCATAAGACTGTCATATAAAATTGAGATTGTTAGATACTTAGATCAGTAGAAAGTAGAAACTAGAAAGTACATTAGCAGACAGAAACTTGATACTTAGATCACTTACTAGGATTTTTTCTCTCTCTGTCTCTTATAGCTCCAGGTTTTGAGAATGCTTCCCCTTCGGACCTCTCGTAGTCATCTGCTTGATTACTTATTTTAGTTTGTTCTTCCTCATCACTGATCATTTTCCACATCACATCATTGAACATAGATCTCAGAATTCCAGCTTGCTTCTTGTCTTTCTCCCTAATGGAGAAGAATTTCCCTGGATTCAAAAACAGTGCTGCTCCATACAATGGTTGCTTCATTTGTTGATCCCATCTTTTATCGAAACGTGCCAATACTTCTTTAAGTAGTCTAGGCTTCCCTTTCAGTGCTTCCTGGATGGTGTCTCGTGCTTTACCCATTGCTGCCATGATCTCTGGAGCTGCTGGTGTCTCATCACCATCAGCAATCCGTAAAGCAATGAGAAGGGGTTGTGAAGCCCTTAGGCAATTCTCCAAGTTTTGCCAAAACCCTACAGAGAGGACAATGTTCTCAGCTTGCGTACCTTCTTGACTGGTAGAGAATTTAGAATGCTGCCACTCATCACAAATAAACAAACTGCGCAGACCATTCTTATGTTTTTGCATGCTTGCCAAAGTGAGGAATGATGTTGCAAACCGAGTAATACCTGGCCTAACAAGGTCTCCACCTAGCTTCTCCCTCATTAGGCTATGAAGTCGTCCATGCTTGTAGAGGAACCTCGACACCCTCTTTGCCATAGTAATACAGTCATTGAATTCCTTGATTTTTCCGATGTCCTCTAACAATAAATCCAAACAGTGAGCAGCACAAGGCGTCCAAAATAGGTGTGGAATTCTTTTCACAAGAGCCCTTCCTGCTGCTTTAAAATTAGATCCATTATCAGTTACTATCTGGACGACATGTTCTCTACCAACACTGTCAATTTGCTTCTCTAGTAGATCTGCCAACAATTCAGCACTAGCTATCTCAATCGATGCATCAACAGAAGCTAAAAAGAATGTCCCTGCAGGACTATTAGCAAGAAAGTTGATCAAATGCCGCTGTCTTGTATCGGTCCATGCATCTGACATAATTGAGCAGCCATATTCCTTCCAAGCTTGTTCATGCTTCGACCTTAATGTTGTTGTCCTATCGACAGCCCTATCAAGCCAAGGCACCCTAACATCATGGTACGATGGACCACGGTATCCAGGACCAAATTGCCCAATTGACTCCAACATAACCTCCCAGCTCCTTGAATTGACGACGTGCAATGGTATTTTGTTCTCATATAGAAAATCTGCGACATGGTCGTTAACAATTTGCTTGGCTTCCTTTCCTTTCTTTGTGCAAGCTTCAAGAGTTGACTGAGTGGTTTTATTTTTATGCCTGTCAGCAACAACTTCTTCTGGCGTCTTGCAAAACATGGCAGCCACTGACTTGCCAGACTTTTGGTTTTGGGTGGGATGAGCTGAAACAACAAAAGAGCTGATGGCGGCTTGAGTTGCTTTCTTCTTCGCTTGCTTGTGCTTTGTCCCTGAACTTGGTTCAGGTTCAGTAGCATCACCATGTTCCTGTCCTCCTTCCTCACTTTCAACAGAAAGCACAAGCCTTGTGTTCCTTTTCAAATAAGCATACATGTCCTTCGAAACTACTTCTGGAACCATTGAACATTTTGTCGTATCAGAAAATCCACCGGCAAGGTGCTGTTTGAACCTTTTAATCCCAGAAGGAACAACTTTCAAACAGAAAATACATCGGATGAAATCTTTCTTGGTAGGATCTGGCCACCATCCAAACTTCCAACCAGGATCTTGTGATTTGGCCTTTCTCTTTGAATCAGTTGCGTGTGCACGAACATCAGCAGGCAACTTTGCAATAGCCTTATCAACGAGAGCTGCAGAATCTGCAGCGGCTGAGGCTGATGATGCTGAAGCAAGAACTGTGTTATCCGCAACAGAAGATGGATTGCCGCTGCCCACAACATGTGATTCTGGGAATATCACCTCAACATTATCCTAACGACGACGACCAAACTCTGTACAAGAATAAGGAATAAGGATGGACTGATCTGATGGACTGATGGAGTACAAGAATGAAAATTCAGAAGTCCAGTCCAGATTACAGAATGACACAGCAGATAGCACATACAAGGATGAATGATTGAAGGATGAAGGATGAAGATTGAAGAACAGAACTATACAAAAGAATACCTCCAGAAGATGAACTCATGCCGACGAAAAAAACTGGATTCGCGCGTGCTGGAGAAGTCTGGAGTCCGTCGGTGAACTGGATTCGCGCGTGCTGGAAGCCTGGAACTCGAGATTGGATTCCCCACGTGCTGGATTGGAAGTCTGGAGGGGAGCAGTGGACTCAAGAACAGCCGCCGAGCAGGTAGGGAATTAGGGTTTAGGGAAATAAAGAGAAGATAAGAAGACAGAACAGGCAGGCGGCTGGCTAAAATTCAATAGAGGCGGCTGGCGTGTGGCGTTTCAACTGCCTGTAGTCGGGCCGCCCGCCAAAAAAGCCCACGAAGCCAGAAAATCAAAAAACCTAGGTCCTAAACCTAGTCGCCCAGAACAGCCTAATCGAGCGCCTAATCGGCCGACCAGGGCGACTAGTCGGACGACCAGGGCGACCAGGGACTCTAGTCGAGTCGGCTGCCTAATCAAGCACTGCTAACCGACTAGCCCGACTAATCGCGACTAATCGCGATTAGTCGGACGACTTGAAAACACAGACCGGGAGGATGTAGCACCACACCATACCTACACTTACGCACGTCGGAGGATGACACGAGGTTCGTGACAAAAGGCGGGGCCACGCCACGGACGGCCCCAAGACGCACTCTGACTCTGCCCTGTGGGGCACGCCAGGCATTGCTACATGGATCTCAGCGCCGGACTCGCTACAAGGACCCGTATACCGGATGGATAAGACGATACGCCATGCCTAACAAACACTACGCACGATTCCGGAGACAGTGTCAGGAAGGCTACGTCATCGGGACAGCGGGACTACGGAAGACAACACTACAACAGATCATGCCCTTACCAGTAGGAAACAAGTCCCCACTATAAGGTCCTACCCTTGAGCTATAAAAGGGCAGGACCCCTCCTTCGTCCAGGACACACACACCAGTTGTAACATAGTTCTCAAAGCAATACTACGATCATCACTAAATTGGACTAGGGCAAAAGCCTAAACCAGTATAAACTCTTTGTCTGAATCTTCAACATTTGACCATTCGGAGTGAGTTCGTGCTAGCATCCCCTCCCGAACACAAATTCTATTACCCCCTGGTTTACGAAACCACGACAACATCCTTCCACTTTGGATCCTATTTAGCACACCTCCAATCCTTCAGAATATATATTGTTTGTAGAGATGAAATGAAAGTTCTATATGCAGGAGAGACACTAGAGTGTGAGACATACTTAGCAATGTCATGTTTATAACAATAACAAGAAGGGGGTTTTCCAACATTTACTCTAGGAACTCTTCTTTGTGCAAGAGGTAATTCTTCATGTTCAGGGATGGGAGAAACAGGGATTGGAGATACATTACCAGTTGTGTCTAGAGAGGAGTCTGAAGAGATATATGGGACTGGAGCTTCAACTTGTTCGGGTTGTGGTTGCTCCCCCTGCTTCTTAGTCCGCTTTCGAGTATACTATAGGTTGCTCCCCCTATTTGTCATTCACCTTTCTTCCAATGGAACAATTAGGTTGCTCCCCCTGTTTTCCCTACAATAGAACATGAGATTGACCCAACAATTACTGACTCATCATCCTCTGTCTCCTCCTGAATATTAATAGTTAGATCATCATGATCCCCACTATTTTCATCATTACTCAATATCTCAGTAGTTATCCTCTTCTCCATTTTCTGCTAGAAACATACCTCCAACAATCACCCCTCCTGAAGCCCCACTATCCTCATCACTACCTCGACCACAATCAACCTGGGAATTGTCATCCTCCCCCTCTCTACGACCCCTTCCATTAATCGGAGAGAAATCCTTCAGGATGTGATCTTGATCAACCTACTTTGTGTAATATGGGTCTTCCTCTCGAAATGTCACATCCATACTCACAAACAGTCTCTTACCAATAGGATCCCAACACTTGTATCCTTTCTGAGTACGTGCATAACCCACAAAAATACACTTGCTTGAGGATCCAACTTGCTCACCATAGGTTGATGATCTTCTACAAAGCAAACACAACCATAGACCTTTGGTGGAACTCGAAAGTCACACTTCATCAACAGAAGCTCCGTAGGTGATTTCATATCAAGTATTCTTGAGGGCATTCGGTTGATGAGGTATGTGGTTGTCATTACTGCCTCACTCCATAGATACTTAGGCGCATTCATCTAAAACATGAGAGATCTTGCTACCTCCGATAAATGAAGATTTTTCCGCTCAGCTACACCATTCTATAGTGGAGTTCTAGGACATGTTGTTTGGTGAATAATTCCTTGACCTGACATATATGATCTGAATTCATTATTCACATACTCTGCTCCATTATCAGTCCTGATAACTCAAATCCTTGCATTAAATTGATTTGCAACCAATTTATGAAAGACTTGAAAGCACTTTAACACCTCATTTTTATGTTTAAGTATATAGATCCAAGTGATACGAGTGTAACAATCAATAGAAGTGAAGAACCACTTTGCACCATTCACGGAAGTGACTAAACAAGGACCACAAACATCTGATTGTATTAGAATAAACGGCTCACAACTGCGAAGACTAATACTAGGATAGATGGATCTAGTATGCTTGCCAAGTTCACATGCATCACATACAAGCCTACTTTTTTCCACTCCCTTAAACATCATGGGGTGCAATCGACTTAAGTTCTCAAAAGATATATGTCTTAGTCGACGATGATGTAGCAGAATCTCCTTCACATCCCCTTCAACAATTGCTTTCAATGCTGACTCCTCATGACTGATGAACATAACCCATTATGCCTGGCTCCAGTCCCAATCTTTCTCACAGTCCTCCTCTCTTGAAAGACATAAGAGTTTTCATCAAATGTTACTGTGCACTTGAATTGGTCAATGATTGAACTTACAGAAAGGAGATTGACTGAAAAAGATGGAACATGCAGGATTGATGACAAGCTAAAAGATGGTGTACACTCAATATACCCTATTCCATGGATTTGTTATGATGTGCCATCAACAATTTGAACAGACTCAGAATGTGTATAAGGAATGTATGTTTTGAAAGAGGTGGACATGACGGTCACATGCTTTGATGCTCCTGAATCTATGACCCAATCTATGTGATGCCTACATGAGGATGCAAAAACTTGTACCTGAGTACCTTCGC
Source organism: Zea mays (assembly GCF_902167145.1). NCBI lineage: Eukaryota > Viridiplantae > Streptophyta > Magnoliopsida > Poales > Poaceae > Zea > Zea mays. The sequence continues at coordinate 29,632,248 of NC_050098.1, read as the reverse complement.
CCATGTGGGCGTAGTTGGCGAAGTTACCGAAGGAGTTGGCGGCTTGCCCATCAGGTGAAGTGAGGCACTCAGAAGACTTGCCCTTCTGCCATTGCTCCCACTGCTTAACTTGTTCCCTAGTTAGAGTAACAGAGGGACTCTCTTCAGCGGTAGCTATGTTGGCCCTGGAGCCACCACGACCTCTACCTTGACCTCCACCACGACCACCACGGCCTCTTCCATAGCTCCTACGAGTACCCCCTCGACCTCCACAAGATCCTCCTCAACCACCATTTCCTCTAGGATTTGGACAATTATAACTTAGGTGTCCCTTTTCCCCACAATTATACCATTATTTATCCTCAATTGCAGTATAGGCCGGCTTCACATGATCACCATTACTCATCACTCGAAGTCAGCTCTCTTCATCAATCATAGCTGAACAGTTTCATTCTTCATCAATCATAGCTGACACAGTTTCATCCACGGTAGGAAGACTCTCCTGGTGACAAAAGGCAGCTCTCCTACTCTCAAACTCAGGTTCCAGATTATTTAGGAAGTGGGTTACTCTCGTGTCCTCTACTCGCTTATGAACACTCTGTGCATCCTGTGGACAAATCATTTGGAGAGGGGCGTAGTGATCTAGTTCGCCCCACAAGTACTGAAGCTCACTAGAATATTGTTCCACTGGTCTCCCCATCTATTTCACTGCATCTGCCTTGCTCTGAATTTCCATCATCATCACATTCCCTTTTGAGAGTACATGTTACTCAAGGTCCAGTGATGCACACACGTCGGTGCGGCACGAACTCGTCTCCGCAGAACGGATCGACACTGGGTGTAGGACGACTCTGACTCCTCCTTGGCCGCCGGATCCTAATCTTCCACCTCGGACTGCTGCCTCCTCCACCTGCACAGTCACGACACCCCTCACCCTCATTCGTCCCACGGACACCGCCAAGGGAGCCCGCCGGAGCGTGATGGGGTACACAAGGAGCTCGTCGTAGCGGATGGCCGGCAAACGGCAGCAAACAATGCGGCTACGGGTGCTGGCGGCGGCGGTGAGCCCAAACCCTAGTTCTAGATACCATGATGATTTTGGTGTGTGTCATCTTCCACAACACATCCATCCTTCCATATTATATATCAGCAATATACAAGTAGGCCCTTACACTTTTTCTATTTACATTTACACCAACAGGTTCATACGTACCTAAAGTTTAGCAGATAATGATTATCTAGGTGGAACCAAACAGGGCCTAAGTTCATTTGCGTCCCTTGCAGGTTGATGGAAGGCATGCGAGTGATGGGTGATGAAATTTGCTACCCTGCCAAAGATTGTAGGATTATATATAGTTCTCACCTGCTTAAATTTAATAAGAGAAAAAAATTGTAAGAGCACTGAAATGTGTGACTTGTGTCTCCCTGATAACTACAGACTTGAGCATCCATAAATTGTTTTCAACACGTGCTGATCTGCACCGAACAGTCTACACCCATGCCAAAGTGAAGGTATGGGTGATTTATATTTCCTTACCTTCTGTTGTTTCATACCTCTTTTTTATCTATGTACAAAAAAACACGTTTACATCATCTAACAACACCTGGAGGGGATATGAATAAGTTCAGCTTTTGAGAGATTCAGGATTGAAATACAGCCGCTGATTGGATTTCCTGTGAATTGGCATTCCTTTTACCTTTAATCAATTGCGCTTTGTGGTAAATTAGTTTTTCATAGCAATTTCACACATGGATGCCTTTGAATTATTAGTGATTAACTTTTTATGCATCCGGTACGTTATCTAAAAAACTCGATTAGGGTCCGACCAGTTCATTATCTGACATTCCTCAATTTTTAGGCTGTTGAACTCATGCTCGTGGATGCCCTTGTTGAGGCTAATGATTACTTGGGGATATCATTGCATGCACATGATCCAGAAGATTTTTGGAAGGTTTGGTGTCTGTTAATGTCTTTATATTCATAGTTTTTCAGAGTATCTTACATTCCCTGAAATTACAGTTGGATGACACAATCATTAAAACAATTGAGACTGCTCCTAACAATGAACTGAAGAAAGCAAAAGAAATCATTCAACGTATTCGCCGAAGAGAACTCTACAAGGTAGTATGATGCTCAATTGCTCATATACAAGTGTCATTTTGTCATGTCATTACACATGGTTAGTATACACAGGAGATTCTGTTTTTTTAACACATAGCTGTCCCATGTCCATGAGTTCATTTGAATTAATTTACTCTTTGCAAACCTATTACATCACAACTTCATGAGAGCATGCTTGTTCTGTGTAGATATGGTAGTCCTGGCTTGTTTGAATAAACCAAAATGTCTTCCAAATAGTCTTAATGAGTAACCTATGTCATCAGATGCTGCTATTAAGAATAATCAGGAGGAAAGGAGGTTTGATCTTCAGAGAGGCGTATGATAATACCTATATGGAAAAATAACCGCTGAAGCAACCTTGTTATGCATCTTGTAGGGTGCAGTACAGCTATTCCACTTAATTAGAATTTATGAGCTCTGTTTCTGTTCAGTAGATGCATAATGTAGCATCTGCAATGTATTGGTGTACTTATTGCTGCAGCTAATCTTTCTTTTTGTGAAAGTATTAAGCTATTTGAGTTGCAGTTTTGCAACCAGTATTCTGTTCCAAAGGACAAGCTGGAGCATTTCAAAAATATTACTGCACAGGACATAGTTTGTTCACAGGTTTGCAGTTTTTCCCCATTTTATTCAGTGTGGCCGAAATAATCTGGCCTCTCTGAAGGATTCACACCTTTTTTAATGTTGACTCAACTGTCCTCAGAAATCTTCTGAGGTGCTGCTGAAGGAAGAGGATGTTGCAGTATGCAATGTTAAGATAGATCTTACTCGTGGAAAATATAACCCCCTCGAAAGGTTTTTGATATTGAATGCTACTTTATCTCACTTATTGATTTGTCTGAAATATCAAAATTCTAATTGATCACATTCCTTTTGTGTATGTAACAACCAATCACCAGCATCAAGTTCTTTATGGTAATTACTTGCTTCTGGTAAACTTATGTGTTTTGATTGATAGTTATTTCAGTAATTATGATATGATTTTCTTGCAAAAACTATGAATATATGTCCACTCTATCCGTCATGTTTCATTGGTCATTTTTAAATCTTAAAAATACAATCCAACCTTTGTTAGTGTTTACTTGGTAATTTTACTATTGCCTTCTCACCCATTTTACTGCTACTATTTTTTGTAGTTTTTCACAGAATGTAGTAAGAAATATAGCCATAATTTGTGTACACCATTTACTTTGAAGTGCTATTATTAGAATATTAGGGAGATAGCATCACTTTTCTGAAAAAAGGTTGGACTTTGAACCTCGAAGGGGCATCTTTATCCTACTCGGGCGTATTTGTGAGCAACATGATTGCTAATTTACTTGTGAACTATTAATGCCCCTTGACAGATGTCTGTAGTTACTAGTTGTGAATGTAGATATCTCCATGTTCTCTGACCTAAGCAAAAAATTTGTTGAAACAGGATTTTGGTTGCGATGAGAAGTTCCCGATCATAGATGATAGAGTCAGCCACTTGCTACCTGCGTACAATGAGGATAGAATTGTGAGGGTCTATGCCAAGAACCCTGAGTTGGTTAGTGAACATGAAGTCAGCTACTATGTTTTCATCATGATCAGTAGTTTCCGAATGTTAATGAAATACTTGGTTCCAGGTTGATGTGGTGTCAGAAGCCTTCGAGAATCTCCAAATGAGAATGTATGGTGAGAAGACTCAAGTGCACGAGACGCCCAAGAAAAAGAAGATTAGGTCCAACTAGCCGGTTGTATGTTGTCAAATCAGTCTTTAAATAGCAATACAATTACGTCACATGAAAATAGCTTGACAAACAAGAAGCTGTATAGATAAAGCATCCCAGAATAAACAGGTTTTAGATGGTAGTCTCCACTGGTAAGGTATAGATATTTAGTGTACATCTGAAGTACAAACAACACTGCATGAAGTATAAAAACTCACGTTGACGTACGTGGTGCGATGTTGCATGTGCGTATAGATTGGATAGTTTGCCAAATACATTTTTTATGGCGAGGCTGGACTTTTAAACACTTAATACACATGTATCGCCTTTTTAAGCGATCGACCGTGTTCAGTTATTTATCTCTTTGATTTTGTTATGTTGTGATAAACAGTGCCGGACGCAGGACATAAATTTACGTGGGCCCAAACAAATTCGTAAAACAACTAGACAAGACCTTAAGGCACATGTAATATTGCATATAGAAACTAGTGACGGTACGATAAAAGCTAGAATTTGAATCTACACCTTTCTCGCTTCATCTTGAACATTTTTATCATACTCATCAATTTGTCTTTTTAATGTTGGATTTAAAACTATTTTATCTAGATTAGATATTCTTCCAATATTTAATTGTTAAAACTCTTGTTTGCGCAATGGTCTATTGAGTAGGGTGACGCACTAAAAGCAGGTTGTTTTAGACTCTCTTCAACACATGTGCTATGACGTTTTATATCCTAAATTTTAAGGGAGATTCTCGTCCTCTACACGTCAACAGTGTCCTCTAAATTTAGGGGACACTGTTGGATTATTGATATATGTAGTTTCTCTCCTCTATTCATTTTAATACTTTAAACAACAAATTTAGCAAAACTAAAATATGTACAATATATTTGAGATACATTTGAGAGTATGACAAATACATATGTACAGAAAATTAAAGTAAAATGTGTCTAATATAGGTATTTATTTATAGAGGACGAAATTTAGAGGACGCTGCAGAATAAAGATTAGATATGCAAGAGGGAATATTTTATAGGAGATCATAAAGGATGAATATAGAGAATGGATATAAAGGATATTGCTGGAGATTGTATTAACAGACTATGAAGTTGGACGGTAGACTGGAACGATGGAAGTGGCATGTTCAGTGTAGTTTTGGTCTCGTATACTTGCTATTTTTTACAGTATATTCAACGTGTATATATAAGGAGACAAGAAATTGAGGTGGGGCTATGGCCTACTTTGCCCCACTATTGGATCCGCCCTTGGTGATAAACGTGTTGGCAGTGTGTTGCGATTGCGCAGAAAACCATAGAAAAATGTATGTCAAGGCGCTGTTTGTTTCAATATATGTGGGCCTATTCGGTTGGCTTCTTTAGGCTGGCCACAGAGGCCTCCGCGCAGCAGCCCCCTCCCCTTGCTAGCGGCTACAGTGGGCGCCCCTTGGCCCGCAGCGCTGCCCCTGGTCGCCCCCTACGCATCGGCCCTCTTCTCTCTCCCTCCGAATCCAGCGGTTCACTGTTCATCCCCTCCGGCACTGTTCTGTGGGTCTACGAGTAATTGTTAGTAGATGGAAAATTGATAGTAGATGAAAAGTAGGTATAGGAAATGATATTTTATAGTTGTAGTGGGGTATAGGGGGAGTATTTAGGGGGAACCACTGCGGGAGATGAAAAGTAGGGGATAAACTGTTGATGATGTGACACAAAAAAATGATATAGGGGGATAAATTTAGAGGGAACCGCTGCGGATAGTCTTAGACTATCCGCAACGCTTGACACGACCGCTTCCCCTTCGGTGTTGCAGCGGCGATAGTATGTCCCTACACGCCGCAACGCTTCATGCTAATTGGTCCTCTTCGAGCTACAATACTAGGGGAGCAAGCAGTGAACCTCTGGATTCGAGGGAACCCCAGCCGGCCCCCTTGCCTAAAGTTGTGTGGCTGCCGACATTTGTTGGTTGGAGAAAATAGATAAAGGGTGATGAATAGGTATGAAAAATGATATTTTATGGTTGTAGTGGGGTATATAGGAATAATTTAGGGAAACAGTTGTGGAAGTAAGAAAAGGAGTGGAATCTTGGTGACGTGGCGCAAAAGTGAGATATAGGGGGGACAAATTTAGAGGAAACCGTTGCGAATAGCTTTAGACTTTCTTCAGCGCATCCCCCTCCCCTTCCCCTTCCGACAGTATAGCGGCTACATGTACCCTCTATTGGCGGCATCGCCTCCCTCTACCGTGCCCTTTATTAAGGGTTGATTTGATGGTTAGGAATCCCGAGGGGATCCATGGGGCAGGAATCCCCTTGTTATTCAAAATTGATTTGCAAGGGAATTTCTTCCCCATGGATCCCCTCGGGATCACTGATCACCAAATCAGCCCTAAAGGGGAACCTTCTCTCTCCCTCCGAAAGTAGCAGCACGCTACTTCCCCTCCCCCTTCCCCGCTCGTAGTAGGTTGCTTCCTTCTTTGTCTTCTTCTCGTTCGATAATTTATGGTGGTTGAAAGGAAAATGATAATTTATTGTGTTGGTGGGTTTTAGGGGGTGAGAAAGGAGAACTGTTGCGAGAGATAGTGAAATAGGGGGAGAGAGATTGCCGATGTGGAGGAAAAAGTGACATATAGAAGGGTACATTTAGAGGGAACCACTATGGATAGTCTTACAATGCTGCTCATGTTGAATTCTACGGTTCGTGTAGTGTTTTGTGTGCTCAGATGGTGGCAGCGACGGCCAACGCTTTAATCCCAAACGAACAGTGTCATCGCGGTAGTATACCAGTGCATCGGGTACTTCGAGAGAGTTAGAGATATAGCGAGGGACGTTATGTAGTCATATTGCTTCTAATTATTGTTTGAGCTACTAGCATATGAGTAATTTATAGAGATTTGGACAGTAAAATATGTGATATTCTACATCCTCTTTGTATATAGTGAATTGATAAATGCCAAGGTAAAGAAGATTACAAGCTCAGGTATCTATTATTAAGTTGATTGTCTGACTAGCTCTCCATTCCTTTTTATTTTAGTGGGCTTTAGTCTAGCTAGTCCCTAACTCACCTCTAGTCCCGAACTCACCTCTGTGTATCTTATAAACCTAGAGCGAGATAAAGTCTAGAAGTGAAAAGCCCGTTCTATATTATTCTACCCCTTCATTTTATTACTCGAGGGAGGAGAGAGTGACACATAGGCCCTGCCTAGTAGAGGCTCACTACTCCTATCTTGTCAAACAAATAGAGTTGTACGTTGTGGCAGGCTTTGTATATGCCACAGTGTTGATCATACCCAGCTGCAATGGCAATTATGTCCTATAGTAGTGGTAAGTACATGAGTCTACGCCATTTTGTACAATGTAGTTGGTAAACAACGTCACTGCTTGTACCTTATAATACTTGCAGTTGTTGAAAGGGAATTAGGCTTACACCTATTTCCTAATTGATTTTGGTGGTTGAATTGCCCAACACAAATAATTGGACTAACTAGTTTGCTCTAGTCTATAAGTTCTACAGGTGCCAAAGGTTCACAATAAGCCAATAAAAAGACCAAGAAAAGGGTTCAAACAAGAGAGCAAGGGATAACCGAAGTGTGCCCTGGTCTGGCGCACCGGACTGTCCGGTGCACCACCGGACAGTGTCTGGTGCACGAGGGAACTCGACGCCCAACTCTTCACCTTCGGGAATTTTCAGAGGAACTCCACTATAATTCACCGGACTGTGCGGTGCACCACCGGACAGTGTCCGGTGCCCCAAGGGAGAGCAACTCTGAACTCGCCAACTTCGGGAATCCGCTCCGCTATAATTCATCGGACTGTCCGGTGAGTCACCGGACAGTGTCCGGTGCAGACCGGACTGTCCGGTGTGACAGCGGAGCAACGACTACTTCGCGCGCAACGGTCGACTGCAATGCATTAAATGCGCGCCTGCGCGCGCAGAGGAGCAGAGCACGCGCGGGTGACACACCGGACAGCCTACAGGGCCTGTCCGGTGAACCACCGGACAGCCAGGCGGGCCCACAAGTCAGAGCTCCAACGGTCGGAACCCAACGGCTAGGTGACGTGGCTGGCGCACCGGACTGTCCGGTGCGCCCGTCGACAGCAGCCTCCACCAACGGTTAAGTTTGGTGGTTGGGGCTATAAATACCCCAACCACCCCCACATTCAAATCATCCAAGTTTTCCACCTTCCAACTACTTACAAGAGCTAGCATTCAATACAAGACACACCAAAGAGATCAAATCCTCTCCCAACTCCACACAAAGCTTTAGTGATTAGAGAGAGTGATTTGTTGTGTTCATTTGAGCTATTGCGCTTGGATTGCTTCTTTTCTTCCTTCATTCTTGTGATCAAACTCAATTGTAACCAAGGCAAGAGACACCAATTGTGTGGTGGTCCTTGCGGGAACTTCGTGTTCCGTTTGATTGAGAAGAGAAGCTCACTCGGTCCGAGGGACCGTTTGAGAGAGGGAAAGGGTTGAAAGAGACCCGGTCTTTGTGACCACCTTAACGGGGAGTAGGTTTGCAAGAACCGAACCTCGGTAAAACAAATCCTTGTGTCTCACTTCTTATTCGCTCACGATTTGTTTTGCACTCTCTCTCTCTCAGACTCGTTTCTATTTCTAACGCTAACTCGGCTTGTAGTTGTGATTAATTTTGTAAATTTCAGATTCGCCCTATTCACCCCCCCTCTACGCGACTTTCAATTGGTATCAGAGCCCGGTGCTTCATTAGAGCCTAACCGCTCGAAGTGATGTCGGGAGATCACGCCAAGAAGGAGATGGTGACCGGCGAGAAGCCCGCTACAAGCCACGGGAAAGCTCCATCGGGAGAGTCCCGCAACAAGGGGAAGGAAAAGGAATCCCCTTCACACAAGTCGCGTCGGAGCGGTGATAAGAAGAAGAAGATGAGGAAAGTGGTCTACTACGAGACCGACTCCTCGTCGCCATCCACCTCCGGCTCCGACACGCCGTCCATAACTTCTAAGCGCCATGAGCGCAAGAAGTTTAGTAAGATCCCCCTACGCTATCCTCGCATTCCTAAGCATACGCCTTTACTTTCTGTCCCATTAGGCAAACCACCAACTTTTGATGGTGAAGATTATGCTAGGTGGAGTGATATGATGCGATATCACCTAACCTCACTCCACAAAAGTATATGGGATGTTGTTGAATTTGGTGTACAGGTACCATCCGTAGGGGATGAAGATTATGATGAGGACGAAGTGGCCCAAATCGAGCACTTCAACTCCCAAGCCACCACCATACTCCTCGCCTCTCTAAGTCGAGAGGAGTATAACAAGGTGCAAGGATTGAAGAGCGCCAAGGAGATTTGGGACGTACTCAAAATGGCGCACGAAGGAGACGAAATAACCAAAATCACCAAGCGGGAGACGATCGAGAGGGAGCTCGGTCGCTTCCGGCTTCGCCAAGGGGAGGAGCCACAAGAAATGTACAACCGGCTCAAGACCTTGGTGAACCAAGTGCGCAACCTCGGGAGTAAGAAATGGGATGACCATGAGATGGTTAAGTTTATTCTTAGATCACTTGTTTTCCTTAACCCTACTCAAGTTCAATTAATTCGTGGTAACCCTAGATATACACTAATGACTCCCGAGGAAGTAATAGGGAATTTTGTAAGCTTTGAGCTAATGATCACAGGCTCAAAGAAAATCAACGAGCTTGATGGCCCCTCCACGTCCGAAGCACAACCGGTCGCATTCAAGGCGACGGAGGAAAGGAAGGAGGAATCTACATCAAGTAGAACACCCATCGACGCCTCCAAGCTCGACAACAAGGAAATGACGCTCATCATCAAGAGCTTCCGCCAAATCCTCAAGCAAAGGAGGGGGAAGGATTACAAGCCCCGCTCCAAGAAAGTGTGCTACAAATGTGGTAAGCCCGGTCATTTCATTGCTAAATGTCTATTATCTAGTGATAGTGACAGGGGCGACGACAAGAAGGGGAGAAGAAAGGAGAAGAAGAGATACTACAAGAAGAAGGGTGGCAATGCCCATGTTTGCCGGGAGTGGGACTCCGACGAGAGCTCCACCGACTCCTCCTCCGACGAGGACGCCGCAAACATCGCCGTCACCAAGGGTCTTCTCTTCCCCAACGTCGGCCACAAGTGCCTCATGGCAAAGGACGACAAAGGGAAGAAGGTTAAAACCAAATCCTCCACTAAATATGAGTCCTCTAGTGATGAGGAAGATAATTTGCGTACCCTCTTTGCCAACCTCAACATGCAACAAAAGGAAAAATTAAATGAATAAATTAGTGCTACTCATGAGAAGGATGACCTTTTGGATTCCCAAGAGGACTTCCTAATTAAGAAAACAAAAAACATGTTAAGGTTAAAAATGCTTATGCTCTAGAAGTAGAAAAATGTGAGAAATTATCTAGTGAGTTAAGCACTTGCCATGACATTATCACCAACCTTAGGATTAAATATCTCTCTTGCTAGCCTTAGGATTGAAAATGAAAAATTACTTGCTAAGGCTAAAGAATTAGATGTTTGCAATGCTTCCATTTCCGATCTTAGAGATAACAATGACATTTTGCGTGCTAAGATTGTTGAACTTAATTCATGCAAACCCTCTACATCTACCACTGAGCATGTTATCATTTGTACTAGATGTAGAGATGTTAACATTGATGCTATTTATGATCATATGGCTTTAATCAAACAACAAAATGATCATATAGCAAAATTAGATGCTAAAATTGCCGAGCATGACTTAGAAAATGAAAAGTTTAAATTTGCTAGAAGCATGCTCTATAGTGGGAGACGCCCTGGCATCAAGGATGGCATTGACTTCCAAAAAGGAGACAATGTCAAACTTAATGCCCCTCCAAAAAGATTGTCTAACTTTGTAAAGGGCAAGGCTCCCATGCCTCAGGATAACGAGGGTTACATTTTATACCCTGTCAGTTATCCCAAGAGCAAAATTAGGAGAATTCACTCTAGGAAGTCTCACTCTGGCCCTAATCATGCTTTTATGTATAAGGGTGAGACATCTAGCTCTAGGCAATCAACCCGTGCTAAATTGCCTAAGAAAACTCCTAATGCATCAAATGAACCTAGTATCTCATTTAAGACTTTTGATGCTTCTTATGTGCTAACAAACAAATCAGGCAAGGTAGTTGCCAAGTATGTTGGGGGCAAACACAAGAGCTCCAAGACTTGTGTTTGGGTACCCAAAGTTATTGTATCTAATGCCAAAGGACCAAAAACAGTTTGGGTACCTAAAACAAAGAACTAAACTTGTTTTGTAGGTTTATGCATCCGGGGGCTCAAGTTGGATCATCGATAGCGGGTGCACAAATCACATGACAGGGGAGAAGAAGATGTTCTCCTCCTATGAGAAAAATCAAGATCCCCAACGAGCTATCACATTCGGGGATGGAAATCAAGGTTTGGTCAAAGGTTTGGGTAAAATTGCTATTTCACCTGACCATTCCATTTCCAATGTTTTTCTTGTAGATTCTTTAGATTATAACTTGCTTTCCGTTTCCCAATTATGTCAAATGGGCTACAACTGTCTATTTACTGATGTAGGTGTCACTGTCTTTAGAAGAAGTGATGATTCAGTAGCATTTAAGGGAGTATTAGAGGGTCAGCTATACTTGGTAGATTTTGATAGAGCTGAACTCAACACTTGCTTAATTGCTAAGACTAATATGGGCTGGCTCTGGCATCGCCGACTAGCACATGTTGGAATGAAGAATCTTCACAAACTTCTAAAAGGAGAACACATTTTGGGACTAACAAATGTTCATTTTGAGAAATACAGGATTTGTAGCGCATGTCAGGCAGGAAAGCAAGTTGGTGTTCATCATCCGCATAAGAACATCATGATGACTGACAGGCCACTCGAGCTCCTACACATGGACCTATTTGGCCTGATAGCTTACATAAGCATCGGTGGGAGTAAGTACTGTCTAGTTATTGTGGATGATTATTCTCGCTTCACTTGGGTGTTCTTTTTGCAGGAAAAATCTCATACCCAAGAAACCTTAAAGGGATTCTTGAGATGGGCTCAAAACGAGTTCGGCTTAAGGATCAAGAAAATAAGAAGCGACAACGGGATGGAGTTCAAGAACTCGCAAATTGAAGGCTTCCTTGAGGAGGAGGGCATCAAGCATGAGTTCTCTTCTCCCTACACGCCACAACAAAATGGTGTAGTGGAGAGGAAGAATAGAACTCTATTGGACATGGCAAGAACCATGCTTGATGAGTACAAGACTTCGGATCGGTTTTGGGCCGAGGCGGTCAACACTGCCTGCTACGCCATCAACCGGTTGTATCTACACCGAATCCTCAAGAAGACATCATACGAACTCCTAACCGGTAAAAAGCCAAATATTTCTTATTTTAGAGTCTTTGGTAGCAAATGCTTTATTCTTGTTAAAAGAGGTAGAAAATCTAAATTTGCTCCTAAGACTGTAGAAGGCTTTTTACTAGGATATGATTCAAACACAAGGGCATATAGAGTCTTTAACAAGTCCTCTGGACTAGTTGAAGTTTCTTGTGATGTGTTTGATGAAACTAACGGCTCTCAAGTAGAGCAAGTTGATGAGATAGGTGATGAAGAGGCTCCGTGCATCGCGTTAAGGAACATGTCCATTGGGAATGTGTGTTCTAAGGAATCCAAAGAGCCTCCAAATGCACAAGATCAACCATCCTCCTCCACACAAGCATCTCCACCAACTCAAAATGAGGATGAGGCTCAAGTTGATGAAGGAGAAGATCAAATAGATGAGCCACCTCAAGATAATGGCAATGATCAAGGGGGAGATGCAAATGATCAAGTCAAGGAGGATGAAGAACCAAGACCGCCACACCCAAGAGTCCACCAAGCAATCCAACGAGATCACCCCGTCGACACCATCCTCGGCGACATTCATAAGGGGGTAACCACTAGATCTCGTGTTGCACATTTTTGTGAGCATTACTCTTTTGTTTCCTCTATTGAGCCACACAGTGTAGAGGAAGCACTACAAGATTCGGATTGGGTGGTGGCGATGCAATAGGAGCTCAACAACTTCACTAGAAACGAGATATGGCATTTAGTTCCACGTCCTAATCAAAATGTTGTAGGAACCAAGTGGGTCTTCCGCAACAAGCAAGACGAGCATGGTGTGGTGACAAGGAACAAAGCCCGACTTGTGGCCAAGGGATACTCCCAAGTCAAAGGTTTGGATTTCGGTGAAACCTATGCACCCCTAGCTAGGCTTGAGTCAATTCGTATATTATTAGCCTATGCTACTTACCATGGCTGCAAGCTTTACCAAATGGACGTGAAGAGTGCCTTCCTCAATGGACCGATCAAGGAAGAGGTCTATGTTGAGCAACCTCCCAGCTTTGAAGATAGTGAGTACCCTAACCATGTGTACAAACTCTCTAAGGCGCTTTATGGGCTCAAGCAACCCCCAAGAGCATGGTATGAATGCCTAAGAGATTTCCTTATCACTAATGGCTTCAAAGTTGGAAAGGCTGATCCTACTCTATTCACGAAAACTCTTGACAATGATTTGTTTGTATGCCAAATTTATGTTGATGATATTATATTTGGGTCTACTAACGAATCTACATGTGAAGAATTTAGTAGGATCATGACACAGAAATTCGAGATGTCGATGCTGGGGGAGTTGAAGTACTTCTTGGGATTTCAAGTGAAACAACTCCAAGAGGGCACCTTCATTAGCCAAACAAAGTATATTCAAGACATTCTAACCAAGTTTGGAATGAAGGATGCCAAGCCCATCAAGACTCCCATGGGAACCAATGGGCATCTCGACCTCGACACGGGAGGTAAATCCGTCGATCAAAAGGTATACCGGTCGATGATAGGCTCCTTACTCTATTTATGTGCATCTCGACCGGATATTATGCTTTCCGTATGCATGTGTGCAAGATTCTAAGCCGACCCTAAGGAAGCTCACCTTACGACCGTAAAACGAATCTTGAGATATTTAGTTCATACTCCTAAGTTTGGACTTTGGTATCCTAGGGGATCCACTTTTGATTTAATTGGTTATTCGGATGCCGATTGGGCGAGGTGTAAAATTATTAGAAAGAGCACATCGGGGACTTGCCAGTTCTTGGGAAGATCCTTGGTGTCTTGGGCTTTAAAGAAGCAAAATTCCGTAGCTCTTTCTACCGCCGAAGCCGAGTATATTGCCGCAGGCCATTGTTGCGCACAATTACTTTGGATGAGGCAAACCCTTAGGGACTATGGTTACAAATTAACCAAAGTTCCTCTTCTATGTGATAATGAGAGTGCAATCCGCATGGCGGATAATCCCGTTGAGCATAGCCGCACTAAACACATAGCCATTCGGTATCATTTTTTAAGGGATCACCAACAAAAGGGAGATATCGAGATTGCATATATTAACACTAAGGAACAATTAGCCGATATCTTTACCAAGCCACTAGATGAACAAACCTTTAACAAACTTAGGCATGAGCTAAATATTCTTGATTCTAGGAACTTCTTTTGATGTTTTGCACACATAGCTCATTCATATACCTTTGATCATATCTCTTTCATGTGGTATGACTAATGTGTTTTCAAGTGAATTTCAAAACAAGTCATAGGTGTATTGAAAGGGAATTGGAGTCTTCGGCGAAGACAAAGGCTTCCACTCCACTCCATGACTCATCCTTCGCCGTCGCTCCGAGCAACTCTCCGACTTTGGTATAATCTTCACTCATATGTCGTTTACCAAAGGGGGAGAAAGTAGTTCAAAGGGCTCTAATGATTCTGTTTTTGGCGATTTATGCCAAAGGGGGAGAGAGCATGAGCCCAAAGCAAAAGGACCGCACCACCACCAAATTCAAAAATTTTAGTTTTTCAATTAGGTTTTAAAAGAAGTATTTTCAAATTGGTATCTTATTTGTGATATAATTTCAAATTGGAATACCCCCTTCAAAATTAACATCAAAACCCTCTTGAACACTAAGAGGAGGATTTTATCAAGGGGGAGTTTTGTTTAAGTCCAAGGAAAAAGCATTTGAAACAGGGGGAGAAAATTTCAAATCTTAAAAATGCTTCTCAAAATTCTATTCATTTACCTTTGACTATTTGCAAAAGAACTTTGAAAAGAATTTACAAAAGAATTTGCAAAAAACAAAACATGTGGTGCAAGCGTGGTCCAAAATGATAAAAATAAAGACACAATCCATGCATAACTTATGAATTTATATTGGCTCAATTCTAAGTAACATTTGCACTTACAATTATGCAAACTAGTTCAATTATGCACTTCTATATTTGCTTTGGTTTGTGTTGGCATCAATCACCAAAAAGGGAGAGATTGAAAGGGAATTAGGCTTACACCTATTTCCTAATTGATTTTGGTGGTTGAATTGCCCAACACAAATAATTGGACTAACTAGTTTGCTCTAGTCTATAAGTTCTACAGGTGCCAAAGGTTCACAATAAGCCAATAAAAAGACCAAGAAAAGGGTTCAAACAAGAGAGCAAGGGATAACCGAAGTGTGCCCTGGTCTGGCGCACCGGACTGTCCGGTGCACCACCGGACAGTGTCCGGTGCACCAGGGAACTCGACGCCCAACTCTTCACCTTCGGGAATTTTCAGAGGAACTCCACTATAATTCACCGGACTGTCCGGTGCACCACCGGACAGTGTCCGGTGCCCCAAGGGAGAGCAACTCTGAACTCGCCAGCTTCGTGAATCCGCTCCGCTATAATTCACCGGACTGTGTCCGGTGCACACCGGACGGTCCGGTGTGACAGCGGAGCAACGGCTACTTCGCGCGCAACGGTCGACTGCAACGCATTAAATGCGCACCTGCGCGCGCAGAGGAGCAGAGCACGCGCGGGTGGCACACCGGACAGCCTATAGGGCCTGTCCGGTGCACCACCGGACAGCCAGGCGGGCCAACAAGTCAGAGCTCCAACGGTCGGAACCCAACGGCCAGGTGACGTGGCTGGCGCACCGGACTGTCCGGTGCGCCCGTCGATAGCAGCCTCCACCAACGGTCAAGTTTGGTGGTTGGGGCTATAAATACCCCAACCACCCCCACATTCAAGTCATCCAAGTTTTCCACCTTCCAACTACTTACAAGAGCTAGCATTCAATACAAGACACACCTGTGGGGGATAGATATCCCCCGGGTCCACTAAAAGAGTAAAAGACCTCACGAAAGGCCCAAGGGCCCAATAAATCGTAAGGTCATTCTTTCGTGGGCCTGAGGAGGAACAATCAGCAAAGCAGGTTGACACGAGGCCGGATTGGTGCAAACCCGGACGGCCCACAACGTCGAGCAAGCGACCACAACAGAGATCCGACTTTCCCGCGCTGGAGCCCCCATGCAACGGAGCCATGCGAGGATAGGTCGGCAGAACTACAGGGAGATAAACTCAAACAGTTCACTATCTTTTAGCTACACATTGTTATCATATCCACGTGTATTGCCCCACGGTCGAGTATATAAGGCCTAGGGGGCACCCCTTCAGAACGGTCGACCCTATTACTTAGCCACCCACTTCAACTCTCTGCATTCTCAATTCGGAGAGCTCTCTTGTAACCTCATTCACCAAGCATACTCACCAGGACGTAGGGTGTTACGCATCTCTAAGCGGCCCGAACCTGTAAACATTGTCCACTGTCCCTCGTGCAACTGGCACGAACCATTTTGCTACAGTCGTCGACACCGTCCTACTCCTAAAAACACCTTGAGGGGCAACCCCGGGTGTGCGGTCGGACCCAAAACACCGACAGCTGGCGCGCCAGGTAGGGGGTGTGTCGACGATCCAAGCTAGCTCAATGGCCGTCACCTTCCACAGCAAGATCACCCTTCGTCCCGGATCCGTATTCTGCTTCGGAACAATCTCATCCGTAGCAGATGAAGAGGGAACTCTACACCGCATTACGGATCCGCTGGAAAAGAAGTCTCCTCCAACAAGCTCCGAAAATGTCGGAGAAGCGCAACCTCCAGCTCTCCAGAAAAAGATCGTCTCCGGAAAGTCAGGGGCCGAGGGCCCGCTGACCCGGAGAACTCCACTGTCTACTTCCCCGACAAAAGAATGGACACAGATCGCGAGAAAGAAGGAGACCAAGGGGAAGCAAGTTGTTCTTTCCGTTCCTCCGCCCTTAGAGGAGAACGGAAAGAAGGTTGCCACGACAGTAGCGCCATTCTATCCCGACGTCCTCTTCATCGGGAGAGTGGAGTCGCCTACCGTCTCCGACGACGAGCCGACCGCACCCGGAGAGGAACCACCTCAACGAGAATCCCGCCGACGGAGAAACCGGCGCAGGAACGTTCGACGACATCACGCGGCCGGAGAACGGGATCCGGAGCAACCTGTCTCGCGAGACGAGGTCTCAGAGATAGGAGAAACTCCGGAGGAACGAGTCTTCAGAGAACGAAGGAACTCCCGACGACGTGATCGCCGCCGGGCTCAGGAACAAGCCGAGCAAGATGCAAGGCAACGCCGGGAGAATCCATTCTTCGGACGCAACCTGAGTCCCGACTTCGCCCGAGCCATGAACACACCGAGCGAAGTTGGAGGAGTACTAGCTCGGATAGCTGATGGACTCCCTCGGACTCCCGACGCCGAGGGCTACCGACGACTGTTCACCCAGGCGGCCAACCATCTTCTACCGCTTGCTCACCCGCCGAACGATCTACGACACGCCATCAACAGTCGCCGAGACGCGCGAAGCTCCATCAATGCTTCGCGTGAACGATGGCATGAGAACGAGATCCGCCGCCGGGAGGAGTATGACAGGGATCATGGCATCCCAGCTCGGAGCCAGGCCACCAGAACTGAGTCGGCAATGGCCTCAACTGGCGGAACTACCCGGGGACGATCGAGGAACCACAACAACTACTCCCCTCCCCGGGACAGACATCATCCCCGACGACAGGAGGACACGTGTGGAGTGTCTGCTCTTACTCCGCACCTTAGGGCCATCCAATGGCCTCCTAACTTCAAGGTATCCAATGTCGACAAATATGAACCTAAGCAGGATCCAGGGGGCTGGCTGGCCGTCTACACCACCACTGCTCGGGCTGCCGGGGCGTCCGAAGACGTGATGACCGCGTACTTACCTATTGTCCTCGGGCAAGACGCGCTGCAATGGCTGCGACATCTACCCCGACACTGCATCGACGACTGGGGCGACTTCAGTCGATGCTTCACCGCCAATTTCCAGTCCCTCTCCGACAAACCGGCGCAACCGTGGGATCTCAAATCCATCAAGCGTCAGGGGGACGAAACTCTCCGGTCGTACCTCAAAAGGTTCCAGACCATGAGAAATCGTATCCCCGAGGTCACGGAGGCAGCCGTGATCGAGGACTTCTACAGAGGATCCAATGACTTGGCTTTCGTCCGAGCCATATTACAGAAGGCGCCGACTACCTCCGAGGAGCTGTTCCGGGAAGCCGACCTCTACATCACCGCCGACGAGCGGGCCCAGGACCTCATCGGAGGAGCAAAGCCCGCACCGGCGGCACCACGACGCGACGCGAACCAGCAACCCGACAAACGCTGGGAGAAGAGGCCCCGCGAAGAAGTACACGCCGCCGGGCCACCAGCTTCTCGCGCCCGAGGAGGACCTCGCGGAGGCGAGCGCACGCTGGACGACATCCTCGACGCCCAGTGCCCGTACCACAAGGACATGCGCCACACTCTTTGTAACTGCCGGGACTTCAAGCACTCCGTCGGGCACGGCCGACCCTTCCAACCTCTACCTCCTCCTCTGCCGAGGGGAGGGCCAGAAGAACCACGACAACCCCATCAGCAGGAGGAGGGAGGAGGAGGAGCTTTCCCACGCGTTGACAGGGAGGTCAACGTCATCTTCGGCGGACACGGGTCGCAGGAGAACAAAAGATAACAAAAGCTCAACGACCGCCAGATATTGGTGGCGACCACCGGTCCTCCCGCCCCATACCGGTGGTCGGAGCACCCGATCACTTTCACTCGGGAAGATCAATGGCTCAACTTCGATCATCCAGGCAAATACCCGCTCCTCGTCGATCCGGTGATCCGAGAGAGCCGGGTGAAGGAGGTGCTAGTGGACGGGGGGAGCAGCATCAACGTCACCTTCCCCCGGACACTCCAAGGCTTGGGAGTTCACCTCAAAGAGCTCCATGAGTCAGACACTCCCTTCTTCGGCATCGTGCCGACTGAAGGGGAATACCCGATGGGCCACATCTACATGCCTGTCACCTTCGGAACTCCGGAGAACTACAGAGCCGAGTTCCTGAGGTTCGAAGTGGCGAACTTCGACTGCGGGTACAACGCCATCATCGGGAGGCCGGGATTGGCCAAATTCATGGCCATTCCGCATTACACGTACATGATACTGAAGATGCCAGGACCGCAAGGAATCATAACTGTGCGCGCCGACTTCCAAGGCGCCGCAGAGTGTTTCCGAGTGGCCATCCAAGCAGCCCTCACCACCAAGCCGTCGACGATTTCTTCAACACATGCGAACTCTAAGCCTGAGGAGGACCTTGCAGTACCGGCAAATGAAGCTCAGGCCGCGACCTCTATGCGGCCGACTGAAGAAACTAAAAGGATCAACCTGGGGTTCGCTGATGAACGCAAGACTGCCATCATCAGCTCTAGCCTGGACGACAAATAGGAAAGCGCGCTCGTCCAGTTTCTGCAAGATAACCGAGACGTATTCGCATGGCAACCTGCAGATATGCCGGGGGTCCCAAGAGAACTGGCCGAGCACAAACTGAAGGTCTATCCCCAGGCGAGGCCGATTCGGCAAAAACTATGCTGTTTCACGCCCGACAAGAGAGAGGCCATTCGCGCCGAGCTAGCTCGCTTGGTCGCGGCTGAATTTATTAGAGAGGTGTTACACCCTGAGTGGTTAGCCAACCCTGTTCTTGTACTCAAAAAGAATAAAGTGGATTGGCGCATGTGCGTCGACTATACTGATCTCAACAAACACTGTCCGAAGGATCCCTTCGGGCTCCCGAGGATAGATCAGGTGGTGGACTCCACCTCTGGATGTTCTGTGCTGTCTTTCCTGGATTGCTATTCCGAATACCACCAGATTAGTTTGGCAAAGGAAGACGAAGAAAAAACAGCATTCATTACTCCGTTTGGTGCTTTCTGTTATACCTCCATGCCGTTCGGCCTCAAAAACGCTGGAGCGACTTATCAGAGAGCCATTCAAACATGCTTAGCTGATCACTGGGGCAAGCGTGTGGAGGCCTACGTAGATGATGTGGTAATCAAAACAGAGAACTCGGAAAACTTCATCGAAGACTTACAGCTGGTTTTCAACAGTATGAGACGGTATAGATGGAAGCTTAATCCCGAAAAATGTGTTTTTGGGGTACCAGCAGGAAAGTTACTCGGGTTTATTGTCAGCCACCGGGGAATTGAGGCTAATCCGGATAAGATTGAAGCTATCATGAAGATGGAAGTGCCTCGATCACAAAAGAAGGTTCAGTGCCTTACTGGATGTATGGCAGCTCTGAGCAGATTTATATCCAGGCTAGGGGAAAAAGGTTTACCATTTTACAAGCTACTCAAGAAGGTGGATAAGTTTCAGTGGACTTTAGAGGCACAGGAAGCTCTAGATGCACTGAAGAAATTCTTAATGACACCACCAGTACTGAAGCCACCACGACGAGCTACGTCAACTCAACCAGCTGAAGACCTACTACTGTATATCTCTTGCACGACTCACGTGGTAAGCACCGCGTTGGTAGTCGAGCGAGCAGAAGAAGGACATGCCTACCTAGTGCAACATCCTGTTTACTTCATCAGTGAAGTTTTGGGTCCCTCGAAGAAAAAGTATCCTCAAGTTCAGAAACTATTGTATGCAGTACTTCTAACTGCCCGTAAGCTACGTCACTACTTTGACGACCACAAAGTCATAGTGGTTACTGGTTTTCCAATAGGAGATATTCTTCACAACAAGGAAGCCATTGGCCGAATAGCCAAGTGGGCTTGCGAGCTGGGATCTCATGACATCGAATTTCGACCTCGCACTGCCATCAAGACTCAAGCATTAGTTGATTTCGTATCAGAGTGGACTGAACAGCAAGTACCAGACAACCCAGAGACTGCGGAAGTATGACGAATGTATTTTGATGGTTCGCTGAAGCTGCAGGGAGCAGGAGCAGGAATCCTCTTCACCGCACCTGGAGGCGAGCACCTCAAATATGCCCTCCAGTTGCTGTTTCCGGCCTCCAACAATGCAGCCGAATATGAAGCTCTGATCCATGGATTGAACATCGCCATATCATTGGGCATCAAGAGATTGATGGTATACGGGGACTCTCTGGTAGTCATTAGCCAAATAAACAAAGAGTGGGATTGTTCAAGCGATTCAATGGGAAAGTACTGCACTGCCGTCCGAAAGCTAGAAGATAAATTTGAGGGTCTGGAATTTCATCATGTAGAAAGAGATCGGAACACAGCAGCCGATGTGTTGTCCAAGCTAGGATCCAGTCGAACTCAGGTCCCACCGGGAGTCTTTGTGCAAGAAATACTACAGCCGAGCATCTCAATGGAGCAAGCAGAAGAGTGTAATATTATAGATCAACCCGAGTCAGACTCTGATGACTGGAGAAGGCCAATCATCAAGTATATAAAGAATGAAGAGGAACCAGATGACAAGAATTCAGCCGAGAGCATTGCCAGACAGTCGGCTCACTACACACTCATCGGGGAGACATTGTACAGAAGGGGTGCATCAGGCGTCCTCATGAAGTGCATTCTCCCATCCACTGGGAAGCGACTTCTGGAGGAGGTCCATGCTGGGCAATGTGGAATACATGCAGCATCCAGAACACTAGTCGGGAAGGTCTTCAGGTCAGGATTCTATTGGCCAACAGCGAAGAGTGATGCAGCTGAGTTAGTTCAGAGGTGCGAAGCTTGCCAATACTTGTCAAAACAA
This sequence comes from Zea mays, assembly GCF_902167145.1. Taxonomy (NCBI): domain Eukaryota; kingdom Viridiplantae; phylum Streptophyta; class Magnoliopsida; order Poales; family Poaceae; genus Zea; species Zea mays. The sequence continues at coordinate 29,610,563 of NC_050098.1, read as the reverse complement.
CAACATCTACCAGCACAGCAACTGCAGACCATACCAGTAACTTGGCCTTTCGCATGCTGGGGACTGGATATGATTGGACCTTTCAAGAAAGCTCAAGGAGGATACACTCATGTATTGGTAGCAATCGACAAATTCACTAAATGGATAGAGTTCAAGCCCATTGCCTCTTTGACCTCAGCTAAGGCCGTGGAATTCATACAAGACATAATATTCAGATTCGGGATACCAAACAGACTCATAACTGACCTAGGATCCAACTTCACAAGTTCAGAGTTCTTTGACTTCTGCGAGCAAAAAAGCATTCAGATCAAGTATGCTTCTGTAGCACACCCGAGAGCCAACGGGCAGGTTGAGCGAGCCAACGGGATGATATTGGAGGCACTCAGGAAAAAGGTCTTCGATAAGAATGAAAAGTTCGCAGGAAAATGGATAAGGGAATTTCCCTATGTCGTCTGGAGCCTAAGAACCCAACCTAGCCGAGCTCTGCATGGAAACACTCCTTTCTTCATGGTCTATGGGTCGGAGGCAGTGTTATCCGCCGATCTCAAGTTCGAGGCGCCAAGGTTGATCTTCGAAAACATAGCAGAAGTCGAGGCCACCAGGCTGGAGGACATTGATATACTCGAAGAAGAACGGCTAAATGCGGTAATCCAATCAGCACGGTACCAGCAGACTCTAAGGCGCTATCACGACAAGGCCGTGCGACAGCGATCCTTCTCAGTAGGAGATCTCGTCCTCCGCCGAATTCTAACGGGGGAGGGACGACACAAGTTATCGCCCTTATGGGAAGGACCCTTCATAGTAGCAGAAGTCACTCGACCAGGATCATATCGTCTCACTCAGATGGACGGCACAGAGGTCGGGAACTCCTGGAACATAGAACACCTCAGGAAGTTTTATCCCTAGCTGAATTTCAAAAGCTATCGGGACGACGATGTACTCTGTAAAATGGAAATATGTCATCAATAAAAAAGGGCTTCCAAGATACTCAGTTTGTTCATGATTGACTTGCATTCTTACTTAACTCGGGGTGACCACTATGCCCTGCTAACGGAGCAATCGGCTTAAGTCGGCAACGACTTAAGGCGGTGCAACACGCTCACGCTTACTTAACTCGGGGTGACCACTATGCCCTGCTAACGGAGCAATCGGCTTAAGTCGGCAACGACTTAAGGCGGTGCAACATGCTCACGCTTACTTAACTCGGGGTGACCACTATACCCTGCTAACGGAGCAATCGGCTAAAGTCAGCAGTGACTTAAGCCGGTGCAACATGCTCACGCCTACGCAATTCAGGGTGACCACTACGCCCTATTAACAGAAGCAATCGACTTAAGTCAGCAGCGACTTAAGGCGATCCGACGTGATTACAATTATTCATATAAGGATGACTTCTATATCCCGCAAACAAATTTCAAAACCATCGCACATCATTTTACTACTACAAATTTATGAACTGATGAATTCTGAAACAATATGAAAATAACACTATCGTCCAAGTACTGAAATGGCGTCCTCTAACAAATGTTTGACCATGCTAACCGCGCGCTCAAAGCACGCAAAATGTCTCTCTATTTTGTGATATCTTTCTCAGGAGCAATCGATGAGGAAGGACGACTCGAGGAATCAGGGGCAACATTCACATCAGCCCTTATATCTTCGGGAACAACCACGCCGGGTCTCCTCATCAAGATTCGCCCCGCTCGAATAGCCTTGTCCATGGCTCTATCGCGCTGGGCTCTGAGAGTAACAAAAGTTTCTTCGGCAACCTTGGCAGCCAGCCGAGCAGTTTCTAACTCTTGGGCGATGGATTTCTTGGAAGCTCGGAGTTCTTTGATAGTAGCGTCCTTCGCTGATGTCAACTGCTTGAGCCGGGTCACTTCATCCGTGGATTCCTGCAGCTTACAGCGTTGGTTGTCTAACTCTTCCATGGTGAAGCGATGACTCCTCTCCAGGATAGTCAGCGAGTTGCTAGAATCACGATACAATCTGTCAAGACTGTCGCGAGAAGCAGCAAGGATACGTTTTTCTTCCTGCAAACAAAAGTCAACTCCCTCAAACACCAAGCAAGTAATAGAAGCACAACAAGGCAAAGCACAGTCTCATAAATCACCTTTTCAGAATTGAGCTGAGCGTGAAGAGAAGAACTCAGTGCATTGGCGTCATCTAAGGCAGCGGAGACCTGACCCAGTTCAGTTTGACTTTGAGAGTACTTTTCCTCAAAGTCAGTGCACCGCTGGACCAATTCAGCCTGATCTCGGGAATGTTTTTCCTCAAGAGTGGAAATCTGCCGAGTCATACCTAGCAGGAGACAATCAAACAAAAAGGGGTCAGAATGTAAAGCAGTCTACAGTGAAGACAAAGAGAAGCAAAAAAGCACTAACCAGCGTTGGTCGCCTCCAATTCAGAGACACGATGTTGAAGTGACACTGGATTCCAACATGCAAGTGACGAAGCTACTTCTAGGACAGAAGCACCCTGTAACCTCAGCTGGCTAGCCATCCCATCCACCAAAGCCTGATGAGGAGAACAGATGAGTGTAATGATAGCAGTTCATGCAATGTAAAAACCAAGCTAAAATACATCACAGTACCTAGAGGTTGGAAAAGAACGAAGGGATCCCCAAATCAGGAGAGATCAATTGATAATCGCGCGTAAGGCCACCACCCGAAGCAGCTTGCAACGAACCAGCAGGAATCAACTCGGTGCCATCAACAGAGCCCAACACTCGGTCAGCGGGGACGCTACCCTCTAAAGCGACTCCCTGGTCCAAGGCTTGGGCTACCACCATACAACCGGAGTGTGGAGGCGATCCCGCATGAACGTCCATGGAAGTACAGGACGGAGACCCCGCTCGGACACCCTCGGAGGCTGGGTCATAGTTTGCACTGCCCACTTGAGCCGGATCATCCCCGGCAGCACCCTCGGGGGCTGGGCAGTGGCTTACACTTCCCACCCGAACCAAGTCATCCCAGGCGACATCCTCGGGGGCTGGGCATGTGTCAAAACCACCCTGGGGGTCCAAGTTCTCTGCGGTAGCCACTTCTAAGGCTGATGGGCCCTCAGTTACTTCCATGGGACCAGGACGATCCAAGTCACTCCCGACCCTCGAGATCGCGCTCCAAGGTCGACGAGGCACGGGATGACCTCAACCCAGCATTAAGCACATCAGCACAAACATCCATCACACCATCATCTGCTGGCTCCAATAACAAATCCTCTGGAACCATATCCTCAAGAGTCTGATCAAAATTGGCCAGGGACAGTTCTTGCAGGCCAATGAGAGCAGACAAAGCAGGAGAAGGAACTCCACTACTTTCACCGCTAGCGATGAACTGCCGACTGTTTTTCCGAGTCAAAGGAACTTCATCTTCTTCCTCCTCGTCGTCCACATTAGCAACGCAGGCAGCACCCCCATTGGGATCAGCAACAGATGGAGCACTCACATTGGGATCAGCAACAGATTGGGTACACCCATTGGGGTCAGCGTCAATAAATTCAGTCACAGGCACTTCTTCAGCAGCAGGAACCGAGGTACCAACGTCCCGATCCAAACTGGATACTCGCCGGAGGCGTCTCTTTTTCTTTTTCTGCTCATCAGCAGAAGGATCAGGTTGATTGGCTCGGCAAGGGCGCCTCGGGCGAGTACTGGCAGGCTTTTGAGTATCCAAAGTTGTATCAGCCTCTGGGAGGGGCGCCACTACCAATGCCCCAACAGGAGCAGCGTCAGAAGAGTCCTCAGCCAGCAAATCAAGCATAGCGCTTATCTCTGCATCACTAGGGTTCAGGGGCACCTCAAAATGGACCTGTCGTTCATCATCAGGAATCCCCCCGAGCGAGGCAACCAAGTCACTAACTTCTTCAGCAGAGGGCCGCACTCTAAGGCCCAAACTGCCATCAGTGACAGGAGGATTCGACACAAAAAGTGTGAAGGCTTTGAGAGGAGGCAAGTTCCAGGCTGAGAATGCCACTGGGGCACCAACATTTGACACTTTGCCTCTAAGGATCATCTCGAGTCAGCTCACCAAGTCCATAGAGGGAATTCTTCTGTTAGTAACCCGAGTTGAGTCGGCTAGGCCTCGATACAGATAAGCCGGGTATGCCCTGTCTTTCAACGGCTGAATATTCTTGAAGATAAAATCAGCAACCACAGCTTCAGCAGTCAGACCCCTCTCTTTCAGCAATCCAACTTCAGCCAGCAAAGCACCTGCCTCAGCTACTTCCTGATCTGTGGGAGACTCGGTCCAGCTTGGGGTGCGAACATCCGGCTGTCTTCCCGACCGAGGGGGGAGAGAGTTTCCATAATTCTCAACTATGAACCACTCCAAGCGCCATCCCTTGATACTGTCTTTGAGAGGGATTTCGAGATACTCAGTCTTCCTCCCGCGGCGCATCTCCAAGCTAGCACCCCCAACCAACTGATGTTGTCCCCGGCCATCCCAGGGCGACAGTGATACAAGTACTTCCACAACCTGAAATGTGGCAGCACGCCAAGAAAGGCTTCGCATAAATGAACGAAAATGGAGATTTGCAGGATAGAATTGGGATTCAGATGGGTCAAATTAAGATGGTAGAAATCAAGGAGGCCGCGGAAAAAAGGAGAAATGGGAAGGCCAAGGCCGCGGAGAAGGAAAGGAGCATAAATCACGGACTCATGGGTATCCTCAGTTGGGACAGTAACCCCATGGCAAATCCGCCAAGAGCAGAGTTCCCTCGGAGGAAGAACCTCGATGGACACGAGGTGGAGAAGTTAGGGCTCAGAGATGACGGACATGTGGTTACCTGCGAAAGGCAACTGGCTGTTGGGGTCGATTGGAGGAATCACCATGGCAGACGAACTCGAGGCTTTCCTCTTGGGCGCCATCTCGATTCTACCGGCGAGCGGAGTAGGAGGCGAATTGCGGAGAGGATTCGGAAGCAAGAAAGCAAGAACTAGGGCACGGAAAGCAGAGGCGGCTAAAAGCGCAGCACTTATGGGATATTCCCGAGCTAGATACCGTTTCAAAAAGCGCCCAGTCAGCACCCGGCGGTTATTTCCAAAACACTAGCGTGCCACGACATCACCCGACAGTTATTTCCAAAACACTGGTGCGCCACATCATCACTCGGCTATTATCCTCAAAGTGGCCCACGTAGCCTGCTATCGCTCGGCGTTACCTCTAAAACTCCGACATCGCATTCAGTCGCTTGACGTTACCTCTAAGACGCCGACGTCGTCTTCAAGTTACTCGGCAGTTATCTCTAAAACTCTGACATTGTGTTCAGTCGCTCGGCGTTACCTCTAAAACGCCGACGTCGTCTTCAAGTCGCTCGGCAGTTAACTCTAAAACTCCGACATCGTGTTCAGTCGCTTGGCATTACCTCTAAGACGCCGACGTCGTCTTCAAGTTACTCGACAGTTATCTCTAAAACTCCAACATCGTGTTCAGTCGCTCGGCGTTACCTCTAAAACGCCGATGTTGTCTTCAAGTCGCTCGGCAGTTAACTTTAAAACTCCGACATCGTGTTCAGTCGCTCGGCAGTTACCTCTAAGATGCCGACGTCGTCTTCAAGTTACTCGGCAGTTATCTCTAAAACTCTGACATCATCTACAAGTCGCTCGACAGCTACTTCTAAAAGCATCAGTATGATGTCCGAGTTATTCACTTACTATTTCAAAGAAATCAACTTCACGAAAAAGGCGGGAAGAGGAATGATTCAAGAACTTTGAGTTATGAATATCAACGAGCAATCATCACAGAGAAGCCAACATCATTTCTTCATTAAAGGGAAGATATCATACTTACAAATCAACTCATTATGAGTTGATACTTCCCTACTACTACTACTGCTACATTACATTATACTACTACTACTACTACACTACACTATACTACTCTACACTACTAAATACTACTACATTATTCTAACTATACTATACTAACATCTAAAGAACCAGTGGCATCTAGCCACTGGCCCTGTTGCTGCCGCCACCGCTGCCGCCCCTGTTGCTGCCCCTGCTGCTGCCGCCACCGCCGCTGCCGCCCCTGCTACCGCCGCCGTCACCGTCCTTGCTGCCGCTGCTGCCGCCCCTGCCGCTGCCGTCACCGTCACCGCCGCCACCGCCCTCGTCGTCGTCGTCGTCGTCGCCGTCCTCGTCCTCGCCGCCACCGTCTGAGTCCTCCTCATCCGAGGAGTACTCCGACTCATCCGAGCCCTCGAGCCCGGAGCGCTCGACGGCCCGGATGTATGTCCAGACCTCCGCCGCGAGCCCCTGGGAGTCGTCTGAGTCATCAGACGACTCACGCAGGGGGATGGGAGCCGGAGACCCCTCAGACTCAGAGGAGAACTCCTCCTCTGAGTACTCCGAGTCACCAAAATACTCCGATGGAGGAGTTGGCTCACGCTTGCGCTTGTTGTTCTTGCCCATGGTGGAAGCGAAAGGGAGAGAAGAAAAGCAAGCAACGTAGAACAGCAAGAGATGTGGAAAAGCCGGAGAGACAACGACATTATTTATAGAAGGAGAAGGCAACCGCTCACCTCCAACCGCGGTCACTGAACAGTCGCAAAGCATTCAATAAGCACTTCAACCCGTCTGAAGACATGTCAGGCGGCTGACGCCGTTTCACGCAACACAACACCCATTGGGACTCCAGTCAACAGCGCGGAGGATATGATTACACCCGCCGTCACATCACATTACTACTCAGAAGCAGCCGGCTAAAACACTCAGCGTACCAAGCCGTCCCTTGCCCACACCCATTGGGGGGGACGCCCAGGAATTATCAGTATATTTTTCAAAACGGTCACATCTGTGCAGGGCATGCAGTGAACACCTCAAGACAAAAATGAGATATCAGTAAGGATCAGAGGAAAGCCAAATATAGCCAGTGAAGTACAAAATATGGCCGACAGAAGCGACGTGAAGACTAGATAGAGAACGTCCATCAAATGTCCAATCAGTCGCAGAGCAAATAAATTACACTACCTAGCAAGATATGGATGGATTGCGAACTCGGCTGCAAAAGACAAAATACATGCCGACCTCTGAAGCATAATATTGATGACATAATGCTGACCTCCAAAGCATAATGCGGATGGCATCATGCCGATTTTTACAAGCAGAAAGGATAATCTTCAGCAAAAAGACATAAAAGGAAGACCTTCGAATGGATTATCCTCAAAAATCCACTTGAAGGTCGGGGGCTACACCCATTGGGTGCACCTTCGGTGCACCCCATGGATCATCATTCCAAGCCAAGATAGTGCCGACTTCTAAGGCATGGGACAAGATTAAAGACAAGGTTGGCCCTCAACCAAAACGCAGGAGTAAAAATGGAAATAATTTCTGGTGGAGACCTTCGAGTAGATTATTTTCTAAAATCTACTCGAAGCTCGGGGGCTACACCCATTGGGTGCACCTCCGGTGCACCCAATGAAGTTCAGGGTCCTACAAAACGAAATGCCGACCTCTAAGGCACAAGCACGAAACAAAGCTTCGGTTTACGAGTGATCAAAGTAGGAGGAGACAGTAAAAAGTCGTTTTCTTCAAATCGCCTGCAAGCTGGACCTGGGATCTTTGGGCTGATTACCTCTAAATTAACCCAAAGATCGGGGGCTTGTGGAGGATAGATATCCCCCGGGTCCACTAAAAGAGTAAAAGACCTCACGAAAGGCCCAAGGGCCCAATAAATTGTAAGGTCATTCTTTCGTGGGCCTGAGGAGGAACAATCAGCAAAGCAGGTTGACACGAGGCCGGATTGGTGCAAACCCGGACGGCCCACAACATCGAGCGAGCGACCACAACAGAGATCCGACTTTCCCGCGCTGGAGCCCCCATGCAACGGAGCCATGCGAGGATAGGTCGGTAGAACTATAGGGAGATAAACTCAAACAGTTCACTATCTTTTAGCTACACATTGTTATCATATCCACGTGTATTGCCCCACGGTCGAGTATATAAGGCCTAGGGGGCACCCCTTCAGAACGGTCGACCCTATTACTTAGCCACCCACTTCAACTCTCTGCATTCTCAATTCGGAGAGCTCTCTTGTAACCTCATTCACCAAGCATACTCACCAGGACGTAGGGTGTTACGCATCTCTAAGCGGCCCGAACCTGTAAACATTGTCCACTATCCCTCGTGCAACTGGCACGAACCATTTTGCTACAGTCGTCGACACCGTCCTACTCCTAAAAACACCTTGAGGGGCAACCCCGGGTGTGCGGTCGGACCCAAAACACCGACAACACCAAAGAGATCAAATCCTCTCCCAACTCCACACAAAGCTTTAGTGATTAGAGAGAGTGATTTGTTGTGTTCATTTGAGCTCTTGCGCTTGGATTGCTTCTTTTCTTCCTTCATTCTTGTGATCAAACTCAATTGTAACCAAGGCAAGAGACACCAATTGTGTGGTGGTCCTTGCGGGAACTTCGTGTTCCGTTTGATTGAGAAGAGAAGCTCACTCGGTCCGAGGGACCGTTTGAGAGAGGGAAAGGGTTGAAAGAGACCCGGTCTTTGTGACCACCTCAACGGGGAGTAGGTTTGCAAGAACCGAACCTCGGTAAAACAAATCCTTGTGTCTCACTTCTTATTCGCTCACGATTTGTTTTGCACTCTCTCTCTCTCGGACTCGTTTCTATTTCTAACGCTAACCCGGCTTGTAGTTGTGATTAATTTTGTAAATTTCAGATTCGCCCTATTCACCCCCCCCCCCTCTAGGCGACTTTCAGTTATGCTTGCACATTCGAACATGGTTACAGTGATAGTGGAACACATCATACAATGGCCTTGGGTACGGGTGCTGTTGTACGACATTGGGCACGTCTGCTGCCTTTTATCGTGACTATAGTGCACCTCCTTGTCAGCAATATCATCCATCATATTCAAAATGATGTGCAAAGATCATGATACTTAAGAGGGGAGGTGAATTGGATTTCACTAAAATTTATTACTATAATTAAATTCCAATTGCAAGTCTAGCTTCACTTGAGTGTCTAATGTGTATACAAAAGTTTGCACCCTAGTTCTAACCCTATGCTATCATGACAATTCTAAAAATATGAATTCTTGAAGTAAATTGCACAAATGTAATTGTGGAAAGTAATACAAAGGTTTAGAAGTCTCCTCATTTTTTCAAAGTCTCGATGAGTCGGCACTCCCCACTAATCCTTGTTAGAGCACCCGCTCAAGGGTGTCGCTCCCCCTTAGTCTGAGCAAGGACCAAATGCTCTCAATGGGCTAGTTCTTTGTTGCTCCATCATAGTGAACCTCTCACAAATGTATAGATGTCCTGACTTGGGTCACCCACAACCTCTCTAGGTGATCATCGCATTTTAATCGCCACCAAACCGTCTAGGTGATGCTGATCATTAAGAGTAATAAGCATAAAGTCTCACTTGACTCTATCAAGTGAAATGAGATCAATGGATGCACACTAATCACTCTTGTTTGCCCTAATGATGTTGCTAATCTCGCAAAATTTGATTCTCAACTCCCTCACTATGCAATGTCTCTATCACAATATATGGGTTGCTTTGGATATCAAATGGGGCAAGGACATGTGTGTTGGACAATTGATCGGGTATTTATAACCCCCAACCAACCAACTAGCCATTACATGCAACTTAGGTGAATTCATGACCATCGGATCATGATCATCATCGGACCATCTCATATGGTCCAACGAAACACAACAATAACTATTATACTACTATGATAGAACTAGTCATTTGAACATTACCTCAGACGTATGGCCTAACGCTCATCGTCAGACCAGTCGAACACCCACCAGACAGAACTCATCTAACCCATCCCACCTTGGTACAATGAGTCAACTAGCGATCACGCGGCGAGGGATAGCGGACTGTCTGCGCCTATAGCCGGAAGCATCGATGGACAGGGTAAGAAGAGTGGCAAGCATGAGTGTGTTGTCGTCACTATCACTCGAATCGGAATCATCGTCACGAGGCACAGGAGACATAGCACACGAAGGGGTCTGAACTTGAGTATAGAAGTGGAAGGTGCAGAGAAATGGGCACTCCTGGTAGCCATATATATAGGTGAGAAGGAGGGTGGCTTGTGCGAGAAGCTCCTGTCTTGCACCAGAAGAATCATGTGTCTTCCCGTGTACGGTTGGCGGTTATGGTCTTGCGACGGAAGCTTCATTCATTCTTCGAGTATAAGTGTGAACTCCGCAAAATGTAGTTCATTGGTGAAAATTTAGTCATGATTGAAGGAATTATAAAAATAGATTACTGCAGATATTAATATGATTTATAATGAATTCAAAAATTATTAGTTTCGAATGGTGCGAGAAGAATGTGGCATGCAACGGATGCTTCAGCACACTTGTCATGTATGGCCGTCGCCTCGTCTTGCGATGGAAGCCCCATGAAAAAGTGTAGTTCAATTTCAATGGCGGTGAAATTTCGGCGATCCTGGAAAATGTAGACATGATTTAATGGTTTGTTAATATGAGTACTTATGTTAATACGGTTCAACAAGAAATTGAGTTCAACAATAACTAGTTTGTAATGGATTCCAAAAAGAACATCATTGTTAATTCTATACAAATGTTTGGACGACGAATAGGAATCCCTGGCACATGCGTGAGTAGTACAAAAACATAGGAACATTGTTTTTTTATATGTGACGTAACCGAAAAAGTGTAGATGAAGTTTCTCAATTTCAAAAAAAAAATGTTTCGTACACTCGTTGCCATGACGTCCATGCGTTTGAAACATACGAAATGAAGTAAAAAGGTAGAGGAGTTAAAACAATCCATGGCCCGTTCGTCAATAGGTCAGAAGAAAGAAAAACGATTTTTTTTTGCGTTTTCCCGTAAACATAAATGTGTTTTTAAAGTTCGGAAATTTAAACAAATATTCCTAATTTATTTTCCTGGCCATTCAATCATGCGTTTCAAACAAAAGAAGTGAAAAATGAGGTAGTTGAAGTTAGTTGGAATGAAGTGTATAGTTTATGTGTAGAGTGAGAGACAGGGAAATATGTAGGGCCGTTGCGGAGAGAGTGAATATAGAGGAGGAAATATTGCTGACGTGGCTACATAATAGCATATAGGGGAAAATTTTGAGAAAATTGGCGCGTACAGTCAACCGGACCTCGTACTGAACAGCCGCGAAAGATGTAGGGCATGTTTGGTTCCCTGCCTAACTTGTCACACTTTGTCTAACTTTTCTGCCTAAGGTTAGTTCTTCAATTTAAACGACTAACCTTAGTCAAAGTGTGGCGTAGTTAGCCACGAACCAAACAGGCCCATAACCTTCCGCACTCCTGTCAATTCAGTCAGTGCTCCCAAGAGGAAAGCTCAACTAACCAATGGACACAAACTTATTAGCATACTGCATCATTGCGTTAAACAAAAACTCCAAATTCTTCGAGGTTTAAGAGCTACCTCGACAAGAAGAAATACATTCTATACTGAATGCAGCATCATCATGTAAGCTAATAAAGATGATGTGCAACATCACCTATCTTTCTGTTCATGATACAATTGAAAAACTTGAGATAAGCAGTAAATTTTTAAGTTACACTATCACCAATACAAAAGACAACATGGCAGAACTTTGTTAAAGGAAAAAGTTACTGAGCTAGGCCAGGCGTTGCATGCCTGCATCGAGATCGGCCTATACAACTAAATCCCAAGCGTAAGGTATACACATCAAGGGCCACAAGCTTATACCTATCCAGCATCATCCGCTCATCTACTGGTAACTCTCCTACAGAACACGGGTGTACCACGTCAATGACCAAACGCTACACGCCTTGTCTGGACAAGGCACACCCAAGTGACATGCTGGTAAGCTCCATTTATTTGTTGAATATTAAGGGATGCATAATGGACAGACTCGCAGACCTAGTGCTGGCGACTCCCACGAGTGCACTCTCCAAGGGAATAACAAGGTAAGTCTTACATCTACATTCTTTTGCTGCGTTGAATCTAAAACCTAGGGGTGGTAATTGATTAGGATCCAAATGATTCTTCACAGAATGGTAGGGCCCTAAATAAATTTTAGTTAAAAATGAATAGAAATAGAGTCCGATCCTAATCCAATCCTTAAATCTTATAGTGTAAAATTTAGAGCCCATTAAACCTTTGGCTCGGCTCAGTGGGAAAACGACTTCTCACCGCTGCACCAGTAGTAAGGGATACATCATACATGTGGTAAAAGACTACAACACCCACAAGTATGGTTGCCTGCACATTTCTGCTATAATCAATCTCTCCCATAGCCCCGGTGAGAATAAGAATTTCCAGGGCCACCTGTCCCTGTGTTTCCATAGCCTCCGGTCCCTGTGTTTCCATAGCCTCTGCCACCATAATATGAACCTCGGGAACGTCCACCGCCACGGTAACCTCGGGCGCCACCACGGTAGGGTTGCCTGTGCCGTGGAAATTCGCCAAAAGTCTGCACGCCAATAAAAATGGGTAAAGCACTAGCAGAAAAATCAAGGGAGGGAAAGGGTAGTTCCTAAACCTCTGTATCTACTCTGCGCCGTTCAGAAGGTCTACCCCTTCCATTTGGTCCTCCACGTCCAAATGTTCCACTAGAGAGGGAATCAAAAAAATCATCCTTGACATAAACAGGCTGCATTAAGGTCAAAACAAGTTTAAGATTTCTTGCAAAGAAAAAAAAAACCACCAATGTCTGAAACAATGATAAAAGAGCATCAAACCTTAACAGATAGCTCTGGGTTATCAGTTTCCTCAACCTCCAGGTCTTCATCAAACACATCATCTCCCACCTCACCATCCTTGTCCCTTGACTGCGATTTCTTTCCAAGATGACCCCAGACTTCATCTTTGTTAAACTTCTCATTCATGGCCGTGAAATCAAATTCTTCAGTGAATGTTGTTACTGACTGTGAAAACTGCAAAGGAAGATACAAACATTAACAAATCTGACACTTAACTATTTAACAACAAATATTATTCAATCCAAGCATCATTTCCCAAGGTATACAAATACTCCCGCCTCTGTTGCATTTTACAAAGAATTGTCTGACATGGCACGATCCCCCAATTGACACTTTAACCAGTCATTTGATTAATATTATACTTCTATGGTTATAATCTTATGATCGTTGGATAGTACATTTCATTACAAATCTAACCATATCATGTTTTTAAATTTTAATACAATAGTTAAAACATGTTGGCTAAGTTATTAATCAAAGATTGTGAAGTTTGAACCTTAATATGTGTGTGCACCTTACGAACTGGACCAGAGGGAGTAAATCCCAGATATGATACAAGAGGCACTTGCACAAAGAATATCTAGAAGTATACTCTAAAGGTTCATAGTGTTGTTCCTTGGAGTATCATGTGAACACACATCTCTTTGACCCCGAATCAGCTTATGCTTATCAAACCGCAGACTCAAAGGGGTCCAGAAATTTGTCCGCAGTCAAAGCGAGAGCCTTCCTACTATATGCTACAGTGATCTATGAAATAAGAGCACACCCAAAGCACACATGCAGTACACACTGATGGGGTCAGTGTGCCACTTATCACGAGTCAAAGGTGTCATACTGTCATTTTCCAACTCACATTGTTTACAGTGTTGCTCACTTACCAAGCAATTTCACAATAGCTTTGCCCAAAAGACATTTCATGTGCATTGTACATTGCGATTTGTGAATGTGCGAACTCACTAGCAAACTAATAAGGTGAACCATGAAACCACTTCAAAATGCTATTGTACATATGCTTTTCTGTTGGTACACATGGCTGACACAGCTAAATTATACACATTAAGTAGTTAACAAATTGAAGGGCGGGCCTGGTGCAGCGGTAGAGCCTACCGTCTGTAACCGGAAGGTCCCGGGTTCGAGCCCTAGCCTCTGCATATTATGCGGGTAAGGCTTGGCGCTTAAAGATACCCTTCCCCAGACCCCGCACAGTGCGGGAAGCCTACGGCACTGGGTACGCCCTTTAAGTAGTTAACAAATTACTATTATCAAATCAAAATATGATTATAGTTGGCAGATTTGTCAAATTTCATGCTTTAGAGTTGACAAAAACAAAATAAATATGCATAGATGATCTGAATATTATCTCTTCTTAAAAAAACATAGAATGATTCCATTTAGACAAATAGGGCAAGCCAGTGCCGAAGGCTCATGTGGGGGTCTAGGGAAGAGATAAACCAAGACAAGCCACAGAGAATCTGCTTCAAATTCGCGACTTGGTTGCTCAGTGAGACAGCTCTCACCACTGCGCCAAGCCTGGTGACTCGGTGAGACAGCTCTCACCACACTATTCAGACAAGTAGTGAAGAGCAAAATGTAAGGACATGAACCATGAGACGAGGGTTAAATTAGCATCCCTTGTCATTAAATATGATCAAAACAAATAAAAAATGGATTGTATCAGCATACCGCACTCCCTCTACCCCTTCCACGGCCCCTAAAGTTGTGATGGTTGTGCAAACCAGATCCATTGTACTGAAATCAAAGTGAGGCACAACTTAATGAGTCCATGATGCAAAGACAAATATGGGATAAGCATGAACTTTCTTCAGAGGAAACACGAAGCATTAATTTCATTACATGGTTTTTAAAAAATAAAAAGCAATAAAAGGAATAATTCATTCAATAAAAAGCATCATGGTTTGAGGTGTACGCAAAATTGGCAAAAAAAATGCTACCTTGCATAGTTTTTTTTTGGAAACCTGCAATCTCACCTTATCTTGTGGATTAATTTTCAGTTGGTCATATAATTAAAATAATTCTCTGTTTATACACACACACACACATAGATATATACATACATAAATGCATGCATACATACATATAGTATGTTACTTTGTTACCGCTTTTCATTAGATTAAGTCAGAACAAAAAGAAAGTAACGACCAGCATAACAATTTTCATAGTTCACAAATTCAAATTTAAAAAGATTGTGGCTCTAGGTTCATCAGGTCGTTGAGAATAACTCCAAACCAAATCACATACTGAAACATCTGCACATGGTTAAAAAAACTAACTGTTTTCAACTGAAACAACTCTACTTCGCTTCTGCAAGCACAAAGACATGAGTAGAAAAGCACATACCTTCTGAGGTGTCTGTTTGGGCAATGGCAATATAGGCTCCTTATTTTCAGGCAGAGACTGTGATGGTGGGTCTGGTAGCAAAGGGTCAGGCAGTAATGGTTCTGCAACCTTAGCCTTTGGCTCAACCGGCTTGACTTCTTTGCTAGCTACCTGTAATGGTGCCTGCATCGAGTGTGATGATGAAAGCATGGATGATGTGTTCTGCAATAGTTGACCTGATGATGCCAACAAAGGCACAGCCATCTCCACTTGTGCTGAGCTAGATGGGGCAATAGTCGAAGAAACAGACTGAGATGCAGTTTGGTATGACAGTGTTGAGCCTGGAAGAGCAGTAGCCTTGTTGCTACTAAATGAAGTTATGTTCTGTGACACTGTTGCACTAGTTTCAGCCACCGGTGTTGGCTGGCTTGGATAAGGAAAAGTTGCACCAAGAGATGTTGCAGGAGTAAACAAAGATCCCATGTTTGGCACCTGAGGCTTTGAGCTTTCTGGAGCTAATAAGGTAGCAGAAGCAGGAGCTGTTGTAGTAGGCAGGATACCTGAAGAACCTTGACTATTAATAGGTGGCATCAATGAAGGTTGGAGTTCTGACAGCTTTTGCATCCCAGATGGCAAAGAAGGATTTAGTCCTGGATATTGAAGATTCTGGGGAACTGACAATCCTGGTGTTGGCTGAAGCAGCAGAGGTTGCTGCAAATGAGGTGGCAGCCCACTTGAAGGCGCATAGTATCCATGCCAGTACATTGAGGGAACCGAAAGTGTCGTTCCTGCTGGAGGTTCTGCTGAAGAGCCCCACGGAGCATTTCCTGCTGGAGGTGCCGCTGAAGAGCCCCGTGGAGCATTCCCTGGTTGGTATAGAGGAAGGTTACTCTGAAAAGTTGGCCTCTGAAGCCCATATTGAACTGCCTGGGAGCTGAGGTCTGGTAAAACTGCACCCCCAGCGGAAGGCAAATTTGACGATGTTGATGCTGGTTGAGAATAATGTGACTGCAGAACAGCGTTTGTGAGCTAAGCAGCCATGAAGGGGCAGATTACAGGTTGTCTATTTTATACTGGTATATGGTGGCACCTGGATTATGGCAGGGTCATTGTGCAGGGAAGCTGCTTGAGGTGGCGGCGGCGGTGGTGATGACTTAACTTGCAAATCCTGCAGAATTGTTGGAACCCAGGTAAATTATGATGTTAAACAAAATAAAAATGAGCACGAAATTTATAAGAGCAAATTGTATAAGTATACATATATAAATATTCAAACACTTGCACTAAAAACATGACATAGATGCATTCATGCATCAAAACATACAAGGCAAAATAATCAATGGATGTCATAGAGTTTAGAGAAGGAAATTACAAAATAGATATTTTAAATAAGTACATGGCACAACATGGTACATATGCATTTATGGATTGCACACATATTGAACTAAAATATTCAAAACTAACTGCCGCATAGAGTGCAAGATAGATTAAACATATACAGAAATATAAACATATTTCTTATTATACTAATATTACTTGCACTAATATTACTTGTCTTCTTATTATACTTAGTTGGATTCATACGAAATATAAACATATACAGAGTCCTCAAAAACAAGTTGAGGCAGGTTAGAGATGAAACATGACATAATAACAGACACAACAAAGAGTGCAAGATAGATTAAATAGGATTAACAATAGGAAAGTAAGAAAGATAAAATTTGCTAGGTCATTTTGACACATGGTACATGTAAGAGGAGTAAATATGGAAGACACGAACAAATACTTGATTGTCCCTATGGGCAATATTACTGTAGGCAAGCAAACAATTCAAGCAACATGTGCTTAGCGACTTTACAGGAAATCACCAATCTTATATTCTAATAATTCTAATGATACAAACACTTGAAAAGAACAGAAATTCAATAGTTTGTGAACTAGAAACATAGACACCACATGTGAGTTTGGCTTCGTTTGATGATAAGATAACTTCATTGTTGCTTTTGAATCCATCAGAACCTCAAACTGATGGGCCAAAAGCCCAAAATGCATAATTACATTGGTGATTAAGCAGAGAGCAGGCACCAACGTGAAGAAACTATTAACGGTGTGCATTGAACGACACTCAATTGTTGACACTGAAAGTAACATTACATCAGGAGCCCTGTACATGGTTCCATATACCTTGATATCAGTTCCCCGAAAGAGGATATACTCGTATACTTTGTCGCTAGCAGGAATCTGCATTCCATCTTTCTTCCGACCTTCGGTCCCAAAGGACCGCACTACAAAACAATGAATTGACAAGTGTACATCATAACAGTGGCATCTGAAGTAAAGCAATAGCTAAGACCTAAGGCGTGCACGTCTCAGTTTGAAAACTGAAGTTTAAATGATTCAGACATGAGAGGACATAGCAGGCGGAACAATAACTGGTGACAAATCGAGTCGAGGAGCAAGTGGGGTGGGTAAACATAGTTCTACCATACATTGGAAAATTTCGAATTCCCCTCAATCCCTGAGACCCTGACATTGGTAGGGGGGGGGGCTAGGGGGACAAGGATTCGCCTCGCTGAGCGCACCAGGGACCAGCAAATCTAGGTCTGGAACATTCGCATCTGAGGAAAATGACAGCAGCGGATGCGGAGCGAGTGCGCTAGAGAAGAGAAAGCAGTTACCATTGCGCAGGCCGATGCTGGACTCCTCGGTGTTGATTTTGTAAAGGACGCCCTCGTACCTGATCTCGCTCTTCGAAGTCAGGCTAATGAGGCTCCCGATGTACGACTCCGCGGACCCGGCCGCCCCGCCGCCGGAGGCAGAGGCCGCCGCGGCAGGCGGCCGCGGGGCCGAGGAAGAAGACGCCGAAGCCGACGGTGGCGCTTCCGCCGCCATGGCCGCTACAGGATCCCGGGGCGAGCAAGGCTAGAGCTAGGGATGCGAGGTGGTGCTGGCCGAGGGAGAGGGGGGACGAAACCCTAGCAAGCGGCTGGTCAGATGCTCAGATCCCGTTGGTGCGCTCGCTCTCCTCGCTGCTCTCCGTTAAACGGGCTTTGGTATGATTAATTAATTAAAGTAGGTATATGCACGTGACCGAATCAATATAATAAAATACATTTATATAAAAACACATTAATTATTATTCTACATTTTTATTAGCATCACTTAAAATGTATATTAACATACATTAGAGCATCTCCAAAAGACTTTACATTTTTTACTCTCTATACCACTATCTATTTATCTCTTCGTACAAAATGAATTTTATATATAGTATCTAATTTCAAGACATTAGTTTGGCTAGCCTGAGTGGCTAGATAAATTTGGCTAGAGAAGGGCTAATTTGAAGAGCCGAATAGATTGACGAGGTAGATGGTTAGTCAGATGGTTAGTCTGTTCGAGAGTTATTTTACTGTTAAATAGTTAAAATTTGACTTAAAGAGTCATTTAGTTAGACTCTTGGAGATGCTCTTAGAAGATATATAATATTGTATCCATGCTTTGTCATTGATAAAATAAATAAACAATGATAAATGTACAGCTAATATTAATCGACATCTCAAATAAAACAGGTTGATTCCATAAAAGCATAATGTATTCTATAAGATTTAATAAGAAAATTTTATGACAAAAACCAAAAAATAATCTTTCATAGATTATCATAATTTAGATACTCAGATCAATAAAGATAAAATAAATATAATCACAGCTATTATTTTTATAAGTAGTTTACAGTATTGGTACAAATTTCCATCCAAAACAATAGAAGGTAGTAGTAGTACAGTCTGCAGCCACGCTCATGTTATCATGCACCTAGTTCACTAAAATAGCAGCTGGTTCATTCACAACCATTCAACCAATCGCTTCGTTGCAGGGCCATACGTGAAAAAAAAATAACTCAAGTGTAATGCGTATTGTTGTAAGTATTGTTATTAATGCACTCGCATAAAAGGAAAAGTATGATTCTCATCCGCTATGGATAAAAAATTCTAAACGGGATAAATTTATGTATGACGATGTTAATGTAATTCACTCGTGAAAACCAAATCTTATTTGTCTGAAAGTATCCTAAAGTTTGATCTGCCATATTTTTTTATCATTCCTTATAGTTGTTACATATTTTGATGTGCGCTTGAGCACATATACCATTCTTTCAAATAATGAAAATCTTTCCTATGAAAACCTCTCTAGTGTATCAAACCTAATTTTCGAATGATATAAATCGACAATGATAGTCTTAAGAATGAATGGTCTCTACATTGTAGCCTCTAGCTCTCTGTTTTTTTTCATCTAGCCCTCGTGGAAATACAACTTCGTGGAAAAATAAACAACTGATTCAATGTCAGCTAACACTAGTTTAAAATGTTAACCAAATACAATTAAAAATGTCCTCAAAATACAGTTATACATGGTAAAATATTAATAATCTATATCAAATGGTGGTGATATAAATAAAGGGTATAGATAAATAGCTACAAAGAAATTATGCAACATTAGTTCATGATAGTAAGAGTAAACTTATAGGATGACTTAGAATTCCCTCATTGAATGATGTAGTAAGATATAGATAAACGCGAAACATCATAAAAATGTGTTCAGACTAAGCTGAAGTGTAGACCATAAAAATGGTTGAGAATTTGAGATGATCTATACATTATTTGTGTATAATATATGCCTTATGTAGTCCCTTGCACAATGGGACAGGATGCAATATTATATAAAGCTTTGGTGGTTGTTAAAACCCATAAACTCCAAGAAGAGAAGTATGTGAAGGGTTGTTAAAGCAAAATATCTACTACTCTATATGTTCTTATTGTAGGCGTCCACACCCTGTTCTGCCTCCACGGTCCGCACCCGCGACACCGCCGCCGTGATTCGCGTGACCCCCGCCCGTCTCTCCTCGCCCGCGACCCCTCCACCGAGATGCTCGCCCACGCTGTCGATGGAAGGCGCCTCCGTGTTCCTCGCCCCCGCAATCGACGCGATGCTCGCCCCACCATCAGCGACCCCGGCTGTGTTCTGCCTCCGGAAATCTCGGTCGCGATAGCCTCTCCATCCCGCGGCCGCCACCTCCAGAATCTCGGTCGCGATAGCATCCCGCAGCCGCCATAATCCCCTCCAATCTCGCGCTCCCCTGTGCTCCGCGGCCTCCACATTTCACGCAGCCGATCTCTGCTCCCTGCGTCGTGTTTGTTCGCAAGGTTGGGGCCGATGATGGCGGCAGCGGGGCGGACTCCGAATTCTGCGGCGGCCAAGTCGAAGACACAGGCGGCGCCCGGAGAGGCGCTAGCGGAGGCAGCCGGGTCCCGCGGCTAGCTGCGCGAGTACGTGGATCGCCTCGCGTCCTCGGCCTCCTCCCTCTCCGAGCGGTGGAGCGCGCGGTGGAGCCAGAGACACCACAGCCGCAACCAGAGCAACCTCGCGAGATTGGGGCCAGAACAATAGCTCTATTTGCTATGGAACTACCTGTAAGTCCCGGATCCAAGATGCACCCCTACCTCAGGAACCTTATGGTGCTCGGGCTCAGCTTTCGGCAGGATCATAATATCATCACCAATCAAGCGCTGAAGCGGCATAGTGTCGATCCTGAATGGTGGATGTGCCCTGCCATACCTGTGAAAGACATTACCCCGGCACCACCGCCTTCAGTGGCAATGGCGAAGGTGACAGACAAGAAGAAGACTAAGAAGAAGTCACTGGGGACAATATACGAGGAGGGGAGTCCTGAGCCTGCCAATGGCGACGACGATGGAGCTTTGGCACTGCCAGAGACAGGATTGGGGCTTAGCTTGAATACTGACGGGGTGCTCAAGGCGTGGTGTGGCAGAGGCTCTGCGTTTGCTGATGGCAATGGGCCTGACTTGCCATTGTCCCCTGCTCATGTGATAGTAAGTATTTCCAGCTTATCTAAAGATTATAAAAGATCTTACATTTCCAGTTAAAAATTAAAGATGGCTAGAGCTCTTGGAACCCTGAGTTATACCTGCTATTAGTTCATATCGTCTGGTAAGTAGAATCTATTTCACTTCAGTAGAAGTACAAATCGTCTGTTGTTTTCTATTAGCAGTGATCAGAAAATCTTGGCATGCATTACTTTGTTTCAGTCCCTTCGCATTTCTTATCAATGGCAGATTTCTCCCAAAAGAAAATCTGTGTCTGAAATTTGCTAATATGAAATAGTACAGTATGCCCACCAGTACTTGACTTTACTGGCTCAATGGGCCAGGCAGAAGGAAATTCCAATTGGTTGTTTTCTTTGAGTTGAATCATTATAACAAACTTAGCCCTCATTATGTTGTATCTGCAGTTTTTGAATTCAATTGAAGTAAAAGGAAATATCATAGTTTGGTCCTTTCGTGAAATTTTTTTGTCCAATTCTTTGTCCTTGTAGGTTTTTCCATTGCATTAGAAAACATTGTAGGCAACTGATTTTCTAACATGCCCCTATCATAACTTCCTCCGAGACCATTTCTTGAGATCTTGGCACAAGAACTACGACAATGACTGGTAATATGATTCTTGCGCCTTCGTTTTTCCCCTGTTTAGACTTTAGAGTGAATTAGTCTCATTTTGCTTTTTTCCTTTCACCTGATTGGCAGGGTCTTAGATTATTCAACATTGATATGATTAGGGAGCACCCCCTCCTTGTCAAGCAACTCACACCATTACAAGATCTACACGACATGACATCTGCATCGCCAAGGCCTCGCTCAACTCAGCGCGGTGAGTAGCACATGAACAAAAGTGCCCTTTTACCAGTTTTTTATCAGGGTGCAATTCTGGAAGCTCATTGTTTCTATAAAGAATTCAATCTCACTGCAGTTTACTTTGTGTAACAGGAAAGGTGCATCGATGACAACCTGGTTCTATTGTAACAAGATCAGTGTGGTCCTGGTTGCTTGATGCTTGTTTGGTTTAATTGTATAGCAAAATTAGGTGTTGACTGTCGATACCTGGAGATGTGACACCGCCAGATGTGTCGCTCAGGCCAGTCACACTGCTCTGCTGTTTTTCAAAGAACAACCTCTTGCTGCGTCATCAAGGGGTAGATCAGTCTCTGATGATTCGTGTAAGAATCCTTGGGAGAAAGCAAGTGGTCCTGGAAATGTTACCAGGACATCTCTGACCCCACAAGGGCTGCAAGCACAAGCATGTATTTATGTGTTTCACTTACTACTACCACCCTCTCTTCCAAATTGCAAGTTGTTAAATATTTAGCTCACAGTGCATCACCATGATGGAGTGAGAGCACCTAGAGGGGGGTGAATAGGTGATCCTGTAAAAACTCGAATTTTAATGCCACAAAACTTTGTTAGGAGTTAGCACAATAGAGCCAAGCGGCTAGAGAAGAGTTCTTGCAAGACACGATAACCACAAGAAGATCAACACAGATAGACACAGTGGTTTATCCCGTGGTTCGGCCAAGTCCAACACTTGCCTACTCCACGTTGTGGCGTCCCAACGGACGAGGGTTGCAATCAACCCCTCTCAAGCGGTCCAAAGACCCACTTGAATACCACGGTGTTTTGCTTTTTACTATATCCCGATTGCGAGGAATCTCCACAACTTGGAGCCTCTCGCCCTTACAATATGATGTTCACAAAGAAGCACAGAAGTAAGGATGGGATGAGCAACGCATACAAGACACAAAATCAGAGCACAAACACGCACACAAACCACAACACGAGCTCTCAACACAACTCAAAGAGTTCTCTACTCAAATGGAGCTCTAGTTGCTATCACAAAGAATCGAATGCGCGGAATTGAAGTCTTGGTGCTTAGGAATGCTTAGAGAATGCTTAGAGAATGCTTGGTGTGCTCCTCCATGCGCCTAGGGGTCCCTTTTATAGCCCCAAGGCAGCTAGGAGCCGTTGAGAGCATTCCAGGAAGGCAATTCCTGCCTTCTGTCGCCTGGCGCACCGAACAGTCCGGTGCACCACCGGACACTGTCCGGTGCGGATTTCTTTCCTTCTTTGGCGAAGCCGACCGTTGGAGTTTCAGAGCCGTTGGCGCACCGGACACTGTCCGGTGCACACCGGACAGTCCGGTGCCCCCTTCTGACTGTTGGCTCTGCCACGCGTCGCGTGCGGATTACGCGGCCGACCGTTGGCCGGGCCGACTGTTGGCTCACCGGACAGTCCGGTGCACCACCGGACAGTCCGATGATTTATAGCCGTACACCGCCGTCGAAGTTCCGAGAGCAGCCAGTTGACAGCCGCCAGCCTGGCGCATCGGACACTGTCCGGTGCACCACCGGACAGTCCGGTGCACCCAGACTAAGCAGACTCTTGGCTGCTTCGAGCCAAGCTTTTCCAATTGTATTTTCTCTGATTCTAGCACTTAGACAAACATGTTAGTACACAAAAACCAATGTACTAAGTCTAGAATCATACTTTTGTACTGATTTGCACCTTATCCACCATTTGGCATAGTTTATCATTTAAGCACTTGTGTTGGACACTAAATCACCAAAATACTTAGAAATGGCCCAAGGGCACATTTCCCTTTCAATCTCCCCCTTTTTGGTGATTTATGCCAACACAACATAAAGCAACTAAAATAAGTGCAACATCAATTCACTTGAGAACACAAATTTGTTTTGAATCAAATTTGGCATATTTGGATCATTCTTTGCCACCACTTGGTTTTGTTTTTGCAAATCAACCTCAAATTCCTATCTCTAAGTCAAACACATTTGTTGAGACATAAAGAGAGTTGTTCCAAAAGAAATTGATCAACGATTTCAAAAACTCCCCCTTTTTCCCATAATCAACCATTCTCCCCACAAGAGGCCAACTTTTGACAAAAGAGGCAATAAGAGATTTTTGACAAACCAAAAGCTCTATTCTACTATTTTCAAAATTCTCAAGTGGTAGCTGATCCATTTGTTGCTTTGGCCTTATTTTCTCCCCCTTTGGCATCAAGCACCAAAACGGGATCAATCTTGGCCCTTAAACCCCATTGCCTCACCAAAATCTTCAAATAAGAGCACAAAGGCAATAAGGATATTGAGATGAACTTGGAGTAAGTTACCCTCTCATCGGAGTGCAGTGGAAGTCTTGCATGGTCCAAGTCCACCTTTTCCCTTTCAATCCACCTTTGAGACTAAATCAAGAAAACTCAAGCACACAGTTAGTCTCAAAGGGTCAAGTTGTAGCACATCTCCCCCTAAATATGTGCATCACTCACACATGGACTTTTGAGGTCCGGGGAGTGTTTGTACAACTTGAGCACCATAAATAAACAACAAAATGCATGAGGAACATGATCAAAGGCATGAACACATGTATGTTATAAATCAATCCAAGTTCCGTGAATCTAAGACATTTAGCTCACTACGCAGCCTGCAAAAGGTCGACTCATCTAGAGGCTTGGTAAAGATATTGGCTAGCTGGTTCTCGGTGCTAACATAAAACACTTCGATATCTCCCTTTTGCTGGTGGTCTCTCAAAAAGTGATGCCGGATGTCTATGTGCTTTGTGCGGCTGTGTTCAACAGGATTATCCGCTATGCGGATAGCACTCTCATTATCACATAGGAGTGGGACTTTGCTCAGATTGTAGCCAAAGTCCCTGAGGGTTTGCCTCATCCAAAGTAGTTGCGCGCAACACTGTCCTGCGGCAACATACTCGGCCTCAGCGGTGGATAGGGCAACGGAAGTTTGTTTCTTAGAACTCCACGACACCAGGGACCTTCCTAAGAATTGGCACATCCCCGATGTACTTTTCCTATCGACCTTACATCCAGCATAGTCGGAGTCTGAATATCTAATTAAGTCAAAGGTAGACCCCTTTACCAGATCCCGAAGCAATGCGTAGCGACTAAATATCTAAGAATCCGCTTCACGGCCACTAAGTGACATTCCCTTGGATCGGATTGAAATCTAGCACGCATGCATACGCTAAGCATAATATCTGGTCTACTAGCACATAAATAAAGTAAGGACCCTATCATAGACCGGTATGCCTTTTGATCAACGGACTTACCTCCTTTGTTGAGGTCGGTGTGTCCGTCAGTTCCCATTGGAGTCTTTGCGGGCTTGGCGTCCTTTCATCCCAAACCGCTTGATCAAGTCTTGCGTGTACTTCGTTTGGGAGATGAAGGTCCCATCCTTGAGTTGCTTCACTTGGAACCCAAGGAAATAGCTTAACTCGCCCATCATCGACATCTCAAACTTTTGAGTCATCACCCTACTGAACTCTTCATAAGACTTTTGGTTAGTAGAACCAAATATTATGTCATCGACATAAATTTGGCACACAAATAAATCACCATCACAAGTCTTAGTGAATAAAGTCGGATCGGCTTTCCCAACCTTGAAAGCATTAGCAATTAAAAAGTCTCTAAGGCATTCATACCATGCTCTTGGGGCTTGCTTAAGTCCATAGAGCGCCTTAGAGAGCTTACACACGTGGTCGGGGTACCGTTCATCCTCGAAGCCAGGGGGTTGCTCCACGTACACCTCCTCCTTGATTGGCCCATTGAGGAAAGCGCTCTTCACATCCATTTGGAACAACCTGAAAGAATGGTGAGTAGCATAGGCTAACAATATGCGAATTGACTCTAGCCTAGCCACAGGAGCAAAAGTCTCCTCAAAGTACAAACCTGCGACTTGGGCATAACCTTTTGCCACAAGTTGAGCCTTGTTCCTTGTCACCACCCCGTGCTCGTCTTGTTTGTTGTGGAACACCCACTTGGTTCCCACAACGTTTTGCTTGGGACGAGGCACCAGTGTCCAAACTTCATTTCTTTTGAAGTTATTGAGCTCTTCCTGCATGGCCAACACCCAGTCCGGATCTAGCAATGCCTCTTCTACCCTGAAAGGCTCAATAGAAGAGACAAAAGAGTAATGCTCACAAAAATTAACTAATCTAGAGCGAGTAGTTACTCCCTTGCTAATGTCACCCAAAATCTGGTCGACGGGATGATCCCTTTGAATCGTCGCTCGAACTTGGGTTGAAGGTGCCGGTTGCGCTTCTTCCTCTATCACATGAACATCTTGTGCTCCCCCTTGATCACACGCCTCTTCTTGATGAACCTGTTCATCGTCTTGAGTTGGGGGATGCACCATTGTTGAGGAAGAAGGTTGATCTTGCTCCTTTTGTTCCTGTGGTCGTACATCACCAATCGCCATGGTACGTATTGTGGCTGTCGGAACATCTTCTTCATCTACATCATCAAAATCAACAACTTGCCCTCTTGGAGAGCCATTAGTCTCATCAAATACAACGTCGCTAGAGACTTCAACCAAACCCGATGATTTGTTGAAGACCCTATACACCTTTGTATTTGAGTCATAACCTAACAAAAACCCTTCTACAGCTTTGGGAGCAAACTTAGAATTCCTACCTTTCTTCACTAGAATGTAACATTTGCTCCCAAATACGCGAAAGTAAGACACATTGGGTTTGTTACCGGTTAAAAGCTCATATGAAGTCTTCTTGAGGAGGCGATGAAGGTAGACCCGGTTTATGGCGTGGCAAGCCGTGCTCACGGCTTCCGTCCAAAACCATTCGGGCGTCTTGAATTCACCAAGCATCGTCCTCGCCATGTCTAGTAGCGTCCTGTTCTTCCTCTCTACCACACCATTTTGCTGTGGTGTGTAGAGAGCGGAGAACTCGTGCTTGATTCCTTCCTCCTCAAGATACTCCTCCACTTGAAGGTTCTTGAACTCGGACCCATTGTCGCTCCTTATCTTCTTCACTTTGAGCTCAAACTCGTTTTGGGCTCTCCTTAGGAAGCGCTTGAGGGTCCCTTCGGTTTCAGATTTATCTTGCAAAAAGAATACCCAAGTGAAGCGGGAAAAATCATCAACTATAACAAGACCATACTTACTTCCTCCTATGCTTAGATAGGCGACGGGTCCGAAGAGGTCCATATGAAGTAACTCCATGGGTCTTGATGTTGTCATCACATTTTTGGCATGATGAGAGCTTCCCACATGTTTACCTGCTTGACAAGCTGCACAAGGTCTATCTTTTTTGAAAGTTACATTAGTTAGACATATCATGTGTTCTCCCTTTAGAAGCTTGTGAAGGTTCTTCATCCCCACATGTGCTAAACGACGATGCCACAACCAGCACATGCTAGTCTTAGCAATTAAGCATGCATCTAGACCGGCCTCCTCTTTTGCAAAATCAACTAAATAAAGTTTGCCATCTAGTACACCCTTAAAAGCTAATGAACCATCACTTCTTCTAAAGACAGACACATCTACATTTGTGAATAAACAGTTATATCCCATATTACAAAGTTGACTCACAGACAACAAGTTATATCCAAGCGACTCAACTAAGAACACATTAGAAATAGAGTGCTCGGATGAAATAGCAATTTTTCCTAACCCTTTCACCTTGCCTTGGTTCCCATCATCGAATATGATTGACTCTTGGGGATCCTTGTTCTTGACGTAGGAAGAGAACATCCTCTTTTCCCCGTCATGTGGTTTGTGCATCCGCTGTCGATAATC
This sequence comes from Zea mays, assembly GCF_902167145.1. Taxonomy (NCBI): domain Eukaryota; kingdom Viridiplantae; phylum Streptophyta; class Magnoliopsida; order Poales; family Poaceae; genus Zea; species Zea mays. Next base: position 29,583,060 of record NC_050098.1, on the reverse strand, counting down.
CAGCTTGAGCCCCCGGATGCATAAACCTGCAAGACAAATTTAGGCTTGGGTCTTAGGTACCCAACTCATGTTGGGTCCTACAAGGTTAGTTACAATACTCTTAGGGACCCAAATGCAAGTCTTGTCTCCCTTACATTTGGCCCCTAATTTCCTAGCAATTACCTTCTTATCCTTTCTACAAATAGCAAAGGAAGCATTGCAAGCATAATAAATTGTAGAGGGTTCATTCATTACTTTCCTAGGAACATGAACAATATTTCTTCTAGGCATATGATGAACAACATTTTTCCTAGTCAAATTTCTATCATGCATAATAGAAGAACTAGAAGCAATCATGGCATGAGAATCAAAAGCATCACAACTTCTATAAACATTCCTAGAATGTCTCCTATCATGATACATGAAAGCATGGTTCTTTTGAGCACTACTAGCCATAGGGGCCTTCCCTTTCTCCTTGGCGGAGATGGAAGCCTTATGGCTTGTTAAGTTCTTGACTTCCCTCTTGAAGCCAAGACCATCCTTAATTGAGGGGTGTCTACCAATCGTGTAGGCATCCCTTGCAAATTTTAGTTTGTCAAATTCACTCTTGCTAGTCTTAAGTTGGGCATTAAGACTAGCCACTTCATCATTCAATTTAGAAACTGAGACTAGGTGTTCACTACAAGCATCAACATTAAAATCTTTACACCTATTGCAAACTACAACATGTTCTACACAAGATGTTGATTTATTAGCTATTTCTAATTTAGCACTCAAATCATCATTTATGCTCTTTATGCTAGAAATAGAGTCATGACATGTAGACAATTTACAAGAAAGCATTTCATTCCTCTTTATTTCTAAAGCAAGGGATTTTTGTGCCTCTACAAACTTATCATGTTCTTCATACAAAAGATCCTCTTGTTTTTCTAATAACCTATTTTTATCATTCAAGGCATCAATTAATTCATTAATCTTATCAACCTTAGTTCTATCTAGGCCCTTGAATAAACATGAATAGTCTATTTCATCATCGCTAGATTCTTCATCACTTGAGGAAGCGTAAGTACTAGTATCACGAGTGCTTACCTTCTTTTCCCTTGCCATGAGGCAGGTGTGATGCTCGTTGGGGAAGAGGGCCGACTTGTTGAAGGCGGTGGCGGCGAGTCCTTCGTTGTCGGAGTCGGACTACGAGCAATCCGAGTCCCACTCCTTTCCAAGGTGTGCCTCGCCCTTAGCCTTCTTGTAAGTCTTCTTCTTTTCCCTCTTGTTCCCTTGTTCCTGGTCACTATCATTATCGGGACAGTTAGCGATAAAATGACCAATCTTACCACATTTGAAGCATGAGCGCTTCCCCTTCGTCTTGGTCTTGTTTGGATGCTCCTTGCGACCCCTTAGCGCCGTCTTGAAACGCTTAATGATGAGGGCCATCTCTTCCTCATTGAGTCCCGCCGCCTCAACTTGTGCCACCTTGCTAGGTAGCACTTCCTTGCTCCTCGTTGCTTTGAGAGCAACAGTTTGAGGCTCGTGGATTGGGCCGTTCAACGCATCGTCAACGTATCTTGCCTCCTTGATCATCATCCGCCCGCTTACAAACTTTCCAAGTATCTCCTCGGGCGTCATCTTGGTGTACCTAGGATTCTCACGAATATTGTTCACAAGATGTGGATCAAGGACAGTAAAAGACCTTAACATTAGGCGGACGACGTCGTGGTCCGTCCATCGCGTGCTTCCATAGCTCCTTATTTTGTTGACGAGGGTCTTGAGCTGGTTGTACGTTTGGGTTGGCTCCTCGCCCCTGATCATTGCGAATCTCCCAAGTTCGCCCTCCACCAACTCCATCTTGGTGAGCATGGTGATGTCGTTCCCCTCATGTGAGATTTTGAGGGTGTCCCAAATCTGCTTGACGTTATCCAAGCCGCTCACCTTATGGTATTCATCCCTGCACAATGAAGCTAGAAGAACAGTAGTAGCTTGTGCATTTTTGTGAATTTACTCATTAATGAACATGGGACTATCCGTACTATCAAAGTGCATTCCATTTTCTACTATCTCCCATATACTTGGATGGAGAGAGAACAAGTGGCTACGCATTTTGTGACTCCAAAATCCGTAGTCCTCTCCATCAAAGCGGGGGGGGGGGGGGGTTTACCGAGGGGAATGGAAAGCAAATGAGCATTAGAACTTTGAGGAATACGAGAATAATCAAAGGAAAAGTTTGAATTAGCCGTCTTTTTTTCTCGTAGTCGTTGTCGTCGTCCTTTTGGGAAGAGGAAGATTCGTCGCTATCGTAGTAGACTATCTCCTTGATGCGCCTTGTTTTCTTCTTCCTCCTGTCTTTTCTTTTGTGGCCCGAGCCTGAGTCAGTAGGCTTGTCATCCTTTGGATCATTGGCGAAGGACTCCTTCTCCTTATCATTGACCACCATCCCCTTGCCCTTAGGATCCATCTCTTCGGGCGATTAGTCCCTTTCTTGAAGAGAACGGCTCCGATACCAATTGAGAGCACCTAGAGGGGGGGTGAATAGGTGATCTGTAAAAACTTGAATTTTAATGCCACAAAACTTTGTTAGGAGTTAGCACAATAGAGCCAAGTGGCTAGAGAAGAGTTCTTGCAAGACACGATAACCACAAGAAGATCAACACAGATAGACACAGTGGTTTATCCCGTGGTTCGGCCAAGTCCAACACTTGCCTACTCCACGTTGTGGCGTCCCAACGGACGAGGGTTGCAATCAACCCCTCTCAAGCGGTCCAAAGACCCACTTGAATACCACGGTGTTTTGCTTTTTACTATATCTCGCTTGCGAGGAATCTCCACAACTTGGAGCCTCTCGCCCTTACAATATGATGTTCACAAAGAAGCACGGAAGTAAGGATGGGATGAGCAACGCATACAAGACACAAAATCAGAGCACAAACACGCACACAAACCACAACACGAGCTCTCAACACAACTCAAAGAGTTCTCTACTCAAATGGAGCTCTAGTTGCTATCACAAAGAATCGAATGCGCGGAATTGAAGTCTTGGTGCTTAGGAATGCTTAGAGAATGCTTAGAGAATGCTTGGTGTGCTCCTCCATGCGCCTAGGGGTCCCTTTTATAGCCCCAAGGCAGCTAGGAGCCGTTGAGAGCATTCCAGGAAGGCAATTCCTGCCTTCTGTCGCCTGGCGCACCGGACAGTCCGGTGCACCACCGGACACTGTCCGGTGCGGATTTCTTTTCTTCTTTGGCGAAGCCGACCGTTGGAGTTTCAGAGCCGTTGGCGCACCGGACACTGTCCGGTGCATACCGGACAGTCCGGTGCCCCCTTCTGACCGTTGGCTCTGCCACGCGTCGCGTGCAGATTACGTGGCCGACCGTTGGCCGGGCCGACTGTTGGCTCACCGGACAGTCCGGTGCACCACCGGACAGTCCGGTGATTTATAGCCATACACCGCCGTCGAAGTTCCGAGAGCAGCCAGTTGACAGCCACCAGCCTGGCGCACCGGACACTGTCCGGTGCACCACCGGATAGTCCGGTGCACCCAGACTGAGCAGACTCTTGGCTGCTTCGAGCCAAGCTTTTCCAATTGTATTTTCTCTGATTCTAGCACTTAGACAAACATGTTAGTACACAAAAACCAATGTACTAAGTCTAGAATCATACCTTTGTATTGATTTGCACCTTATCCACCATTTGGCATAGTTTATCATTTAAGCACTTGTGTTGGACACTAAATCACCAAAATACTTAGAAATGGCCCAAGGGCACATTTCCCTTTCATGGAGGCAGTGAATGATGGAGGTGACCTTCACATCTCTGTGACCATGCCTTCCATTGAGGTACTATGATTTTTTGTTCTCTTTGTAAGGCTATAGGCTTATAGTTAGTACTATAAAGTTTTGTTGGAATTATAAAATCAACAACCCATTATCCTTCTAGATTATTTACTTATCCCTCGTGCTTTTCATTTCTGTCATTTGATTGAATGTCGTATTTTGTGTGAATAATTTGTCCCAGTAATCTGTCCATTCTCAGGTAGGCACTATTGGGGTGGCACTTGTCTTGCTTCACAAGGCGCATGTCTGAACCTGCTCGGTGTCAGGGGCCCGAACCGTGACTCACCTGGGGCAAATGATAGGGACGCCGGGGTGGTGCACATCCTCGGGAACACGGTCATCAGGGCCCGCAGAGATTCAGGGTTCATCAAGAAGATTGCTATCAATTACTTGTATGCTTTCCTTAGGAAGATCTGCAGGGAGAACAACACCATCTTCAATGTTCCCCATGAGAGCCTACTGAATGTTGGGCAGGTGTTCTATGTGTAAGCACCGAAACCAAATACATGTAGTAGTTGAGAGTTTAGCTTCGGAACCACTGGAGAGAAGCTAGCTGTGTTTTGTTCGTAGCCTCATAGGTAATAGGAGTATAATAGTTCAAAGAATTGTACAGCAAAACATCATATTTAATGTGACCATTTGGAGCCTGATCAGTAGTGGTTGTGTTCATCATGTAACTTGTACTGTGTGCACATCTGAAATAGCTGGTTATTAAATCCAGAGTAATTTTGGCGCTTCCTTGGCCATTGTTCCCTGTAAGAGCTAACAGCACATACCACATCGAGTTGAACCGTGACTCACCTGGACCAACGATCTGTTTTTGCATGCCCTTTGTACTCGATCTGTTTTCATGCCGGTAGCTAATATATGTAGGAAACATAGCAGTCGTCAGGTTTGTTTCCTCTCTTGATCTCCTTCCCTTGCACGTGAATTACTCCCATCTTCCCCATATTTGTTTTCCCAATAGACAGACTCATTTCTTACTGGCAGCAGCGATCTCTTTCCCTGACGCCCTCGCCTCTCTCTGCTCTATAAATTGCAGGTTCACGGCCTTATTCCTCCACCACAACAGAGCCACATCTCCTGCTCGCTTGTCCTTTTGCATCGCTTGCTATGTGTCGTGTCGTCGCCACCCGTGCCACGCGCCTGGTTCTGCGTCGTCGCCTCGCCACCTTCGTTCGCTACTGCCAGCTCGACGTGTGTCGTGCAGCCGACACCGAAAGTGTCGCCGAGCTCGTTGTTCGTGTGCGCCTTATGTTCACGACTCCGAAAAGTCGTTGACGCCGTCCGAGTTCATCGTCGGCGACACAAAACTTTCAAAGTACCATAAGGACTCTACGGCAGAAGAGTTAGCCATCAAAGAATTATTATATCACGGGTTGTGATTAATCTGTTAAGTTATAAGGATAATTCATGTCGATATGTCATCCCTGCAAACAGAGACTTGTCAATATCGCTAAAAAAGATTAGGTTAGTGTACGGTTTTCGATATATTTGTCTATCATTAAAAATTATATATTGACTCTTTAGAAATAATCTATACGATATTGATAATGTTTGTCACACATATTTTGCACATCATAGTAATGTTTGTCGTTCCATATCTAAATTTTATAAAAAAATTTACTTCCGTCGCAACACACGGCCACATAACTAGTTGAACACTATGTTGACAGCTAGAGTTATGCCTAATAAAAATGGCTGCAAAAGAGTATCAAAACAGTTGCCAGCCCAACAAGAACAGATGAAGTTATAATCACTATAGCATGACATGCTTGATACTGTGGTGTGTCACACTCATTGTTGTGCCACATCAAAGTCATGCAATCCATATAGTATGATGACTATTATAAGGTATAAGTAGTTGGACGCTTGTTGGATAGGGCTCAGTGCCCATGCAGGGATATAACTTTCTCTTCCCTTGTACTATAAAATGGAGGTGTAGGGTACCATAGAACGGATGGAAAATTTTGGGTTCATATTTTAGGTGTCATTTTTGGGTGGACGTTCTGGGGAGATTTTTGGCATTGAGAGGGGGTCTTTAACTCTCTTAGGAGCTGGGAGCTAGGGCATAGAAAGTGTGTTCTCTCCCCCACTTGCTAGCTTAGACATTATCACAACATGTAATCTATGCTTGCTCTTACATGTTAACACTAACCATATAGAGGAGTAGAGCAATCCGAACCTCTATAAATCTTGTGTGTGCAATCTGCCATGTTCATGCTCTGATCCAATGATCCTTGACCTACCACCCTCTCTATGTCTCCCTCTTATTTTCTCTAGTACTCTTGGACCTTGGTGTCACAATACGATGACAAATCTATACCAAACATTAAGGAGTGTAATGTAAAATATATTCTTGTATGATTATTAAAGTCTCAAGAAGAGCATGTCATAGAAGAAGTAAAGTCAATAAATGACTTTATATTAGTAACTCTAACTTATGTATATTGCATGATAATATCTTATGTAATAGAGAATATATCTCATGGAAGAGATATATTATTCGCTAAGAATGAGAACATTCTTTAAGGAATTAATCCATGGATGATTTATGGGTTGATTATTGAATAAACACCATTAATCCCTAAAGTAAATGTAGATCCAAGAGAATGAAAACGAGGAATAATAAACACCATGAAGTTGTCATATAAATAGTTAGAAAGTGCATATTAAAAACTAGCAATAAAGTGGTGATTTTCTCTAAATACTAAAGAAATATAGGAACAATGGTGATTTTGGCAATTCAATTATCTTCTAAATGCCAAACGTGAGATTGGATTTACTCTTTAGTGGTACGGTTAAAATATCAAAGATTTGTGGAACATATAATGTGAAAATACACTAAGGATGAATTACAAGTATTCAAACTCTAGTATAAGATTTAAGGAACTATCTAGAAGATATTGATTATTCTAACTCACTTACCCAAATAGTTCTCTAGAAGGATTTATTATCCCAAAGGATAAATTTCATTGTTTTGCACAATTAATAAGTGGTCATTTATGCATGAAACATATTGTTCTTGTTCACTCATATCTAATTTATAGAAGAACTATGAGCCAACTTTTTAAAGATATAGTATTATGGTATTGCATACCATTAATTAAGCAAATATTTAAGTGTGGTTTGAATAATATGTCCAAAGTATGACTTTATAAGGGAATCATATTTGATCGAACCTACCTCGAGATAAATCACTAAAATTACAATGACCAAGTAGATCATATTTGCTAACATAGTGTTGTTTATGCATAAATCATGGAGACCAAATACATTTATGGAAGATAGAATATCCTAAAGAATGCATGGCCAAGAAGGTTAAGTGTTGTACTTTCTTTTCCTATATGAGTTTTTTCCTTGAAGGTTTCTTACACAAGGTTTTTAATGAGGGAACATGTGCAATTCAACTTATAAATGTGATGTACTCTTTTCTTCAAAACAATATTTTCTCATTGAATTTTTGCATGGAGTTTTTAATGACGCATGTGTATATCATGGTAATAACCAAATAGAGTGTTATAAAACACATGGACTCTATCTGTACTACTTATTAAGTAAGCAATAGTAGTCTGCCTCCCTCATTCTGTCGTTCTGCCTTTAATCGATCTCGACCGTCTGTGTCACGGTAGTCGCCCGCGCTACCGTGTGTCCTCCCTCTCTGGAACCGACGCCACGAGCAACCTCTCCCTCTCTGGAACCGACACCGCCGCCCTCTCCCCCTCCCTCTCTCTCTGTCCCTCTCGTCTCGCTTCTTCCCCAACCTGCTCGGCTTCACCAGATCGCGCCGGACACGGTCGTTGGGCCGCCACCATGATCTCGACGCGGCTCACTCTCGGCCACTCGGGTTGGTGGTGGTGAGAGGTCCACAGCCACGTCCTAACTCCACCACTTCTCTCCTCTACGACGCGAGCAAGGGCGGCGCCGACTGCGGCGTCGGTGGGAACTGGGCCTCAGCCTCCCCATCTCTCTGGTACGCGTCTTCTTTTGTCTCGCTCTGTGCTCGCCTCTACCATGGAGATTAGGGTCTAGGGTTTGGTGGCGCAGCCGCCTACATCACCGACATCCTCAACGTCGCTGTCCTCTGCTCTCACGTTATCCTCATGCCCACCAGTAGCCCTCGGCCTCTACCTCGTTAGGGCTAGGATTGTCCCACCTCTACCTCAGGTTAGAGTCGTTCCACCTCTACCTCTGTGTATTGACTGTGGTTTGGGACAAGGCTCACACCCGTTGCTAATCTGTTGATTTGTTTGCTGCATCAGTGTTGGGGTTTGATTTTTGTGGATTTGATCTGTGATTGATTACTGACAACAGTAGACCAAGTTGCTGGTGCGCGCGAGAATGGGATAAACGGGGCAGTAAGGGTTCCATGCCTATTTCTAATTAGGCATACTTGGATTGGATGTGAAGGTTCTATATAGCATGCAAAATCTTGTTATTTCCATTGTCACATCACAAGTTCTTTAAAAAATCTCGTGTGTACAAATCCATTATTGAATAACTAAATGATAAGGAGGATATACTTGTCCTGTTTATGCGTCATGTGAATTCTATTTAGTCTAAAATTCCATCTTTTAGATGTGTGACCTTTAGAATTCAAAAACCTATGTGTGTGAATCCAGTATTGAATACCTGAATGATATAGAGGGGATACTTATCCTATCTATGTGTCATATGAATTTATTTAGTCTAAAAGCCCATCTTTTAGATGTGTGGCACTGTGACCTTTAGAATTCGATTTAATATGAATGATACTGAGGTACTTATCCTATCTATCCATTATTGAAGCTTTTTTAGAGTGGGATAGATTATGCCTTTGCATGATGACACTTGTTAGGAACCTATTTTAGATGTGTGTAAATGATTAGGGATAGCATTTCCTAGAAAATAGTTGCACAAAAGCATACTTTGACTTTGTATTTCATAGAAGTATATAATTACAAGCAATGGCAGAGCTTAGACCTAAACCCAGTGTCGGGTACCATAATTAGGGGTACCCCAACACTCCTAAACTCGGCTGGTAATCACCATCAGCACAAGCTGCAGAGACTGATGGGCGCAATTCAGGTCAAGGCTCCGTCTACTCAAGGAACGCGATCTCGCCTCGCCCGAGCCCAGCCTCGGGCAGGAACAATAGTCCCAGGCGAATTCACGCCTCGCCCGAGGGCCTCCTCAAGCAACGGGCGCACCCTCGACTCGCCCGAGGCCCAGCTCGGGTAGGCTTAGCAGTGAAGCAACCTTGGCCAGATCGCCTCGCCAACCGACCGTATCGCAGGAGCATTCAATGGAAGGATCGCCTGACACCTTATCCTGACGCACGTTCCTCAGTCGGCAGGGCCGAAGTGACCGCAGTCACTTCGCCCTTTCCACTGACCGACCTGACAGAAAACATTGCCGCCTGCCCCGCTCCGACTGCTGTGCCACCCGCCAGGGTGAGGCTGACAACAGCTAAGTCCAGCCTCAGGCGCAACAGGAAGCTCTGCCTCACCCGACCTTGGGCCTCGGCCTCAGAAGGAGGTCTCTGCCTCGCCCGACCTCAGGGCTCGGCCCCCGCCTCGGCCTCAGAAGGTGGTCTCCGCCTCGCCCGACCCCAGGGCTCGGCCTCAACCTCGGCCTCGGAGGATGGTCTCCGCCTCGCCCGACCCCAGGGCTCGGCCTCAACCTCAACCTCAGAAGGAATCGCGTCCTCACCCCACCCTGGCCTCGGCCTCAGGAGGAGTCTCCGCCTCGCCCGACCTTGGGCTCGGACCGACCACGCCACAGGGGGTACATCATTACCCTACCCCTAGCTAGCTCAGGCTACGGGGAACAAGACCGGCGTCCCATCTGGCTCGCCCCGGTAAACAAGTAATGATGGCACCCCGCGTGCGTCCATGACGACGATGGTTCTCAGCCCCCTACGGAAGCAAGGAGACGTCAGCAAGGTCCCGGTAGCCCCGACAGCTGTGCTTCTACAGGGCTCAAGCGCTCCTCCGATGGCCACGACACCACATGCACAGGGCTCTAGCACCTCTCCGACAACCACGTTGGCATGTACATAGGGCTCTGGCTCCTCTCTGCCGGACACGTTAGCATATAGCTACACCCCCATTGTACACCTGGACCCTCTCCTTACATCTATAAAAGGAAGGTCCAGGACCCTCATACGGGAGGGTGGTCACACGGGAGGACGGGCCAACAAACAGGCTCGCACGCTCTCTCTCTCTCTCTCTCTCCCTCGCGAACGCTTATAACCCCTACTACAAGCGCATCCGCCCTGGGCGCAGGATAACACAAGCCGCGGTTCTCCCCAGTTGTGTTCCATCTCGCGCCGACCCATCTGGGCTAGAACACGCAGCGACAATTTTACTCGTCGGTCCAGGGACCCCCCGGGGTCGAAACGCCGACAGTTGGCGTGCCAGGTAGGGGCCTGCTGCGTGTTGACGAACAACTTCCCGTCGAGCTCCGGATGGGTAGTCCCCAGCAACCTCTTTAGCCCGGGACGCTGCTCTGTTTCGGGAATCTCGAGTTCATGTCCCTCGACGGCAGCTACGACATGGTACTCCTTCCTCCGCAGCGCGACAGCGACAACGGCGGCCGTCAGCCCGCCCGACGGCGGCGGACTCGACGACGTCTTCCTCCCGTGGCGGAAGAGCAGCATCCGGGTCTGTCCCGCCACCTTCCTCGCCGCAGGAGGAGGAGGTGGGGCAACCGTGGCCAAGTAGGAGGCGGCACCTCGTCGGCTGTCGAGTGAGTCGACGACACCGGCACCCCAGCGGGGGACATGTTAGACGTTGACCTCGCACCCGAGACGACGGCGAGTGTCGTTTCCCCGCAACGTGCCAACCCCAAGCGGGCAGATGACGCCAGCACTCTCGCGGAGGACTTGCTGGGCGTTAGCCTCGTACCTGAGATAACGGTGCAGTCCGTCCCCTATGCGACTTTGTCACCGTCCGTCGATCAAGAGGTACCGTCCGTTTTCCACCCTATGCCTTTTAGATTCAGCTTCGATCCACCAAGCGACCCCGCTTCGGTGGACGCTTTCATAAAGGCATATCCTAACCTTCCGGGGTACCATATGTGGTCAACCTGGGACCGACTGACGGCCGTCTCGACCTACGGGCCCCCGGGTTCTGAGGAAGAAGACGAACCCGGCTCTGGTTGGGATTTCTCCGGGCTCCGTGCTCCTAGTGCCTTGCGAAACTTCATGGCCGCATGAGACTACTACCTCCTCGATTGCTCCGATGATGGCCACAGCCTTGACAACGAGGGTTGTGGCCTAAGTCGCGAATGTTTCCACGTCGATCTAGGGGGTCTCGACGAAGGCAACCACCTTGGTATGCCGGAGGACGATGATCCCCCTAGGCCTGCGCCTCGTGTTGACATCCTGCGGGAGCTAGCTGTGGTCCCAGTCCCTATGGGGGGTCAGGACACACAGCTCGAGCAAATCCGCGAGATGCAGGCCAAGCTCGACGAGGAAGCAGGACAACTTGTGCAGCTCCGGCAAAACATCGAGCAGGAGTGGGCAGGTCGAGCACTCGCCGGAGAAGCGCGTCATCAGGCCCGGGATGTCCAGCACCGCATCGCTGACGATGCCAGGGCAAGGCTGCCCCCGGCCTCCAGCGGGGTCAGCCAGAATCTGGCTGCAGCGGCAATACTACTCCGAGCGATGCTGGAGCCATCCACCACCGAGGGGCGGCGTATCCAGGGAGAACTCAAGAATCTCCTAGAGGATGCCGCGGTACGACGAGCCGAGAGCTCTGCCTCCCGAAGGCAAGGGTGCCCCCCGGAGCATCGCGCAGCGACTTCCCGATTCATGCGGGAATCCTCGGTCCACACTGGGCGCACGCAGGACGCAACACCTGCAGCCCCGGGTCGCCTCGGCAACGAGCACCACCACCGCGACCGTCGAGCCCGCCTCGACGAGAAGGCGCGCCGAGGCTACCACCCCAGGCGTGGGGGACGCTACGACAGCGGGGAGGATCGGAGCCCCTCGCTCGAACCACTCGATCCGCAAGCTTTCAGCCGGGCCATACGACGGGCGCCGTTCCCGACCAGGTTCCGAGCCCCGACTACCATCACTAAGTACTCGGGGGGAAACGAGGCCGGAACTGTGGCTTGAGGACTACCGGCTGGCCTGCCAGCTGGGTGGAACGGACGATGACAACCTCATCATTCGCAACCTCCCCTTGTTCCTCTCCGACGCCGCCCGGGCCTGGCTGGAGCATCTGCCTCCTGCGCAGATCTCCAACTGGGACGACCTGGTCAAAGCCTTCACTGGAAACTTCCAGGGCACATACGTGCGCCCTGGGAACTCTTGGGATCTCCGAAGCTGCCGCCAGCAGCCGGGGGAATCCCTATGGGACTACATCCGGCGTTTTTCGAAACAGCGCACCGAGCTGCCCAACATCACCGACTCAGATGTCATCGGGGCGTTCCTCGCCGGCACCACTTGTCGCGACCTGGTGAGCAAGCTGGGTCGCAAGACTCCAACCAAGGCGAGCGAGTTGATGGACATCGCCACCAAGTTCGCCTCTGGTCAGGAGGCGGTCGAAGCCATCTTTCGTAAGGACAAGCAGCCTCAGGGACGCTAGCAGGAAGACGTCCCCGAGGCGTCTGCCCAGCGCGGCACGAAGAAGAAGGCCAAGAAGAAGTTGCAAGCGAAACGCGACGCCGCCGACGCAGATCTTGTCGCTGCCGCCGAGCATAGGAACCCTCAGAAGCCTGCTGAAGGGGCCAACCTGTTTGACAAGATGCTCAAGGAGTCGTGCCCCTATCACCAGGGTCCCGTCAAGCACACCCTTGAGGAATGCATCATGCTTCGGCACTATTTCCATAAGGCCGGGCCCCCGGCGGAAGGTGGCAAAGGCCAAGACAACAACAAGAAGGAGGGCGACAAGGAAGAAGAGTTCCCCGAGGTCCACGACTGTTTCATGATCTACGGTGGGCAAGTGGCGAACGCCTCGGCTCGGCACCGCAAGCAGGAGCGCCGGGAGGTCTGCTCGGTAAAGGTGGCGGTAGCAGTCTATCTAGACTGGTCCGACAAGCCCATCACCTTCGACCAGGGCGACCACCCCGACTGCGTGCCGAGCCCAGGAAAGTACCCGCTCGTCGTCGACCCCGTCATCGGCAACGTTAGACTCATCAAGGTCCTCATGGACGGAGGCAGCAACCTCAACATCATCTACGCCGAGACCCTCGGGCTCTTGCAAATCGATCTATCCACGATCTAGGCCGGTGTGGCGCCCTTTCACGGGATCATCCCCGGGAAGCGCGTCCAGCCCCTTGGACAACTCGATCTGCCCGTCTGCTTCGGGACTCCCTCCAACTTCCGAAAGGAAACCCTCACGTTCGAGGTGGTCGGGTTCCGAGGAACCTACCACGCAGTGCTGGGGAGACCATGCTACGCCAAGTTCATGGCCGTCCCCAACTACACCTACCTCAAGCTCAAGATGCCGGGCCCCAACGGGGTCATCACCGTCGGATCCACGTACCGACACGCGTACGAATGCGATGTGGAGTGCGTGGAGTACGCTGAGGCCCTCGCCGAATCCGAGGCCCTCATCGCCGACCTGGAGTGCCTCTCCAAGGAGGTGCCTGATGCGAAGCGCCACGCCGGCAACTTCGAGCCAGCGGAGGCGGTTAAGTCTGTCCCCCTCGACCCCAGCAACGGCGCCTGCAAGCAAGTCCAGATCGGCTCCGAGCTCGACCCCAAATAGGAAGTAGTGCTCGTCGACTTTCTTCATGTGAACGCCGAGGTGTTTGCAAGGAGTCCCTCGGACATGCCCGGCATACCGAGGGATGTTGCCGAGCACTCGCTGGATATCCGAGCTGGAGCCCGACCCGTGAAGCAGCCTCTGCGCCGATTCGACGAAGAAAAGCGCAGAGCCATAGGCGAGGAGATCCACAAGCTGATGGTTGTAGGGTTCATCAAAGAGGTATTCCATCCCGAATGGCTAGCCAACCCTGTGCTTGTGAAAAAGAAAGGTGGGAAATGGAGGATGTGTGTAGACTACACTGGTCTAAACAAAGCATGTCCGAAGGTTCCCTACCCTCTGCCTCGCATCGATCAAATCGTGGATTTCACTGCTGGGTGCGAAACCCTGTCATTCCTCGATGCCTACTCAGGTTATCACTAAATCAAGATGAAAGAGTCCGACCAGCTCACGACTTCTTTCATCACACCTTTTGGCATGTACTGCTATATTACTATGCCATTTGGTTTGAGGAATGCAGGTGCGACATACCAAAGGTGCATGAACCACGTGTTCGGAGAGCACACCGGCCGAACGGTCGAGGCTTACATCGATGACATCGTAGTCAAGACGAGGAAAGCCTCCGACCTCCTCTCTGACCTTGAAACGACATTCAAGTGTCTGAAGGCGAAGGGCGTAAAACTCAATCCTAAGAAGTGTGTCTTCGGAGTCCTCTGAGGCATGCTCCTAGGGTTCATCATCTCCGAGCGGGGCATCGAGGCCAACCCGGAGAAAATCGCGGCCATCACCAACATGGGGCCTATGAAAGACTTGAAAGGAGTACAGAGGGTCATGGGATGCCTTGCGGCTCTTAGCCGCTTCATCTCGCGCCTTGGCGAAAAAGGCCTACCCTTGTACCGCCTCTTAAGGAAGACCGAGCGCTTCGCTTGGACCCCCGAGGCCAAGGAAGCCATCGGAAACTTAAAGGCGCTCCTTACAAGCGCGCCCATCTTGGTGCCCCCCGCTGCGGGAGAAGCCCTCTTGATCTACGTAGCCGCAACCACTCAGGTGGTCAGCGCCGCGATCGTGGTCGAGAGACGAGAAGAAGGGCATGCATTGCTCGTCTAGAGGCTGGTCTACTTCATCAGTGAAGTGCTATCCGAGACCAAGATCCGCTACCCGCAAATTCAGAAGCTACTGTACGTGGTAATTCTGACGCGGCGAAAGTTGCGACACTACTTCGAGTCTCATCCGGTGACTGTGGTGTCATCCTTCCCCCTGGGGGAGATCATCCAGTGCCGAGAGGCCTCGGGTAGGATAGCAAAGTGGGCGGTGGAGATCATGGGCGAGACAATCTCGTTTGCTCCTCGGAAGGCCATCAAGTCCCAAGTCTTGGCGGACTTCGTGGCTGAATGGGTCGACACCCAGCTACCAACGGCTCCGATCCAACCGGAACTCTAGACCATGTTTTTCGATGGGTCGCTAATGAAAACAGGAGCAGGTGCGGGCCTGCTCTTCATCTCACCCCTCGGGAAGCACCTCCGCTACGTGCTGCGCCTCCATTTCCCGGCGTCAAACAACATGGCCGAGTACGAGGCTCTAGTTAACGGGTTGCGCACGCCATCGAGCTAGGGGTTCGGCGCCTCGACGCTCGTGGCGACTCGCAGCTTGTCATTGTCCAAGTCATGAAGAACTCCCACTGCAACGACCCAAAGATGGAGGCGTACTGCGACGAGGTTCGGCGCTTGGAAGACAAGTTCTTCGGGCTCGAGCTCAACCACGTCGCTCGACGATACAACGAGACTATGGATGAGCTGGCTAAAATAGCCTCGGGGCGGACAACGGTTCCCTCGGACGTCTTCTCCCGAGACATACATCAACCCTCCGTCAAGACCGACGACACGCCCGAGCCCGAGGAAGCCTCGGTCCAGCCAGAGGAGGCCTCGGCCCAGCACGAGGCATCCTCGGCCGCCGAGGGTGAGGCACTGCGCGTCGAGGAAGAGCGGAATGGGGTCACGCCTAATCGAAACTGGCAGACCCCGTACCTGCAATATCTCCACCGAGGAGAGCTACCCCTCGACAAAGTCGAAGCTCGGCGACTGGCGCGGCGCGCCAAGTCATTCGTCTTACTGGGTGACGAAAAGGAGCTCTACCACCGCAGCCCCTCAGGCATCCTCCAACGATGCATATCCATCGCCGAAGGTCAGGAGCTATTGCAAGAAATACACTCGGGGGCTTGCGGTCACCATGCAGCACCTCGAGCCCTTGTTGGGAACGCCTTCTGACAAGGCTTCTACAGGCCGACCGTGGTGGCCGACGCCACTAGAATTGTACGCTCCTGCCAAGGGTGTCAATTCTGCGCAAGGCAGACACACCTGCCCGCTCAGGCCCTGCAAACAATACCCATCACCTGGTCGTTTGTTGTGTGGGGTCTCCACCTCGTCGGTCCCTTGCAGAAGGCACACGGGGGCTTCACGCACCTGCTGGTCGCCATCGACAAATTCTCTAAGTGGATCGAGGTCCGACCCCTAACCAGCATCCGGTCCGAGCAGGCGGTGGCATTATTCTTCACCAACATCATCCATCGCTTCGGGGTCCTGAACTCCATCATCACCGACAATGGCACCCAGTTCACTGGCAAGAAGTTCCTAGACTTCTGCGAGGACCACCACATCCGTGTGGACTGGGCCGCCGTAGCTCACCCCATGACGAATGGGCAGGTAGAGCGTGCCAACGGTATGCTTCTGCAGGGACTAAAACCGAGGATCTACAACAACCTCAACAAGTTCAGCAAGCGATGGATGAAGGAACTACCCTCGGTGGTCTGGAGTCTGAGGACGACGCCAAGCCGAGCCACGGGTTTCTCGCCGTTCTTTCTAGTCTATGGGGCCGAGGCTATCCTGCCCACAGACTTAGAATACGGTTCCCCGAGGACGAGGGCGTACGAAGACCAAAGCAACCAGACCAGCCGAGAAGACTCACTGGACCAGCTGGAAGAGGCTCGGGACATGGCCTTACTACACTCGACACGGTATCAGCAGTCTCTGCGACGCTACCACGCCCGAGGGGTTCGGCCCCGAGACCTCCAGGTGGGAGACTTGGTACTTCAGCTGCGGCAAGACGCCCGAGGGCACCACAAGCTCACTCCTCCCTGGGAAGGGCCGTTCATCATCACCAAGATTTTGAAACCCAGAACATACAAGCTGGCCAACAGTCAAGGCGAGGTCTACAGCAACGCTTGGAACATCCGACAGCTACGTCGCTTTTACCCTTAAGATGTTTTCAAGTCGTTCATATACCCCGTTTTCTATACATACAAAAATAAGGTCTAACCGTCAAGGAAGGGTCAGCCTTGCCTCGGCAAAGCCCGACCCTCCCTCGGGGGCTAGAAGGGGGGAACCCCCTATGCGTCAAAATTTTCCTCGGAAAAAGTCTTTCTGCCAGAACATCTTTCACGCTTTTCGATTGCTTCGATAGCGGGGTCCCGAAAACGACGGAGTACACGTAAGCGGCAAGGCCGACCGAGCCAAGGGACTCCTACGCCTCCGGGATACGGATACCTCACTCATCACCTTCCGCGATAAGTAACTCTCGCTTGGACGATTCTGCTGCCGAACAAGTCTTAACACTCAAAAACTTTTCTGGCAGAACGATTTTTCATGCCTTCTCGACTATATCGATAACAGAATCCTGCGGACGAGTAAGAGTACACGTAAGCAGCAAGGCCGACCGAGCCGAGGGACTCCTACGCCTCCGGGATACGGATACCTCACTCATCACCTTCCGTGATAAGTAACTCTCGCTCGGATAAGTGATTCTGCAACCGATGAACAAGTCCTGATACTCGAAACAAGAGGAAAGGAAACACAACTTTATAACACGACAATAATATGTTTGGGCCTCGGCGGCCGCAAAAAACATACGCATACTACAGACAAACTGTTCCTGTAGGTTCAGACATCGACAGAGGGAACACCAGCACCCTCGGCGTTGTTTCCACCTTCGGCGGGATCTGGCCCGGCCTCGGATGGTGACACGGGCGGAAGGATCTCCACCTCGAAGAAGATGTCAACACCGCGCTTGGGCCATCGCAGCCAGGGTCTCCTCCAGGATCCCGGCCCGAGCAGACGACTCGGCTGGCTGCTCCGTAGCCTCAGCCAGCTGTCCCCCGAGGACATCAGCCCGGCTCACGGCCTCGGAAGCGTGACTCCGAAGTTGGTCTCGCTCACGGATGACCCGACAAGGCTCCAGCCACCGCTGTTGCACCTCCTCGGCCTGGGAAGCCACCTGCTCCTGGGCTGACGAAGCCCCTTTTTGAGTCGACTCCGCCTCTGTCCATACTGACACCGCTGCCTCCGGCTCCAGCCCATCGCAGAGCAGCCGAGGGTTCCGTAACTGAGCAAGAGAAGCCTTGAGTGGCAAGGCCGACCGAGCCGAGGGACTCCTACGCCTCCGGGATACGGATACCTCACTCGTCACCTTCCGCGCAAAGCAACTCACACTCGGTTAAGCGGTTCAGCTAGTCGACAGGTGAGTCCCAATGCTCGAAATGAGGGAAAAAACACGGTATTACACTCAAATACCTAGATGTTCAGGCCTCGACAGCCACAATGAACACACACCGGCACTCAAGGTGCCATTACAAACGGAACTCCGGTTCCACCCCCGCGGGTATGAACAACCTCCACATCGGAGGGCCTGCGGGACGACAAATTCCGGGTGGCTCGCCGGCGACCTCTGCAACAGCAGCGACAACGACCTCCGTCTTAGGCACCTAAACAGCAGCAGCGATGACCTCAGGGCAAATGCTGCTGTGGGAAGGCCCTCGCCCACGTCCCAACACGAGGGGCGAGGACAAGCCGTCAAAGCCAAAGAGCCAGAGGTCTATCCACGAGTGGCCCCCCAGCCTGCACCGGTAGATCCCCACTCAAGTCCTCGTGGACGGGCAGGCACCGACCTCCGCGCAGAGGCATCGTGCCGGAGCGAGGACAAGACAATCCAAGAACACAAACGCTGCCCTAGCGGCGTGCGACGTCTTGGACGGTCCCTCGGTGCACACGGCGCAACAGCCGCCCGTACGGTGGGCGGGCAGCCGCGCCCCACCCCAGCGGTGGGAGGTGGCACCGGAAGCAGCGCCAGAGCCAACTGAGCTAGCGAGCCAGGCATGCTGGAGCTGACGACGCTTGCGGCCGACCAGCCCCGCGTTGTCAAAGTCCGCCCCTCCGCTAGGCCAATGAGCGCCCTCTCCCCTGAATGCTGAAGGAAGAGGTGGCCCACCAGCCCGTGCGGGAGGTAGAGCTCTGGCTCAGCTCGCCCCCCGCCGCAGCAAGGATGATGAAGATCCTTGAAGCTGAGGGCGGGGCAGAAGCCGCAGCCCGGCTTGCTTCTCCCCACCATTGAACCGGTGGTCACCATCCTGCGTGACCATTGGTGAGGGAATGTAGCCGGGCTACCTGATGAAAATCCTTGAAGTCGAGCGATGGCTGAAGGGTGCCAACCTCCGCGAGGTTGCGCTTCTCCAACAGCAGCAAGACGAAAGCAACGTGGGCGCTCCCCATCCGGGGGCTCGGAAGGAGGAAGGGCGCAATGCATGAGGGGAGTGCGAAGGCATGGCTACCGCCCGGGGAATCGATCCCTTTTTTAAAGGCGGCTCTCCCCACTCGCGTCCTCAGGCGTCGCGGCCTAAGTCTTCACCGACGTGCTCCAGGGTCCTCCTCCTACGACACGGGGCTGGGTCCCACACGTCATGCAAGCTGGCCCGGAACAGAAGAAGCCAAACCGCCGCGCGTGGAGCGTGTAACCGCCCCGCGGTTACAAGCACTCCTCCATCCTCGCCGGAACCAGCGGTTGATAGGGCGGACCGCCATGTAGGTGGCGTGCAACCGCACCGCGGGGACGCACCCCTTCGACTTCGACACATCCAGCATGGAGGCCCAGGCCCACACGTCATGAAACCGGCGCGCCGGTTACTACGTGCGAGAAACTGCACCGCTACTTGCGCCAATGCCGCGCCTTCTCGACTGCGGAACCAGTGCCGCGACTCGAGGCAACCCTGCGCGTGGCCCAACAGTGCCAGTTGAGCGCATCGATCACGGGTCAGTCAGCCGCAGGAGGAGGCGTGACAATCGATATGGCCAAAAGTGGGCCGGCAGTAATGGCGGCAGCAGACGGGCGGAGACGATGGTCAAATCGTCTGTAGGCTCACGTCCCCTCCTGGAGCAGCAGGGGAGCCCTCTCCCACGGCGTGAAGACGACGTGCCCGTGTTCCGTTCCTCGAACGGCTCGCGCGACGACCGCCCCGCGAACCACTCGTCCCGTCGCATTAACTCCGCGGCCGGGCAAACGACACCTTTGGCAGGCGAAGCGGGCGACATTTCACCTCCGCCATGATGACCGCGTCAAAAAAGGTGCGCCACGCCGTTTAAATTCATATCCTTTTCCTTCTCCCCTTTCTCTCTCTTGCTACAGGGACCGGGAAAGGGGATACTCCGAAAGGGATCATTCTCCGCGAAGGAAGCGGGCCCCGAGCCCTCCTACTGATCAGGGGTTTGAAGGTTGGCCCCTCGGAAGGGTTCGACAGCCGCCCCAGAGCACTCGGGCTTCAGGCTCATTACTGATCAGAGGTTCGAAGGCTGGCCCCTGGATGGGTTCGACAGCCGCCTCAGAGCACTCGGGCTCCGCGCCCACTACTGATCAGGGGTTCGAAGGTTGGCCCCTCGAAGGGTTCGACAGCCGCCCTAGAGCATGTATAGCAAGGGATGACTCTGGGTACGTCTGATACATGGCCGAGGCTCGGGCTACGCTCCCGAGGTACCCTAGGACATTTCCGAGACCAGAAGGAGCGATTTTGTAACGGAATCCCACCAGAGGGAGGCATCGAGCCCTCGGACCCTATCAAACGGGACCGGGTCCGGCAAATCACCTGCATGTACTTTTGGAGCGCGCCTCTGGGCCACTAGCCGACCCTTATCGAATGGGGCACTGGCGTCCACTCGGATCACCCGTTAGCAACTTACTGGAGACACCATGTTCGGCGCCCTCTGAGGGCAACATGGCGCTTCCCCCCTCCTTGCGAAAAGGCGACGAAGGGGCGTATGATAAAAGTCGAGTCAGTCCTTGATTGTCCTCTCGCTCCGTGCAGAGGCTCGGGGCTGCTCTCGCAAACCTGGCTACGGCCAAATCGTTGACAGCGTCAACAGACCGGCCTGAAAACTCGAAACCCGACCATGCACCCAGGCTACCATCAGATCGCATGAGGGAACAACCAGACCGGCCAAGGCATCGCGAAAGGCATTAAGACCTCAGAGGAGTCAAACCACTCCTCCGAGGCATCGTGGGCTACACCCGGCGGGTGCGCTCGCGCGCACCCACCGGAACAAAATGTAACCGAGAAAGGCCGGTCCCCTTGCAAAAAAGTGCGACAAAGCCTCCAAGCGAGTACCAACACTACCTTTGAGGCTCGGGGGCTACTGTCGGGTACCATAATTAGGGGTACCCCCAACACTCCTAAACTCGGCTGGTAATCACCATCAGCACAAGCTGCAGAGACTGATGGGCGCAATTCAGGTCAAGGCTCTATCTACTCAAGGGACACGATCTCGCCTCGCCCGAGCCCAGCCTCGGGCAGGAACAGTAGTCCCAGGCGAATTCACGCCTCGCCCGAGGGCCTCCTCAAGCAACGGGCGCACCCTCGACTCGCCCGAGGCCCAGCTCGGGCAGGCTTCGCAGTGAAGCAACCTTGGCTAGATCGCCTCGCCAACCGACCATATTGCAGGAGCATTCGATGCAAGGATCGCCTGACACCTTATCCTGATGCACGTTCCTCAGTCGGCAGGGCCGAAGTGACCGCAGTCACTTCGCCCTTTCCACTGACCGACCTGACAGGAAAACAGCGCCGCCTGCCCCGCTCCGACTGCTGTGCCACCCGCCAGGGTGAGGCTGACAACAGGTAAGTCCAGCCTCAGGCGCAATAGGAAGCTCCGCCTCGCCCGACCTTGGGCCTCGGCCTCAGAAGGAGGTCTTCGCTAGCCCCACCTCAGGGCTCGGCCCCCGCCTCGGCCTCGGAAGGTGGTCTCCGCCTCACCCGACCCCAGGGCTCGGCCTCAACCTCGGCCTCGGAGGATGGTCTCCGCCTCGCCCGACCCTAGGGCTCGGCCTCAACCTCGACCACGGAGGATGGTCTCCGCCTCGCCCGACCCTAGGGCTCAGCCTCAACCTCGACCTCAGAAGGAATCGCGTCCTCACCCCACCCCGACCTTGGCCTCAGGAGGAGTCTCCGCCTCGCCCGACCTTGGGCTCGGACCGACCACGCCACAAGGGGTACATCATTACCCTACCCCTAGCTAGCTCAGGCTACGGGGAACAAGACCGACGTCCCATCTGGCTCGCCCCGGTAAACAAGTAATGATGGCACCCCACGTGCGTCCATGACGATGGCGGTTCTCAGCCCCCTATGGAAGCAAGGAGACGTCAGCAAGGTCCTGGCAGCCCCGATAGCTGTGCTTCTATAGGGCTCAAGCGCTCCTCCAACGGCCACGACACCGCATGCACATGGCTCTAGCACCTCTCCGACAGCCACATTGGCATGTACATCGGGCTCTGGCTCCTCTCTGCCGGACACGTTAGCATATAGCTACACCCCCATTGTACACCTGGACCCTCTCCTTGCATCTATAAAAGGAAGGTCCAGGGCCCTCATACGGGAGGGTGGTCACGTGGGAGGACGGGCCAACGAACAGGCTCGCACGCTCTCTCTCTCTCTCCCTCGCGAACACTTGTAACCCCTACTGCAAGCGCATCCGCCCTGGGCGCAAGATAACACGAGCCGCGGTTCTCCCCCCATGTGTTCCATCTCGCGCCGACCCATCTGGGCTGGGACACGCAGCGACAATTTTACTCGTCGGTCCAGGGACCCCCCGGGGTCGAAACGCCGACACCCAGCAGAGGCTAATCATCGAAGAACGGCGACAGCTGCAAGTACGACAACAACCTTTGATCGTGCACAAGCATTGTGGTCGCGGATGCCACCGCTTCCTCCTTTGTCGTCGTCAACCTCTTGACCTCGCGCCAGGAAATCTAGGCCACCGTCGTCGAGGCATCCATGCTGTGCGCGCTCTAACGTGTGCTGCTCCACGTCGTGAGGTCGGCCGGGCTACCGCCGAGACCTTCCTACGCATGAGCCTACTCCATGATTAAAGGATTCTATGTTCCTAAGGTACAAGTAGTTGTTTATGTACAGACTGATTAGATATACACCATGCTTCTCCTGATTACATTTATAGTTAATCTTTTCTACTGTTATTAGTACGAAATATTTGGACAAATTATTATCACCTACGACTCTCTATTCCGGTTTATACTTATCTAAAGAAATATGATAATATTGGAGTTCTTATTTCTGTTCCTATTGTGTATGTTTATCTAAATATCCAATTTTGCAGGAAAGAGCTAAGCATCAAGCCATCTATACAATCAAGCCCTAGCCATATTCTGGTCATCATCCAGGAGAACGAATCTGCAGGTGATGTTTATTCGATGGAAAACGTTAATTTTGTGGAGATATGCTCATTTTGGCACATATTTCATAGTTTTGATGGAATATGGATCTTCTTAATATTATCCTTACAGGTTAGTTGTTCTTCTGTTTGTGCTTTCTATCTATTAAACATTATCATCCCCTTAATTCAACATATTACATATTAGTGATGTTTAAGATTTCGTATAAGTTATTTTAAGACTTCACATGGCTTGAAATTATCTCACAAAATTCTGGTTCTTTTGGCAATAAAAAGAATCCCATTTAATATCATGGCATGGTTTTGTTGTATATGTTCCCTATTTTTTTATAAATAGGTTTTTAAGTGTATTTACCGGTTCTTTCTTAAATTGTGATTGGAATGAACAGCCATCTGTTGGAACACAGAGTATATTTGTTGAATGATAATGACTTCTTTCCTTCTTAATCCTTGGTTGAATTGGTCAATTTTACAGGGAACTAAGTGCTTTTGGATTTGTCAAATTTTGCTACCTTGAGGATGCTACAGTTGCCAAGCGCGAGATGAATCATCAAGTCATTGGTGGTCGAGAAATTTCAATAGTTTATGCGAGGAGAATCGAAAAACGCCACAAGAAATGTGCATGAGAACAAGAAGGTTCATTATTTGTTTCTTTATCCTTTGATATATGCTCTTGGTTGTCCTTAGCAACATTGTATGAAAAACTAAAAAGAAATAAATTTGTGCTTTCATAGATGTAGTGGTAGGTACATGAACGAAAGAACACAAGACGATCACTATCAAGATCTCAAAGGTCTCGATCCCACTGTAAGTGTGAAACGATTTGTAAAAACTAAATGTTAAATTATTTTGTTTTGTAACATACTTGGCATGTGAAATATAAAGACACTTAGTCTGAGATTCTTCACTATTGGATTTGTTTTTCCAGATTTTCAGTTATACTAGCAATTCTGAACACATACAACTTAACACTACTATTTTCTCATAATTTTAAATAAAACTGACAAAACAGACTAAGCTCATTTCACTAACTATAGGTGCTCATTTGTTATGCTGTTTTGGTACATTCGTTATGACTGTTGGACCACTGCATTAGGAGTTGCGACCTATTTGATTGTTAGGCACTTATTGGTTTAGGACTTAAGGGTTCTGTTCTGATAAAGATTGGAATGTATGGACATAGCTGGCTCTTTGATGTTGTATATCATTTTTTTATATGTTTGCAGATGATTTTAATCAGTTTCCAAAGTATTGACTTATTACTAATCAGTACCAGTTCGATGTTGGTTTAGATTCCCTTTTTGCTTTAGTGCATTTAAATTGTAACCACTATACCTTCTTGACTTCTATGGATACTTTTTAAAAAAAATTACATGTGATTTTTAAACTCTATTCTATTGTTTCTTTTAAACAACTAATTGCACTTGATATGGGTGCATTAATTGTTGGTGCCAAATATCGTGGAGAGTTTGAGGATAGACCCAAGGTTGTTCTCAAAGAAGTTACAGATTCTGATGGGCAGACCATTCTTTTCATTGATGAGATTCACAAAGTTGTTGGAGCAGGTAACTATGAAGGATGCTCTTTTCTCAACTTCTACAGTGCATATAAGAGATGGGCTCCGAGAGGTACCATACGGCCATCTCTTATTGCGGGTACCACACTAGCACTTTTCAAATTGTCGATGCACCTCTTTATAGTTCTTTTAGGTTATGTGCCAATTTCTTGAGGCTTATAAGGACATTTCTACTCTATATCTAGAATCTACTCCTTCCATTTGTCTGAGGTACTGAATTTAGTGCTACCAATCCCGGTCAGTGGTAGGTTTAGTATACAAGGCTATCTCTGTTGTTGTTGTAGTTATTACACTATAGATTTGATTGTGCCTATGGTTAACATCTCTCTGAGCATGGTTTCCAGTCTGATAATCAAGTGTGCGCTCTAATTTGTATTTTCTTAGCTTGTTTAGTTTGCATATTATATGCACTCAGATGGTGTATACTAATGTTTCTATGGAATTCATTGAAAATTCATCTACTTACCCTTTCCTACCCTCAAGTACATCAAGAGTGCAAAGCTACTATTAACCTTTTGTTTCTATGGAAAGGACTAACTTTCAACTGAGTACGCTAACTGGTTGCTCTGATCAAATCTGAAAGTCGTGTTCCTTCATCTGTATCACTACAGTTTGTTGTTAATTGTTTCTGAACCTGTAGTGTGGCAACAGACATTTAGAATGTGCTAGAAGAAACCCAGCTGAAATTTGAGGAGGAAAGGTATTTGGTATTCGAACCACACTCAATTTTTTCTGAATTAACATACTAAGAGGCTCAGAGCATCTGAAGCCAGTTATAGCTTATAGGGAGCTAAACAAAAGTATACATCTTCAATGAGCACACACTAATCCATGTTCCTATCTGTGCATGCAGACAAAATTTGCTAAAAGTACTACCTAACAATTCCAAAGAGGTACTCATAAGAATTTGTACTCCAAGGTTTTGTTTTCTTCTAAAATAACACGGATTTGTACTTTAGCTGTGTGAGAATTTGTAATTCTGAAGTTGAGTGTTTGGAGAGTTTGTGAGGGCTGTGGAATGTCGAAGGTGAAGAACAATAATGGTTATCATGGAGTCACTGAGCCAATCTCGCTGAGTGGGCCGACTGAGAAGTACCTTATGCAGACAGTTGAGGTTGAAAAGGTTGGGGATTTGTATATCTGATAAACCAAAAGCTCTTCCACATTTTTTTTATTTTCCTCAGATTCATGCTATTTGTTTTAACATCGTGGTTCTATTTGTGTTGATCAGTACCTTTCAGATGCACGACTCTATGAGAGGCAAGATGAGGCTATCTTGCGAGAAGAGGTTTTAGGCAAGCTGGACCAGGTTGAACAATATCCATGGATGCCCCTCCATTTTGGATTATCATTCACTTAGGCATATACTGATTTGAAGATGTTGGATGCTGTGGCAGACTGTGAAAGCTTGGATTAAGAAGGCTACTAGGATCAGCGGGTATGGGGAGCAATTTGTTCATGAAGCAAATGCAAAGATCTTTACATTTGGTTCATACCGTCTTGGGGTAATCCACCTTACTGTTTATCAAATATCTTTATATATATTATTAAAAAAATTATAAACTGTTATTGTACACTGTGGTCTCATTTGGTTGTTGCCTTTCCATGCTCCGCCAAATAGTTGGCTGACCAAATTAAGGCGACCCAGGAATCGGCTGGGCATCAGCCTTACCATGGCATTACTCTACCACTGAGTTAAAATGGCTTTTTATTCAATAATTAGCCACTTTCATTTACCATTATGGGTCTACTGCATAATGTACATATTACATGTATATATTAAACATTGTGTGCATGGATTTTATGTTTCATTTTCCCCATGTACGATCTTAAAATTTCAGTTAGGTACAAATCTTTGATTATTGCTTCTATCATGCTGTTTATCACAGTGGCTTAAAGGAACTGCTCTGAATATGGTGTGTAATCTATTGCACAGGTACATGGCCCTGGTGCCGACATTGACACCCTATGTGTTGGTCCAAGACATGCAACTCAAAACGTAGGAGGGGCTCCCTTTGAAATCCCAGAGTTATTGTATCACTATGATGCCAAATGAACCTTTTAATTTTTCCCTCCATAGGAGTACTTCTTCAGATGGCTTCATGACATCCTAGCTGAGATGCCAGAAGTTTCTGAGTTACATCCAGTACCAGATGCTCATGTGCCTGTTCTGGGATTCAAAATTAATGGGGTCTCAATTGACCTTGTGTATGCTAATCTTGCTCATGCAG
The DNA here is from genome assembly GCF_902167145.1 of Zea mays. Classification (NCBI taxonomy): domain Eukaryota; kingdom Viridiplantae; phylum Streptophyta; class Magnoliopsida; order Poales; family Poaceae; genus Zea; species Zea mays. Next base: position 29,556,263 of record NC_050098.1, on the reverse strand, counting down.
CGATTCCTGAGGTAAGTTTGTCTTACTGCACTGCTGTTTGAACAAACTTTTGAATTTTCATACTTTGTTGGTAAAGGCCATAGAAGTATATCACCATGAATCTATCCCCTTCCTTTTGTGAATCTTTTACTATTATTTTTATAAGGCCATTCTAGATGCTTTTACCTATGTTACTGGTAACAATGATGAATGTTTTGCTGCGTGCTTTAAAATGACCGACGACAGGTGCTTATGAACATAAGGAGTATTTAATATGTTTTTTCAGTAGATTGTCCACATTCCATTGTGATTGGTGAAAACTGTTTTAATGCCAGTGATCAGGGTATGTCCATTTCAGTTACACACTTATGTGATTTCATACTGTAAGATGTCCTTTTCTAAACTATTATAATATTGGAGTTTTTTTTGAATTTTCATATTTTGTTGGTGAAGACCATAGAAGCATATCAGCATGAACCCATCCCCTTCTTTTTGTGAATCTTTACTATTATTTTTATAAGGCCATTCTAGATGCTTTTACTTATGTTACTGGTAACAACTATGAATGTTTTGCTGCGTGCTTTAAAATGACAGAAGGCATGTGCTTATGAACATAAGGAGTATTTAGCAATGTGATAATATGTTATTTTAGTAGATTGTACACATACCATTGTGATTGGTGCTATTTCGTTTAAGCCATGAAGGCTTGAATCTCTTTATGCTGTATCACATAATGCCTTGGGGTCACCTAGGTCACACCACTATACTACACCATATCGAGCTCTTAAATTCATTTGATCTTCATGAAACTGAAAGACTGAAACTGTCTGTTAATTTTATTTCATGGCCTTGGTGATTCGAAGTCATTTGCTTCTACCTCCTCTCACGCATATGAACTATTTATTTGTTTCTTATCATGGTTGTGCTTTGGTGTCCTGAATCATGACTGTCAATGTTCACAGCATATGTTCTTGTAGGTTGAATAGAAGAGAAGAGTAGAAGCACTGGGGCGCGGAAAAGTAGAGCTGAAGAAGATTGAGAATCCAACAAACCGCCAAGTTACCTTCTCCAAGAGGCGGATGGGGTTGTTCAAGAAGGCAAACAAGCTAGCCATTCTTTGTGATGCACAAATCGGAGTCATCATATTCTCTGGCAGTGGCAGGATGTACGAGTACTCCAGCCCTCCATGGAGGTGCGTGAAGCATTCTTTTATTTATTTATTTATTTATTTATTTCTAAAGCTTGTTTAGTACAATAACATATAAGGTTCAGCTTTATTCTGCTATAAGGTTTTAGACTTTAGTAATGAGTTCAAAAAATTCATGAGAGCTTCAGAACTGATTTGCAATTATTCGTGCCAACTACAATCTTATGCTGAGAAATTTGAGCTCGTTTGAGGACGAGTGAGTTTGAATGCAATAGAGCTAATGATTAGTTAGCTAAAAAATATTAGTGAAATTAGCTAGCTAACAAATATTCTCTCGTATCTTTTTTATTTGTCGTGTTTTAGTTCAAAAATGAACCAACGAGCAACAAATATTCGAGAACAGTGATAGTAGCTAGCTAATTTGCTAAACATAGCTAATAGTTGAACTATTAAATAGATTGTTTGGATGGCTTCAACTAATTTTAGTAGCTAAGTATTAGCTTTGTGTTTTGGCCATAGATGACTTGTTGAGGGATGATCCCATGGTCATTTGTATGTTTCCAATTTGTGTTTTTATTACATAATTGTCTAATTGGTGTCAGGTCTTCTTCCATGGGCGGATCATTGTCGACTGGTGGTGTCAGGTCTTCTTCCATGGGCGGATCATTGTCGACTGGTGGTGTCAGGTCTTCTTCCATGGGCGGTGCTGTGGAGCACCAGATTGTCTCACGTATTTGACCAGCAACAAGGGATGAAGATTGTCGACTGGTGGTCTCACGTCGATAGATCATAACTCAAGTTTTATTATAGATCTTGGTGCTATTTCATCTGATACGTCATGTTTCAATGATTAATTTATAGTGAACCTGTAAGATATAAAATGACCTTTATGACAGAACCAACTGCAAGAACAGAGTATTCTGAAAAACCTTTGTTGAAGTAAATGTAATCGAGTTTCCTAGCAATCTTGTTCCTACTGGTATCATATTTCTTTGAGCTAATCTTGTTCATCAGCTTTATATGGCTCTTGCTATGAACATAAGCTATGTACTTGTCCGGATTTTGTATATTATAGTGATGTTTGCACTCTCCATCCGTTTTCAATTCCATTGTTACTTCTGTCGCAACGCACGGGCACTCACCTAGTCATAAAAGAAAAGGCTAAGAAACAATTACAATTATAGTCCATTTGTTACGTGGTCTCTTATCAAACTCTTTTGTAGGAAAATGTGTGACTTTTATGTTACTAGCATATAGACCTTGCTAACGTTACGATCCGGGGAGGAGAGGGGTCGATGGTGGCGACAATACGAGGGCAGGGTTGACGGTGACGCGAGTGAGAGGAGGGAGCGATGGGAACACAGAGGGAGGAAAGGCTAGGGCAGCGGGGTCGCGTGGGAGGGATGATAGATGATCCAAATAATATTGTTCACTGGATTTGAGTAAGGGAGATGGGGTTATCAACGATCTGAATCGTTGGTTTTGATGGTGTGTTAAATCAATGCACAATTTGTTTGATGGATTTAGTGTATGTTATGAGTGTATGAGTATTTTGCTTAGGTGGGTTTGCAAAATTTAAACTGATAGATTATATAATAATATAGATATAGATAATAACAGTATATCAAAAAGAATAAATGATAGTCTCTCTATCTTTTTATTATGTCTACTAGGTGAGTGCCTGTGCGTTGCAACGGGGACCTATAATACCACGATAATTATGTACAAATAGGTTTATGCCTGTGCGATGCTACGAGGAAACACATGGAATCATTATCTATGTGGTATCGCAAATCAAACAAAGCATAAAATTTATACACATGACATGACACCGTAAATCAAACAACATATCATAACACGAGACTTCTCGACCTAAATTAGATATATATAAATTTTACATGATCTTAAACAACACAGTGTTTCAATTTACTCATATCATAACCACTACAAAAATAAAAAATAACCACAACAACTTTCATCAAAAGATAGATACAAGTAGACTTGCCGGTGGGTACCCAACACTCGTATCATAACCACTACATCTGAGTAGAATATGGAATACAAAAGATTACACATTCATATTTAAAATAGACGTAAATATGGGATACAAATATATGATAATACATCCATTCAATTAATTTTTATGCACCACGATGTATATTTTCTATTGATGTGGCCATTTACTTGACCAATGTCGTATTGACAGGCCACATATGCATGTTTGCTTTACCACCGCAATTGGCAATAGTCATCTAAACACGTCACGTAAAAATAACAGCAAGCTCTAGCTAGATAGTATAAATTTGGTAAGAAAAGGACGTAAATGAAGCTCAAATCGAACATCATGATAGCATGCACCGGGATTTTTTCTCAGAGAGAAGAATCCTTGCTAAAAAAAGAGAGAGAACAGAACACACATGGAGACATATGCATTATCCTCACCAAATTAGTGCATCAAAAAATAAAATTATTAGTATGGGGCCAGTGTGATTTTTCATAGTGATAAATGATTGCTGTTAATTGGTGCCTCTCAGTCCAGAAATGGCAGATGGTAAAAACACACTATGAAAGAACCCAATATTTGTGGTAGATGAGCAGTTGTTTTATGTTTCTCGATCAGAAGGATTTACAATTTTCTAGTGCTTGAGATGGTGGCATCCACTAATAATGCATCATCTTACAATGTAATTGGACGACAATAGAATAATTCATAACTACCAATGTTTGACACACCTTGTAAGCACGGCAGTTGGGTTGCATTGCTCAACAAAAAATAAATGATCACCTATCACCGTTCTATTTCCAACTTATACAACAGATTTACATCATTAGAAAAAATAAAGGCGCAATGCTTTTACATATCTGGAAAACAGATGGTTGATAATTGATACTTGCATTCGTTTTTCCTATGCCAACACCATGAACCCAAGCTAGAACACATGAAGGTGAGTTGGGAGCCACAGTGTTGCCTTACCCGCCTTGGCCTGCCGCTCTCCCCTTTGTGCCCTTACCACTGAGCCACTACTAATCCTAGTTAATACAATGTATAAAAATCAAATGGAGGTTAGAGCATATATCTTGAAATTAATAGGATTTGTAAAACAATAACCATAGTTGGTGTAACACCCCGGGCTTTAAGGGACAAAGCCGGGTGCATCTCATACATGCGCCAAAGAAGACAACATATATAATAACAGAGTGTATAGAGATAAATGTCATAATATAATCAGAGTACTTATTACATAGCGGAAGTCTTACAAAATAAAAGGTAAATATAAAACGAACTAAGGATCGTCCTTGGCGCCAGAAAGTCAACTGGGAGACGCCACCTAGATCGAATCGAACTCCTCGATACGTGACTCCACTTGAACCACCTGTTCTTCTCCTGTGGGGGGGTGTGAGACAACAAGGGTGAGCTCACATATGTTCATCACTCAACAATTTGTGGGGAATAATGTGGCATGAACTCACCAAAGGTGGGAGTTCATGTGATGTGTAAGGCTGATCAACAATAGGGGTTAAAGCTGAGCATTGCTTTTAATAAGTTGGTCAAAAATTTATTAGTAGTTACTAAATATAAGTAAATACCAAACCATAATAAATAATAATAGAACAAAATTAATAAATAATCCCATGCAAATGCAAATGACAAATTGAATTTAGGTTCCATAAATTAATCATGCAAGAGTCCTGAGCTGCTCATGACCGTGAGCTCGGCTAGTATACCAGTTTTACACTTTGCAGAGGTTGTACCCTGTAACCACAAGTCGTGTATCCCATGTCGCCAGGGTTAGCTAGACCCTTAGACACTACCGAGGTGAATGGTTAGGGATCCACTACGAGGCTTTTATAAAGTTTCACTAGCTTCCGAAAACCCGCTACAGTTTATGGGAAGAGCACTTGCAAGAATCCCTCGTCTGACCGCCATCGCAGCAAAATCAACCCGAGAACCTCCTTGCATGCAACTCCCCTACTGCCCTTGCCCCTTTCGGGTAAGGTAGTCTTCCACTAGCTTTCCTAATTAGTTAGCCAAGGGCGTCCCGTTCCACCCTTGTGGTGGCACGTGTTTCTCAAGTTAAGCTCCATGTTCCAATTAAAGATAATGATCTTGACATGAACATAAGTAAAATAACAGAATAATTGGAACATGGATATAATGAAATATTAATTCCAAAACCATATAGCAATAGCAAAAACTACCCATGTGATTCAGAGGTAACAAGGTAAAAAGGATGAACAGACTACGGTGACCTATTGGGTCCCATCAAAATTAAACCTATGCATGGATAAATGATATTAAAGAACATTATTGGGTAAACAAAGGTGATCAAGGGCACAACTTGCCTGGTGTTGGGGGTCTGCTTCATCGCCGAAGGTCCTTTAAGAAGAAACACCTTCGGAAGATCAGCATAGAAGCAAACATAGCGTGAAGGTACATGCCGAAGGTACCTTCCAGGGAGCTTCGCCATAGCGACATGCCTTGATACGAAGGGTTGCACCGACTTAAAGAGGAAAAGACCAATCGACCCATGGTAATTTGTGCCAAGATTGTAACTAGTTATCAAGGATATAAATGTAATTTTGATCGGGCTACGTCCCGTGCCTATAAATAGGTGAACAGTACCCCTGTACTGTTCACGCTGACTTGTATTCGCTCGTGCGTCACGTTTGGATTTTTTACCTTCTGTTAAGCTGAAGGTACAAATGTAATTCAATATTGTTCTTATTTATTCATGATGATTAATGAAGATATGTTAATAATTTCATATGATTATCCATGTTATTTCTCATGTTTCATATGCTTCGTCTTTCATTAACACATACTGAGATGATGAAGGTACATCCTTCATGACCTTCGTCCGAAGATCGTTATATCCTAAGGGAAATAATGTTTCGAAGGACGAAGGACATTTAACCATTAACCTCTTTTTTGTGTTGCCTTGTTCTTAATTCGAAGTAGTTGAGAACAAGTCCCCAACATTGGCGCCCACCTCCGGTGAACTCACTTCCACTTTTGAGCTGATGGCTTTGTTTAACAATCAAGCTGAAACACCTTCGGCTACGAAGTTGGTGCTCCCGATAACAGGCGGCTCAAGCTCAGAGCCGTCTAACAAGAAGCAGAAGAAAGAAGCGCAGAGAAGGGTGCAGCATGTTGGGGTGCAGGGACCCTTCATCAAGTCAAAATGGTCCCACATCCCAATCACCTTCTCCTAGGAGGACCTTTAGCTCAAAGATTACCCTCACAATGATGCCATGGTCATATCTTGTGTCATCAAGGGATTTCTGGTCCATAATGTTCTGGTTGATACAGGCAGTGCAGCGGATATCATATTTGCTAAGGCCTTCAGACAGATGCAAGAGCCACAAGACAAGATTCATGATGCTACACACCCTCTTTGTGGCTTTGGAGGAAGGCAGATTGTAGCACTCGGCAAAATCACAATGCCAGTGACCTTTGGCTTCATCCATAACACAACTGAACATGTTGTCTTTGACATTGTTGATATGGAGTACCCCTATAATACAATCATTGGTCGAGGGACACTTAATGCTTTCGAAGTGATACTTCATCCAACATATTTATGCATGAAGATACCTTCGGAGCAAGGGCCCATTGCTGTCCATGGGAGTCAAGAAGCTGCCAAAAGAGTCGAAGGAAACTGGACAGATTCAAAGGCAATCCATAATATAGATGGAGCCAAAGCCTGTGAGCAGTATAAATACAAAAGGGAGAAGGCTGCTTCGGCGGATCAGCCGAAGCCTATGCTCCTATGTGAAGACATAGCAGAACAAAGGGTATTACTGGGGTATTAGCTATCTGAAGAGGAAGAGAAGACTTTGCTAAGATTCTTATTCAACAACAAAGATGTCTTTGCTTGGTCAGCCAATGATCTCTATGGTGTCAACAGAGATGTCATTGAACATTCACTCAATGTGGATCCATCCTTCAGGCCAAGAAAACAAAGGCTTCGGAAAATGTCTGATGACAAAGCCGAAGGTGCTCGGAACGAAGTGAAGAGACTTCTTAGTGCTGATGTTATCAGAGAGGTGAAATACCCAAAGTGGCTAGCCAACACTGTTATGGTGAGGAAGGCCAATGGTAAATGGAGAATGTGCATTGATTTTACAGATCTTAACAAGGCTTGTCCAAAGGACGAGTTCCCATTGCCAAGAATAGACTCTCTAGTAGAAGCAACGGCCTCTTCAGAGCTCATGAGTCTACTGGACTGTTACTCAGGCTACCACCAAATTTGGATGAAGAAGGAAGATGAGCTGAAGACTAGTTTTATAACCCCCAGTGGTACATATTGCTATCTTCGGATGCCTGAGGAGTTTAAAAATGCTGGAGGAAGCATCAACAGAATGACAGCAAGGGTCCTTCATTCTCAAATAGGCAGGAATGTGCTGACCTATGTTGATGATATCATAGTCAAAAGCACGAAGCAAGAAAATCACATTGCTGATTTGCAAGAGACATTTGTCAATTTCAGGCAAGCTGGTCTGAAGTTAAATCCAGAAAAGTGTGTTTTTGGGGTGAAGAAGGGCAAGTTCCTTGGCTGTCTAGTATCAACGAAGGGAATTGAAGCCAACCCAAGCAAGATTGAAGCTATCCTTCGGATGGAGCCGCCAAGCACAAAGAAAGGGGCTCAATGGCTGGCAGGTAGATTAGCATTGTTAAACAGATTCATATCCAGATCACCAGAAAGAAACCTGTCATTCTTTGAAATACTGAAGTCAGCCAAAGTTTTTCAATGGGGCCCGGCTCAGCAAAAAGCCTTCGAAGAGTTGAAGCAATACTTAATTGATTTAACAACATTAACTCCACCTTTGCCAGGGGCTCCATTGCTCTTATATGTGGCAGCTTCGCTCTCTGCAGTGAGTGCGGCGCTTGTACAGGAGAAGCTAGATGGCCAAGTCAAAAAACAAGCTCATGTATACTTCGTCTTCGAAGTTTTAAGTTTGTCAAAGAAAAATTATACAGAATTGGAGAAGGTGTTGTATGCTATGTTAATGGCCCCTAGGATGCTTCGACATTATTTTCAAGCATATCACATAATTGTTCCTTCGTCATAGCCTCTGAAGGACATAATGAGGAACAGAGAAGCTACTGGAAGGATTGGAAAATGGGCGGCAGAGCTTAACGAATTCACCATTGACTATGTGCATAGATCCTCAATTTAGTCCCAGGAGTTAGCAGACTTCATCGCTGACAAGACGCCAGGGGCTCAGGAAGAAGAAATAAACAAAGACGACGAAGCTTGGACAGTGTTCTGCGATGGTTCTTGGGGAACCTTCGGTGCAGGAGCGGCTGCTGTCCTCGTAGCACCTTCGAAAGTCAGAACATGTTATGCAGCCAAGCTTGACTTTAGTTGTACAAATAATATTGCTGAATACGAACCACTTCTGTTGGGGCTTCGAAAGTTAAGGGCAATGGGAATAAGAAGGGCCATCCTGAAAACTGATTCTCAAGTCATTTCTGGCCATGTAGACAAAAGTAGCAAGGCAAGAGACCCGAAACTTGAAAAATATCTGGATACAGTTCGAAGGTTGGAGGCTTCTTTCGAAGGTTTTTTTTGTCAAGAATATTCTAAGAGGTGAAAATGAGCATGCAGATCTGCTAGCCAAATCAGCGGCTCAGGGGCTCCCTCTACCTTCGGAAGTATTTTTTGAAACAATAAAGGCACCTTCGGTTGAACTCATGGAGAGAGCAGTGCTTGTTATTTCTCCAATACATAGTGAATATTGGAGGACTAATATTATATCTTTCCTCCAAGGTAATTGTCTTTCGGATGACGAAGCTTATAATAAGAGAATGGAAACAAGGACAAGACCATATGTGATAATAGAAGGGAATTATATAAACATGGAGTATGTTCTCCACTCCTCAAGTGTTTATCAAGAGCTGAAGATATTGAATTAATAAAGGAGATACATGCAGGTCTGTGTGGATCTCATATTGGGTCTAGGACCTTGTTGGGAAAAGTGTTTAGACAAGGATTTTACTGGCCGAAGGCAGCTTCGATTGCAGCAGAGCTAGTTCAAAAATGTGAAAATTGCCAAAAATGTGCAAGAGACCAGAAACGACCTTCATCTCTCACTCAGCTAATACAGCCCACCTGGCCGTTGCAAAGATGGGGCCTGGATTTGTTAGGCCCACTTCCACCAGCGCAAGGCAATTTGAGATATGTTGTGGTGGCTGTAGAATATTTTTCTAAGTGGATTGAAGCGAAGCCTTTGGCTACAGTAACTTCAGTTACAGTCCAGAAATTCTTCTGGCAAAATATTGTTTGTCGCTTCGGCGTGCCGAAGGCTATAACTGTGGACAATGGACAGTTTGATGCCGAAACTTTCAAGGATTTCTGTGATCAGATTGGCACGAAGATTCATTTTGCATCAGTTAGGCATCTGGAGTCAAACGGGCTGGTCGAAAGAGCAAATGGCATTATAATGACGAGAATAATGAAGCTAATCTTCAATCAGCCCAGAGGAAAGTGTCCAGATGAGTTGATTAAAGTAGTGTGGAGCCACAATACAACCATATCAAGATCAACAGGTTTTACACCGTTCAAATTATTATTTGGTGACGAAGCTATAACTCTAGAAGAAGCTAAAGCGGGGTCAATAAGAACAGCAGCTTCGACAGAAGGCGAAGCTGATTATCACGTAGCAAAAGATACTATAGAATGGACCAGACTTCAGACTGTGGAGAATATCAATAAATACTAAGCCGAAACAATAAAATGGCGTGACATAAAAGTTCGGTTGAAAAATATTAAGCCAGGGCATTTGGTGATTCGAAGAGTGGCCAATCTGGATACAGTAGGCAAATTGCAGCTGAAGTGGGAAGGACCTTTTTTTGGTGGTATCTTCATCGAGGCCCGGTTCTTACAGATTGAAGGATATGGACGTCAACGACATTTCTAGATCTTGGAATGCGGATGAGCTTCGACGATATTATGTGTAATTTGATGTAATCTTTTTTCATTTTTTCCTATGGCACCCTTTTCCTTTCCAAAGGGGGAGAAAGGTTTTTAATGGAGCCATAGCTTGTAATTTTTCATTTCTTATTTAGCTCCACGAGAGCAAATCCCCCAAAAGAATGTAAAATGTAAAATCTGAGCATGCACTATCGAGTGCAGAAAAAAAGCAGGGAGAAGCTCAAAAGTCGTCCCTAAGGCGATGCAGAACATGACGAAGATACAAAAAGTTGTTCCTAAGGGATCACATCGTAAGTTTTCTGCTCAAAAGTCGTTCCTAAGGGAATGCAGAGCCAAATACCGCCGAAATATAAGGCGAAGAAGTTCAAAAGTCGTTCCTAAGGGGATGCAGAACTTATACCGCCAAAATAGAAGGCGAAGAAGTTCCAAAGTCATTCCTAAGGGGATGCAGAACTTACACCAAAAAATAAACGGTGAACACCAAAAAATAAACGGTGAAGAAGACTCCAAAGTCATTCCTAAGGGGATGCAGAGTCTGGGTGTGGCTTCGTAAGCGTGTGTTTGGACATTCATTTGCACGTTACATCACATCATTCATTACATTCATACACATTCATTTAGAGATTCGTAGGATCATCATCATAACATAGAGTACAAACAGATGCTTCGACTCTGATGACAAGGCTTCGATGAGTATAAAAGAAGCAAAGTTATGCTTCGTTGTGTACGAAAAGAAGGGAAGGTGTTTTTCGTCTTCGGCTCAAAAAATACAAGTTTCGTCCACATCAAAGCAGTTCATACATGGATGGAAAGGTAAAAATATATTACAAGGTATGGACAAATTTACAGAGCAGTGTTTGATTCCTAAATTACAATATCTTTTACAAAGTTAATTCAAAATTTCTCTAGAGCTTTTTGCAGCATCTTCATCAGTATCCGTCAAGCTTCGGATCATCGATCTTTGGCTTCGTCATCCTGTACATAACAAAGCGGTATAAGGTAAATAGAAATCTCAGGAGAAGGTAAGCAATAGGTACAAGTTTATTACCGGCTTGAGATGACTTCGAGCTTCGTCACCAGTTAAGTTTCGCCCACCCTTCATCCAGATTTGTGTTATAAATCTATTTCCAATGCTTCGGGCCAGGCTGGGGATGTCAGTTAAATCCGCTGGTGATAGGCTGAAGTTTGGTCTGTTTACGGTCTTCCCATGCGTGCAACCAGTCTTCATGAAAGCAATAGCTGTGTCGTGAGAAGCTAGCAGGGCACAAAAGTCACCGTGCCCAGCTATAACTTCGTCAAGCGCATCAACTTCGCCCTCAATATGTTCGAAGGTGCTTGGCAGGTCTTCAACCGAAGGTTCAAAATTTTCAGAACTAGCTCCAACTGAGTTGAAGACCTGCTTCAGCCGTTGCACGCACCGGTTGCCGAAGTTTAAACATTTGTCCTGAAGCTCCTCAAGGATTTTTGCAAATTCAAACTCTTTTCGACTTCGGCTTCAAGCTTCGTATCAAAATTCTTCTTTTCTTGCTCGAAGCTTTCTGACTTTAGGAGGAGTTCACTGTTTAATCTGGCAATTTCGGCTTCGGCTTCCGCCAATGAACCCTCCATTGTTTGAAGAACAAAATCTTTCTTTTCAAGAGCAGCTTCATGATCTTTGATTTTGCTCTCCAAGCCCTCAATTATAACCTCATTTTTCTTATCTTCGAGGTCCTGTTGCATCCTCAAGGCTTTACTTAGTAGCATACTCTATGCAAAATAACCTTCATCAGCAATCACCTTCATCGTAAAACAATGAAAAGCCGAGGGAAAAAAATTTACCTTGAAATTAGAATAGAATAAACTACCGACGATTTGCTGTCGTCGGTAGCGACTGATGTCAGCTTCAAGCTTCGGAAAACCAACACTCTTCGACAGAGTGCTCATAACCTTTACTCCAGTTCGATCTCGGATACATCCTAAGGCTTCTTCGTTAATTCCGCCGAAGAGCATCGCTCCTGGCTGGTAGCCACAGGATATAGCATATTCCTGTAGCTCCTCCTTCTCAGCCTTGGATAATTCTTGACCAATTATATTTTGAAAGTTAAAGACCTTTTCTTCCGAAACATCTTCAGCGATTTCCTTTCTTTTTCAGGCACTGTGGCCAGGACTTCTTCCGCAGCAGCAGCAGTCTCCTCTGCAGCCAAATCCAAGAGTACCTCATCGATATGAGATAATGTACTTTCCAGGTTGGTAGCTTTGGCAGTTGCAGCTTCGGCAGCTGGTGTTATTTTTGACCCTGAGGTCGGCGGTGGCGTTTCTTCAATAGCTTCTATAACAGTAACAATCCTTCGCTTTTTTGGCCCAACCACCTTCTTTGCTGCTGAAGGTGTGTCCTTCTTCTATAAAAGCTTTGTCAGTTCCAGCCTTAGTGGACTTAGCAGCTTGATAGGTAAGGATTCGGTCATTACCTTTAAAATTTCTTCCACTTCGGCAGCAGAAGGTGTCGAAGGAGCTCCCTCTTCTATCTTAGCCATCTTCGGCTCTGGAGTTGCAGTTTTTCTCTTCTTCGAGGTTGTCACCTTTGGCTCAGGGCTGGATTTTTTCTTTTTCAAAGTTTTTTCATCTTCTTTTATCATCCTAGCAGCCTGTCTGTTCATAACACTGACAACCCTCTTTCTCTTTGACCCTTCGACACCCTTGCTTAGTCGTTCATAGTCAGGGTATTCAAAGTTCAGGGCATCCATTACCTGATTCAGCCTTCGTTTTGGTCCGGTGCTGAAGGCCGCGATCATCAGTTGATCTTCTTTTTTAGTATAGTTGCCCAAAATTTCGTTGCACATAGCCTCAATTATTTCTAGCCACTCTTGGCAAGGCTCTTTGAATTGTTTCTCGAACTTGAAGCGATAGGGCAATCGAACAAGTTCATTCTTTTTCTTTGCTCCCCTCAGCTTCGGCATATTCCATTCACTCAACGTCGGAAATACCCCATTGGCTAGGTATTCTTGCACCAGATCTCTAGTGCCGATCCGCTCAGTCACAACTCTGAATTCTGCTACAGCCTGTTGGCATGGTGACCCCGACGACATGCGTCATAGGGGCCTCGTTAGCCTGAAGCTTAAACTCAGCGGGCTCATTACCAGCGTCTTCAATTTCTCCCTCTTCTTCTCATCGTCCTTATTATAGAACCACTCACTTTTCTAGCTGGTTGGCCACTTAGTGCGGTAGCTAAGCACCAGGGCCTTCATATCCTTGCGGTACGCGAAGTTATAACAACCAAAATTCTCATGAAGCCCATCTTCTCTAGCCTTTGTTTGATAATGTAGCTCATGCACTTGGCAGAAAGCTTTAGCATTTAGGTCCATTCCCTGGCTTCGAAGGGCCCAAATGAAGATGCTGAGCCTAACGATAGCGTTAGGAGTCGGCTGATGAAGATAAATTTCATAATTATCCAAAACTTCCCCAATCATCTCATGAAGCGGAAACCGCAATCCAGCTCTGGAAAAGCTTTTGAAAACTACTACTTCATCATTTTTCGGCTCTGGAGTGGTTTATTCTCCGGCAAAACGAAGAAGCTTCTTCTCTGTCTCCCCGAAGTAACCGAGCTTCATCATCATGGGCACATCGGCCTCAGAGACAGTAGATTTTTCAAAATCTAAGTGGCTGTGCTTTGCTGGGATTAGAGTGTTATAGTCTTCCTCTTCATCAGCATTTTCTTCCTCAATATCAGCTTCTTCAGCTTCAGCAGTATGTGCATCTTCATCGATAGCCCCCTCTGTCACAACCAATCCCGATTGCCTCATAACTTCGGAAATCGGGGCTATCTCAGTGGCTTCGGCTTCCTCTCCTTCGCGGGGCACCCTTGCAGTTGATCGTACTCTGGCCATTTGATGTTGAATCTCTTACGAGTTTTTACGAAGCTGGTGACTTTTACAGTTTTGACGAAGCTTTTTCTTTTACCGAAGCTAAATCAAAATGATGCTTCGCTCGAGAACATAGTGAATAAGATTTGGCTATGGTTAAAATTTTCAACAGCACAACAGTGCAATGGCAATGAATGTTGTGGTAACTTCACAACTACCCGTCTGTTTATATAGTGCTGCAGGTGGGAAGGTGAACCGCCAAGTTGCCTGCACCGCTGAACAGTTACCTGCATCCACTGAATGGTGGACCACTCAGCGTTTGAAGGAGAATCACCATATCGTGTGTACCCGCCGCATGGTGGGCCACCTCGTGCTCGGAATAGTTTAATCGTTTCTCGACAACGAGCTCAGGGAAGATGTTTTTCGGACCTTCGGCATTCCGAAGCCTGGGAGATATTTTCACGGATCAAGCTCGAAGGGTCTACTGTTGGGGGTCTGCTTCATAGCCGAAGGTCCTTTAAGAAGAAACACCTTCGGAAGATCAGCATAGAAGCAAACATAGCACGAAGGTACATGCCGAAGGTACCTTCCAGGGAGCTTCGGCATAGCGACATGCCTTGATACGAAGGGTTGCACCGACTTAAAGAGGAAAAGACCAATCGACCCATGGTAATTTGTGCCATGATTGTAACTAGTTATCAAGGATATAAATGTAATTTTGATTGGGCTGCGTCCCATGCCTATAAATAGGTGAACAATATCTCTGTACTGTTCACGCTGACTTGTATTCGCTCGTGTGTCACGTTTGGATTTTTTACCTTCTGTTAAGCCGAAGGTACGAATGTAATTCAATATTGTTCTTATTTATGCATGATGATATAATGAAGATATGTTAATAATATCATATGATTATCCATGTTATTTCTCATGTTTTATATACTTCGTCTTTCATTAACACATACTGAGATGATGAAGGACGCTGACTTGTATTCGCTCGTGTGTCACGTTTGGATTTTTTACCTTCTGTTAAGCCGAAGGTACGAATGTAATTCAATATTGTTCTTATTTATGCATGATGATATAATGAAGATATGTTAATAATATCATATGATTATCCATGTTATTTCTCATGTTTTATATACTTCGTCTTTCATTAACACATACTGAGATGATGAAGGTACGTCCTTCATGACCTTCATCCGAAGATCGTTATATCCTAAGGGAAATAATGTTTCGAAGGACGAAGGACATTTAACCATTAACCTCTTTTTTGTGTTGTCTTGTTCTTAATTCGAAGCAGTTGAGAACAAGTCTCCAACACCTGGCACTTGAGATTCCAGGTACCAGGGTGATTCTTCAGATCCTCGTGTCCACATGCTAGTCGTAGCAATACAAACAAACATGGTATAGACAAAATTAACATCACACTAAACATAAGAACTAATTGTATAATAATGATCTACGCGAAGCTACGAGATCGTGGGAACGAGAACCACCAAGATCGGAGTCATGGTCATCAAGTTATGGTGTGATTAAATGATTAACACCAGGTTCTATGTTTATAATTCCAAAGAAAAGATAACTTAAAGTAGTAATTTATTCAACTTTAATCTAAATTATGAATTGACCATAAATCATATCTTAGTAGATTATTAAGCAAATTAACAAGTCTAACCAACATAAATTAAATAAAAATCTAATTAGGAAAGAATGAGACATGATATATTAAATGTTGTTACTGAATAGTAAATATTCGTACGAGACTAACACAACTTGAACGGATCAAATCAGAATCATAGATCTTAAGTTATGAATTTCTAATGATTTTATGTGTTTTGTACAAGATTAAATAGGATATAAATTTTAATGTGACTTTCATGTGAAAACAGTGGCACTAAATAATAAACAATAATATTACAAAATTATATGAACTAGAATGAATTAATTTGGACTCCATATGAATTTTCTATGAATTAAACAAGTTATAGGAATTGTTTTTATATTAAAAATTCATTCTATAATTAATTAACTAATGGGGTGTTTGGTTTCTAGGGACTAATGTTTAGTCCCTAGATTTTATTCCATTTTAGTTCTAAAATTGCCAAATATAGAAACTAAAAATTTATTTTAGTTTCTATATTTAGTAATTTATACACTAAAAAGGAATAAAATGAAGGGACTAAACATTAGTCCCTAGAAACCAAACACCCCCTAATTTCCTCGGATCTCTGGACTGCGCACCAACATTCATGAATTGCAGGGGCCCTGGCGCAAAAATAAATAAGACACAGAGACCAGCTACGTGGACTGCGGGTTGATTCTTGGTAAACAGAGGGATTCTTTTGAGATATTGTCACGTGAAGGGGTATCTACCTACTAGAGCCGTCAGATCTCATCGGAACGACCAGGATTACATCTTGCTATATTAGAATCGGCGTGGATCCCGAACCGTCCATTCTCGATCCAACGCATCGGATTTAATGAGGCCAAGACCCGACTCTGATCGCCGATTGACGGATGAATGGCCACGATCTACTCCCCCCAACGGGTATTCTCACGCCTAATCACCACCGCCCATCTATGGATCAACGACCCACAGAACTCCGGCGCGCACGACTCTTCCCTAACACTACGCGCGCGGCGGCGCCAGAGCGCCCGTGGCAGCGCCATGGCCGGCGTCACCCAAACTCCGAACCACGCGCCCAAACACCGATTCGATGAATGCTACGCAAGGCAGTAATGACGGCGAACATGGCCAAGGGCATCTTACCGGCAATGACGTCGCAGAGGAGTCGGGCTACAGCGCGAGCAGGTTCTACGACGGGGCAGCAAGTGCGGCGAGGAATTCCCCCCAGTCCGGATGCAATCCTCGCCAGAAAGAGCCCCGGACCGATGCGAGGTGACCTAGCAACACACCTCGACTGCTTGGTGAGTCCCGAAGTGGTGGCGCAGGCGAGTTCCACGGTGGCGGCACATTGCAGGGCGGTGCGAGCGCGGAAGATAGGAAACAGGGGAGAGGTAGCTGCGAGAGGGTTAAATACTTCCGGGATGGCGCGGCCCCGGCGTGATATTCGCGGTTCGTTACCGAGTCCACCGGCATGAAGCCATCCGCGGGATCTCTGGTGAGCAGCAATGGCGGCCAGCACAATGTTCGTCGCACGAACAGGGAGAGTCCGGTTGACGCGGACCCCATACGCCAGAGAAAGGGGATGCGCAGATGAACGGTTGGGACACGGTGCAAGCGCGGGTCACGGCGGGCGTTGCGCAAGCGAGGGACCCGGTCCCTGATTCGGGATTTGGTCAGGCCTCCGTCCGAGCTTTGCGGCATGGTGGAGAAGACACACCTGACCGCGGTACCCCACCCGGCGGTGACTCAATCAGAGATGCGTTGAAAAGGGCCGTGCGGCTGTCCCCCTAGGGCCCACTCGGCAGCATGCACGAGCACCACTGTGGAGACGAACACGTGGGGTCAGCCTGTCAGCGTAGCATCCCCACGTCGGGCCTGCACAAGTGATCAGAAGATGGGCCGAATGGAGCGCAGAATTGGCCCAATACGCAGGGAAGGCTTTCTTTTCTTTTTTATTATTATTTTTCATGTTTTGTTATTCCTTATTCAAATTTCTATTCTTTCTTAATTCTAATTCCAATAAAGTTCAAAACTCAAACATAAAGGTCACTCAAAAATCAATCATGATGCAATGGATATACATTTATTTTAATTTATTTATTTGTTTGGTAGATGTTTGAAATATAAAACACACTCATATTGTTCCTTTTTTAGGAAAATAGCATTTTTTGCACGTGGGATAAGAATTAAAAGTTACTTCAAAAATAAATATTCAGTATCTATTTATTTTCAAAGAAGGTATTCTATACTTTCATTTAAGGATTTCTTGATTGCTTTAAGAGTATGTATAATTTATGAGGAGAACAAATCAATGGAGTATCTTATATTATTTATTTTCCCGAGTTTCAATTTTATGTGCTAAATTTAACAAGTATAGTCTAGATTTGAGTCATCTAAACTTAATACTCATTTAGATAAATGATTATAGTGCATCATTTAATGAAATGAATAGTCATTTAGTTGGATAGAAAACCTTTCTATTACTTCTTTTCTAAGTTAATTCTTGGTTTTCAAAATTTCAGTCTTCAAAATTCCAAGCTTGGGCATAATTTGATATATCTGAATTTACTATTTTATTTCTTTCTTTATTTATTTTATTATTTTCCCTTATACGAATTTTGGGCTTTACAGTTTGATCATTCATAACATGCGAAAAAGTGTTTAGTATAAAACATAGATGTAGAAAACATAGATGTAGAACGACAAACATCACTATGATATGCAAAATTTGTGTTGCAAAAAACATTGTAACACTAATTTTATACCACCATAGTGAAGAGACAACATTTGCTGGTTATGGTTGAAAACTATTTCGTACACTATTGTTGGTGATGACAATGATTGTGCACCTTATAATGATCACGGCTATGTTGAGGCATATCAAATTCTTCGTTTGCCATAGTAATTAGGCCACAAGCAATATGAAATGCAGGAAAACTGTAGTTGGAAGTGCATATATACATAAACACTAAAGCAACAGTATATCTCTTCGTTTACATAGGAACATTACATCAATTTAGCCATCATATCCATATGTTACATCAAAAGCAAGATATATAACACATTAATTTAGGTTCTTGGTACTATCAGTGAAGACACAAAGTATACGAGCACGATTATGATGGTCTAGTTTCATAAAATAAGCATAATCATATAGGCTAAGCTAGAAGAAGCTCAACATATATCCCTTGCAATGTCACTATGAATACAAAAGCACGAAGATCCTTCATGCGGGACTAGGCTTAGGAGCAGACAAATAATCATCCACTGCATGAACAGACAAAAGCAGAGCATCCTCTGTTTCCTAACTAAAAATCATCTTCGCTAGACATGTGAAGGAAAAAAGGTCATTATGTAAGATACAGAAAAAATGCCCAACAATTTTTTTTTACAAATGGCAATAGCTTTGACATCTGTTGTGTGCTTGTATACTTCAGTACTAGCTGTACTAAATGTGGATTCCAATAAAAAAAATCTAGACAAGGGGAACCATTAGTATGGGAAAACATCAATGTAGAGTCCTAATAATAGTGCATTCCAAACTAACAGAAACATATCAACAGACATCTTACTCCTTTCTCATTGCCTCTGGATGCAAGCTGGCGATTGTCATAAGACCACTTGAGTCCACAAACCTGGAAGATGTGTGAGATTACGCGACACACATGTAGAAACTTGGACAACCACTAACATTTAGAATCTATTAAAAAATAGAATAATATATATGTAATCTATTGCAGACAAGCGCATGTAACCAACACAGACCACATGCAATAGATTAGTCGATACATGAAAAAACATCAAAGTTGCAGGCATCATCTTGGAAGGAGCTCACTAATCTGCTAAGTAACAAGTTCTGAAACTTGTATAGTATCATTTCATTGAAAACTTATAAAGGTACAACCGTACATGCATGCTTTCTAGGCCTCGGACACAATCTTACGTACTGAAATATATCAAACAACACAAAATACTCACCATAGTGCCTTCCAAATACGATTGTTAAAGTGGCTTCTTGAATTAGATCAATAGTGACGCTAAAGTTCTCCATATGTATATCCTTAACAGCTGGCCCACCATCATTACCGTGATTTACATAAACAGGAGGCATTGCAACGCTAACTGCCTCCATCTCCGCGACATGCAATTGATATTGAACCTATACCACCAATACATAATAAAAGAATAGCAAATCAGGAAAGAAGACTTGCGCCTGTAGGTAAAAAACATATGTATACAACCGATAATTGCATCATGTGGATATCTAAGTGGAGCCATCTGTATAATAGCTTACTTCAGCCTATGAACCTACTACAAAAGAGTAGTCTGTCATTCAACCAAAATTAACACAATTATAGTATATTAAGACTAATTAGGTCATTCTAGTTAGCCAACAATAGTGCCATTTCTCTTCGTAGACCATATTTAGGAGCCCTTTGGTTCAACTTTTTAAGCTAGCTTCATTGTTAAAAATTTGAAATATCAACTAAAGAGGTATCCACAGCAGTAAATTTAGTCATACATGATAAATTTACTGGAAAACATAAGGTTCTTTTGAAAAAAGGCTCATAAAGGACAAGAGTGCAGCACAGTTAAAAAAGGCTCTACTAAATGCCTTTACATATTGTAAAGGATAAATCTGAATATACCTTATCATCCCGCTTAAGTGATGCTTCATGCTTGAGCCTGCACCAAACCATCATTTAGTGCTTTGTCCTCGTCAAATGCAAATTAA
Source organism: Zea mays (assembly GCF_902167145.1). Taxonomy (NCBI): domain Eukaryota; kingdom Viridiplantae; phylum Streptophyta; class Magnoliopsida; order Poales; family Poaceae; genus Zea; species Zea mays. The sequence goes on along the minus strand of NC_050098.1, from coordinate 29,535,997 downwards.
ACCAATTGGAATTTGTAAAGAGCGAGCCACTGCAAATGACATCTCTATTAGCTAATTCTTGTTTCAAACGTTAAATGTGATTACAAAAGGAAGAACAATAGTGAAATCAAGTAGAAAAATAATAAACCTTGCTCATCTCCAGGGCAAAGGGGGATATTACTAATAAAGAAGTGTTATGAATTTCTGGTGCTATGAGCTTACATGGAGGCCGCCTGGTTCTGAATTTCTTGTTGCTGCCTTGCCACATCTTCACATGCCCACTGTATGTTAGTTTGGGACTGTCGTAGCCACCATATACGGTGCCTGTTGTTGAAGAACTCTACAGAAATGTTCCATCAGTAAACCACGAGATGCATATTTTTTTATGGGTAGCAGTGAGGTTTAGACATACAGTACCATAGGACTGGTCGTTGATGAACACATGTATGGACTGGCTAGCATAGTAGATGGTCAACTGCGGTCACTGCCCAGACTTAGAATCGATCATTCGAGTTGATGGTCATGCTGCATTGAAACATTTAGAGGTCAGCACGTAGAGACTATCTAATTGTCTGGTTCATCAGAGACAGAGTCAAGTGGAGGAGGATCTGGGTGAACTGTTACCCGTTAGCATACACCCAAATATAATCCCTATTCCATAGCAAATAAGAGGTTGAGTTATTGGAATACTTCTAAAGATACTTTGTTATGGTAGTTGGACAGGAATGACACTGCTCAAACTGAATACGTATGCATTGAAATTAAAGTGAGAACACAACTGCACTCACTCCATGAGTAGCTAGTTTGAACTCGATACATTTTTGACAGAATTTGGCTGACCTTCTCGTAGTTCCTGATGGATTGGATTGTGGGGTTGACAGAGATCAGCGCCAGCTCGGTTTGCTTGATGGCCTTGTGCAGGTCCCTCAGGAGACCCATTTCGGCTGCCTCAGCGGACTAGAACATGCCATGGTTTTCAGAGTTTTGGTTACATATAGACCATCACACATCTAGAACAATCTACTGCATCAATTCCAGTACACTTCTCTTCCTCTTATTAACTGTGAGTGACATACAAAAACTGAAATAATCATGGCGACTGTAACACCCAAAAATATTATTATGGGTTTCTGATAGAATAAAATGAAGAATTGAACCATAATATTTTTTATACAAATTATCTCACCTTTTAAGTCACATCTTCTTAAATAAATATAGCTAACAATAAAGGATTCAAGGATCCCATATAAATTAAGTTATTCTCTCTGGATAAAAGATTTAGAGATATTATCTGAAATAACTCATGAATTTGTGCAATAGAAATTATTTCAACATATATTCGATGGGTATAAAATATGCACTTGGAAGTAGTTGTTTAAAATAAATAATGTAATGAATATATAAAAAAATAAGTAAATAAAAAAACTTTGCACTTGTGCTTGGAGTTTTGTGCTTGTACATTTGTACTAAAATTGAAATATGAACCTTAACTAAACTTGAAAATTTAAAATACGAAAATAAAATGGAAATCTAAAGCAGGAAAATAAAAAAACAAAAGGGAAATGGGGGACTGTCTGGGCCGGCTCCTCTGCAGCCCAGCTCGTGCCTTCACCCGCCAGCCCACCTCATGCAACTCCTAGTCACTTCCACGTGGGACCCATCGGTCAGTACCATCTTCATCTCTTTCCCCACGCCGCGCGATTCCTAGGAGCTTGACGCCCGCGTCGCTCGTCCGTGTGTCACGTGGGACCCACCGGTCAAACCGTGCAACCAAACTCGTTTCCTTCGTGGCGGCTGATTGGTGGTCCCGCTCCGGCAGGATCTTCTTCTTCCCCAACCAACATTCCGCCATCTCCGTGGTTAGCTCCGCAAATCCGCTTCTGAGATTCGCATCTTCCCCTCGACGCGGATTCAACTTGGCCCTATAAAAACGTTGCGGGTCTTCCCCTTCCTCTTCCCCATTGACGAGAACTCGACCTCGGTGGGAGCTCAGCATCAAGGGGGGGAGTTCCGCTGCCATGGTTAAAGCCTGCACATGCCGTGGCGCGGATCTAGCTATGGTTGTTGGGTGTTTGCTGGGCTTGGAGCTTCGTTCGGATCACGACGCACCAGCTTGGGACCTCGGCGGGTGGAGATTGGATCAGCTGGGTGGTGGATTGCTCGCCGGTAAGTAGCTCGGCGCAGCCGTCCGCATCGCCGCGTAGCCCGCGTCACGCAAACACCGATTGAAGGTAAGGAGACCGCCATTGAGTTCACCTAAGTCATCTCTGCACGTAGGCGTGTCGTGGGCAGGGTAGGATCCCCGGGTGGTCACGATGAGCGCATCGCCGGCATGGCTCCGCCAAGGCCTGCGGCGGCGTTGCCTCAGGTTGGCAAGGGAAGAAGAAGGGCCTATAGTCGTCGATCGCGAAATAAACGATGGAGATTAGAACGGGGCATACCTCTTCGGTGTTTAGATCCCGACCGTTGATCTGACTGCTGGCGCCCCAGATTAAATGGTGGCTAACACAGTGATCTGGATCGTTAGATATGTATCCGGCGGTCCGTGGGGCATACCACTTCATGATCTAATCTGTGCCCACGATTTCTGATCCAACGGCTCAGCCGCAACCATACCCCTTCACCGTGGACTATTTGCATATGAGCCCCTAGATTTATTCAGAAACAACCTGCAGTCCACACTGTTGGAATACTGAGTCTTGGGAAAATTGTGATTTAGGCCCCTGATCTTTTAAGAAATATTGTGCCCAGTCGAGAACACTTAGGATATTCAGAAATTAATAAAGAAATAGGTTTTTAGTATGAAAATAATTTCATAAACTTGTATAATTCATAGTTAATTAGTTTTAGCTCCAAATTGAGTCATTCGAGTTGCAATAATTTTATATTAACATTTTCTAACAACTAGTAACACTGTTTAGTCATGAAACTTGAATTAAATTTTTTTCATTTGGATTAATCTATTCTAAGCGCTAAATAATTTTAGAAATTCATAACTCAATAGTCGTAGCTCCGAATTTAGTGGTTCTTGTTTCTACGATCTCATTCGGACACGTAGAATATTCTTATATAGTTTGTTCTTATGTTTGGTGGGATGTTAATTTTGCCTATACCATGCTTGTTTGTATTGCTACGACTAGCGCGAGGTTACGAGTCACCTGAAGATCATCCGGGTACCTGGAGTCTCAAGTCCCAGACAAGTTGTGCCCTTGATCACTTCCTTTTTACCCAATCATGTTCTTATTAATCAAAATGATCTGCATAGATTAATTTTGATGGGACCCAATAGGTTACCCTAGATTTGACTATCTTTATACCTTGATTACCACTGAACTTTTTGGGTAGTACATGCTATTCCTTTATGTGGTTTTGGGTATGGAGATACACATTGTTCACGATTATATTTTTATTATTTGTTTATTATTTACTGTTCATGTTAAGATCATTATGTTAATGGGAACATGGAGAACCACCCGGAAAAACAGTGCTACCACAAGGGTTTATGGACGCCCTTGGCTGATTAACTAGGAAAGCTAGTGGATGATTACCTTACCCGAAAGGGGCAAGGACAGTAGGGGAGTGGTCAGTGTAGGGAGGTCCTTGGTTGATTTTGCTGCGATGGCGGTCAGGCGAGGGATTCCTGCATTGGAGGTTCCTATAAACTGTAGTGGGTTTTCTGAAGCTAGTGGAACTTTGTAAAGGCCTCGTAGTGTTACCCTGCCTCGCTTCCTCGGTAGAGGTGTATGGGATTGGCCGTCTCTTGGTAGATGGGTAACATGACTTGTGGGTAAAGATGCGCAACCTCTGCAGAGTGTAAAACTGGTATACTAGCCGTGCTCACGGTCATGAGCAGCTCGGACACTCACATGATTAATTTATGGAACTAAATTCAATTTGTCATATGCATTGCATCGCAGGTGATGTTGTTACTTTTGTTCTACTGCTTAATTGGGTTGGTATTTACTTATACTTAGTTGCTAATAAAATTTTGACCAACTTTAAAAGCAATGCTCAGCTCTAACCATCCTCTTAGGTAAGCCTTACACTTCACGTGAGCTCCCACCTTTGGCGAGTTCATGCACATTATTCCCCACAACTTGTTGAGCTATGATCGTATGTGAGCTCACTCTTGCTGTATCACACCCCCCACAGGTCAAAAACAGGTACCACAGGATGAGGCGCATGAAGGATGCTGTGACGAGTTCGTGAGAGGTCTAGGTCATCGTCTCCCAGTCAACTTTGGGTTGCTGGACCGTTGTCTCCTTATAATGTAATTATTTATTTTTGTACAGAACTCTTGTTATGTAGTAAAGATGTGACATTCGATCCTGTGCCATGATTCATCATATGTGTGAGACTTGGTCCCAGCACACCTGGTGATTATGTTTGCGCCCGGGTCTTGGTGCCCCGAAACCCAGGTGTGACAGAAGTGGTATCAGAGGAATGTTGACTGTAGGACGAAACCTAGATAGAACTGGACAACCATTGTCTACTTACCTTTGCTACTCTGATTTTTCTAAACTTTCCTTAATCTTTTCTCATCTATTTTCGCTTTACTCTGATTATTCTTACCTTTTCTCTCTAAAGACAAAAGTGGATTTCACACTTTGAAATCCTGTACCTAAAGTGACCTTTAGGAATAAGAGACCTAATCTTAGGAACAAAATTTAAACTATTTTCTTATATAAGTATCTATGAACTTGAATGTTTGTTCTTATGATATTTGTCTTATTTGGATCTTTGATTGAGTGTGATGGGTTGTCGAGTAATGTCCACATTTACATCTGCATATACATATAAAAAATTGTATATAAGATAAACAAGACCAACTAAGAATACCCCCACTAGAATATATCAAGCCTAATAGATCCATCTTATTTTAAAAGATTCTATCTTATCTTTATGGATTCATCTTGCCCTAATTAGCATATTTATCCCACTCTAGAATAAAACCATGATTTAATCCAAATTAATGTGATATAAACTATTCTAATCTAATCATATCCAATTTGATCTAGATCTGAGCTAATCTAATATGATCTAATCTAGTGTGAGTTACTTAATGCTGATACAAAGGATAAAACCATACTCCTAATTCACTTAAGCCTAAGTTAATGCCATAGATCAACTCAGCCATACACTCCCAATAGGTTACATAATCCACCTATGTGAACCTATTGAAAAAAATGTCCTACCCATAGACCCCAGCTATCTTAACTATATCCCCCTGCTCAGATGGAGACACCGAGATTGGAGACCGAAGATGATCAACCTCATCAAGAAAGGATAAGCACCAACTCAAGTCTTCAAGGATCAAGCGGGATCACCAGATGAATCAAGATTCACAGTTCTGGATGAAGTCTTTTCTTATTATACTATTCCTTGCCACAACCTATACTTGCCATAACCGTACCTCATCTGACATATTAAATGGCTGGACATACATATCCATATAAAAAAACTTTAAACAAAACTTTGATTCAAAAAACAAAAAACCAAATGAGAAACTAAAATTCTAGACCAAACTTATTGTATCCCTTTTCTTACAAATCTCGAGGACGAGATTTCTGTTAAGGGGGGAAGGATTTGTAACACCCAAAAATATTATTATGGGTTTCTGATAGAATAAAACGAAGAATTGAACCATGATATTTTTTATACAAATTATCTTACCTTTTAAGTCACATCTTCTTAAATAAATATAGCTAACAATAAAGGATTCAAGGATCCCATATAAATTAAGTTATTCTCTCTGGATAAAAGATTTAGAGATATTATCTGAAATAACTCATGAATTTGTGCAATAGAAATTATTTCAACATATATTCGGTGGGTATAAAATATGCACTTGGAAGTAGTTGTTTAAAATAAATAATGTAATGAATATATAAAAAAATAAGTAAATAAAAAAACGTTACACTTGTGCTTGGAGTTTTGTGCTTGTGCATTTGTACTAAAATTGAAATATGAACCTTAACTAAACTTGAAAATTTTAAATAGGAAAATAAAATGGAAATCTAAAGCAGGAAAATAAAAAAAACAAAAGGGAAATGGGGGACTGTCTGGGCCGGCTCCTCTGGAGCCCAGCTCGTGCCTTCACCCGCAGCCCACCTCATGCAACTCCTAGTCACTTCCACGCGGGACCCATCGGTCATTACCATCTTCATCTCTTTCCCCACGCCACGCGATTCCTGGGAGCTTGACGCCCGCGCCGCTCGTCCGTGTGTCACGTGGGACCCACCGGTCAAACCGCACAACCAAACCTGTTTCCTTCGTGGCGACTGACTGGTGGTCCCGCTCCGGTAGGATCTTCTTCTTCCCCAACCAACATTTCGCCATCTCCGTGGTTAGCTCCGCAAATCCGCTTCTGAGATTCGCATCTTCCCCTCGACGCGGATTCGACTTGGCCCTATAAAAACGTTGCGGGTCTTCCCCTTCCTCTTCCCCATTGACGAGAACTCGACGTCGGTGGGAGCTCAGCATCAAGCGGGGGAGTTCCACCGCCATTGTTAAAGCCTGCACATGCCGTGGCGCGGATCTAGCTATGGCTGTTGGGTGTTTGCTAGGCTTGGAGCTTCGTTTGGATCACGACGCACCAGCTTGGGACCTCGGCGGGTGGAGATTGGATCAGCTGGGTGGTGGATTGCTCGCCGGTAAGTAGCTCGGCGTAGCCGTCCGCATCGCCGCGTAGCCCGCGTCACGCAAACACCGATTGAAGGTAAGGAGACCGCCGTTGAGTTCACCTAAGTCATCTCTGCGCGTAGGCGTGTCGTGGGCAGGGTAGGATCCCCGGGTGGTCACGATGAGCGCATCGCCGGCATGGCTCCACCAAGGCCTGCGGCAGCGCTGCCTCAGGTTGGCAAGGGAAGAAGAAGGGCCTGTAGTTGTCGATCGCGAAATAAACGATGGAGATTAGAACGGGGCATACCTCTTTGGTGTTTAGATCCCGACCGTTGATCTGACTGCTGGCGCCCCAGATTAAATGGTGGCTAACACTTCGGCCAGAGTGATCTGGATCATTTGATATGTATCTGGCGGTCCGTGGGGCATACCGCTTCATGATCTAATCTATGCCCACGATTTCTGATCCAACGGCTCAGCCGCGACCATACCCCTTCACCGTGGACTATTTGCATATGAGCCCCTAGATTTATTCAGAAACAACCCGCAGTCCACACTGTGGGAATACTGAGTCTTGGGAAAATTGTGATTTGGGCCCCTGATCTTTTAAAAAATATTGTGCCCAGTCGAGAACACTTAGGATATTCAGAAATTAATAAAGAAATAGGTTTTTAGTATGAAAATATTTTCATAAACTTGTATAATTCATAGTTAATTAGTTTTAGCTCCAAATTGAGTCATTCCAGTTGCAATAATTTTATATTAACATTTTCTAACAACTAGTAACATTGTTTAGTCATGAAACTTGAATTAAAAATTTTCATTTGGATTAATCTATTCTAAGCGCTAAATAATTTTAGAAATTCATAACTTAATAGTCGTAGCTCCGAATTTAGTGGTTCTTGTTTCTACGATCTCATTAGGACGCATAGAATATTCTTATATAGTTTGTTCTTATGTTTGGTGGGATGTTAATTTTGCCTATACCATGCTTGTTTGTATTGCTACGACTAGCGCGAGGTTACGAGTCACCAGAAGATCATCCTGGTACCTGGAGTCTCAAGTCCCAGGCAAGTTGTGCCCTTGATCACTTCCTTTTTACCCAGTCATGTTCTTATTAATCAAAATGATCTGCATAGATTAATTTTGATGGGACCCAATAGGTTACCCTAGATTTGACTATCTTTATACCTTGATTACCACTGAACTTTTTGGGTAGTACATGCTATTGCTTTATGTGGTTTTGGGTATGGAGATACACATTGTTCACGATTATATTTTTATTATTTGTTTATTATTTACTGTTCATGTTAAGATCATTATGTTAATGGGAACATGGAGAACCACCCGGAAAAACAGTGCTACCACAAGGGTTTATGGACGCCCTTGGCTGATTAACTAGGAAAGCTAGTGGATGATTACCTTACCCGAAAGGGGCAAGGGCAGTAGGGGAGTGGTCAGTGTAGGGAGGTCCTTGGTTGATTTTGCTGCGATGGCGGTCAGGTGAGGGATTCCTGCATTGGAGCTTCCTATAAACTGTAGCGGGTTTTCTGAAGCTAGTGGAACTTTGTAAAGGCCTCGTAGTGTTACCCTGCCTCGCCTCCTCGGTAGAGGTGTATGGGATTGGCCGTCTTTTGGTAGATGGGTAACATGACTTCTGGGTAAAGATGCGCAACCTCTGCAGAGTGTAAAACTGGTATACTAGCCGTGCTCACGGTCATGAGCAGCTCGGACACTCGCATGATTAATTTATGGAACTAAATTCAATTTGTCATATGCATTGCATCACATGTGATGTTGTTAGTTTTGTTCTACTGCTTAATTGGGTTGGTATTTACTTATACTTAGTAATTGCTAATAAAATTTTGACCAACTTTAAAAGCAATGCTCAGCTCTAACCATCCTCTTTGGTAAGCCTTACACTTCACGTGAGCTCCCACCTTTGGCGAGTTCATGCACATTATTCCCCACAACTTGTTGAGCTATGATCGTATGTGAGCTCACTCTTGCTGTCTCACACCCCCCACAGGTTAACAACAGGTACCACAGGATGAGGCGCATGAAGGATGCTGTGACGAGTTCATGAGAGATCTAGGTCGTCGTCTCCCAGTCAACTTTGGGTTGCTGGACCGTTGTCTCCTTATAATGTAATTATTTATTTTTGTACAGAACTCTTGTTATGTAGTAAAGATGTGACATTCGATCCTGTGCCATGATTCATCATATGTGTGAGACTTGGTCCTAGCACACCTGGTGATTATATTCGCGCCCGGGTCTTGGTGCCCCGAAACCCGGGTGTGACAGCGACCTACCGTATTCGTCGATCGGCGCTTTAGCCAGTGGCGATGAACGACCCACCGGAGGTCCTGTCGAAGTTGGTGCCTCCATGGTACTGAAGAAACAAAACACATGTTAAACATCACTATCCTTTTATTAGAAATCAAGCATCCTACTCATGTGAATTGACTGACCCATATGGCAGCTTCGCTGGAGCTAGCTAGTGAATTACTATTGTTGTAGCCCTTTGGGCATTTCATCGAGCACCTGGGATGCAGCCTATAGCACTTTGACATAGATCGATCAAGTATTTTAAATGCACACCAATATCAAGATAATGATGAAACCCAATGAGGAACAGTCGAAGCTGGGGCCAAGGAACATGATTCCTCTCCTTTACTTGTGAGCGTCTAGCAACAGTGAATCTGAAGCTCCTTCCCACCAAGACGCATCACCATCTCAGCCTCGATGACTCTCTTCTTGATCTCCTTGTCCTTACAGATCGAAAAGAAGAGAAGAAAAGGAAAAACCTAGCGCGTGTCAGCAACCCGTAGACTTGGACCCGAATCGTTCAGTACCTTCAGGAGGCGAGCTTAGGAGATCTCGTACTTGTGGAAGAGGCTCTGTAGGAGATGGAGCTCATTGACGAGGTGCTCGCGCTCAATGGAGAGCTCCCTGGTCTGCGCGTACGCCCGGTCGTACGCGCGACGCCACACGGGCAGGTAGACCTGGCCAGAGTGGGCGCCGACATCGCGCATCGCGAGCAAATAGGGTGCGGCATCTCGAACATTGCATCATCTCCCGCTAGGGAGTTTAGGGGTTAAAGGGTGAGGATGGCAGGGTGTGTAGCGGTGCCGGAGGCGGCGCGGTGGGGAGGGGTCACTGGGGCACGACCTCGCCCTGTTGTTGGACTCCGCTGAAGCCGATGCGGTGGCGATCATGGGGGTAGAGGAGGCTATGGTTTGCATGACGAGGAGATGGGTGCATGCGCGTTGGGAGGGGGCAGAGGCGGGGGCACGGTGGGGGCATAGAGGCGGGGGCGAGGGCGAGGGCAGGGGGCGAGGTTTGGTGTGGGGCGGATACCTGGCGGTGAGCTTGGTGACGGGGTTGGTGGGGGCGCGTCCGCGGATCCCGCCATCTCTACCGTCGAGGCCGAGGGCGAGGGCAGGGGGCATGGTTTGGTGTGGGGCGGGATACCCGGCGGCGAGGTTGGTGGCGGGGTTGGTGGGGGCGCGTCCGCGGATCCTGCCATCTGCCGTCTCGAGTCGCGGGCGGGATGCAAGGAAGGAAGACGCGCGCGGGCGGGGGCGGGATGCAGGGAGGATGTGAAAGGGAAATGTGCCTTTGGGCCATTTCTATAATGTTTTGGTGATTAAGTGCCAACACATAATCTTTGAGTTGTTATGTGCCAAACAAGCAAAAAGTGCAAATCATGTGACAAGGTACGTTTCTAGACTTAGTACATTGTTTTGAGTACTAACATATTGTGTCTAAGTGCTATAAACAAGAAAAGAAGTAATTGCAAAAGACTTGGCTGAGTACAGCCAAAGTCCAGCTCGGTCTGGCACACCGGACTGTCCGGTGGTGCACCGGACAGTGTCTGGTGCGCCAGGCTGGCTTCTGGTGAACATGCCACTCTCGGGAAAAATCGGTGGCATACGGCTATAATTTACCGGACTGTCCGGTGAGCCAACGATCGCCAGCGCAACGGTCGGTCGTGCAATCCGCGGGCGACGCGTGGCCTGCAGCAACAGTCGACAAGGGGCATCGGACTGTCTGGTGTGCACCGGACAGTGTCCGGTGCGCCAACTGGCTCGGCGCTGCAACGGTCATCTACGCCAAAATAGGAAGGAGATCTGCACCGGACCGTCTACAGTGACTGTCCGGTGCACCACTCGACAGAAGGCAACTTTGGCCTTCCTTGTTGGCCGCCAACGGCTCCTAGCTGCCTTGGGGCTATAAAAGGGACCCCTAGGCGCATGGAGGAGACACTCAAGCATTCACTAAGCATTCTAAGTCTCCCACACTCCGTCTCCGCGCACTTGATCGATTGTGTTAGTAATTTGAGCTCCATTCTAGTTGTGAACTCCTTGTGCTTCATTTTGAGCTCAAGTCTTGGCTTGTGTGCGTGTGTGTGCTGCGGATTTGTGTGTGTTGCTCCCCAACCTTACTCTTGTGCTTTCATTGTGATCTTTGTTGTAAGGGCGAGAGACTCCAAATTGTGGAGATTCCTCGCAAACGGGAAAAAGAGATAAGGAAGAAAAGCCGTGGTATTCAAGTTGATCATTGGATCACTTGAAAGGGGTTGAGTGCAACCCTCGTCCATTGGGGTGCCACAACGTGGAAGTAGGCAAGTGTTACTTGGCCGAACCACGGGATAAAAATCGCGTGTCTCTTGTGATTGTTCCTTCTTTGATTGTCTATGTTCGCAAGAGCTCATTTCAAGCTACTTAGCCGTTCTTACATTAACAACTAAGTTTTGTGGCTATTTAGTGTTGAATTCTACAGGATCACCTATTCACCCCCTCTAGGTGCTCTCAATTGGTATCGGAGCCGTTCTCTTCATCTAAGGGACTAATCACCTGAAGAGATGGATCCTAAGGGAAAGGGAATGGTGGTCAACGACAAGGAGAAGGAGTCCCTCTTCAACGAGCCAAGGGACGACAAGCCCACTGACTCAGGATCGAGTCACAAGAAGAGGGACGGGAAGAAGAAGAGGCGGATCAAGAACATCATTTACTACGACAGCGACGCCTCCTATTCTTCACCAAGAGACGACGACGACGATGACTCGTCTAAAAAGAAATCGGTTAATCAAAACTATTCATTTGATTATTCTCATATTCCGTTTAATTCCAATGCTCATTTGTTGTCAATTCCTCTTGGTAAACCTCCACACTTTGATGGAGTAGTCTACTCTTTTTGGAGTCACAAAATGTGTAGTCATTTATTTTCTCTCCATCCTAGTATTTGGGAGATAGTTGAAAATGGAATGCATTTCGATAGTACGGATAACCCAGTGTTTATTAATGAACAAATTCATAAGAATGCACAAGCTACCACTGTTTTGCTAGCATCTTTGTGCAGGGATGAATACAACAAGGTGAGCGGCTTGGACAACGCCAAGCAAATTTGGGATACCATCAAGATATTACACGAGGGAAACGACGCCACCATGATCACCAAGATGGAGTTAGTGGAAGGCGAACTGGGAAGATTCGCAATTATCAGGGGAGAGGAGCCAACACAAACATACAACAGGCTCAAGACCCTGGTCAACAAGATTAGGAGCTATGGAAGCACAAGATGGACGGACCACGACGTTGTCCGACTAATGCTAAGGTCATTTACGGTAATTGACCCCCATCTTGTCAACCTTATTCGTGAGAATCCCAGGTACACCAAGATGACGCCCGAGGAGATTTTTGGGAAGTTTGTGAGTTAGCACATGATGGTGAAAGAGGCTCGATATGTGGATGATGCTCTAAACGGTCCACTAACCATCCACGAACCTCAAACCGTTGCCCTCAAGGCAACCAGCAACAGGTAGACGCTACCAAGCAAGGTGTCACAAGTAGAGGCCGCGGGCCTCAACGAAGATGAGATGGCGCTTATCATCAAGCGCTTCAAGACCGCACTAAAAGGACGCAAGGAGTACCCCAACAAGAATAAGACAAGGGGAAAGCGCTCCTGCTTCAAATGCGGTAAGACATGTCATTTTATTGCTCAATGTCCCGATAATGAAAATGACCAGGGGGAAGAAAGACATGGAAAGAAGGAGAAGAAGAAAAGCTATAGGAAGGCGAAAGGCGAGGCTCACCTTGGCAAAGAATGGGATTCGGACTGCTCTTCATCCGACTCCGACGATGAAGGACTGGCAGCCTCGGCCTCCAACAAGTCCTCTCTCTTCCCCAACGAATGACACACTTGCCTCATAGCCAAGGAAAAGAAGGTAAGTGTTCGTGATACCCCTAAATATACTACTTCTAGCAATGATGATTCTAGTGATGATGAAGTAGATTACTCTAGCTTATTCAAAGGTTTAGATAGAGCTAAGGTAGAAAAGATCAATGAATTAATTGATGCTCTAAATGCAAAGGATAGATTGTTAGAAAAACAAGAGGATATTTTATATGAGGAGCATGATAAATTTGTTAGTGTGCAAAAATCTCTTGCTTTAGAAACTAAAAGAAATGAAATGCTATCTTCTGAGTTATCTGTTTGCCATGTAGTTTAAAAACTTTGAATGATGATTTAAATGCTAAGCTAGAGGTAGCTAATAAATCTAAGTCATGTGTAGAACATGTTGTAATTTGCAATAGATGCAAGGATTTTGATATTGATGCTTGTGATGAACATCTTGCGTCTATTACTAAATTAAATGATGAGGTGACAAGTCTTAATGCTCAACTTAAGACTTGCAAGGTTGATTTTGATAAGTTAAAATTTGCTAGGGATGCCTACACCATTGGTAGACACCCCTCTATTAAGGATGGACTTGGTTTTCGAAAGGAAACCAAGAACTTAACAAGCCAAAAGGCTCCCGTTCTCAACAAGGAGAAAGGGAAGGCTCCTATGGCTAGTAGTTCTCAAAAATGTCATGCTTACATTTATGATAGAAAATTTGCTAGAAATGCTCGTTATAATAGGAGTTATGATGCATTTAATTCACATGCTATGTTTGCTTCTAGCTCTACTTTTGTGCATGGTAGAAGTAAGACTAGGAGAAATCACGTTGTGCATCATGTGCCTAGGAGAGTGTGTAATGAACCTTCTACTATTTACCATGCTTGCAATACTTCTTTTACAATTTTTTGTAAAAACGAAAAAGTAGTTGCTAGAAAGTTGGGATCCAAATGCAAGGGAGACCAGATTTGTATTTGGATTCCAAAGGCTATTGTAACTAACCTTGTAGGACCCAACAAGAGTTGGGTACCTAAAACCCAAGCGTAAATTGTCTTGCAGGTTTATGCATCCGGGGGCTCAAGCTGGATTATCGACAGCAGATGCATAAATCACATGACGGGGGAGAAGAAGGTGTTCACCTCCTACGTCAAGAACAAGGATTCCTAGGATACGATCATCTTTGGAGATGGGAACCAAGGCAAGGTCAAAGGCTTGTGCAAGATAGCCATCACCAACGAGCACTCCATTTCAAACGTATTTCTAGTAGAGTCGCTTGGTTACAACCTCCTGTCTGTAAGTCAATTGTGCCACATGGGCTACAATTGTTTGTTTACAAATGTTGATGTTTCTGTCTTTAGAAGGAGTGATGGTTCATTAACATTTACAGGTGCATTAGACGACAAACTCTACTCAGTTGATTTTTCGAAAGAGGAGGTCGATCTAGATGCATGCTTAATAGCTAAGACTAGTATGGGCTGGCTGTGGCATCGCCATCTAGCACATGTTGGGATGAAGAACCTTCATAAACTTCTAAAGGGAGAACATGTGTTAGGACTAACCAATGTCTGCTTCGAGAAAGACAGACCTTGTGCAGCTTGTCAGGCAGGGAAACAGGTGGGAAGCACTCATCACAGCAAGAATGTGATGACTACATCAAGACCACTGGAGCTTCTTCACATGGACCTCTTTGGACCCGTTGCCTACCTTAGCATCGGGGGAAGTAAGTATGGTCTTGTAATTGTAGATGACTTTTCCCGCTTCACTTGGGTGTTCTTTTTGCAGGATAAATCAGAAACCCAAGGGACCCTAAAGCGCTTTCTAAGGAGAGCTCAAAACGAATTTGAGCTCAAGGTGAAAAAGATAAGGAGCGACAACGGGTCTGAGTTCAAGAACTTACAAGTTGAAGAATATCTTGAGGAGGAAGGTGTCAAGCATGAGTTCTCCGCTCCCTACACACCACAGCAAAACGGTGTGGTAGAGAGGAAAAACAGGACGCTTATCGACATGGCGAGCACGATGCTTGGAGAGTTCAAGACGCCCGAGCGGTTTTGGTCGGAAGCTGTGAACACAGCTTGCCACACCATAAATCGACTCTATCTGCATCGCCTCCTCAAGAAGACCTCCTACGAACTCCTTACCGATAACAAACCCAATGTCTCATACTTTCGTGTATTTGGGAGCAAATGCTACATTCTGGTGAAGAAAGGTAGACATTCCAAATTTGCTCCCAAAGCTATAGAAGGGTTTTTACTAGGGTGTGACTCAAATACAAAGGCGTATAGAGTCTTCAACAAATCATCGGGTTTGGTTGAAGTCTCTAGCGATGTTGTATTTGATGAGACTAATGGCTCTCCAAGAGAGCAAGTTGATCTTGATGATATAGATGAAGATGATGTTCCAACGGCCGCAATGCGCACGATGGCGATTGGTGATGTGCGACCACAGGAACAACAGGAGCAAGATCAGCCTTCTTCCTCTACAATGGTGCATCCCCCAACTCAAGATGATGGACAAGTTCATCAAGAAGAGGCACGTGATCAATGGGGAGCACAACAAGAACAAGTGATGGAGGAAGAGGCGCCAAGTGCCCCTCCAACCCAAGTCCGAGCGACGATCCAAAGAAATAACCCCATCAATCAAATTCTAGGTGACATAAGCAAGGGAGTAACTACTCGCTCAAGATTAGCTAAGTTTTGTGAGCATTACTCGTTTGTCTCTTCTATTGAGCCTTTCAGGGTAGAAGAGGCCTTGCAAGATCCGGACTGGGTGTTGGCCATGCAGGAAGAGCTCAACAACTTCAAAAGGAATGAAGTTTGGAGCCTGGTGCCACGTCCAAAGCAAAACGTTGTGGGAACCAAGTGGGTGTTCTGCAACAAGCAAGACGAGCACGGGGTGGTGACAAGAAACAAGGCTCGACTTGTGGCAAAAGGTTATGCCCAAGTCGCAGGTTTGGATTTTGAGGAGACTTTTGCTCCTGTGGCCAGGCTAGAGTCTATTAGAATATTATTAGCCTATGCCGCTCACCACTCTTTCAGGTTGTTTCAAATAGATGTGAAGAGCGCTTTCCTCAACGGGCCAATAAAGGAGGAGGTGTACGTAGAACAACCCCCTGGCTTTGAGGATGACATGTATCCCGACCATGTGTTTAAGCTCTCTAAGGCGCTCTATGGACTTAAGCAAGCCCCAAGAGCATGGTATGAATGCCTTAGAGATTTCTTAATTGCTAATGCTTTCAAGGTTGGGAAAGTCGATCCCACTCTTTTAACTAAGATTGTAGTGGTGACCTTTTTGTGTGCCAAATTTATGTCGATGACATAATATTTGATTCTACTAATCAAAAGTCTTGTGAGGAGTTTAGCAGGGTGATGACTCAAAAATTTGAGATGTCAATGATGGGCGAGTTGAACTACTTCCTTGGGTTCCAAGTGAAGCAACTCAAGGATGGCACCTTCATCTCCTAAACGAAGTACACTCAAGATCTTCTCAAGCGGTTTGGGATGAAGGACGCCAAGCCTGCTGAAAGCATCTAGGCCCCTGGTTGGTTTTAGTGATTAATGACAATGTAATGTTATATGTGACTAACGTGTGTTTTGCAGAGACAAATGTAAGTTAGGTCGCATTACAAGTAGAAGTACTACAACGGTGAAAACAATCCTGGAGATGAGAACTCGAAGCGACGGCTAAAACGACGAAACAAAAGGTGAAGGACTATGGAGTCCGAGTGTCAAGGAGATGTGGACACTCGTGATTTAGTTAGGTCTTTTATTCCCTTTTAGCCGTACTATAAAGAGGGGTTGTCGATGAGTAGTTTGACCAAGAGAGTTCTAGTGTAGTGTTGGTGCACAATCACTCTCACATAAAGTGCTAGGTGTCACTCTAGAATTCACTCACAAGTTAGAACGAAAACCGATTTCAAAATCAGCTAAAAATCAAGAGATAGGGTTTCTGGCCCTGGGGCACCGGACTGTCCGGTGCACCATCTGCCAGGTGGGCCAGGCTGGCCCAGGGGAAGGCTTCCCCCGAGCAGAAAACCCGAGAGCACATGTTTCAGAAGTGAATTATAGTGGCGCACCAGACAGTGCACCGGACTGTCCGGTGTGCCATCAGTCCAATGGCTACCTATCAGAACTAGCCGTTGGAAACGACCGTTGGCGCACCGGTGGCGCACCGGTGGCGCACCGGACTGTCCGGTGCGCCCGTGCGCAGTAAAGTGCTGGTAACGACTAGTTGGTGGGTGAGGGCTATTTATACCCCCTCCACCCACCATATTCAATGTCTTGCAGCCCACATTAATTCCAGCACATTGCTAGAGCATTGCAAGCACCAAAAGCCTAGTGAGGAGATTAGATAATCTTAATCCCGCATTTGTTCCTCATTAGCGCTAGCGAGAGCCACCTAGAGCACACACCACTTGCATTAGGCTTCTCTTGGTCAAGCGAAAGTCTACGGCTTGTTACTCTTGGTGATCGGCATCACCTAGACGGCTTGGTGGCGTTGGGAGCTCGGTGATCACCGTGAAGATCTTGTTGGTGACCCGACTCAAGTTTGTAAGCGGTCTCGAGGGATCCACCGCGCCGGAGTGGCAAATGATCATCTCGTAGTGAGCACTTGGTTCTTGTGAGGACCAAGGGGGAGCGATACCCTTGCGCGGGTGCTCCAACGAGGACTAGTGGAGAGTGCCGACTCTTCGATACCTCGGGAAAAATTGGAGGAGTCTTCTAAACCTTGCTTTACATTCCGCACTTAATTCAAGCACTTTACATTGTGTATTTATTTAGCAAGTATTTGAAGTATTGTCTTAGCATTGTTGTATTTCTAGTATCATTATCTTAGTGCTAGTTGTTGGGGTGAAGTTGGGCTCTTGCTTAGCTCTTGCTTAGGTTTTAATTAGTGTTGATTTTTAGAAAAGCCCAATTCACCCCCCTCTTGGGCATCGTGATCCTTTCAATTGGTATCAGAGCCTTGTCGCTCTTAGATTAGCTTAACCACTAAGAGTTACGATGTCCGGTGGGGATGGACCTCCTCCCGTTTTTGATGGCGACGATTTTCCTTATTGGAAAATTCGTATGGAAGCATATTTAGAGGCTATAGACATTGGTGTCTACAAAGCCGCCACACAAGGATTCCCCGCACCTAGAGATCCCACAAATCTTGTAGGTGATGAGTTTAATTATGAGAAATGGAATGCCAAGGCCAAAAACACCCTTTTTAGAGGCCTTTCCAAAGATGTGTTCAATAGAGTAAGAAATCATTAAAATGCTCATGATTTGTGGATGGACATTTGTGCTCTACATGAATGTTGGGGGCCTTCGGCTTCCGAAGGTCCTCAAAAACGTGATTTGACAATGTTTCTGGAGTATAATACATGAGCAGGTACCTTCGGACACGAACCCTTCGGACAAGTCAAAATTGCTGTATGAAGAAACACAAAGAGAACGAAGGATGGAACAGAGCCAAAGCTGTGCGCAAGGAAGCTTCGGCATGATGCCAGAAAAGAGGAAACCGACTTAAAGAGGAAAAGACTATTTAGACCCCGATAGATTACTATAGAGTTATTATCAAAAGCAAAGGGCCTGGATGTAATTTTACGTGGGCTGCGACCCGTGCCTATAAATAGGTGAACAGTACTCTCGTACTGTTCACGCTGACTTGGCATTTGCTTTTGCATCACGCTTGTACTTTTACCTTCTTTCAAGTCAAAGGTATATTTGTAACCCAACATCATTCCTATTCTTCTATAGCAATAAAATAAAAATGAGTTGATAATAATACATAACTATTCATGTTATCTTTTATATTCCATGTAATTCCCTTTTTATTATGATATGTAATGTTTATGAAGGTCTGTCCTTCATAACCTTCGTCCTAAAATCATTATATCTCAAGGGAAATAATGCTTCGAAGGACAAAGGACTTTAACATTTAACGTTTTCTGTGTTGCCTTGTTCTTAACTCTTAGCATTTGAGAACAAGTCCCCAACATTGGCGCCCACCGTGGGTGAACTCACTTCCACTTTTTGAGTTTCGAACACCTTCGGCAAGCATCGACCTCCGTCATGCCGCCAAAGAAAGCTTCAGTGACAGGGGCTGCAGCTCTGCAGCCACTGGACCCGAACCAGGAGACCCTTTCTCTTCGAGAGGCCCGAAGCCAGAAGAGGAAGGCCACCAGTCCAACGCCCCAGGAGGACGACTTGGACCAAGAGATCAGGAATAT
The DNA here is from genome assembly GCF_902167145.1 of Zea mays. Classification (NCBI taxonomy): domain Eukaryota; kingdom Viridiplantae; phylum Streptophyta; class Magnoliopsida; order Poales; family Poaceae; genus Zea; species Zea mays. Next base: position 29,517,000 of record NC_050098.1, on the reverse strand, counting down.
GGAGATGCTCCATCAGCAAGTACAAAGGGAGAAGGAAAAGATGGCTCGGCTAGCTGATCTGCAAAGACAGATAGATGAAGCTTCTGAAGAAGTTCGTCATCTAGCTCAAGATGAGCAGAACCGAAGGCCTCAGCACAGAGAGCTTCATCAAGAGGGCTTCTTCAACGAGGATGACTGGTATGAGGATTTTCATCATGGAAATTTTGCTTTTGATGATGCTTCTCCTCTATCAGCAGAACTGCAGGCTACACCTTGGCCCCCATCTTACAAGCCACCCCAGCTTCCCATGTACGACGAACACTCAGACCCGAAGCAGTTTTTGATGAGCTACGAAGCAACCATATCTTCGTATGGTGGCAATACTGCAGTCATGGCGAAGTCTTTCGTCATGGCTGTCAAGAATGTTGCACAAACCTGGTACTCCTCTCTTCGGCCAGGAACAATCACGTCATGGCAGAAGCTGAAGGACATGCTGATTACCAGTTTCCAAGGGTTTCAAACGAAGCCGGTCACCGCTCAAGCTTTATTCCAGTGCACCCAGGATCACGAAGAATACCTTCAGGCGTATGTCCGAAGGTTCTTGCGTCTGAGGGCACAAGCACTAATGGTGCCCAATGAAATTGTCATTGAGGCCATGATCAAGGGGCTTCGGCCAGGACCTACGACCCAATACTTCGCCAGGAAACCCCCTCAGACCCTAGAAAAGCTGCTCCAAAAGATGGATGAATACATCCGCGCTGATAATGATTTTCGTCAAAGAAGAGAGGAAGCTTACAGGTTCTCCGAAATGACCAGGGGCTTCGGAGGGAGAATCCACCCAAGACATGTAAGATCAATCCATTCCACTCAAAATGATGACAGAGGAAGTCAGCAACAGTGGCCACAATACTCCTCTCAGGCTTCGGGGCAGCAATAGAGCTATCTTCGGCCGCCAAGCTCCAAGGGGTAGAGGCGCCAGGGGCTTCGGAGGAAGATTTGGGGACCAGCCTAGGAAAATTTATTGCTTATTCTGCGGTGAGGACAAGGGCCATACTACCAGGATGTGCCATGTCACCATCCAGAAATAGAAAGAGATAGCAGAAGCTGCAGCCCAACAGAGCCAGCCGAAGCAAGTTATGCATACTGCTTCATATCACTCACCGTACATTCCAGAGTATGTGGGTAACCATCCTGTAGCTTCTGTTGCTTCGGCAAGCCAACCTCAGGCGTCTTGGCAACAACCTCCACCTCCACCACCAATGCAACGAGGCCAGCAGCCAGAAGGGAGCCAGCACACTCATCAGCAACGAGACTTCAGAGAGGAGTCCGAAGCTCGCACAGTCAACAGTACTGTGCCAGAGTCGAAGCACATCTACTAGAAGATATCCTACCTCGGCAACAGTTCTTGCATTCGTTTTCATTTTTCGTTTAAATAAGGAACAATCATTAAAGCTTAAGTTTTTCTTCTCATTTTCAATTTCTTGTAACAACTTCATTTTTTACCATAGTGAAAATATATCTTCTCCATAGATTTACGACGTCAGAAAAATTGTCGAAGCACGAAAGCTCGGTCTTAAGAGCTCGTGATTACAGAAAAAGTCGTTCTATGGAACGTAGCGTAAGTTGCCAAAGTTACAAAAAGTCGTTCCTAAGGGAGCGCAACGTAAGTTTTCTGCTCAAAAGTCGTTCCAAAGGGAATGCAGAGCTTACAGTGAAAAATAAACGCTGATTCCGCTGAAATAGAAGGCGAAGAAGCTCCTAAGGGAGGCTTACAGTGAAAAATAAACGCTGATTCCGCCGAAATAGAAGGCAAAGAAGCTCCTAAGGGAGGCTTACAGCGAAAAATAAACGCTGATTCCGCCGAAATATAAGGCGAAGAAGCTCCTAAGGGAGGTTTGCAGCGAAAAGTCAGCACTGATCTTCGGCACAAATATCATTTTGCACAACATCACATCATCACATCATTTGCATAGCATAACATCATACATCATATTGCATCAATGACGCAAGAAGGGGGTTCAATGTTGATCTTCGGAGATTGTTTCAAAGAAGCAGTGCCAAGGCACAAAATAATTATTGAAGAAGCATACCTTCGTCAAACTCTAAAATGAAAAGACCTATTGCTTACGAGGCACAATATTTTTTACGAGGATTGGATATTTTTATGAAATATGGATATTCTTCACGAAGCATGAAAAGAAGGGAAGGTGTTTTTTCGCCGAAGGCTCAAAAACGGTATGTACGTAAAGTTTCATGCATCGTAAAGAATTGAGTTACAAACAGCTTATATATTACATTCAAGGTTATAAAAATATTACACACTTTGTCCAGCAAATATTACATTCTCAATGTCTTTACAATAGCAGCTAATCTTTTCTTAAGACTATTTCCGCAGCTTCGTTTAGTAGTCGATCAACAACCTTATCCATAATAGCTTCGGCCATTTTTCTATTTCGTCATCCCCCTTTGCGTTGGGGTCCGCCAATGGCTCGGCGGGCTCTGGGGGAGAAGATAGTGCGGCTGTGTTACAAAGTGTAAATAAGTCTGAAATCATATAATTACAACATAAAGTCAAAACTTAGTAGTCAATACCTATTCGCCTCTCGAGATCCGCACTTTTCTCAGCGGCCTCTGCTACATTTCTAGCATCGTGAATACCTTTTTCACTTTTCCTTATAATTTCTTGAGCCATCTCCTGGCCACCATTTTCCCAGATGTCGGTGAAAAATTTACCACCAACCAAGCTTGCTTCGGCCGAGGGGTCTTTTATATCTTCAGAAGATAAGGCGGCCTCGGCTTGTGCCAAGGATTTCACATGATCGCAGCCTCTACTCTCCAAAATAGTGGCAATCCCCCTAGCACCCGAAAAGGCACATATGTCTCCGCGGCCATTCAAAACTTCCTCAAAAGCTTCGGCTTCGTGGCTGGTCCATTCAATTGGGCCCTCGAGGTCGCCCTTTACGAAATTTTCCTCGCTTGAATACGCGCCAACGTTGGCGAAGCTAGTTTTTATTTTCTTAACACACTCTATAGACTTTTAATAACACCTTTCCTTGGATGCACGAAGTTCTTCAACGTTTTTCTCTAAATGATTTGTCCATTGTTTACTGATTTCTCGTTTAGCTTCTGCAACTGCGCATTTTTCTTTAGCTTCGGCTAGCTGTTTCCGAAGATCCTCAATTTTGCGCTTCTGGGCCTCAACTTGAGCTTTGGAAGCAGCTTTGTCTTCTTTTATTTTATTCACCAATGAATGTAATATTTTATCTTTCTCAAGACCTTCGTTCCTTAGCTCAATTACTTCGGAACGAAGGTTGTTTAAAGCCATGGCGCACCCTTCATCTTCGGCACTTTTTTGTGCCCTAAGGGCATTGCTGAGAATAAGGCCCTGCAAAAGGAGTGTGATATTAAGAAATAAACACACGAATTTTTAACCACACAAAAAGTGTATTTTCTCACCTTTAAGCTGTTATATGCTAAGCTGTCGGCCAATTCATCTTTTGACAAAACTGAAAGCCCATCTTCTAGAGTTGGGAATCCAAAGTTTCTTGCCATCTCCCGGCAGACAGAGATCTCCTTGCTGTCTGTGAGGCAATACAAGAAGTCTTCTTCTCCGCTGCCATTGAATATCAACGCCCCTTTCGGATATTTCAATTTTTGCGCATAGAACTGAGCTTCTCGCTTTTCTTTTTCAGTCAGATTTTTACCCGAAGCATGGCGTAAGACATAGTTGGGAGCTTCGGAAGATGCTTCGGGAATAGGGATGGCGGTTTTCTCAGATAAAATTTCTTCTACAGATTCTTTTTCTGTTTCTTTTCCAATTTCCAAGAATTCCCTCTTGGTAGGCTCTGAAAGCCCAGTTTCGGTTTCCACTTGGCTTTTGGCAGCTTCGACCTCAACTTCTGTTTTTGGAGCTTCGACAGCTATCTTTGAAGTAGAGCTTGAAGATTTTATTGTTTCTAGCACATCTAGCACGTTAACCATTCTCTTTCTCTTGGGAGTTGTTGTAAGTTCCTTTTGTGCCTTCGGCGTTGGCATTGGTACCTCAACTCTTGCCGAAGGACTTAAAACTTCCGATGTCTTTGTCTCTTTAGCCCTCGGTTCTTCCATTTTTTCTGTCTCCGGCATTGCAGCCAGCTCTTCAATATTCTGCAGATGAGTAGGCTCTTTGGCTTTGGTGGTCGAAGAGGTTTCACCGACAAACTCAGGCACTGTGGCCGGCTCAATATAGCGTGGCCGGTGCGTAATAACTTTCATCTTTTTTCTCTTCGGCGCTGGCTCACTAGGAGCGGCCGAAGCAACTTCCTTCACAGAAGCCGTACCTTTTCTTTTTTGACCCCGTATTGGGTAACGGTAGTCAGGATAGACGAACCCAATAGCATCAAAAACTCGGTTGAGTCTTTTCTTCTTCCGACCTCCAAAGGCCACAGATAGTGCAGTATCTTCTGGCTTTGAGTATGGCCCAAGCAGTTCATCGCTTGTAGCCTCAACGCATTTCAACCAATCGTCGTCTGGCTCGATAAATTGGTCTACGAACCTGAAGGTATATTTTAGTCGAACCAGGCCACCTTCGTGTGGGTTGTTGATGGTTTCCTTTGGCATTTCCCAGTTAGCTACCAATGGCCATATCCTGTAGGCCACGTGCTCTTGAACTAAGTCCCTAGTCCCGATGAAAGAGTAGACTATGCCGAAGGCCCTCTGGCACTCTTCGGCTGCTTCATCCATTTCCACCTTCGGTTTCCGGAGGCCGAAACGCTGCCAGATAGGGCGCATGATGATATCTTTAATATCTTCTTGTGCCTTCAAATCGTTTTTCACATAGAACCATTCCTTCATCCAGTCTTCGGGCCATCTCTTTCGAAAGGTTGGCACGGGACAGCTTGACCCAGATCGAGCACCGAAGCTATAGCAGCCAAAATTGTTATGATATTGTTCTTTACCCCAGGGTTTCGTCTCATATAATAGCTCATGCATATTGCAGAAACTTTTTGCATTTGGCTCCAAACCTTGGCTCTTCATGGCCCATACAAATATTCCCATCCTTATGATTGCTTCGGGAGTAATTTGATGAAGGCGGATTTCAAATATCTTCAAAACTTCAACCACGAAACTGCTTAGAGGAAACCGAAGCCCAGCCTTGAAGAAGCTTCGGAAGATCACGACTTCATTTTCCTCGGGAGTAGGAAAAGTTTTCTCTCCTTCGTCAGCCCTCACAATAGACAAATCCCGAAAATATCTACCTCTCATATTGGCAAGATGGCTTTGTTTAATGGTTGATTTTCCAAAAACTGCATGGCTTGGCCGCCAGGGTCGATCTTCCGAGTCTTCCCTCCCACTTTCGGCATCATAAATGTCACTATCACCAGTATCTTCAGATAAACCTTCCAAAATTTCCCTTGTAATCTTTTCTGTATTTGTCTTTGATATTGATTCAAGAAAGTCAAGATTCTTCTCCTCAAGAAGGCTCAGCTTTGTTTCAGCAACAGCTTTCTTATCTTCAGACATCTTCGGAAACGCTAAAAACCGCTTTTAAATCCGAAGCTTAAAAACTTACAAATTAAGCAAGTCTTGTTGCGCAGGAGCTAAAAACTGAGTAAGCAAGAGCAGATGGCAAAGAAAGCATACCAAATGACATTGCGGTGTGCTCTTATTTATACATCTGGCGCATTGAGAACAGGAGGGCCCCGCTTGACATTGACTGTTGCTATTCTAGCAAGAGGAAGGTGTTTTTTTGGACCTTCGGCTTAGGGCCTTCGTCCATATCGCAATCTGAATTTATTATCCTAACAAATTAATATTGCGAGGGGCTACTGTTGGGGGCCTTCGGCTTCCGAAGGTCCTCAAAAACGTGATTTCACAATGTTTCTGGAGTATAATACATGAGCAGGTACCTTCGGACACGAACCCTTCGGACAAGTCAAAATTGTTGTATGAAGAAACACAAAGAGAACGAAGGATGGAACAGAGCCGAAGCTGTGCGCAAGGAAGCTTCGGCATGATGCCAGAAAAGAGGAAACTGCCTTAAAGAGGAAAAGACTATTTAGACCCCGATAAATTACTATAGAGTTATTATCAAAAGCAAAGGGCCTGGATGTAATTTTACATGGGCTGCGACCCGTGCCTAAAAATAGGTGAACAGTACTCCCGTACTGTTCACGCTGACTTGGCATTTGCTTTTGCATCACGCTTGTACTTTTACCTTCTTTCAAGTCAAAGGTATATTTATAACCCAACATCATTCCTATTCTTCTATAGCAATAAAATAAAAATGAGTTGATAATAATACATAACTATTCATGTTATCTTTTATATTCCATGTAATTCCCTTTTTATTATGATATGTAATGTTTATGAAGGTATGTCCTTCATAACCTTTGTCCGAAAATCATTATATCTCAAGGGAAATAATGCTTCGAAGGACGAAGGACTTTAACATTTAACGTTTTCTTTGTTGCCTTGTTCTTAACTCTTAGCATTTGAGAACAAGTCCCCAACAATGAAGGAACTAGAAGTGAGCGTGAGGAGAGATATCACATTGCTATGAGAAAGTTAAATTCTTTTGAAATGCTTGCTAATGAAAATGCCAATGCTATGTGCTCACGTCTCAATATTCTTGTAGAGGAAGTTAATGGATTGGGGCTTACTCAAATCTCACAACCGGATGTTGTGAGGAAGATTCTCAGTGTCCTCCCAATAGACAAATATGGACACATTGTCACTGTGCTACATCAAATGGATCTTTCAGTTACCACACCTACACAGATATTGGGAAAGATCAATGCTCATGAGATGTACATGCACATCAATGACAAAGATGAGTCATCTTCCAAGAGAAAGGATTTGGCTCTCAAAGCAAATCAAGAAAGAAAAGGAAAAACTAAAGTACAAATTGAGGAAGAATCCTCAAGTGATGATGACCTTGATGCTAACATTGCCTTGATGGTGAGGAAGACCATCAAGATGCTAAAGAAGCTCAACAGAGAAGGCATCAAATTTGATTGAAGAAAGAAGAAATTCTTTTCCAACAAAAGAAAGCCCATTTCTGAGATGGATTGCTACAACTGTGGAGAGCTTGGTCATCTTGCTCATCAATGTAACAAGCCCAAGAAGAACAAGTTCAAGGGCAAGAAAGAAGATGACATCGATGATGAGAAGAAGGAAAAGAAATTCTTCAAGAGGAAGGATGGGAAGCAAAAGAGGTTCCACAAGAATAAAAATGGAAAGGCATATATTGTTGGTGACTGGCTCACTAATATTGAGTCATCAAATGGATCTTCTTCAAGTGAAGAAGAGAATGATGAAAAAGTTGCCGCCATCGCCGGGACTTCTCTTCACCACCACCATCGCCATCATCGACTTCTCACCTATGCCTCATGGCTAGAGGTGAACGGAAGGTGAACTACAAGACCGGTGGGAGCCATTGGGTTATTGACAGTGGATGCACACAACATATGACAGGCAACCCATGGATGTTCACCTCACTTGATGAGAATATTGATGGACAAGACAAAATCACATTTGGAGACAATTCAAAAGGGAAAGTGCAAGGACTTGGCAAGGTGGCAATTTCAAATGATTTATCAATATCAAATGTTCTCTTGGTTGCACCTTTGATCTTCAATTTATTATCAGTGGGTCAACTCTGTGATCTTGGACTTCAATGCTTATTCACTCCAACAGAGGTTATTGTATCAAAGATGGATGATGAATCAATGGTGTTCAAGGGATTTAGATACAACAATCTCTACTTAGTGGATTTCACTTCAGAAGATGCAGACTTAAGAACTTGCCTCTTCACCAAAGCATCACTTGGATGGCTTTGGCATAGGAGGCTTGCACATGTTGGGATGAGCACACTCAAGAAGGTATTAAAGAAAGACATGGTTAGAGGATTAAAGGATGTGGTATTTGAAAAAGACAAGCCTTGTAGTGCATGTCAAGCGGGGAAGCAAGTTGCTAATACACATCCTACAAAAGCTTTCATGTCAACATCAAGGCCACTGGAACTACTTCATATGGTTTTATTTGGACCTACAAATTATGTAAGTGCTGGTGGCAACCTTTACTGTCTAGTGATTGTTGATGATTTCTCAAGATACAATTGGGTGTTCTTTCTCCATGACAAATCTGAAGTTGCATCTATATTCAAAAAGTTTGCCAAGAAAGCACAAAATGAATTTGATTGCAAGATCAAGAAGATTAGAAGTGATAATGGCAAAGAATTTGACAACACCAACATTCATGAGTACTGTGATGAAATTGGGATCAAGCATGAAGTATCTGCAACATACACACCTCAACAAAATGGAGTTGTTGAAAGGAAAAACAGGACCTTGATCACACTTGCAAGAACAATGATTGATGAGTGAAAGTCGCCTAGAGGGGGGTGAATAGGGCGAATCTGAAATTTATAAACTTAGGCACAACTACAAGCCGGGTTAGCGTTAGAAATATGAACGAGTCCGAGAGAGAGGGTGAAAAACAAATCGCGGGCAAATAAAGAGTGAGACACGATGATTTGTTTTACCGAGGTTCGGTTCTTGCAAACCTACTCCCCGTTGAGGTGGTCACAAAGACCGGGTCTCTTTCAACCCTTTCCCTCTCTCAAACGGTCACTTAGACCGAGTGAGCTTCTCTTCTCAATCAAATGGAACACAAAGTTCCTGCAAGGACCACCACACAATTGGTGTCTCTTGCCTCGGTTACAATTGAGTTTGATCACAAGAAAGAATGAGAAAGAAAAGAAGCAATCCAAGAGCAAGAGCTCAAATGAACACAAAAGTCGCTCTCTCTAGTCACTATTTGATTTGGAGTGATTCCGGACTTGGGAGAGGATTTGATCTCTTTGGTTGTGTCTAGAATTGAATGCTATAGCTCTTGTAATGTGTTGGAAGGTGGAAAACTTGGATGCAATTGAATGTGGGGTGGTTGGGGTATTTATAGCCACAACCACCAAACTAGCTGTTTGGTGGAGGCTGCTGTCGCATGGCGCACCGGACAGTCCGGTGCGCCACCAGACACTGTCCGGTGCGCCAGCCACGTCACCGGGCCGTAAGGGTTCGACCATTGGAGCTCTGACTGGTGGGGCCTCTAGGCTGTCCGGTGGTGCACCGGACAGGTCCTGTAGACTGTCCGGTGCGCCAACTGCGCGTGCTCTGACTCTGGCGCGCACTGTAGCGCATTGAATGCGGTTGCAGTCGACCGTTGGCGCGAAGTAGCCGTTGCTCCGCTGGCACACCGGACACTGTCCGGTGCTTCACCGGACAGTCCGGTGAATTATAGCGGAGCAGCCTCCCATTTTCCTGAAGGTGGCAAGTTCAGCTTCGAGTTCCCTGGTGCACCGGACACTGTCCGGTGGCACACCGGACAGTCCGGTTCGCCAGACCAGGGTGCCTTTTGGGATGTCTTTAGCTCTCCCTTTTTGAACCCATCTTTGGTCTTTTTAATGGCTTTTTGTGAACCTTTGGCACCTGTAAAACTTATAGACTAGGGCAAACTAGTTAGTTCAAATATTTGTGTTGGACAATTCAACCACCAAAATCAATTTAGGAAAAGGTGTAAGCCTATTTCCCTTTCAATCTCCCCCTTTTTCGTGATTGATGCCAACACAAACCAAAGCAAATATAGAAATGCATAATTGAACTAGTTTGCATAATTGTAAGTGCAAAAGGTTACTAAGAATTTGAACCAATAAATTCTTATAAGATATGCATGGATTGTTTCTTTATATTTTTAACATTTTGGACCACGCTTGCACCAAATGTTTTGTTTTTACAAATTCTTTTGTAAATCCTTTTCAAAGTTCTTTTGCAAATAGTCAAAGGTAGATGAATAAGATTTTGAGAAGCATTTTCAAGATTTTGAATTTTCTCCCCCTGTTTCAAATGCTTTTCCTTTGACTAAACAAAACTCCCCCTTAGTGAAATCCTCCTCTTAGTGTTCAAGAGGGTTTTGCAATTTTCGAAGATACTATTTTCTCCCCCTTTTGAACACAATAAGATATCTATTTGAAAATCTTTATTTTAAAATTAGGTGGTGGTGCGGTCCTTTTGCTTTGGGCTAATACTTTCTCCCCCTTTGGCATGAATCGCCAAAAACGGATACTTGAGTGAAATATAAGCCCTTATATAACTACTTTCTCCCCCTTTGGTAAACAAAATATGAATGAAGATTATACCAAAGTTGGAGAGTGGCTCGGAGCGACGACGAAGGATGAATAATGTGACGGAGTGGAGTGGAAGCCTTTGTCTTCGCCGAAGACTCCGTTTCCCTTTCAATCTATGACTTGGTTTGAAATAGACTCGAAAACACGTTTGTCATAGCATATAAAAGAGATATGATCGAAGGTGTATTAATGAGCTATGTGTGCAAAACAACAAAAGAAATTCTGAGAATCAAGAATATTTAGCCCATGCCTAAGTTTGTTAAAAGTTTGTTCATCTAGTGGCTTGGTAAAGATATCGGCTAATTGTTCCTTGGTGTTAATATATGCAATCTCGATATCCCCCTTTTGTTGGTGATCCCTTAGAAAATGATACCAAATGGCTATGTGTTTAGTGCGGCTATGCTCAACGGGATTATCTGCCATGCGGATTGCACTCTCATTATCACATAGAAGAGGAACTTTGGTTAATTTGTAACCATAGTCCCTAAGGGTTTGCCTCATCCAAAGTAATTGTGCGCAACAATGGCTTGCGGTAATATACTCGGCTTCGACGGTAGAAAGAGCTACCGAATTTTGCTTCTTTGAAGCCCAAGACACCAGAGACCTTCCCAAGAACTGGCAAGTCCCCGATGTGCTCTTTCTATTAATTTTACACCCTGCCCAATCGGCATCCGAACAACCAATTAAATCAAATGTGGATCCCCGAGGGTACCAAAGCCCAAACTTAGGAGTATAAACTAAATATCTCAAGATTCGTTTTACGGCCGTAAGGTGAGCTTCCTTAGGGTCGGCTTGGAATCTTGCACACATGCATACGGAAAGCATAATGTTCGGTCGTGAAGCACATAAATAGAGTAAAGAACCTATCATCAATCGGTATACCTTTTGATCTACGAATTTACCTCCCGTGTCGAGGTCGAGATGCCCATTGGTTCCCATGGGTGTCTTGATGGGCTTGGCATCCTTCATCCCAAACTTGTTTAGAATGTCTTGAATATACTTAGTTTGGCTAATGAAGGTGCCTTCCTGGAGTTGCTTCACTTGAAATCCCAAGAAGTACTTCAACTCCCCCATCATAGACATCTCGAATTTCTTTGTCATGATCCTACTAAATTCCTCACATGTAGATTCGTTAGTAGACCCAAATATAATATCATCAACATAAATTTGGCATACAAACAAATCATTGTCAAAAGTTTTAGTAAATAAAGTAGGATCAGCCTTTCCAACTTTGAAGCCATTAGTGATAAGAAAGTCTCTTAGGCATTCATACCATGCTCTTGGGGCTTGCTTGAGCCCATAAAGCGCCTTAGAGAGTTTATACACATGGTTAGGATACTCACTATCTTCAAAGCCGGGAGGTTGCTCAACATAGACCTCCTCCTTGATTGGTCCATTGAGGAAGGCACTTTTCACGTCCATTTGATAAAGCTTGAAGCGATGGTAAGTAGCATAGGCAAGTAAAATGCGAATTGATTCTAGCCTAGCTACGGGTGCATAGGTTTCACCGAAATCCAAACCTTCGACTTGTGAATATCCCTTGGCCACAAGTCGGGCTTTGTTCCTTGCCACCACACCATGCTCATCCTGTTTGTTGCGGAAGACCCACTTGGTTCCTACAACATTTTGGTTAGGACATGGAACTAAATGCCATACCTCATTCCTAGTGAAGTTGTTGAACTCCTCTTGCATCGCCACCACCCAATCCGAATCTTGAAGTGCTTCCTCTATTCTGTGTGGCTCAATAGAGGAAACAAAAGAGTAATGTTCACAAAAATGAGCAACACGAGATCGAGTAGTTACCCCCTTTTGAATATCTCCGAGGATGGTGTTCACGGGGTGATCTCGTTGGATTGCTTGGTGGACTCTTGGGTATGGCGGTCTTAGAACTTGTTCATCTTCCTCATCTTGATCATGGGCATCTCCCCCTTGATCATTGCTTTCCTCTTGAGGTGGCTCAACTTCTTGATCTTCTCCTTCATCATTTTGAGCCTTATCCTCATCTTGAGTTGGTGGAGATGCTTGTGTGGAGGAAGATGGTTGATCTTGTGCTTGTGGAGGCTCTTCGGATTCCTTAGGACACACATCCCCAATGGACATGTTCCTTAGTGCGATGCACAGAGCCTCTTCATCATCTAGTTCATCAAGATCAACTTGCTCTACTTGAGAGCCGTTAGTCTCATCAAACACAATGTCACAAGAAACTTCAACTAGTCCAGAGGACTTGTTAAAGACTCTATATGCCCTTATGTTTGAATCATATCCTAGTAAAAAGCCTTCTACAGTCTTAGGAGCAAATTTGGATTTTCTACCTCTTTTAACAAGAATAAAGCATTTGCTACCAAAGACTCTAAAATATGAAACATTTGGCTTTTTACCGGTGAGGAGTTCGTAAGATGTCTTCTTGAGGATTCGGTGTAGATATAACTGGTTGATGGCGTAGCAGGCGGTGTTGACTGCCTCGGCCCAAAACCGATCCGAAGTCTTGTACTCATCAAGCATGGTTCTTGCCATGTCCAGTAGAGTTCGATTCTTCCTCTCCACTACACCATTTTGTTGTGGCGTGTAGGGAGAAGAGAACTCATGCTTGATGCCCTCCTCCTCAAGGAAGCCTTCAATTTGAGAGTTCTTGAACTCCGTCCCGTTGTCGCTTCTTATTTTCTTGATCCTTAAGCCGAACTCGTTTTGAGCTCGTCTCAAGAATCCCTTTAAGGTCTCTTGGGTATGAGATTTTTCCTGCAAAAAGAACACCCAAGTGAAGCAAGAATAGTCATCCACAATAACTAGACAGTACTTACTCCCGCCGATGCTTATGTAAGCAATCGGGCCGAATAGATCCATGTGTAGGAGCTCGAGTGGCCTGTCAGTCGTCATAATGTTCTTGTGTGGATGATGAACACCAACTTGCTTCCCTGCCTGACATGCGCTACAAATCTTGTCTTTCTCAAAATGAACATTTGTTAGTCCCAAAATGTGTTCTCCCTTTAGAAGCTTGTGAAGATTCTTCATCCCAACATGTGCTAGTCGGCGATGCCAGAGCCAGCCCATGTTAGTCTTAGCAATTAAGCAAGTGTCGAGTTCAGCTCTATCAAAATCTACTAAGTATAGCTAACCCTCTAACACTCCCTTAAATGCTATTGAATCATCACTTCTTCTAAAGACAGTGACACCTATATCCGTAAAAAGACAGTTGTAACCCATTTTACATAATTGCGAAACTGAAAGCAAGTTGTAATCTAGATAATCTACAAGAAAAACATTGGAAATGGAATGGTCAGGTGATATAGCTATTTTACCCAATCCTTTGACCAAACCTTGATTTCCATCCCCGAATGTGATAGCTCGTTGGGGATCTTGGTTTTTCTCGTAGGAGGAGAACATCTTCTTCTCCCCTGTCATATGGTTTGTGCACCCGCTATCGATGATCCAACTTGAGCCCTCGGATGCATAAACCTACAAAACAAATTTAGTTCTTGATTTTAGGTACCCAAACGGTTTTGGGTCCTTTGACATTAGATACAAGAACTTTGGGTACCCAAACACAAGTCTTTCATCCCTTGTGTTTGTCCCCAACATACTTGGCAACTACCTTGCCGGATTTGTTAGTTAAAACATAAGAAGCATCAAAAGTTTTAAATGAAATGTTAGAATCATTTGATGCAATAGGAGTTTTCTTTCTAGGCAAATTGGCACGGGTTGATTGCCTAGAGCTAGATGTCTCACCCTTATACAATTGAAAGTCGCCTAGAGGGGGTGAATAGGGCCAGAGCGAGACTTCCTAGAGTGAATTCTCCTAATCTTGCTCTCGGGATAACCGGCAGGGTACAAAATGTAACCCTCGTTATCCTGAGGCATGGGAGCCTTTCCCTTTACAAAGTTAGACAATCTCTTAGGAGGGGCATTAAGTTTCACATTGTCCCCCTTTTGGAAGCCAATGCCATCCTTGATGCCAGGACGTCTCCCACTATAGAGCATGCTTCTAGCAAATTTAAAATTTTCATTTTCTAAGTCATGCTCATTAATTTTAGCATTAAGTTGAGCTATGTGATCATTTTGTTTCTTAATTAAAGCTAGGTGATCATGAATAACATCAATATTAATGTCTCTACATCTAGTGCAAATGGAAACATGCTCAATGGTAGATGTAGAGGGTTTGCAAGAATTGAGTTCAACAATCTTAGCACGTAAAATATCATTATTATCTCTAAGATCAGAAACGGAAGCATTGCAAACTTCTAATTCTTTAGCCTTAGCAATTAATTTTTCATTTTCAATCTTAAGGCTAGCAAGAGAGACATTCAATTCTTCAATCTTAGCAAGTAAGTTAACATTATCATCTCTAAGATTGGGAATTGAAACATCACAAATATTAGAACCAACCTTAGCAATTAATTTAGCATTTTCATTTCTAAGGTTGGCAATAATATCATTACAAGTGCTTAGCTCACTAGATAATTTTTCACATTTTTCTACTTCTAGAGCATAAGCATTCTTAACCTTAACATGCTTCTTGTTTTCTTTAATTAAGAAGTCCTCTTGAGAGTCCAAGAGGTCATCCTTCTCATGAATAGCACTAAATAATTCATTTAATTTTTCCTTTTGTTGCATGTTGAGGTTGGCAAAAAGGGTGCACAAATTATCCTCCTCATCACAAGAGTTATCCTCATCACTAGAGGTTTCATATTTAGTGGAGGATTTTGATTTTACCTTCTTCCTTTTGCCGTCCTTGGCCATGAGGCACTTGTGGCCGACGTTGGGGAAGAGGAGACCCTTGGTGACGGCGATGTTGGCGGCGTCCTCGTCGGAGGAGGAGTCGGTGGAGCTCTCCTCGGAGTCCCACTCGCGGCACACATGGGCATCGCTGCCCCTCTTCTTGTGGTACTTCTTCTTTTCTCTCCTCTTGCCCTTCTTGTCGTCGCCCCTGTCACTGTCACTAGATAATGGACATTTTGCAATAAAATGACCGGGCTTACCACACTTGTAGCAAACTTTCTTGGAGCGGGCTTGTAATCCTTCCCCCTCCTTTGCTTGAAGATTTGGCGGAAGCTCTTGATGATGAGCGCCATCTCCTCATTGTCGAGCTTAGAGGCGTCGATGGGTTGTCTACTTGATGTAGACTCCTCCTTTTTCTCCTCTGTTGCCTTGAATGTGACCGGTTGTGCTTCAGGCGTGGAGGGGCCATCTAGCTCGATGATTTTCTTTGAGCCTTTGATCATCAACTCAAAGCTCACAAAATTTCCTATCACTTCTTCGGGAGACATTAGTGTGTATCTAGGATTACCACGAATTAACTGTACTTGCGTAGGGTTAAGAAAAATAAGTGATCTAAGAATAACCTTGACCATTTCATGGTCATCCCATTTTGTGCTCCCGAGGTTGCGCACTTGGTTCACCAAGGTCTTCAAGCGGTTGTACATGGCTTGAGGGTCCTCGCCTTGGTTGAGTCGGAACCGACCGAGCTCCCCCTCGATCGTCTCCCGCTTGGTGATTTTGGTCACCTCATCTCCTTCGTGCGCGGTCTTGAGTACGTCCCAAATTTCCTTGGCGCTCTTTAACCCTTGCACCTTGTTATACTCCTCTCGACTTAGAGAGGCGAGGAGTATAGTGGTGGCTTGAGAGTTGAAATGACGGATTTGGGTGACTTCGTCCGAATCATAGTCTTCATCCACTGGTGATGGTACCTGTACTCCAATCTCAACAACATCCCAAATGCTAGTGTGGAGTGAGGTTAGATGATGCTTCATTTTATCACTCCACATATTATAATCTTCACCATCAAACATAGGTGGTTTGCCTAATGGGACGGAAAGTAATGGAGTACGTTTGGAAATGCGAGGGTAGCGTAGGGGAATCTTACTAAACTTCTTGCGCTCATGGCGCTTAGAAGTTACGTACAGTGTGTCGGAGCCGGAGGTGGATGGCGATGAAGAGTCGGTCTCGTAGTAGACCACCTTCCTCATCTTCTTCTTCTTGTCACCGCTCCGACACGACTTGTCGTGTGAAGGGGATCCCTTCACCTTGTTGGCGGACTCCCCGGATGGAGCCTTCCCATGGCTTGTGGCGGGCTTCTCGCCGGTCCCGATCTCCCTCTTGGCGGATGCTCCCGACATCACTTCGAGCGGTTAGGCTCTAATGAAGCACCAGGCTCTGATACCAATTGAAAGTCGTCTAGAGGGGGTGAATAGGGCGAATCTGAAATTTATAAACTTAGGCACAACTACAAGCCGGGTTAGCGTTAGAAATATGAACGAGTCCGAGAGAGAGGGTGAAAAATAAATCGCGGGCAAATAAAGAGTGAGACACGATGATTTGTTTTACCGAGGTTCGTTTCTTGCAAACCTACTCCCCGTTGAGGTGGTCACAAAGACCGGGTCTCTTTCAACCCTTTCCCTCTCTCAAACGGTCACTTAGACCGAGTGAGCTTCTCTTCTCAATCAAACGGAACACAAAGTTCCCGCAAGGACCACCACACAATTGGTGTCTCTTGCCTCGGTTACAATTGAGTTTGATCACAAGAAAGAATGAGAAAGAAAGAAGCAATCCAAGCGCAAGAGCTCAAATGAACACAAAAGTCGCTCTCTCTAGTCACTATTTGATTTGGAGTGATTTCGGACTTGGGAGAGGATTTGATCTCTTTGGTTGTGTCTAGAATTGAATGCTATAACTCTTGTAATGTGTTGGAAGGTGGAAAACTTGGATGCAATTGAATGTGGGGTGGTTGGGGTATTTATAGCCCCAACCACCAAACTAGCCGTTTGGTGGAGGCTGCTGTCGCATGGCGCACCGGACAGTCCAGTGCGCCACCGGACAGTCCGGTGCGCCAGCCACATCACCCGGCCGTAAGGGTTCGACCGTTGGAGCTCTGACTGGTGGGGCCTCTAGGCTGTCCGGTGGTGCACTAGACAGGTCCTGTAGACTGTCCGGTGCGCCAACTGCACGTGCTCTGACTCTGGCGCGCACTGTAGCGCATTGAATGCGGTTGCAGTCGACCATTGGCGCGAAGTAGCCGTTGCTCCGCTAGCACACCGGACAGTCCGGTGAATTATAGCGGAGCGACCTCCCATTTTCCCGAAGGTGGCAAGTTCAGCTTCGAGTTCCCTGGTGCACCGGACAGTCCGGTGCGCCAGACCAGGGTGCCTTTTGGGATGTCTTTAGCTCTCCCTTTTTGAACCCATCTTTGGTCTTTTTATTGGCTTGTTGTGAACCTTTGGCACCTGTAAAACTTATAGACTAGGGCAAACTAGTTAGTTCAAATATTTGTGTTGGACAATTCAACCACCAAAATCAATTTAGGAAAATGTGTAAGCCTATTTCCCTTTCAATGAGTATAACACACCGGAGAGGTTTTGGGCCGAAGCTGTCAACACTGCATGTTATGCATCAAACAGGCTATTTCCTCACCAGCTACTTGCGAAGACTCCCTATGAACTACTAAATGGGAAAAAGCCAGACGTCTCCTTCTTCCGGATGTTTGGGTGCAAATGCTACATCTACAAGAAACGCCATCACCTAGGGAAGTTTCAAAGACGTTGTGATATTGGTTTTCTTTTGGGTTATTCATTAAAGTCCAAAGCATATCGAGTATTCAACCATGCCACTGGCGTGGTAGAAGAAACATATGATGTGGAATTTGATGAGACTAATGGCTCCCAAGGAGCACTTGAAAATCTTGATGATGTAGGTGATGAGCCACTTAGGGAAGCAATGAAGAACATGCCAATTGGAGCTATCAAACCAAAAGAAGATGAAGAAGAGGTGCAAAACATTGACAGGCCTTCTTCATCAAATGTACCACAAGATGATGAAAAAGATGAGAGGCATGCAAATGAAGATATATTTGTCTCTCATGAACAAGCAAGGGTACAAGCCGAAGATGTTGATGCTCCAGGATCTTCTTCCCAAGTGGTTGACAGGAGAAACTCATCACTACTTCAAGCTCATCCTCAAAACCAAATCATCGGGAGTCCTTCACAAGGGGTTATTACTCGATCACATAAACATGCTTCTTTTATTGAACATCACTCCTTTGTTTCTTGTGTTGAGCCTACTTGTATAGATGAGGCGCTACAGGATCCGGACTGGGTGAACGCCATGCATGAAGAACTTAACAACTTCACCCGTAATCAAGTTTGGACCCTGGAGAAGCCCCCACAAGATGCAAGAATCATTGGAACAAAGTGGGTGTTCAGAAACAAATACGATGATCAAGGTGTGATTGTAAGGAACAAGGCAAGACTTGTTGCAAAGGGATTCTCTCAAGTTGAAGGCTTAGATTTTGGAGAGACCTTTGCACTGGTTGCTCGACTGGAAGCCATCCATATCCTACTTGCATATGCATCATGCTATGATATAAAACTTTATCAAATGGATGTAAAAAGTGCATTTTTAAATGGCTTCATAAATGAACTTGTATATGTTGAGCAACCACCTGGATTTGAAGACCCTAGATATCCTAACCATGCTTACAGGTTGTCCAAGGTGCTATATGGGCTAAAGCAAGCTCCAAGGGCTTGGTATGAGCGCCTTCGCGACTTCCTCATCGAAAAGGGCTTCAAGATCGGGACCGTCGACACAACTCTATTCACAAAGAAACATAACGGTGATATTTTCATTTGTCAAGTATATGTTGATGATATAATCTTTGGCTCGACAAATGACTATCATTGCAAGGAATTTGGTGAGTTGATGTTGACGGAGTTCGAGATGTCAATGATTGGTGAGCTGACGTACTTCCTCGGCTTTCAAGTCAAGCAAATGAAAGATGGTAACTTTCTCTCACAAGAGAAGTATACCAAAGACTTGTTGAAAAGGTTCAACATGGAGAAGTGCAAACCAATCAAGACACCTATGCCAACAAATGGACATCTCGACCTAGATGAGGGAGGTAACCCGGTTAATCAAACTCTCTACCGTTCTATGATTGGTAGTTTATTGTACCTTACCGCATCTAGGCCCGATATCATGTTCAGTGTCTGCATGTGTGCTAGATTTCAATCTAATCCTAAGAAAGCTCATCTTCATGCTGTTAAAAGAATTCTTAGGTATCTCATGCTCACCACAAGCGTTGGTCTGTGGTATCCCAAAGGAGCTACTTTTGATTTAATTGGCTATTCCGATTCGGATTATGCCGGTTGCAAAATTGATAGGAAGAGTACTTCTGGGGGATGTCATCTGCTTGGTAGATCACTAGTTTCATGGACATCCAAAAAGCAAAATAGTGTTGCCTTGTCAACTGCCGAAGCGGAATACATTGCCGCGGGTGCTTGTTGCACACAAATTTTATATATGAAACAAACTCTTCTAGACTATGGCGTAGTTCTAGAAAAGGTACCTTTGTTGTGTGATAATGAGAGTGCTGTTAAAATTGCTAATAATCTTGTACAACACTCTCGCACCAAGCACATTGATATCCTTCATCACTTCCTTAGAGATGATGTTGCTAAAGGAGATATCATTTTAGAAGGAGTGAGATCGGAAGATCAATTAGCGGACATTTTCACTAAGCCACTTGATAAGACACGCTTTTGCATGTTGAGGAATGAACTAAATATTCTTGATCTCAGAAATTTTATGTAAGATGTCAAATGGTGTTGTCAAGCTTGCATTGCATGTTTAAATTTCTTGTATTGCATCTAGGGCTTGTCTAACCTAGTTGAGATAACCGCCAACAAAGCGAGTGAAAAAACTTAACTCGGATCAAACTTGACAAGTTTTAGTTTTAAGCTTTTAGCACTTGAATTCTTATTTTTTATGCAATTGTTGGTTCTTGAAATATGCATGAGGTACTGCACTTAGGGGGAGTATTCAAAACTCAAATCACTCATGAAAACCCATAGTGCAAGGCCAAAATGCAAATTTCACCATTTGCCTATTTTCTCTAAAAATTATCTAGCTTATGGCAAAATATTTTGAAAATTATGAGAAAATATATGAGGGTGCCAATACTTGTCCCAACAAGTGTTATTTTGTGTGATTGTAAGTTGGGATTTGGTTTGGTTGAAAATTAGATAGAAAAATTCAAAAATTTCAAAACTTCCCTCTGTCTGGGCTCACCGGACAGTCCGGTGTGCACCGGACACTGCACTGTGCAATGTCCGGTGCATCGGCACCACGCGCTCAAAATCCTTTTTCCTGTGCGCTGTCCGGTGGTTCACCGGACAGCTACTGTGCGCTGTCCGGTGTGCACCGGACAGGCACTGTAGACTGTCCGGTGCGCCCATATTCGATTTTAAAAAAAATCTTTCCCCGCCTGAGCCTGGGGCAGAGACCACTTCCTCTGTCTCTCTCCTCTTCTCCTCACTGTCTCTAGTGTTTCCACCCTCGTCGGCGATTCTCCCTCACCGGCAACCACCACGCTCCGGCGATCTTCCGTGCTTGTGCCTGCTCTTTCTCTGGTGAGCAGCCCTGCTTCCCCCTGCATCTCTTTTTCTCCTCTCTGTCTGTCTCTGCAGTGAGCACCCCTTTCCACCCCTTTGTGCCCAACTCAATTTCCTATCCAATTCTGTGAATCCATGTGGTGAGAAATGTTGCTCTATGCCCATTGTGTATCCCTGCAGGTTTTTAGCTCCTTAGGGAGGGTTTCACAGCCTCTAATAGTCATTTCTCCAAAACCCTAAATCCTCGCACACCACATGCTCGGTGAAATGCCCAAACCAGCCAAAAATGCTCCGATTGAACCCAAATTTTTCAGGCACCTTCACAACACCTCTAGTAACATATTCACCAATTTTCACGCCCATCCGATATTCCAGGCTTTAATTTCACCAAATTCCCTGTTTCGAGCGATCGTTTCCGAGCCGAGTGCCCAAATTTCATTTTCTTTGCCTAAATTCAAACCAAGCACACACTTCACTCATATTCACCCATATAAACCTATTCGTGAAGTATCGGCTCCATTCCACGTCATTTTCGTGCCTCAATTCGAATTCCAAACCTCCTATGGCACTATTTCTCGTTCAAACGCCGTTTACGCGTCGTTTGACATCTCGATCGCCATATTTCTCGTTTTCTGTGCCATATTTCTCTGTGTATGTATTTATTCACATTTCATATACTTATGACTATGTGACTAATACGTGCTCACCTCTTCTGTCATTTCAGTGACCTTGACTGCCCGTGTGTCGTCTCCTGTCCTGCCTGGATTTTCACCTCTCGTGTGAGCTTTCCAGGTAGTCATCTCCTCTTTTGACGTTCTATCGGATATTATCGACCTGTGCTTAGCCTCTCTCTCTCATTTGCAGTCGTTAGGTTAGGATGCCGCGCACGAAGAATGTGTCGGCGCCAGGGGGAGGCGATGATGAGGATCCTCGTCGCCCCTTCAGGCAGGTCAAGGGCAAGACCGTGTACTTGGAGCAGCAGGAAGGCCGCAAGAAGCGGCGTATGGACAGAGCAGCCCGAGCAGCGGCAGCAGCAGCAGCAGCCGCTGAGCAAGCTGAGCTAGGAGATCAGCCTCAGACTCCTTCAGATTAGATTGCGTACCGTGTTCGTCGTCTTGCCTCCCGGCCTCGCTCCTCCACTACCACCACTGCTTCAGCTTCCACTCCACCACCCACTTTGCCTGCTCCTGTCACCCCTGTTGCGCCATCCACCACCTCCACTACACCAACTTCCACTCCTCCTCCTCCCGCTCCTGTTTCCGCTCCTCCTATCCCACCTGCTCGCTTCCGGGAGCGCGATGAGGCTGAGGTGCGACCTCTGGCTGCAGATCCCAGGTTGTTTGACCTTCAGCATGCTACAGTGGCACGGGTACGTAGGTTCAGATACGTACCCATGGAGTCTTGGTTACCGGCTCAGAGGGACCCTGCTGCAGTTGACCTCTTCAGCACCAGGATTCAGGAATCCTTCTTCAAGGCACAAATGTCTGCACAGATTGCTCTTCGAGTGCACTGGCTTTTGGACCTTCCAGCTTTTCTGCTAGCCACCGGTGCTGACTCTGAGGTGCACCTCTCATATCTGCCTGGTCTTCTGACTCTTTTGACTACCAGCGGCAGGTATGTTGAGGAGTGGGTCCGAGTTTTCTACGCGACTATATGGATAGACCTAGATCACCACTGGATGAGGTTTCGTTTTGAGCGAGAGGATGTCACTATTTCTGCCAGCCAGATTCGCCAGCTCTTTGGATTTCATGAGTCGTCGACTCGTCTTCATAGCTTATGCTACGGCACCTCTGACCCTCCTCGTCGCCGTCTTGGCTATGTTCCGACCGCCCTTCTTAGATGGGTCGCGACGCTCACCGACAGATTTCACTACAGCAGCAAAGTTCCTATTTCATCTTATGAGACGGACACTTCTGCCACGGATGGGATACAGGGAGGCTACCACACATATCCAGCTCTGGCTCCTTGGTGCCCTGGTCTCTCACTCTGAGTTTGACGTTGTGGTTTTCCTTATTTGTGAGATCGAGGACACCGTTTTGGATGGTCTGCGTGCCCGTCGACAGATGTCGTATGCTCACTACCTATGCCACATTTTTGCTCAGCTAATTCGGCCTCCCCAGTTCCAGGGCACACTTGAGGCCTCACGCCTTGTCTTTGGGTCCTACCGTCCTGCGCCTGAGGCTCCTGTGCCAGCTTCTGCTCCAGTTTTTGACACTCAGGCTGAGGATACTGCTCTTTATCAGTTCGAAGCTCAGGATGCAGCAGTTGATGATGATGATGATGATGATGATGGTGATTTTGGGATTCCACCTCCGCCTCCTATGCCTCCACGCTCACATGATCATGAGGCTGGGAGCTCTAGTGCTACCCCTGCTGCCCCTCCTGCTATTGACCCTGCTCTGGCTTCGATTCTCCAGACACTTACTCAGCAATAGGCTCACTTGGCAGCCGTGCAGACCCGCCAGGCAGCAGCCCATCAGTAGTTGTCCGAGAGGATGCTCTCGATGTTTCAGACCATACAGGACAGGCAGGATTCCCTTCAGCAGCAGCTTCTTCAGGATCAGGCTGAGAGCAGGGCCTTCATGACTCTTATGCTACAACATTCTGGTGTATCGATTCCCCCGGTTCAGTCTGCACCTCCACCACCTATTCAGGCTCCTGTTGTGCCAGCGATTCAGCCAGGACCCCCTCTTCCTACTGTTGGTCCGTCTTTCTCTCCGCTCCGGCTGGTCACCCTGGCTTTCACGTCACCGGTTCTCAGCTCCGTCTGCCCTCAGCCGCCAGTGCCACCAGCTTCTGCTGTTCCCTCTACTGCTGTGGCGGTGTCTATGACCACTTTAGTTCCGGCAGCTTCTGCAGCGCAGCCTCAGTCCGAGTCAGTACCAGCTCCAGCTTCTACAGCAGATCCTGGATCTGAGACTGACTCTGACCCCCAGCTGGCGTTCGTGCTACTGCCTCGACCGCGACCGGATGCGCCCCCGCCACCTCCTCCCACTTCAGATGTGTAGGTTCAGGTGCCCTTTTAGTGTTTGACGCCAAAGAGGGAGAGATATGAGTTGTGAGAGCTAGGGGGAGTTAGGGAATTAGTAGAGAGTCATTTTGATGTAATATATGTGCTTGTTACTCTCTGTACTAGCTTGGTGCTTTTGGCTCACAAACTCTATATATACTCTCGATGCTTATGATTGACTGTGTGTATTATGTTTTCACCTTATATGTTATCACCGGTCTTTTAGTTCTTGTTCATCGATTTGATTTCACTTTTATATGAACAAGAAACTTACGATGTGTATGCGCTCATTCTTATTACTATGGTACACATTCTTTCTGTCAAAGATTACTGAGTATAACTAACCATCCTTTCTATTGACAGAAACTTCAAAACAAACTACTCTAACAAATCTTGTAGGGTTGTCATCAATCACCAAAAAGGGGGAGATTGAAAGCATCTAGGTCCCTGGTTGGTTTTAGTGATTAATGACAACGTAATGTTATATGTGACTAACGTGTGTTTTGCAGAGACAAATGTAAGTTAGGTCGCATTACAGGTAGAAGTACTACAACGGTGAAAACAATCCCGGAGATGAGAACTCGAAGCGACGGCTAAAACGACAAAACAAAAGGTGAAGGACTACAGAGTCCGAGTGTCAAGGAGATGTGGACACTCGTGATTTAGTTAGGTCTTTTATTCTCTTTTAGCCGTACTATAAAGAGGGGTTGTCGATGAGTAGTTTGACCAAGAGAGTTCTAGTGTAGTGTTGGTGCACAATCACTCTCACATAAAGTGCTAGGTGTCACTCTAGAACTCACTCACAAGTTAGAACAAAAACCGATTTGAAAATCAGCTGAAAAACAAGAGATAGGGTTTATGGCCCTGGGGCACCGGACTGTCCGGTGTGCACCGGACTGTCCGGTGCACCATCTGTCGGGTGGGCCAGGCTGGCCCAGGGGAAGGCTTCCCCCGAGCAGAAAAACCCGAGAGCGCCTGTTTCAGAAGTGAATTATAGTGGCACACCGGACAGTGCACCGGACAGTGCACCGGACTGTCCGGTGTGCACCGGACAGTGAACAGTCCGGTGTGCCATCAGTCCAACGGCTACCTGTCAGAACTAGCCATTGGAAACGACCGTTGGCGCACCGGTGGCGCATCGTTGGCGCACCGGACTGTCCGGTGTGTCCGTGCGCAGTAAAGTGTTGGTAACGGCTAGTTGGTGGGTGAGGGCTATTTACACCCCCTCCACCCACCATATTCAATGTCTTGCAGCCCACATTAATTCCAGCACATTGCTAGAGCATTGCAAGCACCAAAAGCCTAGTGAGGAGATTAGAGAATCTTAATCCCGCATTTGTTCCTCATTAGCGCTAGCGAGAGCCACCTAGAGCACACATCACTTGCATTAGGCTTCTCTTGGTCAAGCGAAAGTCTACGGCTTGTTACTCTTGGTGATCGGCATCACCTAGACGGCTTGGTGGCATTGGGAGCTCGGTGATCACCATGAAGATCTTGTTGGTGACCCGACTCAAGTTTGTAAGCGGTCTCGAGGGATCCACCACGCCGGAGTGGCAAAGGATCATCTCGTAGTGAGCACTTGGTTCTTGCGAGGACCAAGGGGGAGCGATACCCTTGCGCGGGTGCTCCAACGAGGACTAGTGGAGAGTGCCGACTCTTCGATACCTCAGGAAAAATTGGAGGAGTCTTCTAAACCTTGCTTTACATTTCACACTTAATTCAAGCACTTTACATTGTGTATTTGTTTAGCAAGTATTTTAAGTATTGTCTTAGCATTGTTGTATTTCTAGTATCATTATCTTAGTGCTAGTTGTTGGGGTGAAGTTGGGCTCTTGCTTAGCTCTTGCTTAGATTTTAATTAGTGTTGATTTTTAGAAAAGCCCAATTCACCCCCCTCTTGGGCATCGTGATCCTTTCACCCGCGAAGACACCTATGGGAACCGACGGACATGTCGACCTCAATAAAGGAGGTAAGTCCGTTGATCAAAAGGCATACTGGTCTATGATAAGGTCATTACTTTATTTATGTCCTAGTAGACCGAATATTATGCTTAGCATATGCATGTGTGCTAGATATCAATCCAACCCAAGGGAATGTCACCTTGTGGCCGTTAAGCGGATTCTTAGATATTTAGTTTCTACGCCTTGCTTCGGGATCTGGTATCCAAAGGGGTCTACCTTTGACTTAATTGGATATTTAGACTCCGATTATGCTGGATGCAAGGTTGATAGGAAGAGTACATCAGGGACGTGCCAATTCCTAGAAAGGCCCCTGGTGTCTTGGAGCTCAAAGAAACAAACCTCCGTTGCCCTATCCACCGCTGAGGCCGAGTATGTTGCCGCAGGACAGTGTTGCGCACAACTACTTTGGATGAGGCAAACCCTCCGGGACTTTGGCTACAATTTGAGCAAAGTCCCACTCCTATGTGACAATGAGAGTGCAATCTGCATGGCGGATAATCCTGTTGAACACAGCCGCACTAGGCACATAGACATCCGACATCACTTTCTGAGAGACCACCAGCAAAAGGGAGATATCGAGGTTTTCCATATTAGCACCGAGAACCAGCTAGCCGATATCTTTACCAAGCCATTAGATGAGAAGACCTTTTGCAGGTTGCGAAGTGAGCTAAATGTCTTAGATTCACGTAACTTAGATTGATCTATAGCATACATGTGTTTTATGCATTTGATCATGTTACTTTATGCATTTATAAAATTTGTTGCTTATTTATGGTGCTCAAGTTGTGCAAGGGATCCCCGGACCTCACAAGTCCATGTGTGAATGATGCACATATTTAGGGGGAGAAGTGCTACAACTTGACCCTTTGAGACTAACCTTTGTGTTTGAGTGTATTTAATGCAGTCTCAAAGGTGAATTGAAAGGGAAAGGTGAACTTGGACCATGCAAAGACTTCCACTGCACTCCGGTATTAGTGTACTCACCTCCAAGTTCAATGTTATGCTCTTATTGCCTTTTGCTCTTAATTGACAATTTTGGTAAGGCAATGAGGTTAAAGGGCCACAAATGATCCTGTTTTGGTGCTTGATGCCAAAGGGGGGGAAATTAAGGCCAAAGCAAATGGATCAGCTACCACTTGAGAATTTTTGAAAACAATAGAGTTAGAACTTTTGATTTGTCAAAATACTCTTATTGCAAAATTTGGTCTCTTGTGGGGAGATTTTATGATTATGGGAAAAAGGGGGAGTTTTTGGCACTTGATCAATTTTTCCATTGGAATATCTCTCTTTGTGCCTAAACAAGTGTGTTTGACTTAGAGATAGGAAAATGAGTTTGATTTGCAAAAATAAACCAAGTGGTGGCAAAGAATGATCCAAATATGCCAAATTAGAGTAAAAAACAATTTGGTCCTCATTTGCATTGATATTGCACTTATTTTGATTGCTTTTTGATGTGTTGGCATAAATCACCAAAAAGGGGGAGATTGAAAGGGAAATGTGCCTTTAGGCCATTTCTATAATGTTTTGGTGATTAAGTGTCAACACATAATCTTTGAGTTGTTATGTGCCAAACAAGCAAAAAGTGCAAATCATGTGACAAGGTACGTTTCTAGACTTAGTACATTGTTTTGAGTACTAACATATTGTGTCTAAGTGCTAGAAACAGGAAAAGAAAGAATTACAAAAGACTTGGCTGAGTACAGCCAAAGTCTAGCTCGGTCTGGCACACCGGACTGTCCGGTGGTGCACCGGACAGTGTCCGGTGCGCCAGGCTGGCTTCCGGTGAACAGGCCACTCTCGGGAAAAATCGGCGGCGTACGGCTATAATTCACCGGACTGTCCGGTGGTGCACCGGACTGTCCACTGAGCCAACGGTCGCCAGCGCAACGGTCGGTCGCGCAATCCGCGGGCGACTTCCAAAGCAGACAAGGTTCATCTGTGCATGAAAGGAATGAAACAAATTCAATAGATTCAATAGGGTCATCCCCACCGAGATCGGTACCTATCTAGATCCCCAGCTTCGATAAGGCGTCCTCCTTCGCATTTTGCGACCATTCCCACGAGGACTACGATTCGGATTCTCCAATTTCATCCCCAATTACACCTCTTAAGAGGAAGGGACGGCCCTCTATCCGGTGTGGGTTCCTATGAATTATTGTATGGTTTCGGATCCTGGTCCCTCTGCCCTTGCTTTTTGTTATTCCATAGGGGTATGGATTGAAGTAATCACTAATCCAAGAAAGATGGATCTTTAGCTAGCTCTACGGCAAAGCCAATACGCCATGTATCAAAACAATAGGGATATGGGTAATTGTATACCACCTACGAATAGGAATATCCTGGGTTTAGTAATAAATCGAATTTCATCAATTCTAAGCACGGTAACGGCAGTGCTCCTATCCAACGGCCGGGGATCTATTTGATTTATCAATTTGCTAATGCCGAAAAGCTTAGGTTGTTATTTCATCGTCTTGCGCTAAAAAGGCACCCTCCTATTATGCTAAGGCCAGGGACGGATAATGGCAAAGCGGAACAACAATAGCGAAAGCAGGTACAGTAACGGCGCTATTCCTAAGCGGCTATGGCGAATCAAAATAGATAAATTTAGAGCGTTGCGAATTTCCTTCTAAGGAAAGATCCTACCAATCACGGCTTCCTAGCTTAGGGCACCTTCCTTGCTATGAAAACGGATTACTCTACGGGATTCGGCTCCAATTGATCGGCCGAAGACACCTATTGTTTCGGATTTTATAGTTGCCATTGGAAAAAAAGGATTGCGCTAGTCTTGCGTCGGATAAACGGCTCCTCGGTGGAGTAACGGTTCTAAGGTAGCTAAATACGCCGCTACTGTGTTTGGTTTGGTACAGTACTTTACTTTTCTTCCAAGTTTTCTGCTCGTAACGATTCCTTTGAGGAAAGGAGAGAGATTCGAGTTGCTTTAACCCTTGGGGAACATAGTTCAGGAACGACTGAGTTCGATCTGATCATTTGGTTCGGAAAAACAGATACGAATCTTTGAATGGAAGCCGAGTAAAGGTAGTTCAAAGCAAAGGACCTCTCCCTCTGACTAGGATGGTAGCTAGCTTCACTCCAAAAAGAAATGTAGTAAATGTGGGGGCTAAGGTTTCACCGTCGGTAAGATTGGGCTCGCTGAACCCGTCTCTCCCCCTGATTGGGATCTGAATGGAAGGGTGGGTTAAAAACCATGGCCAGCCCCCCTCAATAAATATCGCCAGTAGGTTACTGATGGGATGCTAGCTGCCGGTATACAGGAAAACCGTGGTGCAGAGGACGAGCAAGAAGACTGTGCTAACACATATCCCTTCAATTTATTGGTTCTACAGAAGATGTATGATAAAGAGCTGGCATTAAGTCATCCAACGCGCTCAGGCTTTGTATTATAAGAGGAAAGACTCTCGCCAGTATAGATTGAACGTATGGCGCTTGCTTACAAGACAGCTACTGAAAAAGGCTACTTCTTCAATCTGCTGAATGCCCTATTCCATATGAAGTCTATCTTTCCCAAGCGTATACTTTTGTTCTATAAGCAAATAAAGCATACTTCTTTTGCAGATCAAGCAGTCTTCTACCTTGGTGGGTAGCGGAGAATCAAAGAAAGGAATAACACTAGCTAGCGTCGATTAACTCACTTAACTAGATGTGATGCGCACAACCAAGAGGTAGGCGTGTTGCTCTCAGAGATTCACTGAGTCTGGGGCTGGGGTCCTCTTTCTGCTCGTGCTGCTTGCTAATCAATCTACTAGTGCAAATCCACCAGGGCTCTACTTTCTTCTAACTCTACATGAGACATGAGCAAATGTGGGTCAGCTTCCTCAACTATACTCTAACTTAGATTCTCTATTTGCGGAAATCTATTCCTTTCTTACTCAGGTGGTACTACTTGATAAGCAACTCTCATATCTTGTCTTCTCTGTTCGATGATGCCTGCCGAGGGACTGACTCCTCTTCTCCTTAGCCTGCCGGTACAGCTCCTTCTGTTCTCGTGCATAAGCTGAGTCTTTGCTTGGGTAGGGCTATGGAAATAGGTAAGATACTAGATAAGTCAACTCGATATTCCTTTCTTTTCTTTCTGAGGGAAGAGTTAATGAATGTCAGAAGCTTATTGCCTTCTGGCTGGAATATAGGGAAAGTAAACATAGGACCACAAATGAGTACATATAGGCATTGGCATAGGTACAGTACAGTGGAGATCATTGATTGGGGTCAAGTCTACCAGCACTCACCTAGAATCTGTCATATTAGTTTATGAAGTAAAGAAAGAATGAGTTAAAGTAGGTGTACTTTTGACATATTCACAAAGAGTATCAACCAATAGGAATAGGCGGCTAGGAGTTTGTTGCTTGGGACGACTATCATCTATCTGTCTTAGGTTATGTATTCCTTTAGTGATTGGAATAGGATGAGGAGTCTAACTAAGGAGTATAATGGAATTGCTTGTCAACCATAGGCTTCTTCTACGGAGCTTAGGAGAACTAGAATCTGAGGAAAAGAAGAAATGTCTATCCTTGGGGATAGAGCAAGGTCCTATAGCGAGACATTCTTTCTCTTCCGAAATCGTAATGGGTTAGATAAGTTCCTGCCTCAACAGTCCGGATTGAAGTCTGGTCAAGAGAAGAGGTTCGGTCAAGGGTGAAGGAGTCGAATTAGAATACCGTTGAGATGACTAAGCACCCATTCCATGTCAGAGTTTTTTAAGAAAGCTCTAAGCCCAGTTGAAGCTTAAAGCAAAGATAGGATTGAGCTAGAAAAGGCTTTTTGAATGTAGGGCGAACCCCCCTCCCCTAGTCATCGAGGAGGGGAGGTAGCTTATTGACCAACTGTATAGGGTAGGCAGGCTGAGTTCCCTTTCGCTTGATGCAATGTCAATTCTAAATCAAGCAATTGATGGAATCAAAAGAGGGAACGAAAGTAAATGAGAAATTACTTTTCACTCAGAATTCTTTATTCATTTGAAAATGAGACTCTCACTCGCCTTTTTCTTTTCTTATCCCCTAATCTACTACTTCAAAGCAGTGTTTCTGCAGTGTTCCTAAGATGAGCTATGTCTGGTTTAGTGTCAACTAATCTTTAACCCTTTGGTGGTAGAGGGGAGTAACTCGCTTTTAGCCCTCTACAACTGAAGTTCTCATGTACTTAAATAACAAACAAGATTGAATAGGCCACACGTGGCCCGCACCAACGGTCGACAAGGGGCACCAGATTGTCCGGTGTGCACCGGACAGTGTCCGGTGCGCCAACTGGCTCAGCGCTGCAACGGTCATCTGCGCCAAAATAGAAAGGAGATCCGCACCGGACCGTCTACAGTGACTGTCCGGTGGTGCACCAGACTATCCGGTGGTGCACCGGACTGTCCGGTGCACCACCCGACAGAAGGCAACTTTGGCCTTCCTTGTTGGCCGCCAATGGCTCCTAGCTGCCTTGGGGCTATAAAAGGGACCCCTAGGCGCATGGAGGAAACACTCAAGCATTCACTAAGCATTCTAAGTCTCCCACACTCTGTCTCCGCGCACTTGATCGATTGTGTTAGTAATTTGAGCTCCGTTCTAGTTGTGAACTCCTTGTGCTTCATTTTGAGCTCAAGTCTTGGCTTGTGTGCGTGTGTGTGCTGCAGATTTGTGTGTGTTGCTCCCCAACCTTACTCTTGTGCTTTCATTGTGATCTTTGTTGTAAGGGCGAGAGACTCCAAATTGTGGAGATTCCTCGCAAACGGGAAAAAGAGATAAGGAAGAAAAGTCGTGGTATTCAAGTTGATCATTGGATCAATTGAAAGGGGTTGAGTGCAACCCTCGTCTATTGGGACGCCACAACGTGGAAGTAGGCACGTGTTACTTGGCCGAACCACGGGATAAAAATCGTGTGTCTCTTGTGATTGTTCCTTCTTTGATTGTCTGTGTTCGTAAGAGCTCGTTTCAAGCTACTTAGCCGTTCTTACATTAACAACTAAGTTTTGTGGCTATTTAGTGTTGAATTCTACAGGATCACCTATTCACCCCCTCTAGGTGCTCTCAGGAAGACGCGCGCGGGCGGGGGCGGTGTTGGTGGGGGCGCGTGCTCGCGGGCGGGAAAGGAAGGAAGACACGTGCGGGCGGGAGCGGGATGCAGGGAGGAAGACACGCCGGGCGGGGGCACGGTGAGGCTTTGTGGACGCCCTTGCTCTGCTCATAAGGATTAGTAGAGATATATTTTACTTTTATCTTATATCTATAATTACTACCTATTAAATCAATAGTTTAGACCAGGTCGCTACCATCACTCTGCCCTCCCCACACCCGCGCCCACGCACACGCCACTCGCCCATCCAACCGACCCTGTTGGGAATAGTCCCACATTGTCTAGTGAGAGTGAGAAAGCAAGGTTTATATGGTTGAGGGTGCAATCCCCTAATAGGCTAGCTTTTTGGGGGGAGTGTTGGCCCAAGAGACCTAAAGCCCGCTGCTATACGTGCGGGCGCGTGTGTCGCGGCCCGACAGCCTGGGTGGGCGTGCCGTGTGTGCGGGTGGCCCCGACGGACACGCCGTGTGTCGGCAGTCCAGTTCCAACACTTGGTATCAGAGCCAGGTTGGCCCTGTGCATTCTCAGATAAAATCTCGGCTCACAATGTGTGAGGGGGAGATTGTTGGGAATAGTCCCACATTGTCTAGTGAGAGTGAGAAAACAAGGTTTATATGGTTGAGGGTGCAATCCCCTAATAGGCTAGCTTTTTGGGGGAGTGTTGGCCCAAGAGACCTAAAGCCCGCTGCTATACGTGCGGGCGCGTGTGTCGCGGCCCGACAGCCTGGGTGGGCGTGCCGTGTGTGCGGGTGGCCCCGACGGACACGCCATGTGTCGGCAGTCCGGTTCCAACAGACCCTTCCACGCAGGTACCCGCACGCCCCATGCCGCGCATGGTGGGCCCGCACCCCCCTCCGCCCTGTCGCCGGCCATCTCTCGCCGTTAGGCCCCAGCCGAACGCCGCCACCTTCGCGTCAGGAGCTAGGGTAGTTTGCCGCCGCCAGCGGTTCTTCGTACACACCATACATGCCTCCACACTCGCTTCCGATTCCTCATCCCATCCTCTCTGAATCTATCGATACCGATGTCCCAGAAACTATCGGGTAGGGAGCTTCTTGCAAGACAGATTGAGAGAGAGAGAGAGGTGATTTTGCATGCCTAAATTCCAATGCTTTTATTGCTTATTTATGCTTTTGGCATGCCATTTTAATAAAATATTGTTTTACGTGTCCATACATTTCAGTCCAGAGCTCTAAGAAGTGAAAATTGTCATCACTATCCTATGTGGTTTTTTTACACTAAGCCCTAGGACATCTTTTAGTTTCTTACCCTCGGTTTGTTGACTTCCTTGCTGTGTAGATTGACTTGCAAGCTTCAAGCCAACAAGGAACGGGCATCCTTATTGGATCTAGATCAGATCTATTCTCCAACTTCTTACCATAGTTCCGATGGCTGGTGCGATGTAGTTTGGGGCTTGGACCATCTACAATCCTGCAACAGTAACCGTCTTCTCCCATGGAATCTAAAGTTGATCGCTCTCTATATATACCTGATCCAAATAATTCCGGTAGACTTGCGCACAGCAATAGATAAGTCTGAGTCCAAGGTGATCTGTCCATCTGTCTTAATTCCTAGAAGCAGTTGTTGCTGCAACATTACCGCTCCCTGCATGGTCCTCCTATGGCCGTAAATAACCATAAAATGCACTGGGTGCTACGCCTCTCATGATTGAATCGAACCTATCTTCGACATATGCTGATATTTTTGTTTTTGAATCATTCATTCTAAATTTTTACATGTTACTTTCTTTGTATGTATCTTCTACTACCATCAATACTATTTGCTTTCCGAGGGTGCATATTTTAAATGTGCTGATTAGAATCACTTGTATTCTCCTAGGACAATTACTTTGGATATAATCATTATGTAATTTTTTAACATGGCCATTTTAAAGGATTTGTGGATATCGTGGCGTATGTTAATTTTGTTCTGACTAAAACCTTTACACTGGATCAAATAATCTAAACTTAATACGACTTTAACTCTTAAGAGGGACAGCAGGACCATGTCTGTTTTTTTTTTGAAGAATCAGGAGGGGGCCCCTACTGAGAATTTTATTGAAGATGAGAAAAGAAAATGTTACAACTTAGCCTTTTTACAAAAGTTAATCCGAGAGATCTAAATAAGAAGTTTAAATGCAATGGATT
Source organism: Zea mays (assembly GCF_902167145.1). Classification (NCBI taxonomy): domain Eukaryota; kingdom Viridiplantae; phylum Streptophyta; class Magnoliopsida; order Poales; family Poaceae; genus Zea; species Zea mays. The sequence continues at coordinate 29,483,292 of NC_050098.1, read as the reverse complement.
AGGAAGAACTACTTACTACTCCTATGTCTGCCACAAACTCAGCCAATTCGGGATGGAGATGTCAAAGTTCCCACGCGCTCTATGCATGATCAACCGTAACTCCTTACATAATTCTTGTGTACAGTGATGAACCGAAGGATCTTTGTTTGAAAACAGCCACTCATTTCGGCTTTTCCAGATGCTCCATGTCATGAGAATAATAATCTCCATAGAGAAGGGGACGTTAAGCTGGTGTTTAAGGTTCGCTGATGCCTCCTCAGAATTAGTAATTCTGGGGGTTATGCCAATTGAGTTCCAGCAAGCTTTCGCAAAATTGCATCTGAGGAACAGATGATATAGAGTCTCCTCTCTTTGCCATAAACAGTTCTCGCAAGAATAAGATTCCAGTTCCATGTTTTTCCTTCTCAGCATATCTCTGGTATTTAGTCTATTTTTAAGCCACAACCAATAGAAAACTCTATGCTTAGACTGACATTTGCTTTTCCATAAGTGCCTGTAGATAGGGTGAACCTGTGTCTGGCCCATAAAATGTCTGTAAGCTTTTTGAGAAAAGTAGTTGTCAGAGCCCCAAATGTATCGCCAACGGTCGTGAGCATTACTGAGGGCAATTTGCTCCCAAACCACCTGCAACTCTAGGTATTGATCATATGCTTGTTCAGAGATAGGCAAATGAAAAAAACCAGCGAACTGATCCTGCTCTTTAGCTTCTTCAATAGTCAATTTTGTGTTTTTGACAAAAGAGAATAATTCTGGGAATTTTTGCCTTGGGATGTTCTGACTCCAGTGATCCTCCCAGAACGAAATTGATCTGCCGTTGCCAATGACTGGGAGTGCCAGTCCCTTAAAGTTGGGAAGGAGCTTGATCATGCTCTTTCACCAGAAAGAACCAATGTTTCTATGGCCTGGGAGTCCACGAGACAAATAGTATTTATTCCAGACGAGATGCACCCAGGGTAAGTCGTTGTTATTGAAGAATTTATGCAAAAATTTGATCAGGAGAGCCTCGTTCTGGGTTTCAAGGCGAAGCACCCCCATCCCGCCATTCACTATTCTCTGAGTAACCGAATTCCAAGCAATCAGAGGCAGCTTCTTGGAACTAATGTCATTCCCTCTCCACAGACAATGTTTCCTGAACATGTCTATTTGCTTAATGATGGTTTTAGGTATCTTGAGCGTGCACATAAAGAAGGTTGGCAAGGCTGAGAAGACTGAATTTACCAACTCCAAGCGTCCAGCTTGAGATAAAAAAATTGAAGAGCAAGACAATCTCTTCTCAATCCTTTGAATAAGAGGCAGAAAGTGTTCCTTTCTTGGTTTCGCAAGGCCCAGAGGCAAACCAAGATAGGTGAATGGCATTTCTCCAATCTGGCAATTGAGAGTTCGAGAGAGGATCTCCATCTTTTCAGAAGGCACGTTTATAGAGTACATATTTGATTTGTTATAATTAACCTTAAGGCCAGTAGAAGAAGCAAAAGAGTTGAGAATTGCCTTGAGGAAGAAAAGTTGCTTAGGACAGGCCTCCATAATCAAAAGAGTGTCATCTGCATACTGAACAATCGGGAAATCCTGGTCACCAATATCCGGTAAAGGGAGCTTAAGAAGATTCCACAGTCTAGCCTTATTAATAATGCTCTAAAGAAGGTCGGCTGCCAAGACAAACAACAGAGGCGAAAGAGGATCACCCTGTCTAACACCTCTCTTGCAATGAAAGGGCTTACCAGGGACTCCATTGAGCAACACCGAAGAAGTGCCAGAAAGAAGGATGCTCCGAACCCAGTTGATCCACCTAGGACCGAAACCTTTGTGAGTCAGCACCTGAATAATCAGTTCATGCTCAACAGTGTCAAAAGCCTTTTCGAAGTCCAGTTTGAGCACAATGATTTCTTTCTTTGAGGAGTGGCATAAGTGAATGTATTCATAGGCCCAAGCCAAGCAGTCCTGAATAGATCTTCCCTTGATGAAACCATATTGGTTCTTATGAATTAACCGAGACATGAACGGTTGCAGACGGTTTGCCAATAGCTTCGTTAAGATTTTCATACTATTGTTTAATAGTGAAATTGGCCTATAATCTCCCACCTTCTGCGGATTCTCCTTCTTCGGGATCAAAACAATGAAGGACCCATTGATACTTCTTATGCAGACCTCACCGTGATAGAATTTTTCACAAAGATCATAGAAATCTTGTGCAATGATATGCCAACACTTCTTGATGAAGTATGTCTGTTCTGTCATACTAAACTTGACTACTTTGTTTTGAAGTAAACCTTGCAAAGCTTTGTACGAGGTTACTTTAAATTCTGGTTTAGTCTGATTCAAAAAAAATTATGTTATTGTCAAGTAAGGCATTTGCTACTCCTGTTGCTCAACGATATATTTTTGTGCTATAGCCAGCACTACTATATACTTCATCATATCCTATTGCAGGTTCACGTTGGACACAATCTCAAATTGGAGGTGCAACACCGCCCTCGAGAAAAAGGGAAAAGGGAGGCGACCGCGACGGTGGTGACCCCGGCCTCCACGTGTCTACCCCCTTCTTCCATTTTTGGTTCGACGTCTTGAACAGGTACTGAACGTTCTTCTCCACAGCGCATCCTTCAATCTGCCCCTATCAAACGTCGTCGTGTGCTCCTGTTAACGATGTTCACAATATTATACTTTACAGTGTCATATGATTTCACGCAGAAATACACAGAAAAGGAGGGGGGTTTAAAAGATTAAAGTTACCTCTATGATTTAATCGTGAAGATCTTGGTCAGAAATGAACATAAGCATTTGCTTTTCATCACTTACATATAGGGAATCATACCCCTTCTCACTGTACCTAGCGATCTCATCTCTGCGAGCGTAGGAAAACACAATAAGACAAAATCAAATAATCTATAGCAAGAGAAGCCCACTCACCTAGCTGTTTTGGCGATAAGGTCCATGACGTAAACATAGGTCTCATGTGGGACAGCCTGCCAAACCCTTAACACTCGGTTATAGACACCCTCCATGAAGGAATGCTTAAGCTCTACTGCATGCTTGCTGCAAGGATGCTCAAGTGCCTTGACAGGTAAAAGTTCCAGCTCAGTGTGGAATTCGGCAATTCTATTATGAATCAACAACCTGAGAAGACTGAGTCTCAAAATTGGGTACTCCTCTGGCGATGGGGGAACTATGCCACTGCATAAATATATATCACTTGGTATCAAATTTACAATGTTTAGCATAATACAATCCTGGCGTGTTCCTAAAAAATACCCTAGAGGTAATGTTTGATTCTATTCATAGTTACTTATGAATATGTTTCATTCCTAGAAAGGCAAGGCTACACACAATTTCCAATTTGACCGTACCTGACGGCATTTGTGGGGAGATATGTGCATATGAGATTGGAGATGTGAGGATTTGGGATAGAGAGAGACAGAGAGATGAATAGCGACAAAAAAGATTTTCGGGTTTGTTCCTTTGTTTTCTGCCAATATAAAAAATTGTGGGAAATCCTCTGGGTGTTTCAGTTTGTTATTCTTCCATAGTTTGGAAAATAGCTGTGCTGACTCATCGTTGCATTCTCTTACGTCTGCTTACCTGCTTGTCTGTAGTACTTATTCAGGACTCATATTTTTTGAAGAGAACCAGTCACAGGTACAGACTGTTGTTGCAGAATGGCTGGAAGCCGAAAAGCTATAGCGGGGTTGTGCTCGAGTGTTGGAACTTCAACATCGCCGTCGACACCGAGGTTGTCGAGAAGGGGTGTGCCACACACACACACTATCTTATCCCCCATCTTCCAGCGACCCTGACCAATCCTAAGTAGTTGTTGTACATTGTGTCAGCCATGGCTTCATCGGGTGGTCTTCTGCTGTTCGTCAGTGCCATCAATGAGAAGAGCGACAAGGAGATCATGAGGGAGATTTAGTCCATCATGCACAAGATCGCGTCTTGCATCACCTACCTCCCCTACCTCGACAAGCCGTGTAAGCACCGCAACCAACATTCAATCGTTCCTGTATTTCACCTTCCTTTTGGGATTGTTGTTGTAAGCCTGCAACTGCAATGGTGGCTGACTCTGTTCTCCTATCCTCCCGTGCCAAACTGGTCAAGCGTGTTTGACATGCTGGCATGTTATTGATGTCTTGTGTGTTTGTGCTGTTTTGCTATTTAATTGATCCTGAGTTAAGGAAATATTATCTAATCTATGTAATAATTAGTCATAATATGTTTCTTAATTGACATCCTTTCTTGCTGCTGTTATAGTGTTATATATTGAGCTGCTTATTGTTGTTGCACTTTGTAGCCGTGTCTCTGTACAAACTTACATGTTTTACTTGCAGCCTGTAATTGACCTTCAAATGTTATTTATCTACAGGTTTACAACAATAGGGCCGCCTGTTACACCAAGTTAGGAGAAAATTGAGAAGAAAAGGTTCTAACCGTTCGCAACATGTTTTTCTTAAATCTCCAAGCACGTTTTTTTAACATGTAGCTTGCTCCAGGAAGGAAATGGAATATGCAAATTGGCAGAACTTTGATCGGCTCAAAGCCTCAAACTCAACCCAACACCTAGATGTTCCGACACATGCATCAGTAAACAAACCCATTAATTTCCTGAAAAGAGATCAATGAACTTTTTCCACACAGTTTTACTGTACCAACTACTCTGTGGTTTATGCATCAGCCACGCACTTATCAGCTCCACCCAGTAGCGTGTCCTCTATTTGTGCGTGCGCTCATCACCATGCCATGAGCCATGAGCCATGAGGGAGCGAGACCCGGTTCTAGCGCAACAAGTGAACGATCTCCGACGCGATGCCCAGCTTCTCCTCAGTCACCCGGTTCACCTTCTCCAGCGGCGACGCGATCCCCTGCGCGTCGAAGAGGCCCTGGCACTTCTCGGGGAACACGCGCAGGGAGCTCACAGCGTCGGCCACGCGGTTGTCGTACGCCGGCATGTAGGTCACCCTGGCCAGCGCGCTCGCCGCGGCGCGGAGGCAGTCCAAGTACAGCGCGTTGCACCTAGCCACCAGGCGGTCCGCTGGCGTCCCTCGCGGCCTCGCGCCCCGTAGCTGAGGTCCAACGAGTGCAGCCTAGCGCGGAGCGCCGATCTCCTGGCGGCCTTCAGCCCGATGATGGCGAGCTCCCGGACCGTCGTGGCGCTGCGGCTCTGGTTGCTGGACTCGAGCAGGGACACGCAGAGGCGCTGGTTGGACGTCCTGCCACAGGTCTGGGCGACCAGGGACGTGCAGGCGGACGATCCGGGGAGGAAGGAGGCTGCGGCGGCGATGCCGAGCAGAGCGGCGAGGAGAACCTTGTGGTTTCCGGGTGATGTTCTGCTCGTTGAAGCGGCCATTGCCGTGGCCCCTGATGGACCGTGGACCTTAAAACTGAAAAGAGACCCTGGAAGTCCTGGACGTGTGTGTGCAAGCACTCTTGTCTGTACGTCCTGCATTTATATATAGTTGTACATATACGATCAAGATGCATGGGAGTTCATCGAGCTTAAGTGGCACTGGTCGCAGTAAATGTTTTTTAACGAACATTAATTACTTTAACGCACACCAAAATTAAGACGTATGGAAGAATCATCAAGTTGAACAGTCCATGAGAATGGTTTTTTTCCATGTACCTAGTTTTTTTTTAAAAAAACAGGATTATAGGTCAAGAATGCACTAAAGCACTTTTACATTGCATAATTATGTATTTCAACGTGTTATTGCTAGATATGTTTCATTTAGGGGCCGTTTGGGACCGCTCTAGAGAGCTCAGACTCCTGGCCAACCGGCGGCCGACAGCTCACATGCAAGCAACAGTCAACAGATGATGCAGCGGCCCCGGCTTCCCTTCCGAGAGTCACACGAAGGTCACAACACGACCAAAGCTGGAGCACTAGAAAGAGCAGGAGGAGTCAGAGTACTTGAGCCCTCTCAAAGAGGCCCTTAATTACAATAGCAAAATCAATTAGCGTGGTCATATGTTTTTCAACATAACAAAAAAAAATACATATGTTGTAATGTTTTAAATGTTGAAGGCAATGATACCTAAAACCTACTACACGAGATCTTACCCTATTGGGCTTGTTCGGTTATTTTCAGTCCATATGGATTGAAAAGGATTGATACGGATTGACAGAGATTTTGATTTACTAGGGATTGAAACCCCATCAATCCTCCTCAATCCATATAGATTGGGGTAGAACGAACAAGCCCTTAGTACGGTAGAAAGAACGTATACAAAAGTTTTGGTGATTCTCATCTTAATACGGTAGAAAGAACGTATACACTTGTCGGGGACCATAATTAGGGGTACCCTCAAGACTCCTAAATCTCAGCTGGTAACTCCCATCAGCACAAAGCTGCAAAGGCCTGATGGGTGCGATTAAGTCAAAGGTCGGTCCATTCGAGGGACGCGATCACGTCTCGCCCGAGCCCAGCCTCGGGCAAGGGCAGCCGACCCCGGAGGATCTACGTCTCGCCCGAGGACCCCCTCCAGCAACGGACACACCTTCGGCTCGCCTGAGGCCCAGTCTTCACCAAGAAGCAACCTTGGCCAAGTCGCCACGCCAACCGACCAAATCGCAGGGGCATTTAATGCAAAGGTGGCCTGACACCTTTATTCTGACGCGCGCCCTCCGGTTGACAGAGCCGAAGTGACTGTAGTCACTTCGCCGCTCCACTGACCGGCCTGACAAGAGGACAGCGCCGCCTGCGCTGCTCTGACTGCTGTGCCACTCGACAGAGTAAGGCTGACAGCAGCCAAGTCCGGCCTCAGGCGCCATAGGAAACTCCGCTTCGCCCGACCCCAGGGCTCGGACTCGGGCTCAGCCCCGGAAGACGACGAACTCCGCTCCGCCCGACCCCAGGGCTCGGACTCGGGCTCAGCCCCGGAAGACGACGAACTCCGCTCCGCCCGACCCGGAAGACGACGAACTCCGCTCCGCCCGACCCCAGGGCTCGGACTCGGGCTCAGCCCCGGAAGACGACGAACTCCGCTTCGCCCGACCCGAGGGCTCGGACTCGGGCTCAGCCCCGGAAGACGACGAACTCCGCTCCGCCCGACCCCAGGGCTCGGACTCGGGCTCAGCCCCGGAAGACGACGAACTCCGCTCCGCCCGACCCTAGGGCTCGGACTCGGGCTCAGCCCCGGAAGACGACGAACTCCGCTCCGCCCGACCCCAGGGCTCGGACTCGGGCTCAGCCCCGGAAGACGACGAACTCCGCCTCGCCCGACCCCTGGGCTCGGACTCGGGCTCAGCCCCGGAAGACGACGAACTCCGCTCCGCCCGACCCCAGGGCTCGGACTCGGGCTCAGCCCCGGAAGACGACGGTCTCCGCCTCGCCCGACCCAGGGGCTCGGACTCGACCTCGGCCTTGGAAGACAGACTCGACCTCGACCTCGGAGGAGCCTCCACCTCGCCCAACCCAGGGCTCAGACCGACCACGTCAACAGGAGGCGCCATCATTACCCTGCCCCAAGCTGACTCAGGCTACGGGAAACAAGACCGGCGTCCCATCTGGCTCGCTCCGCTATACGAGTAATGATGGCGCCCCGCACGCTCTATGACGACGGCGACTCTCAGCCCCCTTACGGAAGCAAGAAGACGTCAGCCAGGACTCGACAGCCCCGACAGCTGTCCTTCCGCCAGGCTCCGGCGCTCCTCCAACGGCCACGACACCACACGAACCGGGTGCCAAAACCTCTCCGGCTGCCACGATGGCATGTACTTAGGGCGCTAGTTCTCCTCCGCTAGACACGTTAGCACATTGCTACACCCCCATTGTACACCTGGATCCTTTCCTTACGCCTATAAAAGGAAGGTCCAGGGCCCTCTTACAGAGGGTTGGCCGCGCGGAGAAGGACGGGATGGCGCTCGCGTGAGGCCGCTCGCTCCCTCCCGCGTGGACGCTTGTAACCCCCTACTGCAAGCGCACCCGACCTGGGCGCGGGACAAACACGAAGGCTGCGGGATTTCACCTCTCACGCCTGTCTCCCTCCGGCTTCTTCCCCCCTTCGCGCTCCGTCTCGCGCCGACCCATCTGGGCTGGGGCACGCGGCGACAATTTACTCGTCGGTCCAGGGACCCCCCCGGGTTCGAAACGCCGACAGTTGGCGCGCCAGGTAGGGCACTGCTGCGTGTTGACGAACAACTTCCCGTCAAGCTCCAGATGGGCAGTCTCCAGCAACCTTTCCAGCCCCGGGACGGTGCTCCGTTTTGGGAGTCTTGAGTTCATGTCCCTCGACGGCAGCTACGACATGATACTCCTTCCCCCGCCGCGCGACAGCGACAATGGCAGCCGACAACCCGCCTGCCGGCGGCGGAATCGACGACGTCTTCCCCGCGCGGTGGAAGAACAACATTCGAGCTCGCCCCGTCCCCTCCCCCGCCGACGGAGGAGGAGGCGGGGCAACCAAGGCCAAGCAGGAGGCGGCACCTCGTCGGCTGTCGAGCGAGTCGACGGCGCCGGCACCCCAACGGGGGGCACGTCGGGCATCGACCTCGCGTCTGAGACGAAGACGAGCGCCGTCTCCCCGCAACACGCCAACCCCAAGCAAACGGACGACGCCAACACGCTCGCAAGGGACTTGCTGGGCGTCACCCTCATACCTGAGACGGCGGTGCAGTCTACCCCTGACGTGACTTCGTCACCGCATGTCGACCAAGAGGTACCGACCGATTCCCATCTCGCTCCTTTTGGATTCAGCCTCAACCCACCAAGCGACTTCGCTTTGGTGGACGCTCTCATAGAGGCGAGTCCAAACCCTCTGGGGTATCGTATGCGGTCACCCTGGGACCGGTTGACGGCCGTCTCGACCTACGGGCCCTCGGGGTCCGAGGAAGATGACGAGTCCGACTTCTGTTGGGATTTCTCCGGACTTGGTAACCCCAATGTCATGCGGGACTTCATGACCGCATGCGACTATTACCTTTCCGACTGTTCCGACGGTAGCCGCGGCCTCGGCGACGAGGACTGCGACCCAAGTCGTGAATGTTTCCACGTCGATCTAGGGGGTCCCGACGAAGGCAACCATCTTGGTATGCCGGAGAACGGTGATCTCCCTAGGCCTGTGCCTCGCATTGACATCCTTCGGGAGCTAGCTGTGGTCCCCGTCCCGGCGGGGGGTCATGACCCACAGCTCGAGCAAATCCACGAGATGCAGGCCACGCTCGACGAGGGGGCAGGAACACTTGAGCCGATCCGTTGGGACATCGGGCAGGAATGGGCGGGCCGACCTCCGGCCGGAGAAGTGCGTCATCTACCCTAGGGTATCCAGCACCGCATCGCCGACGATGTCAAGGTAAGGCCGCCACCGACTTCCAATGGAGTCGGCCAGAACCTGGCTGCAGCGGCAATACTTCTCCGCGCGATGCCGGAGCCATCAACCACCAAGGGGCGGCGAATTCAGGGAGAGCTCAAGAATCTCCTGGAGGATGCCGCGGTCCGACAGGCCGAAAGCTCCGCCTCCCGAAGGCAGGGGTACCCCTCGGAACATCGCGCCGCAACTTCCTGATTCATGCGGGAAGCCTCGATCCACACCGGATGCACGTGCAACACAGCGCCTGCGGCCCCGGGTCGCCTCGGCAACGAGCACCATCACCGCAACCGTCAGGCCCACCTCGACGAGAGGGTGCGCCGAGGCTACCACCTCAGGCGTGGGGGACGCTACGACAGCGGGGAGGATCGGAGTCCCTCGCCCGAACCACCCGGTCCGCAGGCTTTCAGCCGCGCCATACGACGGGCGCCGTTCCCGACCCGGTTCCGAACCCCGACTACTATCACAAAGTACTCGGGGGAAACGAGACCAGAACTGTGGCTCGCGGACTACCGGCTGGCCTACCAACTGGGTGGAACGGACGATGACAACCTCATCATCCGCAACCTCCCCTTGTTCCTTTCCGACACCGCTCGCGCCTGGCTGGAGCACTTGCCTCCGGGGCAGATCTCCAACTGGGACGACCTGGTCCAAGCCTTCGTCGGCAATTTCCAGGGCACGTACGTGCCCCCTAGAAACTCCTGGGATCTCCGAAGCTGCCGCCAGCAGCCGGGAGAGTCTCTCCGGGACTACATCCGGCGATTCTCGAAGCATCGCACCGAGCTGCCCAACATCACCGATTCGGATGTCATCGGCGCGTTCCTCGCCGGCACCACCTGCCGCGACCTGGTGAGCAAGCTGGGTCGCAAGACCCCCACCAGGGCGAGCGAGCTGATGGACATCGCCACCAAGTTTGCCTCTGGCCAGGAGGCGGTTGAGGCCATCTTCCGGAAGGACAAGCAGCCCTAGGGCCGCCCACCGGAAGATGTCCCCGAGGCGTCAACTCAGCGCGGCACCAAGAAGAAAGGCAAGAAGAAGTCGCAAGCGAAACACGCCGCCGCCGATGAGGACCTTGTCGCCGCCGCCGAGTACAAGAACCCTCGGAAACCTCCCGGAGGTGCCAACCTCTTCGACAAGATGCTCAAGGAGCCATGCCCCTATCATCAGGGGCCCGTCAAGCACACCCTTGAGGAGTGCGCCATGCTTCGGCACCACTTTCACAAGGCCAGGCCACCCGTGGAGGGTGGCAGGGCTCGCGACAATAAGAAGGAAGATCACCTGGCAGGAGAGTTCCCCGAGGTCCGCGACTGCTTCATGATCTACGGTGGGCAAGTGGCGAACGCCTCGGCTCGGCATCGCAAGCAAGAACGTCGGGAGGTCTGCTCGGTAAAGGTGGCGGCGCCAGTCTACCTAGACTGGTCCGACAAGCCCATCACCTTCGACCAAGGCGACCACCCCGACCGCGTGCTGAGCCCGGGGAAATACCCGCTCGTTGTCGACCCCGTCATCGACAACGTCAGGCTCACCAAGGTCCTCATGGACGGAGGCAGCAGCCTCAACATCATCTACGCCGAGACCCTTGGGCTCCTGCGGATTGATCTGACCTTGGTCCAAGCAGGCGCTGCGCCTTTCCACGGGATCATCCCCGGGAAACATGTCCAGCCCCTCGGACGACTCGTTCTACCCGTCTGCTTTGGGACACCCTCCAACTTCCGAAGGGAGACCCTCACGTTCGAGGTGGTCGGGTTCCAAGGAACCTACCACGCAGTACTGGGGAGGCCCTGCTACGCCAAGTTCATGGCCGTCCCCAACTACACCTACCTCAAGCTCAAGATGTCGGGCCCCAACGGGGTCATCACCGTCGGCCCCACGTACCGACACGCGTACGAATGCGACGTGGAGTGCGTGGAGTACGCCGAGGCCCTCGCCGAATCCGAGGCCCTCATCACCGAACTGGAGAGCCTCTCTAAGGAGGCACCAGACGTGAAGCACCACGCCGGCAACTTCGAGCCAGCGGAGACGGTTAAATCCGTCCCCCTCGACCCCAGCAACGACGCCTCCAAGCAGATCCGGATCGGCTCCGAGCTCGATCCCAAATAGGAAGTAGTGCTCGTCGACTTTCTCCGCGCAAACGCCGACGTTTTTGCGTGGAGTCCCTCGGACATGTCTGGCATACCGAGGGATGTCGCCGAGCACTCGCTAGATATCCGAGCTAGAGCCCGACCCGCGAAGCAGCCTCATCGCCAATTCGACGAAGAAAAGCGCAGAGCCATAGGCGAGGAGATCCACAAGCTAATGGCGGCCGGGTTCATCAAAGAGGTATTCCATCCCGAATGGCTCGCCAACCCTGTGCTTGTGAGAAAGAAAGGAGGGAAATGGCGGATGTGTGTAGACTACACTGGTCTAAACAAATCATGTCCGAAAGTTCCCTACCCTCTGCCTCGCATCGATCAAATCGTGGATTCCACTGCTGGGTGCAAAACCCTGTCTTTCCTCGATGCCTACTCGTGGTATCACCAGATCAGGATGAAAGAGTCTGACCAGCTCGCGACTTCTTTCATCACACCTTTCGGCATGTACTGCTATGTTACCATGCCGTTTGGTTTGAGGAATGCGGGTGCAACGTACCAACGGTGCATGAACCACGTGTTCGGCGAACACATTGGCCGAACGGTCGAGGCCTACGTCGATGACATCGTAGTCAAGACGAGGAAAGCCTCCGACCTCCTTTCCGACCTTGAAGCGACATTCCGATGTCTCAAGGCGAAAGGCGTGAAGCTCAATCCCGAGAAGTGTGTCTTCGGGGTTCCCCGAGGCATGCTCTTGGGGTTCATCATCTCCGAGCGGGGCATCGAGGCCAACCCAGAGAAGACCGCGACCATCACCAGCATGGGGCCCATCAAGGACTTGAAAGGCGTACAGAGAGTCATGGGATGTCTTGCGGCCCTGAGCCGTTTCATCTCCCGCCTCGGCGAAAGAGGCCTGCCTCTGTACCGCCTCTTAAGGAAGGCCGAGTGCTTCACTTGGACCCCTGAGGCCGAGGAAACCCTCGGGAACCTGAAGGCGCTCCTCACGAACGCGCCCATCTTGGTGCCCACCGTTGCCGGAGAAGCCCTCTTAATCTACGTCGCCGCGACCACTCAGGTGGTTAGCGCCGCGATTGTGGTTGAGAGACGAGAAGAGGGGCATGCATTGCCCGTCCAAAGGCCAGTCTACTTCATCAGTGAGGTGCTGTCCGAGACCAAGATCCGCTACCCACAAATTCAGAAGCTGCTGTACGCGGTGATCCTAACGAGGCAGAAGTTGCGACACTACTTCGAGTCTCATCCGATAACTGTGGTGTCATCCTTCCCCCTGGGGGAGATCATCCAGTGCCAAGAGGCCTCGGGTAGAATTGCAAAGTGGGCGGTGGAAATCATGGGCGAGACAATCTTGTTCGCCCCTCGGAAGGCCATCAAGTCCTAGGTCTTGGCGGACTTTGTGGCTGAATGGGTCAACACCCAGCTCCCAACAGCTCCGATCCAACCGGAACTCTGGACCATGTTCTTCGACGGGTCGTTGATGAAGACAGGAGCAGGCGCAGGCCTGCTCTTCATCTCGCCCCTCGGGAAGCACCTACGCTACGTGCTACGCCTCCACTTCCCGGCGTCCAACAATGTGGCTGAGTACGAGGCTCTGGTCAACGGGTTGCGCATCGCCATTGAGCTAGGGGTCCGACGCCTCGACGCTCGCGGTGACTCGCAGCTCGTCATCGACCAAGTCATGAAGAACTCCCACTGCCGCGACCCGAAGATGGAGGCCTACTGCGATGAGGTTCGGCGCCTGGAAGACAAGTTCTACGGGCTCGAGCTCAACCACATCGCCTGACGCTACAACGAGACTGGGGACGAGCTGGCTAAAATAGCCTCAGGGCGAACAACGGTTCCCCCGGATGTCTTCTCCCGAGACCTGCATCAACCCTCCGTCAAGACCAACGACACGCCCGAGCCCGAGAAGGCCTCGGCCCAGCCCGAGGCACCCTCGGCTCAGTCCGAGGTACCCTCGGCTCGGCCTGAGGCACCCTCGGCTCAACCCGAGGCACCCTCGGCTCGGCCCGAGACACCCTCGGCCCCCGAGGGTGAGGCACTGCGCATCGAGGAGGAGCGAAGCGGGGTCATGCCTAATCGAAACTGGCAGACCCCGTACCTGCAATATCTCCACCGAGGAGAGCTACCCCTCGACCGAGCCGAAGCTCGGCGGTTGGCGCGGCGCGCCAAGTCATTCGTCTTGTTGGGAGACGGGAAGGAGCTCTACCACCGCAGCCCCTCGGGCATCCTCCAGCGATGCATTTCCATCGCCGAAGGCCAGGAGCTCCTACAAGAGATACACTCGGGGGCTTGCGGCCATCACGTAGCACCTCGAGCCCTGGTTGGAAACGCTTTCCGACAAGGTTTCTACTGGCCGACGGCGGTGGCCGACGCCACTAGAATTGTCCGCACCTGCGAAGGGTGTCAGTTCTACGCAAGACAGACCCACCTGCCCGCTCAGGCCCTGCAGACCATACCCATCACCTGGTCGTTTGCTGTATGGGGTCTAGACCTAGTCGGCCCCTTGCAGAAGGCACCCGGGGGCTACACGCACCTGTTGGTCGCCATCGACAAATTCTCCAAGTGGATCGAGGTCCGACCCCTAAACAGCATCAGGTCCGAACAGGCGGTGGCGTTCTTCACCAACATCATCCATCGCTTTGGGGTCCCGAACTCCATCATCACCGACAACGGCACCCAGTTCATCGACAGAATGTTCCTGGACTTCTGCGAGGATCACCACATCCGGGTGGACTGGGCCGCCGTGGCCCACCCCATGACGAATGGGCAGGTAGAACGTGCCAACGACATGATTCTGCAAGGACTCAAGCCTCGGATCTACAACGACCTCAACAAGTTCGGCAAGCGATGGATGAAGGAACTCCCCTCGGTGGTCTGGAGTCTAAGGACAACGCCGAGCCGAGCCACGGGCTTCACACCGTTCTTTCTAGTCTATGGGGCCGAGGCCATCTTGCCCACAGACTTAGAATACGGTTCCCCGAGGACGAGGGCCTACGCCGACCAAAGCAATCAAGCTAATCGAGAAGACTCACTCGACCAGCTGGAAGAGGCTCGGGACATGGCCTTACTACACTCGGCACGGTACCAGCAGTCCCTGCGACGCTACCACGCCCGAGGGGTTCGGTCCCGAGACCTCCAGGTGGGCGACCTGGTGCTTCAGCTGCAACAAGACGCCCGAGGGCGGCACAAGCTCACGCCTCCCTGGGAAGGGCCGTTCGTCATCGCCAAAGTTCTGAAGCCCGGGACGTACAAGCTGGCCAATAGTCAAGGCGAGGTCTACAGCAACGCTTGGAACATCCAACAGCTACGTCGCTTCTACCCTTAAGATGCTTTCAAGTCGTTCATACGCCTCGTTCACACACAAAGTCTAGTCATCAAGGAAGGGTCAGCCTTGCCTCGGCAAAGCCCGACCCTCCCTCGGGGGCTAGAAGGGGGGAACCCCCTCTGCGTCAAAATTTTCCTCGGAAAAAGATCTTTTCTGCCAGAATGTCTTTCGTGCTTTTTGACTACTTCGAAAGTGGATCCTGAAAACGACGGAGTACACGTAAGCAGCCAAGGCTGACCGAGCCGAGGGACTCCTACGCCTCCGGGATACGGATACCTCACTCATCACCTTCTGTGATAAGTAACTCACGCTCGGATAAGTGATTCCGCGGACCGAACAAGTCTTCACGCTCGAAAACTCCTCTACCGAAATGATTTTTCGGGCCTTCTCGACTGAGTCGGTGACAGAACCCTATGGACGAGTAAGAGTGCACATAAGCGGCAAGGCCGACCGAGCCGAGGGATTCCTACGCCTCCGGGATACAGATACCTCACTCATCACCTTCCGTGAAAAGTAACTCTCGCTCGGACAAACAATTCTGTTACCGACAAATAAGTCCGGATACTCGAAACAAGAGGAAAAGAAACGCAGCTTTACAACACGACGACAGTGTGTTTGGGCCTCGGCGGCCGCAGAAAACATACACGCACTACGAGATAATCCGATCCTGTAGGCTCGGATCCTGACAGTTGAAGGGAGCAGCAACACCCTCGGCGTCAACTACACCTTCGGCGAGGTCCCACCTATCCTCGGACGGCGATGCGGTCGGAGGATCTCCACTCTGAAGGACGACATCAGCACCACGCCCGGGCCATCGCTGCTAGGGCCTCCTCCAGGAATCTGGCTCGAGCAGACGGCTCGGGCCGGTCACCCCGAAGCCTCAGCCAGCTGTCCCCCGAGGACATCGGCTTGGTTTGTGGCCCCGGCAACTCGACTCCGGCGTCGGTCCCGCTAGTGGACGACCCGGCCAGGCTCCGGCCGACCAAGTCTTCTTTTCGATCCAACTCCGCCTCTGTCCGTGCTGACACCGCTACCTCCGGCTTCGGCTCATCGAAGAGCGGCCGAGGGATTCCTTTAACTAAGCAAGAGAAGCCTCGGACAGCAAGGCCGACCGAGCCGAGGGACTCCTACGCCTCCAGGATACGGATACCTCACTCATCACCTTCGCACGAGGCGACTCACGCTTGGTGAAGCGGTTCAGATAGCCGACAGGCGAGTCTTAGTGCTCGAAATGAGGAAAAAACACGGCTCCGTGCCAAAAATACATACATGTTCAGGCCCCGACAGCCGCAATGAACAAAACACCGACATTCAAGGTGCCATTACAAACGGAACTCTGGTTCCACCTCCGCAGGTACGAACAACCCCACACGACTGGGGGGCCTGCGGAGCAACAAAAGGCCGACGGATGGCTCGCCGTCGCCCGCTCCAGCAGCAGCGACAACGACCCCCGCTCCGGGTGGCCGAACCGCGGCAGCAATGGCCTCAGGGCAGACGCCGCTGCAACCTTGCCCTCACCCACGCCGACGCTCGAGGGGCGAGGACAAGTACATAGAGCCGGAGGCCCCGAGCGCGGATGGTGGCGGTGATCCTGTCGGCGACGGGGACTTCTCGAGCCGCCTCCACCTCGGCACCGACAACAGGAGCCGTCAGCCCACCGGCAGATCCCCACTCGGATCCTCCCGGACGAACGGAGCACCGACCTCCACGCGGAGGCGCCGTACCGGAGCAAAGGCAGGACAGCCCCAGAACACGAACGCCGCCCTAGCAGCGCGCGACGTCCTGGGCGGTCCTCCCATGCGCGCGGCGTGACAACCGCCCTTGCGGCGGGAGGAGGCACCGGGAGTCAAGCCGGCGAGCCCAACGCGCTGAAGCTGACGACGCCTACCGTCGACCAGCCCCACGTTGTCGAAGTCTGCCCCTCTCGCAGGGCCAGTGAGCGCCCCCTCCCTTGAATGCTGAAGGAGAGGCTGACCCACGAACCCGCGCGGGAGGTAGAGCTCCGGCTCAGCCCGGCCCCCGCCCCAGCCAGGATGATGAACATCCTTGAAGCTGAGGGCGGGACCAAGATCGCAGCCCGGCTTGCTTCTCCCCACCCAGGGGCTGGTGGTAACCGTCTTGGGTGACCACCGGCGAGGGGATGCAGCCGGGCTGCATGATGAAAATCCTTGATGCCGAACGATGGCTGAAAGGTACCAACTTCCGCGAAGTTGCGTTCCTCCAACGACAAGGCGAAAGGATTGCGGGAGTTCCCCATCCGGGGGCTCGGAAGGTGGAAAGACGCGATGCATAAGGGGGCGCAAAGACATGGTCGCCTTTCGAGGGGATCACCCCCTTTTTAAAGGCGACTCTCCCCACTTGTGTCCTCAGCCATCGCGGGCTGAGTCTTCTCCAACACGCTCCAAGGTCCTCCCCCTACGGCACGGGGGCTGGGACCCGCGCGTCATGCAAGCTGGCCCAGGGCAGAAGAAGCCAAACCGCCGCGCGCGGTGCATGCAACCGCCCAGCGGTTACAAGCATTCCTCCACTTTTGCCCAGACCAGCGGGTGAAAGGGCGGACAGCCATGCAGTCGGCATGCAACCGTGCCAAGTGGGCGCACCCCTCCCACTCCAACGCGCCCAGCATGGAGGCCCAGGCCCACACGTCATGCAATCGGCGCGCTGGTTGCTACGTGCGAGCAACTGCACCGCCACTCGCGCCACTACCGCGCCTCCTCGACTGCGGAACCAGTACCGTGACTCAAGGCAACCCTGCGTATGACCCAACAGTGCCAGCCAGGCGCGACGGTCAATACGGCCAAAAATGGGCCGGCAGTAATGGCGGTGGCAGGCGGGCGGAAGCAGCGGTCACGTCGTCAGCCAAGCTTACGTCCCATCCAGGGACAGCAAGGGAACCCTCTCCCACGGCGTGAAGACGGCGCGCCCGTGTTCCGTTCCTCGAACGGCTCGCGCACGCGCAACGGCTGCCCCGCGAACCACTCGCCCCGTCGCAATAACTCCGCGGCGGGACAGGCGACACCTTTGGCAGGAGAAGCGAGCGACGCTTCACCTTCGCCATAATGACCGCGTCAAAAAGGTGCGCCACGTCATCTCGATTTCGTATTCTTTCCTTTTTCCTCTTTCTCTCTCTTACAACAGGGACCGGGAAAGGGGGATACCCCGAAAGGGATCCTTCCCCGCGAAGGAAACAGGCCTGAGCCTCCCTACTGATCAGAGGTTCAAAGGCTGGCCCCTCGGAGGGGTTCAATAGCCGCCTCAGAGCGCTTGGGCTCCGTGCCCACTACTGGTCAGAGGTTCGAAGGCTGGCCCCTCGGAAGGGTTCAACGGCCGCCTCAGGCCACTCGGGCTCCGCGCCCACTACTGATCAAGGGTTCGAAGGCTGGCCCTCGAAGGGTTCACAGCCGCCTCAGACACAGAGCGAGGGATGACCCTGGGTACGTTCGATACATAACCAAGGCTCGGGCTACGCTCCCGAGGTACCCTAGGATATTTCCGAGACCAGCGGGAACGATCTTGTAACGGAATCCCATCAGAGGGAGGCATCGAGCCCTCGGACCCCGTCAAAAGGGGACCGGGTCCGGCAGATCACCCGCAGGTACTTTTGGAGCGCGCCTCCGGGCCTCTAGCCGACCCCTAACAAATGGGGCACGGGCGTCCACTCAGATTACCCGTCAGCAGCTCACTGGAGACACCATGTTCGGCGCCCTCCGAGGGCAACATGGCGCTTCCCCCCTCCTCCTTGCGGAAAGGAGACGCAGGGGCGTATGTAAAGAAGTCGAGTCTGTCTCTGACCGTCCTCTCACCCTGTGCAGAGGCTCGGGGGCTGCTCTCGCAAACCCAGCTCCGGCCAAACCGTTGACAGCGTCAACATACCAGCCCGAGAACTTGGGACCCGACCGTGCACCCGGGCTACGGCCAGCTCGCATGAGGGAACAACTAGACCAGCCGAAGTGTTGCGAAACGCACTAAGACCTCGAAGGAGCCAAACCACTCCTCCGAGGCCTCGGGGGCTACACCCGGCGGGTGCGCTCGCGCGCACCCACCGGAACAAAACGCAACCGAGAAATGCTGGTCCCCTTGCAAAAAAGTGCGACAAAAGCCTCCAAGCGAGTATTAACACTCCCTTCGAGGCTTGGGGGCAACTGTCGGGGACCATAATTAGGGGTACCCTCAAGACTCCTAAATCTCAGCTGGTAACCCCCATCAGCACAAAGCTGCAAAGACCTGATGGGTGCGATTAAGTCAAAGGTCGGTCCATTCGAGGGACGCGATCACGCCTCGCCCGAGCCCAGCCTCGGGCAAGGGCAGCCGACCCCGGAGGATCTACGTCTCGCCCGAGGACCCCCTCCAGCAACGGACACACCTTCGGCTCGCCCGAGGCCCAGTCTTCACCAAGAAGCAACCTTGGCCAAGTCGTCACGCCAACCGACCAAATCGCAGGGGCATTTAATGCAAAGGTGGCCTGACACCTTTATCCTGACGCGCGCCCTCCGGTTGACAGAGCCGAAGTGATCGTAGTCACTTCGCCGCTCCACTGACCGGCCTGACAAGAGGACAGCGCCGCCTGTGCTGCTCTGACTACTGTGCCACTCGACAGAGTAAGGCTGACAGCAGCCAAGTCCGGCCTTAGGCGCCATAGGAAACTCCGCTTCGCCCGACCCCAGGGCTCGGACTCGGGCTCAGCCCCAGAAGACGATGAACTCCGCTCCGCCCGACCCTAGGGCTCGGACTCGGGCTCAGCCCCGGAAGACGACGAACTCCGCTTCGCCCGACCCTAGGGCTCGGACTCGGGCTCAGCCCCGGAAGACGACGAACTCCGCTCCGCCCGACCCCAGGGCTCGGACTCGGGCTCAGCCCCGGAAGACGACAAACTCCGCTCCGCCCGACCCCAGGGCTCGGACTCGGGCTCAGCCCCGGAAGACGACGAACTCCGCTCTGCCCGACCCTAGGGCTCGGACTCAGGCTCAGCCCCAGAAGACGACGAACTCCGCCTCTCTCGACCCCAGGGCTCGGACTCGGGCTCAGCCTCGGAAGACGACGGTCTCCGCCTCGCCCGACCCAGGGGCTCGGACTCGACCTCAGCCTTGGAAGAGAGACTCGACCTCGACCTCGGAGGAGCCTCCACCTCGCCCAACCCAGGGCTCGGACCGACCACGTCAACAGGAGGCGCCATCATTACCCTGCCCCAAGCTGACTCAGGCTACGGGGAACAAGACCGGCGTCCCATCTGGCTCGCTCCGCTATACGAGTAATGATGGCGCCCCGCACGCTCTATGACGACGGCGGCTCTCAGCCCCCTTACGGAAGCAAGAAGACGTCAGCCAGGACTCGACAGCCCCGACAGCTGTCCTTCCGCCAGGCTCCGGCGCTCCTCCGATGGCCACGACACCACACGAACCGGGTGCCAAAACCTCTCCGGCTGCCACGATGGCATGTACTTAGGGCGCTAGCTCTCCTCTGCTAGACACGTTAGCACATTGCTACACCCCCATTGTACACCTGGATCCTTTCCTGACGCCTATAAAAGGAAGGTCCAGGGCCCTCTTATAGAGGGTTGGCCGCGCAGAGAAGGACGGGACGGCGCTCGCGTGAGGCTGCTCGCTCCCTCCCGCGTGGACGCTTGTAACCCCCTGATGAGGACATCAACACCAACACGAGCACATCTACACCAGCAGCACCTTCTCCAGCCCAGGCACCATCTTCCCCAGTCCAGGCGCCACCCCTTCCACCTGGGCCAGTGACTCGGGCCCGTGCAAGAGAATTGAACTACATCATGTTGTTAAAGAACGAAGGCCCGAAAGAATAGACGACCAGCCCAATTGCGGCCCATAATGGACGACCTAGGGTTGGCCGCCCCTAGGGGCTGCGCCCCCTCTCTATTTATACAGGAGCTGCGCCTCCTTTATTTTCCGAGTTTTGTTTTAGATCTAGCTTTAGCTACCCCAGAACACGCACAAATACGTGCTGTCCTCTGTGATTCAGAACTCCACCTCGAGTGATATTAAGATTGCTCGCATCTTTTTCTTGTTCGTTCTTCGATTGCGCACAGGAAACGATCTTCGTGATCAGGCCGATCTCGCAGCAGCAAGGTCGGTAACCATTGGAAGTTGGTTCAGCGATTGCATTGGCGCTTCGGGTTCGCTCGTCGTAGTCGGATCGTGAGGGTCTACTTCCACCAAATCGGAATTATCTCCACTCACCGAAAGATCAGGCACTCCAGCTCTATCAAGTGGTATCAGATTTCCAGGTTGATTGGTGAGTTTATCGAGTGTTTTTTTTCCTACAGTCCACAAAACCACATAAAAATTCAGGTTAGACCTTATCCCAGCACCCTTTTGAGCCTCGCACTTTCTTTCAATAATCTGCATTGTTGAATTTGTGTGCTTTCGCGTTATTTGTTGCTGGTTGCATTGTGTTCTTCCACCATTCAAACCCTAGCGCCGCCACCATCTCCCGTTTGATCACGCCACAAACCGAGTCAACATCGTTTCCTTGTTTTTCTCCTTCGGTTACGTAAAAAAACAGAAAAAACAAACCGAGTCAACGGCCGTTTCCTTGTTTTTCTCCTTCGGTTACAAAAAAAAACAGAAAAAAAAACAAACAAACCGAGTCAACAACCGCCTCCTTGTTTTTCTCCTTCGGTTACGTAAAAAAAACAGCAAAAAAAGAAAACGAAGGAGACAGGATACGGTTGTCTCATCCCGGTCGTTTTAAAACATAACTTGAGGTACCTTCCTTAAACCGGGCATAACTTTTCGCTCGGGTGTCCAAAAAATCTGAAATTTTTATAGGAGCTTGTTGACACCATTCTGAGGCCGGCCAAACTCACCTTCGGTCTGTTTGGTTTCGACAAAATTGTCAAAAAAATTCAGGAAAATAAAGAAAAAAAATTCGTCAAAGTTCTCGCACGCTTTTTAGAGAACTTCCTGATTTTCTATAGACCACATCTGAACTCTGTTTTAGGTGAAACTTCGTGTAGCTCCTATTTTGTTGCTTCTTGTGCTGAGAAAAATATCAAAAAATCATACAAAAAAAGAAAAACAAAATCACTTGTGATTCCTACTAGTGGCCTCGCTAGTACAATATTTACGGTACTGCCATTCTGCTAGTTCCATCCGTCCTTTGCACTTGTGGCCAGCAATATAGTTTCGTGTTCTGCACTATAATTCAACTTTGCATTATTGTTTGATCGTGCTAATCATTGACTTGAGTGCAGCCTACCCAAAACTCCACATATTTCTACGATGAGAAGGTTTCTGTTTCTCCAGGCAATCGCTCATCCAATCTTTCACCGGTTCCACCTGTTGGTTGCAGTTCACCACTGTGGCTTGGTAAGAACGGATAAGAACTTGATAACAGCACTAGTGTGAGCGCCTTGTGAGCAGTACACCCCTATTTTTGTCGTTGGTTTTTTTTCTCCTTTTGGTGTTTTGGTGTTTGCGCTAACTATGGCAGGAGCACACGACACGGTGGATGCCTAGTTGCTGGAAGTAAGGGAACAAGTTGATGGACTTGCTGCTGACATTAGGACGATGCATGAACGACTTGATTCAACGGTCACTTCGACGACCGAGCGTTTCAACCAGCTTGACCTTGCTCAAACGACGACTCGCACCACACTCGACACCATCCTGGCACACCTTGATGCGTTGACCACAAAGATGGAGCAGGACTACGGCGGTGACACTGAGCAGGACGATGGAGATCGATGTGGTCGTGCACGCCGTGTGGTTCGTCATCCCCCTAATGACTTATTTTCTAAGATTAAATTTAAAATTCCACCTTTTAATGGCAAATATGATCCTGCTGCATATCTTGATTGGGAGTTAGAGGTTGAACAAAAATTTTCATGCCATGATATTGCTGCACATTCTCAGGTTAAAGCTGCTATTAGTGAATTTACTGATTTTGCTTTAATTTGGTGGCGTGAGTATAAAATGAAGCATCCCACTGCCATTCCAACCACTTGGGATCAGTTGAAAGCTGCGATGCGACATCGATTTGTGCCTTCGTATTATGCTCGTGATTTGCTTAATAAAATGCAGCGTTTTCAGCAAGGTTCTCAATCTGTTGAGGACTATTTCCAGGAATTACAAAAAGGTATGATTCGTTGTGGGATATTGGAGGACAACGATGCTGCTATGGCACGTTTTCGTGGTGGTTTAAACCGCGAAATCCAGGATATACTTGATTATAAGGAATATTATGATATGACTACTTTATTTGAATATGCTTGCAAAGCTGAACGTGAAGTGCAGGGACGCCGCTCGAAGACATATTCTAACCCTTTTGCAGGATGAAGCTCGACATCCACCTCAGCACCAGTTCCCCCTGCGCCATCCACGTCCACCACTACTCCACGCGAGAAGACGACCAAACCAGCCAGCACTGCCCCACCCACAGGTCGTACACGGGATATTCAGTGTCATCGCTGTAGAGGATTTGGCCATGTGATTCGAGACTGCCCAAACAAGCGCACTTTGCTCATTCGTGACGATGGTGAGTACTCTTCCGCTAGTGATTCTGAAGAAATTGAACATGCACTACTTGCCACTAACCATGCAGCTCAGGCGGAGGTACATGTCAACCCGGGCGACGCTGATAGGTATGAAAGTCTTGTTGTGCAGCGTGTTCTTAGTACACAGGTTGCTTTGCCCGAGAAGAATCAGCGACACACTCTGTTCCATACAAAGGGTGTTGTGCAGGAGCGGTCAATTCGCATCATTATCGACAGCGACAGTTGCAACAATTTGGCGAGTACCATGCTGGTCGAAAAGTTGTCGTTACCCACTCGTAAGCATCCAAACCCATATCACATTCAATGGCTTAATGATGGTGGTAAAATAAAAATCACGCGTTCCGTGCGTGTTCCTTTCTCCATGGGTGCTTATTCTGATTTTGTTGATTGTGATGTTATTCCCATGGAAGCATGCTCTTTGTTACTTGGTCGACCTTGGCAATATGATACTGATAGCTTGCATCATGGTCGTTCGAATCATTATTCTTTCATTTTTAAGGGTCAGAAAATAATTATACATCCAATGACACCTGAACAAATTGTTAAAGATGATCTTGCCCGAGCTGCTATAACTGCTAAACAACTTGATCCATCGCCCTCTGTTCCTTCTGAAATTAAGTTGAAGGCTCCTGTTTTACTTGCTACACGTGCTGATTTTGATGATCTACACGGTGCTCATTTGCCATGCTATGCACTTGTATGCTCTAGTGTCCTCATTTCACTTGATGATGCACCATCTTTGGCTATTCCCCCTATGGTTGCTAACCTTTTGCAGGAGTACGCTGATGTCTTTCCCAAAGACTTACCACCGGGTCTCCCACCGCTTCGTGGCATTGAGCACCAGATCGACCTCATTCCCGGCGCACAGCTTCCGAACCACGCACCATACCGTACAAATCCGGATGAGACGAAGGAGATTCAGCGCCAGGTACAGGCGTTGCTTGACAAAGGATACATTCGTGAGTCTCTTAGCCCTTGCTCTGTTCCTGTGTTACTTGTTCCCAAGAAAGATGGGTCATGGCATATGTGTGTAGACTGTCGTGCTATTAATAACATCACTATTCGTTATCGCTATCCTATACCACGCCTTGATGATATGCTAGATGAGCTTAGTGGTGCCATTATTTTCACTAAGATTGATTTGCGTAGTGGTTACCACCAGATTAGAATGAAACTGGGTGATGAATGGAAAACAGCCTTCAAAACGAAATTTGGTTTATATGAATGGTTGGTTATGCCGTTTGGATTGACTAATGCTCCCAGCACTTTTATGCGAGTGATGAATGAAGTTCTGAGGCCCTTCATAGGATTGTTTGTGGTTGTTTATTTCGATGATATCCTTATTTACAGCAAATCTAAGAAAGAGCATTTGGAACATTTAAGTGCTGTTTTTGATGCATTGCGTGCCGCCCAGTTATTCGCTAACATGGAAAAATGCATCTTTTGCACACGACGTGTCTCGTTTCTTGGTTATGTTGTTACTCCACAGGGCATTGAGGTGGATAGCAGCAAGATTGCTGCCATTCGGAAGTGGCCTACACCGACGATGGTCACACAAATTCGGAGCTTTCTTGGACTTGCCGGTTTCTACCGCAGATTTGTTCGTGATTTTAGCTCCATTGCAGCGCCTCTACATGAGCTTACAAAGAAAGATGTGTTGTTTGCTTGGAGTGATTCGCAGGAGGAAGCGTTCAACACTTTGAAAGATAAGTTAACCCAAGCTCCCCTATTGCAATTGCCTGATTTTAATAAAGTATTTGAGCTTGAATGCGATGCTAGCGGTATTGGGCTAGGTGCTGTTTTGTTACAAGAAGGAAAACCAGTTGCTTATTTTAGTGAAAAATTAAGCGGTGCTAGTCTGAAATATTCTACTTATGATAAGGAGCTTTACGCGTTAGTGCGCACTTTACATACATGGCAGCAATATCTTTGGCATCGTGAGTTCATAATTCATTCTAATCATGAGGCTTTAAAACATATTCGTACCCAAACAAATCTGAATCGTCGTCATGCTAAATGGGTAGAATTCATTGAGTCTTTTCCTTACATTATTAAACACAAGAACGGGAAGGACAATGTTATTGCTGATGCTTTGTCTCGTCGCTATACCATGCTGTCACAGTTAGATTTTAAAATCTTTGGTTTGCACACTGTAAAAGATCAATATGTTGACGATGCTGATTTTAAAGATGCTTTCGGCCATTGTATTAATGGGAAACCATGGGGCAAATTTCACATACAGGATGGGTTCCTGTTTCGCGCTAACAAGCTGTGTGTTCCAGCTAGCTCGGTTCGTCTTTTGTTGTTACAGGAAGCACATGGAGGCGGTCTCATGGGGCACTTTGGCGTCTACAAGACACATGAGGTGTTGGCTGCCCACTTCTTTTGGCCTCGGATGCGCGCTGATGTTGAGCGCCTTGTTGCACGCTGCACTATTTGTCAGAAAGCTAAGTCACGGTTGAACAACCATGGTTTGTATATGCCTTTGCCTGTTCCTACTTCCCCTTGGATTGATATTTCGATGGATTTTGTTTTGGGATTGCCTAGAACTAAGAAGGGGAGGGATAGCATTTTTGTGGTTGTTGATCGATTCTCCAAAATGGCTCATTTCATACCTTGTCATAAGACTGATGATGCTAGCAATGTTGCTGAATTGTTTTTTAGAGAGATTATTCGTTTGCACGGTATTCCCAATACAATAGTCTCGGATCGTGATGCCAAGTTTCTGAGTCATTTTTGGAGATCTCTGTGGAATAAATTAGGAACTAAATTGCTGTTTAGCACCACTTGTCACCCTCAGACTGATGGTCAAACTGAGGTAGTTAATCGAACTTTGTCTACCATGCTTAGGGCTGTTTTAGACAAAAATTTGAAACGTTGGGAGGATTGCTTACCTCATGTTGAGTTTGCTTATAATCATGCAACACATTCTTCTACAAAGATGTGCCCTTTTCAAATTGTTTATGGTTACATTCCTAGGGCGCCTATTGCTTTGTTTTCGCTTGATGCTGCGGACGCCCCACACATAGATGCTCTTGCACATGTTGAACAAATGATTAATCTCCATGAACAAACTCAACAAAACATTGCTGCTGCTAATGCTAAATATCATATTACTGGTAGTAAAGGCTAGAAACTAGTTACTTTTGAACCTGGTGATATGGTTTGGTTGCATTTGAGAAAGGATCGTTTTCCTACTTTGCGCCGTTCTAAATTGATGCCTCGTGCTGCTGGTCCTTTTAAGGTACTAACCAAGATTAATGATAATGCTTATATCCTTGACCTGCCTGCGGAGTTTGGTGTTCCCACTAGTTTTAATGTTGCAGATTTGAAACCGTATGCGGGAGAAGATGAGGAGTTGCCGTCGAGGACGACTTCAGTTCAAGAAGGGGAGGATGATGAGGACATCAACACCAACACGAGCACATCTACACCAGCAGCACCTTCTCCAGCCCAGGCACCATCTTCCCCAGTCCAGGCGCCACCCCTTCCACCTGGGCCAGTGACTCGGGCCCGTGCAAGAGAATTGAACTACATCATGTTGTTAAAGAACGAAGGCCCGGAAGAATAGACGACCAGCCCAATTGCGGCCCATAATGGACGACCTAGGGTTGGCCGCCCCTAGGGGCTGCGCCCCCTCTCTATTTATACAGGAGCTGCGCCTCCTTTATTTTCCGAGTTTTGTTTTAGATCTAGCTTTAGCTACCCCAGAACACGCACAAATACGTGCTGTCCTCTGTGATTCAGAACTCCACCTCGAGTGATATTAAGATTGCTCGCATCTTTTTCTTGTTCGTTCTTCGATTGCGCACAGGAAACGATCTTCGTGATCAGGCCGATCTCGCAGCAGCAAGGTCGGTAACCATTGGAAGTTGGTTCAGCGATTGCATTGGCGCTTCGGGTTTGCTCGTCGTAGTCGGATCGTGAGGGTCTACTTCCACCAAATCGGAATTATCTCCACTCACCGAAAGATCGGGCACTCCAGCTCTATCACCCCCTACTGCAAGCGCACCCGACCTGGGCGCGGGACAAACACGAAGGCCGCGGGATTTCACCTCTCACGCCTATCTCCCTCTGGCTTCTTCCCCCCTTCACGCTCCGTCTCGCGCCGACCCATCTGGGCTGGGGCACGCGACAACAATTTACTCGTCGGTCCAGGGACCCCCCGGGTTCGAAACGCCGACAACACTACCATTGAATTGAAAGGTATCCATATGATTGTTTTCCCCTTGCTATGTAGTTTGTTTGTGAGGTGTGGTAATGAGAGTGTGTATGATTCAGCTTTTTGAATCACTTTTTGCTTTGAAAAAGCACAAGTTGAACCAAGGTTTGCTGGTGCTTTTGAAAAATCAACTTTTATGTAGTATAAATTTAAAAACACTTTAGACCCTACTTTTGCTCCTTATCCAAGTTCTTTATATTAATAAATAAATGTGGAAAATACAAACTAAAATAGAATTAAAAATAACTAAGTGTTATAATAAATAAAATAAAAATGTTAAAAATAGAATTGTATAATTGATTTATTTATAAAAAAATATCATGAACACAAATATAAAATCAATTTTTAAATTGGATATATTGATTAAAAGATATAGTTAGACAAAGTACAAATAAACAATATAAAGTTAGTTTATCGCGTAGAATTCACAACAATTTGAACCAAACAACTTTCATCTTTTTCTCACAGCAGCTTTTTTACAGCAGACAGGTCACCACTAGTACACAGAAGCTCTATAGTGGCGGTTCTCAGCCTATTTGTAGTGGCGTTTTCAAAACCGCCGGTGCTAGGGGCCAGTAGAAGCAATCTTTTTTACATTGTCTTCCCATGACACTCGGTAAAGTATATTTGTTTTTCCCCAAATTTTTGTGGTGTGTTCCTACAGTATATAGATCTACATGTTTAATTTTAGCACAATTGTCAAAGTGTTTGCTATAAGTATTAGATTTAGTTCGTTTAATTAAATTTCTTCGAATAATTCAGATTTAAACTGCAAGTCAGTCGAAAAATAGAAAATAGTGAATACAAAAATGATATTCATGTTATTGAGCACAAGTTATGGCCTATTTCAGGAACATACCAGAAATTTAGAACACCATGTTCATGAAACATGACCGCGAACTTGCGATCGAGTTGTTTTAAATTTGTATAAAACACAAACAAAGTCAGAAAATCATAAAACCTGTCAACATGTCATGATATCATATGTAGAGGTTGTGATAAACATTAGACACAGTTTCGTGAAAAGTTGTCATGCACTATGTGTACAAACCTAGCCAACCTTCGTAGAAGTGTCATGATTCATGTGAAGGCCAACCTTGCTCCATCTTCTCAGCGTATGCTATGGCCCATAAGGGCAAGACGATGTCCGACGTCACCTACAACCCGAACAACGACCTTAAGGCGTACATCATGAGGACCGAGGACATCGACGAAGATGTCCCCCTGAGAGTCGGAGGAGGCAAGCGACATGGGCGGGCCTGGATTGCCGATGGGGCAATCGACTCGTCCTCCGCTCCCACTCTGTCTCAGGTGCGAGCAAGGAGCACGAGCGTGAGCCCAGCCATACGACCTCGGCAAGACAGCTCATAGCATCACATACAAGAACTCTAGGTTATTCCTTACATATTCGTCGTTCATTGATTATTATATATATTTTCTTTGCATCATCGTAACATTAGGGCAAAATATTACAAACTCGGCTAGAAGAAGAGAGGAGGCAACATTTGGAATTGGAAGCGAGAATCATGGCCGAGCAGACGACTTGCTTGGTCGATTAGTAGAGAATGGAAGAGATGTTTCAGTACATGCAAAGCCTTGGAGCCACATCGTGTTTTGCTCCACCACCTCTGTTGTTCCATGCAGTTGACCCTGCTCAGTTAGCTACTCCCGTGAGTATCAAAATTTTAGTCGTGTATGATATATATTCATCTGGTCTCACACATGTAATCTCTTCTCTGTGTAGAATCAATCGACGACATCAAACAACCCTCATGGTTCGCACAACCCTTCGCCGAACAAGTCCAACCGTCAACCTCGTTGATCTTCTGAACTTAGTGGTGATTTGTGAAAGCGATGTTTGTGAAGCTTGTGATACTTATGTTTGTGAGTGTTGGTATATGTTTGCGAAACTTGTTGATGTTGGTGATACTTGGTCTAAACTTAGTGATGTTTGTGAAAAACTTGTGAGATTTATGGTCTTTGTGAGATATGTGGTCTCTATGATATGTATGTGATGATTCTATTAACTGTGTGATGTATATGTAATGATTATGTGATATATTTTTTGTTTGTTTGGATGAAATAATAAAAACAAATAAAAAGGGGTCTCTGATCACTTTGTCGAGTGTAACACTCAGCAAAGAATGTCTTGCCGTGTGCAATGACCATAGCACACGGCAAAGAGAGCACACATGGGAACCGGTAAAGCCTCTTTACCAAGTGCTATGGTCCTAGCACTCGACAAAGAAGCTCTGTTTGCCAAGTGCCAGCCAGAGCACTCGACTGCGGGCGAGGCACTGGAGCTCCCTTTACCGAGTGCTAGACAGGCAGACACTTGGCAAAGGGACCTTTTTTGCCGAGTGCCAGCTTATGACACTCGGCACAGAGCTCCCTTTACCGAGAGCCAGGCCAGCATGCATTCAGCAAAGTCTCTTTTCTTTGTTGAGTGCCTTTTTGCACAC
This sequence comes from Zea mays, assembly GCF_902167145.1. Lineage (NCBI taxonomy): Eukaryota > Viridiplantae > Streptophyta > Magnoliopsida > Poales > Poaceae > Zea > Zea mays. The sequence goes on along the minus strand of NC_050098.1, from coordinate 29,453,381 downwards.
CCGACAAAGGGTATGTCATCGTCACAGCGACTTTTCTTTGACGAGTGGCCGACATAAAGTACTCGACAAAGAGAACGTTGTCGATGCACTGTTCACTGAGTCCTTTTTACTGAGTACCACACTCGGCTAAAGCGTTTGTCGAGTGTTGCCGAGCCTTTACTGAGTGCCTAGGGCACTCGACAAAGAACTTTGTTCCGGTAGTGGTGGTTATCTTGTTGCGGAATTCGTTGATCAACATTGTTGTTTACCGTTTTCATCTTAATTTTATCTCTTGACGTTGTTACAATTTTCATTTATGCTTAATTATATAATATAAAACACAAAATATGTATGTTATGTTGGCTAGGTGGGTATGATTGTGGGTTTAGAGCCTACAACCATAATTTGAATCTCCATTTGTACATAGTTTTAACATTTTTACCATTTAAATGCGGAGAGCGCAACGACGTGGAAACCTGGGAACCTGGAAACTGATCCTTTATTTAATAAAATAGAGATAGAAATAGAGAAAATACATTATGTGGTAGTAGAGAAATATTGTATGAAGGAAGCTTTAGGCTGTCTCCAGCAGCGACCTGTAAAACGTTCTGTACTCTAAATATAGCGTTCGGAGTGGAACTCTAGGCGCCAAGCAACAGACTCTAAACGGTACTCTAAAATTTAGAGGACGCCGCACGCATGCTAGATATGGAGACTTTCGAGCGTCCGCTATTCGGGCGAGGGTTCGGGCTCCTACGGGGGTGAAAAATCGAGACACTCTATTCTCCCGTCGCTGGCGACTTCGATCCCAGTCGGCGAGGGGGCGTTGCGGCGTGGATCGTCGGAGGAGGCGTCCAAGCTGGGCTCGAAGAGGCTGTGTGCGGGCGGGTCCAGCGGCGGACCACTCTCGGTGGCTGGAACAAGGAGGTGGCCGGCGACGAGAGCAAGATCCAAGAGTTCGGTGGAAGCATTGGTGTTGATCGACGTCGAACCGCCATCACAAAGAGGCTGAGAAGGTCGACGGTGGCGAAGAAGGTTGGTGCGGAGAAACGCAAGCGCAGCTCCTCGCCGCCATCGTCATTATCTTCCATTCGCTCGGCTGCTCCAGATCCGAAGAGAAGAAGGTACAAAACATGGATTTTGATTGCAGATCTTAGGTTTTATGATTTAGGGTTTTCGTACTTCATATATTGCAAATCATTCGGATCTAGGGTTTAGGGTTCAAGGGTGCAATGAATAGAAGGTTCTAGGATTCATTGATCCCTTGGTTTACGTTGAGTAATCTTCATGAAATTGTCAACTCTGTATTGTGACTAGTCGCTGGTTCTGAGTCTGTTTAGGTTTATACATTTTACCAACTAGGAATAGGTAACTAACAGAACCATCTCTTTTATGTAGACCATGGATTCAGAGAACGAAAAGCTCCGAAGAGCACTCGCTCATTTAATCAGAGTAGTGGAGCAGCGTTGTGCCGACATCGTCAATGTTGTCCATGGTGCCTTCCAACCAGTTAGCTCGCCAGTCATCAATGAAATGAATCATGCTTTAGTTCAGATCGAGGACCTCGTGAAGGACCTTGATCACCTTGCACTGGAAAAAGACTAGGAGATGGAGCACATGGACCGTTCAGAAAATGCCGAATCATCACAAACAGAGGATGAGCTTCTGATTGACTATGATTCAGAGTTCAACACTGATGATATCGTCGGCTACGACGACGGATGTGACTACTCTACTGACGACACCTATCCCTACTAGATTACCATGCACCTAAATAAAGTGTTAGCATGGTGCAACCAAAGATGTTTTAGGTTTCTGGAAGTGGTAGTACTCTTTTGTATGTGAACAAAACACCTAGGTTGTGTGCCACAAGTTTCTGGTATCATCGATGTGGTGTTCATGTTGACGTGGTATCTTTAATGTTCAAAACTTTGCAATATATGTAGTACTCAGCACTTGTGCCATTGTTGTGGCTGTCCTGTTAAATAATGTGTCATGGTTTTATATGTTTCAAATGGTTCTATATGGTTTTATATGTTTCAAATTGTTGCAACTACTAGGTTTGCTTATGCCTATGTTCTTCAATGTACTTAGCTAAATAATGCATATTATTTTGTAGACTTCTCTTGCAGCTACTAGGTTTGCTTATGCCTATGTTCTTCAATGTACTTAGCTAACAATGCATATTTTTTGTAGACTTCTCTTGCAGCTACTCGGTTTGCTGCTGTTGAAAAGAAGCCCTTCCATTTCTTACATTGTTGGGCAATATTGAAGGATCAACCAAAATGGATGGACCAACACATGGGTAACCAAAATCCTCCACCCAACCCAATAGGTACCCAATCAAATACTGTAGACTTAGATGCTGCTGAAGACTCAGCTCCATCAAGCTTTACTTCGAAGAGGCCGCTTGGTCGTGATTCGTCCAAGGAAAAGGCAAAGAAGCAAAGGTCTGAGAACACATCATCCACTGATTCAGAGTACCTAACATGGATGGGTGAGCTTTCTTTGGAACGGTTATTTGTGTAAAAATCAGTAGCTTCAACTGAGGAGAGAAAGTTGGAGTCCATGAACAAACACGAGAGGAAGAAACTCATCTTGGAGAGGAAGAAGCTGAACTTAGAGAAACTTAAGATGGAACGACAAAAGGTCAAAGAGGACACAGAATGGGAGGTTATGATATTGAGCATGGATTTGAGTAAATGTAACCCCGACTTCTCCAATACTACGAGACTAAGTGTCGGGTACCGTAATTAGGGGTACCCCCAATACTCCTCAGCATGGCTGCAAAACATCTTCAAAACAGACCGTAAAGACTGGCAAGCACAGCTCAAAGTTAAAGCCTCATCTACTAAGGGACGCGACCTTGTCTCGCCCGAGCCCGGCCTCGGGCAAGAACATTAGTCCCGGACGGATTCACGCCTCGCCCGAGGACCTCCTCAGGCAGTGGGCGCACCCCCGGCTCGCCCGAGGCTAAGCTCGGGCAAACTTTGTCGTACAGCAACCTCGACCAAATCGCCTTACCAACCGACCATATCGCATGCACATTTAATGCAGGGATCGCCTCACACCTTATCCTGACACGCGCGCCTCAGTCGGCAAGGTCAAAATGACCACAGTCACTTCGCCCCTTTACTGATCGTTCTGATAGGAAAACAACACTATTCACACCGTTCCGACTACTGTGCCAACCACCAGGGTAAAACTAACGACAGTAAGTCACGACCTCCCCTAAGTTCAGCCTCGGGCGCAATAGGGAGCTCCGCCTCGCCCGACCTCAGGCCTCGGCCTCAGCCTCGGCCTCGAGAGAAGGTCTCCGCCTCACCCGACCCTAGGCCTCGGCCTCAGCCTCGGCCTCGGGAGAAGGTCTCCGCCTCGCCCGACCTCGGGCCTCGGCCTCAGCCTCGGCCTCGGGAAGAGTCACAACCTCACCCGACCTCAGCCTCGTCCTCAGGAGAAGTCTCCGCCTCGCCCGACCTCGGCCTCGGACCGACTACGCCACAAGGGATACATAATTACCCTACCCCTAGCTAGCTGCCTCATGCTACGAAGGAACAAGACCGGTGTCCCATCTAGATTACTCTAGCAACAGGTAATGATGGTTCCCTACATGCACCCATGATGTCGATTGTTCTCAACTCTCTACGAAGGCAAAGAAACGTTAGCAGGACCCCGGGCCGCAACGCCAGCTACGCTTCTACAGGGCTCAAGCACTTCTCCATCTGCCATGTTAGCGCACAGCTACACCCCCATATGTACAGCTGAGTCATCTCCTTGTATCTATAAAAGGGGATGTCCAGGGCCTTCCCAGGGAGGGAAAAAGAAAAGGAGAGAGAGGCGGAGGGCAAACTCGAAGGAGCCTAACTCAGACGGCTCACCTCAAGGCCGAACTCTCCCTCTCGCGAAGCTTGTAACCCCTACTACGAGCACCCCAGTGCAAGATAATATAAGCCTCATCCCCCCTCTTGTGTTTCATCTTGCATCAACCCATCTGGGCAGGGACATGCAACATCAAATTCACTAGTCGATTGAGGGTCCTCACGGGTCCAAAACGCCGACAGTTGGCGCGCCAAGTAGGGGTTCAGCTGCGTGTTGACAATACTTTCCCGTTGAGTTCTAGATGGATAATCTTCAGCAACCTCTTCGGCCCGGGACAGTGCTCCGCTTTGGGAGTCTCGAGTTCATGTCCCCCAATGGCAGCTACGACATGGTACTCCTCCCCCCGCAGCACGACAACAACGACGGTCGTCGGCTCGCCTGGCGGAGGCGAACTCGACGACGACTTCCCCCCATGGCAGAAGAGGAACACCCGGGTTTGCCCCGCCACCCTCCTCACCAGAGGAGGAGGAGATGGAGCAACCATGGACAGGCAAGAGGTGGCACCTTGTCGGCTATCAGACCAGAGCGAGCTGACGACGCCGGCACCCCTGCGGGGGACATGTCAGGTGTTGTCCTCGCACCTGAGACAACGATGGGTGTCGCTTCCCAGCAACGTGCCAACCCCAGGAGGACTAATGACACCAGCACCCTTGCGAAGGACTTGTCGGGCATTAGTCTCGCACCTGAGATAATGACGCATTCCATCCCCGATGCGACTTCACCACCGTCTGTCAACCAGGAGGTACCATCTGTTTCCCATCCTGTTCCTTTTAGATTCAGCTTCGATCCACAAAGCGACCCCACTTCGGCGGGAGCTTTCGCAAGGGCATATGCTGACCTTCCGGGGTACCATATGTGGTCAACTTGGGACCTGTTGATGGCCGCCTCAACCTCCGGACCCGCGGGTTCCAAGGAAGAGGACGACCCCGACTTCAGTTGGGATTTCTCCGGACACTGTGATCCCTGTGCCATGCGAGACTTCATGTCCTCATGTGACTACTGCCTCTCCGGCTACTCTGACGATGGCCACAACCTTGACGACGAGGGTTACGACCCAAGTCGCGAGTGTTTCCACATCGATCAGGGGGATCATGACGAAGACAACCACCTCGGCATGCCAGGAAATGACGACGCCCCTGTGCCTGTGTCTCGCGTTGAGATCCCGCGGGAGCTAGCTGTGGTCCGACTCCCTGTGGGGGGTCAGGGCACACAGCTCGAGCAACTCCGTGAGATGCAGGCCAAGCTCGACGAAGAAACAGGGCGACTTGTGCAGCTCCGACAAAACATCGAGCAGGAGTGGGCAGGCCGAGCACTCGCCGGAGGAGCGCGTCATCGGGCCTAGGACGTCCATCGCTGTATCATTGACGATGCCAGGACAGGGCTGCCCCCGGCCTTCAGCGAGGCCGGCCAGAACCTAGCTGCAGCGGCGATGCTACTTCAAACAATGCCGGAGCCATCCACCACTGAGGGGCGACGTATCCAGGGCGAACTCAAGGACCTCCTGGAAAACGTTGTTGTCCGACGAGCCGAGAGCTCTGCCTCCCGAGGGCGAGGAGGCCCCTCGGAGCATCATGCAGCATCCTCTCGACGCATGTGCGAGGCCTCGGTCCACACCGAGCACACAGGAGACAGGACACCTGCAGCTCGGGATCGCCACGGCGACGAGCAACACCGCCGTGACCGTCGAGCCCGTCTCGAGGAGAAGGTGCACCGAGGCTACCACCCTAGGCGTGGGGGACGCTACGACAGTGAGGAGGATCAGAGCCCCTCGCCCAAACCACCAGGTCCACGAGTCTTCAGCCGGGCCATACGACGGGCGCCGTTCCTGGCCCGGTTCCGGGCCCCGACTACCATTACCAAGTACTTAGGGGAGACAAGGCCGGAGTTGTGGCTCGCGGATTACCGGCTGGCGTGCCAGTTGGGAGGGACGGACGACGACAACCTCATCATCTGCAACCTCCCCCTTTTCCTCTTCGATGCTGCCCGGGCCTGGCTGGAGCATCTGCCTGCTGCGCAGATCTTCGGCTGGGATGACCTAGTCAAGGCCTTCGCTGGAAATTTCCAAGGTACGTACGTGCGCCCTGGGAACTCATGGGATCTCCAGGGCTGCCGCCAGCAGCCAGGGGAATCCCTGCGAGAGTACATCCGGCGGTTTTCAAAGCAGTGCACCGAGTTGCCCAACATCACCGACTCGGATGTCATCGGAGCCTTCCTCGCCGGCACCACATGTCGGGACCTGGTGAGCAAACTAGGGTGCAAGACACCCACCAAGGCGAGCGAATTGATGGACATAGCTACCAAGTTCGCCTCTGGTCAGGAGGCGGTCGAAGCCATCTTCCGGAAGGACAAGCAACCTTAGGGAAGGCAGAAGGAAGACGCCCCTGAGGCGTCCGTCTAGCGTGGCACGAAGAAGAAGACTAGGAGGAAGGCGCAAGCAAAACGCGACGCCGTTGACGCGGATCTCGTCGTTGCTGCCGAGCACATGAATCCTCAGAAGCCTCCCGGAGGGGCCAACATGTTCGACAAGATGCTCAAGGAGTCATGCTCCTATCACAGGGGTCCCATCAAGCACACCCTTGAAGAATGCGACATGCTCCGGCGTTACTTCAACAAGGCCATGCCCTCGGCAGAAGGTGGCAAGGACCAAGGCAACAACAAGAAGGGGGGCGACAAGGAAGAGGAGTTCCCGGAGGTCCGCAACTGCTTCATGATCTACTGCGGACAAGTGGCGAATGCTTCGGCTCGACACCGCAAGCAAGAGCGCCGGGAGGTCTGCTCGGTGAAGGTAGCAATGCCAGTCTACCTAGACTGGTCAGACAAACCCATTACCTTCGACGAAGGCGACCACCCCGACTGCGTACCGAGCCTAGGAAGGTACCCGCTTGTCGTCGACCCTGTCATCGGCAACGCTAGGCTCTCCAAGGTCCTCATGGACGGAGGCAGCAGCCTCAACATCATCTACGCCGAGACCCTAGGGCTCTTGGGGGTCGATCTGTCCACGATCCGGGCCGGTGCAGCACCTTTTCACGGGATTGTTCCCGGTAAGCGCGTCCTGCCCCTTAGGCAACTTGATTTGCCCGTCTGCTTCGGAACTCCCTCCAACTTCCGAAAGGAAACCCTCACTTTCGAGGTAGTCGGGTTCTGAGGGACCTATCACGAGGTGTTGGGAAGACCGTGCTACGCCAAGTTCATGGTCGTCCCCAACTACACGTACCTCAAGCTCAAGATGCAAGGCCCCAAGGGAACCATCACCGTTGGATCTACATACCGCGACGCTTACGAGTGCGACGTGGAATGTGTGGAGTACGCCGAGGCCATCGCCGAGTCCGAAGCCCTCATCGCCGACCTGGATTGCCTCTCCAAAGAGGCGTCCGACGCGAAGCGGCACGCCGGCAACTTCAAACCAGCCGAGGCGGTTAAGTCCGTCTCTCTTGACCCCAGCAACGATGCCAACAAGAAAGTCAGGATCGGCTCCACGCTCGACCCCAAATAGGAAGCAGTGCTCGTCGACTTTCTCCGTGCAAACACCGAAGTTTTTGCGTGGAGTCCCTCGGACATGCTAGGCATACCAAGGGATGTCGCCGAGCACTCACTAGACATCCAAGCCGGTGCCCGACCCGTGAAACAGCACCTGCGCCATTTTGACGAAGAAAAGCGCAGGGCCATAGGCGAGGAGGTCCACAAGCTAATGGCTGCAGGGTTCATCAAAGAGGTATTCCATCCAGAATGGTTAGCTAACCCTGTACTTGTAAGGAAAAAAGGTGGGAAATGGAGGATGTGTGTAGACTACACTGGGTTAAATAAAGCATGTCCAAAGGTTCCCTACCCTCTGCCCCGCATCGATCAAATTGTGGACTCCACCGCTAGGTGTGAAACCCTGTCTTTCCTCGATGCCTATTCAGGCTATCACCAAATCAAGATGAAAGAATCCGACCAGCTCGCGACTTCTTTTATCACACCTTTTGGCATGTATTGTTATACTACTATGCCATTTGGCTTGAGGAATGCAGGTGCAACATACCAAAAGTGCATGAACCATGTGTTCGGAGGACACATCGGCAGAACGGTCGAGGCTTACGTCGATGACATCGTTGTCAAACAAAGGAAGGCCTTCGACCTCCTCTCCGACCTTGAAGTGACATTCAGGTGCCTAAAAGCGAAGAGCGTAAAACTCAATCCCGAGAAGTGTGTCTTCAGAGTCCCCTGAGGCATGCTCCTAGGGTTCATCGTCTCCGAACGAGGCATCAAGGCCAACCCGGAGAAAGTCGCGGCCATCACCAACATGGGACCCATCAAAGATTTAAAAGGAGTACAAAGGGTCATGGGATGCCTTGCGACTCTCAGCCGCTTCATCTCGCGCCTTCGCGAGAAAGGATTACCCTTGTATCGCCTCTTAAGGAAGGCCGAGCGCTTCACTTGGACTCCCGAGGCCGAAGAAGCCCTCGGAAACCTTAAAGCACTCCTTACTAATGCGCCCATCTTGGTGCCCCCCGCTGCGGGAGAAGCCCTCTTGATTTACGTAGCCGCAACCACTCAGGTGGTCAGCACCGCGGTCGTAGTCGAGAGACGAGAAGAGGGGCATGCACTGCTCATCCAGAGGCCAGTCTACTTCATCAGCGAGGTGCTATCCGAGACCAAAATCCGCTACCCGCAAATCCGGAAGCTACTGTACGCGGTGATTCTAACACGACGAAAGCTGCGACACTACTTCGAGTCTCACCCGGTGACTGTGGTGTCATCCTTCCCCCTGGGAGAGATCATCCAGTGCCGAGAGGCCTCGGGTAGGATAGCAAAATGGGTAGTGGAACTCATAGGGGAAACACTTTCATTCGCTCCTCAGAAGGCCATAAAATCTCAAGTCTTGGTAGACTTCCTGGCTGAATGGGTCGACACCCAATTGCCGACAGCTCCAATCCAGGCCGAACTTTGGACCATGTACTTCGATGGGTCGCTTATGAAAATCGGAGCAGGTGCTGGCTTGCTCTTCATTTCACCCCTCGGGAAACATGTGCGCTACGTTATATGCCTCCATTTTCCGGCATCAAACAACATGGCCGAGTACGAGGCCTTGGTTAATGGATTGCACATCGCCGTCAAGCTAGGGGTTCGGCGCCTCGACGCTCGTGGCGACTCGCAGCTCGTTATTGACCAGGTCATGAAGAACTCTCACTGCCGCGATCAAAAAATGGAGGCCTACTGTGACGAAGTTCGGCGCTTGGAAGATAAGTTCTATGGGCTGGAACTCAACCATGTTGCTCGATGGTACAACGAGACCGCGGATGAGCTGGCTAAAATAGCCTCGGGACGGACGACGGTTCCCCCGAACGTCTTCTCTAGGGACATATATCAACCATCCATCAAATTCAATGACGCGCCAGAACCCGAGGAGACCTCGACCCAGTCCGAGGTACCCTCGGCCGCCGAGGGTGAGGCCCTGCGCGTCGAGAGAGAGCAGAACGGGGTTACGCCAAACCTAAACTGGCAGACCCCATACATGGAATATCTCCTCTGAGGAGAGCTGCCCCTCGACAAGGCCGAAGCTCGGCGGCTGGCTCGGCGCGCCAAGTTGTTTGTTTTACTGGGTGATGAAAAAGAGTTGTACCACCGCAGCCCCTCAGGCATTCTCCAACGATGCATATCCGTCGCCCAAGGACAAGAGCTGTTACAAGAAATACACTCGGGGGCTTGCGGTCACCATGTAGCACCTTGAGCCCTCGTAGGTAACACTTTCCGACAAGGGTTCTACTGGCCGACCGTGGTGGCCGACGCCACTAGGATTGTACGCTCCTGCCGAGGGTGTAAATTCTACGCGAGACGGACGCACCTGCCCGCTCAGACCCTACAGACAATACCTATCACTTGGCCGTTTGCCGTATGGGGTCTGGACCTCATCGGTCCCTTGCAGAAGGCACCCGGGGGCTTCACGCACCTGTCGGTCGCCATCGACAAATCCTCCAAGTGGATCGAAGTCCGACCCTTAACCAGCATCGGGTCCGAGCAGGCGGTGGCGTTCTTTACAAATATCATCCATCGCTTTGGGGTCCCAAACTCCATCATCACTGACAATGGCACGCAATTCACTGGGAAAAAGTTCCTAGACTTCTGCGAAGGCCACCACATCCGTGTGGACTGGGCCACCGTAGCTCACCCAATGACAAATGGGCAGGTGGAGCGCGCCAATGGCATGATTTTGCAGGGACTAAAACCAAGGATCTACAATGACCTCAACAAGTTTGGTAAGCGGTGGATAAAAGAGCTACCCTCGGTGGTTTGGAGTCTGAGGACGACGCCGAGCCGGGCCACGGGCTTCTCGCCGTTTTTCCTAGTCTATGGGGCCGAGGCCATCTTACCCACGGACTTGGAATACGGTTCCCCGAGGACAAAGGCATACGACGACCAAAACAACCAGACCAGCCGAGAAGATTCACTGGACTAGCTGGAAGAGGCTCGGGACGTAGCCTTACTACACTCCGCGCGGTACCAGCAGTCTCTGCGACGCTACCACGCCCGAAGGATTCGGCCCCGAGGCTTCCAAGTGGGAGATTTGGTGCTTCGGCTACGTCAAGACGCCCGAGGGCGCCACAAGCTCACTCCTCCCTGGGAAGGGTCGTTCATCATCGCCAAAATTTTGAAGCCCGGGACATACAAGCTGGCCAATGATCAAGGCGAGGTCTACAACAACGCTTGGAACATCGAACAACTACATCGCTTTTACCCTTAAAGTGTTTCAAGTCGTTCATGTATCTCGATCCCTTTACATGTATAAATAAAAAGTCTAACCGTCAAGGGAGGATCGGCCTTGCCTCAGCAAAAACCGAACCTCCCTCGGGGGCTAGAAGGGGGGAACCACCTCTGCGTCAAAATTTTCCTCGGAGAAGTTTTCTACCAAAACGACTTCCGTGCCTTCCGACTATATCGATAATGGAATCCTAAAAACGAGCTAGAGAGACATTGAACGGCAAGGCCGACCGAGCCGAGGGACTCCTACGCCTCCGGGATACGGATACCTCACTCATCACCTTCCGCGAAAAGTAAATCACACTCGGGCAAGTGATTCTGCTACCGAACAAGTCCTAACGCTCGAAACAAGAGGAAAGAAACACAGCTTCATACTATAACACTAAAAATGTTTTGGCCTCAGCAACCGCAAGAAACATACACATACTTAAAACAAATTATTCCCTACAGGCTTAGGTATCGGTAGGGGGAGGAGCGGCCCCCTCAGTGTCATTCCTACCCGCAGCAGAATCTAGCCCGGCCTCGGACGGCGATGCAGGCGGAAGGACCTCCACCTTGAAGAAGGAAGCCAACGCCGCGCCTGGGCCCTCGGCAGCCGCGTCAAGCCTTTGGACCTCGGCTAGGGCGGCCTCCTCTTCGTCGGGTAAGCAGTAGCCCTAGCTGACCCGCTCCAAATCCATGTCGTAGTGGGAAGCGAGGACGGCGAAGGCCCACCTAACGCCGTGGTGCAGCGCCCCGCGGAGTCTGCTGCGCACGTGGTCGCCCAAGGCCCACAGGCGACTCTGGGGGGAGCTACCCGAGGGGACGTCGTCGAGGCCAAAGGTCCAGCAAAAAACTGAGATAGCCTCGGACATGGCCATGCGGTCGGCCTCCTTCTGCTCAGCCACCTAGGCAAGCGTCTTGCAGTTCTTGACGGACTCGTTAAGAGCCGTCTCGAACCCTGAAGACAGCCGGACGATATTCTTCAGACACGAGGAGAAGAATGAAGCTAAAACAAAGTCACAAAGCAGGCAAAACATACCTTCGGCCCGGGCACGCTACTGTGAGGCCACGACTCGGGCGGACCAGGCAGACCCAACGGCCATGGCCAGACCCTCCGCCAGGGTCCCGGCCCGAGCGGTCGCCTCGGCTAGCCGCTCCGTACCCTCAGCCAGCTATCCCCTAAGGGCCTCGGCCTGGCTCACGGCCTCAGCAGCTTGGCTCCGGAATGGGTCCCGCTCGCCGGTGACCTAGACAAGCTCTAGCTGCCGCTGGCGCATCTCCTCGGCCTGGGAAGCCACCTGCTCCCGTACCGACGAAGCCTCCATTCGTGCTGACGCCGCCTCTGTCCACACCGCCGCTGCCTCCGACTTCAGCTCATCACAGAGCAGCCGAAGGTCCACCACCTCGGCGCTCCGTTGGGCAAGGCGCTCATTGGCCTCGGTAAGCGCGGCCCACTGGGACCGCAACGACTCCCAAACGTCGCTCTCGCGACGGATGAACATCGACTTAGCGGTGCTCACGTCTCAAGCTCCTGAGAGAGGAAAACAGGATATCACAAAGAATGCCCTGATCACGTAAGGTGTACGTCAAAAACCTTACCTGGAAGACCCTGGGAACGTCCCTGGAAAGGATTTCCATGGTCGACCGAAGTGACCTCATCGCTGCCTCGGTATATTCACGGAAATTATTCCGAAACTGCTCCTCCAACTCATCGTTGAGGGAGAGGAGGGGCTCCAAGGTGTCGCGGCTCCAGAACAGGAGCGGCTGCCCACACCAATCATTGGGATTGAGCTGCGTGGGGATGAGGCCGCTGCTCTCCAAGACGGGCCATGGTTCTGCGCGCTCCTCAGCCGAGGCGTCGGGTCCCCCTGCAGTCGGTGCATCGGGTACCACCGCAGTCGACGTCTCGGGCCTCTCCTCGGCCAAGGTGACAGGCCCCTGCTCACCGACCTCGGCAACAACGGCTGCCCCCTCCTCATGGTCGAAAATGGGGAGATCGGGGATGACCAAGGGAAGAGGCGCCTCAGCCGTCTCAACGTCAGCGGTGACGGGCGGCTCCGCGGGCGAATCAGCGACGGCCCCGGTAGGAATCGATGCCGGCGCCGGCAACAAGACAAACGGACTCCGGGCCGCGACTGCGTCAACAGCCTCCCCCGGTATGATGGCCGTTCCAACAGGGGGCTCGACCCGGGAGGCTTGCCCCATGGCAGCCTGTGCCGCCTGGGCCCCCGCCGAAGGGTGCCTTGTGAAAGCTCTCTTGTGGGTTTTGGTGTTTGGATGACAACCCAATTAAATGACTAACAAGTGTACTAAGTGTTGAACATGTGCTTAATGCAAAGCTAACAAGGTTCAACACAAGTGAACAAGTGTGATGGTCCAAAGACTGATTTATCTATAGGTAATGAACACTGCTTAAGTGAGACTCGATGTGCATAACTCAGAGACAACCGATCAAGCCAAGGATGGAAGCAAGAAGAGCTTCGAGGTACCGAGTGCATGGGACAAAGTCAAGGAGACCAGGAACCCAAGGCCAGGGGTGAAGAAGAAGACTTGCGGAATCAAGGTTGATCGAGTTAAGAAAAGTTATGGTGCATCAAGGAACACTACATAAGGACATGACTTACAACCAATGAGGTAACATCTACAATTATGTGGTTTAAGTCATAAGGCTCAAGATCAAGCTCAAGAAGTGAACAAGGTCACTGAAAGGAGAAGCTGTGTCAAAACCAGAACTGGAAGCAGCCCAAAAGAGCTAAGTGCACCTTGATCTCTAGTTTGGGTTGTTCCTAGTTTGGAGATATTCTATGTGACCTTTGCAGGATGTTGGAGCTTAGAAATGTCAATCTAGATCAAGTCAAGTTGACTTGATGATTTATGAGTCCAACATCAATCTCAATCATGCCAAATGCTGAAGAAGTGAAAATCAAAGAGAAGGTATGTTTCTAGACTTAGTACATTGGTTTGTGTGTACTAATATATTTGTCTAAGTGTTAGAAACAGAGAAAAGAAGAAAAGAAAAGAGACACAAAAGGATTGGTTGTATACAACCAAGACTCAGCTCAGTCTGGCACAACGGACTGTCCGGTGGTGCACCGGACAGTGTCCGGTGCGCCAGACTGAACTCCGGTGAACAGGCCACTCTCGGGAGAAGTTTGGCAGCGTACAGCTATAATTCACCGGACTATCCAGTGGTGCACCGGACTGTCCAGTGGTGCACCGGACTGTCCAGTGGTGCACCAGACTGTCCGGTGAGCCAACGGTCGACTACCCCAACGGTCGGCAGCGCAATCAGCGAGCGACGCGTGGCCTGAGCCAACGGCCAGTTGGCACACCGGACTGTCCGGTGCGCACCGGACAGTGTGCGGTGAGCCAAGACGATCGTTGCTCCAACGGTCAGCTGAGGCCGATTTGGAAGGAGATCATGCACCGGACAAGCTACAGGACCTGTCCGGTGGTGCACCGGACTGTCCGGTGTGCCACCCGACAGAAAGCAAATATTGCCTTCCAAAATGAATTCCAACGGCTCCTAGGCCCCTTGGGTGTATAAAAGGGACTCCTAGGCGCCTCCAGCAAAAACACAAGTGCAGCCAACAATTGTATACATCACTCGGATCGATTCTCTCTCTCACTCTCGTGTATATCTCTCTAGTTTGTATGAAGGCAAAGTTATAAGCCTTTAGAGAGTGGAGAGGTGCTGCAAAGAGCTAGAGCAAAGTCTTGAGCGCATTGTTACTCTGCCGGAGTGCTGTCAAGAAGATTGTAAGCAGCCGCGGCTTTGTTGTAACCCAACTCAACATAGTGGAAGGCTCTATCTGTCATACTGACAGATCTGAGCAAACGTAGGAAGGAGTTGAAATAGACTCCAAGCCCAGGTGTGGCTAACTCCAACGAGGACTAGGCAAGCATTTCAGGCTTGGCCGAACCTCGGGATAAATTCTTGCGTCTGTGTGCTTCGCTCTGTATTGTGTGCTGACTCTCTATCTTACTCACTTTTTATATCTGCACTTCAACACTTATCTGTGGTACAAGTTATATTTGAAGTGCAGGGTATTTTGAGATAGGATCTTCTATTCCGCTGCAACCTACTCGAAGGATCTTTCATTCCACTGCGATCTGGTGTTTGAGTAGAGTAAGAACTAAAGTTTTAAAGTGATAATTTTTATTCGCCTATTCACCCCCCCTCTAGGCGACATCCAGATCCTGTTCCCTAGCAAAGGGAACTTTCAATTGGTATCGGAGCTAGGCCTCTCCAGTGTGGGCTTAGCCGTCCGGAGATGATGATGTCGTCACAAGAGGTAGCTGTAGAACTTCTTATAGGCGATGGCTCTAACTATAAATCTTGGTCTGTCTCTATTTATAATGCCTTCATGTGTGTTGATCCTGATTTGAGACAGATCTTTAGTAGAAGTATTTTTCCCTCCAATTTTAGTCAAAATCCTTCTAATGATGAACTAAGATGTCTGTCTCTTAATCACCATGCTTGCAACATCTTAGTTGACTCACTTTCTAGAAGTGCCTATTTTGCAATCATGAGTAGTGATAGTGATTTATTTGTTGATGCTCATGATCTATGGACCAAAATTAAGTTAAATTTTTTTAAGTCCATATGCACTGCTTCTGCTCCCTCTATTGCTGGTAGTACTAACTTGTCCAAGGGAGAAGAACGAGAGAGATGGACACCAAGCGATGGACCCACCTCACCGACAGGTTCATCTCCCACTTGTTATACATGTCTTGTTGCTAACGATGAGAATGGAGATGAAAGCAATCATGAGGAGGAATATGAGGATGAGGAGTCTACATCATCACAAGGTACATTTTCCTATTTTGCTTCCACTGACAATAGTGACAGGGAAAATGAGATCGACGATGTAGAAGAAGAGGAGATTCGTCGTTTCTACACCCATCTCAACAAAGAAGACAAAGCGCTCTTGGTTAAGCTGTTGAGAAGGAACAAGGAACAAGGCGAGACGCTTCTCAGGCTAGAGGAGACTCTCATCAAAACCAACGACAGCCTGGAGAAGATGACCAAAGAACATGAGGAGCTAAAGTGCTCTCATGATGATTTGGTCCAACGGTATGATTCAGTTTTAATTGAGCAAAGAAATAATGATGATGTTTTATCTAATGTTGCTCAACTTAAAACTAAAAATTCTATGCTTAGGAGTCAAGTAGAAATGATAAATTTAGAAAAACTTGCTCTAGATGAAAAGTATGATATGTTGTCGTATTCTCATAGTAAACTAGTTGATGACCATATCATGCTTTATGTTGCTCATGAGGTTGTAATTACAAACTTAAATTCATGTGAACCTCATTCTTGCACAAGTGCACATTTGGATAATATATCACCATGTGCTAACCCTTGTCGCTCAAAAGGAAGCGGATGTTTGAATGAGCAACAAGTTGTAGGGTCAAAAAGGAAATTGCTTGGAAACAAGAAACAATGACAATTAAGGAGAAGACGCCTTGCTCGACTTCCTCAAGATATCTACAAACACGTGGTGAAGAAGCTTGAGGAAGGAGAAACCACAGCAAGGGTCAAACTCCTTGAGAAAGATGTTCCTAAAGCTATAAGTGAAGCAATCAACAAGAGACAAGAAAAAGGTAATGATTCAATTAGTCATGTTATTTGCACTAATAATCTCTCTATGTCATCCAAAAGCAAAAAGAGAAGAGGAAAAAGGAGGTGCTTCAAGTGCAAGAGATTAGGTCACCTCATTGCTTCTTGTCCATACAAAGACAAGGACGAAGGGATAAGGAGATGTTTTGGATGCAATGAAAAGGACCACATGATCACCTCATGTCCGGTCATAAAGAATCAAGGACATGCACCCTCCAAGATGACCCTCACCAAGGAAAATGATAAACAGCAAGCGTCATGTCGGGTTGAGCAACGTTTCTGCTATATGTGTGGTGAGCATGGTCATCCACCCGATGTATGTAATAAGGGTAAAGTTCCTAAGCAAGTAAATTTGTCTCAATCTTATTCGCTTAGAAGACCCAAACCATACACTTGTGCTAGATCAGTAATGAGATCACCTAGAACTAGCACAATTGCTATTTGGGTACCAAAGGCTCTTTTGAATGATCGTTATGGACCCATCCCGAGATGGGTACCAAACTGTGCCAACTAGACCATGCAGGTGCCTCGAGATGGACTGGAGACCATGAGAGAGCTTAAGATGGTTAATTCAAACTCTATGCTTAAGCTGTTGATTTTTATTGTCTATTCATTGACCCAAGGTTGAATGATTGTGCAATTCTAATCCCATGTTCATCTCAAGTTAAATAAGTTGTAGAGGTCTTGAATCATTATTGGTGAATCAAGCAAAGGACCTTGATGAGAAAATGCAACTTGCTCTCCAAAGGACGGTACCCGGGTATCTTAAGCACATTATTGCAAATCAGTATTGCTCTTAATTTGGTTTGTTGTGCCACCTATCCTTGGAGTAGTTATGCTTTTGAGATTGCCTGTGTTAGCAATGGTTCATAATGATGCTTGCTTAATCATGATCGTGTGTTCTATATGTTATATCTTTTGAATCATTCAATGGTAGCTTTTCAATCGATATATTCACTATGATTAACTCTTTTTGTGTTGATGGATAAACCTGTATCCTTTTGTAAGACATGCTATTGTCTTTAATGATTAACCTATGTGCAAGCATGACATCTTGTTTAGTCCATGTTCACATAATTACCCAATTTTGATACTGTGTGTATACCAAATCCATGTTGTGCCTCTAATGCACCTTCTTGAGTTATGAGGTGCATGAGCAAAAGGAGTCCTAAATTGGTGACAACATGTGTTCTCACTCTACACTACCTAAAAGAATGGATCTCATGGTATTCAGGTAAAAGGCAAAGGTATGGAGAATGGAACTATGCAATCTCATATATTGAAGTTCCATTGATTGTGATCACAACTATGTTCTTGCCTCTGAATTGGTAGTAACTTGGCTTAGGTGCTCCTTACTTTAAAATGCTATTTCTTTTGGTGTACCTAGGAATCTTCTTAATCATGGTGTACTTAGACATTGCGCTTTATATGCATGATCTTGTCATTTTCAATTGGTATATGTGGTGCAATGATTATCATGTATGAAGCATGCCTAGGTTGCTTGTAAAAAGTCAATTATTCAATTGGTATCTCTTTGTGATGAAATTGATAGAGTATGCCTTGATCAAGATATGTTGTGATCCCCTCTAGTTCTGAGGAAGCTAGAATGTGCAAAGTGCAAGTCATTCAAATACTTGATGCACAACTTTAGGGGGAGCACACATAACTTGTGTCTTTTGAGACTAATTGTTTCTTGAGTGATCCTGTATAGTCTCAAGGTGGAAAAGGGAATATAAGCAAGAAATGGAGCAATAAGGACTTGGGTACCTCCACAAGTCGAGTAATTGGTATCTAAAGTTGTGAGTAATTACGTATTTAAAGGCTGCTCTTGCTCTATAATAGTTGGTGATCCTAGATGCTTATCTTTAAATATCATGGAGCTATGAAAGTGATGATTTTTCAATTGGTAGCCTTGGTAGTGTGCTTCAATTGGTATCTTTTGGTAATCACTAGAATAGAAGCTTCATCTTGTGCCACAATACTATAACTTGTTCTAAGTTTTGTATCTTAGCAACAAGAAAAGGTCAGGATAAAGGATCCGGCATAAGTGTAAAGGAGCTCCCTAGAGATAAAACTTTCAAGATGGAAATCTTGAATTGATGACAAAAGGAACTCCGCCTACTTAGATGGAAAGTACACCATAACATGGTAAAGGTACAAAAGGAGGTATTGACCTTTTTTTGCGTATTTATACCTTAATTTTTCTCCAATGCTTGTGTTGCATATGTTTAATGTGTAAGAGGGAGTAATGTCAGTGTGTTGCATTTTCCCTGCTTAATACCCTGCTGTCCCTTGACATCATCCTATGTTCTTGCTTGAATATGGTTTTGGTGTTTGATGTCAAAGGGGGAGAATTTGTGCATTAAAGCCTACCTCGACCTGAGAGGTCAGCTTATCTTAAGGGTGAAGATTATTTTGTGTGTGCTAAAGGACTCAAAGGGGTTTCCTTGAGTTCCTTTGATCTTAAAGAAAAATGTGTTAGTTTGTTGATAATTCTTATCATATGCTTCTTGTTGTATTATATGTTGATAATGCAAGTTTAGTGCTTCCGTTGAGATCAATCAATTAGTAGCTACCTTGTTTATCATGTAATAGATATTCATGTGGTTATGATGATTTAAATTTGTTTTAAATTGGTATCCTAATTGTGAATAGTGGGTTGATATCCCTGTGGTACATTAACTCAATTGATTGGTGTTTAACTCTGATTCTGTGCATGTGTTTAATTATCGACAATGCATCCCACATGTGCTAAGGTGTAGTGATGCTTCGAATTAGCCTAAGTATGTGCAATTTGGCATATAAGGCCAAAGTTAAGATTTTAAATACAAGCACATATTTAGGGGGAGCATTCTATAAACTTATAATTCAAAATTTGTGCTTTAAATCTTATTCTTGTGTAAGCTTTAATTGTGTTGCCATCAATCACCAAAAAGGGGGAGATTGAAAGCTCTCTTGTGGGTTTTGGTGTTTGGATGACAACCCAATTAAATGACTAACAAGTGTACTAAGTGTTGAACAGGTGCTTAATGCAAAGCTAACAGGGTTCAACACAAGTGAACAAGTGTGATGGTCCAAAGACTGATTTATCTATAGGTAATGAACACTGCTTAAGTGAGACTCGATGTGCATAACTCAGAGACAACCGATCAAGCCAATGATGGAAGCAAGAAGAGCTTTGAGGTACCGAGTGCATGGGAGAAAGTCAAGGAGACCAGGAACCCAAGGCCAGGGGTGAAGAAGAAGACTTGCGGAATCAAGGTTGATCGAGTTAAGAAAAGTTATGGTGCATCAAGGAACACTACATAAGGACATGACTTACAACCAATGAGGTAACATCTACAATTATGTGGTTTAAGTCATAAGGCTCAAGATCAAGCTCAAGAAGTGAACAAGGTCACTGAAAGGAGAAGCTGTGTCAAAACCAGAACTGGAAGCAGCCCAAAAGAGCTAAGTGCACCTTGATCTCTAGTTTGGGTTGTTCCTAGTTTGGAGATATTCTATGTGACCTTTGCAGGATGTTGGAGCTTAGAAATGTCAATCTAGATCAAGTCAAGTTGACTTGATGATTTATGAGTCCAACATCAATCTCAATCATGCCAAATGCTGAAGAAGTGAAAATCAAAGACAAGGTATGTTTCTAGACTTAGTACATTGGTTTGTGTGTACTAATATATTTGTCTAAGTGTTAGAAACAGAGAAAAGAAGAAAAGAAAAGAGACGCAAAAGGCTTGGCTGTATACAACCAAGACTCAGCTCAGTCTGGCACACCGGACTGTCCAGTGGTGCACCGAACAGTGTCCGGTGCGCCAGACTGAACTCCGGTGAACAGGCCGCTCTCGGGAGAAGTTTGGCAGTGTACGGCTATAATTCACCGGACTGTCCGGTGGTGCACTGGACTGTCCGGTGAGCCAACGGTCGATTGCCCCAATGGTCGGCAGCGCAATCAGCGGGCGACGTGTGGCCTGAGCCAACGGCCAGTTGGCACACCGGACTGTCCGGTGCGCACCGGACAGTGTCCGGTGAGCCAAGACGATCGTTGCTCCAACGGTCAGCTGAGGCCGATTTGGAAGGAGATCACGCACCAAACAAGCTACAGGACCTATCCGGTGGTGCACCGGACTGTCCGGTGCGCCACCCGACAGAAAGCAAATATTGCCTTCCAAAATGAATTCCAACGGCTCCTAAGCCCCTTGGGTCTATAAAAGGGACTCCTAGGCGCCTCCAGCAAAAACACAAGTGCAGCCAACAATTGTATACATCACTCGGATCGATTCTCTCTCTCACTCTCGTGTATATCTCTCTAGTTTGTGTGAAGGCAAAGTTATAAGCCTTTAGAGAGTGGAGAGGTGCTGCAAAGAGCTAGAGCAAAGTCTTGAGCGCATTGTTACTCTGCCGGAGTGCTGTCAAGAAGATTGTAAGCAGCCGCGGCTTTGTTGTAACCCAACTCAACATAGTGGAAGGCTCTATCTGTCATACTGACAGATCTGAGCAAACGTAGGAAGGAGTTGAAATAGACTCCAAGCCCTGGTGTGGCTAACTCCAACGAGGACTAGGCAAGCATTTCAGGCTTGGCCGAACCTCGGGATAAATTCTTGCGTCTGTGTGCTTCGCTCTGTATTGTGTGCTGACTCTCTATCTTACTCACTTTTTATATCTGCACTTCAACACTTATCTGTGGTACAAGTTATATTTGAAGTGCAGGGTATTTTGAGATAGGATCTTCTATTCCGCTGCAACCTACTCGAAGGATCTTTCATTCCACTGCGATCTAGTGTTTGAGTAGAGTAAGAACTAAAGTTTTAAAGTGATAATTTTTATTCGCCTATTCACCCCCCCTCTAGGCGACATCCAGATCCTGTTCCCTAGCAAAGGGAACTTTCAATTGGTATCGGAGCTAGGCCTCTCCAGTGTGGGCTTAGCCGTCCGGAGATGATGATGTCGTCACAAGAGGTAGCTGTAGAACTTCTTATAGGCGATGGCTCTAACTATAAATCTTGGTCTGTCTCTATTTATAATGCCTTCATGTGTGTTGATCCTGATTTGAGACAGATCTTTAGTAGAAGTATTTTTCCCTCCAATTTTAGTCAAAATCCTTCTAATGATGAACTAAGATGTCTGTCTCTCAATCACCATGCTTGCAACATCTTAGTTGACTCACTTTCTAGAAGTGCCTATTTTGCAATCATGAGTAGTGATAGTGATTTATTTGTTGATGCTCATGATCTATGGACCAAAATTAAGTTAAATTTTTTTAAGTCCATATGCACTGCTTCTGCTCCCTCTATTGCTGGTAGTACTAACTTGTCCAAGGGAGAAGAACGAGAGAGATGGACACCAAGCGATGGACCCACCTCACCGACAGGTTCATCTCCCACTTGTTATACATGTCTTGTTGCTAACGATGAGAATGGAGATGAAAGCAATCATGAGGAGGAATATGAGGATGAGGAGTCTACATCATCACAAGGTACATTTTCCTATTTTGCTTCCACTGACAATAGTGACAGGGAAAATGAGATCGACGATGTAGAAGAAGAGGAGATTCGCCGTTTCTACACCCATCTCAACAAAGAAGACAAAGCGCTCTTGGTTAAGCTGTTGAGAAGGAACAAGGAACAAGGCGAGACGCTTCTCAGGCTAGAGGAGACTCTCATCAAAACCAACGACAGCCTGGAGAAGATGACCAAAGAACATGAGGAGCTAAAGTGCTCTCATGATGATTTGGTCCAACGGTATGATTCAGTTTTAATTGAGCAAAGAAATAATGATGATGTTTTATCTAATGTTGCTCAACTTAAAACTAAAAATTCTATGCTTAGGAGTCAAGTAGAAATGATAAATTTAGAAAAACTTGCTCTAGATGAAAAGTATGATATGTTGTCGTATTCTCATAGTAAACTAGTTGATGACCATATCATGCTTTATGTTGCTCATGAGGTTGTAATTACAAACTTAAATTCATGTGAACCTCATTCTTGCACAAGTGCACATTTGGATAATATAGCACCATGTGCTAACCCCTGTCGCTCAAAAGGAAGCGGATGTTTGAATGAGCAACAAGTTGTAGGGTCAAAAAGGAAATTGCTTGGAAACAAGAAACAACGACAATTAAGGAGAAGACGCCTTGCTCGACTTCCTCAAGATATCTACAAACACGTGGTGAAGAAGCTTGAGGAAGGAGAAACCATAACAAGGGTCAAACTCCTTGAGAAAGATGTTCCTAAAGCTATAAGTGAAGCAATCAACAAGAGACAAGAAAAAGGTAATGATTCAATTAGTCATGTTATTTGCACTAATAATCTCTCTATGTCATCCAAAAGCAAAAAGAGAAGAGGAAAAAGGAGGTGCTTCAAGTGCAAGAGATTAGGTCACCTCATTGCTTCTTGTCCATACAAAGACAAGGACGAAGGGATAAGGAGATGTTTTGGATGCAATGAAAAGGACCACATGATCACCTCATGTCCGGTCATAAAGAATCAAGGACATGCACCCTCCAAGATGACCCTCACCAAGGAAAATGATAAACAGCAAGCGTCATGTCGGGTTGAGCAACGTTTCTGCTATATGTGTGGTGAGCATGGTCATCCACCTGATGTATGTAATAAGGGTAAAGTTCCTAAGCAAGTAAATTTGTCTCAATCTTATTCGCTTAGAAGACCCAAACCATACACTTGTGCTAGATCAGTAATGAGATCACCTAGAACTAGCACAATTGCTATTTGGGTACCAAAGGCTCTTTTGAATGATCGTTATGGACCCATCCCGAGATGGGTACCAAACTGTGCCAACTAGACCATGCAGGTGCCTCGAGATGGACTGGAGACCATGGGAGAGCTTAAGATGGTTAATTCAAACTCTATGCTTAAGCTGTTGATTTTTATTGTCTATTCATTGACCCAAGGTTGAATGATTATGCAATTCTAATCCCATGTTCATCTCAAGTTAAATAATTTGTAGAGGTCTTGAATCATTATTGGTGAATCAAGCAAAGGACCTTGATGAGAAAATGCAGCTTGCTCTCCAAAGGACGGTACCCGGGTATCTTAAGCACATTATTGCAAATCAGTATTGCTCTTAAGTTGGTTTGTTGTGCCACCTATCCTTGGAGTAGTTATGCTTTTGAGATTGCCTGTGTTAGCAATGGTTCATAATGATGCTTGCTTAATCATGATTGTGTGTTCTATATGTTATATCTTTTGAATCATTCAATGGTAGCTTTTCAATCGATATATTCACTATGATTAACTCTTTTTGTGTTGATGGATAAACCTGTATCCTTTTGTAAGACATGCTATTGTCTTTAATGATTAACCTATGTGCAAGCATGACATCTTGTTTAATCCATGTTCACATAATTACCCAATTTTGATACTGTGTGTATACCAAATCCATGTTGTGCCTCTAATGCACCTTCTTGAGTTATGAGGTGCATGAGCAAAAGGAGTCCTAAATTGGTGACAACATGTGTTCTCACTCTACACTACCTAAAAGAATGGATCTCGTGGTATTCAGGTAAAAGGCAAAGGTATGGAGAATGGAACTATGCAATCTCATATATTGAAGTTCCATTGATTGTGATCACAGCTATGTTCTTGCCTCTGAATTGGTAGTAACTTGGCTTAGGTGCTCCTTACTTTAAAATGCTGTTTCTTTTGGTGTACCTAGGAATCTTCTTAATCATGGTGTACTTAGACATTGCGCTTTATATGCATGATCTTGTCATTTTCAATTGGTATATGTGGTGCAATGATTATCATGTATGAAGCATGCCTAGGTTGCTTGTAAAAAGTCAATTATTCAATTGGTATCTCTTTGTGATGAAATTGATAGAGTATGCCTTGACCAAGATATGTTGTGATCCCCTCTAGTTCTGAGGAAGCTAGAATGTGCAAAGTGCAAGTCATTCAAATACTTGATGCACAACTTTAGGGGGAGCACACATAACTTGTGTCTTTTGAGACTAATTGTTTCTTGAGTGATCCTGTATAGTCTTAAGGTGGAAAAGGGAATATAAGCAAGAAATGGAGCAATCAGGACTTGGGTACCTCCACAAGTCGAGTAATTGGTATCTAAAGTTGTAAGTAATTACGTATTTAAAGGCTGCTCTTGCTCTATAATAGTTGGTGATCTAGATGCTTATCTTTAAATATCATGGAGCTATGAAAGTGATGATTTTTCAATTGGTAGCCTTGGTAGTGTGCTTCAATTGGTATCTTTTGGTAATCACTAGAATAGAAGCTTCATCTTGTGCCACAATACTATAACTTGTTCTAAGTTTTGTATCTTAGCAACAAGAAAAGGTCAGGATAAAGGATCAGGCATAAGTGTAAAGGAGCTCCCTAGAGATAAAACTTTCAAGATGGAAATCTTGAATTGATGACAAAAGGAACTCCGCCTACTTAGATGGAAAGTACACCATAACATGGTAAAGGTACAAAAGGAGGTATTGACCTTTTTTGTGTATTTATACCTTAATTTTTCTCCAATGCTTGTGTTGCATATGTTTAATGTGTAAGAGGGAGTAATGTCAGTGTGTTGCATTTTCCCTGCTTAATACCCTGCTGTCCCTTGACATCATCCTATGTTCTTGCTTGAATATGGTTTTGGTGTTTGATGTCAAAGGGGGAGAATTTGTGCATTAAAGCCTACCTAGACCTGAGAGGACAACTTATCTTAAGGGTGAAGATTATTTTGTGTGTGCTAAAGGACTCAAAGTGGTTTCCTTGAGTTCCTTTGATCTTAAAGAAAAATGTGTTAGTTTGTTGATAATTCTTATCATATGCTTCTTGTTGTATTATATGTTGATAATGCAAGTTTAGTGCTTCCGTTGAGATCAATCAATTAGTAGCTACCTTGTTTATCATGTAATAGATATTCATGTGGTTATGATGATTTAAATTTGTTTTAAATTGGTATCCTAATTGTGAATAGTGGGTTGATATCCCTGTGGTACATTAACTCAATTGATTGGTGTTTAACTCTGATTCTGTGCATGTGTTTAATTATCGACAATGCATCCCACATGTGCTAAGGTGTAGTAATGCTTCGAATTAGCCTAAGTATGTGCAATTTGGCATATAAGGCCAAAGTTAAGATTTTAAATATAAGCACATATTTAGGGGGAGCATTCTATAAACTTATAATTCAAAATTTGTGCTTTAAATCTTATTCTTGTGTAAGCTTTAATTGTGTTGCCATCAATCACCAAAAAGGGGGAGATTGAAAGCTCTCTTGTGGGTTTTGGTGTTTGGATGACAACCCAATTAAATGACTAACAAGTGTACTAAGTGTTGAACAGGTGCTTAATGCAAAGCTAACAGGGTTCAACACAAGTGAACAAGTGTGATGGTCCAAAGACTGATTTATCTATAGGTAATGAACACTGCTTAAGTGAGACTCGATGTGCATAACTCAGAGACAACCGATCAAGCCAATGATGGAAGCAAGAAGAGCTTTGAGGTACCGAGTGCATGGGAGAAAGTCAAGGAGACCAGGAACCCAAGGCCAGGGGTGAAGAAGACTTGCGGAATCAAGGTTGATCGAGTTAAGAAAAGTTATGGTGCATCAAGGAACACTACATAAGGACATGACTTACAACCAATTAGGTAACATCTACAATTATGTGGTTTAAGTCATAAGGCTCAAGATCAAGCTCAAGAAGTGAACAAGGTCACTGAAAGGAGAAGCTGTGTCAAAACCAGAACTGGAAGCAGCCCAAAAGAGCTAAGTGCACCTTGATCTCTAGTTTGGGTTGTTCCTAGTTTGGAGATATTCTATGTGACCTTTGCAGGATGTTGGAGCTTAGAAATGTCAATCTAGATCAAGTCAAGTTGACTTGATGATTTATGAGTCCAACATCAATCTCAATCATGCCAAATGCTGAAGAAGTGAAAATCAAAGAGAAGGTATGTTTCTAGACTTAGTACATTGGTTTGTGTGTACTAATATATTTGTCTAAGTGTTAGAAACAGAGAAAAGAAGAAAAGAAAAGAGACGCAAAAGGCTTGGCTGTATACAACCAAGACTCAGCTCAGTCTGGCACACCGGACTGTCCGGTGGTGCACCGAACAGTGTCCGGTGCGCCAGACTGAACTCCGGTGAACAGGCCGCTCTCGGGAGAAGTTTGGCAGTGTACGGCTATAATTCACCGGATTGTCCGGTGGTGCACTGGACTTTCCGGTGAGCCAACAGTCGATTGCCCCAATGGTCGGCAGCACAATCAGCTGGCGAAGTGTGGCCTGAGCCAACGGCCAGTTGGCACACCGGATTGTCCGGTGCGCATCGGACAGTGTCCGGTGAGCCAAGACGATCGTTGCTCCAACGGTCAGCTGAGGCCGATTTGGAAGGAGATCGCGCACCAAACAAGCTACAGGACCTGTCCGGTGGTGCACCGGACTGTCCGGTGCGCCACCCGACAGAAAGCAAATATTGCCTTCCAAAATGAATTCCAACGGCTCCTAGGCCCCTTGGGTCTATAAAAGGGACTCCTAGGCACCTCCAGCAAAAACACAAGTGCAGCCAACAATTGTATACATCACTCGGATCGATTCTCTCTCTCACTCTCGTGTATATCTCTCTAGTTTGTGTGAAGGCAAAGTTATAAGCCTTTAGAGAGTGGAGAGGTGCTGCAAAGAGCTAGAGCAAAGTCTTGAGCGCATTGTTACTCTGCCGGAGTGCTGTCAAGAAGATTATAAGCAGCCGCGGCTTTGTTGTAACCCAACTCAACATAGTGGAAGGCTCTATCTGTCATACTGACAGATCTGAGCAAACGGAGGAAGGAGTTGAAATAGACTCCAAGCCCAGGTGTGGCTAACTCCAACGAGGACTAGGCAAGCATTTCAGGCTTGGCCGAACCTCGGGATAAATTCTTGCGTCTGTGTGCTTCGCTCTGTATTGTGTGTTGACTCTCTGTCTTACTCACTTTTTATATCTGCACTTCAACACTTATCTGTGGTACAAGTTATATTTGAAGTGCAGGGTATTTTGAGATAGGATCTTCTATTCCGCTGCAACCTACTCGAAGGATCTTTCATTCCACTGTGATCTGGTCTTTGAGTAGAGTAAGAACTAAAGTTTTAAAGTGATAATTTTTATTCGCCTATTCACCCCCCTCTAGGCGACATCTAGATAATGTTCCCAGGCAAAGGGAACTTTCACCTTGCGCGGAGGCCAACCAACCAGTGTGGCGTGCCGCAACCCTGGCTGCAGAGGTCGGCCTCGTCTTAAGGGCCTTCGAGGGGGCCAGACCAGCCGAGCCCTGCCTCCTCTTGCTGAAAGAGAGAGAGGGCAAGTTCAAGAGACACAACGAAAAAACTAAAACCGAGGTATCCTCAGATACTTACCCGCTCCGGGGCAAGGCCAATCGTGCCTTCGGGGAGACCCCTCGGGCCCCGGTCTCCGTAGGCGCTGCCGAGGGTTGCCCCGCGGCCGGCTTCGACGCCGCTTCCACCTCGGACGCCCGAGGTGCCGAGGGGGCGGCCTGCCCAGGCGACGCCACGACGGCCGAGGGACCAACCTCCCGTACAGCCGGCACGGGCGCTTGCTCTTGGGGGACATGCGATTCGGCCTGACACCCCGGAGTCACCCCAATTACCTCGGCCAAGGGGTCAAGTACCCCCTCGACCTGCCTCCGCTCCTCGGACCGAGACCCCGGTGTCCCAGCCCCAAACATGGGTGATGCCAGCCCACCTGGAGGCATGGTCGATGACCTCTGGCCCAGCCTCGGATCCGGACTGAGGCCAAGCCGGGCCGCCATGTCATCATCTTCGTCATCATCATCATCGTCATCATCATCGTCGTCAGGCGTGTCCGGCGATGGCTCCAACGGGAGCCTGTCCCTTGCTTGCCTCCGACAGCGCTTCTCCAAAGTTTCCCGAGCTCGCATCCTCTCGCGAGCTCGGGCCTTTTCCGCGTCCTTCTTCTCCTTGTCCTTCTCCGCGGCGAGCCTACGCGCGGTCCGGCCCGCTGCGTCCTCCGGGACCGGTGGCCGGGAGAGTTTAAAACCCCTTAAACCCTAGGGACGAACGAAAATCCCAACAGTTAGAACTAAAGACGTAGGAAACATGGCGCAAAACAGAAGGAGGATCGGACACTTACCAGAGACACATACTGTCGGTGTTTTGGGTCCGACCGCACACCCGGGGTTGCCCCTCGAGGTGTTTTTAGGAGTAGGACGGTGTCAACGACTGTAGCAAAATGGTTCGTGCCAATCGCACGAGGGACAGTAGACAAGATTTGCAGGTTCGGGCCGCTTAGAGATGCGTAATACCCTACGTCCTGGTGAGTATACGAGTGTGGTTACAAGAGGGCTCTCTGGACTGAAAGCACCGAGAGTTAATGAGGATGGCTAAGTAAAAATAGGGTCGATCGATCTGAAGGGGTGCCCCCTAGGCCTTATATACTCGACCGTGGGGCAGTACATGTGGATATGATAACAACAAGTAGCTAAAAGGTAGTGAACCTCCCGAGTTTATCCCAACGTAACCTTCGCCGACTTATCCTTGCATGGCTCCGTAGCATGAGGGCTCCAGCGCGGGAAAGTCGGGTCTCCGTTGCGATTTACTCGCTCGACGTTGTGGGCCGTCCGGGTTTGCATCAATCCGGTCTTATGTCTTCTCTGCTTTGTTGGTCGTTTCTCCTCAGGCCCACGAAGGAATGATCTTGCGATTTATTGGGCCCTTGGGCCTTTCGTGAGGTCTTTTACTCCTTTAGTGGACCTAGGGGATATCTATCCCCCACAAGCCCCCGATCTTTGGGTTAATTTGGAGGTAATCAACCCAAAGATCCAAGGTCCAAAAAATGACTTCCTGCTGTCTTCTCTTGCCCCGATCACTCGTTTGACCAAAGCTTAATTTCATGTTTGTGCCTTAGAGGTCGGCATTTCGACTTGTAGGATTCTGAACTTCATTGGGTGCACCGGAGGTGCACCCAATGGGTGTAGCCCTCGACCTTTGAGTAGATTTAAGAAAACAATCTACTCGAAGGTCTTTCCCGGAAATTATCTCCATTTGTGCTCCTGCATCCTGGTTGAGGGTTGGTCCTTTAATCTTGCCCTTCGCTTTAGAGGTCGGCACTATCTCGACTTGGAATGATAATCCATGGGGTGCACCGGAGGTGCACCCAATGGGTGTAGCCCCCGACCTTCAAATGGATTTTTTAAGGATAATCCATTCGAAGGTCTTCCTTTCGCTTGTAAAAATTGGTATGAGGCTATTTGCATTATGCTTTGGAGGTCAGCATTATGTCATCAATATTTTGCTGCAGAGGTCAGCATATATTTTGTCTTTAGTAGCCGAGTTTGCAATCCATCCATATCTTGCTAGGTGATGCAATTTATTTGCTTCTGCGACTTGATTGGACGTTTGATGGACGTTCTCTGTCTAGTCATTGCGTCGCTTCTGTCGGCCACATCTTGTACTTTGCTGGCTATATTTGGCTTTCCTCTGATCCTTACTGGTATCTCATTTTTGTCTTGAGGTATTCACTGCGTGCCCTGCACGGATGTGACCGTTTTGAAAAATATACTGATAATTCCTGGGCGTCCCCCCCCAATGGGTGTGGGCAAGGGACGGCTTGGTGCGCTGAGTGTTTTAGCCGGCTGCTTCTGAGTAGTAATGTGATGGGACGACTAGTGTAATCATATCCTTTGCGCTGTTGACTGGAGTCCCAATGGGTGTAGTGTTGCATGAAACGGCGTCAG
Source organism: Zea mays (assembly GCF_902167145.1). Classification (NCBI taxonomy): domain Eukaryota; kingdom Viridiplantae; phylum Streptophyta; class Magnoliopsida; order Poales; family Poaceae; genus Zea; species Zea mays. The sequence goes on along the minus strand of NC_050098.1, from coordinate 29,423,478 downwards.
CCGTCTGACGTGTCTTCAGATGGGTGGGAGTGCTTATTGAATGCTTTGCGACTGTTCAGTGACCGCAGTTGGAAGTGAGCGGTTGCCTTTCCCTTCTATAAATAACGCCCTTGCTCCTCTGGTTTTTTCACATCTCTTCGCTGTTCTTTACTGCATCCTTCTCCTCCCTTCTATCTGCTTTCGCCATGGGCAAGGGTCACAAACGCAAGCGTGAGCCGACTCCTCCGTCGGAGGATTTCGGCGACTCGGAATACTCGGAGGAGGAGTTCTCCTCCGAGTCCGAGGGATCTCCGGCTCCCGTCTCTCCCCCGGCGTCGTCTGATGATTCAGACGACTCCCAGGAGATTGCCGCGGAGGTCTGGACGTACATCCGGGCCGTCGAGCGCTCCGGGCTCGAGGGCTCGGATGAGTCTGAGTTCTCCTCGGACGGCGGCGAGGACGAAGATGACGACGACGACGACGACGGCGACGACGACGACGGTGGCGACGGAGACGGTGACGGCAGCAACGGCGGCGGGGGCAGCGGCGGCAAGGGCAGCACCAGAGGCGGCAGCAGCACGGGCAGCACCAGAGGCGGCAGCAGCACGGGCAGCACCAGGGGCGGCGGCGGCAAGGGCAGCAGCAGCAAGGCCAGTGGCTAAACGTCACTGGTCTCTAGATATTAGTATAGTGTAGTTAGAATAATGTAGTAGTAATGTAGAGTAGTATAGTGTAGTTTAGTAGTAGTAGTAATGTAGAGTAGTAGTAGGGAAGCACCAACTCGTGTAGAGTTGGTTTGTAAGCTTTTATCTTCCCTTTAATGAAAAAATGACGTTTGCCCCTTATCAATGACTTGCTTTTCCTTATTATAGAACTGATTCTTTTGAGACAGTAGATGACTCGCCGAACGATTGAAGGTCGACGTCAGCATTTTAGAAATAATACCGAGCAATCGAACACGAGGTCAGCGTTTTAGAGGCAACGCCAAGTGAGTGAAGTTTGATGCTGACATTTCAGAAGTAATGCTGAGCGATTGAATACGAGGTCAGCGTTTTAGAGGCAACGCCGAGTGATTGAAGGTCGGCGTCAGCATTTTAGAAGTAATGTCGAGCGATTGAGCACGAGGTCAGCGTTTTAGAGGCAACGCCAAGTGATTGAAAGTCAGCGTCGGCATTTTAGAAGTAATGCCGGGCGATTGAACACGAGGTCAGCGTTTTAGAGGCAACGCCGAGTGATTGAAGGTCGGCGTCGGCATTTTAGAAGTAATGCCGAGCGATTGAGCACAAGGTCAGCGTTTTAGAGGCAACGCCGAGTGATTGAAAGTCAGCGTCGGCATTTTAGAAGTAATGCCGAGCGATTGAACACGAGGTCAGCGTTTTAGAGGCAACGCCGAGTGATTGAAAGTCAGCGTCGGCATTTTAGAAGCAATGCCGAGCAATTGAACACGAGGTCAGCGTTTTAGAGGCAACGCCGAGTTATAGCCGGTCGCACGAGTTATTTTGAGGATAATAACCGAGTGATGAAGTGGCACGTCGGCTTTTTTGGAAATGACCGCCAGATGGCCACGTGGCATGCTGGGGTTTCGGAAATATCCGCCGGGTGATGACTGGGCACTTTTTGAAACGGTATCTGGCTCGAGAATATCCCATAAGAGTTGCGCTTTTAGCCGCCTTTGCTTTCTGTGCCCTAGTTCTTGCATTCCCGCATCTGAATCTTCTCTGCCACTCGCCTCCTACTCTGTTCGCCGGTGAAAAGCAAGATGGCACCCAAGAGGAAAACTGCGAACTCGTCTGCTGCGGTGATCCCTGCAATCGACCCCAACAGTCAGTTACCCTTCGTAGGTAACCATATGTCCGTTATTTCCGAAGCTGAGCTTCTCCGCCTCGTCTCCATCGGGGTTCTTCTTCCGCGGGAACTCTGTTCTTGGCGGATTTGCCACGGGACTACTGTCCCAACAGAGGATACCCACGAGTCTGTAGTTTACGCTCCTTTTGTTCTCCGCGGCCTTGGTTTTCCCATCTCTCCTTTTTTCCGCGACCTCCTTGATTTCTATCACATCAACTTGACCCATTTGAACCCTAATTCCATTCTGCAAATCTCCATTTTCGTTCACCTATGCGAAGCCTATCTCGGCGTGCTGCCGCATTTCGGTTTATGGAAGTATCTGTACCATTGTCGCCCTGGGATGGCCGGGGGACAACATCAGTTGGTCGGAGGTGCCAGTTTGGAGATGCGCCGTGGGTGGAAGACTGAGTATCTTGAGATTCCCCTCAAAGATAGCATTAAGGGGCGGCGTCTAGAGTGGTTTATAGTTGATAATTATGAAAATTCTCTCCCCTCTCGGTCGGGAAGACAGCCAGACGTTCGCACCCCGAGTTGGACTGAGTCTCCCACAGATCGGGAAGTGGCTGAGGCAGGTGTGTTGCTGGCTGAAATTGGACTGCTGAAAGAGAGAGGTCTAGCTGCTGAAGCTGTGGTCACTGACTTTGTTTTTAAGAACATTCAGCCACTGAAAGATAGGGCCTATCCGGCATATCTGTATCGAGGGCTGGCTGACTCAACTCGGGTTACCAATAGGAGAATTCCTTCTGTTGACTTGGTAAGCCGACTTGAAATGATCCTCAGGGGTAAAGTTTCAAATGTTGGTGCTCCAGTGGCATACTCGGCCTGGAACCTGCCTCCTCCCAAAGCTTTCACCCTTTTTGTGTCAAATCCGCCTGTGACTGATAGCAATTTGGGCCTTAGAGTGCGACCCTCTGATGAAGAAGTCAGTACTTTGGTTGCTTCGCTCGGGGAGGTTCCTGATGATGAACGGCAGGTTTATTTTGAAGTGCCTCTGAACCCTAGTGATGCCGACATAAATGACATGCTTGATCTGTTAGCTGAGGATTCATCCGATGCTGCTCCTGATGGTACGTTGGCAGTGATGCCCCTCCCAGAGGTTGATACAACTTTGGATGTCCCGAAACCTGTCAGTACTCGCCCGAGGCGTCCTAGCCGAACCAGTCAGCCTGAGCCTTCTGCTGACGAGCAAAAGAAAAAGAGAAGACGTCTCCGGCGAGTATCCAGTTTTGATGAGGACGCCAGTACCTTAGCTCCTGCTGCTGCAGAAGTGCCTGCGACTGGCCTTACCGATGCTGACCCCAATGGGTGTGCTCAGACTGCTGCTGATCCCAACGGGGGTGCTGCTTGCGTTGCCGCTGTGGAGGATGAAGAGGAAGAAGATGAAGCTCCTTTAACTCGGAAAAACAGTCGGCAGTTCATCGCCAGCGGTGGAAGTAGTGGAGTTCCTTCTCCTGCTTTGTCTGCCCTTATTGGTCTGCAAGAACTGTCCCTAGGCAACTTTGATCAAACTCTAGAGGATATGGTCCCAGAGGATTTGTTATCAGAGCCTGTGGATGTTGATGCAACAGAGATCTGCGCTGTCGTGCCTGATGCTGGGTTGAGGTCATCCCGTGCCTCGTCGACCTTAGAGCGCGATCTCGAGGGTCAGGATGCTGACTTGGATTGTCCTGGTCCCATGGAAGTGGCTGAAGGCCTGTCAACCTTAGAGGTGGTTACTGCAGAAAGCCTGGGCCCCAAGAATGGTGCTGACACATGCCCAGTCCCCGAGGATGTCGCCGGGAATGACTTAGCTCGGGCGAATAGTGTAAGCCACTGCCCAGCCCCCGAGGGTGTTGCCGGAGATGATCCGGCTCGAGTGGGCAGTGCCGACTGTTACCCAGCCCCCGAGGGTGCCCGAGCAGGGTCTCCTTCCTGCACTTCCATGGATGTTCATGCGGGTTTGCCTCCACACTCTAGCTGCATGGTTGTAGCCCAAATTCCGAACCAGGGAGTTGCTTTAGAGGACAGTGTTCCCGCTGATCTGGCGTTTGGCTCTGTTGAAGGCACTGAGCTGATTCCTACTGATCCGTTGCAAGCTGCTTCAGATGGTGGTCTTGCACCTGGTTATCAGCTGATTTCTCCTGATTTGGGGATCCCTTCGTTCTTTTCCAACCTCCAGGTACTGTGCTGTTCTTTAGCTTGATCTTTACGTTGCATGAACTTTTGTCATTATGTTCATACGTTCTTCTCATCAGGCTTTGGTGGATGGGATGGCCAGCCAGCTGAGATCGCAGGGTGCTTCCATCCCAGAAGTGGCTTCGTCTCTTGAGCGTTGGAATCCGGTGCCGCTTCATCGTCGTGTATCCGAGTTGGAGGCAACTAATGCTGGTTAGTGCCCTTTTTCTTCTTCTTCTTTGCCTTTGTTCGTGGATTGTTTTACCTTCTGACCTTATTTCGTTTGATTACCTCTTGATAGGAATGACTCGGCAGATTGCAGTTCTTGAGGAAAAACATTCCCGAGATCAAGCTGAAATGGCTCAACGGTGCGCTGACTTCGAGGAGAAGTATTCTCAAAGCCAGACTGAACTGAATCAAGTCTCCGCTGCTTTGGATGATGCCAATGCTCTGAGTTCTTCTCTTCATGCTCGGCTTGACTCTGAAAAGGTAACTTACGAGACCGTGCCTCACCTTGCTATGCTCTTATTACTTGCTTGGATTCCGAAGGAGTTGATTTTTGTTTGTAGGAAGAGAAACGTATCCTTGCTGCTTCTCGCGACAATCTGGACAGATTGTATCGTGATTCTAGCAACTCGCTGACCATCTTGGAGAGGAGCCACTGTTTCACAATGGAGGAACTGGACAATCAGCGTTGTAGGTTGCAAGAATCTGTGGATGAAGTGACCAGCCTTAGGCGATTGCTATCAGCGAAGGATGCCACCATCAAAGAACTCCGGGCTTCCAAGAAAACCATTGCCCAGGAGTTGGAAGCTGCTCGGCTGGCTGCTAAGGTTGCCGAAGAGACTGCAGCTACTCTCAAAGCCCAGCGCGATAAAGCCATGGACAAGGCTATTCGTGCTGGACGAATCTTAATGAGGAGACCCGGCGTGGTTATTCCTGAAGACATAAAGGCCGATGTGAATGCTGCCCCCGATTCCTCGAATCGCCCTTCTTCGTCGGTCGTTCCTGAGAAAGACATTGGAAAATAGAGAAACATTTTGCGTGCTCTGAGCGCGCAATTAGCATGATCAAGTATTCGTTAGAAGGCATCAGCTTATCATTCGAATGACATGATTACTCTCTTATTGTATCAAAATTTGCGAGTTTGTGGTAACGCTGCATGATGATTATGAAGTTTGTTTGCGAGATATGGAAGTCATCCCCTGAATTGCATAAGCGCGAGCATGCTGCGCCGGCTTAAACCACTACTGACTTTAGCCGATAGCTCCGTTAGTAGGGCATAGTGGTCACCCTGGGTTAAGTAAGCGTGAGCATGTTGCACCGCCTTAAGTCGTTGCCGACTTAAGTCGATTGCTCCGTTTGTAGGGCATAGTGGTCACCCCGAGTTGAGTAAGCGTGAGCATGTTGCACCGCCTTAAGTCGTTGCCGACTTAAGTCGATTGCTCCGTTTGTAGGGCATAGTGGTCACCCCGAGTTAAGTAAGCGTGAGCATGTTGCGCCGCCTTAAGTCGTTGCCGACTTAAGTCGATTGCTCCGTTTGCAGGGCATAGTGGTCACCCCAAGTTAAGTAAGCGTGAGCATGTTGCACCGCCTTAAGTCGTTGCCGACTTAAGTCGATTGCTCCGTTTGTAGGGCATAGTGGTCACCCCAAGTTTAAGTAAGCGTGAGCATGTTGCACCGCCTTAAGTCGTTGCCGACTTAAGTCGATTGCTCCGTTTGCAGGGCATAGTGGTCACCCCGAGTTAAGTAAGCGTGAGCATGTTGCACCGCCTTAAGTCGTTGCCAACTTAAGTCGATTGCTCCGTTTGTAGGGCATAGTGGTCACCCTGGGTTAAGTAAGCGTGAGCATGTTGCACCGCCTTAAGTCGTTACCGACTTAAGTCGATTGCTCCGTTTGTAGGGCATAGTGGTCACCCCGAGTTAAGTAAGAATGCAAGTCAATCGTAAACGAGTCGAGTATCTTTGAAATCTCCCTTTATTGATGACGCATTTCCATTTTACAGAATACATGGTCGCCCCAGCTGTTTTGAAATACAGCTAGGGGTAAAACTTTCTGAGGTGCTCTATGTTCCAGGAGTTCCCAACTTCTGTGCCATCTATCTGGGTGAGGCGATACGATCCGGGCCGAGTGACTTCTGCTACTATGAAAGGCCCTTCCCATAAGGGTGATAACTTGTGTCGTCCCTCTCCCGTTAGAATTCGGCGGAGGACGAGGTCTCCTATCGAAAAGAAACGTTGCCGCACAGCCTTGTCGTGATAGCGCCTTAGAGTCTGCTGGTACCGTGCTGATTGGATTACTGCATTCAGTCGTTCTTCCTCAAGTACATCAACATCCTCCAGCCTGGTGGCCTCGGCTTCTGCTATGCTTTCGAAGATCAATCTTGGCGCCCCAAACTTGAGATCAGCAGGTAGCACTGCCTCCGATCCATAGACCATGAAGAAAGGAGTGTTTCCATGCAGGGCTCGGCTAGGTTGGGTTCTCAGGCTCCAAACAACATAAGGCAATTCCCTTATCCATTTTCCTGCGAATTTTTCATTCTTATCGAAGACCCTTTTCCTGAGTGACTCCAATATCATTCCGTTGGCTCGCTCAACCTGCCCGTTGGCTCTTGGATGTGAGATGCGTACTTGATCTGAATGCTCTTTTGCTCGCAGAAGTCAAAGAATTCTGAACTGGTGAAGTTGGATCCTAAGTCAGTGATGATACTGTTTGGTATCCCGAATCTGAATATTATGCCTTGTATGAATTCCACGGCTTTAGCAGAAGTTAGAGAAGCAATGGGCTTGAACTCTATCCATTTAGTGAATTTGTCAATCGCCACCAATACATGGGTGTATCCCCCTTGAGCTTTCTTGAAAGGTCCAATCATATCCTGTCCCCAGCATGCGAAAGGCCAAGTTACTGGTATGGTCTGTAGCTGCTGCGCTGGCATGTGTTGTTGCTTTGACAAGTATTGGCAAGCTTCGCACCTCTGAACTAATTTGGCTGCGTCATTCTTCGTCGTCGGCCAATAGAATCCTGACCTGAAAACCTTCCCGACTAGTGTTCTGGATGCTGCATGTATCCCACATTGCCCTGCATGGACTTCCTCTAGAAGTTGTTTCTCGATGGACGGGAGAACGCACTTCATGAGGATGCCTGACGCGCCCCTTCTGTACAGTTCCTCCCCTATGAGTGTATAGTGAGCCGACTGCCTGGCAATGCGCTCTGCCGAGTTTTTGTCGTCTGGTTCTTCTTCATTCTTTATAAACTTAATAATCGGTCTTCTCCAGTCGTCAGAATCTAACTCGAGTTGATTTATAATATTGCATTCTTCTGTTTGATCCATTGAGATACTCGGCTGCAAAATTTCTTGCACGAAGACTCCAGGTGGGACCTGAGTTCGACCGGATCCGAGCTTGGACAGTACATCGGCCGTCGTGTTCTGATCTCTTTCTATATGATGAAATTCCAGACCCTCGAATTTATCTTCCAGCTTTCGGACGGCGGCACAGTATTTCCCATTGAATCACTTGAACAATCCCATTCCTTGTTTATCTGGCTGATGACTACCAGAGAATCTCCGTATACCATCAATCTCTTGACGCCCAGTGATATGGCGATGTTTAATCCATGTATCAAAGCTTCATACTCGGCTGCATTGTTAGAGGCCGGGAATAGCAACTGGAGAGCGTACTTGAGGTGTTCGCCTCCAGGTGCAGTGAAGAGAATCCCTGCTCCTGCTCCCTGCAGCTTCAGCGAGCCATCAAAATACATTCGCCATACTTCTGTCATTTCTGGATTGTCTGGTACTTGTTGTTCTGTCCACTCTGATACGAAATCAACCAGTGCTTGAGTTTTGATGGCAGTGCGAGGCCGGAACTCGATATCGTGGGATCCCAACTCGCAAGCCCACTTGGCTATTCGGCCAATGGCTTCCTTGTTGTGAAGAATATCCCCTATTGGAAAACCAGTGACTACTATGACTTTGTGGTCGTCAAAGTAGTGACGCAGCTTGCGGGCAGTTAGAAGTACTGCATATAATAGCTTCTGAACCTGAGGATATTTTTTCTTCGAGGGGCCTAGAACTTCACTGATGAAGTAAACAGGATGCTGTACTGGATAAGCATGCCCTTCTTCTACTCGCTCGACTACCAACGTGGTGCTTACCACGTGAGTCGTGCAAGAGATATACAGCAACAAATCTTCAGCCGGTTGAGTCGGCGTAGCTCGCCGGGGTGGTTTCAGTACTGGTGGTGTTGTCAAGAATTTCTTCAGAGCGTCTAGAGCTTCTTGTGCTTCTGAAGTCCATTGAAACTTATCCACCTTCTTGAGTAGCTTGTAGAATGGCAAACCTTTTTCTCCCAGCCTGGATATAAATCTGCTCAGAGCTGCCATACATCCAGTGAGTCGCTGAACCTTCTTTTGTGACCGAGGAGCTTCCATCTTCATGATAGCTTCAATCTTATCTGGATTAGCCTCAATTCCCCGGTGGCTGACGATAAACCCGAGCAACTTTCCTGCTGGTACCCCGAAAACACATTTTTCAGGATTGAGCTTCCATCTATATCTTCTCAGGCTGTTAAAAACCAGCTGTAAATCCTCGATGAAGTTTTCTGAATTCTCCGTTTTGATCACCACATCATCTACGTAAGCCTCTACACGCTTGCCCCAGTGATCGGCTAAGCATGTTTGAATGGCTCTCTGATAAGTTGCTCCAGCGTTTTTGAGGCCGAACGGCATGGAGGTATAACAGAAAGCACCAAACGGAGTGATGAACGCCGTTTTCTCCTCGTCTTCTTTTGCCAAACTAATCTGATGATACCCGGAATAGCAATCTAAGAAAGACAGCACAGAACATCCAGCGGTGGAATCCACCACCTGATCTATCCTCGGGAGCCCGAAGGGATCCTTCGGACAGTGTTTGTTGAGATCAGTATAGTCGACGCACATGCGCCAATCCACTTTATTCTTTTTGAGTACAAGAACAAGGTTGGCCAACCACTCGGGGTGTAATACTTCTCTAATAAATCCAGCCGCAACCAAGCGAGCTAACTCGGCACGAATGGCCTCTCTCTTGTCGGGCGTGAAACGACGTAGCTTTTGCCGGATCGGCCTCGCCTGGGGATAGACCTTCAATTTGTGCTCGGCCAGTTCTCTTGGGACTCCCGGCATATCCGCAGGTTGCCATGCGAATACGTCTCGGTTATCTTGCAGGAACTGGACGAGCGCGCTTTCCTATTTGTTGCTCAAACTGGAGCTGATGATGGCCGTCTTGTGCTCATCAGCGAACCCCAGGTTGATTTGCTTGGTTTCTTCAGTCGGCCGCATAGAGGTCGCGGCCTGAGCTTCGTTTGCCGGTACTGCGAGGTCCTCCTCAGGCTTAGAGTTCGCCAGTGCGGAAGGAACCGTTGACGGCTTGGTGGTGAGGGCTACTTGGATGGCCACTCGAAAACATTCTGCGGCGCCTTGGAAGTCGGCGCGCACAGTTATGATTCCTTGCGGTCCTGGCATCTTCAGTATCATGTATGTATAGTGCGGAATGGCCATGAATTTGGCCAGTCCCGGCCTCCCGATGATGGCGTTGTACCCGCAGTCAAAGTTCGCCACTTCGAACCTCAGGAACTCGGTTCTGTAGTTCTCCGGAGTTCTGAAGGTGACCGGCATGTAGATGTGGCCCAGCGGATATTCCCCTTCCGTCGGCACGATGCCGAAGAAAGGAGTGTCCGACTCGTGGAGCTCTTTGAGGTGAACTCCCAAGCCCTGGAGTGTCCGGGGGAAGGTGACGTTGATGCTGCTCCCCCCGTCCACTAGCACCTTCTTTACCCGGCTTTCTCGGATCACCGGATCGACGAGGAGCGGGTATTTGCCTGGATGGTCGAAGTTGAGCCACTGATCCTCCCGAGTGAAAGTGATTGGGTGCTCCGACCACCGGTATGGGGCGGGAGGACCGGTGGTCGCCACCAGTATCTGGCGGTCGTTGAGCTTTTGTTGTCTTTTGTTCTCCTGTGACCCATGTCCGCCGAAGATGACGTTGACCTCCCTGTCAACGCGTGGGAAAGCTCCTCCTCCCCCCTCCTCCTGCTGATGGGGTTGTCGTGGTTCATCTGGTCCTCCCCTCGGCGGAGGAGGCGGTAGAGGTTGGAAGGGTCGGCCGTGCCCGACGGAGTGCTTGAAGTCCCGGCAGTTGCGAAGAGTGTGGCGCATATCCTTGTGGTACGGGCACTGGGCGTCGAGGATGTCGTCCAGCGTGCGCTCGCCTCCACGAGGTCCTCCTCGGGCGCGAGAGGCGGGTGGTCCAGCGGTGTGTACTTCTTCACGAGGTCTCTTCTCCCAGCGTTTGTCGGGTGGTTGGTTTGCGTCACGTCGTGGCGCTGCTGGTGCAGGCTTTGCTCCTCCGATGAGATCCTGGGCCCGCTCGTCGGTGGTGATGTAGAGGTCGGCTTCCCGGAACAGCTCCTCGGAGGTAGTCGGCGCCTTTTGTAGTATGGCTCGGACGAAAGCCGAGTCATTGGATCCTCTATAGAAGTCCTCGATCACGGCCGCCTCCGTGACCTCGGGGATGCGGTTTCTCATAGTCTGGAACCTTTTGAGGTACGACCGGAGAGTCTCATCCCCCCGGCGCTTGATGGATTTAAGGTCCCATGGTTGCGCTGGCTTGTCGGAGAGGGACTGGAAGTTGGCGGTGAAACGTCGACTGAAGTCTCCCCAGTCGTCGATGCAATGTCGGGGTAGATGTCGTAGCCACTGTAGCGCATCTTGCCCAAGGACGATGGGCAGATACGCGGTCATGACGTCCTCAGATGCTCCGGCAGCCCGAGCAGCGGTGGTGTAGACGGCTAGCCAACCCCCTGGATCCTGCTTAGGTTCATATTTGTCGACATTGGATACCTTGAAGTTGGGAGGCCATTGGATGGCCCTAAGGCACGGAGTAAGAGCGGATACTCCGCACGTGTCCTCCTGTCGTCGGGGACGGCGTCTATCCCGGGGAGGGGAGTGGTGGTTGTGGTTCCTCGACCGTCCTCGGGTGGTTCCGCCAGTTGAAGCTGTTGCCGACTCAGTCCTGGTGGCCTAGCTTTGAGTCGGGAAGCCATGATCTCGGTCATATTCCTCCCGACGGCGAATTTCGTTTTCATGCCGCCGTTCGCGCGAAGCATTGATAGAGCTTCGTGCGTCTCGACGACTGTTGATGGCGTGTCGTAGATCGTTCGGCGGGTGAGCGAGCGGTAGAAGATGGTTGGCCGCCTGAGTGAACAGGCGTCGGTATCCCTCGGCGTCGGGAGTCCGAGGAAGTCCGTCAGCTATCCGAGCTAGTACGCCTCCGACTTCGCTTGGCGTATTCATAGCTCGGGCGAAGTCGGGGTTCAGGTTGCGCCCGAAGAGCGGATTCTCCCGGCGTTGCCTTGCATCTTGCTCGGCTTGCTCCTGAGTCCGCCGGTGATCACGTCGTCGGGAGTTTCTTCGTTCCCTGAAGACGCGTTCTTCCGGAGTTTCTCCTATCTCTGAAACCTCGTCTCGTGAGACAGGCTGCTCCGGATCCCGTTCTCCGGCCGCGTGATGTCGTCGAACGTTCCTGCGTCGGTTCCTCCGTCGGCGGGATTCTCGTTGAGGTGGTTCTTCTCCAGGCGCGGTCGGTTCGTCGTCAGAGACGGCGGGCGACTCCACTCTCCCGATGAAGAGGACGTCGGGGTAGAAGGGTGCTGCTGTCGTGGCGACTTTCTTTCCGTTCTCCTTTGAGGCCGGAGGAATGGAAAGAACGACTTGCCTTTCCCTGGTCTCCTTCTTCCTCGCGATCCGTGTCCATTCTTTCGTCGGGGAAGTAGACAGCGGAGCCTTCCGGGTCAGCGAGCTTTCAGCTCCAGCCTTTCCGGAGACGATCTTTTTCCGAAGAGCCGGAGGTTGCGTCCCTCCAGCATTTTCGGAGTTCGTTGGAGGAGACTTCTTTTCCGGCGGGTCCGCGATGCGGTGTAGAATTCCCTCTTCATCCACTACAGATAAGATTGTCCCGAAGCAGAATATGGATCCGGGACGCACGGTGATCTTGCTGTGGAAGGTGACGGCCATTGAGCTAGCTTGGATCGTCGACACACCCCCTACCTGGCGCGCCAGCTGTCGGTGTTTTGGGTCCGACCGCACACCCGGGGTTGCCCCTCGAGGTGTTTTTAGGAGTAGGACGGTGTCAACGACTGTAGCAAAATGGTTCGTGCCAATCGCACGAGGGACAGTAGACAAGATTTGCAGGTTCGGGCCGCTTAGAGATGCGTAATACCCTACGTCCTGGTGAGTATACGAGTGTGGTTACAAGAGGGCTCTCTGGACTGAAAGCACCGAGAGTTAATGAGGATGGCTAAGTAAAAATAGGGTCGATCGATCTGAAGGGGTGCCCCCTAGGCCTTATATACTCGACCGTGGGGCAGTACATGTGGATATGATAACAACAAGTAGCTAAAAGGTAGTGAACCTCCCGAGTTTATCCCTACGTAACCTTCGCCGACTTATCCTTGCATGGCTCCGTAGCATGAGGGCTCCAGCGCGGGAAAGTCGGGTCTCCGTTGCGATTTACTCGCTCGACGTTGTGGGCCGTCCGGGTTTGCATCAATCCGGTCTTATGTCTTCTCTGCTTTGTTGGTCGTTTCTCCTCAGGCCCACGAAGGAATGATCTTGCGATTTATTGGGCCCTTGGGCCTTTCGTGAGGTCTTTTACTCCTTTAGTGGACCTAGGGGATATCTATCCCCCACACATACCCATGGTCGGGACGCATCGGGGGTTGGCTAAGGACGCCAGCGTCCAGCCTCCCTACCGTGCCCGCTACCCGTCTGAGGAGGTCATCAGCGGAGAGGGAGGTCGAGGACATCCGTGAACCCTCCAAATCAACCCCCGACTTCATATCCAAAAGCCGCAACCGCCGCTCTACCAATGGGAGCACCCTCCGGCGGTGGATAGCGGTGACGACCCCGCCGGCGGTAAGGCCCTCGGCTTGTAACTTCTGCAGGCATGGAGAATGGGCTGGAGCTTCTCCTGGTTTTTGCGTGTGGCCCCCCAGCACCAGTTATCACCGGCGACGGTCACCACTCGTTGAGAAAACGGCGGAAGCATCCCATCATCGTTCCGGAGATAAAACCACCAGTTCTGCCACCCCTTATTCGAAGACACAAAGGAGGCGGGGATGTACTGTTGTGCCCGCCCCGACCTCAGCTGGAGGGTGCAGCTGCCAGCCCGCACCACCATACGGACCTTCTTCACGTTCGTCGACGCGGCGAAGAACTCCGCGGAGAAGAGATGGGTCCATAGGTCTCAGTGGGGGTTAATCCCCAGAAACCCCTCACAAACCGCCACGAAAATAGCCGCCTGCGGGATGGAGTTGGGGTTGAAGTTATGCAGCTCTACCCCGTAGTAGTGCGGGAGCGCCCGCATGAAGCGGCTCGCCGGCATCCCAAACCCTCGCTCATGGAAGGGGGTGAAACTGACCACGTACCCCGGCGGCGGAGTCGGGTCGGCCTCGCTCCTGGGGGCCATCCACTCAGGCTACGGCCCGCCGAAGAGAGGACGGAGCAAACTCTCGGTTACGAGGGCCTGCAAATCCTCCGCAGTGATGGTGGAGAAAGGCCACAGGTCGCGCGGTGGAATGACGGTCGCCTTATCAGCCATCGCCGAACGGGAGCGGTGTGAGCAGAGGAGATGAGGTGCGCGGTTTTCACTTCTCTGTCTACTCTCTTAGGTTGCGAAAACAAAAGCAGAAGGCAAGCGCAAATAACAGGGTAAAGAACCACCGCTAGCCCCTCTTCCGGGTATATAAAGGCCCAGGCAAGGTCCACCCAAAACTTCGCCCGAACCCTTCGTGAATTTCAAACTCGAAGGCAAAGCGGTTTTTTCCATCCCTCGAGCGACTCGCGCATGCGCAACAGATACCCCGCGAATCGCCCGTCCCGTCGCATTAACTCCCTAGCAGGGCACGCGACACCTCTGGCAGGCGAAGCGAGCGCCGTTTCGTCTCCGTCATGATGACCGCCTCAAAAAAGGTGTGCCACACTGTTTTAGTTTATTTCCTTTCTTCCTTTCCTCTCTCTCTCTCCGCAGGGATCGGGAAAGAAGATATTTCGAAAGAGTCCTTCTCAGCAAAGGAAACGGGCCCCGAGCCCTCCTACCGATCAGGGGTTCGAAGGTTGCGCCCTGCGGGGTTCGGCAACCGCCCAGAGCACTCGGGCTCCGAGCCCTCTACTGATCAGGGGTTCAAAGGCTGGCCCCTCGGAAGGGTTCGATAGCCGCCCTAGAGCATGCAGAGTCAGGGATGACCCTAGGTACGCCCGTTACATGGCCGAGGCTCGGGCTACGCTCCCGAGGTACCCTATGACATTTCCGAGACCAGTGGGAACGATTTGTAATGGAATCCCACCGGAGGGAGGCACCGAGCCCTCGGACCCTATCAAATGGGTCCGGGTCCAGCAAATCACCTGCAGGTACTTTTGGACCGCGCCTCTAGGCCACTAGCCGACCCTTATCGAATAGGGCTCGGGCGTCCACTCGGATTACCCGTTAGCAACTCACTGGAAACACCGTGTTCTGTGCCCACCGAGGGTAACATGGTGTGTTCCCCCCTTCCTCCTTGCGGAAAGGCAACGAAGGGGCATACTATAAAAAGCCGAGACAGTCCTCGATCGTCCTCTCACTCTGTGCAGAGGCTTGGAGGCTGCTCTCACACCAGGCTACGGCCAAATTGTTGACCATGTCGACAAAACAGCTTGAAATCTTGGAGCCTGACCATGCACCCGGGCTGCGGCCAGGCCGCATGAGGGAACAACAAGGCCGACCGAGGAATCACAAGAAGAGTTAAGACCTCAGAGGAGTCCGAGGCCTCGGGGGCTACACCCGACGGGTGCGCTCGTGCGCACCCATCGGAACAAAATATAACCGAGAAAGGCTAGTCCCCTTGCAAAAAATCCGGCAGAACCTCCAAGCGAGTGCCTACACTCCCTTCGAGGCTCAGGGGCTACTGTCGGGTACCGTAATTAGGGGTACCCCCAATACTCCTAAGCATGGCTGGAAAACATCTTCAAAATAGACCGTAAAGACTAGCAAGCACAGCTCAAAGTTAAAGCCTCATCTACCAAGGGACGCGACCTCGTCTCGCCCGAGCCCGGCCTTGGGCAAGAACAATAGTCCCGGACGGATTCACGCCTCACCCGAGGACCTCCTCAGGCAGTGGGCGCACCTCCGGCTCGCCCGAGGCTAAGCTCGGGCAAACTTTGTCGTACAGCAACCTTGACCAAATCGCCTTACCAACCGACCGTATCGCATGCGCATTTAATGCAGGAATCGCTTGATACCTTATCCTGACACGCACGCCTCAGTCGGCAAGGTCGAAATGACCGCAGTCACTTCACCCCTTTACTGATCGTTCTGACAGGAAAACAACACTATTCACCTCGTTCCGACTACTATGCCAACCACCAGGGTAAAACTAACGACAGTAAGTCACAACCTCCCACGAGTTCAGCCTCGGGCGCAACAAGGAGCTCCGCCTCGCCCGACCTTAGGCCTCGGCCTCAGCCTCGGGCTCGGGAGAAGGTCTCCGCCTCGCCCGACCCCAGGCCTCGGCCTCAGCCTTGGCCTCGGGAGAAGGTCTTCGCCTCGCCCGACCTCGGGCCTCGGCCTCGGGAAGAGTCACAACCTCGCCCGACCTCAGCCTCGGCCTCAGGAGAAGTCTCCGCCTCGCCTGACCTCGGCCTCGGACCGACTACACCACAGGGGATACATCATTACCCTACCCCAAGCTAGCTGCCTCAGGCTACGAAGGAACAAGACCGGTGTCCCATCTAGATTACTCCGGCAATAGGTAATGATGGTTCCCTGCATGCGCCCATGACGTCGATTGTTCTCAACTCTCTACGAAGGCAAAGAAACGTCAGCAGGACCCCGGGCCGCAACGCCAGCTACGCTTCTACAGGGCTCAAGCACTTCTCTGCCTGCCACGTTAGCGCGCAGCTACACCCCCATATGTACAGTTGGGTCATCTCCTTGTATCTATAAAAGGGGATGTCCAAGGCCTTCCCAGGGAGGGAAAAGAAAAGGAGAGAGAGGCGGAGGGCAAACGCGAAGGAGCCTAACTTAGACGGCTCACCTGAAGGCCGAACTCTCCCTCCCGCGAAGCTTGTAACCCCTACTACGAGCACCTCGGTGCAAGATAATATAAGCCTCATCCCCCCTCTTGTGTTTCATCTTGCATCAACCCATCTGGGCAGGGACACGCAGCATCAAATTCACTAGTCGGCTGAGGGTCCTCGCGGGTCCAAAACGCCGACACTAAGCAACATGAGATATTGGCAAGGGTTACTGGTACCTCGTTGTCAAGCAAGTGAATGGTTGAGGAAGTCATGTTATTTGTTTTTGAGACAAACTTTATGTTTCTGAACTAGCGAAGTTCACATTTTTCAGTACTATCATGGTTGAACAATGTAATGTTAGTTCATGATACTAGACTTGATATTTTATTACGTAATTTGAGCATGACACATGCACAAATTACTCTTGTTCGACACACATGACACATTACACACTGCACCTTGCCACAAACTGAAACTACGACATGACACATTACACATGACACTACGACATTGAATAAAATGTCGTCATTTTATTGTAGATGCAAACATAAACTTCATACTTAAGCAGCTCCGGATCCAAGCTGCGCCTAGTGGTGGTGGATTAGATCAACCTGCAACTGAGTATATTTGACGGGATCATACAGTTGCTCGTACCTATTGTTGATGTACTCATTGCGCTCTGCCATGCAACAATGAGTAGTGTCCGCCAAAACTCCAATGTTGTCGAAGCTTGTGTTCAAAGACGAAGGACCTTCGTCTTCTACTATCATGTTGTGCAAGACGATGCAAGTTTTCATTATATCTCCAATGTGTTGTGGAGACCAACCATATGCAGGACCATACACTACAACCCATCACTTCTGTAGCACTCCAAAAGTTCGTTCGATGTCTTTTCTAGTGGACTCTTGAATACACTACTACAAAACATGTTATCTGAGACGGTTAATTTTCTGTTCTTAAGACACTTATGAAGTGTCCAAATTTGATGGAGTCGTAAAAGATGTCCCACATTTAAGATGGTTATAAATCGTCTTAAAAGATATTATATAAGACAATTTTTAATTTATAACCGTATGAAAAAGGTATTTGTTTGAGTCATTTTGTCCGATAAACCGTCTTGAATTAGGTTTTTGTTTAAGACACTGCTTGTAAAGAACCATAGAGAATACAATCATTATAAGTCATAAAGTATTTATCAAACTGTCTCGAATATCCTACAATAATAGACGATTACAATAGGAAAACCATCTTATTTAGGTGACTAATAATGGACGTTTTAGAAACCGTCTTATTTAGGAGACTGATATTAGATATTTTGGTGACCGTCTTATTAAGATTTAAACGAAATGACTTACACGGCAGTACATTCTTTAATTTTGTCGGCGTTTCGACCTCGGGGGGTCCCTGGACCGACGAGTGAATTGTCGCTGCGTGTCCTAGCCCAGATGGGTCGGCGCGAGACGGAACACAAGGGGGAACAATAAGGGGAACCGCGGCTTGTGTTGTCCTGCGCCCAGGGCGGATGCGCTTGAAGTAGGGGGTTACAAGCGTTCGCGAGGGAGAGAGAAAGAGAGCCTGTCCGTGAGCCCGTTCTCCCGCGCGGCCACCTTCTCGTGCGAGGGCCCTGGAACTTCCTTTTATAGATGTAAGGAGAAGGCCCAGGTGTACAATGGGGGGTGTAGCAATGTGCTAACGTGTCTAGCAGAGAGGAGCCAGAGCCCTATGTACATGCCAACGTGGCTGTCGGAGAGGTGTTGGTGCCCTGTTCATGTGATGTCGTGGCCGTCGGAGGAGCGCTTAAACCCTACGGAAGCACAGCTGTCAGGGCTGTCGGGTCCTTGCTGACGTCTCCTTGCTTCCGTAAGGGGCTGAGAACCGCCGTCGTCATGGAGCATGCGTGGTGCCATCATTACCTGTTTACCGGGGTGAGCCAGATGGGGCGCCGGTCTTGTTCCCCGTAGCCTGAGCTAGCTAGGGGTAGTGTAATGATGGGCCCCCCTGTAACGTGGTTGGTCCAAGCCCAAGGTCGAGCGAGGCGGTGACTCCTCCGAGGTCGAGGCTGAGTCCGAGCCCTGAGGTCGGGCGAGGCGGAGACCGTCTTTCGAGGTTGAGGTGGAGTCCGAGCCCTGGGGTCGGGCGAGGCAGAGACCGTCTTCCGAGGTCGAGGTGGAGTCCGAGCCCTAGGGTCGGGCGAGGCGGAGACCGTCTTCCGAGGTCGAGGTGGAGTCCGAGCCCTGGGGTCGGGCAAGGCAGAGACCATCTTCCAAGGTTGAGGTGGAGTCCGAGCCCTAGGGTCGGGCGAGGCGGAGCTTCCTATGGCGCCTGAGGTTGGACTCGGCGGCTGTCAGCTTCACCCTGGCGGGTGGCACAGCAGTCGGAGCAGTGCAGGCGGCGCTGTTTTCCTGTCAGGTCAGTCAGTGGAGGGGCGAAGTGACTGCGGTCACTTCGGCCTTGTCGACTAAGGAGCGCGCGTCAGGATAAGGTGTCAGGTGATCCTTGCATTGAATGCTCCTGCGATGCGGTCGGTTGGCGCGGCGATCTGGCCAAGGTTGCTTCACTGCGAAGCCTGCCCGAGCTGGGCCTCGGGCGAGTCGAAGGTGCGCCCGTTACTTGAGGATGCCCTCAGGCGAGGCGTGAATCTGCCTTGGTCTACTGTTCCTACCCGAGGCTTGGCTCGGGCGAGGCGCGATCGCGTCCCTTGAGTGGACGGAGCCTTGACCTGAATTGCGCCCATTAGGCCTTTGTAGCTTTGTGCTGATGGTGGTTACCAGCCGAGTTTAGGAGTCTTGGGGGTACCCCTAATTATGGTCCCCGACAGTAGCGCCCAAGCCTCAAAGGGAGTGTTGGTAGTCGCTTGGAGGCTTTGTCGCACTTTTTTGCAAGGGGACCGGCCTTTCTCGGTTACATTTTGTTCTGGTGGGTGCGCGGGAGGGCACCCGCCGGGTGTAGCCCCCGAGGCCTCGGAGGAGTGGTTTGACTCCTTCGAGGTCTTAAGGCCTTTCGTGATGCCTCGGCCGGTCTGGTTGTTCCCTCATGCGAACTGGTCGTTGCCCGGGTGCATAGTGAGGTTCTGAGTTCTTGGGCTAGTATGTTGATGCTGTCAACGGTTTGGCCGAAGTCGGGTTTGCGAGAGCAGCCCCCGAGCCTCCGCACAGGGCGAGAGGATGGTCAAGGACTGACTCGGCTTTTTTCATACGCCCCTTCGTTGCCTTTCCGCAAGGAGGAGGGGGGGGAAGCGCCATGTTGCCTTCGGAGGGCGCCGAACATGGTGTCTCTAGTGAGTTGCTAACGGGTGATCCGAGTGGACGCTCGTGCCCCGTTCGATAAGGGTCGGCTAGTGGCCCAGAGGCGCGCTCCAAAAGTACCTGCAGGTGATTTGCCGGACCCGGTCCTGTTTGATAGGGTCCGAGGGCTCGATGCCTCCCTCTGATGGGATTCCGTTATAGAATCGCTCCTACTGGTCTTGGAAATGTCCTAGGGTAACTCGAGAGCGTAGCCCGAGCCTCGGCCATGTATCGGACGTACCCAGAGTCATCCCTCGCTCTTCGTGTTCTGAGGTGGCTATCAAAACCTTCGGGGGGCCAGCCTTCGAACCCCTGATCAGTAGTGGGCGCGAAGCCCGAGTGGACTGAGGCGGTTGTTGAACCCTTCCGAGGGGCCAGCCTTCGAACCTCTGACCAGTAGTGGGTGCGGAGCCCGAGTGCTCTGGGGTGGCTGTCGAACCCTTCCGAGGGGCCAGCCTTCGAACCCCTGATTAGTAGGAGGGCTCGGGGCCCGCTTCCTTCGCAGAGAAGGATCCCTTTCGGAGTATCCCCTTTCCCGGTCCCTGTAGCAAGAGAGAGAAAGGGGAAGAGGAAAAGGATACGAAATTGAACGATGTGGCGCACCTTTTTTGACATGGTCATTATGGCGGAGGTGAAGCGTCGCCCGCTTCGCCTGCCAAAGGTGTCGCCTGCCCTGCCACGGAGTTAATGCGACGGGACGAGTGGTTCGCGGGGCAGCCGTTGCGCGAGCCGTTCGAGGAACGGAACACGGGCGTGTCGTCTTCACGCCGTGGGAGAGGGCTCCCCTGCTACTCCAGGAGGGGACGTGAGCCTGCAGATGATTTGATTGCTGCTTCTGTCCGTCTGCTGCCGCCATTACTGCCGGCCCACTTTTGGCCATATCGACCGTCGCGCCTTCTCCCGCGGCTAACTGACCCGTGACCGAATTGCTCGGCTGGCACTGTTGGTCCATGCGCTGGGTTGCCTTGAATCGCGACACCGGTTCCGTAGTCGAGAAGGCGCAGCATTGGCGTAAGTGGCGGTGCAGTTTTTCGCACGTAGTAACCGGCGCGCTGGTTACATGACGTGTGGGCCTGGGCCGCCATGCTGGATGCGTCGAAGTCGAAAGGGTGCATCCCCGTGGTGCAGTTGCATGCCGCCTGCATGGTGGTCCGCCCTTTCACCCGCTGGTTTAGACGAAGGTGGAGGAGTGCTCGTAACCGCTGGGCGGTTACACGCTCCACGCGTGGCGGTTTGGCTTCTTCTGTCCTAGGCCAGCTCATATGACGCGTGGGACCCAGCCCCGTGTCATAGGGGAGGACCTTTAAGCGCGTTGGTGAAGACTTAGCCCGCGACGCCTGAGGACGCGAGTGGGGTGAGTCGCCTTTAAAAAGGGATCAACCTCCTGGGTGGCACCCACGCCTTCGCACTTTCTTCATGCATTGCGCCCTTCCGCCTTCCGAGCCCCCGGATGGGGAGCGCCCGTGTTGCCTTCGTCTTGTTGTGGGAGGGGCGCAACCTCGTGGAGGTTGGCACCTTTCAGCCATCGCTCGGCTTCAAGGATTTTCATCAGGCAGCCCGGCTACATCCCCTCACCAATGGTCACCCAAGACGGTGACCACCAGTTCGATGGTGGGGAGAAGCAAGCCGGGCTGCGGCCTCTGCCCCGCCCTCAGCTTCAAGGATCTTCATCATCCTTGCTAGGGAGGAGGGCGAGGCGAGCCAGGGCTCTACCTCCCGTACAGGCCGGCGGGCCACCTCCTCCTTCAGCATTCAGGGGAGAGGGCGCTCACCGGCCTTGCGGAGGGGGCGGACTTCAACAACGCGGGGCCGATCGGCCGCAAGCGTCGTCAGCTCCAGCATGCCTGGTTCGCTGGCTTAGCTGGTTCTGGCACAGCTTCTGGTGCCACCTCCCACCGCTAGGTGGAGTGTGGCTATCTGCCCGCCGTACGGGCGGCTGTTGCGCCGCGCGCACCGGGGGACCACCCAAGACGTCGCGCGCTGCTAGGGCGGCGTTCGTGTTCTTGGGCTGTCTTGCCCTTGCTCCGGCACGATGCCTCCTTGCGGAGGCCGGTGCTCGCCCGTTTGGGAGGACTTGAGTGGGGATCTGCCGGTGGGCAGGTGGCTGCCGTCGTCGGTGCTGAGGTGGTGGCAGCTGGAGAAGTCCTCGTCGCCGACGAGATTGTCGGTGCCATCTGCGCTCCGGGCCTCCGGCACTTTGGCTTTGATAGCTTGTCCTCACCCCTCGAGTGGGGACGTGGGCGAGGGCCTTGTTGCGGCAGCGTCTGCCCTAAGGTCATCGCTGCTGCTGTTTGGCCGCCCGGAGAGGAGGTCGTTGTCGCTGCTGCAGTGGTCGGCGGCGAGCCACCCGGAGCTTGTCGTCCCGCGGGCCCTCCGATGTGGAGGTTGTTCATACCCGCGGGAGTGGAACCGGAGTTCCATCTGTAATGGCACCTTGAGTGCTGGTGTCTGTTCATTGTGGCTGCGGGGCCTGAACATCTTGGTATCTTGGGTGTGATACCGTGTTTCTTCCTCATTTCGAACACCAGGACTCGCCTGTCGGCTAGCTGAACCGCTTAACCAAGTGCGAGTTGCCCTGTGCGGAAGGTGACGAGTGAGGTATCCGTATCCCGGAGGCGTAGGAGTCCCTCGGCTCGGTCGGCCTTGCCGCTCAAGGCTTCTCTCGCTCAGTTAAGGAACCCTCGGCTGCTCTGCGATGAGCCGAAGCCGGAGGCAGCGGTGTCAGCATGGACAGAGGCGGAGTTGGCTCGAAAAGGGGGCTTTGTCGGCCCAGGAGCAGGGGGCTTCCTAGGCCGAGGAGGCGTAGCAGCGGCGGCCGGAGCTTGGCCGGGTCGTCCACTGGCGGGACCAACCCTGGAGTCGGGCTGTCGAGGCCATGAGCCGGGCTGGTGTCCTCAGGGGACGGCTGGCTGAGGCTACAGAGCGGCCGGTCCGGCCGTCTGCTCGGGCCGGGTTCCTGGAGGAGACCCTAGCGGTGATGGTTCAGGCGTAGTGCTGACATCTTCCTTCGAGGTGGAGATCCTTCGCCCGTGTCGCCGTCCGAGGCCGGGTCAGATTCCGCCGAAGGTGGAGTCGACGCCGAGGGTGCTGTTGCTCCCCCTATCGATGTCTGAACCTGCAGGAACAGTTTGTCTGTAGTGTGCATATGTTTTTTGTGGCCGCCGAGGCCCAAACATATCATTGTCGTGTTATAAAGCTGCGTTTCTTTTCCTCTTGTTTCGAGTATCAGGACTTGTTTGTCGGTAGCAGAATCGCTCATTCGAGCGAGAGTTACTTATCGCGGAAGGTGATGAGTGAGGTATCCGTATCCTGGAGGCGTAGGAGTCCCTCGGCTCGGTCGACCTTCGCCGCTTACGTGAACTCTTGCTTGTCCGCGAGATTCTGTTATCGATATGGTCGAGAAGGTACGAAAAATCGTTTTGGCAGAAAAGTTTTCTTGCGTTAAGACTTGTTCGATCAGCAGAATTGCTTATCCGAGCGTGAGTTACTTATCGCAGAAGGTGATGAGTGAGGTATCCGTATCCCGAAGGTGTAGGAGTCCCTCGGCTCGGTCAGCCTTGCCGCTTACGTGTACTCCATCATTTTCAGGATCCCACTATCGAAGTAGTCGAAAAGCGTGAAAGATGTTCTGGCAGAAAGACTTTTTCCGAGGAAAATTTTGACGAAGAGGGGGTTCCCCCCTTCTAGCCCCCGAGGGAGGGTCGGGCTTTGCCAAGGCAAGGCTGACCCTTCCTTGATGGTTAGACTTTATTTGTGTATGTAAACGAGGTATATGAACGACTTGAAAACATCTTAAGGGTAGAAGCGACGTAGTTGTCAGATGTTCCAAGCGTTGCTGTAGACCTCGCCTTGACTGTTGGCCAACTTGTATGTTCCGGGCTTCAAAATCTTGGCGATGATGAATGGCCCCTCCCAGGGAGGAGTGAGCTTGTGGCGCCCTCGGGCGTCCTGTCGTAGCCGAAGCACCAAGTCGCCCACCTGGAGGTCTCGGGACCGAACCCCTCGGGCGTGGTAGCGTCGCAGGGACTGCTGATACCGCGCCGAGTGTAGTAAGGCCATGTCCCGAGCCTCTTCCAGCTGGTACAGTGAGTCTTCTCGGCTTGTCCGGTTGCTTCGATCGTCGTATGCCCTCGTCCTCGGGGAACCGTATTCTAAGTCTGTGGGCAAGATAGCCTCGGCCCCATAGACTAGAAAAATCGGCGTGAAGCCCATGGCTCGGCTTGGCGTCATTCTCAGACTCCAGACCACCGAGGGGAGTTCCTTCATCCATCGTCTGCCGAACTTGTTGAGGTCGTTGTAGATCCTCGGCTTGAGTCCCTATAGAATCATGCCGTTGGCACGCTCTACCTACCCATTCGTCATGGGGTGAGCTACGGCGGCCCAGTCCACCCGGATGTGGTGGTCTTCGCAGAAGTCCAGGAACTTCCTGCCAGTGAACTAGGTGTCGTTGTCGGTGATGATGGAGTTCGGGACCCCAAAGCGATGGATGATGTTGGTGAAGAATGTCGCCGCCTGTTCGGACCTGATGCTGTTTAGGGGTCGGACCTCAATCCACTTGGAGAATTTGTCGATAGCGACCAGCAGGTGCGTGAAGCCCCCGAGTGCCTTCTGCAAGGGACCGACGAGGTCCAGACCCCACACAGCAAACGACCAGGTGATGGGTATTGTTTGCAAAGCCTGAGCGGGCAGGTGCGTCTGCCTTGCATAGAATTGACACCCTTGGCAGGTGCGTACAATCCTAGTGGCGTCGGCCACCGCGGTTGGCCAGTAGAAACCTTGTCGGAAGGCGTTTCCAACGAGGGCTCGAGGTGCTGCGTGGTGACCGCAAGCCCCCGAGTGTATTTCTTGCAATAGCTCATGACCTTCGGCGATGGATATGCATCGCTGGAGGATGCCTGAGGGGCTGCGGTGGTAGAGCTCTTTTCCGTCACCCAGCAAGACGAACGACTTGGCGCGCCGTGCCAGTCGCCGAGCTTCGGCTCTGTCAAGGGGTAGCTCTCCTCGGTGGAGATATTGTAGGTACGGGGTCTGCCAGTTTTGATTAGGCGGGACCCCATTCGCTCTCCCTTGACGCGCAGTGCCTCACCCTCGGCGGCTAAGGGTGCCTCGGGTTGAGCCGAGGGTGCCTCGGGCCGAGCCGAGGGCACCTCGGGCAGGGCCGAGGCCTTCTCGGGCTCGGGCGTGTCGTCGGTCTTGACGGAGGGTTGATGTAGGTCTCGGGAGAAGACGTTCGGGGGGACCATTGTCCGCCCCGAGGCTATTTTAGCCAGCTCGTCCACAGTCTCGTTGTACCGTCGGGCGACGTGGTTGAGCTCGAGCCTGTAGAACTTGTCTTCTAGGCGCCGAACCTCGTCGCAGTAGGCTTCCATCTTCGGGTCGCGGCAGTGGGAGTTCTTCATGACTTGGTCGATGACGAGCTGCGAGTCGCCACGAGCGTCGAGGCGCCAAACCCCTAGCTCGATGGCGATGCGCAACCCGTTAACCAGGGCCTCGTACTCGGCCACGTTGTTGGACGCCGGGAAATGGAGGTGCAGCACGTAGCGGAGGTGCTTCTCGAGGGGTGAGATGAAGAGCAAGCCTGCGCCCGCTCCTGTTTTCATCAGCGACCCATCGAAAAACATGGTCCAGAGTTCCGGTTGGACCGGAGCAGCTGGAAGCTGGGTGTCGACCCATTCAGCCACGAAATCCGCCAAGACTTGGGACTTGATGGCCTTCCGAGGGGCAAACGAGATTGTCTCGCCCATGATCTCCACCGCCCACTTCGCAATGCTACCCGAGGCTTCTCGGCACTGGATGATCTCCCCCAGGGGGAAGGATGACACCACAGTCACCGGATGAGACTCGAAGTAGTGTCGCAACTTTCGCCGCGTCAGAATTACCGCGTACAGTAGCTTCTGAATTTGCGGGTAGCGGATTTTGGTCTCGGACATTACCTCACTGATGAAGTAGACCGGCCTCTGGACGAGCAATGCATGCCCTTTGTAACACCCTGAATTTGGGGGTATAAAATTTCTTTTCTAAATATTCACCAAATTCAGGTGTTACCCTCTCTTTTTCTTGCTTTTTCTTTCCTTTATTCTGAATGGTGAAGAGTTATTTTATATGTGTATAAGTTTTTAGCGTAGTAAAATAAAATCCTGGAGAAAAATTTGGTTGTTGCATTCATGCCGAAGCACAATTTTTGTCTGCTACCACATTTATGCTAGTTAGACGATCTAAAATAAACAAATACATTCATATATATATAAATATATATCTGTATCTAAATAGAAGGAGTAAATAGAGAAGGAAAAGAAGGAAGCAGAACCGTTTTGTGCATGGAAGCAGGAAGGAACCGCGTGGACCTCGCTTGCATGTCGACTCCCATGGTGTGTGTGCGTGAGGAGAAATTGCATGTGGAGCTCACGTGCATGCATCCCAGCGCATCGTGCATGCAGTTCCTGCAAGCCGCATGGACAGACCGCCCAGCCGCTCCTACTGCGCCACTCGCTCCCGCTCAGCCCCACCACGACGCGCGCCCATGCCGTTCCAACTGCCCAGCCCCACGCCCCACTTTTTCTCTATGCAGTTCGCGCTTGCCTTCCCTCATTTTTTCCCATACACAGCAGCAGATGAAGAGGAGCTCGCACCCAGAGCTCCGCCTGCATAGAGCTCGACTCGCCGCCCAGCTGTCTGCACTAGGAGACTGTGCCCGGAGTTCCACCCACGTCGTGCTCGCCCGCCATCGATGGTCAACGTGAGCAGGTACCCTTTTCCCTTCTTCCTCCTGTGCCTCGGCGAGCTCCCCTACAGCCTGGTCGTGGTCGAGCCGCCCCTGCCCCTGCGCCCCGACGAGTCCCCCAGACGCGAGGCCCACGCGACGGCCTACAGCCTCAGGCCGTGTGATCTGTCCAGCCTGCTCCGCCCCCT
Source organism: Zea mays (assembly GCF_902167145.1). Lineage (NCBI taxonomy): Eukaryota > Viridiplantae > Streptophyta > Magnoliopsida > Poales > Poaceae > Zea > Zea mays. The sequence continues at coordinate 29,397,222 of NC_050098.1, read as the reverse complement.
GCGCTCCCTCCGATGCACCTGGCCACCCGCGGTGCCGCCCTGTGCTCCCGGCGCGGCTGTTCGCAGCCTTGCACAGCGGCCTTCACGGATTGCCCGTGGCAGCCTGCGCAACAGCCGGCGTGGTAGCTTGCGAGGCTTGCCAGCGGCAGCCCCGGCGTGGCTCGCTCGGCGTAGCCTGCGCGACGTGCCCGCGGCAACCCCAGCGCAGTCTGCGTGGCATAGCTACAACCTCGTCGTCGCTCGTGTTGTATGTCGTGCGCGCAGCACGTCGTCGACTTGCCTCGCCGTCCGCCGTCGTCGCAAGGTGAGAATCCCGCGTCTATCCCATGCGCTAATTAATTTTCTACTTAGTTGTCGGTCATCAAATTGAATACTCAATTGGATCAAATTTATGATTTTAATTATGCGATTGTAAATACGTGGTAATGTGATTTTAACAACTTAGATGTTGTATTAATATATATTTAGTGTTTAGTATAAAAACAACATTTAGTTAGTGATTCTCGCATGTTCTATCTGTACGACGATTGCGTGTGCTGTTCACGTGTCGTCGTTCGCGCGAGTCGCGATTCGGGCGCTTTAAGAAATTGTTTATTAGCCGCGAATTGCTAATTATTCAATACGTTATGCGTCACAAAACTGTTTTGACTCGTTTCGGACGCGTCAACTCCATAGCAGCGTTAATTTCATATTAGTAATATTATTTTGTCACGACGTAAGTTTTAAGCAAATAGTTAATTATTTGTTGTCCAATATTTATTAGAATAACAATTTGAATAAAACTAATTTCTAGTTTTTATGTGCGCTTTTATAGATACATATTAATATGATTACGTTTGCTCGAATGTTTTCGAATTAATACTTGTTAGTATAGACGTGTTGCAGCGTGCGTCGTCTCTTGTCGATCATGTGTATCTCGCGCGCTGTCCGCACGTTATTTAATTATTTCTGTTATTGTCGCTTGCGCTAATTAGTTAATTATTGTTTAGTCGTTGGTTATTTAAAAGAACGATTCAATTAGAACGAGTCTGTTTTAACTCGCGCTTTTATAAATATAAATGTTAATTAACTTGATAAATACCAGTGTAAATACTTTTAATTATTTATTTTTGCTGTTGTTAGCACGCGACATCGTTCGCGCGTCATCGTGTTGTTCGCACGCATAGTCGTGTTGACTCACGTGTGTCGCGCGCTGTCGTGTACGTTGTTTCGCGTACCACATTGCTGTTTCGCGCGCGTCGTCGCGTGTCGTTCATGAGTGTCGCGCGTGCTGTTCGCATGCGTTGTCGCGTGCCATTCACACGCGTTGTCACACGCCTTTCGCGTGTGTCGCGCATCACACCGCGCGTTGCTCGCGCATGTCTCGCGTGTCGATCACGTGAGTTGCGCGGCATCTGCTCATGATGATAAATTGCTTCCGCTTATAATCACTTATGTTAAATAATGTTAATTCGTCAAGTCATATATTTTAAATAATTTATTTAATGTTGCCCGACTAATGTTTATTAGATTAATATTCTAACTAGATTAAAAGTGTAGTGTTCCACTTGAGCTTTTATAATAAATATTAACATGACAAATATTAACTTAACTACTTTATATATATTTAACATTTGTTTAGTATAAACGTATCACCTATTTAGTTTTCTCACCTGTCGCGTGTGCTGTTCCGCACGTAGTGGCGTTCTCGTTCGCATTGTTTCGTGTGTCGTCAGCGTGCTATGTCGCGCGTGTCCACGCGTCGTTTGCACGCTGTCGTGTTGGGTTCGCCGTCGTCACGTTGTCTGCGCTAGCCGCACGTGGTGCGCGCTAAGTCAAGTGCGGTCGTGCTGTTTCACACGTTACATGTTTCGTCTCGCTCCGCTAATTTGTCCCGCTTAGAGTCGCTGATGTTATTTAAATTACTCATTTAACTAAGAATTATTAGTGTGATCAGCTAATTAAAACTGTGTGATAGCTCTAGTTCATTTTAAATAAATGTCGATTAATATAATCATGTCAACCTAAATGTTATGATTCATACTCTTTTAGTGTAGACGCGATAACTTCTCGACCGTAGCTTCGACTGTCGCGTTTCTTTTTCCTCGCGTGACTGTAGTAACATGCTCTATTTTGTTTTGCATATTTTATTATGTTTTTATTTGAATGGTGTAATGTTCTTATGCATGTATATGTTTGTTTGTGCCTGTTTGTATTTGTTGTGCGTTGCGAATAAATTGCGATCTATTTCGGAGCTTCGAGGAATCGACAGTCAAGCTTCGGCGACCAAGTGATCAAGTTCTTCGAGTTCTACGAGATTGAAGACCCTGAGCATCTATTTTGGTGAAGGCAAGTGTCCTCTGACCCATTATGTCCTATCTACTTATAATTCATTGTCCCGCATTACTTAATTGAAACCTAAGGATTGACTAGCTTTCTATTTACCTTGTCCTTGATTACCTTTTGGGTTATTATTATTGTTTAGCTTTATGCTATTGCTCAACACTAATCAATGAACATGATGAGATTTACCAGTGATACGTTGTTTCCCTTTTTATTATGATGTTATACTTGTGGCCTTTAAGGGGGCTCGAGCAGTTTCTCGAGTGTCTCTCCGTAAGGACCTGTTCGTTGAGAGACCACCCGGGATAACAGTGCAACCATGAGGGTGAAATGGGATGCCCTTAGCTAATTAATTAGAGGAACTAGAGGTGTAGTTGCTTCGCCGTCGTGCCGTCAATGGGGTCTAGGCACAGTGCTTGCTCTGCCGAGGCTGAGTGTCGAGGTTCTTTCGTTTTGCTTTTGTTAGTCACCCTCCTGCGGGGAGAGGTACTGTGTTTATCAAACTGGAGAAACCTAACGGGCGGCTATGACCTCTAAGGAATCTTTGTAAAGGCTACGTAGTGATACCCTGCCGGACCACCTAGGAAGTGATCAATGGGGAGTCATGATCCCCGGGCAAAATGGGAATCACGGCTCATGGGTAAAGTGTGCGACCTCTGCAGAGGGTAATGAAACTGATATATCAGCCGTGCTCACGGTTATGAGTGGCCTTGGGATCCTCTTTGATTAGAGATGTAGATGATCTGAGATACAGATGGTTCGAGATACAATGAGTATATTGATGGTTTTGGTTCGATGATGATGATGTTCCTCGATGAGGAAAGGATTCACGGATTGGTTATTACTAAAACTTGGCTTCCACTGATAATAAATACCTGACCAACTAAAAGCAACTGCTTGAGCTTAACCCCACATAAAGCTAGTCCACTTCAGCCAAACAGGACATTTGCTGAGTACGTTGATATGTACTCATCCTTGCTTTCACAAAACACCAGGTTGCCTTTGGTGCAATCTATGCTCAAGTAAAGAAGAAGGCGTCGAGGCGGATCTCCAGGAGTTCTAGGACTTCGACGAGTTCGAGGATTAGGCTAGCGACCACCCCCAGTCAGCTGCCTATGGTGGGTTTATTTACGTTGGCTACGTTTCTATTCTGTGTACTTTGATTATATTATGTAAATGACTCTAGTCTTTATATTATTACTTACTCTTTATTGTTATTCGAAGCATTGTGCTATGATGAGTCATTTATGTAATCGCCGTGTACGTGAATTTCTGATCCTGGCACGTACATGGTTCGCATTCGGTTTACCTTCCAAAACCGGGTGTGACATAAGTGGTATCAAAGCCCTTGCTGACTGTAGGACCGCTGACCTAGAGTAGCATTGGCCGTTTTAAGGACTTAGTGACAATTACTGCACCTCATCCTTGATACTGCTTCAAAATATTAGTCACCTCGACTAATTCTATGTTGTGCTTCTATACACCCCCTTGCCAAAAGTGTTTTATTCCATTACGATCTATACTTTTCTCAATCTACTAGATCTGATCTCACTCTTGTGCTTGTGACACCCTTGTAGATGCCCCTGACCATAACCTTCTTGCCTTCTGCTATTTATTCCTCTTCCATCATTAAATTTCTACCATTTGGCAATTCTTATTTCTTTGTTATTGACATACTCGTATCCCTGAATTCTTTAATACTCTTGTTTCAGATACTTACATATGAATTTCTACTACCTACTTAGACATTTCAGTTTATATGTCTGTGAACTTCTTGTCTTCTGAGACCCCTTTTCTATTCCATTGTGAAGTCGTTATCATTTAGCCTTTTCTATTCCCTTGGTCTTGGTACGCTCGTACCATTGGAATCTTGCATACTAATATTTTTATATATGCTTACCTTCATATCCAGTGACTGTTTAAAACCTTTTAGTTAATATGCCCTTGATCACCCTTGATTATCTCATCCACTTCGCCACTTTGAGAGTTTTTCCTTAACTGCATCCTTGGTTATGCTTTCACGATCATCATCTTTACCCTTGTCGCCTCTATATCTTACCTTGATGCTTACATTATACCCGTCTTTTAAAACTGTTGGGACCATGCTTCGTCGCCGAAGGTCCTGCAGGAAGAAATAGCTTCGACTGAAACTGTCTGCACGTGATGATCGAAGGTTGCTGTTCATGAAGCTTCAGAATGGCAAACCGACTTAAAAGTAAAATGACCTTTTAGTCCACAAGTGTTTGAGTCATTGTTGTAATCTTTTATGAGGGGCATGATTGTAATTCCTCACAGGATGTGTCGTGTGCCTATAAATAGTGAACAGTATTCATTTACTGTTCACGCATTCCTGTAATTGCAATCGCATCACTCGAGAATTATTCCTTGCCAAGGCAGAGGTATAAATGTATCTAATATTATATTCATATACATCAAGTTTATATAATATAAAAATGATGTTGTTTACCTATAGTTTACTTATCTTTAATGCTTTGTTTCTCACATTATTTTATGCACTCTCTGAGAATTTAATTATAAAAGCTCAACCTTCGTAATTGTGTCGTTTTAACCTTCGTCCGAAGTTCATTATATCCTCGAGGAAATAATGCTTCAGCGGACGAAGGACATTAACATTTAACATTTTGTGTTGCCTTGTTCTTAATTCATAGCATTTGAGAACAAGTCCCCAACATTGGCGCCCACCTCCGGTGAACTCACTTCCACTTCTCTGAGCTGATGGCTTCGTTCAATATTCAAGCTGGAGCTGCTTCGGTTCCGAAGCTGGTACTCCCGATAACGGGTGGGTCATGTTCAGAACCAACCAACAAGAAACAGAAGAAGGAAGCACAGAGAAGGGTACAATATGTCGGGGTGCAAGGACCCTTCGTCAAGTCAAGATGGTCTCACATTCCTATTACCTTCTCCCAAGAGGACCTTCAACTCAAGGATTACCCACACAATGATGCTATGGTTATCTCTTGTGTTATCAAAGGATTTCTGGTCCACAATGTTTTGGTTGATACAGGCAGTGCAGCTGATATCATATTAACTAAGGCCTTCAGACAGATGCAAGAGCCCGAAGATAAAATTCTTGATGCCACACATCCCCTCTGTGACACCCCAGGTGTCAGTTTCGTGTTATGTCGGGAGATTTATCCTAATCTCGGATGCTCAGTAAAAATTTCTATTTCTCAATCGTGTCTATCTCTGATTATCCAGATTATTCACTCACGTTTCACCGAATTCAGAGTTCTTCAGTCTCACAGAAACGCCGAATTTGGAGCGTGTTAAAACTTTTAATTCTCGGAACTAATGCAGACTCGAAGATCATTCTCGAATTATAAATCTCATCTGAAGCTCTTTAAAATCAAACTCTCGACGACTGTTATCTGATCTGAGCTCGAATCTGATTCCTCGAAACTTCGATCCATGTTCGACTATTTTATCCGGGTCCGTATTCTCCAACGGGATACTCAGTATGTCGCCCTCTAATTAATTCTTATCCGACTCGACTTCATACCTCTGTGTTCGATCCCAATTTAAAAATCAACATCAGCGATGATTTTAAATGTCGCGATTTGTCTCTTTCAATCAAAAATCCGAAAGCTAGTCGTATCCCGAGACAATTTATTTTCGAATCATGTGTAGGAAATTGTTGCCGAGCGAAATCAAATTAGACTCTCGGCCGAATTAATCGCTCAATCGTCCATTCGTCGGAACTATAATTCACTCTGTCCTTCGTAAAAACGGATTCCGCAGAAGCATTTTTACTCCGGAAATAATTTAACGCAACCCGATTTCGTGTTTGGGCCAGCCCAACCCAGCCCAATTAGGCCCATTTGAAACCCTAACCCTAGGGTTTCTCTATAAATACGGATCCCTCTCCCTTGCCCTTGGCTGTTTTGCACTCCCACCCCTATTCTTTTCCCAGCCGCAACCAGCAACCTAATTCTCCCCTACGCAGTCCTCCTCTCTGGTTTTTCCCACGACAGCTGCATCTCCAGCCATGGCGTGAGCGCCATTCCCATAGCCGAGCTCACCTCCCTGCTGCGAGCTTGCCAGCAACCCCCCACGCGGATCTCCATTTCCCCTAGCTGTCGCTCGCCGCAGAGTTCTCTGCTGGCTTCCTCCCCGTCGCGCGCAGGTCACCATTGGTGTTCGCCCCTGCGAGCTCCATAGCCTAGCCATGGTGGCCGCCGAGCTCCCTGCGTCTCCCTCCTCGCTCCCCTCCCCATGGCCGACCTCCCTTTTCCCCTCTTCTCCATCCCCTCTCCAGCGCGTCCCTACATCTCCCATGCATGGACTGAACGTCCCTCCCCCTCGCAGCACCTCCCCATGGTCGAGCCCCCTGCACTTTCCCTTTCTTCAGCTCGGCACCCAAGAGTAGCAACCCTTCCTCCCCTTCCCTGACGCATGTTTCCAGCAGCACACCAGCCAGAGAAGCCCAGCGGCGCCTTTCTTCCTCCTCAAGAAGGGCAGACCGACCCCTTTCCTCCATCCGTGCAGCACCCTGCTCTCCCCTTGGCTGCAGCACTCTCTACCGCGCGCAGGGCTGCTGGCGGGAGCACGGCATGGCCGGATCTCTGCTCCCCTAGCTGAGCGCCCCTTGCTATTCTCCTTGATGCCCTTTGGCTGCTCGACGAAATGTGCAGCAGCCCCGACGGCTCCGCGCGCTGCCGGCTTGCTATTTTATTGCGCAGTGAGCAGCACGCCGTGATGCCCGTCGGTGGGTTGTTGTTTTTGCGCAGCCCCGCCGTCGTCGTCGTTCACCCCGGTGAGACCGCGACACTCCTTGTTCGATTCCGTATTGACATTATTTTTCTATGATTAATTATGTATGTGTGCTGCTTTGTTTTGTTTTTGTGGAGGAGAGAAACCCCGTGTTTTGCGTGGAGAAGAAGGCAAGTCGTTCAACGCTCGTCGATGTGCGGAGCTATGCACAAATCGAATCGCCAACGTTCTTACAAACACCGATTGAGTTTGTTTATGGTGAGCCGATGCATGTCGCTCTCGATTGACTTGATTGATAAATTATATAGATGTGGTTGAAATGTTTTGGCAGTAGGTCGTAATAGGGTCGTGCTCATGATTTCGAGTTAGAGATTGGTGGTTGTCGATTCGTATAAATTGGTCGATGTGGTGCGTGTTTAAAAATTGTATTGGTATGGATTGAAGTTTGTGGCGAAAGAAAAAGAGGTAGAAAAGAACTCGGATGTTTTTACGTTTCGATAGGAAGATGTGCGATGTGTTGTTTGATGTGAAGGATAGCTTTTACTAGTTTAAACGGATAGTCGGCAGACTCGATCAGTAAAGCTAAAATTGATTACGCGATTAAGATGAGGTGACGACATGCCGTAGTAATCGTCGCCTTCTCTATGTTTTCGAGTCGGATAAATACCATAGGTAATTAATTGTTGATACCCAAAGATTGTTAGAAACAAGTAATCGTGCTCTACCTATTGCGTCAAAGGAAATATGGTGTGTTGATTAATTAGGAGCTAAGTGACCTAATATAGAAAAGTAGTTAAGAAAACTAATCGAATTACTTTTAGCTATATTTTAAGTTAAGATGTCTAAAATGGTGAAACTAGTTTTGTTGGTCTCATGGTGTTGTGATTGAGAAAAATATGAACTTGTGTATGAATTACTATTTTTTTTCATGCTGTGTTAGCCAACTCTTGTTAAATAGAGGAATTAAATTGCGTTAAATAATTGTTATATGTAGGTGTTTCCAGTACTTCAAGTGGTTGCAAGTTAATTAGTAGACTCTCTATGTGACGCTAGGTGTCTAGGTAGAATTCTGAAATTTATGGTGCCCCAAATTGTCGAGTGAGAGGTTTAATTCGATCAATGCCGATTAAGTGGTTGAAAATAACTAGTAAAGAAGTTGTAGATGTAAAACTGGAAACTAGTATGCATATGTCCTCGTATGATGTTGTGGTATCTTGATGACATTAAAATGATCATGTCTTGCGAGAGGTAAAGAGTTTAGAATTAACTTATCGTCACATGCTAATTTACATTATTAAAGTGTCTCTTTCATGGTAACCAACTTACATAACATAAGCATGTGATAGTTGTGTTAGATAACCAAATCATTGCAATTTGGAAATGAGAATTTGTAGTAACTGTCCCTGATTGTGCTTGATGATTGAGTTAAGTGTTCTTGTGCTTGCAAGCTGAAAAATTCCTGCATGTATAGTTTTGGTTGTGCAATTAAGCTAGTAATACAAAATGACATGGATAAAAATTAGTGAGTCTACTTGTTAGTCCTCAGTTGATTATTTTAACTCTAAGAAACGGTAAAGTGTTAGAATAATTCAAGTCTCTAGAATGCGGCAAATTCTTGAATTATAGGAGCTGAAATTTATTGATTTCTGTTTTGGGCTGCACGCGCTGTTTTTGTCGTGCTGTATGTTGGATGAACTAAATTGTGTTTTCTGTAGATATGTGCTATAGAAAAGTTGTAGATAACATGATTATCTTGCTTGTACTAAAATTTGACAGCCATAAACCTGATCGTTTAGGAGTTGTGCTTTTCACAAGCCCAGCACCTGAATCTGTCGAATTTCTGTACAGATTTCAGAACCTGCATTGTTTGCTTAAGTTAATTTTAGAATCAGTCCTTGTCGATTATAAGAAAGTTGTAGAGGATTTTTTTATCTTGCTTGTGTTAAAATTTCATAACCATAGGACTGATAGTTTAAGAGTTATGAATTTTTCAAACTGGTTGCTGTGTTCTGTCCTCTGTCAGAACAGATTTCAAAAAACTGTAATGTTTGATTTGAATAAACCTGGAATCACTTCTTGGTGATTATAAAAGTTATGTAGTACCTTTCCCAAGCTTTCCAAAAAATCTTGGATCACTATTTTTGGTGGTCTGAAGATTAAGTTACATGTGTTTGAAGTGTGAAGACTGAATCTGTCCAGTTTTGGACAGCACATCCTTCATAGTATATTTTACCCTTGATACATGCTAAACCAGCCAGGGATGTTTATAAATAATTTGTATAACATTTAATTAGCTTTCCAGAAAGTCTAGGATCACTTTGTTTGGATGTCTGAATCTTTTGTTGTGAATTTTTGAAGCTGCAAGTCTGAATCTGTCCAAATCTGGACAGAGCTGTTGTGTTTGCACAATTCGACCTTGCTAAGTGTTTAATCAGGTTGTGATGACAATACCAAAGTTGTAGAGCACTTTTTAAGCTTTTCAGAAAGTCCTAGTTTGATATTTTTGGACTAACAATTGAAGAGTTATGATTAAAACAAGCAACTGCTGTATTGCTGTCCAAAAATTCTGCTAGTGCTCATTTGATTGTTAGTTCACCATTTTGGCTAAAATGCTTAGTTAGCACTTAACGGACATAGACTTGTGATGGCTAAACTTAGGTTAACATGTGTTCCATGATTAATGTGCTTGCTTGCTGTAGTTGATTGTGATAGAGGAGTCCATCGACATTGATGCATCGGTCCTCTATTAAACTTGTATTTGTGATGCTTTTGTGTGATAAATATAAGAACTAATGAAAAGCCGTAGCAAATTAAATAAACGCTCGTACTTATGGGATCGTATGTGTGTTGCGTAAATATACAAAATGTTTATCGTCTTTTAGTGGTGTTAATGTTGTGTGCTCAATGATATGTAGTAGCTAACGCTAGTGTGTGTAGTTGCTTATGATGTCTCGCTACTTAGTGTTTAATTCGCTAACATGTACCTAAAGTATCTTGTGCTATTTCATTATATTCATACATATGCATCTTGCATCTCATTTAGGACCGAGAGATGACGATCATGCAAGTGATGTGGTGCCAACCACAAGATGCCGTCGGTGGACGACCCAAGGATGGACTTAACCAGTGGATGCTCGCCAAGCGAGTACCTCCCCCAGCAAACACTGTCTAAGTGTTAAATTTAAGGCAAGCCCCGGTTTTATGCATAACCGTTTATATATGCTATTTTACTACACTTAATGTTTGTAGGCTTGTACTGTGCACTTAAGTGTAGGAGTTGTCTGAAACCCTAGTTGCATGAACTCAGGATTCCTTTTGAGATGGATACTAGTATGCTTGGTCGAGTAGCTGCTTTACTAATTAAGGATCTCGGTAGAAGTCGAGTGATTTTTCTAGCACTCGCGCGAGGTCAGGAAATTGGTTGTATTCACTTTCTTCTCATAATGATGCTGGTTGTGGAGAACAATCCATGGGGATTGGTTGTCCACGGGATAAAAATTTGAATAAGGATTAAGGTGTGGTACCGTGAGTCAAGCGTTTGAACGTACTAAACACATACCGAGAAATATGGTAAATCGGTAAGCCTAGTACCTGATTGAACCTGGCAGTAGACTTTGCCCCTCACGCGACCTGAGACGTGGTCTCCCATTCCGGTTATGGTGGGTACAAGTGCGGTCACTGCACGACGGCAGTCGGGGTCAGTGAGGCATTGTACGCCAAGACGGTGAGCCCTGATCTGCTGACGGGGAATCGATGGGGACGGTTGATGTGTGTGGGGACGGAGTGCCCCTACATGTCGTGTGTTTAGGTTTACCTTGCAAGGATAAAAACTCGATTCGAATCGTCTGCTTCTCGCAGCTAATGAGACTGCTTGATCCATGCTGCTACATTGAGTAATAAGTGGAAATGAGGTGACTGGCAAAAGATGTTGATTGCTATAAATGTTTGATATCATGTATGAGTAGCTAGGTACTTATCTAGTTTAAAAGGATCATACTAAAACTTGAAAAGCTAAAATTTGATTTTAGACTCAGCTAGTGCTTTTGGCAAACCAAACCCCTCAGCCAAACAGCTGCATGTCTAGAGGTAGAGGAGTAGACTCCTCACACCGGGTAAGTCTAGCTGAGTATTAGTATACTCAGCCTTGCTGGTGGCATAATTTTTGCAGGTACTCCTTAGGTTGATTTGGTTGATGGTGTGACTTGGTCCCCATCCCTGCCATCGGGATAGACGGTCGAGTGGGTTATTGCTTCCGCAGGAGAGGACCGGGAGGAGTAGCGTGGCTAGGCTTCGCCATGTTACTCGGTTTTCTCCGTTAGTTATTTCCGCTGCATTAAAATTTATGGTTATTATTTCTGAAACTCCGATAATGTAATCACTAATGATACTTATTAAATTTGTGGTATTATGTTTTATTGTATTTCTCTGTGCCTCACCTTCGAGTGAGCTAGTGGTATTCGATCCTGGATAAGTGGCTTTATCGGACTAGATCCGAGGGACTGACGGGTTATTCCTGTTTAAGTGTGTTGCTGCCCTTATGGGTGCAACTTGGGCACTTAAGCTGGAATAATTCGGGCGGTTCCGCCACAGCTGGTATCGGAGCGAATACCATCACAGAGAAGTCAATAAGTCATGATTACCAACCTTTTCTAAAAGTAAAACTTGCTAGAAACTAATGTTGATAGATCGTCAGGACGATAAGGATAGACCTAGGACGTGAAGCCTTAGGAAATAGATGGGTAGCTAGGTGGCTATTTATATAGGCCATAAAGGCTACTACTACTATTAATAAGGATGCTATAGCAAGCACCCGAAGATTAGTTAGGTCTGAGAAGACGACTAGAATGAGCATGCATCATGATTGTCGCATTATAATTGTCTTTTGTGCACCAACATGCTTCTCTCACCTTTATTCCAATAATAACTTGTGAATAATGTGATGTACTGCTATGTTAGGAACTATAAGAAATGCTTTACCTTGTGTCGGATTGGTAAGTCTTGACTAGGTCGTGATATGTGTTTCTCTTGCCTTGCTTTCTAGAAGGCACGATAGTTGTTCAGTCCATTTTTCCTCTAACCAATAAAAAAAAGTTGTCTGTCCTGCTCATGAAAAGACCCCCTTCCCCAAATAATCTAGTTGTTCCCGAGTAAAGCCCTTAAAAAAAATCAAATCACGTGCTTGTTTTTGTGTTTCTAGCCTTGTGTGTTTTACACTTGAAATTGCACCTGCACAACTTATAGACACCCATAGCTTGACTGCTAGACCGACCCAAGTCTCCTTGTGCACTTGTTGTATCAAGGAAAATTGTTTTGTGTCTAGTTGCGCAAAACCTATCAAGGCCATGTTTCTTTCCATAAGTCCTTGCCCCTAAAACTTCATAACATTTCTGTTGATCATCCTAGCTGATCCTGTTTGCCTACCTCTCCTTTTGCGTGGATCTGGTAATCTTTTTCTTGTGAATCATGTTGTGGCTTTATCATCCGAATCTCCGGATCCCCTATTGATCCTACCCTATTATCTGGATATCTGCTCTAACTCGTTCTCAAGTATCAAATGTTGATATACCAAAATCTCTCAATTCTGGTCATTCTCATACCCCTTCTCCAAGGATCATGACACTGTTTTATCAATTTTATCTCTAAACAGTGTATCCATTTGGTTCAAGGGATGTTGTTGTCATCTTGTGGTTCTCTCATGTCTCTACAAGTTCATCAACATGATCTCTTGAGTGCTTCCTTCTCATATCCCATCTTGTACTAATCTCTGGCCTGATAATCTACGTGTTGATCATAAAATAGTTCTCCGAGTTGAAGAAAATTCTCACGTGATGCTCTTTTTGCCAGCAATCTCTGCTTCAGCTCCGGTCAAATTCTTATTTTCTGGGCCATACTCTCATGGGCTCCATCTATCTATGCTATGTGGATTCCTCATTGGTTGTGTTTGGTAATGACATTACGACTAAACGACCGATGGTGCCGCGACGAAACCGAGAGCCTACTATGGTGCACACATGGTTGAGCTGCTCGACACGCGCTGGTATCGTGGTTAATAGTTGTGATCCATTGCGAGACTATACCGATGTGCTGTCTTTTGTGGATATTCTCTCAAAGTGATCGCTGCATTTTGTCTCAATATGTCGCGATATTCTACCCAAATCTATCTTCAGTATCTTGTCAGATCCCATCCAATGAATTGGCATCTATCATCAGCCTGGGAGTTACATGCTTCTCCACCCTTGAAGATCCTCATTCGAATCTCGGGACGAGATTCTTTTTAAGGGGGGAAGGCTGTGACACCCCAGGTGTCAGTTTCGTGTTATGTCGGGAGATTTATACTAATCTCGGATGCTCAGTAAAAATTTCTATTTCTCAATCGTGTCTATCTCTGATTATCCAGATTATTCACTCACGTTTCACCGAATTCAGAGTTCTTCAGTCTCACAGAAACGCCGAATTTGGAGCGTGTTAAAACTTTTAATTCTCGGAACTAATGCAGACTCGAAGATCATTCTCGAATTATAAATCTCATCTGAAGCTCTTTAAAATCAAACTCTCGACGACTGTAATCTGATCTGAGCCCGAATCTGATTCCTCGAAACTTCGATCCATGTTCGACTGTTTTATCCGGGTCCGTATTCTCCAACGGGATACTCAGTATGTCGCCCTCTAATTAGTTCTTATCCGACTCGACTTCATACCTCTGTGTTCGATCCCGATTTAAAAATCAACATCAGCGATGATTTTAAATGTCGCGATTTGTCTCTTTCAATCAAAAATCCGAAAGCTAGTCGTATCCCGAGACAATTTATTTTCGAATCATGTGTAGGAAATTGTTGCCGAGCGAAATCAAATTAGACTCTCGGCCGAATTAATCGCTCAATCGTCCATTCGTCGGAACTATAATTCACTCTGTCCTTCGTAAAAACGGATTCCGCAGAAGCATTTTTACTCCAGAAATAATTTAACGCAACCCGATTTCGTGTTTGGGCCAGCCTAACCCAACCCAATTAGGCCCATTTGAAACCCTAACCCTAGGGTTTCTCTATAAATACGGATCCCTCTCCCTTGCCCTTGGCTGTTTTGCACTCCCACCCCTATTCTTTTCCCAGCCGCAACCAGCAACCTAATTCTCCCCTACGCAGTCCTCCTCTCTGGTTTTTCCCACGACAGCTGCATCTCCAGCCATGGCGTGAGCGCCATTCCCATGGCCGAGCTCACCTCCCTGCCGCGAGCTTGCCAGCAACCCCCCACGCGGATCTCCATTTCCCCTAGCTGCCGCTCACCGCAGAGTTCTCTGCTGGCTTCCTCCCCGTCGCGCACAGGTCACCATTGGCGTTCGCCCCTGCGAGCTCCATAGCCTAGCCATGGTGGCCGCCGAGCTCCCTGCGTCTCCCTCCTCGCTCCCCTCCCCATGGCCGACCTCCCTTTTCCCCTCTGCTCCATCCCCTCTCCAGCGCGTCCCTACATCTCCCATGCATGGACTGAACGTCCCTCCCCCTCGCAGCACCTCCCCATGGTCGAGCCCCCTGCACTTTCCCTTTCTTCAGCTCGGCACCCAAGAGTAGCAGCCCTTCCTCCCCTTCCCTGACGCATGTTTCCAGCAGCACACCAGCCAGAGAAGCCCAGCGGCGCCTTTCTTCCTCCTCAAGAAGGGCAGACCGACCCCTTTCCTCCATCCGTGCAGCACCCTGCTCTCCCCTTGGCTGCAGCACTCTCTACCGCGCGCAGGGCTGCTGGCGGGAGCACGGCATGGCCGGATCTCTGCTCCCCTAGCTGAGCGCCCCTTGCTGTTCTCCTTGATGCCCTTTGGCTGCTCGACGAAATGTGCAGCAGCCCCGACGGCTCCGCGCGCTGCCGGCTTGCTGTTTTATTGCGCAGTGAGCAGCACGCCGTGATGCCCGTCGGTGGGTTGCTGTTTTTGCGCAGCCCCGCCGTCGTCGTCGTTCACCCTGGTGAGACCGCGACACTCCTTGTTCGATTCCGTATTGACATTATTTTTCTATGATTAATTATGTATGTGTGCTGCTTTGTTTTGTTTTTGTGGAGGAGAGAAACCCCGTGTTTTGCGTGGAGAAGAAGGCAAGTCGTTCAACGCTCGTCGATGTGCGGAGCTATGCACAAATCGAATCGCCAACGTTCTTACAAACACCGATTGAGTTTGTTTATGGTGAGCCGATGCATGTCGCTCTCGATTGACTTGATTGATAAATTATATAGATGTGGTTGAAATGTTTTGGCGGTAGGTCGTAATAGGGTCGTGCTCATGATTTCGAGTTAGAGATTGGTGGTTGTCGATTCGTATAAATTGGTCGATGTGGTGCGTGTTTAAAAATTGTATTGGTATGGATTGAAGTTTGTGGCGAAAGAAAAAGAGGTAGAAAAGAACTCGGATGTTTTTACGTTTCGATAGGAAGATGTGCGATGTGTTGTTTGATGTGAAGGATAGCTTTTACTAGTTTAAACGGTTAGTCGGCAGACTCGATCAGTAAAGCTAAAATTGATTACGCGATTAAGATGAGGTGACGACATGTCGTAGTAATCGTCGCCTTCTCTATGTTTTCGAGTCGGATAAATACCATAGGTAATTAATTGTTGATACCCAAAGATTGTTAGAAACAAGTAATCGTGCTCTACCTATTGCGTCAAAGGAAATATGGTGTGTTGATTAATTAGGAGCTAAGTGACCTAATATAGAAAAGTAGTTAAGAAAACTAATCGAATTACTTTTAGCTATATTTTAAGTTAAGATGTCTAAAATGGTGAAACTAGTTTTGTTGGTCTCATGGTGTTGTGATTGAGAAAAATATGAACTTGTGTATGAATTACTATTTTTTCATGTTGTGTTAGCCAACTCTTGTTAAATAGAGGAATTCAATTGCGTTAAATAATTGTTATATGTAGGTGTTTCCAGTACTTCAAGTGGTTGCAAGTTAATTAGTAGACTCTCTATGTGACGCTAGGTGTCTAGGTAGAATTCTGAAATTTATGGTGCCCCAAATTGTCGAGTGAGAGGTTTAATTCGATCAATGCCGATTAAGTGGTTGAAAATAACTAGTAAAGAAGTTGTAGATGTAAAATTGGAAACTAGTATGCATATGTCCTCGTATGATGTTGTGGTATCTTGATGACATTAAAATGATCATGTCTTGTGAGAGGTAAAGAGTTTAGAATTAACTTATCGTCACATGCTAATTTACATTATTAAAGTGTCTCTTTCATGGTAACCAACTTACATAACATAAGCATGTGATAGTTGTGTTAGATAACCAAATCATTGCAATTTGGAAATGAGAATTTGTAGTAACTGTCCCTGATTGTGCTTGATGATTGAGTTAAGTGTTCTTGTGCTTGCAAGCTGAAAAATTCATGCATGTATAGTTTTGGTTGTGCAATTAAGCTAGTAATACAAAATGACATGGACAAAAATTAGTGAGTCTACTTGTTAGTCCTCAGTTGATTATTTTAACTCTAAGAAACGGTAAAGTGTTAGAATAATTTAAGTCTCTAGAATGCGGCAAATTCTTGAATTATAGGAGCTGAAATTTATTGATTTCTGTTTTGGGCTGCACGCGCTGTTTTTGTCGTGCTGTATGTTGGATGAACTAAATTGTGTTTTCTGTAGATATGTGCTATAGAAAAGTTGTAGATAACATGATTATCTTGCTTGTACTAAAATTTGACAGCCATAAACCTGATCGTTTAGGAGTTGTGCTTTTCACAAGCCCAGCACCTGAATCTGTCGAATTTCTGTACAGATTTCAGAACCTGCATTGTTTGCTTAAGTTAATTTTAGAATCAGTCCTTGTCGATTATAAGAAAGTTGTAGAGGATTTTTTTATCTTGCTTGTGTTAAAATTTCATAACCATAGGACTGATAGTTTAAGAGTTATGAATTTTTCAAACTGGTTGCTGTGTTCTGTCCTCTGTCAGAACAGATTTCAAAAAACTGTAATGTTTGATTTGAATAAACCTGGAATCACTTCTTGGTGATTATAAAAGTTATGTAGTACCTTTCCCAAGCTTTCCAAAAAGTCTTGGATCACTATTTTTGGTGGTCTGAAGATTAAGTTACATGTGTTTGAAGTGTGAAGACTGAATCTGTCCAGTTTTGGACAGCACATCCTTCATAGTATATTTTACCCTTGATACATGCTAAACCAGCCAGGGATGTTTATAAATAATTTGTATAACATTTAATTAGCTTTCCAGAAAGTCTAGGATCACTTTGTTTGGATGTCTGAATCTTTTGTTGTGAATTTTTGAAGCTGCAAGTCTGAATCTGTCCAAATCTGGACAGAGCTGTTGTGTTTGCACAATTCGACCTTGCTAAGTGTTTAATCAGGTTGTGATGACAATACCAAAGTTGTAGAGCACTTTTTAAGCTTTTCAGAAAGTCCTAGTTTGATATTTTTGGACTAACAATTGAAGAGTTATGATTAAAACAAGCAACTGCTGTATTGCTGTCCAAAAATTCTGCTAGTGCTCATTTGATTGTTAGTTCACCATTTTGGCTAAAATGCTTAGTTAGCACTTAACGGACATAGACTTGTGATGGCTAAACTTAGGTTAACATGTGTTCCATGATTAATGTGCTTGCTTGCTGTAGTTGATTGTGATAGAGGAGTCCATCGACATTGATGCATCGGTCCTCTATTAAACTTGTATTTGTGATGCTTTTGTGTGATAAATAGAAGAACTAATGAAAAGCCGTAGCAAATTAAATAAACGCTCGTACTTATGGGATCGTATGTGTGTTGCGTAAATATACAAAATGTTTATCGTCTTTTAGTGGTGTTAATGTTGTGTGCTCAATGATATGTAGTAGCTAACGCTAGTGTGTGTAGTTGCTTATGATGTCTCGCTACTTAGTGTTTAATTCGCTAACATGTACCTAAAGTATCTTGTGCTATTTCATTATATTCATACATATGCATCTTGCATCTCATTTAGGACCGAGAGATGACGATCATGCAAGTGATGTGGTGCCAACCACAAGATGCCGTCGGTGGACGACCCAAGGATGGACTTAACCAGTGGATGCTCGCCAAGCGAGTACCTCCCCCAGCAAACACTGTCTAAGTGTTAAATTTAAGGCAAGCCCCGGTTTTATGCATAACCGTTTATATATGCTATTTTACTACACTTAATGTTTGTAGGCTTGTACTGTGCACTTAAGTGTAGGAGTTGTCTGAAACCCTAGTTGCATGAACTCAGGATTCCTTTTGAGATGGATACTAGTATGCTTGGTCGAGTAGCTGCTTTACTAATTAAGGATCTCGGTAGAAGTCGAGTGATTTTTCTAGCACTCGCGCGAGGTCAGGAAATTGGTTGTATTCACTTTCTTCTCATAATGATGCTGGTTGTGGAGAACAATCCATGGGGATTGGTTGTCCACGGGATAAAAATTTGAATAAGGATTAAGGTGTGGTACCGTGAGTCAAGCGTTTGAACGTACTAAACACATACCGAGAAATATGGTAAATCGGTAAGCCTAGTACCTGATTGAACCTGGCAGTAGACTTTGCCCCTCACGCGACCTGAGACGTGGTCTCCCATTCCGGTTATGGTGGGTACAAGTGCGGTCACTGCACGACGGCAGTCGGGGTCAGTGAGGCATTGTACGCCAAGACGGTGAGCCCTGATCTGCTGACGGGGAATCGATGGGGACGGTTGATGTGTGTGGGGACGGAGTGCCCCTACATGTCGTGTGTTTAGGTTTACCTTGCAAGGATAAAAACTCGATTCGAATCGTCTGCTTCTCGCAGCTAATGAGACTGCTTGATCCATGCTGCTACATTGAGTAATAAGTGGAAATGAGGTGACTGACAAAAGATGTTGATTGCTATAAATGTTTGATATCATGTATGAGTAGCTAGGTACTTATCTAGTTTAAAAGGATCATACTAAAACTTGAAAAGCTAAAATTTGATTTTAGACTCAGCTAGTGCTTTTGGCAAACCAAACCCCTCAGCCAAACAGCTGCATGTCTAGAGGTAGAGGAGTAGACTCCTCACACCGGGTAAGTCTAGCTGAGTATTAGTATACTCAGCCTTGCTGGTGGCATAATTTTTGCAGGTACTCCTTAGGTTGATTTGGTTGATGGTGTGACTTGGCCCCCATCCCTGCCACCGGGATAGACGGTCGAGTGGGTTATTGCTTCCGCAGGAGAGGACCGGGAGGAGTAGCGTGGCTAGGCTTCGCCATGTTACTCGGTTTTCTCCGTTAGTTATTTCCGCTGCATTAAAATTTATGGTTATTATTTCTGAAACTCCGATAATGTAATCACTAATGATACTTATTAAATTTGTGGTATTATGTTTTATTGTATTTCTCTGTGCCTCACCTTCGAGTGAGCTAGTGGTATTCGATCCTGGATAAGTGGCTTTATCGGACTAGATCCGAGGGACTGACGGGTTATTCCTGTTTAAGTGTGTTGCTGCCCTTATGGGTGCGACTTGGGCACTTAAGCTGGAATAATTCGGGCGGTTCCGCCACACCCTCTGCGGCTTCAGAGGAAGGCAGATTGTAGCACTCGGTAAAATCTCAATGTCAGTGGCCTTCGGATTCATCAACAACACAAGGACTGAACAAGTTATGTTTGATATCGTTGACATGGAATACCCTTACAATGCAATCATTGGTCGTGGTACTCTTAATGCCTTCGAAGCAATTCTGCATCCAGCTTATCTTTGCATGAAGATACCTTCGGACCAAGGGCCCATTGCTATTCATGGAAGTCAAGAAGCTGCCAGAAGGGCCGAAGGAAATTGGACAGACTCAAAAGCAATCCATAATATAGATGGAACTGAAGCTTGTGAGCAATACAAGTTCAGAAGGGAAAAAGCTGCTTCGGCTGATCAGCCGAAACCCATGCTCTTATGTGAGGATATAGCAGAGCAGAAGGTGCTATTGGGATCTCAATTGTCCGAAGAGCAGGAGAAAACTTTGATAAGGTTTTTGTTCAACAATAAAGATGTCTTTGCTTGGTTAGCTAATGATCTTTGCGGAGTTAACAGGGATGTTATTGAGCACTCGCTCAATGTTGACCCATCCTTCAGACCCAGGAAGCAGAGGCTTCGGAAGATGTCTGATGACAAGGCCGAAGGTGCTCGGAATGAAGTGAAAAGACTCCTCAGTGCCGGAGTTATTAGAGAGGTAAAATATCCAGAATGGTTGGCTAACACTGTTATGGTGAAGAAGGCCAATGGTAAATGGAGAATGTGTATCGATTTTACTGACCTTAATAAAGCCTGTCCGAAGGACGAGTTTCCATTGCCAAGGATAGATTCCTTAGTTGATGCAGCAGCTTCATCAGAGCTCATGAGTTTGCTGGATTGCTATTCAGGCTATCATCAAATATGGATGAAGAAGGAAGATGAACCAAAAACCAGTTTCATAACCCCCAGTGGGACATACTGTTACCTTCGGATGCCTGAAGGGCTTAAGAATGCTGGAGGAAGCTTCAGCAGAATGACAGCAAAGGTTCTCCATTCTCAGATAGGCAGGAATGTAATCACTTATGTTGATGATATCATTGTAAAGAGCACGAAGCAGGATAACCACATTGCTGATTTACAGGAGACCTTTGCTAATTTTAGACAGGCTGGTCTAAAGCTGAATCCAGAAAAATGTGTCTTCGGAGTAAAGAAGGGGAAATTCCTTGGTTGCTTAGTTTCAACAAAGGGAATTGAGGCCAACCCAAGTAAAATCGAAGCTATACTTCGAATGGAGCCACCAAGTACAAAAAAGGGGGCTCAAAGGTTGACAGGAAGGCTGGCATCTCTCAATAGATTCATATCCAGGTCAGCAGAGAGAAACTTACCATTCTTTGAAGTTCTGAAGTCAGCCGAAGTCTTTCAATGGGGACCAATCCAGCAGAAGGCTTTTGAAGAGCTGAAACAGTATTTGATAGATCTAACAACATTAACTCCACCTACGCCAGGGGCTCCTTTGTTATTATATGTGGCAGCTTCGCACTCAGCGGTAAGTGCAGCACTTGTTCAAGAGAAGCTTGAAGGCCAAGTTAAGAGACAGGCCCCAATATATTTTGTATCTGAGGTTCTCAGTTTATCAAAGAAAAATTACACAGAGTTGGAGAAGGTACTGTATGCTGTCTTGATGGCCTCCAGGAAGCTTCGGCATTATTTTCAAGCTTACAACATAATTATTCCTTCTTCACAACCTCTGAAGGATATTATGAGGAACCGAGAAGCTACTGGAAGGATTGGAAAATGGGCTGCAGAGCTCAATGAATTTTGCATTGAATATGTTCATAGATCTTCGATTCAGTCCCAGGCGTTAGCAGACTTCATTGCTGATTGGACGCCAGGGGCTCAGGAGGAAGAAACAAATAAAGACACCAAAGCATGGACAGTGTTTTGTGATGGGTCTTGGGGAACCTTCGGAGCGGGAGCGGCTGCTGTGTTGGTCTCACCTTCCAAAGTTAAAACTTGTTATGCGGCAAAACTTGATTTTAGTTGCACAAATAACATTGCCGAGTATGAAGCTCTGCTTTTGGGTCTTCGGAAATTAAAGGCAATGGGAATCAGAAGGGCCATCCTTAAAACTGATTCCCAAGTTATTTTTGGCCATATTGACAAAAGTTACAAAGCAAGGGACCCGAAGCTTGAAAGGTATCTAGATACAGTCCGAAGGATTGAGGCTTCCTTCGAAGGTTTCTCTGTCAAAAATATTCCTCGTGGAGAAAATGAATACGCTGATCTATTGGCTAAGTCAGTAGCCCAGGGGCTGCCTATACCTTCGGAAGTATTTTTTGAAACAATAAAAGCACCTTCGGTCGAGCTTCTTGAAAGAGCAATCCTCAACATATCCCCTGTTTATAGTGAAGATTGGAGAACTGAAATTATCTCTTTCCTTCAGGGTAATTTTCTTTCAGACGACGAAGCTTATAACAGAAGAATAGAAGCAAGAGCTCGACCATATGTCATAATAGAAGGGGAGCTATATAAGCGTGGGGTCTGTTCCCCACTGCTCAAGTGTTTATCCAGATCCGAAGGTATAGAATTAATGAAGGATATACATGCAGGTCTGTGTGGATCGCACATTGGATCTAGACCTTTGCTTGGAAAGGTTTTTCGCCAAGGATTTTATTGGCCAAAGGCAGCTTCGAATGCAGCGGATTTAGTCCAAAAGTGCGAAGGTTGTCAGAAATGTGCAAGAGATCAAAAACAACCTTCGTCTTTAACTCAGTTAATACAACCCACTTGGTCGTTGCAAAGGTGGGGTCTGGATTTGCTAGGTCCATTACCGCCAGCACAGGGGAACTTAAGATACGTGGTGGTGGCAGTGGAATATTTTTCCAAATGGATCGAGGCGAAGCCCTTAGCCACAATAACTTCGTTTACTATTCAAAAGTTTTTCTGGCAAAACATTGTTTGTCGCTTCGGAGTGCCGAAGGCTATCACTGTGGATAATGGGACACAGTTTGATTCTGAAGCCTTCAGAGAATTTTGTAATCAAATCGGCACGAAGATCCATTTTGCATCAGTCCGGCACCCAGAATCAAATGGACTAGTTGAAAGAGCCAATGGGATCATAATGACAGGAGTAATGAAGTCAATCTTCAATCAGCCGAGGGGAAAGTGGCCAGACGAGTTAATCAAAGTGGTGTGGAGTCATAACACAACCATCTCAAGATCAACAGGCTTTACACCCTTTAAACTGTTGTTTGGTGACGAAGCAATAACCCCAGAAGAGGCTAAAACAGGATCAATAAGGACAGTAGCTTCGGCAAAGGGCGAACACGAAGCTGATTGTTCCATAGAGAAAGATGCTATTGAAGGGATCAGACTCCAAGCTGTGGAAAACATCAATAAATATCAAGCTGAAACAATAAAATGGCATGATAGAAAGGTCAAGTTGAAGAACATTGAACCAGGACACTTGGTACTTCGAAGAGTAGCTAACCCTGAAACAGTAGGCAAATTACAGCTGAAGTGGGAAGGCCCCTTTTTGGTAGTATCTTCGTCAAGACCTGGTTCCTACAGGTTGAAGGACTTGGACGGCAATGACATTCCTAGATCGTGGAATGCGGATGAGCTGCGGAGATATTATGTTTAGTTTGATGTAATTTTTTATATTCCTTTTTTGTGGCACCCTTTTCCTTTCCAAAGGGGGAGAAAGGTTTTTAATGGGGCCACAACATGTAATTTTTCTTTTCCTTATTTCAATTCTATAAGAGCGATATCCCCCAAAAAATGTAAATGTAAAAACTGAGAACGCACCCTCGAGTGCAAAGAGAAAGAAAAGAAAACAGGGAGAAGCTCAAAAGTCGTTCCTAAGGGAATGCAGAGCTTACAGCGAAAAATAAACGCTGATTCCGCCGAAAGTAAAAGGCGAAGAAGCTCCTAAGGGAGGCTTACAGCGAAAAATAAACGCTGATTCCACCGAAAGTAAAAGGCGAAGAAGCTCCTAAGGGAGGCTTACAGCGAAAAGTCAACGCTGATTCACCGAAAAGTAAACGGTGAAGCCGAAAAGTAAACGGCAAAAAGATTTTTATCATTCTTGAGGGGACGAAGGGCTTTGCTTATGGTTTTTTGAGCATGTGTTCTAATATTCATTTGCACATAGCATATCATCATGTCATTTGCATTCATAAACATCCATTTAGACATATATAGAATCATCATCATGCTACATAAAAAAGATAGATGCTTCAGGAAAAAAAGAGGGAAGGAAAAGATTCGAAGGAAAAATTTTCTATGCTTCGTTGTGTACGAAAAGAAGGGAAGGTGTTTTTCGCCTTCGGCTCAAAAGAGAAGTTTCGTCCACAGCAAAGCAGACTAGATGCGATTAAAGGAGATAAAATATATTACAAGGTATGTACAAATTTACATAATTTACTCCATATCTATATTACAAGAGTTTCTCCAAGAATTTTTGCAGAAAAGCACATTATAAGCAATTTTAAGCTACAGCTAAGGCTTCGTCTTCAGTTTTGTCAAACTTCAGCATTGTCAATCTTCAGCTTCGTCATCCTGTATATATCAAACAACACAGTAAGAAAGGTACAAATTTCAAAGGAGAAGGTAAAAGTAACAAACATAAGTTTTTTACCGGCTTAAGATGGCTTCGAGCTTCGTCGCCTGCCATTTTCCGCCCACCACTTACCCAGATCTGGGTCATGAATCTGTTCCCGATGCTTCTGGCTAAGCTTGGGATATCTAACAAATCTGAAGCTGACAAGCTGAAGTTTGGTCTGTTCACAATGTTTCCATGTGTGCAGCCAGCCTTCAAAAAAGCAGCAGCTGTGCCCCGAGAAGCTACTAGGGCGCAGAAGTCAGCGTGCCCACCAATAACTTCGTCAAGGGCATCAACTTCGTCTTCAATATGTTCTAATGTTTTTGGCAGGTTTTCAGCTGAAGGTGTAAATTTCGAAGAGCTAGCTCCGACAGAGTGAAACACGTCCTTCAGCCGCTGCACACACCGGGTGCCGAAGCTTAAGCATTTCTCCTGAAGTTCTGTAAAGGATTTCTGTAAATTTGAGTATTTATCCACTTCAGCCTTCAGGCTTGCTTCGAAACATTTCTTTTCTTGTTCGAATTTTTCTGACTGAAGGAGCAGTTCATTCTTTAATTTGTCATTTTCAAGTTGGGCTTCAGCCAAAGAGCCTTCCATGGTCTGAATAACAAAATCCTTCTTTTCTAATGCACCTTCGTGCTCTTTGACCATGAGTTCAAGATCTTGAATTGCGAAGTCTTTCTTTTTCAGATTGGCTTCGTGATTCTCAACTTTTTCAGCCAAATCTTGAATGACAGCTTTGTTTTTCTCTTCCTCCAGATCTTGTTGCATCTTCAGAACCTTGCTTAATAATATACTCTATCGAAATGACCTTCGTTAGAACACGACCCAAAAGTTAATAATAATAGTAATAAAATAACAAAAATATTTGTTACCTTGAAGTTGGCATAAAGCAAGCTTCCGGCGATGTGGTGTCGTTGATAACGACACAAGTCCGCTTCCAGCTTCGGCAAGCCAATGCTTTTGGAAAGGGTTCTGACAATTTTGGCCTCGGTGCGGTTCTGAAGGCATCTTAGTTTCCCTTCGTTGACCCCACCAAAAAGCATAGCCCCTGATTTGTATCCGCAAGATATGGCATATTTTTTCAACTCCTCTTTTTCGGCGTCTGATAATTCTTGTCCGAGCAAAACTTGAAAGTTGAAATCTTCTTCTTCTGAAATTTCATTAATTTGTTCTTTCCCCTTCTCAGTTGCCGTATTCACTGTAGCCACGGTAGCTTCCTCTTCAGCCATTTTTAGGAGTATATTGTCAATAGCCTCAATTGTGGTTTCCAGGTCCGACTCTTCGGTGGCCTCGGCTTCGGCCCCGGTAGCTTCGGCTCCGCCCATTTCAGCTTCAGCGGTTTTCATTCCAGAAGCTTCGGCTTCGGCAGTTTCAGCAAAAACAATTTTTGACACCGTTGCCGGTGGCGGCGTCTGATGGATTACATCTGTTACTTGAATAATTCTCCGCTTTTTCGGCTTCACAGGACTTTTTGTTGCCGAAGCTGCCTTGTCCCTCTGAAAAAACTTCGTAAGTTCCAATGCCAGCGGACTTAGCCTGATAGGCAAGGGTTCAGTCATTACCTTCATAATCTCTTCTACTTCAACAGCAGAAGGAGAAGCAGGAGTATCTTCTTCTTGGACCGGCGTTTCCGGCTCTGGGGATGCACTTTTTCTCTTTTTTGCCGTAGCCACCTTCGGCTCAGGATTTAACTCTTCAGCACTAATGTTATCAGAATCTTTCTTTTTCTTTTTTGCTGTCTTGATGACTTCTTCGTCAGTAGTGCTAGCAATCCTTTTTCGCTTAGAGCCCCCAGCATCTCCGCCCAGTCGACCGTAGTCAGCATATTCAAATCCTATGGCATCAAGCACCCTGTTCAGCCTTCGTTTCGGCCGAGTGCCGAAGGCCGCTGTCATCAGTTGGTCCTCTTTCTTAGAGTAATTCCCAAGAATTTCATTGCTCATTATTTCAATCGTATTAAGCCATTCTTGGCAGGGTACTTTAAAGTATTTCTTGAATTTATAATGGTAGGGCAGTCGGACGAGTTCCCCCTTCTTCTTTTCCCCTTCAAGCTTCGACATTGTCCACTCTTTCATAGTTGGAAAAACCCTGAAGGCCAGGAATTCCTGCACTAAATCTCTAGTGCCAATATGTTCTGCAATAATTTTGAATTCGCCCAGTGCAGCCCAAGTTGGACCTTCTACTTCCATTCTGCATCGGGGTCTTGTTTCTCCGAAGGTTAGTTCAAGAGGGCTCTGAACCAGCTTCTCTTTGTCTTCGTCAACTTTGACATAAAACCACTCTGATTTCCAGCCTGCCGGCCATTTGCTTCGATAACTGATCACGGGAAACTTCGTGGTTTTCCGATAAGCAAAATTATAGCAGCCAAAATTTTCATGTAATCCATCTTTTCTAGCCTTAGTTTGGTAATGCAACTCATGAACTCGACAGAAGCTGTCGGCAAATGGCTCCACCGCCTGGCTTCGGAGAGCCCAGATATAGACGCTGAGCCTGACAATCGCGTTGGGAGTCAGTTGGTGAAAATAGATGCCAAATCTTTGCAGCACATCAGAAATCATCCTATTTAAGGGAAATCTCAACCCAGCTTTTAGGAAGCTCTTGAAAATGACTATTTCATCCTTTCCTGGCTTCGGGGTAGTTTCTTCCCCCCCCCCCCCGAAGCGAAGTAGCTTCTTCTCATTCTCACTAAAATAACCTAACTTCACCATCTTGGAGAGATCAGCCTTGGAGACAGTCCACTTTCCGAAGTCCAAGTGACTGGGCTTGCTTGGCACGACAATATGGTAATCATCATCGGGATCAGCCTCCTCAATATTTCCTTCTTCTGCTTCGGCAGCAACTTGTTCTGTCTCGGCAATAGTCTGCTCCGTCGTCTCGGCAGTATGAATCAGTCCGGATCGTTGCATCGCTTCGGAGATAGGAACAGTCTCCGCTCCTTCGGCTTCGCCTCCCTCACGCTCAACTCTAGTGGTAGAGCGCACTCTGGCCATTTAATTCTGAATTTCTTGGGAACTAAAGAACTTTTTCTTCCGAAGCTTTTTCTTCTGACGAAGTAAGCTTTAAAACTGGAGCTCCGTCTGCTTGCGAGAGTCAAGCTTCGGCTATGGTTAAAAATTTTGGCAGCAAAACAGTGCAATAGCAATGAATGTTGTGGTAACTTCACACCTACCCGTCTGTTTATAAAGTGCTGCAGGTAAGAAGGTGAATCGTCAGGATTTTTACACCAGGCAAACAGCTGCTTACACCCGCTGCGCGGTGGACCGCAGAGACCAAACAGTAACCCTGTAGGGTGGGACCGCTACGCGCTCGGAAACTGAATCGTTTCTCGACAACGAGCTCAGGGAAGGTGTTTTTCGGACCTTCGGCTTCCTGAAGCCTAAGAGACTTCTTTCACGGATCAAGCTCGTTACGAAAAACGATCTAGCACCGTGAAGGGGCTACTGTTGGGACCATGCTTCGTCGCCGAAGGTCCTGCAGGAAGAAATAGCTTTGGCTGAAGCTGTCTGCACGTGATGACCGAAGGTTGCTGTTCATGAAGCTTCGGAATGGCAAACTGACTTAAAAGTAAAATGACCTTTTAGTCCACAAGTGTTTGAGTCATTGTTGTAATCTTTTATGAGGGGCATGATTGTAATTCCTCACAGGCTGTGTCGTGTGCCTATAAATAGTGAACAGTATTCCTTTACTGTTCACGCATTCCTGTAATTGCAATCACATCACTCGGGAATTATTCCTTGCCAAGGCAGAGGTATAAATGTATCTAATATTATATTCATATACATCAAGTTTATATAATATAAAAATGATGTTGTTTACCTATAGTTTACTTATCTTTAATGCTTTGTTTCTCACATTATTTTATGCACTCTCTGAGAATTTAATTATAAAAGCTCAACCTTCGTAATTGTGTCGTTTTAACCTTCGTCCGAAGTTCATTATATCCTCGAGGAAATAATGCTTCAGCGGACGAAGGACATTAACGTTTAACATTTTGTGTTGCCTTGTTCTTAATTCATAGCATTTGAGAACAAGTCCCAAAACAAAAACCTTCTCTCTTCCATCTCGGTTTTATAGTTGTATTTTACCTATTTCTCCCTTGGGGTATCCTATTCTTTGTCACCTACAAGTTTTTAGCTCTATCCTTTGTTGTGTTTTTGTTTATTATTTCCTTTACCCTTCTCATCACTCTATCCTGCCTTGTGATTACATTATGTCTGTTATTTAAGATCTCCAATATCCTATCCCAATTTGAGAGCAGTGTTTTACTTACTTCACCCTTGGCAACATCCTCTTTGTTACCACATTTAAGCTTGGGCGCAGCTCCATTCTTTGTTGTACTCATACCACTAGCTCTTCAATGACTTTATCTTTTCCCTTATACCCTTGTCTGTTATCGCCTTTGACCCTTGCAATATTTTTGTCTTCTACCTAAATTCTCACCTTAAACTTACCCTTTAAAAGCCTTCCCTTTGCTTAAACCCAGTCTGAGTCTGTGAGTTATCTATCTCTCCCTTGATTTCTTCTCACTTCTTGCCGCCTTACAAGTTTTGTGTTAATTCCATCCCTTGTTGTGTTTTTGTTTGCTATCATCCTCACCTTGTCGTCCATCGATCTTGCCTTGATACTCATCTTTATTCCTACTCTTTAAAAATCCCCTCTCCCACCTCAATTTGAGAGTGGCTATTTACCTATCTGGCCCTTGGACGTACTCTCTCCTTTTCCATTTGCAGGTCCTATCTTAACTCCATCCTTTATGGTATTTATATCCTTGGTTCTTATGCCCATTTACCTCCCCTCCTGCATTCTTGTCTGTTATCACCCTCAAACCCTTGTGATATCTATGCCCTTACCTTCACGCTTACTTTGAACCTCCCCTTTTAAGCCTTCTCTTTTCCATCCTTGTTCGAGGATAATGTCTCACCTACTTCACCATTGACTGCTCCCCCTTCTTTGACACCTTGCAAGTTTTGTCTAAAATACATCCTTTGTTGTGTGGTTGTCCGTTATCACCTTAATCCTTGTCAGCCCTCAATCTTTACCTTTATGCTTATCATGTACTGCATTTTAAAGCCACCTCTCCCATTTCATTTCAAGAGTGATGTCTTACCCACCCCGCTCTTGTTCGTTCCCTTTTCCTCTATCGCGTTGCAAGTCTTAGCTTTTGCTCGATATCACCCTTACCTTCCTAATATATAGATCTTTCCATGATGCTTATCCTATACCTACCTTTTGAAATATCATCTTTCCCTTCTCTATTTAAGAATGGTGTTTTACCTATCCTGACCTTGGTTGCATTCTCTCCCTATCGGATACAATCCTTGCTTTAGCTCCATACTTTATTATGCTCATGCCCCTATCCTGCATGTCTTATTATTCCCCTTGCCTTTCGATGGCCTTAGAGTAGTTTCCCCTTTGTAAGGAAAGACCACCATCTAGTTTACATTAACGTGTAGCAACGAGATGCTTGTTGTTGTGTGCTTGTGCTGTTTGTCTTTGTGTGGTGACTGATTTCCTTCTTTGTGATGAGTGTTGGTGTGTTGTGGCCCCTGGTCCGCAATGGCATCCGTTTATTAGCCGAGTGCCGTAGAGTTAGGTAGCTGGGTGCTCTCCCTTCTCTCTCTTTAATCCATCTATGCTTACCTTTTCTATCTTACTTTTTTTTATTTATACCCTTCCCTCTTGCACCTGTCCGATTTGAATTCTCCAACCTCTCTTAATCAGTCAAGATCAGAGTCACCAGCATCTTCACCAAGTGCATATCAACGCTTCTATTAAGGGGGTTAGCCGCTAACCCCAATGAAGACAATGCGATCAACATCAACCAACAAGATCAGAGTGGCGCAATGGAAGCATGTGTGGGTCCCCACCCACAGGTCCAAGGGATCCTCAAGGAATGTATCGCTTGGTCTTGAGCGTCTGAAGGTCAAAGCAACCAGTCCATAATTTAATCTTGTAGAGTCAAAGTCAACTCAAGAAAGTCGTGAACAACATATGAACCAACCTTGTTTCCTTGCTACCTTCTTCTTAAATCTCGGGGGCGAGATTCTTGTTAAGGGGGTTAGATCTGTAACACCCTGAATTTGGGGGTATAAAATTTCTTTTCTAAATATTCACCAAATTCAGGTGTTACCCTCTCTTTTTCTTGCTTTTTCTTTCCTTTATTCTAAATGGTGAAGACTTATTTTATATGTGTATAAGTTTTTAGCGTAGTAAAATAAAATCCTGGAGAAAATTTTGGTTGTTGCATTTCATGCCGAAGCACAATTTTTGTCTGCTACCACATTTATGCTAGTTAGACGATCTAAAATAAACAAATACATTCATATGTATATAAATATATATCTATATATAAATAAAAGGAGTAAATAGAGAAGGAAAAGAAGGAAGCAGGAACCGTTTTGTGCATGGAAGCAGGAAGGAACCGCGTGGACCTCGCTTGCATGCCGACTCCCATGGTGTGTGTGCATGAGGAGAAATTGCATGTGGAGCCCATGTGCATGCATCCCAGCACATCGTGCATGCAGTTCCTGCAAGCCGCATGGACAGACCGCCCAGCCGCTCCTACTGCGCCACTCGCTCCCGCTCAGCCCCACGACGCGCGCCCATGCCGTTCCAACTGCCCAGCCCCACGCCCCACTTCTTCTCTATGCAGTTCGCGCTTGCCTTCCCTCATTTTTTCCCATACACAGCAGCAGATGAAGAGGATCCCGCACCCAGAGCTCCGCCTGCATAGAGCTCGACTCGCCGCCCAGCTGTCTGCACTAGGAGACTGTGCCCGGAGTTCCACCCACGTCGTGCTCGCCCGCCATCGAAGGTCAACGTGAGCAGGTACCCTTTTCCCTTCTTCCTCCTGTGCCTCGGCGAGCTCCCCTACAGCCTGGTCATGGTCGAGCCGCCCCTGCCCCTGCGCCCCGACGAGTCCCCCAGACGCGAGGCCCACGCGGCGGCCTATAGCCAGCCAGGCTGTGTGATCTGTCCAGCCTGCTCCGCCCCCTGCGCTCCCTCCGATGCACCTGGCCACCCGCGGTGCCGCCCTGTGCTCTCGGCGCGGCTGTTCGCAGCCTTGCACGGCGGCCTTCACGGATTGCCCGTGGCAGCCTGCGCAACAGCCGGCGTGGTAGCTTGCGAGGCTTGCCAGCGGCAGCCCCGGCGTGGCTCGCTCGGCGTAGCCTGCGCGACGTGCCCGCGGCAACCCCAGCGCAGTCTGCGTGGCGTAGCTACAACCTCGTCGTCGCTCGTGTTGTATGTCGTGCGCGCAGCACGTCGTCGACTCGCCTCACCGTCCGCCGTCGTCGCAAGGTGAGAATCCCGCGCGTCTATCCCATGCGCTAATTAATTTTCTACTTAGTTGTCGGTCATCAAATTGAATACTCAATTGGATCAAATTTATGATTTTAATTATGCGATTGTAAATACGTGGTAATGTGATTTTAACAACTTAGATGTTGTATTTAATATATATTTAGTGTTTAGTATAAAAACAACATTTAGTTAGTGATTCTCGCATGTTCTATCCGTACGACGATCGCGTGTGCTGTTCACGAGTCGTCGTTCGCGCGAGTCGCGATTCGGGCGCTTTAAGAAATTGTTTATTAGCCGTGAATTGCTAATTATTCAATACGTTATGCGTCACAAAACTGTTTTGACTCGTTTCGGACGCGTCAACTCCATAGCAGCGTTAATTTCATATTAGTACTATTATTTTGTCACGACGTAAGTTTTAAGCAAATAGTTAATTATTTGTTGTCCAATATTTATTAGAATAACAATTTGAATAAAACTAATTTCTAGTTTTTATGTGCGCTTTTATAGATACATATTAATATGATTACGTTTGCTCGAATGTTTTCGAATTAATACTTGTTAGTATAGACGTGTTGCAGCGTGCGTCGTCTCTTGTCGATCATGTGTATCTCGCGCGCTGTCCGCACGTTATTTAATTATTTCTGTTATTGTCGCTTGCGCTAATTAGTTAATTATTGTTTAGTCGTTGGTTATTTAAAATAACGATTCAATTAGAACGAGTCTGTTTTAACTCGCGCTTTTATAAATATAAATGTTAATTAACTTGATAAATACCAGTGTAAATACTTTTAATTATTTATTTTTGCTGTTGTTAGCACGCGACATCGTTCGCGCGTCATCGTGTTGTTCACACGCATAGTCGTGTTAACTCACGCGTGTCGCGCGCTGTCGTGTACGTTGTTTCGCGTACCACATTGCTGTTTCGCGCGCGTCGTCGCGTGTCGTTCATGAGTGTCGCGCGTGCTGTTCGCACGCGTTGTCGCGTGCCATTCACACGCGTTGTCACACGCCTTTCGCGTGTGTTGCGCGTCACACCGCGCGTTGCTCGCGCATGTCTCGCGTGTCGATCACGTGAGTTGCGCGGCATCTGCTCATGATGATAAATTGCTTCCGCTTATAATCACTTATGTTAAATAATGTTAATTCGTCAGGTCATATATTTTAAATAATTTATTTAATGTTGCCCGACTAATGTTTATTAGATTAATATTCTAACTAGATTAAAAGTGTAGTGTTCCACTTGAGCTTTTATAATAAATATTAACATGGCAAATATTAACTTAACTACTTTATATATATTTAACATTTGTTTAGTATAAACGTATCACCTATTTAGTTTTCTCACCTGTCGCACGTGCTGTTCCGCACGTGGTGGCGTTCTCGTTCGCACTGTTTCGTGTGTCGTCAGCGTGCTATGTCGCGCGTGTCCACGCGTCGTTTGCACGCTGTCGTGTTGGGTTCGCCGTCGTCACGTTGTCTGCGCTAGCCGTGCGTGGTGCGCGCTAAGTCAAGTGCGGTCGTGCTGTTTCACGCGTTACATGTTTCGTCTCGCTCCGCTAATTTGTCCCGCTTAGAGTCGCTGATGTTATTTAAATTACTCATTTAACTAAGAATTGTTAGTGTGATCAGCTAATTAAAACTGTGCGATAGCTCTAGTTCATTTTAAATAAATATCGATTAATATAATCATGTCAACCTAAATGTTATGATTCATACTCTTTTAGTGTAGACGCGATAACTTCTCGACCGTAGCTTCGACTGTCGCGTTTCTTTTTCCTCGCGTGACTGTAGTAACGCGCTCTATTTTGTTTTGCATATTTTATTATGTTTTTATTTGAATGGTGTAATGTTCTTATGCATGTATATGTTTGTTTGTGCCTGTTTGTATTTGTTGTGCGTTGCGTATAGATTGCGATCTATTTCCGAGCTTCGAGGAATCGACAGTCAAGCTTCGGCGACCAAGTGATCAAGTTCTTCGAGTTCTACGAGATTGAAGACCCTGAGCATCTGTTTTGGTGAAGGCAAGTGTCCTCTGACCCATTATGTCCTATCTACTTATAATTCACTGTCCCGCATTACTTAATTGAAACCTAAGGATTGACTAGCTTTCTATTTACCTTGTCCTTGATTACCTTTTGGGTTATTATTATTGTTTAGCTTTATGCTATTGCTCAACACTAATCAATGAACATGATGAGATTTACCAGTGATACGTTGTTTCCCTTTTTATTATGATGTTATACTTGTGGCCTTTAAGGGGGCTCGAGCAATTTCTCGAGTGCCTCTCCGTAAGGACCTGTTCGTTGAGAGACCACTCGGGATAACAGTGCAACCATGAGGATGAAATGGGATGCCCTTAGCTAATTAATTAGAGGAACTAGAGGTGTAGTTGTTTCGCCGTCGTGCCGTCAATAGGGTCCAGGCACAGTGCTTGCTCTGCCGAGGCTGAGTGTCGAGGTTCTTTCGTTTTGCTTTTGTTAGTCACCCTCCTGCGGGGAGAGGTACTGTGTTTATCAAACTGGAGAAACCTAACGGGCGGCTATGACCTCTAGGGAATCTTTGTAAAGGCTACGTAGTGATACCCTGCCGGACCACCTAGGAAGTGATCAATGGGGAGTCATGATCCCCAGGCAAAATGGGAATCACGGCTCATGGGTAAAGTGTGCGACCTCTGCAGAGGGTAATGAAACTGATATATCAGCCGTGCTCACGGTTATGAGCGGCCTTGGGATCCTCTTTGATTAGAGATGTAGATGATCTGAGATACAGATGGTTCGAGATACAATGAGTATATTGATGGTTTTGGTTCAATGATGATGATGATGTTCCTCGATGAGGAAAGGATTCACGGATTGGTTATTACTAAAACTTGGCTTCCACTGATAATAAATACCTGACCAACTAAAAGCAACTGCTTGAGCTTAACCCCACATAAAGCTAGTCCACTTCAGCCAAACAGGACATTTGCTGAGTACGTTGATATGTACTCATCCTTGCTTTCACAAAACACCAGGTTGCCTTTGGTGCAATCTATGCTCAAGTAAAGAAGAAGGCGTCGAGGCGGATCTCCAGGAGTTCCAGGACTTCGACGAGTTCGAGGATTAGGCTAGCGACCACCCCCAGTCAGCTGCCTGTGGTGGGTTTATTTACGTTGGCTACGTTTCTATTCTGTGTACTTTGATTATATTATGTAAATGACTCTAGTCTTTATATTATTACTTACTCTTTATTGTTATTCGAAGCATTGTGCTATGATGAGTCATTTATGTAATCATCGTGTACGTGAATTTCTGATCCTGGCACGTACATGGTTCGCATTCGGTTTACCTTCCAAAACCGGGTGTGACACCCTTCTTCTCGTCTCTCGACTACGATCGCGGCGCTGACCACCTGGGTGGTTGCGGCTACGTAGATCAAGAGGGCTTCTCCCGCAGCGAGGGGCACCAGGATGGGCACACTTGTAAGGAGCACCTTTAAGTTCCCGAGGGCTTCCTCGGCCTCGGGGGTCCAAGTGAAGCGCTCGGTCTTCCTTAAGAGGCGGTACAGGGGCAGGCCTCTTTCGCTGAGGCGCGAGATGAAGCGGCTCAGAGCCGCAAGGCATCCCATGACCCTCTGTACTCCTTTCAAGTCCTTGATAGGCCCCATGTTGGTGATGGCCGCGATTTTCTCCGGGTTGGCCTCGATGCCCCGCTCGGAGACGATGAACCCCAAGAGCATGCCTCGGGGGACTCCGAAGACACACTTCTCGGGATTTACTTTTACGCCTTTCACCTTGAGACACTTGAATGTCGTTTCAAGGTCAGAGAGGAGGTCAGAGGCTTTCCTAGTCTTGACTACGATGTCATCAACGTAAGCCTCGACAGTTCAGCCAATGTGCTCTCCGAACACGTGGTTCATGCACCTTTGGTATGTCGCGCATGCATTCCTCAAACCGAATGGCATAGAAATATAGCAGTACATGCCAAAGGGTGTGATGAAAGAGGTCGCGAGCTGGTCGGACTCTTTCATCCTGATTTGGTGATACCCTGAGTAGGCATCAAGGAATGACAGGGTTTCGCACCCAACAGTGGAATCCACGATTTGATCGATGCGAGGCAGAGGGTAGGGAACCTTCGGACATGCTTTGTTTAGACTGGTGTAGTCTACACACATCTGCCATTTCCCACCTTTCTTTTTCACAAGCACAGGGTTGGCTAGCCATTCGGGATGGAATACCTCTTTGATGAACCCTGCAGCCATCAGCTTGTGGATCTCCTCGCCTATGGCTCTGCGCTTTTCTTCGTCGAATCGGCGCAGAGGCTGCTTCACGGGTCGGGCTCCAGCTCGGATATCCAGCGAGTGCTCGGCGACATCCCTCGGTATGCCAGGCATGTCCGAGGGACTCCATGCAAAAACCTCGGCGTTCGCATGGAGAAAGTCGACGAGCACGGCTTCCTATTTGGGGTCGAGCT
Organism: Zea mays; assembly: GCF_902167145.1. Lineage (NCBI taxonomy): Eukaryota > Viridiplantae > Streptophyta > Magnoliopsida > Poales > Poaceae > Zea > Zea mays. The sequence continues at coordinate 29,361,370 of NC_050098.1, read as the reverse complement.
CGGAGCCGATCCAGACTTGCTTGGAGGCGTCGTTGCTGGGGTCGGGAGGGACGGACTTAACCGCCTCTGTTGGCTCGAAGTTGCCGGCGTGGCGCTTCGCATCTGGCACCTCCTTGGAGAGGCTCTCCAGGTCGGCGATGAGGGCCTCGGATTCGGCGAGGGCCTCAGCATACTCCACGCACTCCACGTCGCATTCGTACGCGTGTCGGTATGTGGAGCCAACGGTGATGACCCCGTTGGGGCCCGGCATCTTGAGCTTGAGGTAGGTGTAGTTGGGGACGACCATGAACTTGGTGTAGCATGGTCTCCCCAGCACTGCGTGGTAGGTTCCTCGGAACCCGACCACCTCGAACGTGAGGGTTTCCTTTCGGAAGTTGGAGGGAGTCCCGAAGCAGACGGGCAGATCGAGTTGTCCAAGGGGCTGGACGCGCTTCCCGGGAATGATCCCGTGAAAGGGCGCCGCACCGGCCCGGACCGTGGACAGATCGATCTACAAGAGCCCGAGGTTGTTGCCTTCGTCCATGATGACCTTGGTAAGCCTGACGTTGCCGATGACGGGATCGACAACGAGCGGGTACTTCCCTGGGCTCGGCACGTGGTCGGGGTGGTCGCCTTGGTCAAAGGTGATGGGCTTGTCGGACCAGTCTAGGTAGACTGGCGCCGCCACCTTCACGGAGCAGACCTCACGGCGCTCCTGCTTGCGGTGCCGAGCCGAGGCGTTCGTCACTTGCCCACCGTAGATCATGAAGCAGTCATGGACCTCGGGGAACTCTTCTGCCTTGTGGCCCTCCTTCTTGTCGTTGTCGTGGGCTTTGCCACCTTCCGCCGGGGGCCTGGCCTTATGGAAGTAGCGCCGAAGCATGACGCACTCCTCAAGGGTGTGCTTGACGGGGCCCTGATGATAGGGGCACGACTCCTTGAGCATCTTGTCGAACATGTTGGCCCCTCCGGGAGGCTTTCGAGGGTTCCTGTGCTCGGCGGCGGCGACAAGATCCGCGTCGGCGGCGTCGCGTTTCGCTTGTGACTTCTTCTTGCCCTTCTTCTTCGCGCTGCGCTGAGTGGATGCCTCGAGGACGTCTTCCTGCTGGCGACCCAGAGGCTGCTTGTCCTTCCGGAAGATGGCCTTGACCGCCTCCTAGCCAGAGGCGAACTTGGTGGCGATGTCCATCAGCTCGCTCGCCCTGGTGGGGGTCTTGCGACCCAGCTTGCTCACCAGGTCGCGGCAAGTGGTGCCGGCGAGGAACGCGCCGATGACATCTGAGTCGGTGATGTTGGGCAGCTCGGTGCACTGCTTCGAAAATCGCCGAATGTAGTCCCGCAGGGATTCTCCTGGCTGCTGGCGGCAGCTTCGGAGATCCCAAGAGTTCCCAGGGCGCACGTATGTGCCCTGGAAGTTTTTGGTGAAGGCTTTGACCAGGTCGTCCCAGTTGGAGATCTGTACAGGAGGCAGATGCTCCAGCCAGGCTCGGGCGGCGTCGGAGAGGAACAGGGGGAGGTTGCGGATGATGAGGTTGTCATCATCCGTTCCACCCAGCTGGTAGGCCAGCCGGTAGTCCGCGAGCCACAGTTCTGGCCTTGTCTCCCCCGAGTACTTGGTGATGGTAGTCGGGGACCGGAACCGGGTCGGGAACGGCGCCCGTCGTATGGCCCGGCTGAAAGCTTGCGGACCGGGTGGTTCGGGCAAGGGACTCCAATCCTCCCCGCTGTCGTAGCGTCCCCCACGCCTGGGGTGGTAGCCTCGGCGCACCTTCTCGTCGAGGTGGGCTCGACGGTCGCGGTGGTGGTGCTCGTGGCTGAGGCGACCGGGGGCTGCAGGCGTTGCGTCCCGCGTGCGCCCGGTGTGGACCGAGGCTTCCCGCATGAATCGGGAAGTCGCGGCGTGATGCTCCGGGGGGTACCCCTACCTCCGGGAGGCAGAGCTTTCGGCCCATCGGACCGCGGCATCTTCCAGGAGATTCTTGAGTTCTCCCTGGATACGCCGCCCCTCGGTAGTGGATGGTTCCGGCATCGCTCGGAGTAGTATTGCTGCTGCTGCCAGATTCTGGCCGACCCCACTGGAAGCCGGGGGCAGCCTTGCCCTGGCATTGTCAGCGATGCAGTGCTGGACGTCCTGGGGCAGATGACGCGCTTCTCCGGCTGGTGCTCGGCCTGCCCACTCCTGCCCAATGTTCTGCCAGAGCTGCACAAGTTGTCCTGCTTCCTCGTCGAGCCTGGCTTGCATCTCGCGGATTTGCTCGAGCTGTGCGTCCTGACCCCCCGCAGGGACTGGGACCACAGCTAGCTCCCGAAGGATGTCAACGCGAGGCGCAGGCCTAGGGGGGATCGCCGTCCTCTGGCATACCAAGGTGGTTGCCTTCGTCGAGACCCCCTAGATCGATGTGGAAACATTCGCGACTTGGGCCACAGTCCTCGTCACCGAGGCTGTGGCTACCATCGGAGCAATCGGAGAGGCAGTAGTCACATGCGGTCATGAAGTCCCGCATGGCACTGGGGTTCCCGAGCCCGGAGAAATCCCAACCATAGTCGGGCTCGTCCTCTTCCTCGGAACCCGGGGGCCCGTAGGTCAGACGGCCGTCAGCCGGTCCCAGGTTGACCACATATGGTACCCTGGAAGGTTAGGATATGCCTTTATGAAAGCGTCCACCGAAGCGGTGTCGCTTGGTGGGTTGAAGCTGAATCTAAAAAAAGCAGGGTGGAAAATGGACGATACCTCTTGATCGACGGATGGTGACGAAGTCGCGTCGGGGACGGACTGCACCGTGATCTCAGGTACGAGGCTAACGCCCAGCAAGTCCTTCGTGAGCGTGATGGCGTCATCCATCTGCTTGGGGTTGGCGTGTTGCGGGGAAACGATGCCCGTCTTCGTCTCAGACGCGAGGTCAACGCCCGATGTGTCCCCCGCTAGGGCGCCGGCGTCGTCGACTCGCTCGATAGCCGACGAGGTGTCGCCTCCTGCTTGGCCATGGTTGCCCCGCCTCCTCCTCCTGCGGCGGGGAAGGTGACGGGACAAGCCCGGATGCTGTTCTTCCGCCACGGGGGGAAGACGTCGTCGATTCCGCCGTCGGCGGGCGAGCTGAAGGCCGCCATTGTCGTTGTCACACGGCGGAGGAAGGAGTACCATGTCGTAGCTGCCGTTGAGGGACATGAACTCGAGACTCCCAAAACGGAGCATCGTCCCGGGCTGGAGAGGTTGCTGGAGACTACCCATCTGGAGCTTGACGGGAAGCTGTTCGTCAACACGCAGCAGGCCCCTACCTAGCGCGCCAACTGTCGGCGCTTCGACCCCTAGGGGTCCCTGGACCGACGAGTAAATTGTCGCTGCGTGTCCCATCCCAGATGGGTCGGCGCGAGACAGAACACAAGGGGGAACAATAAGGGGAACCGCGGCTCATGTTGTCCTGCGCCCAGGGCGGATGCGCTTGCAGTAGGGGGTTACAAGCGTTCGCGAGGGAGAGAGAGAGAGCCTGCCCGTGAGCCCGTTCTCCCGTGAGGCCACCTCCTCGTGCGAGGGCCCTGGACCTTCCTTTTATAGATGTAAGGAGAAGGCCCAGGTGTAGCAATGTGCTAATGTGTCTAGCAGAGAGGAGCCAGAGCCCTATGTACATGCCGACGTGGCTGTCGGAGAGGTGTTGGTGCCCTATTCATGTGATGTCGTGGCCGTTGGAGGAGCGCTTAAACCCTACGGAAGCACAGCTGTCGGGGCTGTCGGGTCCTTGCTGACGTCTCCTTGCTTCTGTAAGGGGCTGAGAACCGCCGTCGTCATGGAGCACGTGGGGTGCCATCATTACCTGTTTACCGGGCCGAGCTAGATGGGACGCCGGTCTTGTTCCCCATAGCCTGAGCTAGCTAGGGGTAGGGTAATGATGGGCCCCCTGTAACGTGGTCGGTCTGAGCCCAAGGTCGGGCGAGGCAGTGACTCCTCCGAGGTCGAGGCTGAGTCCGAGCCCTAGGGTCGGGCGAGGCGGAGACCGTCTTCCGAGGTCGAGGTGGAGTCCGAGCCCTGGGGTCGGGCGAGGCGGAGACCGTCTTCCGAGGTCGAGGTGGAGTCCGAGCCCTGGGGTCGGGCGAGGCGGAGACCGTCTTCCAAGGTCGAGGTGGAGTCCGAGCCCTGGGGTCGGGCGAGGCGGAGCTTCCTATGGCGCCTGAGGTTGGACTCGGCGGCTGTCAGCTTCACCCTGGCGGGTGGCACAACAGTCGGAGCAGTGCAGGCGGCGCTGTTTTCCTGTCAGGTCAGTCAGTGGAGGGGCGAAGTGACTGTGGTCACTTCGGCCTTGTCGACTGAGGAGCGCGCATCAGGATAAGGTGTCAGGCGATCCTTGCATTGAATGCTCCTGCGATGCGGTCGGTTGGCGCGGCGATCTGTCCAAGGTTGCTTCACTGCGAAGCCTGCCCGAGCTGGGCCTCGGGCGAGTCGAAGGTGCGCCCGTTACTTGAGGATGCCCTCGGGCGAGGCGTGAATCTGCCTTGGTCTACTGTTCCTGCCCGAGGCTGGACTCGGGCGAGGCGCGATCGCGTCCCTTGAGTGGACGGAGCCTTGACCTGAATTGCGCCCATCAGGCCTTTGCAGCTTTGTGCTGATGGTGGTTACCAGCCGAGTTTAGGAGTCTTGGGGGTACCCCTAATTATGGTCCCCGACAAATTTATAATCATTTTTTCAGATATCACGTTATAATAATTTGAAAGAGAAATATACATACACATATATTGAACAACATTATAATTAATATAATATAAATAAGTACCATTCAATATATCATAAATAAGCATTGATAAACAACGCATACATAAGTGTACTCTAAATCTAAACTAAAATACAATTGTTTGCACTAATGTTAAGCCTAACTTTATTTGAATTCAAGTCTCCACACTTTTTCGGCCACCAAATTTGAATTCTATTCTATGTTTTCCTGTACAACAAATAGGAGAAAACTAGACATAGCAAAAAGCTCCAAGCAGCACGTGGATGGTCTCGAAGCTGCCCTTGTGCTTCTCCATGTTCTTGATCACTCCTACACGCACGGTGTTCCTCCCGCCGGTCACCATGACCGCGTTGCCGACGTCAAACTTGATGAAGTCCATGATCTTGTTAGTCTCTAGATCGATCTTGATGGTGCCATTTCTGCAAACTTTTAGCTGTACAGAAGGGAGATTGTGTTTGGAGTAAAGAACGACCAACCTCACCACATATGGACTCAAAGAATAACTTTAGATCTGCTTGAGTGACCTGCGTGTATTAAAACAGAACCATGACAGAATGAATACCTAATGGTAGTAGCATGAGTGCAGGTACCAAACCTTCTTGTCAATGTTTGTGTAGTAGATAGTCCTTGCACACATTTCACGTTCATCGTCAGACTACAGAGCACAGAAAATCGGCCAACTTTCTTAGATACCATATCAGATAGAGCATGAACATTGAGCCATGAACTTAAGACAAGCATGTTGGTTCCGGAAGGTTTGCATACCCTGGGTAGGAATGTTTCGTTGACTGGTGCAATGCAGTTTTTGACGGTAGAACATTGATAGGATAATATCCAAGCACGGTTCCTGACAGATTCAGAGCAGCCCTTGCACCCTCTGGGACATCGATGTTTTTCACCCGATAAACAGTAGATCCATTACACAGAGTAAGCAAACTGAAACATGGTTGGATATGGATATATTACCCTCATCAGTGAACTCTATGAAAGCAAACCTAAGGACTGAATTTGGGTCCCCACACATGCGACACTCCACAACCTTCAGAGAGCATATCCAAGATTATGCACAGTTGGATCAAAATCAAATGGGGAACTAAATACATGTAAGAGGGTTTACAACTGTCCCATAAATTTGTACCTGTCCACAATTTATAAATAGTGTTGCGAGGTTTTCTTCAGTAACCTGAACAATAGAAGAGAAATTAGCACTAGAACTACATATGATTGTTAGTTAGCAACTCAAACATTATGTGACACTACAATATTGAATAAATAGCACACTACAGAAGCTACCATATAGAATAACAGTTAGATAAAAATTGCCCTAATACATTACCCCCAACGTTTTCAACTCCGATTGGCAAAAGGGTAACACTATCATGTATGACAGTGACGATGGCGAGACAGACAACAATAGAGCAAGTGTGGACGAGAGCGAAGAACGAACAGCAGTAGGTGCGTGACACCGAGGCAAGCGCATGGGAAATGGGTGTGCAGGGAAAAGGCCAGGGGCTTGCAGGCACGATGTCGGATTTTATAGAGGAGAAGGGTGAGTCACCAGGGGGAGAGAAAGGGTCGGCCGGATGCTTCATGGCCATTGATGGCATTCATGGAGCAGAGGGAGAAATGGGGGAGGAAGAGGAACGGACGCAGTAAAGCTCCTTTACTTGCGATGAAGAACGAACGGCGCGGGCGTCGGTCCCTGCGGGGTGTCGGGGTCGCGGCTCCATGGGCAGGGCGCGGTCGGGTCCTCTTGGCGCAGCTGCTGGCGGCTTCGACTGTGCGCAGGGGCTCGGCGGGTCGCCTGGCGCGAGGCAGCCGGGGTCTTGGCGTGGCAGGGGCGCGAGGCTTGCACGGTCAGCTTGGGGTCTTGTGCGACGCGCGCGAGGTCTGGGCACGCTCGGCGGCGTCGGTCGCTGCGCAGCGCGCGGGTGCGCGGGGCCGGCTCGGGGTGGCGCGGTGCAGGGCAGGGTGGCCACGTTCTTGGGCGCGCTTGGCGCGGCTAGGGTCAGGTCGCCTGGGCGCGCGGGGTCGCGCGGTTGGCAGGGCACAGCAGGAGCCTGGGCATGGCCGGCGTCGCTCGGCTGGAGAAGGGGCAGGGCGCGGGCTGGGCGCGCGGCGTCCTGGGCGTGGAGCAGAGAGCAGGAGAAGGGAAGGAGAAAGGTGGCGGCTGGGGAAACACCAGGGGCGACGGCTGCTAGGAGAGGCGGCTAGGTCAGCAGCCAGGGAGCGGTGGCTGTGACATGGGCCTAATGGGCTTTAGGGTTTAGGGTTTTTTCTTTTTTTATTTCTTTTCTAATTCCTTTCTAATTTCAAAATATAATTTTAAATAACCATAAAATTCATAACAATTAACCCAAAATTATTTATAAATAAAATAGTTATTTTTGGACTAATATTATTATATATATTATTTGGTTTTTCATTTAAGAAGAAATGATATTCAATATCCAAAATCACTGATGAGAAATCAAAAATCATTCCAAATGCAAATAAATGATAAACACTTAAAAGAAAATTCATTACCATAATTACCTTTAATAACAAAATGCATTATTTTTATCTAATGATTTTTATAGTGTTACAAGTTTTAAGAAAGTATACTAGCCGAATTCATTATTTACTACATTTTTTCATAGTATGTTTTATCAAAAAAAATCATATAAAGATGGTTTTATATTTAGAAGTGTCTAGTATACTCACTAACATCTAAGACAGTTCTTATAGTCTAGACGACTCTAATAATATCTTTTTTTGAGATGGTTTCATATATAAAAGTGTATAATATACTAACCAGAATCTAAGACAATTCTTGCATTCTTAATGACTCAAAAGGTATATTTATTCAAGACGGTTTTCAATAACAATATGTTTTAAATCAATATAAGACATTTCTTAGATGTAACTGTCTCAAAATACTTCTTTATTAAAGACATATCTCAAACAAACCGTCTTATCTTACTCATCACTATATGATAAAAGACGCTTCTATAAAATGCACTGATATCCATCTTAAAATGTGCGTCTTAAATAAGCATATCTCTAGTAGTGATAGTGACAAAGTGCTGGGTCCTAACATCATACGGATGACGGATTGTCTTGACAAACGCTGGCCAGTCCGGATAAATACCATCTGCTAGGTAATATCCCATGTTGTACGTGTGTCCATTGACAGAGAAATTCACTGGTGGGCTATCACCGGTCAGATGCGAATCAAAGAGGTTTGAACGCTGAAGAACATTGATGTCGTTACAGCTACCAGGCATGCCAAAGTATGCATGCCAAATCCATAGGTCATATGAGGCAACTGCTTCGAGGATCATTGTTGGGTGTTTACTGTGACCAATAAACATCCCCTTCTATGCAGTTGGGCAGTTACACCACTCCCAATGCATGCAATCGACACTACCAAGCATACCAGGAAAGTCGCGTGACTCTCCAACTTGGAAGAGCCTAGCGATATCAATAGGAGTAGGTGTCCTAAGATATACCCCCTATAGAAAACGGGTGACGCCTAAGAGGGGGGTGAATTAGGACTTCTATAACTTTCGCTAAACTAGGCCACAATTAAATCCCTAGAGCAAAACCTATGCAAATAATTAAACTAGAATGTGCAAACTAGGTTTTGTCTAAGTGTTGCTATCTCTACCGCAATGTCTAAGTTTCAATCTACACTATATAAGCATGAATACAAGATTGAAACTTAAATGCTTCATATAAATGCGAAAACTTAAAGAGCAAAGTAGAGAAGCAAACTCTCGTGGATGACGCCAGTATTTTTACCGAGGTATCCGGAACCGCGCAAGGTCCTGACTAATCCTCGTTGGTGCCCCTACGCAAAGGGAAGCCCACACGAGGGCCAAGCACCTCGGTCGAGTAACTCCGTAGAGAGCCGCGGGCCTTCTCCACGCGCAAGTGGTGCTCCGCTTCTGGCTCCTCTCGGACGCTCCCCGTCGTCTCCACTATCGAGCTTCTGGCCGAAACGCCGCGGGCCTCGTTTCCTCCGTACACGGTGGCGGCCGTGACACAAACACGGTTGTCACGGTCTCGCAAGACTCTCGCCCCACTCGGTACAATTACAACGGCCCGCGCAAGAGCCGAGGGGTTGTGAGGTTTATCTAAACTCACTCAACAATCTAGGGTTCACCTAGAGCAAGCGCTAAAGTGGTCTAACTAACCTAAGCACTTCGCAAAGCACCTACGCTAATCACCGAGTGATTCTATTAAGCACTTGGGTGTAAGAGCACTTGGGAATGTCTACTATATGCCTTGGTATGTCTCTTGGGCTCCCACACTCGGAAATGGCTGGTTGGGGGTGTATTTATAGCCCCCAACACAAATAGAGCCGTTGGAGAAAAGCTGTTGCTTTCTGTGGCACACCGGACAGTCCGGTGGTGCACCGGACAGCGCACTGTAGCATGTCCGGTGCGCCTAGCCGTTGCCCTATTAGAGCAGGTGACCGTTGGCGCCGCAGGCTTTCCACACCGGACAGTCCGGTCCTCACACCGGATAGTCCGGTGGTCTTCTCTCCGGGTGCCACCTGGAACTAGCCGTTGGGCTGCGGTTCCCTGGTGCACCGGACAGTCCGGTGTGCCACCGGACAGTCCGGTGCTCCACGCACAGACAGTCTGTAGGCAACACACTTGGACTTTTCTTAGATCTTTTTATTGTCTTCTTTTGAGGTGTTGCTTTCCTCAATTCCTTAGTCCAAGTTAATCTTGCATCCTGTGAACTACAAACACAAACACAAACACTAGAAAACTTATTAGTTCACGAATTGTGTTGATCATCAAACACCAAAACTCAATTAGCCAAATGGCCCGGGGTCCATTTTCCTTACACCCCACAAATGCGGTTTGATGGCAGTGCAAAAGTGTTTCAAAGCCTCATGTGCCGTAGATTCACCAGTGCGTATGTATTCGTCAACGGCATCCGCAGGAACACGGTATGCAAGGATACGAACAACAGCAACAACTTTCTGCAGAGCAGATAGACCTAGCTCACCGGCACAGTTTGGTCGTTGAACGAAGTAGGGATCGACTTGTTGCACATCATGAACCAGGTGCTCAAACACATGGCGACGCATGCGAAACCTATAATGGAAAATACAGTGAGTACAAGTGTGAAGCACGTATTATGGACGTAAGAATAGATGGGCGTACGAAAAAAGATACCTCCTTGGGAATTGAGCATCCATGTACACCGGTTGGGCGCAAAAGTAGTTCGCTCGGATTCTTGCATCGCCACTCATATGGTCACGATGGATTCGAACATGACCGGGAATTGAACCAGCATACCGACGCTCGTTGCGTGCACGACGCCTAAGATGTTGGTACGTCGCAACCTCCAACTCATGTTCTTCATCTTCCATGTCTTGCGTCATCCTAAGAAAAATATTGCAATCTACGTACCGGTTCATTGTTGTGGAGCACTCTAAGTGAAGTGTTGAAGCGTGAGTGATTATTTATAGAACGGATAGGCTTCGGAGACAAGCCATCCTCTTGTTGTGCAGACGAAGCTAGTCGATGGCTTGTTCAAGAAGTGTCATGGCTTACGGTAGAAGCATGTGAATTTGCAAACATATTTTGATACTAATAAAATACTATGCGACATTTTATCGACAACAATTACACACTAAATAACATCGAATGTTAATTAATTTTTACAATTCGAAATTATTAATCAAGCATTGTTTTGGAGATTATTATTTCGAAAATTAGTAAATACATTATTTTGTGCATCCTTTGTATAGCGTGAAATGGGAAGAAAACAAAGAAAATAGAAAATGAAATGGAAAAAAGAAATCTGTTAACACTGTAGCTTTAGATGACCGAATTTAGAGGACGTTACTGGAGAATAAGAAGATATAGAGGACATAATCTTTTAGAGTGTGCTGTAAAGAACAGATAATAATCTTTTAGGGGATGGAATTTAGGGGACGCTACTGGAGACAACCTTATTCTCTGGTTCCTGAACTCTATTCCATTTAACAAGATTAGTTTAGTCTTTGCAGTACACAGAATTGGTGGCACTCAATTAATATTCTTTCTAACGTTGGGACTGCCCTTTGGACAGCGTTAATTAGTAACGGCAATGAAATTTCTCTCTATTTGTTCTTGCGTGCGTTAGCTCAACCGACGTTCTCGAGAAACCCATTTCAGTTTAGCTCCACCCATGAATACTGATCAATGATAATGAATGCTGCTGTAGTACTTAGTAACTCCCAATCCTAGCTGTTGTATATAACAGGCACGACACGTACGGCCATACGCAGCATCTGCACACAGACAAGTCTCGAATCTTCCAATCCCAACACGGCAATGACGATGGCAACGAGCATCTCGGCGGTGGCGCTGCTCTGCGCGGCCATCGTGGCCTCCTTCCTCCCGCTATCATCCGCCGGCGTCTCCCTCGTCTCCCTGACCTGCCGGAGGACGGCCCACGAGCGCCTCTGCATCTCCATCCTCGCGCCCGACAAACGGAGCGACGCCGCCGAGTCGGTCCAGCAGCTCGCCGTCATCGCGCTGACGGTTGCCAGGAACTCCACGCGGGACGCCCTGTGGCGCACGACGGTCCTGGGCGGCCGGGCTCCGACGCCGCTGGAGCGTGACCTCCTGGCGCAGTGCCGTGCCCTGTACTCGGAGTGCCTCCGCGAGACGACGAAGACGATAGCCTTGGTGACCGCGGCGAGCTACGATGCCGCGGCCCGCGCCTCGAGCGCCCTCCACTGGTACCCGGAGAAGTGCGAGAGCCTCCTGTACATGCAGAGGGTGGAGTCGGCCATGAAGCAAACAAACAAGCAGGTGGAGGAAGAGATGATCGCCTCATCGGATATCGTTCACTTGCTGCTTGCTAGGCGCGGAGCAGACAAATTAAACCTAGAATAACTTAGGGGTGTTTGGTTTAGAGGGACTAATTTTTAGTCCCTCTATTTTATACCATTTTAGTACTTAAATTATCAAATATAGAAACTAAAACTTTATTTTAGTTTCCATATTTAATAATTTAGGAACTAAAATTGAAGGGACTAAAGTTTAGTCCCTAAAACCAAACACCCCCTTACCTACGGTGTTGCACCGTGCTCGCGTTGCTTACCACAAATAAATACATAATATGGTTTTTTTCTAAACAGTTATCTATATAACTATTATTTAATGGAGAGAAAAATTCGCTGCTCTACCTTTTTCATCTTTCCAGCCCATCTACAATATTTCACTCTCTAACATCGCATCTCAGGCTTATAATAAAAAGTGTTCTATGAAAGCCTTAAAAGGATCTGGAATACTTAGAATGGGAGCCTGAGGCGAAGGTATAAGAGATTCCATATCGATCTCCTCTCGAGTCTCGATGAATGATGTTCTGGTGGCGGTCCACCGTGAAGTATGATATGTACTTTTACTTTGCCTTTTGCGTCGTTCGACGCCTCCTCATCCTCCTTGTCGCGCCGTTCGGCGAGCTGTCGTAGCACCTCCTCCTCATCGTGCCTTATGAGGTCATCGAAGGGCTACTGATCATCAGCAAGGAGTGCCTCCATGGGTGGCTTGATGATGTTGATGGTGGATACGTTGGTGTGATCTTTAGAATCGGCCATCTTGGGGCTGATTTTTGATAGATCTAAACACTCTTGTTCCCAGCAGAGTCGCTAAAAAGTTTATTAGTGTCGATCTGGCACAAACACTGGGAAGAACCACATGGCGGTGCTCTCTGCGGGAGAGCGGAGGGTCCGCGACATGGGGTCAAATGGTCTGCAACCTCGCTGCAGGAACGACTCCTCCTCTGCACTCTTCCCGGACACGGTCTACACCTGGGTCCGGACGGTTCGCGATAGCGTAGAAGGTCTTCTTCTTCGTGAAGAACCAGGATCTTGCCTCCCGAGAGGGGCCCTATCGGGGAGGAGAGTTCCAAGGGTTGTCTTGGGGTCGATGAGCCGCCCAAGACGCCTCTAGTCAACATAGAGTCGAACAGAGGCGGAGAAAGAGGTCGAGAAAGACTAATACTAGGCCTAGACTAAGGCTAGATTACTCCTACTACTAAGGAATGGAAAGAACAGTGCAAATAAGATAAATTTGATAGGTAGATTTGATTGGATCGATTATGGGGGCTTCAATCGGCCGTACTCCTTCATCTATATAAAGGGAAGGTTTGGATCCGTTACAAGGCGGTTCTAGAGCTTATCTCACATGTTTTGCTAATAAATCCCGCAAGAAATCTGGAACCCTAACTGATTCTGCACGCACACAGAGGGTCCGCGCCGCTATGGCGGACAGTCCGGACTGTGGACAGTCCAACCCTGAGACCTGGTCGTCTGTACTATCATTTTCAATGCTCAATGGCTGCAAAGATCATTACAACCAACCTTTTAGCCCACCTGTATAATAGTTATATCTTTATTACTAATGTATACCCCACTTGTCTCTCTTATAAGGTTTTTTGATTCTCATGTCTAAGCCAACTATAAGTTTACATATCGCTTCTTCTATCTCCTCTTCTCTCTCTTTCGATTCAGCATTTAGCCTTATTCTAGCCTGTTATTATGCTTGATCTAAGGCTATGACCAGCAGATCGTGTATATGACTGTGCAAAAACACTGTTTTACACTGCAAACGGTATTGTTTAAAGAGTGAAATTTGAAATGAGAGACATGAATGGGTGCATGGGAACAGCACGTGACGAGTAGGCTACGCATCAAAAGTTTGAAGTGAAGACAAACTTTACATCAAAACTGTAGAAATTGCCGAGATATAAAATTGTATGAATGGCATTTTTTTAACCTGAAACGTTAACTTTTGATTATCTGGCTCACATCTTGTGGAAAACCAAACGATTTGATGTAGCAGGGCGAATAGCCATTGCCATGCAGATAACTTCTTGGCCGAAGAGAAAGCATTGTGTTGAATTAGGCTCCGTGAGGAAGGCAAGACATGACCTGCAACCATTTTTTCTTCTTATATATTAAACCAGGACCTGTTCCTCCCATACTAAGGTGGACACGTCGTCTAAATATCCAGAGCCGTCAGATCGTTTATCCGTAATGAGATCCTGTCGTCCAGCTGTTGCTTATTGTTGCGTCTTATCTGGCTACTCCAACTCTTCGACTACCTTTTTTAGTCGTATACTCGAGTCCTCTAGAAAGCTCTGTCGTGGGAGAAAAAGTGAGAAGAGGTCACGTGAAGGCGACACCTCCCAGGCTGCAGACGGCGACACTTGACCTCAGTGTCGTCGTCGCTTCTTTCTTCCTCAAGCGTTTCCTATTCAGACTTCCTCCTTCTGGAGGTAACACTCATTTATTTTCCTCTCTCTCTCTCTCTCTGTTATCCCATCTCCCATTCACTTTCCCATCTGTGCCCTGCACAGCCAGTTCCCCCTTGCCTTGCTTGTTCCGTCCGACCGTTGGCGTGCTACTTGCTTCCGCCGTTCGCCCCTCCTTCCCAGCGCCACCATTTCTCAACAGGATGCAGGGCCGCGTTCGCTCGCCCTGTCCAAAAGTCGGTGTGCCACTTGCTCCTGACGTCCGCGCCTTCCGTTCCTATATGAGTGTTTGGTATTTTGTTTCACTTCAATTGTGACATTTTCTTTAGTTAGTGTGGACTTTAGTTAAAGGACTATCTGCATCTATGCAGGATGGTAACAAAGGTGTATCGGATAACCAGATATAATTGACGATTTTTTCTCCATAAGTTGTTAACTTTACTTTGGCCGGTTTGCCTGTAATTGCTTAAGTGCCAGTTGGTGACCAGCCAACTGATATTGAAGTCAGAATAAGGATAATGATAATATCATACATCAAACAAAGGACATGTATCATCTTAGCTATTTCGCCAGCAAATGCAGATTTAGCAAACTCTGATGCTCTTCTATTGGCTCGGGTTGCTGACTCTAATGGTATGTGTGCCTTGCATAATGTATATCCTGACCACTAGAACATTTCAGTTCAGAATTAGTATTCTTAATAACACAACACTTTTTGCTTCTTCTTTTTTCACTTTGTCGAGTTTAACACTCAGCAAAGAGTGTCTTGCCGAGTGCAATGACCATAGCACTCGACAAAGAGAGCACACATGAGAACCGGGAAAGCGTCTTTACCGAGTGCTATGGTCCTGGCACTAGACAAAGAAGCTCTGTTTTTGAGTGCCAGCCAGAGCACTCGACTGCGGGCGAGGCACTGGAGCTCCCTTTACCGAGTGCCAGACACGCAGTCACTTGACAAAGGGACCTTCTTTGCCGAGTGCCAGCTTACGACACTCGGCACAAAGCGAACGGCAAAGAGAACGTTGTCGATGCATTGTTCACTGAGTCCTTTTTACTGAGTACCACACTCGGCAAAAGCGTTTGCCGAGTGTTACCGAACCTTTGCTGAGTGCCTAGGGCACTCGACAAAGAACTTTGTTCCGGTAGTGTTGGTTATCTTGTTGCGGAATTTGTTGATCAACATTGTTGTTTAACGTTTTCGTCTTAATTTTATCTCTTGACGTTGTTACAATTTTCATTTATGCTTAATTATATAATATAAAACACAAAAATATGTATGTTATGTTGGCTAGGTGGGTATGATTGTGGGTTTAGAGCCAACAACCATACCCGTTTGTTTTCTTTCATTTTGAGGAATTGGAATCTTACTATTGGAATAGACTATTTTTTAGAATGCGACATTCCACCACTTTCCAAAGTTATCATATAAGCCTATCTCAAATTCATAAGGTGAGAGATGGAAATTGATTTTATAGATTTACATGTTATTTTTCCGATGTACAACTTATAGCACACTCTTCTACTTACTTCGTTATAACATGAATGTAGTATACAACTATCTCTGTCATATGATTTAAGATAATATACAAATATATTACATATATAAATATATAAACTTAATTAATTTTGTCAAATTATAATTATTAAAATGAAATTCAATTCAACGAAACAAACTGGGCCTAATTTGAATCTCCATTTATACACAGTTTTAACATTTTTACTATTTAAATGCGGGAGAGCGCAACAACGTGGAAACCTGGAAACCTCTGATCCTTTAATATAATAGAGATAGAAATAGAGAAAATACATTATGTAGTAGTAGAGAAATACTGTATGAAGGAAGCTTTATTCTCTGGTTCCTGAACTCTATTCCATTTAACAAGATTGGTTTAGTCTTTGCAGCACGCAGAATTGGTGGCACTCAATTAATATTCTTTCTAACGCTTTATTCTCTGGTTCCTGAACTCTATTCCATTTAACAATATTGGTTTAGTCTTTGCAGCACGCAGAATTGGTGGCACTCAATTAATATTCTTTCTAACGTTGGGACTGCACTTTGGACAGCGTTAATTAGTAACGGCAATGAAATTTCTCTCTATTTGTTCTTGCGTGCGTTAGCTCAACCGACGTTCTCGAGAAACCCATTTCAGTTTAGCTCCACCCATGAATACTGATCAATGATAATGAATGCTGCTGTAGTACTTAGTAACTCCCAATCCTAGCTGTTGTATATAACAGGCAGCACGACACGTACGGCCATACGCAGCATCTGCACACAGACTAAGTCTCGAATCTTCCAATCCCAACACGGCAATGACGATGGCAACGAGCATCTCGGCGGTGGCGCTGCTCTGCGCGGCCATCGTGGCCTCCTTCGTCCCGCTATCGTCCGCCGGCGTCTCCCTCGTCTCCCTGACCTGCCGCAGGACGGCCCACGAGCGCCTCTGCATCTCCATCCTCGCGCCCGACAGACGGAGCGACGCCGCCGAGTCGGTCCAGCAGCTCGCCGTCATCGCGCTGACGGTTGCCAGGAACTCCACGCGGGACGCCCTGTGGCGCACGACGGTCCTGGGCGGCCGGGCTCCGACGCCGCTGGAGCGTGACCTCCTGGCGCAGTGCCGTGCCCTGTACTCGGAGTGCCTCCGCGAGACGACGAAGACGATAGCCTTGGTGACCGCTGCGAGCTACGACGCCGCGGCCCGCGCCTCGAGTACCCTCCACTGGTACCCGGAGAAGTGCGAGAGCCTCCTGTACATGCAGAGGGTGGAGTCGGCCATGAAGCAAACAAACAAGCAGGTGGAGGAGGAGATGATCGCCTCATCGGATATCGTTCACTTGCTGCTTGCTAGGCGCGGAGCAGACAAATTAAACCTAGAATAACTTATCTACGGTGTGGCACCGTACTCGTGTTGCTTACCACAAATAAATGCATATATGTTTTTTTTCTAAACAGTTATCTATATAGCTAATATTTAATGGAGAAAAAAATTCACTGCTCTACCTTTTTCATCTTTCCAGCCCATCTAAAATATTTCACTCTCTAACATCTGCATCTCAGGCTTATAATAAGTGTTCTATGAAAGCCTTAAAAGATAGATTCGGAATACTTACAACGGGAGCATGAGGCGAAGGTAGGAGAGATTCCATATCGATCTCCTCTCGAGTCTCGATGAATAATATTCTGGAGGCGGTCCACCGTGAAATATGATATGTACTTTTCCTTTGCCTTTTTGCGTCGTTTGGTGCCTCCTCATCCTCCTTGTCGCGTCGTTCGGCGAGCTATCGTAGCATCTCCTCCTCATCGTGCCTTATGAGTTCATCGAAGGGTTATTGGTCATCAGCAAGGAGTGCCTCCATGGGTGGTTTGATGATGTTGGTGGTGGAGACGTTGGTGTGATCTTTAGAACCGACCATCTGAGGGCTGATTTTTGATAGATCTAAACACTCTTGTCCCCAGCAGAGTCGTTAAAAAGTTTGTTGGCGTCGATCTGACACAAACACTAGGAAGACCCACATGGCGGTGCTCTTTGCGGGAGAGCAGAGGGTCCGCGACACGGGGTCAAATGGTCTGCAACCTCGCTGCAGGAACGACTCCTCCTCTGCACTCTTCCTAGCTAGACGGTCCGCACCTGGGGCCGGACGGTTCACAATAGCGCGGAGGGTCTTATTCTCCGTGAAGAACTAGGATCTCGCCTCCCGAGAGGGGCCCTGTTGGGGAGGAGAGTTCCAAGGGTTGTCTTGGGGTCGATGAACCGCCCAAGACGCCTCTAGTCAACATAGAGTCGAACAGCGGCGGAGAAAGAGGCCGAGAAAGACTAATACTAGGCCTAGACTAAGGCTAGATTACTTCTACTCCTAAGGAATGGAAAGAACAGTGCAAATAAGATAAATTTGATAAGTAGATTTGATTGGATCGATTGTGGGAGCTTTAATCGGCCGTACTCCTTCATCTATATAAAGGGAAGGTTTGGATCCGTTACAAGGCGGTTCTAGAGCTTATCTCGCATGTTTTGCTAACAAATCGCACAAGAAATCTGGAACCCTAACTGATTCTGCACGCACGCAGAGGGTCCGCGTCGCTATGGCGGACAATCCGGACTGTGGACAGTCCAGCCCTGATACCTAGTCGTTCGTACTATCATTTTCAATGCTCAGTGGCTGCAAAGATCATTACAGCCAACCTTTTACTCCACCTGTATAATAGTTATATCTTTATTACTAATGTATACCCCACTTGTCTCTCTTATAAGGTTTTTTGATTCTCATGTAAGCCAGCTATAAGTTTACATATCGCTTCTTCTATCTCCTCTTCTCTCTCTTTCAATTCATCATTTAGCCTTATTCTAGCATGTTATTATGCTTGATCTAAGGCTATGACCAGCAGATCGTGTATATGACCGTACAAAAACATTGTTTTACACTACAAACGGTATTTTTAAAGAGTGAAGTTTGAAATGAGAGACATGAATGGGTGCATGGGGACAGCACGTGACGAGTAGGCGACACATCAAAAGTTTGAAGTGAAGACAAACCTTACATCAAAACTATAGAAATTGTCGAGATATAAAATTGTATAAACAACATTTTTTAACCTGAAACGTTAACTTTTGATTATCTGGTTCACATCTTGCGGAAAACCAAACGATTCGATGCAGCAGGGCGAATAGCCATTGCCATGCAGATAACTTTCTGGCCGAAGAGAACAGAAAGCATTGTGTTGAATTAGGCTCCGTGAGGAAGGCAAGACATGATCCTGCAGCCATTTTTTCTTCTTATATATTAAACCAGGGCCCGTTCCTCCCATACTAAGGTGGATACGTCGTCTAAATTTCCAGAGTCGTCAGATTGTTTATCCATAATAAGATCCTATCGTCTATCTGTTGCTTATTGTTGCGTCTTATCTACCTGCTCCAACTCTTTGACTACCTTTTTTTAGTAGTATACTCGAGTCCTATGGAAATTTCTATCGTGGGAGAAAAAGTGAGGAGAGGTCACGTGAAGGCGACACCTCCCAGGCTGCAGACGGCGACACTTGACCTCAGCGTCGTCGTCGCTTCTTTCTTCCTCAAGCGTTTCCTATTCAGACTTCCTCCTTCTGGAGGTAACACTCATTTCTTCCCCCCCCTCTCTCTGTTATCCCATCTCCCGTTCACTTTTCCATATGTGCCTTGCACAACCAGTTCCCCCTTGCCTTGCTTGTTCCGTACGGCCGTCGGCATGATACTTGCTTCTGTCGTTCGCCCCTCCTTCCCTGCACCGCCATTTCTCAGCAGGAAGCAGGGCCGCGTTCGCTTGCCCTGTCCAAAAGTCGGCGTGCCACTTGCTCCTGACGTCCGCGCATTCCGTTCCTATATGAGTGTTTGGTATTTTGTTTCACTTCAATTGTGACATTTTCTTTAGTTAGTGTGGACTTTAGTTAAAGGACTATCTGCATCTATGCAGGATGGTAACAAAGGTGTATCGGATAACTAGATACGATTGACGATTTTTTCTCCAAAAGTTATTAACTTCACTTTGGCTGGTTTGCCTGTAATTGCTAAGGTGCCAGTTGGTGACCAGCCAACTGATATTGAAGTCAGAATAAGGATAGTGATAATATCATATATATCAAACAAAGGACATGTATCATCTTAGCTATTTCGCCAACAAATGCAGATTCAGCAAACTCTGATGCTCTTCTATTGGCTCGGGTTGCTGACCCTGATGGTATGTGTGCCTTGCATAATGTATATCCTGTCCACTAGAACATTTCAGTTCAGAATTAGTATTCCTAATAACACAGTGCTTTTTGCTTCTTTTTTGTCACTTTGTCGAGTTTAACACTCAACAAAGAGTGTCTTGCCAAGTGCAATGACCATAACACTCGACAAAGAGAGCACACATGGGAACCGGTAAAGCGTCTTTACCGAGTGCTATGGTCCTGGCACTCGACAAAGAAGCTCTATTTGTTGAGTGTCAGCTAGAGCACTCGACTGCGGGCGAGGCACTGGAGCTCCCTTTACCGGGTGCCAGACAGGCAGTCACTTGACAAAGGGACCTTCTTTGCCGAGTGCCAGCTTACGACACTCGGCACAAAGCTCCATTTGCCGAGAGTCAGACCAGCAGGAATTCAGCAAAGTCTCTTTTCTTTGTTGAGTGCCTTTCTGCACACCTGACAAATGGTCTATCATTGTCACTTGGCACCGTCACAGCGATTTTTCTTTGACGAGTGGCCGACATAAAGTACTCGGGAAAGAGAACGTTGCCGATGCACTGTTCACTGAGTCCTTTTTACTGAGTACTGAGAGCACCTAGAGGGGGGGGGGTGAATAGGTGATCCTGTAAAAACTTAAACTTAAGCCACAAAAACTTGTTAAGGGTTAGTACAAGTATGGCCAAGTGGCTAGAGAGAATTCAAAACACGATAACCACAAGAAAGCAATCACAGAGTTGACACGGTGGTTATCCCGTGGTTCGGCCAAGTACAAAACTTGCCTACTCCACGTTGTGGCGTCCCAATGGACGAGAGTTGCACTCAACTCCTCTCAAGTGATCCAATGATCAACTTGAATACCACGGTGTTTTTCTTTCCTTTGATCTTTTCCCGTTTGCGAGGAATCTCCACAACTTGGAGTCTCTCGCCCTTACAATTGAGTTCACAAAGAAATACGGAGTAAGGTGGGAATGAGCAACGCACACAAGACTCGAAAATCAGAGCAACAACACGCACACAAGTCGCAACAAGAGCTCGCAACGCAACACAAAGAGTTCACAACTCCACAAGAGCTCTATATGCTATCACAATGAAACGAATGCGTGAGATTGATGTCTTGGTGCTTAGAAGAGTTGTAGGAATGCTTGGTATGCTCCTCCATGCGCCTAGGGGTCCCTTTTATAGCCCCAAGGCAGCTAGGAGCCGTTGGGAACAAATCTGGAAAGCCATCTTTGCCTTCTGTCTCGTGGCGCACCGGACAGTCCGGTGCACACCGGACACTGTCCGGTGCCCGATTTGTTTCCTTAAATGGCGAAGCCGACCGTTGCCGACCGTTGCAGATCTGGCGCACCGGACAGTCCGGTGCACACCGGACAGTCCGGTGCTTCCTTCCGACCGTTGGCTCGGCCACGTGTCGCGTGCCGATCGCGCGGCCGACCGTTGGCCCGGCCGACCGTTGGCTCACCGGACAGTCCGGTGCACACCGGACAGTCCGGTGAATTTTAGCCGAAGTCGCCGGAGAAAAAACCGAGAGCGGCCTCTTCGGCCGAGGCAGCCTGGCGCACCGGACACTGTCCGGTGCACCACCGGACACTGTCCGGTGCACCACCGGACAGTCCGGTGCCCCAGACCGAAGCAGCCCCTTGGCTGTACACAGCCAAGTCTTCTCTTCTCTTCTTCTATCTGTTTCTAACACTTAGACAAATATATTAGTACACAAAACCAATGTACTAAGGCTTAGAAACATACCTTAACTTGTGATTTGCACTTTGATCATCCTTGGGCATATTTTCACATTTAAGCACTTGTGTTTGCACTCAATCACCAAAATACTTAGAAATGGCCCAAAGGCACATTTCCCTTTCAATCTCCCCCTTTTTGGTGATTTATGCCAACACAATATAAAGCAACTAGAACAAGTGCAAAATCACTTTAAATAAAAACTCAAATTGGTTTTATTCAATTTTGGCATATATGGATCATCCTTTGCCACCACTTGGTTTGTTCTTGCAAATCAAACTCAAATCTCTATCTCTAAGTCAAACACACATGTTGAAGTATAAAGAGAGTCATTCCAAAAGAGATTGATCAAAGATTTCAAAAACTCCCCCTATTTCCCATAATCAATACTTCTCCCCACAAGAAGCCAACTTTTGACAAGAGAGACAATAAAAGCTTTTGACACAACAAAAACTCTATTCTACTATTTTCAAAATCTCTCAAGTGGTAGCTGATCCATTTATCGCTTTGGCCTTTATTTTCTCCCCCTTTGGCATCAAGCACCAAAATGGGATCAATCTTGGCCTTTTAACCTCATTGCCTCACCAAAGTCTTCAATTAAGAGCAAATGGCAATAAGATTTCATGAGATGAACTTGGAATTAGTTACCCTCTCATCGGAGTGCAGTGGAAGTCTTTCATGGTCCAAGTCCACCTTTTCCCTTTCAATCCTCCTTCGAGACTAAATTATCAAACTCAAGCACAAGGTTAGTCTCAAAGGGTCAAGTTGTAACACATCTCCCCCTAAACATGTGCATCACTTTGCAACGGACTTGTGAGGTCCAGGGAGTGTTTGTACAACTTGAGCACCATAATAAGCAACATAATGCAAAAAAAAGAACATGATCAAAAGCATAACTACATGTATGCTACAATTCAATCCAGGTTCTGCGAATCTAAGACATTTAGCTCACTACGCAACCTGCAAAAGGTCTTCTCATCTAGAGGCTTAGTGAAGATATCGGCTAGCTGGTTCTCGGTGCTAACATGAAACACTTCGATATCTCCCTTTTGCTGGTGGTCTCTCAAAAAGTGATGCCGGATGTCTATGTGCTTTGTGCGGCTGTGTTCAACAGGATTTTCCGCCATGCGGATAGCACTCTCATTGTCACATAGGAGTGGGACTTTGCTCAGATTGTAGCCAAAGTCCCGGAGGGTTTGCCTCATCCAAAGTAGTTGCGCGCAACACTGTCCTGCGGCAACATACTCGGCCTCAGCGGTGGATAGGGCAACGGAGGTTTGTTTCTTAGAGTTCCATGACACCAGGGACCTTCCTAAGAATTGGCACGTCCCCGATGTACTCTTCCTATCGACCTTACATCCAGCATAGTCGGAGTCTGAATATCCAATCAAGTCAAAGGTAGACCCCTTTGGATACCAGAGCCCGAAGCAAGGCGTAGCAACCAAATATCTAAGAATTCGCTTCACCGCCACTAAGTGACATTCCTTAGGATCGGATTGAAATCTAGCACACATGCATACGCTAAGCATAATATCCGGTCTACTAGCACATAAGTAAAGCAAAGAACCTATCATTGACCGGTATGCTTTTTGATCAACGGACTTACCTCCTTTGTTGAGGTCGGTGTGTCCGTCGGTCCCCATCGGAGTCTTTGCGGGCTTGGCGTCCTTCATCCCAAACCGCTTTAGCAGATCTTGCGTGTACTTCGTTTGGGAGATGAAGGTGCCGTCCTTGAGTTGCTTCACTTGGAACCCAAGGAAGTAGCTCAACTCGCCCATCATCGACATCTCGAATTTCTGCGTCATCACCCTGCTAAACTCTTCACAAGACTTTTGGTTAGTAGAACCAAATATTATGTCATCGACATAAATTTGGCACACAAACAAATCACCATCACATGTCTTTGTAAAAAGAGTTGGATCGGCTTTCCCAACCTTGAAAGCATTAGCAATTAAAAAGTCTCTAAGGCATTCATACCATGCTCTTGGGGCTTGCTTAAGTCCATAGAGCGCCTTAGAGAGCTTACACACATGGTCGGGGTACCGTTCATCCTCGAAGCCAGGGGGTTGCTCCACGTACACCTCCTCCTTGATTGGCCCGTTGAGGAAAGCGCTCTTCACATCCATTTGGTACAACCTGAAAGAATGGTGAGCGGCATATGCTAGCAAAATACGAATGGACTCTAGCCTAGCCACAGGAGCAAAGGTCTCCTCAAAGTCCAAACCTGCGACTTGGGCATAACCTTTTGCCACAAGTCGAGCCTTGTTCCTCGTCACCACCCCGTGCTCGTCCTGTTTGTTGCGGAACACCCACTTGGTTCCCACAACATTTTGCTTCGGACGAGGCACCAGTGTCCAAACTTCATTGCGCTTGAAGTTGTTTAGCTCCTCTTGCATGGCCAACACCCAGTCCGGATCTAGCAAGGCCTCCTCTACCCTGAAAGGCTCAATAGAAGAGACAAAAGAGTAATGCTCACAAAAATTAACTAATCGAGATCGAGTAGTTACTCCCTTGCTAATGTCACCCAGAATTTGGTCGACGGGATGATCCCTTTGAATCATCGCTCGAACTTGAGTTGGAGGTGCCGGTTGCGCTTCTTCCTCTATCACTTGATCATCTTGTGCTCCCCCTTGATCAAGCGCCTCCACTTGAGGTACCTGTTCGTCATCTTCGGTTGGGGGTTGCACCATAGTTGAGGAAGAAGGTTGATCTCGTTTATCTTGTTCCTGTGGCCGTACTTCTCCAATCGCCATGGTTCGTATAGCGGCTGTCGGAACATCTTCTTCATCTACATCATCACAATCAACAACTTGCTCTCTTGGAGAGCCATTAGTCTCATCAAATACAACGTCGCTAGAGACTTCAACCAAACCCGATGATTTGTTGAAGACTCTATACGCCTTTGTATTTAAGTCATAACCTAACAAAAACCCTTCTACAGCTTTGGGAGCAAACTTAGAATTTCTACCTTTCTTCACTAGAATGTAGCATTTACTCCCAAATACACGAAAGTACGATACATTGGGTTTGTTACCGGTTAGTAGCTCATACGACGTCTTCTTGAGGAGGCGATGAAGGTAGACCCTGTTGATGGCGTGGCAAGCAGTGTTAACTGCTTCCGTCCAAAAGCACTCGGGGGTCTTGAACTCTCCTAGCATCGTCCTCGCCATGTCAATGAGCGTCCTGTTCTTCCTCTCTACCACACCATTTTGCTATGGTGTGTAGGGAGCGGAGAACTCGTGCTTGATCCCTTCTTCTTCAAGGAACTCCTCCACTTGAAGGTTCTTGAATTCGGACCCGTTGTCGCTCCTTATCTTCTTCACTTTGAGCTCAAACTCATTTTGAGCCCTCCTGAGGAAGCGCTTGAGGGTCCCTTGGGTTTCAGACTTATCCTGCAAAAAGAACACCCAAGTGAAGCGGGAAAAGTCATCAACAATAACTAGACCATACTTACTTCCTCCTATGCTCAGATAGGCGACGGGTCCAAAAAGGTCCATATGCAGCATCTCCAAGGGTCTTGATGTTGTCATCACATTTTTGGTGTGATGAGAGCCTCCCACCTGTTTCCCTGCTTGACAAGCTGCACAAGGTCTATCTTTTTCGAATTGAACATTAGTTAGACCTATCACATGTTCTCCCTTTAGAAGCTTGTGAAGGTTCTTCATCCCCACATGTGCTAAGCGGCGATGCCACAGCCAGCCCATGCTAGTCTTAGCTATTAAGCATGCATCTAGACCGGCCTCTTCTTTTGCAAAATCAACTAAATAAAGTTTGCCGTCTAATACACTCTTAAAAGCTAGTGAACCATCACTTCTTCTAAAGACAGACACATCTACATTTGTAAATAGACAATTATACCCCATATGACATAATTGACTCACAGATAGCAGATTATATCCAAGAGACTCAACTAAAAACACATTAGATATGGAGTGCTCACTAGAAATTGCAATTTTACCTAAACCTTTTACCTTGCCTTGATTCCCATCACCGAATATAATTGAATCTTGGGAATCTTTATTCTTGACGTAGGAGGTGAACATCTTCTTCTCCCCCGTCATATGGTTTGTGCATCCGCTGTCGATAATCCAGCTTGAACCCCCGGATGCATAAACCTGCAAGGCAAATTTAGGCTTGGGACTTAGGTACCCAACTCTTGTTGGGTCCTACAAGGTTAGTCACAATTTCCTTAGGGACCCAAATGCAAGTTTTATCACCTTTGCATTTTGCCCCTAACTTCCTAGCAATTACTTTTCTATCCTTTCTACAAATTGCAAATGAAGTATTCAAAGCACAATAAATTATAGAAGGTTCATTTGCTATTTTCCTAGGAGCATGAATAACATTCCTTCTAGGCACATGATGAATAGCATTTCTTTTAGGAATAACATTTCTCCTAGTAACATTTCTATCATACACATAAGAGGAACTAGGAGCAAACATGGCATGAGAATCATAAACATATGAATCATAAGCATCATGACTTACATTTCTAGTTTGTCTTCTATCATGATACAAAAATGCATGGTTCCTTTTAGCACTAGTAGCCATAGGGGCCTTCCCTTTCTCCTTGGCGGGAATGGGAGCCTTATGGCTTGTTAAGTTCTTAGCTTCTCTCTTGAAGCCAAGTCCATCCTTAATTGAGGGGTGTCTACCAATTGTGTAGGCATCCCTTGCAAATTTTAGCTTATCGAAATCATTCTTGCTAGTCTTAAGTTGAGCATTAAGACTAGCCAGTTCATCATTAAGCTTGGAAATTGAAACTAGGTGTTCACTACAAGCATTAATGTCAAAGTCTTTACACCTAGTACAAATTTCAACATGTTCTACACAAGAATTGGATTTGTTTGCTACTTCTAATTTAGCATTTAAATCATTGTTGACACCTTTCAAAGTAGAAATGGTTTCATGACAAGTAGATAGTTCAAAAGAAAGCATTTCATTTCTCTTAACCTCTAAAGCATAGGATTTTTGTGCCTCAACAAATTTATCATGCTCTTCATACAACAAATCCTCTTGCTTTTCTAAAAGTATATTCTTTTCATTCAAGGCATCAATTAATTCATTAATTTTGTCTATCTTAGATCTATCTAAGCCCTTGAACAAACATGAATAATCTACTTCATCCTCATCACTAGATTCGTCCTCACTTGAAGAAGCATAGGTAGAGTTGCGAGTACATACCTTCTTCTCCCTTGCCATAAGGCATGTGTGACGCTCGTTGGGGAAGAGGGTTGATTTGTTGAAGGCGGTGGCGGCGAGTCCTTCATTGTCGGAGTCGGATGAGGAGCAATCCGAGTCCCACTCCTTGCCTAGATGCGCCTCACCCTTTGCCTTCTTATAATGCTTCTTCTTTTCCCTCTTGTTTCCCTTTTCCTGGTCACTTTCATTATCAGGACAGTTAGCAATAAAATGACCAAGCTTACCGCATTTGAAGCATGATCGCTTCCCCTTGGTCTTAGTCTTGCTCGGCTGTCCATTGCGACCCTTTAGCACCGTCTTGAAGCGCTTAATGATGAGAGCCATTTCTTCATCATTAAGCCCGGCCGCCTCAATTTGCGCCACCTTGCTTGGTAGTGCCTCCTTGCTCCTCGATGCCTTGAGAGCAATGGGTTGAGGCTCGTGGATTGGACCGTTCAACGCGTCATCGACGTACCTTGCCTCCTTGATCATCATCCGCCCGCTCACGAATTTTCCAAGTACTTCTTCGGGCGTCATCATCGTGTACCTGGGGTTCTCACGAATATTGTTCACGAGATGAGGATCAAGAACGGTAAATGACCTGAGCATTAGGCGGACGACGTCGTGATCCGTCCAACGCGTGCTTCCGTAGCTCCTTATCTTGTTGATAAGGGTCTTGAGCCGGTTGTAAGTTTGAGTTGGCTCTTCTCCCCTTATCATGGCGAATCGTCCAAGCTCGCCCTCCACCAACTCCATCTTGGTGAGCATGGTGATGTCGTTCCCCTCGTGAGAGATCTTGAGGGTGTCCCATATCTGCTTGGCATTGTCCAAGCCGCTCACCTTATTGTACTCTTCCCTGCACAAAGATGCTAAGAGAACAGTAGTAGCTTGTGCATTTTTATGAATTTGTTCATTGATAAACATAGGGCTATCCGAGCTATCAAATTTCATTCCATTCTCTACAATCTCCCATATGCTTGGATGGAGAGAGAATAAATGACTACGCATTTTGTGACTCCAAAATCCATAGTCCTCCCCATCAAAATGTGGAGGTTTACCAAGAGGAATGGAAAGCAAATGCGAATTCGAACTATGTGGAATACGAGAATAATCAAATGAAAAGTTCGAATTAACCGGTTTCCTTTGTTTGTCGTGGTCGTCGTTCTTTTGGGAAGAAGAGGACTCATCGCTGTCGTAGTAGACGATCTCCTTGATGCGTCTTGTCTTCTTCTTCTTCCCATCTCTTCGCTTGTGGCCCGAGCCCGAGTCATTGGACTTGTCATCCCTTGGCTCGTTGACGAAGGACTCCTTCTCCTTGTCGTTGATCACAATTCCCTTCCCCTTAGGATCCATCTCTTCGGGCGGTTAGTCCCTTTCTTGAAGAGAACGGCTCTGATACCAATTGAGAGCACCTAGAGGGGGGGGGTGAATAGGTGATCCTGTAAAAACTTAAACTTAAGCCACAAAAACTTGTTAAGGGTTAGTACAAGTATGGCCAAGTGGCTAGAGAGAATTCAAAACACGATAACCACAAGAAAGCAATCACAGAGTTGACACGGTGGTTATCCCGTGGTTCGGCCAAGTACAAAACTTGCCTACTCCACGTTGTGGCGTCCCAATGGACGAGAGTTGCACTCAACTCCTCTCAAGTGATCCAATGATCAACTTGAATACCACGGTGTTTTTCTTTCCTTTGATCTTTTCCCGTTTGCGAGGAATCTCCACAACTTGGAGTCTCTCGCCCTTACAATTGAGTTCACAAAGAAATACGGAGTAAGGTGGGAATGAGCAACGCACACAAGACTCGAAAATCATAGCAACAACACGCACACAAGTCGCAACAAGAGCTCGCAACGCAACACAAAGAGTTCACAACTCCACAAGAGCTCTATATGCTATCACAATGAAACGAATGCGTGAGATTGATGTCTTGGTGCTTAGAAGAGTTGTAGGAATGCTTGGTATGCTCCTCCATGCGCCTAGGGGTCCCTTTTATAGCCCCAAGGCAGCTAGGAGCCGTTGGGAACAAATCTGGAAAGCCATCTTTGCCTTCTGTCTCGTGGCGCACCGGACAGTCCGGTGCACACCGGACACTGTCCGGTGCCCGATTTGTTTCCTTAAATGGCGAAGCCGACCGTTGCCGACCGTTGCAGATCTGGCGCACCGGACAGTCCGGTGCACACCGGACAGTCCGGTGCTTCCTTCCGACCGTTGGCTCGGCCACGTGTCGCGTGCCGATCGCGCGGCCGACCGTTGGCCCGGCCGACCGTTGGCTCACCGGACAGTCCGGTGCACACCGGACAGTCCGGTGAATTTTAGCCGAAGTCGCCGGAGAAAAAACCGAGAGCGGCCTCTTCGGCCGAGGCAGCCTGGCGCACCGGACACTGTCCGGTGCACCACCGGACACTGTCCGGTGCACCACCGGACAGTCCGGTGCCCCAGACCGAAGCAGCCCCTTGGCTGTACACAGCCAAGTCTTCTCTTCTCTTCTTCTATCTGTTTCTAACACTTAGACAAATATATTAGTACACAAAACCAATGTACTAAGGCTTAGAAACATACCTTAACTTGTGATTTGCACTTTGATCATCCTTGGGCATATTTTCACATTTAAGCACTTGTGTTTGCACTCAATCACCAAAATACTTAGAAATGGCCCAAAGGCACATTTCCCTTTCAAGTACCACACTCAGCAAAGCGTTTGTCGAGTTACCGAGCCTTTGCCGAATGACTAGGGCACTCGATAAAGAACTTTGTTCTGATAGTGGTGGTTATCTTGTTGTGGAATCCGTTGATCAACGTTGTTGTTTACCGTTTTCGTCTTAATTTTATCTCTTGACATTGTTACAATTTTCGTTTATGCTTAATTATATAATATAAAACACAAAAATATGTATGTTATGTTGGCTAGGTGGGTACGATTGTGGGGGCTTCAATCAATCGTACTCCTTCATCTATATAAAGGAAAGGTTTGGATCCGTTACAAGGCGGTTCTAGAGCTTATCCCGCATGTTTTGCTAACAAGTCCCGCAAGAAATCTAGAACCCTAACTGATTCTGCACACACGCAGAGGGTCCACGCCGCTATGGCATACAGTCCAACTGTGAGACCTGGTCGTCCGTATTGTCATTTTCAATGCTCAAATGGCTGCAAAGATCATTAGAGCCAACCTTTTAGCCCACCTGCATAATTGTTATATCTTTATTACTAATGTATACCCCACTTGTCTCTCTTATAAGTTTTTTTATTCTCATGTCTAAGCGAGCTATAAGTTTACATATCACTTCTCTCTCTTTCAATTCAGCATTTAGCCTTGTTGTAGCGTGTTATTATACTTGCTCTAAGCTATGACCAACAGATCGTGTATATGATCGTGCAAAAACACACAGTTTTACACTGCAAACAGTACTATTTAAGGAGTGAAGTTTGAAATGAGAGAGTGAACGACGACAACACGTGACGAGTAGGCGACGCATCAAAAGTTTGAAGTGAAGATAAACTTTATATCAAAACTGTAGAAATTGTCGAGGTATAAAATTTTATAAATGGCATTTTTTTAACCTGAAACGTTAGCTTTTGATCATTTTGCTCACATATTGCGGAAACCAAAGGATTCGATGCAGCATGGCGAAGAGCCATTGCCATGCATGCAGATATAACTTCCTGGCCGAAGAGAAAGCATTATTGTGTTTAATTAGGCTCCATGAAGAAGGCCAAACCTGAGCCATAGTAGTATAGTAGTGGATGTAGAGATGGCAATGGGCCCCGATTCCTCGCGGGGAATTCCTCCATTACGGGATGGAGATGGGGAAGGTTCTCCCCCCACGGGGATGTAAACGGGGAAAAATCCTCCCCCGATGGGTAAATGGGGACGGGGATGGGGAAACATTCCCCATCCCCGTTCCCCGCGGGGACCCGTTAAACTTGTATATGGTGATGTTTTCATGTAATATATAATGATAAAAATAAATAATTACATTGTTAAGAGATAACTCGTTGTACAAATATGCTTATTTTGATGTACATATAATGAGTTCTAACATCTGACTATATAAGTGATAATGTTTTGTATTAATAACAAAGAAAGTATGTCATAATTATAATTTAAACGGGGACGGGGATCCCCGATGGGGATTTATCCCCGCGGGGAACGAGGATGAAGAAGAAATGCTCCCCGCAAGAGTTTGTGGGGATCCCTGCGGGAATTTTTTTTGTCGCGTGGCCCCGTTGCCATCCATAAGTGGATGCGACGACGCGACCATTGCGGCGTGAACCGTGCGCAGCATGATACACGCAACAAGATCGGGCCGCCACGTGTTCGTTGAGAAAGGATCCATTTAGGGATGGCAAGGGGGAAATCCCCGTCGGGTTTTGGCTCCCCGTACCTATCCCAGCGACAAAAATTTCCCCGCGGGGATCCCCACGAACTCTTGCGGGGGGCATTTCTTCTCCATCCCCGTTCCCCGCGTGGATAAATCCCCATCGGAGATCCCCTTCCCCGCTTAAATTATAATTATGACATACTTTCTTTGTTATTAATATAAAACATTATCACTTATATACATTGTCAGATGTTAGAACTCATTATGTGTACATCAAAATAACATATTTATACAACGAGTTATCTCTTAACAATGTAATTATTTATTTTTATCATTATATATTACATGAAAACATCACCATATATAAGTTTAACTGGTCCCCGCGGGGAACGGGGATGGAGAATGTTTCCCCGTCCCCGTTTACCTATCGGGGGAGGATTTTTTTTCCCGTTTACATCCCCGCGGGAGAGAACCTTGTTCGGTTATTTCCAATACACATGGATTGAATGGGATTGGAAAAAATTCTTAAGAAATTTGACTTGTTTGGGATTCAAACTCATCCAATCTCACTCAATCCACATGGATTGAGAGCTAACCGAACAAGCCCTAATGGAGGAATTCCCCGCGAGGAATCAGGGATCAGGGCCCATTGCCATCTCTAGATCCATTGCTCGGCTTCGGCGCTTCGCAAAATAAAGGTATCCACAAAGTCAGCCAGCCAGCTCCAAGTCCCAACAGCGCAACACATTTCTGTTTCCCCGTTAAAAGTCGAGAACAAGTACTGAGGCTTGGCAATTAAAGTTTTTCACGAAGTTAGCCGATACTTCTCCATCGATTTTCTTTTTTTTTAAAAAAAAACAAGTAACTGCATTGCTTCTTCTCTTAGAAATCCTGGACAATCACCGTGTTTCTGAACCATACTTTTAATTTATACCTACAATATACTTCCCACGATCGGGATCTACTTTGGAAAAAGTAGTGGACCCGCTGATGGATACGGTTGCGGTTGCGGTTGCGGTTGCGGGTGGTGTTGGGTAGTGTGCGGCGGCCGGTCCGGCTCCGGCAGGTCATGTGAGTTCCTGACAGTATCATGCGTGGCGAGGTAGTACAAGCGTACCATTCCCCCTCTGAACCGGATGGAAGGTTTAGGCTGAGCCCGCTGAGGAGGGTTCGCGTCACCTACTCAACCGGCCTCTGCCGTCCGGTCAATGTATAATCCGGGATTCCGGGTCTCATCTGGCTCGCCGAGTGGTCTATGGCCCCTTTGGCAGGGCTCTGGCTTCTCCAAAAACAGCTTTGACTCTGGCTCACGAGTTGAAGCGACTTCTTTAGATGAGCCAAAGCCATTCTAAAAAATCATTTGGCAAAACGGCTTATAGGTTGTTTTTCAGAAAGACCCTTGTATAGTTTATCTCTCCTGTACGTGGCTAGGGATTGCGGGCAGGACCAAAAAAAATAATTTGGACTGGTGGGAGAGCTATTGTGCAAAAATGACGTGAGCTGAAGCCGGGTGAGCCACTTTTTTTGGCTCATGTCCTCTAGTTCATTTTGGAAAAGCACTTCACTGGTGAAGCTATTTGAAAAAGAGGTGTTTGACATAACTTTTGCATAAGCCAGAGCCGAAGCTGAAAAATAAGCCCTACCAAAGGGCCCTATATATGTCAGCCGGCCTGAGTTCTGCACTGCGCGCAGACGTTTTATCTTCAAGCGATCCAAGTTCCACTGGACCCTGAAAATTCAAAAAAACAAAAACAAAAACAAAACAAAACTCGGCACGCTCATAACATAGAGTGGGGGGTAGGGGTACAGGTACAGGCGTACAGCCCGAAAGGAGCTGGGGAGATGTCAGATGTCACGGCTTTCGTCGCACGGCAGCCCTATATAAACGCTCAAGTGGTGATTACTGATCGTCCTGGTACAGTCAGTGCGTACTTACCGGTGTTAGTAATATATAAGATCGATGTGGGCTGAAAATGAGAGAGAGAGAGAGTATAGTAGTAATCTGTAGCGTAGGCTAGCACAACCAGTGGCACTCGGTGATAGGAGCTTCCAGCTTTGGGTGACACGTGGTACGGCGGCGGCGGCATCCACGTATGGTTCCACACCCCTCCACTCTGTCTATCCCTGTTGCTGCGGCGTGGCAGCCCATGAACGATGATGGGCCGGGCGGTGGCTCTGCCATGCGATGCAAATTGCAACAACGACCAATACAAAAACGTGGATCGAAAATCATGTCTGGTCCCCACAAGGCAAGGCCCCCCTCAACCCTATGACAGAGCATGCATTTCGCCTCGAACCTCCATCGAGGCCGGTGGCACGACGGGACCCCGCTCACTCGCTCCGCAGAGTTGTCCCCAATCACATGCGCCGCTCATGTCATGCACCCCGTAGCGTAGCTTCTCTACTACTGCCTACGCTTCGCAGCTCGCTCCGCCTGCCCGTCCGTGCTTTGGCAGTGAAAAGCTCTATACCGCGCTCTGCCGCGATAGATGGGTCGTGGTCCCGTCGCCCCGCCAGCCCGCCTGCCTGGCTCTGGCTGCTGCAGTGTGCTGCTAGGCCTAGGCGCGTGCTAGCTCGCCCCCATCCCCCGTCCCCCCAATGCCAAGGCAATGCAAGGGCTCCTCCTCCACTAGCGGAGCAAAAGCGCTATCCCCATCCATCCGATCCGATGCGATCAGCTGCGGCCAGCGCATTTTGCAGGTGTCGTCACTTTGCATCTCGCAGGCCACAATTCCTCTCGGCATCTACCGTTGCCTCCCCACCCCCACCCGTGTCGTCCTCAGAGCCGGACCTTCTTTATCCCTTCCCTTCTCGGCTCCATTCCACCAAACGCTCATGAATACCGTTGGTTGTTGCGTGGCGGGATTCAATTCCACACATGATTGGTCGATCGAACCTCAGATGCTCGCTGCTTGATTGCTCGGTGTTACTTTCTCTCGTGTCCATAGGCAGAGCCGCTGCCGCAGCCGTCTCTCCGATCCGCGTGTCCGCCGCTCTGGCCTGCTGGAAAAGGCGAGGCGAGGCCAGGCGTGAATAAACCTCAGAGGCGAAGGACAGCAGCAGTTGCATTGCATGATCCAAGTCCAACCCCACCCTGGCCGCTGCAGCTGCAGGCTGCAGCCTGCATGCGGTTGCGGTACGTGAATCTCGTCTCGCTACCTGCGGTGTGGTGTGCATTTGCCACCACATTCGTCAACAAGTTTGCTTAAAATTTCAAAAATGGTTTCTCGAAACATCGCAACACAGATTGTCAACATACGAAAACATGCCGAGCAGGAGAGCTCTCTTTTTTTTTATCTCTCTCTAAACTTTTCAGTGTCATATATATGCACAACAGAAAGCGGTACAAAAAGAGGGCGAGGGCTGGGGCTGGGGCTGGTCCCGGCTCTCCCCCACCGGCCCACACCTCCCACGGCCCACCGTCCTTCCTCTCTCTCTCTCTCTGTCTCTTGTTTGGTCTTTCTG
The DNA here is from genome assembly GCF_902167145.1 of Zea mays. NCBI lineage: Eukaryota > Viridiplantae > Streptophyta > Magnoliopsida > Poales > Poaceae > Zea > Zea mays. The sequence continues at coordinate 29,327,021 of NC_050098.1, read as the reverse complement.
TCCCTGCGCAGCGAGGCCCACCACGCCCACGAGCCCCACCACTGCCACCAGCCCAGGCCCAGCTCAGCACATCACCAGGCCAGAGTCCAGACCAGACACCAGACCACACATGCCGCTAGTGGTACCGTTGCTAGTTGCTGCTATGCTACCCATCATCAAGAGTCAATCATTTTCTTCTGAGACGAGGGGGAAAATAAAAAGAATCATCAAATCCACGAGAGATACACATAATACACCACTCGCAAACGCTAGGACTCTGTACTGGGGGCTGGGCAGCGCAGCAAATGGTGGGTGGGTGGGTGGGTGGGGGCAGCGCTCACTGGGATTTTGAATTGCGTCCCTCTGTAGTATGCAGCAGCCAGCAGGAGAACCATACGGGAGGGCGGGGAGTTGCAGCAGGTCTGCCCTGCAACGCCGCAACCGCAACAGCGACGCAGCAGATTCCTCCCACTCCCACTCTCACCTCACGCACGCACAGTCGGCAGAGGTAGTGCAGCGTCGTCTTCTTCTTCTTCGTATCGGTACGAAACTGTGTACCGCCGCTGATCGCTAATCATGGAGACGGAGCTGGATCGCGGACCTCTCTCACCTCTGCGCAGGGCAGTCCATCGTCCATGGCTCGGTTCAGATGGCCCTCCTGCCCCTGCTGCTGCTGCGACGAGGCTTGAAGAGAGTTGCAGGATGGATACGGCACAGTGGAGGTGCATGTGGGTTAAAAGGAAGGAAGAGTAGCCTGGCCGCCGTATGCCGACGACTCCTTCACTACACCGGTGTGTGTCTGTGTGTGTAAATGACGATGTGCAGGGCAGGACAGTCCCCAGCTCCCGCCCGCCGGGCCGAGGTATCTCACTGTGCGCAGCTTTTCAACGAACAACAGACGCGGGATGGACGGCCGTGTCACGCGCCACCGGGGCCGGACGTACGTACGGTTGCCGGCCGCCATGCATGGCCCTGCCCAGCTGCAGCAGCATCAGCCAATCAAGGCAACGAACCGCCCGAAACCGAAAGCCATGCGCAGGCAGAAAGCGTTGGGAGGAGAGGAGCACACGGAGGAGGAGGCAGCTGTGCCTGTGCGGCTGATCGGACCAGCCTCCAGGTCCGGCGACAGCGGCTGCTAGCTAGCTAGTGCCTCCATCTCCGTATCTCGTGCCCCGCGCGTCCACCTATCTGCAGATTCTTTTTTTTAAATATACTTTTATCAATGTTTTAAGATAGTGATTATATACGTCGCTATTGACTGAGATTGATGTTTTGGCTGAATTACTGTAGATGGATCGTTTAGTTCGATTATTCCATGCATGGGAGGAAGTTAAAAGGAGATGGAAAGCTTGAAACCATGAATGAAGTTTCTCAGATCTTTGGTACGCCTCCAACTTCTGATATGCTTTGCTTAGCGGATGCACTAGTACACAGAGCCTCTATAGTGGCGGTTCTAGAGACGTTTGCACTGGCGTGTTTTTCAGTGCCGCCAGTGCTAGGGGCCAGTGGAAATCGCCATTTTCACTGGCGGTTATTCAAGAACCGCCAGCATTTCCACTGGCGGTTTTATTAAGAAAACCGTCAGTGGTAATGCTATTTTCACTGGCGGTTTGTTTTATTTAGCCGTCAGTGGAAAGGTTTCCCGCCTTTTTTAAATTTTCGTACTGAAATTTATATATTTACACACACAAACACACACACACACACACACACATATATATATATATATATATATATATATATATATATATATATATATATATATTGATAAACATGTAGTATTGATATTAAAAGCAACATGGAATTAAATTATATCATACATTTATATACATCAAAGTCTTGTTTACAACCATGTATGCATCACACATTATATACATCAAAGTTTTCACTTAAGCTCTAATAACTATCTCGGCTAAGAGATAGTCTACTAATTTCTGTTAGTATTCTAAACTCTGGCAAAGCTAATATTCCGGAAGCATCGTGATATTTCCCTTCTGCGGGAATGACCTCTTTCAATATGAATGTGCACAGGTCCTCAACTATGCCATACAATGCACCTTCAGTCAAGTTCTCCGGGCTTCCTTGTTGAAATTGTTGTAAAGGAAGTTTATAAACATTATCTATTTATACTCAATAATAACACATTTGCATCTTTAATGACATAAATACATACGTGACTATTACTAATAATACCTTGCCAGGGTTCGTGATGTATCGTCCGTTCATTCTCATGAACTCGCACACGTAGAACCCACATAGGACCGATCCGGGTGGTTGCTTGTGGCACTACATAACGGGAGATTGGTTATTTAGTTGCAACGTTGTCCTATGTACGTACATGTATGATATGTATTCATAAATTCACATACTTACCGACCAGTTATAATGGATGTCTAATGGCACGCCTTTTTTGGACGTGTCGTACTTTCCACCTCGTAGCTTATAAAACCTAAATGCCCTGTGATCTCAAATAGAATCACCATGTTATTCTACAATTCTCATCGATATAAGTATGCATGCATAGAAAAGGCTTACAGCTCTAAGAGGACGAGGAATTTTGAATAGGACGAAGGCTCAGTGTGCAAGGAGTCGAGCACCAGCACCTTTCCAACCTTAGGATAAATGAAGAAGCATATCCAGTGGTCCCTGTACGAATCAAACTTGTGATACATGTGTATTGAAATTATTAATTTTATTTATGCAAAATCACACTTACTTAAAGTTGTACGGGGCCACTATGGATTCCCTGTCTTGAAATTGAAGCATTGTGTGTCCTATGTAGGTGGCGTATCTTGCTTCAAAATCCTTCTTCAGATCCTGGATACGCACCTCAATTTCTTCGTCCGTTAGCCACTGTAATGCTTCGTTGTCTTTTCCGATTCTAAAAGTGTGGTTATCCTCGTGAGATACCCAACCCTTTTACTAGCACTAGCATTGGGATTGGTACCATAAAGGATCTCCTGCTGATCATGTTGCATTCTGCAATGCACACGTCATGTCAGATATTGAAAAATTATACAACTCACTAATAATAACACATATATGTGGAGTATGAGTGACACTTACAATGCAAATATGGTTACAAGTTGCACGTCGAGTCTCTGAAGGTTCATCATTAACCACATGTCCTCGAATGCAAAAACGGCTTTTTGATTTGAACCAATAAAAGCATGGGCTCGTATATTAACACTGATGGTGTCGATGCCAACTGAAGATGCCCGCATGTACCAATCATGCAACCTTTTAATATTAGCCGGGACCTTCCTTAGTTTCTCAAAAGTGAGTAGTGGTCTGCCCGGCACATATTTTTTAGGCACGTTTTTATAATCTGCCTTAGTTGGCTTCTTTATCTTTGCGGCCATTGCCTCAGCCTTTTTTGCGGACTCCTCGAGATCGGCCAAATCAACAGTGTCTGACGTGAGGCTCCGTCCAATCCCTTTCAAAAAACGAGCTGTGCCAGCAGTGGATTTACTCTTCTTTTTCTTCTCGAACGGGGACACTAATTTTGGTATAGAAACTTTAGATTTCTTTGATGGTCGTGGTGATGGCTGTGGAGAAGGTGGATCCCTGAAGGGCGATGTATGTGGCGGAGACGGTGGGCCACCATGAGGATGAGGAGAAGGAGGGTCAGAAAGAGGATGAGGAGCAACATGTGAAGTTTGAGGAGGTGATGATGGATGTACAATAGGAACAACAATTTGAGAAGGCGGAGACGGTTGGGCCTGTGACGAATTCGACCAATCAACCAATTCGACATCCCTTGGAGGCCAAAGGATAAAATTCTTGATATCTTGTCCAAGTGTCTCGATACCTTCGGGCCCAGGGATGTCTAGCATGTCGTCCTCGTATCCTTGGACGACTGTCGTCACTTCTACCCTGCAATATTCTTCTGGAATGTCGTTTCCATGGAACTTGCGTCCTGGGATTGCAAGGCCTGTGGCTACTTTCTTTGTACGCTGATTGTTAATACCATAACTTATAACTAGTGTGCATGCCAGAGGCCTTGTGATGTCATCAACTGGATAGCGGACCTTATTTCCCATTGACGCGACAGAGCTTGGGATGGTCGTACCATCGGTGGAAGCCGGCGTTTGAGCTGCTGGAATTATTTGCATCTGTGGAGTCGTCATCTGTTGAACAGACATCGCACTCGTCATCGTCAATTGCTGCATCAATTCTGGAGGAGGATTCGATAGCATTTCAGACATCAGGCCTTTGAACTCTTTCTTGGCCTCCTCCTTAAAATAATTCGCCATCTCTTCCTTGTATCGATCACGTTTCTTGTACAGACCTTCCCATTGTGGTCCGAATCCTTCCTTCCATCCTTAGATGAGATTCCTCGTACACGACCAGGATGCTCAGGGTTACCGAGACCAGCCGTTAGAATGTCTCTCTCCCTTTGCGGCTTAAATGTTCCTTGGCTCTGCTTAGCTGCAATTGCATATATGTTTTTTGCCGCTTCTTCGACAGTGGGATCATCAAAAGATACACCAGACTCAGTTTCCCTTGGTTTTCTAGCACAGATCTAATTAGTTGTCCTTTCACCAAGTTGCTCGGACAGCGTCGGCAACCCTGCAGCCTTCTTCTCGGTGTCTTCTTGTCTCCATTTAGGAACCTGACGCTTGTAACCACCTGGGTCAAGGTGGTGGCAGTATTTGTTCTTCTTAGATAGTTCCGAATTCGCCTCACTTAGCGATATGAAATCATGGCTGCTCCTCTGCTCTAGAAATACTGCCCACTGACCTGCTGAGATTTTATATTTTTCGTCGGGTCTAGGCCTTTCTTTGCAAACTTTGTATTCATCTCAGACCTCCAGTTTCGGAAATTGATTGCAAACTGCTTCATCGTGTATTTTTTCACGAGTTCTTCTGAACCCCCAGGCAAAACGAACCTCGTTATTAGCTTATTCCACATTTGATTCTTGACATCATCTGATACATCTCTCCACTGTCGGATTGTGATGTCAAGATTATCTCTAACTAAGAACCCAAGTGCATTCCGGAACTTAGGCAGTGCCTCTTCTGGAGCTAGGGGCTGACCATTCGGGCTCACGTCTGCGATTTTATTTTTCTTGTCAGGAAACTTGTTTAGCCCCCTGTCACCTCTGTTCCGATCGCTCTGCTTCCTTTTCCTTGACCTCTCGGTGGTTGTCTCGGTCGATTCCGGTGCGCCTTGGGTCGGTTTCGGTGCGCCTTGGGTCGGTTCCGGTGCGTCTTGGGTCGGTTCCGGTGCGTCTTGGTATCGTGCCGCAACTTTTTCGAGCATCGCACGAAATTGAGACAAGACCTCCTATTCATGTAATAAAATGCATAAGAAATCATGCATGTGTAATAGACATTGTGAAATCAGCTAATTAATTAGGTACACACACGAAATTAAGGATGTGTAATTTACCTCATGGTCTTGTGGATCATAAGTAGGGTCACATTGCAACTCACGTGCAGCGGCCCTATCTATCCTAGTGGTAGGAAAAGGGTCGCTAGGCGTTTCATATCCTTCACTGCTGGATTCTTCTTGAGCAACACTCTTGACCATGTGGTCGGGCCCTAATCCTTGGTCCTTGGTTGGAGAACTCATTGAGCTATATATATACAAATACATATTAACACATATTAACATAAGTAATAATTAAATTCATATTAACAAATACCCTAACCCTTAACCACTAACACTAACCCTAAGCCCTAACCCTAACCCCTAATATTGTGATACAGATATTATCGAGTTACGTATAGAGAGGGAGAGTCGTATAGGACGTAGAGAGAGAGAGAGATGGAGAGTCGTATAGAACGTATAGAGAGGGAGAGAGGGAGAGTCGTATAGAACATAGAGAGAGATGGAGAGTCGTATAGAACGTATAGAGAGGGAGAGAGGAGGAGTCGTATAGGACATAAAGAGAGAGAGATGGAGAGTCGTATAGAACGTATAGAGAGGGAGAGAGGGAGAGAGGATGAGTCGTATAGGACGTAGAGAGAGAGAGATGGAGAGTCGTATAGAACGTATAGAGAGGGAGAGAGGGAGATAGGAGGAGTCATATAGGATGTAGAGAGAGAGAGAGATGGAGAGTCGTATAGAACGTATAGAGAGGGAGAGAGGAGGAGTGGTATAGGACGTAGAGAGAGATGGAGAGTCGTATAGAACGTATAGGAGGAGTCGTATAGGACGTAGAGATAGAGAGATGGAGAGTCGTAGGAAATGGCGTTGTTAATGAAGCTTTGATTTTTTTGCTTTGCTAATGAAGCTTGATGCATACTCTTTGTGTGAGAGAGACCAAGGACAGGTGATGAGAACTCGCTCTGGTCAAGTGGGGTTCTGATGAGTTGCTCTTAATCGAAGCAACACAAGTGTGCCGTACGTCGTCTTCTAATTTCACTAGCTAATAGTACTACAATGGAATACGTTGTTTGAGACAATCAGACAACTATTTGCTAGGTCGTGCCACATGTAGTTGCATGTCTCATCGCACATGCTTGCAGTAGGGATGATTCAGGGACATCTGGTAGAGCTCACATAACTCTATAAAGCTAAACGGATAAAAACTGAATTGCTCCGTGGCAGAAGTGAAGTGAATCTAGTCTACATTTTATACTAGAGAGTGGAAGCCAAAAAAACATGCTTTCCGCTGCTCTCTCCTCTCTCTCTCCCTCTCCCTCACTTTCCTCTCTCTTCCCTCCCTCCCTCTCCCTCTCTTTCCTCTCTCTTCCCTTTCCCTCTCTCTCCTCTCTCTCTCCCTCCACTCTCTTTCCTATATATACACTCCCGCTCCCTCCTCTCTCTTCTCTCTCTCTCCCTCCCTCCACTCTCTTTCCTCTCTCTTCCCTTTCCCTCTCTCCTCTCCTCTCTCTTTCCTCTCCCTCCTCTCTCTTCCCTCTCCCTCTCCCTCTCTCCTCTCCTCTCCCTCTCTCTCACTCTCTGCAGAGACGCGCGCAGGGTTTACACCCTAAACCCTAAACTCTCTCCCTCTCTTCCCTCTCCCTCCTCTCTCTTCCCTCTCACTCTCTCACTCTTCCTAGGCCTAGGGTTTACACGCGCGGCGGCGGCGCGTGCACGGCAGCGGCCGGCGTGCCCGAGCGATCATAGTCGAAGAAGGGAGAGAGAGAGAGAGGAGAACTTACCTACGGCGCGGGGACGACGGCGTGGACGACGGCGGTGCACGGCGGAGAAGATCGCCGGGGCGAAATTTCGGCAGCCTGACGGCGGGAAGTGTAAAAGACAGGGCGCCAAATACTTAGCGAAATTTTCGGCCCCACACGCGCTCCTTTATATAGGAGATATTTCTACTGGCGGTTGACAATGACAACCGCCAGTAGAAATCATTTCTACTGGCGGTTGTCATCGAGAACCGCCAGTAGAAATGTCTTCCACAGACTATGGAGGCCATTTCTACTGGCGGTTGTCATCGAGAACCGCCAGTAGAAATGCCTTCCACAGACTGTGGAGGCCATTTATACTGGCGGTTTTCGTTGTGAACCGCTAGTAGTAATATTTTTAGTATATTATTTTTTATTGTATATTCATACATTAAGTATATAAATTTGTATACATATTACATATATAAATATATATATTTAGTATACATAATATATATATTTATATATTACTTCTCTCTCTCCCTCCTCTCTCTCTCCTCTCTCTCTCTCCTCTCTCTCCTCTCCCTAGATCCTCTCTCTCCCCTCTCTCTCTCTCCTCTCTCTCCTCTCCCTCTCTCCTCTCTCTCCTCTCCCTAGCTCCTCTCTCTCCCCTCTCCCTCCTCTCTCTCCATCCTCTCTCTTCCCTCTCTCTCCCTCCTCTTTCTCTCCCTCTCTCTCCTCTCTCTCTCCTCTCTCTCCTTTCTCTCTTCTCTCTTTCTCCTATCTCTCTCTCCTCTCTCTCCCTCTGTCTCTCCTCTCTAGAAAGTCACTAGAATGCCCGTTCTTGCAATGTTTAAATACTACGTCGTCCCCTGGCTTCGCGTCTCTCGTCACCATTGGTGTGAAGTTCTTTCACAAGTATCAGATCTGGTAAACATCTTTCCAAGTTCTTTCACAGCATGTTCTTTGAAGATGCTTGTTTCTTACTACTTGATATATATATATATTAGTTGAATAGTCCTCCCTGCTTTTATTTTACCTCGCGTTCTAGGTGATAAACCATGACCAGGAAAAAGACCACGGCTTCCTCTGACGTCGGCACTCCAAAGAAAGCCAAGGTGGTGGTGGAGGATGAGGAAGAGGCAGGGTTGGAGGATGAGGAAGAGGCGACTGTGACACTATCCGTGGAGAAGGACGCGCTGAAGAACGGGCATTCTGGATGTGCAAAGTGCTGCATCCGCACGGACGGTAAGTGTTGGACCTGCTCCGAGCGCATTGGCAACAATAGCTCTCTCTCCCTCTCCCTCTCCTCTCTAGAAAGTCACTAGAAAGTCGTGTAAAATTACATGCTTCGGTTTGTCGCTAACAATAATCAATTACATGACATGTCCTAACAATAATCAATTACATGACAACTATATAATCTAGGGAGCTATTGTTCTGCCTTGTCCATCGTGGCGTACCCAGGGCATCGAATTGCGTGGGATGCTTCGCTCAACGTTCCTTATCTTGGTTGGATGGTCTATGAAAAGAAACATGTCGTTGAACTGGTTAAAAACCTCTAAATCAGATACACCATCAACTCCTATAGCTTGTTGTTTTCCAGGAAAAACTACATGCTTCGGTTTGTCGGTGCTTTTCTTCTCATTGTTAGAAATGATCTGTTCAGCATAGAAGACCTGTGCAGCACGATTAGCAAGGATCCATGGGTCATCTTTGTAACCTACCTTACTTAGATCAAGAACTCTGACCCCATAGTTGTCTACCGTGACATGTTTGTCTTCAACCCATTGACATCGGAAAACCGAGATCTGAAATGTACCATAGTCTAGTTCCCATATGTCCTCAATAAAGCCAAAATATGTAATAATCTCACCAGTTTCATCATCTATGGCCTCGCATCGAACACCACTGTTTTGTGACATGCTCTTTTTGTCCTTGGACTTGGTACAAAATGTGAATCCACTAATGTCATAGGTTTGCCATTTTGTGACCTGGCGTGATGGCCCAGATGCCAACCCCTTGATGGTTTTTTCTTCTATTGTTTCTCCACGTGGAATGTCCTTCACCATTAGCCATGTGTTGAACCGCTACTTATGTTGCTTCATTACCCAATCAGCCGTATGCCCAGGATTTTGCTCGTGAAGCTCATTGATGTGTTGTTGGATAAATGGCTCTATTATCGCTAGCTGATGTAGGATGCTGTGATGTGCCTCAAGTACTGTATTGTAATCTGGTGGGATGAAAGATTTTCGTCCCATCCTCCCGCTTCCATACAATCTACCCTCGTGTTGTGACGGAGGCAGACCTATTGCAACCTGGTCTTTTAGGATACTATTGCAGAATGGACCTCAGGACTCAATGGCCTCTTCGGTACAGTACCCCTCTATCATGAATGCCTCGGGACGAGCACGGGTTGATACATAGCCATTCAGTATTGACATGAAACACTCGTACGTCCACATTTCATGCAAGTACATAGGACCCAATGCCTCTATTTGTGGCACCAAGTGCACCACAAGGTGCACCATAATATCAAAGAACGATGGAGGGAAACACATCTCAAACTGTGATATTGTCTCCACTGCGAATTCCTGAAGAGATGCCAACTCATCACGGTCAATTACCTTTTGTGAAATTCTGTTGAAAAAGTAGCACAACCGTGTGATTGCCATCTTTAAAAATAAAGGATTTATAGCCCTGATGGCAATAGGTAGGAATGTAGTCAGCGTGACATGACAATCATGTGAGTTATAGTTGGTGACTATCAGGTCTTTCATTGACACAATACTTCGTATGCTAGAGCAGAATCCGGATGGGACTTTCAAATTCTTAAACCAAACACACATCGCATGTTTCTCATCTACATTGAGATTGTAGCTTGCTGCTGGGAGATGATACTTCCCATTTTCTTGAAGAACAAGATGCAGTTCCTTTTTTATGCCTAAATTTACCAAGTCCATGCGTGAATTGAGTCCTTCTTTTGTTTTGCCCTTTATGTCTAGCAAGGTGCCAATTATGCTTTCAAACACGTTCTTCTGAACGTGCATACCATCGATCGCATGCCGCACATCTAACTCTTTCCAGTAAGGCAAGTACTCGAAGAAAATAGACTTTTTCTTGAATATAGCCCCGCGGAGCTGGTTTGGCATCCTTCCTTGTTTTTCCATCTTTTGTCTTCTTCCCGAAAACAAACTTGATATTCCTGACTATTTCAAAAACTCTATGACCTTTATTGTTACCCGATGGAGCAGTAGAATGTAGTTCACCATTATTGTCAATGTACTTATCCATCTTTCGCATGCGGTACCTGTGTCCTTCCAATAAAAAGCGTCTGTGCCTCATGTACACTATCTTCTTAGATGCAGTAAGGGACACATAAGCAGTTTCATCAATGCATACTGTGCAGCCAACCTTTCCCTTAAACTGGCCTGATAATGTGAAGAGTGCAGGGTAATCGTTGATCGTAACAAAAATAATTGCTCTCAGCGTGAATGAATCTTTACGATACTCATCCAACATTTGAACACCCGTCACCCACAATATTCTCATATCCTCCATTAAGGGCTCTAAAAATACATCCATATCAACTCCAGGTTGTGTAGGTCCAGAAATAAGCATTGTTAGCAAAATGTACTTCCGTTTCTGCATCAACCATGAAGGAAGGTTGTATATGGTGAGGATCACTGGCCATGTGCTATGCTTGCTGCTCCTTTCAGCAAATGGATTCATTCCATCAGTACTCAGTGCGAACCTAACATTTCTTGGTTCATCGGCAAAGTCTCGGTGGTTCTCATTGAAATCTTGCCACTGCTTCCCATCGGCTGGATGTCGAAGCTTCCCATCGTTTTTGTTCTCATCAGAAGCATGCCAGCTCATAAGTTTGGCATCCTCATGGTTAGCGAACAAACACCTCAATCGATCGACGACAGGGAGGTACCACATCACCAAAGCAGGAATCTTTTTTAGCGCATAATAGTCTACTTCTTCTTTTTCTTTGCTCGTGGATTTTGAAGTCTTCTTTTTGGCTTTATTTCGCTTCTTCCCTTTAGACACAGATGCAACACACTCTTCCTCTCGATAGTCTTTATTCGTCTTGTACCTACTTGCACCACACTTTGGGCAGCTCTCCAAGTCTTTATAATCATCACCTCGATAAAGGATACAGTGATTTCTACACGCGTGGATCTTCTCCACGCCCATAGTGAGTGGACTGATTAGTTTCTTTGCATAGTACGTGTTAGCAGGCACTTTGTTCTCCTTTGGAAGCATGTCTGCGACAATACTCAAGAACGCATTGAAGCCATCATCAGACAGACCATATCTAGCTTTTAACATCAACAGCTTTAACACAGACCGGAGCGTCGTGAACTCTTTGGTACAACCCTTAGACTCGTCGTACAAAGGCTCTTCTGCTGCCTTCTTCAGGGACTCCATACCTTTCATGAAGAACATCGATGGATCTGTATGACGACGCAACATTGCCTCTAACAACTCTGCATCTTCCTCGTCCATAACATTTGGCAGAACATGGGTTCTTTCACGTTCATTTTCTCCGGCGTAACCATGATCAGTAACATTTGGCACTACATGTTCGCTCTGTGGAAGAGGTTGTTGTGTCTCGTGAACGAACTGAAAGCTGTCGTCGGTGTTCGCAGGGTTTCCAGCTGTATAAGGCGAAGAGCTACCCTCTCCATGCTTTGTCCAAATTATGTAATCCTTCACAAATCCTCGGCATACCAGATGAGATATGATTTGTTCTGTGTCATCAAATACAACAACATTTTTGCAGTCCATGCATGGACAATATATGTGCTTTGTCTTTGTTCTCCAAGCATGGTTCGTAGCGACAACAATAAACTTATGGACCTCAGATATGTATGATGGATCTAGCCTTGATAAGTTATACATCCAGGATATCATCTCCATCATCACCTGTAAAAAAAGTAACATAAAACACACAAGACACACAAATTGGCAAGAGAAACATATACCAATATTTCCTAACAACTAAATATATCATGGATAAAGAAAATTGGCAAAAGAAACATGAACAACCTTTCTTAGCGACCTTCTTCCAAAAAATAAAGATCAAAACCTCCCCCTTGTATTTTGTGAAATCTGGCCTTCCAATAAAAGTTGGGCTGCGCGCGAGCTACACAGTTTTTGTCGGGAAGGATGAAGCATAGGCGGTTGGATCGATTAGGCAACCTAACTACTTTATCTCTAACACATGGTGAAACCCTAGATCCAAAATGTGGCTAAAATGGAGAAAAAATGAACAAAATTTGGCAAAAGAAACATAAGCCAAACTTTCCTAGCAACTAATAAACAAAAAATCTTAATACCCAAACCTATCTCTAACACATGGTGAAAGCCTAGTTTCAAAATGTAGTTAAAATTGAGCAAAAATGAACAATAATTGGCAATTGAAACATAATTAAACCAACCTTTCATAACAATTAATAAAAACAATCTTAATTACCAAACCTATCATCCTCCCTCTCCATACAACACATTCACCATTCATTAAGCAACTAAATATGTGTCATGGATAAACTTATTTGAGAACTAAACATGAAAAATGAGAGGGAATAGACAAAATCTAACCATCTTAAGCAACCTCATTTGAGGAAGTAGAGAAAATAACCTAGCTATACTCTTCTCTCTCACATGTAAAACCCAAGATTCAAAATGTGGATAAAATTGAGCAAGAATGAACAAAAATTGACAAAGAAACATAAACCAACCTTTCTTATCCACCTTCTTCCAAAAAATGAAGACCAAAACCTCCCCCCTTGTATTTTGTGAAATCTGGACCTCCAAAATCGCCTCCAATGGAAGTTGGCTGCGAGCTACAGCTCCTGTCGGGGGGAGGAAGAGTGGTATTTATAACAGATAGTTCACTGGCGGTTGGCTTGAAAAACCGCCAGTGGAAACTGAAAGTCGCCTAGAGGGGGGGTGAATAGGGCGAAACTGAAATTTACAAAGTTAATCACAACTACAAGCCGGGTTAGCGTTAGAAATATAATCGAGTCCGAGAGAGAGGGTGCAAAACAAATCTCAAACGAATAAAGAGCGTGACACGCGGATTTGTTTTACCGAGGTTTGGTTCTTGCAAACCTACTCCTCGTTGAGGTGGTCACAAAGACCGGGTCTCTTTCAACCCTTTCCCTCTGTCAAACGGTCCCTCGGACCGAGTGAGCTTTCTCTTCTCAAATCAACCGGGAACAAAACTTCCCCGCAAGGACCACCACACAATTGGTGTCTCTTGCCTCGGTTACAAGTAAGTATTGATCTCAAGAAAGAATGAGAAAGAAGAAATCAATCCAAGCGCAAGAGCTCAAAAGAACACAACAAATCACTCTTACTTAACACTAAAGCTTTTGTGGAATTGGGAGAGGATTTGATCACTTGGGTGTGTCTTGTATTGAATGCCTAGCTCTTGTAAGTGGTTGGAAGTTGGAAAAGTTGGATCACTTGAATGTGGGGTGGTTGGGGGTATTTATAACCCCAACCACCAAACTAGCCGTTTGGTGGAGGCTGTCTGTCGCATGGTGCATCGGACACTGTCCGGTGCGCCAGCCACGTCACCAGGCCGTTTGTTGGGTCTATGCTTCGTCGCCGAAGGTCTTCTAGGAAGAAGCGGCTTTCGGCTGAAGCTGTTTGTATAAGTTGGCCGAAGGTTCCTCTTCATGAAGCTTCGGTATTACAAACCGACTTAAAGATAGAATGACCTTTTAGTCCATAAAGGTCTGAGTCAATGTTGTAAACTTTTATAAGGGGCATACTTGTAATTCCTCACAGGCTGCGTCCTGTGCCTATAAATAGTGAACAGTATTCCTTTACTGTTCACGCCTTCTGGTAATTGCAATCGCATCTTCCGGAAATCAACCTTTGCCAAGGCAGAGGTATTATTGTATTCAATGATTCAATTCGTTAAGTGAATATAATATAATTCGTCTATGATTTATTTACCCCTTTTATACCCTTTATTTTATGTTGTCTTATAACATCTATTGAAATTTTATTACGAAGACTTAAGCTTCGTAATCATATTCTCATCTACCTTCGTCCAAGGCTCATTATCCTTAAGGGAATAATGTTTCATGGACGAAGGACATTAACATTTAATACTTTTTGTTGCCTTGTTCTTAATTCATAGCATTTGAGAACAAGTCCCCAACATTGGCGCCCACCTCCGGTGAACTCACTTCCACTTTTTGAGCTGATGGCTTCGTTCAACGATCAAGCTGGAGCTGCTTCGGACCCGAAGCTGGTGCTCCCGATCACAGGTGGTTCGTCCTCAGAGCCAGCTAACAAGAAACAGAAGAAGGAAGCACAGAGAAGGGTACAGCATGTTGGGGTGCAAGGACCCTTCATCAAGTCAAGATGGTCTCACATTCCTATTACCTTCTCCCAAGAGGACCTTCAGCTCAAGGATTACCCACACAACGATGCCATGGTTATCTCTTGTGTTATCAAAGGATTTCTGGTCCACAATGTCTTGGTTGACACAGGCAGTGCAGCTGATATCATATTTGCTAAGGCCTTCAGACAAATGCAAGAGCCAGAAGATAAGATTCATGATGCTACACATCCTCTCTGTGGCTTCGGAGGAAGACAGATTGTAGCACTGGGCAAGATCACCATGTCAGTGACCTTCGGGTTCATCAACAACACTAGAACTGAGCAAGTTGTGTTTGACATTGTTGACATGGAATACCCTTACAATGCAATTATTGGTCGTGGCACCCTCAATGCTTTCGAAGCAATTCTTCATCTTGCCTATCTTTGCATGAAGATACCTTCGGATCAAGGACCCATCGCTATTCATGGAAGTCAGGAAGCTGCCAGAAGGGCCGAAGGCAATTGGACTGACTCAAAAGCAATCCATAACATAGATGGAGCTGAAGCTTGTGAACAGTACAAATTCAGAAGGGAGAAAGCAGCTTCAGCAGATCAGCCGAAGCCTATGCTCTTATGTGAGGACATAGCAGAGCAGAAGGTGCTGTTGGGCTCTCAATTATCCGAAGAACAGGAGAAAACCTTGATAAGGTTTTTGTTCAACAACAAAGATGTTTTTGCATGGTCAGCCAATGATCTCTGCGGAGTAAATAGGGATGTTATTGAACACTCGCTCAATGTTGACCCATCCTTCAGACCCAGAAAGCAGAGGCTTCGGAAAATGTCTGATGATAAGGCCGAAGGTGCTCGTAACGAAGTCAAAAGACTCCTCACTGCAGGAGTTATCAGAGAAGTAAAGTACCCAGAATGGCTAGCTAACACTGTTATGGTAAAAAAGGCCAATGGCAAGTGGCGAATGTATATCGATTTTACAGATCTCAACAAGGCTTGTCCGAAGGACGAATTCCCATTGCCAAGGATAGACTCTTTAGTTGATGCAGCAGCTTCTTCAGAGCTCATGAGTCTGCTAGACTGTTACTCAGGCTATCACCAAATCTGGATGAAGAAGGAAGATGAGCCGAAGACTAGCTTCATAACCCCAAGTGGCACATATTGCTATCTTCGGATGCCTGAGGGGCTCAAAAACGCTGGAGGAAGTTTCAGCAGAATGACTGCGAAGGTTCTCCAGTCTCAGATAGGCAGGAATGTGCTAACTTATGTTGATGACATCATTGTAAAAAGCACGAAACAGGAGAATCATATTGCTGATTTGCAGGAGACCTTCGCCTGTTTCAGACAAGCTGGCTTAAAGTTGAATCCAGAAAAATGCGTCTTCGGAGTAAAGAAGGGGAAATTTCTTGGATGCTTGGTTTCAACAAAGGGAATTGAAGCTAATCCAAGTAAAATTGAAGCTATACTTCGGATGGAGCCACCAACTACAAAAATGGGGGCTCAAAGATTGACAGGAAGGTTGGCATCTCTCAATAGATTCATATCCAGATCAGCAGAGAGAAACTTACCATTCTTCGAAGTGCTGAAGTCAGCCGAAGTCTTCCAATGGGGACCAATCCAGCAGAAGGCCTTTGAAGAGCTGAAACAGTATTTGATAGATCTAACAGCATTAACTCCACCTACGCCAGGGGCTCCTTTGTTATTATATGTGGCAGCTTCGCACTCAGCGGTAAGTGCAACACTTGTCCAGGAGAAGCTTGATGGCCAAGTCAGGAAGCAGGTCCCAGTGTATTTTGTATCTGAAGTTCTTAGTATATCAAAGAAAAACTACACAGAATTAGAGAAGGTGTTATATGCTGTTTTGATGGCATCCAGGAAGCTTCGGCACTATTTTCAAGCTTACAACATAATTGTTCCTTCTTCACAACCTCTGAAGGATATTATGAGGAACCGAGAAGCTACTGGAAGGATTGGAAAATGGGCTGCAGAGCTCAACGAATTTTGTATTGAATATGTTCATAGATCTTCGATTCAGTCCCAGGCGTTAGCAGACTTCATTGCTGACTGGACGCCAGGGGCTCAGGAGGAAGAAACAAATAAAGACGCCGAAACATGGACAGTGTTTTGCGATGGGTCTTGGGGAACCTTCGGAGCGGGAGCGGCTGCTGTGTTGGTTTCACCTTCCAAAGTTAAAACTTGCTATGCGGCAAAACTTGATTTTAGTTGCACAAATAACATTGCCGAGTACGAAGCCTTGCTTCTGGGTCTTCGGAAGCTAAAAGCAATGGGAATCAGAAGGGCCATACTTAAAACTGATTCCCAGGTTGTTTCGGGTCATATTGACAAGAGTTGCAAGGCTAAAGATCTGAAGCTTGAAAAATATCTGGATATGGTTCGAAGAGTTGAAGCTTCCTTCGAAGGATTTTCTGTCAAAAATATCCCTCGAGGACAAAATGAGCATGCTGATTTGCTAGCTAAGTCAGCAGCACAGGGGCTACCCTTACCTTCGGATGTGTTCTTCGAAACAATAAAAGCACCTTCGGTGGAACTTCTTGAAAGAGCAGTCCTCAATATATCCCCTGTTTATAGCGAAGATTGGAGAACTGAAATCATCTCTTACCTTCAGGGTAAATTTCTTTCAGATGACGAAATTTATAACAGGAGGATAGAGGCAAGAGCTCGTCCATATGTCATGATAGAAGGGGAGTTGTACAAGCATGGAGTTTGTGCTCCGCTACTCAAGTGTTTATCTAGGACCGAAGGCATAGAGTTGATGAAAGAAATACATGCAGGCCTGTGTGGATCTCACATTGGATCTAGGCCGTTACTTGGAAAAGTTTTCCGTCAGGGGTTTTATTGGCCGAAGGTAGCTTCGGATGCGGCGGAATTAGTTCAAAAGTGCGAAGGTTGTCAGAAATGTGCAAGAGATCAAAAACAACCTTCGTCCTTAACACAGCTCATACAACCCATCTGGCCATTGCAAAGGTGGGGCCTTGATTTGTTAGGTCCGTTACCACCGGCCCAAGGGAACCTAAGATATGTTGTAGTGGCGGTGGAATATTTTTCTAAATGGATTGAAGCAAAGCCTTTAGCCACAATAACTTCGGCCACTGTCCAAAAGTTTTTCTGGCAGAATATTGTTTGTCGTTTCGGGGTACCAAAGGCTATCACTGTGGATAATGGAACACAGTTTGACTCCGAAGCTTTCAGGGATTTCTGTGATCAAATTGGTACGAAGATCCATTTTGCATCAGTCAGGCATCCGGAGTCAAACGGACTCGTTGAAAGAGCCAATGGCATTATAATGACAGGTATAATGAAGTTAATCTTCAATCAACCCAGGGGAAAGTGGCCAGATCAGTTAACCAAAGTGGTGTGGAGCTACAATACAACAACATCAAGGTCTACAGGCTTTACTCCATTCAAGTTATTATTCGGTGACAAAGCAATAACTCCGGAGGAAGCTAAAACCGGATCAATAAGAGTAGTAGCTTCAGCAGAATCAGGTTCCGAAGCTGATTATTCTGTGGAAAAAGATGCTTTAGAAGGGATCAGGCTGCAAGCCATGGAGAACATCAATAAATATCAAGCCGAAACAATCAAATGGCGCGATAGAAAGGTTCGGCTAAAGAATATTGAACCAGGACACTTGGTGCTTCGGAGAGTGGCCAACCCAGAAACAGTGGGCAAGTTGCAGTTGAAATGGGATGGACCTTTCTTAGTAGCATCTTCGTCAAGACCCGGTTCATACAGATTGAAGGATATGGACGGCAACGACATTCCTAGATCTTGGAATGCGGATGAGCTTCGGCGATATTATGTATAACTCGATGTAATTTTTCATATTTTTTATTTTTCTTTCATGGCACCCTTTTCCTTTCTGAAGGGGGAGAAAGGTTTTTAATGGGGCCATCACATGTAATTTCCTTTTTTAGTTCTATAAGAGCAAAATCCCCCAAGGAATGTAAATGTAAAAGCTGAGAGCGCACCATCGAGTGCCGAAAAGTAAAGGCGAAGAAGCTCCAAAGTCGTTCCTAAGGGAATGCAGAGCTTACAGCGAAAAGTCAACGCTGATTCCGCCAAAAGTAAAGGCGAAGAAGCTCCAAAGTCGTTCCTAAAGGAATGCAGAGCTTACAGCGAAAAGTCAACGCTGATTCCGCCAAAAGTAAAGGCGAAGAAGCTCCAAAGTCGTTCCTAAAGGAATGCAGAGCTTACAGCGAAAAGTCAACGCTGATTCCGCCAAAAGTAAAGGCGAAGAAGCTCCAAAGTCGTTCCTAAAGGAATGCAGAGCTTACAGCGAAAAGTCAATGCTGATTCCGCCAAAAGTAAAGGCGAAGAAGCTCCAAAGTCGTTCCTAAGGGAATGCAGAGCTGAGGTGTGATTGTTTTTAAGGAAATAATGGCTATGAGTATGGCTTCGGATACGTGTTTGGCCATTCATTTGCACATCACATTACATCATAGCATTTGCATTCATAAACATTCATCCAGGCATATGTAGGATAATCATCATCATGGCATAAGTGGTTGCTTCGGCAAAAAGAAAAAAAAAGGGGAAGAAAGAGCTTCGTGTACAAAAAGGAGAGCTTCGGAAAGAAGGGAAATGTTGTTTTCTATGCTTCGCTGCGTACGAAAAGAAGGGAAGGTGTTTTTTCGCCTTCGGCTCAAAAAAGGAAATTTCGTCCACATCAAAGCACTTCTCATACATCAATGGAAGGATAAGGATATATTACAAGGTATGAACAGAATTCATTAAAGACAAGTTTTAGTTACATTTACAAAAGTTATCTCAAAAGTTTCTCAAGTACTGTCTACAGTCTACTATTTAATCTCCAAGGAGCTTCAGCTTCGGCGTCATTTTTTAATCATCAGCTTCGGCTTCGTCATCCTACATGAATAAGGTTATTGTAAGTCAAAATCGAGCTTGAAGGAAGAAGTAAGCACAAGGTATGATTTCTTACTGGTTCAAGATGACTCCGAGCTTCGTCTCCAGCCTTTTCTCGCCCACCTTTTGTCCATATCATTTTTACAAATCTATTAGAGATACTTCGGGCGAGATCAGGAATGTCATCTAGGATTGATGGTGATAAAGTGAAATTTGGCCTATTGACAATCTTTCCATGATCGCAGCCAACTTTTAGGAAAGCTGCAGCAGTGCCCCGAGAAGCTACCCAGGCACAGAAGTCACCGTGCCCAGCTATGACTTCGTCGAGCTCGTCAATCTCACCCTCAATATGCTCGAAGGTCTTCGGTAGATCTTCAGCTGAGGGGGTGAATTTTTCACTGCTGGCTCCAACTGAGTGGAAAATTTTTCTTAATCGTTGAATGCATTTGTTGCTAAATTCAAAACATTTTTCTTGAAGGCTCGTCAATAGTTTTCTCAAATCTGAATTTTGTTGAGCTTCGGCTTCAAGTTTTGCATTAAGATCTTGCTTTTCTCGTTCGAACTGCTCAGATTGGCGGAGAAGCTTCGTGTTCAGTTCTGTTATTTTTGCTTCGGCTTCCGCCAATAAACCTTCGGTTGCCTGGAGCTCAAAGTTCTTTTTCTCGATAGCATCTGATTGCTCCTTTATTCTGCTTTCCAAATTTTCAATTATAACTTCGTGCTTCTTGTCTTCAAAATCTTGCTGCATTTTCAAGGCTTTGCTCAACAGCATACTCTGCACGAAAACAACCTTCGTCAGACATGTTTTCATTATTAGAAACAATAAAAGTTAAGGGAAAAGTAGTTCACCTTGAAATTGGAATAAAATAAACTACCAACGATATGTTGTCGTCGGTAGCGGCTGATGTCTGTTTCTAGCTTCGGAAAACCGATACTCTTTGTCAGAGTACCGATAACTTTGGCTCCAGTTTGATCTCGAATACAATCTAATTTTTCATCATCAATGCCTCCAAAGAGGAGTGCTCCAGGTTTGTATCCGCAGGATTTGGCATACTCTCTAAGCTCTTCTATTTCAGCTTTTGATAGTTTTTCTCCAACTAAATTCTGGAACATGAAGGCTTCGTTTTCTGAAGCTTCATCAGCAATTTCCTTCCCTTTCCCCGACGCTGCGGTCGCGGCCTCTTCGGCGGCGGTGGTAGCTTCTTCTGCAGCCATGTCTAGCAGTATTTTGTCAATGTGTTCGATTATGCTCTCCAGGTTCAAATCTTCAGCTGAGGCAGCTTCGGCAGCTGCGACCTCCGAAGGTGTAATTTCGATATCTGTCCCTTCCGCAGCCGCTGGTGTTTTCTGAGCTGAAGCTCTTGGCGGTGTCTTGTCAATTACCTCTGTCACAGTGATAATTCTTTGTCTCTTTGCTTTGATTGTTTTCTTCGATTTTTCGGGCTCCTTGTCCTTCTGAAAAAACTTTGTCAGTTGAGGCCCCAGTGGACTTAGCTTCGCAGGTAAGGATTCAGTCATTACCTTCAGAATTTCCTCAACGTCAGCGGCACAGGGTGATGCGGGGGTTTCTTCTTCGTCGGACATTTTTCGCTTCGGAGAAGACGCTTTCCTCTTCTTCGGAATTTTCTTCTTTGATGGTTCTTTCTCATCTTCATTTATGGCCTCAGTCATCCTTTTTCTTTTTTGGCCCCCAGCACCTTTGTTCAGATTTTCATAATCAGGGTATTCAAAGCCCAAGGCGTCCAGCACTCGGTTCAGTCTTCGCTTCGGACGGGTGCCGAAGGCCGCAGTCATCAATTGATCTTCTTTTTTGGAGTAGTTCCCAAGTATTTCATTACACATTACTTCAATTGTATCCAGCCACTCTTGGCAAGGTGTTTTAAAGTATTTCTTAAATTTGAAATAGTAAGGTAAACGCACAAGTTCACCTTCTTTCTTTTCCCCCTTCAGCTTCGGCATTTCCCATTCTTTTAAACTAGGAAAAACTTTGAAAGCCAAGAACTCCTGAACCAGGTCTCTTGTACTGATATGCTCTGCAATAATTCTGAATTCATCCATTGCTTTTTGAGTTGGACCTTCCGGTGTCATGTTGCAATGGGGGCGGGTTTCTCCGAAGATTAGTTCAAGTGGACTTTGAACAAGCTTCTCCTTGTCGTCATTAACCTTGACATAGAACCACTCCGACTTCCAGCCTGCTGCCCATTTGCTTCGGTAGCTGATTACAGGAAATTTTGTGGTTTTCCGATAGGCGAAATTATAGCAACCAAAATTGTCATGCAATCCATCCTTTCTAGCCTTCGTCTGATAGTGCAGTTCGTGAACTCGGCAAAAGCTGTCCGCAAATGGCTTCACTGCTTGGCTTCGGAGTGCCCAGATATAAACACTAAGCCTAACGATAGCGTTAGGGGTCAGCTGGTGAAAATAGATACCGAACCTTTTCAGTACCTCTGCAATAATCCCATGTAGGGGGAATCTTAATCCAGCCTTTAAAAAGCTCTTAAAAATGACAATTTCATCCTTCTCCGGCTTTGGGGTAGTCTCTTCTCCCCCGAAGCGTAATAGCTTCTTCTGATTCTCATTGAAAAAGCCTGACTTTACCATTTTGGAGAGATCAGCCTTCGAAACAGTAGACTTTCCAAAGTCCAAGTGGCTGGGCTTGCTTGGCATGGCAATACGATAATCGTCTTCGGGATCAGTTTCCTCAATAACTTCTTCTTCTGCTTCGGCAATTGCTTGTTTTGCTTGATTTGCATCATCACTGGGGATCTTTTCCGAAGTTACCAGTCCGGACCTTTGCATCGCTTCGGAGATGGGAACAGTCTCCGAACCTTCAGCTTCGTCCCCCTCACGCTCAACCCTAGCGGTAGAACGTACTCTGGCCATTTAATTCTGAATTTGTGGAAATTTAGTACTTTTTTCTTCCGAAGTTTTTTCTTCTGACGAAGCAGGCTTCAAGCTGGAGCTTCGTTCGATTCCGAGAGTCAAGCTTCGGCGATGGCTAAAGATTTTGGCAGCAAAACAGTGCAAATAGCAATGAATGCTGTGGTAACTTCACACCTACTCGTCTGTTTATATAGTACTGCAGGTAAGAAGGCGAAGCGCCAGAATTTTTACACCAGGCGGACACCCGCTCGTACTCGCTGCGTGGTGGACCGCAGAGACTAAACAGTAACTCTGCAAGGTGGGGCCGCTACGCGCTGGGTAATTGAATCGTTTCTCGACAACGAGCTCAGGGAAGGTGTTTTTTAGACCTTCGGCGCTCCGAAGCTTAAGAGACTTTTTTCACGGATCAAGCTCGTTACGAAAAACGATCTAGCACCGCGAAAGGGGCTACTGTTGGGTCTATGCTTCGTCGCCGAAGGTCTTCTAGGAAGAAGCGGCTTTCGGCTGAAGCTGTTTGTATAAGTTGGCCGAAGGTTCCTCTTCATGAAGCTTCGGTATTACAAACTGACTTAAAGATAGAATGACCTTTTAGTCCATAAAGGTCTGAGTCAATGTTGTAAACTTTTATAAGGGGCATACTTGTAATTCCTCACAGGCTACGTCCTGTGCCTATAAATAGTGAACAGTATTCCTTTACTGTTCACGCATTCTGGTAATTGCAATCGCATCTTCCGGAAATCAACCTTTGCCAAGGCAGAGGTATTATTGTATTCAATGATTCAATTCGTTAAGTGAATATAATATAATTCGTCTATGATTTATTTACCCCTTTTATACCCTTTATTTTATGTTGTCTTATAACATCTATTGAAATTTTATTACCAAGACTTAAGCTTCGTAATCATATTCTCATCTACCTTCGTCCAAGGCTCATTATCCTTAAGGGAATAATGTTTCATGGACGAAGGACATTAACATTTAATACTTTATGTTGCCTTGTTCTTAATTCATAGCATTTGAGAACAAGTCCCCAACACCGTTGGGTTCCGACCGTTGGAGCTCTGACTGCTGGGCCCGCCTGGATGTCCGGTGGTGCACCGGACATGTACTGTAGAGTGTGCGGTGCGCCACATCGCGCGTGCCTGACTTCTGCGCGCTCTGGCGCACATTAAATGACTCTGCAGGTGACCGTTGGCGCGAAGTAGCCGTTGCTCCGCTGGCTCACCGGACAGTCTGGTATACACCGGACATGTCCGGTGAATTATAGCGGAGCGGTTTCCCGAAGCTGGCGAGTTCAGAGTCGCTTCATTCCTGGAGCACCGGACACTGTCCGGTGTACACCGGACAGTCCAGTGAATTATAGCGGAGCGCCTCTGGATTTTCCCGAAGGTGATGAGTTTGGCTTGGAGTCCCCTGGTGCATTGAACGTTGTCTGGTGGTGCACCGGACACTGTCCGGTGGCACACCGGACAGTCCGGTGCGCCAGACCAGGGCTGCCTTCGGTTATCCCTTGCTCTCTTTTGATTGAACCCGTTTTTGGTCTTTTTATTGGCTAAGTGTGAACCTTTGGCACCTGTATAACTTGTACACTAGAGCAAACTAGTTAGTCCAATTATTTGTGTTGGGCAATTCAACCACCAAAATCATTTAGGAAATAGGTGTAAGCCTAATTCCCTTTCAATCTCCCCCTTTTTGGTGATTGATGCCAACACAAACCAAAGCAAATATAGAAGTGCATAATTGAACTAGTTTGCGTAATATAAGTGCAAGGGTTGCTTGGAATTGAGCCAATATAAATACTTATAAGATATGCATGGATTGTTTCTTCATTTTTAACATTTTGGACCACGCTTGCACCACATGTTTTGTTTTTGCAAATTCTTTTGTAAATCCTTTTCAAAGTTCTTTTGCAAATAATCAAAGGTAAATGAATAAGATTTTGCGAAGCATTTTCAAGATTTGAAATTTTCTCCCCCTGTTTCAAATGCTTTTCCTTTGACTTAAACAAAACTCCCCCTAAATGAAATCCTCCTCTTAGTGTTCAAGAGGGTTTTAAGATGTCGATTTTGAAAATACTACTCTCTCCCCCTTTTGAACATAATGAGATACTAATTTGAAAATCATACCATTTGAAAAACTCTTTCTAAAATTAGTACCAATTGAAAACCAAAATTTTGAAAATGGTGGTGGTGCGGTCCTTTTGCTTTGGGCTCATGCTCTCTCTCCCCCTTTGGCATAAATCACCAAAAACGGAATTATTAGAGCCCTTTTTAAACATTCTCTCTCCTTTGGCAAATAAAACATATGAGTGAAGATTATACTAAAGACGGAGTCCTTTTGCTTGGGACTTATGCTCTCTCCCCCAAAGATGGAGAGTGGCCTGGAGCGACGGCGAAGGATGAGTTACGGAGTGGAAGCCTTTGTCTTCGCCGAAGACTCCAATTCCCTTTCAATACACCTATGACTTGGTTTGAAATAGACTTGAAAACACATTAGTCATAGCATATGAAAGAGACATGATCAAAGGTATATGAATGAGCTATGTGTGCAAATTAACAAAAGAAGTTCCTAGAATCAAGAATATTTAGCTCATGCCTAAGTTTGTTAAAAGTTTGTTCATCAAGTGGCTTGGTAAAGATATCGGATAATTGATCTTTAGTATTAATGTATGAAATCTCGATATCTCCCTTTTGTTGGTGATCCCTTAAAAAGTGATATCGAATGGCTATGTGTTTAGTGCGGCTATGCTCAACGGGATTATCCGCCATGCGGATTGCACTCTCATTATCACATAGAAGAGGAACTTTGGTTAATTTGTAACCATAGTCCCTAAGGGTTTGCCTCATCCAAAGTAGTTGCGCGCAACAATGGCCTGCGGCAATATACTCGGCTTCGGCGGTAGAAAGAGCTACGGAATTTTACTTCTTTGAAGCCCAAGACACCAAGGATCTTCCCAAGAACTGGCAAGTCCCCAATGTGCTCTTTCTATTAATCTTACACCCTGCCCAATCGGCATCCGAATAACCAATCAAATCGAATGTGGATCCCCTAGGATACCAAAGCCCAAACTTAGGAGTATAAACTAAATATCTCAAGATTCGTTTTACGGCCGTAAGGTGAGCTTCCTTAGGGTCGGCTTGGAATCTTGCACACATGCATACGGAAAGCATAATATCCGGTCGAGATGCACATAAATAGAGTAGAGAGCCAATCATCGACCGGTATACCTTTTGATCCACGGACTTACCTTCCGTGTCGAGATGCACATTGGTTCCCATGGGTGTCTTGATGGGTTTGGCATCTTTCATCCCAAACTTACTTAGGATATCTTGAGTGTACTTCGTTTGGCTTAGGAAGGTGCCCTCTTGGAGTTGCTTCACTTGAAATCCTAAGAAGTACTTTAACTCCCCCATCATAGACATCTCAAATTTTTGTGTCATGATCCTACTAAATTCCTCACAAGTAGATTCGTTAGTAGACCCAAATATAATATCATCAACATAAATTTGCCATACAAACAAATCATTTTCAAGTGTTTTGGTAAAGAGTGTAGGATCGGCCTTTCCGACTTTGAATCCATTAGTGATAAGGAAATCTCTAAGGCATTCATACCATGCTCTTGGGGCTTGCTTGAGCCCATAAAGCGCCTTAGAGAGTTTATAAACATGGTTAGGGTACTCACTATCTTCAAAGCCGGGAGGTTGCTCAACATAGACTTCTTCCTTGATTGGTCCATTGAGGAAGGCACTCTTCACGTCCATTTGGTAAAGCTTGAAGCCATGGTAAGTAGCATAGGCCAATAATATACGAATTGACTCAAGCCTAGCTACGGGTGCATAGGTTTCACCGAAATCCAAACCTTCGATTTGGGAGTATCCCTTGGCCACAAGTCGGGCTTTGTTCCTTGTCACCACACCATGCTCATCTAGCTTGTTGCGGAACACCCATTTGGTTCCTACAACATTTTGGTTAGGACGTGGAACTAAATGCCATACCTCGTTCCTAGTGAAGTTGTTGTGCTCCTCTTGCATCGCCACCACCCAATCCAAATCTTGAAGTGCTTCCTCTACCCTGTGTGGCTCAATAGAGGAAACAAAAGAGTAATGTTCACAAAAATGAGCAACACGAGATCTAGTGGTTACCCCCTTATGAATGTTGCCGAGGATGGTGTCGACGGGGTGATCTCGTTGGATTGCTTGGTGGACTCTTGGGTGTGGCGGCCTTGGTTCTTCATCCTCCTTGTCTTGATCATTTGTATCTCCCCCTTGATCATTGTCATCATCGTGAGGTGGCTCATTTGCTTGATCTTGCATTTCATCAACTTGAGCTTCATCCTCATTTTGAGTTGGTGGAGATGCTTGCGTGGAGGAGGATGGTTGATCTTGTGCATTTGGAGGCTCTTCGGATTCCTTAGGACACACATCCCCAATGGACATGTTCCTTAGTACGATGCATGGAGCCTCTTCAACACGTATCTCATCAAGATCAACTTGCTCTACTTGAGAGCCGTTAGTCTCATCAAACACAACGTCACAAGAAACTTCAACTTGTCCAGTGGACTTGTTAAAGACTCTATATGCCCTTGTGTTTGAATCATATCCTAGTAAAAAGCCTTCTACAGTTTTAGGAGCAAATTTAGATTTTCTTCCTCTTTTAACAAGAATAAAGCATTTGCTACCAAAGACTCTAAAATATGAGATATTGGGCTTTTTACCGGTTAGCAGTTCGTATGATGTCTTCTTGAGGATTTGGTGTAGATATAACCGGTTGATGGTGTAGCAAGCGGTGTTAACCGCCTCGGCCCAAAACCGATCCGAAGTCTTGTACTCATCAAGCATGGTTCTTGCCATGTCCAATAGAGTTCTATTCTTCCTCTCCACTACACTATTTTGTTGTGGTGTGTAGGGAGAAGAGAACTCATGCTTGATGCCCTCCTCCTCAAGGAAGCCTTCAATCTGAGAGTTCTTGAACTCCGTCCCGTTGTCGCTTCTAATCTTTTTGATCCTTAAGCCGAACTCATTTTGAGCCCGTCTCAAGAACCCTTTTAATGTCTCTTGGGTATGAGATTTTCCTGCAAAAAGAATACCCAAGTGAAGCGAGAATAATCATCCACAATAACTAGACAGTACTTACTCCTGCCGATGCTTATGTAAGCAATCGGGCCGAATAGATCCATGTGTAGGAGTTCGAGCGGCCTGTCAGTCGTCAT
This sequence comes from Zea mays, assembly GCF_902167145.1. NCBI lineage: Eukaryota > Viridiplantae > Streptophyta > Magnoliopsida > Poales > Poaceae > Zea > Zea mays. Next base: position 29,299,637 of record NC_050098.1, on the reverse strand, counting down.
AATGTTCTTATGTGGATGATGAGTACCAACTTGCTTTCCTGCTTGGCATGCACTACAAATCCTGTCTTTCTCAAAATGAACATTTGTTAATCCTAAAATGTGCTCTCCCTTTAGAAGCTTATGAAGATTCTTCATCCCGACATGTGCTAGTCGGCGGTGCCAGAGCCAGCCCATGTTAGTCTTAGCAATTAAGCAAGTGTCGAGTTCAGCTCTATCAAAATCTACCAAGTATAGCTGACCCTCTAACACTCCCTTAAATGCTATTGAATCATCACTTCTTCTAAAGACAGTGACACCTACATCAGTGAATAGACAGTTGTAGCCCATTTTGCATAATTGAGAAACAGAAAGCAAATTGTAATCTAATGAATCTACAAGAAAAACATTGGAAATAGAATGGTCAGGAGATATAGCAATTTTACCCAATCCTTTGACCAAACCTTGATTTCCATCCCCGAATGTGATCGCTCTTTGGGGATCTTGGTTTTTCTCGTAGGAGGAGAACATCTTCTTCTCCCCTGTCATATGGTTTGTGCACCCACTGTCGATGATCCAACTTGAGCCCCCGGATGCATAAACCTTCTTCTTTTTGCCGTCCTTTGCCATGAGGCAGTTGTGGCCGACGTTGGGGAAGAGAAGTCCCTTGGTGACGGCGATGTTGGCGGCGTCCTCGTCGTCTGAGGAGTCGCTAGAGCTTTCGTCGGAGTCCCACTCGCGACAAACATGGGCATCGCCGCCCTTCTTCTTGTAGTACCTCTTCTTCTCCTTTCTTCTACCCTTCTTGTCGTCGCCCTTGTCACTGTCACTAGAAATAGGACATTTTGCTATAAAGTGACCGGGCTTACCACACTTGTAGCAAACCTTCTTGGAGCGGGGCTTGTAATCTTTCCCCCTCCTTTGCTTGAGGATTTGGCGGAAGCTTTTGATGACAAGCGCCATTTCCTCGTTGTCGAGCTTGGAGGCGTCGATGGGTGTTCTACTTGGTGTAGACTACTCCTTCTTCTCCTCCGTCGCCTTGAATGCAACCGGTTGCGCTTCGGACGTGGAGGGACCGTCAAGCTCGTTGATCTTCCATGAGCCCTTGATCATAAACTCAAAGCTCACAAAATTCCTGATTACTTCCTCGGGAGTCATTAGTGTGTATCTAGGATTGCCACAAATTAATTGGACTTGAGTAGGGTTAAGGAAAATAAGTGATCTTAAAATAACCTTAACCACCTCGTGGTCATCCCATTTCTTGCTCCCGAGGTTGCGCACTTGATTCACCAAGGTTTTGAGCCGGTTGTACATGTCTTGAGGCTCCTCCCCTTGGCGAAGACAGAAGAGACCGAGCTCCCCCTCGATCGTCTCCCGCTTGGTGATCTTGGTTAGCTCATCTCCCTCGTGAGCGGTCTTGAGCACGTCCCAAACTTCTTTGGCGCTCTTCAACCCTTGTACCTTGTTTTACTCCTCTCTACTTAGAGAGGCGAGGAGTATAGTTGTGGCTTGTGAGTTGAAGTGCTCGATTTGGGCCACCTCGTCCTCATCATAATCATCATCCCCTACGGATGGTACCTGTGCTCCAAACTCAACAACATTCCATATACTTTTGTGGAGTGAGGTTAGATGAAATTTCATTAAGTCACTCCACCTAGCATAATCTTCACCGTCAAAGGTTGGCGGTTTGCCCAATGGAACGAAAAGTAATGGAGTATGTCTAGAGGTGCGAGGGTAGTGTAAGGGAATCTTATTAAACTTCTTGCGCTCATGGCGCTTAGAAGTTACAGAGGGCGCGTCGGAGCCGGAGGTGGAAGGTGATGAAGTGTCGGTCTCGTAGTAGACCACCTTCCTCATCTTCTTTTTCTTGTCGCCACTCCGATGCGATTTGTGGGAGGAGGCTTTCTTCTCCTTCCCCTTTCCCTTCTTGCGGGACTCTTCCGATGAAGCCTTCTCGTGGCTTGTAGTGGGCTTTTCGCCGGGCTCTGATACCAATTGAAAGTCGCCTAGAGGGGGGTGAATAGGGCAAAACTGAAATTTACAAAGTTAATCACAACTACAAGCTGGGTTAGCGTTAGAAATATAATCGAGTCTGAGAGAGAGGGTGCAAAACAAATCTCAAATGAATAAAGAGTGTGACACGCGGATTTGTTTTACCGAGGTTCGGTTCTTGCAAACCTACTCCCCGTTGAGGTGGTCACAAAGACCGGGTCTCTTTCAACCCTTTCCCTCTCTCAAACGGTCCCTCGGACCGAGTGAGCTTTCTCTTCTCAAATCAACCGGGAACAAAACTTCCCCGCAAGGACCACCACACAATTGGTGTCTCTTGCCTCGGTTACAAGTGAGTATTGATCTCAAGAAAGAATGAGAAAGAAGAAAGCAATCCAAGCGCAAGAGCTCAAAAGAACACAACAAATCACTCTTACTTAACACTAAAGCTTTTGTGGAATTGGGAGAGGATTTGATCACTTGGATGTGTCTTGTATTGAATGCCTAGCTCTTGTAAGTGGTTGGAAGTTGGAAAAGTTGGATCACTTGAATGTGGGGTGGTTGGGGGTATTTATAACCCCAACCACCAAACTAGCCGTTTGGTGGAGGCTGTCTGTCGCATGGTACACCGGACACTGTCCGGTGCGCTAGCCACGTCACCAGGCCGTTGGGTTCCGACCGTTGGAGCTCTGACTGCTGGGCCCGCCTGGATGTCCGGTGGTGCACCGGACATGTACTGTAGAGTGTCCGGTGCGCCACATCGCGCGTGCCTGACTTCTGCGCGCTCTGGCGCGCATTAAATGACTCTGCAGGTGACCGTTGGCGCGAAGTAGCCGTTGCTCCGCTGGCTCACCGGACAGTCCGGTGTACACCGGACATGTCCGGTGTACACCGGACATGTCCGGTGAATTATAGCGGAGCGGTTTCCCGAAGCTGGCGAGTTCAGAGTCGCTTCATTCCTGGAGCACCGGACACTGTCCGGTGAATTATAGCGGAGCGCCTCTAGATTTTCCCGAAGGTGATGAGTTTGGCTTGGAGTCCCCTGGTGCACCGGACGCTGTCCGGTGGCACACCGGACAGTCCGGTGCGCCAGACCAGGGCTGCCTTCGGTTATCCCTTGCTCTCTTTTGATTGAACCCGTTTTTGGTCTTTTTATTGGCTAAGTGTGAACCTTTGGCACCTGTATAACTTGTACACTAGAGCAAACTAGTTAGTCCAATTATTTGTGTTGGGCAATTCAACCACCAAAATCATTTAGGAAATAGGTGTAAGCCTAATTCCCTTTCAGAAACCTATTTCCACTGGCGGTTCTCTTAACACAACCGCCAGTGGAAATAGGATGGCGGTTCTGTTACACCAACCGCCAGTGGAAACTAGATTTTCACTATCGGTTCTATTACACCAACCGCCAGTGGAAATATCCTATTTCCACTGGCGGTTGTGTTAAGATAACCGCCAGTGGAAATAGGTTTCCACTGGCGGTTCCCAAGCCGGGCCCACCTGGTTTTTTTACTGGTGCGCGGTAACTGAAACCGCCAGTGATAATTTATGGGTGTCGCAGGCTTTGAGCTCTTTTCTACTAGTGACGACGAGAAAGAAAGAAAAAATGAGTGGGAATTAAGTTCGAAAGGTCGGTTCGATTGCGGAAAGGGATATCTTGATATATTGTGGGAAGGAACGACGACACTTTATTGTAATGAGTTTGTCACGTGAGGGAGGGAGATTGGAGGAACTGTAGAGAAGCTGCAAAGAGTAGTCATGTTAGATGCTCGGAAGTTGTTGTGGATATGGGGGTCTAGTCCATTGATGGCTCATGTCAATGACAATGTGGAATGTGAAGCCTATGAAAAACCTAACCCAAGAAGACGTGGAGTAGGCGCTTGTTGCTACAAAAGATTAGTCAATTTTAGTACCTAAATTGTCAAACGGGTGACTAAATGAGCCATCTTAAACTTTAGTTCTTTAGTCACCAAATGGGATAGGTATGGGTGTAATTCATTCTCGTGGGGATGGGTATGAGTATAATTCATTTCTCACAGACATTTAAGATGACTTGTGGGGAATCTCTACTACACCTTAAGTTTACAGTGAGGGAGTCCACACCCAGCATCACCGTGCCCCCGCGTGCGGCTTCCTCCGCACCTAAACTCATGCGCGGCTTCCTCCCCCACACGCTGCGACGACCGAGATGAACGTGACTTCCTCCCCACCAACGGCGCCCTTCTCAAAACTCTCACGCGCTGCTCTGGCCATTTCTTTTATCGCTCAGGGTTGCGCCGTATCATCCCACCGGAGTCAGCACTCCTCACTTTCCTCCTCTCGTTGGGTGGGGGTCGCGTCATCCCCCTCACCAATCTGGTAACCGCTCACCTGCGGGAGGACTCACTTGATATATTGTGGGAAGGAACGACGGCACTGTATTGTAATGAGTTTGTCACGTGAGGGAGGGAGATTGGAGGAACTGTAGAGAAGCTGCGAAGAGTAGTCATGTTAGATGCTCGGAAGCTGTTGTGGATATGGCGGTCTAATCCATTGATGGCGCATGTCGGTGACAATGTGGAATGTGAAGCCTAACGAAAGCCTATAGAAAGTGCGAAGAGTAGTCATGTTAGTTGCTCAGACGCTTGTTGCTACAAAAGTTGATAGGTGTTTTTAGCTTGGTGCCTTGAACGATGACTTTGACATAGAAACTTGTCTCGAGGTCTCGAGAATGATGATTGCAATGTGATCTTCTAAGGATCTGAAGATGACAAGTAGAGGGCAAATCGATCAACGGAGGAAGACGATGGCTTTTCTATTTCACTAGGTTCAAAGGATAAGTATTCATCTAGGCCAAGTACTTTAGATGATGTGGTAGAGAATGAGTATATGTTTAGGCCTTGCACTGATTGTGATAGTCAATTCAGGTGAGGTAGGTGTGGGTTTATTTGGAGGCCTAGATGATGGGTCATTGAGAACGAAGTACAATAACCTAGAATTGAGGCCATTGAAGGATGTCCATGTGGAGGTACCCTTAGTACCAAATTTCATGGATATTAGTATGGTTGACTAGGAAATATGTGATATATATCGGTCTAACATTATTGACCGATCCAGAACCAGAGGGTTAGGAGGTGGTCATTAAGAAGATAATGTCCATTTGATACCTTAGAGCATCTCTAATATTTCATGATGGGTTATGTTGTTAGGTTCCATAGGCCTTATTATGTGAGCCACTTCGATAGGAACGATAGGTTACAACACACCACCATGGACTAACTACTTTGATATGAGTATGAGTATAGGTCCACTTGAAGGCAAAGTAAAGGAACTAATAAGTCTAAATGAGCTAAACTGGAGGCTGGAAAGTGCAACTTTTAGTAAAACAGTAAAACATGAGGTTTGAATGTTTGAATAAGTTGCATATGCCTAATACTATGTTTATAGCACTCTATTCTGTGCTACCCTTCTATTTCTCTATGCATAAATACATCGACCTGTATTGCTAGAGATAGATACTCCCAACATGGTTCTTAATCAATGGCATTGAGACTTCATATTGTTTCCTATTATATTTCTTCTTGTCCTTTGAGAGACAATGTTCATATCTTTAGCCAATCTACTAAAGCTCCACAATCAGGGAAATCCTCTCAATTCCATGTCCTGCCCTCCTAACCAAACACACACAAAATCAAACACATTAATGATTGTTGTTGCTTTATCAACTAGAGCAATTCAGTGAACTCACCCATAAATCTGCATAAAAATTATCGCACTAGTAATCATATGCTAGCTCGAATGGAATAAATCCTTCATGAGCCTTGATACCACACTTGCACTTATAATTGGATATCCTCTTCCAAGACCTCTCCTTAATGCCTACTTCAAACTCTAAAATTTCATACTCTGATAACTAGTGCGACTTGGGGTCATCAATGTACTCATCAAAATTACAAGATGACGGGCCTCCCTACATACCAGATGTTCGAAGTATAATGTTGTATTTACTAAAACATTTGAGATTCTAAATGGATTCATTGCATGAGAATTTACACTAGATGACAATCTATACCAAAAGAAGGGAGTAAAGGCACTAGTTTAGCATGAATTATTTAGTATCGCCGATAGTTCACAATGGCAATAAAAAAGTGGAGCAAAGAAGAGAGTAAGGAGGTGGAGTTATGCTCATATATTGGTTTGTCACGCCAACCTGTCTACCATAGCATCGCTGTCGTGTTTGAGTCGTTGGCATAGCCTCACCCTCCTCTATGCAGGATCGGCTAAAAGGTCTACACCACCTTAATGATCTTTATTTCTAATGGAATGTGGTGTGATAGAGTAAGGCCCCATTTACTTCCCACCTCCTAAAGTTTAGGAACTAAAGTTTAGTCAGTTCTAGTCTCTAAATTGTCAAACAGGGTGACTAAATGAGTCATCTTAAACTTTAGTTCTTTAGTCACTAAAGGAGTGACTAAAAGTGACTAAACTTGCACTTTTACAAGATTTGTCCTTCAATCGGTCCCCATTGTCCCTCCCTAGAACTGGACTAGGGACGGCAACAGGCCGATCCCCGATTTCTCGTGGGGAATTCATCCATAAGAGGATGGGTATGGGTGTAATTCATTCCTCGCGGAGAATTAAATGGGGACGAGGAAAAGCATCTCCATCAAGTCTGGTTGGGATGGGGATGGTACTTTGTCCCTCGTATTTTCTCCTAGGGGGCCATGTAAGCAGCCCAATGCACTACGAAAGAGGCTTAACAAATAATTCAACCTACAAAAATAATACCCAAGAAATGCTCAAAAATATGATCTTTTGTATGAAACAATTATTTGTGGTCTAAGCTTATTATATCTTTGGACCTTTACTAAATGGAATTGTTATACCATTTAATCTGTGTCGATGTGGATTAATACATGTGTGCATAGTATGCTGATGTAATTGATGTTAAGCGGGGACGGGGACCCCGTGGGAAAAAATCCCCTACGCAGGGACGACCGTTGCACTTTGTGGGCACAAGGACGAGGATTTTTCTCTCTGCGTGAACGGGGATAGGGAGTCATTCCCCGACGAGGAATTTTCCATTGCGATATCTAAACTAAACCATATGCATTAAATATGGCATCCTCATCTTTATACACAATATTTAATGCTCTTTAGTCAATTTTAGTCACTAGAACCAATAAAGACTTGTTTGAATCTATGGTGCAGAATGAGAAAAAAGACATCTACTACTTGTCTCACCCCCCCTCTCTCCCCACCTTGCATTAATTAGGTCTATAGATGTCTTTCAATATCCATGTGCTAAACTTTAGCACATGTATTGAAACACTACTCATGTACTAAACTTTAGCTCTCCATTTGAGACCTTTAAACTTTAGCACCAGCTAAAGTTTAGTATATATGATTTAAATAACCCTAAAATATTGTAAGGCCAAAGTTTAGGAGGATGACTAGAAACCAAGCAACATCTAAGTAGCGTCAAAGAGAGAGTGCGCAAAGGGCCAACATTTCTTTAGACCGGTTATCAGGGTTGTGCATAAGGGAGTGCAAAGGGCCCCTTTTTTGGGGGTACACGGAGGTCCATTAGTGATTACCGATTAGGTCATAATTTTAGTTTTTTTTATCTTTTTTTAAATGTGAAGAGCACGTCGACGGTAGAAACCGTAGAACTGTGTAAACTGATGCTTTATATAGTACTAGTCGGTTGCCTGTGCGTTGCGACGGTTTACAACAATACCCATGTAAACCATCCACCAAAAAAATTTAAGATTTTTTATTGATTGTCTCCGCTCTCCGTATAATATATTTTTTTATTTGGATAACTGATGTTATTGTTTACTCCATCCAATATGTCTTGGTACAATACGCCCAATGAAGTGAGTGACTAGAAGAGAGTTCATAACGACTGACTAAACGAACAGAGATTATAAAAATACATAATTCTACCATACAGAGACCAAATAACAGAAAGTTTGTGAGCTCAAGTTTCTAAAATAAGTCACATGAACTCAAACTTATAAAAAAGATAGATCAAAATATGGAGTGATTGCTAAAGTCAGACATTAATAAAAACTGGATGTGCTCCATATGAATTATGCTACTTCGTAGTAATTACTAACGTTTAAACCAACAAATAACCTTTCATTTTACTGTTAGTATGACAAATCATTGTTGCTCCATCCAATTCAGCAACCTCAAACACCATTGAGTCCAATGCGCCAATGTGGTCTCGGAAACGACCTAATGCTTGCAAGAACAAAAAATGACGTGTCGTGCTTGGGCTGTAACCTCAGCCTGTAGTGCTGGCCTGGCCTGACACGATTTTATTTTTTATTTTACAAAAAAATATATATACATATATACAATTTATATTCAATATTAAAAACATTTGATCATGATGTTATACTGGTTAGATAGCTTTATCCAGTGTCTCTCACTCTTCTTTCGTCAGGGCATGTGTTCGAACCCCATATCTTGCACTGTTTTTTAACATTTTACGCTGATTTAATGAAATGGGCTGACGGGGCTAACGGGCTGGTCTGGCACAGTCAGGTCGATATGACGTGCATGAGCCAGAGTTGTGGCTCGCGTGCGTCTTTATTTGTAAAAAATGACGCGTGACGATCGTTGAAATTGATGCTTTAAGTATAGTATAGATTAGAGATTTCTATGTAATGCATTACATCATCTATATTGTTAGAGTTTATTTTTCGAGTGATTTAGTGATAAAGACCTTTATTCAATAACTTCGTATAGGGAATTAGGGACTCGGTGTTTTTGCGGGCACGGCACTACCGGTTACTTTTAAAATATTGATTGAGAAAACAATTACAAATTAAAAATCCCTGCGCCTGCCGGATGTGATGTGATGCTCATGCTCTCTGTCGTTTGGTTTCGCATCGCATGCCATAGGCCCATAGACACTGCCACTGAACTAGGCGCAGGAGTAGCCGCCCGGTGAGAGTAGGGCAGTATAGGCATAGGACGGAGCGAGACCGATGGATCCAGTGAGCGTCGGTCTACTGTGACGCTGGACGCATTATCTATCCACTGCAGAGGGCAGATCCGATCAGAGGCAAGGCTACTGTGTACTAGCTGTGGAGTATTTACCACCTTTACGAGCTACTGCCGCCGTAAAGCCTAACACAGCTTATGGCGCTTTATCTCTACGTTGGATCAACCGACGGCAAGCAAGCTACCAACGCCAACAACCTCTCGCTGCCTTCCTGCAGGTCGGAGTAAGACCGACTCCAACAAGAAACGAGCGTATACATTTTAAGGCTTTATTTGGATACTCTAGTATTAATCTTAATATGTGTTGAGTGAATTGAGGGTGTAAATTAGTTTAAGTTACACTTCAATATACCTCAATACATGTAGATTATAGTTAAAACAAGAGTAACCAAACTAAACCATAATGTAGGAAAGATTTACCCTTCTATACCCTTCAACAATGTCCTCCTAAATTCTTTCCCTATACCCCACTACAACCATTAAATATCATTTTCTATACCTACTTTTCACTCACTATCATTTTTTCTTCTACTAACAATTAGAGGCGGACCGACGGCAATAGTCGTCAACAATGCAAGGGGAGGGAGCGGGCGCATGCCACAGCCAGAGGGAGAGAGCAGGGGGCGGGCGCGTGGGGGCGTCGTAGGGGGCCGCGCTGCGAGCGTCTGCGCCCCTGTAGCCACCATGCAAGAGGAGGGGGTGGGCGCGCGCGGCTGATGCCGCGGATAGCCTAAATATAAAGGACACTCCTCTATCCTCTCTCTATTTTTTCCTTCTCTTATATATCTATTTTAACACTTTAAACAGCAGATTAAACGAAACTAGATTATGTATCTTTCAGAGAAGAACTACAAAAGAGATATACATATAGAAGGGATATAAGACTGTGTCCATCGGTTCACTCGTATGGTCACAAAAACAGTTTTGCACCGTATACCGTACTATTTGCAGAGTGGAGTTTGAATATGTTGTAGAGATGGGTAAGCTGCTGGAGATAGTCTGAAGGACGCTCCTCGCGACCCTCACGTCTACGGCTCATCCTTTGCATACTCTATTCATCCTTGAGAGTGATACCCTCCTGTTCGCCCTTGTGGGTTCGTGTCTGTCTGAAGGCGTTCGGTTGCCCAAGAGCTCTCTCCTTTCCATCCCCTTACCCTGAGGCCAGCCTCTCCCTATTATAGGCTGGGAGAGGGGTTTGCCATCGATGGCTTCCCTAAGAAGGAGCGCAAGGTAAGGGTAAAACCATCGTTTTACACCGGGTGGAGCTACACATACTCGTGGGCCCGGGGCTGCCTGACTGTCTCGTATTTACAGTGGCAGATGACGTGGGGGCAGCGATGGTCCCATTCGTCATCATTATGGTTACGCCAACCCCTGGCCTCCGTAGCTTGGGGCTCGTCGTAGCCCGCCGTGTAGTTGAAAGTCGCCTAGAAGGGGTAAATAGGTGAAACCTGAAAATTATAAACTTTGAACACGCACTTCGTCCGGGGTTAGGGTTAGAAATAAATAATATTGAATTCAGAGTGCGGAAGATAGTTCTTCTTGCTATGGGTTGCTCAATCAATGCGAATAACTTGGGAGCCAACTCAAAACAATATGAGCAAGAGAACTTTAGAGAGAGGAGAGGGAAGAAACAAATCGAGTGATGAAGATCAACACAAAAGAACACGGTGATTTGTTTCTCGAAGTTCGCTTCCAAAGAACCTACTCCCCGTTGAGGAGGCTACAAAGACCGGGTCTATTCGAACCCTTTCCCTCTCTCAATCGGTCACTTAGACCGGTTGAGTGCTTCTTCTTAATCACACGGGTCACTAAGACCCCACAAGGATCACCACACAATTAGGTGTCTCTTGCTAGCTTTATAAAGCACTTGGAAAGATTAGAGTGAGAAGAAAGCAACCAGGCAACAAGAGCAACAAAAGAAACACAAATCACCCTCTCTCAAGTCACTAAACACTTTAGAACACTTGACTTGATTTTGGAACTTGGAGAGGATTTGATGCTTTGATTGTGTCTTGGAGTCTATTCTTTTGCTCTAGTATTGAATGAGGAAGTTGGAATGCTTGGATAGCTTGAATGGTGGTGGTTGGGGTATTTATGGCCCTAACCACTATTCTAGCTGTTGATTGACTTTGATGTCGACGGGCACACCGGACAATCCGGTGCTGCACCAGATCCTCCACTGTTCACTGTCCGATGAGCGCCACGTCAGCCGACCGTTGGGGTTTGGATCTATTGACCGTTGAAGTCTTCTGTCCTTTTGCGGCACCGGACAGTCCGGTGCGACCTGTCGTCGCAGACTGTCTTCTGGCTTCTGGTACTGCAGACTGCATGCGCAGTCGCGCATTCGATCGTTGGACGAAGTTGACCGTTGCTCCATTGTCTCACCGAACAGTCTGGTGGCTCACTGGACAGTCCGGTTGTAACACCCTAAATTTGGGGGTATACTTTTTTTTCTAATTATCTACCAAATTCAGGTGTTACTCTTGTATCTCTCTAGTCTCTCTCTCTCCTTTTCTTTTAGCTAGAATTGAGTTAATTAGATGATGGATTATTTATTTATTTTGACAAAACAATATGAGTCATGAAATGTTGTATCATTCTGAGCTTAAAATATTCTTTGAATTTTTGCACATGTTTGATTTAGTTTGAATTTGAATCTTGGTTTGAATTTGAATTGAAAAAAAACCAAGGGAAAATAAAATAGAATAGCATTAGAAATTCCAGGGAAAAATAGAAAAGCCATTTCAGCCCAGCCGGCCCAGCTCGGCCTAGCTAGGCCGCGCGCGCACCCGCGTCGCATGACAGGTGGATCAGGCCTGTCGGCACCAAACTCCCCTTCGTGCGCGCGTTCCCTTCTCTCACTCACAGGCAACCCCACCCATCAGCCCGTGTGCCTGTTCGACCGTTCGCTCTCGCTGGCACGTGGGCCCATCCCGTCAGACCCATCCTCCTCCTCCGCAACTATCGTGCCCATGGCGTGCGCCCCGCCCGCCAGACCCGCACCCACATTTGCACGCCCCGTCCACGTCGCCCGAACACTAGGTAAAGCCCCGCACACCTCCTCAGCTCGCCCCTGCCTCACTTTCGCGCCTCCCCTGCCCTCACGCTCGTGCAGCCACGGAGCCGTTCCCCCTCGTCGTCGCCTCACCGTTCCACCGTCGCCGCAGGACTTCTGCTAGTGCTTTGGCCACGGTGAGCTCCGCCTGAGCTTGGCGCACCGGGAACTCGCAGTGGTTTCCCCTTTCCTTAACTCTACCGCCCGGTCCGCGCTCAGCCTCTTCCCTGCGCAGGTCGGAGTTCGCCACCGTCGCGATCCTTCAACGTCCGGCCAACCGGAGCCTCCCCGTGCCACGCCAAGTCACCCCGAGCTCCGTCCCGAGGTGAGATGTCCGTTTCCACCCTCAATTTCTCCCAATTCTGCCCTGTATTTGGCCAAATCGACTTCGCCGGTGATGGCTGTGCCAGTTTGACACGCCCGCGCAGTGACCAGCTGATTTAGCCCGATCCCGTTGAAAGTCGCCTAGAGGGGGGGTGAATAGGCGGAATCTGAAATTTACGACTTTAAACACACACACACACACTACAAGCCAGGGTTAGCGTTAGAAATGAATCCGAGTCCGAAAGAGGGGCAAACAAATCAACCAAGAAATAAAGCGGACAAACACGATGATTTGTTTTACCGAGGTTCGGTTCTAAAGAACCTAGTCCCCGTTGAGGTGGTCACAAAGACCGGGTCTGTTTCAACCCTTTCCCTCTCTCAAACGGTCACCTAGACCGAGTGAGCTTTCTCCTTAATCAAACGGGTCACTTAGACCTCGCAAGGACCACCACGCACTTGATGTCTCTTGTTTTGATTACAAGTCTCTTGGAAGCAAGAATAAGGAAGGAAGAAAGCGATCCAAGCAACAAGAGCACAAAGAACACGAACAAAACTCTCTCTCAAGTCACTAAGTGGTTGGAGTGGATTCGGCACTTGGAGAGGCTTTGATTCTTTTTGATTTGTGTCTAGGAGTGAATGCACTAGCTCTTGTATTGAATGAGAACCTTGGAAAAACTTGGATGCTTGGAGTGGTGGTTGTTGGGGGTATTTATAGCCCTCAACCACCAACAAGCCGTTAGGGATGGCTGCTGTCGATGGGCGCACCGGACACTGTCCGGTGCGCCCGCCATGTCACCCAACCGTTAGGGTTTGGGAGCTATCGACCGTTGGAGGCTTTGTCCTCTAGTGGCACTGGACAGTCCGGTGCCGCACCGGATAGGCACTGTTTAGTGTTCGGTGCGCCTCTGACCTCTGTTCTGACTTCTGCCGCGCACTGTAGTGCTGTCAGGGGCACTGTTGCAGTCGACTGTTGCACTGGTAGCCGTTACTCCGCTGGTGCACCGGACAGTCCGGTGGCATACCAGACAGTCCGGTGAATTATAGCGGAACGCGCTGGCGAAAACCCGGGAGTGGCTAGTTTGGGATTGTACGGTCCTGGTGCACCGGACACTGTCCGGTGGCACGCCGGACAGTCTGGTGCGCCAGACCAGGGCACACTCGGTTTCTTTGTCCTTTGATTTTGATCCCTAACTTCAATCTTTTATTGGTTTGTGTTGAACCTTTATGCACCTGTAGAACATATAATCTAGAGCAAACTAGTTAGTCCAATATTTATGTTGGGCATTCAGCCACCAAAATTAATATTGGGAAAAGGTTAACCTTATTTCCCTTTCACCTGTGCCCCTGTGTTAGCCCGTAGTGTTCTCCTTACCCTATCGTAGCTAGCTCGGGCCTTAGCACGCACTAGACCTCCTCTCCCCGGACGGAATTCCTCACCGGAGTTGCCCGACCCGCTCGGAGCACCTGCCCTTTGTCATTCTCCCGTTTCTGGTCCCGTTCTTGCGACTCGTATTCTACCAGTGAGTTCGTCAGACCCTCTTGACTCGTTCTAGCCCTCCCCGACGACCCAGACTCCCCGGTGACCGCGTCTGCCTCGTCTCCGACGACCTCGCCGCCGTGGAGAAGGCAACGCCGGCCACCAAGTTGTAAAGCCCCGCGCGCCCCATCGCAACCATCCGCCCCTTATCCAACGGCTCAGATCCGCGGATAACGGTTCACGCCCGCGCGCTCTGCCTCTGGGCCCCACCGATCAGCGCCTGCGCCCCCTGGCGCTGGGCCCGAACGGTCGCCCGCCTCTGGTCGCTGACGCCCCACACCCACTTGTCAGTCGCGCCCGCTCCCGCACGCTCGTTCCCTGATCTAATCCTGGTCGTCCATCTGCGATCTAGGGGTTGGAAAAGCCCGATACCCCTTCAGTCTTCAGTTTTGTAAAAAGAACCTCCAGTTCTCGGGTATAGAACCCGCCGTCCCTGAGTATTGTGCGCATGCCACTGACTTCTTTTAAACAGACCCCTGACCTTCTAAATAATCACAAAATTGGGCTTAGTTTCATATTTCAAACTTCAAAACTTGTTTATTTCATATCCTTTTCATATGAACTCCAAATTTAGTGATTCAAATTGCAAGATGTTCATAGGAATATTCTCTGTTCAAATAAGTTATGTTCATCCACAGTCTATGTACTCTAATTTTTGGTTTATGTGAAAGGGAATTAGGCTTACACCTATTTTCCTAATTAATTTTTGGTCGTTGAATTGCCCAACACAAATAATTGGACTAACTAGTTTGCTCTAGTGTATAAGTTATACAGGTGCCGAAGGTTCACACTTAGCCAATAAAAGACCAAGAATTGGGTTCAACAAAGAGAGCAAGGGTTAACCGAAGGCAGCCCTGGTCTGGAGCACCGGACTGTCCGGTGTGCCACCGGACAGTGTCCGGTGCACCAGGGGACTTCAAGCCAAACTCTTCACCTTCGAGAAAATCCAGAGGCGCTCCGCTATAATTCACCGGACTGTCCGGTGTACACCGGACAGTGTCCGGTGCTCTAGGAATGAAGCATCTCTGGAACTCGCCAGCTTCGGGAAATCGCTCCGCTATAATTCACCGGACATGTCCGGTGTGCACCGGACTGTCCGGTGAGCCAGCGGAGCAACGACTACTTCGCGCCAACGGTCACCTGCAGAGTCATTTAATGCGCGCCAGAGCGCGCAGAAGTCAGGCATGCGTGAAGTGGCGCACCGGACACTCTACAGTACATGTCCGGTGTGCCACCGGACATCCAGGCGGGCCCAGCAGTCAGAGCTCCAACGGTCGGAACCCAACAGCCTGGTAACGTGGCTGGCGCACCGGACAGTGTCCGGTGGCACACCAGACTGTCCGGTGCGCCATGCGACAACAGCCTCCACCAAACAGCTAGTTTGGTGGTTGGGGTTATAAATACCCCCAACCACCCCACATTCAAGACATCCAAGTTTTCACACTTCCAACCACTTACAAGAGCTAGGCATTCAATTCTAGACACACTCAAGTGATCAAATCCTCTCCCAATTCCACAAAAGCTTTAGTGACTAGTGAGAGTGATTTGTCGTGTTCTTTTGAGCTCTTGCGCTTGGATTGCTTTCTTCTTTCTCATTCTTTCTTGAGATCAATACTCACTTGTAACCGAGGCAAGAGACACCAATTATGTGGTGGTCCTTGCGAGGAAGTTTTGTTCCCGGTTGATTTGAGAAGAGAAAGCTCACTCGGTCCGAGGGACCGTTTGAGAGAGGGAAGGGGTTGAAAAAGACCCGGCCTTTGTGGCCTCCTCAACGGGGAGTAGGTTTGCAAGAACCGAACCTCGGTAAAACAAATCCTTGTGTCTCACTTCTTTATTCGCTTGCAATTTGTTTTGCACCCTCTCTCGCGGACTCGATTATATTTCTAACACTAACACGGCTTGTAGTTGTGATTAATTTTGTAAATTTCAGCTTCGCCCTATTCACCCCCCCTCTAGGCGACTTTCAATTGGTATCAGAGCCTGGTGCTTCATTAGAGCCTAACCGCTCGAAGTGATGTCGGGAGAACACGCCAAGAAGGAGATGGAGACCGGCGAAAAGCCCACTACAAGCCACGAGAAGGCTTCATCGGAAGAGTCCCGCAAAAAGGGGAAAGGGAAGGAGAAGAAAGCCTCTTCCCACAAGTCGCATCGAAGTGGCGACAAGAAAAAGAAGATGAGGAAGGTGGTCTACTACGAGACCGATACGTCATCACCTTCCACCTCCGGCTCCGACGCGCCCTCCGTAACTTCTAAGCGCCATGAGCGCAAGAAGTTTAGTAAGATTCCCTTACACTACCCTCGCACCTCTAGACATACTCCATTGCTTTCCGTTCCATTAGGCAAACCGCCAACCTTTGACGGTGAAGATTTTGCTAGGTGGAGTGATTTAATGAAATTTCATCTAACCTCACTCCACAAAAGTATATGGAATGTTGTTGAGTTTGGAGCACATGTACCATCCGTCGGGGATGAGGATTATGATGAGGACGAGGTGGCCCAAATCGAGCACTTCAACTCCCAAGCCACAACCATACTCCTCGCTTCTCTAAGTAGGGAGGAGTACAACAAGGTGCAAGGATTAAAGAGCGCCAAGGAAGTTTGGGACGTGCTCAAGACCGCGCACGAGGGTGATGAACTAACCAAGATCACCAAGCGGGAAACGATCGAGGGGAGCTCGGTCGCTTCCGTCTTCGCCAAGGGGAGGAGCCTCAAGACATGTACAACCGGCTCAAAACCTTGGTGAATCAAGTGCGCAACCTCGGGAGCAAGAAATGGGATGACCACGACGTGGTTAAGGTTATTTTAAGATCACTTATTTTCCTTAACCCTACTCAAGTCCAATTGATTCGTGGCAATCCTAGATACACACTAATGACTCCCGAGGAAGTAATCGGGAATTTTGTGAGCTTTGAGTTTATGATCAAGGGCTCACGGAAGATCAACGAGCTTGACGGTCCCTCCACGTCCGAAGCACAACCGGTCGCATTTAAGGCGACGGAGGAGAAGAAGGAGGAGTCTACACCGAGTAGACAACCAATCGACGCCTCAAAGCTCGACAACGAGGAAATGGCGCTCGTCATCAAGAGCTTCCGTCAAATCCTCAAGCAAAGGAGGGGGAAAGATTACAAGCCCCGCTCCAAGAAGGTTTGCTACAAGTGTGGTAAGCCCGGTCACTTTATTGCAAAATGTCCTATTTCTAGTGACAGTGACAGGGGCGACGACAAGAAGGGGAGAAGAAGAGGTACTACAAGAAGAAGGGTGGCGATGCCCATGTTTGTCGCGAGTGGGACTCCGACGAAAGCTCTAGCGACTCCTCCGACGACGAGGACGCCGCCAACATCGCCGTCACCAAGGGACTTCTCTTCCCAAACGTCGGCCACAAGTGCCTCATGGCAAAGGACGGGAAAAAGAACAAGGTTAAATCCAAATCCTCCACTAGATATGAGTCTTCTAGCGATGATAATGCTAGTGATGAGGAAGATAATTTGCGTACTCTTTTTGCCAACTTAAACATGCAACAAAAAGAGAAATTAAATGAATTAATTAGTGCCATCCATGAGAAGGATGATCTCTTGGACTCCCAAGAGGACTTCCTAATCAAGGAAAACAAAAAGCATGTTAAAGTTAAAAATGCTTATGCTCTAGAAGTTGAAAAATGTGAAAAAATATCTAGTGAACTAAGCACTTGCCATGAGACTATAGACAACCCTAGAAATGAGAATGCTAATTTGTTAGCTAAGGTTGATTCTATTGCTTGTAATGTTTCAATTCCCAATCTTAGAAATGATAATGATGATTTGCTTGCTAAGATTGAAGAATTGAACATTTCTCTTGCTAGCCTTAGAGATGAAAATGAAAAATTGCTTGCTAAGGCTAAGGATTTTGATGTTTGCAATGCTACCATTTCCGACCTTAGAAGTAAAAATGATATATTGCATGCTAAGGTTGTAGAATTAAAATCTTGCAAACCATCTACATCTACCATTGAGCACACTTCTATTTGTACTAGATGTAGAGATGTTGATATTAATGCTATTCATGATCATATGACTTTAATTAAACAACAAAATGATCATATAGCAAAATTAGATGCTAAAATTGCCGAGCATGAACTTGAAAATGAAAAATTTAAATTTGCTCGTAGTATGCTTTATAGTGGGAGACGCCCTAACTTTATAGTATGAACTTTATAGGATGGCATTGGCTTCCAAAAAGGGGACAATGTCAAACTTAATGCCCCTCCTAAGAAATTGTCTAATTTTGTTAAGGGCAAGGCTCCCATGCCTCAAGATAACGAGGGTTACATTTTGTACCCTGCCGGTTATCCTGAGAGCAAAATTAGGAGAATTCATTCTAGGAAGTCTCACTCTGGCCCTAACCATGCATTTATGTATAAGGGTGAGACATCTAGTTCTAGGCAACCAACCCATGCTAAGTTGCCTAAGAAGAAAACTCCTAGTGCATCAAATGATCATGACATTTCATTTAAAACTTTTGATGCATCATATGTTTTAACTAACAAATCCGACAAGGTAGTTGCCAAGTATGTTGGGGGCAAACACAAGGGATCAAAGACTTGTGTTTGGGTACCCAAAGTTCTTATATCTAATTCCAAAGGACCCAAAACCATTTGGGTACCTAAAGTCAAGAACTAAACATGTTTTGTAGGTTTATGCATCCGGGGGCTCAAGTTGGATCATCGACAGCGGGTGCACAAACCACATGACAGGGGAGAAGAAGATGTTCTCCTCCTATGAGAAAAACCAAGATCCCCAATGAGCTATCACATTCGAGGATGGAAATCAAGGTTTGGTCAAAGGATTGGGTAAAATTGCTATATCTCCTGACCACTCTATTTCCAATGTTTTTCTTGTAGATTCTTTAGATTACAATTTGCTTTCTGTTTCTCAATTATGTCAAATGGGCTACAACTGTCTATTTACTGATGTAGGTGTCACTTTCTTTAGGAGAAGTGATGATTCAATAGCATTTAAGGGAGTCTTGGAGGGTCAGCTATACTTGGTAGATTTTGATAGAGCTGAACTCGACACTTGCTTAATTGCTAAGACTAACATGGGTTGGCTCTGGCACCGCCGACTAGCCCATGTTGGGATGAAGAATCTTCATAAGCTTCTAAAGGGAGAACACATTTTAGGATTAACAAATGTTCATTTTGAGAAAGACAGGATTTGTAGCGCATGCCAACCAGGGAAGCAAGTTGGTGCTCATCATCCACACAAGAACATCATGTCGACCGACAGGCCACTAGAGCTCCTACACATGGATCTATTCGGACCGATCGCTTACATAAGCATCGGCGGGAGTAAGTACTGTCTAGTTATTGTGGATGATTATTCTCGCTTCACTTGGGTATTCTTTTTGCAGGAAAAATCTCATACCCAAGAGACCTTAAAGGGATTCTTGAGATGAGCTCAAAACGAGTTTGGCTTAAGGATCAAGAAGATTAGAAGCGATAACGGGACGGAATTCAAGAACTCTCAAATTGAAGGCTTCCTTGAGGAGGAGGGCATCAAGCATGAGTTCTCTTCTCCCTACACGCCACAACAAAATGGTGTAGTGGAGAGGAAAAATAGAACTCTATTGGACATGGCAAGAACCATGCTTGATGAGTACAAGACTTCGGATCGGTTTTGGGCCGAGGCGGTCAACACCGCCTGCTACGCCATCAACCGGTTATATCTACACTGAATCCTCAAGAAGACATCATACGAACTCCTAACCGGTAAAAAGCCCAATATTTCATATTTTAGAGTCTTTGGTAGCAAATGTTTTATTCTTGTTAAAAGAGGTAGAAAATCTAAATTTGCTCCTAAGACTGTAGAAGGCTTTTTACTAGAATATGATTCAAACACAAGGACATATAGAGTCTTTAACAAGTCCACTGGACAAGTTGAAGTTTCTTGTGACGTTGTGTTTGATGAGACTAACGACTCTCAAGTAGAGCAAGTTGATCTTGATGAGATAGGTGATGAAGAGGCTCTGTGCATCGCGCTAAGGAACATGTCCATTGGGGATGTGTGTCCTAAGGAATCCGAAAAGCCTCCAAATACACAAGATCAACCATCCTCCTCCACGCAAGCATCTCCACCAACTCAAAATGAGGATGAAGCTCAAGTTGATGAAATACAAGATCAAGCAAATGAGCCACCTCAAGATGACGGCAATGATCAAGGGGGAGATGCAAATGATCAAGACAAGGAGGATGAAGAACCAAGGCCGCCACACCCAAGAGTCCACCAAGCAATCCAACGAGATCACCCCGTCGACACCATCCTCAGCGACATTCATAAGGGGGTAACCACTAGATCTCGTGTTGCTCATTTTTGTGAACATTACTCTTTTGTTTCCTCTATTGAGCCACATAGGGTAGAGGAAGCACTTCAAGATTCGGATTGGGTGGTGGCGATGCAAGATGAGCTCAACAACTTCACTAGGAACGAGGTATGGCATTTAGTTCCACGTCCTAACCAAAATTTTGTAGGAACCAAATGGGTGTTCCGCAACAAGCAAGATGAGCATGGTGTGGTGACAAGGAACAAAGCCCGACTTGTGGCCAAGGGATACTCCCAAGTCGAAGGTTTGGATTTCGGTGAAACCTATGCACCCGTAGCTAGGCTTGAGTCAATTCGTATATTATTGGCCTATGCTACTTACCATGGCTTCAAGCTTTACCAAATGGACGTGAAGAGTGCCTTCCTCAATGGACCAATCAAGGAAGAGGTCTATGTTGAGCAACCTCCCGGCTTTGAAGATAGTGAGTACCCTAACCATGTGTATAAACTCTCTAAGGCGCTTTATGGGCTCAAGCAAGCCCCAAGAGCATGGTATGAATGCCTTAGAGATTTCCTTGTCACTAATGGATTCAATGTCGGAAAGGCCGATCCTACACTCTTCACTAAAACTCTTAAAAATGACTTGTTTGTATGCCAAATTTATGTTGATGATATTATATTTGGGTCTACTAACGAGTCTACATGTGAAGAATTTAGTAGGATCATGACACAAAAATTCGAGATGTCTATGATGGGGGAGTTGAAGTACTTCTTGGGATTTCAAGTAAAGCAACTCCAAGAGGGCACCTTCCTAAGCCAAACGAAGTATACTCAAGATATCCTAAGAAAGTTTGGGATGAAGGATGCCAAACCCATCAAGACACCCATGGGAACCAATGGGCATCTCGACCTCGACACGGAAGGTAAGTCCGTGGATCAAAATGTATACCGGTCGATGATAGGCTCGTTACTCTATTTATGTGCATCTCGACCGGATATTATGCTTTCCGTATGCATGTGTGCAAGATTCCAAGCTGACCCTAAGGAAGCTCACCTTACGGCCGAAAAACGAATCTTGAGATATTTAGTTTATACTCCTAAGTTTGGGCTTTGGTATCCTAGGGGATCCACATTCGATTTGATTGGTTATTCGGATGCCGATTGGGCAGGGTGTAAAATCAATAGAAAGAGCACATCGGGGACTTGCCAGTTCTTGGGAAGATCCTTGGTGTCTTGGGCTTCAAATAAGCAAAATTCCGTAGCTCTTTCTACCGCCGAAGCCGAGTACATTGCCGCAGGCCATTGTTGCGCGCAACTACTTTGGATGAGGCAAACCCTTAGGGACTACGGTTACAAACTAACCAAAGTTCCTCTTCTATGTGATAATGAGAGTGCAATCCGCATGGCGGATAATCCCGTTGAGCATAGCCGCACTAAACACATAGCCATTCGGTATCACTTTTTAAGGGATCACCAACAAAAGGAAGATATCGAGATTTCATACATTAATACTAAAGATCAATTAGCCGATATCTTTACCAAGCCACTTGATGAACAAACCTTTAACAAACTTAGGCATGAGCTAAATATTCTTGATTCTAGGAACTTCTTTTGTTAATTTGCACACATCACTCATTCATAAACCTTTGATCTTGTCTCTTTCATATGCTATGACTAATGTGTTTTCAAGTCTATTTCAAATCAAGTCATAGGTGTATTGAAAGGAAATTGGAGTCTTCGGCGCAGACAAAGGCTTCCACTCTGTAACTCATCCTTCGCCGTCGCTCCAGGCCACTCTCCATCTTTGGGGGAGAGAGCATAAGTCCCAAGCAAAAGGACTCCATCTTTGATATAATCTTCACTCATATGTTTTATTTGCCAAAGGAGAGAGAATGTTTTAAAAAGGGCTCTAATAATTCCGTTTTTGGCGATTTATGCCAAAGGGGGAGAGAGCATGAGCCCAAAGCAAAAGGATCGCACCACCACCATTTTCAAAATTTTGGTTTTTAATTGGTACTAATTTTAGAAAGAGTTTTTCAAATGGTATGATTTTCAAATTAGTATCTCATTGTGTTCAAAAGGGGAGAGAGTAGTATTTTCAAAATCGACATCTTAAAACCCTCTTGAACACTAAGAGGAGGATTACATTTAGGGGGAGTTTTGTTTAGTCAAAGGAAAAGCATTTGAAACAGGGGGAGAAAATTTCAAATCTTGAAAATGCTTTGCAAAATCTTATTCACTTACCTTTGACTATTTGCAAAAGGACTTTGAAAAGAATTTACAAAAGAATTTGCAAAAACAAAATATGTGGTGCAAGCGTGGTCCAAAATGTCAAAAATTGAAGAAACAATCCATGCATATCTTATGAGTAGTTATATTGGCTCAATTCTAAGTAACCTTTGCACTTACATTATGCAAGCTAGTTCAATTATGCACTTTTATACTTGCTTTGGTTTGTGTTGGCATCAATCACCAAAAAGGGGGAGATTGAAAGGGAATTAGGCTTACACCTATTTTCCTAATTAATTTTTGGTGGTTGAATTGCCCAACACAAATAATTGGACTAACTAGTTTGCTCTAGTGTATAAGTTATACAGGTGCCAAAGGTTCACACTTAGCCAATAAAAAGACCAAGAATTGGGTCCAACAAAGAGAGCAAGGGTTAACCGAAGGCAGCCCTGGTCTGGAGCACCGGACTGTCCGGTGTGCCACCGGACAGTGTCCGGTGCATCAGGGGACTTCAAGCCAAACTCTTCACCTTCGGGAAAATCTAGAGGCGCTCCGTTATAAATCACCGGACTGTCCGGTGTACACCGGACAGTGTCCGGTGCTCCTGGAATGAAGCGTCTCTGGAACTCGCCAGCTTCGGGAAATCGCTCCGCTATAATTCACCGGACATGTCCGGTGTGCACCGGACTGTCCGGTGAGCCAGTGGAGCAACGGCTACTTCGCGCCAACGGTCACCTGTAGAGTCATTTAATGCGCGCTAGAGCGCGCAGAAGTAAGGCACGCGCGAAGTGGCGCACCGGACACTCTACAGTACATGTCCGGTGTGCCACCGAACATCCAGGCGGGCCCAGCAGTCAGAGCTCCAACGGTCGGAACCCAACGGCCTGGTGACGTGGCTGGCACACCGGACTGTCCGGTGCGCCATGCGACAGCAGCCTCCACCAAACGCCTAGTTTGGTGGTTGGGGTTATAAATACCCCCAACCACCCCACATTCAAGACATCCAAGTTTTCACACTTCCAACCACTTACAAGAGCTAGGCATTCAATTCTAGACACACTCAAGTGATCAAATCCTCTCCCAATTCCACAAAAGCTTTAGTGACTAGTGAGAGTGATTTGTCGTGTTCTTTTGAGCTCTTACGCTTGGATTGCTTTCTTCTTTCTCATTCTTTCTTGAGATCAATACTCGTAACCGAGGCAAGAGACATCAATTGTGTGGTGGTCCTTGCGGGGAAGTTTTGTTCCTGGTTGATTTGAGAAGAGAAAGCTCACTCGGTCCGAGGGACCGTTTGAGAGAGGGAAGGGGTTGAAAAAGACCCGACCTTTGTGGCCTCCTCAACGGGGAGTAGGTTTGCAAGAACCGAACCTCGGTAAAACAAATCATTGTGTCTCACTTCTTTATTCGCTTGCGATTTGTTTTGCACCCTCTCTCGCGGACTCGATTATATTTCTAACGCTAACCCGGCTTGTAGTTGTGATTAATTTTGTAAATTTCAGCTTCGCCCTATTCACCCCCCTCTAGGCGACTTTCACTATGCTATAGGTTATTTTATGTGTTAATTTATTTATTTAAGAAAATAAATAAAAGGAAAACCCTAATGGTGCTTAGGTGTTTAATTTTGTGAGGTTAATATTATGTCATGTATGAAGTTATCCATGTTATAATTTTATGTCTCACTAAAATTAGCAGAACTAAACTATGTAATCCATAATGTCTAGGGAATCACTAATCTCTAAATGAATTAGTCCCTAGCATTTAAGTCTACCCTTTGTGTTCATAATGTCTTGTCAAACTTGTGTTCACTTGATTGTACATGTTTGATGTGTTGTTCATTTGTACTTTTCCAAATGTATTGAATGTATGATCGCTTTATTTAGACAACGAGCAGCCCATGGTTCCTGAGTGTGTTGTCGAAGATCTTCCTAAGCAACAACCTGGTGAAGGCAAGTGTCCTCTGCCCTATCATGTCCTACATACTTTATAATTCACCGTCCCGCATTACATTATTGAAACCTAAGGATTGACTAGTCTGTATTTACCTTATCCTTATTTAGCTTTTGGGTTATCATGGTTAGCTTTATGTTATTGCTTTACTTTAAATCAATGAACATGATGTGAATATTTATAATACGATAATGTTATCCCGATGATGATCTTGTGATACTTTAGGGGACTCAACCCATTTTCCTGAGTACCTCTCTGTAAGGACCTGTTTGGGGAGTGACAACCTGGGACAACAGTGCAACCATGAGGGTGGAATGGGATGCCCTTAGCTGATTAATTAGAGGAACCAAAGGTGTAGTTGGCTTCGCCGTATGGCCGTCAATGGGGTCCGGGCACAGTACTTGCTCTGTCGAGGTTGGTTGCAGAGGTTCTTTGATTTGGTTTTGTTAGTCACCCTTCCTTTGGGATATTAATTTTGAAGAGGTCATACCAATTTTAAATTATATCAAAAAAATAAGATACCAATTTGAAAACACTTTGAAAAACTTCTTTAATACAAATTGAAAGAACACGTTTTTTGAAATTGGTGGTGGTGTGGTCCTTTTGCTTTGGGCTAATACTTTCTCCCCCTTTGGCATGAATCGCCAAAAACGGATACTATAAGCCCTTAGTACTCTCTCTCCATTTGGCAAATAATATATGAGTGAAGGATTATACCAAAGTGAAGAGCGATGCGGAGTGACGACGAAGGATGAATAATTCAATAGAGTGGAGTGGAAGCCTTGTCTTCGCCGATGACTCCATTTCCCTTTCAATCTATGACTTAGCATGAAATACACTTGAAAAACCAATTAGTCATAACACATGAAAGAGATATGATCAAAGGTATATAAATGAGCTATGTATGCAAGGTATCAATCAAAATTCCTAGAATCAAGAATGTTTAGCTCATGCCTAAGTTTGGTAAAAGTTTTCTCATCTAGTGGTTTGGTAAAGATATCGGCTAATTGTTCTTTGGTGCTATCATAAGCAATCTTGATATCCCCCTTTGTTGGTGATCCCTCAAAAAGTGATACCAAATGGCTATGTGCTTAGTGCGGCTGTGCTCAACGGGATTATCCGCCATGCGGATTGCACTCTCATTATCACATAGGAGAGGAACTTTGGTTAATTTGTAATCATAGCCCTAAGGGTTTGCCTCATCCAAAGCAATTGCGCGCAATAATGGCCTGTGGCAATGTACTCGGCTTCGGTGGTAGAAAGAGCTACATAATTTTGTTTCTTAGAAGCCCAAGACACCAGAGATCTTCCCAAGAACTGGCAAGTCCCTGATGTGCTCTTTCTATCAATTTTACACCCTGCCCAATCAGCATCTGAATATCCAATTAAATCAAAAGTGGATCCCTTGGGGTACCAAAGACCAAACTTGGGCGTATAAACTAAATATCTCAAGATTCGTTTCACGGCCCTAAGGTGAACTTCCTTAGGATCGGCTTGGAATCTTGCACACATGCATACAGAAAGCATAATATCCGGTCGAGATGCACATAAATAAAGTAGAGACCCTATCATCGACCGGTATACCTTTTGATCTACGGATTTACCTCTCGTGTCGAGGTCGAGATGCCCATTGGTTCCCATGGTTGTCTTGATGGGCTTGGCATCCTTCATCCCAAACTTGGTGAGTATGTCTTGAATATACTTGGTTTGGCTGATGAAGGTGCCCTCTTGGAGTTGCTTCACTTGAAATCCTAGGAAATACTTCAACTCCCCCATCATCGACATCTCGAATTTTTGAATCATAATCCTACTAAACTCTTCACATGTAGATTTGTTAGTAGACCCAAATATGATATCATCAACATAAATTTGGCATACAAACAAATCATTTGCAATAGTTTTAGTAAAGAGAGTAGGATCGGCTTTGCCGACTTTGAAGCCATTAGCGATAAGAAAATCTCTTAGGCATTCATACCATGCTCTTGGGGCTTGCTTGAGCCCATAAAGCGCCTTAGAGAGTTTGTAAACATGATTAGGGTACTCACTATCTTCAAAGCCGGGAGGTTGCTCAACATAGACCTCTTCCTTAATTGGTCCATTGAGGAAGGCACTCTTCACGTCTATTTGATAGAGCTTAAAGCCATGGTAAGTAGCATAGGCAAGTAATATGCGAATTGACTCAAGCCTAGCTACGGGTGCATAGGTTTCACCGAAATCCAAACCTTCGACTTGTGAATATCTCTTGGCCACAAGTCGGGCTTTGTTCCTTGTCACCACACCATGCTCATCTTGCTTGTTGCGGAAGACCCACTTGGTTCCTACAACATTTTGATTAGGATGTGGAACAAGATGCCATACCTCATTCCTCATGAAGTTGTTGAGTTACTCTTGCATTGCCAACACCCAATCCGAATCTCTTAATGCATCTTCCACCCTGTATGGCTCAACAGTAGACACAAAAGAGTAATGTTCACAAAAATGAGCGACACGAGATCGAGTGGTTACTGAAAGGGAAATGTGCCCTTGGGCCATCTCTAGTATATTTTTGTGATTAAGTGCACAACACATATTAAAGTGAGTAATTATGTGCCAAATGATGAATGAAGTGCAAATCAATAAGAATGTATGATTCTAGACTTAGTACATTGTTTTTTGTGTACTAATATATTTGTCTAAGTGATAGAATCAGGAAAAGAAAAGGATTGGAAAAGAGATGGTTGTGTACAGCCAACTGCTGCTCAGTCTGGGTGCACCGGACTGTCCGGTGGTGCACCGGACAGTGTCTGGTGCGCCAGGCTGGCTCTGGCGAACTGGCCACTCTCAGGAATTCGTCGGCGGCGTACCGCTATAATTCACTGGACTGTCCGGTGGTGCACCGGACTGTCCGATGAGCCAACGACCGCCAGAGCAACAGTCGGCCGCGCAATCCGCGCGCGACGCGTGGCCCCAGCCAACGGTCGGCTGGGGCACCGGACTGTCCGGTGTGCACCAGACAGTGTCCGGTGCACCAACGGCTACAATTCTGCAACGGTCGGCTGTGCCATTTAGGAAGGAGATCCGCACCGGACAATGAACAGTGGATGTCCGGTGGTGTACCGGACTGTCCGGTGCGCCACCCGACAGAAGGCAAGAATTGCCTTCCAAGAATGCCTCCAAGGGCTCCTAGCTGCCTTGGGGCTATAAAAGGGACCCCAAGGCGCATGGAGGAGTGATCGTAGCATACTTTGAGCATTCTAAGTCTTCCACACTCCGTCTCCGCGCACTTGATTGACTTTCTTAGTGATTTGAGCTCTGTTCTAGTGGTGAACTTATTGCGATTCATTTGAGCTCAAGTCTTGGCTGTGTGTGCGTATTGCTGCGGATTTATGTGTGTTGCTTCCCTCCCTTACTCTAAGTGCTTTCACTTTGATCTTTGTTGTAAGGGCGAGAGACTCCAAGTTGTGGAGATTCCTCGCAAACGGGAAAGAGTATAAGAAAGAAAACAACTGTGGTATTCAAGTGGATCGTTGGATCACTTGAAAGGGGTTGAGTGCAACCCTCATCCATTGGGACGCCACAACGTGGAGTAGGCAAGTGTTACTTGGCCGAACCACGGGATAAATCATCGTGTCTCTTGTGCTTGTTTTCTTTGTGACTATTGTGTTTCACAAGAGCTCGGTTCTTAGCCACTTGATTCTATTGTGCTAACACTTAATCAAGTTTTGTGGCTATAAGTTTTAAGTTTTTACAGGATCACCTATTCACCCCTCCCCCCTCTAGGTGCTTTCAATTGGTATCGAAGCCGTTCTCTTCATGAAAGGGACTAATCGCCCAAAGAGATGGATCCTAAGGGAAAGGGGATGGTGGTCAACGATAAGGAGAAGGAATCCGTCTTCAACGAGCCAAGAGACGATAAGCCCACTGACTCTGGCTCAAGTCACAAGAAGAAGGATGGGAAGAAGAAGAGGCGCATCAAGAAGATAGTCTACTACGAAAGCGACGAGTCTTCCTCTTCCCAAAGAGACGACGACGACGAGAAAAAGAAAACGGTTAACTCAAACTTTTCTTTTGACTATTCTCGTATTCCGTCTAACTCCAATGCTCATTTACTTTCGATTCCATTTGGGAAACCTCCGCACTTTGATGGAGAAGACTACTCATTTTGGAGTCACAAAATGCGTAGTCACCTATTCTCTCTCTCCATCCAAGTATTTGGGAGATCGTTGAAAACAGAATGCTTTTTGATAGTACTGACAATCTCGTTTTCATTAATGAGCAAATCCATAAAAATGCACAAGCTACCACTGTTTTGCTAGCATCCTTGTGCAGGGACGAGTACCACAAGGTGAGCGGCTTGGATAATGCCAAGCAAATTTGGGACACCCTCAAGATTTCTCATGAGGGGAATGACGCCATCATGATCACCAAGATGGAGTTGGTGGAAGGCGAACTAGGAAGGTTCACAATGATTAGGGGGGAGGAGCCTACCCAAACATACAACAGGCTCAAGACCCTGGTCAACAAGATCAGGAGCTATGGAAGCACGAGATGGACGGACCACGACGTCGTTCGACTTATGCTCAGGTCCTTCACTGTACTTGATCCTCATCTTGTGAATTCTATCCGTGAAAATCCTAGGTACACCAAGATGACGCTCGAGGAAATACTCGGAAAGTTCATAAGCGGGGGCGTATGATGATCAAGGAAGCAAGATACGTTGATGAGGCATTGAATGGTCCAATGCCCATGTACGAGCCTCAAACGGTTGCTCTCAAAGCAACAAGTAGCAGGGAGGCACTACCTAGCAAGGTGGCGCAAGTTGAGGCGGCCGGGCTAAATGAGGATGAAATGGCCCTCATTATCAAGCGCTTCAAGACCGCATTGAAGGGACGCAAGGAGTACTCAAACAAGAACAAGGCAAAGGGAAAGCGTTCCTTCTTCAAGTGTGGTAAGACAGGTCATTTTATTGCAAGAAGACATGGGAAGAGGGAGAACAAGAAGGTTTACAAGAAGGCGAAGGGCGAGGCACACCTTGGCAAAGAGTGGGACTCAGATTGTTCTTTGTCCGACTCCGACGACGAAGGACTCGCCGCCTCGGCCTTCAACAAATCGTCGCTCTTCCCCAACGAGCGCCATACTTGCCTAATGGCAAAGGAGAAGAAGGTAAACGCTCGAGAAACTCCTAAGTACTCTACTTCTAGTGATGAGGACTCTAGTGATGATGAAGTAGATTACACTAGCTTGTTCAAAGGATTAGATAGAGCTAAAGTAGAAAAGATTAATGAGTTGATTGATGCATTGAATGAAAAAGATAGACTGCTAGAGAGGCAAGAGGACATCTTGTATGAGGAACATGACAAATTTGTTAGTGTTCAAAAGTCTCTTGCCTTAGAGATTAAAAGGAATGAATTACTATCTTCTGAATTATCTATTTGCAATGAATCTATTTCTAGCTTGAAGATTTTGAATGATGATTTAAATGCTAAGCTAGAGGTAGTTAATAAATCTAGTCCTTGTGTAGAGCATGTTGTAATTTGCAAAAGATGCAAGGATTTTAATGTTGATGCTTGTGATGAACATTTAATTTCTATTTCTAAATTAAATGATGAAGTAGCAAGTCTTAATGCTCAACTTAAGACTTGCAAAAGTGATTTTGATAAATTAAAATTTGCTAGGGATGCCTACACTGTTGGTAGACACCCCTCAATTAAGGATGGGCTTGGCTTTAAGAGGGAAGCCAAGAACTTAACAAGCTAAAGGGCTCCCATTTTCAACAAGGAAAAAGGGAAGCCTCCTATGGCTAGTAGTAGTCAAAAGAATCATGCATTTATTTATGATAGAAAATTTTCTAGGAATACTCATCATAATAGGAGTTATAATGCTTATGATTCACATGCCATGATTGTTTCAAGTTCTTCCTTTGTGCATAGTAGAAATATGCCTAGAAACAATGTTGTTCATCATGTGCCTAAGAAAATGCAAAATAAATCTGCTACTGTTTTTCATGCCTGCAACACTGATTTTGTACTTTCGTGTAAAAATAATAAAGTGGTTGCTAGGAAATTGGGGGCAAAATTAAAGGGAGATAAAACTTGCATTTGGGTCCCTAAGACTATTGTTACTAACCTTGTAGGACCCAACAAGAGTTGGGTACCTAAAACCCAAGCCTAATTTGCCTTGCAGGTTTATGCATCCAGGGGCTCAAGCTGGATTATCGACAGTGGATGCACAAACCACATGAAGGGGGAGAAGAAGATGTTCACCTCCTACGTCAAGAACAAAGATTCCCAAGATTCGATCATCTTTGGAGACGGGAATGGCAAGGTTAAAGGACTAGGAAAAATAGCTATTTCATCCGAGCATTCCATATCGAATGTGTTCTTAGTTGATTCGCTCGGGTATAACTTGTTGTTCGTTAGTCAACTATGTAATATGGGTTACAATTTCTTATTTACCAATGTAGATGTGTCTGTCTTTAGAAGGAGTGATGGTTCATTAGCTTTTAAGGGTGTACTAGACGACAAACTCTATTTAGTTGATTTTTCGAAGGAGGAGGCCGGTCTAGATGCATGCTTAATCGCTAAGACTAGCATGGGCTGGCTGTGGCATCGCCGTCTAGCACATGTTGGGATGAAGAACCTTCATAAACTTCTAAAGGGAGAACATGTGTTAGGTCTAACCAATGTAACTTTCGAAAAAGATAGACCTTGTGCAGCTTGTCAAGCAGGTAAACAGGTGGGAAGTTCTCATCATAGCAAGAATGTGATGACCACATCAAGACCTTTGGAGCTACTTCACATGGACCTCTTTGGACCCGTCACCTACCTCAGCATCGGGAGAAGTAAGTATGGTGCTTGTTATTGTTGATGATTTTTCCCGCTTCACATGGGTATTCTTTTTGCAGGATAAAATAGAAACCCAAGGGACCCTAAAGCGCTTCCTAAGGAGAGCTCAAAACGAATTTGAGCTCAAGGTGAAAAAGATAAGGAGCGACAACGGGTCCGAGTTCAAGAATCTGCAAGTGGAGGAGTACCTTGAGGAGGAAGGAATCAAGCACGAGTTCTCCGCTCCCTACACACCACATCAAAACGGTGTGGTAGAGAGGAAGAACAGGACGCTTATAGACATGGCGAGGACGATGCTTGGTGAATTCAAGACACCCGAGCGGTTTTGGTCGGAAGCTGTGAACACAGCTTGCCACGCCATAAACCGGGTCTACCTTCATCGCCTCCTCAAGAAGACGTCGTACGAACTTCTAACCGATAACAAACCCAATGTATCATACTTTTGTGTATTTGGGAGTAAATGTTATATTCTAGTGAAGAAAGGTAGGAATTCTAAATTTGCTCCCAAGGCTGTAGAAGGGTTTTTGTTAGGATATGACTCAAATACAAAGGCGTATAGAGTCTTCAACAAATCATCGGGTTTGGTTGAAGTCTCTAGCAACGTTGTATTTGATGAGACTAATGGCTCTCCAAGAGAGCAAGTTGATCTTGATGATGTAGATGAAGATGACGTTCCAACGGCCGCAGTACTCACCATGGCAATTGGAGATGTGCGACCACAGGAACAAAAAGAGCAAGATCAACCTTCTTCCTCAACAATGGTGCATCCCCCAACTCAAGACGATGAACAGGTTCATCAAGAAGAGGCGGGTGATCAAGGGGGAGCACAAGATGATCAAGTTATGGAGGAAGAAGCACTACAAGCCCCTCCCACTCTAGTCCGAGCGACGATTCAAAGGAATCATCCCGTCGATCAGATTTTGGGTGATATAAGCAAGGGAGTAACTACTCGCTCTAGATTAGTTAATTTTTCTGAGCATTACTCGTTTGTCTCTTCTATTGAGCCTTTCAGGGTAGAAGAGGCCTTGCTAGATCCGGATTGGGTGTTAGCCATGCAGGAAGAGCTCAATAACTTCAAGTGAAATGAAGTTTGGACCCTGGTGCCACGTCCAAAGCAAAACGTTGTGGGAACCAAGTGGGTGTTCCGCAACAAGCAAGACGAGCACGAAGTGGTGACAAGGAACAAGGCTCGACTTGTGGCAAAAGGTTATGCCCAAGTCGCAGGTTTGGACTTTGAGGAGACTTTTGCTCCTGTGGCTAGGCTAGAGTCTATTCGCATTTTGTTAGCCTATGTCGCTCACCATTCCTTCAGGTTGTTCCAAATGGATGTGAAGAGCACCTTCCTCACACTACAGGAAACGCCTAAATTTTCGTGGGCCTAGATATTTTCATCGGTCGGCCCACGAAAATACATAGTTATTTTCGTCGGCCCTCGGAACCGACGAAAATACACCTTATTTTCGTGGGCCAGTACATATTTTCGTCGGCCTGCCCACGAAAATAGGAACGATATTTTCGTGGGCCCCGAGACCGACGAAAATAAGGTTTATTTTCGTCGGTCATAGCCAGGCCGACGAACATAAGTCAACTATTTTCGTCGGCCTTCTCCCGGCCGACGA
This sequence comes from Zea mays, assembly GCF_902167145.1. NCBI lineage: Eukaryota > Viridiplantae > Streptophyta > Magnoliopsida > Poales > Poaceae > Zea > Zea mays. Next base: position 29,266,845 of record NC_050098.1, on the reverse strand, counting down.
AAATAAGGCATTAACTGACCACTATTTTCGTCGGCTTCACTGAGGCCGACGAAAATAGAGGCCCGTTAATCGGCCTCAGCGCACAGTTTCTCTCTCTCTCGCTCGTCAATCTCTCTTTGCGCCGCCGCCCGCCCGACCTCCGTCGCCGCGCTGCCGTCGGCGCCCGCCCCCCGTCCTCCCTCGCTGCAACGCCGCCCGTCCTCACGCGCCCTCGCCGCTGCGTGCCCGCCGCTTGCCCGCCGCGCCGCCCTCGCCTCGCGCCCATCGCGCCCCGGCCCCCTGCAGCTCCGGCGGCGCCCGCCCCATTGCGCCCCGGCTCCTCGAAGGGGCACCGCTCGCCCGTGCAGCTCCGGCGACACGGCCCCCACTGCGCGGCAGCCTCGCCCCCACCACCGCCCTCGGCCCGAGAGCCTCGGGCACCGGCTCTCTCCACCGCTGTCCCCCGCCACAGCCGCACCGAGCTCTGCCTCGCCTCCTAGTCCGACAGGTAAAATTTTAATTTTTTTAGTTACTTAGCACATGGTAAAGTATATTGTTTAACATAGCATTATGTTAAACTAACCATATAGTGATTATATAGTTAGGAAATTGTTAGTATATTTGATGAAGGAAAGTTAGTGAGTATATAGTTAGCATATACTTGTAGCATATTGTTTAGCATATACTTGTAGCATATTGTTTAGCATATACTGGTCAACATATTGTTTAGCATATACTGGTCAGCATATTGTTTATTATGTAGCTATCGTGTAGTTTTCTGTGTTGGCAACCATCGTGTTGTCGTTTATTTGCAGGTTTTAGAAACATCAGTTTATAGGGGAGGTGCTGCCGAATTTTTTATTGACAATAATATTTTTTGTACATAGGTGTTCTTCCGACTTGACCTTCACCACCGTTAGCTAGACTCGTACATTATTCTCAGGTATACATTGTTTTCGTAATTTCTCAGGTATACATTATTCTCAGTTTTAATCGTTAACCGTAGCGAACCGTATGTGTCACCCGTTCGGGAACGGCGAACGTCACATTGCCTTGTGAGGTTCGCCGTTCCGGAATTGTCCACGTATTTTGGACAGCCTGAGAGTGTAAGCTGATGCTTGTGATTTGTGACATGTGCCTTACGATTGACGCGGAATTTCGGTTGTGTAACCCAGTTGTTCTCCAACACACCATGTTCAGGCGTGTGCTTGGAGAGCAGCGGGGTTATGCTGCCGAAATTTAGCGACAATCGTAGGCTACACGTCATAAATCACAAGCATCAGCCTACACTCTTGGGTGGGTTTAGGGCCTTTACCTAATAGGGAGTTCACCTAATTAAGCCATGGACGATCGTTGATGTTCTTTGACTTTTGGTTAGCCTTTAAAATGGACGGTGATCGGAGGGTGATGTATGACGGGTGGAGAAAGGATGGGGCACATTCGAATGAATGGATGGGTGTAACAAAGGCTTTTCTTGAGCACGCTTTCAAAGATGCAACTGGTCGTCTAGTGAAGTGTCCTTGCAATCGCTGCGAGAACAAGTGGCCTCAGAAGAAGGAAGAAATGGAGAAACACCTTTGCAAAAGTGGGTTTATGTCGAACTACCTTGTATGGTACCGGCATGGAGAGTCTATTAGACACGTTGACGCGGAGGTGGAGCTTGATGACGATCATGATAGGATGGACGATATGTTGCATGATCTTGGTAGGGAGGTTGAAATGAACGCTGAGGAGCCGGGGCAGCTTCCACGCGATGCTCAAGAATTCTTCCGGCTACTCGCCGCGGGAGAAGAGAGACTGCACGAGCACACTCAGATGTCAGTTCTTGGGACTCTCACAAGACTAATGGCGATAAAGTCGAAGCACAACATTTCAAACAGTGCTTACAACGACATCGTCCAACTTATGGGCGAGGTTCTCCCGGAGAATCATAAGTTGCCAAAGAATATGTACTTCGCAAAGAAGATGTTGGCTGGTCTTGGGATGACATATGAGAAGATCGACGTGTGTCCCAACAGTTGCATGCTATTCTTTGAGGAGGATGACAAGCTGGACCGTTGTAAGCATTGTGAAGCTTCTAGATATGTCGAGGTGACAAATGATGAGGGTGAATTGGTAGTTACGAAGGTCGCAGCTAAGCAACTTCGTCGGTTGCCCATCATTCCTCGGCTTTCAAGGTTGTTCCTCAACAAGGAAATAGCTCTGCATATGACGTGGCCAAAGAATGGTGTACGTCTCGTCACTGATCCAGACATAATGGTCCATCCGTCGGACGGTGATGCGTGGAAGGCATTTGACGAGTTTGATCCCGAATTTGCAAACGACCCTAGGAGTGTACGGCTTGGTCTATCGACGGACGGATTCACACCTTTCAATACCAGTGCAAGCCCTTACTCGTGTTGGCCTGTCTTCATTGTGCCATATAATCTTCCTCCTGAGTTGGTCAATAAAGAAGAGTTCATGTTCCTTGCACTAGTCATCCCAGGCCCCGAGCATCCAGGGCCAAAGCTGAATATGTTTGTTCGCCCTTTAATTGAAGAGCTGAAACAATTGTGGAGAGGTGTGAAGGCTTATGACAGCCATACTGAAAAGGAGTTTACCATGCGCGCTGCTTATTTGTGGTTAGTGCATGATCTGCTGGCGTATGGAGATTGGTCTAGATGGTGTGTCCATGGTCGGTTGTGCTGTCCCATATGTATGAATGATACGGATGCATTCAGATTGAAGCATGGTGGGAAAGTGTCATTCTTTGATGCTCATCGACGTTGGACTCCATTCAAGCATGATTTCAGGAATTCGCTTACTGCATTCAGAGGTGGAGCCAAAATCAGAAATGGGCCACCAAAGAGGCAAACTGCACCGCAGATAATGGCATGGCATGCTTGTCTGAAGCAAGGAGAAAATGATAGGTTCCAAGGCTACGGGGAGGACCATAACTGGACCCATATTTCATCAATATGGGAGCTTCCGTATGCAAAAGCCTTGATCATGCCGCACAACATAGACTTGATGCACCAAGAGCGTAACGTTGCTGAAAGCATCATAAGCACATGTTTCGATGTGACTGATAAAACGAAAGATAATATGAAGGCAAGAAAAGACATGGATGAAATTTGTAAGAGGTCGATGCTCGAGTTGAAAGTAAGCGATAAAGGGCATGAAAGTAGGCCGCGAGCTGATTACTGCCTCAAGCCGGATGAAAGGAAAGAAATATTTAAGTGGTTGAAGAATCTGAAATTTCCATATCGGTATGCGGCAAATCTGAAACGGGCAGTCAATCTGAAGACCGGTAAATTGATCGGTTTGAAAAGCCATGACTACCATATTATTATGGAGAGGCTGATGCCCGTGATGTTTTGAGGCTATTTTAAGGATGAGCTTTGGAGCATATTTGCAGAGTTGAGTTACTTCTATAGGGAAGTATGCGCAAAGACGGTATCGAAGAGGTTGATGCAGAAATTTGAGAAAGAAATTCCAATTCTTATTTGTAAATTTGAAAAGGTTTTCCCGCCAGGATTCTTCAATGTGATGCAACATCTAATTGTGCATTTGCCTTGGGAAGCTTTGGTAGGCGGACCAGTGCAATTCAGGTGGATGTATCCTATAGAAAGGGTGTTGAAAAAGCTCAGGGCGTCTGTTCGGAACAAGGCTAGAGTCGAAGGGTGTATTGCGGAGGCTTTTGCCCTTAAGGAGATATCTCAATTCTCAACCAGGTATTTCGCTCGAGCCAACAATGTGTTTGCGCCTTCAGTGCGACTTCATGTCGAAAATGAATCACCCCAAAGCACCCTTCAAATTTTTGTGAATCCGGGTAAAGCAGTTGGAAAAGGGAGTGTACGTCACATTGAAGCATCAGATTTGAACACGCTAATGCTATATATGTATAGCAATATTGACAGCACACAGGAGGCGTTCGAGTAAGTTTTCCTCATAGTTACGTCCATTTTCTCATCTCATAATTTCAATAGTGTGTAATCTCCATGTTTGTAATATGTCCAGCATGTTTGATGAAGAATGTTGGAAATCTACTAGTAAACCTACGGCCATCCAATTAGAAAATCTTCGACGTGATGGGTTGAAAGGTGGACCAAACTTCGTGCAGTGGTTTCGTAATTATGTTAGTAATTGTCGTTCTCTCATTGTCCATACTTAATCTTTGAATTTTGGACTTGGAAGATATAATGCATATACTAATTACTTGTATAGGTTTCCAAAAACTCTGTGCACCCGGACTTGCAGCAAATGGCACATACCTCTGTGTCCGTCCGAAACTATACTCGCTATGATGTAAATGGATATCGCTTCCGAACCGCGAAATTGGAGAAGAGTCGACCATTGGCAGCCACCACCAATAGTGGTGTGTTGGCAAGTTCATATGTTGACGATGACAAAGTAGTGGACTATTACGGTGTTCTTCAAAACATTGTAGAGTTGATTTTCGATGGCCCCAAAGAACTTAAAGTCGTGTTTTTCGAGTGCGACTGGTTTGATGCTCATAGTGGGACTCGTGTCGACAAGTATGGTAATGTCGAGGTGAAGCATAGCTCTAGGATTCCGAGCAGTATGAGCGATGTTGTCCTTGCAAATCAAGCAAAACAGGTGTACTACCTGCCATATCCTCACCCAAGCCTTAGGGCTTGGTGGGTTGCAATCAAAGTCAACCCACAAGTCGTCGCTCCAGAGAGTGCTGACTACGTGAGTACGAGCAGGGACAACGATGATGCTATTTTTCAACCAGAAGCGGCGTCGAATCAAGACATAGCTCACCAATTCCATGTGACCAATGGAGAAGGACTTGAAAATCTCTGTTGCAATTCAAGCGACTTAATTGAATAACTGAAAGGGAAATGTGCCCTTGGGCCATTTCTAAGTATTTTGGTGATTTAGTGCCCAACACAAGTGCCTAAGTGTAAAAAGGTGGACAAAGTACAAATCAAGGTTAAAGGTATGTTTCTCAGACTTAGTATATTGTTTTATGGACTAATGTATTGTGTCTAAGTGCTGGAAACAGGAAAAATCCAATTGGAAATGTCTTGGCTCGAGCAGCCAAGACTCTGCTGAGTCTGGGAGCACCGGACTGTCCGGTGGTGCACCGGACAGTGTCCGGTGCGCCAGATTGAATCGAGCGAACTGGCCGCTCTCGGGAATTCACCGGCGACGTACGGCTATAATTCACCGGACTGTCCGGTGTGCACCGGACTGTCCGGTGAGCCAACGGTCGGCCGGGCCAATGGTCGGCCGCGCGATTTGCGCGGGACACGTGGCCGAGCCAACGGCTAGAAGGGGGCACTGGACTGTCCGGTGTGCACCGGACATGTCCGGTGCGCCAACGGCTCCAAGTCAGCCAACGGTCGGCTTCGCCATTTAAGGAAGGAAATCGGGCACCGGACAGTGTCCGGTGTGCAATGGACTGTCCGGTGCGCCACGCGACAGAAGGCAAGAATTGCCTTCCCTGTTTGCTCTCAACGGCTCCTAGCTGCCTTGGGGCTATAAAAGGGACCCCTAGGCGCATGGAGGAGAACACCAAGCAACCTAAGAGCATTCTTGATCATCCATACTCAGTCTTTGCACATTCGTTTGTCATTCTCAGTGATTCGAGCTCCGTTCTAGTGAGAACTTTGAGATAGTCATTTGAGCTCGACTCTTGGCCGTGTGTGTGCGTATTTTGCTGTGGATTTGTGTGTGTTGCTTCCCTCCCTTACTCCGTACTTCTTTGTGAACTTCAATTGTAAGGGCGAGAGACTCCAAGTTGTGGAGATTCCTCGCAAACGGGAAAAGATTAAAGTAAAGAAGAACACCGTGGTATTCAAGTTGATCATTGGATCACTTGAGAGGAGTTGAGTGCAACTCTCGTCCGTTGGGACGCCACAACGTGGAGTAGGCAAGTTTTGTACTTGGCCGAACCACGGGATAACCACCGTGCCATCTCTGTGATTGATTTCTTGTGGTTATTGTGTTTTGACTCCTCTCTAGCCACGTGGCAATTATTGTGCTAACGATTAAACAAGTTTTTGTGGCTTAAGTTTTCAAGTTTCACAGGATCACCTATTCACCCCCCCCCCTCTAGGTGCTCTCAATTGGTATCAGAGCCGTTCTCTTCAAGAAGGGACTAATCGCCCGAAGAGATGGATCCTAAGGGGAAGGGAATCGTGATCAACGACAAGGAGAAGGAGTCCTTCGTCAACGAGCCGAAGGATGACAAGCCTACTGACTCGGGCTCGGGCCACAAGCGCAAAGATGGGAAGAAGAAGACAAGGCGCATCAAGGAGATCGTTTACTACGACGATAGCGATGAGTCTACTTCTTCCCAAAAGGACGACGACAACGACTACAGGAAGACGGTCAATTCGAACTTTTCATTTGATTATTCTCGTATTCCACATAGTTCGAATTCGCATTTGCTTTCCATTCCTCTTGGCAAACCTCCACACTTCGATGGGGAGGACTACGGATTTTGGAGTCACAAAATGCATAGTCACTTATTCTCTCTCCATCCAAGCATCTGGGAGATTGTAGAGAATGGAATGAAATTTGATAGCTCGGATAGCCCTATGCTTATAAATGAACAAATCCATAGAAATGCACAAGCTACTACTGTTCTATTAGCATCTTTGTGCAGGGAAGAATACAATAAGGTGAGCGGCTTGGACAATGCCAAGTAGATATGGGACACCCTCAAGATCTCTCACGAGGGGAACGACATTACCATGCTCACTAAAATGGAGTTGGTGGAGGGCGAGCTTGGACGATTCGCAATGATAAGGGGAGAGGAGCCAACCCAAACTTACAACCGGCTCAAGACCCTTATCAACAAAATAAGGAGCTACGGAAGCACGCGATGGACGGACCACGACGTCGTCCGCCTAATGCTAAGGTCCTTTACCGTTCTTGATCCTCATCTCGTAAACAATATTCGTGAGAATCCTAGGTACACGACGATGACGCCCGAGGAGGTACTCGGAAAATTCGTAAGCGGGCGGATGATGATCAAGGAGGCGAGATACGTCGACGACGCTCTAAACGGTCCAATCAACGAGCCTCAACCTCTTGCTCTCAAGGCAACAAGAAGCAAGGAGATGCTACCTAGCAAGGTGGCACAAATTGAGGCGGCCGGACTTAATGATGAAGAGATGGCTCTCATCATCAAGAGATTCAAGACGGCGCTAAAAGGCCGCAAGGGGCAGCCAAGCAAGACCAAGACAAAGGGGAAGCGCTCATGCTTCAAATGTGGTAAGCTTGGTCATTTTATTGCTAACTGTCCCGACAATGATAGTGATCAGGATCAAGGGAACAAGAGGGAGAAGAAGAAGAACTATAAGAAGGCAAAGGGCGAGGCGCATCTAGGCAAGGAGTGGGACTCGGACTGCTCCTCTTCCGACTCCGACAATGAAGGACTCGCCGCCACCGCCTTCAACAAGTCATCCCTCTTCCCCAACGAGCGTCACACATGCCTTATGGCAAGGGAGAAGAAGGTGAATACTCGAGACTCCACTTATGCTTCTTCTAGTGATGATGAGTCTAGTGATGATGATGACATAGACTATTCATGCTTATTCAAGGGCTTAGATAGATCTAAGATAGATAAGATAAATGAATTGATTGATGCCCTAAATGATAAGAATAGGCTACTAGAAAAGCAAGAGGACCTCTTATATGAAGAACATGATAAGTTTGTAGAAGCACAAAAATCACTTGCTTTAGAGATTAAGAGAAATGAAATGCTTTCTTGTGAGTTGTCTACATGTCATGATTCAATTTCTAGTTTAAAAAGCATAAATGATGATTTAAATGCTAAGCTAGAAAAATCTAGTAAATTAACATCTTGTGTAGAACATGTTGTGATTTGCACTAGGTGTAAAGATTTTGACATTGATGCTTGTAGTGAACACCTAGTCTCAATTTCCAAACTTAATGATGAATTGGTTAGTCTTAATGCCCAACTTAAGACTAGCAAAAGTGAATTTGATAAGTTAAAATTTGCAAGGGATGCCTACACAATTGGAAGACATCCCTCAATTAAGGATGGTCTTGGCTTCAAGAGGGAAGCCAAGAACTTAACAAGTCATAAGACTCCCATCTCCGCCAAGGAGAAAGGGAAGGCTCCTATGGCTAGTAGTGTGCAAAAGAACCATGCTTTTATGTACCATGATAGGAGACAACCTAGAAATACTTATAGGAGTTGTAATGATGCTTTTGACTCTTATGCTATGTTTGCTTCTAGTTCTTCCTATATGCATGGCAGAAACGTAGCTAGGAGAAATGCTATTAATCATGTGCCTAGGAAGAATATTGTTCATGTGACCAGAAAAGTTATGAATGGTCCCTCTACAATTTATCATGCTTTAAATGCTTCCTTTGCTATTTGTAGAAAGGATAGGAAGATAGTTGCTAGGAAATTAGGGGCAAAATGCAAAGGTGATAAAGCTTGCATTTGGGTCCCTAAGGAAATTGTGACTAACCTTGTAGGACCCAACAAGAGTTGGGTACCTAAAACCCAAGCCTAAATTTGCCTTGCAGGTTTATGCATCCGGGGGCTCAAGCTGGATTATCGACAGCGGATGCACAAACCATATGACGGGGGAGAAGAAGATGTTCACCTCCTACGTCAAGAATAAGGATTCCCAAGATTCAATTATATTCGGTGATGTGAACCAAGGCAAGGTAAAAGGGTTAGGAAAAATTGCAATCTCAAATGAGCACTCTATTTCTAATATGTTTTTAGTTGAGTCTCTGGGGTATAATTTACTATCTGTTAGTCAATTATGCAATATGGGATATAACTGTTTATTCACAAACATAGATGTGTCTGTCTTTAGAAGAAGTGATGGTTCACTAGCTTTTAAGGGTGTATTAGACGACAAGCTTTACTTAGTTGATTTTGCAAAAGAAGAGGCCGGTCTAAATGCATGCTTAATTGCTAAGACTAGCATGGGCTGGTTGTGGCATCGCCGCTTAGCACATGTGGGGATGAAGAACCTTCACAAGCTTCTAAAGGGAGAACACATGATAGGATTAACTAATGTGCAATTCGAAAAAGATAGACCTTGTGCAGCTTGTCAGGCAGGTAAACAAGTGGGAGGAGCACATCACAGCAAGAATGTGATGACCACATCAAGACCCTTGGAGCTGCTACATATGGACCTCTTCGGACCCGTCGCCTATCTAAGCATAGGAGGAAGTAAGTATGGTCTAGTTATTGTTGATGACTTTTCCCGCTTCACTTGGGTGTTCTTTTTGCAGGATAAGTCTGAAACCCAAGGGACCCTCAAGCGCTTCCTAAGGAGAGCACAAAATGAGTTTGAGCTCAAAGTGAAGAAGATAAGAAGCGACAACGGGTCCGAGTTCAAGAACCTTCAAGTGGAGGAGTTCCTTGAGGAGGAAGGGATCAAGCACGAGTTCTCCGCTCCCTACACACCACAACAAAATGGTGTGGTAGAGAGGAAGAATAGGACGCTCATTGATATGGCGAGGACGATGCTAGGAGAATTCAAGACCCCCGAGTGCTTTTGGTCGGAAGCCGTGAACACGGCTTGCTACGCCATCAACAGGGTCTACCTTCATCGCCTCCTCAAGAAGACTTCATATGAGCTACTAACCGGTAACAAACCCAATGTATCTTACTTTCGTGTATTTGGGAGCAAGTGCTACATTCTAGTGAAGAAGGGTATAAATTCTAAGTTTGCTCCCAAAGCTGTAGAAGGGTTTTTGTTAGGTTATGACTCAAATACAAAGGCGTATAGAGTCTTCAACAAATCATCGGGTTTGGTTGAAGTCTCTAGCGACGTTGTATTTGATGAGACTAATGGCTCTCCAAGAGAGCAAGTTGTTGATCTTGATGATGTAGATGAAGAAGACGTTCCAACGGCCGCGATACGCACCATGACGATTGGAGATGTACGGCCTCGGGAACAATTGGAGCAAGATCAACCGTCTTCCTCAACTATGGTGCATCCCCCAACACAAGATGACGAACAGGTACCTCAAATGGAGGCGCATGATCAAGGGGGAGCACAAGATGTTCAAGTTGAAGAGGAAGAAGCACCTCAGGCACTTTCAACCCAAGTTCGAGCGACGATCCAAAGGGATCATCCCGTCGACCAGATTTTGGGTGATATTAGCAAGGGAGTAACTACTCGATCTCGATTAGTTAATTTTTGTGAGCATTACTCCTTTGTCTCTTCTATTGAGCCTTTCAGGGTAGAAGAGGCCTTGCTAGATCCGGACTGGGTGTTGGCCATGCAAGAAGAGCTCAACAACTTCAAGAGGAATGAAGTTTGGACGCTGGTGCCTCGTCCTAAGCAAAATGTTGTGGGAACCAAGTGGGTGTTCCACAACAAACAAGACGAGCACGAAGTGGTGACAAGGAATAAGGCTCGACTTGTGGCAAAAGGTTATGCCCAAGTCGCAGGTTTGGACTTTGAAGAGACTTTTGCTCCTGTGGCTAGGCTAGAGTCCATTCGTATCTTGCTAGCATATGCCGCTCACCATTCTTTCAGGTTGTTCCAAATGGATGTGAAGAGCGCTTTCCTCAACGGGCCAATAAAGGAGGAGGTGTACGTGGAGCAACCCCCTGGCTTCGAGGATGAACGGTACCCCGACCACGTGTGTAAGCTCTCTAAGGCGCTCTATGGACTTAAGCAAGCCCCAAGAGCATGGTATGAATGCCTTAGAGATTTCTTAATTGCTAATGCTTTCAAGGTTGGGAAAGCCGATCCAACTCTTTTCACTAAGACATGTGATGGCGATTTGTTTGTGTGCCAAATTTATGTCGATGACATAATATTTGGTTCTACTAATAAAAAGTCTTGTGAAGAGTTTAGCAGGGTGATGACACAGAAATTCGAGATGTCAATGATGGGCGAGTTGAACTACTTCCTTGGGTTTCAAGTGAAGCAACTCAAGGACGGCACCTTCATCTCTCAAACGAAGTACACGCAAGACCTGCTGAAGCGGTTTGGGATGAAGGACGCCAAGCTCGCAAAGACTCCGATGGGGACCGACGGACACACCGACCTCAACAAAGGAGGTAAGTCCGTTGATCAAAAGGCATACCGGTCAATGATAGGGTCATTACTTTACCTATGTGCTAGTAGACCGGATATTATGCTTAGCGTATGCATGTGTGCTAGATTTCAATCCGATCCTAAGGAGTGTCACTTAGTGGCAGTGAAGCGAATCCTTAGATATTTAGTTGCTACGCCTTGCTTCGGAATCTGGTATCCAAAGGGGTCTACCTTTGACTTAATTGGATATTCAGATTCCGACTATGCTGGATGTAAGGTCGATAGGAAGAGTACATCGGGGACGTGCCAATTCTTAGGAAGGTCCCTGGTGTCATGGAATTCTAAGAAACAAACCTCCGTTGCCCTATCCACCGCTGAGGCCGAGTATGTTGCCGCAGGACAGTGTTGCGCGCAACTACTTTGGATGAGGCAAACCCTCAGGGACTTTGGCTACAATCTGAGCAAAGTCCCACTCCTATGTGACAATGAGAGTGCTATCCGCATGGCGGAAAATCCTGTTGAGCATAGCCGCACAAAGCACATAGACATCCAGCATCACTTTTTGAGAGACCACCAGCAAAAGGGAGATATCGAAGTGTTTCATGTTAGCACCGAGAACCAGCTAGCCGATATCTTTACCAAGCCTCTAGATGAGAAGACCTTTTGCAGGTTGCGTAGTGAGCTAAATGTCCTAGATTCGCGGAACTTGGATTGATTTATAGCATACATGTGTATATGCCTTTGATCATGTTCCTTATGCATTTTGTTGCTTAATAATGGTGCTCAAGTTGTACAAACACTCCCTGGACCTCACAAGTCCGTTGCAAAGTGATGCACATGTGTAGGGGGAGATGTGTTACAACTTGACCCTTTGAGACTAACCATGTGCTTGAGTTTGCTTGATTTAGTCTCAAAGAAGGATTGAAAGGGAAAAGGTGGACTTGGACCATGAAAGACTTCCACTGCACTCCGATGAGAGAGTAACTTATTCCAAGTTCATCTCATGTACTCTTATTGCCCTTGTATTCTTATTGAAGATTTTGGTGAGGCAATGAGGTTCTTGGGCCAAGATTGATCCCGTTTTGGTGCTTGATGCCAAAGGGGGAGAAAATAAAGGCCAAAGCAATAAATGGATCAGCTACCACTGGAGAGATTTGAAAATAGTAGAGTAGAGCTTTTGGTTTGTCGAGATTTGAAAATAGTAGAGTAGAGCTTTTGGTTTGTCAAAACTCTTTTATTGTCTCTCTTGTGGGGAGAAGTATTGATTATGGGAAAAAGGGGGAGTTTTTGAAATTCTTGATCAAACTTCTTTGGAATACCTCTCTTTATGTCTCTACAAGTGTGTTTGACTGAGAGATAGAAATTTGAGTTTGATTTGCAAAAACAAACCAAGTGGTGGCAAAGAGTGATCCATATATGTCAAATTTGAATCAAAACATTTGAGTTCTCATTTGAATTGATTTTTGTACTTGTTCTACTTGCTTTATGTTGTGTTGGCATAAATCACCAAAAAGGGGGAGATTGAAAGGGAAATGTGCCCTTGGGCCATTTCTAAGTATTTTGGTGATTTAGTGCCCAACACAAGTGCCTAAGTGTAAAAAGGTGGACAAAGTACAAATCAAGGATAAAGGTATGTTTCTCAGACTTAGTACATTGTTTTATGGACTAATGTATTGTGTCTAAGTGCTGGAAACAGGAAAAATCCAATTGGAAATGTCTTGGCTCGAGCAGCCAAGACTCTGCTGAGTCTGGGAGCACCGGACTGTCCGGTGGTGCACCAGACAGTGTCCGGTGGTGCACCGGACAGTGTTCGGTGCGCCAGACTGAATCGAGCGAACTGGCCGCTCTCGGGAATTCACCGGCGACGTACGGCTATAATTCACCGGACTGTCCGGTGTGCACCGGACTGTCCGGTGAGCCAACGGTCGGCCGGGCCAACGGTCGGCCGCGCGATCTACGCGGGACACGTGGCCGAGCCAACGGCTAGAAGGGGGCACCGGACTGTCCGGTGTGCACCGGACATGTCCGGTGCGCCAACGGCTCCAAGTCAGCCAACGGTCGGCTTCGCCATTTAAGGAAGGAAATCGGGCACCGGACACTGTCCGGTGTGCACCGGACTGTCCGGTGCGCCACGCGACAGAAGGCAAGAATTGCCTTCCCTGTTTGCTCTCAACGGCTCCTAGCTGCCTTGGGGCTATAAAAGGGACCCCTAGGCGCATGGAGGAGAACACCAAGCAACCTAAGAGCATTCTTGATCATCCATACTCAGTCTTTGCACATTCGTTTGTCATTCTCAGTGATTCGAGCTCCGTTCTAGTGAGAACTTTGAGATAGTCATTTGAGCTCGACTCTTGGCCGTGTGTGTGCGTATTTTGCTGTGGATTTGTGTGTGTTGCTTCCCTCCCTTACTCCGTACTTCTTTGTGAACTTCAATTGTAAGGGCGAGAGACTCCAAGTTGTGGAGATTCCTCGCAAACGGGAAAAGATTAAAGTAAAGAAGAACACCGTGGTATTCAAGTTGATCATTGGATCACTTGAGAGGAGTTGAGTGCAACTCTCGTCCGTTGGGACGCCACAACGTGGAGTAGGCAAGTTTTGTACTTGGCCGAACCACGGGATAACCACCGTGCCATCTCTGTGATTGATTTCTTGTGGTTATTGTGTTTTGACTCCTCTCTAGCCACGTGGCAATTATTGTGCTAACGATTAACCAAGTTTTTGTGGCTTAAGTTTTCAAGTTTCACAGGATCACCTATTCACCCCCCCTCTAGGTGCTCTCAAGAACCTAGGTCAAAGCGCAAACGACCTGTCGTCGTTAGAAGATCAGTAAGGATCCAACGAAATCAAGAGCGTATGAATAAACAACGAGCCGAAGAAGCATCATCGGATGCGGATGACTTTTGATTAGTATGTTCCTTTTAGTTAATCAATTAAGCTATGTATTCCAATTTCCACATTATTAATTTTCATATTATTTGTTTCATATACTGTGGTTTGACATTAATTTATCTACAGTTGAACATGTTCAAGCATAGGAGATCGAGGAGGAGTGGGGGCAGCGCGGCCAGCGAGGACAGCTCGGGCATGAGAGCACCTAGAGGGGGGGGGTGAATAGGTGATCCTGTAAAAACTTCAAACTTAAGCCACAAAAACTTGTTAAGTGTTAGCACGATTATTGCCAAGTGGCTAAGGTGAAGTCTCAACAGTCTCAACAAAACACAGTACCACAAGAGAATCAGGCACAGAGTGACACAGTGGTTTTATCCCGTGGTTCGGCCAAGACCAACGCTTGCCTACTCCACGTTGTGGCGTCCCAACGGACGAGGGTTGCAATCAACCCCTCTCAAGCGGTCCAAAGACCCACTTGAATACCACGGTGTTTTGTTTTCCTTTCACTATCCCGTTTGCAAGGAATCTCCACAAATTGGAGTCTCTTGCCCTTACAAGTATATGATCACAAATGAAACACAGAGTAAGGGAGGGAAGCAACACACACAAATCCACAGCAAAAGCGCACACACACGGCCAAGAATCGAGCTCACAAGACTATCTCAGAGTTCTCACTTAGAACAGAGCTCGAATCACTTAGAAACACAAACGAATGCGCAGAGACTTAGTGTGGATGATCAAGAATGCTCAAAGGTTGCTTGTGTGTCTCCTCCATGCGCCTAGGGGCTCCTTTTATAGCCCCAAGGCAGCTAGGAGCCGTTGAGAGCAAATCCGGAAGGCCATCCTTGCCTTCTGTCGTCGGGGGCACCGGACAGTCCGGTGCACACCGGACACTGTCCGGTGCCCGATTTGTTTCCTTAAACGGCGAAGACGACCGTTGCAGACCGTTGGCAGATCTGGCGCTGTTGGCGCACCGGACATGTCCGGTGCACACCGGACAGTCCGGTGCCGTCTTCCGACCGTTGGCTCGGCCACGTGTCCCGCGCGGATTGCGCGGCCGACCGTTGGCCCTGGCCGACCGTTGGCTCACCGGACAGTCCGGTGCACACCGGACAGTCCGGTGAATTTTAGCCGTACGCCGCCGGCCAATTTCCCGAGAGCGGCCAGTTCGAGTCGCGCCAGCCTGGCGCACCGGACACTGTCCGGTGCACACCGGACAGTCCGGTGCTCCAGACCGAGCTGGGTCTTGGCAGCACACAGCCAAGTCCCTTCTCCTTTTCTCTATTCTTCTTCTTTCTGTTTCTAACACTTAGACAAATATATTAGTACTTAAAACCAATGTACTAAGGCTTAGAAACATACCTTTACTTCATGATTTTCACCTTGTTCATCCATGTACATAAATTCACATTTAGGCCCTTGTGTTTGCACTCAATCACCAAAATACTTAGAAATGGCCCAAGGGCACATTTCCCTTTCAATCTCCCCCTTTTTGGTGATTTATGCCAACACAACATAAAGCAAGTGGAACAAGTGCAAAATCACTTCAAATAAAAACTCAAATTGGTTTTGATTCAATTTTGGCATATATGGATCATCCTTTGCCACCACTTGGTTTGTTTTTGCAAATCAAACTCAAATCTCTATCTATAAGTCAAACACACATATTGAAGCATAAAGAGAGTCATTTCAAAAGAATTTGACCACGGATTTCAAAAACTCCCCCTTTTTCCCATAATCAACACTTCTCCCCACAAGAAGCCAACTTTTGAAAATAGAGACAATAAGAGGACAATAAAAGCTTTTGACAAAACAAAAACTCTATTCTACTATTTTCAAAATCTCTCAAGTGGTAGCTGATCCATTTATCGCTTTGGCCTTTATTTTCTCCCCCTTTGGCATCAAGCACCAAAACGGGATCAATCTTGGCCTTTTAACCCCATTGCCTCACCAAAGTCTTCAATTAAGAGCAAATGGCAATAAGATTTCATGAGATGAACTTGGAATTAGTTACCCTCTCATCGGAGTGCAGTGGAAGTCTTTCATGGTCCAAGTCCACCTTTTCCCTTTCAATCCTCCTTCGAGACTAAATTATCAAACTCAAGCACAAGGTTAGTCTCAAAGGGTCAAGTTGTAACACATCTCCCCCTACACATGTGCATCACTTTGCAACGGACTTGTGAGGTCCAGGGAGTGTTTGTACAACTTGAGCACCATAATAAGCAACATAATGCAAAAAGGAACATGATCAAAAGCATAACTACATGTATGCTACAATTCAATCCAGGTTCCGCGAATCTAAGACATTTAGCTCACTACGCAACCTGCAAAAGGTCTTCTCATCTAGAGGCTTAGTGAAGATATCGGCTAGCTGGTTCTCGGTGCTAACATGAAACACTTCGATATCTCCCTTTTGCTGGTGGTCTCTCAAAAAGTGATGCCGGATGTCTATGTGCTTTGTGCGGCTGTGTTCAACAGGATTTTCCGCCATGCAGATAGCACTCTCATTATCACATAGGAGTGGGACTTTGCTCAGATTGTAGCCAAAGTCCCTGAGGGTTTGCCTCATCCAAAGTAGTTGCGCGCAACACTGTCCTGCGGCAACATACTCGGCCTCAGCGGTGGATAGGGCAACGGAAGTTTGTTTCTTAGAGTTCCATGACACCAGGGACCTTCCTAAGAATTGGCACGTCCCCGATGTACTCTTCCTATCGACCTTACATCCAGCATAGTCGGAGTCTGAGTATCCAACTAAGTCAAAGGTAGACCCTTTTGGATACCAGAGCCCGAAGCAAGGCATAGCAACCAAATATCTAAGAATTCGCTTCTCCGCCACTAAGTGACACTCCTTAGGATCGGATTGAAATCTAGCACACATGCATACGCTAAGCATAATATCCGGTCTACTAGCACATAAGTAAAGCAAAGAACCTATCATTGACCGGTATGCTTTTTGATCAACGGACTTACCTCCTTTGTTGAGGTCGGTGTGTCCGTCGGTCCCCATCGGAGTCTTTGCGGGCTTGGCGTCCTTCATCCCAAACCGCTTTAGCAGATCTTGCGTGTACTTCGTTTGGGAGATGAAGGTGCCGTCCTTGAGTTGCTTCACTTGGAACCCAAGGAAGTAGTTCAACTCGCCCATCATCGACATCTCGAATTTCTGCGTCATCACCCTGCTAAACTCTTCACAAGACTTTTGGTTAGTAGAACCAAATATTATGTCATCGACATAAATTTGGCACACAAACAAATCACCATTACAAGTCTTAGTAAAAAGAGTTGGATCGGCTTTCCCAACCTTGAAAGCATTAGCAATTAAGAAATCTCTAAGGCATTCATACCATGCTCTTGGGGCTTGCTTAAGTCCATAGAGCGCCTTAGAGAGCTTACACACATGGTCGGGGTACCGTTCATCCTCGAAGCCAGGGGGTTGCTCCACGTACACCTCCTCCTTGATTGGCCCGTTGAGGAAGGCGCTCTTCACATCCATTTGAAACAACCTGAAAGAATGGTGAGCGGCATATGCTAGCAAGATACGAATTGATTCTAGCCTAGCCACAGGAGCAAAAGTCTCCTCGAAATCCAAACCTGCGACTTGGGCATAACCTTTTGCCACAAGTCGAGCCTTGTTCCTCGTCACCACCCCGTGCTCGTCCTGTTTGTTGCGGAACACCCACTTGGTTCCCACAACATTTTGCTTCGGACGAGGCACCAGTGTCCAAACTTCATTGCGCTTGAAGTTGTTTAACTCCTCTTGCATGGCCAACACCCAGTCCGGATCTAGCAAGGCCTCTTCTACCCTGAAAGGCTCAATAGAAGAGACAAAGGAGTAATGCTCACAAAAATTAACTAATCGAGATCGAGTAGTTACTCCCTTGCTAATGTCACCCAGAATTTGGTCGACGGGATGATCCCTTTGAATCATCGCTCGAACTTGGGTTGGAGGTGCCGGTTGCACTTCTTCCTCCATCACTTGATTATCTTGTGCTCCCCCTTGATCAAGCGCCTCCACTTGAGGTACCTGTTCGTCATCTTTGGTTGGGGGATGCACCATAGTTGAGGAAGAAGGTTGATCTCGTTCATCTTGTTCCTGTGGCCGTACTTCTCCAATCGCCATGGTCCGTATAGCGGCCGTCGGAACATCTTCTTCATCTACATCATCACAATCAACAACTTGCTCTCTTGGAGAGCCATTAGTCTCATCAAATACAACGTCGCTAGAGACTTCAACCAAACCCGATGATTTGTTGAAGACTCTATACGCCTTTGTATTTGAGTCATAACCTAATAAAAACCCTTCTACAGCTTTGGGAGCAAACTTAGAATTTCTACCCTTCTTTACTAGAATGTAGCATTTACTCCCAAATACACGAAAGTACGATACATTGGGTTTGTTACCGGTTAGCAGCTCATACGACGTCTTCTTGAGGAGGCGATGAAGGTAGACCCTGTTGATGGCGTGGCACGCCGTGTTCACGGCTTCCGTCCAAAAGCACTCGGGGGTCTTGAACTCTCCTAGCATCGTCCTCGCCATGTCGATGAGCGTCCTGTTCTTCCTCTCTACCACACCATTTTGCTGTGGTGTGTAGGGAGCGGAGAACTCGTGCTTGATCCCTTCCTCTTCAAGGAACTCCTCCACTTGAAGGTTCTTGAACTCGGACCCGTTGTCGCTTCTTATCTTTTTCACTTTGAGCTCAAACTCATTTTGAGCTCTCCTGAGGAAGCGTTTGAGGGTCCCTTGGGTTTCAGACTTATCCTGCAAAAAGAACACCCAAGTGAAGCGGGAAAAATCATCAACAATAACTAAACCATACTTACTTCCCCCTATGCTTAGATAGGCGACGGGTCCGAAGAGGTCCATATGCAGCAGCTCCAAGGGTCTTGAAGTGGTCATCACATTCTTGCTGTGATGCGCTCCTCCCACCTGTTTCCCTGCTTGACAAGCTGCACAAGGTCTATCTTTTTCGAATTGAACATTGGTTAGACCTATCACGTGTTCTCCCTTTAGAAGCTTGTGAAGGTTCTTCATCCCCACATGTGCTAAGCGACGATGCCACAGCCAGCCCATGCAAGTCTTAGCCATTAAGCATGCATCTAGACCGGCCTCTTCTTTTGCAAAATCAACTAAATAAAGTTTGCCGTCTAATACACCCTTAAAAGCTAGTGAACCATCACTTCTTCTAAAGACAGACACATCTATATTTGTAAACAGACAGTTATATCCCATATTGCACAATTGACTAACAGATAGTAAATTATATCCTAGTGACTCTACTAAAAACACATTAGAGATAGAGTGCTCATTAGAAATTGCAATTTTACCTAACCCTTTTACCTTGCCTTGATTCCCATCACCGAATATGATTGAATCTTGGGAATCCTTATTCTTGACGTAGGAGGTGAACATCTTCTTCTCCCCCGTCATATGGTTTGTGCATCCGCTATCAATAATCCAGCTTGAACCCCCGGATGCATAAACCTGCAAGGCAAATTTAGGCTTGGGTCTTAGGTACCCAACTCATGTTGGGTCCTGCAAGGTTAGCACAAATGTCCTTAGGGACCCAAATGCAAGTCCTGTCTCCCTTGCATTTTGCCCCTAACTTCCTAGCAACTATTTTCCTATCCTTTCTACAAATAGCAAAGGAAGTGTTTAAAGCACAATAAATTATGGAAGGTTCATTCACTACTTTCCTAGGAGCATGAATAACATTCTTTCTAGGCACATGAGCAATATTTCTCCTAGGCATATCCCTATCATGCTTATAAGAAGAACTAGAGGCAAACATGGCATGAGAATCATAAACATGTGAATCAAAATCATTATAAGCATTTCTAGCATTTCTCCTATCATAATACATAAAAGCATGGTTCTTTTTAGCATTACTAGCCATAGGGGCCTTCCCTTTCTCCTTGACGAAGATGGGAGCCTTATGGCTTGTTAAGTTCTTGGCCTCTCTCTTGAAGCCAAGACCATCCTTAATTGAGGGGTGTCTACCAACCGTATAGGCATCCCTTGCAAATTTTATTTTATCAACTTCATTCTTGCTAGTCTTAAGTTGGGCATTAAGACTAGCCACTTCCTTATTTAATTTGGAAATTAAAACTAGATGTTCACTACAGGCATCAACATCGAAATCCTTACACCTAGTGCAAATATTAACATGTTCTACACAAGAATTAGATTTATTTGCTACTTCTAACTTAGCATTTAAATCATTGTTAAAACCTTGTAAAGTAGAAATGGTTTCATGACAAGCAGATAGTTCATAAGAAAGCATTTCATTTCTTTTTACTTCTAAAGCATATGATTTTTGTGCCTCTACAAATTTATCATGTTCATCATACAATAAATCCTCCTGCTTTTCTAAAAGCCTATCCTTTTCATTCAATGCATCAATCAATTCATTGATTTTATCTATCTTAGATCTATCTAAGCCCTTGAACAAGCATGAATAATCTATGTCATCATCACTAGACTCACTATCACTAGAAGAAGCATAAGTGGAGTCTTGAGTACTCACCTTCTTCTCCCTTGCCATAAGACATGTGAGACGCTCGTTGGGGAAGAGAGCCGATTTGTTGAAGGCAGTGGCGGCGAGTCCTTCGTTGTCGGAGTCGGAGGAGGAGCAATCCGAGTCCCACTCCTTTCCTAGATGCGCCTCGCCCTTTGCCTTCTTGTATTGCTTCTTCTTTTCTCTTTTGTTCCCCTTTTCCTGGTCACTTTCATTATCGGGACAGTTAGCGATAAAATGACCAAGCTTACCGCATTTGAAGCATGAGCGCTTCCCCTTGGTCTTGGTCTTGCTTGGCTGCCCCTTGCGACCATTTAGCGCCGTCTTGAATCTCTTGATGATGAGAGCCATCTCTTCATCGTTGAGTCCGGCCGCCTCAATTTGTGCCACCTTGCTAGGTAGCGCCTCCTTGCTTCGTGTTGCCTTGAGAGCGAGAGGTTGCGGCTCGTTGATCGGACCATTCAAGGCGTCGTCCACATATCTCGCCTCCTTGATCATCATTCGCCCGCTAACAAATTTCCCAAGAACTTCTTCGGGCGACATCTTGGTGTACCTGGGATTTTCACGTATATTGTTCACCAAGTGAGGATCAAGAACGGTAAATGACCTTAGCATTAGGCGGACGACGTCGTGGTCCGTCCATCGCGTGCTCCCGTAGCTTCTTATCTTGTTGATAAGGGTCTTGAGCCGATTGTATGTTTGCGTTGGCTCCTCGCCCCTTATCATTGCGAACCGTCCAAGCTCGCCCTCCACCAACTCCATCTTGGTGAGTAAGGTGACGTCGTTCCCCTCATGAGAAATTTTGAGGGTGTCCCAGATTTGCTTGGCGTTATCCAAGCCGCTCACCTTATGGTATTCATTCCTGCACAAGGAAGCTAGAAGAACAGTAGTAGCTTGTGCATTCTTATGAATTTGTTCATTAATGAACATGGGACTATCCGAACTATCAAAATGCATTCCACTCTCTACAATCTCCCATATACTAGGATGGAGAGAGAATAGGTGACTACGCATTTTGTGGCTCCAAAATCCGTAGTCCTCTCCATCAAAGTGTGGGGGCTTGCCGAGTGGAATGGAGAGCAAATGAGAATGTGAACTTTGCGGAATACGAGAGTAATCAAAAGAAAAGTTCGAGTTAACCGGTTTTCTTCTCTCGTAGTCGTTGTGGTCCTCGTCCTTTTGGGAAGAAGTAGACTCGTCGCTGTCGTAGTAGACGATCTCCTTGATGCGCCTGGTCTTCTTCTTCTTCCCTTCCTTCCGTCTTTGGCCCGAGCCGGAGTCGGTAGGCTTATCGTCCTTCGGCTCGTTGACGAAGGATTCCTTCTCTTTGTCGTTGATCACTATACCCTTCCCCTTAGGATCCATCTCTTCGGGCGGTCAGTCCCTTTGTGAAGAGAACGGCTCTGATACCAATTGAGAGCACCTAGAGGGGGGGGGGGTGAATAGGTGATCCTGTAAAAACTTCAAACTTAAGCCACAAAAACTTGTTAAGTGTTAGCACGATTATTGCCAAGTGGCTAAGGTGAAGTCTCAACAGTCTCAACAAAACACAGTACCACAAGAGAATCAGGCACAGAGTGACACAGTGGTTTTATCCCGTGGTTCGGCCAAGACCAACGCTTGCCTACTCCACGTTGTGGCGTCCCAACGGACGAGGGTTGCAATCAACCCCTCTCAAGCGGTCCAAAGACCCACTTGAATACCACGGTGTTTTGTTTTCCTTTCACTATCCCGTTTGCAAGGAATCTCCACAAATTGGAGTCTCTTGCCCTTACAAGTATATGATCACAAATGAAACACAGAGTAAGGGAGGGAAGCAACACACACAAATCCACAGCAAAAGCGCACACACGGCCAAGAATCGAGCTCACAAGACTATCTCAGAGTTCTCACTTAGAACAGAGCTCGAATCACTTAGAAACACAAACGAATGCGCAGAGACTTAGTGTGGATGATCAAG
The DNA here is from genome assembly GCF_902167145.1 of Zea mays. NCBI lineage: Eukaryota > Viridiplantae > Streptophyta > Magnoliopsida > Poales > Poaceae > Zea > Zea mays. The sequence continues at coordinate 29,244,502 of NC_050098.1, read as the reverse complement.
AATGCTCAAAGGTTGCTTGTGTGTCTCCTCCATGCGCCTAGGGGCTCCTTTTATAGCCCCAAGGCAGCTAGGAGCCGTTGAGAGCAAATCCGGAAGGCCATCCTTGCCTTCTGTCGTCGGGGGCACCGGACAGTCCGGTGCACACCGGACACTGTCCGGTGCCCGATTTGTTTCCTTAAACGGCGAAGACGACCGTTGCAGACCGTTGGCAGATCTGGCGCTGTTGGTGCACCGGACATGTCCGGTGCACACCGGACAGTCCGGTGCCGTCTTCCGACCGTTGGCTCGGCCACGTGTCCCGCGCGGATTGCGCGGCCGACCGTTGGCCCTGGCCGACCGTTGGCTCACCGGACAGTCCGGTGCACACCGGACAGTCCGGTGAATTTTAGCCGTACGCCGCCGGCCAATTTCCCGAGAGCGGCCAGTTCGAGTCGTGCCAGCCTGGCGCACCGGACACTGTCCGGTGCACACCGGACAGTCCGGTGCTCCAGACCGAGCTGGGTCTTGGCAGCACACAGCCAAGTCCCTTCTCCTTTTCTCTATTCTTCTTCTTTCTGTTTCTAACACTTAGACAAATATATTAGTACTTAAAACCAATGTACTAAGGCTTAGAAACATACCTTTACTTCATGATTTTCACCTTGTTCATCCATGTACATAAATTCACATTTAGGCCCTTGTGTTTGCACTCAATCACCAAAATACTTAGAAATGGCCCAAGGGCACATTTCCCTTTCAGGGCAGTGGGCTTTTTCAGGGCACCTCACAGAGCCGACAGAGGCAGCAGCAACTTCTCGACTGTCTAGACGAAGTGCAGGGTGAGGAGGGTGAGCAAGAGACTCCTCAGCAGGATGCTCATGTGCAGGGTGAGGAGGGTGAGCAGGATGAGGAGGGTGAGCAGGATGAGGAGGTTGACCCAATGGGGGCAGGCAGCGCGGGCGACACGTCAGATGGTTCTACGTCCTTCAGGTATTATTATGCATATTAGTTTAATTGATATTAGTTTCTAATCATTTCATCATATTGAATTTACTTGTATACTTAGGTATAAGAAGAGCAATGCGCTTGGTCCGAGACCTGCCGAGAGGAGGCTCATCCGGCCGCATGGACAATGGTGGGGCTTATTTCTGTTGTGTTAATTTTTTAATGTGAACGTGATTGCACTAGTTTACTTGTTTTATTAATTTTTGTAGGTCATAGGAAGACTTGACTTGGGACGGTACAGGCAGACATCCCAAGGTGAACGCGGTGTTGGGTAGCCTCTGTCGCTTCTACTACCCTGGCATGGTGGAGCTGAATGGCGAGAGGTTCGCGGCTATGCAGTGGGCTGACTGGGGTCTAAAGGACTATGTCGAGCCAGGGGAGTCAGGGGAAAGCAGTAGCGGAGGGGGAAGTTCGAAAAAAAAACGAAGGACTTGTCAGGTGGCTGTGTGGGACGAGTTCTGGGTGAGTTTACTTTCGTATATAAGCAATTCATTGAATTATTGCTTCTCCTAATCTTACTTTAACTTAACTTCTACATTGATATGTAGGAGAGGTTCCAATTGCCGGATGACATCGAGGAGGATCAAGCTCAGTGGACACGTGTGAAGAGGCACTTTCGGAAGTGCGCTGATAAGATAATCAAGGATGCCATGTACAATGCTCGCATCGCGGCCGTCAACTACTACTACAAGAAGATAAAGGGGCAGAAAATGAGCAAAGCATTAGGGGCCAATGAGATCTACCTCACAGAGGAGCAGTACCTGGAGAGCGTTGTGGATTGGCTGGCGAAGGACATGGAAGCCTGGAGGTGGTTGGCTAAGAGATGGGCGTCGCCTGAGTGGATTGCAGAGTCCAACAAGCATCGTGCCAACCGTGGCACTGAAGGACCGGGGCACAGGTACGGCGCCGATGGACACCTTGGTACCGCACGCCGCATGGTAAGTATATAAATCAAACTTGTATGTTACATCTATGAAAATTATATGGTTTAACTCTTCTTTTTCATGCAGGAAGCTGAAAGTGGAGTTGCTCCAAGTTTTATGGAGGTTTACGTCTGTGGTCACCGTGGCCCTGATCCGACGAACCCTGATGTGCTATGCAGCGAGGCGGCAAGGGAGAAAATGGTAAACAAGTTTGTATTTACGAATTAAATTGCATGTTTTGTGTCTAACTCCAACTTTCTTTGCAGAATGCATATGGGGAGGAAATGACTCAACGCCATGGGCCTGACTTCGACTGGATGCATTCAGACTTAGATGCCTCGGCGTTGTACCACAGTGGTGGGGGTAGAAAGCATGGCAGGTGAGGTGTTTGTGTTTGATTCGACGATTTCATTAACAAGAATGTGTCCACTTAATGGCTCAACTATGTGTATCATGCAGGTTTGCCTTTGGCACCGGCGTTGTGGAATATAACAGGACAATAGGTCAAGGGAAGGCATCGTCTTCGGGAGGGAGTTCTCGCTCCTCCAGGTCTGCTCGAGAGGCTCAGCTGGAGGAGGAGACTCGGGCAGCACAGGAGCAGGCTCGAGCAGCACAGGAGCAGGCTCGAGCAGCGCAGGAGCAGGTTGGACAGCTGACGCAATATATGGCTTCTTATTTTCAGGTAATCCGTCTATCTCATCACGTGTCGTCATTGAATTCAAAGTATAATGTTGTGATTCTAACGTTGCATCCATTTGCAGGAAATGACTACTTGACTCGGCCCTGATATGAACTTGCCCGCTTTTCGCCCTCCCCAGGTAACACTATCTGAACACTTCAATTCCATAGCAACTCTTTTTTTATTATCAAAAATGGCTCGCAGGCACAAGGATGGGGACAGTGGCCAGGACAAGCTCCAGCGTCGCAGCCACAGTGGACCGGTGTTGGGTGGACGCAGGCACCTCCAGGCACTTGGACGCCTCCACCCCAAGGATCGCAGCCAGTCCCGGGATGGGTGCCACCGGTCTTCCAGCCACCGGTGGGCTCTCAGCCATTTCAAGCGTGGATGGCACCGCCACCGACGGGGTGGGTGCCACCACCTCTGGGGTGGCCAGCACAACAGTACCCGTGGATGCATGCACAACCTCCTCCTCACCATGGATCACAGGTGACATTTCATGTTTAGTTTTATGCAAATATTGACCAAACACAGCAATGTATAGGTATAGTGATAGCAAAATACAGCCTTATTTGAATGATTGATGAATTGCAGGGTTCAGCGTCACATGCTCATAGATCGGAGGGTGGTGTCAACGTCCAAGACTTCCTCGTCCATGGTGCTGGAGGGAGTGGCCACCTTCCTGGTGGCGGAGGAGGGAGTGGCCAAAACTCCCACAGCCCGCCGGAGTGATCAGTGAGGAGTGAGTAGTGAGTAGTGAGTAGCTTATGGACTTATGGACTCTAGACTTCTGGACTAGAGTTTTGTGAATTGTGTATTTGAATGGACAATGGACTTATGGACTTATGGACTCTAGACTTATTTGAATGGACTATGGACTATTTATGTATATGTGAATGTGTTTTGTGAATTATGTATTAGGCTTGTGAATCTGTATATGTGAATTGTGATATTGTGTATATTACTGTGAATTATTAATAGGTGCAGAAAAATCTGTTTTGGGGGGGAACCATCAATTTTCGTCGGTCTCGGTGGTGGCCGACGAAAATATGTTCCCAGGCTATTTTCGTCGGCCACCACCGAGGCCGACGAAAATAGCCTGGCACGTATTTTCGTCGGCCATCACCGAGGCCGACGAAAATAGCCTGGCAATTATTTTCGTCGGCCATCACCGGGCCGACGAAAATAGTCAGCCGACCATTGATTTTCGTCGGCCTTGGGAAAGCCGACGAAAATAGGTTATTTTCATCGGTACCGACAAAAATAGGTGCCTATTGTTGGGGCGAAGGCAAAGGCGCCACCCCTCGCTCGAAGTCTTCGCCGGTAACCGGTGATCAGACGGGGACAGAGCAGGCAGGGACACCCTTCGCTTGATCGGCACCAGACGAAGACCGGAGACGAAGTCATCCCACAGTGCGGCCTCGTCCAGCTCAGAGGCCCACGTGCGTTCCGGCCCATTGTAACAGGCCCTGCGTGGCCGCCGCGAGTTACGGGCCTGATCTGTAAAGGCTTCCCTGTAATTACAGTCTGTAACCCCACTTTATGGGAATATTCTGGGGATAACCTAGGTAGCTGAGGGCACATGTGTCCTTAGCACAAGGCGCTGGGCACTCAGGTACCTATAAATACCCCTGTACAGTGCCCGTGGGAGGCTAGATCAACAGAGCTATTGCCTCCTAGCACGTAACCCTGTTGTCACCACTGTTCACCCTTGTTGGCCTCCTTGCGATTAAGAGCAAGTTCCAACATTTGGCGCCCACCGTTCGTGCTATGACAAAACCACCCGTGATGGCACCCAAGAGAGCTAACCCGAAGGCTGACGAGGCTGCGAAGGCAGCACTGCTTGCCGCAAGAAAGGGCAAGGCCCTCGCCCTCACCCAATCCACCCACCAAGAGCCCACTGAAGACAATGTTCCCCGCACCTGCGAAGACGACACCTTCCGCACCTGCGGGACCGAAGGACAATCGCAGCCGCCCCCAGGCTTCGCCCCACTGGAAGGCGCGGACCTCACCGAGGACGGTGAGGTCCTCGGCGTCTCAACAGAAGAACAGCTACAGCTGCGCGCCCTGCGCCTCAAGAACCGCAATCTCCAGAGGCAGAAAGAGATACTGGAGGCCAAGCGCCAGCTTGTGTCCGCACTTGCCAAGGTGCGACAAATGATACGCGACGAGGAGCAGAAGGCCCAAGACCTCGAGCGCGAGATCACGCTGATGCAGCGCGAAGGCCACCTTGGCCTGCAGCAAGAGCCACCCCTCCAGCAACGCGCACAACCAGAAGACACGCGCGAAGGCCACCTTGGCCTGCAGCATGGCCCACCCCTGCAACACCGAGCACAGCCGGAGAACCCGCGTTTCCCCCAGCGTGACTACACCTTCCAGCACGGCGCGCCATTCCAAGGGCTCAACTACCTCGACGAGCGAAGTCCCCTGGCGCCACACCTGCAAGTGACGCCTTGGCCAGCTAACTTCCGAGCAGGGACCTATCCCAAGTACAACGGCAGCACCGACCCGGCGCAATACATAATGAGTTATCAGGTTGCCGTTGCATCCGCCGGAGGGGACGACGCCACAATGGCGAAGTCTTTCATCATCGCCCTAGAGGGCCCAGCACTCACCTGGTTCACCAGATTGCCTCCGATGTCCATTGATTCATGGAGAAGTCTCAGGGACAAGTTCCTGCTCAACTTCCAAGGGTACCGCCCAGACACCGACGCCCTGGCCGAGCTCTCGCTTTGCAAGCAGCTGGAAAAGGAGACTCTGCGGGAGTATTACCGCAAATTCTTAACACTCAAGTCACAGCTGCTCTCCGTCGATGATCAGATCGCTATCCACTACGCCATCAATGGCCTTCGGGCCGGCGTCCTCTACAGCCACTGTATCAGAGATCCACCCAAGACCTTCCAGGAGCTATATCAGCTCTTTGAAAAATACGCCAAATCCGAAGAGCTCCATCAGCGCAAGGTTGAGTCACAGCGGAAACCCAAAGATGCCCCGCAGTCCAGCCGCACGTGGACGAGGACTCCGCAGCCAGACTCCGGTCGAGATGGCCGCAATCAGCAGCAAGTGCACAACATCGCCAACCAGCAGCCTGCTGCTGACCCCCCTCGTCACCAGGAATATCCCCCCAGGGCCGCGGAAATGGAACTCGTGGCAGGGGCCGAGGGCGCGCACAGCCGCCACGCCGATTCTACTGCCTTTTCCACGGCGAAGACTGCGCCCACCAAACCAAAGACTGCCCCGAAACGAAGGCCACCAGAGACAGAATGGCGCGGGCGCAGCCAGCCGACAATCCCAGAATTGTCGCGCATAATTACCAGCCACCCCCTCCACCATATATCCACGCTCCCGCCCCGCATCCACCGCACCACGCTTACCAACACCATCAGGAAGTACAAATCGTACCTCCTCCACTCCAACCACCACACCAGCAACATCAAAACATCCCCCACGCTCCAAAGCAGGAAGACTTCGCCGATCAACCATATCGCGGAGTCATTCACATGATAACAGGGGGGTCCAGCACCGACTTCGACACCAAGCGGCAGAAGCGGGACCACTACCGCAGCATCAACCATGTCGCCGTCACTGGCCCAGTCGTGCAGACAAAGTGGTCCCACATACCGCTAACCTTCGACGCACGAGACGTCGACCTGCGCAGCGCCCCCCACATCGACGCTATGGTCATCAATTGCAGCGTGGCAGGCTGGGACTTACACAAAGTCCTAGTCGACAACGGCAGTCAGGCGGACATCATCTTCCTCCACGCCTTCGACCGCATGGGTATAAGCCACAGCCTTCTCAAGCCTTCGGACAACCCGTTGTATGGCTTCGGCGGCAAGGGCACCTTTCCCGTTGGCAAAATAGAGTTGCCCCTCTCCTTCGGTGTAGCACCCAATGCCCGAAGTGAGCAAGTAACCTTCGATATTGTCGACATGGTATATCCATACAACACCATCATGGGCCGGGGCTCCATCAATAAGTTCGAAGCTGCCATCCACGGACTGTACCTATGTATGAAGATACCAGGTCCGCTAGGCGCTATTACGATCTACGGCAACCAGCAGACGGCGCGCAACATAGAGCGGGACTTCGTGCCCGGTCAGAGGAACGTGCACTGTCTCACGACCCAGCGCGAGGTCCCTGCGCCCGCCAGCCCAACCGATAAGCAGCACGACAAGGCACAGTTGCAGAGCCAAGACGGGACCAAGACTGTCCCCCTCGATCAGGCCACGCCCAAGCAAACAGTCACCATCAGCGAAGACCTTACCTCACATGAAGAAGAGAAGCTTCTCTGCTGCCTGGCCAAGAATAAAGATGTCTTCGCCTGGTCCGCCCTCGACCTAGTCGGAGTCAGCCGATCCATAATTGAGCACAGCTTGGGAATTGACCCTTCGGTGCGACCAAAAAAGCAAAGGCTTCGCAAAATGTCCGACGAAAAGACAGAGGCCGCCAAGGCAGAGGTGCACCGCCTCCTAGAGGCTAAATTCATCGAGCCAGTGGCTTACCCCACGTGGCTCTCCAATGTTGTAATGGTACAGAAAAAAGCGGGAAATGGCGAATGTGCATAGACTTCACCAGTCTCAATAAGGCCTGCCCAAAGGACAATTTCCCGTTGCCACGGATCGACAAAATAGTCGATAGCGCGGCCGGATGCGAGGTCATGTCACTCCTCGACTGCTTCTCCGGCTATCACCATATATACATGAAGGAGGAAGACAAGGCTAGCACCAGCTTTATAACACCCTTCGGCACTTATTGCTTCATCAGAATGCCGGAGGGACTCAAGAATGCCGGGTCCACCTTCTCCAGACTCACCAAAACAGTACTCGAAGGGCAGGTTGGCAGAAATATATTTACATATGTGGACGACATCGTCGTCGCCAGCAAGAATAAGGAGGACCATCTCGTCGACCTCGCCGAGACATTCGCGAACATGCGAGATGCACGACTCCGCCTAAACCTGGAAAAGTGCGTCTTCGGTGTTCGCCAGGGCAAGATATTGGGCTACCTGGTGTCACACCGCGGCATTGAGGCCAACCCAACCAAGATCCAGGCCATCGTAGACATGTCGCCTCCGCAGTCCGCCAGGGACGTCCAGCGTCTGATAGGCAGATTGGCCGCTCTCAACAGATTCATCTCCAGGTCCGCCGAGCGAAGTCTCCCCTTCCTCAAAACACTCCGCGGTGCAAAAGACTTCGCCTGGGGACCGGAGCAAGCAGTGGCCTTCGCCTCGCTAAAACAGTACCTGTCAGAGCTGGCCATCCTCACAAGCCTCGACTCCTCGCTCCCCCTACTGCTCTATGTCGCGGCTTCGCCGCACGCGGTCAGCGCGGCACTAGTGCAGGAGCAGACAGTTGAGGGTGCGGTCAGACAGTGCCCTGTTTACTATGTCTCCGAGGTACTGACACCGTCCAAGTGCAACATGACAGAGCTGGAGAAGATCGCCTACGCAATCGTTATGTCCTCGCGCAAACTGCGCCATTACTTCGAAGCATTCAAGGTCCGAGTCACCTCAGACAGGGGACTCGGCGAACTCTTCAGAAACCCGGAGGCATCGGTGAGGATTGCCAAGTGGGCAGCCAAACTATCCGGCTACCACATCAGCTTCGAGCCCAGGACAGCCATCAAGTCACAAGTCCTGGCAGACTTCGTCGTCGACTGGACTGGGCCAATAACACAGCCAGACCCGTCCACAGAGAAGGTTTGGACTATCCATTGTGACGGCGCATGGTGCCATGCGGGGGCAGGCGTCGCTGCAGTCGTCACCTCACCAGCCGGAGTCAAGCATAGATATGCAGCACGCCTCAGCTTCGCTCTGGAATCCGACAGATGCACAAACAATATAGCAGAGTATGAAGCGGTTATCCTCGGCCTCCGCAAACTAAGGGCCCTCGGAGTCACCACATGTATCATCAAAACAGACTCCAAGATAGTTGCCGGCCATGTCGAGAAAGACTACGCAACAAAAGACCCCGCGCTCATGCAATACCTAGCGGCCATACGAAGTCTCGAGAGACAGTTCAAGGGATTCACCTTGCAGCATGTGGATAGGGCCAAGAACGAGGAGGCCGACGCATTGGCCAAGGCCGCCGCCAGGGGCGAGTCCTTGCCCTCCGACGTATTCTTTCACGTCATCGGCACGCCAGCCGTCCGGAGCCCCGAAGGGCTCCAAATAACTAATGATAGCGAGGGCCACCGCATAGTCAACCTAATCATGACCGAGGACTGGCGGGCACCAATAACCCTGTTCCTACAGGGGTACTATCATCCAACCGACGTCAGCGAGGCCAAGCGCCTCAGACATCGAAGCCGGGACTTCGCACTGATTGAGGGCCAACTTTACAAGAAAGGGGTCAGTCAGCCAATGCTTAAGTGCGTCACCGAAACTGAAGGCATGCAGATCCTACGTGAAGTCCACAGTGGCACGTGCGGCTCGCACGCAGGGCCAAGGGCCCTAGCTGCCAAGGTGATCCGCCAAGGGTTTTACTGGCCCGCAATGATCTGCGCCGCAAATCGGGTCACAAGGTCCTGCGAAGCCTGCCAGAAGTTTTCTCCTCGGTCAGGCAATCCCTCGCAGTATACAAAGCTGATTGCCCATACATGGCCTCTCCAGCGCTGGGGCCTGGACATTGTCGGGCCCCTGCCCACCGCTCAGGGGAACCTTAAGTTCGCCTTCGTAGCCGTCGAATACTTCACCAAATGGATCGAAGCCAGGGCTGTTTCTACAATAACATCAAAGACTGCCCAAAAATTCTTCTGGCAAAACATTGTTTGCCGCTTCGGAGTGCCATCCGAACTAACAGTTGACAACGACAAGCAGTTTGACAGCCAAGATTTCAAGGATTTTTGTTTCTCCATCGGCACCAAGCTAGCCTTCGCTTCAGTTTATCATCCGCAGTCCAACGGGGTCGTGGAGCGCGCCAATGGGAAAATCTTCACAGCTGTCAAGAAAATGCTCCTCGATGAAAAAAAGGCAGATGGACCGATTTGTTACCTGAGGCAGTCTGGGCGCTAAACACAACCGAGTGCAGGGCGACTGGGTTCACTCCTTTCCGCCTTCTATACGGATCGGAGGCCATGACCCCGCAAGAAATAAAGCATGGGTCCCCGCGAACAGTTCCGTCAGTCATCCCCGACGTGGACGAGCCAACTTCAAAGGATCTCATTGACGGAGACCGGGTCTTCGCCCTACAGGCCCTAAACAAATACCAAGCCCAGACCAAAGCATGGCGCGACCACGCGGTCATCCCGAGGGAGTTCAGCGAAGGGGACCTCGTACTCATCCGAACAGCTCGGACGGAGTCCAGGGGCAAGCTGGAGCCCAAGTGGGAGGGCCCCTTTATAGTCAAGACAAAAGCTTCCCCCAGCGCTTACAGGCTCACAACGCCAAACGGCGAGGACCTGGAGCACTCCTGGAACATCGACAACCTTCGCAAATTTTTTGTTTGACTCATTAGGGCTGATTTCGCCCTTGTAATCCGCCAAAAACAATCTTGTACCGGCCCGCACTCTTTTCCTCCCGGGGGTGAGGTTTTTAACGAGGCGGAGCCATGTAATATATGTGAGAAAAATCCCCCGCAAAAACTTGCGTCGAAAAAAGACCGCGACGACGGTCTTCGACATTCGACCAATTCGAGGTCACCGCGAGGCCAAGCGCTAGCCACCCTCGCGTGCGACAAATCCGCGCAGAAGTCGCCTGAGGGTGCAGCCGGACCAGCACAACAAGTGCGAAAAAACCAAAGTCTACCGCGAAGACTATCCGCGCAGAAGTCGCCTAAGGGTGCAGCCGGACCAGCACAACAAGTGCGAAAAAACCAAAGTCTACCGCGAAGACTATCCGCGCAGAAGTCGCCTAAGGGTGCAGCCGGACCAGCACAACAAGTGCGAAAAAACCGAAGTCTACCGCGAAGACTATCCGCGCAGAAGTCGCCTAAGGGTGCAGCCGGACCAGCACAACAAGTGCGAAAAAACCGAAGTCTACCGCGAAGACTATCCGCGCAGAAGTCGCCTAAGGGTGCAACCGGACCAGCACAACAAGTGCGAAAAAACCGAAGTCTACCGCGAAGACTATCCGCGCAGAAGCTGCCTAAGGGCGCAGCCGGACTAGTACCACAAAAGCAGAAACGACAGCATCAAACCGCCCGCGCCAAGACTGACCACAATCACACCAGCACAGCATAACCAAACATACCAGACAAAGTACACAACGCCCTCGCAGGCACAGGCAAGCGAGGGCACACAACTTTATCGTACAAGCCTTTACACATATACAAGCGAGGGCGCCACACTCTACATCGGCTCAACCTTAGGAATAATTCCCATCTCCCTATAATTAAATAACATTATCCTAAGCTCCTCACGTGCAAAAAGACTTCGCAGTTCCCCTTCCCCTGTACTCGCGGCGGCCGACAAAGACAACAGTTCCTGCCGACCAGCCCTACTCACACGAAGCCGAGCCCCTTCCTCCGTGCTAACCCTACGCTTTGCAACCGCCCTTCGTCGTCGGCGCCCGGTGCTAGGACCTGGCACGTCTGGCGCGTCCGCGGCGTGTGGCGTAGCCTCTGCCGCAGCGACGTCCAAGGCCGCAAAATAATCCAAGTCCTCCTCCGACGACTCTTCAGTCCACTCAACCGAGCTCCCAGAGTCAGTAAAATCAAAAAATTCAGATTCAGATTCACCATATCCATTACCACCTTCCGCGGTCGCAGCCGCCAAAATTTCAGTAGTAGCGGTTGCGTGCGCAGGCCCAAAATCTTGAACCTGCGCAGCAACCAAAATTCAGCAAAATATCCAAAATTCCCCAACCCTATACACCGACTACGCCACCTGCGAAGGCCCTGTCGCTTCCGTCGTCGCTTCCGCCGCCGTCGCTTCCGCCGCCGTCGCTTCCGCCGCCACCGCCGCGGGATCTTCAGCACTCGGCACAGCAGCTGCGGGGGCATCAGGGGCGCCTTCGGCCACCTTTGGGGGCAGGTCTTCGCCGGCCGCAGCAGATGTGGGGGCAGCCGTCGCGATCGCCGCGGTCTCCGGGGTTGGCTCCAGGGCGACCCCAGGCACGGCCTCCGCAGGGGTCGGCTCCGGGTCAGGCAGCGCGCTGTTCAACGCCCCGAAGTCGTCCACCCGCTCGCCACGCGCCGCCTAAGACAAAACACACAAAATTCAGCAAACACACGCACAGCCCACATACAGCAAACGCCAAACAAACAACAACGTTACCTGAGCCCTCGCAGTCTCGGCCCGCTCCCTGACCACCTCACGACCGTGCGGACCCCACATCCGGTCATAGAGGGCCCCGGCGGATTCCTTCACGACGGGGTCTTCGACCTTATAGACATCTCGCTCAAAATCTTCATCTGCCTGGTCGAAGACCTCGAAGTGTCGGCACCCTTCGCGGGAGAGTGCGTTCATCGCCCCCTCGCAGGTGACCAGGGAGGCATATGACATAAACCCCCCCACAATAGCGGGGAGTTCCTGCAGCTCCTCCTGCACCCATTGCAGACAACGAAGCCCGGGCTCTCGCTCCGGCACCTCGAAGTCACCGGTCCGCGCACCCAGCTCACGATATGTATCTATAAGCTGCGTGCGCGTCCGTTCGGCCTCCGCACGCATCGCAGCCTCGGCCCCCTTCGCGCGGCTCTCCAGGGCGGTGAGCCGCTCCTGCAAATGTTCGGAGAGCTCCTTGGCAAGATTGCCCTCCGCCCGCGCCAGTTTGGCCTCCGCCTGCGCAGCCTGCTCCTTGGCGATGGCCTCGTTGGCCTCCCTCCTCTCCGCCGCCAGTTGGCGCCGGAGGTCAACCTTCTCCCTCTCCAGTGCGGCCACCTTGTCCGTCAGTTTACGGCACTTGCTGTCGGAGGCCGATTTCTCACGGACAGCGTCAGCATGTTGCGTCCAAAGTCTCTCGACTTTGGCAGACACAGCTGCCGTGAGAGCCCCCGACGCTGTACGGCTGGCGAAGTCAGCCACCTGCAGAGCACACGCAAGGCCGGTGATAAAAAAAACAAAAAAAGGGAGGGGGGAGAGTATAACTCAGCGGACCTGACTCAGCGCCTCCGTCACCTCCTTCAGCTGGCGGGTCGCTGCGCCCGCCTCGTCCCTGACAACCGCGAGGGCCGACGCCTCGCCTAAGGCGCCAAGAGCCTCGCCCCTCGCCTTCGGCACTATGGCAGTCGTCGCGATCGCCGCGGCAGGCGCAGCTATAGCAAGCTGGCCCTCGTCCGACCCTGCAACGCATCAACAAATTAAAAAAAAAGAAAAAGAAAAAACAAGCCAACGACTTACCACCAAGATAGTCGTCCACAGGAATATCGGTGCCGAAGTCGGCAACACGTTTGCCCGACAACGGCAACGCTCGGGCCGCCTTCGAAGCCTCCGCCACTCCGCTGGCCGGCGGCACCACCTTCGTCGATTTGGGGCCTCCGGCGCCCGCCGTTGCCTCCGGCGCCTTGCTAGGTGCAGAGGCGCCCGACTTCGCCGCCAGCGGCGGCTTGCCTCTGCCGGAGGCCGCAGCCTTCGCAGCCCCCCGCTGCCTCTTTGGCCTAGCTTCATGCAGCCTGACAGCCGCCTGGCGTTTTTGCGCCGCCTCTTGGCGATCCTTGTCCATCACTGCCGACACAACAACAGCGATATTCCGCCCGTAAGGAAAAACTCTCCATTGACGAGCCATGCGAGATGTAAAACAGTCCTCGTCAGCCGCGCAGGGGATAGGAACATTCCTAGGCCAGCAACCCCCGGTAACCCTCAGCATCCGAGCCGAAGACTCCCGGAGCTCGGGCGAAGACATCCTTTCCCCCAGGGCCGCGCTCGTCCTCATCAACTCTCTAGCAAAACTATCAGACACCCCAAGTCCTCCCATCGCAGTACCCAATTTTCTCTTTTTTGAGGAAGGGGCGGCCGCCGGCGCAGGGTCGTCTCCAGTCTCCACCACCGGCTTCTTTCCACGGCGGTCCGCTTCGTCTTGACCAGGATAGCCGTCGTACGGCAATTGATTTAATTCGAAAACCCTGTTCAAACGGTCATTTGACCCGCGGATATCGAAGCTGCGCTGGCCTTCCGTCCTCGGCACGTAACGTCCCACGAGCCGCACCGCCCCATCCTCCGCATCGCGCACAAAGGCGGCCGAGTCGCGGTTTCGCAAATTCAGTGCGAAGGCAGGACTTCGCACCACCCTTCCTCCGTGAAAAGGCATCTGGCGAGGGCACACTTCGCCCAGCGCCCAGCCATGCGCCAAGGGCCACACCCCGTACGCCACAAACTCTTCAACTAAATCACGCCCACTGCTCTGACCAGCGGCGCACCAAAGGGCCCCTTCGTCTGCATCCTCCTCTGCCACTTCAAAGGGCGGGTACGCTGAGTAATAATGAGAGCACATCTCGGACACGGGGAGTCCCTCATGGCCTTCGACTGTACCCTCAGCAACGTAAAACCAAAATTCATTCCAGTTGCCCCACTTGTTGCGGGCGCATGGAACCAACTCCACTACTTGCATTGTGGTCTTGCCGGTCTTCGACGTGAATGTGCATGACCCAAACTGAGCGACCTCGTCCCCAATCATCCTCTTCTGCCAGTGCAAACAATAATACTTCGCAAAAACTTCAACCGATGGATGTCCGCCGTACGAAGTCATCGCCCAGACATACTTCGACAGCGCCACCACGGCATTCGGTGTCAGCTGATGTATTTGAACGTTGAACCTACGCAGGACTTCGCCAACAAACCGGTGTGCAGGCAAGCGGAGACCGGCGGCGAAGAACGCCTCGAAAACGACCAATTCACCCTCCGGCTCGGGGACTTCCTCCGTCCCCGGAGCACGAGCAACTCCGCCGCCAAAGTAGCCCAACCGCTGCATATCTTGAACGCGGGCTGACGTCATCCGCGACACGCCAAAATCAACAGAGTCGCCGGCGCGCAACTCCTCCACCATCAAACTACTCAGCGTCTCCTCAGACGAGGCGGCGGCCGGCGGCGTAGCGGCAGCGGAAGAAGAAGAGGACGGCATCGCTACGTACCATCGGCGGCGGCGGGCGGTCTGCTTCACTCGAGCCAGATCTCCGGCGAACAAGAGCACGGCGGGCAGACGAGCAGCAAGACGGCGGGCGGCTAGGGTTTTCACGGAGCGCGGAAGGCAAAGTTCAAAAAGCGCCGACCCCCGCCCCCTTTTATAGGCAGGGCGCGGCTCTTCGGGAAACCCGCAATCCGACAGGGCGCGGCGCTTCGGGAAACCCGCAATCCAACAGTACGCTGTCCATCAACGGTCACATCAAAAACCCCCGCGGAACCACTTCGAGCGAGGGCAGGGTCTCCGCCATCTAGCGACGTCTTCGGCACCAGGTGACTTTGTCGAACTGGTCCCTCGGAGGGCAAATGTTGGGGCGAAGGCAAAGGCGCCACCCCTCGCTCGAAGTCTTCGCCGGTAACCGGTGATCAGACGGGGACAGAGCAGGCAGGGACACCCTTCGCTTGATCGGCACCAGACGAAGACCGGAGACGAAGTCATCCCACAGTGCGGCCTCGTCCAGCTCAGAGGCCCACGTGCGTTCCGGCCCATTGTAACAGGCCCTGCGTGGCCGCCGCGAGTTACGGGCCTGATCTGTAAAGGCTTCCCTGTAATTACAGTCTGTAACCCCACTTTATGGGAATATTCTGGGGATAACCTAGGTAGCTGAGGGCACATGCGTCCTTAGCACAAGGCGCTGGGCACTCAGGTACCTATAAATACCCCTGTACAGTGCCCGTGGGAGGCTAGATCAACAGAGCTATTGCCTCCTAGCACGTAACCCTGTTGTCACCACTGTTCACCCTTGTTGGCCTCCTTGCGATTAAGAGCAAGTTCCAACACCTATTTTCGTCGAACTTTTTTTCGGCGGCTATTTTCGTCGGCCTGCTGACGAAAATACTCTATTTTCGTCGGTTTAGGCTTATTTTCGTGGGTTTTTGGCCCACGAAAATTTAGGCGTTTCCTGTAGTGTCAACGGGCCAATCAAGGAGGAGGTGTACGTGGAGCAACCCCCTGGCTTTGAGGATGAACGGTACCCCGACCATGTGTGTAAGCTCTCTAAGGCGCTCTATGGACTTAAGCAAGCCCCAAGAGCATGGTATGAATGCGTTAGAGATTTTCTAATTGCTAATGATTTCAAGGTTGGGAAAGACGATCCAACTCTTTTCACTAAGACTTGTGATGGTGATCTATTTGTATGCCAAATTTATGTCGATGACATAATATTTGGTTCTACTAACCAAAAGTCTTGTGAAGAGTTTAGCAGTGTGATGACACAGAAATTTGAGATGTCTATGATGGGCGAGTTGAACTACTTCCTTGGGTTTCAAGTGAAGCAACTCAAGGACGGCACCTTCATCTCTCAAACGAAGTACACGCAAGACTTGCTCAAGCGGTTCGGGATGAAGGACGCCAAGCCCGCAAAGACTCCAATGGGAACCGACGGTCATGTCGACCTCAACAAAGGAGGTAAGTCCGTTGATCAAAAGGCATACCGGTCTATGGTAGGATCCTTGCTTTATTTATGTGCTAGTAGACCGGATATTATGCTTAGCGTATGCATGTGTGCTAGATTTCAATCTAATCCAAGGGAATGCCACCTAGTGGTCGTTAAGCGAATACTTAGATATTTAGTTGCTACGCCTTGCTTCGGGATCTGGTATCCAAAGGGGTCTACCTTTGACTTGATTGGATACTCAGACTCCGATTATGCTAGATGCAAGGTTGATAGGAAGAGTACATCAGGGACGTGCCAATTCCTAGGAAGGTCCCTGGTGTCTTGGAGTTCAAAGAAACAAACCTCCGTTGCCCTATCCACCGCTGAGGCCGAGTACGTTGCCGCAGGACAGTGTTGCGCGCAACTACTTTGGATGAGGCAAACCCTCCGTGACTTTGGCTACAATCTGAGCAAAGTCTCACTCCTATGTGATAATGAGAGTGCAATCCGCATGGCGGATAATCCTGTTGAACACAGCGGCACTAAGCACATAGACATCCGGCATCACTTTTTGAGAGACCAGCAGCAAAAGAGAGATATCGAAGTGTTTTATGTTAGCACCGAGAACCAGCTAGCCGATATCTTTACCAAGCCTGTAGATGAGAAGACCTTTTGCAGGCTGCGTAGTGAGCTAAATGCCTTAGATTCGCGGAACTTGGATTGATCTATAGCATACATGTGTTTTATGCCTTTGATCATGTAATTTATGCATTTCAATCGATTTTGTTCATTTGTAGTGCTCAAGTTGTACCCATGACCCCCGGACCTCACAAGTCCATTTGCAAGTGATGCACTTATTTAGGGGGAAGCATGCTACAACTTGACACTTTGAGACTAACCTTGTGTTTGAGTTTATTTGTTTTAGTCTCAAAAGACTTCCACTGCACTCCGTTGAGAGGGTACTTAACTCCAAGTTCATCTCTATGCACTTATTGCCTTTTTGCTCTTAATTGACAATCTTGGTGAGGCAATGAGGTTAAAGGGCCAAGATTGATCCCGTTTTGGTGCTTAATGCCAAAGGGGGAGAAAATAAGGCCAAAGCAAATGGATCAGCTACCACTTGTGAAATTTTTGAAAAAGAGTAGAGTAGAACTTTTTGATTTGTCAAAATAACTCTTACTATCAGAATTTGATATCTTGTGGGGAGAATGTTTGATTATGGGAAAAGGTGGAGTTTTTGGCTCTTAATCATTATTACTCATGGATTATCTCTCCTTGTGTCTAAACATGTGTGTTTAACTTAGAGATAGGAAAATGAATTTGATTTGCAAAAACAAACCAAGTGGTGGCGAAGAACGATCCAAATATGTCAAATTTGAATCAAAAACAATTCTTGTTCTCATCTGCATTGACGTTGCACTTCTATTTTTTGCTCTTTGATGTGTTGGCATAAATCACCAAAAAGGGGGAGATTGAAAGGGAAATGTGCCCTTGGGCCATCTCTAGTATATTTTGGTGATTAAGTGCACAACACATATTAAAGTGAGTAATTATGTGCCAAATGATGAATGAAGTGCAAATCAACAAGAAGGTATGATTCTAGACTTAGTACATTGTTTTTTGTGTACTAATATATTTGTATAAGTGCTATAATTAGGAAAAGAAAAGGATTGGAAAAGAGTTGGTTGTGTACAACCAACTACTGCTCAGTCTGGGTGCACCGGACTGTCCGGTGGTTCACCGGACAGTGTCCGGTGCGCCAGGCTGGCTCTGGCGAACTGGCCACTCTCGGGAATTCGTCGGCGGCGTACGACTATAATTCACCGGACTGTCCGGTGGTGCACCGGACTGTCCGGTGAGCCAACGGCCACCAGAGCAACGGTCGGCCGTGCAATCCGCGCGCGATGCATGGCCCCAGCCAACGGTCGGCTGGGGGCACCGGACAGTGTCCGGTGCACCAACGGCTACAATTCTGCAACGGTCGGCTGTGCCATTTTAGGAAGGAGATCCGCACTGTACAATGAACAGTGGATGTCCGGTGGTGCACCGGACTGTCCGGTGCGCCACCCGACAGAAGGCAAGAATTGCCTTCCAAGAATGCCTCCAACGGCTCCTAGCTGCCTTGGGGCTATAAAAGGGACCCCTAGGCGCATGGAGGAGTGACTGTAGCATACTTTGAGCATTCTAAGTCTTCCACACTCTGTCTCCGCGCACTTGATTGACTTTCTTAGTGATTTGAGCTCTGTTCTAGTGGTGAACTTATTGCGATTCATTTGAGCTCAAGTCTTGGCTGTGTGTGTGCGTATTGCTGTGGATTTGTGTCTGTTGCTTCCCTCCCTTACTCTAAGTGCTTTCACTTTGATCTTTGTTGTAAGGGCGAGAGACTCAAAGTTGTGGAGATTCCTCGCAAACGGGAAAGAGTATAAGAAAGAAAACAACCGTGGTATTCAAGTGGATTATTGGATCACTTGAAAGGGGTTGAGTGCAACCCTCGTCCATTGGGACGCCACAACGTGGAGTAGGCAAGTGTTACTTGGCCGAACCACGGGATAAATCATCGTGTCTCTTATGCTTGTTTTCTTTGTGACTATTGTTTTCACAAGAGCTCGGTTCTTAGCCACTTGATTCTATTGTGCTAACACTTAATCAAGTTTTGTGGCTATAAGTTTTAAGTTTTTACAGGATCACCTATTCACCCCTCCCCCTCTAGGTGCTTTCAGTTACCCTCTTATGAATATCGCCGAGGATGGAGTTCACGGGGTGATCTCATTGTATTGCTTGGTGGACTCTAGGGTGAGGCGGTCTTGGACCCTCATCATCTTCCTTGTCTTGATCATTGGCATCTCCCCCTTGATCATTGTCCTCCTCTTGAGGTGGCTCATCTTCTTGACCTTCATTGTCATCCTCTTGAGCTTGATCCTCATCTTGGGTTGGTGGAGATGCTTGCATGGAAGATGATGGTTGATCTTGTACATGTGGAGGCTCTTCGGATTCCTTAGGACACACATCCCCAATAGACATGTTCCTTAGCGCGACGCATGGAGCCTCTTCATCATCTAGCTCATCAAGATCTACTTGCTCTACTTGAGAGCCGTTAGTCTCATCAAACACAATGTCACAAGAAACTTCAACTAGTCCAGTGGACTTGTTAAAGACTCTATATGCCCTTGTGTTTGAATCATAACCAAGTAAAAAAGCCTTCTATAGCCTTAGGAGCAAATTTGGAATTTCTACCTCTTTTAACAAGAATAAAGCATTTGCTACCAAAGACTCTAAAATATGAAACATTGGGCTTTTTACCGGTGAGGAGTTCATACGATGTCTTCTTGAGGATTCAGTGAAGGTAGAGACGGTTGATGGCGTAGCAAGCGGTGTTGATTGCTTCCGCCCAAAACCGGTCCGAAGTCTTGTACTCATCGAGCATGGTCCTCGCCATGTCAAGTAGAGTTCTATTCTTCCTCTCCACTACACCATTTTGTTGTGGTGTGTAGGGAGAAGAGAACTCATGCTTGATGCCCTCATCCTCAAGGAAGCCTTCTATTTGTGAATTCTTGAACTTCGTCTCGTTGTCGCTTCTAATCTTTTTAATCCTTAAGCCGAACTCATTCTGAGCCCGTCTCAAGAATCCCTTTAAGGTCTCTTGGGTTTGAGATTTATCCTGCAAAAAGAACACCCAAGTGAAGCGAGAATAATCATCCACAATAACTAGACAGTACTTACTCCCGCCGATGCTTATGTAAGCGATCGGGCCGAATAGATCCATGTAGAGTAGCTCAAGTGGCCTGTCAGTCGTCATGATGTTCTTGTGTGGATGATGAACACCAACTTGCTTCCCTGCTTGACATGCGCTACAAATCATGTCTTTCTCAAAATGAACATTTGTCAGTCCCAAAATGTGCTCTCCCTTTAGAAGCTTATGAAGATTCTTCATCCCAACGTGGGCTAGTCGGCGGTGCCAGAGCCAACCCATGTTAGTCTTAGTAATTAAGCAAGTATCAAGTTCAGCTCTATTAAAATCAACTAAGTATAGCTGACCCTCTAATACTCCCTTAAATACTACTGAATCATCACTTCTTCTAAAGACAGTAACACCTAAATCTGTAAAAAGACAGTTGTAGCCCATTTTGCATAATTGAGAAACAGAAAGCAAATTGTAATATAAAGAATCTACAAGAAAAACATTGGAAATAGAATGGTCAGGAGATATAGCAATTTTACCAAGTCCTTTGACCAAACCTTGATTTCCATCCCCGAATGTGATATCTCTTTGGGGATCATCGTTTTTCTCGTAGGAGGAGAACATCCTTTTCTCCCCAGTCATGTGGTTTGTGCACCCGCTATTAATGATCCAACTTGAGCCCCCGGATGCATAAACCTACAAAACAAGTTTAGGCCTTGTTCTTAGGTACCCAAATGGTCTTGGGTCCTTTGACATTAGAAACAAGCACCTTGGGTACCCAAACACAAGTCTTTGACCCCTTGTGTTTGCCCCCAACATATTTGGCAACTATTTTGCCTGGTTTGTTAGTTAAAACATAAGATGCATCAAAAGTCTTAAATGAAACATTGGGTTCATTTGATGCAATAGAAGATTTCTTCTTAGACAATTTAACATGAGTGGATTGCCTAGAACTAGATGACTCACTCTTATACATGAAAGCATGATGAGAGCCAGAGTGAGACTTCCTAGAATGAATTCTCCTAATTTTGTGCTCGGGATAACCAGCAGGATATAAAATGTAACCCTCGTTATCCTAAGCCATGGGAGCCTTGCCCTTAACAAAATTAGACAATTTCTTAGGGGCGTTAAGCTTGACATTGCCTCCCTGTTGGAAGCCAATGCCATCCTTAATGCCAGGGCATCTCCCATTATAGAGCATGCTTCTAGCAAATTTAAATTTTTCATTTTCTAAGTCATGCTCATTAATCTTAGCACTAAGTTGAGCTATGTGATCATTTTGTTGTTTAATTAAAGCTAGGTGATCATGAATAGCATCGACATTAATATCTCTACATCTAGTGCAAATAGTAACATGATCAATGGTAGATGTAGAGGGTTTGCAAATATTTAGTTCATCAATCTTAGCATGTAAAATAGCATTCTCATTCTTAAGATTGGAAATAGAAACATTGCAAACATCTAAATCTTTAGCCTTAGCAATTAATTGTTCATTCTCTATTTTAAGGCTAGAGAGTGATGCATTCAACTTGTCAATCTTAGTAGTCAAACTAGCATTATCATTTCTAAGACTAACAATTGAATCATCACAAACATCTAACTTCTCAACCTTAGCAATTAATTTTGCATTATCATTTCTAAGGTTGGATATGATATCATGGCAAGTGCTAAGCTCACTAGTCAATTTTTCACACTTTTCTACTTCCTGAGCATAAGCATTTTTAACCTTAACATGCTTCTTATTTTCTTTAATTAGGAAGTCCTCTTGGCTATCCAAGAGTTCATCCTTCTCATGAATAGCTCCTATTAATTCATTTAACTTTTCCTTTTGTTGCATGTTTAGGTTGGCAAAAAGGGCAAGCAAGTTATCTTCTTCATCACTAGAGTTTTCCTCATCACTAGATGTTGCATATTTAGTGGAGGCTCTAGATTTTACCTTCTTTTGTCGTCCCTTGCCATGAGGCACTTGTGGCCAACGTTGGGGAAGAGGAGACCCTTGTTGACGACGATGTTTGTGGTGTCCTCGTCGTCGGAGGAGTCAGTGGAGCTCTCATTGGAGTCTCACTCCCGGCAAACATGGGCATCGCCGCCCTTCTTCTTGTAATACTTCTTCTCCTTCCTTCTTCCCTTTTTGTCGTCGCCCCTGTCACTATCACTTGATAACGGACATTTAGCAATGAAATGACCGGGCTTACCACACTTGTAGCACACCTTCTTGGAACGAGGCTTGTAATCTCTCCCCTTCCTTTGCTTGAGGATTTGGCAAAAGCTTTTAATGATTAAAGTCATCTCCTCATTGTCGAGCTTAGAGGCGTCGATGGGGAGCCTACTTGATGTAGACTCTTCCTTCTTCTCATCCGTCGCTTTGAAGGCGACGGGTTGCACCTCGGGTGTGGAGGTGGCGCCTCGCTCGATGATTTGTTTCGAGCCTTTGATCATTAACTCAAAGCTCACAAACTTTCCTATCACTTCCTTGGGAGACATTAGTTTATATCTAGGATCACCACGAATTAATTGTACTTGAGTAGGGTTAAGAAAAATGAGTGACCATTTCATGGTCATCCCATTTGGTGCTCCCGAGGTTGCGCACTTGGTTCACTAAGGTCTTGAGCCGGTTGTACATGGCTTGTGGCTCCTCCCCTTGGTGAAGCATGAATCGACCGAGCTCCCCCTCGATCGTTTCCCGCTTGGTGGTCTTGGTCACCTCATCTCCTTCGTGCGTGGTTTTGAACATGTCCCAAATTTCTTTGGCACTCTTCAATCCTTGCACCTTATTATACTCCTCTCGACTTAGAGAGGTGAGGAGTATAGTAGTGGCTTGGGAGTTGAAGTGCCGGATTTGTTCGACCTCGTCCAAATCATAATCCTTGTCCCCTTTCTTCGGTACCTACGCTCCATACTCAACAATATCCCATATGCTTTTGTGGAGTGAGGTTAGGTAATGCCTCATTTTATCACTCCACATAGAATAATCTTCACCTTCAAACATCGGTGGTTTGCCTAATGGAACGGAAAGTAATGGAGTACGTTTTAAAATACGAGGATAGCTAAGAGGCATCTTACTATACTTCTTGCGCTCATGGCACTTAAAAGTGGCGGATGCCGATTTAGAACCGGAGGTGGATGGTGACGAGGAGTCGGTCTCATAGTAGACCAACTTCTTCATCTTATTTTTCTTGTCACCTTTCCGTTGGGACTTGATGGAGGAAGAGGATTCCTCCTTGTGCTTGTGGGCGGACTCCCTCGAATGTGTTCTCCCCGAACTTGCGGACTTGTCGTTGCCGGTCCCGATCTTCCTCATGGCGGACGCTCCCGACATCACTTCGAGCGGTTAGGCTCTAATGAAGTACTGGGCTTTGATACCAATTGAAAGTCACCTAGAGGGGGGTGAATAGGCAAATCTGAAATTTATAAACTTTAAGCACAACTACAAGCCGGGGTTAGCGTTAGAAATATAATCGAGTCCGAAAGAGAGGGCGAAAACAAATCACAAGCAAATAAGGCGTATGACACGGTGATTTGTTTTACCGAGGTTCGGTTCTTGCAAACCTACTCCCCGTTGAGGTGGTCACAAAGACCGGGTCTCTTTCAACCCTTTCCCTCTCTCAAACGGTCACTTAGACCGAGTGAGCTTTTCTCCTCAATCAATTGGGACACTTAGTCCCCACAAGGACCACCACACAATTGGTGTCTCTTGCTTTGGTTACAAAGATCTTAGGAACAAGAAATGGGGAAGAAGAAAAGTGATCCAAGCGCAAGAGCTCAAAAGAACACGACAAAACTCTCTCTTCTAGTCACTATTGCTTTGAGTGGAATTGGGACTTGGAGAGATTTTGATTCACTCTAATTGTGTCTTGTATTGAATGCACTAGCTCTTGTATTGAATGTGTTGGCTGAAAACTTGGATGCATTGAAGTGTTGGTGGTTGGGGGTATTTATAGCCCCAACCACCAAAGTGGCCGTTGGGGAAGGCTGCTGTCGAAGGGCGCACCGGACAGTCCGGTCCACCAGCCATGTCATCCAACCGTTGGGTTTGACCGTTGGAGCTTCTGACAACTGGGCCACCGGACAGTCCCGTGGTGCATCGGACAGTCACTGTTCACTGTCCGATGCGCCTTCTGACGCCTGCTCTGACTCTGCGCGCGCAGTCGTGCACTGTTCACTATTCACTGTTGCTTTTGCAGACGACCGTTGGCGCAGTTAGCCGTTACTCCGCTGGCACACCGGACAGTCCGGTGCTACAGCGGACAGTCCGGTGAATTATAGCGGAGTGGCTCCCAGAAAACCCGAAGCTAGCAAGTTGGAGTTGATCCACCCTGGTGCACCTGACACTATCCGGTGGCACACCGGACAGTCCGGTGCGCCAGACCAGGGCAGCCTTCGGTTTTCTTTGCTCCTTTCATTTGAACCCTTTCTTATAAATTTGTATTGGTTTGTTGTGAACCTTTGGCACCTATGGAACATATATTCTAGAGCAAACTAGTTAGTCCAATAATTTGTGTTGGCAATTCAACCACCAAAATCATTTAGGAAAAGGTGCGACCCTATTTCCCTTTCAACATCCAACTCCAACATAGCATCTCGTCCCCTAGAGCTCCAGCGGGGCTAGCTCTAGCCTCCAGCGCAGCATCTTGTCAAACATTAAATTGATGGTGGCTACTATAATCGGGGGCCCATGGAGGACACACGGGTTGGCAAGAATACCTACCCCGAATCTGCCACTACACGGGTCCCCGAACCCGTGGCTCCGTGGGAAAAAAATAGACCTTCCCCCACCCTCGTCGGATCCAAAACCCGTGGGGACATGCCCCCGAACCCGCCCCAACGCCATCCTTATAGAAGAGATGAATGCATCTAACATGCTGCATCACTTTTTGAATGTAAAAGGGTATGCAAACCTCATTGGAAAGTTTAAGGAATGAATGGGACACACATACACTAGGGATCAAATTAAAAACAGGTGGGACAACCTGAAAAGAATGTACACACAATGGAAAACACAGAATGAAAGGGCCACATGACTTGGTCGAGATCCTCATACAGGATCTACAGTGCCCCAAATGAGTGATGGGCTAAGCAAAATGAAGTAAGTAGCCTTTATGTTTTCTTTTGTCATACAGATTAGGATTACTAGTTAGTATATTAAATTAGCCAATATAATTGTACTACTGGCAATGCCATGGTGTTTAATGTTCAAATTTGCCCCTCTTGAGAACGAGGACGACCTTAGAATCTTGTTCGGCCCAATTGTGTGCACGAATGTGACTACCCTTGTTCCTAGAGTTGAGGATACAAATTCATCATCCGATGGTAACGAGGAAGATGTTTTAGCTGTGGGTGAAAATAGCACACCGAACCCAAGCATTGTACTTAAAGGAAGCGCAAGGTGTTTCATGACTCTCTGAAGCCTAGGATGAAAAAGAAACATAGGGATGACTACATGAGAAGGATTGTCGATGCCTTTGAGTCGAGGACCTTTAGCTCGAACAAGACCATTTCATCCTATGACAATGATCCGGTGTGTAAGGAGGTTGCTGCTCAATTGAAGAATGTCATCCAAGATGGTGCAACCGAAGGAAGCGACTTGCATTTCTTCGCAACTCAATTATTAATAGACAAACATCATCGGGATGTCTTTGCAACTCTTGAGACAAAGGAAGGAAGGAACGCTTGGCTTCGTCGCGCGTACGATAATCATGACAAGTCGAGTTAGGTCATTTGTTCCTGTTGGTGCCCTGGAGCTGAAGCAAAATGTTTCATGTTATCGGTAGTCTATAGACTGTTTGGTGTTCTCGATCGTCTATTTTACTTTTTCTAGAACTGTTGGTCGTTTAAGTTTGTTATCTATTGGAGTACTGATTCCATTTTTCGGTTGAGGTCTTTGTTTTGAATAAAAACACTTGAGAGTGACAGTGGTTATTTGTATATGCTAGAGCAATAGTGGTTATTTGTTGTTAAACAATTTCAGTACTGTTTAAACGTTTCTAATATGTGTTTGCTTCCATGTGTGCTACTGGTAATTAGTATTCTATGCCACAATTGTATTCTGGATGAATTAAACACTAGTATACTTCTTGTGTGTCTGTAGATGGTGTAGACAAATGATGAACAAAATGATGACGAAATTCATGAGGAATTTATGGTCGTTGTAGTTGCATTGGAGATGTGGGGGACTCCTCAGACGTGGTTGTACGACAACCAATGGCAGAAACATGTATACACTGGGTCGATATAACCTTAGAGAGTAGTAATGATTGCTACGTCATGTTTCGCATGCGTCGGACTGTCTTTCATCGACTTCATGACACATTGGTCAACAATTATGGTCTAGTAGCGAGTCACCGAGTTAGTACGAAGGAGGCGCTTGCTATTTTTCTGTGGGCGTGCGGGGGGGGTTAATCATTTCGAGAGATAATAAATAAGTTTGGCCATTCATTGGAAACTATAAACCATAAATTTAGTGAAGTACTTGACGCAATATATAGGATGTCCAACGACGCGACTAAGCCCAAGGATGCCCATTTCACTAATATTCACCCAAGACTACGGGAGGCTCGGTTTGACCACATTTCAAGGACTACATAGGAGCTATCGTTGGAAGCCATTTTCCCGCCTCTGTCCCTTTGTCGGAGCAACCAAAATATATTGGTCGTCACGGGTACACATCGCAGAATGTCATGATCATTTGTGAGTTCGAAATGAGGTACACATTTATCATCACTGGTTGGCCTCGTTCCGTGCATGATACTAGAGTGCTACAAGATACTCTGATCACGTACGACGATAGGTTCCCGCATTCTTCAGAAGATATTACTCCAATCTACGTCTGTAGTATTTCGAAGTCACCTCGTTATGTATGACCTTAACCATGATAATTTTATATTTCAGGAAAATATTATCTTGTTGATTCGGGGTACCTCAATAGGACGGGATACCTTGCACCTTATAAAGGTCAAAAGTACCACATTTTCGAATTTAAGGATGGAAGGCAACCTGTTGCTACCAAAGAGGTTTTCAACTATGCGCACTTGTTCCCGAGGAATATTATAGAGCAATCATTTTGGGTGCCCAAGATAAATTGGAGAATTCTTATTAGCCTACCTTCATTTTCACTGAGAAAGCAATCCAAGATAATTATATCATGCATGATGTTACATAACTTCATTCGGGACAGTGTTTTACACTTTCGCGACTTCGATTAGTATATACCTGCATGAGGCATGTTCAGGATGTAGCTATAGGTGAGAGTAGTAGCAACACGTAGATGAGTTAGACATATGTGCTTTTAGAGATTCAAGTGCTAATGTGTTAGTGTCATAGTTAGTTATCCGTACGAGTAAATAAACATGTTGTAATGGACAAATCATGTGGTAATTTCTAATTAGGTGCTAATTAGTATGTATGTTTTTCTTTTTTTTCATTTTCTACTATCTTAGAATCAGTCTATCCAAACACCTAAATTCTAACCACCAGCTTCTTCCCATAGCACCTAAACCAAATACTCAGATTCTTCTTCTTCATAGTCAGATTCTCTCTACAACCATTTTTTCAAAAAAGCTGAATCAAACAGACTCATAGACACACGATGTTCTTGTCTATTTTTATCTTTAGTACTAGTTTGACAATTCTATTTAAAAAAAACTATTTTCTCGAGATAAATTAGCTGGAAATCTCTTAGACTAACTCCAACAGAGCAGCCAAAGCCAATATGGCTGTCGTGGTGCTACTGTAGCGCCTAGAAACAGGTTCCAACAACACAGCCAAAAGGAGCAGCTATTTTAGAGGGGATGAGAGAGAAAAGCTAGATTGGCTGGTTCAGAGCCGGCAGCCATTTTCTCCCCTTCGTCTCTGACAATCCGGACCCACTTCTGAGGCTTCTGGCCACTCGCCCTGGGAACCAGCTATTTTAGCTGCTCCGTTGGATACGAAGGACGTATGGATGGCCAGCTAAATTACTGTGGCAAGCCAACGGCCTGAATGTCTGCCCGTTTTGGCTAGTGCCTGTTGGAGACAGCCTTAGGAGTTGACAAACTAGGGGCTAGTTTGGATCGGCACGCCGGCGGCCACGCCGCGCCACACCTGTGGCGCTGAAAACGAGCGCCACACTGGTGGCGTGGGAAGTGTGGCGGGCGGCGGCGGCTTAGGCGGCCATCCAAACATCCCCTAGACCTTAACCAAACATTCCTCCCTTCTCGCTTGTGTGTAACACCCACTCCGTATTTTTCACCAGCGCCACCACGGTAAAGTGCACGCTGTTCCTGCGGGACATTACTACAAAACCAATCCCCCGTCTTGCGAGGTCGCGAGTCTCTCCAACTCCGTCCCTCTGGCCTCAGCACAACGCCAGACCGCCTGCCTGTGCTTGCAGCCAGGCCGGCCAGCTGCCTGCCTGCCTGTTGTCGTCTGCGGCGCGACGGCGGCCGCCCGGTCGACCGCCCGCATTGGGATCCCCAGAGCAGCGCTTGGCATAGGGGAATGTCCCGGGTCAGCCACCGTCGCCTCTGCGCTGCGAAAGCCCCGCATTTACTTGCCACCTAGAAGGGGGCACCCCTCGCGAGACCCAGCGCCAGACAGAGCCAGCAATGGCTGCTGCTGCTGCTCCTCCTCCTCCTATATAGCGGGGCCCGTGCCGAGCGCTCGATCCAGTTCTTCTGATCTCTGACTTCTGAGCGAGGAGTGGACGAGTGGTGTGCCGTCGTCCGGTTCCCGTTGGTTTGGCGATGAGGCGCGCTCGCGGTCGCCGCGGGCTGCTGCTTCTCCTCGGCGTGGCGCTCTCGGCGGCTGCGCTGCTCCGTGGCTGCGCGGGGCAGCAAGGGGAGGACGGCTCGGACGCCCCTGCGGCGGCGGCGGCGGAGACGGCCCCCATGGAGGAGAAGGAGCGCAGGGCGCTGTACGC
The DNA here is from genome assembly GCF_902167145.1 of Zea mays. Lineage (NCBI taxonomy): Eukaryota > Viridiplantae > Streptophyta > Magnoliopsida > Poales > Poaceae > Zea > Zea mays. Next base: position 29,215,911 of record NC_050098.1, on the reverse strand, counting down.
CGCCATCGAGAGCTTCGTCGGCAAGGGGTGGAACGGCTCCGGGCTCTACCCAGACCCCTGCGGCTGGTCTCCCATCCAGGCGCGTCCCTGCCCTTCCTGCGCTTTCCCTTTCGCATCGATCTATGTTACCGTGCTGTTCGATTTTCTGGCCCGCGTATGTTCGTTCATCATGTTCGTTCTTCAGACGCGCGAAGCTTTCCTCTTTGGTTTTTTCGGCTTTGCCCGTCCTCGTCACACGCCCTTTCTCGGTGCTCCCCTGCTGCCTGCTTTGAGCTCCAATCCAAAAACCGTTTGCGAGCGAAAGGAGGAGCAAGTCGGTAGCCTCCGAAATGAAATTGGTGCCCTGTTTGGGGATGCAGGACGCACGCCAAGTCGCCACCAAATCTCCTGCTGTAATTTCCCGTGTTAAAACCTTCCTCGTCTCGCTTCCAGAATTTCTGGCCTTCCGGTAGCCTCTGCTGTTTTTGTCTTGTGTTCGTCCTTCGTCGCACTCGTGCCCTGCTCCTCAACTGTTGCTTCGAGATTGTGGCACTGTTTTGCTGTGCGCCGCTGCACATTCAGTTCACTGTTGGACGAGACCTCTGCTTGATCCCCTTGTGTCTTCGCATCTCAGCCTTTTGCTCGATATGGTAGGAGGATCTGATCTCTTGGGCAGGAACTTTCCACTCACATGAAAAGAACCTCCCATGATTTGAAATGGCATGCTCCGCCCAAGATTTTTCTCATACAGTACTACTACTCTCTAGTATAGATTTTAGTAGTACCTTGACATCTTCTTCCTTTTGCTCGCGCCCGAGAAGGAATCAGTCCTACTACTCCATAGGAGTTTTTGCTCTAACAATTACTGGAATTTACCGCATATTTATCTTCCTTCACACGGTACACTGGAATTTCATTCTGGTTGTTACAGTACCAGTAAAGTTAAGAAGGGGCCAAATTTGTACTAGGTGCACCTTTAAGAAATGTCGCCATCTTGGATCATCCTCATCCATGTCTGTTATTACTGCTAGTAGTTACTGTTGAGCTTGTGTTTACTTTCCGAGTAGGACACTCTCAGATTGCAGCGTGCTTGCCTGCCTGTTAAAATTAAGGGGATTCAATTTCAGTGGATTGAGCAGATGTGGTTCTTGGATGCCAAAAACCTGTGCAGGGGGTGTCATGTGATCTCTTCAATGGCCTGTGGTACCCAACAGTGATGAGCATTGGCCCAGTCCTTGACAACTCGCTGCAGTGCGGCCCCGACGCCAAGTTCAGCGCCCAGCTGTTCGACCTGAGGCGCCTCCGGACGCTGTCTTTCTACAGCTGCTTCCCGGCGAGCAACCCCACGGCCATCCCGACCGGCAGCTGGGAGAAGCTGGCGGGGACGCTGGAGACGCTGGAGTTCCGCACCAACCCGGGCCTGAACGGCGCCATCCCGGCGTCCCTCGGCCGCCTGGCCAGCCTGCAGTCGCTGGTGCTCGTGGAGAACAACCTGACGGGGCCCGTGCCCGCGGAGCTGGGCGCGCTGTCGAGGCTGAGACGGCTGGTGCTGTCCGGGAACGGGCTGTCGGGGCCGATCCCGGTGACACTCGGTAACGACCGCCGCGCCGACGAGCTGCTGCTGATCGTGGACCTGAGCAGGAACTATCTAACCGGCTCTCTGCCTTCGTCGCTAGGTGGCCTCACGGGGCTCCTGAAGATGGACCTGAGCAGCAACCTGCTGCAGGGCAGCATCCCGCCGGAGCTCGCGGGGCTCAGGAGCCTCACGCTGCTGGACCTCAGGAACAACAGCCTCACCGGCGGGCTGCCCCAGTTCGTGCAGGGCATGGCGTCGCTGCAGGACCTGCTGCTCTCGAACAACCCGCTGGGCGGCGGCCTGCCGCAGTCCGGCTGGGGGGCGCTGGCGGGCCTGGCCACGCTGGACCTGTCCAACGTCGGCCTCGTGGGCGCCATACCGGGGTCCATGGCGGCCCTGACGGGGCTCCGGTTCCTGGCGCTGGACCACAACCGCCTGACGGGGGCCGTGCCGCCCGAGCTCGCCCGGCTGCCCAGCATCGGCGCGCTGTACCTGAACGGCAACAACCTGACGGGGACGCTGGAGTTCTCGGCCGGGTTCTACCAGCGCATGGGGCGGCGGTTCGCGTCGTGGGACAACCCCGGGCTGTGCTACAACGTCGCGGCCGTGGACGCGGCCCACGCGCCGTCGGGCGTGGTGGTGTGCAAGGACCTGCAGGAGCCCAGCGTGGGCGGCGGCGCGCGGGACGGGGACGGGGACGGGGACGCGGAGGAGGACGGGACGAAGCCCGAGGCGGGCTCCAGCCTCGTGGCCTCCTCGTCGTCCGGCATGCCGGTTGGCAGTGTCGGTGGGCTCCGGTACCTGGTGGTGGTTCGGGGAATGGCGGCTGCGGTTCTTGGGTTGGTGTCCCTCCTACAATAGCAAGCAAGCAGGTTCAGAAGAAGAACACGGAGAAACTTGAAGTAATGCTAGGTAGGTTAGCACGAAGTAGTTTCTGCGCGTTCTCTGTGATCTTTTGGCATTTGTTTTTGGCTGCTGGTGGCTTACCATCGTCAGATGGTGACGGAGGAAGGAGGGAACATGGATCTGGATGGTGTGAGCCACAGATTACATTACAGTAGTAGAGTAAACTATGAGAGTTCTTGTGGACTGAAGGTGTGTAGTGGTGGATAGGGTAGCTTCTCCGGGGTTCTTTTGTGTGTAATTAGCCTGTGTCGCCCTGTGGTGTCATGTTACAACAGCAAGTGGAAATCTAAGCTGGTTCGTCCGTTGTTGGAGAATCAGAAAAAAAAAAATTGTCGTGCTTCATTCACATCACATGGATACACAGTTTCCTGTTCTTGGAGCAGAAGAACTGGAAAGATCTCTCGTTATCTCTATTTGCTATAGAAAGAACATAGCGGCGGTATCTGCAGACGATACAAATGGAAGAAGAGCGGGCAAGCAGCACGACAGGATGGAGCGGCGGCGCCGCCGCATATGTCCGGCTGCCGCCTGCCGGCGATCTCGGTGTCTCCTGCTGCCTTTTGCCTTTGCGTGTTCTCGAGTCTGAAAATAAAATCAAAAATATGGACCGAGACGCTGATTGCGCAGGGCCCCGCGCTCGCAGAGGAGTCAGAAACAGAAAGGACCTGTCACCTTGGAAAGCTGGCGGCCGGAGCGGAGCCCTCACAGACAGGCTGCGCTCTGCCTCTCTGGCACTGGCAGGCGGCAGCGGCAGTAGCGCTAGTCCTCTACAGGTGGAGGCTGGACTGCACCTCGACGTGTAGGAACTGTAGCGTCATTGTGGTACTCCGGCGTCTGTACCGGTCTACTCTACACTTTTCCATCCCAGTACGCTTTGAAATATTTACAAAAAATAAATGTATTTAATGATGATATCACTAGCTCTAGTTGTCTTTTTTTTTATTTTATCTTCTCTTAAAATACAACAAGTACACTATTATAGATATATAATTTATCACTAACATTATTTATTTTGAAAACGAGGGAGCACCGGAGCAGTACTCTGTACTCCTAGTGCTACGCAATGGCGCGGTGGCACCACGCACCAGGCACCAGCCTGCGGGTGCAGGTATAGGCGTGCTAGCACCTAGCAGTATGGGGTTGGGCTGCACGTCGCAGTACTAGCGCGTAGAAGCAATCGATGCTCTCGCCGAAAAACAAAGGCACAGGATCAGTGGCACAGCTCGTAATACAATTGTCGTTTCCTCCAAATGATTTTGGATTTAGTTAAATTATAAGAAATGCTAACAGTTAGCAAGCTGTTTACTTGGCTTTAATCCAAAATGACCTCAACTGTTTATACAGTATTTTGTCTCTATATATTGCAGTTGCAGTAATTCGAACAACTGGTTTTAATCCGAAGCGAACAACCTATAGGTGTACATTTAGGCCGGGCCTGATGAGCTGGTCCGAAGCACGAAAAAGCACGGACTAGATATGGCACGACCCGAAATATTTTAGTGCCGAGCCGGGTTTGGACCGAGGTCGCGCTCATGGACGGGCATGAGCACGACCGTTTAAGGCAGCCACGAAATGACCCATATATAGGCATGAAAAGACTCATATGTTTATTAAAACTACACTTCATTCCACGCTTTTATGTATTTGACAAAGAACACAAAGCTATAGATAATGTTAGTTAGATGTTTTTTTGTAGCTTTGAATTAGAGTATGTGATATAATTTTACTTTTGTTATGAACATTAGATAATGAACTGAACTTGCGAACTTTGTATAGAGCTGATTATACTCTTTTTCCTTCTAACAAAATGATTTGTAAACGAGATAGTCATTGCATAGCTCTGGTAACTTAATACAAATATTAAGTTTGCTTTTGACCAAATTTATTTATATTCTCTTTTATTTGTTTTATTAAATTTATTTTGAATTTAAGGCTCTGATGTGAGTTTTGGGCCTTGATATGAATTTCGGGCTGCTCAAAATGAGTCGAACACGTTTATGCAATTAAGTGCCAAGCCGTGGCCTGAGTCGGCACGACCCGAAATTCAAATGGGACGGGCCTTTTTGGGCCTAGACCAGACCAGGCGGCCCAAATGTACATATATAGAACAACCTGTAGATCTTTTAAATTTAACGTGCATCTAACCATTAGAGTTATCAAACTTAGACGGTGAGATCCAATGCCACTAGTCGTCACATCAATTATCGTCTGGTCTGTATCTACCATCATCAGAAGTGGCAAACAAGCACCGAGCCATCCGATCCGTAGCTCAAATCCTAAATCCATCCATAATCGCCAGCCTGTACCCTGTATCTACCGCAACACTCAGTACACAAATTTTATCGTCAGCCTACAGTCATCTTTTCTTTTTTACATAGTTTTATTTGAAATAAAACACTACATTTTATCGAAATGAAAATTCATGTGAGTATATAACCAAGTAAATAAAAAATTATATATTTCATAAATACAAATACATATTAACATAGTTTATAATATGTAAATAAAAGTAACATAATTCATAAAATGTAAAAAATAACACATGGAATAAAAGTTACATAATTCATTAATATTTTTAGGATTTTTTTAGATTTTTGATTTTTTGACATCAAAATGACATGGGCCAACAAAAAGATGACAAGTGACAGCACGCAGGTGGTATCCAATGCTATGAGTCGTTACCTTCCGATACCGATCGGAACGGTGCCACCGACCGCGAGCTTTTTACCGATCATGGTTGTCACCGGTGGTGCCAATATCAACTGTATGGCCTTAGTCGACACTGACCCCATTGTACCCGGTCTTAAGATCTATACATATCAGGCACTCCTCACATGTGGAAGAACATGTTCTTAAAAAAATTTAGAGTTGCTATCTTTTAGAAGCCCATATTCATAAGGATAATGTGGGTGGAGGTGCGCTTGAATAGCGCGGACAGGGGAGCAAAACTTACCGGTCAGAAAAAATGATGACCAACGAGCGCTAATGTGTCTCATGAGAGAAGATAGCGATAAGGCCATATTCTATATCCTAAGGAGGAACGACAGTTATACGGTAGGCATGGAGTCGAGTTGATTGCCGGGTAGTACATGAGTCCAACTATATGTTTACAAGTTTAACTTTTATTTAGTTGAAATCTTTGTTGTATCTCACTTCTAGAAACCTTTTGGTTATGGGCTACGTCTTGGACTTATTGTCGAGTCCTTTGGCTTGTGTTTGAGCCTATGGGCCCCTCTGCTCAGACTCTTCTCTACAAAGCTTGTGTATGTACTCTCTCCCCTCTCTTGTGTAGTGATCTAAGTTGTAAGTTTGATTCTGGATCACTTGAGAGGGGTTGAGTGCAACCCTTGTCTATTGAGACACCACAACCTGGAGTAGGCAATCGTTTGGGTTGGCCGAACGACGAGAAAAATCACCATGTGTTTGCGTGCTTATTTCTTTGTGAATTTTCTTCCTCTTTCTGAGTTCTCTAAATTCACTTGTAATATTTATCTTAGTCTATTTCATATTTTGAAAGAGCAAATCAAGTGAAGAGAACTTCCTCTCTTCTCTCTTCAAACTTGGTTTAGTTTAGCCTGCTTGCAGTTGCGTTTGGGGTACCACACACCGTCTACCAACTGTGTGAGAGGCCGAAAAGCGGCCACCACAGTTGGTCACCTATTAAGATTAATGTGAAGAATTAGAATAGGACAACACAATTAAAGATGTTGGACCTTCGTCCTTTAGATTTGATCCATGAGAGCTGGACTGAAGGAAGATATGGTCCTTTACAAAATTAAAAAGGAAATGGATATTGTTGGAGGCCTACATTGCGGAAGGTCCTTTGATTGGTCATGTCACATAATTGCCTTACGGGTACAACGACAAGCTTTGCCAAAGATCACTTGAATGTTGAAGATCATTTGTCTAACGTCTTGATTCGTCGATTAACAAGTGTATTTCAGAAATGTCCTCAGTGACGAAGTGACGAACGGAGCTAAACTTCGACAGAAAGCAGCATACAAAAGCATTTCGTCTTTACGCAAGCAATAAAGATAATGGCCGAAGGCGGTGACTTCGGCCACAAGTCGAAAGGAAGAAGTAGTTGGTTGATGAAGGCTGGAACTTGTGAAGTCAAGAATGAAGAAAAGTACATTACTGCCCTAATACCATTTGTAAATGACTTATGTAAAAATAGATGTGCATTATTGTAAATCCATACAAAGTCGGTTCGTCTCCCATATAAATATATGAACAGTGCCCTGCATAAAGTACTTTTTGCCATGTACTGCAGCTTCATACCGCTTAGCCTTTGAAACACCTTCGAGTTACTTTGTATCGAGAAGCCGAAGGTGTGATTGTGAACTTGTTTCATATGAAAAGAAAATGAATTAAATACTAAGGCATATGAGATGAGTTATCATACAATGTGTATTCCACTTTACCTTCATCCTTGGGTTGTTACTCCGAAGGGATAACAAATCAAGGATGAAGATTTCTGCTTTTTAACTTTGTGTTGGATTGTTTTTTTATTCCATATAGCAATTGAAAACAAGTGACCAATAGATATGAAAAGATACTTGATTCATCGTTGATACCCATTTTTTATTATTCTTTACTGATCACAGGTAATCATAGTTATAGCTTCGAAGACTCATAGTGGTACGAAGATATCAGGTCAGTGTATCTTTGGAGGCGGAGTGGTCCCGTTCTCTGAATGTGTGTCTGTGCATGACACTGTGCCTCTATTTATAGTGGTGGTTCGGTATACAACTTCATATGAATTTACAACCATGTCCTCATTTCATATACACATAAACTACGAAATTCATTAAGGGCATCGTCGTCTTTTTCCTTATAGACATGTTGAACAAGCCTTCAGAATCCATCTTCATCTGGTTAGCCGAAGATCTCCTTCATCCATTCAGTCAAGAGCTTCGTTTCTGGACCACGAACTGAAGCTTCCGAACCTTCATTCGTGCACATTGCTAGGGCAGAGGTGGTTGTACAATCCCTTCGAAGCACCTAAAACAAACTTAGAGACGATTAGTTTCGTTGTGTTTCGAGGACCTTCGGCAAGAGTAGGCTCCCAACAACCACCATCGAGGAGGAAGAGGCACCTGCGACATCTTCCATTGACATAAGCTCTATGGTACGTTGCTTTCATGGGAATTGAGGATAGGGCGAGGCCACGGATTTATAGTGGTTGAAAGGATCACGATGCCCAAGAGGGGGGTGAATTGGGCTTTTCTAAAAATCAACACTAATTAAAACCTAAGCAAGAGCTAAGCAAGAGCCCAACTTCACCCCAACTACTAGCACTAAGAATATAATACTAGAAATGCAACAATGCTAAGACAATACTTCAAATACTTGCTAAACAAATACACAATGTAAAGTGCTTGAATTAAGTGCGGAATGTAAAGCAAGGTTTAGAAGACTCCTCCAATTTTTCCCGAGGTATCGAAGAGTCGGCACTCTCCACTAGTCCTCGTTGGAGCACCCGCGCAAGGGTATCGCTCCCCCTTGGTCCTCGCAAGAACCAAGTGCTCACTACGAGATGATCCTTTGCCACTCCGGCGCGGTGGATCCCTCGAGACCGCTTACAAACTTGAGTCGGGTCACCAACAAGATCTTCACGGTGATCACCGAGCTCCCAACGCCACCAAGCCGTCTAGGTGATGCCGATCACCAAGAGTAACAAGTCGTAGACTTTCGCTTGACCAAGAGAAGACTAATGCAAGTGGTGTGTGCTCTAGGTGGCTCTCGCTAGCGCTAATGAGGAACAAACGCGGATTAAGATTCTCTAATCTCCTCACTAGGCTTTTGGTGCTTGCAATGCTCTAGCAATGTGCTGGAATAAATGTGGAGTGCAAGACATTGAATATGGTGGGTGGAAGGGGTATAAATAGCCCTCACCCACCAACTAGCCATTACAGGCAACTTTCTGCGCACTGGCACACCGGACAGTCCGGTGCGCCACCGGTGCGCCAACGGTCGTTTCCAACGGCTAGTTCTGACAGCTAGCCGTTGGACTCATGGCACACTGGACAGTGAACAGTCACTGTCCGGTGCACACCGGACAGTCCGGTGCGATGTCCGGTGCGCCACTAAAATTCAACTCTGAAACAGGCGCTCTCGGGTTTCTGCGGAGGGAATGCCTCTCCACTGGGCCAGCCTGGCCCCACCTGGCAGAGGGTGCACCGGACAGTCCGGTGCCCCAGAGCCAGAAACCCTAACTCTTGATTTTCAGCTGTTTTTCAAATCGGTTTTCGTTCTAACTTGTGTGTGAGTTCTAGAGTGACACCTAGCATTGTATGTGAGTGTGATTGTGCTCCAACACTACACTAGAACTCTCTTGATCAAACTACTGATCGACAACCCCTCTTTATAGTACGGCTAAAAGAGAATAAAAGACCTAACTAAATTGCGAGTGTCCACATCTCCTTGACACTCGTACTCTGTAGACCTTTGCCTTTTGTTTCGTCGTTTTAGCCGTCGCTTCGAGTTCTTATCTCCGGGATTGTTTTCACCGTTGTAGTACTTATACCTGTCATGCAACCTAACTTACCATTTGTCTCTGCAAAACACACGTTAGTCACATATAATATTACGTTGTCATTAATCACTAAAACCAACCAGGGGCCTAGATGCTTTCAATCGCCCCCTTTTTGGTGATTGATGACAACCCTACAAGTTGTGTGAGAGTAGTTTGTTTTGAAGTTTCTGTCAATAGAAAGGATGGTTAGTTATACTCAGTAATCTTTGACAGAAAGAACGTGTACCATAATAATAAGAGTGAGCGCATACACATCATAAGATTCTTGTTCATATAAGAGTGAAGTTAAATCAATGAAACAAGAACTAGAAGACTGGTGATAAAATATAAGGTGAAAACATAATACACACAGTCAATCACAAGCAACGAGAGTATATATCGAGTTTGTGAGCCAAAAACATCAAGCTAGTACAGAGAGTAGCAAGCACATATATTACATCAAAATGACTCTCTACTAACTCTCTAACTCCCCCTAGCTCTCACAACTCATATCTCTCCCCCTTTGGCGTCAAACACCAAAAGGGCACCCGAACCTAAACATCTGAAGCGGGAGGAGGCGGCGGGGGCGCGTCCGGTCGCGGTCGAGGCAGCAAAGCGAACGCCGGCGGAGGGTCAGAGTCAGTCTCGGATCCAGGATCTGTGGTATAAGCTGGAGCTGGTACTGACTCGGACTGAGGCCGCGCTGCAGGAGCTACCGGAACAGAAGTGGTCACAGATACTGCCACAGCAGTAGTGGTAACAACAGATACTGGTGGCACTGGCGGCTGCGGGCAGACAGAGCTGAGAACTGGAGAGGTGAACGCCAAAGTGACCGGCCGGAGCGGAGAGGTACCAACAGGGGGTCCTGACAAAATCGATGGCACAACTGGAGCGTGAAGCGGAGGAGGTGGAGCAGACAGAACCGGAGGTACTGAGACACTAGACTGCTGTAGCATAAGAGCCATAAATGCCCTACTCTCAGCCCGATCATGAAGTAGCTGCTGCTGAAGCGCATCCTGCCTGTCCTGCATGTTCTGAAACATCGAGAGCATCCTCTCGGATAACCGGGCCTGCTCGGATGCCAGGTGAGCCTGCTGCTGAGTGAGAGTCTGGAGAATCGAAGCAAGAGCAGGGTACATAGCCTGAGGAGTAGCAGGGGCAGCACTAGAGCTCCCAGCCTCATGATCATGTGAGTGTGGAGGCATAGGAGGCGGAGGCGAAGGAGGAACCCCAAAATCATCATCATCATCATCATCATCATCAGTTGTTGTACCCTGAGTGTCGAACTGACGAAGAGCTGCATCCTCGGCCTGAGAGTCAAAAACAGGAGCAGAAGCTGGCACAGGAGTCTCAGGCGCAGGACGGTAGGATCCAAAAACGAGGCGAGAGGCCTCAAGGGTGCCCTGAAACCGAGGAGGCTGAATCAGCTGCGCAAAGATGTGGCACAAGTAGTGAGCATAGGGCAACTGCCGACGAGCACGAATCCCATCCAAAACGGTGTCCTCGATCTCACAAATCAGGAAGTCCACAACGTCAAACTCAGAGTGAGAGACCAGGGCACCAAGGAGCCAAAGCTGAATATGAGTGGTAGCCTCCCTGTATCCCATCCTCGGCAAAAGAGTCCGTCTGATAAGCTCATATAAATACTTGGCTGCTGTAGTAAAATCTGCCGGTGAACGTCGCGACCCATCTGAGAAGGGTGGGCGGAACAGAGCCGCGACGTGAGCTGTACCCGGAGCCACACCGTCGTGAGGGCGACGAGGAGGGTCAGAAGTGCCGTAGCAGAGGCTGTGAAGACGAGTCATCGACTCGGGGAATCCAAAGAGCTGGCGGATCTGACTGGCAGTAATGGTGACATCCTCTCGCTCAAAACGGAACCTCATCCAGTGATGATCCGGGTCAATCCATACAGAGGCATAGAAGACTCGTACCCACTCCTCAACATACCTGCCGCTGGTAGTCAGAAGGGTCTGAAGTCCAGGCAGATAGGTGAGGTGCGCCTCAGAGTCAGCACCGGCTGCAAGCAGAAAGGCTAGAAGATCCGAAAGCCAGTACACTCGCAGAGCTATCTGAGCAGACATCTGAGCTCTGAAAAACGACTCCTGAATACGTGTGCTGAATAGGTCACCTGCTGCAGGGTCTCTCTGAGCTGGTAGCCAAGACTCCACGGGTACGTATCTGAACCTACGTACCCGTGCCGCTGTAGCACGCTGAAGGTCAAACAATCGAGGATCCGTAGCCAGGGGACGAACCTCAGTCTCATCGCGCTCCCGGAATCGAGGTGGAGGGACAGGAGGAGCTGAAGCGGGAGCGGGAGGAGGAGGAGCAGTGGAAGCTGGCGTAGTGGAGGTAGCGGGTATGGTTGTGGAGGTGGATGGAGCAATAGGAGTGACGGGAGTAGGCAGAGTGGGTGGCGGAGTGGAAGCGGAGGTGTGAGTGGAGGAGCGAGGCCGGGAGGCGAGACACCGAACACAGTATGCGATCTGATCTGACGGAGTCTGCGGCTGATCTCCAAGCACGGCCTGCGCAGCGGCTGCTGCAGCCGCTGCCGCTGCACGGGCTGCTCTGTCCGTACGCCGCTTCTTGCGGCCTTCCTGCTGCTCCAAGTAAACGGTCTTGCCCTTGACTTGCCTGAAAGGACGACGAGGATCCTCATCATCGCCTCCCCTTGGCGCCAACACATTCTTCGTGCGCGGCATCCTGAACTGATGTCTGGAAAGCTCACACGAGAGGTGACGATCCAGGCAGGACGAGAGACGGCACACGGGCAATCAAGGTCACTGAAATGACAGAAGAGGTGAGCATGTATTAGTCACATATTCATAAGTATATGAAATGTGAATAAATACATACACAGAGAGATATGACACAGAAAACACGAGACGAGACGATCGATAGGTCAAACGACGTGAAAACGACGTTTGAACGATAAAAAGTGCCATAGGAGGTTTGGAATTCGAATTGAGACACGAAACGTCATGGAATTGAGCCGATACTTCACGAATAGGTTTATGTAGGTGAATATAAGTGAAGTGTGTGCTTGGTTTGAATTTAGGCGAAGAAAAGGAGTTTTGGGCACTCGGCTCGGAAACGATCGCTCGAAACGGGAAATTTGGTGAATTTTAAGCCTGGGATCTCGGATTGGCGTGAAATTTGGCAAGTATGTTACTGGGAGTGTTGTGAAGGTGCCTGAAAAATTTGGGTTCAATTGGAGCATTTTTGGCTGGTTTGGGCATTTCACCGAACACTTGGCGTGCGGTGAATTAGGTTTTGGGAGATTGAGGCAAATTAGGTTGTGAAACCCTCCCAAAGGGAGCTAGAAACCTGCAGGAATACACAATGGGGACAATTGAACACATTCCACCTTTGAGATTCATTGGATTTGACAGGAATTTGAAAAATGGACACAGGGTGGAGAAGGAGTGCCTCACTGCCTCACAGACCGATTGAAATAGAGGGAAGGAGAGGGGGGAAGTGCTGCTCACCGGAGAGGGAAGGAGAGGGGCACGAGGTTGCCGGAGAGTCGCCGGTGGGGGGGAGGTCGCCGGCGGAGGAGAGACGCCAGAGAGACAGAGAGAAGCACTGGCGGGGGAGTGAATGGAGCCTCTGGCTCGGTCTCGGGCTGGAGGCCTTTTTTTTTAAAACGCGATATGGGCGCACCGGACAGCCTATAGTGCATGTCCGGTGCACACCGGACAGCGCACAGAAAAAATAGAGTTTGAGCGCGCGGCTGCCGGTGCACCGGACATTGCACAGTGCAGTGTCCGGTGCACACTGGACTGTCCGGTGAGCCCAGACAGAGGGGAGTTTGGAAAATTTTGAATTTTTCTATCTAATTCCCAACCAAACCAAATCCCAACTTATAATCACACAAAATAACACTTGTTGGGACAGGTATTGGCACCCTCATACATTTTTCAAAATATTTTGCCATAGGCTAGATAATTTTTAGAGAAAATAGGCAAATGGTGAAATTTGCATTTTGGCTTGCACTAGGGGTTTTCATGAGTGATTTGAGTTTTGAATACTCCCCCTAAGTGCAGTACCTCATGCATATTTCAAGAACCAACAATTGCATAAAAAGTAAGAATTTAAGTGCTAAAAGCTTAAAACTAAGACTTGTCAAGTTTGACCCGAGTTAAGCTTTTTCACTCGCTTTGTTGGCGGTTATCTCAACTAGGTTAGACAGGCCCTAGATGCAATACAAGAAATTTAAACATGCAATGCAAGCTTGACAACACCATTTGACATTTTACATAAAATTTCTGAGATCAAGAATATTTAGTTCATTTCTCAACATGCAAAAGCGGGTCTTATCAAGTGGCTTAGTAAAAATATCCGCTAATTGATCTTCCGACCTCACTCCTTCTAAAATGATATCTCCTTTAGCAACATGATCTCTAAGGAAGTGATGACGGATATCAATGTGCTTGGTGCGAGAGTGTTGTACAGGGTTATTAGCAATTTTAACAGCACTCTCATTATCACACAACAAAGGTACCTTTTCTAGAACTACGCCATAGTCTAGAAGAGTTTGTTTCATATATAAAATTTGTGTGCAACAAGCACCTGCGGCAATGTACTCCGCTTCGGCAGTTGACAAGGCAACACTATTTTGCTTTTTGGATGTCCAGGAAACTAGTGATCTACCAAGCAGATGGCATCCCCCAGAGGTACTTTTCCTATCAATTTTGCAACCGGCATAATCCGAATCGGAATAGCCAATTAAATCAAAAGTAGCTCCTTTGGGATACCACAGACCAACGCTTGTGGTGTGCCTGAGATACCTAATAATTCTCTTAACAGCGCGAAGATGAGCTTTCTTAGGATTAGATTGAAATCTAGCACACATGCAGACACTAAACATAATATCGGGCCTAGATGCGATAAGGTACAATAAACTACCAATCATAGAACGGTAGAGAGTTTGATTAACTGGGTTACCTCCCTCATCTAAGTCGAGATGTCCATTTGTAGGCATGGGGGTCTTGATTGGTTTGCACTTCTCCATGTTGAACCTTTTCAACAAGTCTTTGGTATACTTCTCTTGCGAGAGAAAGGTACCATCTTTCATTTGCTTGACTTGAAAGCCGATGAAGTACGTTAGCTCACCAATCATTGACATCTCGAACTCCTTCGACATCAACTCACCAAATTCCTTGCAATGATAGTCATTTGTCGAGCCAAAGATTATATCATCAACATATACTTGACAAATGAAAATATCACCGTTATGTTTCTTTGTGAAGAGAGTTGTGTCGACGGTCCCGATCTTGAAGCCCTTTTCGATTAGGAAGTCGCGAAGACGCTCATACCAAGCCCTTGGAGCTTGCTTTAGCCCATAAAGCGCCTTGGACAACCTGTAAGCATGGTTAGGATATCTAGGGTCTTCAAATCCTGGCGGTTGCTCAACATATACAAGTTCATTTATGAAGCCATTTAAAAATGCACTTTTTACATCCATTTGATAAAGTTTTATATCATAGCATGATGCATATGCAAGTAGGATACGGATGGCTTCCAGTCGAGCAACCGGTGCAAAGGTCTCTCCAAAATCTAAGCCTTCAACTTGAGAGAATCCCTTTGCAACAAGTCTTGCCTTGTTTCTTACAATCACGCCTTGATCATCTTGTTTGTTTCTGAACACCCACTTTGTTCCAATGATTCTTGCATCTTGTGGGGGCTTCTCCAGGGTCCAAACTTCGTTACGGGTAAAGTTGTTAAGTTCTTCATGCATGGCATTCACCCAGTCCGGATCCTGTAGCGCCTCATCTATACAAGTAGGCTCAACACAAGAAACAAAAGAGTGATGTTCAATAAAAGAAGCATGTCTATGTGATCGAGTAATAACCCCTTGTGAAGGACTCCCGATGATTTGGTTTTGAGGATGAGCTTGAAGTAGTGATGAGTTTCTCCTGTCAACCACTTGGGAAGAAGATCCTGTAGCATCAACATCTTCGGCTTGTACCCTTGCTTGTTCATGAGAGACAAATGTATCTTCATTTGCATGCCTCTCATCTTTTTCATCATCTTGTGGTACATTTGATGAAGAAGGTCTGTCAATGATTTGCACCTCTTCTTCATCTTCTTTTGGTTTGATAGCTCCAATAGGCATGTTCTTCATTGCTTCCCTAAGTGGCTCATCACCTACATCATCAAGATTTTCAAGTGCTCCTTGGGAGCCATTAGTCTCATCAAATTCCACATCATATGTTTCTTCTACCATGCCAGTGGCATGGTTGAATACTCGATATGCTTTGGACTTTAATGAATAACCCAAAAGAAAACCAATATCACAACGTCTTTGAAACTTCCCTAGGTGACGACGTTTCTTGTAGATGTAGCATTTGCACCCAAACACCCGGAAGAAAGAGACGTCTGGCTTTTTCCCATTTAGCAGTTCATAAGGAGTCTTCGCAAGTAGCCGGTGAGGAAATAGCATGTTTGATGCATAACAAGCAGTGTTGACAGCTTCGGCCCAAAACCTCTCCGGTGTGTTATACTCATCAATCATGGTTCTTGCAAGAGTGATCAAGGTCCTGTTCTTTCTTTCAACAACTCCATTTTGTTGAGGTGTGTATGTTGTAGATACTTCATGCTTGATCCCAATTTCATCACAGTACTCATGAATGTTGGTGTTGTCAAATTCTTTGCCATTGTCACTTCTAATCTTCTTGATCTTGCAATCAAATTCATTTTGTGCTTTCTTGGCAAACTTCTTAAATATAGATGCAACTTCAGATTTGTCATGGAGAAAGAACACCCAAGTGTATCTTGAGAAGTCATCAACAATCACTAGACAGTAGAGGTTGCCACCGGCACTTACATAATTTGTAGGTCCAAATAAATCCATATGAAGTAGTTCCAGTGGCCTTGATGTTGACATGAAAGCTTTAGTAGGATGTGTATTAGCAACTTGCTTTCCAGCTTGACATGCACTGCATGGCTTGTCTTTTTCAAACACCACATCCTTTAATCCTCTAACCATATCTTTCTTTAATACCTTCTTGAGTGTGCTCATCCCAACATGTGCAAGCCTCCTATGCCAGAGCCATCCAAGTGAAGCTTTGGTGAAGAGGCAAGTTCTTAAGTCTGCATCTTCTGAAGTCAAATCCACTAAGTAGAGGTTGTTGTACCTAAAACCTTTGAACACCATTGATTCATCATCCATCTTTGTTACAATAACCTCTGTTGGAGTGAATAAGCATTGAAGTCCAAGATCACAGAGGTCACCCACTGATAATAAATTGAAGCTTAAAGGTGCAACTAAGAGAACATTTGATATTGATAAATCATTTGAGATTGCCACCTTGCCAAGTCCTTGCACTTTTCCTTTTGAATTGTCTCCAAATGTGATTTTATCTTGACCATCAACATTCTCATCCAGTGAGGTGAACATCCGTGGGTTGCCTGTCATATGTTGTGTGCATCCACTGTCAATAACCCAATGGCTCCCACCGGTCTTGTAGTTCACCTACATCCACAGACAATTCAAGCTTGAGTTTTGAGGGCCCTATATTGCATAGGACCAGTGACTCTCTCAATTAAGGACTTTGCCACCCAGATTTGTCTAGGTCTACTCTTGTTTGGTGGACCTAGGAATGTAACTTTAACCTTTCCATTTGCAACCTTTCTTAGAACATAATGAGCATTGAAAGCAAATGGTCTTGAGTGCTTAGGCAAGGGAGTTGGTGGTTTGGCTTTGCAGTTGTGGGCAAAATGACCTTCATTTCCACACTCAAAGCATTTGATAGGCTTGTGAGTCTGCTTTGGCTTGTATTGAGTGGTAGCTTTCTTTTGCACAAAAGCATTGTATCCAATACCACTCTTGTTGTTTTTCATAACTGTGTTCATAAGCAGCTCATTTTGGAGGTATTGACCCTTGTTGAACTTTTGCACACTTGTTGCAAGATGTTCATTTTCACTTTTTAGTTTCTTGACCTCATTTTTAAGCCTTTGATTATCCACTGCCAACTCATTGTTGAAATCATTGTTCTCAATAGCAACCTTTCCTCTAGTAGTTGCATCAGTCAAGTAATTCTTCAATTTTTTGTTGTCTAAAGTCAGGACTTCAACTTTTTTAGTCAATTCAGCATGTAGACTAGTTTGCTCTTCTTGACTCAAATCATCACATGAGGTTGCTACATCAAACTTAACAACAGGGTTAATAGCCTCATGTGTTTTGCAAGATAAAAGTTCATTTTCAACAAGAAGATTGTCATGATCAAATTTAATTTGAGTATAGTCTTCCTTGATCTTTACTAGTCTATTTTGCAACTCCCTATTAGCTTCATTTAATTTGTCATATTTTTCCTTAGCATCTTTTAGGGAGTTTGTGAGCTCATTTATAGTTGATGACATAGTTTTATTCTCTTCTTTTATTTCATCACTAGCCTTTATAACTATGTCATATTTGGCATTTAAAGATTCATTTTCATTTTTCAACCTATCACATTTAGCTTTTGACTTTCTAATGATTTGAGTATATTCTTTAAGCAAGTCAGCTAACTCATCATATGAAGGTGAAGCAAATTCCTCATCACTATCACTATCACTATCATCAGCAGTATTAATATCATTTTGTACCTTCCGTTCACCCCTAGCCATGAGGCATAGGTGAGAAGTTGATGATGGCGATGGTGGTGGTGAAGAGAAGTCCCCGGCGATGGCGGCAACTTTTTCATCATTCTCTTCTTCACTTGAAGAAGACCCACTTGATGATTCGATGTCGGTGAGCCAGTCGCCAACAATATATGCCTTTCCATTCTTCTTCTTGTGGAACCTCTTTTGCTTTCCATCCTTCCTCTTGAAGAATTTCTTTTCCTTCTTTTCATCATCACTGTCATCTTCTTTCTTGCCCTTGAACTTATTTTTCTTGGGCTTGTTGCATTGATGAGCAAGATGACTGAGCTCACCACAGTTGTAGCAGTCCATCTTAGAAATGGGCTTTCTTTTGTTGGAAAAGAATTTCTTCTTTCTTGAATCAAATTTGATGCCTTCTCTATTTAGCTTCTTCAACATCTTGGTGGTCTTCCTTACCATCAAAGCAATGTTTGCATCAAGGTCATCATCACTTGAGGATTCTTCCTCAACTTGTATTTTTGCTTTTCCTTTTCTTTCATGATTTGCTTTGAGAGCCAAATCCTTTCTTTTGGAAGATGATTCTTCTTTGTCGTTGATGTGCATGTACATTTCATGGGCATTGATCTTTCCCAAAATTTGTGTAGGTGTGGTAACTGAAAGATCCATTTGATGTAGCACAGTGACAATGTGTCCATATTTATCTATTGGGAGGACACTGAGAATCTTCCTCACAACATCCGGTTGTGAGATTTGAGTAAGCCCCAATCCATTAACTTCCTCTACAAGAATATTGAGACATGAGTACATAGCATTTGCATTTTCATTAGTAAGCATTTCAAAAGAATTTAACTTTCGCATGGCTATGTGATATCTCTCCTCACGCTCACTTCTAGTTCCTTCGTGTAGAGCACAAATGTCCATCCACAAATCATGAGCATTTTTATGATTTCTTACTCTATTGAACACATCTTTGCAAAGGCCTCTAAAAAGGGTGTTTTGGCCTTATCATTCCATTTCTCATAATTGAACTCATCACCTACAAGATTTGTGCGATCTCTAGGTTCGTGGAATCCTTGTGTGGCGGCTTTATAGACACCAATGTCTATAGCCTCTAAGTATGCTTTCATACGAATTTTCCAATAAGGAAAATCGTCACCATAAAAAACGGGAGGAGGTCCATCCCCACCGGACATCGTAACTCTAGCGGTTAAGCTAATCTATGAGCAACAAGGCTTTGATACCAATTGAAAGGATCACGATGCCCAAGAGGGGGGGGGGGTGAATTGGGCTTTTCTAAAAATCAACACTAATTAAAACCTAAGCAAGAGCTAAGCAAGAGCCCAACTTCACCCCAACTACTAGCACTAAGAATATAATACTAGAAATGCAACAATGCTAAGACAATACTTCAAATACTTGCTAAACAAATACACAATGTAAAGTGCTTGAATTAAGTGCGGAATGTAAAGCAAGGTTTAGAAGACTCCTCCAATTTTTCCCGAGGTATCGAAGAGTCGGCACTCTCCACTAGTCCTCGTTGGAGCACCCGCGCAAGGGTATCGCTCCCCCTTGGTCCTCGCAAGAACCAAGTGCTCACTACGAGATGATCCTTTGCCACTCCGGCGCGGTGGATCCCTCGAGACCGCTTACAAACTTGAGTCGGGTCACCAACAAGATCTTCACGGTGATCACCGAGCTCCCAACGCCACCAAGCCGTCTAGGTGATGCCGATCACCAAGAGTAACAAGCCGTAAACTTTCACTTGACCAAGAGAAGCCTAATGCAAGTGGTGTGTGCTCTAGGTGGCTCTCGCTAGCGCTAATGAGGAACAAACGCGGATTAAGATTCTCTAATCTCCTCACTAGGCTTTTGGTGCTTGCAATGCTCTAGCAATGTGCTGGAATAAATGTGGAGTGCAAGACATTGAATATGGTGGGTGGAAGGGGTATAAATAGCCCTCACCCACCAACTAGCCGTTACAGGCAACTTTCTGCGCACTGGCGCACCGGACATTCCGGTGCGCCACCGGTGCGCCAACGGTCGTTTCCAACGGCTAGTTCTGACAGCTAGCCGTTGGACTCATGACACACCGGACAGTGAACAGTCACTGTCCGGTGCACACCGGACAGTCCGGTGCGATGTCCGGTGCGCCACTAAAATTTAACTCTGAAACAGGCGCTCTCGGGTTCACTAGTAGAAAAGAGCTCAAAGCCTGCGGCACGTTCAACTTTTCACTGGCGGTTTCCGTTATCAAACGTCAGTGAAAGAAACAGGTGGGCCCGGCTTTAAAAACCGCCAGTGAAAATTGATTTCCACTGGCGGTTATCTTAACACAACCGCCAGTGGAAATAGGATGTTTCCACTGGCGGTTGTGTAACACCAACCGCCAGTGAAAATTGATTTCCACTGGCGGTTATCTTAACTTAACCGCCAGTGGAAACATCCTATTTCCACTGGCGGTTGTGTTAAGATAACCGCTAGTGGAAATAGGTTTCCACTGGCGGTTTTTAAAGCCAACCGCCAGTGAAGTGTCTGTTATAAATACCCCTCTTCTTCCTCCGACAGTGAACTGTATGCTCGCAGCCAACTTCCATTGGAGGCGATTTTGGAGGTCCAGAATTCACAAAATACATGGGGAGAGGTTTTGATCTTCATTTTTTGGAAGAAGATTGCTAAGAAAGGTTGGTTTATGTTGCTAATGTCAATTTTTATTCATTTTTGCTCAATTTTAGCCACATTTTGGATCTAGGGTTTCACCATTTGAGAGAGAGTGTATCCTCTCTCAATTTTAGCCACATTTTAGCCACATTTTTGCTCTATTCCCTCAAATAAAGTTGTTTAATATGGTTAGATTTTGTCTATCCTCTCTCCTTTTTCATGTTTAGTTCTCAAATCAGTTTATCCATGACATATTAAGTTGTTTAATGAATGGTTCATGTGTTGTGTGGAGAGAGAAGAAGATAGGTTTGGTAATTAAGATTGTTTTTATTAGTTGCTATGAAAGGTTGGTTTAATTATGTTTTAATTGCCAATTATTGTTCATCTTTGCTCAGTTTTGGAACTAGGCCTTCACCATGTGTTAGAGAGAAGAGTATGGCTAGGAAAGTTTGGTTTTATGTTTCTCTTGCCAATTTTTGTTCATTTTCCTTAAATTTAGCCACATTTTGGATATAGGGTTTCACCCCTTCATCCTTCCCGACAAGAACTATAGCTCGCAGCCCAACTTCCATTAGAGGGCCAGATTTCACAAAATACAAGGGGGGGGTTATCTTTATTTTTTGGAAGAAGGTTGCTAAGAAAGGTTGGTTCTTGTGTGTTTATGTTACTTTTTTACAGGTCGTGATGGAGAGGACATCCTGGATGTATAACTTATCAAGGCTAGATCCATCATACATATCCGAGGTCCATAGGTTTATTGATGTCGCTACGAACCATGCTTGGAGAACAAAGACAAAACACATATATTGTCCATGCATGGACTGCAAAAATGCTGCTGTATTCAATGAGTTCTCCGATCAAGGACCAAGGATTAGTGCCCGAGCACATGGACAAGAGTGTTGCTCAAGAACAATCCAGCAGTGAAGGATATGAAACGCCTAGCGACCCTTTTCCTACCACTAGCATAGATAGGGCCGCTCTCCATGAGTTGCAACGTGACCCTACTTATGATCCACGAGAAGCTGAGGTAAAAGTACGCATCTTTAGCTTTGTATGTGTACCCTACTGATTTCACATGCATGATCTCTTGTGCTTTTTATTACATGAATAGGAGGTCGTGTCTGAATTTCGTGCGATACTCGAAGAAGCCGTGGCACGATACGAAGACGTACCGGAGCCGACCCAAGACGCTCCGGAACAGACCAAGACAACAACCGAGATGTCAAGGAAAAGGAAGCAGAGCGATCGAAAAAGAGGTGACAGGGGGCTGAACAAGTTTCCCGACAAAACATACAAAATCTCAGACGTGAGCCCGAAAGGTCAGCCCCTAGCTCCAGAAGAGGCACTACCTAAGTTCCGGAATGCACTTGGGTTTTTAGTTAGAGATAATCTTGACATAACAATACGACAGTGGAGAGATGTGTCAGATGATGTCAAGAATCAAATATGGAATAAGCTATTAATGAGGTTCGTTCTGCCTCGGGGTTCAGAAGAACTCGTGAAGGAATACACGATGAAGCAGCTTGCAATCAATTTCCGAAACTGGAGGTCTGAGATGAACACAAAGTTTGAAAAGAAAGGTCTGGACCCGACCAAAAAATATAAAATCTCAGCAGGTCAGTGGGCAGTATTTCTAGAGCAGAGGAGCAGCCCTGATTTCATATCTCTAAGTGAGGCAAATTCGGAACTATCAAAGAAGAACAAGTACCGCCACCACCTAGGCACAGGTGGTTACAAGCGTCAGGTTCCTAAATGGACACAAGAAGACGCCGAGAAGAAGGCCGCAGGGTTGCCGACGCTGTCCGAGCAACTTGGTGAAAGGGCGGCAAATTGGCTCCGTGCTAGAAAACCAAGGGAAACCGAGACCGGTGTATCTTTTGATGATCCCATTGTCGAAGAAGCGGCAAAAAACATATATACAATGGCAGCTAAGCAGAGCCAAGGAACTTTTAAGCCACAAAGGGAAAGAGACATCCTAACGGCTGGTCTCGGTAACCCTGAGCATCCTGGTCGTGTACGAGGAATCTCGTCTAAGGAAGGATGGAAGGAAGGATTCAGACCACAGTGGGAAGGTCTGTACAAGAAACGTGATCGATACAAGGAAGAGATGGCGGATTATTTTAAGGAGGAGGCCAAGAAAGAGTTCAAAGCCATGATGTCTCAAATGCTATCGAATCCTCCTCCAGAATTGATGCAACAGTTGGCGAGTGCGATGTCTGTTCAACAGATGACCACTCCACAGATACAAATAATTCCAGCAGCTCAACCGCCGGCTTCCACAGATTGTACGACATTACCAAGCTCTGTTGCTTCAACGGGAAATAAGGTCCGTTATCCAGTTGATGACATCACAAGGCCTGTGGCGTGCACACTGGTTATAAGATATGGTATTAACAATAAACGTACAAAGAAAGTAGCCACAGGCCTTGCGATCCCAGGACGCAAGTTCCATGGAAACGATATTCTAGATGATTATTGCAAAGTAGAAGTGACGATGGTCGTCCAAGGATCCGAGGACGACATGCTAGACATCCCTGGGCCCGAAGGTATTGAGAAACTTGGACAAGCTATCAAGAATTTTATCCTTTGGCCTCGAAGGGATGTCGAATTGCTTGATTGGTCGAATTCGTCGCAGGCGTCGCAGGCCCAACCGTCTCCGCCTTCTCAAATTGCTGTTCCTATTGTACATCCATCATCACCTCCTCAAACTTCACATGCTGCTCCTCATCCTTTTTCTGACCCACCGTCTCCGCCACAAGCATCACCATTCAGGGCTCCACCACCTTCTCCTCCCCATCCTCTTGGTGACCCACTGTCTACGCCACCATCAAGGGATCCACCTTCTCCACAACCATCAAAGGATCCAAGGCCATCAAAGAAATCTAAACTTCCTATACCAAAATTGGTGTCCCCATATCAGAAAAAGAAGAGTAAAGCTACTACTGCTGGCACAGCTCGGTTTTTGAAAGGGATTGGACGGGCCTCACGTCACAAACTGTTGATTTGGCCAAGCACGAGGAGTCTGCAAAAAAGGCCGAGGCAATGGCCGCAAAGATAAAGAAGCCAACTAAGGCAGATTACAAAAACGTGCCTAAAAAATATGTGCCGGGCAGACCTCTGCTACCTCTTGAGAAACTAAGAAAGGTCCCGGCTGGTGTTAAAAGGTTGCATGACTGGTACATGCGGGCATCATCGGTTGGCATCGACACCATCAGTGTGCATATACCAGACCATGCTTTTATTGGTTCGGACCAAAAGGTCGTTGTTACATTCGAGGACATGTGGTTAATGATGAACCTTCAGAGACTCGACGTGCAACTTGTAACGATGTTTGCATTGTAAGTGTCGCTCATACTTCCACATATGTGTGTTATTATTAGTGAGCTGTATAAAATTTCAATATCTGACATGCACGTGTGACTTGCAGAATGCAACATGATCAGCAGGAGATTCTTTACGGTACCAAGCCCAATGCTAGTGCCAGTAAAAGGGTTGGGTATCTCAACCCAATACTTATATCCGAGGAAAGCCACACTTTTAGAATCGGGAAAGACAACGATGAAATACGGGGAAAGACGGACGAAGAAGTTGAGAAGCGTATAAAGGATATGAAGAAGGATTTTGAAGCTCGATACGCCACCTACATAGGACATGCAATGCTTCAATTTCAAGACAGGGAAGCCATAATGGCCCCGTACAACTTTAAGTAAGTGTGATTTTGCATAAATAAAATTAATAATTTCAATACACATGCATCACAAATTTGATTCGTACAGGGACCACTGGATATGCTTCCTCATTTATCCTAAGGTTGGAAAGGTGCTGGTGCTCGACTCCTTGAACTTCGACCCTTCGACATATGCAGAATTCCTCAGCATCTTAGAGTTGTAAGCCTTTTCTATGCATGCATACTTTTATCGATTAAAATTTGAGAATAACATGGTGATTCTATTTGAGATCACAGAGCTTTTAGATTCTATAAGATGAGAGGTGGAAAGTACGACCTGTCAAAACAACGCGTGCCACTAGACATCCATCATCACTGGCCGGTAAGTATGTGATTTTATGAATACATATCATACACAATGTTGCAACTAAATAACCAATCTCCCGTTATGTAGTGCCACAAGCAACCACAAGGATCGGTCCTATGTGGATTCTATGCGTGCGAGTTCATGAGAGTGAACGGACGATACATCACGAACCCTGACAAGGTATTATTAGTAATAGTCAAGTATGTATTTATGTCATTAAAGATGCAAATGTGTTATTATTGAGTATAAATAGATGATGTTTATAAAATTCCTTTACAGCAATTTCAACGAGGAAACCCGGAGAACTTGACTGAAGCTGCATTGTATGGCATAGTCGAGGACCTCTGCACATTCATATTGAAAGAGGTCATTCCCGCAGAAGGAAAATATCACGATGCTTCCGGAACATTAGCTTTGCCAGAGTTTAGAATACTAACAGAAATTAGTAGATTATCTCTTAGTCGAGATAGTTATTAGAGCTTAGGTGAAAACTTATGATGTATAGAATGCATGAAGCATATATGGTTGTAAACAGAATACTTTGATGTATATAAATGTATGATAGAATTTAATATCAATATAGATCTATATATATATATATATGTTTGTGTGTGTGTAAATAAATATATATGTAATTCAGTATTGTTTGAAATTTTGAAAAAAGGCGGGAAAACTTCCACTGGCGGCTAAATAAAGAAAACCGCCAGTGAAAAGTGCATTTCCACTGGCGGTTTGCTTTATAAAACCGCCAGTGAAAATGCACTTTTCACTGGCGGTTTTCTTTATTCAGCCGCCAGTGGAAATGCACTTTTCACTGGCGGTTTCCTTAAGAAAACCGCCAGTGAAAATGCACTTTTCACTGGCGGTTCCAAAATAACCGCCAGTGGAAATGCTGATTTCCACTGGCCCCTAGCACTGGCGGTACTGAAAAACGCCAGTGTAAATAGGTTTAGAACCGCCACTATAGAACTTCTGTGTACTAGTGGTTTCTGCGGAGGGAATGCTTCTCCACTGGGCCAGCCTGGCCCCACCTGGCAGAGGGTGCACCGGACAGTTCGGTGCACACCGGACAGTCCGGTGCCCCAGGGCCAGAAACCCTAACTCTTGATTTTCAGCTGATTTTCAAATCGGTTTTCGTTCTAACTTGTGTGTGAGTTCTAGAGTGACACCTAGCACTGTATGTGAGTGTGGTTGTGCACCAACACTACACTAGAACTCTCTTGGTCAAACTACTGATCGACAACCCCTCTTTATAGTACGGCTAAAAGAGAATAAAAGACCTAACTAAATTGCGAGTGTCCACATCTCCTTGACACTCGTACTCTGTAGACCTTTGCCTTTTGTTTCGTCGTTTTAGCCGTCGCTTCGAGTTCTTATCTCCGGGATTGTTTTCACCGTTGTAGTACTTATACCTGTCATGCGACCTAACTTACCATTTTGAAAGGGAATTAGGCTTACACCTAGTTCCTATATAATTTTGGTGGTTGAATTGCCCAACACAAATCTTTGGACTAACTAGTTTACCCAAGTGTATAGATTATACAGGTGTAAAAGGCTCACACTCAGCCAATAAAAAGACCAAGTTTTGGATTCAATAAAGGAGCAAAGGGGCAACCGAGGGCACCCCTGGTCTGGCGCACCGGACTGTCCGGTGTGCCACCGGACAGTGAACAGTACCTGTCCGGTGCACCAGGGGACTCAGACTCCAACTCTTCACTCTCGGGAATTCTCGGAAGCCGGCGCGCTATAATTCACCGGACTGTCCGGTGTGCACCGGACATGTCCGGTGCTCCAAGGAAGCTCGGCCTCCTGAACTCGCCAGCCTCGGGTTCGCGCGGCAGCCGCTCCGCTATAATTCACCGGACTGTCCGGTGTGCACCGGACTGTCCGGTGTGCCAGCGGAGCAACGGCTCCCTGCGGCGCCAACGGCTCCCTGCGGTGCATTAAATGCGCGCGCAGCGCGCGCAGAAGTCAGAATCGCCCATACCGGTGCACCGGACATCAAACAGTACATGTCCGGTGTGCACCGGACACCCAGGCGGGCCCACAAGTCAGAAGCTCCAACGGTCGGAATCCAACGGCAATGGTGACGTGGCAGAGGCACCGGACTGTCCGGTGTGCACCGGACTGTCCGGTGCGCCATCGAACAGAGGCTGCCAGCAACGGTCACTTTTGGTGGTTGGGGCTATAAATACCCCAACCACCCCACCATTCATTGCATCCAAGTTTTCCAACTTCTAACCACTTACAAGAGCTAGGCATTCAATTCTAGACACTTACAAAGAGATCAAATCCTCTCCAATTCTACTCAAGCCTTTAGTGACTAGCGAGAGAGATTTGCCGTGTTCTTTTGAGCTCTTGCGCTTGGATCGCATTCTTTCTTTCTCTTTTGCTCTTGTGATCAACACTCAATTGTAACCGAGGCAAGAGGCACCGATTGTGTGGTGGCCCTTGCGGGGAAGTTTTGTTCCCGGTTGATTGAGAAGAAGGAAAGCTCACTCGGTCCGAGGGACCGTTTGAGAGAGGGAAGGGTTGAAAGAGACCCGGCCTTTGTGGCCTCCTCAACGGGGAGTAGGTTTGCAAGAACCGAACCTCGGTAAAACAAATCCACGTGTCACTCTCCTTATTTGCTTGCGATTTGTTTTGCGCCCTCTCTTGCGGACTCATTTATTATTACTAACGCTAACCCCGGCTTGTAGTTGTGTTTATATTTGTAAATTTCAGTTTCGCCCTATTCACCCCCCCCCCTCTAGGCGACTATCAATTGGTATCAGAGCCCGGTGCTTCATTAGAGCCTAACCGCTCGAAGTGATGTCGGGAGATCACGCCAAGAAGGAGATGGAGACCGGCGACAAGCCCACTACAAGCCAAGGGAGCACCTCATCGGAAGAGTCCCGCACCAAGAAAAGGGAGAAGAAGAAGAACTCCTCCAAACGGAAGGAGAAAAGATCTTCCTCTTCTCACCACGAGGAGAAGAAGGAAAAATCTTCTTCTCACAAGCCGCATCGGAGTGGGGACAAGCACAAGAGGATGAGGAAGGTGGTCTACTACGAGACCGACACTTCATCGACATCTACCTCCGGCTCCGACGCGGCGTCCGTCACTTCTAAACGCCAAGAGCGTAAGAAGTATAGTAAGATTCCCCTACGCTATCCTCGTGTTCCTAAACATACACCTCTACTTTCCGTCCCATTAGGTAAACCACCAACTTTTAATGGTGAAGATTATGCTATGTGGAGTAATTTAATGCGATTTCATCTAACCTCTCTCCACAAGAGTATATGGGATGTTGTTGAGTATGGTGTACAGGTACCATCTATAGGGGATGAGGACTATGACACGGACGAAGTGGCCCAAATCGAGCACTTCAACTCCCAAGCCGCAACCATCCTCCTTGCCTCCCTAAGCAAGGAGGAATACAACAAAGTACAAGGATTGAAGAACGCCAAGGAGATTTGGGACCTACTCAAGATGGCGCACGAGGGTGATGAACTCACCAAGATCACCAAGCGGGAAACGATCGAGGGGGAGCTCGGTCGCTTCCGTCTTCGCCAAGGGGAGGAGCCACAAGACATGTACAACCGGCTCAAGACCTTGGTGAACCAAGTGCGCAACCTCGGGAGCACAAAATGGGATGACCACGAAGTGGTTAAGGTTATTCTAAGAGCTCTTATTTTCCTTAACCCCACTCAAGTACAATTAATTCGTGGGAATCCTAGATATCCACTAATGACCCCCGAGGAAGTTATCGGGAATTTTGTGAGTTTTGAATGCATGATTAAGGGCTCCAAGAAGATCAACGAGCTTGACGAGCCTTCCACCTCCGAGGTGCAACCGGTGGCCTTCAAGGCAACGGAGGAAAAGAAGGAGGAGTCTACACCAAGTAGACAACCAATTGACGCCTCCAAGCTCGACAACGAGGAGATGGCCCTAATCATCAAAAGCTTTCGGCAAATTCTCAAGCAACGGAAGGGGAAGGACTACAAACCCCGTTCCAAGAAGGTTTGCTACAAGTGTGGTAAGCCCGGTCACTTTATTGCAAAATGTCCTATGTCTAGTGACAGTGACAGGGGCGACGACAAGAAGGGAAGAAGAAAGGAGAAGAAGAAGTATTACAAGAAGAAGGGCGGCGATGCCCATGTTTGTCGGGAGTGGGACTCCGACGAAAGCTCAAGCGACTCCTCCGACGACGAGGACGCCGCCAACATCGCCGTCACCAAGGGCCTTCTCTTTCCCAACGTCGGCCACAAGTGTCTCATGGCCAAGGACGGCAAAAAGAAGGTAAAATCAAGGTCCTCCACTAAATATGAAACATCTAGTGATGAGGATGATGATAAAAATGAGGAGGATAACTTGCGCATTCTTTTTGCTAACCTTAACATGGAACAAAAGGAAAAATTAAATGAACTAATTAGTGCCATCCATGAAAAGGATGATCTCTTGGACTCCCAAGAGGACTTCCTAATCAAGGAGAATAAGAAACATGTTAAGGTTAAAAATGCTTATGCTCTAGAAGTAGAAAAATGTAACAAATTATCTAGTGAGCTAAGCATGTGCCATGACACTATTGCCAACCTTAGAAGTGAAAATGCTAAATTAATTGCTAAGGTAGATTCTCATGTTTGCATTGATCCTAGAAATGATAATGTTGATTTACTTGCTAGGATTGATGAGTTAAATGTTTCCATTGCTAGCCTTAGAAATGAGAATGAGAAACTAATTGCTAAGGCTAAGGATTTTGATGTTTGCAATGCTACTATTTCCGACCTTAGAACTAAAAATGATATGTTGCATGCTAAGGTTGTTGAACTAAAATCTTGCAAACCCTCTACATCTAATGTTGAGCATATTTCCATTTGTACTAGATGTAGAGATATTAATGTTGATGCTATCCATGATCACCTAGCCTTAATTAAAAAACAAAATGATCACATAGCTCAACTAAATGCTAAGATTAGAGAGCACAACTTAGAAAATGAGAAATTTAAATTTGCTCGTAGCATGCTTTATAATGGGAGACGCCCTGGCATCAAGGATGGCATTGGCTTCCAAAGGGGAGACAATGTCAAACTTAATGCCCCTCCTAAGAACTTGTCTAACTTTGTTAAGGGCAAAGCTCCCATGCCTCAGGATAACGAGGGTTACATTTTATACCCTGCAGGCTATCCTGAGAGCAAAATTAGGAAGATTCATTCTAGGAAGTCTCACTCTGGCCCTAACCATGCTTTCATGTATAAGGGTGAGACATCTAGTCCTAGGCAACCAACCCGTGCCAAGTTGCCTAAGAAGAAAATTCCTAATGCATCAAATGATCATGCCATTTCATTTAAAACTTTTGATGCATCTTATGTGCTTACTAGCAAATCCGGCAAAGTAGTTGCCAAATTTGTTGGGGGCAAACACAAGGATTCCAAGACTTGTGTTTGGGTACCCAAAGTTCTTGTATCTAATGCCAAAGGACCCAAAACAGTTTGGGTACCTAAAGTCAAGAACTAAATTTGTTTTGTAGGTTTATGCATCCGGGGGCACAAGTTGGATACTCGACAGCGGGTGCACAAACCACATGACCGGGGAGAAAAGAATGTTCTCCTCATATGAGAAAAACCAAGATCCCCAACGAGCTATCACATTCGGGGATGGAAATCAAGGTTTGGTCAAAGGTCTTGGTAAAATTGCTGTATCTCCTGACCATTCCATTTCCAATGTTTTTCTTGTAGATTCCTTAGATTACAACTTGCTTTCCGTTTCTCAATTATGTCAAATGGGCTACAACTGTCTATTCACTGATGTTGGTGTCACTGTCTTTAGAAGAAGTGATGATTCAATAGCATTTAAGGGAGTGTTAGAGGGTCAGCTATACTTGGTAGATTTTGATAGAGCTGAACTCGACACTTGCTTAATTGCTAAGACTAACATGGGTTGGCTCTGGCATCGTCGACTAGCCCATGTTGGGATGAAGAATCTTCATAAGCTTCTGAAGGGAGAGCACATTTTAGGATTAACAAATGTTCATTTTGAGAAAGACAGAATTTGTAGCGCATGCCAGGCAGGGAAGCAAGTTGGAGTCCATCACCCACACAAGAACATAATGACGACTGACAGGCCACTGGAGCTCCTACACATGGATCTATTCGGCCCGATCGCTTACATAAGCATCGGCGGGAGTAAGTACTGTCTAGTTATTGTGGATGATTATTCTCGCTTCACTTGGGTATTCTTTTTACAGGAAAAATCTCAAACCCAAGAGACCTTAAAAGGATTCTTGAGACGAGCTCAAAATGAGTTCGGCTTAAGGATCAAGAAAATAAGAAGCGACAACGGGACGGAGTTCAAGAACTCTCAAATTGAAGGCTTCCTTGAGGAGGAGGGCATCAAGCATGAGTTCTCCTCTCCCTACACGCCCCAACAAAATGGTGTAGTAGAGAGGAAGAATCGAACTCTATTGGACATGGCAAGAACCATGCTTGATGAGTACAAGACACCGGACCGGTTTTGGGCCGAAGCGGTCAACACCGCCTGCTACGCCATCAACCGGTTATATCTTCACAGAATCCTCAAGAAGACATCATATGAACTCCTAACCGGTAAAAAGCCCAACATTTCATATTTTAGAGTTTTTGGTAGCAAATGCTTCATTCTTATTAAAAGAGGTAGAAAATCTAAATTTGCTCCTAAAACTGTAGAAGGCTTTTTACTTGGTTATGACTCAAATACAAGGGCATATAGGGTCTTTAACAAGTCCACTGGACTAGTTGAAGTCTCTTGTGACGTTGTGTTTGATGAAACTAACGGCTCTCAAGTAGAGCAAGTTGATCTTGATGAGATAGGTGAAGAACAGGCTCCATGCATCGCGCTAAGGAACATGTCCATCGGGGATGTGTGTCCTAAGGAATCCGAAGAGCCTCCAAGTACACAAGATCAACCATCCTCCTCCATGCAAGCATCTCCACCAACTCAAAATGAGGATGAGGCTCAAAATGATGAAGAGCAAAATCAAGAAGACGAGCCACCTCAAGATGATAGCAATGATCAAGGGGGAGATACAAATGATCAAGAAAAGGAGGATGAGGAAGAACCAAGACCGCCACACCCAAGAGTCCACCAAGCAATCCAACGAGATCACCCCGTCGACACCATCCTCGGCGACATTCATAAGGGGGTAACTACTCGATCTCGGGTTGCTCACTTTTGTGAACATTACTCTTTTGTTTCCTCTATTGAGCCACACAGGGTAGAGGAAGCTCTCCAGGATTCGGATTGGGTGGTGGCAATGCAAGAGGAGCTCAACAATTTCACGAGGAACGAGGTATGGCATTTAGTTCCACGTCCTAACCAAAATGTTGTAGGAACCAAATGGGTCTTCCGCAACAAGCAAGATGAGCATGGTGTGGTGACAAGGAACAAAGCTCGACTCGTGGCCAAAGGGTATTCACAAGTCGAAGGTTTGGATTTTGGTGAAACCTATGCACCCGTAGCTAGGCTTGAGTCAATTCGCATATTATTGGCCTATGCTACTTACCATGGCTTTAAGCTCTATCAAATGGACGTGAAAAGTGCCTTCCTCAATGGACCGATCAAGGAAGAGGTCTATGTTGAGCAACCTCCCGGCTTTGAAGACAGTGAGTATCCTAATCATGTCTATAGGCTCTCTAAGGCGCTTTATGGGCTCAAGCAAGCCCCAAGAGCATGGTATGAATGCCTTAGAGATTTCCTTATTGCTAATGGCTTCAAAGTCGGCAAGGCCGATCCTACACTCTTTACTAAAACTCTTGAAAATGACTTGTTTGTATGCCAAATTTATGTTGATGATATTATATTTGGGTCTACTAACGAGTCTACATGTGAAGAGTTTAGTAGGATCATGACACAGAAATTCGAGATGTCGATGATGGGGGAGTTGAAGTATTTTCTAGGATTCCAAGTCAAGCAACTCCAAGAGGGCACCTTAATTAGCCAAACGAAGTACACTCAAGACATTCTTGCTAAGTTTGGGATGAAGGATGCCAAACCCATCAAGACACCCATGGGAACTAATGGGCATCTCGACCTCGACACGGGAGGTAAGTCCGTGGATCAAAAGGTATACCGGTCGATGATTGGTTCATTGCTTTATTTATGTGCATCTCGACCGGACATTATGCTTTCCGTTTGCATGTGTGCAAGATTCCAATCCGACCCTAAGGAATCCCACCTTACGGCCGTAAAACGAATCTTGAGATATTTGGCTTATACCCCTAAGTTTGGGCTTTGGTACCCTCGGGGATCCACATTTGATTTACTTGGTTATTCGGATGCCGATTGGGCGGGGTGCAAAATTAATAGGAAGAGCACATCAGGGACTTGCCAGTTCTTGGGAAGATCCTTGGTGTCTTGGGCTTCAAAGAAGCAAAATTCGGTCGCTCTTTCCACCGCCGAAGCCGAGTACATTGCCGCAGGACATTGTTGCGCGCAATTGCTTTGGATGAGGCAAACCCTGCGGGACTACGGTTACAAATTAACCAAAGTCCCTTTGCTATGTGATAATGAGAGT
This sequence comes from Zea mays, assembly GCF_902167145.1. Classification (NCBI taxonomy): domain Eukaryota; kingdom Viridiplantae; phylum Streptophyta; class Magnoliopsida; order Poales; family Poaceae; genus Zea; species Zea mays. Next base: position 29,183,128 of record NC_050098.1, on the reverse strand, counting down.
GCAATTAAAATGGCCGACAATCCCGTCGAGCATAGCCGCACTAAGCACATAGCCATTCGGTATCATTTTCTTAGGGATCACCAACAAAAGGGGGATATCGAGATTTCTTACATTAATACTAAAGATCAATTAGCCGATATCTTTACCAAGCCACTTGATGAACAATCTTTTACCAGACTTAGGCATGAGCTCAATATTCTTGATTCTAGAAATTTCTTTTGCTAAGCTTGCACACATAGCTCTTTTGAATACCTTTGATCATATCTCTTCTATATGCTATGACTAATGTGTTTTCAAGTCCATTTCAAACCAAGTCATAGGTATATTGAAAGGGAATTAGAATCTTCGGCGAAGACAAAGGCTTCCACTCCGTAACTCATGCTTCGCCATCACTCCGAGCAACTCTCTATTCCTTGGGAGAAATGAGCATCAAAAAAAACGGACTCTATTCTTGGGGGAGAGAGTAAAAGCTCAAAAGCAAAAGGACCGGACCTCGTCTTTGGTATAATCTTAACTCATTTACTTATGACCAAAGGGGTGGAACTTACTTCAAGGGCTCTAATGATTCCGTTTTTGGCGATTCATGCCAAAAAGGGGGAGAAATGAGCCCAAAGCAAAAGGACCGCACCACCACCACCAAATTCAAAAACTTAGTGCTTTCCAAAAGTCTTTATCATTTGGTATCCTATTGTGTTCAAAAGGGGGAGAAAGTAGTATTTCAAAAATGGTATATCAAAACCCTCTTGAACACTAAGAGGTGGATCTCTTTTAGGGGGAGTTTTGTTTAGTCAAAGGAAAAGCATTTGAAACAGGGGGAGGAAATTTCAAATCTTGAAAATGCTTTTGCAAACTCTTATTTATTTACCTTTGACTATTTGCAAAAGATCTATGAAATGGATTTACAAAAAGAATTTGCAAAAACAAAACATGTGGTGCAAACGTGGTCCAAAATGTTAAATAAGAAAGAAACATTCCATGCATATCTTGTAAGTAGTTTTATTGGCTCAATTCCAAGCAACCTTTACACTTACATTATGCAAACTAGTTCAATTATGCACTTCGATATTTGCTTTGGTTTGTGTTGGCATCAATCACCAAAAAGGGGGAGATTGAAAGGGAATTAGGCTTACACCTAGTTCCTATATAATTTTGGTGGTTGAATTGCCCAACACAAATCTTTGGACTAACTAGTTTACCCAAGTGTATAGATTATACAGGTGTAAAAGGCTCACACTCAGCCAATAAAAAGACCAAGTTTTGGATTCAATAAAGGAGCAAAGGGGCAACCGAGGGCACCCCTGGTCTGGCGCACCGGACTGTCCGGTGTGCCACCGGACAGTGAACAGTACCTGTCCGGTGCACCAGGGGACTCAGACTCCAACTCTTCACTCTCGGGAATTCTCGGAAGCCGGCGCGCTATAATTCACCGGACTGTCCGGTGTGCACCGGACATGTCCGGTGCTCCAAGGAAGCTCGGCCTCCTGAACTCGCCAGCCTCGGGTTCGCGCGGCAGCCGCTCCGCTATAATTCACCGGACTGTCCGGTGTGCACCGGACTGTCCGGTGTGCCAGCGGAGCAACGGCTCCCTGCGGCGCCAACGGCTCCCTGCGGTGCATTAAATGCGCGCGCAGCGCGCGCAGAAGTCAGAATCGCCCATACCGGTGCACCGGACATCAAACAGTACATGTCCGGTGTGCACCGGACACCCAGGCGGGCCCACAAGTCAGAAGCTCCAACGGTCGGAATCCAACGGCAATGGTGACGTGGCAGAGGCACCGGACTGTCCGGTGTGCACCGGACTGTCCGGTGCGCCATCGAACAGAGGCTGCCAGCAACGGTCACTTTTGGTGGTTGGGGCTATAAATACCCCAACCACCCCACCATTCATTGCATCCAAGTTTTCCAACTTCTAACCACTTACAAGAGCTAGGCATTCAATTCTAGACACTTACAAAGAGATCAAATCCTCTCCAATTCTACTCAAGCCTTTAGTGACTAGCGAGAGAGATTTGCCGTGTTCTTTTGAGCTCTTGCGCTTGGATCGCATTCTTTCTTTCTCTTTTGCTCTTGTGATCAACACTCAATTGTAACCGAGGCAAGAGGCACCGATTGTGTGGTGGCCCTTGCGGGGAAGTTTTGTTCCCGGTTGATTGAGAAGAAGGAAAGCTCACTCGGTCCGAGGGACCGTTTGAGAGAGGGAAGGGTTGAAAGAGACCCGGCCTTTGTGGCCTCCTCAACGGGGAGTAGGTTTGCAAGAACCGAACCTCGGTAAAACAAATCCACGTGTCACTCTCCTTATTTGCTTGCGATTTGTTTTGCGCCCTCTCTTGCGGACTCATTTATTATTACTAACGCTAACCCCGGCTTGTAGTTGTGTTTATATTTGTAAATTTCAGTTTCGCCCTATTCACCCCCCCCTCTAGGCGACTATCACATTTGTCTCTGCAAAACACATGTTAGTCACATATAATATTACGTTGTCATTAATCACTAAAACCAACCAGGGGCCTAGATGCTTTCAGTGGGATCGCGTGGAAGAGACGAGTGTTTGTGTCATCACCCGTTGCATGTGTTTGTGTGTAGAAAGATAAGGCTTATCTAGGTTCCAGCATCATTGCCGCTCTCTATTTGTTACTTGAGAAGCATGGAGACGAACAAACCTACGCGCTTCGAGTGTAACACATGGCGATGGAAATTGATGGTTTATAGGAGTAAAAAAGAGATTGGCAGCAGAGAAAGGAAAATCCTGAGTGCATCTCTATTTGGGCTTCTTTGGGAGGATATTGGAGGGCTAACTTCTAATGCTGACACGACTTTGCCACACTACGCTAGCGAGTGATATACTGATATGTTGCAAGGACATCCCACCTTTGAGCGAGCAAGTGAGCTACTACCGTGATTACTTGTCTAATTTTAATACTCCCTCCGTTTTAATTTATAATTCATTTGACTTTTTTTATCTCAAGTTTGACTGACTCGTCTTATTTTAAAAATTATAATTATTATTAACTTTTACTATGATATTGTTTAGTATGAATTTGAGTTTACATTCTTAAAAATGAATAAGACAAATCGATTAAATTTATCAAAAAAATCAAATAAATTATAAATTGGGACAAGGAGAGTAGTCGTTTTTTTTTTGTAAAAATGTTTTTAAAGAGTTGAGGAATTGACAATTCAGGGTTCCACATTACTACATACCTTCCTTTTACGTTTTCCTCGCCTTCCGGTTTTCACTCCCCTACCATTGCATTGGCCCCCCTCATGAGATGAGAATGAGATCCCCTCTCGTCGCGTAACACACACACACACAACGAACACACAGTTTCATCTCGCTTCCTCTCTATCTCTCTGTCGATCAATTCATTGCCCATCGATCGATCTCGAGCAAGAGGAACAAGGAAAATAGGAGTACTAGGGGATCGATCAGGATGTTGGACACGACGGACGACATCGCGGAGGGGATATCATTCCAGGCGTTCGAGGACGACTGCCGCCTCCTTGCCAGCCTCCTCCACGACGTCCTTCTCCGCGAGCTCGGCCCCCGCTTCATCAAAATCCTCGAGCGCAACCGCATCCTCGCGCAGGTAGGTCATCATTTGCCTTTTGCCATCGCATCGATCGATCTCATCATTGGGTCGTTCCATGATCGATCTTCTAACGGCGCCGTCGATGACTCAGAGCGCCGTCTCCATGCGCGCGGCGGGGATGGAGGACACGGCGGCCGTCGTAGAGCGGCAGCTGGAGACCGACCTGGCCGCAATGCCCCTGGAGGACGCGCTCTGCCTGGCCCGGGCCTTCTCCCACTACCTCAACCTCATGGGCATCGCGGAGACCCACCACAGGTATCGTCCACGCAGACTCACGTACCACATTTTCATTTCGATGCTTTTCTATACTCACAGTGCGTTTTGTAAACATGGATAGTTTATTAACTAGGAAATTGATACAAACAAGTGTGTGCGATTTAATGTTCTCTCCATAGACTATATTGTTCATACTATATGTGTATTGTATAGTAGGAATAATGGCACATTGCACTGTAGCAACCTCTGAGGTCGTCACAAGTGCCTGTTCTATTTGCACCTCGGAATCCAAGAATCTCCCTCCGTATATATGATGGGTACGACGTTGTAACTTGTAACGCCGGGCCATGGTTAAGGATTTCCATGTGACCCCCTACTCAGACACATTTAACTGTAGGAGTTCTAGGCTTGCACATGCTACATCGATTGTGATCATCATTGAGAATCTTATTTTATATTTCAAAGCGATCGTGTTTTTTTTTTTGCAATCTAGTGACACAAATTCTACGTGCTACTACTGATTAAGCAATAGTCTCTCTGTGCAAAAACTGATATCAGTACTATGTTCTGTGGATGGAATTCACATTTATCATGCATGCTACAGATTAAGGGTGTGTTTGTTTCACTATTAGATTATATTAGTTAGATTATGATAGAAAGTTAGAAATAAGCTAGTATTTGGTAGTTTATTGTAGCTTATTTATGATACTAAAATGATATTTTACTCTCGTACCCTTTCAACCTAATCCAACTTATATAATATAGGAGATATAGGAGAGAAACAAACAGGCCTAAGTAGATATCAATAAATTTGTACTAATATTATTTTATGGCCAATTAAAATCTGTACTAATTTGACAAATTAGCTAAGTGTTGCAATCTATGATGACCTCTTTTTTTTTGCATTGGTAACTCATATTGTTATCCTCTTTGCAGGGTTCGTAAAGCACGCAACATGGAACAGCTCTCAAAATCATGTGATGATATATTCAACAAGCTGATTCAAAGTGGTGTCCCTTCAGAACAACTATATGACACTGTCTGCAAGCAAGTAATTCTCTTAGTCGCTTAAGATTGCAATGCACTATCAAGCTTTTAACTGATGTGTCATTTAATTTCCTTATGCCGCAGGAGGTCGAAATTGTTCTGACAGCTCATCCCACCCAAATAAATCGGCGAACTCTGCAATACAAGCACCTAAGAGTAGCAGTGAGTTTAACATCTGTAGTTTATAAAAAGTACTTTTCCTCGATTTCCTTTCATTGGTTAGATGCAGAGCTTTATTTCGTAGGATATCAAACACTAATTATACTCTTACACATTTCTTTCTAAAAGAATACTGCATTGATTGTTTCAATGACTGATGGAACTGCGTTGTAGCATCTCTTGGAGTTCAACGGTCGCCCTGATCTAAGCCACGAGGATAAAGAAATGCTAATTGAAGATCTGGTAACATCAGAATTAAGAGGATTTGCATAGTAATTCTTTTCTCTCCTCTTTTCTTTATCGTTTCCAGACCCCACAACTTTGATTATGTAGGTAAGGGAAATCACAGCAATATGGCAGACGGATGAATTGAGGCGCCATAAACCTACACCAGTTGACGAAGCTAGGGCTGGTAGAAAATTTAAGCATTATGGGCCATGATTTGTCACTTAGGCCATTTATTTACAATTTAATTATTTCCATTGACCTTGTAGGTCTTCATATTGTGGAGCAATCCCTTTGGAAAGCGGTACCGCACTATCTTCGCCGTGTTAGCAGTGCTCTAAAGAAGGTAACATACAGTGATTGCCATTTTTTTAATTTAACATCTGTTTGATTCACAAGAAAATATAAACCTTTCCCCTTCATGCTTCACATATAGCACACCGGAAGCCCACTACCGCTAACCTGCACACCAATCAAGTTTGGTTCTTGGATGGGTGGTGACCGAGATGGGAATCCTAACGTTACAGCAAAAGTAAGATCTATGTAACAAGATGTCAATGTCTTTGTGCATTTTCACTAATCTTATACTACGGTAATGATGTGATGAAGTCACCTTTTCTATGAGTTCGATGCAACCAGGAATGCTGAAACAATTTGTCATTTCTACTATGCAGGTGACTAGGGATGTTTCGTTGTTGTCACGGTGGATGGCAATCGACTTATACATCCAGGAATTAGACAATCTCAGCTTTGAGTTGTCTGTCAATGGATGCAGTGATAAGGTTGCAAGCTTGGCTAATGACATTTTGCTCAAAGGTCAGTTTCACAGTATATCTACCCGATTATCAAATCTTGATTATTTCCAGTTTCACCAGAAGCTGCTTAGTTACTGTCACCTATGGCAACTGCTATATTGTAAGTTTGTTATAGTTTGAGATGGGAACACATATCTGTAGTCTAGAAACGATCTAGACCTTTTTATTTTAGCACTTTCCTTATGTGACGTGTACAAATATTCCTTATTGTAGCACATTGTATTATTTTGTATTGATGTTTTCGTGGGGACTCTGCAGCAGCCGAGGACCTAAAGGCCAATACCTGGAACAAAACAGTACCGCAGAACAATGCAAAGCTTCATAACTTGGCTCTGCCTGCACAACTTCCTTCGGGTGCTGATCTTCCTTCATGTACAGGTAGATTTCTCTGTACAACTTTACGTGCACAAGTATTCCTTATTATAGAAGTACCTCAATGAAATTTGATGAATCATATACTGCCTGACTGTCTTAATCACTATGCCTCAGCCTGAATTGGATCAAATCGGTGTATTGTAGTATTTGAAATTTTTTTAGAGCATTCCTTTAAATTTCTATTTGTCGTATGGATCACTGAGTCACGAGGTCACGGATTCTAAACAACCTCTCCATATTTGCGTGGGAAAGACTTGCCTCGGTTTATCCCCTTCCTGGTCCCCCACATGTGGGAGCCTCCGGCACTAGGTCTGCTCTATCCATATGGATCAGCTCAATCAGATCTTTAATTAACGTGCCTCCTGTTTAACAATGATCTCTTTCTCTTATACCACCTGGTTTTCTTCCATTAGCTTCTAAATGGATTTTTCAGTGGTATATAATCTCCCCATGATTTTGTAACTTAAAGTAATTGCACTTGACACAGAATGCAGTGATGGAGAATCTCAATTTAGGATGATAAATCTTCCAAGGAACTCAAATCGTCCGGTAAGAACAATAAAAATTTGTGAAGTCTGAACATGTTCTTTTATTTATATGTGAAGCTCTCTGAGCAACTGTTAGCAATCCATGAAATTTATGCTTATACATCTGGTCAGATAGGGATACACATCAACACAGGTTTGCTGGATATAACCTGGTCTCACCTAGTTTAAATATTTACAACTAACGTACACAAAATAGCAAAAAAAAAATGTGCCTCTGGCACAGTTCATTAATTTATATTTTTATCTAGCAAGGCAGTAAGCACTTGCTGGCCAGATAGACTTACTATAAATTTGTTTTCTTGCAGTAAATGTTACTTCATGGTTCATGTTTTTCAGGGGGCTCTTAATTTAACAGAAAAGTTTGAAGACAGTCCATTATCATCTCCTACTGGTCGTCAATCACACATAGCTAGAACTCCAAGTGGCCGTCAACCAAGGAAATTGTTCAAAGAATCTAATATAGGTCGATCAAGTAGCTTCCAGAAGCTACTTGAGCCAAGCCTATCTGACAGACCGGGAATTACTCCTTACAGGGTTGTCCTTGGTAATTTGAAAGAAAAGGTCAGAATCGTAATTTTCCATTTATTAGAAAGATATTGTCAATAAAAGAAATGATTATCATATAGATCCTATATTTATCTTGCAAAATTTGCTATACAACAAGAACTAGATATCCATTTATTTGGAAAATAGAGTGCTCTATACTCAAATTAGTGGAGTTTTTGTTTATTATGTTTATTGTAATTTCTGTGGTCAGCTGGTGAAGACACGCAGAAGGCTTGAGCTTCTGCTTGAGGATCTACCATGTGACTATGACACTGAAGAATACTGTGAAACATCAGATCAACTTCTGGAACCGTTGCTCTTGTGCCATCAATCTCTGGTTAGTCCTCTTCTATAACCATGCTTGCAGAATGCGGAGTTAGGCCTTTGATGCTTGAGTAATACTTTAAAAATGCAATCACAAGTATCCATGATGGAATATTGGTTAATGCTATACAAAGTTGATTTTGTCAATGATAATATTTTGCTGCATAAACCATAAGTGGTCATGGGCATGATGACAAATACGAAATGCAATCCAATTCTACAAATAACTTTACACGTGGCATATCTTGTTAAATATACAGTGACAGAGGATGCAAATAAGAAAGGCAACTTTTTACTTCAGAAGAATAGAAAAAAATTATATGCAATTTAAATTAGTAAAATAGGACATTAGAGTTGAGAGAAACAGTTAAGGTAGGTAAACAATATATCCTTAACTCTTATTCTCTGAATTCCTCTATTATTGAGTACCGCTCAAACTTGTCATTACTCTATGAAGCAATCATGTGGATCTAGCGTGCTAGCTGATGGCCGGTTAGCAGATTTGATACGAAGGGTTGCAACCTTTGGTATGGTTCTTATGAAGCTCGATGTACGGCAGGTATATATACTAATGAAAACTGCATCTGCTTTCGCCTGTTCAAATTCTACTTTTCCTATTGATATAACCTCAGGAAAGCTTAGGTAAAGTCGTTTATTGCTTGCTTTAGGAATCTGGTCGTCACACAGAAGCACTTGATTCCGTCACATCCTACTTGGATCTTGGTGTTTATAGTGAGTGGGATGAAGAAAAGAAGCTGGATTTCTTGACTAGAGAGCTGAAAGGGAAGCGCCCTCTAGTGCCCCAAAACATAGAGGTGTGGCCTTGCATATGTAAATTGAAACAGCCTTTTCCAATCTCAATTTCTACTTTTCTAAATGTTGTTTAGTATTATTCAATGACACCTAAGCACATTATTCAGAGTAAGAAGTGAGTACTTTTGTTCAGGGTATTCCCTGCTAGGTATTTTCCTACAAATCGTTCAGTCACTCTAGTGAGTTTCTTATTCTTATGTTGCAACATCATGTTAGAATGTCATTCTGAAGACGAGAGATTATAAAACGGATCAAAGTTATCATGTCTTGTTAGAAATAAGGTAGTACTTTATATGGTGTAGGCCCATAGTGAAGTTACTGCTGCTGATGAGATGCCAACGCCATTGCTAACATCCCTGGATCTGCCAATGATGGGTTTATATATCTATTGTTTCAAATTTTGTTATCACGTCTAACTGCATAACCCTTTAAGAATAAGAAATAAGGGGAAATTCTACACTAATTCGTTTACATTTGCATTTATTTGTTTTGTATAGGTTGCTGCTGATGTGAAAGAAGTTCTGGACACCTTCAAAGTTGCTGCAGAACTAGGGAGTGACTCACTTGGAGCATATGTCATTTCAATGGCCTCAAATGTATGAAAAGGCACCATCTGAAATGCAGTAAATGATAAAGAAGTGAAAATATGCGGCCAATATTTTAGAGTTCTGAGTTCTGACTGATAATCTCCAGCACCGACTTATAGCAGTGCTTTAAAATTGCAAAACATGTCTTCTATGTCATGCTTATTAACACCTTTATGTCTTAGACCAGGGCAAACCATACGTGGTTAATAGTTTGCACAGCTGCCTTATGTTAGAATGATACGTGTCCAATCATGTTCTTTGGCTCAGCATTCGGTTACTCTTGTTCCTGCAGGCAAGTGATGTCCTTGCCGTGGAGCTGTTGCAGAAGGATGCAAGACTTGCAGTTAGCGGGGACCTAGGAAGGCCATGCCCTGGTGGCACGTAAGCTGATTTTGTTGGTTGATTTCTCTGAATTTGCACAGCGTAGTGATTAAATATTGACTTGCTAATGATAAACGAAATCATTGAACTTCAAAGTTGAGATCAACTTCCTGTTAATTTGGGTAGATTGCGAGGCAATTTGTAGGGAAAAAACTGTATTTAGTAAACTGGACTGAATCCAATCCATGAACAGAACCATCAATAACAGTCTGTATATATTCGTATGAACTAAAGTTATGCCTTGTTTTTTTGAAACGGAACCGGCGGGAGAGCTAAAGTTATGCCTTTTGAGAAGTAACTAAACTTCGCAGAACTTCAGTAACAAAATAAAACTGGTTCTGTATGCTTTTTCCTACTATGATGATACATCATCTTGTTTCTTACAATATGCTGCTTGTGATTACTCTCTCAATTCATTCTGTGTGACAGGTTAAGAGTTGTTCCCTTGTTCGAGACCGTGAAAGATTTGCAGGCAGCCGGGTCAGCAATCAGGAAGCTACTGTCCATCGACTGGTACAGGGAGCATATCATCAAGAACCACAACGGACACCAGGAGGTACGCGGGAGATGGAATGTTGGCACTTGCCTGCCGCCTAGTGCTACTAGGACCTTGAGTTGTCACTCGCTTTTTTTTCTTCCTGAAACTCGTGTGTGTGTGTGTGTGTGTTTGCCGTAACTGTTGCAGGTAATGGTGGGCTACTCGGACTCCGGCAAGGACGCCGGCCGCTTCACGGCGGCATGGGAGCTGTACAAGGCTCAGGAAGACGTCGTTGCCGCGTGCAACGAGTTCGGGATCAAGGTGACGCTGTTCCATGGCCGTGGCGGCAGCATCGGCCGAGGCGGCGGGCCGACGTACCTGGCCATCCAGTCACAGCCTCCCGGCTCAGTGATGGTGAGTGGGATGACTGTTGCTGCGTTTTTAGTTACCCAAGTCCAAGGACTCGAAAATTTTCTACGTGTCTTCTTGACAAAAAAAGAAATGGTGGCATGGCATGCACAGGGCACTCTCCGTTCGACGGAGCAAGGCGAGATGGTGCAGGCCAAGTTCGGCCTTCCGCAGACGGCCGTGCGTCAGCTGGAGATCTACACGACGGCGGTGCTGCTAGCGACGCTGCGCCCGCCGCATCCGCCGCGCGACGCCAACTGGCGGAACGTGATGGAGGAGATCTCCCGCGTGAGCTGCGCGCACTACCGTTCCACGGTGTACGAGGACCCGGAGTTCATCACCTACTTCCATGAGGCGACGCCCCAGGCGGAGCTGGGGCACCTGAACATCGGGAGCCGGCCCGCGAAGCGGAAGCCCGCGGGCGGCATCTCGAGCCTGCGCGCCATCCCCTGGGTGTTCGCCTGGACGCAGACGCGGCTGGTGCTCCCCGCGTGGCTGGGCGTCGGCACAGGGCTGCAGGACGCGCTGGACCGGGGCCACGGCGAGGAGCTCCGCGCCATGTACGCGGAGTGGCCCTTCTTCCAGAGCACGTTGGACCTGATCGAGATGGTGACGGCGAAGGCGGACGCGCCCATGGCGGCGCACTACGAGGAGATGCTCGTGGCGCGGGAGCGGCGCGGCGTGGGCGCCGGGCTGCGGCGTGAGCTTGCGCGCACGGAGCGGTGCGTGCTGGCGGTGAGCGGCCACAGCAAGCTGACGGCGCACAACCGGAGCCTGCGGCGGCTGATCGAGAGCCGGCTCGCGTACCTCAACCCCATCAACATGCTTCAGGTGGAGGTGCTCCGCAGGCTCCGCCGCGACGACGACAACCGCAGGCTCCGCGACGCGCTGCTCATCACCATCAACGGCATCGCCGCCGGCATGCGCAACACCGGCTGACAGCTGAGTGCTGGTGACCGCGGCTTCCTGCCTCGTTGGCTCGTTGTTTGATCAACCGAGAAGCCGCCATTTTGGACTTCGTCGTGAGCTCAACTGACAGCTTTGGTTTTTCTTTTCTTTCGTGAACGGCCCCACCCAGAGACCAGAGTCGCATTTTTTTTGCTGCTCGATCGTCTGCGTCTAAATAATTTTAAGTCTTGTTCGTGGAAATATTTTTGCGCGTCTGTTGCGGTCAACTGTTTCATGCGCGCGGCAAGGGTGGAGCGTGGAGTTGATTGATGCGCGCCGACACGGCGACACGGCCGTTGCTGGAGCCTGTGTGCGCGAGAAATCCCGTGGGCCACCACCGGTGCAGACGGCGACGCGGTTACGTTTACGTGAGCCCTTGATTCCAGGGAGCAAGGAGACGAGACCCACCGACCAGCTGCCCCAGCAGTCGTCTCGTCCGTCGGTGGCTCGGTGCACGCGGCTGCGTGCGCCTCGTCCCATCGCGGCGCAACGGATAGCAATCCGCAACCATGGGCCATGGCCACGGTGGACTGACTGTACTTACTCCTATCGACCTATCCTATTATATACAGTTTGCCCTTGGCTACGCTACGCTTACGTTGCTAATTTGTTTACTTGTAGCAGTATTACGTATACTTATTTTTGCCAGGGTCGTCTCGAGCTTCCAACACGGCAACACCTACTTTGTTTATGTTTATTACACACATAATTTTGTTTTTCGTGGCACTACTAGTATGCACCAACGAGGAGCCAGCGATGGATGGGCCAAAGACGCGTTTAGGGCCAAAAAAAAAAAAACTTGAGGCTCAGAGCCAGCTCGAGCTCGTAGCGCTTCGAGCGGCTCGCGAGCCTCGAGCGAGTTGAGTCAAGCCGTTCAGGCTTGGCTCGCAAAATGTGTCAAATTAATTAATCTATAAAATAACAATGGATATTGAATAATTTTATGGATAATATGATCGTTTCTTAGCTTTTGATAATAAATTTATAACATTTCATAATTTAGATTACTCATAATATTGAATGATGATTTTTATATTCCACATTTTATATATTTTTTATTATTTTATAATGTAATAATCTATATCTATATTATACTTAAAGCATCAGTTTCAACGGTCGTCCCGCGTCATCTTTTTAAAATAACCTCTCACAACTATTTCAAATTAATCCGCTGCACGCTTATAGATGACCAAACGGCGCCCGACACAGGCCACAACTCTGGCTCAGGCACGTCATACCGGCCTGCTGACTGTGTCGAGCCATCCCGTTAGCCCATCAGCTCATTTGATTAAATCAGCGTAAAATGTTAAAAATAGTGCAGAAGATGGGGTTCGAACCTATGCTCTGATGGGAAAAGGGTGTTGTCTGTGCCGGGCCAGAGTTGTGGCCCATCAACTCATTTGATTAAATCAGCGTAAAATGTTAAAAAAATAGTTCAAAAGGTGGGATCTGAACCCATGCCCTGATTAGAAAAAGGTAAAAGACATGAAGCTATCTAACCAATAGAACATCATGCTCAAATGTTGTTAATATTGAATATAAATTGTATATATGTATATACGTGTATTTTGTAAAATTAAAATATAATCGTATCGTGTCGGGTTAGCACTACGAGCCGAGGCTACAGCCTAAACACGGCACGACGTTCTTGGCTCTTGCAAGCATTAGGTCGTTTCTGAGACTACATTAGCGCAATAGACTCCATGGTGTTTGAGGTTGCTGAATTGGATGGGGCAACAATGATTTGTCACACTAACAGTAAAATGAAAGATTATTTGTTGGTTTTAAACGTTAGTAATTGCTACGAAGTAGCATAATTTATATGGAGCGCATCAAGTTTTTATTGATGCCTGACTTTAGCAATCACTCCATATTTTGATCTATCTTTTTTTAAGTTTGAGTTCATGTGACTTATTTTAGAAACTTTAGCTCACAAACTTTCTCTTATTTGGTCTCTATATGGTGGAATTATGTCATTTTATAATCTCTGTTCGTTCAGTCAGTCGTTGTGAACTCTCTTCTAATCGCTCACTTCCTTGACTGTGTTGTACCAAGACATATTGCATGGAGTTAACAATAACATCAGTTAGCCAAATCAAAAAATATTATACGGAGAGCGGAGACAATCAATAAAAAAAATCTTGAAATTTTATTGGTGGATAGTTTATGTGGGTATTGTTGTAAGCCGTCGCAACGCACGAGCAGGGTGTGGCTCGCGAGGCGTTCGACTCATTTCTAGCCCTAAACGCGTTAGGCTGCCTCCAACAGGCGGCGGCTAAAAGAAGCAGGCATTCAGCATGTTGGCTGGCGTAGATGTTTTAGCTGTCCATCTATAATATAACACTTTCCAATGGTATAGCAAAAATAGTTTGCCTCATGCTCACTGACAAGAATGGCCCACCAATTTGCATCAGAGATGCCTGCTCAGTTCCTGCCCAGCCATAATAGCTTTTCTCTCACCTGCCATGGAATTTGGCTGCTCTGTTTGGCTACTCTGTTGGATGAAAGATGCATAGTGCTACAGTGAATATGAGTAGCCATAATAGCTTTGCATACCCTTTTGGCTGCTCCGTTGGAGGCAGCCTTAGCTTCAAAAAATGGTGATACCTCATAGTCGCATCTCTGATACTCCCACAAACACAAACAATAAAACAAAAGGATGAAAACAACCGCACTGTTTCCTGTATTCTCAAACCACTGAGACACATGCTTAATCAATGTAACAAGTCTCCAAAATATCAGGTGATTTAATGTATCCACTTCCTTTTAGACTGTGCGCAGCGCTGCCCTGAACCCTAGTACTGTAGCGACTGTGACATGTACAGTTCCGCGCTATGTGAAAGGGAATTAGGCTTACACCTTTTTTCCTAATTGATTTTGGTGGTTGAATTGCCCAACACAAATAATTGGACTAACTAGTTTGCTCTAGTCTATAAGTTCTACAGGTGCCAAAGGTTCACAATAAGCCAATAAAAGGACCAAGAAAGGGTTCAAACAAAGAGAGCAAAAGACAACCCAAAGGCACCCTGGTCTGGCGCACCGGACTGTCCGGTGTGCCACCGGACAGTGTCCGGTGCACCAGGGCACTCGACGCTGAACTCGCTACCTTCGGGAATTTTAGAGGGTGCTCCGCTATAATTCACCGGACTGTCCGGTGAGTCACCGGACAGTGTCCGGTGTACACCGGACTGTCTGGTGTGCCATCGGAGCAACGGCTACTTCGCGCGCAACGGTCGACTGCAACCGCATTCAATGCGCTACAGTGCGCGCCAGGGTCAGAGCACGCGCAGTTGGCGCACCGGACAGTCTACAGGACCTGTCCGGTGCACCACCGGACAGCCCAGAGGCCCCACAAGTCAGAGCTCCAACGGTCGAACCCCAACGGTCTGCTGACGTGGCTGGCGCACCGGACTGTCCGGTGCACCATGCGACAGCACACTTCCAATGGCCATTTTTGGTGGTTGGGGCTATAAATACCCCAACCACCCCACATTCAATGGCATCCAAGTTTCTACACTTCTACACCTTACAAGAGCTATAGCATTCAATACAAGACACACCAAAGAGATCAAATCCTCTCCCAACTCCACACAAAGCTTTAGTGATTAGAGAGAGCGATTTGTTGTGTTCATTTGAGCTCTTGTGCTTGGATTGCTTCTTTCTTTCTCATTCTTCTTGTGATCAAACTCATTTGTAATCGAGGCAAGAGACACCAATTGTGTGGTGGTCCTTGCGGGAACTTTGTGTTCCGATTGATTGAGAAGAGAAGCTCACTCGGTCTAAGTGACCGTTTGAGAGAGGGAAAGGGTTGAAAGAGACCCGGTCTTCGTGACCACCTCAACGGGGAGTAGGTTTGCAAGAACCGAACCTCGGTAAAACAAATCATCGTGTCTCGCTCTTTATTCTCTCACGATTTGTTTTGCGCCCTCTCTCTCGGACTCGTTTCTATTTCTAACGCTAACATGGCTTGAAGTTGTGCTTAAGTTTGTAAATTTCAGATTCGCCCTATTCACCCCCCTCTAGGCGACTTTCAATTGGTATCGGAGTCTGGTGCTTCATTAGAGCCTAACCGCTCAAAGTAATGTCGGGAGATCACGCCAAGAAAGAGATGGGGACCGGCGAGAAGTCCATTACAAGCCACGGGAAGGCCACATCGGGAGAGTCCTACTGAAAGTCGCCTAGAGGGGGGGTGAATAGGGCGAAACTGAAATTCTCAAAAATAATCACAACTACAAGCCGGGTTAGCGTTAGAAATATAATCGAGTCCGCGAGAGAGGGTGCAAAACAAATCGCAAGCAAATAAAGAGTGTGACACGCGAATTTGTTTTACCGAGGTTCGGTTCTCGCAAACCTACTCCCCGTTGAGGTGGTCACAAAGACCGGGTCTCTTTCAACCCTTTCCCTCTCTCAAATGGTCCCTCGGACCGAGTGAGCTTTCTCTTCTCAATCACTTGGAACACAAAGTTCCCACAAGGACCACCACAAGATTGGTGTCTCTTGCCTCAATTACAAGTGAGTTTGATTGCAATGAAGAATCAAAGAAAGAAGAAAGCAATCCAAGCGCAAGAGCTCGAAAGAACACAAGCAAATCTCTCTCACTAATCACTAGGGCGTTGTGTGGAGTTTGGAGAGGATTTGATCACTTTGGTGTGTCTAGAATTGAATGCTAGAGCTCTTGTAAGTAGTTGAAATGGGAAAACTTGGATGTCTTGAATGTGGGGTGGTTGGGGGTATTTATAGCCCCAACCACCAAACTAGTCGTTTGGTGGTGGCTGACTGTCGTATGGTGCACCGGACAGTCCGGTGCACACCGGACATGTCCGGTGCGCCAGCCACGTCACCAGGCCGCTGGGATTCGACCGTTGGAGCTTCTGACTTCTGGGCCCGCCTGGATGTCCGGTGGCGCACCGGACATGTACTGTAGAGTGTCCGGTGCGCCACATCGCGCGTGCCTGACTTCTGCGCGCTCTGGCGCGCATTTAATGCCGGTGCAGGTGACCGTTGGCGCGAAGTAGCCGTTGCTCCACTGGCTCACCGGACAGTCCGGTGTACACCTGACATGTCCGGTGAATTATAGCGGAGCAAATTCCCGAAGCTGGCGAGTTCCAGAGCCGCTCTTCCCTAGGGCACCGGACACTGTCCGGTGTACACCGGACAGTCCGGTGAATTATAGCGGAGCGCCTCTAGATTTTCCCAAAGGTGACGAGTTTGACTTGGAGTCCCCTGGTGCACCGGACACTGTCCGGTGGTGCATCGGACACTGTCCGGTGGCACACCGGACAGTCCGGTGCGCCAGACCAGAGGTGCCTTCGGTTATCCCTTGCTCTCTTTGTTGAACCCAATTCTTGGTTTTTTTATTGGCTAAGTGTGAACCTTTGGCACCTGTATAACTTGTACACTAGAGCAAACTAGTTAGTCCAATTATTTGTGTTGGGCAATTCAACCACCAAAATCATTTAGGAAATAGGTGTAAGCCTAATTCCCTTTCACCTACAACAAAGGGAAGGGGAAGGAAAAGGAATCCCCTTCACACAAGTTGCGTCGGAGCGGTGACAAGAAGAAGAAGATGAGGAAAGTGGTCTACTACGAGACCGACTCCTCGTCGCCATCCACCTCCGGCTCCGACACGCCGTCCGTCACTTCTAAGCGCCATGAGCGCAAGAAGTTTAGTAAGATCCCCCTATGCTATCCTCGCATTTCTAAACATACGCCATTACTTTCTGTCCCATTGGGCAAACCACCAACATTTGATAGTGAAGATTATGCTAGGTGGAGTGATATGATGCGATATCACCTAACCTCTCTCCACAAAAGTATATGGGATGTTGTTGAGTTTGGTGTACAGGTACCATCCGTAGGGGATGAAGATTATGATGAGGACGAAGTGGCCCAAATCGTGCACTTCAACTCCCAAGCCACCACTATACTCCTCACCTCTCTAAGTCGAGAGGAGTATAACAAGGTGCAAGGATTGAAGAGCGCCAAGGAGATTTGGGATGTGCTCAAGACCGCACACGAAGGAGACGAGGTGACCAAAATCACCAAGCGGGAGACGATCGAGGGGGAGCTCGGTCGCTTCCGGCTTCGTCAAGGTGAAGAGCCACAAGAAATGTACAACCGGCTCAAGACCTTGGTAAACCAAGTGCGCAACCTCGGGAGTAAGAAATGGGATGACCATGAGATGGTTAAGGTTATTCTTAGATCACTTGTTTTCCTTAACCCTACACAAGTTCAATTAATTCGTGGTAATCCTAGATATACACAAATGTATCCCGAGGAAGTAATAGGTAATTTTGTGAGCTTTGAGTTGATGATCAAAGGCTCAAAGAAGATCATCGAGCTAGATGGCCCCTCCACGCCCGAAGCACAACTGGTTGCATTCAAGGCGACAGAGGAGAAGAAAGAGGAGTCTACATCAAGTAGACAACCCATCGATGCCTCTAAGCTCGACAACGAGGAAATGGCGCTCATCATCAAGAGTTTCCGCCAAATCCTCAAGCAAAGGAGGGGGGAGGACTACAAATCCCGCTCCAAGAAAGTTTGCTACAAGTGTGGTAAGCCCGGTCATTTTATTGCAAAATGTCCATTATCTAGTGACAGTGACAGGGGCGACGACAAGAAGGGAAAGAGGAAAGAAAAGAAAAGATACTACAAGAAAAGAGGCGGAGATGCCCATGTATGTCGCGAGTGGGACTCCGATGAGAGCTCCTCCGACTCTTCCTCCGACGAGGACGCCGCCAACATCGCCATCTCCAAGGGTCTCCTCTTCCCCAACGTCGGCCACAAGTGCCTCATGGCAAAGGATGGCAAAAGGAAGAAGGTAAAATCAAAGTCTTCCACTAAATATGCAACCTCTAGTGATGAGGACAATTGTAGTGATGAGGAAGATAATCTGCGTACCCTTTTTGCCAACCTTAACATGGAACAAAAAGAAAAGTTGAATGAATTAATTGGTGCTATTCATGAGAAGGATGATCTCTTGGACTCTCAAGAGGACTTCCTAATTAAGGAAAATAAGAAGCATGTTAAGGTGAAAAATGCTTATGCTCTAGAAGTAGAAAAATGTGAAAAACTATCTAGTGAGCTAAGCACTTGCCATGATACTATTACCAACCTTAGAAATGAGAATGCTAATTTAATTGCTAAGGTTGATTCAAATGTTTGTGATGTTTCAATTCCCAATCTTAGAAATGATAATGTTGATTTGCTTGCTAAGATTGAAGAATTAAATATATCTCTTACTAGCCTTAGAAATGAAAATGAAAAATTGATTGCTAAGGCTAAAGATTTTGATGTTTGCAATGTTACTATTTCTAACCTTAGAAGTGAAAATGATATATTACATGCTAAGGTTGTAGAATTAAAATCTTGCAAACCCTCTACATCTACCGTTGAGCATACTTCCATTTGTACTAGATGTAGAGACATTAACATTGATGCTATTCATGATCATATGGCTTTAATTAAACAACAAAATGATCATATAGCTAAATTAGATGCTAAAATTGCCGAGCATGACTTAGAAAATGAAAATTTTAAATTTGCTAGAAGCATGCTCTATAGTGGGAGATGCCCTGGCATCAAGGATGACATTGGCTTCCAAAAGGGAGACAATGTCAAACTTAATGCCCCTCCTAAAAGGTTGTCCAATTTTGTTAAGGGCAAGGCTACCATGCCTCAGGATAACGAGGGTTACATTTTATACCCTGCCGGTTATCCCGAGAGCAAAATTAGGAGAATTCATTCTAGGAAGTCTCACTCTGGCCCTAATCATGCTTTTATGTATAAGGGTGAGACATCTAGTTCTAGGCAATCAACCCATGCAAAATTGCCTAAAAGAAAACTTCTAGTGCATCAAATGATCATAACATTTCATTTAAAACTTTTGATGCATCTTATGTTTTAACTAACAAATCCGGCAAGGTAGTTGCCAAATATGTTGGGGGCAAGCACAAGGGGTCAAAGACTTGTGTTTGGGTACCTAAAGTTCTTGTATCTAATGTCAAAGGACCCAAAACCATTTGGGTACCTAAAATCAAGAACTAAACTTGTTTTGTAGGTTTATGCATCCGGGGGCTCAAGTTGGATCATCGATAGCAGGTGCACAAACCATATGACAGGGGAGAAGAAGATGTTCTCCTCCTACGAGAAAAACCAAGATCCCCAACGAGTTATCACATTCGGGGATGGAAATCAAGGTTTGGTTAAAGGATTGGGTAAAATTGCTATATCACCTGACCATTCCATTTCCAATGTTTTTCTTGTAGACTCTTTAGATTACAATTTGCTTTCCGTATCTCAATTATGCAAAATGGGCTACAACTGTCTTTTCACAGATGTAGGTGTTACTGTCTTTAGAAGAAGTGATGATTCATTAGCATTCAAGGGAGTATTAGAGGGTCAGCTATACTTAGTAGATTTTGATAGAGCTGAACTCGACACTTGCTTAATTGCTAAGACTAACATGGGCTGGCTCTGGCATCGTCGACTAGCACATGTTGGAATGAAGAATCTTCACAAACTTCTAAAGGGAGAACACATTTTGGGACTAACAAATGTTCATTTTGAGAAAGACAGGATTTGTAGCGCATGTCAGGCAGAGAAGCAAGTTGGAGTTTATCATCCACACAAGAACATCATGACGACTGACAGGCCGCTCGAGCTCCTGCACATGGATCTATTCGGCCCGATTGCTTACATAAGCATCGGCGGGAGTAAGTACTGTCTAGTTATTGTGGATGATTATTCTCGCTTCACTTGGGTGTTCTTTTTGCAGGAAAAATCTCATACCCAAGAGACCTTAAAGGGATTCTTGAGACGGGCTCAAAATGAGTTTAGCTTAAGGATCAAGAAAATTAGAAGCGACAACGGGACGGAGTTCAAGAACTCTCAAATTGAAGGATTCCTTGAGGAGGAGGGCATCAAGCATGAGTTCTCTTCTCCCTACACCCCACAACAAAATGGTGTAGTGGAGAGGAAGAATAGAACTCTACTGGACATGGCAAGGACCATGCTTGATGAGTACAAAACTTCAGATCGGTTTTGGGCCGAGGCGGTCAACACTGCCTGCTACGCCATCAACCGGTTGTATCTACACCGAATCCTCAAGAAGACATCATACGAACTCCTAACTGGTAAAAAGCCCAATATTTCATATCTTAGAGTCTTTGGTAGCAAATGCTTTATTCTTGTTAAAAGAGGTAGAAAATATAAATTTGCTCCTAAGACAGTAGAAGGCTTTTTACTAGGATATGATTCAAACACAAGGGCATATAGAGTCTTTAACAAGTCCTCAGGACTAGTTGAAGTTTCTTGTGACGTTGTGTTTGATGAGACTAATGGCTCTCAAGTAGAGCAAGTTGATCCTGATGAGATAGGTGATGAAGAGGCTCCGTGCATAGCGCTAAGGAACATGTCCATTGGGGATGTGTGTCCTAAGGAATCCGAAGAGCCTCCAAATGCACAAGATCAACCATCCTCCTCCACGCAAGCATCTCCACCAACTCAAAATGAGGATGAGGCTCAAGTTGATGAAGGAGAAGATAAAAAAGATGAGCCACCTCAAGATGACGGCAATGATCAAGGGGGAGATGCAAATGATCAAGACAAGGAGGATGAAGAACCAAGACCGCCACACCCAAGAGTCCACCAAGCAATCCAACGAGATCACCCCATCGACACCATCCACGGCGACATTCATAAGGGGGTAACCACTAGATCTCGTGTTGCACATTTTTGTGAGCATTACTCTTTTGTTTCCTCTATTGAGCCACACAGGGTAGAGGAAGCACTACAAGATTCAGATTGGGTGGTGGCGATGCAAGAGGAGCTCAACAATTTCACTAGAAATGAGGTATGGCATTTAGTTCCACGTCCTAATCAAAATGTTGTAGGAACCAAGTGAGTCTTCC
Organism: Zea mays; assembly: GCF_902167145.1. Classification (NCBI taxonomy): domain Eukaryota; kingdom Viridiplantae; phylum Streptophyta; class Magnoliopsida; order Poales; family Poaceae; genus Zea; species Zea mays. The sequence continues at coordinate 29,161,757 of NC_050098.1, read as the reverse complement.
GCAACAAGCAAGATGAGCATGGTGTGGTGACTAGGAACAAAGCCCGACTTGTAGCCAAGGGGTATTCACAAGTCGAAGGTTTGGATTTCGGTGAAACCTATGCACCCGTAGCTAGGCTTGAGTCAATTCGCATATTACTTGCCTATGCTACTTACCATGGCTTTAAGCTTTATCAAATGGACGTGAAAAGTGCCTTCCTCAACGGACCAATCAAGGAAGAGGTCTATGTTGAGCAACCTCCTGGCTTTGAAGATAGTGAGTACCCTAACTATGTATATAAACTCTCTAAGGCGCTTTATGGGCTCAAGCAAGCCCCAAGAGCATGGTATGAATGCCTAAGAGATTTTCTTATTGATAATGGCTTCAAAGTCGGAAAGGCCGATCCTACTCTATTCACTAAAACTCTTGACAATGATTTGTTTGTATGCCAAATTTATGTTGATGATATTATATTTGGGTCTACTAACGAATCTACATGTGAGGAATTTAGTAGGATCATAACACAGAAATTCGAGATGTCAATGATGGGGGAGTTGAAGTACTTCTTGGGATTTCAAGTGAAGCAACTCCAAGAGGGCACCTTCATTAGCCAAACAAAGTATATTCAAGACATTCTCAACAAGTTTGGAATGAAGGATGCCAAGCCCATCAAGACACCCATGGGAACCAATGGGCATCTCGACCTCGACACGGGAGGTAAGTCCGTCGATCAAAAGGTATACCGGTCGATGATAGGTTCTTTACTATACTTATGTGCATCTCGACCGGATATAATGCTTTCCGTATGCATGTGTGCAAGATTCCAAGCCGACCCTAAGGAAGCTCACCTTATGGCCGTAAAACAAATCTTGAGATATTTAGTTCATACTCCTAAGTTTGGGCTTTGGTATCCTAGGGGATCCACATTTGATTTGATTGGTTATTCGGATGCCGATTGGGCGGGGTGTAAATTTAATAGAAAGAGCACATCGGGGACTTGCCAGTTCTTGGGAAGATCCTTGGTGTCTTGGGCTTCAAAGAAGCAAAATTCCGTAGCTCTTTCTACCGCCGAAGCCGAGTATATTGCCGCAGGCCATTATTGCGCACAATTACTTTGGATGAGGCAAACCCTTAGGGACTATGGTTACAAATTAACCAAAGTTCTTCTTCTATGTGATAATGAGAGTGCAATCCGCATGGCGGATAATCCCGTTGAGCATAGCCGCACTAAACACATAGCCATTCGGTATCATTTTTAAAGGGATCACCAACAAAAGGGGGATATCGAGATTGCTTACATTAACACTAAAGAACAATTGGCCGATATCTTTACCAAGCCACTAGATGAACAAACTTTTAACAAACTTAGGCATGAGCTAAATATTCTTGATTCTAGGAATTTCTTTTGATGTCTTGCACACATAGCTCATTAATATACCTTTGATCATGTCTCTTTTATATGCTATGACTAATGTGTTTTCAAGTATATTTCAAACCAAGTCATAGGTGTATTGAAAGGGAATTGGAGTCTTCGGCGAAGACAAAGGCTTCCACTCCACTCCATCAACTCATCCTTCGCCGTCGCTCCGAGCAACTCTTCGTCTTTGGTATAATCTTCACTCATATGTTATTTACCAAAGGGGGAGAAAGTAGTTTAGAGGGCTTATATTTCACTCAAGTATCCGTTTTGGCGATTCATGCCAAAGGGGGAGAAAGTATTAGCCCAAAGCAAAAGGACCGCACCACCACCGATTTCAAAAATATGTTCAAATGATGAAAATTTTCAAGTGATATCTTTGTTGGGACTATGCTTCATCGCCGAAGGTCTTGTAGGAAGAAGCAGCTTCGGCTGAAGCTGTCCGCATGAGATGACCGAAGGATCCTCTTCATGAAGCTTCGGAATTACAAACCGACTTAAAAGTAGAATGACCTTTTAGTCCATAAATGTTTGGGTCGCTGTTGTAATCCCTTATAAGGGGCATAATTGTAATTCCCCACAGGCTGTGTCCTGTGCCTATAAATAGTGAACAGTATTCCTTTACTGTTCACGGATTCCGGTATTTGCAATCGCATCATTCGGGAACCAATCTTTGCCAAGGCAGAGGTATAACTGTATTCAATGATTAAATATACTGAGTAAATATAATATGGTTCGTTTATGATTCATTTACCTTTGATACTCTATATTTTATGTTATCTTATACAATCTATTAAAATTCAATTACGAAGATTTAACCTTCGTAATCGTATTGTCATCAACCTTCGTCCAAGGTCCATTAATCCCCAAGGGAATAATGCTTCGTTGGACGAAGGACATTAACATTTAACATTTTATGTTGCCTTGTTCTTAATTCATAGCATTTGAGAACAAGTCCCCAACATTGGCGCCCACCTCCGGTCAACTCACTTCCACTTTTTGAGCTGATGGCTTCGATTAACGATCAAGCTGGAGCTGCTTCGGCCCCGAAGCTGGTGTTCCCGATAACAGGTGGTTCGTGCTCAGAACCAGCCAACAAAAAGCAGAAGAAAGAGGCGCAGAGAAGGGTACAACATGTTGGAGTGCAGGGACCCTTCATCAAGTCAAGATGGTCACACATTCCAATCACCTTCTCCCAAGAGGATCTTCAGCTCAAGGATTTTCCTCATAACGATGCTATGGTTATTTCTTGCGTTATCAAAGGATTTCTGGTCCACAATGTTTTGGTTGATACAGGCAGTGCAGCTGATATTATATTTGCTAAGGCCTTCAGACAAATGCAAGAGCCAGAAGACAAGATTCATGATGCTACACACCCTCTCTGTGGCTTCGGAGGAAGACAGATTGTAGCACTGGGCAAGATCACCATGCCAGTGACCTTCGGCTTCATCAACAACACCAGAACCGAGCAAGTTGTGTTTGACATTGTTGACATGGAATACCCTTACAATGCAATTATTGGTCGTGGCACCCTCAATGCTTTCGAAGCAATTCTTCATCCTGCTTACCTTTGCATGAAGATACCTTCGGATCAAGGACCCATTGCTATTCATGGAAGTCAGGAAGCTGCCAGAAGGGCCGAAGGAAACTGGACTGACTCAAAAGCAATCCATAACATAGATGGAGCTGAAGCTTGTGAACAGTACAAATTCAGAAGGGAGAAAGCAGCTTCACCAGATCAGCCGAAGCCCATGCTCTTATGTGAGGACATAGCAGAGCAGAAGGTGCTGTTGGGCTCTCAATTATCCGAAGAACAGGAGAAAACCTTGATAAGGTTTTTGTTCAACAACAAAGATGTTTTTGCATGGTCAGCCAATGATCTTTGCGGAGTTAACAGGGATGTTATTGAACACTCGCTCAATGTTGACCCATCTTTCAGACCCAGAAAGCAGAGGCTTCGGAAAATGTCTGATGACAAGGCCGAAGGCGCTCGCAATGAAGTCAAAAGACTCCTCAGTGCAGGAGTTATCAGAGAAGTAAAGTACCCAGAATGGCTAGCTAACACTGTTATGGTAAAAAAGGCCAATGGCGAATGGCGAATGTGTATCGATTTTACGGATCTCAACAAGGCCTGTCCGAAGGACGAATTCCCATTGCCAAGGATAGACTCCTTAGTTGATGCAGCAGCTTCGTCAGAGCTTATGAGTCTTCTCGATTGTTATTCAGGTTATCATCAAATTTGGATGAAGAAGGAGAATGAGCCGAAGACCAGTTTCATAACCCCTAGTGGAACATATTGTTACCTTCGGATGCCTGAGGGGCTCAAGAACGCTGGAGGAAGTTTCAGCAGAATGACTGTGAAGGTTCTCCAGTCTCAGATAGGCAGAAATGTGCTAACTTATGTTGATGATATCATTGTAAAAAGCACGAAACAGGAAAATCACATTGCTGATTTGCAGGAGACCTTCGCCAGTTTTAGACAAGCTGGTCTAAAGTTGAATCCAGAAAAATGTGTCTTCAGAGTAAAGAAGGGGAAATTTCTTGGATGCTTGGTTTCAACAAAGGGAATCGAAGCTAATCCAAGTAAAATTGAAGCTATACTTTGAATGGAGCCACCAACTACAAAAAAGGGGGCCCAAAGATTGACAGGGAGGCTGGCATCTCTCAATAGATTCATATCCAGATCAGCAGAGAGAAATTTACCATTCTTCGAAGTGCTGAAATCAGCCGAAGTCTTTCAATGGGGACCAAGCCAACAAAAAGCCTTCGAGGAACTGAAGCAATATTTGATAGATTTAATAACATTAACTCCACCAACGCCAGGGGCTCCTTTGTTATTATATGTGGCAGCTTCGCATTCAGCGGTAAGTGCAGCACTTGTCCAGGAGAAGCTTGATGGCCAAGTCAAGAAGCAGGTCCCAGTGTATTTTGTATCTGAAGTTCTTAGTATATCAAAGAAAAACTATACAAAATTGGAGAAGGTGTTATATGCTGTTTTGATGGCATCCAGGAAGCTTCGGCATTACTTTCAAGCATACAATATTGTTGTTCCTTCTTCACAACCGTTGAAGGATATTATGAGAAATAGAGAAGCTACTGGACGGATTGGAAAATGGGCTGCAAGGCTCAATGAATTTTGCATTGATTATGTGCATAGATCTTCAATCCAGTCTCAAGCGTTGGCAGATTTCATTGCTGACTGGACGCCAGGGGCTCAGGATGAAGAAACAAATAAAGATGCCGAAGTATGGACAGTGTTTTGCGATGGGTCTTGGGGAACCTTCGGAGCAGGAGCAGCCGCTGTGTTGGTCTCACCATCCAAAGTTAAAACTTGTTATGCAGCAAGACTCGATTTTAGTTGTACTAACAATATTACTGAGTACGAAGCCCTGCTTTTGGGCCTTCGGAAGTTAAAAGCAATGGGAATCAGAAGGGCCATTCTTAAAACTGATTCCCAGGTTGTTTCGGGTCATATCGACAAGAGTTGTAAGGCTAAAGATCCGAAGCTTGAAAAATATCTAGACACGGTCCGAAGGATTGAAGCTTCCTTCGAAGGATTTTCTGTCAAAAATATCCCTCGAGGACAAAATGAGCATGCTGATTTGCTAGCTAAGTCAGCAGCACAGGGGCTGTCCTTACCTTCGGATGTGTTCTTCGAAACAATAAAAGCACCTTCAGTGGAACTTCTTGAAAGAGCAGTCCTCAATATATCTCCTGTTTATAGTGAAGACTGGAGAACTGAGATTATCTCTTACCTTCAGGGTAATTTCCTTTCAGATGACGAAATTTACAACAGGAGGATAGAGGCAAGAGCTCGTCCATATGTCATGATAGAAGGGGAGTTGTACAAGCATGGAGTTTGTGCTCCATTACTCAAGTGTTTATCTAGAGCCGAAGGCATAGAATTGATGAAAGAAATACATGCAGGCCTGTGTGGATCTCACATTGGATCTAGGTCGTTACTTGGAAAAGTTTTCTGTCAAGGGTTTTATTGGCCGAAGGCAGCTTCGGATGCAGCGGAATTAGTTCAAAAGTGCGAAGGTTGTCAGAAATGTGCAAGAAATCAAAAACAACCTTCGTCCCTAACTCAGCTGATACAACCCATCTGGCCATTGCAAAGGTGGGGCCTTGACTTGTTAGGTCTGTTACCACCGGCCCAAGGAAACTTAAGATATGTTGTAGTGGCTGTGGAATATTTTTCTAAATGGATTGAGGCAAAGCCTTTAGCCACAATAACTTCGGCCACCATTCAAAAGTTTTTCTGGCAGAATATTGTTTGTCATTTCGGAGTACCAAAGGCCATCACTGTAGATAATGGAACACAGTTCGACTCTGAAGCTTTCAGAGAATTCTGTGATCAAATTGGCACGAAGATCCATTTTGCATCAGTCAGGCATCCGGAGTCAAATGGACTCGTTGAAAGAGCCAATGGCATCATAATGACAGGAATAATGAAGTTAATCTTCAATCAACCCAAGGGAAAGTGGCCAGATCAATTAATCAAAGTGGTATGGAGCCACAACACAACAACATCAAGGTCAACAGGCTTTACTCCATTCAAATTATTGTTTGGTGACGAAGCAATAACCCCGGAAGAAGCTAAAACTGGATCATAAGAGTAGTAGCTTCGGCAGAATCAGATCCTGAAGCTGATCATTCTGTGGAAAAAGATGCTATAGAAGGGATCAGGCTTCAAGCTGTGGAGAACATCAATAAATATCAAGCCGAAACAATCAAATGACGTGATAGAAAGGTTCGGCTAAAGAATATTGAGCCAGGACATTTGGTGCTTCGGAGAGTGGCTAACCCAGATACAGTGGGCAAGTTGCAGTTGAAATGGGAGGGACCTTTTTTGGTAGTATCTTCGTCAAGACCCGGTTCATACAGATTGAAGGATATGGACGGCAACGACATTCCTAGATCTTGGAATGCGGATGAGCTTCGGCGATATTATGTATAACTTGATGTAATTTTTTATATTTTATATTTTTTCTTTCATGGCACCCTTTTCCTTTCTGAAGGGGGAGAAAGGTTTTTAATGGGGCCATCACATGTAATTTCCTTTTTTAGCTTTATAAGAGCAAAATCCCCCAAAGATGTAAATGTAAAAGCTGAGAACGCACCATCGAGTGCCGGAAAGAAACAGGGAAGAAGCTCCAAAGTTGTTCCTAAGGGAATGCAGAGCTTACAGCAAAAAATAAACGCTGATTCCGCCGAAAGTAAAAGGCGAAGAAGCTCCAAAGACGTTCCTAAGGGAATGCAGAGCTTACAGCGAAAAGTCAACGCTGATTCCGCTGAAGTAAAAGGCGAAGAAGCTCCTAAGGGAGGCTTACAGCGAAAAGTCAGCGCTGATATGTGATTGTTTCTAAGGAAATAACGGTTGTGATTATGACTTCGGATATGTGTTTGGACATTCATTTGCACATCACATTACATCATAACATTTGCATTCATAAACATTCATCCAGGCATATGTAGGATAACCATCATCATAGCATAAGTGGTTGCTTCGGCAAAAAGGAAAAAACTGTCTTTTGTACTTCGTCGTGTACGAAAAGAAGAGCTTCGGAAAAAGGAAAAGTTGTTTTTTATGCTTCGCTGTGTACGAAAAGAAGGGAAGGTGTTTTTTCGCCTTCGGCTAAAAAAGATAATTTCGTCCACATCAAAGCGTCTCTCATACATTAATGGAAGGGTAAGAGCATATTACAAGGTATGAACAGAATTCATTAAGAACAGTTTAGTCATATTTACAAAAGTTATTTCAAAAGTTTCTTGAGTTTGTCTACAGTCTACTCCTACTGATCTTCATGAGGCCTCAGCTTCAGCGTCATACTCTTTAAGCATCGGTCTCGGCTTCGTCATCCTACATGAATTAAGTTGTTGTGGGTCAAAACCAAGCTTGAAGGAAAAGGTAAGCACAAGGTATGATTTCTTACTGGTTCAAGATGACTCCGAGCTTCGTCTCCAGCCTTTTCTCGCCTGCCTTTTGTCCATATCATCTTTACAAATCTATTAGAAATGCTTCGGGCAAGGTCAGGAATATCATCTAAAATTGATGGTGATAGAGTGAAATTGGGCCTATTAACAATTTTTCCATGGTCGCAGCCAGCTTTCAGAAAAGCTGCAGCAGTGCCCCGAGAAGCTACCCAGGCACAGAAGTCACCGTGCCCGGCTATAACTTCGTCAAGCTCATCAATTTCACCCTCAATATGTTCGAAGGTCTTTGGTAAATCTTCAGTTGACGGGGTGAACTTCCCACTGCTGGCCCCGACTGAGTGGAAGATTTTTCTCAGTCGTTGAATACATTTATTGCTAAACTCCAAACATTTGTCTTGAAGGCTTGCCAATAATTTTTTCAAATCTGAATTTTGTTGGACTTCGGCTTCAAGTTTCGTATTAAGTTCTTGCTTTTCTTTTTCAAACTGTTCAGATTGGCAGAGAAGCTTCGTATTCAATTCTGCTACTTTAGCTTCGGCTTCTGCCAATAAGCTTTCAGTTGTCTGAAGCTCGAAGTTTTTCTTTTCAATAGTAGCTTATTGCTCTTTTATTTTGCTCTCTAAATTTTCAATTATAACCTCGTGTTTTTTGTCTTCTAGATCTTGCTGCATTTTCAAAGCCTTGCTCAACAGCATACTCTGCACGTAAACAACCTTCGTTAGACATGTCTTCATTATTAAAAACAATAAAAGTCAAGGGAAAAGTAGTTCACCTTGAAATTGGAATAAAATAAACTACCAACGATATGTTGTCGTCGGTAGCGGCTAATGTCCGTTTCCAGCTTCGGAAAACCGATACTCTTTGATAGAGTACCGATAACCTTAGCTCCAGTTTGATCCCGGATACAGTCTAATTTTTCATCGTCAATACCCCCGAAGAGGAGTGCTCCTGGTTTATATCCGCAAGATTTGGCATATTCTTTAAGCTCTTCTATTTCGGTTTTTGACAATTCTTGTCCAACTAAATTTTGAAACATGAAGGCTTCGTCCTCTGAAGCTTCGTCAGCAATTTCCTTTTCTTTCTCAGACACTGCGGCCATGGCCTCTTCGGCGGCAGTAGTGGCTTCTTCTGTGGCCATGTTTAGCAGCATTTTGTCAATGTGTTCGATTGTGCTTGCCAAATTCAAATCTTCAGTTGAGGTAGCTTCGGTAGCCGCGACCTCCGAAGGTGTGACTTCAATATTTGTTATTTCCTCAGCCGCTGGTATCTTCTGAGCTGAAGCTCTCGGTGGTGTTTTGTCAATGACTTCTGTCACTGCGATGATTCTTTGTCTCTTTGTTTTAGTTGTTTTCTTCGTTTTTTCGGGCTCCTTTTCCTTCTGAAAAAACTTTGTCAGTTGAGGCCCCAATGGACTTAGCTTCGCAGACAGGGATTCAGTCATTACCTTCAAAATCTCTTCCACGTCAGTGGCAGAGCGTGATGCGGGAGTCTCCTCTTCGTCGGATACTTTTTGCTTCGGAGATGATACTTTCCTCTTCTTCGGAATATTCTTCTTTTTTGGTGGTTCTTTCTCATCTTCATTTAAAGCTTCGGCTACCCTTTTCCTTTTTCGGCCTTCGACACCTTTATTCAGATTTTCGTAGTCAGGGTATTCAAAACCCAGGGCGTCCAGCACTCGATTCAGTCTTCGCTTCGGACGGGTACCGAAGGCCGCAGTCATCAACTGATCCTCTTTTTTGGAGTAATTACCGAGTATTTCATTACGCATTATTTCAATTGTGTCCAGCCACTCTTGGCAAGGTGTTTTAAAATATTTCTTAAACTTGTAATAGTAAGGTAACCGCACAAGTTCCCCTTCTTTCTTCTCCCCCTCTAGCTTCGGCATTTCCCATTCTTTTAAGGTAGGAAAAACCCTGAAAGCCAAAAACTCTTGAACCAGGTCTCTTGTGCTGATATGCTCTGAAATAATTTTAAACTCAGCCAACGCTTTTTGGGTTGGACCTTCTGGTGTCATGTTGCAATGAGGTCGGGTTTCTCCGAAGATTAGTTCAAGCGGACTCTGCACAAGCTTCTCCTTGTCGTCATCAACCTTGACGTAGAACCATTCCGATTTCCAGCCTGCCGGCCACTTGCTTCGATAGCTGATGACAGGAAACTTTGTGGTTTTCCGATAGGCAAAATTATAGCAACCAAAGTTATCATGCAATCCATCTTTTCTAGCCTTCGTCTGATAATGCAGCTCATGAACTCGACAAAAGCTGTCGGCAAACGGCTCCACCGCCTGACTTCGGAGGGCCCAGATATAAACGCTAAGCCTAACGATAGCGTTAGGAGTCAGCTGATGAAAGTAGATCCCAAACCTCTTCAATACATCTGCAATAATCCCATGCAGGGGGAATCTCAACCCAGCCTTTAGAAAGCTCTTGAAAATGACTATTTCATCCTTCTCTGGCTTCGGGGTAGTTTCTTCCCCCCCGAAGCGTAGTAGCTTCTTCTGACTTTCACTGAAATAACCCGACTTCACCATCTTGGAGAGATCAGCCTTCGAAACAGTCGACTTTCCGAAGTCCAAGTGGCTGGGCTTACTTGGCATGGCAATACGATAATCATCTTCGGAATCAGTTTCCTCAATGTTTCCTTCTTCCGCTTCGGCAGTCGCCTGTTCTGTCTCAGCAGTGGGGATTTCTTCCGGGGTTACCAGTCCGGATCGTTGCATCGCTTCGGAGATGGGAACAGTCTCCGATCCTTCAGCTTCGCCTCCCTCACGCTCAACCCTAGCGGTAGAACGCACTCTGGCCATTTAACTCTGAATTTTTTGGGAACTAAATGCTTTTTCTTCCGAAGCTTTTTCTTCTGACGAAGTAGGCTTCAAACTAGAGCTTCGTCTGATTCTGAGAGTCAAGCTTCGGCTATGGTTAAAAATTTTGGCAGCAAAACAGTGCAAATAACAATGAATGCTGTGGTAACTTCACACCTACTCGTCTGTTTATATAGTGATGCAGGTAAGAAGGTGAATCACCAGGATTTTTACACCAGGCGGACAACCGCTTGCACTCGCTGCGCGGTGGACCGCAGAGACCAAACAGTAGCTCTGCAAGGTGGGACCGCTACGCGCTCGGAAACTGAATCGTTTCTCGACAACGAGCTCAGGGAAGGTGTTTTTTGGACCTTCGGCTTCCCGAAGCTTAAGAGACTTTTTTCACGGATCAAGCTCGTTACGAAAAACGATCTAGCGCCACGAAAGGGGCTACTGTTGGGACTATGCTTCGTCACCGAAGGTCTTGTAGGAAGAAGCAGCTTCGGCTGAAGCTGTCCGCATGAGATGACCGAAGGATCCTCTTCATGAAGCTTCGGAATTACAAACCGACTTAAAAGTAGAATGACCTTTTAGTCCATAAATGTTTGGGTCGCTGTTGTAATCCCTTATAAGGGGCATAATTGTAATTCCCCACAGGCTGTGTCCTGTGCCTATAAATAGTGAACAGTATTCCTTTACTGTTCACGGATTCCGGTATTTGCAATCGCATCATTCGGGAACCAATCTTTGCCAAGGCAGAGGTATAACTGTATTCAATGATTAAATATACTGAGTAAATATAATATGGTTCGTTTATGATTCATTTACCTTTGATACTCTATATTTTATGTTATCTTATACAATCTATTAAAATTCAATTACGAAGATTTAACCTTCGTAATCGTATTGTCATCAACCTTCGTCCAAGGTCCATTAATCCCCAAGGGAATAATGCTTCGTTGGACGAAGGACATTAACATTTAACATTTTATGTTGCCTTGTTCTTAATTCATAGCATTTGAGAACAAGTCCCCAACATTGGCGCCCACCTCCGGTCAACTCACTTCCACTTTTTGAGCTGATGGCTTCGATTAACGATCAAGCTGGAGCTGCTTCGGCCCCGAAGCTGGTGTTCCCGATAACAGGTGGTTCGTGCTCAGAACCAGCCAACAAAAAGCAGAAGAAAGAGGCGCAGAGAAGGGTACAACATGTTGGGGTGCAGGGACCCTTCATCAAGTCAAGATGGTCACACATTCCAATCACCTTCTCCCAAGAGGATCTTCAGCTCAAGGATTTTCCTCATAACGATGCTATGGTTATTTCTTGCGTTATCAAAGGATTTCTGGTCCACAATGTTTTGGTTGATACAGGCAGTGCAGCTGATATTATATTTGCTAAGGCCTTCAGACAAATGCAAGAGCCAGAAGACAAGATTCATGATGCTACACACCCTCTCTGTGGCTTCGGAGGAAGACAGATTGTAGCACTGGGCAAGATCACCATGCCAGTGACCTTCGGCTTCATCAACAACACCAGAACCGAGCAAGTTGTGTTTGACATTGTTGACATGGAATACCCTTACAATGCAATTATTGGTCGTGGCACCCTCAATGCTTTCGAAGCAATTCTTCATCCTGCTTACCTTTGCATGAAGATACCTTCGGATCAAGGACCCATTGCTATTCATGGAAGTCAGGAAGCTGCCAGAAGGGCCGAGGGAAACTGGACTGACTCAAAAGCAATCCATAACATAGATGGAGCTGAAGCTTGTGAACAGTACAAATTCAGAAGGGAGAAAGCAGCTTCACCAGATCAGCCGAAGCCCATGCTCTTATGTGAGGACATAGCAGAGCAGAAGGTGCTGTTGGGCTCTCAATTATCCGAAGAACAGGAGAAAACCTTGATAAGGTTTTTGTTCAACAACAAAGATGTTTTTGCATGGTCAGCCAATGATCTTTGTGGAGTTAACATGGATGTTATTGAACACTCGCTCAATGTTGACCCATCTTTCAGACCCAGAAAGCAGAGGCTTCGGAAAATGTCTGATGACAAGGCCGAAGGCGCTCGGAATGAAGTCAAAAGACTGTTGGGACTATGCTTCGTCGCCGAAGGTCTTGTAGGAAGAAGCAGCTTCGGCTGAAGCTGTCCGCATGAGATGACCGAAGGATCCTCTTCATGAAGCTTCGGAATTACAAACCGACTTAAAAGTAGAATGACCTTTTAGTCCATAAATGTTTGGGTCGCTGTTGTAATCCCTTATAAGGGGCATAATTGTAATTCCCCACAGGTTGTGTCCTGTGCCTATAAATAGTGAACAGTATTCCTTTATTGTTCACGGATTCCGGTATTTGCAATCGCATCATTCGGGAACCAATCTTTGCCAAGGCAGAGGTATAACTGTATTCAATGATTAAATATACTGAGTAAATATAATATGGTTCGTTTATGATTCATTTACCTTTGATACTCTATATTTTATGTTATCTTATACAATCTATTAAAATTCAATTACGAAGATTTAACCTTCGTAATCGTATTGTCATCAACCTTCGTCCAAGGTCCATTAATCCCCAAGGGAATAATGCTTCGTTGGACGAAGGACATTAACATTTAACATTTTATGTTGCCTTGTTCTTAATTCATAGCATTTGAGAACAAGTCCCCAACAATCTTCAAGTGATATCTTATTGTTTTCAAAAGGGGGAGAAAGTAGTATTTTCAACTTGGTATCTTATTATTGATATAATTTCAAATTGGTACACCCTTTTCAAAAACTAATATCTTAAAACCCTCTTGAACACTAAGAGGAGGATTTTATTAAGGGGGGGTTTTGTTTAGTCAAAGGAAAAGCATTTGAAATAGGGGGAGAAAATTTCAAATCTTGAAAATGCTTCTCAAAAATCTTATTCATTTACCTTTGACCATTTGCAAAAGGACTTTGAAAAGAATTTACAAAAATTTGCAAAACAAAACATGTGGTGCAAACGAGGTCCAAAATGTTAAAAAGAAACAATCCATGCATATCTTATGTGAATTAATATTGGCTCAATTCTAAGTAACCTTTGCACTTACAATAATGCAAACTAGTTCAATTATGCACTTCTATACTTGCTTTGGTTTGTGTTGGCATCAATCACCAAAAAGGGGGAGATTGAAAGGGAATTAGGCTTACACCTTTTTTCCTAATTGATTTTGGTGGTTGAATTGCCCAACACAAATAATTAGACTAACTAGTTTGCTCTAGTCTATAAGTTCTACAGGTGCCAAAGGTTCACAATAAGCCAATAAAAGGACCAATAAAGGGTTCAAACAAAGAGAGCAAAAGACAACCCAAAGGCACCCTGGTCTGGCGCACCGGACAGTGTCCGATGCACCACCGGACAGTGTCCGGTGCACCAGGGCACTCGACGCTGAACTCGCTACATTCGGGAATTTCAGAGGGCGCTCCGCTATAATTCACCGGACTGTCCGGTGTACACCGGACTGTCCGGTGTGCCAGCGGAGCAACGGCTACTTCGCGCGCAACGGTCGACTGCAACCACATTCAATGCGCTACAGTGCGCGCCAGAGTCAGAGCACGCGCGGTTGGCGCACCGGACAGTCTACAGGACCTGTCCGATGCACCACCAGACAGCCCAGAGGCCCCACAAGTCAGAGCTCCAACGGTCGAACCCCAATGGTCTGCTGACGTGCCTGGCGCACCGGACAGTGTTCGGTGGCGCACCGGACTGTCCGGTGCACCATGCGACAGCACACTTCCAACGACCATTTTTGGTGGTTGGGGCTATAAATACCCCAACCACCCCACATTCAATGGCATCCAAGTTTCTACACTTCTACACCTTACAAGAGTTATAGCATTCAATACAAGACACACCAAAGAGATCAAATCCTCTCCCAACTCCACACAAAGCTTTAGTGATTAGAGAGAGTGATTTGTTGTGTTCATTTGAGCTCTTGCGCTTGGATTGCTTCTTTTTTCTCATTCTTCTTGTGATCAAACTCATTTGTAATTGAGGCAAGAGACACCAATTGTGTGGTGGTCCTTGCGGGAACTTTGTGTTCCGATTGATTGAGAAGAGAAGCTCACTCGGTCTAAGTGACCGTTTGAGAGAGGGAAAGGGTTGAAAGAGACCCGGTCTTCGTGACCACCTCAACGGGGAGTAGTTTGCAAGAACCGAACCTCGATAAAACAAATCATCGTGTCTCGCTCTTTATTCTCTCACGATTTGTTTTGCGCCCTCTCTCTCGGACTCGTTTCTATTTCTAACGCTAACTCGGCTTGAAGTTGTGCTTAAGTTTGTAAATTTCAAATTCGCCCTATTCACCCCCCTCTAGGCGACTTTCACTATGCGCCGCAACGATGGCCTCTAAACGAGCTATAGTACCAAGAGAGGCACTCTCTCTCCACAAATTTGGGGGAGCGGCAACCGGCCCCCCTCCTCTTGAACCTTGTTCACGACAGTCATTTGTAATAGAGAAAAAATTGGTAAATTATGATGCATTATGTATAGTGTCGGGGACCATAATTAGGGGTACCCTCAAGGCTCCTAATTCTCAACTGGTAACCCCCATCAGCATAAAGCTGCAAAGGCCTGATGGGCGCGATTAAGTCAGGGATCAGTCCATTCGAGGGACTCGATCACGCCTCGCCCGAGCCTAGCCTCGGACAAGGGCAGCCGACCCCAGGGGATTTCCGTCTCGCCCGAGGCCCCCCTCCAGCGGCAAACATATTTCCGGCTCGCCCGAGGCCCTGCCTTCGCCAAGAAGCAACCCTGACTAAATCGCCGCACCGACCGACCGAATCGCAGGAGCATTTAATGCGAAGGTGGCCTGACACCTTTATCCTGACGCGCGCCCCCCGGCCGGCAGAGCCGAAGTGACCGGCGTCACTTCGCCGCTCCAGTGACCGGCCTGACAGAAGGACAGCGCCGCCTGCGCCACTCCGACTGCGGTGCCACTTGACAGAGTGAGACTGACAGGCAGTCAGGCCCTGCCAAAGGCACCATAGGAAGCTCCGCTTCGCCCGACCCAGGGCTCGGACACGGGCTAAGTCCCGGAAGACGACGAACTCCGCTCCGCCCGACCTAGGGCTCGGACACGGGCTAAGTCCCGGAAGACGGCGAACTCCGCTCCGCCCGACCCAGGGCTCGGACACGGGCTAAGTCCCAGAAGATGACGAACTCCGCTCCGCCCGACCCAGGGCTCGGACACGGGCTCAGCCCCAGAAGACGACGAACTCCGCTCCGCCCGACCCAGGGCTCGGACTTGGGCTCAGCCCTAGAAGACGACGAACTCCGCCTCGCCCGACCCAGGGGCTCAGACTCGACCTCGGCCACGGAAGACAGACTCGACCTCGGCTTCGGAGGAGCTTCCACATCGCCCGACCTAGGGCGCAGACCAGCCACGTCAACAGGAGGCGCCATCATCACCCTACCCCGAGCTGACTCGGGCCGCAGGGAACAAGACCGGTGTCCCATCTGGCTCGCTCCGCCAGATAGGCAATGATGGCGCCCCGCGTACTCTGTGACGACGGCGGCTCTCAGCCCCCTTACGGAAGCAAGAGGACGTCATCAAGGACTCAACCACTCCGACAGCTGTCCCTCCGCCAGGCTCCATCGCTCCTCCGACGGCCACGACATCACACCAGCTGGGTGCCAAAATCTCTCCGGCTGCCACAACGGCATGTACTTAGGGCTCTAGCTCTCCTCCGCTAGACACGTAGCACTCTGCTACACCCCCCATTGTACACCTGGATCCTCTCCTTACGCCTATAAAAGGAAGGACCAGGGCCCTCTTAGAGAGGGTTGGCCGCGCGGGGACAAGGACGAGACAGGCGCTCGCTTGAAGCCGCTCGCTCCCTCTCCCGCGTGGACGCTTGTAACCCCCTACTGCAAGCGCACCCGACCTGGGCGCGGGACGAACACGAAGGCCGTGGGATTCCCACCTCTCTCACGCCGGTCTCCGGCCGCCTCGCTCTCCCCCCTTCGCGCTCGCCCCCGCGCTCGACCCATCTGGGCTGGGGCACGCGGCGACATTCACTCGTCGGCCCAGGGACCCCCCGGTCTCGAAACGCCGACAGTTGGCGCGCCAGGTAGGGGCCTGCTGCGTGTTGACGAACAGCTTCCCGTCAAAGCTCCAGATGGGCAGTCTCCAGCAACCTCTCCAACCCGGGACGGTGCTCCGTTTCGGGAGTCTTGAGTTCATGTCCCTCGACGGCAGCTACGACATGATACTCCTTCCACCGCCGCGCGACAACGACAATGGCGGCCGACAGCCCGCCCGCCGGCGGCGGAATCGACGACGTCTTCCCCGCGTGGTGGAACAACAACCTTCGAGCTCATCCCGCCCTCTTCCCCGCCGACGGAGGGGAAGGCAGGGCAACCAAGGCCAAGCAGGAGGCAGCGCCTCGTCGGCTGTCGAGCGAGTCGACAGCGCCGGCACCCCAACGGGGGGCGCACCGGGTATCGACTTCGCGCTTGAGACGAAGACGAGCGTCGTCTCCCCGCGACACGCCAATCCCGAGCAAGCGGACGACGCCAGCGCGCTCGCGAAAAGCTTGCTGGACGTCACCCTCATACCTGAGACGACGGTGTAGTCAGTCCCCGACGTGACTTTATCGCCGCTCGTCGACCAAGAGGTACCGACTGATTCCCATCCCACGTCATTTGGATTTAGCCTCAACCCGCCTAGCGACCCCGCTTTGGCGGGCGCTCTCATAGAGGCGAGTCCAAACCCTCTGGGGTTTCGCATGCGGTCGCCTTGGGACCGGCTGACGAACGTCTCGACCTACGGGCCCTCTGGGTCCGAGGAAGACGACGAGCCCAGCATCTGCTGGGATTTCTCTGGACTTGGCAACCCCAGTGCCATGCGGGACTTCATGACCGCATGTGACTACTGCCTCTCTGACTGTTCCGACGGTAGCCGCAGCCTCGGCGACGAGGACTGCGGCCCAAGCCGCGAATGTTTCCACGTCGATCTAGGGGGTCCCTCCGAAGGCAATCATCTCGGCATGCTGGAGGACAGTGATCTCCCTAGGCCGGTGCCCCGCGTTGACATCCCACGGGAGCTAGCTGTGGTCCCCGTTCAGGCGGGGGGCCATGACCCACAGCTCGAGCAAATCCGCGGGGTGCAGGTCAGGCTCGACGAGGGAGCAGGAGCGCTTGAGCCGATCCGCCGGGACGTCGGGCAGGCATGGGCGGGCCAACCCCCGGCCGGAGAAATACGTCATCTGCCCCGGGGCTTCCAGCACCGCGTCGCCGACGACGTCAGGGTCAGGCCACCACCCGCATCTAGTGGGGTCGACCAGAACCTGGCTGCAGCAGCGATGCTTCTCCGCGCGATGCCGGAGCCATCAACCACCGAGGCCGGCGAATCCAGGGGGAGCTCAAGAATCTCCTGGAAGGCGCCGCGGTCCGACGGGCCGAGAGCTCTGCCTCCCGAAGGCAGGGGTACCCCTCGGAACCTCATGCCGCGACTTCTCGATTCATGCGGGAAGCCTCGGTCTACACCGGGCGCACGCGCAACACCGCGCCTGCGGCCCCGGGCCGCCTCGGCAACGAGCACCATCACCGCGACCGTCGGGCCCACCTCGACGAGAGGGTGCGCCGAGGCTACCACCCCAGGCGTGGGGGACGCTACGATAGCGGGGAGGATTGGAGTCCCTCGCCCGAACCACCCGGTCCGCAGGCCTTCAGCCGGGCCATCCGACGGGCACCGTTCTCGACCTGGTTCCGACCCCCGACTACTATCACAAAGTACTCTGGGGAGACGAGACCGGAACTGTGGCTCGCGGACTACCGTCTGGCCTGCCAACTGGGTGGAACGGACGATGACAACCTCATCATCCGCAACCTCCCCCTGTTCCTCTCCGATACCGCTCGCGCCTGGTTGGAGCACCTGCCTCCGGGGCAGATCTCCAACTGGGACGACCTAGTCCAAGCTTTCGCCGGCAATTTCCAGGGCACGTACGTGCGCCCCGGGAATTCCTGGGACCTCCGAAGCTGCCGGCAGCAGCCGGGAGAGTCTCTCCGGGACTACATCCGACGATTCTCGAAGCAGCGCACCGAGCTGCCCAACATCACCGACTCGGATGTCATCGGCGCGTTCCTCGCCGGCACCACCTGCCGCGACCTGGTGAGCAAGCTGGGTCGCAAGACCCCCACCAGGGCGAGCGAGCTGATGGACATCACCACCAAGTTCGCCTCCGGCCAGGAGGCGATCGAGGCTATCTTCCGAAAGGACAAGCAGCCCCAGGGCCGCCCATCGAAAGATGCTCCCGAGGCGTCGACTCAGCGCGGCGCCAAGAAGAAAGGCAAGAAGAAGTCGCAAGCGAAACGCGACGCCGCCGACGCGGACCTTGTCGCCGTCGCCGAGTACAAGAACCCTCGGAAGCCCCCCGGAGGTGCCAACCTCTTCGACAAGATGATCAAGGAGTCGTGCCCCTATCACCAGAGGCCCGTCAAGCACACCCTTGAGGAGTGCGTCATGCTTCGGCGCCACTTCCACAGGGCCGGGCCACCCTCGGAGGGTGGCAGGGCCCGCGATGACGACAAGAAGGAAGATCACCAAGCAGGAGAGTTCCCCGAGGTCCGCGACTGCTTCATGATCTACGGTGGGCAAGCGGCGAATGCCTCGGCTCGGCACCGCAAGCAAGAGCGTCGGGAGGTCTGCTCGGTGAAGGTGGCGGCGCCAGTCTACCTAGACTGGTCCGACAAGCCCATCACCTTCGACCAAGCCGACCACCCCCGACCACGTGCCGAGCCCGGGGAAATACCCGCTCGTCGTCGACCCCGTCATCGGCGACGTCAGGCTCACCAAGGTCCTCATGGACGGAGGCAGCGGCCTCAACATCATCTACGCCGAGACCCTCGGGCTCCTGCGTGTCGATCTGTCCTCCGTCCGAGCAGGCGCTGCGCCCTTCCATGGGATCATTCCCGGGAAGCGCGTCCAGCCCCTCGGACAACTCGACGTTTCTGTCTGCTTCGGAACACCCTCCAACTTCCGAAGGGAGACCCTGACGTTCGAGGTGGTCGGGTTCCGAGGAACCTACCACGCGGTACTGGGAAGGCCATGCTACGCGAAGTTCATGGCCGTCCCCAACTACACCTACCTGAAGCTCAAGATGCCGGGCCCCAACGGGGTCATCACCGTCGGCCCCACGTACAAACACGCGTTCGAATGCGACGTGGAGTGCGTGGAGTACGCCGAGGCCCTCGCCGAGTCCGAGGCCCTCATCGCCGACCTGGAAAGCCTCTCTAAGGAGGTGCCAGACGTGAAACGTCATGCCGGCAACTTCGAGCCAGTGGAGACGGTTAAGGCCATCCCCCTCGACCCCAGCGGCGACGCCTCCAAGCAATTCCGGATCGGCTCCGGGCTCGATCCCAAATAGGAAGCAGTGCTCGTCGACTTTCTCCGCGTGAACGCCGACGTCTTCGTGTGGAGTCCCTTGGACATGCCCGGCATACCGAGGGATGTCGCCGAGCACTCGCTGGACATTCGAGCCGGAGCCCGACCCGTCAAGCAACCTCTGCGTCGATTCGACGAGGAGAAGCGCAGAGCCATAGGCGAGGAGATCCACAAGCTAATGGTGGCAGGGTTCATCAAAGAGGTATTCCATCCCGAATGGCTTGCCAACCCTGTGCTTCTGAGAAAGAAAGGGGGGAAATGGCGGATGTGTGTAGACTACACTGGTCTCAACAAAGCATGTCCGAAGGTTCCCTACCCTCTGCCCCGCATCGATCAAATCGTGGATTCCACTGCTGGGTGCGAAACCCTGTCTTTCCTCGATGCCTACTCAGGGTATCATCAAATTAGGATGAAAGAGTCCGACCAGCTCGTGACTTCTTTCATCACACCCTTCGGCATGTACTGCTACGTCACCATGTCGTTCGGCTTGAGGAATGCGGGCGCGACGTACCAGCGATGCATGAACCATGTGTTCGGCGAACACATTGGCCGCACGGTCGAGGCCTACGTCGATGACATCGTAGTCAAGACGAGGAAAGCTTCTGACCTCCTTTCCGACCTTGAAGCGACATTCCGATGTCTCAAGGCGAAAGGCGTCAAGCTCAATCCCGAGAAGTGTGTCTTCGGGGTGCCCCGAGGCATGCTCTTGGGGTTCATCGTCTCCGAGCGGGGCATCGAAGCCAACCCGGAGAAGATCGCAGCCATCACTAGCATGGGGCCCATCAAGGACTTGAAAGGCGTACAGAGGGTCATGGGATGTCTCGCGGCTCTGAGCCGCTTCATCTCACGCCTCGGCGAAAGAGGTCTACCTCTGTACCGCCTCTTAAGGAAGGCCGAGTGCTTCACTTGGACCCCTGAGGCCGAGGAAGCTCTCGGAAACCTGAAGGCGCTCCTCACAAAGGCGCATATCTTGGTGCCTCCAGCTGCCGGAGAAGCCCTCTTGGTCTACGTCGCCGCGACCACTCAGGTGGTTAGCGCCGCGATTGTGGTCGAGAGGCAAGAAGAGGGGCATGCATTTCCCGTTCAGAGGCTAGTTTACTTCGTCAGCGAGGTACTGTCCGAAACCAAGATCCGCTACCCACAAGTTCAGAAGCTGTTGTATGCAGTGATCCTGACACGGCGGAAGTTGCGACACTACTTCGAGTCTCATCCGGTAACTGTGGTGTCATCCTTCCCCCTGGGGGAGATCATCCAGTGCCGAGAGGCCTCGAGTAGGATTGCAAAGTGGGCGGTGGAAATCATGGGCGAGACAATCTCGTTCGCCCCTCGGAAGGCCATCAAGTCCAGGTCTTGGCGGACTTCGTGGCCGAATGGGTCGACACCCAGCTACCGACGGCTCCGATCCAACCGGAGCTCTGGACCATGTTTTTCGACGGGTCGTTGATGAAGACGGGAGCCGGCGCAGGCCTACTCTTCATCTCGCCCCTCGGGAAACACATACGCTATGTGCTACGCCTCCATTTCCCGGCGTCCAACAATGTGGCTGAGTATGAGGCTCTGGTCAACGGGTTGCGGATCGCCATCGAGCTAGGGGTCCGGCGCCTCGACGCCCGCGGTGACTCGCAACTCGTCATCGACCAAGTCATGAAGAACTCCCACTGCCGCGACCCGAAGATGGAGGCCTACTGCGATGAGGTTCGGCACTTGGAAGACAAGTTCTACGGGCTCGAGCTCAACCACATCGCTCGGCGCTACAACGAGACTGCGGACGAGCTGGCTAAAATAGCCTCGGGGCGAACAACGGTTCCCCCGGACGTCTTCTCCCGGGATCTGCACCAACCCTCCGTCAAGATCGACGACACGCCCGAGCCTGAGGCGCCCTCGGCCCAGTCCGAGGTACCCTCGGCCCAGCCCGAGGTATCCTCGACACAGCCCGAGGCACCCTCAGCTCGGCCCGAGGCGCCCTCGGTTCAGCCCGAGGCGCCCTCGGTTCAGCCCGAGGTACCCTCGGCCCCCGAGGGTGAGGCACTGCGCGTCAAGGAGGAGCGAAGCGAGGCCACGCCTGATCGAAACTGGCAGACCCCGTACCTGCAATATCTCCACCAAGGAGAGCTACCCCTCGACCGAGCCGAGGCTCGGCAGGTGGCGCAGCGCGCCAAGTCGTTCGTCTTGCTGGGCGATGAGAAGGAGCTCTACCACCGCAGCCCCTCTGGCATCCTCCAGCGATGCATCTCCGTCGCCGAAGGTCAGGAACTCCTGCGAGAGATACACTCGGGGGCTTGCGGCCATCACGCAGCGCCTCGAGCCCTTGTCGGGAATGCTTTCTGACAAGGCTTCTACTGGCCGACGGCGGTGGCCGATGCCACTAGAATTGTCCGCACCTGCGAAGGGTGTCAATTCTACGCGAGGCAGACCCACCTGCCCGCTCAGGCTCTACAGACGATACCCATCACCTGGCCCTTCGCTGTGTGGGGTCTGGACCTCGTCGGCCCCTTGCAGAAGGCACCCGGGGGCTACACGCACCTGCTGGTCGCCATTGACAAATTCTCCAAGTGGATCGAGGTCCGACCTCTGAACAGCATCAGGTCCGAGCAGGCGGTGGCGTTCTTCACCAACATCATCCATCGCTTCGGGGTCCCGAACTCCATCATCACCGACAACGGCACCCAGTTCACCGGCAGAAAGTTCTTGGACTTCTGCGAGGATCACGACATCCGGGTGGACTAGGCCGCCGTGGCTCATCCCATGTCAAATGGGCAAGTAGAGCGTGCCAACGGCATGATTCTACAAGGGCTCAAGCCTCGGATCTACAACGACCTCAACAAGTTCGGCAAGCGATGGATGAAGGAACTCCCCTC
Source organism: Zea mays (assembly GCF_902167145.1). Classification (NCBI taxonomy): domain Eukaryota; kingdom Viridiplantae; phylum Streptophyta; class Magnoliopsida; order Poales; family Poaceae; genus Zea; species Zea mays. Next base: position 29,139,361 of record NC_050098.1, on the reverse strand, counting down.
GGTGGTCTGGAGCCTGAGGACAACGCCGAGCCAAGCCACGGGCTTCACGCCGTTCTTCCTAGTCTACGGGGCCGAGGCCGTCTTGCCCACAGACCTGGAATACGGCTCCCCGAGGACGAGGGCCTACAGCGATCAAAGCAACTAAGCTAGCCGAGAAGACTCGCTGGACCAGCTGGAGGAGGCTCGGGACAAGGCCTTACTACACTCGGCGCGGTACCAGCAGTCCCTGCGACGCTACCACGCCCGAGGGGTCCGGTCCCGAGACCTCCAGGTGGGCGACCTGGTGCTTCGGCTGCGACAAGACGCCCGAGGGAGGCACAAGCTCACGCCCCCTAGGAGGGACCGTTCGTCATCGCCAAGGTTTTGAAGCCCGGAACGTACAAGCTGGCCAACAGCCAAGGCGAGGTCTACGACAACGCTTGGAACATCCAACAACTACGTCGCTTCTACCATTAAGATGTTTTCAAGTTGTTCATATACCTCGCACCCACGCAAAGTTTAGTCATCAAGGAAGGGTCGGCCTCGCCTCGGCAAAGCCCGACCCTCCCTCGGGGGCTAAAAGGGGGGGAACCCCCTCTGCGTCGAAATTTTCCTCGAAGAAAGATCTCTTCTGCCAGAATGTCTTTCGTGCTTTTTGACTACTTCGAAAAGTGGATCCTGAAAACGACGGAGTACACGTAAGCAGCCAAGGCTGACCGAGCCGAGGGACTCCTACGCCTCCGGGATACGGATACCTCACTCATCACCTTCTGCGATAAGTAACTCACGTTCGGATAAGTGATTCCGCGGACCGAACAAGTCTTCACGTTCGGAAGCTCTTCTGCCGAAGCGATCCTTCGAGCCTTCTCGACTGTGTCAGTGACGGAGCCCCATGGACGGGTAAGAGTGCGCGTAAGCGGCAAGGCCGACCGAGCCGAGGGACTCCTACGCCTCCGGGATACGGATACCTCACTCGTCACCTTCCGCGAGAAGCAACTCTCGCTCGCACAAACATCCATGTTACCGACAAAAAAATCCAGATACTCGAAACAAGAGGAAAAGAGACGCAACTTTACAACACAGCGAGGGTGTGTTCTGGCCTCGGCGGCCACAGGAGACACACGCTACAAGACAATCCGATCCTGCAGGCTCGGGTCTTAACGCTGGAAGGGGGCAGCAGCACCCTCGGCATCGACGACACCTTCGGCGAGGTCCGACCTAGCCTCGGACGGCGACGCGGTCCGAGGATCTCCACTCTAAAGGACGACGTCATCGCCACGCCCGGGCAATCGCTGCCAGGGTCTTCTCCGGGAATCCGGCCCGAGCAAGCGGCTCGGCCGGTCACCCCGGGGCCTCGGCCAGCCATCCTCCAAGGACGTCAGCCCGACCCGAGGCCTCGGCTGGTCAACTCCGGCGTCGGTCCCGCTAACGGACGACCCGGCTAGGCTCTGGCCAACCAGGTTTCCTTTTCGAGCCAACTCTGCCCCTGTTCATGCTGATACCACTACCCCTAGCCTCGGCTCATCGAAGAGCGGCCAAGGGGTCCCTTTAACTAAGCTAGAGAAGCCTCGGACAACAAGGCCGACCGAGCCGAGGGACTCCTACGCCTCCGGGATAGGGATACCTCACTCGTCACCTTTACACGGGGCGACTCACGCTTGGTGAAGCGGTTCAGACAACCAACAGGCGAGTCTTAGTGCTCGAAAATGAGGAAAAAACACGGCTCCGTGCCAAAATTACATACATGTTCAGGCCTCGACAGCCACAATGAACAAAAACACTGGCATTCAAAGTGCCATTACAAACGGAACTCCGGTTCCACCTCCGCAGGTACGAACAACCCCACTCGATGGGGGGGGGCTTGCGGAGCAACAGAAGACCGACGAACGGCGCGCCGTCGCCCGCTCCAGTAGCGGCGGCGACGACGACTTCTGCTCCGAGGGGCCGAACAGCGGCAGCACTGACCTCAGGGCGGATGCTGCTGCCAAGAGGCCCCCGCCCATGCCCAAACTCGTGAGGCAAGGACGGGCAGAAGGCCGTAGAGTTGGAGGTCGGTCCGTGGGCGGCCCTGGCTATCTCGTCGGCGGAAGAACCTCTTCCAGCTGCCGTGGCAGACGCCGGTGCCGCGAGCGGCTCCGAAGCCACTCGCGTCCGAGAGCCAGGCACGCTGCAGCTGCCGGCGCCACGGACGACGACCGCCCTTTCCCTCCGATCACTGAGGGAAGGAGCGGGCCACCGCCCACGCAGGGGCCGGCCCCAACTCGGCACACTCCCCTCCCCAGCCCTGGTGATGAAAATCCTTGAGGCTGAGGGAGGGGCAGAGGCCGCAGCCCGGCTCGCTTTCCCCCACCATCAAACTGGAGGTCACCATCTTGGGTGACCGCCGGCGGAGGGGTGCAGCCGGGCTGCATGATGAAAATCCTTGAAGCCGAACGACAACTGAAAGGTACCAACTCCCACGGAGTTGCGTTCCTCCAACGATGAGGCGGAAAGACGGCGGGTATCCCCCATCCGGGGGCTTGGAAGGTGAAAAGACACAATGCATAAGGGAGCGCGAAGACATGGTCGCCTTCCAAAGGGGGTCACCCTCCTTTTAAAGGCGACTCTCCCTACTTGCGCCCCCAACCGTCGCGGGCTGAGTCTTCTCCAACACACTCCAAGGTCCTCCCCTGCGGCGCGGGGGATGGGTCCCACACGTCATGCAAACCGGCTCAGAGCAGAAGAAGCCAAACCGCCGCGCGCGGTGCGCACAACCGCCTAGCGGTTACAAGTGACCCTCCACTTTTGCCCAGACCAACGGGCGAAAGGGGCGGGCAGCCATGCAGGCGGCATGCAACCGCGCCAAGTGGGCGCGCTTCTCCGACTCCCAACACGCCCAGCATGGAGGCCCAGGCCCACACGTCATGCAACCGGCGCGCCGAATGCTTCGTGCATGCAACTGCACCGCCACTTGCGCCACCACCGCGCCTCTACTGCGGAACCAATACCGCGACTCGAGGCGACCCAGCGCACGACCCAGCAACGCCAGCCTGGCGTGGCGGTCAGTGCGGCCAAAAATGGGCCGGCAGTAATGACGGTGGCAGGCGGGCAGGAGCAGCAGTCACGTCGTCAGCCAAGCTCACGTCCCATCCGGGGGCAGCGAGAGAACCCTCTCTCACGGCGTGAAGACAACGCGCCCGTGTTCCGTTCCTCGAACGACTCGCGCATGCGCAACGGCCGCCCCACCAACCACTCACCCCGTCGCATTAACTCCGCGGCGGGACAGGCGGCGCCTCTGGCAGGAGAAGCGGGCGACGCTTCGCCTTCGCCATAATGACCGCGTCAGTAAAGGTATGCCGTGTCGTTCGATTTCGTATCCTTTTCCTTTTTTCCTCTTTCTCTCTCTTGCAACAGGGACCGGGAAAGGGGGATACCCCGAAAAGGATCCTTCCCCGGGAAGGAACCAGGCTCCGAGCCTCCCTACTGATCAGAGGTTCGAAGGCTGCCCCCCGGAAGGGTTCGACAGCCGCCTCAGATCGCGTGGGCCCTACACCCACTACTGGTTAGAGGTTCGAAGGCCGGCCCCTCGAAAGGGTTCCACGGCCGCCTCAGGCTACTCGGGCTCCGCGACCATTACTGATCAGGGGTTCGAAGGCTGGCCCCCGAAGGGTTCACAGCCGCCTCAGACACCGAGCGAGGGATGACCATGGGTACGTTCGATACATAACCGAGGCTCGGGCTGCGCTCCCGAGGTACCCTAGGACATTTCCGAGACCAGCGGGAACGATCTTGTAACGGAATCCCATCGGAGGGAGGCATCGAGCCCTCGGACCCCGTCGCCAGGGGACTGGGTCCGGCAGATCACCCGCAGGTACTTTTGGGCGTGCCTCTGGGCCCCTAGCCGACCCCTAACGAACGGGGCACGGACGTCCACTCGGATTACCCGCTTGCAGCTCACCGGAGACACCATGTTCGGCGCCCATCGAGGGCAACATGGCGCTTTCCCCCCTCCTCCTTGCGGAAAGGCGACGCAGGGGCGTATGTAAAAAGTCGAGTCTGACCCTGATCGCCCTCTCGCCCTGTGCAGAGGCTCGGGGGCTGCTCTCGCAAACCCGGCTCCGGCCGAACCGTTGACAGCGTCAACATACCAGCCCGAGAACTTGGGACCCGACCGTACACCCGGGCTACGGCCAGCTCGCATGAGGGAACGACCAGACCAGCCGAAGCATTACGCGAGGCATTAAGACCTCGAAGGAGTGAAACCACTCCTCCGAGGCCTCGGGGGCTACACCCGGCGGGTGCGCTCGCGCGCACCCAACGGAACAAAACGCAACCGAGAAAGGCTGGTCCCCTTGCAAAAAAGTGCGACGAAAGCCTCCAAGCGAGTGCTAACACTCCCTTCGAGGCTCGGGGGCTACTGTCGGGACCATAATTAGGGGTACCCTCAAGGCTCCTAATTCTCAGCTGGTAACCCCCATCAGCATAAAGCTGCAAAGGCCTGATGGGCGCGATTAAGTCAGGGATCAGTCCATTCGAGGGACTCGATCACGCCTCGCCCGAGCCTAGCCTCGGACAAGGGCAGTCGACCCCAGGGGATTTCCGTCTCGCCCGAGGCCCCCCTCCAGCGGCAAACATATTTCCGGCTCACCCGAGGCCTTGCCTTCGCCAAGAAGCAACCCTGACTAAATCGCCGCACCGACCGACCGAATCGCAGGAGCATTTAATGCGAAGGTGGCCTGACACCTTTATACTGACGCGCGCCCCCCGGCCGGCAGAGCCGAAGTGACCGCCGTCACTTCGCCGCTCCACTGACCGGCCTGACAGAAGGACAGCGCCGCCTGCGCCACTCCGACTGCGGTGCCACTTGACAGAGTGAGACTGACAGGCAGTCAGGCCCTGCCAAAGGCACCATAGGAAGCTCCGCTTCGCCCGACCCAGGGCTCGGACACGGGCTAAGTCCCGAAAGACGACGAACTCCGCTCCGCCCGACCCAGGGCTCAGACACGGGCTAAGTCCCGGAAGACGGCGAACTCCGCTCCGTCCGACCCAGGGCTCGGACACGGGCTAAGTCCCGGAAGACGACGAACTCCGCTCCGCCCGACCCAGGGCTCGGACACGGGCTAAGTCCCGGAAGACGACGAACTCCGCTCCGCCCGACCCAGGGCACGGACACGGGCTCAGCCCCAGAAGACGACGAACTCCGCTCCGCCCGACCCAGGGCTCGGACTTGGGCTCAGCCCTAGAAGACGACGAACTCCGCCTCGCCCGACCCAGGGGCTCAGACTCGACCTCGGCCACGGAAGACAGACTCGACCTCGGCTTCGGAGGAGCTTCCACATCGCCCGACCTAGGGCGCAGACCAGCCACGTCAACAGGAGGCGCCATCATCACCCTACCCCGAGCTGACTCGGGCCGCAGGGAACAAGACCGGTGTCCCATCTGGCTCGCTCCGCCAGATAGGCAATGATGGCGCCCCGCATACTATGTGACGACGGCGGCTCTCAGCCCCCTTACGGAAGCAAGAGGACGTCAGCAAGGACTCAACCGCTCCGACAGCTGTCCCTCCGCCAGGCTCCATCGCTCCTCCGACGGCCACGACATCACACCAGCTGGGTGCCAAAATCTCTCCGGCTGCCACAACGGCATGTACTTAGGGCGCTAGCTCTCCTCCGCTAGACACGTAGCACTCTGCTACACCCCCCATTGTACACCTAGATCCTCTCCTTACGCCTATAAAAGGAAGGACCAGGGCCCTCTTAGAGAGGGTTGGCCGCGCGGGGACGAGGACGAGACAGGCGCTCGCTTGAAGCCGCTCGCTCCCTCTCCCGCGTGGACGCTTGTAACTCCCTACTGCAAGCGCACCCGACCTGGGCGCGGGACGAACACGAAGGCCGCGGGATTCCCACCTCTCACGCCGGTCTCCGGCCGCCTCGCTCTCCCCCCTTCGCGCTCGCCCCCGCGCTCGACCCATCTGGGCTGGGGCACGCGGCGACATTCACTCGTCGGCCTAGGGACCCCCGGTCTCGAAACGCCGACATATAGGTATGAAAAATAATATTTTATGGTTATAGTAGGGTATAAAGGGAGAATTTATGAGAAACTGTTGCGCGAACAGTGAATGTAGAGGAAAGAATCTTGCTGACGTGGTTGTATAGTAGCATATAAAGGGGGATTTAGAGGACACAGTTGTAGATAGCCTTAGTCTATTCTCATATCTTGTCATAATATCAAAGGTCTTCATGTCATATAAAATTACATAAGATAGAACTATCCCAATTTATAGTATCATAGAGTATTTGATCCTCTATAAAATACTAAATCTCTACTTTATTTAAGCAAAAACTATTCCATGCGTTGTCCCTCTCAAAAAAGTGAAGTACAGGTCCCTAAACGTATTTACCGTGTCATCTAGGACCCAAACTCTCGAAACCAATTTTGGCCGCACCGTCCTTCCTGGACAGTGCTACATACAAATGGTCAAATGTTCAGCATTTTGGTCGCACCGTATTTTTAAGCTCACGGCAAGATTTCCGGGTCAAAATCTGAGCAGGCAAGTCCAAGATGTGCAATCCAGCACCTCACCGGGATGGCAAAAATCGATTCCAGGCCCACAAAGGAAGCCATATGCACATACCTGTTCGGCACAACTAAAATCCAAACATGGATTTCTCTTCTTCGTCACTCGATCGTTCTTAAACAGAAAAGGGAGTGTTGAACAAGTTGATCCAACGGGAATGTGGAAATAGTGTTTACAAGGTTTAACGTGGGATGGCAATAGCTCTATTCATCTGGTCTCTCAAGGGCACTATACGGGAATATTTATATGTATTCGAGTGATCACTCGTCCCTTGTCGAAGACGTTTATGCCCTCGAGTACCCAGTCTATCCCCAGAATATTCTCACGAGAGGAGGTTACAGACCGTCATTACAGAAAAAGCTATTACAGACGCGGCCCGTAATATGCTTATCAGCGCGGGACCCGTTATAGTGGGTCGAGTCCCACTTGGGCCTCCTGACGCAGTGAGGACGTGGGACCAGTAGACTTCGACAAAACCTTCGTCTTGCAACGGAGAGGTCGAAGGGGGACCGCGTCGGTTTTCATCCAATCATCGCCTTCGGCTTGCTCGGGCGTGCTCTGTGGATGTGGTCTTCGTCGGTGTAGGGAGGCGACGAAGGCATCGAGCGAAGAGTAGTGTGTTCGCCTTCGCCCCAACAGGGAGCCTATGCAGTACCTTTTTAGTCTTCTGCCTTCTAAATGTTCCATTTTTTTAAAAAAAACATTTTGATCAAGATAAGTTCACCATGTCTTTTTGCCATAGTAGAGTGGATGACATAAGGGTGTGTTTGATTTGACTTTTGGCTTTATATTTTGCCCCTAAAAGCCAAAGCCAAACAAAATGGTTGGATCCAGAAAGCAGCTTTTTCTAAAAGCCGACTTTCTCGTAGTGCAAAACTGAAAGCACCTCTGAACCTTCTTTTAGTGACTTTCGGATGGAACTATGAAAACATATATCGAAGAACTTTTAACTGCTTTTAGTGGTTTCCACTAAACAGTTTTTAGCTTTTTAACAGCTCACAGCCCACAACAACTTTTTCCACAACTCACAGCCCACAACAACTTTTTTCACAATCACAGCCCAACCAAACAGACCATTAGACTATACCTGTACATGTGGGTCAGCCTAACCCGACACAGGACCATAAAGACACGACCCTCAAAAGCACACCCCAATTATGGGTTGTGTCGTACCAGCACTTAGGCCCACCCATCGGCCTATAGCACGGGCCACAATTAGTTATGTGTTTCAGGTCGACCCAAATAGCCTAGAATGTCTTAGTGTGCCAGACCAACCCATATACATGCAACAGTAATACATAATCAAAAAGTACAGAATATATATGACTAAAATAAAACTAAGTTGTTTTGTGGCTGCCACATTAAAAACCTTTGGTCAGAAAGAAAAAAGAGTACAATTGGCTCAATAATAATATTCAGTTTTCTGTTCAGTGTTTAGTCGAGTACTATACACCCATTCGAAATGTATATACAATGATCATCATCACTATCCCCCATCTAGGTACTACTCACGAAGGCCAGTTGAAGCTTTGGATTATCCAAGCTGTGCTGGTCCCGTGGGCTTTGATAAACCTTAGTTAATACTAAGTCTATGTTTAGTGGGATTTGATGGGCCTTAGTTAAATGGGTTGTGCTAGGCTGACTCGTGGACTTAAATAGAGGCCCAGGCACGGCTCATAGATTGGGTCGTGACGACCTAGGCCCAAAAATAGATTGGAACATGTCAGGCTTAGGTCGTGCCCGAAATTGTATGCTTTGGACCGGCCTATTAGGTACAACACAAATGTATACCTATAACTTAGGCCCCTTTGGCACGACTCTTTCAAGCGGCTCCAGTTCGGGTCATCGTGAAGCTCTACCAAACGGTCAAAAAATGGCTTCTCGTCGAGCCATTCGAGAGCCAGAGCCGTTTTATTGCTAGGAGCCAGAGCATAAAAAATATGGCTTCTACCGGCTCCTACGTTCTCCTTAATACGACCGGCTCCTGCGTTCTCCTTAATACGCCATTCGAAAAAACACGGGAGAAACTGTTTTGACAAGCGAATTGTAAAACAGTTTCGCCTCCTTCAGAGAAGCCAACGAGCTAGAAGAGTATGAGCCGGAACTGTTTTCAAAGAAGCTAACACCTGCCAAAGGAGTAGTTAGACCTTCGCCCAGTCAAGACCCGGTGGAAATCTGAAATTCCCACCCTGACGGGACGCAAGAAAGGTAAAACCTAGAGATGACAATGGTACCTGGAACCCGACTACCCCGACGGGTTTCACCCGATATAAATGTGGGTAAGGAATGATTTCTCTACCCGCAGGTATATTAATGAGCAAGAACCTATAGCCATTGGTATACGGGTACGGGTACGAGTTGGTACTACCTATAACCGTCTACCCATGGATAAAATTTATCCGCATCAATATCACTATAACTATCTAATATAACCTATCTTAGCTAAAATAAAACTCTTCTCTAGCTAACAAGTTGTGTAAACATATGATTTTTCTATGTGAAGTTGAACTTGTTTTTGTATGTTTATTTAATATTTTGAGGGATTGATATATCTGAATTTAAGACTTTTCTGTGGGTACGGTTAATCGACAAGGTAAAATTGACCGTGCGGGTACGAGTATGAGTAAGATCTTATATCCGCGAACATATATGAGTTAGATTTTTTTTAATAGATATGGATACGCCGTTGCCATCCTAGTAACACCAGAGTCACATGCGTCGGATTTCGGGCTGAGCAGGGCAGGAGGCGAAGACAGGAAAAAAAGAAGGGAGAGACATGAGAGCGAGGTCCTTCTTGCCTTCTTGTTCGTTTGCTGCTCTCCCCGCTGTTCCTGTGGTTATCTCCTCCTTTTGCCTTCAATGCTGCCGCGTTACTACTGGATCTGACTGACAGACACACTGCGTCCGCCGCCTTGAAGCTAATCTTGGTGACTTGGTCCCGGGCTCCCGGCCGGCCTCCCCAAGATTCTCTTGTTCTTTCGGAATTCCGTCATTCCTTTGCAGCCTCTCCTTCGCAGCAGAATCCGCGTGGAACAAGGTCGGGATCTTGGCTCAGTTTCTAGATGGTTTGAATTCTTTCCATCCAGCAGGTTTTGGTGTTGAAGAGAGGCTATCTTTGTTTGCGAATGCAGTGCTGCGCGTGTTGCTGGAGGTGAGTTTTCACCTCCTCCGCGTTCTTCTTCACCGCCAAAGGCCCAAGAGGAATTTCGATTGGTTGAAGCGCGAATCCGCGGGGTTGGCAGGTCGATCCTCCCTTGGATTGCAGCGTGTGCCATGGTTCTCTCCTCCAATCCCACCAACAAGGCAGCAGCTCAGCTGTCACAGCCGGCACTGTAGTGCTTTCTAGCCTGCTGCTGGGCTCCAATGGCGTCCTCACCTTCGCCTTCCCCGGGCACCATCAGGGCCCCCTTGCCGCCTTCCAGCGCAACCCCGTCACCGGCAACCACCACGCCCACGCCGGCCTCCCCGGCCCCGGTGACGCAGCCCAATGCTACCCCGGCCGACCCTCCCTCGTCGCCGGTCGCGCCTCCCCCCGTCCCCTCCGCATCCACGCCACCGCCACAGCTCACTTCTCCACCGCCCTCCTTGCCTCCGCCTCCTCCAGACGCCGTGCCACCACCGCCACTTGTTGCCTCTCCGCCACCCGCCCCAGCAGCCGTAGTGCCCCCACCCTCGCCGCCGGCGCCGGTTGCAGTGCCCCCACCACCTACACCTGCTGCCCCGCCAAAGGCGTCGCCTATACATATAAGGCCCCCTGCGGCCGCGTCGCCACCCCCAACCATTCTGCCAACGCCCAACCCGCCGGCTGACCCAACGCCGCCGACATTAGCGCAGCCACCTCCACCACGGCGCCGGCCACCAAGAACGCCTCAGACAGAACCTCCACCCCTGGCACCACCACCTTCTGGAATTCCTGTCAAACCCTCTACGAGCAGTCCCTCACCGACATCCGCAGATCCTTTGATCCCCACTCCCTCTAGCCCCTCACCTCCAGGGACGACAACGCCAGGCTCTGGTAGCACTCCATCGGTGCCAGCCCCAGCAATGGCAGCCGATCCAGTTCGCCCGGTAACGACTGGGGGTTCAAACAAGTCGTCTAGTCCAGCCTCACAGAGCAGCGGCTCCCCAGTAGACAGTGGCGGAATGTCTTCAGGTGCAAAGGCAGGCATTGGTGCAGTCGTTGCCATTCTTGTGCTTATTAGCTTCGTTGGAGCTGCATTTTGGTACAGGAAGAAACGGAGGAGAGTTCATGGATACCATGCTGGCTTCTTAATGCCTTCGCCTGCCTCGACTACTACACAAGTGCTAGGTAATTTGATCCTGTGCATATGCAGCAATTACATGCCTGGGAAGATAAGGTTATTCTTTATATGTACCTGAGTGATGAACTGAACAAAAACTCATTTCTTGTTTGGGGTATTCAGCTAAAACGAATTTCAGTGCTGGGAGTCCTGAATCAAAAGATTCAATGCCAGAGTTCAGCATGGGCAATTGTCGGTTCTTCACTTATGAAGAATTGTATCAGGTCACAAATGGTTTCTCTGCACAGAACCTGCTTGGGGAAGGTGGGTTCGGGTCAGTGTATAAGGGTTGCTTGGCTGATGGAGAGTTTGCGGTTAAGAAACTGAAAGATGGTGGTGGGCAGGGGGAACGCGAGTTCCATGCTGAGGTGGATATTATCAGTCGTGTGCATCATCGCCATCTAGTATCTCTTGTAGGGTATTGCATTTCAGATGAGCAGAGATTGCTTGTCTATGATTTTGTGCCCAACAACACGCTTCACTACCATCTTCATGGTATGTTATATGTTGTGCAGGAGCATTCTTTTTACCACCTCTGTTCCAAAATATTTGTACTTCTAGCTATGGACATGGACAAGTATTTGTGTATGTACATAACCAGACCTGCAATTATTTTGGAACGAGGTAGTTCTTTGTCCGGACTAAACATTTAATGCATACCCATATTGATTTTTCATCATAGGACTTGGAGTACCAGTCTTGGAATGGCCATCTAGGGTTAAAATTGCGGCTGGTTCAGCACGCGGAATAGCCTATCTTCATGAAGATTGTAATGACATTTTTCATTCTTTCACCTGTTTTTGTGATGATTTTCACTACTCTCAGTCTCATGCTTTTTTGTTTAATTCTTTTCCTTGGCAGGTCACCCCAGAATAATCCACAGAGATATAAAGTCCTCTAATATTTTGCTGGATAATAACTTCGAAGCACTGGTAAGAATGCTTTCTACATAATTTCAGTAACATCTTATAATGGAGTCATCAGTCATTGCATTGGTGCCCATTTGCTAGGTTGCTGATTTTGGTCTTGCAAGGATAGCTATGGATGCTTGCACTCATGTAACTACACGAGTGATGGGAACTTTTGGGTTAGTAAAGCAGCGACAAGTCCAAGAGAGCAGTTAAAACATGCTTGTAATCTGACGCATGTTTCTTAATTAGGTACCTTGCTCCGGAGTATGCCTCAAGTGGCAAGCTGACCGAGAGATCTGATGTATTCTCATTTGGTGTTGTTCTCTTGGAGCTTATTACTGGTAGAAAGCCTGTCGACGCGTCGAAGCCATTGGGCGATGAGAGCCTTGTTGAGTGGGTAAGCTATATCAGTAATTTGATCCATGAAAAGGTTTCCAGTTTTCTCACCCTTCAGTAGCAAATGAAAACTAGCCATATCTTTAAGTTATTTGCACATTTCAAAATCTTAAGTAGACTTATTCACTGATTACGTCCAATTCAGTATGGGATTTAACAGTGTATCCAGTCCAGCCCTACTTCACGCTATCGATATCTTCAAATCCCATCTCGAAGTGTGGTTTTTCTGGAAAAAATAATGCTGGGGAACAATGTGGGCCAGCAATTTTTTTTGTGACAGCGTAGTCATTTGCAGGCTAGGCCATTGCTCACGCAAGCGCTCGAGACCGGCAATGCTGGGGAGCTGGTGGATGCCCGGCTTAATAGGAACTACAATGAAGTCGAAATGTTCCGTATGATCGAAGCTGCTGCAGCCTGTATTCGACATTCAGCATCCAGGAGGCCTCGGATGAGCCAGGTATAAGGATTAAAAAAAAGACAGGCATGCAATGCACATCTCATCAGACAGACGAGAACCTAACACTGCCTTTTCCCACCTGCCTCATCTCAGGTTGTGCGGGTGCTTGATAGTCTCGCCGACGTCGATCTGACTAACGGCGTTCAGCCGGGCAAGAGCGAGATGTTCAATGTCGCGAACACGGCCGAGATCAGGATGTTTCAGCGGATGGCGTTCGGCAGCCAGGATTTCAGGACCGATTTCAGCCAGTCCAGCTGGAGCAGCCAGAGCAGAGGCCTTGACGCATCTGGTTCCAGGCCATTGTAACCCTCGTCGTCGTAGATTCCTACATCTAACTAGCTAGGGTGTTTCGTGATGGGTTTTGTACGTCATGTAATTCTTTTTGATTGGATCAATCGTGTGATTATTCTTTTGCCATCCCTGTCTTGTACGACTGACATAGATCATGTGCTGCGCTGAGGCCCTGCTTGCCTGTGCGAAGACCTGCTAACTGATGAAGAGAGACTGCTGCGTTTAGTCCCAATTAGTGAATTGCTGTATCGAATTTCCTGTAATTAGCAGTGCTTTTGAAATCAGCGGTTTTTTTACAAGGAACGCTCAGTTCGAGCTGAACTTTTGGGGAAAGATTACTCAGATGTGTGCCTTTTAGACCTTTTTTTCTTCTTCCTCCTCTTATCATTTGAAAAAGATGCGCATCAGGTTCCTGGCTACCTGGTTGGTTGGGTATCCAATCTCAATCTGTTTTAGAATCCCGGGGCCTCCCGGCGAACTCGCGTCTCTAGATCCGACAGAGACATGAAACTGTGCCGAAAATTTTCGTCAGCATCGAGTGCGCCTGAATGAGATGGGAGAAAATGAAACGCAACTGATATTTTGCGATGTGGACAAAATTTAGCTGAAGAGAATGGCATGGACAGACAGCATATCTAAAGCCTGAACTACCTGGGACATCACATCACATCACATCGTCAAATAGCATCCAACGCTTTTAAAGTTCGTTTATTTTGTTTGAACGGGGTTTGCGGAATCAAGGGATGGCAAGATCACGGGGCATGCACAATCGGGGACGACCCTCATCGCTGTCGGCGGGCGTCCTTTTACAGGTGGGTCGCAGTCGCACGCATCGCGGTGCAGGCGAAAGGCGAGACGCGGCAGCGCCGCAGATTTGACCCGGAAACGAAGAAGGATGGATGCTTCATGGTCATGGGAGACCCCCCCAGAGCCCAGACGGCATCGGGCAGCCCCCTACTCACCATCGTCGTGGGTTCATGTGGCATGTCGCATGCGCAAAGGCGACGGCGCCTGTTCCTGTGACGCATGCCATGACCGAGACCGAGAGGGCAATGCTTCAGTGGATGATAGATTGACACCAGCTGACATGGTAGTAGATCTTTTGCTGGGCAGGAGTGCTCCCAAACAGGGTTAAAAAATAAAAAACTTTGAAGGACTGTGGTCTCCCAACCTTTTCCTTTCTGTCACAGATTCCCCATCTATTACTACTGCTGAACTTCTACGGCCAAAGCTTGGCGCTTCTGTAAAGAATCTGCGACGCTTCATTCACACGCCTGGGCCAATTTGTAGCGTGCGCACTTAATCATTGACATGCGCTCTCTTAACGACTTTAACCTTGTCTTAAACTGTGAGCAGCTCATAATCTTCTGTCATCGGAATCTTCCCATCGGATAGATAGCTTTGTTACCTAAAATAAAAGCTGTTCAACAGGAGTGTGTTATACGTCCATACCTGATGGTTAGTTCTTCATGCTGGAGCACACGTCGCAGCAATTCAATTCGATATGCCTGTTGAAGATCTTCTTATCCCCATATCCTGGTTGTTCTACGGGGTAACCTTCCTCTTATAAATGTTTTTTTATTAAAAAGACTTGTTTCGTACAACTGTACTCAGTTCAGATAAAGTTTTAAGGAAAAATCATGTCCATGACGATTGTTCACTACCCATGTCCTTTTTTCAGTGACAGTGACTGCTGTAAAATATTCTTCAGTGACTGTTGCAAAACTGTTCCTTGCCCATAACTAGTGCTCACAATAATACGATATAGGTCGAGCTTTTTGAATCAGCACGAGCACGACTCGAAAACAGTAGCCTAAAACACGAAGTGATATAGGCTCAACTGAGCCTCAAATTTCGATACGTTAGGCCCGCCACACGGCCCGCATGTATGGGGCTAGGCAGAGCTTTGATAGTGAACCTGCTTCGGCCACATATTTTGGGGCATTGGACATGCTCTCCATGCCACCAGCGACCATTGGATACTTTGTGCCGCAAACATGACAGCTGCAACGAGTCGGTGGTAAGGTTCCATGATACGGCTGTCACGGTGCAAGGTTAATCAATATACAAAAAATATATAACTAGTTAGTAGCACTAGTACCCTTCATTGCGGAGTAGCAAACTTCATTGACGGTGGTGCATCGACAATGGGACGGAGTTGTGCAAGCCGGCGCCAAAGGGCCGACTGCCTTGCCGAGGCCTGACCGAGGCCCATGAACACCTACTGCACGAGCGCCGGGTCGACCTTCGCCCTCCTGATGCTGATTCCAACTATTTCGCCTCTTTTATTCCCTTATTTGTACTTTCTATCCATTTTTAAATACCTCCTCTTTCGTTCCTCCTCTTTTTCTTCTCAATCTCAACCATTCTCTATGTTCGGCTTCACCTTTACATTTTAAAGGAGCTATTTGACTTTTATACATCATTATTTGGAGTTCAAAAAAATATACCATATTTGTAGTACCTTGATATGTATTGTTATTTGCTAATTAAACTTATATAAGGAAAATAGACCTTGGTCTATTTGACTATTTGATTTTGGTGTTTGATGATCAACATAACATGTGGACTTGCTAGTGTTTATGTTTGTAGTTCACATGATGCAAAGAGAATTGGGCTAGGCTATAAAGATGCAACACCTTAAAAAAAGTCCTAAAAGATGCGTAAAAGTCCAAGATTCAAGACCAAAAGAAGCCCAAGAAAATAGTGAAGAAATTCAAAAAGTGGGCAGACAGCCAGCGCTCTGGTGGCGCACCAGACATGTCTGTTGTGTACCGGACAGTCTGTGTAAAGAGTTCCATAAAACTGGACTCTCGGGTGTTGTAGCATCGGACTGTCCGGTGTTCACCTGACTGTTTGGCCAACGGTCGGCAAGATCTTCCAACGGTCGACTGCTGCAGCCCACAACGATCGTCTGACGTGGCCAGCGCACCGGTTGTCCAGTGCGCCCGACGACAGAAACAACTAGCTTTCTGTTCAACGGCTATAATTGAGGCGAAGACTATTTATACCCGGCCATTTGAAGGTGTGGGGAAGTGAGCAACATACCAACACATGCTATAAACATTTTCAAGTGCTCAAACACCCAAGTGCTTAATAGAATGACTTAGTAATTAGCGTAGGTGCTTTGCGAAGTGCCGAAGTGCTTAGATTAGTTAGACCGCTTATGCGCTTGCTCTAGGTGAATCCTAGTTAGTTGAGTGAGTTTAGAAAAAACCCACATAGCCCCTCGTCTCTTGTGTGAGTTGTTGTAATATTGTACCGAGTGGGCCGAGAGTCTTGCGAGATCGTGCGAACCGAGTTTGTGTCAAGGGCCGCCACCGTGTACCGGTGGGAACGAGGCCCACGGTGTTTCGGCTAGAAGCTCGATGGTGGAGATGGCGGAGAGCGTCCGAGAGGAGCCAGAAGCGGAGCACCATTTGCGTGTGGAGAAGGCACGTGGCTCTCTACAGAGTTACTCGATCGTGGTGCTTGGTCCTTGCGTGGCCTACCGTTTGCGTAGGGGCATCAACGATGATTAGTCAGGACCTTGCGTGGTTCTGGATACCTCAGTAAAAATACCGGCGTCATACACGAGAGTTTGCTTTCTATACTAGCTCTTTAATCTTCTGCATGTACTCTCTCTACTTAAGTTGCAATCTTTACTATTATTAGTGTAAAATATTTAGGATTGGAACTTCGGTTGCTTTTATGCTAGAGATAACAACACTTATACAAAATCTAGTATGCACATTCTAGATTGCTTATTTACATATTGTTCTAGTGATTTATTTGTGACCTAGATTAGAAAGAAGTTTTTAGAAGTCCTAATTCACCTCCCTCTTAGACGTCACGGTTTCCTACAATTTAAAAAGGATTAATTTTATAGTTACTATCACAGATTAGCGAAGGAGGGATATTAGAGCTCTCCTTCAGACTGGGGATATTTATTTCATCAAGAAGAGGGGGCAAGGCAGGGGAAGACGTTGGAGAAATCAAGGGAGGATACATACACTAAGTTCTGGGGCGAAGGATCCCAAATCCAGATTTAAGGATAAATCCAGATGCATCTTAAATGTATACTAGGATCAAGTCTTACACATATGACAACTCATAGTACATAAATCAATGTCACATCTTTATTACACAATACAACTCTGTATAAAATAACTAAATAAATTACATCATATGACGACAACGATCCTCCGCAACCATAGTTGACTGGGAGAGAACAGCCTAGATCTCTCTGAACTCATCGCAACATCCTTCATTCTCCTTCGGCATTACCTGTTCTTGATCTGGTCTGATTATAGTAATGGTGAGCTCACATATGATCATCGCTCAGCAAATGTGGAGAATAATGTGTATGAGCTCACTTACACTTACATTGGGGCTCATGTGTAGTGTAAGGGTTATCAAGGAAAATGGTTAAGGCTGAGCATTGCTTTTTAATTAAGTTAGTCAAAATTTTATTAGCGATTACTAAATGTAAATAAATATCATCTCAATTACATAATTGATCACAATGATGAATAAATCCCACAATATAATGCAATGCATGTCAAGTTTAAGTTTAGTTCCATCGTTTAATCATGCGAGAGTCCTGAGCCACTCATGACCGCGAGCACGACTGATATACCGGTTTTACACTCTACAGTGGTTTTACATCTTTACCACAAGTCGTGATACTCATATGCCATGGGGTCATGAATCACATACGCCCCTACCGAGGAGACAAGGCAGTGTAGCACTACGACGCATTTCTAAAGTTCCACTAGTTGAGAAAACCCACTATGATTTCAGAAAGAATGAAGCATAGGAATCCCTCGTTCGAAAATCCATTGTAGCATGATCGATCCGAGAACCTCCCTATACTCTGTAGTGATGCCTCCTCGCTTGCCCCTTTCAGGTAAGGTAATCACATTCCACCCTTGTGGTAGCACTGTTTCCTCAGGTTAAGCTCCATGTTCCTATTAACAAAATGACCTTATCATAAACAATAAAAAACTATTGACAATAATAATAAAGCATGATCATAGTTTATATATAGTATTCATCCTAAAACCAGGTAACACAATAGTAAGACTACTCAATAATTCATTTGTATGCAAGGCGTAGGATAAACAAGACTAGGTATCCTATTAGGTCTCATCAATCTAGCCTAAGCATGCCAAAGTGATTATCAGAATCATGAACATTATTAGGTCAAAGAATGTGATAAAGGGCACAACTTACCATTTACTTGTGATTCCAGGTGCTCAGGTACTTTCCCAAAAGTTGGGCTTCAGATTTCTCGTGACCCAGCTGCTACTCGTAGCAATACATACAAATAAACAAATAATGGATATACTAACATTACACCAAAACATGGAAACAAATTGCATACAAATATTCTACGAGTCGAGACAAAACCCTAGGTTCAAGAACCACTAAATTCGGAGTTGAAATCAATTAGTTATGATTTTTTCTAAGATTATTGATTTAACTTTATACTAATAACTCATTTTGTTTTAATTATCTTAATTCTATAAACTTGTATATCGCGGACACAATTCTCTGGAAGTTCAAGGTTCATATTGAATAAAACTGGACTAATCTGCAAGGATATTTTTATATTCATGCGGACTGCATGTGAATTTGCGAAGAACCCAGAGACTCTTTAACAAAAATAACACAACGAATGTGTATAATCGCACGGGGGCCGTCCGATTGACAACAAACGCCCTATATTTAATCCTTGGAACAGTACGACGCGGTTCAATCTCGTCCGCCCGCGATTGAATCAACGACCAACGCCTCCCCCCCCCCCCCCCCCCCCCCCCCCCCCCCGGGTGTTTACTGTTGTGTGGCGGCGGCGCCCATCACCCACCAGCGAGCCCGTCGGAGCAAACCCCCACGGTGCCACGGTACCCATCCTCCGAGCCACGATGCCCAAAACGAAAATCCGAGAAGATAAGGAGGGCGATGGGTTAGCACATTCCGGTAACGAGGCGCCGACCATGTAGACCCGTGACGCAGCGGCGCGACCCAACTCCGGTGACCAATCACGGCCTCCTGTCCATCACGAGGCTTAGGTTTTACACGGACGGACGAATCACCGACCCCAGGTAATGTTCTAGTATGTACTCATTGGGGGTGAATGTATGTTCGTTGTGGACGTCTATGTTGTAGTACTATGTAAAATTGAAAAACATTTATTCATTTTTATTATTATACATACTATTGTGCCAGAGGATTAGGCTTTGCCAAGCCATTCTTGCACGACCCCATGGGCTCTAGCTCAGCCTGTCATTGTGGTTTTTCCAGCCCAGCTCATATACAATTTCTTGGGCTGAGCCCTGATGCCAACTCTTCCGAGTTTAGTTTTTTTTAAAGAAATAATACACGTGTAAAATGGTTCATTCGATCCGATCTTGTTTTTGCGAGTCTCTAACACTCGTAGCCTTCACTCAAACGTGAGAAAAAGCGAAACCTACTAGTAATCTGGCCTTCGAAGGCCTTAAAGTTCCAGAACTACCTGCAGTGCATATAGTAACTAGTAGCAACTAGGCAACTAGCAACCATGTAGGATGGATTAGCCATACGCGCAAATAGATTAAACTTTTAGGTCTTATTTAGAAACTTAAATTCTTCGAGATTTTCACGTGGATTGAGTGAAAAATTAGCTTATTTTCTTCTCAATCTTCGAGAATACTAGAGGAGATTTAAGTTTCTAAACTAGTCCACATATATTATCGGTAAATTAAATCCGTAAAAGTTTAGTTTATTTATGGGTTAGCTTTCTATCTATACGATGTTAACGTTCAGTTGTTAATTTCGACTGCTCGACCCATAGCCTGGCTAGCTACTAGCCTGCTAGCATTAGTTTTTTATAGAAATTTTAGCAGGAGCTCTGCTTTTTTTTTTTAAAAAAAAAAGAACGGCAAGAGAGTTGCTAGAATTTTATTAGAAGGGAAGGGGTATGAGACGAAAACAACAAACAACTAGTAGCGACCACCATTGCCCAGCTCGGAACAGCTGTGGTCACTTCCAACGGGAACCAAGAAAACAACACACTGAAACCAAAAAAAAAAGAATGGAGAAAACAAAACGAGGGGAAACAAGCCAGATTTTACAGAGGTTTATTACATGAAAAGCTTGAACAATCTGGAGAGACCAAATGCAACGCTGGCAAACGCACTCTCTTTTTTCATGCGTGCTGGAGGAGGACAGTGTTCCCGTGCAGCGCAAGCGAGCGCAGCAGTGCCCAGCGACGTGTCACCTACACATTCACCAAACCGCGAAACGAGGTAGACCTAACACGTCGAGCTAGCTAGCTTGCGTTGGTAAGCCTGAGCTGAGCTGGAGTGGAAGTATGTGACGCTCGCCACAAGTTTAAATTCGACCGACGAGCAGCGAGAAAAGCGTCTCTCAAACTGTCACTTTTTCGTTTCGGCCTGATCGTGAAATGCAAGCAACTTTTTTTGACTAGCTGGCGACGGAGAGAACCAGCTCTGGGTGTTGGTCCCTTGTCACATTGCAGTGTCCTGGCCCCCTTCCTTCTTATTTCTAGGAACGACAATGAGCCGGATTTTTGTCAGATAGAGCAAAAACCCGCTTGCGATCACATCCGTGATGACCACTTTAACTCGCTCACAATCGCACTTGTGGGTGCAATTCCAAATCCGCACCCAAACCCATCGGGTTTCAAGTGGGTTTCGGGCCACCCACAGGTTTTACAAAGTGTACATTGTCAACTAGTAATTTAGTGTTAAGCAATTAAGCAGCAACCATAGTTGAGTTATATGTACAAATTTTAACCCTTTTCACGTTGAGCAGCAACAAAACATTTCATAAATCATTAGCCAAGTTACTTATTTAAAATAATTACTATGTCATCTTAATTATTTTTGCGTAAAATTCCCGAAGCTGGCAAGTTCAGAGTGGATCCTCCTGGTGCACCGGACACTGTCCGGTGGCACACCGGACAGTCCGGTGCGTCAGACCAGGGCAGCCTTCGGTTGTCTTTGGCTCATTGTATTTGAACCCTTTCTTGGACTTTTTTATTGGTTTGTGTTGAACCTTTGGCACCTGTAGAACTCATAATCTAGAGCAAACTAGTTAGTCCAATAATTTGTGTTGGGCAATTCAACCACCAAAATTCATATAGGAAAAGGTTTGACCCTATTTCCCTTTCAATCTCCCCCTTTTTGGTGATTGATGCCAACACAAACCAAAGCAAATATAAAAGTGCAGAATTGAACTAGTTTGCATAATGTAAGTGCAAAGGTTGTTTGGAATTGAAACCAATATAACTATTTCAATAGATATGCATGTATTGTTTTCTTCTTATTTAAAATTTTGGACCACGCTTGCACCACGAGTTTTGTTTTGCAAATTCTTTATAAAATTCTTTTTCAAAAACTTTTGCAAATAGTCAAAGGTACATGAATAAGATTGAAAGAAGCATTTTCAAGATTTGAAATTTTCTCCCCATGTTTCAAATGCTTTTCCTTTGACTTAAACAAAACTCCCCCTCAATGAAATTCTCCTCTTAGTGTTCAAGAGGGTTTTACAAATTTTTAAAGATACTTTCTCCCCCTTTTGAACACAATAAGATATCAATTTAAAAACTTTATTTTTTTTAAATTTGGTGGTGGTGCGGTCCTTTTGCTTTGGGCTCATACTTTCTCCCCCTTTGGCATGAATCATCAAAAACGGATACTTGTGAGTGAAATATAAGCCCTTTACTTTCTCCCCAATGGCAAACAAATAGATATGAGTGAAGATTATACCAAAGTGGAGAACATTGCAGAATACCAGCAAATACCAATGGAGTGGAGTGGAAGCGTCGTCTTTGCCAAATACTCCATTTCCCTTTCAATTCTATGACTAAGCATAATAATACACTTGAAAACACATTAGTCATAGACATAAAATAGATATGATCAAAGGTATATAAATGAGCTATGTGTGCAAAGAATCAATCAAAATTCCTAGAATCAAGAATATTTAGCTCATTCCTAAGGTTGGTAAAGGTTTTCTCATCTAATGGTTTGGTAAAGATATTGGCCAATTGATCTTTGGTGTTTATATAGGCTATCTCGATATTCCCCCTTTGTTGGTGATCTCTCAAAAAGTGATACCGAATGGCTATGTGCTTAGTGCGGCTGGGTTCAACAGGATTATCCGCCATGCAGATTGCACTCTCATTATCACATAGGAGAGGGACTTTGCTAAATTTGTAGCCATAGTCCCTAAGGGTTTGCCTCATCCAAAGCAATTGCGTGCAACAATGGCCTGCGGCAATATACTCGGCTTCGGCGGTAGAAAGAGCTACTGAGTTTTGTTTCTTTGAAGCCCAAGACACCATGGATCTCCCCAGAAACTGACAAGTCCCTGATGTGCTCTTCCTATCAATTTTACACCCTGCCCAATCAGCATCGGAATATCCTAATAAATCAAAAGAGGATCCCTTGGGGTACCAAAGACCAAACTTAGGTGTATGAACTAGATATCTCAAGATTCTCTTCACGGCCCTAAGGTGAACTTCCTTAGGATCGACTTGGAATCTTGCACACATGCATACGGAAAGCATAATGTCCGGTCGAGATGCACATAAGTAGAGTAAAGATCCTATCATCGACCGGTATACCTTTTGATCTACGGATTTACCTCCCGTGTCGAGGTCGAGATGCCCATTGGTTCCTATGGGTGTCTTGATGGGCTTGGCATCCTTCATTCCAAACTTGGTGAGTATATCTTGAATGTACTTCATTTGGCTGATGAAGGTGCCCTCTTGGAGTTGCTTGAATTGAAATCCTAGAAAATACTTCAACTCCCCCATCATAGACATCTTGAATTTTTGTATCATGATCCTACTAAATTCTTCACAAATAAATTTGTTAGTAGACCCAAATATGATATCATCAACATAAATTTGGCATACAAACAAATCATTTTCAATTGTCTTAGTAAAGAGAGTAGAATCGGCCTTGCCGACTTTGAAGCCATTAGTGATAAGAAAATCTCTTAGGCATTCATACCATGCTCTTGGGGCTTGCTCGAGCCCATAAAGTGCCTTAGAGAGTTTATATACATGGTTAGGATACTCACTATCTTCAAAGCCTGGAGGTTGCTCAACATAGACCACTTCCTTGATTGGTCCATTGAGGAAGGCACTCTTCACGTCCATTTGGTAGAGATTAAAGCCATGGTAAGTAGCATAGGCAAGTAATATACGAATTGACTCAAGCCTAGCTACGGGTGCATAGGTTTCACCAAAATCTAAACCTTCGACTTGTGAATACCCCTTGGCCACAAGTCGTGCCTTGTTCCTTGTTACCACACCATGCTCATCTTGCTTGTTGCGAAAGACCCACTTGGTTCCTACAACATTTTGATTAGGACATGGAACCAAATGCCATACCTCATTCCTCGTGAAGTTGTTGAGCTCCTCTTGCATCGCCAGCACCCATTCTGAATCTTGAAGTGCTTCCTCTACCTTGTGTGGCTCAATAGAGGAAACAAAAGAGTAATGTTCACAAAAATGAGCAACACGAGATCGAGTTGTTACCCCCTTATGAAAATCGCCGAGGATGGTGTTCACGGGGTGATCTCGTTGGATTGCTTGGTGGACTCTTGGGTGTGGCGGCCTTTGATCTTGTTCATCTTCCTTGTCTTGATTATTGGCATCTCCCCCTTGATCATTGTCCTCCTCTTGAGGTGGCTCATCTTCTAGATCTTCATTTTCATCATCTTAAGCTTCATCCTCATCTTGAGTTGGTGGAAATGCTTGCATGGAGGAAGATGAAGGTTGTTGATCTTGTGCTTGTGGAGGCTCTTCGGATTCCTTAGGACACACATCCCCAATGGACATGTTCCTTAGCGCGACACACGAAGCCTCTTCATCATCTAGCTCATCAAGATCAACTTGCTCTACTTGAGAGCCGTTAGTCTCATCAAACACAATGTCACAAGAAACTTCAACTAGTCCAATGGACTTGTTAAAGACTCTATATGCCCTTGTGTTTGAATCATAACCAGGTAAAAAGCCTTCTACATCCTTAGGAGAAAATTTAGATTTTCTACCTCTTTTAACAAGAATAAAGCATTTGCTACCAAAGACTCTAAAATATGAAACATTGGGCTTTTTACCGGTGAGGAGTTCATAAGATGTCTTCTTGAGGATTCGGTGTAGATATAACCGGTTGATCGCGTAGCAAGCGGTGTTGACCGCCTCGGCCGAAAACCGATCCGAAGTCTTGTACTCATCAAGCATGGTCCTTGCCATGTCAAGTAGAGTTCTATTCTTCCTCTCCACTACACCATTTTGTTGTGGCGTGTAGGGAGAAGAGAACTCATGCTTGATGCCCTCCTCCTCAAGGAAGCCTTCAATTTGAGAGTTCTTGAACTTCGTTCCATTGTCGCTTCTTATTTTCTTGATCCTCAAGCCGAACTCATTTTGAGCCCGTCTCAAGAATCCTTTCAAAGTCTCTTAGGTTTGAGATTTTTCCTGTAAAAAGAATACCCAAGTGAAGCGAGAATAATCATCCACGATAACTAGACAATACTTACTCCTGCCGATGCTTATGTAAGCTATCGGGTCGAATATGTCCATGTGAAGTAGCTCAAGTGGCCTGTCAGTCGTCATGATGTTCTTGTGTGGATGATGAACACCAACTTGCTTCCCTGCTTGGCAAGCGCTACAAATCCTGTCTTTCTCAAAATGAACATTGGTCAGTCCCAAAATGTGCTCTCCCTTTAAAAGCTTGTGAAGATTCTTCATCCTAACGTGGGCTAGTCGGCGGTGCCAGAGCCAACCCATGTTAGTCTTAGCAATTAAGCAAGTATCGAGTTTAGCTCTATTGAAATCAACTAAGTATAGCCGACCCTCTAATACTCTCTTAAAAGCTACTGAATCATCACTTCTTCTAAAGACAGTAACACATGTATCCGTAAAAAGACAGTTGTAACCCATTTTGCATAATTGAGAAACAAAAAGCAAGTTGTAATCTAATGAATCTACAAGAAAAACATTGGAAATAGAATGGTCAGGTGATATAGCAATTTTATCCAATCCTTTGACCAAACCTTGATTTCCATCCCCGAATGTGATAGCTCTTTGGGGATCTTGGTTTTTCTCGTAGGAGGAGAACATTCTTTTCTCCCCAGTCATGTGGTTTGTGCACCCGCTGTCGATGATCCAACTTGAGCCCTCGGATGCATAAACCTACAAAACAAATTTAGGCCTTGTTCGTAGGTACCCAAACGGTCTTGGATCCTTTTACATTAGAAACAAGCACCTTGGGTACCCAAACACAAGTCTTGGAGCCCTTGTGTTTGCCCCCAACATATTTGGCAACTACTTTGCCTGATTTGTTGGTAAGCACATAAGATGCATGAAAAGTCTTGAATGAAATGTTATGATCATTTGATGCAATAGGAGATTTCTTCTTATGCATTTTAACATGTGTAGAACGCCTAGAGCTAGAAGCCTCATTCTTATAAATAAAAGCATGGTGAGAGACAGAATGAGTCTTCTTTGCATGAATTCTCCTAATCTTATCTTCAGGATAACCAGCAGGGTATAAAATATAGCCCTCGTTATCCTGAGGTATAGGAGCTTTGCCCTTAACAAAATTGGACAATCTTTTAGGAGTGGCATTAAGCTTGACATTGTCTCCCCGTTGGAAGCCAATGCCATCCTTAATGCCTGGGCGTCTCCCACTATAGAGCATGCTTCTAGCAAATTTAAATTTTTCATTTTCCAAGTCATGCTCATTGATTTTAGTAGTTAATGTAGCTATATGATCATTTTGTTGTTTAATTAAAGCAAGGTGATCATGAATAGCATCTATATTAACATCTCTACATCTAGTGCAAATAGAAACATGATCAACCGTAGATGTAGAGGGTTTGCAATCATTTAATTCAACAATCTTAGCATGTAAAATAGCATTCTCATCTCTAAGATTGGTAATAGAAACATTGCAAACATCTAATTCCTTAGCCTTAGCAATTAATTTTTCATTCTCATTCTTAAGGCTAGCAAGAAATTCATTTAACATGTCAATCTTAGCAATTAGACTAACATTATCATTTCTAAGATTAACAATAGAATCATCACAAACATTTGATTTCTCAACCTTAGCAATTAATTTGGCATTTTCATTTTTAAGGCTAGAAATAATGTCATGGCAAGTGCTAAGCTCACTAGTTAATTTTTCATTTTTCTCTACCTCCTAGGCATAAGCATTTTTAGTCTTAACATGCTTTTTGTTTTCCTTAATAAGGAAGTCCTCTTGGCTATCCAAGAGTTCATCCTTCTCATGAATAGTACTAATCAATTCATTTAATTTCTCTTTTTGTTGCATGTTATGATTGGCAAAAAGAGTAAGCAAGTTGTCCTCATCATCACTAGAATTATCATCATCACTAGAATTATCCTCATCACTAGAGGTTGCATACTTAGTGGAGGATCTTGATTTTACCTTCTTCTTCTTCTCGCCTTCCTTTGCCATGAGGCATTTGTGGCCGACGTTGGGGAAGAGAAGATCTTTGTTGATGATGATGTTGGCGGCGTCCTCGTCGTCGGAGGAGTCGGTGGAGCTCTCGTCGGAGTCCCACTCCCGGCAAACATGGGCATTGCTGCCCTTCTTCTTGTAATACCTCTTCTTCTCCTTCTTCTTCCCCCTCTTGTTGTTATCCCTGTCACTATCACTAGATAAAGGACATTTAGCAATAAAATGACCGGGCTTACCACACTTGTAGCAAACCTTCTTAGAGCGGGGCTTGTAGTCTTTCCCCCTCCTTTGCTTGAGGATTTGGCGGAAGCTCTTGATGATGAGCACCATCTCCTCATTGTCGAGCTTGGAGGCGTCGATGGGGACTCTACTTGGTGTAGAGTCTTTTTTCTTCTCCTTCGCCGCCTTAAATGCGACGGGTTGCACATTAGGTGTGGAGGAGGTGCCTTGCTCGATGATTTTCTTGGAGCCTTTGATCATCAATTCAAAGCTCACAAATTTTCCTATCACTTCCTCGGGAGACATTAGTTTATACCTAGGATCATCACGAATTAATTGAACTTGAGTGGGGTTAAGAAATACGAGTGATCTAAGAATAACCTTGACCATTTCATGGTCATCCCATTTGGTGCTCCCGAGGTTGCACACTTGGTTCACCAAGGTCTTTAGCCGGTTGTACATGGCTTGAGGGTCTTCTCCTTGGTTGAGCATGAAACGACCGAGCTCCCCCTCGATCGTTTCCCTCTTGGTGATTTTGGTCACCTCTTCTCCTTCGTGCGCGGTCTTGAGCACATCCCAAATCTCCTTGGCGCTCTTCAACCCTTGCACCTTTTTATACTCCTCTCGACTTAGAGAGGCAAGGAGTATAGTGGTAGCTTGGGAGTTGAAGTGCCAAATTTGGGCAACCTCGTCTGAATCATAATCTTCATCCCCTGGCGATGGTACCTGTACTCCAAACTCAACAACATCCCAAATACTTGTGTGGAGTGAGGTTAGGTGATGCCTCATTTTATCACTCCACATGTTATAATCTTCACCATCAAAAACTGGTGGTTTGCCTAATGGGACAGAAAGTAATGGAGTACGTTTGGAAATGCGAGGATAGCGTAGGGGAATCTTACTAAACTTCTTGCGCTCATGGCGCTTAGAAGTTATGGACGGCGCGTCGGAGCCGGAGGTGGATGGCGACGAAGAATTGGTCTTGTAGTAGACTACCTTCTTCATCTTCTTTTTCTTGTCGCCCGATGTGACTTATTGTGGGAGGGTGATTCTCCCTTTCCTTTAGAGCTGGACTCCCTTGATGGAGCCTTCCCGAGGCTTGTAGCGGGCTTCTCGCCGGTCATGACCTCCTTCTTGGCGTGATCTCCCGACATCACTTCGAGAGGTTAAGCTCTAATGAAGCACCGGGCTCTGATACCAATTGAAAGTCGCCTAGAGGGGGGGTGAATAGGCAGAATCTGAAAATTATAAACTTAAGCACAACTACAAGCCGGGGTTAGCGTTAGAAATGTAATCGAGTCCGAAAGAGAGGACGAAAATAAATCACAAGCAAATAAGGCGAATGACACGGTGATTTGTTTTACCGAGGTTCGGTTCTTGGAAACCTACTCCCCGTTGAGGTGGTCACAAAGACCGGGTCTCTTTCAACCCTTTCCCTCTCTCAAATGGCCACCTAGGCCGAGTGAGCTTCTCTTCTCAATCAATTGGGACACTAAGTCCCCACAAGGACCACCACACAATTGGTGTCTCTTGCCTTGATTACAATTGAGTTGGGAACAAGAAAGAAGAAAGAAGAAAAACGATCCAAGCGCAAGAACTCAAAAGAACACAAATATCACTCTCTCACTAGTCACTATTTGATTGGAATGATCTTTGGACTTGGGAGAGGATTTGATCTCTTTGTTTGTGTCTTGAAGTGAAGTCTACAGCTCTTGTATTGAATGCAATGGCTGAAAACTTGGATGCCTTGAAGTGTTGGTGGTTGGGGGTATTTATAGCCCCAACCACCAAAGTGGTCGTTGGGAGGGGCTGCTGTCGTATGGTGCACCGGACAGTCCGGTGTGCCACCGGACACTGTCCGGTGCGCCAGCCACGTCACCCAACCGTTAGGGTTCGACCGTTGGAGCTCTGACATGTGGGGCCACCGGACAGTCCGGTGGTGCACCAGACAGGTCCTGTTCACTGTCCGGTGCGCCTTCTGGCGCCTGCTCTGACTTCTGTGCGCGCAGGCGCGCACTGTTCACTTTTACTGTTCCTTTGCAGACGACCGTTGGCGCGAAGTAGCCGTTGCTCCGCTGGCACACCGGACAGTCCGGTGCTACACCGGACAGTCCGGTGAATTATAGCGGAGTGGTTTCCCAAATTCCCGAAGCTGGCAAGTTCAGAGTGGATCCTCCTGGTGCACCGGACACTGTCCAGTGGCACACCGGATAGTCCGGTGCGCCAGACCAGGGCAGCCTTCGGTTGTATTTGGCTCATTGTATTTGAACCCTTTCTTGGACTTTTTATTGGTTTGTGTTGAACCTTTGGCACCTGTAGAACTCATAATCTAGAGCAAACTAGTTAGTCCAATAATTTGTGTTGGGCAATTCAACCACCAAAATTCATATAGAAAAAGGTTTGACCCTATTCCCCTTTCAATAAATCCTATCAATTTTTCCAACATGAGAAATGTTTTTCGGTCCGAAACAACGAATTTCACCAAATTTCCCCGAAAAACACAAAACTTCGTTTTAAAATTTAAAATTCTATCTTGAGCGGATTTGGACGAATCTTAGCAAAATTCGCTCAAATTTCGTTTTCGGTGTATTGCGAGATTTACATTTTCGTCGAAATGGTTAACCCTGCATGCGTCACACCAAGAATCCAGGACATCAACCACTGCCATTCGTAACACTTGCATTATCATGTTCTAAAACAAGGACTTGATAAAAGCCACTAGTATCCAAAGGCTTGGTGTCCTTGTTCTCTTTCTGCATGGACACCTTTGCATGAAAGCCTATATGTTCAAAGAAAGCAAATGCCGTTTTTATAACCATCTATACCAAGTTTCAACTTTCAGGTTTTGTTTTGAGAGTAAGAGAAATGGAGCGGATTGAATAAGGTAAAATCTTCTTGCTATTTAATTTTGAATAGCAAATAAATTTTAGCACATTCAATCTTATTTATTGTCCTTACGTTGAACCGGGTGCCTCCAAACATGTCTGTGCCCCCACCTCATATAGTACTATATGTAGTATGCTACGGATGGAGTAACAGTAGCATAAAAATTGCTCGCAACGTTGTACGCTATATTCCACTATAGTTCTATAGCTACATTATTCTGCTAAATATAGCGTAAGCAAGTCGTTAACGGTACTAGTGTTGCCCATACCAAAATCTTGTATTATATAGTGAAAAATATAGTAATCGGATTAGAATTAATAGAATATGTAGTAGTAGTTGATATAGAGGTATATGAGTGCGGAGGTTTGTAATTTACAGTAAAATATTGGTGACTACACTAGAAATAGTGATATAGAGTAACATGTACTGTGAATAGGCTCATGAAGCAAATCTGCATTCATTATCTTTTTTATCGTTTTATATCTTATATGTTAGGATTTATGGGCTTGGCCCAATTAAGATATTCAAATAAATCCCAGAAAATCTCAAAAGCCCATACAAGTGGATGGCTAGAGGATAGGTGGAACCATTAGCACCATATTGCTAGCTCTAGTGGAGTAGAGCTAGCTTAAATATGGAAGCCACACTCACTCACCAAGTCATGGATGAGAGGAGAGAGTGTGGAGAGCCACGCGCGCGCTCGCTCGCCTCGCCTGGGCGAAGGGCGCGGGCGCACGACATGCGCGTGAATGGTCCGCCGAAATCCGGCCCCTCGCCTTGCGGGGGCGCGGCTACCTTTTGCCGTTCGATTTTTGGTTTCTTGGCTGTTACGTCTATCCTAACCGATCGCTATAAAATCTCAACTGATTGCGAGATTTTCGTGGGCGGATAAGACCAGGGGTCGCGGACTCGGCCCTATAAAAGGAGCCCGGCAGCCAGCCTCCAAAATATCCCAATTCGCTTTCGCCTCTCTTCATATCTGAGCCGCCTTTTAGTTCCCTTCGTCCCGACCGCAGAGGTGCATCTGCGATCGGGAGAGCAGGTCTCCGGAACCCTTCGTCTTCTAGATCCTGCACCAGGAGAGGGCGAATAAGGTTTTTGGGAAGCGTCTTCACGCGACTGCTCGTGATCTGCTGACCTCGTCGACCCTGCTGATTTCGCTACTTCGACATCGTCGACCCTGCTGATTCCGGCGCGTGCCATCTATCAGTAAGTCTAATCAGTACGCATCATCTGATTTGGCTTGTTATTTCAGTTCTTCTGATTTGGTCATGATTTATATTCGGAATTTAAACTAGAATTTGTCTAATTGTTCAACAATCCAAAAACCTTATTGTAGACAATTTCCTAGTTTTTCTATGGCTGCTTTTGCCGATGCGCTCAAGCCAGAAAAGTTCAATGGTATGCACTTTAAGAGATGGCAAGTCAAGGCCACGCTCTGGCTTACTGCTAGCTTCCATGTTAGTAAAGGCAGACCTGAGGGTCCACTGACTCCTGAACAGGAGAAAGAGTACGACTATGTCAATACTATGTTCACGGGAGCCGTTCTTAGCGCCCTTATTGACCGTCTGGTTGATGCGAATATGCAGTACACAGACGGGAAAGAGTTGTGGGATGCACTTACTACTAAGTATGGTGCATCAGATGCTGGCAGTGACCTGTATATCATGGAGAGCTTTCATGATTATAAGATGGTTGATAATCGCTCTATTGTAGAGCAAGCTCATGAAATACAGTGTATAGCCAAGGAGCTCGACCACCTTAAGATAGTCCTTCCTGACCAATTTGTGGCTGGGTGCATTATCGCAAAGTTGCCTTCTACATGGAGGAACTTCGCCACATCTCTGAAACATAAGAGACAGGAGATATCAGTTGAAAATCTGATAGCGTCTCTGGATGTTGAGGAGAAAGCTCGGGCTAAGGACACGGGATCTAAAGGAGGCGAGGGCCACTCCAGCGCCAACATGGTTCAGAAGAACCACAACAAGGGCAAAGGAAAGCCAAAATCTATCAAGCCCAACAAAACTACCAACTTCAAGAAGAAGAAGAACAAGGCTGAATTGACATGTTTCGCATGTGGCGAGGCGGGTCATTTTGCCAAGGATTGTCCTGATCGAGCGGATCGCCGTGGCAAAAAGGGCAATGTCAACACAGTGGTCGCTAGCAATGAGGAAGACAAAGGGTATGGTAATTTACCTTTTATCTTCTCAGTATTTCAATCACCAAGCTGGTGGCTTGATACTGGTGCTAATGTTCATGTGTGTTCTGACATTAACTTGTTCTCTTCTTATCAGGGCGCCCGGGATTCTTCCGTGCTAATGGGGAATGGGTCACATGCTTCTGTTCATGGCACTGGCACGGTGGATCTGAAGTTTACTTCGGGAAAGATCGTGCAGCTGAAGAACGTGCATCATGTCCCTTCTATACACAAGAATCTCGTTAGCGGAACCCTTCTATGTAGAGATGGGTTCAAAGTAGTTTTGGAGTCCAATAAATTAGTTATGTCCAAGTCTGAACAATTTATTGGTAAAGGCTATGATTGCGGAGGCTTGTTCCGCTTTTCTTTGTTAGATTTCAATAATAAGTCTGTGAACCATATTTGTGCTAATGTTGATGATCTTGCGAGTATTTGGCATTCTCGTTTGTGTCATATTAATTTTGGCTCTATGTCTCGGCTTGCAACCATGAGTTTAATTCCGAATATCACCATAGTCAAAGGTTCTAAGTGCCATAGTTGTGTGCAGTCGAAGCAACCTCGAAAGCCTCATAAGGCTGCTGAGGAGAGACACCTGGCACCGCTAGAACTCATACATTCTGATCTTTGTGAGATGAATGGTGTGTTGACAAAGGGTGGTAAGAGATACTTCATGACATTGATTGATGATGCGTCTAGATTTTGCTATGTATACTTGCTAAAAACTAAAGATGAGGCTTTAGACTACTTTAAAATCTATAAGGCTGAAGTTGAAAACCAACTAGAAAGAAAGATCAAACGTCTTAGATCAGATCGTGGTGGCGAGTTCTTTCCCAAAGTCTTTGACGATTTCTGTGCAGAACATGGCATTATTCATGAGAGGACTCCTCCCTATTCACCCGAGTCAAACGAGATTGCTGAAAGGAAAAACCGTACGTTGACTGACCTGGTGAATGCCATGTTAGACACTTGTGGTTTATCTAAGGCATGGTGGGGGGAGGCAGTCCTGACTTCATGTCATGTTCTGAATAGAATTCCTATGGGCAAAGAAGAGAAAACCCCTTATGAGAAGTGGGTTGGGAGAAAACCATCACTTTCATACTTGCGCACTTGGGGTGCATGGCAAAAGTCAATGTACCAATTAATAAAAGCGCAAGCTTGGTCCAAGGACAGTGGATTGTGTCTTTCTTGGATATGCTTCATGTAGCATAGCATATAGATTTTTAGTAGTTAAATCTGAAGTTCCTGATGTATATGTTGATACTATTATGGAATCACGTGATGCTACTTTCTTTGAACATATATTTCCAATGAAAGACATTCATAGCAATTCTAGATACTCTTCTGAGATAACTCCTGAACATAGTACACCTATTGAGAGTTTTGAACAACCACATGAAATTGTCCTAGAGGAGGACGACAATGATGCTCCTAAAAGGAGCAAGAGACAAAGGGTTGAAAAATCCTTTGGTGATGATTTCATTGTGTACCTTGTGGACGATACTCCTACTACCATTGCAGAAGCATTTGCATCTCCAGATGCAGATGATTGGAAAGAAGCAGTTCATAATGAGATGGACTCCATTCTTTCAAATGGTACGTGGGAAGTCACTGATCGACCCTATGGATGCAAACCTGTGGGTTGTAAGTGGGTGTTTAAAAAGAAGCTAAAGCCTGATGGTACAATTGAAAAGTACAAGGCTAGGCTTGTGGCTAAAGGCTATACTCAGAAAGAAGGAGAAGACTTCTTTGATACTTACTCACCTGTTGCTAGAATGACCACTATTCGAGTACTACTTTCTTTGGCTGCCTCGTATGGTCTTCTTGTTCATCAGATGGATGTAAAGACAGCTTTTCTTAATGGAGAGCTGGACGAGGAAATCTGTAAAGCCCAAAATTTGTATCAGGAAAACAAATAAATAAATAAAATTAATCTTAGTGTTTGAGAATTTATGAAACCTTGGAGATCATTTGAACTCCTTCTATTTGTGCATATTCAAATAATGGAATTACATTGGTCAGGTAACAAATAAATGAGTTTAAAAATATGCATCTCATGCTGATGATTTTGTGATGAGCATTTTTGTTTGAACAAAGGAATCAAGATTTAATTTGACCTCAATTTACAAAATATATATATATAGTAAAGAATTTGAGAAAGGTAATTATCATAATCCTTTATTCCTTTTTGAATTAAAAGGTGAGGAGGAAGATAAATAATAAAAAAATAATAAAAGTAACAGTAATAATAATAAATATGAAGATAGGATTTCTGTCCACATTAGAGTTTTGCTTGAAATTCAAAGATGAATCATGGTTAAATTTGAAATGGGAAAATGGAAAATAAAAAAAAGAAAAACAGAAAGGAAATATAGAAGCGCGCGCGGCCCAGGAACTGGTCCCAGCCCACCTCGCGCCAGCCCAAGTCCCACTGTGGGCACTCACTTACGCGCGGGGCCCACATGTCGGCTTCCTCTAGTAAACGGCGTGCTCACTGGCTTGTGGGCTCTCGTTATCAGGCGCCCACCTCCCCCTTCCTTCGCCGCTCGGCTCGGGCGAGCTCGGTCGCGGCGGGCGATGCGAAATCCGGGAAACGCGGTCACCATAACAACCGGGTTTGTTGAGATTTGCCGCCATCTCCTCGGCCGAACTCCACAGAATCCGCGCATGCCATCACTAGTGTAGGATTACGGGGAGGCTACGCTAGCGCAAAACAAAATTTTCATCCCCATAATACCAAGAACTACTGCGGTTATAGGTCATGGAATTACCACTAGACGCGCAGAGCAGCGGAAGACGTCTCGATGTAGACGAACGCGTCGAGCAGTGCCGTGCAGTTGTAACGCCCCGAATTTTGCAGTGAATATTTTTTTCTTTTCTTTACTCGCCAAAATTCGGGCGTTACCTTTTCCTTTCCTTTTTCCCTTCGCTAAACCTTGACCTTTTCCAAAGTTCTAAGCGGGATTCGATTTGGAATTCCCGTGTAAGGAAAAACCCTAAATACTTTACGTTGTTTGATGCACCATGCCGAAACTTGCATTTCTTTTGATTGCTTTGAAAGCGCAATTGCATTCATGTAGAAAGATCGGATTTCGAAAATGTGGAGAAGATCTTTTCTTTCTTTTTTTCTCCCTCTCTTTTTCTCTCCTCTTTTTCTCTCTCTCCCGCGCCGTGGGCCGACCCCGGCCGGCCCAGGCCCCTGCGCGCCCCCCCTCTTGGGCCTGGAAGGCCCAGCCGCCCCCCCCTCTTTCCCTTATTCCCTAACCCTCTCCCTCTCCCCCCTCATTTTCTCCCTCCCCACCTAAGCCGCCGCCCCTACCCCCTACCCGCCCCCTGCCCTAGGTCGCCGCGCCGCCCCCTGCCGCCGGCCGCCCCTCGCCGTCGATCCCCGACACCGGTGAGCCCCCCCCTCCTCCCTCTCTCCCTCCTCCCTCTCTCCCCTCTCCTCCCTCCCCTTCCCCTCGCCGCTCGGCCCCATGGCCGGTTCGGCCGCCCGCCCCACCCCGCCGGCTCGGCCGCTCGGCCGCCCCGCGCCCTGCCCCGCGCCCCTGCGCGCCCAGCGGCTCGGCCGCCCCGCCCCCCTGCTCGGCCGGCTCGGCCGCCCCCTGCGCCGCCCCCCCCGCCAGCTCGGCCGCCCGCCGCCGGTTCAACCGCCCTAGGGCCGGTTCAGCCGCCCCCCCTTCTGTTTTTTTTATTATTTTTTTATTTTATTTTATTTACTTTCTGTGATCATAATTACTGTATTTTAAGTAGGCTAATCACTGTTCATGCTATGGGAAAATAGGAAGTTTAATTTAAAATTCCGTTATGTTATTGATTCACGTAGTTAATTGTTTACCCTGTGCAATGTTGATCAACTAAAAGTGATTAGGTTTCCATCAGTATATATAAATATATATAACAGAATTATTTTGTTAAAAACCAATTGTGTCATTAGTGCATAAGATTTAACCCCCTGCGAGACCTTTCCCCGTTTCTTTCTAACCATAACAAATGCGTTATCGAATGTCATACTTGATGCATATTCGCTTTATTTGTTATCTTGTATGGTGTACTGTTCTTTTGTATTAAATATGTGGATGTATGTATGTATGTTTGCGCTCGCATAGAGAACGATCCGGTCGAAGAGCCCGAGGAATTCGCAGGAGAAGCCCCTGAGCAGCAGTCGGTTGGTGGAGGCAAGTGTCCTTTGACCTATCTATGTCCTATTCATTCTTTAATTCACCTCCCGCATTACACATTTATACCTAGGGATTGACTAGCTTTTGTTATCCATGTCCTTGTTTACCTATTTGGGTCGGATTATTACTACTTAGTCTGATGCTATTGCTCAACTCTAATCAATGAACATGATGTGATTATCTATGATACGCTGTTTTCCCTTCTCTTTATGATTATACTTGTGGTTTTCAAGGGGACTCGAGCGGTTTCTCGAGTGCCTCTCCGTAAGGACCTGTTCTATGGATGACCGCCCGGGAAAACAGTGCAACCATGAGGGTGGAATGGGGTGCCCTTAGCTGAATAATTAGAGGATCCGGGGTGTAGTTCACTTAGCCGTCGTGCCGTCAATGGGGCTCGGTGTATGCGGCTCGCTCTGCCAAGTTTGGGTTCGCCCCTTGGGGAGGAGTGCGGTGCATTTAGGAAACCTAACGGGTGGCTACAGCCCCGGGGAATCTTTGTAAAGGCTACGTAGTGAAACCCTGCCTATTCACCTTGGTAGTGTTTAAGGGTTTGATCGGCCCGAGGCAAGAGGGAATCACGGCTTGTGGGTAAAGTGCACAACCTCTGCAGAGTGTTATGAAACTGATATATCAGCCGTGCTCGCGGTTATGAGCGGCCAAGGGAGCTCCAGTGATTAGTGGTACTTGATCCGAGACATTGTGGTACAGGTGGTTATGAGATTGATGGTTCTGGTTATGATTATGGTGCTGGTAAGTGGTATTCTTTCCGTTTGGAAAGGGTACATCGGGTTAATAACTTGGGTTAATGCTAAAACTTGGCTTTCTACTAGTAAATAATAATCTGACCAACTAAAAGCAACTGCTTGACTTATCCCCACATAAAGCTAGTCCACTACAGCCAAACAGGATACTTGCTGAGTATGTTGATGTGTACTCACCCTTGCTCTACACACCAAACCCCCCCCCCCAGGTTGTCAGCATTGCAACCACTGCTCAGGAGAAGATGAAGCTGTGGAAGGAGACTTCCAGGAGTTCCAAGATTACGACGAGTTCTAGGTGTGGGTTAGCGGCAACCCCCAGTCGGCTGCCTGTGAAGGCCGTGTTATCTACGTTTCTTTTCCGCACTTTGATTTATTGTAAGAACTATATGGACGTCTCAGACGTATGATGTAATCGATTATTTCCCCTTTTAATACTATTTTGAGCACTGTGTGATGATGTCCATATTATGTAACTGCTGTGTACGTGAATAACTGATCCTGGCACGTACATGGTTCGCATTCGGTTTGCCTTCTAAAACCGGGTGTGACATAAGTGGTATCAGAGCCGTGCTGACTGTAGGACCGCTAACCTAGAGTAGAATGGTCGTTCTAAGGATTATAGACCTCTGTCTCTTCCTTGACTTTGATATCCCTTCAAAAGTTGGTCCTACTGACCAAACCTATGTTCTACTACATATTATACCTTGCTGAAAATTATGTTTTATTCTGATCCTTCATTTACTTATGATTCATTACTTGCTGGTCATATTAATTCTGTTCTCACCCTTTTGCTTGCGATGTCTTTTGTAGATGGCTCGACTTAGACACACTGCACGAAAGTCAGTCATCCCCTTCTTACCCTCCCGCCTTGCTGAGCGTCCGCTTCGCCGTCCCGTGGCCGGACAGTCCAGCCACTTGGAGAGACTACACCACCGCCTGCGTGAGGAGCAGGAGCGTCGACGACAGGAGCAGCAGAGCTCTTCCCTCTCGCTCCACCAGGAGATAGAGTCTGTGAGGAGCTGCTCCCCTGTGCTTCCTCTGGAGCCGCCCCCTGCACCACCACTGGGCGCCCCAGCCTCTGGAGTAGCTGCTGGAGGAGACCCAGACGACGGAGATGGCGACGACAGCTCGAGCCACGACACCGACTTCTCTGCTAACCCTGAGCCGGAAGGATGGGTTGCTCGACCCATCACTCGCGACGCTGCTCGCGGGTGTCACTTCCATGATGCGCTCGACACCCTGCTACGTCGGGCATTTGACCGGCATACTTGGTCCGTCGAGTATCGCTGTGTGGTCTACCAGCATAGTCGCGGGGTCTACCCGGACCGCTGGGAGGCGACTTGCTTGGTGCGCTGCCCGGAGGACAGTCTCCAGGGTGCAGAGGCCTGTTCAGAGCACTATTCTATCTCTGAGCGGGACTCAGCTGAGGCAGCCATGCAAGATGCTGCACGGCGTGCGCTTTCGCACTACTGCTCGGTTTTCGGTGGGGCAGCTGACGGTCTTGACCTGAAGTATTACCCCCGCCGTTCATCTGGCAGCACAGGAGGCGTGATTGTCTCACCTGTCGGTGAGGGCAATCCTAGGTTGAGCAGCACAGTCAACCTAGCCGCCGTGCTAAACACGGAGCTGGACCATGCATTAGACGAGCTGAGTAGGGCTCGTGCTGAGATCGCCCTGCTGCGGGCTGAGCGCGCGGAACGTCGTTATCTGGACGGTGGTTCCCCCGCTCCCGTTGGGACTCAGCACCCGTACCGCTCACCTCAGCGTGGACACCAGTCTTATGGCAATCCCGCCTGCAAGACCAAGATAAACCTAGAACCATAGATCGTTAGAGTTGGATCTTGTAATTAATACGAAATAAATATATACATGGAAGCTTCAGTCTTAGCGTTAGTCTCGGTCTTAGTTAGTTTTAGTTAGACAGGGTAGTTTGCTATATCCTGTGCATTTATGTTTGTCATGATGAACTATGTTTGGTTTGGATCTTTGTAATGATTGTCACCAGAGTGTGGGTATCCCCTGCATTTTGGTTTACATACTATGTCAATAAAGTTAGTTATATAGTTGGGAAACCCATTATTCTCCTTTCCTCTTTATCTGAGAAGCTGTGTGGTCTGTGTTGGAGATCAGTGAAGATGCTCATCTGTTCAGTGCTGTTGGAGAATTCTATACTCTTTTCTTATGCTGCAAGCTTTGCCAGATCAGTTCTGATGTGTGGTTGCGTTCTGCAGATGTCAGAGAACAGGCGTAGAGGAGGAAGGCGTGCTCAGCAGGAGCGAGCCGCTCCGCAGGATGAGGTGCCCCAGCAGCAGCACCTGCCGCCCCCGCCCCCGATGTCGATTGAGCAGATGTTTCTGATGCAGACTCAGGCAGTTCAAGCCATCGGTCAGACTCTGGCCGCCATTCAGCAGCAGCAGCAGCAGCAACAGCAGCAAGCACCACCCCAGCCTCAGATGCCTCAGATGCCTAGAGACAAGCGTGCTGAATTCATGAGAGGTCATCCGCCAACGTTCGCTCACTCTTCTGACCCCATGGATGCTGAAGATTGGCTGCGCACTGTGGAGCGGGAGTTGCATACCGCTCAGTGCGATGACCGGGAGAAAGTCTTGTATGGTCCCCGTCTGTTGAGAGGAGCAGCCCAGTCATGGTGGGAGTCTTACCTCGCCACCCATGCCAACCCCGACACCATCACCTGGGAGGAATTCAGAGGTAGCTTTCGTCAGTACCATGTCCCTGCAGGTCTGATGACAGTGAAGAAGGAGGAGTTCCTGGCCCTTAAGCAAGGGTCATCGTCTGTCAGTGAGTATCGAGACAGGTTTCTGCAATTGTCTCGCTATGCTCCTGAAGATGTCAACACCGACGCCAAGCGACAGTACCGTTTCCTGAGAGGCTTGGTTGACCCTCTGCAGTATCAGCTGATGAACCACACCTTCCCGACATTCCAGCACCTGATTGACAGAGCAATCATGACAGAAAGGAAGCGTAAGGAGATGGAAGATCGTAAGCGCAAGATCAGTGGACCCCAGCCTGGAAGCAGCAGCCGTCCCCGTTCCTCAGGCAATCAACCTCAGCAGTTCAGGCAGAACCAGCGTCCATCTCAGCAGCATCAGCAGCGTCAGCAGTATCAGCAGTTCCAAAGGCAGTATCCTCAGCATCAGTACCAGAACCGTCAGAGCAATCAGTCAGGAGGTCAGTTTCAAAAGCAGAATCAGCAAGCACCTCGTCTTCCTGCCCCAGCAAATCAGCAGAACAGTCAGGCAGCACCAGCTCAGGTTGGAAACAGGGCATGTTTCCACTGTGGAGAGCAAGGCCATTGGGTGATGCAATGTCCGAAGAAGGCAGCCCAGCAGCAGTCAGGCCCCAATGCCCCAGCAAAGCAGAATGTGCCTCAGCCTGGAGCAGGCAATCGCTCTCAGCAGCGCTATAATCATGGAAGATTGAATCACTTGGAGGCTGAAGCAGTTCAGGAGACCCCCGACATGACAGTAGGTATGTTCCCAGTCGATTCCCATATTGCAGAAGTGTTATTTGATACTGGAGCAACACATTCTTTCATTACTGCATCATGGGTAGAAGCACATAATCTTCCAACTACTACCATGTCAACCCCCATTCAAATTGACTCAGCCGGTGGTAGAATTCGAGCTGATAGCATTTGTTTGAATATAAGTGTGAAAATAAGGGGGATAGCGTTTCCCGCCAACCTTATAGTAATGGGTACTCAGGGAATAGATGTCATCCTAGGGATGAATTGGTTAGATAAGTATCAGGCAGTTATCAGTTGTGATAAAAGGACAATCAAGTTGGTGTCCCCACTAGGAGAGGAAGTGGTGACCGGGTTAGTCCCGCCTGAGCCAAAGAAAGGAAGTTGTTATCAGATGGCTGTCGATAGCAGTGAAGCAGACCCAATTGAGAGTATCAAGGTTGTGTCTGAATTCCCAGATGTGTTTCCAAAGGATTTACCGGGTATGCCACCAGAGCGGAAAGTTGAATTTGCTATAGAGCTTCTTCCTGGAACCGCCCCTATCTTCAAGAGAGCTTACAGAATATCTGGACCAGAGTTGGATGAACTTAAGAAGCAAATTGATGAGCTGTCAGAGAAAGGTTACATCCGGCCAAGCACCTCGCCTTGGGCCGCCCCTGTCTTGTTCGTAGAAAAGAAAGATGGTACTAAGAGGATGTGCATCGATTATCGAGCTTTGAATGAGGTCACGATCAAGAACAAGTATCCTTTGCCCAGAATAGAAGATCTGTTCGACCAGTTGAGAGGAGCCAGTGTGTTCTCCAAGATCGATCTGAGGTCAGGTTATCATCAGCTCAGGATCCGACCTTCGGACATTCCGAAGACGGCATTCATTACCAAGTATGGTTTATATGAGTTCACAGTGATGTCTTTTGGTTTGACCAATGCGCCAGCATTCTTCATGAACTTGATGAACAGTGTATTCATGGATTATCTTGATAAGTTCGTGGTGGTATTCATTGATGACATTCTGGTTTATTCTCAAAGTGAAGAAGAGCATGCAGATCATTTGAGGATGGTATTGCAGAGATTGCGAGAGCACCAGTTGTATGCAAAGTTGAGCAAGTGTGAGTTCTGGATCAGTGAAGTCCTGTTCTTGGGTCACATAATCAACAAAGAAGGATTGGCTGTGGATCCGAAGAAAGTGGCAGACATTCTAAACTGGAAAGCGCCAACGGATGCTCGAGGAATCAAGAGCTTCATTGGAATGGCCGGATATTATCGGCGATTCATTGAAGGGTTTTCGAAGATTGCGAAGCCAATGACAGCGTTGCTAGGCAACAAGGTTGAGTTCAAGTGGACCCAGAAATGCCAAGAGGCCTTTGAAGCGCTGAAAGAGAAGTTGACTACAGCGCCCGTCCTAGTCTTGCCTGATGTGCACAAGCCCTTCTCGGTGTATTGCGATGCTTGTTACACAGGTTTGGGATGCGTGTTGATGCAAGAGGGAAGAGTTGTGGCTTACTCGTCCCGACAGTTGAAGGTTCATGAGAAGAACTACCCAATCCATGATCTAGAGTTGGCAGCAGTGGTTCACGCACTGAAGACATGGAGGCACTATCTGTATGGACAGAAATGCGATGTTTACACAGACCACAAGAGTCTGAAGTACATATTCACTCAGTCAGAATTGAACATGAGGCAACGAAGATGGTTAGAATTGATCAAAGACTATGAGTTGGAGATTCATTACCATCCAGGCAAAGCAAACGTAGTGGCAGATGCTCTGAGCAGAAAGAGTCAAGTCAATCTGATGGTTGCTCGCCCGATGCCTTATGAGTTGGCCAAAGAGTTTGACAGGTTGAGTCTCGGATTTCTGAACAATTCGCGAGGAGTCACAGTTGAATTGGAACCTACCTTGGAGCGCGAAATCAAAGAAGCGCAGAAAAATGATGAGAAGATCAGTGAGATTCGGCGATTGATTCTAGATGGCAGAGGCAAAGACTTTCGAGAAGATGCAGAAGGTGTGGTATGGTTCAAAGACCGCTTGTGTGTTCCCAATGTCCAGTCTATTCGGGAGTTGATTCTTAAGGAAGCTCATGAGACAGCTTATTCGATTCACCCTGGCAGTGAGAAGATGTATCAGGATCTGAAGAAGAAATTCTGGTGGTACGGAATGAAAAGAGAAATCGCAGAGCATGTGGCTATGTGCGATAGTTGTCGAAGAATTAAGGCAGAACACCAGAGACCAGCTGGATTGTTGCAACCGTTGCAGATCCCTCAGTGGAAATGGGATGAAATTGGTATGGATTTCATAGTCGGATTGCCTCGCACTCGAGCCGGCTACGATTCCATTTGGGTAGTAGTGGACCGCTTGACCAAGTCAGCCCACTTCATACCTGTCAAGACCAACTACAACAGTGCAGTATTAGCAGAATTGTATATGTCTCGGATCGTCTGTCTTCATGGTGTGCCAAAGAAGATAGTGTCAGACAGAGGAACGCAGTTCACCTCTCATTTCTGGCAGCAGTTGCATGAAGCCTTGGGCACGCATCTGAATTTCAGTTCAGCTTATCACCCGCAGACAGATGGTCAGACTGAAAGAACCAATCAAATCCTTGAAGATATGTTGAGAGCCTGTGCGTTGCAAGATCAGTCCGGATGGGACAAGCGATTGCCTTATGCAGAGTTTTCCTATAACAACAGTTATCAGGCCAGTTTGAAGATGTCACCGTTTCAAGCGCTGTATGGAAGGAGTTGCAGAACTCCGTTGCAATGGGATCAGCCTAGAGAGAAGCAGGTGTTTGGGCCAGATATTTTGCTTGAAGCCGAAGAGAACATCAAGATGGTCCGAGAGAATCTGAAGATAGCGCAATCAAGGCAGCGAAGCTATGCAGACACAAGAAGAAGAGAGCTGAGTTTCGAAGTCGGAGACTTTGTTTATCTGAAAGTGTCACCGATCAGAGGAGTCAGAAGGTTCGGAGTGAAAGGCAAGCTAGCACCCCGCTACATTGGTCCGTATCAGATTCTTGCAAGACGAGGAGAAGTGGCTTATCAGCTCAGTCTGCCAGAGAATTTGTCCGCTGTGCATGATGTTTTTCATGTGTCCCAGTTGAAGAAATGTTTGCGTGTGCCAGAAGAGCAGTTGCCAGTGGAAGGTCTTGAAGTCCAGGAGGACTTGACCTATGTTGAGAAGCCAGCTCAGATCCTTGAGATTGCAGACAGAGTCACCCGAAGGAAGACCATCAGAATGTGCAAAGTCAGATGGGATCACCACTCTGAGGAAGAAGCAACCTGGGAGCGTGAAGATGATCTGATGGCCAAGTACCCGGAGCTCTTTGCTAGCCAGCCCTGAATCTCGAGGGCGAGATTCTTTTAAGGGGGATAGGTTTGTAACGCCCCGAATTTTGCAGTGAATATTTTTTTCTTTTCTTTACTCGCCAAAATTCGGGCGTTACCTTTTCCTTTCCTTTTTCCCTTCGCTAAACCTTGACCTTTTCCAAAGTTCTAAGCGGGATTCGATTTGGAATTCCCGTGTAAGGAAAAACCCTAAATACTTTACGTTGTTTGATGCACCATGCCGAAACTTGCATTTCTTTTGATTGCTTTGAAAGCGCAATTGCATTCATGTAGAAAGATCGGATTTCGAAAATGTGGAGAAGATCTTTTCTTTCTTTTTTTCTCCCTCTCTTTTTCTCTCCTCTTTTTCTCTCTCTCCCGCGCCGTGG
Organism: Zea mays; assembly: GCF_902167145.1. Taxonomy (NCBI): domain Eukaryota; kingdom Viridiplantae; phylum Streptophyta; class Magnoliopsida; order Poales; family Poaceae; genus Zea; species Zea mays. Next base: position 29,095,557 of record NC_050098.1, on the reverse strand, counting down.
GCCGACCCCGGCCGGCCCAGGCCCCTGCGCGCCCCCCCTCTTGGGCCTGGAAGGCCCAGCCGCCCCCCCCCTCTTTCCCTTATTCCCTAACCCTCTCCCTCTCCCCCCTCATTTTCTCCCTCCCCACCTAAGCCGCCGCCCCTACCCCCTACCCGCCCCCTGCCCTAGGTCGCCGCGCCGCCCCCTGCCGCCGGCCGCCCCTCGCCGTCGATCCCCGACACCGGTGAGCCCCCCCTCCTCCCTCTCTCCCTCCTCCCTCTCTCCCCTCTCCTCCCTCCCCTTCCCCTCGCCGCTCGGCCCCATGGCCGGTTCGGCCGCCCGCCCCACCCCGCCGGCTCGGCCGCTCGGCCGCCCCGCGCCCTGCCCCGCGCCCCTGCGCGCCCAGCGGCTCGGCCGCCCCGCCCCCCTGCTCGGCCGGCTCGGCCGCCCCCTGCGCCGCCCCCCCCCGCCAGCTCGGCCGCCCGCCGCCGGTTCAACCGCCCTAGGGCCGGTTCAGCCGCCCCCCCCCCTTCTGTTTTTTTTTATTATTTTTTTATTTTATTTTATTTACTTTCTGTGATCATAATTACTGTATTTTAAGTAGGCTAATCACTGTTCATGCTATGGGAAAATAGGAAGTTTAATTTAAAATTCCGTTATGTTATTGATTCACGTAGTTAATTGTTTACCCTGTGCAATGTTGATCAACTAAAAGTGATTAGGTTTCCATCAGTATATATAAATATATATAACAGAATTATTTTGTTAAAAACCAATTGTGTCAATAGTGCATAAGATTTAACCCCCTGCGAGACCTTTCCCCGTTTCTTTCTAACCATAACAAATGCGTTATCGAATGTCATACTTGATGCATATTCGCTTTATTTGTTATCTTGTATGGTGTACTGTTCTTTTGTATTAAATATGTGGATGTATGTATGTATGTTTGCGCTCGCATAGAGAACGATCCGGTCGAAGAGCCCGAGGAATTCGCAGGAGAAGCCCCTGAGCAGCAGTCGGTTGGTGGAGGCAAGTGTCCTTTGACCTATCTATGTCCTATTCATTCTTTAATTCACCTCCCGCATTACACATTTATACCTAGGGATTGACTAGCTTTTGTTATCCATGTCCTTGTTTACCTATTTGGGTCGGATTATTACTACTTAGTCTGATGCTATTGCTCAACTCTAATCAATGAACATGATGTGATTATCTATGATACGCTGTTTTCCCTTCTCTTTATGATTATACTTGTGGTTTTCAAGGGGACTCGAGCGGTTTCTCGAGTGCCTCTCCGTAAGGACCTGTTCTATGGATGACCGCCCGGGAAAACAGTGCAACCATGAGGGTGGAATGGGGTGCCCTTAGCTGAATAATTAGAGGATCCGGGGTGTAGTTCACTTAGCCGTCGTGCCGTCAATGGGGCTCGGTGTATGCGGCTCGCTCTGCCAAGTTTGGGTTCGCCCCTTGGGGAGGAGTGCGGTGCATTTAGGAAACCTAACGGGTGGCTACAGCCCCGGGGAATCTTTGTAAAGGCTACGTAGTGAAACCCTGCCTATTCACCTTGGTAGTGTTTAAGGGTTTGATCGGCCCGAGGCAAGAGGGAATCACGGCTTGTGGGTAAAGTGCACAACCTCTGCAGAGTGTTATGAAACTGATATATCAGCCGTGCTCGCGGTTATGAGCGGCCAAGGGAGCTCCAGTGATTAGTGGTACTTGATCCGAGACATTGTGGTACAGGTGGTTATGAGATTGATGGTTCTGGTTATGATTATGGTGCTGGTAAGTGGTATTCTTTCCGTTTGGAAAGGGTACATCGGGTTAATAACTTGGGTTAATGCTAAAACTTGGCTTTCTACTAGTAAATAATAATCTGACCAACTAAAAGCAACTGCTTGACTTATCCCCACATAAAGCTAGTCCACTACAGCCAAACAGGATACTTGCTGAGTATGTTGATGTGTACTCACCCTTGCTCTACACACCAAACCCCCCCTCCCCCCAGGTTGTCAGCATTGCAACCACTGCTCAGGAGAAGATGAAGCTGTGGAAGGAGACTTCCAGGAGTTCCAAGATTACGACGAGTTCTAGGTGTGGGTTAGCGGCAACCCCCAGTCGGCTGCCTGTGAAGGCCGTGTTATCTACGTTTCTTTTCCGCACTTTGATTTATTGTAAGAACTATATGGACGTCTCAGACGTATGATGTAATCGATTATTTCCCCTTTTAATACTATTTTGAGCACTGTGTGATGATGTCCATATTATGTAACTGCTGTGTACGTGAATAACTGATCCTGGCACGTACATGGTTCGCATTCGGTTTGCCTTCTAAAACCGGGTGTGACAGCAGTCGCCGGCGTCCTTCACGTCCTCGCACAGTTCGTCCAAGTGCTCCAGATGCAGCACCTCCGAGGTATCCACACGTACAGGGAGGAAGCGCCGCGTACCGAACTGCTAGGTTCGCGACGGCGGCTTGGCGAGGGCGAGAGGTGGGCGGCGGCTGTTAGTTCGCAGGTGGCGAATTAGGTTATCCTTAACCGCGCCCCCGCCCCTCATTATATAGGCGTTATGGTGGGCTTCTGACGCCGAGGCCCATCATTAACCCTAAAGCCCAGTCTAATTTCGGATCTAATCCGAATTAGGCTTCCTTCCCCTTAAGTGTGTGACCCTATAGGTTCACGTACAAATAGACATAGCCCAAGTACTCTTACTTGGCCCAATAATTGACAGCGGCCTCTAGCAAGACATGTCAACTCCTATGTGTACGTAAAGATCATATCAGACGAACCATTGCGACATTAAGTACATGTTGTTCCCTTTGTCTCATGATATTTGGTCTGGCTCTAAGCTGACCTCTCTTTCTCGATACTGTGAATTGGAATCCTTTCAATGGTTAACTCTTAACCCTAGCACGGCCATGCATTTCTTGATCCAATCACTCGAGGGGCCCAGAGATATCTCTCTCACAAAGAGAGGGACAAATTCCATCTTGACTGACCATGCCTCATAGCATGCTTCCTGACAAACCCAAAACTACCTTTATAACTACCCAGTTACGGGATAGCGTTTGATAGTCCCTAAGTAAGTCAATTCACATCTTGAGAACATGCGACAATCTCAGGTCTAAGGATACAGTATTCATGTTGCAAGAAGAGAACTATATTACAATATCTCACGTTGGGTCGGTCCAGCCTCATGTCATACATGCGCCCACATTATTAATTTAACATCTCCATGTTCATGACTTGTGAAATGTAGTCATCAACTAATACATGTGCTAGTCATCGACTCTGACTAGGGACATCATTTAGAATAACCATATAAGTAAAGAATCTCACAAACAATTCACATAATTGCTAATCAATACAAGGTGCCTTCCATGGATATTCAATTAAGCAATATATATATCATGGATACAAAGAAATATGCTCATCTCTATGATTATCTCTAGGGCATATTTCTAACAGTCTTCCACTTGCACTAGAGTTAATCTAGAAGATATCTAATACCCATAGATCTCACGTGTGCCTCATGCTTAGGTTGTGGAAGAGGTTTTGTCAAAGGATCAGCAACATTCAAATCCGTATGTATTTTTCATATCTTTATCTCACCCCGCCTAATGAATTCCCGTATGAGGTGAAACTTCCGCAGTACGTGTTTGTTTTTCTGGTGGTTCCTTGGCTCCTTAGCTTGCGCAATAGCCCCATTGTTGTCACAGTAGAGGTTCAATGGGCTAGATGCATTAGGAAACACACCAAGCTCGATGAGGAACTTTCTTATCCAAACACCTTCCTTCGCAGATTCAGAAGCTGCAATGTACTCGGCTTCTGTTGTAGAATCAGTCACAGTCTCCTGTTTGGAACTCTTCCAACTAACAACACCACCATTTATTGTGAACACAAAACCTGATTGCGATTTTAACTCGTCTGGGTCAGTTTGGAAGCTAGCATCGGTGTAACCAGTTACAACGAGCTCCTCCTTACCCCCATATACCAGGAACATATCTTTAGTCCTTCTTAAGTACTTAAGAATGCCTTTTACCGCTGTCCAGTGATCCTCACCTGGATCAGCCTGGTATCTACTCGTAGCACTTATAGCGTATGAAACATCTGGGCGTGTACTTATCATGGCATACATGATTGATCCAATCGCTGAGGCGTATGGTACCTTACTCATGCGCTCTCGCTCATTAGCCGTCGCAGGACATTGCATCTGGCTAAGGTGTTTACCATGTGACATAGGTATGAAACCTTTCTTGGACTGTTCCATGTTGAACCGTTTCAAAACCTTGTCAATGTACGTATCTTGACTTAATCCTATAAGCCTCTTCGACCTATCTCTATAGATCCTTATGCCCAAAATATATGCTGCTTCCCCTAAGTCCTTCATAGAAAAACTCTTTTTCAGTGAAGCCTTGACGGACTCCAGCATAGGAATGTCATTCCCAATCAATAATATGTCATCCACATACAAGATCAGAAATACAACAGCGCTCCCACTTTCCTTCTTGTAAACACAAGCTTCTTCTTCATTCTGATGAAAACCAAGCCCTTTGATCACTTCATCAAAACGAATGTTCCAACTCCGAGATGCTTGCTTCAACCCATAAATGGATTTCTGAAGTTTGCATATCTTTCCAGCATTGATCGGATCGACAAAACCCTCGGGCGGTATCATATACACGTCCTCATCTAGGTTTCCATTAAGGAAAGCTATTTTGACATCCATCTGCCAAATCTCATAATCGAAATATGCGGCAATAGCTAGAATGATCCGAATAGATTTAAGCATCGCTACTGGCGAGAATGTCTCGTCATAGTCAACTCCTTGAACTTGTCGAAAACCCTTTGCAAAAAGTCGAGCCTTATAGATGTGAACATTTCCATCCATGTCTTTCTTCTTCTTATAGATCCATTTGCATTCTATAGGTCTAACACCATCAGGCGGGTCAACCAAGTTCCAAACTTGATTTTCTCCCATGGAATCTATCTCGGATCTCATGGCGACATGCCATTTCTCGGAATCTGGGTCCATCATCGCTTCTGAATATGTTGCAGGTTCGTCGTTGTCTAACAACAACACTTCCCCATTGCCCAACAATAGCACTTCTCCTCGTGCCTCGCGAAGCCTTGCTGACCTTCGTGGTTGTGGTGGTGTTTCTCTTGCCATAGACGTCTCAACTTGTTCTGCTACATTAGCATCGCTTGTTGAATCTTGTCCCACTGGCTCATCCTGAACTTCTTCAAGATACACCTTTTGTTTACTTTTCTCTCTTTTGAGAAACTCTTTCTCTAAGAACACACCGTTCCGGGCGACAAACACTTTGCCCTCTGACCGGTGGTAAAAGTAATATCCCAAAGTTTCCTTTGGATATCCCACGAACATGCACTTGTCCGATTTTGGAGTGAGTTTATCCGACTGTAGTCGCTTGACGTAAACCTCACAACCCCAAATCTTCAGAAAAGACAAACTGGGAGTCTTCCCAGTCCACATCTCATATGGTGCCTTAACTACGGACTTAGACGGTACCCTATTTAGTGTGAAAGCTGATGTTTCTAGAGCGTATCCCCAAAACGACAAAGGTAGGTCCGACTGGCTCATCATTGATCGAACCATATCCAATAAAGTCCGATTACGTCGCTCAGACACGCCATTCCTCTGAGGCGTTCCAGGCGGCGTAAGCTGTGGAACAATTCCACAACTCTTTAGATGATTGCTAAACTCATGACTCAAATATTCACCACCACGATCTGATCGCAGTGCTTTAATTTTCTTGCCACGCTGATTTTCTACTTCATTCTGAAACTCTTTGAACTTTTCTAAGGATTCAGACTTGTGTTTCATTAAGTAGACATACCCATATCTACTAAAATCATCAGTGAAGGTTATGAAGTATTGGAATCCTCCCCTAGCTGTCGTACTCATTGGTCCGCACACATCAGTATGTATGAGTTCCAATAAATCTAACGTCCTCTCCGGTAAACCCGTGAAGGGCGCCTTGGTCATCTTACCAAGTAAGCAAGCTTCACATGTCTCGTATGATTCAAAATCAAACGAAGTTAAAAGCCCATCAGAATGAAGCTTCTTCATGCGATTCTCACTTATATGACCCAAACGACAGTGCCACATGTAGGTAGGACTTAAATCATTAGGCTGAGGCCTTTTAGCACTAATATTACAGATAGGTGCATCATCAAGATTTAAAATGAATAACCCATTCATAATGGATGCAAAAGCCACAAACATGCCATTCTTAGAGATCACACAACCATTGTTTTCACTCGCAAATGAATAACCATCCTTCATCAAACATGAAGGAGACATAATGTTTCGACTCATACTAGGAACTAGATAACAATTATTTAACTCCAAAATAAATCCTGATGGGAGGTGGAGTTGCATCGTCCCGACGGTCAACGCAGCAACTCTTGCATTATTGCCTATCCGGAAATCAACTTCTCCTCTTTTCACGCTTCTACTTCTTATCATTCCCTGCATCGAATTGCAAATATGGGCAACCGATCCGGTATCAAATACCCAAGAATTAATATAAGAATCAGCAAGAAAAATTTCTGTAATGTGAATAGCAAGTGTACCTGCTGCGGCTGTACCCTTACCGCCGCGATCCTTAATAGAGGCCAAGTACTGCTTGCAATTCCTTTTCCAGTGACCAAGTTCTTTGCAATAAAAGCACTCTGCATCTGCAGCTGGTCCAGCCTTGGGCTTTTGATTTGGCTTGGATACTGTATCCTTTGCCTTGCCCTTCTTCTTTTGAGATTTACCTTTCTTCTTAAAGTTGGGTTTGTTTTGGACCGCCATCACATGGCCGCTGCTGCCAGCGCTTTTCTTTATGTCCCCCTCTGCTGTTTTCAGCATGCCACATAGTTCATTGAGGCCCCTCTCCGCCCCATGCATATGGTAGTTCGTGATGAAGTTTCCATAGCTGGGCGGAAGAGATGCCAAAATGAAGTCAGTGGCCAACTCTTGGCTTATTGGGAAGCCTAGCTTCTCCAACCTCTGACTGTAACCAACCATTTTGATTACGTGTGGCCCAACTGCTGCGCCTTCTGCTAGCTTGCATTCCAGAAAGGCTTTGGACACATTGAACCTTTCAGTCCTAGCCTGAGTCTGGAACATATCCTTGAGCGCCACGATCATATCGTACACCTCATGGTTTGTCTCAAACTGCATCTGGAGCTCAGGCTCCATGCAAGCAAGCATTAGGCAACTCACTTCAAGATTAGCATCCATTGCTTTCTTGTAAGCGGTTTTAGCTGCAGCAGTTGCATTTTCACCAGGATCCTCTGGTAGTGGGGTGTCTAGAACGTCTTCCTTTTTTTCAGCCCTGAGAACAATTCTCAGGTTACGGATCCAATCCGTATAGTTTGTTCCATTTACTTATCCTTTTCAAGAATCGATCGCAAAGTAAATGTTGGTGTGCTAGGTGCCATTTATCTACAACAAAATAATGCAAAATACTAAGACAAAAATATCCATGACAGAGTAAATCATATTAAACATTTAATAGTCTACTCCCACTAAAATCAATATCCCTCGATTGATACTTAGTGATTCAGAACCCACAACTAACAAGTCTACTAGTGAGCTTTAGCATCACCGCTAGAAGACAAGGTAGATCGGTAAGCAACTCCTTGCTAATCATATCATATATATGACTCCTGTTGTTGGGTGACATCTCTATGTCTCGGCTCCCAACCTTATGCCTCAAAGTCCTTAACCATTAAGCTGACTCTGTTTAAGTTAACCAACCCTTTCTGCAGTTCGTATCCGATACAAACCTATCTAGTCAAGGAAAACTGGTGGCACCCTAATTTCATAGACCCACCACCAATTGTACAAGACTTATGATAGTGCAAGGTTTGGAGAGGCATTAAAGCTTAAACATTTATGAGGGATCGTCCTACTTATAACATCGCACGCAAGGACATATATGCAATATAAACAAGTAGAACAATAAGAATGGCATTCACACAACAGTTGTGATTCGGTATGGCTTGCTGTCACATGGTGATCCCCATCTCCAATAATCTGTCCATCACGATGATCTCCATCTCCATGATATAGGTATGCCATCCTCCAGGTGATGAGTCCTTCAAGACCTATCTAACGTATGCTGGTAAACAAATTACATATACGCTTTGGATCATCACATGTTGACACGCAGGTCATTACATTAAATTTGGACAATACATGTGGCTCCAGCCGTATTGCCCTGGTCACGACACGCAGGTCATGAATAATTTATTAACATGCATCATATACACAATAGCCATACCGATCACATGTCCTGCAAAAAACAGGTTAGACAAACATGTTTCTATACGTTCGCCACTACAGCAGATAGCCACGGCGGTCCCCCGCGGGTCTCAGGGCAGCGCCCTGAAAACCTCACAGGATTCCATGCATCGTATGTATGGAAATTCCACTGGAAATCTCATGCGGTTGATCAAATCAACCCAAATCCGAGACTTTCGACCCGAAGAAGATTACACTCATGACGTTGATCTGTTACATCAATCTGCTAGTTGTGTACGCAGTTAGCCCCGATGGTGATTCCAGCCGGTAGGGGCAAGTCGCGCACATAACAGAGAAGGACGAACTGATCTCTCCAGTCATATCCGATGTAATCGACTTCAACCCTTTATAACCAATTGATCTAATCAAACCGTGCATCAAGTAGATCCATCTCATGAACCTAGATCCAGACCTAAAACTACGCAGAACCTGGCTCTGATACCACTGTAGGATTACGGGGAGGCTACGCTAGCGCAAAACAAAATTTTCATCCCCATAATACCAAGAACTACTACGGTTATAGGTCATGGAATTACCACTAGATGCGCAGAGCAGCGGAAGACGTCTCGATGTAGACGAACGCGTCGAGCAGTGCCGTGCAGTCGCCGGCGTCCTTCACGTCCTCGCACAGTTCGTCCAAGTGCTCCAGATGCAGCACCTCCGAGGTATCCACACGTACAGGGAGGAAGCGCCGCGTACCGAACTGCTAGGTTCGCGACGGCGGCTTGGCGAGGGTGAGAGGTGGGCGGCGGCTGTTAGTTCGCAGGTGGCGAATTAGGTTATCCTTAACCGCGCCCCCGCCCCTCATTATATAGGCGTTATGGTGGGCTTCTGACGCCGAGGCCCATCATTAACCCTAAAGCCCAGTCTAATTTCGGATCTAATCCGAATTAGGCTTCCTTCCCCTTAAGTGTGTGACCCTATAGGTTCACGTACAAATAGACATAGCCCGAGTACTCTTACTTGGCCCAATAATTGACAGCGGCCTCTAGCAAGACATGTCAACTCCTATGTGTACGTAAAGATCATATCAGACGAACCATTGCGACATTAAGTACATGATGTTCCCTTTGTCTCACGATATTTGGTCTGGCTCTAAGCTGACCTCTCTTTCTCGATACTGTGAATTGGAATCCTTTCAATGGTTAACTCTTAACCCTAGCACGGCCATGCATTTCTTGATCCAATCACTCGAGGGGCCCAGAGATATCTCTCTCACAAAGAGAGGGACAAATTCCATCTTGACTGACCATGCCTCATAGCATGCTTCCTGACAAACCCAAAACTACCTTTATAACTACCCAGTTACGGGATAGCGTTTGATAGTCCCTAAGTAAGTCAATTCACATCTTGAGAACATGCGACAATCTCAGGTCTAAGGATACAGTATTCATGTTGCAAGAAGAGAACTATATTACAATATCTCACGTTGGGTCGGTCCAGCCTCATGTCATACATGCGCCCACATTATTAATTTAACATCTCCATGTTCATGACTTGTGAAATGTAGTCATCAACTAATACATGTGCTAGTCATCGACTCTGACTAGGGACATCATTTAGAATAACCATATAAGTAAAGAATCTCACAAACAATTCACATAATTGCTAATCAATACAAGGTGCCTTCCATGGATATTCAATTAAGCAATATATATATCATGGATACAAAGAAATATGCTCATCTCTATGATTATCTCTAGGGCATATTTCTAACAACCAGTACGTGGGTTGCACGGGCGGAGTCTCCTCCCAGCTTGCCTCCTCCACACGGACTCCGCCCCAATCTCAACTGGGCGCCAATCTCCGCGCCAGCCGTGCGGAATCAGCAATTCATCTCTTCGCGGACTCTATGCCCCTATAAATTCCGCCCGAGACTTGCCTTGGTCGCTCTACAGGTTCACCGTGAATTGACAATGTAGGTGCTCGGGCCGCCACCGCGGTTCTGGCCGACTGTGCCGTAGAGGGCGCTCGGATTGGTTCAGGGAGTATCGCGGGATCTTGGCGGGCGTATTCCTAGAGGAATCAAGTGCGGCGGAGGCTAGACCGGCCGCCAATTTCTCGACGTTGACGCAGAGCCGCTGCTGTTCCGCTAGCTGTCGTGGGCAGGGTTCTCCGTTCCACTAGAGCCGGTGAGTATTCCCCTATTTGGTTCGGTACATGTCCTTGTGTGTGCATGCGGTTGTGATTGAGGAATTGCGCTCTGGGGATGGAGGTTGTCCTCGTCGGAATGTAGTCTGGCGCCGCGCCCCTATTCGCCGTTGTTCGCCACGGTGCGGAGGAAGGGAGAATGCACCAGTGCCGTTGATCTCAGGATGAACGGCCCAGGGTCAGATGGGGTTTGGACCGTGGGATGGATGTTGTGCGGCTCAGATCAAACGGTAGTATACCTCCTTCGCGCATTAGATCGTGACCGTCGATTTCGTGATCGACGATCCTCGGCGCATACCATTTCATTAAATACTAGATTCAATCCAGGCCGCAGGATCTGGATCGTCCGACCCACAATAGAAGATACCCCTTCGCGGGTACATTTTGCTAAAGAAACCCTAGGGTATTTTATAATGAACCCGCCGTCCTACTTCCACTGTTCTCTGTGTCTAGGACGACTTACCCTGAGCCCCCTGCTGTTCTCAGATTTTGAGGCGCAGTCCAGGAATTAAATAAAACCAGAAAAATAGATTTAGAAATTGATTTTGAGTATAAAAATAATTGTAAAACTTGGGTAATTCATAGAAAATTCATATTAAGCCCAAATTAATTCGTTCCAATTCCTATAATTTTGTAAATATTATTGTCTATCATCTAGTACTACTGTTTTGACATGAAAGTCACATTAAAATTTATATTCTATTTAATCTTGTACAACACACATAAAATCATTAGAAATTCATAACTTTCTCATTTTAACTTCAAATTGAGTCATTCCAGTTGCAATAATTTTATTTTAATATTGTCTACCAACCAGTAACACTGTTTAGCCATGAAACTTGAATTAAATATGTCCATTCGAATTAATCTATTCTAGGTACTCAATAACTCCATAAAATCATAACTTTCTAACTGTAACTCCGAATTTAGTAATTCTTGTTCCCACGATCTCGTAGCGACGCGTAGATTATTATTACACAATTTGTACTTATGTTTGGTGTAATGTTAATTTTGCCTATACAATGTTTGTTTGTATTGCTACGACTAGCGTGAGGTCACGAGTCATCTGAAGATCATCCTGGTACCTAGAATCTCAAGTCCCAGGCAAGTTGTGCCCTTGACCACTTTTTACCCAATAATGTTCTTTAATATCACTTATTCATGCATAGGTTAATTTTGATGGGACCCAATAGGTCACCCTAGATTGTTTATCTCGTTACCTTGTTTACCCCTGAATCACTTGGGTAGTTTGCTATTGCTTTACATGGTTTTGGGATAATCATTTATTATATCTATGTTCCAATTATTCTTGTTATTCTATTTATGTTCATGTCAAGTTCATTAATGTTAATTGGAACATAGAGCTTAACTTGAGAACCACGTGCCACCACAAGGGTTTAATGGGACGCCCTTGGCTGACTAATTAGGAAAGCTAGTGGAAGACTACCTTACCCAAAAGGGGCAAGGGCAGTAGGGGAGTGGTCAGTGTAGGGAGGTCCTTGGTTGATTTTGCTGCGATGGCGGTCAGACAAGAACCCTGCATTGGAGCTTCCTATAAACTGTAGCGGGTTTTCGGAAGCTAGTGGAACTTTGTAAAGGCCTCGTAGTGTTGCCCTGCCGCGCTTCCTAGGTAGAGGTGTATGGGAAGTCGCGATCCCTTGGCAGATGGGTAACATGACTTGTGGGTAAAGGGTACAACCTCTGCAGAGTGTAAAACTGGTATACTAGCCGAGCTCACGGTCATGAGCAGCTCAGGACTCTCTGATGATTAATTTATGGAACTAAATTCAATTTGTCATATGCATTGCATCGCAGGTGATGATGTTACTTTTGTTCTACTACTTAATTGGGTTGATATTTACTTATACTTAGTAATTGCTAATAAAATTTTGACCAACTTTAAAAGCAATGCTCAGCTCTAACCATCCTCTTTGGTAAGCCTTACACTTCACGTGAGCTCCCACCTTTGGCGAGTTCATGCACATTATTCCCCACAACTTGTTGAGCGATGAACGTATGTGAGCTCACTCTTGCTGTCTCACACCCCCCACAGGTCAAGAATAGGTACCGCAGGATGAGGCGCATGGAGGATGCTGCGATGAGTTCGTGAGAGAGATCTAGGTCGTCGTCTCCCAGTCAACTTTGGGTTGCTGGACCGTTGTCTCCTTATAATGTAATTAATTATTTATTTTTGTATAGAACTCCTGTTATGTAGTAAAGATGTGACATTCGATCCTGTGCCATTATTCATCATATGTGTGAGACTTGGTCCCAGCACACCTGGTGATTATGTTCGCGCCCGGGTCTTGGTGCCCCGAAACCCGGGTGTGACAAAATCTATATGGAACAGCCTGATGGATTTGTAGTAAAGGGTCAAGAAAGCAAGGTGTGCAAGTTATTGAAATCTCTGTATGGTCTGAAGCAAGCACCAAAGCAGTGGCATGAGAAGTTTGACACGACTCTAACGTCTGCAGGCTTTGCCATTAATGAGGCAGACAGGTGTGTGTATATTATCGCTGTGGTGGGGGCGAAGGAGTTATATTGTGCTTATATGTTGATGATATATTGATATTTGGCACAAACATTGATGTGATCAATGAAGTCAAGTCTTTTCTATCAAAGAGTTTTGATATGAAAGATCTGGGAGAAGCTGATGTGATTCTAAACATCAAGCTGATTAAGGCAGATGGTGGGATTACTCTCTCGCAATCTCACTATGTTGAAAAGGTTTTGAAGCGATTTGGCTTCTCTGAGTGCAAACCTTCTCCAACACCTTATGATCCCAGTGTGACACTACGAAAGAACAAGAGAATTGGTTTAGACCAATTGAGATACTCTCAGATTGTCGGTTCACTCATGTATCTTGTTGGTGCAACAAGGCCCGATATCTCGTTTGCTGTGAGCAAATTGAGTAGGTTCATGTCAAACCCCGGGACTGATCATTGGCATGCACTTGAGCGGGTTATGCGCTACCTGCAAGGTACAATGAGTTATGGAATTCACTATTCTGGTCAGCATGCAGTACTTGAAGGATATAGTGATTCGAACTGGATATCTGATGCAGACGAGCTTTATGCCACCAGTGGTTATGTCTTTACTATTGGTGGAGGTGCGGTATCATGGAGGTCATGCAAGCAGACCATTTTGACGAGGTCAACCATGGAAGCCGAGCTAGCTGCACTTGACACAGCAACCGTTGAGGCAGAATGGTTGCGTGAACTCTTGATGGACTTGCCGGTGGTTGAGAAACCAATACCAGCTATCCTTATGAATTGTGACAATCAGACAGTGATTGCTAAAGTGACGAGTTCTAAGGATAATGGAAAGTCATCAAGACATGTCAAAAGATGTTTGAAGTCTATCAGAAAGTTGAGAAACTCCAGAGTTATAAGTGTGACTTATATTTCAACAGATAAAAATCTGGCAGATCCTTTTACCAAGGGACTACCACGTAATGTGATAGAAATCGCATCGAGAGAGATGGGTATGAGACCCGAATAAAGTTGCCATGGTGGAAACCCAGTCTATGTGATCGGAGATCCCGTGAATTAGGTCCTAGGAAGAACAAGCCATTGGTGAACTGAGGAGAGTAGCCTTTGACCCTCTCTAAGTAAAGATGCAATACTCTCAAATGCTGTAAGGCAGGTTGGCTTTGTGCCTTAATGTGTTATGTTGGCTTGTATTAGCGAAGATGTTGTCCTGCAGAACATTCTTTGAAAGAACACACCTATATGAGTTAGACTGTCTAACGTCGCAGTCTATGAGATCTGGGTGATCTCTAGTAAACTCATGAAGAGACCTTGGAGTACGACGTATATGCTCCACCCGAGAAGGGGACTACTGGTAGCCAAGTACTGGTCATGACTTCAAGTGAAACCCATTCACGCAAAACTTGCAATTCAAGGCATAGTCCATTGTCCAAGTTGTGGGTTGGTGTAGCTTGGAGTTCTAGGCGGAAGTTCAACTTAACAGTCTCTGCTGAAAAAACTAGTATATTAAACAGTAGTGAACAGTGGCGAAAACTGCAGATGGGCATTTGAGATCTGGTGGGGGATTGTTAGGATTTATGGGCTTGGCCCAACTAAGATATTCAAATAAATTCCAGAAAATCTCAAAAGCCCATACAAGAGGATGGCTAGAGGATAGGTGGAACCATTAGCACCATATTGCTAGCTCTAGTGGAGTAGAGCTAGCTTAAATATGGAAGCCACACTCACTCACCAAGTCATGGATGAGAGGAGAGAGTGTGGAGAGCCACACGCGCGCGCTCGTTCGCTCGCCTGCCCTGGCCTGGCCGGGCCGGGCCGGGGCGGGGCGGGGCGAAGGGCGCGGGCGCACGACATGCGCGTGAATGGTCCGCCGAAATCCGGCCCCTCGCCTTGCGGGGCGCGGCTACCTTTTGCCGTTCGATTTTTGGTTTCTTGGCTATTACGTCTATCCTAACTGATCGCTATAAAATCTCAACTGATTGCGAGATTTTCGTGGGCGGATAAGACCAGGGGTCACGGACTCGGCCCTATAAAAGGAGCCCGGCAGCCAGCCTCCAAAATATCCCAGTTCGCTTTCGCCTCTTTTCATATCTGAGCCGCCTTTTAGTTCCCTTCGTCCCGACCGCAGAGGTGCATCTGCGATCAGGAGAGCAGGTCTCCGGAACCCTTCGTCTTCTAGATCCTGCACCGGGAGAGGGCGAATAAGGTTTTTGGGAAGCGTCTTCACGCGACTGCTCGTGATCTGCTGACCTCGTCGACCCTGCTGATTTCGCTACTTCGACATCGTCGACCCTGCTGATTCCGGCGCGTGCCATCTATCAGTAAGTCTAATCAGTACGCATCATCTGATTTGGCTTGTTATTTCAGTTCTTCTGATTTGGTCATGATTTATATTCGGAATTTAAACTGGAATTTGTCTAATTGTTCAACATTATATATGACTACTATACTGTGTTAAATTGTGATAGAATTTTATTAATAGATAGATAAAATTATATATATTTATCATGTAGTATATATAGGGATAAAGGAAGCCTAGAGCTTTCAATAGTTATAGGACGTCCCGACCCATTAGTGCAGCAGTTTCGGTTTAGCTTGCGAGGGTGGCACCGTGGCGGCCTTGCTAGGTCTGGGTGGGGCGAGTTATGTGCTTTTAGTGGATTCGTAAAATACAATAAGAAATATTATAGAGTTCAACTAGAAATGCATAAACCACGATGGTCAGATACAATCTTAATAGGCAATTGATGCAATCATAAAATCCCATTAAGCAGTGTAATGAGCAGGTAAGTTTGGCAAATATGCATTTATTCAATGGCACATGAATATAGCAGGAACATCTTATTATTTGTACGCTGCAATCATATGTGGATCATAAGAACCTCAATTTTTAACGTGACCCCGTGCAAGATACATATCGCAAGTCGTCCTCGTTGTATTTCATCCTGAGATCTTTAGGAGAACAATGGCGACGTCAGAGGTTTCATCGTCGGTGGGTGCTCGACGATCGCCGGCATGTCCAGCAGTGGCGGATGCATCACCAGATCAGTTGACCGTGAATCCCCCGCGGCGCTGCGAGCATCTGGGGGGCTATTTAATTAAATAGCAAGGGGATTCCTTCCTATGGATCCCCTTGTGATCCCTATAATGGATCAATACAGGTAGGAAGACTAGTGAACCCGATGGTACGAGCGCATATGGCCTATACCAATTATAAGTGATCGTGAGATGGACACACCGCATATCTTGTAGTCTCATGTAAGTATTCGAATCTGATGTGCATATACAATTAGTTAGAATTGGCTGTGTTGTAGTCCCATGTAAGTATCTGTCGGTACCCTGAAACAAGGGTACCCCTTGGCACAATATGAAGACACTATGCCGGTGGAGAGGTCTCTGGTTGCGCGGGAAACAGTTCTTAGCCGCGCCACATCGGCCGCCTCGGGGCCGCCGCGTGGCCAGGGAGAGGGACGTACTCAAGGATGCACGTAGTGGGTCCGGACCTACTGCGGGGAAAGCACCGGACCCCCGTACGTGATGAACGGACCTCCGAGACGGGTCCCGGACCCTTCTGAGTGGGGTCCAGACTACTCAACGCTAGGTCCCGGGATTCTGGAGCAGAGAATGCCCAGGCCCTGCTCAGGCAGGGGTCCGGGGGCGACATGTGTCCAGGCCCAGCTTGGTGCGAACCTGTCCACACAACTTTCCTATTCCCTGCCCAGGCGAAGTCCTGGTGCTGCCAAATGGCCTACCGTGCATGACGTAAGCTTGCGGGATGGGCCTGACGTAAGGCCTCTGGGCCGCGCTGTCCCTGCATTTATTGCGGAGAAGACGCGCCGCCTGACTATCCCGCTGACAGGCGATGTACCCCTTCGGCATTTAATGCGGCCTGTCCACTCAACTGGTAGGCGGCGCCCAAGCCATCCTGCAGGCGGCGTGCCTGTCTATTCCCGTTGGCCAACAGTACGCCTGTGTCGTTGCATGCGCTGCACTCATCATGACTCGCGCGTTACCGAGGGCGCTGCCTCAAGATATCAATATTGTATGCACTAGGATATTATGGCACGAAGATCATTCGAGCATGGCAAGCAGTAGTTCCATCCTTCCATTTGTCCCTGGGCCCATGTATCGGGGCTCAGAACCCTTGTACATGCCCCCTTGAACTATAAAAGGGGAGGCATGCAACGTTGAGAAGGGGACACACTTAGGCTCTCTCAAGCAATACAACACACAGTGGAGTAGGATATTACGCTCCGGCGGCCCAAACCAATCTAAACTCTTGCGTGTTCTTGTGTTCATTCCTACATCTCGCAACAGGCAAAACGCTTAGGCCCCTCCTCATCATAGGATTTAGGGCGGGTGCATTCCGCCACCCGGCCGGAGATTTCCTCTCTGACATTTGGCGCGCCAGGTAGGGGGCCTAGGCTTGAAGTTTTTGCTTGTTTTCCTATTCGACACTATGGTCCATATCGCCGAGCACCGTGACGAGACCTCTAAAGACTTCCTCATGGAGGAGGAGGTCGCATCTTCTACGTCGTAGAGTTCTGGCCGCCCGTCGCCTGGTGCCGCAGTTGTGCGCCCCGCACGGCAACACACGCCAGCACAGGCATCCCGGACTCCATCGGGGGTTGCTCCCGCCGGGGCGCTCTCTGCGGCCAGGGAGTTGTTGCGCCACCCACCAAGATCCACGGCCTCATCAGGGGCTATGAGGCAGTGGCGCGATGACGTGGATCGCCTCCTTGGCATGGCGCACTCTGGCTCGGTCAGGCCTAAACCTCGATCATCCCGGCGCCAGTACGAGGCATCAGCTTCGGTGCGCTCGCCCTCGGTGAGGGCTGCGCCGACCAAAGGTCTATGAGCGGAGCTCAACCGTAGACGTGCGGTAGAAGATGCGCAAGTCCCTCCGGAGAGACCAGAAGACCTGCGGGACGAACTCAACCGCAGGCGTGCGGGCAAGGATGCCTGTATCTCTTCAGAAAGGGCGTGTGAGCACCATGGAAACCTTGAGGGTCACAACCTCGAGCAAGATTTCGCTGCGGCCGCACCACAGGCCCCAAGGGATGTCCGATTCCAGACGAGCATCCCGTTGGCTGGAGTGGGCTGCGCCTCCCTAGCGGACCACCTCCACGCGGCGACATGGCCATCCAAGTTTCGGCCACACCTGCCAGAAAAGTACGACGGTACGACAAACCCGTCAGAATTCCTGCAGGTTTATGTCACCGCCATTACGGTAGCAGGTGGAGACACCGCCGTAATGGCAACCTACTTCCATGTAGCCTTGTCTGGGCCAGCCCAGACTTGGCTCATGAACCAAGCCCTAGGATCCATCTACTCCTGGGAAGAGCTCTGCGCGCAGTTCGTGGCAAACTTCGCCAGCGCTTACCAGCAGCATGGTGTGGAGGCACACCTCCATGCAGTAAGGCAGGAACCCGGGGAGACCCTCCGGGCGTTCATTTCCCGCTTCACCAAGTTACGTGGGACAATCCCCCGTATCTCGGATGCTTCCATCATCACTGCTTTCCACCAGGGGGTACGTGATGAAAAGATGCTGGAGAAGTTGGCCACGCATGAAGTGGACAACGTCACCACGCTCTTCGCTCTGGCTGACAAATGTGCCAGAGCCGCCGAGGGCCGTGCTTGGCACTCGACGCCACAGACCGGGGTTACCCAGACGGGCGGCTCGGATGCCGTCGCCCAGGGCGGCGGCAAAAAGAAAAAGAGAAACAAGAACCACAGCCACGGGAAGCTGCAGTTTGTTGCTCCAGTCGCCGCTGCCGCGGCCGGGGGTCAGGGTGAGCGCAACAAGCGCCCACGGCCCCAGGGAGGCAGTAGTGGCACATGCCCGGTGTACCCCAATAGCCGCCATAGTGCCGCCGACTGCCGTGAGATTATCAAACTCGCGAGGCACGTCAGCGAGCGGTGCGAGCAGTCCTCCAAGGACGGCTCGCTGCCTCGCCGCCGGCCTGGCAAAAAGGGGGCCGACGAAGAAGACGCGACTATGGAGGGATGAGGCCTCGACTACCAGTCATCCGAGGGGGCCTTAAGGATGTTTTCACCGGAGACTCTGACTCCGGCGACGACAACGACCGCCGCAAGAAGTTGTATGTAATGTACGGCGGAAGCTGGGAGCTCATCTCCCGCAGGAGTGTCAAGTCCCTGCGACGGGAGGTTCTTTCGGCGGTCCCAGGGGTCCCCAAAGCTGCTCCACACCAACGATGGAGGAGCACCACCATCTCCTTCGGGGCATCTGTCGGCGTTTCAGACCTGGGGGGTCCCTGGACCGACTAGTAAATTTGTCGCTGCGTGTCCCTGCCCAGATGGGTTGGTGCGAGATGGACACAAGGGAAAATAAGCCTTGTATTATCCTGCACCAGGGTGCTCGTAGTAGGGGTTACAAGCGTTGCGAGAGAGCGAGAGCAGGAGAGCGAGTAGGAGAGAGCGAGAGAGAGAGAGAGAGAGGGTCTGGCCCTGCCCATCTTCTCCCGTCCCTTTGTCGTGCGCCTACCCATCTCCTTGTCGTGCTCCTACCCCCCCCCTCCGTCGTGTTGGACATCCCCTTTTATAGACATAAGGAGATGGCCCAGCTATACAATGGGGGTGTAGCTATGTGCTACGTGGCCAGCGGGGAAGTGCCTGGTCGCTATGCACGTGTTAACGTGTCCGTTGGAGAAGTGCATGAGCCCTGTAGAAGCACAGCTGTTGGCGCTGCATGGATCCTGCTGACGTCTCCTTGCTTTCGTAGGGGGCTTGAGAACCACCAACGTCATGGACGCATGCGGGGAACCATCATTGCTTGTTACTGGGGTAAGCTAAATGGGACGCCGGTCTTGTTCCTTCGTAGCCTGAGCTAGCTAGGAGTAGGGTAATGATGCATCCCTTGTGGCGCGGTCGATCTGAGCCTGAGGTCATGCGAGGCGGCGGCTCCTCCGAGGCCGAGGCTAGGATCGAGGCCCAGGGTCGGGCGAGGACGTGATTCTTCCCGAGGCCGAGGCTGAGGCCGAGCCTTGGGGTCAGGCGAGGCGGAGATCTCCTCCCGAGGCCGAGGCCTGAGGTCGAGCGAGGCGGAGCTTCCTGTTGCGCCTAAGGCTGAACTTGGTTGTTGTCGGTTTCACCCGGGTGGTTGGCACAACAGCCGGAGTGGGGCGGGCGGCGCTGTTTTCCTGTTAGGTCGGTCAGTGAAAGGGCGAAGTGACTGCGGTCACTTCGACCTTGCCGACTGATGCGCGCGTGTCAGGATAAGGTGTCAGGCGATCCCAACATTAAATGCGCATGCAATACGGTCGGCTGGTAAGGCGATTTGGCCAAGGTCGCTTGCACGACAAGGCTTGCCTTTGGCTAAGCCGAGGGTGTGCTTACTGCCTGAGGAGACCCTTGGGCGAGACGTGAATTCGTTCGGGACTACTGTTCTCGCCCGAGGCCGGGCTCAGCTGAGGCGAGATCGCGTCCCTTGGTAGCCGAAGCTTTGACTTTGACCCAAACTGTCAGTCTTTATGATTCGCTCTAAAGATGTTCACCAGCCGTGTTTAGGAGTGTTGGGGGTACCCCTAATTACGGTACCCGACAGTAGCCCCCGAGCCTCGAAGGGAGTGTAGGCACTCGCTTGGAGGTTCTGTCGGATTTCTGCGAGGGGATCAACCTTTCTCGGTTATGTTTCGTTCAAGTGGGTGCGCGCGAGCGCACCCGCCGGGTGTAGCCCCCGAGGCCTCGGAGAAGTGGTTTGACTCCTCTGAGGTCTTAATTCTTGCTGTGATGCCTCAGTCGGCCTGGTTGTTCCCTCATGCGGCCTGGCTGCAGCCTGGGTGCATGGTCAGGCTTTGATTTTTTGAGCTGGTTTGTTGACGCTATCAATAGTTTTGGCCGCAGCCGGGTGCGAGGGCAGCCCCCAAGCCTTCGCACGAAGCGAGAGGACGATCAAGGACTGTCTTGACTTTTATTATACGCCCCTTCGTCGCCTTTTCGCAAGGAGGAAGGGGGGGGGGGGAAAGCGCCACGTTACCCTCGGAGGGTACCGATCATGGTGTTTCCAGTGAGTTGCTAACGGGTGATCCGAATGGAAGCCCGTGCCACGTTCGTTAAGGGTCGGCTAGTGGCCCAGAGGCGCGCTCCAAAAGTACATGCAGGGGATTTGCTGGACCCAGACCCATTTCGATAGGGTCCGAGGGCTCGGTGCCTCCCTCCGGTGGGACTCCATTACAAATCGTCCCCCTAGTCTCAGAAATGTCCTAGGGTACCTCGGGAGCGTAGCCCGAGCCTCGGCCATGTAACGGACGTACCCAGGGTCATCCCTCACTCTGCGTGCTCTGGGCGGCTGTCGAACCCTTCCGAGGGGCCAGCCTGCGAACCCCTGATCAGTAATGGGCGTGGAGCCTGAGTGCTCTAGGGTGGCCATCGAGCCCTTCCGAGGGGCCAGCCTTCGAACCCCTGATCAGTAATGGGCGCGGAGCCCGAGTGCTCTGGGGCGGCTATTGGACCCCGTAGGGCGCAACCTTCAAACCCCTGATCAGTAGGAGGGCTCAGGGGCCCGAGTGCTCTGGGGCGGCTGCTGGAACTCGTAGGGCGCAACCTTCGAACCCCTGATCAGTAGGAGGGCTCGGGGACCCGAGTGCTCTAGGGCGGCTGCTGGACCCCGCAGGGCGCAACCTTCGAACCCCTGATCAGCAGGAGGGCTTGGGGGCCCGAGTGCTCTGGGGCGGCTGCTGGACCCCGCAGGGCGCAACCTTCGAACTCCTGATCAGTAGGAGGGCTCGGGGGGCCCGAGTGCTCTGGGCGGCTGCTGGACCCCGCAGGGCGCAACCTTCGAACCCCTGATCAGTAGGAGGGCTCGGGGGCCCGAGTGCTCTGGGGCGGCTGCTGGACCCCGCAGGGAGTAACCTTCGAACCCCTGATCAGTAGGAGTGCTCGGGGGCCCGAGTGCTCTGGGGCGGCTGCTGGACCCCGCAGGGCGCAGCCTTCGAACCCCTGATCAGTAGGAGGGCTCGGGGGCCCGTTTCCTTCGCGGAGAAGGATGCTTTTCGAAATATCCCCTTTCCCGGTCCCTGTGGCAAGAGAGAGAGGGGAAACGGAAAAGGATATGAATTTAAATAACGTGGCGCACCTTTTTTGACGCGGTCATTATGACGGAGGTGAAACGTCGCCCGCTTCGCCTGCCAAAGGTGTCGCTTGCTCTGCCAAGGAGTTAATGCGACGGGACGGGCGATTCGCGGGGCGTCTGTTGCGCATGCGCGGGCCGTTCGAGGAACGGAGCGCGGGCGCGTTGTCTTTACGCCATGGGCGAGGGCTCCCATGTCGCTTCAGGAAAGGACGCGAGCCTGGGGGTGATTTGACCACTGCTTTCGCTCGTTTGTTGCAGCAGTTATTGCCGGTCCGCTTTTGGCCATATCAACTGCCGCGTCTACCCCCACGGCTGACTGACCCATGATCGCTGTACTTAATTGGCATTGTTGGGTCACGCGCGGGGCTGCCTCGAGTCGCGGCACTGGTTTTGCAGTCGAGAAGACGCAATATTGGCGCAAGTGGCGATGCGGTTTCCTTGCACGTAGTGACTGTCGCGCCGGTTACATGATATGTGGGACCGGGCCTCCGTGCTGGTCCACCGGATGTGACGAAGCCGAAAGGGTGCATAACCGTGGTGCGGTTGCATGCTCCCTGCGTGGCGGCTCGCCCTTTCGTCCGCTGGTTTCGGCGAGGATGAGGGAACGCTTATAACCGCAGGGCGGTTACATGCTTCGCGTGCGGCGGTTTGCCTTCTTCACATTTCGGGTCAGCTTCTCATGACATGTGGGACCCAGCCCTCGTGTCACAAGGTGGGAACCCTGGAGCACGTTGGGTGAGACTTTGCCCGTGACGCTTGGGGGTGCAAGTGAGGAGATCTGCCTATAAAAGGAGATCGATCCCCCGGGCAGTAGCCATGCCTTCGCACTCCTCTCTTGTATCGCTCCCTTCCACCTTCCGAGCCCGCAAATGGGGCATAGCTGCGTGGCTTTCTTCTTGCTGATGTTTGAGGAGCGCAACCTCATGGGGGTTGGCGCCCTCCGGTCGTCGCTCGGCTTCAAGGATTTTCATCATGCAGCCCGACTGCAGTCCCTCACCAATGGTCATCTGTAGGGATGATCACCAGCCTTGTGGTGGGGAGAAGCAAGCCGGGCTGCGGCCTCTGCCCCGCCCTCAGCTTCAAGGATGTTCATCATCCGGGCTGAGGAGGAGGGTGCACCGAGTCGGGGGCCGCCTCCGCGTGGGCAGCGGCCCGCTCCTTCCCTCAATGATCGGGGGTGAAGGGCATCCTCCAGCCCTGCGGATGTGACGTCCTCCAGCCATGCGGGGGAAGGCGAACTGCTGCTACCTGGCCAGGGTGCAGCTGTTCGTCCTCCACCCGGGCGATGGTCATGCCGCGTGCGGGCCGGCTACGCCCAGGTCCTCCTCGCACCGTCGGCTGCACCGAGGGGGTCGCGTAACACGTCGTACGCCGCGAGGGAGGTACTCGTGTTCTGGGACGGCCTCGGCGAGGACGGGAGTGAGGACCTGCCAGTGCGCTTTGGGGCGACCGCCATTTGCCGGCGCGGAGTTGGTGGGCAGGTGGCCGCTGTCGTCGATGCTGAGGTGGTGGTCGCCATAGGTGAGGCTTCCTCTTGCACAAGCGGTTGTCTCCGCCGACGAGACCGCCAGCGCCACCTGCGCTCTAGACCTCCGGCTCTTTGCCTTTAATGGCTGGTTCTCGTCCTCCGTGAGGGACATGAACGAAGGTCTTTCAGCAGTAGCGTTTGCCCTGAGGCCATCGCTGCTGCTGTCTAGCCACCCGAGGTGGAGGTCGTTGTCGCTGCTGGTGCAGTGGTCGCCGGCGAGCTGCTCGGAGCTCGTTATCCCGCAGGCCTTTTGGTATGGAGGTTGTTCATTCCTGCGGGAATGGACCCAGAGTCCTGTTTGTAATGGTACCCTATTGAGGGCGAGATGTAATAGCTTTTGAGTACTAAGACATCCGCCATAGGTCGGGACACCCGCCGAGGGCGCCGCCGACGTCCAAGTCTAGGTACCATTGTTATCCCAAGCATGCGTGTTTGTTCTTCGTAGCTGCCGAGGCCTGGACATTTGGGTATTTGAGTGTAAAGCCGTGCTTCTTCCTCGTTTCGAGCATTAAGACTTGCCCGTCGGTAGCCGAACCACTTAACTGGGCGCGAGTTACTTTTCGCGGAAGGTGACGAGTGAGGTATCCGTATCCCGGAGGCGTAGGATTCCCTTGGCTCGGTCGGCCTTGCCGTTCAAGGTGTCTCTCGCCCGGTTTTAGTACCTTCGGCCGCTCTACGATGAGCTAAAGCTGGAGGCAGCGGTGGCATGGACAGAGGCGATGTTGGCTCGGACAGAGGCTTTCTCGGCGCGGGAGTAGGTGGCTTCCCAGGCCGAGGAGATGTAGCAGCGGCAGCTAGAGTTTGGCTAGATCATCCGCGAGCGGGACCAATCCCGGAGCCAGGCTGCCGAAGCCGTGAGCCGGGCTGAGATCCTCGGGGGACAGCTGGCTGTGGCTACGGAGCGGCTAGCCGAGGCATCCACTCGTGTCGTCGTCTGAGGCTGGGCCAGATCCTGCCGAGGGTGGTACCGACGCCGAGGGTGCTGCTCTTCCCCCTGCCGATGTCTGAGCCTGCAGGAATAGTTCGTCTGAAGTATGCATATATTTTTTGCGGCCGCTGAGGCCTAAACATATTTAGCGTTTGGATTATAAAGCTGCGTTTTCTTTCCTCTCGCTTCGAGCATCAGGACTTGTTCGTCGGTAGCAGAATCGCTTTATCCGAGCGAGAGTTACTTTTCGCGGAAGGTGATGAGTGAGGTATCCGTATCCCAGAGGTGTAGGAGTCCCTCGGCTCGGTCGGCCTTGCCGTTTACATGCTCTCTCGCTCGTTTTTAGGATCCTGTTATCGATATAGTCGAAAATGCACGAAAGTCGTTTTCTACCCAGGCGTTAGGACTTGTTCGGTAGCAGGATCGCTTACCCGAGCGAGAGTTACTTTTCGCGGAAGGTGATGAGTGAGGTATCCGTATCCCGGAGGCGTATGAGTCCCTCGGCTCGGTCGGCCTTGCCGTTTACGTGCTCTCTCACTCATTTGTAGGATCCCGCTATCGATATAGTCGAAAGCACGAAAGTCGTTTTCTACCCGAGCATTAGGACTTGTTCGATAGCAGAACGGCTTATCCGAACGTGATTTACTTTTCGCGGAAGGTGATGAGTGAGGTATCCATATCCCGGAGGCGTAGGAGTCCCTTAGCTCGGTCGGCCTTGCCGCTCAAGGTCTCTCGCGCTCGTTTTCAGGGTTCCATTATCGATATAGTCGGAAAGCACGAAAGTCGTTTTGGTAGAAAACCTTTCTTGGTAGAAAACTTTTTCGAAGAAAATTTTGACGCAGAGGGGGTTCCCCCTTCTAGCCCCCGAGGGAGAGTCGGGCTTTGCCGAGGCAAGGCTGATCCTTCCTTGACAGTTAGACTTTATTTGTGTATGTAAAGAAAGCAAGGAACACAAATGACTCGAAACGTTTTAAGGGTAGAAGCGACGTAGCTATTCGATGTTCCAAGCGTTGTCGTAGACCTCGCCTTGATCGTTGGCCAGCTTGTATGTCCCGGTCTTCAGAACTTTGGCGATGATGAACAGCCCCTCCCAGGGTGGTGTAAGCTTGTGGCGCCCTCGGGCATCTTGTCGCAGCCGAAGTACCAAGTCCCCCACTTGGAAGTCTCAGGGCCGAACCCTTCGGGCGTGGTAGCATCGTAGAGACTGCTGATACCGCGCTAAGTGTAGTAAGGCCACGTCCCGAGCCTCTTCTAGCTGGTCCAAGGAATCTTCTCGGCTGGTCTGGTTGCCTCGGTCGTCGTACGCCTTTGTCCTTGGGGAACCGTATTCCAAATCCGTGGGTAAGATGGCCTCGGCCCCATAGACTAGGAAAAACGGCGAGAATCCTGTGGCCCAGCTCGACGTCGTCCTCAGACTCCAGACCACCGAGGGTAGCTCCTTCATCCATCGCTTGCCAAACTTATTGAGGTCGTTGTAGATCCTTGGTTTTAGTCCCTGCAAAATCATACCGTTGGCGCGCTCCACCTGCCCGTTTGTCATCGGGTGAGCTACGGCGGCCCAATCCACACGGATGTGGTGGTCCTCGCATAAGTCCAGGAACTTTTTCCCGGTGAATTGCGTGCCATTGTCGGTGATGATGGAATTTGGGACTCCAAAGCGATGGATGATATTTGTGAAGAACGCCACCGCCTGCTCGGACCTGATGCTGGTTAAGGGTCGGACCTCGATCCACTTGGAGAATTTGTCGATGGCGACCAGCAGGTGCTTGAAGCCCCCGGGTGCCTTCTGTAAGGGACCGACGAGGTCCAGACCCCAAACGGAAAACGGCCAGGTGATAGGTATTGTCTGTAGGGCCTGAGCAGGCAGGTGCGTCTGTCTCGCGTAGAACTGACACCCCCGGCAGGAGCGTACAATCCTAGTAGCGTCGGCCACTGCGGTTGGCCAGTAGAAACCTTGTCGAAAAGAGTTTCCCACGAGGGCTCGAGGTGCTGCATGGTGGCCACAAGCGCCCGAGTGTATTTCTTGTAACAGCTCTTGTCCTTGGGCAGTGGATATGCATCGTTGGAGAATGCCCGAGGGGCTGCGATGATACAGCTCCTTTTCATCACCCAGCAAAACGAACGACTTGGCATGCCGAGCCAGTCGCCGAGCTTCGGCCTTGTCGAGGGGCAGCTCTCCTCGGAGGAGATATTCTAGGTACGGGGTCTGCCAGTTCGGGACTGGTGTGACCCCATTCCGCTCCTCCTCGACATGCAGGGCCTCACCCTTGGCGGTCGCGGGTACCTCGGGCTGGGCCGAGGCCTCGTCGGGCTTGGGCGCGTCGTCGATTTTGACGGATAGCTGATATATATCCTTAGAGAAGACGTTCGGGGGAACCGTCGTCCGCCCCAAGGCTATTTTCGCCAGCTCATCTGCGGTTTCGTTGTACCATCGAGCAACATGGTTGAGTTCCAGCCCGTAGAACTTATCTTCCAAGCACCAAACTTTGTCGCAGTAGGCCTCCATTTTTCGATCGCGGCAGTGGGAGTTCTTCATGACCTGGTCAATGACGAGCTGCGAGTCTCCACAAACGTCGAGGCGCCGAACCCCTAGCTCGACGGCGATGCGCAGGCCATTAACCAAGGCTTCGTACTCGGCCACGTTGTTTGACACCGGGAAATGGAGGCGCAGTACGTAGCGAACATGTTCTCCGAGGGGTGAGATGAAGAGCAAGCCCGCGCCCGCTCCGGTTTTCATCAGCGACCCGTCGAAGTACATGGTCCAAAGTTCGGGCTGTATTGGGGCCATCGGTAACTGGTGTCAGTCCATTCAGCCAGGAATTCGGCCAAGACTTGGGATTTTATGGCCTTCCGAGGGGCGAATGAGAGTGTTTCGCCCATGAGTTCCACTGCCCATTTTGCTATCCTACCCGAGGCCTCTCGGGACTGGATAATCTCTCCCAGGGGGAAGGATGGTACCACAGTCACCGGATGGGACTCGAAGTAGTGTCGCAACTTTTGCCGTGTTAGAATCACTGCGTAGAGCAGCTTCTGGATCTGTGGGTAGCAGACTTTGGTCTCAGATAGCACTTCGCTGGTGAAGTAGACTGGCCTCTGGACGAGCAGTGCATGCCCTTCTTCTCATCTCTCGACTACGATCGTGGCGCTGACCACCTGAGTGGTTGCGGCTACGT
The DNA here is from genome assembly GCF_902167145.1 of Zea mays. Lineage (NCBI taxonomy): Eukaryota > Viridiplantae > Streptophyta > Magnoliopsida > Poales > Poaceae > Zea > Zea mays. Next base: position 29,067,902 of record NC_050098.1, on the reverse strand, counting down.
AGATCAAGAGGGCCTCTCGCGCAGCGGGGGCACCAATATGGGCGCATTGGTAAGGAGTGCCTTTAAGTTTCCGAGGGCTTCCTTGGCCTCGGGGGTCCAAGTGAAGCGCCCGACCTTCCTTAAGAGGCGGTACAGGGGCAATACTTTTTCGCCAAGGCGTGAGATGAAGCGGCTCAGAGCCGCAAGGCATCCCATGACCCTCTGTACTCCTTTTAAATCTTTGATTGGTCCCATGTTGGTGATGGTCGCGACTTTCTCCGGGTTGGCCTCTATGCCCCGCTCGGAGACGATGAATCCTAGGAGCATGCCTCGGGGGACTCTGAAGACACACTTCTCGGGATTGAGTTTCATGCCTTTCGCTCTCAGACACTTGAATGTCGTCTCAAGGTCAGAGAGGAGGTCGGAGGCTTTCTTTGTCTTGACAACGATGTCATCGACGTAAGCCTCGACCGTCCTATCGATGTGTTCTTCGAACACATGGTTCATGCACCTCTGGTAGGTGGCACCTGCATTCCTTAAGCCAAATGGCATTGTAGTATAACAATACATGCCAAAAGGTGTGATGAAAGAAGTCGCGAGCTGGTCGGACTCTTTCATCTTGATTTGGTGATGGCCCGAGTAGGCATCGAGGAATGACAGGGTTTCGCACCAAGCAGTGGAGTCCACAATTTGATCGATGCGGGGCAGAGGGTAGGGAACCTTCGGACGTGCCTTGTTTAGACCAGTGTAGTCTACGCACATCCTCCATTTCCCGCCCTTTTTCTTTACGAGAACAGGGTTAGCTAACCATTCGGGATGGAATACCTCTTTGATGAATCCTGCGGCCAGTAGCTTGTGGACCTCCTCGCCTATGGCCCTGCGCTTTTCTTCATCAAAGCGGTGCAGGGACTGCTTCATGGGTCGGGCTCCAGCTCTGATGTCCAGTGAGTGCTCGGTGACCTCCCTTGGTATGCCTGGCATGTCCGAGGGACTCCACGCAAAAACTTCGGCGTTTGCGCGGAGAAAGTCGACGAGCACTGCTTCCTATTTGGGGTCGAGCTCGGAGCCGATTCAGACTTTCTTGCTGGCGTCGTTGCTGGGGTCGAGAGGGACGGATTTAACTGCCTCAGCTGGTTCGAAGTTGCCGGCGTGGCGCTTCGCATCGGGAGCCTCCTTGGAGAGGCGTTCTAGGTCGGCGATGAGGGCCTCGGACTCGGCGAGGGCCTCAGCGTACTCCACGCATTCCACATCGCATTCGTACGCGTGGTGGTACGTGGATCCGACGGTGATGATCCCGTTGGGGCCTGGCATCTTGAGCTTGAGGTAGGTGTAGTTGGGGACGGCCATGAACTTGGCGTAGCACGATCTTCCCAAGACCGCGTGGTATGTCCCTCGGAACCCAACTACCTCGAAGGTGAGGGTTTCCTTTCGGAAGTTGGAGGGAGTTCCGAAGCAGACGGGCAAGTCAACCTGCCCGAGGGGCAGGATACGCTTTCTGGGTGCTATCCCGTGGAAGGGTGCCGCACTGGCCCGGACCTCGGTACGATCAACCCCCAAGAGTTCCATGGTCTCGGCGTAGATGATGTTGAGGCTGCTGCCTCCATCCATGAGGACCTTGGAGAGCCTAACGTTGTCGATGATCGGATCGACGATGAGCGGGTACTTCCCTGGGCTTGGCACGAAGTCGGGGTGGTCGCCTCGGTCGAAGGTGATAGGCTTGTTGGACCAGTCTAGGTAGACTGGCGCTGCCACCTTCACCGAGCAGACCTCTCGGCGCTCTTGCTTGCGGTGCCGAGCTGAGGCGTTCGCCACCTGTCCGCCGTAGATCATGAAGCAGTTGTGGACCTCCGGGAACTCATCTTCCTTGTCGCCCTCCTTCTTGTTGTTGCCTTGGCCCTTGCCATCTTCCGCCGGGGCCCGGCCTTATGGAAGTAGCGCCAGAGCATGACACATTCTTCAAGGGTGTGCTTGACGGGGCCCTGGTGATAGGGGCACGGCTCCTTGAGCATCTTGTCGAACGCGCCGGCCCCTCCAGGAGGCTTCCGAGGGTTCCTGTGCTCGGCAGCGGCGACGAGATTCGCGTCAGCAGCGTTGCGCTTTGCTTGTGCCTTCTTCCTGGTCTTCTTCTTCGTGCCACGCTGGGCGGACGCCTCGGGGGCGTCTTCCTTTGGCTCTCCCTGAGGCTGCTTGTCTTTCCGGAAGATGGCTTCGACCGCCTCCTGACCCGAGGCGAACTTGGTGGCGACGTCCATCAATTCGCTCGCCTTGGTGGGAGTCTTGCGCCCCAGTTTGCTCACCAGGTCCCGGCAAGTGGTGCTGGCGAGGAAAGCCCCGATGACATCCAAGTCGGTAATGTTGGGCAGCTCGGTGTGCTGCTTCGAAAACCGCCGGATGTACTCTCGGAGGGATTCCCCTGGCTGCTGGCGGCAGCTTCGGAGATCCCATGAGTTCCTAGGGCGCACGTACGTGCCTTGGAAATTTCCCGCAAAAGCCTTGACCAGGTCATCCCAGTCGGAGATCTGCGCAGGAGGCAGATGCTCCAGCCAGGCCCGGGCAACGTCAGAGAGGAAAAGGGGGAGGTTGCGGATGATGAGGTTGTCGTCGTTCGCCCCTCCCAACTGGCTTGCTAGCTGGTAATCTGCGAGCCACAACTCCGACCTCGTCTCCCCCGAGTACTTGGTGACGGTAGTCGGGGCTCGGAACTGGGCGGGGAATGACACTCGTCGTATGGCCCGGCTGAAGACTCGTGGACCGGGTGGCTCGGGCGAGGGACTCCGATCTTCCTCACTGTCGCATCGTCCCCCGCGCTTGGGGTGGTAGCCTCGACGCACCTTCTCCTCGAGGCAGGCTCGATGGTCGCGACGGTGTTGCTCGTTGCCGAGGCGATCCCGGACGGCAGGTGTCTCGTCTCGCGTGCGCTCGGGATGGATCGAGGCCTCCCACATGCGTCGGGAGGACGCCAGGTGATGCTCCGAGGGGTCAGCTCGCCTTCGGGAGGCAGAGCTCTCGGCTCGTCGAACTGCGGCACCTTCCAGGAGATCCTTGAGCTCGCCCTGGATACGTCGTCTCTCGGTGGTGGATGGCTCCGGCATGTTTCGAAGTAGCATCGTCGCTGCAGCTAGGTCCTGGTCGGACCCGCTGACGGCCGGGGGCAGCGCTGCCCTGGCATTGTCGACGATATGGCGCTGGATGTCCCGGGCCTGATGACGGGCTCCTCCGGCGAGTGTTCGGCCTGCCCACTCCTGCTTGATGTTCTGTCGGAGCTGTACAAGTCGCCCTGCTTCCTCGTCGACCTTGGCCTGCATCTCGTAGATTTGCTCGAGCTGTGTGTCCTGACCCCCCGCAGGGACTGGGACCATAGCTAGCTCCCGCGGGATGTCAACGCGAGATGCGGGCCTAGGGGGATCGCCAACCTCCGACATGCTGAGCTGGTTGCCTTCGTCGTGATCTCCCTGATCGACGTGGAAACATTCGCGACTTGGGCCATAACCCTCGTCGTCAAGGCCGTGGCCATCGTCAAAACAACCGGAGAGGCAGTGGTCACATGCGGACAAGAAGTCCCGCATGGCACCGGGATCACCGAGGCCGGAGAAATCCCAACCGAAGTCGGGGTCGTCCTCTTCCTCGGAACCCGCCGGTCCGGAGGTTGAGACGGCTGTCAGTCGGTCCCAGGTTGACCACATATGGTACCCCGGAAGGTCTGGATACGCCCTTACGAATGCGCTCACCGAAGCGAGGTCGCTTGGTGGATCGAAACTGAATCTAAAGGGAACATGATGGAAAATGGACGGTACCTTTTGGTCGATGGATGGTGGTGAAGTCGTGTCGGGGACAGACGGCACCGTCATCTCAGGTACGAGGCTAACGCCCAACAGGTCCCTTGCAAGGGTGCTGGTGTCATCAGTCCGCTTAGGGCTGGCATGTTGCGGGGAAGCGATGCTCGCCGTTGTCTCAGGCGCGAGGACAACACCCAACATGTCCCCCGGAGGAGTGCCGGCGTCGTCGACTCGCTCCGGTTCGACAACCGATAAGGTGTCGCCTCCTGCGTGGCCACGGTTGCCCCGTCTCCGTCTCCTCCGGTGAGGAGGGTGGCGGGGACGACCCGAGTGTTCCTCCTCTGCCACGGAGGGATGTCGTCATCGAGTTTGCCGCTGTCGGGCGAGCCGACTGTCGTTGTCGTCATGCTGCGGCGGGAGCAGTACCATGTCGTAGTTGCCGTCGAGGGACATGAACTCGAGACTCCCGAAGCGGAGCACCGTCCCGGGCTGAAGAGGTTGTTGAAGCCTACACATCTGGAACCCAACGGGAAAGTGTTCGTTAACACGCAGTAGGCCCCTACCTGGCGCGCCAACTATCGGCGTTTCGGACCCGGGGGGGTCCCTGGACCGTCTAGTAAATTTGTCGCTGCGTGTCCCTGCCCAGATGGGTTGGTGCGAGATGGAACACAAGGGGGAAATGAGCCTTGTATTATCCTGCACCAGGGTGCTCGTAGTAGGGGTTACAAGCGTTGCGAGAGAGCGAGAGCGAGTAGGAGAGAGCGAGAGAGAGAGAGAGGGTCTGGCCCTGCCCGTCTTCTCCCGTCCCTTTGTCGTGCGCCTACCCGTCTCCTTGTCGTGCTCCTACCCCCCTCCGTCGTGCTGGACATCCCCTTTTATAGACATAAGGAGATGGCCTAGCTGTACAATGGGGGTGTAGTTATGTGCTATGTGGCTAGCGGGGAAGTGCCTGGTCGCTATGCACGTGTTAACGTGTGTATTGGAGAAGTGCATGAGCCCTATAGAAGCACAGCTGTTGGCGCTGCCTGGATCCTGCTGACGTCTCCTTGCTTTCGTAGGGGGCTTGAGAACCACCGACGTCATGGACGCATGCGGGGAACCATCATTGCTTGTTAACAGGGTAAGCTAGATGGGACGCCGGTCTTGTTCCTTTGTAGCCTGAGCTAGCTAGGAGTAGGGTAATGATGCATCCCTTGTGGCGTGGTCGATCTGAGCCTGAGGTCGTGCGAGGCGGCAGCTCCTCCGAGGCCGAGGCTGGGGTCGAGGCCCAGGGTCGGGCGAGGACGTGATTCTTCCCGAGGCCGAGGCTGAGGCCGAGCCTTGGGGTCGGGCGAGGCGGAGATCTCCTCCCGAGGCCGAGGCCTGAGGTCGGGCGAGGCGGAGCTTCCTGTTGCGCCCGAGGCTGAACTTGGCTGTTGTCGGTTTCACCCGGGTGGTTGGCACAGCAGTCGGAGCGGGGCGGGCGGCGCTGTTTTCCTGTCAGGTCGGTCAGTGAAAGGGCGAAGTGACTGCGGTCACTTCGACCTTGCCGACTGATGCGCGCGTGTCAGGATAAGGTGTCAGGCAATCCTAGCATTAAATGCGCATGCAATACGGTCGGCTGGTAAGGCGATTTGGCCAAGGTCGCTTGCACGACAAGGCTTGCCTTTGGCTGAGCCGAGGGTGTGCTTACTGCCTGAGGAGACCCTCGGGCGAGACGTGAATTCGTCCAAGACTACTATTCCCGCCCGAGGCCAGGCTCGGCTGAGGCGAGATCGCGTCCCTTGGTAGCCGAAGCTTTGACTTTGACCCGAACTGTCAGTCTTTATGATTCGCTCTGAAGGTGTTCACCAGCCATGTTCAGGAGTGTTGGGGGTACCCCTAATTATGGTACCCGATAGCATCCGACTGCCCCGACAACATGGCGGGGGCCGGCGTACTGCCGCTCATCACCGCCCCTGTTGTCACCAACATGCGGCTGCATCACGTGTTGATCGACGGAGGGGCCAGCCTCAATGTCATCAGCCATGCAGCAATCAGGTAGCTGCAGATCCTGGGGTCCCGGCTGGGGCCCTCTCGCCCATTCTTCGGGTGGGCCCACAACCCGTGTATCCCCTTAGGAGCATTACGCTCCAAGTTACATTTGGGATGGAGGAAAACTTCCGCACGGAGAACGTCCAGTTCGATGTCGCGGAGGTCAACCTTCCCTTTAACGCCATCATTGGGAGGTCGGCCCTGTACTGGTTCATGGTCATTGCCCATTACGGGTATTTGGTCCTCAAGATGTCGTCCCCCACTGGGGTCCTCACCGTGCGGGGCGACCGCACCGCCGCGCTAGCGGCTGTCGAGAAGCTACACACTCTGGCGGCCGAGATCGCTCGGCCGGATGACGGAGGGAGAGGCCCCTCGGCCTCCAGTGCCAAAGCGCCCTCCATGACGCTGAAGGTACAGCTGTCCGGAGTAGACAGCGAGCCCACAAAGACCATCCAGGTCGGCGCAGACCCCTCCCAGACCACCTGCATCGCGGGAAATCTGGGAGAAAAATAGGAACTCGCGCTCGTTGCCTTCCTCCAGGCAAATGCCGACTTTTTTGCTTGGGAGCCATCGCAGATGCCTGGGATCCCCAGGGAGGTGATTGAGCACCATTTGAAGCTCTACCCGGACGCCAAGCTGGTAAGCCAGAAGCCACGGAGACAGTCCGTGGAGCGACAGGACTTCATCTGTGAGGAGGTCCGGAAGCTGTTGCACGCCGGCTTCATCGAAGAGGTTCATCACCCTGTGTGGCTGGGCAACCCAGTCATCATGCCAAAGGCAAACGGGAAGCTTCAGATGTGCATCGACTACACCAGCCTGAATAAGGCATGTCCCAAGGACCCGTATCCACTACCACGTATAGATCAGATCGTGGACTCTACCTCGGGGTGCGACCTTTTGTCCTTCTTGGATGCCTACTCCGGTTTCCATCAAATCCGGATGTCTAGGGAGGATAGGAAGCATACCGCTTTTGTGACGGTGGATGGGCTGTACTGTTATGTTGTAATTCCCTACGGCCTGAAAACGCATTGCTGACATTTGTTCGGGCGATGAGTAAGACCTTCAGGGACCTGATTTGGGACAAGGTGGAGATCTACGTCGATGACATCGTGGTCAAGAATAGAGAAGGGTCGGCTATAGTGGAAGACCTGACCCTGGTTTTTGGCAAGCTACAGGCAACCCGCACCAAGCTAAACCCAGAGAAATGCATCTTCGGTGTCTCCACAGGGAAGCTGCTGGGGTTCCTGGTTTCATACCGGGGCATTGAAGCTAACACGGAGAAAATCAAGACTATTGAGGTAATGAGGCCTCCCACCCGTATCAAGGACATCCAGAAGCTTGCGGGATCACTGGCTGCCCTTAGCCGCTTCATTTCGAGGTTGGCTGAGTGGGTGCTGCCCTTCTTCAAGCTCCTGCGGAAATCCGACCCATTTGCCTGGACCGAAGAAGCGGAACAAGCCTTCTAAGAGTTGAAGCAGCACCTAGCTTCCCTGCCAATCCTGGTTGCTCCGGAGCTAGGGGAACCGCTGTACCAGTACATTACGGCGGCTGCAGAAGCGGTAAGCATGGTGTTAGTCACCGAATAGGTGACACAAGAAGGACAGAGACCTGAAAACTTAGAACCAGCTACAGGGGCCCAGACTGTTCAGAAGCCGATCTATTACGTCAGCGAGGTCCTCCATGAAGCGAAGGCCAGGTACCTCGAGACGCACAAGCTCCTCTATGCTGTGTTGGTTGCATCCAGGAAGTTGCGTCACTATTTCTAGGCACACAGAGTTATGGTGGTGACCTCCTTTCCATTAAGGGCCATCCTCCACAACTCAAACGCCACTGGCAACATCGCCAAATCGGCAGCAGAGCTCGCTGAGTTCCAGCTGGACTTCCAGCCCCGCCACGCCATCAAAAGTCAGGTCCTGGCCAACTTCATCGTGGAGTGGACTCCACCCCCGTGCGCCCCTGGGGGCCCAGACCCCGTTACGGGCCCCACACCTGCGGAGCGTAGGGGTCCGGTCTTCACCGAGCCCTACTGGACGCTCTTCTTCGACGGATCCGCCCGCCAACAGAGTGCTGGCGCGGGAGTGGTCCTCGTTGGCCCAGGCGAAGACCAGCTGATGTATGTGGTGTGTCTTGAGTTCAAAGCCACCAACAACATGGCGGAGTATGAGGCGCTAATCTTCGGCTTATCTGTGTCCCTATCCCTGGGGGTCCACCAGCTCCTCGTGAAGGGGGACTCTTAGCATATCATTAAGAAGGTCCGCGGGGAATGTAGCTATAACGAGCCCAGACTCGCAGCTTACCTCCTCCACGTAAAGAAGCTAGAGAAGGACTTCACGGCCCTGGAACTGCAACATGTTCCCTGGGCCGACAACTCAGTGGTAGATGACCTCTCCCAGAGGGCATCAACTCGAGCACCCATGCCCGAGGGCGTCTTCGAAAGATGACTGCTGAGACCCACCGCCCAGCCTGCCGAACTGGGCGATGGGGGCGAGACTGGCACCTCGAAGCCAGCGGTCCTGGTGGCGTCCCAGAACCCACCAAAGGCTGTGTGTGCTCTGGGGGACTCCGCTGACCCCTTTGAAAGCTCTCTTGTGAGTTTTGGTGTTTGGATGACACCTCAATTAAAGGACTAACAAGTGTACTAAGTGTTGAACAGGTGCCTAAGGTAAAGCTAACAGGGTTCAACACAAGAGAACAAATGTGATGGTCTAAGAACTGGATTATGGATACATAATGGACATCACAAGTAAGATGGACATTGCATAAAGTGAGACTCGGGTGCGTAGCTCGGAGACAACTGATCAAGCCAAGGACGGAGGCAAGAAAAGCTTCGAGGTACCAAGTGCACGGGAGAAGGTCAAGGAGGCCGAGGAACCCAAAGCCAAGGGTGAAGAAGAAGGCTTGCAAAGTCAAGGGTGATCGAGTTGAGAAGAGCTATGACACACCAAGGATCACTACATAAGGACGTGACTTACAACCAATAAGGTAACAGCTACAGTTATGTGGTGTAAGTCATAAAGATCAAGATCAAGCTCTAAGAAGGAGAACAAAGTCACTAGAAAGAGAACAAGTGTCAAAACCAGAACTGGAAGCAGCCCAAAAGAGCTAAGTTCACCTTGATCTTTAGTTTGGGTTGTTCCTATGTTTGGAGATGTTCTATGTGACCTTTGCAGGATGTTGGAGCTAAGTAATGCCAATCTAGATCAAGTTAAGTTGACTTGATGATTTATGAGTCCAACATCAAAGCTCAAGCATGTCAAATGTTATAGATGTAATAATTAAGAGAAGGTATGTTTCTAGACTTAGTACATTGGTTTTGTGTACTAATATACTTGTCTAAGTGTTAGAAACAGAAGGAAGAAGAAAAGGAAAGAGGTGCAAAAGGCTTGGCTGTGTACAGCCAAGACTCAGCTCGGCTTGGCACACCGGACTGTCGAGTGGTGCACCGGACAGTGTCCGGTGCGCCAGGCTAAACACCGGTGAACAGGCCGCTCTCGGGAGAAGTCGGCGGCATACGGCTATAATTCACCGGACTGTCCGGTGTGCACCGGACTGTCCGGTGAGCCAACGGTCGGCCGGGCCAACGGTCGGCCGCGCGATCTACGCGGGACACGTGGCCGAGCCAACGACTAGAAGGGTGCACCGGACTGTCCGGTGTGCACCGGATAGTGTCCGGTGCGCCAACGGCTCTGGATCTTCAACGGTTGACTGCACCAATTTTGGAAGGAAATCGGGCACCGGACAGTGTCCGGTGGTGCACCGGACTGTCCGGTGCGCCACCCGACAGAAGGCAAGGATTGCCTTCCTGGATTGCTCTCAACGGCTCCTAGGCCCCTTGTGCCTATAAAAGGGACCCCTAGGCGCCTCAAGCAATGTACAAGTGCAGCCAACAAGTGTAGACATCACTCGAATCAATTCTCACTCTCCCTCTTGTGTGTATCTCTATAGTTTGAGTAGAAGGCAAAGCTATAAGCCTTTAGAGAGAGGAGAAGAGCTGCTAAGAGCAAGAGCAAGGTCTTGAGCGTATCGTTACTCTGCCGGGGTGCTGCCAAGAAGTTTGTAAGCAGCCGCAGTTTTGTTGTAACCCAACTCAACATAGTAAAAGGCTCTATCTGTCATACTGACAGATCTGAGCAAACGGAGGAAGGAGTTGAAATAGACTCCAAGCCCAGGTGTGGCTAACTCCAACGAGGACTAGGCAAGCATTTCAGGCTTGGCCGAACCTCGGGATAAATCCTTGCGTCTGTGTACTCTGTTCTGTATTGTATCCTGACTCTCTGTCTTACTCGCCTTTATATCTGCACTTCAATACTTATCTGTGGTATAAGCTTTATTTGAAGTGCAGGACATTTTGAGACAGGATCTTCTATTCCGCTGCAACCTACTCGAAGGGTCTTCTCATTCCACTGCGTACTAAGTCTTCGAGTAGAGTAAGAATTTATGTTTTAAAGTGATAAGTTTTATTCGCCTATTCACCCCCCTCTAGGCGACATCCAGATCCTGTTCCCGGGTCAAGGGGAACTTTCAATTGGTATCAGAGCTAGGCCTCTCCAGTGTGGGCTTAGCCATCCGGAGATGACGATGTCATCACAAGAGGTAACTGTAGAACTTATTTTAGTCGATGGTTCTAACTATAAGTCTTGGTCTGTCTCTATTTATAATGCTTTCATGAGTGTTGATCCTAATTTGAGACAGGTCTTTAGTAGAAGTATTTTTCCCTCTAATGTTAGTAAAAATCCCTCTAACGATGAACTAAGATGTCTATCTCTAAATCACCATGCTTGCAACATCTTAGTTGATTCTCTTTCTAGAGATGCCTATTTCGCCATCATGAGTAGTGATAATGATTTATTTGCTGATGCTCATGATTTATGGAATAGAATTAAAGTAAAATATTTTGTGGCAAATTGTACTGCTCCTACTCCCAATATTGCTTGTGATGCTAACCTTTCAAAGGGAGAAGAACAAGAACGATGGGCACCAAACGATGAATCCACCTCGTCAACAGGTTTGTTCTCCACTAGTAATAAATGTTTTATTGCTAACAATGATGATGGAGACAAAAGCCATGATGAGGAGGAATATGAGGATGATAGCGTGGATGAATCTTCATCACCACAAGGTGCATATTCCTGTATTGCTTCCACTAACATTGATGATAGGGAAAATGAGACCGACGATGTGGAAGAAGAGGAGATCCGTCGTTTCTACATCCATCTCAACAAAGAGGACAAAGCGCTCTTGGTTAAACTGTTGAGAAGGAACAAGGAACAAGGCGAGAAGCTTCTCAGGCTAAAGGAGACTCTCATCAAAACAAACAACAGCCTGGAGAAGATGACCAAAGAACATGAGGAGCTAAGGTGCTCTCATGATGTCTTGGTCCAACGGTATGATTCAATTCTAATTGAGCAAAGTAGAAATGATGATGCTTTATCTTGTGTTGCTCAACTTAGAATGAAAAATGTCATGCTTGAGAGCCAAGTAGAATTGCTAAGTCATGATAAACTAGCTCTCACTGAAAAATATGATTCATTGTCTTATTCTCATGATAATCTCTTGGATAGCCATATCATGCTTAATGTTGCTCATGAGGTTATAATTGCAAACTTAAATTCATGTGAACCTCATTCTCGCACGTGTGCGCATTTGAATTGTATATCACCATGTGCTAACCCCTGTTGCTCAAAAGAAAACCAATCATTGAATGAGCAAAAAGTTGCAGGGTCACAAAAGAAATTGTGTAGGAACAAGAAGCAAAGACAACTAAGGAGAAGACGCATTGCTCAACTCTCTCAAGATATCCACGGGCGCGTGGTGAAGAAGCTTGAGAAAGGAAAAACTGCAGCAAGTGTTAAGCTCCATAAGAAGAATGTTCCTAAAGATGAAGAAATCAACATGAGATTAGAAAAAGGTAAAGATTTAATTAATCATGTTGCTTGCACTAACCATTTCTCTGTGTCATCAAAGAACAAAAAGAGAAAAGGGAAAGGAGGTGCTTTAAGTGCAACAAGTCAGGACACCTCATTGCGTCGTGTCCATACACCAACAAGGGTGAAGGGATAAGGAGATGCTTCGGATGCAATGACAAGAACCACACGATCACTTCTTGTCCTCTAGTGACGAATCAAGCATGTGCAGTCTCCAAGATGACTCTCACCAAGGAAAATGACAAACAACAAGCGTCATGTCAGGTTCAGCGACGTTTCTGCTACAAATGTGGTGAGCAGGGTCATCTATCTAAGGTATGTAATAAAGGTGAGGTTCCTAAGCAAGTAAATGTGTCTCAATCTTATTCGCTTAGGAAACCCAAATCATACTCTTGTGCTAGATCAATCATGAGATCACCTAGGACTAGCATAAATGCTATTTGGGTACCAAAAGCACTTTTAGTTGAACGTCATGGACCCATCCCGAGGTGGGTACCAAACTATGCTAACTAGACCATGCAGGTGTCTTGAGATGGACTGGAGACCATGGGAGAGCTTAATACGGTTAACTCAAACTCTATGCTTAAGCTGTTAATTGTTTTGGTGTTTATTCATTTAACCAAGGTTGAATTATTGTGAGACACTAATCCCATGTTCATCTCAAGTGAAATAAGTTGTAGAGGTCCTTAATCATCATTGGTGAATCAAGCAAAGGACCTTGATTGTGCATCTGACTCTCCAAAGGACGGTACCTGTGTTTCTTAAGTGCATTATCAATATTGCTCTTAAAGTTGAATGTCGTGCTATCTGTCCTTGGAGTAGTTAAGCTTTGAAAACTGCTTACGTTGGATTCTTGTTAATAATTGATTCATGTTTTTAAAGATCACAATCATGTTAGCTTAAACATGACTAGGTGCTCTCTAAGTCATATCTTTTGAATCGCTCATTGGGTAGCCTATCATTTTGATATGTTTACCATGATTAATCCTTTATGCGTTCATGAATAAACATGTTTTTCTTTGTAAATCATGATATACGTGTGTAATGAGTTATGCTATATGGTTTTAATGATTAACCTGTGTGCAAATATGACATATTGTTTAGTTTATGTTCACATGATTACTCTAGTCTGGTATTGTGTGAATACCAACTCCATGTTGTGTCTTTAATGCACCCTTTTGAGCTCTAAGGTGCATGATCAAAAGGAGCCCTCAATTAGTGACAACTGGTGCTCTCATGGCAATTCAGGAAAAGGCAAAGGTATGGAGAATGGAACTATGCAATTTCATTGAATATCTTGAAGTTCCATTGATTGTGATCACAACTATGTTCTTGCCCCTGAATTGGTAGTACCTTAGCTTAGGTGCTCCTTACTTTAAAATGTTGTTTCTTTTGGTATACCTAAAGAACCTTATTAATTATGATAGGCTTAGACATTGCGCTTTATATGCATGATCGTGTTGTTTTTCAATTAGTATATGTGGTGCAATGATTGTCAAGCATGAAGCTTGTCTAGGTTGCGTGTAAATGTTATACTTCTTGAGGCATGCATTGTTGGATTAAGTCAATCTTTCATTTGATATTCAAATTGGTATCTTTGTGTGATGAAAGTGATAGAGTATGCCTTGACCAAGGTATGTTGTGATCCCCTCTAGTTCTGAGGAAGCTAGAATGTGCAAAGTGCAAGTCATTCAAATACTTGATGCACAACTTGAGGGGAAGCACACATAACTTGTGTCTTTTGAGACTAATTGTATCTTGAGAGATCTTGTGTAGTCTCAAGGTGGAAAAGAGAAGATGAGCAAGAAATGGAGCAATCAGGACTGGGGTACCTCTGTAAAGTCAGGAATTGGTATCTTAAGTCATGAGTACTTGCATATTTTTAGATTGCTCATGCTCTATAAAATTTGGTGATACTATATCCTTAAATATCATGAGGCTATGATAATAAATGATCTTGCAATTGGTATCTTTCAATTGGTAGCCGTGATAGTTTACTTAAATTGACATCTTTTGATAATCATTAGAATAGAAGTTTCTTCTTGTGCCCAATACTATAACTTGTTCTAAGTTTGGTGTCTTAGCAACAAGAAAAGGTTAGGATAAAGAATCAGGCACAAGTGTGGAGAAGCTCTCGAGAGATTAAATACTTTCAAGATGGGAAGTGCACTACAACATGGTAAAGGTACAAAAGGAAGTATTAATCTTTTTGCGTATATGTATCTTACTTAAATGTTGGTGGTGCATATGTTCAATAAGTAAGGGGGAGTTTTGATAGTGTGTTTTTCCTCCTAAAACACCCTGCTATCCCTTGACATCATCCTATGTTCTTGCTTGAATATGGTTTTTGGTGTTTGATGTCAAAGGGGGAGAAGTTGTGCATTAAAGCTTATCTCAACCTGAGAGGAAAGCTTATCCTAAGGGGTGATGTGTTAGTTTGAGCAGTGCTAGTGTGTTATTCATATGCTTCTTCTTGCAGTATTATATGTGTTGCATCATATGGACTAGTGTTTCCACTGCTATGCTATGAATTAATATAGTGTAGTCATATGGTTAATGGTGCTTTAAGAGAATTAATTGGCTTCTATAGTATAATAGATAGTCATGCGGTTAATGGTGCTTTAAGATTAAAGGTGCCTTAAGATTGTTTCAAATTAGTATTTTAGTTTAAATTGGTATCTTTATGGTGAATAGTGGTAGGTTGATATTCCTGTGATATATCCACTAAATTGAATGGTGTTTAACTCTGATTATATGCATTTGTGTGTTATAGCATCATGCTTTGATTCCTGACACAATGCATCCCAAAAAGTGCTAAGGTGTAGAAATGTTTCGAATTGCCTAAGTATGTGCAAATTGGCGTCTGAGGCCAAAATTATGTTTTTGAAGTAAGCACATATTTAGGGGGAGCATTCTATTAACTTAGAATTCAAAATTTGTGCTTCAAATCTTATTCTTATGTAAGCTTTAATTGTGTTGCCATCAATCACCAAAAAGGGGGAGATTGAAAGCTCTCTTGTGAGTTTTGGTGTTTGGATGACAACTCAATTAAAGGACTAACAAGTGTACTAAGTGTTGAACAGGTGCCTAAGGTAAAGCTAACAGGGTTCAACACAAGAGAACAAATGTGATGGTCCAAGAACTGGATTATGGATACATAATGGACATCACAAGTAAGATGGACATTGCATAAAGTGAGACTCGGGTGCGTAGCTCGGAGACAACTGATCAAGCCAAGGATGGAGGCAAGAAAAGCTTTGAGGTACCAAGTGCACGGGAGAAGGTCAAGGAGGCTGAGGAACCCAAAGCCAAGGGTGAAGAAGAAGGCTTGCAAAGTCAAGGGTGATCGAGTTGAGAAGAGCTATGACACACCAAGGATCACTACATAAGGACGTGACTTACAACCAATAAGGTAACAGCTACAGTTATGTGGTGTAAGTCATAAAGATCAAGATCAAGCTCTAAGAAGGAGAACAAAGTCACTAGAAGGAGAACAAGTGTCAAAACCAGAACTAGAAGCAGCCCAAAAGAGCTAAGTTCACCTTGATCTTTAGTTTGGGTTGTTCCTATGTTTGGAGATGTTCTATGTGACCTTTGCAGGATGTTGGAGCTAAGTAATGTCAATCTAAATCAAGTCAAGCTGACTTGATGATTTATGAGTCCAACATCAAAGCTCAAGCATGTCAAATGTTATAGATGTAATAATTAAGAGAAGGTATGTTTCTAGACTTAGTACATTGGTTTTGTGTACTAATATACTTGTCTAAGTGTTAGAAACAGAAGGAAGAAGAAAAGGAAAGAGGTGCAAAAGGCTTGGCTGTGTACATCCAAGACTCAGCTCGGCTTGGCACACCGGACTGTCCGGTGGTGCACCGGACAGTGTCCGGTGCGCCAGGCTGAACACCGGTGAACAGGCCGCTCTCAGGAGAAGTCGGTGGCGTACTGCTATAATTCACCGGACTGTCCGGTGTGCACCGGACTATCCGGTGAGCCAACGGTCGGCCGGGCCAACGGTCGGCCGGGCGATCCGCGCGGGACACGTGGCCGAGCCAACGGCTAGAAGGGTGCACCGGACAGTGTCCGGTGCGCAAACGGTTCTGGATCTTCAACGGTCGACTGCACCAATTTTGGAAGGAAATCGGGCACCGGACAGTGTCCGGTGGTGCACCGGACTGTCCGGTGCGCCACCCGACAGAAGGCAAGGATTGCCTTCCTCGATTGCTCTCAACGGCTCCTAGGCCCCTTGTGCCTATAAAAGGGACCCCTAGGCGCCTCAAGCAATGTACAAGTGCAGCCAACAAGTGTAGACATCACTCGAATCAATTCTCACTCTCCCTCTTGTGTGTATCTCTATAGTTTGAGTAGAAGGCAAAGCTATAAGCCTTTAGAGAGAGGAGAAGAGCTGCTAAGAGCAAGAGCAAGGTCTTGAGCCTATCGTTACTCTGCCGGGGTGCTGCCAAGAAGTTTGTAAGTAGCCGCAGTTTTGTTGTAACCCAACTCAACATAGTGAAAGGCTCTATCTGTCATACTGACAGATCTGAGCAAACGGAGGAAGGAGTTGAAATAGACTCCAAGCCCAGGTGTGGCTAACTCCAACGAGGACTAGGCAAGCATTTCAGGCTTGGCCGAACCTCGGGATAAATCCTTGCGTCTGTGTGCTCTGTTCTGTA
Organism: Zea mays; assembly: GCF_902167145.1. Lineage (NCBI taxonomy): Eukaryota > Viridiplantae > Streptophyta > Magnoliopsida > Poales > Poaceae > Zea > Zea mays. Next base: position 29,051,540 of record NC_050098.1, on the reverse strand, counting down.
TTGTATCCTGACTCTCTGTCTTACTCGCCTTTATATCTGCACTTCAATACTTATCTGTGGTATAAGCTTTATTTGAAGTGCAGGACATTTTGAGACAGAATCTTCTATTCCGCTGCAACCTACTCGAAGGGTCTTCTCATTCCACTGCGTACTAAGTCTTCGAGTAGAGTAAGAATTTAAGTTTTAAAGTGATAAGTTTTATTCGCCTATTCACCCCCCCCCTCTAGGCGACATCCAGATCCTGTTCCTGGGTCAAGGGGAACTTTCACCCTTAGCGCCACAGCCGACAACTCAGAGTGGTCCCGATGCATGGATCTTCGAGATCCGGGACTAGCTGAAAGAAAATATCCTTCATAAAGACCATGTCTCCGCCGAGCGCATAGTGCGGTTGGCTAAACGATACACGATGGTAGAAGGGGGTCTCTACCGCCGTGGCGCCAACGACATTCTCATGCGGTGCATCACCTAGGAAGAGGGTCATGAGTTACTCATGGAGATCCATGGAGGGGAGTGTGGAAGTCATTCTTCATCCTGCACACTGGTCGGTAAGGCCTTCCGACATGGCTTTTACTGGCCAACCGCCCTCCAGGATGCGGCTGAGCTAGTAAAGTCCTGCGGAGCGTGCCAGTACCACGCAAAGCAGATACACACACCAGCTCAGGCTCTACAAATAATTCCGCCCTCCTGGCCATTCGCCGTATGGGGGGTGGATATCCTGGGACCTTTTCCCAGGGCCGTCGGCGGATACCGATACCTCTTTGTCGCCATCGACAAGTTCACCAAGTGGCCAGAAGCCACCCCTATGGTCAGCATCACCTAGGGTGCTGCTGTCGCCTTCCTCAAGTCGATCATCTGTAGATTTGGGGTCCCAAGTCGTATCATTACAGACAACAGGACCCAGTTTACAAGTCAGATCTTTCAGGAGTACTGCGAAGGCATTGGCACCCAGCTCTGCTTTGCATTCGTGGCTCACCCTAGGAGCAACGGATAGGTGGAGAGGGCAAATGCAGAGATTCTTAGGGGACTCAAGACGCATACCAATGACTGCTTAAAGAAGCATGGAGCAAATTGGGTCGGTGAGCTGCCGTCCGTGCTATGGGGGAACCGGACCACGCCCAGCCGAGCTACCGGGGAGACCCCATTCTTCCTGGTCTATAGTGCCGAAGCCTGCCTCCCCTCGGAAATCATTACGGGCTCCCCACGGGTCCAGTCGTTTGATGAGTTTGCGCAGGAATAGCTATGGTGTGAGGATGTGGACTTCATCGATGAGCACAGGTGGCGAGCAGCAGTCCGAAATGCACGGTACAACCAGGCGCTACCACCAACGGTTTGTGCATAGTAGGAAGCTTGAGGTCGGGGACCTGGTCCTAAGGTGAGTACTAAACTGAGAAGGGCTCCACAAGCTCTCTCCTAGCTGGGAAGGACCCTTCAAGGTGACGGAAATATGCCGCCTCGGGTGCGTCCGCCTCGCCACAGCTAACGGAGTACCTCTTCCCAATCCTTGGAATATAGAGCATCTCCGCAAGTTTTTCCGTAAAAATAGAGCTGAGGGTTCAGTTTTCTTCCCTGTAACTAGGTAGCGCATATATATGCGCCAACCCGGTGAGGTCTGCCTCAATAAACTCGGTCTGTTGGTCTACACTCGTGTATATCCGGTCATAAGGAAGGGGTCCGACCCACAAATTTGTTTTTCTGTTGGTTTTATTCTTAAGTTTACAACCATTATTATCTAACCCACCCATGCAGTCTCCCTCCCTGGCAGCTAGCGGGCCCTATGGGTGCGCTACTAAAAATTCCTAGCCAAGACTGTGTGCAGGTCGAGTCCCAGTTGAGATTACCCCTTGGGGGCCGTGTCACCAATTCCTTCTTAAGAATCCTGGCATCCAACCTCGACACGTCGAGGCCATATCCCAGGGGGCCAAGTACCAGGGAAGAAGTTGGTAACAACGCACACAACAAAGAAAAAGTAGCATGCATATAAGTTGTAATATCGCCTGATAAGTAGTACTTAAAGAGTATCTTACAAAATCAAGATATATTACAGCCCGCTCCCCAGTGGAACCCTCGCTTTCTCCACGCAGGCCTGGCTACTCATCGTTAGTGGGGTCCCGCTCGAAGCGCCCGGCCACCACATCCACAACATCTTGTACGCCCTCTCGGGAGGCATCTTCGGTATCGGCCACCGGACCTGCGATCACTGGCCCCAAGGAGATAGCTGGGTCGTGGCTCCGGAAGCATTTCAAGACGTACTCTATTACCGACCGGCAGAGTCTGCTGCCCTCGGCCTCCAGGCGGGCGCCAAGAATCTGGTCCAGGCGTCGGAGACGGTCAGCAGTGGAATCCAGTACTGGGAGCGCGTCGGAGATGGACGCTGACTGCACTAACGCCGGGATGGGACTCACCCGCAACGGCACCAGTGCCATGCTTGCCTCGCCAGCCCAGACAGCAATGCGCTGGGCCCTGACGTGTTGCTCAGCCTAAAGGTCATCGAGCGTCTTCCTCATCACCTCCACCACCTGGGGACCCAGGGCCGTCTGCGTCACCTGAGCAGCCTGCGCCGCCTAGAACCGGTGGACCTGCTCCTCCAATGCCTGCTCTTTCTCCTCCAATTGCTTCTCTTTCTCCTCTGCCTCGAGCTCATACTCGACCCGCAACTTGTTCCACCTTTCCCACATCTCCTCCCTAAAGGCGAGGTCCTTATCCTGCTAGGCGAGATCAGTCGCTCGTTTCTCCAGGGAGGCATCCTTCGCCTTGAGGTTCTCCTCGGTGCGAGCAATGTTGCTAGCCTTGTTGTCGAGCTCCTGCTGCAGCTTTTGTAGCTTCGCCTCAGCCGTAGTCTGCTCGTCCCGTTGTTTCTCTAGCACCACATTATAGGCTTTCAGCTTTTCATGGAACGCCGTGATGACCCCCTCCCTCTGGTCCAAGTGCTCCTTCTTCTTGACCAGCTCTTTCTCCTTCCGAGTCATCTCCTGCTCCCGGTCAGACACCTTTCGGAGGTCCTCCTTGAAGTCCTCACGCTCCCGCTCAAGCTCGGCCCGCTCTGAGGCGAATTGGCAGGACGCGGCCTTAGTGCGCTCCTCCAGTTGGGTGCACCAGTCGCCAAGGCGCTGGTGCTCAGTCTCGAGTGCCTCCCACTCCCATAGGATCGCCACCTCGGTTTCCTGGAGAGCCTGATGAGCACGGGATATCACCCGAGGGAGAGGAGTCAGCGTTGCTTCTGGCTCGATGCTGGACCGGAGCGACCGCCCAAGAATAACCTCCGGCTCCTCCGGAGTTGGCGGTGGGATGGAGCTGGACGCGCCCCCCACGCCTACCGCCGACGGTGTATTCGACGATATCGCCGTCGTTGGATCTGTAGTAGCTGTCGGCAGTGCTGCCGCCTCTAGACCCCCAGCCGGAACTTGGGAGCCTGATGGCGTTGCCTCGACGGTGGCAGGCGGATCCCGGGGGGCCAATGGTGCCACCTTAGCACCCGCGTCACCCCGCATGGTGGGGGCAGACACAGCAGGAACCTCTTTGGCCACTGCCGATGGTGTGCTTGACGCCAACGCTAGTGAGGCCGTGGTAGCCGCTGACAGATCGCTGGCGACACTCTCAGCAGATGTCTGCTGCTGGGAGCCAGACCCTCGACGGGCATAGTGTCCGGTGGGGGATGAGCGTCCTTGGAAGCAGAAGAGGAGGAGGCACTGATGGGCAAAGGACGGGTCAAGACGTGTCGGCATAAAAGCTACACTCACGAGAACATTGGCAGGGTCTAAACTTACTTGGGGCCCTAGACTTTCCAGTGACCCTGGAAGCGGGACACCCGCTAACGTTGCTGCTACTGTTGTTGCTCCCGTTGTTGTTGCTGTCGCTGCCCCTGCGGTGACGACGGTCGGTCTGATGCTGGTGGCGGCGGTGGTGGTGGTGTCAGATCCAAAGGTGGTGGTGGCGGAGGACTCATGCCCCTCTGCCCGTCCTAGGCCTGAGGTTTGGCCTCCTTGGTCCCACCAGCTGTCTTCTAATGCTTCTGGGGGGAGTCCAAATCAAGGGGCAGATCCGAGACAAAAGACCCGTCGGCGCGGCGCAGTCGATGTTGCCTTACTCCCTCCGACCTCTCGACGGCACCCGGAGCGGAGGAGCCGCTCGCAGGCCCCTTGCCCTTGTCCGAGGAACTGGGGGCCGCAGGAGGAGCTCTGGAGCCACATCGGTGGGTTGGGAACCTCCGACCGGTACACCGGGAATATGGATCCCCTGGTGGGGGTCCCAGCCGCCGGTCTGACGGATCGCCACACCACTCTCATCGAGGGTCGGCAGCCGGGCCAGCATCGCTGACCGCAGCCCTAGATTGTCGCAGAGCGGTGAAATGCCCTGGGGAGGCATCAAAGTTTCGAGGATAAAAGCCTCACCAGTGATCCCCTTCACCAAAATTTCCAGCTACTCCCAGGACAGGTCAGTCCCAGGCCCACGCTGGATCCTACCAATGTCTCTAGGACCAGTGAACCAGCAACACAAACACGGCCTCCCCTACAGTGGCGCTACCCAGCGCTTCAAGAAATCACCGACTACGTGCATCGAGGTCAGACCACCGACCGCCAGCTCCTTGATCATGTCCAGCACGGGCTCAAACTCCGGCGCGAGGCACGGCTTTACTCTCCATTGCTTCCGGTCGAGTCTAGGTCCATCGCTCGGAAGGGCAAGGCGGTCGTTGGCCTCAGCGCTGGCGATCACCCAGTCATTACGCCAGTTATCCTACCTCACGCCGCCAATGGTGGTGATGTAGGTCATGGTTGGATCTGACCTCGTCTGGAAGTAGTAGGCCCAAGATGGTCTTTGCCCTTCCCGTACCTCACCAGCACAAAAAACTGGCGAAAGAGGGAAGTGCAAGCTGCCACCTCCACGAACATCTCATAGAAGTGGACAAAGATGGCCACCTAGAAGATGGAGTGGGGCGTGAGGTGCTGGAGTTGGAGTCCGAACTCCTCCAGCAGCAGCAGGAAGAACGACGAAATCGGCAGCGCCAACCCGCGGAAGAGATAGGAGACGAAGAGCACAAACTCCCCGGCGGCGAGATCACCGAGGGGAGTAGTGCCGGCCCGGATCCTCCCAGCGAACGCCGGCGTGCCCCATCCGAGCAGGCGGCGCACCGTGTCAAGCACCTCCTCAGTCTGGAAATGCTCGGGATGAACCAGCGTGGCCATGGCGACCGCGGCGGCGGAGATCTGAGGAGCACGAACGCGAAGGGGCGTGGAGGGCTCGGAGGCGAAAGGGCGAAGCAGTTGGGGAAAAAGCGAAAGCGAAACCACTGCACGCAGGGGGAACCCCTTTTTCAAGGAAGGACTCCCCTCGCACCCCGGGGAAATCCTCTTGACGCACACCTAGCGCCCGAACAACTCAGTCGTTGACGTGGGGGCCCGGGCCCACAAGTCATGTAACTGGGACGCTGGTTCCTATGTGTGGAAGGGGCAAACCGCCGTGTGAGGAGCGAACCGCCACGCACGTTCCCGCACCGCCTCAGGGCCGCCGCGGGAGGATATTTTTAACCTAGGCGGCGGCAGCTGGGCGCCCCATGCGCGCGGGACACGACAAAACCACCATGCGTGGGGGCCACACACCAGTCAGCCGCAAAGACGGGCACGACAGTAGGTGTGACCGATGGTAGACCGACAGCATGTGCGCGCTAAGTTAATACGGCACGTGCTAAGGAGGTGCCCTGGTCACCAGCCATGTTGTGCTTACACAAGATACAGGTTTTGGCCCCACCTACAGCCTCGCATCCTCTCCTGAGGTGGGCCCGGGGGCCACTGTCGGTACCCTAAAACAGGGGTACCCCTTGGCACAATATGAAGACACTATGCCGGCGGAGAGGTCTCTGGTTGCGCGGGGAACAGTTCTCAGCCGCGCCACATCGGCGGCCCCGGGCCGCCGCGTGGCCAGGGAGCGGGACGTACTCCAGGATGCACGCAGTGGGTCCGGACCTACTACGGGGAAAGCACCGGACCCCCGTACGTGATGAACGGACCTCCGAGATGGGTCCTGGACCCTTCTGAGTGGGGTCCGGACTACTCACCGCCGGGTCCCGGGATTCTGGAGCAGAGAATGCCCAGGCCCTGCTCAGGCAGGGGTCCGGGGGCGACATGTGTTCAGGCCCAGTTTGGTGCGAACCTGTCCACACAACGTTCATATTCCCTGTCCAGGCGAAGTCCTGGTGCTGCCAAATGGCCTACCGTGCATGACGTAAGCTTGCGGGATGGGCCTGACATAAGGCCTCTGGGCCGCGCTGCCCCTGCATTTATTGCGGAGAAGACACGCCGCCTGACTACCCCGCTGACAGGCGATGTACTCCTTCGGCATTTAATGCGGCCTATCCACTCAACTGGCAGGCGGCGCCCAATCCATCCTGCAGGCGGCGTGCCTGTCTATTCCCGTTGGCCAACAGTACGCCTGTGTCGTTGCATGCGCTGCACTTATCATGACTCGCGCGTTACCGAGGGCGCTGCCGCAAGATATCAATACTGTATGCACTACGGATATTATGGCATGAAGATCACTCGAGCATGGCAAGCAGTAGTTCCATCCTTCCATTTGTCCCTGGGCCCATGTATCGGGGCTCAGAACCCTTGTACATGCCCCCTTTGAACTATAAAAGGGGAGGCATGCAATGTTGAGAAGGGGACACACTTAGGCTCTCTCAAGCAATACAACACACAGTGGAGTAGGGTATTACGCTCCGGCGGCCCGAACCACTCTAAACTCTTGCGTGTTCTTGTGTTCATTCCTACATCTCGCAACAGGCAAAACGCTTAGGCCCCTCCTCATCATAGGATTTAGGGCGGGTGCATTCCGCCACCCGGCCGTAGATTTCCTCTCCGACAGTATCCCTAATAAGAAAAATAAGAAAAATATGAACTTAAAATTTAACTTTACCTAAAGAAACGAAAAAGATAATTCGAAGTTTATATTTTTCTGAGATGATTGAGGATATCAAAACTTATGTTGTAAAATATATTAAGAATTTTAATCATTATTTTATATTTAATTTTATACCATCTAACATATCAAAATAATTATAAAAATAATAATATATTTTTCTAGGCTAAATTATACCGTTAGTTACTAACTATTAAAATTTGAACTAAAAACTTATTTTGTATATAAAGAAATAAAAAAGCAAATTTGTTAAGGGATAAATAGAACGAACTTAAAGGAGTGAAGAGGTAAAATAAACTAAAAAAACACTTTTTATAAAACATTATTCATAGGCTAGGGAAATTTGAACTTTTTTCTAAAACATAATTATAAAAATAGATCCACGTGCTGAGAGGAAGATGAAATGATGGTACAACTAACTAGTACAAATGAATTGTTTTTTATAATTTATGGTTTACCTTTGTATTGTAATAAAATCAAAATTTTGTTCTTCTAGCTAAAAAAATAACTGTAAATTTATAATTACTGTTATGTCAACATAAAATATTTACTTCATGATTTTACCTAATAGATTTTTATTCTCGGAACCGAAAATTGCGAATTACATCTAACGAATTTAATCTATAATTTTAATACAAAACATATACAGTAAATGTAGTGCGAAAGAGAACTAAATTTCAGACAGTAAAGTTTAGCAAATTTCTTTTTTAAAAGCAAAAAAGGAAGCTCAGGTTGCCCGTTTAATTGGTTTGGTTAAACAAGGAAGAAAAAAAAAAAGGATATTAGAAACTAGAACAAGACAGTCGGTTAGCATGGCAAGGCAGTTGTCGTGTCGCCGTTCGCGTCGCGCTGCACGCTCACCCAACTCCCTTCACTCCCAAGCCACTACCATACCATACTTCCGGCGAGCCCGCGCACGCTCAGGCCTCCTATATACTCTGCTCGCGTGCTACGCTACTCATCGCCCCGAGATCCATCACTCGCATTCTCACCGGCGAGCTCAGGGCTCAGCATCCGCGCGCCTCCTCTCCAAGCAGACCACCACCGCCGGAAGCATGGCCGCGCCGCTGCTTCGGCAATGGCGCAGCCTCGCCGTGCTCGGCGCCCTCCTCGGGCTCCACCTCATCGCCGCCGTGGCGCAGTCGCCGCCAACTACACCCACGACCCCTGCCGCACCAACGACTCCGGCCGCACCCACGACCCCTGCCGCACCCACGACTCCGGCTACACCCACGACCCCTGCCGCACCAACGACTCCGGCCGCACCCACGACCCCGGCCGCACCCACGACTCCGGCTGCACCGACGACACCTATCGCACCCACGACTCCGGCTGCACCGACGACCCCTGCCGCCACCCCGGTCGCGCCAGCAAACCCGCCGCCGGCTCCGACAACGCCAGCGCCCACCGCCACCCCAGTCGCGCCAGCGAAGCCGCCGCCGGTCGCGCCCGCGGTCGCGCCGGCCAAACCCCCGCCGGTGACGCCGCCACCAGTGACACCTCCTCCCGCGACGCCTCCACCCGCGACGCCGCCCGCGGTGCTCCCACCCGCCGTGCTGCCGCCCGCCGCGGCGCCTCCGCCGACGGCGACGCCTCCGGCCGAGGCGCCCGCGTCGCTGCCTCCCGCGACGACGCCCCCGCCCGTGGCCGAGGCCCCCGCGGAGCTGCCGCCCGCCGAGGCGCCGTCCAAGGGCAAGAACAAGCACAAGAGGAGGAGGAAGCAGCACGGCAAGAAGGAGGCGCCCGCGGAAGCGCCGCAGCCGCTGAGCCCGCCAGCTCCCGCCGCGCCGTCGCCGGCTGATCTGGAGGACGTGTCCGGCCCTGCACCGTCAGCCGATGTGGTAATACCCGACTCACCACCCTATCAGGATTCAGGCGAGACCATCTGACATTTTCAGTAGGGATGATGACACATTTTTTTTGTTCTTTGCTTATTTCCTGCAGAATGCGAGTTGCCGGCAGCACCAGAACTGGGCCTCCGTCGTCGTGCAGACCGCCATGGCGGCGCTTTTGTTATCGCTAGCGTGGTAAACTAATAAATCCCAGAGAGAAACGAAAGATCCATATATCAGCGTACCAGCTCAGCTCATGGTTTAATTATTTCCGCCCTTCCTGTTCATGCCGCACCATCATACATAGGCCGGTGAGATTATCTGCGGGATTTGTTATAGGAACCGTTGGATTGTGGCTTGTGGTATTTGTTTTTGACACATTCTGTATCCATTTTTTCGTTAATTTTTGGAATAAAGACGCACACTTGCTCACACAAACTACTGCGAAATGCGATTGCGATGCCTCTTATTTACACCTTGACGCATCTAGGAACGAACAAATGATTCAAGCATCTTCGGTTACATAGAGACGCCACTCCCTGAAGGAACGAATTACACGCAAGAACAGGCGAACAGCTAAGGATCTGAACAATTCTCCACGTCTTGAGTTCAAAAAAAATTTCAGCAGAGTGTTGAAGGAACAAAGCTGTTCGATCTAGCAGTAGCAGTGACGGTCAGATGGTTCAGTAGATGTGCATTTAGTCGTCGTCCACTTCATGAAAAGGCAGTGGAACCGTCTTCACCGCACGGAACTTGCCAGCGTTGTTCAGATGCTCATTCTCCAGCCTGAAATTTTCAGTGCTTGGTTCAGTCTCTGGCTCGATGGGTTTGCTGTTCAAGAACGGGACCGTGCAGAGCTGTAGTATTAATTATAGGGGTTTTTTTTACCTATAGAAGTTCCAATGCCCTCGCCGGATCACCTCGAGGGCCGCTAGGAAGAAGGAAGTGACCCTAGAATCCAAGCTCCCAAAATTTGGATGGATGATGGTCTGCAGCCAAGCGAGCCTCAGCACAAGGTTCAGTCCCTGCAAAAAAAAAGAAAAAAGTTCAGACAGGAATCAGAACATTTCACTCCAGCCATTGGTTCTTCTGGAACGTGATGCTTCGCTTGTGCAGAACAAATAGCATGCTCGTCCATCTAGACATTATGGTGGAAATTTTAATGTTAGATACTGAGTCGAAAATGCATTTTTCCATCTAGACATTATCGTGCGTGACCAGAGTTCTGTTTTGATCCTTGATATCGCTCAGTCCAGTCGGTCAGACTGAAATTCTGAATGACCAAGCACTTTGTTCTGGAAGACCGCAAGACACTGCAACTGAACCTTCCACAGCACGTACGGTGATTAGCTGAGGGACGTACGTACCATTGACAGGTAGTATATGGATTTCCTCCTGAGGATGAGGTCGTTCCTGAGCCAGGGGTTCTTGGAGTTGGGCTGGAGCAGGCCCCAGTCCTTGACGAAGTCCCAGTACAGCTGGTACACCGTCGCGCCGCTGGACACGGCGACGAGGAGCGACAGCGACGCCAGGCTCCTGTCCTTCTCGTACGCCACTTTGGCGCCGGCGGCGAGCATGGCGGAGACGTACTTGCCCAGGTTCACCAGGTGGCTCGTGTCCCCCTCGTCGAACCACCTCCGTGCGCACTGCCCACCCAACGATCACGTTTCAGACATTCAGAGTTCAGACAGCCCCATAGACTGATGAGTCTGCACTCTGGATGCAGCGGGGAAGAACTCGTCACGTCACCTGCATGGCTCTCCAGTAGTACGGCAGGAAGGAGACGGCGTAGGCCAGGTCTCTGATGTGCTTGGTGTTGGTGCAGTAGCCGTACTCCTGCGTCCAGTAGCTCCCACTGATGTAATAGCACGCCAGGTACTCCAGGCTCCGTAGCATAGGCACCTGCATGTTTTGCCATCTCTTTTGTCAGACTCCCAGATGTTCATCTTTATATAGATTCGTTTCAAGCGATCTACACAATTCTTGAACTGACTAGTTGTGGACTGGTACCTGGCTGCAAAGCTGATCGGCCATGAAGAAGTCTACCATTACAACCTGCAAAAAATCCAGAAACAAAACAATCAGGTCCCAAGAAGATAATGCAAAGACTCGTGTCAGAGAATAGCTGGTCAGAACAAGCGCACAGTGCTGCTGATGCTGTACGCACCTTGTAGAGCGGTGACAGTACAATGTTCCTCAGTATCCTGAGGAACTGAAACCGACTGGACCGGTACACGACGTTGATCGGGCAGAACAGCAGCAGCAGGAACACCTGCAACGCATCGAACACATTCCATGATCCTCATTCTCGATCAGGGAGCATATGCAGAGCATGTCCTTTGGTTCTCCGGCAGCCAGGACACGATCGAGGGGCATCAGAACAGCAATTATTGCATCAGTCCAGTAGCCCCAGATCAGACAAAAGGGCTCACCAGGAGCAAGAACGCGGGGATGGCTTCCACGTGCGGCGACGCGTGGTAGCCCCACCTGAGCACGAGGGCGAGGTGCGCGAACATGACGCCGGCGACGGCGGCCATGGACGCGGCGCAGACGAGGAACACGTCCCGGGGCCCGAGCTCCCCGCCGGCGGGCGACGGCGACGACTCGAAGATGAAGCCGTAGTTGACGCGGCACCTGCGCCACGCCACCATGTTGCACCCGTAGAGGAGCAGGTGCAGGAACAGCAGCGCGAACATGCTCAGCACCGGGTACGCGGTCTCCATGTACACGGACACCGACACCGACACAGATACCGAGCCGCCGCCGGTACCGCGGGCGCGAGAAGGCGGCGCCGGGGTGGAGTAGTAGTAGTACATCCCCGCCATGTGCGCCATGACGCAGTAGCCCACGAACAGCGCGGCGAAGCAGCCGGCCATGAGCCCCGTGAAGAAGGTGGCGGCGTGCGAGTCCCTGCGCTGCGCGGGCCTCAGGTACTTCATGGCCTTGCGCCGGTTGTCGCCGGCGAAGTGCCGGACGAAGATGTCCTCGACCTCGTCCATCAGCTTCAGCGCCTGCAGTGCAGCGCGGCGCGGCGCAGCGAATCGGACGGAAGAGCAGCGTCGTCAGCTTCAGTGCTGCAGAATACTCGACAAAGAGAGACGGCGCAGAATGTATAGATGTGTGAGGGACAGGATCGGAGGACACATGCCTCATCAGAGCTGTTGAAGTAGGAGGTCTCGACCACCTTGAGATATATGGACAGGACCTCCTTCCCGGTGATCTTCTCGAACTTCTTCAGAATCTTCACGAATGCCATCATGTTCAGGCTCCTGCACATTGCCAAAAACAAACAAGAATGCAGCGTTTGTCACTTCCCATTCCCAGGGAGGGATCTGGATCTAAACTGCAGGAGAAGGATGGATTACCGGTAGGTGGCGAGGTAGCCCAGCCCCTTGTAGAGCTCGACGAAGGCGCGCTTGATCATCTTCTCCGCGTGCCGGAGCTTGGTCTTGCTGACGCTCTGCTTCCCGTCCGGGATGCATTTCTTGGAGGAGGAGGAGAAGTGGCTGATGGCGAGCTCGTCCCACAGGATGTCCGTCAGCGCGGAGATCGTCCTGGAGGGGGTGGTCAGTGGGATGGTGATCTTCAGGCTCTTCCTCCCGCACCCGCTCAAGGGCGGCCTCACCGCGAAGGTTCCGGAGCCTTCTAGATCCTGCTGCTGCTGGTGGTCCTCCTGAGCCGTGACGCCGGGGCCGTCGGTCGGCAGCGGCGTGGCTTGTTCTTCTTGCTCGCTCAGCTGCAGCGCGTCCGTGTCTGATGCTGACGTCATCGCATACCTTGTGTACTCATCCTCTGTTTTTTAGTACCATAGGAAAAAAAGATGATGTATATGAAATAAAGGAATTATTATTGTATATATTACTCACTCAGTCTCAAAATATAGTTCTTTTTAGTCCATTTTTCTGTCCACATTCACTCAAATGATAATAACTATAGATATATATGCAAACTACCTACGTTCATAGTTACTTAGTAAATATATGATTAATTTAAAATGAATTTTATTTTGAAACGGAGGTAGTATACTCAGGAACACCGATGATAAACCAGAGATGCTCTGTACTAGTACTAGTATTATTGAGACGAAGCATTTCTCTGCGCTTTCAGGAGTCATGGTTTACTAGCAGCACAAATAATGCATGGAATCATGTTTGATGCTTCTTATCTTTCTAGAATCACGGAGGCATCCAGATGTTATCTATCTATCTATAATATTAGTTAGTTTTTATTTGCTCATGTGCCTCAGTGCCTAGCTAACTACTCGTGAACGCATGCAGCAGGTCGTCCGCGATTTTCTTTTTCTATATGCAGACTATATATAGCTGGCAAAGACTCAATTAAAGAAGTTACAAAAGCTAAGGCAACAACACTAAATAAAGTCGAGAGATGAGATAAAACCATACGACAATGTTAATGTGGTTGTGTCAAATACTAACTAAAGCGTAAAGACACTCCCACACGATGAGACGATAAAAAGGCCGGCCGGGTGGGGGCCGGTATTCATGGGCAGGGCTTAGTGGCTCCTTGCTCACGAGGCACGAGCATTCGACATGGACGGTGGACCTGACCTCACCCGTCATCAGTCACTTCGCCGGGCCACTCAGCTCAGCGCCACCATTCGCCGCGCGCGTTGGCTGCGACTGCGAGAGCCTAGCGCCCTAGCTAGCTGCGTCTGCGTGACATGCCGTCTCACTCTCACAGTCTCACGTAGCCTGACGCTCTGGCCACGGCCCACCACGTGCCATGCGACACGAGGACGGTCGCATTATGCTAGCTACGCCGGCCGCCATCCTTAGCTAGCGCTACGGGCGTCGTCGCCTCGTCGGGTCGATGAGGGACGAACACGTGTGTACTCACCGGAGGCGGCGGAAGCGGAGGCGACGGAGGGGTCCTCCCTGGCCCTGGCCGCCCTGAGGTCGGCGAGTATGTCCATCTGCCGCCGCAGGGACCGGCCCCGCTCCAGGAACTCCTGCTCCTTGCCCCTGTAGAACTGGTTCACCTTGTTGAGCTGCGCGTCCAGGCGCGCGAAGAACTCCCGCGCCGCGGCCGCGTCGCCGTCGTCGTCGGCCAACGGCTCCAGCAGCTCCGTCTCGTACACGTCGCCGCCGCCGCCTCTGCTCGCCGACCCCGCCAGCTTGCGGCGGTGCACCTGCAGTAACTAGGTGTGTGAGTGTGACGAACTGAACGCGCGCGAACACGTAAAAGATCGTCTTTTGACGTGAGGTCTAGCTAGCTAGCAGGATGGAGACAGACAGAACATGGACTATGTATGCTGCGTGGACGGTGCGTGTAGCAACAGGTGTTAGTTCGCATCGTGTACGTACGTGTATGACCCCATGACGATCCCTGTTGGGAGCATTGGAGCCGAAGAGGCCAGCGGGGAGCCTGTCCAGGAGCCACTGGGACAGAGAGAGAGAGGCCCGTTCCGCGTGGTGGCCGGCGGCAGTTTCTTGCGTGTCGGTTAGGCCTGCTGCTTGGCGACGGTCGGCAGCAGCATGGTGCCGGGCGTGCTGCATCCTCTTGAGATCCTTTTTGAGCAGGCAGTAGTCCAGGAAGGCATGCTTCCACTCGGGGACAAGCTGCCCCTCAAACTGCTTGGAGAACTTCACCATCTTCCCTGCCCTGGCCTGGTTATTATATTATTATGCCGTCGTCGACGACGCCGCGACGACGACGGGTACCGATCGACGGTCGTCGGTCGAGCTCGATGACAGTGATGCCGCTAGCTCTGGTGGGGGTTGGGAGGGGGAGCCATGGAGATGGTTATATAGGCGGCTCGTGGTCGAGGGTGAGGGGAGAATCGCTTCGCGGCTGTTGGGAGCCAGCACATTCCGAGATATACTGCGCGCCCTAGGCTTCTCGCTGATGTAGCTCGCTGCCAACCTCTCACGAGGACGCCACTTGGGGCGGGGGTGGTGGCCGCCGCATCGGATTGGATTCTAGGAGGGAATCGATGGATGAGAGATATCAAAGCTATGGAGGTGGTAATCCAGGAGGGTGGTACTGGTACGTACGACGCGGAAGAACGAGAAGCAGCTGGTGTGTTTTCTATGGAGAGACGAAGGACGACGACGATGAAACTGAGTGCTCATTCATATGTGCGTAGAGAAGAGAGAGATACCCATACCCTGCATATATGGTGGCATGCGAGCAAGAGCTTAGCATAAGAGAGTTTGTGGTGAGTGAGTGGACAAAGGCACTGGCACAACAGAGATGAATAGTTTAGCTAGTGGGTGGGCCTCTTCATGCTAATTGCATGGTGGTGCTCAACAATCCTATCATTTGGTCCAGACACCAACCATTACCTGGGTATATGTGTAGGTGTATAGCACAAGTGCGTACTCTACCAGGAAACATGGTGGCGCACACAAAGGAGCCAATTATCCACCTACTTCCACCTTTTGTTCTATGGTTGTGTTGTGGGGGCTCACCGCAAAAATTCTCTTTTTCATGAGTAGAAAGCCATGTTAGAGATACGCTCGAGACACAATCATAAACAATTCGGATTAGTATTCAACTGAGATTAGAGGTTTAATGCCCTGTAGCCTATTAACACGGTCTATAAATACATGAAAGGGGTTGGCACGCCCAAATTTAAGGATAAATCACTATCGGAATCGGTTTCTTTACCGAGTTTCTGAAACACTCGGTAAAGACTGGAAAACACTTGGCGAAAACTTTACCGAGTGTCACACTCGGCAAAGAAAGCTCGGCGAATTGTACATCGGCAACTGCTTCTTTGACGAGTACTTTTTATCGGGCACTCGACAAAGATTTTTGCCAAGTGTCAGCCGATACTCGGCAAAGAAAAGTCGTCGTCACGGCTAGGACTGGGAAAAAAACCGAGACCGAAAACTGAACCCGATTAAACCGAAACCGATCAGACCGAAATATCGGTTCTCGGTTGTACATTCGGTTCCTGTTTGCTATAAACCGATATTTGGTCTGGTTCTTCGGTTTCGTATCTCGGTTACCTGATGAAATCGAAACCGAAACCGATCAGACCGAAATATCGGTTTTCGGTTGTAAATTCGGTTCCTGTTTGCTATAAACCGATATTTAGTCCGGTTCTTCGGTTTCGTATCTCGGTTACCCGATCAAACCGATATTCAGCATTTCTATTTCAGCCCATATTCGCTGACGGCCCATGACTCCAGTACTTCACCGAAACAAACCCTATCTGGCTAATCGGCTATCCCAGACACACTCCCAGTCCGACAGTCCCAGTATCCAGCCAAACAAGGCGGCGGCGCGGGTCTGCGGCATTCGGCGGCGCGGCGCAACCCCTTGCTCGGCGAGCGCGCACTACCCCGAGCGCCCCCCGGAGCCACTAGCCCACTACCCCGAGCGCGAGCGGCGAGCGTGCACTCCCCTGCTCGACTGCTGGTTGCTGCCTTGCTGGAGATTCCGCGGCGTTCCGCCCCCCGAGCCACTACCCCGAGCGGCCGAGCCACGAGCCCCCGACGAGGCGACGACGACGGCCGAGGCACCGAGCCACGACAGACAGCTCGTAGCCAAGTCTTTCTGAGACCTTGTTTTGGGCCTTGGCCATATGTTGTTTAGCTGCCAGTCCTAGCAGAGTAGCATGTGTCATTAGAGATTTAGAGGCTTAGAGCTGCAGATATGAAGTACTAGCTCTGTTTCTCTGTTTGTTTTTAGACTGATTGGATATGCTCTACTCTGTTAAATACATGGTAATTTTTCTTTAGAATTGGTACCCTAAACCTTGTTAGTCTCACTTTTTACTGTGTTTATTTTTAGCTTACCAGTACTGTCCGTGTCCGGTAGTGGAGTCTTCCTCCGCTCGCTCGACGTCAGCTGCTCGGGAACTCGGCCTCTCCAACGCTCAAAGTCACCACTCCCCAGCTCGCAACGGAGTCCTTTGAGTCTTGTAATTGCAACATAAGTATGCTCTTATCCCTAGATTTTCTTAGCTGTGGAACTAGGTGTACTCATGTTTTTCCTTCATCAAATCTATTCTATTTGTTGCCCCCAAGGCCCCAATATAGACTATTTGAGTGATTTGTTTACTATTCAATTCTGTAGATGTCCTCTGAACCTGATGATGAGATTGGGGCAAGAACTCAAACTGAAAATGCAGAGGTGGATGGTGCAGTGGTAAGGGTTGATGAGAATGTGGATAACCAAGGTAATGAAAGAGAGCAAAAAGAAACAGAAGGGGATGAGGAAGTTGATAAGGAAAAACATGCCAGAAAACCAATGGCACCAAGATCTAAAATGTGGGAACACTTCATCAAGATTAAGGATGACCAAGGTGTTGTGAAGAAAGGAAAATGTAAGTACTGCAGTCGTGCCATTAGAGCTGATTCTTATCTGAATGGCACTACTGCAATGCGAAGGCATTTTAATATCTGCAAGCGCAATCCTCATAAGAACAATAAGGATCTGATGCAAACAAATCTTAAAGTGAGCCAAGGAGAAGGTGTTAGCACTTGGAGGTATGATCCTGAGGCAATAAGGCAAGCTTTTGTTCAAATGGTCATAGAGGATGAACTCCCTTTTATGTTTGGTAAGAAGTCAGGATTTAAAATTTTTGTGAAGGTAGCTGCCCCGCGTTGGACTCCACCATCTCGAAGGACGTGCACAAGGGACATAGTTAAAACTTATTTTGAAGAGAAAGCAAAGTTGAAACTATTCTTCAAGTCAAATTGTGAGAGAGTTTGTCTAACCACAGATTGTTGGACTTCTCAACAACAAGACAGCTACATGACAGTAACTGCACACTTGGCTCGTGATGTGCTACCAATTCCGGTGTCAACTGTTGCTTCAGAATCAGTTTTTAGCACGTTTGGAAGAATCCTTGATGACTTCAGGACATCTCTTACTCCATTCATGGTGGAAGCACTTGTTTGCACTCAGGATTGGTTGCGAAGGACCACTCCAATTAATATCCAGGAGGACATGGAGCAATTGGCTGAATTAGAAAAAGGTAACCATGGCTTCATCTTATTTATTATACTTTATAGTTGTATAGGTTAATTCTAATCCAAATTAAGATATTATTCGCATGTTGTGTAATGCCTCCACCACACTTTTAGAGTTGATTGAAGAACATGGTGAAAAGGGAAAAGGAAAACGCAGAGGTAGTGGGCAGGAACAGGATGGCTCTGTTGCATGGTCACAATCAAGCAAAGCTAGCAAGTCGACACACCAAAGCACATCCTAGTTGCTAACCAGTTGCATTGTGAGTGTTCGTTCTCAATAAAATTTATAAGCTTCTACTTCACAGGCAAGTCCACAAGTGTAATTGAATTGGCCTTTTCTTTTGTTTTCTTTTCTTTAGCCTTGCAAGGAGGCTCCGACGGCTCTGTCATTCCACTACTGCGTCAATCTGAAAGTGGAGGATCTGAAAATCGTGAACAGCCAACAGATCCACATGTCAATCGAGGATTGTGCAAATGTGTTGCTGGCGCAGTTGTCCATCACAGCGCCTGGCACCATGTTCTAGTCTAAACTATTTTTTTATTGTAGTTCTGAACTATTTTGTGATGTATTAAGTTACTGCTTGTGATGTTGTGAACTATTTTATTGTCTCGCAGACTATGGTTGCTTTGCTTCTAGTTCTGAACTTATGCCTGATTGTGATGTCTTGGATTATTCGGTCAGTAAAAAACTGAACTGATTTTTCAGAAAACCGAATTCTCGGTTCTTGTTCGTTGGCACACTATTTCGGTTTTGAATTTTCAAAAACCGAACTTTTCAAAAACCGAAAAAACCAAACCGATTTCTCGGTTAAAACCGAATGCCCAGGCCTAGTCACGGCGGCTGTTAACGGCGACGGAGCCTTTGCCCAGCATATTAGGTGACACTCAGCAAAGAGTTTCCCTTTTTGCTGAGTGTCCACCGGACTACCGTTCCGCAAAGAGATCATCAGCGGGCCCCTTTGTCAGTACCTTTGCCGAGTGCCGAGGCCACATCACTCGGCAAAGAAGCTTCACCGAGCCCAGGTGTGTCTTCTTTGCCGAGTGTTATGGCCTAGGCACTCGGCAAAGCACCTCTTTGCTCATACAGACCCCCGGCTAGGGCAACAGCGTTTTAAAGAAATACGAACAGTTTGGTTTTCAGTGAGCCCGCTTCTTATTCTTAGTGATAGGTTTCTAAAGTATCTATCGCTATGTGCCCCAGTTCAAATCTAGGTGTTGCCTGACCCACAAAATACTTTTTATTTCTTATTGTACTGATTGAACTCTACAAATTCTTGCCCTGCATAAGCAAAGGAAAAGAACTAGGCCTGTCGATACTGGATGTTTCTGAATGCCTTAAAGTCTGATGTAGTGTTACACTGCAAAGAAGCTTCACCGGTGCCCAGGTGTGCCTTCTTTGCCGAGTGTTATGGCCTACGCACTCGGCAAAGCACATCTTTGCCTAATGTTACACTTGGCAAAGTGACCAGTATACCCCTTTTTTATTTGTTTTTGGTATTCCATCCCAACAAACAACAGATATCACACTATCATCACAGATATCACATAATCATCACAAATATCACATATACATCACATATCTCACAAAGACCATAAATCAGACAAGTTCTCACAAAGCATTACCAACATGTTCGAACACAAACATAAGTATCCAACACTCAAGAACATAAGTCTCAAGTATCTCACTAAGCATTACCAACATCAAACAAGTTCAGACCGGGTTTTCTCATAGAGTATTAACAACACTAACAAAGATAATATCTCATCGAGGTGGACTGTTGTACTGGTGCAGCGATGGGTTGGGCGATCCATGAGGGTTGTTGGATGTCGCCCTACATTGTCCCTGCTTAGAGAAGATATTGCATGTGTTATACCAAATGAATATATATCATGAAAAACTAGAATTTTGATACTCATAGAAGTATGGAACTGAGTAGGGTCAACTGAAGGGAACAACGGAGGTGGTGGAGCGAAACCATGTGTGGCGCCAAGGCTCTGCATGTACTGGAACATCTCCGCCACATATGTTGATCTGCCAGGTGGGCCTCCCGCTCCACTATCATCCTCGCCTCCATCTCCTGACATTCCCTCCTCTCTTCTTCTAGCTGGGTCTGTAATATTCCAAGTCAATGTTATAATAACTCAAAGAGAAGGTATATAACTCAAGGATCTGCCAAGCGGGCCTCCCGCTCCGCTATCATCCTCGCCTTCATCAATCAAAGGCTCCATGTACACGCTCATTTTATTCCCCGGGTGTCCGAGAATTATCAACGACACGAATATGTTCTGCCTTTGAAAGCACACACCGAGGGGAGATTGATTGGGATAACAAACACGGGCCAACATGTGAATGGGGCAGCGCTCATCCCATAGGGATTGAACCCATCTGTGGCCAGCACAACACGTACATTACGAGCCTCTTCGACTTTCTCACGGTGAATGACATCAAAGTGTTTCCATGCTTCACCATTGGATGTGTGCACCATATTGTCAGGTTTGTATCGTTTTCTATTTTTGTGCCATGACATTTGTTTCGCGGATTCCTCGGTCATGTATAGACGCTGGATCCTTGATATGAACAGAAGGTGGCGTAGGATTGTCACGGGGATGTTGACACTACACCAAAATAGTGAACTTCCTAGAGCCTAAACCCTAGGAAGTTAGACCTAAACTCTAGGAAGTTAGCTAAACTCTCGGAAGTTAAGCCATCCCGTCGGAAGTTTGGCTCTCGGAAATTTTTTGTCGGAAGTTAGCTTAACTTCCTAGAGCCCTCTAGGAAGTTAGCTAACTTCCTACAGCCAAAGAAACCTCTCGGAAGTTACTAGGTTCTCGGAAGTTAGTAGCTTCACGCCGTCAGCGCCGTTAGCTGATTAACTTCCTACGGCTGACTGTACCCCTAGGAAGTTAGCTGGCTAACTTTCTACGACTGACTGTAGCCCCTAGGAAGTTAGCTAGCTAGCTAACTTCCTACGACCCAATTGGCCTCTAGGAAGTTAATTTGACCAGCATTACAAATGTTGTTTGTTTTTATTTTACACCACATTACACAACATAACAAATATATCAACAGCTATATAGCACAATATATTTTCACATAAAACATCTCTCACACAATCACATAACAATATTTAAATCCATAGTTTCATCAATTACATCACAAAAGTCTTATCCATAATCATAATAAGACACATCTCATCCAATACTAATAAGAGACAATATCTCATACCAAACTTGCTGAGAGCATAGAGCTTATTGTTTTAGGGCCCAGATACGTAGTAACTAAAACGAAATAATTTATCCGAGACGCAAACTCGTTATACAAGCATAGGAGGAAGCAACCTAAGCACAACATGGAATTAAACAGTGAGCCTAGAGTCAGAAACAGGAGCGAAAATCTGTCTACCTCCTAGATATGAATGAAGTATTACACTTGGTATTGAGCACATCAAACATCATCATCCACCGTATCTTGTTCCCCTGGCAAGTTCCTACTGGGGCAGGTTCGAAATCAGTCTTTTGAGGAACTGGTGCTCACGGCACTCTTCTTCCCACCATATTTCGGGCATCACAATTGGGGCAAATCATGAGAAATGAAACAATAGGCACTTCAGAAAATACATAATATTATGTGTCAACTACACAAGCATTTCTTTAACGTCACAAAATACGGGTAAAATTGATCCATGGACCACATCTAATGGCGTTTAATAAAAGCAAACGTTAATAAACTGGAAGAGAAAAATAGTGTCTATGACAGTGTTATTAGGTCATCTGATTAATTGTGAATAGTTGTCCTAGTTGGCATCCTGGACCCAAATAGGGAATACGACTCAATTAGGCCTATTAGTTGTCTAGTCATCCAATTAGTCATCAACTAATCACGATTATTCAGACAAACAGAAGGAGAATGGAATTAGTTTTATGGTCATCCGATTAGTCATCAACTAATAACGATTAGTCACACAATCAGGAGAATGGAATTTCTGGGCAGCTGAGGACACGGGTTGCATCTAGGATGGCTTCACTCAGGTTCATGTTTTTCAGCCCAATTTGCAACCTACATGAAACCACCACCCTAGAGTTATCTTCATTCTTGATTTGTACTCTAGAACATCTAATATAATAGTTCTGATATATATAGGGTTGTTTGGTTTCACCCAACTAAAATTTAGTCTCTGTCACATCGAATGCTTGGATGATAATTTTGGGTATTAAATATAAATTAATTATAATACTAATTATACATATGAAGACTAAAAGATGAGACGGATCTATTAAACCTAATTAAATTTATATTTAATGCTCATAATTAATATTCAAACAATTGATACCCACAACAGTTACGTAGTATGTCCCATGACGACTAGGATTGACAAGACAACTTCATAACTTTGGTCCGAGTGTTACTTAGACAATCAACTCCCATGATACCCACAGCAGTTGGCGTCAAACGCATGACCATTCAGTGAATAAACAAAAAACAATGAGTTTAGTGGTAGGTACTGACCTGCTTCCCGATACTGAAAGGCACATATTTGTATTTGATCATATGTATAATCTGGCGCTTCATTGTAAGGACAAAGAGAACAATCCAGTAGCAGAGGAGTATAGGCCAGAAGACAGGAACGTCAAACACTGAGAAGAAAGTCATCACAAAAGCTATAACAAAAGCTTTTGTGATGGCATACCTGAAAGATAAGGAAATAGATGTTAGGGGATATATTGGAAATTATGTTGGTATTAATCTAGGTCAAAAGTTGACCCAGATCCTGCTGTGTGTAGCACACACAAGATTCAGAACGCAAGATAGTGATCCCTAGAATACAGTAAGCAATCTCCTGCCTCATAATTAAGCCGATTTTCACTATTTGACGAGAATTCGGGATCAATGAAAAAAACATCATTACCAGCCCACTACACGTTTGTTATTGGACTTTGAGGGCCTATGCATTTCTGATTGTAGCAACCAGACACATGCATGGGACTCAACTAGATGAATTAATTCTGCGTTCCAATGGCAAAGCAATGAAGAATTCAGAACACTAGACCGATAATCTATCCAAGGAACAAAACAAGACAAACATGATACAGCAGGCTGCCAAATTGAAGAACAGTTGGGTTATTGTTCGGCCTGGTATGAAGTCGAGGGAATTAGACAAATTACTGACTAGTCAGCTGGGAAACAGTTGATTGACAACAGTTACACCTAAGAGACGAGCACTGCGAAATTATTGTTTACAACTACTAAAATATTGCTGTAAAGGGTTGGACAAAAAAAAACAAAAATAAAGGAAGATAAAAGCACGGTTACTTTGGTCACAACTAGTACTAAAAGGTAGTGTTGGCTCTGACCTTGTTGGGCGATCCTCCTAAATACAAGCAAGTAAAGTCACATGGAAGTTGCCTAGAGACCGCAAATTGCCAGATGCTCAAAGCCAGTACACAGACTCAGCACATAAATATTCGTGATGACAATAAGCAGATTAAATAGACTTGGGCAAAATAAACCATAGGTGGGAGCAAAAATAATACCAACATGATGATTTCTAGCAGAAATTATGTCTTTTGTGATGTTAGGGGCGCGGCGGGCGGGGCCGAGGGCGGGCGCTCCGGCGGGCGTGGCGGCTGAGGCTGGGGGAGGGCGGGGCCGGGGGCGCACGCTCCGGCGGGCGCGGCGGCCGGGGCCGAGGGCGGGCGCGGTCGGGGGCGGGAGCTCCGGCGGGCGCGGTGGGCTAGGCCGAGGGCGCGCGCTCCGGCGGATGGAGCCTCGGGCACGCTCTTTGGTAGGTGGAAGAAACGGGAGAGAGAGGAAAGTGAGAGAAGATAAGGTGAAACGGGAGAGACGAAAGTGAGAGAAGATAAGGTTGATTCGCGGGTTAAGATAAAAAATATAACTTCCTAGAGTAAAGTCGTAGGAAGTTACGTAACTTCCTAGAGGTTGTACATGTATTCTAGGAAGTTAATTAACTTCCTAGAGCAGGCCGTAGGAAGTTAGCTTTTCGTTTGACTGGTCAAAAGCTGAAAGCTAACTTTCTAGAGGAGGTCGTAGGAAGTTAGCATGGGCAGCGAACTTCCTAGAGGCGGCCGTAGAAAGTTAGCTTTTCGTTTGACTGGTCAAAAGCTGAAAGCTAACTTCCTAGAGGCGGTCGTAGGAAGTTAGTGGCTCGTTTTACCGCATCCGTAGATCAGCAACTAAAAGCTAACTTCCTAGAGGAGGCCGTAGGAAGTTAGCTGCCCATGCTAACTTCCTAGAGTCGGCCGTAGGAAGTTAGCGGCTCGCTTGACCACACACATGGATCAGCGTGTGAAAGTTAACTTCCTACAGCTTTTATAAAATACCGTAGGAAGTTATGTTTATTTCCTAGAGCTACCAGTTGCCTCTCGGAAGTTATTTAT
This sequence comes from Zea mays, assembly GCF_902167145.1. Taxonomy (NCBI): domain Eukaryota; kingdom Viridiplantae; phylum Streptophyta; class Magnoliopsida; order Poales; family Poaceae; genus Zea; species Zea mays. The sequence goes on along the minus strand of NC_050098.1, from coordinate 29,027,458 downwards.
TTCCTACGGTTTGTTATAAAAGCTGTAGGAAGTTAAAAACCCGTAGGAAGTGTATGTTTTTGGTGTAGTGTGAGTTGCCTCTTCTGTCTATCACCAGAGTCTACCTCCATGAACCTAGACGATTTACACTTCGGACAGTACTTTATCTCTATGTATTCTTTCCTAAATAGCACGCAGCCCTTCAGACAAGCATGTATCTGCTTGAAAGTCGCCTAGAGGGGGTGAATAGGCGGAAACTGAAATTTATAAACTTAAAGCACAACTACAAGTTGTGGTTAGTGTTAGAAATAAAATTGAGTCCAAAAGAGAGGGGAAAACAAATCGACCAAAGAAATAGAGCGGATGACACAGTGATTTGTTTTACTGAGGTTCGATTCCAAAGAACCTAGTCCCCATTGAGGTGGTCACAAAGACCAGGTCTCTTTAAACCCTTTCCCTCTCTCAAACGGTCACTTAGACCGAGTGAGCTTTCTCCTTAATTCTCACGGGTCACTTAGACCCTGCAAGGACCACCACACAATTGGTGTCTCTTGCCTTGTTTACAAAACAATTGAGAACAAGAATGAAGGAAGAAAGTGATCCAAGAACAAGAGCTCAAAGAACACGAGCAAAACACTCTCTAGTCAGTATTTGTTTGGAGTGGATTTGGGACTTGGAGAGGCTTTGATTCTATTGAATTGTGTCTTGTATTGATTGCACTAGCTCTTGTATTGAATGAGATGTCTGAAAAACTTGGATGCTTGGAGTGGTGGTGGTTGGGGGGTATTTATAGCCCCAACCACCAATTCAACCGTTGGGGAGGCTGTCTGTCAATGGGTGCACTAGACAGTCCGGTGCGCCATCGGACACTGTCCGGTGCGCCAGCCACGTCACCCAACCGTTAGGGTTCTGACGGTTTCGACCGTTGGAGCTCTAACATCTTGGGGCACCGGACAGTCTGGTGCTGCACCGGACAGCTACTGTTCAGTGTCCGGTGCGCTCTGACTCTACGCTCTGCCGCGCACTGTTGCGCACTGTAGCGTTTGGTAGTGACCGTTGAAGTCGACCGTTGCGCTGGGAGTCGTTGCTCCGCTTGGTGCACCGGACAGTCCGGTGACACACCGGACAGTCCGGTGAATTATAGCGGAGCGGCTCTCCAAAAACCCGAAGGTGGCAAGTTTGAAGTCGTGCGGTCCTGGGCACCGGACACTATCCGATGGCACACCGGACAGTCTGGTGCGCCAGACCAGGGTTCTCTTCGGTTTCTTTTGCTCTTTTGTTTTGAACCCTAACTTGGATCTTTTTATTGGTTTGTGTCGAACCTTTAGAACCTATAGAATATATAATCTAGAGCAAACTAGTTAGTCCAATTATTTGTGTTGGGCAAATCAACCACCAAAATTAAATAGGAAAAGGTTTGACCCTATTTCCCTTTCAATCTCCCCCTTTTTGGTGATTGATGCCAACACAAACCAAAGCAAATATATAAGTGCAAAATTGAACTAGTTTGCATAAGGCAAGTGCAAAGGTTGCTTGAAATTAAACCAATTTATACTTTCACTAGATATGCATGGATTGCTTTCTTTCTTTTGATATTTTGGACCACATTTGCACCACTTGTTTTGTTTTTGCAAATTCTTTTGGAAAATCTTTTCAAAGTCTTTTTGCAAATAGTCAAAGGTACATGAATAAGATTTCGAGAAGCATTTTCAAGATTTAAAATTTTTCTCCCCCTGTTTCAAATGCTTTTCCTTTGACTTAAACAACCCCCCCCCCTTGATGAAATTCTCCTCTTAGTGTTAAGAGGGTTTTACCAATATGAAAAAGATTTAGATACCAATTGAAAAATCTTTGAATATATATTAAAATTTATATACCAATTGAAAAAAATCTTTGATTATATATATCAATTGAAAATTTTGAAATTGGTGGTGGTGCGGTCCTTTTGCTTTGGGCTTAATATTTCTCCCCCTTTGGCATTAATCGCCAAAAACGGAGTCGTTTGAGAGCCCTTTTACTTTTTCTCCCCGTTGGTAAGAGTAATAAGAGTGAATATTATACAAAAGTGGAGAGTGGTGCGGAGTGACGGCGAAGGGTAGATAATACCGATAGAGTGGAGTGGAAGCCTTGTCTTCGCCGAAGACTCCATTTCCCTTTCAATCTACGGCTTAGCATAGAAATTCACTTGAAGACACATTAGTCGTAGACTTAAAAGAGATATGACCAAAAGTATATAAATGAGCTATGTGTGCAAAGTTTCAATCAAAGTTCCTAGAATCAAGAATGTTTAGCTCATTCCTAAGTTTGGTAAAGGTTTTCTCATCTAAAGGTTTAGTAAAGATATCAGCTAATTGTTCTTTTGTGCTAACATAAGCAATCTCGATATCCCCCATTTGTTGGTGATCCCTCAAAAAGTGATACCGAATGGCTATGTGCTTAGTGCGGCTGTGTTCAACGGGATTATCCGCCATGCGGATTACACTCTCTTTGTCACATAGGAGAGGGACTTTGCTCAATTTGTGCCATGGTCCCTAAGGGTTTGCCTCATCCAAAGTAATTGCACACAACAATGACCCGTGGCAATATACTCAGCTTCGGCGGTAGAAAGAGCTATTGAGTTTTGTTTCTTTGAAGCCCAAGACACCAGGGATCTTCCCAAAAACTTACAAGTCCCTGATGTGCTCTTCCTATCAATTTTACACCCTACCCAATCAGCAACTGAGTATCCTATTAAGTCAAAAGTAGATTCCTTGGGGTACCAAAGACCAAACTTAGGTGTGTGAACTAAATATCTCATGATTCTTTTCACGGCCCTAAGGTGAACTTCCTTAGGATCGGCTTGGAACCGTGCACACATGCATATGGAAAGCATAATATCCGGTCGAGATGCACATAAATAGAGTAAAGATCCTATCATCGACCGGTATACCTTTTGATCTATGGATTTACCTCCCGTGTCGAGGTCAAGATGCCCATTGGTTCCCATGGGTGTCTTGATGGGCTTGGCATCCTTCATTCCAAACTTGGTAAGTATATCTTGAATGTACTTGGTTTGGCTGATGAAGGTGCCCTCTTGGAGTTGCTTGACTTGAAATCCTAGAAAATACTTCAACTCCCCCATCATAGACATCTCGAATTTTTGAATCATAATCCTACTAAACTCTTCGCATGTAGATTTGTTAGTAGACCCAAATATGATATCATCAACATAAATTTGGCATACAAACAAATCATTTGCAATGGTTTTAGTAAAGATGGTAGGATCGGCTTTTCCGACTTTGAAGCCATTAGTGATAAGGAAATCTCTTAGGCATTCATACCATGCTCTTGGGGCTTGCTTAAGCCCATAAAGCGCCTTAGAGAGTTTATACACATGGTTACGGTACTCACTATCTTCAAAGTCAGGAGGTTGCTCAACATAGACCTCTTCCTTGATTGGTCCATTGAGGAAGGCACTCTTCACGTCCATTTGATAAAGCTTGAAGCCATGGTAAGTAGCATAGGCAAGTAATATACGAATTGACTCAAGCCTAGCTATGGGTGCATAGGTTTCACCGAAATCCAAACCTTCGACTTGTGAATAGCCCTTGGCCACAAGTTGGGCTTTGTTCCTTGTCACCACACCATGCTCATCTTGTTTGTTGCGGAAAACCCACTTGGTTCCTACAACATTTTGGTTAGGACATGGAACTAAATGCCATACCTCATTCCTTGTGAAGTTGTTGAGCTCCTCTTGCATTGCCAACACCCAATCCGAATCTCTTAATGCATCTTCCACCCTGTATGGCTCAACAGAAGACACAAAAGAGTAATGTTCACAAAAATGAGCAACTCGAGATCGAGTTGGTACCCCCTTATGAATATCGCCGAGGATGGAGTTCACGGGGTGACCCCTTTGAATCGCTTGATGGACTCTTGGGTGTGGCGGTCTTTGACCCTGTATTTCTTGATCATCTTCCTTGTCTTGATCAACTTCATCTCCCCCTTGATCATTGTCCTCCTCTTGAGGTGGCTCATCCTCTTGTTCTTCATATTCATTGTCTTGAGCCTGATCCTCATCTTGAGTTGGTGGAGATGCTTGATTGGAAGATGACGGTTGATCTTGTGCTTGAATTGGCTCTTTGGGTTCCTTAGGACATACGTCTCTAATGGACATGTTCCTTAGCGTGACACACGAAGCCTCTTCATCATCTAGCTCATCAAGATTGTCGGAGAGGAAATCTCCGGCCGGGTGGCAGAGTGCACCCACTCTAAATCCTAAGATGAGGAGGGGGCCTAAGCATTTTGCTTGTTGTGAGATTTGGGGATGAACACAAGAACACGCAAGAGTTTAGAGTGGTTTGGGCCACCGGAGCGTAATACCCTACTCCACTGTGTGTTGTATTGCTCGTGAGCTTGAGTTGTGTCCTGGAAGACTTGGGACTGAGAGTCTGAGTGCGTGTGTGAGCTTGAGTTGTGTCCTAGAAGACTTGGGACTGAGAGTCTGAGTGCGTGTGTGAGCTTGTGTTGTAACGTAGTGTGCCCTCCCTTTTATAGTTCAAGGGGGGCACATACAAGGATACTGAGCCCCGACATGTGGGCCTAGGGACAAAACGGGTGTAGTACTTGGAGCCATTAATCCAGTGCAATCTCCTCGTGCCCTGATATCTGCGATCTCCGTAGTATTGGTGTAACACCCAAAATCTTATTTTGAAAGTTTAGTGAAAGTTCTCCAAGGAGTGTGATATTAGAATGCCTCCCAATAAAATTTCCTTACATTTGATGCAACATCACCTAAAATAAACACGTTCCTAATAAAGAATTAAATAAAAGAATCTCTATATGAATTTGTTACCTTGGTTGAAATGAATATTTATTCTCTAAAGAACTTTTATTAGAAAATATATTTCTTAAAATACTCATTCTCTAGATTAGTGTGTATGAATTTTATATTTGAAGCATTTGATTAAATAATATAATAAATGAATTAATTAAACAAGTTATATTCATGCTGGATTTCTTGAACTGTGCATTCTAAATAAATTTGTAATTCAAAACTGCATTTGAATTGATTTGGGGATTGGAAATAGAATAGGAAAAATAAAATAAAAAGAAGAAGAAAGCAAACCTAGCCTAATTGGGCCAGTCGCACCACTTTTGGCCCCCTCCTCCTTTGCTCCACATCCGCGCTGGCCCAATCCTTGCGCCCACACCTGGACACCAATGACTAGTGGGACCGCCGTGTCAGAGTCGGCTCCCTCCTATTCGCACGCACGGGCGAAACAGAACCCACGCGTCTACCGCCCCTCCCGTTCACTGTGGATCTTCCCCGATGATCCTATCCTCCGGAAGCTCCGGCGCGGATCTCGCAGTTCCGTTCAACCACCTCCCAGCTTTGGCTCATCTAGGGCTACAAGCAGGGCTGTCAGCCTCACAACCCTCGCCGTGCGCGGTCGCTTCCATTCCTAGCATCGGTAGTCCACACGTTTCCCTGGAGTCCGTTCTTGACCTGGGCAATAAAATCGAGCCCACGACTCTCCTTCCTCCCCCTCATCTATCACGAGTAGGCGTTGTTGAGCTATGCGCTGCTGTAATCCGCGGCGGGAATTGAGGGCTGCCACTTTGGGGGACTTCTTCAGCGATGGCGTATGAGGCCCAGGAATCATGCCAGTGACCTTCGCGGGGCCGCGTGGATGGTATGGTTTCACTCCGGGCGGGCTTGACAGCGGAGTCGTCGGTGAATTGCTCGCCGGGCTCTTGATGGTGTGCTGCAGCGCGATATCGCGCGTCATCAGGGCCGCCACTTCTCTGCGGCATCGACGTCAGGCTCACTTTCATCATCGGTGAGCATCCTACTCTGTACCTCGAAAAACCTCTTGGTCGTGCGTAGCTCCGAGCGCCCTGGCCGTCGCCGCGATGTAGCGCGTGTGGAAGCTCGGTGCAGAAGATGGGCGCCACCGGGGTCCTGTATCGCGCTGCCGTGAGTTCTGCGGGAGGAGCGCGATGGAGGGCAACCATTAGATGGGACTGAACGGTCGTGATTAGAAGTTGGGGTACCCCCCCTTCGCGTTTCGAATCCGAGCCATTGGCACCTGATCGGGTGGACCGGAGTGGGATCGCATGTCGTCCATCGATCGCTGATCTAACGGCCTCGGTGGCATACCCGTTCAGAATTATTGGGATATGATCCTGACAGTCGGCTTCAGATCTGACGGCCAGAGATCCACCGTACCCCTTCGACCGGTATGATTTGCGTAAGAGCCCCCGACTTTATAAGAAACCAACCCGCAGTCCTAGTGACTGGGGATCTGAGTCTTAGGAAGGTTTTTGTTTTAGTCCATACGCTTTCCAATATTTTGCGCGCAGTCCAGACAGCAAATAAAATCACATAAATTCATTCTAAATTCATTTTTAATACAAAAATAATGGTAGAAACTTGTATAAATCATAGAAAATGCATATTAAATCCTTTTTAACCCATTCCAGTTCCTATGATTTTGTAATATCATTGTTTATCAGTTAGTACCACTGTTTTCATATGAAAGTCACATTGAAATTTAAATCCTATGTAATCTTGTACAAAACACATAGAATCTTTAGAAAATCATAACTCATCCGTTTTAACGCCGATTTGATCCGTTCAAGTTCTGTTAGTCTCGTAGCGACGCGTAGATTATTATTATTCAGTTTGTTCTTATGTTTGGTGTGATGTTAATTTTATCTATACCATGTTTGTTTGTATTGCTACGACTAGCGCGAGGACACGTGTCATTTGAAAAGCAAGTTGGTTCCTGGAATCTCAAGTGCCAGGCAAGTTGTGCCCTTGACCACTTTTTACCCAATAATGTTCTTTAATATCACTTATTCATGCATAGGTTAATTTTGATGGGACCCGATAGGTCACCCTAGATTGTTTATCTCATTACCTTGTTTACCCCTGAATCACTTGGGTAGTTTGCTATTGCTTTACATGGTTTTGGGATAATCATTTATTATATCTATGTTCCAATTCTTTTTGTTATTCTATTTTTGTTCATGTCAAGATCATTAATGTTAATTGGAACATAGAGCTTAACTTGAGAAACACGTGCCACCACAAGGGTTTAATGGGACGCCCTTGGCTGACTAATTAGGAAAGCTAGTGGAAGACTACCTTACCCGAAAGGGGCAAGGGAAGTAGGAGAGTTGCATGCAAGGAGGTTCTCGGGTTGATTTAGCTGCGATGGCGGTCAGACGGGGGATTCTTGCAAGTGCTCTTCCCATAAACGGTAGCAGGTTTTCGAAAGCTAGTGGAACTTTGTAAAGGCCTCGTAGTGTTATCCTGCCTCGCCTCCTAGGTAGAGGTGTATGGGAGTCGCGACCCCTTGGCAGATGGGTAACATGACTTGTGGGTAAAGGGTACAACCTCTGCAGAGTGTAAAACTGGTATACTAGCCGAGCTCACGGTCATGAGCAGCTCAGGACTCTCTGATGATTAAATTATGGAACTTAAATTCAATTTGCCATTTGCATATGCATGGGTTTATTATTATTTTTGTTCTATTACTTTATTTAAGGTTTGGTATTTACTTACACTTAGTAACTGCTAATAAAATTTTGACCAACTACTTAAAAGCAATGCTCAGCTTTAACCCCTATCATTGATTAGCCTTACACATAACATGAACTCCCACCTTTGTGAGTTCATGTCCACTGGTTCCCCACAACTTGTTGAGCTATGATCATGTGTGAGCTCACCCTTGCTGTCTCACACCCCCACACAGGAGAAGAATAGGTGGTTCAGGAGGAGCCACAAGGCGAGGAGTTCGATCTGATCTAGGTGGCGTTTCTCAGTTGACATTGGCGCCAACGACGATCCTTAGTTTGTTTTATATTTACTTTATATTTTGTAATAAGACTTCCGCTATGTAATAATACTCTGATTATTGTGACATTTATCTATATGCACTCTATTATTATATATGTTGTCTTCTTGGCGCATGTATGAGATGCACCTGGCTTTGTTCCTTAAAGTCGGGTGTGACAATTGGCTTGCAGCAGAAGTTTCCCTGGCAACGTACAAGTCATGATGACCATGGCGCGCGCGTGGTGGTATGGGTGCACGCCCGCTGTCTGATTGGACAGCACGCCGCCTGTAGGGTGGCCTGGTCGTCGCCTGCCAGCGGAGTGGACGAGGCACATTAAATGCCGAGGCGGCACATCACCTGTCAGAAGGGCAGACAGGCAGCACGTCTTTTTCGCAATAAATGTAAAGATCGCGTGGCCCAGAGGCCTTATGTCAGGCTCCGTCCACTGGCTTACGTCACGGGCTCTAGGCCACGTGGCAGCATCGGGTCCCCGCCTGAGCGGGGAGCGAAAGCGCCCTGGTCAAAGTCCTGACAAGCGTAAGCGCCGGACCCCTGTACGTCTCTGACCTAGGTCAGGGTATTCACCGTCCTAGGATCTTGCCGTGGGTGGCCCGGACCTCACTTAGTGGGGTCCGGGTCCCATACGGGATATCGTGGAGGCCCTGGGTCGTACCCGGGGGTCCGGGCTATGTATGCTGGGGTCCGGCACTTTCCATGGGGGTCTGGATCCACTGGTGATATCGTGGTATACGCCACTTTCTCTAGACACATGGCGGCCCCGAAGTCGTCCATGTGGTGGGATCGGATGCTGTTTATCACGCGTCTAGGGGAAGACACGTGGGTACCGTGCCTTCACACTGTAGCATGGGGTACCCCTGTTCTAGGGTACCGACAAAGATCAACTTGCTCCACTTGGGAGCCATTAGTCTCATCAAACACAATGTCACAAGAAACCTCAACTAATCCAGTGGATTTGTTGAAGACTCTATATGCCCTTGTGTTTGAATCATATCCTAGTAAAAAGCCTTCTACAACCTTAGGAGTAAATTTAGATTTTCTACCTCTTTTAATAAAAATAAAACATTTGCTACCAAAGACTCTAAAATATGAAACATTGGGCTTTTTACCGGTTAGGAGTTCATATGATGTCTTCTTGAGGATTTGGTGAAGGTAGAGCCGGTTGATGGAGTAGCAGGCGGTGTTAATCGCCTCAGCCCAAAACCGGTCCGGAGTCTTGTACTCATCAAGCATGGTCCTTGCCATGTCAAGTAGAGTTCTATTCTTCCTCTCCACTACACCATTTTGCTGAGGTGTGTAGGGAGAAGAGAACTCATGCTTGATGCCCTCCTCCTCAAAAAAGCCTTCAATTTGAGAGTTCTTGAACTTCATCCCGTTGTCGCTTCTTATTTTCTTGATCCTTAACCCGAACTCATTTTGAGCCCGTCTCAAGAATCCCTTTAAGGTCTCTTGGGTTTGTGATTTTTCCTGCAAAAAGAACACCCAAGTGAAGCGAGAATAGTCATCCATAATTACCAGACAGTACTTACTCCCGCCGATGCTTATGTAAGCGATCGGGCCGAATAAATCTATGTGGAGTAGCTCAAGCGGCCTGTCGGTCGTCATGATGTTCTTGTGTGGATGGTGGGCACCAACTTGCTTTCTTGCTTGACATGCGCTACAGACCCTATCTTTCTCAAAATGAACATTGGTTAGTCCCAAAATGTGTTCTCCCTTTAGAAGCTTGTGAAGATTTTTCATCCCAACATGGGCTAGTCGGTGATGCCAGTGCCAACCCATATTAGTCTTAGCAATTAAGCAAGTATCGAGTTCAGCTCTATTGAAATCAACTAAGTATAGCTGACCCTCCAATACTCCCTTAAATGCTACTGAATCATCACTTCTTCTACAGACAGTAACACCTATATCCGTAAAAAGACAGTTGTAGCCCATTTTACATAATTGAGAAACAGAAAGCAAGTTGTAATCTAAAGAATCTACAAGAAAGACATTGGAAATAGAGTGGTCAGGAGATATTGCAATTTTACCAAGTCCTTTGACCAAACCTTGATTTTCATCCCCGAATGTGATAGCTCTTTGGGGATCTTCGTTTTTCTCGTAGGAGGAGAACATCCTTTTCTCCCCTGTCATGTGGTTTGTGCACCCGCTATCAATTATCCAACTTGAGCCCCTGGATACATAAACCTACAAAACAAGTTTAGGCCTTGTTCTTAGGTACCCAAACGGTCTTGGGTCCTTTCACATTAGAAACAAGCACTTTGGGTACCCAAACACAAGTCTTTGAGCCCTTGTGTTTGCCCCCAACATATTTGGCAACTACTTTGCCTGATTTGTTAGTTAAAACATAGGATGTATCAAAAGTTTTAAATGAAATATTAGGTTCATTTGATGCAGTAGGAGATTTCTTTTTAGGCATTTTAATGTGAGTGGAATGCCTAGAGCTAGATGCCTCATTCTTGTACATAAAAGCATGATGGGAAACAGAATGAGACTTTCTAGCATGAATTCTCCTAATCTTATGTTTAGGATAACCAGCAGGATATAAAATGTAACCCTCGTTATCCTGAGCCATGGGAGCTTTGCCCTTAATAAAATTAGATAATTTCTTGGGGGCATTAAGCTTGACATTGCTTCCCTGTTGGAAACCAATGTCATCCTTAATGCAGGGTGTCTCCCATTATAGAGCATGCTTCTAGCAAATTTAAAATTTTCATTCTCTATCTCATGCTCATTAATTTTAGCAGTTAGTTGAGCTATGTGATCATTTTGTTCTTTAATTAAAGCTAGGTGATCATGAATAGCATCAACATTAACATCTCTACATCTACTACAAATAGAGACATGATCAACACTGGATGTAGAGGGTTTGCAAACATTTAATTCATCAATCTTAGCATGTAAAATAGCATTCTCATCTCTAAGATTGGAAATAGAAGATTGCAGACATTTAAACTTTAGCCTTTGAAATTAAACTAGCATTTTCAATTTTAAGGCTAGAAATTGATTCATTCAATTTATCAATCTTAGCAATCAAATTAGCATTATCATTTTTAAGATTGACAATTGAATCATGACAAGCATCTGATTTTTCAACCTTAGCAAGTAAATTACCGTTCTCATTTCTAAGGTTGGAAATGGTGTCATGGCAAATGCTAAGCTCCTTAGTCAAATTTTCATTCTTTTCTACTTCCTGAGCATAAGCATTCTTTACCTTAACATATTTTTTATTTTCCTTAATAAGGAATTTCTCTTGGCTATCCAAGAGTTCATCCTTCTCATGAATGGCACCTATCAATTCATTTAGTTTTTCCTTTTGTTGCATGTTAAGGTTGGCAAAAAGACTAAGCAAATCATCCTCATCTTTACTAGAACTACCCTCATCACTAGATGTTGTATATTTAGTGGAGGGTCTAGATTTTACCTTCTTCTTTTTGACGTCCTTTGCCATGAGGCACTTGTTGCCGACGTTTGGGAAGAGGAGGCCCTTGTTGACGGCGATGTTGGCGGCGTCTTCGTTAGAGGAGGAGTCGGTGGTGCTCTCGTCTGAGTCCCATTCCCGACACACGTGGGCATCGCCGCCTTCTTCTTGTAATATCTCTTCTTCTCCTTCTTCTTCCCCTTGTCGTTGTCCCTGTCACTATCACTAGACATAGGGCATTTAGCGATAAAATGACTGGGCTTACCGCATTTATAGCATACTTTCTTGGAGCGGGGTTTGTAATCCTTCCCCCTCCTTTGCTTGAGGATTTGGCGGAAGCTCTTGATGATGAGCGTCATTTTCTCGTTGTCGAGCTTTGAGGCGTCGATGGGGAGCCTACTTGATGTAGACTCTTCTTTCTTTTCTTCCGTCGCTTTGAATGCGACGGGTTGCACCTCGGGTGTGGAGGTGTCGCCTTGCTCGACGATTTGTTTGGAGCCTTTTATCATCAACTCAAAGCTCACAAACTTTCCTATCACTTCCTCGGGAGACATTAGCTTATATCTAGGATCACCATGTATTAATTGAACTTGAGTAGGATTACGAAATACGAGTGATCTAAGAATAACCTTGACCATTTCATGGTCATCCCATTTTGTGCTCCCGAGGTTGCGCACTTGATTCACCAAGGTCTTGAGCCGGTTGTACATAGCTTGGGGCTCCTCTCCTTGGTTGAGGATGAATCGACCGAGCTCCCCCTCGATCGTCTCCCGCTTGGTGATCTTGGTCACCTCATCTCCCTCGTGTGCGGTCTTGAGCACGTCCCAAATCTCCTTGGCACTTTTTATCCCTTGTACTTTATTATACTCCTCTCGACATAGAGAGACGAGGAGTATAGTAGTGGCTTGGGAGTTGAAGTGCCGGATTTGGGCAACCTCGTCCGAGTCATATCCTTCATCCCCTTTGGATGGTACCTGCGCTCCAAATTCAACAATATCCCATATGCTTGCATGGAGTGAGGTTAGATGATGCCTCATTTTATCACTCCACATACAATAATCTTCACCGTCAAAAACTGGTGGTTTGCCTAATGGGACGGAAAGTAAAGGAGTGCGTTTGGAAATGCGGGGATAGCATAGGGGAATCTTACTAAACTTCTTGCGCTCATGGCGCTTAGAAGTGACGGACGGAGTGTCAGAGCCGGAGGTGGATGGCGACGAAGAATCGGTCTCATAGTAGACCACTTTCTTCATCTTTTTTTCTTATCGCCACTCTAGTGCGACTTGACGCGGGGAGGTGAGTCCTCCCTTCCTTTGGCGCCAGACTCCCTTGATGGAGCCTTCCCGCGGCTTGTGGCCGTTTCCATCTCCCTCTTGGCAGATCCTCCCGACATCACTTCGAGTGGTTAGACTCTAATGAAGAACCTGACTCTGATACCAATTGAAAGTCGCCTAGAGGGGGGTGAATAGGCGGAAACTGAAATTTATAAACTTAAAGCACAACTACAAGCAGAGGTTAGCGTTAGAAATAAAATTGAGTCCAAAAGAGAGGGAAAACAAATCGACTAAAGAAATAGAGCGGATGATACGTTGTTTTGTTTTACCGAGGTTCGGTTCCAAAGAACCTAGTCCCCATTGAGGTGGTCACAAAGACCGGGTCTCTTTCAACCCTTTCCCTCTCTCAAACAGTCACTTAGACCGAGTGAGCTTTCTCCTTAATTCTCTTGGGTCACTTAGACCCCGCAAGGACCACCACACAATTGGTGTCTCTTGCCTTGCTTACAAAACACTTGAGAACAAGAATGAAGGAAGAAAGCGATCCAAGAACAAGAGCTCAAAGAACACGAGCAAAACACTCTCTCTAGTCACTATTTGTTTGGAGTGGATTTGGGACTTGGAGAGGCTTTGATTCTATTGAATTATGTCTTGTATTGATTGCACTAGCTCTTATATTGAATGAGATGTCTGAAAAACTTGGATGCTTGGAGTGGTGGTGGTTGGGGGGTATTTGTAGCCCCAACCACCAATTCAACCGTTGGAGAGGCTGTCTGTCGATGGGCGCACCGGACAGTCCGATGCGCCACCGGACACTGTCCGGTGTGCCAGCCACGTCACCCAACTGTTAGGGTTCTGACGGTTTCGACCGTTGGAGCTCTGACATCTTGGGGCACCGGACAGTCCGGTGCTGCACCGGATAGCTACTGTTTAGTGTCCGGTGCGCTCTGACTCTACGCTCTGCCTCTGCCACGCACTGTTGCGCACTATAGCATTTGGCAGTGACCGTTGAAGTCGATCGTTGCGCTGGGAGCCGTTACTCTGCTAGGTGCACCGGACAGCCCGGTGACACACTGGACAGTCTGGTGAATTATAGCGGAGCGGCTCTCTAGAAACCCGAAGGTGGCAAGTTTGAAGTCGTGCGGCCCTGGGCACCGGACACTGTCCGGTGTTGCACCGGACACTGTCTGGTGGCACACCGGACAGTCCGGTGCGCTAGACCAGGGTTCTCTTCGGTTTATTTTGCTCCTTTGTTTTGAACCCTAACTTGGATCTTTTTATTGGTTTGTGTTGAACCTTTAGCACCTGTAGAATATATAATCTAGAGCAAACTAGTTAGTCCAATTATTTGTGTTGGGCATTTCAACCACCAAAATCATTTAGGAAAATGTTTGACCCTATTTCCCTTTCACTGCTCATACGCCATCTTGAGTGCACGAAGGAATTTATGTGCCTCATACATGCTCTTTAGCAGAACGTGATCCTCTGGAAGGAGGTTGCCAATAACCGTCAACAAGCCATCGAATGCGTCTCGACTCATGTTGTATTATGACTTGAACGCCATTACACGCCCAATGGCATCCAGTTGAGAAACCTTTATCTGGCCATGAAGGGGCTTCTGTGCCGCGTCAAACATGTCATAGAACGCCTTTGCGGTCGGCTCTGGCTCGTCCTTCGTACATCCTCCAGCGAATTGTGCCTCGTGATAGTCGTCCACCATATCTGCTACCCTGGCATCAGCATCATAATCCTCGACGTATTGTCTCACCACCTACTCTCTCATACAATGTGCTTCACCATGGAAGATCCATCGAGTATAGTCCGACGTAAATCCATTCTTCCAAATATGTTCTACCATGGCCTTCTTTGATTTTCTTTTCCGGTTGGCACATTTGTTGCACGGGTATGGGACTAGACTCGCTCCTTTAGCAGCTTCGTCATATGCCCATTCCACGAAATTATCGGTATTTCTAATCCATCCAGGGGTGACATCATTCCTTCCTACACGGTCCGTGTACATGCACTCACGGTCCTCCATCCTCTAACATATATAACCGAGTATAGCACAAGTCTATCAACAAAAAATTCGGCAGCACCACTCCTGCAGGGGAGGTTTTCAAAACCTGCAAATAAAAGTAGCAGCACGATGGCTGCAAATCACCAATATATTTTCATTCACACGTGTCTATGCATTATTAAGTATAATGTAATGCAATTAGTGAGAAAATGCAAAATACAAGCATTGTACAAGTAAAAACTAGCAAAATACAAGCATTGTACCAAATACCTTGTTTCGGGATCGAGCGTGGGTGGTGGTCGTGGCCGGGCTTCGGAGGGAGGGACGCGCGGTGGCTGGTCGGCGGCGGGGCTCACGTCAGGGGAGATGATGGTGGTGGCTAGGGAGATGGTGGCAGACAGCGGTAGTGGCCGGGGAGACGGTGGAGGCGCGACGTGGGCGACGGCGAGGGGGGGGGAGAGCGAGTAAGGCGGCGGCGTTGTAAAAAAAATGGCCCGAGCTCGGCACGATATTGTTAACTTCAACGTCTTTGCCGAGTGCCCATGATCTGACACTCGGCAAATATTTTTTTTAAACTTAAAAATGTACTTTGCCGAGTGCCCACGATCTCGCACTCGTCAAAGTATACTTTGCTGAGTGTCCGCGATCTGACACTCGTCAAAGTATACTTTGCTGAGTGCCCCCTGGCTAGCACTCGGTAAATATTATTTTACTTTTTATATAAATTCTTTGCCGAGTGTCCTTGCCCAGACACTCGGCTAAGAACTTTGTGTCGAGTGTCTTCCCAAGACACTCGGCAAAGAATGTTTGCAGTTTTTTCTTTTTTCACAAAACTTTTTGTGGTGTTTTACTACACTATGTAGACCTACATGTTCAGTTTTGGCACAATTATAAAAGTGTTTTCTATAACTATTAGATTTAGTTCGTTTAA
Organism: Zea mays; assembly: GCF_902167145.1. Taxonomy (NCBI): domain Eukaryota; kingdom Viridiplantae; phylum Streptophyta; class Magnoliopsida; order Poales; family Poaceae; genus Zea; species Zea mays. The sequence continues at coordinate 29,011,995 of NC_050098.1, read as the reverse complement.
CTGAATTTCTTCGGATGATTTAGATTTGAACTGCAAGTCACTCGAAAAATGGAAACCGTGAGCACAAAAATAATATTCATGGTACTTAGCACAAGTTACGACCTATTTAAGGAACAAGTCAGAATTTTTTAGCACCATGTTCACGAAACATGGTCGTGAACTTGTCGTCCAGTTGTTTAAAAATTGTATAAAACACAAACAAAGACAGAAAATCATGAAACTTGTCCACATGTCATGATATCATATGTAGAGGTAGTGATAAAAATTTGAGAATGTTTTGAGAGAGTTGTGACACACTATGTGTAGAAATCTAAGTTTCCCACACATAAAATCATAGAGTTTCAATATAGACCGGTTAGTATTCTACACATAGTGCATCACAACTTTCTTGAAACATTATCAAATTTTTATCACAGCCTCTACATATGATATCATGACATGTGGACAAGTTTCATGATTTTCTAACTTTGTTTGTGTTTTATACAATTTTTAAACAACTAGATGGCAAGTTCACAATCATGTTTAGCGAGCATGGTGCTCGAAAATTCCGGTTTGCTCCTGAAATCGGCCATAACTTGTGCTAAGTAAAATAAATATCATTTTTGCATTCACGGTTTTCTATTTTTCTAGTGACTTGCAGTTCAAATCTGAATTATCAGAGGAAATTCAATTAAATGAACAAAATCTAATAGTTATAGCAAACACTTTTATAATTGTGCAAAAAATGGAACATGTAAGTCTACATCGTGTAGGAGCAAACCACAAAAAGTTTGGCTGGAAAAAGAAAAAAAAATAGAAATATACTTTGTCGAGTGTCCATGTAAGACACTCGACAAATCATGGTTTGTCGAGTGTCGCCTGGACCGACACTCGGCAAAGTACCTTCTTTGTTGAGTGTCAATGTCTGGCGCTCGGCAAAGATAATGACCGTCAGCTATAGACGACTGCTGACGGTCCTTTGCTGAGCGTATTCTTGTGCCGAGAGTCCTGCTCTCGGTAAACGTGGTTGTTACCGAGAGTAGGACTTTATCGAGTACAGCACTTGGCAAAGACTTCTTTGCCGAGTGCCCGATAAAAAGCCCTCGGCAAAGCGCCGAGCACTCGGCAAAGAGCCGGATTCCGGTAATGAATCCAGATGCACCTCATATGTGTGTCAGGACCAAGTTTCACATATATGATGGATCAGTGTAGAGAAATTAATGTCACAATTGTTTTATTACACAATGAAATTTTGGTACAAAATAACTAAATAAAATAAACTATATGATGACAACAATCCTCCACAGGCACGGTTGACTGGGAGACGGTAGCCTAGATCTCTCCGAACTCATCGTAGTAATCTTCCTTCGATGGTACCTACTCCTGAACAAAATCCCACATCGATTGAGATCACTTATGGTGGTGGCTCAACAAGTGTGTAGGAAAAATGAGTGTAAAGCTTACCGATGAATATGGTTGAGGCTGAGCATTAGCTTTTAATTAAGTTGGTCAAAATTTTATTAGCAGTTATTAGGTATAAGCAATACAAACTCAATTAAATAAGAGATCATAAATAAAATTCGCACAATTCAATGCATGTCAAGTTTAATTTAATACCACAGGTTACTCATGCGAGAGGCCTGAGCCTACCATTTTTACTCATACGAGAGGTCACACATCCTTACAAGTCGCATAAAAGTTTAGAGAACTTTGCACCTAACCATGCATGTGCCGACCAAGCACAATATCACACTACAGAGGTGTGATTGCATAGGGACGCTACGAGGCCTTTACAAAGTTCTACTAACATGAGAAAACCCGTTACAAATTCAGGCAGAGAGAGAATAGGAATCTTTCGTCCGAAAAGCTATCACATACATATCAGCTCTAGAACATCACTATATTTGTGCAACTCCTCCTCGCTTGCCCCTTTTGGGTAAGGCCCTCACACACTAGCTTCCCTAATTAATTAGCCAAGACCAGAGTCATAATAGTCCTTGTGGTTGCACAATTTTCTCGGGTTGACGTTTCGTGTTCTAGTTAAACAAAATGATCTTATCATGCATAATAATAAAGCATAATAAAACATGATCATGACTTATATGTATCATTAATACATAAACTGGGTAGAGCACTAGCAATTCTACTCAACAATAAGCAACCTGGGTGTAAACAAGATATGGGTAAAACAAATCTAGGTAACCTATTAAGTTCCCACATTTTAACATAACAGTGCATGCACGGGTGAGAACATAACAGACAATATTATTAGGTCAAACAATGTGATCAAGTACACACTTGCCTTTTTTGTGTAACTTTAGATGCTTCTCAAAGTTGGGCTTTAGGTTCCTCGTAACCTCGCTTTTCTATTCGCACCAAAGCAAACAAATAGACAAACAATAAATAAAAATAATGTTACACCAACCATGAATAACATTTGTGTAATAATATCATACGCATTAAGACGAATCTATAGGTTCGAGAACCACTAAAATCAGAGCTGAAATGGAGAATATATGAATTATACAAGTTTCTAAATCATTTTAATATAGATTTAATATTTAAAATAGTTGCTAGGAACTGATTTGAAAAGTCTGAAGACCTATTTGTAATTTTAAAAGTTGGTTCTGAGGGCCTCGGTGTAAACTTTCCTTCTATCAGCGACGGGTTCCATATTACAGAAGTTTGAGGTTTAATCTAAAAAATTTAGGTCCTGGATTAAATTCTTTTTAACTAAGCTTGAACTGTAAGTTCATTCTAAATTTTCCTAGAGTTTCTTAAAGAAAAACGCCACGGTCGATGAATGTGGGTCGTCTAGGACCGCATAATCTCAAACCAACAGATTGGATTGATCTGGCCGAAGTGGTACTCAGATCTAATCCCGATCGCCCCATAGAAGATCAACGGTCCCACTAATCTCCTCTGTCTCCGACCAAGAATACCAGTGTCACTCTCATCGCCATTATAGCGCCATGGCTGGCATCCGAACAACCAACCCTTAGGAGCCCCATTTTTGTTCAAACAACTGCTAAGCGAAGTTAGGAGTATGACGAATTATACGAAGGACTTCTTACCGATGATCATGCTATGATGCCCTCGGTCCTCGGTGTCTAGCGGCTCCTTGTCCGACGAGATCTAGTCCCTGCGTCGCTGGTCGTCCTCTGCTCTTGAAACTGACGTCCATACGTCCAACGCGCTCCGGCGAAGCACACTGGTACCCCCAGATGCCCAACCGCCCATAGCAACCCAATTTCCCGCACGGCGGATCTCTCTCCCGCTCTACTCGGCGGCGCAGCGATGGTGCTCTCTGGATTGCTCGGTTTGATAGGATGAGGGGGTCGCATGCTTCATATATACTCGTGGGGCAAATCCTTGGGGTGGATATGCATGACAACAAATCCCAACTAAACAGTGGATGCACTGCTGCTCATTGTCAAACAAGTACACAAGCAACTCCAGGAGATGAAGTAGTCCACATAGCCTAACCCATCATACAGTGGTGTAGCCAGGCCAGAATCGAAGCCTAGGTATCACCATTGGGAGGGGAGGGGCAGTGAAGCGTTGTGGATAGGGATGAGACCACCACTAGTCTACACATCTACTATTTTGCATCTAGCCCCCTTATTTCCTCAAATTATCCTATGAACACCCTTCTTCCACATTCCCAAAATGTAGAGGCAGTGGAGGAATGGACTAGTAGATTCATGTCTTGGCGGGCCATGGCAGCCTCACCGGGGAGCACTATGGGCCTTTTCTGGTAGAGCCACGCCCACGACAAGCAACAACATATGTTTGAAAGGGAAATGTGCCCTTGGGCCATTTCTAAGTATTTTGGTGATTGAGTGTCAACACAAGTGCTTAAATGTGAATCAATGCCCATGGATGAACAAAGTGCAAATCGTCAACAAAGGTATGTTTCTAAGTCTTAGTACATTGGTTTTGTGTACTAATATATTTGTCTAAGTGTTAGAAACAGAAAGAAGAAGAGAAGAGAAGACTTGGCTGTGTACAGCCAAGGGGCTGTTTCGGTCTGGGGCACCGGACTGTCCGGTGGTGCACCGGACAGTGTCCGGTGCGCCAGGCTCCCTCGGCCGAAGAGGCCGCTCTCGGGAATTTGCTGACGGCGTACGGCTAAAATTCACCGGACTGTCCGGTGTGCACCGGACTGTCCGGTGAACCAACGGTCGGCCAGGGCCAACGGTCGGCCGCGCGATCAGCGCGGGACACGTGGCCGAGCCAACGGTCGGAAGGGGGCACCGGACTGTCCGGTGTGCACCGGACATGTCCGGTGCGCCAACGGCTCCCGCATCTACAACGGTCGGCTTCGCCAATTAAGGAAAGGAATCGGGCACCGGACACTGTCCGGTGCGCCCGACGACAGAAGGCAAAGATGGCCTTCCAGATTTGTTCTCAATGGCTACTAGCTGCCTTGGGGCTATAAAAGGGACCCCTAGGCGCATGGAGAGAGTCACCAAGCAACTCTTGAGCATTCTTGATCATCCACACTAAGTCTTTGCGCATCCGTTTGTGATTCTAAGTGATTCGAGCTCCGTTCTTGTGAGAAACTGTGAGATAGTCTTTGAGCTCGAGTCTTGGCCGCGTGTGTGCACATTTCGCTGTGGATTTGTGTGTGTTGCTTCCCTCCCTTACTCCGTGTTTCTTTGTGAATCTTAAGTGTAAGGGCGAGAGACTCCAATTTGTGGAGATTCCTCGCGAGTGGGATAAAGATAAGCAAGGCATAACACCGTGGTATTCAAGTGGGTCTTTGGACCGCTTGAGAGGGGTTGATTGCAACCCTCGTCCGTTGGGACGCCACAACGTGGAGTAGGCAAGTTTTGTACTTGGCCGAACCACGGGATAAATCACCGTGTCTCCTCTGTGTTGAATTCTCTGTGATAGTCGTATTGTGCAAGATCTCCTCTTTAGCCACTTGGCAATTATTGTGCTAACCCTTAACAAGTTTTTGTGGCTATAAGTTAAGTTTTTTATTCAGGATCACCTATTCACCCCCCCCCCCTCTAGGTGCTCTCAATTGGTATCAGAGCCGTTCTCTTCACAAAGGGACTTACCGCCCGAAGAGATGGATCCTAAGGGGAAGGGAATCGTGATCAACGACAAAGAGAAGGAATCCTTCGTCAACGAGCCGAAGGACGACAAGCCTACCGACTCCGGCTCGGGGCATAGACGGAAGGAAGGGAAGAATAAGAAGACAAGGCGCATCAAGGAGATCATCTACTACGACGATAGTGATGAGTCTACTTCTTCCCAAAAGGATGATGACAACGACTACAAAAAGACGGTCAATTCGAACTTTTCATTTGATTATTCTCGTATTCAACATAGTTCGAATTCGCATTTGCTTTCCATTCCTCTTGGCAAACCTCCACACTTCGATGGGGAGGACTACGGATTTTGGAGTCACAAAATGCGTAGTCACTTATTCTCTCTCCATCCAAGCATATGGGAGATTGTGGAGAATGGAATGAAATTTGATAGCTCGGATAGTCCTATGCTTATAAATGAACAAATTCATAGAAATGCACAAGCTACCACTGTTCTCTTAGCATCTTTGTGCAGGGAAGAGTACAATAAGGTGAGCGGCTTGGACAATGCCAAGCAGATATGGGACACCCTCAAGATCTCTCACGAGGGGAACGACATCACCATGCTCACCAAGATGGAGTTGGTGGAGGGCGAGCTTGGACGATTCGCCATGATAAGGGGAGAGGAGCCAACTCAAACTTACAACCGGCTCAAGACCCTTATCAACAAAATAAGGAGCTACGGAAGCACGCGTTGGACGGACCACGATGTCGTCCGCCTACTGCTCAGGTCCTTTACCGTTCTTGATCCTCATCTCGTAAACAATATTCGTGAGAATCCCAGGTACACGATGATGACGCCCGAGGAAGTACTTGGAAAATTCGTGAGCGGGCGAATGATGATCAAGGAGGCAAGGTACGTCGACGACGCGTTGAACGGTCCACTCCACGAGCCTCAACCCATTGCTCTAAAGGCAACAAGGAGCAAGGAGTCGCTACCTAGCAAGGTGGCGCAAGTTGAGGCGGCCGGGCTCAATGATGAAGAGATGGCTCTCATCATCAAGAGATTCAAGACGGCGCTAAAAGGTCGAAAGGGACAGCCAAGCAAGGCCAAGACCAAGGGAAAGCGATCATGCTTCAAATGCGGTAAGCTTGGTCATTTTATTGCTAACTGTCCCGAAAATGATAGTGACCAGGAGCAAGGAAAAAATGGGAAGAGAGAGAACAAGAAGGTTTACAAGAAGGCCAAAGGCGAAGCACACCTTGGAAAGGAGTGGGATTCGGATTGCTCTTCGTCCGACTCCGACGACGAAGGACTCGCCGCCACTGCCTTCAACAAATCGGCTCTCTTCCCCAACGAGCATCACACTTGCCTCATGGCAAGGGAAAAGAAGGTAATCACTCGTAATGCTAATACTTATGATTCTTCTAGTGATGATGAATCTAGTGAGGATGAAATTGATTACTCTAGTTTATTCAAAGGATTGGATAGAACTAAGATAGCTAAGATTAATGAGTTGATTGATGCCTTAAATGAAAAGGATAGAATCTTAGAGAAACAAGAAGACCTTTTATATGAAGAACATGATAAATTTGTTAGTGCACAAAATTCTCTTGCTCTAGAAGTTAAAAGAAATGGAATACTTTCTTGTGAACTTTCTACTTGTAATGAAACCATTTCTTCTTTAAAAGGTGAAATTAATGTTTTAACTGCTAAACTAGAAGTAGCAAGTAACTCGTGTGTTGAAAATATTACAATTTGCACTAGGTGTAAGGATTTTGATGTTAATGCTTGTAGTGAACACTTAGTTTCAATTTCAAAACTAAATAATGAGGTGGCTAGTCTTAATGCTCAACTTAAGACTAGCAAGAGTGAAGTTGATAAAATAAAATTTGCAAGGGATGCCTACACGGTTGGTAGACACCCCTCAATTAAGGATGGTCTTGGCTTCAAGAGAGAGGCCAAGAACTTAACAAGCCATAAGGCTCCCATCTTCGTCAAGGAGAAAGGGAAGGCCCCTATGGCTAGTAGTGCTAAAAGGAACCATGCTTTCTTGTACCATGATAGGAGACATGCTAGAAATGCTTATAATGCTTTTGATTCACATGCTTATGATTCTTATGCCATGACTGCTTCTAGTTCTTCCTATATGCATGGTAGAGATATGACTAGGAGAAATGTTATTCATCATGTGCCTAGAAAGAATACTATTCATGCTCCTAGGAAAGTAGTAAATGAACCTTCTACAATTTATTGTGCTTTAAATGCTTCCTTTGCTATTTGTAGAAAGGATAGGAAGATAGTTGCTAGGAAGTTAGGGGCAAAATGCAAGGGAGACAAAACTTGCATTTGGGTCCCTAAGGAAATTGTGACTAACCTTGTAGGACCCAACAAGAGTTGGGTACCTAAGTCCCAAGCCTAAATTTGCCTTGCAGGTTTATGCATCCGGGGGTTCAAGCTGGATTATTGATAGCGGATGCACAAACCATATGACGGGGGAGAAGAAGATGTTCACCTCCTACGTCAAGAATAAGGATTCCCAAGATTCAATTATATTCGGTGATGGGAATCAAGGCAAGGTAAAAGGATTAGGTAAAATTGCAATCTCAAATGAGCACTCAATTTCTAATGTGTTTTTAGTTGAGTCCTTGGGATATAATTTGCTATCTGTTAGTCAATTATGCAACATGGGGTATAACTGTCTATTTACAAATGTAGATGTGTCTGTCTTTAGAAGAAGTGATGGTTCACTAGCTTTTAAGGGTGTATTAGACGGCAAACTTTATTTAGTTGATTTTGCAAAAGAAGAGGCCGGTCTTGATGCATGCTTAATAGCTAAGACTAGCATGGGCTGGCTGTGGCATCGCCGCTTAGCACATGTGGGGATGAAGAACCTTCACAAGCTTCTAAAGGGAGAACACGTGATAGGTTTGACTAACGTGCAATTCGAAAAAGATAGACCTTGTGCAGCTTGTCAAGCAGGTAAACAAGTGGGAGGAGCACATCATAGCAAGAATGTGATGACCACTTCAAGACCCCTGGAGCTGCTGCATATGGACCTCTTCGGACCTGTCGCCTATCTGAGCATAGGAGGGAGAGAGCTCAAAATGAGTTTGAGCTCAAGGTGAAGAAGATAAGGAGCGACAATGAGTCCGAGTTCAAGAACCTTCAAGTGGAGGAGTTCCTTGAGGAGGAAGGGATCAAGCACGAGTTCTCCGCTCCCTATACACCACAGCAAAATGGTGTGGTAGAGAGGAAGAACAGGACGCTAATCGACATGGCGAGGACTATGCTTGGAGAATTCAAGACCCCCGAGTGTTTCTGGTCGGAAGCCGTGAACACGGCTTGCCACGCCATCAACAGAGTCTACCTTCATCGCCTCCTCAAGAAAACTTCGTATGAGCTACTAACCGGTAACAAACCCAATGTATCTTACTTTCGTGTTTTTGGAAGCAAGTGCTACATTCTAGTGAAGAAAGGTAGAAATTCTAAGTTTGCTCCCAAAGCTGTAGAAGGGTTTTTATTAGGTTATGACTCAAATACAAAGGCGTATAGAGTCTTCAACAAATCATCAGGTTTGGTTGAAGTCTCTAGCGACGTTGTATTTGATGAGACTAATGGCTCTCCAAGAGAGCAAGTTGTTGATTGTGATGATGTAGATGAAGAAGATGTTCCGACGGCCGCTATACGAACCATGGCGATTGGAGAAGTACGGCCACAGGAACAAGATGAACGAGATCAACCTTCTTCCTCGACCATGGTGCGTCCCCCAACCGAAGATGACGAACAGGTACCTCAAGTGGAGGCGCTTGATCAAGGGGGAGCACAAGATGATCAAGTGATGGAGGAAGAAGCGCAACCGGCACCTCCAACCCAAGTTCGAGCGATGATTCAAAGGGATCATCCCATCGATCAAATTCTGGGTGACATTAGCAAGGGAGAGGAGCTCAACAACTTCAAGCGCAATGAAGTTTGGACACTGGTGCCTCGTCCGAAGCAAAATGTTGTGGGAACCAAGTGGGTGTTCTGCAACAAACAGGACGAGCACGGGGTGGTGACAAGGAACAAGGCTCGACTTGTGGCAAAAGGTTATGCCCAAGTCGCAGGTTTGGACTTTGAGGAGACTTTTGCTCCTGTGGCTAGGCTAGAGTCAATTCGTATCTTGCTAGCATATGCCGCTCACCATTCTTTCAGGTTGTACCAAATGGATGTGAAGAGCGCTTTCCTCAACGGGCCAATCAAGGAGGAGGTGTACGTGGAGCAACCCCCTGGCTTCGAGGATGATCGGTACCCCGACCATGTGTGTAAGCTCTCTAAGGCGCTCTATGGACTTAAGCAAGCCCCAAGAGCATGGTATGAATGCCTTAGAGACTTTTTAATTGCTAATGCTTTCAAGGTTGGGAAAGCCGATCCAACTCTTTTTACAAAGACATGTGATGGTGATTTGTTTGTGTGCCAAATTTATGTCGATGACATAATATTTGGTTCTACTAACCAAAAGTCTTGTGAAGAGTTTAGCAGGGTGATGACGCAGAAATTCGAGATGTCGATGATGGGCGAGTTGAACTACTTCCTTGGGTTCCAAGTGAAGCAACTCAAGGACGGCACCTTCATCTCCCAAACGAAGTACACGCAAGATCTGCTAAAGCGGTTTGGGATGAAGGACGCCAAGCCCGCAAAGACTCCGATGGGGACAGACGGACACACCGACCTCAACAAAGGAGGTAAGTCCGTTGATCAAAAAGCATACCGGTCAATGATAGGTTCTTTGCTTTACTTATGTGCTAGTAGACCGGATATTATGCTTAGCGTATGCATGTGTGCTAGATTTCAATCCGATCCTAAGGAGTGTCACTTAGTGGCGGTAAAGCGAATTCTTAGATATTTGGTTGCTACGCCTTGCTTCGGGCTCTGGTATCCAAAGGGGTCTACCTTTGACTTAGTTGGATACTCAGACTCCGACTATGCTGGATGTAAGGTCGATAGGAAGAGTACATCGGGGACGTGCCAATTCTTAGGAAGGTCCCTGGTGTCATGGAAATCTAAGAAACAAACCTCCGTTGCCCTATCCACCGCTGAGGCCGAGTACGTTGCCGCAGGTCAGTGTTGCGCGCAACTGCTTTGGATGAGGCAAACCCTCCGGGACTTTGGCTACAATCTGAGCAAAGTCCCACTCCTATGTGACAATGAGAGTGCTATCTGCATGGCGGAGAATCCTGTTGAGCACAGCCGCACAAAGCACATAGACATCCGGCATCACTTTTTGAGAGACCACCAGCAAAAGGGGGATATCGAAGTGTTTCATGTTAGCACCGAGAACCAGCTAGCCGATATCTTCACCAAGCCTCTAGATGAGAAGACCTTTTGCAGGTTGCGTAGTGAGCTAAATGTCTTAGATTCGCGGAACCTGGATTGAATTGTAGCATACATGTATTCATGCTTTTGATCATGTTCCTTTTGCATTTTGTTGCTTATTATGGTGCTCAAGTTGTACAAACACTCCCTGGACCTCACAAGTCCGTTGCAAAATGATGCACATGTTTAGGGGGAGATGTGTTACAACTTGACCCTTTGAGACTAACCATGTGCTTGAGTTTGATGATTTAGTCTCGAAGAAGGATTAAAAGGGAAAAGGTGGACTTGGACCATGAAAGACTTCCACTGCACTTCGATGAGAGGGTAACTTATTCCAAGTTCATCTTTAGACTCTTATTGCCTATTTTCTCTTAATTGAAGACTTTGGTGAGGCAATGGGGTTAAAGAGGCCAAGATTGATCCCATTTTGGTGCTTGATGCCAAAGGGGGAGAAAATAAAGGCCAAAGTGATAAATGGATTAGCTACCACTTGAGAAATTTTGAAAATAGTAGAATAGAGTTTTTGTTTTGTCAAAAGCTTTTATTGTCTTTTATTGTCTCTATTGTCAAAAGTTGGCTTCTTGTGGGGAGAAGTGTTGATTATGGGAAATAGGGGGAGTTTTTGAACTCTTTTGGAATGACTCTCTTTATGCCTCAACATGTGTGTTTGACATAGAAATAGAGATTTGAGTTTGATTTGCAAAAACAAACCAAGTGGTGGCAAAGGATGATCCATATATGTCCAAATTGAATCAAAACCAATTTGAGTTTTTATTTGAAGTGATTTTGCACTTGTTCTATCTGCTTTATATTGTGTTGGCATAAATCACCAAAAAGGGGGAGATTGAAAGGGAAATGTGCCCTTGGGCCATTTCTAAGTATTTTGGTGATTGAGTGTCAACACAAGTGCTTAAATGTGAATCAATGCCCATGGATGAACAAAGTGCAAATCGTCAACAAAGGTATGTTTCTAAGTCTTAGTACATTGGTTTTGTGTACTAATATATTTGTCTAAGTGTTAGAAACAGAAAGAAGAAGAGAAGAGAAGACTTGGCTGTGTACAGCCAAGGGGCTGTTTCGGTCTGGGGCACCGGACTGTCCGGTGGTGCACCGGACAGTGTCCGGTGCGCCAGGCTCCCTCGGCCGAAGAGGCCGCTCTCGGGAATTTGCTGACGGCGTACGGCTAAAATTCACCGGACTGTCCGGTGTGCACCGGACTGTCCGGTGAACCAACGGTCGGCCAGGGCCAACGGTCGGCCGCGCGATCAGCGCGGGACACGTGGCCGAGCCAACGGTCGGAAGGGGGCACCGGACTGTCCGGTGTGCACCGGACATGTCCGGTGCGCCAACGGCTCCCGCATCTACAACGGTCGGCTTCGCCAATTAAGGAAAGGAATCGGGCACCGGACACTGTCCGGTGTGCACCGGACTGTCCGGTGCGCCCGACGACAGAAGGCAAAGATGGCCTTCCAGATTTGTTCTCAACGGCTACTAGCTGCCTTGGGGCTATAAAAGGGACCCCTAGGCGCATGGAGAGAGTCACCAAGCAACTCTTGAGCATTCTTGATCATCCACACTAAGTCTTTGCGCATCCGTTTGTGATTCTAAGTGATTCGAGCTCCGTTCTTGTGAGAAACTGTGAGATAGTCTTTGAGCTCGAGTCTTGGCCGCGTGTGTGCACATTTCGCTGTGGATTTGTGTGTGTTGCTTCCCTCCCTTACTCCGTGTTTCTTTGTGAATCTTAAGTGTAAGGGCGAGAGACTCCAATTTGTGGAGATTCCTCGCGAGTGGGATAAAGATAAGCAAGGCATAACACCGTGGTATTCAAGTGGGTCTTTGGACCGCTTGAGAGGGGTTGATTGCAACCCTCGTCCGTTGGGACGCCACAACGTGGAGTAGGCAAGTTTTGTACTTGGCCGAACCACGGGATAAATCACCGTGTCTCCTCTGTGTTGAATTCTCTGTGATAGTCGTATTGTGCAAGATCTCCTCTTTAGCCACTTGGCAATTATTGTGCTAACCCTTAACAAGTTTTTGTGGCTATAAGTTAAGTTTTTTATTCAGGATCACCTATTCACCCCCCCTCTAGGTGCTCTCAATGTTCCGAGAGCGCATGCGAGCACTTGTGTGGTTGATAGGGTTGTGGCGACACCCAGTGTGGCATCATTATCTAGCTAGTAGTTAATAGGAGAGTGCAATAAGGAAGAGCCTCATGAACATTGTACATATTTGATTCTAAACAATCTTCTCCTTGCCATTGATTGTGTTACGTGCCTTATTTCTTCCTATCGACTATAACACATTGCTAACATTACCCTACTTATAAAAGACAAATTGAACATAACTTGATACATAACTCTAAGTTGTGCAATTTCTTATGATTTGTGAAAATATAACCTATAATACCTCTAACATAGAATTCTAAACTACCAACGTTTATTGTTCTTAAGAAAAACTAGCCAAACAAGTCCAAATAGTTGCTTTTACACACATCTATATCATTATAGCAATAGTAATATAAAGTGACATTATCACGCTTTGTTTCACTTACATATGCTTTCACCTATGGGATGTTTTATCATAGTTAGATTATTAAAATCTAGATTATACATATAATTATTATAATAAGCATAATAAATTATAATAATTAGAGTATTTGAGTCAATGGATTATGGTTGGTTAAAGTGAAAATTTTCTATCTTACCCTTTGTAGTTTGGTAAGTTGGACAAGTGTAAGTGCAATCAAACCCTAATGAGGGTTTTGGCGTTGATGACCACCAAATTAGAGGATTAATGAGATTTATCAAGATGACAAGCAGGGAATCGAAAAAAGAGGATGTTGTATAGGTTGGAGGACCCTCCCAATCACTAATGATGGCTTTGTTGACTCATGAAGGTTTAAATTCTTTTATATTTCATATCTTGAGTTCAGGAAAAGTCGTACTATCAAGAGAACTCAAGGACAATTATTCAACTATTGAACCAGATGCTTAAAATCCAAGATTAACATCCTTATACCTAGCCAAATTAGCTACCAAAATTTTGTCTACTATATCCTAGTTGGCTAGGGCGGCAGTGTCGCTCATAATCTATTCGTTGGGCTGAGGGGTATATATAGCCATCAGCTCGACCCCAATGGCTAGAACGTTTTCCTCACATCGTACTATTACAGAACAGACATGTGCTCAACTCTCTCCTCCCGTGTTGCTCCTTAAGCTCTCAAGCCAATCCTTGATTTCCACCACTAAAACTTGAGAGTTGAGAGAAAAGATATCAAACTTCGATTAGAGAGTGTACCTATTGATTCCCCATATCCAAAGAGCATTTTGTTCACGTTTGGTTCACGATTCTAGGGTTTATTACTCTTGGAGCTTGCTCCTAACCAACTAGGTGCCTCTCTTGTGGTTTTGAACTTGTGTGGAAGTTTGGAAGGTTGGTAACTTCCGTTTGTAGCTAAGAAACCATCCCTCATTTAAAGAGTTCACTCCCTTGATTTGAGAACGAGGGTAAGGAAAGCCTTTGTGGCAAGCTCAAGCCTTTTGTGGTTTCCTCAACAATGTAGATTTAGGTAATCCTTTATAGTGAGCTGAACCACGGGATAAATCGGTGTCTTGTGTGCTCTTTTTTGCATTCTTGCAAGTTTGTATTATTGAATTAGGTTTGTGGTCGATCTACTTTATCTCTAGCGATAAACTTGTTTTAGCTCTCAATCTGTTACCTATATACATGTAGAAATGCTAGAAAATTACCTTATTCGAGTTCTGATGGTTAAATTTTGAATTCTATTCAAAGTTTCCTATGTAGGTCGACATTGCCACCCTTATAGGCCAGCAATGCCGCCCTCTATTTTGACAAATCTTCAAACTTAATTTTTAAAGTCCTATTCACCCCTCTAGGCTTCCATCCTTGTCAAGGAGATCCAACAACAATCAATTGAGGCAAAATGGACTTAGTACCCAATATTATGAAATTATATTAATAAAAAAGTTTTAATTATAATAATGAATCATATACTTAGTTCTATGTGGATCAAAAAAATTGTGATATAATCTTATTATTATAATTAGAAGGGTATCCAAACAAGGCCTAAGAGCATCTCCAATAAGACACCTCAAAATAGTGCCCCAAAAATTAAAACACTATATCATTTAAAGTGTTTAGGGCACTAAAAACAATTTGAGATCCAGTAGTTAAGCCCTAAATCATGTATTTTAGGAAGCAAATTATATTATTAGGAAAGAAAATGTTGAGAATGGTGTAGAAAACAAGGACAAACATTCTGAGGTGTAGTATATTTGGGTCACTTTATGTGTGCCTTATATTTTTTTGATAAAAAACTTGTAAAAGAGGGCAGTATTGGAGCTGTTTTTTATGAGTTGTGCCTTATGTTTCAAGATAGGGCACTTATTTAAGTCACTTTTGGAGGTACTCTAAGAGATCTCTCTATGTATTATGTGGTGAGTTCTTGGACATAAAATGTTATCGAACAAAATAAAACAGAAATATTTTTGCCATATACGGTCACATAATATAATGCAGAATATTGTGAAAGAAATAAAGAAAAATAATTATGTGCAAGACTATGGTCCAATGGATAAACACAGAAAATAATTATTTTTGTGAAAAAGGTGAATTTATGTAGCTATTTTTTATGTTGTATCATATATGAATCTTAACACTATTTTAAATTTTTTGTGCAATAGTATTTATCATTATGTGGCATGTGGCAATGAGTGATGCTCTATATGTAACACCCTCGCCTATCTGAAACTTCTAGTACTTGTCCATGTATCTTATGTGGCATGTGGCGTTGTAGTTGATGTGTTTAATACTACCTTGGAAGTTTAGGATGTTGAGAGCCAGCATGCAGAGCTGGGCTATATGAAGGAGCGAAGCCAGATCTAAAATTATAGTGCTGCATTGCTAAGGAAAGATATATAATTTGATAGAAATATATGGTAAAAATATCTAACCAGTGGTGTTTTTTCTTACCATGGTGCCAATTCACCAGGGAAGCTCAATGTAGCGTCGCCCCTGGCCATATTATTCATATCATATTTTGGATGCAATGTGTAACAATATCACTGTTGATTGATGATTGATTTAATAGTGATACCCCACTTCAACAAATACATTTTAGGTGGGCAAAAACTCGGTGACTATCTTCTACAGGGGAAGGTCATGCATGTTCATGCCACTCCTCTCTCTCAACATAACCCCCTCTATAATCGGCTCCTACACATGCTCATCCATCCTCCTACTTGTTTGTATCCATTGACCAGATTCACCATGCCACTGATCGGATCCACCTTTGGATGTTCAAGTCTATGTCGTCGGTGGTGAGGAGAGGAAACATTGGTCCCTAGTAGGGAGATGAAGGGTCTCCAACCAAAGTGGGGTGGGGGATAGTGACCAAGTGGGGTGTAGGGTGGCGCTTGTAGCACCGTTGGGGAGGAGCGGGAGGTGGAAATGAGGATGGGTGGGAGGGAGAGAATTGTGTGGTGGTAATTAGGGAGGGAGAAAAGTGCGAAGGGTTTCTCCCACCTTCTCTTATATCGAGAAGTCAATAGCGGGCCAAGACGGGTTGCATTACTAGTAGCGGGTTGGGTCTCACTTTATAGAGGTGGGCCTTTTAAGTATTCCATCTCTAGAAATGTTCTTCATTTTCAAAGATAAACATCTTAAAAGGCTTGCCTCAGTTAATGGGGTGAAGGACAATGAGTGAGGTATAGGGTTGCACTTGCGATGTCATTGATGAGGGGTGGGGCAGAAGTCACGAGAAGTGGGAAGGAGAGAATTGTGTGGTGGTGGTATGGAGGGAGAAAAGTGAGTAGGGTTTCTCACCTTCTCTTATATACTGAAATCGGTAATGGGCCAAGACAATTAGCGGGCTAGGTCTTATTTTATAAAGACGGTCCATGTAAGAGTTCTATCCCTAAAATAACCTTTAATTCCAAAGATTGATATCTTAAAAGGCATGTCTTAATTAATGCATTTTCAGGGGCAATAATTTATTGGATGCCTCCGTAAATATGCTGATCTTTAAAAATCGTTAGATAATGTTGGTGACATGGATGACTTTTGAGTGACTCAAAAGGAGTTTTCTCTTAAAATCATGTTTTAGTAGGGGTCCAATCTGTAGTAGCGTGTTTTCTGTTTTATGTATGACGTTGGTTAGCTTGTATTTGAACTTAGCACCATCGTTTAATTTATACAAAAAATGGAGGGAGTAGCAGGCCCTATTCTAAGGGCTTGTTTGTTAATCCATAAGCAAGTGAGGAGGTGCTTATTTCAGATTATTTTTTTCCCACTTCCCCACTACCCTTTCAAGTTTCCTAGAAATTACCCACCATTGCCATTATAATCTACCGAATCGTTTTTGCGCCTATCGGATCGGAGAAGCCCGCCGCCCAACAGAAACACGCCAGATAATCTGGGTAAACAAACAGGACTACTCAGATTATATAATCCAAATTATATAATCCAGATTATATAATCCTCCAAAAATAATCCAGATTATATAATCCATTGAGGTAAACAAACAGGCCCTAAGAGCATATTTATTTCCTTGCAGGATTATATAATCCAACTTGTTTTATATAGATTATATAATCCACTTTATATAATTTTATTAGAAATGTCGGTTTACACAAATTATTAGTGGATAAAAAGCCAAACAATAATCTAAAATAAAAACCTAATGACCTACTTATGGATTACCATAATTTAGGTATCTAGATTATATAATCCACTCTAATAATATGTATTGTTTATTTACCTCTCAGACTTATTTAAGCTAGATTATATAATCTAGAGGGTAAACAAACAGATAAGACCCCTCGTGTGCTAATTATTAGTCAACTAGTTAGTTGGTTTTAGCTTGGTTAGAGCTAGTGCTGGGAATTGGACCGGGTCGGGCCAGCCCGGCCCAAGCCCATCGTGCTTCGTGCCAAACGGGTTCGGGCCAGGAAAGCCCAAACATTTTTTGGGCCGTGCCGTGTCAGCCCGAAGTGTAAAAACAGTGGCCCAGCCCGGCCCTAAACTATGTTGTGCCTTCGTTGGGCCGTGCCGACCCAAGCCCGGCCCGTATATTTGACCACATAAAATCAAAATATTATAACCATATAAAGTTCATAGCTTACTAAATTAAAGATATTAAACAACTCTACCATCATTTAACCACATAAACTCCAAATATAACACAATATAAAGTCGATATCTTACTAAATTAAAGAAATTAAATAGATTGGGCTTAATTGGGCCGTGCCGGGGGCCCGACGGGTCAGAATTTGAGGCCCGTTCCAGGCCCACCTTCGGGCCGTGCCAGCCCGACCCATATTATTTCGTGTCGGGCCATGTTTTAGGCTCTTATTTTCGGGTCGTGCTCGTGCTAGCCCGAAAAGCCCGACCCAGATTCCCAGCACTAGTTAGAGCATCTAACAATTAATAACTATTTGAGAAGTATAACTAATAATTAGTTGGCCTATTAGTTGTGTCGGCGTTTCGAGACCGGGGGGTCCCTCGGGCCGACGAGTGAGTGTCGCCGCGTGCCCCAGCCCAGATGGGTCGAGCGCGAGGGCGAGCGCGAAGGGGGGAGAAGCGAGGCGGCCGGAGACCGGCGTGAGAGAGGTGGGAATCCCGCGGCCTTCGTGTTCGTCCCGCGCCCAGGTCGGGTGCGCTTGCAGTAGGGGGTTACAAGCGTCCACGCGGGAGAGGGAAGCGAGCGGCCCCAAGACAGCGCCTGTCTCGTCCTCGTCCCCGCACGGCCAACCTTCTCTAAGAGGGCCCTGGTCCTTCCTTTTATAGGCGTAAGGAGAGGATCCAGGCGTACAATGGGAGTGTAGCAGAGTGCTACGTGTCTAGCAGGGGAGAGCTAGCGCCCTGAGTACATACCGTCGTGGCAGCCGGAGAGGTTTTGGCACCCAGCTGGTGTGATGTCGTGGCCGTCGGAGGAGCGATGGAGCCTGGCGGAGGGACAGCTGTCGGAGCGGTTGGGTCCTTGCTGACGTCCTCTTGCTTCCGTAAGGGGGCTGAGAGCTGCCGTCGTCACAGAGCATGCGGGACGCCATCATTGCCTATCCGGCGGAGCTAGCCAGATGGGACGCCGGTCTTGTTTCCTGCGGCCCGAGTCAGCTCGGGGTAGGGTGATGATGGCGCCTCCCGTTGACGTGGCTGGTCTGCGTCCTAGGTTGGGCGAGGTGGAAGCTCCTCCGAAGCTGAGGTCGAGTCTGTCTTCCATGGCCGAGGCCGAGTCCGAGACCCTGGTCGGGCGAGGCGGAGGTCGTCGTCTGAGGCCAGGGCGGAGTCCGAGCCCTGGGGTCGGGCGGAGCAGAGTTCGCCGTCTTCCGGGACTTAGCCCGAGTCCGAGCCCTGGGTCGGGCGGAGCGGAGTTCGCCGTCTTCCGGGACTTAGCCCGAGTCCGAGCCCTGGGTCGGGCGGAGCGGAGTTCGCTGTCTTCCGGGACTTAGCCCGAGTCCGAGCCCTGGGTCGGGCGGAGCGGAGTTCGCCGTCTTCCGGGACTTAGCCCGAGTCCGAGCCCTGGGTCGGGCGGAGCGGAGTTCGCCGTCTTCTAGGACATAGCCCGAGTCCGAGCCCTGGGTCGGGCGGAGCGGAGTTCGTCGTCTTCCGGGACTTAGCCCGAGTCCGAGCCCTGGGTCGGGCGGAGCGGAGTTCGCCGTTTTCCGGGACTTAGCCCGAGTCCGAGCCCTGGGTCGGGCGGAGCGGAGTTTCCTGTGGTGCCTTCTGCAGGACCTGACTGCCTGTCAGCCTCACTCTGTCAAGTGGCACTGCAGTCGGCGCGGCGCAGGCGGCGCTGTCCTTCTGTCAGGCCGGTCAGTGGAGCGGCGAAGTGACGGCCGTCACTTCGGCTCTGCCGGGGGGCGCATGCCAGGATAAGGGTGTCAGGCCACCTTTGCATTAAATGCTCCTGCGATTTGGTCGGTCGGTGCGGCGATTTGGTCAGGGTTGCTTCTTAGCGAAGGCAGGGCCTCGGGCAAGCCGGAAATATGTTCACCGTCGGAGGGGGGCCTCGGGCGAGACGGAAATCCTCCGGGGTCGGCTGCCCTTGTCCGAGGCTAGGCTCGGGCGAGGTGTGATCGAGTCGCTCGAACGGACTGATCCCTAACTTAATCGCACCCATCAGGCCTTAGCAGCTTTATGCTGATGGGGGTTACCAGCTGAGAATTAGGAGCCTTGAGGGTACCCCTAATTATGGTCCCCGACAGTAGCCCCCGAGCCTCGAAGGGAGTGTTAGCACTCGCTTGGAGGCTTTCGTCGCACTTTTTTGCAAGGGGACCAGCCTTTCTCGGTTGCATTTTGTTCCGGTGGGTGCGCGCGAGCGCACCCGCCGGGTGTAGCCCTCGAGGCCTCGGAGGAGTGGTTTCACTCCTTCGAGGTCTTAATGCCTCGCGTAATGCTTCGGCTAGTCTGGTTGTTCCCTCATGCGAGCTGGCCGTAGCCCAGGTGTACGGTCGGGTCCCAAGTTCTCGAGCTGGTATGTTGACGCTGTCAACGGTTCGGCCGGAGCCAGGTTTGCGAGAGCAGCCCCCGAGCCTCTGCACAGGGCGAGAGGGCGATCAGGGACAGACTCGGCTTTTTTACATACGCCCCTGCGTCGCCTTTTCGCAAGGAGGAGGGGGGAAAGCGCCACGTTGCCCTCGATGGGCGCCGAACATGGTGTCTCTGGTGAGCTGCAAGCGGGTAATCCGAGTGGACGTCCGTGCCCCGTTCGTTAGGGGTCGGCTAGGGGCCCAGAGGCACGCCCAAAAGTACCTGCGGGTGATCTGCCGGACCCGGTCCCCTGGCGACGGGGTCCGAGGGCTCGATGCCTCCCTCCGATGGGATTCCGTTACAAGATCGCTCCCGCTGGTCTCAGAAATGTCCTAGGGTACCTCAGGAGCGCAGCCCAAGCCTTGGTTATGTATCGAACGTACCCCTAGTCATCCCTCGCTCGGCGTCTGAGGCGGCTGTGAACCCTTCGGGGGCCAGCCTTCGAACCCCTGATCAGTAATGGGCGCGGAGCCCGAGTAGCCTGAGGCGGCCGTGGAACCCTTCGGGGGGGGCGGCCTTCGAACCTCTGACCAGTAGTGGGTGTAGGGCCCACGCGATCTGAGGCGGCTATCGAACCCTTCGGGGGGCCAGCCTTCGAACCTCTGATCAGTAGGGAGGCTCAGAGCCCGGTTCCTTCATGGGGAAGGATCCTTTTCGGGGTATCCCTCTTTCCCAGTCCCTGTTGCAAGAGAGAGAGAGAAAGAGGAAAAAAAGGAAAAGGATACGAAATCGAACGACGCGGCGTACCTTTTTTGGCGTGGTTATTACGGCGAAGGCGAAGCGTCGCCCGCTTCTCCTGCCAGAGGCGCCGCCTGTCCTGCCGCGGAGTTAATGCGACGGGGCGAGTGGTTGGCGGGGCAGCCGTTGCGCGTGCGCGAGCCGTTCGAGGAACGGGTCACGGGCGCGTCGTCTTCACGCCGTGAGAGGGGGTTCTCTTGCTGCCCCCGGATGGGACGTGAGCTTGGCTGACGATGTGACCGCTGCTCCCGCCCGCCTGCCAGCGTCATTACTGTCGGCCCACTTTTGGCCGCATTGACCGCCGCGCCAGGCTGGCGTTGTTGGGTCGTGCGCTGGGTCGCCTCGAGTCGCGGTATTGGTTCCGCAATCGAAGAGGCGTGGCGGTGGCGCAAGTGGCGGTGCAGTTGCATGCATGAAGCAGTCGGCGCGCCGGTTGCGTGACGCGTGGGCCTGGGCCTCCATGCTGGGCGTGTCGGGAGTCGGAGAAGCGCGTCCACGTAGCGCGGTTGCATGCCGCCTGCATGGCTGCCCGCCTCTTTCGCCCGTTGGCCTGGGCAAAAGTGGAGGGTCACTTGTAATCGCTGGGCAGTCGTGTGCACCACGCGCGGTGGTTTGGCTTCTTCTGCTCTGAGCCGGCTTGTATGACGCGCGGGGCCCAGCCCCCGCGCCGCAGGGGAGGGCCTTGGAGCGTGTTGGAGAAGACTCAGCCCGTGACGGTTGGGGGCACAAGTAGGGAGAGTTGCCTTTAAAAGGAGGGTGACCCCCTTCGGAAGGCGACCACGTCTTCACGCTCCCTTATGCATCGTGTCTTTCCACCTTCCAAGCCTCCGGATGGGGGATACCCGCCGTCTTTTCGCCTCATCGTTGGAGGAACGCAACTCCGTGGGAGTTGGTACCTTTCAGCCATCGTTCGGCTTCAAGGATTTTCATCTTGCAGCCCGGCTGCACCCCTTCGCCGGCGGTCACCCAAGATGGTGACCTCCAGCTTGATGGTGGGGGAAAGCGAGTCGGGCTGCGGCCTCTGCCCCTCCCTCAGCCTCAAGGATTTTCATCACCAGGGCTGGGGAGGGGAGTGTGCCGAGTTGGGGTCGGCCCCCGCGTGGGCGGCGGCCCGCTCCTTCACTCAGTGATCGGAGGGAAGGGCGGTCGTCGTCCGTGGCGCCGGCAGCTGCACCGTGCCCGGCTCTCGGACGTGAGTGGCTTCGGAGCCGCTCGCGGCGCCGGCGTCTGCCACGGCAGCTGGAAGAGGTTCCTCCGCCGGCGAGGTAGCCAGGGCCGGCCACGGACCGACCTCCAACTCTATGGCCTTCTGCCCGTCCTTGCCTCACGAGTTTGGGCATGGGCGGGGGCCTCCTGGCAGCAGCATCCGCCCTGAGGTCAGTGCTGCCGCTGTTCGGCCCCCCGGAGCAGAAGTCGTCGTCGCTGCTGCTGGAGCGGGTGACGGCGCGCCGTTCGTCGGTCTTCTGTTGCTCCGCAGGCCCTTCCCCATGGAGTGGGGTTGTTCGTACCTGCGGAGGGGGAACCGGAGTTCCGTTCGTAATGGCACTTCGAATGCCAGTGTTTTTGTTCATCGTGGCTGTCGAGGCCCGAACATGTATGTAATTTTGGCACGGAGCCGTGTTTTTCCTCATTTTCGAGCACTAAGACTCGCCTGTTGATTATCTGAACCGCTTCACCAAGCATGAGTCGCCCCGTGTCAAGGTGACGAGTGAGGTATCCGTATCCCGGAGGCGTAGGAGTCCCTCGGCTCGGTCGGCCTTGTTGTCCGAGGCTCCTCTAGCTTAGTTAAAGGGACCCCTTGGCCACTCTTCGACGAGCCGAGGCCAGGGGTAGCAATATCAGTATGAATAGAGGCGGAGTTGGCTCGAAAATGAAACCTGGTTGGCCGGAGCCTAGCCGGGTTGTCCGTTAGCGGGACCGACGCCGGAGTTGACCAGCCGAGGCCTCGGGTCGGGCTGGCGCCCTTGGAAGATGGTTGGCCGAGGCCCCAGGGGTAACCGGCCGAGCCGCCTGCTCGGGCCGGATTCCCGGAGAAGTCCCTGGCAGCGATTGCCAGGGCGTGGCGATGACGTCGTCCTTCAGAGCGGAGATCCTCGGACCGCGTCATCGTCCGAGGCTAGGTCGGACCTCGCTGAAGGTGTTGTCGATGCCGAGGGTGCTACTGCCCCCTTCCAGCGTCAAGACCCGAGCCTGCAGGATCAGATTGTCTTGTAGCGTGTGCCTTCTGCGGCCGCCGAGGCCAGAACACACACCCTCGCTGCGTTGTAAAGTCGCGTCTCTTTTCCTCTTGTTTCAAGTATCTGGACTTTTTTGTCGGCAACAAGGATGTTTGTGCGAGCGAGAGTTGCTTCTCACGGAAAATGATGAGTGAGGTATCCGTATCCCGGAGGCGTGGGAGTCCCTCGGCTCGGTCGGCCTTACCGCTTACGCGCACTTTCACCGGTCCATGAGGCTCTGTCACCGACTCAGTCGAGAAGGCTCGAAGGATCGCTTCGGCAGAAGAGCTTCCAAACGTGAAGACTTGTTCGGTCCGCGGAATCACTTATCCGAACGCGAGTCACTTATAGCAGAAGGTGATGAGTGAGGTATCCGTATCCCGGAGGCGTAGGAGTCCCTCGGCTCGGTCAGCCTTGGCTGCTTACGTGTACTCCGTCGTTTTCAGGATCCACTTTTCGAAGTAGTCAAAAAGCACGAAAGATATTCTGGCAGAAGAGATACTTTTTTCGAGGAAAATTTCGACGCAGAGGGGGTTGCCCCCCTTTTAGCCCCCGAGGGAGGGTCGGGCTTTGCCGAGGCGAGGCCGACCCTTCCTTGATGACTAAACTTTGCGTGGGTGCGAGGTATATGAACGACTTGAAAATATTTTAAGGGTAGAAGCGACGTAGCAGTTGGATGTTCCAAGCGTTGCCGTAGACCTCGCCTTGGCGGTTGGCCAGCTTGTACGTTCCGGGCTTCAGAACCTTGGCGATGACGAACGGTCCCTCCCAGGGGGGGCGTGAGCTTGTGCCTCCCTCGGGGGTTTTATCGCAGCCGAAGCACCAGGTCGCCTACTTGGAGGTCTCGGGACCGGACCCCTCGGGCATGGTAGCGTCGCAGGGACTGCTGGTACCGCGCCGAGTGTAGTAAGGCCTTGTCCCGGGCCTCTTCCAGCTGGTCCAGCGAGTCTTCTCGGCTGGCTTGGTTGCTTTGATCGCTGTAGGCCCTCGTCCTCGGGGAGTCGTATTCCAGGTCTGTGGGCAAGACGGCCTCGGCCCCGTAGACTAGGAAGAACGGCGTGAAACCCATGGCTCGGCTCGGCGTGGTCCTCAGGCTCCAGACCACCGAGGGGAGTTCCTTCATCCATCGCTTGCCGAACTTGTTGAGGTCGTTGTAAATCTGAGGCTTGAGCCCTTGTAGAATCATGTCGTTGGCACGCTCTACTTGCCCATTTGACATGGGATGAGCCACGGCGGCCCAGTCCACCCGGATGTGGTGATCCTCGCAGAAGTCCAGGAACTTTCTGCCGGTGAACTGGGTGCCGTTGTCGGTGATGATGGAGTTCGGGACCCCGAAGCGATGGATGATGTTGGTGAAGAACGCCACCGCCTGCTCGGACCTGATGCTGTTCAGAGGTCGGACCTCGATCCACTTGGAGAATTTGTCGATGGCGACCAGTAGGTGCGTGTAGCCCCCGGGCGCCTTCTGCAAGGGGCCGACGAGGTCCAGACCCCACACAGCAAAGGGCCAGGTGATGGTATCGTCTGCAGAGCCTGAGCGGGCAGGTGGGTCTGCTTCGCATAGAATTGACATCCTTCGCAGGTGCGGACGATTCTAGTGGCGTCGGCCACCGCCGTCGGCTAGTAGAATCCTTGTCGGAAAGCATTCCCGACAAGGGCTCGAGGTGCTGCGTGATGGCCGCAAGCCCCCGAGTGTATCTCCCGCAGGAGTCCCTGACCTTCGGCGACGGAGATGCATCGCTGGAGGATGCCTGAGGGGCTGCGGTGGTAGAGCTCCTTCTCATCGCCCAGCAAGACGAACGACTTGCCACGCCGTGCCACCCGGCGAGCCTCGGCCCGGTCGAGGGGTAGCTCTCCTTGTTGGAGATATTGCAGGTACGGGGTCTGCCAGTTTCGATCAGGCGTGGCCCCGCTTTGCTCCCCCTCGATGCGCAGCGCCTCACCCTCGGAGGCCGAGGGTACCTCGGGCTGAACTGAAGACGCCTCGGGCCGAGCTGAGGGTGCCTCGGGCTGTGCCGAGGGTACCTCGGGCTGGACCGAGGGTACCTCGGACTGGGTCGAGGGCGCCTCCGGCTCGGGCGGGTTGTCGATCTTGATGGAGGGTTGATGCAGATCCCGGGAGAAGATGTACGGGGGAACCGTTGTTCGCCCCGAGGCTATTTTAGCCAGCTCGTCCGCAGTCCCGTTGTAGCGCCGAGCGATGTGGTTAAGCTCGAGCTCGTAGAACTTGTCTTCCAGGCGCCGAACCTCATCGCAGTAAGCCTCCATCTTTGGGTCGCGGCAGTGGGAGTTCTTCATGACTTGGTCGATGACGAGCTGCGAGTCACCGCGAGCGTCGAGGCGCCGGACCCCCAGCTCGATCGCGATCCGCAACCCATTGACCAGAGCCTCATACTCAGCCACATTGTTGGACGCCGGGAAATGGAGGCGTAGCACATAGCGTAGGTGTTTCCCGAGGGGCGAGACGAAGAGTAGGCCCGCGCCGGCTCCCGTCTTCATCAGCGACCCGTCGAAAAACATGGTCCAGAGCTCTGGTTGGATCGGAGCCGTCGGTAGCTGGGTATCGACCCATTCGGCTACGAAGTCCGCCAAGACCTGAGACTTGATGGCCTTCCGAGGGGCGAACGAGATTGTTTCGCCCATGATTTCCACCGCCCACTTTGCAATCCTACCCGAGGCCTCTCGGCACTGGATGATCTCCCCCAGGGGGAAGGATGACACCACAGTTACCGAATGAGACTCGAAGTAGTGTCACAACTTCCGCCGCGTCAGGATCACCGCATACAGCAGCTTTTGAACTTGTGGGTAGCGGATCTTGGTTTCGAACAGTACCTCGTTGACGAAGTAAACTGGCCTCTGAACGGGCAATGCATGCCCCTCTTCTTGCCTCTCGACTACAATCGCGGCGCTGACCACCTGAGTGGTCGTGGCGACGTA
This sequence comes from Zea mays, assembly GCF_902167145.1. Classification (NCBI taxonomy): domain Eukaryota; kingdom Viridiplantae; phylum Streptophyta; class Magnoliopsida; order Poales; family Poaceae; genus Zea; species Zea mays. The sequence continues at coordinate 28,986,178 of NC_050098.1, read as the reverse complement.
GACCAAGAGGGCTTCTCCAGCAGCTGGAGGCACCAAGATAGGCGCCTTTGTGAGGAGCGCCTTCAAGTTCCTGAGAGCTTCCTCGGCCTCAGGGGTCCAAGTGAAGCACTCGGCCTTCCTTAAGAGGCGGTACAGAGGCAGACCTCTTTCGCCAAGGCGTGAGATGAAGCGGCTCAGAGCCGCGAGGCATCCCATGACCCTCTGTACACCTTTCAAGTCCTTGATGGGCCCCATGCTGGTGATGGCTGCAATCTTCTCCGGGTTGGCTTCGATGCCCCGCTCGGAGACGATGAACCCCAAGAGCATGCCTCGGGGCACCCCAAAGACACACTTCTCGGGATTGAGCTTGACCCCTTTCGCCTTGAGACACCGGAATGTCACTTCAAGGTCGGAAAGGAGGTCGGAAGCTTTCCTCGTCTTGACTATGATGTCATCGACGTAGGCCTCGACCGTGCGGCCAATGTGTTCGCCGAACACATGGTTCATGCACCGCTGGTACGTCGCACCCGCATTCCTCAAGCCGAACGGCATGGTGACATAGCAGTACATGCCGAAGGGCGTGATGAAAGAGGTCGCGAGCTGGTCGGACTCTTTCATCCTGATTTGATGGTACCCTGAGTAGGCATCGAGGAAAGACAGGGTCTCGCACCCAGCAGTGGAATCCACGATCTGATCGATGCGAGGCAGAGGGTAGGGAACTTTTGGACATGCTTTGTTGAGACCAGTGTAGTCTACACACATCCGCCATTTCCCCCTTTCTTTCTCACAAGCACAGGGTTGGCAAGCCAGTCGGGATGGAATACCTCTTTGATGAACCCTGCTGCCATTAGCTTGTGGATTTCCTCGCCTATCGCTCTGCTCTTCTCCTCGTCGAATCGGCGCAGAGGCTGCTTGACGGGTCGGGCTCCGGCTCGAATGTCCAGCGAGTGCTCGGCGACATCCCTCGGTATGTCGGGCATGTCCGAGGGACCCCACGCGAAGACGTCGGCGTTTGCGCGGAGAAAGTCGACGAGCACTGCTTCCTATTTAGGGTCGAGCCCGGAGCCGATCCGGATCTGCTTGGAGGTGTCACCACTGGGGTCGAGGGGGGCGGCCTTAACCGTCTCCGCTGGCTCGAAGTTGCCGGCGTGACGCTTCACGTCTGGCACCTCTTTGGAGAGGCTTTCTAGGTCGGCGATGAGGGCCTCGGATTCAGCGAGGGCCTCGACGTACTCAACGCACTCCACGTCGCATTCGAACGCGTGCTTGTACGTGGGGCCGACGGTGATGACCCCGTTGGGGCCCGGCATCTTGAGCTTCAGGTAGGTGTAGTTGGGGACGGCCATAAACTTCGTGTAGCATGGCCTTCCCAGTACCGCGTGGTAGGTTCCTCGAAACCCGACCACCTCGAACGTCAGAGTCTCCCTTCGGTAGTTGGAGGGCGTTCCGAAGCAGACGGGAAGGTCGAGTCATCCGAGGGGCTGGACGCGCTTCCCGGGAATAATCCCATGGAAGGGCGCAGCGCCTGCCCGGACGGAGGACAGATCGACACGCAGGAGCCCGAGGGTCTCGGCGTAGATGATGTTGAGGCTGCTGCCTCCGTCCATAAGGACCTTGGTGAGCCTGACGTCGCCGATGACGGGGTCGACGACGAGCGGGTATTTCCTCGGGCTCGGCACGTGGTCGGGGTGGTCGGCTTGGTCGAAGGCGATGGGCTTGTCGGACCAGTCTAGGTAGACTGGCGACGCCACCTTCACCGAGCAGACCTCCCGGCGCTCTCGCTTGCGATGTCGAGCCGAGGGATTCGCCGCATGCCCACCGTAGATCATGAAGCAGTCGCGGACCTCGGGGAACTCTCCCGCTTGGTGATCTTCCTTCTTGTCGTCGTCGCGGGCCCTGCCACCCTCCGCGGGTGGCCCGGCCCTATGGAAGTGGCGCCGAAGCATGACGCACTCCTCAAGGGTGTGCTTGACGGGCCCCTGATGATAGGGGCAAGGCTCCTTGAGCATCTTGTCGAAGAGGTTGGCACCTCCGGGGGGCTTCCGAGGGTTCTTGTACTCGGCGGCGGCGACAAGGTCCGCGTCGGCGGCATCGCGTTTCGCTTGCGACTTCTTACTGCCTTTCTTCTTGGCGCCGCGCTGAGTAGACACCTCGGGAGCATCTTCCGATGGGCGGCCCTGGGGCTGCTTGTCCTTTTGGAAGATTGCCTCGACCGCCTCCTGGCCAGAGGCGAACTTGGTGGCGATGTCCATCAGCTCGCTCGCCCTGGTGGGGGTCTTGCGACCCAACTTGCTCACCAGGTCGCGGCAGGTGGTGCCGGCGAGGAACGCGCCGATGACATCCGAGTCGGTGATGTTGGGCAGCTCGGTGCGCTGCTTCGAGAATCGCCAGATGTAGTCCCGGAGGGACTCTCCCGGCTACTGCCGGCAGCTTCGGAGGTCCCAGGAATTCCCGGGGCGCACGTACGTGCCCTGGAAATTGCCGGTGAAAGCTTGGACTATGTCGTCCCAGTTGGAGATCTGCCCCGGAGGCAGGTGCTCCAACCAGGCGCGAGCGGTGTCGGAGAGGAACAGGGGGAGGTTGCGAATGATGAGGTTGTCATCGTCCGTTCCACCTAGTTGGCAGGCCAGACGGTAGTCCGCGAGCCACAGTTCCGGTCTCGTCTCCCCCGAATACTTTGCGATAGTAGTCGGGGGTCGGAACCGGGTCGGGAACGGTGCCCGTCGGATGGCCCGGCTGAAGGCATGCGGACCGGGTGGCTCGGGCGAGGGACTCCGATCCTCCCCGCTGTCGTAGCGTCCCCCACGCCTGGGGTGGTAGCCTCGGTGCACCCTCTCGTCGAGGTGAGCCCGACGGTCGCGATGATGGTGCTCGTTGCCGAGGCGGCCCGGGGCCGCAGGCGCGGTGTTGCGCGTGCGCCCGGTGTAGACCGAGGCTTCCCGCATGAATCGGGAAGTCGCGGCATGGGTTTCCGAGGGGTATCCCTGCCTTCGGGAGGCAGAGCTCTCGGCCCGTCGGACCGCGGCGCCTTCCAGGAGATTCTTGAGCTCCCCCTGGATTCGCCGACCCTCGGTGGTGGATGGCTCCGGCATCGCGTGGAGGAGCATCGCTGCTGCAGCCAGGTTCTGGCCGACCCCACTTGACGCGGGTGGTGGCCTGACCCTGACGTCGTCGGCGATGCGGTGCTGGAGACCCTGGGGCAGATGACGTATTTCTCCGGCCGGGGGTTGGTTCGCCCATGCCTGCCCAACGTCCCGGCGGATCGGCTCAAGCGCTCCTGCTCCCTCGTCGAGCCTGGCCTGCACCCCGCGGATTTGCTCGAGCTGTGGGCCGTGACCCCCCGCCGGAACGGGGACCACAGCTAGCTCCCGTGGGATGTCAACGCGGGGCACCGGCCTAGGGGGATCACCGTCCTCCGGCATGCCGAGAAGATTGCCTTCGGAGGGACCCCCTAGATCGACGTGGAAACATTCGCGGCTTGGGCCGCAGTCCTCGTCGTCGAGGCTGCGGCTACCGTCGGAACAGCCGGAGAGGCAGTAGTCACATGCGGTCATAAAGTCCCGCATGGCACTGGGGTTGCCAAGTCCAGAGAAATCCCAACAGATGCTGGGCTCGTCGTCTTCCTTGGACCCAGAGGGCCCGTAGGTCGAGACGTCCGTCAGCCGGTCCTAAGGAGACCGCATGTGAAACCCCAGAGGATTTGGACTCGCCCTTACGAGAGCGTCCGCCAAAGCAAGATCGCTAGGCGGGTTGAGGCTGAATCCAAATGACGTAGGATGGGAATCGGTCGGTACCTTTTGGTCGACGAGCGGCGATGAAGTCACGTCGGGGACTGACTGCGCCGTCGTCTCAGGTACGAGGGTGACATCCAGCAAGCTCTCCGCGAGCGCGCTGGCGTCGTCCGCTTGCTCGGGATCGGCGTGTCGCGGGGAGACGGTGCTCGTCTTCGTCTCAAACGCGAGGTCGACGTCCGGTGCGCCCCTCGTTGGGGTGTCGGCGCTGTCGACTCGCTCGACAGCCGACGAGGCGCTGCCTCCTGCTTGGCCTTGGTTGCCCCGCCTCCTCCTTCGTCGACGGGGGAGAGGACGGGGTGAACTCGAATGTTGTTCTCCCACCACGCGGGGAAGACGTCGTCGATTCCGCCGCCGGCGGGCGGGCTGTCGGCCGCCATTGTCGTTGTCGCACGGCGGTGGAAGGAGTATCATGTCGTAGCTGCCGTCGAAGGACATGAACTCCAGACTCCCGAAACGGAGCACCGTCCCGGGCTGGAGAGGTTGCTGGAGACTGCCCATCTGGAGCTTGACGGGAAGTTGTTCGTCAACACGCAGCAGGCCCCTACCTAGCGCGCCAACTGTCGGCGTTTCGAGACCGGGGGGTCCCTCGGGCCGACGAGTGAGTGTCGCCACGTGCCCCAGCCCAGATGGGTCGAGCGCGAGGGCGAGCGCGAAGGGGGGAGAAGCGAGGCGGCCGGAGACCGGCGTGAGAGAGGTGGGAATCCCGCGGCCTTCGTGTTCGTCCCGCGCCCAGGTCGGGTGCGCTTGCAGTAGGGGGTTACAAGCGTCCACGCGGGAGAGGGAAGCGAGCGGCCCCAAGAGAGCGCCTGTCTCGTCCTCGTCCCCGCGCGGCCAACCTTCTCTAAGAGGGCCCTGGTCCTTCCTTTTATAGGCGTAAGGAGAGGATCCAGGCGTACAATGGGAGTGTAGCAGAGTGCTACGTGTCTAGCAGGGGAGAGCTAGCGCCCTGAGTACATGTCGTCGTGGCAGCCGGAGAGGTTTTGGCACCCAGCTGGTGTGATGTCGTGGCCGTCGGAGGAGCGATGGAGCCTGGCGGAGGGACAGCTGTCGGAGCGGTTGGGTCCTTGCTGACGTCCTCTTGCTTCCGTAAGGGGGCTGAGAGCTACCGTCGTCACAGAGCATGCGGGACGCCATCATTGCCTATCCGGCTGAGCTAGCCAGATGGAACGCCGGTCTTGTTTCCTGCGGCCCGAGTCAGCTCGGGGTAGGGTGATGATGGCGCCTCCCGTTGACGTGGCTGGTCTGCGCCCTAGGTTGGGCGAGGTGGAAGCTCCTCCGAAGCTGAGGTCGAGTCTGTCTTCCGTGGCCGAGGCCGAGTCCGAGCCCCTGGTCGGGCGAGGCGGAGGTCGTCATCTGAGGCCAGGGCGGAGTCCGAGCCCTGGGGTCGGGCGGAGCGGAGTTCACCGTCTTCCGGGACTTAGCCCGAGTCCGAGCCCTGGGTCGGGCGGAGCGGAGTTCGCCGTCTTCCGGGACTTAGCCCGAGTCCGAGCCCTGGGTCGGGCGGAGCGGAGTTCGCCGTCTTCCGGGACTTAGCCCGAGTCCGAGCCCTGGGTCGGGCGGAGCGGAGTTCGCCGTCTTCCGGGACTTAGCCCGAGTCCGAGCCCTGGGTCGGGCGGAGCGGAGTTTCCTGTGGTGCCTTCTGCAGGACCTGACTGCCTGTCAGCCTCACTCTGTCAAGTGGCACTGCAGTCGGCGCGGCGCAGGCGGCGCTGTCCTTCTGTCAGGCCGGTCAGTGGAGCGGCGAAGTGACGGCGGTCACTTCGGCTCTGCCGGGGGGCGCATGCCAGGATAAGGGTGTCAGGCCACCTTTGCATTAAATGCTCCTGCGATTTGGTCGGTCGGTGCGGCGATTTGGTCAGGGTTGCTTCTTAGCGAAGGCAGGGCCTCGGGCAAGCCGGAAATATGTTCGCCGTCGGAGGGGGGCCTCGGGCGAGACGGAAATCCTCCGGGGTCGGCTGCCCTTGTCCGAGGCTAGGCTCGGGCGAGGCGTGATCGAGTCGCTCGAACGGACTGATCCCTGACTTAATCGCACCCATCAAGCCTTAGCAGCTTTATGCTGATGGGGGTTACCAGCTGAGAATTAGGAGCCTTGAGGGTACCCCTAATTATGGTCCCCGACAAGTTGATATGTTTAAAATCAAACAACTAATTTTAGCTATTAACTATTAGTTTTAGAGGGTTAGAACTGGTTTGGATATATTTCAGATTGGCTGCTTTTTAGATCGCATCCGTAGCATAGCCCTACTCTAAAATACGTTCGTGTAAGATTCCTTGGCTCAAAATGCACGGGAGCGAGACGCATACGTCCGTTGCTTCACTCTTTCAGTTTGCCAAATTCTGTCTCTCGCGCTAAAAATATGTTAATTCCATATACACCCACCCATGCATGCACTAGCTGCATGCTGTATATGTGGCGCACATAATAATGGAGATAAAAAGAACAAGGTGTTCGATCGATGAAAAGAAGCCACCAGATGCCATATGCAAAACATTGCAGCGCATATGTATGTTTATATCTCCATTATTATTCACTCCATGCGTGCATATATTCCCGAAGCATAGTGTATGGAACAAGCTCCACCGCTGCAGAGACCAAACAAGCTCCATGCGCGTGACTGATATGGAATGGTACCCGTCGAATATATATATGTAAATAAATAGTTCTCTTTCCACAGCGTGCAAGGCTCGTACTTAGCGAAGAGACCACTACTCGACGACGACACTGAAAGATCGATGCTGATCGAAGGGACAAAGAACATGAATGCATGGTCTGGAATTATTCGTTGTGGATTTGGCGCCGTTCCTGCACATTATATATGCACACACCTGTGTGTTCAGGCATTATATACACATAACACTATCATGGGGGCATGGTTTCTCTATGGATTAAGTAGACAAAGCATGCTTGCTTTTAAACTAAAATGCGATTGCGCCACAATATATAATGTACGATTATGCTTTCTGCGAAGGCATGGATTCCTCCCTTTTTTTCGCAAAGGGTGTACACACACGGCACATATGTAGGAAACGAGCATATATACTTGGTTCCTGCCTTTTCAGATAATCTTGTGCCTACTAGGCTAGATATCTAACTTCAGAATACTACTAATCCCTATATAATGTTGGGATGAACGTATCCCTACTAGAGTGAGGGGTTCAAGCACGACGCAGCTCAGGTGCGTTAAGTCCTTGGCTTTTCAGACTAATTACTGAGGGGACTGTACGTTTGCTGGTGAGTGCGCCAAGCGACCTCTTCTTATTGAAATTCAAATCTCTCATTTAAATGGTACGATTACATGCATTTTCTCATAGGAATAAGTCTATATATAATCCTCTGATCTTAGTGGGTGGCCTACTTCACACCCCCCCCCCCCCTCCCCCCCGCCCTTCAAAACCTCTGTTTTGTAAACCCAGAAAAAAATAACCCCTAGATAGTTTTAGTTATTGGTTTTAATGACGTGGCGCTAATTTAGGTGGTAATAGTTTTGTATTTTTTTAGTTTTATCATCTAATAATATTCAAAATTTATATAATTTTATACAAAAATCATTAATTAGATATCATATTTCTCCTATTTTTTCTAAAAATTTAGAAGTAACAGCTTAATTATTAAAAATAAAAACTACATAAAAGAGCTTAATGTTTTTATCCCTAATTCATTTCTTATCTTCTGAGGCTAAAAAGTTTACTAGAGCTACATAACACTATTACAAATCTACATAAATTTTTGTTGATTTTATTAAGCAAGTTAAGTGATCTTTCTTTTAATTACTAACTAAATTAATTTTCTATTTGTCTTTTTAGAAACACTTAACAAACAGTAATAAAACGATATCCAGTTTTTATAAAAAACTTCTATTAGATAAACTAAGATATACAAATATTTCCAAAATTTTCTGAGAATTTTAAATCTAGATCTATGTAAAGTTCTCACAAATATTTATTATGGGAAATATTTCTTATGGGTCCAGATTAAAAGTTTTTAGAAAATTCTAGAATATTTTCATATGTTATTTCAGCTAAGATAAGGTTTGTGGAAAAATTAGAAATCATTTTATTACAGTTTGATCAATGTTTCTAAAAAACAAATATAAAATTGATTTAGTTAGTAATTAGAAGAAAGAACAATTAACATGTTTAATAAAATCAACAAAAAAATTAGTAGTTTAGTTATATTATTATTTAGCTCTAGTAAAAATTTAGGCTTAGAAGATAAGAAATAAATCAGAGACAAAAATATCAAACTCTTTTTAGTTAGTTTTTTATTTTTAATAATCAAGCTGCTACTTATAAAATTTCAGAAAAATAGGAAAATATAATATTTAATTACTATTTTTAAAATTATATAAATTTTGGATATTATTAGATGATAAAACTAAAAAAGACAAAAATGTTGCCGCTTAAATCAGCGTCACACCATCAAAACCACTAATTAAAACTGTTCAGTGGGTTATTTGTTTGCTTTTAAAAAACTAAGTAGGTTAAACAACCGGTTTGAAGGTGCAGGGTGAAGCAGACCACCCACTGAAGGTCAAGGGGTTATGTATACTTATTCCTTTTCTCATACATAAATACCTCTCGCCTAATTTAGGATATGTGCACATGGTCATATAAGGGCTAAAGGAACTTTTGCATGAGTAACCGCCTTTCGTATTGGACTCGTGTCTGAGCCATAACCTGCTCTTAGGCCGTTCGCGACAGATCGTACATAGGGTCATGTAAACACTCTTTTACATCGTAGACTACACTATTTACAAAGTGAAGTTTAAAATAGAAGGTGGAATACTGAGTCTGTTGGAGATAGCCTAAGGACCTCGTGGTTTTGTCTTGGCTCAAGGCCACCAAGGACACAATCCAAAGGGAAAGGGATCATTGAAGTCCTGATGTGCTATGCTTTAAGCCAAAATGTCTTCACTACCGAATGATTCTATTAAGCACTTTGGTGTATAGAGCCTTGGAATGGTGTCTCTATAAACTAGTAATGATCATTAGCTCTCCACACTCTTAAACGACCGATTGAGTGGGAATATATAGAGCCCTAAGCCCAAAAGAGCCGTTGTAAGGTTGTAGAATTTTCTGTGTCTCACCAGACTGGTCCGATGCGCCATCTGTGTTACACTGGACTAGTTCAATGCCCTTCACGTCAGCTAGCCATTGCTGCTCTCACAGATTCTCTCTGTCACGCTAGAGGTCGGATGCACTATTCGACTAGTCCAGTTTCCGACACATCAGATAGCCGTTAGAGCTAGTCGTTGCCTACCATTGAGCTTTTGCTCCAACGTGTCACCCGTGCCTCACTGAATTGGTCTGCTTTGCCAGGTTTAGGATGCAGAAGAATATGCTCTCTGTGTATTCGGTCTGGCATGTCACTGATGCCTCACCGGACTGGTCCGGTGTGCCAGCAGGCATAGGGTGCCAAAGTTATGCTCTCTACATATTGGGTCTGATCCCTAGTCCGATGCACCACCGAACTGGTATGGTGCACCCAGGAACAACCTAGTCTTCATATCTTCAAGTTCTTTCACTTGAACTTTTCTTGTCTTATGTCTTGGACTTTGCTTGATGTTGGTAAGACTTCAATGAGTTTTCCAATGTCTTCTTTGAGGTGTTACTCCCTCAATGCTTCATATCATGTGAACTATAAACATAGACACTAGCAAACACATTAGTCCACAGGTTATGTTGATCATCAAGCACCAAAATCACAAAATCAAATGGGCTAAGGTCCGTTTTTCCTTACAACATCAAAAGTCAAGGGGGCGTGCTGCAGCCCCAAGTGTCCGAGGGGGCGTCATATGCTATCATAGAGGACCTCGATGGCGAAGCAATAGATGTTACTTTTGCTAGAGAGCTGAACACCACCTGCAAGTCTCCGAGGTCTGCCTCTCTTGGTGAAAGCGTGTCGGCGACTGCCTTTTCTAAGAAAGTTACTTGTGGTAAGTTTGAGAGAATTTGGAAATGCATAAAGGTTGTTTCCGTTGGACCGAAGCAGTGGGTGGCGAAGAACATTCCACCGGCGTGCAAGTGCATAGACGTTGAACTAGCCTAATTGGTGCAAAGTTTAAATATTTTCTCTTACTCTCATAACATTCCCATTGTTGTGTGAGAAGCCATAAAGGCGTCAAAGGGGAAGAAACCAACAATGTTTGTGTGTGGTCAACATGCTGAAAATAAGAAAAATAGAAGGATGACGTGTGCGCCAAAATGGCATAAGCTACGTCGAGTGCAAAGACTATTGAGGCTTTGACAAGAGGCATCAGAGAAACTACATCAGTCTCTCCATGCTCTCCAATCATGGGGGTGGTTGGGTTGGCCCAAAGTCCTTGTCCTGGCTAGGGATGTCGGGGTCTCCGATTACGTTGTCTATGGCTTATGGCTGACGACTGAGGCTGAAATGCCTACATCGGGTTCGTTTTTAGTTTATGTTGTCCTTGACATGTGACCTTGCAATGGTTTTGCAGGAGCCTTCATTGCTGAGCGCACCCACTCCTGATGCCAGAGCATGGGGAAATTCTGCCAATCCGTGCGGGCTAGTTTGGTGGCGGATTCTAACCTAGCAGAGGAGGCCCTCAAGGACATGGCTACCCACCTTCTACTTGAGTCTACGCATCTTTGCTTTTTTCTTTTGTTGCATGAGTGCCGACTAAGCCTTGCTTAACAATTGATTGTCATTGCTGAATGATTGACTTCGCTTGCGAAGGCCCAAGAAGTCGCAACCCAACTTCATGTTGAAAAGGACATGATGAGTGTGGAGTTGGAGCGACTGAAGGCAGAGGTTGTGGAGTAGGAATGCTAGCTTTAGGCTACCGAGGTGGAGGTTGCCCGCACGACCCACCTAGCTGAAGAGCTCGGGAAGGAGAGCAAGTTCCTGCGCCAGGCGGGGGTCTCAAGAAGTTGAAGGAAGCTACTAAGAAAGAGTTGTCTAAGAGCAAACTTTGTGAAGCAGGATTTAACAGGATCATGCGGGTGGTTGCGGAGTCAGTCTATGAGGCTTTTCGCAAGGTGTAGAGTCATTGGGCGCCGATGTTTGGCCTTTAGAGCTTGAAGGCAATGGGCTCTTCGATTGCATGGTGGAATGGATGGAGTCGAAGGTGGTGGAGGGCCTGTCTAGGATTATTGATGGCATGATGAGCCTTGAGGCATTGGCATGCGAAAGGTGCACACACTTCGAACGACTGCGTGTGAGGACTTTGTTTTCGTCCGGAAACTCTACACCAATGCTTGTTCTTCATGTTGTTGAAGCTGCGATGAGTTGTTGCAATGGATGTGGGCGACATTTGGCCTCGAGGTAGCCCACACTCGGTCTTTTGCAAAGCTAGACAAGGTTGGTTTTTTGTTGTTTTTAACTTGTTATCCTTACGGGGGCTTTCTATCTGACAACACTTATTCAGGAAGGTGTCATGGAGTCAGAGCTAGAGACTGCTGACGTGGAGACAACATAGGTTCTAGCACATGCTTTGACTTTGAATGGGAAATAGGCAAGATAGCCATTTCTACCCATTTTGGTGATTGAATGTCCAACACAACATTGTTGACTAACTTGTTTACTAAGTGTATGAGTATAGGTTCACTCAGATGCAATTGGAAGATTCTAAGTCCAAATGATTTCAAAAGAGGCTAGACAGTGCAACTTTTTGAAAAAGAGTAAAATTGTGAGGTTTGAACCTTTAGATATGTTGCATTGACCTATTACAATGTTTCTAGCACTTTGGTTTGGTCGCTAACTCAGTTTCTAAAGAAAAGTACGTTTTGGGACTTAGTTTGAGCCAAAACTAAAATTCTGGAGAAAAGTTGAGAAGGTGGTGAGTTTCCTCGACTTAGTTCACTTGATTACACTCTAGCAATGTTTGTCTAAGTCGTAGGAAGGCTCTCAAGAAAAGCCAAGTCAAAAGGAACAAAACTTGGCCCAAAAAGAGGCCAGAAAGTGCAACTTTGTGAAAAAGGGTATTCTAGCACTTTGGTTTGGTCGCTAACTCAGTTTCTGAAGAGAAGTGTGTTTTGGGACTTAGTTTGAGCCAAAACTGAAATTCTGGAGAAAGGTTGAGAAGGTGGTGAGTTTCCTCGACTTAGTTCACTTGATTACACTCTAGTAATGTTTGTCTAAGTCGTAGGAAGGCTCTCAAGAAAAGCCAAGTCAAATGGAACAAAAGTTGGCCCAAAAGCACTTTTGCTCTATAGTTTGAGACTCACGGGACTGGTTCGGTGGCGCACCGGACCAGGTTCACAATGAGTATAGACATAGGCTTTAGAGGCCCGGTGCGCCCAGACCAGTCCGACGCACCAGACCTCATCCGTACGAACTCTAAAGTCTCAGGAGTTTTAATTATAAAATTCACTGGACCGTCTACAGTGAAGGATCTAGTAGCGCACCTGACCTCACTTCCGATGGCTCTTTAGCGTCAACGGCTAGTTCAATGGTCGGGTGACATCGCGGTCTAGAAGTCGACCGGACTGGTTCGGTGCCAGCCTGACTTGGAAGGCCTCAGTCAAGATCTCGAACTGGTCCAGTGCGCTAGCCGAGAGCAGGATTTCTACAGGTTTTTGGAGGCAAGTTTAATGGCCATATGGGCTCTTCGGGCTATAAATAGACCCATATTTCGACCTCCAACAGACACCAAGCATACCAAGAGCTAGTCCGTCACTCATACACATTTGAGAGAGACACCGAAGTGATCTAAGCACCAGTTCTAGAGAGATAGTGACATTCTGTTGTTGTGTGTTCATGTTGAGTCTTTGCGGTGTTGTTTTGCTACTCTTGTGTGTGTTCTTACTCTCCCTCTTGCTATTCTTTAGGTTGTAACTCACATCAAATTGTGTAGGACCGTAGGAGACTCCAAGTTGTGGAGATCCTTGTAAAGAAAAGATATAAGGAAGAACTGTGGCACTCAAGTTGATCATTAGATCGCTTGAGAGGGGTTGAGTGCAACCCTTGTCCGTTGGGACACCACAACATGGAGTATGCAAGCATTTGAGGCTTGATCGAACCATGGGATAAAATCGCCTTGTGATTGATTCTTCCTCTCTACTCTCTAGCTCTTCACTTGTGATATTGCTCAAATGAATTCCGTAATCTTGTGAGAGCAATCAAGTGCAAGAATCCCTCCTCCTTATTACTCTATCTTGATCTAATTTTGCTCTAACACTTAATTTGGATCGAGTTTTTGTTTAAGTTGTGTTTTTCAGGCGTAACCTATTCACCCCCTATAGGTGACTATCAATTGGTATCGAAGTTGACCCTTGCGGTTTCACGATCGTGTGTGGGCTAGGGGTCTGGGTATATGACGCATGGTGGATGTAGGCCTAAAGTGGTCACATGACATGGCATATGATGATACTAGACATACAGACATGGCCAAGGGGGAGGTTCCTGGCTTGGGTTGATCGATGAGGTCATTAATCTTCTAAATGGGTTATGGTATCTTAGCCCAAGACCTAATAGGATTGATAGAATACTCATACCAACAAGGTGCATCTTCTTTTTGGTAGCCTACCTCAAAAAACCTCTAGGTTAGGCATGCTTGACTCAGAGCAATTTTGGGATGGGTGACTGACCGGAAAGTTTTTTCGGGTGCGCATAAGTGAGGACAAAGTACGCACAAAAGACTCGTGTTGGTCTATGGGGATGGTCTATAGTCCTAGAGGGTTGCCAGTAGTAAGTAATGTCGGACCGGGGTGTTCCAAATGGTCTGAGAGTGGACTTGGGAGGTTCACCGTGAAGAGGGGCGAAGGGGCACAAGAAATATACAACAGGCTCAAGTCCCTACTGAACTAAGTATGAAACTATGGGAGCAAGAGATGGACAGACCATGAAGTCTTTTGACTCATGTTGAGGTCATTTACTGTTTTAGATCCTACTCTTGTTTCCTTGATCTGTGAAAATCTCAGGTATACTAAGATGATGCTCGAGAAAGTACTTGGCAAGTTTGTTAGCTATTAAATGATGTTTAAAGTTACCAAGTACATCGACAATGTCTCCAATGGGAGCACTCCCTCCAACGAACCACAAGTCGTTGCTTTCAAAGCAACAAATGACAAGGACGTGATCCCCAACAAGGTGGCGCAAGTTGAGGTGGTCGGCATTAACGATGAGTAAATGACCCTCGTCATCAAGCGCTTCAAGAGCACACTGAATGGGCGCAAGAGCTACAACGACAACAAATCAAAGGGGAAGTGTGCCAGCTTCAAATGTGGTAAGACGTGTAATTTCATTGCTAATTGTCCAGAAAATCAAAGTGATGACCAGAAAAAGGCAAAGAAGGGGAAGAAGGTGGAGAAGAAGAAATTATGTAAGAAAAAGAAGGGTGAGGCACACATTGGAAAGGGGTGAGACTCGGACTGTAGCTCCTCCGACTCTGACTACGAGGGACTCGCCACCAATCACCTTCCACAAGTAATCCCACTTCCCCAACTAACGACATACTTGCTTAATGGCGAAGGAGAAAAAGGTATATCCTAGAATGACACCAAATGACACCAAAGTATACTTCCTCTAGTGATGATGAGGAAGATTATATCAAATTATTTAAGAGCTTAGATAGATATAAAATTGATAAAATTAATGAATTAATTGATTCTGTAAATGAGAAGAAAAACAAGATCTCATTTATAAGGAACATGACAAATTGTTAGCGTAGAAAAGGTCCTTGGTCTTGAAATTAAAGAGTAAAATTTTGTATGAAGAGTTTGATGATCGTCATTCTTCTATTTCATGACTTAAAATTCCTAACGATGAATTGATTGTTAAAATAGTGGTATTGAATGAATGACATGCATCTTCTTTGATCATTTCAACAGTTAAATAATGAGAAAATGAATAAATAGAAGCCTGATGCACAACGTGGATGGTTATGTTGATCGGTAAATTTGTGAAGCATATGTAATACTCTTCTTTTCTTTTAAAAAAAGGACACGATGCTTAGCAGCAGGACAGAGAGGACGCGAGCGTTCTACTAGGGATAGGGATGAAAACGGTCGGAAACGATATTTATTCGGTAATCAGTTTTTTAGTCGTTTTTCTTTGATTACGAATAAATAGGATATATAATCTACAATACAAATTTGTATTCTTGTTTTTAACATCCAGCTTATAAAGATTCATAAAAGGTAAATCTCAAATTCATCCTATATTTTCTCAAATAATAGATATAAACTTCGGTATGGATTCGGAAATAAATTTGGTAATTTTTTCAACGTTTCGTGTTGTAGGGAGCAAATAATACATAAAACAATTTGTGTAATATTTTATTCATATGTGTACTAATGTGCTTAATAACATAAGAAAAGATCAACATTAAATTTTATGCATATCTATTTTAAAATATTAAATTTGTTCTAATAGTTCGGATTACCACTTTCATCCCTCTAGGACATGTTTTGAAAATAGTCTCTCATATCAAACCTTCTCTGATAGTTCAACACATGTCCCTTCTGTAGTTCTGGTCAGCCAAAATCTAGCCTGTTCCGCTCTCTCCGCGAGTCTTGCAACTCCGTGCCTGCCAAGTCATCACGACTGGCCTAGCTGACAGCTGGAGTGACTGTAGTCCCCGAATGTCGCATAACAAATATTATTTTACTTTTTTAAAAAATAATTATAAACTTGTTTAAAATTTAAAATTAACCGGCACAAAAATTATAGCGACACCCTTATAGTGTCTCTATGAATATATGGGCCGTGTTTCCATCCCGTCTATTGGATCACGCGGGCCGCGCAACAAAGGAACACGACTAAGCAAAACTATGGGCCATCGAATCTCATCCCGTTCTGAGCTTGGGCCGGGATGTACGTGTCCCTGTCACGAATGTCGTGGAGCTACCAGGCCCATGATCCAAGTGACCTGTCCCCAACTTTTCGTTGACTACCGTATCTCATAATCATAAGAATCATAATAACACGCACACACCATCTCATATCCACTTTCCTGCTTTTAGTTTCACTGACATGTGGCCTCAAGCACCGACCCACGACCTAGGGGTCTACATGTCATGGACTAAAATCGCTTTTTTGTACGTGCGCTGGGTCGAAGGATGCCGGCCGCAACGCTTCGTCCTCCGCGTCCGCTTTCGCCTTTCCCCTCCTCCTCCTCCTCTCGACACCACCAACACAACACCACTCCACCGCCGTTCGAATATTCCAAGCTTGAGATTGGAGGAGGAGGGGAGGGGAGGGGAGCCGAGCGCAGAACCCTAATTACCTCCATCGATTGCTAACAGGTGCGCTGTTTCCTTTGTCTTGCGCCCCATCTTTGCCTGTCCATCCTTAAATACGGGAATTCTAGTTGTTGCTGTTGCGAGCTGGCGGGCTGCTGCCCCGCAGATTCGAGTAGCGCTTCTTGACGCACTGTCATTTCCTTGTGCTTGGCTCAAGGTATCTGTCAGTTGTTTGCATTTGGCTTCTAGTTTCGTGAGGTAGTCTCAGTATTTGGTTCAAGCTGTCTGCCAGCTGTTGTGCGAAGGCTGTTTTTTTTCCTTATCCAGTTGTGAATTGTGATTGTGGTCCGTTTGGGGATATATAACCTGCGCCTTCTGAATCGTATCCCAATGCCTTTCGATGCCACGACTGTTCTTCCGCAGTGGCAACAGAGTGTTGCCATCATTGTTATCGTGAATTGATTCAGTGCGTGTGCTGCTGCTCTTTAGTTTCGACATTCCTCGATACGCCATTATCGGTTGCAATTCGTTCTAGTTCAAAATCCGTCTTGCTTCCAGATTATTGAACTCGTGCTATACCATTCAGTCTTTTGAATTGTTCCTTGAGATGTTCAAGGCTGCTATTGGCTGGAGTTTTTTTTCCAACACTTGTTTGGCACTACGCTCTGTCAGTCAGTTGATTGGTTCATCCTAACGAAATGTCTTGCTTCACACGTTTTGCCTGAGCTTCATTTTTTCTGTTTGGGGAATACTTTTTTATTTTTGAAAAATGGAAATGATTGCCTTTACATCATAATGGAAAACAGGCGTGGTTGGTGCTTTTGTTATTGTGTTTGGTGTTGTGGTTGGCATGTACTGAAATTCCACTCTAATCTGTTAGCTCTGGCCAATCACATTAAAAAACGTTCGTTACAAGCCTAATGGCACTTCCTGGTAGCTGCTGCTGTTCTGATTTTCTATTTACACAGTTCAGAAGCAAATTGTAATGTAGTTGTTTGTTGGTCTTAGTTGAGACTGCTTATTTTCTGAGAAAGATGTGGTAACATGCCTTTAATGATGGTAATTTCTTCGTCTTTTGCAGCTCAGATCTCAGAGGCAGGGGAGGTAAAATGCCAAGAGCAAATGAGATGTTCAGGGCAGATTCTAGAATGATGGTGGTTTTTGGTGCCTTGACATCGAAACCAGAGCAGCTGACATTCGAAGAAACCCTCAGATTTGTCAAGAAAGTGAAGGTGAGTTGAATGTTTTAATAATATATTATGTCATCGCATGGTTTTCATCTCTGTGTAATCCAAACGCCTATTCTGAGTCATTGCCTTGTCTAGTAAGTTGCGATGATTTTGCTGGTACCATTCACTTACAGTCTAGTACTGAATCTCATCTCATGTTTTGATGCATAGAGTTACCAACTATCTGAAATCTATGTGATTGGAGGCACAATTGTGGGTTTGTAACCTTGGGATTGCGCAATGTGGTGGTGTGTGTGCTCGTGTGCAGTCCTTGTAATCGAAAAACAAAAACATCCAAAATGTGGGGTTTACATGTATTCCTACTTGTAAGATCCTGCTGATACCTGAGTCTAGGATTTTGAGTGAACAATTTTGTTGAACTTTTTTTTAAACCTACACTCCCTCTAGTCTAAACTATTATAGTTCACTTTAGCTTTGTCCTAAGTCAAACTTATCTAACTTTGACCAAATTTTTAGAAAAGTGTGACAACATCGACAAGTTGAAATACATGCCCTATCAAGACATGTTTCAAGGTGAATGTTTTTTTTTAAAAAAAAAGTGCTGGCAGGAGTTATGACTAGCTTTTAACGGAACTAGTTCCTTATTATAATTATAAATGTTGATGCATTGTTCAAAGAGAAGTTTGGCTTAGGACAAAGCAAAGGTGAACTATAATCTGAAACAGAGGGAGTAGCACATAGAGTAATCAGCATGATAACTTGCTTGCCCTGCAGGTAGCAGCTTTCTAATGAGTGATTGCTCATCATGTTGTATGTTAGCTCATCACCTGGGAATTGCAACCATAGTTCATAAAAATATATATATATATACTCTGGAGCTCCCCCCCAAAATGTGCTAGCTGTTTAAAACAATCAGTGGAAAAGAAATGAATGAGTTAATTAAGAATGCAAAGGTACATAGGGAAGAGAGACTGTACAAAGAGAACTTTTGACCGTGAAACTCAATTCAAAACTTCTGCTGGTCTCAGTTACTCGTGCTCTCATGACCTTTGCTTCACAGGCCCGCGATTACATGCTATACCTGTCATTGTTCGACATTCTTGGCAGAATGGAACTATCCCAGCTCGATGCCTACCGAGAGGTAGGCGAGTGCCATCCTCTTCCCGGCCACATTTGCTGAGAGTGGACCCTTATATCTCTCATTACTGTTTCTCTGTTTGCTTTCCCAGTTACAGCTGCTGTTTGGAAACCACCCGGATCTGTGCGAAGAGCTCGAGAAGTTCAGGCCACCGGTGCCTACAAAGCAGGCAGCAAACAACATCTGGCCCTGGGTCATTGTTTGCGCCGTCCCGTTGGTTGCGGTCAGCCTGATCCCGGCGCTCGGAAACCCAGTGCTGTGGTTCGTTCAGCAAACTGTCGGCGAGAAAATGGCCGCCTGATTGAAGAAACCACTGCAGTACATATGCGTGCAGCGGATGAGCGTGCGGGCCTCCTGTCATTTGCGCCATGGCAACTGGCAATCGAATCAGCATTGTCTTTATATATGTGTGTATATATGTTAGAGTAGCATTCTGGAAGGATACTCGTCTTCTTGGTCATCAAGTGCCGCTGAGCAAGAAATTTATGCCGGTACATGCTGTCCGGGCGCAACCGTGCAAGTGCAAGCCCACCAAACACATATAGCCCGTTTGGACATTTGAGCTGGGTTCTAAGTGCTAAAGATCAAAACTACGCCCAGGAATGTTATTATGCTAATGCGGTTGCCCCCTCCTGCTTTTTTGTCTATCAATGAGCTGATCAACGTTACGTTAGATTTTATTCTGCACTCTGGAAAAGATACGCTAATGATTAGTTGAGACTATCATTATTCCTGTGGATCGAATTTCAAGTGCTAGGTATTGTACTATATAGAACCCCGATAGAATACGTTGTTTGTCTATGTGTGATTTAGGGGCATAGTTGGATCACAAGAGTTAATTGCTAGTTGGAGTTCCCTAGCTGATTCATCTACTAGTCGTCCTGTTTAGATGTACAGGGGCTAGTTTTTAGCTAGCAAACAATTTGCACAGGTAGGCACTTATCACAGATTCCATATCAGAGTTGACCTTTCTCTGCCTGAAACTGTGACGAACAGGCAGGAGTGTCTGAGACAAACAGCCCTTAATCTGGTAATGGCTCACTGCGGGTACGCTGAGGTCGCTTTGCCGATACACTTTTTATGCCGGAGGGGGGGGGGGGGGGGGGGGGGGTGAGGAAAGTACAAATTTGCAATCTCCTACTAGTACCGACAATGTTTACTTGGGAGGAGAAAGTTTTTTTCGCTGGATTATACAGGTCAAGATCAGGGGGGCCTTGGACGCGCACGCAGACTCAGTGCTGGCACCAAACACGCTAAGGGCTTGTTCGGTTAGAGGTGGATTGAGGAGGATTGGAGGGGATTAAATCCCTTTCTATACAAATTTAAATAGGAGGGGATTTAATCCCCTCCAATCCCCCTCAAACCTCTTCAAACCGAACAAGCCCTAAGTAAAGCGGTCTGGAACGGGAGGACACATGCGCACTTGTGTTTGAGTTTGACACAGAGCTTTTCATCGGCTCGCTACGCTTTTGGAATCAATAATCAACCGCTTACCAAAACAACTGGATTCTGCGCCCTGCATATACATACATATATGGAGGCGAATTCCGGCAGGCCACGCGCTGGCGTTTCACGTTTGCACCTTGCACGAGTCTTAAGGCATGTTTGGTGTGGCGCCTAAGCCGCCACACTTTTTCGCCGGTATGGCGGCTTAGACACCACACCAAACACGTCCTTAGGCTTTTCTCAATGGCAATTTTCTAGCACTCTTTTCAACGTTGTTACGTCGTCAAAAGTGATATAAAATTATGAATGAAACAATAACTCTCAATGTAACATTTCGTTTCACTATTTCATACGCTAACATACTAATTAAATGTTGTAACATAATGGCCAATAAAAGTTAGTACAATATATGAAGATTAAACAAATCACACTCAATGTAGGTTTCACACGGTTTCCAAGATCTTGGAAACGAGTTGACATAGTTTTATCCCCATGAAACTAATTTTATCTCATTAACTCAATCCTCTTAAATGCTATGTTATATTATTAAAAAAATCTAATATGACACACTATTAAATATGCATGAAACCACCACTGAGATCAGGACTAATCCGCTCTCCAAGCTAGGAATTGCGTCCACCGATACACATTTCCCTTCGATCCCCGCGCACCTCTTTCGCTTCTCACTTAAGGTTTTGTTCGGCACGCCAGTATTTAATACATACTGAGATCCCGATGCACAGTGGGGTTGAGTGAATCCATCACATGTCACTTAAATCATGTGTGTTTTCAATTACGGTTGGGATTTATTACATGGCTAATTTTCCATTAGTTTTCATTATGTATCTAGACATAGTGTATATCAATGCATATATCAAAAGCTACGTATTTGGATAAGCTAAAACAACTTGTAATTTGGATTAGATGTAGTATATACTTTACATATTATGACTACATGGATTTTCTGAAATTGATGGTAAAAGGTAGGAACATTGGACTTAGAACAAACTAATATGATATGTAACAAAAACGAAGAGAGTAAAAGTTCCTCACTCTTTTTCAAAGATAAGATGTTTTACATTTTATAGATACATAGATTTTGCTATATGTACTTGGGTATACGTTATTATAAATATATAATAAAATTGATGTATATAAGAAAGCCAAAACATCTCACAATTCATTACTAAGGGAGTATGTATGTTAATATTTATAAGATTTAACCAGGTAAATACCCATGTGTAGCACCAAAAAAACATAATATAATGAAAACATATATATGAGTATATGTTATTCCATTACCTAAAAAGATAGTATATCATGATGTTTGAAACATCAATTTACATAAACTTTCACAAAGGATAGATAATCAAAATATAAGTCCAAGTTTTGATGCGAAGTTGTCCATGTCGACCTATTGTACTACTTTATGTCTATGGTACGCTAAATATAAGCTTGCACTTCTTTAGATATTAATTTTTTCTAGAATTTCCTTTCTATGATGATAGTTAGATCATAGTCGTTTTGTATTGTTTGGTCACCCTCAATAGTTTGGCTAAGAGAACATGATTTGCATTGCCACCGAGCTTAGTTGGTCACTAATCAAAGATGATCCATAAGATTTTTCAAGTCCAAGATACACTGTCAAACTTCTTGTAGTTGGATCATGTAGATGGTTGAAGTTATAGTTGGAAATATCCTATATATAAGTTGTTTGTTGTTTTTAAAGCTTAAGTGTTGTTGACTATCTTAGAAAGATAAGTATCAATGCATGAGATATTACCTCTTTTGTAGAGTTATAACTTGTTTATATACATTATTCTTCGTGAATATATCCTTTATCGATTTTTTATCCCCATTTCCTTTTTGTTTCCCTTCCCCCTTGTTCACATCCTTCCAATAGCCGACACATCCAATATCCTAATGTTCAATCTTATCATGGCTCTTGCTAGCGCTACATATAATTAGTCGTGCGAGAACACTAGTTCCGACAAGTGTACCTCAAAGTTAAGGGGTAGCTTGCCCCTGTGTCTTGTTAACGGTCATTACCAAACTGGGCTAAATAGGAAACTACTTTTGCTTAAATTGAAAAGGGAATGCCTTGTTGTCCAGTAAGCATAAGTGTATGTGAGGTAAAAAAATCCGCTTTCCAGCATGCCATCCTAACACAATTTTTGTGTCTTTTGTTCTTTTGGAAACCCCATATGATAAGCATGGTGTCGTTGCAAAGTTTGTTTGCAGGGTCAATATTCCTAAGCAATATGACTGGACATCCAATCTTAATCTTTAACACATGTGGAGGTAGACCATTGGGTGTCAAAGTGTTAAGGAATTTCTAATGGTAGTAGTTGTGCAGATTGTCCATCGCGCACTCTAAGCTTTAGTACACCATATCATCCGCTCGGACCTATAATTTTCATACTAATCATACCAACCTAGTCATTGCGTGTAGATAATATTGCTAAGAGGTGATACAAGCTTTGCTTGACATATTTGCATTGAGGTTAGCTAATATGCAATCAAATAGCATATCAAGATCACTATCTTTTTCCAAGTGTGTGGTGCACATATATCATGATGAATAATGATTTCGTCATCATAACTCACCTCTTCAAAACCTCCACCGACATGCAACAGGTATTCTGTAACCCACAAGTCACTCTTTGTCCCCATATTATGCATCGGTTTTAGATATCGCATGGAACCCCAAAGATATGACATCCATAGTGAGGCACTAATTATCTGAGCCATCGACCCTCTTTGTACAAAGGGAAGAACCTATCTAAAATCACCATTGAACAACATGGTTTTCCCTTAAAATAGCATCCCAATTCGATCCATTATTGAAAGTGCATCTAGCCCTTTGTGGGTTTTGGTGGATTGAATGACAACAACATTAAAGAACTAATCAAGTTGCTAAGTGCTGAACAGGAAAGTTAAGTATAAAGGATATACTTGAGTTTGACAATGAAAAGCAATCAAAGGTTCAACACAATGCAATATTGGGGATATTCCTCAAAGAGATAAGATGGATATGTGGATAGGAATATCACAAGCAAGATGAAAAAGCAAACAAGTTGGCAGATTCAGAACGAGACTTGAGATAAGCATGAATTGGAGAAGTCACATGCAAGAAGGTTTGCTATGATAGAAGAAAGAGATTAGGAAATAAAGGACATTGATCATATTTAGAAGAAGACGAATAATCAATGTACACTCAAGGTGGTGTGACTTAAAGAAAGCTTAAAAAGGTAAAGATAACAAAGAAAATGACTTCGAGGGACTAAGAAAATGAGAAGGTCAAAAGGACCAAGGTACCAAGGCTAAGGTGAAGAAGGAAGTACTTGCATTTAGTCAAGGGACTAATCAAGCTAGAGAGAAGTAATACATTGATCGAGTGATCTTTGTTGAAAGAAAGATGTGAAGGAAGGATGGACATTGATTATGTTGGTATTCAATGTAATATGACTTGGAGACAGCCTAATAAACTGAAGATGAGGCAAGGAAAGGGCTTCGAAGGACCAAGAAGGGTGAAGGTCAAAGCAAAGAGCTTTTGGGACTAAAGGATCACGACTAAGATGACAATGAGTACTTACAGGGGGTCAAAGGTTTGATCAAGACTATAAAGAGTCATGTTCTACTAGAGATCACAACATTAGAAGACGTGATTTTAAGTCATCGGATTAACTCATATATGATGAGGATGGTTCAAGTCATAAGGCTCAAAGGATGCTAGCTCAAGAGAAGAAGCACAGTCACATGTTCAAGCAGAAGGTATCAAAGATAAAACATGTTATGGCTCATAGTTGTGCAGACTTTGATAGAAATGACCAAAAGTTAGAAATATAGAAGAAATTGGATTTTGGGTTATTCCAGTGTTTGGATAGGTTCTTGATGACCATAGAAACATATAGGAATTCAATAGAGTAGTAGGTTTGCTTAGATTTGGAGTTCGAGGTTCCAAGTGCTAGTTGGAGCAAAAGGTTGGAGAAAAGATGCAAAATAAGTTGGTGGATTAGATGGAGCAAAATATATGACTTATAATGTTTGAATAGACTCAAGGAACATTTGTATAAATCATAGAGGTGCCAAATAGAAGAACCAAGTGAAGCCGAGAAAGTTGTGACAAGGTTGGACTCTCATCTAGCTGTTGTGTGTGCACCAAACCAGTTCGATGGTGCACTAGACTGAGTTCCCAGAGAGGCTATTTTAACGACTCAGACAGTTGGTGCATTGGACCAAAGTTTATTATGCACCAGACCAGTTACGCGGAGAGGCTATTGGAGAGGCTTTAGCGGATGGTGCAATGGACATGGGTCTGGTGTGCACCATACCTCCAACGACCAGAAAGTTCAGACAACAATCAAGTGATGTGGTGTTAACATAGCACGGTCCGGTGAGGTCTGACAGGGTATGGTGTGTACCGGACATGCTACAATGAGAGGTTCGATGCACCTAAAAAGTGTAGAATTTGGACAATGACTAGTTTGACTTTAGGGGTTATAGATACACCCTCCATGCCTCCATGGGTGACAAACAAGTGTTTAGAAGTGTATATACATATCCTAGCTAGTGGAGAACCCTATCTAGTGCATCTCTTTGTGAGATTGAATGATTAACATGTAATCAAGTGATAGTGAGTGTGTATGATCTAGAGTGCTTGTGCTTAGAGCAATAGATCCATGTAAAGAGCTATGAGAGGCAGAGCTTAGAAGAGTTAAGCAACCTCATGCAAAGTGTGCGAGCTTCGTCCATTCACTTTAGGAATCCATTAGAGAGCTTCCAAGTTGTGGAGTCTCGGGTTTGTTGTAAAGCAAACAAAGAGATAATGAAATTCTCGATTTATCATAAGTGGTGATAAACTTGAGCAAGGAAGAGTGAGTTGAAAATGACTCTGAGCCGATTGGCTACCTCCAATGCGGAGTAGGGAAGCGTTTGAGGCTTCACCGAACCACAGGATAAAAACCGTGTGTCTTGCCCCTGTTTATTTACATTACTTGCACTTCTTATTGTACATTTGGTTTAAGTGTTTGCGAAGTGCAGGTATTTATTGGACTAAAACATTGATCCACTGCTACCGATCAAATCAAGTAAGTTAAGTTCAATTGGGTAAAAAGTTTTTATCTTGGCCTATTCACCCCCTCTAGGCGACATCAAGATATTTAAGTACCGCCAAAAGCACTTCCAATTATATCATCGTGAACATTGTCCAGTGCATCAACAGTCTGCCTCCTTTATCATGGTAGCCTCATCCCAAATAATGAGAGACTATACTCCAAGTAGTTTTGTGGTACCACTTTGTTTTGTGAAGTTGCAAAAGGCCCCATATTTGATGGTGAGGGTCTTGAAGCGCAAATGGGCAGTTTTGTCATCAAGCATTATAGTGCATCAAACATGTCTAATGTGAGCATCGAACACCACAATGAATAAAGCACTCAAACAACTTGCAAAACAGGTGGTTTAGCTCTAATATGCACTAGCATACATGTCTGGTGGCATATTCGGTCTGAGCATTAGATGTTCGATAGGTTAACGACTAGTTTTAGAGTCATTAGGGAATAACCATTGGCAAGGCACCAGACATGTCTGGTGTCTTTGGTGGCTGGCAGAATCTTTATGATGGCTAGTTGTCCCCTCGCCTCTATAAATAGAGGGTGACCGATCATTCAGAGGAAGAGAGCACCTTGGGGATGTGTTGACTAACTACTGTGCTTAACTTTGGGCCTCTACTCACATACGATTGGTAGAGACCACATCCGATTATGTAAGAGAGCGATCCCTGTTGTGTTGCATTAGGTGATTGGATCAAGTGGTGCTAGGTGATCGTGTTGCAAGATGATATGCTTGTTGCTCTTGGAGGTTATCGCCTCTTGGATGGCGTAGAGGTTATGACTCCATAGAAGCATGCATGAAATTGTGTGTGGCTCCAGAGAGTAAAAGTTCTTCCCTCTATTTCAAATTATAAGATGTTTTATCTTTTATAGATATATAGATTTTTTGCCATGTACTTAAATATATATATTATACTGACTATACAATAAAAGAATTGTATACAAAAAGCTAAAACGTCTCACAATTCATTATGAAGAGTGTATTTATGTTAATGTTTATAAGATTTAACTAGGTAAATACCCATGAGTAGCACCGAAAAACATAATACAATGACAACATATGTATGAGTGTATGCTATACTATTACCTAAAAAGATACTACAATTGTGGTGTTTGAAACATCAATTTACATAAGTCTTCACAAATGATAAATAATTAGAATATAAGTCCAAGTTTTGATGCAAAGTTGTTCGTATTGACCTATTATACTACTCTATGTATATGATACATTAAATATAAGCTTGCACTTATTTTGGAATTATTTTTTTTCTAGAATATCCTTTTTATGCCAATAGTTGTATCATAAAGTTATTTTGTATTCTTTGACCATCCTCGATAGTTTGAATAAGAGCACATGCTTTGCATGGGCACCAAGCTATAGGCTGTCAGTAATCAAAGATGACCCAGAAGATTTTTAAGTACGAGATACACCGTCGAAGCATTTAGATGGCTGAAGCTACGTTTGGAAATATCCTACATATAAGCTAAAGTGTTGTTGTCTATCTTAAAAAGATATGTATTACCTTTTTTTGTAGAGTTAGAACTTCTTTATATACAATATTCTTCATAAATATTTCATGTCACGATTTATTATCCCCCTTTTCCTTTCCCCTTGTTCACATCCTTCCCAATAGCCGACACAACCAAGATCCTCATGTTCAATCTTTCCAGCACTCTTGATACCGCTACATATAATTAGTCATGCGAGAACACTAGTTTCAGCAAGTGTACCCCAACGTTAGGGACAATCTACCCCTATGTCCTGTTAACGGTCATTGCAATGCTGACCTGAATAGGAAACTACTTTAGCTTAAATTGGAAAGGGAGCGTCTCATTGTCTGATGAGCATAAGGGCATGCAAGGCAGAAAAACCTGTTGGAAAGGGAGTGTCTTATTGTCTGATGAGCATAAGAGTATGCAAGGCAGAAAAATCTGTTTTCCAGCATACTATGCTAACACAATTTATGTGTTTATGGTATTCTTTTGGAACCCCCGTATGATAATCTTGGTGTCGTTGCAAAGTTTGTCCACAGGGTCAATGTTCCCAAGCAATATGACTGGACACCAATCTTAAACTTTAACATATGTGGAGGTAGACCATTGGGTGTCACAATGTATACACGAAGTATTGAATAAACAATATGAATAATAAACCTATTTTTTCTTCTAAACCACTACGAGCCTCCCGAAGGGCACAATACATGATGACTTTCTCCATACTATCTCCTTTTTTAGTATCCATGTGTCACCCATGCTCACCTATAGGGAAGAGTAGAAGGTATGGAAGATCATCATAATACCCATGATACATGAACATCATGTCTGCTCTTATCTTTTCCATGTAAAACTATTCTAGAATTGACTAAAGACAACTACTACTTATAAAGCTGACGACATGTTATATGTTCTCTGGTCCAACCTTTACCTAGCCCTAGTTTGGAAACTCAAACCCCTCAAGATTGAAGGAGAATGGGGGGAGGGATTAGTTTAATTGTCCCTCAATCCCTATCACCCGAAGGGAATTTGAGTTTCCAAATTAGCCATCAAGGTTTTAGCGTGACACAATAGTCCTTGAGGTATTCAGTTCAATCCACACTCATAAGATGTTGTGAGTGCGGACTATCATGAAGGATATGTTATACATTTCTTTGTGTTTATCTTGTCATATTTAATTCTCAAATATGTTTTGAAAAAAAGAAAAGGCGATACTAAATTTTATGTCAAAACATGTCTTAAAACTATTTGGTTATTTCAGTGCTGAGTCGAATTGAATTGTTTGGTCTTTAATAATTTGCAATGTGTTTCAACCTTTCTTAGATGACCGAAATATTGAAAAATTGAACTAAATTCTTAGATATGATCAAACAAACATTTGTAGATGTGATTCTAAAATGAACTAAGCTAAGGAATTATGGGATGGAAAACTAGCTTTTATGTGAATTACTTATTACATAGAATAATTTCTCTACTGAGTTTATTCTCTAGAGTATCACTTTTATTAAATACTACTACCTCCACTCTCGAATATTTGTCACCACTAGTTCGTTTTTGAACTAAAACACAATAAATAAAATAAAACGGAGGGAGTAGTTTCTATATATAAAAATAGAAGGAGCACATTAAACTAACCGGAAGATCACATAGAAGATAAATAGACAGACAAATATGACCGAAAGAAAAAGTAATGTGAGCACTTGTGGATTGTATTGAACATACTAGCACGGACGACATTTTTATGGGGCCCAACTGCAAGGGTACGAGGACCAACAAATATTTATGGTAGAGCTTGCCAAACATTGGAGATTACATTGATGGAGTTCTTTGTGTTTTTTTTCGGATGACTTTGATATTTAGAGTTAGGTTTTGAGTTAAATTTGTTATTATTTTGTTTGGCTTGGGGTGATGAATTTAGCACATCGGACGGATCGCTCCCCACCATAGACGAATTCGGACACTTCTTTCTATGCGTATAGCCGTATACAAGCTATTTGGTCCGTCACCTCCAACTCAAGCAAACCCTAGCGCAGCGCTAAAGGTAGACAGTTCATTCCAGGAAGTATTTGTATTTGCGGCGATTCTATACGTATACACATCCTCCGTGATGTGAGTGACTTTTGTGACTCATGCAAGACGAGATAGAAAAATTATCAGCGCATTTCTTTCCAAACAACTCTCCGGTGATAGAAATAGAAAAATTAGGTTAACCTGCAGTGCGAGACGGGCCGCTGCCGGCGCGGTTCACCTCCACTGACGTGTGGGCCTCGAATGGCTAATCTGTCCTAACACGGGTAATCGCCCAGACCGGCACCCGTTGGCCGCTGCCGCTGCCGCTGCCGGGACCGGGAGTGCGCGTCCGACTGTCCGTGTTAACCACAAGCCTCCCAACGCGGTGAGCTCACCCTAGTCGGGTCCATCTCCGTCGTCCACGTCGCCCTTATCTCGGATCCGGCGGCGTCGGGCGGTGCAAGAACGGCCGCGGGCTGCGTCCCTTCCGCGATAGGTTTACTTTGCGGAGCCCTCACCCGCCCCTGTTCCTCCCAGCCCCCGAGCCGTTTCCCTTTCATTTCGTCTCTCCTCCTCGCTCCCTTTTCTCTTCTGGCGCCCCCACCCCCCTGGCGATTAGCTCCCGCCCGCCTCCCGCTCCGCTCCCCACCGCGCTCGCCGTGCTGTCTCGGCGCTGCGCCCGGCGGCGCCGTGAGGGTTGGAGGGTGCTCGTGGCCGGCAGATCCGGCGTCGGCGTCGGCGTCGGCGGACAGGCTCGGAGGTGAGATCGGCGGCGGGGAAGGGCAGAGCGCGCGAGGTGGTCGAGGGAGGAATCGGCTGCGCGCGGAGGCGGGGAGGAGGTCGAGCTCGCCTGGTGCTGCATGGGGGCATGAAGCGCGGCACCAGGGACGACGCCCTCATGGGGTCCCAGCTCAAACGCTCGAACGTTGTCCGATCCGATCCGTGAGTACTCGCCTCTCCGGCCCGTCTCGCTCCGGTTCCTCGCCGCCGCGGCTCTCACTTCTGCTGCTATGTTTGTATCTGTTTCCTTTCATTCTCGGCCTGGGTTTCGTCGCTTATCGATGGAGTTGCCGAGGAAACGGTCATATTTGAATCTGCTCGACTACTTCATGGTTGTTTTGCGTAAATTTTTTTGTTTGCTGAATTCATTTTCTTCCGCCCCAATTTCAAGTATAGTATGTGAAAATGTTTTTTCCTTTTTTTTGTTCTCCTTACGGTTTTATTATGTGATCCAACGGTCCGTTTTCCTATTGTGTATGTGTCGCAGGTCGGCTCAGCCACAGCATATGTCTGTGCCTGGTTCAGCGTCTGCGGCCGCACCGCCGCCTCAGGCTGGCGCTGCTCCGCCGGCGCAGCCGCAGCAGCCGTCCGGTGCGGCCTTTACCAACCAGAAGCTGACGACAAATGATGCGCTCGTCTACCTTAAGGCAGTTAAGGATAAGTTTCAGGACAAACGGGAGAAGTACGAGGAGTTCCTCGAGGTCATGCGCGACTTCAAGAGCGAGAGGTCGGTCCATTCTGCTGGCGCTCTGGTCAATCTGATCCATACCGTTTCCAAATGTTCCCCTTGGAGCAAAAATATTAGCTTTTCTGCGCGTTACTATTGTGTTGCCGTTCAACTGTTGGATGCAGGATTGACACCAATGGAGTGATTGTCCGTGTCAAAACGCTGTTCAACGGGTACCCTGAACTGATCCTTGGGTTCAACGCCTTCTTGCCTAAGGGCTATGCGATCAAGCTACAAGAAGAGAAGAAACCTGTCGATTTTGTGGAAGCTATCAATTTCGTGAACAAGATAAAGGTATAACATGCATACATGTATAGCCTTAGCCCAGGTTGATCTATCGTGCACCAAAGGTGTGATATGTAGCAAACTGGTGATTTGTTGCACAATTTTACCGTTCACAGAATCGGTTTCAGCATGATGAACAAGTTTACAAGGCATTCTTGGACATCCTCAACATGTACCGCAAGGATAATAAGTCTATCCAAGATGTTTACCATGAGGTTCTACTTTCTCTTATTGGTTTGCCCTTCTATGTCTACGCTTGTGCTAAATTTGTGTGTTTTCTTGTATTTTTCGGGCAGGTTGCTATGCTGTTCAAAGACCATAAAGATTTGCTTGAAGAGTTCCAGCACTTCCTGCCTGATACTTCAGTGGCTCCACAAGCAGTGGCCTCAAAGGGTGGTTTGGTTAAGCGGGAGGACAGGAGCTCTTTAGTGCCTCCTGCAAATAAGATCCTTCACAATGATAAGGTAGAGAAATGACTTGCAGTTACAGGCTCCACTTAATTTCAATTTAAACAGTTAAATAGCTTGCATGAAGTAGGATCGAGCAATACTATACTCCCTTTTCTAGACATCTCTTATTCTTAAAAGATACTTGACATGCCATTTTTCTCTCATTCTTCAGAGGGACAGAGTTTACCTGTCACATGCTGACCGTGATTTTAGTGTTGACCGTCCTGATGTGGAGCATGATCGCCAGAGAAGACGTCTTGATAAAGACAAAGAACGGAAGGTGGAAAGGGACAGAAGGGATTATGAGAGAGAAGACAAGGATGGTGAACATGACAGCAGAGACCTGGAGCTAGGACAGCGTAAGCGAAAGCCTTTTTCAAGGAATATCGAGGATAATGTAGGTGCTGAGACACACCAAGGAGGCCCCAGTGAGAATCATGGAATCCACAGTGTATCTGCTTCATCATATGACGATAAGGATGCGCTGAAGAGTAAGTCTTTTGGAATATTATGATAATAATTGCACATCATCATTCTCTTTGCTCAGTATGATATGCAAGATACTACACCATCCTTGAAAGTGAAAAATGTGATTTAGGTGCAGGATGACCTTAAACAATACTGGCTTGTTGATATTAATAAACAACACCATCCTTGATAGTTAAAAAATGTGATTTGTGTGCTGCAGGACCTTGAAATAATATGGATCATAGATGTTAAGAAATGATGCATAGATGTATTTGTTACTATGTGGCTGAATTGAGGTTGTTTTAGTATCATTTATTCATTTTCTGTAAAACCTTGCTCTGGCATTTTAAATACATAAGATGACGTGGCAGAAGTAATGCACAAACATGCTTACTGCTGGATTGTTTATGCTCTCAAGTCAGCTGTTTTCTTTCATATGTTGTAGAACTTGTTTGCCTTCCACTTTTTGGTTACTTAGTATCTGGCCAAATCTTTTTTTGCTATGAAGTGCCATTAGTATCTACAATTGGCGAAATTGTTTGTTCTCTGTTTGTTGGTTATGCCCATGCTTTCTCTTGCAATGTTAGGTGTATACACACATGAGTTCCATTTCTGCGAGAAGGTGAAGGAAAAGCTGGAGCATGAAGCTTACCAAGAGTTTTTGAAATGTCTACACATCTATAGCCAAGAGATTATCACAAGAAGTGAACTGAAGAACTTGGTTGGTTTCTTATTTTTTTATTTTATTTTACGATCATGCTTGCCTACCCCAACGTGCTTGGGACAAAAGGCTTTGTTGTTGTTGTTGTTGTTGTTTACGATCATGCTTAATATTTGATTTTTTAAATATTGCCACTCACTTCAGTTATAATATGTCTGAGTATCTTTGCAAGTTTACTTACCATAAAGTGGATCATGAATAAGTTACATTGATTTGTAGGTGAATGATATACTCCAACATTATCCAGATCTTATGGAAGGGTTTAACGAATTCTTGGAGCATTGTGAAAATATAGGTAATTTACAGACTTCATACGTTTGGATGGTAATCTCGTAATATTTCCTTTATCCAAGTTTCATGGTTTTACCTAGTCTTTTGCCCCTTGTCACAGATGGATTTCTTGCCGGTGTCTTCAACAAAAGTATGTGGCTTGAAGCTTTTCTTAACAACTTTTAATACTTCCAAAATATCATATTCACATTGATTATCTAATATGAAGGGCCAAGCACGAGGGCTGTTAAAACTGAGGATAAAGAAAAGGATAGAGATCGGGACAGGGAGGACAAGGATAGAGATCGGGAAAAGGAAAGAGAAAAGGAACGAGAAAGGCTCGATAAAGGATCAACATTCAATTCAAAGGAAGGTTCTAGTCACAAACCTTCTATGTTCTCTGGCAAAGAGAAGTACAACCTATCCAAACCAATATCAGAGCTTGATCTCTCAAACTGTCAACGCTGCACTCCGAGTTACCGGCTTCTACCTAAAAATGTAAGCTGATTCATATCATGTAGTTCTTTGTGTACCGTGTTTCATATAACATTTGGTTCAATCATGTTTTCAGTATCCCATGCCCCCAGCCAGCAACAGGACTGATCTTGGAGCTTCTGTTCTGAATGATCACTGGGTATCAGTGACATCAGGAAGTGAAGATTATTCATTTAAACACATGCGGAAGAATCAGTACGAGGAAAGCTTATTTAGATGCGAGGATGACAGGTGCTGATTTATCTTTGTTATACATGTCATTGTGCATTAAGAATCAATAGTTGTGGGCATATGAACTTGAATGAGAACAATCTTCCACCAATGCTATTAGTAAAGGGATAAGGGCTTGAAGAGCTACCACTAATATTCACTGTCATGTTGTTGGCCAGTGTTTACCTTACGTGAGTACTGCAATAGTATTGGTCCTAAACTTATACTTGGTTGGAAGAAAATAAAAACAAACCCATTTGCTAAACTGCTTTTGTGTATTTGATTAGTCAATGTTATATCTGTTATCCATTTTTTTATTTTTTTTAAACTGCACGCGGAGCATAGTAAATTGTGCTCCCTCAAGGGGTTGACAGATTTCTTGGAGCTTGGGTTTTGTAGCTATGTTGAAAGCATCTAGCTGAGTTATCTTGTCAATAGTTTGGACCAAATATAAACATTTTAAAGCATTTTAATTGTGTGCAAGCAACAGATCCAAACTGGATCTTGGAGTTGAAGCTGAGCAAACCCCCTTACTGTTAAGAAATAGTCCATGTTACATGCCATATTTTCCAAGCCTACGTTGCTTTTATTTCATGCATTGCATGCTTTTGTTGCTGGACCGTTTTGTATAAGGGTATATGTCGATGTGCTACATCTTTCCTTTTTTTTCGGTTACCTTTGTTTTGACAGAATATCGTTACTTGTGTGCTTTAAGTGCAGGTTGTAAACCATTAAACACAATACAGAATCAGTGCTAGCGGAAATCTGTGTTTCTTGGTCCAGTTGATTCTCAGAATGATATTGGTTGCTTGTGATCAAAGTGGAAATCAGTTTCTCCTGCACTTATGTATAAATTGAGCAGTTAGGGTGGAGAACAAGTCAACTGCACTTCTTTTGAGATTTTTTTTGAAATTGACAATCTTATTAATCACGATGCCCTAAATTGTTTGAGACCCAACTTCAAACCGAGCTTAATGAGCCGAGCCGAAGTTGAAAGTCATTCAAAATCAGTTTATTTTTATTTTAAAAGAAAAAATGAGTTCAATTGGAGCATTTTTTAAATGAGCTACTGAGGCGGCTCAATGAGTTTTTTTGTTCAGCCCTTCTAAAAAACTCAGCCGGGGAGGGAATGATCGCCCTCCCGGTATAATGCCTGGGGTCGACACTCGAGGATGCATACAACCCACCGATGGCTAAGAAGAGACCGAAACATTGGCCCCGATCGAGAAAATCTCTGAACCTTGGCCCCCATTACTAACGGGCCGGTGTCAACCGTCTACTCTGCAACGGCCCAATCGGAGGGGTGG
The DNA here is from genome assembly GCF_902167145.1 of Zea mays. Taxonomy (NCBI): domain Eukaryota; kingdom Viridiplantae; phylum Streptophyta; class Magnoliopsida; order Poales; family Poaceae; genus Zea; species Zea mays. The sequence continues at coordinate 28,952,157 of NC_050098.1, read as the reverse complement.
TGCACGCACAGGACATCGTAACCCGAGAGCGGATGAGGCGCAGCGAGGGGATTTTTTTTAACCAAGCCAGAAAATTCGCCCTTGAGGGGAATCGAACCCTGGGTCTTGGAAGGCTACTTGGAAGCCTTAACCGCTAGGCTAGAGGTCCTTTCACGTCCAGCCCTACTAGCAGTTGTATTACTGATGTTTATGTCTTAATGACACACTCTTGTAAGCTTGAATAGATTAAGAACAGAATCAATGTTAACAAATCTAAAGGTTCTGCATGTGTTACGTGTGCACATATTGCCTTATTACCTATAATTATGCCATCTAACCAGCAAAGACTCAAAATCGGGTTACTAAATTTGCCGGTCCAGGCTGTGGTACTACTATAAATAGCTGGTCACTAAAAATTTTCCCGTGCTAAACAGTATCGTTTGTTTTTGTTCATGACCGATCAATATTTTTGTTCTTTATAACCTATACGTGTGATGCTTACGTTCAGTGGCGGAGGACGAACAAAAAATTAGATATGGCAGAATAATTTGAAGCTAACAAATTGGGAAAGCAAAACACAAAATCAAAAGCTTAGAGTAGAAAAAAAAAGAAAATAAAATGACAAGGCAATGCCGTACCTATGGTTTGAACTCAAGATCTAATACTTCAAACACAATGTCACTACCACTGAGTTACGAATGCATGTATGCCTATAAGAAAATAATGCCATACCTATAAAAATATTTTTGCCAAGTTATGGTGGGCGCCATAATAGGTCCTCTGCCCATGCTTACGTTGATTTAATACATGCTGGTTGGAACTTATTTTTAAAATTTCAGGTTTGAGTTGGATATGCTGTTGGAATCAGTTAATGCAGCGACTAAGCGTGTTGAAGAGCTGATAGAGAAGATGCAGGACAACTCAGTCAAACCTGAGAGCCCAATACGCATCGATGAACATTTGACTCGTAAGTATTTGTTCAGGCATAAGTTAAATATTCGAGGATACTTGAACTGAATGAACTTTGACTGTTACTGTTGATTGATACCGTTTTCAGCGTTGAACCTGAGGTGCATTGAGCGACTGTACGGTGATCATGGTCTGGATGTGATGGATGTTCTACGCAAAAATGCTAGTGTTGCATTGCCAGTTATTCTAACTAGGCTCAAACAGAAGCAGGAGGAGTGGTCAAGGTGTCGATCAGATTTCAACAAAGTTTGGGCCGAAATATATGCCAAAAATTATCACAAGTCACTTGACCATCGTAGTTTCTATTTCAAGCAGCAAGATACGAAGAACCTGAGCACAAAGTGTACGTAAAACTTCAATTACATGTGAATGTTTCTTCTGGTTATAGTTGCACCATTTCCTGGTCGCTAAACTATACTATTTATTTCTTGTGTTGTGTAGCTCTCCTGACAGAGATAAAAGAAATTAATGAGAAGAAAAGGAAGGAAGATGATGTGCTCCTTGCCATTGCTGCTGGAAATAGGCGGCCTATAGTTCCCAATATGTCATTCGAGTATATAGACTCGGAAATCCATGAAGATCTACATAAAATCATTAAGTACTCCTGTGCTGAAGTCTGCAACTCTTCAGATCAATTAGATAAAGTGATGAGAGTATGGACAACTTTTCTGGAGCCAGTTTTGGGTGTTCAGCAAAAACATGGGTCTGAGGATCCTGATCTAGTTAAGACCAAGAGCCGAACAACAAAATTGGGTCTTGCAAATGTGAGAGAAAGCAATACCATAGCTGGGATTGTCTCCAAGCAAAGCAATGGCGATGAAAGTGAACAAGGTCCGTCATCTCGGGCTAGATTAGCAAATGGAGTTGCAGCGGGCACTCAAAATGGTTTCCATGATGCAGATCGAATTGCCCGTAAAGGTGAAGAACCATCAAACGCTATACTAAATGGAAGAGTGCATGGTGCTGTCTCTGCAGATGAAACACTTTCCCTGATCACACAAAACATTGCTTCTACCGAGCGACCAGCAGAAAATGCTGCTGCTGTTAGGACTGAGCAACATAAGGCGAACTTGGTACTTACGCCAGGTTTGTTCTGCTGCTTCAATATTCTTCGTGCCCAAAAACATGTTGATTAGGTTTCATACTGCTAGTTCTTATAATCTGAATTAATTTGTAGGCATGAATGCTTCTAGAAGTTCTCATGATGCAGTTGAGGTGGCTGGTGAAGGCAAGACTGGCAATGAAACATTGCTTTCTGCCGAGGTACAGGATTAAACTTTGAGCTATGCACAATAGTTGGATATTTATGTATATGTACATTAAATTCTTTCCACAAAAAAGCATCCAGCAAATTCAGTGAGCCATATTTCTATTTTTTCTTTGGCAGGGAGGGGAGAGGTTGGGACCATCTTTAAATGGCACCAGCGAGGGAATTAAAGGGCGCCTAAATAATGATGGTTCTGTGCCCCACACTTCAAAAGTTGAAAGAGAAGAGGGTGAATTGTCGCCTAACGGAGATTTTGAAGAGGACCATTTTGTTCCTTTCGAAGATGGAACATCTAAAGGAAAGGAAGATTCTACAAGCAGACCATTCCATGGTAGGCCTGGGGAAGTGGTACCCTCTTCTGCCGAGGCAGCTGGTGAGAATGATGCTGATGCTGATGACGAGGGTGAGGAAAGTGCTCAGAGGTCTACTGAGGACAGTGAAAATGCTTCAGAGGCGGGTGAAGATGCATCGGGTAGTGAATCTGGTGATGGTGAGGAATGCTCTCGTGAAGATCATGATGAGGAAGAAGAGGATATGGATCACGATGATCAGGATGCAAAAGCTGAAAGTGAGGGTGAGGCAGAAGGAACAACTGAAACACATGATGTGGAAGGGGGAATATCACTACCACTTTCAGAACGCTTTCTGTACTCAGTTAAACCACTTGCCAAGCATGTACCTACAGCTTTACATGATCGAGAGTTCTCACGTGTATTTTATGGAAACGATTCATTTTATGTGTTGTTCAGACTACATCAGGTCAGGTTTCAAGGACCTTTTGTTTTATATCTCTGCATTCACTTTCTTTTTGCTAAATAAATGTCTACTGCAGATTTTATATGAGAGACTACTTTCAGCAAAAACTAATTCTTTCACTGCTGAAAAGAAATGGAGGAATTCTAAGGATACAAACCCTCCTGATTTATATGCAAAGTAATATTTGCTTTCCTGCAGTGTTAACAATGCATCATATCCGTATGATGAATAACTGACCAATCTTTCCTATGAAGGTTTATGAGCGCGCTGTACAACTTGCTTGATGGTTCCTCTGACAACACCAAATTTGAGGATGACTGCCGAGCTATTATTGGGACTCAATCATATGTCCTCTTTACTTTAGATAAACTGATTTATAAAGTTGTGAAGCAGGTAAGTTGCTCTACCCCTTTGTACTGTCACTTTTTTTTTGTGGGCCTGGATGACAGATCCATTATTCACCTTCCTGATGCCAGCTTCAAGCTATAGCAACAGATGAAATGGACAATAAGCTTCTGCAACTATATTTATATGAAAAATCAAGATCTCCTGGGAGGTTCTTTGACCTAGTTTATCATGAAAATGCCCGTGTTCTACTCCATGATGAGAGCATATACCGATTTGAATGTGTAAGTAAGCACCATTTTATGCAGTTTCTGATGGTATCCACGCCTAAAATTTTTCTTCTCCTGTACATGTGGTAAACGATAGCTCTTGTCTTGTTTACTACAAATATTTCAGTTGTAATGTACTGTTGGCAATTAATCATGCTTTTCTTTTGTGCAATGATACTGATTAGTTTGTGATGTTAATGGCAGTGCTCGAGTCCGACAAGGTTGTCTATTCAGCTGATGGAATATGGTCACGAAAAGCCAGAAGTGACTGCAGTATCAATTGAACCAAATTTTTCTTCGTATCTTTTTAGCGAGTACTTGTGTAGTACGCCAGACAAGAAATTATCTGAAGGCGTCTACCTTGGAAGGTATCTTTTTTCCAACCCACAGCGAAACTCCTGATTCCATTTCCCTTGTTTGTGCCTGATTGTGTGTTGCTCTTCCAGGAATAAGCGGAAATATTCAAATAATGATGAACCTTCAGATTCTTTGAAGGCAATGGATGGTATCAATGTTGTGAATGGTCTTGAATGCAAGATATCCTGCAAGACCTCGAAAGTATGCATTCTTGTTTCGACTGGACATTCCAGCACAAGCTTTATTGTAGTTGGGAATAAAACATATCTGGCAATGCCGTGGATGCAGGTTTCATATGTCCTTGATACTGAAGATTTCTTGTTCCGGCTTCGGAAGAGAAGGAAAATTTTGCGGGGCGGGAATGTGCCCGACCGTTTGCAGATTTCATCAATATCTGCTGCAAAAGTGCAGCGCTTCAATAGGTTCCTATCCAAACCATAGGATCATTTGGCATACAAATGGTAATTCAAATAGCTTCCAACTCGCAGACCATTTGATGTTATGCTGTGGTTGATACCTGTGGCTATCTAAACCAATTCCTTAAAAAAAGCATCATACTTTTCTATGCTCAATTTTAGCATTTTTTTGTTTGTCTCGGACAAGAATTTTCTATCTATAACAGTCCATTGCCTTTTCACCCTTTGCAGTATCGAAACCTGTTGCTGGGGTCCCAGCTGCTTGGCTTGAACAATGATTCCATCGACGTCGCGGAGTCCCCTTTCGGAATAACAGATGGGAAGACATAGGGTAAATACAGCAAAGCGAAGCGAGCATGTAGGCCACAGTAGTCAGTCTGTTGTTCCGAAAGATGTGTATATATGTATTAGCAGCATGATTGTTCTGATTATCTTTTTACTGATTTTCGATGGTAGGTCTATTCCATCAAGTATTTAACTAATCATTTGTTGCTGTTGGTATAGGTCTTTTGTTCTTTTAGCCGTCGTTTTGCATTGAAGATATGTAGCCAAAATTAAAAACCTGTGTCGAACAGTTATGTAGTCTTGGCTCCATTAATCAAACGGACACCGTAATTTCTTGGAGCCTTTTGGTGAGGTTGCCAGCAACCTCTCTTGTGTATCCAATTCAATTGAAGTATAGGATGTGTGTTACTTCTTGATGTTGTGTAAGGTGGCCGAAATTAGTGGACGTGCCATCCACTATTTTTACTATTAGATTAGAACATATCTATAAAATCTAGAGAATGTGTAAACCGTTTAGTCTTGTTCGCCATATTGATTATCATTTTAATGTATTGGCATGGATGGATGGAAATGGATTTTGATTTACTATAAATTTAAATCAACTCAATACCATCTAATCCACATAGCATAGGTTAAGTGTGGAACGAACAAGGCCTTATGTATTCCTTTTAGGAAAGTCTAAATTACTCCCCTAAGTTTGGCACATGTCCAGATAACTCTCTTAACATTTGGTTTAGTTTACTGTAACTATTTTGGTCGGTTTAGTTTATTCTTTAACAGGAGTTATTTTTTTATTCACGTATAAGTTGAGTTTTAATATCATTTTTTGACGTGACATGACATAATAAGTTATGTTTTGAAAAATATATCTTAAATTTTTGCCACTAGGTATGGCGCCTGCCATAGTGGGCCCTCCACAACTACCCATCGCCGTCACCATCACCACCGACAAAAACTAGGTCCCCTTTCCCTCCATACCACTAGTTGTCGTGTGGTACTTGCTCCATCGGCACCTCGAGCACCACCATCGCATATCGCTCGCCAGGGGCGTAGACAATGGGTGGTCCGGGTGGGCCACGGCATATCCTAAGCCGGCCCACCGGACCACCAGCCCACCAAGATCCATATAAAAAATACTGATATATATTATATTTGCATTCTAATATATACATTTATAGACTTAAATGTTAAATCTACAGTGTTATATTTTGAACTATATACTAAATTGTTATATATTAAATTAAATTATTTATAAAAAAATTTTAATGGCATACCTCACGGAAAAATTCTAGCTACGCCACTGTCGCTCGCCTATAAAAACCCCACCAGCTTCCTCAGTTTCTATTACACTCAAAGCAAAACACTCGATAAAACCCTCTATCTAATCGCAAGCAAGTCCGTTTTCCACTCTCTCCCCTTGAAATTACTAAGCTTCCACAATGATCGGTGATTCATGGGTTGAAGATTGCGCTACATGGTTCATAATCTTTGGTACCCTCCTCTATGTAATGGTAATACTCTTTGATAGAGCCCTCTGGTGGGAAGAACAAAGAGAAAGAAAGAGGTAGTGAAAAGAGAAAAGAATGGGCGAAGAGAAGATGAGAAGAAGGTTATCCTAAAACCAATCCTGTGCTAGTCATCTCTCCCCAGCCTGCTCAAACAACAACAATAGAAGAAGCCCCCATATCACCCATGCTATGAGGTACTTCAAAGGGATAAAGTCCCCGAGATTCAAGAGTTCTACCCACGTTCATTTTAAGCAGGTTAGTGTTCCAGTAAGGTTGCTACTATGAAGAAAAAGAAGATCTATATATGCAACAAGCTTGTGGAGGACCAGATCATCCGGACATATAAGTTTTTAGATGAGAAGTGATCACCCAAGTTTCATATATGAAGCATCAAAAGACCAATTAAGGAAAGGATCCATGGGTAAGTTTGTATGAGGAAGGTTTGCGAGTTGGCATCATTGCTTCACCAATAAGTAGTTGCCACACAAAAACTAGAGTTTGAGGGTGAACTTTGAGCGGCCAGAAACAGCGCAGACAAACAACAAGAAGATGCTTCTGAAAGGACAAATATTGTTGAAGTTCCATCTCCTAGAAGAGTCTGTAGATCGAAGATATGTAGCTAAAGTATAGCTACACCCATAACCCTTCTTGAAAAAGGAAATGTGCTATATGCCATTTCTAACTAGGTTTTGGTGATTCATGACAAACACAACCCCAAGTACTAACTAGTTTGCTAAGTATGTACTTGCATGTTCATAAGTGCTAAATTACAAAATCCAACTTAACTTACTGCTCAAACAGAGGCAACATAGGGCAAAACTTGGATGAGGTAAGCTAAGTTCACATGTTTGGATAAGTTCTAAATGCCCTTAGAAATGTTTTTGAGCACTTTAGCGAATTTAGAAAGTTTGTTTTGGGAGAAAGTGTTTTTTGGTGCCTGTTTTGAGTTGTAATAGGAATCCTAAGTAAGAGATGAGCTACAAGTATGAATCTATGACTTGGACTAGTCAAACACATTACAAATAAGTTCGTCTAAGTCATAGGAAAGCTCTCAAAGACAGTCAAACTGAATTGGAGAAGAAAATAAAAAATAAGTCAAATTTGAACTGTGTAGAGGTGCACTGGACCAAGTGAGCAGAGAGCTATGTAGAAAGTCTTCGGCGGCCTGGCACACCGGATTAGTCCGGTGGTGCGCCGAAGCACTTTTCTAGAGACGACTATAGAAGTGACCTTAGCTGGCAGGCACACTGGTCTAATTCATTGGTGCACCAGACCTTGGGTTCAATGACTCTCTTAGCCCGTCAACAGTCATCTCAACGGCTAGCTAACATGTGACCAGTTTGATGGTGCACCGGATCAGACTGGTGCCCCACAGAGTGGGAAGGCTGGAGAAGACCCCGTTGATAGCGGGCGACCATTGATGTCCGATGGTGCACCAGATCGGTCTGGTGAGCCAGCGCAGAGCAGATTTTTAGTAGTTTTCTCAACAGCTCTTTGGGGGCATTTAGGCTATAAATACCCCCTAACCGACCTCCTCGAGTAACCATTTCACTCAAGAGAAACACATTCATTCCTAAGCATTTGAGCAACACTACAGAGAGATCCAAGCACCAAGATTCACAAGAAGTCTAGAAAGTTGTGCTGCAAGTTGTGTGCTTGTGTTCTTGATCTTTTGGTGTTTTGTTGTGCTCTTATGTGAGCTTCTTTCTCCCTCTTGCTTCCATTGGAGTTCTAACCCCATTCATTGTGTATGGATAGCAAGAGTCTCCAATCTCTATTGAGTACCTTGTGAGAAGGAACATCGATCAAAGGAACTGAGGGCTCAAGCTTGATCTTTGGATCGCTTGAGAAGGTCGAGAGAGACCTAGTCCTTTGGGACACCTCAATGGGGACATAGATTCTTTGGAACTAAACCTCGTTAAACACATTGTTGTGTCTTGTGTTCTTTACTTTCCGCAATTTGTTTTCTCTCTCACTCCAAGTTCTTGCTACAACTTCACTTGTGATATTGCTTTTGTATTAATTCTGCAATCAAGATGAGCATCAAGTGCAGAACTTCCCTCTTCCCTTGCTCCATTTGATTTAGATCTATAGCTAACATCTAATTTGGGATTAAAGTTTGGTTTTAAGTTGTGAAATTTTAGGTGTTGCCTATTCACTTCCTTTAGGCAACTATCAATTGGCATTGGAGTCCGACGCTTCATTTAAGGGTCTAAAAACCCAAAGTGAGGTCAGGAGAAGAATCCCAAAAGATGAAGAGGAAGGAGGTGGAAAACAACAAAGAGAAGGAAGTGGAGAAGCCACAAGATAAAAAATAGAAACCCACTGACTCGAATCACAAGAAGAAGGATGACTACTATGAGACAGACTCAATTTCATCGCCACTAAGTAGTGACGAATCCTCCTACAAACATCATCATCAACAAAAGGCAATTAAATCTAGTTTTAATCACACTCTACTTAATTATTATCGCATTTTTTGAAATTCCAAAGCCTAATTACTTTCTGTTCCTCTTAGTAAACCACCTCACTTTGATGGTGAGAATTATTCTTGGTGGAATCATAAATTGAAAATTCATTTATACTCACTCCACACGAGTATTTGGGATATTGTTGAGATAGGATGGAGATCCTCGACGTTGATGATGAGAACTACAATCCTATGGAGGTGGAGGAAATCATACACCACAATTCCTAAGCCACTACGGTATTACTTGCTTCTCTATGTAGGGAAGAATATATTAAGGTGAATAGCTTGGAAAGCACCAATGATATATGAGACACTCTAAAGACGACACACGAAGGTGACAAGATCACCAAGATTACCAAGATGGAGCTCCTAGAAGGGGAGCTCAGAAGATTTGCTATGCTTAAGGGAGAAGGCATGTAAGAGATGTACAATCATCTAAAAAGCCTGGTGAATCAAGTTCGCAACATTAGGAGCAAGAAGTGGATGAACCATGAAGTGGTAAACTTATGTTAAGATCTTTTACTTCACGTAATGCTACTCCTGTATCTTTGGTTCATCATAATCTCAGGTACAAGAAAATGTCTCCTGTGGAAGTGCTTGAAAAGTTCCTTAGCCATGAGATGACGGTGAGGGACTCCAAGTACATTAAAGACTTGGCGCAAGGGAATGTCCCCTCCAATGAACCACAACACGTTGCCTTCAAGGCAACAAATGAGGAGAAGGAGGACATCCCAAACAAAGTGGCGCAAGTCAAGGTGGCCGACCTCAATGATGAGGAGATGGCTCTTATCATCAAGAGATTCAAGCAAGTTCTGAAGGGCCAGAAGAACAATGATAGAAGCCAAGGGGAAGTGCACATACGTCAAATATGGTAAGACTAGTCACTTGATAGCTAATTGTTCATATAATGATAATGATGACTAGGAAGAGGACAAGAAAGGGAAGAAGATAGAGAAGAAAAAGTTCTACATGAAAAAGAAAGGTGAATCCCACATCAACAAGGAGTGGGATCTAGACATTAGCTCCTTCGACTACGACGATGAAGGCCTTGCCACAATCGCCTTCAACAAGTCTTCTCTCTTCCCCAAGTTCAACCACACTTGCTTGATGGCAAAAGAGAAAAAGGTATACTTTAAAGATACTCCTAAATATAGAAGGATGAACTCTTGGGGAAGCAAGAGGAACTACTCTATGATGAGCATGATAAACTTGTCAATTTAGAAAAGACCCTAGCTCATGAAAAGGAGAAAAATAAAATTTTGTCTAAAGAGCTAGTTGTTTGCAATTCTTCAATTTCTAGTCTTAAACATGCTAATGATGATCTGAGTGCTAAGATTGTGAAGTTGAATGAATGCCATGCATCTTCATCTTCCATTGAACATGTTTTAGTTTGCAATAGATGTAAAGATGTTGATTCTTGCATCTCTAATGTTACTATGATTGCTAGCTTGAATGATGAAATTTCTAAATTATCTGTTCAAGATAAAACTTGCAAGGATGAATTAGAGAAACTAAAATATGCTAGCGGAGCCTATTTGAGTGGTAGGCATCCCATGATCAAAGATGGTATTGGATTCCAAAGGGGAACAAAAGAGAACACCAAGATCCATGATAATGACCATAATTCCTCAAAGTTCATTAAAGAGAAAGGGAAGGCACCTATGATTCATAATGTTCATTCTTCTTGTGCTAATGTTGCTCATAATGCTCATATTAAAAATACCCATATTTCTCATGCCGTGATTGCAAGCACTTCTCACTCTTCATTTGCATGATCATCTCATGCTAGGAATAGGCATCATGATCCTCATGCTAAATATGTTCATATATAAAATGCCAAGAAAAAGAATGCATCAGCCGGTCCATGTGTTTCTTATCACACTTTTGATGCCTCACATGCCATATCTTGCAAATTCGGTAAAGTTGTTGCTACTCATATTGGGCCTAGGCACAAGAATGGTAAAACTTGTGTTTTGGTACCAAAATCTTATATCACTAACCTCAAAGGACCCAACTTAGATTGGGTATCTAAAACAAAAGCATAAACATGTTTTTGTAGGTTTATGAATATGGGGGCACAAGCTAGGTCATTGATAGTGGATGCACAAACAACATGGCGGATGAGAAGAAAATGTTCTTGTCCTATGAAAGAAACAAGGACTCCCAAGATGCTATTACTTTTGGAGATGGGAGTCAAGGCAAGGTAAAGGGGTTAGGTAAAATTTGCAATCACCACCGAGTATTCCATTTCTAATGTATTTTGGTGGATTCTTTAGATTACAACTTGCTTTCGGTTTCTCAATTATGTCAAATTCGTTATAATTACTTATTTACCGATGTTGGTGTTATGTTATTTAGAAGAAGTGATGGTTCAATGCTTTTGAGGGTGTGTTAAAGGGAAAGCTTTATCTAATAGTTTTTTGAATGATAAAACCCGAACTTGATGCATGCTTAATTACAAACACCAATATGGGTTGGCTGTGGCATCACTGAGTTGCCCATGTTGGAATGAAGAACCTTCATAAGCTTCTAAAGGGCGAACACATTTTAGGACTGACCAATGTTTACTTTGAGAAAGACAAGCCATGTGAAGCATGTCAAGTAGGAAAACAAGTTGAAACAAGTCATCATACCAAGAACGTAATGCCTACATCGAGACCATTGGAGCTATTGCACATGGATCTATTCGGCTCCATTGCTTTTATAAGCATCAGTGGGAGTAAATATGGCCTTGTTATTGTTGATGATTATACATACTTCACTCTGGTATTCTTTTTACAGGACAAAAGTGAAATCCAAGGCAAGTAAAGAGATTCTTGAGAAGAGCTCAAAATGAGTTCAACTTGAGAATCAAGAAGATTATAAGCGATAATAGAATAGAGTTCAAGAACACACAAGTCCAAGAATATCTTAAGGAGGAAGGGATCAAGCATGGGTTCTCCTCTCCTCATACAACACAACAAAATGGCATGGTGAAAAAGAATAATAGAACTTTGATCGATATGGCAAGAACTATTCTTGAAGAGTACAAGATGTCGAATCAGTTTTGGGAGGAAGCGGTCAACACGGCTTGCCACACCATCAACCGATTATATCTTTATCGACTCCTCAAGAAGACTTCGTATGATCTCCTAACTGGTAACAAATCCAATGTATCTTATTTTAGAGTCTTTGGGAGCAAATGTTATATTTTGGTACCAAAAAATAGAAATTCTAAATTTACTCCTAAAGTTGTACAAGGGTTTTTACTTGGATATGATTCAAACATAAGGGCATATATAGTCTTCAAAACATCCACTGATTGTGTTGAAGTTTCTTGTGACATTGTGTTTAATGAGACTAACAGCTCTCAAAGAGAGCAAGTTGATCTTGATGAAATATATGAGGAGGAGGATCCAAGCAAGTCGTTGAAGAACATGTCCATTAGAGACGTGCATCTGCAAGAACATCCGCAAGTGCAAGATCAACCATCCTCCACATAAGCTCAACCTCCAACTTAAGATGAGGAGGAAGAAGCACGAGATGGTAGCAATGATCAAGGATGAGTTGAGGAAGAACAAGAAAAGGAGGATGAAGATGAATTACCACCACTCAAAAGCCAAGTGCCACACCCAAGAGTCCACATTATTCAAAGAGACGTAAACAAGGGAGTAACTACTCGTTCTAGAATTGCTATTTTTGTGAACAATATTCTTTTATGTCTTTTATTGAGCCTGTCATGATTGAATATGCTTTGAATGATCTATATTGGGTGATGACCATGCAAGAAGAGCTCAACAACTTCAAGATGAATGAGGTATGGAACTTAGTACCATGTCAAAATAGAACGTTATGGGAACCAAGTTGGTCTTCCACAACAAACAAGACAAACATGGTGTGGTGACAACGAACAAGGCGATACTTGTTGCAAAAGGTTATGCACAAGTTGAAGGTTTGAATATTGATGAAACCTTTGCACTTGTACTAGACTCAAATCTATCCATATTTTATTGGCCTATGCTACTCACCATGGTCTTAAGTTGTTTCAAATGGACATCAAGAGTGCATTCCTTAGTGGACCTATCAAGGAAGAGGTCTGTGTTGACAACCTCCCGACCTCAAAGATGATAAGTATGACGATCATGTATTTAAACTCAATAAGGCACTCTATGGGCTTAAGTAAGCACCAAGAGCATGGTATGAATGCATGAGAGATTTCCTTATTGCTAATTCGTTCAAGACTGGAAAAGTTGATCCTACTTTATTCACTAAGACGGTTAATGGAGATTTATTTGTATGCCAAATTTATGTTGATGATACTATCTTCGGTTCTACTAATCAATCGTCTTATGAAGAATTTAGTAGGATAATGGTAAAAAAGTTTGAGATGTCCATGATGAGGGAGTTGAAGTTCTTCTTAGGATTTCAAGTCAAACAACTCAAGGATGGCACCTTCATCTCCCAAACTAAGTACATGCAAGTATCTTGAAGAAGTTTGAGATGAAGGATGTTAAACCCATCAAGACACCAATGGGAACCAACATACATCTTGATCTTGACACTGGAAGTAAATCTATAGATCAAACGTGTCACACCCGGTTTTGGAAGGTAAACCGAATGCGAACCATGTACGTGCCAGGATAAAAAATTCACGTACACAACGATTACATAAATGACTTATCATAACACAATGCTTCGAATAACAATAAAGAGTAAATAATAATACTAAAGACTAGAGTCATTTACATAATATGAATCAAAGTGTACATAATAGAAACATAGCTAACGTAAATAAACCCACCACAGGTAGCCGATTGGGGGAGGTCGCTAGCCTAATCCTCAAACTCGTCGAATTCCTAGAACTCCTGGAGATCCGCCTCGACGCCTTTCTCCTTCTTTACCTGAGCATAGATTGCACTAAAGGCAACCTGGTGTTTTGTGAAAGCAAAGGTGAGTACACATCAGCGTACTCAGCAAATGTTCCGTTTGGCTGAGGTGGACTAGCTTTATGTGGGGATAGGGTCAAAGCAGTTGCTTTTAGTTCATCAAGTATTTATTATTAGTAGAAGCCAAGTTTTAGTAATAACCAACCCATGAATCATTTTCTCATCGAGGAACATCATTATCATCAACAAAACCAAAATCATAAATAGAACCATTGTATCTCGAAGTAGCTGTATCTCTAATCAAAGAGGATTCCAAGGCCGCTCTTAACCGTGAGCACGACTAATATATCAGTTTCATTCCTCTGCAGAGGTCACACACTTTACCCATGAGTTGTGATCCCTTCCCAGCCTGGGTTTTGCAAGACCCGATCTTCACTACCAAGGTGAATGGCCAGGGATTCACTATGTAGCCTTTACAAAGACTCCCCTGGTGTATAGCTACTCGTTAGGTTTCGCCAGTCATACAAACATTATACTCCTCCCTAAGGTGGGTGACTAACAAAACCAAATCAAATGAACCTCGGCACCCACCCTTAGCAGAGCGAGCACTATGCCCTAGCCCCCATTGTCGGCCCTCCGACAAAGCCAACTACACCCTAGGTTCATCTAATTAATCAGCTAAGGGCGTCCCATTCCACCCTCATGGTTGCACTGTTATCTCGGGTGGTCACTCAACGAACAGGTCCTTACGGAGAGGTACTCAGGAAAACAACCTAAGTCCCCTAAAGTATCACAAGTTCACCATCATAACCAAGATAACATCATCGTATCATAAATATTCACATCATGTTCATTGATTAAAGTAAAGCACTAGCATGGAGCTAACCATAATAACTCAAAAGGTAATCAAGGACAAGGTAAATACAAAGCTAGTCAATCCTTAGGTTTCAATTAAGTACTGTGGGACAATGAATTATAAGTAGGTAGGACATAATGGGTCAGAGGACACTTGCCTTCACCACACAGATGCTCAGGTTGTTCAATCCCGTAGAACTCGAAGAGGTTGATCACTTGGTCGCCAAAGCTTAATTGTCGATCCCTCGAAGCACGGGAACAATTCACGTTTTATTCACAACGCGCAATGAAGACAAATAGGCACACACAAACATACATATACATGCATAAGAACACTACACCATGCAAAGGAAAACATTATAAAAATATGCAATACAAAATAGAGCTCGCTACTACGGTCACGCGCGAAAAAGAAACGCAGTAGTCGAAGCCACGGTCGAGAAGATATCTCATTTATGCCAAACGAGTATTAATTAGAACATTTAATTCAGCATACTCATATTATCAGGAACTTATGAAATGTAAATCAAAACTACTATTTAGTTTTGACTAACTTACTATTTTAATAGTGAACGATTATAGTGAAATGATTTAATAATCCGTGTGCACAACGCGCACGATATGCGCGAAACAGCATGCGCCACGCACGTGTTGGTACTCGCCTTCCTCTGCGAGTAGATCCAACGGGTGTGTGGAAAGAATGCTTGCAAGGTTCAATGGGGAGTGGTAATAGCTCTGTTAATCTGCCCCCTCAAGGGTATTGTACGGGGGTATTTATAGGTACCCGAGTGCCTATCGCCCTGAAACAAGAACGTTTATGCCCTTAGGAACCCAGAGTATCCTCAGAATATTCCCCCACAGGGAGGTTACAGACCGTCATTACAGAAAAGGCTATTACAGATGAGGCCCGTAACACGCTTATCCCTGCGGGGCCCGTTACAATGGGCCGAATCTCACTTGGGCTTCCAGACCCGATGAGGACGTGAGGCTGGCAGACATCGTCGAAGTTTTGCCTTCGTCTCGCGATGGATGAAAGTGAAGGGCACCCACGTAGTCCAGTCGCGAAGTCCTCAACGGACCAATGTCCTTGGCGTCGTTGGTGGAGCGAGGCAACGAAGGCGACGAAGGCATCGAGCGAAGGGTAGCGTCTTCGCCTTCGCCCCAACATTTACCCTCCGAGGGACCAGTTCGACTGAGTCATCTGGTGCCGAAGACGTCGCTAGATGGTGGAGACGCTGCCCTCGCTCGAAGTGGTCCCGCGAGGGTTTTTGAGGTGACCTTTGATGGACGTGGCACTGTTGGACTGCGGGTTTCCCAAAGCGCCGCGCCGCGTGTATAAAAAGGGCGGCGCGGCTCAGGCTGTCATTTACCTTTGCGTGCGCCGAAAAACCCTAAACTTTTGAAACCGCTCGCTCGCTCGCCTGCCCTACTTGTTCCTCTGCATTGGAGATCTAGCCCGTGTCAAGCAAACCGCGCGCCGCCATCGATGGTACGTAGTAATGCCGTCTTCTTCCTCCTCTGCTCCGAATGCGCCGTCGGCCGATTCATCGTCCGAAGATACCTTGAGCGGTTCGGCGGCGGTGGAGTTACAGCTGGGCCACACGGTGGAGTTCGACATTTCGAGGATTTCCTCGATTCGCGTGCAGGATATGCATCAGTTGGGGACTTGGGGTACTTTGGGAACGGTGTTGGGCGTGTTCCGGGGCGGAAGAGATTCTCGAGCCTAAGGGCAAGTTAGTCGTGTTTGAGCCATTCTTCATCGCCGACCTTCGCCTACCTGTGTATCGTTTTGTGTCGGAGGTCTTGCAGAGGTTTGACGTCCAGGTCCACCAGTTGACACCTAACGCCGTGGTGGCCCTGGCGAAGTATGTCTGGGCGGTGACTTCGTACGGCGGTCAGCCCTCCATAGAGATCTTCGCCAAGAATTATTGTCTGCACTAGCAAAAGAGAAAAATTGGAAGTAAGATTGCATAGTTTGGATCGTGCACCTTCACGCCGAGGATCGGAAAGACTTTGGCGGAAGTCGTGGAATTAGTTCCCTGTGCTCGCAACAAGTGGGGCAACTGGTGGGATTATTGGTTTTATGTTTCGGAAGGCGAAGTCGAAGACATCCCAGGGCTCCCTGCGTCCGTAATGTGTTCCCACTGTTATGTGGCATTCCCACCGTTTGAGCTGGCGGAGGACGATGAGGACGAAGGTGCCCTCCGGTGCGCTGCCCGCATGAGCAGCGGGCGCGATTTGGTTGAGGAATTCATCGGTTATGGAGTGTGGCCCTTGGCGCATGGCTGGGCGCTTAGCGAAGTATGCCCTCGCCAGATGCCTACCTTGGGCAAGCAGCGGGTGCGAAGTCCGGCCTTCGCTTTGGATCTGCGCGGCCGAGACCCAATCACGTTCGTGCGTGAAGTGGAGGATGGGGTTGTGAGGATTGTGGGGCAGTATGCGCTGAGGACGGAGACTCTGTGGAGTTAGGATATTCGAGGATCCAATGTTCGCTTGAATCATGTCTTTGAGTTAAACCATTTGCCATATGGCGGCTACCCTGGAGACGACGCTGCTGCGGCTGTCGATCGCCGCGGGAAAAAGCTAGCGGCTGTGGCTGAGAAAGGCCCTTCGCAGGAGGCTGCCCCGGCCATTAAGAAGAGAAAACTAGGTACTGCAGCTGAGGGGTTGGGGTCTCTGATCGTTTTGCTGTGGAGTTGATGGGGACTTGTGCGGCCCTCGGGGGAAGGATGTCTTTGCCCGAGCTCCAGGAGTCCTCAGCGTGAATGCTAAAGGTTACCGGGGGTCGATGGCCAAGGAACGTTCCTATTCCTCGAGCGTCCGGTGAGGACATATTTACGTCTCGTTTAGCCCGTGAGATGAAGATTTTTCCTTATGGACGGAATATTGATGTTGTTGTGTTGGCAGTGATGGACAAGGATCGTCAAGATGCGGCACAGAAGCGTTGGGCATTCACTAGGGTCGGGGACCCTAGTCGCGAGGTGAAGAGGGCGTGGGGAGGCGTGAAGTCCACCGCCCCTGGCAGCAGCAAAACACCGCCGGCTACGAAGCCAGCCGTCCTCGGGCCCAGCAAGTCTTCGATGGGTGCGAGGGCTGTCGCTTCCAGCGTGGGCAAGCCGCCCTCGGCTGAGCCCACAAAGGAGCGAAGGTCACCGTCGTCGGTGCGCACCGACGAAGCGGCGGCGGGTGGTGCCAACTTCGACATGGACATCTGCGTGGATGATTACCGCGTGGGTGGTGTCATGATGTTTGATGCGTACACGGGTCAGGGACTCGTTGGTGAGTTTTTTTGACACGGGGACTGGGTCTTGAACAAGATTATGGCGCAGGGTCGGATGCTGGGCAGCTGGCTATTGTCCTGGCTCCGGTGGCGGCCACTCCGCCTGCGGTGGCGGTTGGAGTGAAGGGTACTTCGCAGGACCCATGGTCCAAATTCTGCGCCAGCGGCGAGATTTCGTTGGCCGCCGCCGCTAAAGACGTGGCGGGCTCTGTGTCGCAGCAGCTAAAGCATGCATCGCAGCAGCTGAAGCATGTAAGTCGTCTTGGACTTCGTTAGTTCGTTGTTTTTATGTGGTTGCGAATCTGATGGATTTTTCGTGGCAGGCGACCGCCTTCGCCGACCATGTTGCGTCGGGCGCTCTGACTTCGGAGTTCGCTGCCGAGAGGCAACGACTCGAGGCTAGGATTGAGCGCCTCCGGGCATAGCATACGGAAGCTGTTCGGGACAAGTTAGCTGCGGAAAACAAGAGCCATAGGCTAACGGAGAAGTTGGCGGCTGCGGAGGCCGAGAAGGAGGATCTCAGGCTCCAGTTGGCGGCGGAGAGGAAGGATGCGAACAGAGCCTGTGCTGAGGCGCAGGCTGCACAAGCCGAGGCCAAACTTGCCCGCCCGGAGGCCAGTCTCGCCCGCCAACGCGTCGAGGAGATGGAAGCGAGCCTCAGCGGCCTGCGCGATCGTGTGGACAAGGCGGAGGCCTCTACTCGCGTAGAGGTCGACCGGACACATGTGTAGCTTGTGGAGGCGTATCGGGAGCTTGGTGCATGGACCGCTCCCTTTAAAGCGTCTAGGAAGGAGGTGGGCCTCCGCTTCCTCGGGTGGCTGCAGGAGGAGCTAGAGGTGCTACCGACAATTGTGACAGGCCTTATGTCCTTTGCCTCCCTCATCACCTGCGAGGGGGCCATGAATGCCCTGTCCCGTGAGGGATGCGGGCACTTCGAGGTCTTCGACCGATCGGACGAAGACTTCGAGCACGGAATCTTCTAGGTTGAGGACCCGATGCTGAAGCGGTCGGCCAGAGCGCTTTACGATAGGATGTGGGGCCCTCACGGCCGTGAGACTGTCTGGGAGAGGTCCGACCGGGCGATGGTGCAGATAAGAGTATATGTGGGTGTGTGTATATTTGCGTGATTGTTTAATGATTGTGTTCTTTCTATAGATGGCGCATGATGAAGAGGTCGAGGACCTCGGGGATCTGGATAGCACACTGCCCAAGGCATCGGGGGTGGAGCTGGCGCCGCCACCTCATGCTGGCGAGGGCCCCCTGGTGACCCCCGCGTCGGTTGGTGCCGACGAGGACCCCATGCCGGCTGCTGCGCCGACTGGTGGGGACACTTCGATGGTGGCGGGCGAACCAGCAGCCGAAGACCCTACAATGTTGGCCGGCCCTTCGCAGGTGGCGGGATAGAGTCTAGGGCTGTCAGGTGTAATTTTTGATTTTGTGATACTGAAACTCGGTTGCTGTGCAGGTTCCAACGTATGGGCCTGCGCAAGCAACCGCTGCTGACAATACTAATTTTGTGGCGGCCGCAACCGTAGTGCCTGCCAATGATAATTCGTCTAGCTCTGGATCTGAGTGTTTTGAGTCTGATGGTGAGTCTGGGGGTTCGTTTTCCTGGACCGAAGAGTCCTCGGGTGAAGGCTTGGATTATTTTGCTGCATTAGATGTGGCCGCGGCGGAGTCCTCGCCACGGGTGGAGGTTGGCGAGGTGGGTGATTTGTCTAATGCAAGGACCGAGTGTCGGAGATGAAGGGTGGTTTCGAAACGTAGCGTGGGCGAGGTTTTGAAAGTCGCCTAGAGGGGGGGGGGGGGTGAATAGGGCGAATCTGAAATTTACAAACTTTAAGCACAACTACAAGCCAGGGTTAGCGTTAGAAATATAAACAAGTCTGAAAGAGAGGGCGAGAACAAATCACAAATAAGGCGGATGACATGGTGATTTGTTTTACCGAGGTTCGGTTCTTGCAAACCTACTCCCCGTTGAGGTGGTCACAAAGATCGGGTCTCTTTCAACCCTTTCCCTCTCTCAAACGATCACTTAGACCGAGTGAGCTTCTCTTCTCAATCAAACGGGACACTAAGTCCCCACAAGGACCACCACAAAATGGTGTCTCTTGCCTTGATTATAATTGAGTTGATCACAGGAAAGAATGAAGAAGAAAAACAATCCAAGCGCAAGAGCTCAAATGAACACAAGTCTCTCTCTCATGAACCACTATTTGATTGGAATGATCTTTGGACTTGGGAGAGAATTTGATCTCTTTGGTGTGTCTTGTATTGAATGCTATAGCTCTTGTAAGGTGTAAGAAGTTTGAAAACTTGGATGCAATGAATGGTGGGTGGTTGAGGGTATTTATAGCCCCAACCACCAAAATGGCCGTTGGTGAAGGCTGCTGTCGTATGGCGCACCGGACAGTCCGGTGCGCCACCGGACACTGTCCGGTGCGCCACCGGACACTGTCCGGTGCGCCTGCCACGTCACCCGATCGTTAGGGTTCGACCGTTGGAGCTTCTGTCTTCTGGGCCACCGGACAGTCCGGTGGTGCACCGGACAGGTCCTGTAGACTGTCCAGTGCGCCATCTGGCGCGTGCCTGACTTCTGCGCGCACTGTAGCACATTTAATGCTGTTGCAGGCGACCGTTGGCTCTGAAGTAGCCGTTACTCCGCTGGCACACCGGACAGTCCGGTGCTTCACCGGACACTGTCCGGTGCTACACCGGACAGTCCGGTGAATTATAGCGGAGCGGCTTCCCAAATTCCCGAGACTGGCAAGTTTGGAATTGGATTCCCTGGTGCACCGGACACTGTCCGGTGGCACACCGGACAGTCCGGTGCGCCAGACCAAGGCTGCCTTCGATTTAACTTTGCTCCCTTTGTTTGAACCCTTTCTTTTGACTTGTATTGGTTTGTTGTGAACCTTTGGCACCTGTAGAACATATTTTCTAGAGCAAACTAGTTAGTCCAATAATTTGTGTTGGGCAATTCAACCACCAAAATTCTTATTGGAAAAGGTTTGACCCTATTTCCCTTTCAATCTCGCCCTTTTTGGTGATTGATGCCAACACAAACCAAAGCAAATATAAAAGTGCAGAATTGAACTAGTTTGCATAATGTAAGTGCAAAGATTGCTTGGAGTTGAAACCAATATACTTATCTCAATAGATGTGCATGGATGGTTTTCTTCTTTATTAAAATTTTGGACCACATTTGCACCACATGTTTTGTTTTGCAAATTCTTGTAAAATTCTTTTCAAAACATTTTGCAAATAGTCAAAGGTACATGAATAGGATTGAAATAAGGCATTTTCAAGATTTGAAATTTTCTCCCCCTGTCTCAAATGCTTTTCCTTTGACTAAAACAAAAACTCCCCCTAAATAAAATTCTCCTCTTAGTGTTCAAGAGGGTTTTGCAATTTTTGAAGATACTACTTTCTCCCCTTTTTGAACACAATAAGATATCAAATTGAAAACTTAATTTTAAATTTGGTGGTGGTGCGGTCCTTTTGCTTTGGGCTCATACTTTTCCCCCTTTGGCATGAATCGCCAAAAACGGATACTTGTGAGTGGAATACAAGCCCTTTTTCAATCTTTCTCCCCCTTTGGAAAACACAAAGAATATAAGTGAAGATTATACCAAAGTGGAGAACAAAGCGGAGTATCGGCAAATACAATCGGAGTTGAGTGGAAGCGCCTTATTTGCCGACTACTCCATTTCCCTTTCAATATCTATGACTAAGCATAAGATGATACTTGAAAACACATTAGTTATAGACATAAAAAGAGATATGATCAAAGGTATATAAAAGAGTTATGTGTGCAAGAATTAATCAAAATTCCTATAATCAAGAATATTTAGCTCATTCCTAAGTTTGGTAAAGGATTGCTCATCTAAAGGCTTGGTAAAGATATCGGCCAATTGATCTTTGGTGTTTATATAGGCTATCTCGATATCCCCCTTTTGTTGGTGATCTCTCAGAAAGTGATACCAAATGGCTATATGCTTAGTGCGGCTGTGTTCAACGGGATTATCCGCCATACGGATAGCACTCTCATTGTCACATAGGAGAGGGACTTTGCTAAACTTGTAGCCATAGTCCCTAAGGGTTTGCCTCATCCAAAGTAATTGCGCGCAACAATGGCCTACGGCAATGTACTCAGCTTTGGCGGTAGAAAGAGCTACTGAGTTTTGTTTTTTTGAAGCCCAAGACACCAGGGATCTCCCTAGAAACTGACAAGTCCCTGATGTGCTCTTCCTATTAATCTTACACCCTACCCAATCAGCATCAGAATATCCTAATAAATCAAATGAGGATCCCTTGGGGTACCAAAGACCAAACTTAGGTGTGTGAACTAAATATCTCAAGATTCGCTTCACGACCCTAAGGTGAACTTCCTTAGGGTCGGCTTGAAATCTTGCACACATGCATACGGAAAGCATAATGTCCGGTCGAGATGCACATAAATAGAGTAAAGAACCTATCATCGACCGGTATACCTTTTGATCTACAGATTTACCTCCCGTGTCGAGGTCGAGATGCCCATTGGTTCCCATGGGTGTCTTGATGGGCTTGGCATCCTTCATTCCAAACTTGGTAAGAATATCTTGAATGTACTTCGTTTGGCTGATGAAGGTGCCCTCTTGGAGTTGCTTCACTTGAAATCCTAGAAAATACTTCAACTCCCCCATCATAGACATCTCGAATTTTTGAATCATGATCCTACTAAATTCTTCACAAATAGATTTGTTAGTAGACCCAAATATGATATCATCAACATAAATTTGGCACACAAACAAATCATTTTCGATGGTTTTAGTGAATAAAGTAGGATTGGCCTTTCCGACTTTGAAGCCATTAGTGATAAGAAAATCTCTTAGGCATTCATACCATGCTCTTGGGGCTTGCTTGAGCCCATAAAGCGCCTTAGAGAGTTTGTAAACATGGTTAGGATACTCACTATCTTCAAAGCCGGGAGGTTTCTCAACATAGACCTCTTCCTTGATAGGTCCGTTGAGGAAGGCACTCTTCACGTCTATTTGGTAGAGCTTAAAGTCATGGTGAGTAGCATAGGCAAGTAATATTCGAATTGACTCAAGCCTAGCTACGGGTGCATAGGTTTCACCGAAATCCAAACCTTCGACTTGTGAATACCCTTTGGCCACAAGTTGTGCCTTATTCCTTGTCACCAAACCATGTTCATCTTGTTTGTTGCGGAAGACCCACTTGGTTCCTACAACATTTTGGTTAGGACGTGGAACTAAATTCCATACCTCATTCCTTTTGAAATTGTTGAGCTCCTCTTGCATTGCCAGCACCCAATCCGAATCTTGAAGTGCTTCCTCTACCCTGTGTGGCTCAATAGAGGAAACAAACGAGTAGTGTTCACAAAAATGAGCAACACGAGATCGAGTAGTTACCCCCTTATGAATGTCTCCTAGGATGGTGTTCACGGGGTGATCTCGTTGGATTGCTTGGTGGACTCTTGGGTGTGTCGGCCTTGGATTTTGTTCATCCTCCTTGTCTTGATCATTTGCATCTCCCTCTTGATCCTTGTCCTCCTCTTGAGGTGGCTCATCTTCTTGATCTTCTTCTTTATTATCTTGAGCCTCATCTTCACCTTGTGTTGGTGGGGATGCTTGCTTGGAGGAGGATGTTTGATCTTGTGCTTGTGGAGGCTCTTCAAGTTCCTTAGGACACACATCCCCGATGGACATGTTCCTTAGCACGACGCACGAAGCCTCTTCATCATCTAATTAATCAAGATCAACTTGCTCTACTTGAGAGCCGTTAGTCTCATCAAACACAATGTCACAAGAAACTTCAACTAGTCCAGTGGACTTGTTAAAGACTCTATATGCCCTTGTGTTTGAATCATATCCTAGTAAAAAGCCTTCTACAGCCTTAGGAGCAAATTTTGACTTTCTACCTCTTTTAACAAGAATAAAACATTTGCTACCAAAGACTCTAAAATATGAAACATTTGGCTTTTTACCAGTGAGGAGTTCGTAAGATGTCTTCTTGAGGATTCAATGTAGATACAATCGGTTGATGGCATAGCACGTGGTGTTGACCGCCTCGGCCCAAAACCGATCCGAAGTCTTGTACTCATCAAGCATGGTCCTTGCCATGTCCAATAGAGTTCTATTCTTTCTCTCCACTACACCATTTTGTTGTGGCGTGTAGGGAGAAGAGAACTCATGCTTGATGCCCTTCTCCTCAAGAAAGCCTTCTATTTGTGAATTCTTGAACTCCGTCCCATTGTCGCTTCTTATCTTCTTGATCCTTAAGACGAACTCATTTTGAGCCCGTCTCAAGAATCCTTTCAAAGTTTCTTGGGTTTGAGATTTATCCTGTAAAAAGAATACCCAAGTGAAGCGAGAATAATCATCCACAATAACAAGACAGTACTTACTCCCGCCGATGCTTATGTAAGCAATCGGGCCGAATAGGTCCATGTGGAGGAGCTCGAGTGGCCTGTCAGTTGTCATGATGTTCTTGTGCGGATGATGAACACCAACT
The DNA here is from genome assembly GCF_902167145.1 of Zea mays. Lineage (NCBI taxonomy): Eukaryota > Viridiplantae > Streptophyta > Magnoliopsida > Poales > Poaceae > Zea > Zea mays. The sequence continues at coordinate 28,928,020 of NC_050098.1, read as the reverse complement.
TGCTTCCCTGCTTGGCATGCGCTACAAATCCTGTCTTTCTCAAAATGCACATTTGTTAGTCCTAAAATGTGCTCTCCCTTTAGAAGCTTGTGAAGATTCTTCATCCCAACATGGGCTAGTCGGCGATGCCAGAGCCAACCCATGTTAGTCTTAGCGATTAAGCAAGTATCGAGTTTAGCTCTATTGAAATCAACTAAGTATAGCTGACCCTCTAATACTCCCTTAAAAGCTACTGAATCATCACTTCTTCTAAAGACAGTGACACCTGTATCCATAAAAAGACAGTTGTAGCCCATTTTGCATAATTGGGAAACAGAAAGCAAGTTGTAATCTAAAGAATCTACAAGAAAAACATTTGAAATAGAATGGTCAGGTGATATAGCAATTTTACCCAATCCTTTGACCAAACCTTGATTTCCATCCCCGAATGTGATAGCTCGTTGGGGATCTTCGTTTTTCTCGTAGGAGGAGAACATCTTTTTCTCCCTAGTCATATGGTTTGTGCACCCGCTTTCGATAATCCAACTTGAGCCCCCAGATGCATAAACCTACAAAACAGATTTAGTTCTTGATTTTAGGTACCCAAATAGTTTTGGGTCCTTTGACATTAGATACAAGAACTTTGGGTACCCAAACACAAGTTTTTGATCCCTTGTGCTTGCCCCCAATATATTTGGCAACTACCTTGCCAGATTTGTTAGTGAGCATATAGGAAGCATCAAAAGTTTTGAATGAAACATTATGACCATTTGATGCTTTAGGAGTTTTCTTTTTAGGCAATTTAGCATGGGTTGATTGCCTAGAACTAGATGCCTCACTCTTATACATAAAAGCATGATTAGGACCAGAGTGAGACTTCCTAGAGTGAATTCTCCTAATTTTGTGTTCGGGATAACTGGCAAGGTATAAAATGTAACCCTCGTTATCCTGAACCATGGGAGCCTTGCCCTTGACAAAATTGGACAATCTTTTAGGTGGGGCATTAAGCTTGACATTGTCTCCCTGTTGGAAGCCAATGCCATCCTTAATACCAGGGCGTCTCCCACTATAGAGCATGCTTCTAGCAAATTTAAATTTCTCATTTTCTAAGTCATGCTCATTAATTTTGGCACTAAGTTGAGCTATGTGATCATTTTGTTGTTTAATTAAGGCTAGGTGATCATGAATAGCATCAACATTAATATCTCTACATCTAGTACAAATAGTAACATGCTCAACGGAAGATGTAGATGGTTTGCAAGTATTTAATTTAACAATCTTAGCATGCAATATATCATTCTCATCTCTAAGATTGGAAATAGAAGCATTGCAAACATCTAAATCTTTAGCCTTAGCAATTAATTTTTCATTTTCAATTTTAAGGCTAGAAAGAGAAGTATTCAATTTGTCAATCTTAGCAATTAAGTTGGCATTATCATTTCTAAGACTAACAATTGAATTATCACAATCATCAAGCTTCCCAACCTTAGCAATTAAATTGGCATTCTCATTTCTAAGGTTGGAAATAATATCATGGCAAGTGCTTAGCTCACTAGTTAATGTTTCACATTTTTCTACTTCTAGAGCATAAGCATTTTTAACCTTAACATGCCTTTTGTTTTCTTTAATTAGGAAGTCCTCTTGGCTATCCAAGAGTTCATTCTTATCATGAATAGTGCTAATCAATTCATTTAATTTTTTTCCTTTTGTTGCATGTTTAAGTTGGCAAAAAGAGTAAACAAGTCATCCTCATCATCACTAGAATTAGCCTCATCGTTAGATGTTGCATATTTAGTTGAGGATTTTGATTTAACCTTCTTCCTTTTGCCGTCCTTTGCCATGAGGCACTTGTGGCCGATGTTGGGGAAGAGGAGCCCTTTGTTGACGGCGATGTTGGTGGCGTCCTCGTCGGAGGAGTCTGTGGAGCTCTCGTCGGAGTCCCACTCCCGGCAAACATGGGCATCGCCGCCCTTCTTCTTGTAGTACTTCTTATTTTCTCTCCTCTTTCCCTTCTTGTCGTCGCCCCTATCACTATCACTAGATAATGGACATTTTGCAATGAAATGACCGGGCTTACCACACTTGTAGCACACTTTCTTGGAACGGGGCTTGTAGTCTTTCCCCTTCCTTTGTTTGAGGATTTGACGGAAGCTCTTGATGATGAGCGCCATCTCCTCATTGTCGAGCTTGGAAGTGTCGATGGGAATTCTACTTGGAGTAGAATCTTCTTTCTTGTCCTCCGTTGCTTTGAATGCAACGGGTTGTGCTTCGGGTACGGAGGAGGACGCGCATTGCTCGATGATCTTTTTGGAGCCTTTGACCATTAGTTCAAAGCTCACAAATTTACCTATCACTTCCTCGGGAGACATTAGTTTATATCTTGGATCACCACGAATTAATTGAACTTGAGTAAGATTAAGAAAAACTAGTGATCTTAGAATAACCTTGACCATCTCATGGTCATCCCATTTGGTGCTCCCGAGGTTGCGCACTTGGTTCACCAAGGTCTTGAGTCGGTTGTACATCGCTTGTGGCTCCTCCCCTTGGTGAAGCATGAATTGACCGAGCTCCCCCTCGATCGTCTCCCTCTTGGTGATTTTTGTCACCTCATCTCCTTCGTGTGCCGTTTTGAGGACGTCCCAAATCTCCTTGGCGCTCTTCAATCCTTGGACCTTGTTATACTCCTCTCGACTTAGAGAGGCGAGGAGTATTGTGGTGGCTTGTGAGTTGAAGTGCCGGATTTGGGCAACTTCGTCTGAATCATAGTCCTCATCCCCTACGGATGGTACCTGTACACCAAACTCAACAACGTTCCAAATACTAGTGTGGAGTGAGGTTAGGTGATGCCTCATTTTATCACTCCACATGTTATAATCTTCACCATAAAAAACCGGTGGTTTGCCTAATGGAACGAAAAGTAATGGAGTACGTTTTGAAATGCGAGGGTAGTGTAAGGGAATCTTACTAAACTTCTTACGCTCATGGCGCTTAGAAGTTACGGACGGCACGTCGGAGCCGGAGGTGGATGGCGATGAAGAGTCGGTCTCGTAGTAGACCACCTTCCTCATCTTCTTTTTCTTTTCGCCACTCCGATGCGACTTGTGTGAAGGGGATTCCTTCTCCTTCCCCTTGTTGCGGGACTCTCCCGATGGAGCCTTCCCGTGGCTTGTAACGGGCTTGTCGCCGGTCACCATCTCCTTCTTGGCGTGATCTTCCGACATCACTTCGAGCGGTTAGGCTCTAATGAAGCACCGGGCTCCGATACCAATTGAAAGTCGCCTAGAGGGAGGGGGGTGAATAGGGCGAATCTGAAATTTACAAACTTTAAGCACAACTACAAGCCGGGGTTAGCGTTAGAAATATAAACGAGTCCGGAAGAGAGGGCGAGAACAGATCACAAGCAAATAAGGCGGATGACACGGTGATTTGTTTTACCGAGGTTGGGTTCTTGCAAACCTACTCCCCGTTGAGGTGGTCACAAAGACCAGGTCTCTTTCAACCCTTTCCCTCTCTCAAACGATCACTTAGACTGAGTGAGCTTCTCTTCTCAATCAAACGGGACACTAAGTCCCCACAAGGACCACCACACAATTGGTGTCTCTTGCCTTGATTACAATTGAGTTGATCACAAGAAAGAATGAAGAAGAAAAGCAATCCAAGCGCAAGAGCTCAAATGAACACAAGTCTCTCTCTCACGAACCACTATTTGATTGGAATGATCTTTGGACTTGGGAGAGGATTTGATCTCTTTGGTGTGTCTTGTATTGAATGCTATAGCTCTTGTAAGGTGTAAGAAGTCTAAAAACTTGGATGCAATGAATGGTGGGTGGTTGGGGGTATTTATAGCCCCAACCACCAAAATGGCCGTTGGTGAAGGCTGCTGTCGTATGGCACACCGGACAGTCCGGTGCGCCTGCCACGTCACCTGATCGTTAGGGTTCGACCGTTGGAGCTTCTGTCTTCTGGGCCACCGGACAGTCCGGTGGTGCACCGGACAGGTCCTGTAGACTGTTCGGTGCACCATCTGGCGTGTGCCTAACTTCTGCGCGCACTGTAGCGCATTTAATGCTGTTGCAGGCGACCGTTGGCGCTGAAGTAGCCGTTACTGTGGCGGAACCACCCGAATTATTCCAACTTAAGTGCCTGAGTCCCGCCTTAGAGGCTATACCACACTTAAATGGGAATAACCCGTCAATTCCTCGGATCTAGTCCGACGAGGCCACTGACAGGATCAAGTACCACAGTCCCACTCGATGGTGAGTCACAGAGCAAATACAATAAAGCATAAAACCATACATTAAAGGGTGTTAAACTTATTACATCATCACCGGAGTTTTAACAAAAGTAGTCATCATTGTTCGAAGTGCAGCGGAATAAAACTAACGATAAATAAACAGAGAGATGGGGAAGCCCGTCCCATCACTCCTCATGCTCCTCCTCTGCCGAGGTGGGGTCCCACTCGACAGTCCAACCCGGTGGCAAGATGGACGACCAAGTCATTCCAGCAACCATGTCCTCCAAAGAACCTGTAAAATTATGCCACAAGCAAGGCTGAGTATACTAATACTCAACTAGACTTACCCGGTGTGAGGGGTCTACCCCTCTACCTCTAGACATGTAGCTGTTTGGCTATGGTTTTGGTTGCTAAAAGCACTAGCTGAGTTTATAAATCAAGTTTTAGTTTTGTCAAGCTTTAGTGTGACTCTCTTAAGACTAGAGGTGTACTATCTACTCATTCATGGTAGCAAGCAATTTAGCAATCAACATCTTTGTCACATCATCACATTTCCACTTGTTACTCAATGCAGTACAATGGATCAAGCAGTCTCATTAGCTGCGAGAAGCAGACGATTCGAGTCGAGTTTTTAAACCTTGCAAGGTAAACCTAAACACACGACGTGGCGAGACACTCCGTCCCCACACACATCAACCGTCCCCATCGATTCCCTGGCAACAGATCAGGGCTCACCGCCTTGGCGTACAATGCCTCACTGACCCCGACTGCCGTCGTGCAGTGACCACACTTGTACCCACCATAACTGGAATGGGAGACCACGTCTCAGGTCGCGTGAGGGGCAAAGTCTGCGGGCAGGTTCAATCAGGTACTAGGCTTACAGATTTACCATATTTCTCGGCATATGTTTAGTACATTCAAACGCTTGACACAGGTATCCGCACGTTAATCCTTATTCCAATTTCATCTCGTAGACCACGCATCCCCATGGATCCGTGTCCACAGACCAATCATCAGTATGATATGAAAGTGGGTACAACCAATTCCTGACCTCGCGCGAGTGCTAGAAAAATCACTCGACTTCTACCGAGATCCCTAATTAGCAAGCAGCTACTCGACCTAGCATACTAGTATCCATCTCAAAAAGGATTCCTGAGTTCATGCAACTAGGGTTTCACTCAACTCCTACACTTAAGTGCACAGTACAAGCCTACAAACAATAAGTGTAGTAAAATAACATATAGAACAGGTTATGCATAAACCGGGGCTTGCCTTCCAAAGCTGTGGCAGGCAGATCCTCTGGTGCTGGATCCGGGGCTACCTCCTGAGCAGCTCCTTGCTCCGGCACGAGGACGTACTCTCCGTCAGCGAGGTTGCAGTCTATCGAATGCAATGAATAAGAATATGCATGTCATGATTATGCAGGATTTAACAACATTATGCTAAAGGAAAAAAAACTAAGTTAGTTAGTAACTTAGGGTTTCTTGGTCGTACGTGACTTTTAGTGGTTTATGCTTATCACTCTAGGTTTGGGTTTTGTTAGGGATAAGCATGGTGGATTTGTGACTTGGATTTCCCTTAGATGTTTTAGTAGACTTTTTAAGGGATTTTGCTGGTTGGGTTAAAATGACATTACTCTCATTGTTAATTTCCTCTTTCTTTTTCTATTTATGAATTCTAGGGTGGGTTTGAACTACAACAATGATTTAACCTATTCCAAAAATTTTGTAAAAATTACAGTGGGTTACTATTGGTCACTATAGTCTGTTCTATGAATTTGAGGTCCATAATAAAAAGAGCATGCTTTGGACAAAAATAACAAAAGTTGGGCAAAGGGGGGGTCACTTTGCACTACAACCCTTAACTAGGGGTGGGTTATGTCCTAAGAGTCATTTTTGTTGGTATCTAACAGTAGTCATATGCTTCTGTGCCAAAAATCACAGAAGGTTAATTGGTGGTTATTTAGTTGTGATTTTCTAAAGTTTTATGCCAAAAAGGTGCTTATAACTAACTTGTCATTCGAAAAATATCAAACAACAGATTTCATATTTTTCCTATGTTCATAATAACAACCCATTAGTTATCCCAAGGTTTGGGGTGTTTTCTCCTTAAGGTTATTTTTCTAGGGTTTTTCTAAGTTTTCCTTGTTTTCTTAAATTAAAAGGTATCCCAATTATTTTATACTAAACCAGGATATAATAAATTTTTCTAGTGAACTATATAACTTAGGCATGCTAGGAAAAATATAGTTGCCCTCTGGTTTTCATTTTTAAACCCTTTTCTTAATTTTCCTAAGTTTGAGCATAAACAAGCTTTAGTGAATAAATCCTCCTTAATCTTGTATACTGGGGTGTTTATTAATTTTAAACAGGATAACCACTAGGTTAGGGTCTCCACTATTTTTATCAACCCTGGTCTAATATTTCTATTTTTTCCCTTTATTAATGAACTTTGGGCAGTTTTCTTATTTAATTCAAAACTCTGTAAAACATTACATGAACTGTGGGGTTTATGATTTTTGCCTGATAGTTTATATTTCACAAAGTCCAGCAAAATTGGTTTGACCAATTTTGGATGATTATTCTTCAAGTTATGCATTTATTAAGTTCTCTGCAATATTTAAAGAAAAATAAATTCGAAAATGGAAAAGAATACAGGTTTGCGCTGAGGCCCCTGGGTTTTCTCTCCCTCTTCTCTCACAAAACAGTCCTCGGTCTACTATTGGCATGGGTCACTGACATTGCACAAAACCCCCTGGACCTAGCCAAAATCTAACCCACGCTCCCTGGCCGGCTTAAACAGTACCCGCGGTATAGATTACGGCGGCGAGGCTTACTAGCGGCAGTAGAGCTCCGGCGGGGTGGTCAGTGACGTCGGGGAGGTCACGACGGTCACGCCGGTGTGCGGGTCGGCGTCGGAGGTGGTCAGAGCTACCCTGGCCACGAGCACAGGCGACGGGGGTCGTCGGCGGCTCCTGTTCCGGCCAAACCACGACGATATAGTTCAATTAAAGTGCACGAGGAGCTCCACGGGGTGACGTAGAGGCCATGCACGCAACGAATTGGGAAATGGTGCAGGGGCTTACCCGGTCCACGTGCGCCGGCGGGGTTTAGAACTCCAGCGAGCACGATTGCGGTATTCCGGTGGCGCGGGTCCTCGGTTCAAGTTCGTGCAAGCTTCACAGCCTCCCAGGGGAGCTATCCGAGGGCTTGGATCGAACGGAGGAGGGCGGGAAAGGGGTTGGCCACGGTGGTTGCCCTCGGGCGGCTCTGGCGGGTCGCGGGGAGGTCGCCGGAGCTATGGGCGAGCTCGGGGGAGTTAGGCGTGGTACGGAGGAGGCAACGGGGAAGACAACCGGGCTCTAGGACGGGCTTTATAGCCGTGGCGCGGGCGTGGTCACGGGCGGCCGCGGGCGCGCGGGGGTTCGCGCACGGGCATGCTCTGAGCGCGTCCCCGAGCGTCAGCCCGCGTCGAACACGTGGGAGCTCGCTTCTGCCATGGTTCAACGGCGGATTTGAGCACCTTAGCGTGCGTATCTTGGCAAAACCACTGTGTACGGTCTCTTCCCTGCTCCATATCCTACCTTTTTGCTGTGAGTTCCAAGCCAAGATATGGTCGGGGTAGGGAGATAGAGGGGTGAGAAGTTGCCTATGTCATAGATGTCCAAATCGGGATAAAAGCTATGCCAAGTCATGTCAAACGACTTAGGGTAGGGGTCAACTTTCTTCAGGGCATTTTAGAGGTAATTTGGCGCCACTTTGTCAATTGGGTCGAAATGTTTTGAAGTTTGAATGAGGGTGAACATGTGTGATCTTTGGCCAAGGGTTGGTTTTGAACTTAGAAAAATCCTGATTTTTTTTCTTTTGTGCTCAACCCTTGGGTGAACCTTTTGGGGCTTTTCTGAATTCTTTTTGGGGTCACTTTCCTACTATTAATTGTAGGGTATTAAGGGTACTACAACTTTTATAAGTGGCCCAAGTCAAGATTATGAGGTTTTCATAACTTTTTGGTCACCCTTACTCATAGTGCTTCTCTTGTCCAAAGGGGGTTTGAATTAGGGTTTGGGTAAAACTCCCCATTATGTGTGCAAGATAAGTTAGGGTATGGTATCTAAGATGGGTTGCACATGCTTAGGACCTTGAGTCCCGAGTTTGGGGGGCTTTGCTCTATTTCAACCACATGTGATGATGGGCTTGGCTTGTGTAGTCTTAAGTGAAAACCCTAAGTAACACCTAAGGTGTTACAGCTACTCCGCTAGCACACCGGACACTGTCCGGTGCTACACCGGATAGTCCGGTGAATTATAGCGGAGCGGCTTCCCAAATTCCCGAGACTGGCAAGTTTGGCACCGGACACTGTCCGGTGGCACACCGGACAGTCCGGTGCGCCAGACCAGGGCTGCCTTCGGTTTAACTTTGCTCCCTTTGTTTGAACCCTTTCTTTTGACTTGTATTGGTTTGTTGTGAACCTTTGGCACCTGTAGAACATATTTTCTAGAGCAAACTAGTTAGTCCAATAATTTGTGTTGGGCAATTCAACCACCAAAATTCTTATTGGAAAAGGTTTGACCCTATTTCCCTTTCAGGTTTCGCGAAGCGGTAGGCACCGTCGTATGGGATTGGAGCGGGATTGTCTTCGAGTAGACCGGTTTGGTAAATGAGAACTATTGTCCTCGCCGGTTGGGACGAGCATTGGTGAGGGGGATCTGCTGAATCTTTTTGAGGGTGAGAAATTGAGAATAATTTTGTTCAATTATAGGGAGTTGGGCATCATCCCGAAGGTTGAACCGATGTAATATGTGGTGCCCTCGCTGAGGGTAAGAAAATACAACTTGTATGTAACTGCAACTTGTGTTGTAATGTGGCCTGTTGGCCGTTTTCGCGCGCTTGTGCTGATCCGGCTGCACCCTTAGGCGACTTCTGCGCAGAGTGTCTTTTCGGTAACAGACTTCGATGGCGTGCGTATTGTGCTTGTCTGGCTGCACCCTTAGGCGTCTTTTGCACGGAGTGTCTTTTCGATAAAAGACTTCGATTAACGCACTTGTTGTACTATTCCGGCTGCACCCTTAGGCGACTTTTGCGCGGAGTGTCTTTTCGATAGAAGACTTCGATTGGCGCACTTGTTGTGCTATTCCGGCTGCACCCTTAGGCGACTTTTGCGTGGAGTGTCTTTTCGATAAAAGACTTCGATTGGCGCACTTGTTGTGCTATTCCGGCTGTACCCTTAGGCGACTTTTGCGTGGAGTGTCTTTTCGATAAAAGACTTCGATTGGCGCACTTGTTGTGCTATTCTGGCTGCACCCTTAGGCGACTTTTGCGCGGATTGTCGCACGCGAGGGTAGTCTATGCTACCTGTCGCGGTGACTTCGGAGTGGTTGAATGCTAAAGACCATCGAAACGGTCTTTTTCGACATGTTGCGTCTGAGTTTTGTTTTTGCGGTGGCTTTTGCTGGTATATTACATGGCTCCGCCTCGTTAAAAACCTCACCCCCCGAGAGGAAAAGAGTGCGGGCCAGAATAACATTGTTTGCTGGATTACAAGGGCGCATGGGCCCTGATGATTAAACAAAAAATTTGCGGAGGTTGTCAATGTTCCAGGAGTGCTCTAAGTCTTCGTCGGTAGGCGTTACTAGCCTATACGCGCTGGGGGATGCCTGGACCTTCCCATTTTGGCTCCACCTTGCCCCGTGATTCTGTCCGGGTGGTCCGGACGAGTACAAGGTCTCCTTTGTCGAACTCTCTTGGGACGACCGCGTGGTCGCGCCAGGCCTTGGTTTGAGCTTGGTATTTGTTGAGGGCCCGCAGGGCGAGGACGCAGTCTCCGTCGATGAGATCTTTGGATGTTGGTTTGTCGATGTCAGGGATCGCTGACGTGCTTGTTCAGGGCGACCCATTCTTTATCTCCTGCGGCATCATGGCCTCGGACCCATATAATAGACGAAAAGGTGTGAATCCGGTTGCCCGACATTCGGTCGTGTTTAGGGCCCAGACCACTTCAGGTAGTTGGTCGGCCCATTTACCCTTCTTGTCGTCGAGAAGTATTTTCTTGCTGGCGGTGAAAATCTTGCCGTTGGCGCGCTCGACGACGCCGTTGGATTGCGGGTGGTATACCGAGGCGAAGACAGGCTTGGTGCCGATAGAGAAACAGAAATCCCTGAAGTCCTGGCTGTCAAACTGATTGTCGGTGTCGACTGTGAGCTCAGACGGGACTCTGAATCGGCAAACAATGTTTTGCCAGAAGAACTTTTGGGCGGTCTTCGACGTTACTGTAGATACTGCTCTGGCCTCGATCCACTTGGTGAAGTACTCGACGGTGACGAAGGTGAATTTGAGGTTCCCTTGGGCCGTAAGCAGTGGTCCGACAATATCCAGCCCCCAGCGTTGAAGTGGCCATGTGTGGGCGATCAGCTTGGTGAACTGCGAGGGGTTGCTCGAGCGGGAAGAAAACTTCTGGCATGCTTCGCAAGACCTCATGACTCGATTTGCGGTACAGATTATCGCGGGCCAGTAAAATCCTTGACGGATCACCTTGGCAGCGAGGGCTCTGGGTCCTGAGTGGGAGCCGCAAGTTCCGCTGTGGACTTCGCGAAGGATTTGAATGCCTTTGGTTTTGGTCATGCACTTTAGCATGGGCTGGCTGATCCCCTTTTTGTACAGCTGGCCTTCGACTAGTGTGAAGTCCCGGCTTCGGTGCTTGAGGCGTTTGGCCTCATTGACGTCACTTGGGTGGTAATGTCCTTGTAGATACAAGGTTATTGGGGCTCGCCAATCTTCAGTCATGATGAGGTTGATGATGCGACAACCTTCGGAGTCATTAGTTATTTGTAAGCCCTCTGGGTTGCGGACAGCTGGTGTTCTGATGACGTGGTAGAACACGTCGGAAGGCAAGGTATCGCCTTTGGCCACTGCCTTAGCCAACGCGTCAGCCTCTTCGTTCCTGGCACGGTCCACATGCTCTAGGGTGAAGCCCTTGAACTGTTTCTCGAGACTGCGAATAGCCGTGAGATACTACATGAGCGTGGGGTCGTTCGCTGAATATTCTTTTTCGACTTGGCCGACAACTACCTTGGAATCTGTCTTGACTATGCATGTGGTGACGCCAAGTGCTCGTAGTTTGCGAAGGCCCAGGATGACGGCTTCATATTCTGCTATGTTGTTGGTGCATCTGTCAGACTCCAAGGCGAAGCTAAGGCGTGCCGCGTATCTGTATTTGACACCTGTGGGTGACGTGATAATTGTCGCTGCACCTGCCCCTACATGGCACCATGCGTCGTAGTAGTTGATGGTCCACACCTTCTCTGGAGACCCTTCTTGCTGCCATGCTGGCCCTGTCCAATCAACAATGAAGTCTGCTAGGAGCTGCGACTTGATTACTGTCCTGGGTTCGAAGGTGATGTGGTACCCAGAGAGTTCGGCTGCCCATTTGGCGATTCAGACAGATGCCTCCAGGTTTCTGAACAGTTCTCCCAGGCCCCTGTCCGAGGTGACCCACACCTTGAATGCCTCGAAGTAGTGGCGCAGCTTCTGCGATGCCATGACAACTGTGTATGAGATTTTTTCAAGTTCAGTCATGTTGCACTTGGAGGTCATGAGGACTTTGGAGACATAGTAGACTAGGCACTGCCGGGTTGTGCCCTCTCTATCTTGCTCTTGGAATAGATCTGCACTGACTGCACATGGCGAAGCTGCAATGTAGAGCAGCAGAGGCAGCGAGGGGTTGGGACTGGTAAGAATTGCCAAGTCTGACAGGTGTTGCTTGAGTGACTCGAAGGCTGCCGCCTGCTCTGGTCCCCATGCGAAGTTTTTTGCGCTGCGTAGTGTCTTGAGAAAGGGTAGACTCCGCTCTGCAGACTTGGAAATGAATCTGTTCAAGGCGGCCAATCTGCCTGTCAGTCGCTGGACGTCCCTGGTTGACTACGGGGGTGTCATGTTGATGATTGCTTGAATCTTGGTTGGGTTGGCCTCGATCCCACGGTGCGACACCAGGTAGCCAAGTATCCTCCCCTGGTGAACTCCGAAGACGCACTTCTCGGGGTTGAGGCGAAGTCGTGCGTCCCGCATGTTAGCAATTGTCTCCGCGAGGTCAGCCAGGTGATCTTCTTTATTTTTGCTCGCGACAACAATGTCGTCCACATACGTGAAAACGTTGCGGCCCACTTGGCTTTCTAGCACTGTCCTAGTGAGGCGAGAGAAGGTTGACCCGACATTCTTGAGTCCCTCTGGCATCCTGTTGAAGCAGTACGTGCCGAAGGGTGTGATGAAGCTGGTGCTGGCCTTATCTTCCTCCTTCATGTATATCTGGTGGTAGCCGGAGAAGCAGTCGAGAAGGGACATGACTTCACAACCGGCTGCGCTATCGAATATTTTGTCGATCCGTGGCAGCGGGAAATTGTCCTTGGGGCAGGCCTTGTTGAGGCTAGTGAAGTCGATGCACATGCGCCATTTGCCGCTTTTCTTTTGTACCATGACTACGTTGGTGAGCCACGTAGGGTAAGCGATTGGTTCGATGAAGTTAGCTTTCAGTAGGCGGTGCACTTCGGCTTTGGCGGCTTCTGTCTTTTCATCGGACATTTTGCGGTCGCTGCTTTTTTGGGCGCACCGAAGGATCGATGCCCAGACCATGCTCAATGACGGTGCGGCTGACTCCGACCAGGTCGAGGGAGGACCAAGCGAAGACATCCTTATTTCGGTAGAGACAGGAGATGAGTTTCTCTTCGTCTCGCGAGGTCAGGTCTTCGCTTATGACGACCGTTTGCTTGGGTGTTGCCGGATCGAGTGGAACTGTCTTCGTTCCGTCGTTGCTCTGTAGTTGTGCCTTTGTTTTTTCGACGGCGGCTGGGCGGGTCACTTCGGAGGCTTCGCGTTGTGTTGTAAGGCAGTGTACGTTCCGTTGGCCTAGAACGAAGTCTCTCTTGATGTTGCACGTAGTTTGCTGGTTGCCGTAGACTGTGATCACGCCTTGCGGTCCCGAAATTTTCATGCAAAGGTACAGTCCATGGATGGCCGCTTCAAATTTATTGATGGAGCCTCGACCCATTATAGCGTTGTAGGGATAAACCATATCGACGATGTCGAAGGTGACCTGCTCACTCCGCGCATTGGGTGCTACGCCGAATGACATGGGTAATTCTATCTTGCCCATGGGGAAAGTGCCCTTGCCGCCGAAGCCATATAGGGGGTTGTCCAAAGGCTTGAGTAGGCTGTGGCTGATACCCATGCAATGGAAGGTGATAGTCGCCTAGAGGGGGGTGAATAGGGCGAAACTGAAATTTACAAATATAAACACAACTACAAGCCGGGGTTAGCGTTAGCAATAAAGAACGAGTCCGCAAGAGAGGGCGCAAAACAAATCTCAAACGAATAAGCAAGTGAGACACGGAGATTTGTTTTACCGAGGTTCGGTTCTTGCAAACCTACTCCCCGTTGAGGAGGCCACAAAGGCCGGGTCTCTTTCAACCCTTCCCTCTCTCAAACGATCCACGGATCGAGTGAGCTTCTCTTCTCAAATCAAAGCCGGGAACAAAAACTTCCCCGCAAGGGCCACCACACAATTGGTGCCTCTTGCCTTGATTACAATGGAGTTTTGATCTCAAGAACAAGTGAGAAAGAAAAGAAGCAATCCAAGCGCAAGAGCTCAAAAGAACACAAGCAAATCACTCTCTCTAGTCACTATGGCGTTGTGTGGAAGTTGGAGAGGATTTGATCTATTTGGTGTGTCTAGAATTGAATGCTAGAGCTCTTGTAGTAGTTGGGAAGTGGAAAACTTGGATGCAATGAATGGTGGGGTGGTTGGGGTATTTATAGCCCCAACCACCAAATGTGGCCGTTGGGAACCTGTCTGTTCGATGGCGCACCGGACAGTCCGGTGCCCCCTGCCACGTCATCACTGCCGTTGGATTCTAGCCGTTGGAGCTTCTGACTTGTGGGCCCGCCTGGGTGTCCGGTGCACACCGGACAGGTACTGTTTGATGTCCGGTGCACCGGTATGGGCGTGCCTGACGTCTGCGCGCGCTGCGCGCGCATTAATTGCACCGCAGGGAGCCGTTGGCGCCGCAGGGAGTCGTTGCTCCGCTGGCACACCGGACAGTCCGGTGCACACCGGACAGTCCGGTGAATTTTAGCGGAGCGGCTGCCGCGCGAACCCGAGGCAGGCGAGTTCCTGAGGCCGACCTCCCTTGGCGCACCGGACACTGTCCGGTGTACACCGGACAGTCCGGTGAATTATAGCCGAGTCGCCTTGGAATTTCCCGAAGGTGGCGAGTTTGAGTCTGAGTCCCCTGGTGCATCGGACAGGTACTGTTCACTGTCCGGTGGCACACCGGACAGTCCGGTGCGCCAGACCAGGGGTGCCTTCGGTTGCCCCTTTGCTCCTTTGTTGAATCCAAAACTTGGTCTTTTTATTGGCTAAGTGTGAACCTTTTACACCTGTATACACTATACACTTGGGCAAACAAGTTAGTCCAAAGATTTGTGTTGGGTAATTCAACCACCAAAATTATATAGGAACTAGGTGTAAGCCTAATTCCCTTTCAATCTCCCCCTTTTTGGTGATTGATGCCAACACAAACCAAAGCAAATATAGAAGTGCATAATTGAACTAGTTTGCATGATGTAAGTGTAAAGATTGCTTGGAATTGAGCCAATATAACTACTTACAAGATATGCATGGAATGTTTCTTTCTTTATTTAGCATTTTGGACCACGTTTGCACCACATGTTTTGTTTTTGCAAATTCTTTTGTAATTCCATTTCAAGGATCTTTTGCAAATAGCCAAAGGTGAATGAAAAAGATTTGCAAAGCATTTTCAAGATTTTGAAGTTTTCTCCCCTTGTTTCAAATGCTTTTCCTTTGACTAAACAAAACTCCCCCTAAATTAAATCCTCCTCTTAGTGTTCAAGAGGGTTTTGATATATCATTTTTGAAATCCCCCTTTTGAACATAATAGGATATCAATTGATAAATACTTTTGGAAAACACGAAGTTTTTGAATTTGGTGGTGGTGCGGTCCTTTTGCTTTGGGCTCATACTCTCTCCCCCTTTGGCATGAATCGCCAAAAACGGAATTATTAGAGCCCTCGAAGAACTATCTTCCCCTTTGGTCATAAGTAAATGAGTTAAGATTATACCAAAGACGAAGTCCTTTTCCTTGATGCTCATTTCTCCCCAAGGAATAGAGAGTTGCTTGGAGTGATGGCGAAGTATGAGTTACGGAGTGGAAGCCTTTATCTTCGCCGAAGACTCCAATTCCCTTTCAATATACCTATGACTTGGTTTGGAATAGACTTGAAAACACATTAGTCATAGCATATAAAAGAGATATGATCAAAGGTATTCAAATGAGCTATGTGGCAAGCTAGCAAAAGAAATTTCTAGAATCAAGAATATTGAGCTCATGCCTAAGTCTGGTAAAAGTTTGTTCATCAAGAGGCTTGGTAAAGATATCGGCTAATTGATCTTTAGTATTAATGTAAGAAATCTCGATATCTCCCTTTTGTTGGTGATCTCTAAGAAAATGATACCGAATGGCTATGTGCTTAGTGCGGCTATGCTCGACGGGATTGTCGGCCATTTTGATTGCACTCTCATTGTCACATAGCAAAGGGACTTTGGTTAATTTGTAACCGTAGTCCCGCAGGGTTTGCCTCATCCAAAGCAATTGCGCGCAACAATGACCTGCGGCAATGTACTCGGCTTCGGCGGTGGAAAGAGCGACCGAATTTTGCTTCTTTGAAGCCCAAGACACCAAGGATCTTCCCAAGAACTGGCAAGTCCCAGATGTGCTCTTCCTATTAATTTTGCACCCCGCCCAATCGGCATCCGAATAACCAATCAAATCAAAAGTGGATCCCCGAGGGTACCAAAGCCCAAACTTAGGTGTATAAGCCAAATATCTCAGGATTCGCTTTACGGCCGTAAGGTGGGATTCCTTAGGGTCGGATTGGAATCTTGCACACATGCATACGGAAAGCATAATGTCCGGTCGAGATGCACATAAATAAAGCAATGAACCAATCATCGACCGGTATACCTTTTGATCCACGGACTTACCTCCCGTGTCGAGGTCGAGATGCCCATTGGTTCCCATGGGTGTCTTGATGGGTTTGGCATCCTTCATTCCAAACTTTGTTAGAATGTCTTGAGTGTACTTCGTTTGGCTAATGAAGGTGCCCTCTTGGAGTTGCTTGACTTGGAATCCTAGAAAATACTTCAACTCCCCCATCATAGACATCTCGAATTTCTGTGTCATAATCCTACTAAACTCTTCACAAGTAGACTCGTTAGTAGACCCAAATATAATATCATCAACATAAATTTGGCATACAAACAAGTCATTTTCAAGAGTTTTAGTAAAGAGTGTAGGATCGACTTTACCGACTTTGAAGCCATTAGCAATAAGGAAATCTCTAAGGCATTCATACCATGCTCTTGGGGCTTGCTTGAGCCCATAAAGCGCCTTAGAGAGCCTGTAAACATGATTAGGATACTCACTGTCTTCAAAGCCGGGAGGTTGCTCAACATAGACCTCTTCCTTGATTGGTCCGTTGAGGAAGGCACTCTTCACGTCCATTTGATAAAGCTTAAAGCCATGGTAAGTAGCATAGGCCAATAATATGCGAATTGACTCAAGCCTAGCTACGGGTGCATAGGTTTCACCGAAATCCAAACCTTCGACTTGTGAATACCCTTTGGCCACGAGTCGAGCTTTATTCCTTGTCACCACACCATGCTCATCTTGCTTGTTGCGGAAGACCCATTTGGTTCCTACAACATTTTGGTTAGGACGTGGAACCAAATGCCATACCTCGTTCCTCGTGAAATTGTTGAGCTCCTCTTGCATTGCCACCACCCAATCCGAATCTTGAAGTGCTTCCTCTATCCTATGTGGCTCAATAGAGGAAACAAAAGAGTAATGTTCACAAAAATGTGCAACACGAGATCGAGTGGTTACCCCCTTATGAATGTCGCCGAGGATGGTGTCGACGGGGTGATCTCGTTGGATTGCTTGGTGGACTCTTGGGTGTGGCGGCCTTGGTTCTTGCTCATCCTCCTTTTCTTGATTATTAGCATCTCCCCTTTGATCATTGCCATCATCTTGAGGTGGCTCATTTGATTGATCTTCTTCTTCATCGATTTGAGCCTCTTCCTCATCTTGAGTTGGTGGAGATGCTTGTATGGAGGAGGATGGTTGATCTTGTGCATTTGGAGGCTCTTCGGATTCCTTAGGACACACATCCCCAATGGACATGTTCCTTAATGCGATGCATGGAGCCTCTTCATCACCTATCTCATCAAGATCAACTTGCTCTACTTGAGAGCCGTTAGTTTCATCAAACACAACGTCACATGAGACTTCAACTAGTCCAGTGGACTTGTTAAAGACCCTATATGCCCTTGTGTTTGAGTCATAACCAAGTAAAAAGCCTTCTACAGTTTTAGGAGCAAATTTAGATTTTCTACCTCTTTTAACAAGAATAAAGCATTTGCTACCAAAAACTCTAAAATATGAAATGTTAGGCTTTTTACCGGTGAGGAGTTCATATGATGTCTTCTTGAGGATTCGGTGTAGATACAATCGGTTGATGGCGTAGCAGGCGGTGTTGACCGCCTCGGCCCAAAACCGATCCGAAGTTTTGTACTCATCAAGCATGGTCCTTGCCATGTCCAATAGAGTTCTATTCTTCCTCTCCACTACACCATTTTGTTGTGGCGTGTAGGGAGAAGAGAACTCATGCTTGATGCCCTCCTCCTCAAGGAAGCCTTCAATTTGAGAGTTCTTGAACTCCGTCCCGTTGTCGCTTCTTATTTTCTTGATCCTTAAGTCAAACTCATTTTGAGCCCGTCTCAAGAATCCCTTTAAGGTCTCTTGGGTTTGAGATTTTTCCTGTAAAAAGAATACCCAAGTGAAGCGAGAATAATCATCCACAATTACAAGACAATACTTACTCCCGCCGATGCTTATGTAAGCAATCGGGCCGAATAGATCCATGTGGAGTAGCTCAAGCGGCCTGTCGGTCGTCATGATGTTCTTGTGTGGATGTTGAACTCCAACTTGCTTCCCTGCCTGGCATGCGCTACAAATCCTGTCTTTCTCAAAATGAACATTCGTTAATCCTAAAATGTGCTCTCCCTTTAGAAGCTTATGAAGATTCTTCATCCCAACATGGGCTAGTCGGCGGTGCCAGAGCCAACCCATGTTAGTCTTAGCAATTAAGCATGTGTCGAGTTCAGCTCTATCAAAATCTACCAAGTATAGCTGACCCTCTAACACACCCTTAAATGCTATTGAATCATCACTTCTTCTAAAGACAGTGACACCTACATCAGTAAAAAGACAGTTGTAGCCCATTTGACACAATTGGGAAACAGAAAGCAAGTTGTAATCTAATGAATCAACAAGAAAAACATTGGAAATAGTATGGTCAGGTGATATAGCAATTTTACCCAATCCTTTGACCAAACCTTGATTTCCATCCCCGAATGTGATAGCTCGTTGGGGATCTTGGTTTTTCTCATATGAGGAGAACATTCTTTTCTCCCCGGTCATGTGGTTTGTGCACCCGCTGTCGAGTATCCAACTTGAGCCCCCGGATGCATAAACCTACAAAACAAATTTAGTTCTTGACTTTAGGTACCCAAACGGTTTTGGGTCCTTTGGCATTAGAAACAAGAACTTTGGGTACCCAAACACAAGTCTTGGAGCCCTTGTGTTTGCCCCCAACAAACTTGGCAACTACTTTGCCGGATTTGCTAGTAAGCACATAAGATGCATCAAAAGTTTTAAATGAAATGGCATGATCATTTGATGCATTAGGAATTTTCTTCTTAGGCAACTTAGCATGGGTTGGTTGCCTAGAACTAGATGTCTCACTCTTATACATAAAAGCATGATTAGGGCCAGAGTGAGACTTCCTAGAATGAATCTTCCTAATTTTGCTCTCAGGATAGCTGGCAGGGTATAAAATGTAACCCTCGTTATCCTGAGGCATGGGAGCTTTGCCCTTAACAAAGTTAGACAAGTTCTTAGGAGGGGCATTAAGTTTGACATTGTCTCCCCTTTGGAAGCCAATGTCATCCTTGATGCCAGGGCGTCTCCCATTATAAAGCATGCTACGAGCAAATTTAAATTTCTCATTTTCTAAGTTGTGCTCGGCAATTTTAGCATCTAGTTTAGCTATATGATCATTTTGTTGCTTAATTAAAATCATGTGATCATGAATAGCATCAATATCAATATTTCTACATCTAGTACAAATAGATACATGCTCAACAATAGATGTAGAGGGTTTGCAAGATTTTAATTCTACAACCTTAGCATGCAACATATCATTTTTAGTTCTAAGGTCGGAAATGGTAGTATTGCAAACATCAAAATCCTTAGCCTTAGCAAGCAATTTTTCATTCTCAATTCTAAGGCTAGCAAGAGAGATGTTCAATTCTTCAATTCTAGCAAGCAAATCATCATTATTATCTCTAGAATTGGGAATTGAAACATTACAAATATGTGAATCAACCTTAGCATTTAAACTAGCATTTTCATGTCTAAGGTTGTCAATCATTTCACGGTAAGTGCTTAGCTCACTAGATAATTTTTCACACTTTTCTACTTCTAGAGCATAAGCCTTTTTAACCTTAACATGTTTTTTGTTTTCTTTAATTAGACAATCCTCTTGGGAATCCAAAAGGTCATCTTTTTCATGAATAGCACTAACTAATTCATTTAATTTTTCCTTTTGAGCTATGTTAAGGTTGGCAAAAAGGGAACGCAAATTATCTTCCTCATCACTAGCATTGTCATCACTAGAGGATTCATATTTAGTGGAGGATTTAGATTTAACCTTCTTTTTGCCGTCCTTTGCCATGAGGCACTTGTGGCCGACGTTGGGGAAGAGAAGTCCCTTGGTGACGGCGATGTTGGCGGCGTCCTCGTCGTCGGAGGAGTCGCTTGAGCTTTCGTCGGAGTCCCACTCGCGACAAACATGGGCATCGCCGCCCTTCTTCTTGTAGTACCTCTTCTTCTCCTTTCTTCTTCCCTTCTTGTCGTCGCCTCGGTCACTGTCACTAGATATGGGACATTTAGCAATAAAATGACCGGGCTTACCACACTTGTAGCAAACCTTCTTGGAGCGGGACTTGTAGTCTTTTCCCCTCCTTTGTTTGAGGATTTGGCGGAAGCTCTTGATGACGAGCGCCATTTCCTCATTGTCGAGCTTGGAGGCGTCGATTGGTTGTCGACTTGGTGTAGCCTCCTCCTTCTTCTCCTCCGTTGCCTTGAATGCAACGGGTTGGGCTTCGGATGAGTCGCCAAGCTCGTTGATTTTCCTCGAGCCTTCTATCATGCACTCAAAACTTACAAAATGCCCGATAACTTCCTCGGGAGTCATTTTAGTATATCTAGGATTACCACGAATCAATTGAACTTGAGTGGGATTAAGAAAAATGAGAGATCTTAAAATAACATTTACCACTTCGTGATCGTCCCACTTTTTGCTCCCGAGGTTGCGCACTTGGTTCACCAAAGTCTTGAGCCGGTTGTACATGTGTTGTGGCTCCTCTCCTTTGTGAAGCCGGAACCGACCGAGCTCCCCCTCGATCGTTTCCCGCTTGGTGATCTTGGTGAGCTCGTCTCCCTCGTGCGCGGTTTTGAGTACATCCCAAATCTCCTTGGCGCTCTTCAACCCTTGTACTTTGTTATACTCCTCTTTACTTAGAGAGGCGAGGAGTATTGTTGTTGCTTGAGAGTTGAAGTGCTCGATTTGGGCCACCTCATCCTCATCATAGTCCTCATCCCCTACGGATGGTACCTGCGCGCCAAACTCAACAACATCCCATATGCTTTTGTGGAGCGAGGTTAGATGAAATCGCATTAAATCGCTCCACCTAGCGTAATCTTCACCATCAAAAGTTGGTGGTTTGCCTAATGGGACGGAAAGTAAAGGTGTATGTTTGGAAATGCGAGGATAGCGTAGGGGGATCTTACTATACTTCTTGCGCTCTTGGCGCTTAGAAGTGACGGAGGGCGCATCGGAGTCGGAGGTCGATGTTGATGAAGTGTCGGTCTCGTAGTAGACCACCTTCCTCATCCTCTTGTGCTTGTCGCCTTTCCGATGCGGCTTGTGGGAAGAAGATTTTTCCTTCTTCTCTTTGTGGTGAGAAGAAGATTTCTTCTCCTTCCCTTTGTTGGAGGAGCTCTTCTTCTTCTCCCTCCGTTTGGTGCGGGACTCTTCCGATGAAGTGCTCCCTTGGCTTGTAGTGGGCTTTTCGCCGGTTTCCATCTCCTTCTTGGCATGATCTCCCGACATCACTTCGAGCGGTTAGGCTCTAATGAAGCACCGGGCTCTGATACCAATTGATAGTCGCCTAGAGGGGGGAGTGAATAGGGTGAAACTGAAATTTACAAATATAAACACAACTACAAGCCGGGGTTAGCGTTAGCAATAAAGAACGAGTCCGCAAGAGAGGGCGCAAAACAAATCTCAAACGAATAAGCAAGTGAGACACGGAGATTTGTTTTACCGAGGTTCGGTTCTTGCAAACCTACTCCCCGTTGAGGAGGCCACAAAGGCCGGGTCTCTTTCAACCCTTCCCTCTCTCAAACGATCCACGGATCGAGTGAGCTTCTCTTCTCAAATCAAAGCCGGGAACAAAAACTTCCCCGCAAGGGCCACCACACAATTGGTGCCTCTTGCCTTGATTACAATGGAGTTTTGATCTCAAGAACAAGTGAGAAAGAAAAGAAGCAATCCAAGCGCAAGAGCTCAAAAGAACACAAGCAAATCACTCTCTCTAGTCACTATGGCGTTGTGTGGAAGTTGGAGAGGATTTGATCTATTTGGTGTGTCTAGAATTGAATGCTAGAGCTCTTGTAGTAGTTGGGAAGTGGAAAACTTGGATGCAATGAATGGTGGGGTGGTTGGGGTATTTATAGCCCCAACCACCAAATGTGGCCGTTGGGAACCTGTCTGTTCGATGGCGCACCGGACAGTCCGGTGCACACCGGACAGTCCGGTGCCCCCTGCCACGTCATCACTGCCGTTGGATTCTAGCCGTTGGAGCTTCTGACTTGTGGGCCCGCCTGGGTGTCCGGTGCACACCGGACAGGTACTGTTTGATGTCCGGTGCACCGGTATGGGCGTGCCTGACGTCTGCGCGCGCTGCGCGCGCATTAATTGCACCGCAGGGAGCCGTTGGCGCCGCAGGGAGCCGTTGCTCCGCTGGCACACCGGACAGTCCGGTGCACACCGGACAGTCCGGTGAATTTTAGCGGAGCGGCTGCCGCGCGAACCCGAGGCAGGCGAGTTCCTGAGGCCGACCTCCCTTGGCGCACCGGACACTGTCCGGTGTACACCGGACAGTCCGGTGAATTATAGCCGAGTCGCCTTGGAATTTCCCGAAGGTGGCGAGTTTGAGTCTGAGTCCCCTGGTGCACCGGACAGGTACTGTTCACTGTCCGGTGGCACACCGGACAGTCCGGTGCGCCAGACCAGGGGTGCCTTCGGTTGCCCCTTTGCTCCTTTGTTGAATCCAAAACTTGGTCTTTTTATTGGCTAAGTGTGAACCTTTTACACCTGTATACACTATACACTTGGGCAAACAAGTTAGTCCAAAGATTTGTGTTGGGTAATTCAACCACCAAAATTATATAGGAACTAGGTGTAAGCCTAATTCCCTTTCAGAAGGCATGCAGGAAGATGATGTCCGCTTGGCTGCCGTTATCAACTAGGACTTTGTGCAAGTCCCAGCCTGCTATGGTATAGTTGATTACCATGGCGTCGACGTGAGGTACGCTGCACAGATCAATGTCTCTGGCGTCGAAGGTTAGTGGCACATGTGACCACCTCGTTTGTACCACTGGGCCAGTGAGGGCGACATGGTTGACACTACGGTAATGATCCCTCTTTTGCCGCTTCGTCTTGAAGTCGACACTGGACCCCTCGGTGATCATGTGGATGACTCCACGATACGGCTGATCGGCGAAGTCTTCCTGCTTTGGTGCTTGGGGTGATTTTGGTGGTGCGGGTTCGGGTGATGCGGAGGCGGAGGCGGGGGTGGAAGAACGTGTACTTCCTGATGGTGCTGATATGCGTGGTTGGGTGGGTGCTGGATGTGGCCGTTGTTGTATGGTTGTTGATGGTGGTGGTGATATGTGTGCACGACAACTCTCTAGTTGTCGGCTGGTTGTGCCCGAGACATCCTATCCTTGGTGGCCTTTGTTTCCGAGCAATCCCTTGTTGGGTGTGCGCAGTCTTCACTGTGAAACAAACAGTAAAATCTGCGCGGTTGTTGCGCCCGTCCCCGGCCCCGGCCTCGCGTGCCATTACTGCGGCCCTGGGGGGATATTCTTGACAGCGAACGGCTTTGCCGGTCGGGTGCTGGTTGGCTATGTTGTGCACCTGCTGCTGGTTGCGACTGTCCCGTCCGGAGTCTGACTGTGAAGGCCTGGTCTAGGTTCGACTGGACTGCGGAGGGTCCTTGGGTTTTCTCTGGGACTCAACCTTTCGCTGATGTAACTCTTCGGATCTGGCGTACTTCTTGAATAGCTGATATAGCTCTTGGAGATTTTTGGGTGGGTCCCTGATGCAGTGATTGTATAGGACGCTAGCCCGAAGGCCGTTGATGGCGTAATGTATCGCGATGTGGTCGTCGACCAATGGCAGTTGTGACTTGAGAGTCAAGAACTTGCGGTAATACTCCCGTAGGGTTACCTTCTCTTGCTGCTTGCAGAGTGATAGTTCGGCCAAGGCGTTGGTATCGGGTCGGTACCCTTGGAAATTGAGCAGAAACTTGTCCTGAAGTCCTTTCCAGGAGTCGATGGACAATGGCGGCAACCTGGTGTACCAGGTCAAGGCCGGACCCTCGAGGGCGATGATAAAAGATTTGGCCATTGTGGCATCATCCCCTCCGGCCGATGCGACGACGACTTTGTAGCTCATAATGTACTGTGCTGGGTCGGTGCTGTCGTTGTACTTGGGGTAGGTCCCTGCCCTAAAGTTGACGGGCCATGGTGACACTTGGAGTTGCGAAGCCAAGGGGCTTTGTTCATCAAGGTAGTTGATGCCTTGGAAGGCTGTGGCGTGCGGGATGAAGGGTCCACGCTGGGGTGCAAATAAGTCTCCGACTGGGACGCGCTGTTGGAGGGGCGGCCCGCTCTACAGATCATGCTGGCCTTCGCTCTGCATGAGCGTGATCTCTTGCTTGAGCTCCCGAGCTCTTTGCTCCTCGTCTCGTATCATCTGGCGCACCCTGGCTTGCGTGGTGACACGTTGGCGCTTGGCCTCGAGGATGTCCTTCTATTTTTGGAGGTTACGGTTCTTGATGCGCAGGGTCCGTAGCTATAGTTGTTCTTCGGCTGAGATGCCGATGACTTCGCCGTCCTCTGCTGCATCTTCGCCCTCTGGTGGAGCGAAGCCTGGGGGTGGCGCTTGTGGTAGTCCCCTGGAGCTGCAGGTGTGCACGGTGCCTTCGGGAGTGGGGTGTTCTTGGCGCTGTCTCTTGCTGAGAGCTTCGTCTTCGGAGGCTTCTTGGGGGTGTTGTCTACGAGGGCCTTGCCTTTTTTCTCAGCCAGGAGCGCCGCCTTCGCTGCTTCATCGATGGATGGGGCCGCCTTCGAACTAGCTCGCTTGGGTACCATCGCGGGTGATTTGTTCGTAGCACGAACGGTGGGCGCCAAATGTTGGTACTCGCCTTCCTCTGCGAGTAGATCCAACGGGTGTGTGGAAAGAATGCTTGCAAGGTTCAACGGGGAGTGGTAATAGCTCTATTAATCTGCTCCCTCAAGGGTACTGTACGGGGGTATTTATAGGTGCCTGAGTGCCTATCGCCCTGAAACAAGGACGTTTATGCCCTCGGGAACCTAGAGTATCCTCAAAATATTCCCCCACGGGGAGGTTACAGACCGTCATTACAGAAAAGGCTATTACAGATGAGGCCCATAACACGCTTATACCTGCGGGGCCCGTTACAATGGGCTGAATCCCACTTGGGCTTCTGGACTCGATGAGGACGCGAGGCTGGCAGACATCGTCAGAGTTTTGCCTTCGTCTCGCGATGGATGAAAGCGAAGGGCGCCCGCGAAGTCCAGTCGCGAAGTCCTCAACGGACCAGCGTCCTTGGCGTCGTTGGTGGAGTGAGGTGACGAAGGCGACGAAGGCATCGAGCGAAGGGTAGCGTCTTCGCCTTCGCCCCAACAACGCACAAATGACGCGCGAATGGACGGTGACGGCGCACGCGTCACACGAGAAACATTAAATAGATATCGTGTTTATACTAAACAAGTATTATTTCAGAACATACGAGTTGACATTAACCACATTACTTTGTATTTATAAAACACAAATAAAACTATAAACTTAGTTTTATTTAACTTGCTATTCTAATAAATATCGGATGAACAAATAATTAACTGACCAATTAAAACTTGTGCCATGACAAAATAATGTTACTAATATAAAATTGACGTTGCTACAGAGTTGACACGACCAAAACGAGTCGAAACTGGTTTACGATGTATACTATATTGAATAAATAACAATTCACGGATTATTAACGACGCGACATATGAGAGCTACTGAACACATGTAGCGATTACACTAAGTAAGAATCAAATCAAAAGCATTTAAGTTAGTATTAGTCATATTAACATTTATTTATAAAGGGCAAGCTAGAAACCCTAAATAAAATTTGATTAGAACACCAATTTAATAAATATTAGTTAAACAAGTATTTGATGAAATATTTAAAACATGTGCCATGAATAAATAATGTTATTAGCACTTAGACGATATTACTACGAAACCAACGCAACTGGAACAGACTAAAGTGAACTTTTGACACAAAAGATGTGAATATTTAATAAATGAGTGGCCTATTTGTAATTAGTTTTATATTTTGAGGACTAGCAAATAATTTTCACAAGTCTCAGAAAATAGTATATTAATTCTGAAAGTGTACAGGGGGCTTTTGCGCAAAAGGATTAGAGCCGTGGTTGTTTGGCGACGTGGCTAATTTGTATTAGCTAGAGACCGACCACACGAAAAGTGATAGGAGAAACTCCTCGCACGTAGCCATGTGAGGGGACCGGTTTCTATTTGCTGGTTGCATGCAGCAATGCACCAGATCGTGGAGGAGATCGTGGGGAGATGAGATGAAGTGATGAACGACATGCAAGTGGGGCCTCGCATTTTCTTTTTTCCTGTGAGCGAACCGCATAGGGAGCGGGACCACGTCGGCTGGGCGGTTTCTCCTGTTCCCTTTACGACGGCGCGCGTGCAGGCACTGCAGGACCGTTCCTGGCTCTACAAAATTTGATATGTAGGCCCTATCTACACACAAATATATATAACTATACATATATCATCAAATATTTGGCATATAAAATTTATTATACACTGTTTTAAAGTTTATAAGATAACATATATAAAATATATCAAAAAACACTTACTTATTATATGATATTATTAAAAATATCTTCTAATATTTTGTACTTATAAACTCCATCGGCATGAATGCAACCGTCAAAGTTACTCTAAGATTTTATTTTACTAGGCTTTCGCATGGATATTAAACAAAATAACTCTTCACTATTTAGGAAAAAGAAAATAAAAGCAAGGAAAAGAGAGGGTAACACCTGAATTTGGTGAATATTAGAAAAGAAATTTTATACCCCAAATTCAGGGTGTTACAAATCTAACCCCCTTAACAGAATCTTGCCCTCGAGATTCAAAAAGAAGGTAGCAAGAAAAACAAGGCTAGTTCATCGGTTGTTCATGGCTTTCTTGAGTTGACTTTGACTCTGCAAGGTTAACTTGTGAACCGGTTGCTTTGACCTTCAGATGTTTACAACCAACTAATCCTCATTATTGGAGTCACGAGACAATATGAATGCTGAGTTGACTTCTTGATGACCATAGGACCTGTGGGTTAGGACCCACCATGCTTCCGCTGCGTCACTCTGATCTTGTTGGTTGATGTTGATCATATTGTCCTTGTTGGGGTTAGCAGCTAACCCCCTTAACAGGAGCATTGATACACACTTGGTGAAGATGTTGTCGATTCTGATCTTGATTGATTAAGAGTTGGATGTTGCCACCTGGACAGGTGCAAGAGGAAAGGGTATAGATAGAAAAGGTAAACATAGATGGATTAAAGAGAGAAAAGGGAGAGCACCCAACTACCTAACTGTATAACACTCACCTAGCAAACTGATGCCATTGTGGACCAAGGGCCACAATACTTCAACACATCACAAAGAAGCAAATGAGTCATAACACAAAGACAAATAACACAAGCATACAACAACAAACATCTCGTTGCTATACGTTCCTTTTAAGTACATGGTGATCTTTCTTGAAAAGGGAATAACTACTCTCTAGGGTTATCGAAGGACGAGGAAGACATGCATGATAGGAGCATGAGCACCATAAAGGATGCAATTAAGGCAAGCATTTAAAGCGACCAGGAAAAGGATATGACCAAGGGCATAATGGATAGAACACCATTCTCTAGTTGACATAGAAAAGTGGAGATCCGAAAAGGCAGACCTAATAAGCATCACGACAAGGTCTAATGATTACAAAGGTAAGGGTGATATCCAACAAAAGCTAAGACTTGGAGCGCGACAGAGGAAAAGGGAACGGCCAAGAGCGAGATTGGTAAGACAATACTCCTGAACTGAAATGGGAGAGGAGGCTTTAAAATGCAGGTACGAGATAAGCATCAAGGTAAAGATCGAGGGATGACAAGGGATAAGGTGATAACAGACAAACACACAACAAAGGATATATTTTAGACAAAACTTGCAAGGCGTCAAAGAAGGGGGAGTAGTCAATGGTGAAATAGATGAGGCATTATCCTTGAACTGGGATGGAAAAGAGGAGGCTTTAAAGGGTAAGTTCAAAGTAAGATTGAAGGTCAGGGTATAGATATTGCAAGGGTCAAAGGTGATAATGGACAAGAACGTAAGAGAGGAGGTAAATGGGGATAAGAATGTAGGATATAAGTACCATAAAGGATGGAGTTAAGATAGGACCTGCAAGTGGAAAAGGAGAGGGTACGTCTAAGCGCTAGATAGGTAGATTGCCACTCTCAAATTGAGGTGGAAAAGAGGAGATTTTTAATAAGCAGGCATAAAGATAAGCATCAAGGCAAGATCGATGGATGACGAAGGTAATGGTGATAGCAAACAGAAACACATCAAAGGATGGAACTGAGACAAAACTTGCAAGGCGACACTAGGAGAAATAAT
The DNA here is from genome assembly GCF_902167145.1 of Zea mays. Lineage (NCBI taxonomy): Eukaryota > Viridiplantae > Streptophyta > Magnoliopsida > Poales > Poaceae > Zea > Zea mays. Next base: position 28,899,566 of record NC_050098.1, on the reverse strand, counting down.
GAAGGGCGAGATAGGTAAAGCACCACTCCTGAACTGGGATGGAGAAGGGAAGGCTCTAAAGGTTGGGTTCAAAGTAAGTGTCAAGGTAAAGATATAGATATTACAGGGGTTAAAGGCGATAACAGACAAGGGTATAAGAGAAGAGGTGAAGGTGCAAGAGAACCAAGGGTATGAGTAGAATAAAGAATGAAGCTAAGGCCAGGCTGGCACGTGGCAAATATGAGGTTATGACCAAAGGCAGGATAAGTAAAATTCCACTCCCGAAATGAGATGGGAGATTGGAGATTTTAGATAACAGACCTAATGTCATCACCAAGGTAAGATCGAGAAATGCGAGAGGTAAAGGCAATGAAGAGCAAAAGCACAACAAAGGATAGAGTTAAAACTCGCAAGCAACACAGAAGAGGATACAACCAAGGGAAAGTAGGTAAGTTACAACTCTCATATTGAGATGGAAGAGAGGAGATTTTAAAGGGTAGGTATAAGATAAACATCAAGATAAGATATAGAGGCGACAAAGGTAAATATGATAATAATGAAAAGCATAACAAAGGATAGAGTTAAAGCAAGACTCACGAAGTGGTGAAGTGGAGAAACAACCAAGGGTAAGATAGGAAAGGTTCTAGTAGAGTGGTTGAAGTAAAAAAATTATTACAGAGAGAAGTTATAAGGAACAATGATATCACCAAGGATGTGCAAAATAAAGTGATCGCTCATGGATCGTCTAGAAACAAGAGTGGTCAAGGGCATGTGAACTGAAATGTTTTAAGCAGACATTGGGATATAAAGATTAGCATACATAAAAATGCAAGATTTCAAGGATACGAGCATACCAAGACCAGGGGAATAGAAATTGCCGAAAGATAATTACTGAAAGTCGCCTAGAGGGGGGGGGTGAATAGGCGGAATCTGAAAATTATAAACTTAAGCACACACTATAAGTCGGGATTAGCGTTAGAATTAAAATCGAGTCTGAAAGAGGCGGTGAAAAACAAATCAAAGGCAAATGAAGCGGGTGACACGGTGAATTGTTTAACTGAGGTTCGGTTCTTGCAAACCTACTCCCTGTTGAGGTGGTCACAAAAACCGGGTCTCTTTCAACCCTTTCCCTCTCTCAAACGGTCACCTAGATCGAGTGAGCTTTTCTCCTTAATCAACGGGTCACTTAGACCCCTCACAAGGACCACCACAACTTGGTGTCTCTTGCGTTGATTACAAGTGTCTTGAGAACAAGAATAGAGGAAGAAGAAAAGCGATCCAAGCGACAAGAACTCAAATGAACACAAATGTCTCTCTCTCACAAGCCACTAAGTCTTTGGAATGAGATTAGGACTTGGAGAGGATTTGATCTTTTGTTTTGTGTCTTGGAGTGAAGTCTAGAGCTCTTGTATTGAATGCAATGGCTGAAAACTTGGATGCCTTGAAGTGGTGGTGGTTGGGGGTATTTATAGCCCCAACCACCAAAATGGCCGTTGGGGAGGCTGTCTGTCGATGGGCGCACAGGACAGTCCGGTGCGCCAACCACATCACCCAACCGTTAGGGTTTGACCGTTGGAGCTCTAACAGCTTGGGCCACCGGACAGTCCGGTGGTGCACCGGACAGTCACTGTTCACTGTCCGGTGTGCCTTCTGGCGCCTACTCTGACTCTACGCGAACTGTCCGCGCATGTAGCGCTTTTCAGGTTTCCATTGAAGTCGACCGTTGTGCTGTAGCTGTTGTTCCGCTGGCTCACCGGACAGTCCGGTGAATTATAGCGGAGTGGCATTTTCAGAAACCCGAAGGTGGCGAGTTCGAGTTGATCCACCCTAGTGCACCGGACACTGTCCGGTGGTGCACCGGACACTGTCCAGTGCGCCAGACCAGGGCACACTTTGGTTTTCTTTGCTCCCTTTGTTTTGAACCCTAACTTGTTCTTTTTATTGGTTTGTGTTGAACCTATGGCACCTGTAGAACACATATTCTAGAGCAAACTAGTTAGTCCAATTGTTTGTGTTGGGCAATTCAACCACCAAAATCATTTAGGAAAAGGTTTGACCCTATTTCCCTTTCAATCTCCCCCTTTTTAGTGATTGGTGCCAACACAAACCAAAGCATATATATAAGTGCATAATTGAACTAGTTTGCATAAGGTTAGTGCATAGGTTGCTTGGAATGAAACCAATATAATTATTTCAATAGATATGCATGGATTGCTTTCTTCTATTTTAACATTTTTGACCACGCTTGCACCACTTGTTTTGTTTTTGCAAATTCTTTTGGAAATTCTTTTCAAAGTCTTTTTGCAAATAGTCAAAGGTATATAAGTAAGATTTCGAGAAGCATTTTCAAGATTTTGAAATTTTCTCCCCTTGTTTCAAATGCTTTTCCTTTGACTAAACAAAACTCCCCCTTAATGAAATTCTCCTCTTAGTGTTCAAGAGGGTTTTACCAATTGAGATAGAATTTCTTAGAGGAATGCTAATTTCAAAGATACCAATTGAAAAAACATTTAAAAACTTAAACTTGTTTCGAAATTTTTTGAAATTGGCGTGGTGGTGCGGTCGGTCCTTTTGCTTTGGGCTAATACTTTCCCCCCCTTTAGCATTAATCGCCAAAAACAGATACTTTGAGTGAAATATGGGCCCTTATAAAATTCTCTCCCCTTTGGCACACAAGATATGAGTGAAAGATTATACCAATGTGGAGAGCGGACGGAATACCGACAAGGAGTAGATAATACCGATGGAGTTGAGTGGAAGCGTCGTCTTTGCCGAATACTCTATTTCCCTTTCAATTCTATGACTAAGCATGAGAATACACTTGAAAACACTTTAGTCATAGACATAAAAGAGATATGATCAAAGGTATATAAATGAGCTATATGTGCAAAATATCAATCAAAATTCCGAGAATCAAGAATGTTTAGCTCATTCCTAAGTTTGGTAAAGGTTTTCTCATCTAGTGGTTTGGTAAAGATATCAGCTAGTTGTTCTTTGGTGTTAATATAGGCTATCACGATATCCCCCCTTTATTGGTGATCTCTCAAAAAGTGATACCGAATGGCTATGTGCTTAGTGCGGCTGTGTTCAATGGGATTATCCGCCATGCAGAGTGCACTCTCATTATCACATAGGAGAGGGACTTTGCTAAATTTATAGCCATAGTCCCTGAGGGTTTGCCTCATCCAAAGCAATTGCATGCAATAATGGCCTGCGGCAATATACTCGGCTTCGGCGGTAGAAAGAGCTACTGAGTTTTGTTTCTTTGAAGCCCAAGACACCAGGGATCTCCCCAGAAACTGACAAGTCCCTGATGTGCTCTTCCTATCAATTTTGCACCCTGCCCAATCAGCATCTGAGTATCCTAATAAATCAAAAGAGGATCCCTTGGGGTACCAAAGGCCAAACTTAGGAGTAAAAACTAAATATCTCAAGATTCTTTTCACGGCCCTAAGGTGAACTTCCTTAGGATCGGCTTGGAACCTTGCACACATGCATACAGAAAGCATAATATCCGGTCGAGATGGACATAAGTAGAGTAAAGATCCTATCATCGACCGGTATACCTTTTGATCTACGGATTTACCTCCCATGTCGAGGTCGAGATGCCCATTGGTTCCCATGGGTGTCTTGATGGGCTTGGCATCCTTCATTCCAAACTTGGTGAGTATGTCTTGAATGTACTTCGTTTGGCTGATGAAGGTGCCCTCTTGGAGTTGCTTGACTTGAAATCCTAGAAAATACTTCAACTCCCCCATCATAGACATCTCGAACTTTTGTACCATGATCCTACTAAACTCTTCACAAGTAGATTTGTTAGTAGACCCAAATATGATATCATCAACATAAATTTGGCATATAAACAAATCTTTTTCAATAGTTTTAGTAAAGAGAGTAGGATCAACTTTATCGACTTTGAAACCATTAGTGATAAGAAAATCTCTTAGGCATTCATACCATGCTCTTGGGGCTTGCTTGAGCCCATAAAGCGCCTTTGAGAGTTTGTACACATGGTTAGGATACTCACTATCCTCAAAGCCGGGAGGTTGCTCAACATAGACCTCTTCCTTGATTGGTCTATTGAGGAAGGCACTCTTCACGTCCATTTGATATAGCTTAAAGCCATGGTAAGTAGCATAGGCAAGTAATATATGAATTGACTCAAGCCTAGCTACGGGTGCATAGGTTTCACCAAAATCCAAACCTTCGACTTGTGAATATCCCTTGGCCACAAGCCGGGCTTTGTTCCTTGTCACCACATCATGCTCATCTTGCTTGTTGCAGAATACCCACTTGGTTCCTACAACATTTTGGTTAGGACGTGGAACCAAATGCCATACCTCATTCCTCGTGAAGTTGTTGAGCTCCTCTTGCATCGCCAGCACCCAATCCGAATCTTTAAGTGCATCCTCTATCCTGTGTGGCTTAATAGAGGAAACAAATGAGTAATGTTCACAAAAATGAGCGACTCGAGATCGAGTGGCTACCCCCTTATGAATATCGCCGAGGATGGTGTTCACAGGGTGATCTCTTTGAATCGCTTGGTGGACTCTTGGGTGTGGCGGTCTTTGACCCTGTTCATCTATCATCTCCCCCTTGATCATTGCCCTCCTCTTGAGGTGGCTCATCTTCTTGATCTTCTTCTTCATCATCTTGAGCCTGTTCCTCATCTTGAGTTGGTGGAGATGCTTGTATGGAAGATGATGGTTGATCTTGTGCTTGTGGAGGCTCTTCGGATTCCTTAGGACACACATCCCCAATGGACATGTTCCTTAGCGCGACGCATGGAGCCTCTTCATCATCTAGCTCATCAAGATCAACTTGCTCTACTTGAGAGCCATTAGTCTCATCAAACACAATGTCACAAGAAACTTCAACTAGTCTAGTGGACTTGTTAAAGACTCTATATGCCCTTGTGTTCGAATCATAACCAAGTAAAAAGCCTTCTATAGCCTTAGGAGCAAATTTAGATTTTCTTCCTCTTTTAACAAGAATAAAACATTTGCTACCAAAGACTCTAAAATATGAAACATTGGGCTTTTTACCGGTGAGGAGTTCATATGACGTCTTCTTGTGGATTCGGTGAAGATATAACCGGTTGATGGAGTAGTAGGTGGTGTTAATCGCCTCGGCCCAAAACCGATCCGGTGTCTTGTACTCATCAAGCATGGTCCTCGCCATGTCAAGTAGAGTTCTATTATTCCTCTCCACTACACCATTTTGTTGTGGCGTGTAGGGAGAAGAGAACTCATGCTTGATGCCCTTCTCCTCAAGGAAACCTTCAATTTGAGAGTTCTTGAACTCCGTCCCATTGTTGCTTCTTATTTTCTTGATCCTCAATCCGAACTCATTTTGAGCTCGTCTCAAGAATCCCTTTAATGTTTCTTGGGTTTGAGATTTTTCCTGCAAAAAGAATACCCAAGTGAAGCGAGAATAGTCATCCACAATTACAAGACAATACTTACTCCCGTCGATGCTTATGTAAGCCATCGAGCCGAATAAATCCATGTGGAGTAGCTCAAGCGGCCTATCGGTCGTCATGATGTTCTTGTGTGGATGGTGGGTACCAACTTGCTTTCCTGCTTGACATGTGCTACAAATCCTGTCTTTCTCAAAATAAACATTGGTTAGTCCCAAAATGTTCTCTTCCTTTAGAAGCTTGTGAAGATTCTTCATCCCAACATGGGCTAGTCAGCGATGCCAGAGCCAACCCATATTAGTCTTAGCAATTAGGCAAGTGTCGAGTTCAGTTCTATTGAAATCAACTAAGTATAGCTGACCCTCTAACACTCCCTTAAATGCTACTGAATCATCACTTCTTCTAAAGACAGTAACACCTAAATCTATAAAAAGACAGTTGTAACCCATTTTGCATAATTGAGAAACTGAAAGCAAATTGTAATCTAATGAATCTACAAGAAAAACATTGGAAATAGAGTGGTCAGGCGGTATAGCAATTTTACCAAGTCCTTTGACCAAACCTTGATTTCCATCCCCGAATGTGATAGCTCTTTGGGGATCATTATTTTTCTCGCAGGAGGAGAACATCCTTTTCTCCCCAGTCATGTGGTTTGTGCACCCGCTATCAATGATCCAACTTGAGCCCCCGGATGCATAAACCTACAAAACAAGTTTAGGCCTTGTTCTTAGGTACCCAAACGGTCTTAGGTCCTTTGACATTAGAAACAAGCACCTTGGGTACCCAAACACAAGTCTTTGAGCCCTTGTGTTTGGCCCCAACATATTTGGCAACTACTTTGCCTGATTTGTTAGTTAAAACATAAGAAGCATCAAAAGTCTTAAATGAAACAATAGGATCATTTGATGCAGTAGGAGTTTTCTTTTTAGGCAATTTAATATGAGTGGATTGCCTAGAACTAGATGCCTCACTCTTATACATTAAAGCATGATGAGAGCCAGAGTGAGACTTCCTAAAATGAATTCTCCTAATCTTATCCTCAGGATAACCAGCAGGATATAAAATATAGTCCTCGTTATCCTGTGGCATGGGAGCCTTGCCCTTAACAAAATTAGACAATCTTTTAGGGGCATTAAGCTTGACATTGCCTCCCTGTTGGAAGCCAATGCCATCCTTAATGCCAGGGCGTCTCCCATTATAGAGCATGCTTCTAGCAAATTTAAACTTTTCATTTTCTAAGTCATGCTCATTAATCTTAGCACTAAGTTGAGCTATGTGATTATTTTGTTGTTTAATTAAAGCTAGGTGATCATGGATAGCATCAACATTAACATCTCTACATCTAGTACAAATAGAAACATGATCAACACTAGAAGTAGAGGGTTTGCAGACATTTAATTCATCAATCTTAGCATGTAACATGGCATTTTCATTTCTAAGATTAGAAATAACATCATTGCAAACATTTAAATCCTTAGCCTTAGCAATTAATTTTTCATTCTCAATTTTAAGGCTAGTAAGTGAGGCATTCAATTTATCAATCTTAGCAATTGAACTAGCATTATCATTTCTAAGATTGTCAATTGAATCATCACATATATTTGACTTCTCAACCTTAGCAATCAAATTAGCATTCTCAATTCTAAGGTTGGAGATAGTGTCATGGCAAGTGCTAAGCTCACTAGTCAATTTTTCACATTTTTCTATCTCCTGAGCATAAGCATTTTTAATTTTAACATGCCTTTTGTTTTCCTTAATTAGGAATTCCTCTTGGCTATCCAAGAGTTCATCCTTCTCATGAATGGCTCCTATCAATTCATTCAATTTTTTCCTTTTGTTGCATGTTTAAGTTGGCAAAGAGAGCAAGCAAATTATCTTCATCATCACTAGAGCTACCCTCATCACTAGATGTTGTATATTTAGTGGAGGCTCTAGATTTTACCTTCTTCTTTTTGCTGTCCTTTGCCATGAGGCACTTGTGGCTGACGTTGGGGAAGAGAAGACCCTTGTTGACGACAATGTTGGCGGCGTCCTCGTCGGAGGAGTCGGTGGAGCTCTCATCGGAGTCCCACTCCCGGCATACATGGGCATCGCCGCCCTTCTTCTTGTAGTATTTCTTCTTTTCCTTCCTCTTTCCCTTCTTGTCGCCGCCCCTATCACTATCACTAGATAATGGATATTTAGCAATGAAATGACCAGGCTTACCACACTTGTAGCAAACCTTCTTGGAACGGGATTTGTAGTCTTTCCCCTTCTGTTGCTTGAGGATTTGACGGAAGCTCTTGATGATGAGCGCCATCTCCTCGTTGTCGAGCTTGGAGGCATCAATGTGAAGCCTACTTGATGTAGACTCTTCTTTCTTCTCCTCTGTTGTTCTGAAGGCAACGGGTTGCACCTTGGGTGTTGAGGTGGCGCCTCGCTCGATGATTTGTTTGGAGCCTTTGATCATCAATTCAAAGCTCACAAACTTTCCTATAACCTCCTCAGGAGACATTAGCTTGTATCTAGGATCACCACGAATTAATTGAACTTGTGTAGGATTAAGAAAAACAAGTGATCTTAGAATAACCTTGACCATTTCATGGTCATCCCATTTTGTGCTCCCGAGGTTGCGCACTTGATTCACCAAGGTCTTGAGCCGGTTGTACATGGCTTGTGGCTCCTCCCCTTGGTTGAGCATGAATCGACCGAGATCCCCCTCGATCATTTCCCGCTTGGTGATCTTGGTCACCTCATCTCCTTCGTGTGCGGTCTTGAGTACGTCCCAAATCTCTTTGGCACTCTTCAACCCTTGCACCTTATTATACTCCTCTCGACTTAGAGAGGCGAGGAGTATAGTAGTGGCTTGGGAGTTGAAGTGCCAGATTTGAGCGACTTCGTCTGAGTCATAGCCTTCATCCCCCGGCGATGGTACCTGCACACCAAACTCAACAATGTCCCAAATACTAGCGTGGAGTGAGGTTAGGTGATGCCTCATTTTATCACTCCACATATTATAATCTTCACCCTAAAAAATGGGTGGTTTGCCCAGTGGGACGGAAAGTAAAGGAGTGCGTCTAGAGATACGGGGATAACGAAGTGGCATCTTACTATACTTCTTGCGCTCATGGCGCTTAGAAGTGACGGACGGCGCGTCAGAGCCGGAGGTGGATGGCGACGAAGAGTCGGTCTCGTAGTAGACCACCTTCTTCATCTTCTTTTTCTTGTCGCCGCTCTGATGTGACTTGGTGTGTGAAGGGGATCCCTTCCCCTTGTTGTCGGACTCTCCCGATGGAGTCTTCCCGTGGCTTGTGGCGGGCTTCTCGCCGCTCATGACCTCCTTCTTGGCGTGATCTCCCGACATCACTTCGAGCGGTTAAGCTCTAATGAAGTACCGAACTCTGATACCAATTGAAAGTCGCCTAGAGGGGGGGGGGGGTGAATAGGCGAAATCTAAAAATTATAAACTTAAGCACACACTACAAGTCAGGATTAGCGTTAGAATTAAAATCGAGTCCAAAAGAGAGGGTGAAAAACAAATCAAAGGCAAATGAAGCAGGTGACACGGTGATTTGTTTTACCGAGGTTCAGTTCTTGCAAACCTACTCCCCATTGAGGTGGTCACAAAGACCGGGTCTCTTTCAACTCTTTCCCTCTCTCAAACGGTCACCTAGACCGAGTGAGCTTTTCTCCTTAATCAATGGGTCACTTAGACCCCTCACAAGGACCACCACAACTTGGTGTCTCTTGCGTTGATTACAAGTGTCTTGAGAACAAGAATAGAGGAAGAAGAAAAGCGATCCAAGCAACAAGAACTCAAATGAACACAAATGTCTCTCTCTCACAAGCCACTAAGTCTTTGGAATGAGATTGGGACTTGGAGAGGATTTGATCTTTTGTTTTGTGTCTTGGAGTGAAGTCTAGAGCTCTTGTATTGAATGCAATGGTTGAAAACTTGGATGCCTTGAAGTGGTGGTGGTGGGGGTATTTATAGCCCCAACCACCAAAATGGCCGTTGGGGAGGCTGTCTGTCGATGGGCGCACCGGACAGTCCGGTGCGCCATCGGACACTACCCGGTGCGCCAGCCACGTCACCCAACCATTAGGGTTCGACCGTTGGAGCTCTGACAGCTTGGGCCACCAGACAGTCTGGTGGTGCACCAGACAGTCACTGTTCACTGTCCGGTGCGCCTTCTGGCGCCTGCTCTGACTCTGCGCGAACTGTCCGCACACTGTAGCGCTTTTCAGGTTTTCGTTGGAGTCGACCGTTGCGCTGTAGCCGTTGCTCCGCTGGCTCACCGGACAGTCCGGTGCCACACCGGATAGTCCGGTGCCACACCGGACAGTTCGGTGAATTATAGCGGAGTGGCATTTTCAGAAACCCGAAGGTGGCGAGTTCGAGTTGATCCACCTTGGTGCACCAGACAGTCCGGTGCGCCAGACCAGGGCACACTTCAGTTTTCTTTGGTCCCTTTGTTTTGAACCCTAACTTGTTCTTTTTATTGGTTTGTGTTGAACCTATGGCACCTGTAGAACACATATTCTAGAGCAAACTAGTTAGTCCAATTGTTTGTGTTGGGCAATTCGACCACCAAAATCATTTAGGAAAAGGTTTGACCCTATTTCCCTTTCAATTACTTAACAATAGAATAGTAAGGGATTTCAAAAGACAAGAAAGTCATGGACATATAAACTAAAATGTTTAAGTAGGCAGCATAGTTTTTAGAGGTAAGTATTTGAAACAAGAGTATTGAAGAATCCATGGATACGAGCATGTCAATAACAAGGGAATAGAGATGGTCAAATGGTAGCAATTTAATAATGGAAGAGGAAAGAATCCCAAAAGATAAAAGGCTATGGTCAGGGGTCATCTACAAAGATATCGCAAGCACAAGGGTGAGATCAGATCTAATAGAATGAATGATTAAAGCATAGACAATACTAGAATAAAAATACATTTAGCAAGGTGATATATAGAAGCATAACATAGAATTAGTCGAGGTGACTAATATTTTGAAGCAGCATCAAGGATGCGGTGAAGTAATAGTCCATAAGTCATTAAACAACCAATGCTACTCTAGGCCAGTGGTCCTACAGTCAGCACGGTTTTGATACCACTTATGTCACACCCGGTTTTGGAAGGTAAACCAAATGCGAACCATGTACGTGCCAGAAACAGAAATTCACGTACACAACGATTATATAAATGACTTATCATAGCACAATTCTTCGAATAACAATAAAGAGTAAATAATAAAACTAAAGACGAGTCATTTACATAATATGAATCAAAGTGCACATAACAGAAACGTAGCCAATGTAAATAAACTCACCACAGGCAGCCGACCGAGGGAGGTCGCTAGCCTAATCCTCGAGCTTGTCAAAGTCCTAGAACTCCTAGATATCCGCCTTGATGCCTTTCTCCTTCTTCACCTGAGCATAGATTGCACCAAAGGCCACCTGGTGTTTTGTGAAAGCAAGGGTGAGTACACATCAACGTACTCAGCAAATGTCTCGTTTGGCTGAGGTGGACTAGCTTTATGTGGGGTTAGGGTCAAAGCAGTTGCTTTTAGTTCGTCAAGTATTTATTATTAGTAGAAGCCAAGTTTTAGTAATAACCAACCCGTGAATCATTTCCTCATCGAGGAACATCATTATCATCATCAAAACCAAAACCATAAATGAAACCATTATATATTGAACCAGTTGTATTTCTAATCAAAGAGGATCCCAAGGCCGCTCTTAACCATGAGCACGACTGATATACCAGTTTCATTCCTCTGTAGAGGTCGCACACTTTACCCATGAGCCGTGATCCCTTCCCAGCCTAGCTTTTGCAAGACCCAATCTTCACTACCAAGGTGAATGGCAGGGATTCACTACATAGCCTTTACATAGACTCCCCTGGTGCATAGCTGTTTGTTAGGTTTCGCCAGTCGTACAAACATAGTACTCCTCCCTAAGGTGGGTGACTAACAAAACCAAATCGAATGAACCTCGGCACCCACCCTTAGCAGAGCGAGCACTTTGCCCTGACCCCCATCAATGGCCCTCCGGCAAAGCCAACTACACCTCCAGGTTCATCTAATTAATCAGCTAAGGGCATCCCATTCCACCCTCATGGTTGCACTGTTATCCTGGGTGGTCACTCAACGAACGGGTCCTTACGGAGAGGTACTCAGGAAAACAGCCTGAGTCCACTAAAGTATCACAAGTTCATCATCATAACCAAGATAACATCATCATATCATAAATATTCACATCATGTTCATTGATTAAAGTAAAAGCAGTAGCATGGAGCTAACCATAATAACCTAAAAGGTAATCAACAATAAGAGCCGAGAAAACCTAGACTCATGCTCAGCGCATGACGACCATCGCAGGCAGGGTCCATCCCAATACTATGCTATAAAACCCCAACAATTCACACGAGGCGGAGCGAATGACCAAAGTATCCCTTTTGAGCAGATCCGCGAGGTGAAGCGACTGGCTAGGTCCCAGCAAGCAAGTACGCGAAGCGGAGCGAATGACCAGGAGCCTGCCAAGCAAGTCCGTGAGGTGAAGCGACTGACCAGGTCTCGATCGAGCAAGGCTATGAGGCAGAGCGGTCGACTAGGTCCCTGTCGAGCATGTTCATGGAGTGGAGCAACCAATTAGGCCCCCATCGAGCAAGGTCGTGAGGTAGAGTAGCCAACTAGGTACCTACCACGGAAGAGAAGCAAAATAGAAACCCAAGTCAAACGTCGCAAAGTCCACGCCAACTAAGACAATACATGATATCTTGGGCCATGGCCAATCATCCGAACAGCAGGTCGCAAGCACACCAAGTGGTCGATGATGACATGACCGCACCTCCTTGAGTACGGCCCCAAATGCGCTCCCACAACTTCAAAGGACCAAACGACCATATTCATGAAGTACCTCAGCATCAGAGCTTCTACAGTGACCCAAATACCGGGTAGTGCATGACAAATATACCATAATGGGTGTATGCCTACGCACGCCAACAAGTGACATAGGCTCATGACGACAAGCAACACTGCACGACGCGCGACTCCCTTATGCAACTGACCTGCGGGACCCCCCGCATACTACCACAAGGATGTCAATGGAAGACCAACAAAAGGAACCCGTACGATGATTGGATAGGACAATACGCCATGATGGTAGTACGGTTATGCACGACCCTGCGGATAGCACCAGAGGAACCACGCTGCCCAAGGGCCGCCAGCCGAGCTCTTCCTAGCAGAATACAAGTCCCCATTGTAGAGTCCAGCCCTTGAACTATAAAAGGAAGGACCCCCTCTTTTTCAAAACATACAAGCACACCAATTGTAACACGCTCCAGAGCAATACTACGATCAACACTACACTGGACTAGGGTGCAACCCTGAACCAGTATAAACCCATCATCTCAAACCCCACATTTAAATCCATGTGATTCACCATTCGGAGTGAGTCCATGCTAAACCCCACTGAATACAAATCTTACTGCCCATTGGTTTCAAAAACCACGATAATATTGCTTCTTAATTGGTCATCTTTATGCTTGCATCATGGTCAAAGTTGTAGAAAATCATCCCCGAACCTCACAAGTCTAAGTATATTGATGCATGCATTTACGGGGAGGATAGTCTACAAGTTGACCTTTTTGAGACTAACAATGCTTTCAAGTTGGTCATGTGTGTAGTCTCAAGTATTGAAACGGAAATGGTGAATTTTGGCAAAGGAAGGCGTTTTGACTGCATTTCGGTATCAAAGACTCTTTGCCTTAATTCATTTTTTGTCTCATTGCTCCTATTTATGCTTTACTTTTGTTTTGGGGAGTAATGTTAAAAGCCACTTGATTTTTTGGTGCTTAATGTCAAAGGAGGAGAAGTTTTAGGACAAAGCAAAGGGACCACCCCCACCACTTGAGTTTTAATTTTTTTTTTTGAGTTTTTGTGATATTAGCAACTGGTTTGTGAAAACCCCCTTGATAGCACCCTTTTATACCAAAAGGGGAATCTTAGATTTATAAAAATAAGGACTTGTTGTTATTGAGGGAGAATTTTCTAAACCTTGAAAAAGAGTTTGATTTGCAAAAACAAAAGCAAGTGGTAGCTAATATGGTCCAAAATATTAAAATTACTTAAAAGTTTAATCCAACTTAATTCTATCATTCAATTTGCATCTTATGAACATATGTCGAATAGCAAACAAGTTAGAAAATTTAATTGGTTATATTTGTTTTGGCTGTGTTGGTATCAATCACTAAAAGGGGAGATTGAAAGAGAAATGTCCTATATGCCATTTCTAACTTGGTTTTGGTGATTAATCACCAACATAACCCCGAGTACTAACTAGTTTGCTAAGTCCGTACTTGCAAGTTCATAAGTGTCATATTGCATAATGCAACTTGACTTACTGCTCAAAGAGAGGCAAAATAGGGCAAAGCTTGGATGAGGTGAGCTATGTCTAGTTCATATGTTTGGATAAGTTCTAAATGCCCTTAGAATTTTTAGCACTTTAGAGAATTTAGAAAGTCAATTTTTGGAGAAAGTGCTTTTTGGTGCCTTTTTGAGTTGTAAAAGGAATTCTAAGTAAGAGATGAGCTATAGGTATGCATCTATGGCTTAGGCTAGTTAGACATACTCTAATTAAGTTTGTCTAAGTCATAGGAAAGATCTCGAAGACAGTTAAACTGAATTGGAGAAGAAAATAAAAAGAGTCAAGTTTGAACTATGTATAGGCACACCGAACCAGTCTGATGATGCACCGGACCGAGTGCGCATAGAGCTCTAGCGAAGGGCTTTTTTCTAGACCGAGTGCGCACTAGACCAATACAGTGGTGCACCAGACCACTTTTCTAGAGAGCACCGCATAAGGGCTTCGGCGACCTAGCGCATTAGACCACATTTCCAGAGACAACTGCAGAAGCGACATTGGCTGGCTCGTACACTAGCCCAATCCGATGGTACACCAGACCTTGGGTCCAATGGTTCTCTCAGCACGTCAATAGTCATATCAACAACTAGCTGACACATGGCCAGTATGGTGGTGCACCGGATCGGACTGATGCCCCATAGAGTGGGAAGGCTGGAGAAGATCCCGTTGATGTCGGGCGACCGTTGAGGTTCGGTGGTGCATTAAAACATGGCCAGTCCGGTCTGGTGAGTTAGCATAGAGCAATTTTTGGCAACTTTCTCAATTGCTCTTTGGGGAGCATTTAGGCTATAAATACCCCATAATCGGCCTCCTCGAGCCACCAAGTCACTCAAGAGCAACACATTCATTCCTAAGCATTTGAGCAACAATCCCGAGAGATCTGAACACCTAGATTTGTGAGAAAAGTATAGAGGGAGCTGTAATGCAAGTTGTGTGCTTGTGTTTTTGATTATTTGGTTTTGTTGTGCTCTTATGTGCATTTCCTTCCCTCTTGCTTCCATTGGAGTTCTAACTCCCATTCATTATGTATGGCTAGCAAGAGCCTCCAATCTCTATGGAGTACCTTGTGAGAAGAAACATCAATCAAAAGAACTTAGGGCTCAAGATTGATCCTTAGATCGCTTGAGAAGATCGAGAGACCAAGTCCTTTGGGACACCTCAATGGGGATACAGGTTCTTCGGAGCCAAACCATAGAAAATAAATTCAAGTGTCTTGTGTTCTTTACTTTCTATAAATTTTTCTCTCCCACTCCAAGTTCTTGCTATAACTTCACTTGTGATATTTCTCTTGTATTAATTCCATAATGAAGAAGAGCATCAAGTGCAAGAACTTCCTTCTTCCCTTACTTCATTTGATTTAGATCTTGAGCTAACATCTAATTTTGGATTAAAGTTTGTTTTTAAGTTGTGAAATTTTAGGTGTTGCTTATTCGCCCACTCTAAACAACTATGACTTCTAAGCCGAATCTTGAGGACGAGATTCATTTTAAGTGGGGTAGGTTTGTAACACCTCGAAAATTCCACCTAGAAAATTTCTTGAACTTGTTCTAAATTCAAAATTATTTTTAAAGTTTTGCTTCAAAATTATGTATATGAGTTTATTTCAACAAAAAATATAGTAATCTATATTTATTTCCAAAAGTCTCCCAAAAATGTTTCCCATGTGATCCTCTTCAAATTCTTCAAAAAAAATACTGCCTAAATATTCCACCAAAACTTCTCCAAATATTTTCCTCTTGAAAAGTACCCTCAAAATTATTTTTAAAATCCCTAAAAATATTTTCTTAATAATTTCTCTTGCAGCACTTATGCACATACATACGATGAGCTCTACATACGCCCTTGCTGTCATACGATGAGCTCTACATGCTAGTTACAGTTATCCCCACTAATCACATGTTTATCTCCACTAATCCTTAGACTTGCCCCACTAATCCTCTCCCTTGCCTATGAATAGAGGGACAAGGGGCAATGTCCAAGCCATTCCATAGATACCCACTCACTCCCTCCCACTTCAACACAAGCACATGAATCGTTCGTTCGTTCATCTAACTATTCATCGTTTGTTCTTTTGATCGTTCGTTCATTCATTCATCCAAATTATTCAACATTCCCCATTCGTTGATCCAAGCATCACAATTTGTTTGTCCGATCGTCCGATCGTCCATCCATTCAACTATTCATCGTTCGTCTGTTTGTTCATCCGATCATTCGATCGTTCATCCATTTGTTCATCCAACTATTCATCATTCATCTGATCATTCGTCCATTTTTTCATCCAACTATTGATTGTTCGTCCGTTCGTTCTTCGGATCATTTAATTGATCGTTCATCCAACTATTCATTAATTGTTCGTTCGTTTGTTCATCCTATCATTCGTTCGTCCGTTGGTTCATCCAACTATTCATCGTTCGTCCGTTCATTCTTTCCTCCAATTATTCATTGTTCACCAATTCATCCGTCTATCATGCTATTGAAATTCTCCCTTTTAACTCACCTAAAACTTGTCAGGCCAATATCGCAATCGTACGGATGACTATGATTTTCCTTCCAATGAGAAATTTGTAACACCTCAAATCCATCAATTAAAATAATACATTATTAGTCATTAAAACTTAGGAGAGAGTAAAGAAAAATTTAAATCAAGTGTTTGATCTCATTTGTATCTAGAGAATGTTTTTTGTTTGCTAATAATTGATTGACGATTTTATTCATAAAATCCCTTTTATGCGAAACTCAATTTATTAATATAGGAACATTGGTCTAAAAATGAATATTTTAATTATAAACATTTTTTGTATAATTATTATGATTATTTGGAAATATTTAAAAATATATTTACTTATATTTTTAATGGATAAAAAAAGAAAAAGAAAGAAAAAAATGAAAACCTAATCGGCTAGGCCGAAACCGGCCCACCAGCGGCCCAACCGACCACCGCCTCCCCCACTCCCCCTCTCCCTCACTTACACGCGGCCCCACCCTCGGCCTTTCCCCTTTCTCCTTCTTGGCCGCGCATCAGCACAGGCGCTGCGCCCTGGCATTTGGGCGTCCATGCTCGGCCCCACGCGGACCGAGCCGCCGCGTCCCCTCATCTCCCCCGCGACCCCTCGTCTCCTCCCTAGCGCCCTCTCTCCTTCATCTCCCCCTCCACTCCCTCTCCATTGATGTAGAAACCACCGATGCCATTAATGGCGGCCACCGGCTATCCCTCTCCCCCGGTGATACGACCACGCCATTAAGCAACACGTTACAACCCCCAAGTCATACTACATCAACTCAAGTACAACCAACGTCATCACCAACCCAAGTCTTTGATGGACCAATTACACGTAGCCGAGCTAAGAAGCTACAAAAGAGGTGCACACACTACTTTATGAATTTCAATTAAACACTAATGAGAACTTTATGCTACCTAAGTCGTGTATGTTGATATTACTTAGGTTCACCAAAGAGAAAGGACAAAACATATCAAGGGCGAATCAGCAAGAAGAGTTATGTCCGAGTCAGTCTAGCGCAGTAGAACCGTCTAGAAGAAACAGTCATATCTTTTGATTCCCAAAAGCTATGAAGGCCCATAAGTACTTTTTGG
Organism: Zea mays; assembly: GCF_902167145.1. NCBI lineage: Eukaryota > Viridiplantae > Streptophyta > Magnoliopsida > Poales > Poaceae > Zea > Zea mays. Next base: position 28,882,170 of record NC_050098.1, on the reverse strand, counting down.
AAAGCTATTAAAGTCTAGTTTCCAATGCTTCTAAGGCCGACTAAATCAAATCTACCAAAAAGGCAGCCGACCTACTTTAGTGCTGACTGGTCAGAAGGTCAACAGTCTGCTTGATAACCATGTTTTCGTATTAAACTGCATCATTTTATGAAGTTTCATTAAGCATGCTATACATGGTGAGAAAGCTTATCAAGTTAGCTTTCCAATGCATCCAGCCCCACGTCATTTAGAGATTCCTAGGAGAAGTTATTATCAAAATACTAAAGGTTACACAGAAGTCAAACAGCCACACGGAATTCAGCTCTGCAGATCTCCCGAAGAGGCTCCTTCACATTAGCACGTGAAAATACTTTTGTTTTGTGTTTATACCTCTCTAAGGCTGGTTGTTACTAGTATAAATACCCCCTATGCCTATGATGTAAGACAACTTTTGATAATCTAAAAACAGAACCCTTTGTTCAGCTGTGTGCTAACAAATATTGAGAGTGATCTCTACGCCTTTGCTCTTGTGAATTCCTTCGTGGGATTGCAGAAGCGGCGGCTTCATCCGCTCCCAAGTGGTGCTCCTACTTCCTTCGAGGTCTCCTCAATTGATTGTAGGTTGTGTTGGTTGGTTCTTTGAGAGTGTGGTTGGGCGAATCCTTGATTCAGGTTACCGGTTAAAGACGGTGGTTGGCTTTGAGTTTTATTTGTCAGGTTGCACTAGTTATCGCTGCTTGCAACAAGTTATCTTGGCTTCTTCGAAGCTAGTTATCTGAAGATTGATCCTACGTCGTGAAGATCGGGCATCGTGACATATCATCTGGTATCAAAGCCTTAGTTGCCACGGTAGGATTATTTACCCTTAGCTACATCTATTTTGTGTTCATCCTATCCACCAAAAGGCATAAAATATTTTTGCCATAGCCCTTTGTTTTAATCTGTTGTTCCAGTGAGTTTTGTTAAGTTTTAGTCCTTAGAGTCTTTGTTTAAGTTGCTGGTCACTCTATCCTTTGTGTTCCCTTCGAGCCTCTTATATATATATTTGAAAATATCCACAAAAAGAAAAATCTGAAAACCCTCATCATTTCCTTCGCGTTAACTTTGATCCTATTTAAGTGATAGCTGCTGGTTGAGTTCTTTGTTAATTATTATAAAGAGTGCAATATCATATCAGATCTCTGTGTTTAGTTCTTAAAAAAAAGAGTACCAAAAAAAGGTGTTGAGCAAGATTGTGAAAGAAAAGTAGAACGATTAGTTTGTTTATGTGCACAAGTGCTGAAAGTTCATCAAGTTGTTCAACCAGTTTGCTATTGTCATTTGGTGCAAAATTTTGGTTGGGTCTGATCACAACACTTGCATTCCAATCATACTACTTGATTTGCATCAAATCTAAAATTTCTTTGCGTGTGTGTTTGATCTACTTACATCACTCATATCTTGTGGTCAACACTAGGCAGTGAACTTCTAGTTGGATTGTTATTTAACTTTACAACAACTAGGATTCAGATTGCATTCCTTGTTTATTATTCCCCACCAAGCTCCACATACAAGCCATCGTAATCGGCACTCTGGTCTTGTATTCGCTTAAACACCACTTTCTTGTTACCACCACACATTTTTTTTGCAACCCGCAGCGACCTCATAAGAACATTGGTTGGTATGAGTGGTGAGGTTGTGAGATTCTATATAGCTTTATATTCCACCTATATTTGTTGCCTTGTCGCCACTAATTTCGCAGGAAGATGGATCCCAACCCTGAGATTGAAGAATGTGTCACCATGATACACTTCAATGAGCTCAAACAAAGCATAGAAGACAAGCAAGATCGGTTGGCACAAGATCTTCAGACACTTATGGCTGAAATCAGAGGTCGTCGTCGACTCCCTGATGGTGCAAGAAACCATGATGAAGACGAGGAAGAAGGTGAAGGAAATTATTCTAGAAGAGCAAGTGAACATGGGAGGAGAAATCAAGGTGCTACACGTGGTAGAGGAAGAGGCCGGAATCGAAGAAATGATGACAATGAAGAATCTAAATTTGGGGATGATGATGATCAGTCCCAACATTGCTATGGTCGTCGTCATCATAGAGGCGTCAACCAAGAAGAGAGATTTGGGAAGCTTAAGTTTACCATGCCAAAATTTGATGGTAGATCTGATCCTGAAGATTATTTCACATGGGAATTGAAGGTGGAGAAAATCTTTCGCCTACATAATTATTCAGAGGAGAAGAAACTTGCAATGGCATCTCTTGAGTTTGAAGGATATGCTCTGATTTGGTGGGAGCAACTTCTTCGTGATCATGAAGAAGATGAAGAGGACCCTATTATTACTTGGTAAGAGATGAAGCGAGAAATGAGAATTCGTTTTGTGCCGAAGCATTATCGGCGTGATCTTTTCGATAAATTGTAGAATTTGAGGCAAGGAAGTTTCTCTGTTGAGGAGTATTATAAGGAGATGGAGAAGGCCATGATTAGAGCCAATGTGTATGAAGACGAAGAGCAAACCATTGCACGTTTCATGGTTGGGTTACACCGCAGCATTCAACGTATTGTTGAGTTTCAGCCGTACCAATGTCTTATTGATTTGGTACATCAAGCCACCAAAGTTGAACGCCAACTGCAACAAGATGCTAAGAACAACAAGCCTTTGTCATATGGTGTACAAACCATGATTGGAGGAAGAAAATCGATCTCAAGGTTTACTGCTGCATCCTCAGCGACAAAAGGTTCAACTAGAGGCTTGCGATCCAATATTCAAGGCAATTCTAGTGGAAAGAACGGTGCTGCTCCAAACACGAGTTATAAACCAGCAGCATCCACTTCAACATCAGTGGGTTCAACAGCCAAGAGTAATGGTATTCAGTGCTTCAAGTGTGGAGGTCGTGGTCATGTCATAAAGGAGTGTCCAAATAATCGTGTGATCCTTGTGACTGATGATGGAGAATATACATCATCTAGCGAAGAGGAAGCTAAAGCAGGAAATGTAGATGACATTGATAAATCTGAAGAACATACGGGATGTGAATTTGAGCATGGTACCGCTCTTGTGGTTACACAAATATTGAGTGTTCAAATGAAAGAAGCTGAAATTGGACAACGACATAATCTTTTTCAAACGAGAGCAAAAGTGCAAGACAAAGTAGTAAAGGTGATCTTGATGGAGGAAGCTGTCATAATCTTGTAAGTCGTGAGATGGTTGAAAAGCTTGGTTTGAAGTTGCAGCGACACCCTCATCCATACCATGTCCAATGGTTGAATGAATCGGGAGATATCAAGATCGGTTATAAGGTGAAAGTTCCGTTCAAGATTGGAGAGTATATTGACACAGTGGAGTGCGATGTTGCACCCTTGTCTATGTGTCACATGCTGCTAGGAAGACCTTGGCAATATGACGATATTCTCAGCATTGTGGAAGAACAAATCAGTACACGCTAGATCTGAAAGGGAGAAAGTTTGTACTCAAGCCTATGACCCCTCAACAAATCATGGTTGAACACTTACAAAAGAAAACTGAAATTAGTACAACAAGTAGAGGAGGAGAAGAGCAAAAGAAATTGAGTGCCATCCACAATTCGGTGAGCTAGTGCTATGAGCCAAATTCAAGAGATAAAAAGAAGGAAGAGGGAGAACATCTAGTTATGCTAGCCACAAAATCTGAGTTGAGAGAAGTGAGGAACAACCCATATCAAGTGCTCTTTGTACTTGTGAACAAAGATGTTTTGATTTCTCCTAACGACATAACATCTCTTCCTAGTGTTGTGGCTGATCTTTTGCAGGACTTTGAAGACATGTTTCCATAAGAAACATCGGCTGAACTACCTCCAATTCGAGGGATTGAGCATCAAATCGATCTTATTCCAGGGGCTGCACTTCCTAACCATCCACCATATCGAACCAATCCTGAAGAAGCTAAGGAAATACAAAGGCAAGTACAAGAACTTCTTGATAAAGGTTTTGTTCGTGAAAGCTTAAGCCCTTGTGCTGTTCCTGTGATTTTAGTACCTAAGAAAGATGGATCTTGGAGGATGTGTGTTGATTGTAGAGCTATAAATAATATTACCGTTCGCTATCGCCATCCTATTCCACGACTAGAAGACATGCTTGATGAATTAAGTGGTTCCACAATTTTTACTAAAATTGATTTGAGAAGTGGATACCATCAAATAAGAATGAAAACTGGAGATGAATGGAAGACTGCATTTAAAACAAAATTTAGGTTGTATGAATGGTTAGTGATGCCATTTGGTTTGACAAATGCTCCTAGCACTTTTATGAGATTAATGAACCATGTCTTAAGAACTTTCATTGGAAATTTATTGTTGTCTACTTCGATGATATTCTAATTTACAACAAATCTTTTGATGAACATGTGAAACACATTCGACAAGTTTTAGATGAGCTTAGAAAGGAGAAATTATTTGCTAATCTTAAGAAGTGCAGTTTTTGCACAGACCATGTTGTGTTTCTTGGCTTTGTTGTTTCAGCAAAAGGAATAGAGGTGGATGAATCCAAGGTGAAAGCAATCAAGGATTGGCTAGCTCCAACGAATGTAAGTCAAGTAAGAAGTTTTCATGGTCTTGCTGGTTTTTATAGAAGATTTGTGCGAGATTTCAATACTATCGCTTCCCCTTTAAATGAATTGATAAAGAAAGGTGTTGAATTTAAATGGGGAAACTCACAAGAAGATGCTTTTCAAGAATTGAAGAAATGTTTGACTGAAGCACCTGATTTCACTAAAACTTTTGAAGTAGAATGTGATGCTAGTGGGATTGGGATAGGAGTTCTAAGGCAACAAGGAAAACCTATAGCATATTTTAGTGAAAAATTGGGAGGTGCTCAATTAAATTATTCTGTGTATGACAAAGAATTGTATGCTTTGGTCCGAACGCTTGAAACATGGCAGCACTACTTATGGCCAAAAGAGTTTGTTATTCATTCCGATCATGAAGCTTTGAAGTATTTGAAAGGGCAAGCCAAACTGAACCATCGCCATGCCAAATGGGTTGAGTTTATCGAAACATTTCCATACATTGTGAAATATAAGAAAGGTAAGGACAATGTGGTCGCTGATGCTTTGTCTCGAAGGAATGCGTTGTTGAATCAACTAGATGTAAAAGTTTTGGGTCTTGAAAATTTGAAAGAAATGTATAATGATGATCCTGAATTTTCAGAACCATACATTCATTGTAAAGATGGAAAAGGTTGGGAAAAATATCATATACATGATGGATTTTTGTTTAGAGCTAACAAACTTTGTGTACCAAATTCTTCGGTTAGATTGCTTTTATTGCAGGAGTCACATGGAGGAGGTCTAACAGGTCATTTTGGACAAAAGAAGACTTATGAAATGCTCAGTGATCATTTCTATTGGCCCAAGATGAGGAGAGACGTCATCAGATTTGTGGAGCGTTGTGTCACCTATCACAAAGCTAAGTCAAAACTGAACCCTCATGGTTTTTATACTCCTTTACCCGCTTCTAAAATTCCTTGTAAAGACATAAGCATGGATTTTATTTTAGGGCTGCCTAGAACTCAAAAAAGAGAGATTCTATTTTTGTTGTGGTTGATATATTTTCAAAAATGGCTCATTTTATTCCATGCAACAAGAGCGACGATGCTTCACATGTTGCCAATTTGTTTTTCAGAGAAATCTTGAGACTACATGGAATGCCCAAGACCATCGTATCTGACCGTGATGTGAAGTTCATGAGCTATTTTTGGAAAACATTGTGGGCAAAGCTTGGGACTAAACTTTTGTTCACCACATGCCACCCCCAAACTGATGGACAAACTGAAGTGGTGAATCGTACATTGTCAATGCTGTTGCGAACAATGGTAAAGAACTTGAAGGATTGGGAGGAATTTTTGCCACACGTGGAGTTTGCTTATAACAGGGTAGTACATTCTACAACTAATTTATGCCCCTTTGAAATTGTATATGGGTTCAAACCTATTGCTCCGATAGATTTGTTGCCCCTTCCATTGCAGGAAAGAACCAATATGGAAGCTTCCAAGCGTGCTGCATACATAAAAAAGATACATGAGAAGACTAAGGAAGCAATTGAGCTCAAAGCAGTGCGTAAGGCTGCAAGCATGAACAAGCATAGGAAGAAAGTGTTATTTGAACCCGGGGACTTGGTTTGGATTCACTTGCGCAAGGAGCGTTTTCCTGATCAACGCAAATCCAAATTGATGCCACGAGGGGATTATCCATTTCGTTTTCTTGCCAAGATCAATGATAATGCATACAAGATAGATCTTCCACCAAGCTATGGCGTGAGCAACACGTTCAATGTTGCTGACCTCTTACCATATACGAGTGAAGACACTTCAGAGTCGAGGACGACTCCTTTTCAAGGGGAGGAGGATGATACGACCACGCCATTAAGCAACAGGTTACAACCCCCAAGTCATACTACATCAACTCAAGTACAACCAACATCATCACCAACCCAAGTCTTTGATGGACCAATTACACGTAGCCGAGCTAAGAAGCTACAACAAGAGGTGCACGCACTACTTTATGAATTTCAATTAAACACTAATGAGAACTTTATGCTACCTAAGTCATGTATGTTGATATTACATAGGTTTACCAAAGACAAAGGACAAAACATATCAAGGGCGAATCAGCAAGAAGAGTTATGTCCGAGTCAGTCCAGCGCAACAGAACCGTCCAGAAGAAACAGTCATATCTTTTGATTCCCAAAAGCTATGAAGGCCCAGAAGTACTTTTTGGAAAGCTCTTGAAGTCTAGTTTCCAATGCTTCTAAGGCCGACTTAATCAAATCTACCAGAAAGGCAACCGACCTACTTTAGTGCTGACTGGTTAGAAGGTCAATCGTCTGCTTGATGACCAAGTTTTCATATTAAACTGCATCATTTTACAAAGTTTCATCAAGCATGCTATACATGGTGAGAAAGCAAATCAAGTTAGCTTTCCAACGCATCCAGCCCCACGTCATTTGGAGATTCCTAGGAGAAGTTATTATCAAAATACTAAAGACCACGCAGAAGTCAAATAGCCACACGGAATTCAGCTCTGCAGATCTCCCGAAGAGGCTCCTTCACATTAGCTTGTGAAAATACTTTTGTTTTGTGTTTATACCTCTCCAAGGCTGGTTGTTACTAGTATAAATACCACCTATGTCTATGATGTAAGGCAGCTTTTGATAATCTAAAAATAGAACCCTTTGTTCAGTTGTGTGCTAACAAATATTGAGAGTGATCTCTACCCCTTTGCTCTTGTGAATTCCTTCGTGGGATTGCAGAAGCGGTGGCTTCATCCGCTCCCAAGTGGTGCTCCTACTCCCTCTGAGGTCTCCTCGATTGATTGTAGGTTGTGTTAGTTGGTTCTTTGAGAGTGTGGTTGGGCGAATCCTCGATTCAGGTTGTCGGTTAAAGACAGTGGTTGTCTTCGAGTTTTATTTGTCAGGTTGCACTAGTTATCACTGCTTGCAGCAAGTTATCTTGGCTTCTTCGAAGCTTGTTATCTGAAGATTGATCCTACGTCGTGAAGATCGGGCATCGTGACACATCACTCGGAGCCCTCCCTTCTCCCTCTCCCTATAAAACCCGACCCCAAGCCCACGGAGCCGGCCCCTTGCCGCCGAGCTCGTCCTTCTCCCTCACCCATGCCCTCTCCTCTCTCCCTCACTCGAAGCCACCGCCGGAGCTATACGTGACCCGCCCTGCCCCCGGTCGCGCCCCTGCTCACCGCAACCACGCCCTGCTAGACCCCAACCGACCTCACCATTCTTCGAGTCGTCCGTGTGCACGGATCTGTGAGCAAGGTTGAAGACGACACAAATTTTTTTATTTTCAAAATCATGTTTGATTTAGTTCATGATTTCTGTAATGATTTGATTAAATTTGTATATACTATGATTTGAAGATCTTATGGATGTTACACGATTAATATTGAGTGTATGTGATGGACTGATGTCCTATTATTTGTCACATTGTGTGTGATAATTTGTTTACGATTATTTTGGAATTTGTGTTTAGAATGAAGAATGACAGGATTTGGTAGACCACATATTATTGACAAAAATACTAGATGAGTAATTTCACGGTTAACTTTGCTTATAATGAATTTTAGAGTTTAGTCGAGAGGTTTGTGCTCATAAGCTCATATACTTAATTTATATCTACTAAATTAATAATAAAGTCTCCATTAACACTGAGATAATATAAGTAGTACACATGACCACGATAATTTAATAGTATTGTTAAATTGGTGGTTTAATTTATTACTAAAGTTATTTGACCTCTCGTTAACATGGTGTCATTTTCTTTTATAAAGAAAAGATAAAACTAAAATGAGACCCATGTTTGTGGTAGAAATAGTTAATTAATAATTAACCTATTTTCGTAGAGTTGGTTAAATCACTACATTTAAGTTATGTTATATAATACTTTCAAAGTCGAATTGTCATATAGATTTCACTAGTGACTACCCAAAATACATCACTATTTTATGGCGTATCAAATGAGATGGACGTCAATATAAGTAGACTTATACTACGGTTACAAATTAGGTTTTATTCTAGACGTTTTCTGTTTATAGGTATGATTTGTTCGGTATATGTTTATTCATATAATGGTGTATGTTTATTCATATAATGATGTATGTTTATTTATTTGGTGTATGTTATCTTTTTGTATGTACGATGTGCGAACCTATATTAGAAGCCAATTTCGTGGTAGAAGACCAAAATACGTTTGAAGACGATCCGCAGGACACCTTTGACCAAGGCAAGTGGATTTTCACTCTATATTTCTTATTGTACCCAAATAATGCATACAATAATATTTACTTCTGGATATTTGCATAAATTTGATGGGTTTGCCTACATAGGATTACCTAGAAATTCCAACTCAATTCCTTAATTACCCTGAGATAAATACTATGCTTAGTAATTGTGCTACTGCTCAACTTGATCATTATGATGTCCCTCTTTAATGATACTATTGTTCTAGAAATGAAATTTGTATTATGATGATAACCTGATGGTTAAACAAGATCATGTTGTAATGAACAAAACATAGAGTGACCACCCAGGAAACAGTGCAACCACGAGTGTTATCATGGCTCTGGCTTTGGTAAATAGCATTATAGATTTAGTGCTTAGCAACCCTACCTTAAAGATGGGCAAGAGGGGGTAGCAGTGGTTTGGTGGCAGCTCATGTTAACATAGGGTGGTAGTCTTGGCTAAGTTACCTCACCTAGAGGGTCACCAATACTGACGTGGAAATCTTAGCGAGTAGCTTTGTACTAAGGATATTTTGTGAAAGCCTCATAATGGATCCCTAGTCATTCACCTCGGCAGTGTTTAAGGGTCCGTACAACCCGGGCTAGATACGATACATGGCTTGTGGGTAAAGTTGTACCACCTCTGCAAAGTGTAAAACTGTTATGTCAGTCGTGCTCACGGTCAAGAGCAACCTGGACCCTCACATGATAACTGAACATAAAGATGGAGAATAAATCGCGATCCATGATTTTTAAATGGTTTGCTTAAGTGGTTTCACTTAAGTGCTTTTGAGATATAATCATATGCTTATGATTAATTTGGGTTTTGGGATACACTTACAATTAGTAAGTTAGGCGTTGTTAATAAAATATTGAGCAATTAAAATGCTTACCGCTTAACCTTAGCCTACCTTGTTGACCTTGCATAATTCTTCCCATTTGTTGAGCCCCCACCATAAGTGAGCTCACCCCTAGCTAAATTTTGATCAGAAGCTGATGAGGAAGACTTTGATGATGGTGATGATGAGTACTGATTCTAGCGACGCTCCTGTCATCTTCGTGTGTGGGATTACCCATGATATTTCCGCTATACTTTGATAATATACTGTTTAAGACTCTTATGTCCAGATGATGTATAAAAGTTACTATACTCCCTTTTACGCCTTTATTGCTTTGTTTTTGATATATTACACTTGTGATGTCAACATATATGTGGAAAATGGATACTAGCACACATATGCTATGCATTCGGTTTTGCCCCTAAAACCAGGTGTGACAAAATTCTTAGTTGATCACCTATCCCAGAATTTCTCCAAGTTAGGCATGCTTAACGTTTAGGTTATTTCAAGGCGGGCTCCATAAAAGAAGGTGAACCCTGTCTGTATGAGTATGCTATCTGTTGGTCACTTGTTCTCAAATGCTGTGAATCAAGAACAAGCCAACACAATTGTTAAAGGTCAAGGACCTTTGTCCTTCGAAGTATTATCTCCTCTCAGATATAATGATCTTCAGACGAAGGTCATGAAGGACATGCCTTCATGATTCATAATAATTGGGATATGAAAAGACAATGAATGTAATCTATTGGTTCAAACACATATGTATTCCATAACACACATATGAGCATTAACATAATTTATATTACACTGATACCTTCGGCTTGTTCGAAGGTGTTGATGCGAGAGCGATTACAATTCAGCGTGAACAGTACGGGGATACTGTTCACCTATTTATAGGCATGGGACATAGCTCGGGTAAAAGTACATTCATAACCTTCTCATTCATTTATAATTGTAACATAAATCACTAAGGACTAACTAGTATTTTCCTCCCCAACTTGAGCTAAGCCAAAGCTGTCGTCCTTCGGTGACAGCTTCGGCAATCGTTGTCATTGCTTGCAGACAAGATCTTCGTCTCAAGAACCTTCGGCAGAGAGTGAGAGAGAGTTCTCAAAATCACTTTTCCGACGATGTCTTCATCCTGAGGACCTTCAGTGGAGAAGAAGACCCAAACAGTAGCCCCTTCGCGATGATAGATCGTTTTTTTATAACGAGCTCGATCCACGAAAAATACGAAGGCTTTGGAATGCCGAAGGTCCGAAAAACATCTTCCCTGAGCTTGTTATTAAAAATGAATAAAGTATTCACAGCACTTATCGGTCCACCGATCAGTCAGTACGAGCGTCTTGGCAGTTCGCCTTCTTCTCCTGCACGGCTATATAAACAGACAAGTTGGTGAGAAGTTACCACAATATTTTCGCTGAAGCTGAAGCTTTCTGCATTATGTTTTGAACAAGCATTTCACCGCTGAAGAGCAACTTCGTCTGCTAGAGTCTGAACAACAAAATGGCCAGAGTAAGATCAACTGCTAAGGTGACCCGCGAGGGAGATGAGACTGAAACGACTGAGACAGCTCCCATCTCAGAAATGATGAGGCGTTCTGGGCTGGTTGTGCAGGAAGAAACTATTGCCAAAGGTATTACTGATGCCGAAGCTGAACAGACCGTGGCTAAAGATGAAAGTGAAAATGAAAGTGAGGATGATGATAGTATCCTATGTTCGACTAAGCCCAGCCATATTGAATTCGGGAGATCCACAATTAAAGCTAAGGATTTATTTCTAATGAAGAAACTGGGATATTTTGGATAAAATGATGATGAACTGGTTTGTTTCGCTGGAGAGGAGACGACTCTAAAGCCGAAGGAGGATGAAGTTGTAGTCTTCAGGAGCTTCTTCAAGGCAGGACTTCGGTTCCCCTTTATGAGATGATTAGTGAGGTTTTGAAAAATTTTGAAATCTACCTACACCATCTGACCCCAACGCCATCGTTAGGCTTAGCATGTATATTTGGGCTCTTCGAAGCCAACAAAAAGTGCCAACGCCGAAGGGTTCTATCGGGTGCACGAGCTTCATTATCAGACGAAGGCAAGAGCCGATGGCCTGCACAAGAACTTTGGATGCTACAACTTTGCATATCAGAAGGACACAAAGGCCCACATGATTGGTTATTGCACCAAGTGGCCGACCGGGTGGACAAACAAATGGTTTTACGTGAAGGCCGATGAGAAGAAAAGGGAGAAGCTCACGAGCATGGTAATGAGTCCCTTGAAACTGAACTTTGGCATGACTCGACCTCTATGCAATATGCAGCTAGGGTCCCCATGCCAACTTGCTGAGGTGGAGTTTAGAGTTGTGGCGGAGCACATTAGCACTAGGGACTTGGTGCAAGAATACTTGGCGAACAGGACATTTCCACCCTCTAGTGGTTGGGGAATGCCGAAGAAAAAGGAAGAAGGAAATAAATATGAACTTGTTCGACTCCCTTACAAATTTAAATTCCAGAAGAAAATTTAGCAAAACGTGCACTGAATGGCTAGAGCTGATAGAGACGATGTGCAATTAAATTCTTGGAAATTATACAAAGAAAGAGGATCAATTGATGACTGCTGCCTTCGGCACCCGTCCAAAACCAAGGTTGAACCGTGTGATGGACGATTTGAATTTTGAGTATCCTGATTATGAGAGACTTGATGAAGGGGGCCGGAGGAGCTAAAAGGACAAGAGTTGTTAGCATTCTAAATAGACATGCTATCTAGTCAGTCAAGGAGGACCATAAAGCTTTGAAGAAGCAAAAAACTCTATTGGAGCCAAAGGATTCAACTCCTAGGAAACGAAAACTCTTCAGGATATCTTCTGTGGAGACGAAGGTACAAGATGTGCCAGAGAAGACTATAGTTCCTTCTTTGCCTTCTGCTACTGATATTTTAGAATGTTGAAGGTAATGACTGAACCCATCTCGTTCACAATGCTAAGTCCTCTAAGGTTAGATCTGACTAGCCTCTTGCAGTCAAAGGAAACTGCTCAGACTACTGAGGGGAAAGCCGAGGGGCAGAAGAAACGACGGATGATGAATGTGATGCAAGCTATTGAACAGACTCTGCCTCCAGCTTCGGCGGATAAAGCTATTATGCCTGTTGATGCTGAAGATGCCACTGGAGCCAAAACCGATAATCTTGCAACCACAATGTCGGAAATCGACAGACTTATATCAGATGTGGTTGCTGAAAAAGATGTAGCCGCAGCACCTTCTGATAAAGGGAAGAGAACTGAAGAGATCTCTTTAGAAGATAAGATTCTTGGAAGGAAAAAGACAACCTGCTGCGTTCAGCCGAAGGCTCACTCGCCGAAGCGCATTCTCGAAATGAAAATTGAGCAAAGAGCTAGAAGAAGCTCAGACACTTTTGGAAAAGAACTCGAATCGCTTTAACTGCGAGTCGAAGGCGCTGAACACGAGAATTGAAACAAAAATTGAAAAAAATGTTAAACTGAGTGAAACTGTCAAAATTCTTTGGGATAAATGCTTCAGTTTCGCTACTCAATGTATTGCTCAACTGAAGGGGATATTCAATTCTGTCGAAGTCGTATCTAAAGAAGTCACCCTTTCTGCTGAAGACATTCCAAGAGCTCTTGAATGTATTGAAAAAGAAGCTGATGTCCTCGACGAAGTCATAACTGGCCACACTGATTTCTGTGCGCTAGTGTCCTCTCGTGGTACGACTGTTGCTTTCATGAAAGCCGGATGCAATCATGTGAGAGCCGTTAACAGGCCAAACTTCAGCCTGTCGCCATCTAACCTAATTGATATTCTGACCGAAGCTCGAAGCATAGGCAATAGATTTATCACCCAAATCTAGGTGAAAGGCGGCTGAGAGCTATCTGGAGACGAAGCTCGAAACCTGCTCAACAAGGTATAGAAAATCTCTTTACCTTTACACTTTTATTTTATTTTTTTCTTACCTTATTTCTCAATACCCTTGCCTTTGTCATTTTTCAGGGTGACGATGCCAAAAGCTAGTGAGCCGAAGCTAGATCTGAAGCATTGAAGAAGACTTCGGAAGTTCCCTTTGTTAATATCTGTAGAAACACTTTTGGAAGCTCTTTGTGCAAAGAAGTGTATTATTTGACAAAGAATTGTAATTGAATGTGAAAATACAATTGTAAATATTTGTAAATGCTTTGTAATGTTATTTTACCTTTCATTCGTGTGTCATCTGCTTTGCTGTGTATGAAACCAATGCTCGTAGTTTTTTGAGCCGAAGGCGAAAAATACTTTCCCTTCTTTTCGTTCACATCAAAGCACCTTTTGAGAAAAAACAAAGATTGGCTCTCTCATATACAATGAAACTTTATTTGATACGAAGCATCTTCATATATACGAAGCGTTTTCTCATTGGAGGCAAAAACCCTTGCCTTTCCTGTTAATGCTTTATGTCATGATGGTGAATCTACAGATGCCTAATGCATGTTTGTATGTGTCGGGTACCATAATTAGGGGTACCCCCAATGCTCCTAATCATGGCTGGTAAACACCCTCAGACCAGCTGACGGGCGCGGTTCAAGTCAAGGCTTCGTCTACCCAAGGGAAGCGATCTCACCCGAGCCCAGCCTCGGGCTAGAGCAGTAGTCCCAGACGAGTTCACGCCTCGCCCGAGGGCCTCCTCAGGCAGCGGGCGCCCCCTCGGCTCTCCCGAAGCCTGGCTTGGGAGGCTTCGTTGTGAAGCAACCTTGGCCAGACCGCCTCACCAACCGACCACTTCGCAGGCGCATTCAATGCAGGGGACGCCTGACGCCGTATTTTGACACACACGCCTCAATCGGCCAGGCCGAAGTGATCGCAGTCACTTCGCCCCTCTTCTTTACTGTCTGATGTGACAGGAAAACAACGCCGCTCGCCCTACTCCGACTGCCGTGTCAACCACCCAGGCAAAGACTGACAACAAGTCACGATCAACCACCGAGTTCGGCCTCGGGCGCAACAGGAAGCTCCGCCTCGCCCGACCTCAGGCTCCAGCCTCTGGAGGAGGTCTGTGCCTCGCTCGACCTCAGGCTCCAGCCTCGGGAGGAGGTCTCCGCCTCGCTCGACCCCCGGACTCGGCCTCGACCTTGGTTTTGGGAGGAATCGCGTCCTCGCCCGACCCCGGCCTCGGCCTCAAGAGAAGTCTCCGCCTCGCCCGACCTTGGGCTCGGACCGACCGCGCCAACAGAGGATACATCATTACCCTATTCCTAGCCTGCTCAGGCTACAAGGAACAAGACCGGCGTCCCATCTGGCTTACCCCGACGATGGGTAATGATGGTGCCCCGCGTTCACCATGACGCCGGTGGCTCTCAGCCCCTTACAGCAGCAAGGAGACGTCAGCAGGATCCTTGCCACACTGCCAGCTGTGCTCCTATAGGACTCAGGCGCTCCTCCGACGGCCACGCCATCACGTGTACAGGGCCCAAGCTCTCCCCCGACAACCACGTTGGCATGTACATAGGGCTTAGGCACTCCTCTGCCGGACACGTTAGCGCATACCTACGCCCCCCGTTGTACGTCTGGACCCTCTCCTTGCGTCTATAAAAGGGAGGTCCAGGGCCATCCTGAGGGGGGTTCGCGCGGGGGAAGGAGCGGACGAACGGGCTCCCGCTCTCTATCTCTCTCTCCCTCACGCGACGCGCTTGTAACCCCTACTACGAGTGGCACCCCTAGTGCAGGATAATACGAGGCTTGTCCCACCTCTTGTGTTCCATCCCGCGCCAACCCATCTGGGCAGGGGCACGCAGCGATTTCACTCGTCGGTCCAGGGACCCCCCCGGGTCCGAAACGCCGACAGTTGGTGCGCCAGGTAGGGGCCTGCTGCGTGTTAACGAACACCTTCCCGTTGAGTTCCAGATGGGGAGTCTTCAGCAACCTCTTCAGCCTGGGACGGTGCTCCGCTTTGGGAGTCTCGAGTTCATGTCCCTCGACAGCAGCTACGACATGGTACTTCTCCGCCCGCAGCACGACGACAACGACGGTCTCCGACTCGCCCGGCGGCGGCGAGCTCGGTGACAGCATCTCCCCGCGGTGGAAGAGGAGCGCTCCGGTCATCCTCACCACCCTCCTCACCGAAGGAGGCGGAGACGAGGCAACCATGGCCACGCAGGAGGCGGCACCTTGACGGCTGTCGCACCAGAGCGAGTCGACGACGCCGGCACTCCCCCGGGGGACATGTTGGGCATTGCCCTCGCACCTGAGACGACGGCGGGTGTCACATCCTCGCGACGTGTCAGCCCCAAGCGGACTGACGACGCCAGCACCCTCGCAAAGGATCTACTGGGCATTACCCTCGTACCTGAGATGACGGTGTGCTCTGCCCCCGACGCGACCTCACCACCATCGATCGAGCAAGAGGTACCGTCCGTTTTCCATCCCGTACCTTTTTTATTCAGCTTTGATCCACCTAGCGACCCCGCTACGGTGAGCGCCTTCATAAAGGCGTATCCAAACCTTTCGGGGTACCACATGTGGTCGACCAGGGACCGACTGACAGCCGTCTCAATCTTCGGATTGGCGGGTTCTGAGGAAGAGGACGACCCCGACTCCGGTTGGGATTTCTCTGACCTCAGTAACCTCGGTGCCATGCGGGACTTGATGATCGCATGTGACCACTGCCTCTCCGGTTGTTCTGACGATGGCCATGACCTTGATGATGAAGGTTACGGCTCAAGTCGCGAATGTTTCCACGTCGATCAGGGAGATCACAACAAAGGCAACCACCTCGGTATGCCGGAGGTTGACGATCCCCCTGGGCCTGCATCTCGCATTGACATCCTGTGGGAGCTAGCTGTGGTCCCAGTCCCTGCGGGGGGTCAGGACATACAGCTCGAGCAAATCCGTGAGATGCAGGTCCGGGTCGACGGGGAAGCAGGCCGGCTTGTGCAGCTCCGACAGAACATCGAACAGGAGTGGGCAGGCCGAACACTCGCCGGAGAAGCCTGTCATCGGGCCCAAGACATCCGGCACTGCATCGTCGACAGTGCCAGGGCAGCGCTGCCCCCGGCTGTCAGCGGGTCCGGCCAGGACCTAGCTGCAGCGGCGATGCTACTTCGAGCCATGCCGGAACCATCCACCACCGAGGGACGGCGTATCCAGGGCGAACTCAAGGATCTCCTGGAAGGCGCCGCAGTTCGACGAGCCGAGAGCTCCGCCTCCCGGAGGCGAGCTGGCCCCTTGGAGCATCACGCGGTGTCCTCCCGACGCATTCGGGAAGCCTCGATCCATCCCGAGCGCACGTGGGACGAGGCGCCTGCCGCCCGGGATCGCCTCGGCAACGAGCACCACCATCTCGACCATCGAGCCCGCCTCGTCGAGAAGGTGCGCCAAGGCTACCATCCCAGGCGTGGGGGACGCTGCAACAGCGAGGAGGATCGCAGTCCTTCGCCCGAATCACCCGGTCCGCGGGTCTTCAGCCGGGCCATACGACGAGCGACGTTCCCTGCCCGTTTCCGAGCCCCGACTACCATCACCAAGTACTCGGGGGAGACAAGGCCGGAGCTGTGGCTCGCGGACTACCGACTGGCATGCCAGTTGGGAGGGGCAGATGATGACAACCTCATCATCCGTAATCTACCCCTTTTCCTCTCTGACGCCGCCCGAGCCTGGCTGGAGCATCTGACTCCTGCGCAGATCTCCGACTAGGACGATCTGGTCAAGGCTTTCGCGGGAAACTTCCAAGGCACGTACGTGCGCCCTAGGAACTCGTGGGATCTCCGAAGCTGCCTCCAGCAGCCAGGGGAGTCCCTCCGAGAGTACATCCGGCGGTTTTCGAAGTAGCGCACCGAGCTGCCCAACGTTACCGACTCAGATGTCATCGAGGCTTTCCTCGCTGGCACCACTTGCCGAGACCTGGTGAGCAAACTGGGGCGCAAGACTCCCACCCATGCGAGCGAACTGATGGACGTCGCCACCAAGTTCGCCTCGGGTCAGGAGGCGATCGAAGCCATCTTCCGAAAGGACAAGCAGCCTCAGGGAGAGCCGAAGAAAGACGCCCCCGAGGCGTCCGCCCAGCGAGGCACGAAGAAAAAGGCCAAGAACAAGTCGCAAGCAAAGCGCAACGCCGCTGACGTGAATCTCGTCGCTACGGCCGAGCACGGGAACCCCTGGTGCCCCCGCTGCAGGAGAAGCCCTCTTGATCTACATAGCCGCGACCACTCAGGTGGTCAGCGCCGCAATCGTAGTCGAGAGACGAGAAGAAGGGCATGCACTGCTCGTCCAGAGGCCAATCTACTTCATCAGCGAGGTGCTTTCCGAGACCAAAGTCCGCTACCCACAGATCCAGAAGCTGCTCTACGCAGTGATTCTGACACGGCGAAAGTTACGACACTACTTCGAGTCTCATCCGGTGACTGTGGTGTCATCCTTCCCCCTGGGGGAGATCATCCAGTGCCGTGAGGCCTCGGGTAGGATAGCAAAGTGGGCGGTGGAACTCATGGGCGAAACACTATCATTCGCTCCTCGGAAGGCCATAAAATCCCAGGTCTTGGCGGACTTCCTGGCTGAGTGGACTGACACCCAGTTACCGACAACTCCAATCCAACCCGAGCTCTGGACCATGTACTTCGATGGGTCACTCATGAAAACAGGGGCAGGCGCTGGCTTGCTCTTCGTTTCACCCCTCGGAAAGCATCTCCGCTACGTCATTCGCCTCCATTTTCCGGCATCAAACAATGTGGCCGAGTACGAGGCTCTGGTTAACGGGCTGCGCATCGCCGTCGAGCTAGGGGTCCGGTGCCTCGACGCTCGCGGCGACTCATAGCTTGTCATCGACCAAGTCATGAAGAACTCCCACTGTCGCGACCGGAGGATGGAAGCCTACTGCGACGAAGTCCGGCGCCTGGAAGACAAGTTCTACAGGCTAGAGCTCAACCACATCGCCCGACGGTACAACGAGACTGCGGACGAGCTGGTGAAGATAGCCTCAGGGCGGACTGACAGTTCCCCCGGACGTCTTCTCCAGAGACCTATATCAACCATCCGTCAAGATCGACGACACGCCCGAGCCCGAGGAAGCCTCGGCTCAGCCCGAGGTACCCTCGGCCGAGCCCGAGGTGCCCTCGGCCATCGAGGAAGAGGCCTTGCCCGTCGAGGAGGAACAGAATGGGGTCACGCCAGATCCGAACTGGCAGACCCCGTACCTGGAATATCTCCTTCGAGGAGAGCTTCCCCTCGACAAGACCAAAGCTCGACGGCTGGCTCGGCGTGCCAAGTCATTCGTCTTGCTGGGTGATGAAAAGGAACTCTATCACCGCAGCCCCTCGGGCATCCTCCAACGATGCATATCCATCGCCCAAGGACAAGAGCTGTTACGAGAAATACACTCGGGGGCTTGCGGCCACCACGCAGCGCCTCGAGCCCTCGTGGGGAATGCCTTCTGTCAAGGTTTCTACTGGCCAACCGTGGTGGCCGACGCCACTAGGATTGTACGCTCCTGCCGGGGGTGTCAATTCTACGCAAAGCAGACGCGCCTGCCCGCTCAGGCCCTGCAGACGATACCCATCACTTGGCTGTTTGCTGTGTGGGGTCTAGACCTCGTCGGTCCCTTGTAGAAGGCACCCGAGGGCTTCTCGCACCTGCTGGTCGCCATCGACAAGTTCTCCAAGTGGATCGAGGTCTGACCCTTGACTAGCATCAAGTCCGAGCAGGCGGTGGCGTTCTTCACCAACATCATCCATCGATTCGGGGTCCCAAACTCCATCATCACCGACAATGGCACGTAGTTCACCAGAAAAAAGTTCCTAGACTTTTGCGACGACCACCACATCCGTGTAGACTAGGCCGCCGTAGCTCATCCCATGACGAATGGGCAGGTGGAGCGTGCCAACGGTATGATTTTGCAGGGACTCAAACTGAGGATCTACAATGACCTCAACAAGTTCGGCAAGCGGTGGATGAAAGAGCTACCCTCGGTAGTCTGGAGTCTGAGGACGACGCCAAGCCACGCCACGGGTTTCTCGCCATTTTTTCTAGTCTATGGGGCCGAGGCCGTCCTCCCCACAGACTTAGAATACGGCTCCCCGAGGACCAGGGCGTACGACAACCGAAGCAACCAGACCAGCCAAGAGGACTCGCTGGACCAGCTCGAGGAGGCTCGGGACGTCGCCTTACTACATTCGGCACGGTACCAGCAGTCGCTGCGATGCTACCACGCCCGAAGCGTTCGGCCCCGAGGCTTCCAAGTGGGAGACTTGGTGCTTCGTCTGCGACAGGACGCCCGAGGGCGCCACAAGCTCACTCCTCCCTGGGAAGGGCCCTTCATCATCGCCAAGATTTTGAAGCCCGGAACATACAAGCTAGCCAACGACCAAGGCGAGGTCTACGGCAACGCTTGGAACATCCAACAGCTACGTCGCTTTTACCCTTAAGATGTTTTAAGTCGTTCATGTACCTCGTTTACATACACAAAGTCTAACCGTCAAGGAAGGGTCAGACTTGCCTTAGCAAAGCCTGACCCTCCCTCGGGGGCTAGAAGGGGGGAACCCCCTCTGCGTCAAAATTTTCCTCTGAAAAATTTTCTACCAAAACGACCTTTGTGCTTTCGACTTCCGTATCGATAGCGGGATCCTGAGAACGACGAGAGTACACGTAAGCGGCAAGGCCGACCGAGCCGAGGGACTCCTACACCTCCGGGATACGGATACCTCACTCATCACCTTCCGCGAGAAGTAACTCATGCTCGAATAAGCGATCCTGCTACCGGACAAGTCCAAACACTCGGGTAGAAAACGACTTTCGTGCCTTCTTGACTGTATCAATAACGGAATCTGACGACCAAGTGAGAGTGCACCTAAGCGGCAAGGCCGACCGAGCCGAGGAACTCCTACGCCTCTGGGATACCACCTCACTCATCACCTTTCGCGAGAAGTAACTCTCGCTTGGATAAACGATTCTGCTACTGACAGACAAGTCGTGATACTCGAAACAAGAGGAAAGAAGACGTAGCTTTTTAACACGACGATAAAGTGTTTAGGCCTCGGCGGCCGCGAAAAAACATGCGCATGCTACAGACAAACTGTTCCTGCAGGTTCAGGCATCGGCAGGGGGAGCAGCAGCACCCTCGGCGTTGTTTCCACCCTCGGCGGAACCTGGCCCCGCCTCGGACGGCGACCCGGGCGAAGGGACCTCCACCTAAGGGAGAACGCCAGCACCGCACCAGCGGATGTCTTGGCCAAGCTCCAGCGGCTGCTGCCACATCTTCCTCGGCCTGGGAAGCCGCCAGCTCCTGGGCCGACGAAGCCTCTTTCTGAGCCGACTCCTCCTCTATCCGAGCTAACACCGCTGCCTCCGGCTCCGGCTCATCGCAAAGCAGCCGTAGGTTCTAAAAACTGAGCAAGAGAGGCCTAGAGCGGCAAGGCCGACCAAGATGAGGGACTCCTATGCCTCCGGGATACGGATACCTCACTCGTCACCTTCCGCGAAAGGCAACTCACGCTCGGTTAAGTGGTTCGGCTAGCCAACAGGCAAGTCCCAGTGCTCGAAATGAGGAAGACACACATGTTTATACTCGAAATACCCAAATGTTCAGGCCTCGACAGCCACAAAGAACAAAACATATACTTGGGGTAACTATGCTACACAGACTTAGACGTCGGCAGAACCCTCGGCGGTTCTCCTGACCTACGACAAATGTCTAAGTGCTTGAAGCGGTTACATTTTGCTCCGGCAAAAACCCAGTATATCACCTTACAAACGGGACTCCGGTTCCGTTCCCGCGGGTATGAACAACCTCCACACCAGGGGGCCCACGGGATGATGAACTCCAAGCGGCTCGCCGACAGATCCCCACTCAAATCCTCGAGGACCGGCCAGCGCCGGTCCCCACGAGGACCAAGCGGTAGGAGGCAGCATCGGGAGCGGCGCTAGAGCCAGCTGGGCCAGCGAGCCGGACACGCTGCAGATGATGACGTCTACGGTCGACCGAACCCGCGTTGTCGAGGTCCGCCCTCTCCACGAAGGCGGTGACAGCAGCCACCGGCGTACGGCGCGATCGTTGCCTAGGTGGAGGACGGACGGCTGTGCCCTAGCCGGGCAGCAGCGGTTCGCCTTCCCCCCGCATGGCTGGAGGACGTCACCTCCGCAGGGCTGGGGGATACCCTTCTCCCCCAAATGTTGGAGGAAGAAGCAGGTCGCCGGCCCACACGGGAGGCGAAACCCGGCTCAGCTCGCTCTCCATCTCAGCCTGCACGACGAAAATCCTTGAAGCCAAGCGATGGCTAAAAGGTGCCGATCTCCACGAGGCCGCGCTCCTCCAACGACAGCAAGAGCAAGGCGATGCTGGTGCACCCCATCCGGGGCTCGAAAGGTGGAAGGGCGCAATGCATGAGGGGAAAACGAAGGCATGGCCACTGCCCGGGGGATCGATCCCCCTTTTATAGGCAGACCTCCTCACTTGCACCCCTTGGCGTCACGGGCAAAGTCTCCATGACATACTCCAGGGTTCTCCCCCTACGACACGGGGGCTGGGACCCACAAGTCATACGAGCTGATCCGAAGCGCAAAGAAGGCGAACCGCCGCACGTGAGGCGTGTAACCGTCCCGCGGTTACAAGCGCTCTCCCATCTTCGCAGAAACCGGTGATCGAAAGGGTGGACCGCCACGCGACGGGCATCCAACTGCACCATGACCGTGCGCCCTTTCGGCTTCGACCACATCCAGTGGACCAGTGCAAAGGAAGCGGGCCCGCATGTCATGTAACTGGAGCGCCGGTTACGACGTACAAGAAGCTACACCACCACTCGCGCCAATGCTGCGCGTCCTCGACTGCGGAACCAGTATCGCGACTCAAGGCAGCCCTGCGCATGACCCAACAGTGCCAACTAAAGGCGACAGCCACGGGTCAGTCAGCCGCGGGGTAGGCACGACGGTTGGCATGGCCAAAAGTGGGCCGACAGTAACTACAGCGGCAGACGAGCGGAAGCAGCGGTCAAGTCGCCTGCAGGCTCGCGTCCCCTCCTGAAGCGAAGGGAGAGCCCTCTCCCACGGTGTGAAGACGACGCACCCGTGCCCCGTTCCTCGAACGGCTCGCACGTGCAACGGGCGCCACGCAAATCGCCTGTCCTGTCGCATTAACTCCCCGGCGGAGCAGGCGACACCTCTGGCAGGCGAGGCGGGCGTCGCTTCGCCTTCGCCATAATGACCGCGTCAAAAAAGGTGCGCCACCTTATTTAAATTCATATCCTTCCCCTCCTCCTCTCTCTCTTGCTACAGGGACCGGGAAAGGGGATGTTGTGGAAAGGATCCTTCTCGATGAAGGAAGCGGGCCACGAGCCCTCCTACTGATCAGGGGTTCGAAGGCTGGCCCGTCGGAAGGGTTTCGACAGCCGCCCCAGAGCACTTGGACTTCAAGCCCATTACTGATCAGGGGTTCGAAGCCTGGCCCCTCGGAAGGGTTCGACAGCCACCCCAGAGCGCTCGGGCTCCGTGGCCATTACTGATCAGGGGTTCGTAGGCTAGCCCCTCGGAAGGGTTCGACAGTCACCCCAGAGCACGCAGAGTAAGGGATGACTCTGGGTACGTCCGATACATGGCCGAGGCTCGGGCTACGCTCCCGAGGTACCCTAGGACATTTCCGAGACCGGTGGGAACGATTTGTAACGGAATCCCACCGGAGGGAGGCATCGAGCCCTTGGACCCTATCGAAGGGGTCTGGGTCCGGCGAATCACCCGCAGGTACTTTTGGAGCACGCCTCTAGGCCACCAGCCGACCCCTAACGAACGGGGCACGGGCGTCCACTCGGATCACCCGTTAGCAGCTCACTAGAAACACCATGTTTGGCGCCCTCCGAGGGCAACATGGCGCTTTCCCCCCTCCTCCTTGCGGAAAGGCGACGCAGGGGCGTATGATAAAAGTCGAGAAAGTCCTTGATCATCCTCTCGCTCCGTGCAGAGGCTCAGGGGCTGCTCTCGCACCCGGCTACGACCAAAATTGTTGACAACATCAACAAACCAGCTTGATAACTTGGAACCTGACCACGCACCCGGGCTACGGCCAGGCCGCATGAGGGAACGATCAGACCGACCGAAGCACCATGAAAAGCATTCAGACCTCAGAGGAGTCAAACCACTCCTCCGAGGCCTCGGGGGCTACACCCGACGGGTGTGCTCGCGCGCACCCACCAGAACAAAGCAAAAACCGAGAAAGGCCGGTCCCCTCACCGAAAATGCGACAAAAGCCTCCAAACGAGTACCAACACTCCCTTCGAGGCTCGGGGGCTACTGTCGGGTACCATAATTAGGGGTACCCCCAACGTTCCTAATCATGGCTCGTAAACACCCTTAGACCAGCTGACGGGCGCGGTTCAAGTAAAGGCTTCGTCTACCCAAGGGACGCGATCTCACCCGAGCCTAGCCTCGGGCTGGAGCAGTAGTCCCAGTCGAGTTCACGCCTGGCCCGAGGGCCTCCTCAGGCAGCGGGCGCCCCCTCGGCTCTCCTGAAGCCCAGCTCGGGCAGGCTTCGTTGTGAAGCAACCTTGGCCAGACCGCCTCACCAACCGACCACTTCGCAGGCGCATTCAATGCAGGGGACGCCTGACACCGTATTTTGACACACGCGTCTCAGTCGGCCAGGCTGAAGTGACCACAGTCACTTTGCCCCTCTTCTTTACTGTCTGATGTGACAGGAAAACAGCGCCGCTCGCCCTGCTCCGACTGTCGTGTCAACCACCCATGCAAAGACTGACAACAAGTCACGATCAACCATCGAGTTCGGCCTCGGGCGCAACAGGAAGCTCTGCCTCGCCCGACCTCAGGCTTCGGCCTCGGGAGGAGGTCTCCGCCTCGCCCGACCTCAGGCTCTGGCCTCGGGAGGAGGTCTCCGCCTCGCCCGACCCCCGGACTCAGCCTCGACCTCGGTTTTGGGAGGAAACGCGTCCTCGCCCGACCCCGGCCTCGGCCTCAAGAGAAGTCTCCGCCTCGCCCGACCTTGGGCTCGGACCGACCGCGCCAACAGGGGATACATCATTACCCTATTCCTAGCCTGCTCAGGCTACAAGGAACAAGACCGGCATCCCATCTGGCTTACCCCGGCGACGGGTAATGATGGTGCCTCGCGTGAACGATGACGCCGGTGGCTCTCAGCCCCTTACGGCAGCAAGGAGACGTCAGCAGGATCCTTGCCGCACTGCCAGCTGTGCTCCTACAGGACTCAGGCGCTCCTCCAACGGCCACGCCATCACGTGTACATGGCCCAAGCTCTCCCCCGACAGCCACATTGGCATGTACACAGGGCTTAGGCACTCCTCTGCCGGACACGTTAGCGCATAGCTACGCCCCCCGTTGTACGTCTGGACCCTCTCCTCGCGTCTATAAAAGGGAGGTCTAGGGCCATCCTGAGGGGGGTTCGCGCGGGGGAAGGAGCGGACGAACGGGCTCCCGCTCTCTATCTCTCTCTCCCTCACGCGACGCGCTTGTAACCCCTACTACGAGCGACACCCGTGGTGCAGGATAATACGAGGCTTGTCCCACCTCTTGTGTTCCATCCTGCGCCAACCCATCTGGACAGGGGCACGCAGCAATTTCACTCGTCGGTCCAGGGACCCCCCCGGGTCTGAAACGCCGATAGTATGAATGCAAAAGATGATGTGATGAAGTATGCAAATGTATGCTGAAGGTAAAAAAACTCACACGAATACACCCAGACTCTGCATCCCCTTAGGAATAACTTTGGAGTCTCTTCACCTTTTACTTAGGTGGTACTTCAGCTCTGCATTCCCTTAGGAACGACTTTGGAGCTAAGCTCTACATCCCCTTAGGAACGACTTTGAAGCTTCTTCACCTTTGACTTAGGTGGCATTTAAGCTCTGCATCCCCTTAGGAACGACTTTGGAGCTTCTTCACCTTTCACTTAGTTGGTATTTTAGCTCTGCATTCCCTTAGGAACGATTTTGGAGCTTCTTCATACTTTTTACACCCGATGGTGTAATCCCAGATCTTTACATTTTACATGTGGGGGAAGCTGGCCCTTGTATTGCATAGGGCTGCACAAGAAAAATAAAAATTACAACCTATGACCCCATTAAAAAACTTTCTCCCCTCTTGAAAGGAAAAGGGTGCCATAGGGAAAAGTAAGAAAATAAAAAAGTTTACACATAATATCTCCAAAGCTCATCTACATTCCAAGATCTTGGAATGTCATTGTCGTCCATGTCTTTCAACCTGTATGATCCAGGTCTTGACGAAGTGTAACGCCCTGAATTTGGGGGTAGAATTTTTTTCTTCTTTGATACTCACCAAATTCAGGCGTTACTCTCTTTTCTCTTCCCATTTCGCTCCTTCTTCTCATTTTCGAAGCAGTATAGTGACTGTGTCCGTATCACATGTAAACAAAAACCTAAGTTGACATAGATGTTGCATCATCCCGAAGCATATTTATTTGTCTGATGTTGTGTTCAATCGCGTGCCCGTCTCGCCTCGTTTCGGGTTTTTGATTCACAATTGGATTCCAATCAGTGGTCGTGCGTGTAGTGAGTTTCTGACCCGCGACTTGACCCGACCAACTCCAGCCCGGCCCGACCCCTGGCTGCGCGCCCCTGGCGCCCCAACCCCCCCATGCGCGCCCCCACCCCTCTCTATCTCATTTTGCTTCCCGCACAGCAACCTCTCTCTCCCTCTCTCCCACCTCCTTGCCCTAGGTGTGATCTGGTGGACGGTTGTCGCGATCATCGAGCCCTGAGGTGAGGTTCCCCTCTCTCTCCCCCTCTCCACTTCCTTTCTCTCCCTCCCCACGCGCCCTCCCTAGCTCGTGCGCCCTCCTAGCCGCACCGCCCCTGGTATGCTTGCCGCCCCTAGTCCGCGCCCCTCACGGCCGAGCCCTCCCCGGTCGCGCTCGGTCCCGGCTGTGCCCCTCCCGGCCGCGCTCGGCCTCGGCCGCGCCCTCCCTGGCCGCGCGCCCTCCCAGCCGCGCTCGGCCTCGACCATGCCGCACCTGGCCCGCACCCCCCGGTCGTGCCTCCCTTGGCCGCGTGCCCCTGGCCGCGCGCCGTCCCTAGCCGCACGCCCCCAGCCACGTGTCGTCCCTGGTCGCGTGCCCCTGGTCGCGCCCCCCTGGCGCCCTCTGTTGCCCAGCGTGTAGTCCCGTTCCCACGCGCGTGACGTTTAAAATTCAGCTTGGTTAATTTTAATTTAGTTTAATTAACGTGCTGCGTCGCGCGCTTCGTCGCGCGATGATTTAGTTAAAATTTGGATTTATTAGTGTGCTGTGTCGCGCTCTTCGTCGCGCGATGGTTTATTTTAATTTTAGATTATTTAATGTGTGACGTCGCACATTTAGTCGTACGATGTTTTGTTTTAAATTTAGTTTAGGTGGCGCATGTCATCGTGCGCTTTATCGCGCGGCGCTCTATGTTATTTTGACATTTAATTCAAGTGTTCCGTTGTGTGCTTCGTCGCGTGACATTTCGTTTAATTTCAGTTTATTTTAAGTGTTGCGTCATGCGCTTCGCCGCGTGAAGATTCATTTTATTTTCAGCTTAGTTCGTGCGTGCTGTCGCGCGTCTCGTCGCGCGGCAAATCGTCCCAGTTTTTGGTTTAGTTCGCGCGTGCCGTCGTGCGTCTCGTCGCACGACAATCCTTTTAAATTTACCTCGAATCGTCTATAATAATTAAACACGTAGCGTAACTTTGCTTTATGTATAGTGAGATTGTCAAACTAATATGATTATGTTTAGACGAGTACTTTAATCTATAACCGCTTAACGTAATCACCTTTCGACCGTAGCCTCGACCGTTGTTTTCTCTTTCTCGCTTAGTCGTGGGTACGAGCCCTGCGCCGAGCGTCTACTTATTTGTTATATTCTACTATGTGGTATATTGTTCTTTTTATATTAAATTTGTGGAATGTATGTTTGAACTCGTATAGATAACGGTCAGTTGGCGGAGTCCGAAGGAGTTGTAGGTGAAGACCCTAAGCAGCAGCTGGTTGGTGAAGGCAAGTGTCCCTTGACCCATCTATGTCCTACTCATTTTATAATTCACGTCCCGCATTTACACAATCTATACCTAAGAATTGACTAGCTTTTGTTTATCATGTCCTCGTTTACCTATATGGGTTGGATCATTTTGGTTTAGCTTTATGCTAGTGCTTCACCCTAATCAATGAACATGATGAGATTATTTATGATATGTTGTTTTCCCTTTTGATTATGATGATGATATTGTGACATTTAAGGGGACTCGAGCGGTTTCTCGAGTGCCTCTCCGTAAGGACTGGTTCGTTGGATGACCACCTAGAAAAACAGTGCAACCATGAGGGTGGTATGGGACGCCATTAGCTGAATAATTAGAGGAACTGAGGTGTAGTTCGCTTCGCCGTCATGCCATCAATGGGGCTCGGTGTATGCGGCTCGCTTTGCCGAGGTTGGATTGCCCCTTGGGGAGGAGTGCGGTACATTTAGGAAACCTAACGGGCGGCTACAGCCTCAGGGAATCTTTGTAAAGGCTACGTAGTGAAACCCTTCCTATTCATCTTGGTAGTGTTTAAGGGTCTAATCAGCCCAAGGCAAAAGGAAATCACGGCTTGTGGGTAAGGTGCGCAACCTCTGCAGAGTGTTATGAAACTGATATATCAGCCGTGCTCGCGGTTATGAGCGGCCAAGGGAGCTCCATTGATTAGAGACACATTGATCAGAGATGTTTAGTTTACAGATGATGATGAGGATGATGGTTTTGATTACAATTATGGTAATGGTTTCTGGTATTCTTTCCATTTGGAAAGGGTACTTTTGGGTTAACAACTTGGGTTAATGCTAAAACATGGCTCTCTACTAGTAATAATAACCTGACCAACTAAAAGCAATTGCTTGACTTTAACCCCACATAAAGCTAGTCCACTACACCCAGAATGGGACAATTGCTGAGTATGTTGATGTGTACTCACCCTTGCTTTCCACACACCAAACCCCCTAGGTTGTCCACATTGCAACCACTGCTCAGGAGAAGATAAAGTCGTGGAGGAGGACTTACAGGAGTTCCAAGAGTACGATGAGTTCTAGGCGTGGGTTAGCGGCAAACGCCCAGTCGGCTACCTGTGAAGGCTGTGTTTATCTATGTTTCATTTTTGCACTTTGATTATTGTTTGTGGATGTCTCGGACATCACGATGTAATCAACTATTACCCTCTTTTATGTTAATATTTAAGCATTATGTGATGATGTCCGGTTATGTAACCGTTGTGTACGTGAATTGCTGATCCTGGCACGTATATGGTTCGCATTCGGTTTGCCTTCTAAAACTGGGTGTGACACGAAGACACCACCAAAAAAGGACCTTCCCACTTAAGCTGAAGCTTCCCCATTGTATCCGGGTTGGCCACTCTTCGAAGCACCAAGTGTCCTGGCTTGATATTCTTTAATCTTACTTTCCGATCCTACCATTAAACTGTTTCAGCTTGATATTTATTGATGTGATCTATTGCCTGAAGCCTGGTCCCTTTATGGTGTCTTTTATTATTTTACAATCCTCTTCGTCTTCTACCGAAGCTGAGGTCCCTATTGAACTTGTTCTTGCTTCTTCCGGTTTTATTGTTTCATCATCGAATAAAATCTTGAACGGGGTAAATCCTGTTAACCTTGAGACAACAATGTTGTGGTTCCATACCACTTTTACCAATTCATCTGGCCACTTTCATTTTGGCAGATTGAAGACTGACTTCATTATTCCTATTATAATGATTCTGTTAGTGACTTCATTCTACCAGTCCATTTGATTCTGGATGCCTCACAGATGCAAAATGTATTTTTGTACCAATTTGGTCATAAAAAGTTTTGAATGTTTCAGCATCAAACTGAGTTCTGTTATCAACCGTAGTTGCCTTCGGCACACCAAACCGACAAACAATATTCTGCTAGAAGAACTTCTGGACCATGACCGAAGTGATTGTAACTAGAGGTTTAGCTTCGACCCACTTTGAAAAATACTCCATCGCTACCACGACATATTTAAAATTTCCTTGTGCTGGTGGAAGTCGGCCTAATAAATATAGGCCCCACCTTTGCAATGGCCAAGTGGGCTGGATTAGCTGAGTTAAAGACAAAGGTTATTTTTGGTCTCTAGCACACTTCTGGCAGTTTTCAAATTTTTGAACTAAATCCGCTGCATCCGAAGCTACCTTCAGCCAATAAAATCATTGTTTAAAAACTTTTCCAAGCAAAGGCCTGGACCCAATATGAGCTTCGCATACCCCTGCATGTATTTCTTTCATTAGTTCTTGGCCTTCGGTTCTAGATAGACACTTCAGCAATGGAGAGCAAACTCCTTGTTTATACAATTCTTCTTCTATGATCATGTAAGGCCTTGTCCTGGCTTGCATTCTTTTTTATGTAAACTTTGTCGTCCGAAGGATAATTGCCTTGCAAGAAAGATACAATCTCAGTCCTCCAATCTTCACTACATATTGGTGAGATTGTAAGCACCGCTCGCTCCATGAGCTCAACTGAAGGTGCTTTTATAGTTTCAAAGAATACTTCCAAACGGGGTGGGAGCCCCTGTGCCGCTGATTTAGTTAATAAATCTGCATGCTCATTTTCTCCTCTTGGAATATTCTTCACTGAGAAGCCTTCGAAAGAGACTTCCATTCTTCGAACTGTATCCAGATTCTTCTCAAGCTTCGGATCTCTTGCTCTGCTGCTTTTGTCGATATGGCCTGGCCTGTGATAACCTGTGAAAAAGATTTGAGGATTGCCCTTCTTATTCCCATAGCCTTGAGCTTTTGAAGCCCCAAGACAACGACTTCGTACTCTGCAATGTTATTTGTGCAGTTGAACTCCAATCTAGCTGTGTAGCAGGTTTTGATCTTAGATGGTGAAATTAGGATAGCAGCTGCACCTGCGCCGAAGGTCTCCCATGACCCATCACAGAACACTATCCAAGCTTCGTTATCTTTTGTGCTTTCTTCGTCCTGAGTCCCTGGCATCCAATTAGCAATGAAGTCCGCTAACGCTTGGGATTGGATCGAAGACCTATGAACATAATCAATAGTGAATTCATTCAGCTCTGCAACCTACTTTCCAACTCTTCCTGTGGCCTCTTTGTTCCTTATAATTTCCTTGAGAGGTTCAGACGAAGGTACTATAATATGGTATGACTGAAAATAATGTCGAAGCTTTATGGAGGCCATCAAGACAGCATATAGTACCTTCTCTAGCTCTGTGTAATTTCTTTTTGATGGACTAAGTACATCAGAGACAAAGTACACTAGAACTTGCTTCTTCGCTTGGCCATCTTGTTTCTCCTGCACCAACGCTACACTGACTGCAGCGTGGGAAGCAGCTACATACAGTAGCAATGGGGCTCCTGACGAAGGTGGATTCAATGTTGTCAATTCTATTAGATATTGCTTCAGCTCTTCAAAAGCCTTTTGCTGAGTTGGTCCCCATGGAAAGACTTCGGCTGATTTTAGCACTTCAAAGAATAGCAAGTTCCTCTCCGCTGATCTTGAGATGAATCTGTTGAGTGATAACAATCTTCATGTTAATCTCTGAGCACCTTTTCTTGTGCTTGGTGGCTCCATCCGAAGTATAGCTTCTATTTTGTTTGGATTTACTTCAATTCCTTTTGTTGACACAAGACACCCAAGAAATTTCGCCTTATTCACCCCGAAGACACATTTCTCTGGGTTGAGCTTGAGACTGGCCTTTCTAAAATTGGCGAATGTTTCTTGTAAGTCGGCAATGTGATTTTCTTGCTTCATGCTTTTCACTATGATGTCATCGACATATGTCAGAACATTCCTGCCAATATGAAAGCTAAGGACTTTGGCAGTCATTCTGCTGAAGCTTCCTCTAGCATTCTTGAGCCCCTCGGGCATCCGAAGGTAGCAGTAGGTCCCACTAGGGGTTATGAAGCTTGTCTTAAGCTCATATTCTTTATTTATCCATATTTGATGATAGCATGAATAGCAATCTAGTAGACTCATGAGCTCTGAAGTGGCTGCTGCATCCACAAGGGAGTCTGTTCTTGGCAAGGGGAACTCATCCTTCAGACACGCTTTGTTGAGATCCGTAAAATCAATGCACATTCTCCACTTTCCATTAGCCTTTTGCACCATCACAAATTCACAGTATTGGCTAGCCACTCTGGATATGTCACCTCTCTGATTACTCCGGCACTCTAGAGTCTTTTGACTTTGTTTCTTGCACCTTCGGCTTTGTCATCGGACATCTTCCTAAGCTTTTGCTTCTTTGGCCTGATAACCGGATCTGCATTGAGTGTTGAATGACATTTCTATTAACACCACAAAGATCATTGATTGACCAAGCAAAGACATCCTTGTTGTTAAACAGGAATCTCAACAAAGTTTTCTCTTGCTCACCAGACAATTGAGACCCAGCAACACCTTCTGCTCGGCTATGTCTTTGCACAGAAGCATGGGCTTTGGTTGATCTGTTGAGGCAGCCTTATCTCTTTTATGTTTATACTATTGATGAGCTTCGGCTTCATCTATGTTGTGGATGGCCTTTGAATCTGTCCAGTTCCCTTTGGCCCTTCTAGCAGCCTTTTGACTTCCATGCATAGCGATGGGACCCTGGTCAGATGGTATCTTCATGCATAGATATGCTGGATGGAGTATTGCTTCGAAGGCATTTAATGTCCCTCGACCACTGATTGCATTGTAGGGATATTCCATATCAACAATGTCAAAAACAACTTGTTCTACCCTTGTGTTCTGAACATAACCGAAGGTGATTGGCATCGTTATCTTCCCGAGTGCCACTATCTGTCTTCCTCCGAAGCCACACAAGGGGTGTGTTGTGTCATGTATATTATCATCCTGCTCCTGCATCTGCCTGAAAGCTTTTGCAAAGATGATATCTGCTGCACTGCTTGTGTCTACAAGAACGTTATGAACTAGAAACCCCTTGATGACACAAGATATAACCATTGAATCATTGTGAGGATAATCCTTGAGCTGAAGATCTTCCTGGGAGAAGGTGATTGGTATATGAGACCACTTGGACTTGATGAAGGGTCCCTGCAGTCCAACATGTTGCACCCTTCTCTGTGCTTCCTTCTTCTACTTCTTATTGGCTGGTTCAGAACTTGAGTCGCCTGTGATTGGGAGCACCAACTTCGTAGCCAAAGGTGCCACAGCTTGGTTGCCTTGCAAAGCCATCGTCGCGGTCGTGGAAGTGACTTCACCGGAGGTGGGCGCTAATGTTGGTCACTTGTTCTCAAATGCTGTAAATCAAGAACAAGCCAACACAATTATTGTTAAAGGTCATAATTGTAACAGTACATTCATAACCTTATCATTCGTTCATAATTGTAACATAAATCACTAAGGACTAACTAGTCTTTTTCCTCCTCGGATTGAGCTAAGCCAAAGTTGTCATCCTTCGGTGATAGCTTTGGCAATCATTATCGTTGCTTCTAGACAAGATCTTCGTCTCAAGGACCGGCAGAGAGAGAGGAGTTCTCAAAATCACTTTTTCAATGATGTCTTTATCCTAAGGACCTTCGACGAAGAAGAAGACCCCCAACACTATCAATCCTATAAAAATCTTGGGCCAAGATACCACAACCCACCCGGGCTAGGATAACACAATATTCCACCTATTTAGGTCCCACCTAGCTGTTGTTTCTCATTTGACATCATAGGCAGGAACGGTTGACACCAACATGAACCTCTCCTCATGAATAGCCCAGAATATTTCCTATTACTCCACTCAAAAATACATTCATGTTTTTTATTTTCCAAATATCCCAAATATTCAAATTTTGGAATATTCTAGAAATACTCCTTTTCCTTTTATTTTTCTAATTCATATAGTTATAAAATCCAAAACTCCTCCATCCAAACTCTAATTTCGACAATTCTTACTTGCAAGTTCTTATTTCTAAAAATTCCTATCAAATTATCCCCTACATAACCATGTTATCCCCTAAGCATGGTTCATATTCTAGAAAACTCCAAAAATATACTTGTCCCATGTATCGTCTATAATTCATTATCTGAACTGATTCCTTTACCACTAATCTCATAACCATGACATCTACCGTACTAAGTGATATGCATCTAGCTATAAATATACTTAGAGAGTTATCATCTTTCTCGTCACACACTCAACACCCCTAAGTCGAGGCAAACTCCAGATCACTTAGTTACTCCGCTCTACCGACTACACCTCTAGTGTTGGTTCACCTCCAATATACCCTTTAGGTAAGCATCTCCACTCCGTCGACACAAACTCTACTTGAATCTATATCCACTCATCTACCACAATTCTTGACCACTATAATGAATATTTATTGATATACTCATTGGTTTGTATGTTTGGTTGTTCTTGTTGTGTAGTTATCAAAGCGTTCGTGTTGTCCTATGAAGGCTAGTTCCACGAGTATACAACAAACGGTGAAGCCAGAAGCTAGTTCCATGAGCTCAAACACTTTCGCCGGTTAAAGCAACTACAAGCTCACTGAATCCCTTTGATGCATAATTTACCTATATTTCAAACATAATCCCTTAGCCTATTTTTATATGTGCATTATATTATTGCTACTAAGAGACATGATGATATATCTACCCATCCTTAGAACATGTCACACCCGGTTTTAGAAGGTAAACCGAATGCGAACCATGTACGTGCCAGGATCAGAAATTCACGTACACATCAATTACATAAATGACTCATCATAGCACAATGCTTCGAATAACAATAAATAGTAAGTAATAATAATACAGACTAGAGCCATTTACATAATATAAATCAAAGTGCACATAATAGAAACGTAGCCAATGTAAACAACCCACCACAGACAGCTGACTGGGGGAGGTCGCTAGCCTAATCATCGAACTCGTCGAAGTCCTGGAACTCCTGAAGATCTGCCTCGACACCTTCTTCTTTACCTGAGCATAGATTGCACCAAAGGCAACCTGGTGTTTTGTGAAAGCAAGGGTGAGTACACATCAATGTACTCAACAAATGTCCCGTTTGGCTAAAGTGGACTAGCTTTATGTGGGGTTAGGGTCAAGCAGTTGCTTTTAGTTGATCATGTAATTATTACTAGTAGAGAGCCAGGTTTTGACATTAACCCAAGTTGTTAACCCAAAAGTACCCTTTCCAAACGGGAAGAATACCATAAAACCATAATCATAATCATAATCACAATAGAAACAAGCATTATCCTCATCATCATCATCTGTAAACAAAGTATCTCTGATCAATGTGACTCTAATTAATGGAGCTCCCTTGGCTGCTCATAACCGTGAGCATGACTGATATATCAGTTTCATAATACTCTGTAGAGGTTGCACTTTACCCACAAGCCATGATTCCCTCTCTAGCCCCGGCTTGCAAGACGCTTGTTCAGTCCCGAGGTGATTGGCCAGGGATTCACTACGAATCCTTTACAAAGATTCCCTAAGGCTGTAGCCGCCCGTTAGGTTTCCTAAATGTACCGCACTCCTCCCCAAGGGGCAATCCACCCTCGGCAGAGCGAGCCACATACACCGAGCCCCATTGACAGCATGACGACGAAGCGAACTACACCCCAGTTCCTCTAATTATTTAGCTAAGGGCATCACATACCACCCTCATGGTTGCACTGCTTTCCCGGGCGGTCATCCAACGAACAGGTCCTTACGCAGAGGCACTCGAGAAACCGCTCGAGCCCCCTAAAGTATCACCAATCCAACATCATAATCATAATGACAACATCGTATCATAAGTGTTCACATCATGTTCATTGATTAAAGTAAAGCAATAGCTTGAAGCTAACCATAGTAACCCAAAAGGTAATCAAGGACAAGGTAAATATGAAGTTAGTCAATCCTTAGGTTGATCATGGTATGCAGGTTGATGAATTATAAAGTAAATCTATACTATATTTAAAGCACCAGTTTCAACGGTCGTCGTGCATCAATAATTTATAAGAAAACCCTTACACTTTTTTTAAATTCAACCCGCAGTACGTGGCCTCCTTCTTGTGCTCCCAAACAACCGCGACCTCCTCCCCTTCTCGCGCTCCCAAACAACCGTCCGGCCTCCTCCCCTTCCATTCTCCTCCCCACGCCGCCATTCGCTCTGCTCCAACCGCGCTTATAGCTTCTATCCCTCACCGGTTGTTATTCCTCTCCCTAGATAAGCTTTATCTCACCAAACTAATCACGCTATAAACAAGGACCCGATTTCATCCAGTAATCCCGCTATAAACAAGGACCAGATTTCATCCTTTGCGAGTTAGAAGCAAAAAACCAAGGTGGGGCGAAAAGGCGAAGAAGCAAGGGAGAAGGATGGAGCAGGAGGAGGCTGCTGCTTTCCCTGCTCCTTGACGCGGAGGCTGCCCTGGATGGTGGATTCGAGGCATTCCATGGCCTGCCCCATGGCGTCAAGGCGAGCAAACCCAAAAACCTCGCAGGCAGAAGGCAAACGCAGCTGCGAGCGTGGCGCCCCTCTCCCACTCCCACTCCCCAGCCTCCGCCAGCCCGCACACCCATCCCTCGCGTGCTCAGGGTTTCGGAATGGAAGCCGAGGCCGCGACCAAAAGGACGCGGGAGAGCGGGGAGGATGCCGCCGTGGCGGGGATCTCCGCAGTCATCCCGGGATGGTTCTCCGAGATCAGCCCCATGTGGCCCGGTGCATCCTGCTGCTCTGCGCCTCCTATTCGCTCCGCTCCTCTGTTGCGCATCATGATGCTCTCCTGTCCTGTCGACCACACACACTCTCTCTTCGGAGCTCGGATATTCTTCTTTCGTCGCTGCCTGCTCATGCGGATCCACGTGTGTTTGCCCTTGCTCGTGGGTCTATTTTGGTGGCTACTAAATGGCAGGTGAGGCACACTCTTTGAAGGTGGCGAAGGTGCTGTTCCAAGGGAAGTCAGACTACCAAAACGTTATGGTCTTTCAGTAATCGTTAATTTCCCTATTTGCTGGCACCTAAAGTCCACCTGCGATTCATCAACGGGGCTTGATTCTGTGCCTCTCTGTTTTGCATTTCAAATTGTAGTCCTCTACGTACGGGAAGGTGCTCGTCCTCGATGGAGTTATTCAGGTTACGGAGAGGGATGAGTGTGCGTACCAAGAGATTATCACTCACCTCCCCTTTGCTCCATCAAAGACCCCAAGAAGGTACATGCCATAATCTTTTGTTTTTGCTGTTGGTACCTTGCCTTTATGAACATCTTTGTTTGACTTATATATAGTTATTAGAAAATAAGATAAATACATTTCTTCATTTATTTTTATGGCAAATAGACTAAATCGGAACTGCAATTATTAGCTTATTATAACATGATTGTTGAGGCGAATTTGAAATACTTGTGAGATCATAGCCAAGGATAATCACGTACATGATGTGGTGCGTTTAGCATTAAAATGTGTACTCTGATGCTATTTGCATCGATTGAAATAGATGTAAGAATAGGTCATCGGTTATTTTATACAGTTCTCGCTTATAATTTGTTTGAACTTGTAATACCTGGAGAAGTTTGTGGTAAAAAATTGTTAGAATGTGGTTGTATTGCCAAGTTCATTAACTAGGTGATTTTTTATACTTTTCAAATGATGAATGCTAATAGTTTTAAAAATTTATTGGATGTAACTTTAAATTGTTTCATGATACACAGGTGCTGGTTATTGGAGGGGGTGACAGTGGTGTTCTGCCTGAGGTTTCACGACATTCTTCTGTGGAACAAATTGACATCTGTGAAATTGACAAGATGGTGGTAGATGTAAGATTTCTCTTCCTGTATTTGCACAATACTTGGCAATGATCACTGATATTATTTATCCCTTCTCTAGACCACACTCAGGCTTCTTTGGTGATGAGGGGATTTGGGGTGGGGTGGGGTGTTCGAGAACATTTGCTCTCTGTTAAATTTGTCTGGACATCAATAGTTTGGTCTACATGTCTTTATCTA
This sequence comes from Zea mays, assembly GCF_902167145.1. NCBI lineage: Eukaryota > Viridiplantae > Streptophyta > Magnoliopsida > Poales > Poaceae > Zea > Zea mays. Next base: position 28,844,722 of record NC_050098.1, on the reverse strand, counting down.
CGTTCAAATTTAGGTCTTCAATTGATTTTACTGGTATTACTTGATTTTTTGACTGATGTTAGCTGCTTCTGCTGTGCTATTTTCAATGTTTAAATGCATTCATTTTCGTATTTTGATACTGCATTTTGTGCTACTGATTTGCGCCATTCTGATCTGACCTCAAGTTCTAGGAGCAGCTAAGTGAAATAATACTGTTTCTAATTATATCTTCTCTTTTGGGCTTGTGTTTTGCTTGGTATTGCTTCCCTGCTACAATCCTAGCTATGTAAGCTTGCTGTCTGATGATTCTGTTTTTTCCCGTTCATCTCATTTTGCCATATGGGACCACAAACAGTAATATACAATGAGGTCCCTCCTTGATGTAATTGTATGTATAGGAGGAGCTTGTTTCTAACAGTGTGCTGATGCAGTCTGTGCCACTTAAACACTATCTTTGGCTGCCGCTAGATATCACACAAGATCGATTCTAATTTTAGCTCACAAACTTCCTCTTATTTGATCTCTGTATGGTGGAATTATGTCATTCTATAATCTTTGTTCGTTCAGTCAGTCGTTGTGAACTCTCTTCTAATCGCTCTCTTTATTGGTCGTGTTGTACCAAGACATATTGGATGAAGTAAACAACATCAGTTAGTCAAATCAAAAAAATATTATGCGGAGAGCGGAGACAATCAATAAAAAATTTTGAGATCTTTTTGGTGGATAGTTTACATGGGTATTGTTGTGAGCCGTCGCAACGCACAGGCGACCGACTAGTGGGATATAATAGGTCAGATGACACTTGCCTTCACCAAACGGATGCTTAGGATCTTCAGCCTTATAGAACTCGAAGAGCTTGATCTTGGGACCAGTGGTTCACCAAATCTTGATCGTCGATTCCTCGAAGCTCAGGAACAGATCACAATCTATTCGCGACGCGACGCGAAGACGAACAGGCACAAGCAAACAAACATATACATATGCATAAGAATATTACACCATACAAGATAAAATATTATAAAAGCGAGCAATATAAAATAGAGAGCGCCTCTACGGTTACGCGAGGAAAAGAACCATGATAGACGAAGCTATGGTCGAGGGGTTAGCGCGTTTACGTTAAACAAGTACTAATTAGAACATCCAATTCAACATAATTATATTAATTGATATTAATCAAATGTAAATTAATACTACTACCTAGTTTTGACTAACTTACTATTTTAATAGTTGATGTTAAAATAAATAACTAATTAACTCACATGAGTAATTATAAGCGAATGATTTAATCTCTCGTCCGGACAACGCGCGATACGTGCGACAACGCGTGCGAACGACACGCGCGACACTCGCGAACGACATGCGACGACTCGCGCGAAATAGCACCGCGACACGCGCACGGTACGCGCGACCGACATGCAAAACTAATAAATAAACAACATGATTAAACTAAATAATTATTAATGAGAAACATTTTAGTTAAGGTTAATCATGTTGGTGACTAATTATAAATACACAAATCGAATTCCTAAATTAGATTTTAAAATTGAATTGTCGTTTCAGTAGCCATTGGTTAAACAAACGTTTAAATAAATTAAATAAAATGTGCAACAGTGGTGATAAATATTTCTAAATTAAGATAAATTTAATACGAGTCTAACCCAATTTGAATGGATCGAATTGAGTTTAAAACGCAAAAGTTATGATGGTTTTAAACTATATTGTAATTCGTGCGTACTAATTTACAGAACTGTCATCTTCTTCCTCACGTAGTAATTCCATGGCCATGAGGGGAAGGAGCAAGGGGCTGTGCAAGGGGACGGGGGAGCTCGACCTCTGCCAGGGGGCCGGCCATGCCGCGCAGGGCACGTGCGCCCGCGGGCTGGGGCCCCACCTGGGAGGGAGCTCGCGCGGGCAGTGGGCTACGACCAAGGCCATGGTCGGGCGGACAGCTACGCTGAGCAGTTGCGCCGTCGCCGGAGGTCACGCCCGCAGGGGCCGCGAGCGCACGGCCGGGGGTAGGGTGCCGCGCTACCGGGTCAGGAGTGCGGGGGAACGAGGTGCTACCTCTCTAAACCCTAGAAATTCAAGAAAACGAAGAACGAGAATAGAGGAGCTCACGAGGGAAGAAGACTCTCGCCGGAACCGAGGACAAATCCGTCGATTGCCAGAGATTCGGGAGTCCGATCGACGAACCGAACGCGCCCCTATGAAGCCTACGAAGCCCTTGACGATACGAACGCAGTGGTACCCTCGGATTCCACAGACGATGCACGGATTGGGAGTAATTGCTCGCCGGAGTTGTCGCCGGAGTTAGAACCGTTTCGAACTTCGGCGAGCAATACCGAGAGCTAGAGATCGGATTTGGAGAAACCGTTTCGCGTTCTAGATCGGGCTCGACGAGATGAAGCTGGACATTTATATATATCTAGGGTTCGGACGAGATGGAAATGCGGCTAAAATTCGGATTTACCATTTTAAAATTCGAAAAAACCTAGAAATCCATATTTTATGCTCAAAATATGATAGATGCTTTCAAAAAAATCCAGGAAAATTCCTATAAATGTTTTGGCACCTAATGAACTCAAAAAACATAATTAGAGTTTCTAAAAACATTTTTAAGTTCCTCAAATGAATAGATTTTGGTTTCCGGAAAATAGAAAAAATATTCTGAAAAATATGAAAATTTACCGAGCCCTTCTATAAGATATGTTAACATGTTTCAAACACATTTTGCACTTGAAAACACCATGCAACAACATGAATGCAACAACCAAAGTGCCCCTAGGGCTCATTCCACTAGGTTTACGCTAATATAAAACAAAATAATTCTCCATTTTTAGGAAAAAGAGAAAGGAAAGCGAAGAATTGAGAGATTCACACCTGAATTTGGTGGATATTAGAAAAGAAATTTTATACCCCCAAATTTAGGGTGTTACAAATCTAACCCCCTTAACAGAATCTCGTCCTCGAGATTCAAGAAGAGGCTAGCAAGAAAATGAGATTGGTTCATTCATTGTTTACAGCTTCTTTGGCTCAACTTTGACTCTAGCAACTTTAACTTGCGGACTGGTTGCTTCGACCTTCAGATGCTTGAGACCGATTGATGCAATTCTTGAGGATCTCTTGGACCTATGGGTTAGGACCCACACATGCTTTCGTTGCGCCATTTTGATCTTGTTGGTTGATGTTGATCGCATTGTCTTCATTGGGGTTTGCGGCTAACCCCCTTAACTGGAGCGTTGATACCCACTTGGTGAAGACGCTGTTGACTCTGATCTTGATTGATTAAGAGAAGTTAGAGAATGCCAACCAGACAGTTGCAAGAGGGAAGTGTATAGATGGAAAAGGTAAGCATAGATGGATTAAGGAGAGAAGGGGAGAGAACCCAACTACCTAACTCTATGGCACTCACCTAGTAAATTGATGACCTTACGAACCAAGGGCCACAACACATCAACACTCATCACAAAGAAGCAAATCAGTCATAACACAAAGACAAACAGCACGAGTGAAAGTTCCCTATGCCCGGGAACAGGATTTGGATGTCGCCTAGAGGGGGGTGAATAGGCGAATAAAAATTATCACTTTAAAACTTTAATTCATACTCTACTCGAATACCAGATCGCAGTGGAATGAAAGACCCTTCGAGTAGGTTGAAGTGGAATTGAAGATCCTGTCTCAAAATGCCCTGCACTTCAAATACAGCTTGTACCACAGATGAGTATTGAAGTGCGGATATAAGGAGTAGATAAAACAGAGGATCGGCACGCAACATAGAGCAGAGCACACAGACGCAGGGATTTATCCCGAGGTTTGGCCAAGCCTGAAATGCTTGCCTAGTCCTCGTTGGAGTTAGCCACACCTGGGCTTGGAGTCTATTTCAACTCCTTCCTCCGTTTGCTCAGATCTGTTAGTATGACAGATAGAGCCTTCCACTATGTTGATGTTGGTTACAACAAAACCACGGCTGCTTACAGTCTTCTTGACAGCACTCCGGCAGAGTAACAATGCGCTCAAGACTATGCTCTAGCTCTTAGCAGCACTTCTCCACTCTCTAAAGGCTAATATCTTTGCCTTCTACACAAAATAGAGAGATATACACGAGAGGGAGAGAATCGATCCGAGTGATGTATACAATTGTTGGCTACACTTGCGTACTTGTTGGAGGCGCCTAGGGGTCCCTTTTATAGACCCAAGTGGCCTAGGAGCCGTTGGAGATCCTTTTGGAAGGCAATGTTTGCTTTCTGTCAGGTGGCGCACCGGACAGTCCGGTGCACCACCGGACAAGTCCTGTAGCATGTCCGGTGCGCGATCTCCTTCCATATCGGGCTCAGCTGACCGTTGGAGCAACGGTCGTCTTGGCTCACCGGACACTGTCTGGTGCACACCGGACAGTCCGGTGCGCCAACTGACCGTTGGCTCAGGCCACGCGTCGCCCGCTGATTGCGCTGCCGACCGTTGACGCAGTCAACCGTTGGCTCACCGGACAGTCCGGTGCACCACCGGACAGTCCGGTGAATTATAGCCGTACGCCGTCAAACTTCTCCCGAGAGCGGCCTATTCACCGGAGTTCAGCCTGGTGCACCGGACAGTCCGGTGTGCCAGACTGAGCAGAGTTTTGGCTGCGCCGAGCCAAGACATTTTGCAATTCTTTTCTAGCTTTTTCTAGCACTTAGATAGAATATGTTAGTACTCAAAAACAATTCACTAAGTCTAGAAACACACCTTGTTCTTGTTTTGCACCTTGATCTTTAGTTTGGGTTGTTCCTAGTTTGGAGATATCCTATGTGACCTTCGCAGGATGTTTGAGCTCAGAAATGACAAATCTAGATCAAGTCAAGTTGAGCACTTAGCTCTTTTGGGCTGCTTCTAGTTCTGGTTTTGACACGGCTTCTCCTTTTAGTGACCTTGTACACTTCTTGAGCTTGGTCTTGAGCCATATGACTTACATCACATAATTTGTAGATGTTACCTTATTGGTTGTAAGTCATGTCCTTATGTAGTGTTCCTTGATGCACTATAACTCTTAACAAGATCAACCTTGACTTTGCAAGTCTTCTTCTTCACCCCTGGCTTTGGGTTCCTGGTCTCCTTGACTTTCTCCCATGCACCCGGTACCTCGAAGCTCTTCTTGCTTCCATCCTTGGCTTGATCGGTTGTCTCTGAGTTGCGCACATCGAGTCTCACTTAAGCAATGTCCATTTTGCTTGTGATGTCCATTATCTATAGATAATCTAGTCTTTGGACCATCATACTTGTTCACTTGTGTTGAACCCTGTTAGCTTGGCATTAAGCACCTGTTCAACACTTAGCACACTTATTAGTCCTTTAATTGGGTTGTCATCTAAACACCAAAACCCACAAGAGAGCTTTCAATCTCCCCCTTTTTGGTGATTGATGGCAACACAATTAAAGCTTACATAAGAATGAGATTTAAAGCACAAATTTGAATTCTAAGTTTATAGAATGCTCCCCCTAAATATGTGCTTACATTAAAATCTTAACTTTGGCCTTATATGCCAAATTGCACATACTTAGGCTAATTCGAAGCATTACTACACCTTAGCACCTGTGGGATGCATTGTCGATAATTAAACATATGCACAGAATCAGAGTTAAACACCAATTGAATGGATATACCACAGGGATATCAACCTACCACTATTCACCATCAAGATACCAATTTAAAGCAATTTTAAAGCACCAGAACCACATGAATATCTATTACAGGATAAACACAATAGATGCCAATTTTTGATTCATATTAACGGAAGCACTAATCTTGCATTATCACCATATAATATAACAAGAAGCATATGATAAGAATTATCAATAACACAAACTAACACATCCTTCCTTAAGATCAAAGGAACTCAAACCACCAGAACCACATGAATATCTATTACAGGATAAACACAATAGATGCCAATTGATTCATATTAACGGAAGCACTAATCTTGCATTATCACCATATAATATAACAAGAAGCATATGATAAGAATTATCAATAACACAAACTAACACATCCTTCCTTAAGATCAAAGGAACTCAAACTAATCCTTCCTTAAGATCAAAGGAACTCAAACTAATCCTTCCTTAAGATCAAAGGAACTCAAACTAATCCCTCCTTAAGATCAAAGGAACTCAAGGAAACCTTAGCTTTAATGCACAAAATTCTCCCCTTTGACATCAAACACCAAAACCATATTCGAGCAAGAACATAGGATGATGTCAAGGGACAGCAGGGTATTAAGCAGGTAAAATACAACACACTAACATTACTCCCCCTTACACATTAAACATATGCACCACAAGCATTGGAGGAAAATTAAGATACATATACGCTAAAGATCAATACTTCCTTTTGTACCTTTACCATGTTGTGGTGTACTTTCCATCTTGAAAGTTTAATCTCTAGGGAGCTCCTCCACACTTGTGCCTAGTCCTTTATCCTAACCTTTTCTTGTTGCTAAGACACCAAACTTAGAACAAGTTATAGTATTGTGGCACAAGATGAAGCTTCTATTAACTTAAGATACCAAATACTTGACTTATGGAGGTACCCAAGTCCTGATTGCTCCATTTCTTGCTCATCTTCGCTTTTCCACCTTGAGACTATACAAGATCACTCAAGCAACAATTAGTCTCAAAAGACACAAGTTATGTATGCTCCCCCTAAAGTTGTGCATCAAGTATTTGAATGACTTGCACTTTGCACATTCTAGCATCCTTAGAACTAGAGGGGATCACAACATATCTTGGTCTAGGCATAATCTATTAATTTCATCACAAAGAGATACCAATTGGATAGATGAAATAATACAACTTATTACTAGTGGAAACAATGCATGCCTCAAGATATATAACATTTTACAAGCAACCTAGGCACGCTTCACACATGATGATCATTGCAACACGTACACCAACTGAAATATGACAAGATCATGCATATAAGCACAATGTCTAAGCACACCAAGATTAAGAAGTACTTCATTTTAAGTACACCAAAGGAAACAATGTTTTAAGGCATAAGGCGCCTAAGCCAATATACTACCAATTGAAAGGCAAGAACATAGCTATGATCACAATCAATGGAACTTCAAGATATTTAATGAAATTGCATAGTTCCATTCTCCATACCTTTGCCTTTTCCTGAATTGCCATGAGAGCACCCGTTGTTACCAATTTAGGGCTTCTTTTGCTCATGCACCTTAGCTCAAGTGGGTGCATTAGGGGCACAACACGGATTTCTTGTTTTGTTATACACAGAGTTCCAATACAAAGAAATCATGTGAACATGGACTAAACAAAACTATCATGCTAGCACATAGATTAATCTTTAAAAACCATATAGCATGACTTACAAAAAGATACGGGTTTATCCATGAACGCAAAAAGAGTTAACTCATGGTGAATATATCAAATGAAAAGCTACCCATTGAAAGATTCAAGAGATATAACATATAGAACACACAATCATGATTAAGCAAGCATCATTATGATCTTGGAAATCATGAACCATTGATTAAAAGGTATTCAACACAGGCAATCTCAAAAGCATAACTACTCCAAAGATAAGTAGCACAATAATCCAACTTAAGAGCAATACTGATTGGCAATAATGTACTTTAAGATACACGAGTACCGTCCTTTGGAGAGTAAGTTGTAGATTCTCATCAAGGTCCTTTGCTTGATTCGCCAATTATGATTAAAGACCTCTACAACTTATTTAACTCGAGATGAACATGGGATTAGTATTACACAATTATTTAACCTTGGGTCAATAAATAGACAATAAAAATTGATAGCTTAAGCATAGAGTTTGAATTAACCATCTTAAGCTCTCCCATGGTCTCCAGTCCATCTCGAGGCACCTGCATGGTCTAGTTGGCACAGTTTGGTACCCATCTCGGAATGGGTCCATAACGATCATCCAAAAGAACTTTTGGTACCCAAATAGCAATTGTGCTAGTTCTAGGTGATCTCATTACTGATCTAGCACAAGTGTATGGTTTGGTTCTCCTAAGCGAATAATATTGAGATAAATTTACTTGCTTAGGAACCTAACCCTTTTTACATACCTTGGATAGATGACCATGCTCACCACACATGTAGCAGAATCGTCGCTTAACCTGACATAACGCTTGTTGTTTGTCTTCTTTCCTAGCGAGGGTCATCCTGGAGAGTGCACGTGTTTGATTCCTCATGAGCGGACATGAAGTGATCATATGGTCCTTATCGTTGCATCCAAGACATCTCCTCATCCCTTCATCCTTGTCTTTGTATGGACAAGAGGAAATGAGGTGGCTTGACTCATTGCACTTGAAGCACCTCCTTTTTCCTCTTCTCTTTTGCTCTTGGATAACATAGAGAGATGATTAGTGCAAACAACATGACTAATTGAATCTTTACCTTTTTTCTTTGTTCATGTTGATTGCTTCACTTATTGCCTTAGAAGCTTCTTTCTCGCAGAGTTTGACCCTTGCTGCAGTTCCTTCTTCCTCAAGCTTATTCACCACATGTTTGTAAATATCTTGAGGAAGTCGAGCACAACATCTTCTCCTTAGTTGCTTTGCTTTCTTGTTCCTTTCTTTATTGATAAGCAACTTTTCTTTTGAGCAGCAGGGGTTAGCACATGGTGATATATTATCTAAATCTACACATGTGCAAGAATGAGGTTCACATGACTTTAAGTTCGCAATTACAACCTCATGAGCAACATCAAGTACGATATGTCTATCCAAAAGATTATCATGATAATAAGACAATAACTCATATTTTTCAGTAAGAGCAAGTTTATCATGTCTTAGCAGTTCTACTTGCCTCTCAAGCATGGCATTTTCCATTTTAAGTTGAGCAACACAAGATAAAGCATCATCATTATTTCTTTGCTCAATTAAAACTGAATCATACCGTTGGACCAAATCATTATGAGAGCACTTTAGCTCCTCATGTTCTTTGGTCATCTTCTCCAGGCTGTCATTGGTTTTGATGAGAGTCTCCTCTAGCCTGAGAAGCATCTCGCCTTGTTCCTTGTTCCTTCTCAACAGCTTAACCAAGAGCGCTTTGTCTTCTTTGTTGAGATGGGTGTAGAAACAGCGAATCTCCTCTTCTTCCACATCGTCGGTCTCATTTTCCCTGTCATTATTATTAGTGGAAGCTAAATAGGAAAATGTACCTTGTGATGATGTAGACTCCTCATCCTCATATTCCTCTTCATCATCGCTTTCATCACTACTCTTATCGTTAGCAACAAGACATGTATAACTAGTGGAAGACAAACCTGTCGGTGAGGTGGATTCATCGTTTGGTTGCCATTTTTTTTCTTCTCCCTTTGAAAGGTTAGTACCACAAGCAACATAGGGAGTAGAAGTAGTACAATTTGACTCAGAATATTTTATTTTAATTCTAGTCCATAGATCATGAGCATCGACAAGAACATCACTATTACTACCTATGACAGCAAAATAAACATCCTTGCTAAGGGAATTGACTAGGATGTCATAGGCTTGATAATTTTGATGCAGACATCTTAGATCATGCTCAGATGGATTTTTCATATCAATATTAATGGGCAAAACACTAGCATCAAATATTTGCTCTACTTCAGGACCTAAACTCCTAAAAGTATTATATAAATGAAAAGACTAGGATGCGTAGTTAGAGCCATCAGAATTAAGAAGTTCTACAGTTACCTCTTGTGACAACATCATCATCTCTCGACGGCTAAGCCCACACTGGAGAGGCCTAGCTCTGATACCAGCACTTAGCTCTTTTAGGCTGCTTCCAGTTCTGGTTTTGACACAGCTTCTCCTTCCAGTGACCTTGTACACTTCTTGAGCTTGGTCTTGAGCCATATGACTTACACCACATAATTTGTAGATGTTACCTTATTGGTTGTAAGTCATGTCCTAATGTAGTGTTCCTTGATGCACTATAACTCTTAACAAGATCAACCTTGACTTTGCAAGTCTTCTTCTTCACCCTTGGCTTTGGGTTCCTGGTCTCCTTGACTTTCTCCCGTGCACCCGGTATCTCGAAGCTCTTCTTGCTTCCATCCTTGGCTTGATCGGTTGTCTCTAAGTTGCGCACATCGAGTCTCACTTAAGCAGTGTCCATTTTGCTTGTGATGTCCATTATCTATAGATAATCTAGTCTTTGGACCATCATACTTGTTCACTTGTGTTTGTAACGCCCTAAATCTAGCAACTGCAAACAACCTTATTGGAATTATTAAATTTCAGTAGAAAGGAAAGTTTTTATGTTTTCAAATAAGGAAAACCTTGATATATATATATATAATTGGAAGAATTTCTTGAATAGATAAAATTTAATCAAGCGTTTGAAGCACTCATGCTGAAGCATATATTTGTTTGATTTAATTTATGAATCCAGTTTCTAGATTTTATTCTCTAAGAGAAACCCCATTTGCTAAAATAATAAAGAATTGTTAAAATAATTTTTAAAGTATTCATTGATTTGTTAATAATAATTATGATATTATTATGTTTTTGAATATATATTTGTTTATATACATTATTTGGATTTATTTGTGTGGATTTATTTTATTAAAATATAATGTGTTGATAAATAATTTTTTTCTAAGAAGTATGTTCTATTTGTGTTAGTAATATATTTTTAGAAATTTTATTTATGTGTGTATATATATTTATATATATTTGAATAGTTAAAATAAATAGGAATTGGAAAAAAAAAAGAAAAAAAACACAAAAGCAAAACTCACGCACGCACCTATCAAAAAAAGAAAAAATGCTAGCCGCTTGATCTAGCTAGCAGGCCATTCGTTTCCCTCTCCATTTCTTTGACAGGTGGGCCCTACCACGCTCAATCTTCTCCTCACATTTTCTCGCTCACGTTCATAGCTGTACATGGTTCAGACCTCAAGCGGAGCAGCCGCCGCCACCAACGTCTCCCTTCCATTCCTCTCTCTCTCTCTCTCCCAACCGGCTCTCTCTCCTTCTCTCCCCCCACCGATCTCTCTCTCCCGTGCCCCTACCTCTCTCTCCTCCCTGCTTTCTTCCCCAACGCCTGGAGCCGCCAGTAGCAAGCCCCGGCCGCGCCCTACGCCGTGCGACCCCGCGCTCCAGCCGCATGCGCGCCGAGCCACCCTGCCCGACTGCGACCCGAGCAGCAGAGCCGCCCCAGCCCGGTGCCGTGACCCAAGACCGCGCCAGGAGCCAACGCGAAGCCCCGACGCGCCCTCTGCCGTGACCCCGCCCGACGCGCACACCGCCCCACGCCCTGCGCACTGCGCCCCTGCAACTACCTCGACTCGCCGAGCAGCCCGCGCACACCCGAGCTGCCCGCGACCGTGCCCAGCTGCGACGCCTCGAAGCCCTTGCGCGCAGCGCCCGATCGAGTTCCTGCACCGTGCCGAGCCCTGCCAGCGCCCAAGCATCGTGACCGCGTCTGAGCAGCCCAAGGACCGAAGCCCTACATCCATTTCCTTGGACTTCAATGGAGCCATTTTTCCTCCCTTAATTCCTCTCTCCATGAATGCCGTTAATGGAGTTTATGCCGGCCGTTTCTTTCCTCTCCCTGCCTCTCCTCCTGGTGCCCTCTCCTCTCCCTCTATACCCCTGGCGCCTATAAAAAAAACAGACAAGTTCTCTCTTCCTCCCCTGCACAGCTCTCACTCCACAACTCTCTCGTGAAACCATCCACCCTTCTTCCCCGGCGACCACAACCGCCACACTATCTAATTTCCCCTGCCCGCGTGCATGGTCGCACCATCATCGTCGTCGACTCCTTGTTCGCGACTCTGCGCCGCGTACGCTGCTGCCCGCCATTGTCGCGTGCCTCTGCTGCTTGCCACCGTGCTGTGCAACTCCTCGTCGGAGCTTGCTGATCATCCTGCTGTTTATGCTTTGCTGTGTACGTTGTCGTCAATGAGAGATCCAACTCGAACCTCATCGCCGGTGCGTAGTCGTGGAGCCGAGCCCCTATCCATTCTCTAGCGTCGACCGTGCTGTTCCACTTCTCCTGCTGCAAGCGTGAGGTTGAAGAAGGTGAAAATTTGAACGCTACACCATAAAAGTCTAGTCACAATTTCGTATAAATTCATGCGATGATTTTTATTTTATAAGTCATGTAATTGAGATTCAAATCGATTATTTTATTAGTTTCATAAGTTTGTTCTAAATACATCAAAATCAGTATTTGCGACTGTTCACATGTTTTCTAATTTAAATCTAATTTATGACGGTTATAATTTAATTATGTATAGTTTTCCTGTTTTCTAATTAAATTTTAATAAAGTCTATTATAGTTGTTTTAAAATAGCTTTTCCAAATAAAAAGGTAAAAGAAAACGTAGGTCACATTTTCTCATTAAAATAAAGATAATTATTTATTTACTTATCTTTTCCCATAGATATGATTTAGTCTTATATTCAAAGTTTTTATAAATAATGATATAATATGCCTCACAATGTTAAAAATGATATAATAAATATTCTTGTTCTTTTTATGATTTATATGTTAGTTTATATATCAACCTAAAATATAGTTTTCTTAATAACTTAGGCTCTGTGTTTTCCTAATAAAATGATAATTATTTATTATCCTTTCACATAAAACTTATTTAGTCTTATGTTTAAGTTATCCGTAATTATATACTTTACAACGATAATATACCATATAGCTTTCTAAAAATGTTAAAATGGATTAATCACCGTTCATGCTTTTTGGTAATTAAAAATAATAGTTTACATACTGTTTTGATATAACTTTCTAGGTAATATGTTTTCTAATAAAAATAAAAGATAGGTATTCTTTCAATATCTTTTGCATGGAAATTCACTAAGGCATATATCATAGCTTTTTATGAATAGGTGTTTAATAATAATGATCTTTTCACATAAAATCTATTTAGACTTATATCTTAATTTGTCATAAGTGATTGTTTAACAATGTTTTATAATATGTTTTATAATGCTTCATAAATTAAAGTTTTATAAGGTGTTTCGTAACTCATTGACCTTAGAGATATAACATATACTGTTTTTAAAAGGTTTAAAAGGGTTAATAATGTAATAATGTGTTTTATCATCTTATGAACCCTTAATCTTAGACATATCACATATGACATTTATGAATGATTAAAATGGTCAACCTAGTATTTGTATATTTTAATTAAGATATTTTTAAGCTTATGTCTTGTTTTATAAAGTATAGATCACACATTTTTAAAGAATACCCTTTTATTATAACCTTTGCATGTAATGTTTTTGAAAAGCAAATGCTCTTTTCGTTAGGCTTTCTTTTAGCTTTACGTATGGTGAATGTTGTATGTTATTGAGTGGTGTTTGTTCTTCTTGTTTGTTTGTGTGATATTCAGTGGTTGATCTAGTAGTTGAGAATCAAGATATATTTCGTGGAAGAACCTCAAGTTTTCAATAAGCAAGGCAAGTGGACTTCTCCCTCTGCATACTCTGTTTGATCCCAAACAATACATTTAATAAAGTTTATTCTTTTGGATATATATATGCATAACTTGACGGGTTACCTATTCAGATAACCTTTCCAACCTTATTCCTTGATCAAACCTGGGAATTATGCTTTACCTTCGTAGCTATGCTATTGCTACAACTTAACTTTATGCAGTCACTCCCGCTTATGATATTAATGTTCCAAAATGGTAAGTTTACATTATTGTTATTAACCCGATGGTTAAACAAGATTATTGCATATTAATTGGAACATGGAGTGACCACCCAGGATAACAGTGCAACCACGAGTGCTATCATGGCTCTGGCTTCGGTAATTAGCTTTATATGCTTAGTGTCTGGCAACCTTACCTGAAATATGGGCAAGAGGGGGAGCAGTAGGTGTTGGCAGCCCACATTAACATGGGGACGTATTCTTGGCTAAGGTACCTCACCTAGGGGGCCTCCACCATCGTCTTTAGAAACCTTAGCGGGTTGCTTCGTATTAAGTGTATTTGGTGAAAGCCTCATAGTGGATCCCTAGCCACTCACCTCGGAAGTGTTTACGGGTTTTGGCCGACCCAGGCTAGAGGGGATACACGGCTTGTGGGTAAAGTTGTACCACCTCTGCAGAGTGTAAAACTGATATATCAGCCGTGCTCACGGTTAAGAGCAGCCTGGACTCCTCACATGATAATTGAACTTGAAGATGGAAATAAATCGAGATCCGATGATCTGCTAATGGTTTACTTAAGTGGTTTCACTTAAGTGTTTTTGACATACTCATATACCTTTGCTTAATGGGAATACTTGGGATTCACACTTATTAGTAAGACAGGTGTTGTTAATAAAATGTTGACCAACTAAAATGCTTACTGCTCAACCTTAGCCTCACCTTGTTAGACTTGCATTAGTTTTTCCCCCACTTGTTGAGCCCCGACCATAAGTGAGCTCACCCTTGCTTAATTTTGATCAGAAGTTTGCAGATGAAGTTATGATGCTGAGCTCCATGGATGCTAGTCTAGTGATACCCCCGGTCATCTTCCTGTGGATGGATGTCCATGTCTCGCTGTACTTTGATGAATAAAGGTTAAGACATTATGTCTGTTCGAAGTGTAATATGTTAATATTATCGTTATTTACACTTTTATGCATTGTTCTTTTAATATATTACACTTGTGACGTCAACATATGTGTGGAAATAGATCTTGGCACACATATGCGATGCACCCGGCTCTGCCCCTTTGGAAACGGGTGTGACAGAAGTGGTATCAAAGCAATGTGATCATAGGTCGCTAGATTAGTTAGAAATGGAAAGCCCAGTCAGTCTTTCAAAGCCTGATATATTTTCCTCCATAAAAACTTACTTTATATCAAAACTCGTCTCTTTTATTTTCAACTCTTCTAGTCTGATTTTGGTCTATCAGAAGACTCTACTCAGAAGCACTACAAGATGATCAAGCTAGGATTGCGAAACTTGAAGCGAAATTTGCCAGAAGAAACCCTTTCGAAGCTATCGACGATGCCCTATTCTCTGTCTTATCCCCACTCCGCAAGAAGTTTTGTTATGGATCCCCTGGATCTATTATTTGACTTCTTGGATAGGTTAATAGGATAGTTCTATAGTGCTAAGTTTTCAACTAGATCGGTAAATACGACATTATATTGTGGTTGTTTTCTAACTCATAATATTGCTATATAACCCTTGATTTCTTCTACTCTTGTTTTCTTGCCATTGTATTGTCATCCTTGGATAATATCTACCTTGATATATTGAACCCTTTGTCTCTCTACTTCTCTCCTTGATAATGCCCTTGTATTTTGTATCCTTAAAAAATTCTCATATCCTTGGTTGTACAATTTATCCTCACTTCACTAGTTAGTGGTTATCTTATTTCACTCTTGGTCATTAACAATAATGTTTTGAATCTAGTCTATCTCCTTGTTATTTCTGATCTGATTCCTATATTTTATAATCTCTTTCTTATTCCTAACCTTGTCCTGCCTTTCAAAAAAACTATAAGAAATTGTTTTCCTTGGGCAAGATTGCCTTTTGATTGATGAATAACATCGAGTTATGTTGTGCTGATATGTTTGAGTTCATGTTAGTTATCTTTGTGACTATGATTGATTTGTTTCTTTGTAATGATTGTTGTTGTATTGTGTGACTTTTGTCCACAATGACAACAGTTAGCTAGGTAAAACCTTAGATAGATGGGTTTTCTCTACTCTCTATAATCTGTCTTTGCTCAACCCTTTCGTCCCTTCCATTCCTCCATACCCATACAGATGTCAGACCTTGGAATGACAACTGCAAGTGATGTCACTAAGTACAAAGAATACATTATGTTGGCAACTTCTCCAGCTAAGGATCAGATGGAACAGTTCAAGAAGGCGCATGCTCAGTTTCTACAAGCAACATCTCAAGTGGTAGCTAGACTCCACCAAGTTGATTTAGTAGAAATTATAGCACATGAGCAGACTACCGATAACCATATGACATCAACCACAACATCACCCTCGATAGTTGACTTAGAAAAGCTGTTACATGCACAAGCTCTTGTAATACAGAATGTATCGCAACTCACCTCCTCATACCAGCAAGTGTTGGCAAGTCGAAACGTCACTAGAAATGAAACAACTGATGAACAAAAGGATGCACACCAACAGACAAATGATCTTGGAACATGTTGTTGTTGTGAGTACTATGGAATTCCTTGTCGCCAGATCAGTACAAACGAAAGTGAAACTGCAAAAATTAAGAACATATTATTCGCGAATGCCCCAAAAAGCGTCTAGACCAACTAAAGAAGACGGTGAAGCAAGACCCAAACAATAATCCAGAAGACCAACCAGTTATAAGTACGATGATGAAGATCGCTTGATTAGTAGTCATTGCAGAGCGAAGAAATGAAGAAGTTCCTTAAGTTTAGAAGAGTTCAATGTGAACCAAAAATCTACGAGTAACCATATATCACCATTGTTTTCTTGCTAGCCTTCCCTAATCTCGAGGACGAGATTCTTTTTAAGGGGGTAGATTTTGTAACGCCCTAAATCTAGCAACTGCAAACAACCTTATTGGAATTATTAAATTTCACTAGAAAGGAAAGTTATTTATGTTTTCAAATAAGGAAAACCTTGATATATATATATATATATATATATATATATATAATTGGAAGAATTTCTTGAATAGATAAAATTTAATCAAGCGTTTGAAGCACTCATGCTGAAGTATATATTTTGTTTGATTTAATTTATGAATCCAGTTTCTAGATTTTATTCTCTAAGAGAAACCCCATTTGCTAAAATAATAAAGAATTGTTAAAATGATTTTTAAAGTATTCATTGATTTGTTAATAATAATTATGATATTATTATGTTTTTGAATATATATTTGTTTATATACATTATTTGGATTTATTTGTGTGGATTTATTTTATAAAAATATAATGTGTTGATAAATAATCTTTTTCTAAGAAGTATGTTCTATTTGTGTTAGTAATATATTTTTAGAAATTTTCTTTATGTGTGTATATATATTTATATATATCTGAATAGTTAAAATAAATAGGAATTGGAAAAAAAACACAAAAGCAAAACTCACGCACGCGCCTATCAAAAAAAGAAAAAACGCTAGCCGCTTGATCTAGCTAGCAGGCCATTCGTTTCCCTCCCCATTTCTTTGACAGGTGGGCCCTACCACGCTCAATCTTCTTCTCACATTTTCTCGCTCACGTTCACAGCTGTACACGGTTCAGACCTCAAGCGGAGCAGCCGCCGCCACCAACGTCTCCCTTCCATTCCTCTCTCTCTCCCAACCGGCTCTCTCTCTCCTTCTCTCCCCCCACCGATCTCTCTCTCCCGCGCCCCTACCTCTCTCTCCTCCCTGCTTTCTTCCCCAACGCCTGGAGTCGCCAGCAGCAAGCCCCGGCCGCGCCCTACGCCACGCGACCCCGTGCTCCAGCCGCCTGCGCGCCGAGCCACCCTGCCCGACCGCGACCCGAGCAGCAGAGCCGCCCCAGCCCGGTGCCGCGACCCAAGACCGCGCCAGGAGCCGACGCGAAGCCCCGACGCGCCCTCTGCCGCGACCCCGCCCGACGCGCACACCGCCCCGCGCCCCTGCAACTACCTCGACTCGCCGAGCAGCCCGCGCACACCCGAGCTGCCCGCGACCGTGCCGAGCTGCAACGCCTCGAAGCCCTTGCGCGCAGCGCCCGACCGAGCCCCTGCACCGTGCCGAGCCCTGCCAGCGCCCAAGCATCGTGACCGCGTCTGAGCAGCCCAAGGACCGAAGCCCTGCATCCGTTTCCTTGGACTTCAATGGAGCCATTTTTCCTCCCTTAATTCCTCTCTCCATGAATGCCGTTAATGGAGTTTATGCCGGCCGTTTCTTCCCTCTCCCTGCCTCTCCTCCTGGTGCCCTCTCCTCTCCCTCTATACCCCTGGCGCCTATAAAAAAAGCAGACAAGTTCTCTCTTCCTCCCCTGCACAGCTCTCACTCCACAACTCTCTCGTGAAACCAGCCACCCTTCTTCCCCGGCGACCACCACTGCCACACTATCTAATTTCGCACCATCATCGTCGTCGACTCCTTGTTCGTGACTCTGCGCTGCGTACGCTGCTGCCCGCCATTGTCGCGTGCCTCTGCTGCTTGCCACCGTGCTGCGCAACACCTCGTCGGAGCTTGTTGATCATCCTGCTGTTTATGCCTTGCTGTGTACGTTGTCGTCGACGAGAGATCCAACTCGAACCTCGTCGCCGGTGCATAGTCGTGGAGCCGAGCCCCTATCCATTCTCTAGCGTCGACCGTGTTGTTCCACTTCTCCTGCTGCAAGCGTGAGGTTGAAGAAGGTAAAAATTTGAACGCTACACCATAAAAGTCTAGTCACAATTTCGTATAAATTCATAGATGATTTTTATTTTATAAGTCATGTAATTGAGATTCAAATCGATTATTTTATTAGTTTCATAAGTCTGTTCTAAATACATCAAAATCAGTATTTGCGACTGTTCACATGTTTTCTAATTTAAATCTAATTTATGACTGCTATAATTTAATTATGTATAGTTTTCGTGTTTTCTAATTAAATTTTAATAAAGTCTATTATAGTTGTTTTAAAATAGCTTTTCCAAATAAAAAGGTAAAAGAAAACGTAGGTCACATTTTCTCATTAAAATAAAGATAATTATTTATTTACTTATCTTTTCCCATAGATATGATTTAGTCTTATATTAAAAGTTTTTATAAATGATGATATAATATGCCTCACAATGTTAAAAATGATATAATAAATATTCATGTTCTTTTTATGATTTATATGTTAGTTTATATATCAACCTAAAATATAGTTTTCTTAATAACTTAGGCTCTGTGTTTTCCTAATAAAATGATAATTATTTATTATCCTTTCACATAAAACTTATTTAGTCTTATGTTTAAGTTATCCGTAATTATATACTTTACAACAATAATATACCATATAGCTTTCTACAAATGTTAAAATGGATTAATCACCGTTCATGCTTTTTGGTAATTAAAAATAATAGTTTACATACTGTTTTGATATAACTTTCTAGGTAATATGTTTTCTAATAAAAATAAAAGATAGGTATTCTTTCAATATCTTTTGCATGGAAATTCACTAAGGCATATATCATAGCTTTTTATGAATAGGTGTTTAATAATAATGATCTTTTCACATAAAATCTATTTAGACTTATATCTTAATTTGTCATAAGTGATTGTTTAACAATGTTTTATAATATGTTTTATAATGCTTCATAAATTAAAGTTTTATAAGGTGTTTCATAACTCATTGACCTTAGAGATATAACATATACCGTTTTTAAAAGGTTTAAAAGGGTTAATAATGTTATAATGCGTTTTATCATCTTATGAACCCTTAATCTTAGACATATCACATATGACATTTATGAATGATTAAAATGGTCAACCTAATATTTGTATATTTTAATTAAGATATTTTTAAGCTTATGTCTTGTTTTATAAAGTATAGATCACACATTTTTAAAGAATACCCTTTTATTATAACCTTTGCATGTAATGTTTTTGAAAAGCAAATGCTCTTTTCGTTAGGCTTTCTTTTAGCTTTACGTATGGTGAATGTTGTATGTTATTGAGTGGTGTTTGTTCTTCTTGTTTGTTTGTGTGATATTCAGTGGATGATCTAGTAGTTGAGAATCAAGATATATTCCGTGGAAGAACCTCGAGTTTTCAATAAGCAAGGCAAGTGGACTTCTCCCTCTGCATACTCTGTTTGATCCCAAACAATACATTTAATAAAGTTTATTCTTTTAGATATATATATATATATATATATATATGCATAACTTGACGGGTTACCTATTTAGATAACCTTTCCAACCTTATTCCTTGATCAAACCTGGGAATTATGCTTTACCTTCGTAGCTATGCTATTGCTACAACTTAACTTTATGCAGTCACTCCCTCTTATGATATTAATGTTCCAAAATGGTAAGTTTACATTATTGTTGTTAACCCGATGGTTAAACAAGATTATTGCATATTAATTGGAACATAGAGTGACCACCCAGGATAACAGTGCAACCACGAGTGCTATCATGGCTCTGGCTTTGGTAATTAGCTTTATATGCTTAGTGCCTGGCAACCTTACCTGAAATATGGGCAAGAGGGGGAGCGGTAGGTGTTGGCAGCCCACGTTAACATGGGGACGTATTCTTGGCTAAGGTACCTCACCTAGGGGGCCTCCACCATCGTCTTTAGAAACCTTAGCGGGTTGCTTCGTATTAAGTGTATTTTGTGAAATCCTCATAGTGGATCCCTAGCCACTCACCTCGGAAGTGTTTACGGGTTTTGGCCGACCCAGGCTAGAGGGGATACACGGCTTGTGGGTAAAGTTGTACCACCTCTGCAGAGTGTAAAACTGATATATCAGCCGTGCTCACGGTTAAGAGCAGCCTGGACTCCTCACATGATAATTGAACTTGAAGATGGAAATAAATCGAGATCCGATGATCTGCTAATGGTTTGCTTAAGTGGTTTCACTTAAGTGTTTTTGATATACTCATATACCTTTGCTTAATGGGAATACTTGGGATTCACACTTATTAGTAAGATAGGTGTTGTTAATAAAATGTTGACCAACTAAAATGCTTACTGCTCAACCTTAGCCTCACCTTGTTAGACTTGCATTAGTTTTCCCCCATTTGCTGAGCCCCGACCATAAGTGAGCTCACCCTTGCTTAATTTTGATCAGAAGTTTGCAGATGAAGTTATGATGCTGAGCTAATGGATGCTAGTCTAGTGATACCCCCGGCCATTTTCCTATGGATGGATGTCCATTTCTCGCTGTACTTTGATGAATAAAGGTTAAGACATTATGTCTGTTCGAAGTGTAATATGTTAATATAATCGTTATTTACGCTTTTATGCATTGTTCTTTTGATATATTACACTTGTGACGTCAACATATGTGTGGAAATAGATCCTGGCACACATATGCGATGCACCCGGCTCTGCCCCTTTGGAAACGGGTGTGACAGTGTTGAACCCTATTAGCTTTGCATTAAGCACCTGTTCAACACTTAGCACACTTGTTAGTCCTTTAATTGGGTTGTCATCTAAACACCAAAACCCACAAGAGAGCTTTCAACGAGCACACAACAACAAGCATCTCGTTGCTACACATTATTATCAACTAGATGGTGGTCTTTCCTTACCAAGGGGAAACTACTCTAAGGCCATCGAAAGGCAAGGGGAATGATAAGACATGCATGATAGGGGCATGAACATAGTAAAGGATGAAGCTAAAGAAAGGATTGTAACCGGCAAGGGAGAGAATGCAACCAAGGTCAGGATAGGTAAAACACCATTCTCAATTCGAGATGGAAAAGATGATATTTCAAAAGGTAGGCATAAGATAGCATCATGGAAAGATCTAGAGATTACAAAGGTAAGGGAGGTGAAAGGCAAAAGCACACCAAAAGATAGAGTTAGGACAAGACTTGCAACGCGATAGAGGAAAAAGGGAATGAACAAGAGTGGGATGGGTAAGACATCACACTTGAAATGAAATGGGGGAGGTGGCTTTAAAATGCAGGTACATGATAAGCATCAAAGTAAAGATCGAGGGATGACAAGGGTTAAGGTGATAACGGACGAACACATAACAAAGGATGTATTTTAGACAAAACTTGCAAGGCGTCAAAGAAGGGGGAGAGGTCAATAGTAAAATAGGTGAGACATTATCCTCAAACAAGGATGGAAAAGAGAAGGCTTTAAATGGGAGGTTCAAAGTAAGCATGCAGGTAAGGGTATGAATATTATAAGGGTTAAAGGTGATACCGGACAAGAATGTAAGAGAGGAGGTAAATGCACATAAGAACCAAGGATATAAGTACCATAAAGGATGGAGTTAAGACGGGACCTGCAAATGGAAAAGGAGAGGGTGCGTCCAAGGGTCAGATAGGTAAATTGCCACTCTCAAATTGAGGTAGAAGAGAGGTTTTTTTAAGAAGTAGAAATAAAGATGAGTATCAAGGCAAGATCGATGGACAACAAGGTGAGGGTGATAGCAAATAAAAAACACAGCAAGGGATGGAATTAACACAAAACTTGTAAGGCGACAAGAAGTGAAAAGAAATCAAGGGAGAGATGGGTAACTTGCAAATCTCAAATTGGGTTGAAAGAAAGGGGAGCCTTTTAAAGGGTAAGTTCAAGGTAAGCATTTAGGTAGAATACCTCAATATCGCAAGGGTCAAAGACGATAATGGACAAGGGTATGAGAGAAAAGATGAAGGCATGGGAGAGCCAATGGTATGAGTACAACAAAGAATGGAGTTGTGTCCAAGCTTACACGTGGTAAAGAAGAGGATATAACCAAGGGTGAGGTAAGTAAAACACCACTCTCATATTGAGATAGGAGATTGGAGATTTTAGAGAACAGACATAGTGTAATCACCGAGGTAAGATCAAGAGATGAGAAAGGTAAAGGCAATAACAAACAAAAGCATAACAAAGGATGGAGTTAAAAACTCACAAGCAATAAGGAAGAGGATACGACCAAGGGGAAAGTAGGTAAAATACAATGCTCAGATTGAGATGGAAAAGAGGGTATTTTAAAGGCCGGTATAAGATAAACATCAAGGTAAGATATAGATGTGATAAGGATAAAGGTACTAATGATGAAAAACATAATCCATGGGCAGAGTTAAGGCAAGACTCGCAAAGTGACGAAGTGGAGAAAATAATCAAGGATAGATAAGTGAGGTTCCGACAGAAGAGTTGAAGTAAGAATTCATTACTGAAGGAAGTTATAAGGAATTAACGAGATCACCAAGGATGTGCAAAATAAAATGATCGCTCTTGGATCATTAAGAAACAAGGGTGGCCAGGGACATGTTAACTTAAATGTCTTAAACAGACTCTGTGATATAAAGGTAAGCATATATAAAAATAAGAATATGCCAGGTTCCAATGGTACGAGCGTACCAAGACCAAGAGAATAGAAAAAGGCAAAAGATAGCGGCTTCACAACGAAATAGGGAGGGGTCTCCGAAGACAATGAGTTCATGGACATATAAACTGAAATGTCTAAGTAGGCAGTAGAAATTCAGATGTAAGTATTTGAAACAAGAGTATTAAAGAATTCAGGGATACGAGTATGTCAATAACAAAGGAATAAGGATTGCCAAATGGTAGAAATTTAATGATGGAAGAGGAATAAATCCCAAAAGGCAAGAAGGTTATGGTCAGGGGCATCTACAAGGATGTCGCAAGCACAAGAGCGAGATCAGATTTAGTAGATTGAGAAAAGTATAGACCATACTGGAATAAAATACTTTTGGCAAGGGGCATATAGGAGCACAACATAGAATTAGTCAAGGTGACTAATATTTTGAAACAGCATCAAGGATGAGGTGAAGTAAAAATCAATAAGTCCTTAAAACGGCAAATGCTACTCTAGGTAAGCGGTCCTACAGTCAGCACGGCTTTGATACCACTTATGCCACACCCGGTTTTAGAAGGTAAACCGAATGCAAACCATGTACGTGCCAGGATCAGAAATTCACGTACACAGCGATTACATAAATGACTCATCATAGCACAATGCTTCGAATAACAATAAAGAGTAAGTAATAATATTACAGACTAGAGCCATTTACATAATATAAATCAAAGTGCACATAATAGAAACGTAGCCAACATAAACAACCCACCACAGGCAGCTGACTGGGGGAGGTCGCTAGCCTAATCATCGAACTCATCGAAGTCCTGGAACTCCTGGAGATCCGCCTCGACACCTTCTTCTTTACCTGAGCATAGATTGCACCAAAGGCAACCTGGTGTTTTGTGAAAGCAAAGGTGAGTACACATCAACGTACTCAGCAAATGTCCTATTTGGCTGAAGTGGACTAGCTTTATGTGGGGTTAGGATCAAGCAGTTGCTTTTAGTTGATCAGGTAATTATTACTAGTAGAGAGCCAGGTTTTGACATTAACCCAAGTTGTTAACCCAAAAGTACCCTTTCCAAACGGGAAGAATACCAGAAAACCATAATCATAATCATAATCACAATAGAAACCCCATTGTCCTCATCATCATCTGTAAACAAAGTATCTCTGATCAATGTGTCTCTAATCAATGGAGCTAAGGGGCAATCCACCCTCGGCAGAGCAAGTCGCATACACCGAGCCCCATTGACGGCACGACGGCGAAGCAAACTACACCCCAGTTCCTCTAATTATTCTGCTAAGGGCGTCCCATACCACCCTCATGGTTGCACTGTTTTCTCGGGCGGTCATCCAACGAACAGGTCCTTACGGAGAGGCACTCGAGAAACCGCTCAAGCCCCCTAAAGTATCACCAATCCAACATCATAATCATAATGACAACATCCTATCATAAGTGTTCACATCATGTTCATTGATTAAAGTAAAGCAATAGCATGAAGCTAACCATAGTAACCCAAAAGGTAATCAAGGACAAGGTAAATACAAAGCTAGTCAATCCTTAGGTTGATCATGGTATGTAGGTTGATGAATTATAAAGTAAATGGGACATAATAGGTCAGAGGACACTTGCCTTCACCAAACAGATGCTCAGGATCTTCAACCTTATAGAACTCGAAGAGCTTGATCTCGGGACAAGTGGTTCACCAAATCTTGATCGTCGATTCCTCGAAGCTCAGGAACAGATCGCAATCTATTCGCGACGCGACGCGAAGACGAACAGGTACAAGCAAACAAACATATACATTTGCATAAGAACATTACACCATACAAGATAAAATGTTATAAAAGCGAGCAATATAAAATAGAGAGCGCCTCTACGGTTACGTGAGGAAAAGAACCACGATAGACGAAGCTATGGTCGAGGGGTTAGCGCATTTACGTTAAACAAGTACTAATTAGAACATCCAATTCAACATAATTATATTAATTGATATTAATCAAATATAAATTAATACTACTACCTAGTTTTGACTAACTTACTATTTTAATAGTTGATGTTAAATAAATAACTAATTAACTCACATGAGTAAATATAAGCGAACGATTTAATCTCGCGTGCGGACAACGCGCGAACGGCGCGCGGCAAGGCGCGCGACAACGCGAACGGCGCACGACAACGCGTGCGAACAACACGCACGACACTCGCGAACGACACGCGACGACGCGTGCGAAACAGCACCGCGACACGCGTACGGTACGCGCGGACCGACATGCGAAACTAATAAATAAACAACGTAATTAAACTAAACAATTATTAATGAGAAACATTTTAGTTAAGGTTAATCATGTTGGTGACTAATTATAAATGCGTAAATCGAATTCCTAAATTAGATTTTAAAATTGAATTGTCGTTCCAGTGGTTAAACAAACGTTTAAATAAATTAAATAAAATATGCAACAGTGGTGATAAATATTTCTAAATTAAGAGAAGTTTAATACGAATCTAACACAATTTGAATGGATCGAATCGGGTTTAAAACGCAAAAGTTATGACGGTTTTAAACTATACTGTAATTCGCGAGTACTAATTTACAGAACTGCCATCTTCTTTCTTTCTCTCTTCTTCCTCACGTAGGAATTCCATGGTCATGAGGGGAAGAAGCAAGGGGCTGCGCAAGGGGAGGGGGGAGCTCGACCTCCGCCAGGGGGCCGGCCACGCCACGCAGGGCACACGCGCCCGCGGGCGGGGGCCGCGCCTGGGAGGGAGCTCGTGCGGGCAGTGGGTTGCGGCCAAGGCCATGGCCGGCCGGCCAGCCGCGCCTAGCAGTTGCACCGCCACCGGAGGTCACGCCCGCAGGGGCCGCGTGGCGCGTGCGTACGGGCTGGGGGCAGGACGCCGCGTCGCCGGGGCAGGGGTGCGGAGGAATGAGGTGCTACCTCTCCAAACCCTAGAAATTAAAGAAAACGAAGAACAAGAATGAAGTAGCTCACCGGGGAAGAAGACTCTCGCCGGAGCCGAGACAAATCTATCGATTGCTGGAGATTCGGGAGTCCGATCGACGAACTAAACGCGCCTCGACGAAGCCCTTGACGATACGAACGCAGCGGTACCCTCGGATTCCGAAGACAATGCACAGATTGGGAGTAATTGCTCGCCGGAGTTGGAATTGCTCCGAACTTCGGCGAGCAATACCGGGAGCTAGGGATCGGATTTGGAGAAACCATTTCGCGTTCTGGATCGGACTCAACGAGATGAAGCTAGACATGTATATATATCTAGGGTTCGGACGAGATGGAAATTCGGTTAAAATTCGGATTTACCATTTTTAAAATTCAGAAAAGCCTAGAAATCCATATTTTATGCTCAAAATATTATAGATGCTTTCAAAAAATCCAGAAAAAATCTTATAAATGTTTTTGCACCTAATGAACTCAAAAAACATAATTAGAGTTTCTAAAAACATTTTAAGTTCCTCAAATAAATAGATTTTGGTTTCCAGAAAATAGAAAAATATTTCGAAAAATATGAAAATTTACCGAGTACTTCTATAAGATATGTTAACATGTTTCAAACACAGTTTGCACTTAGAAACACCATGCAACGACATGAATGCAACAACCAAAGTGCCTCTAGGGCTCATTCCACTAGGTTTACGCTAATATAAAACAAAATAATTCTCCATTTTTAGGAAAAAGAGAAAGAAAAGCGAAGAACTGAGAGAGTAACACCTGAATTTGGTGGATATTAGAAAAGAAATTTTATACCCCCAAATTCAGGATGTTACAGAACATTGCCGTGAAACATCCATAAACTCTTTACAAGTTGTTTTACAAAGTGATTTGAGAAAAGGTGTGAGTTTTGCAAAAGACACTTGATTTCTAAAAAATAAAGTGAATGGTTATCATTGTCACTACCATGAGCGGGATGGTTGGGACTCCCTAGTCATGGGAGGGCCCAAAATGGAGTTGGCTCAGTCGGGTTAGGCGTGTAAAAGGTAGACATCTCGATCTTGCATATGGACCAGTTTGTCATTACTTCTTACCTAAACTCTCAAAAGTACAACTAGTCGAGGCTGTATGGGTAGCTGCTTGATTCAAGTATACATGGGCTAAACCCCAAGGTTATCGGTGGTTGGGGAGTACTGGAGGAAAAGGAAGGGGAACATTTTCGTCCTAGTTTGGGAGAGAAGGTGAACTTGTTCCTCTCAGTATAACTGTAAAAAGGTAAAACCATGCAAGAGATGATGGGTTTCGGTATCGGGTCTCTTGGCAGTGGGACTGTAGAACCAAACTAGTAGTTAAATTGCACACCTCTGCATAGAGTAAAAATCTATTCGAATAGTCTCTGTCCACTAGTATGGACGAGTTATGGCTTGGTTCTAACAATTCGTGTTTTGTTTTCTAAAATGCTTTGAAAATGGTTTGGAAATGTCCAATGGTTGAGTCGTGAGCTATAGTGGATGAGAAGTCCAGAGTTGCTTTTGGTTTTGAAAATGAAATATGTTGGGAAACTACCATGGTTTAGTTTAGGGAATTCGATTTGATAATGAAAAACTTTCTGCTCCTTTAGGAGAGAATGTGCTTTGAAAAAGGTAAAATGTTTTACAAAAATAGCCCTGCACCAAAAAAATGATTTTCCTGCAAAATACTCTGAGCTCCAGTAACTCAATGCGTGTATTCTTGAATCCCCATTCTGTGGGGTGAAGGTAGCATGCTGAGTACATTAGTACTCACCCTTGTTTATTTGTTGTTTTTTAGAGAAGAATATTGTTGATCCTGTAAGAGTTACGTCTACTTCCCAACCATGCCAATGGAAAGTGGACCGCTCATTTGTTTCGCTATGTATATTAGACTGCTCAAGTCTAACTCTGAAGATATGTCAGTGGTTGTGGACCAACTCTTAAAGTTGATCGCCACTTGTATAGGTTTGTCTAGTTTCAGCAGATCCAGAATCGTCTAATGTATAAATGTGTATACTAGGTTCTAGAAACTAGTATTTGTATCACATTTGAGTCCCAAAGGATGGGGACACTTAATGTGGTATCAGAGCTATAGGTTGGTGTGATGGACACATTAATGTTCATCGAATTAGCAAACGGACAAAAAAGTTAGATGACGGTAAAACTCGGTAAATCAAACGTTGCTCGCCACTTTGTCATGGGTACATCGATGAGTATTAGAGGTTCACGACTCTATCGTTGGCACCTCTGGCACTGCTCCTGCCCGCCAGCTCCTTAGCAAGCATGACATGTCCATCCCCTGTATCTACCATTAGATCTCCTCAAAGATCATTTGTCACATGATGGGCATGAATTCACCCTCATCTTCATGCGTGTTCGGGCTTCAAATCTAGAGAAGGATGCTGATGGCTAACACAATGCCACTTTTTGGGCGATGGCATCAACACCAGTTCCTCATTGATGTTGTCCTCTAGATTTCCCTGCACGTGAAATTCTCTATCTAAACAAAATCTTTAGAGTAATTAAACTAAACCATATTTTTGTATCTACCTTGGCAAAATGAGAATATCTAGAATAGCTTAACAAAATGAGCTGCTAAAAAGAATCGAACTAGAAGACAAGGTTGACTTGTGCCGATGTGTTTAGGTTGATATGAGTTGTTGTCAACGAGTAGCGCCTTGGGGTGAGTCAGTTGGAATAACCAGGGTGTGAGTTTTGTGTGTGCAAACATGTATCTTGGCTTGTGGTGTGCAGGTGTGCAGTCAAGAGATGGTGGTCGATATCGAAGATGAAGGTCATGCGGGTTTGTGCTGATGGACCGGATGCGACGAAGGATAAGCACTGAGCCTTGACCAAGGGATTAGAGAAGCTAGGTGACTAGCCATGGTAACTATCACATGGGGACACTGATAGGCGCGAGGACATGGCGGAGTAGATCGTGTCACCGACGCGGTCGTGGACTGATGAGACATGTGTCCAGGATGTGGGGGACGCGTATGGAGTACGCTACCGCAGAGGTTTTGGTGGTTGAGCCTCAAGATCACCCAGCATTACAGTCCACTAGTTTTGTCGGGTTTGACCTCAAAATCCGGCGGTTTAGTTACAATGGTAATAGGAGGCGACACAGGGCTTCATCGCGAAGGGTGCATTGAGGCGAAGCAACTTCACGAAGAGTGTGTGGCCATCAAATCCATATTCTAGGAGTTGGTTCATTTTGCCCCTAGCTAAGTGAATAAGCTCTTTATATCTAGGGATAGTTTAGATAAGTATAATAACCCCCTATAAATAGAATAGAGGTTTGGGTGTTTTAGCTATCTCTTTGGGTTTTATTTCCTTAGGCTTCCTCACTCAATTGCTCTCTTAGAGTTTTCTATTATCTAGTTTTGTAATAGCTCTAGCCTAGAGATCCACAAGTGCTTTGACTCTGGCATCTGTGTGCATGATATTTTGAGAAAGTGTGGCCATAACCAGTAACCACACAGAGACAACGTGCTTTTGCCTTATGTTTCAAATCATATTTTGATTTTTGTGATTGGTGTGTTTTCTTATTCCTCAACCATTCACCTTTGGATTTGGAGTTAATCTTTGATTTCAATGGTTGAGTGAAGTTTTTGGGGGATACTCTCTGTTTGAGGACTGTCCTAGGATCATATCATGGCTCTGGTTCGAGCAGATCATGAGTTTGTGCAGTTCTTGAGCAATTTTTATCAAAATAGAAAAACCCCTACAAAACTCCATTTGGAACTGAGATTTTGAATCTGCGTGCGAAGTTTTGATCTTTTGTTGCTCAAACTTCAAGATTGAATTTCTCTTTGCCTGTGTTTGTTGTTTGCAAAATTTAAGAACATTCTGATAAAAAATTGGAGGGCGACACTGCTTGTCGGTGTTTCGAACCTAGGGGGTCCCTGGACCGACGAGTGAATTGTCGCTGCGTGTCCCTGCCCAGATGGGTTGGCACAGGATGGAACACAAGAGGTGGGACAAGCCTTGTATTATCCTGCACCAGGGGCGCCGCTCGCAGTAGGGGTTACAAGCGCGTTGTGTGAGAGAGAGGGGGACACAGAGCTCGTCCACCGCTTCCCTCGTGCGAACGTGTTCGGACGTGGAGAGAGTCCAGACGTACAACGGGGGGGCGTAGCTATGCGCTAACGTGTCCGGCAGTGGAGTGCCTAAGCCCTGCGTACATGCCAACGTGGCCGTTGGGGGAGAGCTTGGGCCCTGTACATGTGATGGCGTGGCCGTCGGAGGAGCGCCTGAGTCTTGTAGGAGCATAGCTGGCAGCGCGGCGAGGATCCTGCTGACGTCTCCTTGCTATCGTAAGGGGCTGAGAGCCACTGGCGTCATGGCGCACGCGGGGCACCATCATTACCCGTCGCCGGGGGTAAGCCAGATGGGACGCCAGCCTTGTTCCTTGTAGCCTGAGCAGGCTAGGAATAGGGAAATGATGCATCCCCTATTAGCGCGGTCAGTCCGAGCCCAGGGTCGGTCAAGGCGGAGACTTCTCTTGAGGCCGAGGCCGGGGTCGGGCGAGGACGCGATTCTTCTCGAGACCGGGGTCGAGGCCGAGTCCGGGGGTCGGGCGAGGCGGAGACCTCCTCCCGAGGCCGGAGCCTGAGGTCGGGCGAGGCGGAAACCTCCTCCCGAGGCCGGAGCGTGAGGTCGGGCGAGGCGGAGCTTCCTGTTGCGCCCGAGGCTTGAACTCGGTGGTTGATCGTGACTTGTTGTCAGTCGTTGCCGGGGTGGCTGACACGGCAGTTGGAGCGGAGCGAGCGGCGTTGTTTTCCTGTCATATCGGACAGTAAAGAAGAGGGGCGAAGTGACTGCGGTCACTTCGGCCTGGCCGACTGAGGCGCGTGTGTCAGGATACGACGTCAGGCATCCCCTGTATTTAATGCGCCTGCGAAGCGGTCGGTTGGTGAGGCGATATGGCCAAGGTTGCTTCACAACGAAGCCTGTCCGAACCGGGCCTCGGGAGTGCCGAGGGGGCGCCCGCTGCCTGAGGAGGCCCTCGGGCGAGGCGTGAACTCGTCTGGGACTACTGTTCCAACCCGAGGCTGGGCTCGGGTGAGATCGCGTCCCTCGGGTAGACGAAGTCTTGGCTTGAACCGCACCCGTCAGTTGGTCTAAGGGTGTTTACCAGCCATGATTAGGAGCGTTGGGGGTACCCCTAATTATGGTACCCGACAGTAGCCCCCGAGCCCCGAAGGGAGTGATGGTACTCACTTGGAGGCTTTTGCTGCATTTTCGGTGAGGGGACTGACCTTTCTCGGTTTTTGCCTTGTTCTGGCGGGTGCGTGCGTGCGCACCCACCGGGTGTAGCCCCCGAGGCCTTGGAGGAGTGGTTTGACTCCTCTGAGGTCTGAATGCTTTTCGTGGTGCTTCGGCCGGTCTGATCGTTCTCTCATGCGGCCCGGCAGTAGCCCGGCTGCGTGGTCGAGTTTCAAGCTATCAAGCTGGTTTGTTGACGCTATCAACAGTTTTGGCCGTAGCCGGGTGCGAGAGCAGCCCCCGAGCCTCTGCACGGAGCAAGAGGACGATCAAGGACTTTCCCGACTTTTATTATACGCCCCTGCGTCGCCTTTTCGCAAGGAGGAGGGGGGAAAGCGCCATGTTGCCCTCGGAGGGCGCCGAACATGGTGTTTCTAGTGAGCTGCTAACGGGTGATCCGAGTGGGCGCCCGTGCCCCGTTCGTTAGGGGTCGGCTGGTGGCCCAGAGGCGCGCTCCAAAAGTACCTGCGGGTGATTCACCGGACCCAGACCCCTTCGACAGGGTTCGAGGGCTCGATGCCTCCCTCTGGTGGGATTCCGTTACAAATCGTTCCCGCCGGTCTTGGAAATGTCCTAGGGTACTGTCGGGGACCGTAATTAGGGGTACCCCCAAGGCTCCTAATCTCAGCTGGTAACCCCCATCAGCACAAAGCTGCAAAGGCCTGATGGGCGCAATTCCGGTCAAAGGCTCCGTCCACTCAAGGGACACGATCTCGCCTCATCCGAGCCTAGCCTCGAGCAGGAACGATAGACCAAGGCAGATTCACGCCTCGCCCGAGGGTCTCCTCAAGCAACGGGCGCACCTTCGACTCGTCCGAGGCCCAGCTCGGGCAGGCTTCACAGAGAAGCAACCTTGGCCAGATCGCCTCGCCAGCCGACCAGATTGCAAGAGCATTCAATGCAAGGATCGCCTGACACCTTATCCTGACGCGCGCTTTCCAGTCGACAAGGCCGAAGTGACCGCAGTCACTTCGCCCCTCCACTGACTGACCTGACAGGAAAACAGCGCTGCCTGCGCTGCTCCGACTGCTGTGCCACCCGTCAGGGTGAGGCTGACAGCAGCCAAGTCCAGTCTCAAGCGCCATAGGAATCTCCGCCTCGCCCGATCCCAGGGCTCGGACTCAACCTCGACTTCGGACGACGGTCTCCGCCTCGCCCGACCCTAGGGCTTGGACTCAACCTCGACCTCGGACGACGGTCTCCGCCTCGCCCGACCCCAGGGCTCGGGCTCTACCTCGACCTCGGACGACGGTCTCTGCCTCACCCGACCCCAGGGCTCGGGATCTACCTCGACCTCAGACGACGGTCTCCGCCTCGCCCGACCCCAGGGCTCGGACTCAACCTCGACCTCCGGACGACAGTCTCCGCCTCGCCCGACCCCCGGGCTCGGACTCAACCTCGACCTCGGAGGAGTCACCACCTCGCTCGGGCCAACCACACCACAAGGGGGGCCATCATTACCCTACCCCTAGCTAGCCCAGGCTACGGGGAACAAGACCGGCATCCCATCTGGCTCGCCCCGGTAAAACAAGTAATGATGGCACCCCGCGTGCTCCATGACAACGGCGGTTCTCAGCCCCCTACAAAAGCAAGGATACATCAGCAAGGATCCGACAGCCCCGACAGCTGTGCTTCTACAGGGCTCAAGCGCTCCTCCGACGACCACGACGCCACATGAACATGGCTCCAACACCTCTCCGACAACCACGTCGGCATGTACATGGGGCTCTGGCTCCTCTCTGCTAGACACGTTAGCACACTGCTACACCCCCCGTTGTACACCTGGACCCTCTCCTTACGTCTATAAAAGGAAGGTCCAGGGCCCTCATACGAAAGGTGGCCGCGCGGGAGAACGGGCTGACTCGTAGTCTCACGCCCTCTCTCTCTCCCTCGTGAACGCTTGTAACCCCCTACTGCAAGCGCATCCGCCCTGGGCGCAAGACAACACAAGGCCGCGGGTTCCCCTTACTGTTTTCCCCCCTTGTGTCTCCATCTCGCGCCGACCCATCTGGGCTGGGACACGCAGCGACAATTTACTCGTCGGTTCAGGGA
Organism: Zea mays; assembly: GCF_902167145.1. NCBI lineage: Eukaryota > Viridiplantae > Streptophyta > Magnoliopsida > Poales > Poaceae > Zea > Zea mays. The sequence continues at coordinate 28,811,557 of NC_050098.1, read as the reverse complement.
CCCCCCGGGGTCAAAACGCCGACAGTTGGTGCGCCAGGTAGGGGCCTGCTGCGTGTTGACGAACAGCTTCCTATCAAGCTCCAGATGGGGAGTCTCCAGCAACCTCTCCAACAAGGGACGAAGCTCCGTTTCGGGAGCTCGAGTTCATGTCCCTCGACGGCAGCTACGACATGATACTCCTTCATCCGCCACGCGACAACGACAATGGCGGCCGTCAGCCCACCCGCCGGCGGCGGAATCGACGATGTCTTCCCCGCGTGGCGGAAGAACAGCATCCGAGCCTGTCCCATCACCTTCCTCGTCGATGGGGAAGGAGGCGGGGCAATCATGGCCAAGCAGGAGGCGACGCCTCGTCGGCTGTCGAGCGAGTCGACGACGCTGGCGCCCCAGCGGGGGACACGTCGGGTGTTGACCTTGCGTCTGAGACGAAGACGAGCGTCGTTTCCCCGCGACACGCCAACCCCGAGCAGACGAACGACGCCAGCACGCTCGCGAAGGACTTGCTGAGCGTTAGCCTCGTACCTGAGATAACGGTGCAGTCCGTCCCTGACGCGACTTCGTCACCATCCGTCGATCAAGAGGTACCGTCCGTTTCCCATCCTGTGCCTTTTAGATTCAGCTTCAACCCACCAAGCAACCCCGCTTTGGTGGACGCTTTCGTAAAGGCATATCCGAACCTTCTGGGGTACCATATGTGGTCAACCTGGGACAGATTGACGACCGTCTCGACCTACGGGCCCCCGGGTTCCGAGGAAGATGACGAGCCCGACTCTGGTTGGGATTTCTCTGGGCTCGATAACCCCAGTGCCATGCGGGATTTCATGACCGCATGTGACTACTACCTCTCCGATTGCTCCGATGCTAGCCACAGCCTCGGCGACGAGGACTGTGGCCCAAGTCGCGAATGTTTCCATGTCGATCTAGGGGGTCTCGACGAAGTTAACCACCTTGGTATGCCAGAGGACGGCGATCCCCATAGGTCTGCGCCTCGCGTTGACATCCTTCGGGAGCTAGCTGTGGTCCCGGTCCCTGCAGGGGGTCAGGACACACACCTCGAGAAAATCCGCGAGATGCAGGCCAGGCTCGACAAGGAAGCAGGACAACTTGTGCAGCTCCGGCAGAACATCGGGTAGGAGCGGGCAGGCCGAGCACCGGCCGGAGAAGCACGTCATCTGGCTCAGGACGTCTAGCACTGCATCGCCGATGATGCCAGGGCAAGGCTGCCCCTAGCTTCCAGTGGGGTCAGCCAGAACCTGGCTGCAGCAGCAATACTACTCCGAGCGATGCCGGAACCATCCACCACCGAGGGGCGGCGTATCCAGGGAGAGCTCAAGAATCTCCTAGAGGATGCCGCGGTCCGATGGGCCGAAAGCTCTGCCTCCCGAAGGCAGGGATACCCCCCGGAGCATCGCGCCGCGACTTCCCGATTCATGCGAGAAGCCTCGGTCCACACTGGGCGCACGCGGGACACAGCGCCTGCGGCCCCGGGCCGCCTCGGCAACGAGCACCATCGCCGCGACTGTCGAGCCCACCTCGACGAGAGGGTGCGCCAAGGCTACCACCCTAGGCGTGGGGGACGCTACGACAGCGGGGAGGATTGGAGCCCTTCGCCCGAACCACCCGGTCCACAAGCTTTCCACTGGGCTATACGACGGGCGCCGTTCCTGACCCGGTTCCGGGCCCCAACTACCATCACCAAGTACTCGGGGGACGCAAGGCCAGAACTGTGGCTCGCGGACTACCAGCTGGCCTGCCAGCTGGGTGGAACGAACGATGACAACCTCATCATCTGCAACCTCCCCCTGTTCCTCTCCGACGCCGCCCGAGCCTGGCTGGAGCATCTGCCTCCTGCGCAGATCTCCAGCTGGGACGACCTGGTTAAAGCCTTCGCCGGCAACTTCCAGGGCTCATAAGTGCGCCCTAGGAACTCCTGGGATCTCCGAAGCTGCCGCCAGCAGTCGGGAGAATCCCTGCGGGACTACATCCGACGATTCTCGAAGCAGCGCACCGAGCTGCCCAACATCACCGACTCAGATGTCATCGGCGCGTTCCTCGCCGGCACCACTTGCCGCGACCTGGTGAGCAAGCTGGGTCGCAAGACTCCCACCAGGGCGAGCGAGCTGATGGACATCGCCATCAAGTTTGCCTCTGGCTAGGAGGCGGTCGAGGCCATCTTCCGGAAGGACAAGCAGCCTCAGGGGCACCAGCCGGATGACGTCCCCGAGGCGTCTGCTCAGCGTGGCGCGAGGAAGAAGGGCAAGAAGAAGTCGCAAGCGAAACGCGACGCCGCCGACGCAGACCTTGTCGCCGCCGCCGAGCACAAGAACCCTCGGAAGCCTCCCGGAGGCGCCAACTTGTTCGACAAGATGCTCAAGGAGTCGTGCCCCTATCATCAGGGTCCCATCAAGCACACCCTTGAGGAGTGCGTCATGCTCCGGCGCTACTTCCACAAGGCCGGGCCACCGGCGGAAGGTGGCAGAGCCCCCGACAACGACAAGAAGGAAGCCCACAAGGCAGAGGAGTTTCCCGAGGTCCATGACTGCTTCATGATCTATGGTGGGCAGGTGGCGAACGCCTTGGCTCGGCACCGCAAGCAAGAGCGCCGGGAGGTCTGCTCGTAAAAGGTGACGGCGCCAGTCTACCTAGACTGGTCCGACAAGCGCATCACCTTCGACCAAGGCGACCACCCCGACTGCGTGCCGAGCCCGGGGAAGTACCCGCTCGTTGTTGATCCCGTCATCGGCAATGTCAGGCTTACCAAGGTCCTCATGGACGGAGGCAGCAGCCTCAACATTATCTACGCCGACACCCTCGGGCTCCTGCAGATCGATCTGTCCTTGATCCGGGCCGGCGCGGCGCCCTTTCACGGGATCATTCCCGGGAAGCGCGTCCAGCCCCTTAGACAAATCGATCTACCCGTCTGCTTCAGGACTCCCTCCTACTTCTGAAAGGAAACCCTCACGTTCGAGGTGGTCGGGTTCCGAGGAACCTACTACGCAGTGCTGGGGAGACCATGCTACGCCAAGTTCATGGCCGTCCCCAACTACACCTACCTCAAGCTCAAGATGCCGGGCCCCAACGGGGTCATCACCGTCGGCTCCACGTACCGACACGCGTACGAATGTGACGTGGATTGCGTGGAGTACGCCGAGGCCCTCGCTGAATCCGAGGCCCTCATCGCCGACATGGAAAACCTCCCCAAGGAGGCGCCAGATGCGAAGCGCCACGCCGGCAACTTCGAACCAGCAGAGGCGGTTAAGTCCGTCCCTCTCGACCCCAGCAACGACACCTCCAAGTAGATCCGGATTGGCTCCGAGCTCGACCCCAAATAGGAAGCAGTGCTCGTTGACTTTCTCTGCGCGAACGCCGAGGTTTTTGCGTGGAGTCCCTCGGACATGCCTGGCATACCGAGGGAAGTCACCGAGCACTCACTGGATATCCGAGCTGGAGCCCGACCCGTGAAGCAGCCTCTGCGCCGATTCGACGAAGAAAAGCGCAGAGCCATAGGCGAGGAGATCCACAAGCTAATGGCTGTAGGGTTCATCAAAGAGGTATTCCATCCCGAATGGCTAGCCAAGCCTGTGCTTGTGAAAAAGAAAGGTGGGAAATGGCGGATGTGTGTAGACTACACTGGTCTAAATAAAGCATGTCCGAAGGTTCCCTACCCTCTGCCCCGCATCGATCAAATCATGGATTCCACTGCTGGGTGCGAAACCCTGTCGTTCCTCGATGCCTACTCAGGGTATCACAAAATCAGGATGAAAGAGTCTGACCAGCTCGCGACTTCTTTCATCACACCCTTTGGCATGTACTGCTACATTACTATGCCATTCGGTTTGAGGAATGCGGGTGCGACATACCAAAGGTGCATGAAGCACGTGTTCGGGGAGCACATTGGTCGAACCGTCGAGGCTTACGTCGATGACATCGTAGTCAAGACGAGGAAAGCCTCCGACCTCCTCTCCGTCCTTGAAACGACATTCAAGTGTCTCAAAGCAAAAGGCGTAAAACTCAATCCCGAGAAGTGTGTCTTCAGAGTCCCCCGAGGCATGCTCTTAGGGTTCATCGTCTTCGAGCGGGGCATCGAGGCCAACCCGGAGAAAATCGCGGCCATCACCAACATGGGGCCTATCAAGGACTTGAAAGGAGTACAGAGGGTCATGGGATGCCTTGCGGCTCTGAGCCGCTTCATCTCGCGCCTCGGTGAAAGAGGCCTGCCCCTGTATCGCCTCTTAAGGAAGACCGAGTGCTTCACTTGGACCCCCGAGGCCGAGGAAGCCCTTGGGAACTTGAAGGCGCTCCTTACAAGCGCGCCTATCCTGGTGCCTCCCGCTGCCGGAGAAGCCCTCTTGATCTACGTCGCCGCTACCACTCAGGTGGTCAGCGCCGCGATCGTGGTCGAGAGACGAGAAGAAGGGCACGCATTGCCCGTCCAAAGGTCGGTCTACTTCATCAGTGAGGTACTGTCCGAGACCAAAATCCGCTACCCGCAAATTCAGAAGCTGTTGTACGCGGTGATTCTGACACGGCGAAAGTTGCGACACTACTTCGAGTCTCATCCGGTGACTGTGGTGTCATCCTTCCCCTTGGGGGAGATCATCCAGTGTCGAGAGGCCTCAGGTAGGATTGCAAAGTGGGCGGTGGAGATCATGGGCGAGACAATCTTGTTCGCCCCTCGGAAGGCCATCAAGTCCCAAGTCTTGGCAGACTTTGTGGCTGAATGGGTCGACACCCAGCTTCCAACAGCTCCGATCCAACCGAAACTCTGGACCATTTTTTTCGACGGGTCACTGATGAAAACAGGAGCGGGCGTGGGCCTGCTCTTCATCTCACCCCTCGGGAAGCACCTCCGCTACGTGCTGCGCCTCCATTTCCCGGCGTCCAACAACGTGGCCGAGTATGAGGCTCTAGTTAACGGGTTGCGCATCGCCATCGAGCTAGGGGTCCGGCGCCTCGACGCTCGCGGCGACTCGCAGCTTGTCATCGACCAAGTCATGAAGAACTCCCACTGCCGCGACCCGAAGATGGAAGCCTACTGCGACGAGGTTCGGCGCCTGGAGGACAAGTTCTACGGGCTCGAGCTCAACCACGTCTCTCGACGATACAATGAGACTGCAGACGAGCTGGCTAAGATAGCCTCGGGGCGGACAACGGTTCCTCCGGACATCTTCTCTCGAGACCTACATCAACCCTTCGTCAAGACCGACGACACGCCCGAGCCCGAGAAGGCCTCAGCTTTGCCCGAGGCGCCCTTGGCCCAGCCCGAGGCGCCCTCAGCTCAGCCCGAGGCAGCCTCAGCCCCGCCCGAGGCACCCTCGGCCCCCGAGGGTGAGGCACTGCGCGTCGAGGAAGAGCGGAATGGGGTCATGCCTAATCGAAACTGGCAGACCCCATACCTGCAATATCTCCACCGAGGAGAGCTACCCCTCGATAGAGCCGAAGCTCGGCGACTGGCGCGGCGCGCCAAGTCGTTCGTCTTGCTGGGTGACGGAAAGGAGCTCTACCACCGCAGCCCCACAGGCATCCTCCAGCGATGCATATCCATTGCCGAAGGTCAGGAGTTATTGCAAGAAATATACTCGGGGGCTTGCGGTCACCACGCAGCACCTCGAGCCCTCGTTGGAAACGCCTTCCGATAAGGTTTCTACTGGCCAACCGCGGTGGCCGACGCCACTAGGATTGTACGCACCTGCCAAGGGTGTCAATTCTACGCAAGGCAGACCCACCTGCCCGCTCAGGCTCTGCAGACAATACCCATCACCTGGTCGTTTGCTGTGTGGGGTCTGGACCTCGTCGGTCCCTTGCAGAAGGCACCCGGGGGCTTCACGCACCTGCTGGTCGCCATCGACAAATTCTCCAAGTGGATTGAGGTCCGACCCCTAAATAGCATCAGGTCCGAACAGGCGGTGGCGTTCTTCACCAACATCATCCATCGCTTCGGGGTCCCGAACTCCGTCATCACCGACAACGGCACCCAGTTCACCAGCAGGAAGTTCCTGGACTTCTGCGAGGACCACCACATCCGGGTGGACTGGGCCGCCGTAGCTCACCCCATGACGAATGGGCAGGTAGAGCGTGCCAACGGCATGATTCTACAGGGACTCAAGCCGAGGATCTACAACAACCTCAACAAGTTCGGCAACGGTGGATGAAGGAACTCCCCTCGGTGGTCTGGAGTCTGAGGACGACGCCAAGCCGAGCCACGGGCTTCACGCCGTTTTTTCTAGTCTATGGGGCCGAGGCTATCTTGCCCACATACTTAGAATACGGCTCCCCGAGGACGAGGGCATACGACGCCTGAAGCAACCAGACAAACCGAGAAGACTCACTGGACCAGCTGGAAGAGGCTCGGGACATGGCCCTACTACACTCGGCGCGGTATCAGTAGTCCCTGCGACGCTACCACGCCCGAGGGGTTCGGTCCCGAGACCTCCAGGTGGGCGACTTGGTGCTTCGGCTACGACAAGACGCCCAAGGGTGCCACAAGCTCACGCCTCCCTGGGAATGGCCGTTCATCATCGCCAAGATTCTGAAGCCTGGAACATACAAGCTGGCCAACAGTCAAGGCGAGGTCTACAGCAACGCTTGGAACATCCGACAGCTACGTCGCTTCTACCCTTAAGATGTTTTCAAGTCATTCATATACCTCGTTCACTTACGCAAATAAAGTCTAACCTTCAAGGAAGGGTCAACCTTGCCTCGGCAAAGCCCGACCCTCCCTCGGGGGCTAGAAGGGGGGAACCCCCTCTGCGTCAAAATTTTCCTCGAAAAAGGTCTTTCTGCCAGAACATCTTTCGTGCTTTTCGACTACATCGATACTGGAATCCTGAAAACGATGGAGTACACGTAAGCAGGCAAGGCGGACCGAGCCGAGGGACTCCTACGCCTCCGGGATATGGATACCTCACTCATCACCTTCTGCGATAAGTAACTCACGCTCGGATAAAGGATTCCGCTGTCCGAACAAGTCTTAACGCTCGAAAACTTTTTCTGCCGAAACAATTTTTCGTGCCATCTCGACTATATCGATAACAGAATCCTACGAACGAGTAAGAGTACACGTAAGCGGCAAGGCCGGCCAAGCCGAGGGACTCCTATGCCTCTGGGATACGGATACCTCACTCATCACCTTCTGCGATAAGTAACTCTCGCTCGAATAAAAGATTCTGTTACCGACGAACAAGTCCTGATACTCGAAACAAGGGGAAAAGAAACGCAGCTTTACAACACGACGACGGTATGTTTTGGCCTCGGCGGCCACAAAAAACATACGCACACTACAGACAAATTGTTCCTGCAGGTTCAGATGTCAGTAGGGGGAGCAGCAGCACCCTCGGCATCGACTCCACCTTCGGCGGAATCCGGCCCGGCCTCGGACGGCGTTATGGTCGGAGGATCTCCCCCTCGAAGAAAGATGTCAGCACCACGCCTGGGCCATCATCGCCAGGGTCTCCTCCAGGAACCCGGCCCAAGCAGACGGCCGGACCGGCCGCTTCGTAGCCTCAGCCAGCTGTCCCCCGAGGACACTAGCCCGGCTCATGGCCTCGGCAGCCCGACTCTAGGGTTGGTCCCGCTAGTGGACAACCTAGGCAGGTCCCAACCGCCACTGCAGCGCCTCCTCGGCCTAGGAAGTCCCCTACTCCTGGGCCAACGAAGTTTCTTCTCCAACCAACTCCGCCTCTGTCCATGCTGACACCGCTGCCCCTGGCTTTGGCTCATCACAGAGCAGCTGAGGGTTCCTTCACTAAGCAAGAGAAGCCTTGAGCGGCAAGGCCGACCGAGCCGAGGGACTCCTATGCCTCTGGGATACAGATACCTTACTCGTCACCTTCCGCACAGGGCAACTCACGCTTGGTCAAGCGGTCCAGCTAGCCGACAGGCGAGTCCTGGTGCACGAAATGGGGAAGAAACACGGCTTTACGCCCAAAGACACAAATGTTCAGGCCCCGACAGCCGCAATGAACATACGCCAGCACTCAAGGTGCCATTACAAACGGGACTCCGGTTCCGTTCCGCGGGTACGAACAACCTCCATACCAGGAGGCCCGCGGGACGACGAACTCCAAGCGGCTCACCGCCGCCCGCTCCGACAGCAGCAACAACGACCTCCGCTCCGAGCGGCCAAACAGCAGCAGCGATGATCTCAGGGCAGACGCTGCTGCGACAAGGCCCTCGCCCACGTCTCCACTCAAGGGGCGAGGAGAAGCCATCAAAGCCAAAGAGCCGGAGGCCCGGAGCGCAGATGGCAGCGGCGATCTCATCGGCGACGAGGACTTCTCCGACCACCTGTCCACCGGCAGATCCCCACTCAAGTCCTCCCGGACGGGCGAGCACCGACCCCCGCGCGAAGGCGTCGTGCCGGAGCAAGGGTAGGATAGCCCAAGAACACGAATGCCGCCCTAGCAGCGCGCGACGTCTTGGGCGGTCCCCCGGTGCGCGCGGCGCAACAGCCGCCCGTACGGTGGGCAGACAGCCGCACTCCGCCCAGCGATGGGAGGTGGCACCGGAAGCCGTGCCAGAGCCAGCTGAGCCAGCGAACCAGGCTCGCTGGAGCTGACAACGCTTGCGGCCGCTCGGTCACGCGTTGTCGAAGTCCGCCCCTTCCGCTAAGCCGGTGAGCGCCCTCTCCCATGAACGCTGAAGGAGAAGGTGGCCCACCGACCCGTGTGGGAGGTAGAGCTCCGGCTCAGCTTGCCCTCCGCCCCAGCAAGGATGACGAAGATCCTTGAAGCTGAGGGTGGGGCAGAGGCCGCAGCCCGGCTCGTTTCTCTCCACCAAATTGCCCGTTGGTGGGGGAACGCGACCGGGCTGCACGACGAAAATCCTTGAAGCCGAGCTATGGCTGAAAGGTGCCAATCTCCACAAGGCTGCGCTCCTCCAACGACAGCAAGGGCAAAGCAACGCGGGCGCTCCCCATCTGGGGGCTCGGAAGGCTGAAGGACGCGACGCATGAGGAAAGTGCGAAGGCATGGCTACCACCCAGGAGGTCGATCCCTCTTTAAAGGAGACTCTCCCCACTTGCGTCCTCAGCCGTCGCGGACTGAGTCTTCACCAACACGCTCCAAGGTCCTCCCCCTACGACACAGGGGCTGGGTCCCACGCGTCATGCGAGCTGGCCCAGGACAGAGGAAGCCAAACCGCCGCATGTGGAGCGTGTAACCGCCCAGCGGTTACAAGCGTTCCTCCGTCTTCACCCAAACCAGCGGATGAAAGGGTGGACCACCGTGCAGGCGGCATGCGACTACACCAAGGGGGCGCACCCTTTCGACTTCAACACGTCTAGCATGGAGGCCCAGGCCCACACGTCATGTGACCGGCGCGCCGGTTACTACGTGCGAAAAACTGCAGCGCCACTTGCGCCAGTGCCGCGCCTTCTCGACTACGGAACCGGTGCTGTGACTCGAAGCAACCCTGCGCGTGGCCCAGTAGTGCCAACCAGGCACGCCGGTCACGGGCCAGTCAGCCGCGGGAGAAGGCGCGACGGTCAATATGGCTAGAAGTAGGCCGGCAGTAAGGGCGGCGGCAGGCGGGCAGAAGCAGCAGTCAAATCATCTGCAGGCTCATGTCCCCTCCTAGAACAGCGAGAGAGCCCTCTCCCACGGCGTGAAGACGACGCCCCGGGTTCCGTTCCTCGAACGGCTCGTGCGTGCACAATGACTGCCCCGTGAACCACTTGTCCCGTCGCATTAACTCTGTGGTAGGGCAGGTGACACCTTTGGCAGGAGAAGCGGGCGACACTTCACCTCCGCCATAATGACCACGCCAAAAAAGGTGTGCCACGACGTTCAATTTCGTATCCTTTTCCTCTTCCCCTTTCTCTCTCTTGCTACAGGGACCGGGAAAGGGGATACTCCGAAAGGGATCCTTCTCAGCGAAGGAAGCGGGCCCCGAGCCCCCCTACTGATCAGAGGTTCGAAGGCTGGCCCCCGGGAAGGGTTTGACAGCCGCCTCAGAGCACTCGGGCTCCGCGCTCACTACTGGTCAGAGGTTCGAAGGCTGGCCCCTCGGAAGGGTTCGACAGCCGCCTCAGGCCACTCGGGCTCCGCGCCCACTACTGATCAGGGGTTCGTAGGCTGGCCCCCCGACGGGTTCGACAGTCGCCCCAGAGCACGCAGAGTGAGGGATGACTCTAGGTACGTTCGATACATAACCAAGGCTCGGGCTACGCTCCCGAGGTACCCTAGGACATTTCTGAGACTAGCAGGAGCGATTCTGTAACGGAATCCCATCAGAGGGAGGCATCTAGCCCTCAGACCCTATCGAACGGGACCGGGTCCAGCAAATCACCTGCAGGTACTTTTGGAGCGCGCCTCTGGGCCACTAGTCGACCCTTATCGAACGGGGCACGGGCGTCCACTCGGATCACCCGTTAGCAACTCACTGGAGACACCATGTTCGGCGCCCTCCGAGGGCAACATGGCGCTTTCCCCCCCTCCTCCTTGCGGAAAGGCGACGCAGGGGCGTATGAAAAAAGCCGAGTCTGCCCTTGACCATCCTCTCGCCCTGTGCAGAGGCTCGGGGGCTGCTCTCGCAAACCCGGCTCCGGCCAAACCGTTGACAGCGTCAACATACCAGCCCGAGAACTCGGAACCTAACTATGCACCCGGGCAACGACCAGTTTGCATGAGGGAACAACCAGACCGGCCAAGGCATCACGAAAGGCATTAAGACCTCAAAGGAGTCAAACCACTCCTCCGAGGCCTCGGGGGCTACACCAGGCGGGTGCGCTCGCGCGCACCCACCAGAATAAAATGCAACCGAGAAAGGCCGGTCCCCTTGCAAAAAAGTGCGACAAAGCCTCCAAGCGAGTACCCACACTCCCTTTGAGGCTCGGGGGCTACTGTCGGGGACCGTAATTAGGGGTACCCCCAAGGCTCCTAATCTTAGCTGGTAACCCCCATCAGCACAAAGCTGCAAAGGCCTGATGGGTGCAATTCCGGTCAAAGGCTCTGTCCACTCAAGGGACACGATCTCGCCTCATCCGAGCCCAGCCTCGAGCAGGAATGATAGACCAAGGCAGATTCATGCCTCACCCGAGGGTCTCCTCAAGCAACGAGCGCACCTTCGACTCGCCCGAGGCCTAGCTCAGGCAGGCTTCACGGAGAAGCAACCTTGGCCAGATCGCCTCGCCAGCCGACCGGATCGCAGGAGCATTCAATGCAAGGATCACCTGACACCTTATCCTGACGCGCGCTTTCTAGTCGACAAGGCCGAAGTGACCGCAGTCACTTCGCCCCTCCACTGACTGACCTGACACGAAAACAGCGCCGCCTGCGCTGCTCCGACTGCTGTGCCACCCGTTAGGGTGAGGCTGACAGCAGCCAAGTCCAGCCTCGGGCACCATAGGAATCTTCGCCTCGCCCGACCCCAGGGCTCGGACTCAACCTCGACTTTGGACGACGGTCTCCGCCTCGCCCGACCCCAGGGCTCGGACTCAACCTCGACCTCGGACAACGGTCTCCGCCTCGCCCGACCCCAGGGCTCGGACTCAACCTCGACCTCGGACGACGGTCTCCGCCTCGCCCGACCCTAGGGCTCGGGCTCTACCTCGACCTCGGACGACGGTCTCCACCTCGCCCGACCCTAGGGCTCAGACTCAACCTCGACCTCCGGACGATGGTCTCCGCCTCACCCGACCCCCGGGCTCGGACTCAACCTCGACCTCGGAGGAGTCACCACCTCGCTCGGGCCGACCACACCACAAGGGGGGGGCCATCATTACCCTACCCCTAGCTAGCCTAGGCTACGGGGAACAAGACCGGCGTCCCATCTGGCTCGACCCGGTAAAACAAGTAATGATGGCACCCCGCGTTCTCCATGACGACGGTGGTTCTCAGCCCCCGGAAGCAAGGATACGTCAGCAAGGATCCGACAGCCCCGACAGCTATGCTTCTACAGGGCTCAAGCGCTCCTCCGACGGCCACGACGCACATGAACATGGCTCCAACACCTCTCCGACAGCCACGTCGGCATGTACATGGGGCTCTGGCTCCTCTCTGCTAGACACGTTAACACACTGCTACACCCCCTGTTGTACACCTGGACCCTCTCCTTACGTCTATAAAAGGAAGGTCCAGGGCCCTCGTACGAAAGGTGGCCGCGCGGGAGAACAGGCTGACTCGTAGTCTCACGCCCTCTCTCTCTCTCCCCCTCGCAAACGCTTGTAACCCCCTACTGCAAGCGCATCCGCCCTGGGCGCAGGACAACACGAGGCCACGGGTTCCCCTTACTGTTTTTCCCCCCCTTGTGTCTCCGTCTCGCGCCGACCCATCTGGGCTGGGAGACGAGTGACAATTTACTCGTCGGTCCAGGGACCCCCCGGGGTCAAAACGTCGACAGGTACCTCAGGAGCGTAGCCCGAGCCTCGGCTATGTATCGAACATACCCAGAGTCATCCCTCACTCTGTGTGCTCTGGGGCGACTGTCGAACCCTTCCGAGGGGCCAGCCTACGAACCCCTGATCAGTAGTGGGCATGAAGCCCGGGCGCTCTGGGGCGGCTGTCGAACCCTTCCGAGGGGCCAGCCTTCGAACCCCTGATCAGTAATGGGCTTGAAGTCCGAGTGCTCTGGGGCGGCTGTCGAAACCCTTCCGAGGGGCCAGCCTTCGAACCCCTGATCAGTAGGAGGGCTCGGGGCCCGCTTCCTCCACCGAGAAGGATCCTTTCCACAATGTCCCCTTTCCCGGTCCCTGTGGCAAGAGAGAGAGAGAGAGGAGGAGGGGAAGGATATGAATTTAAATAAGGTGGCGCACCTTTTTTGACGCGGTCATTATGGCGAAGGCGAAGCAACGCCCACCTCGCCTGCCAGAGGTGTCGCCTGCTCCGTCGGGGAGTTAATGCGACGGGATGGGCGATTCGCGTGGCGCCCGTTGCGCACGCGAGCCGTTCGAGGAACGGGGCACAGGCGTGTCGTCTTCACGTCGTGGGAGAGGGCTCTCCCGTCGCTTCAGGAGGGGACGCGAGCCTGTAGGCGACTTGACCGCTGCCTCCGCTTGTCTGCCGCTGCAGTTACTGTCGGCCCGCTTTTGACCATGCCAACCGTCGTGCCTACCCCGCGGCTGACCGGCCCGTGGCCGTCTCCTTTAATTGGCACTGTTGGGTCATGCGCAGGGCTACCTCGAGTCGCGGCACTGGTTCCGCAGTCGAGGAGGCGCAACATTGGCGCGAGTGGCGGTGTAACTTCTCTCACGTCGTAACTAGCACGCCGGTCACAGGACATGCGGGCCCGCTTCCTTTACGCTGGTCCATCGGATGTAGACGGAGCCAAAGAGGCGCATAGTTGCGGTGCAGTTGGATGCATGTCGCATGGCGGTCCACCCTTTCGACCACCGGTTTCTGCGAAGATGGGAGAGCGCTTGTAACTGTGGGACAGTTACATGCCTCGCGTGCGGCGGTTCGCCTTCTTCGTGCTTCGGATCAGCTCGTATGACGTGTGGGTCCCAGCCCCCGTGTCGTAGGGGGAGAACCCTGGAGGATGTCAGTAGGGATTTCGCCCGTGATGCTAAGGGGTGAAAGTGAGGAGGTCTGCCTATAAAAGGGGGATCGATCCCCTGGGCAGTGGCCATGCCTTTGTTCTCCCCTCATGCCTTGCGCCCTTCCACCTTTTGAGCCCCCAGATGGGGTGCTCCAGCGCCGCCTTGCTCTTGCTGTCAATGGAGGGGCACGACCTCGTGGAGATCGGCACCTTTCAGCCATTGCTCGGCTTCAAGGATTTTCGTCGTGTAGCCCGGCTGCATTCCCTCACCAATGGGCAGTTTGGTGGGGAGAAGCAAGTCGGGCTGCGGCCTCCGCCCCGCCCTCAACTTCAAGGATCTTCGTCATCCGGGCTGAGGCGGAGGGAAAGCTGAGCCGGGGCCTACCTCTGCGTAGGCAGCGGCCCGCTCCTTCCCTCAGTGACCTGGGGAGAAGGGCGTTCGCCGCCTGTGGCGCTTGGCAGCTGCCGCGCGCTTGGCTCCCTGGCACGAGTGACTCTGGCGCTGCTTTCGGTGTCGCCCCCCACCATCGATCCTCGCTGCGCCGTCGGCTGTTGGAGGGTCGCCCAACACGTCGTATGCCGCAAGGGCGGCGTTCGTGTTCTGGGACGGCCCCGTTCTCGTTCTTGTAGCAAGGACGGGAGCGAGGACCTACCCGTGTGGCGTTGGTGAGCAGGTGGCCGTCGGCGCTGAGGTGGTGGCAGCTAGAGGAGGTTGTCTCTGCCGACGAGACCGCCAGCGCCGCCTGCACCCCGGACCTCCGTCTCTTTGGCTTGAATGGCTGGTTCTCGTCCTTCGTGGGCGAGGGCTTTTCCGCTGCAGCATTTGCCCTGAAGCCGTTGCTGCAGCTGTCTAGCCGCCCGAGACGGAGGTCGTTGTCGCTGCTGCTGGAGCGGTTGCCGGTGAGCCGCTTGGAGTTCGTCATCCCACAGGCCCCCTTGTATGGAGGTTGTTCATACCCACGGGAGCGGAACCGGAGTCCCGTTTGTAAGGAGATATATCGGGTTTTTGCCGGAGCAAAATGTAACCGCTTCAAGTACTTAGACATTTGTCGTAGGTCGGGAGAACCGCCGAGGGTTCTGCCGACGTCTAAGTCTGTGTAGCATAGTTACCCCAGGTATATATGTTTGTTCTTTGTGGCTGTCGAGGCCCGAACATTTAGGTATTCGAGGATGAAGCTGTGTGTCTTCCTCATTCCGAGCGCTGGGACTTGTCTGTTGGCTAGCTGAACCACTTAACCGAGCGTCGGTTGCCTTTCACGGAAGGTGATGAGTGAGGTGTCCGTATCCCGGAGGCGTAGGAGTCCCTCGGCTCGGTCGGCCTTGCCACTTATGTGCGCTCTCATTTGGTCGAAGTATTCCATTATTGGTACATTCGAGAAGGCACGAAAGTCGTTTTCTACCCGAGTGTTAGGACTTGTTCGGTAGCAGGATCGCTTATCCGAGCATGAGTTACTTCTCGCGGAAGGTGATGAGTGAGGTATCCGTATCCCGGAGGCGTAGGAGTTCCTTAGCTCGGTCGGCCTTGCCGCTTATGTGTACTCTCGTCGTTCTCAGGATCCCGCTATCGATACGGAAGTCGAAAGCACAAAGGTTGTTTTGGTAGAAAATTTTTCCGAGGAGAATTTTGACGCAGAGGGGGTTCCCCCCTTCTAGCCCCCGAGGGAGGGTCGGGCTTTGCTGAGGCAAGGCCGACCCTTCCTTGACGGTTAGACTTTGTGTATGTAAACGAGGTACATGAACGACTTAAAACATCTTAAGGGTAGAAGCGACGTAGCTGTTGGATGTTCCAAGCGTTGCTGTAGACCTTGCCTTGGTCGTTGGCCAGCTTCTATGTTCTGGGCTTCAAGATCTTAGTGATGGTGAAGGGCCCTTCCCAGGGAGGAGTGAGCTTGTGGCGCCCTCGGGCGTCCTGTCGCAGGTGAAGCACCAAGTCTCCCACTTGGAAGCCTCGGGACCGAACGCTTCGGGCGTGGTAGCGCCGTAGCGACTGCTGGTACCGTGCCGAATGTAGTAAGGCGACGTCCCGAGCCTCCTCGAGTTGGTCCAGCGAGTCTTCTCGGCTGGTCTGGTTGCTTCGGTCATCGTACGCCTTGGTCCTCGGGGAGCCATATTCTAAGTCCGTGGGGAGGACGGCCTCGGCCCCATAGACTAGAAAGAATGGCGTAAAACTTGTAGCCCGGCTCGGCGTCGTCCTCAGACTCCAGACTACCAAGGGTAGTTCTTTCATCCACCGCTTGCCGAACTTGTTGAGGTCGTTGTAGATCCTTGGTTTGAGCCCCTGCAAAATCATATCGTTGGCACGCTCCACCTGCCCATTCGTCATGGGACGAGCTACGGCAGCCCAGTCCACACGGATGTGGTGGTCATCGCAGAAGTCCAGGAGCTTTTTTCCGGTGAACTGCGTGCTATTGTCGGTGATGATTGAGTTTGGGACCCCGAAGCGATGGATGATGTTGGTGAAGAATGCCACCGCCTGCTCGGACCTGATGCTATTTAGGGGTCGAACCTCGCTCCACTTGGAGAATTTGTCGATAGCGACCAGCAGGTGCGTGAAGCCCCCGGGTGCCTTCTGCAAGGGACCGACGAGGTCTAGACCCCACACAGCAAATGGCCAGGTGATGGGTATCGTCTGCAAGGCCTGAGCGGGTAGATGCGTCTGCTTTGCGTAGAATTGACACCCCCGACAGGAGCGCACAATCCTAGTGGCGTCGGCCACTGCGGTTGGCCAGTAGAAACCTTGTCGGAAGGCATTCCCCACGAGGGCTCGAGGCGCTGCATGGTGGCCGCAAGCCCCCGAGTGTATTTCTTGCAATAATTCTTGTCCTTGGGCTATAGATATGCATCGTTGAAGGATGCCCGAGGGGCTGCGGTGATAGAGCTCCTTTTCATCACCCAGCAAGACAAATGACTTGGCACGCCGAGCCAGCCGCCGAGCTTTGGTCTTGTCGATGGGAAGCTCTCCTCGGAGGAGATATTCCAGGTACAGGGTCTGCCAGTTCGGATCTGGCGTGACCCCATTCTGTTCCTCTTCGAGGGGCAAGGCCTCTTCCTCGATGGCCGAGGGTGCCACGGGTTCGGCCAAGGGTACCTCGGGCTCGGCCGAGGGTACCTCGGGCTGGGCCGAGGCCTCCTCTGGCTCGAGCGCGTCGACGGATGGTTGATGTAGGTCTCTAGAGAAGACGTCCGGGGGAACTGTTGTTCGCCCCGAGGCTATTTTCGCCACCTCGTCCGCAGTCTCGTTGTACCGTCGAGCGATGTGGTTGAGCTCCAGCCCGTAGAACTTGTTTTCTAGGCGCCGGACTTCATCGCAGTAGGCTTCCATCCTCCGGTCAGGGCAGGTGGAGTTCTTCATGACTTGGTCAATGAGAAGCTGCGTGTCTCCCCGAGCGTCGAGGCGTCGGACCCCTAGCTCGATGGCGATGCGTAGCCCGTTAATCAGTGCTTCGTACTCGGCCATGTTGTTTGATGCCAGAAAATGGAGGCGAATGACGTAGCGGAGATGCTTTCCGAGGGGTGAAACGAAGAGCAGGCCAGCGCCTGCCCCTATTTTCATGAGTGACCCATCGAAGTACATGGTCCAGAGCTCGGGCTGGATTAGAGTTGTCGGTAACTGGGTGTCAGTCCACTCAGCCAGGAAGTCTGCCAAGGCCTGGGATTTTATGGCCTTCCGAGGAGCGAATGATAGCGTTTCGCCCATAAGCTCCACCGCCCACTTTGCTATCCTACCCGAGGCCTCGCGGCACTGGATGATCTCCCCCAGGGGGAAGGATGACACCACAGTTATCGGATGAGACTCGAAGTAGTGTCGCAACTTTCGTCGTGTTAGCATCATTGCGTAGAGCAGCTTCTGGATCTGTGGGTAGCGGACTTTGGTCTCAGAAAGCACTTCGCTGATGAAGTAGACTAGCCTCTAGACGAGCAGTGCATGCCCTTCTTCTCGTCTCTCAACTATGATCGCGACGCTGACCACCTGAGTAGTCACGGCTACGTAGATCAAGAGGGCTTCTCCTGTAGAAGGAGGCACCAGGATGGGTGTGTTCGTAAGGAGCGCCTTAAGGTTTCTGAGGGCTTCCTCGGCCTCGGGGGTCCAAGTGAAGCACTCGGCCTTCCTTAAGAGGCGATACAGAGGCAAGCCTTTCTCGCCAAGGCGTGAGATGAAGCGGCTCAGAGCCGCAAGGCATCCCATGACCCTCTGTATTCCTTTCAAATCTTTGATAGGTCCCATATTGGTGATGGCCGCGATTTTCTCCGGGTTAGCCTCGATGCCCCGCTCGGAGACGATGAATCCAAGGAGCATGCCTCGGGGGACTCCGAAGACACACTTCTCGGGATTGAGTTTCACACCTTTCGCTCTCAGACACTTGAATGACGTTTCAAGGTTAGAGAGGAGGTCGGAGGCTCTCTTCGTCTTGACAACGATGTCATCGACGTAAGCCTCAACCGTTCTGCCGATGTGTTCTCCGAACACGTGGTTCATGCACCTCTTGTAAGTGGCGCCTGCATTCCTCAACCCAAATGGCATTGTAGTGTAACAGTACATGCCAAAAGGTGTGATGAAAGAAGTCGCGAGCTGGTCGGACTCTTTCATCTTGATTTGGTTATAGCCTGAGTAGGCATCGAGGAATAACAGGGTTTCGCACCCAGCAGTGGAGTCCACGATTAGATCGATGAGAGGTAGAGGGTAGGGAACTTTCGGGCATGCTTTGTTTAGACCAGTGTAGTCTACACACATCCTCCATTTCCCATCCTTCTTCCTTACAAGAACAGGGTTAGCTAACCATTCGGGATGGAATACCTCTTTGATAAACCATGCTGCGAGTAGCTTGTGGATCTCCTCGCCTATGGCCCTGCGCTTTTCTTCGTCGAAATGGCGCAGGGTTTGCTTCACGGGTCGGGCTCCAGCTCTGATGTCCAGTGAGTGCTCGGCGACATCCCTCGGTATGCTGGGCATGTCCGAGGGACTCCACACAAAGACTTCGGCGTTTGCACGGAGAAAGTCGACAAGCACTGCTTCCTATTTGGGGTCGAGCTCGGAGCCGATCTGAACTTGCTTGTTGGCGTCGTTGCTGGGGTCAAGAGAGACGGACTTGACCGCCTCAACTGGTTCGAAGTTGCCGGCGTGCCGCTTCGCGTCGGGCACCTCCTAGGAGAGACATTCCAGGTCGGCGATGAGGGCCTCGGACTCGGCGAGAGCCTCGGCGTACTCCACGCACTCCACGTCGTATTCGTACGCGTGGCGGTACATGGATCCGACGGTGATGATCCCATTCGGGCCCGGCATCTTGAGCTTGAGGTAGGTGTAGTTGGGAACGGCCATGAACTTGGCGTAGCATGGTCTTCCCAACACCGCATGGTAGGTTCCTCGGAACCCGACGACCTCAAAGGTGAGAGCTTCCTTTTGGAAGTTAGAGGGAGTTCCGAAGCAAACGGGTAAGTTGATCCGTCCGAGGGGTAGGATTCACTTCCCAGGCGCGATCCCGTGGAAGGGTGCCGCACCGGCCCGGACTTCGGACCGATCAACCCCTAAGAGTTCCAGGGTCTCGGCGTAGATGATGTTAAGGCTGCTGCCTCCGTCCATGAGGACCTTGGAGAGCCTAACATTGCCGATGACCGGAACGACGATGAGCGTATACCTTCCTGGGCTTGGCACGAAGTCGAGGTGGTCGCCTTGGTCGAAGGTGATAGGCTTGTCGGACCAGTCTAGGTAGACTGGCGCCACCACCTTCACCAAGCAGACTTCCCGGCGCTCCTGCTTGCGGTGCCGAGCCAAGGCGTTCGCCGCCTACCCGCCGTAGATCATGAAGCAGTTATGGACTTCCGGGAATCCCTCTTCCTTGTCGCCCTCCTTCTTGTCGTTGTCATGGCCCTTGTCATCCTCCACCGGGGGCCTGGTCTTATGGAAGTAGCACCGGAGCATGACACATTCTTCGAGGGTGTGCTTGACAGGCCCCTGGTGATAGGGGCACGGCTCTTTGAGCATCTTGTCGAACGCGTCGGCCCCTCCAGGAGGTTTCCGAGGGTTCCTATGCTCGGCCGCAGCGACGAGATTTGCGTCTGCGGCGTCGCGCTTTGCTCGCGACTTGTTTTTAGCCTTCTTCTTCGTGCCTCGCTGGGTGGACGCCTCAGGGGCGTTTGTCTTTGGCTCCCCCTGAGGCTGCTTGTCCTTCCGGAAGATGGCTTCGACCGCCTCTTGACCCGAGGCGAACTTGGTGGTGACGTCCATCAGTTCGCTCGCACGGGTGGGAGTCTTGCGCCCCAGTTTGCTCACCAGGTCTTGGCAAGTGGTGCCGGCAAGGAAAGCCCCGATGACATCTGAGTCGGTAACGTTGGGCAGCTCGGTGCGCTGCTTTGAGAACCGCCGGATGTACTCTCGGAGGGACTCCCCTGGCTGCTGGCGGCAGCTTCGGAGGTCCCACGAGTTCCCAGGGCGCACGTACGTGCCTTGGAAGTTCCCCGCGAAAGCTTTGACCAGATCGTCCCAGTCGGAGATCTGCGCAGGAGGCAGATGCTCCAGCCAGGCTCGGGCGGCGTCGGAGAGGAAAAGGGGTAGATTACGGATGATGAGGTTGTCATCATCTGCCCCTCCCAACTAGCATGCCAGTCGGTAGTCTGCGAGCCACAGCTCTGGCCTCGTCTCCCCCGAGTACTTGGTGATAGTAGTCGGGGCTCGGAAACAGGCATGGAACGACGCTCGTCGTATGGCCTGGCTGAAGACTCGCGGACCGGGTGGTTCGGGTGAAGGACTACGATCCTCCTCACTGTTGCAGCGTCCCCAACGCCTAGGATGGTAGCCTCGGCGCACCTTCTCGTCGAGGCGGGCTCGATGGTCGAGATGGTGATGCTCGTTGTCGAGGCGTTCCTGGGCGATGGGCGCCTCGTCTTGTGTATGCTCGGGATGGACCGAGGCTTCTCGAATGCGCCGGGAGGACACCGCGTGATGCTCCGAGGGGTCAGCTCTGAAAGGGAAATGTGCCCTTGGGCCATTTCTAAGTATTTTGGTGATTGAGTGCCAACACAAGTAGACTTATGGTAATCTATGCAAAGTGATGGACAAAGTGCAAATCAAGTTTAAAGGTATGTTTCTAGACTTGGTACATTATTTTAAGAACTAATGTATTGTGTCTAAGTGCTGGAAACAAGAGAAATCAAATTGGAAAAGAGATGGCTTTGTTCAGCCAAAGACAGCTCGATCTGGGTGCACCGGACAGTGTCCGGTGCGCCAGGCTGGCGACTGTCAAATGGCTGCTCTCGGGAAGCGATCAACGGCATACAGCTATAAATCACCGGACTGTCCGGTGGTGCACCGGACTGTCCGGTGAGCCATTCACAGGCGAAGTCGTCGCTCTCGGGAAGTGATTAACGGCGTATGGCTATAAATCACCGGACTGTCCGGTGGTGCACCGGACTGTCTGGTGAGCCAACGGTCAGCCGGGCCAACGGTCGGTCAAGGATTCCGCGCGTGACGCGTGGCCGAGCCAACGGTCACAAGGGGGCACTAGACTGTCCGGTGCGCCAACGGCTCTGGATCTTCAACGGTCGGCTGCGCCACAGAAGGAAAGAAATTCGCACCGGACAGTGTCCGGTGGTGCACCGGACTGTCCAGTGCGCCAGGCGACAGAAGGCAAGAATTGCCTTCCTGGAATGCTCTCAACGGCTCCTAGCTGCCTTGGGGCTATAAAAGGGGGCCCTAGGCGCATGGAGGAGAACACCAAGCATTCTCTAAGCATTCCTAAGCACCAAGACTTCAATTCCGCGCATTCGATTCTTTGTGATAGCAACTAGAGCTCCATTTGAGTAGTGTACTCTTCAGGTTGTGTTGAGAGCTCGTGTTGTGACTTTTGTGCGTGTTGTTGCTCTGATTTTGTGTCTTGTGTGCGTTGCTCATCCCTCCCTTACTCTGTGCTTCTTTGTAAAAATCAAAGTGTAAGGGCGAGAGGCTCCAAGTTGTGGAGATTCCTCGCAAGCGGGATATAGTAAACAAAGCAAAACACCATGGTATTCAAGTGGGTCTTTGGACCGCTTGAGAGGGGTTGGTTGCAACCCTCGTCCATTGGGACGCCACAACGTGGAGTAGGCATGTGTTGGACTTGGCCGAACCACGGGATAAACCAATGTGTCTATCTGTGTTGATCTTCTTATGGTTATCGTGTCTTGCAAGAACTCCTCTCTAGCCACATGGCCTTATTGTGCTAACCCATAATCAAGTTTTTGTGGCACTAAGTTTCAAGTTTTGCAGGATCACCTATTCACCCCCCTCTAGGTGCTCTCAATTGGTATCAGAGCCGTTCTCTTCACGTGAGGGACTAATCGCCCGAAGAGATGGATCCTAAGGGCAAGGGGATTGTGATCAATGATAAGGAGAAGGAGTCCTTCGTCAACGAGCCGAAAGATGACAAGCCTACTGACTCGGGCTCAGGCCACAAAAGAAAAGACAGGAAGAAGAAGAAAACAAGGCGCATCAAGGAGATAGTCTACTACGACAGCGACGAATCTTCCTCTTCCCAAAAGGACGACGACAACGACTACAAGAAAAAGAAGATGGTCAATTCGAACTTTTCTTTTGATTACTCTCGTATTCCGCAAAGTACCAATGCTCATTTACTCTCCATTCCACTTGGTAAACCTCCTCACTTTGATGGAGAGGACTACGGATTTTGGAGTCACAAAATACGTAGTCACTTGTTCTCTTTCCATCCAAGCATATGGGAGATAGTAGAAAGTGGAATGAAATTTGATAGTACTGATAGTCCCATGTTCATTAATGAGCAAATTCACAAAAACGCACAAGCTACTACTGTTCTTCTAGCTTCATTGTGCAGGGACGAATACCATAAGGTGAGCGGCTTGGATAACGCCAAGCAGATTTGGGACACCCTCAAGATCTCACATGAGGGGAACGACGTCACCATGCTCACCAAGATGGAGTTGGTGGAGGGCGAACTTGGGAGATTCGCAATGATCAGGGGCGAGGAGCCAACCCAAACGTACAACCGGCTCAAGACCCTCGTCAACAAAATAAGGAGCTATGGAAGCACGCGATGGATGGACCACGACGTCGTCCGCCTAATGCTAAGGTCTTTTACTGTCCTTGATCCACATCTTGTGAACAATATTCGTGAGAATCCTAGGTACACCAAGATGACACCCGAGGAGATACTTGGAAAGTTTGTAAGCCGGCGGATGATGATCAAGGAGGCAAGATACGTCGACGATGCATTGAATGGCCCAATCCAAGAACCTCAAAATATTGCTCTCAAGGCAGCGAGGAGCAAGGAGGCGCTACCTAGCAAGGTGGCGCAAGTTGAGGCGGCCGGGCTTAATGATGAAGAGATGGCCCTCATCATCAAGCGCTTCAAGACGGCGCTAAAGGGTCGCAAGGGGCATCCCAATAAGAACAAGACGAAGGGGAAGCGCTCATGCTTCAAATGTGGTAAGATTGGTCATTTTATCGCTAATTGTCTCGATAATGATGGTGACCAGGAACAAGGGAACAAGAGGGAAAAGAAGAAGTCTTACAAGAAGGCTAAGGGCGAGGCACACCTTGGCAAGGAGTGGGACTCGGATTGTTCGTCGTCCGACTCCGACAACGAAGGACTCGCCGCCACCGCCTTCAACAAGTCATCCCTCTTTCCCAACGAGCATCACACTTGCCTCATGGCAAGGGAAAAGAAGGTAAGCACTCGTAATACTAGTACTTACGCTTCCTCAAGTGATGAAGAATCTAGCGATGATGAAATAGACTATTCATGTTTATTCAAGGGCTTAGATAGAACTAAGGTTGATAAGATTAATGAATTGATTGAGGCTTTGAATGATAAGAATAGATTATTAGAAAAGCAAGAGGATCTTTTGTATGAAGAACATGATAAGTTTGTAGAGGCTCAAAAATCCCTTGCTTTAGAAATTAAAAGGAATGAAATGCTTTCTTGTGAATTGTCTACATGCCATGACTCTATTTCTAGCTTAAAGAGCATAAATGATGATTTGTATGCTAAGTTAGAAATAGCTAATAAATCAATATCTTGTGTAGAACATGTTACAATTTGCAATAGGTGTAAAGATTTCAATATTGATGCTTGTAGCGAACACCTAGCTTCAATTTCTAAATTGAATGATGGAGTGGCTAGTCTTAATGCCCAACTTAAGACTAGCAAAAGTGAATTTGATAAGCTAAAATTTGCAAGGGATGCCTACACGAGTGGTAGACACCCCTCAATTAAGGATGGTCTTGGCTTCAAGAGGGAAGTCAAGAACTTAACAAGCCATAAGGTTTCCATCTCCGCCAAGGAGAAAGAGAAGGCTCCTATGGCTAGTAGTGTTCAAAAGAACCATGCTTTCATGTACCATGATAGGAGACATTCTAGGAATAATTATAGAAGTTATGATGCTTTTAATTCTCATGCCATGACTGCTTCTAGTTCTTCTATTATGCATGATAGAAATTTGACTAGGAAAAATGTCATTCATTATATGCCTAGGAGAAATGTTGCTAGTGTTCCTAGGAAAATAAATGAACCTTCTACAATATATCATGCTTGCAATGCTTCCTTTGCTATTTGTAGAAAGGATAAGAAGGTGATTGCTAGGAAGTTAGGGGCAAAATGCAAGGGAGATAAAACTTGCATTTGGGTCCCTAAGACCATTGTGACTAACCTTGTAGGACCCAACAAGAGTTGGGTACCTAAAACCCAAGCCTAAATTTGCCTTGCAGGTTTATGCATCCGGGGGTACAAGCTGGATTATCGATAGCGGATGCACAAACCACATGACGGGGGAGAAGAAGATGTTCACCTCCTACATCAAGAACAAGGATTCCCAAGATTCAATCATATTCGGTGATGGGAACCAAGGCAAGGTGAAAGGGTTAGGAAAGATTGCTATTGAAGCGTCCCCAATCCTCTGGGACTCAAATGTGATACAATTACTAGTCCCAGGAGGCTAGTAAACACATTTATACATCAGATGATACCAAATCTGCTTAAACGAGACAAACCTACAAAGGTGGCGAACAACTTTAAGAGTTGGTCCACAACTCGGGACATATCATCAGAGTGGGGCTGAAGCAGCCCGATATACGCAGCGAAGCAAATCAGCGGTCCAACAGCCACAGGCAAGGTTGGGAACAGTCGTAACTCTTACCCGATCTCCTTTTTCTGAAAAACAACAAATAAGCAAGGGTGAGTACAAACGTACTCAGCAGCCCACCTTCACCCGCGGAATGGGGAAATCAGATATAATGCATGGAATATGTGGAGCTCAGGATATTTTGCAGAAACAGCAATATTTGATGCAGGGTTGTTTTGAAAAAACATTTTGTATTTTGCAAAGCGCATCCTCTCCAAAAGGAGCAGGAAGTTTTTCAATATAGAACAAAATCCCCTGGACTAAACCATCCAGGTATCTCAGCAGTTTCCCACTGGTTTTCATTTTCAAAAACAGCTACTGGACTTCCCATCCACCATAGCTCACGGCTCAACCGCCGGACCTTTTAAAAACCACTTTTCTCAAAAGCACCTCTTTTTTGAAAACAAAACACTAATTG
Source organism: Zea mays (assembly GCF_902167145.1). Taxonomy (NCBI): domain Eukaryota; kingdom Viridiplantae; phylum Streptophyta; class Magnoliopsida; order Poales; family Poaceae; genus Zea; species Zea mays. Next base: position 28,786,542 of record NC_050098.1, on the reverse strand, counting down.
CCATACCACAACAGACTCGTCCATTCCTGTGGACACAGACTATTCGAATAGGTTTTCAAACTCTGCGCAGAGGTGTACACTTTACCCACTAGTCCGGCTCTGCGATCTCATGATCAATGAGATCCGAATCCGAATCTCTTTCTTTCCCCACACATCCTAACCTTAACGGTTATACCAGAAGGAGTCAGGCCACCGCCATGTCCAAACCGGACAAAACATTCCCCCTCCTTATCCTCTCGGTGCTCCCCAGCCTTCATAACCCTGGGGTTGGACCGTACGAGTTCAGATTGAGTGACTGCCCACACAGTCTCGAGTGGTTGTACTTATCATGAGTACAGGTAGTGAAAGATGACAAACCGGTCCTTATAAGAGGGGACAATCCTTCTGCTCACGCCTAAACCAGCTGAGCCATCACCTTAGGCCCTCCCCTAAACCAGGGAGTCCTTGATCATCCCTACTCAAAGGTGATAAGGGTGAAAACCCTTCATCATACACATTTTGAGAAGCATTTTCTTTTGAAAACTCACACATTTCCTCAAATTATTTGTAACAAATATATCAGGGATTGATTGCGGCAAGCGGCTGGGTGGCCATAATAACTTGTCTTAAAATCATATCATGCATAAAATAACAGGCTGAGGGTTGTGGTTGAAAAATCATAGGTAATTTATGCATCAAAGTGATCCAGTCAGCTTGCTGTGCTTATTCGGCGAAGGGGGAAGGGGAGCTTGCGGAACTGGCTTCTAGCTCTAATGCCTGGCGTAGACTTGCAGATCTGGCCTCCACGAGACGGCACGAACGCTCTGATAACTATGCAACATGAATAAGCAAACGTACAAACAAGCAAGTATACCAACAAATATTTAGTATAGTGGTCAGAATAGCGATATATGGATGGGTAGAGTCTTGAGTAGAATCTGTGTCATGTGGTGTTGTGATATTACTGGTGGTGGAGCAGAGGTGCTTACCAGGAGGGTGGACTGGAGGCGAAGCGACACTATGCGTGTAGCCGGCAGAGCAGAGTAACTGAGTGGGTGGGAGTTTTCCTTGGCTGAGGATGTGGAGTGTGTGGAGAGGGAGAGGGTAGCTGGGTGTATTTATAGTTGGGTGTATGTGGTGTAGCACAATGAAGTTCACTGTCGGTGAGAATAGTGACGAATGAATCGTCTGACTTAGTATGAACAGGAGAGTTATAGGCAGAATATGGGACAAGAGTATTTTGGGAGTTTTCTGGAATATGAACCATGCTTAAGGGATGACATGGTTGGATAGGGAATAATTCGATAAGAATTTAGAAACAAAAATTATTGGAATCTGAGTTGGGAAGCCTGGTTCGAAGGAATCTCAAAGTTAAGCATGCTCAACTTGGAGAAACCTGGGATGGGTGACCAGATGGGAAGTTCCCTACTGGAAGGAAAATCACAGTCACCGGAGTTCGTATGACTGAAATATTGGTCTGGCTGGTCTTAGGTGCACTGGACAGCATGATGGATGAGTAGTTGAAATTTGGGATGACTGGATGACCGATGAATAGTGGTGACGGAAAAGTAATTATAGATACCATCGATGAATAGCAACGATGATGAATAGTAATGGTAAATAGTAAAGATGATGAATAGTGTATGTGAATAGTAACGATGAATAGTAATGGTGAATAGTGATGGTGAATAGTTCGTATGAACGAACGATGAACGATGAATAGGAACTATGAACGAACGGACAAACGATCGAATGATCGGACGAACGAACGATCGGAATTTCGGCAGCATAACGGCAGGAAAAGATTATTTGGACGAACGAACGGACGAACGATCGAATGATCGGACGAACGAACGATCGGAATTTCGGCAGCATAACGGCAGGACAAAGATTATCTGGAAGAACGATGAATATGGACTATGAACGAACGATGAATAGGGAACTATGAACGAACGATGAACGATCGAATGATCGAACAAACGAACGATCGGAATTTCGGCAGCATAATGGCAGGACAAAGATTATCTGGAAGAACGATGAATTGGGACTATGAACGAACGATGAACGATGAATAGGGACTATGAACGAACGATGAACGATTGAATGATCGAACGAACGAACGATCGGAATTTCGGCAGCATAACGGCAGGACAAAGATTATCTGGAAGAACGATGAATAGGGACTATGAACGAACAATGAACGATGAATAGGTACTATGAACGATCGAATGATCGAACGAACGAATGATCGGAATTTCAGCAGCATAACGGCAGGAAAAAGATTATTTGGACGAACGAACGGACGAACGGACGAACGAACCATGAACGATCGGACGAACGATCGAACGATCAGACGAACGAATGAACAAACTAAGAACAGGGGGACGAACGATCGAAGAACGATCGAACGATCCTTGTGCTAGTGTGTGCTTGTGTGGAACATGGAGTGGGTGTGTGTGGGGGGGGAAGAGTTGCCATGAAATGGCTTGGGGTGGGATGAGAGGAGGCCCTTGCCCCTCTATTTATAGCCATGGTGGGGGGATTAGGGGGAGGGATGAGAGGATTAGTGGGAGGATGAGATGATTAGTGGGAGATTAGCATGGATTTGTCTTGTATAAGTGTAATTAGCTTGTAGAGCTCACCGTATGACACAGGAGGCATACGTATACGTATGAACATGAGGAAAGTTATGAAGAAAATATTTGTAGGGACTTGAAAAATGATTCTGAAGGTATTTCTCAAGAGGAAAATACTTGGAGATATATCGGTGGAATATTTGGACAGTATTTCTGGAAAGAACTTGAAGGGGATTACTCGGGAAATATCTGGGCGGTATTTCTGGAAGAATTTGAGGGGGATCACTGGAGAAATATCTGGGCAGTATTTCTGAAAAGAAATTGAGGGTGATCACTGGGGAAATATTTGTAGGATATTTGGAGGAGGATTTTGGAGAGAATATAGACCACTATATTTTATTTGTTGATATAAGCTCGCAAACAAACATTTTGAAACGAAATTTGAAATTCATTTTGAATTTAGAGCAAGTTTGAGAAAATTTCAGGATTTGAATTTTTGGGATGCTACAAATCTACCCCACTTAAAAGGAATCTCGTCCTCGAGATTCGGCTTAGAAGGGTTATGGGTATAGCTTTACTTCAACTACATATCTTCACTTTGCAACTCTTCGAGGAGATGGAACTTCAACAAATTCTGGCCCTTGCGGAGCATCCGGCTGCTGATTGCAAACGCTGATTCTGGCTACTCAAGATCATCTTCAGGCTTCTAGCTTTCACTTGGCAACTAGCTTATTGAAGAAGCATCGATGCCAACACTCAAACTTCTCTTGCGAACTCCCACATGGATTCCTTCCTTGATTGGTCTTCTGGTGCTTCATCAACAGAACTTGGGTGACCACTTCTCATCCAGAAACTTATAAGCTTCGATGATCTGGTCCTCCACAAGCTTGCTATAGGCCTTCTTCTTTTTCTCCATAGCAGGAACCTTGCTAGAACACTACCCCACTTAAAAAGAATGAGGGTAGAACTCTTGAATCTTGGGGATTTGAACTCCTTGAAGTACCTCATAACAAGGGTGTTACGGGGCCTTCTTCTGCTGTTGCTGCTTAAGCAGGCTACGGAGAGATGACTGACACAGGGTTGACTTTGGGACAACCTTCTTCTCATCTTCTCTTCGCTGTCTTCTTTTCTCTTCTCACTGACCCTTTATTTCTCTTTGCTCTTCCCACTAGAGGATTCTATCAAAGAGTATTACCATCATACAGAAGAGGAAACCGAAGACTATGAACCATGTACAACAGTCTTCAACCCAAGAATCACCAAGCATTGTGATTTCAGGGGCGAGGAAGTGGAAAATGGAGTTACTTGCGATTTGGCAGAGGGGATTTTATCGGGACTGTTTTGCTTTGAGTGAGGTGGGGATTGAGGGAACTGGTGGGGGAATTTATAGGCGAGTGGGGGTGCTCGGTTGTGGAGTGGTGGTGATGGAGCAGGTGACACAAGGCAACAAGTGTGATGGAGGGGGGATGGTGTTGCTGGCAGTAATGGTGGCAGTGGGTGCGCTGCAAAGGGGTGGGGGTGGGGCGGTAGTGCGCTGCAAAAAAGGGGTGTGGGGTGGTGGTTGGAGATGGGACACGCGTGCGGGGGGCACGGGTGAGTGGTGGGGTCAATGACCCTGATGTTTGTGGTCCCTAGTTCCAAGAATCTTTGCCTCTCTGTATGGTAATAACTCCTTCTGTCCTCTTTTTCTGTTTAATTTGACTCAGGGGCAGTGCTTTGATTTTCACGGTCGGTCCTTTTGACTGAGCGACTGGATAGGTTCCTCTGTAGCTTATTCCAGGCTTCAAGGGTAAGCTTCCTAGTATCTTCTTGGGTAAGGTGCTTTTCTCTTGAGAAGGGTTAAGATGAGAATGGAAGCATAAGGTGAGGATTAGCTCTAATTTGTGATCTATGTTTTTAGAGAAAACCTTTCTTAAAACGAAAGAAAACACACAAGCTCAGCAATTATAAGCACAGACAAATCAAATGTTTTGAATAAGGGAAGAATAGAGTTTTTCCAAACAACGGTCTACTCAGATTCGGGGGCTAAGCATAACTACTATTGCTTGGCTCCTGAATTGAGAACTATGTTAAATGCAACTTATGAGCACTAACGTTAAAGCATCACATATGCACTCAAAAGGGGAGAAAACATCAAGCGAAGTTCATTTTGAAATGCCCTAGGGGGCCACACAAATAGAGTTTTTCAAAACACGAGTCTACATGATTACCTCTCATACATGCAGGGCTCTAGCCAAAGTGAAGAAAAACTTCACTACCCAACGCATGCAGAGGACTGGGCATAACTAACTTTAGACCAGGCAGCTTCTCTTCTGGCAAGGCTTGCACACAACTTCAATCTGAGACATCTCCTGGATGGGTTAAGAGGGAGCTAATGTTGATGACTTCTTCTAGCGGCAACTGAGATGGCAAGACGGGGTTGAACTCTTCTTCAAGCTGGACTGGCTCTTATAGCTCCTCAGAGGGCGGCGGTGCTGGCAGGGTGCTTGCAGCTTCTTCCTTGACTTCAAGGGATGGTGCTGGAATCTTCTTCATGGTGAGGGGCTCAAACAACTCCGGTGGGGGATCTTGGGAGGATTCAGGGTGCTCTTGCTTATCCATAGCCTGAGGGAAGACTGGAATTCCTTCCAAGACTATGGCTCCTTCCGAGAGTTCCCAAACCTTCTTTTCTCCTCTGGTAGAGACCGGGTGACCTTCAAGAATCTGGGGATCTTTAGCTCTCATGGGTTGAACTGGGTTGGATGAAGCGGGCTCTTGGATCCGCAGGGCTCTATGTTGGTTATGGGTTACCAAGTAGGCCTCCATCAACTTCTGGACATGCTCATCCTTGGCTTGCTTTAATGCTTCAACCGCAATGACTTCACGACTTTCTAATGCAGTTGCACGGGCTTGAGCTGTGGTGAGATCCACATGGAGATGACGGTTGTGCTTCTCTGCATCTTCTGCTCGGGCAATCATCTGACGGTGGTGCCGAGCCAAGAAATCATATTGTGCATCCAGGGTGAGCAGGTAGGCAGTGAGGTACACGACTGTGGGGTCGTCCTCAAGCAGCTGCTGTCCTTCCAATGCACGCATCCTGGCCATCCAAACGGGACGGTCTCTCTGAAAGGGCACAAAGAATCTGAGCGGTGTGTCGGCCACTTCTTCTTCATAGATCTGACACAGGGCCCTCAATGCCTTGCGAGCGACGACTTGGCAGGTGTCTTTGAATCTGTGCCCAGCAGCAGTGACACTCCATTCCACATGGTGCGGACTGGATCCAATGTATACAGTCATGACACACTTCTCTGTTTGCTCGACGAATTCAGGACCATCATACTCTGGCTGGCTCCTGATTCCAAGGTGAACTGTGCATGCTCTCAGCAACTTGGGGAAACCATCTTCATTCTGGCAAAAGTTGGTTTGGCAACAAACCTCCATCTGGCTTCTGAGAGAAGGAAAGGGGGAAAGCATTTTTGAATTGAAGGGATGAGAGCAAGAATTTTTTTTAAGAAAATAGTTTTGACTCAAAAACTTTTGATCAGGCTAAGGGTTACGTCCTGCGGCCAACCTAACAGCTCTGATACCACCTGAAGCGTCCCCAATCCTCTGGGACTCAAATGTGATACAATTACTAGTCCCAAGTGGCTAGTAAACACATTTATACATCAGATGATACCAAATCTGCTTAAACGAGACAAATCTACAAAGGTGGCGAACAACTTTAAGAGTTGGTCCACAACTCGGGACATATCATCAGAGTGGGGCTGAAGCAGCCCGATATACGCAGCGAAGCAAATTAGCGGTCCAACATCCATAGGCAAGGTTGGGAACAGTCGTAACTCTTACCCAATCTCCTTTTTCTGAAAAACAACAAATAAGCAAGGGTGAGTACAAACGTACTCAGCAGCCCACCTTCACCCGTGGAATGGGGAAATCAGATATAATGCATGGAATATGTGGAGCTCAGGATATTTTGCAGAAACAGCAATATTTGATGCAGGGTTGTTTTGAAAAAACATTTTGTATTTTGCAAAGCGCATCCTCTCCAAAAGGAGCAGGAAGTTTTTCAATATAGAACAAAATCCCCTGGACTAAACCATCCAGGTATCTCAGCAGTTTCCCACTGGTTTTCATTTTCAAAAACAGCTACTGACTTCTCGTCCACCATAGCTCACGGCTCAACCGCCGGACTTTTTAAAAACCACTTTTCTCAAAAGCACCTCTTTTTTTAAAACAAAACACTAATTGCCATACCACACCAGACTCGTCCATTCCTGTGGACACAAAATATTCGAATAGGTTTTCAAACTCTGCGCAGAGGTGTACACTTTACCCACTAGTCCGGCTCTCCGATCTCATGATCAATGAGATCCGAATCCGAATCTCTTTCTTTCCCCGCACGTCCTAACCTTAACGGTTATACCGGAAGGAGTCAGGTCGCCGCCATGTCCAAACCAGACAAAACATTCCCCCTCCTTATCCTCCCGGTGCTCCCTAGCCTTCATAACCCTAGGGTTGGACCGTACGAGTTCAGATTGAGTGACTGCCCACACAGTCTTGAGTGGTTGTACTTATCATGAGTACAGGTAGTGAAAGATGACAAACCGGTCCTTATAAGAGGGGACAATCCTTCTGCTCACGCCTAAACCAGCTGAGCCATCACCTTAGGCCCTCCCCTAAACCAGGGAGTCCCTGATCATCCCTACTCAAAGGTGATAAGGGTGAAAACCCTTCATCATACACATTTTGAGAAGCATTTTCTTTTGAAAACTCACACCTTTCCTCAAATCATTTGTAACAAATATATCAGGGATTGATTATGGCAAGCGGCTGGGTGGCCATAATAACTTGTCTTAAAATCATATCATGCATAAAATAACAGGCTGAGGGTTGTGGTTGAAAAATCATAGGTAATTTATGCATCAAAGGGATACAGTCAGCTTGCCGTGCTTATTCGGCGAAGGGGGAAGGGGAGCTTGCGGAACTGGCTTCTAGCTCCAATGCCTGGCGTAGACTTGCAGATCTGGCCTCCACGAGACGGCACGAACGCTCTGATAATTATGCAACATGATTAAGCAAACATACAAACAAGCAAGTATACCAACAAATATTTAGTATAGTGGTCAGAATAGCGATATATGGATGGGTAGAGTCTTGAGTAGAATCTGTGTCATGTGGTGTTGTGATATTACTAGTGGTGGAGCGGAGGTGCTTACCAGGAGGGTGGACTGGAGGCGAAGAGACACTATGTGTGTAGCCCGCAGAGCAGAGTAACTGAGTGGGTGGGAGTTTTCCTTGGCTGAGGGTGTGGAGTGTGTGGAGAGGGAGAGGGTAGCTGGGTGTATTTATAGCTGGGTGTATGTGGTGTAGCATAGTGAAGTTCACTGTAGGTGAGAATAGTGACGAATGAATCGTCTGACTTAGTATGAACAGGAGAGTTATAGGCAGAATACGGGACAAGAGTATTTTGGGAGTTTTCTGGAATATGAACCATGCTTAAGGGATGACATGGTTGGATAGGGAATAATTCGATAAGAATTTAGAAACAAGAATTATTGGAATCTGAGTTTGGAAGCCTGGTTCGAAGGAATCTCAAAGTTAAGCATGCTCAACTTGGAGAAACCTGGGATGGATGACCAGATGGGAAGTTCCCTACTAGAATGAAAATCACAGTCACCAGAGTTCGTATGACTGAAATATTGGTCTGGCTGGTCTTAGGTGGACTGGACAGCATGATGGATGAGTAGTTGAAATTTGGTATGACTGGATGACCGATGAATAGTAACGATGAATAGTGGTGACGGAAAAGTAATTATAGATACCATCAATGAATAGTAACGATGATGAATAGTAATGATAAATAGTAAAGATGATGAATAGTGTATGTGAATAGTAACGAGGAATAGTAACAATGAATAGTGATGGTGAATAGTCGTATGAACGAACGATGAATGATGAATAGGAACTATGAACGAACGGACGAACGATCGAATGATCGGACGAACGAACGATCGGAATTTCGGCAGCATAACGACAGGAAAAGATTATTTGGACGAATGAACGGACGAACGATCGAATGATCAGACAAACGAACGATCAGAATTTCGGCAGCATAACGGCAGGACAAAGATTATCTGGAAGAACGATGAATAGGGACTATGAACGAACGATGAACGATGAATAGGGAACTATGAACGAACGATGAACGATCGAATGATCGAACGAACGAACGATCGGAATTTCGGTAGCATAACGGCAGGACAAAGATTATCTGGAAGAACGATGAATAGGGACTATGAACGAACGATGAACGATGAATAGGGACTATGAACAAACGATGAACGATCGAATGATCGAACGAACGAACGATCGGAATTTCGGTAGCATAACGGCAGGACAAAGATTATCTGGAAGAAAGATGAATAGGGACTACGAACGAACGATGAACGATGAATAGGGACTATGAACGAACGATGAACGATCGAATGATCGAACGAACGAACGATCGGAATTTCGGCAGCATAACGGCAGGAAAAAGATTATTTGGACGAACGAACGGACGAACGATCGAACGATCGGACGAACGAACCATGAACGATCAGACAAACAATCAAACGATCGGACGAACGAATGAACAAACTAAGAACAGGGGGACGAACGATCGAAGAACGATCGAACGATCCTTGTGCTAGTGTGTGCTTGTGTGGAACATGGAGTGGGTGTGTGTGGGGGGGGGGAAGAGTTGCCATGAAATGGCTTGGGGTGGGATGAGAGGAGGCCCTTGCCCCTCTATTTATAGCCATGGTGGGGGGATTAGGGGGAGGGATGAGAGGATTAGTGGGAGGATGAGATGATTAGTGGGAGATCAGCATGGATTTGTCTTGTATAAGTGTAATTAGCTTGTAGAGCTCACCGTATGACACAGGAGGCATACGTATACGTATGAGCATGAGGAAAGTTATGAAGAAAATATTTGTAGGGACTTGAAAAATGATTCTGAAGGTATTTCTCAAGAGGAAAATACTTGGAGATATATCGGTGGAATATTTGGACAGTATTTCTGGAAAGAACTTGAAGGGGATTACTCGGGAAATATCTGGGCGGTATTTCTGGAAGAATTTGAGGGGGATCACTAGAGAAATATCTGGGCAGTATTTCTAAAAAGAAATTGAGGGTGATCACTGGGGAAATATTTGTAGGATATTTGGAGGAGGATTTTGGAGAGAATATAGACCACTATATTTTATTTGTTGATATAAGCTCGCAAACAAACATTTTGAAACGAAATTTGAAATTCATTTTGAATTTAGAGCAAGTTTGAGAAAATTTCAGGATTTGAATTTTTGGGATGCTACAGCTATTTCATCCGAGCACTCCATTTCTAATGTGTTTTTAGTTGAGTCGCTTGGATATAATTTGTTATCTGTAAGTCAACTTTGTAATATGGGATATAATTGTTTATTCACAAATGTAGATGTGTCTGTCTTTAGAAGAAGTGATGGTTCATTAGCTTTTAAGGGTGTACTAGACGACAAACTTTATTTAGTTGATTTTGAAAAAGAGGAAGCCGGTATAGATGCATGCTTAATTGCTAAGACTAGCATGGGCTGGCTATGGCATCGCCGTTTAGCACATGTGGGGATGAAGAACCTTCACAAGCTTCTAAAGGGAGAACACGTGATAGGTCTAACTAATGTAACTTTCGAAAAAGATAGACCTTGTGTAGCTTGTCAAGCAGGTAAACAAGTGGGAAGCTCTCATCATACCAAAAATGTGATGACCACATCAAGACCTTTGGAGTTGCTTCATATCGACCTCTTCGGACCCGTCGCCTATCTAAGCATAGGAGGAAGTAAGTATGGTCTTGTTATAGTTGATGATTTTCCCGCTTCACTTGGGTATTCTTTTTGCAGGATAAATCTGAAACCCAAGGGACCCTCAAGCGCTTCCTAAGAAGAGCTCAAAATGAGTTTGAGCTCAAGGTGAAGAAGATAAGGAGCGACAACTGGTCCGAATTCAAGAACCTTCAAGTGGAGGAGTACCTTGAGGAGGAAGGGATCAAGCACGAGTTCTCCGCTCCCTACACACCACAGCAAAATGGTGTGGTAGAGAGGAAGAACAGGGCGCTCATAGACATGGCAAGGACGATGCTTGGAGAGTTCAAGACCCCCGAGCGGTTTTGGTCGGAAGCCGTGAACACGGCTTGCCACGCCATCAACCGGGTCTACCTTCACCGCCTCCTCAAGAAGACTTCGTATGAGCTTCAAATAGGTAACAAACCCAATGTGTCTTACTTTCGTGTATTTGGGAGCAAATGTTACATTCTAGTAAAGAAAGGTAGAAATTCTAAGTTTGCTCCCAAAGCTGTAGAAGGGTTTTTATTAGGTTATGACTCAAATACAAAGGCGTATAGAGTCTTCAAAAAATCATTGGGTTTGGTTGAAGTCTCTAGCGACGTTGTATTTGATGAGACTAATGGCTCTCCAAAAGAGCAAGTTGTTGATCGAAGACGTTCCAACAGCCGTAATACGCACCATGGCGATTGGAGATGTGCGGCCATAGGAACAAAAGGAGCAAGATCAACCTTCTTCCTCAACAATGGTGCATCCCCCAACTCAAGACGATGAACAGGTTCATCAAGAGGAGGTGTGTGATCAAGGGGGAGCACAAGATGATCATGTAATGGAGGAAGAAGCACAACCGGCACTTCCAACCCAAGTTCGAGCGACAATTCAAAGGAATCATCTCGTCGACCAAATTTTGGGTGACATTAGCAAGGGAGTAACTACTCGTTCTAGATTAGTTAATTTTTGTGAGCATTACTCCTTTGTCTCTTCTATTAAGCCTTTCAGGGTAGAAGAGGCCTTGCTAGATCCGGACTGGGTGTTGGCCATGCAGGAGGAGCTCAATAATTTCAAGAGAAATGAAGTTTGGACACTGGTGCCTCGTCCCAAGCAAAATGTTGTGGGAACCAAGTGGGTGTTCCGCAACAAACAAGACGAGCACAGGGTGGTGACAAGGAACAAGGCTCGACTTGTGGCAAAAGGTTATGCCCAAGTCGCAGGTTTGGACTTTGAGGAGACTTTTGCTCCTGTGGCTAGGCTAGAGTTCATTCGTATTTTGCTAGCATATGCCGCTCACCATTCTTTCAGGTTGTTCCAAATGGATGTGAAGAGCGCCTTCCTCAACGGGCCAATCAAGGAGGAGGTGTACGCGGAGCAACCCCCTGGCTTCGAGGACGAACGGTACCCCGACCACGTATGTAAGCTCTCTAAGGCGCTCTATGGACTGAAGCAAGCCCCAAGAGCATGGTATGAATTCCTTAGAGACTTTTTAATTGCTAATGCTTTCAAGGTTGGGAAAGCCGATCCAACTTTATTCACTAAGACTTGTGATGGTGACTTATTTGTGTGCCAAATTTATGTCGATGACATAATATTTGGTTCTACTAACCAAAAGTCTTGTGAAGAGTTTAGCAGGGTGATGACTCAAAAGTTTGAGATGTCGATGATGGGCGAGTTGAACTACTTCCTTGGGTTCCAAGTGAAGCAACTCAAGGACGACACTTTCATCTCCCAAACGAAGTACACACAAGACTTGCTAAAGCGGTTTGGGATGAAGGACGCCAAGCCCCCAAAGACTCCGATGGGAACTGACGGACACGTCGACCTCAACAAAGGAGGTAAGTCCGTTGATCAAAAAGCATACCGGTCTATGATAGGTTCCTTGCTTTATTTGTGTGCTAGTAGACTGGATATTATGCTTAGTGTATGCATGTGTGCTAGATTTCAATCTGATCCAAGGGAGTGTCACTTAGTGGCCGTGAAGCGAATTCTTAGATATTTAGTCGCTACGCCTTGCTTCGGGATCTGGTATCCAAAGGGGTCTACCTTTGACTTGATTGGATATTCAGACTCCGACTATGCTGGATGTAAGGTCGATAGGAAGAGTACATCGGGGACGTGCCAATTCTTAGGAAGGTCCCTGGTGTCATGGAGCTCTAAGAAACAAACCTCTGTTGCCCTATCCACCGCTGAGGCCGAGTATGTTGCCGCAGGACAGTGTTGCGCGCAACTACTTTGGATGAGGCAAACCCTCCGGGACTTTGGCTATAATCTGAGCAAAGTCCCACTCCTATGTGACAATGAGAGTGCTATCCACATAGCGGATAATCCTGTTGAGCACAGCCGCACAAAGCACATTGACATCCGGCATCACTTTTTGAGAGACCACCAGCAAAAGGGAGATATCGAAGTGTTTTATATTAGCACCGAAAACCAGCTAGCCGATATCTTTACCAAGCCTTTAGATGAGAAGACCTTTTGCAGGCTGCGTAGTGAGCTAAATGTCTTAGATTCGCGGAACTTGGATTGATTTATAGCATACATGTGTTTATGCCTTTGATCATGTTCCTTATGCATTTTGTTGTTTACTTATGGTGCTCAAGTTGTACAAACACTCCCCGGACCTTGCAAGTCCTTTTGCAAGTGATGCACATATTTAGGGGGAGATGTGCTACAACTTGACCCTTTGAGACTAACCGTGTGCTTGAGTTTGCTTGATTTAGTCTCAAAGGTGGATTGAAAGGGAAAGGTGGACTTGGACCATGCAAGACTTCCACTGCACTCCGATGAGAGGGTAACTTACTCCAAGTCCATCTCAATATCCTTATTGCCTTAATACTCTTATTTTAAGATTTTGGTGAGGCAATGGGGTTTAAGGGCCAAGATTGATCCCATTTTGGTGCTTGATGCCAAAGGGGGAGAAAATAAGGCCAAAGCAACAAATGGATCAGCTACCACTTGATAATTTTGAAAATAGTAGAATAGAGCTTTTGGTTTGGAAAAACTCTCTTGTTGTCTTGAAAATAGTAGAATAGAGCTTTTGGTTTGGAAAAACTCTCTTGTTGTCTCTTTTGTCAAAAGTTGGCCTCTTGTGGGGAGAATAGTTGATTATGGGAAAAAGGGGGAGTTTTTGAAATCTTTGATCAATTTCTCTTGGAACAACTCTCTTTATGTCTCAACAAGTGTGTTTGACTTAGAGATAGGAAATTGAGATTGATTTGCAAAAACTAAACCAAGTGGTGGCAAAGAATGATCCATATATGCCAAATTTGAATCAAAACAATATTGAGTTCTAAATTGTATTGATGTTGCACTTCCTTTAGTTGCTTTTTGTTGTGTTGGCATAAATCACCAAAAAGGGGGAGATTGAAAGGGAAATGTGCCCTTGGGCCATTTCTAAGTATTTTGGTGATTGAGTGCCAACACAAGCAGACTTATGGTAATCTATGCAAAGTGATGGACAAAGTGCAAATCAAGTCTAAAGGTATGTTTCTAGACTTGGTACATTGTTTTAAGAACTAATGTATTGTGTCTAAGTGCTGGAAACAGGAGAAATCAAATTGGAAAAGAGATGGCCTTGTTCAGCCAAAGACAGCTCGGTCTGGGTGCGGTGCACCGGACAGTGTCCGGTGGTGCACCGGACAGGGTCCGGTGCGCCAGGCTGGCGACTGTCAAATGGCTGCTCTCGGGAAGCGATCAACGGCGTACGGCTATAAATCACCGGACTGTCCGGTGAGCCATTCACAGGCGAAGTCGTCGCTCTCGGGAAGTGATTAACGGCGTACGGCTATAAATCACTGGACTGTCCGGTGGTGCACCGGACTGTCCGGTGAGCCAACGGTCAGCCGGGCCAACGGTCACAAGGGGGCACCGGACTGTCCGGTGTGCACCGGACAGTGTTCGGTGCGCCAACGGCTCTGGATCTTCAACGGTCGGCTGCGCCACAGAAGGAAAGAAATCCGCACCGGACAGTGTCCGGTGGAGCACCGGACTGTCCGGTGCGCCAGGCGACAGAAGGCAAGAATTGTCGTCCTGGAATGCTCTCAACGGCTCCTAGCTGCCTTGGGGCTATAAAAGGGGACCCTAGGCGCATGGAGGAGAACACCAAGCATTCTCTAAGCATTCCTAAGCACCAAGACTTCAATTCCGCGCATTCGATTCTTTGTGATAGCAACTAGAGCTCCATTTGAGTAGTGTACTCTTTGGGTTGTGTTGAGAGCTCGTGTTGTGACTTGTGTGCGTGTTGTTGCTCTGATTTTATGTCTTGTGTGCGTTGCTCATCCCTCCCTTACTTTGTGCTTCTTTGTGAAAATCAAAGTGTAAGGGCGAGAGGCTCCAAGTTGTGGAGATTCCTCGCAAGCGGGATATAGTAAACAAAGCAAAACACCTTGGTATTCAAGTGGGTCTTTGGACTGCTTGAGAGGGGTTGATTGCAACCCTCGTCCGTTGGGACGCCATAACGTGGAGTAGGCAAGTGTTGGACTTGGCTGAACCATGGGATAAACCACTGTGTCTATCTGTGTTGATCTTCTTGTGGTTATCGTGTCTTGCAAGAACTCCTCTCTAGCCACTTGGCCTTATTGTGCTAACCCCTAATCAAGTTTTTGTGGCACTAAGTTTCAAGTTTTACAGGATCACCTATTCACCCCCCCCTCTAGGTGCTCTCAAGCTCGCCTGCGGGAGGCAGAGCTCTCGGCTCGCCGAAACGCAACGCCTTCTAGGAGATTCTTGAGTTCGCCCTTGATACGCCGTCCCTCGGTGGTGGATGGCTCCGGCATGGCCCAAAGCAGCATCGCCGCTGCAGCTAGGTCCTGGCCGGACCCGATGACGGCCGGAGGCAGCGCTGCCCTGGCATTGTCGACGATGCGGCGCCGGATGTCTTGGGCCCGATGACAGGCTTCTCCGGCAAGTGATCGGCCTGCCCACTTCTGTTCGATGTTCTGTCCGAGCTGTACAAGCCGGCCTGCTTCCCCATCGACCTGGGCCTGCACCTCACGGATTTGCTCGAGCTGTATGTCCTGACCCCCCGCAAGAACTGGGACCACAGCTAGCTCCCGCAGGATGTCAACGCGAGATGCGGGCCCTGGGGGATCGTCAACCTCTAGCATACCGAGGTGGTTGCTTCGTTGTGATCTCCTAGATCGACATGGAAACATTCGCGACTTGGGCCGTAAACCTCATCGTCAAGGTCATGGCCATCGTCAGAACAACCGAAGAGGCAGTGGTCACATGCGGACATGAAGCCCCGCATGGCACCGGGGTCATTGAGGGCAGAGAAATCCCAACCGGAGTCGGGGTCGTCCTCTTCCACAGAACCCACCGGTCCGAAGGTTGAGACGGCTGTCAGTCGGTCCCAGGTCGACCACATGTGGTACCCCGGAAGGTTTGGATACGCCTTTACGAAGGCGCTCACCATAGCGGGGTCGCTAGGTGGATCGAAGCTGAACCGAAAAGGTACGGGGTGGAAAACGGACGGTACCTCTTGGTCGTTGGACGGTGGTGAAGTCGCGTCGGGGGCGGAGCACACCGTCATCTCAGGTACGAGGATAACGCCCAGCAGGTCCTTTGCGAGGGTGCTGGCGTCATCAGTCCGCTTGGGGCTAACACGTCGCGGGGAAGTGACACCCGCCGTCGCCTCAGGTGCGAGGGCAATGTCCGACATGTCCCCCGGGGGAGTGCCGGCGTTGTCGACTCGTTCTGATGCGACAGCCGGCAAGGTGTCGCCTCCTGCGTGGCCATGGTTGCCCCGTCTCCGCCTCCTCCGACGAGGAGGGTGGCGGGGACGACCGAAGTGCTCCTCTTCTGCCACGGGGAGATGCTGTCATAGAGCTCGCCGCCGCCGGGCGAGTCAGAGACCGTCGTTGTCGTCACGCTGCGGGGGGAGGAGTACCATGTCGTGGCTGCCGTCGAGGGACATGAACTCGAGACTCCCGAAGCGGAGCACCGTCTCGGGCTGGAGAGGTTGCTGAAGACTCCCCATCTGGATCTCAACTGGAAGGTGTTCGTTAACACGCAGCAGGCCCCTACCTGGCGCGCCAACTGTCGGCGTTTCGACCCCAGGGGGTCCCTGTACCGATGAGTGAATTGTCGTTGTGTGTCCCTGCCTAGATGGGTTGGCGCAGGATGGAACACAAGAGGTGGGACAAGCCTTGTATTATCCTACACCAGGGGTGCCGCTCGCAGTAGGGGTTACAAGCGCGTCGCGTGAGAGAGAGGGGGACACAGAGCTCGTCCACCGCTTCCCTCGCGCGAACCCCCCTCAGGGTGGCCCTAGACCTCCCTTTTATAGAGGCAAGGAGAGAGTCCAGACGTACAACAGGGGGCGTAGCTATGCGCTAACGTGTCCGGCAGTGGAGTGCCTAAGCCCTGCGTACATGCCAACGTGGCCGTTGGGGGAGAGCTTGGGCCCTGTACATGTGATGGCGTGGCCGTCGGAGGAGCGCCTGAGTCTTGTAGGAGCACAGCTGGCAGCGCGGCGAGGATCCTGCTGACGTCTCCTTGCTATCGTAAGGGGCTGAGAGCCACCGGCGTCATGGCGCACGCGGGGCACCATCATTACCCGTCGCCGGGGTAAGCCAGATGGGACGCCGGTCTTGTTCCTTGTAGCCTGAGTAGGCTAGGAATAGGGAAATGATGCATCCCCTATTAGCGCGGTCAGTCCGAGCCCAGGGTCGGTCGAGGCGGAGACTTCTCTTGAGGCCGAGGCCGGGGTCGGGCGAGGACGCGATTCCTCCCGAGACCGGGGTCGAGGCCGAGTCTGGGGGTCGGGCGAGGCAGAGACCTCCTTCCGAGGCCGGAGCCTGAGGTCGGGCGAGGCGGAAACCTCCTCCCGAGGCCGGAGCGTGAGGTCGGGCGAGGCGGAGCTTCCTGTTGCGCCCGAGGCTTGAACTCGGTGGTTGATCGTGACTTGTTGTCAGTCGTTGCCGGGGTGGCTGACATGGCAGTCGGAGCGGAGCGAGCGGCGCTGTTTTCCTGTCATATCGGACAGTAAAGAAGAGGGGCGAAGTGACTGCGGTCACTTCGGCCTGGCCGACTGAGGCGCGTGTGTCAGGATACGGCGTCAGGCACCTCCTGCATTTAATGCGCCTGCGAAGCGGTCGGTTGGTGAGGCGATCTAGCCAAGGTTGCTTCACAACGAAGCCTGCCCGAACCGAGCCTCGGGAGTGCCGAGGGGGCGCCCGCTGCCTGAGGAGGCCCTCGGGCGAGGCGTGAACTCGTCTGGGACTACTGTTCCAACCCGAGGTTGGGCTCGGGTGAGATCGCGTCCCTCGGGTAGACGAAGTCTTGGCTTGAACCGCACCCGTCAGTTGGTCTGAGGGTGTTTACCAGCCATGATTAGGAGCGTTGGGGGTACCCCTAATTATGGTACCCGACACTGCTGCCCTGGTAGATCGGCACTGCTGCCCTGCTTTGAAGAATCTTTCTAGAGTAGGTCTTCTACAGTTTTCTGAGGTATTTCTCAGCGCAGTCAATCGGCACTGTGTAAGGAAAATGGACCCCGGGCCATTTGGCTAATTGAGTTTTGGTGTTTGATGATTAACACAACCTGTGGACTAATATGTTTGCTAGTGTTTATATTTATAGTTCACAGGATGCGAAGAGAATTGGACCAAGGCAATGGGATGCAACACCTCAAAAGAAGACATAAAAAGATGCATAGGAGTCCAATACTCAAGAACAAAAGAAGCCCGAAGAAATCAGCGAAGAAATCCAAGAAGTGGGCTGTCAGCCAGCGCCTGGTGGCGCACCGGACATTAATGTCCGGTGTGCACCGGACTGTCCGGTGAGGCACCGGACAGTCTGCGCAGAGAGGCCACGGACAGGCACTCTCTGGCTGTAGCATCGGACTGTCCGGTGTGCACCGGACTGTCCGGTGTGCCAACGGGCAGACGGCAACGGTCGGATCCAACGGTCGACTGCTACAGGCGCCAACGGTCGGCTAACGTGGCGTGCACCGGACATCTACTGTGCAGTGTCCGGTGGTGCACCGGACTGTCCGGTGCACCCGACGACAGAAAGCTGCTGCTTTCTGTCCAACGGCTAGTTTGGGGTGTGGAGGCTATAAATACCACCCCAACCGGCCATTCTTCAGTGTGAGAGCCCAAGCAACATACCAAGCCACATAGTGCATATTTCCATGTGCTCAAACACCCAAGTGCTTAATAGAATCACTCCGTGATTAGCGTAGGTGCTTTGCGAAGTGCTTAGGTTAGTTAGACCGCATTAGCGCTTGCTCTAGGTGAACCCTAGTTAGTTGAGTGAGCTTTGTAAAACCACACAACCCCTCGGCTCTTGTGTGAGTCGTTGTAATTGTACCGAGTGGGGCGAGAGTCTTGCGAGACCGTGACAACCGCGTTTGTGTCACGGCCGCCACCGTGTACCGGAGGGAACGAGGCCCGCGGCGTTTCGGCCGGAAGCTCGATAGTGGAGACGGCGGGGAGCGTCCGAGAGGAGCCGGAAGCGGAGCACCACTTGCGCGTGGAGAAGGCCCGCGGCTCTCTACGGAGTTACTCGACCGTGGTGCTTGGCCCTCGCGTGGGCTTCCCTTTGCGTAGGGGCACCAACGAGGATTAGTCGGGACCTTGCGTGGTTCCGGATACCTCGGTAAAAATACCGGCGTCATCCACGAGAGTTTGCTTCTCTACTTAGCTCTTTACATTCCGCATTTATATTAAGTATTTAAGTTTCAATCTTGTAGTCATACTTATTTAGTGTAGATTGAAACTTAGCCTTTGCGGTAGAGATAGCAACACTTAGACAAAACCTAGTTTGCACATTCTAGTTTTGATTATTTGCATAGGTTTTGCTCTAGGGATTTAATTGTGACCTAGTTTAGTAAAAGTTTTAGAAGTCCTAATTCACCCCCCCTCTTAGGCGTCACCCGTTTCCTACAAGTGGTATCAAAGGCGGTTTGGCTCATTTGAATCGCTTTAGCTTCACCGCTAAAAGAGCCGACGCTTTTTAGAGGAAGGGATGGATACCCATAGGCCACCACACTTCGACGGCACTAACTTCCCATATTATAGTGCTAGAATGGCTTGTTACCTAGAGGCCGTTGATCTAGGTGTTTGGAGAGTCACTCGTGACGGGATGAAACCCCTCAAGAATCCCGAGAAACCCACCACGAGTGAGGAAAAATAAATTCATTTAAATGCTAGAGCCAAAAATTGCTTGTATGAATCTCTTAGCATGGATATTTTTAACCAAGTATTTACCTTGAAAACTGCTAATGAGATTTGGCTAAAATTGCATGAGCTCCATGACGGCACATCCAATGTCCGTGAGCAAAAACATTGCCTGGTCTTAAATGAGTATAATTCTTTTGCTATGAAAGATGATGAGCTTGTTAGAGACATGTATTCTCGTTTGAATCTAATAATCAATGAGCTCAACTCTATTGGCATTAATAAGCTAGGTGATGCGGACATTGTGAGGAAAATTATCTCCCTGCTACCACAACAAAGATATGGGAGCATCATCACCATTCTTCACAACATGGAGGATTTGAGCAACATGACCCCGACCATTGTGATTGGGAAAATCGCGGCCTTTGAGATGTCGCGAAAAATGAGTCGAGGAGAGGAGCCAACTTCCTCAAGGTCATATGCTTTTGCATGTGATGAAAGGAAGGGCAAAAAGAAGGCTCCCACTCCAAGTTCCTCAAGTGAAGAAGAGGAAGAAGAAGAAAGTGATGATGATGAAGATAATCAACCATGCACATCATCCTCAGAGGACGAAGAAACAATCCGACACGTCGGAAAGGTAATGAGGATGATTCGCAAGATTAATCTAATGGGTGTGCCCCTGCAGGTCGAGGACCTTCTCTTTAACATTGACAGGAAAAAGCAAAGGAAGAGAGGATGCTTCGCATGTGGGGAGAAGGGCCACTTCAGGGACAACTGTCCAAACATGGCCAAACCCAAAAAGGAGAGGAGCAAAGGCAAGGCGCTGACAAGTGTTAGAACTTGGGATGATTCTTCAAGTGAAGATGAACCTCCAAGGACGCGCAGCCACCGGTCCTCGTCACGATCATCACGATCATCACACAAATGCCTTATGGCAAGAGGTAACAAAAGCATTCCATCCTCTAGTGATGAAAGTAGTAGTGATGATGAAGGTGAGGGAAAGCCCTCTCTAGATGAGCTTGCGGAAGCCGTAGAATTTTTCCAGGATGTTTGCACTAAGCAAAAAGCTCAACTTAAAACTTTGAAAAATAAGTTGGTTAGCTCTCAAAATGATTACAAAGGTTTGCTGGAAAAATTTGAAACCTTTGCAAACTTAAATAGTGAGCTATCAACTAAAATTGAGCTATTAGAATCTAGTGCTCCATCCACTACTACCGATGATAGCCTTATTAAAAAGAATGAAAAACTTAAGGCTAAGTTAGCTAGCTCCCAAGAAGCTATTGAAAATTTGCTAAAGAAAATGGAAATTCTT
This sequence comes from Zea mays, assembly GCF_902167145.1. Taxonomy (NCBI): domain Eukaryota; kingdom Viridiplantae; phylum Streptophyta; class Magnoliopsida; order Poales; family Poaceae; genus Zea; species Zea mays. The sequence goes on along the minus strand of NC_050098.1, from coordinate 28,765,724 downwards.
AGCATACACAATAATGAGCTAACTACTAAGCTAGAAAACATTGGTAGCACCCCAGCAGCATCTTTAGTTGAAATACCTGAAATAATTAAGAAAGATGCTTCTACTTCCTTCTTTGATTTAATTGATGATTCTAACCCCTGCAACCAAGTCGTTGTTGAGAATATTGTTGTAGAGACATGTACGGATGAGGTTGCAAAGGAAAATGAACAATTAAAGCAAGAAGTGGCTCGCCTTGGCAAGGCTTTGTATGACAAGAAAGGCAAAGCCAAACAAATCCGACCTCCACAGGATAACACCACTGCGGGAGTGAACAAGCCTATAGAGGGAGAAACTGTGATTTGTAGGCTATGCCACATGGAAGGCCACAAGTCTTTCCAATGCAAGGCGATGACCAGGGATAAACAAAAGCAAAAGCTCAAGCAAAAGCCATCAAGCAACATCTCCAACACCTACATCAAAAAGGTGAACAAAAAGGATGCTACACCATATTTGATCAAGAAGAAAAAGAATGGAAAGGTGATAGCAATCAAGGCCAACAAGCAAGCCAATAAAGGAAAAGGGGTCAAACGCATCTAGGTGCCAAAGGAGATAATCTCAACCATGAAAAGCACCAAGAAGGTTTGGATCCCGAAAGGGAAGTGAGAAGACCAAAGGAGGAACGGGAAATTTGGAGACTTGGCAAAGTTAGGATGTATATCATGGGATACATCACATTGGATCAAGTTTATTGCCAACAGGGTTAGTAGATACTTTGGACCCAAATTTCCCCACCCATGACTAAGGTAACTAGATTTATTGTATTCCTTATTTTTAGATATGCGTATCTATTTACCTTTTATCTAGTTTACCTTTCTTGCCTAGTATTACATTTGTTATGTACTTCTGTTTAAAATCATGCATACTAGGTAAATCATATGGTAGGATTGCTTGGTTTTAATTCATATACTTAAGCAAACCTACATGGCTTAAAATGTTTATTTAAGCACGGCACATAGCTTTTATATCACTCCATAGTAAATGATGCATCAATTGAAAATTTTGATTTCTACAAAGTGTGTCATTTAACTTATATGTGCCAAAGTTAGGATTATAGATAATTTACCCCTCTTGATATCAAATCAAAGTGCATGTCTCCTACAAGTATTCAAAACTTGTATGCACATCTTTAGGGGGAGGTTACTCTATAATCTAACACTTTGAGACTAACACCTTTTCAAGTCTATTTCATGTGATAGTCTCATTGTAAGGAAAATGAAGTCCCCGGAGAAAGACAACAATCTTCCACTGCAAAATCTCCAAGAATTCTCATGCCTCTCAAGCTCGCCATTGATCTTCAATTGGTATCTTTTGAGACTACATTCAGTATCATTTACATGTCTTCTCCTAAATTTGATTAGACTATATTTCATATCATATACTTCCATGTTACTAAAAATGCATAAGTGATTAACTCATACTCTGTTACCTATGCATAAGGGAAGTTAGTCTTTTCAAATCATGTCTTGCACCTCTAATTTTTCACATGCTTTTTCCTAAGTAGAGGATCTCTGTCAGGGGAAGTATTTCTTCATCTCTAAAAAGGGGGAGAAACTTCTCTCTAAAAGAGAACACTCATTTAGGGGGAGTTCCTTTCAACTGGTATCATTCATATGGTTTAATTTAATATCCTTCTAAGTGATATCATTTGATACAATTCCTGTTGAGGGAAAGCTTTTATTTACTTCCTACGTGCTTTTAATGCCTTCCTTTTCGGTGGTTGATGCCAAAGGGGGAGAAGTTTAGGGACCAAAGCAATGAAAACCTTATCAAACACCAAACACCACCAATTTAAAATTTTAAATCTACAAATGGCTTTTCAAGTGGTTTTGGTTATTTGGTCCAAAAATAGGGAGTAAGTGAATTATGGAGTTAGGGGGAGGCTTAAGTCCATAATATCACAATGTGGGGACAATCATGCATCTTAGCAAGTAGATTGCACATTTTAATTCAAATACTTGTATTATTTGCTTGCTTTGGTTGTGTTGTCATCAATCACCAAAAAGGGGGAGATTGTAAGGAAAATGACCCCGGGCCATTTGGCTAATTGAGTTTTGGTGTTTGATGATTAACACAACCTGTGGACTAATATGTTTGCTAGTGTTTATATTTATAGTTCACAGGATGCGAAGAGAATTGGACCAAGGCAATGGGATGCAACACCTCAAAAGAAGACATAAAAAGATGCATAGGAGTCCAATACTCAAGAACAAAAGAAGCCCGAAGAAATCAGCGAAGAAATCCAAGAAGTGGGCTGTCAGCCAGCGCCTGGTGGCGCACCGGACATTAATGTCCGGTGTGCACCGGACTGTCCGGTGAGGCACCGGACAGTCTACGCAGAGAGGCCACGGACAGGCACTCTCTGGCTGTAGCATCGGACTGTCCGGTGTGCACCGGACTGTCCGGTGTGCCAACGGGCAGACGGCAACGGTCGGATCCAACGGTCGACTGCTACAGGCGCCAACGGTCGGCTGACGTGGCGTGCACCGGACATCTACTGTGCAGTGTCCGGTGGTGCACCGGACTGTCCGGTGCACCCGACGACAGAAAGCTGCTGCTTTCTGTCCAACGGCTAGTTTGGGGTGTGGAGGCTATAAATACCACCCCAACCGGCCATTCTCCAGTGTGAGAGCCCAAGCAACATACCAAGCCACATAGTGCATATTTCCAAGTGCTCAAACACCCAAGTGCTTAATAGAATCACTCCGTGATTAGCGTAGGTGCTTTGCGAAGTGCTTAGGTTAGTTAGACCGCATTAGCGCTTGCTCTAGGTGAACCCTAGTTAGTTGAGTGAGTTTTGTAAAACCACACAACCCCTCGGCTCTTGTGTGAGTCGTTGTAATTGTACCGAGTGGGGCGAGAGTCTTGCGAGACCGTGACAACCGCGTTTGTGTCACGGCCGCCACCGTGTACCGGAGGGAACGAGGCCCGCGGCGTTTTGGCCGGAAGCTCGATAGTGGAGACGGCGGGGAGCGTCCGAGAGGAGCCGGAAGCAGAGCACCACTTGCGCGTGGAGAAGGCCCGCGGCTCTCTACGGAGTTACTCGACCGTGGTGCTTGGCCCTCGCGTGGGCTTCCCTTTGCGTAGGGGCACCAACGAGGATTAGTCGGGACCTTGCGTGGTTCCGGATACCTCGGTAAAAATACCGGCGTCATCCACTAGAGTTTGCTTCTCTACTTAGCTCTTTACATTCCGCATTTATATTAAGTATTTAAGTTTCAATCTTGTAGTCATACTTATTTAGTGTAGATTGAAACTTAGCCTTTGCGGTAGAGATAGCAACACTTAGACAAAACCTAGTTTGCACATTCTAGTTTTGATTATTTGCATAGGTTTTGCTCTAGGGATTTAATTGTGGCCTAGTTTAGTAAAAGTTTTAGAAGTCCTAATTCACCCCCCCCCCTCTTAGGCGTCACCCGTTTCCTACACACTGGATTGAACTGTTTCTGGTTATGCTGCTTTTGGGTGTTCCTTTTGAGTTGGATTGAATTCAGGAACCAACTCACGTGCTCTCTAGTTGGAGAAAATTTTATGGTTCCCATTCACCCCCTGTGGTCGCCTTACCGGTCCTTCACGAACATAGGTAGATAACCTGACCTAAAATCATACTCACACTCATAAGAGAATTCCCATTTTATTAGGCAAGTGACCAACACAATGACGGTGACCAAATCAGAGTTAGATCATTTTGAGCATCGAAGCAACATTCTTTGTCACCCTGATGACATTAGATCATCTGGAGGGCTGGCAATGGTGTAGCAACACTCGGGGTGGTAGAAGCAACACGCAAGAATCGACTCCAGGGCCGTCAGCCTAGGCTTACCCTGCACCACCGACACCACCATTGCCACGAGGAGGCAAACCCTAGCGACGAGTAGAACCAGGAGTCTAGGAACACTTGGAGGTTATTGTTCGCCGTGGCTATCCTCCATCGATCGATCTCCACTCTCAGGGGCAAGGAGCGTCACTGATGTGCCAACCCTATCATTTAAAATGGAATAAACCATCCTTGTGAACCTAGGTTTGTGGTTGTTAGAGTGGATGTATTAGCCAGTTTAATCTAAGAACTTAAGCTATTAACTTATAGACTTCAACACCTCCACTCACGTGTAGAAAAAAGAAAAAGGCGTAAATATAAAAATGAACGAGCGGAGACACAAAATAAATCCATGCCAAGATTCAAACTCAAGACTTCTGGCTCCGATATCATGATATCATATTAGGGTAGACACAATAAGTTTAATATTAGAGCGGCGATATCATGATATCATGTTAGGGTAGACACAATAAGTTTAATATTAGAGCGGACGCACTAAGTTTAATTTAGTATTGATTTTTAGGATTTAGGCCCTGTTTGTTTCAGATTATAATCTCTCTAGATTATATAATCCAGCGCAAATAATCCAGTAGGTAAACAAACAACTAGATTATGGGTTCAGATTATATAATCTAAAGCCTCATAATCTCCTCAAGAGTAGCTTATTTGAGATTATTTTGGTAAAAGACCCACTACTCATGGTTATGTAAATAGAAATTATAATATATGACATCCTTCTTTTCTTACCTCAAATAAACAAACAAGAGTATCGTTGTCTTGTTGAATAATTTACATTTGTATAATCTAAACTACCAAACAGCTACATATAAATTATAATATATCTAGGTTATAATCTGGATTATATAATTTAGATTATAATCTAGATTATAATCTAGTATAATCTATAAGTTGAAACAAACATACCCTTAGTTTAAGTGATGATTCATCTTGAAAAAGGCTCTCAAGTTTATTAGTTTGTTTCCCGAGCACAAAAGCTTGACAATCAATTTGCCAGTCGTGCGTGTGTAGACGCAAAAAAAATATTTGTTTTACAAAAAATGGAAAACGCTAGAGAAAAAAAAAGAATAGCTGGAAGCTAGCCACTGTACATTCGGGTAGCCAGCTCAAGCTAGCTGCCGCCCGCTAGACACCAGATAAACCAAAGCTGTTCCCCTCCTGCGGCGCCGCGCTGGTGAACCGGCGCGTCAAGGAACCTCCTCGATGGTGTCCAGCACCGGCTGCCACGACCGATGCCGCCTGAACCCGGCGCCGCTCGACTTGCCTGCGGGGCCGGCGCGTAATTCATGTTTACTATTATTATCCGCGGCGAGACTTGCGGTCTCGAGCAGCCCGAGCATCGGGTACACCCTGGCGCCATCGCTGCTGCAGTCGTCGTCCTTGGCGTGGGCCCCGGTCGCGCTCCGGTGGGTGGACGTGGCGATCCTCTTCCAGGAGGCGGCGGCGGCCGTGGCGGCGTGGGACTCGGAGAGCGCGGCCATCTCGTCGTCGGTGAGCACGGAGTAGAGCATGTCCATGGGCAGGAGGAAGTAGGCGTGGCGCGGCCGGAGGAGCTCGTCGGCGGCCACGCCGGGGACGCGGCAGCCGACCGCGAGGCGGCCGGAGTCGCAGACGAACCGGCCCGGGTGGTCCAGCATGAGCTCCGACGCGCGCACGGGGCGCGCCAGCCGGGTGACGGTGCCGTCCGCGTGGATCACCGTGGTGGCGTCGGTCGCCGACGACGACGACGAGGCGCCGCCGCCGCCGCCCCCCAGCGGTATGCACGACGGCGTGTTCCCCATGAACACGCACGCACGCTCGAACGCGCGCGCGCGCAGCCAGAGACAGATAGGAGGGTCGAGAGACCGGAGGAGAGCGGCTAGGGGACGAGAGCGAGACGGTGGTCGATCGGATGATGCCTTGGGGAGTTGGGGCCGGCCAGCGAGAGGGAGGTGGCGAAACGGGCCGGGTGTATATGTATGTATACGGCGCCCGACGCGGCGGCAGGCGCAGGCCAGGGTGGAAGCGCCGAGTTGGTGCGGTGCATGCATGGAAGAGGACAAGCAAATGATTTTGGTTACTGTGATGATGATGATGCAGGAAGGTTAGGAGCTTAATCAACTCCAGAAGTTGCTCCCCAGGATTAACCAACGCCCGCATGCATGCGCTTGTTGTACGTGGCAGGCAGCGAGAGGATCGCGAGACAGCTGTCGCAATGGACAAAACACAAGCGAAGCGAGTAAGCAGAGTGCATGCATTTGGTGGTCTCGGTGGGAGGGATGTCACTGTATCTGCCGCTCTAGCATGGCATCTGTTAATCACTTGTTAATCCTGCGTCCGGGTCTCTGTGTCACAGGATCACAGGCTGCTGCTGACCTTAGTGCTGGCCGGCTAGCTAGCCAGCTTGCTAATTCTAATCAATCACGCTGCTCCTTTTTTTTTTCTTCTTCCTTGCTTGCTTGCTTGCCTTTTTCAGACCTAACTTGCCGCACTGTAGCCTGCCTGTGCATGCTGCTGCTCAGAATATGGGCTGCCCAGAGAGTCCGGCACCAACGGCCGCTTCGGCAGTTCAGTACGTGCAGTGCTAGCTAGCTAGCCATTGCTGAGTTGGAGGCCACAAACTGGTGATCAGACGTTAACAAATAACAAAGCCGATTAGTGAGCTAGAGGTCTTTTGTTCTAATAAAGAGGGACGAGGAGAAGTAGACACCAATGAATCGCCTCGTCGATCGTCCACGGTCCACCCCAACGACTGAATTAGCAACGGTGCACAGGAGAAGTTGAGCATCGCAGGTCACAGCTCGATCTGAAGAAGAAGGGGAAAAAATTCAGGTATGGGAACAAACATCTAGGTCTGCTTTAGTAGTTCGAGAAGTTTTTTTTTTTTTGATCGTGACGAGCAGTCCAACGGTTAATCAGCATTACTGCTACAAAGCTAGTGTGGAATAACCAAGAACCAACGCAAGACGATAGCCGACGGAGAACAAGCACTAGCAAAGCTTCCTTGACGCATTGCGTTTTCATTTTCTTTATTGCTAGCTAATTGGCCTGGTTACCTCATTAAACAAAGGGGTGGATCGGCGTGGCGATTTTCAGGAGCGCCAAGGCGACAGATCCAGCTCGCAATGCACGCGAGCGAGATGGACCTACTGCAGCCTGCAGATCAGAGGATTCCGGCGTTTTGCCCCCCCCCCCCCATATATTCCGCCCAATCTTTGCCCGCCTGTGGCCAGTCTAGTGTTGGCGGCGACGCCCCCAATATAATCAAGGCGCTGGAATCTTAGGAGCCAAATTACGGTATTTTTTTTTCATCAGCTTGCCAAGGCACTCAGCCGGGAATGATATTAGAAAAAAAAAAGAGTAACCTCCACGTACATATCCTGAGTGTTTCACGTGTTCGCTCGAGAGATGGGGGTGAGGGCATCTTTGCAAGAAAGGTGGTTACCATCTGTGCCGCTCCATTGAGCCAACAGCCAAGAGAGAAGTTTCCCACGTGAGAAATAAGGGCATATACATCCACATAAACGACCATCTTCAAGGGTATCAAGACGGTAAATTCAAAAAACATAATACATAAAAGACGTGCCATAGTGAAGGAGCGTATCTATCACGACTATCTAAGTCTAGATACGGTAACACCTATTCTAACATCCTCGCTAGTCGCTACCGAACAACTTTATGGTCGGTCACATATCCTAAGATTTCTTTATACCAAGCACGCTTAACCTAAATGTTCTTTCGAGCTAGGCTTTCGAAAAATAAGATACACCTTGTTGGTATAAGTATTTTTGTCAATTCTATTAAGGCTTAGACCAGAATATCGCATAATCTACTGGAGCTACCATATCACACATATACAGTCCATATAAATGAGTCATATCTTGATGGATTCTAGTGAATAAGATATAAGGCTTAGATATGTTAGGTTATATGAAGGAGTTTCTTAGATGCATCTAGTTTTTAGAGAATCGTAACATATTATCTAGGTTGTATAAGCCCTAACAGATGCCGATGCCCTCCCACGAGAGATATTTCCCCGGCACTAATCAAGAATTCCAGATCTTGGACAAGCAACCAAGCGCCGTGTGCACGCGTGTTGGAAACGAGCGCCACATTGTCAACTTTTGCGCGGCACAACGCAAAGATCACGTTGTAAATGCACAAGACACAAATGCTCGTTCGGAGCGAGGGAAAAAACAAATGCAGATGAAATGGAGGGGAAAAACGATGAAACAAAGAGACGTGGTAGAAAAACGTACGTACGAAGCATTACAGAATATAGAAATGCGAAAAGACGTGTTTAGAACGTATGGATAAATTTATAGAACGTATGATCTTCATAGATTAGTGGTGTATAAATTTAAGATAGTGTCTAAATTTCCTCAAACTAGAGCCCTATAGCTATAGGCACCGAGACAATGACGTGCACAAAATAGTTAGTTAGTGTGCCCATAAAAATAAAATACTCACATGCGAAGAAATCTTTGCATGTTCACTTCTTTATTTCGGGTACTGTTACCCTTCCTAATCTCTATCAGTGCATTCAATTGTCGCGTCCAATCATAAGTTGGTCTCTAACTAGTCAATAGCGCGCGCTATGGAAATTATAGCGTCCCATAGAAAGATAGTAGTGATTATTACGTAATATGGTCATCATAGGAAGATAGTAGTGATCATTACATAATATGGTCATCATAGGATGTGTCGATGTACGTTAAAACAGTATGTCTTCAACAATATTAAGTCTACGATGCATAGACAAAAAATATTTGGATACTGTTTTCCAAATAAGGCATAAACATCTATGTTAGACAAAAGTTGGTACGCATAGTGACTAAGATTAGGAACACCAGCCCCATCATTTTGTTTCCATGGACAATAGATCCTACAGGGAAAAAAAGCTTGGTCAATTCATGTAAAATGAATGTTGTTGTCCTGGAGAAAAAAATACGAACAGCAATCGTGTATTTTTTTAAATAGCGAAGAACAGAATTTATATGTATCCTGAGGGCAGTTGCATAGTGCGAGAAAATAGGCTATTTACACAATGCAGAAAATGAGTGAAATAATCATACATTTATCCTTGTTAGTCGTATCCTCACCGCAATCGAATCTTAAAGATTTGTGCTTAGTCCTGATTCAAAGACAATGTTGAGACGATAAATATGAGAACCGAGAAGATAACCATCTAATGCATTTTATTTTAGTACCTTTCCGATGGCGATTCAAAAGATTGTGAATTTTGGTCTTCAAGACTGTCTCCAGCTTTGAAACTGCTATGTTGCTGGCATGTAAATTAATGTGTAAGCACATGAACATGTTAATTTAAATAAGTTAAAAATGAACTATTAAACACGGTGAGTCTGACTTACCTCTAGTGAAATGGTTGTAGATAGGTTGGACAGTGTTGTAGAGGGTGAAATTGCCTGTCTTGTTCTGGATAGAAGTTTTGTTGGAGTTGACGGATGTATTGGAATGCTCAAGTTGGTTGATGGCAAGGATAGGTCTCTTCCATGTGAAGCTATGACTGACTTGATTAGGAGTTCTTTTTCTTGATTTTGAAAAGACATTAGATTATAAACAACTACGAATGTGAATTTGAGAGACACAATGGCTGCTAAATCGGGAGGGATATTTGAGGTGTCTGTAACTGATGTTAGGAGAGAAGTGCATGTTTTTCCAACGATTCTTTTAGCAACATTGTCGAAACAAAACATTCGTATTTCAACAGTGTCATCAGCAGCCATAAAATTAAGTTTGTACCTTGAAATATAAATATATTGAAGTTGTGAAAGTTTTGATTGGGAAGGAATGTAAACATCAAGGTGAATAATAGATTGATTTGTATATCTAGTAATGGCCTAATTATGTATACCTTAGAATAGCATCTGTCGAGCCACATGTAGGACATGATGACACTGATGACCGCATGGATGGTTTGTTTGGACATGTATTACATGCTTTGTACCACCATGGTTGATCATCAAGCAATCTTGTAATGGTTACAGTGCATTTAAAACCTTCCTCCTATTCCAAAAAAGGAACTCATTAGTAAACATAGATATGAATTTGTTCACTTGAATTTTTTTTAAATTCATTTGTATATTGTATAAATGCATATATGCTTACTGGTAGTGTCAATGGTTCAGACTCTAATAGCTCTTTCAAATCTTTGTGTTGTGTTTCAGGAGGGTTAACAAACCCGCTTGTTCGTTCGTTAGTGGAGGGAGCTTGATTGTTACATTTTCATTATGAATCCTGTAATTTTTTGGAGACATGGAAAATATATCTTAAATGGTTAATATGAAAAGTGAGGCAGGGATGGTATTTTTTATGTTTTGATCGTCTATATGCTAAATCTACCTTTGATAGTATGGCTGAGCTTCATTAATGGATGGATTGAAATACCAGTGGCAAGCTGCACCACCACTTAGATATACAGATCCTGCTCACAAATGGTGAATGAAAGCAAGTTTAATGAGTAAAAAATGTATTTGTGTGCAGTGTGGAAAGTAAGCAAACTAAAATAATGTAGCTTAAAATTGCAAAATAAACCTTTGTATTCCTTCGGTAAGCATCCAACAAATAGAACAACAACATCATGTTGTATTTTCTGATCATATATAGCTTCGTATGAAAATTTTAGAGCTTGATTTCCCAAAGAGTAACTTTAATTATGTCATCACTGGAAAACAGAGTAACATGACGCAGTAGTTATTTATAATACAGAAAGTCATATCTTTTAGATGTAGTTTTATGTAATATTGAGAATATCATACAACAAACTTGAGGTTCTTGATGAACACATTCCGGTAGATAGACGACTTTACGCTTAGTTGTATTGGATTTATTTCAGAAACTTCATTGATCATTCCAAGTATGTCTGGCTCATTATATCATCAGTTGTTGAATTGCAGCTAGCGTATTGTTTTACAGAGATTAAAAAAGAGAAGTAATAAAGCTATGGAGGCAAATTAAGTATGTAACTATTGTATTGTTCTTGTAATAACAATTTTAAAGGATATACGACCTTGAAAGCTAATAAGTTATTATTGTATATAAGCAATGTAAAGTGGGAAAGGAGAACAACACATTAAAATGGGACGAAGCTAAAAACATGAAATTCAATGTTGCAAGCTCTGTACGCATTGGAAAGAATGGGAAGTTTTGGATTTCTGTAATAGAACTGAAAAGAAGCTATGAAATATGATAAACTTCAAGGTTTAGAAGGGTGGAAATTAAATTAGTATAAGAGTTATGGGAATACAGTATACAACATTCATGGCATTTTTATAATTGAAATTCGGAAGATTGTATGAATAAGGAAATCAAAATTGTAGTTGTGAAGCTTCAGTGATTTATTGTTAAATAATAGCATATTGATTTATTGTTAAATAATAGCATACTGATTTATGAAGGTAAAGAGAAGTAAGAAAGATATGAAGTCAAAGTATGTAAGAATTGTCCTATCTTTATAGTAATAATTGCACAATATTCCTGATTGAATAATGCAATAAACTTTTACTGTACAGAAACAGTGCAATGGAAGGGTAAATGCAAACTAAACGGATTAGAGAATATGGGTACTTCATACAATTGTCTGATAAAATCGAATATACGTTAAATAAGTGTGACAAATCTTAAAGAGTAATATGTTTGTTGAACATATTGTATGTGTTAGGGAGTATGGCGGATTATAGAATTTTAAAATAGAGACTGAAAGCAAAAAATGTTATAAATGTTAGAAGGGAAGGGAAATGCTGGTATTTTTTTGCAATGATTAGAAGCATTTAGAAACACACATCAGGTTAGCAGCAGATAAATAAGAGTATAAAATATATGTTTACATAGTATTTCTTGATTGTGCTATTCTTAGGATTGAGAGTTCATAGTATGTACGAATAATGAAAGTAAAGTATAATAGAATGATGCCATTCTTACCATGGAAGTCTTTACTCTTTGGTCCATTTGCATCAATAGCCTCATATGGAATAAGATTATACACGTACAGTGGAAATGTAGATGGGGGATCACGACAAACTTCAATTATCGAATAAACAGTGAAGTAGATCATGAGAGGGGCATCGATAACTTTGTATTGTGACTTTGCATTTGCAACTCGAAAGCGTCGGATGTAGTACACTTTGTTCAACTGTAACAATGAACCTTTTTGTTTCAATAATTTGGCAGGTACTTCAGCATAGATTGCATTTCCCTATTAAAAAAACTGGCATTAGTTTAAATTTATCAATAAGAAGAATGGGATAACATAGAACTATAATTAAACATATTACCGTTGCATCTGTTAGAATCATGTCAACATGTAAAACATGACCATCATCGGCAATTCCTCTAAATTCCCATCTCCTATTGACTTCAACCTGAACGGTTACATCTTTGTCTTGCAGAGACAATTCAGTAAGTGTTTTAACTACCATCCTATCAAAAGAGAAGGGAATTAAAATATGGTAAGATGGTTAATTAGAAATAGAAATGTGTCCAAGGTACAATTTAGAAGTTGAGGTCAATGCAAAATTTTGGTTCTAATGTAAATTTAAACTAAAAGAACATTACTACCTAACAGAAGGTGCATCTGCGAGTCTTTGTAAGATACAATCACCCAAAATTGCATACGCTGTCATCCAAAATGTGTACTGAGAGGTACACATATAATACAATTTTAAAATATAAGCATTTCCATTTGACCAAGATGCACTGATAGGTGTTTGTATAATATTATCATAACAATAGTAGTATTGTTAGGTAGGAAAAGATTAATTGGTAATTGCATATATTCTATGAACGTAGAAGTGCAGTTTCCGTGCATCATTTATATTTGTAGCCATATAGAATATATCTGTATATATATACAAATAGGAACTGAAATAGCTGATTTCAATATCACTGGATGAAGCGAGAAAATATCTCATTGTAGACAATGTTCTTTGTTTCATCTAATGGATTACCATCTTCATCTTCTATTAACACTTTCAAGCCTTTTTTGGATGTGACTCGAGAGAATGCAACATACAACTGACCATGTGTGAACACTGGATTTTTCAAATATACAACCACTTCTGATAGAGACTGCCCTTGACTCTTATTAATTGTCATTGCATAGCATACTTTTATAGGATATGTCTTCTCTCTAAAACAAACATATTTCTTGGATTTTTCAAAGTTAAGCTTATTCGAGGTATGACAACGTTGTTTCCTTTATGCTTTTCGGTCGTAATCTCCACTTATATAACTAAATCTCCCAAAGTTGTTATAATCAATCTTGTACCATTGCAAAGACCCTGAGATTGATTAATGTTGTGTAGCAGCATAATTGGTGTTCCTTACTTCAAAATCAGACTATGTGAAGGAAAGTTGTTACCGTTGATGGAGTTTAAAAACTCTATTGGATATAGCATATCATAGGATGCATGCATATTGGGTCCTTTTGCAATGCTATCACAGCTTAGGTATTCCTTTGTGTCACCAGGTAGGGTTGAGACCATATAGTTATTGACAACTTCGACAACTTCATTTGTTGGAGCTAATATGTCATGTTCCTTTAGATATTCAACATTATTATACATTGTTTCTATATTTGGATATGCAGTTTGGACAATGCATGATAGATTGTCTTTGATGGGCATAAGAAGTATTTCCGGGGGTAATTTTATCCAACATTTTTCTGTTTCATTCTCTCTTGCTTTTGCTGGTACTTTTCCTTCACCAATTGCTAAAATCCATTTACTGAATGACTCGACCTCTTTTTTAGCATCAATGCTAAGGGCAGTTGAAGATAATCTCATATTTTGTGTTAGGTATAACACGGTGATAGAGTGCCATAAATATGAATTAGTTATAGCTGCACCAACAACCTGTGATCTAGTGCCGCCTTCAATCACAGGTAGAATTTGTCTTGCATCACCTCCTAAAACAATTACTTTACCACCAAATGGCATATTTTCACTATTAGATGATTCAGATGATAGTATATCACGGAAGCTTCTATCCAACGGCTCAAATGTCATCCTATGAGCCATAAAAGCTTCATCCCAAATGACCAATGATGTACGTTTAATTAAGCCAGCAAGCATCGTTCCTTTCTTGATATTGCAAGTGCTGTTAGAATCTAGATCACATGGAATTTTGAAACGTGAGCGTGTTTTGTGGCTAGCAGGAAGTAGAAGGGAAGCAACTCCAGAAGAAGCAACAGTTAAAACAATTTTTCCTTCAGATCGTAAGTATAACACAATTGCATTCCATAAGAACGTTTTTCCAGTGCCACCATATCCAAAAACAAAGTATAAACCAGGTCGACCAGAAAGGATACATTCAACAATTGTATTGAAGGCACTTAATTGATCAGCATTAAGCTGTGAGAAGAGACTTTGGGATTCATTGTGAAGATTTTCACGATCATAAGAAGTTTCCTCTTCAATTAAACGATTGAATTCTTGCTGTTGTGTTCCATGTACCTTTTGAGGTAGGTTAAAGTCATGTATATTCCCACCACTTTTGTTAAAGAGAATAGTCAATCGCTCTAGTAATTCATCTCTAAGTTCATTATCTGCCATTTGAAATTTAGGGCAACTAAATGCTCTTTGTATGTTATATTCAATATCATCAGCCATTAGCTTCCAAATCTTTTCAAAGAATGAATGCTCGTTGCTGATTTGACAGTATAGAAGCATTGTAACAAATAGTTGGCGTAGCTGCGGAGCTGTGGCCCAAGTTGCTGCTTCTTCAAAAGCTTGTAACCATTCATTGTCATCACCAAGAAGGCCACGTGCTTGACATGCCTCTTTAAAACTTGGATATACAGTATTGTTAAAAGTTCGAAGAGATTCGTAGCTACATGCACCTTTAACTGTAAGTAACAACATCCTTAGATAATATCTCTCGCCTGCTGATGGATGGACATAATATAAGCGCCCTATTTTGCTCTCTCTTGCTAGTCTTGGCCTCCAACTCCGTGTTTTTTCATCCCATCTCCATTTCGATGGAAACTCACAATAAGTTAGGTCTCTAGCATTTGAATTATTTTAGTTGCAGGCAAACCATTCAGTCAACATTGTTCGACGAAGGAAAGGTTCTGACAATATTTGTGCCATATTTGATGTAGAGTTATATGTAATGTGATTTTGTTTAGGTAAGTGAACAGACATTCTTTCCACAACAGGAAAATGCCTATGGATTTCAAAACCAAACACTCGCCAGCAAGCATCCTTGTCACAAATGTATCTGCTATCAAGATACTCTTTGACTTCATCCTTTGCATCCGTTTGTTCATTATATGGAACATCTTCACCAGCTTGTACCCTTCTAAGAAATATTTTGCTACGATCTGGTCCCTTTGTGACATATTTGAAAAGATATTTTATGAAAATGCTTTTATTGCACCATTCAACATTTATATGAGCCTGAAATCTTTTTAGCAATAAAAGGTTATTTGGTACAACTGATCTGTTGTCAAATCTAACACCTCCTTTGGTAATAAAACGACCAGTGTTTCTTCTTCTATAAATTGTGAAGCCATTTGCATCAATTGTTGTTTCTTCTCGAAAATCTTTTGGATAACCTTTTGAGCATATTCCATTCTTCATACATGGAGCATTCATATTGTTAGGACCACATGGACCATGGATCATGTGCTCAGCGACCAATGTGTAGCCTAAATGATCTTGTTGTGGATCCGGAATTTCTGCGGTTATAACAGAGTCAATAAGTGTGGGTGTTGGTTGTGAAGTATCAGTGGATACCCAAAAGATGATGTGAACATGAGGCAAACCACGCTTTTGGAATTCAATAGTATACAGAACTGTAGGAATTAGAAAAAAATGCTTAGTCAACCATGTAATCAGCTCTCTATGAATATATGAATTGGGAATTAAGAATTAGTTTTAAAAATTCTTATTATAGTTTGCAAGGGCTGAAGTAATGTGATAGTACCTGCACTTGCCGACCAAAGATATCTCCAGATTGAATATCATTTAAAAGGTCATTGAGTTTTAAATGGAAGACTCTTACAATAATGTCCGATCTATCTGAAGCTTTTTGGCCAGGCTCAAACATGCTTTCTAGTATTTCTGGCCAGTTTGGGTTGCACGTAAACGTTACGAAAAAATCTGGTGGACCGTAGACTCGACAAATTGCTAGCCCATCATGATAATTTTGAAACATATATCACCGTCCACCAATATGAGATGCAGGTAGTACTACTCATAGGCCCATTTCCTCACCATCAATACAGCCACGACCTACAGCGTCTGATATCCCTTGAATACTCTCAGTCTGTAGATTATTCTGATTTTGGAGTATATATTGCAATCTATTTTCATCTATTGCTGCTCGAGCATCCACCTTTGCTTGACTTGATAGTAGTCCGTAGCATAGAAAAGGATTTGGTTCATTTTTCTTATAATGGAAACGATAGGAAAAGAAATCATGCATAGTCATGTGAGACCTTGCACTTCTTTCTGCATTTTCCATTCCAACATATGGAACACCAATTTGGAATCCACGCTCACCAAAAGGAAATAGCAATGGATATTGCAGGGCCATATAAGCTGGATGTAGAGAAGAAATACATTTGAGATCTCTGTTATGTTTTTGAATGATAATGTCTCTTTTAAACGTATCAAGAGACAAGGCTCCACACACTAACATGGCAAGTTCATCAGTAGTTGGAAGATTGTACTAAACTGGATCACCTTCACGTGCTCCTACAATCCTTATAATGAAGTCTTCATCTTCATAATCAGATAATCTGTCCCTTGCCATTCGAAATTTCTTTGCGAATGGGTTGTGTTCGTCAAGCATTTTAATTAATTCTTGAACAATTAGAGGATCAATATTTTGGATAGGCTCTTTTTGTAGGATTTAGACATCTCAACCTGTTTTCAACTTCATTAACAGTATCATATATGTAAAGTTGAAGAAATTGAGGAGTAGATCCTTCTTGAGGTAAGAGGGAGCCAATTCGATGATGCACCTGGCCACATATTTTGAAGAGGGGTGGACCACTACCATCATTTACAACATTATCAATATTAGCACCCATGGATGTGAAAGCAAACAAACAATTGTATTGCCTTATATTTGCTATAATTTTTTTTGTTCTTGCATCACCATCAAATCTAGCGAGTGATTTCAACGGCTCTGGTCTTTCCCCATATGGAGAGAGGTACACTTTGCCTCCTTTACATCAATTGTAGTATTGGATGGCCCTATTTCTCACATTGCCACGTGTTCTTTCCCCGTACCAAAATAATGCACCACACATTTGGCAAGTGTAATCTGGAGTTCCGTGGTTTGACCTCATAGGATACGAAGCTATATTTTTCATGGAAAAAAGTATGTGAGTTAATAGATTTTCTTAATATTCATGTGTACTTTTTAATATTGCATCAAGTACAAAACAGTCAAATCCTTATGGGTCGTACCTTTCAGGGCTGCAACATATTCATTAGAGAAAAATCTACATTGCACAGGAACTTCAATATTACGTGGAGGGCCTATACATAAAAAAGTTTTAGTGTCTTTCCTTTGAAGGGAAATTATGTGTTTTTTTTCATTTTCCGCGTAACAGTAGAAAAAATGTATTGGAAACTAATTGTGTGAGGAAGATATAGAATAATATGAATTTAAGTAGCGTTTCTAAGACAATATGGTTTACTGTCGAAGCAGGTAAGCAGCTATTACCTCTAATCAATCGGTGCTGATTCAGAACTCGCTTACGATACTGTCGTGCTAAGTTCGCATTTCTATGTGACGACACAGTATGTATTGGTACTCCAAGGTTAGAGGTAGGCATTGTGAATGACATTGTGGATGTAGAAGTCTCGTGCATTATTCTCTGACTATGACCCTGATTAGTTATGGGCACTAAATCAGAGGCGCAAGCATGATTAGAGGTGCCATGCACTATTGATCGCCTTTCGCCTTGGCTAGCCATAGCCTCAATATTAGACCTGTTTCTCATGCCCTATTAAGGCTATGCATAACATAATCCTTATTAGAATTATGAAGGTAAATGCATGTGGGTTTTGAGCTGTTTAACATTAAATAAACACACGCATATTATACATAAATATAGATATGGGTCGAATGAGGCCCACATGTAATACAATCCTTATTAGAATTATGAGGACACATGCATGTGGCGCACCATTGTAAACACTAAGCAAACAAAAAAGGAAGTAGCAACATAGTAGAAGGAAGAAATCAATATCTACATAGGTAGTGATAATGAGCATAGTATTCACCTATATGTTTGGGCTGATGAAAGATCCAATTCTTGCGACCGTACAACTATCTACCAAAGCACAAATAGCTACATATACACATTTCTAGCATAAATAAACAAAGCACAAAAATTCAGAGTATAGTCACATAAAGCACAATGTTTACCTATATGATTCTGGTCACTCAAAGATCCAATTCCAGCAAATGTACGCCTTGACTCCTAACTACAAACCACCAAGGAACCAAAGCATATGCGATTAACATCACACCTAAAAATGTTATTTGTTCATATCACTTGAAACACGAGTAAAGAGATTTTTAAGAAGGCAATGTTGTAGCATGAACTTAAATATATTCCATGAATACATCCCCAAGTAACATATCGTGCAGAAGGGTCGAAAAATAACATTGGACCACTAAACATGATATGTATTAGCGAAGGCAATGCTATAACATGAACTTAAATATATTCCATGAATACATACCCAAGTAACATATCCTGCAGAAGGTTCGAAAAATAACATTGGAGCACTAAACATGATCTGTATAAGAAGAAATAGCACTGAAAGTGCAGGAACAAATGGGTGAGGGTTTGAAGGGGCAACAAAAGGCTAAGGCAGGTGGACAACATACTGGGTATAGGGTATAGGGTTTAGGGTTTATTAGGGTTTTAGGGGAAAGCGCATACGGTTTCGAAGAAATTTTGGAAAAATGGAGAAAAGACATGCATGTTTATTGTTGTAGATGAAGAGTCCATTATGAACCAGATATTTTTAGATGTACTAATTTCATTTTTTGCAAAGTAAAAATTAAAAAAAGATGAATGAATCGCGCACAGAAGGTGGAGGTGCAGTGAGTAACGAAAAGGGAAAACGAAGGGAAGTGTGGGACTGATATATTTACTGTAGAAAGCGACGGTCAGGCTGGCGGAAACAGCTACGTCGTCGACGATGGAAGGCACAATGAGAAATGAAACGGGAAAAAGGTAAGAGAAGTGAGAACATTTCTTCTTATCTTTACCTTAGAAAGCGACGGTGGGAGGAGCTAGAAGCCGACGGCAGCAGCTATGGCGCCGTTGTTCTCCTCGGCAGCGTCGTCTCTTTCTGCTCACACCAGCAAGAAGATGTGAGAAGGATACTCTCACATTTTCTAATCTGAAGCGGCGACGAAGATGTGGCCAATATTTTTTCTCACTTTTTAAATGCAGTGCAGTACGTGAGGTGACAGAAGCTAGATACTTCGAGAGGAGGTATGATAATGGCCAAGTTTCATGTGAGCTGCTGTTTATTTTTATTGGCTAAATAGGACAGAGGTCAAGGTCCATAGGAGCTAGACAGCAAGCTAGAGCAGCACCGGACACAAAAACGGTGAGGATTTTTTGAACGACGTGGACACAATGCTTGGCGAGGAAGCCACATAGGCTTAATAAGAAGAAATATGAGGATCCACCAATCACCCGTCCAGTCCCATGGCTATGTCAGTACTCAGTAGGCTCTCTAGCCATGCAAGGTGTTGCTCTAGATATTGGGGTGGACAAAAGCACAGACCACCCAATTCATTACCACTACCAATTCAAGGTGTTCCAACATAGCTAGGATATGTTTGGTTTTGTCACACTTCATTTAATTTTTCTGCTTAAGGTTAGTTTTTTAATTCGGACGACTAATCTTAGACAAAGTGTGACACAGTTAGCCACGAACCAAAAGACCTTAGCCACGCAGAACCTTACCACTTGTATTATTGGAAAGCAAAAACACACACCATTTCTTAACTTCCAGATTGACCATACAACTAAAAGCATCTAGGCTCTAATTAGGTTTTGGTGATTAATGACAATGCTAGATTATTATCGCTAGTGTATATTTTGTAGAGGCAATATGAGACAGGCCATGGTAATAATTATTGATTGGGTATATATAAATTTTATGCCCTATTGATGACGTTCAATTTTGATTTTCATAGGATGGGCGGGAGTATTAAGGTTTGACTAGTTTTAAGTGTCAAAAGAGTTGATGGACACATAGATTAATGATAGAGTCTTTTCTTTTTCTTTTGGCTATACTAAAAAAGGGCTATTGATGGATAGCTTGACTTAAGTAAATCTATTGATGAATGATGATGCACACTTGAACAGTCTATTACTTAGTAGGTAACTCTATTAAAGTTAAAGATAAGTTTGAGATTGTATCCAACTCGGAGTGTTTGAAATAAACGAGTTGGTAGTGCTACAGTGGCACTAGACTCTATTGTCACCACTTATTGGAGAATACAACATATGTGACTTTTATTAGAAGAAAACTAAACATTGATTATTTAGAGTATTTAGTTGCAAATGCTACATTCTCATGAAAGACATAAAACTGAGTAAGTTTGAAAAAATGATGAAGGATTTCTACCAATATACTATACATAAAAAACATATAGAGCCAAGAAGACACCTAAAATTAGATGGGGAATAAAATAATAATAATGATGAAGAAAAATAGTTTCATTTTTTACAAACCGTTTATTTATTATTATTATGTATTTTGATTGAATTACAAGTTTTAAATTATGTGCTCTATAAATTTTCACAAAACAAAACATTTTATTTTATTTTAAACAAGAATATATATATACATTTATACCACTATATAATCACCAGTTTAAACTTTGATATGTTCACCCAACCAAATCACCCTCACACTCATAACCTCCCCTACATCTACCAAACAAATTACACACACATAACACACCCTCAAAATCAACAATTCATATTCCCAGATAACCCCTATATTCGCTACTCATTCAAATCCAATGATCAATATTATTTAGACCATCCTCTCTCCCTCTCCGTCCATCAGCGACCCGGTCGTCCCCTCCCCCTCACTCGCGTTACCCAACCCCCTCCCTCGTGCTACCGTCGCCCCTCCACAACCCAGCCACCTCTCCCCTCCCTCAATGACCCCATTGCCCCCTCCCTCACGTGGTCGATGTCGGTCTCTATCTCTCTCCTCCTCGGTATCGTAGCGTTAGCACGAGTAATTAGACTAGATGGGGAAGAAAATAAGAATGGCAAGAAAAATAGTTTCATTTTTACAGAGCATTTATTTTTTATGTATTGAATTATGATTTTTAAATTATATGTTCTATGAATTTTTACCAAACAAAACATTATATTTTATTTCAAATAATAATTTATAACGAAAAATCAAGATGACACATCACACCTCCTATCTTATAAAATAGATGTCCTCGAATCATGCTAGGGCTAAAAAAAGCTCGCGACTCACGAGTCAGCTTGAACTCAGTTAGGTTCGGCTCGACTCGACCTAGAGAGCTCACAAGCCTAAACGAGCTTGAGCCTAGTCTACTTTTGTGATTCGCTTAAGCAGTAAGTTGAGTAGCCTAGCTGAACCTGAGCGAGCCTAAACAGGCTCGCGAACCGGCCAAATGATACGATGTTATGTTATAGCACTATTATATTATAATAGTATTGATTTATTTTCTTATTTTTTTATTGACTAAATGTTAGATAGAGTGTAGTTTAAAATATATTACCGGATTCTTAATGCTGGTTTTTTCCGTTGTTGTTTTTTATTTATCACGATTTAGTTTAAAAATAAACTAGCAGACGGTAAATATTTGAGAACAGTAATAGTATAATTATGCTTAAATAAGATTTAGTGTGGCGGCTTTTAAACCGATACACGAGTAGCCTAAACCAAATTTAGGTCCTATTTAGAAGCAAACCTGTTTTTATTTTTTAACTACAAGAGTTTTTTTAGTATTTAAGAATCTGTAAATCTAATTTTTTTATAAATTAAGTATAAATTGGTTTATTTAGAATCATCTCAATTTTTATAAAACAGTTTTTTTTAAAAATTAGGTCGTTCAAAACAGATATTTAATCTCTCAGCTCACAATGCGATCGCTCGTTTCGCGTCCTAGCCCAGGACAAGTTCCCTTTTTCTTCTCCCAAGTCTGCGACTAGGAGGCGACGGGCCGACGGGCCAAGTTTCCTTTCTCTTCTCAGTCTGCGACTGGCGGCGGCGACCATCACGCACAAGCCTTCGTTGCTACCTGCGCTCCGCCAATTCGGTGAGTCGCGCTCTTGCTCGCTTGTTTTGCATTTCCTTTCAACCTGTCTTAAAAACCGACGAATTTTGTACTGCGTTTTCTCCCGATTTCCTCCCTGAAAAAATCATCGAATTTTGAACTATGTTGGTAGCGCGCTTGGGCTCAGATCGCGTCTTGGGCTCCAGAAGCGGTGATTGGAGTCAGATCTGTGAGCTGCAAGGTCTAGAGGTTTTAAAGCGCAGTTGGTTTGGGGGCGGTGATTCTCGGGTGTTGGTTCTGTCGCGGTTTGTTGTGTTTTCCAGAATCTCGGGTGCGTCGAATTCTGCGAGCTCTCTGTTTTGCGACGTACCAGTACTGAGAATTGGTATTGGATGCGGCTGGGATTCGAGAATGCCCCTTCCAAATTGCCAACTGTTTTCTGTCGAATTCATATCCGTTTTTTTTTATGGCTGCTGTTGCAGGTGAATTGCAGTCTAAGCAAAGGGAAAAGGAAGGATCTTTTCTCCAGACTTGGTAATTTTGGACGACAAGGTAACAAAGTGTATAATCGTGCATAGTCTGTGTTCGTTTCTTGGTAGCGGCTGTCTTAGCTTCTCCTATTGTTAACCTTCTCAGTGTGGTACGGTGATTTTATAAACATGTAACTACAGCTAGTTCCGAGCTCTTATTACTGTCACTTGGAGATATAAAGATAACATAAAAAGGGCAGACCTCCCGAGGAGTGGTGTTTGGGAAAGGGATAAACCAAGGCATGCCTCCCCGCAGATGCGGATTAGCTGCTTTGAACCCGCGACCCAGTTACCTATTGAGACAACTCTCATACACCAGGCCCACCCTTTTTATATAAGATAAGATGTTGGGAGTTAAATTAATTTGGAAGTCTGTGTCTCTTTTGCTGCGCCCAGATTCATAACCATAATCATGTTTAAACAAGTGCTGTGTGAAGAGCCATATTTCTCACATAAGTTTTTTAGGATATTGTGTATAGTTGTGATATAATTGTGATATCTGTGAGATCCCTTTTGTTAACATAGTTTTATGAGCTTGGAAGCTTAGAAGCCATCTAGCTTTGAACATGATTGATTGATCACTCTCCATAGAAAGTTGACTTGAACATTAAGTGAACTGCGTGAGTATTATCTGAGAATACTTTGATTACATTTGATGCTTAAACTAGCTCAAAGTGTCTCCAAGTAATTTGTCGTTAGGAATTAATTCACTGCATTTTGTTATGTCTATACATGGAAGTTTGTTGTATAAATCTTTTAATCTATCTGATTAGATGTACATCTCTACTGATGTGCTATATAACTTTAGATGTTCAAAAAACTAACAGTGTTTTTCTCTCTTCTATGAGATGCACTTCCTTGCATCATTTCATGTCCCTACAGGTTTTGTATTATCTGATTTTTCGGGATGGATGCCAAAAGGTTCCTGCATCTGGTCGAGGAGAAGAAAAGAAGGGTCCTCGAGAAGAAAGAAGCCCCACTAAAGTGGGAGCAGAAGCTAGAAACAGCAGCTAAGGCCAAGGTTGATGCAGAAGCAAAGGTGAAGAAGCTAAATTCAAGAAAGCACAGGAGGAGAGGAGATTTGTCCTCAGACTCTGATAGTGACTATGGCAGCGATGTTGATCGAAAACACTTGAAGAGGAAGAACCGCAGAAGGAACAAGAAGCATGAGCATTCTGACTCTGATGATGCCAGGAGACGCAATCGTAGATCTAGAAGGAGCACCGACTCAAGTGATGAGAGCAACAGTGAATACGAGACCAGGTCTGAAGAAGAACGTCCAAGGAAGAAGCGCTCGCACAGAAGAAGGCATCACCGGCACTCTTCAAAGTCAGACTCTGAAAACTACAGCAGTGATGAGGAACAACGGAGACCTGCCAAGGACCATTCTCAGAGCCGCAGGCGGCACCATCGGTCATCTGATGATGACTCAGACAAGGACAAGGTCAAGTCAAGACATGGGAAGGGTCTGAGATCTCGTGACGAGGATGCAAGAGCAGATTTCAACAGCAATAAGCATCTCAGGAGCCAATCCTTGGAGGAGTCATCAGATGATAGAGATGCTGATGAATCTGAGAAGATGAGGAATGGCAAAAGGTCTCACAAGAATGGCGGCCACCGTCACCATCACCATCGACACCACCATGAATGACATAGTAACTCTGCAGAACCTAATGACAGGAGGCAAGTACTGAAAGATGGCCAGAGGGCCCTTGAAGGTGACAGCGCATACTGAAGATATCCCAGCAAGGTCGAGTTAATTGTCCTTATTAAGGACATGAAGATCATTTTTTTTTCGTTCCTGATGTTCTCAGATAATTATTGTATTGCTGACAACATTTCTTTGATTTGTGAATATACTAAACATGTTGCCTATGCATTTGCTTAGATGTCCGATCTCCGAAGGCTGAAGTCGATAAAAGGGCTAGAACGGAGACATTTGTGTCACTGTAGTGGTGCAATTTAAGTATTAGATCATTAAGACACCATAGTGCAACAGACTCTTTGAACACGTCTCAATTAAACACCATGCATCGATATGCTCCATTCCACTCAATTAATTCAGAATTCTGACGACATACACCGAAATCTCAACGCTGCAAAAGGCACACGGCGCTCACATCTTAACACATACGAACTGAACATAATGCTATCCCCTTTTTAAGGTAATTTCTTAGTACATCAGCGCACTACATCTGTATCCCCTGATTGATGTGTCAGATGCTAGAAAACAATAGCGCCTTACATCTATATCCCCTGATTGGTGTCTCAGCTGCTACAAAACAACCTCAACTGCCCAGCGTCCTGTTGACATTTACATCAGGTATTCAGCAATAAGGCAATATGGTAATTGTGGTCACATTACGTGGAAATCAACTGCCCTTATTTGTAAGCATGCAACTGTCTCCCTGTTGCACTTGCACTGCTTTAAAGAGTTGCTGCTCAATGGGCTCGGTCAGAAGTTAGTTAAGATCCTATCTTTTGACTTCTCTTCCTGTTTTCTTAGTTAACTTTTCAAGATTCAAATATATCTTTTGGAATAATAAAAATATAGTTTTATCATTTATTTATTTTAAAAGAATATCTTCAAAGGCATGAAAATCCATATAAACAGCCATCGTAATTAAAAAAATTGGTGAATTTTATCAAATCCCCAAAAAATAAGATTTTAGGTTGTTACATCTGCACCCACATATACCCACATATAATACGCCGGCCGAAAAATATCGTATCTGACCCGCCAGCGTCGCGCGAGCGGCGAGCCTGGGCTTCCGCGCACAACCATCCAATCACTCCCACTAGATGCAGGGTGGCTTCTTGATTTTAAATACAATGAATTTCTAGCATTGTCACGCAAGGGAATAAACGGGAATAAAACGGCTGCATTTTTTTATGGCACTTGTTGTGGAGTTCACAAACGATCACTGTGGTGTTTCTAACAAGAAGTTGTTTCATCAGGATTTATTTGGTAAAAAACCAAAAAAAAAAAGAAACGTTATAAATAAAACCGGTGCAAAAACAAAAAAAAACAGCTCTGGTAGGTATATCTGTAGCGTGACATGAGCTAGAGCCGTCTACGCACCATTTCTTTTAAGCGACTCCACCTAACGAACCAACTGCCACACTAGCCGAACTCTCTACGATCGCCCCATTTACAATTGCATTGCAATAATACTATTTGTAGTTCTATTATTATCTGCTACTGGTGTACTATTAAATATGAAAAAGAAAACCCGGTCTCAGACTCATGCATCTGACGCAACTGATGGTCTGACCGTTTCTTGCCATGGCTTCCCTTCCCTGAAGGTTATTACGCGAAGAAGAGCAGCGATTGGCAACAAGATTCCCAGAAGCAATGCCGTCCGTAATCCACTGCTGGCCTCCATGGCGTGATGCGTGACTGGTAAACGCGTCCTCTGTTTGCGTCGCGTGCACAGCCAGCGCCGAGCCAAAAAGAAAAAAAAAGGAGGACCATACGCAACGCATGCATGTCCAAACTGCAGCAGCGCCCAAAACACAGTGAATATGCAGGGCTTAGTTACAGACAAGGAGCAAAATGATAAACACCCACCCAAGCGGAGCGGTAACAGCCAAGCGATAATGCAAGATTGCGCTTGCGCTCCGTGCCATACATAAATACGCTTCGACATGACAGGGCAGGGCAGGGCAGGACACGCACGTAGTACATACAGGTCACCCGTTTCGATCTCAATTCGTGTACTAGTATAATAGTAGTAGCTAGGATTAAGTTAGCAAGACAGGAGCTGTGAGGGGACCTGCCGGTATACTACTATCTAACCTTGGCTGCAGCTGCAACCCTCCTCCTACCTTGGTTTCTCTATCCCCTCTCCTCTGATCGGCTGGTCCCCGTTGCATTGGCCTTGGCCCTTGCCATGCCAACCTCATCAACGCCTCTCAACTCTAGCTAGCCAGCCACACCTCCTCTGCTCTGGTCCTCCCCGCCATTAGCCGGTAGCTGCCTAAGCTGCTAACCTTGCTATCTTAGCTACTTCTACTAGTCTAGTGCGTATTTTGTGTCCTGTACATGCTTAGTTCGTCCCCCGCCCCGACCTAACGTGCGAGTGCCGGACTGCTGCGGAAGGAAGGAAGGGAGGGAGGAGGCCGGGCATCAGGGACAAGGAAGACTAGCTCGACATTAATTTCGTTCCGGTAAGGGGAATCCGGAATCGTTCGGCATGGATAATCAGCGAGCCACCTCAACCTCAAAGGGAATCGGCTGCTAGCTAGGAGCTAGCGAGGAGGAGGGTTATCGGCTCCTCCGGCAATCCTGAGGCCGGCTAGCTGAGGGCGAGGCAGCGTCACGCCCGTCCGTATGCATGGAGAGCCAGAGGGTGGTGGTGGTGGTGGAGGACGCGGGCGCCGCGCGGTCGGCGCTGCAGTGGGCCGTCGGCAACTTCATCCGCGGCAGCGACTCCATCACGCTGCTCCACGTCTGCCCGCCGGCGCGGTCGCGCAGGAAGCGCCGCCGCCTCCGCCTCGGCGGCTTCCAGCTCGCGCTCGCCTTCAAGGACCTCTGCAACGGCATCGCCGAGGTACGCACGCACGTGGGCTCAGTGAGTCTCACCCACTCACGGGCAAATTAATTAGGAACAAAGGCAGCAGCACTGCAGCTGGTCGCTGCCCGGTTGGATTTTGCAAGCTGGTGGTAGGTTAAGTTAGCCGCTCGATTGCAATCAATCGGCCGGCGTGGCGTCGCTGTCGCGCCGTCAATTGGCCGCCGCTGTTGTTGATCAGCGTCGTCGGTCTCGTAGTCGGTCGACGTCCGGGTCCGGCTGACGATCCGGAGGATGCGCTGCAGGCCAAGGTGGAGATCGTGGTGACGGAGGGGGAGCTCGGGGAGACGGTGGTGGCGACGGTGAACCAGCTCGGCGCCTCCACGCTCGTCGTCGGCCTCCACGACAAGAGCTTCCTCTACAGGTGAACCATGAATTCGTATTCCGTTTGTCTCTTGTGAACTCTGAGCATGCAAGCTCGATCCAGAACCCGTTGTTGGACTGAATCTTTCGCTTGTTTATTACGGCGGGTGCGCGCAGCAGGGCGCCGAGCCAGTACAGCCGAGTCATCAGGAGCCTGGGCTGCAGGGTCCTCGCCGTCCGGCAGCACGCCACGGCGCGGGACGGCTTCCTGAACGCCGAGCTCACCCAGATCGAGACCGTGAACCTGCAGTAAGCAAGCACCACCTGTCTGTTGGCTTGGTTCGTTGGCTAGCTAGCTAGCAAGCAAGTAAAGCATGCGCCGGGTTTTTTTTTTTCTTCTTCTTCTTCGTCAGAATAGAAAACAACGGGCGGGCAATGGGTTGGTTCAGCTGCTGAGCATGGCACTGACACCCTTGGATTCCTGGGCTCCGATCGAGATTAGGTAACTCGGACATCGTGAATTTCATGATAAAACTATGCCTAGCCTAGGCGCTTCCAAAATGCAAATGGAGTTGGCCCCGCCCCGGCTCTGACGATTTTTTTGAAACCGATGTTCGTGAGAGGGGGCGGCGTTCAGGGTTGCCGCCGGGCGCCGGCGAGTCGAGCCCTTTTCGCGCCTGTCGATGTGTTAGCTCACTGACTAAAATTCCAAAATGCCGCAGCTTTCGTACTAAAGAAAAAAAAGTTTAAAAGCTAAGCAGTTAGCAGTACGCTGATAATGGTACAGCTTTCAGTTTGAGTATCGTCTGGCTCTCTGGCTGCCAACAACGCCACTGACCTACACCTTTTTTTTTTTTTTTGCAGCATACCACCGCCAAAGATCCCGTTCCCGATGTTCACGCTCCCCCTTGGCGTGATATGGAGAAGATCGAAGCGGAGAAAGTGATACTCAAACTGCGGGGAAGACGGAGGAACAGCAGAACAGGAACAGCACGGCAGGCATAGCTGAGCCTGTCCTGATGGCTAGTAGATATATACACGTACACGCACGCGTGCACATCAACGGAGGCGCAGCAAATCTGCGGATTGACGTAACTGTAATGACGACAGCGGCAGGCACAGAATGTTAGAGAGGAAGGGTATACTCCAGCTCCGGGAAAGACGGCCCCGTACTTGTATTATTAGATGATTAATCGACAGGTTGGTTTACTGGAAACTAGAGGAGCCATTCTGTTTTCTGAAGAAAAAGAAGAATGGAGCAAGGTTAGAGGACTGCCGGTTCTGATGTTAAGTCTGTAACCTCTCACGACCTGATGCTCTGTTATCCTTAAAATTGATCTAAGTTAGAAAACTTCAAAACTAAAGAGGTTTTGGTTTCTAAAGACTAATTTTTAATCCCTCCATTTTATTCCATTTTAGTACTTAAATTGTTAAATATAGAAACTAAAACTATCGGAGACTAAAATGCAACAAAATGGAGGCAGTAAAAATTACTCCATAGAAACTAAACACACAATAACTCAAAGTTAAAATGAAGTAGACATTAAGGGGGTGTTTGGTTTGAGTAATCACTCCATCCAATATGAGATGTTGCATCATAAGTTTATCTCTTAAATTCGGTGTTAGTACTAAATAACCATCTATGAGGAATGAGCTGGTGATTGATCAACTCATTCAATTTTACAAACCAAACAAAAAAAGTGAAGAATGAAAAGATGATAAGCTAACTTGTTTCTCAAACCAAACACCCTATAAAATAGAGGAAGCATATTCTCTGTCACAGAGTAAAACTCTAAGGGAGGCTTGCCAAAGCCAGCGAAAGCACTTTTAACTCTAGAGTTACAAACATTATAGAGTTTTGGGAACTTATAAATTGTTGGAGTAACTCTTTTACCAGTCTGCAACCTAAATAAGTAGTTTGAAGGTATTTATTTATCTACTACTTTCACTGGTTATGAGAAAATAATTTAGACTTCGGATGATGATTGTTCGATACCAGATGCGATGGAAAAAAACCTAATCGCTAGATGCCACATGTGAGAACTGATGAGGGCACATGCGGTGCCGAGGCCGTGCTGGTGTCGTGCCGGAAGATCCGGTATAAGGCCCCCCCCCCCCCCCCCCCTGGTCATAAGCCTTGAGCCTAGTCACCATTGAGCTTGCCCCCCATGCGCAGGACTTCAGGAATGACAATGAACTTGGGGGTGTATTATTCGCCATCATTGGAGAAGCTTTGTTCTGGACGCTGACAATGAACTTAATCACTATGATTAATCATTAAGATTGCAATAACTCCACCTTGTCACACAAACCAGATCTTGATCTGGGGCTTCTATTGATTTCGTTTACTCAACAACTGTCACCACCAGCAGGGTACAACTCACTCTATCCTAAAGCAAACAAAATATAAATTCTTAGAGTGCTAAGGAATACCATAGGGAAATCGGCAGGACAGGTGATCAGTTGGCATTTCATTCCAAGTCACCTCAAATGATTGCTTGTTGACTAGGAGTCCAGTCTTACAATAGTCAACATTCAGATAATAATATGATGTAACCACAGCAATACAATGTGCACTAGCCAAAATACGCATCTTGCATTACATCACGTCATCACCAGATTTTCTGCTCAATGATAGTACATCAATACTGCAACGGCCCAAACTCCCAACCAATATTTCTCAAAAGGATAACCCACCCATTATACTCAGAGTTATTGGTACTTGAAGAAAGTTCACATTTCACAAAGTATGAATCTACACATGAAGACCAGCTTCTCCAGCAACTCTTCTTTTCACACGTTCAGTTAACTGGCACGAACAAAATATGCTGCACTAGTTCCACACACATACCGCATAGAACATGTCATCTGAGTCTGAAAACTACACCCATTGCAAACCTATTTCCTATAGGCCAAAGGTATTCTCGCTAATTTACAGCTTTAAACTTAGTAGTAAATACGTAATACGCTTTAGGGCTGGTTTGGTGGCAAGGGAATTGGAGGGATTTCCTCCTTCCAATTCCCTTGTCACCAAACTAGCCTTTAGTGAAGTTAGGTCCAAACAACTAGCTTAAAATTTAACTAAACTTGGAGCCCACCACCAAAGCAACAGGTGGGCCTCAGTTCAAATATACAGGGGACAATGAACCATAAGTTTGCTCATACTGCTGTAGGTAGGATCACCAAATAACCCATCATACATTCATACTGTATGCCATCTCCAACAGCTTATCTATTTCTATACCCATATTTAAATTTCACTATACGAACAATACAGTCAATAATAATGCAAAACATAGTTTTGAATGACCATATGGGTGAACTACTGGACACGGTCTAAGTATAGGACCAATATGGGACCTCATATATTTTGAGCATAGAGGTCCTTGAAAGTCATCCACACGCAAAGAAAGTTCATCATGCAACCGATTAATGACTAGTTCAAATGATTTTGTTTCAACTTTTCAACAAAGTTAACTGAGTTCAGATATAGCATTAGATGTAATTGCAAAGAGATAAAAAACATACGTGCTAGCAGAGTTTATAGGTTAAACATATCCTCTAGTATTCTGCACAACATTTTTGCATGCATGACCAGAAATCATTACCTATTCCATTACTGTATCTCAAAATTTCACTTCGGGTTAAAGCCGGCTGTTTGAACTGCTGCAACTGTAATCTATAGAGACAAAAACACTGTATAAGTAGAAGCTGGTACGGATTTAAGCCAAACAAACATACCTAGTTGGCCAACCAAGAGTTCTACGCGGGGCTAACTACCTATCAATCATTGCACACATAACTAGAAACCAATTCCAGCTCCATCATAGTAAATGCATCACAAGTTTTAGTAGGCCAACCTGATAGGACTCTACTATTCTAAGCTGTTAAGGTCCAATTCAAGCAGTGACTGTTCGCTTCGGATTAAAACAGGTTGTTTGGACTGCTGTAGCTGCAATCTGTAAAGACAAAAATATTGTAGAAACAGTAGAAACCGGTATAGATTAAAGCCAAGCGAATAGGCTGATGATGATTTATTCTGGGGGGGGGGGGGATGACTAGTGCTGCAGATTGACCTAAATCTCCTTCACAAGTACAGATACTGACATGAGGTTCATAGTGTAAGTTAGCAAGAAGAAACTAAACTTAGCTAACACGATGAATTGTTATCTCAGTCCTTAACTAAAGTTCTCACATGAATGGGTAGATATAAAGAGCAATGATAATCAACCATGAAAGATAAGGGATATTCATTACAGCTGGGCAAAAGGGCTACAAGTTTCACTGCAAATGCATTTCTGCAGATTTTTACTTAACATCAGCTCCACTAAAAACCACATACGAATTATCTGGGAGGTTCCAACTAACACATGACGCAATCAGACTAAGGTCCTGTTTGGAACTCTAGAGCTAATAGTTAGCTAGCTAATAAATTATTAGCTGGATTGAGCCCGCTAATGAACTAATTGTTAGCTGTGAGGTAGCTAACAATTAGCTGTAGTATTAGTTGATGGTGTTTGAAACCCAACAACTAATTTTTAGTAGTTAATTATTAGTTTTAGAGGTTCCAAACGAGGCCTTAAGAGGTGATCTGCATTGACAGCTAAGTAGCACCATAATAGTAACAAAAAAAAAGAGAAAAGTATAAATGGCAAGAGACTGCATAGCAATTTTAAGAAAGGAGGTGACTGCTAGTATGTAGCACAGTAGCAGGTAAAAAAAACAGCAGTCATCACTTTAAATTGTGTGCCTACAGCATAATTAAGACTTTTTTTTCGAACCACAATCATGAATCACCATCCAGGGAGTTCATATCTGTCTGTCAAGCTCCTCGTCAGCCTTCTTCAGAAAAACATCCCAGCCACTCCCCTCACCCCAATCCAGCATATCATATGGCACAGCTGTCATCAATCCTGGCCTCACTGCACCCTGCTGCATGACCACCCGAAACTCCAGCTCAGACCCTCTCCCCTTCTCCTCAAGCTCCTCCCAAGTAAACAGCAGCGGCAAGGTATAACCACCCCATGGATTGAAATCTATGAGCTTGACTCGCCCATCTGTCCTCACATACACATCAAACGTATAATTGTTTGAAGCAAACTGTGGCTCAATCACTTCGTTGAAGAAAGCCTCAATTTTCGGTTGCACCTCGGAACTCCATCCAGGCAGTGATGGGTAGTAAGCTGATGGGTCTCTCTGGGACACAGCAACCAGCTTCTGCTCCCGAACGAAGCATCGGAACTCTGACTCAGGGCGTAGGCCTGGGTACCACTTGCGGAGGGCAAGGTAGTATTGGAACCCATCGTCCACCCAAGTATTCTCGTTATGTTCTTCTTCGGTTGCATCTTCAACATCACAGTCCCCATCATTTGTCTTGCCTCCCTCCGCACCTGTCTTGCTTGAATTACTTGGTGCTCCATTGGTGCCTTCGCAGCCACGAATCCCATCGGCATTTGGTCGAGCACCTTCCTCAGAACCGGCACTAACTTTTTGGGCATTCCGTCGAGCACCCTCCGGGCGCACGAAATCCTTGCATGATTGTCGCGCGGAGGCAAGGTCGTGGGCTACACAGTCGGAGGAGCGGAGCAGCATGGCAACCTCGGCGAAGCACGTGCACCGACTCGTGCCATCGGCAGACATGAAGGTGGCATCCTTGGGCGCGCTCCAGTTGAGCTTGGGGAGCGCGGCGCCGCCTAGCTCGGCGATGGCGGCGTCGATGGCCACCTCCAGCTCCGGGAATTCCGGCCGGAGCGGGTGGTCGGCGTCGGGGTCGAAGACGTCTTCGCTGCTGGAGCCGAAGAACAAGTCGGAGTTGAGGAGAGAGTCGGGGTCGGGGTGGTGCGCGTGGATGGGCGCGAAGGGCTGGCGGCCGGAAGTTATCGCCGGAAGGAGGAACGGTAGTGGCTCCTCATCAGCGCCATCTTCAGCGTCGGCGTCGGCGTTGGGGTAGGCCCGCTGGCCGGCGAGGTAGCGGAGGAAGGCGGCGGGGAGCGGGATGATGACGGTGGGGATGGAGTGGCGACGGAAGGCCGGGTACCACTCGTGGATTTGGCACCGGAGCAGCTCCTCGAGAAGCATCTCCTTTGCTTCGCTCCTGCAATTCGCGCGGCTTCACCGTGGCTGGGGCTCGCCGGAGTCTCTGTTCTCCTTATCGTCGGCTTCGTCTTTGGGTAAAAACCGAGATCGCTGCCCTCCGTCGTGGTCGTTCGTGTCTTGTTGGGTTGGGGGATTGAGAGTGAGTTTGGTGCGGTATGGTTATGAGGCCTACATGGTACTTCAACATGGGCCGTTTTGGGATGTCAACAGATTGGGCTGCCCATCACGAGGCTCTGTTTGGTGGAGATACATCATCTACAAATTCATTAAATATTGATTTACGTTCAACCTTTTCTTCTAAACATTCTAACTTCACCTGCTCTAGCAGCTCTACCATGGATTGTTGCGCCTCTAATTAGGGCACGTGGATAGAACCCGACTAAGGCCTTGTTCGTTTGTGTCGGATTGGTGGGTCGGAACGATTCCGAGCCAGATTGCTTCTCTAATTTATATAAACTTTGATTAGCCGGAATGATTCCGGGTACAATCTGATGTAAACGAACAAGGCCTAATGGAGGGGGAGGGGGACTCGAGGGTGGTCGATCTTCATGAAAGTAGGTAAGCAAAAACGAGGTAGATATTACAAATAGTAGCCTAAATGGTTTTATACCGGCCAAGGTTGAATGTGACCAAGCGATGGAGAGACACTGAAACCATGATGATCTCGACTCATTTTCCGAACAATTGCAAAACCATAAACTAGAACTGATAGACGCAAAAGACTCAAGAGTCTATAGCATGAACTAAGGGATCTCATAGATCTCTTTCGTAGGTCCAAGAAATCACAAGAACAATAGAAGCAAGTCCCTCCCAACTCTTGGCTGCAATACCATATGGTAGATTAATCTATACTACTTATTAAGAAGGTAAGAGTAGTCTGTCGTTCTGCCTTTAATTGATCCGGACCGTCCGTGGCACGGTAGCCGCTCGCGATCCATCGGCTGCGCTCCCGTCCTCCCACGATAGCCACGAGCAACCTCTCCTTCTCTGGAACCGACGTCGTCGCCCTCTCCCCCTCCCTCTCTCTCCGTTCCTCTCGTCTCGCTTCTTCACTCGGAGGCCCCAACCTACTCGGCTTCACCAGATCGCGCCGGACACGGTCGTTGGGCCGCCACCATGATCTCGACGCGGCTCACTCTCGACCACTCGCCGGCCCGCCCCTTCCTTGCTCGAGCTGCCGCCATGCCCCCATCCGAGATCGGCACCCCCTGTGCCCCCTCGCTCTCGGCCACTCGCCGCCCCCGCTCGAGACGCTGACACGCCCTCGTCCGAGATCCGCGCCCCATGTGCCCCCTCCGCTCCATCCACGACCGCGCCCCCCCCCCCCCCGTTTGAGCCGCCACCATGCCCCCGTCCGAGATCAGCGGAGATGGACGTGGATGGTGTCGCGCGCGTCGTTCGACACCAACCGCAGCAGCGTGCGTGGGGCCACGGCGGCGCCTAGGCTCATGTCCGTGGACCACCACCTAGATTCGATGACCACCGCCTCCATCTGCGCGCCCTAGCAAGGTCGATGTCGCGGGCTGCCGCCGGCGAGGTGGCCATCCTTGGCATCCGTGCCCCAGCACGCGACCACGAGAGCAGAACCCTTCTCCCGCCACATCCTCATCACCCCCGATGCCAAACCTGGCGCCTGGGCTCATATATTTATGCAATAGGGATTTGGGTTAAGATTCAACAAGACTCAGGAACACTTCCCTACTCTAGATGAAGTTGAGGGTATGAGTGAGTTGTTTCCCCTATTTGTTAATTTATTATTCTTGAATTATACCAATCGACTGAATCCTTTTTCGGTACGCTGCTCCTGCGCTAGCCGGCCACCTCCACCTTGCTTGAGGTCGTTGCGACAGGAAAGAAGGGGTACACGTGTATGTGTGATCCCGGGCGTTGAGCTCAGTAGGTATGATGGTTGGACCAGGATTGATGAGGGTGATTTGTCTTTTCCTACTCGTGTTCTTTGATCTGTGTCGACTTAATTTGCGTTCTTTTGTCAATGGAACATCCATCCCAGGTACCTTTGGAGCACCCAAAAAGATTCTATATAGGGATGACATTTAGGGCCTGTTTGGCATGGCTCTAGAGCAAAACTCCAAGGAGGAGCCGGCTAGAGCATGCCAAACACCCTAACTCCAGAGTTGTAAACTCTATGGAGTTTTTGGAGCTGCAGTACAATTTTTTGGAGTACCTCTTTTGCTGCTCTGAAAACTCCAAAAAAGCAACCTAGTCATGGAGTTTTGAGTTATTTACCCACCATTGCCACTGGTTATGAGAAATAATCTAAACTCTGGAGCAGAGCTGCTCCACCTAGAGTTTTAGAGTAGAGCTGCTCTGGGGTGAAGCAGAGCCATGCCAAACACACCCTTAGCCATGGTGCAGATAATAAGTTCCTTGGAGGTAATATTTATCCGTTTTAAATTCTTAGAAGGTGTCGTTTCAATATTTTTGATGACTCGCATGAATAGATTTTTTGTATGATCACGCTATTTTGATGTTTCCATGCGGAGTAGTGGCAAAGAATTTTTGTTGCCTGAAGACCACACAATGTCGATTATGGACTAGAGATTGCACGAAGTTGGGAAATATATCACCTTAGACAAATTTGATAAAACGGCTCACCCATTTGCAATACTAGCTGCAGATTTTCCTCCAACTGCTCCTCAACCCTTGCATGTTCGCTTCTGCAAAGATATTGAATTACAAGGAGGAAAACTGGTAATCTCTAGCTCTGTTACATTGGACACTTTCATAAGTAGACAAAAAGAATTTTGTATTTTTTTGGACTTTATTATGGTATTTTTCCTTACAAGACAGAAAAGGTATTTTGCCTTACAAAAACCACAAATAGGACTATGAAATGTTGCAAATGATATGCCAATAAAAACAAGGATGATAAATTTTAGCCTCCATACACCACATATATGCTTCTTACCTTCTTACAAAAAACATAGTCAACACAGAAATGTACTTTCTATATTTTTTGAAGTCCTCAAAATAATTGACAAGCACAGC
This sequence comes from Zea mays, assembly GCF_902167145.1. NCBI lineage: Eukaryota > Viridiplantae > Streptophyta > Magnoliopsida > Poales > Poaceae > Zea > Zea mays. The sequence continues at coordinate 28,729,083 of NC_050098.1, read as the reverse complement.
AAGACCATAAGCAAGAGGTAGCTGCCCAACATTTTCCAAGATCTCAACTCTCTTATTACCATCCCCAATATTTCATTCTTCAGATTCTTCACCAAAACTTGATTGTTACTCCTCTCAAGGCCACAAAAACAGTAGAACCAAAGACAAGGAGACTAAGTGGAAATAAACCAAACTTACGTGGGTTCAAACTTGCAACTGTCCACTGTTACAAAAACTACAAATTTCATTGTAAAAAGAAGCTACTCGGGTATTGAGAGTCTAGCAGCAAAAAACAAAGAGACGATGTTAAAAAGATAAAAATGGATCATCACTAAGGAATAATTTATGTGTACTACTTTCTTGAAGATAAACGGTAAATGAATTGTGTTGATGAAAGACTCAAACAGTAACCAAGCTACATGACTGTAACACCCCTGGTGTTACTATAACTAAAACTTGAGCATGGCATCATGAGCATTGACATTGCATATGTTTGACACACCTAGAGTGCATTCACTAGGCAAAAATTTCAAACAAGTTGTGTTGTTTTAATGTTTTTGCAAATGAAACCCTGGATAATGGACTTAACCCTAAATAGTGGTTAAAGGGGTAAAACTTAACCCAAGTTAAGAAAACCTAAAAGCTTTAGGGTAAAAGTCATAAAATGACCCTAAGAATAAACTTGAATCACTTTTATACCCCTGGGATACCAGAAACTCTAATTGGAACCCTGAAAGCTCTAAGTCCAAACCCTAGGGGCTTATGTGCAAAAGTGATGAACCTTTGGACTAAAGTATAAAAACTACTATGTTTGGATATATAAAGTCATTTGGTTCACAAATATGTGAATTTACAAGCCAAACCCTGAGATTTGGACTTAAGTGCAAAATGGACCTCATTTGAGTTCTACACTAAGTCTGAAATTCAGTGTTAAAGGCTCCACTTTAGGGCTTTGTAGCTTGCAAAGCATAGGGTTTTTGCCCTAGGTCACCACATCAAAGTTGAAGACCAATTATAGGAGAACAACTTTGCTAAAGAGTGTGAGCTTAGTTGTTATGAGAAATTTAGAGAAAAACCCAATCAAAAAACTGGCTGTCAGGCTGTTTGATCTGAAATTCAGAATAGCAGATGACTGACATCAACTTTCAGCTCAAATTCGAGCATGATCCAGTGCTCAAATGTGTTCAAGTCCTATAGTCGAATTGTAGATGGTACATTGCTCTACAATTTTGTTTGAGAAAGGCAATCGAGTTGCTGCACAAAATTGGGAGTATATAACCCTGCAAAACACGCTGTCAGGTGCTCTGATATGGGTGTTCTGATGGTACAGTAACCCGAACAGATTTGATCGCCAGCGTGACAAACCTCCACCGCCGGTGACCTCCCCGCGTCAAAATTCGTGCCGCCGCCGCCCGGATTCATGCACGGTGGGGGATGGATAACGCCGGGAAAAGGATGACTCATACGTGGCACCCTCTCCCGGGCCCAGCCGGAGTTACCCACCGGCGACCACCGTGACTCAGGGAGCTCTCGCCGCGCTGTCACACATGCCGTGATTTCCTCGCTGTGCCTCCTACCAACGTGTTATGCATGCGCTTGCGATGTTATCCGTGGCCGAAGGTCGACTGTTGGGTCGCCGTGGCTATAAATAGCACGGTGGTCCACGGCGAGGTGTTTTCCTCTTTACCAGCACACCCATCGCAATCCAAAATTCGCCGTGTCTCCTCTCCCACTCTCCAAATTGGTTGTACACGGGGAATCAGGGGTCCTTTACGACCGTGTAGCCAAAATCCCATCCCTTAATTTCACTCGTGGACGCCACGACACGATTTTTCCCCAATTCCGTCTGCCGCACCGTGAGGAATAGCCCTCCCGTGGCCAGCCTGTTCTGGTGAGTCGCCATTCAATTCATGTGTTGTTTCCGAATCTCTCCATGCTTGTGAAGCTCTCGGTGACGTCCGTTTGCTCAGTTCGGCCATGGTTGTGTGGGAACGTGAGCTCGACGCCCCGGTTTCCGCCCTCAGCGTGGGCAGAACATTTTCTTGGAGCGCCATCCGAAATTGAGGACCGTTCTTAGGTCACCTTAGGTCCGTAAAGCCTCTCCGACAGTTAGTTTGAACAATCGTCACCGATCATGGCCGGTACAAACCTTGTCCGTGATAAACGAACAACGCGGCGTGGTCAGGGGTAATCGCGGGGAAGAAACAGAAACCGGAGGGCCTTTCTGTGAAATGTCAGTGACCCCAGGAAATAGTAACCGAACCCGCTTCCTGTTAGATAAAACCTCGAGGGCTTTTCTGCAAAGCCGCCATCGCGCGCGCGGGCGCGGGCGCAATTCTGCTGCTGTTGGGCCGACCTGGGCTGGTTTCGGCCCAAGCCTGTTCATCGTTTTCTTTTTTCTATTTCTAGCAAACTTTAAAAATGTGTAGAAAAATGTAGAAAAATGCTAAAATTGTGAAACTAATTTTCCTAGGTTTGTTATTTTCTATAGTATTTAACAAAAATAAGTTGGTGATTTTTAGTGGAAGTAAGAAATTTTAGGGTATTTAAAGTAGTTAAAAGTCTTGATTATAGATTTTTAGAAAATAATTGATAGGTCCTAAAATGCCCAAAATTTTTATATGAGTGTTATTCAATATTGAGAAGCCTTGGGTAAAGTTTGAATTGATTTGGACCTTGTTTGATCACCAAACCCCAAAACACCCCCCTGCCCTATGAACTCCTTTACCGACTCCGGAAACCCTAAGTTCCCGGAACTCCGTGAAGGCAAGTTGTATTCAAGACATAACTAATAAGTTTATGTTATCTTTGCATCCTCATGAGCATCCCATGGCATCCATTCTTATACTTATGTATGGTTATGAGTAGAACGTGAAGAAGAGGTAGAAGTCCCCGAAGAGCAAGTGCAACCACCTTTGGACACTCAGGCCAGGAATAGTTTTTGCTTCGACATTTGTGGATCCGAGCCTGAATCACCTGTTAACGAAGGCAAGCCCCGGTGCATTTGCCACCTCCTTGTGTTTTAAAAATCTTTTTCACTTGCTTGATGCATTAGGTGATAGGAGTTGATTGCTAAAACAATTCCTGCATTACCTTCCTTGAACTTGATTACCTTCCTTGATCACCTGTTTTACAAAAGATTTTTGATGCTTAGCATTGCTTTAGAAAAACAAAATGTTTTGTTTTTACAAAAGTTGATGTGGCAAAAGTGGGTGGGATGTTTTCGAAAATAAAACTTGATGGTGGATCCATCAGGGCCTTGATGGATTCAACATCGGAAAAGATGTACCTCTGCCAGGTACCAAACTTTGGGTTTTAAATGATTAAGCTGAGACCGGGCGGTTGACTTGCACGAGAAAGGAGTCTCGGTGTAGTGTCTCCGTCTGAGTCGATTAAGGACCGTCTCGATGTAGGCCTGCTGACCGAGGACCCTTTAACTGGTCACATGCCTCGTCATGGGTAAGCCTTGCCTCGGGCAGACTAAGGCCGGAATAAGATACCACGAAATGGGAGTGGAGCGGTGGCGAGAGTAGCGTGTACCCTCCGTGGCAAGAGGCTGGACGGTGGTGTATCTGTGCTCTCGGTTTGCGTGAACCTGATCCGGTCTTAAGAACCCCGGTGGCGGGTTGACATATGCAAGGGTTAAGTGCTACATATGTCGTGTGATCGGAGATCCTCAGCTGAGTATAATCGATTCGGATCGCCGTACCTCCGCGGTTATGGAGACTTGGCCACTGACTTACACGTAGCATTCCACTAAAGACGATGGGCTCTTGTTAAGAAATTGGCTAGTGCAGGACCAGTGATTGAACTAGGATAGAAAGAACTCTAGCACAGGTAATTTTACTTAACTTGACAAATTAAAACTGGATTTTTAAGGATCCACTTTAGTAAGCATTTCTGCAAAACAGAGTCTTTGAATATTGAAAAGCCTTACCTTGACTCCCACATAACCAGCATACCCTTGAGAGTCTTTTCTTTAGTCGGGTAAGACTTGCTGAGTATTCCATACTCAGGGTTTATCCCTTTGTTGTTTTTAGGTGAGGAAGTAGCAGACTTTTGCTACTTCTGTGCCAAGGTGGTTCCAAAAGAAGAAAATCAAGACTGAAGTGCGGGAGGACTCGGTCCTCCACCTAGGATCTTTTGCTTCTGTCTTCTCGGGAGGAGTTTTTGCCTCCCCTGGTTTGTATAATATTACTCCTATGCACTCACTTTTAGGCTGGTCTGTAATAATATAACTCAAGCTTACTTTTGAAATAAATGTAAGATTATGTAATTCGCTTCCGCATTTCTTCATCTCCGATGTTCTGTAATGTCTACAAGATGGGTGAGACGTTCCTGGTGAGGTAAGGAAAGATACCGAACTTGTCAAGTAGTTCAGGGGCACCTACAGGGTTGTCTGATGTCCGTTGGACAAGGACAACTGTAGGTGGGCCTAATTACTTGGGAGGTTCCGTCACAGCTGGTATCGGAGCGTAGCCCTTCTTGGCAGATATTATGAAGCATCTTCAAAAGGATTTTTAAGAGTCTTACCTAAAAATTCTTTTCTCTTCTTACCTAAGTATTCTGAAGAAGTCTATCTTAAAGACCAGATAGGAAGAGTGCAACATATAGAAGGTTGAATCGACTAAGGTTGATTCTGTACTTACACATGCATCATGCTAAGTACTATATTAATAAAATTTCCCCCTTAGAGAAATGCTGTCGCGCACCAGAAAGACCGCGCGCAAATCTACTAGACCCACTGGCGTACCCTGCCATTAACTTACTCCAAGACATGAAGAAAGTAGCAGTGGTAGCAACGATCCTATCAGGATCTGGAAGCACAAGTTGAACTGCTTCAATCAGAACTCCGTCACAGGAATGATCTATGGGTCGTGGATGTAGCCATCTGCTACTTGCAAGACCAACTCGCGAAACGAGATTTAGCACTCGATTGGGTGGTTAACTCTCGTTTACTCGTCTGGGCTAAGGAAGCCAAAGCTCGAGCCCGTGTGGAGGAGCTTAGCTTAGCCATGGATAACTTGCAGGTCTGTTGTAATGCACTACATGAAGAAGTGCATGTGTTGTATTCACAACTGCACCCGAACGTCCCTGCGAATCTTGTCGGGACAGAAGCCGGACCTTCTCATGTAGCGGGAGAAGCACGTGATGGTGAACCGGACCTTTTCAGGCCCCCTCCCTCTATGAAGTTGGTTAACGAATGGTCTTCTACGCCCAACAGTAAAGCTACCAAAAGTGAAAAGAAGTGGCTTATCAGGTGCCCTTAACATTGGCCAGACAGGACTTTCCTACTAATATGATTGTTCTGAAAAGCCAAGACATGGATGTCATCTTGGGCATGAACTGGTTAGCCCAGCAAAAAAAAGCAATTCTCAACCTTGATCCGAGAGCCATCAGGTTGAGTTATGACCAATAGAGAGTTGATGACTTGGTTGCCTAAACCCAAGAATTAGGCTTTAGTGAACCATGACCCGACCCAAAGTCGAATTTTCCGTTATCATTCCATGACCACACCCGTACAAGTAAATGCCTAGAGAATTTCTTTGTCGGACCTAGAGTATACCTAGACTTCAAACAAGGATCTCAAGTCGTGCCTCCTTTTAGAGCCATTCTCTTGATCAGCTGATGCAGGTTGAAGTCTCTAGTATAGTTGGCCTCTCCTTGTGGATTGTCAGGTTACTTTATTAACCCAACCTAGGAAAGACATGTCCGACCATTTCCTTGAATTTGATGCCTTTGGTTTCTTCATATCTATCGAAGGCATACCAACTTAAGCCTTGACCTTGTGATCTCTGCGATGGGCATAGAAATATGATTGGGCTGAATTAACAGTCTCCCATCGTACTCCTTCTATCAAGTTTAGATTATGGCCATGCCTTGGGCCATGATCTATTTGGCTCCTTACTTGTGACCATCTTTATTAGTGGAGTATTTCGTTGTGTATAATCACCCTTGCTCAATCTATTGGTGACATGGTTAAGGACTTATGGTACCGCGGCGAAGCTGAGAGCCTCCTATGAATGTGCACCCAGGATTTTGCTGCTTGGCGCATGTCGGTATCGAGGTCTCTAGTCATGATCCATTATGGAATTACACTGATGTGTTGTCTTCCATTGACCTTTCCTTGAAACACTCTCTATGTTGTCTTGAAGAGATCAAGCAACATCTGTCATTTCCATTGGATCAAAAGGGCATACCACTTTCATGTGTGGTCTTATTTCTTTTGATCTTGGTAGTGACTACTCACACAAGTTCCCTTTGCATCCTTTGTGTAAAGGGGAAGCCTTGGAGCTTTTTAGTGTAAGAAAACAACTAATTAGCTCTCAAATTGGAGATTGACTTTCCCCTGCTGCTGAAATGCAGGAGTTTGTTCATTCGCTTTCCTAATTAATCTATGTATTCCCTAACCAAGTGGATAATTCATCTCGCTTGAAGAAACGGATGAACAACCTGACCAAATGGATTTCTATCCAAATGCATGACCTTTGGCTTGCAAATGTGAACTCTCAACCCTTGGCTTACCGATGGTACTGAGAGGACTTGCTCAATGTCAAAAGTAGTTCAACAAGTTGGTTTCACTAACGTGCAACTGCCTGGTGAACGAAGGTTGAGTTTAGAGATCATTTTATCAAGTTGTCTAAGCTCATTTTTGTACAACCCCTCTTAAGGAAGAATTTTCAAGAATTGAGATTAAGTCGGTCAATAACCACCTAACCATCGCTCTAGTCGTGCCTCGATTGCCTCATATATGCTTTTCCAGCATAAGTGATTGGGTCGAGCCATGTCTAGTGCCCGATAAAATGGACTAGTTGCAAAGTCCGCATTTTTAGATCCCTCCACTGGTGATTTTTCTTGAATCAATATCACCTTTCGTGAATTTGGATTCCCTGGCTAACATGAGTTGACCGTGATGTTACTCGACATTCACACTCGTCTCGTGTGCTATGAACTCACTGTAACCACTTGTTGGTAAACCTCTTTTTGTGTGTTTTACCCAAGATGGTGCATCTGATTCTATTTGGGTAAAGTTGCATGATTGCCACCCAACAGACCCAGATAGTACAGTGTCATCAGAAAAAGCAAGTTGCACACGTGGAAATGGGAAGACATTAGTATGGACTTCATTGTGGGATTAACCAGGACTACAAAAGGGTATGACTCTATCTGGGTTATTGTTGATCGGCTTACGAAAATTACTCATTTTCTGCCAGTCAAGACAGACCACCCAGTCATTGTCTATGCCCAATTGTACATTGCTCGTATTCTTAGTCTGCATGGTGTTCCGAAAACCATAGTGTCGGATCGTGGACCTCAATTCGTATCCAAATTCTGGGAAGAACTTCATAAATCCCTGGGTACTAAACTGCTCCACCGTTCGGCCTATCATCTTCAAACCAGTGGACAGACTGAGAGGGTAAACCAAATACTGGAAGATATGCTACGGACATGTGTTCTGGAATTCCCACAGAAATGAGGTGAATGTTTGCCCTTAGCGGAGTTTTCATACAATAATAGTTATCAAGAAAGTATTAAGATGGCACCCTTTGAAGCTTTATATGGACGACGGTGTCGGACTCCGCTAAATTGGTCTGAACCTGGAGAAAGATACTTCTTTAGACCTGATATGGTGAAAGAGGTTGAAGAAAAGGTTCAGAGAATTATCCATAATATGAAGAAAGCTCAAGCACGGCAAAAGAGTTATGCAGACAAACGGCGAATGCCCTTATATTTCCTGGAAGGAGACTATGTCTACTTGAAGGTCTCACCAATGAAGGGTGTATCGCGTTTCGGAGTTAAAGGAAAACTTGCACCACGATATATTGGTCCTTTTCTTATTCTGGAAAGATATGGGCCAGTGGCGTATCGACTCCAGCTCCCCGAAACATTGTCTGCTGTGCATAATGTGTTCCACGTGTCACAACTGAAGAAGTGTCTTCGGGTTCCTGATCGAACCGTTGAAATAACTGATGTTGTCCTGGAACCGGATTTAACATACTCGGAACATCCTATTCAAGTTCTGGATCAAAAGGACAGGGTCACCCGAAGAAAGACTCTCAAGTTCTACAAGATACAGTGGAACCAACATTCGGAAGATGAGGCTACTTGGGAAACTCAAGACTTCTTGAATAAGAATTTCCCAGGCTTTTTAGCCTCATGTAAATTATAAAGCCTGTATAGCTGTTGTAATAAAGAAGTAACCCCCACATCACCCCTGTCTTGTACCAAAAATAAGGAAATAAAAATGTGATGCGTTTCCTTTACCATTACTTACCCTAAGATTTTTAATCTCGGGACGAGATTCTTTTATGGGGGGAAGGATGTAACACCCCTGGTGTTACTATAACTAAAACTTGAGCATGGCATCATGAGCATTGACATTGCATATGTTTGACACACCTAGAGTGCATTCACTAGGCAAAAATTTCAAACAAGTTGTGTTGTTTTAATGTTTTTGCAAATGAAACCCTGGATAATGGACTTAACCCTAAATAGTGGTTAAAGGGGTAAAACTTAACCCAAGTTAAGAAAACCTAAAAGCTTTAGGGTAAAAGTCATAAAATGACCCTAAGAATAAACTTGAATCACTTTTATACCCCTGGGATACCAGAAACTCTAATTGGAACCCTGAAAGCTCTAAGTCCAAACCCTAGGGGCTTATGTGCAAAAGTGATGAACCTTTGGACTAAAGTATAAAAACTACTATGTTTGGATATATAAAGTCATTTGGTTCACAAATATGTGAATTTACAAGCCAAACCCTGAGATTTGGACTTAAGTGCAAAATGGACCTCATTTGAGTTCTACACTAAGTCTGAAATTCAGTGTTAAAGGCTCCACTTTAGGGCTTTGTAGCTTGCAAAGCATAGGGTTTTTGCCCTAGGTCACCACATCAAAGTTGAAGACCAATTATAGGAGAACAACTTTGCTAAAGAGTGTGAGCTTAGTTGTTATGAGAAATTTAGAGAAAAACCCAATCAAAAAACTGGCTGTCAGGCTGTTTGATCTGAAATTCAGAATAGCAGATGACTGACATCAACTTTCAGCTCAAATTCGAGCATGATCCAGTGCTCAAATGTGTTCAAGTCCTATAGTCGAATTGTAGATGGTACATTGCTCTACAATTTTGTTTGAGAAAGGCAATCGAGTTGCTGCACAAAATTGGGAGTATATAACCCTGCAAAACACGCTGTCAGGTGCTCTGATATGGGTGTTCTGATGGTACAGTAACCCGAACAGATTTGATCGCCAGCGTGACAAACCTCCACCGCCGGTGACCTCCCCGCGTCAAAATTCGTGCCGCCGCCGCCCGGATTCATGCACGGTGGGGGATGGATAACGCCGGGAAAAGGATGACTCATACGTGGCACCCTCTCCCGGGCCCAGCCGGAGTTACCCACCGGCGACCACCGTGACTCAGGGAGCTCTCGCCGCGCTGTCACACATGCCGTGATTTCCTCGCTGTGCCTCCTACCAACGTGTTATGCATGCGCTTGCGATGTTATCCGTGGCCGGAGGTCGACTGTTGGGTCGCCGTGGCTATAAATAGCACGGTGGTCCACGGCGAGGTGTTTTCCTCTTTACCAGCACACCCATCGCAATCCAAAATTCGCCGTGTCTCCTCTCCCACTCTCCAAATTGGTTGTACACGGGGAATCAGGGGTCCTTTACGACCGTGTAGCCAAAATCCCATCCCTTAATTTCACTCGTGGACGCCACGGCACGATTTTTCCCCAATTCCGTCCGCCGCACCGTGAGGAATAGCCCTCCCGTGGCCAGCCTGTTCTGGTGAGTCGCCATTCAATTCATGTGTTGTTTCCGAATCTCTCCATGCTTGTGAAGCTCTCGGTGACGTCCGTTTGCTCAGTTCGGCCATGGTTGTGTGGGAACGTGAGCTCGACGCCCCGGTTTCCGCCCTGAGCGTGGGCAGAACATTTTCTTGGAGCGCCATCCGAAATTGAGGACCGTTCTTAGGTCACCTTAGGTCCGTAAAGCCTCTCTGACAGTTAGTTTGAACAATCGTCACCGATCATGGCCGGTACAAACCTTGTCCGTGATAAACGAACAACGCGGCGTGGTCAGGGGTAATCGCGGGGAAGAAACAGAAACCGGAGGGCCTTTCTGTGAAATGTCAGTGACCCCAGGAAATAGTAACCGAACCCGCTTCCTGTTAGATAAAACCTCGAGGGCTTTTCTGCAAAGCCGCCATCGCGCGCGCGGGCGCGGGCGCAATTCTGCTGCTGTTGGGCCGACCTGGGCTGGTTTCGGCCCAAGCCTGTTCATCGTTTTCTTTTTTCTATTTCTAGCAAACTTTAAAAATGTGTAGAAAAATGTAGAAAAATGCTAAAATTGTGAAACTAATTTTCCTAGGTTTGTTATTTTCTATAGTATTTAACAAAAATAAGTTGGTGATTTTTAGTGGAAGTAAGAAATTTTAGGGTATTTAAAGTAGTTAAAAGTCTTGATTATAGATTTTTAGAAAATAATTGATAGGTCCTAAAATGCCCAAAATTTTTATATGAGTGTTATTCAATATTGAGAAGCCTTGGGTAAAGTTTGAATTGATTTGGACCTTGTTTGATCACCAAACCCCAAAACACCCCCCTGCCCTATGAACTCCTTTACCGACTCCGGAAACCCTAAGTTCCCGGAACTCCGTGAAGGCAAGTTGTATTCAAGACATAACTAATAAGTTTATGTTATCTTTGCATCCTCATGAGCATCCCATGGCATCCATTCTTATACTTATGTATGGTTATGAGTAGAACGTGAAGAAGAGGTAGAAGTCCCCGAAGAGCAAGTGCAACCACCTTTGGACACTCAGGCCAGGAATAGTTTTTGCTTCGACATTTGTGGATCCGAGCCTGAATCACCTGTTAACGAAGGCAAGCCCCGGTGCATTTGCCACCTCCTTGTGTTTTAAAAATCTTTTTCACTTGCTTGATGCATTAGGTGATAGGAGTTGATTGCTAAAACAATTCCTGCATTACCTTCCTTGAACTTGATTACCTTCCTTGATCACCTGTTTTACAAAAGATTTTTGATGCTTAGCATTGCTTTAGAAAAACAAAATGTTTTGTTTTTACAAAAGTTGATGTGGCAAAAGTGGGTGGGATGTTTTCGAAAATAAAACTTGATGGTGGATCCATCAGGGCCTTGATGGATTCAACATCGGAAAAGATGTACCTCTGCCAGGTACCAAACTTTGGGTTTTAAATGATTAAGCTGAGACCGGGCGGTTGACTTGCACGAGAAAGGAGTCTCGGTGTAGTGTCTCCGTCTGAGTCGATTAAGGACCGTCTCGATGTAGGCCTGCTGACCGAGGACCCTTTAACTGGTCACATGCCTCGTCATGGGTAAGCCTTGCCTCGGGCAGACTAAGGCCGGAATAAGATACCACGAAATGGGAGTGGAGCGGTGGCGAGAGTAGCGTGTACCCTCCGTGGCAAGAGGCTGGACGGTGGTGTATCTGTGCTCTCGGTTTGCGTGAACCTGATCCGGTCTTAAGAACCCCGGTGGCGGGTTGACATATGCAAGGGTTAAGTGCTACATATGTCGTGTGATCGGAGATCCTCAGCTGAGTATAATCGATTCGGATCGCCGTACCTCCGCGGTTATGGAGACTTGGCCACTGACTTACACGTAGCATTCCACTAAAGACGATGGGCTCTTGTTAAGAAATTGGCTAGTGCAGGACCAGTGATTGAACTAGGATAGAAAGAACTCTAGCACAGGTAATTTTACTTAACTTGACAAATTAAAACTGGATTTTTAAGGATCCACTTTAGTAAGCATTTCTGCAAAACAGAGTCTTTGAATATTGAAAAGCCTTACCTTGACTCCCACATAACCAGCATACCCTTGAGAGTCTTTTCTTTAGTCGGGTAAGACTTGCTGAGTATTCCATACTCAGGGTTTATCCCTTTGTTGTTTTTAGGTGAGGAAGTAGCAGACTTTTGCTACTTCTGTGCCAAGGTGGTTCCAAAAGAAGAAAATCAAGACTGAAGTGCGGGAGGACTCGGTCCTCCACCTAGGATCTTTTGCTTCTGTCTTCTCGGGAGGAGTTTTTGCCTCCCCTGGTTTGTATAATATTACTCCTATGCACTCACTTTTAGGCTGGTCTGTAATAATATAACTCAAGCTTACTTTTGAAATAAATGTAAGATTATGTAATTCGCTTCCGCATTTCTTCATCTCCGATGTTCTGTAATGTCTACAAGATGGGTGAGACGTTCCTGGTGAGGTAAGGAAAGATACCGAACTTGTCAAGTAGTTCAGGGGCACCTACAGGGTTGTCTGATGTCCGTTGGACAAGGACAACTGTAGGTGGGCCTAATTACTTGGGAGGTTCCGTCACAATGACTATTATTATGCTATATTCATATGAGAACATTCTTTATTTTTCTCTACTACTCCTTATGTTTGTATCGTAGGTGTCCACATTCGAGGATGGTCCACGGTTCTGCCGTCACGCTCCCTCCACGCTCCATCCGTTCTCCGCGCTCGATCCTCGAATCCCGCGGCTCCATCCTCGAATCCCGCGCTCCCTCCATGCTCCATCCGCCTCCCTCCGCGCGCGCTGCCACCCCGGTCCACGATTCCCCCACTTCCCCGTCACTACCCCGAGCGATGCGCTCGCACATCCAGAGCACTCCCGACCCCTCCGGCAACAACTCGGAGGGGTCGAGGCCGAATTCGCCGATGAGAAGGGGGCGATGGAGAGGCTGGCGATGGCCACGAGGGCGTTCTCCGCTTCGGCCTCCGGCAGAGGCACTGGCGGTGAGGTCGGCCATAGCATGGGGAGGAAGACCACGGCGGCACGGTGAGGAGAAGTCTGGCCTCCATGCACGCAAACGTCGACTCACCCGCGGCTGCTGCTCCACGGGCCTCGGCTCCGCTCCACCCTTCCATAAATGGCACAGGATCTACTCTATCGTGGATGCCGCGCCTCCCCCTTCCATAGACAGGTGGATCCACAGCTTCCTCGACGCAATCAATGCCTCTCTCATGGAAGGAATTCGCGCCAAATCTACGCTAGATGGGATCCATGTGGGCGATATGGATCGCCGAAATCCACACCTCACCATCGGCCCCCTTCCATCCTCGGTGCCCTCCTACCATCGGTGGCACGGGATCTCGGTGATGGAAGGGTAGGGGCAGCACGGGATCTATTGTATTTTTACGATGCAGTGGCGGGCATTGGAGACGGGTTCGTGTGGGATGTCGACTCCCAGCTCTACTACCACATCAGGTAGCTGCTTCCTTTCTCTCTACGTGTTGTAGCGTTCCACTGATTGGGCGTCGATGGTAGAATTTCATGATGAACTAATGAAAGGAAGGTTTGCCGCTTGCGTGCGACCTGTCTCCCCCCCCTTTCTGTTCAATTGATTGATGGTTGCTTCTCTCACGTAGTTGTTATTTTCACTTGAATATATTCCTCTATCTTGTTTTTTGCTGCTGCAGACGGAGGTTGATTACCTTGGCCAACTTTAGTTCCTCTTTGTTACTTCTGTCGGATAAGACAGAGATAGGGTTTAAAGGCAACAATCGGAACTTTTTGTGCCTAAATATAGTCACGGCACTTTCACAAGCATCATTTGCAAATCTGAACACTAGGCTTGATATTACTTTGTTTTCATGTTAACAAACGGAAGAGGTTATTATGGATCCAGTAGGAATTCTGTGACATGGTTTTACTCCTTCGAATGGCACGCAGTAGGTTCACAAATTTGGTAGAGACCAAGTTACGGAAGTACTTCCACATATGGTCAGCCTCGAAGGCTGGAGCATTGTTTGCTCTCAAATTGACAGCTTAATGAGTTTACAATACCAGACAATTACTTAATTGCCGTAATGTTGGTACCAGACTTCACGAGTATATATATGACACCTTCATAATCGTTAACACTGTTGATACCATATCAAGTTCTTCTCATGCGTATTTTTCCTTTGCTTCTTGTTGAGAGATCAGACCCATCAAAAGTGGCCAGCAAGATAAGTTTGTCGTCAGTCCCTTCCACAATTAAGAGCAACTCAAGTCGTTCAACACTGACTCTTCCATCAATGAGAGATCGAAATGAGCTTCCTACTCCTCGGACAGAAGGTGAAATCTTGTCATCTTCTAATTTGAAGGCATTCACGTTCAATGATCTAAAAAATGCAACCAAGAACTTCCGACCGGACAGCCTTCTTGGGGAAGGAGGGTTTGGGCATGTCTACAAAGGTTGGATTGATGAGCACATGCTTGCTCCTTCAAGACCTGGGAGTGGTATGGTTGTTGCTGTGAAGAAGCTTAAACCGGAAGGTTTTCAAGGACACAAGGAATGGCTGGTAGGCTTGGAGCTCTTCTAGATTTTCCCTGCTCCTAGGACATCTGTCATTGTTCATGAATCATGACTGTTCTTCCTTTTTTCTGATGCAGACATAGGTTGATTACCTTGGTCAACTTCACCACAAGAATCTTGTTAAGCTCATTGGTTATTGCTCAGATGGTGACAACCGGCTTCTGGTGTATGAATTTATGCCCAAGGGAAGTTTGGAGAACCATCTGTTTAGAAGTGTGTGTTTCATCTCTATGGCTCTGCTTTGTTAAGACCCAGTTTCTTATAACTTTCTTGTTCATTCCCTTTAACCATGCAATATTTCTCCTGTTTAGAGGTGCTGATCCTTTGTCATGGGCAAAGGCTCAAAGTTGCCATTGGAGCTGCTAGGGGCTTGTCATTTTTACATGATGATGAAAACCAAGTCATATATCGTGATTTCAAGGCATCAAACATTCTTCTTGTCGGGGACCATAATTAGGGGTACCCCCAAGACTCCTAATCTCAGCTGGTAACCCCCATCAGCATGAAGCTGCAAAGGCCTGATGGGTGCGATTAAGTCAAGGCTCGGTCCACTCAAGGGGCACGATCTCGCCTCACCCGAGCCTAGCCTCGGGCAAGGGCAGCCGACCCCGGTGGATTTACATCTCGCCCGAGGGCCCCCTCAAGCAACGGGCACACCTTCGGCTCGCCCGAGGCCCAGCCTTCGCCAAGAAGCAACCTTGGCCAAATCGCCACGTCGACCGACCGTATCGCATGCAGGAGCATTTAATGCAAGGATGGCCTGACACCTCATCCTGGCGCGCGCCCTTTAGTCGACAGAGCCGAAGTGACCGCAGTCACTTCGCCGCTCCACTGACCGGCCTGACAAGAGGACAGCGCCACCTGCGCCGCTCCGACTGCTGTGCCACTCGACAGAGTGAGGCTGACAGCAGCCAAGTCCAGCCTCGGGCGCCATAGGAAGCTCCGCCTCGCCCGACCCCAGGGCTCGGACTCGGCCTCGACCCCGGAAGACGACAAACTCCGCCTCGCCCGACCCCAGGGCTCGGACTCGGCCTCGGCCCCGGAAGACGACGAACTCCGCCTCGCCCGACCCCAGGGCTCGGACTCGGCCACGGCCCCAGAAGACAACGAACTCCGCCTCGCCCGACCCCAGGGCTCGGACTCGGCCACGGCCCCGGAAGACGACGAACTCCGCCTCACCCGACCTCAGGGCTCGGCCCTGGCCTCAGCCGACGGTCTCCGCCTCGCCCGACCCAGGGGCTCGGACTCGACCTCGACCTCGGAAGACAGACTCGACCTCGACCTCGGAGGAGCCTCCGCCTCGCCCGACCCAGGGCTCGGACCGACCACATCGCAGGGGGGGCCATCATTGCCCTACCCCTAGCTAGCTCTGGCTACGAGGAACAAGACCGGCGTCCCATCTGGCTCGCCCCGGCAAAGCAAATAATGATGGCGCCCCGCGTGCTCCATGACGACGGCGGCTCTCAGCCCCCTTACGGAAGCAAGGAGACGTCAGCAAGGACTCGACAGCCCCGACAGCTGTCCTTCCGCTAGGCTCCAGCGCTCCTCCGACGGCCACGACATCTTGAAAGGGAAATGTGCCCTTGGGCCATTTCTAAGTATTTTGGTGATTTAGTGTCCAACACAAGTGCCTAAGTGTAAAAAGGTGGACAAAGTACAAATCAAGGATAAAGGTATGTTTCTCAGACTTAGTACATTGTTTTATGGACTAATGTATTGTGTCTAAGTGCTGGAAACAGGAAAAATCCAATTGGAAATGTCTTGGCTCGAGCCGCCAAGACTCTACTGAGTCTGGGAGCACCGGACTGTCCGGTGGTGCACCGGACAGTGTCCAGTGCGCCAGGCTGGCTCGAGCGAAGTGGCCGCTCTCGGGAATTCACCGGCGACGTACGACTATAATTCACCGGACTGTCCGGTGTGCACCGGACTGTCCGGTGAGCCAACGGTCGGCAGGGCCAACGGTCGGCCACGCGATCTGCGCGGGACACGTGGCCGAGCCAACGACTAGAAGGGGGCACCGGACTGTCCGGTGTGCACCGAACATGTCCGGTGCGCCAACGGCTCTCAGGCTGCCAACAGTCGACTGTGACATTTATGGAAGGAAATCGGGCACCGGACAGTGTCCGGTGTGCACCAGACTGTCCGGTGCGCCAATCGACAGAAGGCAAGATCAGCCTTCCTAGATTACTCTCAACGGCTCCTAGCTGCCTTGGGGCTATAAAAGGGACCCTAGGCGCATGGAGGAGGATACCAAGCATTCCTACAACATTCCTAAGCACCAAGACATCGATTCCACGCCTTTGATTCTTTGTGATAGCAATTAGAGCTCTTGCTGAGTGGTGAACTCATTGAGTTGTGTTGTGAGCTCTCGTTGCGACTTGTGTGCGTGGTGTTGCTATGATTTCTTGTCTTGAGTGTGTTGCTAATCCCTCCCTTGCTCTGTGCTTCTTTGTGAATTTCAAGTGTAAGGGCGAGAGGCTCCAAGTTGTGGAGATTCCTCGCAAACGGGATTGAGAAAAAGCAAGCAAAACACCGTGGTATTCAAGTGGGTCTTTGGACCGCTTGAAAGGGGTTGATTGCAACCCTCGTCCATTGGGACGCCACAACATGGAGTAGGCAAGCGTTGGTCTTGGCCGAACCACGGGATAACCACCGTGCCACCTCTGTGATTGATCTTGTTGGTTATTGTGTTTTGTTCCTCTCTAGCCACTTGGCGGTTATTGTGCTAACACTTAACCAAGTTTTTGTGGCCTAAGTTTTAAGTGTTACAGGATCACCTATTCACCCCCCCTCTAGGTGCTCTCAATTGGTATCAGAGCCGTTCTCTTCACAAAGGGACTAACCGCCCGAAGAGATGGATCCTAAGGGGAAGGGAATCGTGATCAACGACAAAGAGAAGGAATCCTTCGTCAACGAGCCAAAGGATGACAAGCCTACCGACTCCGGCTCGGGCCATAGACGGAAAGATGGGAAGAAGAAGAAGACAAGGCGCATCAAAGAAATTGTCTACTACGACGACAGCGATGAGTCTACTTCTTCCCAAAAGGACGACGACCACAACGACTACGAGAGAAGGAAACCGGTCAATTCGAACTTTTCTTTTGATTACTCTCGTATTCCTCAAAGTACAAATGCTCATTTATTATCTATTCCACTGGGTAAACCTCCTCATTTTGATGGAGAGGACTACGGATTTTGGAGTCACAAAATGCGTAGTCACTTGTTCTCTCTCCATCCTAGTATATGGGAGATTGTAGAGAGTGGAATGCACTTTGATAGTTCGGATAGTCCCATGTTCATTAATGAGCAAATTCATAAGAATGCACAAGCTACTACTGTTCTTCTAGCTTCATTGTGCAGGGATGAATACCACAAAGTGAGCGACTTGGATAACGCCAAGCAGATCTGGGACACCCTCAAGATTTCACATGAGGGGAACGACGTCACCTTGCTCACCAAGATGGAGTTGGTGGAGGGCGAGCTTGGACGATTTGCGATGATAAGGGGCGAGGAGCCGACACAAACATACAACCGGCTCAAGACCCTTATCAACAAAATAAGGAGCTACGGAAGCACGCGATGGACGGACCACGACGTCGTCCGATTGATGCTAAGGTCCTTTACCATTCTTGATCCTCATTTAGTGAATAATATTCGTGAGAATCCCAGGTACACCAAAATGTCGCCCGAAGAAGTCCTTGGAAAATTCGTAAGCGGGCGAATGATGATCAAGGAGGCAAGGTACGTGGACGACGCATTGAATGGTCCAATCACCGAGCCTCAACCCCTTGCTCTCAAGGCAACAAGAAGCAAGGAGGCGCTACCTAGCAAGGTGGCACAAATTGAGGCGGCCGGACTTAATGATGAAGAAATGGCCCTTATCATCAAAAGATTCAAGACGGCGCTAAAGGGTCGCAAGGGGCAGCCAAGCAAGACCAAGACAAAGGGGAAGCGCTCATGCTTCAAATGTGGTAAGCTTGGTCATGTTATTGCTAACTGTCCCGACAATGATAGTGATCAGGATCAAGGGAACAAAAGGGAGAAGAAGAAGAACTATAAGAAGGCAAAGGGCGAGGCACATCTTGGCAAGGAGTGGGATTCGGATTGCTCCTCGTCCGACTCCGACAATGAAGGACTCACCGTCACCGCCTTCAACAAGTCATCCCTCTTCCCCAACGAGCGTCACACATGCCTTATGGCAAGGGAGAAGAAGGTATGTACTCGAGACTCTACCTATGCTTCTTCAAGTGAGGACGAATCGAGTGATGAGGATGAAATAGATTATTCATGTTTATTTAAGGGCCTAGATAGAACCAAGGTAGATAAAATTAATGAATTGATTGATGCCTTGAATGATAAGAATAGGCTTTTAGAAAAACAAGAGGACTTGTTGTATGAAGAACATGACAAATTTGTAGAAGCACAAAAATCTCATGCCTTAGAAGTTAAGAGAAATGAAATGCTTTCTTGTGAATTATCTTCTTGCCATGAGACAATTTCTAGCTTAAGGAGCATTAATGATGATTTAAATGCTAAGTTAGAAATAGCTAGTAAATCTACAACTTGTGTAGAAAATGTTGTTATTTGCAATAGATGTAAAGATTTTGATATTGATGCTTGTAGTGAACACATAGCTTCTATTGCAAAATTAAATGATAAAATGGCTAGTCTTAATGCCCAACTTAAGGCTAGCAAAAGTGATTTTGATAAACTAAAATTTGCTAGGGATGCCTACACGATTGGTAGACACCCCTCAATTAAGGATGGACTTGGCTTCAAGAGGGAAGCTAAGGACTTAACAAGCCATAAGGCTCCCATCTCCACCAAGGAGAAAGGGAAGGCCCCTATGGCTATTAGTGCTAAAAAGAACCATGCTTTTATGTATCATGACAAGAGGCAATATAGAAATGCTTATAGGAGTTATAATGCATATGATGCTTTTGATTCTCATGCCATGTTTGCTTCTAGTTCTTCCTATGTGCATGATAGAAATGTCGGTAGGAAAAATGTTGTTCATAATATGCCTAGGAGAAATGTTGCTAATGTTCCTAGGAAAGTTAATGAACCATCTACAATATATCATGCTTGCAATGCTTCATTTGCCATTTGTAGAAAGGGTAAGAAGGTATTGGCTAGGAAGTTAGGGGCCAAATGCAAAGGTGACAAAACTTGCATTTGGGTCCCTAAGACAATTGTGACTAACCTTGTAGGACCCAACAAAAGTTGGGTACCTAAGACCCAAGCCTAAATTTGCCTTGCAGGTTTATGCATCCGGGGGTTCAAGCTGGATTATCGACAGCGGATGCACGAACCACATGACGGGGAAAAGAGGATGTTCTCTTCCTACGTCAAAAACAAGGATTCCCAAGATTCAATAATATTCGGTGATGGGAACCAAGGCAAGGTAAAAGGGTTAGGTAAAATTGCTATTTCATCTGAGCACTCTATTTCTAATGTGTTTTTAGTTGAGTCGCTTGGATATAATTTGTTATCTGTTAGTCAATTGTGCAAAATGGGATATAATTGTCTATTTACAAATGTAGATGTGTCTGTCTTTAGAAGATGTGATGGTTCACTAGCTTTTAAGGGTGTACTAGACGGCAAACTTGATTTGGTTGATTTTGCAAAAGAAGAGGCCGGTCTAGATGCATGCTTAATGGCTAAGACTTGCATGGGCTGGTTGTGGCATCACCGCTTAGCACATGTGGGGATGAAGAACCTCCACAAGCTTCTAAAGGGAGAACACGTAATAGGTCTAACCAATGTACACTTCGAAAAAGATAGACCTTGTGCAGCTTGTCAAGCAGGGAAACAGGTGGGAGGAGCACATCACAGCAAGAATGTGATGACCACTTCAAGACCTCTGGAGCTGCTGCATATGGACCTCTTCGGACCCGTCGCCTATCTGAGCATAGGAGGAAGTAAGTATGGTCTAGTTATTGTTGATGACTTTTCCCGCTTCACTTGGGTGTTCTTTTTGCAGGATAAGTCTAAAACCCAAGGGACCCTCAAGCGCTTCCTAAGGAGAGCTCAAAATGAGTTTGAGCTCAAGGTGAAGAAGATAAGAAGCGACAATGGGTCCGAGTTCAAGAACCTTCAAGTGGAGGAGTTCCTTGAGGAGGGGGGGATCAAGCACGAGTTCTCCGCTCCCTACACACCTCAGCAAAATGGTGTAGTAGAGAGGAAGAACAAGACACTCATTGATATGGCGAGGACTATGCTTGGAGAGTTCAAGACCCCCGAGCGCTTTTGGTCAGAAGCCGTGAACACGGCTTGCCACGCCATCAACAGGGTCTACCTTCACCGCCTCCTCAAGAAGACTTCATATGAGCTGCTGACTGGTAACAAACCCAATGTGTCTTATTTTCGTGTATTTGGGAGCAAGTGTTATATTCTTGTGAAGAAAGGTAGAACCTCTAAATTTGCTCCCAAAGCTGTAGAAGGGTTTTTATTAGGTTATGATTCAAATACAAAGGCGTATAGGGTCTTCAACAAATCATCGGGTTTGGTTGAAGTCTCTAGCGACATTGTATTTGATGAGACTAATGGCTCTCCAAGAGAGCAAGTTGTTGATCTTGATGATGTAGATGAAGAAGATGTTCCAACTGCCGCGATACGCACCATGGCGATTGGAGATGTGCAGCCTCAGGAACAATTGGAGCAAGATCAACCGTCTTCCTCAACTATGGTGCATCCCCCAACCCAAGATGACGAACAGGTACCTCAAGTGGAGGCGCATGATCAAGGGGGAGCACAGGATGATCAAGTTGAAGAGGAAGAAGCACCTCAGGCACCTCCAACCCAAGTTCGAGCTACGATCCAAAGGGATCATCCCGTCGACCAAATATTGGGTGATATTAGCAAGGGAGTAACTACTCGTTCAAGATTAGTTAATTTTTGTGAGCATTACTCCTTTGTCTCTTCTATTGAGCCTTTCAGGGTAGAAGAGGCCTTGCTAGATCCGGACTGGGTGTTGGCCATGCAGGAGGAACTTAACAACTTCAAGCGCAATGAAGTTTGGACACTGGTGCCTCGTCCCAAGCAAAATGTTGTGGGAACCAAGTGGGTGTTCCGCAACAAACAGGATGAGCACGGGGTGGTGACAAGGAACAAGGCTTGACTTGTGGCAAAAGGTTATGCCCAAGTCGCAGGTTTGGACTTTGAGGAGACTTTTGCTCCTGTGGCTAGGCTAGAATCAATTCGTATCTTGCTAGCATATGCCACTCACCATTCTTTCAGGTTGTACCAAATGGATGTGAAGAGCGCTTTCCTCAACGGGCCGATCAAGGAGGAGGTGTACGTGGAGCAACCCCCTGGCTTCGAGGATGAACGGTACCCCGACCACGTGTGTAAGCTCTCTAAGGCGCTCTATGGACTTAAGCAAGCCCCAAGAGCATGGTATGAATGCCTTAGAGACTTTTTAATTGCTAATGCTTTCAAGGTTGGGAAAGCCGATCCAACTCTTTTTACTAAGACTTGCGATGGTGATTGTGCCAAATTTATGTCGATGACATAATATTTGGTTCTACTAATCAAAAGTCTTGTGAAGAGTTTAGCAGGGTGATGACACAGAAATTCGAGATGTCGATGATGGGCGAGTTGAACTACTTCCTTGGGTTCCAAGTAAAGCAACTCAAGGACGGCACTTTCATCTCCCAAACAAAGTACACACAAGACTTGCTAAAGCGGTTTGGGATGAAGGACGCCAAGCCCGCAAAGACGCCGATGGGAACTGACGGACACACCGACCTCAACAAAGGAGGTAAGTCCGTTGATCAAAAAGCATACTGGTCCATGATAGGGTCTTTACTTTATTTGTGTGCTAGTAGACCGGATATTATGCTTAGCGTATGCATGTGTGCTAGATTCCAATCCGATCCTAAGGAGTGTCACTTAGTGGCTGTGAAGCGAATTCTTCGATATTTAGTCGCTACGCCTTGCTTCGGGATCTGGTATCCAAAGGGGTCTAACTTTGACTTGATTGGATATTCAGATTCCGACTATGCTGGATGTAAGGTCGATAGGAAGAGTACATCGGGGACGTGCCAATTCTTAGGAAGGTCCCTGGTGTCGTGGAACTCTAAGAAACAAACTTCCGTTGCTCTATCCACCGCTGAGGCCGAGTATGTTGCCACAGGACAGTGTTGTGCGCAACTGCTTTGGATGAGGCAAACCCTCCGGGACTTTGGCTACAATCTGAGCAAAGTCCCACTCCTATGTGATAATGAGAGTGCTATCCGAATAGCGGAAAATCCTGTTGAGCACAGTCGCACAAAGCACATTGACATCCGGCATCACTTTTTGAGAGACCACCAGCAAAAGGGAGATATCGAAGTGTTTCATGTTAACACCGAGAACCAGCTAGCCGATATCTTCACTAAGCCTTTAGATGAAAAGACCTTTTGCAGGCTGCGAAGTGAGCTCAATATCCTGGATTCGCGGAACTTGGATTGATATATAGCATACATGTGTTTATGCCTTTGATCATGTTCCTTATGCAATTTTGTTGCTTACTATGGTGCTCAAGTTGTACAAACACTCCCTGGACCTCACAAGTCCTTTTGCAAGTGATGCACATATTTAGGGGGAGCTGTGCTACAACTTGACCCTTTGAGACTAACCGTGTGCTTGAGTTTGCTTGTTTTAGTCTCAAAGGAGATTTAAAAGGGAAAAGGTGGACTTGGACCATGAAAGACTTCCACTGCACTCCGATGAGAGGGTAACTTATTCCAAGTTCATCTCATGTACTCTTATTGCCTTTGTGTTCTTATTTGAAGATTTTGGTGAGGCAATGGGGTTTTAGGGCCAAGATTGATCCCGTTTTGGTGCTTGATGCCAAAGGGGGAGAAAATAAAGGCCAAAGCGATAAATGGATCAGCTACCACTTGAGAGATTTTGAAAATAGTAGAATAGAGCTTTTGGTTTGTCAAAACTCTTTTACTCTTTTATTGTCTCTCTTGTCAAAAGTTGGCCTCTTGTGGGGGAGAAGTATTGATCATGGGAAAAAGGGGAATTTTTGAAATCTTGAATCAATTTCTCTTGGAATGACTCTCTTTATGTCTTAACATGTGTATTTGACTTAGAGATAGAAATTTGAGTTTGATTTGCAAAAACAAACCAAGTGGTGGCATAGAGTGATCCATATATGTCAAATTTAAATCAAAACAATTTTGAGTTCTTAGTTGAATTGATTTTGTACTTGTTCTACTTGCTTTATGTTGTGTTGGCATAAATCACCAAAAAGGGGGAGATTGAAAGGGAAATGTGCCCTTGGGCCATTTCTAAGTATTTTGGTGATTTAGTGTCCAACACAAGTGCCTAAGTGTAAAAAGGTGGACAAAGTACAAATCAAGAATAAAGGTATGTTTCTCAGACTTAGTACATTGTTTTATGGACTAATGTATTGTGTCTAAGTGCTGGAAACAGGAAAAATCCAATTGGAAATGTCTTGGCTCGAGCAGCCAAGACTCTACTGAGTCTAGGAGCACCGGACTGTCCGGTGGTGCACCGGACAGTGTCCGGTGGCGCACCGGACAGTGTCCGGTGCGTCAGGCTGGCTCGAGCGAAGTGGCCGCTCTCGGGAATTCACCGGCGACGTACGGCTATAATTCACCGGACTGTCCGGTGTGCGCCGGACTGTCCGGTGAGCCACCGGTCGGCAGGGCCAACGGTCGGTCGCGCGATCTGCGCGGGACACGTGGCCGAGCCAACGGCTAGAAGGGGGCACCGGACTGTCCGGTGTGCACCGGACATGTCCGGTGCGCCAACGGCTCTCAGGCTGCCAACGGTCGACTGTGACATTTATGGAAGGAAATCGGGCACCGGATAGTGTCTGGTGTGCACCGGACTGTCCGGTGCGCCAGTCGACAGAAGGCAAGATCAGCCTTCCTAGATTACTCTCAATGGCTCCTAGCTGCCTTGGGGCTATAAAAGGGACCCCTAGGCGCATGGAGGAGGATACCAAGCATTCCTACAACATTCCTAAGCACCAAGACATCGATTCCGCGCCTTTGATTCTTTGTGATAGCAATTAGAGCTCTTGCTGAGTGGCGAACTCATTGAGTTGTGTTGTGAGCTATCGTTGCGACTTGTGTGCGTGGTGTTGCTGTGATTTCTTGTCTTGAGTGTGTTGCTAATCCCTCCCTTGCTCTGTGCTTCTTTGTGAATTTCAAGTGTAAGGGCGAGAGGCTCCAAGTTGTGGAGATTCCTCGCAAACGGGATTGAGAAAAAGCAAGCAAAACACCGTGGTATTCAAGTGGGTCTTTGAACCGCTTGAGAGGGGTTGATTGCAACCCTCGTCCATTGGGACGCCACAACATGGAGTAGGCAAGCGTTGGTCTTGGCCGAACCACGGGATAACCACTGTGCCACCTCTGTGATTGATCTTGTTGGTTATTGTGTTTTGTTCCTCTCTAGCCACTTGGCGGTTATTGTGCTAACACTTAACCAAGTTTTTGTGGCCTAAGTTTTAAGTGTTACAGGATCACCTATTCACCCCCCCTCTAGGTGCTCTCACATCTCATGAACAGGGTGCCAAAACCTCTCCGGCTGCCACGACGACATGTACTTAGGGCACTAGCTCCTCTCTGCTAGACACGTTAGCACACTGCTACATCTCCCATTGTACACCTGGACCCTCTCCTTACGCCTATAAAAGGAAGGTCCAGGGCCCTCTTACGGAGGGTGGGCCGCGCGGGGAGGACGGGACGGCGCGTGCAGGCCTCTCGCTCCCTCCCACGCGGACGCTTGTAACCCCCTACTGCAAGCGCACCCGACCTGGGCGCGGGACAAACACGAAGGCCGCGGGTTTCCCCTTTTATGCCTGCCTCCCTCTGGTTTCCCCCCTTCGCGCTCCGTCTCGCGCCGACCCATCTGGGCTGGGGCACGCGGCGACAATTTACTCGTCGGTCCAGGGACCCCCTGGGGTCGAAACACCGACAGTTGGCGCACCAGATAGGGGCCTGCTGCGTGTTGACGAACAGCTTCCCGTCAAGCTCCAGATGGGTAGTCTCCAGCAACCTTTGCAGCCTAGGACGGTGCTCTGTTTCGGGAGTCTTGAGTTCATGTCCCTCGACGGCGGCTACGACATGATACTCCTTCCCCCGCCGCGCGACAGCGACAATGGCGGTCGACAACCCGCCCGCCGGCGGCGGAATCGACGGTGTCTTCCCCACGTGGCGGAAAAACAACATTCGGGTTTGTCCCGTCGCCTCCCCTGCCGACGGAGGAGGAGGCGGGGCAACCAAGGCCAAGCAGGAGGCGACACCTCGTCGGCTGTCGAGCGAGTCGACGGCGCCCCAACGGGAGACACGTCGGGCATCGACCTCGCGTCTGAGTCGAAGACGAGCGCCGTTTCCCCGCAACACGCCAACTCCAAGCAGACGGACGACGCCAGCACGCTCGCGGAGGACTTGCTGGGCGTCACCCTCGTACCTAAGACGACGGTGCAGTCTGCCCCTGACGTGACTTCGTCACCGCCCGTCGACCAAGAGGTACCGACCGATTCCCATCTCGTGCCTTTTGGATTCAGCCTCGACCCACCAAGCGACTTCGCTTCGGTGGACGCTTTCATAGAGGCGAGTCCAAACCCTCCGGGGTACGGTATGCGGTCACCCTGGGACCGGCTGACAGCCGTCTCGACCTACGGGCCCTCGGGTTCCGAGGAAGATGACGAGCCCGACTTTTGTTGGGATTTCTCCGGACTTGGTAACCCCAGTGCCATGCGGGACTTCATGACCGCATGCGACTACTGCCTTTCCGATTGCTCTGACGGTAGCCGTAGCTTCGGCGACAAGGACTGCGGCCCAAGTCGTGAATGTTTCCACGTCGATCTAGGGGGTCCCAGCGAAGGCAACCATCTTGTTATACCGGAAAATGGTGATCCCCCTAGACATGTGCCTCGCGTTGACATCCTTTGGGAGCTAGCTGTGGTCCCAGTCCCTGCGGGGGGAGGGGGGGGGTCAGGACTCACAGCTCGAGCAAATCCACGAGATGCAAGCCAGGCTCGACGAGGGAGCAGGAGCACTTGAGCCATTCCTCCGGGACGTCGGGCAGGAATGGGTAGGCCAACCTCCGGCGGAGAAGCGCGTCATCTACCCCAGGGCATCCAGCACCGCATCGCCGACGATGTCAGGGCAAGGCCGCCCCCGGCTTCTAGTGGGGTCGGCCAGAACCTAGCTGCAGCGGCAATAATTCTCCGCGCGATGCCGGAGCCATCAACTACCGAAGGGCGGCGTATCCAAGGAGAGCTCAAAAATCTCCTGGAGGATGCCGCGGTCCGACCGGCCGAAAGCTCTGCCTCCCGAAGGCAGGGGTACCCCTCGGAGCATCGCGCCGCGACTTCCCGATTCATGCGGGAAGCCTCGGTCCACACCGGGCGCACGCGCAACACAGCGCCTGCGGCCCCGGGTCGCCTCGGCAATGAGCACTATCACCGCAACCGTCAAGCCCACCTCGACGAGAAGGTGTGCTGAGGCTACCACCCTAGGCGTGGGGGATGCTACGACAGTGGGGAGGATCGGAGTCCCTCGCCTAAACCACCCGGTCCACAGGCTTTCAGCCGGGCCATACGACGGGCACCGTTCCCGACCCGGTTCCGAACCCCGACTACTATCACAAAGTACTCAGGGGAGACGAGGCCGGAACTGTGGCTCGCAGACTACCGGCTGGCCTGCCACCTGGGTGGAACAGACGATGACAACCTCATCATCCGCAACCTCCCCCTATTCCTCTCCGACACCGCTCGAGCCTGGCTGGAGCATTTGCCTCCGGGGCAGATCTCCAACTGGGACGACCTAGTCCAAGCCTTCGCCGGCAACTTCCAGGGCACGTACGTGCGCCCTGGGAACTCCTAGGATCTCCGAAGCTGCCGCCAGCAGCCGGGAGAGTTTCTCCGGGACTACATCCGGCGATTCTTGAAGCAGCGCACCGAGCTGCCCAACGTCACCGACTCGGATGTCATCGGCGCGTTCCTCGCCGGCACCATCTGCCGCGACCTGGTGAGCAAGCTGGGTCGCAAGACCCCCACTAGGGCGAGCGAGCTGATGGACATCGCCACCAAGTTCGCCTCTGGCCAGGAGGCGGTTGAGGCCATCTTCCGGAAGGACAAGCAGCCCCAGGGCCGCCAGCTGGAAGATGTCCTCGAGGCGTCCACTCAGCGCGACACCAAAAAGAAAGGCAAGAAGAAGTCGCAAGCGAAACACGACGCCGCCGACGCGGACCTTGTCGCTGCCGCTGAGTACAAGAACCCTCGGAAACCTCCCGGAGGCGCCAATCTCTTCGACAAGATGCTCAAGGAGCCGTGCCCCTATCATCAGGGGCCCGTCAAGCACACCCTTGAGGAATGCGCCATGCTTCGGCGCCACTTTCACAAGGCCGGGCCACCTGCGGAAGGTGGCAGGGCCCACGACAATGACAAGAGGGAGGATCACAAGGCAGAGGAGTTCCTCGAGGTCCACGACTGCTTCATGATCTACGGTGGGCAAGTGGCGAACGCCTCGGCTCGGCACCGCAAGCAAGAGCGTCGGGAGGTCTGCTCGGTAAAGGTGGCGGCGCCAGTCTACCTAGACTGGTCCGACAAGCCCATCACCTTCGACCAGGGTGACCACCCCGACCGCGTGCGGAGTCCGGGGAAATACCCGCTCGTTGTTGACCCCGTCATCGGCAACGTCAGGCTCACCAAGGTCCTCATGGACGGAGGCAGCAGCCTCAACATCATCTACGCCGGGACCCTCAGGCTCCTGCGGATCGATCTGTCCTCGGTCTGGGCAGGCGCGACGCCTTTCCACGGGATCGTCCCCGGGAAACGCGTCCAGCCCCTCGGACAACTCGATCTACCCGTCTGCTTCGGGACTCCCTCCAAATTCCGAAGGGAAACCCTCACGTTCGAGGTGGTCGGGTTCCGAGGAACCTACCACGCAGTGTTGGGGAGGCCATGCTACGCCAAGTTCATGGCCTCCCCAACTACACCTACCTCAAGCTCAAGATGCCAGGCCCCAACGGGGTCATCACCATCGGCCCCACGTACCGACACGCGTACGAATGCGACGTGGAGTGCGTGGAGTACGCCGAGGCCCTCGCCGAATCCAAGGCCCTCATCGCCGACCTGGAGAGCCTCT
This sequence comes from Zea mays, assembly GCF_902167145.1. Lineage (NCBI taxonomy): Eukaryota > Viridiplantae > Streptophyta > Magnoliopsida > Poales > Poaceae > Zea > Zea mays. The sequence continues at coordinate 28,700,642 of NC_050098.1, read as the reverse complement.
CCAAGGAGGCGCCAGACGTGAAGCGCCATGCCGGCAACTTCGAGCCAGCGGAGACGGTTAAGTCCGTCCCTCTCGACCCCAGCAACGACGCCTCCAAGCAGACCCGGATCGGCTCCGAGCTCGATCCCAAATAGGAAGCAGTGCTCGTCGACTTTCTCCGCGCAAACGCCGACGTTTTCGCGTGGAGTCCCTCGGACATGCCCGACATACCGAGGGATGTCGCCGAGCACTCGCTAGATATCTGAGCTGGAGCCCGACCCATGAAGCAGCCTCTGCGCCGATTCGACGAAGAAAAGCGCAGAGCCATAGGCGAGGAGATCCACAAGCTAATGGCGACGGGGTTCATCAAAGAGGTATTCCATCCCGAATGGCTCGCCAACCCTGTGCTTGTGAGAAAGAAAGGAGGGAAATGGCGGATGTGTGTAGACTACACTGGTCTAAACAAAGCATGTCCAAAAGTTCCCTACCCTCTGCCTCGCATCGATCAAATCATGGATTCCACTGCTGGGTGCGAAACCCTATCTTTCCTCGATGCCTACTCAGGGTATCACCAAATCAGGATGAAAGAGTCCGACCAGCTCGCGACTTCTTTCATCACACCTTTCAGCATGTACTGCTATGTTACCATGCCGTTTGGTTTGAGGAATGCGGGTGCAACATACCAAATGTGCATGAACCACGTGTTCGGCGAACACATTGGTCGAACGGTCGAGGCTTACATCGATGACATCGTAGTCAAGACGAGGAAAGCCTCCGACCTCCTTTCCGACCTTGAAGCGACATTCCGGTGTCTCAAGGCGAAAGGCGTAAAACTCAATCCTGAGAAGTGCGTCTTTAGAGTCCCCCGAGGCATGCTCTTGGGGTTCATCGTCTTCGAGCGGGGCATCGAGGCCAACCCGGAGAAAATCGCGGCCATCACCAACATGGGGCCCATCAAGGACTTGAAAGGCGTACAGAGGGTCATGGGATGCCTTGTGGCTCTGAGCCGTTTCATCTCGCGCCTCGGCGAACGAGGCCTACCTCTGTACTGCCTCTTAAGAAAGGCCGAGTGCTTCACTTGGACCCCTGAGGCCGAGGAAGCCCTCGGAAACCTGAAGGCGCTCCTCACGAACGCGCCTATCTTGGTGCCCCCCGCTGCCGGAGAAGCCCTCTTGATCTACGTCGCTGCTACCACTCAGGTGGTCAGCGCCGCGATCGTGGTTGAGAGACGAGAAGAGGGGCATGCATTGCCCGTCCAGAGGCCAGTCTACTTCATCAGTGAGGTACTGTCCGAGACCAAGAACCGCTACCCACAAATTCAGAAGCTGCTGTACGCGGTGATCCTGACGCGGCGGAAGTTGCGACACTACTTCGAGTCTCATCCGGTGACTGTGGTGTCATCCTTCCCCCTGGGGGAGATCATCCAGTGCCGAGAAGCCTTGGGTAGGATTGCAAAGTGGGCAGTGGAAATCATGGGCGAGACAATCTCGTTCGCCCCTCGGAAGGCCATCAAGTCCCAAGTCTTGGCGGACTTTGCGGCTGAATGGGTCGATACCCAGCTCTCGACAGCTCCGATCCAACCGGAACTCTGGACCATGTTTTTCGATGGGTTGCTGATGAAGACAGGGGCAGGCGCGGGCCTGCTCTTCATCTCGCTCCTCGGGAAGCACCTACGCTACGTGCTACGCCTCCACTTCCCGGCGTCAAACAATGTGGCCAAGTACGAGGCTCTGGTCAACGGGTTGCGCATCGCCATCGAGCTAGGGGTCCGACGCCTCGACGCTCACGGTGACTCGCAGCTCGTCATTGACCAGGTCATGAAGAACTCCCACTGCCGTGACCCGAAGATGGAAGCCTACTACGATGAGGTTCGGCGCCTGGAGGACAAGTTCTACGGGCTCGAGCTCAACCACATCGCTCGATGATACAACGAGACTGCGGATGATCTGGCTAAGATAGCCTCGGGGCGGACAACGGTTCCCCCGGACGTCTTCTCCCGAGACCTGCATCAACCCTCCGTCAAGACCGACGACGCGCCCGAGCCCGAGAAGGCCTCGGCCCAGCCCGAGGCACCCTCGGCCCCCGAGGGTGAGGCAGTGCGCATCGAGGAGGAGCGGAGCGGGGTCACGCCTAATCGAAACTGGCAGACCCCGTACCTGCAATATCTCCACCGAGGAGAGCTACCCCTCGACCGAGCTAAAGCTCGGCGGTTGGCGCGGCGCGCCAAGTTGTTCGTCTTGCTGGGGGACGGGAAGGAGCTCTACCACCGCAGCCCCTCAGGCATCCTCCAGCGATGCATATCCATCGCCGAAGGCCAGGAGCTCTTACAAGAAACACACTCGGGGGCTTGCGGTCATCACGCAGCGCCTTGAGCCCTTGTTGGAAACGCCTTCCGACAAGGTTTCTACTGGCCGACCGCGGTGGCCGACGCCACTAGAATTGTCCGCACCTGCCAAGGGTGTCAATTCTATGCGAGACAGACACACCTGCCCGCTCAGGCTCTGCAGACCATACCCATCACCTGGCCGTTTTCTGTGTGGGGTCTGGACCTCGTCGGCCCCTTGCAGAAGGCACCCGGGGGCTACACGCACCTGCTGGTCGCCATCGACAAATTCTCCAAGTGGATCGAGGTCCGACCCCTAAACAGCATCAGATCCGAACAGGCGGTGGCGTTCTTCACCAACATCATCCATCGCTTTGGGGTCCCGAACTCCATCATCACCGACAACGGCACCCAGTTCACTGGCAGAAAGTTCCTGGACTTCTGCGAGGATCACCACATCCGGGTGGACTGGGCCGCCGTGGCTCACCCCACGACGAATGGGCAAGTAGAGCGTGCCAACGGCATGATCCTGCAAGGACTCAAGCCGCGGATCTACAACGACCTCAACAAGTTTGGCAAGCGATGGATGAAGGAGCTCCCCTCGGTGGTCTGGAGCCTGAGGACAACGCCGAGCCGAGTCACAGGCTTCACACCGTTCTTTCTAGTCTATGGGGCCGAGGCCATCTTGCCCACAGACTTAGAATACGGTTCCCCGAGGATGACGGCCTACGACGATCAAAGAAATCAAGCTAACCGAGAAGACTCACTGGACCAGCTGGAAGAGGCTCGAGACATGGCCTTACTACACTCGGCGCGGTATCAGCAGTCCCTGCGACGCTACCACGCCCGAGGGGTTCGGTCCCGAGACCTCCAGGTGGGCGACTTGGTGCTTCGGCTGCGACAAGACGCCCGAGGGCGGCACAAGCTCACTCCTCCCTGGGAAGGGCCGTTCATCATCGCCAAAGTTCTGAAGCCCGAAACGTACAAGCTGGCCAACAGTCAAGGCGAGGTCTACAACAATGCTTGGAACATCCGACAGCTACGTCGCTTCTACCCTTAAGATGCTTTCAAGTCGTTCATACACCTCGTTCACACACAAAGTCTAACCATCAAGGAAGGGTCAGCCTTGCCTTGGCAAAGCCCGACCCTCCCTCGGGGGCTAGAAGGGGGGAACCCCCTCCGCGTCAAAATTTTCCTCGGAAAAGATCTTTTCTGCCAGAACGTCTTTCGTGCTTTTCGACTACTTCGAAAGTGGGATCCTGAAAACGACGGAGTACACGTAAGCAGCCAAGACTGACCGAGCCGAGGGACTCCTACGCCTCCGGGATACGGATACCTCACTCATCACCTTCTGCGATAAGTAACTCACGCTCGGATAAGTGATTCCGCGGACCGAACAAGTCTTCACGCTTGAAAACTCTTCTGTCAAAACGAGTAAGAGCCTACGTAAGCGGCAAGGCCTTCTCGACTATATTGATGGTAGAATCCTACAGACGAGTAAGAGCACACGTAAGCGGCAAGGCCGTCCGAGCCGAGGGACTCCTACGCCTCCGGGATACGGATACCTCACTCATCACCTTCCGTGAAAAGTAACTCTCGCTCGGACAAACAATTCTGTTACCGACAAATAACTCCAGATACTCGAAACAAGAGGAAAAGAAACATAGCTTTACAACACGACGACAGTATGTTTGGGCCTCGGCGGTCGCGGAAAACATACACACACTACAAGATAAACCGATCCTACAGGCTCGGACCTTGACAGTTGGAGGGAGCAGCAGCACCCTCGGCGTCAACTACACCTTCGGCAAAGTCCGACCGAGCCTCGGACGACAACGTGGTCGGAGGATCTCTACTCCGAAGGACAACATCAGCACCGCGCCCGGGCCATCGCCGCCAGGGTCTTCTCCAGGAATCCAGCCCGAGCAGACAGCTCGGCCGGCCACCCCGAAGCCTCAGCCAGCTGTCCCCCGAGGACATCAGCCCGGCTCGTGGCCTCGGCAACTCGACTCCGGCGTCGGTCCCGCCAGTGGACGGCCCGGCCAGGCTCCGGTCGACGAAGTCTTCTTTTCGAGCCAACTCTGCCTCTGTCCATGCTGGCACCGCTGCCTCCGGCTTCGGCTCATCGAAGAGCGGCCGAGGGTTTCCTTTAACTAAGCAAGAGAAGCCTCGGGCGGCAAGGCCGACCGAGCCGAGGGACTCCCACGCCTCCGGGATACGGATACCTCACTCGTCACCTTTGCACGAGGCAACTCACACTTGGTTAAGCGGTTCAGTTAGCCGACAGGCGAGTCCTAGTGCTCGGAATGAGGAAAAACACGGCTCCGTGCCGAGAATACATACATGTTCAGGCCACGACAGCCACAATGAACAGACGTCGGCACTCAAGGTGCCATTACAAACGGAACTCCGGTTCCGCCTCCGCGGGTACGAACAACCCCCCACATTGGAGGGCCTGCGGGGTGATAAGGCTCCAGGTGGCCCACCGCCGCCCGCTCCAGCAGCAGCGACAACAACCTCCGCTCTAGGTGGCAAAACTGCAGCGGAGATGGCCTCAGGGCGGACACCACTGCAACAATGCCCTCGCCCACGTCTCCGCTCGAGGGGCGAGGACAAGCTATCAAAGCCAAAGAGCCAGAGGCCTGGAGCGCAGATGGTGGCGGTGATCCCGTCGGCGACGAGGACTTCTTCAGCCGCCACCACCTCAGCGCCGACGACGGAAGCCATCCGCCCACCGGCAGATCCCCACTCGGATCCTCCCGGACGAGCGGAGCACCGACCTCCACGCAGAAGCGTCGTACCGGGGCAAAGGCAGGACAACCCTAGAACACGAACGCCGCCCTAGCAGCGCGCGACGTCTTGGGCAGTCCTCCGGTGCGCGCGACGCGACAACCGCTCTTGCGGCGGGAGGGGGCATCGGGAGCCGAGCCAGAGCCAGCTGAGCCAGCGAGCCCAACACGCTGAAGCTGACGATGCTCGCCGCCGACCAGCCCCGCGTTGTCGAAGTCCGACCCTCCCGCTAGGCCGGTGAGCGCCCTCTCCCTTGAATGCTGAGGGAGAAGGTGACCCACAAACCCACGCGGGAGGTAGAGCTCCGGCTCAGCCCAGCCTCCGCCCCAGCCAGGATGATGAAGATCCTTGAAGCTGAGGGCGGGACCAAGATCGCAGCCCGGCTCGCTTCTCCCCACCATCGAACTGGTGGTCACCGTCTTGGGTGACCACCGGCGAGGGGATGCGGCCGGGCTGCTTGATGAAAATCCTTGAAGCCGAACGATGGCTGAAAGGTACCAACTTCCGCGAAGTTGCGTTCCTCCAACGACAAGGCGGAATGACTGCGAGTGTTCCCCATCTGGGGGCTTGGAAGCTGGAAAGACGCGACGCATGAGGGGAGCGCAAGGACATGGTTGCCTTTCAAGGGGGTCACCCTCCTTTTAAAGGCAACTCTCCCCACTTGCGTCCTCAGCCATCACGGGCTGAGTCTTCTCCAACATGCTCCAAGGTCCTCCCCCTACGACACGGGGGCTGGGTCCCACGCGTCATGCAAGCTGGTCAGGGGCAGAAGAAGCCAAACCACCGCGCGCGGTGCGTGCAACTGCCCAGCGGTTACGAGCATACCTCCACTTTCGCCCAGACCAGCGGGTGAAAGGGTAGACTGCCATGCAGGCGGCATGCAACCGCACCAAGTGGGCGCACCCTTTCGACTCCAACGCGTCCAGCATGGAGGCCCAGGCCCACACGTCATGCAACTGGCGCGCCGGTTGCTACGTGCAAGAAACTGCACCGCCACTCGCGCCACTACCGTGCCTCCTCGACTGCGGAACCAGTACCGCGACTCGAGGCAACCCTGCGCATGACCCAATAGTGCCAACCAGGCACATCGGTCACGGGTCAGCCAGCCGCGGGAGAAGGCGCGACGGTCGATACGGACAGGAATGGGCCGGCAGTAATGGCGGTGGCAGGCGGGCGGAAGCAGCGGTCAAGTCGTCAGCCAAGCTCACGTCCCCTCCTGGGACAGCGAGAGAACCCTCTCCCACGGCATGAAGACGACGCACCCGTGTTCTGTTCCTCGAATGGCTCGCGCACGCGCAACAGCTGCCCCGCGAACCACTCGTCCCGTCGCATTAACTCTGCGGCAGGACGGGCGGCACCTTTGGCGGGCGAAGCAGGCGATGCTTCACCTCCGCCACAATGACCGCGTCAAAAAAGGTGCGCCACGTCATTCGATTTCGTATCCTTTTCCTCTTCCTCTTTCTCTCTCTTACAACAGGGACCGGGAAAGGGGATACCCCGAAAGGGATCCTTCTCCGCGAAGGAAACGGGCCCCGAGCCCCCCTACTGATGAGAGGTTCGAAGGCTGGCCCCTCGGAGGGGTTCAACAGCCGCCTCAGAGCGCTCGGGCTCCACGCCCACTACTGGTCAGAGGTTCGAAGGCCGGCCCCTCGGAAGGGTTCAACGGCCGCCTCAGACCACTCGGGCTCCGCGCCCACTACTGATCAGGGGTTCGTAGGCTGGCCCTCGAAGGGTTCGACAGCCGCCTCAGACGCAGAGCGAGGGATGACCCTGGGTATGTTCGATACATAACCAAGGCTCGGGCTATGCTCCTGAGGTACCCTAGGACATTTCCGAGACCAACGGGAACGATTTTGTAACGGAATCCCATCAGAGGGAGGCATCGAGCCCTCGGACCCCGTCAAAAGGGGACCGGGTCCGGCAAATCACCCGCAGGTACTTTTGTAGCGCGCCTCCGGGCCACTAGCCGACCCCTAACAAATGGGGCACGGGCGTCCACTCGGATTACCCGTTAGCAGCTCACTAGAGACACCATGTTCGGCGCCCTCCAAGGGCAACATGGTGCTTTCCCCCCTCCTCCTTGCAGAAAGGCGACGCAGGGGCGTATGTAAAAAAGTCGAGTCTGTCCTTGACCGTCCTCTCGCTCTGTGCGGAGGCTCGGGGGCTGCTCTCGCAAACCCGGCTCCGGCCAAACCGTTGACATCGTCAACATACCAGACCGAGAACTTGGAACTCGACTGAGCACCTGGGCTACGGCCAGCTCGCATGAGGGAACAACCAGACCGGCCGAAGCATCACGAAACGCATTAAGACCTCGAAGGAGTCAAACCACTCCTCCGAGGCCTCAGGGGCTACACCCGGCGGGTGCGCTCGCGCGCACCCACCGAAACAAAACGCAACCGAGAAAGGTCGGTCCCCTTGCAAAAAAGTGCGACAAAAGCCTCCAAGCAAGTATTAACACTCCCTTCGAGGCTCGGGGGCTACTGTCGGAGACCATAATTAGGGGTACCCCCAAGACTCCTAATCTTAGCTGGTAACCCTCATCAGCATGAAGCTGCAAAGGCCTGATGGGTGCGATTAAGTCAAGGCTCGGTCCACTCAAGGGACACGATCTCGCCTCACCCGAGCCCAGCCTCGGGCAAGGGCAGCCGACCCCGGAGGATTTACGTCTCGCCCGAGGGCCCCCTCAAGCAACGGGCACACCTTTGGCTCGCCCGAGGCCCAGCCTTCGCCAAGAAGCAACCTTGGCCAAATTGCCACGCCGACCGACCGTATCGCAGGAGCATTTAATGCAAGGATGGCCTGACACCTCATCCTGACGCGCGCCCTTCAGTCGACAGAGCCGAAGTGACCGCAGTCACTTTGCCGCTCCACTGACCGACCTGACAAGAGGACAGCGCCTGCGCCGCTCCGACTGCTGTGCCACTCGACAGAGTGAGGCTGACAGCAGCCAAGTCCGGCCTCGGGCGCCATAGGAAGCTCCGCCTCGCCCGACCCCAGGGCTCGGACTCGGCCTCGGCCCCGGAAGACGACGAACTCCGCCTCGCCTGACCCCAGGGCTCGGACTCGGCCCCGGCCCCGGAAGACGACGAACTCCGCCTCGCCTGACCCCAGGGCTCGGACTCGGCCACGACCCCGGAAGACGACGAACTCTGCCTCGCCCGACCCCAGGGCTCGACCATGGCCCCAGAAGACGACGAACTCCGCCTCGCCCGACCCCAGGGCTCGGCCCTGGCCTCAGCCGACGGTCTCCGCCTCGCCCGACCCAGGGGCTCAGACTCGACCTCGACCTCGGAAGACAGACTCGACCTTGACCTCGGAGGAGCCTCCGCCTCGCCCGACCCAGGGCTCGGACCGACCACGTCGCAGGGGGGCCATCATTGCCATACCCCTAGCTAGCTCTGGCTACGGGGAACAAGACCGGCGTCCCATCTGGCTCGCCCCGGCAAAGCAAATAATGATGGCGCCCCGTGTGCTCCATGACGACGGCGGCTCTCAGCCCCCTTACAAAAGCAAGGAGACGTCAGCAAGGACTCGACAGCCCCGACAGCTGTCCTTCCGCCATGCTCCAGCGCTCCTCCGACGGCCACGACATCTCATGAACAGGGTGCCAAAACCTCTCCGGCTGCCACGACGGCATGTACTTAGGGCACTAGCTCCTCTCTGCTAGACACGTTAGCACACTGCTACATCTCCCATTGTACACCTAGACCCTCTCCTTACGCCTATAAAAGGAAGGTCCAGGACCCTCTTACGGAGGGTGGGCCGCGCGGGGAGGACGGGACGGCGCGTGCAGGCCTCTCGCTCCCTCCCACGCGGACGCTTGTAACCCCCTACTGCAAGCGCACCCGACCTGGGCACGGGACAAACACGAAGGCCGCGGGTTTCCCCTTTTACGCCTACCTCCCTCTGGTTTTCCCCCCTTCGCGCTCCGTCTCGCGCCGACCCATCTGGGCTAGGGCACGCAGTGGCAATTTACTCGTCGGTCCAGGGACCCCCTGGGGTCGAAACGCCGACACTTCTCGACTCAGTAAGCTTAATTAGGAATTCAAGACATCCAGCTCTGATTGCCGACCATGTCTGCCTTGTCGAATGTTCCTTTATCATTATTATTTAATTATATGGTTTGCTTAGCTGCTTATTACATCTGAATTCTGTAGGGTGCTTTTAAGAAAATTATTGTATTGTTCTTTAACTCTTCGTGTATAATTTTTTGTTAGGTCTTGTACTGTAGTTATTGAGTTATCTCACATTTTTGTATTTCATGGCCAGATTGAACATCATGAATCTCTAGAGAACATCTTTAGCCCTGTCCTTGAAACTACTGCTCAGGCTTATGGTGAAGATGACAACATTCAACCTTCTTCAGGTTGTACGGATGCTGGGCCACCTCTGTCATCACCCAGTCCAGGTTGCTCTCTCATAACAATATAATACATATAGCATAGTTATCTATTTTAATTTATGAAGATTGCAAATATTTTTATCAGTGACGAAGCAAGCATTAGATATTGCCAGGGTCAGCTAAGTTTGATTCAGATTGTGATTTACTAAAGAATTTTACATACTATAACATGAGTCAATTGTTGGCATTAGATTGTTTTTATTATACCAGGAAACGCGAATGGGTGACAATGAAGAGCTTGGACGAGGCCCGGAAATCGTTTGGGACAGACAAGGACATTCTCTTGGTAGGATTTGCGCTATGATTTGCTGCTTACATTTTAGCCGCATCATGCTCTGTGGTTTTAAGACTTGTAGTGCTGTCCAAACCAGTGGTGGTGCACTAGCGTTTCATAAAATCTTCTCTTGCAGGTCTCTCTAACAGGAAAGAGTGGGATGAAGCTGTCGCGTAAGCTACTTGCCTGCTCCATGTAGATAAATAAATAGGTCACTAGCAACCTTGTGAATACGTTGTACATGTCCCTGTAGTAGTTATGACTGTCGAGTGCCAGCCCTGTATGTAGCTGAGAACATTCTCGCAGTTACAGCTGATAGCAGCAGTGTGGTAGTGAGCTTAGTAAGCATCCTGTATGTTGGCCCATGCCGTTCGCCAAACCATGGCCGTGCAAAGGGGTTCAGCGGCAGCAAAAGGCTCCGCTGACCTTATAAACGAGCAAGTGTTATGTACGATTGTTAACTGAACGTGTACAGAGATCTTCAGAAATAAAATTAAAATCGTGCTCCTCTCTGCAACCGTGCTCCATCCGCCTGCTGCGCTGTGTTGGGAGCGCTCGCGTTGCTGTCGCCTGTCGGAGTGTCGGTTGTGTCTGAATCTCGCCAATCATTCATTTGAGGTCGCTTCTGCCAGACCCAACCGCTGGTGAGTTGAGTGTTAGGTCGCAGGAATCGAACTGGCGCCGACTCCAATCTCACCCTACATGCCTGGCCTGCACGTTGTTTTCTACTAACGATTTGCATTTCAGAGGGAGCGATAATAATTGGAGGGAGCTGGTGATTAGGAAACGACTGTCTCGTTGTCAATGGATAGTGTATGTAGAGCTTGCGTGCGTGTGTGTTGCATTTTTTTGTAACAAAAAGTGTCGCCATTTCAGAGGGATTGCGCCAACTTTTGAGTCACTACCGGGTCAGCCGACCCCCCAATCGGGTACCATGCATGGCTAGAGCAAAAGTAAGATGCGATCGAAAGGACCTTTCGACTAGGGTCAGCCGTTTACCTCGTCGACAGACCAGGCTGCCTACCCTACCGGAGATCCCAGAGCCCAGTCCTACCGCGATCCGCGTCACGACGTTCCCTAGCCACGCCTTTCATAAAGTTCTTTCTGCTTTCAAGAGCATGAACACTGAGCAGTAAGCAAGAAAAATGATGCACGCCTCTTCAGTCCAGTGCAATCTTGAGAAGAAAAGTTTAAGCACCAGACTCTGGCACCATAAGTATATGCTATTTATTGAGCTCAAATGTGACAGGGATGATAATTTTTTAAACTACTTTCAAATTTCAATTAACCCTGTAAGAAAGTAAAGATATGTTGCCTTACATTGCTATCCACTATATCAAGAGCCTTTTTATTTTAGTTTCGATGATAATGTATCAAAACATGCAAGCGGAAATTGGCGATGTTAAAGGACATTTTGGAGAATTAATGCTTTGGCATTTAATCCATGGACGGAGGTAATATTTTTAATCTGATAGTGGCTATCATTTTAGTCATTGTTATTAGTATCAACATTTAGCTACTCATTGTTTAAGGTTATGCCCATATTTAGTGCCTTTTATTGTACATGCTCAATGATTCAACCATGGTAATATATGCTATTCTGATCTACACAAGGATGTCATCAATATTTCTAAGATGGGATTTTTGTTGCTATGCGTAATTTTTTACTCTACAAGTATGATTTATACCAATTTTTGTTAATCCCGTCGCAACGCACGGGCACGTACCTAATTCAATCAGAATTATATAAGTTTGGCTTAGATACAACAATTATTTATACTAGGAACAACCCTCTTAGATAGGTGTATAATCCCCATGTATTTCTACTAAATAAATAGGAACAACCCTCTTAGATAGGTGTATAATCCCCATGTATTTCTACTAAATAAATGGAGATGAAAGGTGTGAAAACATGAGTCCCGAGAAGCCTTGCGTGACCTCCAGCCTTCCTCATGGTATTCATTAACATGCTCATAAGTCCTTAGGCTTTGTTTGGGTACTCTAATATTGACCACAATCCACGTGTGTTGAGGTGGATTGGGGTGTAAATTAGTTTAAGTTACACATCCACCTCAATACATATGGATTGAGCTCAATACTAGAATACCCAAACTAGGCCTTAATGGAAACTCAAAAAGGTGAGCCATTTGTTTAAGGTGAAAATAGATTTGATTATCTTCTGTCTATATACATTATGCACAGGGAAACTTGAACATTTGGTGCTCATGGCCCTTGGAACATGGATCCAATGTCAACAATCATTGTGATAGTTCAACTTCTATATAACTTCATTAAAATAGTCATAACTCCTTAATGGAAAGTCAAAAAGATGATCCATTTATTGGAGGTGAAAATAGACTTGATTATCTTTCTGTCCATATGTATTATGCATGGGAAATCTTGACCATTTTGTTCTCATGACCCTTGGAACATGGCTATAATATCAGCATGCGGTGTGATGGCTTAGCTTCTATGTAACTCATCCCATCCTTAGTGTGACTTGTCTTCTTTAGTCTAGAAGTATCTAACACATGCTTAAACTTAAGTAATACATATGTGCAACATTTAGGTATTATAAAATTTATATTTTAATTGTAATAAATTTTAATAAATAGAGAATTCACCTCTTGATATAGTTTCTTTGCACGTCTCCGTGTAATTTGTCTTTTTATTGGTGTAGTTGTTGCTTGCCTTGGTTCAGCTGATCCATGGCTTGACACATTGACTAGGATGTCCGCATCATCCCCTCTTAAAAAATAGCCTTCCTCTACACTCCAATTCTAAAGAATGGAGAGAGATCTACAATATTGAAGGTTGTGCTCACACCATACTTGCTTGAAAGATCAATCTCGCATGTATTATTATTGATTTGTTAGGCTATGTACAACAATTTACCCATATGGTTACCCAAAACATTGTTTTGCACTATAGACTGCACTATTTTGTAGAGTGGAGTTTGAATATGGAAATATGGATATGTAAGCTGCTAGAGATAGCCATAGAGCACTTTAAAAGGACCATCTGCTTGTGGTTGCAACTTAGACTTGTGCTGCTTCAGAAATTGTTCTTTATGTAGGTGGATCCAAACAACTTGTCCAGGTTCGAATACAATATTTTTGACCCCTGTTGGCATAGTTCACATTTGTGTTGGTCAACTTCTCAATGTTTGTTTAAACATCTCCATGAATGTTCTTAAAAAGGTCAACATGTTTACTTGCATCAAGGTTGACAAGTTCATGTAAGAGCAAAGGCAAAAGAATGATGGGAGCGGCGAGATTGAAACCATATAAATTTGAAAAGGAGAAAATTTTGTGGGTGAATGTACCACCCTGTCGTATGCAAATTCTACAAGAGATAAACTTTCTTTCCACATCTTTGAATTATCCTTGAGTACTGCATGCAACAACATAGATAATGTGTGATTTACTACTTTAGTTTGGTCGTCCGTCTGAGGGTGGCATGTTGTAGAAAAAGTAAATGTGTGCCCAACTTGCTCCCACAATGTTTTCCAAAAGTAGCTCAGGAACTTAGTGTCACGATCAGAATCAATAGTTCATGGTAATACATATAGTAATAGTTCATGGTACTACATATAGTCATACATTTTTTCTATAAAAAAATCAACAGTATGTGAAGCATCATCGCTCTTATGGTAGGGAATAAAAAATGAGCCATTTTTGCTAAAACGATCAACAATAATACAAATTGGGTCCCTTTTACTCTTAGAGGTAGACCAAGAACAAATCCATTAATATATCCTCCTATGGTACATTAGGAATAGTGTTAGTGTTTTGTAACCAGCAACTAGTAAATATCACGCTTTGCGTGTCTTGGAGCGAATGGTGTGCAAAGTGGACACAAATTTAAACTAGTTTGGGTGGAATGTCCCTATGTCTAGTTGAGTGATTTGTGTTACCCTACACTAGTTCATAGTAGGGTGCTACAAACAGGAGAGAGAGGGATCGAGCTCCCAATTCTCTGGTGAGTGAGGGCTTAATATGATTACAAGTGCTATGTGTTGACTTGTGTTGGCGGTGAGTGCATGTGGTGGCTCGTCCCTTGAATTGTGGAGCTTCCCTTTCTTTTATAGGACAAGGCGAGAGAAGGGTTCCATTACTTGAGTCAAAGGGTCAAGCAAAATGAGTATAGGTCAGGTGTCATCATGTAGCTCCTTGTCCTCCGGGGTTCCCGCCGGCCAAAGGATACCATGGATGACTCTTTCTTCTTCCATCAGGGTACTGTAGTGACGCCAACACCACCCCAAAACCTATAATTATGCTTTGTCATGTCCCGCAACGGTTTACTCGGTGTCCTTTGTTGACTTCCTAGCTATGGAGTGGTTGAGCCGAAGTTAGTCTACACGCCATGATAGGTGATGTCTACATCCTAACATACCTAGGGGTGGTAATGGACTTTAGATTTTACACTATAAAATTTAAGGATCGAATCAGATTAGGATCGAGCTCTATCCCTATTCATTATTGAGCTAAAATTAATTAAGGACTCCAACTTATTGTGAAGAAGCATTTGAATCGTGATCCATTACCATCCCTAGACATACCGACTCCCATGTTGTCATTCAGGCCACATGCCTATGTTAGAGTCTGACTTGCACGTTCCTATGCTCGGAGCGGTTGTCATCATATGATCTTAAGAATTCTGGGTCTATGTTGTTGGGCAAAGTATTGACCCTCTCCTCAGGGGTCAAGCAAAGCATAACTTTAGGGTGAGGTTTTCGAACTCTCAGACCCTTAGTGGTTAGAGGTCGGATGAGGTGAAACTCCGAGGTTTAGTCATTCGCCCTCTAGACCCCATGTGGTCGAGGTTCAAATGAGACAGAACTGCAAGGCGACGTCATCTGTCCCATAGACCCTTGGCTGTCAAGGGTCGACCGAGACAGAAAACATCTATCCCCCATGCTTGGTGGTCAGATGAGATAAGGTCGATCTAGTGAATGCTAGATAGATTCAATCGTTTAGATACTTGTTGCCTCTCGTTGATCTCGTGCCACATCATACCCTTGGTATTTGCCCTCGACAGTAGCCTCCGAGCCTCTACATGAGCTTGATGCTCCTTTGGGGGTTTGTTTTGGGTTGACATTACCATCTGTGTGTTTGTTTCTTCTGAGGACACATGAGTGCACTCAGTGAGTCTAGCCCTAAGCCTCTGAAAGAATCATATATTTGTTTAGAGGTTATTTTGTCTTTGAAGGTGGTCGGTCAATTGTTTTGCCGAGGACACACGAGTGGACTTAGTGAGTCTAGCCCCTGAGCCTCGGAAGGAATCATGGATTCATTTAGGGGGGTCCATCAATTGAGAACATGACTCATATCGACGGGTTCATTGTTTGCGATCGCGATTTCAATCTCCTTTTGTGATGTCAACCCCTGAGCCCCCGCACGTTGTAGAGGACCGATCAAAGGGTTGTTTTGACTTTTTACATTGTCATCCCTTTCGTGTCTCATTTGTTAGAGATGGAGGGGGTTGGACCATGTCCCACTTTTCCTTGCTAGATAAAGTGGGGTGCCCAATGAGTTGGTAACAGGTAAGTTCGAGTGGTGGTCCGGCTCCCTATCGAAGAGATCTAATGGATTAGCTAGTGATCAACCTCAAAACATTTTTTAACTTTTGTCCCCATATTGTTCCCAAGGTTGACTGATCCTAAGGATTTGCTACATTTTTTATGAAATAACCATGGGTAGGAAGCCACAACTCAAACACTCGATAGGATGCCCTTGATGATCTATTGCTAGGCTACTGATCGCTCAGGTTCATCCTTACCATCCCTCACTCTTGTTGCACCCGAGAGTGGCCGTCAAACCCCTTTAGTGGACTGGTCTTTGAATTCCCTAGCATTTAATGGGTTGTGGAGGCATATTTCAATGTCGGATCCCTTCTTACCTAGCTGGTGCCTGGTCCATGGAGGGAACTGTCACGTTAGCTTGTCCTTCGAGGAACGACCAATCAAGGCATGGGGCGCATTCTGAGAGACCTAGGATGTCAAAAAGAGCGCTTCGGATATACTAAGATGGCGATTTGTGTCATTCCCTAAATCCCTTTATTTTAGACTGTTCTACTTCCTTCTCCGGCACACTTTCAGCTTTGAATAGACCAAGCTCATACAGATTGAAGGACATGGAAGGAAACGACATTCCAAGATCATGGAATGTTGATGAGCTCCGAAGATATTACATGTAATGCCAAGCTTCGGTAACCTTTTTCCTTATAAAGGGGATAAGGTTTTTTTAATGGGGTCGAAGATGTAATAGTTGGGCAAATAGGACCTAAGGGCAATGAAGGTGCTATTCCCCGAAAAAGCAAGCTATACCGAAGTCAGCAAGGGATCCGATCTCCAAAAGCCTCCAATACGAAGGTAAGTTTTTGTAACACCTCAGGTGTTACCATGGTTAGGGCACATCTATGCACTAAGGACTATGATCACATGTGGAAGAAACTTAAGGAGCAAAGTGTAAGAGCCTTGGAGGCTAGGTTTTAACCAAGAGATGTGAATGACCAAAAGCATTACCCTAGTTGTGTGCAATTATCACTTTGGACAAGGGGGAAATAAACCCTAGACCTCTCTTGAACCCTATGTCTTAAGCACCTTGGTTAAAGGGGAGAATTTAAGCAAAGGTGCAAGTCATGACCAAACCTTTGGCACAAAGTTAAGTAACTTATTAACCTACAATTATAGAGAGGAAACATTGCTAAAAGGCCCCTTAAGAAACCCCAAATCCATTCCCTAAGTAGAGAAAGAGCTAGAGCTCTCTAATTCTCTCTAAGTCAAAATCTATACCTAATCTAAAGATCCACCGTGTTCACCTTGAAGATGGCACCAAAACCACCTAAGTTCTATACCAAAAATGTGGCATACCACCTAGGGCACCCCCTGGAAAAAGTTGACACCGAGCCCTTGACGTTTGACATGCCTTGGCATTGTTTTTGTCGCGAGGTGGGCAGGGAGACATACCTGATTTGGCGTCCAAAGATCTCCCTACCTAGGGCATATCTGCCATGGCGACTCACGGATGAGAGACAGCCCTAGGTGCCAGGAAAAGACTTGCGCCGGATTTTTGCCAAGATTCGCACGCTTGTGACTTGGGCGAGCTGTGGAACACGGGCAGAAGAAAACCTCCACGTGTTCGACGCGCTCTGCGCACGCCAGAGCAAGCCCGCGCCCGACCCCGCACCGCGCCGAGCTGCGCCAGTGTCCCCCCGTGTGCGCCCGCGCCTATAAAGCCCACTCAGGCGTCGACCATACCCCTCCGCACGCGCTCAACCTCACCGGAGCTCAAACTCACCGGCGTTTGCCCGTGCACGGCGTGTCCGCGGCCACCCGAACCCCTGCCACCGTAGACCGGCCAACCAAGCCCTTCCCAACCCCGTCCGACCCTCGGAGAGGACTGAGCACACCTCGGTAAAGCTCCCCGAGCGAGGAATCGAAGTCTGCTTTGCCGGAGAGGCCAGTCCACGGTCGCCGGACTCCCTCCGACCGCCGGCGAGCGTAGACCGGGTAAGCCACTACGCCATTTTTCGATTCAATGCACAGATAGCCTCTACATCACCCCGTGAAGCTCACCGGGCCATTGGATTGAACTAGATCGCCGTGAATTGGCCGACACACCCGCCGCCGACGAGGACACCCGCCTGCGCACGTGGACCGAGCGATTTCGGCCATCCCCGCCGTCGAGCCGTACATCGTTGTGACCGCTAGAGCCTCCCGAGCCAACCCCGCCCCTCGCCGGACCTCTCTCGCCGTCGGTAAGCCGCGCCGCCCTTTTCTTTCCCGCGGGTACTGTTTACATTAGGGGAAGAACCTCGGGGAAGAAGAAGGAAAGGTCAGGGGGATTTTTGAACTGTCAGTGGCTTAGGGGAATAATGGCGCAGGGGTAGATTTGAGTGGGTTGATTTGGATTAAACCCAGGGTCCTCGGTGTAAACTGTTTTTCCAGGAAACCTTTATTAAATCTGATTTAAAATTTGAACAGAACTTGAATAATTCATAACTTCTGTTTTATTCATCCAAATTTAGTCAAACCAATTTTGTCAGATCTTAAATAATATAAACTACTTAGGAAAAATATAAAACCCCTATGTACTGTAGAAAACTTTAGGGTTCTGATTTAATTAGTGTTTTGGCCAAAAAGCTAAATAATAGGAATAAAAATAGTTGCACTATTTGACTAAGGTTAGGAAAATTTGGAGAAGTTTATGTCCACCTACTGACCTGTTTAAAAATGCTAAACCTCTCTGTCCACCCCCATTAAGTTAGTTTTTGCTATTTATTTCACAATATGCTTAAGGTTAAGAAAAATAGAAAAAGTGATTTAAATAAGGAACCAGGGGACACCCCTATTTTTGTTAGAATACTTATTCAATGGAGTTCACTAGAAAAATCTATTATACCATGGTTTAGTATAAAATAAGTAGGATACCTTTTATTTTAAGAAACCAAGGAAAACTTAGAAAAACCCTACAAAAATAACCCCAAAGTGAAAACACCCCAACCCTTGGGATAGTTAATGTTTTGTTATTAAGAACTTAGGAAAAATATGAAATCTGTTGTTTGACATTTTTCAAATGACAATGTAGTAGAAAGTGCCTTTTTGGCATTAAACTTTAGAAAATCATAACTAAATAACCATTCCTTAGCCTTCTGTGATTTTTGGCACAAGAGCTTATTATTACTGTTAGATGCCAACAAAAATAATCCTTAGGACAGAACCCACCCCTAATCAAGAGTTGTAGTGCAAAGTGGCCCATTTACACAACTTTTGTTATTTTTGTCTAGAGCATAGACTTTTTAATTTGAACCTCAAAATCCTAGAACAGGCTATATTGACCAAGGGCAACCCACTGTAATTTTTACAGAATTTTTGGAAAGAAAAGTTAAACTACTGTTATAATTCAAACCTACACTAGAAACTATAAATAGAAAATAAAGAAAGGAAAAATGAATAATAGAAATTAGTGTAATCCTAAAACCCTTTGTAAATGGTCCACAAAATTATAGTAAGGAAATACCAACCCACTATGCCTATCCCTAACCAAGAGTGATAAGCATAAACCACTAAAAGCCCCGTATGACCAAGAAAACCCTAAGTTACTCATTAACTTAGTTTTTCTTCCTTTAGCATAATGTTATTAAATCCTACATAATCATGACATACATGTTTATTACATTTTGATAGACTGTAACCTCGCTGACGGAGAGTACGTCCTCGTGCCGGAGCAAGGAGCTGCTCAGGAGGTAGCCCCGGATCCAGCACCAGAGCCTGCACCAGAGGATCTGCCTGCCACAGCCTTGGAAGGCAAGCCCCGGTTTATGCATAACCTGTTATTTATGCTATTTTACTACACTTATTGATTGTAGGATTGAATGTGCACTTAAGTGTAGGAGTTGTGTGAAACCCTAGTTGCATGACCTCAGGAATCCGGTTGAGATGAATACTAGTATGCTAGGTCGAGTAGCTGCTTTATTAATTAGGATCTCGGTAGAAGTCAAGTGATTTTTCTAGCACTCGCGCGAGGTCAGGAAATTGGTTGTATCCACTTTCTTCTCATAATGATGCTGGTTGTGGACAACAATCCATGGGGATTGGTTGTCCACGGGATAAAAATTTGAATAAGGATTAAGGTGTGGTACCGTGAGTCAAGCGTTTGAACGTACTAAACATATACCGAGAAATATGGTAAATCGGTAAGCCTAGTACCTGATTGAACCTGGCAGCAGATTGCCCTCCTCACGCGACCTGAGACGAGGTCTCCCATTCCGGTTATGGTGGGTACAAGTGCGGTCACTGCACGACGGCAGTCGGGGTCAGTGAGGCATTGTACGCCAAGGCGGTGAGCCCCTCTCTGCTGACGGGGAATCGATGGGGACGGTTGATGTGTGTGGGGACAGAGTGCCCCGGCATGTCGTGTGTTTAGGTTTACCTTGCAAGGATAAAAACTCGATTCGAATCATCTGCTTCTCCCAGCTAATGAGACTGCTTGATCCATGCTGCTACATTGAGTAACAAGTGGAATTATGATGAGATGACACAAGATGTTGATTGCTAAAAATGTTTGCTACTATGTATGAGTAGATAGTACATCTTTAGCCTTAAGAGAGTCACACTTAATTTGACGAAGTTAAAAACTTGATTTAGAAACTCAGCTAGTGCTTTTGGCAACCAAACCCCATAGCCAAACAGCTGCATGTCTAGAGGTAGAGGAGTAGGCTCCTCACACCGGGTAAGTCTAGTTGAGTATTAGTATACTCAGCCTTGCTTGTGGCATAATTTTACAGGTTCTCTGGAGTACATGGTTGCTGGAGTGACTTGGTCGTCCATCTTGCCACCTAGTTGGACTGTCGAGTGGGACCCTACCTCGGCTGAGGAGGAGCATGAGGAGTGATGGGACATGCTTCCCCATCTCTCTGTTTATTTACCGTTAGTTTTATTCCGCTGCATTTCGAACAATGATGACTACTTTTGCAAAACTTCGATGGTGATGTAATAATTTAATACTCCTTAATGTATGGTTTTACGTTTTATTGTATTTGCTCTGTGACTCACCATCGAGTGAGATTGTGGTACTTGATCCTGTCAGTGGCCTTGTCGGACTAGATCCGAGGGATTGACGGGTTATTCCCATTTAAGTGTGGTCTAGCCTCTAAGGTGGGACTTGGGCACTTAAGTCGGAATAATTCGGGCAGTTCCGCCACAGCTGGTATCGGAGCTTGTACCACCACAGAGGAATTAATAAAATATAAATACCATCCTTTTCCGAAGTAAAACTTGATAGAAACAATGTTGGATAGATCGTAGGACGAGCAGGATAGACCTAGGACGTGAAGCCTTAGGATGATAGAAGGGTAGCTAGGTGGCTAAGTGATTAGGCCCTACATGCCACTTTGAGGGATGGGAGTTCTTCCCTATTCCCTTTACATTGCTGTGAGGTCGTTCAGGACGAGCATGCATGCATTCATAAATTAAACAAATGGAAAATTTAGTAAGGACTTAAATTATGACCAACTAAGTTTCCCAGTACCATTTTGTTTTAATTAGAGAGAAGCTGAGTCTTATTTTTCTTGTTCTTTTTATAATTCTTTTCTTTTACTTACGCTTAACCGTACACAGATGACTTCCCACGGATCCTCAGACGATGGGAATGCACTATCCCACACTGACGGGCTTACACGAGAGGGCTTTCCCCGCATTTTGTGGGAGGTACTTCAGGGGGCCGGATACACGACACCTCCTCAGTACGCGGTGCAGCAGTTCGAGAAGCATCGAGTGCCCCGCTGTAGGGTGAGGATGACCCTAGAGCCTCATCCCCTATAGCCAGGCTGGCATTCACTGGACTCTGAGTCCTTTGGAAACCGGGCTGAGGACACGATCGAGGCGATTGCTCTGCACGGGTTGACCACGTTCTGTGGATTCCACCCCTTGGAGCTGTCTACCCACCCCATTGGCTTGTTCCCCGCGGAAAGGGAAGATGACCCAATGTGGAAGGATCGGGGTGGAGCATGCCAAGGATATCTGGGCTATCTACCCAGGTCAGACTGCTCACTTGACAGTACGGTGCATGAATGCCCTGTACCGGTTGCAAGTGATGCGTGGTGAGGCAATGTCTCATCTAATGGCACTATTGGAGGCAACAAAGATCACCTTGGACAATAGAGAAGAGCTTGTGGTTGATTTGTCCACTGAGATGGTGGAAAAGGACTTGTAGGTGGAGCAGCTATCCAATGAGATCCAAGAGCTGGAGGAATTAGTGGGTACCAGGGAGAACACCATCGAGGTTCTCGAGGATCAGCTCATTAATACCCAGCAGCAGCTTGCCGAGGCTAATGAGCACCTGGATATGCATCACCAGGAGATCCAGGATATGGAGGCCAACGAGGACGTCGACATCGAGGGAGGAGAGGAGCCTGCCTCCAGCTTGGACACTGCTGGCTCAGGGAGACCACCTTCCCCCGAGTCGAGTGTTGCCTCGTTCGCTCACTAGGTATCAGGAATAGAGTTAGAAGTCGGTGATGGTAGGACTCCTCACAGCTAGCTTAGCTTTTGCACCCTTGGGGTACTAGGCTAGGTAGAGTTGAGTCTTTTTGGGACCATTGATGTAATCGTGATAAACTCTTTTGGAAGCATGGTTGATGGATGCTGTTAGTTTTAAATTTGGAAGGAAAGTTTATGCCTTTTGAAATCCTTTTTGTTTATGTCAGAATCTATCAATTCGCCTTTGACTCCTTCACCGCGATTAAACCTTAAACTTGAAGATATGGTATTAAGAATATATGTGATTTTTCAGATGGCCGGGAGACAGCGACGCGGTCAGAATGAGCGCGTTCCTCCACCGCCGCCACCGCCTCCCACTCTGCAGGAGCTAATGGCTCAGCAGAATGAGATCTTGAGGCAGCTAGCTCAGCGTCAGCCACCACCTCAGCACTATGGTGGTGGAGATCATTAGCGTCACCCCGCGGCAGCTACCTACCAGGAGTTCCTCAGTACCCAGCCTCCATTGTTCACCAGGGCAGAGGACCCACTTGATGCAGACGTGTGGTTGAGAGTAGTGGAATCCAAATTCCCGCTACTCCATGGAGCTTGTTCAGAGGTCAATAAAGTCAGGTTCGCCACCCAGCAGCTTCGCGGACCCGCAAGGACTTGGTGGGACCATTTTCTTGCTATGCAGCCAGAGGATCGAGAGGTGGAATGGAGAGAGTTCAAGGCAGCTTTCAGGGGACACCACATACCAGCCGGGATTATGGACCGAAAGCTCAACGAGTTTCTGGCACTCACTCAGGGCAACAGAACAGTATTGCAGTATGCTCAGGCTTTTAATGACCTGTGCTAGTATGCTAGATATCATGCAGATACGGACGAGAAGAAGAGAGACAGGTTCAGGAGGGGGCTCAGCACTAAGCTCCGTGACCGTCTCAACACCGTCAGGGCCAACAGCTATAATGAGTTGGTCAACATGGCCATCTCCCAGGAGGATTGTATCACAGCTCGTCAGGTAGAAAAGAAGAGGAAGACCCCTGTGGCAGGACCCTCAGCTCAGCCACAACGCTTCAGGATTGTGTCTGACACTCAGAACAGGGGACCTCAGCAGCAGCAAGGGCGATGGGTGATCCAACCACAGCAGCAGGCACCCAACCGCACCCAGTTTCCAGCTCAGAGGAACAATCAGCAGCAGCAGCAGTATCGCCAGGCAAATGACAACAGGTGTTTCACATGCGGCAACACCGGACATTATGCCAAGATTTGCCCCAGGAACCAGCAGAGGTAGGGGCAGACTGTTAATCAAAATCAAGGCAAGAGACAGAAGGTGCAAGTGAGGCAAGGCAGGCTGAACTTCACCACCATGGCTGATATTCCAGAGGGGGCACCCGTCATGACTGGTATCTTTACAGTTTTGAATTATCCTGCTATTATTCTTTTTGATTCTGGTGCATCACATAGTTTTATCAGTGCCAAATTTAGTGCCAAGTGCCAGCTACCCTTTCACCACACCGATGGGGGAATTACAATTTCAACACCAGGAGGCAGGGTTGCCACTTATCAAATCAACAGGCAAGTGCCTATAAAATTTGGTAGTCTTGTGATTAGAACCACCCTTCTTATCTTAGGATTGGATAGCGTGGATATTATATTGGGAGCTGACTGGTTGACCAGGCATCAGGCAGTATTGGATATTGCAGCCAGGGCCATTGAAATTCATTCCCCTGCTTATGGCGAGACTGTTTTATATTTGCCCGACCAGGGATGCACCCATTCTTGTGCCTTCGTTATGATAGAATCCCCAGTGGAAAAGATCCCAGTGGTCTGTGACTACCCGGATGTTTTTCCGGATGAATTGCCAGGGATGCCGCCTGACCGAGACATCGAGTTCGCCATCGAATTGCAACCCGGGACTGCTCCTATCTCCAAGAGACCCTATAGGATGCCTCCTGCGGAATTGGCAGAATTGAAAAAGCAACTGCAGGAGTTGTTGGACAAGGGGTTTATTCGCCCAAGTACTTCACCATGGGGATGTCCTGCCTTATTCGTGAAGAAAAAGGATGAGAGTTTGAGAATGTGTGTTGACTACCACCCTCTCAATGCGGTGACTATCAAGAACAAATACCCACTGCCCCGCATTGATGTTCTGTTCGATCAGTTGGTAGGAGCCAAAGTGTTCTCTAAGATAGATCTTCGCTCAGGTTACCATCAGATCAAGATCCGTGCCAGTGATATTCCCAAGACGGCCTTCTCAACCAGATATGGGCTTTATGAGTTTTTGGTGATGTCTTTTGGGTTGACAAATGCCTCGACTTATTTTATGTACTTGATGAACTCAGTATTCATGCCAGAGTTGGACAAGTTCGTGGTCGTTTTCATTGATGATATTCTGGTCTATTCCAAGAATGAAGACGAACATACTGAGCATCTGCACATCGTGCTTCAGTGACTGCGCGATCATCGTCTTTATGCTAAGTCGTCTAAATGTGAATTCTGGCTGAAGGAAATTAAATTCTTGGGTCACACAATTTCTCAGGATGGGATATCAGTTGATCCTAAGAAGGTACAAGAGGTAATGGATTGGAAACCCCCGACTACAGTGAGGCAGATTCAGAGTTTTCTGGGATTGGCAGGGTATTATTGACGATTTATTTCGGATTTCTCCAGAATTGCCAAACCAATGACTGAACTGTTAAAGAAGGGAGTCAAGTATGATTGGAGCCAAAAGTGCGAAGATGCCTTTCATACTTTGAGGCAGCATTTGACAACAGCCCCAGTGCTGGCTCAACCTAATAACACCAAGCCCTTTGAGGTTTATTGTGATGCTTCTGGTACGGGATTGGGATGTGTCTTGATGCAAGATAACAGAGTAATTGCTTATGCTTCCCGAGCACTCAGGCCCCATGAGCAGAACTACCCTACACATGATCTGGAGTTGGCATCTGTGGTTCATGCTCTTAAGATATGGAGACACTACTTGATGGGAGCTCACTGTAACATCTACACTGATCACAAGAGTCTCAAATACATCTTCACTCAGGCAGATCTGAACATGAGGCAGAGAAGATGGTTAGAATTAATCAAGGACTATGATTTGGAGGTGCATTACCATCCTAGCAAAGCCAATGTTGTGGCTGATGCCTTGAGCAGAAAGGCCCAGTGCAATTGTATGAGCATGGATGCAAGAGTTACCACCCTGTGTGAGGAGTTGTGCAAGTTGAACCTGGAAGTTGTTTCTTCAGGTGCCTTAAGTTATATCTCGGTAGAGCCCACATTGCAAGAGCAAATAGTTAGGGCACAGATTGAGGATAAGGGTGTTCAGGTTATCAAAGAAATGATCAAGCAGAAGGCAGAGAAATATAAGTGCTTCCGTCAGGACAGCAAGGGAATTCTATGGTTTGGAGATCGATTGGTTATTCCCAAGGACCCTGAGCTCAGAAAGAAGATATTGGATGAAGCTCACCTTTCCAAATTCTCCATGCACCCTGGTAGCAACAAAATGTATCATGATCTCAGATCTTTATATTGGTGGACCAGAATGAAGAGGGAAATTGCCAAGTACATATCCGAGTGTGACACCTGCCAGAAGATCAAAGCTAGTCATTTGAAGGCAACAGGCCCTTTGCAACCCCTTCCCATACCATCTTGGAAATGGGAGGACATTTGCATGGACTTTATCGTGGGATTGCCCAATACTTCCAGGCACCATGATTCCATTTGGGTTATTGTGGACAGATTGACCAAGACGGCTCATTTCTTGCCAGTACACACCACCTACAGGACAGAGAAGTATGCAGAGATCTACATTGACCAGATAGTTCGTCTGCATGGGATACCAAGGACTATAGTCTCAGACAGAGGAGCACCATTTGTGGCACGATTTTGGGAACAATTACAGGAATCACTTGGGACCCATGTCATACGAAGCTCAGCATACCATCCTCAAACAGATGGCCAGACAGAAAGGGTAAACCAGATTTTGGAAGATATGTTAAGGGCATGTGTACTGCACTACGGAAAGGATTGGGACAAATGTCTTTCCTTGGCAGAGTTTTCTTATAATAACAGCTATCAGTCCAGTCTAAAGATGGCACCTTTTGAAGCTTTGTATGGGAGAAGATGCAGAACCCCGCTGAATTGGTCTCAAGCAGGAGAGAGGGAAATTTTTGGGCCAGATTTGGTACTTGAAGCAGAGGCAAAGGTCAGAGTCATCAAGAAGAACTTAGAAGCTGCTCAGGCCAGACAAAAGAGCTATCATGATAAGAGGCGGAAGCCTCTACAGTTTGAAGTGGGAGACCATGTTTATCATAAGGTGTCACCCACCAAGGGTGTCCAGAGGTTCGGGAGCAAGGGCAAGTTAGCTCCTCGTTACATTGGACCCTACGAGATCAAGGAAGCTTGTGGACCCGTAGCCTATCAATTGAAGTTGCCACCCAGCATGTCAGCTGTTCATGATGTGTTCCATGTATCTCAGCTGCGGAAATGTGTTCGCCTACCCACTGAAGTGCTACCTGAACCAGACATTGAGATAGTGAAAGCTCTCTTGTGGGTTTTGGTGGCTTGGATGACAACCCAATTAAAGGACTAACAAGTGTGCTAAGTGTTGAACAGGTGCTTAATGCAAAGCTAACAGGGTTCAACACAAGTGAACAAGTGTGATGGTCCAAAGACTGGATTATGTATAGATAATGGACATTACAAGTAAGATGGACATTGCTTAAGTGAGACTTGGTGTGCGTAACTCAGAGACAACCGATCAAGCCAAGGATGGAGGCAAGAAGAGCTTCGAGGTATCGAGTGCACGAGAGAAGGTCAAGGAGACCAGGAACCCAAAGCCAGGGGTGAAGAAGAAGACTTGCAAAGCCAAGGTTGATCGAGTTAAGAAGACTTATGGTGCATCAAGGATCACTACATAAGGCTCAAGATCAAGCTCGAGAAGTGAACGGGGGTTGGGGCTCAGATATGTCAATCTAGATCAAGTCAAGTTGACTTGATGGTTTAGAGTCCAACATCGACCTCAAACAAGCCAAATTGGGTAAAACGATGAAAAAGGTTAAGTATGTAAGGTTTGAGTGTTCAACCATTTTGCATACACCTCTTACTACAAGTTTGGTGCTTTGGTTTGCTCTCTAACTCTTTCTGTAGAGAAAGTACCATTCTGAGCTCTGCTGGAGGAGAAACAAAAAAGCTAGGAGAAGAACAAGAAAGATGTAAGTTTCTAGGACTAAATCAATTGGATTATACTCTAAATGTGTTTGTTTAAGTCTCAGGAAAATCCTCCCAAAAGTTGAAGTCAAACGGAGAAAGAACGGAGGAAAAAGCACTTAGTGTGCTGTTGGCTGGTGCACAGGACAGTGAATAGTAGCTGTCCGGTGCACAGGACAGTGAATAGTAACTCTGTCCGGTGCACAGGACAGTGAATAGTAACTGTGTCTGGTGCACAGGACAGTGAATAGTCGTAGCGTCCGGTGCACAGGACAGTGAATAGTCGCAGCGTCCGGTGCACAGGACAGTGAATAGTAGCGGTGTCCGGTGCACAGGACAGTGAATAGTGACCTGTCCGGTGCACAGGACAGTGAATAGTAACCTGTCCGGTGCACCAACGGCTAGCTGTTCCAGAGAAGGAAACTGTCAATCAGATCCGTTACTGTTCACTGTCCGGTGCGCCACCGGACAGTCCGGTGCACCCGCAACCAGGGAAGGTTGGGAGCTTCCAAATGAAGCTCTAACGGCTCCTAGGCCATTTGGGGCTATAAAAGGGACCCCTAGGCGCCTCAAACAACAACACAAGTGCAGCCAACAATTGTATACATCACTCGGATCGATTCTCTCTCTCCCTCTTGTGTAAATCTCTCTAGTTTGTGTGAAGGCAAAGTTATAAGCCTTTAGAGAGTGGAGAGGTGCTGCAAAGAGCTAGAGCAAAGTCTTGAGCGTATTGTTACTCTGCCGGAGTGCTGTCAAGAAGATTGTAAGCAGCCACGGCTTTGTTGTAACCCAACTCAACATAGTGGAAGGCTCTATCTGTCATACTGACAGATCTGAGCAAACGGAGGAAGGAGTTGAAATAGACTCCAAGCCCAGGTGTGGCTAACTCCAACGAGGACTAGGCAAGCATTTCAGGCTTGGCCGAACCTCGGGATAAATCCCTGTGTCTGTGTGCTCTGCTCTGTGCTGTGTGCTGTTTCTCTGTCTTATTTGTTGTTTATACTTGCACTTCAATATTTATATGTGGTATAAGCTGTCTTTGAAGTGCAGGGTATTTTAAGACAGGAACTTCAATTCTGTTGCAACCTACTCGAAGGGTCCTTCATTCCACTGCAATCCAGTCTTCGAGTAGAGTAAGAATTTCCAGTTATAAAGTGATTAATTATTATTCGCCTATTCACCCCCCTCTAGGCGACATCCAGATCCTGTTCCAAGGCATAGGGAACTTTCAATTGGTATCAGAGCTAGGCCTCTCCAGTGTGGGCTTAGCCGTCCGGAGATGACGATGTCGTCACAAGAGGTAACTCTAGAACTTCTTTTAGGCGATGGTTCTAATTATAAATCTTGGTCTGTCTCTATTTATAATGCTTTCATGCATATTGATCCTGATTTGAGACAGATCTTTAGTAGAAGTATTTTTCCCTCTAATATTAGTAAAAACCCTTCTAATATTGAACTAAGATGTCTATCTCTTAATCACCATGCTTGCAACATCTTAGTTGACTCTCTTTCTAGAGGTGCTTATTTTGCCATCATGAGTAGTGATAGTGATTTATTTGTTGATGCTCATGATCTATGGACTAGAATTAAAATAAAATATTCTAAGTCCAATTGTACTCCTTCTACTCCCTATGTTGCTTGTGGTACTAACCTTTCAAAGGGAGAGGAAAAACGATGGCAACCAAACGATGAATCCACCTCACCGACAGGTTTGTCTTCCACTAGTTATAAATGTCTTATTGCTAACAATGATAGTGGAGACGAAAGCGATGATGAGGAGGAATATGAGGATGATAGCGAGGATGAGTCTTCATCACCACAAGGTACATTTTCCTGTATTGCTTCCACTAATAATAATGACAGGGTAAATGAGACCGGTGATGTGGAAGAAGAGGAGATTCGCCGGTTCTACACCAATCTCAACAAAGAAGACAAAGTGCTCTTGGTTAAGTTGTTGAGTAGGAACAAGGAACAAGGCGAGACGCTTCTCAGGCTAGAGGAGACTCTCATCAAAACCAACGACAGCCTGGAGAAGATGACCAAAGAACATGAGGAGCTAAAGTGCTCTCATGATAATTTGGTCCAACGGTATGAATCTATTTTATTTGAGCAAAGAAATAATCATGATGTATTATCTGATGTTGCTCAACTTAAAACTGAGAATTCTATGCTTAAGAGTCAAGTAGAAATGATAAATTTAGAAAAACTTGCTCTAAGTGAAAAATATGATATGCTATCTTATTCTCATAATGAATTAGTTGATGACCATATCATGCTTAATGTTGCTCATGAAGTTGTAATTTCAAACTTAAATTCATGTGAACCTCATTCTTGCACATGTGCACATTTAGATAATATATCACCATGTGCTAACCCCTGTTGCTCAAAAGAAAGCAAATTTTTGAATGAGCATCAAGCTGCAGGATCAAAAGAAAGGAACAAGAAAGCAAAGCAACTAAGGAGAAGACGCATTGCTCAACCTCCTCAAGATATCCACGGACGCGTGGTGAAGAAGCTTGAGACGGGAGAAACCGCAGCAAGTGTTAAACTCCATAAGAAGGATGTTCCTAAAGCAATAAATGAAGAAATCAACATGAACAAGGAAAAAGGTAAAAATTCAATTAGTCATGTTGTTTGCACTGATCATCTCTCTATGTCATCCAAGAGCAAAAAGGGAAGAGGAAAAAGGAGGTGCTTCAAGTGCAAGGAATTAGGTCACTTCATTGCGTCTTGTCCACACAAAGACAAGGATGAAGGAATGAGGAGATGCTTTGGATGCAACGATAAGGACCATATGATCACTTCATGTCCGCTCATGAAGAATCAAAGACGTGCACCCTCCAAGATGACCCTCACTAAGCAAAAAGACAAACAACAAGTGTCAAGTCAGGTTGAGCGACGCTTCTGCTACATGTGTGGTGAGCATGGTCATCTACCTAAGGTATGTAAGAAGGGTAAGGTTCCTAAACAAGTAAATTTATCTCAATCTTATTCGCTTAGGAGACCCAAATCATACACTTGTGCTAGATCAGTAATGAGATCACCTAGAACTAGCACAACTGCTATTTGGGTACCAAAGGCCCTTTTAGATGAACGTTATGGACCCATCTCGAGATGGGTACCAAACCGTGCCAACTAGACCATGCAGGTGCCTCGAGATGGACTGGAGACCCTGGGAGAGCTTAAGATGGTTAATTCAAACTCTATGCTTAAGCTATCAATTTTAATGTCTATTTATTGACCCAAGGTTGAATTATTGTGCAATACTAATCCCATGTTCATCTCGAGTTAAATAAGTTGTAGATGTCCTTGATCATTATTGGTGAATCAAGCGAAGGACTTTGATGAGAATCTGCAACTTGCTCTCCAAAGGACGGTACCCGTGTATCTTAAGTGCATTATTTCTAATCAGCATTGCTTTTAAGTTGGATTGTCGTGCTATACCTATCCTTGGAGTAGTTATGCTTTTGAGATTGCTTGTGTTGAATATCTTTCAATTAATGATCCATGATTTTCAAGATCATAATCATGCTTGCTTAATCGTAACTGTGTGCTTTATAGGGAATATCTCTTGAATCATTTAATGGGTAGCTTTTCATTTGATATATCCACCATGATTAACTCTCTTAGTGTATGTGGATAAACATGTATCTTTTTGTAAGTCATGCTATGTGTTTTTTTAATGATTAACCTATGTGCAAGCATGATAGTTTTGTTTAGTCCATGTTCACATGATTACTTTGTCTTGGTACTCTGTGTATACCAAAACAAGAAATCCATGTTGTGTCTCTAATGCACCCTCTCGAGCTATGAGGTGCATGAGCAAAAGGAGCCCTAAATTGGTGACAACAGGTGCTCTCACTACACACTACCTAAAAGAATGAATCTCATGGCATTCAGGTAAAAGGCAAAGGTATGGAGAATGGAACTATGCAATTTCATTGAATATCTTGAAGTTCCGTTGATTGTGATCATAGCTATGTTCTTGCCTTTCAATTGGTAGTATCTTGGCTTAGGTGCTTTATGCTTTAAAATGTTGTTTCCTTTGGTGTACCTAAGAAAATACTTCTTAATCATGGTGTGCTTAGACATTGTGCTTTATATGTATGATCTTGTCGTTTTTCAATTGGTATATGTGTTGCAATGATCATCATGTGTGAAGCGTGCCTTGGTGTTTTTAAATGTTATATATCATGAGGCATGCATTGTTTCCACTAGTCATAAGTTGTATTATCTCATCTATTCAATTGGTATCTTTTTGTGATGTAATTGATATATTATGCCTAGACCAAGGTATGTTTCCCCTTTACTTCTGAGGATGCTAGAATGTGCAAGGTGCAAGTCATTCAAATACTTGATGCACAACTTTAGGGGGAGCACACATAACTTGTGTCTTTTGAGACTAACTTGAGTGATCCTATATAGTCTCAAGGTGGAAAAGGGAAGATGAGCAAGAAATGGAGCAATCAGGACTTGGGTACCTCCACAAGTCGAGTAATTGGTATCTAAAGTTGTGAGTAATTACGTATTTAAAGGTTGCTCGTGCTCTATAATAGTTGGTGATCCTAGATGCTTATCTTTAAATATCATGGAGCTATGACAGTGATGATTTTTCAATTGGTAGCCTTGGTAGTGTGCTTCAATTGGTATCTTTTGGTAATCACTAGAATAGAAGCTTCATCTTGTGCCACAATACTATAACTTGTTCTAAGTTTTGTATCTTAGCAATAAGAAAAGGTCAGGATAAAGGATCAGACATAAGTGTAAAGGAGCTCCCTAGAGATAAAACTTTCAAGATGGAAATCTTGAATTGATGCCAAAAGGAACTCCACCTACTTAGATGGAAAGTACACCATAACATGGTAAAGGTACAAAAGGAGGTATTGACCTTTTTGCGTATTTGTACCTTAATTTTTCTCCAATGCTTGTGTTGCATATGTTTAATGTGTAAGGGGGAGTAATGTTAGTGTGTTGCATTTTCCCTGCTTAATACCCTGCTGTCCCTTGACATCATCCTATGTTCTTGCTTGAATATGGTTTTGGTGTTTGATGTCAAAGGGGGAGAATTTGTGCATTAAAGCTTACCTCGACCTGAGAGGAAAGCTTATCTTAAGGGTGAAGATTAATTTTGTGTGTGCTAAAGGACTCAAAGGGGTTTCCTTGAGTTCCTTTGATCTTAAAGAAAAATGTGTTAGTTTGTTGATAATACTTATCATATGCTTCTTGTTGTATTATATGGTGATAATGCAAAATTAGTGCTTCCATTGATATGAATCAATTGGTATCTACTGTGTTTATCCTATGATAGATATTCATGTGGTTCTGGCGCTTTAAATCGGTATCTTAATGGTGAATAGTGGTAGGTTGATATTCCTATGGTATATTTATTTAATTGGTGTTTAACTCTGATTCTGTGCATTTGTGTGTTATATGCATCACGGTTTGATTCTTCACACAATGCATCCCACAGGTGCTAAGGTGTAGCAATGCTTCGAATTAGCCTAAGTATGTGCATTTTGGCATTTAAGGCCAAAGTTAAGATTTTAATGTAAGCACATATTTAGGGGGAGCATTCTATAAACTTAGAATTCAAAATTTGTGCTTTAAATCTTATTGTTGTGTAAGCTTTAATTGTGTTGCCATCAATCACCAAAAAGGGGGAGATTGAAAGCTCTCTTGTGGGTTTTGGTGGCTTGGATGACAACCCAATTAAAGGACTAACAAGTGTGCTAAGTGTTGAACAGGTGCTTAATGCAAAGCTAACAGGGTTCAACACAAGTGAACAAGTGTGATG
Source organism: Zea mays (assembly GCF_902167145.1). NCBI lineage: Eukaryota > Viridiplantae > Streptophyta > Magnoliopsida > Poales > Poaceae > Zea > Zea mays. The sequence goes on along the minus strand of NC_050098.1, from coordinate 28,667,886 downwards.
GTCCAAAGACTGGATTATGTATAGATAATGGACATTACAAGTAAGATGGACATTGCTTAAGTGAGACTTGGTGTGCGTAACTCAGAGACAACCGATCAAGCCAAGGATGGAGGCAAGAAGAGCTTCGAGGTATCGAGTGCACGGGAGAAGGTCAAGGAGACCAGGAACCCAAAGCCAGGGGTGAAGAAGAAGACTTGCAAAGTCAAGGTTGATCGAGTTAAGAAGACTTATGGTGCATCAAGGATCACTACATAAGGCTCAAGATCAAGCTCGAGAAGTGAACGGGGGTTGGGGCTCAGATATGTCAATCTAGATCAAGTCAAGTTGACTTGATGGTTTAGAGTCCAACATCGACCTCAAACAAGCCAAATTGGGTAAAACGATGAAAAAGGTTAAGTATGTAAGGTTTGAGTGTTCAACCATTTTGCATACACCTCTTACTACAAGTTTGGTGCTTTGGTTTGCTCTCTAACTCTTTCTGTAGAGAAAGTACCATTCTGAGCTCTGCTGGAGGAGAAACAAAAAAGCTAGGAGAAGAACAAGAAAGATGTAAGTTTCTAGGACTAAATCAATTGGATTATACTCTAAATGTGTTTGTTTAAGTCTCAGGAAAATCCTCCCAAAAGTTGAAGTCAAACGGAGAAAGAACGGAGGAAAAAGCACTTAGTGTGCTGTTGGCTGGTGCACAGGACAGTGAATAGTAGCTGTCCGGTGCACAGGACAGTGAATAGTAACTCTGTCCGGTGCACAGGACAGTGAATAGTAACTGTGTCTGGTGCACAGGACAGTGAATAGTCGTAGCGTCCGGTGCACAGGACAGTGAATAGTCGCAGCGTCCGGTGCACAGGACAGTGAATAGTAGCTGTGTCCGGTGCACAGGACAGTGAATAGTGACCTGTCCGGTGCACAGGACAGTGAATAGTAACCTGTCCGGTGCACCAACGGCTAGCTGTTCCAGAGAAGGAAACTGTCAATCAGATCCGTTACTGTTCACTGTCCGGTGCGCCACCGGACAGTCCGGTGCACCCGCAACCAGGGAAGGCTGGGAGCTTCCAAATGAAGCTCTGACGGCTCCTAGGCCATTTGGGGCTATAAAAGGGACCCCTAGGCGCCTCAAACAACAACACAAGTGCAGCCAACAATTGTATACATCACTCGGATCGATTCTCTCTCTCCCTCTTGTGTAAATCTCTCTAGTTTGTGTGAAGGCAAAGTTATAAGCCTTTAGAGAGTGGAGAGGTGCTGCAAAGAGCTAGAGCAAAGTCTTGAGCGTATTGTTACTCTGCCGGAGTGCTGTCAAGAAGATTGTAAGCAGCCGCGGCTTTGTTGTAACCCAACTCAACATAGTGGAAGGCTCTATCTGTCATACTGACAGATCTGAGCAAACGGAGGAAGGAGTTGAAATAGACTCCAAGCCCAGGTGTGGCTAACTCCAATGAGGACTAGGCAAGCATTTCAGGCTTGGCCGAACCTCGGGATAAATCCCTGTGTCTGTGTGCTCTGCTCTGTGCTGTGTGCTGTTTCTCTGTCTTATTTGTTGTTTATACTTGCACTTCAATATTTATATGTGGTATAAGCTGTCTTTGAAGTGCAGGGTATTTTAAGACAGGAACTTCAATTCTGTTGCAACCTACTCGAAGGGTCCTTCATTCCACTGCAATCCAGTCTTCGAGTAGAGTAAGAATTTCCAGTTATAAAGTGATTAATTATTATTCGCCTATTCACCCCCCTCTAGGCGACATCCAGATCCTGTTCCAAGGCATAGGGAACTTTCAGATAGAACCAGACTTGTCCTATCAAGAGTACCCCATCGAGGTATTGGATCAGAAGGAGAGATCAACACGGGCAAGGTCAATCCGAATGTATAAGGTTCAGTGGAGTCACCATTCAGCAGAAGAAGCTACATGGGAGACTGAGGATTTTCTACGCTCTCGCTTCCCCGACTTTCTGCCCAAAGGAGTCGGTACGTAACCCCAAAACCCCACCCCCACCTGCCCTTTGAATATAATTATAAGAAAAACTTAGATAACAAGGGTAGTCTAAGTTGTGGATTTAACTTAAAAAGGACTTCCTTCTGAAGTTGAAAAGAGAATGACATTCGAAGAGCAGTTAACAAGAGAAACTTGAGTATAAGAAAGAGTAGCACACCAACATGCCTTCGTAGCACCCCTCTAGAGGACTCTGCCTAAAATCTTGGGACGAGATTCCTTTAAGGGGGGAGGGCTGTAACACCTCAGGTGTTACCATGGCTAGGGCACATCTATGCACTAAGGACTATGATCACATGTGGAAGAAACTTAAGGAGCAAAGTGTAAGAGCCTTGGAGGCTAGGTTTTAACCAAGAGATGTGAATGACCAAAAGCATTACCCTAGTTGTGTGCAATTATCACTTTGGACAAGGGGGAAATAAACCCTAGACCTCTCTTGAACCCTATCTCTTAAGCACCTTGGTTAAAGGGGAGAATTTAAGCAAAGGTGCAAGTCATGACCAAACCTTTGGCACAAAGTTAAGTAACTTATTAACCTACAATTATAGAGAGGAAACATTGCTAAAAGGCCCCTTAAGAAACCCCAAATCCATTCCCTAAGTAGAGAAAGAGCTAGATCTCTCTAATTCTCTCTAAGTCAAAATCTATACCTAATCTAAAGATCCACCGTGTTCACCTTGAAGATGGCACCAAAACCACCTAAGTTCTATACCAAAAATGTGGCATACCACCTAGGGCACCCCCTGGAAAAAGTTGACATCGAGCCCTTGACGTTTGACATGCCTTGGCATTGTTTTTGTCGCGAGGTGGGCAGGGAGACATACCTGATTTGGCGTCCAAAGATCTCCCTACCTAGGGCATATCTGCCATGGCGACTCACGGATGAGAGACAGCCCTAGGTGCCAGGAAAAGACTCGCACCGGATTTTTGCCAAGATTCGCACGCTTGCGACTTGGGCGAGCTGTGGAACACGGGCAGAAGAAAACCTCCACGTGTTCAACGCGCTCTGCGCATGCCAGAGCACGCCCGCGCCCGACCCCGCGCCGCGCCGAGCTGCGCCAGTGTCCCCCGTGTGCGCACGCGCCTATAAAGCCCACTCAGGCGTCGACCATACCCCTCCGCACGCGCTCAACCTCACCGGAGCTCAAACTCACCGGCGTTTGCCCATGCACGGCGTGTCCGCGGCCACCCGAACCCCTGCCACCGTAGACCGGCCAACCAAGCCCTTCCCAACCCCGTTCGACCCTCAGAGAGGACTGAGCACACCTCGGTGAAGCTCCCCGAGCGAGGAATCGAAGTCTGCTTCGCCGGAGAGGCCAGTCCACGGTCGCCGGACTCCCTCCGACCGCCGGCGAGCGTAGACCGGGTAAGCCACTGCGCCATTTTTCGATTCAATGCACAGATAGCCTCTACATCACCCCGTGAAACTAACCGGGCCATTGGATTGAACTAGATCGCCGTGAATTGGCCGGCACACCCGCCGCCGACGAGGACACCCGCCTGCGCACGTGGACCGAGCGATTCCGGCCATCCCCGTCGTCGAGCCGTACATCGTTGTGATCGCCAGAGCCTCCCCGAGCCAACCCCGCCCCTCGTCGGACCTCTCTCGCCGCAGGTAAGCCGCGCCGCCCTTTTCTTTCCCGCGGGTACTGTTTACATTAGGGGAAGGACCTCGGGGAAGAAGAAGGAAAGGTCAGGGGGATTTTTGAACTGTCAGTGACTCAGGAGAATAGTGGCGCAGTTGTAGATTTGAGTGGGTTGATTTGGATTAAACCCAGGGTCCTCGGTGTAAATTGTTTTTCCAGGAAACCTTTATTAAATCTGATTTAAAATTTGAACAGAACTTGAATAATTCATAACTTCTGTTTTATTCATCCAAATTTAGTCAAACCAATTTTGTTAGATCTTAAATAATATAAACTACTTAGGAAAAATATAAAACCCCTATGTACTACAGAAAACTTTAGGGTTATGATTTAATTAGTGTTTTGGCCAAAAAGCTAAATAATAGGAATAAAAATAGTTGCACTATTTGACTAAGGTTAGGAAAATTTGGAGAAGTTTATGTCCACCTACTGACCTGTTTAAAAATGCTAAACCTCTCTGTCCACCCCATTAAGTTAGTTTTTGTCATTTATTTCACAATATGCTTAAGGTTAAGAAAAATAAAAAAAGTGATTTAAATAAAGAACCAGGGGACACCCCTATTTTTGTTAGAATAATTATTCAATGGAGTTCACTAAAAAAATCTATTATACCCTGGTTTAGTATAAAATAAGTAGGATACCTTTTATTTTAAGAAAACAAGGAAAACTTAGAAAAACCCTACAAAAATAACCCCAAGGTGAAAACACCCCAACCCTTGGGATAGTTAATGTTTTGTTATTAAGAACTTAAGAAAAATATGAAATCTGCTGTTTGACATTTTTCAAATGACAATGTAGTAGAAAGTGCCTTTTTGGCATTAAACTTTAGAAAATCATAACTAAATAACCATTCCTTAGCCTTCTGTGATTTTTGGCACAAGAGCTTATTATTACTGTTAGATGCCAACAAAAATAATCCTTAGGACAGAACCCACCCCTAATCAAGAGTTGTAGTGCAAAGTGGCCCATTTACACAACTTTTGTTATTTTTGTCTAGAGCATAGCCTTTTTAATTTGAACCTCAAAATCCTAGAACAGGCTATATTGACCAAGGGCAACCCACTGTAATTTTTACAGAATTTTTGGAAAGAAAAGTTAAACCACTGTTATAATTCAAACCTACACTAGAAACTATAAATAGAAAATAAAGAAAGGAAAAAATGAATAATAGAAATTAGTGTAATCCTAAAACCTTTTGTAAATGGTCCACAAAATTATAGTAAGGAAATAGCAACCCACTATGCCTATCCCTAACCAAGAGTGATAAGCATAAACTACTAAAAGCCCCGTATGACCAAGAAAACCCTAAGTTACTCATTAACTTAGTTTTTCTTTCTTTAGCATAATGTTATTAAATCCTGCATAATCATGACATACATGTTCATTACATTTTGATAGACTGTAACCTCGCTGACGGAGAGTACGTCCTCGTGCCAGAGCAAGGAGCTGCTCAGGAGGTAGCCCCGGATCCAGCACCAGAGCCTGCACCAGAGGATCTGCCTGCCACAGCCTTGGAAGGCAAGCCCCGGTTTATGCATAACCTGTTATTTATGCTATTTTACTACACTTATTGATTGTAGGATTGAATGTGCACTTAAGTGTAGGAGTTGTGTGAAACCCTAGTTGCATGACCTCAGGAATCCGGTTGAGATGAATACTAGTATGCTAGGTCGAGTAGCTGCTTTATTAATTAGGATCTCGGTAGAAGTCGAGTCATTTTTCTAGCACTCGCGTGAGGTCAGGAAATTGGTTGTATCCACTTTATTCTCATAATGATGATGGTTGTGGACAACAATCCATGGGGATTGGTTGTCCACGCGATAAAAATTTGAATAAGGATTAAGGTGTGGTACCGTGAGTCAAGCGTTTGAACGTACTAAACATATACCGAGAAATATGGTAAATCGGTAAGCCTAGTACCTGATTGAACCTGGCAGCAGATTGCCCTCCTCACGCGACCTGAGACGAGGTCTCCCATTCCGGTTATGGTGGGTACAAGTGCGGTCACTGCACGACGGCAGTCGGGGTCAGTGAGGCATTGTACGCCAAGGCGGTGAGCCCCTCTCTGCTGACGGGGAATCGATGGGGACGGTTGATGTGTGGGGACGGAGTGCCCCGGCATGTCGTGTGTTTAGGTTTACCTTGCAAGGATAAAAACTCGATTCAAATCGTCTGCTTCTCGCAGCTAATGAGACTGCTTGATCCATGCTGCTACATTGAGTAACAAGTGGAATTATGATGAGATGACACAAGATGTTGATTGCTAAAAATGTTTGCTACTATGTATGAGTAGATAGTACATCTTTAGCCTTAAGAGAGTCACACTTAATTTGACGAAGTTAAAAACTTGATTTAGAAACTCAGCTAGTGCTTTTGGCAACCAAACCCCACAGCCAAACAACTGCATGTCTAGAGGTAGAGGAGTAGACTCCTCACACCGGGTAAGTCTAGCTGAGTATTAGTATACTCAGCCTTGCTTGTGGCATAATTTTGCAGGTTCTCTGGAGGACATGGTTGCTGGAGTGACTTGGCCGTCCATCTTGCCACCGAGTTGGACTGTCGAGTGGGACCCTACCTCGGCTGAGGAGGAGCATGAGGAGTGATGGGACAGGTTTCCCCATCTCTCTGTTTATTTACCGTTAGTTTTATTCCGCTGCATTTCGAACAATGATGACTACTTTTGCAAAACTCCGATGGTGATGTAATAATTTAATACTCCTTAATGTATGGTTTTACGTTTTATTGTATTTGCTCTATGACTCACCACCGAGTGAGATTGTGGTACTTGATCCTGTCAGTGGCCTTGTCGGACTAGATCCGAGGGATTGATGGGTTATTCCCATTTAAGTGTGGTCTAGCCTCTAAGGTGGGACTTGGGCACTTAAGTCGGAATAATTCGGGCAGTTCCACCACAGCTTTATCACCAAGTAAAGGTGAAAATGTTCTGAAGTTGTTCCTAAGGGAATGCAGAGCGAAAGTTTTATCACAAGTAAAGGTGAAAAAGCTCCGCAGTGGTTCCCAAGGGAATGCAGAGCTAAAGTTTTATCACCAAGTAAAGGTGAAAAATCACTGAAGTCGTTCATAAGGGAATGCAGAGCTAAAATATGATGCAAAAGCTCCAAAGTCTCGGGTGAGATTTGTGCACTATGTTTTGGGTGAAAAAAAGGGAAGGTGTTTTTCGCCTTCGGTTCAAAATACCAGCGACATTTGATTTCACACGCAACAAAGCGCTTAGAATTAAAGAAAAAGTAAGAGCATAGTGTCATATACAGCAACAAGTGGTTTAATTACATAAATATTCATCTCCAAAATACAAAGTCTCCTTGACCTAATAATCAAACTAAGCTTCAGCCTTCCTTTACTTCTTCCCCTTCTTCTTCTTTTTCGCTTCTTTGCTCTGCATAAGCAATCATTGAGAAAAATCCAAAAAATGTTTAGTAAGGAAAACTCATGAATGAAGCTTCAATTAAACACAACCTTAGAGACAAACCTTTCTTATATATTCTTCAGCCTCCAAAGCGACAAATTATTGGCCACCTTTATCCCACAGTTCAAAGAAAAATCTTTTAGCGATACCAAGCACACTCTTCGAGGGAGTCTTGATATCCTCTACGGTCATGCCAAAGTCATTTTCCCCATGTCCTTAACATGTTCACAACCAGCTTTCTCAAGAAAAGGGGCCATGCCACTAGATCCAATCATGGCACAATAATCGCTTCGGGTGTTGATAATGTTTTCAACTTCACTCAATTCGTTTTTAATCCAATCAAGTGCCCCTTCGGTGTCACCATTGGCAAAGGAGCTATCCCTCAAGGTTGCACCAACTGGGGAAAAGATTTTCTTCATAGTATCATAGCACCAGCACACAAGATCAAAGCAATTACCCCGAAGCTAGTTTAGAGTCTCTAATAATTTTTTATTTTCTTCGACTTTGTCATCAGTATTCCATTTTGTCGCCTTAAGTCTGATACAAAGTTCTTCAATAGAATGCTCATGTTCTTTTATCTTCATTGTCGCTTGTCTTTTTTACTTCATCAGCTTCGACTAATTTTTCTTTTAAAGATGCAATCCAACTCTCCTTTTCTTGCAAAGAAGTTCGGAGTGTTCCAGCTTCGTATTGTAGCTTTGTTAGCTCATCATCTTATTTTTCTTGCTGAATTCTCAGAGCTTTGCTCAACATTAACCCCTGCATCACAAAGATACACAGTTTAAGATAAAAGTAGACTTTTTCCAAAGCTGCATCAGAACAAAAATTTTCTCTTACCTTAATGCTAGTATAAGCCAAACTATGAGAAAGTTTTCTCTTTTTAACTTGACTCAACCATTCTTCAACTTCTAGAAAGCCAATGCTTCGAGTGATATTTCTCACAATCTTTGATTCATCAGGATCGGGTACGCACATCAGCATTTGATCTCCTCCCCGAAGCCCTAGGCCCATACCCCATAGCTTCTCCTTTGCTTTCTATTTCCGAAGCTTCTTTGTCATCAAGTTCGCCCCCACCAAGATGACTCACGAAAAAACCAAGATCTTCTACCTCTTCACCCGTAGTCTGAGTAGCTTTGGCTGCATCTTTCTCAAGAATAGGGCTCGACCCTTTTAGCTCTCTTTTCGCCTTTTCATGCCCTGAAGACTCGCCTCCTTCAACAGTCTTCTTCTATTCTTCTTCGGAGGATGTTGAGCCTCTGAAGGCAGCGCCTCCAAGACCCAAAATTCATGGGCTCTCCACTTCTTCCTCAGATGAAATTTCTTTGATCTTCGAGGGATGGTCTCCTCCGTCAGTTCCCTTTGTAGTTGGCATAAACAGAGTCAATGTCGGTCCTGAAAGTCGCCTAGAGGGGGGTGAATAGGGTGAATCTGAAATTTACAAACTTAATCACAACTACAAGCCGGGTTAACGTTAGAAATAAGAACGAGTCTGAGAGAGAGGGTGTAAAACAAATCGCGAGCAAATAAAGAGTGTGACACAAGGATTTGTTTTACCGAGGTTCGATTCTTGCAAACCTACTCCCCGTTGAGGTGGTCACAAAGACCGGGTCTCTTTCAACCCTTTCCCTCTCTCAAACGGTCCCTCGGACCGAGTGAGCTTCTCTTCTCAATCAAACGGGAACCAAACTTCCCGCAAGGACCACCACACACTTGGTGTCTCTTGCCTTGATTACAATTGAGATGATCGCAAGAAAGAATGAGAAAAAGAAGCAATCCAAGCGCAAGAGCTCAAATGAACACAACAAATCTCTCTCACTAATCACTAAAGCTTTGTGTGGAATTAGGAGAGGATTTGATCACTTTGGTGTGTCTTGTATTGAATGCTATAGCTCTTGTAAGGTGTAGAAGTGGGAAAACTTGGATGACTTGAATGTGGGGGTGGTTGGGGTATTTATAGCCCCAACCACAAAACTTGACCGTTGGTGGAGGCTACTGTCGACGGGCGCACCGGACAGTCCGGTGCGCCACCGGACACTGTCCGGTGCGCCAGCCACGTCACCTGGCCGTTGGGTTCCGACCGTTGGAGCTCTGACTTGTGGGCCCGCCTGGCTGTCCGGTGTGCCACCCGCGCGTGCCCTGCTCCTCTGCGCGCGCAGGCGCGCATTTAATGCGTTGCAGTCGACCGTTGCGTGCGAAGTAGCCGTTGCTCCGCTGTCACACCGGACAGTCCGGTGTGCACCGGACACTGTCCCGTGACTCCACACCGGACAGTCCGATGTGCACCGGACACTGTCCGGTGACTCACCGAACAGTCCGGTGAATTATAGCAGAGCGGATTCCCAAAGCTGGCGAGTTCAGAGTTGCTCTCCCTTGGGGCACCGGACACTGTCCGGTGGTGCACCGGACAGTCCGGTGAATTATAGCGGAGCTCCTCTGAAAATTCCCGAAGGTGAAGAGTTGGGCGTCGAGTTTCCTGGTGCACCAGACAGTCCAGTGCTCCAGACCAGGGGATACTTCGGTATACTTGGCTCCTTTGTTTTGAACCCCTATTCTTGATCTTTTTATTGGTTTATTGTGAACCTTTGGCACCTGTAGAACTTATAGACTAGAGGAAACTAGTTAGTCCAATTATTTGTGTTGGGCAATTCAACCACCAAAATCAATTAGGAAATAGGTGTAAGCCTAATTCCCTTTCAATCTCCCCCTTTTTGGTGATTGATGCCAACACAAACCAAAGCAAATATAGAAGTGCATAATTGAACTAGTTTACATAATTGTAAGTGCAAAGGTTACTTAGAATTGAGCCAATATAAATACTCATAAGATATGCATGGATTGTTTCTTTATTTTTAACATTTTGGACCACGCTTGCACCACATGTTTTGTTTTTGCAAATTCTTTTTGTAAATCCTTTTCAAAGTCCTTTTGCAAATAGTCAAAGGTAAATGAATAAGATTTTGCGAAGCATTTTCAAGATTTGAAATTTTCTCCCCTTGTTTCAAATGCTTTTCCTTTGACTAAACAAAACTCTCCCTCAGTAAAATCCTCCTCTTAGTGTTCAAGAGGGTTTTTAAGATATCAATTTTGAAAATACTACTTTCTCCCCCTTTTGAACACAATGAGATACCAATTTGAAAATCATAGTTTAAAATTAGGTGGTGGTGCGGTTCTTTTGCTTTGGGCTAATACTTTCTCCCCCTTTGGCATGAATCGCCAAAAACGGATACTTAGAGTGAAATATAAGCCCTTTTCTAACTACTTTCTCCCCTTTGGCAAATAAAACATATGAGTGAAGATTATACCAAAGATGGAGAGTTGCTCGGAGCGACGACGAAAGATGAGTTATGGAGTGGAAGCCTTTGTATTCGCCGAAGACTCCAATTCCCTTTCAATACACCTATGACTTGGTTTGAGATTCACTTGAAAACACATTAGTCATAGCATATATAAAAGAGACATGATCAAAGGTATATTTATGAGCTATGTGTGCAAGACATCAAGAGAAATTCCTAGAATCAAGAATATTTAGCTCATGCCTAAGTTTGTTAAATGTTTGTTCATCTAGTGGCTTGGTAAAGATATCGGCTAATTGATCTTTAGTGTTAATATATGCAATCTCGATATCCCCCTTTTGTTGGTGATCCCTTAAGAAATGATACCGAATGGCTATGTGTTTAGTGCGGCTATGCTCAACGGGATTATCCGCCATGCGGATTGCACTCTCATTATCACATAGAAGAGGAACTTTGGTTAATTTGTAACCGTAGTCCCTAAGGGTTTGCCTCATCCAAAGTAGTTGCGCGCAACAATGGCTTGCGGCAATATACTCGGCTTCGGCGGTAGAAAGAGCTACGGAATTTTGCTTCTTTGAAGCCCAAGACACCAAGGATCTTCCCAAGAACTGGCAAGTCCCCGATGTGCTCTTTCTATTAATTTTACACCCCGCCCAATCAGCATCCGAATAACCAATTAAATCAAATGCGGATCCCCTAGGATACCAAAGCCCAAACTTAGGAGTATGAACTAAATATCTCAAGATTTGTTTTACGGCCGTAAGGTGAGCTTCCTTAGGGTCGGCTTGGAATCTTGCACACATGCATACGGAAAGCATAATATTCGGTCGAGATGCACATAAATAGAGTAAAGAGCCTATCATCGACCGGTATACCTTTTGATCGACGGATTTACCTCCCGTGTCGAGGTCGAGATGCCCATTGGTTCCCATGGGAGTCTTGATGGGCTTGGCATCCTTCATTCCAAACTTGTTTAGAATATCTTGAATATACTTCGTTTGGCTGATGAAGGTGCCTTCTTGGAGTTGCTTCACTTGAAATCCTAAGAAGTACTTCAACTCCCCCATCATAGACATCTCGAATTTTTGTGTCATGATCCTACTAAATTCTTCACATGTAGATTCGTTAGTAGACCCAAATATAATATCATCAACATAAATTTGGCATACGAACAAATCATTGTCAAGAGTTTTAGTAAATAAAGTAGGATCGACTTTTCCGACTTTGAAGCCATTAGTGATAAGGAAATCTCTAAGGCATTCATACCATGCTCTTGGGGCTTGCTTGAGCCCATAAAGCGCCTTAGAGAGTTTATACACATGATTAGGGTACTCACTATCTTCAAAGCCGGGAGGTTGCTCAACATAGACCTCTTCCTTGATCGGTCCACTGAGGAAGGCACTTTTCACGTCCATTTGGTAAAGCTTAAAGCCATGGTAAGTAGCATAGGCAAGTAATATACGAATTGACTCAAGCCTAGCTACGGGTGCATAGGTTTCACTGAAATCCAAACCTTCGACTTGTGAATATCCCTTGGCCACAAGTCGGGCTTTGTTCCTTGTCACCACACCATGCTCGTCTTGCTTGTTGCGGAAGACCCACTTGGTTCCTACAACATTTTGATTAGGACGTGGAACCAAATGCCATACCTCATTCCTAGTGAAGTTGTTGAGCTCCTCTTGCATCGCCACCACCCAATCCGAATCTTGTAGTGCTTCCTCTACCCTGTGTGGCTCAATAGAGGAAACAAAAGAGTAATGCTCACAAAAATGTGCAACAAGAGATCTAGTGGTTACCCCCTTATGAATGTCGCCGAGGATGGTGTCGACGGGGTGATCTCGTTGGATTGCTTGGTGGACTCTTGGGTGTGGCGGCCTTGGTTCTTCATCCTCCTTGTCTTGATCATTTGCATCTCCCCCTTGATCATTGCCATCATCTTGAGGTGGCTCATCTTGTTGATCTTCTCCTTCATCAACTTGAGCCTCATCCTCATTTTGAGTTGGTGGAGATGCTTGTGTTGAGAAGGATGGTTGATCTTGTGCATTTGGAGGCTCTTCGGATTCCTTAGGACACACATCCCCAATGGACATATTCCTTAGCGCGATGCACAGAGCCTCTTCATCACCTATCTCATCAAGATCAACTTGCTCTACTTGAGAGCCGTTAGTCTCATCAAACACAACGTCACAAGAAACTTCAACTTGTCCAGAAGACTTGTTAAAGACTCTATATGCCCTTGTGTTTGAATCATATCCTAGTAAAAAGCCTTCTACAGTCTTAGGAGCAAATTTAGATTTTCTACCTCTTTTAACAAGAATAAAGCATTTGCTACCAAAGACTCTAAAATATTAAATATTGGGCTTTTTACCGGTTAGGAGTTCGTATGATGTCTTCTTGAGGATTCGGTGTAGATATAACCGGTTGATGGCGTAGCAGGCGGTGTTGACCGCCTCGGCCCAAAACCGATCCGAAGTCTTGTACTCATCAAGCATGGTTCTTGCCATGTCCAATAGAGTTCTATTCTTCCTCTCCACTACACCATTTTGTTGTGGCGTGTAGGGAGAAGAGAACTCATGCTTGATGCCCTCCTCCTCAAGGAAGCCTTCAATTTGTGAGTTCTTGAACTCCGTACTGTTGTCGCTTCTAATTTTCTTGATCCTTAAGCCGAACTCATTTTGAGCCCGTCTCAAGAATCCCTTTAAGGTTTCTTGGGTATGAGATTTTTCCTGCAAAAAGAACACCCAAGTGAAGCGAGAATAATCATCCACAATAACTAGACAGTACTTACTCCCACCGATGCTTATGTAAGCGATCAGGCCGAATAGGTCCATGTGTAGGAGCTCAAGTGGCCTGTCAGTCGTCATGATGTTCTTGTGTGGATGATGAACACCAACTTGCTTCCTTGCCTGACATGCACTACAAATCCTGTCTTTCTCAAAATGAACATTTGTTAGTCCCAAAATGTGTTCTCCCTTTAGGAGTTTGTGAAGATTCTTCATTCCAACATGTGCTAGTCGGCGATGCCAGAGCCAGCCCATGTTAGTCTTAGCAATTAAGCAAGTGTCGAGTTCAGCTCTATCAAAATCTACTAAGTATAGCTGACCCTCTAACACTCCCTTAAATGCTATTGAATCATCACTCCTTCTAAAGACAGTAACACCTACATCTGTGAAAAGACAGTTGTAGCCCATTTTGCATAATTGAGATACAGAAAGCAAATTGTAATCTAAAGAATCTACAAGAAAAACATTGGAAATTGAATGGTCAGGAGATATAGCAATTTTACCCAATCCTTTGACCAAACCTTGATTTCCATCCCTGAATGTGATAGCTCGTTGGGGATCTTGGTTTTTCTCATAGGAGGAGAACATCTTCTTCTCCCCTGTCATATGGTTTGTGCACCCGCTATCGATGATCCAACTTGAGCCCCTGGATGCATAAACCAACAAAATAAGTTTAGTTCTTGACTTTAGGTACCCAAATGGTTTTGGGTCCTTTGGCATTAGACACAAGAACTTTGGGTACCCAAACACAAGTCTTTGACCCCTTGTGCTTGCCCCCAACATATTTAGTGGAGGATCTTGATTTTACCTTCTTCCTTTTGCCGTCCTTTGCCATGAGGCACTTGTGGCCGACGTTGGGGAAGAGAAGACCCTTGGTGACGGCGATGTTTGCGGCGTCCTCATCGGAGGAGGAGTCGATGGAGCTCTCGTCGGAGTCCCATTCCCGACAAACATGGGCATCGCCGCCCTTCTTCTTGTAGTATCTTTTCTTCTCCTTTCTTCTCCCCTTCTTGTCGTCGCCCCTGTCACTATCACTAGATAATGGACATTTAGCAATGAAACGACCAGGCTTACCACATTTGTAGCACACTTTCTTGGAGCGGGGTTTGTAATCCTTCCCCCTCCTTTGCTTGAGGATTTGGCGGAAGCTCTTGATGATGAGCGCCATTTCCTCGTTGTCGAGCTTGGAGGCGGCGATGGGTATTCTACTTGATGTAGATTCCTCCTTCTTCTCCTCCGTTGCCTTGAATGCAACCGGTTGTGCTTCGGATGTGGAGGGGCCATCTAGCTCGTTGATTTTCTTTGAGCCTTTGATCATCAATTCAAAGCTCACAAAGTTTCCTATCACTTCCTCGGGAGTCATTAGTGTATATCTAGGATTACCACGAATTAATTGAACTTGAGTAGGGTTAAGGAAAACAAGTGATCTAAGAGTAACCTTAACCACTTCGTGGTCATCCCATTTTTTGCTCCCGAGGTTGCGCACTTGGTTCACCAAGGTTTTGAGCCGGTTGTACATGTCTTGTGGCTCCTCCCCTTGGCGAAGACGGAAGCGACCGAGCTCCCCCTCGATCGTTTCCCGCTTGGTGATCTTGGTCACCTCGTCTCCTTCGTGCGCGGTCTTTAGCACGTCCCAAATCTCCTTAGCACTCTTCAATCCTTGCACCTTATTATACTCCTCTCGACTTAGAGAGGCGAGGAGTATAGTTGTGGCTTAGGAGTTGAAGTGTTGGATTTGGGCTACTTCGTCCTCATCATAATCTTCATCCCCTATGGATGGTACCTGTACACCAAACTCAACAACATCCCATATACTTTTGTGGAGTGAGGTTAGGTGATATCGCATCATATCACTCCACCTAGCATAATCTTCACCATCAAACGTTGGTGGTTTGCCTAATGGTACGGAAAGTAAAGGCGTATGTTTAGGAATGCGAGGATAGCGTAGGGGGATCTTACTAAACTTCTTGCGCTCATGGCGCTTAGAAGTAACGGACGGCGTGTCGGAGCCAGAGGTGGATGGCGACGAGGTGTCGGTCTCGTAGTAGACCACTTTCCTCATCTTCTTCTTCTTGTCACCGCTCTGACGCGACTTGTGTGAAGGGGATTCCTTTTCCTTCCCCTTGTTGCGGGACTCTCCCGATGGAGCTTTCCCGTGGCTTGTAGTGGGCTTCTCGCCGGTTACCATCTCCTTCTTGGCGTGATATCCCGACATCACTTCGAGCGGTTAGGCTCTAATGAAGCACCGGGCTCTGATACCATATGAAAGTCGCCTAGAGGGGGGTGAATAGGGTGAATCTGAAATTTACAAACTTAATCACAACTACAAGTCGGGTTAACGTTAGAAATAAGAACGAGTCTGAGAGAGAGGGTGTAAAACAAATCGCGAGCAAATAAAGAGTGTGACACAAGGATTTGTTTTACCGAGGTTCGATTCTTGCAAACCTACTCCCGTTGAGGTGGTCACAAAAACCGGGTCTCTTTCAACCCTTTCCCTCTCTCAAACGGTCCCTCGGACCGAGTGAGCTTCTCTTCTCAATCAAACGGGAACCAAACTTCCCGCAAGGACCACCACACACTTGGTGTCTCTTGCCTTGATTACAATTGAGATGATCGCAAGAAAGAATGAGAAAAAGAAGCAATCCAAGCGCAAGAGCTCAAATGAACACAACAAATCTCTCTCACTAATCACTAAAGCTTTGTGTGGAATTGGGAGAGGATTTGATCACTTTGGTGTGTCTTGTATTGAATGCTATAGCTCTTGTAAGGTGTAGAAGTGGGAAAACTTGGATGACTTGAATGTGGGGGTGGTTGGGGTATTTATAGCCCCAACCACCAAACTTGACCGTTGGTGGAGGCTGCTGTCGACGGGCGCACCGGACAGTCCGGTGCGCCACCCGACACTGTCCGGTGCGCCAGCCACGTCACCTGGCCATTGGGTTCCGACCGTTGGAGCTCTGACTTGTGGGCCCGCCTGGCTGTCCGGTGGTGCACCGGACAGACCCTGTAGGCTGTCCGATGGTGCACCGGATAGGCCCTGTAGGCTGTCTGGTGTGCCACCCGCGCGTGCCCTGCTCCTCTGCGCGCGCAGGCGCGCATTTAATGCGTTGCAGTCGACCGTTGCGCGTGAAGTAGCCGTTGCTCCACTGTCACACCGGACAGTCCGGTGTGCACCGGACACAGTCCGGTGACTCACCGGACAGTCCGGTGAATTATAGCGGAGCGGATTCCCGAAGCTGGCGAGTTCAGAGTTGCTCTCCCTTGGGGCACCGGACACTGTCCGGTGGTGGACCGGACAATCCGGTGAATTATAGCGGAGCTCCTCTGAAAATTCCTGAAGGTGAAGAGTTGGGCGTCGAGTTCCCTGGTGCACCGGACACTGTCCGGTGGCACACCGGACAGTCCGGTGCGCCAGACCAGGGGATACTTCGGTATACTTGGCTCCTTTGTTTTGAACCCCTATTCTTGATCTTTTTATTGGTTTATTGTGAACCTTTGGCACCTGTAGAACTTATAGACTAGAGCAAACTAGTTAGTCCAATTATTTGTGTTGGGCAATTCAACCACCAAAATCAATTAGGAAATAGGTGTAAGCCTAATTCCCTTTCAGGTCCTAAGGGACTTAGAGGGGAAATGGTAATGGTTGTGTCATTACCTCGAGAATCCATGTACAGCCCAAAGAAGAGGTCATTGTAGCACTCCCTTTCCCTTGGTTTTGCCCAGCGATAGATTTTTTTGAAGTCTTTCCTTTCATCTTACTGGGGCCCCAAGATGGTTCTTCGTCGCCCTCTGACTCATCATTTTCTGTGTAAGCTTCAGTAGTTTTCTTTGAACCTTTTCCAGCGCATTAGCAACCCTTTTTCTCTTCTCCTAGTTTCATTGTTAATAGCAGGATCTTCATAGTCTGGGTACTCAAACCCTTTTTCTCTATTAAGCTGAAGCTTCCCCCAACTTCCGAAGATAGAGGACATATCTTCGTGCTCCCTGGTAAGATAGTTTCCGTAGATCTCATTGCACTTTTCCCCTATAAACCTAATCCATTCAGCCAAAGGAGCTTTGTACAAAGTTTGTTCATAAAAACCAAAAGCCAAAGTAACAAGTCCTTCATCCTTTGACTTCACCTCCTTCGGCAGCTTCCACCCAGTCCTAGTCGGATAAATATTATAAGCAAGTGCCTCTTGAATCAAATCTCGGGACCCAATTTTCTATAAACTGTATTAAAGGCTTTGTAGCACTCTTTAGCAGTCTCACTTAGTTCGTACTTCGGTCATTTTAGACCAAAGCTAATCCTTAAAGGACTCATGTGTGACAGCCCTCCCAAGTTATCGGGCCCACGTGCACCAATCCTTGCCTTAATGGCCTCGGGTGGCTATGCACGTGTACCGGGTAACTTAACAAGGCTATCGAGTTCGCCAACTGGAACTCATCATCCCAAGGATCTCCCACACAACAGGTATATTACAGTAATCACATTTGATACACACACATTGGAGATAGAGCGGAAGGCTTTTACAAAGTACACTTTACATTCCAGAACTCAAGTTTTACAAGGTAGAAAGAGATGTATTTATTACAAGTCCTGATAGTACCCAAAGTGCATAACTTATTACAATAATTGGAACGGTGAAGCCTTTCCATAAGAGATACACATAAACATTCTAAGCTTCAAGGCCTCCACATGAAGTAACTAACCAAAAGATAAGGGAATAAAACTTCTCCTGCAAAAACAACAGGGGATAAAACCCTGAGTACGCAATTACTCAGCAAGACTTACCCGACTAAAGAAAAGACTCTCAAGGGTATGCTAGTTGATTGGGAATCAAGGTAAGGTTTATCAATGATCAAAGACTCCTTTTGCAGAAAAGCTTGCTACCAGTTGATCCTTAAACCAAGTTTTATTTCACTAGTTAGGTTATTACCTGCATCTATATTTGCCTAGTCTATTTCAAGCACTTGGCCTATACTAGCTGCATTTTATTCATTCTCATATTTCACTTGCTAACTACGATGATGGTCACCGGGATGAGTCTCCATAACCGAGGAGCAACGATGATTCGAACCGATTATACCCAGCTGGGGATCTCTAACCACACGACATATGTAGCACTTAACCCTTGCATATGTCAACCGTTCCCATGGAGTCCTCCACTACATGAATAGGTCCGCGCCACCCGAGAGCACATTACCTACCAGGCGTGCGCTGTGCCAGGAGGGTACATGCTACTCCCGCCATCTCTCCACTCCCAGTGCGCGATTGTCTCTTCACGTATGGAATAGCCGGGTTCAAGCTTACCCTGTCCCATACCAGGGTATGTGGCTAGTTGCAAAGTCTCAACCACAATAGGCCAGTCAACGGTACGGTCCTTAATCGACACAGACGGGCGACTCTGTCTGCTCAGCGCCTGGTCTAGATTTATTAATCATTTCCCCATTTTTGGTACCCGGCAGGGGTACTCTTTTCCAATGATGAGCCCACTCCGGCCGAAGTGGAGTCATCACCTTAGTTTCCTTTGATTTTTGAATAAAAAGCCCATAACCAATGTTCCACAATCATTCTTTTTGAAAACAAATGATTTTTCAGTTTTTAAGCAGGGCTAAGCAATATCAGTTCTCTTTATAAAACAGGGATTAAGGAGTTTCCAAGGAATGGTAATGCATCAATTTTTCATCACACAACTCCTATCACCTAATGCATCAGATAAGGTGAAAAAGCATTTAAAACATAAGGAAGGGGCAAATGCACCGGGGCTTGCCTTTGTTGCAGAGAAGAGGTTCTAGATACTTCTAACACGATGATCAGTTAGATGGCTCCATCCACTTGATGAACAGGCACTGGAGTAGACTTCTTGTTCAAACATCACTTCTTCTAGGTGTTCTACAAGTCAATTACAGATACATGGATGCTTATGTAATGATATGAAATGCAAACTCTCATAAAGGAGAGGTGGGGAACATAAACACCTCTAACTAAGCGCATGACAAGCTTACCCATACTTAACTTAATATTTTATCTAAAGGTCTAAACTGAATTTAGTTAGACAAACTAGAGTACTAAACATACTAAGGTTCATTAAATTTGCTACCCAACAATTTATAGGGTCTAACTTCGCTACAACATATATTAACACTACTTGTGTGGCTTTTATATTTCCTCTTTTAGCTATTTCAATGTTCTCTAGACAAACCAACTCTAAATACACTAAAACTTTTACTCAGCACTGTTTTAGACACAGTAAACCTACCCATAAATCCAAACGCTAGAGCGGCTGCCTACCTTCACCACGGGCGCCGACGTTTGAGCAGAGGGGGAAAACGCGAGCAGGCAGGATGGAGGTCGCAACGCAGACGAGGTTGGAGAGGGTCGATGACGACTGCGGCGTGGACGAGGAGGCAGGACAACGACGAGCAGCCGAGCGCGACCGACAGCGAGTGCGCATGGTCAGACGATGAGCGAGTAGGGTGGGCGAGCTCCAGATGCGGGAGCAGCGTGCATAGCGTCCTGGTGACGCCCAGCTGCGGAGGATGTGAGGCCAAGCAAGGATGGCAGTGCGTTCGCTGCTGGAGGCAAGAAAGCCGGCAATGCGAAGCAAAACAAGACGGCGCACGGGAGAAGCTGCTGGGGCTGAGCGTGGTGCCGCGAACGGGGCTGCAAGCGCGGCGACTCCGTGCAACGCACGAAAAAAAGGGCTGCGCTTCAACACGGTGAGCAGGATGAACTCTCAGCCAGGAAACGCAAGAAGCTCAACGGCGGTGTTAGACAAAGGAAAAACAGAGAACGCACTCCATCTAGCCTATCCGGATGAAGATATTTCCCAACTCACGACACGTCACAAGCCATCGCAAGAGGCAAGCAGCTGCGTGGCCATGCATGGGCATAGGGCGAATTCAGGTGGCGACGGTCTTATTAGGACAGAACAGACAGACGCATAACAGGTGGGCCACCGCTTAACTCTATCCATTTTGCATCAACTTTTGCCCACTTTTGTTATCTACAACGAGTCCTTCCCTTACCTATGTTGGTTCACTGTCATACGCCATCCAACCACAGTTACAAAGCCCCAGCTAAACATAGGGAGTGAGGAGCTTAAAACACCATGAACTCCAGCTCTCCAAACTGAATTCGAACAGACTGAACCACGGTTTCAGCCACCTAGACTGAACCTCTACTGTTATCCTACCAAAATCTCACTACTTCAAGTGGTAACAAAGGGATCAACTTTAACACCAATTGTTTACCATATTATCCTCTAACTAATTGTTGTAGGGGCTGTAGGCCATAACACCATGAATCAGTCACAAAACAGCTCCAAAGACCGAATAAAACTCATTGCACCCACGTCAACTGAACAAAGTTCAGTTCTCTGAATCTAAACCTTAGGCCACACTGCACCCTTCCTGTTAATCCTCATTTTCTCACAAATTTCAATGACACCAGACCAACCCAGTTGGCCAAAAATGCTCCCCAACCATAGCACTATCAGGTTACTACAACAATCCAAAGTCTAGCTCACACAGAACAAAAGTTACAAATGCTCAAAGTGAACCCAATCCACTGAATATCGTTTTCAGTTAACTGAAAACAAGAACCTGACAGAAAGCACTTTGGAATAGATTTACTCCCAACTTTGTGTAGCACCAAGCTAAGCACCTCTAAGTAAAGTTGTTCACTAATACTTGGTCTCCAACCTTGCTACACAAGGCATGTCTCACAACTGCATAGAATAGTCCCAAAGGAAGTTCAAAGTTGAGGCAACATGACTGAAATTCAGTCTGGATTACTGAACAACATGCAATGCTCTTTTGCCTGACAGCACAAATTTGTGCAGTTTGAGCATGCCGACCCCCTCCCCCTTGCTGTCCAAACTGAAACAAATTCAGCCCCACACGCCCAGTTACTGGATTGGCTTGGATTCCCCTTTCAACTACCAGCCTTCCGCATCTTAAAGCACAACTTCAATTCACTAAAACAATGGGCGAATGGTTGCAGCGTGCAGAGCTTTCTGCTCCCAAAAACTGAATCCAGTTTCCAGTCACTTGAAACAGAATTCAGCACTAATCAACTGAAGACCTACCTTTAACCCCTTTGATCCTCCCTAGTGCAAGCAATACATGCCAATCTTAGTTAACAAAGATTGTTCCCAACACATAGATTTAAATGTTTGCTGCAGCAGCCTTAGGTCAAACATTCATGGATCAAAAGTTATGGTGCTCCAAAATGGTGTGAAAATACAAGAATTCAGGTTCAGCTAGCTGAAACAAAAACTAAAATCAACACCAGACAGAGAGAGTTTTGGGCACAATTTACTCCAAATTTTGTGCAGCACCAAATCAAACTTATTTAAGGAAACTTGTTCACTAACTTATGATCTCCAATGTTTCTATATAATTCATAGTTTAAGACCTAATGGAATGGCCACACAAGTGCTCTAAATAGGGCACCAATCGCTGAAATTCAGTTGTCTGTTAACTGAACAAAATTCAGTCCATGTAAACACTGACAGCCCACTTTTGAGTAACTTTTACTCCATGTTCTGGGTCAGATCAGGCCTAATGCACATAACAAAATTTGTTCACTGACATATGCTCTTCAACTCTCCCATAGCAACCATGGTCCAAAGCTGCCTAGAACAGGCAACACACAGCCCCAAAATGGCACTAAAAACACTGATTTCAGAATTAGGCAACTATTCGAAGTCTGAAAATCCAGAAGTCTGACAGTCCCACTTTGAACACCTTTTTCTCCTAGTTGCATATGGTTTTAGGGCTGCTACATTTCATAAACATTGTTCTCCTATAGTTACTCTACAGGTTTGTTATAGCAACTGTTTCCAAAATACTCATGGATTAAATGTTACAGGGATCCAAAAACAGATAAACAAAATTGTTTTGGGCTGATTCCAAAATGACCCAAATCTGAACTTTTGCAAATTACTTCAAATTCTCCCACACCACTTGGAGAGCTCCAAATATGAAATTTTTTTCACTTTTCCAAGCTCCACAACTTTGATATATGAACTTTTGACAAATTCTCAATGGATTTTAAATTCCACTTTTGGGACTAATTTAGAGTTTCAATGTGACTACTATTTCTCCAAACCACCTCTCAACTTTGATCCACTACTAAAAGCAAAGTTACTCCTTAATCAAAGATCCAACTTCGGTACTCAGAACTCATGGCCAAAAAGGCCCTTATTTTTTGGAGTTGCTTTGTTATGCACCATTTCACTCTTGGGCTCAATTTAGGGTTTTGAAGTCGATCCCTCTCCTCAAGCGATCCTTCCACTTGATTTACACTTCAAAGGTAAAGTTACTCTAGGTTCTAAGTTTACCTTCAGTACTTAAGACTCCAAGTCAACTTGTCACTCGCCTAAGAGATAATTCTCACCTACTTAGCTCAAGCAAAGCCCTAACACTAAGCCCTACACTCGATACAAAACATCCCAATTTTGCAAATTGTTGACCTAGTGAATGCATTCTAGGTCTATCAAGCAAGTTAATGCAAATGTTGATGATGACATGTCAGAGTTTTAGTAATCGTAACACCAGTGGTGTTACATCATGGGCACACCATTGAAGTCCTCACGCTGTTCAGAGTCAACTTCAGCGTAAAACCACTCTTTTGTCCAGTCCTCATGCCACTTGGTTCGATATGCGAGGACTGGCCCAATTGTATCCTTATAATACACAAAATTATAGCATCCAAAGTTATTATGAAGGCATGTCTGATCCTTGGCCCTTGTTTGATAGTGCAAATCATGCACCCTGCAGAAAGCATCAGCGCCTGTGGAACCCCTGGCTTCGTACAACCCAAATTAAAACTAAGGTGAACTATGGCATTCGGAGTCAATTGACGCATATATACCTCATAACGCTCTTGTACCTTCGCAATCATCTTGTAAATTGGAAGTTGAAGTCCTTCCTTGTAAAAACTCCTGTATACAACAACCTCATCCTTTCTCGGCTTCGTGGTCACCTCATCCCCAGGGAGACGCACATTGACTTTACTACTAAAATAACCAAGTCTCTTCACAGATTGAAAATCCTTCTCCCTCAAAGTAGAACAACTAATTTCAATATAGCATGGCTTCGAAGGTTTGTCTTTTGGCAACTCTAGAGCAGGCCTTGATGACGACAAAACCCTCATGGCTTCATAGATAGGCAAGGTATATTATTGTGCCTCCAAAGAGGTAGGTGTGATCAGTTTTGTGGTGGTCCGAATCCTAGCCATCTGAATGGACTGGAGATTATCTATTTTTTTGGTAGCAGGTAGTTGAGGGTAGTAAATGTGATCCACACCCACTCACTCGGCTACTTTTATACGAGAAATGGGCGTGAAGCGGCGCGAGTCGCTGAAAACGTTCAGGTGCATTACCCTCAGTTTTCCCCGCCTGTTTAACTTCTAGATCACTTGTTTTTATTAAATCGATCTATCTTCTTCATAATGAGCTTCAAGAAGGTGTTTTTTGGACCTTCAACACAAGGCCTCCCAATTCTATTTTTTGCGATCTATGCTTGTTATGAAGGAACGAACTCGTCCCGCAAGGGGCTACTATTGGGGGCCTGCCTTTGTCGAAGGTCCTCATTTAACCTTCGCTTCAACATAAACAAGCGTGTTTTAGGTACACTTCAATCAATAGACGAAGCTGGCCTTTGGCTGAAATAGCGTATAAAGAAGCTTCACCTACGTGTTAGAATAATGAAGGTGTGAGCCAAAGATGATATCTTCTGCAAAAAGAGAAAGGCTTTGAACACAAGCCAACGAAGAAGCTTCCACGCGACGAAGGCCCAAGCCCTGCACTGCGAAGGAAGGAGAAAATACGATGTTACCCTGATGTCATTTTAAATAATGTGTGTAAAACCTTGAGGGGCATGATTGTAATTTTGTATGAAGGTGGTTTATCTTCTCTATATATATAAGTGAACAATACCATGTATAAGATACCTTTTTGAGGACCATAACTTCGTGTTGCTTAGCCTTAGAAGACCCTTTGTGCCATTCTGTGTCAAAGAGCCAAAGGTATGCTTGTAAAACTCGTTTAATATAAGGGAAATGGAGTAAAATGCTAAGGCATATGAGATAAGTTTCACATAGAGCTTCACCCTATCTTTTTCATATCATTTCGCTTACGCTTCTCTTTGAAAACCTTCGTCCTTCGTTCAAACACTTCGAAGAAGTGTTATATCAAAGGATGAAGGTCTTAATATTTAACTTGTGTTGCCTTGATTTTCAATAACTTTAGGGAATTGAAATCAAGTTCCAACACTTATCTCTAATCTTACTTTTTCACCACTCTTTGGATAATGGTGAGCCTGACTATCTTGTTTATAGTAGCAAAATGATGCCTCAGGCCAGGTGTTTCACCAAACCTCCTAGCAATTCCAAGCTTGGCGGGCTCATAGAACCGTTCAATCTCATCATAGCTCTCCTCCTCAACCAATTTAATTCCAGCTGAAATCCGAGTATAATCACGATGATTTGCTAATGCAAACTCTGTAGAGGTAGCTAGATACATCTTATGTCTAGTAATCCACTCAATGTTCTTCTCAAGAAGATCTATTTCAGCAGTGGCAAGAGCTGTCTGACCACCATCTCATTATAGTCACACCTACTAGCCATGAAATCATGTAGTCCTATTGTCTGGAATGCTTGGACAAGAACAATGTCTCCTTCTGCATAAAGCTCCAAGCCATGAAATCATGTTGACCAACTCTATGTTATTTACTTATTTCAAAAGTTTTGTCTCACTTTTCTTTCTGTTTACTTTCTGGTGTCATAGTTCTACTCTCACTCTTGTGTTTACGATGTATTTTGTAGATGGCCCGTCTTAGGTGCACTGCACGTAAGTCTGTGATCCCCTTTTTGCCTTCTCGCCTGGCAGAGCGTCCACTGCGTCGCACGGTGCCAGGTCAATCCAGTCACCTCGAGAGACTGCATCGTCGCCTGCACGAGGAGCAGGAGCGCCGACGCCAGGAGCAACAGGACTCTTCCCCCTCGCCTCAGCAGGAGGTGGAGTCTGAGAGGCCACCTTCCCCTGCACCTCAGCCAGAGATGCCCCCTGCACCACCACAGGGCATCCCGGCTATTGGAGGAGATCCTGACGGAGACAGAGACGACGACGACGCCGGTGGCACTACAAGCCACGACATGGAGCTCTCGGAGGAGCTGGAGACGGAGGGATGGATCGCTATACCCATCACTCGTCACTTCCACGAAGCTCTCGACACCTTACTGCGTCGGGCCTTCGACCAACACACTTGGTCCATCGAGTACCATTGTGTAGTCTACCAGCATCATCGTGGGTTATACCTGGACCAGTGGGAGGCTACTTGCTTGGTGCGCCGTCTGGACGATGATCTCCAGGGTGCAGAGGCCTTCTCAGAGCACTATTCTATTACTGAGAGGGATACTACCGAGGCAGCCATGCAAGATGCAACACGACGGGCACTTTCTTAGTATTGCTCGTTGTTCAGCAGGGTAGTTGATGGCCTTGACCTGAAGTACTACCCTCGTTGTTCGACCGGCAGTGCTAGAGGTGTGATTGTCTCACCAGTTGGTGAGGGCAATCCCAAGCTAAACAACATGGTCAACCTGGCCGCCGTGTTCAACACAGAGCTGGACCACGCCCTTGATGAGTTGGGCAAGGTTCGGGCGGAGGTTGCGGAATTACGTGCTGAGTGCGCAGCATGCCACTATCTGGATGGTGGTTCTCTCGCCCCTGTCAGGATTTAGCACCCTTACCGTTCACCGCCCCATGGTCGCTTCGACTATGGTACCCTAGACTGCAGGACCCGAATAGATTTGGATCCATAGATCGATAGAGTCGGAGTCTGCAATAATCCTTAATTCAATGTCTTAGTCTAGTCAGTCTTAGTTAGAGTTAATTTGCTTATCTTATGTTGGATGCTTGTTATGATGGACATGTAATGAAGTTGGATCTTTGTAATGATTGTCACCAAGGTGTGGGTATCCCCTGCAACTTGGTGTAGTTATTAATAAAGTCAGTTATTTAGTTGGGTAATCCATTTATTTCCACTTTTCTCTTTATCTGAGAAGCTATCAGTGAAGATGGTCATTTGTTTGAAGATTTTCTATACATCTTTTCTTATGCTGAAAGACTGTAGAGACAGATTTAATATATGTGTGTGATTTCTACAGATGCCTGAGAACAGGCGCAGAGGTGCAAGGCGTGCTCAGCCAGAACAGCAGGCACCCCAGGAGGATGCAGCTCAGCAACAGCAGTTTCCACCGCCACCACCGATGACCATTGAGCAAATGTTCTTGATGCAGACACAAGCAGTCCAAGCAATTGGACAGACTTTAGCAGTGATGCAGCAGGTGCAGCAGCAGCCACCCCGCCTCAGCCTCAGGTGCAAGTCCAGATGCCGCAGGTGCCCAGGGACAAGCGGGCAGAATTCATGAGGGGCCATCCCCCAGTCTTTGCTTATTCTACTGATCCCATGGACATCGAAGATTGGCTGCGTATCATGGAGTGTGAGTTGCACACCGCCCAATGCAACGATCGTGAGAAGGTGTTGTATGGTCCTCGACAGCTGAGGGGAGCAGCACAGTCTTGGTGGGAGTCTTACCTCGCCACCCATGCCAACCCTGAAGCCATCACCTGGGAGGAATTTAGGGACAACTTCCGTCGCTACCATGTGCCCGAGGGACTGATGATAGTGAGGAGGGAGGAGTTTCTCGCATTGAAACAAGGTCCCCTGTCCGTCAGCGAGTACATGGACAAGTTTCTGGAGCTGTCATGTTATGCCCCAGAAGATGTTAACACGGATGCCAAGAGGCAGTACCGCTTCTTGAGAGGATTGGTTGATCCCCTCCATTACCAGCTGATGAACCACACCTTCCCTAGCTTCCAGCATTTGATCGACAGAGCAATTTGGACTAAAAGGAAGCGTCGAGAGATGGAGGACATAAAACACAAGATTGGTGGATCTCAGGTCGGGAGTAGCAGCCGTCCCCGCTACTCAGGCAACCCACCTCAGCCATTCAAGCAGGGTCACCAGCACCAGCATCAGCGTCAGAACCAGCAGCAGCAGTACCAGAGGCAGTTTCCTCAGCAACAACAGCAACAATACCGTTAGAATAACCAGCAGGGAGGAAATCAATATCAGCGTTAGAGCAACCAGGCATCCCGTCTTCCTACCCCAACAACCAACCAGAACAACCAAGCAGCGCCAGCGCAAGGAGGAAGTCGTGCATGTTTCCACTATGGGGAACAAGGTCACTGGGCGAATCATTGCCCAAAGAAAGCAGCTCAGCAGCAGCCAGCTCCCGATGCCCCAGTCAGGCAGAATACAATGCAGCAAGGAGGCAACAACCGTGGGCAGTATCGTGCCCAGTATAGAAAGGTGAACGACTTGGAGGCCGACACGGTCCAGGAGTTGCACTAGGTACGTTTTTAGTCGAGTACCATTCTGCAAATGTGTTATTTGATACTGGAGCACCACATTCTTTTGTGACTGCGTCATGGGTAGAATCACATAGTATACCAGTAGCACCCATGTATGTACCTATGAGGGTTAGTTTAGTTGGTGGAAGAACCCAAACGGATAGATTTTGCCCTAGTGCAAGAGTTCAAATAAGGGGGATAGAGTTCCCCGCTGATCTAATAGTTATGGGTAACCAGGATACAACTATAGATGTCATCCTAGGGATGAATTGGCTAACCAAGTACCAAGCCAGTCTTAGCTTTGACAAGAGAACGGTGAAGTTAATGTCCCTACCAGGAGAAGAAGTGTTAGTAGAGTTGGTCTTGTCTGGACCAAGGAAAGGAAGTTGTCACCAAGTCACCGCACATATTGAGGAGATTAAACCATAAGAGGCTATCAATGTAGTATCGGAATTCCCAGATGTGTTTCCCGAGGAGTTGCCAGGTATGCCACCTGAAAGGAAGGTTGAATTTGCCATAGAGCTTATACCAGGCACCGCCCCTATTTCCAAGAGAGCCTATCGAGTGTCCGGACCAGAATTGGTGGAACTCAAGAAGCAGATTGATGAGTTGTCAAAGAAAGGTTACATCAGACCGAGTACCTCGCCTAGGGTAGTCTAGTGTTATTTGTGGAGAAGAAGGACGGAACAAAAAGGATGTGCATTGACTATAGATCCTTGAATGAAGTTACTATCAAGAACAAGTACCCTCTGCCCAGAATTGAAGATTTATTCGATCAGTTGAGAGGAGCCAGTGTGTTCTCAAAGATAGATCTGAGGTCAGGTTACCATCAGCTCAGAATCCGACCTTCGGATATATCGAAGACAGTATTCATCACTAAGTATGGACTATATGAGTTCACGGTCATGTCATTCAGTTTGACGAATGCGCCAGCTTACTTCATGTACTTAATGAACAATGTGTTCATGGACTACCTCGACAAGTTCGTAGTGGTGTTCATTGATGATATTCTTATATATTCCTAGAATGAGCAAGAGCATGAGGAGCATTTGAGGAAGGTACTTCAGAGGCTACGAGATTGTCAGCTGTATGCCAAGCTCAGTAAGTGCGAGTTCTGGATCAGTGAAGTCCTGTTCTTGGGTCACATTATAAACCGAGAGGGATTGGCTGTAGATCCGAAAAAGGTAACAACTATTCTAGACTGGAAAACCCCAAAAGATGTCCGAGGAATCAAGAGTTTCATTGGAATGGCCGGTTATTATCGGTGTTTCATTGAAGGTTTCTCCAAGATTGCCAGGCCAATGACAACCTTGTTGGCAAAGAAGGTTGAGTTCAAGTGGACCCTAGCATGCCAGAAGTCCTTTGAGACATTGAAGGAGAAGTTGACAACGACACCAGTACTGATTCTGCCATATGTTCACAAGCCATTCTCAGTATATTGTGATGCTTCGTACACTGGACTGGGATGTGTGTTAATGCAGGAAGGGAGAGTAGTGGCATACTCGTCCCGCCAGCTGAAGATTCATGAGAAGAATTATCCTACTCATGATCTGGAATTAGCCGCCGTGGTTCATGCACTGAAGACCTGGAGGCATTATCTTTATGGGCAGAAGTGTGATATCTACACGGATCACAAGAGCCTCAAGTACATATTCACTCAGTTAGAGTTAAACATGAGGCAGCGAATATGGCTAGAATTGATCAAAGATTATGAGCTGGAGATTCATTACCACCTAGGCAAAGCAAATGTGGTTGCAGATGCTCTGAGTAGAAAGAGTCAAGTCAATATGTTGGCCGCTCACCCGATGCCGTATGAGCCAGCGAAGGAATTCGACAGATTGAGTCTCGGATTTCTGAACAACACTCAAGTAGTGACAATTGAGTTGGAACCCACTCTAGAGCAAGACATCAGGAAAGGTCAGAAGGATGATGAGAAGATCAACGAGACCCGACAGCTGATAATAGATGGGAAAGACAAAGATTTCCGTGAAGATGCAGAAGGAGTGGTATGGTTCAAGGATAGACTGTGCGTTCCCGACATCAAATCGATTCGAGAACTGATTCTCAAGGAAGCTCATGAGACATCATACTCTATACACCCTGGTAGTGAGAAGATGTACCAAGACCTAAAGAAAAAATTCTGGTGGTATGATATGAGAAGGGAGATAGCAGAGTATGTGGTTGTATGTGATAGTTGTCACAGGATTAAAGCAGAACATTAGAGACCTGCAGGTTTGTTGCAGCCGTTGCAAATTCCTCAGTGGAAATGGGATGAGATCAGAATGGACTTCATAGTTGGTTTGCCTCGCACTCGTACTGGTTATGACTCCATCTGGGTAGTAGTGGACTATTTGACAAAGGCAACCCACTTCATACCAGTCAAGACCACCTACAACAGTGTGGTGTTGGCCGAACTATACATGTCTCAGATTGTGTGCTTGCATGACGTTCCGAAGAAGATAGTATCAGATAGAGGCACTCAGTTCACCTCTCATTTTTGGCAGCAGTTGCACGAAGCTTTGGGCACACACTTAAAGTTCAGCTCAGCTTATCACCCGCAGACAGATGGTCAAACAGAGAGAACCAATCAGATTCTTGAAGATATGTTGAGGGCTTGTGCTTTGCAAGACAAGATAGGTTGGGACAAGAGGCTACCATATGCAGAATTCTCTTACAACAACAACCATCAAGCCAGTCTGAAGATGTCACCATTCGAAGCGCTTTATGGGAGGAATTGCAGAACTCCATTGCATTGGGACCAACCTAGTGAAAGATAGGTGTTCGGTCCAGATATTTTGCTTGAAGCCGAAGAGAACATCAGAATGGTCCGAGAGAATTTGAAGGCAGCGCAGTCTAGATAGCGAAGCTATGCTGACACCCGAAGAAGAGAACTGAGTTTTGAAATAGGAGACTATGTCTACTTGAAGGTGTCACCAATCAGAGGAATCAAAAGGTTCAGAGTCAAAGGCAAGCTAGCACCTCGATACATCGGACCATACCAGATTCAAGCAAGGCATGGAGAAGTGGCATATCAACTCAGTTTACCAGAGAATCTGTCAGCTGTGCATGATGTGTTCCATGTGTCTCAGTTGAAGAAATGTTTGAGAGTGCCAGAAGAGCAGTTGCCAACAGAGGATCTTGAGGTTCACGAAGATCTGACATATACTGAGAAGCCAACCCAAATTCTGGAAACAACAGATCGGGTCACTCGGAGAAGTACCATCAGGATGTGCAAAGTCAAATGGGGTCATCACTCAGAAGAAGAAGCAACTTGGGAAAGAGAAGATGATTTGAGAGTCAAGTACCCTGAGCTCTTTGCTAGCCAGCCCTGAATCTTGAGGGCGAGATTCTTTTAAGGGGGATAGGTCTGTAACACCCTGAATTTGGGGGTATAAAATTTCTTTCTAATTATCACCCAAATTCAGGTGTTGCTCTTCTCTCTCTAGTTTCTATCTATCTCTAGATTCCCTCTCTCTCTCTCTTTTCCTTTTGAGTAGAGTTAGCTTAATTAGGAGAGAGTAATTATTTATTTATTTTGCCAAAACATTATGGGTCATGAAATGTTGCACCATGCTAAGTTTAAATATTCTTTGAATGGTTGCACATGTTTGAATTAGTTTGAATTTGAAACTTGAATTGAATTTAGATTGGAAAACCCTAGAGAAAAGAAATGGAAAAGCAATTAGGAAATTCAGGAAAAAGGAAAAAGACAAAGCAGCCCAGTCGGCCCAGCTCGGCCCAGCCAGGCCGCGCGCCCGTGCGCCTGCACCGACTGACAGGTGGGCGCCACCTGTCAGCGAAGGTTTCTGCCCCCGCGCGTTCACTCCCTCCCTCTCTCTACCTAGTGGGGCCAGGCTGTCGGTGCCGGTTTCTTCGCCTGCACGCCCCTCTTCCCTCTCTGCCTTGCGGGCCTGCTCTGCCAGGCGTCGACCCGTTGCCCCGTGCGCTCGCCCTCTCCCTCGCTGCGCCGTGGGCCTCCTATGTCAGTTTCGCCTTCCCCGTGCCCGCCGTGGACCAGCGCACGCGCACTCGCGCACGTCGCCAAGATCCTCGGCCACGACGCCCGCCCTCGCGTCACAGCTCCTTTTTAAGCACCCCTCGCACCCGCACTCACTCCCCCATCTCATTTCATGCAGCCCCGCTCTCTCTCGCGCTCTGCCCACGTCGTTCGACCTCGCCGGAGACCCACGCCCACCTCTCTGATCATCCAGCTCGCCGGAAGCCGCGCTAGGCCACCCCCGAGCTCCGCCCCAAGGTGAGACACCCGCCCCCGTGCTTGGTTTTGCCTATTCACGCCTGCCTTTAGCCAATTTGGTCTCGCCGGTGTGCGGCCGCGCTTACTCGTCGCGCTCGCACGGCACCCGGCCGGTCTGACCCCGTCCAGTGCCCCGATATTGGTCCATAGTGCTCCCCCACCTCCACTAGAACTAGACCGAGCCCTATCGCGGTCGATTGCCTCTCCTGGCGGCCGGAATTCCTCACCAGAGTTACCACGCCCCACCCGGAGCTTTTTCCCCACCGTTTCCCTCTCTCTGATCCCGGTCTCGTGGCTACGACCCCGCTTGCGAGTTCGCTGAGTCGTCATCTTCATTTCTAGCCAACTCCGGTGACCACGGAACCACCGCAGCTCGCACCCGGCCCAACTCCAGTGACTCCACCGCCGCGAAGAGGAGCGGCGCCGCCCGCAGCTAACAAGCCCTCCCGGCTTTGATCTCCCCCGTCCGATCTTGATCGCACGACCCATATCATGTGATACCGCTTCGCGCATGCGCGCCCTGTGTCCGGACCCGACTGTCAGCGCCTGTGTCCCCTGGCGCTAGGCCCGATCGGTCAGCCCGTCCCCTTCCTGGCCGCTGACACCCCCTGGCCCGCCTGTCAGCGCTCGCTCGCCCTCGGCCGCAGATCTAATCTCGGCCGTTGGTTTCTGATCTAACGGTTGAGATCGTTCGATACACTTTCGCGTGTAGTTTTGCTTAAGAGACCCTCAGGTTAGTTGGAATTAACCCGCCGTCCCTGGTTTTCGCGCGTAGGCCCCTGTAATCTTGCAGATTGAACCCTAGACTTTTAAATAATTATAGAATTAGACCTATTTTCATATTTTAAATTCCAAACTTGTTTATTTCATATCTTTTGCATATGAACTCCAAATTTAGTGATTCAAATTGCAAAATGTTCATAGGAATATTCTCTGTTTAAATAAATTAGTTCCATTTACTGTCTGCACATTCTAATTTTATGGTTAACTATGAACTAGTGTATGTGTAGATTTGTTTATTTAATAAAATAAATAAAAGGAAAACCCTGGGGGTTAAAGTATATTTAGTTTTGTGAGACTAATAACATGTATTACATGAATTCATCTCTGGACTAAATTTTAGGTCATAATAAAATAAATAAAACTAGGTTATGTAATTATGGACAACACTTAAAGAATAAACAACTCCTAAATGAAGTTAGTTCATGTTATACTTTGATCTCATTCTTCCTTATTTGATACTGTGCCTTTTTGAGATGTACTCCAATGTTTGTATATATTTGGTGTGTTGTTCATTTGTACTTTCCAAATGTATTAAATGTATGCTCGCTTTATTTAGACAACGAGCAGTCCGAGGTTCCCGAGTGTGTTGCTGAAGACCTCCCTGAGCAACAACATGGTGAAGGCAAGTGTCCTCTAACCTATTATGTCCTACATACTTTATAATTCACTGTCCCACATTACATTACTTAAACCCAATGATTGACTAGTCTGTATTTACCTTATCCTTGTTTACCTTTTGGGTTATCATGGTTATTATTTTGCTATTGCCTTAACTTAATCAATGAACATGATGTGATTATTTATGATACGATGATGTTATCCCAATGATGATATTGTGATACTCTAGGGGCTCAGGCCTTTTCCTGAGTACCTATCCATAAGGACCTGTTCGTGGAGTGACCACCCGGGAAAACAGTGCAACCATGAGGGTGGAATAGGACGCCCTTAGCTGAATAATTAGATGAACCTGGAGTGTAGTTGGCTTTGCCGGAGGGCCATCAATGGGGCCGGGGCATAGCGCTCTCTCTGCCAGGGGGGGTGCAGAGGTTCATTTGATTTGGTTTTGTTAGTCACCCACCTTGGAGAGGTGTACTGCGTTTGTACGACTGGCGAAACCTAACGAGTAGCTATGCACCAGGGGAGTCTTTGTAAAGGCTACGTAGTGTATCCTTGGCCATTCACCTCGGTAGTGAAGATCGGGTCTGTACAACCTAGGCTGGAAAGGGATCACTACTTGTGGGTAAAGTGTACAACCTCTGCAGAGTGTTAGAAACTGGTATATCAGCCAAGCTCATGGTTAAGAGCAGCCTTGGGATCCTCTTTGATTAGAAGAACTCTGGTTACTTTTATGATGATGGTTAACAATGATGTTATAAATCTGATCTCTGGTATTTCCTCTTTGAGGGAGTACTTTTGGGTAATAACTGGGTTTATTGCTAAAACTTGGCTCTACCAATAATAATAAATACTTGACCAACTAAAAGCAACTGCTTAACCTCAACCCCGCATACAGCTAGTCCACTTTAGCCAAACGGGACATTTGCTGAGTACGTTGATGTGTACTCACCTTTGCTTTACAAACCAGCCCCACCCCAGGTTGTCCCCACTGTATTCAGTGCTCAGGGGGTGATGCTGGCAACATGGAGGACTTTGA
Source organism: Zea mays (assembly GCF_902167145.1). Classification (NCBI taxonomy): domain Eukaryota; kingdom Viridiplantae; phylum Streptophyta; class Magnoliopsida; order Poales; family Poaceae; genus Zea; species Zea mays. Next base: position 28,633,652 of record NC_050098.1, on the reverse strand, counting down.
GGAGTTCCAGGACTACGACGAGTTCTAGTTTTTCTTAGTGGCAAACCCCCAGTTAGCTGCTTGTGTAGGCTAATCATCTACGTTTCGTTTCTCTGCACTTTGATATTTATGTTGAACATTATGGCTATGTATTAGACTCTGTGAATGTCTTGGACATCTTGATGTAAGTACCTTTCCGCTATTTATTTCGAGCATTGTGTGATGATGTCTAATTATGTAATCACTGTGTACGTGAGTTTCTGGTCCTAACACGTACATGGTCCGCATTCGATTTACCTTCAAAACCGGGTGTGACAGGTTAGGAGCTATCCGAGGAAGACAAGGAGGAGTTGAAAGAATATGCAATATCCTGCGGTTACCAGCCGAGATCTTTGCTCTTTGGTGGGGTTGATGAAGAAATTCTAGGATGTATTCGCGACCGCGCCGAGGCGAAGATAATCGGCACTTTGTCTAAGAGTGTCGGATTCCCAAAGCTGGAGGCTGACATCAGCGGTTATCGACGGCAACACATTCTTGGTAGCCTATTTTATTCCAATTTCAAGGTAAGATCTTTGTCTATATTTTTGTTACCTTCGTGATAGATTGAGCGCTCTAACTTTATTTTGTTTTGCAGAGCATGCTGCTAAGAAAAGCGCTGAAAATGCAGCTGGATAGTGAGGACAGGAAACACGAAGTCATAGTTAAAGGCTTAGAGGAAAAAATAAAGGAACTTGAAACTTCTCTAGAATAAAAAACCATCCTGCTGCAAACAGCTGAAAGTTCCCTCGCAGAATCATGATCCCAAAATACCAAGTTAAGTGAGGAACTGATCGAAGCTCGAACGATCTTGGATGAAAGTTCACGGCGCTTCGACCAGGAGATGAAGGAACTTAAAACAAGGGTCGAAGCCGAAACTGAAAAGAATATGAAACTGTACGAGTCTATTAAGGACCTTCGGAACAAGTGTGTAGATTTTGTGACTCGGTGTGCAGACCGGCTCAAGGGGATATTTAACTCAGTTGGAGCTTCTTCTGAAATGTTTACCCCTTCGGCTGAAGACATCCCCGGGGCCTTTAATCAGATAGAAAACAAAGTTGAAGCCCTCAACAAAGTTATAAGCGGGCACGGAGATTTCTGTGCCCTAGTAGCTTCTCGAGGCACAGCTGCTGCATTTATGAAGGCTGGATGCACTCATGCCAAGACGGTTAACAAGTCAACTTTTAATCTTTCAACGTCATATATAGTTGATATCCCAGCCAAAGCCCGAAGTATAGGGAACAGATTCATTACACAAATTTGGGCTAAGGGCGGGCGTGAGTTGGCTAGGGATGAAGCTAGGAAACTGCGCAATTCAGTATGGATCTTTTACATCCCAGAATATTTTTACCTTGTTTTTCCTTTATTAAATTTCTGATTACCTTATACCTTCATCTGTCTGCAGGAAGGTGGCGCCGAAGGTTGTTGAGCCGAAGCTTGTTCCGAAGGCCTGAAGACTCTTAGAACATTCTTTTGTAACTATCTGTAGAAAACTTAGGGTCTCTTTGCATTATTTGGCAAAGAATTGTAATTGTTAGTTGAACAAAATATTGTACTAATTTGTGAATATCTTGTAATATAATTTTACCTTTTTGCTCCTGTATGAATTGCTTTGATATGGACGAAACCAACACTTGCAATTTTTGAGCCAAAGGCGAAAAACACCTTCCCTTCTTTTCGTTCACATCGAAGCATTTTTTTATCAAAGACGAAATACCTTCATATGCGATGAAGTTTTTATCTGAGACGAAGCATCTTCGTTTTCAATGAAGCATTTTGTCATCGAAGACAAACATCTTCTGTCTTCCTTGTAATGCTTTATGTCATGATGATGATGATCCTACGAATGACTAATGAATGTTTGTATGAATGCAAAAAAATGATGTAATGAGCTATGCAGATGTATGCGAAAAACACACCCAGACTCTGCATCCCCTTAGGAACGACTTTGAAGTCTCTTCACCTTTTACTTAGGTGGTATTTCAGCTCTGCATCCCCTTAGGAACGACTTTGGAGTTAAGCTCTGCATCCCCTTAGGAACGACTTTGGAGCTTCTTCACCTTTTACTTAGGTGATATCTTGGCTCTGCTTTCCCTTAGGAACGACTTTTAAGCTTCGAAACTTACTCTGCGCTCCCTTAGGAACGACTTTGTAGCTTCAGAACTTACTCTGCGCTCTCTTAGGAATGACTTTGTAGCTTCTTCACCTCTTAGGTGACATTTCAGCTCTGCATCCTGTTGGGGACTTGTTCTCAAATGCTATGAATCAAGAACAAGGCAACATAAAATGTTAAATAATAATGATCTTCGCCCGCTGAAGCATTATTTCCCCAAGGATTTAATGAACTTCGGACGAAGGCCACGAACAGAATGTCACGAAGGTCATACCTTCGTGACCAAACATAAAATAATCCGAAATAAAATATTAAACACTAGAGAAAGATCTATTGGAAATAAATGATAGTATTTGCATATATTATAATATGAACCTAAATATTAAAACATAATATTCAGGTATGTCTATACCTTCGCCTTGATAGAAAGTAATAATTCCAGCATGATGCGTTAATGATTACAGGATTGTGTGAACAGTGTCGCGGTACTGTTCACCTATTTATAGGCACAGAGTGCAGCCTGTGTAAAATTACATTTATGTCCTATACAGTCGACTACAATAATGACACAAAACATCATGGGTCTTTAAGTCAATTCATCTTTAAGTCGGTTCGGCCCTTCGTCTTGAGATCTGTCATTATGCCGAAGCTCTATAGGTAATAGCTTCGGCGCTTGCTCCTAAGAGGATCTTCCGAAGGTGTTCTCTTTCTTTAGGATCTTCGGCTACGAAGCATACCGCCAACAGTAGCCCCTTCGCGGTGCTAGATCGTTTTTCGTAACGAGCTTGATCCGTGAAAAAATCTTCTAGGCTTCGGAACGCCGAAGATCCGAAAAACACCTTCCCTGAGCTCGTTGGTGAGAAACGATTAAAATAATCGTCGTGCGCGCGGTGGCCCCATCTTGCAGCAGTTACGCGCGCCCCATCGATTCACCTTCTCGGACCCTATGGCCCACCGTTCAGTGAGTGCGGGTGACTATTTGTTCGGTGCGGGAGACCTTGACGATTCACCTTCCCACCTGCGGCACTATATAAATAGACGGGTAGGTGTGAAGTTACCACAACATTCATTGCTATTGCACTGTTTTGCTGCCAAAATTTTAGCCATAGCCGAAGCTTAATCATCGTGTTCAGATGAAACTTTGCTTTTGATTCTGCTTCGTCACAAGAGTAAGAGCTTCAGGAAAAACAAAAAGTCAACAACAAAAATTTCAAGAAAGTCATAATCAAATGGCCAGAGTTCGCTCTACTGCTAGGGTTGATCGTGAGGGAGATGAGACCGAAGCTACTGAGACTGTTCCGATTTCGGAAGCAATGAAGCGCTCTGGGCTGGTAACACCGGAGGACGTCCCTACCGCTGAAGCAGAGCAAGCTGATGTTGAGCAGACCGATTCTGAAGATGATTATAGCAGCGCGGTGCCGAGCAAACCCAACCATCTGGATTTTGGAAAATCCACAATCTCCGAAGGTGACCAACCTAAGATGTTGAAATTGGGTTATTTTAATGAAGAAAAGAAAGAGCTGGTTCGCTTTGGTGGAGAGGAAACTACTCTGAAGCCAGGAAAAGACGAAGTAGTAGTTTTTAAGAGCTTCTTCAAAGCTGGTTTGAGATTCCCTTTGAATAAGATGATTGCTGATGTGCTGAAGAAGTTTGGGATCTACTTTCATCAGCTAACTCCTAACACTATCGTTAGGCTTAGCGTTTACATTTGGGCTCTCCAAAGCCAAGGGGTGGAACCGTTTGCCGAAGGTTTCTGCCGAGTGCATGAGCTGCACTACCAAACCAAGGCCAGAAAAGATGGGTTACATGAAAACTTCGGCTGCTACAATTTTGCCTACCGCAAGACTACAAAATTTCCCGTAATCAGTTACCGAAGCAAGTGGCCGGCTGGTTGGAAATCGGAATGGTTCTACGTCAAAGTTGACGATGATAAGGAGAAGCTGGTTCAGAGTCCGCTGGAGTTGATCTTCGGAGAGACCAGACCCCCGTGCAATATGACACCAGAGGGTCCAACCCAAATTGCGTTGGCTGAATTTAGGGTTATCGCAGAGCACATCGGCACTAGGGACTTGGTGCAGGAATTTTTGGCTTTCAAAGTGTTTCCAACTATGAAAGAGTGGGCCATGCCGAAGCTTGAAGGAAAAAAGAAAGAAGGAGAACTTATCCGGCTACCCTACCATTATAAATTCAAGAGACATTTCAAAGTGCCCTGCCAAGAATGGCTGGATACAATTGAAGTAATGTGCAACGAAATACTTGGAAATTATTCTAAAAAAGAAGATCAGTTGATGACAGCGGCCTTCGGCACCCATCCAAAATGAAGGCTAAATCGAGTGATGGATGCTATAGGTTTTGAATATCCTAACTACGAGCGGCTGGACAAGGGTGCCGAAGGCTAAAAAAGGAAAAGAGTAGCTAGTGCTCTGAATAAGGACGATGAAGATCAATCAAAGAATAAAAAACAAGAGCCTAAGGCAAAAACAATTGCTCTGAAGAAAAGAAAGGCTTCAACTCCGAAGCAAAAATCAATTGATGAAAAAGAAAGGACTTCTACGACATCCTCTGGTACTAAAATAGAGGAAATCTTAAAGGTAATGACTGAAACTTTGCCTGTCAAACTAAGTCCACCGGGGCTACATCTGACGAAGCTTTTTCAGAAGGAAAAGGAGCCCACAAAAACAAAGGCACCTAGGCCAAAGAGGCAAAGAATCATTACCGTGACAGAAGTCATTGAAGCAACACCACCAAGAGCTTCAGCTCCGAAGGTGCCGGCTATTGAAAGCATGACAGCTACTGAAGTTGTACCTTCGGAAGTTGCCGCAGCAGAGGCCGGAGCCGAAGATGCCAAATCCGAAGATATTAATTTAGAAAGCATAGCTGCTGATATAGACAAAATGCTACTAAACATGGCCGTGGAAGAAGCTGGCGCAGCCACCGAAGAGACTACGGCCGCAAAACCCGAGAAGGGAGAGATGACCGAATATACTTCAGAAGATGAGGCTTTTGACTTTCAAAACTTAATTGGACAAGAGCTAACGAAAGCTGAAAAAGAAGAACTAAAAGAATATGCTATATCTTGCGGGTATCGGCTGGGAGCGCTTCTCTTCGGTGGCGTTGATGATGAAAGGTTAGGCTGCATACGAGATCAGACCGGCGTGAAGGTTATCGGTACTCTATCAAAGAGTATCGGTTTCCCGAAGCTCGAAGCAGATATTAGCCGCTACCGATGACAACACATTGTCGGTAGTTTGTTCTATTCCAATTTTAAGGTAAACAACTTTTGTCTAACCTTTATTATTTGTAATAACATAAATATTTTCTAATGAAGGTTATTTATCCACAGAGTATGCTTTTGAGCAAGGCTTTAAAAATGCAGCAGGACTTAGAGGATAAAAGGCACGAAGTTATAATTGAAAACTTAGAAAACAAGATAAAAGAGCAATCAGCTGCCATCGAAAAGAAAGACTTCGAGCTTCAAACAACCGAAGGCTTATTAGCGGATGCTGAAGCCAAAATAACAGAATTGAATTCGAAGCTTCTTTCTCAATTAGAAAATTTCGAACAAGAAAAACTAAAACTTGATGCAAAGCTTGAGGCCCAAGTCCAAAAAAGTTCGGAGCTGAAAGAATCTTTGACAAGTCTTCAGAATAAGTGCCTGGAATTCAGCAATCGATGCATTCAACAGTTGAAGCAAGTGTTCCATTTTGTTGGAGCCAGTAGCGAGAAGTTCACTCCTTCGGCTGAAGACCTGCCTGGTGCCTTCGAGCATATTGAAGGTGAAATTAATGATCTTGACGAAGTTATAGCTGGGCATGGTGACTTCTGTGCCCTGGCAGCTTCTCGGGGCACAACTGTTGCCTTTCTGAAGTCTGGCTGTGAACACGGAAAGATTGTTAATAGACCCAACTTCAGCTTGTCACCAGCAGACTTAGATAACATTCCCAACCTAGCCCGAAGTATTGCGAATAGATTTATAAAATTAGTATGGACAAAGGGTGGACGGAGCAAAGCTGGTGACGAAGCTCGAAGCCATCTTAAGCTGGTAACAAAATCATACCTTATGCTTACCTTTTCCTTTGAATTGTGAATTTAGCTTATAATACTTACATGCAGGATGTCCAAGCCGAAGCTGAAGCTACAGAATAAAAAGACGAAGCTCCATAAATGCTGACGAAGCTCGAGTAGTCTGTAGAAATAGCTCAAAAAACTCCTATGATAACTTGTATATGATGTAATTAAATTTCACTTTGTGGACTTTGTCCACACCTTGTAATATAATCTGACTTTTCCGTCAATGTATGAAATGTTTTGGTGTGGACAAAATTAATATTTTTGAGCCAAAGGCGAAAAACACCTTCCCTTCTTTGCGTACACAGCGAAGCATAAAATTGTCTCTTTTCCCTTTTTTCCGAAGTCTTCTCTTTTAGAACTGAAGCAAGTGTGTATGTTATGATGATGATAATCCTACGTATGTCTAAGTGAATGTTTATGAATGCAAATGTATGATGTAATGTATCGTGCAAATGAATGTTCGAAGACACATACGAAACCATAGTCACAACTCTTATTCCCTTAGAAATAACAAATCTTTGCCGTTTATTTTTCAGCTTCACCGCTTATTTTTCGGTGTATCAGCGTTGACTTTTCGCTGTAAGCCTCCCTTAGGAGCTTCTTCGCCTTTTACTTCGGCAGTATTCGCGTTGACTTTTCGCGCTTCGCCTTATATTTCGGCGGAATCAGCGTTGACTTTTCGCTGTAAGCTCTGCATTCCCTTAGGAACGACTTTTGAGCAGAAAACTTACGCTACGCTCCCTTAGGAATGGCTTTTTTGTAGCTTCGCCGTGCTCTGCATCCCCTTAGGGACGTCCTTCGAGCTTCTCCCTGTTTTTCCTTTTTCACTTTGCACTCGATGGTGCATGCTCAGTTTTTACATTTACATGCTCGGGGGAAATTGCTCTTGTAGAGCTGATATAAGAAAAAGAGAAATTACATGCTATGGCCCCATTAAAAACCTTTCTCCCCCTTTGGAAAGGAAAAGGGTGCCATAGGAAAGTATAAAAAAGATTACATCAGGCTACACATAATACCACCGAAGCTCATCCGCATTCCAAGATCTAGGAATGTCGTTGCCGTCCATATCCTTCAACCTGTAGGAACCGGGTCTTGACGAAGATACTACCAGAAAAGGTCCTTCCCACTTCAGCTGAAGCTTGCCTACTGTGTCAGGGTTGGCCACTCTCCGAAGCACCAGATGTCCTAGCTTAATGTTTTTCAACCGAACTTTTCTATCACGCCATTTTATTGTTTCGGCTTGATATTTGTTGATATTTTCCATAGCCTGAAGCCTGATCCCTTCTATAGTATCTTTTGCCACAGAATAATCAGCTTCGTCCTCTGCCGAAGCCACTGTTCTTATTGATCCCGCTTTAGCTTCTTCTGGGGTTATTGCTTCGTCACCAAACAGTAATTTGAATGGTGTAAAACCTGTTGACCTTGACATTGTTGTGTTGTGGCTCCACACTACTTTGATTAATTCGTCTGGCCACTTCCCCCTGGGCTGGTTGAAGATTAACTTCATTATTCCTGTCATTATAATTCCATTAGCTCTTTCAACAAGTCCATTTGACTCCGGATACCGAACTGATGCAAAATGGATCTTCGTGCCAATTTGTTCACAAAACTCTTTGAAAGCTTCGGCATCAAACTGTGTTCCGTTATCCACGGTGATGGCTTTCGGCACTCCGAAGCGACACACAATATTTTGCCAGAAAAACTTTTGAACAATAACTGAAGTTATTGTGGCTAAGGGCTTCGCCTCAATCCACTTAGAAAAATATTCTACTGCCACCACAACATATCTTAAATTCCCTTGTGCTGGTGGAAGTGGGCCTAGCAAATCAAGGCCCCACCTTTGCAATGGCCAAGTGGGTTGTATTAACTGGGTTAGAGACGAAGGTTGTCTCTGATCTCTTGCACATTTTTGACAACCTTCACATTTTTGGACTAGTTCTGCTGCATCTGAAGCTGCCTTCGGCCAATAAAATCCTTGGCAAAAAACTTTACCCAGCAAGGGCCTAGATCCGATGTGAGATCCACACAGCCCTGCATGTATTTCTTTCATCAGCTCTATACCTTCAGCTCTAGATAAACATTTGAGTAATGGAGAACAGACTCCATGCTTGTATAACTCCCCTTCTATTATTACATATGGGCGGGCTCTTGCCGCTATTCTCTTTTGATAAGCTTCATCATCTGAAAGGAAATTGCCTTGGAGAAAAGACATGATTTCAGTTCTCCAATCTTCGCTATAAACAGGAGATATATTGAGCACTGCTCTTTCAAGAAGGTCAATCGAAGGTGCTCTTATTGTTTCGAAGAATACTTCCAAAGGTAAAGGCAGCCCCTGTGTTGCTGACTTGGCTAGCAGATCAGCATGCTCATTTTCTCCTCGTGGAATATTCTTGACGGAAAACCCTTCGAAGGAAGCTTCAAGCCTTCGAACTGTGTCCAAATATTTCTCAAGCTTCGGATCTCTTGCTTTGCAACTTTTGTCAACATGTCCAGAAATAACTTGGGAATCGGTTTTGAGAACCGCCCTTCTTATCCCCATTGCCTTCAACTTCCGAAGCCCCAAAAGCAAAACTTCGTATTCAGCAATATTATTTGTGTAGCTGAAATCAAGTTTTACTGCATAGCATGTTCTGACTTTGGAAGGTGCGATTAAAATGGCAACTGCATCTGCCCCGAAGGTTCCCCAAGAACCATCGCAAAACACTGTCCAAGCTTCGGCATCTTTACTTTCTTCTTCCTCCTGAGCCCCTGGCGTCCAGTCAGCGATGAAGTCTGCTAGCGCCTGGGACTGAATCGAAGATCTATGCACATAATCAATGCTAAACTCGTTGAGTTCCGCAGCCCACTTTCCAATCCTTCCAGTAGCTTCTCTGTTTCTCATAATATCCTTCAAGGGTTGTGATGAGGGAACAATTATATGGTATGCTTGAAAATAATGTCGAAGCTTCCTGGAGGCCATTAAGACGGCATATAACACCTTCTCCAATTCTGTATAGTTTTTCTTTGATAAATTAAGAACTTCGGAGACGAAGTATACTGGAGCCTGCTTTTTCAATTGTCCTTCAAGCTTCTCCTGAACAAGCGCCGCACTTACTGTAGAGTGCGAAGCTGCCACATACAACAGCAGAGGAGCCCCTGGCACGGGTGGAGTTAGCGTCGTTAGATCTATCAGGTACTGCTTGAGCTCTTCGAAGGCTTTCTGCTGAGCTGATCCCCATTGAAAGACCTCGGCCGACTTCAGCACTTCAAAGAATGGTAAATTTCTCTCTGCTGATCTAGATATGAATCGATTCAAAGATGCCAATCTTCCTGTTAGCCGTTGAGCCCCTTTCTTTGTGCTTGGCGGCTCCATCCGAAGGATAGCTTCGATTTTATTTGGATTAGCTTCGATCCCTTTTGTTTAAACCAAACAACCAAGGAATTTCCCCTTCTTTACTCTGAAGACACATTTTTCTGGATTCAGCTTCAGACCAGCTTGCCTAAAATTAGCGAATGTCTCCTGCAGATCAGCAATGTGATTTTCTTTCTTCGTGCTTTTTACTATGATATCATCAACATATGTTAGCATGTTTCTGCCTATCTGAGAATGAAGGACCTTTGTTGTCATTCTGCTGAAGCTTCCTCTAGCATTCTTGAGCCCCTCAGGCATCCGAAGGTAACAATATGTACCACTGGGGGTGATGAAGCTGGTTTTTGGCTCATCTTCCTTTTTCATCCAGATTTGATGATAGCCTGAATAACAATCTAGTAGACTCATGAGCTCTGACGAAGCTGCTGCATCTACCAGAGAATCTATCCTTGGTAATGGAAATTCATCCTTCGAACAAGCCTTGTTAAGATCAGTAAAATCAATACACATTCTCCATTTACCATTGGCCTTCTTCACCATAACAGTGTTAGCTAGCCATTCTGGGTATTTTACTTCTCTGATGACTCCAGCGCTGAGGAGTCTTTTCACTTCATTCCGAGCACCTTCGGCTTTGTCATCAGACATCTTCCGAAGCCTCTGCTTTCTGGGTCTGAAGGATGGATCAACATTAAGCGAGTGTTCAATAACGTCCCTGTTGACACCATAGAGATCATTAGCTGACCATGCGAAGACATATTTGTTGTTGAACAGAAACCTTATTAGGGTTTTCTCCTGCTCCTCAGACAATTGAGATCCCAATAGCACCTTCTGCTATGCTATATCGTCACATAAGAGCATGGGCTTCGGCTGATCAGCCGAGGCAGCCTTCTCCCTTCTGTACTTGTATTGCTCACAAGCTTCAGCTCCATCTATGTTATGGATTGCTTTTGAATCTGTCCAGTTTCCTTCGGTCTTTCTGGCAGCTTCCTGACTTCCATGAATAGCAATAGGCCCTTGATCCGAAGGTATCTTCATGCAAAGATATGCTGGGTGAAGAATTGCTTCGAAAGCATTGAGTGTCCCACGACCAATGATTGCGTTGTAAGGGTATTCCATGTTAACAATATCAAACACAACTTGTTCAGTCCTTGTATTGTTGATAAATCCGAAAGTCACTGGCATCGCGATCTTGCCGAGTGCTACAATCTGCCTTCCTTCGAAGCCACAAAGGGGATGTGTAGCATCATGAGTCTTATCTTCGGGCTCTTGCATCTGTCTGAAGGCCTTAGCAAATATAATATCCGCTGCACTGCCTGTGTCAACCAAAACATTGTGGACCAGAAATCCTTTGATAACACAAGAAATAACCATAACATCATTGTGAGGGTAATCCTTGAGCTGAAGGTCCTTATGGGAGAAGGTAATTGGGATGTGGGACCATCTTGACTTGATGAAGGGTCCTTGCACCCCAACATGTTGTACCCTTCGTTGTGCCTCCTTCTTCTGCTTCTTGTTGGCCGGTTCTGAGCATGAACCGCCTGTTATCGGGAGTACGAGCTTCGGAGCCGAAGCAGCTCCAGCTTGGTTGTTGAACGAATCTATCAGCTCAGAAAGTGGAAGTGAGTTCACCGGAGGTGGGCGCCAATGTTGGGGACTTGTTCTCAAATGCTATGAATCAAGAACAAGGCAACATAAAATGTTAAATAATAATGATCTTCGCCCGCTGAAGCATTATTTCCCCAAGGATTTAATGAACTTCGGACGAAGGCCACGAACAGAATGTCACGAAGGTCATACCTTCGTGACCAAACATAAAATAATCCAAAATAAAATATTAAACAATAGAGAAAGATCTATTGGAAATAAATGATATTATTTGCATATATTATAATATGAACCTAAATATTAAAACATAATATTCAGGTACGTCTATACCTTCGCCTTGATAGAAAGTAATAATTCCAGTGTGATGCGTTAATGATTACAGGATTGCGTGAACAGTGCCGCGATACTATTCACCTATTTATAGGCACAGGGTGCAGCCTGTGTAAAATTACATTTATGTCCTTTACAGTCGACTACAATAATGACACAAAACATCATGGGTCTTTAAGTCAATTCATCTTTAAGTTGGTTCGGCCCTTCGTCTTGAGATCTGTCATTATGTCGAAGCTCTATAGGTAATAGCTTCGACGCTTGCTCCTGAGAGGATCTTCCGAAGGTGTTCTCTTTCTTTAGGATCTTCGGCTACGAAGCATACCCCCAACACATCCCCTTAGGGATGACTTTTGAGCTTTTCCCTGTTCTTTTTGCACTCGATGGTGCGGATCCTGATGTTACATTTTACATATGGGGGAATTTGGCCCTTGTATTGCATAGGCCTAAACAAAGAATGAAAATTACAACCTATGGGCCCGTTCAAAACCTTTTTACCCTCTTGAAAGGAAAAGGGTGCCATAAGGAAAAAAAATAAGAAAATTACATTATTTACACATAATATCTTCGAAACTCATCTGCATTCCAAGATCTTGGAATGTCATTGTCGTCCATGTCTTTCAACCTGTAAGAGCCAGGTCTTGACGAAGATACAACCAGAAAGGGACCTTCCCACTTAAGCTGAAGCTTCCCCACTGTATCAGGGTTAGCCACCCTTCGAAGCACCAAATGACCTGGCTTGATGTTTTTCAATCTTACTTTTCTGTCATGCCATTTGAATGTTTCGGCCTGATATTTATTAATGTGCTCTATGGCTTGAAGCCTGGTCCCTTCTATGGTAAACTTTGTTACTTGGCAGTTACCTTCGTCCTCTGTCGAAGCTAAAGTTCTTATTGAACCCATTCTTGCTTCTTCCGGTGTAATTGCTTCGTCACCGAACAGAAGTTTGATCGGAGTAAATCCTGTCGACCTTGATACAGTAGTGTTGTGGTTCCAGACCACTTTTATTAATTCATCTGGCCACTTTCCCTTGGACTAATTGAAGATTGACTTTATTATTCCTGTTATTATAATTCCATTTGCCCTTTCTACCAATCCATTTTACTCCGGATGCCTCACTGATGTGAAGTGTATTTTTGTACCAATTTGGCTACAAAAGGTTTTGAAAGTTCCGGCATCAAACTGAGTTCCATTAACAATGGTGATAGCCTTCGTCACGCCGAAGCGACAAGCGATGTTTTGCTAGAAGAATTTCTATATTGTGGCCGAAGTTATTGTAGCCAAGGGCTTTGCTTCAATCCACTTAGAAAAATATTCCACTACCACCACAACATATTTCAACTTGTGGGAGTGGTCCTAACAGATCCAATCCCCATCTTTGCAGTGGCCAAGTTGGTTGTATTAGTTGGGTCAAAGACGAAGGTTGCTTCTGGTCTCTGGCGCATCTTTGGCAATTTTCACATTTCTATACTAATTCTGCTGCATCCGAAGCTGCCTTCGGCCAGTAGAAACCTTGTCTGAAAACCTTCCCCAGCAGGGGCCTAGACCCAATGTGGGCCCCACATAGTCCTGCATGTATCTCCTTCATTAGTTCTTGCCCTTCGGTTCTGGATAAACACTTGAGCAATGGAGAGCAAACTCCATGCTTGTATAACCCCCCTTCTATTATTACATATGGTCTTGTCCTTGCCTCCATTCTTTTATTATAAGCTTCGTCATCCGAAATACAGTTGCCCTCGAGGAAAGATACAATCTCAGTCCGCCAATCTTCACTATGTACCGGTGAAATTGTGAGCACCGCTCTTTCCATGAGCTCAAATGAAGGTGCTTTTATTGTTTCAAAAAACACTTCTGAAGGCAGCGGAAGCCCCCGTGCCGCTGATTTGTCTAATAAGTCCGCGTGCTCATTTTCTCCCCTTGGGATGTTCTTTACAGAGAAACCTTCAAAAGAGGCTTCCAACCTTCGGACTGCATCTAGATATTTTTCAAGCTTCGGATCTCGTGCCTTGCTACTTTTGTCCACATGACCCGATATAACTTGTGAATCAGTCTTGAGAATAGCCCTTCTTATACCCATTGCCTTAAGTTTCCGAAGCCCTAAGATGAGGGCTTCGTACTCTACAATATTATTTGTGCAGCTGAAATCCAATCTTACTACATAACAAGTTCTGACTTTGGATGGTGCCACTAGGACAGCAGCTGCCCCTGCACCGAAGGTTCCCCTGGACCCATCACAAAATACCGTCAAAGGTTTGGCATCATTTATTCTTTCTTCATCCTGAGCCCCTGGCGTCCAATCGACAATGAAGTCTGCCAACACCTGAGATTGAATCAAAGATCTGTGTACAAAATCAATGGTGAATTCATTGAGTTCTGTGGCCCATTTTCCGACCCTTCCTATGGCTTCTCTGTTCTTCATTATGTCCTTCAGGGGTTGTGATGAAGGCACTACTATATGATATGCTTGGAAGTAGTGTCGAAGCTTTCTGGAGGCCATCAATACAGCATACAGTACCTTCTCCAATTCTGTGTAATTCTTCTTTGATGGGCTGAGTACTTTGGAGACAAAGTATATCGGTGCTTGCTTTTTTATCTGGCCATCTTGTTTCTCTTGTACAAGTGTCGCACTAACCGCAACATGGGAAGCAGCCACATATAGAAGCAATGTGGTCCCTGCTGAAGGTGGATTTAGAGTTGTTAGATCTATCAAATACTGCTTCAGCTCCTCGAAGGCTTTCTGTTGGGCTAGACCCCATTGAAAGACTTTGGCTGATTTCAATATTTCAAAGAAAGGCAGATTCCTCTCTGCTAATCTTGAAATGAATCTGTTCAGCGATGCCAGCCTTCCTTCTAACTTTTGAGCCCCCTTTTTTGAATTTGGTGGCTCCATCCGAAGGATAGCTTCGATTTTGCTTGGATTAGCCTCCATACCTTTTGTCGATACCAGGCAACCAAGAAACTTGCCCTTCTTCACTCCAAAGAACACATTTTTCTAGATTTAACTTAAGATCAGCTTTTCTAAAATTAGCAAATGTCTCTTGCAAATCAGCAACATGGTTCTCTTGTTTTGTGCTTTTTACTATGATATCATCAATGTATGTTAGCACATTTCTACCAATTTGGGAGTGAAGAACCATGGCAGTCATTCTGCTAAAGCTTCCTCCAGCATTCTTGAGCCCCTTAGGCATCCGGAGATAACAATAGGTGCCACTAGGAGTTATGAAGCTTGTCTTCGACTCATCATCCCTTTTCATCCAGATTTGATGATAACCTGAGTAGTAATCCGATAAGCTCATGAGTTCTGAAGTAGCTGCTGCATCCACTAGGGAATCTATTCTTGGCAATGGGAATTCATACTTCGGACATGCCTTGTTAAGATCTGAAAATCAATACACATTCTCCATTTACCGTTAGCTTTTTTCACAATGACAGTGTTGGCCAACCACTCTGGGTATGTTACTTCTCTAATAACATCAACACTTAGAAGTCTTTTTACTTCATTTCGTGCACCTTTGACTTTATCATCGGACATTTTCCGAAGTCTTTGCTTTCTTGGTCTGAAAGACGGGTCCACAATGAGTGAATGTTCAATGATGTCTCTATTGACACCACAGAGATCATTGGTTGTCCAAGCAAACATATCTTTGTTGTTAAACAAAAATCTTAACAAGGTCTTTTCTTGTTCATCAGATAGTTGAGATCCCAGCAACACTTTTTGCTCGGCTATGTCTTCACACAAAAGCATAGGCTTTGGTTGATCTACCGAAGCAACCTTTTCTCTTTTATGCTTGTACTGCTGATAAGCTTCGGCTTCATCTATATTATGAATAGCCTTCGAATCCGACCATCTTCCATCAGCTCTCCTGGCAGCTTCTTGACTCCCATGTACAGCAATGGGCCCTTGTTCTGAAGGTATCTTCATGCAGAGGTATGCTGGGTGGAGTACTGCTTCGAACGCATTGAGCGTCCCTCGACCAATGATTGCATTGTATGGATACTCCATATCAACAATATCATAGACAACTTGCTCTGTCCTTGTGTTGTTAACGTAGTCGAAGGTGACTAGCATTGTTATCTTGCCAAGTGCCACTATCTGTCTCCCTCCGAAACCACAAAGAGGGTGTGTTGCATCATGTATCTTATCATCTGGCTCTTGCATTTGCCTGAAAGCCTTCGCAAAGATGATATCCGCTGCACTGCCTGTGCCAACTAAGACATTATGGACCAAAAATCCCTTGATGACACAAGATATTGTGGCGGAACTTCCTGAATTATTCCAACTTAAGTGCCTAAGCCCTACCTTGGAGGCTAGACCACACTTAAGGCCTTGTTCGGTTATTTCAATTCCATGTGTATTGATGTGTATTGGGATGGATTGGAATGTATTTTGACTTGCTATGGAATTAAACCGACTCAATATCACCCAATCCACATGGATTAACGGCGAAACGAACAAGCCCTAAATGGGAATAACCCGTCAATCCCTCGGATCTAGTCCGACACGGCCACTGACAGGATCAAGTACCACAATCTCACTCGATGGTGAGTCACAGAGCAAATACAATAAAGCATAAAACCATGCATGTAAGAATATTAAATTATTACATCATCATTGGAGTTTTTGCAAAAGTAACCATCATTGTTCGAAGTGTAGCGGAATAAAACTAACGGTAAATAAACAGAGAGATGGGGAAGCCTGTCCCATCACTCCTCATGCTCCTCCTCAGCCGAGGTAGGGTCCCACTCGACAGTCCAACCGGGTGGCAAGATGGACGGCCAAGTCACTCCAGCAACCATGTCCTCCAGAGAACCTATAAAATTATGCCACAAGCAAGGCTGAGTATACTAATACCCAGCTAGACTTACCCGGTGTGAGGAGTCTACTCCTCTACCTCTAGACATGCAGTTGTTTGGCTGTGGGGTTTGGTTGCCAAAAAGCACTAGCTGAGTTTCTAAGTCAAGTTTTAACTTTGTCAGTTTAAGTGTGACTCTCTTAAGGCTAAATGTGTACTATCTACTCATACATAGTAGCAAACATTTTTAGCAATCAACATCTTATATCAACTCATCATATTTCCACTTGTTACTCAATGCAGTACAATGGATCAAGCAGTCTCATTAGCTGCGAGAAGCAGACGATTCGAATCGAGTTTTTATCCTTGCAAGGTAAACCTAAACACACGACATGCAGGGGCACTCCGTCCCCACACACATCAATTGTCCCCATCGATTCCCTGGCAACAGATCAGGGCTCACCGCCTTGGCGTATAATGCCTCACTGACCCCGATTGCCGTCGTGCAGTGACCGCACTTGTACCCACCATAACCAGAATGGGAGACCACGTCTCAGGTCGCGTGAGGGGATATGTCTGCGGGCAGGTTCACTCAGGTACTAGGCTTACCGATTTACCATATTTCTCGGTATGTGTTTAGTACGTTCAAACGCTTGACACAGGTATCCGCACGTTAATCCTTATTCCATTTTCCCATCTCGTAGACAACCAATCCCCATGGATTGTTGTCCACAAACTAGTATCATGATAGTATGAAAGTGGGTACAACCAATTTCCTGATCTCGCGCGAGTGCTAGAAAAATCACTCGTCTTCTACCGAGATCCTAATTAAATAAAGCAACTACTCGACCTAGCATACTAGTATCCATCTCAAAAGGATTCCTGAGATCATGCAACTAGGGTTCCAAACAACTCCTACACCTAAGTGCACATGCAATCCTACAATCATTAAGTATAGTAAAATAGCATAAATAACAGGTTATGCATAAACCGGGGCTTGCCTTCCAATGCTATGGCAGGCAGATCCTCTGGTGCAGGCTCGGGTGCTGGATCCGGGGCTACCTCCTGAACAGCTCCTTGCTCCGGCACGAGGACGTACTCTCCGTCAGCAAGGTTACAGTCTATCGGAATGCCATGAACATGTATGTCATGATTATGCAGGATTTAATAACATTATGTTAAGAGAAGAAAAACTAAGTTAATGAGTAACTTAGGGTTTTCGGGTCATGCGTGGCTTTTAATGGTTTATGCTTATCCCTTCTAGGTTTAGGTTTTGCTAGGGATAGGCATAGGTAATTGGTATGGCCTTTATATATTTCAGTGGACAAGTTATAAAAAGTTTTAGGATGACACTAATTTTCTATTATTCATATTTCCCTTTCTTTATTTTCTATTTATGGTTTCTAGTGTAGGTTTGAACTACGACAGTGGTTTAATATTTTCCAAAAATTCTGTAAAAATTACAGTGGATTGCCATTGGTCATTATAGCCTGTTCTAGGAATTTGAGGTTTAAAATCAAAAGACTATGCTTTAGACAAAAATAACAAAAGTTGTGTAAAATGGGCCACTTTGCACTACATCTCTTAATTAGAGGTGAGTTCTGCCCTAAGGGTTATTTTTGTTGGCATCTAACAATAATAATAGGCTTCTGTGCCAAAAATCACAGAAAGCTAAGGGGTGGTCATTTAGTTATGATTTTCTAAAATTAAATGCCAAAAAGGCACTTTCTACTACATTATTATTTGAAAAATGTCAAACAGCAGATTTCATATTTTTCCTAAGTTCTTAATAACAAAACAATAATTATCCCAAGGGTTGGGGTGCTTTCACCTTGGGGTTATTTTTGTAGGGTTTTTCTAAGTTTTCCTTGTTTTCTTAAAATAAAAGGGATCCTACTTATTTCATACTAAACCAGGGTATAATAGATTTTTCTAGGGAACCACATTGAACAAGTATTCTAACAAAAATAGGGGTGTCCTCTGGTTCATATTATTAAGTCATCTTTTCTATTTTTCTTAACCTTAAGCATAATGTAAAATGATTGGCAAAAATTGGCTTAATGGGTTGGACAGAGAGGTTTAGCATTTTTAAATAGGTCAGTAGGTGGATATAAACTTCTCCAAATTTTTCTAACCCTAGTTAAATAATGCAACTATTTTTAGCCCTATTATTTAGCTTTTGGCCAAAACAATAATTAAATCAGAACCTTATAGTTTTCTGTAGTACTTAAGGGTTTTATATTTTTCCTAAGCACTTTACATTATTTAAAGTCTGACAAAATTGGTTTGACCAAATTTGGATGAACTAAATAGAAGTTATGAATTATTAAAGTTTCTGTTCAAATTTAAAATCAGATTTAATAAAGGTTTTCTGGAAAAGCAGTTTACACCGAGGACCCTGGGTTATTTCCAAACTAACTCTCTCAGTTATACCCCCGCGCTACTATTCATTTGAGTCTCTGACATTTCACAAAACCCCCCAGACTTCTTTCCTTCTCCCCCGCGGTCCTTCCCTAGGTTTAAACAGTACCCGCAAGAAAGAAAAGGGTGGCGCGGCTTACCGGCGGCGAGATAGGTCCGGCGAGGGGCGGGGTTGGCTCGGGGAGGCTCTGGCGGTCACAGCGATGTACGGCTCGACGGCGGGGATGGCCGGAATCGCTCGGTCCACGTGCGCAGGCGGGGGTCCTCGTCGGCGGCGGGTGTGCCGGCCAAAACAAGGTGATCTGGTTCAATCCAATAGCACGGTGAGCTTCACGGGGTGACGTAGAGACTGTATGCACAAGGAATCGGAAAATGGTTCAGTGGATTACTCGGTCCACGCACTCCGGCGGGGTTGCGAACTCCGGCGACCGTGGACTGGCTTCTCCGGCGAAGCAAACTTCGATTCCTCGCTCGGGGAGCTTCACCGAGGTGTGCTCACTCGTCTTCGAGGGTTGGACGGGGTTGGGAAGGGCTGGGCTGGCCGGTCTACGGCGGCAGGGGCTCGGGTGGCGGCGGACACGCCGTGCACGGGCAAACGACGGTGAGTTGAGCTCCGGTGAGGTTTGAGCGTGTGCGGAAGAGTGTGGTCGACGCCTGAGTGGGCTTTATAGGCGCGGGCGCGGGTCATGGCGTCGGCTGGCCGTTGGCGCAACGCGGGGCGCGCGCGAGCGTGCTCTGGCGTGCACAGAGCGCGTCGAACACGTGGAGCTTTTCTTCTGCCCGTGTTCCACAGCTCGCCCAAGTCGCAAACGTGCGAATCTTGGCAAAAATCCGACGCGAGTCTTTTCCTGGCACCTAGGGCTGTCTCTCATCCGTGAGTTGCCATGGCAGATATGGCCTAGGTAGGGAGATCTTCGGTCGCCAAATCAGGTATGTCACTCTGCCCACCTCGCGACAAAAACCATGCCAAGGCATGTCAAACGTCAAGGTCTCGGGCTCAGCTTTTTCCAGTGGGTGCCCTTGGTGGTATGCCACATTTTTGGTATAGAACATAGGTGGTTTTGGTGCCATCTTCAAGGTGAACACGGTTGATCTTTAGTGTAGGTGTAGTTTTTGACTTAGAGAGAATTAGAGAGCTCTAGCTCTCTCTCTACTTAGGGAATGGATTTGGGGTTTCTCCAGGGGTCTTTTTGCAATATTTCCTTCCCACAATTGCTGGTTATAAGGTTACTTAAAGTTTGGTTAAAGATTAACTCATGGTTTGCACAATTGCTTATTCTCTTCCCCTTTCAACCATGGCTTTGGAAGATAGGGTTCAAGAGGGGTCTAGGGTTTTCCCTCCTCTTGCCCAAGGTAGTAAGTGCACAAAAGCTTGAGTGATGCTCTTAGGTCATTAACAAATCTTGATTAACACATGGTCTCCAAGGTGCTTATGTTCTCCTTGAGTTTCTACCACATGTGATCATAGTCCTTAGTACCAAGGTGTGCTCTAGCCATGGTAACACCTGAGGTGTTACAACCCTCCCCCCTTAAAGGAATCTCGTCCCGAGATTTTAGGCAGAGTCCTCTAGAGGGGTGCTACTAAGGCACGATGGTGTGCTACTCTTCCTTATACTCGAGTTTCTCTTGTTAACTGCTCTTCGAATGTCATTCTCTTTGCAACTTCAGAAGGAAGCCCTTTTTAAGTTAAAATCACAACTTAGACTATCCTTGTTATCTAAGTTTTTCTTATAATTGTATTCAAAGGGCAGGTGGGGGTGGGGGTTTGGGCTACATACCGACTCCTTTGGGTAGAAAGTCGGGGAAGCGAGAGCGTAGAAAATCCTCCGTCTCCCATGTAGCTTCTTCTGCTAAATGGTGGCTCCACTAAACTTTATACATTCTGATTGACCTTGCCCGCGTTGATCTCTCCTTCTGATCCAATACCTTGACGGGGTGCTCTTGATAGGACAAGTCTGGTTCTATCTCAATGTTTGGTTCCGATAGCACTTCAGTGGGTAGGCGAACACATTTCCGCAGCTGAGATACATGGAACACATTGTGAACTGCTGACATGTGAGGTGGCAATTCCAATTGATAGGCTACGGGTCCATAACTTGCTTTTATCTCGTAGGGTCCAATGTAGCGAGGAGCTAACTTGCCCTTAATTCCGAATCGCTGGACACCCTTGGTGGGTGATACCTTAAGATAAACATGATCTCCCACTTCAAACTGTAGAGGCTTCCGCCTCTTGTCATGATAGCTCTTTTTCCTGGCCTGAGCAGCTTCTAGGTTTTTTGTAATTACCCTGACCTTTTCATCTGCCTCAAGTACCAAATCTGGCCCAAATATTTCCCTTTCTCCTTCTTGAGACCAATTCAGCAGGGTTCTACATCTTCTCCCATACAAAGCTTCAAAAGGTGCCATCTTTAGACTGGACTGATAGCTGTTATTGTAAGAAAACTCTGCTAAGGAAAGACACTTGTCCCAATCCTTTCCGTAGTGTAGTGCACATGCCCTTAACATATCTTCCAAAATCTGGTTTACCCTTTCTGTCTGGCCATCTGTTTGCGGATGGTATGCTGAGCTTCGTATGACATGGGTCCCAAGTGATTCTTGGAGCTGCTCCCAAAAGCATGCCACAAACAGTGCTCCTCTGTCAGATATAATGGTCTTTGGAATACCATGCAATCGCACTATTTGATCAACATAAATTTCCGCATACTTCTCTGTCTTGTGGGTGGTATGCACTAGCAAGAAATGAGCAGTCTTGGTCAATCTGTCCACAATAACCCAAATGGAATCATGGTGCCTGGAGGTATTGGGCAATCCTACGATAAAGTCCATGCAAATGTCCTCCCATTTCCAAGATGGTATGGGAAGGGGTTGCAAAGGGCCTGCTGCCTTCAAATGACTGGCTTTGATTCTCTGGCAGGTGTCACACTCGGATATATACTTGGCAATTTCCCTCTTCATTCTGGTCCACCAATATAAAGATCTGAGATCATGATACATTTTGTTGCTACCAGGGTGCATGGAGAATTTGGAAAGGTGAGCTTCATCCAATATCTTCTTTCTGAGCTCAGGGTCCTTGGGAACAACCATTCGATCTCCAAACCATAGAATTCCCTTGCTGTCCTGACGGAAGCACTTGTATTTCTCTGCCTTCTGCTTGATCATTTCCTTGATAACCTGAACACCCTTATCCTCAATCTGTGCCCTGACTATTTGCTCTTGCAATGTGGGCTCTACCGAGATGTAGCCTAAGTCACCCGAAGAAACAACTTCCAGGTTCAGCTTGCACAATTCATCGCACAGAGTGGTAACTCTTGCATCCATGCTCATACAATTGCACTGGGCCTTTCTGCTCAAGGCATCTGCCACAACATTGGCCTTGCCCGCATGGTAATGCACCTCCAAATCATAGTCCTTGATTAACTCCAACCATCTCCTCTGCCTCATGTTCATATCTGCCTGAGTGAAGATGTATTTGAGACTCTTGTGATCGGTGTAGATGTTACAGTGAGCTCCCATCAAGTAGTGTCTCCATATCTTAAGAGCATGAACCACAGCTGCCAGCTCTAGATCATGTGTAGGGTAGTTCTGCTCATGAGGTCTGAGTGCTCGGGAAGCATAAGCAATCACTCTGTTATCTTGCATCAAGACACAACCCAATCCCGTACCAGAGGCATCACAATAAAATTCAAATGGCCTGGTGTTATCAGGTTGAGCCAGCACTGGGGCTGTTGTCAAATGCTGCCTCAAAGCATGAAAGGCATCTTCGCACTTTTGGCTCCAATCATACTTGACTCCCTTCTTTAACAGTTCAGTCATTGGTTTGGCAATTCTGGAGAAATTCGGAATAAATCGTCGATAATACCCTGCCAATCACAGAAAACTCCGAATCTGCCTCACTGTAGTCGGGGGTTTCCAATCCATTACCTCTTGTACCTTCTCAGGATCAACTGATACCCCATCCTGGGAAATTGAGTGACCCAAGAATTTAATCTCCTTCAGCCAGAATTCACATTTAGACAATTTAGCATACAACTGATGGTCACGCAGTCTCTGAAGTACAGTATGCAAATGTTTGGTGTGCTCGGCTTCATTCTTGGAATAAACCAGAATATCATCAATGAAAACGACCACGAATTTGTCCAACTCTGGCATGAATACTGAGTTCATCAAGTACATAAAATAAGCCGGGGCATTGGTCAGCCCAAAGGACATCACCAAAAATTCATAGAGCCCATATCTGGTAGAGAAAGCCGTCTTGGGAATATCACTGGCACGGATCTTGATCTGATGGTAACCTGAGCGAAGGTCTATTTTGGAGAATACCTTGGCTCCTACCAACTGATCGAACAGAACGTCAATGCGGGGCAGTGGGTATTTGTTCTTGATAGTCACCGCATTGAGAGGGCGGTAGTCAACACACATTCTCAAACTCTCATCCTTTTTCTTCACAAATAAGGCTGGGCATCCCCATGGTGAAGTACTTGGGCGAATAAACCCCTTGTCCAACAACTCTTGCAATTGCTTTTTCAGTTCTGCCAATTCCGCGGGAGGCATCCTATAGGGTCTCTTGGAGATAGGAGCAGTCCCGGGTTGCAATTCAATGGCGAACTCGATGTCTCGGTCAGGTGGCATCCCTGGCAATTCATTTGGAAAAACATCCGGGTAGTCACAGACCACTGGGATCTTTTCCACTGGGGATTCTATCATAACAAAGGCACAAGAACGGGTACAACCTTGGTCAGGCAAATATAGTGTGGTTTCACCATAAGTCGGTGAGTGCACCTCAATGGCCCTAGCTGCAATATCAATCACAGCCTGATGTTTGGTCAACCAGTCAGTTCCCAATATGATATCCACACTATCCAAACCCAAAATGAGGAGGTTGGTTTTAATTATCAGACTACCAAATTTTATAGGCACATTCTTGTAAATTTGGTAAGTGGCAACCCTGCCTCCTGGTGTTGAAATTGTGATACCCCCATTGGTGTGGTGAAAAGGTAATTGGCACTTGGCACTAAATTTGGTACTGATAAAACTATGCGATGCACCAGAATCAAAAAGAATAATGGTAGGTGTTGGGGGCCTTCGGCTTCCGAAGGTCCTCAAAAACGTAATTTGACTATGTCTTCCAAGAAAAATATGTGAACAGGTACCTTCGAAGATAGATTGCGAGTATACAAGAACATGGTTAAGTCGAAGCTTGACTAGGGACGGCGATCACGACGAAGGATGAGACAATCACGAAGCTGTGTGCAGAAGAGCTTCGGTATAACGGCAGGAAGAGGAAACCGACTTAAAGATGAAAAGCCGAATCAGACCTTGAAGAATTACTATAGAGTTATTGATAAATGTAAAGGGCATTAATGTAATTTTGCATGGGCTGCGACCCGTGCCTATAAATAGGTGAACAGTGTTCCCGTACTGGGCATGCTGACTTGGTATTTACTTTTGTGTCACACCTTGTATTCTTACTCCTTCAAGCCGAAGGTACACTCACAATTTATTATTGTATACACAAGTGATATAAATAAAAATAGGCTGATAATCATGTTCATGTAAATTATGTTACTTCTTATACTTTGCATGAATATTCTCCATTTCTTTATCATGATCATGAAGGTATGTCCTTCATGACCTTTGTCCTAGATTCATTATATCCGAAGGGAAATAATGATTCAAAGGACGGAGGGCTTTAATATTTAACATTTTATGTTGCCTTGTTCTTGATTCATAGCATTTGAGAACGAGTTCCCAACATTGGCGCCCACCTCCGGTGAACTCACTTCCATTTTTTGAGTCTTGTACGTTTTCGGCAAGCATCACCTTCGTCATGCCGCCGAAAAAAGCTTCAGCGACAGGGGCTGGTACTTTACAGCCGCTGGATCCCAATCAGGATGTCCTTTCTCTTCGAGAGGCCCGAAGCCAGAAGAGGAAGGCTGTCAGTCCAACACCTCCGGAGGATGACCTAGATCAGGAAATCCAAAACCTGGAGATCCTTCAGCAGCAGGTTCAACGCAAGAAGGAGAAGATGGCTCGTCTAGCTGATCTTCAGAGACAGATAGACGAAGATTCTGAAGAGGTTCGTCATCTTGTTCAAGATGATCAAAGCCGAAGGCCTCCACGCAGAGAGCTTCATCAGGAGGGCTTCCACAATGAGGATGACTGGTATGAAGATTTCCATCATGGAAACTTTGCTTTTGATGATGCTTCTCTCTCTCAACAGAATTGTAGGCTACACCTTGGCCACAGTCTTACAAGCCACCTCAGCTCCCCATATATGACGGTCACTCAGACCCGAAGCAATTCCTAATGAGCTATGAAGCAACTATATCTTCGTATGGTGGCAATACGGCAGTCATGGCAAAATCTTTTGTCATGGCCGTCAGGAGTGTTGCTCAGACTTGGTACTCTTCTCTTCGGCCAGGGACAATCACTTCTTGGCAGAAATTGAAGGATATGCTGATAACTAGCTTTCAAGGGTTTCAGACGAAGCCAGTCACCGCTCAGGCTCTCTTCCAGTGTACCCAGGACCATGAAGAGTACCTTCAGGCGTATGTCCGAAGGTTTCTGCGCCTAAGGGCACAGGCGCCGACAGTGCCCGTTGAGATTGTCATTGAGGCCATGATTAAGGGGCTTCGGCCGGGGCCATCAGCGCAGTATTTTGCCAGGAAGCCACCACAAACGTTGGAGAAGCTGCTCCAGAAGATGGACGAATACATTCGAGCTGACAATGACTTCCGCCAAAGAAGGGAGGAAGCATTCAGGTTTTCTGAAATGACCAGGGGCTTCGGAGGAAGATTTCACCCGAGGCATGTTAGGTCAATCCATAACTCTGCTCAAATTGATGATCGAGGAAGCCAGCAGCAAAGGCCACAACACTCTTCACAAGCTTCGGCCCAACAGCAGAGTTCTTTTCGGCCGCCAGCGCCAAGGGGCAGAGGCGCCAGGGGCTTCGGGGGAAGGTTTGGAGACCAGCCAAGAAAAATATATTGCCTGTTCTGTGGTGAAGACAAGGGCCATACTACCAGGATGTGCCATGTTACCATCCAGAAGCAGAAGGAAATAGCGGAAGCAGCAGCGCAACAGAGTTAGCCGAAGCAGGTCATGCATACTGCTTCGTATCACTCACCTTATATTCCAGAATATGTGGGCAACCACCCTGCAGCTTCTGTTGCTTCGGCAAGCCAATCCCAAGCATCCTGGCAGCAACCTCCACCGCCATCGCCGATTCAAAGAGGTCAGCAGCCAGAAGGGAGTCAGCGCACTAACCTTCAGCGGGACTTCAGAGAGGAGTCCGAAGCTCGCACGGTCAATAGCACTGTGCCAGAATCGAAGCACATTTACTGACGAATATCCTACCTCAACAGTAGTTCTTTTGCGTTTTCTACATTCCCTATTACCCTTTTGCTAATAAGGAACAATTATGAAGAGTTTAAATGTCTTTAATTGAATTTCAATTTCTTGTAATACTTCCGTCTTTTACCATAATAAAAATATGTTTTTTCCATAGGCTCGAGTTGCTGAAGCATACGAACTTATACTGATTTGAAGGATCTTTGTATTATCAAAAATTTTGATCTAATGGACACAATACAAATTGTTCGAAGCAGTAAAAAGTCGTTCCTAAGGGAGCGCAGTGTAAGTTTTCTAAACGTACAGCGAAAAATAAACGCTGATTCCGCTGAAAGTAAAAGGCGAAGAAGCTCCTAAGGGAGGCTTACAGCGAAAAATAAACGCTGATTCCGCTGAAAGTAAAAGGCGAAGAAGCTCCTAAGGGAGGCTTACAGCGAAAAATAAACGCTGATTCCGCTGAAAGTAAAAAGGCGAAGAAGCTCCTAAGGGAGGCTTACAGCGAAAAGTCAGCGCTGATATAAAAAGTGTGTGTGCTTTATCACAGGGATATGTATCTACGACACAAATATCATTTTGCATAACATAACATCATCACATCATTTTGCATAACATAAGCATCATACAACATAATGCATCTGGGACAAGAAGGGGATACAGTATTGACCTTCGGAACATATTTTGGGAAAGAGAAAATCGCGCTAAGACACAAGGCAAATTGGCATGAAGTGTAGCCTCTTCGGAAAAGCAACACAAAACATTTTTACAGCTTCGAAGAATATTTCACGAAGCTTGGACATTTTTGTCAGAAAAGTAAGCAAATTCTTATAAAGAAGATTTTCTTCACGAAGCATGAAAAGAAGGGAAGGTGTTTTTTCGTCGAAGGCTCAAAAAATGGTATGTATGCAAAGTTTCATGCATCGTAAAGAATTAAACTATAAATAGATTGTATATCACATTTAAAGTTACAATATATTACACATTTTTACAGTTCAAATGTTTCTACAATGGCATTCAATCCTCTTTAAGCATTATTTCTGCAGCTTCGTTCAAAAGTTGGTTGACAACCTTATCCATAATAGCTTCGGCCATTTCTCTAATTTCATCGTCCCCCTTCGGGTGGGGGCCCGGAGATGCCTCAGCAGGTTCTGAGGGAAGAAAAGATACGACTATATTACTATTACAAACCGAGAACAAAGTTTGGAATTAAAAATTACAGCATGATAAAAACCACTAATTAATACCTATTTGCCCTTCGGGCTCTGTACTCCTCTCGGCAGCTTCCGCTACTTTTCTAGCATCATGGATGCCTTTTTCACTTTTTTGGATAATTTCTTGCGCCAATTCTCGACCGCCGTTATCCCAGATATCGGTGAAGAATTTCCCACCGATCACGCTTGCTTCGGGCGAAGGGTCTTTTATGTCATCAGTGGACAAGGTAGCTTCGGTCTGCGCTAAGGATTTTACGTGGTCGCAGCCTTTCTTCTCCAAGACAGCAGCAATCCCTCTGGCACCCGAAAAAGCGCAGATGTCACCGCGGCTATTCAGAATTTCCTCGAAGGCTTCTGCTTCGTGACTAATCCATTCCACTGGGCCTTCAGGATTGCCTCTTGAAAAGTTCTCTTCACTAGAAAACGCGCCAACGCTGGCGAAGCTAGATTTTATCTTTTTGACGCACTCTATGGACTTAACATAGCATTTCCTCTAGGAGGCACGAAGCTCTTTGACACTTAACTCTAAATGATTGGCCAGTTGATCACTAAGCTCTTGTTTTGTTTCTTCAAGTATACGCTCTTCTTTAGCTCTAGCTAGTTGTTTTTGAAGATCTTTGATTTCATGTCTTTGGGCTTCGGCCTGGGCCTTTGAGGCAGCTTCGTCCTTTTTTACCTTATCCACCAATGTAAGCAGAATTTTGTCCTTTTCCAGAGCTTCATTTCTCAATTTAATAACTTCGGATCGTAGGTTGTTGAATGCAATTTCATAGCTCTCGTCTTCGGCACTCTTTTGTGCTCTCAATGCGTTGCTTAAAATTAAGCCCTATATGTAAAAGAGTTCATATAAGAATAAAAGAATGAGTTACGAATTGTAAAATTTTCAAACGAACAATCCCCATACCTTCAGGCTATTGTACGCAAGACTGTCCGCGAGATCCTCCTTCGTCATGGCACTTAATCCAGCCTCGAGCTTCGGAAACCCCATGCTTCTAGACATCTCCCGGCAGACGGATAATTCTTTATTGTCTGGGAGGCAATATAGGAAATCCTCTTCATCTGTCCCATTGAATATTAATGCCCCCTTCGGATATTTCAATTCTTTGGCATAGTGATTGGCTTCAAAAACTTCTTCTTCTGATAACTTTTTCCCTGAAGCATGACGCATAATATAATCGTACATTTTGGACGATGCTTCGGGGACAGCAGTATCAATTTCTTCGACCAAAATAGGCTCTGACATTTTTATTTCTTCAGTTGCCTTTTCAATTCTTGCTTCTTCTGCTTCCAAAGGTTTTACCTTGGTTGGTTCTGAGGGCTCAGTTTCAACTACAGTCTGTTGCTTCGGAGCCTTAGCAACGGATACTTCCGCAGGTGCCTCAGAAATTTCAGCAGTCTTCTTGGGAGTTGTGCTTGGAAGTTTAATTGTTTCCAAAACATCCAACACATTGACCATTCTTTTTCTTTTTGGGGTCACTGTTGGCCCCTTTTTAATTCTTGCTACTTCAATTTCTACTGAAGGACTTAAAATTTCTGATATTTTTGCTCCTTCAGTTGATCCTTTTGCTTCTTCCATCTTTTCTGTCGATGGCGCTTCGGCCATCTCTTTGGTTTTTGGTAATAAAACCTTTGGTTCCTCCAATTCTTTTGTTGTTGGCGCTTCGGCCATTTCTGCGACTTCTGGCAGCAGGGTTGGCTCTTCAGCCTCGATGGCCGAAGAGGTCTCTCCGGTGAACTCAGGCACCGAGGCTGGTTCAATATAGCGTGGCCGATGTGTGAGAACCTTTATCCTTTTTCTTTTCGGTCCTGGCTCACTAGGAGCAGCTGCAGCTTTTTCCTTCACAGAAGTTGTGCCTTTTCTTTTCTGCCCTCGAATGGGATAACGATAGTCGGGGTAGACGAACCCGATTGCATCAAATACCCGGTTGAGTCTTTTCTTCTTTCGGCCTCCGAAGGCCGCTGACAGAGCAGTATCTTCGGCCTTCGAATATGCCCCAAGCAATTCATCACTTACAGTCTCAATGCTCTTTAACCAATCATCATCTGGTTCAACAAATTTGTCTCCATACTTGAATGAGTACTTTAGCCGGACTAGCCCACCTTCGTCAGTTTCTTTAATGGTTTCTTTCGGCATTTCCCAATTATCCGCAAGAGGCCACACTCTGAAGGCAATATGTTCTTGTGTTAAATCCCTCGTCCCAATAAAAGAACAAACAACTCCGAAGGCTCTCTGGCACTCTTCGGCTGCTTCATTCATTTCCACCTTCGGCCTCCGCAGGCCGAAGCGTTGCCAGATGGGATACATAATGATCTTCTTTATATCCTCTCGAGATTTCAAGTCATTTTTCACGTAAAACCATTCCGACGTCCAGTCGCCCGGCCATCTCTTTTGAAAGGTCGGCACCGGGCAGCTTGACCCAGACCGAGACCCGAAGCTGTAGCAGCCAAAGTTGTTGTGATATTGTTCCTTACCCCAGGGTTTTGTCTCGTATAACAATTCGTGCATGTTGCAGAAGCTTTTTGCATCAGGTTCCAAGCCTTGGCTCCTCACAGCCCACACAAAAATATTCATCCTTATGATCGCTTCGGGGATAAGCTGGTGAAGGTGGATTTCAAATATCTTCAGCACCTCCACAACAAAGTGGCTCAGGGGAAATCGTAGTCCAGCTTTCAAGAAGCTTCGAAATATTACGACTTCATCTTCCTCAGGAGTTGGGCAAGTCTTCTCTCTTTCGTCGGCCCTTACAACAGACAAATCCCGGAAATATCTTCCCCTCATGGTGACAAGATGATTTTCTTTAATACTTGATTTGTCGAAAATCGCATGGCTTGGTCGCCAAGGGCGATCTTCGGAGTCTTCACCACCACTATCCGCATCATAACTGTCGCTATCACCAGTATCTTCAGATAAACCTTCCAAAATTTCTTTAGTGATCTTTTCTGTATTGGTCTTCGACATAGATCGAAGAAAACCCAGATGCATCTCTTCAGAAAGACTCAACTTCATTTCGGCAGCAACCTTCTTCTCCTTAGACATCTCTTCGGAATTCTTGCCTTTCGCCTCCGAAGCTTAAAACTAGGAAGGCAACAAAATATTTGTGGGTAGAAAACTAATTGAGCAGGCAAAACAGATGGC
Source organism: Zea mays (assembly GCF_902167145.1). Lineage (NCBI taxonomy): Eukaryota > Viridiplantae > Streptophyta > Magnoliopsida > Poales > Poaceae > Zea > Zea mays. The sequence continues at coordinate 28,603,261 of NC_050098.1, read as the reverse complement.
AAGGGAGTGTGCCGTATAAATTGTGGCAAGCCCGTATTTATAAACCCATTATGTCAGAGGCTGGAAGGCCCCATTTGCCATTGACTGTTGCTATTCTAGCAAAGGGAAGGTGTTTTTTCGGACCTTCGGCTCGAAGCCTTCGTCCATGTCGCAATATAAATTTGTTATTCCAGCAAATTAATATTGTGAGGGGCTACTGTTGGGGGCCTTCGGCTTCCGAAGGTCCTCAAAAACGTAATTTGACTATGTCTTCCAAGAAAAATATGTGAACAGGTACCTTCGAAGACAGATTGCGAGTATACAAGAACATGGTTAAGACGAAGCTTGACTAGGGACGGCGATCACGACGAAGGATGATAATTATGTTACTTCTTATACTTTGCATGAATATTCTCCATTTCTTTATCATGATCATGAAGGTATGTACTTCATGACCTTTGTCCTAGATTCATTATATCCGAAGGGAAATAATGATTCAAAGGACGAAGGGCTTTAATATTTAACATTTTATGTTGCCTTGTTCTTGATTCATAGCATTTGAGAACGAGTTCCCAACAGCAGGATAATTCAAAACTGTAAAGATACCAGTCATAACGGGTGCTCCCTCTGGAATATCAGCCATGGTGGTGAAGTTTACCCTGCCTTGCCTCACTTGCACCTTCTGCCTCTTGCCTTGGTTCTGATTAACATTCTGCCCCTACCTCTGCTAGTTCCGGGGGCAATTCTTGGCATAGTGTCCGGTGTTGCCGCAAGTGAAACACATGTTGTCATTCCCCTGGCGATACTGCTGCTGCTGCTGATTGTTCCTCTGAGCTGGAAACTGGGTGCGGTTGGGTGCCTGCTGCTGCTGCTGTTGTGGTCGGATCACCCATCTCCCTTGCTGCTGCTAAGGTCCCCTGCTCTGAGTGTCAGACACAATCCTGAAGCGCTGTGGCTGAGCTGAGGGTCCTGCCACAGGGGTCTTCCTCTTCTTTTCTGCCTGTCGGGCTGTGATGCAATCCTCCTGGAAGATAGCCATGTTGACCAACTCATTGTAGCTGTTGGCCCTGACGGTGTTGAGACGGTCACGGAGCTTAGTGCTGAGCCCCCTCCTGAACCTGTCTCTCTTCTTCTCGTCCGTATCTGCATGATATCCAGCATACTGGCACAGGTCATTAAAAGCCTGAGCATACTGCAATACTGTCCTGTTGCCCTGGGTGAGTGCCAGAAACTCGTTGAGCTTTCGGTCCATAATCCCGGCTGGTATGTGGTGTCCCCTAAAAGCTGCCTTGAACTCTCTCCATTCCACCTCTCGGTCCTCTGGCTGCATGGCAAGGAAATGGTCCCACCAAGTCCTTGTGGGTCCGCGAAGCTGTTGGGTGGCGAACCTGACTTTAGTGACCTCTGAACAAGCTCCATGGAGTAGCGGGAATTTGGATTCCACTACTCTCAACCACACATCTGCATCAAGTGGGTCATCTGCCCTTATGAACAATGGAGGCTGGGTACTGAGGAACTCCTGGTAGGTAGCTGCCGCAGGGTGACGCTGATGGTCCCCACCACCATAATGCTGAGGTGGTGGCTGACGCTGAGCTAGCTACCTCAAGATCTCATTCTGCTGAGCCATTAGCTCCTGCAGAGTGGGAGGCGGTGGCGGCGGTGGAGGAACGCGCTCATTCTGGCCACGACGCTGTCTCCCGGCCATCTGAAAAATCACATATATACTTAACACCATATCTCCAAGTTCAAGGTTTAATCGCGGCGAAAGAGTCAAAAGCAAATTGATAGATTCCGACATAAACCAAAAAGCATAAACTTTCCGTCCAAATTTAAAACTGACATCATCCATCAACCAAACTTCCAAAAGAGTTTATCACGGTTACCTCAATGGTCCCAAAAAGACTCAACTCTACCTAGCCTAGTACCCTATGGGTGCAAAAGCTAAGCTAGCGGCGAGGAGTCCTACCATCACCAACTTCTAACTCTATCCCTGACACCTAGTGAGCGAACGAGGCAACACTCGACTCGGGGGAAGGGGGTCTCCCGGAGCCAGCAGTGTCCACGCTGGAGGAAGGCTCCTCTCCTCCCTCAATGTCGACGTCCTCGTTGGCCTCCATGTCCTGGATCTCCTGGTGATGCATATCCAGGTGCTCATTAGCCTCAGCCAGCTGGTGCTGAGTGTTAAGGAGCTGATCCTCGAGAACCTCGATGGTGTTCTCCCTGGTCCCCACTAATTCCTCCAACTCTTGGATATCATTGGATAGTTGTTCCACCTGCAAATCCTTTTCCACCATCTCAGTGGACAAATCAACCACAAGTTCCTCTCTGTTGTCCAAAGTGATCTTTGTCGCCTCTAATAGTGCCATCAGATGGGACATCGCCTCACCGCGCATCACTTGCAGACGGTACAGAGCATTCATGCACCGTACGGTCAAGTGTGCAGTCTGTCCTGGGTAGATGGCCCAGATATCCTTGGCATGCTCCACCCGATCCTTCCACATTGGGTCGTCCTCCCTTTCCGCGGGGAACAAGCCAATGGGGTGGGTAGACAGCTCCAAGGGATGGAATCCGCAAAAAGTGGTCAACCCGTGCAGAGCAATCGCCTCTATTGTGTCCTCAGTCCGGTATCCAAAAGACTCAGAGTCCAATGAACGCTAGCCTGGCTGTAGGGGATGAGGCTCTAAGGTCATCCTCATCCTACAGCGGGGCACTCGGTGCTTCTCGAACTGCTGCACTGCGTACTGAGGAGGCGTCGTGTATCCGGCCCCCTGAAGTACCTCCCACAAAATGCGGGGAAAGCCCTCTCGTGCAAGCCCGTCAGTGTGGGACAGTGCATTCCCGTCGTCTGAGGATCCGTGGGAAGTCATCTGTGTACAGTTAAGCGTAAGTAAAAGAAAAAAATTATAAAAAGAACAAGAAACAATAAAACTCTGCTTCTCTCCAATTAAAACAAAATGGTATTGGGGAACTTAGTTGGTCATAATTTAAGTCCTTACTAAATTTTCCATTTGCTTAATTAAGAATGCATGCATGCTCGTCCTAAACGACCTCACATTAAGGTAAAGGGAATAAGGAAGAACTCCCATCCTTTAAAGTGGCCTGTAGGGCCTAATCACTTAGCCACCTAGCTACCCTTCTATCATCCTAAGGCTTCACGTCCTAGGTCTATCCTGCTCGTCCTACTATCTATCCAACATTGTTTCTATCAAGTTTTACATCGGAAAAGGATAGTATTTATATTTTATTGATTCCTCTGTGGTGGTACAAGCTCCGATACCAACTGTGGTGGAACTGCCCGAATTATTCCAACTTAAGTGCCTAAGCCCTGCCTTGGAGGCTAGACCACACTTAAATGGGAATAACCCGTCAATCCCTCGAATCTAGTCCGACACGGCCACTGACAGGATCAAGTACCACAATCTCACTCGATGGTGAGTCACAGAGCAAATACAATAAAGCATAAAACCATGCATGTAAGAATATTAAATTATTACATCATCATCGGAGTTTTTGCAAAAGTAACCATCATTGTTCGAAGTGCAGCGGAATAAAACTAACGGTAAATAAACAGAGAGATGGGGAAGCCTGTCCCATCACTCCTCATGCTCCTCCTCAGCCGAGGTAGGGTCCCACTCGACAGTCCAACCCGGTGGCAAGATGGACGGCCAAGTCACTCCAGCAACCATGTCCTCGAGAGAACCTGTAAAATTATGCCACAAGCAAGGCTGAGTATACTAATACCCAGCTAGACTTACCCGGTGTGAGGAGTCTACTCCTCTACCTCTAGACATGCAGCTGTTTGGCTGTGGGGTTTGGTTGCCAAAAAGCACTAGCTGAGTTTCTAAGTCAAGTTTTAACTTTGTCAGTTTAAGTGTGACTCTCTTAAGGCTAAATGTGTACTATCTACTCATACATAGTAGCAAACATTTTTAGCAATCAACATCTTATATCAACTCATCATATTTCCACTTGTTACTCAATGCAGTACAATGGATCAAGCAGTCTCATTAGCTGCGAGAAGTAGACGATTCGAATCGAGTTTTTATCCTTGCAAGGTAAACCTAAACACACGACATGCAGGGGCACTCCGTCCCCACACACATCAATTGTCCCCATCGATTCCCTGGCAACAGATCAGGGCTCACCGCCTTGGCGTACAATGCCTCACTGACCCCGACTGCCGTCGTGCAGTGACCGCACTTGTACCCACCATAACCAGAATGGGAGACCACGTCTCAGGTCGCGTGAGGGGATATGTCTGCGGGCAGGTTCACTCAGGTACTAGGCTTACCGATTTACCATATTTCTCGGTATGTGTTTAGTACGTTCAAACGCTTGACACAGGTATCCGCACGTTAATCCTTATTCCATTTTCCTATCTCGTAGACAACCAATCCCCATGGATTGTTGTCCACAAACTAGTATCATGATAGTATGAAAGTGGGTACAACCAATTTCCTGATCTCGCGCGAGTGCTAGAAAAATCACTCGTCTTCTACCGAGATCCTAATTAAATAAAGCAACTACTCGACCTAGCATACTAGTATCCATCTCAAAAGGATTCCTGAGATCATGCAACTAGGGTTCCAAACAACTCCTACACCTAAGTGCACATGCAATCCTACAATCATTAAGTATAGTAAAATAGCATAAATAACAGGTTATGCATAAACCGGGGCTTGCCTTCCAATGCTATGGCAGGCAGATCCTCTGGTGCAGGCTCGGGTGCTGGATCCGGGGCTACCTCCTGAACAGCTCCTTGCTCCGGCACGAGGACGTACTCTCCGTCAGCAAGGTTACAGTCTATCGGAATGCCATGAACATGTATGTCATGATTATGCAGGATTTAATAACATTATGTTAAGAGAAGAAAAACTAAGTTAATGAGTAACTTAGGGTTTCTGGGTCATGCGTGGCTTTTAATGGTTTATGCTTATCCCTTCTAGGTTTAGGTTTTGCTAGGGATAGGCATAGGTAATTGGTATGGCCTTTATATATTTTAGTGGACAAGTTATAAAGAGTTTTAGGATGACACTAATTTTCTATTATTCATATTTCCCTTTCTTTATTTTCTATTTATGGTTTCTAGTGTAGGTTTGAACTACGACAGTGGTTTAATATTTTCCAAAAATTCTGTAAAAATTACAGTGAGTTGCCATTGGTCATTATAGCCTGTTCTAGGAATTTGAGGTTTAAAATAAAAAGACTATGCTTTAGACAAAAATAACAAAAGTTGTGTAAAATGGGCCACTTTGCACTACATCTCTTAATTAGAGGTGAGTTCTGCCCTAAGTGTTATTTTTGTTGGCATCTAACAGTAATAATAGGCTTTTGTGCCAAAAATCACAGAAAGCTAAGGGGTGGTCATTTAGTTATGATTTTCTAAAGTTAAATGCCAAAAAGGCACTTTCTACTACAGTATTATTTGAAAAATGTCAAACAGCAAATTTTATATTTTTCCTAAGTTCTTAATAACAAAACATTAATTATCCCAAGGGTTAGGGTGCTTTCACCTTGGGGTTATTTTTGTAGGGTTTTTCTAAATTTTCCTTGTTTTCTTAAAATAAAAGGGATCCTACTTATTTCATACTAAACCAGGGTATAATAGATTTTTCTAGGGAACCACATTGAACAAGTATTCTAACAAAAATAAAGGTGCCCTCTAGTTTGTTATTTAAGTCATCTTTTCTATTTTTCTTAACCTTAAGCATAATGTAAAATGATTGGCAAAAATTGGCTTAATGGGTTGGACAGAGAGGTTTAGCATTTTTAAACAGGTCAGTAGGTGGATATAAACTTCTCCAAATTTTTCTAACCCTAGTTAAATAATGCAACTATTTTTAGCCCTATTATTTAGCTTTTGGCCAAAACAAAACTTAAATCAGAACCTTATAGTTTTCTGTAGTACTTAAGGGTTTTATATATTTCCTAAGCAGTTTACATTATTTAAAGTCTGACAAAATTGGTTTGACCAAATTTGGATGAACTAAACAGAAGTTATGAATTATTAAAGTTTCCGTTCAAATTTAAAATCAGATTTAATAAAGGTTTTCTGGAAAAGCAGTTTACACCGAGGACCTTGGGTTATTTCCAAACTAACTCTCTCAGTTATACCCCCGCGCTACTATTCATTTCAGTCTCTGACATTTCACAAAACCCCCCAGACTTCTTTCCTTCTCCCCCGCGGTCCTTCCCTAGGTTTAAACAGTACCCGCAAGAAAGAAAAGGGTGGCGTGGCTTACCGGCGGCGAGATAGGTCCGGCGAGGGGCGGGGTTGGCTCGGGGAGGCTCTGGCGGTCACAGCGATGTACGGCTCGACGGCGGGGATGGCCGGAATCGCTCGGTCCACGTGCGCAGGCGGGGGTCCTCGTCGGCAGCGGGTGTGCCGGCCAAAACAAGGCGATCTGGTTCAATCCAATGGCACGGTGAGCTTCACGGGGTGACGTAGAGACAGTATGCACAAGGAATCGGAAAATGGTTCAGTGGATTACCCGGTCCACGCACTCTGGCGGGGTTGCGAACTCCGGCGACCGTGGACTGGCTTCTCCGGCGAAGCAGACTTCGATTCCTCGCTCGGGGAGCTTCACCGAGGTGTGCTCACTCGTCTCCGAAGGTTGGACGGGGTTGGGAAGGGCTGGGCTGGCCGGTCTACGGCGGCAGGGGCTCGGGTGGCCGCGGACACGCCGTGCACGGGCAAACGACGGTGAGTTGAGCTCCGGTGAGGTTTGAGCGTGTGCGGAAGAGTGTGGTCGACGCCTGAGTGGGCTTTATAGGCGCGGGCGCGGGTCATGGCGTCGGCTGGCCGTTGGCGCAACGCGGGGCGCGCGCGAGCGTGCTCTGGCGTGCACAGAGCGCGTCGAACACGTGAAGCTTTTCTTCTGCCCGTGTTCCACATCTCGCCCAAGTCGCAAACGTGCGAATCTTGGCAAAAATCCGGCGCGAGTCTTTTCCTGGCACCTAGGGCTGTCTCTCATCCGTGAGTTGCCATGGCAGATATGGCCTAGGTAGGGAGATCTTCGGTCGCCAAATCAGGTATGTCACTCTGCCCACCTCGCGACAAAAACCATGCCAAGGCATGTCAAACGTCAAGGTCTCGGGCTCAGCTTTTTCCAGTGGGTGCCCTAGGTGGTATGCCACATTTTTGGTATAGAACATAGGTGGTTTTGGTGCCATCTTCAAGGTGAACACGGTTGATCTTTAGTGTAGGTGTAGTTTTTGACTTAGAGAGAATTAGAGAGCTCTAGCTCTCTCTCTACTTAGGGAATGGATTTGGGGTTTCTCCAGGGGTCTTTTTGCAATATTTCCTTCCCACAATTGCTGGTTATAAGGTTACTTAAAGTTTGGTTAAAGATTAACTCATGGTTTGCACAATTGCTTATTCTCTTCCCCTTTCAACCATGGCTTTGGAAGATAGGGTTCAAGAGGGGTCTAGGGTTTTCCCTCCTCTTGCCCAAGGTAGTAAGTGCACAAAAGCTTGAGTGATGCTCTTAGGTCATTAACAAATCTTGATTAACACATGGTCTCCAAGGTGCTTATGTTCTCCTTGAGTTTCTACCACATGCGATCATAGTCCTTAGTACCAAGGTGTGCTCTAGCCATGGTAACACCTGAGGTGTTACAGATATGACCATTGCATCGTTGTGAGGGTAATCTTTAAGGTGAAGGTCTTCCTGAGAGAAGGTGATTGGAATATGAGACCACTTGGATCTGATGAAGGGTCCTTGTACTCCAACATGTTGTACCATTCTATGTGCTTCCTTCTTCTGTTTCTTGTTGGCTGGTTTAGAACTTGAGCCGCTTGTGATTGGGAACACCAGCTTCGTACCGAAGATGCCACAGCTTGGTTGCTTTGCAAAGCCATCGTCACGGTTGTGGAAGTGAGTTCACCGGAGGTGGGTGCCAATGTTGTTCACTTGTTCTCAAATGCTATAGATCAAGAACAAGAAAACACAATTGTTAATAGTTAAAGACCTTTGTCCTTCGAAGAATTATTTCCCTTTGGATATAATGATCTTCAAATGAAGGTCATGAAGGACATACCTTCATCATTTTAACATAGGAATATGGATAATTAAGCAATAGAACATAAAGAAATAAAGATCATAATTATGAATCAATAATATATTCGCATTTATATTCTATGAATATGAGTAAATGTCAATAATATTCATATTACATTTTTACCTTCGGCTTGGCAAAAGGTAAAGATGCGAGAATGGCGCGAGAGTGATTACAATCCAGCCTGAACAGTATGGGGGTACTGTTCATCTATTTATAGACACGGGACACAGCCCGGGTACAATTACATTCATGCCCTCGAACATTTGTTTATAAGTAATTATATAAAACTAATAAGGCCTATCTAGTCCTTTTTCCTTCTTTGCTTGGTCTGGGCCGAAGCTATTGACCTTCGGCATCTTGCACTGTCGCCAAAGCCCTTGAGCTTCATCTTGAGGAGTTGAGCCGAGGCTGAAGGTAACTTCGGCAAGCTTTTGTATCATTTTGTCGAAGGTGTTTTTGCCTTGAGGACCTTCGGCGGAGAAGAAGACCCCCAACACTTACCACAGAGGATGGTTAAAGCTGAGCATTGCTTTTAAAGTTGGTCAAAATTTTATTAGCAGTTACTAGGTATAAGTAGATACCAACCCAATTAAATAAGAGATCAAGATTAATAACCCGCTATGCAATGCATATGACAGATTAAGTTTAATTCTATAGATTAATCATGTGAGCGTGTGAGCCGCTCATGACCGTGAGCACGACTGATATACCAATTTTACACTCTACAAAGGTTGCACATCTTTACCCACAAGTCGTGTTACCCATTTGCCACATGGTTTTACGGACCCCATACACCTCTACCAAGGAAGCGAGGCAGGGTAGCACTACGAGGCCTTTCTAAAGTTTCACTAGTTCGAGAAAACCTGCTACGGATTCAGGAAAAAGGAAACATAGGAATCCCTCGTCCGAAAAGCTTTACAGACAGTTCGACCCGAGGACCTCCCTATACTCTACAACGACGCCTCCCCACTTGCCCCTAACCGGGTAAGGCAATCTCTCCCTAGCTTTCCTAATTACTTGGCCAAGGGCATCCCATTCCACCCTTGTGGTAGCACGATTTTCCCGGGTGGTTCTCCATGTTCCAATTAACAATATGATCTTATCATGAAAAATAATTAAACAATAACATAATTGGAACATGATCATAATAAAACATTAGTTTCCCAAAACCAGGTAGAGCAATAGCAAATCTACCCAATAGTTCATTTGTTTGCAAGGTGGGGGATAAACAATGCTAGGGAAACCTATTAGGTCCCATCAAATTAACATGAGCTTGTCACAGTGATTAACAGTGAACATTATTAGGTAAAAAGGAGTGATCAAGGGCACAACTTGCCTCAGACTCGAGATTCCAAGTACCAGGATGATCTTCTGATTCTCGTGACCTCACTGCTATTCGTAGCAATACAAACAAACATGGTATAAGCAAAATTAACATCACACCAAACATAAGCACAATCTGTATAATAATATTCTACGCGTTGTAACGAGATCGTAGGTTCAAGAACCGGTAAATTCAGAGCTACGGTTATAAAGTTATGATTTTCCGAAGATTTGAGTGTTTAATATAAAATAAACTAAATGCATAATTTTAATCTATGTTTCATGACAAAACAAGGTTACCAGATGATAAACAACATTATTATGAATTTAATGCAACTGGAATGGATAAAAAAGGAGTTAAAATGAATTAAATATGAATTAAACAAGTTTGTAGATTTATTTTGTACTAAAAACCCATCTTCTTTATTAATTCTACCTATTTTATTAATCCTTGGGCTGCGGCCACAATTTTTCAGAAGACTAAAGTTTCAGGACCTTTGTGCAATGATCTTAACAACATACTGAACTGTGTGTTAATTCAACTAAAGTTCAGGGGCTCTTTTAGAAAACCGTCCCACCGAAGGGGTATCGACGAATCGGAACTGTTAGATCGTCGGCCAGCGGCGGAGATTAGATCGTATACTAGCAGAAGCGGCCCACGTTTGTGGCCATAGGATCCAAAACCTACGACGTGGATTTTATGGTTGCTAGATCCATCCAGGCCCCTCCGATCAAGATCATACGACTCCCATCACATCTGGCCGAACCGATATCCCAGCTTTAATCTGTGTCGTCCATCCTCAGACCGACAGCCACAACACATGCTGCCCACACAACTTCGAACACGGCGGCGCCCCCCATTCTTTCCTGGCGGAGTATCACCGGCGGTAACGAATTTCGCGCCCCAATGCTCGATTCCTGGTACCGATAGGTCCTAGACATGGCTTAATCTACCGTGAATTGCTTTAAGGCATTACTTACCAGCTACGGCAGCAGGGGTAGGGGAGTTCATGTGACCCTATGGATCCACGACGGCTCAAAGTTCCAACGAGCAATTCAAGGAGCCTTTGTGTATTCCCCCGTTCGGTAAGGCCACGATCACCCTCCAAGGAGCTCGATGAATCACCCAGGTTTTCTTCCGAGAACCCACTGATGCGGTCCACGAGAAATCAATCACGACGGCCATACACCACCCCCCTAGTGATGGCGGCGAGATGCGCATGGGGCCCGGGTGCGAGCTGTAGAACTCACGGAGATGAGAGGGATGATTGGAGAGGCGGCGAGAACCTTGGTATAAATACCCAAAGCCCGGGCCGGATAGAGACAACGAGTAGCCCCGCCCGAATTCTGCACCTGCTGCCCCGCTCAGTTTGTTGCAGGGTAGAAGAAGGTCCAGCTGACAACTGGGGTCCACCAGACAGAGAGGAAAGGGGAGGGCATGAGGGCGGTGGGAGTCACTGACCCACACGTCAGCGCCAGACATGGAAACTTTGAGGTGTGCGGCGGCTGTCCAAGGGCCCCACATGTCAGTGCGCTTTCCCAGAATTGGGTCGGTTCGGTTGCACAGCCTGCTGGGGAAAGTGAAGGGTTCATGGGCCGAAAGAATGGGCATAGCCCACTACATTTTCTTTTATCTTTTCTCATTTCTTTTCCATTTCAGATTTTAAATTTTGAATTAGTTTAAACCTTAAATTTTGAAAATGTATCATACTAGGGTTTCAACATATTTTTGCAGAAAATTTTCATTTATTTATGTTGTATTTATTTATTCATTAATATTTTAAACTTTTCCGAAGGAACTGGGGCTACATTTCTTTTCAATTTCCATTCAAGAGTTTCTATCTGTTTCCACATCCTTTTTTTAGACCTCGAAACATGAAATGGACAAATTCCTTCTCTTAGGAACAGATACAAGAAAAAGGATACTGGTAGCCCCCCATTAACTAATTTATGAATTTCATAGAAATAGAAATCCATGTCCTACTGAGACAGAATTTCGAACTTGCTATCCTCTTGCCTAATAGGCAAAGACGAAAACATTGGTGAGAATCCAATGCCTCGAAAATCCAAGGTTTCCTCATGCTCGTTCCAAGTTCGAAGTACCGTTTGGCCAAAGAAAAAAGTCGCTTCCTGACACGATTGCCTCTTTATATAGATAGATATAGGATCTATGGGGTTATTACTTAGAAGTCTATTTTGTACAAGATCCCCTCTGTCGGTACCCTGAAACTAGGGTATCCCTTACTACTGTATGAAGACGCAGTACCCACACGGATATCTTTAGTCACGTGGTAAAGGAGCTGACACGTGTCCAGACCTGCTCTGGTGTGCTCCGGACCTATCCGCATACACTCCTGCTCCCCGCTCAGGCGGAGCCCCGATGCTGCCACGTGGCATACTACGTGCGGCATAAGCCAACGGGCGGAACCCGGCGTGACGCCTCTGGGCTACGCGCACCTTCATGACGGATAAGACGTGCGCCTGCCCATTCCACTAACAGGCGGCGTGATCAGTCCACGATACGTGGTCCACGCAGTTACTCACCATTACTCCCGCATTACTCATACGGTAACTGCCCATCAATGCAGCATGGATTGCGGACATCAAGACTCCCGGTGATTACTCAGACGTTACTAGCATTAATTACTCACATAATGTATTCTTTCCATTACGTCCCTAGGCCCACATGTTGGGGCTCAGCATCCCTTCTATGTACCTCCCTTAAACTATAAAAAGGAAGGCACACAACGTTACATGGACAGGTTTTACACATACTGAATACAGCTTACACACGGTGGAGGTAGGGTATTACGCTCCAGCGGCCTGAACCACTCTAAACCCTCGTGTCCTCGTGTGTTCTTGCTCGATCCACTAGACAGGCTAACCGCTAAGGCCCCCTCCTCATCTTAGGATTAGGGTGGGTGCGTTCCGCCACCCGACCGGTGGATTTCTCCCACCGACATTTGGCGCGCCAGGTAGGGGGTTTTGGTATTAGGTTTTCGCCTGTTTTCCTGCTCGACCCGATGGTCCAGATCGTTGAGCACCACGGCTTGACTCCTGAGGATTTCTTGATGGAGGAAGATGCTGCGTCTTCCATGCCACGGGCCTCCAACCGCCTTGTGCCTGGTGCTGCTGCTGTGCATGCTGCGCAGCAGCACACGCCTGCGCAGACTTCCCGGGCTCCGTCAAGGGCTGCTCCTGGGGCGCTGTCTGCAGCCAGGGAGTTGCTACACCACCCTCCTAGCTCCATAGCCTTGCTGGGGGCCATGAAGCAGTGGCGTGACGATGTCGATCGTCTACTCGGCATGGCGCATTCTGGCTCAGCCAGGCCCAGGCCTCGGTCATTCCGGCGTCAACATGAGGCGTCGACATCAGTGCGCTCACCTTTAGTGAAGGCCGCACCGACTGAGGACCTGTGGGCGGAGCTCAACCGCCAGCATGCAGGCGAGGATGCCCCAATTTCTCTGGAGAGACCTGATGACCTGCGGACAGAACTCAACCACAGGCGTGCGGGCGAGCACGCACGAGTCTCTCTAGAGAGGGCGCTTGAGCGCCGGCTAAACTTCGAGGGTCGCAACCTCGACCAGGACTTCGCTCTGCTTGCGCCACAAACTCCAAGGGGTGCCCGAACCCATATGGGTGTCCCATTGGTTGGCGTAGGCTGTGCCACGCTAGCGGACCACCTCCGCTCAGTAACTTGGCCGCCCAAGTTTTGGCCACACCCGTCAGAGAAGTATGACGGTACGTCAAACCCGTTGGAATTTTTGCAGGTTTACGTCACCGCCATTACGGCAACTGGTGGAAACACTGCTGTGATGGCGAGCTACTTCCATGTAGCCTTGACCGGGCTAGCCCGGACTTGGCTCATGAATCTGACACCGGGATCCGTCTATTCCTGGAAAGAGCTCTGTGCACGGTTCACAACGAACTTTGCCAGTGCTTATCAGCAGCACGGTGTGGAGGCTCATCTCCATGCTGTAAGATAAGAACCCGGGGAGACTCTCCGGGCTTTCATCGCCCGCTTCACCAAGGTACGCAAGACCATACCTCGCGTCTCTGATGCCTCTATCATCACTGCTTTCCGACAGGGGGTGCGTGATGAGAAGATGTTGGAGAAGCTGGCGACACAAGACGTGGAAACCGTCACCACGCTCTTCGCTCTGGCTGACAAATGTGCCAGGGCTGCCGAGGGCCACGCATGGCACTCGGCGCCACATATCGGAGTCACCCAGACGGGTGGCTCGGGTGCCGTCACCCAGAACGGAAACAACAACAAGAAGAAGAAGAGTCGCGGCCACGAGAGGCTGCAGTTTGCTGCTCCGATCATCGCAGCTGCAACTGGGGGCCGGAACAAGCGCGACAAGCACCCACGGCCACAGGGAGGCAACAGTGGGTCATGCCCTGTGCACCCCAATAGTCGCCACAACGCCTCAGAATGCCGCGAGATCATCAAGCCCGCGAAGCGCGTCAGCGAGCGACGCGAGCAGGCTTCCAAGGACGGCTTGCCGCATCGTTGTCGACCTGGCAAAGAGAAGGTCGACGAAGGCGATCTGGCCACGGGAGAACGGGACCTCGGGTATCAGACCCTCGAGCAAGTCCTCAAGGACATCGTCACTGGAGATTCTGACTCCGGTGATGACGAAGACCGCCGCAAGAGGCTGTACGCGATGTACAGCGGAAGCTGGGAGCTCACCTCCCGCAGGAACGTGAAGTCCCTACGTCGCGAGGTCCTATCGGTGACCCAGGGGTCCCAAAAGCAGCTCCACATCAGCGGTGGCGGAGCATAACTATCTCCTTCGGGGCATCCGACTGCCCTGAAAACATGGTAGGGGCTAGTATACTACCACTCATCACCGCCCTTGTCATCGCCAACATGCGGCTGCATCATGTCCTGATTGATGGTGGGGCTGGGCTAAACGTCATCAGCCATGCTGCATTCAAGCAGCTGTAGATCCTGGGGTCCCGACTGGGACCCTCTCGTCCATTCTCTGGAGTGGGCCCTGAAAGGGAAATGTGCCCTTGGGCCATTTCTAAGTATTTTGGTGATTGAGTGCCAACACAGGTGCTTAAATGTGAATCTATGCCCATGGATGGACAAAGTGCAAATCAAGAGCTAAGGTATGTTTCTAAGTCTTAGTACATTGGTTTTATGTACTAATATACTTGTCTAAGTATCAGAAACAGGAAGAAGAAGAAAAGAGGAGAGTTGGCTGTGTTCAGCCAAGAGGCTGTTTCGGTCTGGAGCACCGGACTGTCCAGTGGTGCACCGGACAGTGTCCGGTGCGCCAGGCTGCCTCGGCCGAAGAAGCCGCTCTCGGGAATTTGCTAACGGCGTACGGCTAAAATTCACCGGACTGTCCGGTGTGCACCGGACTGTCCGGTGAGCCAATGGTCGGCCGGGCCAACGGTCGGCCGCGGAATCCGTGCGCGACACGTGGCCGAGCCAACGGTCGGAAGGGGGCACCGGACTGTCTGGTGTGCACCGGACATGTCCGGTGCGCCAACGGCTCCCAGATCTGCAACGGTCGGCTTCGCCATTTAAGGAAAGGAATCGGGCACCGGACACTGTCCGGTGTGCACCGGACTGTCCGGTGCGCCCGATGACAGAAGGCAAGGATGGCCTTCCAGATTTGTTCTCAACGGCTCCTAGCTGCCTTGGGGCTATAAAAGGGACCCCTAGGCGCATGGAGGAGAACACCAAGCATTCCTACAACATTCCTAAGCACCAAGACATCGATCTCACGCATTCGTTTCATTGTGATAGCATCTAGAGCTCTTGTTGAGTTGCGAACTCTTTGAGTTGTGTTGCGAGCTCTTGTTGCGACTTGTGTGCGTGTTGTTGCTCTGATCTTTTGAAGTCTTGTGTGCGTTGCTCATTCCCCCTTTGCTCTGTGTTCTTTGTGAACTTCAATTGTAAGGGCGAGAGGCTCCAAGTTGTGGAGATTCCTCGCAAACGGGATTGAGAAAAAGCAAGCAGAACACCGTGGTATTCAAGTGGTCTTTGGACCACTTGAGAGGGGTTGATTGCAACCCTCGTCCGTTGGGACGCCACAACGTGGAGTAGGCAAGCGTTGGTCTTGGCCGAACCACGGGATAAAACACTGTGTCATCTCTGTGTTTGATCTCTTGTGGTATAGTGTTTTGTTGAGACTCCTCTCTAGCCACTTGGCAATTATTGTGCTAACACTTAACAAGTTTTTGTAGCTATAAGTTTAAGTTTCACAGGATCACCTATTCACCCCCCTCTAGGTGCTCTCAATTGGTATCAGAACCGTTCTCTTCAAGGTAGGGACTAACCGCCCGAAGAGATGGATCCTAAGGGGAAGGGAATCGTGATCAACGACAAAGAAAAGGAGTCCTTCGTCAACGAGCCAAAAGATGACAAATCCAACGACTCTGGCTCGGGCCGCAGACATAAAGATGGGAAGAAGAAGAAGACAAGACGTATCAAGGAGATCGTCTACTACGACAGCGACGAGTCTACTTCTTCCCACAAAGACGACGACTACGACAAACAAAAGGCGGTTAACTCAAACTTTTCTTTTGATTATTCGCGCATTCCGCACAGCTCAAATGCTCATTTGCTCCCCATTCCACTTGGCAAGCCTCCTCACTTTGATGGAGAGGACTACGGATTTTGGAGTCACAAAATGCGTACACACCTATTTTCTCTCCATCCAAGCATTTGGGAGATTGTGGAAAGTGGAATGAAATTTGATAGCTCGGATAGTCCTTCGTTTATTAATGAACAGATCCATAAAAATGCACAAGCTACTACTGTGTTGCTAGCCTCTTTGTGCAGGGACGAGTATCACAAGGTGAGCGGCTTGGACAATGCCAAGCAAATTTGGGACACCCTCAAGATCTCTCATGAGGGGAATGATGTCACCTTACTCACCAAGATGGAGTTGGTGGAGGGCGAGCTCGGATGATTCGCGATGATAAGGGGCGAGGAGCCGACACAAACATACAACCGGCTCAAGATCCTTGTCAACAAAATAAGGAGCTACGGAAGCACGCGATGGACGGATCACGACGTCGTCCGTCTAATGCTAAGGTCATTTACCGTTCTTGATCCTCACTTGGTAAACAATATTCGTGAAAATCCTAGGTACATCAAGATGTCGCCCGAAGAAATTCTTGGAAAATTTGTAAGCGGGCGAATGATGATCAAAGAGGCAAGGTACGTGGACGACGCGTTGAATGGCCCAATCCATGAGCCTCAACCCATTGCTCTCAAGGCAACAAGGAGCAAGGAGGCGCTACCCAGCAAGGTGGCGCAAATTAAGGCGGCCGGTCTTAATGATGAAGAGATGGCCCTCGTCATCAAAAGATTCAAGACGGCGCTAAAGGGTCGCAAGGGACAGCCAAGCAAGACTAAGACCAAGGGAAAGCGATCATGCTTCAAATGCGGTAAGCTTGGTCATTTTATTGCTAACTGTCCCGACAATGATAGTGACCAGGAACACGGGAGCAAGAGGGAAAAGAAGAAGCATTACAAGAAGGCCAAGGGCGAGGCACATATCGGAAAGGAGTGGGATTCGGATTGCTCCTCCTCCGACTCCGACAATGAAGGACTCGCCGCCACTGCCTTCAACAAGTCATCTCTCTTCCCCAACGAGCGTCACACATGCCTTATGGCAAGGGAGAAGAAGGTATGTAATCAAAACAATGTCACTTATGATACCTCCAGTGATGATGAGTCTAGTGATGATGAAATAGATTACTCTAGTTTGTTCAAAGGATTGGATAGAACTAAAATAGATAAAATTAATGAATTGATTGATGCCTTGAATGAAAAAGATAGACTCTTAGAAAAACAAGAGGACCTTTTGTATGAAGAGCATGACAAATTCGTAGAGGCACAAAAATCTTATGCTTTAGAAGTTAAAAGAAATGAAGTGCTTTCTAGTGAACTATCTTCTTGTCATGAAACCATTGCTACTTTAAAGAATGTTAATGATGACTTAAATGCTAAACTAGAAGTAGCTAGTAAATCTAAATCTTGTGTAGAACATGTTGAGATTTGCACTAGGTGTAAAGATTTCGATGTTGATGCTTGTAGCGATCATTTAGTTTCAATTTCCAAATTAACTGAGGAATTGGCTAGTCTTAATGCCCAACTTAAGACTAGCAAGAATGAATTTGATAAACTAAAATTTGCAAGGGATGCCTACACGATCGGTAGACACCCCTCAATTAAGGATGGACTTGGCTTCAAGAGGGAAGCCAAGAACTTAACAAGCCATAAGGCTCCCATTCCCGCTAAGGAGAAAGGGAAGGCCCCTATGGCTACTAGTGCTAAAAAGAACCATGCCTTTTTGTATCATGATAGGAGACAAACTAGAAATACCTATAGGAGTTATAATGCTTACAATGATTTTTCTCATGCTATGTTTGCTTCTAGTTCTTCATATGTGCATGATAGAAATGGTGGTAGAAGGAATGTTGTTCATAATATGCCTAGGAGAGATGTTGTTAATGTTCCTAGGAAAGTCAATGAACCTTCTACAATATATCATGCTTTGAATGCTTCTTTTGCAATTTGTAGAAAGGATAGAAAGGTGATTGCTAGGAAGTTAGGGGCAAAATGCAAGGGTGATAAAACTTGCATTTGGATCCCTAAGGAAATTGTGACTAACCTTGTAGGACCCAACAAGAGTTGGGTACCTAAGTCCCAAGCCTAAATTTGCCTTGCAGGTTTATGCATCCGGGGGTTCAAGCTGGATTATTGATAGCGGATGCACAAACCATATGACAGGGGAGAAGAAGATGTTCACCTCCTACGTCAAGAATAAGGATTCCCAAGATTCAATTATATTCGGTGATGGGAATCAAGGCAAGGTAAAAGGGTTAGGTAAAATTGCAATCTCAAACGAGCACTCAATTTCTAATGTGTTTTTAGTTGAGTCCTTGGGATATAATTTGCTACCTGTTAGTCAATTATGCAACATGGGATATAACTGTCTATTTACAAATGTAGATGTGTCTGTCTTTAGAAGAAGTGATGGTTCACTAGCTTTTAAGAGTGTATTAGACGACAAACTTTATTTAGTTGATTTTGCAAAAGAAGAGGCCGGTCTAGATGCATGCTTAATAGCTAAGACTAGCATGGGCTGGCTGTGGCATCGCCGCTTAGCACATGTGGGAATGAAGAACCTTCACAAGCTTCTAAAGGGAGAACACGTGATAGGTTTAACTAACGTGTAATTCGAAAAATATAGACCTTGTGCAGCTTGTCAAGCAGGTAAACAAGTGGGAGGAGCGCATCACAGCAAGAATGTGATGACCACTTCAAGACCCCTGGAGCTGCTGCATATGGACCTCTTCGGACCCGTCGCCTATCTGAGCATAGGAGGAAGTAAGTATGGTCTAGTTATTGTTGATGACTTTTCCCGCTTTACTTGGGTGTTCTTTTTGCAGGATAAGTCTGAAACCCAAGGGACCCTCAAGCGCTTCCTCAGGAGAGCTCAAAATGAGTTTGAGCTCAAGGTGAAGAAGATAAGGAGCGACAACGGGTCCGAGTTCAAGAACCTTCAAGTGGAGGAGTTCCTTGAGGAGGAAGGGATCAAGCACGAGTTCTCCGCTCCCTACACACCACAGCAAAATGGTGTGGTAGAGAGGAAGAACAGGACGCTAATCGATATGGCGAGGACAATGCTTGGAGAGTTCAAGACCCCCGAGTGCTTTTGGTCGGAAGCCGTGAACACGGCTTGTCACGCCATCAACAGGGTCTACCTTCACCGCCTCCTCAAGAAGACGTCGTATGAGCTTCTAACCGGTAACAAACCCAATGTATCTTACTTTCGTGTATTTGGGAGCAAATGCTACATTCTAGTGAAGAAGGGTAGAAATTCTAAGTTTGCTCCCAAAGCTGTAGAAGGGTTTTTGTTAGGTTATGACTCAAATACAAAGGCGTATAGAGTCTTCAACAAATCATCGGGTTTGGTTGAAGTCTCTAGCGACGTTGTATTTGATGAGACTAATGGCTCTCCAAGAGAGCAAGTTGTTGATTGTGATGATGTAGATGAAGAAGATGTTCCATCGGCCGCTATACGAACCATGGCGATTGGAGACGTGCGGCCACAGGAACAAGATGGACAAGATCAACCTTCTTCCTCAACAACGGTGCATCCCCCGACTCAAGACGATGAACAGGTTCATCAAAAGGAGGCGTGTGATCAAGGGGGAGCACAAGATGATCACGTGATGGAGGAAGAAGCACAACCGGCACCTCCAACCCAAGTTCGAGCGATGATTCAAAGGGATCATCCCGTCGACCAAATTCTGGGTGATATCAGCAAGGGAGTAACTACTCGATCTCGATTAGTTAATTTTTGTGAGCATTACTCTTTTGTCTCTTCTATTGAGCCTTTCAGGGTAGAAGAGGCCTTGCTAGATCCGGACTGGGTGTTGGCCATGCAGGAGGAACTCAACAATTTCAAACGCAATGAAGTTTGGACACTGGTGCCTCGTCCCAAGCAAAACGTTGTGGGAACCAAGTGGGTATTCCGCAACAAACAGGACGAGCACGGGGTGGTGACGAGGAACAAGGCTCGACTTGTGGCAAAAGGTTATGCCCAAGTCGCAGGTTTGGACTTTGAGGAGACTTTTGCTCCTGTGGCTAGGCTAGAATCAATTCGTATCTTGCTAGCATATGCCGCTCACCATTCTTTCAGGTTGTACCAAATGGATGTGAAGAGCGCTTTCCTCAACGGGCCGATCAAGGAGGAGGTGTACGTGGAGCAACCCCCTGGCTTCGAGGATGAACGGTACCCCGACCACGTGTGTAAGCTCTCTAAGGCGCTCTATGGACTTAAGCAAGCCCCAAGAGCATGGTATGAATGCCTTAGAGACTTTCTAATTGTTAATGCTTTCAAGGTTGGGAAAGCCGATCCAACTCTCTTTACTAAGACATGTGATGGTGATTTGTTTGTGTGCCAAATTTATGTCGATGACATAATATTTGGTTCTACTAACCAAAAGTCTTGTGAAGAGTTTAGCAGGGTGATGACGCAGAAATTCAAGATGTCAATGATGGGCGAGTTGAACTACTTCCTTGGGTTCCAAGTGAAGCAACTCAAGGACGGCACCTTCATCTCCCAAACAAAGTACACGCAAGATCTGCTAAAGCGGTTTGGGATGAAGGACGCCAAGCCCGCAAAGACGCCGATGGGAACTGACGGACACACCGACCCCAACAAAGGAGGTAAGTCCGTTGATCAAAAAGCATACCGGTCAATGATAGGGTCTTTACTTTATTTATGTGCTAGTAGACCGGATATTATGCTTAGCGTATGCATGTGTGCTAGATTTCAATCCGATCCTAAGGAGTGTCACTTAGTGGCGGTGAAGCGAATTCTAAGATATTTGGTTGCTACGCCTTGCTTCGGGCTCTGGTATCCAAAAGGGTCTACCTTTGACTTGGTTGGATACTCAGATTCCGACTATGCTGGATGTAAGGTCGATAGGAAGAGTACATCAGGGACGTGCCAATTCTTAGGAAGGTCCCTGGTGTCGTGGAACTCTAAGAAACAAACCTCCGTTGCCCTATCCACCGCTGAGGCCGAGTATGTTGCCGCAGGACAGTGTTGCGCGCAACTACTTTGGATGAGGCAAACCCTCCAGGACTTTGGCTACAATCTGAGCAAAGTCCCACTCCTATGTGATAATGAGAGTGCTATCCGCATGGCGGAAAATCCTGTTGAACACAGCCGCACAAAGCACATAGACATCCGGCATCACTTTTTGAGAGACCACCAGCAAAAGGGAGATATCGAAGTGTTTCATGTTAGCACCGAGAACCAGCTAGCCGATATCTTTACCAAGCCTCTAGATGAGAAGACCTTTTGCAGGTTGCGAAGTGAGCTAAATGTCTTAGATTCGCGGAACTTGGATTGATTTGTAGCATACATGTGTTTATGCCTTTGATCATATTCCTTATGCATTTTGTTGCTTAATATTGGTGCTCAAGTTGTACAAACACTCCCTGGACCTCACAAGTCCGTTGCAAAGTGATGCACATATTTAGGGGGAGATGTGTTACAACTTGACCCTTTGAGACTAACCATTTGCTTGAGTCTGCGTGATTTAGTCTCGAAGGCGGAATGAAAGGGAAAGGTGAACTTGGACCATGCAAGACTTCCACTGCACTCCGATGAAAAGAGTAATTTCTCCAAGTTCATTTTTTTAACTCTTATTGCCTTTGTATTCTTATTGAAGATTTTGGTGAGGCAATGGGGTTCAGGGGCCAAGATTGATCCCGTTTTTGGTGCTTGATGCCAAAGGGGGAGAAAATAAAGGCCAAAGTGATAAATGGATCAGCTACCACTTGAGAGATTTTGAAAACAGTACTTGAGAGATTTTGAAAACAGTAGAATAGAGCTTTTGGGTTTGTCAAATCTCTTTTGTTGTCTCTCTTGTCAAAAGTTGGCTTCTTGTGGGGAGAAGTGTTGATTATAAAAAAAAGGGGGAGTTGTTGAAATCTTTAATTAATCTCTTTTGGAATGACTCTCTTTATGCTTCAACATGTGTGTTTGACTTAGAGATAGAGATTTGAGTTTGATTTGCAAAAACAAACCAAGTGGTGGCAAAGGATGATCCATATATGCCAAAATTGAATCAAAATAAATTTGAGTTTTTATTTGAAGTGATATTGCACTTGTTCTAGTTGCTTTATGTTGTGTTGGCATAAATCACCAAAAAGGGGGAGATTGAAAGGGAAATGTGCCCTTGGGCCATTTCTAAGTATTTTGGTGATTGAGTGCCAACACAGGTGCTTAAATGTGAATCTATGCCCATGGATGGACAAAGTGCAAATCAAGAGCTAAGGTATGTTTCTAAGTCTTAGTACATTGGTTTTATGTACTAATATACTTGTCTAAGTATCAGAAACAGGAAGAAGAAGAAAAGAGGAGAGTTGGCTGTGTTCAGCCAAGAGGTTGTTTCGGTCTGGAGCACCGGACTGTCCGGTGGTGCACCGGACAGTGTCTGGTGCGCCAGGCTGCCTCGGCCGAAGAAGCCGCTCTCGGGAATTTGCTAACGGCGTACGGCTAAAATTCACCGGACTGTCCGGTGTGCACCGGACTGTCCGGTGAGCCAATGGTCGGCCGGGCCAACGGTCGGCCGCGGAATCCGTGCGCGACACGTGGCCGAGCCAACGGTCGGAAGGGGGCACCGGACATGTCCGGTGCGCCAACGGCTCCCAGATCTGCAACGGTCGACTTCGCCATTTAAGGAAAGGAATCGGGCACCGGACACTGTCCGGTGTGCACCGGACTGTCCGGTGCGCCCGATGACAGAAGGCAAGGATGGCCTTCCAGATTTGTTCTCAACGGCTCCTAGCTGCCTTGGGGCTATAAAAGGGACCCCTAGGCGCATGGAGGAGAACACCAAGCATTCCTACAACATTCCTAAGCACCAAGACATCGATCTCACGCATTCGTTTCATTGTGATAGCATCTAGAGCTCTTGTTGAGTTGCGAACTCTTTGAGTTGTGTTGCGAGCTCTTGTTGCGACTTGTGTGCGTGTTGTTGCTCTGATCTTTTGAAGTCTTGTGTGCGTTGCTCATTCCCCCTTTGCTCTGTGTTCTTTGTGAACTTCAATTGTAAGGGCGAGAGGCTCCAAGTTGTGGAGATTCCTCGCAAACGGGATTGAGAAAAAGCAAGCAAAACACCGTGGTATTCAAGTGGTCTTTGGACCACTTGAGAGGGGTTGATTGCAACCCTCGTCCGTTGGGACGCCACAACGTGGAGTAGGCAAGCGTTGGTCTTGGCCGAACCACGGGATAAAACACTGTGTCATCTCTGTGTTTGATCTCTTGTGGTATAGTGTTTTGTTGAGACTCCTCTCTAGCCACTTGGCAATTATTGTGCTAACACTTAACAAGTTTTTGTGGCTATAAGTTTAAGTTTCACAGGATCACCTATTCACCCCCCCCCCCTCTAGGTGCTCTCAGGCCCACAACCGGTGTATCCCCTGGGGAGCATCGCACTCCCAGTTACATTCGGGACCGAGGAGAACTTCTGCACTGAGAACGTCCAGTTCGACGTCGCGGAGGTTAACATCCCCTTCAATGCCATTATTGGCAGGCCGGCCCTATACCGGTTCATGGCCATTGCCCATTACGGGTATTTGATCCTCAAGATGTCGTCCCCAACTGGGGTCCTCACCGCGCGGGGCGACCACGCCGCTACACTTGCGGCCATCGAGAAGCTGCACGCCCTGGTGGCAGAAACTGCTCGCCCGGACGACGGAGGGAGGGATCCCTCGACTTCTGGTACCAAGGCGCCCACCAAGGTGCCAAAGGTACAGCCTTCCAGGGCAGACGACATCCCCGTCAAGACCATCCGGCTCAGCACGGATTCCCCCCCAGACCACTCGCATCGCGGGTGATCTGGAGGAGAAATAGGAACTCGCGCCCGTCGCCTTCCTCCAGGAAAATGCTGACGTGTTCGCATGGGAACCATCGCAGATGCTTGGGATCCCCAGGGAGGTGATCGAACACCATCTAAAGATCCACCCTGATGCCAAACCGGTGAGTCAGAAGCCTCGGAGACAGTCCGTTGAGCAGTAGGACTTCATCCGTAAGGAGGTCTGGAAGCTGCTGGACGCTGGCTTCATCGAAGAGGTCCATCACCTAGTATGGCTGGCCAATCCAGTCATCGTCCCCAAGGCGAACGGGAAGCTTCAGATGTGCATCGACTACACCAGCCTTAATAATGCTTGTCCCAAGGACCCGTATCCACTTCCACGCATAGATCAAATCATGGATTCTATCTCCGGGTGTGACCTCTTGTCCTTCTTAGATGCTTACTCTGGTTTCCATCAGATCCAAATGTCTATGGAAGATAGGAAGCATACAACTTTTGTAATAGTGGAAGGGCTTTACTGTTATGTCGTAATGCCTTACGGTCTGAAAAACGCCTTACCAACATTTGTATGGGTGATGAGTAAGACTTTCGGGGACCTAATTAGGGACATAGTAGAGGTATACGTCGATGACATCATGGTCAAGACTAAGAGAGGGTCAACCTCAGTGGAAGACTTAACCCTGGTCTTCGACAAGCTGCGCGCAACATGCACGAAGCTGAACCCGGACAAATGCGTCTTTGGTGTCTCTGCCGGGAAGTTGCTGGGGTTCCTGGTTTCGCACCGGGGCATTGAAGCAAACCCAGAGAAGATCAAGGCAATAGAGACAATGAGGCCTCCGGCCCACATCAAGGACGTCCAGAAGCTTGCGGGGTCCCTAGCCGCCCTTAACCTCTTCATTTCAAGACTGGCTGAGAGGGCGCTGCCCTTCTTCAAGCTGTTGCGGAAATCCGGTCCATTCTCTTGGACCGAAGAGGCAGAACGTGCCTTTCAAGAGATGAAGCAGCACCTTGTGTCCCTGCCAATACTGGTAGCTCCGGAGCCAGGGGAGCCATTGTACTTGTACATTGCAGCGGCTTCCGAGGCGGTGAGCATGGTGCTGGTCGCCGAGAGGGCGGCACAACAACCCCAGGGGAGTCAACAGGTTCCCCCCAGGAGAAGGTGGTGGTCCGGCCACCACGATGTTGACGGAAGACCAGGAGTCTGAGGATCCGGGACCAACTACAGGGGTCCGAACCATCCAGAAGCCGGTCTACTACGTCAGCGAGGTCCTCCATGAGGCAAAGGCCAGGTACCTTGAGACACACAAGCTTCTAAATGTTGTACTTATTGCGTCCAGGAAGTTGCGCCACTATTTTCAGGCGCACAGGGTTGTGGTGGTGACCTCCTACCTGTTAAAGGCCATCCTCCACAACTCTAACGCCATGGGCAACATTGCCAAGTGGGCGGTGGAGCTTGCCGAGTTCCAACTAGAGTTCTAGCCTCGCACCACGGTCAAGAGTCAGGTCCTGGCTGACTTCATCGTGGAGTGGACTCCTTCCCCGAGCGCTCTTGGGGGTCCGGATCCCGATTCGGACCCCACACCTGCGGAGCCTAGGGCTCCGGTCTTCACCGAGCCCCACTGGACCCTCTTCTTCGACGGATCCGCCCGACAACAGGGTGGCGGTGCCGGAGTGGTCCTCATCGACCCAAGCGGAGATCAAGTGAAGTACATGGTGCACCTTGAGTTCAAGGCCACCAACAACATGGCGGAGTATGAAGCACTGATCTTCGGGTTGACTGCGGCCCTATCCCTAGGGATCTGCCAGCTCCTCATGAAGGGGGACTCCCAGCTGATCATCAAGTAGGTCCTCGAGAAATGTAGCTGCAACGAGCCTAGGCTCGCAGCTTACCTCCTCCACGTAAGGAAGCTAGAAAAGGACTTCACAGCCCTAGAACTACAACATGTTCCTCGGGCTAACAACTCAGCGACAGATGAACTCTCCACGAGGGCATCAACTTGGGCACCCGTGCCTGAGGGCGTCTTCGAAAGGTGGTTGCTGAGACCTACTGCCCAGCCTGCCGAACTGGGCGAAGGGGGTGAGACTAGCACCTCGAAGCTAGCGGTCCCGGTGGTGTTCCATCCGCAGGACCCATCAAGGACTGTGTGTGCTACAAAGGGTCCCGCCAACCTCTTAGCGCCACAGCCAGTTGCTCAGAGTGGTCCCATTGCATGGATCTCCGAGATCCGGGACTACCTGAAAGAAAACATCCTTCCTGAAGACCATGTGACCGCAGAGCGCATAGTGCGGTTGGCTAAGCGATACACGGTGGTAGAAGGGGATCTATACCGCCGTGGCGCCAATGGCATTCTCATGCGGTGCATTACCCAGGAGGAGGGTCGTGAGCTACTCACGGAGATCCATGGAGGAGAGTGCGGAAGTCATTCAACATCCCGCACACTGGTTGGTAAGGCCTTCCGGCATGGATTTTACTGGCCAACTGCTCTCCAGGATGCAGCTAAGATGGTAAAGTCCTACAAGGCGTGTCAGCTCCATGCAAAGCAGATACACACACCAGCTCAGGCTCTGCAGATGATTCCACCCTCCTGGTCATTCACCATATGGAGAGTGGATATCCTGGGACCATTCCCCAGGGCCGTCGACGGGTACCATTTCCTGTTCGTCGCCATCGACAAGTTCACAAAGTGGCCAGAGGCCACCCCTGTGGTCAATATCACCCACGGTGCTGCTATTGCTTTCCTCAGGTCAATTGTCTGTAGATTTGGGGTCCCATGTCGTGTCATTACGGACAATGGGACCCAGTTTACAAGTTGTCTCTTCCAAGAGTATTGCGAGGGCATCGACACCCAGCTCTGCTTTGCGTCTGTGGCTCATCCCAGGAGCAACGGCCAAGCTGAGAGGGCAAACACAGAAATCCTCAGGGACTCAAGACACACACCTACGTCTGCTTAAAAAGCATGATGCAAATTGGGTCAACAAGCTTCCGTCCGTACTGTGGGGGAACCGGACCACACCCAGCCGAGCTACCAGGGAGACCCCGTTCTTCCTGGTCTACGGGACTGAAGCCTGCCTTCCCCCAGAAATCATTATGGGCTCCCCATGAGTCCAATCTTTCGATGAGTCTGTGCAGGAACAGCTACGGTGTGAGGACGTGGACCTCATCGATGAACGAAGATGGCAAGTGGCGATCCGAAATGCACGGTACAACCAAGCGCTCAGGCGCTACCACCAGCGGTTTGTGCATAGTAGGGAACTCAAAGTCGGGGACCTGGTCCTAAGGCGAGTACTGAACCGAGAAGGGCTCCATAAACTCTCCCCCAGCTGGGAAGGACCCTTCAAGGTGACGGAAATATGCCGACCCGGGTGTGTCCGCCTTGTCACAACTGAAGGAGTGCCTCTTCCAAATCCCTGGAACATAGAGCATCTTCGTAAGTTCTACCCATAGAAGAAAAACTGGGGGATTGAGTTTTTCTTCCTTTGTAACTGGGTTCCACATATGTGTATGTAAATCCGGTGAGGTCCGCCCTCGTAAACCCGGCCTGTTGGTCTACACTCATGTATATCAAGTTATAAGGAAGAGATGTTACCTCCCTGATGTGCTTTTGTGATGGTCTTATTCTGCTACAGTTTTCAGACATTATTTTTTATGTAACCCACCCATACAGTTCCCACCCTTGCTGGTATGATGACATCCGAATTGAGTAAGCCAGGCTTGCAGTTCGGGACCCCTATACTGCTGCAGGGGGTCCAGCAACCTGTGGGTCCAGTTCTAGAGAATGGGCACTCGTTTCCTGGAGTGGTCCGAAGCTATGTAGCCGTTTAGCCTGGTCCCGTACCCTAAGTCTGCACCTCCACCACTCTGCAACGGGTACCCTAGTATTTGGAGCTGCGATCCTGTGGGTCCGGACATACAGCTTGGCTTCCCAGGCTAAATCCTGCAGGTCCTGTTGCATGAATCAAAGGATGGCAGATACCAGACGATGGGTCCTACGGGTGTGCTACTAACACTTCAAAGCTGAAGCTGTGTGCATGTCCAGGTCCCAATCCAGACGCAGGTAGTCTCAAACTGTAGAGACTACCTCCTAGGGACCGGGCAACTAATTTTCCCTTAGGTATACTGGTATCTAGCCTTGACAGGTCGAGCCTACATCCCAGGGGGGCCAAGTACCAGGGAGAAGTTGGTAACACTACACACAGCGAGGACAAATAGTATACAGATAAGTGATGTTTGATTAATAGTTCTCAAAAGTATCTTACAAAACCAAAAATTATTACAAGCCGCACTCCAGCGGAACCCTTGCCTTGTCTCTATAGGTACAACTACTCGTCATCAGCAGGATCCCGCTGGAAGTGCTCGACCACCAGCTCCATGGCGTCTTATATGCCCTCCCGAGCGGCGTCTTCAATGTCGGGCACCGGACCAGCGATCACCGGCTCCAAGGATATGGCCGGGTCATGGCTCCGAAAGCATGTCAAGACATACTCAATCACCACTCGGCAGAGCTTGCCACCCTCTACCTCCAGGCAGGCGCTGAGGATATGGTCCAGGCACCGGAGGCGATTGGCGACAGAGTCCAGCACCGGGAGCGCGTCAGAGATAGATGTCGGCAGCTCCGACACCGAGATAGGGCTCATCCCTAGCGGCACCAGTGTTGTGCTCGCCTCGCCGGCCCATGCAGCGATGCGTTGGACCCTGGCGTGGTGCTCCGCCTGAAGATCCTCGAGGGCCTTCCTGGTCACCTCCACCGTCTGGGGGCCCAGTGCCGCTTGCGCCGCCTGGAATTGCCGGATCCGCTCCTCCAGCTCTTTTTCTTTCTTCTCCGCCCCGAGCTCGTGCTCGGCCAGCATCTCGCCTCGCCGGGTCAGCATTTCTTCCCGAAAGGTGAGATCCGTCTCCAGCATAGCGAGGTCTGTCTCCCGCCTATCCAAGGACTGCTCCTTCACTTTAAGTTTCTCCTCGGCGAGGGCAGCGACGCTGGCCTTGCCCTCGAGCTCTTGCTTCAACTTTTGCAGCCTCTCCACAGCCTTGGTCTGCTGGACCCGCTGCTCTTCTAGGGTCTGGTCCAGGGCATTCAGCTTGGCCCGGAACTCTGTCGCGAGAGCCTCCCGCTGAAACACGATCTCCTCCCTCCTAGCCACCTTCTTCTCCCTCAAGTGCGCCTCCAGCTCCCTGGCATACACCTTCTGGAGGTCCTTCTTGTACTCCTTACAGTCCCGCTCAAGTTGGGACCGCTCGGAGATGAATTGGCAGGACGCCGCCCTGGTGCGCTCCTCCAGCTGGGTGCGCCAGTCGCTGAGGCACTGGTGCTCAGCCTCAAGCGCTTCCCACTCCCGCAAAATTGCTGCCCCAGTGTCACTAAGGACCTGGTGGGCGCGGAACAGCATGCGGGGGAGGGGGATTGGCGCAGCTTCTTCCTCGGCACCTAACCGGAGCTGTCGCCCGAACACCACCTCCATCTCCTCCGGTGCAGGCGGGGGTTTGGAGCTGGATGCGCCTCCGGTGTCACCCCCAACGTCGCGAGTGGGCGCGATGTGGGAGGCGGGCGCGGATCTACCAGCTGGGACCTCCTCTATCGCTGCGACACCGCCTGATGTTGGCACCGCTGCCGCCGGACCCCCCCCCCCCGGCTGGGGCATGAGAAGCCACTGGCACTGTCTGGGCAGCGGCTAGAGGCGGACCACCGGCACCACTCCCAGCAGATTCCTGCTGCTGAGAGCCGGACCCACCGGTGGGCCTGGTGCCTGGCGGACGGGGTGTGGCCTTAGGAGCGGTGGAGGAGGAAGCCCTGGCGAACATACGATGGGTTAAGACCTATCGGCATGATAATAAGACTCATGGAGAAAGGGACTGCACTTACTTGGGGCCCTAGACTTTCTAGCGACCCTAGAAGTGGGGCGACCACTGCTGTTGCTGCTGCTGCGGTTGTTGTTGTTGCTGCTACTGTTGCTGCTATTGCTGTTGTTGCTACTGCTGCTGGTGCCCCTAGGGGAGATCACCCCCAGGTGGTGGTGGTGGTGGTGGTGGCGGCGAACCCGATGGTGGTGGTGGCAGCGGGACCGGAGGACTGATGCGCCTTTGTGCGCCCTAGGCCTAGGAGCCGGCCTCCATGGCCCCACCAGCAGTCCTTTGACGCTCCTGGGGGGGGTCCGAAACAAGCGACCCATCGGCGCGACGCAACCGGCGTCGCCTCTCCTCCTCCGACCCCCCGGAACCACCTGTGGCGGAGGCGCTGCTTGCAGCCCCTTTGCCCTTGTCCAAGGGGCTGGGGGCCACTGCAGGACCATCACAAGGGGCCGCACTGGCGGGCTGGGGACCCCCAGCCGGTACACCAGGGATCTGGATCCCGTGGAGGGGGTCCCGACCGTCGGTCTGACGAACCGCCACACCGCTGTCGTCGAGGGTCGGTCGCGTGGCCAGGACCGCCGTTCGCAGCCCTGGATCATCATAGAGTGCCGGGGTGTCCTGGGGGAGTATCAAGGATTCAGGGACAAAGGACGCACCAGTAATCCCCTTCACCAGGAGCTCGAGCTCCTCCCAGGACAGATCAGTACCCGGCCCGCGCTGGATCCTGCCGATATCATTCGGGCCAGTAAACCAGCAGCACAGGCGCGACCTCCTCTGCAGTGGCATGACCCGGCGCTTCAGGAAGTCGCCGACCACATGCATGGAGGTCAGACCACTGGTTGCCAAGGTCTTGATTCTGTCCAGCACGGGCAGGAGCTCTGGCGATAGCGATGGCTTGGTCCTCCAGTGCTTGCGGTCGAGGGCTGGCCCGTTGCTCGGCAGGACGATGCGGTCGTTGGCCTCGGCGCTGGCGATCACCCAGTCGCCGCGCCAGTTTTCCCACCTCGCGCCGCCGAAGGTGGAGATGTAGGCTACAGCCGAATTTGGCCTCGTCTAAAAGTAGTAGGCACCAAGACAGTCCCCAGCCTTCCCAGACTTGACCAGCACGAAGAAGTGGCGGAAGAGGGAAGTACAGGGGGCCACCCCTACGAACATATCGCAGAGGTGGACGAAGATGGCCGCTTGGAGGATGGAGTGGGGCGTAAGGTGCTGAAGCTGGAGCCCGAACTCCTCCAATAGCAGTAGGAAGAAAGGCGAGATCGGCAGCGCCAACCCGCAGGAGATGTAGGAGACGAATAGCACAAACTCCCCGACGGCAAGGTCGCCGAGGGGAGCCGCGCCAGCGCGAATCCTTCCGGCGAGCCCTGGTGCACTCCACTCGAGCAGGTCGCGCACCAGATTGAGCGTCGCCTCAGACTGGAAGTGTTCGGGGTGGCCGAGCGAAGCCATGGCGTGTGCGGCTGCGCGGGAGTGGAACTAAGGAGCGCGAAGACAAAAGGGCACAGCCGGCGGCACAGGCGCGGAACGAAGGAGCACGAAGGCGAAAGGGCGTAGTCGATTGGAAGAGAATGCGAAAGGGTAACTGCTGCACGCGGGGTGTTGGGGGCCTTCGTCCTCCAAAGGTCCTCAAAAACGTAATTTAACAATGTCTTCCAAGCATGGCTTATGGACAGGTACCTTCGGACTCAGGATAAAAGCATATACGATGAGAAGAGCATGATCGTGACGAAGGTGTCCGTTGCTCTGAAGCTGCACGCAAGGAAGCTTCGGCTCAATCGCAGAAAAAGGAACCGACTTAAAGGGAAAAAGACTATCTAGTCCTCATAGATTTATCTATAAGTCAATAATACATGTAAAGGGTGTGAATGTAATTTCTCATAGGCTGCGTCCTGTGCCTATAAATAGATGAACAGTACCCCTGTACTGTTCACGCTGACTGATACTTTCTTTTTGCGTCACGCTTGTGCTTTCTTGCCTTCTGTCAAGCCGAAGGTACTTTTGTAATTCAGTATTGTTCCTGCCTTTCCATGATTATATAATTAAGAATGAATTAATAATACTATATGATTGTTTATGTTGTCTCCTATATGTCATATGCTTCTTCTTTTATTTAACATATACTACGATGATGAAGGTATGTCCTTCATGACCTTCGTCTGAAGATCATTATATCCTAAGGGAAATAAACGAAGGACATTAACATTTAATATTTTGTGTTGTCTTGTTCTTAACTCATAGCATTTGAGAACAAGTCCCCAACATTGGCGCCCACCTCCGGTGAACCCTTTTTTCGACCACATTCGGCAAGCACTGACATTCGTCATGCCGCCGAAGAATGTTTCAGCGCCAGGGGCTGCCGCACTACAACCACTGGACCCAAATCAGGAGACCCTCTCTCTCCAAGAGGCCCGAAGCCAGAAAAGGAAGGCCACCAGTCCAACACTCCAGGAGGAGGAGTTGGACCAAGAAATCAGAAATATGGAGATAATCCATCAGCAAGTACAAAGGAAGAAGGAGAAGATGGTCCGACTGGCTGATCTTCAAAGGCAGATCGACAAAGCCACTGAAGAAGTACGCCATCTTGCTCAAGACGAACAAGATCGAAGGCCCCAATATAGGGAGCTTCATCAAGAAGGCTTATTCAACGAGGATGGATGGTATGATGATTTTAATCATGATACCTTTACCTTTGATGATGCTTCTCCCTTGGCAGCATAACTGCAGGCTATCCCATGGCCTCCATCATACAAGCCACCTTAGCTCCCCATGTATGATGGGCATTCAGATCCGAAGCAGTTTTTGATGAGTTATGAAGCAACTATATCTTCATATGGAGGCAATGCAGCTGTCATGGCCAAGTCCTTCGTCATGGCAGTTCGGAATGTGGCCCAAACATGGTATTCTTCTCTTCGACCAGGGACTATTACTTCGCGGCAGAAGCTCAAGGATATGCTAGTGACAACTTTCCAAGGCTTTCAGATGAAGCCAGTCACAGCTCAGGGCCTGTATCAGTGCACGCAAGACCATGAGGAGTATCTCCAGGCATATGTTCGAAGGTTCTTGCGTCTGAGAGCACAAGCGCCTACAGTGCCCAATGAAATTGTCATTGAGGCCATGATCAAGGGGCTTCGTCTAGGACCTACTGCCCAGTACTTCGCTAGAAAGCCTCCATAGACTCTGGAGAAGCTGCTTCAAAAGATGGATGAGTACATCCGGGCTGACAATGACTTCCGCCAAAGAAGGGAGGAAGCTTACAGGTTCTCTGAGATGACCAGGGGCTTCAGAGGAAGAATCCACCCGAGGCATGTCCGGTCAATTCACAACTCCACTCAGAGTGATGATAGAGGAAGTTAGCTGCAGAGGCCACAGTATACTTCACAATCTTCGGGGCAGCAACAAAGCTCTTTCCGGCCGCCAGCTCCAAGAGGCAGAGGCGCCAGGGGCTTCAGAGGAAGATATGGGGATCAGCCCAGGAAGATCTACTGCCTATTTTGTGGTGAAGACAAGGGCCATACTACAAGAATGTGCCAAATCACCATCCAAAAGCAGAAGGAGATCGCAGAAGCCGAAGCCCAGCAAAGTCAACCGAAGCAGGTCCTGCACACTGCTTCGTGTCACTCACTCTACATACCAGAATATGTGGGTAATCATCCTGCAGCTTCTATTGCTTCGGCTAGTCAGCCACAGGCTTCTTGGCCATAGCTTCCACCTCCGCCACCACTACAACCTACCTATTCACGAGGTTAGTAGCCAGAAGGGAGCCAACAGACCCATCAACAGCGAGATTTCAGGGAGGAATCCGAAGCTCGCACAGTCAACAGTACTGTGCGAGAATCAAAACACATCTATTGAGAGATATCCTACCTCTGAAACATTTTTACATTCATTGTCATTTTCTTTTTAATAAGGAACAATCAATGTAAACCTAGTTTTCTTGTCATTTTTAACTTCTTGTAATAGCTTTGTTCTTGTCATAGTGAAATATATCTTCTCCACAAACTCACGAAGCTCAAAAATTGCTGAAGCTCAAAAGTCGTTCCTAAGGGAATGCAGAGCTAAAAATCGCATTGCAAGTTTCACCGAAGCTACAAAAAGTCGTTCCTAAGGAGCGCAGCGTAAGTTTGCCGAAGCTACAAAAAGTCGTTCCTAAGGGAGCACAGTGTAAGTTTTCTGCTCAAAAGTCGTTCCAAAGGGAATGCAGAGCCAAATACCGCTAAAATATAAGGCAAAGCGCGAAAAGTCAACGTGAATACCGCCGAAATAGAAGGCGAAGAAGTTCAAAAGACGTTCCTAAGGGGATGCAGAACTTACACCGAAAAATAAGCGGTGAAGCCGAAAAATAAACGGCAAAGAGATTTTAATCATTCCTAAGGGGACGCAGAGATTGTGTTTCAGCATGGGTATGTGTCTTCGGCATTAGCATCATCCTTTGCACCATATCATCGCATCATATCGCATAGCATCACATCATACATCATATCACATCAATGACATGAATTGGAAACGAAGCCGATCTTCGGAGAATGCTTTACAAAAATGAAAAGGTGCCAAGGCACAAAGTAAGCTGAGAGTTACAGCTTCATCAGTTCTGATGTGGAAGAAGGGATCTATTGTTAATGAAGCATTGATGTTTTTACGAAGTTTGGATGTTCTTTACAAAGTGTGGATGTTCTTACGAGGCATAAAAACTCTTCTTTACGAAGCATGAAAAGAAGGGAAGGTGCTTTTTCACCGAAGGCTCAAAAACGGTATGTACACAAAGTTTCATGCATCGCAAAGAACTGAATTACAAACAACTTACATATTACATTTAAAATTATAAACATCAAATATTATAGGCTTAGTTCAACAAATGTTACATTAATATCCTAGAAATATTTTTACAATAACGACTATTCTTCCTTCAGAACTTTCTCTACAACTTCGTTAAGCAATTTAGTAACAACTTCGTCGACAATAGCTTCGGCCATATTAATGATTTCTATTGCTTTCTTCGTTTCTGGGTCGGCCAGTGGGTCGAATGGCTCTGGTGGAGGAGGTAGTTCAGCTGCGGTAGAAAACATCAATTAGTTCGAAGTCACAAAAATAAACGACGAAGCTAAAAGTCATTAAGTAATACCTATCCGTCTCTCGAGTTCTGCAGCTTCCTCAGCTTCTTTCGTTGCTTCTCGAGCGTCATGAATATCTTTTTCGCTCTTCTTCATTATTTCATGAGCCATTTCTCGACCGCCATTTTCCCAGATATCAGTAAAAAATTTTCCGCCTATTAAACTTGCTTCGGCCAAGGGGACCTTAGTGTCATCCATGGAGAAGGCAGCTTCGGCCTGGCCCAAGGTTTTAACATGATCGCAACCCACCTTCTCCAGAACGGCTGCAACTCCTCTAGCACCAGAGAATGCGCAGACGTCCCCACGATCACTTAAGATTCCCTCAAAAGCTTCGGCCTCACCACTGATCCACTCGATAACGCCCTCAGGGTCGCCTCGTATGAAGTTGTCTTTGTTTGAATAGGCGCCCACGTTGGCGAAGCTAGTCTTCATCTTTTTCATGCACTCCACATATTTTTCAAAACACCTTTCCTTGGATGCGCGAATTTCTGCAACTGTCTTTTCTAAATAATTTTTCCAATATTCGCTGGCATCTCGATTAGCTTCAGCAACAGCGCATTTTTCTTTAGCCTAAGCTAATTGTCTGTGAAGGTCTTCAATTTCTCTCTTTTGGGCCTCAGCTGGAGCTTTGGAACTAGCTTCGTCTTCTTTTATTTTGTTTACCAATGAAATTAATATTTTATCCTTTTCAAGGCCTTCGTTCCTTAGTTCAATCACCTCTGAACGAAGGTTGTTCAGAGCCATTGTACACCCTTCATCTTCGATGTTTTTCTGTGCTCTGAGGGCATTGCTAAGGATCAAGCCCTGCAGGAGGAGTACAACATTAAGTATAAACAAATGAAGTAATTCGTTTTCAAATACAAAATTGATTTTCATACCTTTATGCTATTATATGCTAAACTGTCAGCCAATTCATCCTTTGACAATACTGAGAGGCCATCTTCTAGCTTCGGAAATTCGAAGCTTCTTCCTATCTCCCGGCTGACGGATATCTCTTTGTTATCCGGGAGACAGTACAAAAAATCTTCTTCCCCGCTGCCATTAAACACTAAGGCCCCCTTCGGGTATTTCAGTTTTTGGGCATAATGTTGAGCTTCTTGTTCTTCTTCCTTAGAAAGTACCTTTCCCGAAGCATGGCGGATGATGTAACCAATGCTCTCTTTCAAAGCTTCGGGAGTAGAAGTGGCAACCTTTTCAGGCGAAACCTGCTCTGTGGTCTTTTCTTCTGTTGCCCTTTCTTCAATTTCCGAAGGTCTTTTCTCGGCAAGCTCTGAAGGCCCAGCTTCGGCATTAGCTTGGATTACTGCAGTTTCAATTTCGGTCGGCTTTGTTTCAGCCTCGGTTTGCATTTTTGAAGCCTCGGCGATTTTCTCTGAAGGAGTGGAGCTTAAAGCCTTTACTGTTTCTAACACATCTAGTACATTTGCCATCCTTCTTCTTTTGGGAGTTACCGCAAAACTTTTTTGTGCCTTTGGCACTGTTACTTCTGCCGAAGGGCTTAAAATTTCTAACATTTTTGTTCCTTCAATTTTTGGCTCTTCGGCCTTATCTTTATCAGTCTTCGACTCGGCTGGCTCGCCTAAGGGTACCTTCGGCATTATAGTCAGATCTTCAGCCTTCTGCGTAGGAGGAATGGGCTCTCTTGGTTTAGCAGCTGAAGAAGTCTCCCCGCCAAACTCAGGTACCACGGCCGGTTCAATATAACGTGGCCGGTGGGTAAGGACTTTCAACTTTTTGCACTTCGGCGCAGGCTCATCTGGAGTGGCCGAAGCAACAGTCTTGGCCGGCGGGTAGCAGTAGTCGGGGTAAACAAAACCAATGGCATCAAAAACTCTGTTCAATCTCTTTTTTCCTCGGCCCCCGAAGGATGTGGATAATGCATTATCTTCTGCTTTGGAATATGGCCTAAGCAGTTCATCACTTGTAACTTCGATGCATTTCAACCAGTCATCATTTGGTTCATCGAATTTATCCCCATATCTGAAGGTGTATTTCAGTCGAACCAGGTCACCTTCGCTAGCCTCGGTGACAGTCTCCTTCGGCATTTCCCAGTTCTCTACAAGCAGCCATTCTCTGAATGCTATATGTTCTTGAATCAAGTCTCTTGTACCAATGAAAAAGCATACAGTACCAAAGGCCTTCTGGCATGCTTCGACGGCTTCATCGATTTCAACCTTCGGCTTTCGAAGGCCGTAGTGGTACCATATGGGACACGTAATAACCTCCTTAACATCCTCCCTCGCCACCAAATCATTCTTCACATAAAACCATTCTTCCATCCAATTTCCCGGCCATCTTTTCTGAAATGTTGGCACTGGGTAGCTTGAGTTGGGACGGGCAATAAATCCATAACAACCAAAGTTGTTGTGATACTGTTCTTTTCCCGTGGCCTTCGTTTCATACATAAGTTCATGCATGCTGCAGAAGCATTTTGCGCTTGGGTCTATACCTTGGCTCCTTGCCGCCCAGACGAAGACTCCCATCCTCAATATAGCTTCGGGGGTCAGTTGATGAAGGAAAATTTGGAAGGTTTTTAACACTTCAACTACAAACCTGCTCAGTGGGAACCGAAGCCCAGCTTTAAAGAAGCTTCGGAAGATCACAACTTCATTCTCCTCAGGCGCAGGAGTGTTATTGTCTTCGCCAGCCCTCACAATAGATATATCTCGAAAGTACCTCCCCCTCATGCTCTCAAGGTGACTTTGCTTGATGGTCGACTTTCCGAAAATTGTATGGCTTGGCCTCCACGGTCGATCTTCGGAATCTTCACCCCCACTTTCTGCATCATAGTTGTCACTATCACCAGTGTCTTCATACAGGCCCTCCAATATCTCTTTTGTAATCTTCTCTGTATTTGATTTTGCCATTGATTCTAAACACCCAGCTATATAAGGATTCGCAGCCTTCTTCTGTTCAAAGAGCTTCTCCTCTTCGGTTACCTTCGTCTCAGCAACAGCCTTCTTGTCTTGAGACATTTTTCCTTCAGCAATGATGAAAACGTGTCTCTTTAACCGAAGCTTAGGAAACTTGAAAAACTAAGCAAGCGTTGGTGAGCAAGAGCTATAAAATTGAGCAAACAAAGCAAGTGGCACAAACAGCGTACCAAATGTGGTCAGGGTGAGTTCTTATTTATACGCTCGGCGCGCTCCAAATTGGACGGTCTCGTCTGTCATTGACTGTTGCTATTCTAGCAAAAGGAAGGTGTTTTTTGGACCTTTTGCTTAAGGCATTCGTCCGTGTCGCAGTTTTAATTCGTAATCCTAAATAAATTAATACTGCGAGGGGCTACTGTTGGGGGCCTTCGTCCTCCGAAGGTCCTCAAAAACGTAATTTAACAATGTCTTCCAAGCATGGCTTATAGACAGGTACCTTCGGACTCAGGATAAAATAATATATGATGAGAAGAGCATGATCGTGACGAAGGTTGTCGTTGCTCCAAAGCTGCGCGCAAGGAAGCTTCGGCTCAATCGCAGAAAAAGGAATCGACTTAAAGGGGAAAAGGCTATCTAGTCCTCATAGATTTTTCTATAAGTCAATAATACATGTAAAGGGCGTGAATGTAATTTCTCATAGGCTGCGTCATGTGTCTATAAATAGATGAACAGTACCCCCGTACTGTTCACGCTGACTGATACTTGCTTTTTGCGTCACGCTTGTGCTTTCTTGCCTTCTGTCAAGCCAAAGGTACTTTTGCAATTCAGTATTGTTCCTGCCTTTCCATGATTATATAATTAAGAATGAATTAATAATATTATATGATTGTTTATGTTGTCTCCTATATGTCATATGCTTCTTCTTTTATTTAACATATACTACGATGATGAAGGTATGTCCTTCATGACCTTCGTCCGAAGATCGTTATATCCTAAGGGAAATAATGCTTCGAAGGACGAAGGACATTAACATTTAATATTTTATGTTGCCTTGTTCTTAACTCATAGCATTTGAGAACAAGTCCCCAACACGGGGTGAATTCCTTTTCAAGGAAACCAGAGTCCTTGTTAGGGAAACCCTTCCGCGCGCTCCTCAATCGCCACAGAAAATCTCGCCCGACGCGCACCAAGGCAACCCAGTATATGACACGGGGCCCGGGTCCACAAGTCATACGGATTGTGCGCTGAACTTTGGGTGCGGAAAAAGCAAATCGCCGCGCGTGCCTGTAGAGCGAACCGCCGCACGCGGTAGCGTGCCTCCTCATTGCCACCGGAAGAGACAACAGCCCAGTCTATGACACGGGGGCCTGGGCCCACGGGTCATACTCCTTGGGTGTTGGATCCCGGGTGCGGAAAGAGCGAACCGCCGCACGCGCCGGTAGTGCGCCTCCTTGGGACTGCGACAGAAGAGCAGAAGGTAATTTTTTAAACCAATGCAGCGGTAACGAGGCGCCCCGCGCGTGGCCCGACGAAACCACCATGCGTGGGGACCATGGGTCAGTCAGCCGTGGGGACAGATATGGCAGTTGGTGTGACCGAAGGCGGATTGACGGTGAGTGCGTCAGCAGACGCACTGAAACAGCGCGTCAATCACCAATCGAGCCATGTTGAGGCGAAGTACAAGCTTTGGCCCCACCTGCAGGCTCGCATCCTCCATTGAGGTGGGCCCGGGGGCCACTGTCGGTACCTTGAAACTAGGGTACCCCTTACTACTGTATGAAGATGCAGTACCCACGCGGATATCTTTAGTCGCGTGGTAAAGGAGCTGACATGTGTCCAGACTTGCTCTAGTTTGCTCCGGACCTATCCGCATACAGTCTTGCTCCCCGCTCAGGTGGAGCCCCGATGCTGCCACGTGGCATACTGCACGCGGCATAAGCCAACGGGCGGAACCCGGCGTGACGCCTCTAGGCTACGCGCGCCTTGATAACGGATAAGACGTGCACCTGCCCATTTCACTGACAGGCGGCATGCTCAGTCCATGATATGTGGTCCACGTAGTTACTCACCATTACTCCCGCATTACTCGTACGGTAACTGCCCATCAATGCAGCATGGATTGCGGACATCAAGTCTCCCGGTGATTACTCAGGAGTTACTAGCATTAGTTACTCACATAATATATTCTTTCCATTATGTCCCTAGGACCACATGTCGGGGCTCAGCATCCCTTGTATGTGCCTCCCTTAAACTATAAAAGGGAAGGCACACAACGTTAAAGGGACAGGTTTTACACATACTGAATACAACTTACACACAGTGGAGGTAGGGTATTATGCTCCGACGGCCTGAACCACTCTAAACCCTCGTGTCCTCGTGTGTTCTTGCTCGATCCACTAGACAGGCTAACCGCTAAGGCCCCCTCCTCATCTTAGGATTAGGTTGGGTGCGTTCCGCCACCCGGCCGGTGGATTTCTCCTACCGACACCCTCCTATCAAATAGAAAAGGGCCCCATGATCCTGAGCCGGTCTTATCTTGGCTCGCAAACCCCAAGTTTGTCTATGAAGAGCTAATCTAATTGAATTAGTTTCTATAATGGATTTCTTATGTGGAATACTAAGGAATCTCCACTTGTTTTACACACATGAAACATATTCTTGTTATTATATATCTAAATCATATGTTTTAAAGACACCACTATTATTATAAAATTTATACAAAATGATAGTTTTATCTCAACCTTTCTAGAGAATATCTCCAATTATTTTATCCCAAAAGAGGAGTTTAACTCATAATTCTTATATATAATCTAATCCAAGTATAACTTAGTTTCTAAGTGTCTTTTATTTTAGTTTTCATTTAGAAACTATATTCAATTTGGGACATTCTTAATTATTAATGCTATAAATTCTAAAGTAGAATTTTTGGTGTTACAAAAAACATGCACTTCACAAAAAAATTATACGAATATAAGAATAGAAGTGCAGACATAAAGTAAATCAAGAGACAAGAACATGGCAATTTTCCCATGGCTCGGTCAAACCACCAATGCTTGCCTACATCCACGTTGGAGTTAGCCAACTACCTTGGAGTCTATTTCAACTCCATCCTCCAGTTGCTCAAGTTTATCACCAATGTGATAAACTGAGACTTCCACGATATCTCGATGGGGTTACAACAGGATAGAGGTTATCCACAACTCTTGGCAGCTCTTTGGGAGTATCACAACCCAAATTAGTTGCTCAAGATCACCACTCTATCTTCTAGCAGCACCACGCCTCTCTATTTGGCTACAACGCACACCAAACACTTGATCTACATATAATCACACTAGAGAGGTGAAAGGGAATTAGGCTTACACCTAGTTCCTAAATAATTTTGGTGGTTGAATTGCCCAACACAAATAATTGGACTAACTAGTTTGCTCTAATGTACAAGTTATACAGGTGCCAAAGGTTCACACTTAGCCAATAAAAATACCAAGTATAGGGTTCAACAAAAGAGCAAAAGGGGCAACCGAAGGCACCTCTGGTCTGGCGCACCGGACTGTCCGGTGTGCCACCGGACAGTGTCTGGTGCACCACCGGACATGTCCGGTGCACCAGAGGACTCCAACTCAAACTCATCACCTTTGGGAAATTCCAGAGGCAACTCCACTATAATTCACCGGACTGTCCGGTGTACACCGGACAGTGTCCGGTGCTCCAAGGAAGAGCGGCCTCCGGAACTCGGCAGCCTCGGAAATTTAATTCGACCGCTCCGCTATAATTCACCGGACATGTCCGGTGTACACCGGAATGTCCGGTGTAACTGCGGGGCAACGGCTACTTCAGGCGCCAATGGCTCCCTGCGACGCATTTAATGCGCGCCAGCGCGCGCAGAGGTCAGGCACGCCCATGCTGGCGCACCGGACATTCTACAGTACATGTCCGGTGCGCCACCGGACATCCAGGCGGGCCCAGAAGACAGAGCTCCAACGGTCGGAACCCAACGGCTTTGGTGACGTGGCTGGGGCACCGGACATGTCCGGTGTGCACCGGACTGTCCGGTGCGCCATACGACAGACAGCCTCCACCAACGGTCAAGTTTGGTGGTTGGGGCTATAAATACCCCAACCACCCCACCATTCATTGCATCCAAGTTTTCCACTTCCCAACTACTTACAAGAGCTCTAGCATTCAATTCTAGACACACTCAAGAGATCAAATCCTCTCCCAAATTCCACACAAAGCTTTAGTGACTAGTGAGAGAGATTTGCTTGTGTTCTTTCGAGCTCTTGCGCTTGGATTGCTTTCTTCTTTCTTGATTCTTTCTTGCGATCAAACTCACTTGTAATTAAGGCAAGAGACACCAATCTTGTGGTGGTCCTTGTGGGAACTTTGTGTTCCAAGTGATTGAGAAGAGAAAGCTCACTCGGTCCGAGGGACCGTTTGAGAGAGGGTAAGGGTTGAAAGAGACCCGGCCTTTGTGGCCTCCTCAACGGGGAGTAGGTTTGAGAGAACCGAACCTCGGTAAAACAAATCCGCGTGTCTCACTTCATTATTCGCTTGCGATTTGTTTTGCACCCTCTCTCGCGGACTCTATTATATTTCTAACGCTAACCCGGCTTGTAGTTGTGATTATTTTTGAGAATTTCAGTTTCGCCCTATTCACCCCCCTCTAGGCGACTTTCAATTGGTATCGGAGCCCGGTGCTTCATTAGAGCCTAACCGCTCAAAGTGATGTCGGGAGATCACACCAAGAGGGAGATGGAGACCGGCGACAAGCCCACTACAAGTCGCGGGAGCACCTCATCAGAAGAGTCCCGCACCAAGAGGAAGGAGAAGAAGAAGGACTCCTCCAAACGGAAGGAGAAAAGATCTTCCTCTTCTCACCACAAAGAGAAGAAGGAAAAATTCTTCTTCCCACAAGCCGCATCGGAATGGGGACAAGAAAAAGAGGATGAGGAAGGTGGTCTACTACGAGACCGATTCTTCATCAACATCCACCTCCGGCTCCGACACGACATCCGTCACTTCTAAGCGCCAAGAGCACAAGAAGTATAGTAAGATCCCCTTACGCTACCCTCGCGTTCCTAAACATACACCTTTGCTTTCCGTCCCATTAGGCAAACCACCAACGTTTGATGGTGAAGACTATGCTAGGTGGAGTGATTTAATGCGATTTCATCTAACCTCACTCCACAAAAGTATATGGGATGTTGTTGAGTTTGGTGTACAGGTACCGTCCGTAGGGGATGAAGACTATGATGTGGATGAAGTGGCCCAAATCGAGCACTTCAATTCCCAAGCCACAACCATTCTCCTCGCCTCTCTAAGTAGAGAGGAATATAACAAGGTGCAAGGATTGAAGAATGCGAAGGAGATTTGGGACCTACTCAAGACCACGCACGAGGGTGATGAACTCACCAAGATCACCAAGCGGGAAACGATCGAGGGGGAGCTCGGTCGCTTCCGTCTTCGCCAAGGGGAGGAGCCACAAGATATGTACAACCGGCTCAAAACCTTGGTGAACCAAGTGCGCAACCTCGGGAGCAAGAAGTGGGACGACCACGAGGTGGTTAAAGTTATTCTAAGATCTCTCATTTTCCTTAACCCCACTCAAGTTCAATTAATTCGTGGAAATCCTAGATACACACTAATGACTCCCGAGGAAGTAATCGGGAATTTTGTGAGCTTTGAATGTATGATTAAAGGCTCAAAGAAGATCAACGAGCTTGATGAACCCTCCACGTCTGTCGGCGTTTCGAGACCGGGGGGTCCCTGAGCCGACGAGTGAGTGTGCCGCGTGCCCCAGCCCAGATGGGTCGAGCGCGTGGGCGAGCGCGAAGGGGGGAAGCGAGGCGGCCGGGGATGGGCGTGAGAGAGGTGGAAATCCCGCGGCCTTCGTGTTCGTCCCGCGCCCAGGTCGGGTGCGCTTGAAGTAGGGGGTTACAAGCGTCCACGCGGGTGAGGGAAGCGAGCGGCCCCAAGAGAGCGCCTGCCCCGTCCTCGTCCCCGCGCGGCCAACCTTCTCTAAGAAGGCCCTGGTCCTTCCTTTTATAGGCGTAAGTAGAGGATCCAGGTGTACAATGGGGGTGTAGCAGAGTGCTACGCGTCTAGCAAAGGGAGAGCTAGCGCCCTAAGTACATGCCAATGTGGCAGCCGGAGAGATCTTGGCACCCAGCTGGCGTGATGTCGTGGCTGTCGGAGGAGCAACGGAGCCTGGTGGAGGGACAGCTGTCGGAGCGGTTGCATCCTTGCTGACGTCCCCCTGCTTCCGTAAGAGAGCTGAGAGCCGCCGTCGTCACAGGGCTAGCGGG
The DNA here is from genome assembly GCF_902167145.1 of Zea mays. Lineage (NCBI taxonomy): Eukaryota > Viridiplantae > Streptophyta > Magnoliopsida > Poales > Poaceae > Zea > Zea mays. Next base: position 28,559,397 of record NC_050098.1, on the reverse strand, counting down.
GCGCCATCATTGCCTATCTGTCGGAGCTGGCCAGATGGGACACCGGTCTTGTTCTCTGCGGCCCGAGTCGGCTCAGGGTAGGGTGATGATGGCGCTTCCTGTTGACGTGGCGGGCCTGTGCCCTAGGTCGGGCGACGTGGTGGCTCCTCCGAAGCCGAGGTCGAGTCTGTCTTCAGTGGCCGAGGCCGAGCCCGAGCCCCTGGGTCGGGCGAGGCGGAGGTTGTTCGGCAGAGGCCAGGGCGGAGTCCGAGCCCTGGGGTCGGGCGAAGCGGAGTTCGTCGTCTTCTGGGGCTTAGCCCAAGTCCGAGCCCTGGGTCGGGCGGAGCGGAGTTCGCCGTCTTCCGGGGCTTAGCCCGAGTCCGAGCCCTGGGTCGGGCGGAGCGGAGTTCGCCGTCTTCCGGGGCTTAGCCCGAGTCCGAGCCCTGGGTCGGGCGGTGCGGAGTTCGCCGTCTTCCGGGGCTTAGCCCGAGTCCGAGCCCTGGGTCGGGCGGAGCGGAGTTCGCCGTCTTCCGGGGCTTAGCCCGAGTCCGAGCCCTGGGTCGGGAGGAGCGGAGTTCGCCGTCTTCCGGGGCTTAGCCCGAGTCCGAGCCCTGGGTCGGGCGGAGCGGAGTTTCTTATGGCGCCTTTGGCAGGGCCTTCGTGTTAAATGCTCCTGCAACTTGGTCGGTTGGCGCGGCGATTTAGTCAGGGTTGCTTCTTAGCGAAGGCAAGGCCTCGGGTGAGCCGGAGATGTGTCCACCGTTAAAAGGGGGGCCTCGGGCGAGACGGAAACCCCTCGGGGTCGGCTGCCCTTGCCCGAGGCTAGGCTCGGGCGAGGCGTGATCGAGTCGCTCATACGGACTGATCCCTAACTTAATCGCACCCATCAGGCCTCTGCAGCTTTATGCTGATGGGGGTTACCAGCTGAGAATTAGGCGTCTTGAGGGTACCCCTAATTATGGTCCCCGACAGTAGCCCCCGAGCCTCGAAGGGAGTGTTAGCACTCGCTTGGAGGCTTTCGTCGCACTTTTTTGCAAGGGGACCAGCCTTTCTCGGTTGCATTTTGTTCCGGTGGGTGCGCGCGAGCGCACCCGCCGGGTGTAGCCCCCGAGGCCTCGGAGGAGTGGTTTCACTCCTTCGAGGTCTTAATGCCTTGCGTAATGCTTCGGCTGGTCTGGTTGTTCCCTCATGCGAGCAGGCCGTAGCCCGGGTGCACAGTCGGGGTCCAAGTTCTCGGGCTGGTATGTTGACGCTGTCAACGGTTTGGCCGGAGCCGGGTTTGCGAGAGCAGCCCCCGAGCCTCTGCACAGGGCGAGAGGGCGATCAGGGACAGACTCGGCTTTTTTACATACGCCCCTACGTCGCCTTTCCGCAAGGAGGAGGGGGGGGGGTGCGCCATGTTACCCTCGATGGGCACCGAACATGGTGTCTCCGATGAGCTGCAAGCGGGTAATCCGAGTGGACGTCCGTGCCCCGTTCATTGGGGGTCGGCTAGGGGCCCAGAGGCACGCCCAAAAGTACCTGCGGGTGATCTGCCGGACCTGGTCCCCTGGCGACGGGGTCCGAGGGCTCGATGCCTCCCTCCGATGGGATTCCGTTACAAGATCGCTACCGCTGGTCTCAGAAATGTCCTAGGGTACCTCGGGAGCGCAGCCCGAGCCTTGGTTATGTATCGAACGTACCCCTGGTCATCCCTCGCTCGGCGTCTGAGGCGACTGTGAACCCTTCGGGGGCCAGCCTTCGAACCCCTGATCAGTAATGGGCGTGGAGCCCGAGTAGCCTGAGGCGGCCGTGGAGCCCTTCGGGGGGCCGGCCTTCGAACCTCTGACCAGTAGTGGGTGTAGGGCCCACGCGATCTGAGGCGACTGTTGAACCCCTCGGAGGGCCAGTCTTTGAACCTCTGATCAGTAGGGGGGCTTGGAGCCCGGTTCCTTCACAGGGAAGGATCCTTTTCGGGGTATCCCCCTTTCTCGGTCCCTGTTGCAAGAGATAGAGAAAGAGGAAAAAAGGAAAAGGATACGAAATCGAACGACGTGGCGTACCTTTTTTGGCGCGGTTATTACGGCGAAGGCGAAGCGTCGCCCGCTTATCCTGCCAGAAGCACCGCCCGTCCCGCTGCGGAGTTAATGCGACGGGGCGAGTGGTTGGCGGGGTGGCCGTTGCGCGTGCGCGAGCCGTTCGAGGGACGGATCACGGGTGCGCCGTCTTCACGCCGTGAGAGGAGGCTCTCTTGCTGCCCCTGGATGGGACGTGAGCTTGGCTGACGACGTGACCGCTGCTCCCGCCCGCCTGCCACCGTCATTACTGCCGGCCCACTTTCGGCCGCGTTGACCGTCGCGCCAGGCTGGCGCCGCTGGGTCGCCTCGAGTCGCGGCATTGGTTCCGCAACCGAAGAGGCGCGGCGGTGGCGCAAGTGGTGGTGCAGTTGCCTGCATGCAGCATCCGGCGCGCCGGTTGCGTGACGCGTGGGCCTGGGCCTCCATGCTGGCGCGTTGGGAGTCGGAGAAGCGTGTCCACTTGGCGTGGTTGCATGCCGCCTGCATGGTTGCCCACTCCTTCCACCCGTTGGTCCGGGCAAAAGTGGGGGGTCGCTTGTAACCGCTGGGCGGTTGTGTGCACCACGCGCGGCGCTTTGGCTTCTTCTGCTCTGAGCCAGTTTGCATGACATGCGGGGCCCGGCCCCTGCGCCGCAGGGGAGGGCCTTGGAGCGTGTTGGGGAAGACTCAGCCCGTGGCGTTCGGGGGCGCACGTAGGGAGAGTTGCCTTTAAAAGGTGGGGCGACCCCTTTCGGAAGGCAACCATGTCTTCTTCCTCCCTTATGCGTCGCGTCTTTCCACCTTCCAAGCCCCCGGATGGGGGGTATCCGCCGTCTTTTCGCCTCATCGTTGGAGGAACGCAACTCCGTGGGAGTTGGTACCTTTCAGCCATCGTTCGGCTTCAAGGATTTTCATCACACAGCCCGGTTGCTCCCCTCCGCTGGTGGTCACCCAAGACGGTGACCTCCAGCTCCTGGATGGGGAGAGGCAAACCGGGCTGTGATCCCACCCTCAGCATCGGGGGTGTTCGTCATCCTCGCTGGGGCGGGGAGCGAGGCGAGCCGGGGCTCTACCTCCTGCGCGGGTCGGCGGACCACCTTCTCTTCCAGCTTCTGGTGGTGGCAATTGTCCTCCCGCGCTGCGACGGAGACGTCCTCCAGTCATGCTGGGGAAGGCGAACTGTTGCTGCCCAGCTAGGATGCAACATTCCGTCCTTTCCCTCGCATTCGCGGTGAGGACGGCAGCGAGGATCTGCCGGTGCGCTTGGGAGCGGCCCGCTCTTTGGCTTTGATGGTTGGTTCGTGTCCCTTGAGCGGGACCACGAACGAGAGCCCTCCGGTGGCCGCATCCACCCGGGACCATGGTTGCTGCTGCAGAGGTCGCTGGCGAGCCTCCCGATGTTCGTTGTCCCGCAGGCTCGAGGTCGCTCATACCCGCGGGGACGGAACCGGAGTTCCGTTTGTAAGGGCACTTTGAATGTCAGTGTTTTTTGTTCATTTCGGCTTTCGGGGCCTGAACATGTACGTAACTTCAGCACGGAGCCGTGTTTTTTCCTCATTTTCGAGCGCTAAGACTCGTCTGTCGATTATCTGAACCGCTTCACCAAGCATGAGTCGCCCCGTGTCAAGGTGACGAGTGAGGTATCCGTATCCCGGAGGCGTAGGAGTCCCTCGGCTCGGTCGGCCTTGCTGTCCGAGGCTCCTCTAGCTTAGTTAAAGAGACCCCTCGGCCGCTCTTCGACGAGCCGAGGCCAGGGGTAGCGGTATCAGTATGAACAGAGGCGGAGTCAGCTCGAAAATGAAACCTGGTTGGCCGGAGCCTAACCGGGTCGTCCGTCAGCGGGACCAATGCCGGAGTTGATCAGCCGAGGCCTCGGACCGTGCTGGCGCCCTTGGAAGATGGCTGGCCGAGGCCCCAGGGGTAACCGGCCGAGGCGCCCGCTCGGGCCGGATTCCCGGAGAAGTCCCTGGCAGCGATTGCCCGGGCGTGGTGATGAGTCGTCCTTCGGTGCGGAGACCCTCGGACCGCGTCGCCGTCCGAGGCTAGGTCGGGCCTCGCCGAAGGTGTCGTCAATGCCGAAGGTGTTGCTACCCCCTTCCAGCGTCAAGACCCGAGCCTGCAGGGTCAAAGCGTCTTGTAGCGTGTGCCTTCTGCAGCCGCCGAGGCCAGAACACACACCCTCGCTGTGTTGTAAAGCTGCGTCTCTTTTCCTCTCGTTTCGAGTATCTGGACTTTTTGTCGGTAACAGGGATGTTTGTGCGAGCGAAAGTTGTTTCTCGTGGAAGGTGATGAGTGAGGTATCCGTATCCCGGAGGCGTGGGAGTCCCTCGGCTCGGTCAGCCTTGCCGCTTACGCGTACTCCCACCCGTCCATGAGGCCCTGTCACCGACTCGGTCGAGAAGGCTCGAAAGATCGCTTTGGCAGAAGGGCTTCCGAACGTAAAGACTCGTTCGATCCGCGGAGCCACTGTATCCGAACGCGAGTTACTTATCGCAGAAGGTGATGAGTGAGGTATCCGTATCCCGGAGGCGTAGGAGTCCCTCGGCTCGGTCATCCTTGGCTGCTTACGTGTACTTCGTCGTTTCCAGGACCCACTTTTCAAAGTAGTCAAAAAGCACGAAAGATATTCTAGTAAAAAGAGATCTTTTTTCGAGGAAAATTTTGACGCAGAGGGGGTTTCCCCCCTTTTAGCCCCCGAGGGAGGGTCGGGCTTTGCCGAGGCGAGGCCGACCCTTCCTTGATGACTAAACTTTGCGTGGGTGCGAGGTATATGAACGACTTGAAAACATCTTAAGGGTAGAAGCGACGTAGCTGTTGGATGTTCCAAGCGTTGCCGTAGATCTCGCCTCGGCTGTTGGCCAGCTTGTACGTTCCGGGCTTCAGAACTTTGGCGACGACAAATAGCCCCTCCCAGGGGGGCGTGAGCTTGTGCCTCCCTCGGGCGTCTTGTCACAGTCGAAGCACCAGGTCGCCCACCTGGAGGTCTCGAGGTCGGACCCCTCGGGCGTGGTAGCGTCGCAGGGACTGCTGATACCGTGCCGAGTGCAGTAAGGCCTTGTCCCGAGCCTCCTCCAGCTGGTCCAGCGAGTCTTCTCGGCTAGCTTGGTTGCTTTGATCGTCGTAGGCCCTCGTCCTCGGGGAGCCGTATTCCAGGTCAGTGGGCAAGACGGCCTCGGCCCCGTAGACCAGGAAGAACGGCGTGAAACCCATGGCTCGGCTCGGCGTTGTCCTCAGGCTCCAGACCACCGAGGGAAGTTCCTTTATCCATCGCTTGCCGAACCTGTTGAGGTTGTTGTAAATCCGAGGCTTGAGCCCTTGTAGAATCATGCCGTTGGCACGCTCTACTTGCCCATTCGACATGGGATGGGCTACGGCGGCCTAGTCCACCCGGATATGATGATCCTCGCAAAAATCCAAGAATTTTTTGCCGGTGAACTGGGTGCCGTTGTCGGTGATGATGGAGTTTGGGATCCCGAAGCGATGGATGATGTTGGTGAAGAACGCCACCGCCTGCTCGGACTTGATGCTGTTCAGGGGTCGGACCTCAATCCACTTGGAGAATTTGTCGACGGCGACCAGCAGGTGCGTGTAGCCCCCGGGCGCCTTCTGCAGGGGACCGACAAGGTCCAGACCCCACACAGCAAAGGGCCAGGTGATGGGTATCGTCTGCAGAGCCTGAGCGGGCAGGTGGGTCTGCTTCGCGTAGAATTGACACCCTTCGCAGGTGCGGACAATTCTAGTGGCGTCGGCCACCGCCGTTGGCTAGTAGAAACCTTGCCGGAAAGCGTTTCCGACGAGGGCTCGAGGCGCTGCGTGATGGCCGCAAGCCCCCGAGTGTATCTCTTGCAGGAGTTCCTGACCTTCGGCGATGGAGATGCATCGCTGGAGGATGCCCGAGGGACTGCGGTGGTAGAGCTCCTTCTCATCCCCCAGCAAGACGAATGACTTGGCGCGTCGGGCTACCCGTCGAGCCTCGGCTTGGTCGGGGGGTAGCTCGCCTCGGCGGAGATATTGCAGGTACGGGGTTTGCCAGTCCCGGTCAGGCGTGGCCCCGTTCCGCTCCTCCTCGATGCGCAGCGCCTCGCCCTCGGGGGCCGAGGGTACCTCGGACTGAACCGAGGACACCTCGGGCTGAACCGAAGGCGCCTCGGGCTGAACCGAGGGTGCCTCGGGCTCGGGCGTGTCGTTGATCTTGACGGAGGGTTGGTGCAGATCCCGAGAGAAGACGTCCGGGGGAACCATCGTTCGCCCCGAGGCTATCTTCGCCAACTCGTCCGCAGTCTCGTTGTAGCGCCGAGCGATGTGGTTAAGCTCGAGCCCGTAGAACTTGTCTTCCAGGCGCCGAACCTCATAGCAGTAGGCCTCCATCTTCGGGTCGCGGCAGTGGGAGTTCTTCATGACTTGGTCGATGACGAGCTGCGAGTCGCCGCGAGCGTCGAGGCGTCGGACCCCTAGCTCGATGGCGATTCGCAATTCGTTGATCAGAGCTTCGTACTCAGCCACATTGTTGGACGCCGGGAAATGGAGGCGTAGGACGTAGCGTAGGTGTTTCCCGAGGGGCGAGATGAAGAGTAGGCCCGCGCCGGCCCCCGTCTTCATCAGCGACCCGTCGAAAAACATGGTCCAGAGCTCCGGTTGGATCGGAGCCGTCGGCAGCTAGGTGTCGACCCATTCGGCTACGAAGTCCGCCAAGACCTGGGATTTGATGGCCTTCCGAGGGGCGAACGAGATTGTCTCGCCCATGATTTCCACCGCCCACTTTGCAATCCTGCCCGAGGCCTCTCGGCACTGGATGATCTCCCCCAGGGGGAAGGATGACACCACAGTTACCGGGTGAGACTCAAAGTAATGTCGCAGCTTCCGCCTAGTCAGGATCACCGCGTACAGCAGCTTCTGAACTTGTGGGTAGCGGATCTTGGTTTCGGACAGTACCTCGCTGACGAAGTAAACTGGCCTCTGAACGGGCAATGCATGCCCCTCTTCTTGCCTCTCGGCCACAATCACGGCGCTAACCACCTGAGTGGTCGCGGCGATGTAGACCAAGAGGGCTTCTCCATCAGCTGGGGGCACCAAGATAGGCGCCTTGGTGAGGAGCGCCTTCAGGTCCCCGAGAGCTTCTTCGGCCTCAGGGGTCCAAGTGAAGCTTTTGGCCTTCCTTAAGAGGCGGTACAGAGGCAGGCCTCTTTCACCGAGGCATGAGATGAAACGGCTCAGGGTCGCGAGACATCCCATTACCCTCTGTAAACCTTTTAAGTCCTTGATGGGCCCCATGCTGGTGATGGCCGCGATCTTCTCCGGGTTGGCTTCGATGCCCCGCTCGGAGACGATGAACCCCAAGAGCATGCCGCGCGGAGTAGACGCCTCGGGAGCATCTTCCGTCGGGCGGCCCTGGGGCGGCTTGTCTTTTCGGAAGATGGCCTCGACCGCCTCCTGGCCGGAGGCGAACTTGGTGGCGATGTCCATCAGCTCGCTCGCCCTGGTGGGGGTCTTGCGACCCAACTTGCTCACCAGGTCGCGGCAGGTGGTGCCGGCAAGGAACGCGCCGATGACATCTGAGTCGGTGATGTTGGGCAGCTCGATGCGCTGCTTCGAGAATCGCCGGATGTAGTCCCGAAGAGACTCTCCCGGCTGCTGTCGGCAGCTTCGGAGGTCCCAGGAATTCCCAGGGCGCACATACGTGCCCTGGAAATTACCGGCAAAGGCTTGGACCAGGTCATCCCAGTTGGAGATCTGCCCCGGAGGCAGGTGCTCCAACCAGGCGCGAGCGGTGCCGGAAAGGAACAGGGGGAGGTTGCGGATGATGAGGTTGTCGTCGTCTGTTCCACCCAGTTGGCAGGCCAGGCGGTAGTCCGCGAGCCACAATTCCGGCCTCGTTTCCCCCGAGTACTTTGTGATAGTAGTCGGGGGTCGGAATCGAGTCGGGAACGGCGCCCGTCGGATGGCCCGACTGAAGACCTGCGGACCGGGTGGTCCGGGCGAGGGACTTCGATCCTCCCCGCTATCGTAGCGTCCCCCTCGCCTGGGGTGGTAGCCTCGGCGCACCCTTTCATCGAGGTGAGCCCGACGGTCGCGTCGACGGTGCTCGTTGCCGAGGTGGCCCGGGGCCGCAGGCGAAGTGTTGCGCGTGCGCCCGGTGAAGACCGAGGCTTCCCGCATGAATCGGGAAGTCGCGGCATGAGGTTCCGAGGGGTACGCTTGCCTTCGGGAGGCAGTGCTCTCGGCCCGTCGGACCGCGGCGTCTTCCAGGAGATTTTTAAGATCTCCCTGGATTCGCCGACCCTCGGTGGTGGATGGCTCCGGCATCGTGCGGAGGAGCATCGCCGCTGCGGCCAGGTTCTGACCGACCCCGCTGGATGCAGGTGGTGGCCTGACCCTGACGACATCGGCGACGCGGCGCTGGAGACCCTAGGGCAGGTGACGTATTTCTCCGGTCGGAGGTTGGCCCGCCCATACCTGCCTGACGTCCCGGCGGATCGGCTCAAGCGCTCCTGCTCCCTCGTCGAGCCTGGCCTGCGCCCCGCAGACTTGCTCGAGCTGTGGGTCGTAACCCCCCGCCGGAACGGGGACCACAGCTAGCTCCCGCGGGATGTCGGCACGAGGCGCCGGCCTAGGGAGATCACCATCCTCCGGCATGCCGAGACGGTTGTCTTCGGAGGGATCCCCTAGCTCGACGTGGAAACATTCGCGGCTTGGGCCGCAGTCCTTGTCGTCAAGGCTGCGGCTACCGTCGGAACAGTCAGAGAGGCAGTAGTCACATGCGGCCATAAAGTCCCGCATGGCACTGGGGCTGCCAAATCCAGAGAAATCCCAGCAGATGCTGGGATCGTCATCTTCCTCGGACCCAGAGGGCCCGTAGGTCGAGACGTCCGTCAATCGGTCCCAAGGCGACCGCATACGAAACCCCAGAGGGGTTGCACTCGCCTCAACGAGAGCACCCGCCAAAGCGTGGTCGCTAGGCGGGTTGAGGCCGAGTCGAAATGATGTAGGATGGGAATCAGTCAGTACCTTTTGGTCGACGAGGAGCGACGTAGTCACGTTGGGGGCTGATCGCGTCGTCGTCCTAGGTACGAGGGCGACGTCCTGCAAGCTTTCCGCGAGCGTGCTGGCGTCGTCCACTTGCTCGGGATTGGCGTGTCGCGGGGGGACGACGCTCGCCTTCGTCTCAAACGCGAGGTCGATGCCCGACGAAGCGCGGCCTCCCGCCTGGCCTTGGTTGCCCCGCCTCCTCCTCCGTTGACGGGGGAGAGGACGAAGCAAGCTCGAATGTCGTTCTTCCACCACGCAGAGAAGATGTCGTCGATTTCACCGCCGGCGGGCGGGTTGTCGACCGCCATTGTCGTTGTCGCGCGGCGGTGGAAGGAGTATCATGTCGTAGCTGCCGTCGAGGGACATGAACTCGAGACTCCCGAAACGGAGCACCGTCCCGGGTTGGAGAGGTTGTTGGAGACTGCCCATCTGGAGCTTGACGGGAAGCTGTTCGTCAACACGCAGCAGGCCCCTACCTGGCGCGCCAACTGTCGGCGTTTCGAGACCGGGGGGTCCCTGAGCCGACTAGTGAGTGTGCCGCGTGCCCCAGCCCAGATGGGTCGAGCGCGTGGGCGAGCGCGAAGGGGGGAAGCGAGGCGGCCGGAGACGGGCGTGAGAGAGGTGGAAATCCCGCGGCCTTCGTGTTCGTCCCGCGCCCAGGTCGGGTGCGCTTGCAGTAGGGGGTTACAAGCGTCCACGCGGGTGAGGGAAGCGAGCGGCCCCAAGAGAGCGCCTGCCCCGTCCTCGTCCCCGCGCGGCCAACCTTCTCTAAGAAGGCCCTGGTCCTTCCTTTTATAGGCGTAAGGAGAGGATCCAGGTGTACAATGGGGGTGTAGCAGAGTGCTACGCGTCTAGCGAAGGGAGAGCTAGCGCCCTAAGTACATGCCAATGTGGCAGCCGGAGAGATCTTGGCACCCAGCTGGCGTGATGTCGTGGCTGTCGGAGGAGCAACGGAGCCTGGTGGAGGGACAGCTGTCGGAGCGGTTGCATCCTTGCTGACGTCCCCCTGCTTCCGTAAGAGAGCTGAGAGCCGCCGTCGTCACAGGGCTAGCGGGGCGCCATCATTGCCTATCTGGCGGAGCTGGCCAGATGGGACACCGGTCTTGTTCTCTGCGGCCCGAGTCGGCTCGGGGTAGGGTGATGATGGCGCTTCCTGTTGACGTGGCGGGCCTGTGCCCTAGGTCGGGCGACGTGGTGGCTCCTCCGAAGCCGAGGTCGAGTCTGTCTTCAGTGGCCGAGGCCGAGCCCGAGCCCCTGGGTCGGGCGAGGCGGAGGTTGTTCGGCAGAGGCCAGGGCGGAGTCCGAGCCCTGGGGTCGGGCGAAGCGGAGTTCGTCGTCTTCTGGGGCTTAGCCCAAGTCCGAGCCCTGGGTCGGGCGGAGCGGAGTTCGCCGTCTTCCGGGGCTTAGCCCGAGTCCGAGCCCTGGGTCGGGCGGAGCGGAGTTCGCCGTCTTCCGGGGCTTAGCCCGAGTCCGAGCCCTGGGTCGGGCGGAGCGGAGTTCGCCGTCTTCCGGGGCTTAGCCCGAGTCCGAGCCCTGGGTCGGGCGGAGCGGAGTTTCTTATGGCGCCTTTGGTAGGGCCTTCGTGTTAAATGCTCCTGCAACTTGGTCGGTTGGCGCGGCGATTTAGTCAGGGTTGCTTCTTAGCGAAGGCAAGGCCTCGGGCGAGCCGGAGATGTGTCCGCCGTTAAAAGGGGGGCCTCGGGCGAGACGGAAACCCCTCGGGGTCGGCTGCCCTTGCCCGAGGCTAGGCTCGGGCGAGGCGTGATCGAGTCGCTCGTACGGACTGATCCCTGACTTAATCGCACCCATCAGGCCTCTGCATCTTTATGCTGATGGGGGTTACCAGCTGAGAATTAGGCGTCTTGAGGGTGAAAGGGAAATGTGCCCTTGGGCCATTTCTAAGTATTTTGGTGATTGAGTGTCAACACAAGTGCTTAAATGTGAAAATATGCCCATGGATGAACAATGTGCAAATCACAAGTAAAGGTATGTTTCTAAGCCTTAGTACATTAGTTTTGTGTACTAACATCTTGTCTAAGTGTTAGAAACAGGAAGAAGAAGAAGAGAAGAAAGTTGGCTGTGTACAGCCAACAGGCTGTTTCGGTCTGGGGCACCGGACTGTCCGGTGGTGCACCGGACAGTGTCCGGTGGTGCACCGGACAGTGTCCGGTGCGCCAGGCTGCCTCGGCCGAAGAGGCTGCTCTCGGGTTTTTCTCCGGCGACTTCGGCTAAAATTCACCGGACTGTCCGGTGCGCACCGGACTGTCCGGTGAGCCAACGGTCGGCCGGGCCAACGGTCGGCCGCGCGATCGGCGCGCGACACGTGGCCGAGCCAACGGTCGGAAGGAAGCACCGGACTGTCCGGTGTGCACCGGACTGTCCGGTGCACCAGATCTGCAACGGTCGGCAACGGTCGGCTTCGCCAATTAAGGAAAGGAATCAGGCACCGGACACTGTCCGGTGTGCACCGGACTGTCCGGTGCGCCCGACGACAGAAGGCAAGAATAGCCTTCCAGATGTGCTCTCAACGGCTCCTAGCTGCCTTGGGGCTATAAAAGGGACCCCTAGGCGCATGGAGGAGAAGACCAAGCATTCTTTGAGCACTCTTGATCACTCACACATCAATCTCGCGCACTTGTTCGACATTCTAGTGATTTGAGCTCCGTTCTAGTGTGCTAGTCTTTTGAGCTCAAGTCTGGGTCTTGTGTGTGCGTATTCGCTGTGATCTTTGTGTTGTGTGTGAGTTGCTAATCCCTCCCTTGCTCCGTGATTCTCTGTGAACATCTTTTGTAAGGGCGAGAGGCTCCAAGTTGTGGAGATTCCTCGCAAACGGGATTGAGAAAAGAAAAGCAAGAACACCGTGGTATTCAAGTTGATCATTGGATCACTTGAGAGGAGTTGAGTGCAACTCTCGTCCGTTGGGACGCCACAACGTGGAGTAGGCAAGTTTTGTACTTGGCCGAACCACGGGATAACCACTGTGTCATCTCTGTGATTGGATTCTTGTGGTTATTGTGTTTTGACTCCTCTCTAGCCACTTGGCCATACTTGTGCTAACTCTTAACAAGTTTTTGTGGCTTAAGTTTTGAAGTTTTACAGGATCACCTATTCACCCCCCCCCCTCTAGGTGCTCTCAATTGGTATCGGAGCCGTTCTCTTCAAGAAAGGGACTGACCGCCCGAAGAGATGGATCCTAAGGGGAAGGGAATTGTGATCAACGACAAGGAGGAGTCCTTCGTCAACGAGCCAAGGGATGACAAGTCCAATGACTCGGGCTCGGGCCACAAGCGAAGAAATGGGAAGAAGAAGAAGACAAGATGCATCAAGGAGATCGTCTACTACGACAGCGATGAGTCCTCTTCTTCCCAAAAGGACGACGACCACGACAAACAAAGGAAACCGGTTAATTCTAACTTTTCTTTTGACTACTCTCGTATTCCGCAAAGTTCAAATTCACATTTGCTTTCCATTCCACTCGGCAAGCCCCCACACTTTGATGGGGAGGACTACGGATTTTGGAGCCACAAAATGCGTAGCCACCTATTCTCTCTCCATCCTAGCATATGGGAGATTGTAGATAGTGGAATGCACTTTAATAGTTCGGATAGTCCTATATTCATTAATGAGCAAATCCATAAGAATGCACAAGCTACTACTGTTCTTCTAGCCTCATTGTGCAGGGATGAATATAATAAAGTGAGTGGCTTGGATAACGCCAAGCAAATCTGGGATACCCTCAAGATCTCTCATGAGGGAAATGACGCTACCTTGCTCACCAAAATGGAGTTGGTGGATGGCGAGCTTGGACGGTTCGCTATGATAAGGGGCGAGGAGCCAACTCAGACATACAACCGGCTCAAGACCCTTATCAACAAAATAAGGAGCTACGGAAGCACGCGATGGACGGACCACGACATCGTCCGACTAATGCTCAGGTCCTTTACCGTTCTTGATCCTCATTTGGTGAATAATATTCGTGAGAATCCCAGGTACACCAAAATGTCGCCCGAAGAAGTCTTAGGAAAATTCGTCAGCGGGCGAATGATGATCAAGGAGGCAAGGTATGTGGACGACGCCTTGAATGGACCGATCAACGAGCCGCAACCTTTTGCTCTCAAAGCCACAGGGAACAAGGAGGCGCTACCCAGCAAGGTGGCGCAAATTGAGGCGGCCGGTCTTAATGAAGAAGAAATGGCCCTCATTATCAAGAGATTCAAGACGGTGCTAAAGGGTCGCAATGGACAGCCAAGCAAGACTAAGACCAAGGGGAAGCGATCATGCTTCAAATGCGGTAAGCTTGGTCATTTTATTGCTAACTGTCCCGATAATGATAGTGACCAGGAAAAGGGAAACAAGAGGGAAAAGAAGAAGCATTACAAGAAGGCAAAGGGCGAGGCGCATCTAGGCAAGGAGTGGGACTCGGATTGCTCCTCGTCCGACTCCGACAGTGAAGGACTCGCCGCCACCGCCTTCAACAAATCAACCCTCTTCCCCAACGAGCGTCACACATGCCTTATGGCAAGGGAGAAGAAGGTATGTACTCGCAACTCTACCTATGCTTCTTCAAGTGAGGACGAATCTAGTGATGAGGATGAAGTAGATTATTCATGTTTGTTCAAGGGCTTAGATAGATCTAAGATAGACAAAATTAATGAATTAATTGATGCCTTGAATGAAAAGAATATACTTTTAGAAAAGCAAGAGGATTTGTTGTATGAAGAGCATGATAAATTTGTTGAAGCACAAAAATCCTATGCTTTAGAAGTTAAAAGAAATGAAATGCTTTCTTTTGAACTATCTACTTGTCATGAAACCATTTCTACTTTGAAAAGTGTCAACAATGATTTAAATGCTAAATTAGAAGTAGCAAATAAATCCAATTCTTGTGTAGAAAATGTTGAAATTTGCACTAGGTGTAAGGATGTTGATATTAATGCTTGTAGTGAACACTTAGTTTCTATTGCAAAGTTAAATAATGAAGTGGCTAGTCTTAATGCCCAACTTAAGACTAGCAAAAGTGAATTTGATAAGTTAAAATTTGCAAGGGATGCCTACACAATAGGAAGACATCCCTCAATTAAGGATGGGCTTGGCTTCAAGAGGGAAGCCAAGAACTTAACAAGCCATAAGGATCCCATTCCCGCCAAGGAGAAAGGGAAGGCCCCTATGGCTACTAGTGCTAAAAGGAACCATGCATTTTTGTATCATGATAGAAGACAAACTAGAAATGTAAGTCATGATGCTTTTGATTCATATGTTTATGATTCTCATGCCATGTTTGCTCCTAGTTCCTCTTATGTGTATGATAGAAATGTTACTAGGAGAAATGTTGTTCCTAAAGGAAATGCTATTCATCATGTGCCTAGAAGGAATGTTATTCATGCTCCTAGGAAAATAGCAAATGAACCTTCTACAATTTATTGTGCTTTAAATACTTCCTTTGCAATTTGTAGAAAGGGTATGAAGGTAATAGCTAGGAAGTTAGGGGCAAGATGCAAGGGAGATAAAACTTGCATTTGGGTCCCTAAGGATATATGTGCTAACCTTGTAGGACCCAACATGAGTTGGGTACCTAAGACCCAAGCCTAAATGTGCCTTGCAGGTTTATGCATCCGGGGGTTCAAGCTGGATTATCGACAGCGGATGCACAAACCATATGACGGGGGAGAAGAAAATGTTCACCTCCTACGTCAAGAATAAAGATTCCCAAGATTCAATCATATTCGGTGATGGGAATCAAGGCAAGGTAAAAGGGTTAGGTAAAATTGCAATTTCCAATGAGCATTCTATTTCCAATGTGTTTTTAGTAGAGTCTCTTGGATATAATCTGCTATCTGTGAGTCAATTATGCAATATGGGATATAACTGTCTATTTACAAATGTAGATGTGTCTGTCTTTAGAAGAAGTGATGGTTCACTAGCTTTTAAGGGTGTATTAGACGGCAAACTTTATTTAGTAGATTTTGCAAAAGAAGAGGCCGGTCTAGATGCATACTTAATAGCTAAGACTAGCATGGGCTGGCTGTGGCATCGCCGCCTAGCACATGTGGGGATGAAGAACCTTCACAAGCTTCTAAAGGGAGAACACGTGATAGGTCTAACTAATGTTCAATTCGAAAAAGATAGACCTTGTGCAGCTTGTCAAGCAGGGAAACAGGTGGGAGGCTCTCATCACACCAAAAATGTGATGACGACATCAAGACCCTTGGAGCATATGGACCTTTTTGGACCCGTCGCCTATCTGAGCATAGGAGGAAGTAAGTATGGTCTAGTAATTGTTGATGACTTTTCCCGCTTCACTTGGGTGTTCTTTTTGCAGGATAAGTCTGAAACCCAAGGGACCCTCAAGCGCTTCCTCAGGAGAGCTCAAAATGAGTTTGAGCTCAAGGTGAAGAAGATAAGGAGCGACAACGGATCCGAGTTCAAGAACCTTCAAGTGGAAGAGTTCCTTGAAGAGGAAGGGATCAAGCACGAGTTCTCCGCTCCCTACACACCACAGCAAAATGGTGTGGTAGAGAGGAAGAACAGGACGCTCATCGATATGGCGAGGACGATGCTAGGAGAGTTCAAGACCCCCGAGTGCTTTTGGACGGAAGCCGTTAACACTGCTTGCCACGCCATCAACAGGGTCTACCTTCATCGCCTCCTCAAGAAGACGTCGTATGAGCTACTAACCGGTAACAAACCCAATGTATCGTACTTTCGTGTATTTGGGAGTAAATGCTACATTCTAGTGAAGAAGGGTAGAAATTCTAAGTTTGCTCCCAAAGCTGTAGAAGGGTTTTTGTTAGGTTATGACTCAAATACAAAGGCGTATAGAGTCTTCAACAAATCATCGGGTTTGGTTGAAGTCTCTAGCGACGTTGTATTTGATGAGACAAATGGCTCTCCAAGAGAGCAAGTTGTTGATTGTGATGATGTAGATGAAGAAGATGTTCCGACGGCCGCTATACGGACCATGGCGATTGGAGAAGTACGGCCACAGGAACAAGATCAACCTTCTTCCTCAACTATGGTGCATCCCCCAACCGAAGATGACGAACAGGTACCTCAAGTGGAGGCACTTGGTCAAGGGGGAGCACAAGATGAGCAAGTGATGGAGGAAGAAGCGCAACCGGCACCTCCAACCCAAGTTCGAGCGATGATTCAAAGGGATCATCCCGTCGATCAAATTCTGGGTGACATTAGCAAGGGAGTAACTACTCGATCTCGATTAGTTAATTTTTGTGAGCATTACTCTTTTGTCTCTTCTATTGAGCCTTTCAGGGTAGAAGAGGCCTTGCTAGATCCGGACTGGGTGTTGGCCATGCAAGAGGAGTTAAACAACTTCAAGCGCAATGAAGTTTGGACACTGGTGCCTCGTCCCAAGCAAAATGTTGTGGGAACCAAGTGGGTGTTCCGCAACAAACAAGACGAGCACGGGGTGGTGACAAGGAACAAGGCTCGACTTGTGGCAAAAGGTTATGCCCAAGTCGCAGGTTTGGACTTTGAGAAGACATTTGCTCCTGTGGCTAGGCTAGAATCAATTCGTATCTTGCTAGCATATGCCGCTCACCATTCTTTCAGGTTGTACCAAATGGATGTGAAGAGCGCTTTCCTCAACGGGCCAATCAAGGAGGAGGTGTATGTGGAGCAACCCCCTGGCTTCGAGGATGAACGGTACCCCGACCATGTGTGTAAGCTCTCTAAGGCGCTCTATGGACTTAAGCAAGCCCCAAGAGCATGGTATGAATGCCTTAGAGACTTTTTAATTGCTAATGCTTTCAAGGTTGGGAAAGCCGATCCAACTCTTTTTACAAAGACATGTGATGGTGATCTGTTTGTGTGCCAAATTTATGTCGATGACATAATATTTGGTTCTACTAACCAAAAGTCTTGTGAAGAGTTTAGCAGGGTGATGACGCAGAAATTCGAGATGTCGATAATGGGCGAGTTGAACTACTTCCTTGGATTCCAAGTGAAGCAACTCAAGGACGGCACCTTCATCTCCCAAACGAAGTACACGCAAGATCTGCTAAAGCGGTTTGGGATGAAGGACGCCAAGCCCGCAAAGACTCCGATGGGGACCGACGGACACACCGACCTCAACAAAGGAGGTAAGTCTGTTGATCAAAAAGCATACCGGTCAATGATAGGTTCTTTGCTTTACTTATGTGCTAGTAGACCGGATATTATGCTTAGCGTATGCATGTGTGCTAGATTTCAATCCGATCCTAAGGAGTGTCACTTAGTGGCGGTGAAGCGAATCCTTAGATATTTAGTTGCTACGCCTTGCTTCGGGCTCTGGTATCCAAAGGGGTCTACCTTTGACTTGGTTGGATACTCAGACTCCGACTATGCTGGATGTAAGGTCGATAGGAAGAGTACATCAGGGACGTGCCAATTCTTAGGAAGGTCCCTGGTGTCATGGAACTCTAAGAAACAAACATCCGTTGCCCTATCCACCGCTGAGGCCGAGTACGTTGCCGCAGGTCAGTGTTGCGCGCAACTACTTTGGATGAGGCAAACCCTCCGGGACTTTGGCTACAATCTGAGCAAAGTCCCACTCCTATGTGATAATGAGAGTGCTATCCGCATGGCGGAAAATCCTGTTGAACACAGCCGCACAAAGCACATAGACATCCGACATCACTTTTTGAGAGACCACCAGCAAAAGGGAGATATCGAAGTGTTTCATGTTAGCACCGAGAACCAGCTAGCCGATATCTTCACTAAGCCTCTAGATGAGAAGACCTTTTGCAGGTTGCGTAGTGAGCTAAATGTCATAGATTCGCGGAACTTGGATTGAATTGTAGCATACATGTGTTTATGCCTTTGATCATGTTCATTCTGCATTTTGTTGTTTATTGTGGTGCTCAAGTTGTACAAACACTCCCTGGACCTCACAAGTCCGTTGCAAAGTGATGCACAGTTTTAGGGGGAGATGTGTTACAACTTGACCCTTTGAGACTAACCATATGCTTGAGTTTGTTTGCCTTAGACTCGAAGGAGAATTGAAAGGGAAAAGGTGGACTTGGACCATGAAAGACTTCCACTGCACTCCGATGAGAGGGTAACTAATTCCAAGTTCATCTCATGAACTCTCACTGCCATTTGATCTTAATTGAAGATTTTTGTGAGGCAATGGGGTTAAAGGGCCAAGATTGATCCCGTTTTGGTGCTTGATGCCAAAGGGGGAGAAAATAAAGGCCAAAGCGATAAATGGATCAGCTACCACTTGAGAGATTTTGAAAACAGTAGAATAGAGCTTTTTGTTTTAGCAAAACTCTTTTATTATGTCTCTTGTCAAAAGTTGGCTTCTTGTAGGGAGAAGTGTTGATTATGGGAAATAGGGGGAGTTTTTGAAATCTTTGATCAATCTCTTTTGGAATGACTCTCTTTATGCTTCAACATGTGTGTTTGACTTAGAGATAGAGATTTGAGTTTGATTTGCAAAAACAAACCAAGTGGTGGCAAAGGATGATCCATATATGCCAAAATTGAATAAAACTCAAAGTCAGTTTTTATTTGAAGTGATTTTGCACTTGTTCTAGTTGCTTTATGTTGTGTTGGCATGAATCACCAAAAAGGGGGAGATTGAAAGGGAAATGTGCCCTTGGGCCATTTCTAAGTATTTTGGTGATTGAGTGTCAACACAAGTGCTTAAATGTGAAAATATGCCCATGGATGAACAATGTGCAAATCACAAGTAAAGGTATGTTTCTAAGCCTTAGTACATTAGTTTTGTGTACTAACATCTTGTCTAAGTGTTAGAAACAGGAAGAAGAAGAAGAGAAGAAAGTTGGCTGTGTACAACCAACAGGCTGTTTCGGTCTGGGGCACCGGACTGTCCGGTGGTGCACCGGACAGTGTCCGGTGGTGCACCGGACAGTGTCCGGTGCGCCAGGCTGCCTCGGCCGAAGAGGCTGCTCTCGGGTTTTTCTCCGGCGACTTCGGCTAAAATTCACCGAACTGTCCGGTGCGCACCGGACTGTCCGGTGAGCCAACGGTCGGCCGGGCCAACGGTCGGCCGCGCGATCGGCGCGCGACACGTGGCCGAGCCAACGGTCGGAAGGAAGCACCGGACTGTCCGGTGTGCACCGGACTGTCCGGTGCACCAGATCTGCAACGGTCGGCAACGGTCGGCTTCGCCAATTAAGGAAAGGAATCGGGCACCGGACACTGTCCGGTGTGCACCGGACTGTCCGGTGCGCCCGACGACAGAAGGCAAGAATAGCCTTCCAGATGTGCTCTCAACGGCTCCTAGCTGCCTTGGGGCTATAAAAGGGACCCCCTAGGCGCATGGAGGAGAAGACCAAGCATTCTTTGAGCACTCTTGATCACTCACACATCAATCTCGCGCACTTGTTCGACATTCTAGTGATTTGAGCTCCGTTCTAGTGTGCTAGTCTTTTGAGCTCAAGTCTGGGTCTTGTGTGTGCGTATTCGCTGTGATCTTTGTGTTGTGTGTGAGTTGCTAATCCCTCCCTTGCTCCGTGATTCTCTGTGAACATCTTTTGTAAGGGCGAGAGGCTCCAAGTTGTGGAGATTCCTCGCAAACGGGATTGAGAAAAGAAAAGCAAGAACACCGTGGTATTCAAGTTGATCATTGGATCACTTGAGAGGAGTTGAGTGCAACTCTCGTCCGTTGGGACGCCACAACGTGGAGTAGGCAAGTTTTGTACTTGGCCGAACCATGGGATAACCACTGTGTCATCTCTGTGATTGGATTCTTGTGGTTATTGTGTTTTGACTCCTCTCTAGCCACTTGGCCATACTTGTGCTAACTCTTAACAAGTTTTTGTGGCTTAAGTTTTGAAGTTTTACAGGATCACCTATTCACCCCCCCCCTCTAGGTGCTCTCAGAGGGTACCCCTAATTATGGTCCCCGACAACGTCCGAAGCACAACCTGTGGCATTCAAGGCGACGGAGGAGAAGAAGGAGGAGTCTACACCGAGTAGACAACCAATTGACGCCTCCAAGCTCGACAATGAGGAGATGGCTTTAATCATCAAAAGCTTTCGCCAAATCCTCAAGCAACGGAGGGGGAAGGACTACAAACCCCGCTCCAAGAAAGTGTGCTACAAATGTGGTAAGCCCGGTCATTTTATTGCAAAATGTCCTATATCTAGTGACAGTGACAGGGGCGACGACAAGAAGGAAAAGAGGATAGAAAAGAAGAAGTACTACAAGAAGAAGGGTGGCGATGCCCATGTTTGCCGGGAGTGGGACTCCGACGAGAGCTCCACTGAGTCCTCCTCCGACGAGGACGCCGCCAACATTGCCGTCACCAAGGGACTCCTCTTCCCCAACGTCGGCCACAAGTGCCTCATGGCCAAGGACGGCAAAAGGAAGAAGGTTAAATCTAAATCCTCCACTAAATATGAATCCTCTAGTGATGATAATGCTAGTGATGAGGAAAATAACTTGCGTACCCTTTTTGCCAACCTTAACATGGAACAAAAAGAAAAATTAAATGAATTAATTAGTGCTATTCATGAGAAGGATGACCTTTTGGATTCCCAAGAGGACTTCCTAATTAAAGAAAACAAGAAACATGTTAAGGTTAAAAATGCTTATGCTCTAGAGGTAGAAAAATGTGAGAAATTATCTAGTGAGCTAAGCACATGCCATGACACTATTGCCAACCTTAGAAATGAAAATGCCAAATTAATTGCTAAGGTTGATTCTCATGTTTGTGATGTTTCAATTCCCAATCTTAGAAATGATAATGATGATTTGCTTGCTAAGATTAAGGAATTGAATGATTCTCTTGCTAGCCTTAGAATAGAAAATGAAAATTTGATTGCTAAGGCTAAAGATTTTGATGTTTGCAATGTTACTATTTCCGATCTTAGAGATAAAAATGATATATTACGTGCTAAGATTGTTGAACTTAATTCTTGCAAAACATCTACATCTACCGTTGAGCATGTGTCTATTTGTGATAGATGTAGAGATATTGATATCAATGCTATTCATGATCACATGGTATTAATTAAACAACAAAATGATCATATAGCAAAATTAGATGCCAAAATTGCCGAGCATAACTTAGAGAATGAAAAATTTAAATTTGCTAGAAGTATGCTCTATAATGGGAGACGCCCTGGCATCAAGGATGGCATTGGCTTCCAAAGGGGAGACAATGTCAAACTTAATGCCCCTCCTAAAAATTTGTCTAACTTTGTTAAGGGCAAGGCTCCCATGCCTCAGGATAACGAGGGTTACATTTTGTACCCTGCCGGTTATCCCGAGAGCAAAATTAGGAGAACTCATTCTAGGAAGTCTCACTCTGGCCTTAATCATGCTTTTATGTATAAGGGTGAGACATCTAGCTCTAGGCAACCAACCCGTGCCAAGTTGCCTAAGAAGAAAACTCCTAATACATCAAATGATCATAGCATTTCATTTAAGACTTTTGATGCATCTTATGTGCTTACTAACAAATCCGGCAAGGTAGTTGCCAAGTTTGTTGGGGGCAAACACAAGGGCTCCAAGACTTGTGTTTGGGTACCCAAAGTTCTTGTATCTAATGCCAAAGGACCCGAAACCGTTTGGGTACCTAAAGTCAAGAACTAAAATTGTTTTGTAGGTTTATGCATCCGCGGGCTCAAGTTGGATACTCGACAGCGGGTGCACAAACCACATGACAGGGGAGAAGAAGATGTTCTCCTCATATGAAAAGAACCAAGATCCCCAACGAGCTATCACATTCGGGGATGGAAATCAAGGTTTTGTCAAAGGATTGGATAAAATTGCTATATCACCTGACCATACTATTTCCAATGTTTTTCTTGTAGATTCTTTAGATTACAATTTGCTTTCCGTATCCCAATTATGTCAAATAGGCTACAATTGTCTCTTTACTGATGTTGGTGTCACTGTCTTTAGAAGAAGTGATGATTCAATAGCATTTAAGGGAGTGTCAGAGGGTCAGCTATACTTGGTAGATTTTGATAGAGCTGAACTCGACACTTGCTTGATTGCTAAGACTAACATGGGTTGGCTCTGGCACCGCCGACTAGCCCATGTTGGAATGAAGAATCTTCACAAGCTTCTAAAGGGAGAGCACATTTTAGGACTAACAAATGTTCATTTTGAGAAAGACAGGGTTTGTAGCGCATGCCAAGCCGGGAAGCAAGTTGGCACTCATCATCCACACAAAAACATCATGACAAGTGACAGGCCACTTGAGCTCCTTCACATGGATTTATTCGGCTCGATTGCTTACAAAAGCATCGGCGGGAGTAAGTACTGTCTTGTTATTGTGGATGATTATTCTCGCTTCACTTGGGTGTTCTTTTTGCAGGAAAAATCTCATACCCAAGAGACCTTAAAGGGATTCTTAAGACGAGCTCAAAATGAGTTCGACTTGAGGATCAAGAAAATTAGAAGCGACAACGGGACGGAGTTCAAGAACTCTCAAATTGAAGGCTTCCTTGAGGAGGAGGGCATCAGGCATGAGTACTCTTCTCCCTACACGCCACAACAAAATGGTGTAGTGGAGAGGAAGAATCGAACTCTATTGGACATGGCAAGAACCATGCTTGATGAGTACAAGACACCGGATCGGTTTTGGGCCGAGGCGGTCAACACCGCCTGCTACGCCATCAACCGGTTATATCTACACCGAATCCTCAAGAAGACATCTTATGAACTCCTAACCGGTAAAAAGCCCAATATTTTATATTTTAGGGTTTTTGGTAGCAAATGCTTTATTCTTGTTAAGAGAGGTAGAAAATCTAAATTTGCTCCTAAAACTGTAGAAGGCTTTTTACTAGGATATGACTCAAACACAAGGGCATATAGAGTCTTTAACAAGTCCTCTGGACTAGTTGAAGTTTCTTGTGACGTTGTGTTTGATGAATCTAATGGCTCTCAAGTAGAGCAAGTTGATCTTGATGAGATAGGTGAAGAACAGGCTCCGTGCATCGCGCTAAGGAACATGTCCATTGAGGATGTGTGTCCTAAGGAATCCGAAGAGCCTCCACATGCACAAGATCAACCATCCTCCTCCACGCAAGCATCTCCACCAACTCAAAATGAGGATGAGGCTCAAGTTGATGAAGGAGAAGATCAAGACAATGAGCCACCTCAAGATGACGGCAATGACCAAGTGGGAGATGCAAATGATGAAGAAAAGGAGGATGAACAAGAACCAAGGCCGCCACACCCAAGAGTCCACCAAGCAATCCAAAGAGATCACCCCGTCGACACCATCCTCGGCGACATTCATAAGGGGGTAACTACTCGATCTCGTGTTGCACATTTTTGTGAGCATTACTCTTTTGTTTCCTCTATTGAGCCACACAGGGTAGAGGAAGCACTTCAAGATTCGGATTGGGTGGTGGCGATGCAAGAGGAACTCAACAACTTCACTAGGAATGATGTATGGCATTTAGTTCCACCAAAATGTTGTAGGAACCAAGTGGGTCTTCCGCAACAAGCAAGACGAGCATGGTGTGGTGACAAGGAACAAAGCTCGACTCGTGGCCAAGGGGTATTCACAAGTCGAAGGTTTGGATTTTGGTGAAACCTATGCACCCGTAGCTAGGCTTGAGTCAATTCGCATATTATTAGCCTATGCTACTTACCATGGCTTCAAGCTTTACCAAATGGACGTGAAGAGTGTTTTCCTCAATGGACCAATCAAGGAAGAGGTCTATGTTGAGCAACCTCCCAGCTTTGAAGATAGTGAGTACCCTAATCATGTCTATAAGCTCTCTAAGGCGCCTTATGGGCTCAAGCAAGCCCCAAGAGCATGGTATGAATGCCTAAGAGATTTCCTTATTGCAAATGGCTTCAAAGTCGGAAAGGCCGATCCTACTTTATTCACTAAAACTCTTAACAATGATTTGTTTGTATGCCAAATTTATGTTGATGATATCATATTTGGGTCTACTAACGAATCCACTTGTGAAGAATTTAGTAGGATCATGACACAAAAATTCGAGATGTCTATGATGGGGGAGTTGAAGTATTTTCTAGGATTCCAAGTCAAGCAACTCCAAGAAGGCACCTTCATTAGCCAAACGAAGTATACTCAAGACATTCTAACCAAGTTTGGAATGAAGGATGCCAAGCCCATCAAGATACCCATGGGAACAAATGGGCATCTCGACCTCGACACGGGAGGTAAGTCCGTGGATCAAAAAGTATACCGGTCGATGATAGGTTCATTGCTTTATTTATGTGCATCTCGACCGGACATTATGCTTTCCGTTTGCATGTGTGCAAGATTCCAAGCCGACCCTAAGGAATCACACCTTACGGCCGTAAAACGAATCTTGAGATATTTGGCTTATACTCCTAAGTTTGGGCTTTGGTACCCTCGAGGATCCACATTTGATTTGATTGGTTATTCGGATGCCGATTGGGCAGGGTGTAAGATTAATAGAAAGAGCACATCGGGGACTTGCCAGTTCTTGGGAAGGTCCTTGGTGTCTTGGGCTTCAAAGAAGCAAAATTCGGTCGCTCTTTCTATCGCCGAAGCCGAGTACATTGCCGCAGGCCATTGTTGCGTGCAATTGCTTTGGATGAGGCAAACCCTACGGGACTATGGTTACAAAATTAACCAAAGTTCCTCTTCTATGTGATAATGAGAGTGCAATCCGCATGGCGGATAATCCCGTTGAGCATAGCCGCACTAAACACATAGCCATTCGGTATCATTTTCTTAGGGATCACCAACAAAAAGGGAATATCGAGATTGCATACATTAATACTAAAGATCAATTAGCCGATATCTTTACCAAGCCACTTGATGAACAGACTTTTACCAAACTTAGGCATGAGCTCAATATTCTTGATTCTAGGAATTTCTTTTGCTAAACTTGCACACATGGCTCATAAGTATACCTTTGATCATGTCTCTTTTATATATGCTATGACTAATGTGTTTTCAAGTATATTTCAAACCAAGTCATAGGTATATTGAAAGGGAATTGGAGTCCTCGGTGAAGACAAGGCTTCCACTCCACTCAACTACTCATCCTTCGCCGTCGCTCTGCATCACTCTCCAACTTTGGTATAATCCTCACTCATTTATTTTATGACCAAAGGAGGAGAAAGTACTTCTAAGGGCTCTAATGATTCCGTTTTTGGCGATTCATGCCAAAGGGGGAGAAAATATGAGCCCAAAGCAAAAGGACCGCACCACCACCTAATTTTAAAATTGGAGATTTTCAATTGATCAATTTCAAATTGGTATCCTTTTATGTTCCAAAGGGGGAGGAAGTAATTTTTCAAAATGGATATATCAAAAACCCTCTTGAACACTAAGAGGAGAATCTCATTTAGGGGGAGTTTTGTTTAGTCAAAGGAAAAGCATTTGAAACAGGGGGAGAAAATTTAAAATCTTGAAAATGCTTTGTAAAATCTTATTCATTTACCTTTGACTATTTGCAAAAAGAACTTTGAAAAGGATTTACAAAATAATTTGCAAAAACAAAACATGTGGTGCAAGCGTGGTCCAAAATGTTAAAATAAAGAAACAATCCATGCATATCTAGTAAGTGATATTTATTGGCTCAACTCCAAGCAACCTTTGCACTTACATTATGCAAACTAATTCAATTATGCACTTCTACATTTGCTTTGGTTTGTGTTGGCATCAATCACCAAAAAGGGGGAGATTGAAAGGGAATTAGGCTTACACCTAGTTCCCAAATAATTTTGGTGGTTGAATTGCCCAACACAAATAATTGGACTAACTAGTTTGCTCTAGTGTACAAGTTATACAGGTGCCAAAGGTTCACACTTAGCCAATAAAAAGACCAAGTATAGGGTTCAACGAAAGAGCAAAAGGGGCAACCGAAGGCACCTCTGGTCTGGCGCACCGGACTGTCCGGTGTGCCACCGGATAGTGTCCGGTGCACCACCGGACATGTCCGGTGCACCAAAGAACTCCAACTCAAACTCATCACCTTCGGGAAGTTCCAGAGGCAACTCCACTATAATTCACCGGACTGTCCGGTGTACACCGGACAGTGTCCGGTGCTCCAAGGAAGAGCGGCCTCCGGAACTCGGCAGCCTCAGGAATTTAATTCGACCGCTCCGCTATAATTCACCGGACATGTCCGGTGTACACCGGACTGTCCGGTGTAACTGCGGGGCAACGGCTACTTCAGGCGCCAACGGCTCCCTGCGACGCATTTAATGCGCGCTAGCGCGCGCAGAGGTCAGGCACGCCCATGCTGGCGCACCGGACATTCTACAGTACATGTCCGGTGCGCCACCGGACATCCAGGCGGGCCCAGAAGACAGAGCTCCAACGGTCGGAACCCAACGGCTTTGGTGACGTGGCTGGGGCACCGGACATGTCCGGTGTGCACCGGACTGTCCGGTGCGCCATACGACAGACAGCCTCCACCAACGGTCAAGTTTGGTGGTTGGGGCTATAAATACCCCAACCACCCCACCATTCATTGCATCCAAGTTTTCCACTTCCCAACTACTTACAAGAGCTCTAGCATTCAATTCTAGACACACTCAAGAGATCAAATCCTCTCCCAAATTCCACACAAAGCTTTAGTGACTAGTGAGAGAGATTTGCTTGTGTTCTTTCGAGCTCTTGCGCTTGGATTGCTTTCTTCTTTTTTGATTCTTTCTTGCGATCAAACTCACTTGTAATTAAGGCAAGAGACACCAATCTTGTGGTGGTCCTTGTGGGAACTTTGTGTTCCAAGTGATTGAGAAGAGAAAGCTCACTCGGTCCGAGGGACCGTTTGAGAGAGGGTAAGGGTTGAAAGAGACCCGGCCTTTGTGGCCTCCTCAACGGGGAGTAGGTTTGAGAGAACCGAACCTCGGTAAAACAAATCCGCGTGTCTCACTTCATTATTCGCTTGCGATTTGTTTTGCACCCTCTCTCGCGGACTCTATTATATTTCTAACGCTAACCCGGCTTGTAGTTGTGATTATTTTTGAGAATTTCAGTTTCGCCCTATTCACCCCCCCTCTAGGCGACTTTCAAGAGGAATAGAATATGAGTATGCACTTGTTCTCTACTTGCTTGTTACCTTGGTGTAATCCTTAGGAGCATAGAGGGGTCTATTTATAGCCCCAAGGTCTAAAATATCCGCCGCTAAAAACTGCCTAGATCCGCTCTCCTCAGGGCACCGTACTAGATCCTGTAGCAGCTCTTATGGGATCCTGATTGACGCCTCTTTCTGTGGATGGCACCGGACTGGTCCGATGTACCACCAAACAGGTACATGTTAGATAGTTATTATCATATCATTGCTTGTTGAGATAGTTGTTGAACCCAGGCGGTCCGGTGCACCGGACCCTCGGGGTCCAATGATTTTTTGGCAAAACTTGAGGCTGGCATGTTCACTATATGCGATCTGATGCACCACCGAACCAGTCTAGCACACCAGGCCATCGAACCCATCTTCTAGCACCTCTGGTAAACCGATTCAGTGCACACTGGACCGAGTCATGTAGAGGGTCTGGTGCTCCGAGACAGGTTGAATTAAAGTACTTTCTTCATCAAGTCTTTTCCATTAAATGTGGCTAACCTTGAGGACATACTTGTGACTTAGACAAACATTATTAGAGTATAATCCAATTGACTAAGCCATGGGTACACACATTTTTCTCCTCTTCTTCGTAGCTTTCCTATTTCAGCTCAAACGGGCACCAAAAGTGACACTTTCACAAGAACTGAGTTAAATGACCAAATCAAGTACCAAAAACAATTTAAAATGTGTATGCAACTTATTCAAATGCTCAAACCTTTCATACATAACCTTTTTCAACATGTTGCCCTTTCTGGCCTCATTTGAGCTTGGTGTTGGATTCCAAATCCTCAAGATGCTTAACTTGATTTCTTCTGCCATACCTTAAGTTCTAACACCTTCTAATGGTCACAAAGAACCTTTTTCACACTCTGACTTTGATACTCTTGACCTTGTGACCATGTCTTCACTAGGTAGGGAATCTTGAGCCTTATGACTTGAACCATCAAACCATATGAGTTACTCCTTGTGGCTTCAAGTCATGTTGTTATGTCGTGGTCTTTAATGCACCATGCCTCTTCTCAGCTTGATCAACCTTGAGCCTTGCAAGAACCTCTTCTTCACCTTAGCTTCAGGTACCTCGGTCCTCTTGACCTTCTCCCTTGCTCTAGTCCCTCAAAGTCCTTCTTGCCTTTGTCCTTGATTCACTCAGCTATCTCCAAGTCATGTACATTGAATCCCCAAGTGTTGATTTGCATGTTAATTAGTGTGACAAGCTAGACCCATAACTTGGGTGCCACAAGAATCAATCAAATGGTTCACTACAACTAGCCATGGGTATACTACTAGAGTACCCCTCACACTTTGTGAGGTGGGGTCAAAACTCTCACAATATCATTAGTTGGAGGTGCCAGCACTCTCCCTCAACAACCACAACTACTCCAAGTTGTATAAGTGGTAGCAACCACCAAGAGTAGCAAGCAATTTTTAGCCCAATCGATAAACTAGAGCCACTTAGTGCAAAACTTCAATATAAATACACTAGATATCTCTTACTCTCACTTTGGATCAAGCACGAGTCAAGAGATGAATGAAAGGTATTCTTGGATGCTCACAAGTGTGTTGGTTTGCTTAGAATACCAAGATAGCTCCCAAAGAGATGGACAAAAAACTATTTATAAGCCCACTCCAAGAACTAGCCATTGAGCTGACTGACTAGGAACTCTATGTAGGCATTAGATTATTCTGATGCCTAGCATATCCCACCATCATATTATGCATTTGGACTAAACTAAGGCATATCTTATAACATGATGTTCACCAACAAACACCATTAGGTCTATCCCATGGCTTCATGCTCGTAGTCATAGAAAACTAGTCATTAACTCCCCTAACAACTAGTGTAACACATACTCTAATGCTCGTGTAATAGTCAACCATCAAATCAAACTGATGGTCAAGCAGAGAGTTATGGAAACGATTTTTCTGCATTAGAATGTTCCTAGTCCAATGAAGTTTGTTTATGCACCCTCTTTAAAACTGCTAATTCATGGAATACGATTGACCATAATACAACAAAGCCAAACCCTAGGCACTGTTAAACTCCTCTCTACATGGCTTATACTCCGATGCACTCTATTTGGACCCATCAGATCAATTTGATAGTCACACAGAGGTTGCATTCAGCTTCTTTTCAACCCCATTTTCAAAAGTGCTAACTACTATATGTGCAAGTGAGTTAGTATTTTTACAAATAATTTTCAATGGGTTTTGACTTATATCTCACCATGTTTCTAGGTATAGGGCATATTCAATGTATTTTGACACTTAGTGGCACTTAGACAACCTATTTGACTTTAGAGCTCTCCTCTTAGCACTATGACTATCTATCATAAACTCGAACACACTTTGTATTATGTCTTGACCAACAAAACAAAATCCTCATATATATCTTTGTCTTCACTCCATAGGTTTTTTCTCTTCCTTCGTTTCCAAATTAGAGCCTCCTCCACTTTGATTGGTCACCCTTATTTTTTCCATATAGGAGCTTCCTCCATTTTGATTGAGAATCCTTCATGCATCTTCAAGCCTTGCTTTCCATCTTGGTGTGGATATAACTTAGTTTAATCACACACTTAATAAAAAGTTAACCTAGATGTTTAACTTGTGTTTTTCCTCAAAAATATGACATGGCTATTTTCCACAGAAAATAAAACAAATACAACAATAAATAGTTAAACACATGTTATAAAAATAAGAAATTGGGTAATGTGCCATAAATTAAGTTTTAGAAAATTATACTCTACTTTATGGCATGTTTAACAACCCAAATAGTTGGATAACGTCACGTAGTTCACCTTATGAAAACATTAGTTTATTTTGTGTAGTTACATTGTCTTGTTAAAAAGTGAATTAGGGTTATTTCATAAAAGTAACTTGGTAGTGTTGTACTATAACTTTATTATGGAGGAAAAATAGGTTGTGTAGGAGCCAATTGGTCCTAAGCAACATAATGACATTATCCTATGATTAGGGATGGCAGCGGGTCGGGTTGTAGTCGGGTATAATAATACTCGACCCGATATTGTACCCGAGACTTCTACAAATATTCATACCCGTCAAGTCAATCGGGCGAGGAATTGTACCCGTGTCCATCGGGTACCCGGTGGATATGTTATTGTAGTCTAAATAATACTATGGAAAACTGGTAAGCAACATTACATTTCATGACAGCTGATGAGCAACATCATCGATTTAGGGCATGTTTGGATCGCAGCCTCACCTGCCACACTTTGCCTAACTTTTCTGCCTAAGGTTAATTCTTCAATTCGAACGACTAACCTTAGGCAAAGTGTAGCATAGTTAGCCACGAACCAAACAGGCCCTTAGTTCATGTGACTACCTGACTGGGCGTAGAGCTGGCGGGTCGCTGGAGCTTGGGAGTGGAGCTGGCGGCGCAGCGCCACGTCGAGTCTGGCACAGATCTTAGGTGGGGCCGAGGCGGCGATCTTTCGGCCTAGGCGACGGCCCGGTGCAGTTCTCCCTCGAAACGTGCGGAGCTCTACGGGCGGCGCGACGTCGACCTCTGAGCCTCCAGCGTGAACCATAGGCGAGGACGGGGCGATGCACCATGGCCCACGAGGAGTGGGTGGCTGTGTGGGAGCTACAGTAGGGAATAGTTTGGGGATCGAGGATTTGAGGGTGGGGCTGGCCGGTGGATGGAGCACGAGCATAACGCATGGATAACCAAGCGTGGTATGACTTATGTTTCTTTTTTTTGGGCTTTGGCTAGATGGGCCTTATTTTCTGAATACGGTCCATATAAAGCTTTGAATTGGTATCTCGGGTATCCACTGGATACCCACGGGTAAAATATGGTATTCATACTCTACCCGGTATATTTTGGATACCCGACCTGACAATACCCACGGGTAAGTTTTAATACCCATATCCATGTCCATCGGGTATGAAACCCGCGGGTATCCATACCCACGGGTCTGACTGCCATCCCTACCTATGATTCTTACTAGCATTGCTATTCTTGTTAAGACGCCCTATATAAGTTGACTGATGCTT
Organism: Zea mays; assembly: GCF_902167145.1. Lineage (NCBI taxonomy): Eukaryota > Viridiplantae > Streptophyta > Magnoliopsida > Poales > Poaceae > Zea > Zea mays. The sequence goes on along the minus strand of NC_050098.1, from coordinate 28,528,339 downwards.
TTATTGCTCACGGAAAAGATGATTTCTACTTTGATTCATTATTGCAAACATGACATGAATAATGAACTATATATTAGTCAATAATGCATTCATGTTGTACTATTAGGGCTATAACATTAGGTTCGGGTTATGTAGTTCCATCTTTGTCAATTAAGGATCATACTTTATTAGCTAGTAGGTCAAGTTTTAATGTACCAACCACATAGTAGCTGAATGGGCCAAGGAAAGCGATACACTTCCTTATCCTAAGGGAATTGTTTGTAGTTTGCTAAATGGATTGACTAGCTTTCTAGGTAGTAGTCGGAGGCAAAGCTATTTTAACTCGTGGTTTACATGGCTTTACCATGAGACATGGGTTCCTCAAGAGACCATAGTAGACGAGTGGGGAAAAGGTTGCCATGAATAACCACTTAGGGTGCATGTGTCGTGTGTTTGGATTACTCTGCTTGATGTAAACCAATTCAATAGCAAATTCTACTTGATTACTCACCAACATCATAGTTAATGTAGGAAAATATGTTGGCTTATGAAAAATGAATTATTGTTACTTGCTTATTATATTTGTCAACATGTTTGAATTTAACTAGCATACATGATGGATTACCTAATGTTAATGGTTTAATTACTTTGATGTTTCTAAAACTCTAAACCCTAATGATTTAGTTAGTACAATTTTTCCAAGAAAGTTAACCAACTAGCCAAACAACCTTTGCATATCCTTGAGTGTTGGGGCCGACAAGTATATCACCTAGTCAAGGAAATCTTATGGATTACCCGTGTACTCAGGATTCATCCCCAAAATGTTGTAGATGATTTACATGAAGAACTTGATGATGCTCATTGAGATTTGGGATATTCCTTGTGGCCATTATATTCTGGTTAAGCTTACTCATGTGGACTATAGGTACATCCTTGTGGGCTCATTGATGACTCCCTTTGTTGCTTCGTTTTTCATTTATTTTAACTTATTGATGTCATCTTGTACTTTTCTGATGTGAACATAGTTAAGCTCATGCGTTTATATTGTATCTCGCCAATCTACCTATGCATGCTTTTGATATACTAGAGCTACTAGAACTTCTGTTGTCTTAAACTTATGTTGTAATAAATTTAAATTCTAAAAACATATGTGATATATTTGAAATTGTTTGTGAAAGCTTGTAAAATTACTTAGTATTGTGATCTTGGATGTGCTAAAAACATGTAAGATTCAGGTTCTTTCTTTAGTTGGGCTCACGAGACTATCAAATTTGACTTGTTTTAAGTGTGGTTAGGATATTAATGATGATGAGTATACTTGGGTTAGGTTAAACTCGATGATTACACCATAAAAATTTCTCAATTTTACGGATAGAAAAGGAGAACCATTAATTTCTACATGGGAAATTCTCTAGTGACATCCTTGGCTTAATTGTTTATCTCTAGGATATATATATACCTCCTTGCCTCTCCTTTAATCCCTACATCTCTTACAAATATAAGTATTCATTTAGCTTTTAGATGATTTAGTTTCCGGAAACGCCTTTAATTCATGGACAAAAGTTCCAATGAAGGCAAATAAATTATTAGATTTAGAGGGGGAAATATATTTTGGAAATAACTTCCTCTTTTGTGGTAATTAATCTTTTGGTTTGCAACCTAACTTTTGATTCAATAAAAAGCTTTTAACTTATACTCAACTCCTTCTAATTGAGCACCCTATGAATAAAAAAGAATGCACACTCCAAATTGTCTCCTAATACTTTTATATCAAGAAAAGAGATAAGAGATATGGCTAGAGTCAGACATGACAACGATACGTGAAGTCATGCTTACGGTGGTTGAAGACAAGTCTTCGATATGGCATTGAAGTTGGGAGTAGAGGTGATGACACGAGATGAGGGTGTTGGTAGTTGGAGAGTCGAAAAACGTAGGGAGGGGTTGAGCCATGAAGATGAGGAAAGCACATCGGTCAACTTATAATGGAGTAGGCTCGCAATGTACTTACTCTATTCCAAATTATAATCCATTTTATTTTGATATATATATATATATATATAAGTTTTGTTATGTATATAAATACTATACTATATCTAGATATATAAGAAAAACTAAGTTTCTAAAAATCTAAAATAACTTATAATTCAAATGGAGGAAGTAGGTGGCATGAAAATAATATGGTAAGGAGAATTTTTTGGATCTAAGTAAATTGTTGAATGAAGGCTTTGATCAACACAACAGATGGTAGATAAGGTTCAGGGTTTTAGGGTTTAGAATTTAGGGTTCAGGCACAACAGCTCGTGGGGCCAAGGCACGACTGTGGCTTGGGAGCACGGTTGTGGCTCGGGAGGATGGCTACGCACGGGCCAGGCACGGTGGCTCGCGAGTAGGGATGTTCCTAAAACATCCGACTTGTATCATAAATCTAATATTTTAGCATTGATATACATAGAATTTAAAGTTAATTTTTGGCAATGTTATTAAAAATATCATGAAGTATTTAAATAATTTTTATATAATTTTTTATGTACATTATTTTCTCCCTATAACAAAAAAGGTGAAAAACATCCGAATCCGTATTCGGATAGACATCCGAATTTTATATCAATTATTTAAAAATGTATAGAATGAATTTAATGTTTATTTTTTGTGAAGATTAATAGCCTCAATGCTAAAAAAAGAATATAAATTTACATAGCAATTCTATATGTTATTTGTTCACAATCGAAGAAAGAAGACAAAAAATTTAACATCCAAATAAATATCCGGATCCATCCTTACTCGCGAGGCTAAGGCACGACGACGGCTTTGACGACGATGGCACGAGCGACGATGGGACCAAGGCACGACGGTCGCTCCAACAACGATGGCGAGTGCGATGTGGCACGAGAGACACCGGCGATGATGGCGCTAGAGCATGGCTGTGACGGCACATAGCGGCACAACAACACGATGGAGGCGATTGTGCTGCAGAAAAATTTGAAGTGCACGAACCGTGATGAAAAAAGAGATTGAGTAGACCCAATATAATCTTCTTTCCGGCGGCCAGTCAACGGCTAAAAAAAATAACGATTTATCCATGGAAAGTAACCTATTTTCGACGGCTATTGAACAACCACAAAAAATAGCAATACAGTTTTCAGCCGCCGTATTTCAGCTGCCAAAAATTTAGAAATTTTCGGTGGCCATGTATCAGCCGCCGAAAATTATATGGCTAATTTCAATGGCTATCCATTGACATTGAAATTTAGGCCCTGCTTGTTTCAACTTTTTTCAGCTTCTAGCCACCAAAAGTTGTTGCAAACTATCAAATCCCCAACTTTTTAGATTGTTGTTTTGAGAATCGCTTTGGTGAAAACTGTTTAAAATCAACATGAACATATATAGAATCGACCGAGTCGTTCTGATAGTATGAGTCTGTCACTTTATATATTCTAAACTCTATGGATCCATTTATCTTCCGCCCCACGTAATCCCAACGGTACTCAAATTCTTCATGTAGCTTTTTTTTATTATGGAAACAAAAAATGTTCCAGTCTTTTGCAGTCTCATGCATACGGCTATTACAAACTGATAATTAACTGAACATCCAATATAGAATAAAGGGAAACATCCTTAGGTAGTATTGGACCTCCATCCATGTCACACGAAGATCTTCATGGCCACTACCTCTAATGCTCAACACACTTCAAGGACCTCGAGTTGGTCTTCTTTCTGCAATAATCTCTATAATCTGACCAGTATGCCCCCCCTAGAAAAAACTTATACAATTGATGGTATTGGTTTAAAAGAAAAGACTGAAAGGGAAATGTGCCCTTGGGCCATTTCTAAGTATTTTTGGTGATTAAGTGTCAACACAAGTGGACTTATGCATAGTGATGGACAAAGTGCAAATCAAGAGTAAAGGTATGTTTCTATGACTTAGTACATTGTTTTAGAGACTAATGTATTGTGTCTAAGTGCTGGAAACAGGAGAAATCAAGTTGGAAAGAGATGGCTTTGTTCAGCCAAAGACAGCTCGGTCTGGGTGCACCGGACTGTCCGGTGGTGCACCGGACAGTGTCCGGTGCGCCAGGCCGGAGTCTGTCAACTGGCTGCTCTCGGGAAGTAATTAACGGTGTACGGCTATAAATCACCGGACTGTCCGGTGAGCCAACAGTCGGCCGGGCCAACGGTCGGCCGCGGAATCCGCGCGTGACGCGTGGCAAGAGCCAACGGTCAGAAGGGGCACCGGACTATCCGGTGTGCACCGGACAGTGTCCGGTGCGCCAATGGCTCCAAAGCGCCAACGGTCGGCTTCGCCAAATAAGGAAGGAGATCCGCACCGGACAGTGTCCGGTGGTGCACCGGACTGTCCGGTGCGCCAGGCGACAGAAGGCAAGAATTTCCTTCTTGAAATGCTCTCAACGACTCCTAGCTGCCTTGGGGCTATAAAAGGGACCCCTAGGCGCATGGAGGAGTACACCAAGCAATACTTGAGCATTGTTGATCACTCACACTTCATTCTTGCGCACTTGTTCGACATTCTTAGTGATTTGAGCTCCGTTCTAGTGAGAACCTCGAGAAACTGTCTTGAGCTCAAGTCTTGATCTTGTGTGTGCGTATTTGTTGTGGTTTTGAGTGTGTTGCTTCCCTCCCTTACTCTTGTGCTTCATATTGATTCTTGTTGTAAGGGCGAGAGACTCCAATTTGTGGAGATTCCTCGCAAACGGGAAAAGAGTAAAGAAAAGAAGAACACAGTGGTATTCAAGTTGATCATTGGATCACTTGAGAGGAGTTGAGTGCAACTCTCGTCCGTTGGGACGCCACAACGTGGAGTAGGCAAGTTTTGTACTTGGCCGAACCACGGGATAAATCCTCGTGTCTCTTGTGCTTGTCTTACTGTGTCTATTGTGTTTCACAAGAGCTCTCCTCTCTACTCACTTGATTCCATTGCTCTAACTGTTAATCAAGTTTGTGGTGTTAAGTTTTAAGTTTTTACAGGATCACCTATTCACCCCCTCTAGGTGCTCTCAAAGACTACATCATTACGACAAAGTCAAATAGACCAAAATATTGTCGCCACCCTAATTAGGTGTTTTTTCCTATGTGTGGTTTTCTTGTTAGCATACCAATTTCCAGTTAAATGATTAATACTACTAGGTCTCTCTATATGTAAAGCAAAGTTAATGATTCTCTCAATATTTCTAGCAACATTGCAATCAAAGAAAAGATGCTGGATAAGTCTCATTTTGGTTACAACAACTTCATTTCGTACTGCCTTTCCACCTGCGTTTAACTAGGTTATCTTTAGTGAGAATAACACACATCTCCCTAAGTATCACAAAAAAATTAATTTTAAGAGGCAATTTTAGTTTCCAAAGCAATTTATTAAGATTTAAGGGAGGGTATTTATTAGAAGGAAGTACATTGATCAAACAGAGAAAATTCCATCATTATGGTCCCCCATAGAAATTTGTCACTCGATTGTCGCAAAAAAAGTTACCAGTAAATTTGATAAATTTTGGATACCGGTCTGTTTTAACTCATCAAGAATAGCACGACGAAATAATAGATTGCGTACGTTTTCATTCATAACATCTCTCACTAAAGCATTTTTTACACACGCTATTAAAATGGTTCGGAAACTGATCCTTAAGCGGTCTATTCATATCCATCTATCGTTCTAAGATTCTTCCTGTACGTAGATTCTTTCCGATTAAATTCTCATGAAAAATTAAAAACAAACAGGTCCTTAAACTAGTCGCCGGAAGTTCTCGCTTTTGCTGTAGTTGTAGTGTCGATGCATGGGTGGAAACGTGGACAGATAGATTCATGAAATGTGGACAACCCACCTGGTCCAGAGCATCATGATACATTGATACACGTGGCACGCTGCCCACTGATGCCCTCAGCTTTGAAGCTAACGTGTCAAGTGTGGCCGGCCCCTGCATTGCGTCGTGCCAATCGTCCAAGTCCCATGGCAAAAACCCAGCGCTTTGTGCCGCCGCCGTCCGCCGGCCCCTCTGCCCTTGTACGTGCACCTAGACACATCGTCATCGATCATCACACGCAATCGACACAAGAAGTTAATAAACAGCCCAAGGACGCAGAGATCAGCTGATCGAGAAGGACTTGTACTACTACTCAGTATTGTCGTCACATGCACATATATGTACATAAAGAGCTAGCTACCTGAGCTCTACCCAAGGTCGCGTTGATCGATCGATCATGGCGCGGTTCGTGGACCCGCTGGTGGTGGGGCGGGTGATCGGCGAGGTGGTGGACCTGTTCGTGCCCTCCGTCTCCATGACCGTCGCCTATGGCCCCAAAGACATCAGCAACGGCTGCCTCCTCAAGCCGTCCGCCACCGCCGCGCCGCCGCTCGTCCGCATCTCCGGCCGCCGCGACGACCTCTACACGCTGGTATATATATGCTGGCACTTGTCTGCTCGATCTGTGCCTCCAGTTGACATGCATGGATGGATTGCACAACTTGCTGCGTGTCGCAGATCATGACGGACCCAGATGCGCCTAGCCCCAGCGACCCGACCATGAGGGAGTACCTCCACTGGTATGAACTGCTACAGCATGCTACGTACTTGTGTCATGATCTGGCAGCGTGTGTCGCCAAAGAGTAGATGCACTGTATATTTGTACGTACTACTCATTAAATTATACTGTATGTATGTATGTGTCCAGGCCAGTTGCCTAATTTCTATTCTCTTGCATTGTTGCCACACATGCATGGATGTTTAATTTCTCGGTCCCAGCGTGAATTTGTGGCGTGCAGGATAGTGACTAACATACCAGGAGGAACGGATGCAAACAAAGGTGAGTTTAATTTAAAGATAATTACTTAATTAGTTATCTACTTATGTACTCTCTCTCTCTCTATTTTAAAATTTAACATATTTTGATTTTTTTAGATACATTGTTTTCCTAAATACATAGCTTGTACACATAAGTGCATGTGTGTCTCGAAAGAAACAAAATATGTTATAATTTTTAATAAAGGAAATATCAAATAATCAATTTAACAAAATATGTTATACCACAACTGCATGGCACAAACTTCCATGTGAGCCGTGATCGCGCCGTTCCCGAGTTGGCGCCGCCAGCACGTACTACGCGCTGCCACTGCACGGCACATGTCGCCGCACGCCAAGCGTCGTCGGCACAGAAGCGTTGACACCTGTTGGGGGCTACTACTGGTGTGTGCTGCAGGTGAGGAGGTGGTGGAGTACATGGGCCCGCGGCCGCCGGTCGGAATCCACCGCTACGTGCTGGTGCTGTTCGAGCAGAAGACGCGTGTGCACGCGGAGGGTCCCGGTGAGCGCGCCAACTTCAACACACGCGCGTTCGCGGCGGCGCACGAGCTCGGCCTCCCCACCGCCGTCGTGTACTTCAACGCGCAGAAAGAGCCGGCCAACCACCGCCGCCGCTAGCTAGTAGCTCCAACAAGGGCGCGCCAGCTGAGCTGCGTGCGTGCAACCCACCACACAGCCGCCGGCGAAGGCTGCCTATATGACCGGCGAATAAAAAGTCTTACTGCACCGTCCGTAAGCGTACTCTCTGTTGGTATATGCTTGTCTTCAGGCTCTTGAGTCTATCTACTTAAATGTGGTTACCACTGAGTAATAGAAGCAGTTGGCGCTTCGATCGATCATTCTAATATCCGTACGTGTCAATCATTCCTGTTTCCATCATCTTGCATTTGAAGACGCATTGGTTCTACACCAAGGTGTGGTAGGCCCACTTTGGAATTTTCGGGAAAAAAAGAAGAAGTTTCTGTTCGTACTTTTTTCCCTGTGAGAAAATGAAGCGATTCACTGAAATTCCTGTATAATTTTCTATAAAATTTGCGTTCCAAAGGGCCCTTACAGTTGGATCAGTGGTGGGCTTTCTGACTTTTGAAGTTTAGTTTGGTTGTTTACTGAGCAGTTTATCCATACCATTCCCATGTTCGAACTCCATTTTACGAACAATACAGTTTATAGTGCAAAACAGTGGCACAAAAATAGAGTAAACTGCTTTAGTCTCTATTCCCTCGAGAGGTGACTAAAAGGAACTAAATCATATTAATTCTCTCTTTTGCCTCTTATTTATTTCAGTTGCATTAATGATAGGAGAATGATAATTAATACATTCTGAATACTTTTAGTCACTCATACCAAACGAGTAGGGACTAAACTTTAGTCTCTAAACTAAACTTTAGTTCTGGACTAAGAAACCAAACAGTCCCTAACAGCAGTTGGCGCTTCGACCATTTTTCAGAGGTGTCAAATCATGCCTATCTTGATAATTTCACAAATAAGGATATGTTCATTGCATGGTGTTGAAGGTCTAAAGAAATCCGTAACGTATAGAAGGAGACCTAATTTTATGTAGAAACACATAAAAATGCCACAATATAAAGTGAAGTGATCAATTTCAACATTAGGGCATCATTACTTCATACAACCCTAGAATAAAATAGTATAGACTCATATGATCCAATTCTCTCATATGCACATCGATGTGTATGTAAAATTAACCTTGATTGACGACATATGTATGTAAAATTAATCACACGACTGTTCTACTCCCTTCCATATGGTCTAAGCAATGCTTTATGAGACCATCTGTGTGCATGAAAATGATGGATTTATTATCTGCATGATTTTTAGATGCTATGTGTCGGCCATCAAATAGAGGTCCATGTGAGTGAATTGAAGCCTAGATCAATGCATTTTTACATTTTTATTCCCTTCGCCCCAGGCTCTTGTTTCCCATATGCGCACAGCATCAACCTCATTCACCTCTATCTCCTATCAAATCCTTGTCTTTCTCTAAAGATCCTCCTAAAGTCGCTACAAATCAAAGATAGATTTAGAGATATGGTGTCGAATCAAGGTGTGGCTGCCCATTACAAGTTTATCCTACTACCAAGCATGAGAGTCCTCCTAGTGGGTGACTAACAAAATACCAAATAAACCAAGTTGCACCCCACTAAGAAATGAGTCCAATACCTATTTGAAAGTCTCCCCTTATGCCATCTTTTAGGTAAGCAAGCCACAACCGTGGTTCATCTAATTAATTAGTCAAGCCAAAGCCCATATGAGTCTTGTTACTCAGCAAATCGATCCTTAATGTGAGGTAAGTTGAGCAAAATGGAACCCAAAAACATGCTCAGATCTCCAGTTCCATGTTGCTAAAAGCATCTTTTAAATTATAGTTCCATAAGCCATTAGTCATCATAAAACATCGGTGGTGTTTGAGCACTAGCTTTATGAAAGTCGCCTAGAGGGGTGTATAGGTGGAAACTGAAATTTACAAACTTTAAGCACACTACAAGCCGGGGTTAGCGTTAGAATAAAATCCGAGTCCGGGAGAGAGGGGAAAACAAATCAACCAAGAAAATAAAGCAGATGACACGGTGATTTGTTTTACCGAGGTTCAGTTCCAAAGAACCTAGTCCCCGTTGAGGTGGTCACAAAGACCGGGTCTCTTTTAACTCTTTCCCTCTCTCTCAAACGGTCACTTAGACCGAGTGAGCTTTCTTCCTTGATTTCCCGGGTCACTTAGACCCTGCAAGGACTACCACACAATTGGTGTCTCTTGCTTCGCTTACAAGGCTTTGAGAGTAAGAATGAGAGAAAGAAGAAAGCCAACCAAGCAACAAGAGCAACAAAGAAACACAAGACGATCTTCTCACAAGACCTAAAATACTAGAGTTGAATTGTGGACTTGGATTTGATAGGAGGCTTTGATTTGTGTCTTGGAGTGTAGTGTATTGCTCTTGTATTGAATGCACTGTTGTGAATGCTTGGATAGTTGGAGTGGAGGTGGTTGTGGGGTATTTATAGCCCCCAACCACCAATTCAACCATTGGGGAAGGCTGCTGTCGATGGGCGCACCGGACGGTCCGGTGCGCCAGCCACGTCACCCAACCGTTAGGGTTCTGACGGTTTCGACCGTTGGAGCTTTGTCTTCTGGTGGCACCGGACAGTCCAGTGTCGCACCGAACAGACATTGTTCACTATCCGGTGCGCCTTCTGCGGCTGCTATGACTTCTGCGCGAACTGTCCACGTACTGTAGCTCTGTCAGACGACCGTTGGAGTCGACCGTTACGCTGCCTAGCCGGATAGTCCGATGGCACACCGGACAGTCCGGTGAATTATAGCGGAGCGGCTCTTCTGAAACCCGAAGGTGGCAAGTTCAGACTCGTACGGCCCTGGGCACTGGACAGTCCGGTGCGCCAGACCAGGGTTCTCTTCGGTTTCTTTTGCTCCTTTCTTTTTCAACCCTAACTTGATCTTTTTATTGGTTTGTATTGAACCTTTAGCACCTGTAGAATACATAATCTCGAGCAAACTAGTTAGTCCAATTATTTGTGTTGGGCATTCAACCACCAAAATTATTTATAGGAAAAGGTTAAACCCTATTTCCCTTTCAATCTCCCCCTTTTTGGTGATTAATGCCAACACAAACCAAAGCAAATATATAAGTGTAGAATTGAACTAGTTTGCATAAGGTAAATGCAAAGGTTATTTGGAATTAAACCAATTTTTAACTTCTACTAGATATGCATGGTTGGTTTCTTTTATTTAACATTTTGGACCACGCTTGCACCACTTGTTTTGTTTTTGCAAATTCTTTTGCTAAATAATTTCAAAGTCTTTTTTGCAAATAGTCAAAGGTATATGAATAAGATTTAGAGAGGCATTTTCAAGATTTGAATTTTTCTCCCCCTGTTTCAAATGCTTTTCCTTTGACCTAAACAAAACTTCCCCTGAATGAAATTCTCCTCTTAGCTTTCAAGAAGGTTTTAATAAATATCAATTGGAAATATATTTAGATACCAATTTGAAAATACTAACCAATTGAAAACATACCAATTTGAAATATGTCAATTAAAAATTTTCAAAAGGTGGTGGTGGTGTGGTCCTTTTGCTTTAGGCTAATATTCTCTCCCCCTTTGGCATTAATCGCCAAAAACGGAGATTTTTGTGAGCCCTTTATTCTTTTCTCTCCCATTGGTACAAGTAAATATGAGAGAAAGATTATACCAATTGAGAGTGATGTGGAGTGATGGCGAAGGGTAAATGATACCGATAGAGTGGAGTGGAAGCCTTGTCTTCGCCGAAGACTCCATTTCCCTTTCAATCTACGACTTAGCATAGAAATACACTTGAAAACACATTAGTCGTAGACAAAGAGATATGATCAAAGGTATAAAAATGAGCTATGTGTGCAATGTTTCAATCAAAATTCCGAGAATCAAGAATGTTTAGCTCATTCCTAAGTTTGGTAAAGGTTTTCTCATCTAGTGGTTTGGTAAAGATATCAACAAATTGTTCTTTGGTGCTGACATAAGCAATCTCGATATCCGCCCTTTGTTGGTGATCCCTCAAAAAATGATACCGAATGTCTATCTGCTTAGTGCGGCTGTGTTCAACGGGATTATCCGCCATGTGGATTGCACTCTCATTGTCACATAGGAGAGGGACTTTGCTCAATTTGTAGCCATAGTCCCTGAGGGTTTGCCTCATCCAAAATTATTGCGCACAGCAATGGCCTGCGGCAATGTACTCGGCTTCGGCGGTAGAAAGAACTACTGAATTTTGTTTCTTTGAAGCCCAAGACACTAGGGATCTTCCCAGAAACTGACAAGTCCTTGATGTGTTCTTCCTATCAATTTTACACCCTGCCCAATCAGCATCTGAATATCCTATTAAATCAAAAGTGGATCCCTTAGGGTACCAAAGTCCAAACTTAGGTGTATAAACTAAATATCTCATGATTCTTTTCACGACCCTAAGGTGAACTTCCTTAGGATCAGCTTGGAACCTTGCACACATGCATACAGAAAGCATAATGTCCGGCCGAGATGCACATAAATAGAGTAAAGATCCTATCATCGACCGGTATACCTTTTGATCTACGAATTTACCTCTCGTGTCGAGGTCGAGATGCCCATTTGTTCCCATGGGTGTCTTGATGGGCTTGGCATCCCTCATTCCAAACTTGGTAAGTATGTCTTGTATGTACTTTGTTTGGCTGTTGAAGGTGCCTTCTTGGAGTTGCTTGACTTGGAATCCTAGGAAATACTTCAACTCCCCCCATCATTGATATCTCGAATTTTTGAATCATGATCCTACTAAACTCTTCACAAGTAGATTTGTTAGCAGACCCAAATATGATATCATCAACATAAATTTGGCATACAAACAAATCTTTTGCAATAGTTTTAGTAAAGAGTGTAGGATTGGCTTTACCGACTTTGAAGCCATTAGTGATGAAGAAATCTCGCAGGCATTCATACCATGCTCTTGGGGCTTGCTTGAGCCCATAAAGCGCCTTTGAGAGTTTGTAAACATGGTTAGGGTACTCACTATCTTCAAAGCCGGGAGGTTGCTCAACATAGACCTCTTCCTTGATTTGTCCATTGAGGAAGGCACTTTTCACGTCCATTTGGTAAAGCTTAAAGTCATGGTAAGTAGCATAGGCAAGTAATATGCGAATTGACTCAAGCCTAGCTACGGGTGCATAGGTTTCACCGAAATCCAAACCTTCGACTTGTGAATATCCCTTGGCCACAAGTCGGGCTTTGTTCCTTGTCACCACACCATGCTCATCTTGCTTGTTGCGGAATACCCATTTGGTAACTACAACATTTTGATTAGGACATAGGACTAAATGCCATACCTCATTCCTCGTGAAGTTGTTGAGCTCCTCTTGCATTATCAGCACCCAATTTGAATTTCTTAGTGCATCCTCCACCCTGTATGGCTCAATAGAGGACACAAAAGAGTAATGTTCACAAAAATGAGCGACTCGAGATCGAGTTGTTACCCCCTTATGAATATCGCCGAGGATGGAGTTCACCGGGTGATCTCTTTGAATTGCTTGGTGGACTCTTGGGTGTGGCGGTCTTGGACCCTGTACTTCTTGATCATCTTCCTTGTCTTGATCATTGTCATCTCCCCCTTGATCATTGCCCTCTTCTTGAGGCGGCTCATCTTCTTGATCTTCATCTTCATTGTCTTGAGCTTGATCCTCATTTTGAGTTCGTGGAGATGCTTGATTGGAAGATGATGGTTGATCTTGTGCTTGTGTAGGCTCTTCGGATTCCTTTGGACATACATCCCTAATGGACATGTTCCTTAGCGCGATGCACGGAGCCTCTTCATCATCTAGCTCATCAAGTTCAACTTGCTCCACTTGGGAGCCATTAGTCTCATCAAACACAATGTCACAAGAAACCTCAACTAATCCAGTGGATTTGTTGAAGACTTTGTATGCCCTTGTGTTTGAGTCATATCCTAGTAAAAAGCCTTCTACAACCTTAGGAGCAAATTTAGATTTTCTACCTCTTTTAATAAGAATAAAGCATTTGCTACCAAAGACTCTAAAATATGAAACATTGGGCTTTTTACCAGTGAGGAGTTCATACGATGTTTTCTTGAGGTTTCGGTGAAGGTAGAACCTGTTGATGGAGTAGCAGGCGGTGTTAATCGCCTCAGCCCAAAACCGGTCCGGAGTCTTGTACTCATCAAGCATGGTTCTTGCCATGTCCAATAGAGTTCTATTCTTCCTCTCCACTACACCATTTTGTTGAGGTGTGTAGCGAGAAGAGAACTCATGCTTGATGCCCTCTTCCTCAAGAAAGCCTTCAATTTGTGAGTTCTTGAACTCCGTCCCATTATCGCTTCTTATCTTCTCGATTCTCAATCCGAACTCATTTTGAGCCCGTCTCAAGAATCCCTTTAAAGTATCTTGGGTTTGTGATTTTTCCTGCAAAAAGAGTATCCAAGTGAAGCGAGAATAATCATCCACAATCACAAGACAATACTTACTCCCGCTGATGCTTATGTAAGCGATCGGGCCGAATAAATCCATGTGGAGTAGCTCAAGCGGCATGTCGGTCGTCATGATGTTCTTGTGTGGATGATGTGAGCCAACTTTCTTTCCTACTTGACATGCGTTACAAACCCTATCTTTCTCAAAATGAACATTGGTTAGTCCCAAAATGTGTTCTCCCTTTAGAAGCTTGTGAAGATTCTTCATCCCAACATGGGCTAGTCGGCGATGCCAGAGCCAACCCATATTAGTCTTAGCAATTAAGCAAGTATCAAGTTCATCTCTATTAAAATCAACTAAGTATAGCTGACCCTCTAATACTTCCTTAAATGCTATTGAATCATCACTTCTTCTAAAGACAGTAACACCTATATCCATAAAAAGACAGTTGTAACCCATTTTACATTATTGAGAAACAGAAAGCAAATTGTAATATAAGGAATCTACAAGAAAAACATTGGAAATAGAATGGTCAGGTGATATAGCAATTTTACCAAGTCCTTTGACCAAACCTTGATTTCCATCCCCGAATGTGATAGCTCGTTGGGGATCTGAAAGGGAAATAGGCTTACACCTTTTCCTAATTGATTTTGGTGGTTGAATTGACCAACACAAATAATTGAACTAACTAGTTTGCTCTAGACTATAAGTTTTACAGGTGCCAAAGGTTCACAACAAACCAATAAAAAGACCAAGAAAGGGTTCAAATAAAGAGAGCAAAAGACAACCTAAGTGTGCCCTGGTCTGGCGCACCGGACAGGGAACCCAACTCCGAACTGCTCACCTTCGGGAATTCTGGGAGCCGCTCCGCTATAATTCACCGGACTGTCTGGTGTAGCACCGGACTGTCTGGTGTAGCACCGGACTGTCCGGTGCGCCAGCGGAGCAACGACTACTTCGCGCCAACGGTCGTCTGCAGAGGACATTAAATGCACTACAGTGCGCAGCTGCACGCGCAGAAGTCAGAGCACACGCTAGAAGGCGCACCGGACAGTCTACAGGACCTGTCCGGTGCACCACCGGACTGTCCGGTGGCCCAGTTGTCAGAAGCTCCAACGGTCGAACCCTAACGGTCGGGTGACGTGGTTGGCGCACCGGACTGTCCGGTGCGCCATGCGACTGCAGCCTCCACCAACGGCTCCTTTGGTGGTTGGGGCTATAAATACCCCCAACCACCCACCATTCATTGCATCCAAGTTTTCAGCCTTCACACCTCATACAAGAGCTATAGTATTCAATACAAGACACAAACAAAGAGATCAAATCCTCTTCCAAGTCCGGAATCACTCCAACCAAATTAGTGACTAGAGAGAGAGACATTTGTGTTCATTTGAGCTCTTGCGCTTGGATTGCTTTTCTTCTTCATTCTTTCTTGATTCCAACTCAATTGTAACCAAGGCAAGAGACACCAATTGTGTGGTGGTCCTTGTGGGGACTTAGTGTCCCATTTGATTGAAGAGAAAGGCTCACTCGGTCTAGGTGACCGTTTGAGAGAGGGAAAGGGTTGAAAGAGACCCGGTCTTTGTGACCACCTCAACGGGGAGTAGGTTTGCAAGAACCGAACCTCGGTAAAACAAATCACCGTGTCACACTCTTCATTTGCTTGTGATTTGTTTTCGCCCTCTCTTTCGGACTCACTTTTATTTCTAACGCTAACCCCGACTTGTAGTTGTGCTTAAAGTTTGTAAATTTCAGATTCTCCCTATTCACACCTCCCCCTCTAGGCGACTATCAATTGGTATCGGAGCCCACATTGCCGCTGCTGCCTGGGAGAGCGTTGGGCCTCTTAGGGGGGTGGGATGTGAGAGACCGGTATGCACGCCCTGGGTTAGTACCACCTCGCCTAGCCAAGGGGGCCGTGTTGCACTTATAAGGGCGAGCCTCCCTCCTCTCTCAGCCTAGGTTTTGAGAGCGAGGTGTCCGTCTGAATAGGCTGCGCACGAGCACATGAACGTCCGACGCTGGCGATGGTGGGCTTTGGGCGGACTAGCCCAGTGGATGCGTTACAATTGGTATCGAAGCTCGGTGCTTCATTAGAGCCTAACCGCTCGAAGTGATGTCGGGAGATCACGCCAAGAAGGAGATGGTGATCGGCGAGAAGCCCGCCACAAGCCACGGGAAGGCGCCATCAAGGGAGTCCGACAACAAAAAGAAGGACGGATCCCCTTCACGCATTAGGACGCACAAGAGTGGCGAGAAGAAGAAGAAAATGAAGAAAGTGGTCTACTACGAGACCGACTCTTCATCGCCCTCTACATCGGGATTCGACACCGCGTCCATCACTTCTAAGCGCCAAGAGCGCAAGAAGTATAGTAAGATCCCCTTACACTATCCTCGCATTCCTAAACATACTCCATTACTTTCCATCCCATTAGGCAAACCACCGACATTTGACGGTGAAGATTATTCTAGGTGGAGTGATATGATGAGATATCACCTAACTTCACTCCACAAAAGCATATGGGATGTTGTTGAGTTTGGAGTATAGGTACCATCCGTAGGGGATGAAGATTATGATGAGGACGAGATGGCCCAAATCGAGCACTTCAACTCTCAAGCGACTACTATACTCCTCACCTCTCTAAGTCGAGAGGAGTATAATAAAGTGCAAGGGTTGAAGAGCGCTAAAGAGATTTGGGATGTACTCAAGACCGCACACAAAGGAGATGAGGTGACCAAAATCACCTAGCGGGAAACGATCGAGGGGGAGCTCGGTCGCTTTATGCTCAACCAAGGAGAAGACCCGCAAGCCATGTACAACCGGCTAAAAACCATGGTGAACCAAGTGCGCAACCTCGGGAGCTCCAAGTGGGATGACCATGAAATGGTCAAGGTTATTCTTGGATCACTTGTATTTCTTAACCCTACTCAAGTTCAATTAATTCGTGGTGATCCAAGATATAAACTAATGTCTCTCGAGGAAGTGATAGGAAAATTTGTGAGCTTTGAGTTGATGATCAAAGGCTCCAAGAAAATCATCGAGCAAGGCGCCTCCTCCACACCTGATGTGCAACCTGTTGCATTCAAGGCAATGGAGGAGAAGAAAGAAGACTCTACACCTAGTAGGGTCCCCATCGACGCCTCCAAGCTCGACAACGAGGAAATAGCGCTCATCATCAAGAGCTTTCGTCAAATCCTCAAGCAAAGGAGGGAGAAAGACTACAAGTCCCACTCCAAGAAGGTTTGCTATAAGTGTGGTAAGCCCGGTCATTTTATCGCTAAATGTCCTTTGTCTAGTGATAGTGACAGGGATAACGACAAGAGGGGGAAGAAGAAGGAGAATAAGAGATATTACAAGAAGAAGGGCGGCGCTATCCATGTTTGCAGGGAGTGGGACTCCGACGAGAGCTCCACATACTCCTCCGACGAGGACACCGCAAACATCACCGTCACCAAAGGCCTCCTCTTCCCAAGCGTCAGCCACAAGTGCCTCATGGCAAAGGACGGCAAGAAGAAGAAGGTAAAATCTAAATCCTCCACTAAGTATGCAACATCTAGTGATGAGGCTAGCTCTAGTGATGATGATGATGATTTATTAACGCCTTTTGCCAACCTAAACATGCAACAAAAGGAGACATTAAATGAGTTAATTAGTGCTATTCATGAGAAGGATGAACTCTTGGACACCCAAGAAGACTTCCTAATTAAAGAAAACAAAAAGCATGTTAAGGTTAAAAATGCTTATGCTCTAGAGGTAGAAAAATGTGAAAAATTATCTAGTGAGCTGAGCACTTGCCATAATGTTATTTCCAACCTTAGAAATGAAAATGCCAAATTAATTGCTAAGGTTGAGAAATCAAATGTTTGTGATGATTCAATTAATATTCTTAGAAATGATAATGCTAGTTCAATTGCTAAGATTGAAAAATTGAATGCCTCTCTTGCTAGCCTTAGAAATGAGAATGAAAAATTAATTGCTAAGGCTAAGGAATTAGATGTTTGCAATGTTTCTATTTCCAATCTTAGAGATGAGAATGACATTTTACATGCTAAGATTGTTGAACTAAATTCTTGCAAACCCTCTACATCTACCGTTGAGCATGTTACTATTTGCACTAGATGTAGAGATGTTAACATTGATGCTATTCATGATCACATTGCTATGATTAAACAACAAAATGATCATATAGCAAAATTAGATGCTAAAATTGCCGAGCATGAGTTAGAAAATGAAAAATTTAAATTTGCTCGTAGTATGCTCTATAGTTGGAGACACCCTGGCATTAAGGATGGCATTGGCTTCCAACAGGGAGGCAATGTCAAACTCAATGCCCCTCCAAAAAGATTATCTAACTTTGTTAAGGGCAAGGCTCCCATGCCTCAGGATAACGAGGGTTACATTTTGTACCCTGCCGGTTATCCCGAGCACAAAATTAGGAGAATTCACTCTAGGAGGTCCCACTCTGGCTCTAATCATGCTTTTATGTATAAGAGTGAGGCATCTAGTTCTAGACAATCAACCCATGCTAAATTGCCTAAGAAGAAAACTCCTATTGCATCAAATGAACCTAATATTTCATTTATGACTTTTGATGCATCATATGTTTTAACTAACAAATCAGGCAAAATAGTTGCCAAATATGTTGGGGGCAAACACAAGGGATCAAGGACTTGTGTTTGGATACCCAAGGTGCTTGTTTCTAATGTGAAAGGACCCAAGACCGTTTGGGTACCTAAGAACAAGGCCTAAACTTGTTTTGTAGGTTTATGCATCCGGGGGCTCAAGTTGGATCATCGATAGCGGGTGCACAAACCACATGACAGGGGAGAAGAAGATGTTCTCCTCCTATGAGAAAAACCAAGATCCCCAACGAGCTATCACATTCGAGGATGGAAATCAAGGTTTGGTCAAAGGACTTTGCAAAATAGCAATATCACCTGACCACTCTATTTCCAATGTTTTTCTTGTAGATTCTTTAGATTACAACTTGCTTTCTGTTTCTCAATTATGTAAAATGGGTTACAACTGTCTTTTTACGTATATAGGTGTTACTGTCTTTAGAAGAAGTGATGATTCAGTAGCTTTTAAGGGAGTGTTAGAGGGTCAGCTATACTTAGTTGATTTTAATAGAGCTGAACTCGACACTTGCTTAATTGCTAAGACTAACATGGGTTGGCTCTGGCATCGCCGACTAGCCCACGTTGGGATGAAGAATCTTCATAAGCTTCTAAAGGGAGAACACATTTTGGGACTAACAAATGTTCATTTTGAGAAAGACAGGGTTTGTAGTGCATGTCAAGCAGGGAAGCAAGTTGGTGTTCATCATCCACACAAGAACATCATGACGACTGACAGGCCGCTTGAGCTACTCCACATGGACCTATTCGGCCCGATCGCTTACATAAGCATCGGCGGGAGTAAGTATTGTCTTGTTATTGTGGATGATTATTCTCGCTTCACTTGGGTCTTCTTTTTGCAGGAAAAATCTCAAACCCAAGAGACCTTAAAGGGATTCTTGAGACAGGCTCAAAATGAGTTTGGCTTAAGGATCAAAAAGATTAGAAGCGATAACGGGACGGAGTTCAAGAACTCACAAATCGAAAGCTTTCTTGAGGAGGAGGGCATCAAGCATGAGTTCTCTTCTCCCTACACGCCACAACAAAATGGTGTAGTGGAGAGGAAGAATAGAACTCTATTGGACATGGCAAGGACCATGCTTGATGAGTACAAGACTTCGGATCGGTTTTGGGCCGAGGCGGTCAACACTGCTTGCTACGCCATCAACCGGTTATATCTTCACCGAATCCTCAAGAAGACATCGTATGAACTCCTAACCGGTAAAAAGCCCAATGTTTCATATTTTAGAGTCTTTGGTAGCAAATGCTTTATTCTTGTTAAAATAGGTAGAAAATCTAAATTTGCTCCTAAGGCTGTAGAAGGCATTTTACTAGGTTATGATTCAAACACAAGGGCATATAGAGTCTTTAACAAGTCCTCTGGACTAGTTGAAGTTTCTTGTGACATTGTGTTTGATGAGACTAACGACTCTCAAGTAGAGCAAGTTGATCTTGATGAGCTAGATGATGAAGTGGCTCCATGTGTCGCGCTAAGGAACATGTCCATTGGGGATGTGTGTCCTAAGGAATCTAAAGAGCCTCCACAAGCACAAGATCAACCATCTTCCTCAATGCAAGCATCTCCACCAACTCAAGATGAGGATCAAGCTCAAGATGATGATGATGAAGATCAAGAGGAGCCACCTCAAGAGGCGGACAATGATCAAGGGCGAGATGCTAATGTTCAAGACAAGGAAGATGACGATGGTCCAAGACCACCACACCCAAGAGTCCACCAAGCAATACAACAAGATCACCCCGTGAACTCCATCCTCGGCGATATTCATAAGGGGGTAACTACTAGATCTCGTGTTGCTCATTTTTGTGAACATTACTCCTTTGTGTCTTCTATTGAGCCACACAGGGTAGAAGATGCATTAAGGGATTCAGACTGGGTGTTGGCAATGCAAGAGGATCTCAACAACTTCACGAGGAATGAGGTATGACATTTAGTTCCACATCCTAACCAAAATGTTGTAGGAACCAAGTGGGTCTTCTGCAACAAGCAAGATGAGCATGGTGTGGTGACAAGGAACAAAGCCCGACTTGTAGCCAAGGGTTATTCACAAGTCGAAGGTTTGGATTTTGGTGAAACCTATGCACCCGTAGCTAGGCTTGAGTCAATTCGCATTTTACTTGCCTATGCTACTTACCATGGCTTTAAGCTTTATCAAATGGACGTGAAGAGTGCCTTCCTCAATGGACCAATCAAGGAAGAGGTCTATGTTGAGCAACCTCCCGGCTTTGAAGATAGTGAGTACCCTAACCATGTTTATAAACTCTCTAAGGCGCTTTATAGGCTCAAGCAAGCCCCCAAGAGCATGGTATGAATGCCTAAGAGATTTTCTTATCGCTAATGGCTTCAAAGTCGGAAAAGCCGATCCTACTCTCTTTACTAAAACACTTGCAAATGATTTGTTTGTATGCCAAATTTATGTTGATGATTGTTGGGGACTTGTTCTCAAATGCTATGAGTTAAGAACAAGGCAACACAGAGAATGTTAAACGATAAAGTCCTTCGTCCTTTGAAGCATTATTTCCCTTAGGATATAACGATCTTCGGACGAAGGTCATGAAGGACGAACCTTCATCATCACAGTATACATTAATGAAAGACGAAGCATATGAAACATAAAAGATAGCATGAATAATCATATAACATTATCCATTTAACTTTATTATATCATCATAGAGAAATAGAAACAATATCGAATTATAAATGTACCTTCGGCTTGGAAGGAGATGAAAATACAAGTGTGACGCAAAAGCAAATGTCAAGTCCACCTGAACAGTACGGGGGTACTGTTCACCTATTTATAGGCACGGGGTACGACCCATACAAAATTACATACATGCTCTTTACATTTGGTGATAATTCTATAGCACTCTATCGAGGTCTAAATGGCCTTTTCATCTTTAAGTCGGTTCCCTTTTCTGCGAACATGCCGAAGCTTTCCTGCTTCACAGCTTCGGCGCTGTGTCAACCTTTGTATCTTTTGAGCTTCTCCCTTGAAGACCTTCGGCGACGAAGCATAGACCCAACAGTAGCCCCTTTCGCGGTGCTAGATCGTTTTTCGTAACGAGCTTGATCCGTGAAAAAAGTCTCTTAAGCTTCGGGGAGCCGAAGGTCCAAAAAACACCTTCCTTGAGCTCGTTGCCGAGAAACGATTTTAATTTCCCAGCACGTAGCGGTCCCACCTTGCAGAGTTTACTGTTTGTCCCTGCGGTCCACTGCGCAGCGAGCGCAAGCGGGTGTGCGCCTGGTGTAAAAATTCTGGCGCTTTGCCTTCTTGCCTGCAGCACTATATAAACAGACGAGTAGGTGTGAAGTTACCACAGCATTCATTGCTATTTGCACTGTTTTCCTGCCAAAATTTTTAACCATCACCGAAGCTTGTCTGTTAGAACCGAACAAAGCTGCAGTTTGAAACCTGCTTCGGAGGAAGAAAATTTTGAAGTTTCACAAGTTCATAATTGAATGGCCAGAGTCCGCTCTACCGCCAGGGTTGAGCGCGAGGGAGAAGAAACTGAAGCTTCGGAGACTCTCCCCATCTCCGAAGCCATGCAACGATCGGGTCTAGTGACTTCGGGAAAGATCCCTCATGATGATACAGAACAAGCAATCGCTGAAGGAGAGGAAGAAGATATTGAGGAAACTGATTCCGAAGATGATTACCGCATTGCCATGCCAAGCAAGCCGAGCCACTTGGACTTCAGAAAATCTACTGTTTCGAAGACTGATCTATCCAAGATGGTAAAATCGGGCTTTTTCACTGAAAATCAGAAGAAGCTGTTGCGCTTCGGTGGAGAAGAGACTACCCCGAAGCCAGAGAAGGATGAGATTGTTATTTTTAAAAGTTTTCTAAAGGCTGGATTAAGGTTCCCCCTACATGGGATTATTGGAGAGGTACTGAAGAGGTTCGGTATCTATTTTCATCAGCTGACCCCTAACGCTATCGTTAGGCTTATTGTTTATATCTGGGCACTCCGAAGCCAAGCAGTGGAACCATTTGCAGACAGCTTCTGCCGGGTTCACGAGCTACATTATCAAACAAAGGCTAGAAAAGATGGATTACACGATAATTTTGGTTGCTATAACTTTGCATATCGGAAAACTACAAAGTTCCCTGTAATTAGCTACCGAAGCAAGTGGGCAGCAGGCTGGAAATCAGAGTGGTTCTATGTCAAGGTTGATGACGACAAGGAAAAGCTTGTACAAAGCCCGCTGGAATTAATCTTCGGAGAAACCCGACCTCGCTGCAATATGACACCCGAAGGTCCAACACAACAAGCAATGAGTGAATTCAAAATTATTGCAGAGCATATCAGCACAAGGGACCTGGTTCAAGAGTTTTTAGCATTCAAAGTTTTTCCCAGTTTGAGAGAATGGGAAATGCCGAAGCTACAGGGGGAAAAGAAAGAAGGTGAACTCGTACGTTTACCTTACTATTTCAAGTTTAAAAAGTACTTTAAAGCACCTTGCCAAGAGTGGCTAGATACGATTGAAGCAATGTGTAATGAAATACTTGGCAATTATTCCAAAAAAGAAGATCAATTGATGACCGCAGCCTTCGGCACTCGTCCGAAACGAAGGCTAAATCGAGTGTTGGACGCCTTGGGTTTCGAATACCCAGACTACGAAAATCTGAACAAAGGTGCCGGAGGCCAAAAAAGGAAAAGGGTAACTGAAGCCTTAGATGAAGGTGAAAAAGAGCCAGTAACGAAGAAAATCCCGAAGAAAAGGAAAACTTCTTCTCCGAAGCAACAAATATCCGAAGCAGAAGAAACTCCCGCATCACCTTCTGCTGCTGTTGTTGAGGAAATTCTGAAGGTAATGACTGAATCCTTACCTGCGAAGCTAAGTCCACTGGGTCCTCAACTGACAAAGTTTTTTCAGAAGGACAAGGAGCCCGAGAAATCGAAGAAAACAATCAAGGCAAGGAAACAAAGAATCATTACCGTGACAGAGGTAATTGACAAAACGCCGCCAAGAGCTTCGGCCCAAAAAACACGAGCAGCTGCAGAGGGGGCAGATATTGAAATTGCACCTTCGGAGGCCGCAGCCGCCGAAGTTACCTCAGCTGAAGATTTGAATTTAGAGAGCACAATTGAACATATTGACCAAATGCTGCTAGACATGGCTGCAGAAGAAGCTGCCACTGCTGCCGAAGAGACTGTGACCACAGCGTCAAAGAAAGGAAAAGAAATTGCTGATGAAGCTTCAGAAAACGAAGCCTTCGCGTTCCAAAACTTAGTTGGAGAACATCTAACCAAAGCTGAAATAGAAGAGCTTAAAGAGTATGCCCAATCCTGTGGATACAAACCTGGGGCACTCCTCTTCGGAGGCGTTGATGACGAGAAATTAGAGTGTATTCGGGACCAAACAGGGGCCAAAGTTATCAGTACTCTGTCCAAGAGTATTGGATTCCCGAAGCTAGAAACAGACATCAGCCGCTACCGACGACAACATGTCGTTGGTAGTTTATTTTACTCCAACTTCAAGGTGAATGACTTGTCCCTTAACTTTTATTGCTTCTAATAAAAACATGTTTGACGAAGGTTGTGTTTATGTAGAGCATGCTATTGAGCAAAGCCTTGCAAATGCAGCAAGATCTTGAAGATAAAAAGCATGAAGTTATAATTGGAAATTTGGAAAGCAAAATAAAGGAGCAATCAGATGCTTTTGAGAAAAAGAACTTTGAGCTCCAGGCAGCCGAAGGTTTACTGGCGGAAGCTGAAGCAAAAATATCAGAACTGAACACAAAGCTTCTCCGCCAGTCTGAGCAGTTCGAACGGGAAAAACAAGATCTCAATGCAAAACTTGAAGCCGAAGCTCAGCAAAATTCGGATTTGAGAAAACTACTGACAAATCTTCAAGAAAAATGCCTGGAATTTAGCAACAAGTGCATTCAACGACTAAGAAAGATTTTTTACTTGGTTGGAGCCAGTAGTGGAAAATTTACCCCCTCAGCTGAAGATCTGCCAAAAACCTTCGAACATATTGAGGGGGAGATTGACGAGCTCGACGAAGTCATAGCTGGGCATGGTGACTTCTGTGCCTGGGTGGCTTCTCGAGGCACTGCTGCAGCTTTCCTGAAGGCTGGCTGCGAGCATGGAAGGATTGTGAATAGGCCAAATTTCACTTTGTCGCCATCAATCCTGGACGACATTCCTGACCTTGCCCGAAGTATCTCGAATAGATTCATAAAAATGATATGGACAAAAGGTGGGCGAGAAAAGGCAGGAGACGAAGCTCGCAGCCACCTTGAACCAGTAAGAAACCATACCTTGTGCTTACCTTTTCTTGTAAGCTCGATTTTGACTTACAACGATCTTATTCATGTAGGATGACGAAGCCGAAGCTGATGATCAAAAATAACGCCGAAGCCGAAGCTCCTTGGAGATTTAGATAGTAGACTGCAGACAGTACTTGAAAAACTTTTGAGATAACTTTTGTAAATGTAAACAAAAACTTGTTTTTAATGTATGCTGTTCATACCTTGTAATATATCCTTAACCTTTCATTGATGTATGAGAAATGCTTTGATGTGGACGAAATTTCCTTTTTTGAGCCGAAGGCGAAAAAACACCTTCCCTTCTTTTCGTACGCAACGAAGCATAGAAAACAACATTTTCCTTTTTTCCGAAGCTCTCCTTCATAGAAAACAACATTTTCCTTTTCTCCGAAGCTCTCCTTCATAGAAATTTTTCCCTTTCTTTTTTCTCTTCTTGCCGAAGCAACCATTTTATGCGATGAAGATGATTATCCTACATATGCCTAGATGAATGTTTATGAATGCAAATGCTATGATGAAATGTGATGTGCAAATGAATGGACAAACACGTATCCGAAGCCATATTCATAGCCATTATTTTCTTAAAAACAATCACACCTCAGCTCTGCATTCCCTTAGGAACGACTTTGGAGCTTCTTCGCCTTTACTTTTGGCGGAATCAGCGTTGACTTTTCGCTGTAAGCTCTGCATTCCCTTAGGAACGTCTTTGGAGCTTCTTCGCCTTTTACTTAGGCGGTATAAGCTCTGCATTCCCTTAGGAACGTCTTTGGAGCTTCTTCGCCTTTTACTTAGGCGGTATAAGCTCTGCATTCCCTTAGGAACGTCTTTGGAGCTTCTTCGCCTTTTACTTAGGCGGTATAAGCTCTGCATTCCCTTAGGAACGTCTTTGGAGCTTCTTCGTTTTTACTTTTTGGCACTCGATGGTGCGCTCTCAGCTTTTACATTTACATTCTTTGGGGGATTTTGCTCTTATAAGACTAAAAAAGGAAATTACATATGCTGGCCCCATTAAAAACCTTTCTCCCTCTTTGGAAAGGAAAAGGGTGCCATGAAAGAAAAAATAAAAATGTGAAAAATTACATTGAATTATACATAATATCGCCGAAGCTCATTCGCATTCCAAGACCTAGGAATGTCATTGCCGTTCATATCTTTCAGTCTGTATGAACCGGGTCTTGACGAAGATGCTACTAAGAAAGGCCTGTCCCATTTCAACTGCAGTTTGCCCACTGTTTCCGGGTTGGCCACCCTCCGAAGCACCAAGTGCCCTGGCTCAATATTTTTTAGCCGAACCTTTCTATCCCGCCATTTGACTGTTTCAGCTTGATATTTATTGATATTCTCCACGGCTTGCAGTATGATCCCTTCTAAAGCATCTTTTTCTATAGAATAAGCAGCTTCGGAATCTGATTCTGCCGAAGCTACTATCCTTATTGATCCGGTTTTAGCTTCCTCTGGAGTTATTGCTTCGTCACCGAATAACAACGTGAATGGAGTGAAGCCTGTAGACCTTGATGTTGTCGTGTTGTGGCTCCACACCACTGTGGTTAACTGATCTGGCCATTTTCCTCTGGGTTGATTGAAGATTAACTTCATTATTCCTGTCATTATAATGCCGTTGGCTCTTTCAACGAGTCCATTTGACTCCGGGTGCCTAACTGATGCAAAATGGATCTTCGTACCAATTTGGTCACAGAAATCCCTGAAAGCTTCGGAGTCAAACTGTGTCCCATTGTCCACAGTGATGGCCTTTGGCACCCCGAAACGACAAACAATATTCTGCCAGAAAAACTTTTGGACGGTGGTCGAAGTTATTGTTGCTAAAGGCTTCGCCTCAATCCATTTAGAAAAATATTCCACAGCTACTACAACATATCTCAGGTTCCCTTGGGCCGGTGGTAACGGACCTAACAAGTCAAGGCCCCACCTTTGCAATGGCCAAGTGGGTTGTATGAGCTGTGTTAGGGACGAAGGTTGTTTTTGATCTCTTGCACATTTCTGACAACCTTCGCACTTTTGAACCAACTCTGCTGCATCCGAAGCTGCCTTCGGCCAATAAAACCCTTGACGGAAAATTTTTCCGAGTAACGGCCTAGATCCGATGTGAGATCCACACAGGCCTGCATGTATTTCTTTCATTAACTCTATACCTTCGGTTCTGGATAAGCATTTGAGCAGCGGAGCACAAACTCCATGTTTGTACAACTCCCCTTCTATCATGACATATGGACGAGCTCTTGCTTCTATCCTCTTGTTATAAGCTTCGTCATCTGAAAGAAATTTACCCTGAAGGTAAGAGATGATCTCGGTTCTCCAATCTTCGCTAAAAACAGGAGATATATTAAGAACTGCTCTTTCAAGAAGTTCCACCGAAGGTGCTTTTATTGTTTCGAAGAACACATCCGAAGGTAAAGGCAGCCCCTGTGCTGCTGACTTAGCTAGCAGATCAGCATGCTCATTTTGTCCTCGAGGAATATTCTTGACAGAAAACCCTTCGAAGGAAGCTTCGACTCTTCGAACCATATCCAGATATTTTTCAAGCTTCGGATCCTTAGCCTTACAACTTTTGTCAATATGACCCGAAACAACCTGGGAATCAGTTTTAAGTATGGCCCTTCTGATTCCCATTGCTTTTAACTTCCGAAGACCTAGAACCAATGCTTCGTACTCAGCAATGTTATTTGTGCAATTAAAATCAAGTTTTGCCGCATAACAAATTTTGACTTTGGAAGGTGAAACCAACACAGCAGCCGCTCCTGCTCCGAAGGTTCCCCAAGATCCATCGCAAAACACTGTCCATGCTTCGGCATCTTTATTTGTTTCTTCCTCCTGAGCCCCTGGCGTCCAGTCAGCAATGAAATCTGCTAATGCCTGAGACTGAATCGAAGATCTATGAACATATTCAATACAGAATTCGTTGAGTTCTGCAGCCCATTTTCCAATCCTTCCAGTAGCTTCTCTATTTCTCATAATGTCCTTCAACGGCTGTGAAGAAGGAACAACAATATTATATGCTTGAAAGTAGTGCCGAAGCTTCCTGGATGCCATCAAAACAGCATACAACACCTTCTCCAATTCTGTGTAATTTTTCTTTGACATACTAAGAACTTAAGATACAAAATACACTGGAACCTGCTTTTTAACCTGGCCATCAAGCTTCTCCTGAACAAGCGCTGCACTTACCGCTGAGTGCGAAGCTGCCACATATAATAGCAAAGGAGCCCCTGGCATTGGTGGAGTCAATGTTGTTAGATTTATTAAATACTGTTTTAGTTCTTCAAAAGCCTTCTTCTGAATTGGTCCCCATTGAAAGACTTCTGCTGACTTCAGTACTTCGAAGAATGGTAAATTTCTCTCTGCTGATCTGGATATAAATCTATTGAGAGATGCCAATCTTCCTGTCAATCTTTGAGCCCCCTTCTTTGTAGTTGGTGGCTCCATCCGAAGTATAGCTTCAATTTTACTTGGATTAGCTTCAATCCCCTTTGTTGAAACCAAGCATCCAAGAAATTTCCCCTTCTTCACTCCGAAGACGCATTTTTCTGGAT
The DNA here is from genome assembly GCF_902167145.1 of Zea mays. Taxonomy (NCBI): domain Eukaryota; kingdom Viridiplantae; phylum Streptophyta; class Magnoliopsida; order Poales; family Poaceae; genus Zea; species Zea mays. The sequence continues at coordinate 28,500,134 of NC_050098.1, read as the reverse complement.
TTAACTTCAAGCCAGCTTGCCTGAAACTGGCGAAGGTCTCCTGCAGATCAGCAATATGATTCTCCTGCTTCGTGCTTTTGACAATGATGTCATCAACATAAGTTAGCACGTTTCTGCCTATTTGAGATTGGAGAACCTTCGCAGTCATTCGGCTGAAACTTCCTCCAGCGTTTTTGAGCCCCTCAGGCATCCGAAGATAGCAATATGTGCCACTTGGAGTTATGAAGCTAGTCTTCGGCTCATCTTCCTTCTTCATCCAAATTTGGTGATAGCCTGAATAACAGTCTAACAAACTCATGAGCTCTGAAGAAGCTGCTGCATCAACTAAAGAATCTATCCTTGGTAGTGGGAATTCATCCTTCGGGCAAGCTTTGTTAAGATCTGTAAAATCGATGCACATTCGCCACTTGCCATTGGCCTTTTTTACCATAACAGTGTTAGCTAGCCATTCTGGGTACTTCACTTCTCTGATAACTCCTGCACTAAGGAGTCTTTTGACTTCGTTGCGAGCACCTTCGGCCTTATCATCTGACATTTTCCGAAGCCTTTGCTTTCTGGGTCTGAAGGATGGATCGACATTGAGTGAGTGCTCGATAACTCTCTATTAACTCCGCAGAGATCATTGGCTGACCATGCAAAAACATCCTTGTTATTGAACAAAAACCTTATCAAGGTTTTCTCCTGCTCTTCGGATAACTGAGAGCCTAACAGCACCTTCTGCTCTGCTATGTCCTCACATAAGAGCATAGGCTTCGGCTGGTCTGCTGAAGCTGCTTTCTCCCTTCTGAATTTGTACTGTTCACAAGCTTCAGCTCCATCTATGTTATGGATTGCTTTTGAGTCAGTCCAATTACCTTCGGCCTTTCTTGCAGCTTCCTGACTTCCATGGATAGCGATGGGTCCCTGATCTGAAGGTATCTTCATGCAAAGATAGGCAGGATGAAGAATTGCTTCGAAAGCATTGAGGGTGCCACGACCAATAATTGCATTGTAAGGGTATTCCATGTCAACAATGTCAAACACAACTTGCTCAGTTCTAGTGTTGTTGATGAACCCGAAGGTCACTGACATGGTGATCTTGCCCAATGCTACAATCTGTCTTCCTCCGAAGCCACAGAGAGGATGTGTAGCATCATGAATCTTATCTTCTGGCTCTTGCATTTGTCTGAAGGCCTTAGCAAATATGATGTCAGCTGCACTGCCTGTGTCAACCAAGACATTGTGGACCAGAAATCCTTTGATAACACAAGAGATAACCATGGCATCGTTGTGTGGGTAATCTTTGAGCTGAAGGTCCTCTTGGGAGAAGGTAATAGGAATGTGAGACCATCTTGACTTGATGAAGGGTCCTTGCACCCCGACATGTTGTACCCTTCTCTGTGCTTCCTTCTTCTGTTTCTTGTTAGCTGGCTCTGAGGACGAGCCACCTGTGATCGGGAGCACCAGCTTCGGGTCCGAAGCAGCTCCAGCTTGGTCGTTGAACGAAGCCATCAGCTCAAAAAGTGGAAGTGAGTTCACCGGAGGTGGGCGCCAATGTTGGGGACTTGTTCTCAAATGCTATGAGTTAAGAACAAGGCAACACAGAGAATGTTAAACGATAAAGTCCTTCGTCCTTTGAAGCATTATTTCCCTTAGGATATAACGATCTTCGGACGAAGGTCATGAAGGACGAACCTTCATCATCACAGTATACATTAATGAAAGACGAAGCATATGAAACATAAAAGATAGCATGAATAATCATATAACATTATCCATTTAACTTTATTATATCATCATAGAGAAATAGAAACAATATCGAATTATAAATGTACCTTCGGCTTGGAAGGAGATGAAAATACAAGTGTGACGCAAAAGCAAATGTCAAGTCCACCTGAACAGTACGGGGGTACTGTTCACCTATTTATAGGCACGGGGTACGACCCATACAAAATTACATACATGCCCTTTACATTTGGTGATAATTCTATAGCACTCTATCGAGGTCTAAATGGCCTTTTCATCTTTAAGTCGGTTCCCTTTTCTGCGAACATGCCGAAGCTTTCCTGCTTCACAGCTTCGGCGCTGTGTCAACCTTTGTATCTTTTGAGCTTCTCCCTTGAAGACCTTCGGCGACGAAGCATAGACCCAACAATGATATCATATTTGGGTCTACTAACGAATCTACATGTGAAGAGTTTAGTAGGATCATGACTCAAAAATTCAAGATGTCAATGATGGGGGAGTTGAAGTATTTTCTAGGCTTTCAAGTCAAGCAACTCCAAGAGGGCACTTTCATTAGCCAAACGAAGTACATTCAAGACATTCTTGCAAAGTTTGGGATGAAGGATGCTAAGCCCATCAAGACACCCATGGGAACTAATGGACATCTCGACCTCGACACGGGAGGTAAATCCGTAGATCAAAAGGTATACCGGTCGATGATAGGATCTTTACTCTATTTATGTGCATCTCGATCGGATATTATGCTTTCCGTATGCATGTGTGCAAGATTCCAAGCCGATCCTAAGGAAGTTCACCTTAGGGTCGTAAAACGAATCTTGAGATATTTAGTTTATACTCCTAAGGATGGCCTTTGGTACCCCAGTGGATCCACTTTTGATTTAATTGGTTATTCCGATGCTGATTGGGCAGGCTGTAAAATTAATAGAAAGAGCACATCAGGGACTTGCCAGTTCTTGGGAAGATCTCTAGTGTCTTGGGCTTCGAAGAAGCAAAATTCTGTGGCTCTTTCTACCGCCGAAGCCGAGTACATTGCCGCAGGCCATTGTTGCGCGCTATTACTTTGGATGAGGCAAACCCTTAGGGACTATGGTTACAAATTAACCAAAGTTCCTCTTCTATGTGATAATGAGAGTGCAATCCGCATGGCGGATAATTCCGTTGAGCATAGCCGCACTAAACACATAGCCATTCTGTATCATTTTTTGAGAGATCACCAACAAAAGGGGGATATCGAGATTTCCTATATTAACACCAAAGAACAATTAGCCGATACCTTTACCAAGCCATTAGATGAGCAAACTTTTACCAAACTTAGGCATGAGCTAAATATTCTTGATTCTAGGAATTTTGATTGATATTTTGCACACATGGCTCATTTATATACCTTTGATCATATCTCTTTCATTTGCTATGACTAATGTGTTCTTCAAGTGCATTTCATGCTAAGTCATAGATTGAAAGGGAATTGGAGTCTTCGGCAAAGACAAGGCTTCCACTCCACTCCATCGAATTATTCATCCTTCGCCGACGCTCCGCACCGCTCTCCAACTTTGGTATAATCTTCACTCCTATATTATTTACTGAAGGGGGAGAACGTTTGACAAAGGGCTTATATTTCACTCACAAGTATCTGTTTTTGGCGATTCATGCCAAAGGGGGAGAAAGTATTAGCCCAAAGCAAAAGGACCGCACCACCACCAATTTCAAAAATATAGTCTTTCAAATTTGAGTTGAGAAAAGATTTTTTTTCAATTGGTATCTTATTTTTAATAAAATTTCAAATTGGTATACCCTCTTCAAAATTAATATCTAAAACCCTCTTGAACACTAAGAGGAGGATTTTATTAAGGGGGAGTTTTGTTTAGTCAAAGGAAAAGCATTTGAAACAGGGGGAGAAAATTTCAAATATTGAAAATGCTTCTCAAAATCTTATTCATTTACCTTTGACTATTTGCAAAGGGACTTTGAAAAGAATTTCCAAAACATTGCAAAACAAAACAAGTGGTGCAAGCGTGGTCCAAAATCTTAAATAAGAAGAAAGCCATCCATGCATATCTAGTAGAAATAATTATTGGTTTCATTCCAAGCAACCTTTGCACTTACATTTTGCAAACTAATTCAATTCTGCACTTTTACATTTGCTTTGGTTTGTGTTGGCATCAATCACCAAAAAGGGGGAGATTGAAAGGGAAATAGGCTTACACCTTTTCCTAATTGATTTTGGTGGTTGAATTGACCAACACAAATAATTGAACTAACTAGTTTGCTCTAGATTATAAGTTTTACAGGTGCCAAAGGTTCACAACAAACCAATAAAAAGACCAAGAAAGGGTTCAAACAAAGAGAGCAAAAGACAACCTAAGTGTGCCCTGGTCTGGAGCACCGGACTGTCCGGTGTGCCACCGGACAGTGTCCGGTGCACCAGGGAACCCAACTCCGAACTGCTCACCTTCGGGAATTCTGGGAGCCGCTCCGCTATAATTCACCGGACTGTCCGGTGCGCCAACGGAGCAATGGCTATTTCGCGCCAACGGTCGTCTGTAGAGGACATTAAATGCGCTACAGTGCGTGGCTGCACACGCAGAAGTCAGAGCACGCGTCAGAAGGCGCACCGGACAGTCTACAGGACCTGTCTGGTGCACCACCGGACTGTCCGGTGGCCCATTTGTCAGAAGCTCCAACGGTCGAACCCTAACGGCCGGGTGATGTGGCTGGCGCACTGGACAGTGTTCGGTGGTGCACCGGACTGTCCGGTGCGCCATGCGATTGCAGCCTCCACCAACGGCTCCTTTGGTGGTTGGGGCTATAAATACCCCCAACCACCCACCATTCATTGCATCCAAGTTTTCAGCCTTCACACCTCATACAAGAGCTATAGTATTCAATACAAGACACAAACAAAGAGATCAAATCCTCTCCCAAGTCCGGAATCACTCCAACCAAATTAGCGACTAGAGAGAGAGACATTTGTGTTCATTTGAGCTCTTGCGCTTGGATTGCTTTTCTTCTTCATTCTTTCTTGATTCCAACTCAATTCTAACCAAGGCAAGAAACACCAATTGTGTGGTGGTCCTTGTGGTGACTTAGTGTCCCATTTGATTGAAGAGAAAGGCTCACTCGGTCTAGGTGACCGTTTGAGAGAGGAAAAGGGTTGAAAGAGACCCTGTCTTTGTGACCACCTCAACAGGGAGTAGGTTTGCAAGAACCGAACCTCGGTAAAACAAATCACCGTGTCACACTCTTCATTTGCTTGTGATTTGTTTTCGCCCTCTCTTTCGGACTCACTTTTATTTCTAACACTAACCCCGGCTTGTAGTTGTGCTTAAAGTTTGTAAATTTCAGATTCACCCTATTCACCCCCCCTCTAGGCGACTATCAGGATCTTCATTTTTCTCGTAGGAGGAGAACATTCTTTTCTCCCCTGTCATGTGGTTTGTGCATCCGCTATCAATAATCCAACTTGAGCCCCCGGATGCATAAACCTGCAAAACAATTTAGGCCTTGTTCTTAGGTACCCAAACAGTCTTGGGTCCTTTCACGTTAGAAACAAGCACCTTGGGTACCCAAACACAAGTCTTGGAGCCCTTGTGTTTTCCCTCAACATATTTGGCAACTATTTTGCCTGATTTGTTAGTGAGCACATAAGAAGCATCAAACATTTTAAATGAAACATTAGGTTCATTTGATGCAGTAGGAATTTTATTTTTAGGCAATTTAACATGGGTTGATTGCCTAGATCTAGATGCCTCATTCTTATACAAAAATGCATGATGGGAAACAGCATGAGACTTCCTAGCATGAATTCGCATAATCTTGTGCTCAGGATAACCAATAGGATATAGAATGTAACCCTCGTTATCCTGAGCCATGGGAGCCTTGCCCTTAACAAAATTAGACAATCTTTTGGGGGCATTAAGTTTGACATTGCCTCCCTGTTGGAAGCCAATGCCATCCTTAATGCCAGGGCGTCTCCCATTATAGAGCATGCTCCTAGCAAATTTAAATTTTTCATTTTCTATCTCATGCTCATTAATTTTACTAGTTAGTTGTGCTATATGATCATTTTGTTGTTTAATTAAGGCTAGGTGATCATGAATAACATCAACATTAATGTATCTACATCTAGTACAAATAGCAACATGTTCAATAGTAGATGTAGAGGGTTTGCAAGCATTTAATTCATCAATCTTAGCATGTAAAATGGCATTCTCATTTCTAAGATTGGAAATAAAAATATTGCAAACATTTAAATCTTTAGCCTTAGAAATTAACTTTTCATTCTCAGTTTTAAGGCTAGTAATTGATTCATTCATTTTATCAACCTTAGCAATTAAACTAGCATTATCATTTTAAAGATTGACAATTGAATCATGACAAACATTTGATTTTCCAACCTTAGCACTCAAATTAACATTCTCAGTTCTAAGGTTGGAAATGGTGTCATGGCATATGCTAAGCTCTTTAGTCAAATTTTCATTTTTCTCTATTTCCTGAGCATAAGCATTCTTCACCTTAACATGTTTTTTGTTTTCCTTAATAAAGAATTCCTCTTGGCTATCCAAGAGTTCATCCTTCTCATGAATAGCACCTATTAATTCATTTATTTTTATTTTTGTTGCATGTTAAGGTTGGCAAAAAGACTAAGCAAGTTATCTTCATCATCACTAGAACTACCCTCATCACTAGATGTAGTATACTTGGGGTTCGTTCTAGCTTGTACCTTCTTTTTCTTGCCGTCCTTTGCCATGAAGCATTTGTGGCCAACGTTGGGGAAGAGAAGTCCCTTGTTGACGGTGATGTTTGCGGCGTCCTCGTCGGAGGAGAAGACGGTGGAGCTCACGTCGGAGTCCCATTCCCGACATACGTGGGCATCACCGCCCTTCTTCTTGTAGTATCTCTTCTTCTCCTTCTTCTTCCTCCTCTTGTCATCGCCCCTGTCACTATCACTACATATAGGACATTTTGCAATAAAATGACCGGGCTTACCACACTTGTAGCACATCCTTTTGGAGCGGGGTTTGTAGTCCTTCCCTCTTCTTTGTTTGAGGATTTGACGGAAGCTCTTGATGATGAGCGTCATCTCCTTGTTGTCAAGCTTGGAGGCGTCGATGGGGATCCTACTTGATGTAGACTCTTCTTTCTTCTCCTCCGTCACTTTGAATGCGACGGGTTGCACCTCGGGTGTGGAGGTGCCGCCTTGCTCCAAGTTGACAATTTATTTGGAGCCTTTGATCATTAATTCGAAGCTCACAAACTTCCCTATTACCTCCTCGGGAGACATTAGCTTATATCTAGGATCACCACGTATTAATTGAACTTGAGTGGGATTATGAAAAACAAGTGATCTAAGAATAACCTTGACCATTTCATGGTCATCCCACTTGGTGCTCCCGAGGTTGCGCACTTGGTTGACCAAGATCTTGACACAAGGAGGCAAGGAGTATAGTAGTTGCTTGGGAGTCAAAGTGCCGGATTTGGGCGACCTCGTCCATATCATATGCTTCATCCCCTATGGATGGTACCTGCGCTCCAAACTCAACAATATCCCATATGCCTACGTGGAGTGAGGTTAGATGATGCCTCATTTTATCACTCCACATACAATAATCTTCACCATAAAAAACCGATGGTTTGCCTAATGGGACGGAAAGTAAAGGAGTGCGTTTAGAAATGCGAGGATAGCGTAGGGGGATCTTACTAAACTTCTTGCGCGCATGGCGCTTAGAAGTGACGGACGGCACATCGGAGCCGAAAGTAGAGGGCGACGAAGAGTCGGTCTCGTAGTAGACCACTTTCTTCATTTTCTTCTTCTTATCGCCACTCCGGTGTGACTTGACGCGGGGAGGTGATTCCTCTCTTCCTTTGGCGCCGGACTCCCTTGATGGAGCCTTCCCGTGGCTTGTGGCCGTTTCCATCTCCCTCTTGGCGGATCCTCCCGACATCACTTCGAGTGGTTACACTCTAGATGAAGTACCGGACTCTGATACCAATTGAAAGTCGCCTACAGGGGGAGTGGATAGGTGGAAACTGAAATTTACAAACTTTAAGCACACTACAAGCTGGGGTTAGCGTTAGAACAAAATTCGAGTCCGGGAGAGAGGGGAAAACAAATCAACCAAGAAAATAAAGCGGATGACACGGTGATTTGTTTTACCGAGGTTCGGTTCCAAAGAACCTAGTCCCCGTTGAGGTGGTCACAAAGACCGGGTCTCTTTCAACCCTTTCCCTCTCTCAAACGGTCACTTAGACCGAGTGAGCTTTCTTCCTTGATTTTCCGGGTCACTTAGACCCCGCAAGGACCACCACACAATTGGTGTCTCTTGCTTCGCTTACAAGGCTTTGAGAGTAAGAATGAGACGAAGAAGAAAGCCAACCAAGCAACAAGAGCAGCAAAGAAACACAAGACGATCTTCTCACAAGTCCTAAAATACTAGAGTTGAATTGTGGACTTGGATTTGATTGAAGGCTTTGATTTGTTTCTTAGAGTGTAGTGTATTGCTCTTGTATTGAATGCACTGTTGGGAATGCTTGGATAGTTGGAGTGGAGGTGGTTGTGGGGTAGTTATAGCCCCCAACCACCAATTCAACCGTTGGGGAAGGCTGTTGTCGATGGGCGCACCGGACAGTCCGGTGCGCCACCGGATAGTGTTCGGTGTGCCAGCCACGTTACCCAACCGTTAGGATTCTGACGGTTTCGACCGTTGAAGCTGTCACACCCGGTTTTAAGGAACAAAGCCGGGTGCATCTCATACATGCGCCAAGAAGACAACATATATAATAACAGAGTGTATAGAGATAAATGTCACATAATTCAGAGTAGTTATTACATAGCGGAAGACTTATTACAAAATAAAAGAATAAATATAAAACGAACTAAGGATCGTTGGCGCCAATGTCGACTGAGAAACGCCACCTAGATCAGATCGAACTCCTCAGTGTTAGGCGGCACCTCTTCGACCACCTGTTCTTCTCCTGTGGGGGGGTGTGAGACAGCAAGAGTGAGCTCACATACGTTCATAGCTCAACAAGTCGTGGGGAATAATGTGGCATGAACTCACCAAAGGTGGAAGTTCATGAAGTGTAAGGCTGATCAATGAAATAAAGGCTGAAGTTGAGCATTGCTTTTATAAGTTGGTCAAAATTTTATTAGCAGTTACTAAGTGTAAGTAAATACCAAACCATATTAATAATAAGTAAAAGTATAATAAAGTAATCCCAAATGCAATGAAATGACAGGTTAAGTTTAAGTTCCATAATTTAATCATGTGAGGGTCCGAGCCGCTCATGACCGTGAGCACGGCTAGTATACTAGTTTTACACTCTGCAGAGGTTGCGCATCTTTACCCACAAGTCATGTTACCCATCTGCCAAGGGGTCATGAATCCCATACACCTCTACCAAGGAAGCGAGGCAGGGTAACACTACGAGGCCTTTACAAAGTTCCACTAGCTTCAGACTACCCGCTACAGTTTATAGGAAGTTCCAATGCAGGGTTCCTGGCTGACCGCCATCGCAGCAAAATCAACCAGGGACCTCCCTACACTGACCACTCCCCTACTGCCCTTGCCCCTTTCGGGTAAGGCAGCCCTCCACTAGCTTTCCTAGTTAATCAGCCAAGGGCGTCCCATTAAACCCTTGTGGTAGCACTGTTTTCCCGGGTGGTCGCTCCATGTTCCCATTAATTTAATGATCTTAACATGAACAGTAATAATAACAAGATAATAACAGAATAATCATGAATAGTGTATCTCCATACCCAATCCACATAAAGCAATAGCAAGTACTACCCAAAAATATTTCAGGGGTGAACAAGGTATAGAGGTAATCAAAACTGGGGTAACATAAAGGCTCCCATCAAAATTAACCTATGCAGATCATTAAAATTAATAAGAACATGGCTGGGAAAAGTAAGTGATCAAGGGCACAACTTGCCTTCAACGAGCTCCTGCTCAGCTATCTCTACTTGTCGAACCTCAGTTTCCACAGCGGCTTGCTCGTCTATTCGCATCAACACAATACATACATAGTATAGCCAAAATCAACATCACACCAAACAGATGAATAAAATATACAGTAAAAATCTACACATTAAAATGAAATCATAGGAACTGGAATCACTAAATTTGGAGTTATAGAATTCAAGTTATGAATTTTCTAAGATTTAATGTGCCTGAAATAGGATTAAATGATAAATAAATTTTCTAACAGAGTTCATGTCAAAACAGAGACACTAAATGGTAGAGAATATTATTACAAAATTTTAGAAACTGGAATGACTCAATTTGGAGCTAAAATGAATTTTCTATGAATTAACTAAGTTCTAGGAATTATTTTTGTATTAAAAACGCATTTACTAATTCATTTATACATTTTAAATGTGCTCTGGACTGGGCCTCATTTCCTAAGAAGCGCAGGGGCTTTGGCGCAAGAAACCAGAGACTCTGCGAACAGTGCAAGAGGACGGCGGGTTATTTTTACCTAAACCGAGGGGCCTAAATGCAATTTAGACCCGCGAAGGGGTATCGGGCCGTTCTGGCCGCTTGATCCTACATCTACGGCTAGGATTAGATCTTCGCTATTATAAACCAGTGCACGGTTCATAGCCCTCGGATGCCAAATCAACGGTCCGGATCACCAAACGACTCAGGCGCTCGACACCCGCCCGATCACCATCTGACGGCCACGAGGGACCCCGCGAAGCGGTACGCGGAGATCTAATCGGGACCGCCCGAACTGCATCCAACGGTCCACATGATTTCGCCCAATCACTACACAGCCGATCGGCGGCGCCGCCCACTCCCGCGCTACACCGCGGTGGCGGCCGTCGCCGGACCTTCTCCGACGCGCAATACGGTGGCCAAAACCTAATCGGCGATAGGTACGCGTAGTACGGAATGCGGCGAACGTGATTCGGAGCTACATACCCGAGGAAGAGCGACGATGCTCCGTGCCCACGGAGCAGGGCGGCTACGCGGTGGACGGTGAAGGCCGACGAGGAATTCACGTCGGCGTGGGGCCTCGTGCCCCTGGATTTCTCCCCGAGCACAACCCACGAGTCCGCCTGAGTTCCCAGAACCGATTCACTGGCGCAAAGCGACGGCGTAGCAACGGGTCAACGGCGGCGGCAGCGTGATTCGGGCTCGCACTAGGTGTCGGGTGAGAAGCCAGGTGGCGGCAAAAGGGGCATGGGTCGATTAGGGTTTGAGAGTCGCGATTTATGGTCACCTGAGAGCGAGTCGGCGCACGGTTCCATCATGCACGGCGTGCGGCGGCCATGGCGGAGGTCTGTTGACCCGGCGCGGCATTAGCGGAGTCCGTTGGGGAAGAAGCCGACGCGTGGGGTCCACGGTTCAGTGAGCGATACGCGACGCGAGGGAGCACCCGGCTGACAAAAGGGACCCATATCGCAGCGACACAAGGCGCGCGCGGCAACTGACCAATCAGGCCCACCTGTCGGCGCGCGGGGTGAAGAAGATGGGCCGCGCGGGTGGGGTTTGACTGCTGGGCCGAATTGATGTCTCGAGGCCCATGAAGCTTTTATCTTTTTTTCTTTTTCTGATTTCCTTTTTCTTTCTATCCCAACTTCAATTTGAATTCAAATTTTAAATTCAAACCCTGTGCAGAACTTGTCCTCGAATTTTATTATGAACTTAGGAAGTACCAATTTGGGACATTTATGAAATTTGTTTTATATTTTATATGCTTCCTCCTTCTCATTTTCAAAACCCTAGGTTTAATTTAGGGCTTAATTCAATTTCTAGAAATCATTATCTTACTACCATTAATATTATTATTTTATTTAATGCACAAACATAAAAACTCCAACAAATGCACTTTCTTTTATTTTAGAATCATTGTTTTATTTAGTCACTCTCAATTATATAGGTGCTCTTTTTATGATGCAAATAAGGCACACAAAATGAGGAGCTCTCTCTATTACTCTTTGTATACCACTTTGAGTATTACAAATCCTACCCCCCTTAAAAATAATCTCGTCCTCGAGATTTAAGAAGATCTAGAGAAAAGGTGGGGAAAATCTATACGAATCTCTTCTTCTCTTTCCCAAGTTGCTTCATCTTCACCGTGGTGGCTCCATTGCACTTTGCACATCTTTATAACCTTATTCCTCGTAACTCGAGTCAAAGTATCCAAAATCTTGATGGGGTACTCAGCATAAGTTAGATCCTCTTGAACACTAAGGTCTTCCATTGGTAATTGTTCCTCAGGTACCCTGAGACATTTCTTCAGCTGAGACACATGAAAGACATCTTGAACATCCGTAAGATGATCCGGTAACTCTAATTGATATGCAACCTCTCCAACTCGCTTTAAGATTAAGAAGGGTCCAATAAAGCGAGGGGACAACTTTCCTTTGACTTTGAATCTCCTCATACCCCGGAGTGGTGACACCTTCAAATAGACATAATCACCCTCCTTAAACTCAAGCAGTCTCCTCCGGTGTCAGCATAGCTTTTCTGCCTGGACTGTGCAGTTCTTAAATTCTCCCTTATTTGTTGAACTTGTTCCTCTGCTTCTTGTATAATCTCAGGTCGAAATAACTGCCTTTCACCAGTTTGATCCCAATACAGTGGAGTCCTGCACTTTCTGCCATACAAAGCCTCAAACGGTGACATCTTCAAACTGGCCTGGTAGCTATTATTATATGAGAACTCAGCATACGGTAAACTCTTATCCCAACTACCACCATGCTTAAGGGCACAAGCTCTTAACATATCTTCCAGTACTTGGTTAGTCCTCTCAGTCTGCCCATCAGTCTGTGGGTGGTAAGCCGAACTAAAATTCAATCTTGTATCCAATGACTCGTGCAACTTCTTCCAATATCGAGAGGTAAACTGTGATCCTCGATCTGACACAATCTTCTTTGGCACACCATGTAGGCAGACAATCCGTGCCATGTACAACTCTGCTAACTTGGCTCCAGAATATGTGGTCTTCACTGGAATAAAGTGGGCTACTTTAGTTAGCCTGTCCACAATCACCCATATAGAATCATAACCAGCAGACGTGCGGGGTAATCCAACAATGAAGTCCATGCCAATCTCTTCCCATTTCCACTCAGGTATCTTCAGTGGGTGCAATAATCCGGCTGGCCTCTGGTGTTCAGCTTTAACTCTTTGGCATACATCGCACATAGCCACATGTGCAGCCACATCTCTCTTTAGTCCATACCACCAATACTTTTGCTTCAAATCCTGATACATCTTAGTACTCCCAGGATGGATAGAATAAACTGAATCATGTGCTTCCTTCAATATAGTTTCCCGAAGACTATCGATATCGGGAACACAGATCCGGTTCTTGAACCATATCGTGCCTTGCTCATCTTCCGTGAATTCTGGACTTCGACCTTCAGTAATCAGATCCTTAATCTCTTGTATCTTAGCATTACCGATTTGTCCCTCTGCGGATTTCTTGCTCCAAAATAGGTTCCACATCAATAGTAACTCCTTCAGTGTGAGCAACTATCCCCAGGTTAAGTCTCCTGAAATCCTCAACAATCTCATCGGGTAGCTAGGCAACAATAGCTGAATGAACATGCTTGTTTCGACTCAAGGCAGCTGCAACCAAATTTGCCTTGCCCGGGTGATAGTGAATCTCCAAATCATAATCCCTAATAAGCTCTAACCAACGGCGTTGCCTAAGGTTGAGATCCTTCTGAGTGAATATGTACTTCGAACTCTTATGATCCGTGTATACTTGGCACTTAGTTCCCATAATGTAGTGTCTCCAAATCTTAAGTGCATGCACAACGGCAGCCAATTCCAAGTCATGAGTGGGGTAGTCCAATTCATGCTTCCGCAACTGACGAGATGCATAGGCAATCACATGACCTTCTTGCATAAGCACACATCCAAGTCCTTGGCCACATGCATCACAATAAATGTCAAATCCCTTCTCCAGATCTGGCATAATCAATACCGGAGGTGACATCAATTTTTCCTTCAATTGATCAAAGCTCTCTTGACATTTCTCATCTCACTTAAACTCTATTCCCTTCTCCAGAAGTGAGGTCATAGGCTTAGCAATCTTAGAAAATCCTTCAATAAATCTCCAATAATATCCTACAAGTCCCAAGAAACTCTGAATCTTGTAGTGGGTATGCTCCACACCACTATCTCCTTGACTTTAGCAGGATCCACTGATATCCCTCCATTAGAAATGATATGTCCAAGAAATGGCACCTTGCCAATCCAAAACTTGCATTTGCTATACTTGGCATAGAGTTGATTATCTCATAGCTTCTATAGCACTAATCTCAGATGTTCCTCATGATCGCTTCACTCTTAGAATAGATAAGGATATCGACGATGAATACTACGACGAATCTGTCCAAATCATGAACACCTTATTCTTCAGATCCATAAAATAGGCTGGTGCATTAGTTAGTCCAAACGACATAACGGTGAACTCATATAATCCATATCGAGTCGAGAAATCCGTCTTGGGAATATCTGATGGCCTAATCTTCATTTGGTGATAACTCGGCCGGGGATCAATCTTCGAGAATACCCTAGCATCTCTCGTCTGATTCAAATAAATCCTCAACGCGGGGTAATGGACACTTGTTCTTCACAGTGACATCGTTAAGGGACCTTTAATCCACGCACATCCCTTGCAATCCATCTTTCTTCTGTACAAACAAAACCGGCGCTCTCCCAAGGTGAAGAATTCGAACGAATGTATCCAGCCTCTTGTAATTCCATTAAGTGCTTCTTAAGTTCCTTCAACTCCTCTACGGACATCCTATATGGCCGTTTAGAAATAGGGGCGGTTCCAGGTAAGAGATCAATAACAAACTCAACTTCTCTATCAGGTGGCATCCCTGGTAACTCCTCTAGAAAGACATCCGGAAAATCCCTAACCACCCGGATGTTGTCACCAACAAACTCCTCAGGCATAAAGAACATTGCACGCATGGATGAGGAGGTTACTGCAATATTAACTTGAAATCTTTCTCCTTTAGTGGTAGTGAGCTCTATGGTTCCTTTAGCACAGTATATAGACTGCCTTTGCCTTTTTTTAACCATGACATACCAAGGATCACGTCTATAGTGCTCTCTTCTAACACTATAGGGGTAGTCCATCCGGGTTAGAAATACAGGGTAGAAAGGAAGAATTGTAGACAAGGCGAATAATTACGAGAAATGTTACTGCGGGGGATTTATTAGCTAAGTAGATTAGTGGGTCACCTACTAAAGCTAATACAATACCTTATGGTGGTACATGCTAAGATGTCCATATATAATATATCAATCAATCAAAGAAGCAAATCAGACATTTAACATCAGCACAATTCAAACAACATTTTAAAGAAAATAGTTTTAAATTTTGTCTTAGGTTCCCTATCTCTTAAGAATGTCATAGGGGTAGGGATTCCAAGGTGTGAAATCCTTCTTGTCTTAGAATAAAAAGATAAGAATGATCAGAGTAGAACAGTAGAAGGTGAGACAGAATCAAGATAAGTATAGAACGAATCAGAGTAAGGTAAGTATAGAATGAATTAGAATAAGATAAGTGGGTAAGGGTTGTCCATTTCTATCTAGGTTTCGTCCTACAGTCAACATTTCCTCTGATACCACTTCTGTCACACCCGGTTTTAAGGAACAAAGCCGGGTGCATCTCATACATGCGCCAAGAAGACAACATATATAATAACAGAGTGTATAGAGATAAATGTCACATAATTCAGAGTAGTTATTACATAGCGGAAGACTTATTACAAAATAAAAGAATAAATATAAAACGAACTAAGGATCGTTGGCGCCAATGTCGACTGAGAAACGCCACCTAGATCAGATCGAACTCCTCAGTGTTAGGCGGCACCTCTTTGACCACCTGTTCTTCTCCTGTGGGGGGGTGTGAGACAGCAAGAGTGAGCTCACATACGTTCATAGCTCAACAAGTCGTGGGGAATAATGTGGCATGAACTCACCAAAGGTGGAAGTTCATGAAGTGTAAGGCTGATCAATGAAATAAAGGCTGAAGCTGAGCATTGCTTTTATAAGTTGGTCAAAATTTTATTAGCAGTTACTAAGTGTAAGTAAATACCAAACCATATTAATAATAAGTAAAAGTATAATAAAGTAATCCCAAATGCAATGAAATGACAGGTTAAGTTTAAGTTCCATAATTTAATCATGTGAGGGTCCGAGCCGCTCATGACCGTGAGCACGGCTAGTATACTAGTTTTACACTCTGCAGAGGTTGCGCATCTTTACCCACAAGTCATGTTACCCATCTGTCAAGGGGTCATGAATCCCATACACCTCTACCAAGGAAGCGAGGCAGGGTAACACTACGAGGCCTTTACAAAGTTCCACTAGCTTCAGACTACCCGCTACAGTTTATAGGAAGTTCCAATGCAGGGTTCCTGGCTGACCGCCATCGCAGCAAAATCAACCAGGGACCTCCCTACACTGACCACTCCCCTACTGCCCTTGCCCCTTTCGGGTAAGGCAGCCCTCCACTAGCTTTCCTAGTTAATCAGCCAAGGGCGTCCCATTAAACCCTTGTGGTAGCACTGTTTTCCCGGGTGGTCGCTCCATGTTCCCATTAATTTAATGATCTTAACATGAACAGTAATAATAACAAGATAATAACAGAATAATCATGAATAGTGTATCTCCATACCCAATCCACATAAAGCAATAGCAAGTACTACCCAAAAATATTTCAGGGGTGAACAAGGTATAGAGGTAATCAAAACTGGGGTAACATAAAGGCTCCCATCAAAATTAACCTATGCAGATCATTAAAATTAATAAGAACATGGCTGGGAAAAGTAAGTGATCAAGGGCACAACTTGCCTTCAACGAGCTCCTGCTCAGCTATCTCTACTTGTCGAACCTCAGTTTCCACAGCGGCTTGCTCGTCTATTCGCATCAACACAATACATACATAGTATAGCCAAAATCAACATCACACCAAACAGATGAATAAAATATACAGTAAAAATCTACACATTAAAATGAAATCATAGGAACTGGAATCACTAAATTTGGAGTTATAGAATTCAAGTTATGAATTTTCTAAGATTTAATGTGCCTGAAATAGGATTAAATGATAAATAAATTTTCTAACAGAGTTCATGTCAAAACAGAGACACTAAATGGTAGAGAATATTATTACAAAATTTTAGAAACTGGAATGACTCAATTTGGAGCTAAAATGAATTTTCTATGAATTAACTAAGTTCTAGGAATTATTTTTGTATTAAAAACGCATTTACTAATTCATTTATACATTTTAAATGTGCTCTGGACTGGGCCTCATTTCCTAAGAAGCGCAGGGGCTTTGGCGCAAGAAACCAGAGACTCTGCGAACAGTGCAAGAGGACGGCGGGTTATTTTTACCTAAACCGAGGGGCCTAAATGCAATTTAGACCCGCGAAGGGGTATCGGGCCGTTCTGGCCGCTTGATCCTACATCTACGGCTAGGATTAGATCTTCGCTATTATAAACCAGTGCACGGTTCATAGCCCTCGGATGCCAAATCAACGGTCCGGATCACCAAATGACTCAGGCGCTCGACACCCGCCCGATCACCATCTGACGGCCACGAGGGACCCCGCGAAGCGGTACGCGGAGATCTAATCGGGACCGCCCGAACTGCATCCAACGGTCCACATGATTTCGCCCAATCACTACACAGCCGATCGGCGGCGCCGCCCACTCCCGCGCTACACCGCGGTGGCGGCCGTCGCCGGACCTTCTCCGACGCGCAATACGGTGGCCAAAACCTAATCGGCGATAGGTACGCGTAGTACGGAATGCGGCGAACGTGATTCGGAGCTACATACCCGAGGAAGAGCGACGATGCTCCGTGCCCACGGAGCAGGGCGGCTACGCGGTGGACGGTGAAGGCCGACGAGGAATTCACGTCGGCGTGGGGCCTCGTGCCCCTGGATTTCTCCCCGAGCACAACCCACGAGTCCGCCTGAGTTCCCAGAACCGATTCACTGGCGCAAAGCGACGGCGTAGCAACGGGTCAACGGCGGCGGCAGCGTGATTCGGGCTCGCACTAGGTGTCGGGTGAGAAGCCAGGTGGCGGCAAAAGGGGCATGGGTCGATTAGGGTTTGAGAGTCGCGATTTATGGTCACCTGAGAGCGAGTCGGCGCACGGTTCCATCATGCACGGCGTGCGGCGGCCATGGCGGAGGTCTGTTGACCCGGCGCGGCATTAGCGGAGTCCGTTGGGGAAGAAGCCGACGCGTGGGGTCCACGGTTCAGTGAGCGATACGCGACGCGAGGGAGCACCCGGCTGACAAAAGGGACCCATATCGCAGCGACACAAGGCGCGCGCGGCAACTGACCAATCAGGCCCACCTGTCGGCGCGCGGGGTGAAGAAGATGGGCCGCGCGGGTGGGGTTTGACTGCTGGGCCGAATTGATGTCTCGAGGCCCATGAAGCTTTTATCTTTTTTTCTTTTTCTGATTTCCTTTTTCTTTCTATCCCAACTTCAATTTGAATTCAAATTTTAAATTCAAACCCTGTGCAGAACTTGTCCTCGAATTTTATTATGAACTTAGGAAGTACCAATTTGGGACATTTATGAAATTTGTTTTATATTTTATATGCTTCCTCCTTCTCATTTTCAAAACCCTAGGTTTAATTTAGGGCTTAATTCAATTTCTAGAAATCATTATCTTACTACCATTAATATTATTATTTTATTTAATGCACAAACATAAAAACTCCAACAAATGCACTTTCTTTTATTTTAGAATCATTGTTTTATTTAGTCACTCTCAATTATATAGGTGCTCTTTTTATGATGCAAATAAGGCACACAAAATGAGGAGCTCTCTCTATTACTCTTTGTATACCACTTTGAGTATTACAGAAGCTTTGTCTTCTGGTGGCACTGGATAGTCCGGTGCCGCACCAGACAGGCACTGTTCACTGTCCGGTGCGCCTTCTGCGGCTGCTCTGACTTCTGCGCGCACTGTCCGCGCACTGTCGCTCTATCAGACGACCGTTGGAGTTGACCGTTGCGCTACCTAGCCGTTGATCTGCTGGTGCACCGGATAGTCCGGTGGCACACCGGATAGTTCGGTGAATTATAACGGAGCGGCTCTTCTGAAACCTGAAGGTGGCAAGTTCAGACTCATACGACCCTAGGCACCGGACACTGTCCGGTGACACACCGGACAGTCCAGTGCGCCAGACCAGGGTTTTCTTCGGTTTCTTTTGCTCCTTTCTTTTTGAACCCTAACTTGATCTTTTTATTGGTTTGTATTGAACCTTTAGCACCTGTAGAATATATAATCTCGAGCAAACTAGTTAGTCCAATTATTTGTGTTGGGCATTCAACCACCAAAATTATTTATAGAAAAAGGTTAAACCCTATTTCCCTTTCACTTTATGCTAATCAAAACAACCCATACACTGGTTATCAAGGACACGAAATGAAAGAAATTGTTAGACTTAGCTAGTAGCAGTAGTTTTGGCTACACAATATGTGATATTATGGATATTACACTACCGGAATCGCGTTCTTTGCCAAGTGTCTAAGACACTCGGCAAAGGCTATTTTACACTCGGCAAAGCCCTTGCCGAGTGTAACACTCGGCAAAGAACACTCGACAAATATTTTATCGGCAAAGGGTTCTTTACCGATATAGGTTTTATGAACAAATTTATTTTTATTTTGTCATATGAAGAAATGTTCAATATATAAATTGTACATCATGATAAGTTATACAAATTTGTAGTTGAAAACTTTTTCATTTGAATTAATTTACTGCTTTAAAATATGATTTTTAAATTGTTTTTGCCTAGTGTTGGAAAAAAACACTCGGCAAAGAGCTCTTTGCCGAGTGTTGTATTTGTGACACTTGGCAAAGAGCTCTTTGCCGAGTGTAAAAAAACACTTGGCAATCTTTGCTGAGTGTCAAAAAATAAAACATTCGGCAAAGAGCTTCTTCGCCGAGTGTTTTCTTTTACCGAGGGTTTTTTGCGTGGCACT
Source organism: Zea mays (assembly GCF_902167145.1). Lineage (NCBI taxonomy): Eukaryota > Viridiplantae > Streptophyta > Magnoliopsida > Poales > Poaceae > Zea > Zea mays. Next base: position 28,480,420 of record NC_050098.1, on the reverse strand, counting down.
TGGCAAAGAGCTTCTTTGCCGAGTGCCCGAAAAAAACACTCGGCAAAGAACTTGGTACTCGGCAAATAGCCAAACTCTGGTAGTGTTAGAACATAGATCACAATACTTTCCTTCCTCGCAATGCTCAGGGTTCTCCCATGTAGGGCATTTTGGACATGAGCGCTCCTTCAGTTCTATATATAATAAGCATTCAAGCAATAAGAGCATAACAAGACCAAACAATATATCATTCAATAAAAATAGAGAACCAAAAGGTTTTGAAAATATTTTGTGCATCAAGATGGTTCCAACGAGATCAAAATCATCAAAAATAGGATTATAACGATTAAGATATAAACTAGGGGTTATTACTCAGTTATCAATTTAAGTTAGGGTGAAAACATAAAAACTCAGTCCATGGTTTGAGCTGTGATGTACTATAGGTTAATTCTATCAAAGCAGGTGGTCTCTATAGCAAAAGTAACAATGTCAGCTCTTATTGATCGATATTGATCGTATTAGGTTTATTGTAAACCATTGGATCTTTGATCTAATGGCTTTGGTTAGATTGATAGGCTTAGGGTGGCGCTATTGCTTTTGGCGATCTATTCCACGGTGGCGCTTCACCGGAGAATCTGGATCTACTAGAAATCTTAAATGTGTGATGGCAAACCCTAAGATGAGGAATTGGTAATGATGAGTGACAAGGTGATAGCTCACGGTGGTGAGGTCTCGTAGCAGCAGACTGAGAACAACAACGAGCAATTGCTCATGTCATAAGGCATAATCAAAGTTAAGGATGGGTGGTATAGAACATATTCCTCGTTGCAAAACTCGTAGGGTAAATCTCAACATCAAGGAACAAACGACCATGTGTGGTGATGGCGGAGGAGCACGATGGGTTTACGTCCTATGCAGATATATTCTAAGTTGCCCCTCAGGGCTAAAGAACAGGTGGTCTAGGTGTCTCGTCCTTAATGAAGCTTGACGAGCTAAGCTTTACCAATAAGGTTCTCTCATGCTTTGTGGTTCATACACCATGTCGGCCACTTGGGCCACCCATTACAACCACTCTAGGCCTAAAAAGCGCACAATGGTTTCCTCTGCCTATGGACCGTCAGCGAAGGCACTTGACCTGAGCTCCCGCCTTTTCTTCCTGTTCGACTGCTAGCGATGTAGTGGCAGTGATGACACATCTTTTCTACAACACGACATCGCAACGGGCGCCAAACGTCTGCTTGAGAAATGTGCTACGGGACTCCACTGGACAGGAAGGAAGAGGAACATACATGCACCACACAGAAGATATTCAAGACAGAACGGGTGAAAAGCCACTCGAAGCTTCAGTCAAGCAAAGCTTCCTATTTTTACCAAGCACGACGTGTGGTGTGATAGAAAATCTTCAGTTTTTATGTGTGTTGTATGCACACACACACATCCACCCTATCTCTCCAAGTTCTACTGTTACAACTCCTCTTCCATGTTCTTGCATTGGCATATGACTAGACATGCATTTGATTCGGAGAGGAAGGGGAAAAAGACCCACATTTTTCATGTGTATACATGTCGTGACACTCCACCTGTATGGTCCAAAAGGAAAAAAGAAACGAAAGGATAGTAACCGAAAAGCACTATATGGCCTAAAGGATACTCACAGACATAGACTCTCTCAAACATGCTTTGGTAGAATCTCTTATCCGCTATATTTAGCAGACGGTGGTGTTCGTTACCCCTCCAATAGCACATGCTAAACCAAACCCTAAAATTTAGGGCACCTCTCTCAGCTGCTATATTTGGCGGCTCCTCTATCCCTGGAAGCCGCAGGACAGCGAGGCGAAGTGTAACGAGGTCGTAGGCTCTGGACAGACGGGACCCACGTGGAGGTGACGTTGAAATAGTGATTTAATTGATTATTTAATATAGAGGGTGAGATACAAAAGACGCTGCTGAAGATAGTCAAAATATAGAGGACAAAATCTTTTTGAGTGGTCCGTAAAGTACAAAAAATATTTCTTTAGAGGATGAAATTTAGAGGACATTGCTGAAGACAACCTTATAAAGATGCGTAATGTATGCGTTTGTAGCACCATTTATTACTCCATATTGAAACAACAGCACTACATTGCTTATTTTGACTTGGGCAAAAAAACTAAAGGACCGTTTGGATCTATTCATTTTAGAGGAATTGAAATTTATTTAATAAAGTAGTTTATTTAGTTTGAAGTTGACGTTCCACCACTTTCCAAAGCTTAGATAAAATTATGGGAAGTGATTTTATGTATCACAGAATGTGTTTCTATTCTGTAATATATGAGACGTTCTTTGGCTCACTTCTATACAGTAAAATGTAGCACATAAATATATTTCACATATTACTAATAATGATATATAAATATATTTCATATAAAACCATATTAGTTTAATTAATCTATTAGAATGGAATTCAATATCCAAACGGAAAATCGCTTGTGTGCATGCAAACTGCAAAGATAAGGGCCACCCTCCGCCACCCACACATCATACATGCCCCATGATCTATCCTGCATTGGAAGGATAGGGTAAGGGCGTGGAGGATCGCCAGATATGCTTGGCTGCTTGCTGCTACTTGCTAGTGGAACACACGAGGAAGAGGTTGTTGCCCACTTGGCCTTCCCAGCCCGACCCTGATGTTGTATTCATTTCATTCCCCATGAGTACAAAGTACTCTCCATACTAGTTTAGAAACTCAAATCTCCTTCGGGGTTGGAGGAAATTAAAGTAAAAATAAACTAATTTCCTCTCCCATCCTCTCTCCTCCTCCTCTCGCCCTCCGTGTATTCATTTCATTCTGTTCGAGAGGCCATTAGATGCCCTAACCTGAGGCCATGTACCCCTGCAGACCACACCGGTCTGCACTGATTGCACGCCATCCACGAGTGCTGCTGCTGGTGGGTCTGGCCAGTCCGCATCCAAGGACCAAGGCCTGCTTTCCCTTGTACCCTCTCGCGAATGCTCCAAAAGCTCCTGCAAATTTTCTCCAGTACGTGGTGCTTGCTCATCACAACCAACCAGTTCTCTCTCACGGTAGGTTCCTGCAGGGCTGATCTGCCGCTTTTCGCTAGCTTTGTTTTAGTATCATGGACGCATGATTAGAATTTATAGAAATTAAAGAAAAAAGGGGACTCCACTTCGAGTTCGAGACGACCGGAGCTGCAGACGAGTAGTCAAGCAAAAGCCACTGCCGCTCTACCTGCAATTGCCATGCCACCGACCGACTTTACTACACGACCCAGCTGCTTCATCAGAGCAGCTGAACAATGCTGACCTGTCAGTCCCGTGGTTCTGAAGCGATCTACTAGCCATCCAGGAAAGGAGGTCTCTCAGATGGAGACTACATGAGCTCTGTACCTCCATCAAATGGAGATTACAGGGGATATCTGCTTTAGAGGCCATTAAGCTCGCTAACGTGAGTTCTGACCCTGTTGTTCAGCACTCGAGTCCATGAATATGATGCCAATCGTGACCGTCGCTGTCAGTTAACATTGTCCAAGGACCCAGGCATTCTTCATTCCCTTTTTCGCCGGCAGGCAGGTTTGTGCCGTTGCAACGAGACGGGGCACCGACACTCCATCTCATCTCAGATCATCATTCATCTAAAGCTTCCTGATTGTGAGCATATTCGTTCTCACACAGGTTTCATCAACAGCCGTCACTCGGTCTCAGCCTCTCAGGGATGGGAGGTGGGATCGGATCGGAGGCCGGGGGAGCGGCACCGGCGCCACCGACGGCCCTCGGATCGGCATCGGACGGACACAAACGTGTCCCCGTCGGCTTTCGCGTGTCCAGACTATTTAGCCATTGATACGCCGGATCCAAGGACGTCATCTTCATCTCCACGCTACGCCTGTGGCTGGCACTGGCACACACAGTACAGCCTCATCGCCACTTACCACCGTCTAACGAAAAAGCATCGACGAGCGAAGCGAAAAAGATGCCGCCAGCTCTGCGGCGAACGATCCTGCTGGCCGCGGCGGCGGCGACGACGGCGGTGCTGCTGCTGTGGCCGGCCGCCTGCGTCGCGGACGACGACGGCACGACGTTCCCGCCGTCGGCGTTCCCCTTCTGCCCGACGCGGCCGGCCGGGGTCTCCACGGGGCCGTTCCCCTGGTCGCCGCCGCCGCCGTCGTCGGTGGCGGTGTTCCCGCAGGATCCGGGGTTCTTGACGTCGGACGCTTGCGCGGTGCCACGGCTGCCGCTGCTCGCTGTGTTCTCTGTTCTCTTGGTGTTTTTGCAGTGACTCGCTCGCGGTTGCTGCCCTGGACTGGATGCATATCTATCCGTAGCTGCCCAGTTCAGAAAATTAAGGTTTGCTCCAACGACAGGCCTTTGTTTCATACAGCTCTGTGGAAAAGAAAAGAAAAAAAATCTACTAGCTTTCCCCTGCAGCAGCTCTGTTTTTGAGAACGTAGCTCTGCTTTGTTTCTTCACAGGCGAAGGAATATCTTCGTGTATAACCCGTAGCTAGCTTCATTCACGTAATTCAGGCTTTAGCTTGGATAATAGTAAAACTAGTGTCACTGGCGTTGAAGGTTCTGAAATCCCAGTAGCTTTCCTTCAGACTTAACACCATGCTCTGAAATTCCATTGACACCATCAATGTTGGTTGTGTGGTAATCACTGAGCAATGGACATGCAAAACAGATCTGATTGTTATGTGGTAACCAAGGACGTCATCTTCGTCTCCTCAGAAGTTTATTTATCTCCCTAGTTATGCCGTTGGGGCGTGGAGTACAGTCTCAAACTGGAATGAGGATGAACAGGACTAACATAAATACAGGCACTTCTTGTCATTTATCTACGGTTTTTATGTTTTTAGCCAGCAGATGTCATCCCATGTCCCCGCTTGGTAAGGGCTTCTTCGTTTCACCGTGTGGATTGAGTGGTATTGAGTCAGTTTAAATCCACAGCAAGTCAAAAAATCTATCTCAATCCATTCTAATACACTTCAATTTACATGGAATTGGAATAAACCAACAAGACCTAAATTGGAAACGGTTCCAAGGTCCAATCTAGGGCTTGTTCATTTACTCTAGAGCAGTTTCTTTAGAACTGTTCCATATAAAAATGACATGTTTACTGTATTAACATTGATTATCTAGAATAATTTCTAGCCTTTATTGTATTAACATTGATTATCTAGAATTATTTACAGCCTCAATTCAAAATAAACGAAGGGCCTAAATAAGCGAATGGACCCTAAAGAAGATTTTGACTTGTTAGAGATTTAATACACCTCAATTTCTCTCACTATCGGACACAACTGCTTTGTCAAGTGGCTAACTGGAAAATACTTGGCGAAGTTTTTGCAGAGTGTGACTCTCGACAAAGAAGTCTCGGTAAACCGTACATCCTATTCCGCTTTGTTGACGACATCCTATTCCGCTTGGTTGACGATGGAGAAACCGAACAAGGCCTCAAAATTGAGGTATAGTCATTAGTCTTTCTTCTCTCCATCCGACGGTTTAACGCTTACTTTTGCAGCTAAGAGAAGGTCTTAACTGGTAGATCGAATTCCTAAACCACATGATCTTATACTGCAGAACTTTTTTTTTACTTTTGCAATCAAGAATAAAACTGGAGTCTGAATTATCAGAAGAGCAGCAGCTCGCCGGATCCCATCACCATCGTCACAAGGTAAAACAAAGATCGAAAGGACAAAAGGAACGAAAGATGCAGCAGCCAGCAGGGCGGCCGTGCATGAAAAAGATTGAATGAATTACTACCAAGAGCGTCTAGTTTAGGACTTTAGGTTAATCACATATATACACGAGGAAGGCGGCCGTGCATCCATCTATAGCGATTCTAAATGCGGCCGTTCGCGATGGAATTCGTGACCCGTAGCGGGGGAGGGGAGGGGAGGGTGGTCCATCGGAAATGGTGGATTAAAACAAATCCTGGAAAGGGCGAAGAAATCCCGATCGCTTTCAGAAAGAAATGGACTAGGGATGGCCGGATGGAGGGAGACGCAGCGCGCGCGACGGGGGAAAGGGTAGCGAGGACGGCACAGCGCAACGGCAATGGAGACGTTTACATCACGCCACACCTTTCCGCGCACAAGAGCAGCAGCTATTAGCGCTAGCTACCTGCCTCGTCATCATTGCTTGCTTGCGGCCGCAGATTAGGTAGTACGCTAGACAACTTGAGCAGGGTTTATTAGGCCGCGGCTTATTGCTGTCACGAAGAGAACCAAGCTATAGAAGAAGAGAAACAGAAGAGGCACAGCTTATACCCATCCACTGACCGCGAAGTGCACAGAGGGGGGAAGGAAGGAGAGACCACGTACCGTCTGCGAGGAGGACGACGAAGAAGGAGAAGAGGCTGATTCGATCGAGCAGCATGGCGCGGCGGCCACGGCCGTGTGCCCACCTGACGGCCACGCTCCTTCTGCTCGCCGTCGCCGCGGCGGTCGCCAGAGCCGCCGACGGCGACGAGAAGTGCGGCAGCCCGTGCGGGAACCCCTGCGGCGAGCCGTGCGTGTACGCGAGCCCGCCGCCGCCGCCGGTCTACTACCCGCCGCCGCCGCCGCCCGTGTACTCGCCACCACCGGCGCCGGAGTACTACCCGCCGGCGACCCCGACCCCGACCACGCCCTACTGCCCGCCGCCGCCGTCGGGCGGCGGCTACGAGCCGTCGCCCGGATACACGCCCTACACGCCCGGGTACAACCCGACGCCGCCGTCCGGCTCCGGCTGGTACACGCCCTCGTACAACTCGCCGCCTGGCACGCTCTACCCGCAGGACCCCGGGTTCCGGCCCAACGCCGCGCCGGCCCGCGTCGCCGCGCCGTGGCGCGCGGCGCTCTTCCTCGCCGCCGCGGCGTCGGCGGCGCTGGCCCGCGCCTGCCTGGACTTGTGACGCGGTCGGAGGCCACCGGGGATCACGACCTGCGCCGATCGGTGTCGCGTCTACATGGCGCCGCGCACGCGCCGTGCTGGGAGATCGTCAAGGGCGTGCATGGCGCGCGGGTTTAGTTCCGCCTCCGTGTTATGTTAATAATAAGATTATCAGAGGAAGGGTTACGTTGGGTGAGATATCTCTCTTTCTTTCTTTCTTTTTTTTTTTTTTTGCACCTCAGTTCATCCGTGTGTCGTTCGTTGTGTTAGTGAATTCGTCGTATACTTATGTCGTTGGAACATCTGTTCTCGTGGTAGGAACACAAGTTCATCCACCTATCATCAGACTCTGTGAAACATTCAAACATATATATGTTCGTCTTATCTGATCAAACTCAAAATAACATGTACTGTGTTTTATTCTCCAATCCCCTTTTGATTTTCAATCCCCCTAACGCCGCAATACACTGAGTAACCGTGTTCAAACTTGTTTTTTCTCGAAAAAGAAAAACTTTGTGTAACCTTTTTGCTCGAAAAAGAACCTTGCACCACCTCTCTTTTTCATTTTCCCATCGGATTCTATCCTCTCTCTCTGTCTTTTGAGTGGAAAACTGAGGCTTGATAAACTTTACGTCCTGGAGAGAGCTCTTATAAAAGGTAGCAGAAGTTAGTTATTGCGAGGATAGGCGGGTTAAAAAAAAGATCGATAGGTGAATGTGCTTCAAGAGACGAGTAATGCTGACCGTTGGATTGTAAAAGCGGTGCATCATTAGTTTTATTTTCTTTGTTTAATTCTGTAACTGACGGCTACAGTTACAGGCACAAAACGCTGCCTTGATGCCGATGTTGCTGTCTATTTTGGGTTTAGTCGGTTTTCCCGTTACTATCTACTACCTTCGTTCTTCAATATTTGTCGTGTTTTAAACTAAAACGTGATAAATAAAAAATAGAGAGCATATTATATTGGTCAAAAAAAAAAGTAATTATTCTGTGAGAACCTCATAACACACATATATGTAGCTTGTTATTGTTACATCTTTTTCGTAAGAATGTATTTTCCTCCCTGTATAACATAACAGCTAGTGTGTATCAATATGTAGTCCAACCGTACCTATAACATTCTCTGGTGATTGGCATTTGATTTACATTACAGACATTAAAGTAGTCTTCTACTAAGTGAGCACAGATTTTCTGCTGGTGCTCTGCTAGTGCCTAGTGGACGTGTAAACTGTTCCTAGGTCTCCAAATGACCATGGACGCGTGTCGCTCTCCCACTCTCTGTATGAGTGGCCGGCCGGAGCCCGGAGCCGATCAGATCAGAACGCAGCCTTGGCAAATAGCCTAGCGACGGGCATGCATCCGCGGCGCTGCGTTTTACATGGACGTGTCGATGTCGTGTCGTGTCGTGTCGATCCAGCAGAGACGCAGGACGTGCGACGACGACGACGCCGTCGCGGTCGACCGACGACCCATCATCGGTGGTGGTGGTTGCGACGTTGCTGTCAGCGCCGTGCGTTTATGTTACCACCTAAGTACCTAACCAGCCTAATCCTAACTAGCCGCTGTCAGTGCCCTACGTGCGTGCCCGGTGCCCCCAACATCTGTTGAGTCAAGGCTCTGTCTGCTTTTGTCATCTCTCCTTCCTAACGTTTCGCCCTGCAACACAGCTTCTTATATCTTGTGGGGGATCAATCTCGTTCTTTATATATATTCGGCTAATGAAAAATTCAAAGTACATAATAACAATGTTTAGATATTTAAATAAGAAAAAACTGTTAGAGAGTATTGTTTGACTAAAATCTATGTTAAATCTGTGTTGACGATATAGAGATTGAGGGTGCTCCTAGTCAGGTTGTGTCCAAAAGACCGTGTATATAACCGTGGAAAACACTGTTTTATACTGTACTGTTTACAATCACTGTTTACAACACTGCATGCATGCGTGTCTCTAGCAATCCATCAATCATTAATTCATTATGCTATTATTAATGTGTGTTTTGTTTTCCTGACTAAAGTTTAGTATGTGTCAAATCAGATGTTCGAATAACAATTACAAGTATTATATATAGTTTAATTACCTAAATAAAGACTAAATGGCAAGACCAATTTATTAAACTTAATTAATCTATTATTAGCAAATATTTAATGTAGCATCATATATGTGAATTTTGGATTAATTAGACTTCATAAATTTGCCTTGTCGGTTAGCCTTCATCTACGTAATAAGTTTTATAAATAGACTATATTTAATATTTGATATTTAAATATCCAATGTAACAAGGATTAAAACTTTAGAAAACTGGCTGGCAGTGATAATATCATACAGCACGGATCTAGTATATAACACCTGACAGCAATGTAGTCAAGCCTAAGCCAACAGCCAAGTATGACAGCAAAGTATGACAGCATGTATAGTGATATTAGGGGGTGTTTGAGATTGCTTCACTCCAAATTTTATGGCTCCGCTCCACAATGTAGTTGCCAAACACTTTAAACTTCAGCTAATGTGGTCCTAAAAAAATATAGAGTTGGGGTCAAGTCTACCGTTTTGGTGGAGCAGCCAAAAAATTCAGATATAATCATAAAGTTCGAGTTTAATTATCCACCAATGCCACTCGCTATGGAGAAATAACATTTCGTCTGTTCTATTCCTCCATCCATGCGTATGCAACAGACACTTCTTCCTCAATGCTTCTAGCCTTTTACTACTCGCAAAACCACATCAGACACTATAGATAGCCAAACGGGCCGCCTAGCCTGTCATTGGCACTAGCACTATTAGACACAACATTGTTAGTCATTATTATTAATCGTGTCATACCGTGCTGACACTAGTGACTAGTTATCGGCCCGGGCACTATACTATAGTGCCTAGTCGTGTCGTGTCGACACTATACGACACTAACACCTAATAGTGCTCGTGTCAGTCCATGCACTATTTCACTTTGAGAGCTCAAAAAACATAGAAGATCTTTAAAGTTGTATGTACAATTTTAAAACTTGAACATGTATACCATTATAAAGTGAATTTATTATGCTTAAAACCATAACAAATCACAAATCACAAGTACATATCACAATCACATCTGCAGACCACCAGTTGGTCTAAACCGTCCTAATCATGCACAACACCTAATCGTGTCGTGCTCGTGCCAGCTCATCGTACCGGGGTGGAGGCCCAAACACGATATTGTAGTATCGATTCTTATAAATAACCGATTCTAAAAGCGAAGTGTTTAGTGTCGATGTTTCGCTAGAATCAGTGCTAAAGATATTCCAATTCTCATCCAGAACTTTCACCTTTCCATCCAAAAATCTTTAGCACTAGTTCTTAATTAGAACGTATACTAATATTTCTTCGTATAAATCCAGCCTTCTCGAGCCTTTCTTTTTCATGACCACCACCACCACTGAGTGTCTTGAGTCCGAGCCCTAGAACATTGGAAACTCTTGTTATATATCTTCATTATAGATTTTGAGTTTTGTACATACTCGCAAAATGACGTTTGTCCATGTTTTTCCCTTTTTTGTTTGTAGTCCATAATGTTTACATGGTTTATTTTAAACTCTATTTTTTTCCTATTGTATACATTTCCACAGGATTCGTGCTAACAATGATATCTTTAGTGATGAGGGCATCCTCCACTATTACCCATTGGCAAAGACGCAATTGACCCAGTTGGCTCAATTGTAGTTGAACGGCGACCGTGTGAGCCTCAGAATTATCCCACCTCGCTTAACTTGGGGGAGGAAGCCACTTTAAAAGGGAGAACCACCCTTCCTCCATTGGACTAGTCTTTTGGGGCGATTGAGCCTTTCTCTGAGTTGGGTATGCTTAATGAATTGTTAGGCTCCGGACAACTCTAATTTATTGGGCCTCGGCCAACCCCACCTGGGCTGGGTGTATCATTTAGAACGGTGAAGAACTTAATCATGAACTGGCCCTTAGACAGGAAATAAGAAAATACATTCAACTATCAACAAACCATTAGTTTAAAACATTTTTTTATTTGGTGCGTTAAAGGTTAGTTGACGCTAAGAGCATATTTATCCTTGCTAGAGACGAAGAAGGAACTGCGCAGAAAAAAGTAGAACCGAGACAAACAAAAGTAGGGTCAAAGAAGGAACTAAGATAAAAAAAAAACAAGGAACTTTCGTGTCACATGTCGTAATGGAAAGAACTTGACCGTTTATACGTGCACATATTAATTAATGTACTATCCATCAACAACAATTTGTATGTGCGGAAAATAAAAATTCGTTGGTACGTACAGTTTCTTTGCTATAGAACTGATATTAAAGGCCCATCTTTAGTGACACGTGACAGTTCTTGCCAAAAATCGATATTAAAGGTTTATCTCTAGTAACGGCTAGCAATAAAATGGAACCTTACCTGTTGTGCCACTAAATATATTAATTAAAAAAGGAATAAAAAAACGAAGGTAGCAGGTCGGTTCGTGGCGCGTTTGGGAGCGGCCCGGCAAGCAAGGACGGGCACCGAATGGCTGCTGATTGCGTGGAAGCTTCTCATTCTTGTGCCAGGCACTGCCACAGCAACAGCCCCAACTGGGTGAGACCGTGAGCAGCCCGGCAGTGCAGGCCCCTGTCCTCTTGTCGCCTAGTTTTGCTTTGCATTCTTGCTGGCCTGGCCCTGGCCCTGGCGGGTGGAGTTGCGTGGGGCATCTTGCTCCTCCGATTACGTTACCCCAACATTTGCACGTATTTTTTTTGTATGTGCTGGCCCGTAGTGCGATGTAGGAGGAGTATATATATTATGGATTCGATTTTCATGGACGCAGCTTTGGATGTTTGTGCTACCTGCTGAATGCTGAGCAATCAGCCGTCAGGCGGTCGGCGCGGCGTTTCGCATGAGTGCCGCGCCCGCGCTGGCGTTCGTGTTCGGCGTACCTAGCCTAGTAGCTACCAGGTCTACAGCTGCAGCATGCACCCACGCCCACCTACTCCTACACGGAACAAACAAGCGTTTTGTTTCCGGGGGCACGTGCTCTGTGCAGCCTAGAGCCGGAACACTCCGAACACATAAGACTCTCTTCAACGCAAGCCCCCTTGCGCCCCCTCCCCTATTAATGTAGCTGGGATAGGGGCTATAGTGCCCCTCTATCCCCTTCACCGCCTTCCTCTTCCTCCTCCTCTCCTCTTCTAATTTCTTCTCTCTCCCGCTAAATGGATAGGGACGCTACGGCTGAGACCTTCCCCGCAGCCGCTTCCTTCCCACACACGCGCGCGCTCGGAATACTCCGAGGAAGGAGCTCCAGGCGACCCGCGGGCGACCGAACCGCCGCCGGAGAAGGTACGCGTCGATCCGTCATCGCCCGCGAATCGTTTGTCTTCGTCCGGCCGGCGAGCACCAGTGGGGGTCGTCCACGCGAATCCGCCGTCAAGCTTCGCGGACCGGCGACCCAGCCGATCCGTGCGAAGACGCCGGCGCCGCTCGTCTCTGTCCGTCGGCACGTCAGCTGCGGGGTGGAGGTCGAAGGGAGGTCATCCATTCGCCAACAGATCTACGCTCAGCAGATCTGCGTCATTGGAGCTTCAAGGTCCAAGGTACGCTTCGTCGCATCTCCAAGGTGTACACCTCGGATTGATCCGGGTTCCTTAAAAACCGTACCTTGGATTACCATTAGGGTTTAGATGTACTTTACTTCTTTCAGCGCTACGATTTATGTGTTCATCGCCTACTTTGACTAGTTAGGGTTGCGGTTATGTCCGATATCCGATGCGCCTATTGTTTATGTACAAGAACAAAGTTTGATATTGTGGTACACATAGATCTGAACCTATCCTCAATCACGTTTTGCTAACTGATCCGTGCTAATGAAGTAAAAAATCGATGCTACTTTTAGTATGGTACAAAGGAAACAACATTCAGACTTTTGTGTCATTTGCATATTCCTCATCCTCGTCTACTGAAGTTTGTGTACCCACCATTTTCTCGCATGTGAATTGATTTCCAGTCATGTGGATTGTATGTTGTTTGCTCAATGTTGCTGGTAGAGAAATGCATGTTAATGTTCCTATTCGAAGAACTCAGTACCAGTACCGTTGAATTCCCCAACACAACCCCTTGTTCCTTCCATATCGAATACTTTAAATTGGACTTAGTTCCTCTGTCTAAGAATTGGACTCAGTGACCCTTCAATTTCGAGTAGTCTTTCCTTACATGACCAACCATTGCATGCAACTAACGAAACCTTTACTTATTATGCAGCTTGATAAAATTATTTGATTATTTGACGTCATCTTCAACTAATTGAGGTTCTAAATCCTTTTTCGCTATAGTACATTGTTTTTTATCAATTGCATAAGTCTGTCTCCATGTTTTCTGTCTGTGCTTTCATGTATTCTGTGCAACTTTAGCTTATTATATGCAACCAACAGACGTACCAAAGGCACGATACATGTGTAGAAATACTTTAGCAGTGCATAATATTTCAACCAACAGTTGTTTGCTAACTGCCATCACCACATTAGTTTATTAAATTGAAATATTAGTTTATTATATTGCAACCCACAGATGTTTCCTAACTGCCATGAACACTTTAATTTCACCAATTAGGAACAAGACTTTGCCCCTAATTTTTTCATGTATGCACCTTGTCTAGCCAAGGAGGTACTGGTTGAGGATACGAATCAAGATGAGCAGCCATGATGCCAAAGTGCTGCAACACTTGGTCCTCAATCTTGCATCCTCAGTGGAAACTGGTGCTTTCAATATTAGAAGCTTTCTAGAAGAGGCTTTCCGTCATTTGGGTGACGAGCATTACCTTCTGAATGCTCTACTTGCAATTCGAAAGGAGGTAGACCTGATGGAGCAGGATGCACTTGAGAGCAAAGCAAGGTCTGACCCAGACAAGGAGAGGATGGAGGAACAAATTAACCTTGCGGAGCCTGTGAAGCCAGTGCCTAGACAAATTACTTTCACCCCCCTTCCTCACCAGAATTGTATGAGGCCAGTGACAATGACTCGTACGACTCGGACAGGTCCACTAGGTATAGCATTTGGAACTTGTAATTGTGGTACGTAGACTATGGTCTTAGTGGTAGTAATGCATCGAAATCAAATAAGAACTTTTGTCTTATGTCTGTGATGCATGGGTAACCGATGTACGAATGCTCGAACCTTATGTTTATTTTGTATGAACCTTATGTGGAATGGTTCATCCTTAAGTTCCTTCTCTATGAACCTTATGTGGAATGCTTAATCCTTATGTTGCTTTCGTATGAACCTTTATGTGCAATGCTTCATCATTGTGTTCCTTTTCTATGAACCTTATGTGCAATGCATTAAAGTTTATACTTTATAGTACAAGTCTGTTATGTTGTCCAAATTAATGTATTCATGTATTTCATTACAGAATGGCTGACAACAACACAAACACACCTTTTCGACCTACTGGTGCCAGCCCCAATTCAGGTAACCAGTCTTTCCCCCCACCCATGTGGGATCCTCAGATGTGGCAGGGCCAAGGTTTAGACCCAACCCATCCTTCTACATTTACTAGTCCTACATCCCATATGAGCAATCCTACCTGGTCCCAGGGAGCTAATGACCCATCTACATATACCTTTCGTAGTCCATGTAACCCATTTTTTGGTATGATGAATCCTGGGGGTCCTCCACCACAAACATCATTCTGTCAACCCCAGTTTGTACCACCCATTCCATGTCCACAGGTTTCTACCCATGTTCCCAACCAGACTGACCCTATCAATTTTGAATCTGAAGCAGAACACAGTGTCCAGGAAGTTAATAGCCCTACCAAACCTTCAGACACACCTATCACATTTAGAAGGACAAAGGAACAGAACTTCAAACCTGATGAAGACCTGTTGCTTTGCAAAACATGGCTAGAGATTAGTAGTGACCCAGTCATTAGCACAGGCCAGAGGAAGGAGGGGTTATGGACTAGAATTGAGAAAAGGTACAATGAACTTAGAGGTGAGTTTCCAATGAGACTGAATAGGGCCCTGAGCAGCAGGTGGGACAAAATAAGAGCTGAAACAGGCAAATTTGTTGGATTCTACGCTAGAGTCCTAAGGGAAAACCAGAGTGGCCTCACAGATAACGACAAGGTACAATAACATTCATTTGTAATAATCAATGTATGGTCATGGTTTATGTGTACTTACTATTTTTTCGAACACTGACAACTGGTTATAAATCTTCTGTAGACTTCGAAAGCTGCAACTCTATATGCAACGTCACAGAAAAAGCCTTTTCATTTCATGCATTGCTGGACGCGGCTAAAAAACGAACCAAAATGGGATGCCATGGTTCATGGAAGCCCCTGGAGAGGCAATGCGGGGACGGAGCCTGTTCGTAGTCTTACACCTACAGGTTCTATTAATGATGTCGAATATGACGAAGGTGGTTCAAAAGGTAAGAGACCATTAGGACGTGACTCGACCAAAGCATCAAGGAAGAAGGCAATGTCCAGTTCATCCCAGTCTACTGACTACCTGTCAAGACTCCATGACATTCAAATAGCAAGATTGAAGCAAAGTGAAGAAAAATCAGAGCTAAAACAACAGAACATTGAGTTCATGAAAGAAGTTGAACTCAAGAAGTTGGAGGTTCAATCCAAGGAAATAGAAGTGCAGGAAAAAAAATTGATGATGGAAGACAGGAAGCAAAAGGACGAAGAGCTGAAGAAACTTTATGCTATGGATATGGATGCTTTACCAGAAGAGTTGAGAGCTGTATACATCGCGAGGAGAAAAGGTTTAATCGAGTATTTCATCAACAATCCTGTCTGAAGAGTACTAATTTATTTGAGAAGGTGTTGCTCACCTTTGTATCGGCGTACCGTGGTCCTGTGTGTTTGGACTTGTGTGATTTCGAGTAGTTTGAACATTTCCTTATTAGTTTGAGAACATGAGCTTGGTTTTTGAACATTGTTTATTTTCATAATATTGATATTCATAATAACGTTTTTTTCATACATGACTTGACGTTTGGCAACATATGCAAATTATTTGTAGCAGATGCATTACACATAACAGTTACCATGACTTCTTCACTGACGACCAAGATACATGACTTGCATTGCTTGAACTAATGACTTAGTTCATAAATCAAATATAACAACATTGTTGAACCACATAATATGGATGAAGGCCTTCAACCCATCGACCCTCGACGTGCCCAAAGGTGTTCTATCAGGTTATGCTGCAAAGACAAGTATGTGGTCTGAGATGTGATGTCCTGCTCGGGATCGTTGGGTAATTCAGAGCGGATATGATTGTTTAGCCACTCATTGCGGACCTCAGGAATATTATTACAAACTTCTGGGGGACCAGTGGGGCCAATGAAGTCCACATTTGCTGCACCATCTCCTTCGTCCTCGACAATCATGTTGTGCATAATAATGCAAGCAGTCATCATCTCTGCGAGGTGATTACGATCCCAACCATAAGCAGGGCCACGTAGAACTGCCCACCTCGCCTGCAAAACTCCAAATGCTCGCTCTATGTCCTTTCGACAACTCTCCTGCTTGGCTATGAAGTGAACCTTTTTTTCCTCAAAAGCGTGACGAATTGCTTTTACAAAGGTAGGCCAATTTGGATATATGCCATCTGCTAAGTAGTATCCGAAATTGTACGTGGTACCATTAATAGTGAAGTGCACTGGTGGCATCGTCCCATTACGTAACGGATCAAACACTGGTGATCGATGAAGCACGTTGAGATCATTGTTAGTACCAGGCATTCCAAAGAAGGCATGCCAAATCCACAGGTCATACCCAGCGACTGCCTCTAGTATCATTGTTGGCCTCGAATTGCGCCCACAAAACTGTCCGCGCCATGCAGTAGGACAGTTGCGCCATTCCCAATGCATACAATCGATGGGCCTAGCATACCCGGAAACCCCCTGTCCGCGTTTACACTAAGTATGCGAGCAATGTCGTCGTGGTTAGGGATACAGAGGTATCGTTCGCTAAAGGAAGAGATGATTGCGCGACAGAAACAGATAAGACAGTCCCTAGCCGTAGTCTGTCCAATCTGTATGTACTCATCGACCGCATCGCTTGGTAACCCGTATGCAAGGATACGCAAAGCAGCACAAACTTTTTGCAATGGACCAAGCCCTGCTAAACCAGTTGCATCACATCGTACTGTGAAGTAATCGTCTTCTCGCTGAACGGCACGAAGGATACATAGAAACAAAGGACGATGCATCCGAAACCTAAAAACGAAAACAAAGCAAAAAATAAGAAAACGAAGCTCCAAATCAAAGTAAAAACATTACTTAGGAAATGTACCTTCGACGAAAAACATGTGATGGATACACTAGATTAGGTCCGAAGTAGTGGTGCTTGATGAGATTTTCTCCAGCAGCGTGGTCCCTATGGATAACACGGCGAGGCAATGAGGAGCGCCTACGACGCGTGCTCGTGTCTCCGAGTACAAGGTGGTCAACATGTTGCCAAAGCAACAAGTTATCGATCTCATCGTCCGAATCATCGGATGACAAAGACAACACTAGGCTTCTCAATGAGTCTATGACGAGCTGAACTAAGACTACGTACTACGTACTTTTGATGGAATGGCGGATGATACAGAAGAGACGAGTGTGTAGTTGAGTGGAGCATGCCCGCAGGGGTACCTTATTTATAGATGGCTTCGGTGTGTGAAGGAAGCCAGAGGGTCGTGGCTTGCCGTAGAAGCCAGTCGTGTGGTGGAAGCCACTCGTGTCGTGTACGAGAAGAATGCGAATTTCTATTTTTTAAAAAACATAAAATTCGACCGTATTTATACTAACGTATTAATATACTAATTATGAAGTTTGCTAATTAATTGTGGACCAAGTTACGCCCGTGTACTGTGCAAAGAAGAAATAAAAATAAAATTAATATTGGATGGTAGTTGAGTTAGTTGATGATGAAAGTATATAATATTGTTGTGGTGGGGTATAGAGGATTGATATAGGGGGAACCGCTGTAGAGCGTGGAGATATAGGGGGAGAGAGAACGCTGACGTGACACGTGAGTGGGATATAGGGGAGAAATTTAGGGGGAACCGCTGAAGACAGTCTAATACTGCATCTACACTAGTACGCGCAACGAAACAGAAAGAAAAGAAAAGATCAAACGCAACAAGGGATATTTTGGAGGATCCGCGTATGTTCTTTAATTTACCTCTGATGTGCATGCAGTACATAATTCATTTGATGCTTCAAGTTTCTTTTGAAGCAAAGATTGTCATTCCATGGGCATGCATGAAGAAAAAGTAAAGAATCTTGTGATAGAGGGAATTTCATTGAACTTTGAAGTGCCTTGCAACAAATAATGCGGGAGGTGGACAAGTATGTTTTCAAGCATGCTCCAACTAATTGCACATTGACTAGTCCAGACATGCAAAAGGGTAGTATACAATGTTGTGCTATATGGAAACTATAAAACATAACATTCAAAACTGGTGGGGAAGAGTACTATACAATTCTAGCTCATGAGTCTAGTGATGTCTCTCATAAGGAACAACTAGCACTTTTCCTGTGCTATGTTGATAGTTCAGGAAGGGCATGTGTGAGCGTTTTCTTAGAGTTGTTCATGTAGATGATATGTCACTATATCATTTAAGGGAAGCAATTCGATCTTTACTTGTTTAGTCATGGGCTGACTATTACTTAAATCGCTAGTCAAGGCTGTGATGGGGCTAGCAACATGAAATGAGACATTTAAAGGGTTGAAAACTTTGATCGTTAGAGTCACCTTCTGCTTATTACATTCATTGTTCTGCACATCAATTCCAACTAGTCCTTGTTTTTGTTGCAAAGGGAAATGGTGGCTGTGTGTGTGTGTTTTTTTATATCAATTATCATTCTTGCTGAATATTTTTGGAGTTTCTTATAAGCGGCATGGTATGCTTTGCCATCACCAATTTGATAATGTCATCAAATCACTTGAAAGTGGTGTACTAGAATTTAGAAGCGGGTTAAATCGAGGGATGGGGTTTGCCTAGGCCTGGTGAAGCTCGTTGGTGCTTTCATTACAAAAATGTGGTCAACATGATTGTGATGTACTTTGCAATCCGTGATGTACTCATAGCTCTGGGAGAGGATACATCACAAAGAAGTAAATGGCCAAAATTACATAGCTAGCATGGATGGAGTCCATGGGTCATTTAACTTTATTTCAGTGCTCGTTTGATGCTTGTGATTCTCGGATACACTAATGATCTGTGTGAGAGTTTGGAAGGGACCAAAAATATTCTTAATGCAATGTCACTCGTTAGTGTGGCAAAGTGTAAAATTCCAAGGATCGAGATATATATGTGTTGGATGGATTCCATTCCTTCGAAGGGACACACTATTTTGCAATAAATATGGCATCCAAGTTCCAGCAATACGAGATAATTATGTGCCTTTATGGAAGGTCAACATGTTTTGCTCGAAATCAAATGAAGATGTCAACATGTTTTGCTCGAAATCAAATAGTAGCTAGTCTTATGCAACAGCTTATTAATTAATTCATATGCTTTTTAGAATAAAGTCAATAAACAAAAGTTGTTTTCTTACCGGCTTCTGAAATAAACTGTTTTTTTCCAATAAATAGCAAAGGGGCATGAGGCGATTACCAACTCGCCATCCAAAGGAGACCCTGCCGGCGGCCCGCTAAATATAAGGAACCCGGAAAAAAATTTGGTGCAGCACTGCTGCAAACCAGAGTGGTTTGCAGCCCCTCACAAAAAGGAGGATAGACCCCACCCGCAGCAATAATAATACAACTAAAACGTTATCTGCTGGACCTGCAGGTGGGGTCTATCCTCCTATTTGTGAGGGGCTGCAAACCAGTCTGGTTTGCAGCAGTGCTGCACCAAATTTTTTTCCAAGGAACCCACACTCGCTAATCGCAATCAAAGCGGCCGTTTTATTCCGCTCCACACGCTCTGCAGCGCCACCGACCACCGTCACCTTCAGCTGCTGAGGAGAGCTGATCAGCCGAGCTAGTCGACGAGTCCTCACTTATATTTCACACGCACACGCACCCACGCCATCTCATCACCAGATCACCAGCAGCCTACAGCTCTGCCATCCCTCTCCGCGCGGCCGGTCCCTCGGCTCTCGCCATGGCCACGGCGCACGGCGGCAGGCTCTTCCTCTTCGAGGCCATGCTCTTCTCGGCGCTGCTGCTGCTGCTCCTACTCCTCCAGGCACACACTGCTTCCGCCGCAGACGGCAGCACGTACCCAGCCGACTGCCCTTACCCGTGCCTGCCTCCGCCCGCGGCGCCCGCCGTCGTCACCGCCAACTGCCCGCCGCCGCCGCCATCGTCCTCCTACAACACTCCGCCTTCGTCCTCCTGGAGCTACCCGCCGCCGCCGCCGCCGTCGGGGGGCTACATTCCCTACTTGAATCCTCCAGCGGGAGGCGGGGCGGGGTACGGCTACCCGGCGCCGCCGCCGCCCAACCCCATCCTGCCGTGGTACCCCTGGTACTACAAGACGCCGCCGCCGCCGCCGTCTGCGGCGGCGAGGGGGACCGGTTCTAGTGTTCTTGGCTTGGCCGCCGTGCTAGCCGCTGGCCAGCTGATCGTGGCTTAGGCGCTTAGCCGCAGCACCTGT
The DNA here is from genome assembly GCF_902167145.1 of Zea mays. Classification (NCBI taxonomy): domain Eukaryota; kingdom Viridiplantae; phylum Streptophyta; class Magnoliopsida; order Poales; family Poaceae; genus Zea; species Zea mays. Next base: position 28,459,985 of record NC_050098.1, on the reverse strand, counting down.
TCGTTTTGCTTCTTCGTTCGATATTCTCTCCGCCCTGATGCAGCAGAGCTGCAGAGGTTATTTCTCCCTCCCCCTCTTTTGTTATAATTTATTCAGCAGGATTATATTCATGAATATATATATATATATATATATATATATATATATATATATATATATATATATATATATATCATCTACATACTACTATAGCTAGTTTCTTGATTACCACTGAGCTTTTGAGTAGTGGAGCAACTACCATCGCAGCATCGCTAGTTCTTCATGAGAGAGAGACAGAGAGCATCATGTATATGTGCATGGACGTGGCTAGTGACTACAAGAATATTTGCCTTTTGTCTCGGTGCGACGGTGCCCCCCTGTCCGTTTTTTGTTTTGTGTTACATCTGAAGTACTAGTTCTTCCTGTCAACTTTTAATTTGTGTATAAACAACATTAACGCTTTATTTCTTGTTTAAAATGCTCGATACCCTGTCAAAATACGCTTTATTCGTTCGATACTAGCTAATGGTGGTACAACACTGTACAATAAGTCGTATCAGCGAAGAAATTGCAAAAGTTACGGCGCTGTATCTTCAATAATATAATCCTGCACGCTGCTGGTACTGTACATGCCATGGACGGATTTGGTGACGAACTAACGAAGGCGCGCGGTGGAGCTAGGCGTCGTTTCCATGTCGGGATCTGTCAGCGGCTCACCGCGTCGTGGCCATCGCAAGCAGGCCTGGCCCTGGTTTATCAACAGCGTTTGGTGGCGTTCGTACGTCGATCCTTCCATGCATGCATGCATGGTTTGGGGAACATGAAGATCAGATGACGACGACCCAGAGTGGGGCCGGGGGGCTTGATTGCTTGCTTGATTGCAGCTGCTACGCAGTATGCACATGTTGAACGCAACCATGTACACGGTCCGCGTTGGACGGCACCATCAGTCCAGTTCCGACCAGATGCTACGGACGACTGGTACAAAAGCCGTGAAGCTAAAGTTGCTCGATCGATCGGTCGCTTGCCTTCGGAGGTTCCTTGGCACGCGATTCCGATCCGTTAGCGGCGCGCAGAGAGGCATGCAGCAGTGCCGTCGCCGCGAAGCTTCCCTGCCGCCGCGCGAACTCTTCCACTACCACTGACCTGACCGCAGCCCACAGCAGTCAGCACCGGTGGACGGTGGCGATCGAGGGAAGCAAGAAGAAAGGGAGCCACGGCCACGGGCGAGCAAAGCGGAGGGAAAGCGCGCGGGAGAGAAAAGAAACAAGGAATAAAGTCTACTCTACTTTTTACAGGAGGAAAAGAAAGAGAGGCCTGGATCGATCGATCCATCCATCTCCTCGTGTAATGTAATGTTAGGTTGGCATGGCGTGGCGCCCAAAAGGACTCCCCGGCGATTCGCGAGAGCGTGCCAGCTGCTGCCCACACGGCAAAAACCCGGCGACGTCTTGGTAGGTGCAGCAGTGGTGCCATGGCATGGCATGATTGGAATCCCTTCCCCGACTGCACTGCACTGTTCTGTGCGCGTGGTGGGTGCGGGTCTTCCAAATACACACATTGTATTCTTCTTCCTCCTGCTGACTCTGGTTCCTGGAGCCGCACGGCACGGCACGGCACGGAGAATGGACAATGGTGGCTGCAAGTGGAACCATAAGCTAGGGCACCGACACACGCGTCGACGCGTTTTCTCCGGCAGCACTGCGCGCGGACTCTGACGAAAAAACGCCGACCGCGAAAATCTGGCACGTTCTCCGCTCTCCGGCATGGCACGGACTCTCTACTCCTCTTTCTGTTCTTGCGTCCCGTTCACGATGCCGGTCGATGGCACCAGACGACAAACGCTCTATCTGTCCTGTAGTACATATGAACAGAGCAGTAGGCAAAGACAAGGCCACGGTTACCAGAAATGCGCGCGGGTACACGGGGTAGGCAAAGAAAGGAAATTTCCCAAAGAATTCCTCGAAAGCTGCTAGGTTGTCCCAAGGAATACGCCTTTATTACACGCCAAAATGAGAGGATTCTTTCTGCACATCCAAATACTAAAAAAAAGGTTAACCATGCAATAGTCTCAAGCATCTACCGTTCTTTTTCTTTTTTGTTTTGTTTTGTTTCTAAACACCAGAGCAACATTTCAAGGTAAAAATGAATGTTGCTGACGAACTAGCTCATGCATGGGACTATGGTCTGTGCCTGTTCAAATACGCTATTCTCGAAACATGTTTCAAACTATTTCTGGTAATATTAAGTGTGTAGAAAACTCAACGCACTTCTGCAACCAGTTGAATAATAATAATATTAATAATGCTTCTTGAAATAATGCTGTTGTACATAACCAATCTTTTGTTAGTTCGAATATTACCCCTTCATACGAAGGCCCAATAAAAGAAAGTAGAAGAGCATCCGATAGGAATTTGGACCGCTCGACTGCTCCTGCAAATGGTACTCCTAGTGGCATGGGATATCTGAGACCCATCTCTCTTGCCAAAGTTTCACACTTTAGCTCTATAGCTACTAGAAAATCAGGCCCATTTGGTTGGTTATCTTTTTTTTGGGAATCCATGCTTCCTTAGTCTGTTGATCATATCCCAATCACTTGCCAATCCTTGGCAGAACTGTTTAAACCTCAGGAGGAAGGAACATGCCTTCAACATGTAAATATGGACCAAAACAATGAGCATCCGTATTTTAGAACACAAGATACAGGTAAAGTTACCTAACGAAGGTACATTAACCGAACAAGCATGAAGCTATCCAGGTTGAAGTACAGAAAAAATCTATCAATACCTGACAAGGAGCAACTTACAAATATTTTTTGCCACTACTTTTAATATACAGTGAACCGCGTGAACTGTGAGTTTCAGACGACCTTAGCTTAATGAAAACGCTTATTTATTTATGTCATCTTTTTTCTGTGTTAACAGCTCTGGTTGGCAGGTCTTCAATAGTGATTGTATCGGTGATATGATTCACAAAACAGACATAGAACCATTTTTTTTTCACTCTCGTGCTCATGCTATCCCAAATTTCAGAGGCAGTTAAGTCAAAGGATGATTCAATTTTATGCGCAAGAAGCAGACAATCTTAATCACATAAGTTGCATTAATCAAAAGGGGGGCAGCAGTTGCAGGGACCATTAACAAGCAAATACTTACATGTCGAAGGACTTTAGAAGAAAACAGCCATAGTGAGATAGCAGCTGAATGCAGGATTTTTGCTTGGGCCTCAGACCAGTTCATATTTAAGGCCACTCATTATTTCCTACAAAATCCAAGAGGCTAGTTGATACCAGACTTGTTTGGATCTGGATGGTTGGATCATAGATAGACGTTAGAATTTCACAACAACTAAACAAGCATATCACAATTTGCAAAGTTCTTCAATATTCAATGCTGCAACACGTATCTCATCACTGCAATGCAATAAAACAGTTAAAAGTTTCCATGCATCGGCTTTGGAAGTACAAAAAAGTAAATAGTTTCGACAGAATAAGATCAACCTCTCACTTATCCAGTTGAAACCTATGCAGCAAGTCTAGGATTGGCCCAGAAGACTCTGCTTCGGCAGCGAGCTCCCTCACCATCAAGTCCGCAGCCCTCAAGTCCTCCCTCACATCAGCATTCAACACAAGATGTGAAAAATGATTATCCAGCAGCACTCCTAGCGCCCTAGCCACTGCTCCAAACGATGGCACGCTGTCACACTGCTCCAATCTGAGGTTTTCCACAGCCTCCGGGCAAGTGTGCGCTTCCGAGAAGCTCCAGTACTTCCGAATCCACTTGTTGAGATATCTCATCAACCTGACTACCTCCCCGCCATCAAGTTCAGCCAGAGCCGCTCCAAGCACCACGGAATCCACATTCCCTGATGCAAATAGGTAATGCAGACACACCTCTGGGGAGGTGAACCCATCGTGCCCCATCATGAGCAGCAGCGCCGCGAGCCTCGCCGCAGCGTCAACTTTCTTCCTCTTCACGGCGCTCTTCTCCCGACACCTGTTGACAGCAAGCACCGCGGCGTCCTTCCATCGGCACTTGACGTCCATCATGGCGTCGTAAGCCTTATCGGAGGCCGGCGAGAGGAAGCAACGGAGCGCGGCGAGGATCTCGGAGGAACGTATGTCGGCGGCCTGGCGGAGCAAGACGCAGACAAGGTCGACCCAGTCGTTGTCGCAGAGCGACGAGATGAGTTCCGGTGGCGGGTGCGGGAGGAGGCGGGATTCCGCGAGAGCAAGGAGGATGTCGTGCCCGGCGAGGCTTACCGCCTTGGAGGCCACAAGGGAGGCGATTGCGGCGGGGAAGTAAGGGGCGACAGCGCGGATGGCGGCGGGGAGGGCCGCCGGCGGGGTTGGGAGTGCGAGGGATCGTGACAGAGTGGTGATAAAGGTGGTGAGAAGGGCGCGGAGCTGCGGGAGGGAGGAGCAGGAGGCAAGCGAGGCCGCGAGGTAGGAAGCGGCGGTGGCGAGGGTGGGGTCGGCTGGGGAGAGCGACCAGGTGGAAGACGGTATTGGGGTGGGGAGCGTGGAGGATGGCGGCGGCGGCGGCGTGACACCCGGCGTGAGCACGATAGGGTGAGCCCTCTCGCTGGAGCCGGAGCGGGAGTCGGCGGCGGGGTTGGTGATGGCTGCGAGGAGGGTCATCTTGCCGGCGCCACGAGAGCGGGGACCGGTCGACGATGGGTTAGGGTTTTGGGGAGGGAGGGGCGAGGGAGAGAAGAGGAGAGGAATGGGGAGGGGTCCCGGGGATTAGGGGACGTCGGGGTGGGCCTCTGCTGGTTGACGTGACGGGCCGTGCGTCTTATATGGGCCTCCAGTTTTGCGGTTACCGTGTTGTGCTGTTGTGCGCTTCTTGCCCACTTTCGCAGCTGATGAGGCTGTACCCTCACAGTCCAATCCAGTCCGTGTGGTTCCAACAGAACCTAGAAGAGGATGCGACAGCTTTATTTACTATTCAAATTTTCTAAAGTTTAACTAAATTTGCAGAGTATAGAAGAGTATCAATATTCAAAACTTTTGCAGGGACCAAAATAAAAATAAAACTATAGAATTCATAACAAGATGCGCGCCATTGGCTAATTATGGTGCATACATACTGGCCCATATCCCACTTGCCCATTGGTCCAAGAGGAAAATGTGATGGCGCAGAAAGAGACCGCTGCAGCCCACGTTGTAACGCCCAACATCTCCTAGTTTGAGAATTAAATAAAGATCTCCAAAAGATTTATCTGAATCAGTGCTTTTTATGTGGACTATACATTTAAATTATTTTCTTAATTAAATAAATGGGAAATATATAAAATTATATTGTGCACTGCATTCTAGAGCATTATTTTTGTTTGTGTGAATTCAAAAAATTTGGATTTGAAATATCACCCGTGGAGGGATGGCGGGAAATATCTTATATACCTAGGCCTTTATGTGGGTTGGGCTCCGTGTGGGTTGTTTTTTAGGCCCGTGGAGCACCCGTGGGTGGGATAAAAAATCCCGCTCCAGACACCGTTATAGTTCAGGTCCTCAAACATGCAGACTCGCAGAGGAAAAATCAACCCCACCCCTACCGGGTCCAAAAATCGTGTGCCCCACCCCGATGTCATCCTTGAATTTTAGTAAGTCCTATATTATCTTTATATTTTTTTTATTTTTACACTAGTCCCACAACCTGTGCTATTGCATGGGCTAATAACTTGAAGAGATCTAAGCATTTGTAGTTTATATAAAAAGGCTCCACAACTTGCCTTCTCTCATTTGTGCATGCATATTCTCACACAATACTCGTATAAACATATTCTAATATGAATCCAGTTGTGTAATAAACTTTTAATTATTGATGAATTTTCTGTCTCAATATATTGTTGGTGACTTTACATCATATCGTACATGTGATATATTGATATTCACCTAGAGGGAGGTAAATAAACGAAACATGAAATTTGACACATAATACAAAACTTGATCCTAATTAGTTGGTTAAAGCAAGGTATAATTCAATCGGAGTAGGGAGATAAGTTCTTATTGCAATGTGTTGCTTTTGTCAATGTGCGGAATAAACTTAAGAGAAACACAAGTGATTGTAATGAAGAATAATGCAAGAGAACTTAAGAGGAAGGAAGAAAACAATTTGCAATCAATCAAACATAAAGATGCGACAATTTGTTTACTGGAGTTCGGTTTTCAAACGATACCTACGTCTCAATTAAGGTTTTCAAAAGATCAGGTCTATTTCAACCCTCTCAAGTGATTCTAAAGATCAAACTTGGGCCATCTCTCTTTCCTCAACTCAATGGAGAGATCGAAGTCTCCACAAGGCGCTCCACAATCTTGGATGTTCTTGTTAACCTTTTACAATCGATGGGAATCGAAACTCCAAGCTCAATGACCACAAGAACGCAGCACACACTCTTTCTTCTAGCACTGTCTCAAGGCACTACCAGAATTCACATAAAGGAACTAGTTCTATTGCTTGATTCTCTCTTTTGTGGCACTTAGGAGGCTTTGAACACTTGGGAGTGTTGCACTTATGTATTAGAGGTATTGCTTAGCTCTTATGTATTGAATGGATTGGTTGGAGGTGTATTTATAGCCTCCAACTATTTAGATAGCCATTGACATCAAATACCAAAATTTGCTCTAAACTCGGGTACACCAGATCTTCTACATTATAGGTCTGGTGCACATCAGACCTTCTGCCACATTGTTGTTCTACAGACCATTCTGACCAAGCTATCAGGTACTAGGGGGCACCAAAACCGGTCCGATGCAACACTGGGCCCTGCCAAATGTGCCACCATGTCATGTAACCGTTGGAACCTAAAGCTTACCGTTGAGTGCTGACAGGTCCGGTGCACACCAGATTGGTTGGTGCGTCAAGAACCTCTTTGTCTAGGGAACTGACTTCTCTCTGTAAGTAGTCCGGTGCGCCAAGCCACGATTGCCCAGAATTATGTTCTCTACGTAACCGGTCTAGTGCGTCGCAGACAAGCTGGACTTAAGTACTTTTGGGCTTTTCTTCCTTGACTGAGTTTGGCTATCTTCTTGAGCACTAACTAGAGTTTATCCAACTAGCCTAAACCATAGTTGCATATGTTTTCGATAAATCCAACTCATTTTCTCATTCTTGCTCAAACTTAGCTCCAAAGTGTGGCAGAACCTTCCAAGTTATTGGGCCCACATGCACCTGTCCTTGTCCCAAAGACCTCAGGCGGCTATGCATGTGCACCAGATAACTTAACAGGATCTGTCCGATTGCCCCAAGGACATCGGATAAACCACTTACAACCAGAACCGCGGGATTAAGTAACACAAATCACACACACCAATATTGTTGCAGCGGAAATCTTACTACCAAATTTTACAGGTTACAAAAATTTTACATTAGTTTATCGGAGTGATTACAAAAGTATAAGTTTGAAATATATATGCTAGCTCAAGGGATCATCCTCAATAAGAAGTATAGAAGGGTTACTTAGACTTATAAGAAGGCCGAGCCCACCGGCACTTAACACCATCAACAACAGCACAAAGTTAGAACCTGAAAAACAACAGGGAATAAAACCCTGAGTATGGAATTACTCAGCAAGACTTACCCGACTAAAGAAAAGACTCTTAAGGGTATGCTGGCTTAAGGGTGTCAAGGTAAGGTAAGGCTTCTCAATAATCAAAGACTCTGTTTTGCAGAAATGCTTACTAAAGTGGATCCTTAAAAATCCAGTTTTATTTGTCAAGTTACGTAAAATTACCTGCAACTAGAGTTCTTTCTACCCTAGTTCAATCACTTGACCTGCACTAGCCAATTTCTTAACAAACCCATCATCTTTACTGGATTTCTACGTATAGGTCAGTGACCAAGTCTTCATAACCGCGAAGGTACGGTGATCCGAATCGATTATACTCAGCTGAGGATCTCTGAAAGTCGCCTAGAGGGGGGGGGGTGGATAGGCGAAACCTGAAAATTAAAACTTTATCCCCCAACTAGATCCTTTGATTAGTGGTTAGAACAAGATGAACAGTTATCGGAGTATAAAAACTAAGTTCTTGCTAGTAAAGAGTATAGCTTTCAAATAATGCGGAAGTGATAAATCAATACAACTAGTAATAAAGCAAGAAGGCTTAGATGAAAAAGAACACTAACTCAAGTTCTTTTCTTGCGGAGTGTTGCTTCACTTAAATGAGATTTTAGCTTGAAGCAACACCAAATGAGATGAGCAAAGAATAGTGCAAGAGAACTTAGAGTAAGGGAAAGCAAACAAATCACAAGCAAAAGCACAATGAACACGGGTGATTTGTTTTACCGAGGTTCGGCCCTCAAAGGCCTAGTCCCCGTTGAGGAGTCCACTTAAGGACGGGTCTTTTTCAACCCTCTCCCTCTCTCCCGATCACACAAGGATCGGCGAGCTCTTCTTCTTCTCAAGGATCACTCTCGATCCCACAAGGACCACCACAATCTTTGGTGTCTCTTGCTAGCTTTTACAAGCCTCCAACACTTTGGAGGAAGTTTGAATGGGAGTCAAAAACTCCACGCGCAAATGAACACAAAGATGTAGCACACACTATCTCTCAATGAATCTCACAATGCGCTAGGGCTAAACTCGATTGAGTAGCTCTCAATTGCTTGCTCTCTCTTTTGTGGCACTTGTGTTGGTTGTAGTGAACTAAATCTTGTGTATAGGATGGATCAATGAATATACGTGGTTGGGAGGGCTTGAGTATGTCAACTAGATGACTTGGAATGTTGCTTGGACTCCCACGCCTTGAAGTGGCCGGTTGGGGTGGTATTTATAGCCACCATCCAATTTTGTAGCCGTTGGAGAAGCTGCTGGTCGATGGGCGCACCGGACAGTCCGGTGCACACCGGACATGTCCGGTGCCCCTGCCACGTCACCCTATCCGTTGGGGATGGAGCTGGTCGACCGTTGGAGGCTTTTGTCCTCATGTGGCACCGGACAGTCCGGTGCACACCGGACAGTCCGGTGCCTCTCTGATCTTCTGTTCTGACTTCTGCCGCGTGTACTGTTTACTGTCAGAGTCGACCGTTGGGCGCAGATGACCGTTGCTCCGCTGGCACACCGGACAGTCCGGTGCACACCGGACAGTCCGGTGAATTTTAGCGGAGCAGTCTTCGTGAAATCCCGAGGCTGCCGAGTTCCTGAGGCCGCGTTTCGTTGGAGCACCGGACACTGTCCGGTGTACACCGGACAGTCCGGTGAATTATAGCGCGCCGGCTTCCGAAAATTCCCGAGAGTGAAGAGTTGGAGTCTAAGTCCCCTGGTGCACCGGACAGGTACTGTTCACTGTCCGGTGGCACACCGGACAGTCCGGTGCGCCAGACCAGGGGTGCCCTCGGTTGCCCCTTTGCTCCTTTATTGAATCCAACACTTGATCTTTTTATTGGCTAGATGTGAACCTTTTGCACCTGTATAACTTATACACTAGAGCAAACTAGTCAGTCCAATATTTGTGTTGGGCAATTCAACCACCAAAATTATTTAGGAACTAGGTGTAAGCCTAATTCCCTTTCAATCTCCCCCTTTTTGGTGATTGATGCCAACACAAACCAAAGCAAATATAGAAGTGCATAATTGAACTAGTTTGCATAATGTAAGTGAAAAAGGTTACTTGGAATTGAGCCAATATAACTACTTACAAGATATGCAAGGAATGTTTCTTTCTTATATAACATTTTGGACCACGTTTGCACCACATGTTTTGTTTTTGCAAATTCTTTTTGTAAATCCATTTCAAAGATCTTTTGCAAATAGTCAAAGGTACATGAATAAGAGTTTGCAAAGCATTTTCAAGATTTGAAATTGTCTCCCCCTATTTCAAATGCTTTTCCTTTGACTAAACAAAACTCCCCCTAAAAGAGATCCACCTTTTAGTGTTCAAGAGGGTTTTGATATACCATTTTTGAAATACTCCTTTCTCCCCCTTTTGAACACAATAGGATACCAAATGATAAAGACTTTTGGAAAGCACTAAGTTTTTGAATTTGGTGGTGGTGGTGCGGTCCTTTTGCTTTGGGCTCATTTCTCCCCCTTGTTGGCATGAATCGCCAAAAACGGAATCATTAGAGCCCTCGAAGTGCTATCTTCCCCTTTGGGCATAAATAAATGAGTTAAGATTATACCAAAGGCGAAGTCCGGTCTTTTAGCTTTGGGCTCTTACTCTCTTCCAGAGACGAAGTCCTTTTCTTTGATGCTCATTTCTCCCTCAAAGAATAGAGAGTTCCTTGGAGTGATGGCGAAGTATGATATACGGAGTGGAAGCCTTTGTTTTCGCCGAAGACTCCATTTCCCTTTCAATCTACGACTTAGCATAGAATATACTTGGAAACATATTAGTCGTAGTCATGGTACGGGAATAATAGGATATATGCATTTGTACCAAAATGAAAGAGATATGATCAAGAGATATGTCAATTAAGCATGATCATAGTTCTATATAATATAGATTTCTCCCCCTAAATATGTGCCTTGAGAGGAATACATATTTTGGCCTTAAATGCCAAGTGCACATAATTAGGTTAATGAGAACAAGTCTATATCATAGAGAAAGTGAAGTGCATTGTGTCATAGTATATGAGTGATGCTCAAGACAGTTTATGCACTTATGAAAGCATGTTGCAAACATTTTAAGCATTTTCCTTTAAGGATTTCAAAGAGACTTAAGGACCATCCACCTTTGGAACAAAGGTAGCTTATCCTCGTTACAAGGTTAAGCTTTAAGCTCTTTGACAATAGAATCACTTCATCTAGTTTTAGCCAAGATGCAATAATGCATGAGTGAAATTTTAAGAGGTTAAACTAGGTATGAAGCAGGGATAAATGCAAAGGACATGCTTTCTCTTCCTTATATATAAGATATGCAAAGAATGCTTATAAGAGGAAGATTTAGGTACAAGTTTAAATGAAAGGAAGTGATTTTACCCTTTTGTACCTTCATATAGATACGCTCTCTTCATTGTGCTTTGTCTTTAGTCTTAGTTGCTTAAGACCTATACTCAATGACAATATATGGAAATACTTTGCACAAGAGAGAGTTCTACAACTAGTGATCTTTTTCAAGTTATTGTTAGCATATATCAAACGGATCACAAGTTGCATAAATGAATCATGAATTCTCCTTTTTCCTTAGTGCATATCAAGATAGATGTCAATTAAAATTACCAATTGAGATCAAATTGAAATTACATGAGGCACTAAGAAACATAAGTGATAATCGAAGTTGTTCAATGATCAACCAATATGCGATCAAGAAAACAACAAAGGCATTAAATTTCCAATCAAGCTTAAAAAAATAGGAGAATCCAATAAGCATGCTACTTTTAAAAAATGAAAGCAATAATCCTTGATAAAAGCGATATTACTTTAACAAGTTTGATTGATGAAGTAGCATACTATATGAGAGACATTATTCTCATGCATGAAATTACTAAGATAAAGCAATAGTCTCAACATAATCAAAATATAATAATGGACTCCCCCTAAAGATATGCATCAAGTAATTTTAAAGAAATGATTTCGATGCATTTACTTTAAAGAACATAAAGGGAGAAGTATTATACATTTTGATCAAGGCTCATAAATTTAGCAATAACCAACTTAAGCCTTGTAATCTCATAATGAAAAAGAATTTAGAATGCTTACAACCACACCATTGATTATTGCGAAGACCTTATTGTCCAAGTAGGTGTTGTTATCCAAGAAGATGAGTTCCCATACCTTTGCTTTTACCTTTCTTCTTTTGGGTGAAGATCAACCCATGAGGCTTGTGTACTTTCCCTTCTATGCATATTTATAAGTAAGCTCAAGAGATACGTTAGCAACACAAGCACTAGTTTCCATTTAGTAATCATTTTGATAGGGAATGAAAAGGTGAATTATTACAGCATGGAAACTTTATAATATGAACTAGATTATTCCATGAAGTATGCCTAGTTTTAAACTCATAAAACAAGCATGGTTAAATTCTTGAGACTTAAGGGAATAAATCTAATTTATTACATGGAGAGCGATAAATGTAGAAGAATCATATCCAATTGAGCAATAAGAGATACACCATAAATTATTGGATTGATTTTCCTTGTCATGATGGATTACGCATTTCCATAGAGAATTTTATCTCTACAAGTGAGACTACTTAAATTACTTAGATAAAAACATTAGTCTCACTTTTCTAGCTATGGAGAGAATTTTCCTTTTATAAGTGTCCTAAGTATTTGAATTCCTTACATGACACCTTATTCTTTTAAGAACATGAAGTATCTCTCTATATCTAGAACATGGCAATAATAGAATAATTAATGTAGAAACATGCCATGAGAACTTGCAATAATTTAAAGCATGTAGATTGTCATAATATAGAATTTGATAAATACACAATCTACCATATGAGAGGAATTTCTTCAAAAAAATGATGACATAATTTTTAAAACATCCTTAAGTGCTTTCTATTTCTATGTGACTACACAAGACACATGACAAATTAAGATAATTGCACTTAAGAATATAAATGTTACCATCCCTTGACTTTCCTCCATGTTGTAGGCTTTGATATTCCGCACATGATGATTTTTTATTTCCTACAACATTAATATCTTCCCGAGATGATATGAGTTTTGAATACAATAAGCTGAAGTAACCTTGGGTCAATCTTGAATATGTAGATCATTTGAAGATTGATAGCTTGAGTTGATAAGAATTGAATTAACTCCCTCAAGCACCCCAAAGGTTCATACCATCTCCTTCTCCTACAAATCTTGTCAAGCACATTTTGGTACCCATCGCTTGATGGGTCCGTTAAGGTTAGTAAACAAAGATCTAGGAACCCAAGTGTCCTTTGTGCTAGCGCTTGGTAAACTTGTTACTTTTCTAGCACAAGTTGCAATCTTGGGTTGCCTAGTTATATATGAATCAAATGACAAGTTAGGAGTGAGATTTTTACCAATGGGACAATCTTTGCATTGATGTCCCTTCTTTCGGCATGTGTAGCATAGGCGTTTTCCAAATTTTGAAGATTTCTTCTTTCCTTGTTTATTGCCTGCTACATGGTTAGTAAAAATTTTCTTTTCTAACCCTATGCCTCTTTGTTTTAAATGGGGACAAGATCTAAGCAAGTGTCCCTTCTTGGAGCATTTAAAACAAAGTCTATCATCCTTGCTAATAATCAAGCCATTTTTAATGTAGGGACACGACCTAATCAAGTGCCCCTCTTTAAAGCATTCACTACACCTCTTAATGTGAAGTGTGGCTTGACCATTACCTTGGATGTTACCTTTTGTGGAGGCGTGGTTGAGGCTTTTGGAGGAGGTGTTGAATTTCATATTTTGTTCCCTCCTCATTGCAATCCTCAAATCCTTGACATTTTCTTCAAGGGATGTAGTGCATGCCACAGTTGTTCCCGTCTCAAGCTTCTTCACCATGTGATCACGGTTATCTTGAGAAGGTTGGGCAATGCATTTCCCTTTTAGTTGTGTCAAGCTCTTCTTTAGCCTCTCATTTTCTTCTTTGAGCTTTTGATATGAATCATCATTTGTTCCTGCAAATTCTAGCTCAAAGAAAGATTTGCTTGTTGACAAACAACAAGCATTAGCACATGGTAATATAGTATCAATTTGAATACATGTGCATGAATGAGGTTGTTGGGATTTTAAGTTCTCTATCACAACCTCATGAGCAATGTTTAATATGATATGATTATCCATAAGATTTTCATGAGAACATAGAAGCATATCATATTTATCTTGAAAAGCTAGATTTTCAACTTTTAGCTTTTCTACTTGGTCCTTGAGCAAGGTATTCCTATTTACTAATTGAGCGATACAATGTGAAGCGTTATCTTGCTCAATTGAAATAGTTTCATACCTTTGGACCAAATCAACATGAGAGCACTTTAGCTCCTCATGTTCTTTAGTCAACTCGTCAAAGTGTTGCATCTTTATGGAGAGAATATCTTCTAGCCTTTGACGAGCTTCGCTTTGTTCTCTCGCTCTTTCTAGAAGTTTGAGCATGACCGCCTTATCTTCTTGGCTTAGGCGAGCGTAGAGATGCACAAAGCTTCTTTCTTCCTCCTCATCCTCATTTGTGCTTCCGCTATTATTTTCATTAGCCACACAACACATGTGGGAATCGAAATGGGAAGACAAACCTTTTGGAGAGGTGGATTCATCGTTTGGTCTCCATCGTTCATTCTCTTCTTCTTCCTTGCAAGGGTTAGTATCACAAATACCAAAGGAAGTAGAGACACAAAATGAACTATCATGTTTGGACTCATCAAATTTGCTTCTAATTCTAGTCCAAATATCATGCGCATCATGGACGGATTCATCATAGTTTGATATGAAGGCATGATAATCTTCTTTGCTAAGAGAATTAGTTAAGATGTCAAAAGCTAGATAGTTTAAGCGATAACATCTTTGATCCTCCTCGGAATTAATTTTTCCATTGAAATTAGAGGGAAAAATACTCTTGTCTATAATTTGTTCTAATCGAGGATCTATGGTTCTAAAAGCATTTATCACACTAGATGACCATGAATCATAGTTAGAACAATCATCAAATAAAATCTCAAGAGTTACCTCCTTCCGAGTTGGGTTCTCCTGGGTCTTCTTGTTCTTTTGGGATCTTCTACGAGCCATCACTTCGAGTTGTTAGACTCAAGATGAAGTGCCTAGCTCTGATACCAATTGAAAGTCGCCTAGAGGGGGGGGGGGGGGGTGGATAGGCGAAACCTGAAAATTAAAACTTTATCCCCCAACTAGATCCTTTGATTAGTGGTTAGAACAAGATGAACAGTTATCGGAGTATAAAAACTAAGTTCTTGCTAGTAAAGAGTATAGCTTTCAAATAATGCGGAAGTGATAAATCAATACAACTAGTAATAAAGCAAGAAGGCTTAGATGAAAAAGAACACTAACTCAAGTTCTTTTCTTGCGGAGTGTTGCTTCACTTAAATGAGATTTTAGCTTGAAGCAACACCAAATGAGATGAGCAAAGAATAGTGCAAGAGAACTTAGAGTAAGGGAAAGCAAACAAATCACAAGCAAAAGCACAATGAACACGGGTGATTTGTTTTACCGAGGTTCGGCCCTCAAAGGCCTAGTCCCCGTTGAGGAGTCCACTTAAGGACGGGTCTTTTTCAACCCTCTCCCTCTCTCCCGATCACACAAGGATCGGCGAGCTCTTCTTCTTCTCAAGGATCACTCTCGATCCCACAAGGACCACCACAATCTTTGGTGTCTCTTGCTAGCTTTTACAAGCCTCCAACACTTTGGAGGAAGTTTGAATGGGAGTCAAAAACTCCACGCGCAAATGAACACAAAGATGTAGCACACACTATCTCTCAATGAATCTCACAATGCGCTAGGGCTAAACTCGATTGAGTAGCTCTCAATTGCTTGCTCTCTCTTTTGTGGCACTTGTGTTGGTTGTAGTGAACTAAATCTTGTGTATAGGATGGATCAATGAATATACGTGGTTGGGAGGGCTTGAGTATGTCAACTAGATGACTTGGAATGTTGCTTGGACTCCCACGCCTTGAAGTGGCCGGTTGGGGTGGTATTTATAGCCACCATCCAATTTTGTAGCCGTTGGAGAAGCTGCTGGTCGATGGGCGCACCGGACAGTCCGGTGCACACCGGACATGTCCGGTGCCCCTGCCACGTCACCCTATCCGTTGGGGATGGAGCTGGTCGACCGTTGGAGGCTTTTGTCCTCATGTGGCACCGGACAGTCCGGTGCACACCGGACAGTCCGGTGCCTCTCTGATCTTCTGTTCTGACTTCTGCCGCGTGTACTGTTTACTGTCAGAGTCGACCGTTGGGCGCAGATGACCGTTGCTCCGCTGGCACACCGGACAGTCCGGTGCACACCGGACAGTCCGGTGAATTTTAGCGGAGCAGTCTTCGTGAAATCCCGAGGCTGCCGAGTTCCTGAGGCCGCGTTTCGTTGGAGCACCGGACACTGTCCGGTGTACACCGGACAGTCCGGTGAATTATAGCGCGCCGGCTTCCGAAAATTCCCGAGAGTGAAGAGTTGGAGTCTAAGTCCCCTGGTGCACCGGACAGGTACTGTTCACTGTCCGGTGGCACACCGGACAGTCCGGTGCGCCAGACCAGGGGTGCCCTCGGTTGCCCCTTTGCTCCTTTATTGAATCCAACACTTGATCTTTTTATTGGCTAGATGTGAACCTTTTGCACCTGTATAACTTATACACTAGAGCAAACTAGTCAGTCCAATATTTGTGTTGGGCAATTCAACCACCAAAATTATTTAGGAACTAGGTGTAAGCCTAATTCCCTTTCAGACAATCACACGACATATGTAGCACTTAACCCTTGCATATGTCAACCCGCCACCGGGGTTCTTAAGACCAGATCAGGTTCACGCAAACCGAGAGCACAGATACACCACCGTCCAGCCTCTTGCTACGGAGGGTACACGCTACTCCCGCCACCGCTCCACGCCCATTTCGTGTTATCTTATTCTGGCCTTAGTCTGCCCGAGGCAAGGCTTACCCATGAACGAGGCATGTGACCAGTTAAAGGGTCCTCGGTCAGAAGGCCTATATCGACACGGTCCTTAATCGACTCAGACGGAGACACTACACCGAGACTCCTTTCCCGTGCAAGTCACCCGCCCGGTCTCAGCTTAATTATTTCAAACCCAAAGTTTGGTACCTGGCAGAGGTACATCTTTTCCGATGTTGAATCCATCACGGTCGTGATGGATTCACCGTCAAGTTTTATTTTTGAAAACAACCCTCCAACTTTGCCAAACATCTTTTGTAAAACAAATCCTTTTGTTTTTCTAAAAGCAAGACTAAGCATAGTAAAACCTTTTTATAAAAACAGAGTTTTCAAGGAAGGTAATCAAGTTCAAGGAAGGTAATGCATGAATTGTTTTATCAATGAACTCCTATCACCTAATGCAGTAAGCAAGTGAGAAAGATTTTAAAAACATCAAGAAAGGTGGCAAATGCACCGGGGCTTGCCTGAGTAACACTAGGTTAGTGTTGTTAGGTGACATCCGCTTGACGAGTATTCGTCGACCGAGCACTTGCTTGATTTAACCATCTTCAGGTTGATTCTTCAGCTTCAGCTTGCAGATTAGCCCGCGTTTGGGGTCGACTTGGTTTTTCTTCCGCATCACGCGATTATTTATCGTCCTGAATGAAATGCATTATGCATATGCATATAAAGAACAATAACACTAGATATTACGATGCTACGCAAAAGAGAAATAACCTATTTAATGACGAGACATTACGTACACTAGTTATCGATATATTGTTACTTACGACAATCATGTTCTTACAACCTAGCTAAACAGTCGAGGTAGCAATCAACATCCATTCCAAGCATGAGATCGACCAACACATAAATTATCAAACCTAGTCTAGAGAACACACTAAACGACTTATAACTTTTAACTTCACAATTTTTGGACATCTAATACTTATAAAATTTGATAGAAGAACTTTTATTAACTTTCTAAACTAATTTACCGGTTAACCTGTGTATTATATATATATCTACCAATATACTTATCGCACAACCCTAAAATTCAACTTAATCTCTACATCGAGTAATAAACAAAAGAATCATCGCAATCAATTCTTCTATTTAATCCTATCATTTATTTAGTTGACGGGAATAATAAATCAACTTACCATAATTAACTCGAGCTGAAGTTGCGAGGTCAACGACGATCCTACGGACGAGGACTCGGATTTAAAGGGCGATGCGACAAAATTATTGGAACGGTGGAGTCTTGGATGTGGTTGTTGTCGAGATGATTGATGACTGGTTCGAGCTTTTTGTCGCGCACTCGGTGAAATATTACTCGGCTGGCTTCGTCTTCACCCGATTCTTGGAATTTCTTGCTGACGCGCAGAACGACGACGACTTTCGATTGAAGTCTGGAGCGAGCTGGTGAGATAGGGTTGAACAGGGGATGACGTGTTTGACGACTCGACGGCAAACGACGCGACGACGAGCGACGGCGAACGACGAGGTCGACCACGCGGTCGGGAATTAAAGTCGAGCGAGCCGAGAGGGCGCGCTGCGAGCAAGAAAAAGACTCGACGTGAGAGTTTGACGCGCACGCGAAGCTATCACCAGCGACAACATGACGATGGCGATATGAGCGAACACGAATCGACGCGGGCCAAACACCGGACAACCGTGGCAGCGAGGAACTCGCCCAGGGAGCAGTGGAGCGCACGCACAGGAAATTGAGGCTGGGCACGCAGGGAGCAGCGCGGTACACAGGGAGAAGCGCGCGCACGGAGCCAAGCTCGACAGGACGCGGCGACCGGGAACTCGGGCCGGGCGAGCTCGAGCAGAGGAAAATCGCCATGGATACAGGGAGCCAGCGCGGCAGGGGAGAGCGAGCGGCACTGAGGCCGGGCGCCATGGGATTTTGGGGAAGGAGCGAGTCGAGGAAACAGAGAAGACGCGCGGGGAAGCCACACAGCGGAGCGCGCGTCAGGGACTCGACGGCGGCCATGGACGGAGCTCTGCTCGGGTTCAGGCAAGATCCGAGCAGAACTTGGACGAACTCGGACACGGGGAACAAGGAGCAGCAACTGAGCAGGGCGCGAACTACACACGACCTCGGCGCGTAGGGACGAGTTCGCCATGGGAGATGGCGGCCAAGCAGGAGCCGGCCACGGCGAGCAGCTGAGAACGGCAGGGCACGGTAATAGAGCCGGGCACCGGCAGGAAACGAGCAGGCAGGAACCGAGCAGGGAGATTGGGCGGCCGTGAAGCCGTACGCCGGCCATGGGAAAGAGTTTCAGCCAAGGAGAAACAGGGGGCGCGTGGACGGTGAAGACGGCTCGAATCCGAGCTGGGCGACCTGCGCAGGGAAGAATGGAGCAAAGGACGGCGGCTATGGACAGCAGGCGCAGCTAGGAGGAGCTGGGGAATCGCGATGAGCAGAGAGCTCCGGCCAAGCGTCGGGGAAAGGAAGAGGAGCAGGGGCGCCGCGGCCTGCGACGGCGAGCAGAGCGCTCGAGCGCGCGCAGTAGGGGACGCGGTGCAGGGGAGAACGCATGGGAGCAGCGCACGCAGGACGCGAGCCTGGGCAGAGGGCGCGGCCAGGGAACTCCGACCGACGGCTGCCAGAGGAAAATCCAGCCGGAGCTGGAGCAGGTGCGCAGGGAACCGGCTGGAAAATGAAGAGGAGCAGCGGGATTCCGAGCGCAGGGACTGAGGAAGGAAGGAGAGAGCCTGGGCGCTCGGCTGGAGGAAGACGAGGAGCGCGCGGCGTGCAGGATTTTATCCCAGTGTTTGAGCGGCTGATGAAAAAGATCAACGAAAGGAGCGGCGCAAGAAGATAAGAACGACGGCTGTGACCTCACCGGCGGTGAGCGGCTGGGTGGCAGGATTTTTCCGGCGCCTTGGCACCGAGCTGGAGCAAGCTGGGCAGCAAGAAAAATCTTACAAGCGCCAGGCCGACCGGGAGAGATAAGGGAGATGAACGACTTCAGGAGAATTCCAGCGCGTGGAGAAGATACAGGAGAAGACTCGGCTGGATATTTTCAGCTTGAGCGGCTGAAGATAAATTTGAAGGAGAGAGTAGCGTGAGAGATAGAGATGAAGAGAAAATCTTTTTCTTTTCTTTTAGATTTTCTCACGTTCATTTTTAACAGAAATTTACAGATATTTCAAATTCGGATTTGCGCGAGCGATAAATTTTAAATAATCATCGAACACACCGATTTTCGAAACAGCTATGTTTCGAATATCACAAAAATTTGGGAAGAGTCCGGATTAATAAAAATAAAAACAATGTCGTACTCGCGACAGATGAAACAGATGCGATATTAAAATCGCGATAGGAAAAAATAATTAAACCTTAGTGTCCGTCTTATTTACTGATATCACGTACTTAAATCCGTACTCGTTGTCGAGCAGAATATAAATAGCTGGGGTGTTACAGCCCCCCCCTTAAAAGAATCTCGTCCCGAGATTCGGAGCGAAAGACTTTTAAGAGTAGAGAAGCATGTACCCCATATCCATATCAGCGATAACCCTAAGACAGTTTTAAGCAAAGGCGAGTGTCTCAGGATGTTGTTTCTTTAGTGGACCTAGCATGTATCGCCTTAGGCTAATTTAGGAATGCCCACCAATAGAAACGTTGTCTGCCAGAAGAACACATAAGGTTCCATGTGTACAGTTTGCCTTTTCTGATTGTGAATCATCTAGGCCCCTTTGGTAATGTTTTGGTAATTAATGACAACTGTTTGTAGACTAACGATTCTTGGAGAAATAAGAATGCAGGGTTGGACCACATAGAACAGGAAATGTTGAAGAATCATACGCATTGGTTGTGGATCGGATGAAGGGAAAGGTATTATATAGGTTTCATTTTTGCCGGTCTTAAGGAGTTTAGAGAAGATACCTGATCGGATTAGTAGGCTAGATAGTCGTACTATTAAGAGGGGGTCAATGACTTAGATCTTGTAAAACTTAGTGCCTCATAGAGCATCAAGTAGTTGCATTTGTATGAGGACTAACAACGCTTCACATTTCGCGAGTCAAAAGTTCTTTCAAAAGCATGTTTGAAAAATTGCGAAGTCATGGACGCGCGGACTGTCCGGGCCTTAGGGGCGGACCGTCCGCGATCCACCAGAGGGGTCCGAAGTCTGACCATTTGTGTTGGCACTATGTTCTATTGCACTGCGGACCGTCCGGGCCTTAGGGCCGGACCGTCCGTAGTTATGACCAGAGGAGGGTGGCTTCGGGCCAGTCCCTGAATTATAGGCGGACGGTCCGGCTGTGAGGGGCGGACGGTCCGCAAGTGTCAAACTCGTTTTTGGACAGGGACTGTGTGTTTTTATAGATTTGTACTACGGACTGTCCGGGGGACCAGTCCGGACAGTACTGTCTCAGGTCGCGGACCGTCCGGGATTTATAGCCGGACGGTCCGCGTGTGTTAACTTCTTTTGATCCGAGGCTTGGGTGTTTGAATCTGCCAGGTCGCGGACGGTCCGGCCTTGAAGGGCGGACTGTCCGGACCCACCTTTTGAGTCAGCTCTGACATGTTTCAAACGGTCATTATAGCCGTTATATGTACGGCGGACCGTCCGGCCCTAGGGCGCGGATGGTCCGCGTGTGCGCTGAACTGCCCCCTTTTGCACATAACAGTTGGTTTTAGATGGGGGGCTATAAATAGAAGGGTAGCTCGTGTGTGAGAGCTCCCTTGGCCATTCTTTGCACACATTGAGCTCATTTGTGATCCTCCAACTCACTCTCACACTCTTTGCTTGAGATTGCATTCTAGTGAGAGATTGAGAGTTCCTAGTGCATTTGCATCATTTGGTGATTCTTGAGGCACTAGGTGGTACACCGAGCAAGCGTCGTTGGCTTGTTACTCTTGGAGGTTGCCGCCTCCTAGACGGCTCGGGTGATTGTCTCCGTCGAGCTCTCCAAGAAGATTGTGGAGAAGCCGCGGTGTGGATTGTGAGGGGTTCGCGCCTACCTCGCCGGAGCGGCAAAGGTGACATTAATGGAATCGATGTATTGAGTGATTTCTTGTCCACTTGGCTCAAAGATCAAGTCATGTCTTGATAGAGGAGCAAGTGAGAGCTTGAAGTCCACCTCAACGTGGATTAGGGGTGATCGGCAAATCACCGATACCACGGGATAAATTTCGGTGTCTATTCCTTCTAGCATTACTTATTGCCTTGCAATTGATTAGTGATTTGCTTATTGTTCTTCAAGTATTCAATCTCCGTAGTTGTTTTTCATACATTGATTACTTATTGACACTAGATAATTTATTCCTCTTGTTGTATTGATTAAATTTATTTAGTATTGTTGATTTTAGTCAAAACCGTCTATTCACCCCCCCTCTAGCCGGTGTCCTAGATCCTACAAGTGGTATCAGAACCGAGGACTCCATTGTTTGTGGATCTAATCATCCCGGAGTGGGACAAAATGGCTAGTAACAACAATGTGCACATTGGGAAGCCACCGCACTTTGATGGAAACAACTATGATTATTGGAAAATAAGAATGTCAATGCATCTTAGAGCAATGGGTGGAAAAATTTGGCCAATTGTTAGGGATGGATTTGTTGTATTGAAGGAAGATGAACCATCCATTAGTGATAATGAGAATATCCTCACAAATGATCAAGCCATGAATGTCTTTTATGATGCTCTTGATATAAATGAGTTCAATCGTATCAAGAATCTCACAACCGCTCATGAGATTTGGATAAAACTAATAGAAATTCATGAAGGAACTACAATTGTGAAGAGTGCCAAACTATATGTGTGCAAAGGGAAGTTTGAGCAATTTATTATGAAAGAAGATGAGAGTGTATCCGATATGTTCAATCGGTTGAATGAGATAGTAAATGAACTCAAAGGACTTGGTTTTAATGTACCGGATGTGGATTTCACACACAAGTTCCTTAGATCACTTCCGGAGAAATATGAGACTATTGTGACAATGCTAGTAAGGAGTGATCTGTCTACAACTTCTCCAACCGAAGTATTGGGAGAAATTCTCACTCAAGATATATTTAAGAAGTCACAAGCCGATGCTTTAAGTTTGGCAAAGAAGGTGAAAAATGAATCTATTGCTCTCAAAGCCAAGGCCTCAAAGGCAATTGAAAAAGAAGATAGCAATGATGAAGAAAATGAAAGTGAGAGTGATGGTGACATGGCTTTATTTGTAAGGAAATTCAATAAATTCATGAAGATGAAAAGAGGTCAACCTAGAAGAGGTCAAACATCTAGAAGAAATGCTTTCAATGATAGAAAATGTTTTGAGTGTGGGGAACCCGGTCACATTGCCATGAATTGCCCAAGCAAGAAGAAGAAGAGCAAAGATGAAAGTGACAAGAAGAAAAGAAATACTATAAAAAGAAGAAAGATGGCAAAGCCTACTTAGTTGAATGGGACTCGGATGATAGCTCGGATGATGATGATGACACCTCATCCAAGCTTAATGCCGGAATTGCCATCAAGGAAGCTCCCTCACTCTTCTCATCCCCCCATTGTCTCATGGCAAAGGGAGATGCTAAGGTAAAAATCATCACCGATTTAAATGATATAAAAGATGATGATGATATCGATGATGTTGATGATGATGGCTATTCATATGATGATCTTGTTAGAATGTTAGGTGAGGCCGATGACTACATGCACAAAGAAAAAGAAAAATTTAAGACCTTGAAGGAATTGTATAAAAATCTCCAAGTGTCTTTTGAGGAGCTCAAGACCTCTCACAATGACCTCAAAGAAAATTGTGAGAAGCTTGCGGATGCTCAAAAATCATCTATTGTGCATGAAGTTGAGGTGGTCACTAAGGATGTTGGAGTCACTTGTGACTTACTTGATAGTCTTACAAGTGAACCACTACCTACTAACTCTATTTGTGATAAATGCAAAATTTCTCTCAATGATAACATTGCTCTTGATGAATCAAAAATTATTGTTGAGAATGAAGTATTAGTAGATAGAATAAATACTCTAACTCATGACCTAGAAAAGGCATATGGTGGTAAGACTAAATTGGATTTCATATTGGGAAGTCAACGATGCTCTCTTAACCGTGAAGGTCTTGGATATGTTCCCAAGAAAGGAAAGAATGCTTTTGTAAAGCAAAAGACATTGTTTGTGAAAGAATGTGACAAAGTGTGTCACAAGTGTCACAAAAAGGGACATGTTAAGAAAAATTGTCCCAAGTTCAAAAATGTATCCTCCACTTGTTTTGAGCATTGCTATGTTCTTTCTCATAATGCAAAAGGTGTTCATGCTAAATTTGTTGGTACTTCAATTGTTGGAAACAAAAAGAAAGCTATTTGGGTACCAAAGACCTTGGTCACTAACATCCAAGGACCCAAGCAAGTTTGGGTACCTAAAAGAGATTGATTTCCTTTTGTAGGTAAACTACAAGGCGGGAGGGAATCATTGGGTGTTGGATAGTGGATGTACTCAACACATGACCGGGGATATGAAGATGTTTACCCAAATGAGTGAGGAAGATTGCTCAAATTATGATAGTATCACATTTGGAGATAATCGTAAAGGAAAGGTTAAAGGTTTGGGTAAAATTGCTATCTCAAATGATCATTCTATATCAAATGTGCTATTGGTTGAGTCTTTGAATTTTAATTTACTTTCCGTAGCTCAATTATGTGATTTAGGATTTTTTTGCAATTTCACGGTTGAAGATGTTATTATCTCTAGTGTTGATGGTAGCAATCTTAAGTTTAAAGGTTTTAGACATGAAAATCTTTATCTTGTTGATTTCTCATCTAATGAGGCAAAGCTCACAACTTGCCTATTTTCAAAAGCTTCACTAGGTTGGTTATGGCATAGAAGACTTGGTCATGTTGGGATGAAGCAACTCAATCGGTTAACCAAGCATGACTTAGTTCGAGGCTTAAAAGATGTGAAGTTTGAAAAGAACAAATTGTGTAGCTCTTGTCAAGCCGGTAAGCAAGTGGCAAATACTCATCCAAATAAAAGTCAAATGTCCACTCATCGACCTTTGGAATTACTTCACATGGATTTATTTGGGCCCACATCTTTTGTAAGTATTGGTGGTAATTCTTATTGTCTTGTGATTGTGGATGACTATTCAAGATTTACTTGGGTTTATTTTCTACGAGACAAATCCAATGTGTTTGAAACATTCAAGTCATTTGCTATATTGGCTCAAAATCAATTTGATTTCGACATCAAAAAGGTTAGAAGTGATAATGGGTCGGAATTCAAAAATGCAAGAATTGATCAATATTGTGATGACAAGGGTATCAAACATGAATTCTCTTCCAAATATACCCCGGAACAAAACGGTATTGTTGAAAGAAAGAATAGAACTCTTATTGACATGGCTAGGTCTATGTTAGCGGAATATAGTATATCGGATTCTTATTGGGCCGAGGCAATAAATATCGCTTGTCATTCATCAAATAGACTATATTGTCATAAGCTCTTGAAGAAAACTCCATATGAATTGCTCATTGGTAGAAAGCCAAATATCTCATATTTTAGGGTATTCGGTTGCAAATGTTATATTTTGAGAAAGGGGAGCCGACTTTCTAAATTTGAGAAGAAATGTGATGAGGGTTTTCTTCTTGGATATTCATCAAATAGTAAGGCTTATAGAGTCTTCAACAAAACTCATGGTATTATTGAGGAAGCATATGATGTTGAATTCGATGAAACAAATGGGTCTCAAGATGAGAGTGATAATCTCGATGATGTTGGGGGAACTCAATTGATAAATGCAATGAAAACAATGGCCATTGGTGAAATAAAACCAAAGGAAGATGATGATGAAAATAGTGTGGTTGCCATTCCTTCATCCTCAACTATAAATGAGGAAGATCACCAAAGCCAACAACTCAATGAAACCATGGATACTCATGATCAAGGTACTTCAAGACCTTCGGTTCCTCCTAATGCTTCAACAAGCAATTATCAAACGGTATCAAGAATTCATCATTCTATTGTGAAGGATCACCCGGTTGATCAAATTGTGGGTGATATTAGTAAGGGTGTTCAAACTCGCTCTCGCATAGCTTCGTTTTGTGAACATTTCTCTTTTGTATCTTGTATGGAACCTAACCGTGTAGATGAAGCTCTACTTGATGTTGATTGGGTGAATGCAATGCATGAAGAATTAAATAACTTCGCTCGAAATGAAGTTTGGGAGCTTGTTGAGAGACCAAAGAACCACAATGTTATTGGTACAAAATGGGTGTTTCACAACAAGCACAATGAAGATGGTGTGGTAGTAAGAAACAAGGCAAGATTAGTTGCACAAGGATATACTCAAATTGAAGGATTGGATTTTGGGGAGACATTCGCTCCCGTAGCAAGATTAGAAGCAATCCGGATTCTACTTGCTTATGCTTGTGCACATAATATCAAGCTCTACCAAATGGATGTAAAAAGTGCCTTCCTAAATGGTAAGATTAGTGAACTAGTGTATGTTGAACAACCTCCCGGTTTTGAGGACCCCAAAAGACCTAACCATGTGTTCAAGCTTTCTAAAGCTCTCTATGGGCTTAAGCAAGCTCCACGCGCTTGGTATGAAAGGCTTAGGGATTTCTTGCGTTCCAAAGACTTCAAAATTGGGAAGGTTGACACTACCCTATTCACTAAAAGAATTGGCAAAGACTTATTTGTTTGTCAAATCTACGTTGATGATATTATTTTTGGATCTACTAATGAATTATTTTGTGAGGAGTTCGGAAAAATGATGTCAAAAGAATTTGAAATGTCTATGATAGGAGAATTGAGCTTCTTTCTTGGCCTTCAAATCAAACAATTGAAAGATGGAATTTTTATAAGTCAATCAAAATATTTGAAGGACATGCTCAAGAAGTTTGGTTTAGAAAATGCTAAACCTATCAAGACTCCAATGGCAACAAATGGTCATCTAGACTTAGATGAAGGAGGTACTATGATTGATCAAAAACTTTATCGTTCAATAATTGGTAGTTTACTTTATATTACCGCATCTAGGCCCGATGTTATGTTTAGTGTATGCATGTGTGCTCGATTCCAAGCTTCACCTAGAGAGATTCACTTGAAGGCCGCTAAAAGAATTCTAAGATATTTGAAGTATACTCCCAATATTGGTCTATGGTATCCCAAAGGTGCTCACTTTGAATTAATTGGATATTCGGATTCGGACTATGCGGGGTGCAAAGTTGATAGAAAAAGCACCTCCGGTTGTTGTCAATTTCTTGGTAGATCTCTTGTTTCATGGTCTTCTAAGAAACAAAATTCGGTTGCTCTATCTACCGCCGAGGCGGAATATATATCGGCCGAAAATTGTTGTGCTCAACTATTATGGATGAAACAAACCTTATTGGATTATGGAATTATTTTCAAGAATGTGCCTCTCATGTGTGATAATGAGAGTGCGGTAAAATTGGCTACCAATCCGGTCCAACACTCACGAACCAAGCATATTGATATACGGCATCACTTCTTAAGGGATCATGTTGGCAAGGGAGATATCTCTATTTATTCCATTGGCACTGATGATCAATTAGCAGACATTTTTACAAAGCCTTTGGATGAAACAAGATTTTGTTCTCTAAGAAGTGAAATGAATGTGATCGATCTCTCAAATGTGGCTTGAAGTTGATCACACATGTGTCGTATTGCAACTCGGGTCTAAATATGCTCTTTATGCTATTTATTTGGTATTTTTGGTGCATTTTTCATTCCGAATTGCTCTAGATAGTTTAATTCAAAAATTTTGCATTACTCAATTACATCATATGTATATGCATGCATACTAACTCTTGGATTGGTCAAAATATCCATATATGAGCACCAATTCGGATTCGAAATTCAAAATCAGCAAGTGGGCAACAATTGGAAAAATGAGTATCAGGCCGCGGACCGTCCGCCCATGGACCGCGGACCGTCCGCAGCATCAGGAACTGGACAGTCCGATCAGCCTCGCAGACAGTCTGAAATCATCAGGGCGCGGACCGTCCGCCGCCCCAGCGCGGACCGTCCGCGACAGGGCAGTAAAAACGGGCAGTGGCCGCAGACTTGTCAGTTGTGCTCATTCGCTTGTTCTCTCTTGCTCTCCACTCACCAAATACTCTCCTGTGTCGAGTGTGCGCGGACGGTGAAGTGAAGTTGTGCGCGGACAGTCCGACAGCTTGTAGCAACATTCCATCAACATGTCTTCATCACGGTATCTTCAAATCTTGTGGATTTCATCAAATCTCTTCTATTTTGAGATTATTTGGGTTTCCTCTCTGATCTGAAATTGAGCAGTGGGTTTCAAAATCTGATTGGTGGGATTGTTAGTTCTCCTCAATGTGAATGCTATGCAAAATTTTGAACTTGTTTGGATGCGTATTCTCTGCAAAATCATCAAATTAAACTTTTGTGGCGGCTAGGGTTCTTGGAATCGCCCCTGGTCGGTCGCGGACCGTCCGCCTGGTGGACACGGACCGTCCGGGCCTCTGGCGCGGACAGTCCGGCCCCTTAGCACGGACCGTCCGGACCCTGGCAGAGCATTTCAGTTCCATTCCTTTTTATAGTGGTGATTGGTATCAATTATTTATCTATGGATGTCTGTCACATTGTTGCAGTGGTTTTGGTGGTCTCCGCAAGAAACTTGCAGGTCGCTTTAAATCCAAGCGCCCTCGTGGAAATGATGATGACTATACACCAACCACTGATTCAGAGGCCTAATCCTCAGCTGGGGGCACTGAATCCATGGATGCTGAAGATTTTCCTCATGTTCATCCCGATTATCCCATTGATACCCAAGGCTGGACTTATCCCAAGCGGAGATTTTCTATGGCTGAGTACTGCTCTAGACGGACTGTGAACCAGTATACTCTGCCATCTGATACAAATATCCAGTTTTTTCACACTCAGCTGCAGTTTGATGTCTTTTGGGGCACCCTGGTGGATACCAATTTTCACAAGCATCAGGTGATTGATTGGTCCTTCTTGCTCAGTCAATCAGTCATGGAGGGTCTCATCCCTAAGTTTGAAACATGTGGATTATATCAGTTTATGGGACAACGCACAGATTTCAATGAAATGGCTGTTAAGCAATTCCTGGCTACCTCAGAGATTGATATTGAAGAAGAATCTATCACCTGGATGACTGGCTTCAAGCGCTATTCTGCTTCTTTTGCTGACTTTGCCGCTGCCAACAGTCTGGACTATGGCACCATTTCTGCTGGGCTGGATCTTTATACTGAAGATAATTTTGAGGATTTTGTGCAGTTTTATGAGCCAGCCAGGCTTGGTATACCCAGGAGGTTTGGAGAGACAGCAGGACTCAGACATCATCCTGCTGTAATCAACAAGATTGCCAGAGTCACCATTCTTCCCAAGAGTGGTGATAAGAGTAAAATACGGGATAAGTTCTGGAACATCATCCAGCACATCATGAATGGTGAAGTCATGAATATTGTTCTTTTCATGATGAGGCAGCTTAATGATTTGAAAATGGACAAGAATCAAAATTTGGCATATGCTCCTTACATTATGGCTCTCATCAAATCCAAGACAAGATTTGAGGGCCCATGCGAGATTGTCCACACCCCATTCAGGCCTTTTAAGAATGAGATAGGGTTTCTCACCAGGCCACTCACTCCCTTCCCAGATGATGAGGAAGACCCTAGCTATGAGGGTGGAGCAGCTCCTCATGTTGAGGGACAGCAGATGCCTCCTCCTCCACCTCCTCCTCAGCCTCAGCACTATTGGGAGCCTGCTCCAGGATACTTTGATCCTTATTTTCATAATATGCAGCAAGGGCTTGAGACTCATATTGATACTCGCTTTGAGGGCCTGATGACACATGTGGATCACCGCCTCGATGACATGCAGTCTCGCTTTGACAGTAACTGGGATGCGCTCAACTCTGAATTTTCTGAGTTTCGTGATCAAATTCACACTAATGTCACTGATCCCATCATGTCTAGGCTGAATAATATGCAACAGAGTTTTCAAGATAACATGGGTGCTCTCTCCAGTCAATTTGACAATCTTTCTACAAATGACAACATGCATGATATAAGTCAGAGGCAGCAGCAGCTCTAGCAGGATTTTGGCCAGTTCTCCTCCCTGTTTGACACCTTCAGCACTCACTACTACAACATGCATCCTCCACCGAGTGATCAGTGAGGCCTCTCCTTTGTGGCAATTGATGCCAAAGGGGGAGAGATGTGGAAGAGAAGTCGGCTGGCGTCTCCTTCAGGGGGAGTTGGTGGTTCTATGTGGACATTAAGACCATGCATATGCATTTTACCTTTTCATGCCGCTTGTATTAGTTTATGTCTTACGCATTTGGAACTGGTTTGATCTGTTAACTCTATGTCGTATGTCTGTGGACTATTATCTGTAATATTCTGTGGGATGAACTATGTTTTAGTTCAAATTACTCTGTGTGTGGTTAATCGAGGTGTGATTATAATTGCTGCGCTCACTCTACGGATCATCTCTTGTATGCCTCGATAACCATGATTGTAGGAAAGTCTCCATCAAGCTCCAATATATTATGTGTGTTATATCTTCAACTTCAAATAATCCTGCACACACTTAGGGGGAGCCTTTCTTACATACTGAGTTTTTTTGGGATTTATCTATCTCTCGGACAGAACTTCAAATCAAGATAAGTCCTATGAAACTCATCTCCAAGATCTATCTTATACCTTAGGTATGAGAGAGATTTGGAGAAACTAAACTTCTCTTTAATATACAATGTGTTGTTGTCATTAATTACCAAAAAGGGGGAGATTGTGAATCATCTAGGCCCCTTTGGTAATGTTTTGGTAATTAATGACAACTGTTTGTGGACTAACGATTCTTGGAGAAATAAGAATGCAGGGTTGGACCACATAGAACAGGAAATGTTGAAGAATCATACGCATTGGTTGTGGATCAGATGAAGGGAAAGGTATTATATAGGTTTTATTTTTGCCGGTCTTAAGGAGTTTAGAGAAGATACCTGACCGGATTAGTAGGCTAGATAGTCGTACTATTAAGAGGGGTCAATGACTTAGATCTGTGTAAAACTTAGTGCCTCATAGAGCATCAAGTAGTTGCATTTGCATGAGGACTAACAGCGCTTCACATTTCGCGAGTCAAAAGTTCTTTCAAAAGCATGTTTGAAAAATTGCGAAGTCATGGACGCGCGGACTGTCCGGGCCTTAGGGGCGGACCGTCCGCGATCCACCAGAGGGGTCCGAAGTCTGACCATTTGTGTTGGCACTGTGTTCTATTGCACTGCGGACCGTCCGGGCCTTAGGGCCGGACCGTCCGCAGTTATGACCAGAGGAGGGTGGCTTCGGGCCAGTCCCTGAATTATAGGCGGACGGTCCGCAAGTGTCAAACTCGTTTTTGGACAGGGACTGTGTGTTTTTATAGATTTGTACTACAGACTGTCCGGGGGACCAGTCCAGACAGTACTGTCTCAGGTCGCGGACCGTCCGGGATTTATAGCCGGACGGTCCGCGTGTGTTAACTTCTTTTGATCCGAGGCTCGGGTGTTTGAATCTGCCAGGTCGCGGACGGTCCGGCCTTGAAGGGCGGACTGTCCGGACCCACCTTTTGAGTCAGCTCTGACATGTTTCAAACGGTCATTATAGCCGTTATATGTACGGCGGACCGTCCGGCCCTAGGGCGCGGACGGTCCGCGTGTGCGCTGAACTGCCCCCTTTTGCACATAACGGTTGGTTTTAGATGGGGGGCTATAAATAGAAGGGTAGCTCGTGTGAGAGAGCTCCCTTGGCCATTCTTTGCACACATTGAGCTCATTTGTGATCCTCCAACTCACTCTCTCACACTCTTTGCTTGAGATTGCATTCTAGTGAGAGATTGAGAGTTCCTAGTGCATTTGCATCATTTGGTGATTCTTGAGGCACTAGGTGGTACACCGAGCAAGCGTCGTTGGCTTGTTACTCTTGGAGGTTGCCGCCTCCTAGACGGCTCGGGTGATTGTCTCCGTCGAGCTCTCCAAGAAGATTGTGGAGAAGCCGCGGTGTGGATTGTGAGGGGTTCGCGCCTACCTCGCCGGAGCGGCAAAGGTGACATTAGTGGAATCGAGGTATTGAGTGATTTCTTGTCCACTTGGCTCAAAGATCAAGTCATGTCTTGATAGAGGAGCAAGTGAGAGCTTGAAGTCCACCTCAACGTGGATTAGGGGTGATCGGCAAATCACCGATACCACGGGATAAATTTCGGTGTCTATTCCTCTAGCATTACTTATTGCCTTGCAATTGATTAGTGATTTGCTTATTGTTCTTCAAGTATTCAATCTCCGTAGTTGTTTTTCATACATTGATTACTTATTGACACTAGATAATTTATTCCTCTTGTTGTATTGATTAAATTTATTTAGTATTGTTGATTTTAGTCAAAACCGTCTATTCACCCCCTCTCTAGCCGGTGTCCTAGATCCTACACTGATGACATTGTACTATCTGAGTCTGTTGAGCAAGTGGCAGATACGCGATTTTACCCAAACAGAACCAGATGCAACCTCTTGGGTAAAACACACAGAAAGAGGTTTACCAACAAGTGGTCACAGTAAATCCATAGCACACGAGACGGGTGTGAATGTCGAATAACATCACAGCTGACCCGTGGCTAGCCAGAAAATCCAAATCCAAGAGAAATGATAAAAACTCGTAAAATATCAACGAAGAGATCCATTGATGTTGACTTCGCGACTAACCCATTTCATCAAATACTTAGCACGGCTCGACATGATCACCCATGATGGGAAAGTACACGCGAGGCGATCGAGGCATGACTAGAGCGATAATTAGGTGGTTTCTGGTCGACTTAATCTCGATTCTTGAAAGTACTTTTTTAGAATGGTTTGAACCAAAGTGAGTTTAGATAACTCGATAAAACGATCTCTAAACTCAACCTTTGTTCATTGGGTAGTTACAAGTTAGTAAAACCAACTTGTTGAACTATTTTTGACATTGAGCAAGTCCTCTCAGTACCATCGGTAAGCCAAGGGTTGAGAGTTCACATTTGCTAGCAAAATTCATGCATTTGGGTAGAAATCCATTTGGTCATGTGGTTCATCCGTTCCTTCATGCGAGATGAACGGACTGGGTTCGGAAATACATGGATTAAATAGGAGAGCGAATGAACAAACTCCTGCATCACAACAGCAGGGAAAGTCAATCTCCAATTTGAGCTAATCAGTTGTTTCTCAACACTAAAAATCTCCAAGGCTTCACCTTTACACAAAGGACGTAAAGGGAACGGGTATGAGTAGTCACTACCAAGATCAAAATAAATAAGACCACACATGAGAGTGGTATGCCCTTTTGATCCAATGAAGATGACAGATGTTGCTTGATAACTTGACAAACAATATAGAAATTGTTTTAAGGAAGAAGTCCACGGAAGATAACATATCAGTGTAGTTCCATAATGGATCATGACTAGAGACTTCGGTACCGGCATGCGCCAAGCAGCAGAATCCTGGGTGCACATTCACAGGAGGCTCTCAGTTTCGCCGCGGTACCATAAGTTCATAACCATGACACCATTACAAAACTGGCACCAATAATAAATCTCACGTAGCAAAAACAGATTGTGCCAAGATAACGTATTGACATAGTCTCATAATGGATTACAACTACTAATTGCGATACCAGCGCGTGCCGAGCAGCACAACCATGTGTGCGCACACACAGAAGGCCCTCGGTTTCGTCACGGCACCACCGGTTTTAGCCATAACACCATTACCAGACATAACCAATAAGAAATCTTGCACGACACAAATGAATTGAACGAGGGTGACAATATACAAAGAAATACTCTACTTGTAAAAATGGTTACAAGTAGAGAGACAAATAGATTATGGCCCGATGAAATGAACAAGGCGTGGCCATAACCTAAAATAAATTGAGGAGGGAGTACGATGGGAGACTATTAATTCAGTCCCAAGCATATTTCTATGCCCATCGCAGAGATTACAAGGTCGAGAATTAAGTTGGTATGCCTTCGATAGGTATGGGGAAATCAAAGGATCAAATTCAAGAAAATGGTCAGACATACTTTTCCTAGGTTAGGTTGATAATTCAACATGGCGATCCTTAAGAACAGACGAACTGGTTAAGGTACATCAACTTGCACCAATAAACAAGGGAATGGTTGTAGAAGGAAACATGACTCGAGATTCTTGTTTCAAGTCCGGGTACACTTTAGGTCCAACAAAGATATTATCTAAGCCTTTATTTTTATGTGTTTGGTCATGGAGTGATAATGGAAAATTCAAATTTGGGTCATGGTACACTAAATAAAAACTTGGCCTAGTTTTAGGTTTAGGCAAATAAGTCACCAATCTTCTATCAGCACGTCAAGCACCAGAGCAAACACATATAACACCCTAACAGGTTATCTAAAGAACGGAGGGCAACTATTTCATTGAAGTCCATAATACAACATTACACTACATTAACTACAATCAATGGTTACTGGAATGAAGACGAGAGAAGCATCTTGGGTGTATAGGTGACAAACATGATGCAACATTCAGGATGCATGCTCGTCCTATACGTCCTCACGAGTTTGCCAACATAATGTGGTGATAACGTTCTATCTCGGTGGCATACTTACGACTCTCACGATATTTTGCTAGTCGTCCACTACACATATGTTTTCGAGGTTAGTGTACCTGCAGAAAATTCCATCACAGCCCAATTTCCCAATGATGCAAGATCCACACATGACAGTTTATCACAGTTTATACTCCATATATTGCTATATGGAGGCCAGCTCTTCATTAAGCGCCGAGCCACGCATAGGCGTCGTTGCCACACTTTTACCATAGGGCAACTCATTATGGTAACTCACCTTCTTACCTGAGCGTAGGTGCGTCGTTACAAGTACATTACACTTCTCAGTATTCCCATGTTTGTATACCCATACACATCCATGGGGTACTGAATTCCCGGAAAAGTAAATACTCCACATCGCAGTCTTCATATATACATATGTGGAACATGTATATAATCAAGCGCCACAATTAAGCACTTCCCTAGACCGACGGTTGTTCGGTCATGCTCTCACATCTCACCTTACCTTGAGCGTCGATCCATTCAAAACTGAATGGCCTCAAAAATAACAATACACATGTATGCAATACCCCCAGTTGTGGGTTAGTGGTTTTGAACTAAGCCACCTGATAGTCCTTAACTTAGGGCTTAATAGAGGATGTCGCTAGCATTATAGTTTTTCAAAACTGTTTTTCAAAGCCAAACAATGTGTTTAGTTGAAAATAGGTTTTCTGAAACCAAAACTTTTGTTTTGAAAATACGTATGTGACCGTATATACTTAATCCTGCTCCGATACCAGCCTGTGGCAGAACCTTCCAAGTTATTGGGCCCACATGCACCTATCCTTGTCCCAAAGACCTCGGACGGCTATGCATGTGCACAAGATAACTTAACAGGATCTGTCCGATTGCCCCAAGGACATCGGATAAACCACTTACAACCAGAACCGCGGGATTAAGTAACACAAATCACACACCAATATTGTTGCAGCAAAAATCTTACTACCAAATTTTACAGGTTACAAAAATTTTACATTAGTTTATCAGAGTGATTACAAAAGTATAAGTTTGAAATATATATGCTAGCTCAAGGGATCATCCTCAATAAGAAGTATAGAAGGGTTACTTAGACTTATAAGAAGGCCGAGCCCACCGGCACTTAACACCATCAACAACAGCACAAAGTTAGAACCTGAAAAACAACAGGGAATAAAACCCTGAGTATGGAATTACTCAGCAAGACTTACCCGACTAAAGAAAAGACTCTCAAGGGTATGCTGGCTTAAGGGTGTCAAGGTAAGGCTTCTCAATAATCAAAGACTCTGTTTTGCAGAAATGCTTACTAAAGTGGATCCTTAAAAATCCAGTTTTATTTGTCAAGTTGCGTAAAATTACCTGCAACTAGAGTTCTTTCTACCCTAGTTCAATCACTTGACATGCACTAGCCAATTTCTTAACAAACCCATCATCTTTACTTGATTTCTACGTATAGGTCAGTGACCAAGTCTTCATAACCGCGAAGGTACGGCGATCCGAATCGATTATACTCAGCTGAGGATCTCCAATCACACGACATATGTAGCACTTAACCCTTGCATATGTCAACCCGCCACCGGGGTTCTTAAGACCAGATCAGGTTCACGCAAACCGAGAGCACAGATACACCACCGTCCAGCCTCTTGCTACGGAGGGTACACGCTACTCCCGCCACCGCTCCACACCCATTTCATGTTATCTTATTCAGGCCTTAGTCTGCCCGAGGCAAGGCTTACCCATGACGAGGCATGTGACCAGTTAAAGGGTCCTCGGTCAGCAGGCCTACATCGACACGGTCCTTAATCGACTCAGACGGAGACACTACACCGAGACTCCTTTCCCGTGCAAGTCACCCGCCCGGTCTCAGCTTAATTATTTCAAACCCAAAGTTTGGTACCTGGCAGAGGTACATCTTTTCCGATGTTGAATCCATCACGGCCGTGATGGATTCACCATCAAGTTTTATTTTTGAAAACAACCCTCCCACTTTGCCAAACATCTTTTGTAAAACAAATCCTTTTGTTTTTCTAAAAGCAAGACTAAGCATAGTAAAACCTTTTTATAAAAACAGGGTTTCAAGGAAGGTAATCAAGTTCAAGGAAGGTAATGCAAGAATTGTTTTATCAATCAACTCCTATCACCTAATGCAGCAAGCAAGTGAGAAAGATTTTAAAAACATCAAGGAAGGTGGCAAATGCACTGAGGCTTGCCTGAGTAACACTAGGTTAGTGTTGTTAGGTGACATCCGCTTGACGAGTATTCGTCGACCGAGCACTTGCTTGATTTAACCATCTTCAGGTTGATTCTTCAGCTTCAGCTTGCAGATTAGCCCGCGTTTGGGGTCGACTTGGTTTTTCTTCCGCATCACGCGATTATTTATCGTCCTGAATGAAATGCATTATGCATATGAATGCATATAAAGAACAATAACACTAGATATTACGATGCTACGCAAAAGAGAAATAACCTATTTAATGACGAGACATTACGTACACTAGTTATCGATATATTGTTACTTACGACAATCATGTTCTTACAACCTAGCTAAACAGTCGAGGTAGCATTCAACATCCATTCCAAGCATGAGATCGACCAACACATAAATTATCAGACCTAGTCTAGAGAACACACTAAACGACTTATAACTTTTAACTTCATAATTTTTGGACATCTAATACTTATAAAATTTGATAGAAAAACTTTTATTAACTTTCTAAACTAATTTACCGGTTAACCCGTGTATTATATATATACCTACCAATATACTTATCGCACAACCCTAAAATTCAACTTAATCTCTACATCAAGTAATAAACAAGAGAATCATCGCAATCAATTCTTCTATTTAATCCTATCATTTATTTAGTTGACGGGAATAATAAATCAACTTACCATAATTAACTCGAGCTGAAGTTGCGAGGTCAACGACGATCCTACGGACGAGGACTCGGATTTGAAGGGTGATGCGACAAAATTATTGGAACGGTGGAGTCTTGGATGTGGTTGTTGTCGAGATGATTGACGACTGGTTCGAGCTTTTTGTCGCGCACTCGGTGAATATTACTCGGCTGGCTTCGTCTTCACCCGATTCTTAGAATTTCTTGCTGATGCGTAGAACGACGACGACTTTCGATTGAAGTCTGGAACGAGCTGGTGAGGTAGGGTTGAGCAGGGGATGACGTGTTTGACGACTCGACGGCAAACGACGCGACGACGAGCGACGGCGAACGACGAGGTCGACCACGCGGTCAGGAATTAAAGTCGAGCGAGCCGAGAGGGCACGCTGCGAGCAGGAAAAAGACTCGACGCGAGAGTTTGACGCGCACGCGAAGCTATCACCAGCGACAACATAACGATGGCGATATGAGCGAATGCGAATCGACGCGGGCCAAACACTGGACAACCGTGGCAGCGAGGAACTCGCCCAGGGAGCAGTGGAGCGCGCGCACAGGAAATTGAGGCTGGGCACGCAGGGAGCAGCGCGGTACACAGGGAGAAGCGCGCGCACGGAGCCAAGCTCGACAGGACGCGGCGACCGGGAACTCGGGCCGGGCAAGCTCGAGCAGAGGAAAATCGCCATGGATACAGGGAGCCAGCGCGGCAGGGGAGAGCGAGCGGCGCTGAGGCCGGGCGCCATGGGATTTTGGGGAAGGAGCGAGTCGAGGAAACAGAGAAGACGCGCGGGGAAGCCACACAGCGGAGCGCGCGTCAGGGACTCGACGGCGGCTATGGACGGAGCTCTGCTCGGGTTCAGGC
Organism: Zea mays; assembly: GCF_902167145.1. Classification (NCBI taxonomy): domain Eukaryota; kingdom Viridiplantae; phylum Streptophyta; class Magnoliopsida; order Poales; family Poaceae; genus Zea; species Zea mays. Next base: position 28,422,176 of record NC_050098.1, on the reverse strand, counting down.
AAGATCCGAGCAGAACTTGGACGAACTCGGACACGGGGAACAAGGAGCAGCAACTGAGCAGGGCGCGAACTACACACGACCTCGGCGCGTAGGGACGAGTTCGCCATGGGAGATGGCGGCCAAGCAGGAGCCGGCCACAGCGAGCAGCTGAGAACGGCAGGGCACGGTAATAGAGCTGGGCACCGGCAGGAAACGAGCAGGCAGGAACCGAGCAGGGAGATTGGGCGGCCGTGAAGCCGTACGCCGGCCATGGGAAAGAGTTTCAGCCAAGGAGAAACAGGGGGCGCGTGGACGGTGAAGACGGCTCGAATCCGAGCTGGGCGACCTGCGCAGGGAAGAATGGAGCAGAGGACGGCGGCTATGGACAGCAGGCGCAGCTAGGAGGAGCTGGGGAGTCGCGATGAGCAGAGAGCTCCGGCCAAGCGCCGGGGAAAGGAAGAGGAGCAGGGGCGCCGCGGCCTGCGACGGCGAGCAGAGCGCTCGAGCGCGCGCAGTAGGGGACGCGGTGCAGGGGAGAACGCATGGGAGCAGCGCACGCAGGACGCGAGCCTGGGCAGAGGGCGCGGCCAGGGAACTCCGACCGACGGCTGCCAGAGGAAAATCCAGCCGGAGCTGGAGCAGGTGCGCAGGGAACCGGCTGGAAAATGAAGAGGAGCAGCGGGATTCCGAGCGCAGGGACTGAGGAAGGAAGGAGAGAGCCGGGGCGCTCGGCTGGAGGAAGACGAGGAGCGCGCGGCGTGCAGGATTTTATCCCAGTGTTTGAGCGGCTGATGAAAAAGATCAACGAAAGGAGCGGCGCAAGAAGATAAGAACGACGGCTGTGACCTCACCGGCGGTGAGCGGCTGGGCGGCAGGATTTTTCCGGCGCCTTGGCACCGAGCTGGAGCAAGCTGGGCAGCAAGAAAAATCTTGAGAAAATTCCTGATATGCCATCAGATTTTATACTCATCCCTTGTGTGCCACTGAGTGGCATATAGGTATATTTTTTGGTGTCTATGATATGTGGGGCCAGTGATATACAAGGAATGAGTATATTTTCCAGCGGCATACAGGGAATTAACCCAAAAATCTTACAAGCGCCAGGCCGACCGGGAGAGATATGGGAGATGAACGACTTCAGGAGAATTCCAGCGCGTGGAGAAGATACAGGAAAAGACTCGGCTGGATATTTTCAGCTTGAGCGGCAGAAGATAAATTTGAAGGAGAGAGTAGCGTGAGAGATAGAGATGAAGAGAAAATCTTTTTCTTTTCTTTTAGATTTTCTCACTTTCATTTTTTAACAGAAAATTACAGATATTTCGAATTCGGATTTGCGCAAGCGATAAATTTTAAATAATCATCGAACGTACCGATTTTCGAAACAGCTATGTTTCGAATATCACAAAAATTTGGGAAGAGTCCGGATTAATTAAAATAAAAACAATGTCGCACTCGCGACAGATGAAACAGATGCGATATTAAAATCGCGATAGGAAAAAATAATTAGACCTTAGTGTCCGTCTTATTTACTGATATCACGTGCTTAAATCCGTACTTATTGTCGAGCAGAATATAAACACCTGGGGTGTTACACAAAGCACTATTTTCAAAGTCTAAACTTTCCAATCTCTCTAAGGTGCTCAATATATGTTCCTAAGGGCACTTAGAAATTATGTAAACACATCAACTACTCATAGCTCATATTTTTCAAGGTATGCCCTTTTAGCCTGGTTTTGAGCTATTAATTGCATTAGATACTTCAATTTCTTTCTTATGATCCTGCAACCATTCGCTTAGCAAACTTGTTAGTTCATAATGTTGTGATGGTCATCAAACACCAAAACTAATATAGAAATGGCTTAAAGCTCATTTCCCTTTCACATATGTTTAATTGTGAATATTAAATATAAAACTGGTCATTTTGTTTTTCCTTTATCTTGTTGTGTTAGGCATCAATACAATTATTTTATCCACTTTTCCATCCTCGTTCATATTTTCTTTTGTCAGATTAGTATTCGCTAGTTATAGACTTTTGTTACCGACTGCTTTGTTTGCTTTTCTAAACCTACTCATTTTTTTACATTTGCACTGGACATTCATATCTTCTTTGATCCATATTTAGATGAAGCCTTATTTATGTATTTGACTTAAAATCAACATACTAGTCATTTTATGTACATAGCTATATTTATGCATATGTATTTATGTATTTATGTATGTATATGTAACATATTTAATATGATAACATGCTAACATGAAATCTTGTCTATTGGATCCATCATCTACGACTAAGTGTAATATCACCCCTGCTATATGAAAATATAGGGGTTCTTTAGAAAATAGCCTGATAGAAGGTGAGATTGCACTCAGTCGTTGATGGTGTATTTAATGAACAAGATTTGATGTTAGCATGTTAGCACCTTGTATTTACACTAGATATATGTGTCTATTTTAGATTTGGCGACCACAAAGGTGTGTATAGTTAAGGGGCTATTTTACATTTTTAATGGTGAAAGTCGCCTTGAGGGGGGGTGGATAGGCGAAATCTGAAATTTATAACTTAATCCACAAACTACAAGCCGAGGTTAGCGTTTAGAGTGAATATCAAGTCCGGGAGAGAGGAAAACAAATCAATCAAGAAAATAAAGCGAATGACACGGTGATTTGTTTTACCGATGTTCGGTTCCAAAGAACCTAGTCCCCGTTGAGGTGGTCACAAAGACCGGGTCTCTTTCAACTCTTTCCCTCTCTCAAACGGTCACCTACACCGAGTGAGCTTTCTCCTTAATCAATCGGGCCACTTAGACCCTCACAAGGACCACCACACACTTGGTGTCTCTTGCTTTGATTACAAGTGTTTTGAGAACAAGAATGAGGAAGAAGAAAGCCAACCAAGCAACAAAAGCAATAAAGAAACATAAGAACGATCCTCTCACAAGTCGTAAAGACTAGAATTGATTTAGGGACTTTGATCAGATCAAAGGCTTTGATTTGTGTCTTGGAGTGTTGTGTTTTGCTCTTGTATTGAATGGAGTGTGATGAATGCTTGGATGGTTGGAGTGGAGGTGGTTGGGGGGTATTTATAGCCCTCAACCACCAATTCAACCGTTGGGGCAGGCTGCTGTCGATGGGCGCACCGGACACTGTCCCGTCCGCCAGTCACGTCACCCAACCGTTAGGGTTTGACCGTTGGAGCTTTGTCTTCTTGTGACACCGGACAGTCCAGTGCCGCACCGGACAGGTACTGTGCAATGTCCGGTGCGCCTCTAGCGGCTGCTCTGACTTCTGCGTGAACTGTCCGCGCACTGTAGCGTTGCAGACGACCGTTGTAGCCGACCGTTGCGCCGGTAGTCGTTGCTCCGCTGGTGCACCGGACAGTCCAGTGAATTATAGCAGAGCGGCGTCCAAGAAACCCGAAGCTGAAGAGTTTGGAGTTATACGGCTTGGCGCACCGGACACTGTCCGGTGGCACACCGGTCAGTCCGGTGCGCCAGACCCGGGCACACTTCGGTTTCTTTTGCTCCTTTCTTTTTGAACCCTAACTTGATCTTTTATTGGTTTGTGTTGAACCTTTATGCACCTGTAGAATATATAATCTAGAGCAAACTAGTTAGTCTAATTATTTGTGTTGGGCATTCAACCACCAAAATTATTATAGTAAAAGGTTAGACCCTATTTCCCTTTCAATCTCCCCCTTTTCGGTGATTGATGCCAACACAAACCAAAGTAAATATATAAGTGCAGAATTAAACTAGTTTGCATAAGGTAAGTGCATAGGTTACTTAGAATTAAACCAATTTATACTTCTATTAGATATGCATGGTTGGTTTTCTTTTTTTAACATTTTGGACCACACTTGCACCACTTGTTTTGTTTTTGCAAATTCTTTTGAAAAACTCTTTTCGAAATCCTTTTGCAAATAGTCAAAGGTATATGAATAAGATTACGAAAAGCATTTTCAAGATTTGAAATTTTCTCCCCCTGTTTCAAATGCTTTTCCTTTGACTTAAACAAAACTCCCCTTGAATAAATTCTCCTCTTAGTTTTCAAGAGGGTTTTAATAGATACCAATTGGAACTTATACTTTAGATACTAGTTTTGAAATTATACAAATTGAAATATATCAAATAACAAGATACCAATTGAAAACTTTATTTCGAAAACTTTGAATTTTTTGGGTGGTGGTGTGGTCCTTTTGCTTTGGGTTAATACTCTCTCCCCCTTTGGCATTAATCGCCAAAAACGAAGACTTTGTGAGCCCTTTGTACTTTCTCCTCCATTGGTAAATAAGATATGAGTGAAGATTATACCAATCGAAGAGTGGTGTGGAGTGATGGAGAAGGGGTAAATGATACCGATAGAGTGGAGTGGAAGCCTTGTCTTCGCCGAAGACTCCATTTCCCTTTCAATCTACGACTTAGTATAGAAATACACTTGAAAAATACATTAGTCATAGTCATAAAAGAGACATGATCAAAGGTATATAAATGTGCAATGTGTGCAATGTTTCAATCAAAATTCCGAGAATCAAGAATGTTTAGATCATGCCTAAGTTTGGTAAAGGTTTTCTCATCTAATGGTTTGGTAAAGATATCGGCTAATTGTTCTTTGGTGCTAACATAAGCAATCTCGATATCCCCCTTTGTTGGTGGTCCATCAAAAAGTGATACCGAATTCTATGTGCTTAGTGTGGCTGTGTTCAACGGGATTATCCGCCATGCGGATTGCACTCTCATTGTCACATAGGAGAGGGGCTTTGCTCAATTTGTAGCCATAGTCCCTGAGGGTTTGCCTCATCCAAAGTAATTGCACACAGCAATGGCCTGCGGCAATGTACTCGGCTTTGGCGGTAGAAAGTGCTACTGAGTTTTGTTTCTTTGAATCCCAAGACACCAGGGATCTTCCCAGAAACTGACAAGTCCCTGATGTGCTCTTCCTATCAATTTTACACCCTGTCCAATCAGTATCGGAATATCCTATTAAATCAAAAGTGGATCCCTTGGGGTACCAAAGACCAAACTTAGGAGTATAAACTAAATATCTCATGATTCTTTTCACGGCCCTAAGGTGAATTTCCTTAGGATCGGCTTGGAACCTTGCACACATGCATACGGAAAGCATAATATCAGGTCGAGATGCACAAAAATAGAGTAAAGATCCTATCATCGACCGGTATACCTTTTGATCTACGGATTTACCTCCCGTGTCGAGGTCGAGATGCCCATTGGTTCCCATGGGTGTCTTGATGGGCTTGGCATCCTTCATTCCAAACTTGGTAAGTATGTCTTGAATGTACTTTGTTTGGTTGATGAAGGTGCCCTCTTGGAGTTGCTTGACTTGAAATCCTAGAAAATACTTCAACTCCCCATCATAGACATCTCGAATTTTTGAATCATGATCCTACTAAACTCTTCACAAGTTGATTTGTTAGTAGACCCAAATATGATATCATCAACATAAATTTGGCATACAAACAAATCTTTTGCAATGGTTTTAGTAAAGAGAGTAGGATCGGCTTTACCGACTTTGAAGCCATAAGTGATAAGAAAATCTTGAAGGCATTCATACCATGCTCTTGGGGCTTGCTTGAGCCCATAAAGCACCTTTGAGAGTTTGTAAACACAGTTAGGGTACTCACTATCTTCAAAGCCGGGAGGTTGCTCAACATAGACCTCTTCCTTGATTGGTCCATTGAGGAAGGCACTCTTCACGTCCATTTGATAAAGCTTGAAGTCATGGTAAGTAGCATAGGCAAGTAATATACGAATTGACTCAAGCCTAGCTACGGGTGCATAAGTTTCACCAAAATCCAAACCTTCGACTTGTGAATATCCCTTGGCCACAAGTCGGGCTTTGTTCCTTGTCACCATACCATGCTCATCTTGCTTGTTGCGGAATACCCATTTGGTACCTACAACATTTTGATTAGGACGTGGAACAAGATGCCATACCTCATTCCTTGTGAAGTTGTTGAGCTCCTCTTGCATTGTCAACACCCAATCCGAGTCTCTTAGTGCATCCTCCACCCTGTTTGGCTCAATAGAGGACACAAAAGAGTAATGTTCACAAAAATGAGCGACTCGAGATCGAGTTGTTACCCCTTTATGAATGTCACCAAGAATTGAGTTCACGGGGTGATCTCGTTGAATCGCTTGGTGGACTCTTGGGTGTCGAGGTCTTTGACCCTGTATCTCTAGATCATCTTCCTTGTCTTGATCAACTTCATCTCCCCCTTGATCATTGTCCTCCTCTTGAGGTGGCTCATCCTGTTGATCTTCATCTTCATTGTCTTGAGCCTGATCCTCATCTTGGGTTGGTGGAGATGCTTGATTGGAAGATGATGGTTGATCTTGTTCATGAGTGGGCTCTTCGAATTCCTTAGGACACACATCCCCAATGGACATGTTCCTTAGCGCGACGCACATAGCCTCTTCATCATCTAGCTCATCAAGATCAACTTGCTCCACTTGGGAGCCATTAGTCTCATCAAACACAATGTCACAAGAAACCTCAACTAATCCAGTGGATTTGTTAAAGACTCTATATGCCCTTGTGTTTGAGTCATAACCAAGTAAAAAGCCTTCTACAGCCTTAGGAGCAAATTTAGATTTTCTACCTCTTTTAACAAGAATAAAGCATTTGCTACCAAAGACTCTAAAGTATGAAACATTGGGCTTTTTACCAGTAAGGAGTTCATATGATGTCTTCTTTAGGATTCAGTGAAGGTAGAGCCGGTTGGTGGAGTAGCAGGCGGTGTTAATCGGCTCAGCCCAAAACCGGTCTGGAGTCTTGTACTCATCAAGCATGGTCCTTGCCATGTCCAGTAGAGTTATATTCTTCCTCTCCACTACACCATTTTGTTGAGGTGTGTATGGAGAAGAGAACTCATGCTTGATGCCCTCCTCCTCAAGAAAGCATTCTATTTGTGAGTTCTTGAACTCCGTCCCATTGTTGCTTCTTATTTTCTTGATTCTCAATCCGAACACATTTTGAGCCTGTCTCAAGAATCCCTTTAAGGTCTCTTGGGTTTGTGATTTTTCCTGCAAAAAAACACCCAAGTGAAGCGAGAATAATCATCCACAATTACTAGACAGTACTTACTCCCGCCGATGCTTATGTAAGCTATCGGGCCAAATAGATCCATGTGGAGTAGCTCCAGTGCCCTATCCGTTGTCATGATGTTCTTGTGTGGATGGTGGGTACCAACTTGCTTTCCTGCTTGACATGCGCTACAAACTCTGTCTTTCTCAAAATGAACAGTGGTTAGTCCCAAAATGTGTTCTCCCTTTAGAAGCTTGTGAAGATTCTTCATTCCAACATGGGCTAGTCGGCGATGCCAGAGCCAACCCATATTAGTTTTAGCAATTAACCAAGTATCGAGTTCAGCTCTATTAAAATCAACTAAGTATAGCTGACCCTCTAATACTCCCTTAAATGCTACTGAATCATCACTTCTTCTAAAGACAGTAACACCTATATCCGTAAAAAAGACAGTTGTAACCCATTTTGCATAATTGAGAAACAGAAAGCAAATTGTAATCTAAAGAATCTACAAGAAAACATTGGAAATGGAATGGTCAGGTGATATAGCGATTCTACCATGTCCTTTGAAAACCTTGATTTCCATCCCCGAATGTGATAGCTCTTTGGGGATCTTGGTTTTTCTTGTAGGAGGAGAACATCCTTTTCTCCCCTATCATGTGGTTTGTGCATCCGCTATCAATAATCCAACTTGAGCCCCTGGATGCATAAACCTGCAAAATAGTTTTAGGCCTTGTTCTTAGGTACCCAAATAGTCTTGGGTCCTTTCACGTTAGAAACAAGCACCTTGGGTACCCAAACACAAGTCTTGGAGCCCTTGTGTTTGCCCCCAACATATTTGGCAACTACTTCGCCTGAATTGTTAGTAAGCACATAAGAAGCATCAAAAGTCTTAAATGAAACATTAGGTTCATTTGATGCAGTAGGAGTTTTCTTTTTAGGCATTTTAACATGGGTAGAATGCCTAGAGCTAGATGCCTCATTCTTGTACATAAAAGCATGATGGGAAACAGAATGAGACTTCCTAGCATGAATTCTCCTAATCTTGTGCTCAGGATAACCAGCAAGATATAAAATGTAACCCTCGTTATCCTGAGCCATGGGAGCTTTGCCCTTAACAAAGCTAGACAATTTCTTAGGGGCATTAATTTTGACATTGGTTCCCTATTGGATACCAATGCCATCCTTGATGCCAGGGCGTCTCCCATTATAGAGCATGCTTCTAGCAAATTTAAAATTTTCATTTTCTACCTCATGCTCATTGATTTTACTAGTTAATTGAGCTATATGATCATTTTGTTGTTTAATTAAAGCAAGGTGATCATGAATAGCATCAACATTAATGTCTCTACATCTAGTACAAATGGCAACATGCTCAACAATAGATGTAGATGGTTTGCAAACATTTAATTCATCTATCTTAGATTTTAGCATGACATTTTCATCTCTAAGACAGGAAATTGAATCATTGCAAACATTTAAATCTTTAGCCTTAGCAATTAATTTATCATTCTCAATTTTAAGGCTAGAAATTGATTCATTCAATTTATCAATCTTAGCATATAAATTAGCATTTTCATTTCTAAGATTGGCAATTGAATCATGGCAAACATTTGATTTCTCAACCTTAGCAATTAACTAAACATTCTCAGTTCTAAGGTTGGAAATAGTGTCATGACAAATGATAAGCTCTTTAGTCAAAATTTCATTTTTTTTCTCTACTTCCTAAGCATAAGCATTCTTTATCAACTTTCTTGTCTTGATCATCTTCCTTGTCTTGATCAACTTCATGTCCCCCTTGATCATTGTCCTCCTCTTGAGGTGGCTCATCCTCTTGATCTTCATCTTCATTGTCTTGAGCCTGATCCTCATCTTGGGTTGGTGGAGATGCTTGATTGGAAGATGATGGTTGATCTTGTGCATGAGTGGGCTCTTTGAATCCCTTAGGACACACATCCCCAATGGACATGTTTCTTAGCGTGACGCATGGAGCCTCTTCATCATCTAGCTCATCAAGATCAACTTGCTCCACTTGGGAGCCATTAGTCTCATCAAACACAATGTCACAAGAAACCTCAACTAATCCAGTGGATTTGTTGAAGACTCTATATGCCCTTGTGTTTGAGTCATAACCAAGTAAAAAGCCTTCTATAGCCTTAGGAGCAAATTTAGATTTTCTACCTCTTTTAACAAGAATAAAGCATTTGCTACCAAAGACTCTAAAGTATGAAACATTGGGCTTTTTACCGGTAAGGAGTTCATATGATGTCTTCTTGAGGATTCGGTGAAGGTAGAGTCGGTTGATGGAGTAGCATGCAGTGTTAATCGCCTCAGCCCAAAACCGGTCTGGAGTCTTGTACTCATCAAGCATGGTCCTTGTCATGTCCAGTAGAGTTCTATTCTTCCTCTCCACTACACCATTTTGTTGAGGTGTGTAGGGAGAAGAGAACTCATGCTTGATGCCCTCCTCCTCAAGAAAGCCTTCTATTTATGAGTTCTTGAACTCCGTCCCATTGTTGCTTCTTATTTTCTTGATTCTCAATCCGAACTCATTTTGAGCCCGTCTCAAGAATCCCTTTAAGGTCTCTTGGATTTGTGATTTTTCCTGCAAAAAGAACACCCAAGTGAAGCGAGAATAATCATCCACAATTACTAGACAGTACTTACTCCCTGAAAGTCGCCTAGAGGGGGGGTGAATAGGCAAATCTGAAATTTATAAAATTTAAGCACAACTACAAGCCGGGGTTAGCGTTAGAAATATAAACGAGTCCAAAAGAGAGGGCGAAAACAAATCACAAGCAAATAAGGCGGATGACACAGTGATTTGTTTTACCGAGGTTCGGTTCTTGCAAACCTACTCCCCGTTGAGGTGGTCACAAAGACCGGGGTCTCTTTCAACCCTTTCCCTCTCTCAAACGGTCACCTAGACCGAGTGAGCTTCTCTTCTCAATCAACCGGGACACTAAGTCCCCGCAAGGACCACCACACAATTGGTGTCTCTTGCTTCGATTACAATTGAGTTGGAAACAAGAAAGAAGGAAGAAGAAAAGCAATCCAAGCGCAAGAGCTCAAAAGAACACAATTGTCTCTCTCACTAGTCACTATTTGATTGGAATGATCTTTGGACTTGGGAGAGGATTTGATCTCTTGTTTGTGTCTTGTATTGAATGCTATAGCTCTTGTATGAGGTTTGAAGGTTGAAAACTTGGATGCAATTAATGGTGGGTGGTTGGGGGTATTTATAGCCCCAACCACTAAAGTGACCATTGGTGGGGGCTTCTGTCGCATGGCGCACCGGACAGTCCGGTGCGCCACCGGACACTGTCCGGTGCGCCAGCCACGTCACCCGGCCGTTGGATTCTGACCGTTGGAGCTTCTGATAGGTGGGCCACCGGACAGTCCGGTGGTGCACCGGACAGTCACTATTCACTGTCTGGTGCGCCTTCTGGCGCTGCTCTGACTTCTTCGCGCGCAGGCACGCACTGTAGCGTTGCAGTCGATCGTTGTTACTTGGAGCCATTGCTCCGCTTGGCACATCGGACAGTCCGGTGAATTATAGCGGAGCCGCCTCCCAAATTCCCGAAGCTGAGCAGTTTGGAGTTGAGCTCCCTGGTGCACCGGACACAGTCCGGTGCGCCAGACCAGGGCAGCCTTCGGGTGTCTTTTGCTCTCTTTATTTGAATCCTTTCTTGGTCTTTTTATTAGTTTGTTGTGAACCTTTGGCACCTGTAAAACTTATAATCTAGAGCAAACTAGTTAGTCCAATTATTTGTGTTGGGCAATTCAACCACCAAAATCAATTAGGAAAAGGTGTAAGCCTATTTCCCTTTCAATCTCCCCCTTTTTGGTGATTGATGCCAAACACAAACCAAAGCAAATATATAAGTGCATAATTGAACTGGTTTGCATAATGTAAGTGCAAAGGTTACCTAGAATTAAACCAATATACATTTCATAAGGTATGCATGGATGCTTTCTTCATATTTAAAATTTTGGACCACGCTTGCACCACTTGTTTTGTTTTTGCAAATTCTTTTCCAAGTCTTTTTGCAAATAGTCAAAGGTAAATGAATAAGATTTTGAGAAGCATTTTCAAGATTTGAAAATTTTCTCCCCCTGTTTCAAATGATTTTCCTTTGACTAAACAAAACTTCCCCTCAATCAAAGTCTCCTCTTAGTGTTCAAGAGGGTTTTGGATATAAATTTTGAAAAGGGTTATACCAATTTGAAATTGTATCAAAAATAAGATACCAATTTGAAAACACTTCTTTAAATACAAATGGAAAGACTAAAATTTTGAAATTGGTGGTGGTGCGGTCCTTTTGCTTTGGGCTAATACTTTCTCCCCCTTTGGCATGAATCGCCAAAAACGGATACTTGTGAGTGAAATATAAGCCCTTTTAACTACTTTCTCCCCCTATGGTAAATAATATATGAGTGAAGATTATACCAAATTGGAGAGCGGTGTGGAGCGACGGCGAAGGATGAATAATTCGATGGAGTGGAGTGGAAGCCTTGTCTCCTCTGAAGACTCCATTTTCCTTTCAATCTATGACTTGGTATGAAATTTACTTGACAAACACATTAGTCATAGCAAAGAAACAGATGAACAAAGGTATAAATGAGCTATGTGTGCAAAATATCAATCAAAATTCCTAGAATCAAGAATATTTAGCTCATGCCTAAGTTTGGTAAAAGTTTGCTCATCTAATGGCTTGGTAAAGATATCGGCTAATTGTTCTTTGGTGTTAATAGAAGCAATCTCGATATCCCCCTTTTGTTGGTGATCCCTCAAAAAGTGATACCGAATGGCTATGTGTTTAGTGCGGCTATGCTCAACGGGATTATCCGCCATGCGGATTGCACTCTCATTATCACATAAAAGAGGAACTTTGGTTAATTTGTAACCATAGTCCCTGAGGGTTTGCCTCATCCAAAGCAATTGCGCGCAACAATGGCCTGCGGCAATGTACTCGGCTTCGGCGGTAGAAAGAGCTACAAAATTTTGCTTCTTTGAAGCCCAAGACACCAGAGATCTTCCTAAGAACTGACAAGTCCCTGATGTACTCTTTCTATCAAGCTTACACCCTGCCCAATCAGCATCTGAATAACCAATTTAATCAAATGTGGATCCCCTGGGGTACCAAAGGCCAAACTTAGGAGTATAAACTAAATATCTCAAGATTCGTTTCACGGCCCTAAGGTGAACTTCCTTAGGATCAGCTTGGAATCTTGCACACATGCATACGGAAAGCATAATATCCGGTCGAGATGCACATAAATAGCGTAAAGAACCTATCATCGACCGATATACCTTTTGATCTACGGATTTACCTCCCGTGTCGAGGTCGAGATGCCCATTGGTCCCCATGGGTGTCTTGATGGGCTTGGCATCCTTCATCCCAAACTTGGTGAGTATGTCTTGAATGTACTTCATTTGGCTAATGAAGGTGCCTTCTTGGAGTTGCTTCACTTGAAATCCTAAGAAATACTTCACCTCCCCCATCATAGACATCTCGAATTTTTGAGTCATGATCCTACTAAACTCTTCACATGTAGATTTGTTAGTAGACCCAAATATGATATCATCAACATAAATTTGGCATACAAACAAATCATTTGCAAGTGTTTTTGTAAAGAGAGTAGGATCGGCCTTTCCAACTTTGAAGCCATTAGCGATAAGAAAATCTCTTAGGCATTCGTACCAAGCTCTTGGGGCTTGCTTGAGCCCATAAAGCGCCTTAGAGAGTTTATAGACATGGTTAGGGTACTCACTATCTTCAAAGCCGGGAGGTTGCTCAACATAGACCTCTTCCTTGATTGGTCCATTGAGGAAAGCACTCTTCACGTCCATTTGATAGAGCTTAAAGCCATGGTACGTAGCATAGGCAAGTAATATGCGAATTGACTCAAGCCTAGCTACGGGTGCATAGGTTTCACCGAAATCCAAACCTTCGACTTGTGAATAACCCTTGGCCACAAGTCGGGCTTTGTTCCTTGTCACCACACCATGCTCATCTTGTTTGTTGCGGAAGACCCACTTGGTTCCTACAACATTTTGGTTAGGACGTGGAACTAAATGTCATACCTCATTCCTCGTGAAGTTGTTGAGCTCCTCTTGCATTGCCAACACCCAATCCGAATCCCTTAATGCATCTTCTACCTTGTATGGCTCAATAGAAGACACAAAGGAGTAATGTTCACAAAAATGAGCAACACGAGATCGAGTAGTTACCCCCTTTTGAATATCGCCGAGGATGGTGTTCACGGGGTGATCTCGTTGTATTGCTTGGTGGACTCTTGGGTGTGGCGGTCTTGGACCCTCATCATCTTCCTTGTCTTGATCATGGACATCTTCCCCTTGATCATTGCCCTCCTCTTGAGGTGGCTCATCTTCTTGATCCTCATCTTCATCATCTTGAGCCTGATCCTCGTCTTGGGTTGGTGGAGATGCTTGCTTGGAGGAAGATGGTTGATCTTGTGCTTGTGGAGGCTCTTTGGATTCCTTAGGACACACATCCCCAATGGACATGTTCCTTAGCGCGACGCACAGAGCCTCTTCATCATCTAGCTCATCAAGATCAACTTGCTCTACTTGAGAGCCGTTAGTCTCATCAAACACAATGTCACAAGAAACTTCAACTAGTACAGTGGACTTGTTAAAGACTCTATATGCCCTTGTGTTTGAATCATAACCAAGTAAAAAGCCTTCTACAGCCTTAGGAGCAAATTTAGATTTTCTACCTCTTTTTAACAAGAATAAAACATTTGCTACCAAAGACTAAAATATGAAACATTGGGCTTTTTACCGGTGAGGAGTTCATATGATGTCTTCTTGAGGATTCGGTGTAGATATAACCGGTTGATGGCGTAGCAAGCGGTGTTGATTGCTTCCGCCCAAAACTGATCCGAAGTCTTGTACTCATCAAGCATGGTCCTCGCCATGTCAAGTAGAGTTCTATTCTTCCTCTCCACTACACCATTTTGTTGTGGCGTGTAGGGAGAAGAGAACTCATGCTTGATGCCCTCATCCTCAAGAAAGCCTTCAATTTGAGAGTTCTTGAACTCCGTCCCGTTGTCGCTTCTAATCTTTTTTATCCTTAAGCCGAACTCGTTTTGAGCCCGTCTCAAGAATCCCTTTAAAGTTTCTTGGGTTTGTGATTTTTCCTGCAGAAAGAACACCCAAGTGAAGCGAGAATAATCATCCACAATAACAAGACAATACTTACTCCCGCCGATGCTTATGTAAGCTATCGGCCCGAATAGGTCCATGTGGAGTAGCTCAAGCGGCCTGTCGGTCGTCGTGATGTTCTAGTGTGGATGATGAACACCAACTTGCTTCCCTGCCTGACATGCGCTACAAACCCTGTCTTTCTCAAAATGAACATTGGTTAGTCCCAAAATGTGCTCTCCCTTTAGAAGCTTATGAAGATTCTTCATCCCAATATGGGCTAGTCGGCGGTGCCAGAGCCAACCCATGTTAGTCTTAGCAATTAAGCAAGTGTCGAGTTCAGCTGTATCAAAATTTACTAAGTATAGCTGACCCTCTAACACTCCCTTAAATGCTACTGAATCATCACTTCTTCTAAAGACAGTAATACCTATATCCATAAAAAGACAGTTGTAGCCCATTTTACATAATTGAGAAACAAAAAGCAAATTGTAATCTAAAGAATCTACAAGAAAAACATTGGAAATAGAATGGTCAGGAGATATAGCAATTTTACCCAATCCTTTGACCAAACCTTGATTTCCATCCCCGAATGTGATAGCTCTTTGGGGATCATGGTTTTTCTCGTAGGAGGAGAACATCTTCTTCTCTCCTGTCATGTGGTTTGTGCACCCGCTATCGATGATCCAACTTGAGCCCCCGGATGCATAAACCTACAAAACAAGTTTAGGCCTTGTTCTTAGGTACCCAAACGGTCTTGGGTCCTTTCACATTAGAAACAAGCACCTTGGGTACCCAAACACAAGTCTTTGACCCCTTGTGTTTGCCCCCAACATATTTGGCAACTACTTTGCCTGATTTGTTAGTTAGCACATAAGAAGCATCAAAAGTTTTAAATGATACATTAGGCTCATTTGATGCAATAGGAGTTTTCTTATTAGGCATTTTAACATGTGTAGAACGCCTAGAGCTAGAAGCCTCATTCTTATAAATAAAGGCATGGTGAGAAATAGAATGAGTATTCTTTGCATGAATTCTCCTAATTTTGTGCTCGGGATAACCGGCAGGGTACAAAATGTAGCCCTCATTATCCTCAGCCATGGGAGCTTTGCCCTTAACAAAGTTAGACAATCTTTTAGGAGGGGCATTAAGCTTGACATTGTCTCCCTGTTGGAAGCCAATGCCATCCTTAATACCAGGGCGTCTCCCACTATAGAGCATGCTTCTAGCAAATTTAAAATTTTCATTTTCTAAGTCATGCTCATGGATCTTAGCACTAAGTTGAGCTATATGATCATTTTGTTGTTTAATTAAAGATAGGTGATCATGTATAGCATCAACATTAATATCTCTACATCTACTGCAAATAGAGACATGACTAACAGTAGATGTAGAGGGTTTGCAAGAATTTAATTCAACAATCTTAGCATGTAAAATAGTATTCTCATCTCTAAGATTGGAAATAGAAGCATTGCAAACATTTAACTCTTTAGCCTTAGCAATTAATTTTTCATTCTCAATCCTAAGGCTAGCAAGAGATTCATTCAACATGTCAATCTTAGCAATTAAACTATCATTATCATTTCTAAGATTAACAATTGAATCATCACAAACATTTGATTTCTCAACCTTAGCAATTAATTTGGCATTTTCATTTCTAAGGCTAGAAATAGTGTCATGGCAAGTGCTTAGCTCACTAGTCAATTTTTCACATTTTCCAACCTCTAGAGCATAAGCATTTTTAACTTTAACATGCTTTTTATTTTCTTTAATGAGGAAGTCCTCTTGGGTATCCAAGAGTTCATCCTTGTCATGAATAGCACTAATCAATTCATTCAATTTTTCTTTTTGTTGCATGTTTAAGTTGGCAAAAAGGGTGAGCAAATCATCCTCATTATCACTAGAGCTAGCCTCATCACTAGAAGTTGCATACTTAGTGGAAGCTCTAGATTTTACCTTCTTCCTTTTGCCGTCCTTTGTCATGAGACACTTGTGGCCGACATTGGGAAAGAGGAGTCCCTTGGTGACGGCGATGTTTGCGGCGTCCTCGTCGGAGGAGGAGTCGGTGGAGCTCTCGTCGGAGTCCCACTCCCGGCAAACATGGGCATCGCCGCCCTTCTTGTAGTACCTCTTCTTTTCTCTCCTCTTTCCCTTCTTGTCGTTATCCCTGTCACTATCACTAGACAAAGGACATTTAGCGATAAAATGACCGGGCTTACCACACTTGTAGCAAACCTTATTGGAACGGGCCTTGTAATCTTTTCCCTTCCTTTGCTTGAGGATTTGGCGAAAGCTCTTGATGATGAGCGCCATTTCCTCATTGTCGAGCTTGGAGGCGTCGATGGGAAGTCTACTTGATGTAGACTCTTCCTTCTTCTCCTCCGTCGCCTTGAATGCGACCGGTTGCACCTCGGGTGTGGAGGGGGCGCCTTGCTCGATGATTTTCTTGGAGACTTTGATCATCAATTTAAAGCTCACAAATTTTCCTATCACTTCCTCGGGAGACATTAGTTTATATCTTGGATCACCACAAATTAATTGAACTTGAGTAGGGTTAAGAAATACGAGTGATCTAAGAATAACCTTGACCATCTCATGGTCATCCCATTTTGTGCTCCCGAGGTTGCGCACTTGATTCACCAAGGTCTTTAGCCGGTTGTACATGGCTTGTGGGTCTTCTCCTTGGTTGAGCATAAATCGACCGAGCTCCCCCTCGATCGTCTCCCGTTTGGTGACCTTGGTCACCTCATCTCCTTCGTGCGCGGTCTTGAGTACGTCCCAAATCTCTTTTGCACTCTTCAACCCTTGCACCTTATTATACTCCTCTCGACTTAGAGAGGTGAGAAGTATAGTAGTTGCTTGAGAGTTGAAGTGCAAGATTTGGGCCACTTCGTCCTCATCATAATCTTTATCCCCTATGGATGGTACCTGTGCTCCAAATTCAACAACATCCCATATGCTTTTGTGGAGTGAGGTTAGGTGATATTTCATCATATCACTCCACCTAGAATAATCTTCACCGTCAAATGTCGGTGGTTTGCCTAATGGGACGGAAAGTAATGGAGTATGTTTAGGAATGCGAGGATAGCATAGGGGGATCTTACTATACTTCTTGCGCTCTTGGCGCTTAGAAATGACGGACGCGGCGTCGGATCTCGATGTAGAGGGCGATGAAGAGTCGGTCTCGTAGTAGACCACTTTCTTCATTTTCTTCTTCTTCTTCTTGCCACTCTTGTGCGTCCTAATGCATGAAGGGGATCCCTCCTTCTTGTTGGTGGACTCCCCCGATGGAGCCTTCCCGTGGCTTGTGGGGGGCTTCTCGCCGGTTACCACCATCTCCTTCTTGGCGTGAGCTCCCGACATCACTTCGAGCGGTTAGGCTCTTAATGAAGTACCAGGCTTTGATACCAATTGAAAGTCGCCTAGAGGGGGGGTGAATAGGCAAATCTGAAATTTATAAACTTTAAGCACAACTACAAGCCGGGGTTAGCGTTAGAAATATAAACGAGTCCGAAAGAAAGGGCAAAAACAAATCACAATCAAATAAGGCGGATGACACGGTGATTTATTTTACCGAGGTTCGGTTCTTGCAAACCTACTCCCTGTTGAGGTGGTCACAAAGACCGGGTCTCTTTCAACCCTTTCCCTCTCTCAAACGGTCACCTAGACCGAGTGAGCTTCTCTTCTCAATCAACCGGGACACTAAGTCCCCGCAAGGACCACCACACAATTGGTGTCTCTTGCTTCGATTACAATTGAGTTGGAAACAAGAAAGAAGGAAGAAGAAAAGCAATCCAAGCGCAAGAGCTCAAAAGAACACAATTGTCTCTCTCACTAGTCACTATTTGATTGGAATGATCTTTGGACTTGGGAGAGGATTTGATCTCTTGTTTGTGTCTTGTATTGAATGCTATAGCTCTTGTATGAGTTTTGGAGGCTGAAAACTTGGATGCAATGAATGGTGGGTGGTTGGGGGTATTTATAGCCCCAACCACCAAAGTGACTGTTGGTGGGGGCTTCTGTCGCATGGCGCACCGGACACTGTCCGGTGCGCCAGCCACGTCGCCCGGCCGTTGGATTCTGACAGGTGGGCCACCGGACAGTCCGGTGGTGCACCGGACATTCACTATTCATTGTCTGGTGCGCCTTCTGGCGCTGCTCTGACTTCTGCGCGCGCAGGCGCGCACTGTAGCGTTGTAGTCGACCGTTGGCGCTTGGAGCCGTTGCTCCGCTTGGCACACCGGACAGTCCGGTGCTACACCGGACAGTCCGGTGAATTATAGCGGAGCCGCCTCCCAAATTCTCGAAGCTGAGCAGTTTGGAGTTGAGCTCCCTGGTGCACCGGACACTGTCCGGTGCGCCAGACCAGGGCAGACTTCGGGTGTCTTTTGCTCTCTTTATTTGAATCCTTTTTTGGTCTTTTTATTGGTTTGTTGTGAACCTTTGGCACCTGTAAAACTTATAATCTAGAGCAAACTAGTTAGTCCAATTATTTGTGTTGGGCAATTCAACCACCAAAATCAATTAGGAAAAGGTGTAAGCCTATTTCCCTTTCACTCCCGCCGATGCTTATGTAAGCTATCGGGACGAATAGATCCATGTGGAGTAGCTCCAGTGACCTGTCCGTTGTCATGATGTTCTTGTGTGGATGGTGGGTACCAACTTGCTTTCCTGCTTGACATGCGCTACAAACTCTGTCTTTCTCAAAATGAACATTGGTTAGTCCCAAAATGTGTTCTCCCTTTAGAAGCTTGTGAAGATTCTTCATTCCAACATGGGCTAGTCGGCGATGCCAGAGCCAACCCATATTAGTCTTAGCAATTAAGCAAGTATCAAGTTCATCTCTATTAAAATCAACTAAGTATAGCTGACCCTCTAATACTCCCTTAAATGCTACTGAATCATCACTTCTTCTAAAGACAGTAACACTTATATCCGTAAAAAGACAGTTGTAACCCATTTTGCATAATTGAGAAACAGAAAGCAAATTGTAATCTAAAGAATCTACAAGAAAAACATTGGAAATGGAATGGTCAGGTGATATAGCGATTATACCATGTCCTTTGACCAAACCTTGATTTCCATTCCCGAATGTGATAGCTCTTTGGGGATCTTGGTTTTTCTCGTAGGAGGAGAACATCCTTTTCTCCCATGTCATGTGGTTTGTGCATCCCCTATCAATAATCCAACTTGAGCCCCCGGATGCATAAACCTGCAAAACAGTTTTATGCCTTGTTCTTAGGTACCCAAACAGTCTTGGGTCCTTTCACGTTAGAAACAAGCACCTTGGGTACCGAAACACAAGTCTTGGAGCCCTTGTGTTTGCCCCTAACATATTTGGCAACTACTTTGCCTGATTTGTTAGTAAGCACATAAGAAGCATCAAAAGTCTTAAATGAAACATTAGGTTCATTTGATGTAGTAGGAATTTTCTTTTTAGGCATTTTAACATGGGTAGAATGCCTAGAGCTAGATGCCTCATTCTTGTGCATAAAAGCATGATGGGAAACAGAACGAGACTTCCTAGCATGAATTCTTCTAATCTTGTGCTCAGGATAACCCGCAGGATATAAAATGTAACCCTCGTTATCCTGAGCCATGGGAGCTTTGCCCTTAACAAAGCTAGACAATTTCTTAGGGCATTAATTTTGACATTGGTTCCCTATTGGAAACCAATGTCATCCTTGATGCCAGGGCGTCTCCCATTATAGAGCATGCTTCTAGCAAATTTAAATTTTTCAGTTTCTATCTCATGCTCATTGATTTTACTAGTTAATTGAGCTATATGATCATTTTGTTGTTTAATTAAAGCAAGGTGATCATGAATAGCATCAACATTAATGTCTCTACATCTAGTACAAATGGCAACATGCTCAACAGTAGATGTAGATGGTTTGCAAACATTTAATTCATCTATCTTAGATTTTAGCATGACATTTTCATCTTTAAGACAGGAAATTGAGTCATTACAAACATTTAAATCTTTAGCCTTAGCAATTAATTTATCATTCTCAATTTTAAGGCTAGAAATTGATTCATTCAATTTATCAATCTTAGCAATTAAATTAGCATTTTCATTTCTAAGATTGGGAATTGAATCATGGCAAACATTTGATTTCTCAACCTTAGCAATTAAACTAACATTCTCAGTTCTAAGGTTGGAAATAGTGTCATGGAAAATGCTAAGCTCTTTAGTCAAAATTTCATTTTTCTCTACTTCCTGAGCATAAGCATTCTTTACCTTAACATGCTTTTTGTTTTCCTTAATAAGGAATTCCTCTTGGCTATCCAAGAGTTCATCCTTCTTATGAATAGCACCTATTAATTCATTTAATTTTTCTTTTTGTTGCATGTTAAGGTTGGCAAAAAGACTAAGCAAGTTATCTTCATCATCACTAGAACTACCCTCATCACAAGATGTAGTATACTTGGGGGTGGTTCCACCGTGTACCTTCTTTTTCTTGTCGTCCTTTGCCATGAAGCATTTGTGGCCGATGTTGGGGAAGAGAAGTCCCTTGTTGACGGCGATGTTGGCGGCGTCCTCGTCGGAGGAGGAGTTGGTGGAGCTCATGTCGGAGTCCCATTCCCGACATACGTTGGCATCGCCACCCTTCCTCTTGTAGTACTTCTTCTTTCCCTTCCTCTTTTTCCCTCTTGTCGTTGTCCCTGTCACTGCCACTAGACATATGACATTTTGCAATAAAATGACAGGGCTTACCACACTTGTAACATACCCTTTTGGAGCGGGGTTTGTAGTCCTTCCCCTTCTTTGCTTGAGGATTTGTTGGAAGCTCTTGATGATGAGCGTCATCTCCTCGTTGTTGAGCTTGGAGGCGTCGATGGGGAGCCTACTTGATGTAGACTCTTCTTTCTTCTCCCCTGTCGCTTTGAATTCGACGGGTTGCACCTCGGGTGTGGAGGTGGCACCTTGCTCCAAGTTGACAATTTGTTTGGAGCCTTTGATCATTAATTCAAAGCTCACAAACTTTCCTATCACTTCCTTAGGAGACATTAACTTATATCGAGGATCACCACGAATTAATTGAACTTGAGTGGGATTACGAAAAACAAGTGATCTAAGAATAACCTTGACCATTTCATGGTTATCCCACTTGGTACTCCCGAGGTTGCGCACTTGATTCACCAAGGTCTTGAGCCGATTGTACATGGCTTGTGGCTCCTCTCCTTGGTTGAGGACGAATCGATCGAGCTCCCCCTCGACCGTCTCCCGCTTGGTGATCTTGGTCACCTCATCCCCTTCGTGCGCGGTCTTTAGTACATCCCAAATCTCTTTGGCACTTTTTAGCCCTTGCACCTTATTATATTCCTCTCGACACATGGAAGCGAGGAGTATAGTAGTTGTCACACCCGATTTTATAAGGCAAACCGAATGAGAACCATGTACGTGCCAGGATCAGCAATTCACGTACACAGCAGTTACATAACATGGACATCATCACACAGTGCTCGAATAGTATTAAAAAAGGGAATAATAGTCGATTACATCATAAGTCTGAGACATCCACATAGTCTTTACAATAATCAAAGTGCAAAAACGAAACGTAGATAAACGCGGCCTTCACAGGCAGCCGACTGGGGGTTGCCGCTAACCCACACCTAGAACTCGTCGTAATCTTGGAACTCCTGGTGGTCTCCTTCCACAGCTTCATCTTCTCCTGAGCAGGGGTTGCAATGCTGACAACCTGGGGATGGGGGGGGTTTGGTGTGTAGAGCAAGGGTGAGTACACATCAACATACTCAGCAAGTATCCTGTTTGGTTGTAGTGGACTAGCTTTATGTGGGGGTAAGTCAAGCAGTTGCTTTTAATTGGTCAGATTATTATTACTAGTAGAGAAAGCCAAGTTTTAGAATTAACCCACGTTATTAACCCAAACGTACTCCTTTCCAAACGGATAGAGTACCACTTACCATTACCAGAGCCAATACCAAGAACCATCAGTCTCATTGCCACCTGCAAATCCGAACATCTCTGATCAAGTACCAATAATCACTGGAGCTCCCTTGGCCGCTCATAACCGCGAGCACGGCTGATATATCAGTTTTCAAACACTATGCAGAAGTTGTGCACTTTACCCACAAGCCATGATTCCCTTTCTGCCCGGAGAGAGCTACTCCCCATTGACCACTACCTAGGTGGCCCAGCAGGGCGTCACTACGTAGCCTTTACAAAGATTCCCCGGGGCTGTAGCCGCCCGTTAGGTTTCTTAAATGCACCGCACTCCTCCCCAAGGGGGCGAACCCAAACTTAGCAGAGCGAGCCGCATACACCGAGCCCCATTAACGGCACGACGGCTAAGCGAACTACACCCCATTCCTCTAATTATTCAGCTAAGGGCATCCCATTCCACCCTCATGGTTGCACTGTTTTCCCGGACGGTCATCCAACGAACAGGTCCTTACGGAGAGGCACTCGAGAAACCGCTCGAGCCCCCTTGAATGCCACAAGTATAACATCATAATAAAGGAGGGGAAAACAGCGTATCATTGATAAATCTCATCATGATCATTGATTACAGTTGAGCAATAGCATAAAGCTAAACAATAATAATCCAACCCAGATAGGTAAACAAGGACATGGATAACAAAAGCTAGTCAATCCTTAGGTATAAATATGTAATGCGAGAGGTGAATTAAAGAATGTATAGGACAGAGATAGGTCAAGGGACACTTGCCTCCACCAACCGACTGCTACTCAGGGGCTTCTCCTGCGAGTTCTTCGAGCTCCTCAACCAGATCGTTCTCTATGCGAGCGCAAACATACATACATCCATCCATTCGAATTAGGAAATAAACAGTACACCATACGAAAGAGCAGATAAGTCAAACATGCATAAGATATGACATACGATATTGCATTCGCCATGGCTAGAAAGAGAAGAGGGAAGGTCTCGCAGTGGTTAAGTCTATAGTCGAAGCGTATTACGGGTAGATGCATAACTAATCATTGCGTGATTTAATTCCATCGAGTTACACTAACAAGTATTAGCCACATGCACTAATAGAATTGTAACTATTTTCAATTGATCAACATTGCACGAGGTCCAAGATTAGCTACATGAAATAACTAACGTAACCAATTTCTAAATTGAGTTTCCATTTATTGATATGAATAACGTGCTTAGCGCGCATAAAATACACGTGGGGGGGGGGTAGATGGGCACGTCTAGGGGTAGACGAGTGCGCCGAGGGCACGGCGAGCCGTGCCAAAGCACCGTGCGCACCACGCGAGCACGTACGCACAGGGCCGCGCTGACGCATCGCGGACGGGCTGCGCACACGCCGGGGCCGAGCCGCACACGCACCGCGAGCGGCAACGGGGCCACGCCGAGGCCGACCGCGCGAGGCCGGGGAGCTGCGCCGCGGACGAGGCCGCGCCGAGGACGGGGCGCGAGGGAGGCCGAGCCGGGGCTGAGGCACCGTGGACGCGCGCGTCGCGCGCAAGGGCCGCAGGCCGCGCGCGCACCAGGGCAGCAGGGGGGCGCGCCGGGCAGTGGCGGGCGAGCCGGGGCCGCCGAGCCGCGAGCCACGACCGCGAGCTGCAGGTGCAGCGAGCTCGCCGGGGGCACCGCGCGCTGCACGAGCCACGCCGGGGCTCCGCGCGCATCATGCCCAAGCCTGGCCGCGCCGCGGGGGAGACGAGGGGGGCTGCGCCACACGGGGAGGGGAGGGGGTTGGGGTGGGCGCCAGGGCCGCTGGCCGAGCGCCACGGCCGAACGAGCGCCGCCACGCGGGGGGGAAGAAGGGAACCGGGGCGGGCGCAAGGGAGGGGGTCGCGCCGGACCGAGGAGAAGGGGGGAGGGGCGCTGAGCCGGGGCGAGCGCGCCGGGGCCACGCACCGAGCGCGGGCAGGACTCCGGGGGCCGCGGCCGCACGGGAGGGGGCGAGGGCGGAGGAACTACGCCGGGCGGGTGCGCGCCGAGGGCAAGCCGCCATGGCCGGCGGGCGCGGGGAAGAGGGAGGGGGCGAGCTGGGCCACGCCAGGGGGAAGCCGGCTGGGCCGAAAGGGGAGGAGGGGGAAGGGAGAAAAAGAAAAGGTTTTCCTTTTTCTCTAAATCTAGATGAATGGTTTTCACAATTTCAATCAATCAAAATAAATGCATGGTTCGGCATGGTGCATCAAACAAAAGAAGGTATTTCTAGGGTTTACTTACACGAGATCTCAAGCCGAATCTCGCTATAACTTTGGAAAAGATCAAGGCTTAGCGAGGGGAAATGGAAAAAGGAAAGGGTAACACCCGAATTTGGTGAGCGAAGAAAAGAAAAATTCAACTCCAAAAATTCAGGACGTTACAAACCTATCCCCCTTAAAAGAATCTCGCCCTCGAGATTCAGGGTTGGCTAGCAAAGAGCTCAGGGTACTTGGCCATCAGATCATCTTCACGCTCCCAGGTTGCTTCTTCCTTAGAGTGGTGATTCCATCTGACTTTGTACATTCTGATGGTCTTCCTTCGGGTGACTCTGTCTGCAGTCTCAAGGATTTGCGTTGGCTTCTCAATGTAGGTCAAGTCCTCCTGGACTTCAAGACCTTCTGCTCTTCTGGCACTCGCAGACACTTCTTCAACTGAGACACATGAAAGACATCATGCACAGCAGACAAATTTTCTGGCAGGCTGAGCTGATAGGCCAATTCTCCACGCCTTGCGAGAATCTGATACGGACCAATGTAGCGGGGTGCTGGCTTGCCTTTGACTCCAAATCTTCTAACTCCTCTGATCAGTGACACTTTCAGATAGACAAAATCTCCAACCTCGAAACTCAGATATCTTCTTCTTGTGTCTGCATAGCTTCGCTGCCTTGATTGCGCTATCTTCAGATTCTCTCGAACCATCTTGATGTTCACTTCAGCTTCAAACAAAATGTCTGGCCTGAACACTTGCTTTTCTCCAGGCTGATCCCAATGCAACGGAGTTCTACAACTCCTCCCATAAAGCGCCTGAAATGGTGACATCTTCAAGCTGGCCTGGTAACTGTTGTTATAGGAGAACTCTGCATAAGGCAACCTCTTGTCCCATCCGGACTGATCTTGCAACGCATAGGCTCTCAACATGTCTTCAAGGATTTGATTGGTTCTTTCGGTCTGACCATCTGTCTGCGGATGATAGGTGGAACCGAAATTCAGATGTGTACCCAAAGCTTCATGCAACTGCTGCCAGAAATGAGAGGTGAACTGCGTTCCTCTGTCTGACACTATCTTCTTTGGCACACCATGAAGACAAACGATCCGAGACATGTACAACTCTGCCAATACTGCACTGCTGTAGTTGGTCTTGACTGGTATGAAGTGGGCTGACTTGGTTAAGCGGTCCACTACTACCCAAATGGAATCGTAGCCGGCTCGAGTGTGAGGCAATTTGACTATGAAGTCCATACCGATTTCATCCCACTTCCACTGAGGAATTTGCAATGGTTGCAACAATCCAGCTGGTCTCTGGTGCTCTGCCTTGGTCCTTCGACAACTATCACACATAGCCACATGCTCTGCGATTTCCCTCTTCATTCCGTACCACCAGAATTTCTTCTTCAGATCCTGATACATCTTCTCACTGCCAGGGTGAATCGAATAAGCTGTCTCATGAGCTTCCTTGAGGATCAACTCCCGAATAGACTGGACATTGGGAACACACAAGCGGTCTTTGAACCATATCACACCTTATGCGTCTTCCTGAAAATCTTTGCCTCTGCCGTCTAGAATCAGTCGCCAGATTTCACTGATCTTCTCATCATTCTTCTGTGCTTCTTTGATTTCCCGCTCTAGGGTAGGTTCCAACTCAATTGTGACTCCTCGCGTGTTGTTCAAAAATCCGAGACTCAACCTGTCAAACTCTTTGGCCAACTCATAAGGCATCAGACGAGCGACCATCAGATTGACTTGACTCTTCCTGCTCAAAGCATCTGCCACTATGTTCGCTTTGCCTGGATGGTAATGAATCTCCAATTCATAGTCTTTGATCAACTCTAACCATCTTCGTTGCCTCATATTCAGCTCTGACTGAGTGAATATGTACTTCAGACTCTTGTGGTCTGTGTAAACATCACATTTCTGTCCATACAGATAATGCCTCATGTTTTCAATGCGTGAACCACTGCTGCCAACTCTAGGTCATGGATTGGGTAATTCTTCTCATGAACCTTCAGCTGTCGGGACGAGTAAGCCACAACTCTTCCCTCTTGCATCAACACACATCCCAAACCATTGTAACAGGCATCGCAATACACTAAGAAGGGCTTGTGCACATCAGGCAAGACTAAGACAGGCGTTGTAGTCAACTTCTCTTTCAGCGCTTCAAAGGCCTCTTGACATTTCTGTGTCTACTTGAACCCAACCTTGTTGCCTAGCAAAGCTGTCATTGGTTTTGCAATCTTCGAAAATCCTTCAATGAATCGCCGATAATACCCGGCCATCCCAATGAAGCTCTTGATTCCTCGAGCATCTGTTGGCGCTTTCCAGTTCAGAATGTCTGCCACTTTCTTCAGATTCACAGCCAATCCTTCTTTGTTAATTATATGACCCAAGAATAGGACTTCACTGATCCAGAACTCGCACTTGCTCAACTTTGCATACAACTGGTGCTCTCGCAATCTCTGCAATACCATCCTCAAATGACTTGCATGCTCTTCTTCGCTTTGAGAATATATCAGAATGTCATCAATAAATACCACCAGAAACTTATCAAGATAGTCCATGAATACACTGTTCATCAGATTCATGAAGAAGGCTGGTGCATTTGTTAGACCGAAAGACATCATAGTGAACTCATACAACCCATACTTGGTAATGAATGCCGTCTTCAGAATGTCTGAAGGTCGGATCCTGAGTTGATGATAACCTGACCTCAGATCTATCTTGGAGAACACGCTGGCTCCTCTTAACTGGTCGAACAGATCCTCTATTCTGGGGAAGGGGTACTTGTTCTTGATTGTGACCTCATTCAGAGCTCGATAATCGATACACATCCTTTTGGTGCCATCTTTCTTTTCCACGAATAAGACAGGGGCAGCCCAAGGTGAGGTGCTTGGCCGGATGTATCCTTTCTCTGACAGCTCATTAATCTGCTTCTTAAGCTCAACCAACTCTGGTCCAGATATTCTGTAAGCTCTCTTAAAGATAGGGGTGGTTCCAGTAAGAAGCTCTATGGCAAATTCAACTTTCGGCTCTGGTGGCATACCTGGTAAGTCCTTTGGAAACACATCTGGGAACTTGGACACAACCTTGATACTCTCAATTGGGTCTACTTCACTGCTTTCAACAGCCATCTGATAACAACTTCCTTTCTTCGGCTCAGGCGGGACTAACTCGGTCACCACTTCCTCTCCTAGTGGAGACACCAACTTGATTGCCCTCTTATCACAACTGATAACTGCCTGATACTTATCTAGCCAATTCATCCCTAGGATGACATCTATTCCCTGAGTACCCATTACTATGAGGTTAGCGGGAAACGCTATCCCCCTTATTTCCACACTTACATTCAAACAAATGCTATCGGCTCGAATTCTACCACCGGCTGAGTCAATTTGAATGGGGGTTGACATGGTAGTTACTGGAAGATTACGTGCTTCTACCCATGATGTAGTAATAAATGAATGCGCTGCTCCAGTATCAAATAACACTTCTGCAATATGGGAGTCGACTGGAAGCATACCTACTATCATGCCGAGGGTCTCCTGAACTGCTTCAGCCTCCAAGTGGTTCAGTCTCCCATGATTATAGCGCGGCTGAGAGCGGTTGCCTGCTCCAGGCTGAGACACATTCTGCCTTGTTAGGGCATTGGGGCCTGACTGCTGTTGGGTTGCCTTCTTCGGACATTGCATCACCCAATGACCTTGCTCTCCACAGTGGAAACATTCTCTGTTTCCAACCTGAGCTGGTGCTGCCTAACTGTTCCGCTGGTTAGCTGGGGCAGGAAGACGAGGTGCCTGCTGATTCTGCCTTTGGAATTGGCCTCCTCCTGACTGATTGTTCTGGCGATTCTGTTGCTGGTGCTGAGGATACTGCCTTTGGAACTGCCGCTGCTGAGGTGGACGCTGGTTCTGCCTGAACTGCTGAGGTTGATTGCCTGAGAAACGAGGACGATTGCTGCTTCCAGGCTGAGGTCCACTGATCTTGCACTTACGATCCTCCATCTCTCTACGCTTCCTCTCGGTCATGATTGCTCTGTCAATCAAGTGCTGAAATGTCGGGAAGGTATGATTCATCAGCTGATACTGTAGAGGGTCG
Source organism: Zea mays (assembly GCF_902167145.1). NCBI lineage: Eukaryota > Viridiplantae > Streptophyta > Magnoliopsida > Poales > Poaceae > Zea > Zea mays. The sequence continues at coordinate 28,393,746 of NC_050098.1, read as the reverse complement.
ACCAAGCCTCTCAGGAAACGGTACTGTCTCTTGGCGTCGGTGTTGACATCTTCAGGAGCATAGAGAGACAATTGCAGGAACCTGTCCCGGTACTCACTGACAGACAATGACCCTTGCTTGAGGGCCAGGAACTCCTCCTTCTTCACTGTCATCAGACCTGCAGGAACATGGTACTGACGAAAGCTACCTCTGAATTCTTCCCAGGTGATGGTGTCGGGGTTGGCATGGGTGGCGAGATAAGACTCCCACCAAGACTGAGTTGCTCCTCTCAACAGACGAGGACAATACAAGACTTTCTCCCTGTCATCACACTGAGCGGTATGCAACTCCCGCTCCACTGTGCGCAGCCAGTCTTCAGCATCCATGGGGTCAGAAAAGTGAGCAAACGTTGGGGGATGACCTCTCATGAATCAGCACGCTTGTCCCTGGGCATCTGAGGCATCTGAGGCTGAGTTGGGGGCTGCTGCTGCTGCTGAATGGCAGCCAGAGTCTGACCAATGGCTTGAACTGCCTGGGTCTGCATCAGAAACATCTGCTCGATGGACATTGGGGGCGGGGGCGGCAGTTGCTGGGGTACCTCATCCTGTTGAGCTGCTTGCTCCTGCTGAGCACGCCTCCTCTGCGCCTGTTTTTTGACATCTGCAAAATGCAACCACACATCAAAACTGATCTGGCAAATCTTGCAGCATAAGAAAAGAGTATAGAATTCTCCACAACACTGAACAGATGAGCATCTTCACTGATCTCCAACACAGACCAACACAGCTTCTCAGATAAAGAGGAAAGTGGAATAAAAGGCTTCCCGACTAGATAACTAACTTCATTAACATATAACAGGTAAACCAAAATGCAGGGGATACCCACACTCTGGTGACAGTCATTACAAAGATCCAAATCAAACATAGTTCATCATGACAAACATAAATGCACAGGATAAGCAAACTACCCTGTCTAACTAAGGTTGACTAAGAGCGAGACTAACTCTAAGACGGAGACTGAGACTAAGACTAAGACTAAAACTTCTATATTAAGCATTTATTACAAGACTCAACACTGACGATCTATGGTTCTAAGTCTATCTTGGTCTTGCAGTCGGGATTGCCATAAGGCTGGTGTCCACACCGAGGTGAGCGGTACGGGTGCTGAGTCCCGATGGGAGCGGGGGAACCATCATCCAGGTGACGATGTTCCTAGCGCTCAGCCCGCAGCAGGGTGATCTCAGCACGAACCCTACTCAGCTTGTCTAATGCATGGTCCAGCTTAGTGTTTAGCACGACGGCTAGGTTGACTGTGCTGCTCAACCTAGGAGTGTCCTCACCGACAGGTGAAACAATCACGCCTCCTGTGCTGCCAGATGGACAGCGGGGGTAATACTTCAGGTTGAGACCGTCGGCTACCCCGCCGAGAACTGAGCAGTAGTGCGAAAGCGCACGCCGTGCGACATCTTGCATGGCCGCCTCAGCTGAGTCCCGCTCAGAGATGGAATAGTGCTCTGAGCAGACCTCCGCACCCCAGAGACTGTTCTCCGGACGACGCACCAAGCAGGTCGCCTCTCAGCGATCCGGGCAGACCCCACGACTGTGCTGGAAGACCACACAGCGATACTCGATAGACCAAGTATGTCGGTCAAGTGCCCGACGTAGCAGGGTGTCGAGCGCATCATGGAAGTGACACCCGCGAGCAGCGTCGCGAGTGATGGGTCGAGCAACCCATCCTTCCGGCTCCTGGTCAGCAGAAAGGTCGGTGTCATGGCTCGAGCTGCTGTCGCTACCTCCGTCGTCTGGGTCTCCTCCAGCAGCTACTCCAGCGGCTGGGGCGCTTAGTGGTGGTGCAGGGGGCGCCTCCAGGGGAAGCACGAAGGAGCAGCTCCTCACAGACTCTATCTCCTGCTGGAGCAAGAAAGAAGAGCCCTGCTGCTCCTGCTCATGTCGTCGACGCTCCTGCTCCTCATGCAGGCGGTGGTGCAGCCTCTCCAAGTGGCTGGACTGACCGGTCATGGGACGGCGAAGCGGACGCTCCGCGAGACGAGAGGGTAAGAAGGGGATGATAGACTTCCGTGCAGTGTGTCTAAGACGAGCCATCTACAAAAGACACCGCAAGCATAAGAGTGAGAATAGAACTAGTATGACCAGCAACTAATCCATGAATAAATGAAGGATTAGAATAAAACACAATTTTTAGCAAGGTATAATATATAGTAGAACATAGGTTTGGTCGATATGACCAACTTTTTGAAGGGATACCAAAGTCAAGGCAGGGACAGAGGTCTATAATCCTTAGAACGACCATTCTACTCTAGGTTAGCGGTCCTACAGTCAACTTGGCTTTGATACCACCTATGTCACACCCGATTTTAGAAGGCAAACTGAATGCGAACCATGTACGTGCCAGGATCAGCAATTCACGTACACAACAATTACTTAACATGGACATCATCACATAGTGCTCGAATAGTATTAAAAAGGGAATAATGGTCGATTACATCATAAGTCTGAGACATCCACATAGTCTTTACAATAATCAAAGTGCGAAAACGAAACATAGATAAACGCGGCCATCACAAGCAGCCGACTAGGGGTTGCCGCTAACCCACGCCTAGAACTCGTCGTAATCTTGGAACTCCTGGTGGTCTCCTTCCATAGCTTCATCTTCTCCTGAGTAGGGGTTGCAATGCTGACAACCTGGGGATGGGGGGGTTTGGTGTGTAGAGCAAGGGTGAGTACACATCAACATACTCAGCAAGTATCATGTTTGGCTGTAGTGGACTAGCTTTATGTGGGGGTAAGTCAAGCAGTTGCTTTTAATTGGTCAGATTATTATTACTAGTAGAGAAAGCCAAGTTTTAGAATTAACCCACGTTATTAACCCAAACGTACTCCTTTCCAAATGGAAAGAGTACCACTTACCATTACCAGAGCCAATACCAAGAACCATCAGTCTCATTGCCACCTGCAAATCCGAACATCTCTGATCAAGTACCACTAATCACTGGAGCTCCCTTGGCCGCTCATAACCGCGAGCACGTCTGATATATCAATTTTCAAACACTCTGCAGAGGTTGTGCACTTTACCCACAAGCCGTGATTCCCTTTCTGCCCGGAGAGAGCTACTCCCCATTGACCACTACCTAGGTGGCCCAGCAGGGCGTCACTACGTAGCCTTTACAAAGATTCCCCGGGGCTGTAGCCGCCCGTTAGGTTTTCTAAATGCACCGCACTCCTCCCCAAGGGGGCGAACCCAAACTTAGTAGAGCGAGCCGCATACACCGAGCCCCATTAACGGCACGACAGCTAAGCGAACTACACCCCGTTCCTCTAATTATTCAGCTAAGGGCATCCCATTCCACCCTCATGGTTGCACTGTTTTCCCGGGCGGTCATCCAACGAACAGATCCTTACGGAGAGGCACTCGAGAAACCGCTCGAGCCCCCTTGAATGCCACAAGTACAACATCATAATAAAGGAGGGGAAAACAGCGTATCATTGATAAATCTCATCTTGTTCATTGATTAGAGTTGAGCAATAGCATAAAGCTAAACAATAATAATCCAACCCAGATAGGTAAACAAGGACATGGATAACAAAAGCTAGTCAATCCTTAGGTATAAATGTGTAATGCGGGAGGTGAATTAAAGAATGTATAGGACAGAGATAGGTCAATGGACACTTGCCTCCACCAACCGACTGCTGCTCAGGGGCTTCTCCTGTGAGTTCTTCGGGCTCCTCAACCAGATCGTTCTCTATGCGAGCGTAAACATACATACATCCATCCATTCGAATTAAAAAATAAACAGTACACCATACGAAAGAGCAGATAAGTCAAACATGCATAAGATATGACATACGATATTGCATTTGCCATGGCTAGAAAGAGAAGAGGGAAGGTCTCGCAGTGGTTAAGTCTATAGTCGAAGCGTATTACGGGTAGATGCATAACTAATCATTGCGTGATTTAATTCCATCGAGTTACACTAACAAGTATTAGCCACATGCACTAATAGAAATATTACTATTTTCAATTGATCAACATTGCACGAGGTCCAAGATTAGCTACATGAAATAACTAACGTAACCAATTTCTAAATTGAGTTTCCATTTATTGATATGAATAACGTGCTTAGCGCGCATAAAATACACGGGGGGGGGGGGGGGGGGGGGGTAGATGGGCACGTCTAGGGGTAGACGAGTGCGCCGAGGGCACGACGAGCCGTGCCAAAGCACCGTGCGCACCACGTGAGCACGTACGCGCAGGGGGCCGCACTGACGCATCGCGAACGGGCCGCGCACGCACCGCGTTGCGCGCCGCAAGCGGCAACGGGGCCACGTCGAGGCCGACCGCGCGAGGCCGGGGAGCTACGTCGTGGACGAGGCCGCGCCGAGGCCGCGCTGCCACGGCCGCGCCGAGGACGGGGCGTGAGGGAGGCCGAGCCGGGGCTGAGGCACTGCGGACGCGCGCGTCGCGCGCAAGGGCCGCAGGTCGCGCGCGCACCAGGGTAGCAGAGGGGCGCGCCGGGCAGGAGCGGGCGAGCCAGGGACGCCAGGTCGCGCGCCACGGCCACGAGCCGCTGGTGCGGCAAGCTCGCCGGGGGCACCGCGCGCTGCACGGGCCACGCCGGGGCTCCGCGCGCACCGCGCCCAAGCCTGGCGGCACCGCACGGGGAGGGGGTCAGGGCGGGCGCCAGGGCCGCAGGCCGAGCGCCACGGCCAGACGAGCGCCGCCACGCGGGGGGGAAGAAGGGAGCCGGGGCGGGCGTGAGGGAGGGGGTCGCGCCAGACCGAGGAGAAGGGGGGGATGGGCGCCGAGCCGGGGCAAGCGCGCCGGGGGCCGCGCGCCGAGCGCGGGTGGGACTCCGGGGGGCCGCGGCCGCACGGGAGGGGGCGAGGGCGGAGGAACCACGCCGGGCGGGTGCGCGCCAAGGGCAAGCCGCCATGGCCGGCGGGTGTAACACCCGGGTTTTAGGGGTCCAAAGCCCGGGCGTAAACATAATCACCAGGTGTGCTGGGACCAAGTCTCACACATATGATGAATCATGGCACAGGATCGAATGTCACATCTTTACTATATAATCGGAGTTCTGTACAAAATAAATAAATAATTACATTATATGGAGACAACGGTCCAGCAACCCGAAGTTGACTGGGAGACGACGACCTAGACCTCTCACGAACACATCGCAGCATCCTCCATGCGCCTCATCCAGTGGTACCTGTTCTTGACCTGTGGGGGGGTGTGAGACAGCAAGAGTGAGCTCACATACGTTCATCGCTCAACAAGTTGTGGGGAATAATGTGTATGAACTCGCCAAAGGTGGGAGCTCTTGTGAAGTGTAAGGCTTACCAAAGAGGATGGCTGAAGCTGAGCATTGCTTTTAAAGTTGGTCAAAATTTTATTAGCCATTACTAAGTGTAAGTAAATACCAACCCAATTAAATAGTAGAACAGAAGTAACAACATCACCTGCGATGCAATGCATATGACAAATTGATTTTAAGTTCCATAATTTAATCATGTGAGGGTCCGAGCTGCTCATGACCGTGAGCACGGCTAGTATACCAGTTTTACACTCTGCAGAGGTTGCGCATCTTTACCCACAAGTCATGTTACCCATCTGCCAAGGGATCGCGACTTCCCATACACCTCTACCGAGGAGGCGAGGCAGGGTAACACTACGAGGCCTTTACAAAGTTCCACTAGCTTCAGAAAACCCGCTACAGTTTATAGGAAGCTCCAATGCAGGAATCCCTTGCAGGACCGCCATCGCAGCAAAATCCTCCCGAGGGCCTCCCTACACTGACCACTCCCCTACTGCCCTTGCCCCTTTCGGGTAAGGTAGTCCTCCACTAGCTTTCCTAATTAATCAGCCAAGGGCGTCCCATTAAACCCTTGTGGTAGCACTGTTTTCCCGGGTGGTCGCTCCATGTTCCAATTAACATAATGATCTTATCATGAACAGTGATAATAAACAGATAATAAAAGTGTGATCATGAATAATGTATCTTCATACCCAAAACCACATAAAGCACTAGCAAGTACTACCCAAAAAGTTCAGTGGTAAACAAGGTATAAAGATAATCAAACTAGGGTAACCTATTGGGTCCCATCAAAATTAACCTATGCAGATCATTATGATTAATCAGAACATGGCTGGGTAAAAAGAAGTGATCAAGGGCACAACTTGCCTGGGACTTGAGATTCCAGGTAGCAGGATGATCTTCAGGTGACTCGTAACCTCACTGCTAAACGTAGCAATACAGACAAACATGTATATGCAAAATTAACATTACATCAAACCTAAAAATAAACTGCGTAAGAATATTCTACGCGCTTCTATGAGATCATGGGTTCGAGAATCGCTAAATTCGGAGTTACGGTTATTAAGTTATGAATTTCCGAAATTATTTAGTGCTTAGATTAGATTAATCCAAATGAACAATTTTAATTCGAGTTTCATGGCTAGACAGTGTTAATGGTTGATAGACAATAGTAGTACAAAATTATTGCAACTGGAATGACTCCATTTGAAGTTAAAATGAATTATATATGAATTATACAAGTTTCTAGTATTGTTTTTGTATTAAAAATCATTTTCTATACTTAATTTTCTATTTTTATTGTTCTCTGGACTTGGCGTATTATTATCAGAAACTCCAGGGGCTATCTTGCAAACGATCATAAGACTCAGGATTCCCCCGCACTGGACGACGGGTTGATTACTGCTTTCTTCGGGGACTCTTTAACAAAAAGTACCCGCGAAGGGGTACAGTAGCATCCTGGCCGCACGATTCAATATCGGGGGCTGAGATTAGATCCAAACCAGCCAACCCACCCGAGCCACCGATCCCGAGATCAACGCCACATATTCAGCCAGCGAAGAGGTAAGTGCCCAATCTAATCGTATCCGTCTCCGGCCAGATCAACGGCTAAAATCTCCCCACGCCCGGATCTAATCATAACCGTTGGCGTCAACATCAGCGGCCAGGGACCTTCTTCAACCTCACGACGCCAGGCTGAGACGGCGTTCACCCCAGCGAACCAGCGCCCCGGACCCCTGGCAGTACTTCGGTGCTCGATTCCTAGCGAATCCAGGTGCTAATCATCGCGGTAACCATGGGAAGACGCGAGCGAGGCCTCACCGAGACTTGGAGCGCAGATCCACTCGCCCGCGGTGATGCAAGATTCCATGACGAGTCCGACCGATGGTGGCGCTGACCCTCTCTTCCTTGCGGCAGACCTGCCCACGGTCAGGGCGAGATCTTGGCCAGACACAACGCGACACGTGATGCTCTCAGCGGCGCTCGACGACGATGGGAAGCAGGGTCGAGTTGCGTACGAGGGGAAGGAGTCACTGCCATACATATACTCTAAACGAGAGGCCTAGCCTACAGTATGAAGTTCGGATCCGGAGTTGCAGGGGCGGCCGGTGACTTACCACGGCGGAAACCGCGGACGGCACGGGAGTTTGTTAGCAGCAAGCGAACGGATCCCAACCATTACGCCCGAGTTCCACGGATCCCTCTTCCTTCGCATACGGCGGCGGCGGCGATGAACTAACCTGCTGACGTGCGGGCCCAGGCTGCCAGCGGCACAGGGAGGGCAGGGTAGTGGGCTGGCATAAGTGGAACATGGGCCGGCCAGGGTGATTCGGCCCACGCGGCTGAAGTGGTTTTTTTTTCTTTATTTTCTCCTTTTTTTCTATTTTCTCTTTTCTTTCCAATTTTAAATCTAGAATTTGAATGCAAACTTTTGTGGCGAATTCGTAATCAAATTTTTGAATATATGATTTGAATAAATTATTATGGAATAACTTTTATTCATTTATAAATTTATTTTTTTGTATTGTGTACTATTTTATCTTTCCTCCTCTACTTCAAACCCTAATTCTCCATTTAGGATTCAAACTTCATCTCAAGTCATTGTTTTATTTCTACTAGCATTATTATTGTTATTTTCTCATCATATGCACACAAAAGAAAATCACAGCATGATGCACAATTTAGTAGTATCTCTTGTTAATGGTTTATTTGTGTAAGTAATGTGTTCACATGAAATAATAGATAGAGATGACACACCCATGTATACAAAGGGATAAAATTTTCTCCTTTTCGATTCTCTTACAAAGTGGGTGTTACAGCGGGCGCGGAGAAGAGGGAGGGGGCGAGCTGGGCCGCGCCAGGGGGAAGCCGGCTGGGCCGAAAGGGGAGGAGGGGGAAGGGAGAAAAAGAAAAGGTTTTCCTTTTTCTCTAAATCTAGATGAATGGTTTTCACAATTTCAATCAATCATAACAAATGCATGGTTCGGCATGGTGCATCAAACAAAAGAAGGTATTTCTAGGGTTTACTTACACGAGATCTCAAGCCGAATCTCGCTATAACTTTGGAAAAGATCAAGGCTTAGCGAGGGGAAAAGGAAAAAGGAAAGGGTAACGTCCGAATTTGGTGAGCGAAGAAAAGAAAAATTCAACTCCAAAAATTTGGGGCGTTATAGTAGTTTCTTGGGAGTCAAAGTGTCGGATTTGGGCGACCTCGTCCGAATCATATCCTTCATCCCCTATGGATGGAACCTGCGCTCCAAACTCAACAATATCCCATGTTGGGTCCATGCTTCGTCGCCGAAGGTCTTATAAGATGGCCGAAGGTTCCTCTTCATAAAGCTTCGGTATTACAAACCGACTTAAAGATAGAATGACCTTTTAGTCCATAAAGGTCTGAGTCAATGTTGTAAACTTTTATAAGGGGCATACTTGTAATTCCACACAGGCTGCGTCCTGTGCCTATAAATAGTGAACAGTATTCCTTTACTGTTCACGGATTCTGGTAATTGTAATCGCATCTTCTGGAATCCAACCTTTGCCAAGGCAGAGGTATTATTGTATTCAATGATTCAATATATTAAGTAAATATAATATAATTCGTCTATGATTTATTTACCCCTTTTATACCTCTTATTTTATGTTGTCTTACAATATCTATTGAAATTTTATTACGAAGACTTAAGCTTCGTAATTTTACTCTCATCAACCTTCGTCCAAGGCCCATTATCCTCAAAGGAATAATGTTTCATGGACGAAGGACGTTAACATTTAACACTTTATGTTGCCTTGTTCTTAATTCATAGCACTTGAGAACAAGTCCCCAACATTGGCGCCCACCTCCGGTGAACTCACTTCCACTTTTTGAGCTGATGGCTTCGTTCAACGACCAAGCTGGAGCTGCTTCGGACCCGAAGTTGGTGCTCCCGATCACAGGTGGTTCGTCCTCAGAGCCAGCTAACAAGAAACAAAAGAAGGAAGCACAGAGAAGGGTACAGCATGTTGGGGTGCAAGGACCCTTCATCAAGTCAAGATGGTCTCACATTCCTATTACCTTCTCCCAAGAGGACCTTCAGCTCAAGGATTACCCACACAACGATGCCATGGTTATCTCTTGTGTTATCAAAGGATTTCTGGTCCACAATGTCTTGGTTGACAAAGGCAGTGCAGCTGATATCATATTTGCTAAGGCCTTCAGACAAATGCAAGAGCCAGAAGATAAGATTCATGATGCTACACATCCTCTCTGTGGCTTCAGAGGAAGACAGATTGTAGCACTGGGCAAGATCACCATGTCAGTGACCTTCGGGTTCATCAACAACACTAGAACTGAGCAAGTCGTGTTTGACATTGTTGACATGGAATACCCTTACAATGCAATTATTGGTCGTGGCACCCTCAATGCTTTTGAAGCAATTCTTCACCCTGCTTATCTTTGCATGAAGATACCTTCGGATCAAGGACCCATCGCTATTCATGGAAGTCAGGAAGCTGCCAGAAGGGCCGAAGGAAACTGGACTGACTCAAAAGCAATCCATAACATAGATGGAGCTGAAGCTTGTGAACAATACAAATTCAGAAGGGAGAAGGCAGCTTCAGCAGATCAGCCGAAGCCCATGCTCTTATGTGAGGATATAGCAGAGCAGAAGGTGCTATTGGGCTCTCAGTTATCCGAAGAACAAGAGAAAAACTTGATAAGGTTTTTGTTCAACAACAAAGATGTTTTTGCATGGTCAGCCAATGATCTCTGTGGAGTTAACAGGGATGTTATTGAACACTCGCTCAATGTCGATCCATCCTTCAGACCCAGAAAGCAGAGGCTTCGGAAAATGTCAGATGATAAGGCCGAAGGTGCTCGTAACGAAGTCAAAAGACTCCTCAGTGCAGGAGTTATCAGAGAAGTAAAGTACCCAGAATGGCTAGCTAACACTGTTATGGTAAAAAAGGCCAATGGCAAGTGGCGAATGTGTATCGATTTTACAGATCTTAACAAGGCTTGTCCGAAGGATGAATTCCCATTGCCAAGGATAGACTCTTTAGTTGATGCAGCAGCTTCTTCAGAGCTCATGAGTCTGTTAGACTGTTATTCAGGCTACCATCAAATCTGGATGAAGAAGGAAGATGAGCCGAAGACTAGCTTCATAACTCCAAGTGGCACATATTGCTATCTTCGGATGCCTGAGGGGCTAAAAAACGCTGGAGGAAGTTTCAGCAGAATGACTGCGAAGGTTCTCCAGTCTCAGATAGGCAGAAATGTGCTAACTTATGTTGATGACATCATTGTAAAAAGCACGAAACAGGAGAATCATATTGCTGATCTGCAGGACACCTTCGCCAGTTTCAGACAAGCTGGTTTAAAGTTGAATCCAGAAAAATGCGTCTTCGGAGTAAAGAAGGGAAAATTTCTTGGATGCTTGGTTTCAACAAAAGGAATTGAAGCTAATCCAATTAAAATTGAAGCTATACTTCGGATGGAGCCACCAACTACAAAGAAGGGGGCTCAAAGATTGACAGGAAGGTTGGCATCTCTCAATAGATTCATATCCAGATCAGCAGAGAGAAACTTACCATTCTTCGAAGTGCTGAAGTCAGCCGAAGTCTTTCAATGGGGACCAATCCAGCAGAAGGCCTTTGAAGAGCTGAAACAATATTTGATAGATCTAACAACATTAACTCCACCGACGCCAGGGGCTCCTTTGTTATTATATGTGGTAGCTTCGCACTCAGCGGTAAGTGCAGCGCTTGTTCAGGAGAAGCTTGATGGTCAAGTCAAGAGGCAGGCCCCAATATATTTTGTATCCGAGGTCCTTAGTTTATCAAAGAAAAATTATACAGAGTTGGAGAAGGTACTGTATGCTGTCTTGATGGCCTCCAGAAAGCTTCGGCACTATTTTCAAGCTTACAACATAATTGTTCCTTCTTCACAACCTCTGAAGGATATTATGAGGAACCGAAAAGCTACTGGAAGGATTGGAAAATGGGCTGCAGAGCTCAATGAATTTTGTATTGAATATGTTCATAGATCTTCGATTAAGTCCCAGGCGTTAGCAGACTTCATTGCCGACTGGACGCCAGGGGCTCAGGAGGAAGAAACAAATAAAGACGCCGACGCATGGACAGTGTTTTGCGATGGGTCTTGGGGAACCTTCGGAGCGGGAGCGGCTGCTGTGTTGGTTTCACCTTCCAAAGTTAAAACTTGCTATGCGGCAAAACTTGATTTTAGTTGCACAAACAATATTGTCGAGTACGAAGCCTTGCTTCTGGGTCTTCGGAAGCTAAAAGCAATGGGGATCAGAAGAGCCATTTTTAAAACTGATTCCCAAGTTGTTTCGGGTCATATTGACAAGAGTTGCAAGGCTAAAGATCCGAAGCTTGAAAAGTATCTGGATATGGTTCGAAGAGTTGAAGTTTCCTTCGAGGGATTTTCTGTCAAAAATATCCCTCGAGGACAAAATGAGCATGCTGATTTGCTAGCTAAGTCAGCAGCACAGGGGCTGCCCTTACCTTCGGATGTGTTCTTCGAAACAATAAAAGCACCTTCGGTGGAACTTCTTGAAAGAGCAGTCCTCAATATATCTCCTGTTTATAGCGAAGATTGGCGAACTGAGATCATCTCTTACCTTCAGGGTAAAATCCTTTCAGATGACGAAACTTATAACAGGAGGATAGAGGCAAGAGCTCGTCCATATGTCATGATAGAAGGGGAGTTGTACAAGCATGGAGTTTGTGCTCCGCTACTCAAGTGTTTATCTAGAACCGAAGGTATAGAATTAATGAAAGAAATACATGCAGGCCTGTGTGGATCTCACATTGGATCTAGGCCGTTACTTGGAAAAATTTTCCGCCAAGGGTTTTATTGGCCGAAGGCAGCTTCGGATGCAGCGGAATTAGTTCAAAAGTGCGAAGGTTGTCAGAAATGTGCAAGAGATCAAAAACAACCTTCGTCCTTAACACAGCTCATACAACCCATTTGGCCATTGCAAAGGTGGGGCCTTGACTTGTTAGGTCCGTTACCACCGGCCCAAGGGAACCTGAGATATGTTGTAGTAGCTGTGGAATATTTTTCTAAATGGATTGAGGCAAAGCCTTTAGCCACAATAACTTCGGCCACCGTCCAAAAGTTTTTCTGGCAGAATATTGTTTGTCGTTTCGGGGTACCAAAGGCTATCACTGTGGATAATGGAACACAGTTTGACTCCGAAGCTTTCAGGGATTTCTGTGACCAAATTGGTACGAAGATCCATTTTGCATCAGTCAGGCATCCGGAGTCAAACGGACTCGTTGAAAGAGCCAACGGCATTATAATGACAGGAATAATGAAGTTGATCTTCAATCAACCCAGGGGAAAGTGGCCAGATCAGTTAACCAAAGTGGTGTGGAGCCACAATACAACAACATCAAGGTCTACAGGCTTTACTCCATTCAAGTTATTATTCGGTGACGAAGCAATAACCCCGGAGGAAGCTAAAACCGGATCAATAAGAGTACTAGCTTCGGCAGAATCAGGTCCCGAAGCTGCTTATTCTGTGGAAAAAGATGCTTTAGAAGGGATCAGGCTGCAAGCCGTGGAGAACATCAATAAATATCAAGCCGAAACAATCAAATGGCGTGATAGAAAGGTTCGGCTAAAGAATATTGAGCCAGGACACTTGGTGCTTCGGAGAGTGGCCAACCCGGAAACAGTGGGCAAGTTGCAGTTGAAATGGGATGGACCCTTCTTAGTAGCATCTTCGTCAAGACCCGGTTCATACAGATTGAAGGATATGGACGGCAACGACATTCCTAGATCTTGGAATGCGGATGAGCTTCGGCGGTATTATGTGTAATTTGATGTAATTTTTGTTTTTTCTTTTTCATGGCACCCTTTTCCTTTCTAAAGGGGGAGAAAGGTTTTTAATGGGGCCATCATATGTAATTTCCTTTTTTAGTTCTATAAGAGCAAAATCCCCCAAGGAATGTAAATGTAAAAGCTGAGAACGCACCATCGAGTGCCGAAAAGTAAAGGCGAAGAAGCTCCAAAGTCGTTCCTAAGGGAATGCAGAGCTTACAGCGAAAAGTAAACGCTGATTCCGCCAAAAGTAAAGGCGAAGAAGCTCCAAAGTCGTTCCTAAGGGAATGCAGAGCTTACAGCGAAAAGTCAACGCTGATTCCGCCAAAAGTAAAAGGCGAAGAAGCTCCAAAGTCGTTCCTAAGGGAATGCAGAGCTAAGGCGTGACTGTTTTTTAAGGAAATAATGGCTATGAGTATGGCTTCGGATACGCGTTTGGACATTCATTTGCACATCACATTACATCATAGCATTTGCATTCATAAACATTCATCCAGGCATATGTAGGATAATCATCATCATGGCATAAGTGGTTGCTTCAGCAAAAAGAAAAAAAAAAGAAAGAAAAAGCTTCGTTTTTAAAAAAGGAGAGCTTCGGAAAAAAGGGAAATGTTCTTTTCTATGCTTCGCTGCGTACGAAAAGAAGGGAAGGTGTTTTTTCGCCTTCGGCTCAAAAAAGAAAATTTCGTCCACATCAAAGCACTTCTCATACGTCAATGGAAGGATAAGAGTATGTTACAAGGCATGAACAGAATTCATTAAAGACAAGTTTTAGTTACATTTGCAAAACTTTCTCAAAAAGTTTCTTAAGTCTATCTACAGTCTACTCCTATCTAATCTCCAAGGAGCTTCAGCTTCGGCGTCATTTTTTAATCATCAGCTTCGGCTTCGTCATCCTACATGAATTAAATTGTTGTAAGTCAAAATCGAGCTTGAAGGAAAAGGTAAGCACAAGGTATGATTTCTTACTGGTTCAAGATGACTCCGAGCTTCGTCTCCAGCCTTTTCTCGTCCACCTTTTGTCCATATCATTTTTATAAATCTATTGGAGATACTTCGGGCGAGATCAGGAATGTCGTCTAGGATTGATGGTGATAAAGTGAAATTTGGCCTATTGACAATTTTTCCGTGATCGCAGCCAGCTTTTAGGAAGGCTGCAGCAGTGCCCCGAGAAGCTACCTAGGCACAGAAGTCACCATGCCCAGCTATAACTTCGTCGAGCTCGTCAATTTCACCCTCAATATGATCAAAGGCCTTCGGTAGATCTTCAGCTGAGGGGGTGAATGACTCACTGCTGGCTCCAACTGAGTGGAAAATTTTTCTTAATCGTTGAATACATTTGTTGCTAAATTCCAAGCATCTTTCTTGGAGGCCCGTCAATAGTTTTTTCATGTCTGAATTTTGCTGAGCTTCGGCTTCAAGTTTTACATTAAGATCTTGCTTTTCTTGCTCAAACTGCTCAGATTGGCGGAGAAGCTTCATGTTCAGTTCTGTTATTTTAGCTTCGGCCTCCGCCAATAAACCTTCAGTTGCTTGGAGTTCAAAGTTCTTCTTCTCAACAGCAGCTGTTTGTTCCTTTATTTTGCTTTCTAAATTTTCAATTATAACTTCGTGTTTCTTGTCTTCAAAATCTTGCTGCATTTTCAAGGCTTTGCTCAATAGCATGCTCTGTATGAAAACAACCTTCGTTAGACATGTTTTCATTATCAAAAACAATAAAAGTTAAGGGAAAAGAAGTTCACCTTAAAATTGGAATAAAATAAACTACCAACGATATGTTGTCGTCGGTAGCGGCTGATGTCTGTTTCTAGCTTCGGAAAACCGATACTCTTTGACAGAGTACCGATAACTTTGGCTCCAGTTTGATCTCGAATACAATCTAATTTTTCATCATCAATGCCTCCGAAGAGGAGTGCTCCAGGTTTGTATCCGCAGGATTTGGCATACTCTCTAAGCTCTTCTATTTCAGCCTTTGACAGTTTTTCTCCAACTAAATTCTGGAACATGAAGGCTTCGTGTTCTGAAGCTTCGTCAGTAATTTCCTTTCCCTTCCCCGACGCTGCGACCGTGGCCTCTTCAGCAGCAGTGGTGGCTTCTTCTGTGGCCATGTCTAGCAGTATTTTGTCAATATGTTCAATTGTGCTCTCCAGGTTCAAATCTTCAACTGAGGCAGCTTCGGCAGCTGCGACCTCCAAAGGTGTGATTTCAATATCTGTCCTTTCTTCGGCCGCTGGTGTCTTCTGAGCTGAAGCTCTTGGCGGAGTTTTGTCAATGACCTCTGTCACACCGATGATTCTCTGTCTCTTTACTTTAGTTGTTTTCTTCATTTTTTCGGGCTCCTTTTCCTTCTGAAAAAACTTTATCAGTTGAGGCCTTAAAGGACTTAGCTTCACAGGCAGAGATTCAGTCATTACCTTCAAAATTTCCTCCACATCAGTGGCAGAGGGTGATGCGGGGGTCTCTTCTTCGTCGGATATTTTACGCTTCGGAGAGGACGCTTTCTTCTTCTTCGGAATTTTCTTCTTTGGTAGTTCTTTTTCATCTTCATTTAAGGCTTCAGTTATCCTTTTCCTTTTTTGGCCTCCGGCACCTTTGTTCAGATTTTCATAATCAGGGTATTCGAAACCCAGGGCGTCCAGCACTCGGTTTAGTCTTCGCTTCGGACGGGTGCCGAAGGCTGCGGTCATCAACTGATCTTCTTTTTTGGAATAATTGCCAAGTATTTCATTGCACATCACTTCAATTGTATCCAGCCACTCTTGGCAAGGTGTTTTAAAGTATTTCTTAAACTTGAAGTAGTAAGGTAAACGCACAAGTTCACCTTCTTTCTTCTCCCCCTTCAGCTTCGGCATTTCCCACTCTTTTACACTAGGAAAAACCTTGAAAGCCAAAAACTCTTGAACCAGGTCCCTTGTACTGATATGCTCTGCAATTATTCTGAATTCATGCATTGCTTTTTGAGTTGGACCTTCTGGTGTCATGTTGCAGTGGGGGCGGGTTTCTCCGAAGATTAGTTCAAGTGGACTTTGCACAAGCTTCTCCTTGTCGTCATCAACCTTGACATAGTACCACTCTGACTTCCAGCCTGCTGCCCATTTGCTTCGGTAGCTGATCACAGGAAACTTTGTAGTTTTCCGATAAGCAAAATTATAGCAACCAAAATTGTCATGTAATCCATCCTTTCTAGCCTTCGTCTGATAGTGCAGCTCGTGAACTCGGCAAAAGCTGTCCGCAAACGGCTCCACCGCTTGGCTTCGGAGTGCCCAGATATAAACACTAAGCCTAACGATAGTGTTAGGGGTCAGCTGGTGAAAGTAGATACCGAACCTCTTCAGTACCTCTGCAATAATCCCATGTAGGGGGAATCTTAATCCAGCCTTTAGAAAGCTTTTGAAAATAACAATTTCATCCTTCTCCGGCTTTGGGGTAGTCTCTTCTCCCCCGAAGCGTAATAGCTTCTTCTGATTCTCATTAAAAAAGCCCGACTTTACCATCTTGGAGAGATCAGCCTTCGAAACAGAAGATTTCCCGAAGTCCAGGTGGCTGGGTTTGCTTGGCATGGCAATGCGATAATCATCCTCGGGATCAGTTTCCTCAATATCTTCTTCTTCTGCTTCGGCAATTGCTTGTTCTGCTTGTTCTGCATCATCACTAATGATCTTTTCCGAAGTCACCAGCCCGGATCGTTGCATAGCTTCGGAGATGGAAACAGTCTCCGAAGCTTCAGTTTCGCCCCCCTCACGCTCAACCCTGGCGGTAGAGCGCACTCTGGCCATTTAATTATGAATTTGTGGAAATTTAATACTTTTTTCTTCCAAAGTTTTTCCTTCTGACGAAGCAGGCTTCAAGCTGGAGCTTCGATCGATTCCGAGAGTCAAGCTTCGGCGATGGCTAAAAATTTTGGCAGCAAAACAGTGCAAATAGCAATGAATGCTGTGGTAACTTCACACCTACTCGTCTGTTTATATAGTACTGCAGGTAAGAAGGCGAAGCACTAGGATTTTTACACCAGGCGGACACCTGCTCGCACTCACTGTGTGGTGGACCGCAGAGATCAAACAGTAACTCTGCAAGGTGGGACCGCTATGTGCTGGGGAACTGAATCGTTTCTCGACAACGAGCTCAGGGAAGGTGTTTTTTAGACCTTCGGCTCCCCGAAGCTTAAAGAGACTTTTTTCACGGATCAAGCTCGTTACAAAAAACGATCTAGCACCGCGAAAGGGGCTACTGTTGGGTCCATGCTTCGTCGCCGAAGGTCTTATAAGATGGCCGAAGGTTCCTCTTCATAAAGCTTCGGTATTACAAACCGACTTAAAGATAGAATGACCTTTTAGTCCATAAAGGTCTGAGTCAATGTTGTAAACTTTTATAAGGGGCATACTTGTAATTCCACACAGGCTGCGTCCTGTGCCTATAAATAGTGAACAGTATTCCTTTACTGTTCACGGATTCTGGTAATTGTAATCGCATCTTCTGGAATCCAACCTTTGCCAAGGCAGAGGTATTATTGTATTCAATGATTCAATATATTAAGTAAATATAATATAATTCGTCTATGATTTATTTACCCCTTTTATACCTCTTATTTTATGTTGTCTTACAATATCTATTGAAAATTTATTACGAAGACTTAAGCTTCGTAATTTTACTCTCATCAACCTTCGTCCAAGGCCCATTATCCTCAAAGGAATAATGTTTCATGGACGAAGGACGTTAACATTTAACACTTTATGTTGCCTTGTTCTTAATTCATAGCACTTGAGAACAAGTCCCCAACATCCCATATGCTTGCGTGGAGTGAGGTTAGATGATGCCTCATTTTATCACTCCACATACAATAATCTTCACCATAAAAAACCGGTGGTTTGCCTAATGGGACGAAAAGAAAGGAGTGTGTTTAGAAATGCGAGGATAGCGTAGGGGGATCATACTAAACTTCTTGCGCTCATGGCGCTTAGAAGTGACAGACGGCGCGTCGGAGCCGGATGTGGAGGGCGACGAAGAATCGGTATCGTAGTAGACCAATTTCTTCATCTTCTTCTTATCGCCACTCTGGTGTGACTTGACACGGGGAGGTGATTCCTCCCTTCCTTTAGCGCCGGACTCCCTTAGCCTTCCCATGGCTTGTGGCTGTTTCCATCTCCCTCTTGGCGGATCCTCCCGACATCACTTCGAGTGGTTAGACTCTAAATATAGGGCTTTGATATCAATTGAAAGTCGCCTTGAGGGGGGTGGATAGGCAAAATCTGAAATTTATAACTTAATCCACAAAACTACAAGCCGGGGTTAGCATTTAGAGCGAATATCAAGTCCGGGAGAGAGAGGAAAACAAATCAATCAAGAAAATAAAGCGGATGACACGGTGATTTGTTTTACCGAGGTTTGGTTCCAAAGAACCTAGTCCCCGTTGAGGTGGTCACAAAGACCGGGTCTCTTTCAGCCCTTTCCCTCTCTCAAACGGTCACCTAGACCGAGTGAGCTTTCTCCTTAATCAATCGGGTCACTTAGACCCTCACAAGGACCACCACACACTTGGTGTCTCTTGCTTTCATTACAAGTGTTTTGAGAACAAGAATGAGGAAGAAGAAAGCCAACCAAGCAATAAGAGCAACAAAGAAACACAAGAACGATCCTCTCACAAGTCGTAAAGACTAGAATTGATTTAGGGACTTTGATCGGATCAAAGACTTTGATTTGTGTCTTGGAGTGTTGTGTTTTGCTCTTGTATTGAATGGAGTGTGATGAATGCTTGGATGGTTGGAGTGGAGGTGGTTGGGGGTATTTATAGCCCTCAACCACCAATTCAACCGTTGGGCAGACTGTTGTCGATGGACTGCTATCGATGGGCGCACCGGACAGTCCGGTGCGCCACCGAACACTGTCCCGTGCGCCAGCCATGTCACCCAACCGTTAGGGTTTGACCGTTGGAGCTTTGTCTTCTTGTGGCACCGGACAGTCTGGTGTCGCACCGGACAGGTACTATGCACTGTCCGGTGCGCCTCTGGCAGCTACTCTGACTTCTGCGCAAACTGTCCGCGCACTGTAGCGTTGCAGGCGACCGTTGTAGCCGACCATTGCGCTGGTAGCCGTTGCTTCGCTGGTGCACCGGACAGTCCATGAAATATAGCGGAGCGGCGTTCGAGAAACCCGAAGCTGAAGAGTTTAGAGTTGTACGACCTGGTGCACCGGACACTGTCTGGTGGCACACCGGATAGTCCGGTGCGCCAGACCAGAGCACACTTCGGTTTCTTTTGCTCCTTTCTTTTTGAACCCTAACTTGATCTTTTATTGGTTTGTGTTGAACCTTGATGCACCTGTAGAATATATAATCTAGAGCAAACTAGTTAGTCCAATTATTTGTGTTGGGCATTCAACCACCAAAATTATTATAGGAAAAGGTTAGACCCTATTTCCCTTTCAATCTCCCCCTTTTTGGTGATTGATGCCAACACAAACCAAAACAAATATATAAGTGCACAATTGAACTAGTTTGCATAAGGTAAGTGCATAGGTTACTTAGAATTAAACAAATTTTTACTTCTATTAGATATGCATGGTTGGTTTTCTTTTTATTTTAACATTTTGGACCACACTTGCACCACTTGTTTGGTTTTTGCAAATTCTTTTGAAAAAGTCTTTTCGAAATCCTTTTGCAAATAGTCAAAGGTATATGAATAAGATTGCGAGAAGCATTTTCAAGATTTGAAATTTTCTTCCCCTGTTTCAAATGCTTTTCCTTTGACTTAAACAAAACTCCCCTGAATAAATTCTCCTCTTAGTTTTCAAGAGGGTTTTAATAGATACCAATTGGAACTTATACTTTAGATACTAGTTTTGAAATTATACAAATTGAAATATATCAAATAACAAGATACCAATTGAAAACTTTATTTCGAAAACTTTGAAATTTTTGGGTGGTGGTGCGGTCCTTTTGCTTTGGGCTAATACTCTCTCCCCCTTTGGCATTAATCACCAAAAACGGAGACTTTGTGAGCCCTTTGTACTTTCTCCTCCATTGGTAAGTAAGATATGAGTGAAGATTATACCAATCGAAGAGTGGTGTGGAGTGATGGCGCAGGGGTAAATGATACCGATAGAGTGGAGTGGAAGCCTTGTCTTCGCTGAAGACTCCATTTCCCTTTCAATCTACGACTTAGTATAGAAATACACTTGAAAAATACATTAGTCGTAGTCATAAAAGAGATATGATCAAAGGTATATAAATGTGCAATGTGTGCAATGTTTCAATCAAAATTCCGAGAATCAAGAATGTTTAGCTCATGCCTAAGTTTGGTAAAGGTTTTCTCATCTAATGGTTTGGTAAAGATGTCGGCTAATTGTTCTTTGGTGCTAACATAAGCAATCTCGATATCCCCCCTTTGTTGGTGATCCCTCAAAAAGTGATACCAAATGTCTATGTGCTTAGTGCGGCTGTGTTCAACGGGATTATCCGCCATGCGGATTGCACTCTCATTGTCACATAGGAGAGGGACTTTGCTCAATTTGTAGCCATAGTCCCTGAGGATTTGCCTCATCCAAAGTAATTGCGCACAACAATGGCCTGTGGCAATGTACTCGGCTTTGGCGGTAGAAAGAGCTACTGAGTTTTGTTTCTTTGAAGCCCAAGACACCAGGGATCTTCCCAGAAACTGACAAGTCCCTGATGTGCTCTTCCTATCAATTTTATACCCTGCCCAATCAGCATCAGAATATCTTATTAAATCAAAAGTGGATCCCTTGGGGTACCAAAGACCAAACTTAGGAGTATAAACTAAATATCTCATGATTCTTTTCACGGCCCTAAGGTGAACTTCCTTAGGATCTGCTTGGAACCTTGCACACATGCATACAGAAAACATAATATCCGGTCGAGATGCACATAAATAGAGTAAAGATCCTATCATCATCTGGTATACCTTTTGATCTACGGATTTACCTCCCGTGTCGAGGTCGAGATGCCCATTGGTTCCCATGGGTGTCTTGATGGGCTTGGCATCTTTCATTCCAAACTTGGTAAGTATGTCTTGAATGTACTTTGTTTAGTTGATGAAGGTGCCCTCTTGGAGTTGCTTGACTTGAAATCCTAGAAATACTTCAACTCCCCCATCATAGACATCTCGAATTTTTGAATCATGATCCTACTAAACTCTTCACAAGTTGATTTGTTAGTAGACCCAAATATGATATCATCAACATAAATTTGGCATACAAACAAATCTTTTGCAATGGTTTTAGTAAAGAGAGTAGGATCGGCTTTACCGACTTTGAAGCCATTAGTGATAAGAAAATCTCGAAGGCATTCATACCATGCTCTTGGGGCTTGCTTGAGCCCATAAAGCGCCTTTGAGAGTTTGTAAACACGGTTAGGGTACTCACTATCTTCAAAGCCGGGAGGTTGCTCAACATAGACCTCTTCCTTGATTGGTCCATTGAGGAAGGCACTCTTCACGTCCATTTGCTAAAGCTTGAAGTCATGGTAAGTAGCATAGGCAAGTAATATACGAATTGACTCAAGCCTAGCTACGCGTGCATAAGTTTCACCGAAATCCAAACCTTCGACTTGTGAAAATCCCTTGGCCACAAGTCGGGCTTTGTTCCTTGTCACCATACCATGCTCATATTGCTTGTTGCGGAATACCCATTTGGTACCTACAACATTTTGATTAGGACGTGGAACAAGATGCCATACCTCATTCCTTGTGAAGTTGTTGAGCTCCTCTTGCATTGCCAACACCCAATTCGAGTCTCTTAGTGCATCCTCCACCCTATATGGCTCAATAGAGGACACAAAAGAGTAATGTTCACAAAAATGAGCGACTCGAGATCGAGTTGTTACCCCTTTATGAATATCACCAAGAATTGAGTTCACAGGGTGGTCTCGTTGAATCGCTTGGTGGACTCTTGGGTGTGGCGGTCTTTGACCCTGTATCTCTTGATCATCTTCCTTGTCTTGATCAACTTCATCTCCCCCTTGATCATTGTCCTCCTCTTGAGGTGGCTCATCCTGTTGATCTTCATCTTCATTGTCTTGAGCCTGATCCTCATCTTGGGTTGGTGGAGATGCTTGATTGGAAGATGATGGTTGATCTTGTGCATGAGTGGGTTAGCGCGACGCATGGAGCCTCTTCATCATCTAGCTCATCAAGATCAACTTGCTCCACTTGGGAGCCATTAGTCTCATCAAACACAATGTCACAAGAAACCTCAACTAATCCAGTGGATTTGTTGAAGACTCTATATGCCCTTGTGTTCGAGTCAAAACCAAGTAAAAAGCCTTCTACAGCCTTAGGAGCAAATTTAGATTTTCTACCTCTTTTAACAAGAATAAAGCATTTGCTACCAAAGACTCTAAAGTATGAAACATTGGGCTTTTTACCAGTAAGGAGTTCATATGATGTCTTCTTGATGATTTGGTGAAGGTAGAGCCAGTTGGTGGAGTAGCAGGCGGTGTTAATCGCCTCAGCCCAAAACCGGTCTGGAGTCTTGTACTCATCAAACATGGTCCTTGCATGTCCAGTAGAGTTATATTCTTCCTCTCCACTAGACCATTTTGTTGAGGTGTGTACGGAGAAGAGAACTTATGCTTGATGCCCTCCTCCTCAAGAAAGCCTTCTATTTGTGAGTTCTTGAACTCCGTCCCACTGTTGCTTCTTATTTTCTTGATTCTCAATCCGAACTCATTTGAGCCCGTCTCAAGAATCCCTTTAAGGTCTCTTGGGTTTGTGATTTTTTCTGCAAAAAGAACACCCAAGTGAAGCGAGAATAATCGTCCACAATTAGTAGAGAGTACTTACTCTCGCCGATGCTTATGTAAGCTATCGGGCCGAATAGATCCATGTGGAGTAGCTCCAGTGGCCTGTCCGTTGTCATGATGTTCTTGTGTGGATGGTGGGTACCAACTTGCTTTCCTGCTTGACATGCGCTACAAACTCTGTCTTTCTCAAAATGAACATTGGTTAGTCCCAAAATGTGTTCTCCCTTTAGAAGCTTGTGAAGATTCTTCATTCCAACATGGGCTAGTCGGCGATGCCAGAGCCAACCCATATTAGTTTTAGCAATTAAGCAAGTATCGAGTTCAGCTCTATTAAAATCAACTAAGTATAGCTGACCCTCTAATACTCCCTTAAATGCTACTGAATCATCACTTCTTCTAAAGACAGTAACACCTATATCCGTAAAAAAGACAGTTGTAACCCATTTTGCATAATTGAGAAACAGAAAGCAAATTGTAATCTAAAGAATCTACAAGAAAAACATTGGAAATGAAATGGCCAGGTGATATAGCGATTCTACCAAGTCCTTTGACCAAACCTTGATTTCTATCCCCGAATGTGATAGCTCTTTGGGGATCTTGGTTTTTCTCGTAGGAGGAGAACATCCTTTTCTCCCCTATCATGTGGTTTGTGCATCCGCTATCAATAATCCAACTTGAGCCCCCGGATGCATAAACCTGCAAAACATTTTTAGGCCTTGTTCTTAGGTACCCAAACAGTCTTGGGTCCTTTCACGTTAGAAACAAGCACCTTGGTTACCCAAACACAAGTCTTGGAGCCCTTGTGTTTGCCCCCAACATATTTGGCAACTACTTTGCCTGAATTGTTAGTAAGCACATAAGAAGCATCAAAAGTCTTAAATGAAATATTAGGTTCATTTGATGCAGCAGGAGTTTTCTTTTTAGGCATTTTAACATGGGTAGAATGCCTAGAGCTAGATGCCTCAGTCTTGTACATAAAAGCATGATGGGAAATAGAATGAGACTTCCTAGCATGAATTCTCCTAATCTTGTGCTCAGGATAACCAGCAAGATATAAAATGTAACCCTCGTTATCCTGAGCCATGGGAGCTTTGCCCTTAACAAAGCTAGACAATTTCTTTGGGGCATTAATTTTGACATTGCTTCCCTGTTGGATACCAATGCCATCCTTGATGCCAGGGCGTCTCCCATTATAGAGCATGCTTCTAGCAAATTTAAAATTTTCATTTTCTATCTCATGCTCATTTATTTTACTAGTTAATTGAGCTATATGATCATTTTGTTGTTTAATTAAAGCAAGGTGATCATGAATAGTGATAGTCGCCTAGAGGGGGGGTGAATAGGGCGAAACTGAAATTTACAAATATAAACACAACTACAAGCCGGGTTAGCATTAGAAATGTAAACGAGTCCGCGAGAGAGGGCGCAAAACAAATCGCAAGCAAATGAAGAGTGTGACACACGGATTTGTTTTACCGAGGTTCGGTTCTCACAAACCTACTCCCCGTTGAGGAGACCACAAAGGCCAGGTCTCTTTCAACCCTTCCCTCTCTCAAACGGTCCCTCGGACCGAGTGAGCTTCTCTTCTCAAATCAAAGCCGGGAATAAAACTTCCCCACAAGGGCCACCACACAATTGGTGCCTCTTGCCTTGATTACAATTGAGTGTTGATCACAAGAGCAAGTGAGAAAGAAAAAGAAGCAATCCAAGCGCAAGAGCTCAAAGAACACGGCAAGTCTCTCTCGCTAATCACTAAAGCCTTTTGTGGGATTGGAGAGGATTTGATCTCTTTGGTGTGTCTAGAATTGAATGCCTAGCTCTTGTAAGTGGTTGAGAAGTGGAAAACTTAGGTTGTCTGTTCGATGGCGCACCGGACAGTCCGGTGCACACCGGACATGTCCGGTGCCCCCGCCACGTCATCACTGCCGTTGGATTCTGACCGTTGGAGCTCCTGACTTGTGGGCCCTCCTGGATGTCCGGTGCACACCGGACATGCACTGTTCCTTGTCCGGTGCGCCAGTATGGGCGCGCCTGACTTCTGCGCGCGCAGAGCGCGCATTAAATGCGTCGCAGGTAGCCGTTGGCGCCGAATAGTCGTTGCTCCGGAGTTGCACCGGACAGTCCGGTGCACACCGGACATGTCCGGTGAATTATAGCGGACTAGCCGTTGGCGATTCCCGAAGCCGGCGAGTTCCTGAGGCCGCTCTTCCTTGGCGCACCGGACACTGTCTGGTGTACACCGGACAGTCCGGTGAATTATAGCGGAGTCGCCTCTGGAAATTCCCGAAGGTGGCGAGTTTGCGTTGGAGTCCTCTGGTGCACCGGACATGTCCGGTGCGCCAGACCAGAGGTGCCTTCGGTTGACCCCTTTGCTCTTTTGTTGAATCCAACTCTTGGTCTTTTTATTGGCTGAGTGTGAACCTTTTACACTTGTATAATCTATACACTTGAGCAAACTAGTTAGTCCAATTGTTTGTGTTGGGCAATTCAACCACCAAAATTAATTAGGGACTAGGTGTAAGCCTAATTCCCTTTCAATCTCCCCCTTTTTGGTGATTGATGCCAACACAAACCAAAGCAAATATAGAAGTGCATAACTGAACTAGTTTGCATAATGTAAGTGTAAAGGTTGCTTGGAATTGAGCCAATCTAAATACTTACAAGATATGCATGGATTGTTTCTTTCTTATTTAACATTTTGGACCACGCTTGCACCACATGTTTTGTTTTTGCAAACTCTTTTGTAAATCCTTTTCAAAGTTCTTTTGCAAATAGTCAAAGGCAAATGAATAAGATTTTGAGAAGCATTTTCAAGATTTGAAATTTTCTCCCCCTATTTCAAATGCTTTTCCTTTGACTAAACAAAACTCCCCCTAAATGAGATCCTCCTCTTAGTGTTCAAGAGGGTTTTGATATATCATTTTTGAAATACTACTTTCTCCCTTTTTTGAACACAATAGGATACCAATTGAAAAATATTCAACACTTAGTTTTTGAAATTGGTGTGGTGGTGTGGTCCTTTTGCTTTGGGCTCTTACTTTCTCCCCCTTTGGCATGAATCGCCAAAAACGGAATCATTAGAGCCCTCGAAGTGCTATCTTCCCCTTTGGTCATAAATAAATGAGTTAAGATTATACCAAAGACGAAGTCCTTTTGCTCTCTCCCCCAAAGATGGAGAGTCTCTTGGAGCGATGGCAAAGGATGAGTTACGGAGTGGAAGCCTTTGTCTTCGCCGAAGACTCCAATTCCCTTTCAATACACCTATGACTTGGTTTGAAATAGACTTGAAAAACACATTAGTCATAGCATATGAAAGAGACATGATCAAAGGTATATAGAAGAGCAATGTGTGCAATTTAACAAAAGAAGTTCCTAGAATCAAGAATATTGAGCTCATGCCTAAGTTTGTTAAAAGATTGTTCATCAAGAGGCTTGGTAAAGATATCGGCTAATTGATCTTTAGTATTAATGTATGAAATCTCGATATCTCCCTTTTGTTGGTGATCCCTAAGAAAATGATACCGAATGGCTATGTGTTTAGTGCGACTATGCTCGACGGGATTATCCGCCATCTTGATTGCACTCTCATTATCACATAGCAAAGGGACTTTGGTTAATTTGTAACCATAGTCCCGCAGGGTTTGCCTCATCCAAAGCAATTGCGCGCAACAATGTCCCGCGACAATGTACTCGGCTTCGGCGGTGGAAAGAGCGACCGAATTTTGCTTCTTTGAAGCCCAAGACACCAAGGATCTTCCCAAGAACTGGCAAGTCCCCGATGTGCTCTTCCTATTGATTTTGCACCCCGCCCAATCGGCATCCGAATAACCAATCAAATCAAATGTGGATCCCCTAGGATACCAAAGCCCAAACTTAGGAGTATAAGCCAAATATCTCAAGATTCGTTTCACGGCCGTAAGGTGAGCTTCCTTAGGGTCGGCTTGGAATCTTGCACACATGCATACAGAAAGCATAATATCCGGTCGAGATGCACATAAATAGAGTAAAGAACCTATCATCGACTGGTATACCTTTTGATCCACGGACTTACCTCCCGTGTCGAGGTCGAGATGCCCATTGGTTCCCATGGGTGTCTTGATGGGCTTGGCATCCTTCATCCCAAACTTGTTTAGAATGTCTTGAGTGTACTTTGTTTGGCTAATGAAGGTGCCCTCTTGGAGTTGTTTCACTTGGAATCCTAAGAAATATTTCAATTCCCCCATCATAGACATCTCGAATTTCTGTGTCATAATCCTACTAAACTCTTCACATGTAGACTCGTTAGTAGACCCAAATATAATATCATCAACATAAATTTGGCATACAAACAAGTCATTTTCAAGAGTTTTAGTAAAGAGTGTAGGATCGGCCTTTCCGACTTTGAAACCATTAGCAATAAGGAAATCTCTAAGGCATTCATACCATGCTCTTGGGGCTTGCTTGAGCCCATAAAGCGCCTTAGAGAGTTTATAGACATGGTTAGGATACTCACTGTCTTCAAAGCCGGGAGGTTGCTCAACATAGACCTCTTCCTTGATTGGTCCATTGAGGAAGGCACTTTTCACGTCCATTTGATAAAGCTTAAAGCCATGGTAAGTAGCATAGGCTAATAATATGCGAATTGACTCAAGCCTAGCTACGGGTGCATAGGTTTCACCGAAATCCAAACCTTCGACTTGGGAGTATCCCTTGGGCACAAGTCGAGCTTTGTTCCTTGTCACCACACCATGCTCATCTTGCTTGTTGCGGAAGACCCATTTGGTTCCTACAACATTTTGGTTAGGACGTGGAACTAAATGCCATACCTCATTTCTAGTGAAGTTGTTGAGCTCCTCTTGCATCGCCACCACCCAATCCGAATCTTGAAGTGCTTCCTCTATCCTGTGTGGCTCAATAGAGGAAACAAAGGAGTAATGTTCACAAAAATGTGCAACACGAGATCTAGTGGTTACCCCCTTATGAATGTCGCCGAGGATGGTGTCGACGGGGTGATCTCGTTGGATTGCTTGGTGGACTCTTGGGTGTGGCGGCCTTGATTCTTGCTCATCCTCCTTTTCTTGATCATTTGCATCTCCCCCTTGATCATTGCCATCATCTTGAGGTGGCTCATCTTCTTGATCTTGCCCTTCATCAACTTGAGCCTCGTCCTCATTTTGGGTTGGTGGAGATGCTTGCTTGGAGGAGGATGGTTGATCTTGTGTATGTGGAGGCTCTTTGGATTCCTTAGGACACACATCCCCAATGGACATGTTCCTTAGCGCTATGCATGGAGCCTGTTCTTCACCTATCTCATCAAGATCAACTTGCTCTACTTGAGAGCCATTAGTCTCATCAAACACAACGTCACAAGAAACTTCAACTAGTCCTGAGGACTTGTTAAAGACTCTATATGCCCTTGTGTTTGAGTCATATCCCAGTAAAAAGCCTTCTACCGTTTTAGGAGCAAATTTAGATTTTCTACCTCTCTTAACAAGAATAAAGCATTTGCTACCAAAAACTCTAAAATATGAAATATTGGGCTTTTTACCGGTTAGGAGTTCATACGATGTCTTCTTGAGGATTCGGTGAAGATATAACCGGTTGATGGCGTAGCAGGCGGTGTTGACCGCCTCGGCCCAAAACCGATCCGAAGTCTTGTACTCATCAAGCATGGTCCTTGCCATGTCCAATAGAGTTCGATTCTTCCTCTCCACTACACCATTTTGTTGTGGCGTGTATGGAGAAGAGAACTCATGCTTGATGCCGTCCTCCTCAAGAAAGCCTTCGATTTGAGAGTTCTTGAACTCCGTCCCATTGTCGCTTCTAATTTTCTTGATCCTTAAGCCGAACTCATTTTGAGCCCGTCTCAAGAATCCTTTTAAGGTCTCTTGGGTTTGAGATTTTTCCTGCAAAAAGAATACCCAAGTGAAGCGAGAATAATCATCCACTATTACAAGACAATACTTACTCCCGCCGATGCTTATGTAAGCAATCGGGCCGAATAGATCCATGTGGAGTAGCTCAAGCGGCCTGTCGGTCGTCATGATGTTCTTGTGTGGATGTTGGGTTCCAACTTGCTTCCCTGCTTGGCATGCGCTACAAATCCTGTCTTTCTCAAAATGAACATTTGTTAGTCCCAAAATGTGCTCTCCCTTTAGAAGCTTATGAAGATTATTCATCCCAACGTGGGCTAGTCGGCGATGCCAGAGCCAACCCATGTTAGTCTTAGCAATTAAGCATGTGTTGAGTTCAGCTCTATCAAAATCTACCAAGTATAGCTGACCCTCTAACACACCCTTAAATGCTATTGAATCATCACTTCTTCTAAAGACAGTGACACCTACATCGGTGAATAGACAGTTGTAGCCCATTTGACATAATTGGGATACAGAAAGCAAATTGTAATCTAATGAATCAACAAGAAAAACATTGGAAATGGAATGGTCAGGTGAAATAGCAATTTTACCCAAACCTTTGACCAAACCTTGATTTCCATCCCCGAATGTGATAGCTCGTTGGGGATCTTTGTTTTTCTCATATGAGGAGAACATCTTCTTCTCCCCTGTCATGTGGTTTGTGCACCCGCTGTCGAGTATCCAACTTGAGCCCCCGGATGCATAAACCTACAAAACAATTTTAGTTCTTGACTTTAGGTACCCAAACGGTTTTGGGTCCTTTGGCATTAGACACAAGAACTTTGGGTACCCAAACACAAGTCTTGGAGCCCTTGTGTTTGCCCCCAACAAACTTGGCAACTACCTTGCCGGATTTGTTAGTAAGCACATAAGATGCATCAAAAGTCTTAAATGAAATGTCATGATCATTTGATGCATTAGGAGTTTTCTTACTAGGCAACTTAGCACGGGTTGGTTGCCTAGAGTTAGATGTCTCACCCTTATATATAAAAGCATGGTTAGGGCCAGAGTGAGACTTCCTAGAATGAATTTTCTTAATTTTGCTCTCGGGATAACCGGGAGGGTACAAAATGTAACCCTCGTTATCCTGAGGCATGGGAGCTTTGCCCTTAACAAAGTTAGACAAATTTTTAGGAGGGGCATTAAGTTTGACATTGTCTCCCCTTTGGAAGCCAATGCCATCCTTGATGCCCGGGCGTCTCCCATTATAGAGCATACTTCTAGCAAATTTAAACTTTTCATTTTCCAAGTTATGCTCGGCAATTTTAGCATCTAATAATGCTATATGATCATTTTGTTGTTTAATCAAAGTCATGTGATCACGAATAGCATTAATATCAACATCTCTACATCTAGTACAAATGGAAACATGCTCAACACTAGATGTAGAGGGTTTGCATGAATTAAGTTCAACGATCTTAGCACGCAAGATATCATTATTATCTCTAAGATCGGAAATTGTAACATTGCAAACATCTAGTTCTTTAGCCTTAGCAATTAAATTTTCATTTTCTATTCTAAGGCCAGCAAGAGAAATGTTTAATTCTTCAATCTTAGCAAGCAAATCATCATTATCATTTCTAAGATTGGGAATTGAAACATCACAAACATGAGAATCAACCTTAGTATTTAATCTAGCATTTTCATGTTTAAGGTTGTCAATCATCTCATGGCAAGTGCTTAGCTCACTGGATAGTTTTTGACATTTTTCTACTTCTAGAGCGTAAGCATTTTTAACCTTAACATGCTTTTTGTTTTCCTTGATTAGGAAGTCCTCTTGAGAGTCCAAGAGGTCATCCTTTTCATGGATGGCACTAATTAGCTCATTTAGTTTTTCCTTTTGTTCCATGTTAAGGTTGGAAAAAAGAACGCGCAAGTTATCCTCCTCATTGCTAGCATCATCCTCATCACTAGAGGTTTCATATTTAGTGGAGGATCTTGATTTTACCTTCTTCCTTTTTCCGTCCTTTGCCATGAGGCACTTGTGGCCGACGTTTGGGAAGAGGAGTCCCTTGGTGACGGCGATGTTGGCGGCGTCCTCGTCGGAGGAGGAGTCGGTGGAGCTCTCGTCGGAGTCCCACTCGCGGCACACGTGGGCATCGCCGCCCCTCTTCTTGTGGTACCTCTTCTTTTCTTTCCTCTTTCCCTTCTTGTCGTTATCCCTGTCACTGTCACTTGATAATGGACATTTAGCGATAAAGTGACCGGGCTTACCACACTTGTAGCAAACCTTCTTGGAACGGGATTTGTAATCCTTCCCCTTCCGTTGCTTGAAGATTTGGCGAAAGCTTTTGATGATTAAAGCCATCTCCTCATTGTCGAGCTTGGAGGCGTCAATTGGTTGTCTACTTGGTGTAGACTCCTCCTTCTTCTCCTCCGTCGCCTTAAATGCCACCGGTTGTGCTTCGGACGTGGAGGTTTCATCAAGCTCGTTGATCTTCTTGGAGCCCTTGATCATACATTCAAAGCTCACAAAATTCCCGATAACTTCCTCGGGGGTCATTTGAGTATATCTAGGATTACCACGAATTAATTGAACTTGAGTGGGGTTAAGGAAAATGAGTGATCTAAGAATAACCTTAACCACCTCGTGGTCATCCCACTTCTTGCTCCCGAGGTTGCGCACTTGGTTCACCAAAGTCTTGAGCCGGTTGTACATGTCTTGTGGCTCTTCCCCTTGGCGAAGTCGAAAGCGACCGAGCTCCCCCTCGATCGTTTCCCGCTTGGTGATCTTTGTTAGTTCATCACCCTCGTGCGCGGTCTTGAGGAGGTCCCAAATTTCCTTTGCATTCTTCAACCCTTGCACCTTGTTGTATTCCTCTCTATTTAGAGAGGCCAAGAGTATGGTTGTGGCTTGGGAGTTGAAGTGCTCGATTTGGGCCACCTCGTCCTCATCATAATCCTCATCCCCTACGGATGGTACCTGTGCTCCAAACTCAACAACATTCCATATACTTTTGTGGAGTGAGGTTAGATGAAATTTCATTAAATCACTCCACCTAGCATAATCTTCACCGTCAAAGGTTGGCGGTTTGCCTAATGGAACGGAAAGTAATGGACTATGTCTAGATGTACAAGGATAGTGTAAGGGGATCTTACTAAACTTCTTACGCTCTTGGCGTTTAGAAGTTACGGAGGGCGCATCGGAGCCGGAGGTCGATGTTGATGAAGTGTCGGTCTCGTAGTAGACCACTTTCCTCATTCTCTTGTGCTTGTCCCCACTCCGATGCGGCTTGTGGGAAGAAGATTTTTCCTTCTTCTCTTTGTGGTGAGAAGAAGATTTCTTCTCCTTCCCTTTGTTGGAGGAGCTCTTCTTCTTCTCCTTCCTCTTGGTGCGGGACTCTTCCGATGAAGTGCTCCCGTGGCTTGTAGTGGGCTTTTCGCCGGTCTCCATCTCCTTCTTGGCGTGATCTCCCGACATCACTTCGAGCGGTTAGGCTCTAATGAAGCACCAGGCTTTGATACCAATTGATAGTCGCCTAGAGGGGGGGTGAATAGGGCGAAACTGAAATTTACAAATATAAACACAACTACAAGCCGGGTTAGCGTTAGAAATGTAAACGAGTCCGCGAGAGAGGGCGCAAAACAAATCGCAAGCAAATGAAGAGTGTGACACACGGATTTGTTTTACCGAGGTTCGGTTCTCACAAACCTACTCCCCGTTGAGGAGGCCACAAAGGCCGGGTCTCTTTCAACCCTTCCCTCTCTCAAACGGTCCCTCGGACCGAGTGAGCTTCTCTTCTCAAATCAAAGCCGGGAATAAAACTTCCTCGCAAGGGCCACCACACAATTGGTGCCTCTTGCCTTGATTACAATTGAGTGTTGATCACAAGAGCAAGTGAGAAAGAAAAAGAAGCAATCCAAGCGCAAGAGCTCAAAGAACACGGCAAGTCTCTCTCGCTAATCACTAAAGCCTTTTGTGGGATTGGAGAGGATTTGATCTCTTTGGTGTGTCTAGAATTGAATGCCTAGCTCTTGTAAGTGGTTGAGAAGTGGAAAACTTGGATGCAATGAATGTGGGGGTGGTTGGGGTATTTATAGCCCCAACCACCAAACTTGACCGTTGGTGGAGGCTGTCTGTTCGATGGCGCACCGGACAGTCCGGTGCACACCGGACATGTCCGGTGCCCCCGCCACGTCATCACTGCCGTTGGATTCTGACCGTTGGAGCTCCTGACTTGTGGGCCCTCCTGGATGTCCGGTGCACACCGGACATGCACTGTTCCTTGTCCGGTGCGCCAGTATGGGCGCGCCTGACTTCTGCGCGCGCAGAGCGCGCATTAAATGCGTCGCAGGTAGCCGTTGGCGCCGAATAGCCGTTGCTCCGGAGTTGCACCGGACAGTCCGGTGCACACCGGACATGTCCGGTGAATTATAGCGGACTAGCCGTTGGCGATTCCCGAAGCCGGCGAGTTCCTGAGGCCGCTCTTCCTTGGCGCACCGGACACTGTCCAGTGTACACCGGACAGTCCGGTGAATTATAGCGGAGTCGCCTCTGGAAATTCCCGAAGGTGGCGAGTTTGCGTTGGAGTCCTCTGGTGCACCGGACATGTCCGGTGGTGCACCGGACACTGTCCGGTGGCACACCGGACAGTCCGGTGCGCCAGACCAGAGGTGCCTTCGGTTGACCCCTTTGCTCTTTTGTTGAATCCAACTCTTGGTCTTTTTATTGGCTGAGTGTGAACCTTTTACACCTGTATAATCTATACACTTGAGCAAACTAGTTAGTCCAATTGTTTGTGTTGGGCAATTCAACCACCAAAATTATTTAGGGACTAGGTGTAAGCCTAATTCCCTTTCAAATAGCATCAACATTAATATCTCTACATCTAGTACAAATGGCAACATGCTCAACAGTAGATGTAGATGGTTTGCAAACATTTAATTCGTCTATCTTAGATTTTAGCATGACATTTTCATCTCTAAGACAGGAAATTGAATCATTGCAAACATTTAAATCTTTAGCCTTAGCAATTAATTTATCATTCTCAATTTTAAGGCTAGAAATTGATTCATTCAATTTATCAATCTTAGCAATTAAATTAGCATTTTCATTTCTAAGATTGGCAATTGAATCATGGCAAACATTTTATTTCTCAACCTTAGCAATTAAACTAACATTCTCAGTTCTAAGGTTGGAAATAGTGTCATGGCAAATGCTAAGCTCTTTAGTCAAAATTTCATTTTTCTCTACTTCCTTAGCATAAGCATTCTTTACCTTAACATGCCTTTTGTTTTCCTTAATAAGGAATTCCTCTTGGCTATCCAAGAGTTTACCCTTCTCATGAATAGCACCTATTAATTCATTTAATTTTTCTTTTTGTTGCATGTTAAGGTTGGCAAAAAGACTAAGCAAGTTATCTTCATCATCACTAGAACTACCCTCATCACTAGATGTAGTATACTTGGGGGTGGTTCTAGCTTGTACCTTCTTTTTCTTGCCGTCCTTTGCCATGAAGCATTTGTGGCCGACGTTGGGGAAGAGAAGTCCCTTGTTGACGGCGATGTTGGCGGCGTCCTCATCGGAGGAGGAGTCGGTGGAGCTCATGTCGGAGTCCCATTCCCGACATACGTTGGCATCGCCGCCCTTCCTCTTGTAGTACTTCTTCTTTTCCTTCCTTTTTTCCCTCTTGTCGTTGCCCCTGTCACTGTCACTAGACATATGACATTTTGCAATAAAATGATCGGGCTTACCACACTTGATGATGAACGCCATCTCCTCGTTGTCGAGCTTGGAGGCGTCGATGGGGAGCCTACTTGATGTAGACTATTCTTTCTTCTCCCACGTTGCTTTGAATGCGACGGGTTGCACCTCGGGTGTGGAGGTGGCACCTTGCTCCAAGTTGACAATTTGTTTGGAGCCTTTGATCATTAATTCAAAGCTCACAAACTTTCCTATCACTTCCTCGGGAGACATTAACTTATATCGAGGATCACCACGAATTAATTGAACTTGAGTGGGATTACGAAAAACAAGTGATCTAATAATAACCTTGACCATTTCATGGTCATCCCACTTGGTGCTCCCGAGGTTGCGCACTTGATTCACCAAGGTCTTGAGCCGGTTGTACATGGCTCGTGGCTCCTCTCCTTGGTTGAGGACGAATCGACCGAGCTCCCCCTCGATCGTCTCCCGCTTGGTGATCTTGGTCACCTCATCCCCTTCGTGCGCGGTCTTTAGTACATCCCAAATCTCTTTGGCACTTTTTAGCCCTTGCACCTTATTATATTCCTCTCGACACAAGGAGGCGAGGAGTATAGTAGTTGCTTGGGAGTCAAAGTACCGGATTTGGGCGACCTCGTCCGAATCATATCCTTCATCCCCTACGGATGGTACCTGCGCTCCAAACTCAACAATATCCCATATGCTTGTGTGGAGTGAGGTTAGATGATGCCTCAGTTTATCACTCCACATATAATAATCTTCACCATAAAAAACCAATGGTTTGCCTAATGGGACGAAAAGTAAAGGAGTGTGTTTAGAAATACGAGGATAGCATAGGGGATCTTACTAAACTTCTTGCGCTCATGGCGCTTAGAAGTGATTGATGGCGCGTCGGAGCCGGATGTGGATGGCGACGAAGAATCGGTCTCGTAGTAGACCACTTTCTTCATCTTCTTCTTGTCGCCACTCCGGTGCGACTTGACGCGAGGAGGTGATTCCTCCCTTCCTTTGGCGCCAGACTCCCTTGATGGAGCCTTCCCATAGCTTGTGGTCGTTTCCATCTCCCTCTTGGCGGATCCTCCCGACATCACATCGAGTGGTTAGACTCTAAATGTAGGGCTTTGATACCAATTGAAAGTCACCTTGAGGGGGGTGGATAGGCGAAATCTGAAATTTATAACTTAATCCACAAACTACAAGCTGGGGTTAGCGTTTAGAGCGAATATCAAGTCCGAGAGAGGGAGGAAAACAAATAAATCAAGAAAATAAAGCGGATGACACGGTGATTTGTTTTAACGAGGTTCGGTTCCAAAGAACCTAGTCCCCGTTGACGTGGTCACAAAGACCGGGTCAATTTCAACCCTTTCCCTCTCTCAAACGGTCACCTAGACCGAGTGAGTTTTCTCCTTAATCAATCGGGTCACTTAGACCCTCACAAGGACCACCACACACTTGGTGTCTCTTGCTTTGATTACAAGTGTTTTGAGAACAAGAATGAGGAAGAAGAAAGCCAACCAAGCAACAAGAGCAACAAAGAAACACAAGAACGATCCTCTCACAAGTCGTAAAGACTAGAATTGATTTAGGGACTTTGATCGGATCGAAGACTTTGATTTGTGTCTTGGAGTGTTGTGTTTTGCTCTTGTATTGAATGGAGTGTGATGAATGCTTGGATGGTTGGAGTGGAGGTGGTTGGGGGTATTTATAGCCCTCAACCACCAATTCAACCGTTGGAGCAGGCTGCTGTCGATGGGCGTACCGGACAGTCCGGTGCGCCACCGGACACTGTCCGGTGCGTCAACCACGTCACCCAACCGTTAGGGTTTGACCGTTGGAGCTTTGTCTTCTTGTGGCACCGGACAGTCCGATGCCGCACCGGACAGGTACTGTGCACTGTCTGGTGCGCCTCTGGCAGCTGCTCTGACTTCTGTGCGAACTGTCCGCGCACTGTATCATTACAGGCGACCGTTGTAGCCGACTGTTGCGCTGGTAGCCGTTGCTCTGCTGGTGCACCGGACAGTCCGGTGAATTATAGCGGAGCGGCGTCCAAGAAACCCGAAGCTGAAGAGTTTAGAGTTATACGGCCTGGTGCACCGGACACTGTCCGGTGGTGCACCGGACAGTCCGGTGCACCAGACCAGGGCACACTTCGGTTTCTTTTGCTCCTTTATTTTTGAACCCTAACTTGATCTTTTATTGGTTTGTGTTGAACCTTTATACACCTGTAGAGTATATAATCTAGAGCAAACTAGTTAGTCCAATTATTTGTATTAGGCATTCAACCACCAAAATCATTATATGAAAAGGTCAGACCCTATTTTCCTTTCAAATAGGAAATGTGGATAAATTTTTAGAATAATAAGATCGATCCAATGTTTATCATTGTTGGAGTCTATTAAATTGGTGTATAGATATTTTTTGTTATCGTGAAAGTTTCTATAATATATTTTATAACGTTTCCAGTAAGAATTAGTGTGGAGGCTCTATTTGTTGGGTCTCAAATTAATAACAATATGCTACAAGAAATTCAGAAAAAATGTCGGCCAGGAACCAACATTCTTACTCTAATAGGTTGACGTTTTAACCGATGTACATTATTTGACGTACTTAAAAAATAAGGACGTCGGTCAGGCTAAAGCCGACGAACTTAAACTTAGGTATGTCGGCCCTAAGAAATCGACATTCTTAAGCAGATTAAGAACGTAAGGGTTGATGTTTTTATCTAGGTTGACATATTTTTCCTATTTTTCTGTAGTGGTAAGATGGTTTAATGCATTCCATTATGAAATCTATAACACTCCGCATGTTGTGTGAGTGTATTTTGGATTGTTGTTCTGTGGTGTGCTTTGGATTGCTCATATATACTATCCATCAGATACTGACATTGCATTTTAGATTACTCCGAGGCCATTTTAGATGAATAGTTGATGTATTATTTTTAAGGTTGTCATGTCAATATCTATCTAGAAAACCTTATCCAGAGTTTTATGCTCGACTATAAACTAGTTAAATGTTGAGGTGGATGAGAGAGGAGAAATTGGCAGTAAACTTACAACCAGCAAACTTACAGCGAGTTTCGACACAAGAACAATAAATTATGTGCGAGAGACAACTGAGTTATACATTAATAGTGAGCAACTAATCATTATACGAATGGGCTAAAAGGTGCTAGCTATAAAGATTCTTATAGTCAGCAGCTGGCTATTATTATTAAACTTGCTCTCATATGAAACTCTTTCATTTCTCTCTTCATTAAATTACATATCATTAGATGTTCCACGTGTGTTTTGGATTTGTCACATATTATTCACGAGATATTCGTATGAGTGATGACATCCTGTGAATACCACTAGTAGGAAAGTGTGGTGGGGTTTAATTTTTACAGGGGATTTCAGTTAGCAAACATAGTGATATTTATAGTGACAGTTTCTTAAGAAAACCATCACTAGAAATCCATAATTTATAGTGACAGTTTCCTTAAAGAACCGCGATTAAAAATCGATCTCTAATAGCGATTTTCTTAAAAACCGTCACTAGAAATCATTTTTATTCTAAAATTTTTAAGTTTTCTTAAATGACCTCGTATAAAAAACACCAACATAAAAGTTGTGATCTCTAAAAGTTATGAAATTTTGTAATTGACATCTTTTTTTATCTGGAATCGTTTCGGCTCTAAAAAATTACATCTAAATTTGTTAAATTTAAAATGTAAATTTTGCAAACTATCTCGGATGGGAAAAGTGTCAAAACCAAAGTTGTAGAACTTAAAAAGTTATGAAACTTTTTAGTCGACAACCTTTTCATTTGAATTTGTTTACAACCTTAAACAATCAATTTACACTCAGTTGATTATAATATGCGGCAATAAAATTGCAATATAGATAAGAAGTAAGTGATAGACAGAGTGGTAGAGGGAGTAATGTGAATGGGGGATATCGGTTCGCTTCCCACATCCACTTATTTTGTGCGAAAAATACCGTGACTTCGACGAAGACGGGTGGACGGTGGGGCCTTCTAATAAATTTTTTTTGCTATTTTTAAATTATTATTATGTTTCGTAGAAAATAATTTCACCGGCGGTTTTATTACCTCGATCGCTAGTAGGAATTGAATTTTACTAACGATTTTCTTAGCTCAACTGGCAGTAAAAATCGATTTTCACTAGCAGTTCTCAGTTATCCGTATGTAGAAAAAATTATTTCTACTGACCCTTAAAACTGATGGTTATAAAAATATCAGTATAAATAGGTTTACAACCGTCGATATAGAGCTTATGTGTACCAGTTTACTACAAACATAATCCAAATTAATTACGCGACGTTCTATTGCAGGAGCAAAAAACTGGTAGTATTTTCTTCAGTTTGAGTCAGATTGATGGCATGTTTGTTTGATTTTAATATATACTGTCTTCTATTAATTCTACAGTATTTTTATCTATATAAATTATAACTGCAGTAATCTAAAAAGCCAGTTTTAATTCGAAACGTTGGGTGTAGGCGTGTTAGCGTGTATCACAAAAGAGTGGTTTGACTCATAACTGTTACAACAAGCAGGCCACGATGGCGGCGCCCGACGGCTAGCCTGCTAGTAGCGCGGAGACGCAAGTGCTCCAACGGCGCGCGGCGCGGTTCTGGCCTGGCGCCACCACTCTGGGCTTGGCGCCGCAGAGGAAGGCGATGATGGCGTCGGAGCGCCTGACGAGGCGGTTGCAGAGGGCGCCGATGAGCATCCCGGCGACGGGCGCGACGAGATAGATCCAGACGGAGGTGTACCTGCCGAGCACGATGGCCGGGCCCAGGGTCCTGATCGGGTTCATCGAGCCTCCGGACACCGGCCTGGATGGATCGGATGCACAACTCGTACGTACAATAACTTGTTAATACAGCGGCAGTGTACGTGTGACACTTGCACTTTTGATCTGTGAACAAACAAACTGAAAGTTTATCGTCTTTTATATATTTTTTTCTTCTTTTTATTACCCGATGACGAGGCCCAGGGCGCCGACGGCGGCGCCGATGGCCAGCCCTCCTGCTGTCTGATTCTGCGTTTGCCATCAGCCAAAACATTATGAGCACGCGACGCGATGGACGCAACAAGTTAACTGAGAGAAAGGATGATAAGGACAGACGTACGGAGCCTCTGGCAGCGGTGGCGATGACGACCATGAGCAGCGCGGAGGCGACCAGCTCCAGCAGGAACGGCAGCCTCGTGTCGCCGCCGGCCATGGGGACGGTCCCGTAGAAGTGCTCCGCCCGCGGCTCCATGACGCCGTTCGCTGACAGGCAGGCGAGCAACGAGCCTGCCAGCTGCGCCGCCACGTAGAACGGCAGCTGCGGGCAGGAGGAGCTCACTATTACGCAGAGTACGTGACGTAGCCGAGGGCGCGGTGACGGTGGTCGATGCATGGATGGCCTGGGCTAGTAGTATACATAGATACGTCGTAGTACCTTGGTCCAGGAGAGGTAGCCGAATACGGTGAAGGTGACGGTGACGGCGGGGTTGAAGTGCGCGGGGCCGAGCCAGCAGAGCACGAAGACGACGGTGAGCGCGACGACGAGGCACACCATGGGGAACGTCAGCGTGCCGTGCATCTCCTGCATCAGCGCCGCCACCGCGGACCAGAACACCAGCAGGAACGACGCCACGCCCTCCACCATCAGCTACCCATGCATGCATCAAATAAAGCCG
The DNA here is from genome assembly GCF_902167145.1 of Zea mays. NCBI lineage: Eukaryota > Viridiplantae > Streptophyta > Magnoliopsida > Poales > Poaceae > Zea > Zea mays. The sequence continues at coordinate 28,353,609 of NC_050098.1, read as the reverse complement.
AATGAAAAGGAAATAAATAAACTAGATAGAGTTGTTCGACGACACGACGCAAGACCATCAGCTGCTACCCTAGTACTACCCTAGTTAATCTCTCAGTCTATATGGTCGTCGTCAACTAGACTATTATTATTGCGGATTTACTGTAGCTAGCTGCAGTGTGTTTATGTTCGGGAACTGTACCTCCCGTACGAAACGCCCGATGGCTAGGCCTCTGCTGCTCGCACCATCTGCAGCGGCGGGCTCCTGGTCATGGCAAGACCGCTCCAAGTCCTGCCCGTGCCCGCTCACCGCAGCGCCGTCGCCGGCGAGGTCTTTCTCCGCGGTACTATCCATCATCATCGCCGCCATTTCGCCGCTACTGCTGTGTGTCCTCTCCTCCTCCCTTGCCCTTGGTGAGCAATGAGCATGTATGCACGGATGACGGATCGTCCGAACCACTGTTAGTTTTTATAGGTAAGGGTACAGTCGGGAACAGAGCGGCAGCAGGAACGAAACGACCGTGCTTGTAGCACGGACGCACGGGGGGGCACACTCTTGGTGTGCAGGAACCGAATGATCGGCGGACGCGCTAGCCACGGGACCGAGAGCTGGCGCCGCATCCTTCGCGGTTGAGGCCTTGCACTGCACTGGATTGGAACTGAACGGATCACCCCCTGACACGGGCAGAGGAGGGCCCAATATGGCCCGATGTTGTTCAGGCAATACCTTAGTCCAGCCCAACAGGGAAAAATCGAAATCTCTAATCTTGCGTTACCTGCTGTAGTCAGGACTGGATGAAATAGTTGTGGCTCGATAATTCGCTCGACTCGGCTCAACTAGACTCGTTTTAATTTTGTAGTGAGCCTAGCTAGCATTCTAGCTGGTTCTCTAATGAGTCATCTCGGGTTAGCTCGTTAGCTAGCTCGCGAGCCAAACAAGCTAAGCCACAACTTAAGTTTTTCTAGTCATTGGTATCGCTCATCTCTCATAGTCTTAAATATTTGCATTATTGCATGGTTACATACCTACATTACATATTTAATATTTAATTATTGGTTATGGTTTTATGAACTTTGTTTCTAGCAGCATATGATGTTAGTGTTGTGCAATGAAATGTTACATGTTTATGGAATGGATGATAAATTGCTTTATAATGATGCTTGTTGCTATCTTATTATAATAAGGGTTTATAAATCTGTAAGTTAATACATATTTGGTTCTTTTATTTAATATTAAAAGTTAGAATCTAGGACGATGATATGATAATAATATTATAAAGGTTTTGGGTTTGTAGTATTAAACACTTAAAATATAATTTTTTAGTTATATATATTTATGTACATAGATCTTTGTATTTAGTTTTGTGGCTCGCGAGCCTAACAAGCTGGCTCGAGCTTCCTAACGAGTCGAGCCAGCTTTTTTGCTCGTTAGTATAACGAGCCGAGCCGATGGATCGTTACAGTAACGAGCCATAACGAGCCGAACTGGCAATGCTAGAAATGAGAGATAATACACAAATTACTAACTACTTGCAAAGTAATAAGTAAAGGTTGGAAGTAATAAGTAAAGGGTGGAGAGAATGACAGTCCGCACAAGAACATAGGGACATGTGCAACTTCGGACCTTCTCTGGTCAGGACTACGAACGGTTCAGCTCCAAGGCACGAACGATCCGCAGTACAAATGTACTAGACCAGTCCGAAGTGAACACACTTTGGACTGGGGCTGGAAACGAGCCGAGCCAGGCTCGGCTCGGTCAGGCTCGGTGTAATAGCGAGCCGAGCCAGTCTCGGCTCGGTCACTTCACGAGCTCGGTAACGAGGCTCGGCTCGGCTCGATATAGGCTCGCGAGCCAGCTCGGCTCGCGAGCCTGTACAGTCATTAGCTAAAATTTACAGTCATTAGCTAAAAGAGTAAAAGAGTAAAACAGCAAATTACAGTCATTAGCTAAAATTTGAAGCACAATATGTATCATTGTCTCACATTCAAAAGAGTAAAAGAGACCACACGTCCACAACAGCACTACAGCAGTGCCATACGCACAAAAGTATTATGCAAAATACAAATGGTGTCAGTGTCATTGATGCAAAAGACCACAGACCACAACACAAGTACACAACCACTCAGCCAGCATCTAAGAGAGTAAGAGACTAAGTCCAGTAGTGAGTAGTCCAGTCCATTGTCCTGTGTCCTCTCCTGACCAGTGACCAGACTCCAGAGCACCATGCGACAGCCATCCAAGGCTCCAAGCAGCAAGCAGCGAGTGACTGTCATGTCGACAAACGATAGTACCTGCAGCAAACAGCCAAACACAACACAAGAAAAAATGCTAAGCTTTGAGGGCTTTTTCAGTTTCATCTTTGCAGGTCCAATCATAGATAAAATATCACATGCTTAAACTATTTATTCATAGCGCATGATCTCTTACTAGTTGCTTTCCACCAAACTTTTTGGAAACCAAACATTCTCGACATCATCCTCACCATCTTGTTCCTGATAAAATACAAAGTTCAATTAAAGTGTTACATGAAAAGGACAAGTATAAGAAATAATAAAAGACCTTACCACATAAGTCATGCTTCCATCATGTGCACCTCGAATCCAGCTAGAGGAGCATATCAATGCCTCCACCATAGAAGGGCTTAGAGAACTACGGTAATCATCTAGAGTTCTACCTCCTGTGCTAAAAGTAGACTCCGAAGACACAGATGTTGCCGGTATAGTTAGGAATTTTTTTGCCATTTTGGACACCACCGGAAATCTATGTGAATTAACCTTCCACCAATGCAACAAATCAAATTCCTTGTTACTCAGACTCACATTAGTCTCCTCTAAATAGATTAGCGACTCGCTCTTTGATGGGTTAGATTGAGTTGAAGACAAGAATGACTGAAATTCACATGAAGCAGATGGCAAACTACATGATCTTTCAATACTCAAAGATGAGGAAGCATTAGATCTGTTTTGAGCATCTTTTGTCTCTCTATGCTGCACCTCAAAATCCTCATATAACTTTTTTAACTCGCAGCGAACATCATCTAACTCAAACACAACTAGGTCTCCATCAAATAGCTTCTCGAAGCACCACTCAATAAATCTCATCTTATACCTTGGATCAAGAATAGTAGCAATCACCATAACATTATTCTTTTCTTCCCAATACTTGTTAAACTTCTCTATCATTGCATTACCCATTTTCCTCAAATTCAAATTATTGGAAACCATTGCTGCCCTCAATGCGATTTTGATGTCAACAATGTGAGGATAGAATAAATTCGCAGTGGGATATGAAGAAGCAGACAATGCAGTGGTAACTTTAGCTAAAGATGCAAGAATTGGTTCAATTGCAACAAACAAATCACACTCTTCGGTTGTAGGTTCCCATTTATAGTTCAAATCTGCATCAGCATATGTTTGAATGGCTTCTTTATAAGCTACACTAGTATGCAACATCTTGTATGTTGAACTCCATCTAGTTGAAACATCAAGACTCAACCCTTCTCCTATTTTCAAAGCTAGAGATCTACAAATCTCAACAAACTTATGCAGGCGAGAAGGAGATTTCTTAATGTACTTCACAGTAGATCTTAGATTGCTTATCAAAGATTCCAATACTGCAGTTCTGTCCTTAACAACCAAATTAATTATGTGTGCACAACATCTGACATGGAAATATTTTGCAATAAAAGCAGTTCCTTGTCTAGCAGAAAATCTGGCCCTCAAACCTCGAATAGCACCATCATTGTTTGTGGCATTATCTAGAGTGATAGAAATAATTTTATCCTCTATTTTCCATGCAGCAACACATTCATATACTGCTTGTCCTATGACAGGGCCTTTGTGAGGGGGGTCTAACTCAAAAAATTTAGCACTCGACACTGCATTTTCCAATCACTATCTATGTAGTGTGCAACCAAACACATATATGATAAAGTTTGATTTGATGTCCATAAATCAGTGGTTAGAGAAATGTACTCCACACCTTTAAGGACCTTTGCCAGAGAACCTTTTTCAGACTCATACACCTTTAAACATTCAGCTCTTATGGTCTTCCTACCAATGAACTCATATGAAGGATTCAAATATCTCAAGACAATGTTAAACCAAGTATGCTCGACCATCCTAAATGGATACTCATGAACTATTATCATCTTAGCAATTAATTTTTAACTTGCTCATGATTATAATCTTTAGGAGAAGTGATAGGAGGGAGGCCAGATCTAGATTCACTTGTCGTTGATGGAGCAGAGTTTAGAAGAGATTGATCCAACTTCTGTGCCACATGCTTCAAATACCCATCACAAATTTTCATGTGTCTTGACAAATGAGATGTTGTTGATCCTTGTATGTAAGAATATAGCTTCTTACAATAGTTGCATTTTGCCTTTGATATCATCTTCCCCTTCTCAGATGGATCTGACACATTCACCTTAGTAAAGACATCCCAAACTTTAGATTTCCCCTTTTGCCCAGTTCAACAGTCTTCACCTTCTTGCGCCTTCTTTTGACCCCCCTTTTTACTTTTGCTATCATCAAATTCATCAATTGTGACATTGTCCGCATCACCAATTTTTCCACCTAGCACTGTCAGTTCATCTTCAGACATGTCATCCCTCTTGTCAAATGAATTACTTTCTGAATCAGTCCCCTTCCCTTCTACAGCTGACTCCATCACTTACAAATCTGCAGGCTACAATCAGTAAAAATAAATCCCTCATGAGTCATGATGCTTGAGTTTGAATTTTGACTGATAAGCAGAATATCAAGATGTAGTATAAGCATTTACAAACAGTGTAACACTGCCTATGGATGAAAACCTGTACCGTGCATAATAGAGAAAACCTTTTTTCACATCTACCAGGCATATTTTGCAATTTTGCTGTCTCTTTCTACCAGGCATAACAGAGCAAACCTGTAGCCTGTAGGCTGTAGCTGTAGTCTCCAGACCTGTTCCTGACTTCCTGCCTCCTGGTCGCGCGACCTGGACTCCTGGCTCCTAGGCAGTGGGCTCCTCCGCTCCTGCCTCCTCTTGGTGCCGCGGTGGGCACTGCTGGACGCTGCTGGATGGGAGAAGGGAGGACCGGACCGGAGGACGGCAGAGGACCACTGGTGGCTGCTGGCTGCTGCCGCGATGGGCGGCTGGGCGCTGCTGGACGCCTGGACTAGATCGCTGGGCGCTGGTGGCCAATGGCGCCGCTGTGGCGGTGTGCAGGAGCAGGACTGCAGGCGACCAGGCGTTGACCGAGCGAGTAGTGCAGCGACTCAGCGAAGTAGGCTTCCTCCTAGACTCGGGCCGTCTAGGGTTTGCTCTTCTTGGGCCTCTGGTAAGTTGGTTGGGCCGAGCCTCGAGCCGGCTCGCGAGCCTCACCGAGCCAGCTCGGCTCGGCTCAGTAGTGTAGCGAGCCACGGAATTAGGCTCGTTTAGGCTCGCGAGCCTCACCGAGCCGAGCCGAGTCTGCTCGAGCCCGAGCTGGCTCACGAGCCTCGAGCTGTTTTTCCAGCCCTACTTTGGACCCCTCCGGATGGATCGCGGACGGTCTGGCCCAGACGGTCCGCCGACCCCAAAACTTAGCCACTTTTCAAATATGCTTTTGAAAAGATTTTATCTCTCGAAATCGGAAGCGTTGTTAGTTCTCATGCAAATGCAACTACTAGATGCTCTATGAGGCACTAAGTTTTACACAGATCAAAGTCATTGACCCGTCTTTATAGTACGGCTATCTAGCCTACTAATCCGGTCAATTCCTTCTCTAAACTCCGGTGACTAGCAAAAAAACAAAACCTATGTTATACTGCATTCCCCTGATCCACAACCAATGCTTATAAGTCTCCAAGACTTTTTGTTCTCTGTGGTCCAACCTGCATTCTTATTTTCCCAAGAATTGTTAGTCCACAATTGATTGTTATTAATTACCAAAAAATCACTAAGGGGCCTAGATGATTCACACCTGCTCCCAACTCCTGCATCCACCAAGGCGTAGAGCCGTGCATGCGAAATGAGCCGCAGTCCGCCTTCGCCCTCCGCTCAGTGAATTCGGGCATTCGGCCACCCGCCATCCCTTGTCCGTCTTCGGCTCGGCCACCCGCCTCCGTCGAAGAGCCGGCACGGCGCCGGCCATCGAGGATCGCTTATCGCATGTTTTGCTTCCTTCTGCCCCGTCGGCATCGCACCGAGCAGAATGAGCCGCCATGAGCAAAGCTCCGTCTGACCATGCTCATCAGACCCACCCCACCCCCGCCCCAAGCCCCCGTCGAGCTCCGTGGCTCGTTGAATGTCGGCTCCACCCTTGGCTGCTGGGCGCTGGACGAGCCCACCACTCCGCCCCACGCCCTGCCCTCTGCGACTCTGCTCAGGTGGAGTTTCTTGTCCCCAGATTAGGTATAATTTTACTAAAATTTGCAAATTTTGAATTAGATTATTTTGAGACATGTAAAGCTTAGTACTTAATCATTGGCTAAGCTTGTAATGAACCTAAATTTGGCTATGTCTTACTAATTTGCATCTCAGACATAAAACAATTGGTTTCTATTCATGTTGTTAGAGCAACACCTTAATTTTGGCGTGTCCTCTGCCATCGACCCCTGCGCATGCGCCACTCGCTTTGGTGCTCCCCGAGTTCTTGTCCGGTCAAACCAGAAGCCGTTCTCTCGTTCATCGGTTCAGGTGTGAGTCTGCCGCCGACCACAGCTCACCCTTGACTTGAGGTGTTCAGCTGTTGGCACGCACGCACTACGCAGTGCGGTCTGATACGGCGATGCAGTAGTGCTAACCTTGTCGTTGCCGTTTTATAGAAAGATAATAAAGAGCAGTACAGTTGCTGCGACGGCGATGCTTGAGAGCACAAAAGCGTTTCCGTCACGTCCGAAGGAACCTTTTTATTGGTTCCGTTTTAGTTTTGTTGAGAGGTGCAGACGTGCAGGTGTGACCGTGTGACGTAGCAGCCTTCCTACCGAAGCCGTCTGCGTGTCCGATTGCTGTCGGGCACCGGGACGTTCGCCAACGGAAAATACACCGCATGCTGCTGCTGAACTGTACACCCCCACTATTCAGATTCAGACGATGGAGGTGGAACGAGGCGTGCAGAAGCAGAAGCTCCGCCTCCGCACGCGAGAGCCCCCACGCCCCCCGTCGACGTCCGACCATCCGGTGGATAAGATCGGTACACCCCCACCACACGATCTCCCTTTGGCACGGAAAGAAAACAAATCTGCGATGGCCGATCTCTCGCGCGTGTGGTCAGATTAGCAATGAAATGGTCACCAGCCTCATGATCACAACCTATATAAAAAAAAAGGCCCCGACAATGAGACAAAAGCTTTAATTTCCCAACAGACACACAACGAAAAATATGAAATTTCAGAATTTTGTTTGTTCAGCCAGCGAGCTAAAAGCCTGGAACAATGGTTGTCCTGGTGGTCAATTCCAAATGATCCGCGCATGGAGCATGAAACACGGCTCCCAACTTTCAGAATCGTTTACACGAGAAGCAAAGCACAGCCACAACTGTGAGAGAGAGAGAGAGAGAGAGAGAGAGAGAGAGAGAGTCTGCGAAAAAAAGGGAGAACCACCATGGCAAACAGCGCGACCAGTTAGAAATCAGAGGGGTCGCAGTCAGGGGACGGACCGGACCCGAAACGACAAGGCTAGGCTATTGTTGATTTGCTTGTCACACAAAAAGGAAATGCAATCAGTGAACAGAAAAAGTGTACAAGTCTGAAACAGCAGAGAGGCTTTTTTTCAGACATGAGGAATGGGATCCTTTGCTTTATGTACAATCCATTCCCCACAGGAAATGTCTTTTTCTTTTCTCTCTTATCTCTCTCTCTCTCTCTTTTGCTGCCTGTTTTCATTTGATAAACATGCACAACAAAACCTTGGGAAGGGGAAACTTACAACGAGAAGAAAATCATACCTCTTTTCTTCATATAACGAGAACACAAGATTGGCGAGTGAAAGGGGGGAAAAGGAGTTCTACGTCAAGAGCTTAGTATACGACGGCATAGACCGGTCACTCGGTCCTGTCAAGGCCTGGACCGGCATCACCAGAAATCTCATTATTCTTGGACTATCTTCTATCTCCATTGCAAAATAAGGGGGGTGGGGCACCCGCCACCTGGATGCAGTTTCAGGCGAAGGAGGCCCGACGCTGCAAGTGCCTCAGGCTCTGCTCCATGCTCACCTTCACCATCTCAGCAAGCATCTTCTTGGCTTTGCCGCCGCGGTCTTCGCCATCTATCTGGGAGGCAATGTTGGTCACGATGTTTTCCAGCGTGTCTGCCGGCAGCTTTGGTCTCGAGTACGGCGAGTTCCGCAGCAGGTCAAGAAGGACGTGGGCCTTCATCCGGGACTTGGGCGTGCCGTGGACCGTAAGCTCGAGAAGACCAGGAATCGCCCCTTCGTTCAGGATGAGGTCCCTATACCTGCTGCGGTCGCTCTCGCACATTGTCAGGAGCGCTCCCACGGCGTGTTCTCTGCCCTGAAGGGAGCCCTCCTCAAGCACCTCTACGACGGCGAGCACTGCGCCTTCCTCGGATGTCAAGGCCACCCGACACTGGTCAAAAGCGAGCAACGACTCGAGGAGAGCACAGCATTTGTCGGCTGTCTTGGAGGACCTCTTGCCACCCTTCAGTAGCTCTATTAAAGGGGGGATCGGCTGGGCGGAAAGGATAGCTTGAAGGTTGTCTGCGATTGTGGAGAGGTTGTACAGGGCCATCACAGCATCATTCTTGGCTTGGGGATTCCCTCCTTTGAGGACTTCCACAAGTAGAGGGATTGCTCCTGAGGCACTTATGACAGGCTTAGTGGTGGATGAGGCTGAAAGTGTAAGGAGAGCAGCAGTTGCGTACTCCTGCAAATTTGGATCGCTTGATCGCAAATAACCAAGCAGGGGCTCAAGTGCACCAGCATCCACTATCTTGGTTTTATTTCTGCATAGATGCAACAAACAATAACTTAGGAACTATTTGCATCATAATTAGTCCGCAACAAACCAAAATATTCAAGCAAAGATTACAATACTCATCACACTAGGTCAGCTACTCCAAATTGTACATAAATTTAAGGCTTTACAACGACATAGTTCACTGATGGCATCCAAGTATGAACTTAGGCCAAGATTCAGACAAAGCCACAGTGACAATACATTTTACTGAATTCCAAGTATTATACAACGATGTTAGGTGTCGTTTGGTTCACATATTGGTAACGTAATGAGTAACCGATAACGTTAAATCATGTTTGTTTAACTCCAACCGTAATCGACACCACACTACAAATGCATACCGCCTTATTCAAATTTGTTACCGCCAGTATTCGAGTGTGAATCATTACCATTACCATTTACGTTACATTTCATGAACCAAACGACACCTACTTCTTTATGTCTAGTTTCAATATCTGGAACAAGTAGCATAAATATAAGATATGGGCACCTAAATTATGTAATTGCCCATACACGTAAAGAGGAGAGGAACTTGAGGCCCTAAATATAGCTCCCATACCACATCTGAACTAAGCTAGGCCAGAAGGCAGTATAACGGCTAAGAGGGATGTTCCTTACTTCCATTTACGGACTATTTAGACAAGAACTTGGCACTCCGAACTACTGGAACAGTTGATTCCACAACAAGAACTGAACAGAAGCCATCAGTCTTGGCAAAGGATTGGCTGAACACAACAGGTGCCCGATTCACCATTACTCTAAAGTCCCCATCCTTGTTTTGGTTCTAGTAGAGCAAAGGGGAAGGGGGCAGATAAAGGCAAAAATTCTGGTACATATCACCGCACCTGTCTAACTTCACCTTTAGGTACAGCCACAAGTTGGTACGAGTCCTGGAGGAACGTGAGGTCAACATTGTTGGATATGTACCGAGACAATTAGGTCACGGTATGGGCACAAAATTTCTAAAGGAGGTACTGGATAACTGTATCTTGGCGGCACCCGGCCGTTGAAAAGAGGGCAGAGATATTAGGCAGACCAAGAAACTCTACAACATAGGAATGCTTTCCAATTCCCTGGTGTTAGATTTTTCTCAGAAGCAGCCAACCAACCAGGGAAAGGTTGGTTGGCAGCCTTCGGTCAGCTTCAAAATGAGACCAACTGACTCTTGTAGTCTTGTGACTGCCATTTTTCCAAGAAATTTATACCACAGACCGGGAACCCCAGATTGGTTGATGGGTCATCGGAACAAAATCTCTGGTGCTACCAGGTAGCTAATCTGCTCTGCGGTTGCTGAGCGTCTCAGAAAAGCAACAGGGTACCTTGCTTTGCTGCTAGGTGACGATGACACCGGTTCGAAATTGGATGCGTTGTTATCCTATCAAGCAGGTTTCTCACTAAGTTGCTAACAAAAACGAATGGCAGGTCTTCAGTTTACATCATAAACAAAATAGGTACTAGGCATTAGCAGGATTGAACATCAACGGCGGGTCGATCATGACTGTGCGACCTTGTAGATTTTTGCACGGATTCTTTTTTTTAATGGTATAACCCCCCCCCCCCCCCCCCCCCTAAAAAAAAAGAAAGTCATCGGGTTAATAAGCTGCCACGACTTTAAAAAAAATGGAAGAGGAACATAGCAAAATCAGTTGTTCCATAGGTGCGGATTTTTATAAAATTGTAAAATATAGGTCGATGGCTCGATGCTGCGAAGAGACGACAGAGACTGCAACTTTTATCATGGATCGCCGGGTCGTTGGGGGGTATTTACCGAATTTGGTGTACGACATAATAATACTTTCGAAAAAAAAATCAATAAAGCGATTCACCCCGAAAGCAGCAAGGCCTTATCGAGTTTAGCAGAGGAGGCTGTGTAGATTTTCTAGTACTATTTTTTTTTCTCTGTCAGGGAGAAAAAAACAACCAGAAGACGAGGAGAGGGTTTGCTTCACCCACTACTACGCACCTCTCGTCCCGGACGGCGAGGTTGAGCAGCGCGAGGAGCGCGGCCTCCCCGGCCTCGGGCGCGGCGGAGCGGAGCATAGCGACGAGCGGGTCGACGGCGGCGGCGAGCTTGCGGCGGTGCCTCGCTGACGCCCGGGTGAGGCGGCGCACCTCGCGGGCGGCGTCCACCTCGCCAGCGCGCACCCGGTCGACGAGCGCCCGCAGCGCCGCCGCCTCGGACGGGCGCTCCCCCGCCGGCGCCGCCGGCGAGACGGGGGACGCATCCCCCGACGAGCACGCCTCCGGCGACTCCATCTCCGTCGGTCCTCGCTTGCCGCGCGCTATCTCTCCGCCCGCGCGCGTGTGTCTGAGAGATGGAGAGAGCGCGAGCAGGCGAGAGAGAGAGAGAAAGAGAGACGGGGAGGATGTGGGGGCAACAGCGCTGCTTCTTATTGCCGTCAGGACAGGACAGGGCAGGGCGGAGTCGAGTGGCGACTGGCCACCGGGAGGGGAGGTAACTGACGGCGACGGCCGTTAGCTGCGTCGCGTCTTCCTAAACCCCGTTCCGTTCCCCTTGGGTGCGTGTTTTCTTTATTTTCCCGCTATCTACAGCGGATCTACTCTTCCATCTATTATCTCATCATTCCTTTCAAACTACATTCGGTAAACATTTTCATCTACAGCTCTACGTTCATTATTTTACCGCATATACTGGAGTACTGTTGCACCCACGTGGCACTGGCACCCGACCCCTAGCTGGCAGCGCAGTTCGATCTGATCAGCCAAGCTGGCTGTCCGCAGTGACTAACTGTATCCCCTACGCTATCGATATAGAGTTCGGTATACAGTAAAAATTTGCTACAGCCATGTACTCTATCGGGTACTTTAAAATTTAGAGATAGCAGGGAAACCTTACTTCCAGCGTCGTACGGAGCTCCGACACGGCAGTACGTGTGTGGGCTCTGACGCACGGGCAAGGCGGTGCAGCAGCCGACGTGGCAGTACGGGCGCATGCAGCGGAGCGATTTAATGGAAACAAAATATATAGTAGTTGGTATAGAGTTGAGATATAGAGTAAACATGACTGCAGAGGATTGTGGTATAGAGTAGATAATATTGCGACGGAGATAGAATATTCCTTTTAGAGTAGAAATTTAGAGTAGTATGAGTGCGGATAGCTTATTGTTCATGGCACAGCTACTGCTTATTGAAAAAGCAGCTTATCTGATAAGCTGGTAAAAAACGGCTTCTGCTTGTTAACTATTTTTAGTTCATTTTAAGAAGCTGTTGAACTGATAAGCTGCTGCAGAAGCTGTCTGTTTGACAGAACTTCTGCTTAAATTTGTGAAGAAGTTAAAAATAAGCTGGGTCTTGCACACGATACGGCACGAACTAGGTCTGCTTATTAAAAAAACGGGTTTTGAATTTGTCGAATAAAATGTCTGGATCATTTTTTCTCCCGGCGGTGGCGGTGGGTGTAAATAGACGAGGAAAAGTAAGAGATTAAGGGTCTGTTTGGTTGGGCTGTGGCTGTGAAAAAAGTTGCTCTGGGCTGTGAGCTGTGAAAAAAGCTGTTGTGGGCTGTGAACTGCTAAAAATCTAAAAATCGTTTGGTTGAAACCACTAAAAGTCGATAAAGATTATTCCATATATATTTTCACAGTTTCACCTAAAAGCTGCTAAAAGCAGGTCCAGAGGTGCTTTTAGTTTTACACTACAAAAAAGTCGGCTTTTAGAAAAAGCTGCTTTCCAGATTCAGCCCTTTGGTTTGACTTTTGGCTTTTAGGAGGCAAAAGCCAAAACCAAACCAAACACACCCTAGGACGCATCAATGCATCATACAGACAGCGTCAGCAAGCGGAGCGGAACCAGGCGCGCGCATGGCCAGTGCACTCGTCGTCATCAAATTAACTTCCGAATCAGGGCGCACTAATACTTCGTCTGGAATTAGTGCTGGGAATCTGGGCCGGGCTTTTCGGGCCAGCACGAGCACGGCCCGAAAATAAGAGCCCAAAGCACGGCCCGGCACGAAATAATATGGGCCGGGCTAGCACGGCCCGAAGGCGGGCCTGGACCGGGCCTCAAATTCCGACCCGTCGGGCCCCCAGCACGGCACGCATAGATGGGCCGGGCTTGGGCCGGCACGGCCCAATTAAGCCCAAACTGTTTAATCTCTTTAATTTAGTAAGATATTGAGTTTATATTGTTGTTATATTTAGAGTTTATGTGGTTAAATGATGCTATAATTGTTTAATATCTTTAATTTAGTAAGATATGAACTTTATATGGTTATAATATTTTGATTTTATGTGGTCAAATATACGGGCCGGGCTTGGGCCGGCACGGCCCAACGAAGGCACGGCGTGGTTTAGGGCCGGGCTGGGCCACTGTTTTTACACTTCGGGCTGGCACGGCACGGCCCAAAAATTGTTTGGGCTTTCTTGGCCCGAACCCGTTTGGCACGAAGCACGATGGGCTTGGGCCGGGCCGGCCCGGCACGGCCCAATTCCCAGCACTATCTGGAATGAACCCCCCCCCCCTCTCCGGTCTCATCCATCCGCTCACGTCTGCGAATACACGTCTGCGAATACAAGATGACTACCTAGCTAATCGGTAATCCCCAGCCACGCAAATCGCGTGGCTGGTTAATCCGTGAGGTCATGGGCGATCGAGCGCGCAAGGCGACGTGGATGCATGGCGGCCGCCCCCCGGCGACAGCAGCGGCGAGACACGTAGGATTCCTGTAGCCCACGGCAACTCGACCGTACCAGTCGGTGTCGCGGGCGATTCAGGTGGGTGCGTGGATGTGGATCGGCCGACGACGGATCGCTGTGCGTGCACCGTGATGGCGATGCTGGTAATCTTACAGCTCTCGGCCGGCGTGTGTGGATTTTTTTTTTGTCTTATTTACCGCTTCCGCACCCCGGCCCCGGCGGCGGACTGGGCTCGCGGGCCACCGTCCACAAGCTCGGCGCGTGCGCTCTTCTTCTCCGTAGTTGTCGTCTTCTATCGTTGCATTATTTCGCCTATCACCTAACGCAGGTGTCAACGGAACGGAGGAGTGGATCCGAGGAGGAAGCTACGTACTGTTTTGCTATGTCCGAGCTGATTTGTTGATAGTGCTATAGGCAACAAATAAATCTGTTGATACTGCTCTCATAATAAGTATGCACGACTACTGATTACTAAAACGTTACCCGGCCCTGCTGTTTCCTTATTATTACCGGTGACGGCAACAAGGAGCACACCACGACAAATAGATCAGCACCTTTCAGATACTAGTGTATCCACCAGCAGCTTGGGAGGTGGAGCAGTGGTGGTGGGTCGAGGCCGCGATCCACCGCGTGGTAGTACGGTCGGTTAGATCATATCATTTTTTTTTAAAAAAAAAAGAAGAAGACGAAAGCCGATGAAATGGCGTCGGTTAGTTGAGGTTCGCTTTCGTCTATTTCAGCCCAGGGTGCCTGCCTGCATCTCATGATCTGATAGACGGATCACCAACCCGTACCCTGTTTTTTTTTATATATATATATGTTGCCACACCATCAGTTTCGCACGCGCGCTGCTGCTGTTTTGGCGCTATATATATATGCTGCTACCTGCGTTCGTCCTACCTCACCAAGGCTAAGGACCCGCTCTAAAGGTACACTTAAATACAAGATTAAGCCTAATAACAAACATAGAGAACAAGCAAATTTGTTTAATAAAAACACTTTTAAAAAAATACTAACTATACTATCAACGACCGATGAGGCGTCCGGAGGGTGGGTGTGAATGGGAGTCGATCAAACTTTTGCTGCGCTAAAACTGAAATTGAGCACTTCACTTCAATCGAGATGATGAAAGCGCTCGAACCAAAAACACATCAGCAAAACCAGTGATCTCATGATTTCAAAGATGTTCCTAAGACTCACACGAGACCAGCAAAAACGAACGGATCGCAAAGTGGACACCGAAAAGTACGAAATCGATATAAAACCGTGTCGCTGTCTAGTGTTGATTTTCAGTAGCTCGAAATTTAGTTATTGAATGCAAAATTGAACCAAACATGCTCTGATTGAGATGGAAGTTTACGCACACCTTGTAAAATGTGTTTCCAAGGTCTCTACAAATTTTGAACTCAATCGGATTTGTAAATCAACCGGAGGTTTGAAAATACGATCAGAATTGTGGTTTTTTATCAACCGAACTCAAAACGTGATCGACTTGGATCACGACTAAGAACTGCACTGACTGGGCATACACAGTGATCCGAAGAGTTTATCTTACCACAAATCAATCCACGACAGCACCCAAACAATAAGAACTGGAAGGTTCTTCACAAATCCACAAGAGAGGAGATTGAACAACACAAGAGTAAAGATACTCAAAATTTCCATGGGCTCGTCCTTCACCGCTCTCGCTCCATCGGCACGAACCCGCATGACCTTCATCTTCGCCGTCGATCACCATACCTGTGTTCCATACCCGCACACTACAAGCCGACCGACATGGTTGCATAACACATAATCTCACGTAACGGTCAGTCCACGACTCAACCTAAGACGCTACCCGTTGACAATCACTCATCATCAATACGAATCTCAAAGGACAAGTGAATCTTGTGTTCGTATATATACTCCATTATATTTTGATGGAACATTTGCGAGTATTATCTTGCTCAAGGAGGGATAAGAAAATCATTTTAAGCACAAGATGTGTCTAGCGTGATACAGTAGATTATAGATATGTGCACCGAACATGGGACATGCATGCTGCTCACACACGCCGAATTGAACCTACCTGTGTGCTAAGGGGCTAAGGGCACCGTACGGGCTTGTTTGGGAGCAAGTGAAATGAAGGAGATTGAGGGGGCTATAATCCCTCACTATTTAAAATTGAATAGTGGGGGATTCTAACCCCTCCAATCCTCTCTATTACCCTTACTCCCAAACATGTGATGTCTCTAAACCCGGCCCGCGATGGTTCCGCATCGCATCCCTGACGAGTGACGACACTACTGAATAGAGGCGGCCGGGTACCAACATACCCAGAGACCCGACATTCTATGGCCAGTAGATCGGAGAGCGAATCCCACAACGGCACAACTCTCTCATGGAAGCCGAGAGCACTGCAAATTTGCAACCACACATTTTTTTTATCGTCCAGCCCCGATCGACACGGCTCCGATCGTTTCAGCCACTCCCGACGAATTAAGACGAAGGGCATGCATAGCCAAAGAAACGAAGATCGATATCATCTCCCCAGGCCGCCATATATATATACATACAGGTAGCGTGTACGTCCAGAGCAATGCCCGTCGTCGTCGACGACGATCGATATGCAACCGGAGACATTGCATGCACTGGTTGGTACCGACGGACACACACAATAACGAACTAGATAGAACTATTATACGCATGTATAGATGTACATAAAATACGAAGCAAGAAAGTTCGGCCCGAATCACGTTTATTTAGCTCGGTACGCGGTCCGTTTTTATATAGGTCCGGGCCGGCCCGACACGAATAAGCGGGTTGGCTCGGACACGAAACTAAACACGGCGGGCAAGCTCGTAACGGTCCGTTTACTTCTAAGCTGGTCAAACCTATTTTTTTGCACTAAACCGTGCTTACCGGACCGTTTACCCATTTTGTCCCGATTTTTCCGTACTTAATAGACCAGCCCGACACGTTTAGTCCCGCAGCGGGCCAAGCTTAGACAGAAAAACAAACTCGCAGGCTTAGACGACCTAAACCGATTTTCTAACCGTGCCTAACGGACCTGGCTTCACCGGCCCCGGGCCGAGCGGCCTGTTTAGGCATCTCTATAGGAATGGTTGCTAACATGGTTTTGTCGGTCGAAGAGCTGGTGGTAGTAGGTAGCACGTGCATGCACTGCACTGGACTGCCACTGTCCATCTCGCACGTTCGCCAATTGCTGGACTTCAAATTCTGTAGATAGATAGATAGCCACGCATGTGACGTGACATGCTATCGATCGATCTGCCCTCCGTGACTCCGTCCCCCCCCGCGCGCGCGCGCCTCCCGTGTCTGCGCGACTGCGCGTACGCTTGCAGCATATGCATATATAATGCACGCACCGTGCCCAAAACTTTTAATTACATAGCTAACCAATCTGGCACTATGAATATATTAGGTACAGTGTGTGTATATATATCAACTCAATAATTAATTCGTTTGCGAGGCAGGCCTAGCTAGCTGCATCCTCATGTCGTTTGGATCGGAGAGGAGTGCTTGTGTGAGAAGACTTGCGGGATCTCTCCTTTGTTTACGTTTCGCAGTAGGTCGGGCCGGTATTGGTTCGTTAGGTATCGTGCAGATGCCACTATATTGCAAAACAAGTTGAGACGACGACGACTAATTAGGGAACACGCACACGCACGCATGTATGGTATTCGATCTTTGGCTGATCCTCCAAGATTCAAACTTCATTCAATTCGCAGGTGAGGTGACAGCGCATGTGCTAGCCCACGCATGTGATGTGGTGGTCTACTAATCAAACATCTACGTACGTATGAGAACGTACGTACTCATCGTACTACACGTCCCAACGTGCGCAACTAGGATCGTCATTATGTACGTACGCAACGTCACAACTTAATAATCAACCTGCTAGCTATATATATACTTACTTCAGCATTCAAGGGATCTCCAATGCAAGATTATCTTATGTCGTTGTTTAATCACCGCGATGGAATCGAGTGCTACTTTCTTGTATATATAAATGTATATATGCCCAAAGGAAGGGTAATTAACTAACAAATTTGACTGGCAGATGTGGGTAATACTATATTTGCCCCGAGATGAGAGTACGTTTTTAATATTAGACGACTCCTAGTCGTGACTGACGAGCAGCGGTGTATTAATTTGATATATGGCCTCGGCCAGCTAAGTGCAAGGATTAAACAAATCTGTGTATGTACTGCATCAAAGTGCTCAGCTCCAACTTTGAAATTAACACACTAGTGTACATACATATATATGCATGTTCTTGTGCGCGGCTAGGGATTGGTTGCTCATAGCTGTATGCGACTGTGTCTAATAAGAATTTGGAACCACATGTAATCGATCACTCATTATTAGACGATACAGTCAATATATATGGTCCAAATAAACTAGTTTTTACGAGGGAGTGATCTACTAAGCTAGAAATTACGTACTGATAAGCTTTTCCCTTTTTTTTTCCTTTTGGTGTATTACGGACCTGCAGTTTTAATTTATTACTAAAGCGAATAATAACAAAAATCTCCAACTGTTAAAATTCAAAAGGCAGAAAGAGACAACTTTGGAAACACACAAATATAATAGACCCTCAGCCCCCAATTCATTCATCCATATATAGTATATATCCGGAAATGCAAAGCATTTATTTGTAACGTGCAAATTCCCACAAATATAACGCAACTGTTTGTAGAGTATTTCACTTGGCCAAACCAACATTTATTAAATGATTTGCCAACATCTCTTCTGGGGACGGATTAAATAATACGAGATAGCCCATTCAGACGTACCCTCCAACGAGATGGACCAAATTAAACAAGTTTTTGTCTTTATATTGATATACCATACATAAAGGCCTTCTACGACCTTAATTTGTGGATGGAGTAACTGATATAGAAATGTAACACCCAGTTTGTAACCTATAATAAAAGAGGAGAAATTAGTTCCTTTATCTATATGTGTGTTATTTCTACTTACCATCATATGTGAACATCCCACTTACACAATTAAATAAATACCCCAAAGACACCTAAATAAATCTTGCATCATGCTGAGTTTTTACTTGATTGTGCATTGTGTTTAATAAAATAGATATGTCATTAACAACATATCAATGGATCCATAAAACATAATTTAAACCCTAACTTGAAAATAAAACCATGAGAATATAGAAAAGAAAGGGAAAGAGTATAGAATTTATAGAAAATATATATACATAAAAATAAGTATCTTCAAAGTCAGTACTTTAATGGCACAATATAAAAATTGAGGATGAATTTGCCACTAGAATGGAATTTTAAATTTGAAATCTAAAAGAATAAAAAGAAAACAAAATAGGAAAAAGAAAAGAAAAAGGAATTAAAAAAAGAAAACAACAGCCTGATGGGCCGGCCTCTCCATTTCGGCCCACCAGGAACCCTCCCCTCCGCGCGAGCCAAGATCGTCTCCGCGCATGTCTCCTGGCGTCTCCGTTGGTGGGACCGTGCTGTCATACACGGGTGTGTGGCTACGTTTCACTGCGGTGTGGGCCAACCCTGTAAAAGTCATCCCCTTCATCGTTCCTCTGTAATAGACCGCACGCATCACGCGCTCCGTTGAACGATCTCCCTGGAAATCGGAATTGACTCTGGGTATAAGAACTGTGCCGCCGTGTACTCGCCGTAGAAATTGAGAGCCGCGCTCAACTCCTTCTACTTCGACCAGAGCTCTGCGTCGTCGCCTGCTACCGTGCGCCCGTAGGAGAGAGAGACAGAGAGGAAGGGAGAGGCCTCAAGGTCTGTGCGACTGACGAAACGCAGAGCACACGGCGAAAACGAGGGCGGAAGCCTGGCTTGGGCGCTCCGCGGTGGTTCCATACGTCGGCGGTCATCTAGGCATCGCGTGTCGTGGAGCTGGCGCACCACCAGTGCGCTCCATCGCATAGAGCTTCCGTGGACAGCTCCACTCGCGCGATTGACACCGGTATGATAACGATATCGTAATTATCCATCGTTCCTGTACCGCACTAGATCAGGGTATACCTTATACCGGGGCTGGGGTCGACTGCTCGCCTGCGCGCCGCTCGTCTGCGCGTCGCTCGTCTGCTCGCCTGCGCACTGCTCGGCTCGCCTGCGCACTGCTCGCCTGCTCGCCGCACGCCGGGCAGCCAGGAAGAGAAAGGAAAAGGAATAGAAGGGCGCAGGGAGGAATAAACGTGGGTGACCGTCAGATCCTCGTGTGGACGGTCCAGATCAGGGGGAGCGTATCAATTGGGTTGGGATCACGAGCACCGTCCGATCGGGATCGGATGATGGTCATCACTCTAGGATTCATTAAACCGGGATCGTCAGATCTAGATCCGAGGGATCACACTGTGTACCGGTTCGCTGGAGTAGTGTTTTAATCTGGAGCGCCCATATCCAATCCAACGACTAGTAAATCCCGATATCCCTTCGCCAAGCCAAAACTGCAGAATAGCCCCTCGGTTTCATTAAAAATCAACCCGCCATCCTACGTGATTATGCTCTGTGTCTATGGATTTTTGCCCCGAGCCCCCTGGCCTTTTATGAATTTGAGGCCCAGTCCAGAGATCGTTTAAATTGAATAAATGAAATAGAAAATAGATTTTTAATAGGAAAATAATTGCTAGAACTTCAATAATTCATAGAAAATGCATATGAACTCCAAATTACTTCATTCCAGTTCCCAAAATTTTGTAATTTTATTCTCTAACACTTAGTATCTCTGTTTTATCGTGACAACAGTAAGAAAATTAATCCCACACTTAATCCTATTTAAAACACATGAAACCTTTGAAAATTCATAACTTAAATTCTATAACTCCAAAAATTATGATTTCTGTTCCTAGGATGTTAATGTGTAGATTATTACTGTGTATTTTGTATATATGTTTGGTGTAATGTTAATTTCTCTATATGCACTGTGCTTGTTTGTATTGTGGCGAGTAGAAGAGCCCGTGACCGAGGATCCTGGTGAGCAGCAGGTTGAAGTAGCTGAGCAGGAGCTCATTGAAGGCAAGTTGTGCCCTTGACCACTTTTTACCCAATAATGTTCTTTAATATCATTTATTCATGCATAGGTTAATTTTGATGGGACCCAATAGGTTACCCTAGATTGTTTATCTCATTACCTTGTTTACCCCTGAATCACTTGGGTAGTTTGCTGTTGCTTTACATGGTTTTGGGATAATCATTTATCATATCTATGTTCCAATTCTTTTGTTATTCTATTTATGTTCATGTTAAGATCATTAATGTTAATTGAAACATAGAGCTTAACTTGAGAAACACGTGCCACCACAAGGGTTTAATGGGAAGCCCTTGGCTGACTAATTAGGAAAGCTAGTGGAAGACTACCTTACCCGAAAGGGGCAAGGGCAGTAGTCAGTGTAGGGAGGTCCTTGGTTGATTTTGCTGCGGTGGTGGTCAGGCAAGAACCCTGCATTGGAGCTTCCTATAAACTGTAGCGGGTTTTCGGAAGCTAGTGGAACTTTGTAAAGGCCTCGTAGTGTTGCCCTGTCGCGCTTCCTAGGTAGAGGTGTATGGGAGTCGCGACCCCTTGGCAGATGGGTAACATGACTTGTGGGTAAAGGGTACAACCTCTGCAGAGTGTAAAACTGGTATACTAGCCGAGCTCACGGTCATGAGCAGCTCAGGACTCTCTGATGATTAAATTATGGAACTTAAATTCAATTTTGTCATTTGCATATATGCATGGGTTTATTATTAATTTTGTTCTATTATTTATTAAGGTTTGGTATTTACTTACACTTAGTAACTGCTAATAAAATTTTGACCAACTAATTAAAAGCAATGCTCAGCTTTAACCATTCTCTTTGATAAGCCTTACACTCCATGAGCTCCCACCTTTGGTGAGTTCATGTCACATTATTCCCCACAACTTGTTGAGCGATGATCATGTGTGAGCTCACCCTTGCTGTCTCACACCCCCACAGGAGAAGAGCAGGTGGTTCAGGAGGAGCCACAAGGCGAGGAGTATGATCTGATCTAGGTGGCGTTTCTCAGTTGACATTGGCGCCAACGATCCTTAGTTCGTTTCATGTTTATTCTTTTATTTTGTAATAAGTCTTCCGCTATGTAATAAATACTCTGATGTTTTATGACATTTATCTCTATACACTCTGTTATTATATATGTTGTCTTCTTGGCGCATGTATGAGATGCACCTGGCTTGTTCCTTAAAGCCGGGTGTGACAGAAGTGGTATCAGAGGAAATGTTAACTGTAGGACGAAACCTAGATAGAAATGGACAAACCCTTACCTACTTACCTTACTCTGATTCTTTCTTATCTTATCTTGATCCTGTCTCACCTTCTACCGTTCTACTCTGATTATTCTTACCTTTTCTATTCTAAGACAAGATGGATTTCACACCTTGGAATCCTACATTTATGAACTTTTTTTAGAGATAGGAAACCCAAGACAAAATTAAAACTATTTTCTCTATTAAAAATGTTGGTTGATTGTTCTGATGATCAATGCCTGATTTGATTCTTTGATTGATTGAAATAGTATAGACGGGCATCTTAGCATGTACCACCATAAGGTAATGAATTAACTTTAGTAGGTGACGCACTAATCTACTTAGCTAATAAATCCCCCGCAGTAACATTTCTCGTAATTACTCGTCTTGTCTACAATTCTTCCTTTCTTACCCTGTATTTCTAACCCAGATGGGCTACCCCTATAGTGTTATAAGAGAGCACTATAGCCGTGATCCTTGGTATGTCGTGGTTAAGAAAGGCAAAGGCAGTATATTCACTGTGCTAAGGGAACCTTAGAACTCACCAGTTCCAGAGGAGAAAGAATTGAAGTTGGAATTGCAGCAACTACCACCATCAGACTAGCGACATTCTTAGTAGATAAGAAGTTTGTTGGTGACAACATCTGTGTGGTTAAGAATTTTCCGGATGTCTTTCCAGAGGAGTTACCAGGGATGCCACCAGATATGGAAGTTGAGTTTGTCATAGATCTCTTACCTGGAACTGCTCCTATTTCTAAACGGCCATATAGGATGTCTGTAAAAGAGTTAAAAGAATTCAAGAAGCACTTAACGGACTTGCAAGAGACTAGGTACGATCACCTTGGGGAGCACCAGTACTGTTTGTACAAAAGAAGAACGGATCACAGCGGATGTGTGTGGATTATAGGTCCCTTAACGATGTTATCGTGAAGAACAAGTACCCGTTACCCCGCATTGAGGATTTATTTGATCGGATGAGAGATGCTAGGGTATTCTCGAAGATTGATCTCCGATCGGGTTACCATCAAATGAAGATTAGGCCATCGGATAATTCCAAGACGGATTTCTCGACCCGATATGGTTTATATGAGTTCACCATTATGTCATTTGGACTAACTAATGCACCAGCCTATTTTATGGATCTGAAGAATAAGGTGTTCATGGAGTATTTGGACAGATTCGTCGTAGTATTTATCGACGATATTCTTATCTATTCTAAGAGTGATAGTGATCATGAGGAACATTTGAGAATGGTGCTACAGAAGCGACGAGATAATCAACTCTACGCCAAGTATAGCAAATGCGAGTTTTGGATTAGCGAGGTGCCCTTTCTTGGACATATCATTTCTAATGGAAGGATTTCAGTGGATCCTGCTAAAGTCAAGGAGATAGTGGTGTGGAGCATACCCACTACAGTTATGGAGATTCAGAGTTTCTTGGGGCTTGCAAGATATTATCGGAGATTTATTGAAGGATTTTCTAAGATTGCTAAACCTATGACTTCGCTTCTGGAGAAAGGCCGAGAATTTAAGTGGGACGAGAAGTGCCAAGACAGCTTTGATCAATTGAAGAAGAGATTGATGTCACCACCAGTGTTGGTTATGCCAGACCTACAGAAAGGATTTGATATTTATTGTGATGCATGTGGCCAAGGCTTAGGATGTGTGCTCATGCAAGAAGGACATGTGATCGCCTATGCGTCTCGTCAGTTACAGAAACATGAATTGAACTACCCCACCCATGACTTGGAATTGGCAGCCGTTGTGCATGCGCTTAAGATTTGGAGACATTATATCATGGGGACCAAGTGCCAAGTATATACGGATCATAAGAGTTTGAAGTATATATTCACTCAGAAGGATCTCAACCTTAGGCAACGCCGTTGGTTGGAGCTTATTAAGGATTATGATTTAGAGATTCACTATCACCCGGGCAAGGCGAATTTGGTTGCAGATGCCTTGAGTCGAAAGGAGCATGTTCATTCAGCTATTGTTGCCCAGCTACCCGACGAGATTGTTGAGGATTTCAGGAGACTTAACCTGGGGATAGTTGCTCACACTGAAGGAGTTACTATTGATGTGGAACCTACTTTGGAGCAAGAAATCCGCAAAGGTCAAATTAGTGATGCTAAAATACAAGAGATCAAGGATCTGATTACTGAAGGTCGAGTTCCGGAATTTACGGAAGATGAGCAAGGCACCGTATGGTTCAAGGACATGATATGTGTTCCCGACATTGAAAACCTTCGTGAGACTATTTTAAAGGAGGCCCACGACTCGGATTATTCTATTCATCCTGGTAGTACCAAGATGTATCAGGATTTGAAGCAAAAGTATTGGTGGTATGGATTGAAGAGAGATGTGGTCGCACATGTGGCTATGTGCGATGTTTGTCAAAGAGTTAAGGCTGAACATCAGAGGCCAGCTGGACTATTGCACCCACTGAAGATACCCGAGTGGAAGTGGGAAGAGATTGGTATGGATTTCATTACTGGATTGCCTCACACCCAAAAAGGATATGATGCTATATGGGTGATTGTGGATAGTTTGACTAAAGTGGCTCACTTCATTCCTATAAAGACTACTTATAAAGGTTCTCAGCTAGCAGAGTTATATATGGCTCGGATTGTGTGTTTGCATGGAGTACCAAAGAAGATCGTGTCTGATCGAGGTTCACAGTTTACCTCAAGATTTTGGAGAAGCTTTCATGAGAACATGAGCACGAAGTTGAATTTCAGTACGGCTTATCACCCTCAGACTGATGGATAGACCGAAAGAACTAATCAAGTATTAGAAGATATGTTGAGAGCTTGTGCCCTTCAGCATGGAGGAAGTTGGGATAAAAGTCTACCTTATGCTGAGTTCTCTTATAATAATAGTTATCAGGCCAGTCTGAAAATGTCACCTTTTGAAGCTTTGTATGGGAGGAAGTGCAGGACTCCTTTGTATTGGGATCAAACTGGAGAAAGACAGTTCTTTGGGCCTGAACTGATTCAAGAAGCAGAAGAGCAAGTCCGTATAATTCAAGAGAATTTGAGAGTGGCTCAAACCAGGCAAAAGAGCTATGCTGATAATAGAAGGAGACCACTGGAATTTGAAGAAGGAGATTATGTGTATCTCAAGGTGTCACCACTTCGTGGAATGAGGAGATTCAAAGTTAAGGGCAAATTGTCCCCACGCTACATTGGACCATTCTTGATCTTTAGGCGAGTTGGGGAGATGGCATACCAACTCGAGTTACCTGCTACTCTATCGGATGTGCATAATGTGTTCCACGTGTCTCAACTGAAGAAGTGTCTCCGTGTCCCTGAGGAACAGTTACCAATGGAAGAACTTAGTGTTCAAGGTGATTTGACTTACACGGAGTACCCGATCAAGATTTTGGATACATTGACTCGAGTTACAAGGAATAAGGTGATAAAGATGTGTAAAGTGCAATGGAGTCACCACGGAGAAGATGAAGCAACATGGGAAAGAGAAGAAGAGCTTCGCATCGATTTTCCCCACCTTTTCCCTAGATCTTCCTAAATCTCGAGGACGAGATTATTTTTAAGGGGGGTAGGATTTGTAACACCCAGTTTGTAACCTATAATAAAAGAGGAGAAATTAGTTCCTTTATCTATATGTGTGTTATTTCTACTTACCATCATATGTGAACACCCCACTTACACAATTAAATAAATACCCCAAAGACACCTAAATAAATCTTGCATCATGCTGAGTTTTTACTTGATTGTGCATTGTGTTTAATAAAATAGATATGTCATTAACAACATATCAATGGATCCATAAAACATAATTTAAACCCTAACTTGGAAATAAAACCATGAGAATATAGAAAAGAAAGGGAAAGAGTATAGAATTTATAGAAAATATATATACATAAAAATAAGTATCTTCAAAGTCAGTACTTTAATGGCACAATATAAAAATTGAGGATGAATTTGCCACTAGAATGGAATTTTAAATTTGAAATATAAAAGAATAAAAAGAAAACAAAATAGGAAAAAGAAAATAAAAAGGAATTTAAAAAAAAAGAAAACAACAGCCTGATGGGCCGGCCTCTCCATTTCGGCCCACCAGGAACCCTCCCCTCCGCGCGAGCCAAGATCGTCTCCGCGCATGTCTCCTGGCGTCTCCGTTGGTGGGACCGCGCTGTCATACACGGGTGTGTGGCTACGTTTCACTGCGGTGTGGGCCAACTGTCACACCCGGTTTTAGAAGGCAAACCGAATGCGAACCATGTACGTGCCAGGATCAGTTATTCACGTACACAGCAGTTACATAATATGGACATCATCACACAGTGCTCAAAATAGTATTAATAAGGGAAATAGTCGATTACATCATACGTCTGAGACGTCCATATAGTTCTTACAATAAATCAAAGTGCGGAAAAGAAACATAGATAACGCGGCCTTCACAGGCAGCCGACTGGGGGGTTGCCGCTAACCCACACCTAGAACTCGTCGTAGTCCTGGAACTCCTGGAAGTCTCCTTCCACAGCTTCATCTTCGCCTGAGCAGTGGTTGCAATGCTGACAACCTGGGGGGGGGGGGGTTGGTGTGTAGAGCAAGGGTGAGTACACATCAACATACTCAGCAAGTATCCTGTTTGGCTGTAGTGGACTAGCTTTATGTGGGGATAAGTCAAGCAGTTGCTTTTAGTTGGTCAGGTTATTACTTACTAGTAGAAAGCCAGGTTTTAACATTAACCCAAGTTATTAGCCCAATGTATCCTTTCCAAACGGAAAGAATACCACTTACCAATACCATAATCGTAATCAGAACCATCAATCTCATTGTCACCTGTACCAAAGTATCTCTGATCAAGTATCACTAATCTCTGGAGCTCCCTTGGCCGCTCATAACCGTGAGCACGGCTGATATATCAGTTTTCAAACACTCTGCAGAGGTTGTGCACTTTACCCACAAGCCGTGATTCCCTCTCTGGCCCGGGCTTGCAAGACCCTTATTCACTCCCGAGGTGAATGGCCAAGGATTCACTACGAAGCCTTTACAAAGATTCCCCGGGGCTGTAGCCACCTGTTAGGTTTCCTAAATGTACCGCACTCCTCCCCAAGGGACAAATCAACCTTGGCAGAGCGAGCCGCATACACCGAGCCCCATTGACGGCACGACGGCGAAGCGAACTACACCCCGGATCCTCTAATTATTCAGCTAAGGGCACCCCATTCCACCCTCATGGTTGCACTGTTTTCCCGGGCGATCATCCATTGAACAGGTCCTTACAGAGAGGCACTCGAGAAACCGCTCGAGTCCCCTTAAATGCCACAAGTATAATCATAAATAAGAACGGGAAAACAGCGTATCATAGATAACCACATCATGTTCATTGATTAAAGTTGAGCAATAGCATCAAACTAAGCAGTAATAATCCGACCCAAATAGGTAAACAAGGACATGGATAACAAAAAGCTAGTCAATCCTTAGGTATAAATGTGTGATGCGGGAGGTGAATTAAAGAATGATTAGGACAGAGATAGGTCAAAGGACACTTGCCTCCACCAACCGACTGCTGCTCAGGGGCTTCTCCTGCGAATTCCTCGGGCTCTTCGACCGGATCGTTCTCTATGCGAGCGCAAACATACATACATCCATCCACATATTTAATACAAAAGAACAGTACACCATACAAGGGAACAAATAAAGCGAATATGCATCAAGTATGACATTTGACATTGCATTTGTTATGGTTAGAAAGAAACGGGAAAAGGGTCTCGCAGGGGGGTTAAAGTTTATGCACTAATGATTAGTTAAATTATGCACTCTAGTTTCAATAGGTTCCTAACAAAAGAATTCTGTTATATGCACTAGTGGGAACCTAATCATTTTAAGTTGATTAACATTGCACGGGATAAACAATTAACTGAATGAATCAACTAGCGCAACGAAATTCTAAATTAAACTTCTCATTTCCATAGCATGAACCATGATTAGTCTACCCAAAATAAGGTAATTATGATCACAGAAAGTAAATAAAATAAAATAAAAAAAATAAAAAAATAGGGGGGGCGGTTGAACCGGCCCTAGGGCGGTTGAACCGGCCGGCTGGGCGAGCGGCTGGGCCGGCCAGGGGCGCGGCCGAACCAGCGGGCAGGGGGCGGCTGGCGGGCGGCCAGGGGCCAGGGGCGGCCGAGGGCGCGGCCAGGGCGGGCCGGGGGCGCGGCTGGGCGCGGTCGAGGCTGGCCAGGCGCGGCTGGGGCCAGGGCGCGGCCGACGGCTGGGCTGGGGGCGGCCAGGGGCGCGGCCAGGGGTGGCCGGGCGGCTGGGCTGCCAAGGGGAGGGAGGAGGGGAGAGGGGAGAGGGAGGGAGGAGAGGGAAAGGGGGGGGGGCTCACCGGCGATGGGCGGCCGACGGCGAGGGCGGCGGCCGAGCAGGGGGCGGCGGCGGTTAGGGCAGAGGGGTAGGGGCGGCGGCTTAGGGAGAGAGAGGGAAAATGAGAGGGAGAGAGAGAGGGAGAGGGAATTGGGGAAAAAAGGGGAGGTGGGGGGGGGGGGGGCGGCTGGGCCTGCCAAGGCCCAAGAGGGGGGGGCGCGCAGGGGGCTTGGGCCGGCCAAGGGGCGGCTGGGCCGGCCAAGGAGTCCATGGCGCGGGAGAGAGGGAAAGGGGAAGAGGGAGAGAGAAAGAAAGAGAAAGAAAAAGAAAAGATTATTTCCCTGTTTTCGAAATCCGATCTTCCTAGATGAATGCATTTGCACTTTCAAACAATCAAAGAATGCATAGCTCGGCATGGTGCATCAAACAACATAAAGTATTTTTTTTAGAGTTTTTCTTTACACGGGAATTCCAAACCGAATCCCGCTAGCTTTGGAAAAAGTCAAGGTCTAGCGAGGGCAAAAAGAAAAAGAAAAGGTAACGCCCGAATTTGGCGAGTAAAGAAAAGAAAAAAATCAACTGCAAAATTCGGGGCGTTACAAACCTATCCCCCTTAAAAGAATCTCGCCCTCGAGATTCAGGGCTGGCTAGCAAAGAGCTCTGGGTACTTGGCCACTAGATCATCTTCACGCTCCCAGGTTGCTTCTTCCTCAGAGTGGTGATTCCATCTGACTTTGCACATTCTGATGGTCTTCCTTCGGGTGACTCTGTCTGCAATCTCAAGGATCTGAGCTGGCTTCTCAACATAGGTCAAGTCCTCCTGGACCTCAAGACCTTCCACTGGCAACTGCTCTTCTGGCACACGCAAGCACTTCTTCAACTGAGACACATGAAAGACATCATGCACAGCAGACAAATTCTCTGGCAGGCTGAGCTGATAAGCCACTTCTCCACGCTTTGAGAGGATCTGGTACGGACCAATGTAGCGGGGTGCTAGCTTGCCTTTCACTCCGAATCTTCTGACTCCTCTGATCGGTGACACTTTCAGATAGACAAAGTCTCCGACTTCAAAACTCAGCTCTCTTCTTCTTGTGTCTGCATAGCTTCGCTGCCTCGATTGCGCTATCTTCAGATTCTCTCGGACCATCTTGATGTTCTCTTCGGCTTCAAGCAGAATGTCTGGCCCAAACACTTGCTTCTCTCCAGGCTGATCCCATTGCAACGGAGTTCTACAACTCCTTCCATAAAGCGCCTGAAACGGTGACATCTTCAAACTGGCCTGGTAACTGTTGTTATAGGAAAACTCTGCATAAGGCAATCGCTTGTCCCATCCGGACTGATCTTGCAACGCACAGGCTCTCAACATATCTTCGAGAATTTGATTGGTCCTTTCAGTCTGGCCATCTGTCTGCGGGTGATAAGCTGAACTGAAATTCAGATGTGTGCCCAAGGCTTCATGCAACTGCTGCCAGAAATGAGAGGTGAACTGCGTTCCTCTGTCTGACACTATCTTCTTTGGCACACCATGAAGACAAACGATCCGAGACATATACAACTCTGCCAATACTGCACTGTTGTAGCTGGTCTTGACAGGTATGAAGTGGGCTGACTTGGTCAAACGGTCCACCGCTACCCAAATAGAATCGTAGCCGGCTCGAGTGCGAGGCAATCCGACTATGAAATCCATACCAATTTCATCCCATTTCCACTGAGGGATCTGCAACGGTTGCAACAATCCAGCTGGTCTCTGGTGCTCTGCCTTAATTCTTCGACAACTATCGCACCTAGCCACATGCTCTGCGATTTTCCTCTTCATTCCGTACCACCAGAATTTCTTCCTCAGATCCTGATACATCTTCTCACTACCAGGGTGAATCGAATAGGCTGTCTCATGAGCTTCCTTGAGGATCAACTCTCGAATAGACTGGACATTGGGAACACATAAGCGGTCTTTGAACCATATCACGCCTTCAGCATCTTCTCGAAAATCTTTGCCTCTGCCATCTAGAATCAATCGCCGAATCTCACTGATCTTTTCATCATTCTTCTGCGCTTCTTTGATTTCTCGCTCCAAGGTAGGTTCCAATTCAACTGTGACTCCTCGCGAATTGTTCAGAAACCCGAGACTCAACCTGTCGAACTCCTTGGCCAACTCATAAGGCATCGGGCGAGCGACCATCAGATTGACTTGACTCTTTCTGCTCAAAGCATCTGCCACTACGTTTGCTTTGCCTGGATGGTAATGAATCTCCAACTCATAGTCTTTGATCAGCTCTAACCATCTTCGTTGCCTCATGTTCAGCTCTGTCTGAGTGAATATGTACTTCAGACTCTTGTGATCTGTGTAAACATCGCATTTCTGTCCATACAGATAGTGCCTCCATGTCTTCAGTGCGTGAACCACTGCTGCCAACTCTAGATCATGGATTGGGTAGTTCTTCTCATGAACCTTCAGCTGTCGGGACGAGTAAGCCACAACTCTTCCCTCTTGCATCAACACGCATCCCAAACCTGTGTAACAAGCATCACAATACACCGAGAAGGGCTTGTGCACATCAGGCAAGACTAGGACAGGCGCTGTAGTCAACTTCTCTTTCAGCGCTTCAAAGGCCTCTTGACATTTCTGGGTCCATTTGAACTCAACCTTGTTGCCTAGCAACGCTGTCATTGGCTTCGCAATCTTCGAAAACCCTTCAATGAATCGCCGATAGTATCCGGCCATTCCAATGAAACTCTTGATTCCTCGAGCATCTGTTGGCGCTTTCCAGTTCAGAATGTCTGCCACTTTCTTCGGATCCACAGCCAATCCTTCCTTGTTGATTATGTGACCCAAGAACAGGACTTCACTGATCCAGAACTCACACTTACTCAACTTTGCATACAACTGGTGCTCTCGCAATCTCTGCAATACCATCCTCAAATGATCTGCGTGCTCTTCTTCGCTTTGGGAATAAATCAGAATGTCATCAATGAATACCACCACAAACTTATCAAGGTACTCCATGAATACACTGTTCATCAGATTCATAAAGAACGCTGGTGCATTGGTCAAACCAAAAGACATCACTGTGAACTCATACAAACCATACTTGGAAATGAATGCCGTCTTCGGAATGTCCGAAGGTCGGATCCTGAGCTGATGATAACCTGACCTCAGATCAATCTTGGAGAACACGCTGGCTCCTCTCAACTGGTCGAACAGATCCTCTATTCTGGGCAAGGGATACTTGTTCTTGATCGTGACCTCATTCAAAGCTCGATAATCGATGCACATCCTCTTGGTGCCATCTTTCTTTTCCACAAATAAGACAGGGGCGGCCCAAGGCGAGGTGCTTGGCCGAATGTAACCTTTCTCTGACAGCTCATCAATCTGCTTTTTAAGCTCAACCAACTCTGGTCCGGATATTCTGTAAGCTCTCTTAAAGATGGGGGCGGTTCCAGGAAGAAGCTCTATGGCAAACTCAACTTTCCGCTCTGGTGGCATACCCGGTAAATCCTTTGGAAACACATCTGGGAATTCAGACACAACCTTGATACTCTCAACTGGATCTGCTTCACTGCTATCGACAGCCATCTGATAACAACTTCCTTTCTTCGGCTCAGGTGGGACTAACTCGGTCACCACTTCCTTTCCTAGTGGGGACACCAACTTGATTGTCCTTTTATCACAACTGATAACTGCCTGATACTTATCTAACCAATTCATCCCTAAGATGACATCTATTCCCTGAGTACCCATTACTATAAGGTTGGCGGGAAACGCTATCCCCCTTATTTCCACACTTATATTTAAACAAATGCTATCAGCTCGAATTCTACCACCAGCTGAGTCAATTTGAATGGGGGTTGACATGGTAGTAGTTGGAAGATTATGTGCTTCTACCCATGATGCAGTAATGAAAGAATGCGTTGCTCCAGTATCAAATAACACTTCTGCAATATGGGAGTCGACTGGGAACATACCTACTATCATGCCGGGGGTCTCCTGAACTGCTTCAGCCTCCAAGTGATTCAATCTTCCATGATTATAGCGCTGTTGAGGGCGGTTGCCTGCTCCAGGCTGAGACACATTCTGCTTTGCTGGGGCATTGGGGCCTGACTGCTGCTGGGCTGCCTTCTTCGGACATTGCATCACCCAATGGCCCTGCTCTCCACAGTGGAAACATGCCCTGTTTCCAACCTGAGCTGGTGCTGCCTGACTGTTCTGCTGGTTTGCTGGGGCAGGAGGACGGGGTGCTTGCTGATTCTGCCTTTGAAACTGACCTCCTGACTGATTGCTCTGACGGTTCTGGTACTGATGCTGAGGATACTGCCTTTGGAACTGCTGATGCTGCTGACGCTGCTGAGGTGGACGCTGGTTCTGCCTGAACTGCTGAGGTTGATTGCCTGAAAAACGAGGGCGGCTGCTGCTTCCAGGCTGGGGTCCACTGATCTTGCGCTTACGATCTTCCATCTCCTTACGCTTCCTTTCTGTCATGATCGCTCTATCAATCAGGTGCTGGAATGTCGGGAAGGTGTGATTCATCAGTTGATACTGCAGGGGGTCGACCAAGCCTCTCAGAAAACGGTATTGTCGCTTGGCGTCAGTGTTGACATCCTCAGGAGCATAGCGAGACAATTGCAGAAACCTGTCTCGATACTCACTGACAGATGATGACCCTTGCTTAAGGGCCAGGAACTCCTCCTTCTTCACTGTCATCAGACCTGCAGGCACGTGGTACTGACGAAAGCTACCTCTGAATTCTTCCCAGGTGATGGTGTCGGGGTTGGCATGGGTGGCGAGGTAAGACTCCCACCATGATTGGGCTGCTCCTCTCAACAGACGGGGACCATACAAGACTTTCTCCCTGTCATCACACTGAGCGGTATGCAACTCCCGCTCCACAGTGCGCAGCCAATCTTCAGCATCCATGGGGTCAGAAGAGTGAGCGAACGTTGGGGGATGACCTCTCATGAATTCAGCACGCTTGTCTCTGGGCATCTGAGGCATCTGAGGCTGGGGTGGTGCTTGCTGCTGTTGCTGCTGCTGCTGCTGCTGAATGGCGGCCAGAGTCTGACCGATGGCCTGAACTGCCTGAGTCTGCATCAAAAACATTTGCTCGATCGACATCGGGGGCGGGGGCGGCAGCTGCTGCTGCTGGGGCGCCTCATCTTGTTGACCGGCTTGCTCCTGCTGAGCACGCCTTCCTCCTCTGCGCCTCTTCTCTGACATCTGCAGAATGCAACCACACATCAGAACTGATCTGGCAAATCTTGCAGCATAAGAAAAGAGTATAGAATTCTTCAACAGCACTGAGCAGGTGAGCATCTTCACTGATCTCCAACACAGACCACACAGCTTCTCAGATCAAGAGGAAAGTGGAATAAAAGGTTTCCCAACTATATAACTAACTCCATTAACATAATATGTAAACCAAAATGCAGGGGATACCCACACTCTGGTGACAATCATTACAAAGATCCAAACCAAACATAGTTCATCATGACAAACATAAATGCACAGGATATAGCAAACTACCCTGTCTAACTAAGACTAACTAAGACCGAGATTAACGCTAAGACTAAAGCTTCTATGCATATATTTCGTATTAATTACAAGATCCAACTCTAGCGATCTATGGTTCTAGATTTATCTTGGTCTTGCAGTCGGGATTGCCATAAGGCTGGTGTCCACGCTGAGGTGAGCGGTACGGGTGCTGAGTCCCGACGGGAGCGGGGGAACCACCATCCAGATGACGACGTTCCGCGCGCTCAGCCCGCAGCAGGGCGATCTCAGCACGAGCCCTACTCAGCTCGTCTAATGCATGGTCCAGCTCCGTGTTTAGCACGGCGGCTAGGTTGACTGTGCTGCTCAACCTAGGATTGCCCTCACCGACAGGTGAGACAATCACGCCTCCTGTGCTGCCAGATGGACGGCGGGGGTAATACTTCAGGTCAAGACCGTCAGCTGCCCCACCGAAAACCGAGCAGTAGTGCGAAAGCGCACGCCGTGCAGCATCTTGCATGGCTGCCTCAGCTGAGTCCCGTTCAGAGATAGAATAGTGCTCTGAGCAGGCCTCTGCACCCTGGAGACTGTCCTCCGGGCAGCGCACCAAGCAAGTCGCCTCCCAGCGGTCCGGGTAGACCCCGCGACTATGCTGGTAGACCACACAGCGATACTCGACGGACCAAGTATGCCGGTCAAATGCCCGACATAGCAGGGTGTCGAGCGCATCGTGGAAGTGACACCCGCGAGCAGCGTCGCGAGTGATGGGTCGAGCAACCCATCCTTCCGGCTCAGGGTTAGCAGAGAAGTCGGTGTCGTGGCTCGAGCTGTCGTCGCCATCTCCGTCGTCTGGGTCTCCTCCAGCAGCTACTCCAGAAGCTGGGGCGCCCAGTGGTGGTGCAGGGGGCGCCTCCAGAGGAAGCACAGGAGAGCAGCTCCTCACAGACTCTATCTCCTGGTGGAGCGAGAACGAAGAGCCCTGCTGCTCCTGTCGTCGACGTTCCCGCTCCTCACGCAGGCGGTGGTGTAGTCTCTCCAAGTGGCTGGACTGTCCGGCCACGGGACGGCGAAGCGGACGCTCAGCAAGGCGGGAGGGTAAGAAGGGGATGACGGACTTTCGTGCAGTGTGTCTAAGTCGAGCCATCTACAAAAGACATCGCAAGCAAAAGGGTGAGAACATAATTAATATGACCAGCAAGTAATAAGTAAATGAAGGATCAGAATGAAACACAATTTTTTAGCAAGGTATAATATATAGTAGAACATAGGTTTGGTCGGTAGGACCAACTTTTGAAGAGATATCAAAGTCAAGGTAGGGACAGAGGTCTATAGTCCTTAGAACGACCATTCTACTCTAGGTTAGCGGTCCTACAATCAGCACAGCTTTGATACCACTTATGTCACACCCGGTTTTAGAAGGCAAACCGAATGCGAACCATGTACGTGCCAGGATCAGTTATTCACGTACACAGCAGTTACATAATATGGACATCATCACACAGTGCTCAAAATAGTATTAATAAGGGAAATAGTCGATTACATCATACGTCTGAGACGTCCATATAGTTCTTACAATAAATCAAAGTGCGGAAAAGAAACGTAGATAACGCGGCCTTCACAGGCAGCCGACTGGGGGGTTGCCGCTAACCCACACCTAGAACTCGTCGTAGTCCTGGAACTCCTGGAAGTCTCCTTCCACAGCTTCATCTTCGCCTGAGCAGTGGTTGCAATGCTGATAACCTGGGGGGGGGTTTGGTGTGTAGAGCAAGGGTGAGTACACATCAACATACTCAGCAAGTATCCTGTTTGGCTGTAGTGGACTAGCTTTATGTGGGGATAAGTCAAGCAGTTGCTTTTAGTTGGTCAGGTTATTACTTACTAGTAGAAAGCCAGGTTTTAACATTAACCCAAGTTATTAGCCCAATGTATCCTTTCCAAACGGAAAGAATACCACTTACCAATACCATAATCGTAATCAGAACCATCAATCTCATTGTCACCTGTACCAAAGTATCTCTGATCAAGTATCACTAATCTCTGGAGCTCCCTTGGCCGCTCATAACCGCGAGCACGGCTGATATATCAGTTTTCAAACACTCTGCAGAGGTTGTGCACTTTACCCACAAGCCGTGATTCCCTCTCTGGCCCGGGCTTGCAAGACCCTTATTCACTCCCGAGGTGAATGGCCAAGGATTCACTACGAAGCCTTTACAAAGATTCCCCGGGGCTGTAGCCACCCGTTAGGTTTCCTAAATGTACCGCACTCCTCCCCAAGGGACAAATCAACCTTGGCAGAGCGAGCCGCATACACCGAGCCCCATTGACGGCACGACGGCGAAGCGAACTACACCCCGGATCCTCTAATTATTCAGCTAAGGGCACCCCATTCCACCCTCATGGTTGCACTGTTTTCCCGGGCGGTCATCCA
Organism: Zea mays; assembly: GCF_902167145.1. Taxonomy (NCBI): domain Eukaryota; kingdom Viridiplantae; phylum Streptophyta; class Magnoliopsida; order Poales; family Poaceae; genus Zea; species Zea mays. Next base: position 28,317,513 of record NC_050098.1, on the reverse strand, counting down.
TTGAACAGGTCCTTACGGAGAGGCACTCGAGAAACCGCTCGAGTCCCCTTAAATGCCACAAGTATAATCATAAATAAGAACGGGAAAACAGCGTATCATAGATAACCACATCATGTTCATTGATTAAAGTTGAGCAATAGCATCAAACTAAGCAGTAATAATCCGACCCAAATAGGTAAACAAGGACATGGATAACAAAAAGCTAGTCAATCCTTAGGTATAAATGTGTGATGCGGGAGGTGAATTAAAGAATGATTAGGACAGAGATAGGTCAAAGGACACTTGCCTCCACCAACCGACTGCTGCTCAGGGGCTTCTCCTGCGAATTCCTCGGGCTCTTCGACCGGATCGTTCTCTATGCGAGCGCAAACATACATACATCCATCCACATATTTAATACAAAAGAACAGTACACCATACAAGGGAACAAATAAAGCGAATATGCATCAAGTATGACATTTGACATTGCATTTGTTATGGTTAGAAAGAAACGGGAAAAGGGTCTCGCAGGGGGGTTAAAGTTTATGCACTAATGATTAGTTAAATTATGCACTCTAGTTTCAATAGGTTCCTAACAAAAGAATTCTGTTATATGCACTAGTGGGAACCTAATCATTTTAAGTTGATTAACATTGCACGGGATAAACAATTAACTGAATGAATCAACTAGCGCAACGAAATTCTAAATTAAACTTCTCATTTCCATAGCATGAACCATGATTAGTCTACCCAAAATAAGGTAATTATGATCACAGAAAGTAAATAAAATAAAATAAAAAAAATAAAAAAACAGGGGGGGGGCGGTTGAACCGGCCCTAGGGCGGTTGAACCGGCCGGCTGGGCGAGCGGCTGGGCCGGCCAGGGGCGCGGCCGAACCAGCGGGCAGGGGGCGGCTGGCGGGCGGCCAGGGGCCAGGGGCGGCCGAGGGCGCGGCCAGGGCGGGCCGGGGGCGCGGCTGGGCGCGGCCGGGGCCGGCCAGGGCGCGGCCGAGGCTGGCCAGGCGCGGCTGGGGCCAGGGCGCGGCCGGCGGCTGGGCTGGGGGCGGCCAGGGGCGCGGCCAGGGGTGGCCGAGCGGCTGGGCTGCCAAGGGGAGGGAGGAGGGGAGAGGGGAGAGGGAGGGAGGAGAGGGAAGGGGGGGGGGCTCACCGGCGATGGGCGGCCGACGGCGAGGGCGGCGGCCGAGCAGGGGGCGGCGGCGGTTAGGGCAGAGGGGTAGGGGCGGCGGCTTAGGGAGAGAGAGGGAAAATGAGAGGGAGAGAGAGAGGGAGAGGGAATTGGGGAAAAAAAAGGGGAGGTGGGGGGCGGTTGGGCCTGCCAAGGCCCAAGAGGGGGGGGGCGCAGGGGGCTTGGGCCGGCCAAGGGGCGGCTGGGCCGGCCAAGGAGTCCATGGCGCGGGAGAGAGGGAAAGGGGAAGAGGGAGAGAGAAAGAAAGAGAAAGAAAAAGAAAAGATTATTTCCCTGTTTTCGAAATCCGATCTTCCTAGATGAATGCATTTGCACTTTCAAACAATCAAAGAATGCATAGCTCGGCATGGTGCATCAAACAACATAAAGTATTTTTTTAGAGTTTTTCTTTACACGGGAATTCCAAACCGAATCCCGCTAGCTTTGGAAAAAGTCAAGGTCTAGCGAGGGCAAAAAGAAAAAGAAAAGGTAACGCCCGAATTTGGCGAGTAAAGAAAAGAAAAAATTCAACTGCAAAATTCGGGGCGTTACACCAACCCTGTAAGAGTCATCCCCTTCATCGTTCCTCTGTAACAGACTGCGCGCATCGCGCGCTCCGTTGAACGATTTCCCTGGAAATCGAAATTGACTCTGGGTATAAGAACTGTGCCGCCGTGTACTCGCCGTAGAAATTGAGAGCCGCCGCGCTCAACTCCTTCCACTTCGACCAGAGCTCTGCGCCGTCGCCTGCTACCGTGCGCCCGTAGGAGAGAGAGACAGAGAGGAAGGGAGAGGCCTCAAGGTCTGTGCGACCGACGAAACGCAGAGCACACGGCGGAAACGAGGGCGGAAGCCTGGCTTGGGCGCTCCGCGGTGGTTCCATACGTCGGCGGTCATCTAGGCATCGCGTGTCGTGGAGCTGGCGCACCACCAGTGCGCTCCATCGCATAGAGCTTCCGTGGACGGCTCCGCTCGCGCGATTGACACCGGTATGATAACGATATCGTAATTATCCATCGTTCCTGTACCGCACTAGATCAGGGTATACCTTATACGGGGGCTGGGGTCGACTGCTCGCCTGCGCGCTGCTCGTCTGCTCGCCTGCGCACTGCTCGCCTGCGCGCCGCTCGTCTGCTCGCCTGCGCACTGCTCGGCTCGCCTGCGCACTGCTCGCCTGCGCGCCGCTCGTCTGCTCGCCTGCGCACTGCTCGCCTGCTCGCCGCACGCCGGGCAGCCAGGAAGAGAAAGGAAAAGGAATAGAAGGGCGCAGGGAGGAAGAAACGTGGGTGACCGTCGGATCCTCGTGTGGACGGTCCAGATTAGGGGGAGCGTATCAATTGGGTTGGGATCACGAGCACCGTCCGATCGGGATCGGATGATGGTCATCACTCTAGGATTCATTAAACCGGGACCGTCAGATCTAGATCCGAGGGATCACACTGTGTACCGGTTCACTGGAGTAGTGTTTTAATATGGAGCGCCCATATCCAATCCAACAGCTAGTAAATCCCGATATCCCTTCGCCGAGCCAAAACTGCAAAATAGCCCCTCGGTTTCATTAAAAATCAACCCGCCATCCTACGTGACTATGCTCTGTGTCTACGGATTTTTGCCCCGAGCCCCCTGGCCTTTTATGAATTTGAGGCCCAGTCTAGAGATCGTTTAAATTGAATAAATGAAATAGAAAATAGATTTTTAATAGGAAAATAATTGCTAGAACTTCAATATTTCATAGAAAATGCATATGAACTCCAAATTACTTCATTCCAGTTCCCAAAATTTTGTAATTTTATTCTCTAACACTTAGTATCTCTGTTTTATCGTGACAACTTTAAGAAAATTAATCCCACACTTAATTCTATTTAAAACACATGAAACCTTTGAAAATTCATAACTTAAATTCTATAACTCCAAAAATTATGATTTCTGTTCCTAGGATGTTAATGTGTAGATTATTACTGTGTATTTTGTATATATGTTTGGTGTAATGTTAATTTCTCTATATGCACTGTGCTTGTTTGTATTGTGGCGAGTAGAAGAGCCCGTGACCGAGGATCCTGGTGAGCAGCAGGTTGAAGTTGTTGAGCAGGAGCTCATTGATGGCAAGTTGTGCCCTTGACCACTTTTTACCCAATAATGTTTTTTAATATCATTTATTCATGCATAGGTTAATTTTGATGGGACCCAATAGGTTTATCTTATTACCTTGTTTACCCCTGAATCACTTGGGTAGTTTGCTATTGCTTTACATGGTTTTGGGATAATCATTTATCATATCTATGTTCCAATTCTTTTGTTATTCTATTTATGTTCATGTTAAGATCATTAATGTTAATTGGAACATAGAGCTTAACTTGAGAAACACGTGCCACCACAAGGGTTTAATGGGACGCCCTTGGCTGACTAATTAGGAAAGCTAGTGGAAGACTACCTTACCCGAAAGGGGCAAGGGCAGTAGGGGAGTGGTCAGTGTAGGGAGGTCCTTGGTTGATTTTGCTGCGATGGCGGTCAGGCAAGAACCCTGCATTGGAGCTTCCTATAAACTGTAGCGGGTTTTCGGAAGCTAGTGGAACTTTGTAAATGCCTCATAGTGTTGCCCTGCCGCGCTTCCTAGGTAGAGGTGTATGGGAGTCGCGACCCCTTGGCAGATGGGTAACATGACTTGTGGGTAAAGGGTACAACCTCTGCAGAGTGTAAAACTGGTATACTAGCCGAGCTCACGGTCATGAGCAGCTCAGGACTCTCTGATGATTAAATTATGGAACTTAAATTCAATTTTGTCATTTGCATATATGCATGGGTTTATTATTAATTTTGTTCTATTATTTATTAAGGTTTGGTATTTACTTACACTTAGTAACTGCTAATAAAATTTTGACCAACTAATTAAAAGCAATGCTCAGCTTTAATCATTCTCTTTGATAAGCCTTACACTCCATGAGCTCCCACCTTTGGTGAGTTCATGTCACATTATTCTCCACAACTTGTTGAGCGATGATCACGTGTGAGCTCACCATTGCTGTCTCACACCCCCCACAGGAGAAGAGCAGGTGGTTCAGGAGGAGCCACAAGGCGAGGAGTATGATCTGATCTAGGTGGCGTTTCTCAGTTGACATTGGCGCCAACGATCCTTAGTTCGTTTCATGTTTATTCTTTTATTTTGTAATAAGTCTTCCGCTATGTAATAAATACTCTGATGTTTTATGACATTTATCTCTATAAACTCTGTTATTATATATGTTGTCTTCTTGGCGCATGTATGAGATGCACCTGACTTGTTCTTAAAGCCAGGTGTGACAAGAAACAAAAAAAAATATTGGTGCTGCCGATTTTCCTCACTATAGCTAGCGATTTCTAAAAAGAGCAGGCGTCACTAATGTAAAATACGTGGATCCGGGCCAAGAACTGTCACGGTAAATGAGTACACATGGACGTACGGTCCCCTTACAAAAAAAAATCGCTAGTGTAAATTGGCTATTTTACACTTAATCAGCTGAGCAACTTGTGTCTCTGTGTCGCTACTACTTGCCTTGTTGCAGCTGACATGCATGCGTAGATCTTTTATATATCCACAAATCACCGCGTCACCGTCACGACGTAAAAAAACGTCACATCCCTCGACGAACGATTAGCAATCGCCTCGTATAGGCCACAGTACAAAATTGACCGCAATTAAGAAAAGATTTAACTGCATGCCAGAACCGTACACGGGAACCATCCGTCCGCGCAGTGAAGGCAGGCAGAAACCAAAACGGCAAACTGCTGCGGCGGGACAGTCACAGCTCACAGAGTCACAGGACAGAGGAGAAGAACGGATACCGTCGGCGCGCGGCCGTTAATTAGCGGGGTCGGACGGAACGGGCATGCAGACGCCGTTACGCTGCTCGATCGAGCGCGCGGCTAGGCAGGCTAGAGTTAGAGCCTAGCTAGAGGTGGTTCGCTCGCTGGCTTGCCTCGCCCTCGCGTGGTCGTCAAGCCAAAGAGAGGAAAAGCCGATATGCGTTCCCTTGGCTTTAGAGCTATATCCATCCATTCATGCATGCATGCATCACATGTGATGATGCTCCTCTCGTCAGACTCCAAACGCCGTGCCATTATAATAATTTCCTTCGTCACAATATATAGTACGTAATCTCTTTGAAAGGGCTGCCTATTCCGTGCACATATGTATTGATTGGTTAATCAGCTTTGTTAGCTTTTTTTATCCGTCTTCATTCCCGCCTTTATTTCTCTTCTTTCTTAGAACGGATCATGCATGGTCTAGATGCCTATTGCCTAACATATGTTAGTAACATATAGTAGTAGTAAGGTTTACCGGATATTGTTATCAACTTATAGTTGACACGTACCTAAGCACAATATTAGTACTCACTACTGAGAGAGAAGGTATAATATACCTTCGGTTTTTTTTTTCTTTAGCCCTTGTCACAGTCGTTGGGTCTGGAATTAATAAAAGCATTAGTTTAGGTGGAAGTCACTAACTATAATTAAAATTTTCCACTTCTTGAAAAAGGGCTTTGGTTTGATCACATCGCTACCAGAGTTACTTTAGAGTCGGTAGTGACTCACGTGTAAGTACCAGTTCACGTCGCTGTAAAGGGCATTGGTACTAGTTAAAGACACCAACTGATACTAATGCTTAGTGCGTTATCAACACCAGTTAAAGACAAAGTACTGATTAGTGTTTTCAACCGGTACTAATGAGTTAACATTAATAACAGTTGATGTCTTCAAATGGTGCTAATGTGCATGCTTTATAAACCCTCAACCTCCTCGAGCTGGCACCAAGAATAGAGGGGATCTTGGCACTATAAGGTTTAAGTTGAAATAGTTACTAGCTTTGTTTAGTCTGCCATCTCTCTAAAGAACGCCCCTCATTTAGTCTGCCATCTCTCTAAAGAACCCTTTATTATTGGTTCTTTCACGGACCAATACTAAATGTCCATTTTCAGTTCTCGACTAGATGTTCTTAGTATCGGTGCTTTGTAAGAATCGGTACTAGAGGCCCCTTTTAAATTTCCGCCTAGAGGTCTTTAATATCGATTCTTTGTAGGAACCGATACTAAAGTGTTCCCTCTATAACTCCAGTCTTTTCCATGCTCTTCTTATGCTCTTCTTCTTCCCATGCCCTCCTCAGTGAGCCCGTCGAGACTTCTCCCAGCACCGCCACTGTCCCTGCACTAAGAGCACTTTCTTACATCTTGTCAAGCGTGCTAACTCTCAAATATTTTTTTTCAAACAAAATAGAACATAGTTAGCATTTGCAAGGTGTTTTCAGTAAATATGTTTGCTTACTCTCATGCGTGTCACTTAGGCCTACATACAATGCATATGATTCAAACACCTAGTACACTAGATGAACGAGTTGTCTAATTAGTCGCCCCTCTTAATAGTTGACCATCTATCCTAATCCAATCACATACTTTATTTGCGTCTTGACCAGTAAAAAAGTGTCTTATCACTAAAAGAAATATGGCCTTTTATGACAATGAGTTTTCATCATAAAATATCACATTTATGTCACAAGATGGATTTTATGACATCTCTATGAAAAAAAGGTTTGTCACCTATCTTCCATAGCTAATCACTTTTTGTGACGTTTTGTTGCATTTCGTCATAAAATTAATGACAATATTGTTTTGTCATACTTTCTATGACATTCGAGTACCGTCACTAATCCATGCGAAATTGTCACAAATCATTGGTCCATATGGCGCCACATGGACATCATTTGTCATAAACCCTTTCATGGTGCTCATATGAATCTGACGTGGCAAAACATTATGGCATTTCATAATCTGACATGGTATGGTTTTATAACAAATTTTGCTGTCAAAGTTTACCGGATAGCCCAATGTCTAGTGGGCCTTGGCTGGTTATGTTGGGGTGTCCCATATGATTTTCATCCATATTTTATTTTGGATTTGCAGCCTACTATGTTTTAGCTAGCTCCGTTCCATTGGAGGCATAACTTTCATATATAGGCACATTTACCATTACACACATACAAACTTGAAGCCCATTTGACATGCTATATAAAACCCATCACACAAACATTTTAGATCAGATCACAAGTTTCACACAACAACAAACTTAATACAGGTTCTCAGATCCCATGAACATGATAAAAGTTACCAGCCAAAAATTGACAACGGTCTGGTCAAGAGCTACAAAATGCATACAGAACAATAGTGGTTTACTAGCATATATTGGTAGTTTCATGTGGTGCAGCAGCCAGTACATTGCAAAAGAATGCATGCAAAATCATAGTTCAATTGTAGCATAACAGTTCACTAAAGGCCACCAACACTGAAGGTTTAGGCATTTGGATTGACCTAACCACAATTGATAGTTAGCAGTTGACGAAGTATGTTTTTTGATCTTGTACGATTGTCTTTAGACTATCAGTCTCATTTTCTTGTTTTATCGTGGCCTCTACCGCTTGCATCTTAAAGGAATCCAACTCTTCACGCTGAGTGTCAATTTGTTGTTTGAGTTCTCCCTTTTCTTGCTTCTCCGTCTCAAGTTCAGACTGTAGCTCTTGTAACTGTAAATAAAAATACCAGTTTAGATTTGAATCACAATACAAACAAATATGTAAGCAAGGCAATGAACCATGTGTTAGAAATATGCCCTAGAGATAATCATAGAGATGAGCATATTTCTTTGTATCCATGATATATATATTGCTTAATTGAATATCCATGGAAGGCACCTTGTATTGATTAGCAATTATGTGAATTGTTTGTGAGATTCTTTACTTATATGGTTATTCTAAATGATGTCCCTAGTCAGAGTCGATGACTAGCACATGTATTAGTTGATGACTACATTTCACAAGTCATGAACATGGAGATGTTAAACTAATAATGTGGGCGCATGTATGACATGAGGCTGGACCGACCCAACGTGAGATATTGTAATATAGTTCTCTTCTTGCAACATGAATAATGTATCCTTAGACCTGAGATTGTCGCATGTTCTCAAGATGTGAATTGACTTACTTAGGGACTATCAAACGCTATCCCGTAACTGGGTAGTTATAAAGGTAGTTTTGGGTTTGTCAGGAAGCATGCTGTGAGGCATGGTCAGTCAAGATGAAATTTGTCCCTCTCTTTGTGAGAGAGATATCTCTGGGCCCCTCGAGTGATTGGATCAAGAAATGCATGGCCGTGCTAGGGTTAAGAGTTAACCATTGAAAGGATTCCAATTCACAGTATCGAGAAAGAGAGGTCAGCTTAGAGCCAGACCAAATATCGTGAGACAAAGGGAACAGCATGTACGTAATGTCGCAATGGTTCGTCTGATATGATCTTTACGTGCACATAGGAGTTGACATGTCTTGCTAGAGGCCGCTGTCAATTATTGGGCCAAGTAAGAGTTCTCGGGCTATGTGTATTTGTACGTGAACCTATAGGGTCACACACTTAAGGGGAAGGAAGCCTAATTCGGATTAGATCCGAAATTAGACTGGGCTTTAGGGTTAATGATGGGCCTCGGTGTCAGAAGCCCACTATAACGCCTATATAATGAGGGGCGGGGGCGCGGTTAGGCTTAACCTAATTGGCAATCAGCAAACAAGCAGCCGCCGCTCACCTCTCGCCCTTGCCAAGCCGCCGTCGCGAACCTAGCAGTTCGGTACGCGACGCTTCCTCCCTGTACGTGTGGATACCTCGGAGGTGCTGCATCTGGAGCACTTGGACGAACCATGCGAGGACGTGAAGGACGCCGCCGACTGCACGACACTGCTCGACGCGTTCGTCTACATCGAGATGTCTTCCGCTGCTCTGCGCGTCTAGTGGTAATTCTATGACCTATAACCGCAGTAGTTCTTGGTATTATGGGGTTGAAAATTTTGTTTTGCGCTAGCGTAGCCTCCCCGTAATCCTACACCATGTTTTAAGATTTTAATTTAGAACTGGCAAAATAGTCTAGTTGCATAGTCTAAACAAAGATTTGATTGTATAATGTAAGCAATATAACACATATTTTCATTCAGAATTTATGTCAATGGAAGAACATGCCCAAGTAGAATTACATAGCATGAGCATCTGCCATAGAGGGCTAAACAGACTAGTATCTAGTGTGCAGGGACCAGAAGCACTTTTACCTGTGTGGAGACTTCAACACTTGATCTTTTCTTGGAGGATAACTTGATACCAGCATTTTAAAAGAAACGTTTTTGATGGTACAACTTGAGAAAGAGCACCTGTAGGAGACTTTGGTAGGTTCCCTTCTTCCACAGGTTCAGTCATGAGTGATTCCATATTATTGTATCAATATAACAATTGTAAGTCAAAATGAACTTTTGTATGATACATGAATATTTCAAGTAAATCTTACATACATAAGTGAAAAGGAGGGATCAAGTACATACTATTGCTTTCTTTATTAACTACTCTATATTTCTAACTTTGTTTTATTAACTACTCTATATTTTAACCATATATTTAAACTCTAAAATGCCACTGATGTTCAACAAACACCAATCTCTAAAATGTACCCATACTCTAAAATATACTAAAGTTACATCTAAAGCAATAGCAGGTCACTGAGATTAGAATTATACCGACTTGCCACTGGCTTGAGTGGGGACCGCTATCGTGCTCGCGTCTCGTCGGTCTTGAAGAGCGGACGCTTAGCTCCTCCTACCTCCCGCACGACCAGTCAACATGATTTCAACCTATGGTCCGTGAAGGCGTGAAGCCGTGAACACATGGCGGCTAGTGTACAATGTAGTGGAGAATGGGCCTTTTCGGTGCCTGTTAATGGGTCTTTTCGTGTTTGCCTAAACGGGTCAGGCTCATGCCCGTCCATGGGCCATAGCCTCAGCCCAAGCACAACAGCCCAAAATATATTCATGTCGTGTTGTTCTTTTATTCGTGCCTCGTGCCGGTCCGGTAGGCCCGACCCAAATGTACATCTCTACTGACGAGCACGCTGTATGTCCAGCGCGCCTGGTAGCGTCCCCGCGTCTGACGAGCCGTTTACTGAGAGATCACGATGGCTATCGAAGCTGGGGCCAGGATGACGTAGGAGCAACCATCATAGACAACCGCGAGGCGAAACGGTGCCGGGTGAGAGAGAGGTATCACGGGGGAGATGGATGACCCCAATAATATTGTCAATTATATTTGAGTGGGTAAGACTAAGGTGCTGAACCGTTGTTTTTAATTGGTGTGTTAAGTCTAGATGTAATTTATTTGTTGGATTTAGTGGATGTTATGTGTGCTGAGGTGATTTGGTTGGATGTGTTTGGTAAAGTTTAAACAGATAGATTATATCTTTACTACTACATAAGACAGTAGTGTAGACGTCCACAATACATATGGTGCACGGTTCTGCCAGGAGTCGAGGGGACGCCAGGGCCCACCCGTCATAAGGCGAACTCGAGGCCGCTCCGCCACCTCACCACATTTCCCACGCGTGCAGGGGACACCGCCCGTCATCCGCGCGCCGAGGATCTCCTACCCCGCTATCAACGCCCTCCTCCATCAACGGAAGGTGGCCGAGGAGGCGAGGATCCGCCCCACCCTCCTCCACACGCTGTCGTCGATGGAAGGTGCGATCTCCTACCCCTATGCTCCACCATCAACGCCCTCCTCCATCCCCTTCCATTGTTGCCGCTCCGCCACCACACCACGTTTCCCAAACGCGCAGATCCGAGGATCCGCCATCAACGCCGCGCCCACCCTCCTCCCCCCTCTGCTCCGCGATGATGGGGATCCGAGGCCGCCAGCAACGCCCTCCTCCCCACGCCGTCGATGGCACGCGCAGATCCAGTCTCCTTCAGGCAACACTGCGCCATCAGCGGAGTCTCCTTTCGCCATCAGCAGAAGGTGCCGAGGATCTTGGGCAAGCAGGAGAGGGGGAGAGGAGGCCAAGGACACAACCGCGAAGCCAAACTCATCCAATTCGTCCCCTTCTGCCGACCGCACCTCGATGGCTTCACCGTGCCCCCGCCACATCGCGACCATGGCGAAGGAGCAGGCTGGCTAGCCCTCGGTCCGCCTCAGCCCGCCGCCAGGAGAGATAAGGTAAGCCACCCACAGTCGCCGTCGCTGCCCTACTCCCGCCCCATCTCTCCCCCGTCCGGTTGTCGTGCTCTTAGCATTCAGAATCGGATGCTCTTCTTTGTTGGGTAGCCGGCTCGGTCGGTATGGCGAAGAGCCCGGATCTGCTCTGTCATGAGGTCTTTCGGCGGGTGTTGTCTCGCGAGGTGTAGCGAGCCAAGATCTGGTCGCCTGGTAGATTTTGTGTATCTGCTCGTATCGGTAGCTTTTGTTGTTAATCGTGAGAATGTTTTGTGGGGAGTCTCTTTGACCTTAGTACGCTGATCCCATCGGGGTAATGATATGTATGGAATATGGATGCTGTATATGTTTCTAATATTCTTGCTATGGTTGATTTGGGCATGACGTTGATTTAGTAATGGTATTTCTATGTTAGACAGTGAACTCTGAACTGCACATACGGTTAGAGCTAGACCGAGAACTGCTGTTAATCAGTAGCTATTCATGTAGAGGACATCATTCTTCTTTGGTTCCCTGCAATTTTTATGATTTTCTCTTTTCTTCTTTGCTTCTTCACCCATCTAACATTGTGGTCTTCATTCTCTGTTTCCAGTTCAGGAGTGTTTCGAGAAGCTGAAATGGCTCCTAAAGGTACACGCCTAACATTGCATATTTCCATGGGTGCCGTATACTTATCAAGAATGCCCTGTGTCAACCTATAAATTGGTATAAGACTATAAGTTGAGTTTTTGTGTCATGCATTTCCTTTTTTGTTTTTGTGTGAGCATTGTTGAATTGTATTAGGTATTAGTAGGTATTTCCACCAATCTCTATTTGTTTGTTTACTCGTGCCTTGACCGGAACATGTGAATTATCTGAAGGGAGGGGTATAGAATTAGCAAACTACTGCATTGTCTCTTAAATACAGATAGGATGTGCAATGCAATGTTATCAATGCATATTGTAATAAATTGATTGCTATGCACAATCACCATGCACAAATTCATAAACTACTATTCGATAGGCTTACTGTAATAGTGTACTGTATTCATGACCTAACTATTTTATCTATGCACAAAGCTATAATTATCTGCTCCTACCAAGAATTATCTGAAGGGTGGGTATATACCGCATTGTCTCCTAAATACAGATAGGATATGTAATGCAATGTTACCAATACATATTGTAGTATATTATTTACTATGCACATATATTATTTACTATGCTCCGCGAGGGTGACCGTGTACGAGAAGGAGAACTGCCTCGACGGGCACGCAAGGACCATGGCCGTCGAGGACGCCGATGTCGCCGGCACCGTGCAGCTCGACTTCGGCTTCATGGTCTTCAACCGGGTACGTACACATACATGTTTGGTGAAACTAGAATAGACATAGTAAATCTTCTTTCTTGCTATGCTCTGTCGAAACCTCATTAACCCAGTCTCTGTTTTCTTATGCAATTCCAGAGTTGCGATTCCCAAGGCCATGGAGCAGCAGACAATATCTATTGCCAAAGCTGCCATTACAATAATACTCATTTTAGGGACTTCATTTCTTGCAGCTGCCAATCCAATTGCAGGATGCTATGACACTCTTAAGGTTGGTAAACATGTATTTATTGATACAATAATTATCCACTATATAAAGTATAAACTGTTCTAGCTATACATGCAAGCCAATTAATTTGACAAATTTTCTTTTGTTGTTTGCAAGCCAAACTAACTACACTGGATTATTTTGTATCTTTGTTTTATGTTCTATAGTCTGCAATTAATCTCAATGCTCTTATGGTGGTCTATCCACACTGGATAAGGACTATTTCATACTTTTGTTTATCACTTCTGTTTAGTCAGCATTGTAGTTTGTCACCACTGCCAACATATGAGGCTATATTTTATTGGGATAAAGAGAGGTCTTTGATATTTAGCCAAAGGGTGGTAGGAATTGAAGTATACCTGCAATAAGCAACATGTTGCTTCGTCACACGAACTAAAACAATGCATTCATCATTTTTTTCTCCCCACGATTCTGGTTCTCTGATCAATGCTTTTCAGTTAATCATGTTTCATTGTCTAACTAGGCTTTCTTTTTTTCTAATGACTTTCAGTGTAACCAGCAACATCAGCGCTGCAAGAAGCCCAGAATAAACCCTGACATCAAGACACTCCACCGATCACTCTTGTGCTGCTCCTACCAATGGAGGAAGAGCATCTCCACCTGACAATGGTCCACTCGTTGTATTCATCACTAAGTCCGCTCGATTCCACCAATAGGTGTTCATGCTGTAAGTATTGTCACAAGTAGGCCATTTATATTATCCTGGCTATAGTTACCAAATTATTTATTTGTTGGCGATATGCGTTATCTGTTTGCTTATTTTAGTTCATGGGGAAATAATATGATCTACTGTATGGAATTTCAATCCGTCGTCCTGAAAGAAACAATCGATGACTTTGAATGGCTAGGTTCCATCATTTAGATTCGAATGCAACCAGATCTTTACAAAAAAGTGCATCTCGTCCCTGTTGTAGCTTACATGATTCTTGTTTGTGTCCACATCATACACTGTACAATATATTGCAAAAAACTTTCAGCTTTCAAGAGCTAATAGAGAAACACTACAGCAAGCTGGCTGTGATATTCAGGTTAATTCCATTTCTTTTTCTTTTCATTCTCCTTGAACCATTAGATTTGTGCACTAGCCAATGGCATGGCCTTTAATACTGTTATCCATGCCCCTGGAAGATATTTAACAGTCAACAGTAGAGCATCTGATTTTGTGTTGTTGGTTGTGCCCTATATAGAATGACAATAGTCTTTTTCATGTCATTTATATTTTTCTGTTGTTACCATTTTTATGACAATTTTGTTATGCTCAAGGTAAAAGTTATGAAAGAATATCGACCACCAACACCCGCAGTTTCTTCCAGGACTGCACCCCAAAAACAGAGAAGCGGCCCTTTCCTGCCCCTGCTCTGGTTGCTAATGCTTCAACTTTCAGCCTTTCACCCTTAATCCACGAAGCAACAACTTTCAAGATCCAGAAGATATTATCTATATCCAAATTTGGAGCTAAAACTTTGATTTCAATTGATGCCATTTGACATGCTTTTCAATCATCTTCAAAGTTGATGCACATGCCATATATGTGCGAAGCCTGCCATTAAATTCGACACCACAACAATTAGCGGAGAGGTGGGACGGCCCTGCCGGGACCGTCGTGCTGATCGACAAGCCCAAAGGTGATGCCTTCCCCCTCCCCTCTGGCACATTGCCGTCTGTGAGCTTAAGACAACACTAATATTTCTTAGCTACTTTTATCTGATGTACCACCGGAAAGTTCATTTTATGAAATGTGAGCGATTATCACAACAGTTAGATGTCAGCCAGGTAGTGTGGCACTACTGCAGCTTTGCCTGAAGACAGGGTTCTGTACTGTTTTTCCTATCAGGGCAGATAAATAATTAGCTAATGTGCCGACAGGATTAGGTTCAAACTGTGTTTTATTAAATTTGCTCTACTGCCTTCCATCCTAAACTATTCATTTGAACTCATCTTTCTTCTGATATCAGGATGGACTTCATTTACTGTCTGTGGAAAGTTACGACGCTTGGTGAAAGTACAAAAGGTGATATCAGGGCCTTTTCACTGTATCTGAATGTAGCATTAGCCCTTAGCATTAAGTACATGTTTTGCAATATTTGTGTGGTCTCAGGTTGGACATGCTGGAACTCTGGACCCAATGGCAACTGGATTGTTGATTGTTTGTGTAGGAAAAGCAACCAAAATAGTTGACAGGTAACATCGTCTAATCTTTTGGGAAGAGCTTATTCTTGTGGATGCTGGGGCAGTTGTCCTCTGGCTTATGCTTATCCTAAAATTTGCTCGAGTATAGACTGTATAGTAGGCTATGTGGGGGAAAATATGATGGACTGAAATAATTGTTTTGCATACTATCGCTACTTATCATCCCTCCATCTCTAGCACTTGTTGTACATTCTATTCTGAATGATCTCATGCTTCTGAAGCTACCAAGGAATGGTTAAAGGCTATAGCAGTGTTTTCCGACTTGGAGAAGCCACATCAACCTGGGATGCAGATTCACCAGTATGTATCCTAGCATCTCTACAATGGTCTGCTGAACATTCTTCTATTCAAGGGTTGCAAAATGGATCTGCATTATTGTAGGCATTTGGGGAAGCATCACCAGATAACAACTTATTATTTCACAGATAGTTATGTTTCTGTTCAATGTTGTTGGGAAATCACATTGAAAATCTATCCTGAAAAGAGGTTCATCGCCTTATCAGCATATGTAGCCTACATATCATTTAATTAGTGACTGTTAACTCTATTTTCACAGTTAATTATGCTTCTGTGCAATGTTGTTGAGAAATCGTATTTAAATATTTGATCCTAAAAAGTAAAATGAGGTTCATCACCTTATTAGCACATATTGTTTAGTAGGTGACTGTAAATTCTGCAAGAAGCGAAATGAGCTCTAGCTGAGTTGGTTAGATGGTCTGAGTAGCACTCCTCTGGTCTTGGGTTCGACTCCCCGTGGGAGCGATTTTTAGGCCGTGGTTAAAAAATCTCCTCGTCTATCCCACGCCAAAGCATAGGTTTAAGGCTCTGTCCCGGTCGCGGTTATTCATACATAGGCTACCGTGCCGTTGTGTATGGGTGGGACAATGTTGTGAACCCGGCTGCGATGCGCAGGACAGGGAGGAGTGCACCACGAAGGGTGGGATATCAAGGTGGATTGAGTGGAAGAACACAGGGAATAGGGTATCCTGTGTGGCGGCTGGGGGCTTAGGTCACCTGATGGCGAAAGGTCCGCCAGGGTGATCAAGCAGCCGTCTGTCAGGTAATTGGCTGAATTCTAAACATTGAGTCTGTCCGACTGCAGAGTGTACTTAAGAAGGTCAAGTGTTCTGAATTCTGAACACTGGCTGTTCGGATCAGTTGGGTGTGCCTTAATTTCAGGTTGTGGTTGTTAGTTACTTTGTGTGTATGTCCGGCTGCAGAGTTTGTGTCTTTCTAAAAATTGATATGCTTGCTAAATTGTTGGACTGTCTTTTGGGCAGATTTACAGAGAAGTAAAGAGAAGTTGTTTACATTTAGTCATCCTCTATATCTAAAACAAGACTATGTTTCTACCTTGTCTTTCTCATGGTTCTTAGCCTATGACCGAAGCTTCCATGCTTGATTCTTCAAACATCCAATGCAGATCCCTTTTCTCTGATGGATATGCTGATATTCAAGGCTGTGGAAGAGCAGGTCAAGAAGAGAGTAGAGAATAAGGTAAGGATCTTCGAGCAGAATGCCACTGATAGTGAGTGCAAGGTCAATCCTAAAGTGCTCTCCAAGCTATATGATCAGTGGGTGATGCCACAGACCAAGGATGTCTGCCTTGACTAATCACCGATTAGCTGTAGCTATAAATTTTATGTATACATGGTTTCAGTGGCGCTCGAACCATTTGTATTGACCTTGAATGGACATTTTGATGTTTATTTCATGAATGTTCAGATCAACGGCAAGAGAAACCAATTGCGTTGTATGAGTTTTAGATCATAACTCAAGTTTTTTTGTAGATCTTGGTGCTATTTCATCTGATGTGTCATGTTTCAGTGATTGATTTATAGTGAACTTCTAAGATGTAAAATGACATTTATGACAGAACCAGCTGCAATAGCAGAGTATTCTGAGGAACCTTTGTTGAAGTAAATGTAATCGAGTTCCCTAGCAATCTTGTTCCTGCTGATATCATATTTCTTTGAGCTAATCTTGTTCATCAGCTTTATGTGTTGCTATAAACAGAAGCTATGTACTTGTCCGGATTTTGCATATTATAGTGATGTTTGTACTTCATCCATTTTCAGTTCTATTGTTACATCCGTCGTAACGAACGGGGACTCACCTAGTAGATATAGAAGAAGAGAAACAAGCCGACAGCCGGCCTGCGCGGGCCCGGGCTGCTGCTTTTATATGTAGCCGCACCGTAGTTCGTGTCGCTAGAAACACAGAAGTACAGAACAAGATGGTTACTAGTAGGCTACGAGTCTACGACGACAAAAGTAACTAGAGCACAATGCAATGCAATGTGCTGCACACGCATCGACCACTAGCTCTCCGGGAAACCGATCTTTCCTGACATGGCACGTCTTGAAGGCTTGAAGCATCGATCGATCGATCGATCGGAACAAAGTAAAACCATGGAAGAGGCAGAGTGGAAAGAGGGATCGAGACGTGTATATATTGGAATGAAAAGAGAGACATGATGAGCAAATAAAGAAGGCGCATGCCGCATGCAGGCATGCAGCACAGCAGCAGGCAGGAGGAGTAAAGGACACGAAGAAGGGCAAGGAATAAAAGAACGGGACTCCTATCCATTCATGGATCGCAGCGGACGTGGAGCATGGTCGCTGGCTTTGCCTTTGCTTACGTGAGACACCTGCGCGGGCCCACACCACAGGCATGCGGCATACGTGCGATACAGGGCTCGTATGCCGTTGGGTGTGCCTGTGGTGTGGACGTGTGGTGGTGGGGGTCGGGGCCCGCGGGCTCACGCACGCCGGTGTTCCGGAACCGACGTGTGGTGGTGGGGGGCAGCAGTTTGGTTGGCGTTGGTGCACCGCGCACCCGCCTGGCCTCCGTGCCGTGGACAGATGCCATTCGGTGTCGCCCGGGTTCGGTGCTTTCCATTCCAGGCCTTGGCCGGCTCATGTACATTTATTTATCCGTATCATCCTACTCAGCCCCCTCAGGCTCATCCGTTGGGTTGCCTACCGCTTTATCTCTCTCTTTTTAATACAGTAATTAGCAATAAGAACAATGGAAAGTCCGGTTATAATATGCTTATATATCACCATATTCGACCCCGAATACTTCCGTCAGAGAGGATGGACGCGGGCCAAGAAAAATTCGCCGGCCATCAGGCTAGCTAGCTAGGGCATAGGATTAAACATTGCCATAATATTCCAAACGAATCTAATTTCATGACATATTCCAATGTTGCTACTCCTCCCCTCTCTCTCAAAATATTAGTCGTTTTACCTCTTATTTTTTATGTTTATGTTCAAATGGCTAATGATAAATCTAAACATATATATAGAAAACAAATACATTAATTATTGTACTCCCGTCGTCCCAAAAATTATAATGAATATAGACATACATGCATATTACATTTATATATGTTACTTATTGAATGTGTAATTAGTGTAAAACGAATTATGTTTTAGAACAGAGAGAGTATGAATCAACAAAAAAGGGTAAAAACACTTTTTATTTTAGGGATGAGGAAGTACACTAGATAGAGAGCGTGTTTTAAATTCCACTGCCTCTCTACCAGTCCGATTGGCGATTGTGCTGCCAGAAATCCGGTTCGGGCGTCCGGCTCCGGCTGATGATCGAGAGGATCCTCTGCAAGTCCACGTGGGGCTCAAGTTTTAATTTATGACAGTGACAAACAAACAAACTAACTAACAAAAACTATCGGCAAGTTAATGATGTTTTAATTACAAACACATAAACATATGGTTGCTGGTTCTACCGGGCTGCCGGCAACGCTACAATGTCGTTGTCCCACACGATGGTACAATGAATGGGAACGTTATCCGGATGCCTTTCCTTGCTTTGCCGTAATCTAAAGCCAAAATTCATTTTGTTTAGACCAAACTTTTGCCGCCCTTGTTGTTTTTTTTCTTAAAAAAAATGTTGCAGTTAGTGGGATCCTCCCCCTTTTCCCTTCTCCGATCATAAAAGCCTTCTCTCTGCCCCCCCCCCCCCCCCCCCCCCCCACTCATCCTCTTTTGCGTACGGCGTCGGCTTAGCCAAAACCATAGAGAGATTGCCGTTGCTTATGGTACAAGGATGCATGTAGACATAGTAATAGGACAGTGTGTGTGTCCCTCTCTCTCTCTGTATATATCTTGGTGCATTTGCTTGCTGAGCATGCATCTATATGCCGTGCACGTCGTTTTCAGCGAAAAGCCATCAACAAAAGCAAAGCAATCCAAATTTGTTCGTAAATGCCTAAATGGGTAATTACATCAGAGGAGGTTAGGTTACACATCGATAGATTAACATGTGTGCGCCAATTACAACAGCATATTCTACAAACTAAGTACTATATATATAGGTATATAGCTCAAATGGTAAGTTTGCTATGATGAAACCTGCTTAGCCACCAAGTTAACTTCTAAACTTAGGGATAAGTGCTAACATTTGTCTAGATTTTATTCTAAGGACAAATTAGATTATTTATTTACTGGTAGACGGCTTACAAGTCTTTGATTTTGATCTGCTAAATTATATAGACGATTTTGATTTATTTGCTTCTTTGGGTTCTCAAACATTATAGAACTTAAAATGCAAACTTATTTATTTATTTCTTTTCATACGATTGGACCACTTTAAGTTTAAATCCTAGATTCGCCATTGATATATTCACTACCGGACATAACTGTTTTGCCGAGTGATTCAAGCACTCAGCAAAGCCTGGAAAACATTCAACAAGCTCTTTGCCGATTGTGACTCTTGGCAAAGAAGTATCGACGAACCGTACATTGACAATGACTTCTTTGCCGAGTACTTTTTGTTCGGTACTCGACAAAGTCTTTGCCGAGTGTCACCTGGTACTCGGCAAAGAAAAGTCGTCGTCACGGTGCCAAGTGACGGTGACGGAGCCTTTGCCGAGTGCCCGATAAATTGCACTCAGCAAAGCGCCGAGCACTCGGGAAAGAGCCGGATTCTAGTAGTGATTGTTTCGGTGTAGGCATGACAAATCTTGTTCGGTGCAACTAATAGGATCTGAAATCCTACCATGGCTACATGGGTTGTACATGTAGAAGATCGGTATTCATGACATATAATTCTCGTGGCACACAAGAGCCATGGTCACGCGCAGGGAGCAGACGAGAGCGAGACAGTGATCCTTTAAGACATACAAGAAAGATATTGTTGGGGTCTGCTTCGTCGCCGAAGGTCCTTTAAGAAGAAACACCTTCGAAAGATCAGCACATAAGCAAACATAGCACGAAGGTACACGCCGAAGCTACCATCCAAGGAGCTTCGGCATAGCGACATGCCTTGAGACGAAGGGCTGCACCGACTTAAAGAGGAAAAGACCAATCGACCCAAGGTAATTTGTGTCATGGTTGTAACTGGTTGTAGAGGACATAAATGTAATTTTACACAAACTGCGCCCTGTGCCTATAAATAGATGAACAGTACCCCTGTACTGTTCACGCTGACTTGTATTCGCTCGTGCGTCACGCTTGGACTTTTACCTTCTGTCAAGCCGAAGGTATAAATGTAATTCTATATTATTCTTATTCATCTATGATAATATAATGAAGATATACTCATAATGTCATATGATTATTCATGTTATGCCGCATGTTTTATATGCTTCTTCTTCCATTAACATATACTGTGATGATGAAGGTACGTCCTTTATGACCTTCGTCCGAAGATCGTTATATTCTAAGGGAAATAATGCTTCGAAGAACGAAGGGCATTAATCATTAACTTCTTTTTGTGTTGCCTTGTTCTTAACTCATAGCATTTGAGAACAATTCCCCAACATTGGCGCTCACCTCCGGTGAACTTACTTCCATTTTTGAGCTGATGGCTTCGTTCAACAACCAAGCGGTAGCACCTTCGGCTACGAAGCTGGTGCTCCCGATAACAGGCGGTTCAATCTCAGAGCCGGCTAACAAGAAACAGAAGAAAGAAGCGCAGAGAAGGGTACAACATGTTGGGGTGCAGGGACCCTTCATCAAGTCAAAATGGTCCCACATCCCAATCACCTTCTCCCAAGATGACCTTCAACTTAAAGATTACCCTCACAATGATGCTATGATCATATCTTGTGTCATCAAGGGATTTCTGGTCCATAATGTTCTGGTTGATATAGGCAGTGCAACAGATATCATATTTGCTAAGGCCTTCAGACAGATGCAAGAGCCAGAAGACAAGATTCATGATGCTACACACCCTTTTTGTGGCTTCGGAGGAAGGCAGATTGTAGCGCTCGGTAAAATCACAATGCCAGTGACCTTCGGCTTCGTCCACAACGCAAGGACTGAACATGTTGTCTTTGACATTGTTGACATGGATGACATTGTTGACATGGAGTACCCCTATAATGCAATCATTGGTCGAGGGACACTTAATGCTTTCAAAGCAATACTTCATCCAGCATACTTATGCATGAAGATACCTTTGGAACAAGGGCCATTGCTGTCCATGGGAGTCAAGAAGCTGCCAGAAGGGCCGAAGGAAACTGGACAGATTCAAAGGCAATTCATAATATAGATGGAGCCGAAGCCTGTCAGCAGTATAAATACAAAAGAGAGAAGGCTGCTTCGGCAGATCAGCCGAAGCCTATGCTCCTATGTGAAGACATAGCAGAACAAAGGGTACTGCTAGGATCTCAGCTATCTGAAGAGCAAGAGAAGACTTTGCTAAGATTTTTATTCAACAACAAAGATGTCTTTGCTTGGTCAGCTAATCATCTCTGTGGTGTCAACAGAGATGTCATTGAACATTCACTCAATGTGGATCCATCCTTCAGGCCAAGAAAACAAAGGCTTCGGAAAATGTCTAAAGACAAAGCTGAAGGTGCTAGGAACAAAGTGAAGAGACTTCTTAGTGCTGGTGTTATCAGAGAGGTGAAATACCCAGAATGGCTAGCCAACACTGTTATGGTGAAGAAGGCCAACGGCAAATGGAGAATGTGCATTGATTTTACAGATCTTAACAAAGCTTGTCCAAAGGACGAGTTCCCATTGCCAAGAATAGACTCTCTAGTAGATGCAACAGCTTCTTCAGAGCTCATGAGTCTACTGCACTGTTACTCAGGCTATCATAAAATTTGGATGAAGAAGGAAGATGAGCCGAAGACTAGCTTCATAACCGCCAGTGGCAAATATTGCTATTTTCGGATGCCTGAGTGGCTTAAAAATGCTGGAGGAAGCTTCAGCAGAATGACAACCAAGGTTCTTCATTCTCAAGTAGGCAGGAATGTACTGACCTATGTTGATGATATCATAGTGAAAAGTACGAAGCAAGAAAATCACATTGCTGATTTGCAAGAGACATTTGCCAATTTCAGGCAAGCTGGCCTGAAGTTAAACCTAGAAAAGTGTGTTTTTGGGGTGAAGAAGGGTGTCACACCCGGTTTTAGAAGGCAAACCGAATGCGAACCATGTACGTGCCAGGATCAGTTATTCACGTACACAGCAGTTACATAATATGGACATCATCACACAGTGCTCAAAATAGTATTAATAAGGGAAATAGTCGATTACATCATACGTCTGAGACGTCCATATAGTTCTTACAATAAATCAAAGTGCGGAAAAGAAACGTAGATAACGCGGCCTTCACAGGCAGCCGACTGGGGGTTGCCGCTAACCCACACCTAGAACTCGTCGTAGTCTTGGAACTCCTGGAAGTCTCCTTCCACAGCTTCATCTTCGCCTGAGCAGTGGTTGCAATGCTGACAACCTGGGGGGGGGGGGGGGTTTGGTGTGTAGAGCAAGGGTGAGTACACATCAACATACTCAGCAAGTATCCTGTTTGGCTGTAGTGGACTAGCTTTATGTGGGGATAAGTCAAGCAGTTGCTTTTAGTTGGTCAGGTTATTACTTACTAGTAGAAAGCCAGGTTTTAACATTAACCCAAGTTATTAGCCCAATGTACCCTTTCCAAACGGAAAGAATACCACTTACCAATACCATAATCGTAATCAGAACCATCAATCTCATTGTCACCTGTACCAAAGTACCTCTGATCAAGTACCACTAATCACTGGAGCTCCCTTGGCCGCTCATAACCGCGAGCACGGCTGATATATCAGTTTCATAACACTCTGCAGAGGTTGTGCACTTTACCCACAAGCCGTGATTCCCTCTTGCCTCGGGCCGATCAAACCCTTAAACACTACCAAGGTGAATAGGCAGGGTTTCACTACGTAGCCTTTACAAAGATTCCCCGGGGCTGTAGCCACCCGTTAGGTTTCCTAAATGCACCGCACTCCTCCCCAAGGGGCGAACCCAAACTTGGCAGAGCGAGCCGCATACACCGAGCCCCATTGACGGCACGACGGCTAAGCGAACTACATCCCGGATCCTCTAATTATTCAGCTAAGGGCACCCCATTCCACCCTCATGGTTGCACTGTTTTCCCGGGCGGTCATCCATAGAACAGGTCCTTACGGAGAGGCACTCGAGAAACCGCTCGAGCCCCCTTGAATACCACAAGTACAACATCATAATAAGAGAAGGGAAAACAGCGTATCATAGATAATCTCATCATGTTCATTGATTAGAGTTGAGCAATAGCATAAAGCTAAACAGTAATAATCCAACCCAAATAGGTAAACAAGGACATGGATAACAAAAGCTAGTCAATCCTTAGGCATAAATGTGTAAGCGGGAGGTGAATTAAATAATGAATAGGACAGAGATAGGTCAAAGGACACTTGCCTCCACCAAACGACTGCTGCTCAGGGGCTTCTCCTGCGAATTCCTCGGGCTCTTCGACCGGATCGTTCTCTATGAGATTGCAAACATACATACATCCATCCACATTTAATACAAAAGAACAGTACACCATACAAGGGAACAAATAAAGTGAGTATGCATCAAGTATGACATTCGATATCGCATTTGTTATAGTTAGAAAGAAACGAGAAAGGGTCTCGCAGGGGGTTAAATCTTATGCACTAACGATCAATTACAATTGGTTTTTATCAAAAGAATTCTGTTATATGCACTAGTGGGAACCTAATCATTTTAAGTTGATCAACATCGCACGAGATAAACAATTAACTACATGAATCAATTAGTATAACGGAATTTTAAATTAAACTTCCTATTTCAATGGCATATGAACAACGATTAGCCTACTTAAAATAAAATAGCTATGATCACAGAAAGTAAATAAAATAAAATAAAAATAAATAAAAAAACGGAGGGGGGGGGGGGGGGGGGGCGGTTGAACCGGCCGGGGGCAGGGCGCGCAGGGGCGGCCGAGCCGGGGCGGCTGAGCCGGCCGAGCGGCCAGGGGGGCGCGGCCAGGGCGCGGCCAGGCGGGCGGCCAGGCGGGCGGGACGAGCCGGGCGGGCGGCCGGGCGGCCAGGGCGCGGCCAAGGCCAGGGCGCGGCCAAGGCGGCGGCCAGGGCGGGCGGCGAGGGGAAGGGGAGGGGGGATGGGGGAGGGAGGAGAGAGGGAGGAGGGGGGGCTCACCGGCGAGGGGCGGCCGACGGCGGGGGGGGGGGGGGGGGGGGGGGCGGCCGGCAGGGGGCGGCGGCCGAGCAGGGGGCAGCGGCGGAGCAGGGGGCGGCGGCGGCTTAGGACAGGGGCGGGTAGGGGCGGCGCTAGGGGAGAGAGAGGGAAAATGAGAGAGAGGGAGAGGGATTGGGGGGTTTTGGGGAAAAATAAAGGGAGGGGGGCGGCATGGGCCAATTGGGCCCAAGGGGGGGGGGGGCGCCAGGGGCGGCTGGGCCGGCCGGGGTCGGCCCACGGCGCGGGAGAGAGAGAGATAGAGGAGAGAGAAAGAGAGAGAAAAAGAAATAAAAGATCTTCTTCTTATTTTCGAAATCCGATCTTTCTATATGAATGCATTTGCACTTTCAAAGCAATCAAAAGAAATGCAAGGTTCGGCATGGTGCATCAAACAACATAAAGTATTTAGGGTTTTCTTACACGGGAAATCCAACCGATTCCCGCTAGAACTTTGGAAAAGGTCAAGGTTTAGCGAGGGGAAAAAGAAAAGGAAAAGGTAACGCCCGAATTTTGGCGAGTAAAGAAAAGAAAAAAAATTCAACTGCAAAAATTCGGGGCGTTACAAACCTATCCCCCTTAAAAGAATCTCGCCCTCGAGATTCAGGGCTGGCTAGCAAAGAGCTCTGGGTACTTAGCCATCAAATCATCTTCACGCTCCCAGGTTGCTTCTTCCTCAGAGTGGTGATTCCATCTGACTTTGCACATTCTGATGGTCTTCCTTCGGGTGACTCTGTCTGCAATCTCAAGGATCTGAGCTGGCTTCTCAACATAGGTCAAGTCCTCCTGGACTTCCAGACCTTCCAGTGGCAACTGCTCTTCTGGCACACGCAAGCACTTCTTCAACTGAGACACATGAAAGACATTATGCACAGCAGACAAATTCTCGGGCAAACTGAGCTGATAAGCCACTTCTCCACGCTTTGAGAGGATCTGGTACGGACCAATGTAGCGGGGTGCTAGCTTGCCTTTCACTCCGAATCTTCTGACTCCTCTGATCGGTGACACTTTCAGATAGACAAAGTCTCCGACTTCAAAACTCAGCTCTCTTCTTCTTGTGTCTGCATAGCTTCGCTGCCTCGATTGCGCTATCTTCAGATTCTCTCGAACCATCTTGATGTTCTCTTCAGCTTCGAGCAAGATGTCTGGCCCAAACACTTGCTTTTCTCCAGGCTGATCCCATTGCAACGGAGTTCTGCAACTCCTTCCATAAAGCGCTTGAAACGGTGACATCTTCAAACTGGCCTGGTAACTGTTGTTATAGGAAAACTCTGCATAAGGCAATCGCTTGTCCCATCCGGACTGATCTTGCAACGCACAGGCTCTCAACATGTCTTCAAGAATTTGATTGGTCCTTTCAGTCTGGCCATCTGTCTGCGGGTGATAAGCTGAACTGAAATTCAGATGTGTGCCCAAGGCTTCATGCAACTGCTGCCAGAAATGAGAGGTGAACTGCGTTCCTCTGTCTGACACTATCTTCTTTGGCACACCATGAAGACAAACGATCCGAGACATATACAACTCTGCCAATACTGCACTGTTGTAATTGGTCTTGACAGGTATGAAGTGGGCTGACTTGGTCAAACGGTCCACTACTACCCAAATAGAATCGTAGCCGGCTCGAGTGCGAGGCAATCCGACTATGAAATCCATACCAATTTCATCCCATTTCCACTGAGGGATCTGCAACGGTTGCAACAATCCAGCTGGTCTCTGGTGTTCTGCCTTAATTCTTCGGCAACTATCGCACTTAGCCACATGCTCTGCGATTTCTCTCTTCATTCCGTACCACCAGAATTTCTTCTTCAGATCCTGATACATCTTCTCACTACCAGGGTGAATCGAATAGGCTGTCTCATGAGCTTCCTTAAGAATCAACTCCCGAATGGACTGGACATTGGGAACACACAAGCGGTCTTTGAACCATATCACACCTTTTGCATCTTCTCGAAAATCTTTGCCTTTGCCATCTAGAATCAGTCGCCGGATCTCACTGATCTTCTCATCATTCTTCTGCGCTTCTTTGATTTCGCGCTCCAAGGTAGGTTCCAACTCAACCGTGACTCCTCGCGAACTGTTCAGAAATCCGAGACTCAACCTGTCAAACTCTTTGGCCAACTCATAAGGCATCGGACGAGCGACCATCAGATTGACTTGACTCTTTCTGCTCAAAGCATCTGCCACTACGT
Organism: Zea mays; assembly: GCF_902167145.1. NCBI lineage: Eukaryota > Viridiplantae > Streptophyta > Magnoliopsida > Poales > Poaceae > Zea > Zea mays. Next base: position 28,290,850 of record NC_050098.1, on the reverse strand, counting down.
TTGCTTTGCCTGGATGGTAATGAATTTCCAACTCATAGTCTTTGATCAACTCTAACCATCTTCGTTGCCTCATGTTCAACTCTGACTGAGTGAATATGTACTTCAGACTCTTGTGGTCTGTGTAAACATCGCATTTCTGTCCATACAGATAGTGCCTCCATGTCTTCAGTGCGTGAACCACTGCTGCCAACTCTAGATCATGGATTGGGTAGTTCTTCTCATGAACCTTCAGCTGTCGGGACGAGTAAGCCACAACTCTTCCCTCTTGCATCAACACACATCCCAAACCCGTGTAACAAGCATCACAATACACCGAGAAGGGCTTGTGCACATCAGGCAAGACTAGGACAGGCGCTGTAGTCAACTTCTCTTTCAGCGCTTCAAAGGCCTCTTGACATTTCTGGGTCCACTTGAACTCAACCTTGTTGCCTAGCAACGCTGTCATTGGTTTCGCAATCTTCGAAAACCCTTCAATGAATCGCCGATAATATCCGGCCATTCCAATGAAACTCTTGATTCCTATAGCATCTGTTGGCGCTTTCCAGTTCAGAATGTCTGCCACTTTCTTCGGATCCACAGCCAATCCTTCTTTGTTGATTATGTGACCCAAGAACAGGACTTCACTGATCCAGAACTCACACTTGCTCAACTTTGCATACAACTGGTGCTCTCGCAATCTCTGCAATACCATCCTCAAATGTTCTACGTGCTCTTCTTCGCTTTGAGAATAAACTAGAATATCATCAATGAATACCACCACAAACTTATCAAGGTAATCCATGAATACACTGTTCATCAAGTTCATGAAGAATGCTGGCGCATTGGTCAAACCAAAAGACATCACTGTGAACTCATACAACCCATACTTGGAAATGAATGCCGTCTTCGGAATGTCCGAAGGTCGGATCCTGAGCTGATGATAACCTGACCTCAGATCAATCTTGGAGAACACGCTGGCTCCTCTCAACTGGTCGAACAGATCTTCTATTCTGGGCAAAGGATACTTGTTCTTGATCGTGACCTCATTCAAAGCTCGATAATCAATGCACATCCTCTTGGTGCCATCTTTCTTCTCCACAAATAGGACAGGGGCGGCCCAAGGCGAGGTGCTTGGCCGAATGTAACCTTTCTCTGACAGCTCATCAATCTGCTTCTTAAGCTCAACCAACTCTGGTCCGGATATTCTGTAAGCTCTCTTAAAGATAGGGGCGGTTCCAGGAAGAAGCTCTATGGCAAACTCAACTTTCCGCTCTGGTGGCATACCCGGTAAATCCTTTGGAAACACATCTGAGAATTCAGACACAACCTTGATACTCTCAATTGGATCTGCTCCACTGCTATCGACAGCTAGCTGATAACAACTTCCTTTCTTTGGCTCAGGCGGGACTAACTCAGTCACCACTTCCTTTCCTAGTGGGGACACCAACTTGATTGTCCTTTTATCACAACTGATAACTGCCTGATACTTATCTAGCCAATTCATCCCTAGGATGACATCTATTCCCTGAGTACCCATTACTATAAGGTTGGCGGGAAACGCTATCCCCCTTATTTCCACACTTATATTCAAACAAATGCTATCGGCTCGAATTCTACCACCGGCTGAGTCAATTTGAATGGGGGTTGACATGGTAGTAATTGGAAGATTATGTGCTTCTACCCATGATGCAGTAATGAAAGAATGCGTTGCTCCAGTATCAAATAACACTTCTGCAATATGGGAGTCGACTGGGAACATACCTACTATCATGCCGGGGGTCTCCTGAACTGCTTCAGCCTCCAAGTGGTTCAGTCTTCCATGATTATAGCGCGGCTGAGAGCGATTGCCTGATCCAGGCTGAGACACATTCTGCTTTGCTGGGGCATTGGGGCCTGACTGCTGCTGGGCTGCCTTCTTCGGACATTGCATCACCCAATGGCCTTGCTCTCCACAGTGGAAACATGCCCTGTTTCCATCCTGAGCTGGTGCTGCCTGACTGTTCTGCTGATTTGCTGGGGCAGGAAGACGAGGCGCTTGCTGATTCTGCCTCGGAAACTGACCTCCTGACTGATTGCTCTGACGGTTCTGATACTGATTCTGAGGGCACTGCCTTTGGAACTGCTGATGCTGCTGACGCTGCTGAGGTGGACGCTGGTTCTGTCTGAACTGCTGAGGTTGATTGCCTGAAAAACGAGGGCGGCTGCTGCTTCCAGGCTGGGGTCCACTGATCTTGCGCTTACGATCTTCCATCTCCTTACGCTTCCTTTCTGTCATGATTGCTCTGTCAATCAGGTGCTGGAATGTCGGGAAGGTGTGATTCATCAGCTGATACTGCAGAGGGTCAACCAAGCCTCTCAGAAAACGGTATTGTCGCTTGGCGTCAGTGTTGACATCCTCAGGAGCATAGCGAGACAATTGCAGAAACCTGTCCCGGTACTCACTGACAGATGATGACCCTTGCTTGAGGGCCAGGAACTCCTCCTTCTTCACTGTCATCAGACCTGCAGGAACATGGTACTGACGAAAGCTACCTCTGAATTCTTCCCAGGTGATGGTGTCGGGGTGGGCATGGGTGGCGAGGTAAGACTCCCACCATGACTGGGCTGCTCCTCTCAACAGACGGGGACCATACAGAACCTTCTCCCTGTCATCGCACTGAGCAGTATGCAACTCCCGCTCCACAGTGCGCAGCCAATCTTCAGCATCCATGGGGTCAGAAGAGTGAGCGAACGTTGGTGGATGACCTCTCATGAATTCTGCACGCTTGTCTCTGGGCATCTGAGGCATCTGAGGCTGGGGTGGTGCTTGCTGCTGCTGCTGCTGCTGAATGGCGGCCAAAGTCTGACCGATGGCTTGAACTGCCTGAGTCTGCATCATAAACATCTGCTCAATCGACATCGGGGGCGGGGGGTGGCAGCTGCTGCTGTTGGGGCGCCTCATCTTGCTGACCGGCTCGCTCCTGCTGAGCACGCCTTCCTCCTCTGCGCCTGTTCTCTGACATCTGCAGAATGCGACCACACATCAGAACTGATCTGGCAAATCTTGCAGCATAAGAAAAGAGAATAGAATTCTTCAACAGCACTGAACAGATGAGCATCTTCACTGATCTCCAACACAGACCACACAGCTTCTCAGATAGAAAGGAAAGTGGAATAAAAGGTTTCCCAACTATATAACTAACTTTATTAACATACTAGGTAAACCAAAATGCAGGGGATACCCACACTCTGGTAACAGTCATTACAAAGATCCAAACCAAACATAGTTCATCATGACAATCATAAATGCACAGGATATAGCAAACTACCCTGTCTAACTAAGACTAACTAGGACCGAGACTAACGCTAAGACTGAAGCTTCTACGTATATATTTCGTATTAATTACAAGATCCAACTCTAACGATCTATGGCTCTAGAGTTATCTTGGTCTTGCAGGCGGGATTGCCATAAGACTGGTGTCCACGCTGAGGTGAGCGGTACGGGTGCTGAGTCCCGACGGGAGCGGGGGAACCACCATCCAAATAACGACGTTCCGCGCGCTCAGCCCGCAACAGGGCGATCTCAGCACGAGCCCTACTCAGCTCATCTAATGCATGGTCCAGCTCCGTGTTTAGCACGGCGGCTAGGTTGACTGTGCTGCTCAACCTAGGATTGCCCTCACCGACAGGTGAGACAATCACGCCTCCTGTGCTGCCAGATGGACGGTGGGGGTAATACTTCAGGTCAAGACCGTCAGCTGCCCCACCGAAAACCGAGCAGTAGTGCGAAAGCGCACGCCGTGCAGCATCTTGCATGGCGGCCTCAGCTGAGTCCCGCTCAGAGATAGAATAGTGCTCTGAACAGGCCTCTGCACCCTGGAGACTGTTCTCCGGGCAGCGCACCAAGCAAGTTGCCTCCCAGCGGTCCGGGTAGACCCCGCGACTATGCTGGTAGACCACACAGCGATACTCGACGGACCAAGTATGCCGGTCAAATGCCCGACGTAGCAGGGTGTCGAGCGCATCGTGGAAGTGACACCCGCGAGCAGCGTCGCGAGTGATGGGTCGAGCAACCCATCCTTCCGGCTCAGGGTTAGCAGAGAAGTCGGTGTCGTGGCTCGAGCTGTCGTCGCCATCTCCGTCGTCTGGGTCTCCTCCAGCAGCTACTCCAGAAGCTGGGGCGCCCAGTGGTGGTGCAGGGGGCGGCTCCAGAGGAAGCACAGGGGAGCAGCTCCTCACAGACTCTATCTCCTGGTGGAGCGAGAAGGAAGAGCTCTGCTGCTCCTGTCGTCGACGCTCCTGCTCCTCACGCAGGCGGTGGTGTAGTCTCTCCAAGTGGCTGGACTGTCCGGCCACGGGACGGCGAAGCGGACGCTCAGCAAGGCGGGAGGGTAAGAAGGGGATGACTGACTTTCGTGCAGTGTGTCTAAGTCGAGCCATCTACAAAAGACATCGCAAGCAAAAGGGTGAGAACAGAATTAATATGACCAGCAAGTAATGAACCACAAGTAAATGAAGGATTAGAATAAAACATGATTTTCAGCAAGGTATTATATATAGTAGAACATAGGTTTGGTCGGTATGACCAACTTTTGAAGAGATATCAAAGTCAAGGCAGAGACAGAGGTCTATAGTCCTTAGAACGACCATTCTACTCTAGGTTAGCGGTCCTACAGTCAGCACGGCTTTGATACCACTTATGTCACACCCGGTTTTAGAAGGCAAACCGAATGCGAACCATGTACGTGCCAGGATCAGTTATTCACGTACACAGCAGTTACATAATATGGACATCATCACACAGTGCTCAAAATAGTATTAATAAGGGAAATAGTCGATTACATCATACGTCTGAGACGTCCATATAGTTCTTACAATAAATCAAAGTGCGGAAAAGAAACGTAGATAACGCGGCCTTCACAGGCAGCCGACTGGGGGTTGCCGCTAACCCACACCTAGAACTCGTCGTAGTCTTGGAACTCCTGGAAGTCTCCTTCCACAGCTTCATCTTCGCCTGAGCAGTGGTTGCAATGCTGACAACCTGGGGGGGGGGTTTGGTGTGTAGAGCAAGGGTGAGTACACATCAACATACTCAGCAAGTATCCTGTTTGGCTGTAGTGGACTAGCTTTATGTGGGGATAAGTCAAGCAATTGCTTTTAGTTGGTCAGGTTATTACTTACTAGTAGAAAGCCAGGTTTTAACATTAACCCAAGTTATTAGCCCAATGTACCCTTTCCAAACGGAAAGAATACCACTTACCAATACCATAATCGTAATCAGAACCATCAATCTCATTGTCACCTATACCAAAGTACCTCTGATCAAGTACCACTAATCACTGGAGCTCCCTTGGCCGCTCATAACCGCGAGCACGGCTGATATATCAGTTTCATAACACTCTGCAGAGGTTGTGCACTTTACCCACAAGCCGTGATTCCCTCTTGCCTCGGGCCGATCAAACCCTTAAACACTACCAAGGTGAATAGGCAGGGTTTCACTACGTAGCCTTTACAAAGATTCCCCGGGGCTGTAGCCACCCGTTAGGTTTCCTAAATGCACCGCACTCCTCCCCAAGGGGCGAACCCAAACTTGGCAGAGCGAGCCGCATACACCGAGCCCCATTGACGGCACGACGGCTAAGCGAACTACATCCCGGATCCTCTAATTATTCAGCTAAGGGCACCCCATTCCACCCTCATGGTTGCACTGTTTTCCTGGGCGGTCATCCATAGAACAGGTCCTTACGGAGAGGCACTCGAGAAACCGCTCGAGCCCCCTTGAATACCACAAGTACAACATCATAATAAGAGAAGGGAAAACAGCGTATCATAGATAATCTCATCATGTTCATTGATTAGAGTTGAGCAATAGCATAAAGCTAAACAGTAATAATCCAACCCAAATAGGTAAACAAGGACATGGATAACAAAAGCTAGTCAATCCTTAGGCATAAATGTGTAAGCGGGAGGTGAATTAAATAATGAATAGGACAGAGATAGGTCAAAGGACACTTGCCTCCACCAAACGACTGCTGCTCAGGGGCTTCTCCTGCGAATTCCTCGGGCTCTTCGACCGGATCGTTCTCTATGCGATTGCAAACATACATACATCCATCCACATTTAATACAAAAGAACAGTACACCATACAAGGGAACAAATAAAGTGAGTATGCATCAAGTATGACATTCGATATCGCATTTGTTATAGTTAGAAAGAAACGGGAAAGGGTCTCGCAGGGGGTTAAATCTTATGCACTAACGATCAATTACAATTGGTTTTTATCAAAAGAATTCTGTTATATGCACTAGTGGGAACCTAATCATTTTAAGTTGATCAACATCGCACGAGATAAACAATTAACTACATGAATCAATTAGTATAACGGAATTTTAAATTAAACTTCCTATTTCAATGGCATATGAACAACGATTAGCCTACTTAAAATAAAATAGCTATGATCACAGAAAGTAAATAAAATAAAATAAAAATAAATAAAAAAAACGGAGGGGGGGGGGGCGGTTGAACCGGCCCTAGGGGCGGTTGAACCGGCCGGGGGCAGGGCGCGCAGGGGCGGCCAAGCCGGGGCGGCTGAGCCGGCCGAGCGGCCAGGGGGGCGCGGCCAGGGCGCGGCCAGGCGGGCGGCCAGGCGGGCGGCCGGGCGGGCGGGACGAGCCGGGCGGGCGGCCGGGCGGCCAGGGCGCGGCCAAGGCGGCGGCCAGGGCGGGCGGCCGGGCGGCCAGGGCGCGGCCGGGGGGGGGGGGGGGGCGGGACGAGCCGGCCATGGCGGCGGCCATGGCGCCGAGCGGCAAGGGGAAGGGGAGGGGGGATGGGGGAGGGAGGAGAGAGGGAGGAGGGGGGGCTCACCGGCGAGGGGCGGCCGACGGCGGGGGGGGGGGGGGGGGGGGCGGCCGGCAGGGGGCGGCGGCCGAGCAGGGGGCGGCGGCGGAGCAGGGGGCGGCGGCGGCTTAGGGCAGGGGCGGGTAGGGGCGGCGCTAGGGGAGAGAGAGGGAAAATGAGAGAGAGGGAGAGGGATTGGGGGGTTTTGGGGAAAAATAAAGGGAGGGGGGCGGCATGGGCCAATTGGGCCCAAGGGGGGGGCGCCAGGGGCGGCTGGGCCGGCCGGGGTCGGCCCACGGCGCGGGAGAGAGAGAGAGATAGAGGAGAGAGAAAGAGAGAGAAAAAGAAATAAAAGATCTTCTTCTTATTTTCGAAATCCGATCTTTCTATATGAATGCATTTGCACTTTCAAAGCAATCAAAAGAAATGCAAGGTTCGGCATGGTGCATCAAACAACATAAAGTATTTAGGGTTTTCTTACACGGCAAATCCAACCGATTCCCGCTAGAACTTTGGAAAAGGTCAAGGTTTAGCGAGGGGAAAAAGAAAAGGAAAAGGTAACGCCCGAATTTTGGCGAGTAAAGAAAAGAAAAAAAATTCAACTGCAAAAATTCGGGGCGTTACAAAGGGCAAGTTCCTTGGCTGTTTGGTATCAACAAAGGGAATCGAAGCCAACCCGAGTAAGATCGAAGCTATCCTTCGGATGGAGCCGCCAAGCACAAAGAAGGGGGCTCAACGGCTAGCAGGTAGACTAGCATCATTAAACAAATTCATATCCAGATCAGCAGAAAGAAATTTGCCATTCTTTGAAATACTGAAGTCAGTCGAAGTTTTTCAATGGGGCCCGGCTTAGCAAAAAGCCTTCGAAGAATTGAAGCAATACTTGATTGATTTAACAACACTAACTCCACCTTCGCCAGGGGCTCCATTGCTCTTATATGTGGCAGCTTCGCACTCTTCAGTTAGTGCGGCGCTTGTGCAGGAGAAGCTAGATGGTCAAGTCAAAAAGCAGGCTCCAGTGTACTTCGTCTCCGAAGTTTTAAGTTTATCAAAGAAAAATTATACAGAGTTGGAGAAGATGTTGTATGCTGTGTTAATGGCCTCCAGGAAGCTTCGACATTATTTTCAAGCATATCACATAATTGTTCCTTCGTCACAACCTCTGAAGAACATAACGAGGAACAGAGAAGCTACTGGAAGGATTGGAAAATGGGCCACGGAGCTTAACTAATTCACTATTGACTATGTGCATAGATCCTCAATTCAGTCCTAGGCGTTAGCTGTCGGTGTTTCGGACCCCGGGGGACCCACAACCGAGCCGACCAGTGAATTTTATCGCTGCATGCCCCTGCCGAGATGGGTTGGCGCAAGATGGAACACAAGTGGAAAATACGGCTCGTGTTATCTCGCACCGGGGGTGCTCGTAGTAGGGGTTACAAGTGTCGCGAGAGAGAGAGAGAGTGAGCCAGTTCGTTTGCTCGTCCCCAGCGCCACCCTCCCACATGAAGGCCCTGGACCTCCCTTTTATAGATGCAAGGAGAGGGTCCAGGTGTACAATGGGGGGTGTAGCTATGAGCTAACATGTCTGGCAGAGAGGTGTCTGAGCCCTGTGTACATGCTAACGTGGTTGTCGGAGAAGTGCTTGAGCCCTGCGTACGCGATAACATGGCCGTCGGAGAAGTGCCTGAGCCTCATAGAAGCACAGCTGGCGGTGCGGCTGGGATCCTGCTGACGTCTCCTTGCTTCCGTAGGGGGCTGAGAACCACCGACGTCATGGACGCACGCAGGGAAACATCATTACCTGTTACCGAGGCGAGCCAGATGGGACGCCGATCTTGTTCCCTCGTAGCCTGAGCTAGCTAGGGGTAGGGTAATGATGTATCCCCTGTGGCGCGGTCGGTCCGAGCCCAAGGTCGGGCGAGGCGGAGACTTCTCTTGAGGCCGAGGCTGGGGTCGGGCGAGGACGCGATTCCTCCCGAGGCCGAGGCTGAGGCTGAGTCTTGGGGTCGGGCGAGGCGGAGCTTCCTGTTGCGCCCGAGGCTGAACTTGCTGTTGTCAGCCTTGCCCAGGTGGCTGGCACAACAGTCGGAGGGGGGCGAGCGGCGCTGTTTTCCTGTCAGATCGGTCAGTGAAAGGGCGAAGTGACTGCGGTCACTTCGACCTTGACGACTGAGGCGCGCGTGTCAGGATAAGGTGTCAGGTGATCCACGCATTGAATGCGCCTGCGATACGGTCGGTTGGTGAGGCGATTTGGCCAAGGTTGCTTCTCGACGAAGCCTGCCCGAGCTGGGCCTCGAGCGAGCTGAGGGTGCACCCACTGCCTGAGGAGGCCCTCGGGCGAGGAGTGAATTCGTCCGGGACTACTGTTCCCGCCCGAGGCCGGGCTCGGGCGAGGCGAGATTGCGTCCCTTGGTAGATGAGGCCTTGACCTGAACCGTGCCCATCAGTCTTTGCAGTTTGTGCTGAGGGTGCTTACCAGCCGTGTTTAGGAGTGTTGGGGGTACCCCTAATTATGGTACCCGACAGTAGCCCCCGAGCCTCGAAGGGAGTGTTGGTACTCGCTTGGAGGCTTTGCCGCACTTTTTTCTGAGGGGACCGGCCTTTCTCGGTTATACTTTGTTCCGGTGGGTGCGCGCGAGCGCACCCGCCGGGTGTAGCCCCCGAGGCCTCGGAGGAGTGGTTTGACTCATCTGAGGTCTTAATGCTATTCATGATGCTTCGGCCGGCCTTGTTGTTCCCTCATGCGACCTGGCCGTAGCCCGGGTGCATGGTCAGGTTCCGAGTTTTTAGACTGGTTTGTTGACGCTGTCAACAGTCTGGCCGTAGCCGGGTTGCGAGAGCAGCCCCCAAGCCTCTGCACGGAGCGAGAGGACGATCAAGGACTGTCTCGACTTTCATTATATGACCCTTCGTCGCCTTTCCGCAAGGAGGAAGGGGGGAAAGCGCCATGTTGCCCTCGGGGGGCGCCGAACATGGTGTTTCCAGTGAGTTGCTAACGGGTGATCCGAGTGGACGCCCGTGCCCCGTTCGATAAGGGTCAGCTAGTGGCCCAGAGGCGCGCTCCAAAAGTACCTGCAGGTGATTTGCCGGACCCGGACCCATTCGATAGGGTCCGAGGGCTCGATGCCTCCCTCCGGTGGGATTCCGTTACAAAATCGCTCCTGCTGGTCTCGGAAATGTACTTGGGTACCTCGGGAGCGTAGTCCGAGCCTCGGCCATGTAACGGACGTACCCAGAGTCATCCCTCACTCTGCATGCTCTAGGGCAGCTGTCGAACCCTTCCGAGGGGCCAGCCTTCGAACCCCTGATCAGTAAAGGGCGCGGAGCCCGTGTGCTCTAGGGCGGCTGTCGAACCCTTCCGAGGGGCCAGCCTTCGAACCCCTGATCAGTAGGAGGGCTCGGGGGCCCATTTCCTTCGTTGAGAAGGATCCTTTCTCGAAATACCCCCTTTCCCGTTCCCTGTGGCAAGAGAGAGAGAGAGACGGAAAGAGAAAGGACATGAATTTAAATAAGGCGGCACACCTTTTTTGATGCGGTCATCATGGCGGAGGTGAAGCGATGCCCGCTTCGCCTGCCAAAGGTGTCGCTTGCCCTGCCGAGGAGTTAATGCGACGGGACGGGCGATTTGCGGGGTGGCCGTTGCGCGTGCTCGAGTCATTCGAGGAACGGAACACGGGCGCGTCGTCTTCATGCCGTGGGAGAGGGCTCTCCTGCTGCTTCAGGAGGGGACGTGAGCCTGCAGGCGATTGGACCGCTGCTTCCACCCGTCAGCTACTACAATTACTACCGGTCTGCTTTTGGCCATGTCGACCGTCGCGCCTCTTCCCGCGGCTGACTGACCCATGATCGTTGCACTCCATTGACATTGTTAGGTCACGCGCAGGGCTGCCTCGAGTCACGGTACTGGTTCCATAGTCGAGAAGACGCGGCATTGGCACGAGTGGCGGTGCGGTTTCCTTGCACGCAGTAACCGTCGCGCCGGTTGCATGACGTGTGGGCCCAGGCCTCCATGCTGGTCCACCGGATGCGACGGAGCCAAAAGGGTGCACAACCGTGGTGCGGTTGCACGCCTCCTGCATGGCGGTCCGCCCTTTCGCCCGCTGGTTTCGGGGAGGATGGGGGAACGCTTATAACCGCGGGGCGGTTACCTGCTTCGTGTGCAGCGGTTTGGCTTCTTCTGTTTCTGGTCCGCTCGCATGACATGTGGGTCCCAGCCCCCATGTCGGAGGGTGGGAACCCTAGAGCTCGTCGGTGGAGACTTTGCCCGTGACGCTTGGAATGCGAGTGGGGAGAGCCACCTTTAAAAAGGGATCGATCCCCCGGGCAGTGGACATTCCTCCGCACTCCCCTCATGCATTGCGCCCTTCCGCCTTCTGAGCCCCCGGATGGGGAGCACCCGTGTTGCCTTCTTCTTGCTGCTGTTGGAGGAGCATGACCCCGCGGGGGTTGGCGCTCTTCAAACATCGCTCGACTTCAAGGATTTTCATCACACAGCCCGGTTGCAGTCACCCGCCGGCGGTCACCCAGGATGATGATCGTAGGCCTCGTGGTGGGGAGAAGCAAGCCGGGCTGCGACCTCTGCCCTGCCCTCAGCTTCAAGGATGTTCATCATCCTCGCTGTGGCGGAGGGCGAGCTGAGCCGGGGTTCTACCTCTCGCATGGGCCGGCAGGCCGCCTCTTCCTTCAGCATTCAGGGGAGAGGGCGCTCACCGGCCTTGCGGAGGGGGCGAACTTCGACAACGCGGGACCGGTCGGCCACAAGCGTCGTCAGCTGCAGTGTGCCTGGCTCGCTGGCTCAGCTGGCTCTGGCGCGGCCTCCGACGCTGCCTCCTGCCGCTTGGTCCGGGCGTGGCCGTTCATCCACCACATGGGCGACTATTGCGCCGTGCGCACTGGCGGATCGTCCAAGACGTCGTACGCCGCGCGGGTGGCGTTCGTGTCCTTGGATTGTCTTGTCCTCACTCCGGCACGATGCCTCCGTGCAGAGGCTGGCACTGGCCCGTCTGCGAGGACTTGAGTGGGGATCTGCCGGTGCAGGCTAAGGCGACTGCCATTTGCTGGTGCGGTGTCAGAGGGCAGGTGGCCGCTGTCGTCGGTGCTGAGGTCGTGGTAGCCAAAGGAGGTTGTCTCCGCCGACGAGACCGTCGACGCCACCTGCGGTCGGACCTCCGGCTCTTTGGCTTTGATGGCTTGTCCTCGCCCCTCGTGTGGGGACGTGGGCGAGGGCCTTTTCACAGCAGTGTTTGCCCTGAGGTCATCGCTGCTACTGTTTAGCCGCCCGAGGCAGAGATCGTTGTCGCTGCCGGTGGAGCGGTCGCCGGCAAGCCACCTGGAGTTTGCTATCCCGCAGGCCCTCTGGTGTGGAGGTTGTTCATACCCGCGGGAGTGGAACCGGAGTCCCGTTTGTAATGGTACCCTGAGTATGGATGTTTGTTCTTTGCGGCTGCTGAGGCCTGAACATTTGGGCATTTGAGCGTGAAGCCATGTTTCTTCCTCATTTCGAGCACTAGGACTTGCCTATCGGCTAGCTGAACCACTTAACCGAGCGTGAGTTGCCTTGCGCGGAAGGTGACGAGTGAGGTATCCGTATCCTGGAGGCGTAGGAGTCCCTCGGCTCGGTCGGCCTTGCCGCTCAAGGCTTCTCTTGCTCAGTTTTAGAACCTTCGGCCGCTCTGCGATGAGCTGAAGCCGGAGGCAGCGGTGTCGGCGTGGACAGAGGCGGAGTCGGCTCGAAAAGAGGCTTCGTCGGCCCGGGAGCATGTGGCTTCCCAGGCCGAGGAGGTGCAGCAGCGGCGACTAGAGCTTGGCCAAGTCGTCTGCGAGCGGGACAAATCCCGGAGTCACGCCGCCGAGGCCGTGAGCCGGGCTGAGGTCCTCGGGGGATAGCTGGCTGAGGCTACGGAGCGGCTAGCCGGGGTGTCTGCTCGGGCTAGAACCCTTGCGGAGAGCCTGGCCGTGAGGGCCCAAGCGCGATGCTGGCGTCCTCCTTCGAGGTGGAGATCCTTCCGCCCGTGTTGCCGTCTGAGGCCGGGCCAGATTCCGCCGAGGGTGGAAATGACACCGAGGGCGCTACTCCTCCCCCTGCCGATGTCTGAACCTGCAGGAACAGTTTGTCTGAAGCATGCGTATGTTTTTCGCGGCCGCTGGGGCCTAAACATTTTAACGCTGGATTATAAAGTTGCGTTTTCTTTCCTCTCATTTCGTGTGTTAGGACTTGTTTGGTAGCAGAATCCCTCGTCCGAGCGTGAGTTACTTTTCGCGGAAGGTGATGAGTGAGGTATCCGTATCCCAGAGGCGGAGGAGTCCATCGGCTCGGTCGGCCTTGCCGCTTACGTGTACTCTCGTCGTTTTAGGGTTCTGCTATCGAAGCAGTCGAAACGACACGAAAGTCGTTCTGGCAGAAAAGTTTTCAAGCGTTAGGACTTGTTCGGTAGCAGGATCGCTTATCCGAGCGTGAGTTACTTTTCGCAGAAGGTGATGAGTGAGGTATCTGTATCCCGGAGGCGTAGGAGTCCCTCGGCTCGGTCGGCCTTGCCGCTTACGTGTACTCTCGTCGTTTTTAGGACCCCGTTATCGAAGCAGTCGAAAAGCGCGAAAGACGTTCTGGCAAAAGACTTTTCCGAGGAAAATTTTGACGCAGAGGGGGTTCCCCCCTTCTAGCCCCCGAGGGAGGGTCGGGCTTTGCCGAGGCAAGGCTGATCCTTCCTTGACGGTTAGACTTTATTTATGTATGTAAAGAAAATGATGTATATGAACAACTTGAAACATCTTAAGGGTAGAAGCGACGTAGCTGTTGGATGTTCCAAGCGTTGCCGTAGACCTCGCCTTGATCGTTGGCCAGCTTGTATGTTCCGGGCTTCAAAATCTTGGCGATGATGAAGGGCCCTTCCCAGGGAGGAGTAAGCTTGTGGCGCCCTCGAGCGTCTTGTCGCAGCCAAAGTACCAAGTCTCCCACCTGGAAGCCTCAGGGTCGAACCCTTCGGGCATGGTAGCGTCGCAGAGACTGCTGATACCGCGCCGAGTGTAGTAGGGCCACGTCCCGAGCCTCTTCCAGCTGGTCAAATGAATCTTCTCGGCTGGTCTGGTTGCTTCGGTCGTCGTACGCCTTTGTCCTCGGGGAACCGTATTCTAAGTCCGTGGGTAAGATAGCCTCGACCCCATAGACTAGAAAGAATGGCGAGAAACCCGTGGACCGGCTCGGCGTCGTCCTCAGACTCCAGACCATCGAGGGTAGCTCTTTCATCCATCGCTTGCCAAACTTGTTGAGGTCGTTGTAGATCCTCGATTTTAGTCCCTGCAAAATCATACCGTTGGCCCGCTCCACCTGCCCATTCGTCATGGGGTGAGTTATGGCGGCCCAGTCCACACGGATGTGGTGGTCCTCGCAGAAGTCCAGGAACTTCTTCCCAGTGAACTGCGTGCCATTATCGGTGATGATGGAGTTCGGGGCCCCAAAGCGATGGATGAAGTTTGTGAAGAACGCCACCGCCTGCTCGGACCTGATGCTGGTTAAGGGCCGGACCTCGATCCACTTGGAGAATTTGTCGATGGCGACCAGCAGGTGCGAGAAGCCCCCGGGTGCCTTCTGCAAGGGACCGACGAGGTCCAGACCCCACACGGCAAACGGCCAGGTGATGGGTATTGTCTACAGACTCCACTATTTGTCTTGCATAGAATTGACACCCTTGGCAAGAGCGTACAATCCTAGTGGCGTCGGCCACCGCGGTCGGCCAGTAGAAACCTTGTCGGAAGGCGTTTCCCACGAGAGCTCGAGGTGCTGCGTGGTGACCGCAAGCCCCGAGTGTATCTCTTGCAATAGCTCTTGTCCTTCGGCGACGGATATGCATCATTGGAGAATGCCCGAGGGGCTGCGGTGGTAGAGCTCCTTTTCATCACCCAGTAAAACGAACGACTTGGCGCGCCGAGCCAGTCACCGAGCTTCGGCCTTGTCAAGGGGTAGCTCTCCTCAGTGGAGATATTGCAGGTACGGGGTCTGCTAGTTTTGGTTTGGCGCAACCCCATTCCGCTCTCCCTCGATGCGCAAGGCCTCACCCTCGGCGGCCGAGGGTACCTCGGGCTGGGCCGAGGTCTCGTCGGGCTCGGGCGTGTCATCGAGTTTCGTGGATGGTTGATGTATGTCCCTGCAGAAGACGTTCGGTGGAACCGTCGTCCGCCCCGAGGCTATTTTAGCCAGCTCATCCGCAGTCTCGTTGTACCGTCGAGCGATATGGTTGAGCTCCAGCCCGTAGAACTTGTCTTCCAGGCGCGAACTTCGTCGCAGTAGGCCTCCATCTTCCAGTCGTGGTAGTGGGAGTTCTTCATGACTTGGTCAATGACAAGCTGCAAGTCGCCACGATCGTCGAGACGCTAAACCCCTAGCTCGACGGCGATGCGCAGCCCGTTAACCAAAGCCTCGTACTCGGCCACGTTGTTTGATGCCGGAAAATGGAGGCGCAGCACGTAGCGCACATGCTTCCCGAGGGGTGAGATGAAGAGCAGGCCCGCACCTGCTCCTGTTTTCATCAGCGACCCATCGAAGTACATGATCCAAAGTTCGGGTTGGATCGGAGCTGTTGGCAACTGGGTGTCGACCCATTCAGCCAGGAAGTCCGCCAAGGCTTGAGATTTTATGGCCTTCCGAGGAGCGAATGAAATTGTCTCGCCCATGAGTTCCACCACCCACTTTGCTATCCTACCCGAGGCCTCTCGGCACTGGATGATCTCCCCCAGGGGGAAGGATGACACCACAGTCACCGGATGAGACTCGAAGTAGTGTCGCAATTTTCGCCGCGTTAGAATTACTGCGTACAGTAGCTTCTGGATTTGTGGGTAGCGGATCTTGGTCCCGGATAGCACCTCGCTGATGAAGTAGACCGGCCTCTGGACGAGCAGTACATGCCCTTCTTCTCGTCTCTCAACTACGATCGCGGCGCTGACCACCTGAGTGGTTGCGGCTACGTAGATCAAGAGGGCTTCTCCCGCAGCGAGGGGCACCAAGATGGGCGCGTTTGTAAGGAGCGCCTTTAAGTTTCTGAGGGCTTCCTCGACCTCGGGGGTCCAAGTGAAGCGCTCGGCCTTCCTTAAGAGGCGGTACAAGGGTAATCCTTTCTCGCCGAGGCGCGAGATGAAGCGGCTCAGAGCCGCAAGGCATCCCATGACCCTTTGTACTCCTTTCAAATCTTTGATAGGCCCCATGTTGGTGATGGCTGCGATTTTCTCTGGGTTGGCCTCGATGCCCCGCTCGGAGACGATGAACCCCAGGAGCATGCCTCGGGGGACTCCGAAGACACACTTCTCGAGATTGAGTTTCACGCCTTTCGCTCTCAAACACTTGAATGTCGTCTCAAGGTCGGAGAGGAGGTCGGAGGCTTTCCTCGTCTTGACAACGATGTCATCAACGTAAGCCTTGACCGTTTGGCCGATGTGCTCTCCGAACACGTGGTTCATGCACCTTTGGTATGTTGCACCTGCATTCCTCAAGCCAAATGGCATAGTAGTATAACAGTACATGCCAAAAGGTGTGATGAAAGAAGTCGCGAGCTGGTCGGACTCTTTCATCTCGATTTGGTGATAACCTGAATAGGCTTTAAGGAATGACAGGGTTTCGCACCCAGCAGTGGAGTCCACAATTTGATCGATGCGAGGCAGAGGGTAGGGAACCTTCGGACATGCTTTGTTTAGACCAGTGTAGTCTACGCACATCCTCCATCTCCCACCTTTTTTCTTTACAAGCACAGGGTTAGCTAACCATTCGAGATGGAATACCTCTTTGATGAACCCTGCAGCCATCAGCTTGTGGACCTCCTCGCCTATGGCCCTGCACTTTTCTTCATCAAAGCGGCGCAGGTGCTGCTTCACGGGTCGGGCACCGGCTCAGATCTCCAGTGAGTGCTCGGCGACATCCCTCGGTATACCGGGCATGTCCGAGGGACTCTACACAAAAGTTTCAGCGTTTGCACGAAGAAAGTCGATGAACACTACTTCCTATTTGGGGTCGAGCTCAGAGCCGATCCGGACTTGCTTGCAGGCGTCGTTGCTGCGGTCGAGGGCGACGGACTTAACCGCCTCAGCCGGTTCGAAGTTGCCGGCGTGGCGCTTCGCATCAGACACCTCCTTGGAGAGGCACTCTAGGTCGGCGATGAGGGCCTCGGACTCGGCGAGGGCCTCAGCGTACTCCACGCACTCCATGTCGCATTCGTACGTGTGTCGGTACGTGGATCCGACGGTGATGACCCCGTTGGGGCCCGACTTCTTGAGCTTGAGGTACGTGTAGTTGGGGACGGTCATGAACTTGGCATAGCACGGTCTCCCCAGCACCGCGTGGTAGGTCCCTCGGAACCCGACCACCTCGAACGTGAGGGTTTCCCTGCGGAAGTTGGAGGGAGTCCCGAAACAGACGGGCAAATCGAGTTGCCCAGGGGGCAGGACGCGCTTTCCGGGGACGATCCCGTGAAAGGGCGCCGCGCCGGTCCGGATCGTGGATAGATCGATCTTCAAGAGCCCAAGGGTCTCGGCGTAGATGATGTGGAGGCTGCTGCCTCCGTCCATGAGGACCTTGGTGAGCCTGGCGTTGCCGATGACGGGGTCAACAACAAGCGGGTACCTTCCTAGGCTCGTCACGCAGTCGGGGTGGTCGCCTTGGTCGAAGGTGATGGGCTTGTCGGACCAGTCTAGGTAGACTGGCACCGCCACCTTCACCGAGCAGACCTCCCGGCGCTCCTGCTTGCGGTGCCGAGCCGAGGCGTTCGCCACTTTCCCACCGTAGATCATGAAGCAGCCATGGACCTCGGGGAACTCCTCTTCCTTGTCGCCCTCTTTCTTATTGTTGTCTTGGCCTTTGCCATCTCCCACCGGGGCCCGACCTTATGAAAGTAGCGCCGAAGCATGACGCATTCCTCAAGGGTGTGCTTGACGGGACCCTGGTGATAGGGGCACGACTCCTTGAGCATCTTGTCGAACAGGTTGGCCCCTCCGGGAGGCTTCCATGGGTTCCTGTGCTCGGCAGCAGCGTCAAGATCTGCGTTAGCGGCGTCGCGCTTTGCTTGCGCCTTCTTCTTGGCCTTCTTCTTCGTGCCCCGCTAGGCGGACGCCTCGGGGACGTCTTCCTGCTGCCGTCTTTGAGGCTGCTTGTCCTTCCGAAAGATGGCTTCTACCGCCTCCTGACCAGAGGCGAACTTGGTGGTGATGTCCATCAACTCGCTTGCCTTGGTGGGAGTCTTGCGCCCCAGTTTGCTTACCAGGTTGCGGCAAGTGGTGCCGGCGAGGAATGCCCCGATGACATCCGAGTCGGTGATGTTGGGTAGCTTGGTGCGCTGCTTTGAAAACCATCGGATGTACTCTCGCAGGGATTCCCCTGGCTGCTGGCGGCAGCTTCGGAGATCCCAGGGCGCACGTAGGTGCCCTGGAAATTTCCAGCGAAGGCCTTGACCAGGTCATCCCAGTTGGAGATCTGCGCGGGAGGCAGATGCTCCAGCCAGGCCCGGGCGGCGTCGGAGAGGAACAGGGGGAGGTTGCGGATGATGAGGTTGTCGTCGTTCGTCCCTCCCAGCTGGCATGCCAACCGGTAGTCCGCAAGCCACAACTCTGGCCTTGTTTCCCCCGAGTACTTGGTGATGGTAGTCGGGGCCCGGAACCGAGCCGGGAACGACGCCCGTCGTATGGCCCGACTGAAGGCTCGCGGACCTGGTGGTTTGGGCGAGGGACTCCGATCCTCCTCACTATCGTAGCGTCCTCCGCGCCTGGGGTGGTAGCCTCGGCGCACCCTCTCGTCGAGGCGGGCTCGACGGTTGCGATGGTGTTGTTCGTCGCCGAGGCGACCCGGGGCTGCAGGCGTCCCGTCCCGCGTGCGCCCGGTGTGGACCGAGGCCTCCCGCATGAGTCGGGAAGTCGTTGCACGATGCTCTGGGGGGTACCCTTGCCTTCGGGAGGCAGAGCTTTCGGCCCGTCGGACCGCAGCATCCTCGAGGAGATTCTTGAGTTCTCCTTGGATACGCCGCCCCTCGGTGGTGGATGGCTCCGGCATTGCTCGGAGTAGCATTGCTGCTGCAGCTAGATTCTGGCCGACCCCGCTGGAGGCCAGGGGCAGCCTTGCCCTGACATCGTCAATGATGCGGCGTTGGACGTCCCGGGCCCGATGACGCGCATCTCCGGCGAGTGCTCGGCCTGCCCACTCCTGCTCGATGTTTTGCCGGAGCTGCACAAGTTGCCCTGCTTCCTCGTCGAGCTTGGCCTGCATCTCGCGGATTTGCTCGAACTATGTGTCCTAACCCCCCGCAGGGACTGGGACCACAGCTAGCTCCCATGGGATGTCAACACGAGAAGCAGGCACATGGGGATCATCATCCTCCGGCATACCGAGGTGGTTGCCTTCATTGCGATCCCCCAGATCGACGTGGAAACATTCGCGACTTGGGCCACAACCCTCGTCGTCAAGGCTGTGGCCATCATCAGAGCAACCGGAGAGGCAGTAGTCACATGCGAACATGAAGTCTCGCATGGCACTGGGATCATTGAGTTTGGAGAAATCCCAACCAGAGTCGGGGTCGTCTTCTTCCTCGGAACCCGAGGGCCCATAGGTCGAGACGACCGTCAATCGGTCCCAAGATGACCACATATGGTACCCCGGAAGGTTAGGATACGCCTTTACGAAAGCGCTCACCGAAGCGAAGTCGCTTGGTGGATCGAAGCTGAATCTAAAAGGCACAGGGTGGAAAACGGACGGTACCTCTTGGTCGATGGACGATGGGGAAGTCGCATCGGGGACGGACTGCACCGTTATCTCAGGTACGAGGCTAACGCCAGCAAGTCCTTCGCGAGAGTGCTAGCGTCATCAGTCCGCTTGGGGTTGGCACGTTGCGGGGAAACGACATCCGTCGTTGTCTCAGGTGCGAGGACAACGCCCGACATGTCCCCCGCTGGGGTGCCGGTGTCGTCGACTCGCTCTGGACCGACAGCCAACGAGGTGCCGCCTCCTGCCTGGCCACGATTGTCCTGTCTCCTCCTCCTGCGGCGAGGAGGGTGGCGCGGCAAACCCGGATGCTGCTCTTCCGCCACGAGGGGAAGACGTTGTCGAGTTCGCCGCCGCCGGGCGAGCTGACGACTGTCATTGTTGCTGTCGCGCTTCGGAGGAAGGAGTACCATGTCGTAGCTGCCGTCGGGGGACATGAACTCAAGACTCCCGAAGCGGTTGCTGAAGACTACCCATCTGGAACTCAACGGGAATGTGTTCGTTAACACGCAGCAGGCCCCTACCTGGCGCGCCAACTGTCGGCGTTTTGGACCCCGGGGGACCCTCAACCGAGCCGACCAGTGAATTTTATCGCTGCGTGCCCCTGCCCAGATGGGTTGGCGCAAGATGGAACACAAGGGGAAAATACGACTCGTGTTATCTCGCACCGGGGGTGCTCGTAGTAGGGGTTACAAGCGTCGCGAGAGAGAGAGAGAGTGAGCCTGTTCGTTTGCTCGTCCCCCGCGCGACCCTCCCGCATGAAGGCCCTGGACCTCCCTTTTATAGATGCAAGGAGAGGGTCTAGGTGTACAATGGGGGGTGTAGCTATGCGCTAACGTGTCTGGCAGAGAGGTGCCTGAGCCCTGTGTACATGCCAACGTGGCTGTCGGAGAAGTGCTTGAGCCCTGCGTACGCGATAACGTGGCCGTCGGAGAAGTGCCTGAGCCCCGTAGAAGCACAGCTGGCGGTGCGGCTGGGATCCTGCTGACGTCTCCTTGCTTCCGTAGGGGGCTGAGAACCACCGACGTCATAGACGCACGCGGGGAACCATCATTACCTGTTATAGGGGCGAGCCAGATGGGACGCCGGTCTTGTTCCCTCGTAGCCTGAGCTAGCTAGGGGTAGGATAATGATGTATCCCCTGTGGCGCGGTCGGTCCGAGCCCAAGGTCGGGCGAGGCGGAGACTTCTCCTGAGGCCGAGGCCGGGGTCGGGCGAGGACGCGATTCCTCCCGAGGCCGAGGCTGAGGCTGAGTCTTGGGGTCGGGCGAGGCGGAGACCTCCTCCCGAGGCCGAGGCCTAAGGTCGGGCGAGGCGGAGCTTCCTGTTGCGCCCGAGGCTGAACTTGCTGTTGTCAGCCTTGCCCGGGTGGCTGGCACAACAATCGGAGTGGGGCGAGCGGCACTGTTTTCCTGTCAGATCGGTCAGTGAAAGGGCAAAGTGACTGCGGTCACTTCGACCTTGCCGACTGAGGCGCGCGTGTCAGGATAAGGTGTCAGGCGATCCTCGCATTGAATGCGCCTGCGATACAGTCGGTTGGTGAGGCGATTAGGCCAAGGTTGCTTCTCGACGAAGCCTGCCCGAGCTGGGCCTCGGGCGAGCCGAGGGTGCGCCCACTGCCTGAGGAGGCCCTCGGGTGAGGCGTGAATTCGTCCGGGACTACTGTTCCCGCCCGAGGCCGGGCACGGGCGAGGCGGGATTGCGTCCCTTGGTAGACGAGGCCTTGACCTGAACCATGCCCATCAGTCTTTGCAGTTTGTGCTGAGGGTGCTTACCAGCCGTGTTTAGGAGTGTTGGGGGTACCCCTAATTACGGTACCCGACATTAGCAGACTTCATCGTTGATTGGATGCCAGGGGCTCAGGAAGAAGAAATAAACAAAGACGCCGAAGCTTGGACAGTGTTCTACGATGGTTCCTGGGGAACCTTCGGTGCAGGAGCTGCTGCTGTCCTAGTTGCGCCTTCAAAAGTCAAAACACGTTATGCAGCAAGGCTTCATTTTAGTTGCACAAATAATATTGCTGAATACGAAGCACTTCTATTGGGGCTTCGGAAGCTAAAGGCAATGGGAATAAGAAGGGCCATTCTGAAAACTGATTCTCAAGTTATTTCTGGCCATATAGACAAAAGTAGCAAGGCAAGAGACCCGAAGCTTGAAAAATATCTGGATACAGTTCGAAGGTTGGAGGCTTCTTTCGAAGGTTTTTCTGTCAAGAATATTCCAAGAGGAGAAAATGAGCATGCAGATCTGCTAGCCAAGTCGGCAGCATAGGGGATCCCTCTACCTTCGGAAGTGTTCTTCGAAACAATATAGGCACCTTTGGTTGAACTCATGGAGAGAGCAGTGCTTGCAATTTCCCCAGTACATAGTGAAGATTGGAGGACTGAAATTATATCTTTCCTCCAAGGTAATTGTCTTTCGGATGATGAAGCTTATAATAAGAGAATGGAAGCAAGAACAAGACCATATGTGATAATAAAAGGGGAATTATATAAACATGGAGTCTGTTCTCCACTCCTCAAGTGTTTATCAAGAGCTGAAGGTATTGAATTAATGAAGGAGATACATTCAGGTCTGTGTGGATCTCATATTGGGTCTAGGCCCTTGCTAGGAAAAGTGTTTAGACAAGGATTTTATTGGCCGAAGGCAGCTTCGGATGCAGCAGAGCTAGTTCAAAAATGTGAAAATTGTTAAAAATGTGAAAGAGACTAGAAACAACCATCTCTCACTCAGCTAATACAGCCTACTTGGCCGTTGCAAAGATGGGGCCTGTATTTGTTAGGCCCACTTCCACCAGCGCAAGGTAATTTGAAATATGTTCTCGTGGTTGTTGAATATTTTTCTAAGTGGATTGAAGCGAAGCCTTTGGCTACAATAACTTCGGTTACAGTCTAGAAATTCTTCTGGCAAAATATTGTTTGTCGCTTCGGCGTGCCGAAGGCTATAACTATGGACAATGGAACACAGTTTGATGCCAAAACGTTCAAGGATTTTTGTGACCAAATTGGCACGAAGATTCATTTTGCATCAGTCAGGCATCCGGAGTCAAACGGGCTGGTAGAAAAAGCAAATGGCATTATAATGACAGGAATAATGAAGTTAATCTTCAATCAGCCCAGAGGAAAGTGGCCGGATGAGTTGATTAAAGTGGTGTGAAGCCACAATACAACCATATCAAGATCAACAGGTTTTACACCTTTTAAACTATTATTTGGTGACGAAGCTATAACTCTAGAAAAAGCTAAAGCAGGGTCAATAAGAACAGTACCTTCGGCAGAAGACGAAGCTGATTATCACGTAGCAAAAGATACTATAGAGGGGACCAGACTTCAGGCTGTGGAGAACATCAATAAATACCAAGCTGAAACAATAAAATGGCGTGACAGAAAAGTTCGGTTGAAAAATATTAAGCCAGGGCATTTGGTGCTTCGGAGAGTGGCCAATCCAGACACAGTAGGCAAACTGCAGCTAAAGTGGGAAGGACCTTTTCTGGAGGTATCCTTGTCGAGGCCCGGTTCTTACAGATTGAAGGATATGGATGGTAACGACATACCTAGATCTTGAAATGCAGATGAGCTTCGGCGATATTATGTGTAATTTGATGTAATCTTTTATCATTTTTTCTATGGCACCCTTTTCCTTTCCAAAGGAGGAGAAAGGTTTTTAATGGGGCCATAGCTTGTAATTTTTCCTTTCTTATTTAGCTCCACGAGAGCCAAATCCCCCAAAAGAATGTAAAATGTAAAGTCTGAGCATGCACCATCGAATGCAGAGAGAAAAATGAAAAAGGAAAAAAGTAGGGAGAAGCTCAAAAGTCGTCCCCAAGGGGATGCAGAGCATGACGAAGCTACAAAAAGTCGTTCTTTAGGGAGTGCAGCATAAGTTTTCTGCTCAAAAGTCGTTCCTAAGGGAATGCAGAGCCAAATACCACCAAAATATAAGGCGAAGAAGCTCCAAAGTCGTTCCTAAGGGGATGCAGAGCTTATACCGCCGAAATAGAAGGCGAAGAAGTTTCAAAGTCGTTCCTAAGGGGATGCAGAACTTATACCACCGAAATAGAAGGTGAAGAAGCTCCAAAGTCGTTCCTAAGGGGATGCAGAGCTTAAGACTCCAAAGACGTTCCTAAGGGTATGCATAGTCTGGGTGTGGCTTCGTGTGCGTGTGTTTGGACATTCATTTGCACATTACATCACATCATTCATTGCATTCATACACATTTATTCAGACATTCGTAGGATCATCATCATCATAACATAAAGTACAAACAAATGCTTCAGCTCTGATGACAAGGCTTCGATGAGTATAAAGAAGCAAAGTTATGCTTCGTTGTGTATGAAAAGAAGGGAAGGTGTTTTTCGCCTTCGGCTCAAAATATACAAGTTTCGTCTGCATCAAAGCAATTCATACACGGATGAAAAGGTAAAAATATATTACAAGGTATGGACAAATTTATAGAGTAATGTTTTGATTACAATATCTTTTACAAAGATAATTCAAATATCTCTAAAGCTTTGTGCAGCAACTTCATTAGTATTCGTCAAGCTTCGGATCATTGACCTTCGGCTTCGTCATCCTGCACACAACAAAGCGGTATAAGGTAAATAGAAATATCAGAAGAAGGTAAGCAACAGGTACAAGTTTAATACCGGCTTAAGGTGACTTCGAGCTTCGTCACCAGCTAAGTCTCGCCCACCCTTCGTCCAAATTTGGGTTATAAATCTATTTCCAATGCTTCGGGCGAGACTGGGGATATCAGTTAGGTCCGCCGGTGATAAACTAAAGTTTGGCCTATTTACATTTTTTCCGTGCGTGAAACCAGCCTTCATAAAAGCTACACCTGTGCCGCGAGAAGCTAGCAGGGCACAGAAGTCACCATGCCCAGCTATAACTTCGTCGAGCGACTCAACTTCGCCCTCAATATATTCGAAGGCGCTTGGCAGGTTTTCAACCGAGGGTTCAAATTTTTCAGAACTGGCTCCCACTGAGTTGAAGACCTGTTTCAGTCGTTGCACACACCGATTGCCGAAGCTTAGGCATTTGTCCTGAAGTTCCTTCAAGGATTTTTGCAAATTCGAACTTTTTTCGACTTCGGCTTCAAGCTTCGCATCAAAATTCTTCTTTTCTTGCTCGAAGCTTTCTGACTTTAGGAGGACTTCACTATTTAATCTAGCAATTTCGGCTTGGGATTCTGCCAGTGAACCCTCCATTGTTTGAAGAAGAAAATCTTTCTTTTCAAGAGCAGCTTCATGATCTTTGATTTTACTTTCCAAGCCCTCAATTATAACTTCATGCTTCTTATCTTCGAGGTCCTGTTGCATCCTCAAGGCTTTACTTAGTAACATACTCTGTGCAAAATAACCTTTCATCAGAAATCACCTTCATCGCAAAACAATAAAAAGTTGAGGGATAAACCTTACCTTAAAATTAGAATAGAATAAGTTGCCGACGATACGCTATCGTCAGTAGCTGCTGATGTCAGCTTCAAGTTTTGGAAAACCAACACTCTTCGACAGAGTGCTGATAATCTTTGCTCCAGTTCGATCTCGAATGCATCCTAAGGCTTCTTCGTTGATTCCGCCAAAAAGCAGGGCTCCTGGTTGGTAGCCACAGGATTCAGCAAATTCATGTAGCTCCTCCTTCTCGGCCTTGGATAATTCTTGACCGACTAGATTTTGGAAGTTGAAGCCTTTATCTTTCGAAGTCTCTTCGGTAATTTCTTTTCCTTTTTCAGGCGCTGCGGCCATGACTTCTGTAGCCGCAGCGGCCTCCTCTGCGGCCATCTCCGAGAGCACTTTATCAATATCAGATAGCGTGCTCTCCAGGTTGGTAGCTTCGGCAGTCGCAACTTCGGCAGAAGCAGCAACTCCGGCAGTTGGTGATATTTTGATGCAGAGGCCGACGGTGGTGTTTCCTCAATGGCTTGCATAACCATAACAATTCTCCGCCTTTTTGGCCCAACCGCCTTTTTCGCCGCCAAAGGCTCGTCCTTCTTCTGTAAAAGCTTCGCCAGTTGCGGCCTCAGTGGACTTAGCAGCTGAATAGGTAAGGATTCGGTCATTACCTTTAAAATTTCTTCTACTTCAGCAGCAGAAGGTGTTGAAGGAGTTTCTTCTTCTATCTCAGCTGTTTTTGGCTCCGGAGTTGCAATCCTTCTCTTCTTCGAAATAGCCACCTTTGACTCAGGATTGGATTTTCTCTTTTTTAGAGCTTCTTCATCCTCTTTCACCATCCTAGCAGCCTGTCTGCTCAAAACGCTTACGACCCTTTTTCTTTTTGTTCCTTCGACACCCTTGCTTAGTCGTTCATAGTCAGGGTATTCGAAGTTCAAAGCATCCATTACCCGATTCAACCTTCATTTCGGCCGGGTGCCGAAGGCTGCAGTCATTAGTTGATCTTCTTTCTTGGTATAATTACCCAAAATTTAATTGCATATAGTTTCAATCATCTCCAGCCATTCTTGGCAGGGCTTTTTAAACTGTTTCTCAAACTTGAAGCGATATGGTAATTGGACGAGTTCATTTTCCTTCTTCGTTCCTTTCAGCTTCGGCATACTCCATTCACTCAATGTTGGAGATACCCTGTTTGCCAGGTATTCTTGAACTAGATCTCTGGTGTTGATCTGTTCAGCAACCACCCTGAACTCTGCCACAGCTTGTTGGCACGGTGACCCTGACGGCATGCGGCATAGAGGCCTAGTCAGTCCGAAGCTTAAAGTCAGCAGACTCATTACTATTTGCATCAGCTTCTCCCTCTTCTTCTCGTCGGCCTTGAAATAGAACCATTCATTCTTCCAGCCAGCCGGCCACATCGTGTGGTAACTGAGAACCGGAGCCTTCATATCCTTGCGATATGCAAAGTTGTAGCAGCCAAAATTCTCGTGTAGTCCGTCAGCTCTAGCCTTCGTTTGATAGTGCAATTCGTGCACTCGGCAGAATGCTTCAACATTTGGGTTCATCCCCTGGCTCCGAAGGGCCCAAACATAGATACTGAGCCTAACAATAGCATTAGGAGTAAGCTGATGAAGGTAAATTTCATAATTGTCCAAAACCTCTCCAATCATCTCGTTCAGGGGAAACCGTAATCCTGCTCTGAAAAAGCTCTTGAAAACCACTACTTCATCATCTTTGGGCTCTGGAGTGGGTTCTTCTCCGGCAAAACGAATAAGTTTCTTCTCAGCTTCTCCGAAGTAACCCAGCTTCATCATCATGGGTACTTCAGCCTCAGACACAGTAGATTTTTCAAAGTCCAAATGGTTGGGTTTTGATGGGATCAGGGTGTTGTAGTCTTCCTCTTCCTCATCAACATTTTCTTCTTCGATGTCAACCTGTTCAGCTTCGGCAGTAGGTGCACCTTCGTCAATAGCTTCCTCCGTCACAACCAATCCCGATTGCCTCATGACTTCGGAGATCGGGGCTGTCTCGGTGGCTTCGGCCTCCTCTCCTTCATGGGTCACCCTCGCAGTTGAGCGTACTCTGGCCATCTGATGATTGAATTTCTTGCAGTTTTTACGAAGTTGTTGTTTTTCACAGTTTTCTGACGAAGCTCTTTCTTTTGACGAAGCTAACTCAAAGTGACGGTTCGTTCGAGAATGCAGTGAAAAAGCTTCGGCTATGGTTAAATTTTTCAGCAGCATAACAGTGCAATGGCAATGAATGTTGTGGTAACTTCACACCTACCCGTCTGTTTATATAGTGTTGCAGGTGGGAAGGTGAATCGCCAAGTTGCCCGCACCAACTGAACAGTTACCCGCACCCGCTGAACGGTGGACCACTCGGCGCTTGAGAGGTGAATCGCCAGACCGAGTGTACCCGCCGCATGGTGCGCCACCTCGCGCTTGGAGTAGTTTAATTGTTTCTCGGCAACGAGCTCAGGGAAGGTGTTTTTCGAACCTTCGGCATTCCAAAGCCTTGGAGATTTTTCACGGATCAAGTTTGTTACAAAAAACGATCTAGCACTGTGAAGGAGCTACTCTTGGGGGTCTGCTTCGTCGCCGAAGGTCCTTTAAGAAGAAACACCTTCGGAAGATCAGCACAGAAGCAAACATAACACAAAGGTACACGCCGAAGCTACCATCCAGGGAGCTTCGGTATAGCGATATGCCTTGAGACGAAGGGCTGCACCGACTTAAAGAGAAAAAGACCAATCAACCCATGGTAATTTGTGTCATGATTGTAACTGGTTGTAGAGAACATAAATGTAATTTTACACAGGCTGCACCCTACGCCTATAAATAGATGAACAATACCCCTGTACTGTTCACGCTGACTTGTATTCGCTCGTGCGTCACGCTTGGACTTTTACCTTCTGTCAAGCCGAAGGTATAAATGTAATTTAATACTGTTCTTATTCATCTATGATAATATAATGAAGATATACTCATAATGTCATATGATTATTCATGTTATGCCTCATGTTTCATATGCTTCTTCTTGCATTAACATATATTGTGATGATGAAGGTACGTTCTTCATGACCTTCGTCCGAAGATCGTTATATCCTAAGGGAAATAATGCTTCGAAGGATGAAGAGCATTAACTATTAAATTCTTTTTGTGTTGCCTTGTTCTTAA
The DNA here is from genome assembly GCF_902167145.1 of Zea mays. NCBI lineage: Eukaryota > Viridiplantae > Streptophyta > Magnoliopsida > Poales > Poaceae > Zea > Zea mays. Next base: position 28,262,759 of record NC_050098.1, on the reverse strand, counting down.
CTCATAATATTTGAGAACAAGTTCCCAACAGATATATAATCACTACATGGATCATCTTCTTCGCTTTCTTCTTGGTGGACCCTTAAGGGACGGTAATGCGAACAATGGTCATCTAAATTAACTATGGTCTGCTACTTCGAGCAATATGATGTTGATAAATATGAATGGAGTCACTAGTGTCTTGAGCAAGAGTCTCAACACTGGGATCAATTATTTTTTCTGAATTCACCAAGTCCTGTTAACTCTACAACAACGAAGAGAGAGAGAGAGTTTGGATGCCGTGCCAGTTTGTTTTGGCTACATCGTTATCCTATATTAAGATATCTGTCCGCTGAAAGTATCAAAGTAATTTTGTTTTTATATACGTCGATCCATCGGGCCCACCAGTTTAATTTGCTCTAACTAATTAATGCCGTCGGTGTAAACAGTGGCGAAGCTAGAGCAAATTTGACGGAGTGTAATTGCTTCATGGATACATAGATATCAAGTAATACGAGCGCATATATGGTGAAAATTTGTACATTATAATTGATTCTATATTTTTAGGGGTACATTTACACCACCTAAAATGAACCTAGCTTTGCCCCTGGATGTTAAAGGCTGTCATGGTAAAAGTCATGAAATCGACTGAACGCGCGCGTGCACGGCTGACTGATGGCGTGGTAGTAGGAGAGGTGTTTCTGTCTGGCTGATGCAATGCAGCTGCCTAGCTCCATACATGCATGACCAAACCGTGACAAAAGAAAATTTTTTTCCTTAAAATCAAAGAGGAGGCAGTGTTGTGTGAGCCTGTGACTGACCACGTACTTCTATGTACGTATAGCAGCAGTGTGGAGTTTGGGACCCTGCCCTGCCTGTCGCGTTTAGTTTGTCGTGATAGTAATCATTAGGCAACTGATGATCCTGAGATTTGGCCAGACACTACCGTAACAGCCAACTGGCCGGCCGTCGGTGATGGTTACGCCGGCGCTGCCGTTCACGTTGCCCGCCTGGAGTGGAGGCTGCAGCAGAAGGCAAGAGAGAGTGAGCCAAATGGAGACAACGCAACGCAACTCGTGTCTCGTATACCAGTAGCTTGTTGGGCTCGATGGTCGTGAGCCAGTCTGTTCTCGGTGCAGTGCAGCACCGGAAACTCGTCGTGGGAAGTGGGAGATCGTGGTTCGGGCCGCCCGTTCGGCATTGTTCGGCCGGTCGCGCGTCGCTTGTGGTAAAGTCACACGTGCCCGCGGCGACCCAGCAGCAACAACACTGACCGCTGACCCGGCCCGAGATGGGGCATCACGGCACGGGCATACCTGACACAGTGACACGTGAACGTCACTGAACAAATCTAACTACTATAAGAAATTTAAACTAATAACCAGTTTAGTACAGTTTGATCTCCAGGCTAATGTTGTCCATGTTCGTCTGTACTCTCTAGTCTCTAGCTTGTTGACGAAAGCAAAGCTCACTTCCCATTATCCAGTCTAAATGTATGTGTACGCTCTAGCCTTACAGAATGGGCCTCCAAGAAACGTAGAAGGGACAAGGCCACAAAAACTACATGTATCTACGCTCTAGCCTTACTCCGAGAAACGTAAAAGAGAGAAGACCACAAAAACCGTAAAAAAAAATAGTTCGACGGTGGCGAAATGCTCCAGAAATTATGCCTACCGACGGTGGTGAAATTATGGGACCAGGATTCCTAAATTACCTTAAGAACCTATGTATCTAATACTACCTCTTTTCTTAAATATTTGTCATCGTCTAGTTTTTTTTAACTAAGGCTATGTTTCAATCCTACTAGATAAACTATAGCAGCTTTTTTTAGCTACTTTTAGCCATTTAGTGATCTAAACAGGAGAGCTAATGACGGTGTGATAAAATTTTGCACATATTATCTCATAAGCTGCTCAAGGGGTGTTAAAAGTAGCTAAACATGGGCCAGGAAACCCCATTTTCCCACCCATACCCTCCAACCTCATTCCCTCTCTCTCTCCGCATTAGGGGCATAGGTGTCTTTTTATTCCAATGTGCTAAACTTTATTAGAGTAGTCCAAACACCCAATGAGCTAAACTTTAGCACTTCAATTTATATGGCTAAAGTTTAGCAGGAAGCTAAAATTTATCCTGTGAGATTGAAACTGAAAGGGAATTAGGCTTACACCTTTTTCCTAATTGATTTTGGTGGTTGAATTGCCTAACACAAATAATTGGACTAACGAGGTTGCTCTAGTCTATAAGTTCTACAGGTGTCAAAGGTTCACAATAAGCCAATAAAAAGACCAAGAAAGGGTTTAAACAAAGAGAGCAAAAGACAACACAAAGGCACCCTGGTCTGGTGCACCGTTCTGTCCGGTGCACCAGGGAACTCGAAGCTGAACTTGCCACCTTCGGGAAAATGGGAGGCCGCTCCGCTATAATTCACCGGACTGTCCGGTGTCACACCGGACTGTCCGGTGTGCCAGCGGAGCAACGACTACTTCGCGCGCAACGGTCGACTGCAACACATTTAATGCGCGCCCTGCGCGCGCAGAGGACAGAGCAGCGCCAGACGGTGCACCGGACAGTCTACAGGACCTGTCCGGTGCACCACTGGACAGCCCAGAGGCCCTACCAGTCAGAGCTCCAACGGTCAGAACCCAACGACCGGCTGACGTGGCTGGCGCACCGGACTGTCCGGTGCGCCATGCGACAGCAGCCTTCCAACGACCACATTTTGGTGGTTGGGGCTATAAATACCCCAACCACCCCACATTCAATGGCATCCAAGTTTTCCACCTTCAACACATTACAAGAGCTATAGCATTCAATTCTAGACACAACCAAAGAGATCAAATCCTCTCCCAAGTCCGGAATCACTCCAAATCAAATAGTGACTAGAGAGAGCGACATTTGTGTTCATTTGAGCTCTTGCGCTTGGATTGCTTCTTTTTCTTTCTCATTCTTCTTGTGATCAAACTTAATTGTAACCGAGGCAAGAGACACCAATTGTGTGGTGGTCCTTGTGGGAACTTTGTGTTCCGTTTGATTGAGAAGAGAAGCTCACTCGGTCTAAGTGACCGTTTGAGAGAGGGAAAGGGTTGAAAGAGACCCGGTCTTTGTGACCACCTCAACGGGGAGTAGGTTTGCAAGAACCGAACATCGGTAAAACAAATCCTCGTGTCTCACTCTTTTTTTGCTTGTGATTTGTTTTCACCCTCTCTCGCGGACTCGTTTATATTTCTAACGCTAACCCGGCTTGTACTTGTGCTTAAGTTTATAAATTTCAGATTCGCCCTATTCACCCCCCTCTAGGCGACTTTCAATTGGTATTGGAGCCCGGTTCTTCATTAGAGCCTAACCGCTCGAAGTGATGTCGGGAGCATCCGCCAAGAGGGAGATCGGGACCGGCGAGAAGCCCGCCACAAGCCATGGGAAGGCTCCATCCGGGGAGTCCACCAACAAGATGAAGGGATCCCCTTCACACAACAAGTCGCGTCGGAGCGGTGACAAGAAGAAGAATATGAAGAAGGTGGTCTACTACGAGACCGACTCTTCGTCGCCATCCACCTCCGGCTCCGACACGCCGTCCGTAACTTCTAAGGGCCATGAGCGCAAGAAGTTTAGTAAGATTCCCCTACGCTACCCTCGCATTTCCAAACGTACTCCATTACTTTCCGTCCCATTAGGCAAACCACCTATGTTTGATGGTGAATATTATAATATGTGGAGTGATAAAATGAGGCATCATCTAACCTCACTCCACACTAGCATTTGGGGTGTTGTTGAGATTGGAGTACAAGTACCATCACCGGGGGATGAAGACTATGATTCGGACGAGGTCGCCCAAATCCGACAACTCAACTCTCAAGCCACCACTATACTCCTCGCCTCTCTAGGTCGAGAGGAGTATAACAAGGTGCAAGGATTAAAGAGCGCCAAAGAGATTTGGGACGTGCTTAAAACCGCGCACGAAGGAGATGAGGTGACTAAAATCACCAAGCGGGAGACGATCGAGGGGGAGCTCGGTCGGTTCCGACTCAACCAAGGCGAGGACCCTCAAGCAATGTACAACCGACTCAAGACCTTGGTGAACCAAGTGCGCAACCTCGGGAGCACAAAATGGGATGACCATGAAATGGTCAAGGTTATTCTTAGATCACTTGTTTTTCTTAACCCTACGCAAGTTCAATTAATTCGTGGTAATCCTAGATACACACTAATGTCTCCCGAAGAAGTGATAGGAAATTTTGTGAGCTTTGAGTTGATGATCAAAGGCTCAAAGAAAATCATCGAGCTAGATGGCCCCTCCACGCCCGAAGCACAACCGGTCGCATTCAAGGCAACATAGGAGAAAAAGGAGGAGTCTACATCAAGTAGACAACCCATCGACGCCTCTAAGCTCGACAATGAGGAGATGTCGCTCATCATCAAAAGCTTCCGCCAAATCCTCAAACAAAGGAGGGGGAAGGATTACAAGCCCCGCTCCAAGAAAGTTTGCTACAAGTGTGGTAAGCCCGGTCATTTTATTGCAAAATGTCCATTATCTAGTGATAGTGACATGGGCGACGACAAGAAGGGAAAGAGGAGAGAAATGAAGAGGTACCACAAGAAGAGGGGCGGCGATGCCCATGTGTGTCGCGAATGGGACTCCGACGAGAGCTCCACCGACTCCTCCTCCGACGAGGACGCCGCCAACATCGCCGTCACCAAAGGACTCCTCTTCCCCAACGTCGGCCACAAGTGCCTCATGGCAAAGGACGACAAAAGAAAGAAGGTAAAATCAAGACCCTCCACTAAATATGCATCCTCTAGTGATGAAGATCATGTTAGTGATGAGGAAGATAATTTGCGTATTCTTTTTGCCAACCTTAACATGCAACAAAAGGAGAAATTAAATGAATTAATTAGTGTTATTCATGAAAAGGATGAACTCTTGGACTCCCAAGAGGACTTCCTAATTAAAGAAAATAAGAAGCATGTTAAGGTTAAGGATGCTTATGCTCTAGAAGTAGAAAAATGTGAAAGATTATCTAGTGAGCTAAGCAAGTGCCATGATATTATTATCAACCTTAGAAATGAGAATGCTAGTTGTTGGGGCGAAGGCAAAGACACCACCCTTCGCTCGAGGCCTTCGCTGCAGTCGTTGGTCCAACAGAGACAAGACAACGGGCAGGGACACCCTTCGCCCCGTATGACATCAGACGAAGACCTGCGACAAGGTCATCCCACCGTGCGGCCTCGTCCAGCACGGAGGCCCACGTGTGATCCGGCCCATTGTAACGGGCCCTGCGTGGCCGCTGCGTGTTGCGGGCCTAATTTGTAAAGGCATCCCTGTAATTACAGTCTGTAACCCTGCTTTATGGGAATATTCTGGGGATAACCTAGGTGTCTGAGGGCACATGCGTCCTTAACACAGGACGCTGGACACTCAGATACCTATAAATACCCCCGCACAGTGCCCGTGAGAGGCTAGATTAACAGAGCTATTGCCATCTTGCGCGAGAACCCTGTTTACGCCACTACACCTCCCGTTGGATCCCCTTGCAACAGAGAGCAAGTTCCAACATTTGGCGCCCACCGTTCGTGCGACGAAAAAACCACCCGCGATGGCACCCAAGAAATTTAACTCGACGGCTGACGAGGCTGCGAAGGCAGCACTGCTGGCTGCAAAAAAAGGCAAGGCCCTCGCCCTCACCCACTCCACTCACCACGAGGCTACCGAAGACGACGTTCTCCGCACCTGCGAAGACGATGCTCTCCGCACCTGCGGCCCTGAAGGACAATCGCAACCCCCCAAGGCTTCGCCCCACCGAAGGGCGTGGACCTCACCGAGGACGGCGAGGTCCTCAGCGTCTCGGAGGAAGAACAGCTACAGCTGCGCGCCCTACGCCTCAAGAACCGCAATCTCTAGAGGCAGAAAGAGATACTGGAGGCCAACCGCCAGCGCGTATCCGCACTAGCCAAGGTGCGGCAAATGATACGCGACGAAGAGCAGAAGGCCCAGGACCTCGAGCGGGAGATCGCGCTGATGCAACGCGAAGGCCACCTCGGCCTGCAGCACGGGCCACCCCTGCAACAGCGCGCACAACTGGAAGACACGCGCGAAGGCCACCTCGGCCTGCAGCATGGGCCACCCCTGCAACAGCGCGCACAACCGGAAGACCCGCGTTTCCCCTAGCGCGACCACACATTCCCGCACGCCGCGCCATTCCAAGGGGTCAACTACCTCGACGAGCAAAGTCCCCTGGCACCACATCTGCAAGTGATGCCTTGGCCCGCCAACTTCCGGGCAGGGAGGCAAGGCCCTCGCCCTCACCCACTCCACTCACCACAAGGCTACCGAAGACAACGTTCTCCGCACCTGCGAAGACGATGCTCTCCGCACCTACGGCCCTGAAGGACAATCGCAACCCCCCCAAGGCTTCGCCCCACCGGAGGACGCGGACCTCACCGAGGACGGCGAGGTCCTCAGCGTCTCGGCGGAAGAACAACTACAGCTGCGCGCCCTACGCCTCAAGAACCGCAATCTCCAGAGGCAGAAAGAGATACTGGAGGCCAAGCGCCAGCGCGTATTCGCACTAGCCAAGGTGCGGCAAATGATACGCGACGAAGAGCAGAAGGCCCAGGACCTCGAGCGGGAGATCGCGCTGATGCAGCGCGAAGGCCACCTCGGCCTGCAGCACGGGCCACCCCTGCAACAGCGCGCACAACTGGAAGACACGCGCGAAGGCCACCTTGGCTTGCAGCATGGGCCACCCCTGCAACAGCGCGCACAACCGGAAGACCCGCGTTTCCCCCAGCACGACCACACATTCCCGCACGCCGCGCCATTCCAAGGGGTCAACTACCTCGACGAGCGAAGTCCCCTGGCACCACATCTGCAAGTGATGCCTTGGCCCGCCAACTTCCGGGCAGGGACCTATCCCAAGTACAACGGCAGCACTGACCCAGCACAATACATAATGAGTTATCAGGTCGCCGTTGCATCTGCCGGAGGGGACGACGCCATAATGGCCAAGTCTTTCATCATCGCCCTCAAAGGCCCAGCTCTCACCTGGTTCACCAGGTTGCCTCCTCTGTCCATTGATTCCTGGAGAAGCCTCCGGGACAAGTTCCTGCTCAACTTCCAAGGGTACCGCCCAGACACCGACGCCTTGGCCGAACTCTCGCTCTGCAAGCAGCTGGAAAAGGAGACTCTGCGGGAGTATTACCGCAAATTTCTAACACTCAAGTCACAGCTGCCCTCAGTCGACGACCAGATCGCCATCCACTACGCCATCAGTGGCCTTCGCGCCGGCGTCCTCTATAGCCACTGCATCAGAGATCCGCCCAAGAACCTCCAGGAATTATATCAGCTGTTTGAAAAATACGCCAAATCCGAAGAGCTCCACCAGCGCAAGGTTGAGTCTCAAAGGAAGCCCAAAGATGCTCCACAGACCAGCCGCAAGTGGACGAGGACTCCGCAGCAAGACTCCGGTCGAGACGGCCGCAATTAACAGCAAGTGCACAACATCGCCAACCAGCACCCCGCTGCTGAAGCCCCTCGCCGCTAGGAATATCCCCCCCAGGGCCGCGAAAATGGAACTCGCGGTAGGGGTCGGGGGCGTGCGCAACCGCCGCGCCGATTCAACTGCCTCTTCCATGGCGAAGACTGCGCCCACCAAATCAAAGACTGCCCAGAAACGAAGGCCACCAAAGACAGGATGGCACGGGCGCAGCCAGCCGACAACCCCAGAGTTGTCGCGCACACTTACCAGCAACCCCCTCCACCATATATCCACGCCCCCGCCCCGCATCCACCGCACCACGCTTACCAACACCATTAGGAAGTACAAATCGTACCTCCCCCACCCCCACCACCACACCAGCAACATCAAAACATCCCCCACGCCCCAAAGCAGGAAGACTTCGCCGATCAGCCGTATCGCGGAGTCATTCACATGATCACTGGGGGGTCCAGCACCGACTTCGACACAAAGCGGCAGAAGTGGGACCACTACCGCAGCATCAATCACGTCGCCATCACTGGCCCAGTCGTGCAGACAAAGTGGTCCCACATACCGCTAACCTTCGACGCACGAGACATCGACCTGCGCAGCGCCCCCCACAGCGACGCCATGGTTATCAATTGCAGCGTGGCAGGCTGGGACCTGCACAAAGTCCTAGTCGACAATGGCAGTCAGGCGGACATCATCTTCCTCCACGCCTTCGACCGCATGGGCATAAGCCACAGCCTGCTCAAGCCTTCGGACAACCTGTTGTATGGCTTCGGCGGCAAGGGCACCTTTCCTGTCGGCAAAATAGAGCTGCCTCTCTCCTTCGGTGTAGCACCCAATGCCCGAAGTGAGCAAGTGACCTTCGATATTGTGGATATGGTATATCCGTACAACACTGTCGGGGACCATAATTAGGGGTACCCTCAAGACTCCTAATTCTCAGCTGGTAACCCCCATCAGCATAAAGCTGCTAAGGCCTGATGGGTGCGATTAAGTTAGGGATCAGTCCACTCGAGCGACTCGATCACGCCTCGCCCGAGCCTAGCCTCGGACAAGGGCAGCCGACCCCGGAGAATTTCCGTCTCGCCCGAGGCCCCCCTCCAACGGCGGACATATCTCCGGCTCGCCCGAGGCCCTGCCTTCTGAGAGCACCTAGAGGGGGGGTGAATAGGTGATCATGTGAAACTTCAAACTTACAGCCACAAAAACTTGTTAAGTGTTAGCACAATAATTGCCAAGTGGCTAGAGACGAGTCTCAACAAAACACAATACCACAAGAGATCAATCACAGAGATGACACAGTGGTTTATCCCGTGGTTCGGCCAAGACCAACGCTTGCCTACTCCACGTTGTGGCGTCCCAACGGACGAGGGTTGCACTCAACCCCTCTCAAGCGGTCCAATGACCAACTTGAATACCACGGTGTTTTGCTTTGCCTTTCAATATCCCGTTTGCGAGGATTCTCCACAACTTGGAGCCTCTCGCCCTTACACTTAAGATTCACAAAGAAATACAGAGCAAGGGAGGGATTAGCAACACACACAAATCCACAGCAAAATGTGCACACACACGGCCAAGAATCGAGCTCGAAAGACTATCTCAAAGTTCTCACTAGAACAGAGCTTGAATCACTGAGAATGACAAACGAATGCGCAAAGACTGAGTGTGGATGATCAAGAATGCTCTAAGGTTGCTTGGTGTCCTCCTCCATGCGCCTAGGGGTCCCTTTTATAGCCCCAAGGCAGCTAGGAGCCGTTGAGCACAAATCTGGAAGGCCATTCTTGCCTTCTGTCATCGGGGGCACCGGACAGTCCGGTGCACACCGGACAATGTCCGGTGCCCGATTTCCTTCCTTAAATAGCGAAGCCGACCGTTGGCAGACTTGGAGCCGTTGGCGCACCGGACATGTCCGGTGCACACCGGACAGTCCGGTGCCCCCTTCTAGCCGTTGGCTCGACCACGTGTCGCGCGCAGATTCCGCGGCCCACCGTTGGCCCGGCCGACCGTTGGCTCACCGGACAGTCCGGTGAATTTTAGCCGTACGCCGTCGGCGAATTCCCGAGAGCGGCCACTTCGCGCCGAGTCAGCCTGGTGCACCGGACACTGTCCGGTGCACCACCGGACAGTCCGGTGTGCCAGACTGAGCAGAGTCTTGGCTGTACACAGCCAAGCCTTTTGCACCTCTTTTCTTTTCTTCTTCTTTCTGTTTCTAACACTTAGACAAGTATATTAGTACACAAAACAAATGTACTAAGGCTTAGAAACATACCTTTACTCTTGATTTGCACTTTGTCCATCCATGAGCATAGATTCACATTTAAGCACTTGTGTTGGCACTCAATCACCAAAATACTTAGAAATGGCCCAAGGGCACATTTTCCTTTCAATCTTCCCCTTTTTGGTGATTTATGCCAACACAACATAAAGCAACTAGAACAAGTGCAATATCACTTCAAATGAAACTCAAATTTATTTTGATTCAATTTTGGCATATATGGATCATCCTTTGCCACCACTTGGTTTGTTTTTACAAATCAAACTCAAATCTCTATCTCTAAGTCAAACACACATGTTGAAGCATAAAGAGAGTCATTCCAAAAGAGATTGATCAAAGATTTCAAGAAAAACTCCCCCTTTTTTTCATAATCAACATTTCTCCCCACAAGAAGCCAACTTTTGACAAGGGAGACAATAAAAGAGTTTTGACAAAACAAAAGCTCTATTCTACTATTTTCAAAGTTTCTCAAGTGGTAGCTGATCCATTTATTGCTTTGGCCTTTATTTTCTCCCCCTTTGGCATCAAGCACCAAAACGGAATCAATCTTGGCCCTTTAACCCCATTGCCTCACCAAAATCTTCAATTAAGAGCAAATAGGCAATAAGATCATAGAGATGAACTTGGAATAAGTTACCATCTCATCGGAGTGCAGTGGAAGTCTTGCATGGTCCAAGTCCACCTATTCCCTTTCAATTCTCCTTCGAGACTAAATCAAGCAAACTCAAGCATATGGTTAGTCTCAAAGGGTCAAGTTGTAACACATCTCCTCCTAAACATGTGCATCACTTTGCAACGGACTTGTGAGGTCCAGGGAGTGTTTGTACAACTTGAGCACCATAACTAAGCAACAAAATGCATAATGGAACATGATCAAAGGCATAAACACATGTATGCTATAAATCAATCCAGGTTCCGCGAATCTAAGACATTTAGCTCACTACGCAGCCTGCAAAAGGTCTTCTCATCTAGAGGCTTGGTAAAGATATCGGCTAGCTGGTTCTCGGTGCTAACATGAAACACTTCGATATCTCCCTTTTGCTGGTGGTCTCTCAAAAAGTGATGCCGGATGTCAATGTGCTTTGTGCGGCTGTGTTCAACAGGATTTTCCGCCATGCGGATAACACTCTCATTGTCACATAGGAGTGGGACTTTGCTCAGATTGTAGCCAAAGTCCCGGAGGGTTTGCCTCATCCAAAGTAGTTGCGCGCAACACTGTCCTGCGGCAACATACTCGGCCTCAGCGGTGGATAGGGCAACGGAAGTTTGTTTCTTAGAGTTCCACGACACCAGGGACCTTCCTAAGAATTGGCACGTCCCTGATGTACTCTTCCTATCGACCTTACATCCAGCATAGTCGGAATCTGAGTATCCAACTAAGTCAAAGGTAGACCCCTTTGGATACCAGAGCCCGAAGCAAGGCGTAGCAACCAAATATCTAAGAATTCGCTTCACCGCCACTAAGTGACACTCCTTAGGATCGGATTGAAATCTAGCACACATGCATACACTAAGCATAATATCCGGTCTACTAGCACATAAATAAAGTAATGACCCTATCATTGACCGGTATGCTTTTTGATCAACGGACTTACCTCCTTTGTTGAGGTCGGTGTGTCCGTCGGTTCCCATCGGAGTCTTTGCGGGCTTGGCGTCCTTCATCCCAAACCGCTTTAGCAGATCTTGCGTGTACTTCGTTTGGGAGATGAAGGTGCCGTCCTTGAGTTGCTTCACTTGGAACCCAAGGAAGTAGTTCAACTCGCCCATCATCGACATCTCGAATTTCTGCGTCATCACCCTGCTAAACTCTTCACAAGACTTTTGGTTAGTAGAACCAAATATTATGTCATCGACATAAATTTGGCACACAAACAAATCACCATCACAAGTCTTAGTAAAAAGAGTTGGATCGGCTTTCCCAACCTTGAAAGCATTAGCAATTAAGAAATCTCTAAGGCATTCATACCATGCTCTTGGGGCTTGCTTAAGTCCATAGAGCGCCTTAGAGAGCTTACACACATGGTTGGGGTACCGTTCATCCTCGAAGCCAGGGGGTTGCTCTACGTACACCTCCTCCTTGATTGGCCCGTTGAGGAAAGCGCTCTTTACATCCATTTGGTACAACCTGAAAGAATGGTGAGCGGCATATGCTAGCAAGATACGGATGGACTCTAGCCTAGCCACAGGAGCAAAAGTCTCCTCAAAGTCCAAACCTGCGACTTGGGCATAACCTTTTGCCACAAGTCGAGCCTTGTTCCTCGTCACCACTCCGTGCTCGTCTTGTTTGTTGCGGAACACCCACTTGGTTCCCACAACATTTTGCTTGGGACGAGGCACCAGCGTCCAAACTTCATTTCTCTTGAAGTTGTTGAGCTCCTCCTGCATGGCCAATACCCAGTCCGGATCTAGCAAGGCCTCTTCTACCCTGAAAGGCTCAATAGAAGAGACAAAAGAGTAATGCTCACAAAAATTAACTAATCTTGAACAAGTAGTTACTCCCTTGCTAATATCACCCAAAATTTGGTCGATGGGATGATCCCTTTGAATCACCGCTCGAACTTGGGTTGGAGGTGCCTGAGGTGCTTCTTCCTCTTCAACTTGAACATCCTGTGCTCCCCCTTGATCATGCGCCTCCACTTGAGGTACCTGTTCATCACCTTGGGTTGGGGGATGCACCATAGTTGAGGAAGAAGGTTGATCTCGTTCATCTTGTTCCTGTGGCCGCACTTCTCCAATCGCCATGGTTCGTATAGCGGCCGTCGGAACATCTTCTTCATCTACATCATCACAATCAACAACTTGCTCTCTTGGAGAGCCATTAGTCTCATCAAATACAACGTCGCTAGAGACTTCAACCAAACCCGATGATTTATTGAAGACTCTATACGCCTTTGTATTTGAGTCATAACCTAACAAAAACCCTTCTACTGCTTTGGGAGCAAACTTAGAATTTCTACTCTTCTTCACTAGAATGTAGCATTTGCTCCCAAATACACGAAAGTAAGATACATTGGGTTTGTTACCGGTTAGCAGCTCATACGACGTCTTCTTGAGGAGGCGGTGAAGGTAGACCCTGTTGATGGCGTGGCAAGCCGTGTTCACGGCTTCCGACCAAAAGCACTCAGGGGTCTTGAATTCTCCAAGCATAGTCCTCGCCATATCTATGAGCGTCCTGTTCTTCCTCTCTACCACACCATTTTGCTGAGGTGTGTAGGGAGCGGAGAACTCGTGCTTGATCCCCTCCTCCTCAAGAAACTCCTCCACTTGAAGGTTCTTGAATTCGGACCCGTTGTCGCTCCTTATCTTCTTCACCTTGAGCTCAAACTCATTTTGAGCTCTCCTTAGGAAGCGCTTGAGGGTCCCTTGGGTTTCAGACTTATCCTGCAGAAAGAACACCCAAGTGAAGCGAGAAAAGTCATCAACAATAACTAGACCATACTTACTTCCTCCTATGCTTAGATAGGCGACGGGTCCGAAGAGGTCCATATGTAGCAGCTCCAGGGGTCTTGACGTGGTCATCACATTCTTGCTGTGATGTGCTCCTCCCACTTGTTTACCTTGCCTTGATTCCCATCACCGAATATAATTGAATCTTGGGAATCTTTATTCTTGACGTAGGAGGTGAACATCTTCTTCTCCCCCGTCATATGGTTTGTGCATCCGCTGTCGATAATCCAGCTTGAACCTCCGGATGCATAAACCTGCAAGGCAAATTTAGGCTTGGGTCTTAGGTACCCAACTCATGTTGGGTCCTACAAGGTTAGCACAAATATCCTTAGGGACCCAAATGCAAGTTTTGTCTCCCTTGCATTTTGCCCCTAACTTCCTAGCAACTATTTTCCTATCCTTTCTACAAATAGCAAAGGAAGCATTTAAGGCATGATAAATTGTAGAAGGTTCATTAACTTTCCTAGGAACATTAACAACATTTCTCCTAGGCATATTATGAACAACATTTCTCCTACCAACATTTCTATCATGCACATAGGAAGAACTAGAAGCAAACATGGCATGAGAATCAAACTCATCATAAGCATTATAACTCCTATAAGCATTTTTAGTTTGTCTCCTATCATGGTACATAAAAGCATGGTTCTTTTTAGCACTACTTGCCATAGGAGCCTTCCCTTTCTCCTTGGCGGAGATGGGAGCCTTATGACTTGTTAAGTTCTTGGCTTCCCTCTTGTAGCCAAGACCATCCTTAATTGAGGGATGTCTACCAATTGTGTAGGCATCTCTTGCAAATTTTAGCTTATCAAAATTACTCTTGCTAGTCTTAAGTTGGGCATTAAGACTAGCTACTTCATCATTTAATTTAGAAATGCACTCTAGGTGTTTACTACAAGCATCAACATTAAAGTCTTTACACCTAGTGCAAATCACAACATGTTCTACACAAGATGTTAATTTACTAGATTTTTCTAGCTTAGCATTTAAATCATCATTTATGCTCTCTAAGCTAGAAATTGTCTCATGGCAAGAAGATAATTCACAAGAAAGCATTTCATTTCTCTTAACTTCTAACGCATGAGATTTTTGTGCTTCTACAAATTTGTCATGCTCTTCATAAAGAAGATCCTCTTGTTTTTCTAGTAATCTATTCTTGTCATTCAAAGCATCAATCAACTCATTAATCTTATTAATTTTAGATCTATCTAATCCCTTGAATAAGCATGAGTAATCTATCTCATCATCATCACTAGGCTCATCCTCACTTGAAGAAGCATAAGTACTAGTATCATGAGTGCTTACTTTCTTCTCCCTTGCCATGAGGCAAGTGTGACGCTCGTTGGGGAAGAGGGATGACTTGTTGAAGGCGGTGGCGGCAAGTCCTTCATTGTCGGAGTCGGAGGAGGAGCAATCCGAATCCCACTCCTTTCCGATATGTGCCTCGCCCTTGGCCTTCTTGTAATGCTTCTTCTTCTCCCTTTTGTTCCCCTTTTCCTGGTCACTTTCATTATCGGGACAGTTAGCAATGAAATGACCAATCTTACCACATTTGAAGCACGAGCGCTTCTCCTTTGTCTTGGTCTTGCTTGGCTGTCCCTTGCGACCGTTAAGCATCGTCTTGAAGCGCTTAATGATGAGGGCCATCTCCTCATTGTTTAGCCCGGCTGCCTCAACTTGCGCCACCTTGCTCGGTAGCGTCTCCTTGCTCCTCGTTGCCTTGAGAGCAATAGGTTGAGGCTCATGACTAGGACCGTTCAACGCGTCGTCCACGTATCTCGCCTCCTTGATCATCATTCGCCCGCTTACGAACTTCCCAAGAACTTCTTCGGGCGACATCTTGGTGTACCTAGAATTTTCACGAATATTGTTCACCAAATGAGGATCAAGAACGATAAAGGACCTTAGCATTAGGCGGACGACGTCGTGGTCCGTCCATCGTGTGCTTCCGTAGCTCCTTATTTTGTTGATAAGGGTCTTGAGCCGGTTGTACGTTTGGGTTGGCTCCTCGCCCCTTATCATCGCGAATCGTCCAAGCTCGCCTTCCACCAACTCCATCTTGGTGAGCAAGGTGACATCATTCCCCTCATGAGAGATCTTGAGGGTGTCCCAGATCTGCTTGGCGTTGTCCAAGCCGCTCACCTTATGGTACTCGTCCCTGCACAAAGAGGCTAGCAACACAGTAGTAGCTTGTGCATTTTTATGAATCTGTTCATTAATAAACATGGGACTATCCGTACTATCAAAGTGCATTCCACTCTCTATAATCTCCCATATGCTAGGATGGAGAGAGAACAAGTGACTACGCATTTTGTGACTCCAAAATCCGTAGTCCTCTCCATCAAAATGAGGAGGTTTACCAAGTGGAATAGATAATAAATGAGCATTAGTACTTTGAGGAATACGAGAGTAATCAAAAGAAAAGTTCGAATTGACCGGTTTCTTTCTCTCGTAGTCGTTGTGGTCGTCGTCCTTTTGGGAGGAAGTAGACTCATCGCTGTCGTAGTAGACGATCTCCTTGATGCGTCTTGTCTTCTTCTTCTTCCCATCTTTGCGTCTGTGGCCCGAGCCCGAGTTGTTGGACTTGTCATCCCTTGGCTCGTTGACGAAGGACTCCTTCTCCTTGTCGTTGATCACGATTCCCTTCCCCTTAGGATCCATCTCTTCGGGCGGTAAGTCCCTTTCTTGAAGAGAACGGCTTTGATACCAATTGAGAGCACCTAGAGGGGGGGGGGGTGAATAGATGATCCTGTGAAACTTCAAACTTACAGCCACAAAAACTTGTTAAGTGTTAGCACAATAATTGCCAAGTGGCTAGAGACGAGTCTCAACAAAACACAATACCACAAGAGATCAATCACAGAGATGACACAGTGGTTTATCCCGTGGTTCGGCCAAGACCAACGCTTGCCTACTCCACGTTGTGGCGTCCCAACGGACGAGGGTTGCACTCAACCCCTCTCAAGCGGTCCAATGACCAACTTGAATACCACGGTGTTTTGCTTTGCCTTTCAATATCCCGTTTGCGAGGATTCTCCACAACTTGGAGCCTCTCGCCCTTACACTTAAGATTCACAAAGAAATACAGAGCAAGGGAGGGATTAGCAACACACACAAATCCACAGCAAAATGTGCACACACACGACCAAGAATCGAGCTCGAAAGACTATCTCAAAGTTCTCACTAGAACAGAGCTCGAATCACTGAGAATGACAAACGAATGCGCAAAGACTGAGTGTGGATGATCAAGAATGCTCTAAGGTTGCTTGGTGTCCTCCTCCATGCGCCTAGGGGTCCCTTTTATAGCCCCAAGGCAGCTAGGAGCCGTTGAGCACAAATCTGGAAGGCCATTCTTGCCTTCTGTCATCGGGGGCACCGGACAGTCCGGTGCACACCGGACAATGTCCGGTGCCCAATTTCCTTCCTTAAATAGCGAAGCCGACCGTTGGCAGACTTGGAGCCGTTGGCGCACCGGACATGTCCGGTGCACACCGGACAGTCCGGTGCCCCCTTCTAGCCGTTGGCTCGACCACGTGTCGCGCGCAGATTCCGCGGCCGACCGTTGGCTCACTGGACAGTCCGGTGCACACCGGACAGTCCGGTGAATTTTAGCCGTACGCCGTCGGCGAATTCCCGAGAGCGGCCACTTCGCGCCGAGTCAGCCTGGTGCACCGGACACCACCGGACAGTCCGGTGTGCCAGACTGAGCAGAGTCTTAGCTATACACAGCCAAGCCTTTTGCACCTCTTTTCTTTTCTTCTTCTTTCTGTTTCTAACACTTAGACAAGTATATTAGTACACAAAACAAATGTATTAAGGCTTAGAAACATACCTTTACTCTTGATTTGCACTTTGTCCATCCATGAGCATAGATTCACATTTAAGCACTTGTGTTGGCACTCAATCACCAAAATACTTAGAAATGGCCCAAGGGCACATTTCCCTTTCATTCGCTAAGAAGCAACCCTGACTAAATCGCCGCACCGACTGACCAAGTCGCAGGAGCATTTAATGCAAAGGTGACCTGACACCTTTATCCTGACGCGCGCCCCCCGGCAGAGCCGAAGTGACCGCCGTCACTTCGCCGCTCCACTGACCGGTCTGACAGAAGGACAGCGCCGCCTGCGCCACTCCGACTGCAGTGCCACTTGACAGAGTGAGACTGACAGGCAGTCAGGCCCTGCCAAAGGCACCATAGGAAGCTCCGCCCGACCCAGGGCTCGGACTCGGGCTAAGTCCCAGAAGACGGCGAACTCCGCTCCGCCCGACCCAGGGCTCGGACTCGGGCTAAGTCCCGGAAGACGGCGAACTCCGCTCCGCCCGACCCAGGGCTCGGACTCGGGCTAAGTCCCGGAAGACGGCGAACTCCGCTCCGCCCGACCCCAGGGCTCGGACTCGGGCTCAGCCCCAGAAGACGACGAACTCCGCTTCGCCCGACCCCAGGGCTCGGACTCCGCCCTGGCCTCTGTCGAACGACCTCCGCCTCGCCCGACCCAGGGGCTCGGACTCGGCCTCGGCCATGGAAGACAGACTCGACCTCGGCTTCGGAGGAGCCTCCACGTCGCCCGACCTAGGGCGCAGGCCAGCCACGTCAACAGGAAGCGCCATCATCACCCTACCCCGAGCTGACTCGGGCCGCAGAGAACAAGACCGGTGTCCCATCTGGCTAGCTCCGCCAGATAGGCAATGATGGCGCCCCGCATGCCCTGTGACGACGGCGGCTCTCAGCTCTCTTACGGAAGCAGGAGGACGTCAGCAAGGACTCAACCGCTCCAACAGCCGTCCCTCCGCCAGGCTCCATCGCTCCTCCGACGGCCATGACATCACACCAGCTGGGTGCCAAAATCTCTCCGGCTGCCACATCGGCGTGTACTTAGGGCGCTAGCTCTCCCCCGCTAGACACGTAGCACTCTGCTACACCCCCATTGTACACTTGGATCCTCTCCTTACGCCTATAAAAGGAAGGACCAGGGCCCTCTTAGAGAAGGTTGGCCGCGCGGGAACGAGGACGGGACAGGCGCTCTCTTGGGGCCGCTCGCTTCCCTCTCCCGCGTGGACGCTTGTAACCCCCTACTGCAAGCACACCCGACCTGGGCGCGGGACGAACACGAAGGCCGCGGGATTCCCACCTCTCACACGCCGGTCTCCGGCCGCCTCGCTCCTTTCCCCCCTTCGCGCTCGCCCACGCGCTCGACCCATCTGGGCTGGGGCACGCCGCGACACTCACTCGTCGACCCGAGGGACCCCCCGGTCTCGAAACGCCGACATTTGGCGCGCCAGGTAGGGGCCTGCTGCGTGTTGACGAACAGCTTCCCGTCAAGCTCCAGATGGGCAGTCTCCAGCAACCTCTCCGACCCGGGACGGTGCTCCGTTTCGGGAGTCTTGAGTTCATGTCCTTCGACGGCAGCTACGACATGATACTCCTTCCACCGCCGCCGCGCGACGACGACAATGGCGGCCGACAGCCCGCCCGCCGGCGGCAGAATCGACGACGTCTTCCCCGCGTGGTGGAAGAACAACATTCGAGCTCGCCCCGTCCTCTCCCTCGCCAACGGAGGAGGAGGCGGGGCAACCAAGGCCAAGCGGGAGGCCACGCCTCGTCGGCTGTCGAGCGAGTCAACGTCCCTAGCGCCCCAACGGGAGGCGCGTCGGGCGTCGACCTCACGTTTGAGACGAAGGCGAGCGCCGTCTCCCCGCGACACGCCAATCCTGAGCAAGCGGACGACGCCAGCACGCTCGCGGAAGGCTTGCTGGGCGTCACCCTCGTACCTGAGATGACGGTGCAGTCAGTCCCCGACATGACTTCATCGCCGTTCGTCGACCAAAAGGTACCGACCGATTCCCATCCTACGTCATTTAGACTCAGCCTCAACCCGCCTAGCGACCTTGCTTTGGCGGGCGCTCTCGTAGAGGCGAGTTCAAACCCTCTGGGGTTTCGCACGTGGTCGCCTTGGGACCGGTTGATGGACGTCTCGACCTATGGGCCCTCCGGGTCCGAGGAAGACGACGACCCCAGCATCTGTTGGGATTTCTCTGGACTTGGCAACCCTAGTGCCATGCGGGACTTCATGACTGCATGTGACTACTGCCTCTCCGACTGTTCCGACGGTAGCCGCAGCCTCGACGACGAGGACTGCGGCCCAAGCCGCGAATGTTTCCACGTCGATCTAGGGGTCCCTCCAAAGGCAATCATCTCGGCATGCCGGAGGACGGTGATCTCCCTAGGCCAGTGCCTCGCGCTGACATCCCACGGGAGCTAGCTGTGGTCCCCGTTCCGGCGGGGGGTCACGACCCACAGCTCGAGCAAGTCCGCGGGGCGCAGGCCAGGCTCGACGAGGGAGCAGGAGCGCTTGAGCCGATCCGCCGGGACGTCGGGCAGGCATGGGCGGGCCAACCCCCGGCCGGAGAAATAGGTCACCTGCCCCAGGGTCTCTAGCTCCGCGTCGCCAACGACGTCAGGATCAGGCCGCCACCCGCATCCAGTGGGGTCGGTCAGAACCTGGCTGCAGCAGCGATGCTTCTCCGCGCGATGCCGGAGCCATCAACCACAAAGGGTCGGCGAATCCAGGGGGAGCTCAAGAATCTCCTGGAAGGCGCTGCGGTCCGACGGGCCGAGAGCTCTGCCTCCCGAAGGCAGGGATACCCCTCGGAACCTCATGCCGCGACTTCCCGATTCATGCGGGAAGCCTCGGTCTACACCAGGCGCACGCGCAACACCGCGCTTGCGGCCCCGGGCCACCTCGGCAACGAGCACCATCATCGCGACCATCGGGCCCACCTCGACGAGAGGGTGCACCGAGGCTATCACCCCAGGCGTGGGGGACGCTACGACAGCGGGGAGGATCGGAGTCCCTCGCCCGAACCACCCGGTCCGCAGGCCTTCAGCCGGGCCATCCGGTGGGCACCGTTCCCGACCCGGTTCCGACCCCCGACTACCATCACGAAGTACTCGGGGGAAACGAGACCGGAATTGTGGCTTGCGGACTACCGCCTGGCTTGCCAGCTGGGTGGAACGGACGACGACAACCTCATCATCCGCAACCTCCCCCTGTTCCTCTCCGACACCGCTCGCGCCTGGTTGGAGCACCTACCTCCGGGGCAGATCTCCAACTGGGATGACCTGGTCCAAGCCTTCGCCGGCAATTTCCAGGGCACGTATGTGCGCCCCGGGAATTCCCGGGACCTCCAAAGCTGCCGGCAGCAGCCGGGAGAGTCTCTCCGGGACTACATCCGGCGATTCTCGAAGCAGCGCACCGAGCTGCCCAACATCACCGACTCGGATGTCATCGGCGCGTTCCTTGCCGGCACCACCTGCCGCGACCTGGTGAGCAAGTTGGGTCGCAAGACCCCCACCAGGGCGAGCGAGCTGATGGACATCGCCACCAAGTTCGCCTCTGGCCAGGAGGCGGTCGAGGCTATCTTCCGAAAGGACAAGCAGCCCCAGGGCCGCCCACCGGAAGATGCTCCCGAGGCGTTTACTCAGCGCGGCGCCAAGAGGAAAGGCAAGAAGAAGTCGCAAGCGAAACGCGACGCCGCCGACATGGACCTTGTCGCCGCCGCCGAGCACAAGAACCCTCGGAAGCCCCCCGGAGGTGCCAACCTCTTCGACAAGATGCTCAAGGAGCCGTGCCCCTATCATCAGGGGCCCGTCAAGCACACCCTTGAGGAGTGCGTCATGCTTCGGCGCCACTTCCACAGGGCCGGGCCATCCGCGGAGGGTGGCAGGGCCCGCGACGACGACAACAAGGAAGATCACCAAGCAGGAGAGTTCCCCGAGGTCCGTGACTGCTTCATGATCTACGGTGGGCAAGCGGCGAATGCCTCGGCTCGGCACCGCAAGCAAGAGCGCCGGGAGGTCTGCTCGGTCAAGGTGGCGGCGCCGGTCTATCTAGACTGGTCCGACAAGCCCATCACCTTCGACCAAGACGACCACCCCGACCACGTGCCGAGCCCGGGGAAATACCCGCTCGTCGTCGACCCCGTTATCGGCGACGTCAGGCTCACCAAGGTCCTTATGGACGGGGGCAGTAGCCTCAACATCATCTACGCCGAGACCCTCAGGCTCCTGCGCGTCGATCTGTCCTCCGTCCGAGCAGGCGCTGCGCCCTTCCACGGGATCATTCCCGGGAAGCGCGTCCAGCCCCTCGGATGACTCGACCTTCCCGTCTGCTTCGGAACGCCCTCCAACTTCCAAAGGGAGACTCTGACGTTCGAGGTGGTCGGGTTCCGAGGAACCTACCACGCGGTACTAGGGAGGCCATGCTACGCGAAGTTCATGGCCGTCCCCAACTACACCTACCTAAAGCTCAAGATGCCGGGCCCCAACGGGGTCATCACCGTCGGCCCCACGTACAAACACGCGTTCGAATGCGACGTGGAGTGCGTGGAGTACGCCGAGGCCCTCGCCGAGTCCGAGGCCCTCATCGCCGACCTGGAAAGCCTCTCCAAAGAGGTGCCAGACGTGAAGCGTCATGCCGGCAACTTCGAGCCAGTGGAGACGGTTAAGGCCGTCCCCCTCGACCCCAGTGGCGACGCCTCCAAGCAGATCCGGGTCGGTTCCGGGCTCGACCCCAAATAGGAAATAGTGCTCGTCGACTTTCTCCGCGCGAACGCCGACGTCTTCGCGTGGAGTCCCTCGGACATGCCCGGCATACCGAGGGATGTCGCTGAGCATTCGCTGGATATTCGAGCCAGAGCCCGACCCGTCAAGCAGCCTCTGCGCCGATTCGACGAGGAGAAGCGCAGAGCGATAGGCGAGGAGATCCACAAGCTAATGGCAGCCGGGTTCATCAAAGAGGTATTCCATCCCGAATGGCTTGCCAACCCTGTGCTTGTGAGAAAGAAAGGGGGGAAATGGCAGATGTGTGTAGACTACACTGGTCTCAACAAAGCATGTCCGAAGGTTCCCTACCGTCTGGATCGCATCGATCAAATCGTGGATTCCACTGCTGGGTGCGAAACCCTGTCTTTCCTCGACGCCTACTCAGGGTATCACCAAATCAGGATGAAAGAGTCCGACCAGCTCGCGACTTCTTTCATCACGCCCTTCGGCATGTACTGCTATGTCACCATGCCGTTCGGTTTGAGGAATGCGGGCGCGACGTACCAGCGGTGCATGAACCATGTGTTCGGCGAACACATCGGTCGCACGGTCGAGGCCTACGTCGATGACATCGTAGTCAAGACGAGGAAAGCTTCCGACCTCCTCTCCGACCTTGAAGTGACATTCCGATGTCTCAAGGCGAAAGGCGTCAAGCTCAATCCCGAGAAGTGTGTCTTCGGGGTGCCCCGGGGCATGCTCTTGGGGTTCATCGTCTCCGAGCGGGGCATCGAAGCCAACCCGGAGAAGATCACAGCCATCACTAGCATGGGTCCCATCAAGGACTTAAAGGGCGTACAGAGGGTCATGGGATGTCTCGCGGCTCTGAGCCGCTTCATCTCACGCCTCGGCGAAAGAGGCCTACCTCTGTACCGCCTCTTAAGGAAGGCCGGGCGCTTCACTTGGACCCCTGAGGCCGAAGAAGCTCTCGGGAACCTGAAGGCGCTCCTCACAAAGGCGCCTATCTTGGTGCCCCCAGCTGACGGAGAAGCCCTCTTGGTCTACGTCGCCGCGACCACCCAGGTGGTTAGCGCCGCGATTGTGGTCGAGAGGCAAGAAGAGGGGCATGCATTGCCCGTTCAGAGGCTAGTTTACTTCGTCAGCGAGGTACTGTCCGAAACCAAGATCCGCTACCCACAAGTTCAGAAGCTGCTGTATGCAGTGATCCTGACGCGGCGGAAGTTGCGACACTACTTCGAGTCTCATCCGGTAACTGTGGTGTCATCCTTCCCCCTAGGGGAGATCATCTAGTGCCGATAGGCCTCGGGCAGGATTGCAAAGTGGGCGGTGGAAATCATGGGCGAGACAATCTCGTTCGCTCCTCGGAAGGCCATCAAGTCCCAGGTCTTGGCGGACTTCGTAGCCGAATGGGTCGACACCCAGCTACCAACGGCTCCGATCCAACCGGAGCTCTGGACCATGTTTTTCGACGGGTCGCTGATGAAGACGGGAGCCGGCGCGGGCCTCCTCTTCATCTCGCCCCTCGGGAAACACCTACGCTATGTGCTACTCCTCCACTTCCCGGCGTCCAACAATGTGGCTGAGTACGAGGCTCTGGTCAACGGGTTGCAGATCGCCATCGAGCTAGGGGTCAGGCGCCTCGACGCCCGCGGTGACTCGCAGCTCGTCATCGACCAAGTCATGAAGAACTCCCACTGCCGCGACCCGAAGATGGAGGCCTACTGCGATGAGGTTCGGCGCCTGGAAGACAAGTTCTACGGGCTCGAGCTCAACCACATCGCTCGGCGCTACAACGAGACTGCGGACGAGCTGGCAAAAATAGCCTCAGGGCGAACAACGGTTCCCCCAGACGTCTTCTCCAGGGATCTGCATCAACCCTCCGTCAAGATCGACGACTCGCCCGAGCCTGAGGCGCCCTCGGTCCAGCCCGAGGTACCCTCGGCACAGCCCGAGGCACCCTTAGCACAGCCCGAGGCACCCTCAGCTCGGCCCGAGGCGGCCTCGGTTCAACCCGAGGTACCCTCGGCCTCCGAGGGTGAGGCATTGCGCATCGAGGAGGAGCGGAGCGGGGCCACGCCTGATCGAAATTGGCAGACCCCGTACCTGCAATACCTCCGCCAAGGAGAGCTACCCCTCGACCGAGCCGAGGCTCGGCGGGTAGTGCGACGCGCCAAGTCGTTCGTCTTGCTGGGCGATGAAAAGGAGCTCTACCACCGCAGCCCCTCGGGCATCCTCCAGCGATGCATCTCCGTCGCCGAAGGTCAGGAACTCCTGCAAGAGATACACTCGGGGGCTTGCGGCCATCACGCAGCGCCTCGAGCCCTTGTCGGGAATGCTTTCCGGCAAGGCTTCTACTGGCCAACGGCGGTGGCTGACGCCACTAGAATTGTCCGCACCTGCGAAGGGTGTCAATTCTATGCGAAGCAAGCCCACCTGCCCGCTCAGGCTCTGCAGACGATACCCATCACCTGGCCCTTTGCTGTGTGGGGGCTGGACCTCGTCGGCCCCTTGCAGAAGGCGCCCGGGGGCTACACGCACCTGCTGGTCGCCATCGACAAATTCTCCAAGTGGGTTGAGGTCCGACCTCTGAACTGCATCAGGTCCGAGCAGGCGGTGACGTTCTTCACCAACATCATCCATCGCTTCGGGGTCCCGAACTCCATCATCACCGACAACGGTACCCAGTTCACCGGCAGAAAATTCTTGGACTTCTGCGAGGATCACCACATCCGGGTGGACTGGGCCGCCGTGGCTCATCCCATGTCGAATGGGCAAGTAGAGCGTGCCAACGACATGATTCTACAAGGGCTCAAGCCTCGGATTTACAACGACCTCAACAAGTTCGGCAAGCGATGGATGAAGGAACTCCCCTCGGTGGTCTGGAGCCTGAGGACAACGCCGAGCCGGGCCACGGGTTTCACGCCGTTCTTCCTAGTCTACGGGGCCGAGGCCGTCTTGCCCACTGACCTGGAATACGGCTCCCCGAGGACGAGGGCCTACAACGATCAAAGCAACCAAGTTAGCCGAGAAGACTCGCTGGACCAGCTGGAAGAGGCTCGGGACAAGGCCTTACTACACTCGGCACGGTACCAGCAGTCCCTGCGACGCTACCACGCCCGAGGGGTCCGGCCCCGAGACCTCCAGGTGGGCGACCTGGTGCTTCGGCTGCGGCAAGACGCCCGAGGGAGGCACAAGCTCTTGCCCCCCTGGGAGGGGCCATTCGTCATCGCCAAAGTTCTGAAGCCCGAAACATACAAGCTGGCCAACAGTCAAGGCGAGGTCTACGGCAACGCTTGGAACATCCAACAGCTACGTCGCTTCTACCCTTAAGATGTTTTCAAGTTGTTCATATACCTCGCACCCGCGCAAAGTTTAGTCATCAAGGAAGGGTCGGCCTCGCCTCGGCAAAGCCCGACCCTCCCTCGGGGGCTAAAAGGGGGGGAACCCCCTCTGCGCTGAAATTTTCCTCGAAAAAAGATCTCTTCTGCCAGAATATCTTTCGCGCTTTCTGACTACTTCGAAAAGTGGATCCTGAAAACGACGGAGTACACGTAAGCAGCCAAGGCTGACCGAGCCGAGGGACTCCCACGCCTCCGGGATACGGATACCTCACTCATCACCTTCTGTGATAAGTAACTCGCGTTCAGATAAAGTGATTCCGTGGACCGAACAAGTCTTCACGTTCGGAAGCTCTTCTGCCGAAGTGATCCTTCAAGCCTTCTCGACTGAGTCGGTGATAGGGCCTCATGGACGGGTGAAAGTGCGCGTAAGCGGCAAGGCCGACCGAGCCGAGGGACTCCCACGCCTCCGGGATACGGATACCTCACTCATCACCTTCCGCGAGAAGCAACTCTCGCTCGCACAAACATCCCTGTTACCGACAAAAAAGTCCAGATACTCGAAACAAGAGGGAAGGAGACGCAGCTTTACAACACAGCGAGGGTGTGTATTCTGGCCTCGGCGGCCGCAGAAGGCACACGCTACAAGACACTCTGATCCTGCAGGCTCGGGTCTTGACGCTGGAAGGGGGCAGTAACACCCTCGGCATCGACGACACCTTCAGCAAGGTCCGACCTAGCCTCAGACGGTGACGCGGTCCAAGGATCCCCACTCTGGAGGACGACGTCATCGTCACGCCCGGACAATCGCTGCCAGGGACTTCTCCGGGAATCCGGCCCAAGCAGGTGGCTCGGCCGGTTACCCCTGGGGCCTCGGCTAACCATCTTCCAAGGGCGCCAGCCCGACCCGAGGCCTCGGCTGATCGACTCCGGCGTCGGTCCCGCTAACGGACAACCCGGCTAGGCTCCGGCCAACCAGGTTTCATTTTCGAGCCAACTCCGCCTCTGTTCATGCTGATATCGCTACCCCTGGCCTCGGCTCGTCGAAGAGCGGCCAAGGGGTCCCTTTAACTAAGCTAGAGGAGCCTCAGACAACAAGGCCGACCGAGCTGAGGGACTCCTACGCCTCCGGGATACGGATACCTCACTCGTCACCTTGACACGGGGCGACTCATGCTTGGTGAAGCGGTTCAGACAACCAACAGGCGAGTCTTAGTGCTCGAAAATGAGAAAAAAACATGGCTCCGTGCCAAAATTACATACATGTTCAGGCCTCGACAGCCGCAATGAACAAAAAACCCTGGCATTCGAAGTGCCATTACGAACGGAACTCCGGTTCCCCCTCCGCAGGTACGAACAACCCCACTCGATAGGGGTGGGCCTGCGGAGCAACAGAAAACCGACGAACGGCGCGCCGTCCCCCGCTCCAGCAGCGGCGACGACGACGACTTCTACTCCGGGGGGCCGAACAGCGGCAGCACTGACCTCAGGGCGGATGCTGCTGCCAGGACGCCCCATGCCCAAACTCGTGAGGCAAGGACGGGCAGAAGGCCGTAGAGTTGGAGGTCGGTCCGTGCCCGGCCTTGGCTATCTCGCCGGCGGGAGAACCTCTTCCAGCTGCCGTGGCAGACGCCGGCGCCGCGAGCGGCTCCGAAGCCACTCGCGTCCGAGAGCCAGGCACGGTGCAGCTGCCGGCGCCACGGATGACGACCGCCCTTCCCTCCGGTCACTGAGTGAAGGAGCGGGCCGCCGCCCACACAGGGGCTGACCCCAACTCGGCACACTCCCCTCCCCAGCCCTAGTGATGAAAATCCTTGAGGCTGAGGGAGGGGCAGAGGCCGCGGCCCGGCTCGCTTCCCCCCACCATCAAGCTGGAGGTCACCATCTTGGGTGACCGCCGGTGGAGGGGTGCAGCCGGGCTGCATGATGAAAATCCTTGAAGCCGAACAATGGCTGAAAGGTACCAACTCCCACGGGGTTGCGTTCCTCCAACGATGAGGCAAAAAGACGGCGGGTATCCTCCATCCGGGGGCTTGGAAGGTGGAAGGACGCGATGCATAAGGGAGCAAGGAGACATGGTTGCCTTCCGAAAGGGGTCGCCCTCCTTTTAAAGGCAACTCTCCCTACTTGCACCCCCAACCATCACGGGCTGAGTCTTCTCCAACACGCTCCAAGGCCCTCCCCTGCGGCGCGGGGGCTGGGTCCCGCATGTCA
This sequence comes from Zea mays, assembly GCF_902167145.1. NCBI lineage: Eukaryota > Viridiplantae > Streptophyta > Magnoliopsida > Poales > Poaceae > Zea > Zea mays. The sequence continues at coordinate 28,235,465 of NC_050098.1, read as the reverse complement.
TGCAAACCGACTCAGAGCAGAAGAAGCCAAACCGCCGCGCGTGGTGCACACGACCGCCCAGCGGTTACAAGTGACCCTCCACTTTTGCCCAGACCAACGGGCGAAAGAGGCGGGCAGCCATGCAGGCGGCATGCAACCGCGCCAAGTGGACGCGCTTCTCCGACTCCCGACACGCCAGCATGGAGGCCCAGGCCCACGCGTCACGCAACCGGCGCACCGGATGCTGCATGCAAGCAACTGCACCGCCACTTGCGCCACCACCGCGCCTCCTCGATTGCGGGACCAATACCGCGACTCGAGGCGACCCAGCGCACGACCCAGCAGCGCCAGCCTGACGCGGCGGTCAATGCGGCCAAAAGTGGGCCGGCAGTAATTACGGTGGCAGGTGGGCGGGAGCAGCGGTCACGTCGTCAGCCAAGCTCACGTCCCATCCGGGGGCAGCAAGAGAACCCCCTCTCGCGGCGTGAAGACAACGCGCCCGTGATCCGTTCCTCGAATGGCTCACGCACGCGCAGTGGCCGCCCCGCCAACCACTCGCCCCGTCGCATTAACTCCGCGGCGGGACGGGCGGCGCTTCTGGCAGGAAAAGCGGGCGACGGTTCACCTTCGCCAAAATAACCGCGCCAAAAAAAGGTACGCCGCGACGTTCGATTTCGTATCCTTTTCCTTTTTTCCTCTTTCTCTATCTCTTGCAGCAGGGACCGGGAAAGGGGGATACCCCGAAAAGGATCCTTCCCCGTGAAGGAACCAGGCTCCAAGCCTCCTTACTGATCAGAGGTTCGAAGGCTGGCCCCCCGAAGGGTTCAACAGCCACCTCAGATCGCGTGGGCCCTACACCCACTACTGGTCAGAGGTTCGAAGGCCGGCCCCCCGAAGGGTTCCACGGCCGCCTCAGGCTACTCGGGCTCTGCGCCCATTACTGATCAGGGGTTCGAAGGCTGGCCCCCGAAGGGTTCACAACCGCCTCAGACGCCGAGCGAGGGATGACCAGGGGTACGTTCGATACATAACCAAGGCTCGGGCTGCGCTCCCGAGGTACCCTAGGACATTTCCGAGACCAGCGGGAGCGATCTTGTAACGGAATCCCATCAGAGGGAGGCATCGAGCCCTCAGACCCCGTCGCCAGGGGACCGGGTCCGGCAGATCACCCGCAGGTACTTTTGGGCGTGCCTCTGGGCCCCTAGCCAACCCCTAACGAACGGGGCACGGACGTCCACTCGGATTACCCGCTTGCAGCTCACCGGAGACACCATGTTCGGCGCCCATCGAGGGTAACATGGTGCTTTCCCCCCTCCTCCTTGCGGAAAGGCGACGCAGGGGCGTATGTAAAAAAGCCGAGTCTGTCCCTGATCGCCCTCTCGCCATGTACAGAGGCTCGGGGGCTGCTCTCGCAAACCCAGCTCCGGCCAAACCGTTGACAGCGTCAACATACCAGCCCGAGAACTTGGGCCCCGACCGTACACCCGGGCTACGGCCAGTTCGCATGAGGGAACAACCAAACCAGCCGAAGCATTACGCGAGGCATTAAGACCTCGAAGGAGTGAAACCACTCCTCCGAGGCCTCGGGGGCTACACCCGGCGGGTGCGCTCGCGCGCACCCACCGGAACAAAATGCAACCAAGAAAGGCTGGTCCCCTTGCAAAAAAGTGCGACTAAAGCCTCCAAGCGAGTGCTAACACTCCCTTCGAGGCTCGGGGGCTACTGTCGGGGACCATAATTAGGGGTACCCTCAAGACTCCTAATTCTCAGCTGGTAACCCCCATCAGCATAAAGCTGCTAAGGCCTGATGGGTGCGATTAAGTCAGGGATCAGTCCACTCGAGCGACTCGATCACGCCTCGCCCGAGCCTAGCCTCGGACAAGGGCAGCCGACCCCGGAGAATTTCCGTCTCGCCCGAGGCCCCCCTCCAACGGCGGACATATCTCCGGCTCGCCCGAGGCCCTGCCTTCGCTAAGAAGCAACCCTGACTAAATCGCCGCACCGACTGACCAATTCGCAGGAGCATTTAATGCAAAGGTGACCTGACACCTTTATCCTGACGCGCGCCCCCCGGCAGAGCCGAAGTGACTGCCGTCACTTCGCCGCTCCACTGACCGGTCTGACAGAAGGACAGCGCCGCCTGCGCCACTCCGACCGCAGTGCCACTTGACAGAGTGAGACTGACAAGCAGTTAGGCCCTGCCAAAGGCACCATAGGAAGCTCCGCCCGACCCAGGGCTCGGACTCGGGCTAAGTCCCGGAAGACGGCGAACTCCGCTCCGCCCGACCCAGGGCTCGGACTCGGGCTAAGTCCCGGAAGACGGCGAACTCCGCTCCACCCAACCCAGGGCTCGGACTCGGGCTAAGTCCCGGAAGACGGCGAACTCCGCTCCGCCCGACCCAGGGCTCGGACTCGGGCTAAGTCCCGGAAGACGGCGAACTCCGCTCCGCCCGACCCCAGGGCTCGGACTCGGGCTCAGCCCCAGAAGACGACGAACTCCACTTCGCCCAACCCCAGGGCTCGGACTCCGCCCTGGCCTCTGCCGAACGACCTCCGCCTCGCCCGACCCAGGGGCTCGGACTCGGCCTCGGCCATGGAAGACAGACTCGACCTCGGCTTCGGAGGAGCCTCCACGTCGCCCGACCTAGGGCGCAGGCCAGCCACGTCAACAGGAAGCGCCATCATCACCCTACCCCGAGCTGACTCGGGCCGCAGAGAACAAGACCGGTGTCCCATCTGGCTAGCTCTGCCAGATAGGCAATGATGGCGCCCCGCATGCCCTGTGACGACGGCGGCTCTCAGCTCTCTTACGGAAGCAGGAGGACGTCAGCAAGGACTCAACCGCTCCGACAGCTGTCCCTCCGCCAGGCTCCGTCGCTCCTCCGACGGCCACGACATCACACCAGCTGGGTGCCAAAATCTCTCCGGCTGCCACATCGGCGTGTACTTAGGGCGCTAGCTCTCCCCCGCTAGACACGTAGCACTCTGCTACACCCCCATTGTACACCTGGATCCTCTCCTTACGCCTATAAAAGGAAGGACCATGGCCCTCTTAGAGAAGGTTGGCCGCGCGGGAACGAGGACGGGACAGGCGCTCTCTTGGGGCCGCTCGCTTCCCTCTCCCGCGTGGACGCTTGTAACCCCCTACTGCAAGCGCACCCGACCTGGGCGCGGGACGAACACGAAGGCCGCGGGATTCCCACCTCTCACACGCCGGTCTCCGGCCGACTCGCTCCTTTCCCCCCTTCGCGCTCGACCCATCTGGGCTGGGGCACGCGGCGACACTCACTCGTCGGCCCGAGGGACCCCCCGGTCTCGAAACGCCGACAAACGCCATCATGGGCCGGGGCTCCATCAATAAGTTTGAAGCAGCCATTCACGGACTGTACTTATGCATGAAGATACCAGGTCCGTTAGGCGTTATTACGGTCTACGGCAATCAACAGAATGCGCGCAACATAGAGCGGGACTTCGTCCCCGGACAAAGAAACGTGCACTGCCGCACGGCCCAACGCGAGGTCCCTACGCCCGCCAGCCCAACCGACAAAGAGCACGACAAGGCACAGCTGCAGAGCAACGACGGGACCAAGACTGTCCCCCCTCGACCAGGCCACGCCCAAGCAGACAGTCACTATCAGTGAAGACCTCACTTCGCATGAAGAGGAGAAGCTCCTCTGCTGCCTGTCCAAGAACAAAGATGTCTTTGCCTGGTCAGCCCTCGACCTGGTCGGGGTCAGCCGATCCATAATTGAGCACAGCTTGGGAATCGACCCTTCGATGAGGCCAAAAAAACAGCGGCTTCGCAAAATGTCCGACGAGAAGACAGAGGCCGCCAAGGCAGAGGTGCACCGCCTCCTTGAAGCCAAATTCATCGAGCCGGTGGCTTACCCCACGTGGCTCTCCAACGTTGTGATGGTGCAGAAAAAGAGCGGGAAGTGGCGAATGTGCATCGACTTCACCAGTCTCAATAAGGCCTGCCCAAAGGACAACTTCCCGTTGCCGCGGATCGACAAAATAGTCGATAGCGCGGCCGGATGCGAAGTCATGTCACTCCTCGACTGCTTCTCCGGTTACCACCAGATATACATGAAGGAGGAAGACAAGGCTAGCACCAGCTTTATAACACCCTTCGGCACATATTGCTTCATCAGAATGCCGGAGGGACTCAAGAACGCCGGGTCCACCTTCTCCAGGCTTACCAAAATAGTGCTCGAAGGGCAAGTTGGCAGAAATATATTCACATATGTGGACGACATCGTCGTCGCCAGCAAGAGCAAGGAGGACCATCTCGCTGACCTCGCCGAGACATTCGCGAACATGCGAGACGCACGACTCCGCCTAAACCCGGAAAAGTGTGTCTTCGGCGTTCGCCAAGGCAAAATATTGGGCTACCTGGTATCACACCGCGACATCGAGGCCAACCCAACCAAAATTCAAGCCATCATAAACATGACGCCTCCGCAGTCCGCCAGAGACGTCCAGCGCTTGACGGGCAGATTGGCCGCCCTCAACAGATTCATCTCCAGATCAGCTGAGCGAAGTCTCCCTTTCCTCAAAACTCTCCGCGACGCAAAAGACTTCGCTTGGGGACCAGAGCAGGCAGCGGCCTTCGCCTCATTAAAACAGTACCTGTTGGAGTTGGCAGTCCTTACAAGCCCGACTCTTCGCTACCTCTGTTGCTCTATGTTGCGGCTTCGCCGCATGCGGTCAGCGCGGCACTAGTGCAGGAGCAGACAGTTGAGGGCATGATCAGGCAGTGCCCAATTTATTACGTCTCCGAAGTGCTGACACCCTCCAAATGTAACATGACAGAACTGGAGAAGATTGCCTACGCAGTCATTATGTCTTCGCGCAAATTGCGCCATTATTTTGAAGCATTCAAGGTCCGGGTCACCTCAGACAGGGGACTCGGCGAATTGTTTAGAAACCCGGAAGCATCGGTGAGGATTGCCAAGTGGGCGGCCGAACTCTCCGGCTACCACATCAATTTCGAGCCCAGGACAGCCATCAAGTCACAAGTCCTGGAAGACTTCGTCGTCGACTGGACTGGGCCAATAACACAGCCGGACCTGTCCGCAGAGAAGGTTTGGACGATCCACTGCGACGGCACATGGTGCCATGCGGGGGCAGGCGCCGCTGAAGTCATCACCTCACCAACCGGAGTCAAGCACAGATATGCGGCTCGCCTCAGCTTCGCTTTGGAATCTGACAGATGCACAAATAACATAGCAGAATACGAAGCAGTCATCATCGGCCTCCGCAAGCTGAGGGCCCTTGGGGTCACCACCTGCATCATCAAAACAGACTCCAAGGTAGTTGCCGGCCAAGTCAAGAAAGACTATGCAGCAAAGGACCCCGCACTTACGCAATACCTCGCGGCCATCCGAAGTCTCGAGAGACAATTCAAGGGGTTCACCTTGCAGCATGTGGACCGGGCCAAGAATGAAGAGGCCGACGCATTGGCCAAGGCTGCCGCCAGAGGCGAGTCCCTGCCCTCCGACATGTTCTTCCATGTCATCGGCACGCCAGCCGTCCGGAGCCCCGAAGGGCTCCAAATAACCAATGACAGCGAGGGCCACCGCATAGTCAACCTTATCATGACCGAAGACTGGCGGGCACCAATAACCCTGTTCCTACAGGGGTACTATCAACCAACCGACATCAACGAGGCCAAGCGCCTCAAACATCGAAGCCGGGACTTCACGCTGATTGAGGGCCAACTCTACAAGAAAGGGGTCAGTCAGCCAATGCTTAAATGTGTCACCGAGACCGAAGGCGTCCAAATCATGCGCGAGGTCCACAGTGGTACTTGCGGCTCTCACGCAGGGCCAAGGGCCCTAGCCGCAAAAGTGATCCGTCAAGGCTTCTATTGGCCTGCAATGATCTGCGCTGCAAATCAGGTTGCAAGGTCCTGCGAAGCCTGCCAGAAATTTCCTCCTCGATCAGGCAGCCCCTCGCAATTCACAAAACTGATCGCCCACACATGGCCTCTCCAGCGCTGGGGCCTAGACATCATCGGGCCCTTGCCCACGGCTCAGGGGAACCTTAAGTTCGCCTTTGTCGCTGTCGAATACTTTACCAAATGGATCGAAGCGAGAGCCGTTTCCACAATAACATCAAAGACTGCACAAAAATTCTTTTGGCAAAACATTGTTTGCCGCTTCGGAGTACCGTCCGAACTAACAGTCGACAACGGCAAGCAGTTTGACAGCCAAGACTTCAAGGACTTCTGCTTCTCCATTGGCACCAAGCCTGCCTTCGCCTCAGTATATCACCCGCAGTCCAACGGAGTTGTGGAACGAGCCAATGGAAAAATTTTCACAGCTATCAAAAAGATGCTCCTCGACGAAAAAAGGGCAAGTGTGCCGATTTGCTACCTGAGGCGGTCTGGGCGCTAAACACGACTGAGTGCAGGGCGACCGGCTTCACCCCTTTCCGCCTTCTATATGGATCGGAGGCCATGCCCCACAAGAAATAAAACATGGCTCCCCGCGAACAGTTCCGTCAGCCGTCCCCGATGTGGACGAGCCCACTTGGAAGGATCTCATCGATGGAGACCGAGTCTTCGCTCTACTGGCCCTGAACAAATACCAAGCCCAGACAAAAGCATGGCGCGACCACGCAGTCATCCCGAGATAATTCAGCGAAGGGGACCTCGTACTCGTCCGAACAGCTCGGACAGAGTCCAGGGGCAAGCTGGAGCCCAAGTGGGAGGGCCCTTTCATTGTCAAGACGAAGGCTTCCCCCAGCGCTTACAGGCTCACAACGCCAAACGGCGAAGACCTGGAGCACTCCTGGAACATCGACAATCTCCGCAAATTTTTTGTTTGACTCATCAGGGCCGATTCGCCCTTGTAATTCGCAAAAACAATTTTATTCTGGCCCGCACTCTTTTCCTCCTGGGGGGTGAGGTTTTTAACGAGGCGGAGCCATGTAATATACAAGTGAAAAATCCCCCGCAAAAGCATGCGTCGAAAAAAGACCGCGACGACGGTCTTCGACATTCGACCAATACAAAGTCATCGCGAGGCTCAGCGCTGGCCACCCTCGCGTGCGACAACTCCGCGTAGAAGTCGCCTAAGGGTGAAGCCGGACTAGCACAATAAGTGCGGAAAATCGAAGTCTACCGCGAAGACTATCCGTGCAGAAGTCGCCTAAGGGTGCAGCCGGACTAGCACAATAAGTGCGGAAAATCAAAGTCTACCGCGAAGACTATCCGTGCAGAAGTCGCCTAAGGGTGCAGCCGGACTAGCACAATAAGTGCGGAAAATCAAAGTCTACCGCGAAGACTATCCGTGCAGAAGTCTCCTAAGGGTGCAGCCGGACTAGCACAATAAGTGCGGAAAATCGAAGTCTACCACGAAGACTTACCGTGCAGAAGTCGCCTAAGGGTGCAGCCGAACTAGCACAACAAGTGCGAAAAATCAAAGTCTACCGCGAAGACTATCCGTGCAGAAGTCGCCTAAGGGTGCAGCCGGACTAGCACAACAAGTGCGAAAAACCGAAGTCTACCGCGGAGACTATCCGTGCAGAAGTCGCCTACGGGTGTAGCCGGGCTAGCGCAATAAGTGCGAAGAATCGACTATCCGCGCAACAGTCCGCGCAAAGACCGACTACACGCGCACTAGTCCAGCATAACAATTACACCTGGCCAAGTACATAACGCCTTCGCGAGCATAGCCGAATGTGCGAGGGCACACAACTTCATCATACAAGCCATTACACATGTACAAGCGAGGGCATCACACTCTACATCGGCTCAACCTTTGGAATAATTCCCATCTCCCTATAGTTAAATAACATTATCCTAAGCTCCTCACCCGCAAAAAGACTTCGCAATTCCCCCTCACCTGTACTCACGGCGGCCGGCAAGGACAACAGTTCCTGCCGGCCAGCCCTACTCACATGAAGCCGACCGCCGTCCGCCCCACTCACTCTACGCTTCGCAACCGCCCTTCGCCGCTTACGCCCAGTACTCGGACCAGGCACATCTTCTGCATCCGCAGCGTGCGGTGAAGCCTCCGCCGCTGCCACATCCAAGGCCGCAAAGTAGTCCAAGTCCTCATCCGACGACTCATCAGTCCACTCAACCGAGCTCCCAGAGTCACCAAAATCAGAAAACTTAGATGCAGACCCATCCGATTTATTACCATCATCCACGGTCGAAGCCGCCAAAAAATTAGTAGTGGCGGTTGCGTGCGCAGGCCCAAAAGCTTGAACCTGCGCAGCAACCAAGATTCAGCAACATATCCAAAATTCCCTAACTACCCACACCCACTACGCCACCTGCGAAGACCCAGCTGTCGCGGGAGCCTCCGCTGTCGCCTCCGCCGCCACCGTCACAGGATCCTCAGCCCTCGGCGCAGCAGTTGGCGGCGGGCCTTCGCCGGCCGCAGCGGCTGCGGGGGCATCAGGAACGCCTTCGGCGGTCTCTGGGGGCGGGCCTCCGCCGGCCGCAGCGGCTGCGGGAGCATCAGGGGCGCCTCCGGCGGTCTCCGGGAGCGGCTCCAGGGCGGCCTCCGCCGGGTTCGACTCCGGGTCAGGCAGCGCGCTGTTCAAAGCCCTAAAGTCATCCACCCTCTCACCACGCGCCGCCTGAGACACAACACATAAATTCAGCAAACCCATACATAGCCCACATCCAACAAACACCAAACAAAAGCCAAACATTACCTGACCCCTCGCCGTCTCGGCCCGTTCCCTGACCACCTCTCGACCGTGGGGGCCCCACATCCGGTCGTAGAGGGCTCCGGCGGATTCCTTCACTATAGGGTCCTCAACCTTGTAGATATCACACTCGAAATCCTCATCAGCTTGGTCGAAGACTTCATAGTGCTGGCACCCTTTGCGAGAGAGCGCGTTCATCGCCCCCTCGCAGGTGACCAGGGAAGCATAAGACATAAACCCCTCCACGATAGTGGGGAGCGCCTGCAACTCCTCCTGTACCCACTCCAGGCAGCGAAGTCCGGGCTCTTGGTCCGGCACTTCGAAGTCAGCGGTCCGCGCGCCCAGCTCATGGTATGAATCCATAAGCTGTTTGCGAGTCCGCTCAGCCTTCGTGCGCGTCGCGGCCTCGGCCCTCTCCACATGGCTCTGCAGAGCGCGGAGCCGCTCCTCCAACTGCTCGGCGCGCTCCCTGGCAAGACCGCCCTCCACCCGCGCCAAATTGGCCTCCGCCTGCGCAGCCTGCGCCTTGGCGAGGGCCTCATTGGCCTCCTTCCTCTCCTCCGCCAGTTGGCGCCGGAGGTCAGTATTCTCCCCCTCCAGCGCGGCCACCTTGTCCGCCAGCTTGCGGCACTTACTGTCGGCGGCCGACTTCTCCCGGACGGCGTCAGCATGTTGCATCCGAAGTCTCTCGACTTCGGCAGACACAACTGCCGTCAGGGCCCCCGACGCCACGTGGTCTGCGAAGTCAGCCGCCTACAAGACACACATAAGACCACAGCCCCGGCGCAGTCGGTAAAAAAAAACCGAAGTCTAGCTCAACATACCTGACTTAGCGCCTCCTTCATCTCCTTCAGCCGGCGGGACACAGCACCCGCCTCGTCCCTCACAGCAGTGAGTGCCGGCATCTCTCCGCCAGCACTAAGGGCACCGCCCTTCGCCTTTGGCACTACGACAGCCGTCGTGGTCGCCGCGGCAGGTGGAACAACGACAAGTTGGCCTTCGTCCGACCCTGCGACGTATCAACAAATTACAAAAAAAAAGAAAATCGAGCCAACGGCTTACCAACAAGATAGTCATCCACACTAATGTCGGTGGCGAAGTCGGCGACGCGCTTGCCCGGCGGCGGCAAACCTCGGCCCGCCTTCGTGGCCTCCAGCACCCTGCTGGACGCTGGTGCAGCCTTCCCAGACTTGGAACCACCGGTGGCAGCCGCAGCCTCCAGCGCCCTGCTGGATGCAGGGACGGCCGACTTCGCCGCCAGCGGCGGCTGGCCTCCGCCAGGGGCAGCAGCCTTCGCAGCCCCCCGCTGCCTCTTCGGCCTGGCTTCATGAAGCCTTACGACCGCCTGGCGCTTCTGTGCAGCTCCTTGGCGATCCTTGTCCATCACTGCCGACACAACAGCAGCAATATTCCGCCCGTAAGGAAACACTTTCCATTCACGAACCATGCGAGATGTAAAAAAGTCTTCGCCGGCCGCGCGGGGGATAGGAACATTCCTAGGCCACCAACCCCCGGTAACCCTCAGCATCCACGCCGAAGACTCCCGGAGCTCGGGCGAAGTCATCCTTCCCCCCGGGGCCGCACATGTCCTCATCAATTCTCTAGCAAAACCATCAGAAACCCCAAGTCCTCCCATAGCAGTACCTAGTTTCCTCTTCTTAGAGGACGGGGCGGCCGCCGGCGCGGGGTCGTCTCCAGACTCTACCACCGGTTTTTTCCCGCGACGATCCACATCGTCTTGGCCGGGATAACCGCCATACGGCAGTCGATTCAATTCAAAAACCTTGTTCAAACGGTCATTCGACCCACGGATATCCCAGCTACGCTGGCCCTCTGTCCTCGGCACGTACCGACCAACGATCCGCACCGCCCCATCCTCCGCCTCACGCACAAAGGCGGCCGGATCACGGCTTTGCAGATCCAGCGCGAAGACAGGACTTCGCACCAGCTTCCCACCATGGGAAGGCATCTGGCGAGGGCACACTTCGCCCAATGCCCAGCCATGCGCCAAAGGCCATACCCCGTACGCCACAAATTCCTCAACCAAATCGCGCCCACTGCTCAGGCCGGCGGCGCACCGAAGGGCCCCTTCGTCCGCATCCTCCTCTGCCACTTCAAAAGGCGGGTATGCTGAGTAAAAATGCGAGCACATCTCGGACACGGGAGCCTCGGATGGTCTTCGACGGTACCCTCCGCGACGTAGAACCAAAACTCATGCCAATTGCCCCACTTGTTGCGGGCGCAAGGAACCAACTCAACTACCTCCATCGTGGTCTTGCCGGTCTTCGGCGTAAATGTACAGGACCCAAACTGGGCAACTTCATCTCCAATCATCCTCTTCTGCCAGTGCAGGCAATAGTACTTCGCGAAGACTTCGACTGATGGCTGTCCGCCGTACGAAGTCGTCGCCCAGACATACTTTGACAGAGCCACCATGGCATTCGGAGTCAACTGATGGATCTGAACGTTAAATCTGCGCAGGACTTCTCCAACAAATCGGTCAGGTGGAGACCGGCGGTGAAGAACGCCTCGAACACAACCAACTCGCCTTCCGGCTCGGGGACTTCCTCCGTCCCCGGGACACGAGCGACTCCGCCGCCAAAGTAACCCAGCCGCTGCATATCTTGCACGCGGACCGACGACATCCACGACACACCAAAATCCACTGTATCGCCGGCGCACAACTCCTCTGCCGCCAAAGTACTCAGCGTTTCCTCAGACGACACGCCGGCCAGCGGCGTAGCGGCAGCGGAAGAAGAAGAGGTCGGCATCGCTACGTACCGTCGGCGGCGGCGGGCGGTCTGCTTCACTCGAGCCAGATCTCCGGCGAACAAGAGCAAGGAGGGCAGACGAGCAGCCAGACGGTGGAAAAGGCGGCTAGGGTTTTCACGGAGCGCGGAAAGTGAAGTTCAAAACGCGCCGCCCCCCGCCCCCTTTTATACACAGGGCGCGGCGCTTCGGGAAACCCGCAGTCCAACAGTTCGGTGTCAATCAACGGTCATGTCAAAAACCCCCACGGAACCACTTCGAGCGAGGGCAGCGTCTCCGCCATCTAGCGACGTCTTTGGCACCAGATGACTTAGTCGAACTGGTCCCTCGGAGGGCAAATGTTGGGGCGAAGGCAAAGACGCCACCCTTCGCTCGAGGCCTTCGCTGCAGTCGTTGGTCCAAAAGAGACAAGACAACGGGCAGGGACACCCTTCGCCCCATACGACATCAGACGAAGACCTGCGACGAGGTCATCCCACCGTGCGGCCTCGTCCAGCACGGAGGCCCACGTGTGATCCGGCCCATTGTAACGGGCCCTGTGTGGCCGCTGCGTGTTGCGGGCCTAATTTGTAAAGGCATCCCTGTAATTACAGTCTGTAACCCTGCTTTATGGGAATATTCTGGGGATAACCTAGGTGTCTGAGGGCACATGCGTCCTTAACACAGGACACTGGGCACTCAGATACCTATAAATACCCCCGCACAGTGCCCGTGAGAGGCTAGATTAACAGAGCTATTGCCATCTTGCGCAAGAACCCTGTTTACGCCACTACACCTCCCGTTGGATCCCCTTACAACAGAGAGCAAGTTCCAACACTAGTTTAATAGCTAAAGTTGATTCAAATGTATGTGATGATTCAATTTCCATTCTTAGAGATGATAATGTTAATTTGCTTGCTAGAATTGAAAAATTGAATGATTCTCTTGCTAGCCTTAGGATTGAAAATGAAAAATTAATTGCTAAGGCTAAAGACTTAGATGTTTGCAATGCTTCCATTTCCAGTCTTAGAAGCAAAAATGACATTTTACATGCTAAGATTGTTGAACTAAAATCTTGCAAGCCCTCTACATCTACTGTTGAGCATGTTTCCATTTGTACTAGATGTAGAGACATCAATGTTGATGTTATTCATGATCACCTAGCCTTAGTTAAGAAACAAAATGATCACATAGCTCAACTTAATGCTAAGATCAATGAGCATGACTTAGAAAATGAAAAATTTAAATTTGCTAGAAGCATGCTCTATAGTGGGAGACGCCCTGGCATCAAGGATGGCATTGGATTCCAAAAGGGAGACAATGTCAAACTTAATGCCCATCCTAAAAGATTGTCAAACTTTGTTAAGGGCAAGACTCCCATGCCTCAGGATAACGAGGGTTACATTTTGTACCCTGCCGGTTATCCCGAGCATAAAATTAGGAGAATTCACTCTAGGAAGTCTCACTCTGGCCCTAATCATGCTTTTATGTATAAGGGTGGGACATCTAGTTCTAGGCAATCAACCCGTGCAAAATTGACTAAGAAGAAAACTCCTATTGCATCGAATGATTCTAACATTTCATTTAAAACTTTTGATGCATCTTATGTTTTAACTAACAAATCCGGCAAGGTAGTTGCCAAGTATGTTGGGGGCAAGCACAAGGGGTCAAAGACTTGTGTTTGGGTACCCAAAGTTCTTGTATCTAATGTCAAAGGACCCAAAACCGTTTGGGTACCTAAAATCAAGAACTAAACTTGTTTTGTAGGTTTATGCATCCAGGGTCTCAAGTTGGATCATCGACAGCGAGTGCACAAACCATATGACAGGGGAGAAGAAGATGTTCTCCTCCTACGAGAAAAACCAAGATCCCCAACGAGCTATCACATTCGGGGATGGGAATCAAGGTTTGGTCAAAGGATTGGGTAAAATTGCTATATCACCTGACAATTCCTTTTCCAATGTTTTTCTTGTAGATTCTTTAGACTACAACTTGCTTTCAGTTTCGCAATTATGTAAAATGGGTTACAACTGTCTTTTTACAGATACAGGTGTTACTGTCTTTAGAAGAAGTGATGATTCAATAGCATTTAAGGGAGTGTTAGAGGGTCAGCTATACTTAGTAGATTTTGATAGAGCTGAACTCGACACTTGCTTAATTGCTAAGACTAACATGGGCTGGCTCTGGCATCGCCGACTAGCACATGTTGGAATGAAGAATCTTCACAAGCTTCTAAAGGGAGAACACATTTTGGGACTAACAAATGTTCATTTTGAGAAAGATAGGATTTGTAGCGCATGTCAAGCAGGGAAGCAAGTTGGTGTTCATCATCCACACAAGAACATCATGACGACCGACAGACCACTCGAGCTCCTACACATGGACCTATTCGGCCTGGTAGCTTACATAAGCATCGACGGGAGTAAGTACTGTCTAGTTATTGTGGATGACTATTCTCGCTTCACTTGGGTATTCTTTTTGCAGGAAAAATCTCATACCCAAGAAACCTTAAAGGGATTCTTGAGACGGGCTCAAAACGAGTTCGGCTTAAGGATCAAGAAAATAAGAAGCGACAACGGGACGGAGTTCAAGAACTCTCAAATCGAAGGCTTCCTTGAGGAGGAGGGCATCAAGCATGAGTTCTCTTCTCCCTACACGCCACAACAAAATGGTGTAGTGGAGAGGAAGAATAGAACTCTATTGGACATGGCAAGGACCATGCTTGATGAATATAAGACTTCGGATCGGTTTTGGGCCGAGGCGGTCAACACCGCCTGCTACGCCATCAACCAGTTATATCTACACCGAATCGTCAAGAAGACATCATATGAACTCCTAATCGGTAAAAAGCCCAATGTTTCATATTTTAGAGTCTTTGGTAGCAAATGCTTTATTCTTGTTAAAAGAGGTAGAAAATCTAAATTTGCTCCTAAGGCTGTAGAAGGCTTTTTACTAGGATATGATTCAAACACAAGGGCATATAGAGTCTTTAACAAGTCCTCTGGACTAGTTGAAGTTTCTTGTGACATTGTGTTTGATGAGACTAACGACTCTCAAGTAGAGCAAGTTGATATTGATGAATTAGGTGATGAAGAGGCTCCGTGCGTCGCGCTAAGGAACATGTCCATTGGCGATGTGTGTCCTAAGTCCGAACAGCCTCCACAAACACAAGATCAACCATCCTCCTCCACGCAAGCATCTCCACCAACTCAAAATGAGGATGAGGCTCAAGATGATGAAGAAAAAGATCTAGAAGATGAGCCACCTCAAGATGACGGCAATGATCAAGGGGGAGATGCAAATGATCAAGACAAGGAGGATGAAGAACCAAGACCGCCACACCCAAGAGTCCACCAAGCAATCCAACGAGATCACCCCGTTAACACCATCCTCGGTGATATTCAAAAGGGGGTAACTACTAGATCTCGTGTTGCTCATTTTTGTGAATATTACTCTTTTGTTTCCTCTATTGAGCCACACAGGGTAGAGGAAGCACTACAAGATTCGGATTGGGTGGTGGCGATGCAAGAGGAGCTCAACAACTTCACTAGGAACGAGGTATGGCATTTAGTTCCACGTCCTAACCAAAATGTTGTAGGAACCAAGTGGGTCTTCCGCAACAAACAAGATGAGCATGGTGTGGTGACAAGGAACAAAGCCCGACTTGTGGCCAAGGGATATTCACAAGTCGAAGGTTTGGATTTCGGTGAAACCTATGCACCCGTAGCTAGGCTAGAATCAATTCGCATTTTACTTGCCTATGCTACTTACCATGGCTTCAAGCTTTATCAAATGGACGTGAAGAGTGCCTTCCTCAATGGACCAATCAAGGAGGAGGTCTATGTTGAGCAACCTCCCGGCTTTGAAGATAGTGAGTACCCTAACCATGTTTACAAACTCTCTAAGGCGCTTTATGGGCTCAAGCAAGCCCCAAGAGCATGGTATGAATGCCTAAGAGATTTCCTTATCACTAATGGCTTCAAAGTCAGAAAGGCCGATCCTACTTTATTCACTAAAACTCTTGACAATGATTTGTTTGTATACCAAATTTATGTTGATGATATTATATTTGGGTCTACTAACGAATCTACATGTGAGGAATTTAGTAGGATCATGACACAGAAATTCGAGATGTCTATGATGGGGGAGTTGAAGTACTTCTTGGGATTTCAAGTGAAGCAACTCCAAGAGGGCACCTTCATTAGCCAAACAAATTATATTCAAGACATACTCAACAAGTTTGGGATGAAGGATGCCAAGCCCATCAAGACACCCATGGGAACTAATGGGCATCTCGACCTCGACACGGGAGGTAAATCCGTTGATCAAAAGGTATACCGGTCGATGGTAGGTTCTTTACTCTATTTATGTGCATCTCGACCGGACATTATGCTTTCCGTATGCATGTGTGCAAGATTCCAAGCCGACCCTAAAGAAGCTCACCTTACGGCCGTAAAACGAATCTTGAGATATTTAGTTCATACTCCTAAGTTTAGGCTTTGGTACCCTCAGGGATCCACATTTGATTTAATTGGTTATTCGGATGCCGATTGGGTAGGGTGTAAAATTAATAGAAAGAGCACATCGGGGACTTGCCAGTTCTTGGGAAGGTCTCTGGTGTCTTGGGCTTCAAAGAAGCAAAATTCTGTAGCTCTTTCTACCGCCGAAGCCGAGTATATTGCCGCAGGACATTGTTCCGCCCAATTACTTTGGATGAGGCAAACCCTTAGGGACTATGGTTACAAATTGACCAAAGTTCCTCTTCTATGTGATAATGAGAGTGCAATCCGCATGGCGGATAATCCCGTTGAGCATAGCCGCACTAAACACATAGCCATTCGGTATCATTTTCTAAGGGATCACCAACAAAAGGGGGATATCGAGATTGTATATATTAACACCAAAGAACAATTAGCCGATATCTTTACCAAGCCACTAGATGAGCAAACCTTTAACAAACTTAGGCATGAGCTAAATATTCTTGATTCTAGAAATTTCTTTTGATGTTTTGCACACATAGCGCTTTAATATACCTTTGATCATATCTCTTTTATATGCTATGACTAATGTGTTTTCAAGTGAATTTCAAACCAAGTCATAGATTGAAAGGGATTTGGAGTCTTCGGCGAAGACAAAGGCTTCCACTCCACTCCATCGAATCACTCACCCTTTGCCATCACTCCGAGCAACTCTCCAACTTTGGTATAATCTTCACTCATATTTTGTTCACCAAAGGGGGAGAAATTAGTTAGAAGGGCTTATTTTTCACTCAAGTATCCGTTTTTGGCGATTCATGCCAAAGGGGGAGAAGGTATTAGCCCAAAGCAAAAGGACCGCACCACCACCAATTTTCAAAAATTTAAACGAAAAGGTTTTTCAAAATGATGATTTTTCAAATTGGTACCTTAAAACCCTCTTGAACACTAAGAGGAGGATTTTATTAAGGGGGAATTTTGTTTAAGTCAAAGGAAAAGCATTTGAAACAGGGGGAGAAAAATTCAAATCTTGAAAATGCTTCTCAAAATCTTATTCATTTACCTTTGACTATTTTCAAAAGGATCTTGAAAAGAATTTACAAAAGAATTTGCAAAAACAAAACATGTGGTGCAAGCATGGTCCAAAATGTTAAAAAAAAGAAACAACCCATGCATATCTTATGAAAATATTTATTGGTTCAATTTTGAGTAACCTTTGCACTTACATTATGCAAACTAGTTCAATTATGCACTTCTATACTTGATTTGGTTTGCGTTGGCATCAATCACAAAAAGGGGGAGATTGAAAGGGAATTAGGCTTACACCTTTTTCCTAATTGATTTTGGTGGTTGAATTGCCCAACACAGATAATTGGACTAACTAGTTTGCTCTAGTCTATAAGTTCTACAGGTGCCAAAGGTTCACAATAAGCTAATAAAAAGACCAAGAAAGGGTTCAAACAAAGAGAGCAAAAGACAACCCAAAGGCACCCTGGTCTGGCGCACTGGACTGTCCTGTGCACCAGGGAACTCGAAGCTGAACTTGCCACCTTCGGGAAAATGGGAGGCCTCTCCGCTATAATTCACCGGACTGTCCGGTGTGCCAGCGGAGCAACGGCTACTTCGCGCGCAACGGTCGACTGCAACGCATTTAATGCGCGCCCTGCGCGTGCAGAGGACAGAGCAGCGCCAGACGGCGCACTGGACAGTCTATCGGACATGTCCGGTGCACCACCGGACAGCCCAGAGGCCCCACCAGTCAGAGCTCCAACGGTCAGAACCCAACGACCGGCTGACGTGGCTGGCGCACCGGACTGTCTGGTGCGTCATGCGACAACAACCTTCCAACGACCACATTTTGGTGGTTGGGGCTATAAATACCCCAACCACCCCACATTCAATGGCATCCAAGTTTTTCACCTTCAACACATTACAAGAGCTATAGCATTCAATTCTAGACACAACCAAAGAGATCAAATCCTCTCCCAAGTCCGAAATCACTCCAAATCAAATAGTGACTAGAGAGAGCGACATTTGTGTTCATTTGAGCTCTTGCGCTTGGATTGCTTCTTTTTCTTTCTCATTCTTCTTGTGATTAAACTCAATTGTAACCGAGGCAAGAGACACCAATTGTGTGGTTGTCCTTGCGGGAACTTTGTGTTCCGTTTGATTGAGAAGAGAAGCTCACTCGGTCTAAGTGACCGTTTGAGAGAGGGAAAGGATTGAAAGAGACCCGGTCTTTGTGACCACCTCAACGGGGAGTAGGTTTGCAAGAATCGAACCTCGGTAAAACAAATCCTCGTGTCTCACTCTTTATTTGCTTGCGATTTGTTTTCACCCTCTCTCGCGGACTCGTTTATATTTCTAACGCTAACCCGGCTTGTAGTTGTGCTTAAGTTTATAAATTTCAGATTCGCCCTATTCACCCCCCTCTAGGCGACTTTCAGAAACAGGGCCTAAGACACGACAAATAAAAAAGAACATAGAGAGTACTTCCTTCGTTTTTTATTTATCGTGTTTTCGTTCAAAAATAAATTAACGAGTGACAAATATTCAAGAACAAAGGGACTAAATTATATCATATAAAATAGAAGAGCCGTAGATATTCATAGAGTTAGTTAGAACAAAACAGACAAAAAAAATAAAATAGATATTTTGTTTCTCTAATATTGTCTCTCTATATATATGGCTAGCAGATCTAACCAATAATATCTGATAAATACAGGGAGAATGACAGAACCTAAAAAAAGACTTAATATTTCCCTAAAAATGACTTGATGTTTCCGTGAAAAACAAAAAATTTTGAGAAAACATGAAAAAATGCCTGAAAACTAAAATGATTTAATGTTGCCCAGATGTTTACTAGAATGACTTAACGTTACCTGGAATTCTAAATGACTTAATATTTATGTTACCTAGACTTTGGAACGATTTAAAGTTATCTAGAACGAATTAAATGTTATTTGGAAACTAGAATGACTTAATATATATACATACACACACTCTAGGATGAAACGACTAAACCCTATATATATATATATATATATATATATATATATATATATATACTACTCTTAAGTAGATAGCATAGGCGTCCACAGCACAGCTGTGGTGCACGGTTCTGCCCTGCCCCTGCCTCCGACATCCTCCCCCTTGCCCCACTCTTGGCCGCGCAATCCCAGGAACCCTCCATCGCTGCCCCACCACCATCGCCCGCTCCTGAGCTCATGCCCATGTTCTCTGTGGCGAGATCCCAGGAACTATCCATCGCCGCCCCGCCATCATCGGCCCGCACCCGTGCGCAAACCCCTGCCCCCGACATCCTCCCTCGTGCCCTTCCATCGGTGACCGCTCTCGACATCCTCGCTATGCATCGTGCCCTCGCCCCCGTCAACCACCCCGTGCGTCGATGCCTGCCCCCGACCCCATCCCTGCGATGCCCGTGGCCACAGCGCCCCCTCCCCCGACGCGCTCTGCGCGCCATGCCTGCTAACCAAGACCACATCGCCTGGAGCAAGGGGAGGATGTCGACCTTGCATGGCCCCGGAAAGGGCGGCCCCTGCGTGGATGCGGCCCACGGCCTCAGCCCCGATGGCGGCGCGCTGCCCCACCGCCCCCCGGCGCGAGCGGGCACGACGCGGCCCCCACCTGACAGCGCGGGCGAGGCACGCGGCCCTCCCGGCGGGGCGGACGCGGCCCCTGGCCACAGAGGCGGCGGGCGCGACCCCTGCCCAGGCGTCGGCGGGCGCACTCTCCTCTCCAAATCTCGTCGTCTGCGTGCGTCCAATCAAGGAATCCGCGCCCCAAATCGAGGAATCCGCCTCCGCTATGGAAGGAGACCGCCTCCGCTATGCCCCGACTCTCGGTCGGTATCATCGTCCGCATCCGCTGCGCCCTGGCTCTCGATCCTTCGCGCGCGCGCCCTTCATCAACCTCTCTGCCTTCTCCCACCTCGAGGCCCACACCCACGTCGGTGGCGACGCCCACGGACACACCCACCAGGAAACGCCCTATGCGCTATGCCCCAAGAAACATGCTTCCCTGTACGACGACTGAGAAGACCCGGCGAGCCCCCGCTTGGCACCTTAATCTTCGTGATGATGTTGTCCTTCAGGCTGAAGTGCCACACATGTACGTTTAGTGTAGGTGCTGCTTGGTTTTTGGCGGTGCATGCTGGGTGTTCAACTTAATGTTTCCAAGGTTCTGTGGCAGTGCGAGGCATTTTGGGAGGTGGTGAGCGCCTCGCTTGGCACCTTCATTTTCGTGATGACGCTGTCCTTCAGGCTGTAGTGCCACACAAGTTCGTTTTGCATAGGTGCTGCTTGGTTTTTGGCGATGCATGCTGGGTGTTCGACAATGTTTTCGAGGTTTTGTGGCAGTGCGAGGCGTTTTGGGAGGGACATCATCATGCCCAACTTGAAGTCGTCCGTGACCACAACAGCGAGCACGGTGGAGTACACGGATGAAGTATTGAAGGCGCTGCCACCAGGTAGTACCTTCTTTCCACTCATGACACTACCTCATAGACAACACAAGTCTAGATGAGATCAGGCTCACAAGTATGACCTATCTGTTGCCATTTTTTCTGTTAATCTTTTAAACTGAAGCATCGTGTTTACCTAGCCGTAAGTCGACATGTAGTCTGTAGATCAGTTTCGAGTGTCGTGGTGGTGGTGTTTTCTGTACATCCATCTGCTCTGAAGTATAAAGTATAATAATCCAATATGATGGAGTTGCCGCGTGGGTCGGCCATGGGATATATCCCCCATTCCTCTCCTGTCCACGCAGGTTGGCCATGGGGATGTTTCCCCATCCCTCCCCTGTGCAATATCTTTCATTTTACCTAAACTTCAGATGTTCATCTAAACTTCTGATGCCCATCGATTGATATCTAAACAGGTCGGTGTGAATCATCTAGGCCCCTTAGTGATGTTTTGGTAATCAATGACAATTGTTTGTGGACTAACGATTCTTGGAGAAATAAGAATGCAGGGTTGGACCACATAGAACAGAAAATCCTAGAGATTTATAAGCATTGGTTGTGGATCAAGTGAAGGCAAAGGTATAACATAGGTTTTGTTTTTGCTGGTCTCTAGGAGTTTAGAGAAGTTATTTGACCAGATTAGTAGGCTAGATGGCCGTACTATAAAGAGGGGTCAATGACGTTTGTCTGTGTCAAACTTAGTGCCTCATAGAGCATCTAGTGGTTGCATTTGCATGAGGACTAACAATGCTTTCAAATTTCAAGAGTTAAAAATCTTTTCAAAAGGATGTTTGAAAGATTGCCAAGTCTTCGGATGAGCGGACCGTCTGGGCCATGCGGGAGGACCGTCTGCGATCCTCCAGTGGGGTCCGAAGTGTGTTCACTTCTGATAGGTCCTGTTCATTTGTACTGCGGACCGTCCGAGCTTTGGGGCCGGACCATCTGCAGTCCTGACTAGAGAAGGGTGCTCTCGGCACAGTCCCTGAATTATTGTGCTGACCGTCCGGCCCTGTAGGGCGGACTACTGTCCGCGGGTGCCAAATTGGTTTGGGCAAGGACTGTGTAGTTTTTGGGATTTGTACTACGGACCGTCCGGAGGATAAGCCCGGACAGTACTGACTCCCAGTTCGTGGACCGTCCGGCCTTGTAGGGCGGACCGTCCACGTGTGCTAACTCCTCTTGGTCAGAGCTCTGGTGCTCTAAGTTACTAGGTCGCGGACGGTCCGACCAAGGTTGGCGGACTGTCCAGACCTCACTTTTCTGACAGCTCTGACAGATTTCAAACGGGAAAAATAGTCGTTATGTGTATGGCGGACCGTCCGACCCTAGGGCGGAGACCGTCCGCGTGTGCGCAGGAAATGTGCAAATTGCACATAACGGTTGGATTTGAGTTGTGTGCTATAAATAGAAGGGGAGCTCGTGTGTGAGGGCTCTCTTGGCCATTCCTTGCACACATTGAGCTCATTTGTGATCCTTCTACTCATTCTCTCACACTTCTTGCTTGAGATTGCATTCTAGTGAGAGATTGAGTGTTCCTAGTGCATTTGCATCCATTGGTGATTCTTGAGGCACTAGGTGGTACATCAAGCAAGCGTCATCGACTTGTTACTCTTGGAGGTTGCCGCCTCCTAGATGGCTTGGGTGTTGTCTCCGTCGAGCTCTCCAAGAAGATTGTGGAGGAGCCGCGATGTTGATTGTGAGGGGTTCGCGCCTACCTCGCCAGAGCGGCAAAGGTGACATTAGTGGAATCGAGGTATTGAGTGATTTCTTGTCCATTGGCTCAAGGATCAAGCCGTGTCTTGATAGAGGAGCAAGTGAGAGCTTGAAGCCCACCTCAACGTGGATTAGGGGTGATCAGCAAATCACCGATACCACGGGATAAAATCCGGTGTCTTTATTTTCTTGCATTACTTATTGCCATGCAAGTGATTAGTATTTTGCATATTGTTCTTCAAGTATTCAATCACCTTAGTTAATTCTCATAGATTGTTTACTTGTTATCACTAGAGAATTTATACCTCTTATTATATTGATTAAATTTCCCTAGTGTTTTTTATTTTAGTCAAAACCGTCTATTCACCCCCCTCTAGCCGGTGTCCTAGATCCTACAAGTGGTATCGGAGCCGAGGACTCCATTGTTTGTGGATCTAATCATCCTAGATTGGGACAAAATGGCTAGTAACAACAATGTGCACATTGGGAAGCCACCGCATTTTGATGGGAATAACTACGACTATTGGAAAATAAGAATGTCAATGCATCTTAGAGCAATGGGTGGAAAAATCTGGCCAATTGTCAAGGATGGGTTTGTTGTGTTGAAAGAAGATGAACCATCCGTTAGTGACAATGAGAACATTCTTACAAATGATCAAGCCATGAATGTATTTTATGATGCTCTTGATATAAATGAGTTCAACCGTATCAAGAATCTCACAATCGCTCATGAGATTTGGATTAAGCTAATGGAAATTCATGAAAGAACTACAATTGTGAAGAGTGCCAAGCTATATGTGTGCAAAGTAAAGTTTGAGCAATTCATTATGAAAGAAGATGAAAGTGTATCCGATATGTTCAACCGGTTAAATGAGATAGTGAATGAACTCAAGGGACTTGGTTTTAATGTACCGGATGTGGATTTCACTCATAAGTTCCTTAGATCTCTTTCGGAGAAATATGGGACCATTGTGACCATGTTAGTAAGAAGTGATCTATCTACAACTTCTCCAACTGAAGTATTGGGGGAAATTCTTACTCAAGATATATTCAAGAAATCTCAAGCCGATGCTATAAGTTTGGCAAAGAAAGTGAAGAATGAATCAATCGCTCTTAAAGCTAAAGCTTCTAAGGCAATTGAAAAAGAAGATAGTGATGATGAAGAAAATGAAAGTCAGAGTGATGGAGGTATGGCTCTATTTGTAAAGAAATTCAATAAATTCATGAAGATGAAGAGAGGTCAACCTAGAAGAGGCCAAACATCAAGAAGAAATGCTTTCAATGATAGAAAATGTTTTGAGTGTGGGGAACCCGGTCACATTGCCATGAATTGCCCTAACAAGAAGAAGAAGGGCAAAGATGGAGATGATGATAAGAAGAAGAAATTCTACAACAAGAAGAAGGATGGCAAAGCCTCCCTAGTTGAATGGGATTAGAATGATAGCTCAGATGATGATGATGATGACACCTCATCCAAGCTTAATGTCGGAGTTGCCATCAAGGAAGCTCGTTCACTTTTCTCATCCCCTCATTGTCTCATGGCAAAGGGAGATGCTAAGGTAAAAATCATCACCGATTTAAATGATATAAATGATGATGATGATGTTGATGATGATGGATATTCATATGATGATCTTGTTAGAATGTTAAGTGAGGTCGATGACTTCATGCACAATGAAAAAGAAAAATTTAAGACTTTGAAGGAAGTGTATAAAAACCTCCACGTGTCTTTTGAGGAGCTCAAGACCTCTCACAACGATCTAAAAGAGAATTGTGAGAAGCTTGCGAAAGCTCATAACTCATCTATTGTGCATGAAGTTGTGGTGGTCACCGAGGATGTTGGAGTCACTTGTGACTTACTTGATAGTCCTACAAGTGAACCACTACCTACTAACTCTATTTGTGATAAATGCAAAATTTCTCTTATGAATGATAATATTGCTCTTGATGAATCAAAAATCATTGTTGAGAATGAAGTGTTAGTAGATAGAGTAAATGCTCTAACTCATGATCTAGAGAAGGCATATGATTGAAAGGCTAAATTGGATTTCATATTGGGAAGTCAAAGGTGCTCACTTAATCGTGAGGGTCTTGGATGTGTTCCCAAGAAAGGAAAGAATGCTTTTATAAAGCAAAAGAAATTGTTTGTGAAAGAATGTGACAAAGTGTGTCACAAGTGTCACAAGAAGGGACACATTAAGAAGAATTGTCCTAAGCTCAAGAATGTATCCTCCACTTGTTTTGAGCATTGCTATGTTCTTTCTCATAATGCAAAAGGTGTTCATGCTAAATTTGTTGGTACTTCAATTGTTGGCAACAAAAAGAAAGCTATTTGGGTGCCAAAGACCTTGGTCACTAACATCCAAGGACCCAAGCAAGTTTGGGTACCTAAAAAAGATTGATTTCCTTTTGTAGGTGAACTACAAGGCGGGAGGGAATCATTGGGTGTTGGATAGTGGATGCACTCAACACATGACCGGAGATACGAAAATGTTCACCCAAATGAGTGAGGAAGATTGCTCAAATTATGATAGTATCACATTTGGAGATAATTGCAAAGGAAATGTTAAAGGCTTGGGTAAAATTGCTATTTCAAATGATCATTCCATATCAAATGTGCTTTTAGTTGAGTCTTTGAATTTTAATTTACTATCCGTAGCTCAATTATGTGATTTAGGATTTAGTTGCAATTTCACCGTTGATGATGTTATTATCTCTAGTATTGATGGTAGCAATCTTAAGTTTAAAGGTTTTAGATATGAAAATCTTTATCTTGTTGATTTCTCATCTAGTGAGGTAAAGCTCACGACTTGCTTATTTTCAAAGGCTTCACTAGGTTGGTTATGGCATAAAAGACTTGGTCATGTTGGAATGAAGCAACTCAATCGGTTAACCAAACATGACTTAGTCCGTGGCTTGAAAGATGTGAAATTTGAGAAGAACAAATTATGTAGCTCTTGTCAAGCCGGGAAGCAAGTGGCAAATACTCATCCAAATAAAAGTCAAATGTCTACTCATCGACCTTTGGAATTACTTCACATGGATTTATTTGGGCCAACATCGTTTGTGAGTATTGGCGGCAATTCCTATTGTCTTGTGATTGTGGATGATTATTCTAGATTCACTTGGGTTTACTTTCTTTGGGATAAATCTAATGTGTTTGAAACATTCAAGTCATTTTCTATATTGGCTCAAAACCAATTTGATTTTGATATCAAGAAAGTTAGAAGTGATAATGGGTCGGAATTCAAAAATGCAAGAATTGATGAATATTGTGATGACAAGGGTATTAAACATGAATTCTCTTCTAAATATACTCCAGAACAAAATGGTATTGTTGAAAGAAAGAATAAGACTCTCATTGATATGGCTAGGTCTATGTTATCGGAATATAATGTGTCGGATTCTTATTGGGCCGAAGCAATAAACACCGCATATCACTCATCAAA
The DNA here is from genome assembly GCF_902167145.1 of Zea mays. Taxonomy (NCBI): domain Eukaryota; kingdom Viridiplantae; phylum Streptophyta; class Magnoliopsida; order Poales; family Poaceae; genus Zea; species Zea mays. Next base: position 28,209,951 of record NC_050098.1, on the reverse strand, counting down.
TATGCTATATTGTCACAAGCTTTTGAAGAAAACTCCCTATGAATTGCTCATTGGTAGAAAGCCAAATATCTCATATTTTAGAGTATTCGGTTGCAAATTCTATATTTTGAGAAAGGGAAGCCGGCTCTCTAAATTTGAGAAGAAATGTGATGAGGGTTTTCTACTTGGATATTCATCAAATAGCAAGGCTTATAGAGTTTTCAACAAAACTCATGGTATTATTGAAGAAGCGTATGATGTTGAGCTTGATGAAACTAATGGGTCTCAAGATGAAAGTGATAATCTTGATGATGTTGGTGGAACTCAATTGAAAAATGCTATGAAAACAATGGCCATTGGTGAAATAAAGCCAAAGGAAGATGATGATGATAATAGTGTGGTTGTCATTCCATCCTCTTCAACCCTAAATGAAGAAAATCACCAAAACCAACAAAATGATGAAGTTATGGATACTCTTGATCAAGATACTTCAAGTCATTCGGCTCCTCCTAATGCTTCAACTAGCAATTATCAAAAGATATCAAGAATTCATCATTCTATTGTGAAGGATCACCCGATTGATCAAATTGTGGGTGATATTAGTAAAGGTGTTCAAACTCGCTCTTGTATTGCTTCATTTTGTGAACACTTCTCTTTTGTATCTTGTATGGAACCTAACCGTGTAGATGAAGCTCTACTTGATGTTGATTGGGTGAATGCAATGCATGAAGAATGAAATAATTTCACTCGAAATGAAGTTGGGAGCTTGTTGAGAGACCAAAGAACCACAATGTTATTGGTACAAAATGGGTGTTTCGCAACAAGCACAATGAAGATGGGGTAGTAGTAAGGAACAAGGCAAGATTAGTTGCACAAGGGTATACTCAAATAGAGGGATTGGATTTTGGCGAGACATTTGCTCCCGTGGCAAGATTGGAAGCAATCCGGATTCTTCTTGCTTATGCTTGTGCTCATAATATCAAGCTCTACCAAATTGATGTAAAGAGTGCCTTTCTAAATGGTAAGATTAGTGAACTAGTGTATGTTGAACAACCTCCCGGTTTTGAGGACCCCAAAAGACCTAACCACGTGTTCAAGCTTTCTAAAGCTCTCTATGGGCTTAAGCAAGCCCCACACGCTTGGTATGAAAGGCTTAGGGATTTCTTGCTTTCCAAAGACTTTAAAATTGGGAAGGTTGACACTACCCTATTCACTAAAAGAATTGGCAAAGATTTGTTTGTTTGTCAAATTTATGTTGATGATATTATTTTTGGATCCACTATGAATTGTTTTGTGAGGAATTTGGAAAAATGATGTCAAAAGAATATGAAATGTCTATGATAGGAGAATTGAGCTTCTTCCTTAGTCTTCAAATCAAACAATTGAAAGATGGAATCTTTATAAGTCAATCAAAATATTTGAAGGACATGCTCAAGAAGTTTGTCTTAGAGAATGCAAAGCCTACTAAGACTCCTATGGCAACAAATGGTCATCTAGACTTAGATGAGGGAGGTACTATGGTTGATAAAAAACTTTATCGCTCAATAATTGGTAGTTTACTTTATATTACCGCATCTAGGCCCGATGTTATGTTTAGTGTTTGCATGTGTGCTCGATTTCAAGCTTCACCTAGAGAGATTCACTTGAAGGCCGCAAAAAGAATTCTAAGATATTGGAAATATACTCCCAATATTGGTCTATGGTATCCCAAAGGTGCTCAATTTGAATTAATTGGATATTCGGATTCGGATTACGCGGGTTGCAAAGTTGATAGGAAGAGCACCTCCGGTTGTTGTCAATTTCTTGGAAGATCTCTTGTTTCATGGTCTTCTAAACATCAAAATTCCGTTGCTCTCTCTACCACCGAGGCGGAATATATATCGGCCGGTAATTGTTGTGCTCAATTATTATGGATGAAATAAACTCTATTGGATTATGGAATCATTTTAAGAATGTGCCACTCATGTGTGATAATGAGAGTGCCGTAAAATTGGCTACAAATCCGGTCCAACACTCAAGAACTAAGCATATTGATATAAGGCATCACTTCTTGAGGGATCATGTTGGATAGGGAGACATTTCTATATACTCAATTGGCACGGATGATCAATTGGCCAATATATTAACAAAGCCATTGGATGAAACGAGATTTTGCACATTAAGAAGTGAAATGGATGTGATAGATCTATCAAATGTGGCTTGAGGTTGAACACACATGTGTAGTATTGCATTTCGCTTCTACATATGCTCTTTAGGCTATTTATTGGGTATTTTTTATGAATTTTTCATTCTAGTTTGATCTAAGTAGTTTGATATGAAAAAGTGCATTTCTCAAATACATAATGTGTATATGCATGCATACTAACCCTTGGATTGGTCGAAATGTCCATATATGAGCATCAAATCAGATTTGAAATTCAAAATCAGAAAATGGACAAAGTTTGAAGAATTGAGTATGAGGCCGCGGACCGTCCGCTGTATCAGGATCTGGACAGTCCGGGTCAGCAGAGCAGACAGTCTGAGTTACCAGGGCGCGGACCGTCCGCCGCCCCTGCGCGGACCGTCCGCTGCCCCTGTGCGGACCGTCCGCGACAGGCTGTTAAATCGGGCAGAGGCAGTCAACTTGTCACTTTCATCCGTTGCATCTCCTCTCACACTCTCCACAAGCCTAAAGGTCACTTTCATCGATTGTGAGCGGACAGTGAAGTGAAGTTGCACACGGACTGTCCGGAAGCTTGTGGTAAGTTCAACAATCATGTCTTCATCCCGGTAATTCATAATATCATGGATTTCATCAAATTTCTTCAAATTTGGGGATTCTTCGGATTTTCTCTCTGATCTAGAATTAAGCAACGGATTCACAAATCTGATAGGTGGAATTGCTAGTGCTACTCATTGTGTATGTTGTGCAAAAATTTGAACAAGTTTGGATGATTATTTTCTACTGAATCGTTGATTGAATGATCGGGCGGCTAGGGTTCTAGATAATCACCCATGGTCGGTCGTGGACCGTCCGCCTGGTGGGCGCGAACAGTCCGGCCCCCTAGCGCGGACAGTCCGGCCCCTGACAGAAAGTTGCACTACCTTTCTCTATGATTGTGGCGTTATCAACAATTCACCTATGGTTATTTCTCACATATATTGCAGTGGTCTGGGCGGTCTTCGAAAGAAGCTTGCCTGTCGTTTCAAATCAAAGCACCCTCGTGCAGACGATGCAGACTATAATCCAACCACAGACTCAGAGGCCCAATCTTTAGCTGGGGGCAGTGTCTCTATGGACATAGAAGATGATCCACATACTGATCCTGACTACTCGATTGACATCACAGGATGGACTTATCCAAAGAGGAGGTTCTCTGTTGGGGCGAAGGCATAGCCGCCACCCTCCGCTTGAAGCCCTCGCTGGTGCCGCTGGTCCGACGAAGACAAAACGGGCAGGGACACCCTTCGCCTGGTACGACGCCAGATGAAGGCCTGCGACGAGGTCCTCCCACCGTGCGGCCTCGTCCTGTTCGGAGGCCCACGTACGATCCGGCCCATTGTAACGGGCCCTGCGCGGTCGCCGTGTGCTACGGGCCTCACCTGTAAAGGCATTCCTGTAATTACGGTCTGTAACCCTGCTTTATGGGAATATTCTGGGGATAACCTGGGTAGCTGAGGGCACATGCGTCCTTAACACAAGGCGCTGGGCGCTCAGGTACCTATAAATACCCCCTCACAGTGCCCGTGAGAGGCTAGATTAACAGAGCTGTTGCCTCCTAGCACGTAACCTTATTGTCACCACTGTTCACCCTTGTTGGCCTCCTTGCGTTAGAGAGCAAGTTCCAACATTTGGCGCCCACCGTTCGTGCTACGACAACACCACCCGCGAAGGCACCCAAGAGAGCTAACCCGAAGGCTGACGAGGCTGCGAAGGCAGCACTGCTTGCCGCAAGAAAGGGCAAGGCCCTCGCCCTCACCCAATCCACCCACCAAGAGCCCACTGAAGACAATGTTCCCCGCACCTGCGAAGATGACACCTTCCGCACCTGTGAGCCCGAGGGACAATCGCAGCCGCCCCCAGGCTTCGCCCCACTGGAAGGCGCGGACCTCACCGAGGACGGCGAGGTCCTCGGCGTCTCAACAGAAGAACAGCTACAGCTGCGCGCCCTGCGCCTCAAGAACCGCAATCTCCAGAGGCAGAAAGAGATACTGGAGGCCAAGCGCCAGCGTGTGTCTGCACTAGGCAAGGTACGACAAATGATACACGACGAGGAGCAGAAGGCCCAAGACCTCGAGCGCGAGATCGCGCTAATGCAGCGCGAAGGCCACCTCGGCCTCCACCAAGAGCCACCCCTCCAGCAGCGCGCACAACCGGAAGACACGCGCGAAGGCCACCTCGGCCTGCAGCATGGGCCACCCCTGCAACACCGAGCACAGCCGGAGAACCCGCGTTTCCCCCAGCGCGACTACACCTTCCAGCACGCCGCGCCTTTCCAAGGGGTCAACTACCTCGACGAGCGAAGTCCCCTGGCGCCTCACCTGCAAGTGACGCCTTGGCCAGCTAACTTCCGAGCAGGGACCTATCCCAAGTACAACGGCAGTACCGACCCGGCGCAATACATAATGAGTTATCAGGTCGCCGTTGCATCCGCCGGAGGGGACGACGCCACAATGGCGAAGTCTTTCATCATCGCCCTAGAGGGCCCAGCACTCACCTGGTTCACCAGGTTGCCTCCACTGTCCATTGATTCATGGAGAAGTCTCAGGGACAAGTTCCTGCTCAACTTCCAAGGGTACCGCCCAGACACTGACGCCTTGGCCGAGCTCTCGCTTTGCAAACAGCTGGAAAAGGAGACCTTGCGGGAGTATTACCGTAAATTCTTAACACTCAAGTCACAGCTGCCCTCCGTCGATGATCAGATCGCTATCCACTACGCCATCAGTGGACTTCGCGCCAGTGTCCTCTACAGTCATTGTATCAGAGATCCACCCAAGAACCTCCAGGAGCTATATCAGCTCTTTGAAAAATATGCCAAATCCGAAGAGCTCCACCAGCGCAAGGTTGAGTCACAGCGGAAACCCAAAGACGCCCCGCAGTCCAGCCGCACATGGACGAGGACTCCGCAGCCAGACTCCGGTCGAGACGGCCGCAGTTAGCAGCAAGTGCACAACATCGCCAACCAGCATCCCGCTGCTGACCCCCCTCGCCGCCAGGAATATCCCCCCCAGGGCTGCGGAAATGGAACTCGCGGCAGGGGCCGAGGGCGCGCGCAGCCGCCGCGCCGATTCTACTGCCTTTTTCATGGCGAAGACTACGCCCACCAAACCAAAGACTGCCCCGAAACGAAGGCCACCAGAGACAGAATGGCACGGGCGCAGCCAGCCGACAACCCCAGAATTGTCGCGCACAACTACCAGCAACCCCCTCCACCATATATCCACGCCCCCGCTCCGCATCCACCGCACCACGCTTACCAACACCATCAGGAAGTACAAATCGTACCTCCTCCACCCCCACCACTGCATCAGCAACACCAAAACATCCCCCATGCCCCAAAGCAGGAAGACTTCCCCGAGCAACCATATCGCGGAGTCATTCACATGATAACAGGGGGGTCCAGCACTGACTTCGACACCAAGCGGCAGAAGCGGGACCACTACCGTAGCATCAACCACGTCGCCGTCACTGGCCCAGTCGTGCAGACAAAGTGGTCCCACATACCGCTAACCTTCGACGCACGAGACGTCGACCTGCGCAGCGCCCCCCACATCGACGCTATGGTCATCAATTGCATCGTGGCAGGCTGGGACTTACACAAAGTCCTAGTCGACAACGGCAGTCAGGCGGACATCATCTTCCTTCACGCCTTCGACCGCATGAGTATAAGCCACAGCCTGCTAAAGCCTTCGGACAACCCGTTGTATGGCTTCGGCGGCAAGGGCACCTTTCCCGTTGGCAAAATAGAGTTGCCCCTCTCCTTCGGTGTAGCACCCAATGCCCGAAGTGAGCAAGTAACCTTCGACATTGTCGACATGGTATATCCATACAACGCCATCATGGGCCGGGGCTCCATCAATAAGTTCGAAGCTGTCATCCACGGACTGTACCTATGCATGAAGATACCAGGTCCGTTAGGCGTCATCACAGTCTTCGGCAATCAACAAACTGCGTGCAACATAGAGCGGGACTTCGTGCCCGGTCAAAGAAATGTGCACTGTCTCACGGCCCAGCGCGAGGTCCCTGCGCCCGCCAGCCCAACCGATAAGCAGTACGACAAGGCACAGTTGCAGAGCCAAGACGGGACAAAGACTGTCCCCTCGATCAGGCCACGCCCAAGCAGACAGTCACTATCAGCGAAGACCTTACCTCACAGGAAGAAGAGAAGCTTCTCTGCTGCCTCGCCAAGAATAAAGATGTCTTCGCCTGGTCCGCCCTCGACCTGGTCGGAGTCAGCCGATCCATAATTGAGCACGGCTTGGGAATTGACCCTTCGGTGCGACCAAAAAAGCAACGGCTTCGCAAAATGTCCGACGAAAAGACAGAGGCCGCCAAGGCAGAGGTGCACCGCCTCCTAGAGGCCAAATTCATCGAACCAGTGGCTTACCCCACGTGGCTCTCCAATGTTGTAATGGTGCAGAAAAAAAGTGGGAAATGGCGAATGTGCATAGACTTCACCAGTGTCAATAAGGCCTGCCCAAAGGACAATTTCCCGCTGCCACGGATCGACAAAATAGTCGATAGCGCGGCCGGATGCGAGGTCATGTCACTCCTCGACTGCTTCTCCGGCTATCACCAGATATACATGAAGGAGGAAGACAAGGCCAGCACCAGCTTCATAACACCCTTTGGCACTTATTGCTTCATCAGAATGCCGGAGGGACTCAAGAATGCCGGGTCCACCTTCTCCAGACTCACCAAAACAGTACTCGAAGGGCAGGTTGGCAGAAATATATTTACATATGTGGACGACATCGTCGTCGCCAGCAAGAATAAGGAGGACCATCTCGCCGACCTCGCCGAGACATTCGCGAGCATGCGAGACGCACGACTCCGCCTAAACCCGGAAAAGTGCGTCTTCGGCGTTCGCCAGGGCAAGATATTGGGCTACCTGGTATCACATCGCGGCATTGAGGCCAACCCAACCAAGATCCAGGCCATCATAAACATGACGCCTCCGCAGTCCGCCAGAGACGTCCAGCGTCTGACAGGCAGATTAGCCGCTCTCAACAGGTTCATCTCTAGGTCTGCCGAGCGAAGTCTCCCCTTTCTCAAAACACTCCGCGGTGCAAAAGACTTCGCCTGGGGACCGGAGCAAGCAGCGGCCTTCGCCTCGCTGAAACAGTACCTGTCGGAGCTAGCAATCCTCACGAGCCCCGACTCCTTGCTCCCCCTATTGCTCTATGTCGCGGCTTCGCCACACGCGGTCAGCGCGGCACTAGTGCAAGAGCAGACGATCGAGGGTGCGGTCAGACAGTGCCCTGTTTACTATGTCTCCGAAGTACTGACACCGTCCAAGTGCAACATGACAGAGCTGGAGAAGATCGCCTACGCAGTCGTTATGTCTTCGCGCAAGCTGCGCCATTACTTTGAAGCATTCAAGGTCCGAGTCACCTCAGACAGGGGACTCGGCGAACTATTCAGAAACCCGGAGGCATCGGTGAGGATTGCCAAGTGGGCAGCCGAATTATCCGGCTACCACATCAACTTCGAGCCCAGGACAGCCATCAAGTCACAGGTCCTGGCAGACTTCGTCGTCGACTGGACTGGGCCAATAACGCAGCCAGACCCGTCCACAGAGAAAGTTTGGACTATCCACTGCGACGGCGCATGGTGCCATGCGGGGGCAGGCGTTGCTGCAGTCGTCACCTCACCAGCCGGAGTCAAACACAGATATGCAGCACGCCTCAGCTTCGCTCTGGAATCCGACAGATGCACAAACAATATAGCAGAGTATGAAGCGGTTATCCTCGGCCTCCGCAAGCTAAGGGCCCTCGGAGTCACCACATGTATCATCAAAACAGACTCCAAGATAGTTGCCGGCCAGGTCGAGAAAGACTATGCAGCAAAAGACCCCGCGCTCATGCAATACCTCGCAGCCATCCGAAGTCTCGAGAGACAGTTCAAGGGATTCACCTTGCAACATGTGGATAGGGCCAAGAACGAGGAGGCCGATGCATTGGCCAAGGCTGCCGCCAGGGGCGAGCCCTTGCCCTCCGACGTGTTCTTTCACACCATCGGCACGCCAGCCGTCCGAAGCCCCGAAGGGCTCCAAATAACTAATGATAGCGACGGCCACCGCATAGTCAACCTAATCATGACCGAAGACTGGCGGGCACCAATAACCCTGTTCCTACAGGGGTACTATCATCCAGCCGACGTCAGCGAGGCCAAGCGCCTCAGACATCGCAGCCGGGACTTCGCATTGATTGAGGGCCAACTCTACAAGAAAGGGGTCAGTCAGCCAATGCTTAAGTGCGTCACCGAAGCCGAAGGCATGCAGATTCTACGTAAAGTCCACAGTGGCACGTGCGGCTCGCACGCAGGGCCAAGGGCCCTGGCTGCCAAGGTGATCCGCCAAGGGTTTTACTGGCCCGCAATGATCTGCGCCGCAAACCGGGTCACAAGGTCCTGCGAAGCCTGCCAGAAGTTTTCTCCTCGGTCAGGCAGCCCCTCGCAATATACAAAGCTGATTGCCCATACATGGCCTCTCCAGCGCTGGGGCCTGGACATTGTCGGGCCCCTGCCCACCGCTCAGGGGAACCTCAAGTTCGCCTTCGTAGCCGTCGAATACTTCACCAAATGGATTGAAGCGAGGGTTGTTTCTACAATAACATCAAAGACTGCCCAAAAATTCTTCTGGCAAAACATTGTTTGCCGCTTCGGAGTACCGTCCGAGCTAACAGTTGACAACGGTAAGCAGTTTGACAGCCAAGATTTCAAGGATTTTTGTTTCTCCATCGGCACCAAGCTTGCCTTTGCTTCAGTCTATCACCCGCAGTCCAATGGGGTCGTGGAGCGCGCCAATGGGAAAATCTTCACAGCTGTCAAGAAGATGCTCCTCGATGAAAAAAAGGCAGATGGACCGACTTGTTACCGGAGGCAGTCTGGGCACTAAACACAACTGAGTGCAGGGCGACTGGGTTCACCCCTTTCCGCCTTCTATACGGGTCGGAGGCCATGACCCCGCAAGAAATAAAGCATGGGTCCCCGCGTACAGTTCCGTCAGCCGTCCCCGACGTGGACGAGCCAACTTCAAAGGATCTCATTGACGGAGAGCGGGTCTTCGCCCTGCAGGTCCTAAACAAATACCAAGCCCAGACCAAAGCATGGCGCGACCATGCAGTCATCCCGAGGGAGTTCCGCGAAGGGGACCTCGTACTCGTCCGAACAGCTCGGACGGAGTCCAGGGGCAAGCTGGAGCCCAAGTGGGAGGGCCCCTTTATAGTCAAGACAAAAGCTTCCCCCAGCGCCTACAGGCTCACAACGCCAAACGGCGAGGACCTGCAGCACTCCTGGAACATCGACAACCTTCGCAATTTTTTTATTTGACTCATCGGGGCTGCTTCTGCCCTTGTAATTCGTCAAAAACAATCTTGTACCGGCTCGCACTCTTTTCCTCCCGGGGGGTGAGGTTTTTAACGAGGCGGAGCCATGTAATATATGTGTGAAAAATCCCCCGCAAAAACATGCGTCGAAAAAAGACCGCGACGACGGTCTTCGACATTCGACCAATTCGAGGTCACCGCGAGGCTAAGCGCTAGCCACCCTCGCGTGCGACAAATCCGCGCAAAAGTCGCCCAAGGGTGCAGCCGGACTAGCACAACATGTGCGAAAAAACCGAAGTCTATTGTGAAGACTATCTGCGCAGAAGTCGCCCAAGGGTGCAGCCGGACTAGCACAACAAGTGCGAAAAAACCGAAGTCTATCGCGAAGACTATCCGCGTAGAAGTCGCCCAAGGGTGCAGCCGGACTAGCACAACAAGTGCGAAAAAACCGAAGTCTATCGCGAAGACTATCCGCGCAGAAGTCGCCCAAGGGTGCAGCCGGACTAGCACAACAAGTGCGAAAAAACCGAAGTCTATCGCGAAGACTATCCGCGCAGAAGTCGCCCAAGGGTGCAGCCGGACTAGCACAACAAGTGCGAAAAAACCGAAGTCTATCGCGAAGACTATCCGCGCAGAAGTCGCCCAAGGGTGCAGCCGGACTAGCACAACAAGTGCGAAAAAACCGAAGTCTATCGCGAAGACTATCCGCGCAGAAGTCGCCCAAGGGTGCAGCCGGACTAGCACAACAAGTGCGCAAAAGACCGAAGCCACCGCGCAGAAGCCGCCTAAGGGCGCAGCCGAACTATAATCACACCAGCACAGCATAACAAAACATACTAGACAAAGTATACAACGCCTTCGCACACCTATACAAGCGAGGGCACACAACTTCATCATACAAGCGAGGGCACCACACTCTACATCGGCTCAACCTTAGGAATAATTCCCATCTCCCTATAATTAAATAACATTATCCTAAGCTCCTCACCTGCAAAAAGGCTTCGCAGTTCCCCTTCACCCGTATCCACGGTGGCCGGCAAAGACAACAGTTCCTGCCGGCCAGTCCCACTCACACGAAGCCGAGCCCCCTCCGTCCCACTAACTCTACGCTTCGCAACCGCCCTTCGTCGTCGTCGCCCGGTGCTAGGACCTGGCATATCTCCTGCGCCCGCGACGTGCGGCGAAGCCTCCGCCGCAGCCACATCCAAGGCCACAAAGTAGTCCAAGTCCTCCTCCGACGACTCCTCAGTCCACTCAACCGAGCTCCCAGAGTCAGCACAATCCAAAAACTCAGATGCAGACCCACCACATTCATTACCATCTTCCGCGGTCGAAGCCGCCAAAATTTTAGTAGTAGCGGTTGTGTGCGCAGGCCCAAAATCTTGAACCTGCGCAGCAACCAAAATTCAGTAACATGTACAAATTTCCACAACCCTCTACACCTACTACGCCACCTGCGACGGCCCTGACGCTGCAGGAGCCTCCGCCGTTGGCTCCGCCGTTGCTTCCGCTGTTATCTTCGCCGCCACCGCTGCGGGCTCTACGGCGCTCGGCGCAGCCGCCGCGGAGGCACCAGGTGCGACTTCGGCGACCTCTGGGGGCAGGCCTTCGCCGGCCGCAGCGGCTACAGAGGCACCCGGCGCGTCTCCCGCAGTCTCCAGGGTCGGCCACAGGACGGGCCCAGGCACGGCCTCCGCCGGGGCTGGCTCCGGGTCAGATAGCATGTCATTCAACGCCCCGAAGTCGTCCACCCTCTCGCCACGCGCCGCCTAAGACAAAGCACACAAAAATTCACCACACACACACACAGTCAACCAACAAACACCAAACAAACGAGCACATTACCTGAGCCCTCGCCGTCTCGGCCCGCTCCCTGACCACCTCGCGACCGTACGCACCCCACAGCCGGTCGTAGATGGCACCGGCGGATTCCTTCACTACGGGGTCCTCAACCTTAAAGATATCTCGCTCGAAATCTTCATCGGCTTGGTCAAAGACCTCGAAGTGCCGACACCCTTCGCGGGAGAGCGCGTTCATCGCCCCCTCGCAGGTGACCAGGGAGGCATACGACATAAACCCCTCCACAACAGTGGGGAGCGCTTGCAATTCCTCCTGCACCCACTCCAGGCAGCGAAGTCCGGCCTCTCGGTCCGGCACTTCGAATTCACCGGTCCCCGCGCCCAGCCCACGGTATGTATCCATGAGCTGTTTGTGCGTCCGCTCTGCCTCCGCTCGCGCCACGGCTTCGGCCCTCTCCATGCGGCTCTCCAGGGCAGTGAGCCGCTCCTGCAGCTGCTCGGCGCGCTCCCTGGCAATATTGCCCTCCGCCCGCGCCAATTTGGCCTCCGCCTGCGCAGCCTTCTCCTTGGCGTGGGCATCGTTGGTCTCCCTCCTCTCCCCCGCCAGTTGGCGCTGGAGGTCAGCCTTCTCCTTCTCCAGTACGGCCACCTTGTCCGTCAGCTTACGGCACTTGCTGTCGGCGGCCGATTTTTCGCGGACGGCGTCGGCGTGTTGTGTCCGAAGTCTCTCGACTTCGGCAGACACAGCCGCCGTAAGGGCCCCCGACGCTGTACGGTCGGCGAAGTCAGCCACCTGCAGAAGCACAAGTAAGGCCGCGGCCCAAGATTAAAAAAAAACAAAAAAAAAACAAAAACACACCTCCTTCAGCCGGCGGGACGCCTGGCTCAGCGCCTCCGTCACCTCCGCCAACCGGCGGGACGCAGCGCCCGCCTCGTCCCTGACAGCCGCGAAGGCCGACGCCTCGCCCCCGGCGCTAAGAGCCCCGCCCTTCGCCCTCGCACCTCGGCGGCCGTCGTGGTCGCCGCGACAGGCGCAACTATAGCAAGTTGGCCTTCGTCCGACCCTGCGGCATACCGACGAATAAATTATATCTACATATTAAAAAAAAACAAAGCGAAGCCGGCGACTTACCAACAAGATAGTCGTCCACGCTAATGTTGGTGGCGAAGTCGGCGACGCGTTTGCCGGACAACGGCAACGCTTGGGCCGCCTTCGCGACCTCCGCCACTCCGCCGGAAGGCGGCACCACCTTCGCCGATTTGGCGCCCCCGGCGCCTGCCGTTGCCTCCGGCACCCTGCTGGATGCAGGGGCGCCCGACTTCGCCGGCAGCGGCGGCTTGCCTCCGCTGGGGGCCGCAGCCTTCGCACCCAACCGCTGCCTCTTCGGCCTGGCTTCAACAAGCCGGATGGCCGCCTGCCGCTTTTGTGCAGCTCCCTGGCGATCCTGGCGATCCTTGTCCATCACTGCCGACACAACAGCAGCAATATTCCGCCCGTAAGGAAAAACTCTCCATTTACGAACCATGCGAGATGTAAAAGAGTCTTCGTCGGCCGCGGGGGGGATAGGAACATTCCTAGGCCAGCAGCCCCCGGTAACCTTCAGCATCCGAGCCGAAGACTCCCGGAGCTCGGGCGAAGACATCCTTTCCCCCGGGGCCGCGCATGTCCTCATCAACTCTCTAGCAAACCCATCGGAAACCCCAAGTCCTCCCATGGCAGTACCTAGTTTTCTCTTCTTAGAGGATGGGGCGGCCACCGGCGCAGGGTCGTCTTTAGTCTCCACCACCGTTTTCTTCCCCCGACGGTCCGCGTCGTCTTGACCAGGATAGCCGTCATATGGCAGTTGGTTCAATTCGAAGACCCTATTCAGACGGTCATTCGACCCGCGGATCTCCCAGCTGCGCTGGCCCTCGGTCCTCGGCACATAACGCCCAACAATCCGCGCCGCCTCATCCTCAGCTTCACGCACGAAGGCGGCCGGATCACGGTTTCGCAGATTTAGCGCGAAGGCGGGACTCCGCACCATCTCTCCACCACGGAAAGGCATCTAGCGAGGGCATACTTCGCCCAGCGCCCAACCACGCGCCAAGGGCCATACCCCGTAAGCCACAAACTCTTCAACCAAGTCGCACCCACTGCTCTGGCCGGCGGCACACCGAAGGGCCCCTTCGTCCACATCATCCTCCGCCACTTCAAAGGGCGGGTACGCCGAGTAAAAATAAGAGCACATCTCGGACACGGGAAGTCCCTCGTGGCCTTCGACAGTACCCTCAGCAACGTAAAACCAAAATTCATTCCAGTTGCCCCACTTGTTGCGGGTGCAAGGGACCAACTCGATTACTGGCATCGTGGTCTTGCCGGTCTTCGGCGTGAATGTGCAGGACCCAAACTGAGCAACTTCATCCCCGATCATCCTCTTCTGCCAGTGTAAACAATAATGCTTCACAAAAACTTCGACCGATGGCTGTCCGCCGTACGAAGTCGTCGCCCAGACATACTTCGACAGGGCCACCACGGCATTCGGCGTTAGCTGATGTATTTGCACGTTGAACCTACGCAGGACTTCGCCAACAAACCGATGTGCAGGCAAGCGGAGACCGGCGGCGAAAAACGCCTCGAAAACAACCAACTCGCCCTCCGGCTCGGGGACTTTCTCCGTCCCCGGGGCACGGGCAACTCCGCCACCGAAGTAGCCCAACCGCTGCATATCCTCCACGGGGGCCGACGACATTCGCGACACGCCGAAATCAACAGAGTCGCCGGCGCGCAACTCCTCCGGCATCAAACTGCTCAACGTCTCCTCCGACGAGGCGGCGGCCGGCGGCGAGGAACCGGCCGGCGGCGTAGCGGCAGCGGAAGAAGAGGAAGACGACATCGCTACGTACCGTCGGCGGCGGCGGGCAGTCTGCTTCACTCGCGCCAGATCTCCGGCGAACAAGAGCACGGCGGGCAGACAAGCAGCAAGACGGCGGGCGGCTAGGGTTTTTCGCGGAGCGCGGAAAGTAAAGTTCAAAAGGCGCCGGGCCCGCCCCCTTTTATAGGCGGAGCGCGGCGCTTCGGGAAACCCGCAATCCAACAGTACCCGGTCAATCAACGGTCACATCAAAAACCCCCGCGGAACCACTTCGAGCGAGGGCAGCGTCTCCGCCATCTAGCGACGTCTTCGGCACCAGGTGACTTTGTCGAACTGGTCCCTCGGAGGGCAAATGTTGGGGCGAAGGCATAGCCGCCACCCTCCGCTCGAAGCCCTCGCTGGTGTAACACCCTGAATTTGGGGGTATAAAATTTCTTTGCTCATATTCACAAATTCAGGTGTTACTTCCCTTTTTTCATCCTTTCCCAATCTTCTCTATCTCATTTCTATAGGAGAAAAGTGGTTATTTTATTTGTAATTATAGTCTATTAGCTCAAACCCTAAGGGAATATGAATTGTTGCATCATGTTGAACCCTAGATTTCACTTTTGTTTGGTGCATAATTCTCCAAAAGTCTAATTTGATTTTGGGGCTCATTTGAATTTGAATCAAATAGAATAAATAAAAGAAAAGGAGAAAACAATTCCAAAATAAAAGAAAAAGGCAAAGCAGCCCACTTCCCCGCCCCCCTCGGCCTTTCGGCCCATTCGGCCCACCTCGCGCGCGCGCCTCTCCCCCCTCCTCTCTCTGCGCAGCGGGCCCGGCCTGTCGGCGCGGCCGCCTTCCGCGCACCCGCCTCCCTCTCTCTCTGCCCGTGGGCCCGGCCCGTCAGCCCCGCTTCCCTCGCGCCCGCACCCGCTTTCTTCTCTCTCTCTGCGCCGCGGGCCCGGCTTGTCAGCTTCTCCGTCTTCGCGTAACCGCCGCCGTGCGTGCCGCGGTCTCCGCGCCCACGTCGCGCGTGGGGCTCGCCCCACCTCGCCCTCGGCCACTTGAGCCCCGAGCCTTGCTCGCCATCTCCCCCTCCCTCATTTGCGCACCAACCGGCCCCCCTCTTCCACCTCTCCCTCGCTGTGCGCACGCCAGAGCGCCGCCGCCGTAAACCCCGCCGTTCCGAGCTCGGTTCCCGGCCGCCGTTGGAGCTCCGCCGTGTCCATTGCCACGGTGAGCTTCGCCCCGACGTCCGCAACCCGGAACGCGCACCAATTTCCCCTTCCCCTCCCTATTTCTCTCTGCCCGCGCTCACCCGTCGTCCGCCGTGCAGCCGCCACCGTCGACCCGGGCCACCGTCGCGTCTCCGTCGCCGCCGAGGAGTCCCCGGAGCCCGCCTTGAGGTAAAGAACCTCTCCCGCCCCTATTGGCCTTTATTTTGCTCTCTGCTGCGTTTGATTGCTCGTCGGAGTTGCTTACCGCCGCCGCCGAGCCACTCCGCCGTGAGCCACCCCCCCTCCGGTGCCCCTGCCCCGACCCAGACCCCACCAATGGATTCCCCGTGCCCTCCCTAACCTCCCCGGCCACTCGGATCGCCCCAAGGACCCGCAGGGCCCCCGCGCCCCTCGTCTCCGGCGAGCTCCTCCGCCGCGGGGACGAGCGCCGCCGCCCCAGCTAGCCGAAGGAGACGGGAGCCAGCCACCCCATCCCCGCCGTCTATATTAGATCGGACGGCACGGATTCAAATAACCCGAACCCAACCTCAACCGTCCACCCAAGATCCAACGGCCCAGAGCCGTTTCCCCCGCGCCCCGCCTCCCTGCCAACTGGGCCCCGCCTGCCAGTCGCCCGCGCCCGCGCTGCCCGCCCGGCCCCGCCTGCCAGTCGCCCGCGCCCGCGCTGCCCGCCCGGCCCCGCCTGTCAGCCGCTCACGCCGCCGCGCGCCCGCGCGCCCGCCGCGGGATCTAATCCTGGCCGTCGATCTGAGATCCAACGGCTGTAGGCGCCCGATACCCCTTCGCCCGCGCATTTTCTTAAAGAACCCCCCTGTTTTCTGGAAATTGCGCCCGCCGTCCCTGGTTTCTCGCAGTTAGGTCCTCGGACCTTTTATTTAATTCAAAATAGGTCCTTAGGGTATAATTTTAACCCCTAAACTTGTAAAATTCATAACTTTGTCATATGAACTCCAAATTAGGTGCTTCAAATTGCAAAATGTTCATAATATTATTATCTATCTGTTTATGCAATGTTTCCCTGCTGTTTCCATGTCCCAATTAATGGTTAATCATTAGGATAAAGTTAATGTTATGGGAACCCTATTTGAGATAAATAAAAGATAGTAGACTTTAATAAAAGTTGGAGCACTTAAGTTTATGGACTTAAACACCTAGGTTTAGGAACTTAAAACCATGTAATGATTTAATTCCACCACTGGCTTAAACCTGATAGTGGATAATGAATCACTTTGTATAGTCCTCTACCCTAGACCTAGGGAACACTAGAGTGCCTATCCCTTTTCTGTTATGAACATGTGACCTCTCTCTGCTGCATATGTTTGGTATATTGTTTTTGTTTGTTATTTTCCCAAGTGCATAGTGTGAATGATTGCTTTACGTAGACAACGAGCAGTCTGTGTTTCCCGAGGCAGTTGCAGAGGAAGTCCCTGATCAGCAGTTTGGTGAAGGCAAGTGTCCTCTGTCCCATTATGTCCTATTCATTTATAACTTACTATCCCGCATTACTTACTTGAAACCTAAGGATTGACTAGCTTTACACTTTACTTTGTCCTTGATGACCTATTGGGTTGTTATGGTTAGCACTCTGCTATTGCCTTAACTTAATCAATGAACATGATGTGACTATTTATGATACTGTTATCCTGATGATGTTGATGATCTTGTGATACTCTAGGGGGCTCAGGCTGTTTCCTGAGTACCTCTCCGTAAGGACTGGTTCGTTGAGAGACCACCCGGGATAACAGTGCAACCATGAGGATGAAATGGGATGCCCTTAGCTGATTAATTAGATGAACTAGAGGTGTAGTTGCTTAGCCGTCGTGCCGTCAATGGGGTCCAGGCACAGTGCTTGCTCTGCCGAGGCTGAGTGCCGAGGTTCTTTCGTTTTGCTCTTTGTTAGTCACTCTCCTGCGGGGAGGGGTACTGTGTTTATCAAACTGGAGAAACCTAACGGGCAGCTATGATCTCTAGGGAATCTTTGTAAAAGCTACGTAGTGATGCCCTGCCGGACCACCTAGGTAGTGGTCAATGGGGATTAGCTCTCCCCGGGTAGAAAGGGAATCATGACTCATGGGTAAAGTGTGCAACCTCTGCAGAGGGTAGTGAAACTGGTATATCAGCCGTGCTCACGGTTAAGAGCAGCCTTGGGATCCTCTTTGATTAGATATACAGATGGTTCGAGAGACAAGGATTATGTTATGGTTTTGGTTCGACTATGATGATGTTGTTCCTCGATGAGGAAATGGTTTACGGGTTGTTAAATGCTAAAATCTGGCTTCTACTAATGATAAATACTTGACCAACTAAAAGCAACTGTTGGAGCCTAACCCCACATAAAGCTAGTCCACTTCAGCCAAACGGGACATTTGCTGAGTACGTTGATGTGTACTCATCCTTGCTTTACCACAAAACACCAGGTTGTCCGCATTGCAACCACTGCTCAGGAGGAGATGAAGTCGTGGAAGGAGACTTCCAGGAGTTCCAAGACTACGATGAATTCTAGGTGTGGGTTGGCGGCAACCCCCAGTCAGCTGCCTGTGGAGGCCTTATCTTTACTGCGTTTCGCTAGTACTTTGATTTACTTGTTAAGACAATGAATATGTGGATGTCTATGACTCTATGATGTAATAAGTACCCCTTTTATGTTATTATTCGAGCATTGTGTGATGATGTTCATTTATGTAATCGCTATGTACGTGAGTTCTGATCCTGGCACGTACATAGTTCGCATTCGGTTTGCCTTCCAAAACCGGGTGTGACATAAGTGGTATCAAAGCCCATGCTGACTGTAGGACCGCTGACCTAGAGTAGCCCTGGTCGTACTAAGGACTATTGACCCTCCCCCTCACCTTGACCTCTGTTGTTACTTCAAAAGTCGGTCACCTCGACCAACCCTATGTTTTACTGTCTATATATACTATACCTTGTTAAAAAAAAATTTATCTCATTCTGCTTATGGTTTACTCACTTGTCATATTAGTTCTGTTCTTACTCTTGTGCTTACGGTGTCTTTTGTAGATGGCTCGTCTTAGACACACTGCACGTAAGTCGGTGATTCCTTTCCTGCCGTCTCGACTTGCGGAGCGTCCTCTGCACCGCACCGTGTCCGAACAGTCGAGTCACCTGGAGAGGCTGCACCACCGCCTGCGTGAGGAGCAGGAACGCCGGCGCCAGCACGGAGAGCAGCAGGGCTCTTCCTCCCCACCCCAGCGAGAGGTGGAGTCCGTGAGGCCCCGTTCCTCTGTTGCCCAGCTGGAGGCGCCCCCTGCACCACCGCGGGACGTCCCGGCTGTTGGAGGAGCTACTGGAGGAGATCCTGGAGGAGACCCCGACGACGACGACTCAGACCACAGCACGGAGTCTTCTGAGCCGCAGGAGGCGGAAGGATGGGTCGCCCGACCCATCACCCGTGACGCCGCTCGCGGTTGTCACTTCCACGACACACTCGACACCTTGCTGCGCCAGGCTTTCGACCGGCACACCTGGTCGATCGAGTATCGTTGTGTAGTCTACCAGCACAGTCGCGGGAGGTACCCGGACCGCTGGGAGGCTACCTGCCTAGTTCGTCGTCCGGAAGATGACCTCCGGGGTGCGGAGGCCGTTTCGGAGCACTATTCCATCTCTGAGAGGGACACTGCAGAGGCGGCTATGCAGGATGCAGCACGACGTGCACTCTCCCAGTATTGTTCCTTGTTCGGTGGCGTGACCGACGGTCTTAACCTTCGGTACTACCCCCGCCGCCCTACTGGCAGCACAGAGAGTGTGGTTGTCTCACCTGTTGGTGAGGCTAACCCTAGGTTGAGCAGCACAGTCAACCTAGTCGCAGTGCTTAACACTGAGCTGGACCACTCTCTGGACGAGCTAAGCAGGGCTCGAACGGAGATTGCGGAGTTGCATGCTGAGCTGGCAGAACGCCATCACCAGGAGGGTGGTTCCCCCGCTCCTGTTGGGACTCAGCACCCATACCGCTCACCGCCACGTGGTCACCACACTTATGGTTCCCCTGTCTATAAGACCAGGATAGATCTGGATCCTTAGACCGTTAGCGTCGGAGTTTGTAATAATCCTTAAGTCAGATGTCTCAGTCTTAGGTAGTCAGTTTAGTTTGCTTATCAGTTGCTTCCATTTAGTTTAGTTTGCTTATCAGTTGCTTTATTGCTTGTTATGGTGAACTTGTGCTGGATTTGAATCTTTGTAATGACTGTTGCCAACCTGTGGGTTTCCCCTGCAGTTTGGCCTAGCTAGTAATGTTAATGAAGTCAGTTGTTTAGTTGGGAAACCATTTACTCTTACTTTCCTTTCTTATCTGAGAAGCTGTGTTGAATCATAATGAGGATCAGTGAAGCTCTTTGTTCACTCAGTGTCATGAAGAATTCTGTATTCTCTTTTCTTATGCTGAAGGGTTGTAAGATCAATGCTGATGTATGAATGTCTTCCACAGATGTCTGACAACAGGCGCCGATGCAACAGGCGTGCTCAGCAAGAGCAGCATGACCAGCAGGAGGAACAACAGAGGCAGCCTCCCCCACCACCCCCGATGTCAGTGGAGCAGATGTTCTTGATGCAGACCCAGGTAGTGCAGGCCATTGGGCAGACTCTGGCAGCCATGCAGCAGGCTCAACAGCAACCCCAACCCCAATTGCAAGTGCAGATGCCCCAGATGCCACGAGATAAGCGTGGTGAGTTCATGAGAGGGCACCCTCCTACCTTCGCCCATTCTGCTGACCCCATGGATGCAGAAGACTGGCTGCGCGCAGTGGAAAGGGAACTGCGCACCGCCCAATGTGACGACAGGGAGAAGGTTCTATATGGTCCCCGTCAGCTAAGGGGAGCAGCCCAGTCCTGGTGGGAGTCCTACCTCGCCACCCATGCTAACCCCGAAGCCATCACCTGGGAGGAATTCAGCGAGAGTTTCCGCAGGTACCATGTGCCGGAGGGACTGATGATCGTGAAGAAGGAGGAGTTTTTGGCTCTGAAGCAGGGACCCCTGTCTGTTAGTGAGTACAGAGATAAGTTTCTGCAGCTGTCTCGTTATGCACCTGAGGACGTCAACACTGATGCTAAAAGGCAGTACAGGTTCATGAGAGGTTTGGTGGATCCCCTGCATTACCAGCTGATGAATCACACCTTCCCCACCTTCCAGCACCTGATCGATAGGGCAGTTATGACTGAGAAGAAGCGTAAGGATATGGAAGATCGGAAGCGCAAGATGAGTGGACCCCAGTCCGGAGGCATCAGCCGTCCACGTTTCTCAGGCAGTTCGTCTCAGCAAGGCAGGCCTGGTCACCCACAGGGATATCAGAATCAGAATCAGCGTCCGCATCAGCAGCAATTTTAGAGGCAGTACCCGCAGCAGCAGCAGCAGTATCGTCAGCACAGCCAGCAGGGAAGTAATCAGTATCAGAAGCAGAACAACCAGGCACCTCGCCTTCCTGCCCCAGCAGCGAATCAGAGCAACCAAGCAGCCCCAGCACAAGGAGGAGGCAGAGGATGTTTCCACTGCGGAGATCAAGGCCACTGGGCGATGCAGTGCCCAAAGAAGTTGGCGCAGCAGCAGACCAACCCCAATGCTCCAACAAGGCAAGGTGTACTGCAGCCAGCAGCAGGCAATCGTAACCAAGCGTACAACCGTGGAAAGGTGAACCACTTGGAGGCCGAAGCGATCCAGGATGCACCAGATGTGGCAGTAGGTATGTTCTCAGTCGAATCTCATCCCGCAAAAGTGCTATTTGATACTGGTGCAACTCATTCGTTTGTCACTACAACATGGGTAGAATTGCATAACATCTCAGTAGAGGCAATGATGCCGCCCATGAGGATTAATTCGGTTGGTGGCAAGGTGCAAACAGATAAAATATGCTCAAATGTAAGGGTGGAAATAAGGGGGATAGGGTTCCCCAGTGATCTAATAGTAATAGACACCCTAGGGGTAGATATCATCCTAGGGATGAACTGGTTAATGAAGTATGAAGCAAATGTTAGTTGTGACAAGAGGACCGTAACATTGAAGTCCCCGTCAGGAGAAGAGGTAGTGGCCGAGCTAAGGATGCCTAAATCAGAAGAGGGAGTCTGTCACCAGATTTCAGTTGATAGTAAGGAGCCCAACCCGCTCGAGGCTATCAAGGTTGTGTCAGACTTTCCGGATGTGTTTCCCGAGGAGCTAACGGGCATGCCACCCGAAAGAAAGGTTGAATTTGCCATAGAGCTTATCCCTGGTACCGCCCCCATTTCCAAAAGAGCCTACCGAGTGTCTGGACTAGAACTGGTAGAACTCAAGAAGCAGATAGATGAGATGTTAGAAAAGGGTTACATCAGACCAAGTACCTCGCCTTGGGCCGCTCCAGTATTGTTTGTCGAGAAGAAAGATGGTACCAAAAGGATGTGCATAGATTACAGAGCCCTGAATGAAGTCACTATTAAGAACAAGTACCCCCTGCCAAGGATAGAAGATCTGTTTGACTAGCTCAGAGGTGCCAGCATATTCTCGAAGATAGATCTGAGATCAGGTTACCATCAACTCAGAATCCGACCCTCGGACATACCGAAGACGGCATTCATCACCAAGTATGGGTTATATGAGTTCACAGTTATGTCCTTTGGTTTGACAAATGCGCCAGCCTTCTTTATGTACCTGATGAACAGTGTGTTCATGGATTATCTGGACAAGTTTGTGGTAGTGTTCATCGACGACATTCTCATATACTCTCAAAGTGAGGAAGATCATGTAGAGCATTTGAAGATGGTACTGCAAAGGCTTCGAGAACATCAGTTGTATGCCAAGCTGGGCAAATGCGAGTTCTGGATTCATGAAGTCTTGTTTCTGGGTCACATCATAAATCAAGATGGGTTGGCAGTAGATCCAAAGAAAGTAGCAGATATCCTGAACTGGAAAGCACCGAAAGATGTTCGCGGGATCAAGAGCTTCATCGGAATGGCTGGATATTACAGGCGTTTCATTGAAGGCTTTTCAAAGATTGCTAGACCGATGACAGCGTTACTAGCGAAGAAAGTTGAGTTTAAGTGGACCCAAAAGTGTCAGGAAGCATTTGAAGAACTGAAGAATAGATTGACTACAGCTCCTGTGTTAGTCCTGCCTGATGTTCACAAGTCATTCTCAGTGTATTGCGACGCTTCTTACACCGGATTGGGATGTGTGCTAATGCAAGAAGGGAGAGTTGTAGCATACTCGTCTCGACAGCTGAAGATCCATGAGAAAAACTATCCCACACATGACCTGGAGTTGGCAGCAGTGGTTCATGCTTTAAAGACCTGGAGACATTACCTGTATGGGCAGAAGTGCGACATCTACACAGATCATAAAAGTCTGAAGTACATATTCACCCAGTCAGAGTTAAACATGAGGCAGCGAAGATGGTTGGAACTGATCAAAGACTATGAGTTGGAGATACATTACCATCCGGGCAAAGCCAATGTTGTTGCAGATGCTCTGAGCAGGAAAAGTCAAGTTAATATGTTGGCCTCGCACCCAATGCCATATGAGTTAGCCAAGGAATTTGACAGACTGAGCCTTGGTTTCCTGAACAGTACGCAAGGAGTGACAGTGGAATTAGAGCCCACCCTAGAGCGGGAGATCAAAGAAGGGCAGAAGGATGATGAAAACATCAACAAGATCCGGCAGCTGATCCTAGAAGGAAGAGGCAAAGACTTTCGAGAGGATGAAGAAGGGGTAATATGGTTCAAAGACCGATTGTGTGTTCCCGACCTCAAACCTATCCGGGAACTGATCCTCAAGGAAGCTCATGAGACAGCCTACTCCATACACCCTGGAAGTGAGAAGATGTACCAGGACTTAAAAAGAAGGTTTTGGTGGTATGGCATGAAAAGAGAGATCGCAGAATATGTTGCCATCTGTGATAGCTGTCAGAGAACCAAAGCAGAGCATCAGAGGCCCGCCGGATTGTTGCAGCCTTTGCGGATTCCTCAGTGGAAGTGGGATGAGATCGGGATGGATTTTATAGTCGGCTTACCTCGTACCCGGGCCGGCTATGATTCCATCTGGGTGGTTGTGGACCGCTTAACAAAGGTGGCCCATTTCATACCTGTGAAGACAACATACACCGGAGCAACGTTAGCTGAGTTATACATGTCACAGATAGTCTGCCTTCATGGTGTGCCGAAGAAGATAGTGTCAGATCGAGGAACGCAGTTCACATCTCATTTTTTGCAGCAGCTACAAGAAGCTTTGGGCACCCATTTGAACTTCAGCTCAGCTTATCACCCGCAGACAGACGGTCAGACTGAAAGAACTAATCAGATCCTAGAAGATATGTTGAGAGCCTGTGCGTTGCAAGACAAGTCAGGATGGGACAAAAGATTACCTTATGCAGAATTCTCCTACAACAATAGTTACCAGGCCAGCTTGAAGATGTCACCGTTTCAGGCACTCTATGGACGGAGTTGTAGGACTCCGCTGCATTGGGACCAGCCTGGAGAGAGACAGGTGTTTGGCCCCGACATCTTGCTTGAAGCTGAAGAGAATATCAAAATGGTTCGGGAGAATCTAAAGACAGCCCAGTCAAGACAGCGAAGCTATGCGGACCGAAGGAGAAGAGAACTGAGTTTCGAAGTGGGAGATTACGTCTATCTGAAGGTGTCACCTATCCGAGGAGTCAGAAGGTTCGGAGTCAAAGGCAAGCTAGCACCCCGGTACGTTGGACCATATCAGATTCAAACAAAGCGTGGAGAAGTGGCTTACCAACTCAACCTACCAGAAAGTTTGTCGGCAGTGCACAACGTGTTCCACGTGTCGCAATTGAAGAAATGTCTGCGAGTACCAGAAGAGCAGTTGCCAGTGGAGGGTTTGGAAGTTCAGGAAGATCTGACCTACATAGAGAAGCCAACGCAGATTTTGGAGTTTGCAGACAGGGTCACCCGGAGAAACACCATCAGAATGTGCAAAGTCAGATGGGGTCACCACTCTGAGGAAGAAGCAACCTGGGAACGAGAAGATGATCTAAAAGCCAAATACCCTGAACTCTTTGCTGACCAACCCTGAATCTCGGGGGTGAGATTCTTTTAAGGGGGATAGGTTTGTAACACCCTGAATTTGGGGGTATAAAATTTCTTTGCTCATATTCACAAATTCAGGTGTTACTTCCCTTTTTTCATCCTTTCCCAATCTTCTCTTTCTCATTTCTATAGGAGAAAAGTGGTTATTTTATTTGTAATTATAGTCTATTAGCTCAAACCCTAAGGGAATATGAATTGTTGCATCATGTTGAACCCTAGATTTCACTTTTGTTTGGTGCATAATTCTCAAAAAGTCTAATTTGATTTTGGGGCTCATTTGAATTTGAATCAAATAGAATAAATAAAAGAAAAGGAGAAAACAATTCCAAAATAAAAGAAAAAGGCAAAGCAGCCCACTTCCCCGCCCCCCTCGGCCTTTCGGCCCAGTCGGCCCACCTCGCGCGCGCGCCTCTCCCCCCTCCTCTCTCTGCGCAGCGGGCCCGGCCTGTCGGCGCGGCCGCCTTCCGCGCACCCGCCTCCCTCTCTCTCTGCCCGTGGGCCCGGCCCGTCAGCCCCGCTTCCCTCGCGCCCGCACCCGCTTTCTTCTCTCTCTCTGCGCCGCGGGCCCGGCTTGTCAGCTTCTCCGTCTTCGCGTAACCGCCGCCGTGCGTGCCGCGGTCTCCGCGCCCACGTCGCGCGTGGGGCTCGCCCCACCTCGCCCTCGGCCACTTGAGCCCCGAGCCTTGCTCGCCATCTCCCCCTCCCTCATTTGCGCACCAACCGGCCCCCCTCTTCCACCTCTCCCTCGCTGTGCGCACGCCAGAGCGCCGCCGCCGTAAACCCCGCCGTTCCGAGCTCGGTTCCCGGCCGCCGTTGGAGCTCCGCCGTGTCCATTGCCACGGTGAGCTTCGCCCCGACGTCCGCAACCCGGAACGCGCACCAATTTCCCCTTCCCCTCCCTATTTCTCTCTGCCCGCGCTCACCCGCCGTCCGCCGTGCAGCCGCCACCGTCGACCCGGGCCACCGTCGCGTCTCCGTCGCCGCCGAGGAGTCCCCGGAGCCCGCCTTGAGGTAAAGAACCTCTCCCGCCCCTATTGGCCTTTATTTTGCTCTCTGCTGCGTTTGATTGCTCGTCGGAGTTGCTTACCGCCGCCGCCGAGCCACTCCGCCGTGAGCCACCCCCCCCCTCCGGTGCCCCTGCCCCGACCCAGACCCCACCAATGGATTCCCCGTGCCCTCCCTAACCTCCCCGGCCACTCGGATCGCCCCAAGGACCAGCAGGGCCCCCGCGCCCCTCGTCTCCGGCGAGCTCCTCCGCCGCGGGGACGAGCGCCGCCGCCCCAGCTAGCCGAAGGAGACGGGAGCCAGCCACCCCATCCCCGCCGTCTATATTAGATCGGACGGCACGGATTCAAATAACCCGAACCCAACCTCAACCGTCCACCCAAGATCCAACGGCCCAGAGCCGTTTCCCCCGCGCCCCGCCTCCCTGCCAACTGGGCCCCGCCTGCCAGTCGCCCGCGCCCGCGCTGCCCGCCCGGCCCCGCCTGCTAGTCGCCCGCGCCCGCGCTGCCCGCCCGGCCCCGCCTATCAGCCGCTCACGCCGCCGCGCACCCGCGCGCCCGCGCGCCCGCCGCGGGATCTAATCCTGGCCGTCGATCTGAGATCCAACGGCTGTAGGCGCCCGATACCCCTTCGCCCGCGCATTTTCTTAAAGAACCCCCCCTGTTTTCTGGAAATTGCGTCTGCCGTCCCTGGTTTCTCGCAGTTAGGTCCTCGGACCTTTTATTTAATTCAAAATAGGTCCTTAGGGTATAATTTTAACCCCTAAACTTGTAAAATTCATAACTTTGTCATATGAACTCCAAATTAGGTGCTTCAAATTGCAAAATGTTCATAATATTATTATCTATATGTTTATGCAATGTTTCCATGCTGTTTCCATGTCCCAATTAATGGTTAATCATTAGGATAAAGTTAATGTTATGGGAACCCTATTTGAGATAAATAAAAGATAGTAGACTTTAATAAAAGTTGGAGCACTTAAGTTTATGGACTTAAACACCTAGGTTTAGGAACTTAAAACCATGTAATGATTTAATTCCACCACTGGCTTAAACCTGATTAGTGGATAATGAATCACTTTGTATAGTCCTCTACCCCAGACCTAGGGAACACTAGAGTGCCTATCCCTTTTCTGTTATGAACATGTGACCTCTCTCTGCTGCATATGTTTGGTATATTGTTTTTGTTTGTTATTTTCCCAAGTGCATAGTGTGAATGATTGCTTTACGTAGACAACGAGCAATCTGTGTTTCCCGAGGCAGTTGCAGAGGAAGTCCCTGATCAGCAGTTTGGTGAAGGCAAGTGTCCTCTGTCCCATTATGTCCTATTCATTTATAACTTACTATCCCGCATTACTTACTTGAAACCTAAGGATTGACTAGCTTTACACTTTACTTTGTCCTTGATGACCTATTGGGTTGTTATGGTTAGCACTCTGCTATTGCCTTAACTTAATCAATGAACATGATGTGACTATTTATGATACTGTTATCCTGATGATGTTGATGATCTTGTGATACTCTAGGGGGCTCAGGCTGTTTCCTGAGTACCTCTCCGTAAGGACTGGTTCGTTGAGAGACCACCCGGGATAACAGTGCAACCATGAGGGTGAAATGGGATGCCCTTAGCTGATTAATTAGATGAACTAGAGGTGTAGTTGCTTAGCCGTCGTGCCGTCAATGGGGTCCAGGCACAGTGCTTGCTCTGCCGAGGCTGAGTGCCGAGGTTCTTTCGTTTTGCTCTTTGTTAGTCACTCTCCTGCGGGGAGGGGTACTGTGTTTATCAAACTGGAGAAACCTAACGGGCAGCTATGATCTCTAGGGAATCTTTGTAAAAGCTACGTAGTGATGCCCTGCCGGACCACCTAGGTAGTGGTCAATGGGGATTAGCTCTCCCCGGGTAGAAAGGGAATCATGACTCATGGGTAAAGTGTGCAACCTCTGCAGAGGGTAGTGAAACTGGTATATCAGCCGTGCTCACGGTTAAGAGCAGCCTTGGGATCCTCTTTGATTAGATATACAGATGGTTCGAGAGACAAGGATTATGTTATGGTTTTGGTTCGACTATGATGATGTTGTTCCTCGATGAGGAAATGGTTTATGGGTTGTTAAATGCTAAAATCTGGCTTCTACTAATGATAAATACTTGACCAACTAAAAGCAACTGTTGGAGCCTAACCCCACATAAAGCTAGTCCACTTCAGCCAAACGGGACATTTGCTGAGTACGTTGATGTGTACTCATCCTTGCTTTACCACAAAACACCAGGTTGTCCGCATTGCAACCACTGCTCAGGAGGAGATGAAGTCGTGGAAGGAGACTTCCAGGAGTTCCAAGACTACGATGAATTCTAGGTGTGGGTTGGCGGCAACCCCCAGTCAGCTGCCTGTGGAGGCCTTATCTTTACTGCGTTTCGCTAGTACTTTGATTTACTTGTTAAGACAATGAATATGTGGATGTCTATGACTCTATGATGTAATAAGTACCCCTTTTATGTTATTATTCGAGCATTGTGTGATGATGTTCATTTATGTAATCGCTGTGTACGTGAGTTCTGATCCTGGCACGTACATAGTTCGCATTCGGTTTGCCTTCCAAAACCGGGTGTGACAGCTGGTGCCGCTGGTCCGACGAAGACAAAACGGGCAGGGACACCCTTCGCCCGGTACGACGCCAGATGAAGGCCTGCGACGAGGTCCTCCCACCGTGCGGCCTCGTCCTGTTCGGAGGCCCACGTACGATCCGGCCCATTGTAACGGGCCCTGCGCGGTCGCCGTGTGCTACGGGCCTCACCTGTAAAGGCATTCCTGTAATTACGGTCTGTAACCCTGCTTTATGGGAATATTCTGGGGATAACCTGGGTAGCTGAGGGCACATGCGTCCTTAACACAAGGCGCTGGGCGCTCAGGTACCTATAAATACCCCCTCACAGTGCCCGTGAGAGGCTAGATTAACAGAGCTGTTGCCTCCTAGCACGTAACCCTATTGTCACCACTGTTCACCCTTGTTGGCCTCCTTGCGTTAGAGAGCAAGTTCCAACATTCTCTATGGTAGAATATTGCTCCAGGAGGACTGTCAATCAATATGCTCTGCCATTAGACACCAATGTTCAATTCTTTCACACTCAGCTCCAATTTGATGTCTTTTGGGGCACACTGATGGATACCAACTTTCACAACCATCAAGTGATAGATTGGTCTTTTATGCTGGGACAATCAGTTATGGAGGACCTGATTCCTAAATTTGAGGCATGTGGTCTCTATCACTTTATGGGTCAGAGGACTGATTTCAGTGAGATGGCAGTAAAGCAATTCCTGGCCACTACTGAGATTGATATAGATGAGGAATCCATCACATGGATTACTGGTTTCAAGAGGTATTCTTCAACATTTGCTGAATTTGCTGCTGCAAACAGTCTGGATTATGGTACAATATCAGCTAGGATTGATTTATACACTGAAGATAACTTTGAAGAATTTGTGCAGTTCTATGAGCCAGCAAGGCTGGAATTCCTAGGAGGTTTGGAGAGACAGCAGGACTGAGGCATCATCCTGCTGTGATTAACAAAATTGCTAGTCACAATTCTTCCCAAGAGTGGAGACAAAAGCAAACTTAGAGACAAGTTCTAGAACATTATCCACCATGTCATGAATGGTGAGGTAATGAATGTTGTGCTTTTCATGATGAGACAGTTAAATGATCTCAAAATGGACAAAAACCAGAACTTAGCCTATGCTCCGTACATTATGGCTCTCATTAAAGCCAAGACCAGATTTGAGGGGCACTGTGAAATAGTTCACACACCTTTTAGGCCCTTCAAGAATGAGATTGGGTTCCTCACCAGGCCTCTCACTCCCTTCCCAGATGATGAGGAAGAAGCTGGTTATGATGCGGGAGACGCTCCTGAAGCTGATGCAGAGCAGATGCCTCCTCCTCCACCTCCTCCTCAGCCTCAGCAGTACTGGCAGCCTTGTCCAGGCTATTTTGACCCGTACTTTCAGAACTTGCAGCAGAGTTTTCATGACAACATGGGGGCTCTGTCTAGTCAGTTTGATAATCTCTCCACTAATGACAGCATGCAAGATATAAGTCAGAGTCAGCAGCAGCTCCAGCAGAACTTTGGGCAGTTCTCCTCTCACTTTGACACCTTCAACACTCACTATTATAGCATGTATCCTCCACCTGGTGATCAGTGAGGCCCCTCCTTTCTGGCAATTGATGCCAAAGGGGGAGAGAAGAGAAGAGAAGATATCATATTCAGGGGGAGCTCGCTTATGTGGACATTAAGACTATGCATGTGCATGTTTACCATTTTATGTCGTATGCACTTGGTATTGGTTACTATTTGAACTCTATGTCTTATGCAATTTGGTGAACTATGTCTTATGCCTGTGGACAACTATTTGTAATATTCTATGGGTTGAACTATGTGTGTTGAATCTTATGTTTAAATTAGTTCAAATTACTCTATGAATGGTTGATCGAGGAGTAATTAAAATTTGCTGCGCTTACTTTACATATTACCTCTTGTATGCCTCGATAACCATGACTGTAGGAAGATCTCCATCAAAACTTCGATCGATTATGTGTGTTGTATCTTCAACTGGAAATATTATGCACACAAATAGGGGGAGCTATTCCTACATTCTGAGTTTTATTGGGATTTATCTATCTCTCGGACAGAACTTCAAATCAAGATAAGCCTTATGAAACTCATCTCTAAAATCCTTCTTATACCTAAGGTATGAGGGAGATTTGAAAAAACAAAACTTCTCTTGAATATATTGTGTAGTGTAGTGTGAATCATCTAGGCCCCTTAGTGATGTTTTGGTAATCAATGACAACTGTTTGTGGACTAACAGTTCTTGGAGAAATAAGAATTTAAGGTTGGACCACATAGAACAGAAAATCCTGGAGATTTATAAGCATTGGTTGTGGATCAAGTGAAGGCAAAGGTATAACATAGGTTTTGTTTTTGCCAGTCTCCAAGAGTTTAGAGAAGTTATTTGATTGGATAAGTAGGCTAGATGGTCGTACTATAAAGAGGGGTCAATGACGTTTGTCTGTGTCAAACTTAGTGCCTCATAGAGCATCTAGTGGTTTCATTTGCATGAGGACTAACAGCGCTTTCAAATTTCAAGAGTTAAAAATCTTTTCAAAAGGATGTTTGAAAGATTGCCAAGTCTTCGGATGCGCAGATCGTCCGAGCCATGCGGGCGGACCGTCAGCGATCCTCCAGTGGGGTCCGATGTGTGTTCACTTCTGACAGGTCCTGTTCATTTGTACTGCGGACCGTCCGGGCTTTGGGGCCGGACCGTCCGTAGTCCTGACCAGAGAAGGGTGCTCTCGGCACAGTCCCTAAATTATTGTGCGGACCGTCCGACCTTGTAGGGCGGACTACTGTCCGCAGGTGCCAAATTGGTTTGGGCAGGGACTGTGTAGTTTTTGGGATTTGTACTACGGACTGTCCAAAGGATAAGCCCAGACAGTACTGACCCCCAGGTCGCAGACCGTCCAGCCTTGTAGGGCGGTCTGTCCGCGTGTGCTAACTCCTCTTGGTCAGAGCTCTGGTGCTCTAAGTTGCCAGGTCGCGGACGATCCGACCAAGGTTGGCGGACTGTCCGGACCTCACTTTTCTGACAGCTCTGACAAATTTCAAACAGAAAAAATAGCCGTTATGTGTACGACGGACTGTACAGCCCTAGGGCGTGGACCGTCCGCGTGTGCGTAGGAATTGTGCAAATTGCACATAACGGTTGGATTTGAGTTGTGTGCTATAAATAGAAGGGGAACTCGAGTGTGAGGGCTCTCTTGGCTATTCCTTGCACACATTGAGCTCATTTGTGATCCTTCAAATCATTCTCTCACACTCCTTGCTCGAGATTGCATTCTAGTGAGAGATTAAGTGTTCCTAGTGCATTTGCATCCATTGGTGATTCTTGAGGCACTAGGTGGTACATCGAGCAAGCGTCATCGACTTGTTACTCTTGGAGGTTATCGCCTCCTAGACGGCTCGGGTGTTGTCTCTGTCGAGCTCTCCAAGAAGATTGTGGAGGAGCCGGGGTGTTGATTGTGAGGGGTTCGCGCCTACCTCGCTGGAGCGGCAAAGGTGACATTAGTGGAATCGAGGTATTGAGTGATTTCTTGTCCACTTGGCTCAAAGATCAAGCCGTGTCTTGATAGAGGAGCAAGTGAGAGCTTGAAGTCCACCTCAACGTGGATTAGGGGTGATCGGCAAATCACCGATACCACGAGATAAAATCCAGTGTCTTTATTTTCTTGCATTACTTGTTGCCGTGCAAGTGATTAGTATTTTGCATATTGTTCTTCAAGTATTCAATCACCTTAGTTAATTCTCATAGATTGTTTACTTGTTATCACTAGAGAATTTATACCTCTTGTTATATTGATTAAATTTCCTTAGTGTTTTTTATTTTAGTCAAAACCGTCTATTCACCCCCCTCTAGCCGGTGTCCTAGATCCTACAGTCGACATCCTTGAGGAGGCAGCTAAAGCTAAAGAAGCCGGTGTAGATGTGATCATTGATCAGGGA
Source organism: Zea mays (assembly GCF_902167145.1). Lineage (NCBI taxonomy): Eukaryota > Viridiplantae > Streptophyta > Magnoliopsida > Poales > Poaceae > Zea > Zea mays. The sequence continues at coordinate 28,177,980 of NC_050098.1, read as the reverse complement.
TGTGAGGCAGGGGGTCATGTAATTGGTCAGGTAATTCCCAGCTGGTTTCTAGTTTTGACACTGATGGGCAATTGTTCACCACCCAATCATCAGCTTATGCAGTCATCTGTTCATTTGGAATCTTAACCATCCTGTGGAATGCAGAACATCATTTTGCTGCCACTATATATGCAAATTTTAGTATATATTAAATGCTATATATTTTAATTGTCTTCTTTTATGAATGTTCTCTCAATCAGTTTTTAAGATGAAGAACCTCCTTAGATTAAATGGAATAATTCATCGGCCTCCTCTCGAAACTACAAGATCATCGATTACGTCGACGTCAAGGTGAACAACACCGTCCACAAGGGGATGCCGCACAAGTTCTACCATGGCCGCACCAGTCGCGTCAGGAACACCAAATGTGCCATCGGCGTCGAGATAAACAAGCAGGTATCCCTTTTGCTTACATTTACTGCACGACCACATCTTTTGTTTGTTCCATTCTAGGAATTGGGATGTTTTAATATAGAATGGCAGCTATATATTGATGTTGTTTGATATGGATTTATAGTACAAGCCCAGGCAGCTATCTATTTGCTTTTGTAGTGGCAGGAATGGGGATTTTGAGCCATTTCTTTGTATGATATGATCTCGTAGTGGTGTAGATGCTTAATTGTGTTGATTCTAGGTCCATATATGATTGGGTTCTTGTTACTACATTGGCGTATGGAAGGTTGTGAGCATTCACTAATTTTTATTCTGAGACAACATTAAGTTGTTTCACCGAATTTAAATGTCGAAGTTTAACCACCACACAAAAAAGTAGTAGCTAGCAATATATGCTACAGAGTACTTGCAACTTTTCCGTCATCTTTGTAGTGGAGTAAACAATCTAACCGTACAAAAATGATTACAACGATAAATAATCTAGATGAGTGGCACAAACGATTAACTGTTGTAGGTAGGGATGAAAACAGTCGGAAACGGTATTTATTCGGTAATCAGTTTTTTAGTCGTTTTTCTTTGATTGCGAATAAATAGGATATAGAATCTACAATACAAATTTCTATTCTTGGTTTTAACATCGAGCTTGTAAAAGATTCATAAAGGATAAACCTTAAATTCATTCTATATTTTCTTAAATAATAGATATAAACTTCGGTATGGATTCGCAAACAAATTCGGTAATTTTTTCAACTATTTGTGTTGTAGGGACCAAATAATACATAAAACATTTTATGTAATATTTTATTCATATTTGTACTAATGTGCTTGATAACATAAGAAAAGATCAACATCAAATTTTATACATATTTATTTTAAAATATTAAATTTGTCCTAACAGTTCGGATTACCACTTTTATCCCTAGTTGTAGGATGCTACTGCCTATTCTGAATAAATCTGTGACAATTGTAGTCGAATTTCTACTTGAAAATAATAGTGTAACAGCTATGTTTGTGGTAGTCGTGGAGGTGGGCTTTCCTTGCAGCCAAATGCCTGCATCAAAGGCTGCACACATGTTCAGCTTGGTTCTTTAATTTTTTTTAACTATTGTGTAATTTCAATTTGTCTCCTTCAGCTGGAAATTGGATTTCCTAAACTTTCGGTGGTGACCCATTTATTTCCTAAATAGTTTTAGCTGAAGTGGCACTATATCAGGCGTCAGAGTGGCACCACATGCTCCATGAGGGAGGTAAATCAAATCAGCCACGAGGGATGTAAATCTGATTTTTGTGATAGTTTATAATCAAATAGACTTTACTCGACCATGATGATTTCTCATTCAGATATAGGTACAAGTGTAAGTATAATGATTTAAAGAAACCGAATACTTATTATGTGGATAGCTTAGGAATAGTGGAGATTCTTTTCAAGATTTTGGTGCTGAATATTTTTGGTGAATGGATCAAGTGTGTGTTAGCAAATGACGGAATGAAGCGTGCGTGCCACTAAACAACACCAGCGATTCTGAAACTGTCTTTTTTATTCTCTTTTTTATACATGAGCTCATCACAAACTGTTACCAGTTGCTTGTTGTAATGTCTGCTACATTCTTTTGTAGGTTACTGTTGCGGGAGTCTTCAGCAGGTCACTTGTGCCTTTCAGCAGGTTGGTCAGTTAGCACCTTTGTAGACTTCTACCTCCCATTTTTTGAGTTTACGTGGTCGAGTGCACCGTGTTTACAGAAACTATAATTCAGACCAGCAATGAAGCGTTGCTTGCTCTCTCCTCGACGACCAAGGAGCCTAAAAAACTGCTAGAAAAGGCATGTCTCACTAACTGAAACTATACTTCTTGCGTGAAATATGGCAAGCTTCACATATGAAAACTACCAGTTACACAATGACAAACTGTAGATTTCACTGAACATATGAACATAATAGCCTTTATTATGTGCCCTGGCTTAGAGTTCCACTGCAATTGTCCACCACAATTGTGTGCTGTATCTTAGAGTTCCGCCACTCAAGCTTATGTTAGACAGTGATTTCCTGTTATGAACATGATAGAAGTAGACAGTCAATATGTATATCTACGCTGATCAAATTGTGCGCCTTCTAATATTTTTCTGAAGCGGTTCCTTGTCTGGACTCTGTAGGATCGTATATTTAAAAGCTACTTACTAATTTATATGAAATCACATGATACATTTTACTCAGAAGAATTTAGTACGTTAATAAGACTTTTTTCAATACCCTTTTGTGGACTTGCAGGAGGATGGCCTGCTGCATAGAACCTGTGGAACTCCCAATTATGTTGCTCTTGAGGTGCTGACCACGACTATGCTTTAAGTTATGTTCTTATTTTCACTCAATAAAGTATTTTGTTCTCATGTACAGTGCTCTTGCGTGTACTGGTTATAAACAATAAATGCTATGATGGTGCTAAGGGTGATATGTGGTCATGTGGAGTGATTTTCTTTGTCCTCATGGCGGGGTACCTCCCATTTGAAGATTCAAACCTGATGTCGCTTTACAAGAAGGTTTGTCAGTCTCTGGCATGACAACAACTCAAGAAGCACATAGTTTCCCTTCCTTTTGTTCTTAATGGTTGCTTGACACATCCTATTTTTAATGCAGATCTTCAAAGAGGATTTCAGTTGCCCGTCCTGGCTCTCCACAGGTGCAAAGAAGCTCATCAAAAAGATACTTGATCCTAATGCTAACACTATAAGTTCTGTTGTCTGTAGCCATCATTTTAACTCATTTTGTTCAACATCTGCAGGGTTAATAACTATGTACCATCGTTCTGTGGCCTATGTAGATAATAGCTATTGCGGAGCACATTAACAATGAGTGCTTCAAGAAGGTTTATCAGCCTCCCATATTTGAAACAACAACTGTTAATGTGGACGAAACCTTGATCCTGAATGCGCACAACTTTAGTTGCTATGTCTGTTTTTAGAGGATTCATCTTTAGATGGGTTGAATATTGTCATAATACTTATCAATATGCAAGTAATGTAGAAATCTTGCCACAACATAGTTCTCCACAACATAAAAGATAAGAGGGTCATATTTGTGAGCTAAAATAATTTTGATAGTCACAACTCATCATCTCCTTTCGATAGGCTTAGGATCTCCTTTTTATAATTTTTCACCTTGCAATACAATATTGTTCTATGTAAACCATGGTACATCATCATATCCTGTTGAAAGTCGCCTAGAGGGGGGGGGGTGAATAGGGCGAAACTGAAATTTATAAAGTTAATCACAACTACAAGTCGGGTTAGCGTTAGAAATATAAACAAGTCCGCGAGAGAGGGTGCAAAACAAATCGCAAGCGAATAAGGAGTGTGACAAGCGGATTTGTTTTACCGAGGTGCGGTTCTCGCAAACCTACACCCCGTTGAGGAGGCCACAATGGCCGGGTCTTTTTCAACCCTTTCCCTCTTCTCAAAAGGTCCCTCGGACTGAGTGAGCTTCTTCTTCTCAATCAAACGGGAACAAACTTCCCCGCAAGGACCACCACACAATTGGTGTCTCTTGCCTTGGTTACAATTGAGTTGATCGCAATAAAGATCGAAAGAAAGCACGATTGCAAAAGCCAAGCAACAAGAGCGACAAATAACACACGGATCACTTTCTCTCTCAAGTCGCTAATCACTAATGATCTCTTTTCTCAATTGTGAAAGTTGGAGAGATGGAGGCTTTGAATGTGTCTTGGAATGAATTGCTAGCTCTTGTATTGAATGTTGAAGGTTGGAATGCTTGGGTGAAGTGAATGGAGGTGGTTGGGGTTGTATTTATAGCCACCAACCACTTCCTAGCCGTTGCTCCATTCTGTCGACCGCAGACGGTCCGCCCGCCTGGTCCGGACGGTCCGCGCCTGTAGATCAACGGCTAAAAACGCAACGGTCAGCAGTAACGGCTATATCAACGGCTATATTGCATTTAATGCGTCGTCAGATGTCAGATAAAGCCAGTCGCGGACGGTCCGGTCGTGCACCCCGGACGGTCCGCGAGGACGCTATAATTCATTTTTCCGAACCCGTCACCTTCGGGTTTTTTCGGTTCCTCACCTACCGGACGGTCCGCGCCTGAGGCCGGACGGTCCGCGCAAAGTCTCCGACGGTCCGCTCTTTTCCTCCGGACGGTCCATAGTGCAGACTCGGATTTTTGCATTGGTTCTGTCCGAGGGTCATCCTGGTGTTGCGGACAGTCCGCAGCAAGGGCCCGGACGGTCCGCGCTTGGCCTGTTTTTCCAAAAAGCTTCTCCTGTCCGGAATAATCTACGGTATTCTGGACAGTCGTTTTAGTATAGTTGTAGATGAACCTTTGGTACTTGTAGAACATATATTCTAGAGCAAACTAGTTAGTCCAATTTGTGTTGGGCAATTCAACCACCAAAATCAATTAGGAAATAGGTGTAAGCCTAATTCCCTTTCAATCTCCCCCTTTTTGGTGATTGATGCCAACACAAACCAAAGCAAATATAAAAGTGCATAATGAACTAGTTTGCATAATTTGTAAGTGCAAAGGTTACTTAGAATTGCGCCAATATAAATTTTTGCATGGATTGTTTCTTTATTTTTAATATTTTTGGACCACGCTTGCACCACATGTTTTGTTTTTGCAAATTCTTTTGTAAATCTTTTTCAAAGGTAAATAAATAAGATTTTGCGAAGCATTTTTAAGATTTGAAATTTTCTCCCCCTGTTTCAAATGCTTTTCCTTTGACTTAAACAAAACACCCCCTAAATGAAATCCTCCTCTTAGCGTTCAAGAGGGTTTTGATATATACCAATTGAAAAAAACTCTTTTAAAATTAGATGGTGGTGCGGTCCTTTTGCTTTGGGCTAATACTTTCTCCCCCTTTGGCATGAATCGCCAAAAACGGAGTCAGTAGAGCCCTTAGAATTACTCTCTCCCCCTTTGGTCATAAATAAACTGAAAGTCGCCTAGAGGGGGGTGAATAGGGCGAAACTGAAAATCTCAAAAACAATCACAACTACAAGTTGGGTTAGCGTTAGAAATATAATCAAGTCGGCGAGAGAGGGCGCAAAACAAATCGCAAGCGAATAATGAAGTGAGACACGCGGATTTGTTTTACCGAGGTTCGGTTCTCTCAAACCTACTCCCCGTTGAGGAGGCCACAAAGGCCGGGTCTCTTTCAACCCTTCCCTCTCTCAAACGGTCCCTCGGACCGAGTGAGCTTCTCTTTCTCAAATCACTTGGGAACCAAACTTCCCGCAAGGACCACCACACGATTGGTGTCTCTTGCCTCAATTACAAGTGAGTGTTTGATCACAAGAAAGAATGCCAAAGAAAAAGAAGCGATCCAAGCGCAAGAGCTCAAATGAACACTACAAATCACTCTCTCTAGTCACTAAGGCTTTGTATGGAGTTGGGAGAGGATTTGATCTCTTTTGGTGTGCTTTGCAATGAATGCTAGCTCTTGTATAGTGGTTGGAAGCTGGAAAACTTGGATACTATGAATGTGGGGGTGGTTGGGGTATTTATAGCCCCAACCACCAAACTTGACCGTTGGTGGAGGCTGTCTGTTCGATGGCGCACCGGACAGTCCGGTGCACACCGGACATGTCCGGTGCCCCAGCCACGTCACCAATGCCGTTGGATTCCGACCGTTGGAGTTCTGACTTCTGGGCCCGCCTTGATGTCCGGTGGCGCACCGGACATGAACTGTTCATTGTCTGGTGCGCCAGCATGGGCGTGCCTGACGCCTGCGCGCTCTGGCGCGCATTTATTGCTGTTGCAGGCGACCGTTGGCGCGAAGTAGCCGTTGCTCTGCTGGTGCACCGGACAGTCCGGTGCACACCGGACATGTCCGGTGAATTATAGCGGAGCAGCCGCTACGTTTTCCCGAGGCTGGCGAGTTCCGGAGGCCGCTCTTCCTTGGAGCACCGGACACTGTCCGGTGTACACCGGACAGTCCGGTGAATTTTAGCGCGAGTGCCTCCGGAAATTCCCGAAGGTGGCGAGTTCGAGTTGGAGTCCTCTGGTGCACCGGACACTGTCCGGTGGTGCACCGGACACTGTCCGGTGGCACACCGGACAGTCCGGTGCGCCAGACCAGAGGAGCCTTCGGTGTTCCTTTGCTCTTTTGTTGAACTCAATACTTGGTCTTTTTATTGGCTAAGTGTGATCCTTTTGCACCTGTATAACTTATACACTAGAACAAACTAGTTAGTCCAAAGATTTGTGTTGGGCAATTCAACCACCAAAATTATATAGGAACTAGGTGTAAGCCTAATTCCCTTTCAATCTCCCCCTTTTTGGTGATTGATGCCAACACAAACCAAAGCAAATATAGAAGTGCATAATTGAACTAGTTTGCATAATATAAGTGCAAAGGTTGCTTGGAATTGAGCCAATATAAATACTTACATAATGTGCATGGATTGTTTCTTTGTTTTTGACATATTGGACCACATTTGCACCACAAGTTTTGTTTTGCAAAATCTTTTGTAAATTCTTTTCAAGAACTTTTTGCAAGATAGTCAAAGGTAAATGAGTAAGATTTTTGCAAAGCATTTTCAAGCTTGAAATTTTCTCCCCTGGTTTCAAATGCTTTTCCTTTGACTAAACAAAACTCCCGCTCAAATAAATTCTCCTCTTAGTGTTCAAGAGGGTTTTAAGACATCAATTTTGAAAATACTACTTGCTCCCCCTTTAGAACACAAAGAGATACCAATTTTGAAATTGTCCATCCAATTGAAAATCATTAATTTTAAAATTAGTGTGGTGGTGCGATCCTTTTGCTTTAAAATTAGTGTGGTGGTGCGGTCCTTTTGCTTTGGGCTCATATTTTCTTAAAATTAGTGTGGTGGTGCGGTCCTTTTGCTTTGGGCTCATATTTTCTCCCCCTTTGGCATGAATCACCAAAAACGGAATCATTAGAGCCCTATGAAGTACTTTCTCCTCCTTTGGTCATAAAATAAATGAGTGAAGATTATACCAACGTTGGAGAGTGATGCGGAGCGACAGCGAAGGATGAGTAGTAGAGTGGAGTGGAAGCCTTTGTCTTCGCCGAAGACTCCAATTCCATTTCAATATACCTATGACTTGGTTTGAAATACACTTGAAAACACATTAGTCATAGCATATAAAAAAGACATGATCAAAGGTATACTTATGAGCTATGTGTGCAAGTTTAGCAAAAGAAATTCCTAGAATCAAGAATATTAAGCTCATGCCTAAGTCTGGTAAAAGATTGTTCGTCAAGTGGCTTGGTAAAGATATCAGCTAATTGATCTTTAGTGTTAATGTATGAAATCTCGATATCCCCCTTTTGTTGGTGATCCCTAAGAAAATGATACCGAATGGCTATGTGTTTAGTGCGGCTATGCTCAACGGGATTATCCGCCATGCGGATTGCACTCTCATTATCACATAGAAGAGGAACTTTGGTTAGTTTGTAACCGTAGTCCCGCAGGGTTTGCCTCATCCAAAGCAATTGCGCGCAACAATGGCCTGCGGCAATATACTCGGCTTCGGCGGTAGAAAGAGCGACCGAATTTTGCTTCTTTGAAGCCCATGACACCAAGGATCTTCCCAAGAACTGGCAAGTCCCCGATGTGCTCTTCCTATTAATCTTACACCCCGCCCAATCGGCATCCGAATAACCAATCAAATCAAAAGTGGATCCCCGAGGGTACCAAAGCCCAAACTTAGGAGTATAAGCCAAATATCTCAAGATTCGTTTTACGGCCGTAAGGTGTGATTCCTTAGGGTCGGCTTGGAATCTTGCACACATGCATACGGAAAGCATAATGTCCGGTCGAGATGCACATAAATAAAGCAATGAACCAATCATCGACCTGTATACCTTTTGATCCACGGACTTACCTCCCGTGTCGAGGTCGAGATGCCCATTGGTTCCCATGGGTGTCTTGATGGGCTTGGCATCCTTCATTCCAAACTTGCTTAGAATGTCTTGAGTATACTTCGTTTGGCTAATGAAAGTGCCCTCTTGGAGTTGCTTGACTTGAAATCCTAGAAAATACTTCAACTCCCCCATCATAGACATCTCGAATTTCTGTGTCATGATCCTACTAAATTCTTCACATGTAGATTTGTTAGTAGACCCAAATATAATATCATCAACATAAATTTGGCATACAAACAAATCATTATCAAGTGTTTTGGTGAATAAAGTAGGATCGGCTTTGCCGACTTTGAAGCCATTTGTAATAAGGAAATCTCTAAGGCATTCATACCATGCTCTTGGGGCTTGCTTGAGCCCATAAAGCGCCTTAGAGAGCCTATAGACATGGTTAGGGTACTCACTATCTTCAAAGCCGGGAGGTTGCTCAACATAGACCTCCTCCTTGATTGGTCCATTGAGGAAGGCACTCTTCACGTCCATTTGATAAAGCTTGAAGCCATGGTAAGTAGCATAGGCTAATAATATGCGAATTGATTCAAGCCTAGCTACGGGTGCATAGGTTTCACCAAAATCCAAACCTTCGACTTGTGAATACCCCTTGGCCACGAGTCGAGCTTTGTTCCTTGTCACCACACCATGCTCGTCTTGTTTGTTGCGGAAGACCCACTTGGTTCCTACAACATTTTGGTCAGGACGTGGAACTAAGTGCCATACCTCGTTCCTTGTGAAATTGTTGAGCTCCTCTTGCATTGCCATCACCTAATCCGCATCTTGGAGTGCTTCCTCTACCCTGTGTGGCTCAATAGAGGAAACAAAAGAGTAATGCTCACAAAAATGTGCAACGCGAGATCGAGTGGTTACCCCCTTATGAATGTCGCCGAGGATGGTGTCGATGGGGTGATCTCGTTGTATTGCTTGGTGGACTCTTGGGTGTGGCGGCCTTGGTTCTTGCTCATCCTCCTTTTCTTGATCATTTGCATCTCCCCCTTGATCGTTGCCGTCATTTTGAGGTGGCTCATCTTCTTGATCTTCTTGTTCAACATCTTGAGCCTCATCCTCAATTTGAGTTGGTGGAGATGCTTGCATGGAGGAGGATGGTTGATCTTGTGCATGTGGAGGCTCTTCGGATTCCTTAGGACACACATCCCCAATGGACATGTACCTTAGCGCTATGCATGGAGCCTGTTCTTCACCTATCTCATCAAGATCAACTTGCTCTACTTGAGAGCCGTTAGTCTCATCAAACACAACGTCACAAGAAACTTCAACAAGTCCTGAGGACTTGTTAAAGACTCTATATGCCCTTGTGTTTGAGTCATATCCTAGTAAAAAGCCTTCTACAGTTTTAGGAGCAAATTTAGATTTTCTACCTCTTTTAACCAGTATAAAACATTTGCTACCAAAAACTCTAAAATATGAAATATTTGGCTTTTTACCGGTTAGGAGTTCATAGGATGTCTTCTTGAGGATTCGGTGCAGATATAACCGGTTGATGGCGTAGCAGGCGGTGTTGACCGCCTCGGCCCAAAACCGATCCGGTGTCTTGTATTCATCAAGCATGGTTCTTGCCATGTCCAATAGAGTTCGATTCTTCCTCTCTACTACACCATTTTGTTGTGGAGTGTAGGGAGAAGAGAACTCATGCTTGATGCCCTCCTCCTCAAGGAAGCCTTCTATTTGTGAGTTCTTGAACTCCGTCCCGTTGTCGCTTCTAATTTTCTTGATCCTTAAGCCGAACTCATTTTGAGCCCGTCTCAAGAATCCCTTTAAGGTCTCTTGGGTATGAGATTTTTCCTGCAAAAAGAACACCCAAGTGAAGCGAGAATAATCATCCACAATAACTAGACAGTACTTACTCCCGCCGATGCTTATGTAAGCAATCGGGCCGAATAAATCCATGTGTAGGAGCTCTAGTGGCCTGTCACTAGTCATAATGTTCTTGTGTGGATTATGAGTGCCAACTTGCTTCCCGGCTTGGCATGCGCTACAAACCCTGTCTTTCTCAAAAGGAACATTTGTTAGTCCTAAAATGTGCTCTCCCTTTAGAAGCTTATGAAGATTCTTCATTCCAACATGGGCTAGTCGGCTGTGCCAGAGCCAACCCAAGTTAGTCTTAGCAACCAAGCAAGTGTCGAGTTCAGCTCTATTAAAATCTACCAAGTATAGCTGACCCTCTAACACTCCCTTAAATGCTATTGAATCATCACTTCTTCTAAAGACAGTAACACCTACATCAGTAAATAGACAGTTGTAGCCCATTTGACATAATTGGGATACGGATAGCAAATTGTAATCTAATGAATCAACAAGAAAAACATTTGAAATGGAATGGTCAGGAGATATAGCAATTTTACCCAAACCTTTGACCAAACCTTGATTTCCATCCCCGAATGTGATCGCTCTTTGGGGATCTTGGTTTTTCTCATATGAGGAGAACATCTTCTTCTCCCCGGTCATGTGGTTTGTGCATCCGCTATCGATGATCCAACTTGTGCCCCCGGATGCATAAACCTACAAAACAATTTTAGTTCTTGACTTTAGGTACCCAAACGGTTTTGGGTCCTTTGGCATTAGACACAAGAACTTTGGGTACCCAAACACAAGTCTTGGAGCCCTTGTGTTTGCCCCCAACAAATTTGGCAACTACCTTGCCGGATTTATTAGTCAAAACATAAGATGCATCAAAAGTTTTAAATGAAATGTCATGATCATTTGATGCATTAGGAGTCTTCTTTTTAGGCAACTTAGCATGGGTTGGTTGCCTAGAACTAGATGTCTCACCCTTATACATAAAAGCATGATTAGGGCCAGAGTGAGACTTCCTAGAGTGAATTCTCCTAATTTTGCTCTCGGGATAACCGGCAGGGTACAAAATGTAACCCTCGTTATCCTGAGGCATGGGAGCTTTGCCCTTAACAAAGTTAGACAAATTTTTAGGAGGGGCATTAAGTTTGACATTGTCTCCCCTTTGGAAGCCAATGACATCCTTGATGCCCGGGCGTCTCCCATTATAGAGCATACTTCTAGCAAATTTAAACTTTTCATTTTCCAAGTTATGCTCGGCAATTTTAGCATCTAATAATGCTATATGATCATTTTGTTGTTTAATTAAAGACATGTGATCATGAATAGCATTGATATCAACATCTCTACATCTAGTACAAATAGAAACATGCTCAACATTAGATGTAGAGGGTTTGCAATATTTTAATTCAACAACCTTAGCATGCAACATATCATTCTTAGTTCTAAGGTCGGAAATTGTAACATTGCACACATCTAATTCTTTAGCCTTAGCAATTAATTTCTCATTCTTATTTCTGAGGCTAGCAATAGAAACATTCAACTCATCAATCCTAGCAAGTAAATCAACATTATCATTTCTAGGATTGGAAGTTGAATCTATACAAACATGAGAATTAACCTTAGCAATTAATTTAGCATTTTCATTTCTAAGGTTGTTAATGGTCTCATGGCAAGTGCTTAGCTCACTGGACAATTTTTCACATTTTTCTACCTCTAGAGCATAAGCATTTTTAACCTTAACATGCTTTTTGTTTTCCTTAATAAGGAAGTCCTCTTGAGAGTCCAAGAGATCATCCTTCTCATGAATAGCACTAATCAATTCATTTAATTTTTCCTTTTGTTGCATGTTAAGATCGGCAAAAAGGGTACGCAAATTATTCTCCTCATCACTAGCATTATCATCACTAGAGGATTCATATTTCGTGGAGGATTTAGATTTAACCTTCTTCCTTTTGCCGTCCTTTGCCATGAGGCACTTATGGCCGACGTTGGGGAAGAGGAGTCCCTTGGTGACGGCGATGTTGGCGGCATCCTCGTCGGAAGAGGACTCGGTGGAGCTCTCGTCGGAGTACCATTCCCGGAAAACATGGGCATCGCCGCCCTTCTTCTTGTAGTACTTCTTCTTTTCTCTCCTCTTTCCCTTCTTGTCGTCGCCCCTGTCATTGTCACTAGATATAGGACATTTTGCAATGAAATGACCGGGCTTACCACATTTGTAACACACTTTCTTGGAGCGGGGTTTGTAGTCTTTCCCCCTTCGTTGCTTGAGGATTTGGCGAAAGCTTTTAATGATTAAAGCCATCTCCTCATTGTCGAGCTTGGAGGCGTCAATTGGTTGTCTACTTGGTGTAGACTCCTCCTTCTTTTCCTCCGTCGCCTTGAAGGCCACCGGTTGCGCCTCGGACGTGGAGGGTTCGTCAAGCTCGTTGATCTTCTTTGATCCTTTAATCATACATTCAAAGCTCACAAAATTCCCGATAACTTCCTCGGGGGTCATTAGTGGGTATCTAGGATTACCACGAATTAATTGAACTTGAGTGGGGTTAAGAAAAATGAGAGCTCTTAGAATAACCTTAACCACCTCGTGGTCGTCCCACTTTTTGCTCCCGAGGTTGCGCACTTGGTTCACCAAGGTTTTGAGCCGGTTGTACATATCTTGTGGCTCCTCCCCATGGCGAAGACGGAAGCGACCGAGCTCCCCCTCGATCGTTTCCCGCTTGGTGATCTTGGTGAGTTCATCACCCTCGTGCGCGGTCTTGAGTAGGTCCCAAATCTCCTTTGCATTCTTCAACCCTTGCACTTTATTGTATTCCTCCTTGCTTAAAGAGGCGAGGAGTATGGTTGTGGCTTGGGAGTTGAAGTGCTCGATTTGGGCCACTTCGTCCGTATCATAATCCTCATCCCCTACAGAAGGTACCTGTGCTCCAAACTCAACAACATTCCATATACTTTTGTGGAGTGAGGTTAGATGAAATTTCATTAAATCACTCCACCTAGCATAATCTTCGCCATCAAAAGTTGGCGGTTTGCCTAATGGAACGGAAAGTAATGGAGTATGTCTAGATGTACGGGGATAGTGTAAGGGGATCTTACTAAACTTCTTGCGCTCTTGGCGCTTAGAAGTTACGGATGGTGCATCGGAGTCGGAGGTGGATGTTGATGAAGTGTCGGTCTCGTAGTAGACCACCTTCCTCATCCTCTTGTGCTTGTCGCTTTTCCGATGCGACTTGTGGGAAGAAGATTTTTCCTTCTTCTCCTTGTGGTGTGAGGAAGAAGATCTTTTCTCCTTCCTTTTGGAGGAGTCCTTCTTCTTCTCCTTCCTCTTGGTGCGGGACTCTTCCGATGAAGTGCTCCCGTGGCTTGTAGTGGGCTTGTCGTCGGTCTCCATCTCCCTCTTGGTGTGATCTCCCGACATCACTTCGAGCGGTTAGGCTCTAATGAAGCACCGGGCTTTGATACCAATTGAAAGTCGCCTAGAGGGGGGGGTGAATAGAGCGAAACTGAAAATCTCAAAAACGATCACAACTACAAGTTGGGTTAGCGTTAGAAATATAATCAAGTCGGCGAGAGAGGGCGCAAAACAAATCGCAAGCGAATAATGAAGTGAGACACGCGGATTTGTTTTACCGAGGTTCGGTTCTCTCAAACCTACTCCCCGTTGAGGAGGCCACAAAGGTCGGGTCTCTTTCAACCCTTCCCTCTCTCAAACGGTCCCTCGGACCGAGTGAGCTTCTCTTTCTCAAATCACTTGGGAACCAAACTTCCCGCAAGGACCACCACACGATTGGTGTCTCTTGCCTCAATTACAAGTGAGTGTTTGATCACAAGAAAGAATGCCAAAGAAAAAGAAGCGATCCAAGCGCAAGAGCTCAAATGAACACTACAAATCACTCTCTCTAGTCACTAAGGCTTTGTATGGAGTTGGGAGAGGATTTGATCTCTTTTGGTGTGCTTTGCAATGAATGCTAGCTCTTGTATAGTGGTTGGAAGCTGGAAAACTTGGATACTATGAATGTGGGGGTGGTTGGGGTATTTATAGCCCCAACCACCAAACTTGACCGTTGGTGGAGGCTGTCTGTTCGATGGCGCACCGGACAGTCCGGTGCACACCGGACATGTCCGGTGCCCCAGCCACGTCACCAATGTCGTTGGATTCCGACCGTTGGAGTTCTGACTTCTGGGCCCGCCTTGATGTCCGGTGGCGCACCGGACATGAACTGTTCATTGTCCGGTGCGCCAGCATGGGCGTGCCTGACGCCTGCGCGCTCTGGCGCGCATTTATTGCTGTTGCAGGCGACCGTTGGCGCGAAGTAGCCGTTGCTCTGCTGGTGCACCGGACAGTCCGGTGCACACCGGACATGTCCGGTGAATTATAGCGGAGCAGCCGCTACGTTTTCCCGAGGCTGGCGAGTTCCGGAGGCCGCTCTTCCTTGGAGCACCGGACACTGTCCGGTGTACACCGGACAGTCCGGTGAATTTTAGCGCGAGTGCCTCCGGAAATTCCCGAAGGTGGCGAGTTCGAGTTGGAGTCCTATGGTGCACCGGACACTGTCCGGTGGCACACCGGACAGTCCGGTGCGCCAGACCAGAGGAGCCTTCGGTGTTCCTTTGCTCTTTTGTTGAACTCAATACTTGGTCTTTTTATTGGCTAAGTGTGATCCTTTTGCACCTGTATAACTTATACACTAGAACAAACTAGTTAGTCCAAAGATTTGTGTTGGGCAATTCAACCACCAAAATTATATAGGAACTAGGTGTAAGCCTAATTCCCTTTCATAAACGAGTGAAGATTATACCAAAGGCGGAGTCCTTTTCTCCCCCAAAGATGAAGAGTTGCTTGGAGTGACGGCGAAGGAAGAGTTACGGAGTGGAAGCCTTTGTCTTCGCCGAAGACTCCAATTCCCTTTCAATACACCTATGACTTGGTTTGAAATAGACTTGAAAACACATTAGTCATAGCATAGGAAAGAGACATGATCAAAGGTATATAAAAGAGCTATGTGTGCAAATCAACAAAAGAAGTTCCTAGAATCAAGAATATTTAGCTCATGCCTAAGTTTGTTAAAGGTTTGTTCATCAAGAGGCTTGGTAAAGATATCGGCTAATTGATCTTTAGTGTTAATATATGAAATCTCGATATCTCCCTTTTGTTGGTGATCCCTAAGAAAGTGATACCGAATGGCTATGTGTTTAGTGCGGCTATGCTCGACGGGATTATCCGCCATTTTGATTGCACTCTCATTATCACATAGCAAAGGAACTTTGGTTAATTTGTAATCGTAGTCCCGCAGGGTTTGCCTCATCCAAAGTAATTGCGCGCAACAATGGCCTGCGGCAATATACTCGGCTTCGGCGGTAGAAAGAGCTACCGAATTTTGCTTCTTTGAAGCCCAAGACACCAAGGATCTTCCCAAGAACGGGCAAGTCCCCGATGTGCTCTTTCTATTGATTTTACACCCCGCCCAATCGGCATCCGAATAACCAATCAAATCAAATGTGGATCCCCTAGGATACCAAAGCCCAAACTTAGGAGTATAAGCCAAATATCTCAAGATTCGTTTTACGGCCGTAAGGTGAGCTTCCTTAGGGTCGGCTTGGAATCTTGCACACATGCATACGGAAAGCATAATGTCCGGTCGAGATGCACAAAGATAGAGTAAAGATCCTATCATCGACCGGTATACCTTTTGATCGACGGATTTACCTCCTTCGTCGAGGTCGAGATGCCCATTGGTTCCCATGGGTGTCTTGATGGGTTTGGCATCCTTCATCCCAAACTTGCTTAGAATATCTTGAGTATACTTTGTTTGGCTTAGGAAGGTGCCCTCTTGGAGTTGCTTCACTTGGAATCCTAAGAAATACTTCAACTCCCCCATCATAGACATCTTGAATTTTTGTGTCATGATCCTACTAAATTCTTCACATGTAGACTCGTTAGTAGACCCAAATATAATATCATCAACATAAATTTGGCATACAAACAAGTCATTTTCAAGAGTTTTAGTGAAGAGTGTAGGGTCGGCCTTTCCGACTTTGAATCCATTAGTGATAAGGAAATCTCTTAGGCATTCATACCATGCTCTTGGGGCTTGCTTGAGCCCATAAAGCGCCTTAGAGAGTTTATAGACATGGTTAGGGTACTCACTATCTTCAAAGCCAGGAGGTTGCTCAACATAGACTTCTTCCTTGATTGGTCCATTGAGGAAGGCACTTTTCACGTCCATTTGGTAAAGCTTGAAGCCATGGTAAGTAGCATAGGCCAATAATATACGAATTGACTCAAGCCTAGCTATGGGTGCATAGGTTTCACCGAAATCCAAACCTTCGACTTGGGAGTATCCTTTGGCCACAAGTCGAGCTTTGTTCCTTGTCACCACACCATGCTCATCTTGCTTGTTGCGGAAGACCCATTTGGTTCCTACAACATTTTGATTAGGACGTGGAACTAAATGCCATACCTCATTCCTAGTGAAGTTGTTGAGCTCCTCTTGCATCGCCACCACCCAATCCGAATCTTGAAGTGCTTCCTCTACCCTGTGTGGCTCAATAGAGGAAACAAAAGAGTAATGTTCACAAAAATGTGCAACCCGAGATCTAGTGGTTACCCCCTTATGAATGTCGCCGAGGATGGTGTCGACGGGGTGATCTCGTTGGATTGCTTGATTTTCTACTTGATCAACTTGAGCTTCATCCTCATTTTGAGTCGGTGGAGATGCTTGCGTGGAGGAGGATGGTTGATCTTGTGCATTTGGAGGCTCTTCGGATTCCTTAGGACACACATCCCCGATGGACATGTTCCTTAGCGCGATGCACGAAGCCTCTTCATCACCTATCTCATCAAGATCAACTTGCTCTACTTGAGAGCCGTTAGTCTCATCAAACACAACGTCACAAGAAACTTCAACTTGTCTGGAGGACTTGTTAAAGACTCTATATGCCCTTGTGTTTGAATCATATCCTAGTAAAAAGCCTTCTACAGTCTTAGGAGCAAATTTAGATTTTCTACCTCTTTTAATAAGAATAAAGCATTTTCTACCAAAGACTCTAAAATATGAAATGTTGGGCTTTTTACCGGTTAGGAGTTCATAAGATGTCTTCTTGAGGATTCGGTGTAGATATAACCGGTTGATGGCGTAGCAGGCGGTGTTGACCGCCACGGCCCAGAACTGATCCGAAGTCTTGTACTCATCAAGCATGGTTCTTTCCATGTCCAATAGAGTTCTATTCTTCCTCTCCACTACACCATTTTGCTGTGGGGTGTAGGGATAAGAGAACTCATGCTTGATGCCCTCCTCCTCAAGGAAACCTTCAATTTGAGAGTTCTTGAACTCCGTCCATTGTCGCTTCTAATTTTCTTGATCCTTAAGCCGAACTCATTTTGAGCCCGTCTCAAGAATCCCTTTAAGGTCTCTTGGGTTTGAGATTTTTCCTGCAAAAAGAATACCCAAGTGAAGCGAGAATAATCATCCACTATTACAAGACAATACTTACTCCGCCGATGCTGATATAAGCAATCGGGCCGAATAGATCCATGTGGAGTAGCTCAAGCGGCCTGTCGGTCGTCATGATGTTCTTATGTGGATGATGGGCACCAACTTGCTTTCCTGCCTGACATGCGCTACAAATCCTGTCTTTCTCAAAATGAACATTTGTTAATCCTAAAATGTGTTCTCCCTTTAGAAGCTTATGAAGATTCTTCATCCCAACATGGGCTAGTCGGCGGTGCCAGAGCCAACCCATGTTAGTCTTAGCAATTAAGCAGGTGTCGAGTTCAGCTCTATCAAAATCTACCAAGTATAGCTGACCCTCTAACATTCCCTTAAATGCTATTGAATCATCACTTCTTCTAAAGACAGTGACACCTACATCAGTGAATAGACAATTGTAACCCATTTTGCATAATTGAGAAACGGAAAGCAAATTGTAATCTAATGAATCTACAAGAAAAACATTGGAAATAGAATGGTCAGGAGATATAGCAATTTTACCCAATCCTTTGACCAAACCTTGATTTCCATCCCCGAATGTAATAGCTCGTTGGGGATCTTGGTTTTTCTCATAGGAGGAGAACATTTTCTTCTCCCCTGTCATGTGGTTTGTGCACCCGCTGTCGATTATCCAACTTGAGCCCCCGGATGCATAAACCTACAAAACAATTTTAGTTCTTGACTTTAGGTACCCAAACGGTTTTGGGTCCTTTGGCATTAGAAACAAGAACTTTGGAAACCCAAACACAAGTTTTGGAGCTCTTGTGTTTGCCCCCAACATACTTGGCAACGACCTTGCCGGATTTGTTAGTCAAAACATATGATGCATCAAAAGTTTTAAAAGAAATATCATGTTCATTTGATGCTCTAGGAGTTTTCATCTTAGGCAACTTAACATGGGTTGGATGCCTAGAGCTAGATGTCTCACCCTTATACATGAAAGCATGGTTAGGGCCAGAGTGAGACTTCCTAGAGTGAATCCTCCTAATTTTGCTCTCGGGATAACCGGCAGGGTACAAAATGTAACCCTCGTTATCCTGAGGCATGGGAGCCTTGCCCTTTACAAAATTAGACAATCTTTTAGGAGGGGCATTAAGTTTGACATTGTCTCCCCTTTGGAAGCCTATGCCATCCTTGATGCCAGGGCGTCTCCCATTATAAAGCATACTTCTAGCAAATTTAAATTTTTCGTTCTCTAAGTTATGCTCGGCAATTTTAGCATTTAGTTTTGCTATATGATCATTTTGTTGTTTAATTAAAGTCATGTGATCATGAATATCATTAACATCAATATCTCTACATCTAGTGCAAATAGAAGTGTGCTCAACGGTAGATGTAGAGGGTTTGCAAGATTTTAATTCTACAACCTTAGCATGTAATATATCGTTTTCACTTCTAAGGTTAGAAATAGTAACATTGCAAACATCAAAATCTTTAGCCTTAGCAAGCCATTTTTCATTTTCATTTCTAAGGCTAGCAAGTGAAATGTTCAATTCTTCAATCCTAGCAAGTAAATCATCATTATCATCTCTAGAATTGGAAATTGAACCATTACAAACATGAGAATCAACCTTAGATAATAAATTAGCATTTTCATTTCTAAGGTTGGCAATGGTGTCATGGCATGTGCTTAGCTCACTAGTTAATTTCTCACATTTTTTCTACCTCTAGAGCATAAGCATTCTTAACCTTAACATGCTTTTTATTTTCCTTGATTAGGAAGTCCTCTTGGGAGTCCAAGAGATCATCCTTCTCATGGATGGCACTAATTAGCTCATTTAGTTTTTCTTTTTGTTCCATGTTAAGGTTAGCAAAAAGGGTACGCAAATTATCTTCCTCATCACTAGCATCATCATCACTAGAGGACTCATATCTAGTGGAGGATTTAGATTTAACCTTCTTGCTTTTGCCGTCCTTTGCCATGAGGCACTTGTGGCCGACGTTTGGGAAGAGGAGTCCCTTGGTGACGGCGATGTTGGCAGCGTCGTCGTCGTCGGAGGAGTCGGTGGAGCTCTCGTCGGAGTCCCACTCGCGGCACACGTGGGCATCGCCGCCCCTCTTCTTGTGGTACCTCTTCTTCTCTCTCCTCTTGCCCTTCTTGTCGTTATCCCTGTCACTGTCACTTGATAATGGACATTTAGCAATAAAGTGACTGGGCTTACCACACTTGTAGCAAACCTTCTTGGAACGGGATTTGTAATCCTTCCCCTTCCATTGCTTGAGGATTTGGCGAAAGCTTTTGATGATTAAAGCCATCTCCTCGTTGTCAAGCTTTGAAGCGTCGATTGGTTGTCTACTTGGTGTAGACTCCTCCTTCTTCTCCTCCATCGCCTTGAATGCCACCGGTTGTGCTTCGGATGTGGAGGGATCATCAAGCTCGTTGATCTTCTTTGAGCCCTTGATCATACATTCAAAGCTCACAAAGTTCCCGATAACTTCCTCGGGAGTCATTAGTGTGTATCTAGGATTACCACGAATTAATTGAACTTGAGTGGGGTTAAGGAAGATGAGTGATCTAAGAATAACCTTAACCACTTCGTGGTCATCCCATTTCTTGCTCCCGAGGTTGCGCACTTGGTTCACCAAGGTTTTGAGCCGGTTGTATATATCTTGTGGCTCCTCCCCATGGCGAAGTCGGAAGCGACCGAGCTCCCCCTCGATCGTCTCCCGCTTGGTGATCTTGGTGAGTTCATCACCCTCGTGCGCGATCTTGAGTAGATCCCAAATCTCCTTTGCATTCTTCAATCCTTGCACCTTGTTATATTCCTCTCTACTTAGAGAGGCGAGGAGTATGGTTGTGGCTTGGGAGTTGAAGTGCTCGATTTGGGCGACTTCATCCTCATCGTAGTTTTCATCCCCTACGGATGGTACCTGTGCACCAAACTCAACAACATCCCATATACTTTTGTGGAGCGAGGTTAGATGAAATCGCATTAAATCACTCCACCTAGCGTAATCTTCACCATCAAAAGTTGGTGGTTTGCCTAATGGGACGGAAAGTAAAGGTGTATGTTTAGAAATGCGAGGATAGCGTAGGGGAATCTTACTATACTTCTTACGCTCTTGGTGTTTAGAAGTGACGGACGCCGCGTCGGAGCCCGAGGTGGATGCCGATGAAGAATCGGTCTCATAGTAGACCACCTTCCTCATCCTCTTTTTCTTGTCCCCACTCCTATGCGGCTTGTGGGAAGAGGATTTCTCCTTCTCTTTGTGGTGTGAAGAAGATCTCTTCTCCTTCCCTTTGGAGGAGTCCTTCTTCTTCTCCTTCCTCTTGGTGCGGGACTCTTCCGATGAAGTGCTCCCGTGGCTTGTAGTGGGCTTTTCGCCGGTCTCCATCTCCTTCTTGGCGTGATCTCCCGACATCACTTCGAGCGGTTAGGCTCTAATGAAGTACCGGGCTCTGATACCAATTGAAAGTCGCCTAGAGGGGGGTGAATAGGGCGAAACTGAAATTTATAAAGTTAATCACAACTACAAGCCGGGTTAGCGTTAGAAATATAAACAAGTCCGCGAGAGAGGGTGCAAAACAAATCGCAAGCAAATAAGGAGTGTGACAAGCGGATTTGTTTTACCGAGGTTCGGTTCTCGCAAACCTACTCCCCGTTGAGGAGGCCACAAAGGCCGGGTCTTTTTCAACCCTTTACCTCTTCTCAAAAGGTCCCTCGGACCGAGTGAGCTTCTTCTTCTCAATCAAACGGGAACAAACTTTCCCGCAAGGACCACCACACAATTGGTGTCTCTTGCCTTGGTTACAATTGAGTTGATCGCAATAAAGATCGAAAGAAAGAACGATTGCAAAAGCCAAGCAACAAGAGCGACAAATAACACACGGATCACTTTCTCTCTCAAGTCGCTAATCACTAATGATCTCTTTTCTCAATTGTGAAACTTGGAGAGATGGAGGCTTTGAATGTGTCTTGGAATGAATTGCTAACTCTTATATTGAATGTTGAAGGTTGGAATGCTTGGGTGAAGTGAATGGAGGTGGTTGGGGTTGTATTTATAGCCACCAACCACTTCCTAGCCGTTGCTCCATTCTGCCGACCGCGGACGGTCCGCCCGCCTGGTCCGGACGGTCCGCGCCTGTAGATGAACGACTAAAAACGAAACGGTCATCAGTAACGGCTATATCAACGGCTATATTGCATTTAATGCGTCGTCAGATGTCAGATAAAGCCAGTCGCGGACGGTCCGGTCGTGCACCCCGGACGGTCCGCGAGGACGCTATAATTCATTTTTCCGAACCCGTCACCTTCGGGTTTTTCGGTTCCTCACCTACCGGACGGTCCGCGCCTGAGGTCGGACGATCCGCGCAAAGTCTCCGATGGTCCGCGCTTTTCCTCCGGACGGTCCATAGTGCAGACTCGGATTTTTGCATTGGTTCTGTCCGAGGGTCATCCTGGTGTTGCGGACAGTCCGCAGCAAGGGCCCGGTCCGCAGCAAGGGCCCGGACGGTCCGCGCTTGGCCTGTTTTTCCAAAAAGCTTCTCCTGTCCGGAATAATCTACGGTATTCCAGACAATCGTTTTAGTATAGTTGTAGATGAACCTTTGGTACCTGTAGAACATATATTCTAGAGCAAACTAGTTAGTCCAATTTGTGTTGGGCAATTCAACCACCAAAATCAATTAGGAAATAGGTGTAAGCCTAATTCCCTTTCACCTGTAATACCAACTTAGGATTTGCCTATTTTTATTAACAGTGACATTGGGCCAAAATTTGGTTGTTCGAAATGGCAGACTTTGATATTTGTTATGATTGTTTAGTTGATTCTTGATAGCATTACTAAACAATAACCAATGCGTATATATATATATATATATATATGTTGTCCATTTAAGAGATTTTCACTTTATTTATAAAAAAAGGAAAAGGGAGGCCAGCCGGGTGGGCCGCGACCAGGCCTTGTGGCCGAGCTAGCCCACCGGCTAGCACTTGCTAGGGCACGACGAATGCTAAACAGTACGGGAGACAGGGAGGAGGCAACGAACAGGAAGTAAGTTTCCTAGCGGCGGCGCTCAGCATCCTGTTAGTTCGGTGCTCGCCGTACTCTTCGCCGGCCCCTGTGCAACCTCCTCGAGGACGGCTCCTTTACTATGGAGACAACCTCCCTGCTCAGGATCACGCCAAAAATCGTCAGCTCTCTGTTTCTCTTCCTCCTCTCGATTCCAGTCACGATTTGGATCGATTCCTTCGATCCTTGGTGTTCTGGTGTTAATCTTGCTGGTGGAAGGTGGAGGTGGCACTGCTCGTGTGCAGTGAGGTTCTCCTATGCTCCGTTGATTTAACATTGCACCTGTGTGGTGCTCTGTCTGTTCTGATCTTTGTCCGTCGTGGCCTGGTGTTTGGGCTCTCTGCTGCGCGGTGTTCCTCTTATCGGGCTGGTGTCGTGGACGTCTCCTTCGGCTCCGGCAGCAGCTCTAGTATCTCCGTCAACCTCCCGCCGTGCAGGCCCTGACGTGGGCGGTGGAATTGGTTTTCTGGGACAGAACCTTGTGTTCGCTGAGATGATCTTCCCACGTAGACAATCTACATGCAATGAGTTATCCATTGCCTCACTTTATTTACTGTTTAATTTTTATGCAATCTGCTAGTACTAAAAATATTTGGGTGTGATTGCACTGTTGTGGGCGGATTTGTATGCTCGATGATGATAGCGGTGTAGTGAGACAACGTGACAGTCTGGGTTTTAGTGTATTATCATTTTCAGCATTGATATTATTTGTGCCTAACTAAATCTCTCTTTGTTGAGGCTGTTTACCTGTGTTAAATTCTATTAATTTATTTAGTGCACAGCTCCTTACTATTAGTATTTATATTTGATTATTAGGCTTATTACATCTGATCTAAAACTCTGATTTGGTAAGATAGGACTGTCACGTTAGTCGAGAATTTTTTATCACTTTTTAGCGTTGGAGGATTGTTTATTACAGCAACCCGCTATTTTGAGAGCAATATTTTAAGATAAACAATCATGTTTATTTGTTTAATCTGCCCTCTTCATCTGCAAGCCATGTTTAATTATAAAATGGACCTGAGAAGCTATTTTAATTTTCTTTACATGTTCTAGAATTGCTACTATTCATTGCTGCAATAATTACATATGACATTTATCTGAGTTATATGCTTGTTTTATTCATAATTAGAATATTTAAGTTATTTAAATATGTAGAAAGCATGTCATATATATATAGGGTAGGTATAACGGGAGCCTTGGGCTTCCAATAGTTAAAGGAAGCCCAGGCCGACCACCCCTACAAACTGGTTCAATCCAAGCGCCCAACCAGTCTGTCGGGTGTGCCACCTGCCCCACGTCTGTTAGCGCAAAAAAAGGAATACATGCACGAGTCAAACACGATCCAATGCATGCGCGTAAATTTAGGAAAAAAATGTGTGGCGGTTTCTATTTTTAAATGCTTTATTTCCTCCATAAATTTAGGATCGCTGCAACAGCCATGCAGCTAGACACGTAAGGACCATTTTATGATATATAGTGAGACTAAATATGCTACACTGTGTAGATAATTATGCAATTCGGTATACTGCGTAAAAATCTGTTACCAGTTGCATGCGCACGAATTTATGATGAAAATAATGTGCAATGAAAGGAAATGAATTGCATGCATAGTAAAAAATCGTATTTAATGGTTAATTTGCTTCATAAATATACTATCCCTCCAACAACCATGTAGCTAAACACATTAGAACTAGTTTATGATTTATACTTATACTAATTATACTACACGGTGTAGGTATTTATGCAATTCGGTACACTGCGTAAAAAAATCTAGCATGTTGTTCACTGGTGGACGCATCTCCAGGTTGGAGCGTAAAAACCTTAAGTTTTAAGCATAAAATTTCTCAATTATAAGCGTAAATACCTGGCCAATGTGAGAGGTTGATAGCTCTGGTAGGTTGTTATTACGATCCTATTTTTATGGCAGATTCGAAAAATATGGCAGCCGCATGAATGCAGTTTATATTTTTATACAGATGCAAAAATTATGGCAAAATGCATGCATGAGTCAAACACGTTCACTTGCATGCGCGTAAATTTAGGAAAGATATGTGTGATGGTTTCTATTTTAAATGCTTTATTTCCTCCATAAATTTAGGATCGCTGCAACAGACATGCAACTAAAACTCGTAATGACCATTTTATGATATATACTGATACTAAATATGCTACACTGTGTAGATAATTATGCAATTCGGTATACTGTATAAAAATCTGCTACCAGCTGCATGCACACGAATTTATGATGGAAAGAATATGCAATGAAAGGAAATGAATTGCATGCATAGAAACAAAAAAATCGCATTTAATGTTTTATTTCCTTCATAAATATAGGATTCCTCCAACAGCCATGCAGCTAAACGCATTAGAACTAGTTTATGATGTATAATGAAACAAATTATATTACACGGTGTAGGTATTTATGCAATTCCTTACACTGCGTAAAAAATCTGGCATGTTGTTCACTGGTGGACGCATCTCCGGGTGGAGCGTAAAAACCTTAAGTTTTGAGCATAAAATCCCTCAATTATAAGCGTAAATACCGAGTCAATTAGAGGTTGATAGCTTTAGTAGGTTGTTATTACGATCCTATTTTTATGACAAATCCGAAAAACATGGCAGCCGCATGCATGCGGTTTCTATTTTTATACAGATCCAAAAATTATGGCAAAATCGTGGGAGTTTCCATTGCATGCGTGCAAATTACGAACAACATAAATCAAGGAATTGCCTTTCCAATGTGCATGCAGTAAACTGATATACGAACTCTGTGTTAAAGCATAAAATCGTACAGTTTTTAACGTAAATAATACATGTGGTAGGCATAAAACACAATAAACGAAAAGAAAAATGCGCCAGATCGGAGGATGTCACGCGCGATCATCGCTGCGCGCATCTCGCCCCTTCCGTGACGTCGCTCGCTCGAACATCGCGCTTCATGCGTCGTCGTCGCTACTCGCACGTCGACGGGCGTCGCTTGCTCGCCGGCCTTGGAAGTGCCGCCTCCTCTGGGCTTCGGGGACGCCGCCGCTTGCCCGCACAAGGGCCTCGCTGCGGATCGAGGAACCTCCGCCACCGCGCGTCGAGGTAATGGAGTTGCGGCCACCGGCCTGGGATCCGCCGCCGCCGCACAAGGGCGCTGCCGCCGCTCGCCCTCTGGATCGGGGGCCGCCACCGCCGGCCTGGGAACCGCCGCCACCGCATGTTGAGGTCAGGGAGCCACGGCGGGGCGTGAAAAACTGAACCCTAGCACTCCGGGTCCTGTTTTATAGACGTCCGAATGTGGTCTTGCTCGACCGGATTGCACTGTTTGGCCCGGGCTTCCTTTAGTTATTGGAAGCCCAGGGCTCCTAATATACAATCTATATATATATATACCGCCAGATCCTACTAGGTCGCGCACGAGATTTTATTATATCCTAGTGATTGCGGTGATTTGTGGGAGCGGTCGCAGAAAAGAAAATAGCTTGAACGTGATTTCTGGGCGTGGAATCAAAAAGAGGTATAAATACTTGTTGCAGATGTCGTAAATAGTTATACAGAATGACTTAAAAATTAAGTGCACCGTAGGAAAAATAAAAATCTCTCCCAAATCAGTTATGATTAATACGTGGGTCCACCCCTAATGCAAGCACGTGTATTAAAATCTCATGGTGCGTAACTTATTCAACTCATCATGTTTGGGAAAAAAATCTTATTTAAATGTTTTATTTCCTCTATCTATACTACTATTAAGGCTGTAAGGGGTAGGCTGCCTTCCCTGGTTCTGCCTTCAGCCAATCTGCACCGTCCATCTATATACGTCAAATCATCACCGTCCGTCCCGTCGCCTCCGCTTCAAGCCTCCTCTGTCCATCGATCGCAACTGCTCCACTCTCCCGGCTCCCCGCAGCCCCACGTCGGCCCATCCCTCGTTCCCCCCTGCTCCGCAAGCGAGCGCGGGCCGTGTGGGTCGTGACCACTTCCACCACCTCCTCCACTCCCCAACCGCCGCCGCCGCCTTATTACTCGGCCGCACCTGCCTCGCCGCCCCGGTCCATAAGAGTCCATCCTCCCTCTAGCTAGCACTAATTGTCCATCCAGTCTCACAGTCAAGCTCCCTGACCACCAGCGCGCCTCGAGCTCGAGCTTCTCTCCTGACAGCGTGCTGGTCGCTTCAATGGCATCTCGGGCGCCCCTGCCGGGCTCGCCGGCCTCGATCCCCATCCTCATCCTCTCCTTCTTCCAAGGTACGTACGTGGTGGCTCTGATTCATTTTCCGGTAGCGCGTGCCTGGTGTTCTTTCCCTTCTGCTAGTATCAATCGATCCCGCCTGTTCGGATTCGTGGGGGAGGAAGTGCAAGTGTGACTGAACCGGTGTCCGTTTCCGGTGCGGTGCTCACGTCCGTCGCGCAGGGTCGGTATGCGGCATCACGTTCACCTTCACCAACCGCTGCGGCGACACGGTGTGGCCGGGCCTGCTGTCCGGCTCGAGGACGCCGCCGCTGGAGACCACGGGCTTCGCGCTCGCGCCGGGGCAGTCACGCTCTCTGTACGCGCCGCAGGGGTGGTCGGGCCGCTTCTGGGGCCACTCCGGCTGCACCTTTGATGCCTCCGGCAAGGGGTCCTGCGCCACGGGCGACCGCGGCTCCGGCGAGGTCAACATCAGCATCACTCCGCCTAGTGCATGGTAACATTAGAGATGCAAAATCTTGGATCAGATGGTGGATGTTATGCTTCTCAATGCATAGAGATATTGCGGTGCAAAAACTTAGAGGAGATGGTGGACGGAGTGATGCTGCCCACTCCACAGGAACACTACTGATACGAGAACTTAAAACAAATGGTGGACAACATGATGCGGTCCAGTGCATATCAAGTCTACATGTGCAAAAGCTTAGAGAAAATCAAATCAAGCTTTATGGGTCCTCGTCCTTCCTAGAATCTATTGTAGATGACACAAGAGGTGATTTTACTCACTACACAATAGGCTGCAATGGCATAAAGCTCAGTGCACAACAACATTGCTAAGATAGGAGTTTCAAGCTGCACGTGATAGCATGCAAGAGGTTATGGTGAGAAATTCAGTTGAAGCTACCACATCCTTGACAAGTACACAACAAGGGAGACACATGAGAACTGGATTATTCAATGTGTCAACTGTGACACCATTTCCCCGGCAATTTTGGTAAGTTGGAGAGAAAGTTGTAGATTATGGATTAGCTTCTCAAATTGCTCTCAATTGTATTTTCTAAACCTTCCTTTTCAAGCTCATCAGTCTATTTATCATCAAACCTATAAAAATAAAGCAAATATATCAGTCATGTTTAAAGCCCACATTGTTCTAGGCTAAGGAGGATTGCCCTTCACCTTCCATACATTGTTGATCTCACCACTTATGTGAGAACCTCACGTCAACCAAATCATGAATTCATAAAAGGAGCGTATGAATTATGTATAAATGGAATTACAGATCTCACCACATATGTGATGATTTGTTGATTAGATGTACATGCTGGTGTTTCAAAACTACACTGAAAACTGGAGTATGAACAAAAGCTTTTCAACTGTTGGATTTTTTGCGTGGGTGTGGATTGACATTTTTTATAATTTATTACGTCTGACCAACCCCATGAAGCTTTAGGACACTCTACTACGTCGTCTTGCTCGTTGGCAGCAAGAATAAGAGGAAGTAAATTATGAGCTAAATATGATGTAGTGATTGTGAAACAAATGCGTAGCTCAACATGTGAACTTATTGTTTTCACTAATAGTCATAGTATTATATATCATTTCACTTGTTGCTTCTGCAATTGTGGCATGCTTCAACCGCTGTTCAAAATTTATGTGATGGTTCAGTGGCTCATGTCCTGTGAGTGAAATTAATAAAAGTTCTATATTAACTTTGTTTTTAGTGTGATATTTGATAGTACATTTGTTACTTGCTGTAGAGTAAGCAAATAGCACTAGTCTGCTTCTAAAAAGAAGTTATTGGCTACACAATAGTTGCTTTGATATTCCCTTTTTTAATGTACTCACTATGTCTGGAACTTGTTAATCAGATCTTGCCACGTCAAGGTCTTCTCCGAGTGAGTGAATTCACATTGATAGAGATTGGGCATTTCGTGGACCTAGAGGACAAATCACATCCAAAATTCGTTGATGTGGCTCCTATCAAGTGCACCATGTTCCCCTCGTCAAGAATCAAGAGTTTGATGCTGCCGCCAAAGAGATCACCAAGGCATTAACAACTGTTGGTATCTCCCATATTATTGACACTACTGGTATGTGCGTTACGATCTTAAATAGTCTAGTCTGTACAACCTAGGCTGGATGGACTACATATGCAAGCTTAATCTTGTGTTTGTTCTCTTGCAGCAATTTCTATTGGGAGGAGATATGAGAGGACCGATGAGATTGGTGTTCCATTTGTTGTGGCAATGGATTCAACAAATGTGACAATCCGAGAGAGGGATGACAAGGAGCAGATCCGTGTGGACATCAACGAGGTGGCGTCCATGGTGAAGTAGCTGATAGAAGGCCAAAGCACCTGTGCAGATGTTTTTGCAAAGCATACTGCCCATATATAAATAGACATGGTATGTCGTCTCTTTTTAAACATGTGCTTACCTAATGAATCAATGGCACATGGTGTACACAATTCTTAAAAGTTTTATAGCCTATATTGAAATTGAATTCTTTATAATATGATTGTGTGTCGTGATGTTGCTAGAGTACTTTTCTGGCTATAATGACATCATTATGGCTAGGGTCTTTGCTCACCAAGTATGGTCATGAGTTGCATAATTAAGATTTCTTTTATATGGTCTTTTTACCAACATAACCAACAACGTCACATAACCTGGATCATTTTTCTTTTTACATAATTGATCTGCCTTCTCTGTGCTGCTTAAGCACAACAATCGGATATCATTCTCAAAACTACAAGCACTATAGTCATTAGTTAAAGTAAAAATTTGTTAGTGGGAATATATTATTATGAAACAACAACTTCAATTTGGTATTTATTTAACTGAAACAGTAAGTGTGTTTAATTCTAATAAACCAACTTGGGTCCTGATATGTATATGGATGTGTGGTGTTTTTGAACTGATATCATCATCTTGGCAGTTTTCTTTAGTGTTTTCTTGGTTTGTTTGTGTTCTATCTGATATGAAGATCAAACTCGTTTTATCTGGATGTAAACAAATAATTGGTGTTTTGAGTTGATATCTTGCCTCAAGATCATGTTTGTTTAGTTGTCTTGGATATTGTTACTTTATGTTCATAGTTCATAATTTATCGCTGTCATTTGTCCTTCTCATATTGATGTTAGGTAGTTCCAGTTGGTTTTGATTCCTTTTGTTTCCATCCAAACATTGTCTCCTAACTTCTCATATGGTTTTGGTAGGATATTTTGGACTTGGCAAAATATGCATATGTACCTGTCATAAATGGTCTCACTGACTATAACCATCCATGCCAGATAATGGCTGATGCACTTACTATGCTTGAGCAGATTGGTCGTATTGAAAACACTAAGGTAGACTCATAACACTGAATTATCTGCATTTGACCTGTGTCTAATTTTGAGTTTCTGGGTTGTAACCAATTGTCTTCTTCGATTGCGTTGTAGGTTGTCTATGTTGGAGATGGGAACAACATTGTGCACTCATGGCTGTTATTGGCTGATGTGCTTCCTTTTCACTTTGTATGTGCTTGTCCTAAGGGATTTGAGCCTGATGCACACACAGTGGAGATGGCCAGGGGTGCTGGAATCAGTAAGATTGAAATAACAAACAGTCCCAGGGAAGCAGTTAAGGGAGCAGACGTTGTGTACACAGATGTTTGGGCCAGTATGGGACAAAAGGAAGAAGTTGATTATAGAAAACAGAAGTTCCAGGGATTCACGGTATGTTTGTTTTTCACACTTTCTAGATTCTGCGTGTACTCCAAGTACATATACATAACATAAGCCCGTGAGGCGATTGAGTTACAAATAGAGAAATTATCGTATATGTTCTGACCTTCATATGATTCAAGATACTGTCTTTATCTCAAATCATAATTGTGGTGTTCAAGTGGCAGTGAAACTGTATAAGCAACCGTTGCTCAATGTCTTATTTCTGTGTTTTTCAGTCGTAATTACAGCTTACATTGTTAGCCTTCAGCTAACACTTCTATTTTATCCTATATTGCAAGTGGATGAAACCCTGATGGAGATTGCTGGCCCATAGGCCTACCTTATGCACTGTTTGCTTGCAGAGAGAGGAGTGGAGGTGACTGATGGCGCCATTGAGGCTCCCAACTCAATCGTGTTCCCCCAGGTTGAGAACAGAATGCACGCTCAGAACGCCATCATGCTTCACGTGCTCGGTGCTTAACTCTCCTATTGCACACCAGTGACATGCTGCTCTTAGATTATTGGGCATTGCTGTCTTGCTGAAGCATTGAGGCTGTTTTGGCTTTAGGGCATATATGAGAGCTTAGTTCAGACGAACTGTTTAGTAAGGTGATAACGGTTCTTCAGGGTGGGAGTTTGTTGTGCTGTAAAGGTTTGGTAACCTGGATAAAAATAAACTTATGTGTTAGTTTCATTCGAGAATCGTGACAATTTTAACTTTGAAAGGCACGTTTGGCCGAGACCCTGGATCAGTTTTGTCTGGCTCCATCCTTTCTTGACTGCACCACTGCACCTGCCTTCTCTTTTTGCCGCATCAGGTTGGAGTTTTGGAAGGGTCTGGTTGGAGTTCGGTGTGTTTGGTTGGTAGATATAGGATGCATCGTATATCCTGGTGGAGCGGATGCATATTTCATAAAATCTGAGATGTTTGGTTGCTTATATGCCAAATCTGAAAGGCTCTCACACTTGAAAACATCTCAGACAAAGTGTAAGAGTGTCTTCAGCAGTTCCTCCTAAATTTCTCTTTGTATATCCCACTTTTGTGTCACATCGTTAACATTTCATCCTAATTTTTTTTCATTTCTCACAACGGTTCTCTCTAAATATTTCTCTTACTATAACCATAAAATATCGTTTTCTATCCATACTTTTCATCCATTATAAATTTTTCCAACTAATAAATACTGACAACCACGTAGATGGGTCGGCTGCCGCTACCCTGCCTCTAGCGGTTCACTGTGCAACACGGTTAAGGACTGCTTGGGAACTTTGTTTCTCAAAACTACAGTTTAATGTATGCCATAACATAACTATGATATATTTTACATCAGTTCAACTCAACACCTAGTTGGAGACATAGTATTTTAGTCTCTACTACTACTTAAGATGCTATTGTAGGCGTACACAATCTTTTGGTGCACGGTTCTGTCGATACGCCATCAACGCGCACACGGCCATCAAGGAAGGTTGTCGCGCCGCGGATCCCCCACCCTCCTCCCCCTCTGCTCCCCGCCATCAACGCGCACGCGTCTCATCGAGCCGCAGATCCCCCACCCTCCTCCCCCTCTGCACGCCGCCCGTGGTTGGACCACTTCAGCTTTCCAGGGGTCGGGGACGAGGACAAGGCGGTAGTGTTCTTCTAGCAGCGGTACCTGGTAGGCCACGGCGGTGGATGAGATGGACCCGGTGGCCCCATCTTCTTCTACTGCGGCAACAAGGGCGACATCGCCTGGTTCGCCGCCAACTCCGGCCTCATCTGGGATGCCGACCCACGCTTCGCCGCCTGAGGCAATCGTTCTTCCGCGGCCTCACTCGTCTCGTACTCGTATCTCTTCTTCGTTTTAAAAACATTCCGTTTGAAACGCTATATTGTTTATGGTGCGAGCGATGGTCGCTCGCTTGTGTGCTGCAGCATCGCTACTACGGAGAGTCCATGCCTTTCGGTAGCAAAGCCAAGGCGTACAGTGACTCCAAGTCCCCGACGTATCTCATGGCCAAGCAGGCGCTTGCTGACTTTGTTGTGCTGCTCACTGACCTCAAGAGGAACCTATCGGCAGAGGGTAGCCCCGTTGTGCTCTTTGGGGGCTCATATGGTGGAAGTAAGAGCCGTCTTCGACTCCATTATTTCAATGCCAACCTGCATTCCAATTTTATTTTCTTGGTTCTGATATGATAGTGGCTTAACACTCATTGTGATTGAAATTTGAATCATGTGCTGCTACTAATGTCATTGATTGTGTAGTGCTAGCTGCTTGGATGAGACTCAAATATCCCCATATTGCTATTGGGGTCTTGCATCATCAGCTTCGATCCTACAGTTTGAGGACATTGTTCCTTCTACTATATTCTATGATCTCGTATCTGATGATTTTAGGGTGTGTATTTTACTGCCTTGTGCCTTTTTTGTTGTTTCTATCATTCTTTATCAACCGTTCGACTAATCTGACACAATTTTTTTCTGTGTTGTGTTTAGAGGAGAAGTTTAAGCTGTTTTTTTACAATAAAAGACTCCTGGAAAGAATTAGATGACCAAGCAAACGAGCAAGATGGTCTTCTGAAACTAAGTAAAACGTTCCACCTTTGCCAATGAGTCATCTCCATAAACTATTCATTCTTTGCCTTTTACACTGAGCTCTTCTTAATAGTAGTTTGCATTTTTTGGCAGGACCCTGAAAACAAGTGGAGACCTTTCAGATTGGTTGAGCTCAGCGTACAGTTATCTGGCCATGGTGGATTACCCACTTCCATTAGAATTTCTCAGGCCTTTGCCAGCCAATCCTATTAAAGAAGTTAGTCCTTAAACATCAATTTCCATACATCGTACTGCACATTTCTGTGTATTCTTCTGCTCAAAGAAAAAGGACGGACCCAGTGCTGGCAGCTCCCACATCACTGGAGTATGGGGAAAGAATAACCGATTAAGCGAGGCAAGTCTTATCCCTACATTTTTGCAGAGAGGCTGCATTGAACACAAAACCTTTGGCTTAGTGAAAAGGTTTCTCACCACTGTGTCAGACCTGTCCTTCATGTTTCTGCTGAAAACAATAATAAATAAGTAACTTTCAGTAACATTCCTGAATATGTTACTATTCCATTGCATTGTTCACAACATCATGTCCCAATAGGCCAATAATCGTGACATGTCAACATTGCAATCATGAGAACCGTGTTCTTGTGAGCTACCTTTTACATTCTGTAGGCATCATGTGTTTTATTAATACTACGTACCATTGCTTACTAGATTGTCCTTTCTCTGTTTCAGGTATGCGGAAATATCGACAGTCAACCTAAGGGCACTGGTACTCTGGAACGTATATATGCAGGAGTAAATGTATATTACAATTATACTGACATTGTTGACTGCTTTGATCTAAATGATGATCCCCATGGAATGGGTGGATGGGACTGACAGGTCCTGAAACAACAGTTTTTAATATGTTTCTATGCAATGGTTTCCTTTGATAGGGTGTGCTACTATATTGTGTGCCTTATGGTTCATTCTTGCTTAAAACAGGCTTGTACCGAGATGGTAATGCCAATGTCTTACAGTGAACAGAGGAGCATGTATCCACCATATAAATTTGACTGTGCTTCCTATGATGAGGATTGCATCAAAAGCTATGGTGTCAAGCCAAGGCCTCAGTGGGTTACAACAGAATTTGGTGGGCATGTAAGCTATTGTCACGTTCAGGGGTTCAAGTACTATGATATCATTGAGCAAACAGGCTCTTTTGATTTTCTTCCCAGCTTGTTTATAATAACAATTAGGGTTTTTACAAATCAACGTATTTTATCATATTGATTCCGTAGCAAAGCACGGGCATATACCTAGTAAATATAGAATCACTCCAACAACCATATAGCTAGGCTCGTTAGAACCAGTTTATGATATATACTGATACTAATTACGTTACACGATGTAGTTATTTATGCAATGCGGTACACTACGTAAAAAAATCATTTTCTGCTTCATGTGTACAAATTTAGAATGACATGAATGTACGATGAAAGAAAATTGGATTGGCATGCATGGATAAAAAAGAATCTTATTTAAATGCTTTATTTTCCTACATAAATATTGGATCGCTCCAACAGCCATGCAGCTGGGCTCGTTAGAACAAGTTTATGCTTCATACTAATACTAATTATACTATTTATGCAATGTAGTACACTGCGTAAAAATCTGGCATATCGTTCACTAGTGGACGCATCTCCATGTTGAAGTGTAAAAACTTCAGTTTTGAGCGTAAAATCCGTAGTTATGAGTGTAAAATACCGATCCAACGTGAAAGTTGTTGATAACATATTGATGTTGGCATAGATATATATACAAAGTGACATAAAAATATGTACGCGATTGTATGTCGTACCTCCACGAGGAACATGCATTCAAGCACGTCCACCACTAGACGCATGCTTGGGAGATCTGAACACTATGGCAAGCACTAGACACATGCATGTGATTCTTATTTTTATGTAGATCCGAAAATTATGACTGATCATGAGAGTTTCCATTGCATGCACACAAATTTTGAATGACATTTTCGTTCCCACAACATACACACAAAAGTTGGATGACTGATATCGCGTAAAGTATAAATTGTTACATAAAGTTGCATAGATATCTACACCATACATCATAATTAATGAAAAAATTAGTATGGGCTCAACCAACAGCCGCATGCATAAACAAATGATTGGACAGAGTCGTCGTCAGAGGACGCCGGCGAGGCCACCGGATTGCAGGATTTGGTCATCGAAGGACGCAGGAGCCACCCACGCCTCGTGTGGCCGCCATCACTGGAGACAACCGCCCCTCACGCAACCACCGGAGCCACCCACGTCTCCCGTGGCCGCCGCTGCCACTGCCGAAGCCACCCACGTCTCCCGTGGCCGCCACCGCCGCTGCCGAAGCCTACCGCGCCGTGCGCAACCGTCGTCGCCACCGGGCCTGGGATGCGCCGCCGCAGCTCGTTTGCCTCGGGAGCGTCGTTGCTCGGTTTTGGGGAACACCGTCGCTGGTTGCCTGCCTCGGGACACCACCGTCGCTCGCCCCCGGTATCGCCGCCGCTTGCACGTCTGATGGAACCGCCATCGCCGCTAAAACCTAATCACAGACAACCTGGGGGTGTTTTTATAGCCGCCCGAATCTGGTGCGGCTGAACCGGATGGCACCGTTGAGCCATGTCATCCTCTAGTTATTGGAAGCACAAGGCTTCATATATATATATTAGATTAGTTACAAACTAGACAATTGAACCAAACACTTAAATATAACCAATGATGGGCGTAGCGGTGGGCATGCGAGGCCTATGCTCCCTAGCGCTCTCGAGCCATGGAGTCTGTAGTCTCCCCTCAAATTTAAAACATACATTGTCTGTAACGGTTTAGTTTAGTCTACCCTAAATTTTTTCCTAGCTCTGTCTTCGAATATATCACCATTAGTTTTTTAAAATTTATAAATTGCAAAACTTATGATGCCAAATTCAAGCAAATAAGCCATGCTTAACATTTTAATTGTACTTACAAATTTTCATCTTGTTTAAATTTCTCTCGCCCTTTCTTTTGAATTGAGGTGAAGAGATCTAAGAATATTTTCTCGAATACGCAGAACAGCTACGTATCATTTAATTAAGAAGATAAAAAGAAGGGAAAAAGAACCCTGCAAAAGTACAACAAAACCCACACAACACAAGGGCCAACGCTAAAACCTTCTACCCTGGATCAAAGGCTTGAAGTAGAGACATGCCCTTAACTCCCGCCAAACACCAATCCAAAGCTTCCTCCTTAGCATCTAGAAGAGCTACTTGAACACAAGGAGCAACACCATCAAACACACTCCTATTCCTATGCTTACAGAGCACTCTGAAAGGGAAATAGGCTTTAAACCTCTTCCTAAATGATTTTGGTGGTTGAATGTCCAACACAAACAATTGGACTAATTAGTTTGCTCTAGATTACATGTTCTACAGGTGCCAAAGATTCAACTCAAAACCAATAAAAAGAACAAGACAGGGTTCAAAAGAAAGGAGCAAAGAGAAACCGAAGTGCTCCCTGGTATGGCGCACCGGACTGTCCGGTTTGCCACCGGACAGTGTCCGGTGCACCAGGGAGGATTGTCTTCAAACTCTTCACCTTCGGGTTTCTCAGGCGCAGCCCACTATAATTCACCGGACTGTCCAGTGCACCACCGGACAGTGTCCGGTGCTCCAGAGTGAAGCGGCTCTGAACTGGCCAGCTTCGGGAAAATGGGAGGTCGCTCCGCTAAAATTCACCGGACTGTCCGGTGTACACCGGACTGTCCGGTGTACACCGGACTGTCCGGTGTGCCAGTGGAGCAACGGTCATCTGCGCGCAACGGTCGACTCTGCAAAGTGTACAGTTGAATTCAGAGTGTCAGAGCAGAAGTCAGAGGGGCACCGGACTGTCCGGTGCTGCACCGGACTGTCCGGTGCCACATGAGGACAAAGCCTCAACGGTCGACCAGCTCCAATCTCAACGGATAGGATGACGTGGCTGGCGCACCGGACATGTCCGGTGTGCACCGGACTGTCCGGTGCACCCATCGCCAGCAGCTTCTCCAACGGCTACAAAATTGGAAGGTGGCTATAAATACCACCCCAACCGGCCACTTCAAGGTGTGGGAGCCCAAGCAACATTCCAAGTCATCTAGTTGACATACTCAAGCCCTCCCAACCACATATATTCATTGATCCATCCTATACACAAGATTTAGACCACTACAACCAACACAAGTGCCACAAAAGAGAGAGCAAGCAAAAGAGACCTACTCATTTGAGTTTAGCACTAGTGCCTTGTGAGATTCATCGAAAGATAGTGTGTGCTTCTTCTTTGTGTTCATTTGCGCGTGGAGTTTTGACTCCCATTGAACTTCCTCCAAAGTTTTGGAGGCTTGTAAAAGCTAGCAAGAGACACCAAAGATTGTGGTGGTCCTTGTGGGATCGAGAGTGATCCTTGAGAAGAAGAAGAGCTCACCGATCCTTGTGTGATCGGGGGAGAGAGGGAAAGGGTTGAAAAAGACCCGTCCTTAAGTGGACTCCTCAACGGGGACTAGGCCTTCGAGGGCCGAACCTCGGTAAAACAAATCACCCGTGTCCATTGTGTTTATTGCTTGTGATTTGTTTGTTTTCCCTTGCTCTAAGTTTTCTTGCACCTTTATTTGCAAAATATCATTTGGTGTTGCTTCAAGTTAAATTCTCATTTAGTGAAGCAACACATTGCAAGAAAGAACTTGTCCTAGTGCTCTTCTCATCTAAGGCTTCTTGCTTTATAACTTACTAGTTGAATTGATTTATCACTCCCGCATTATTTAGCAATACCCTTTTCAAGCAAGAACTTAGTTTCTATTCTCCGATATTTGTATATCTTGTTCTAACCACTAATCAAGGGATCTAGTTGGGGGATAAAGTCTCAATTTTCAGGTTCCGCCTATTCACCCCCCCCTCTAGGCGACTTTCAATTGGTATCAAAGCTAGGCACTTCATCTTGAGTCTAACAACTCGAAGTGATGGCTCGTAGAAGATCCCAAAAGAACAAGAAGACTCCTCTATCGAACGTAACTCAAAAAGAGGTAACTCTTGAAATATTATTTGATGATTGTTCCAATTATGACTCATGGTCTACTAGTGTGATAAATGCTTTTAGAACCATAGATCCACGATTAGAACAAATTATAGACAAGAGTATTTTTTTCCTCTAATTTCAATGGAAAAATTAATTCCGAGGAGGATCAAAGATGTTATCGCTTAAACTATCTAGCTTTTGACATCTTAACTAATTCTATTAGCAAAGAAGATTATCGTGCCTTCATATCAAATTATAACGAATCAATCCATGATGCGCATGATATTTGGACTAGAATTAAAAGCAAATTTAATAAGTCCAAACATGATAGTTCATTTTGTGCTTCTACTTCCTTTAGTATTTGTGATACTAACCCTTGCAAGGAAGAAGAAGAAAATGAACGGTGGAGACCAAACGATGAATCCACCTCTCCAAAAGGTTTGTCTTCCCATTTCGATTCCCACATGTGTTGTGTGGCTAATGCAAATGATAGCGGAAGCACAAATGAGGATGAGGAGGAAGAAAGAAGCTTTGTGCAACTCTACGCTCGCCTAAGCCAAGAAGATAAGGCGGTCATGCTCAAGCTTCTAGAAAGAGCGAGAGAGCAAGGCGAAGCTCGTCAAAGGTTAGAAAGTATTCTATCCATGAAGATGCAATGCTTTGACGAGTTGACTAAAGAACATGAGGAGCTAAAGTGCTCTCATGTTGATTTGGTCCAAAGGTATGAAACTATTTCAATTGAGCAAGATAGCGCTTTACATTGTATCGCTCAATTAGTAAATAAGAATACCTTGCTTAAGGACCAAGTGGAAAAGCTAAAAATTGAAAATCTAGCTTTTCAAGAAAAATATGATATGCTCCTATGCTCTCATGAAAATCTTAGAGATAATCATATCATATTAAACATTGCTCATGAGGTTGTGATAGAAAATTTAAAATCCCAACAACCTCACTCATGCACATGTATTCAAATTGATACTATATTACCATGTGCTAATGCTTGTTGTCCGTCGGCAAGCAAATCTTCCTTTGAGCTAGAATTTGCAGGAACAAACGATGATTCATATCAAAAGCTCAAGGAAGAAAATGAGAGGCTGAAGATGAGCTTGACACAACTAAAAGGGAAGTGCATTGCTCAACCTTCTCAAGATAATCGTGACCACATGGTGAAGAAGCTTGAGACGGGAACAACCGTGGCATGCACTAAAACCCTTGAGGAAAATGTCAAGGATTTAAGGATTGCCAAGAGGAAGAAGCAAAAGATGAAATTCAATACATTCTCCAAAAGCCTCAACCACGCCTCTACAAAAGGTAACATCCAAGGTAATGATCAAGCCACACTTCACATTAAGAGGTGTAGTGAATGCTTTGAAAAGGGGCACTTGATTAGGTCATGTCCCTACATTAAAAATGGCTTGATTATTAACAAGGATGATAGACTTTGTTTTAAATGCTCTAAGAAGGGACACTTGCTTAGATCTTGTCCCCATTTAAAACAAAAAGGCATAGGGTTAGAAAAGAAAGTTTTTACTAACCATGTAGCAAGCAACAAACAAGGAAAGAAGAAAACTTCAAAACTTGAAAAACGCCTATGCTACACATGCCGAAAGAAGGGACATCAATGCAAGGATTGTCCCATTGGTAACAATTCCACTCCTAGCTTGTCAATTAATTCTCATGTAACTAGGCAACCCAAAATTGCAACTTGTGCTAGAAAGATAATAAGTTTACCTAGTGCTAACACAAAGAACTTTTGGGTTCCTAGATCTTTGTTGACTAACCGTGATGGACCCATCAAGCGATGGGTACCAAAATATGCTTGACAAGCTTTGCAGAAAGAAGGAGATGATATGAAGTCTTTGGGGTGCTTGAGAGAGTTCATTCAATTCTTATCAACTCAAGCCATCAATCTTCAATGATCTATATACATGATTGACCCAAGGTTATTTTTCAAATTGCTGTGTCTTAAACTCATATCATCTCGAGGAAGATATTATATGTTGTAGGAAGTGAACAAATTATCCTATGCCGAAAAGTCAAAGCCTACAATATGGAGGAATGCCAAAGGATGGTAACATCTATGCTTTTAAGTGCAAGTGTCTTAACTTATCATTTCTCATGTGTCTTGTGTAGTCACATAGATAAAGGAAGCACTTAAGATATTTTTAAATTTACGTCACCATTCTTTGAAGAAATTCCTCCCATATGGTAGATTGCATATTCTTCATTTCTATATTATGACAATCTACATGCTTTAAAATTGTTGCTATTTCCCATGGCAAGGTTTACACTAATTATTCTATTATTGCCTTGTTCTAGATATAGAGAGATATTTCATATTCTTAAAAGAATAAAGTGTCATGTAAGGAATTCAAATACTTAGGACACTTATAAAAGGAAAATTCTCTCTATAGCTAGAAAAGTGAGACTAATGTTTTTATCTAAGTAATTTAAGTAGTCTCACTCATAAGAATAAATTTCTCTTTGGGGATGCGTAATTTATCATGTCAAGAAAAATCAATCCAATAATTTATGTTGTATGTTTTATTGCTTAAATTGGATATGATTCCTCTTCATTTATCACTCTCCATGTTATGGATTAGATTTATTCCCATAGTATCAAGAATTTAACCATGCTTGTTTTATGAGTTAAAACTTAGCATACTTATTGGAATAATCTAGTTCATATTATAAAGTTTCCATGCTTTAGTAATCCACTTTTCATTCCTTATCAAAATGATTACAAAAAAAAGGGAAACTAGTGCTTGTGCTGCTTTTAACATTTCTCTTGAGTCTACTTATGAAAATCTACAAGAGAGTAAGTGCAAGGTTAAAGCCACAAGCCTCAAAGGGTACTCTTCACCAAAAAGGAAGAAAGGTAAAAGCAAAGGTATGGGAACTCATCTCTTTGATATAGTTCCCTTCAATGGTCATTCTTGAAGAATAGATTCTTTGGAGGACTAAATTTGTCTTGATGTGCATTCAATCACATTCTCATAAATGCACTTATCCATTAGAATCTATTTCATACCTTTGTTATAAATGTTCTCATATTAACTTGCTTTTAAGTAATAATTAATAAAATTCAATATGAAGAAGCAAAATCCTATGTTTGATCAAATAGTTAAATAGTGCATATTCCTTTTTAGTAATAAGCACAAATGTTAAGGATTTTACTTCATGTCTGTGTGACTTGTGGATGATGAATCATGTATGTTAATTATCTAAAGTAATCATCTTTCACCATATACTCCCTTGCGCTATTAACATCTCTCTTGAGTATTTTCAATGAGCTTGGAAGGAAAAAGAGACAACTACAAAGGGAGGACACTCAAAATGAAAAAGGAAGAACATCAAGGACAATAACACCTACTTGGACAATAAGGTCTTCACAACAATCGATGGTGTGGTTGTAAGCATTCCAAATCCTTTTCATTATGGAATTACCAGGCTTAAGTTGATTATGGCAAATTTTATAAGTCTCGATCAAGGTGTGTAATGGGTCTCCCTTTGTGCCTTTAAAGGTGAATGCATCAAAATCAATTCTTTCAATTGGTATCAAAGCATGAGAATAAGTTCTTGATGCATATCTTTAGGGGAGTTCATTCTTATATTTTGATTATGTTGAGACTATTGCTTTATCTTAGTAATTTCATATAGTCTCTTGCATGAGAATAAGTTTCTCATATAGTATGCTACTCCGCATCAATCCAACTTGTTAAAATAATGTCGCCTTTATCAAGGATTGTTGCTTTCATTGCTAAAGTAGCATGGATGCATATCTTTAGGGGAGTTCATTCTTATATTTTGATTATGTTGAGACTATTGCTTTATCTTAGTAATTTCATATAGTCTCTTGCATGAGAATAAGTTTCTCATATAGTATGCTACTCCGCATCAATCCAACTTGTTAAAATAATGTCGCCTTTATCAAGGATTGTTGCTTTGATTGCTAAAGTAGCATGCTTATTGGATTCTCCCATTTTAAGCTTAATTCATACACCAATATGTTACTCTCTTGATCACATCCATTGTTTGTTTGATCATAGAATAACATCAAATGACACTTAGTGCCTCATACTCCTTCAAATCGATATCTCTCTTGATATGCACTAGGTTAAAAGGAGAATTCATGATTCATTTATGCAATTTGTGATCCACTTGATATATGTTAACCATGTCTTAGAAAAAGGATCACTAGTTGTAAGAACTCTCTCTTGTGCAAAATATTTTCACACACTGTCATTAAGCATAGGTCTTAAGCAAACAAGACCAAGGACATAAGCACAATGGAGAGAGCGTCTACAAGTAAAGGTACAAAAAGGGTAAAACTAATTCCTATCATTTACATATGTACCTAAATCTTCCTATTATATACACTCTTTGCATATCTTGTATAAAAGGAAGAGAGAGCATGTCCTTTGCATTTATCCCTGCTTCATACCTAGTTTAACCTCTTAAAATCTCACTCATGCATTATTGCATCTTTTGTTAAAACTAGATGAAGTGGTTTTATTGTCAAAGAGCTTAAAGCTTAACCTTTGTAACGAGGATAAGCTACCTTTGTTCCAAAGGTGGATGGTCCTTAAGTCTCTTTGAAATCTTTAAAGGAAAATGCTTAAAATGTTTGCAACATGCTTTCATAAGTGCATAATCTGTCATGAGCATCACACATATACTATGACACAATGCACTTCACTTTCTCTATGATATAGACTTGTTCTCATTAACCTAATTATGTGCACTTGGCATTTAAGGCCAAAATATGTAATCCTCTCAAGGCACATATTTAGGGGGAGAAATCTATATTGTATAGAACTAAGATCATGCTTAATTGACATATCTTTTGATCATATCTCTTTCATTTTGGTACAAATGCATATATCTTATTATTCTCGTACCATGACTACGACTAATATGTTTCCAAGTATATTTTATACTAAGTCGTAGATTGAAAGGGAAATGGAGTCTTCGGCGAAGACAAGGCTTCCACTCAACTCTATCGGTACTATTTATCCTTCGCCATCACTCCACACTATCTCTCCACATTGGTATAATCTTTCACTCATATATTATTTACCAAAGGGGAAGACAACTTATAGAATGGGCTCTGATGACTCCGTTTTTGGCGATTCATGCCAAAGGGGGAGAGAGTATTAGCCCAAAGCAAAAGGACCGCACCACCACCCTAGTTCAATTGAACATTTCAAATTGGTATCTGGGGAGAAAGTAGTATTTCAAAGATCAATATCTTAAAACCCTCTTGAACTCTAAGAGGAGGATTTAATCTAGGGGGAGCTTTGTTTAGTCAAAGGAAAAGCATTTGAAACAGGGGGAGAAATTTTCAAATCTTATGATTCTTTTACCTTTGACTATTTACAAAAGTCCTTGAAAAAGAATTTCCAAAACATTTGCAAAAACAAAACTTGAGGTGCAAGCATGGTCCAAAATGTTAAAAATAAAGAAAAGCATCCATGCATATCTTATGAAATGAATATTGGTTTAATTCCAAGCAATCTTTGCACCTATCTTATGCAAACTAGTTCAATTGTTCTCTTATATATTTGCTTTGGTTTATGTTGGCATCAATCACCAAAAAGGGGGAGATTGAAAGGGAAATAGGCTTTAAACCTCTTCCTAAATGATTTTGGTGGTT
Organism: Zea mays; assembly: GCF_902167145.1. NCBI lineage: Eukaryota > Viridiplantae > Streptophyta > Magnoliopsida > Poales > Poaceae > Zea > Zea mays. Next base: position 28,134,217 of record NC_050098.1, on the reverse strand, counting down.
GAATGTCCAACACAAACAATTGGACTAATTAGTTTGCTCTAGATTACATGTTCTACAGGTGCCAAAGATTCAACTCAAAACCAATAAAAAGAACAAGACAGGGTTCAAAAGAAAGGAGCAAAGAGAAACCGAAGTGCTCCCTGGTATGGCGCACCGGACTGTCCGGTGTGCCACCGGACAGTGTCCGGTGCACCAGGGAGGATTGTCTTCAAACTCTTCACCTTCGGGTTTCTCAGGCGCAGCCCACTATAATTCACCGGACTGTCCGGTGCACCACCGGACAGTGTCCGGTGCTCAAGAGTGAAGCGGCTCTGAACTGGCCGGCTTCGGGAAAATGGGAGGTCGCTCCGCTAAAATTCACTGGACTGTCCGGTGTACACCGGACTGTCCGGTGTGCCAGCGGAGCAACGGTCATCTGCGCGCAACGGTCGACTCTGCAAAGTGTACAGTTGAATTCAGAGTGTCAGAGCAGAAGTCAGAGGGGCACCGGACTGTCCGGTGCTGCACCGGACTGTCCGGTGCCACATGAGGACAAAGCCTCCAACGGTCGACCAGCTCCAATCTCAACGGATAGGATGACGTGGCTGGCGCACCGGACATGTCCGGTGTGCACCGGACTGTCCGGTGCACCCATCGCCAGCAGCTTCTCCAACGGCTACAAAATTGGAAGGTGGCTATAAATACCACCCCAACCGGCCACTTCAAGGTGTGGGAGCCCAAGCAACATTCCAAGTCATCTAGTTGACATACTCAAGCCCTCCCAACCACATATATTCATTGATCCATCCTATACACAAGATTTAGACCACTACAACCAACACAAGTGCCACAAAAGAGAGAGCAAGCAAAAGAGAGCTACTCATTTGAGTTTAGCACTAGTGCCTTGTGAGATTCATCGAAAGATAGTGTGTGCTTCTTCTTTGTGTTCATTTGCGCGTGGAGTTTTGACTCCCATTGAACTTCCTCCAAAGTTTTGGAGGCTTGTAAAAGCTAGCAAGAGACACCAAAGATTGTGGTGGTCCTTGTGGGATTGAGAGTGATCCTTGAGAAGAAGAAGAGCTCACCGATCCTTGTGTGATCGGGGGAGAGAGGGAAAGGGTTGAAAAAGACCCGTCCTTAAGTGGACTCCTCAACGGGGACTTGGCCTTCGAGGGCCGAACCTCGGTAAAACAAACCACTCGTGTCCATTGTGTTTATTGCTTGTGATTTGTTTGTTTTCCCTTGCTCTAAGTTTTCTTGCACCTTTATTTGCTAATATCATTTGGTGTTGCTTCAAGTTAAATTCTCATTTAGTGAAGCAACACATTGCAAGAAAGAACTTGTCCTAGTGCTCTTCTCATCTAAGGCTTCTTGCTTTATAACTTACTAGTTGAATTGATTTATCACTCCCGCATTATTTAGCAATACCCTTTTCAAGCAAGAACTTAGTTTCTATTCTCCGATATTTGTATATCTTGTTCTAACCACTAATCAAGGAATCTAGTTGGGGGATAAAGTCTCAATTTTCAGGTTCCGCCTATTCACCCCCCCCCTCTAGGCGACTTTCACACTCAAACCCCTAGAATGACTAATGAATTGAAGCTGAGCACTTCGAGACTTCCACCATACTTCAAAAGAGTCTTCTTGCTGCGGCACAAGGATTTGAAGCCCCATAGCATGCAGGAGCTGAATTGTTTGGCAGAGATACAGGAAGCTAGCAAGTGCTCAATCACCTCCTCTTGTTGGTCAGGATGAGGGAGGCCACACCTAGCCAGCCGGTCTGCGGTCCATATATGAGTACCAGGGGATTCTAGCCCGAGGATAATACTTTAAGATAAGACATCATGGATCCCTTTAGGACTAGTTTGGTGACTGTTGGTGCCTTTTTGGGGGCGCCAATCAATCAATACGAACCGGCGGCGGTGCTCTCTGGTCAGGCGCGGACGGTCCGCGACACAGGGCCAGACGGTCCGTGACCTGGCGCGAGGCTAGGGTTCCCTGCCTGACGACCGGACAGTCCGCGCCCTAGGGCCGGATGGTCCGCGACCTGGTGACAGGGTCGTTTTCCTCCTCCTTGCTGGAATCTAGATCTCGTCCCCTGGGGGAAAAGAACTTAAGGTGCTCTGGGTCGATAGGTCACCCGGAGCGTCCCCAGACGACGTGGAGCCGCCTAGGAATTAAGAGATCAATTCGAGGAAGAGGTCTTGGATGGACAACTAGATCTTGCCCCCCGGGAGGGGTGAGATCCTAGGGTTGTCTTGGGATCAGCAGGCCACCCAAGACGGATCTAGACGACGTAGAGTCGAATAGGTATGGAGGTGGATATATGGAAGACTACAACTAGAACTATGCTACATCTACTCCTAGGGCAGGAAAAGTAAATAAGGTAATTGGTTCGATTGGAATGTGTTCGGGGGTTCTCAATCGGTCGTACCCCTTTATATTTATAGGGGAGGAGGTCTGGACCTTTTCCTAAGAGATAGCCAACAAACTCCCACGTGATTAGATGGATAACCACGCACGAGATAAGGATAAACATCCGAGTTAATCTAATCTCGGGACATGCGGACCGTCCGGGCCCAAGGGCCGGACCGTCCGCTCATTTTGGTGTCCAACATATGCCCCCCTGCCTTTTGGTGGAGCTTGGCGAACCAAAAGCATCAGCGAAAACTTCGGAAACAATTGACCTCATGAGCTTTTGTTCCCGAAGTAAGGACTCAGCTCGATGCAAGTCATCGGCTCTTACGATCAGATAATATAAATACTTGATAGAACTTTAATGCACAGAGGCCGTTTAGGATCGCATCCTCTTCGGCCATGTCTACCTGACCAACCTGTCAATAGGCAAAAACTTGTGGTGCCCTCCAGCCCAAATAAGCAAACGGATTGGGCCAGTAATACGAATTCATCGCCGTACCACCCCACACATGAGCAGGACAACATATCGGCGATGGATAGAACGGGACGCACCATGCTATCCCCGGAGGCGATCTTGGTTGTGCTACCCTTTGGGTCCGTTTAGTCGGCTTTTGCTTTCGCACAGGTCGCCCTTTTGACTTCGTTTGTTTTATTGGCCAGTTGTGTGGAACGACCTTCTTCATATATTTGGCAAGCAACTGACCAAAAGTAGGGTCGACTCTACTGAGTCGTCTAGACGTCTTAGTAGTGTTTTGTTTCCTAACACTTGTGTTGGAACGTTGTGGTCCGATGGTCTGAGGTTGATGCTTCTGACCATCTGCAGACCGTCCGGCCATCATAGCCGGACTGTACGCGCCTGTCTCAGACTGCTCGGCCTTAGTACCCGGATCGTCCGGCGTACGCAGGACATGTGACCGTGATCGGGTGTCCGATCGCGCTTGCCCCCCGGTGCCTCCGGTCTTTCTTTTGTCCGGAGCCTTCAGAGTAACCATTCTGTGTGACATATTTGGTGTGCGAGGATCACCAATGACGATATTTTTATTTTTACTTTTTTCGGCCGCACAAGGCCGAATTATGGCCTTTTTGCTCGTTGGCTCTAAAGTGGTGACAGGAACAGGTGGTCTGTCAATTTTCACCTCTTTTTGAAACCTCAACCGACCTTCATTTATAGCCGATTGTATTTGCCAACGGAAGACGGCACAATCATTGGTGTTGTGGAGAAAGGAGTCATGCCATTTGCAATAAATGCGCCCTTTTAATTGTTCAACCGGAGGAATTATATGTGACAATTTAATATTACCATGTTTAAGCAACTCATCAAATATTTTATCACATTTAGTAATATTAAATGTGAACTTAACTTTTTCCTTTTGTGTCGAGTGCGGGTGAGAGCGAACAGAAGGTTTGGCCTTAGTGGGCAAAACAAGCTCAGGGACATGTGACTTTTTTAGTTCTTGGGGCTTGGGTGGCCGATTATATTTATGTCGGCCTTCCGCACTAGGCGGATCACAGGTGACTGCTGGTGCTCCGGACGGTCCGACCTGCACAGTCAGACGGTCTGCGTGTGGATCAGACGGTCCGGTACTATCCTCGGACTGTCCGGTCACGTCAGGCAACACCTGTGACCCTTATGGTGGGCTCTGTGTAACTCCGGACTATCTAGCGTAGGGTGCCGAACGGTCTGACCTTGAGCACCTTGATCTTTTTATCCGCCACCCTGAGCACCTGATCTTTTTGTCGTTGGACCTCCTCGTCTATTTTCTTCATGTCATCTTTTAATCTTTTATGCTCAGCGACAGATAAATTAGTCAGCCTTGTGCTGCTGTTTGGAGAAGCCCTGTTGAGATCTTTAGAATCGGCCATATAAGCCTGATTTTGTAGATCTTAAACCTCGTCCCTAGTGGAGTCGCCAAAAGTATGTTGGTGCCTTTTTGGGGGCGCCAATCACTCAATACGAACCGGCGGTGCTCTCTGGTCAGGCACGGACGGTCCGCGGCATAGGGCCAGACGGTCCACGACCTGGCGCGAGGCTAGGGTTCCCTGCCTGACGACCGGACAGTCCGCGCCCTAGGGCCAGACGGTCCGCGACCTGGTGACAGGGTCGTCTTCCTCCTCCTTGCTGGAATCTAGATCTCGTCCTTTAGGGGGAAAAGATCTTAAGGTGCTCTAGGTCGATAGGTCACCCGGGGCGTCCCCAGACGACGTGGAGCCGCCTAGGAATTAAGAGATCAATTCGAGAAAGAGGTCTTGGATGGACAACTAGATCTTGCCCCCCGGGAGGGGTGAGATCCTAGGGTTGTCTTGGGATCGGCAGGCCACCCAAGGCGGATCTAGACGACGTAGAGTCGAATAGGGATGGAGGTGGATATGTGGAAGACTACAACTAGAACTATGCTACATCTACTCCTAGGGCAGGAAAAGTAAATTAGGTAATTGGTTCGATTGGAATGTGTTCGGGGGTTCTCAATCGGCCGTACCCCTTTATATTTATAGGGTAGGAGGTCTGGACCTTTTCCTAAGAGATAGCCAACAAACTCCCACTTGATTAGATGGATAACCACGCACGAGATAAGGATAAACATCCGAGTTAATCTAATCTCGGGACACGCGGACCGTCCGGGCCCAAGGGCCGGACCGTCCGCTCATTTTGGTGTCCAACAGTGACATAGGAATTAGAGAGGATCTATAGTGAAGAAAACTCATTGTTATTCAAAACTGAATAACAATAGATTTGGATCTCTTCTAATTTTTTTTGTCATCAAACCAGCCTTCAAGGGCTTGTTCTGTTGCATCCTGATCGGAGGGTCTTGAAACTTGAAAGGGATTAAATACCTTCGTAATTAAAATTGAATAGAAGGGGATTTAATACCATCAATTCTTTTCGATCCAAACGCAACGAACAAGGACTAAGTCGATAGCCTACGTGGAATAAGTAATAGACGCTGATTGCTTCCTATCGGCTCCTCAGTCGTCGATTGAAGCCCCGTCGACCATTTACACCACGTTTGGTTGGGGAGCCAACTGGGATGGAGCGACTCCATTTCAGTTTCTTAGAATTAAGCCATTTCATTCTGTGTTTGGCAAGCAGAACAGAACCGCTCCATTTTTTGTTTGGTTGAAGAGTAGAATAGAGCGGAGCCGCTCTGTTTATTGTTTGGTTAGAGAGTCATATGACTGTTGAGTGGAGGAGAGGGATGAGAGCGCTCGCATCCGGTCATTTTGGTGGAGCGAGAACATCACAAATATTTGTTATTTATAGACTTTAGGAGCCGCTCCACTCTCCTCCATGGTAACCAAACATCAAAAAAATAAGAATGGAAGGAGAAATACTTAATAATTTTACAATAATTTTACCAATATGTTAATAATTTTACAATACTCGTTCCATTCTCCTCCGCTCTTCAACCAAACAAACCATTAATTACCAATAGGTTAATAATTTTACAATAACCCTATTAAAAGCACTAAATCTATAATTAATTTTAAATATTTTTTTAAAATGAGTTAGTAGAGAGTCGTTTCAATCATATAGAAATATTTATTGGTAGCACTTTACAAAGTGCTTGGAAGGAGAAAGATAAAAAGAAGACGGAAAGACAAAACCATGGCACCTACTAATGACCGAATTTACAAATATGGCCGGGAATGGAACGAATTTACAAATATGGCCGGGAATGGAACGGTTTAATTTCTTAATTAACGATTGTTAGCCATAAAAGTATGGTTGAATTTGACTAACAATATGAATCCAATGGTTTATAAGTGACAGTGGGATCAGGTAGAATTGGTAGTGGGGATTAGTTTTTCAAGTGATGTTTGATAAGAGCGCAAGGACAGGAATACAATCTGGACCTTAGTTTTTGGTGCATTGCATTTTGCATTCACCCAGTTCTCCTAGAGGAAGGCCTACCAAGCACGGATTGAAATTTCGGGGCCTGAAAAGTGGTATGGCACTAAGGCCCATGAGGCCGAGCGTCAGCTCGATCACTGGCGCAACCCACACAAAATTGGCCTCCTCACAGCTTCTGCATTTCTAGGTACAATTATTTTTTTGATGTTAATTTCTAGCTACAATTATCAATATCGGAAACAATTAGCTGCGACAGCAACAACAGTGCAACGACAAAAAGGTAAACCCCCCCTCTCTCGCTCGTAATGAAACCAATGTTTCGAATTATTAACAGTTTCTGCATTTCTAGCTACAATTATCAATATCGGAAACAATAGCTGCGATTGTGGCAACAACAGTGCAACGACAAAAGGTAGACACCCCCCCTTCTCGCTCATAATGAAACCAATGTTTCGAATTATTATTACAAGCCTCTCCTAACGAACCCTGCACTCGATATAACCAAAATCTAGCATAACCCTGGTGCAAAACTGCAAATGGTAGAAGATGATAGCATTTGAGGCCTTGTTTGGATAATCTTGGATTGGAGTGGATTGAGGTGGTATAAGGTGTATTGAAGTGTAATATGAACTAATTTCTCTTTCAATCCCTAAAATACACTTCAATCCACTTCAATCCCTCTTTATCCAAACAAGGCCTGATGGAAAGATGAGTAACCTAAGTTAGAGGTGTGTATATACTGTAATGGGTCATGGGCTGAACGCTGGCCCATCAAGTAAAAAAGAATGGTGGCTCGTGGCTGTTCCTGAATCAACTTCAACATCTCAAAGCCGGGAAAGACTAACCACTCACCCTGTTTGTGATAGCTCCACGGTCAGACAAAAATTGCACCGTTAATCCTTACTCTTCAAGACTTGGGGTTCAGCACGCACGGAGACGGAGCAACCAAGTTCGTATCAGGGTGAAAATCCTGGCAGCAATCTGACATGCGTACAGAACAAACCCAACACGTCTCAGCCAGTCAGCCTACCCAGGGCCATACACTATAAAATGTTTCTGTCATAGCACGAACAACTAACGACGAACTACCACTGATAACACAGGACAAAAGCACCCGTGGAACATCACTTGCCATCAGATCATGCAGGGATCAGCAGCACAAGATCGGTTCTTTGTTTATGCATATTCTGCCATAGCTTACACTACCGAAATCCATGGATTTGACGAGTGCTCGGCACTTTGCCGAGTACTTTTGTCGGATACTCGGCAAAAAAAGCTTTGCCGAGTGCCGCACTCGGCAAAGTCCTGCTCTTAGTAAACAAAACGTTCATCGAGAGTAGGACTCTCGGCACAGAAATACACTCGGCGAAAGTGACGTTCGGCAAAGGGTCGTCAGCGACCGTCTAAAGCTGACGGCCGTTAACCTTTGCCGAGTGTCATCTTTAAACACTCGGCAAAGTATATTTTTTTTTTCATTTTCCAACCAAACTTTTTATGGTATGTTACTACACTATGTAGACCTACATGTACTATTTTGGCACAATTATAAATGTGTTTTCTATAACTATTGGATTTAGTTCGGCTAATGGAATTTTATTAGGAGCAGTTTTAGCTCTATTTATAGTTTCCCAACCCTAATCTTCATCTCTTTTCAGCTCTACATCGTCTTGAGGCCCTTTGCGTGGCCTGACAACTCTAAGTAACCCAAGATCCTTCCTCCTCGACAGATTCCTCCTAGGAGATAGGATCTGAGTATTCTCGGAGGTCTTTGTGCCACCGTGAACAGTGTGTCGGCCAACCGCGAACAGTCCGGCCACCAGGGCCGGACAGTCCATTGCTCAGCAGAAAAGTCCCCAAGACCCTGTTTCTCTCGTGCAGGCCTTAGGAATTATTAGTGTTTGGTCCCAAAAGATGCAAGTATGTGCTTTACACTATGTGTGTACATTAGAAGGGGTTTTTATTCTCTAGATTAAAGATGGCAACGAGACCCATTACCTGACGGGTAATTACTCCATTAGGGACGTGTTTGGTCTTTGGTTGCAATTTTATACCCGCGAATTGTTAATGAGAGAAAAAGAGGACCCAATGGGTAGAACGGGTATGTGTATGTACTCATTAAACCCATATCCATGCACCCATGGGTATAAAATACCCGGAATATAGTCAACAATTCACTAAAACTTTATCCTAGATCAATGATTTGTCTTAGGCTCCTTACTCCCGAGTACAACTACATGCTACATAGCCCTTGAGACACATGAGAGCAGTAGGTAGACAACCAGCCAAAACAATAAAACACATCAAGTCTCCAAGCTTTTGCGATGCAACTATTCGTTAATGCGCAATCCAAGCGACCAAGCTGCACGCAGGCACGCGACACACCCACACCTGGAAGATGGAAGACGGAAGGCCGAACGTTGCCGCTCGACGCTCATCATTCGCCATAAACTAAGTTGGTCAGACAAGCGTAGCTCCACCACTCTAGATGGGTATGGGTACCCATCGGGTGTAGAATACCTGATAGGTCCAGGTATGGGTGTGGAATTGTACCCGTGCATGGGTACGCGTATTGTAGCGGAGAGTTAACGTGCTAGGTCTAGGGTAGCAAAACCCGGCGAGTCTTTATCCTATTGCCATCCACTAGCAGAAAAGAGCTCTAAGCTAGCGGTACGCACAAATTTTTACTGGCGGTTTCAATTACCGCGCGTTAGTAAAAATAAACATGTTTTCTTTGGTTGGGAAGTCCAAGAAATCATCAACCTCAATCGTAACGATTTTCGAATTTTAACTTATATAATTCATGTTTCGTCTATTCACCCCTTTTGATTACTTCACGTAATCAGTTTCCTTTGGTTGCTTTCCTTATGGAATTGGTCATATAGAAATTAAATTACTTTTTTTCATATTTTAGTTTCCAAATTTATCTATATTCGGCATGGATTCTTTGCTTTACCAAATTTAGTTGTGTATTAAATCGTCTTCACTATGGATTATTCATTATTTACTCATATTCAATATGGATTCTTTGATTTAATATAGATCATTAGATTATCATAAAATTCAATAGTATATGTTCATTTTCTTTTATCATTTTTGGTCTTAGTTAAAATATAGAACATTAGATCATCAAAAAATCCAATACTGTATTAAACATGGATATGGACTGACGGCTCAGGCTGCAACCCTGGTCCATCTCATCGAGTTTCCATGACCCAAATAGTTGAATGACAATTAGTACTGATGAAAAGTTGACAGTAGGAACATATCTAGCACACAAACAAAAGCGTATGAGGGGTATCTTATCGGCTGCATTTGACATAACATTTGAGTCATGGGTACTGAAGCATTTGAGTGATCTGGACCTGTGAATCGACTAGGTAATTTTTGTTGTACTTTCGGCCATTATAGCTCTATTATTGGTGCTTATACTAATTTGAGATATTTTGCAATTGTAACCGGAGGAATGGTGTGATGGTTGGCTCTTTTGTGTTTCTTCTAGGTTGATGCATTACTGTTCATGGAGATGGATGGTGGTTGATGCATGATAATTCATGGATATGACTCATTTTGTTAATGTTTACATAATCTTGTTTATCAATGTGAATCTTTAATGGCACTGTTATGTGGACATGTAATGGCGCCGTTATGAACATTGAATTTGAGACTTCAGGACTTGTAATGGGGCTGTTATGAAAATTGTTGTTCAGTTATATGTGTTGCTGCAATAGTTCTTTTCCACCTTTTTACTGCTACTGTTCAACAGTTCTGTTCCAGCAGCTTTGGAAGCGAAATGCAACTCAGATAGCACTAACAGTAAAAAAGTGTTCCGGTTCTGTTCCGTCAGCAGAAAGTTAGACCGTATCTAGCAGTTTATCCATAGTTTATTCAAAAACATTATTTTACACTGTAGACTGTACTGTTCATAGAGTGAGATTTAAATATGAATATATAAATGTGTAAGCTGCTAGAGATAGTTTTAGACGATAAACCAAATAACTACCATACTTTTATAGACATGCCTAATCTTAGGCGTAGTAGCAATCTAAACAACAACCATACAATTATAGGTGTACCTAAACTTAGACATGATGATAAACTGAACACCTACTTATTTTTTAGGCGTCTTATGCAGTCACATGTGTGACAAAGTGCTAATCTTAGACGTGGCAGCTTAGACTCATAACCAAACATGTCGTGACTCAGCCTCAACTCTGGCTTGTGACCGAGCCCACCTAACCATCCCCTCCCGAGTCCGCCCAGCCAGCATGAGAATTATTAGCATTCTTGTATAACTATGATAGATAATTTCACAAATCATACATTTTTCTTTTTTATTTCGTTAAATGAGTCTTACACAGCTAAAGTCTTGCACAATGTGGCCAGGTCGTTACATCCACATAAACTGAAAATGCTGCAGAAATATTTTTGAAAGAGTAGACAAGGTCATATAGAATTCTTTTTAAACGGACCAGACAAAATTTGCTGATTATATTAAAAAAGAGAAACCCAGACTAGGCATTGATCTAGTTTAAAGGAAAACCGGGTCCAAAACCTATACATGGCACACACAAACAACCCAGACAACAACAACCGCACACAATGGTGATCCTGAGGCATAGTTGCCGAGTTCAACACAAATGACGAGCAGCTCTGACTTTCCAAGACGGGCACCACACATGACCAAAGGAAACACGACGACCACTACAAACACCAACACAGGAGAAGTAAGACTGCAGCACGTCGTCGTTGCCAAGCCACGAGACACCCCACTCGAGTCAGCACCGATTATTCACAAGCGAGACTTTCAAAGCCTTGATCCTCTGTCCCGCCTCCGCCAAATGCCTCACCAACGAAGCAAACCAGCCCACGAAGAAGGGGGTCACCCCACTTCAGCATTGCCGAGCCAAATCCTCTGACGTAGCAACTTCGACTTCACGAAGCAAGTCCCCACCTCCACACACAAACCGAGTCCCCAAAGACGAAAGCAACCATCGAAGGCGACGACGCGGCTGAGACAAACTTCAGTAGCGACGCCTTCAAGAAGCTAGTGACGTTGGGGATACCATCGTCGCCGGTCCAAGATGGACCTGGCTTTCGTCCACGGAAGACAGTGCTCGGGAACACGACGCCCTCAATAGGGGAAGCGACACCTACGGGCGTCGTTGTCGCCAAGGCTTTTGCCCAGGAAAACTCCTAGCACAACGCCTTGCCAGGACCCAGAGACTGTTGGATCTTTTATGGGTTTGGCCCATTTATTGAATAAACTCTATGGTGTGTAATGGTAGAGAATACCAATAGTACCACATTGGAAGTCTAAGGGTCTTTTGACTTGACTTATATGGTGGAAATTATTCCACCTAACTTGAGAAGTCAAGAAAGGGACAAGGGCGTGCCACACGCGCGCGCGCGCCGCCGCCGCCGCCGGGCCGGGCGTGGCGTGGCGTGGCAGGCAGGCAGGCAGGCAGGCAGGCGAGCGGGCGTGGTGTGGTTGTGTTAATTTTTAGCACTCACTATCCGCGTAAACCTTTCAGTTGCCTGTCTCTTCGTCAGCTGCATGCGAGACTCTTGTCCTTCAGCTGCCTGTCCCTTGGCGTGCAGTCCCTTCTCCTTCAGCTTCCCTCTGCGAGAGGTTAAATAGAGGAGACCCCTGGCACTTAGTACACGCGAATAGAACCACCATTTCAGAGTCACAACCCAGCCGCAAGTGAGAGTGTTCCCATCTCGTGACTCTGCACGCACGGAGAAGCGAGAGGGCAGGTGCCTCCGGAGCCCTTGCCGTTCGAGACCTTGCACGGGGGATCGGCAATTAGTTTTTTGGGGAGCGTCTACGCGACTGCCCAAAACGTCTTCTTCCTGGCGATATGACAAGGGAAGCTGGACAAGGATCTGGATCATCAGAGCGTATGGGAGGGTATGATCAGTTTATTTCCCTACTGTTTTGCGTTCTGCAGATTACATATGTTTCATATATTCATCTCTGTTGTTTTATATGTAGTCATGTATTTATCTCTTCTGTTCTGTCATTTTATAATATGTTATATCTGTTTGTTTTAGTTTTAGTCATGCTGTTTATATTGCTATCTACTTATTTTTAGTTGTTCCGTAACAAGTCATGAACAATGTTTATATACTTATTATATTTATATGATTCATATGCTCTATGTTCTCTTGATCCATATTGGTATGGATCAATTTGAAATCACGATTTCTATGGTTAATTATTTGTTATATGTCATCATCATAATGTTAATTTATGGAATTAAAATGGTACGGAAAATGCCTATATTTCTAACAATCCAAAAACCTAATGTTAGGCATTTTTCTGTCAGAGGTTTTGCTGCTGTGCTAAAGCCTAATCCTTTTGATGGTAAAAATTTCTTGATATGGAAAGCTAAGATAGAATTGTGGCTTACTGCAATGTCTTGTTTTCATGCCGCTGAGGGCAAGCTATCAACTTACCTCCTGAGGATGAGGCTAAGTTTAAGGCTGAAGACAACCTCTTTCAAGGAGCAGTAATTAGTGCACTAGATACTAAATTCTAGAAAAGCTATATCATCCTTCCTACAGGGAAAGAGTTGTGGGATGCACTTGTTGGAAAGTTTGGAGTAACTGACGCTGGTAGCGAGCTGTATCTCATGGAGCAGCTGTATGACTACAAGATGATTGAGAACCGATCTGTAGTGGAACAGGCTCATGAGTTTCAGGCACTAGCTAAGGAACTCGAACTTTTTCCTTGTCCTTTGCCTAACAAGTTTGTGGCTGGCGGTATAATCGCCAAGTTGCCACCTTTTTGGAAGGACTTTGCTACCTCTCTCAAACATAAGAGACAAGAGTTCAATGTGGAAGAACTCATTGGTACTCTTGATGTTGAGGAAAGGGCTAGAACAAAGGACAGTGGAAAAAGTGTTGAGACCTCTACTGCTAATGTGGTGCAGAAGAGAAACTTCTGCAAGTTTAATAAGAAGAAAAACCAGAACAAACAAGAGAATGCAAATAAACCTGTTCAAACAGCACAATTTAAAAATAAGAACAACAATAACAAGGGAAAGGGAGGATGCTTTGTCTGTGGCAGTGATCAACATTGGGCAAGAGAGTGCCCTGATCGCAAGTTCACTCAAGACAAGAAATCAGCTAATGTTGTTACCACTGAAACTGAAGGTGGAACATCTGGGTATGGTAATTCTTTACCATTTGTTCTTTCAGTCTGTAATTCACCTGAGTGGTGGATGGACAGTGGTGCAAACATTCATGTGTGTGCTGATGCCTCTATGTTCACTTCCTATCAGGTCGGGAGGTCTGGCGCCTTGTTAATGGGAAATGGGTCACATGCTCATGTTCTTGGTGTTGGTACAGTCATTCTGAAGTTTACTTCGGGAAAGACGGTGCCATTGAAGAGCGTGCAGCATGTGCCCTCTATCAAGAAGAATCTCGTTAGTGCTTCGATGCTATGTCGAGATGGATATAAAGTTGTTCTTGAGTCTAATAAATGTGTTGTGTCGAAACATGGTACTTTTGTTGGTAAAGGATATGACTGTGGAGGCTTGTTCCGCTTATAACTGCATGATGTGTGTAATAAACTGGTGAATTCTGTTCATTTTTCTGATGAGTCAGATTTATGGCATTCATGTTTTTGTCATGCAAGCTTTGGCTGTCTAATGCGGTTAGCAAATCTAAATCTAATTCCTAAATTTAACTTGGTCAAAAAGTCTAAGTGCCATGTGTGTGTTGAATCAAAACAACCCCGCAAGCCTCACAAGGCTACTGAGGCGAGGAGTTTGGCACCTCTAGAACTTGTTCATTTTGATCTGTGCGAGATGAATGGAATTTTGACCAAAGGTGGTAAAAGATACTTTCTCACTTTTATAGATGACTCCACTAGATTTTGCTATGTGTATCTCTTAAAAACAAAAGATGAAGCATTCAATTATTTTAAGACCTATAAAGCTGAAGTTGAGAACCAACTTGAGAGGAAAATAAAACAGTTAAGGTCTGATCGAGGTGGAGAATATTTCTCTAATGTGTTCGATGAGTTCTGCGTGGAACATGGTATTATTCATGAGAGGACACCGCCATTCTCACCACAATCCAATGGGATTGCTGAAAGGAAAAACCACACTCTAACAGATTTGGTGAATGCCATGTTGAGTACAGCGGGATTATCCAAGGCATGGTGGGGTGAGGCGATTTTGACAGCATGTCATGTCTTGAATAGAGTTCCAACAAAGAACAAAGAGATCACACCATTCGAGGAATGGGAAAAGAGAAGATTAAATCTCTCATATTTGCGCACTTGGGGTTGCTTGGCTAAAGTGAATGTGTCAATCAACAAAAAGCGTAAACTTGGGCCTAAAACTGTTGATTGTGTATTCCTTGGGTACTCTTTTCACAGCACTGGGTATAGGTTCTTAATTATAAAATCTGATGTGCCTAATATGTATGTTGATACTATCATGGAATCAAGAGACGCAACATTTTTTGAGAATGAGTTTCCCATGAAGAATACACCTAGTGATACAAGTCATGAGACTATAATTCCCCATGAGCACGAACTGTCGATTCCTATAGATCATGCTGAGGATTCTCACGTGCACATCCCTGAGGAGGATGACACTATAGTCTCTCGAAATAGCAAGAGACAGAGGGTTGCAAAATCCTTTGGTAATGACTTTATAGTGTACCTTGTGGAAGACACACCAACTACCATTAGTGAGGCATATTCCTCTCCTGATGCTAACTTATGGAAGGAAGCAGTAAGGAGTGAGATGGAATCTATTATGTCTAATGGAACTTGGGAGGTCGTTGACCGTCCTTATGGTTGTCAACCTATAGGATGCAAATGGATCTTCAAGAAAAAGCTTAGGCCTGATGGTACAATTGAGAGGTACAAGGCAAGGCTTGTGGCCAAAGGATATATCCAAAAAGAGGGTAAAGATTTCTTCGATACCTACTCACCAGTGGCTCGATTGACTATGATTTGCACATTAATAGCCGTGGCAGCCTCTTATGGTCTTATCATTCATCAGATGGATGTTAAGACAGCTTTCCTAAATGGAGAGTTGGATGAGGAGATCTATATGGATCAGCCAGAAGGGTTCATCGCGGATGGTCAAGAGAACAAGGTGTGCAGGTTGATAAAATCATTGTATGGCCTAAAACAAGCACCTAAGCAATGGCATGAAAAGTTTGATAATACTCTTACAACTGCTGGCTTTGTTGTAAATGAATCTGACACATGTGTGTATTATCGGTATGGTGGGGGTGAGTCTGTTATGCTGTGCCTTTATGTTGATGACATCTTGATCTTTGGATCAAATCTCAATGTGATTGAGGAAGTTAAAAGTCTTCTATCAAGCAATTTTGAGATGAAAGATTTGAGAGAGGCTGATGTCATTCTAAACATCAAGCTTGTTAGAGAAGCTGATGGTGGGGTAACTTTATTGCAATCCCATTATTTGGAAAAGGTATTGAGTCGCTTTGGTTTTAGTGACTGTGATCCTGCTCCAACACCTTATGACCCTAGTGTGCTATTGAGAAAGAATTGGAGAATAGCAAGGGATCAATTGACATACTCCCAGATCATTGGCTCGCTCATGTACCTTGCAAGTGCAACAAGGCCAGACATCTCTTATGCTGTGAGTAAGCTAAGTCGGTTTGTGTCGAAACCAGGAGATGATCACTGGCGTGCTCTTGAGAGAGTGTTGCGGTATTTGAAAGGTACTATGACATACGGTATTCATTATACCGGAAACCCAAAAGTGCTGGAAGGCTATTGTGATGCCAACTGGATTTCTGATGCTGATGAGCTTTATGCTACAAGCGGATATGTGTTTCTGTTTGGAGGTGGTGCTGTTTCCTGGAAGTCTTGCAAGCAGAGTATCTTAACGAAGTCTACAATGGAAGCAGAACTCGCAGCATTAGACACTGCTGGGGCTGAGGCCGAGTGGCTTCGTGATTTCCTATTGGACTTACCGGTAGTTGAAAAACCGATACCGGCTATCTCCATGAACTATGACAATCAAACTGTGATTACAAAGGTTAACAGTTCTAGGAATAACATGAAGTCTACAAGGCATGTTAAGAGAAGATTGAAATCTATCAGAAAGCTGAAAGACTCCGGAGTTATAACTGTGGATTATGTCCACACATCGAATAATCTTGTCGGCGTTTCGACCCTGGGGGGTCCCTGGACCGATGAGTGAATTGTCGCCGCGTGTCCCAGCCCAGATGGGTCGGCGCGAAACGGAGCACGAAGAGGGGAAGAGAACATGCAAAGGGGAATCCCACGGCCTTCGTGTTGCCCTGCGCCCAGGTCGGGTGCGCTTGCAGTAGGGGGTTACAAGCGTCCGTGTGGGAGAGAGCGAGAGCCTTACGCGCCGGCCCGTTCTCTCGCGCGGCCAACCTTCTCGTACGAGAGCCCTGGACCTTCCTTTTATAGGCGTAAGGAGAGGGTCCAGGTGTACAATGGGGGGGTGTAGCAGTGTGCTAACGTGTCTAGCAGAGAGGAGCTAGAGCCCTAAGTACATGCCGTTGTGGCGGTCGGAGAGGTTTTGGCACCCTGTTCATGTGATGTCGTGGCCGTCGGAGGAGAGCTGGAGCCCTACGGAAGGACAGCTGTCGGGGCTGTCGAATCCTTGCTGACATCTCCTTGCTTCCGTAAGGGGCTGAGAGCCACCGTCGTCATGGAGCACGCAGGGCGCCATCATTATTTGTTTACCGGGGCGAGCCAGATGGGACGCCGGTCTTGTTCCCCATAGCCTGAGCTAGCTAGGGGTAGGGTAATGATGCCCCCCTGTGACGTGGTCGGTCTGAGCCCTAGGTCGGGCGAGGCGGAGGCTCCTCCGAGGTCGAGGTCGAGTCCGAGCCCCGGGTCGGGCGAGGCGGAGACCGTCTTCCGAGGCCAAGGCTGTGTCCGAGCCCTGGGGTCGGGCGAGGCGGAGTTCGTCGTCCAGCGTCGAGGTTGAGCCCGAGCCCTGGGGTCGGGCGAGGCGGAGACCGTCTTCCGAAGCCGAGGCTATATCCGAGCCCTGGGGTCGGGCGAGGCGGAGTCCGTCGTCTTCTGAGTCATGGTTGAGCCCGAGCCCTGGGGTCGGGCGAGGCAAAGTCCATCTTCTGAGGCCGAGATGGGGGCCGAGCCCTGGGGTCGGGTGAGGCGGAGCTTCCTATATGGCGCCCGAGGCTAGACTTAGCTGCTATCAGCCTCACTCTGTCGAGTGGCACAACAGTCGGAGCGATGCGGTCGACGCTATTCTCCTGTCAGGTCGGTCAGTGGAGCGGCGAAGTGACTGCGGTCACTTCGGCTCTGTCTACTGGAGCGCGCGTCAGGATAATGTGTCAGGCGATCCTTGCATTAAATGCTCCTGCGATACGGTCGGTTGGCGTGGAGATCTGGCCAAGGTTGCTTCTCTGCGAAGAGTGGGCCTCGGGCGAGCCGAAGGTGTGTCCGTTGCTTGAGGGGGGCCTCGGGCGAGACGTGAATCCTTCGGGGTCGGCTGCCTTTGCCCGAGGCTGGGCTCGGGCGAGGCGAGATCGTGTCCCTTGAGTGGACTGAGCCTTGACCTTAATCGCGCCCATCAGGCCTTTGTAGCTTTGTGCTGATGGGGGTTACCAGCTGAGATTAGGAGTCTTGGGGGTACCCCTAATTATGGTCCCCGACAGTAGCCCCTGAGCCTCGAAGGGAGTGTTGATACTCGCTTGGAGGCTTTTGTCGCACTTTTTTGCAAGGGGACCGGCCTTTCTCGGTTGCGTTTCGTTCCGGTGGGTGCGCGCGAGCGCACCCGCCGGGTGTAGCCCCCGAGGCTTCGAAGGAGTGGTTTGACTCCTTCGAGGTCTTAGCACGTTTTGTGATGCCTCGGCCGGTCTAGTTGTTCCCTCATTCGAACTGGCCGTAGCCCGGGTGCATAGTCGAGTCCCAAGTTCTCGGGCTGGTATGTTGACGCTGTCAACGGTTTGGCCGGAGCCGGGTTTGCGAGAGCAGCCCCCGAGCCTCCGCACAGAGCCAGAGGACGGTTAAGGACAGACTCGGCTTTTTTCATACGCCCCTACGTCGCCTTTCCGCAAGGAGGAGGGGGGAAAGCGCCATGTTGCCCTCGGAGGGCGCCGAACATGGTGTCTCCAGTGAGTTGCTAACGGGTAATCCGAGTGGACGCCCATGCCCCATTCGTTAGGGGTCGGCTAGTGGCCCGGAGGCGCGCTCCAAAAGTACCTGCGGGTGATTTGCCGGACCGGGTCCCCTTTTGACGGGGTCCGAGGGCTCGATGCCTCCCTCTGGTGGGATTCCGTTACAAAATCGTTCCCATCGGTCTCGGACATGTCCTAGGGTACCTCGGGAGCGTAGCCCGAGCCTTGGTTATGTATCGAATGTACCCAGAGTCATCCCTCGCTCTGCATGCTCTGAGGCGGCTGTCGAACCCTTCGGGGGCCAGCCTACGAACCCCTGATCAGTAGTGGGCGCGGAGTCCGAGTGGCCTGAGGCGGCCGTTGAACCCTTCCGAGGGGCCAGCCTTCGAACCTCTGACCAGTAGTGGGCGCGGAGCCCGAGTGCTCTGAGGCGGCTGTTGAACCCTTCCGAGGGGCCAGCCTTCGAACCTCTGATCAGTAGGGGGGCTCGGGGCCCGCTCCCTTCGTGGACAAGGGTCCCTTTCGGAGTATCCCCTTTCCCGGTCCCTGTAGCAAGAGAGAGAAAGAGGAAGTGGAAAAGGATACGAAATCGAATGACGTGGCGCACCTTTTTTGACGCGGTCATCATGGCGGAGGTGAAGCGTCGCCTGCTTCGCCTGTCAAAGGTGCCGACTGTCCTGCCGCAGAGTTAATGCGACGGTACGAGTGGCTCGCGGGGCGGCCGTTGTGCGTGCGCGAGCCATTCGAGGAACGGGCGTCTCGCTTTGAGTTTTGAATCTCGCGGCGGGTTCGGGCGAAGTGTTGAACGGGTCTCGCCTGGGCCTTTATGTACTCGGGAGAGGGACCGGTGACGGTTCTTTACTCTGCTGCTCGCCTCCCACTTAGGTTTTCGCAACCCGAGGGAATAGCCAGAGAAAGGAAACCGTGCACCCAGTCCTTTCCGCCACCACCTCTTCTGCTTGGTGATGGCCGACCGGGTGACCATTGTTTCGCCGCGTGACCCGTGGCCTTTCTCCACCATCACGGCGGATGACCTGGAGGCCCTTGTTGCTGATGGTTTGCTTTGCCCTCTCTCCGGTGACTCGCAGCCGGAGTGGATGGCCCCTCCGAGCGGAGCCGCCCCATCCCCGCCGTCGGGGTATGTGGTGAGCTTCGTCTCCTTTCACGAGCGGGGGTTCGGAGTGCCGGCAAGCCGTTTTATGCGGGCGATTCTGCACGTCTACGGGGTGGAGCTGCACAACCTCAGTCCCAACTCCATCTCGCAAGCAGCCATCTTCGCGGTGGTTTATGAAGGATATTTGGGGATTGCCCCCCATTGGGACCTGTGGACCCATCTCTTCTCCGCGGACCTTTTTGCCTCGCCGACGGGGGAAAGAAGGGTTCGCATGGCGGTGCGGGCCGGTGGCTGCATCCTCCAGTTGAGGCAGGCGCGGGCGCTACAGTACTTCCCTACCATCCTCGCGTCTTCGAACAAAGGGTGGCAGCGCCGGTGGTTTTATCTTCGAAATGACGACGGGAGCCTCCCGTCGTTTTCTCAACGAGTGGTGACCGCCGCCAGCGAGAACTGGCGCTACGAGGCCCCGCGCGATAGACAGAAGAATCTCCAGCCCCTTTTGAAGGCATTGGAGGAGCTACGAGAAGGAGGGCTCACCGCCGCGGGGGTGGTTGCCGCCATTCATCGCCGGAGGGTGCTCCCCTTGACGGAGCGGCAGCTGCCGCTTTGGGAGATGACGCCGGGGGTCGACTTGGAGGGTTTGCAGATGTCCTCGGACCTCCTTCCCACGACGACCTCCACAGGCGGGTAGCCGACACGGTAGGGAAGTTAGAGGCCGGCGCCTTTTCCCAGCCCTCGATGCGTCCCGATCGCGGGTGTGTATCTCTGGTGAGTATCCGCTCCTTCTTGCTTCTTGCGTCGGATTGCCCTCGGTTCTCACAGCCGAGACTTTTCGTCTGTCTCCAGGAGGTAGGGCCTCACAAGCCTTCCCTGCCACCGGTACCGGAGGACGCGGTGGACCGAGCTGCGCGGAGGGTCGCCGCGGAGAAGAGGAAGGAGAAGAAGGACGCGAAGAAGGCTTGGGCCCGCGAGCGGACGCGGGCTCGGGACGCCTTGGAAAGGCTTCGTCGTCGGCAGGAGAGGGATGGGCTCCCGAGGGAGCCGTCGCCGGAGACGCCTGATGACGACGACGATGATGAAGACGATGATGAAGACGACGACATGGCCGCCCGCCTCGGCCTCAGCCCGGATCTGAGGCTGGGCCAGGGGCCGTCAAGCCAGCCCCTGAGCGGGCTGGCACCGTCGGTATCCGGGGCCGGGATGTTGGGGTCCCGGTCCGTAGAACGGGGGCAGGCCGAGGGGGTACTTGACCCCTTGGCCGAGGTAGTTGAGGTAACCCCGGGGAGTCAGGCCAAGCTGCCTGTTCCCCAAGAACCGTTGCCCATGTCGACTGTGCAGGAGGGTGATCCTTGGGTCGTCGTGGCTGCGCCTGAGCAGTCCGTCCCTCTGGTGCCTCGGGCGCCCAAGGCAAGGATGGTGCCGAAGCCGGCAGTGGGACGGACCTCGGTGGCACTTTCGGGGGTCGAGGCTCGAGAGACCTCCCCACAGGCACGATCGATCATGGCCTGGAGTGGGTAAGTATCTTAGGATATCTTCGTCCTGGCTCCTCCTTTGTATGTCCTGATCCTGGTTTTTCCTTTCTCCTTAGCAAGCGGAGGCACGGTTCGACCGGTCTGGCTCCCCGGAAGGTCCTCAAGACGGCGTCGGCTTCTACGGCTAGTGCCGCGCCGGGCCTCGCCGGCCAGCTGACCCCCTCGCAAGATGCCCCAAAGCGGGGGGCTCAGGCGGCACCAGTTGCCGTGGGGCGAGCTCCCGAGGCTGACTCCTCTGTCAAGGCGGCCGTCGCGCTGGGGGAGGCTGCCGGCGCGGCTATGGCCTCGGGCCCACCAGACGTGTTGCCGGCGCTGGCACCGGCTGCTACCGAGACCGTTGCCGTTCTGGCCGTGGCGTCACCCGTCGCCGCCGATGCTGAGATGGCCGAGGCGTCGCTACCTGATGCCTCGGAGGAGGGGGGCGCAGAACCGCGACCCATCATGGGGAGCGGCAGCCTTGTCCCCGCGCAGCGCAGTCCCGACGGGTGGCGTCAGTCGCTCCGGTTCTGGACCAGTGGGGCTTCGGATCCCCTCTTCGTTCTTGACGATGAGCGAGAGGAGCAGTCTTGGGACGGGCTTCGTGAGTGTGCCGAGGCAACGGAGGGGTCGCTTCGGTCGACCTTGGAGGTCCTTCGCAGGGACGTTCCCAAGATCCTCCAGGTAATGAGTTCAAGCATACCTTTCACGTGTTCACGGCACTCTTTGTGACGCCCCGCTTCCTTTCCTCAGGATCTGACGGATCTGAGCGCCGCCAAGTCGTCGTTCATCCGCCGTGAGGCCAATGTCTGGGGTTCGTTGCGGTCCCTGAGGACCACGCTTGTCGGGGCTACCGAGCGCCTCTCCCAATGGAGCGCCGAGGTGGCGGACCTTCGGTTGCTCTGTGTCGATCTGGGAGTGGAGGCAGCGGCGGCGCGCGCAGAGGCGCAGCGGCAGCAGTCGGAGCTTGGCCAGGTCATCGGCGAGCGGGACCAATCTCGGGGTTGGGCCACCGAGGCTGAAAGCCGGGCTGAGGCTCTTGGAGTCCAGTTAGCCGAGGCGTCTGCTCGGGCCAGAGCCCTTGTGGCAGATTTAGCCGCGGCCCAAGCCGCATCCTCGGAGCAGCGTGCCCGAGCCGAAGGTATGTCTTAGATGTTTTAAGATTTTGATTCAGCTTCGTTCCTCAACCAGTGTTTGAAGTCTTCTGCTTTGGCTGTTTGCAGGGCTCGAGTCTGCCCTCGATGAGTCCACCAAGGCACTTGCCCAGGCGGCCGAGCAGAGGGAGGCCGACCACGCGACCATGTCTGAGGCCATCTCGGCCTTCTGCCGGGTCTTTGGTTTGGACGACGTCCCCTCGAGAAGCTCCCCTCAGAGTCGCCTATAGGCCTTAGGTGACCACGCGCGCGGCAGACTCCGCGAGGCGCTGCACCATGGCGTCAGGCGGGCCTTCGCCGTGCTCGCTTCCCACTATGACGTGGATCTGGAGCGGGTCAGCGAGGGGTATTGCCTTCCTGACGAAGATGAAGCTGCCCTGGCCGAAGTCCAGAGGCTTGACGCGGCCGCCGCGGGTCCAAGCGCAGTGCTGGCGACCACCTTCGAAGCAGGGATCCTCTCGCTCGCGCCGTCGTCCGAGGCCGGGGCGGATCTCGCCGAGGGTAGGGACAAAGCCGAGGGCGCGGCTCCTTCTCCGGGCGACGCCTGATTCTGCCGGAGCAGTTTATTTTGAATGCATATGTGTCTTTTGCGGCCGCCGAGGCCCGAACACTTTATTATCGTAATATAAGGTTGTGTCTCTTTTCCTCCTGTTTTGCGTATCCGGACTCGTTCGTCAGCAGCAGGGTTGCTTACCCAAGTAAGAGTTATTTTTCGTGGTAGGCGACGAGTGAGGTATCCGTATCCTTGAGGCATAGGAATCCCTCGACTCGGTCGGCCTTGCCACTTACATGCACCCTTATTCGTTTCTTGGGGTCTTGTTACTGATATAGCCAGGAGACGCGAAAGTCTTTTTGATGGAAGACTTTTTTCGAGGAAAATTTTGACGTAGAGGGGGTTCGCCCCTTCTAGCCCCCGAGGGAGGATCGGGCTTTGCCGAGGCAAGGCTGACCCTTCCTTGATGGTTAGACTTCATATGTAAATGAGGTATACGAACGACTTGAAAGCATCTTAAGGGTAGAAGCGACGTAGCTGTTGGATGTTCCAAGCGTTGCTGTAGACCTCGCCTTGACTGTTGGCCAGCTTGTATGTCCCGGGCTTCAGAACCTTAGCGATGACGAACGGCCCTTCCCAGGGAGGCGTGAGCTTGTGCCGCCCTCAGGCGTCTTGTCGCAGCCGAAGCACCAAGTCACCCACCTGGAGGTCTTAGGACCGAACCCCTCGGGCGTGGTAGCGTCGCAGGGACTGCTGATACCGCGTCGAGTGTAGTAAGGCCATGTCCCGAGCCTCTTCCAGCTGGTCCAGTGAGTCTTCTCGGTTGGTTCGATTGCTTCGGTCGTCGTACGCCCTCGTCCTCGGGGAACCGTATTCTAAGTCTGTGGGCAAGATGGCCTCGGCTCCATAGACTAGAAAGAACGGTGTGAAGCCCGTGGCTCGGCTCGGTGTTGTCCTCAGACTCCAGACCACCGAGGGGAGCTCCTTCATCCATCGCTTGCCGAACTTGTTGAGGTCGTTGTAGATCCTCGGCTTGAGTCCTTGCAGAATCATGTCGTTGGCACGTTCTACCTGCCCATTCGTCATAGGGTGAGCCACGGCGACCCAGTCCACCCGGATGTGGTGATCCTCGCAGAAGTCCAGGAACTTTCTGCCGGTGAACTAGGTGCCATTGTCGGTGATGATGGAGTTCGGGACCCCAAAGCGATGGATGATGTTGGTGAAGAATGCCACCGCCTGTTCGGACCTGATGCTGTTTAGGGGTCGGACCTCGATCCACTTGGAGAATTTGTCGATGGCGACCAGCAGGTGCGTGTAGCCCCCGGGTGCCTTCTGCAAGGGACCGACGAGGTCCAGACCCCACACAGCAAACGACCAGGTGATGGGTATTGTTTGCAGAGCCTGAGTGGGCAGGTGAGTCTGCCTTGCGTAGAATTGACACCCTTGGCAGGTGCAGACAATTCTAGTGGTGTCGGCCATCGCAGTCGGCCAGTAGAAACCTTGTCGGAAAGCGTTTCCAACAAGGGCTCGAGGCGCTGCGTGATGACCGCAAGCCCCCGAGTGTATTTCTTGTAATAACTCCTGACCTTCGGCGATGGATATGCATCGTTGGAGGATGCCTGAGGGGCTGCGGTGGTAGAGCTCCTTCCCGTCCCCCAACAAGACGAACGACTTGGCGCGCCGCGCCAGTCGCCGAGCTTCGGCTCGATCGAGGGGCAGCTCTCCTCGGTGGAGATATTGCAGGTACGGGGTCTGCCAGTCTCGATTAGGTGGGACCCCATTCCGCTCTTCCTCGACGCGTAGTGCCTCACCTTCGGGGGCCGAGGATGCCTCGGGCTAAGCCGAGGGTGCCTCGGGCTGAGCCGAGGGCACCTCGGGCTAAGCCGAGGGTGCCTCGGGCTGGGCCGAGGCCTTCTCGGGCTCGGGCGTGTCGTCGGTCTTGACTGAGGGTTGATGTAGGTCTCGGGAGAAGACGTCCGGGGGAACCGTTGTTCGCCCCGAGGCTATCTTAGCCAGCTCGTCCGTAGTCTCGTTGTATCGTCGGGCGACGTGGTTGACCTCGAGCCCGTAGAACTTGTCTTCCAGGCGCCGAACCTCGTCGCAGTAGGCTTCCATCTTCGGGTCGCGGCAGTGGGAGTTCTTCATGACTTGGTCGATGACAAGCTGCGAGTCACCGCGAGCGTCGAGGCGTTGGACCCCTAGCTCGATGGCGATGCGCAACCCGTTGACCAGAGCCTCATACTCAGCCACGTTGTTGGACGCCGGGAAATGGAGGCGCAGCACGTAGCGGAGGTGCTTCCCAAGGGGCGAGATGAAGAGCAGGCCTGCGCCTGCCCCTGTTTTCATCAGCGACCCATCAAAAAACATGGTCCAGAGTTCTGGTTGGATCGGAGCTGCCAGGAGCTGGGTGTCGACCCATTCAGCCACAAAGTCCGCCAAGACTTGGGACTTGATGGCCTTCTGAGGGGCGAACGAGATTGTCTCGCCCATGATTTCCACCGCCCACTTTGCAATCCTACCCAAGGCCTCTCGGCACTGGATGATCTCCCCCAGGGGGAAGGATGACACCACAGTTACCGGATGAGACTCGAAGTAGTGCCGCAACTTCCGCCGCGTCAGAATCACCGCGTACAGCAGCTTCTGAACTTGTGGGTAGCGGATCTTGGTCTCGGACAGTACCTCGCTGATGAAGTAGACCGGCCTCTGGACGGGCAATGCATGCCCTTCTTCTCGTCTCTCAACCACGATCGCGGCGCTGACCACCTAAGTGGTAGCGGCGACGTAGATCAAGAGGGCTTCTCCGGCAGGAGGGGGCACCAAAATGGGTGCGCTGGTGAGGAGCGCTTTTAGGTTCCCGAGGGCTTCCTTGGCCTCGGGGGTCCAAGTGAATCGCTCGGTCTTCCTTAAGAGGCGGTACAGAGGTAGGCCTCTTTCGCCGAGGTGCGAGATGAAGCGGCTCAGAGCCGCAAGGCATCCCATGACCCTCTGTACGCCTTTCAAGTCCTTGATGGGCCCCATGTTGGTGATGGCCGCGATTTTCTCCGGGTTGGCCTCGATCCCCCGCTCGGAGACGATGAACCCCAAGAGCATGCCTCGGAGGACTCCGAAGACGCACTTCTCGGGATTGAGTTTTACGCCTTTCGCCTTAAGACACCGGAATGTCGTTTCAAGGTCGGAGAGGAGGTCGGAGGCTTTCCTCGTCTTGACTACGATGTCATCGATGTAAGCCTCGACCGTTCGACCAATGTGCTCGCCGAACACGTGGTTCATGCACCTTTGGTACGTCGCACCTGCATTCCTCAAACCAAATCGCATAGTAACGTAGCAGTACATGCCAAAAGGTGTGATGAAAGAAGTCGCGAGCTGGTCGGACTCTTTCATCCTGATTTGGTGATACCCTGAGTAGGCATCGAGGAAAGACAGGGTTTCGCACCCAGTAGTGGGATCCATGATTTGATCGATGTGAGGCAAAGGGTAGGGAACCTTCAGACATGCTTTGTTTAGACCAGTGTAGTCTACACACATCCGCCATTTGCCTCCTTTCTTTCTCACAAGCACAGGGTTGGCAAGCCATTCGGGATGGAATACCTCTTTGATGAACCCTGTGGCCATCAGTTTGGAGGCGTCGTTGTTGGGGTTGAGCTCGGAGCCGATCCATATCTGCTTGGAGGCGTCGTTGTTGGGGTCGAGAGGGACGGATTTGACCGTCTCAGCTGGCTCGAAGTTGCTGGCATGGCGCTTCACGTCTGGTGCCTCCTTGGAGAGGCTCTCTAGGTCGGCGATGAGGGCCTCGGATTCGGCGAGGGCCTCGGCGTACTCCACGCACTCCACGTCGCATTCATATGCGTGTCGGTATGTGGGGCCGATGGTGATGACCCCGTTGGGGCCCGACATCTTGAGCTTGAGGTAGGTGTAGTTGGGGACGACCATGAACTTGGCGTAGCATGGCCTCCCCAGTACTGCGTGGTAGGTTCCTCGGAACCCGACCACCTCGAACGTGAGGGTTTCCCTTCGGAAGTTGGAGGGAGTCCCGAAGCAGACGGGCAGATCGAGTTGTCCAAGGGGTTGGACGCGTTTTCCGGGGATGATCCCGTGAAAAGGCGCCGCGCCTGCCCGGATCGAGGACAGATCGATCTGCAGGAGCCTGAGGGTCTCGGCGTAGATGATGTTGAGGTTGCTGCCCCCATCCATGAGGACCTTGGTGAGCCTGACGTTGCCGATGACGGGGTCGACAACGAGCGGATATTTCCCCGGGCTCGTCACGCGGTCGGGGTGGTCGCCCTGGTCGAAGATGATGGGCTTGTCAGACCAGTCTAGGCAGACTGGCGCCGCCACCCTTACCGAGTAGACCTCCCGACGCTCTTGCTTGCGGTGCCGAGCCGAGGCGTTCGCCGCTGGCCCACCGTAGATCATGAAGCAGTCATGGACCTCGGGGAACTCCTCTGCCTTGTGATCCTCCTTCTTGTCGTTGTTGTGAGCCCTGCCACCTTTCGCAGGTGGCCTGGCCTTGTGAAAGTGGCGCCGAAGCATGACGCACTCCTCAAGGGTGTGCTTGATGGGCCCCTGATGATAGGGGCACGGCTCCTTGAGCATCTTGTCAAAGAGATTGGCACCTCCGGGAGGTTTCCGAGGGTTCTTGTACTCAGCAACGGCGACAAGGTCCGCGTCGGCGGCGTCGCATTTCGCTTGCGACTTCTTCTTGCCTTTCTTCTTGGTGCCGCGCTGAGGGGACGCCTCGGGGACATCTTCCGGCTGGTGGCCCTGGGGCTGCTTGTCCTTCCGGAAGATGGCCTCAACCGCCTCCTGGCCAGAGGCGAACTTAGTGGCGATGTCCATCAGCTCGCTTGCCCTGGTGGGGGTCTTGCGACCCAACTTGCTCACTAGGTCGCGGCAGGTGGTGCCGACGAGGAACACACCGATGACATCTGAGTCGGTGACGTTGGGCAGCTCGGTGCGCTGCTTCGAGAATCGCCGGATGTAGTCCCGGAGAGACTCTCCCGGCTGCTGGCGGCAGCTTCGGAGATCCCAGGAGTTCCCAGGGTGTACGTATGTGCCCTGGAAGTTGCCGGCGAAGGCTTGGACCAGGTCGTCCCAGTTGGAGATCTGCCCCGGAGGCAGATGCTCCAGCCAGGCTCGAGCGGTGTCGGAGAGGAACAGGGAGAGGATGCGGATGATGAGGTTGTCATCGTCCGTTCCACCCAGCTGGCAGGCCAGTCGGTAGTCCGTGAGCCACAGTTTCGGCCTCGTCTCCCCCGAGTACTTTGTGATGGTAGTCGGGGTTCGGAACCGGGTCGGGAACGACGCCCGTCGTATGGCCCGGCTGAAAGCCTGCGGACCGGGTGGTTCGGGCGAGGGGCTCCGATCCTCCCCACTGTCGTAGCGTCCCCCACGCCTGGGGTGGTAGCCTCGGCGCACCCTCTCGCCGAGGTGGGCTCGACGGTTGCGGTGGTGGTGCTCGTTGCCGAGGCGACCCGGGGCCGCAGGCGCCGTGTTGCGCGTGCGCCCGGTGTGGACCGAGGCTTCCCGCATAAATCGGGAATTCGCGGCGTGATGCTCCGAGGGGTACCCCTGCCTTCGGGAGGCAGAGCTTTTGGCCCGTCAGACCGCGGCATCCTCCAGGAGATTCTTGAGCTCTCCCTGATACGCCGCCCTTCGGTGGTCGATGGTTTCGGCATCACGCGGAGAAGTAGTGCTGCTGCAGCCAGGTTCTGACCGACCCCACTGGAAGCCGGTGGCGGCCTTGCCCTGACGTCGTCGGCAATGTGGTGCTGGATGCCCGGGGGTAGATGACGCGCTTCTCCGGCTGGAGCTTGGTCTGCCCATTCCTGCCCGATGTTCCGTCGGAACGGCTCAAGTGTTCCTGCTCCCTCGTCGAGCCTGGCCTGCATCTCGCGGATTTGCTCGAGCTGTGCGTCCTGACCCCCCGCAGGGACTGGGACCACAGCTAGCTCCCGAAGGATGTCAACGCGAGGCGCAGGCCTAGGGGGATCACCGTTTTCCAGCATACCAAGATGGTTGCCTTCGCCGGGACCCCCTAGATCGACGTGGAAACATTCACGACTTGGGCCGCAGTCCTCGTCGCCGAAGCTGCGGCTACCATCGGAACAATCGGAGAGGCAGTAGTCGCATGCGGTCATGAAGTCCCGCATGGCACTACGGTTACCGAGCGTGGAGAAATCCCAACAAAAGTCAGGCTCGTCATCTTCCTCGGAACCCAAGGGCTTGTAGGTCGAGACAGCCGTCAGTCTATCCCAGGGCGACCGCATATGGTACCCCAGAGGGTTGGTACATGCCTCTATGAAGGCTTCCACCGAAGCGAGGTCGCTTGGTGGGTCGAGGCTGAATCCAAAAGGCACGAGATGGGAATCGGTCGGTACCTATTGGTCGACGGGCGGTGACGAAGTCGCGTCAGGGGCGGACTGCACCGTTGTCTCGGGTATAAGGGCGACGCCCAGCAAGTCTTTCGCGAGCGTGCTGGCGTCGTCCGTCTGCTTGGAGTTGGCGTGTTGCGGGGAAACGGCGCTCGTCTTCGTCTCAGACGCAAGGTCGAAGCCTGACGTGTCCCTTGCTGGGGCGCCGGCGTCGTCGACTTGCTCGACAGCTGATGAGGTGCCACCTCCTGCTTGGCCATGGTTGCCCCGCCTCCTCCTCCGTCGGCGGGGGAGGTGACGGGACAAACCTGGATGTTGTTCTTCTGCCACGTAGGGAAGACGTCGTTGATTCCGCCGCCGGCGGGCGGGCTGACGGCCGCCGTTGTCGCTGTCGCGCAGCGGAGGAAGGAGTATCATGTCATAGCTGCCGTCGAGGGACATGAACTCAAGACTCCCGAAACGGAGCACCGTTCCGGGCTGGAAAGTTTGCTGGAGACTACCCATCTGGAGCTTGACGGGAAGCTGTTCGTCAACACGCAGCAGGCCCCTACCTGGCGCGCCAACTGTCGGCGTTTCGACCCCGGGGGGTCCCTGGACCGACGAGTGAATTGTCGCCGTGTGTCCCAGCCCAGATGGGTCGGCGCGAGATGGAGCACGAAGGGGGGAAGAGAACAGGCAAAGGGGAATCCCGCGGCCTTCGTGTTGCCCTGCGCCCAGGTCGGGTGCGCTTGCAGTAGGGGGTTACAAGCGTCCGCGTGGGAGAGAGCGAGAGCTTACGCGCCGGCCCGTTCTCCCGCACGGCCAACCTTCTCGTACGAGAGCCCTGGACCTTCCTTTTATAGGCGTAAGGAGAGGGTCCAGGTGTACAATGGGGGGTGTAGCAGTGTGCTAACGTGTCTAGCAGAGAGGAGCTAGAGCCCTAAGTACATGCCGTCGTGGCGGTCGGAGAGGTTTTGGCACCCTGTTCATGTGATGTCGTGGCCGTCGGAGGAGAGCTGGAGCCCTGCGGAAGGACAGCTGTCGGGGCTGTCGAATCCTTGCTGACGTCTCCTTGCTTCTGTAAGGGGCTGAGAGCCGCCGTCGTCATGGAGCACGCGAGGCGCCATCATTATTTGTTTACTAGGGCGAGCCAGATGGGACGCCAGTCTTGTTCCCCGTAGCCTGAGCTAGCTAGGGGTAGGGTAATGATGGCCCCCCTGTGACGTGGTCGGTCCGAGCCCTAGGTCGGGCGAGGCGGAGGCTCCTCCGAGGTCAAGGTCGAGTCCGAGCCCCGGGTCAGGCGAGGCGGAGACCGTCTTCCGAGGCCGAGGCTGTGTTCGAGCCCTGGGGTCGGACGAGGCGGAGTTCGTCGTCCTACGTCGAGGTTGAGCCCGAGCCCTGGGGTCAGGCGAGGCGGAGACCGTCTTCCAAAGCCGAGGCTATGTCCGAGCCCTGGGGTCGGGCGAGGCAGAGTCCGTCGTCTTCTGAGTCATGGTTGAGCCCGAGCCCTAGGGTCAGGCGAGGCGAAGTCCATCTTCCGAGGCCGAGACGGGGGCCGAGCCCTGGGGTCGGGCGAGGCGGAGCTTCCTATGGCGCCCGAGGCTGGACTTAGCTGATGTCAGCCTCACTCTGTCGAGTGGCACAGCAGTCGGAGCGATGCGGGTGGCTCTGTTCTTCTGTCAGGTCGGTCAGTGGAGCGGCGAAGTGACTGCGGTCACTTCGGCTCTATCGACTGGAGCGCGCGTCAGGATAAGGTGTCAGGCGATCCTTGCATTAAATGCTCATGCGATACGGTCGGTTGGCGTGGCGATCTGGCCAAGGTTGCTTCTCTGTGAAGACTAGGCCTCGGGCGAGCCGAAGGTGTGTCCGTTGCTTGAGGGGGGCCTCGGGCGAGACGTGAATCCTCCGGGGTCGGCTGCCTTTGCCCGAGGCTGGGCTCGGGCAAGGCGAGATCGTGTCCCTTGAGTGGATTGAGCCTTGACCTTAATCGCGCCCATCAGGCCTTTGCAACTTTGTGCTGATGGGGGTTACCAGCTGAGATTAGGAGTCTTAGGGGTACCCCTAATTATGGTCCCCGACAAATCTGGCAGATCAATTCACTAAGGGTCTGTCACACAATGTGATAGAAAGTGCATCGAGAGAAATGGGTATGAGACCCATGTGAGATCTACTCTAGTGGTAACCTGCTCTATGTGATCGGAGATCCCGTGAAGTAGAGTGGAGAAACAAGCTAGGAGTAGATTGTGAGGAAAGATCCCTTCTTTAACTCATTTTTGATGCACATCTTTCCTATCTGTAAGGCAGGATGGTTTTTACCTTAATGTATTCCAAGAGTCATATAAAGGTGAGATGTTGTCCTAAAGAACATCTTCTGAGGAATACACCTATATGAGTCAGACTGCTGGTCACAGTCTATGGGACTTGGGTAATCCCTAAATACTCATGAAAGGCACTGAAGTGTGACTTATATGCTTCTAAACAGCGGGAATACCCTTTTTCAGCCTAGTATCAGCAAAGGATTTAAGTGAATCTCATTTCGCACAAAACTGTCAATTCAAGGCATAGTCCATTGTTCAGTTGTGAATGAGTGAAACTCTTATTCTAGATGGATGTTCAACTTAACAGTCTCCATCGAAACACTGGTATATCAAAGGATTGTGATTCTGATACTTTATCATTACAAACCCTAGAGTTTGGTGGGGATTGTTGGATCTTTTATGGGCTTGGCCCAATTATTGAATAAACTCTATGGTGTGTAATGGTGGAGAATACCAATAGTACCACATTGGAAGTCCAAGGGTCTTTTGACTTGACTTATATGGTGGAAATTATTCCACCTAACTTGAGAAGTCAAGAAAGGGACAAGGGCGTGCCACACGCGCGCGCGCGCGCCGCCACCGGGCCGGGCGTGGCGTGGCATGGCAGGCAGGCAGGCAGGCAGGCGAGCGGGCGGGCGTGGTGTGGTTGTGTTAATTTTTAGCACTCACTATCCACGTAAACCTTTCAGTTGCTTATCTCTTCATCAGCTGCATACGAGACTCTTGTCCTTCAGCTGACTGTCCCTTGGCGTGCAGTCCCTTCTCCTTCAGCTTCCCTCTGTGAGAGGTTAAATAGAGGAGACCCCTGGCACTTAGTACACGCGAATAGAACCACAATTTCAGAGTCACAACCCAGCCGCAAGTGAGAGTGTTCCCATCTCGTGACTCTGCGCGCACGGAGAAGCGAGAGGGCAGGTGCCTCCGGAGCCCTTGCCGTTCGAGACCTTGCACGGGGGATCGGCAATTAGGTTTTTGGGGAGCGTCTACGCGACTACCCAAAACGTCTTCTTCCCGGCGATATGACAAGAGAAGCTGGACAAGGATCTGGATCATCAGAGCGTATGGGAGGGTATGATCAGTTTATTTTCCTACTGTTTTGCGTTCTGCAGATTACATATGTTTCATATATTCATCTCTGCTGTTTTATATGTAGTCGTGTATTTATCTCTTCTGTTCTGTCATTTTATAATATGTTATATCTGTTTGTTTTAGTTTTACAGTCATGTTGTTTATATTGCTATCTACTTATTTTTAGTTGTTCCGTAACAAGTCATGAAAAATGTTTATATACTTATTATATTTATATGATTCATATGCTCTATGTTCTCTTGATCCATATTGGTATGGATCAATTTGAAATCACGATTTCTATGGTTAATTATTTGTTATATGTCATCATCATAATGTTAATTTATAGAATTAAAATGGTACGGAAAATGCCTATATTTCTAATAGAGACAACAAGCCACCTCCGCCGACGCCGCCACCAGACAACCCAAATAGACCCATTCAGAGGGTCATCAACGTGCCGACTGCCACAAGAACCACAAAGCTGCGTCGACCGGCACCATCTCCGGCTGGGCCCACGGTCGTGGTCGAGCGGTGGCAGGCTGGCAGCACCTCGCGCGGTACCACCGCGCTTTCTCGCCGACCACCCCTGGCAGCAGCCGCTGCGACGCGCCAGATCCGCCGGCACGTGCACCACCTGCAGACGCGCGCCCAGGACCACTGCTGCACACTTACCCCTTCTCCGACGACGGTGGCCACCTCCCTACCCAAGCTGAGACTAGAGAAGACGCCAGGCCCAAGTTGAACTGCACGCAGCCACCAGCCAACAGACATTCCAGCAACACGGACGCTAGTGAAGCTGCCACGCAGGAGCTTGGAGCTGGCTGAAATCCTCACCACAGGTGATGCAGACGTAGAGCAAGGCAGCGGTCCATCACGAGAAGATGTGTGTGAGCACGATGCCGAAGATGGCGAGCGCCACCCCATGGAACTTCTTGGCGCTGAACGCCTAGCCTCCAACATGCACGTATAACTCGAAGGCGCCGCCACCGCCGCTGCTTCACCGAGGCGGCGCCGGATGCATGGACCCCTGAGCATGCTACAGCGAGGGAGTGCATAGTTCACGCGGATCTGCCACCAGCACAGGCGTCCGGGGACTCTGGCTCGCCGCCGCCATCCCCCGTCGTCCTCCGCTCACTGGTCACTCGTCTTCATACTCAGAGGTTCTAGCTTCACCATATTTGTGGTTGTGGCCTCCAATTAAATTTTGCGGCTAAAAACTGAAATTGAGCACTTTACTTCAATTGAAATGTAGAAAGCGCTCAAACCTAAATCTCATCAGCAAACTAGTGATATCATGATTTCAATATGTTTCTAAGACTCACACGAGACTAGCAAAACAAATGGATTACACATCGGACACCAGAAAGTCCAAATCGGCCCAAAACAATGTTGCCATCTAGTGCTGATTCCAACAACTTGAAATTTAGTTCTTTTGAATGTGAAACTGAACCAAACGAACTCTGATTGAGCTGAAATTTTACACACACCATGACAAATGTGTTTCCAAGGTCTCCATAAGTTTAGAATTCAATCAAATTTATAAATCAATCACAGATATGAAAATACGGATAGAACTAAAATTTTGCTCGGGTTTTCTCAAACGAACTCAAACTGAGATCAACTCGGATCACGACCAAGAACTGCACCAAGGGGGCATATGAAGCGATCCAAAGAATGTATCTCAGCACCCAACAATGAATCCCCAATTCAAGAATTCAAAGGTTCTTCCACATCCAAACGAGAGGGAAATGAAGCACACAAAAACAAAATCAACTCAAAATTTTAGCAGAAACAAAACTAAGTGAATTGAGTCGAACCAGACCTGGGGATAGATTCGAGCACCCTTCCTTTGAATAGAATGAAAGCTAAGGTTTTCTAAACAAGAGGCTAATGTGTAAGCCAAAGAGATAGCTGAAACAACTAGCCCACCCATCTATTTATAGAGGGTTATTACTACTTTCTAAACTACCTCTAGAAACAAAGAGCCTATCCACTTAGTCAGGGCAAAATGGACCAACTCCTAAGATTTTGATCTGTCGGTCCCACGCTTTACACGAAGTTACTTCGCCTTGACGCATCCTTCGTGATGACGCCACGTGGCGCCTTCGATTCCGGTCGGAACCACCATCGCCGAGTTTTGAGGCCAAACTCGATCGAAAACCCATGGTCCGTAGCGCTGGGTAGTTTTTCGAGGATGAACCACCAAACCACCGCGAGTAGCGCACCACATGCTCGTTCCCCACATCCTGACATGTGCCCCGCCAGTCCTCGACCACGCCGGCAACACGACCCGCTACGCCACGTCCTCATGTCGGTGCATGTCCCAGGTGTCAGCCACTACGGCTAGTCACCCGTATGACCATCACCTTTGCCGTCGACCACCGTACCTATACTCCACACCTGCACACCAAAAGCCTAGAGACATGGTTGAAGACACATAACTCACGCCTCGGTTAGTCCACAACTCAACCTGAGACGCTACCCGTTGATAATCACTCATCGTCAACCTGAACCACAAGGGACAAATCAACCTTGTGTTCGCAATATCCCCCTTGATGAGTGCATTGTCAACACCACCACATGAACATATATTAGCAGAAAGAAGAAAGAAGAATAGAAGCTCACCTGTATGACCAAAAACAAGAAAAAAGCCAAATAAGTCATCTAGAGTGAGCAAAGCTTGGTCCCAAAAGAAATGGACAATGTCTCAACACGACCAAGCGAGAAAATGGCTAGTCCTCAAGAAGAGGCAGAAAGGGGCTCAACACCACTAGCTAGTAGCTGAAACTAGACGAACTGGATGAACGTGTCTTCCTATTTGGTGGTGAGGCTAGAGCCGATGATTGTCGTCTTACACACGTCCGGAAGGGTGAGGTTGTCCTTCTTGGTCTCTTTGATTGGTCGTATGGCCGACCATGGGGTTGCTTCTAAGGTCGAGATCAGGAGGTCATCCTTCAGGAGCATGTCTGCCTCCGCTATCAGCCGCTTCTGTGCTATCGAGGTGCTTGAAGCGAGAGTCGTCTGTATAGCCCCTCGGTAGCACTCCGCGGAGGCCTAGAAGTCAGCCCTTACGGTGATAATGCCTTGCAGGCCCGACATATTGAGCATCATGTAGGAGTAATGGGGGATGACCATAAACTTGGCCGACCCTGGTCTTCCGATGATGGTGTTGTAGGTGCAGTTGAACCGAGCCACCTCAAAGCGGAGGAACTTGGTGTGGTAGTTGTTAGACGTGCCGAACATCATGGGTAGGGAGGTGTTACCCAAGGGGTACTCCCCCTTAATCATAACGATGCCAAAGAAAGGAGTGTTCGTCTCATTAAGGTCGGTGACAGAGATCCCGAGCGCCTCGAGAGTCCAAGGGAATTTAATGTTGATGCTGCTTCCCCCGTCCATCAACACCTTCTTGACTCGATTGTCTCTGATCACCCGGTTAACAAGCAAAGAATAATTGCCTAGATGATCAAAGCTAAGTGAAAGGGAAATGTGCCCTTGGGCCATTTCTAAGTATTTTGGTGATTTAGTGTCCAACACAAGTGCCTAAGTGTTAAATGGTGGACAAAGTACAAATCAAGTATAAAGGTATGTTTCTAAGACTTAGTATATTGTTTTGGAGACTAATGTATTATGTCTAAGAGCTGGAAACGGGAAAAATCAAGTTGGAATTAAAGATGGCTTTGTTCAGCCAAAGTCAGCTCAGTCTGGGTGCGCCAGGCTGACTCAGGCGAACTTGTTGCTCTCGGGAAATCGTCGGCGACGTACGGCTATAAATCACCGGACTGTCCGGTGGTGCACCAGACTGTCCGGTGAGCCAACAGTCAGCCGGGCCAACGGTCGGCCGCAGAATCCGCGCGCGACGCGTGGCAAGTGCTAACGGTCGGATGGGGCACCGGACTGTCCGGTGTGCACCGAACAGTGTCCGGTGCGCCAACGGCTCCAAGACTGCAACGGTTGGCTTCGCCAAATAAGGAAAGAGATCCGCACCGGACTGTCCGGTGCGCCAGGCGACAGAAGGCAAGAATTGCCTTCCTGGAATGCACTCAACGACTCCTAGCTGCCTTAGGGCTATAAAAGAGACCCCTAGGCGCATGGAGGAATACAACAAGCATTTTCT
The DNA here is from genome assembly GCF_902167145.1 of Zea mays. Classification (NCBI taxonomy): domain Eukaryota; kingdom Viridiplantae; phylum Streptophyta; class Magnoliopsida; order Poales; family Poaceae; genus Zea; species Zea mays. The sequence goes on along the minus strand of NC_050098.1, from coordinate 28,097,731 downwards.
AAGCATTCCTAAGCACCAAGACTTTGATTCCGCGTATTTGATTCTTTGTGATAGCAACTAGAGCTTCATTTGAGTTGTGAACTCGCCGGGTTGTGTTGTGAGCTCTTGTTGTGACTTGTGTGCGTGTTGGTACTCTGATTTCGTGTCTTGTGTGCGTTGCTCATCCCTGCCTTACTCTGTGCTTCTTTGTGAACATCAAAGTGTAAGGGCGAGAGGCTCCAAGTTGTGGAGATTCCTCGCAAGTGAGATATAGTAAAGTGAAGGCAAAACACCGTGGTATTCAAGTGGGTCTTTGGACCGCTTGAAAGGGGTTGATTGCAACCCTCGTCCGTTGGGACGCCACAACGTGGAGTAGGCAAGTGTTGACTTGGCCAAACCACGGGATAAACCACTGTGCCATCTCTGTGTTGATCTCTTTGTGGTCATCGTGTTGTGCAAGTTCTCCTCTCTAGCCACTTGGCTTAATTGTGCTAACTCCTAATCAAGCTTTGTGGATTAAGTTTCAAGTGTTTTACAGGATCACCTATTCACCCCCCCTCTAGGTGCTTTCAATTGGTATCAGAGCCGTTCTCTTCAAGAAAGGGACTAATCGCCCGAAGAGATGGATCCTAAGGGCAAGGGGATGGTGGTCAACGATAAGGAGAAGGAGTCCTTTGTCAATGATCCAAAGGAGGACAAGCCTACTGACTCGGGCTCGAGCCACAAAAGAAAAGATGGAAGGAAGAAGAAAACAAGGCGCATCAAAGAGATAGTCTACTACGACAGCGACGAATCCTCTTCTTCCCAAAAGGACGACGACAACGACTATGAGAAAAAGAAGACGGTTAATTCAAACTTCTCTTTTGATTATTCTCGTATTCCTCAAAGTACCAATGCTCATTTACTCTCCATTCCACTTGGTAAACCTCCTCATTTTGATGGAGAGGACTATGGATTTTGGAGTCATAAAATGCGTAGTCACTTTTTCTCTCTCCATCCTAGTATATGGGAGATAGCAGAGAGTGGAATGAAATTTGATAGCTCGGATAGTCCTTTGTTTATCAATGAACAGATTCATAAAAATGCACAAGCTACTACTGTGTTGTTAGCCTCATTGTGCAGGGACGAGTACCATAAGATGAGCGGCTTGGACAATGCCAAGCAGATCTGGGACACCCTCAAGATCTCACATGAGGGGAACGACGTCACCATGCTCACCAAGATGGAGTTGGTGGAAGGCGAACTCGGGAGATTCGCGATGATAAGAGGGGAGGAGCCAACCCAGACTTACAACAGGCTCAAGACCCTTGTCAACAAGATAAGGAGCTATTGAAGCACGCGATGGACGCACCACGACGTCGTCTGCCTAATGCTAAGGTCCTTTACTGTACTTGATCCACATCTGGTAAACAATATTCGTGAAAATCCTAGGTACACCAAGATGTCGCCCGAAGAAATTCTTGGGAAATTTGTAAGCGGGCGGATGATGATCAAGGAGGTGAGATACGTGGATGATGCATTGAATGGCCCAATCCATGAGCCTCAAACCGTTGCTCTCAAAACGACAAGGAGCAAGGAGGCACTACCTAGCAAGGTGGCGCAAGTTGAGGCAGCCGGGCTTAATGAGGAAGAAATGGCCCTTATCATCAAGCGGTTCAAGACGGCGCTAAAGGGTCGCAAGGAGCACCCCAACAAGAACAAGACAAAGGGGAAGCGCTCCTGCTTCAAATGTGGTAAGATTGGTCATTTTATCGCTAATTGTCCCGATAATGATAGTGATCAGGAAAAGAAGAGTGGAAAGTGGGAAAAGAAGAAGAACTACAAGAAGGCGAAGGGCGAGGCACATCTTGGAAAGGAGTGGGATTCGGATTGCTCCTCGTCCGACTCCGACAACGAAGGACTCGCCGCCACCACCTTCAACAAGTCATCCCTCTTCCCCAACGTGCATCACACATGCCTCATGGCAAAGGAGAAGAAGGTATGTACTCGAAACAATACTACTTATGCTTCTTCAAGCGAGAATGAGTCTAGTGACGATGATGAAATAGACTATTCATGCTTATTCAAGGGCTTAGATAGAACTAAGATTGATAATATTAATGAATTGATTGATGCTTTGAATGATAAGAATAGATTACTAAAAAAACAAGAGGACCTTTTATATGAAGAGCATGATAAATTTGTTAGTGCACAAAATTCTCTTGCTCTAGAAGTTAAAAGGAATGAAATGCTTTCTTGTGAACTATCTACTTGTCATGAAACCATTTCTACTTTAAAAGGTGTTAATGATGATTTAAATGCTAAACTAGAAGTAGCAAATAAATCTAACTCTCGTGTAGAACGTGTTATGATTTGCGATAGGTGCAAAATTTTAATGTTGATGCTTGTAGTGAACACCTAGTTTGCATTTCTAAATTAAATGATGAAGTGGCTAGTCTTAATGCCCAACTTAAGACTAGCAAGAGTGAATTTGACAAGCTAAAATTTGCAAGGGATGCCTACACGATTGGTAGACATCCCTCAATTAAGGATGGTCTTGGCTTCAAGAGGGAAGTCAAGAACTTAACAAGCCATAAGGCTTCCATCTCCGCCAAGGAGAAAGGGAAGGCCCCTATGGCTAGTAGTGCTCAAAAGAACCATGCCTTCATGTATCATGATAGGAGACATTCTAGAAATGTTTATAGAAGTTATGATGCTTTTAATTCTCATGCCATGGTTGCTTCTAGTTCTTCTATTATGCATGATAGAAATTTAGCTAGGAGAAATGTTATTAATCACATGCCTAGAAGAAATGTTGTTCATGTTTCTAGGAAAATAATAAATGAACCTTCTACAATTTATCATGCTTGCAATGCTTCATTTGCGATTTGTAGAAAGGATATGAAAGTGATTGCTAGGAAACTAGGGGCAAAGTGCAAGGGAGATAAAACTTGCATTTGGATCCCTAAGGATATTGTCACTAACCTTGTAGGACCTAACAAGAGTTGGGTACCTAAGACCCAAGCCTAAATTTGCCTTGCAGGTTTATGCATCCGGGGGATCAAGCTGGATTATCGACAGCGGATGCACAAACCACATGATGGGGGAGAAGAAGATGTTCACCTCCTACGTCAAGAATAAAGATTCCCAAGATTCAATCATATTTGGTGACGGGAATCAAGGCAAGGTTAAAGGCTTAGGCAAAATTGCAATATCAAATGAGCACTCTATTTCTAATGTATTCTTAGTAGAGTCGCTTGGATATAACTTGTTATCCGTAAGTCAATTATGTAATATGGGATATAATTGTCTATTCACAAATGTAGATGTGTCTGTGTTTAGAAGAAGTGATGGGTCATTAGCTTTTAAGGATGTATTAGACGACAAACTATATTTAGTTGATTTTGCAAAAGAGGAGGCCGGTCTAGATGCATGCTTAATTGCTAAGACTAGCATGGGCTGGTTGTGGCATCGCCGCTTAGCACATGTGGGGATGAAGAACCTTCACAAGCTTCTAAAGGGAGAACACGTGATAGGTCTAACTAATGTTACTTTCGAAAAAGATAGACCTTGTGCAGCTTGTCAAGCAGGGAAACAGGTGGGAAGCTCTCATCATGCCAAAAATGTGATGACAACATCAAGACCCCTGGAGTTACTTCATATGGACCTCTTCGGACCCGTCGCATATCTAAGCATAGGAGGAAGTAAGTATGGTCTTGTTATAGTTGATGATTTTCCCGCTTCACTTGGGTATTCTTTTTGCAGGATAAATCTGAAACCCAAGGGACCCTCAAGCGCTTCCTAAGGAGAGCTCAAAACGAGTTTGAGCTCAAGGTGAAGAAGATAAGGAGCGACAATGGGTCCGAGTTCAAGAACCTTCAAGTGGAGGAGTATCTTGAGGAGGAAGGAATCAAGCACGAGTTCTCCGCTCCCTACACACCACAGCAAAATGGTGTGGTAGAGAGGAAGAACAGGACGCTTATAGACATGGCGAGGACAATACTTGGAGAGTTCAAGACCCCCGAGCGCTTTTGGTCGGAAGCCGTGAACACGGCTTGCCACGCTATCAACCGGGTCTACCTTCATCGCCTCCTCAAGAAGACTTCGTATGAGCTACTAACCGGTAACAAACCAAATGTGTCGTATTTCCGAGTTTTTGGGAGTAAATGCTATATTCTAGTGAAAAAGGGTAGGAATTCCAAATTTGCTCCCAAAGCTGTAGAAGGGTTTTTGTTAGGTTATGACTCAAATACAAAGGCGTATAGGGTCTTCAACAAATCATCGGGTTTGGTTGAAGTCTCTAGCGATGTTGTATTTGATGAGACTAATGGCTCTCCAGGAGAGCAAGTTGTTGGTCTTGATGATGTAGATGAAGAAGATGTTCCGACGGCCGCAATACGTACCATGGCGATTGGCGATGTACGACCACAGGAACAAAAGGAGCAAGATCAACCTTCTTCCTCAACAATGGTGCATCCCCCAACTCAAGACGATGAACATGTTCATCAAGAAGAGGCGTGTGATCAAGGGGGAGCACAAGATGTTCATGGGATAGAGGAAGAAGCGCAACTGGCACCTCCAACCCAAGTTCGAGCGACGATTCAAAGGGATCATCCCGTCGACCAAATTTTGGGTGATATTAGCAAGGGAGTAACTACTCCCTCTAGATTAGTTAATTTTTGTGAGCATTACTCTTTTGTCTCTTCTATTGAGCCTTTCAGGGTAGAAGAGGCCTTGCTAGATCCGGACTGGGTGTTGGCCATGCAGGAAGAGCTCAACAACTTCAAGAGAAATGAAGTTTGGACACTGGTGCCTCGTCCCAAGCAAAATGTTGTGGGAACCAAGTGGGTGTTCCGCAACAAACAAGACGAGCACGGGGTGGTGACAAGGAACAAGGCACGACTTGTGGCAAAAGGTTATGCCCAAGTCGCAGGTTTGGACTTTGAGGAAACTTTTGCTCTTGTGGCTAGGCTAGAGTCCATTCGTATTTTGCTAGCATATGCCGCTCACCATTCTTTCAGGTTGTTCCAAATGGATGTGAAGAGCGCTTTCCTCAACGGGCCAATCAAGGAGGAGGTGTACGTGGAGCAACCCCCTGGCTTCGAGGATGAACGGTACCCCAACCACGTCTGTAAGCTCTCTAAGGCGCTCTATGGACTTAAGCAAGCCCCAAGAGCATGGTATGAATGCCTTAGAGACTTTTTAATTGCTAATGCTTTCAAGGTTGGGAAAGCTGATCCAACTCTTTTTACTAAGACATGTGATGGTGATGTTTTTGTGTGCCAAATTTATGTCGATGACATAATATTTGGTTCCACTAACCAAAAGTCTTGTGAAGAGTTTAGCAGGGTGATGACTCAAAAGTTTGAGATGTCGATGATGGGCGAGTTAAGCTATTTCCTTGGGTTCCAAGTGAGGCAACTCAAGGATGGGACTTTCATCTCCCAAACGAAGTACACGCAAGACTTGATCAAGCGGTTTGGGATGAAGGACGCCAAGCCCGCAAAGACTCCAATGGGAACCGACGGACACACCGACCTCAACAAAGGAGGTAAGTCCGTTGATCAAAAGGCATACCGGTCCATGATAGGGTCTTTAATTTATTTATGTGCTAGTAGACCGGATATTATGCTTAGCATATGCATGTGTGCTAGATTTCAATCCGATCCAAGGGAGTGTCACTTAGTGGCTGTGAAGCGAATTCTTAGATATTTAGTCGCTACGCCCTGCTTCGGGATATGGTATCCAAAGGGGTCTACCTTTGACTTGATTGGATATTCAGACTCCGACTATGCTGGATGTAAGGTCGATAGGAAGAGTACATCGGGGACGTGCCAATTCTTAGGAAGGTCCCTGGTGTCATGGAGTTCTAAGAAACAGACTTCCGTTGCCCTATCCACCACTGAGGCCGAGTATGTTGCCACAGGACAGTGTTGCGCGCAACTACTTTGGATGAGGCAAACCCTCAGGGACTTTGGCTACAATCTGAGCAAAGTCCCACTGCTATGTGATAATGAGAGTGCTATCCGCATAGCGGATAATCCTGTTGAACACAGCCGCACAAAGCACATAGACATCCGGCATCACTTTTTGAGAGACCACCAGCAAAAGGGGGATATCGAAGTGTTTCATGTTAGCACTGAGAACCAACTAGCCGATATCTTTACCAAGCCTCTAGATGAGAAGACCTTTTGCAGGCTGCGTAGTGAGCTAAATGTCTTAGATTCGCGGAACTTGGATTGATGTGTAGCATTCATGTGTCTTATGCTTTGATCATGTTCCCTTATGCATTTTGTTGTTTATGGTGCTCAAGTTGTACTCATGATCCCTGGCCTCACAAGTCCATTTGCAAGTGATGCACTTATTTAGGGGGAGGCATGCTACAACTTGACCCTTTGAGACTAACTGTGTGCTTGAGTTTACTTGATTTAGTCTCAAAGGTGGATTGAAAGGGAAAGGTGAACTTGGACCATGCAAGACTTCCACTGCACTCCGATGAGAGGGTAACTCACTCCAAGTTCATCTCCATATTCTTATTGCCTTTGTACTCTTATTTGAAGATTTTGGTGAGACAATGAGGTTTAAGGGCCAAGATTGATCCCATTTTGGTGCTTGATGCCAAAGGGGGAGAAAATAAGGCCAAAGCAAGAAATGGATCAGCTACCACTTGAGAATTTTGAAAAAGTAGAGCTAGAGTTTTTGTTTGTCAAAATACTCTTGTTTGTCTCTTATTGTCAAAAGTTGGCCTCTTGTGGGGAGAATGGTTGATTATGGGAAAAGGGGGAGTTTTCGAAATCTTTGATCAATTTCTCTTGGAACAACTCTCTTTATGTCTCAACAAGTGTGTTTGACTTAGAGATAGGAAATTGAGGTTGATTTGCAAAAACAAACCAAGTGGTGGCAAAGAATGATCCATATATGCCAATTTGAATCAAAACAATCTTGAGTTCTTATTTGAATTGATTTTGCACTTGTTCTACTTGCTTTGTGTTGTGTTGGCATAAATCACCAAAAAGGGGGAGATTGAAAGGGAAATGTGCCCTTGGGCCATTTCTAAGTATTTTGGTGATTTCGTGTCCAACACAAGTGCCTAAGTGTTAAATGGTGGACAAAGTACAAATCAAGTATAAAGGTATGTTTCTAAGACTTAGTATATTGTTTTGGAGACTAATGTATTATGTCTAAGTGCTGGAAACAGGAAAAATCAAGTTGGAATTAAAGATGGCTTTGTTCAGCCAAAGTCAGCTCAGTCTGGGTGCACCGGACTGTCCGGTGGTGCACCGGACAATGTCCGGTGCGCCAGGCTGACTCAGGCGAACTTGCCACTCTCGGGAAATCGTCAGCGACGTACGGCTATAAATCACCGGACTGTCCGGTGGTGCACCGGACTGTCCGGTGAGCCAACAGTCAGCCGGGCCAACGGTCGGCCGCGGAATCCGCGCGCGACGCGTGGCAAGTGCCAACGGTCGGATGGGCACCGGACTGTCCGGTGTGCACCAGACAGTGTCCGGTGCGCCAACGGCTCCAAGACTGCAACGGTCGGCTTCGCCAAATAAGGAAAGAGATCCGCACCGGACAGTGTCCGGTGGTGCACCGGACTGTCCGGTGCGCCAGGCGACAGAAGGCAAGAATTGCCTTCCTGGAATGCACTCAACGACTCCTAGCTGCCTTGGGGCTATAAAAGAGACCCCTAGGCGCATGGAGGAATACAACAAGCATTCTCTAAGAATTCCTAAGCACCAAGACTTCGATTCCGCGCATTTGATTCTTTGTGATAGCAACTAGAGCTTCATTTGAGTTGTGAACTCGCCGGGTTGTGTTGTGAGCTCTTGTTGTGACTTGTGTGCGTGTTGGTACTCTGATTTCGTGTCTTGTGTGCGTTGCTCATCCCTCCCTTACTCCGTGCTTCTTTGTGAACATCAAAGTGTAAGGGCGAGAGGCTCCAAGTTGTGGAGATTCCTCGCAAGTTGGATATAGTAAAGTGAAGGCAAAACACCGTGGTATTCAAGTGGGTCTTTGGACCGCTTGAAAGGGGTTGATTGCAACCCTTGTCCGTTGGGACGCCACAACGTGGAGTAGGCAAGTGTTGACTTGGCCGAACCACGGGATAAACCACTGTGTCATCTCTGTGTTGATCTCTTTGTGGTCATCGTGTTGTGCAAGTTCTCCTCTCTAGCCACTTGGCTTAATTGTGCTAACTCCTAATAAAGTTTTGTGGATTAAGTTTCAAGTGTTTTACAGGATCACCTATTCATCCCCCCTCTAGGTGCTTTCACTAAGCCACTAGTCAGCCCGACTAAAGGTGATCGGGGTCTCCAACCACCTATGGTGTCGGTGGACCAATAGAGACCACTAGGACTTGTTTGTCGGTAATCTTCTATTTCCTCTTGTTCTGTTGAGAGTTGTGGCCTCCGTAGATGATGTTGACCTCCCATGTCAACTCGAGGAAACTCCCCTCTGTCCGTCCCTTGCTGCTGAGGCTCCGGACCTTGGTCGCTCCGGGGTGGCGGAGGCAGCGACTAGAAAGGTCCACCATGGTCGATCGAATTCTTGAAGTCTCTACAGTTGCACAGAGTATGGTGCATCTCCTTATGCTAGGGACACAAGCCATTGATAATTTTGTCCATCATTCGTGGGTTGCTGTTGAGGGGGTGCCACGCGCCCGAGTCACCGCGACCCCATGGCATGGACTTCAACCCTCAGCCTGTTGTCCCAGCGCTTATCCTGTTGTGGGTTCCCCTCCTACTGAGGTGCAGACCTTGGTTGATCAACAAGACTGTGGGGCCAATCGTCAGCAGTGATGTAGATGTTAGCCTCCTAGAAGAGTTGTTTGGAGGTCGTCGGGCCTTTTTGAAGGATATCCCATATGAAAGCCCTGTCGTGAGACCCCTGATAAAAGTCCTTGATCACCATCATTTCGTCATTGTCGGGGATGCAATTTCTCATGGATTGGAAATGCACGAGGAACGAGCGAAGGGACTCATTGTTCTTGCGCCCGATAGACTTGAGGTCCCACGACTCTACAGGCTTGTCAGAAAGCGATTGATAGCTGGCGACGAACCGGTCGCAGAAGTCGGCTTAGTGATAAATGCAGTGGCGAGGGAGATGATGGAGCCACTAGAGCACGTCTTGCCCTAGCACAATTGGGAGATACGCCGCTATGATGTCCTCCAACGCTGTAGTGGCCTAGGTCATCGTTGAGTAGCCAGCCAGCCCCTGATGCCCAGCTTGGCCTCGTATTTGTCGATGTTGGAGACCTTGAAGTTAGACAACCACTGGAAAGCACGCAACCAGGGGGTGAAGGTAGAGACCCCGGACACTCCCCAAACTTCTTAATGATCGCCACAACACAGTCATGGTGCCAATCCTATGGCGGTGACTGGTGACACGGATCTTGCAGTCGGTCACAAGCCGACCACCGACCGGGGTGGTGCTGGGCTGTTTGTTGAGGAAGCGACGGAGTCTGCTCAGCCCACAGCTCCCCGCATGGGGGTGCCATGGTCCCGATCATACCCCTCATGGTGTTTCAGTTCATCTTTGTGCTGTCGGGTGCGTGATGCCTCGATGCTGGTTCACACGTCATGTTGGTTGTTGATGTGGTGACACATGTCGCCATCCAGGTGAACTGGTGGAAGAAGGTGGTTCGTCGTCCGAGTGAGGATTTTTTGGTAACTCTCATTGTCGAGCGTGCGAGGTAGATCGTTCGCCAACTGATCCAGTACGCCACCAACCTAGCTTGGAGTCTACATGGCCTAGACGAATTTAGGTTGCAGGTTGCGGGGAAGAGGTAAATGCTCACATGGAGGCCTAACATTATGCCCAGCCGCCTCACGTTCACGCTCCTAGGCGATGTGGCGACTCCGACGGTGGGCGTTCCTGTGTAGGCGAAAACCTTGCTCGTCAGGAGTGAAAGTCGCCTAGAGGGGGGGTGGATAGGCGAAACCTGAAAATTAAAACTTTACACCCCAACTAGATCCCTTGATTAGTGGTTAGAACAAGATACACAATTACCGGAGTATAAAATCTAAGTCCTTTGCTTGTAAAGAGTATTGCTTTCAAATAATGCGGAATTGATAAATCAATACAACTAATAGGTCTATGAGAATAAAGCAAGAGGGCTTAGATAAGAAGAGCAATAACACAAGTTCTTTCTTGCAAGGTGTTGCTTCACTAAATGAGAATTTAACTTAAAGCAACACCAAATAGTATTAGCAAAGAATAGTGCAAGAAAAACTTAGAAAGGGAAAGAACAAACAAATCACAAGCAATAAGCACACAAGACACGGTTGATTTGTTTTACCGAGGTTCAGCCCTCGAAGGCCTAGTCCACCGATCACCAAAGACCGGCGAGCTCTTCTTCTTCTCAAGAATCACTTAAGACCCCACAAGGACCACCACACTCTTTGGTGTCTCTTGCTAGCTTTTACAAGCCTCCAAAACTTTGGAGGAAGTTCAATGGGAGTCAAAACTCCACGCACAAATGATCACAAGATGTAGTGCTCACTAACTCTCAATAATTCTCACAAGCCACTCTTACTAGACTCACACGAGAGGCTTTCTTTTGCTAGCTCTCTTTTTGTGGCACTTGTGTTGGTTATAGTGGCCTAAATCTTGCGCATAGGATGGATCAATGAATATATGTGGTTGGGAGGGCTTGAGTATGTCAACTAGATGACTTGGAATGTTGCTTGGACTCACACACCTTGAAGTGGCCGGTTGGGGTGGTATTTATAGCCACCAACCAAATTGTAGCCGTTGGAGAAGGCTGCTGGCGATGGGCACACCGGACAGTCCGGTGTGCCACCGGACAGTGTCTGGTGCGCCACCGGATAGTGTCCGGTGCGCCGCCACGTCATCCTCCCGTTAGGGCATAGAGCTGGTCGACCGTTGGAGGCTTTGTCCTCATGCGGCACCGGACAGTTCGGTGCTACACCGGACAGTCCGGTGCCCCTCTGACCATCTGCTCTGACATCTGAATTGCACTGTTCACTTTGCAGAATCGACCGTTGCGGGCAGGTAGCCGTTGCTCCACTGGTGCACCGGACAGTCCGGTGGCACACCGGACAGTCCAGTGAATTATAGCGGAGCTGTGCCTGGGAAACCCGAAGGTGAAGAGTTTGAAGTCGTTCCTCCCTGGTGCACCGGACAATGTCCGGTGCGCCAGACTAGGATTCTCTTCGGTTTCCTTTGCTCCTTTCTTCTTGAACCCTTTTTAATCTTTGTATTGGTTTTGAGTTGAACCTTTGGCACCTGTAGAACATATACTCTAGAGCGAACTAGTTAGTCCAATAATTTGTGTTGAGCAATTCAACCACCAAAATCATTTAGGAAAAGGTTTGACCCTATTTCCCTTTCAATCTCCCCCTTTTTGGTGATTGAGGCCAACACAAACCAAAGCAAATATAAAAGTGCAGTATTGAACTAGTTTGCATAAGGAAGTGCAAAAGGTTGCTTGGAATTAAACCAATATTCGTTTCATAAGATATGCATGGATGCTTTCATATCTTTTGCCATTTTGGACTGGGCTTGCACCACTTGTTTTGTTTTTGCAAATGTTTTGGAAAATCTTTTCAAAGTCTTTTTGCAAATAGTCAAAGGTATATGAATAAGATTTTGATAACAAATTTTCTCCTCCTGTTTCAAATGCTTTTCCTTTGACTAAACAAAACTCCCCCTTAATGAAATCCTCCTCTTAGTGTTTAAGAGGGTTTTAGATATTAATTTTGAAGTGGGTATACCAATTTGAAAAATCTATCAACATTAAGATACCAATTTGAAAGCACTACTTTAAATACAAATTGAAAGACTAAAATTTTGAAATTGGTGGTGGTGCGGTCCTTTTGCTTTGGGCTAATACTTTCTCCCCCTTTGGCATGAATCGCCAAAACGAATACTTGTGAGTGAAATATTAAGCCCTTTCGTTTTCACTCCCCCTTTGGCAAATAATATATGAGTGAAGATTATACCAAAGTGGAGAATCATGCGGAATACCGGCAAAGAGTGGATGATACCGAAGATGTAGAGTGGAAGCGATGCCTTTGCCGAATACTCCATTTCCCTTTCAATTCTATGACTAAGCATGAGAATATACTTGAAAACACATTAGTCATAGACATAAAAGAGACATGATCAAAGGATATATCAAGTTAAGCATGATCATAGTTCTATACAATATAGATTTCTCCCCCTAAATATGTGCATGGAGAGGAACACATATTTTGGCCTTAAATGCCAAGTGCACATAGTTAGGTTAATGAGGTCATATCTATATCATAGAGAATGTGTAGTGCATTGTGTCATAGTATAAGTGTAATGCTCATGACAGTTCATGCACTAATGAAAGCATGTTATAGACAACTTAAGCAATTTCCCTTAAGGATTTCAAAGAGGCTTAAGGACCATCCACCTTTGAAACAAAGGCAGCTTATCCTCGTTACAAGGTTAAGCTTTAAGCTCTTTGACAATAAAATCACTTCACCCAGCTTTAACGAAGATGTATAAATTCAGAAATGAAATATTTGAGAAGTTAAACTAGGTATGAAGCAGGGCTAATGCATGGACATGCTTTCTCTTCCTTTTATACAAGATATGCAAAGAATGTATAGAGAAGGAAGATTTAGGTACAAGTTTAAATGAAAGGAAGTGGTTTTACCCTTTTGTACCTTCACATAGAGACGCTCTGTTCATTGTGCATTGTCCTTAGTCTTAGATGCTTAAGACCTATACTCAAGACAATATATGGAAATATTTTGCACAAGAGAGAGTTCTACAACTAGTGATCCTTTTCTAAGTCATTGTTATTATATATCAAGTAGATCACAAATTGCATAAATATATCATGAATTCTCCTTTTAACTTAGTGCACATCAAGAGAGATATCGATTGATAGTATATAGGGCACTAAGAAACATAAGTGTTGATTGAAGTTATTCAATGATCAAACAAATAACAGATGTGATCAAAAGAACAACATATGCATTCGGTAAGATAGGAGAATCCAGTACATATGCTACTTTAGCAATGAAAGCAACAATCCTTTATAAAAGCGATGTTATTTTAACAAGTTGGATTGATATGTAGTAGCATACATTATGAGAAACTCATTCTCACGCATGAGACTATAAGATATTACTAAGATAAAGAGATAGTCTCATTATAATCAAGATATAAAAATAGGCTCCCCCTAAAGATATGCACCAAATATTTGAATGAGTTGAATGGATGCACTCACTTTTAAAAACAAATAGGGAGAAACATTATACATCTTGATCAAGGCTTATAAAATTTGCAATAAACAACTTAAGCCTTGTATTTTCACAATGAAAAAGATTTAGAATGCTTACAACCACACCATGATTGTTTTGTAGATCTCATTATCCAATTTGGTGTTGTTGCTCTTGATGTCTTCCTTTTTCATTAGAGTGTCCTCCCTTTGTAGTTGTCTCTTTTTTCCTTTCAAACTTATTGAAAATACTCAAGAGAGATGTTAATAGCTCAAGGGAGTATATGATGAAGAATGATTTATTTTTAGATAAGTAATATAAACAATTCATCATCAATACATCACACAGACATGAAGTAAAATCCTTAATATTAGTGCACATTATTAGAAAAGAGGAATAAGCATCTTTTAAATATTTTGATTAATCATAGGAATTTTACTTCTTCATATTGAATTTATTATCATGACTTAAAAGCATATAAATATGAGAACAGATATAGCAAAGGCATGAATTAGATTCTAAGGGACAAGTGCATTTTATGAAAATGAGATTGAATGCACATCTGGCTGACTAAAGTATAATAAAGAATCTATTCTTCACATAGGTAGAATTTAGAGTAAATAACCATTGATGGGAACTATATTTGATTAAGAAAATGAGTTCCCATTCCTTTGCTTTTACCTTTCTTCCTTTGGGTGAAGAGAAACCCTTTAGACTTGCGGCTTGCACTTACTCTCTTGTAGATTTTCATAAGTAAGCTCAAGAGATATGTCATTAGTATCACAAGCACTAGTTTCCCTTTGTGTAATCATTTTGATAAGAAATGGAAAAATGATTATTAAAGCATGGAAACTTTATAATATGAACTAGGTTATTCCGTGATGTATGCTTAATAAAACAAGCATAGTTAATTCTTTAAGATTTATGGGAATAAATCTAATTCATAATATGGAGAGCGATAAATATAGAAGAATCATATCCAATTTAATTAAGAGGCAAAACAACATAAATCATTGGATTGACTTTTCTTTTTATGTTAGATTACGCATCTCCAAAGAGAAACTTATTCTCTACATGTGAGACTACTTAGGTTATTTAGATAAAAACATTAGTCTCACGATTTCTAGATATAAAGAGAGATTCCCTTTATAAGTGTCCTAAGGAATTGAATTCCTTACGTGACACCTTATTCTTTTAAGAACATGGAATATCTCTCTATATCTAGAACATGACAATAATAGAATGATTAATGAAATGCATGCCATGAGATACTTACAACAATTTAAATCATGTAGATTGCCATGATATAGAAATGATGAATATACAATCTACCATACGAGAGGAATTTCTTCAAAGAATAGTGACATAATTTAAAAACATTTGAAGTGCTTTCTTTTTCTATGTGACTAAACAAGACACATAAGAAATGATAATTTAAGATACTTGCACTTAAAAGCATAATTGTTACCATCCTTTGGCTTTCCTCCATGTTGTAGGTCTTGACTTTTCGGCATAGGATTAATTCTTTATTTCCTACAACATCAGTATCTTCCCCGAGATGATATGAGTTTTAGATATAATAATTCGAAATAACTTTGGGTCAATCTTGGATATAGATCATTGAAGATTGATAACTTGAGTTAATAAAAATTGAGTTGACTCTCTCAAGCACCATGAAGCTTCATATCATCTCCTTTTCCTGCGAAGCTTGTCAAGCATGTTTTGGTACCCATCTCTTGATGGGTCCATCAAGGTTAGTCAACAAAGATCTAGGAACCCAAATGTCCTTTGTGCTAGCGCTAGGTAAACTCATTACCTTTCTAGCACAAGTTGCAATTTTGGGTTGCCTAGTTACATGAGAGTTAATTGACAAGCTAGGAGTGGGATTGTTACCAATGGGACAATCCTTGCATTGATGTCCCTTCTTTTGGCATATGTAGCATAGGCGATCCTCAAGTCTTGAAGATTTCTTTTTTCCTTGTTTCTTTCTTGCTACATGATTAGTGAATATTTTCTTTTCTAACACTATGCCTTTTTGTTTTAAATGAGAACATGACCTAAACAAGTGTCCCTTCTTTGAACATTTAAAACAAAGTTTATCATCCTTGTTAATAATCAAGCCATTTTTAAAATAGGGACATGATCTAATCAAGTGTCCTTTCTCAAAGCATTCACTACACCTTCTACTTTTCTTAGTGTGAAGTATGGCTTGATCATTACCTTGGATGTTACCTTGTATGGAGGCATGGTTGAGGCTTTTGGAAGAGGTGTTGATTTTCTTCTTTTGTTCCTTCCTCTTAGCAATCCTCAAGTCCTTAACATTTTCTTCAAGGGAGTTAGTGCATGCCTCGGTTGTTCCCGTCTCAAGCTTCTTCACCATGTGATCATGGTTATCTTGAGAAGGTTGAGCGATGCACTTCCCTTTTAGTTGTGTCAAGCTCATTTTTAGCCTCTCATTTTCTTCTTTGAGCTTTTGATATGTGTCATCTTTTGTTCCTGCAAATTCTAGCTCAAAGGAAGATTTGCTTGTCGACGGACAACAAGCATTTGCACATGGTAATATAGTTTCAATTTGAATA
Source organism: Zea mays (assembly GCF_902167145.1). NCBI lineage: Eukaryota > Viridiplantae > Streptophyta > Magnoliopsida > Poales > Poaceae > Zea > Zea mays. The sequence goes on along the minus strand of NC_050098.1, from coordinate 28,081,971 downwards.
CATGTGCATAATTGAGGTTGTTGGGATTTTAAGTTTTCTATCACAACCTCATGAGCAATATTTAATATGATATGATCATCCATAAGATTTTCATGAGAACATAGGAGCATATCATATTTTTCTTGAAAAGCTAGAGTTTCATCTTTTAGCTTTTCTACTTGGTCCTTAAGCAAGGCATTTCTATTTACTAATTGAGCGATACAATGTAAAGAGTTATCTTGCTCAATTGAAATAGTTTCATACCTTTGGACCAAATCAACATGAGAGCTCTTTAGCTCCTCATGTTCTTTAGTCAACTCGTCAAAGTATTGCATTTTCATGGAGAGAACATTCTCTAGCATTTGACGAGCTTCGCTTTGCTCTCTAGCTCTTTCTAGAAGTTTTAGCATGACCGCCTTATCGTCTTGGCTTAGGCGAGCGTAGAGTTGTATGAAGCTTCTTTCTTCCTCCTCATCCTCGTTTGTGCTTCCGCTATCATTTTCATTAGCCACACAACATATGTGGGAATCGAAATGGGAAGACAAACCTTTTGGAGAGGTGGATTCATCGTTTGGTCTCTATCGGTCATTTTCTTCTTCTTCCTTGCAAGGGTTAGTATCACAAAGACCAAAGGAAGTAGAAGCACAAAATGAACTATCATGTTTGGACTCATCAAATTTGATTTTAATTCTAGTCCAAATATCATGCGCATCAGGAATATGTTCATAATAATTCATTATGAAGGCATGATAATCTTCCTTGCTAAGAGAATTAACTAGGATGTCAAAAGCTATATAGTTTAAGCGTATACATCTTTGATCTTCCTCGGAAATATTTTTATCATTATAGCTGGAGGGTATGATACTCTTGTCTAAAATTTGTTCTAATCGTGAATCTATGGTTCTAAAAGCTTTTATCACACTAGTAGACCATGAAGCATAATTAGAACAATCATCAAGTAAAATCTCAAGAGTTACATCCTTCTGAGTTATGTTCTTGTTCTTTTGGGATCTTCTTTGAGCCATCACTTCGAGTTGTTAGACTCAATATGAAGTGCCTAGCTCTGATACCAATTGAAAGTCGCCTAGAGGGGGGGTAGATAGGCGAAACCTGAAAATTAAAACTTTACACCCCAACTAGATCCCTTGATTAGTGGTTAGAACAAGATACACAATTACAGGAGTATAAAATCTAAGTCCTTTGCTTGTAAAGAGTATTGCTTTCAAATAATGCGGAATTGATAAATCAATACAACTAATAGGTCTATGAGAATAAAGCAAGAGGGCTTAGATAAGAAGAGCAATAACACAAGTTCTTTCTTGCAAGGTGTTGCTTCACTAAATGAGAATTTAACTTAAAGCAACACCAAATAGTATTAGCAAAGAATAGTGCAAGAAAAACTTAGAAAGGGAAAGAACAAACAAATCACAAGCAATAAGCACACGAGACACGGGTGATTTGTTTTACTGAGGTTCGGCCCTCGAAGGCCTAGTCCCCGTTGAGGAGTCCACTAAGGACGGGTCTTTTTCAAACCTTTCCCTCTCTCCACCGATCACCAAAGACCGGCGAGCTCTTCTTCTTCTCAAGGATCACTTAAGACCCCACAAGGACCACCACACTCTTTGGTGTCTCTTGCTAGCTTTTACAAGCCTCCAAAACTTTGGAGGAAGTTCAATGGGAGTCAAAACTCCACGCACAAATGATCACAAGATGTAGTGCTCACTAACTCTCAATAATTCTCACAAGCCACCCTTGCTAGACTCACACGAGAGGCTTTCTTTTGCTAGCTCTCTTTTTGTGGCACTTGTGTTGGTTGTAGTGGCCTAAATCTTGCGCATAGGATGGATCAATGAATATATGTGGTTGGGAGGGCTTGAGTATGTCAACTAGATGACTTGGAATGTTGTTTGGACTCACACACCTTGAAGTGGCCGGTTGGGGTGCTATTTATAGCCACCAACCAAATTGTAGCCGTTGGAGAAGGCTGCTGGCGATGGGCGCACCGGACAGTCCGGTGCGCCAGCGGACAGTGTCCGGTGCACCGCCACGTCATCCTCCCGTTAGGGCATGGAGCTGGTCGACCGTTGGAGGCTTTGTCCTCATGCGGCACCGGACAGTCCGGTGCTACACCGGACAGTTCGGTGCCCCTCTGACCATCTGCTCTGACATCTGAATTGCACTATTCACTTTGCAGAATCGACCGTTGCGCGCAGGTAGCCGTTGCTCCGCTGGTGCACCGGACAGTCCGGTGGCACACCGGACAATCCGGTGAATTATAGCGGAGCTGCGCCTGGGAAACCCGAAGGTGAAGAGTTTGAAGTTGTTCCTCCCTGGTGCACAGGACACTGTCCGGTGCGCCAGACCAGGATTCTCTTCGGTTTCCTTTGCTCCTTTCTTCTTGAAGCCTTTTTAATCTTTATATTGGTTTTGTGTTGAACCTTTGGCACCTGCAGAACATATACTCTAGAGCAAACTAGTTAGTCCAATAATTTGTGTTGAGCAATTCAACCACCAAAATCATTTAGAAAAGGTTTGACCCTATTTCCCTTTCAAGGAGTCTCTTCGACCTCGGACACCTCATCCAGGGAAATAGGCTGAGTCGGGTCCTGTTCCCCAGCAGCGTGGTGACGCCGGATGTTGCAGCGGCGATTCCGCCAGGGACACACCTCGTGCTACGGGGCTTCTCCCCTACACGGTTAGTTTGTTGTCGGAGATAGGGTCGTTCTGCACTACCACGTTGATGTAGATGACATCAGGGTAGTAGAGAGAATTTCGGTATCGCGGGCGCAGCTGCCGCACCCTAGGGTTAGGTGATCATGGTGGAGTTGACCGCGCTTTGTTAGCCTTGGGAGTAGCAGGGACCTCCGTCCCATTCTTTTTCTTACTGATCCGGGTCCAGACCTAGGTCAGCGAGGTAGATAATGGGGTTTGTCGTGTCGGGACTATTGTAGCAGTCGGTCGAGGCGAAGGCGCTAAAGCGACCATGTGCTTGGTCGGCTTAGAGGCAACCTAACATAGCGCATGAGTCGAGGCCCTTTTGTCTAGGGACGTTTCGACGTGGATCCAACCACAACCAACTGGTGTTTAGTCACGACGGGGGCTGTCCTGGATCTCAACGAGAGCCTCTTCTTTGTTGTGGCAATGATGCGAGACCTCAGAGTGTCTTTCTCCATATCCGCTACATGGTGTAGAGTGCCCTTTCGGTCAACGATGGTGTTGATGACGACCATGGAGCTGTCACGGATCTACGTCACACCACCTACCTAGCGCGCCAGCTGTCGGTGTTTGGTACCGACGACGCACTATGGGATATACCACATAGGGCTTTTGAGAGGACAACGAGGTCGATCGTAGCTCGATGGTTCATGCAATGCTCGACAGGACACAACGAATTATACAGGTTCAGGATGCTTGGATGCGTAATACCCTACGCCCGTGAGTTCTGAGATGTATATTGCTAGTGATTGAGGATTACAAGTGGTTGCTGAAGGTGTAAGATGAGTGTGGTATGAGGGTTCGTCATTTTTGTAGGAGTTCCATCCCATCCTTATATCTGACTTAGGAGGGATCACTCTGTACAATCTCAGAGCATGACTCCTATCTATCTAATTCCGCCAGAAGCATGCCACGTCTTCCGGTGATCAGTTGGTCTTTGTGGGGCATGCGCGGGTATGATCTCTAGAACCTTTGCGCCCACGCGTGCATCTCCTTCGGTTGCACCCGGCTAATGCCCACTAGGCGCCTTATGAGCGGACCATTGGGAGCCTTGTAGGCAACCCATGAAGCATAACAATGCCATGATGACTCGGGGATATCTATCCCCACACCCTCACCCTGAACTCACTTAGGCTCTCCAGGAACTAGCTCTCTAGCCAGATCCCCGTCTCCCTCATGTGGCTTAGCCGACTCAAGTCGCTCGGTCTCTTGAGGAATAAGCTCAACGGCTAGATCATGCCCTAACTCTTTGACAACATCTCTAAGGACTTGTTCCCGTCTAACCCTAGCCTCTGTGACTATACCATGTTCTCACGCGGTGGTTGAGGCATGTCTAGGTGCAAGCGCCTCTACAACTGCAGCCACAACCATCGATGTCGCCATCTGTGTGGATCATGAAGAGGTGTGAGGGACCAAACAAAAGAAAAAAATGAATTCTAATATAACATGCGAGTCCTACATATTTTAGATAAGATTGTTGGTGATTGGGGGGCATCTATCTTATATATTAGTATTGGTAATCATCAATGCTACCCTATTATGCCTTATTCAATAGCATTGTATTGAAGGGGGTCGAGGGGGATTAAATGTCTTTCTATTCAATTTTGAATAGCATGAGATTTTAATCCCCTCCAATGCCTGTCAATCCACCCATAACCGAACAAGCCCTTAGTGGGTATAGTGTTAATTCATCTCTAAGGTGCATGCATCAACTAAAGGATGCAATTATACATTCTCTGTTGGCGGTCAGCTTCTTGTAAGCCAACCCTAGAGACCCAGACTATGACTGACTCAAAAATTAGAAGCTAGAGGATATAGATGTTCAAATGAGTTGGACGTACCAGGCGATCCATACCTCGAAACGGTTTTAGCCGACACAAGCATGGTCTGGCCCGTTAGCCACCGGGCCCGTATCGACTTATCCCGATCATAGTGTCATGCTTGGACCTTAGGCTATCTCCAGCAGATCTCCTATCACATCTCCTATTTTATCCCCTATTTCAAACTCCACTCTTAGGTGCGGTACGACGAGCTAAGCTCGACACGTGCCTGTTTTATTTTTCCATGGAAATATTTGTATTACACATAATTATAGAGTATAAAATCTATACTACTCTATTAAGAATATAATGTGGGCACCTTGTGCTACCACGACTTCACCCTCCGCGCTGACACTATGGGCCCACCCCACGCGCGCCAAATGGTTCTCCCGCCCCACGTGCCCCGCCTCGGCACCGTGCCTTGTGGGCCCTACATCCAGCGCTGCGCAATACTTTCTCAGCTATTGCCCTGTGGACCCCAGTGCCTGCGCAACCAGTGACTGCGCCTGCCTAGCACCCGACCCTGCCCGTGCAGCTACCACACCAGAAATTTAGGGCTAACCATGAGACCACACGTATCTTAATGTTTAAAAATAAACAATAATTATATTTAAATAAATATCTCAATACCTATTTGTATGATATATAACAACCGTAGTAAAGCACGGACATATGACTAGTACAAAAATATATGTGCTATGGTGGGGAGGTAGGTGTAAATATGGCTTTAAAGGTGCAATGGTCATTCAAACTCATATTTATACATATTTTAGTTTTTTTGCTAGTTAAATGCTATGGGTTGCCATAGGCCCGTTAGCTAGGCCCACCATCGGGCCATGGCACGACCGGCGGACCAGTGGCGTAGCTAGAATTTTTTCGTGAGGTATGCCATTAGAATTTTTTATAAATAATTTAATATAATATATAGTAATTTGGCATATAGTTCAAAATATAAAGATAAAAATACCATATAACACTATAGATTTAACATTTAAGTCTATAAACATATATATTAGAATGTAAATATAATATATATCAATATTTTTTATATGGATCTTGGTGGACTGGTGATCCGGTGGGCCGGCTTAGGATATGTCGTGGCCCACCCGGACCACCCACTGTCTACGCCACTGCGGCGGACCAATAAGGTCGACCTATTCGGACAATTACTGTTGTCTTGTCTAGTTGTGTCTTTGACTGGATTTTCCGCTGCTCGCAAGTTGCATGTACTCACTCTATCTACTACAAAAGATTATGGGTGTGTTAGATTTGTGGAGTCTTCATGAGATGATACATCATGAGTTTATTTCATAAATTTTGGTGGCATCAAACCATTCCTTATGTATATACTAATTATTAGGTTATGAGGAATGAGATGGTGATTGATCAACTTATTCTATTCCACAAACCAAATAAAAAAAGTGAGAAGTGAGAAGAAGATGAACTACCTCGTTTCTCAAACCAAACACACCCTATAATTCTCCATTTGTAAGAAGCCGATTGATTTAACATCGGCTAAAGTTTAAAACATTAACATTTATATCATACGAAATTAATAAGTACACTTAAAATTAGTATAACATAAGTTAAGCTAGTTTTACGTTGCATAAATCCTATTCTTCTGGAGTTGTTTTCTTGTGTGAACGAAGAATTCAACGAGCACTATATTAATTGTCCTGCACCGTACGATTAGTGTGGTCACCATGGTCTTGCAACGTACGCCTAAAAATCTCCACAGAAATTTTCCTGGACCGTACAAATTAGTAGTCATTTCTGATGTGGTTGAATTGCACCGCGTACAAAACTCCATAGACCATGCTAGTCTTTTCTATACGAGAAACTACCAATTATTGGTATCGCGTATGACCGGATCATTGGTATCGTAGTAGCGCGCGGAGACCATCGACATCAATTATATTCAAATTGTACGTTGCTACTTAATTGCCGGCCATGGACAAGAAATCGAGTTGCTAGGAACCTGCCTGGGATGGACTGTATTCTAATCTTATCCCTTGATACTAAATCTTATCTCATAGTAAGTGCTAGCATCATATAAAAGGCGAGCTGGCAAGGAAGGAGAAGACAACCTCTCTGTAAGAATCAATACCTACCCCATGGAGAAGCTCTCTTCTCGTCGCTATTCCCGGCCGGCGATGTCCCTGCTGATCATCGTGGCCATCACTATCTCCTGCTCCGTCGTCCACAGTTCGGAGGCTCCAGCCCAAGGTACAGATCGATGGCGCTCTTCTATATATATTGATCACTCTGGCTAGGTTGGCACTGAAACTAAATGGTTGATCGGATGGCGATGATGAAACCTATATTTGCATGCAGAAGCAGCAGTACCTCGTCTGGACGGAGACCATCAGGGCCAAGCGCCGCCGCCACCGGATGCCGGCAAACCTCGACAGCCACAGCCGCCGTGCTGTCTTCGGCACGGCGCTTAACGTCCTAAAATGGACAGGGAGGACGGAGGATACTTAAGATCAACCAGGCCGCGACGACAATAAGTTTTTAAATTTTATTAGGACTAGTTTAGGAACCCTATTTTTTTAATGGATTTTTATTTTATCAAAAAAAATTGGGTTCCCAAACTAGTTCTTAACAATACAAACATAAGAGAATCCGTACACCATTCGTGTCAAATTATAAGTAATATAGGTCGGGGTGCATAACTGAGATAATTTGGTTCATTTATCATTTGTGGTCCTACGAGTTCAACCGTGTGTTTGGTTTTTCAAGGTAACACCACTGCCACTCATATATAATCGTTGTAGTGTCATATGTTGTTTTAACTATAACTAGTCGGTTGCCCGTGCGTTGCGACGGTTTACAACAATACTCACGTAAACTATCCATCAAAAAAAATTCAAGATTTTTTATTGATTGTCTCCGCTCTCTGTATAATATTTTTTTGATTTGGCTAACTGATGTTATTGTTTAGTCCATGCAATATGTCTTGGTACAACATTGCCAATGAAGTGAGTGATTATAAGAGAGTTCATAACGACTGACTGAACGAACAAAGATTATAAAATGACATACAGAGACCAAATAAGAGAAAGTTTGTGAGCTCAAGTTTCTAAAATAAGTCACATGAAGTCAAACTTATAAAAACGATAGACCAAAATATGGAGTGATTGCTAAAGTCAGGCATCAATAAAAACTGGATGCGCTCCATATAAATTATGCTACTCCGTAGCAATTACTAATGTTTAAAACCAACAAATAACCTTTCATTTTACTGTTACTGTGACAAATCATTTTGCGCTATCTAATTCAGCAACCTCAAACACCATGTAGTCCATTGCGCCAATGTAGTCTCAGAAACGACCTAATGCTTGCAAGAGCCAAGAACGCCGTGTCGTGCTTGGGCTGTAGCCTCGGCCCATAGTGCTGGCCCGGCCCGACACAATTATATTTTTATTTTACAAAAAAGTATATACATATATACAATTTGTATTCAATATTAAAAATATCTGAGCATGATATTCTACTGGTTAGACAGCTTCACCCACGACCTGTTTGGTTGTTGGACGGTGCCAGCCTGGTCCGTACGGGAGAAGCCAGACTCCTTGTGCGCAGGCTAGCTTTGTGCATAGGTTTACGTTTGGTTGTTTGCGTTAGTGCATTTTGGACAAATATAGCTCATGTTTGGTTGTCTGCATCAGAACGTGTATAAGAGAAAAGTGCACAAATAAATCTTTAAAAATTATATATCATGTGTATCCTAGTTTTGTTCGAAAAATGTCAGGAACACAAATATAAAATCAGTTCGATGATTAAATCTTTTAATTATAATATATATTGGAACAAAACAAACTAAAAATATTTCTCGAAAAACATGCCAATACATGGGCATGGCTGCACCTCGCCTGTACGCGTGCGTACACGCCGAGCGACCATCTCTGGCGGGCCTGACTCGCTGTCGTATCTTGCACCCGCTCAGCCTGGTTATGCAGAGAAGTGAAACAAACAAAATGTGTTTTAAGGATTCGTGGATGCAGTTTCTCTCCCCGTACAACTAACCAAATAGATGACCAGTGTCTCCCGCCATTCTTCCATCAGGGCAGGGGTTCGAACCCCACCTCCTGCATCGTTTTTTAACATTTTACGCTGATTTAATCAAATGGGCCGACGGGCTAACGGGCTGGCCCAGCACAGTTACCAGGTCAGCATGACGTGCCTGGGCCATAGTTGTGGCCCGCGTGCGTCTGGCCCGTGCCGGATCGTCATTTGGCCATCTATAGGCGTGCAATGAATTAATTTAAAATAGCTGTGAGGGGTTATTTGTAAAAAAATAACGTGGGATGACCGTTGAAACTAGTGCTTTAAGTATAGTATAGACTAGTATAATGATGTGTGTTGCGACGGCACCCAAACATACTTGATACTCATAAAAAATAAGTTTTATATTAAAGTGGACATATAGTCTATATATCATATATTAAACTAATAAAAACAAATATTACACTTTATCTTAGTCATAAAGCCAAGAAAGTATGAGTTGAAAATATGGATGGCCAAATAGGCCGCCGGCACGACACTAGCACTAGCACTACTAGACACTATTAATAATCGTGTCATGCCGTGTGGACACTAGTGCCTAATCATCGGCTCAGGCACTATACTATAGTGTCTAATCGTATCGTGCCGACACTATACGACACTAACCCATAATGGTGTCCATGCCAATCATGCATTATTTTACTTTAAGAGCTCAAAAATATATAAGATCTTTAAGATTATATATAGTTTTAAAACTTAAACATTTAAACCATTATATAGTGAATTTATTATGTTTAAAATCATAACAAATCACATGCACACATCACAATCTCATCTATATACCATCGGTTGGTCTAAATCGTGCCTAATCGTGCCATGCTCGTGTCAGCCCATCATATCGGGGTGGCGGCCCAAGCATGAAACTAGACTCGTGTCGTACCGGCACTGGAATTATATGATTCGTGCATGTGCCGTGCCGAAGCACTACAGGTCGTGCCATGCTTAGTGACGCCCTATTTAGCATGTCTCGCTTGGCCATCTATAGTTGAAAAGGATCCTTACCCTTTTTATCAATTGCTCGTCCTCCTTCAGCTAGCAAGGTTGTCACACCCGGTTTGGAAGGTAAACCGAATGTGAACCATCACTACAACAAATGTGACCTTCTGTGACGAATATGCTATGACACGAGTGAGAATCATCATTAAATCGCTTTATTTATGACGATTTCTATGAGACATCTAAGTTTAATGACAAAAAAATAACCACTGTCATTAAAACTGTCATAACCCATTTTAAGATACTTTTTGTGACGATGATCTATGATAATATGGGTTCGTCATAAGAATAAATCGTCATAGCTTCTTGTACACCATAATTGTGACAGTTGTATGAAACCTCATTCGTCGTAATAGTCATTCATACACATAAACTACCTTTAGTTACTAAAACAAAACACTTAATAACTAACTGCTCTCGATAGTTGTGTCATTATACTACTAGGCCTTTGCCTTGCATTCCTTACAAAAAGATAATAGAATGTGTGGAAGAGGAAAAAAATCATTTAGTCGCCCCTAAAAAAATGGCAGCAGCCTTTCCACCAAAAATGGTAACGGCAGCAACCCCCCTCCATGTTTATGAGATCCGATAAATCCTCCACCAATCACCAGTGCCAAATCAGTTCCTTGCCGTGCCTAATTCACCTTCCCATCCTTGGCACTAGCGGATTCGTAGCCTCCAGTCCTTCAGCCTCTCCATCCGATTTGGCGCAAATGCCTCCAGGGAGGAAGGGGCAACGATGCACAAGGGAAACCCCAGGTAAATTCCAATCACTCTCGGATTTGATAGCTCCAAGTTTCGTCCCTTTTCTATCTCCTCGACAAAGTCGCTTCCTGTAGTGAGCTATCAAAGGGCTGACTGCTCCATGTCTTGCATATCTGGCTAATCGGCCATTCAAGCAGTCATGTGCAAAGGTTGTATTGGATAGTTTATTTGTAGCGTGTGCTTTATGGTACTCCAATAAGAGGCACGTACTTCTGAATTGTCTTAGGAATGCAAGATTGTCATTTATTATAAGATTGATGCAATAGTTTCAGGGTACAAATGAATATGAACAATGCAGTTTCTGAATTGTTTGTAGCACACTGAGACTGATATGAGGCAGATTGTACGGTATTTCCAAGTCTATTGTAAAAGCGAATGACGAATGGCCTGAAGCCTCATATAGGAAAGTGATCACTACTAAACTTAAGCCAAAAACATAAGTCTCTGGTCTCACTTTAGCTAACAATAATAGAATATAATCAATGTTGAAATTCTTAACACTAATAAATCAGAAAAGCAAGGTGAGTAGAAGATAAAACTAGATGACACGCTTACAGATTTTTAGATTTGCAGTATTCATATGTACATTACACCATTTGGAGAGGGTAAAGTCTACCTTACATATTTGCAGCCCTAAAACTACAACTGATGGCATGCTTTGTGTTTGTAGTAATTCTTTGTACATTACACCATTTGATTATTTATCAGAGCCTCAGTTTTCATCATCCTTTACTCCTTCAGCATTTGTAGTTTTTATGATCTGTTTGGTATGATGGGATCACTGGGTCTAAAATGATATGTATTAATTGATTTGAATTATCACATAATGTTTGGAAGTCTACCTGAGATTCTCTTACACTTGATCGGCTAGCAATGAGCATAATTTTCATTAGTGGTATAAAGTTTTCTAAAACCAAGGTTGGCTGAACAGAATGGAAGAAAATATCCATGATTAGAAAAAAGACAACAAACAACCTGCCATGCTCACCTATTTTCTATTGAACTTTTACAATTGGTAGAGTACGCATCACACAATTTAAATTGGTGTAATACTCATCATATCCTTACAGATATGAGATGCCCATATGACAAACATAATGAAATAGAATTGATTCAAACATTTTGGTAGACACAAAACTTAGCTGCATCGGAAGCTCTGCATTAGAAGCTCTGTTCAGACACAAAACTGAGTTGCATCGGCAGCAAAATCATTGCTATTTATTAGTTGCATCAGAAGCTATTTAATACCTATCTTCTTCACCTAACCTCTCTTCCTCACCCTCCCTCATAGCAGTCGGCTGCCGTGATCCGGTGACCTCCCCACGAAATTCCGAAGGTAATTTTGTTTAGTTGCTCCTCTCTGTTCGTCACTTCGTGAAGCAGTGGGATCTAGGTTTGGGAAGCATTTTCTCCTTCATGGCCATGGCAACTCACGAGATCTGTCACCTCCTCTTCTCTATCACCTGACTCGTCCTCGCCATTGCAGCGCCGCCTCCTTTGCCTTCACTGTCTCCACTAGCAGCTTCTGTCATCCCCTACCGCAACCTCCGCCTACTGTTGCCTTCCACTGTGGTCGCACGAATGGCTCGCTCTGAGCCTTCAGCGGCGTCCTCACTCGACACATTATCCACCAACGACAGGGAGAAGGTGCTCGCTGTCGTTGGCGTACACACGGCGACTTCTCCACGCTAACTGCTTCATGCCCAACCTCGAACCTCCATAAGCTTTGGATCTAGGTAGATTCATGATGTAGATTGCAGCTGCTCATGTCACGTATATACTAGAAACTTCTAGATATTTTAGTATCTAGCTGCTTGCGTACTACCATGGTGTGATCGGTTAAGATGTTGCTTGTGTGTCTACTGTTCCCTGCATTTCCTGCTAATAAGGTTGCTTGTAGCTTTATTTCTCTTGGCTATATGCGCCAATTGCAAATGCTCACTATTTTAGAATACAGTTTTTCAATTGGGCATAGCTAGGCCGATTTTATTCATTGTCAAACCAGACATGATGTTTTTTTAACATTGGGTGGTGTTAATCCAAGTTTAGGAGTTTATAACATTGGGTGGAGAACTTTATCCTTCTATATATAACGTTTTGGACCAACCAAGAAATTGACACAAGATATCAAGTGTTGAATATAATTGATGCATTACATTATCTTCTTTATTGTGTTCGATACATTTTTCATTTATTAATTTACATTTTAAATGTACCGAAGACCCTCGTACTGAATATAATTGATGCTTATTGTGTTGTACATATATTTTGGAATTCCAAGCCCGTAAGGGTGTCCTTACCCACATCTCCAATGACGGTGAATAGATGTCAACAAAAGTAACAAGAGGAAATAAAAGAATTATGGCACCTGTGCAGGAACGACCAGTTAGAGTCACTAGACAAAGAGTTATTGAAGTAAACCAAGAGTCTACCCATAGCCTAAATGTTTCTACATAGCCCAGTTCAAGTGCTGCCACAAACCATGATTTGACCCACAACCTTATTGTTCCTACCCAACCTAGTTCCAGTACTACCACAAACCATGAGCCCATCCAAAACATGGATATTGTTGCACAACCTACTTCCCAGATACAGGAGGAGGGTGATAACCACACTGGAATCAAGGCAAGTGGGCACCTTAACTTTTTGGACTGCGATATCTATCATTACTAGGATAATATCATGAATGATTTTGGCGAGTCACAAATATATATTGAGAACCTATACTTACCCCATTTGTGTACAACTTCAATTTGAACTCAATTATTCATATGTTGTATTATGTTTTATCACAACTAATGTTTAGTTATATGCAACATTACTCTTATAAAAATAGTCTGTGTCTATACAATTATAATTATTTATATTTGACACTAATTGTGTAAGATAAATCACTGAAGGGAACAAAAGGCCAGAGCCACGTATTCAAGCTGCTAAGTTTGCATGAGAGGGTGGTATTCACGTTTTGTAAGTTCTTATTCCTTGTTTTTTCTCTGCAATTTCTTTTTTGTAAGCCTGCAACTGGTCTTTAAATTTCTTGCTCTCTTCATAGTTTGTCTTTCTCTTCAAAGCTTTCTCCTGTCGGAAGCAGTTATCAAGCTTGATTTCAAGGTCTGTGCACTCTCTGAACAACTTTAATAAGAGAACAGCACACCAAAACTGAATTTATATTGAAAATAGTGGCCACATATATGTATGAAAAATGTTTGTATTATGTCTTGCTTGTTAAATTTGTTGGTCTGTTATGTCTATTTATAGCTTCACGATTCTTTGCTTGTTAGTCTGTGTTGCTTTGTTTGATCGACCACTCTTGTTACATGTAATTATACATTCCTCTTGGTGTTTCTCAAAGAAAGCTACTAAGTATCTGGGTGGTATTCACGTTTGTAGCCGTGTGGCATGATCTAGAATGGTGTCTTCTGCATAACCCTATGTCTGACATGATTACTTACTCTGTTGCCACATCATATGTTTGTTTTTTCTTACTCCAGCTACTTATTCTAAGTCTATATTATTTTTACATGCTTAGTTGATACACAGGAAAGTTGTGTGAAGAACAAACTTAATCGTAAAAATGTACAATATCAACAATGCACATGCTCTCAGTCCTACATTGCAAAGGCTATTATATTGGTAAGAAAATAACCATTGTTTACTTATCTACATAGTTGAATGATACGTGAATGTGTAATATTGCCAATATAGTCAGTTTATCATCTCTGTTACCTCATATAGTTGCCCCAGGTTGTTTCATTTGTGTTCACTTACATTTCTTGATTATGAAACAACCTTTATTTTATGTGCATAGTTGAATAATCTATGAATGTGTAATGCTGCAAATGAACACCCATAACCATTTAAAGAGGTGGTTATTACGTGTGCTTGCCTCCATTAATCAGAGATCATGTCTCCTAAATAATTTATATTGTAGTGTTAATAGTTGACTAACAGTTCATCCACCAAACTATAATATTTTAGGTTGTAGCTACGTTACCTACAAGTATCCTAATCCTCCTTATTTGAGCATTGTGCAGCTCCTCATGCTCTTTCTCTAAAAAGTCCATTTACATATTCATCAAGTACTGAATAGACAGAACAATAATAACAGATAATGTATAGCTTGTTGTTTTTCTATTTATGTTTTCGACTCTAACATCTCTATTTATGTAATCGACTCTAACATCTCTCTAGCATTTAAATATATGTATAGCTTGCTAAAGCATTTAGATATGCAGTAATCGACTCTAACATCTCTGTTTCTGTTTCTGTATACCAAAGCACAATTTAACATGGAAGAAATGGTAGCAGCACCATTTCAGGATGGACAACAACCAAAATCTCCTACAGAAGTTGTTTCTAATGTGCTACTGGGCTCCAGTGTGTTCCTACACAATGTTGGTCTTCAGTCTGCCTCCAAGAAAAGCTCCACAACAACTGTTTCGGCAATGGCTCAACAACTTCAGGATGAACTAGAGATCGAGAAGCAAGAAAAAGATGGCCTTCAGGAAGAAGTGGAAACCTTGAAGGCTTAAGCACAAGCATCTCAGGAGACCACTGATAGTATGAAGAGGTCGATGGAAGAAAATAACAACCTCCTTCGTCTACTATTAAGCTTCAATCGAGGCCAAGTGCCTCCATCTTAAGTCTGGTTGACCACTATAGGACCTGCAGCCTTATGGCTGCTATAGTGGCTAGCAATAGTAGCTCTAGATTTGAAGTTATCGGATCATTTTAAATTATGCTTAATGTTTAATACTTTGAGTTGAAGTTATTGGATTTGTTTTGGATTTTAAGTTAAAGGATTTGCAGATATATGTTTTAAAGTTATATTATTCTCTGCTAGATGAAATATTTGTGTTGAACAAATTCATATGATATTTTTGTTGTGATGTGTAATATTCTATGACGATATGAATGCATATGATGTGTTCCTTGCGATGACGATTGTTTTTGTCACAAATGCTTTGCCACATCACTTGACACGTCATCACATTTTATAATGAAATTTTTTGTCACAAATGCATTGTCACGTAAGTGGCCGACACCTTCCAATTTGTGACAAAATTATTCGTCACAATAATTTTGGCACGTCATCTGCCACGTGACTTGCCACGTCATCGAATCTATGACAAATATTTTAGTCATAAAGGTTTTGCCACGTCACATACCACATCATCACCATTAGCCACGTGGCAATGCATGTCAGTACGAATTGTGACGTTTTCAAGGGCACTTATGACGAAATAGAGTGTCATAGATTTAGTGACGAAGCTGGTATGCGTCATAGAATCTATGACGATTTTTTGATCATCGTCATAGTAGGCTATTTAACACGCACCTTCTGTGACGATGACTTTTTCGTCACAAAGACGTCACCAAAACATAACCTGTGACAAATAAACACTAGTTAGTGACATAATAATTATGTCACAGAAGGCCTAAAAGGTTGTAGTGCATGTACGTGCCAGGATCAGAAATTCACATACACAGCGATTACATAAATGACTCATCATAACACAATGCTTCGAATAACAATAAAGAGTAAGTAATAATATTAAAAACAAGAGTCATTTACATAATATAAATCAAAGTACACAGAATCGAAACGTAGCCAACATAAACAACCCACCACAGGCAGCTGACTGGGGGAGGTCGCTAGCCTAATCCTCAAACTCGTCGAAGTCCTGGAACTCCTAGAGATCCGCCTCGACACCTTCTTTACCTGACATAGATTGCACCAAAGACAGCCTTGTGTTTTGTGAAAGCAAGGGTGAGTACACATCAACGTACTCAGCAAATGTCCCGTTTGGCTGAGGTGGACTAGCTTTATGTAGGGTTAAGGTCAAGCAGTTGCTTTTAGTTGATCAGGTAATTACTACTAGTAGAGAGCCAGGTTTTAACATTAACCCAAGTTGTTAACCTAAAAGTACTCTTTCCAAACGAAAAGAATACCAGAAATCGTAACCATAATCATAATCAAACCCATCATCCTCATTATCACCTGTAAACAAAGTATCTCTGATCAATGTGTCTCTAATCAATGGAGCTCCCTTGGCCGCTCATAACCGCGAGCACGTCTGATATATCAGTTTCATAACACTCTACAGAGGTTGCGCACTTTACCCATAAGCCGTGATTCCCTCTCTAGCCTGGGCTTGCAAGACCCTTGTTCACTCTCGAGGTGAATGGCCAGGGATTCACTACGAAGCCTTTACAAAGATTCCATGAGGCTGTAGCCACCCATTAGGTTTCCTAAATGTACCGCACTCCTCCCTAAGGGGCAATCCACCCTCGGTAGAGCGAGCCGCATACACCGAGCCCCAATGACGGCACGACGGCGAAGCAAACTACACCTCAGTTCCTCTAATTAATTAGCTAAGGGCGTCCCATACTGATAGGGAAATGTGCCCTTGGGCCATTTCTAAGTATTTTGGTGATTTAGTGTCCAACACAAGTGCCTAAGTGTAAAATGGTGGACAAAGTACAAATCAAGGATAAAGGTATGTTTCTCAGACTTAGTACATTGTTTTATGGACTAATGTATTGTGTCTAAGTGCTGGAAACAGAAAAAATCGAGTTGGAGAAGAGAAGGCTAAGTTCAGCCAAAGTCTGCTCAGTCTGGGTGCACCGGACAGTGTCCGGTGGTGCACCGGATAGTGTCCGGTGCGCCAGGCTAGCTCGAGCGAAGTGGCCGCTCTCGAGAATTCACCGGCGACGTGCGGCTATAATTCACCGGACTGTCCGGTGTGCACCGGACTGTCCGGTGAGCCAACAGTCGGCAGGGTCAACGGTCGGCCACGCGATCTGCGCGGGACACGTGGCCGGGCCAACGGCTAGAAGGAGGCACCGGACTATCCGGTGTGCACCGGACATGTCCGGTGCGCCAACGGCTCTCTGGCTGCCAACGGTCGACTGCGCCATTTTTGGAAGGAAATCGGGCACCAGACAGTGTCCGGTGTGCACCGGACTGTCCGGTGCGCCAGTCGACAGAAGGCAAGATCAGCCTTCCTAGATTGCTCTCAATGGCTCCTAGCTGCCTTGGGGCTATAAAAGGGACCCTAGGCGCATGGAGGAGTACACCAAGCATTCCTACAACATTTCTAAGCACCAAGACCTCGATTCCGCGCTTTTGTTTCATTGTGATAGCATATAGAGCTCTAGTTGAGTGGTGAAATCATTGAGTTGTGTTGTGAGCTCTCGTTGCAACTTGTGTGCGTGGTGTTGTTGTGATTTCTTGTCTTGAGTGCGTTGCTAATCCCTCCCTTGCTCCGTGCTTCTTTGTGAACTTTAAGTGTAAGGGCGAGAGGCTCCAAGTTGTGGAGATTCCTCGCAAACGGGATTGAGAAAAGCAAGCAAAACACCGTGGTATTCAAGTGGGTCTTTGGACCGCTTGAGAGGGGTTGATTGCAACCCTCGTCCGTTGGGATGCCACAACGTGGAGTAGGCAAGCGTTGGTCTTGGCCGAACCACGGGATAACCACTGTGCCATCTCTGTGATTGTTTTCTTGTGGTTATTGTGTTTTGACTCCTCTCTAGCCACTTGGTATTTACTGTGCTAACGCTTAACCAAGTTTTTGTGGCTTAAGTTTTCAAGGTTTACAGGATCACCTATTCACCCCCCCTCTAGGTGCTCTCAATTGGTATCAGAGCCGTTCTCTTCACAAAGGGACTAACCGCCCGAAGAGATGGATCCTAAGGGGAAGGGTATCGTGATCAACGATAAAGAGAAGGAATCTTTCGTCAACGATCCGAAGGATGACAAGCCTACTGACTCGGGCTCGGGCCATAGACGGAAAGATGGGAAGAAGAAGAAGACGAGGCGCATCAAGGAGATCGTCTACTACGACGACAGCGATGAGTCTACTTCTTCCCAAAAGGACGACGACCACAATGACTATGAGAGAAGGAAACCGGTCAATTCGAACTTTTCTTTTGATTACTCTCGTATTCCTCAAAGTACAAATGCTCATTTATTATCTATTCCACTTGGTAAACCTCCTCATTTTGATGGAGAGGACTACGGATTTTGGAGTCACAAAATGCGTAGTCACTTGTTCTCTCTCCATCCTAGTATATGGGAGATTGTAGAGAGTGGAATGCACTTTGATAGTACGGATAGTCCCATGTTCATTAATGAGCAAATTCATAAGAATGCACAAGCTACTACTGTTCTTCTAGCTTCATTGTGCAGGGATGAATACCACAAAGTGAGCGGCTTGGATAACGCCAAGCAGATCTGGGACACCCTCAAGATTTCTCATGAGAGGAACGATGTCACCTTGCTCACCAAGATGGAGTTGGTGGAGGGAGAGCTTGGACGATTCGCGATGATAAGGGGCGAGGAGCCGACACAAACATACAACCGACTCAAGACCCTTATCAACAAAATAAGGAGCTACGGAAGCACGCGATGGACGGACCACGACGTCGTCCGACTGATGCTAAGGTCCTTTATCGTTCTTGATCCTCATTTGGTGAATAATATTCGTGAGAATCCCAGGTACACCAAAATGTCGCCCGAAGAAGTCCTTGGAAAATTCGTAAGCGGGCGAATGATGATGGGCGAGTTTAGCAGGGTTATGACGCAGAAATTCGAGATGTCGATGATGGGCGAGTTGAACTACTTCCTTGGGTTCCAAGTGAAGCAACTCAAGGACGACACTTTCATCTCCCAAACGAAGTATACGCAAGACTTGCTAAAGCGGTTTGGGATGAAGGACGCCAAGCCGGCAAAGACTCCGATGGGAACCGACGGACACACCGACCTCAACAAAGGTGGTAAGTCCGTTGATCAAAAAGCATACCGGTCCATGATAGGTTCTTTGCTTTATTTATGTGCTAGTAGACCGGATATTATGCTTAGCGTATGCATGTGTGCTAGATTTCAATCCGATCCTAAGGAGTGTCACTTAGTGGCTGTGAAGCGAATTCTTCGATATTTAGTCGCTACGCCTTGCTTCGGGATCTGGTATCCAAAGGGGTCTAACTTTGACTTGATTGGGTACTCAGATTCCGACTATGCTGGATGTAAGGTCGATAGGAAGGGTACATCGGGGACGTGCCAATTCTTAGGAAGGTCCCTGGTGTCGTGGAACTCTAAGAAACAAACTTCTGTTGCCCTATCCACCGCTGAGGCCCAGTACGTTGCCGCAGGACAGTGTTGTGTGCAACTACTTTGGATGAGGCAAACCCTCCGGGACTTTGGCTACAATCTGAGCAAAGTCCCACTCCTATGTGACAATGAGAGTGCTATCCGAATAGCGGAGAATCCTGTTGAGCACAGCCGCACAAAGCACATTGACATCTGGCATCACTTTTTGAGAGACCACCAGCAAAAGGGGGATATCGAAGTGTTTCATGTTAGCACCGAGAACCAGCTAGCCGATATCTTCACTAAGCCTTTAGATGAAAAGACCTTTTGCAGGCTGCGTAGTGAGCTAAATGTCCTAGATTCGCGGAACTTGGATTGATTTATAGCATACATGTGTTTATGCCTTTGATCATGTTCCTTATGCATTTTGTTGCTTACTATGGTGCTCAAGTTGTACAATCAATCCCCGGACCTCACAAGTCCTTGTGCAAGTGATGCACATATTTAGGGGGAGTTGTGGTACAACTTGACCCTTTGAGACTAACCATTTGCTTGAGTTTGCTTGATTTAGTCTCAAAGGAGGTTTGAAAGGGAAAAGGTGGACTTGGACCATGAAAAGACTTCCACTGCACTCCGATGAGAGGGTAACTTATTCCAAGTTCATCTCATGTACTCTCATTGCCTTTGTATTCTTATTGAAGATTTTGGTGAGGCAATGGGGTTCTAGGGCCAAGATTGATCTCGTTTTGGTGCTTGATGCCAAAGGGGGAGAAAATAAAGGCCAAAGCAATAAATGGATCAACTGCCACTTGAGAGATTTTGAAAATAGTAGAATAGAGCTTTTGGTTTGTCAAAACTCTTTTGTTGTCTCTCTTGTCAAAAGTTGGCTTCTTGTGGGGAGAAGTGTTGATTATGGGAAAAAGGGGAGTTTTTGAAATCTTGAATCAATTTCTCTTGGAATGACTCTCTTTATGTCTTAACATGTGTGTTTGACTTAGAGATAGAAATTTGAGTTTGATTTGCAAAAACAAACCAAGTGGTGGCATAGAGTGATCCATATATGTCAAAATTGAATCAAAACAATTTTGAGTTCTTATTTGAATTGATTTTGTACTTGTTCTATTTGCTTTATGTTGTGTTGGCATAAATCACCAAAAAGGGGGAGATTGAAAGGGAAATGTGCCCTTGGGCCATTTCTAAGTATTTTGGTGATTTAGTGTCCAACACAAGTGCCTAAGTGTAAAATGGTGGACAAAGTACAAATCAAGGATAAAGGTATGTTTCTCAGACTTAGTACATTGTTTTATGGACTAATGTATTGTGTCTAAGTGCTGGAAACAGAAAAAATCGAGTTGGAGAAGAGATGGCTAAGTTCAGCCAAAGTCTGCTCAGTCTGGGTTCACCGGACAGTGTCCGGTGCGCCAGGCTGGCTCGAGCGAAGTGGCCGCTCTCGGGAATTCACCAGCGACGTACGGCTATAATTCACCGGACTGTCCGGTGTGCACCGGACTGTCCGGTGAGCCAACGGTCGGCCGCGCGATCTGCGCGGGACACGTGGCCAGGCCAACGGCTAGAAGGAGGCACCGGACTGTCCGGTGTGCACCGGACATGTCCGGTGCGCCAACGGCTCTCTGGCTGCCAACGGTCGATTGCGCCATTTTTGGAAGGAAATCGGGCACCGGACTGTCCGGTGCGCCAGTCGACAGAAGGCAAGATCAGCCTTCCTAGATTGCTCTCAACGGCTCCTAGCTGCCTTGGGGCTATAAAAGGGACCCCTAGGCGCATGGAGGAGTACACCAAGCATTCCTACAACATTTCTAAGCACCAAGACCTCGATTCCGTGCTTTTGTTTCATTGTGATAGCATATAGAGCTCTAGTTGAGTGGTGAACTCATTGAGTTGTGTTGTGAGCTCTCGTTGCAACTTGTGTGCGTGGTGTTGCTGTGATTTCTTGTCTTGAGTGTGTTGCTAATCCCTCCCTTGCTCCGTGCTTCTTTGTGAACTTTAAGTGTAAGGGCGAGAGGCTCCAAGTTGTGGAGATTCCTCGCAAACGGGATTGAGAAAAGCAAGCAAAACACCATGGTATTCAAGTGGGTCTTTGGACCGCTTGAGAGGGGTTGATTGCAACCCTCGTCCGTTGGGACGCCACAACGTGGAGTAGGCAAGCGTTGGTCTTGGCCGAACCACGGGATAACCACCGTGCCATCTCTGTGATTGTTTTCTTGTGGTTATTGTGTTTTGACTCCTCTCTAGCCACTTGGCATTTACTGTGCTAACGCTTAACCAAGTTTTTGTGGCTTAAGTTTTCAAGGTTTACAGGATCACCTATTCACCCCCCCCCTCTAGGTGCTCTCACATACCACCCTCATGGTTGCACTATTTTCCCGGGCGATCATCCAATGAACAGGTCCTTATGGAGAGGCACTCGAGAAACCGCTCGAGCCCCCTAAAGTATCACCAGTCCAACATCATAATCATAATGACAACATCGTATCATAAGTGTTCACATCATGTTCATTGATTAATGTAAAGCAATAGCATGAATCTAACCATAGTAACCCGAAAGGTAATCAAGGACAAGGTAAATACAAAGCTAGTCAATCCTTAGGTTGATCATGGTATGCGGGTTGATGAATTATAAAGTAAATAGGACATAATAGGTTAAAGGACACTTGCCTTCACCAAACAGATGCTCAGGGTCTTCAACTTTGTAGAACTCGAAGAACTGGATCATTTGGTCGCCGAAGCTTGACCGTCGATTCCTCGAAGCTCGGAAACGGATCGCAATCTATTCACGACGCGCAGCGAATACAAACAGGAAGAAACAAACAAACATATATATATGCATAAGAACATTACACCATACAAGATAAAATGTTATAAAAACATGCAGCATAAAATAGAGCTCGATTCTACGGTCGTGCGAGGGAAAGAAACGTGACGGTCAAGCTATAGTCGAGAAGTTATCGCGTTTACATTAAACAAATATTAACTATAACATTTAATTCAACACTATCAAATATAAATAATCTCTACCATTTAGTTTCGATTAATCTGCTATACTAACATATATCAGTTAAATAAGTAATTTAATTAACATGAGACATTCTACGCGAGGTGGACTTACGATACACGAAACAACACGGCAGCGTGTAGAACGACGCGCGGACACACACGACATAACATGCTGTCGACACACGAAATAACGAGTGCAAACAGCACGAATGACGCATGAACCAACACGCGACCACGAGCACATCACGCACGAACAACACGCAGACAGCACCTACGGCACACGAGAATTACTAATAATCATCGTGTTTATACTAAATAAATACTAATTCACAAAATAGTTGAGGTGGCATTAATCGTGTTAATCGGTATTTTCAAAGCGCCAATTAAAACTATAGGTTAGGGTTTACTAGACTCCTATTTTAATAATTATCAATTAACTAAATAGTTAACGAAAGTCCGTGTCGCGACAAAATAATGCTACTAACACGCGGGGTAGACGAACGGGTTTAGGGAATAGACGGGCATTGTCTACGGGTAGACGAACGTCGTCTAGGGGTAGACGGATGTCGTCAGGACCCCGACGACATGCTGCGCGTACGCGAAACAACACGCACAACAGCGCGCGACACGCGAATACTACTGAATTATGATCAAACGCGTAAAACTATATTTCTAAGTTAATTTTAATTAGCGTAAATAGTTTACGGGAGGTTTTTCAGAGAAATATCTCATTTAGTTTTAATCCAAATCGTAACTCGAACAGAAAACACATTATAAACTCGACATCTATAAGTTGTTACGTAGAATCCGTGGCAACTAAATAATTATTTTAGAACGACCATGATATGCAGAAGCACTAATCGACATCCTGCCAAACATAAACAAAAATACTTTGAATTAGCACAATTACATTAACAGATATTTTCAAAGCGTAATGACTAAGATTACAAATTTGTTTTCGATTGAATAGTTATTTTATTAGTCGATAATTGAACAAGAATTACTTAATTAACACGAGCAGTTAATACGAAACAATTAATAACGTGCACGACAACGCGTGAGGCAGCGTGTGCTACACGCGTAAACGACGCGCGATGACACGCGCGACCACACACACGAATGGCGACGACACGCGCCAACATGGCTGATAGGGCATGGGCTAGACGTGCAGCACCAACACGCACGCACGGTGAGGGTGGCATGGCGGTGGCTGCGCGACGAGCCGATGGGGCGAGGGGCTTCGTGAACGTGCGCGCGCAGCGTAGATGAGAGAGGGGGTAGACAGCTAGGGGTAGTTGAGCTTCACCTCGACGGGCTCACCTCAGACAACGGTGAATGGCGGGGCGCAGACACACGATGTTTAGGCATGGATGCAGAACATGACGAACTGCTGGCGAAGACTTCGGCGCGATGAACGACAGCGGCGACGCTGCTGTTGCGCACGCGGCTAGCCAGCCGACGGATGACGCGCACGGGAGCTCGGCCACTGGCTGGCTGATCGGCAGCAGCGTGCCGTGACGCTGGGCTGAGGCGTGGTACAGTACTGGCGCGACGAAGCACCGGCATGAGCTCGATGCAGATGGGTCGCGCGATGGGGTGGGGCTCGACCGCGGGCTTCTATAGGGGGAAAGGCCGCAAGGGTGTGGCATGGGCCGAGGGGGAAGCGCGCGCTGGGCCGCGAGGGCGCTTGCTGGGCTGGGTGGGGGCGCGGCCTGGGAAGGGGGAGGGCTGAAGGCTTCCTCTTTTGTCCATTTTCCTTATTTCTTTTGCTATTGGGTATTTAGGTTTTGGTCT
This sequence comes from Zea mays, assembly GCF_902167145.1. Classification (NCBI taxonomy): domain Eukaryota; kingdom Viridiplantae; phylum Streptophyta; class Magnoliopsida; order Poales; family Poaceae; genus Zea; species Zea mays. The sequence continues at coordinate 28,057,728 of NC_050098.1, read as the reverse complement.
ATAAACTTCAAAATTCAAATGATCTTCAAGAATTTTGAATGAGTGCCAAGACACAACAAATGAACATACCAAAGAAACTGCTATTCCGACATGCTATGCAACAAACAAGGACCCTCTCAGGGTTTTTATTTTACTAGGCTGATAGTTATATAAAATAAAATAATTCTCCACTATTTATGAAATGAAAAGAAAATCAAGGAAGAGAGAGGGTAACACCTGGATTTGGTGGATATTAGAAAAGAAAATTTATACCCCTAAATTCAGGGTGTTACAAATCTAACCCCCTTAACAAAATCTCGTCCTCGAGATTCAAGAAGAGGCTAACAAGAAAATTAGATTGGTTCATTAGTCTTTCGTAGCTTCTTCCAACCCAGCTTTGACTCCGCCGGCTGGACTTGTGGATTGGTTGTTTTGACCTTCAGATGCTTGAGACCGATTGATGCATTTCTTGAGGATCTCCTGGACCTGTGGATTAGGACCCACACACGCTTTCGCTGCGCCACTCTGATCTTGTTGGTTGATGTTGATAGCATTGTCTTTATTGGGGTTAGCGGCTAACCCCCTTAACAGGAGCATTGATATGCACTTGGTGAAGATGTTGCCGACTCTGATCTTGACTGATTTGGAGGAGTTGGAGATTGCCAAATGGACAGGTGCAAGAGGAAAGGGTATAGATAGAAAAGGTAAGCATAGATGGATTAATGAGAGAAAGGGAGAGCACTCAACTACCTAACTCTATGGCACTCAGCTAGTAAATTGATGTCATTGCAGACCAAGGGCCACAACACATCAACACTCAGCACAAAGAATCAAATCAGTCATGACACAAGGACAAACAACACAAGCATACAACAACACACATCTCGTTGCTACACATTAATGTTAACTAGATGGTGGTCTTTCCTTACCAAGGGGAAACTACTATAAGGCCATCGAAAGACAAGGGGAGTAATAAGACATGCAGTATAGGGGCATGAGCATAATAAAGGATGGAGCTAAAGCAAGGATGGTAACCGACATGGAGAGAATGCAACCAAGGTCAGGATAGGTAAAACACCATTCTCAAATCGAGATGGGAAAGATGATAATTCAAAAGGTAGGCATAAGATAAGCATCATGGAAAGATCTAGATATTAGGAAGGTGAGGGTGATATCGAGCAAAAGCTAAGACTTGCAACGCGACAGAGGAAAAGGGAACAGACAAGAGCAAGATGGGTAAGACATCACTCTTGGAATGAAATGGGAGAGACGGCTCTAAAATGCAGGCACAGGATAAGCAACAAGGTAAAGATCAAGGGATGACAAGGGTTAAAGTGATAACAGACAAACACACAAGAAAGGATGTATTTTGGACAAAACTGGCAAGGTGTCAAAGAAGGGGGAGTAGTCAATGATGAAATAGATGAGGCATTATCCTCGAACAGAGATGGAAAAGAGGAGGCTTCAAAGGATAGGTTCAAGGTAGGCAGGAAGCCAAGGGCATAAGTATCACAAGGGTTTTAAAGGTGATAACAGATAGGGATATAGGAGAGAAGGTAAATAAGCATAAGAACAACATATATAAGTACCATAAAGGATGGAGTTAAGATAGGACCTGCAAATGGAAAAGAAAAGGGTACGTCCAAGGACCAGATAGGTAAATTGCCACTTTCCAATTGAGGTGAACGAGAGGAGATTTTTAAAAAGCAAGCATCAAGGTAAGTATCAAGGCAAGATCGATGGATGACAAGGTGATGGTGATAGCAAATAAAAACACAACAAAGGATGGAATTAAGACAAAACTTGTAAGGCGACAAGGAGGGAAAAGAAATTAAGGGAGAGATAGGTAACTCACAGCTCACAAACTGGGTTGAAAGAAAGGGAAGGCTTTTAAAGGATAAGTTCAAGGTAAGCATTTAGGTAGAAGGCCTCAATATCACAAGGGTCAAAGGCGATAATAGACAAGGGCATAAGGGAAAAGACGAAGGCACAAAAGAGCCAGTGGTATAAGTACAACAAAGAATGGAGGTATGTCAAGGCTTACACGTGGTAAAGAAGAGAATATTATCAAGGATAAGATAAGTAAAACACCGTTCTCATATTGGGATAGGAGATTGGAGATTTCAGATAACGGGCATAGGGTAATCACCAAGGTAAGATCGAGAGATGGGATAGGTGGAGGCAATAACAAACAAAAGCACCACAAAGGACGAAGTTACAAACTCGCAAGCCAAAGAAGAGGATACGACCAAGGTAAAGATAGGTAAAGTACAATGCTTAGATTGAGATGGAAAAGAGGAGATTTTAAAGGGCCAGTATAAGATAAACATCAAGGTAAGATATAGAGGTGATAAGGGTAAAGGTGATAATGATGAAAAACATAACCATGGACAGAGTCAAGGCAAGACTGACGAAGTGGAGAAAACAATCAAGGGTAAGATACGTAAGGTTCCAACAAAATGGTCGAAGTAATAGAAATTATTACTGAGGGAAGTTATAAGGAAACGATGAGATCAGCAAGGATGTGCGAAATAGAATGGTAACTCATGGATCATTAGGAAATAAGGGTGGTCAAAAGCATGTTAACCAAAATGTCTTAAACAAACAATGGGATATAAAGGCAAGCACATATAAAAATAAGAGTATGCAAGATTCCAATGGTACGAGCATACCAAGACGAAGAGAGTACAAATTGCCAAAAGATAGCGACTTAACAATAGAATAGGAAAGGGTCTCAAAGACAGGAAGGTCATGGACATATAAACTGAAATGTTTAAGCAGGCAGTAGAAACTTAGAGGCAAGTATTTGAAACGAGAGTATTAAAGGGATACAAGCATGTCGATACCAAAGGACTAGAGTTCGCCAGATGGTAGCAATTTAATGACGAAAGAGGAAAGAATCCCAAAATGACAAGAAGGTTATGGTCAGGGGGCATCTACAAAGATGTCGCAAGCACAAGAGTGAGATCAGATCTAATAGATTGAGAGATGTATAGACCATACTAGAATAAAATACTTTTGGCAAGGTGATATATATAGGAGAACAACATAGAATTAGTCAAGATGACTAATATTTTGAAGCGGCAACAAGGATGAGGTGAAGTAATAATCAATAAGTCCTTAAAACGGCCAGTGCTACTCTAGGATAGCGGTCCTACAGTCAGCAAGGCTTTGATACCACTTATGTCACACCCGGTTTGGAAGGTAAACCGAATGCGAACCATGTACGTGCCAGGCTCAGAAATTCATGTACACAGTGATTACATAAATGACTCATCATAGCACAATGCTTCGAATAACAATAAAGAGTAAGTAATAATATTAAAGACAAGAGTCATTTACATAATATAAATCAAAGTACACAGAATCAAAACGTAGCCAACATAAACAACCCACCACAGGCAGCTGACTAGGGGAGGTCGCTAGCCTAATCCTCAAACTCGTCGAAGTCCTGGAACTCCTGGAGATCCGCCTCGACACCTTCTTCTTTACCTGAGCATAGATTGCACCAAAGGCAACCTGGTGTTTTGGAAAGCAAGGGTGAGTACACATCAACGTACTCAGCAAATGTCCCATTTGGCTGAGGTGGACTAGCTTTATGTGGGGTTAAGGTCAAGCAGTTGCTTTTAGTTGATCAGGTAATTGTTACTAGTAGAGAGTCAGGTTTTAACATTAACCCAAGTTGTTAACCCAAAAGTACTCTTTCTAAACGAAAAGAATACCAGAAACCGTAACCATAATCATAATCAAAACCATCATCCTCATTATGACCTGTAAATAAAGTATCTCTGATCAACGTGTCTCTAATCAATGGAGCTCCCTTGGCTGCTCATAACCGCGAGCACGGCTGATATATCAGTTTCATAACACTCTACAGAGGTTGCACACTTTACCCATAAGCCGTGATTCCCTCTCTAGCCTGGGCTTGCAAGACCCTTGTTCACTCCCGAGGTGAATGGCCAGGGATTCACTATGAAGCCTTTACAAAGATTCCCTGAGGCTGTAGCCGCCCATTAGGTTTCCTAAATGTACCGCACTCCTCCCCAAGGGGCAATCCACCCTCGGCAGAGCGAGCCACATACACCGAGCCCCATTGATGGCATGACGGCGAAGCAAACTACACCTCAGTTCCTCTAATTAATTAGCTAAGGGCGTCCCATACCACCCTCATGGTTGCACTGTTTTCTCGGGCGATCATCCAACGAATAGGTCCTTATGGAGAGGCACTCGAGAAACCGCTCGAGCCCCCTAAAGTATCACCAGTCCAACATCATAATCATAATGACAACATCGTATCATAAGTGTTCACATCATGTTCATTGATTAAAGTAAAGCAATAGCATGAATCTAACCATAGTAACCCGAAAGGTAATCAAGGACAAGGTAAATACAAAGCTAGTTAATCCTTAGGTTGATCATGGTACGCGGTTGATGAATTATAAAGTAAATGGGACATAATAGGTCAGAGGATACTTACCTTCACCAAATAGATGCTCAGGGTCTTCAACTTTGTAGAACTCGAAGACCTGGATCATTTGGTCGCCGAAGCTTGACCGTCGATTCCTCGAAGCTCGGAAACAGATCGCAATCTATTCGCAACGTGTAGCGAATACAAACAGGAACTAACAAACAAACATATATATATATATATATATGCAAAAGAACATTACACCATACAAGATAAAATGTTATAAAAACATGCAACATAAAATAGAGCTCGAGTCTACGGTCATGCGAGGGAAAGAAACGCGACGGTCAAGCTACAGTCGAGAAGTTATCGCGTTTACGTTAAACAAATATTAACTATAACATTTAATTCAACATTATAAAATATAAATCATCTCTACCATTTAGTTTTGATTAATCTGCTATACTAACAGCTATCAGTTAAATAAGTAATTTAACTAACACGAGAGGTTCTACTCGAGGCGGACTTACGATACACGAAACAACACGGCAACGTGTAGAACGACACGCGGACACGCACGACATAACACGCTGACGACACACGAATTAACACGCGACCACGAGCACATCACGCACGAACAGCACGCAGACAGCACCTACGGCATGCGAGAATTACTAATAATCATCGCATTTATACTAAATAAATACTAATTCACAAAACAGTTGAGGTGGCATTAATCGTGTTAATCGGTATTTTCAAAGCGCCAATTAAAACTATAGGTTAAGGTTAACTAGACTCCTATTTTAATAATTATCAATTAACTAAATAGTTAACGAAAGTCCGTGTCGCGACAAAATAATGCTACTAACATGCAGGGTAGACGAACGGGTTCAGGGAATAGACGGGCGTTGTCTACGAGTAGACGAACGTCGTCTAGGGGTAGACGGATGTCGTCGGGACCCCGACGACATGCTGCGCGTACGCGAAACAACGCGCACAACAACGTGGGACACGCGAATACTACTGAATAATGATCAAACGCGTAAAACTATATTTCTAAGTTAATTTTAATTAGTGTAAATAGTTTACGGGAGTTTTTTCAGAGAAATATCTCGTTTAGTTTTAATCCAAATCGTAACTCGAACAAAAAACAAATTATCAACTCGACATCTATAAGTTGTTACGTAGAATCCGTGGCGACTAAATAATTATTTTAGAACGACCATGATATGCAGAAGCACTAATCGACATCCTGTCAAACATAAACTAAAATACTTTGAATTAGCACAATTACATTAACAGATATTTTCAAAGCGTAATGACTAAGATTACAAATTTGTTTTTGATTGACCAGTTATTTTATTAGTCGATAATTGAACAAGAATTACTTAATTAACACAAGCAGTTAACACGAAACAATTAATAACGTGCATCAACGCGTGAGGCAGCGTGTGCCACACGCGTAAACGACGCGCGATGACACGCGCGACCACACACGAATGGCGACAACACGCACCAACATGGTAGATAGGGCACAGGCTAGACGTGCAGCACCAACACGCACGCACGGCGAGGGAGGTATGGCGGTGGCTGCAAGACGAGCCGATGGGGCGAGGGGCTTCACGAACGTGCGTGCGCAGGGTAGATGAGAGAGGGGGTAGACAGCTAGGGGTAGATGAGCTTCACCTCGATGGGCTCACCTCAGACAACAGCGAACGGCGAGGCGCAGATGCATGACGTTTAGGCATGGACGCGGAACATGATGAACTGCTAGCGAAGACTTCAGCGCGATGAACGACGACGATGATGCTCGACGGCGGCAACGCTGCTGTTGCGCACGCGGCTGGTCGGCCGACGGACGACGCGCGCAGGGGAGCTCGGCCACTGGCTGGCTGATCGGCAGCAGCGTGCCGCTACGCTGGGCCGAGGCAGGGTGTAGTACTCGCGTGACGAAGCACCGGCACGAGCTCGACGCAGATGGGTGGCGCGGCGAGGTGAGGCTCGGTCGCGGGCTCCTATAGGGGGGAAGGCCGCAGGGGCACGACATGGGCTAGGGGGGGAAGCGCGCGCGCTGGGCCGCTGGGGCGATTGTTGGGCTGGGTGGGGGCGGCCTGGGAAGGGGGGGAAGGCTTCCTCTTTTGTCCATTTTCCTTATTTCTTTTGCTATTGGGTATTTAGGTTTTGGTCTATAAACTTCGAAATTCAAATGAGCTTCGAGAATTTTGCATGAGTGCCAAGACACAACAAATGAACATACCAAAGAAACTGCTATTCCGACATGCTATGCAACAAACAAGGACCCTCTCAGGTTTTTTATTTTACTAGGCTGACAGTTATATAAAACAAAATAATTGTCCACTATTTAGGAAAAGAAAAGAAAATCAAGGAAGAGAGAGGGTAACATTTGAATTTGGTAGATATTAGAAAAGAAATTTTATACCCCCAAATTCAGGGTGTTACAAAGGTAGTATTATGTGGGAGCTCTGTGTGTGGCTTCCTGTCATGTTGGGCTTGGGTATGAGTGTAAATGGTATGAATATTATTCGTCCGTATTCAAATTGGATCCGCCTAAAAGGGCTAAAATTCGATCTGTATTCAAGTCCAGATACTTAGTATCTGATCCATATCGATCTTTATTCGTATTTGTATTCTCAAAGATTGGTATTTAAGATGTCGATATCTATTTAAATCTTATTCTAGACAACTTAATACCAGAATCCATCAGAACCCCAAAAAATAATACGAAAATAAATATGAAACGAGTAATATCCGTGTGTATCGGATGCAATTACACCCCTAGGCTTGGATGGTTTCTCATGGCCCATTTATTGTGTAACAACCTATTGGGCCATTGTTAAGCGAGAAGTGGCGGTAGTGGAATAGACCTACACGCTTCATGCTTGACGTACGACACACGAAACTGGTGCTTTAAAGGATTAGAGATAATGTATAGTATAAGCACTTAATCCAAAGAACATATCTGATGCAACTGTTGTATTTATGGGCTAGGCCCAAATTGTGAAATTCAATTAAATTCTAGAAAAATCTCAAAAGCCTATGTATGGGTATGACTAGGGAATGGTGGAACAAATAGTTCCATATTGCTAGTCCAAGTGGAGTGGAACTAGTTTAAATATGTAGGCTACACTCACTTACCAAGTCATAGATGAGGGGAGAGAGTGTGGAGAACCACACATGCACGCGCTCGCTCGCCTTGCCTAGGTTGGGCGAAGGGCGCGGGCGCACGTCATGTACGTGAATGGTCCACCAAAATCCGGCCGCTCGCATTGCGAGGGCGCAATTTCCTTTTGCCGTTTTATTTTTTGGTTGCTTGGTTGTTAAGTCTAGAGCCCTATCCGATCACGATAAGGATCTGAGCCATTATCGGAGCATGAGTCTATCGATTTGTGGATAACGTGTAGATCAGATCGCGGGTCCTTATTAGTTTGTGAACATAGCCAAATAAGGCGCCTTGTATACAGCGCCAAACCCATCCTAACAAAACTGAGCCAACATCGTAATTCTCTTCATTCCGACCGTCGACGTGCATCTACGATCGGGAGAGCAGGTCTCTGGAATCCGTCGCCTTCGAGATCCTGCACCGGGAGAGGGCAAACAAGGTTTTTGCGAAGCGTCCTCACGTGACCGCTCGCGATCTTGTCGTCGACCCAGCTGCTTCGACGTCATCGACCTTGCTACTCGACATCGTCGACCATGCTGCTTCCACCAACTTTGTCTACCAGTATGTCTGATCAGCTTACGTCATCTGATTTGACCTCATACTTTAGTTTATCTGTTATGGTAGAGGTGTGCTGCATTTATGTAATTATGCTGTTAGGTAACCTGTTAGGTTACTTGTTGTGGAACAGACACCTAGACTATTTATTGTAGGTCATGATTTATATTCAGAATTTGATCTGAAAATGTCTAATTTCTTAAAAGCAATTGTACGTATTGAAAATTGTAACACCCAAAATCCTGATTTTGGGATTAGTAGAAGAAATCAAAATAAAGTGCCCTTGATGAATAATTATATTTGGGATTCACCCTTTCTAAAATAAATGGCAACGATAATTGAATTCTATCTTAATAAAGATCAGACACTGGAAGATGTTTTCTATAAAAACAAATGGATATGAACTTTAATATACTTGTAATGTAACAACACATTCAAGATAATGTTTTCTAAAAATGAATAATATGTGTGTTTTGCATAATTACAACATTTGGATAAATGAGTAAAGTAATTAAAATAAATATATATCTTGCATCATTCTGGATTTTATTTTATTGCACATTTTTTAAAGCTAAAATTCAAAACAAGAATCAAATTTGAATTTAGAAATAAGATAGGAAAAACTAAGAAAAAAAGAGAAAAGACTCACCAGTACTTACCCAGGCCGAATCTTCCCTGCCTTGGCCCACTCCCCCTTACCCCGTGGCCCATCCCGTGTGGCCCGACTCTCGCATCCTCTACTTCATCTCGCTGCATTGGCCATTGGCCGGTTGGCCCAATACCGTGGGCACCTAACCAGTAAACCGTGTAGTGCGCTCATGGTTTAGCCTTCACCCTTACACACTGACGTGTGGGATCACCTTAGGCCTTGTTCGGCACGCTAGTATTTAATACATATTGGGATTGAAAGAGAATTAGGCTTACACCTAGTCCCTAATTAATTTTGGTGGTTGAATTGCCCAACACAAATAAATGGACTAACTAGCTTGCTCTAGTATATAAGTTATACAGGTGCAAAAGGTTCACACTTAGCCAATAAAAAGACAAAGTATTGGGTTCAAACAAAGGAGCAAGGGTCAATCGAAGGCACCTCTGATCTGGCGCACCGGACTGTCCGGTGTGCCACCGGACATGTCCGGTGCACCAGAGGACTCAACTTCAAACTCGTCACCTTCGGGAATTTCCAGAGGTGACTCCGCTATAATTCACCGGACTGTCCGGTGTACACCGGACATGTCCGGTGCTCCAAGGAAGAGCGGCCTCCGGAACTCGCCAGCCTCGGGAATTTATTGAAGTTGCTCCGCTATAATTCACCGGACTGTCCGGTGTACACCGGACTGTCCGGTGTAACAGCGGGGCAACGGCTATTTCGGCACCAACGGCTACCTGCGACGCATTAAATGCGCGCGCTGCGCGCGCAGAGGTCAGGCACGCCCATACTGGCGCACCGGACACTCAACAGTACATGTCCGGTGCGCCACCGGACATCAAGGCGGGCCCAGAAGTCAGAACTCCAACGGTTGGAACCCAACGGCTTTGGTGACGTGGTTGTCGCACCGGACATGTCTGGTGTGCACCGGACTGTCCGGTGCGCCATCAAACAGACAGCCTCACCAAACGGCTAGTTTGGTGGTTGGGGCTATAAATACCCCCAACCACCCCACATTCATGCATCCAAGTTTTCCACTTCCCAACTACTTACAAGAGCTCTAGCATTCAATTCTAGACACACCAAAGACATCAAATCCTCTCCAAATTCCACACAACGCCCTAGTGATTAGAGAGAGAGATTTGCTTGTGTTCTTTCGAGCTCTTGCGCTTGGATTGCTTTCTTCTTTCTTGATTCTTTCATTGCGATCAAACTCACTTGTAATTGAGGCAAGAGACACCAAACTTGTGGTGGTCCTTGTGGGAACTTTGTGTTCCAAGTGATTGAGAAGAGAAAGCTCATTCGGTCCGAGGGACCGTTTGAGAGAGGGTAAGGGTTGAAAGAGACCCGGCCTTTGTGGCCTCCTCAACGGGGAGTAGGTTTGAGAGAACCGAACCTCGGTAAAACAAATCTGCGTGTCTCACTTCATTATTCGCTTGCGACTTGTTTTGCACCCTCTCTCGTGGACTCTATTATATTTCTAACGCTAACCCGGCTTGTAGTTGTGATTATTTTTTGAGAATTTTAGATTCGCCCTATTCACCCCCCCTCTAGGCGACTTTCAATTGGTATCGGAGCCTGGTGCTTCATTTGAGCCTAACCGCTCGAAGTGATGTCGGGAGATCACACCAAGAGGGAGATGGAGACCGGCGACAAGCCCACTACAAGCCAAGGGAGCACTTCATCGGAAGAGTCCCGCACCAAGAGGAAGGAGAAGAAGAAGGACTCCTCCAAACGGAAGGAGAAAAGATCTTCCTCTTCTCACCACAAAGAGAAGAAGGAAAAATCTTCTTCTCACAAGTCGCATCGGAAAGGCAACAAGCACAAGAGGATGAGGAAAGTGGTCTACTACGAGACCGACACTTCATCAACATCGACCTCCGACTCCGATGCGCCGTCCGTAACTTCTAAGCGCCAAGAGCTCAAGAAGTTTAGTAAGATCCCCTTAGACTATCCTCGTACATCTAGACCTACTCCATTACTTTCCGTTCCATTAGGCAAACCGCCAACCTTTGATGGCGAAGATTATGCTAGGTGGAGTGATTTAATGAAATTCCATCTAACCTCACTCCACAAAAGTATATGGAATGTTGTTGAGTTTGGAGCACAGGTACCATCCGTAGGGGATGAAGACTACGATACGGACGAAGTGGCCCAAATCGAGCACTTCAACTCTCAAGCTACAACCATACTCCTCGCCTCTCTAAGCAAGGAGGAATACAACAAGGTGCAAGGGTTGAAGAATGCAAAGGAGATTTGGGACCTTCTCAAGACCGCGCACGAGGGTGATGAACTCACCAAGATCACCAAGCGGGAAACGATCGAGGGGGAGCTCGGTCGTTTTCGTCTTCGCCAAGGGGAGGAGCCACAAGATATGTACAACCGGCTCAAAACCTTGGTAAACCAAGTGCGCAACCTCGGGAGCAAGAAATGGGATGACCACGAGGTGGTTAAGGTTATTCTAAGATCTCTCATTTTCCTTAACCCCACTCAAGTTCAATTAATTCGTGGTAATCCTAGATACACACTAATGACCCCCGAGGAAGTTATCGGGAATTTTGTGAGCTTTGAATGTATGATCAAGGGCTCAAAGAAGATCAACGAGCTTGACGAACCCTCCACGTCTGAAGCACAACCGGTGGCATTTAAGGCGACGGAGGAGAAGAAGGAGGAGTCTACACCGAGTAGACAACCAATTGACGCCTCCAAGCTCGACAATGAGGAGATGGCTTTAATCATCAAAAGCTTTCGCCAAATCCTCAAGCAACGGAAGGGGAAGGACTACAAATCCCGTTCCAAGAAGGTTTGCTACAAGTGTGGTAAGCCCGGTCATTTCATTGCAAAATGTCCTATATCTAGTGACAGTGACAGGGGCAACGACAAGAAGCGAAAGAGGAGAGAAAAGAAGAGGTACTACAAGAAGAAGGGCGGCGATGCCCATGTTTGCCGGGAGTGGGACTCGGACGAGAGCTCCACCGACTCATCCTCCGACGACGAGGACGCCGCCAACATCGCCGTCGTCACCAAGGGACTCCTCTTCCCCAACGTCAGCCACAAGTGCCTCATGGCAAAGGACGGCAAAAGGAAGAAGGTTAAATCTAAATCCTCCACTAAATATGAATCCTCTAGTGATGATAATGCTAGTGATGAGGAAAATAATTTGCGTACCCTTTTTGCCGACCTAAACATGCAACAAAAGGAAAAATTAAATGAATTGATTAGTGCTATTCATGAGAAGGATGATCTCTTGGACTCTCAAGAGGACTTCCTTATTAAGGAAAACAAAAAGCATGTTAAGGTCAAAAATGCTTATGCTCTACAAGTTGAAAAATGTGAAAAATTGTCTAGTGAGCTAAGCACCTGCCGTGAGATTATTGACAACCTTAGAAATGAAAATGCTAGATTAATTGCTAAGGTTGATTCTCATGTTTGCGATGCTTCAATTCCCAATCTTAGAAATGATAATGATGATTTGCTTGCTAAGATTAAGGAATTGAACGATTCTCTTGCTAGCCTTAGAGTAGAAAATGAAAATTTGATTGCTAAGGCTAAAGATCTTGATGTTTGCAATGTTACAATTTCCAATCTTAGAGATAACAATGATATTTTGCGTGCTAAGATTGTTGAACTTAATTCTTGCAAATCCTCTACATCTACTGTTGAGCACACTTCTATTTGCACTAGATGTAGAGATGTTGATATCAATGCTATTCATGATCACATGGTATTAATTAAACAACAAAATGATCATATAGCAAAATTAGATGCTAAAATTGCCGAGCATAATTTAGAAAATGAAAAGTTTAAATTTGCTAGAAGTATGCTCTATAATGGGAGACGCCCTGGCATCAAGGATGGCATTGGCTTCCAAGGGGAGACAATGTCAAACTTAATGCCCCTCCTAAGAACTTGTCTAACTTTGTTAAGGGCAAGGCTCCCATGCCTTAGGATAACGAGGGTTACATTTTGTACCCTGCCGGCTATCCTGAGAGCAAAATTAGGAGAACTCATTCTAGGAAGTCTCACTCTGGCCCCAACTATGCTTTTATGTATAAGGGTGAGACATCTAGTTCTAGGCAACCAACCCGTGCTAAGTTGCCTAAAAGGAAAACTCCTAATGCATCAAATGAGCATGACATCTCATTTAAGACTTTTGATGCATCTTATGTTTTAACTAACAAATCCGGCAAGGTAGTTGCCAAGTTTGTTGGGGGCAAACACAAGGGCTCTAAAACTTGTGTTTGGGTACCCAAAGTTCTTGTTTCTAATGCCAAAGGACCCAAAACCGTTTGGGTACCTAAAGTCAAGAACTAAAATTGTTTTGTAGGTTTATGCATCTGGGGGCTCAAGTTGGATACTCGACAGCGGGTGCACAAACCACATGACAGGGGAGAAGAAGATGTTCTCCTCATATGAGAAAAACCAAGATCCCCAACGAGCTATCACATTCGGGGATGGAAATCAAGGTTTGGTCAAAGGATTGGGTAAAATTGCTATATCACCTGACCATACTATTTCAAATGTTTTTCTTGTAGATTCATTAGATTACAATTTGCTTTCCGTATCCCAATTATGTCAAATGGGCTACAACTGTCTATTTACTGATGTAGGTGTTACTGTCTTTAGAAGAAGTGATGATTCAATAGCATTTAAGGGTGTGTTAGAGGGTCAGCTATACTTGGTAGATTTTGATAGAGCTGAACTCGACACATGCTTAATTGCTAAGACTAACATGGGTTGGCTCTGGCATCGCCGACTAGCCCATGTTGGAATGAAGAATCTTCATAAGCTTCTAAAGGGAGAGCACATTTTAGGACTAACAAATGTTCATTTTGAGAAAGACAGGATTTGTAGCACATGCCAAGCAGGAAAGCAAGTTGGGTCCCAACATCCACACAAGAACATCATGACTAGTGACAGGCCACTGGAGCTCCTACACATGGACCTATTCGGCCCGATCGCTTACATAAGCATCGGCGGGAGTAAGTACTGTCTAGTTATTGTGGATGATTATTCTCGCTTCACTTGGGTGTTCTTTTTGCAGGAAAAATCTCATACCCAAGAGACCTTAAAGGGATTCTTGAGACGGGCTCAAAATGAGTTCAGCTTAAGGATCAAGAAAATAAGAAGCGACAACGGGACGGAGTTCAAGAACTCTCAAATTGAAGGCTTCCTTGAGGAGGAGGGCATCAAGCATGAGTTCTCTTCTCCCTACACTCCACAACAAAATGGTGTAGTGGAGAGGAAGAATCGAACTCTATTGGACATGGCAAGAACCATGCTTGATGAGTACAAGACACCGGATCGGTTTTGGGCCGAGGCGGTCAACACCGCTTGCTACGCCATCAACCGGTTATATCTACACCGAATCCTCAAGAAGACATCCTATGAACTCCTAACCGGTAAAAAGCCAAATATTTCATATTTTAGAGTTTTTGGTAGCAAATGCTTTATTCTTGTTAAGAGAGGTAGAAAATCTAAATTTGCTCCTAAAACTGTAGAAGGCTTTTTACTAGGATATGATTCAAACACAAGGGCATATAGAGTCTTTAACAAGTCCTCAGGACTCGTTGAAGTTTCTTGTGACGTTGTGTTTGATGAGACTAACGGCTCTCAAGTAGAGCAAGTTGATCTTGATGAGATAGGTGAAGAACAGGCTCCGTGCATCGCGCTAAGGAACATGTCCATTGGGGATGTGTGCCCTAAGGAATCCGAAGAGCCTCCAAGTGCACAAGATCAACCTTCCTCTTCCGCACAAGCATCTCCACCAACTCAAAATGAGGACGAGGCTCAAGTTGATGAAGGAGAAGATCAAAGAGATGAGCCACCTCAAGATGACGGCAATGATCAAGGGGGAGATGCAAATGATCAAGACAAGGAGGATGAAGAACCAAGGCCGCCACACCCAAGAGTCCACCAAGCAATCCAACGAGGTCACCCCGTCGACACCATCCTCGGCGACATTCATAAGGGGGTAACCACTCGATCTCGTGTTGCCCATTTTTGTGAGCATTACTCTTTTGTTTCCTCTATTGAGCCACACAGGGTAGAGGAAGCACTTCAAGAGTCAGATTGGGTGATGGCGATGCAAGAGGAGCTCAACAATTTCACGAGGAACGAGGTATGGCATTTGGTTCCACGTCCTAACCAAAATGTTGTAGGAACCAAGTGGGTCTTCCGCAACAAACAAGACGAGCATGGTGTGGTGACAAGGAACAAAGCTCGACTCGTGGCCAAGGGGTATTCACAAGTCGAAGGTTTGGATTTTGGTGAAACCTATGCACCCGTAGCTAGACTTGAGTCAATTCGCATATTATTAGCCTATGCTACTTACCATGGCTTCAAGCTTTATCAAATGGACGTGAAGAGTGCCTTCCTCAATGGACCAATCAAGGAGGAGGTCTATGTTGAGCAACCTCCCGGCTTTGAAGATAGTGAGTACCCTAACCATGTCTATAGGCTCTCTAAGGCGCTTTATGGGCTCAAGCAAGCCCCAAGAGCATGGTATGAATGCCTTAGAGATTTCCTTATTGCTAATGGCTTCAAAGTCAGCAAGGCCGATCCTACTTTATTCACTAAAACTCTTGACAATGATCTGTTTGTATGCCAAATTTATGTTGATGATATTATATTTGGGTCTACTAACGAATCTACATGTGAAGAATTTAGTAGGATCATGACACAAAAATTCGAGATGTCTATGATGGGGGAGTTGAAGTATTTTCTAGGATTCCAAGTCAAGCAACTCCAAGAGGGCACCTTCATTAGCCAAACGAAGTATACTCAAGACATTCTAAGCAAGTTTGGAATGAAGGATGCCAAGCCCATCAAGACACCCATGGGAACCAATGGGCATCTCGACCTCGACACGGGAGGTAAGTCCGTGGATCAAAAGGTATACCGATCGATGATTGGTTCATTGCTTTATTTATGTGCATCTCGACCGGACATTATGCTTTCCGTTTGCATGTGTGCAAGATTCCAAGCCGACCCTAAGGAATCACACCTTACGGCCGTAAAACGAATCTTGAGATATTTGGCTTATACACCTAAGTTTGGGCTTTGGTACCCTCGGGGATCCACATTTGATTTGATTGGTTATTCGGATGCCGATTGGGCGGGGTGTAAGATTAATAGGAAGAGCACATCGGGGACTTGCCAGTTCTTGGGAAGATCCTTGGTGTCTTGGGCTTCAAAGAAGCAAAATTCGGTCGCTCTTTCTACCGCCGAAGCCGAGTATATTGCCGCAGGCCATTGTTGCACGCAATTGCTTTGGATGAGGCAAACCCTGCGGGACTATGGTTACAAATTAACCAAAGTTCCTCTTCTATGTGATAATGAGAGTGCAATCCGCATGGCGGATAATCCCGTTGAGCATAGCCGCACTAAACACATAGCCATTCGGTATCATTTTCTTAGGGATCACCAACAAAATTGGGATATCGAGATTTCATACATTAACACTAAAGATCAATTAGCCGATATCTTTACCAAGCCACTTGATGAACAAACTTTTACCAAACTTAGGCATGAGCTCAATATTCTTGATTCTAGGAATTTCTTTTGCTAATTTGCACACATAGCTTATAAATATACCTTTGATCATGTCTCTTTTATATGCTATGACTAATGTGCTTTCAAGTATATTTCAAACCAAGTCATAGGTATATTGAAAGGGAATTGAAGTCTTCGGCGAAGACAAAGGCTTCCACTCCACTCCACTCTCCTACTCATCCTTCGCCGTCACCCCGAGCATCTCTCCAACTTTGGTATAATCTTCACTCATTTTTTTATGACCAAAGGAGGAGAAAGTATTTCGTTGGGCTCTAATGATTCCGTTTTTGGCGATTCATGCCAAAGGGGGAGAAAATATGAGCCCAAAGCAAAAGGACCGCACCACCACCTAATTTTTTAAATTTGGAGATTTTTCAATTGGTCAATTTCAAATTGGTATCTTATTATGTTCTAAAGGGGGAGGAAGTAGTATTTCAAAAATGATAAATCAAAACCCTCTTGAACACTAAGAGGAGGATCTCATTTAGGGGGAGTTTTGTTTAGTCAAAGGAAAAGCATTTGAAACAAGGGGAGAAAATTTTTAAACTTGAAAATGCTTTGCAAAAATCTTATTCATCTACCTTTGACTATGTTGCAAAAGGACTTTGAAAAGGATTTACAAAAAGAATTTGCAAAAACAAAACATGTGGTGCAAGCGTGGTCCAAAATGTCAAAAATAAAGAAACAATCCATGCACATCATGTAAGCATTTATTGGCTCAATTCCAAGCAACCTTTGCACTTACATTATGCAAACTAGTTCAATTATGCACTCTTATATTTGCTTTGGTTTGTGTTGGCATCAATCACCAAAAAGGGGGAGATTGAAAGGGAATTAGGCTTACACCTAGTCCCTAATTAATTTTGGTGGTTGAATTGCCCAACACAAATAAATGGACTAACTAGCTTGCTCTAGTATATAAGTTATACAGGTGCAAAAGGTTCACACTTAGCCAATAAAAAGACCAAGTATTGGGTTCAAACAAAGGAGCAAGGGTCAACCGAAGGCACCTCTGATCTGGCGCACCGGACTGTCCGGTGTGCCACCGGACATGTCCGGTGCACCAGAGGACTCAACTTCAAACTCGTCACCTTCGGGAATTTCCAGAGGCGACTCCGCTATAATTCACCGGACTGTCCGGTGTACACCGGACATGTCCGGTGCTCCAAGGAAGAGCGGCCTCCGGAACTCGCCAGCCTCGGGAATTTATTGAAGTTGCTCCGCTATAATTCACCGGACTGTCCTGTGTACACCGGACTGTCCGGTGTAACAGCGGGGCAACGGCTATTTCGGCACCAACGGCTACCTGCGACGCATTAAATGCGCGCGCTGCGCGCGCAGAGGTCAGGCACGCCCATACTGGCGCACCGGACACTCAACAGTACATGTCCGGTGCGCCATCGGACATCAAGGCGGGCCCAGAAGTCAGAACTCCAACGGTCGGAACCCAACGGCTTTGGTGACGTGACTGTCGCACCGGACATGTCCGGTGTGCACCGGACATGTCCGGTGTGCACCGGACTGTCCGGTGCGCCATCAAACAGACAGCCTCACCAAACGGCTAGTTTGGTGGTTGGGGCTATAAATACCCCCAACCACCCCACATTCATGCATCCAAGTTTTCCACTTCCCAACTACTTACAAGAGCTCTAGCATTCAATTCTAGACACACCAAAGACATCAAATCCTCTCCAAATTCCACACAACGCCCTAGTGATTAGAGAGAGAGAGATTTGCTTGTGTTCTTTCGAGCTCTTGCGCTTGGATTGCTTTCTTCTTTCTTGATTCTTTCATTGCGATCAAACTCACTTGTAATTGAGGCAAGAGACACCAAACTTGTGGTGGTCCTTGTGGGAACTTTGTGTTCCAAGTGATTGAGAAGAGAAAGCTCATTCGGTCCGAGGGACCGTTTGAGAGAGGGTAAGGGTTGAAAGAGACCCGGCCTTTGTGGCCTCCTCAACGGGGAGTAGGTTTGAGAGAACCGAACCTCGGTAAAACAAATCCGCGTGTCTCACTTCATTATTCGCTTGCGACTTGTTTTGCACCCTCTCTCGTGGACTCTATTATATTTCTAACGCTAACCCGGCTTGTAGTTGTGATTATTTTTTGAGAATTTCAGATTCGCCCTATTCACCCCCCCCCCCCTCTAGGCGACTTTCAGGGATCCAATACACGGTGGGATTGAGTGAATCCATCCCATGTCACTTAAACCATGTGTGTTTCAATTACAGCTGGAATTTAATACATGGCTAATTTTCCATTGTTTGGTTACACCACATGGATACATTAATTTGTTGCATGCATATAAAAAGATCAGTGCCCATCGTATTAGGTCTGTGAAGCGGATGAAATTTGAAGCATCAAAATCAGAAGTTGGCCACTCATTGTCTCTTATTACATTACAATAGAGTGTGTGCATTTAGATTAAGAACAAACCAAAGGGAGAGAGCTAATGTTTCATTTGAACAACATAACATACTGTCTATCCAACAAGCAATTCAGAGGACTCCACCTGCAAGGGAATGCAACTGTTAAACGCTAGAATTTCTCCACGCATTTTAATCATTTCATATCAAACATAAACATGCTAGACCATATTGGTATTTTCGAGTTGAATCACATATTTGCTCATAGCCCAAGATTGGTAGGGAAATGACAAACATGTCTAATAATCTAAAAAGAAAGCAGTTCACGAAAGAATTGTGCTTTGTTTGCAACTAAAATAGGAAAATAGGAAATAAATCATAAGGGAAAATAGGAAATGCTCAAATAAACCATAAGCAATTCATTATTATTATGGTGTTCAAATAGATTTTAAGAGAAAATATGAAATGTTCAAGCATCTAGCTAGTGACTGCAAAGCAGAAGGAAATGCCCAAGGATGCTTGCAGGCTAGTAATCAACCTAGGAAGAGATGCAAGCCTCAAAAAGTTAGTGGGAAGAGAAGAGGGAAAGGATGAGAGCATACCAGCTAAGCCATCTCGTTTCTCAGCCAAATCAGTGCAGACTCGGCATCATCATCGCATGCACTCAAGAAAATTTGCCTGTTGTCAAGGTCCTTGAAGACATTGTAGGCTTTCGCTTTTTCCTCCTTTGTAACTTCCATTGTACCAATAATGGATATGCACTTCTTGATTGAGAAGTCTGCAGCTTGACTCACTTCCTTTTCCTCCCTCTCTTTTGCTAGTTGTGTGTCTTCTTCCTCAGCTTGCTTCATTCTCATGTCAATGTATCTTCCCATTATTCCTTCTAGGTTATCGCCCTTTTTATGCCTCTTTGTCCTTGTTTATTCATTGTTCCCTCTTGTAGCAGTAGTCCTTCTCTGTGGCACCAGATCATGCCTTTCACCTGTTGCATCTCCTGCCTCAACAACATGGACATCATCTTCTTCATGTGCCGGCAAGGTTTCTTCCACTTCATCTTGTTCATGTTGTATGTTGAGAAACTCATCTCTATTTCCTACTTGAGTAAGATCGGGAAGTTGGGTGGAGGTATAGTTGTAGGTCCCTTCAGCTGTTTGCCCTGCACAATTAAGTTTTACTAAAAAGGGTAGACAACATAACATATTGGAAAAATGGACATTGTAATGAGACTAACCATCATAAAGCTCCCCCAAGGCCTCATATAGAGGAAAAGACTTGTTGCGGAACTTTTTAGCCTTAGGATGAGAAGTCAGTAAATTTTTCCATAAAGCTAGGTCAGCCGTAATCCTCCCTGTCTTCTCATCAAAATGAGCTCCACTTTGATTCTTTGCATCCTTTAGCAACCTATAGTCCCTTTTCAACTCTCTTTCCTTATCTTGTATTTGTGTCTTTGTGAAATAGACATATTGTTCCCTCTGATGAAATTCCTTGACAATTTTGTTCCATGCTTTTGTTGTCCATCCATTTTGACCCCCTATAATCAGCTGTCTTGTGCTCATGCAACAGGTCCACAAGAGTCTTCTCTAGAGTTGAGTTCCAAGCGGCTCTTAATTTCTCTACACAAGACAAGGAAGAAACATTAGTTGTAGAATTCCAAGAGGCGCTTAATATCTCTTAAGTCTACTTGCATACCTTTTGGAGAACCTCCATGTTTTCTTGGATCACCAGCTTTAGGAGAAGGCTTCTTTGTTGCACTTTTTGATAAGAGCATGTTGATTCTTGGAGAACCCCTTCCAAACATGTTAACTAATATTATATAACACAATGAGAAATAGTTAGCTGAAATTTCTATGCTTAAAATAGGTAGCTGAAAACAGTTAGCTGAAAACAGTTAGCTGAAAATAGTTAGCTGAAAACAGTTAGTTGAAAACAGTTAGCTAAAAACAGTTAGCTGAAAATAGTTAGCTGAAATGGATTAAACCAAATATTAAGAGAGGTAACAATGTGACAGTAAATAAAATGTACCAAATAGAGCAACATATGGTCTATTCCAAACTAAACCAGAATACATGAGGGCTAATAGATGTGCCAGAATACATGAGGGCTAATATTCCAAACTAATTTCTATGCACTTGGTAATCATTCCACATTTCTTGTGCTATTGCATCTCTAAGATTATTTCCTTGGACATTTACTTGATCGTTGCCTTGATCACCATCCGGTAGATCAACAAAGTTTTGTGGCGAGATATTATCTGGTTGATTATCTAACCATTCCTCATCCCCTTTGAGTGACCGAATAATATTGTGAAGTACAGCAGCTGCTACTGGTATTTTCACTTGATTCCTTATTTTGTGAAATGTGGCAGCTTTTAGAATGGGAAAGCGCTTCTTCACAACCCCCAAAGTCCTTTCAACATGATTCCTCAGTATGGCATGGCGATGGTTAAATAACTCCTTGTAGTTCTGAGGTCTACGGTGACCTTGCCCATACTCCTTTAGATGGTATCTAACTCCACGATAAGGCGCAAGGAATGACGTGGTGTTAGCATACCCACCATCAACCAAATAGAACTTTCCTGGAGGTACATGGAATCCATTGTTCATTGCAGATCGAAGAACTCTAGCATCTGTAGCGGATCCCTCCCACCCAGTAGACATGAAAGTGATATTTAGGTCAAAATCACAAGCTACCATCACGTTTTGGCTGAGAGTCCCCTTCCTGTTTCTAAAAGGAGCAGCTTTGTCAGGTGAAATTGTAATGGGTACATGAGTCCCATCAATTGCACCGATGCAGTTCTGCACAAGAAAACTATATGTGAATTTTTAAAATCTGAAAGAAAATGAATAGATATTGGGCAAGGATAGAAATGCCATCACCTTGAAGTAAGGATAGAACCTAGGATTCCTTTCAATTTTTGAATGTACTTGAATTGGAGAAGGAGGCTTCAAAAATCATTTGGCGAGGGAAGGGACAACTATGTCAAAAAAATGTTTTATATGATGGTGGAATGTGTCACTACTATGCCCGAACTCTTCTTGCAGATCCTCAAATGAAGCGTTATGGCTTATCATGTATAGAAAGAAGCCGAGCTTCTCCTCAACTTTTATCCTTGTGTCACGTACCAACCTTTCCTTCCTAAGATAGCTGGCTAGGGCTCTAAAAATTCCAGGTTCCATTCTGAATGCTACTCGGCAGTTCTTGACATGCCCTTCAAGCAACTCTAAAACATGCTCCTCGCCACTTAGCTTGGATGTGTGTCGTCGTTTCTTAACTCTCCTCCCTTTAAGAGAACTAGAATGCAGCAAATGTAATGCAGGAAGGAATAACATCATCATATCATCATCATCATCCTGTCTCCTCTTCCTAATGCGCTCCATTAACCCCATACTCATTGCAAAAAATGGGGGTACCAGGTCCCAAAAAGTACCTCTCGGGGATGGTACCGGGTCCCAAGACGGTGGGGGTTGGTCTTCTCCAACTCTAACCGGTGCAGGTACAATCTACAAAGAAAAGGTAGAATATTCAAATTAGTAATATTTTTGAATAAGTGGAACTGAAATACTATTTTTATATTAAAAGAGAAATGCACGTCACAAATAAACAACATAGCATGACTTGACGTGCATAAACAGACAACCTGTGGCTAGATAAAAATAGGGAGAATATACTGTAGAAAAATTTAGAGCCTTGCAGAAGCAACAATACTGCTTACAATAAACAAAGGAACTAATGTTGTCTCTACCAGCAAAACAATGCATACAAATCAGTCTTTTTATTTTTGCTTCTGCACTACAATGAAACACACAATGTACAGAACAGAAGATTGGGAGACTGTAGTACTGCACAATGCATAGAAGATTTATGATCATAATCCATGAGAACTAGTTTCAGTTAAATAAAGAATGCGGCATCAACTAACATGAGAACAGAGGAGTAAAGCGAAGGGTGGGGCGCTGTCAGGGGGAGCATGTGTGCGTCCAACTTTTGGGCAGAGAGCATGTGCGCATCTAGCTTTTGGGCAGCAGGAATAAAGGATCAGTTCATGTGTGCGTCTAGCTTTTGGGCAGCAGCAGCCATGTCGCCGGAGTGAGCAGACTTGACTTGGAAATAAGGATCAGTTCATCCATGCGAGGAGCAGGCTCGCTCGACCATGGCGCCAACTACAAACAACAAAAGCTTTGTGGGGAAATATATGTAGCCAACAGCCATGCGAGGAGCAGGCTCGCAGCTCGCTCGACCATGGTGCGGCTGGAGCTAGACCCGTCCAGCCAGATTTGCACAGATTTGGAAGAGGAGAAGAGAACGAAGGAAAGGACGAACTCACAGGAGAAAAGTTCGCCGACGAAGAGGGCGGCCGACGGTGGAAGAGCCCTTGCGTCGCCGTCGTAACTTCCTCCAGATCACGCGCCGCCGTCGCTTCTACACCATGGCCGGGATAGAGTTCCACAGCTGTGGAGGCGTGGACTAATTCGAGGCCGGTATTGAGTTTTTTCGTGGGTATTGGGCCTGGTTTGCAAAGAGGCGTGGGCTAAACGAATAGATATTTTTTTTGGGCTTGTATTTAATCCAGCCATGGATAACACCTGTGGATCCAATCATCATATAGACCATTTCCAGCCCAGCCGAACAAGGCCTTAGGTGGGTTCGTCTTCCTAGCTGGCGCGCTCCATGTAGTGCTCCAACGGATCAGCTGTGCCGTCGCCGGGTATCTCGAACCGATCCGACCAGCAACGCGCGGACTACTCCTAATTGGACACCGCATCTCACGCCTATATATGTGACCGCCCACGCTCAACTCCTTCAATCGGCAAACCCTACAAATCGCCATTAGCGGTCAGTGTTGGGAGAGACAGAGAGAGACGCCCTTCGTCGATGTCGGGTCCTTGCGCTGTCTGATACTCCGGTAAGACCTTCCCTAGAGTTCTCCTTTGTCCTCTCAACATGTAGCATCCGTAGGTTCGAGTTTGAGCATCTGAGTGCGAGATAGGGGTCCGGCCATGTGCGCCGCCGTGTGGGCGCTGTGCCGTCGTGCCTGGTGAGGAAGATGGTGCCGTGCCATTGATTTGGTAATAACCGGCTTGGATCAATTAAGGAGTACCAGTTCAGTTTGGTTGCACGATGAGCGTAGATCAGGGGATGATGGGCTCTAGGAGCGTTTTTGGCTCGGAACGGTTGGAGACATCAATCGAGTAAATCGAGTAAGGAGCGACGTACATTAGATCGTGGGTTTCCCCTGCGCGCATTGAATCACAACCGCTGGATCTAATCTAAGCAGTCAGAAACGACCAATACCTTCGACCATGACAATTTCCTAAAAGAACCCTCGATTCTGTTTTAATCTACCCGCAGTTCATCCCTATATATAGATCATTACATAATGGTCCAAAAATTTATAAAAATAACCCTGCACTCTCATAAAATAGTAGCCAAAGTCCACATGTCAAAATAAAATTAATGAAATGAATATAAATAATGATTTTTAGTATAAAAATAAATATTGTGAACTTAGAAAATCCATAATTTTTCCGTTAGAGCTCCGATTTGGCCCGTTCCAATCGTGTTAGCTCCGTAATAAAATTTCTTACTCAGTAACAACATTATATTTATCATATCATACATTTTTATAGTTATATATTTATTTATCCAATGTTTAGTAGATTAAATCTTGCTAATCAAAGTTAATTTATCTATGATTATAATCTAACTGAAATATAATCTATAATCAAGTCATAACTTGGATTAAAGTTCAATTAGTTATTTATTCAATATCTTTTCTCATATGATTTACATTAATTAACATAGAATATAGTTTCTATAATTTAATCATGAAAATCTTCTGAAAACCATATCTTTTTAACCGTAACTCTAATTTTAGTGATTCTCAAACCTACGATCTTATAGTGGTGCGTAGAATATTCCTACGTCGTTCGTTCTCATATTTGGTGTAATGTTATTTTTATGTACTCCTTGTCTATTTGTATGTATTGCTACGACTAGCAGTGAGGTTACGTGAAACCGAAGACCAACTTGGTGAAGTACCTGTAATCTCAAGTCATAGGCAAGTTGTGCCCTTGATCACTCTTATTTACCCAATAATGTTCCTATTAATCATTATGATCTGCATAGGTTAATTTTGATGGGACCCAATAGGTTTTCCTAGTTTTGTTTACCCCACTCATTGCAGACAAATGAACTATTGGGTAGACTTGCTATTGCTCTATGTGATTTTGGGTGTTAAGATTCACATTATTCATGATCATGCTATTTATTATCATTGATTTATTACTGTACATGATAAGATCATTATGATAATTGGAACATGGAGAACCACCCGGGAAAACAGTGCTACCACAAGGGTGGTATGGGATTCCGCCCTTGGCTGACTAATTTGGAAAACTATTGGAGGACTACCTTACTCGAAAAGGGAAAGGACAGTAGGGGAGTTGTCGGTATAATGAGCTTCTCGGGATGATTATGATGCGATGGCTTTTCAGATAAGGGATTCCAATATCGCTCTTCTCAGATACAGTAACGGGTTTTCTAAAGCTAGTGGAACTTTGTAAAGGCCTCGTAGTGCTACCCTGCCTCGTCTCCTCGGTACAGATGAATGAGAAGACGCGACCCCTTGGCAAATAGGTAACATGACTTGTGGGTAAAGATGCACAACCTCCAAAGAGTGTAAAACTAATATATCAGTCGTGCTCACGGACATGAGCGGCTCGGACACTCACATGAGTAATTTATGGAACTAAACTTAATTTGTCATATGCATTTCATTGTGGGATTTATTATTAATTGTGATCTCTTATTTATTTGGGTTGGTATCTACTTATACTTAGTAACTGCTAATAAAACTTGACTAACTTTAAAAGCAATGCTCAACTTTAACCATCTTCTTTGGTAAGCCTTACACTACACATGCGCCCCACCGTAAGTGAGCTCATGCACATTATTCCCCACAACTTGTTGAGCGATGAACGTATGTGAGTTCACCCTTGATGTACTCACATCCTCCCAGGTCAAGAATAGGTACCACATGATGAGGACCATGAAGGATGTCACAATGATATTCGTGTGGGGTCTAGGCCGTTGTCTCCTAGTCAACTATGGTTGCTGGATCGTTGTCTTCGTATGATGTATTTATCTAGCGATTTTGTACAAAAATCATATTATATAGTAAAGATGTGACATCCGTTTCTATACCATGAGTCATCGTATGTGTGAGACTTGATCCTAGCACACATTTGAGAACCACCCAGGTTTGACCCTTAAATCTGGGTGTGACAGAAGTGGTATCAGAGGAATGTTGACTGTAGGACGTAACCTAGATAAAACCGGACAACCCCTTATATATTTTCCTTTGCTACTCTGATTCTTTCTAAACTTACCTTAATGTTTTCTTATATATTGCTGCTTTACTCTGATTACTCCTACCTTTTCTCTTCTAATGACAAAAGTGGATTTCATACTTTGAAATCCTGTACCTAAAGTGACCCTTAGGAATAGGAGACCTAATCTTAGGAACAAAAACAAAACTATCTTTATAGGTATTTATGCACTTGAACGCTTGTTCTTATGATTGAGAGCACCTAGAGGGGGGGGGGGGTGGATACGTGATCCTGTAAAATCAAACACTAAATAGCCACAAAACTTAGTTATATAAGTGTTAGTGCGACTAAGTAGTTCTGAGGCGAGTTCTTGTGAACGAAAACCAATCACAGAGAAAGCAGCACAAGAGACACGCGATTTTATTGCACTCAACCCCTTTCAAGTGATCCGATGATCAATTTGAATACCACAATCTTTTCCTTTAGTGTATTTTCCCGTTTGCGAGGAATCTCCACAACATGGAGTCTCTCGCCCTTACAGTAGAGATCACAAAGAAGGCACATAGTAAGGTTGGGAGAAGCAGCACACGCAAGACTCAAATACGCAGCACAACCACGCACACAAGTGAAGACTTGAGCTCAAATGACAACTCAGGGAGTGCACAACTCGAATGGAGCCCAAATCACTAACACAATGAAGCAAATGCGTGGGAGCGGAGTTTGGATGCTTTAGAATACTTAGAGAATGCTTGGTGGTATGCTCCATGCGCCTAGGGGTCCCTTTTATAGCCCCAAGGCAACTAGGAGCCGTTGGAGATCAACATGTTAGGCTATCCTTCCAAATCGGGCATAGTCGACCGTTGCTCCCGCGGGTCAGATGGCGCACCAGACACTGTCCGGTGCACACCGGACAGTCCGGTGCACCCAGCCGACCGTTGGAGCAGCCACATGTCGCGCGTTGATTGCGCGGTCGACCGTTGGCGATGGCGACCGTTGGCTCACCGTACAGTCCGGTGCACCACCGGACAGTCCGGTGAATTATAGCCACGTCGCTCCATTGTTTTTCCCGAGAGCGACGAGTTCGCCGTGGATGACTCACTGGACAGTCCGGTGCGCCACCGGACAGTCCGGTGAATTATAGCCGTACGCCTGCGTCGCTTCCCGAGATCGGCTACTTCACCGGAGGCTTGCCTGGGGCACCGGACACTGTCCGGTGCACCACCGGACAGTTCGGTGTGCCAGGCCGAGCTGGAGTTGGTTGTACACAGCCAACTCTTTTCCAATTCATTTCTTCTTTACTCTCCACTGTTTCTAGCACTTAGACAACCATGTTAATACTCAAAAACAATTCACTATGTCTAGAAACATACCTTGTCTTTGATTTGCACCTTTGCTTGTTTAGCACATAAGAGTTCAAAACATTTGTGTTGGACACTTAATCACCAAAACAATTATAGAAATGGCCCAAGGGCACATTTCTCTTTCAATCTCCCTCTTTTTGGTGATTTATGCCAACACATCAAAAAGCAACAAAAGGAGTGCAACATCAATGCAATTGAAGACCAAATTATTTTTGCTTATGATTTGGCATATTTGGATCACTCTTTGCCACCACTTGGTTTGTTTTTGCAAATCAAATTCTTTTTCCTATCTCTAAGTCAAACACACTTGTTTGGGCAAATCGAGAGATATTCCAAGAGAAAAATTGATCAAGTGCCAAAAAACTCCCCCTTTTTCCCATAATCAAAATTCTCCCCCATAAGAGACCAAATTTTGCAATAGGAGCATTTTGGACAAATCAAAAATTCTAACTCTAACTCTATTATTTTCAAAATTCACAAGTGGTTGGCTGATCCATTTGCTTTGGCCTTAATTTCTCCCCCTTTGGCATTAAGCACCAAAACGGGATCATTTTTGGCCCTCTAACCCCATTGCCTCACCAAAAATGCCAATTAAGAGCAAAAAGGCAATGAGATTGCAAGTATGAACTTGGAAGTAAGTACACTAATACCGGAGTGCAGTGGAAGTCTTTTCATCGTCCAAGTTCACTTTTCCCTTTCAATGCACCTTTGAGACTACATCAAGTGGACTCAAACAAACAGGTTAGTCTCAAAGGGTCAAGTTGTAGCACATCTCCCCCTTAATATGTGCATCATTCGCATATGGACTTGTGAGGTCCAGGGATCACTTGTACAACTTGAGCACCATAAATAACAATAATTGATTGAAATGCATAAAGTAACATGATCAAAGGCATAGAACACATGTATGCTATCTATCAATCCAATATACGCGAATCCAAAACATTTAGCTCACTTCGCAACCTGCAAAACCTTTTCTCATCTAAAGGCTTAGTGAAGATATCGGCTAGCTGGTTCTCGGTGCTAATATGGTACACCTTGATATCTCCCTTTTGCTGGTGGTCTCTCAGGAAGTGATGCCGGATGCATAATCGGAGTCTGAGTATCCAATCAAGTCAAAGGTAGACCCCTTTGGATACCAGATCTTGAAGCAAGGCGTAGAAACTAAATACCTAAGAATTCGCTTAACGGCCACAAGGTGGCATTCCTTGGGGTCGGATTGATATCTAGCACACATGCATACACTAAGCATAATGTCCAGTCTACTAGCACATAAATAAAGCAATGAACCTATCATGGACTGGTATGCCTTTTGATCAACGCACTTACCTCCTTTGTTGAGGTCAACATGCCCATCGGTTCCCATCGGTGTCTTCGCGGACTTGGCGTCCTTCATCCCAAATCGCTTGAGAAGATCTTGTGTGTACTTCGTTTGGGAGATGAAGGTGCCGTCCTTGAGTTGCTTCACTTGGAACCCAAGGAAGTAGGTCAACTCGCCCATCATCGACATCTCAAACTTTTGTGTCATCACCCTGCTAAACTCCTCACAAGACTTTTGATTAGTAGAACCAAATATTATGTTGTCAACATAAATTTGGCACACAAAGAGATCACCATCACAAGTCTTTGTAAAAAGAGTTGGATCAGCTTTCCCAACCTTGAAAGCATTAGCAATTAAGAAATCTCTAAGGCATTCATACCATGCTCTTGGGGCTTGCTTAAGTCCATAGAGCGCCTTAGAGAGCTTATACACGTGGTCGGGATACCTGTCATCCTCAAAGCCAGGTGGTTGTTCCACGTATACCTCCTCCTTGATTGGCCCGTTGAGGAAAGCGCTCTTTACGTCCATTTGAAATAGCCTGAAAGAGTGGTGAGCAGCATAGGCTAATAATATTTGAATAGACTCTAGCCTAGCCACAGGAGAAAAAGTATCCTCGAAATCCAAACATGCGACTTGGGCATAACCTTTTGCCACAAGTCGAGCCATGTTTCTTGTCACCACCCCGTGCTTGTTTTGCTTGTTGTGGAACACCCACTTGGTTCCCACAATGTTTTGCCTTGGACATGGTACCAAGCTCCAGACTTCATTTCTCTTGAAGTTGTTGAGCTCTTCCTGCATGGCCAACACCCAATCTGGATCCTGCAAGGCCTCTTCTACCCTAAAAGGCTCAATAGAAGAGACAAACGAGTAATGCTCACAAAAATTAGCTAGGCGTGAGCGAGTAGTTACTCCCTTGCTGATATCACCTAGAATCTGATCGATGGGATGATTTCTTTGGATCGTTGCTCGGACTTGGTTTGGAGGGGCCTATGGTGCTTCTTCCTCCATCACTTGATCTTCTTGTGCTCCCCCTTGATCATGCCCTTCGTCTTGATGTACCTATTTATCATCTTGAGTTGGGGGATGCACCATTGTAGAGGAAGATGGCTGCTCTTGCTCCAGTTGTTCCTGTGGTCGCACATCACCTATCGCCATCGTGCGCATTGCGGCCATCGGAATTTCTTCTTCATCTACATCATCAAGATCAACTTGCTCTCTTGGAGAGCCATTAGTCTCATCAAATACAACATCGCTAGAGACTTGAACCAATCCCAATGATTTGTTGAAGACCGTATACGCCTTTGTATTTGAGTCATACCCTAGTAAAAACCCTTCTACTACCTTGGGAGCAAATTTAGAATGTCTACCTTTCTTCACCAGAATGTAGCATTTGCTCCCAAATACACGAAAGTAAGAGACATTGGGTTTGTTACCGGTAAGGAGTTCGTAGGAGGTCTTCTTGAGAAGGCAATGCAGATAGAGCCGGTTTATGGCATGGCAAGCTGTGTTCACAGCTTCCGACCAAAACCGCTCGGGCGTCTTGAACTCTCCAAGCATCGTTCTCGCCATGTCTATTAGCGTCCTGTTCTTCCTCTCTACTACACCATTTTGCTGTGGTGTGTAGGGAGCGGAGAACTCATGCTTGATGCCTTCCTCCTCAAGATACTCCTCAACTTGCAGATTCTTGAACTCGGACCCGTTGTCGCTTCTTATCTTTTTCACCTTTAGCTCAAACTCGTTTTGGGCTCTCCTTAAGAAGCGCTTTAGGGTCCCTTGGGTTTCTGATTTGTCCTGCAAAAAGAACACCCAAGTGAAGCGGGAAAAGTCATCAATAATTACAAGACCATACTTACTTCCCCCGATGCTAAGGTATGCAATGGGTTCGAAGAGGTCCATGTGAAGAAGCTCCAGTGGTCATGATGTGGTCATCACATTCTTGCTGTGATGAGTGCTTCCCACCTGTTTTCCTGCCTGACATGCTGCACAAGGTCTGTCTTTCTCACAACAGACATCGGTTAGTCCTAACACATGATCTCCCTTTAGAAGCTTATGAAGGTTCTTCATCCCAATATGTGCTAGATGGTGATGCCAAAGCCAGCCCATACTAGTCTTAGCTATTAAGCATGCATCTAGATCGGTCTCCTCTTTCGAAAAATCAACTAAGTAGAGTTTGTCATCTAATACACCCTTAAAAGCTAATGAACCATCACTCCTAAAGACAGATACATCAACGTTTGTAAAAAGACAATTGTAACCCATGTGACACAATTGACTTACAGACAGAAGGTTGTACCCAAGCGACTCTACTAGAAATACATTCGATATGGAGTGCTCGTTAGTGATGGCTATCTTGCCCAAGCCTTTGACCTTGCCTTGGTTTCCATCTCCAAAGATGATCGTATCCTAGGAATCCTTGTTCTTGACGTAGGAGGTGAACATCTTCTTCTCCCCCGTCATGTGGTTTGTGCATCCACTGTCGATTATCCAGCTACAGCCCCCGGATGCATAAACCTGCAAGGAATTCAAGCTTAGGTTTTATGTACCCAACTCTTGTTGGGTCCTACAAGGTTAGTCAAAATAATTTTTGGAACCCATATGCAAGTTTTGTCTCCCTTGCATTTAGATCCCAACTTCCTAGCAACTACTTTTGCATTCTTACATGAAAGAACAAAAGAAGTGTTGCAAGCATGAAAAACAGTAGTGGGTTCATTGCACATTTTCCTAGGCACATGAGACATAACATGATTTCTCCTAGGCCAACTTCTATCATGAACAAAAGTAGAACTAGAGGCAAACATAGCATGTGAATTATGAGCAGCATGATTATAATTCCTATTGTAATGAGAACGACTAGCAACTTTCCTATCATAAATAAATGCATGGTTCCTTAGAGGACTACTAGCCATTGGGGCCTTCCCTTTCTCCTTGTTGAGAACGGGAGTCCTTTGGCTTGTTAAGTTCTTGGTTTCCTTTCGAAAACCAAGTCCATCCTTAATTGAGGGGTGTCTACCGACAGTGTAGGCATCCCTAGCAAATTTTAGTTTATCAAAATCAACCTTGCAAGTCTTAAGTTGAGCATTAAGACTTGCCACCTCATCGTTTAGTTGAGCAATAGAAGTAAGATGTTCATTACAGGCATCAACATCAAAGTCCTTACATCTATTACAAATAATGACATGCTCAACACATGATCTAGTTTCATTTGCTTCCTCTAGCTTAGCATTTAATTCATCATTTGAACTTTTTAAACTAGAGATAGATTCATGGCAAGCAGATAACTCAGAAGATAGCATTTCATTTCTCTTAGTTTCTAAAGCAAGAGATTTTTGCACACTAACAAATTAGTCATGTTCCTCATACAAAATGTCCTCTTGCTTTTCTAACAATTTATCCTTCTCATTTAGAGCATCAATCAATTCATTGATTTTGTCTACCTTAGCTCTATCTAGTACTTTAAACAGATTAGTGTAATCTATTTCATCATCGAAATATTCTTCATCACTAGATGAAGTGTACTTGGGTGTGTCCTGAATACATACCTTTTTCTCCTTGGCCGTAAGACATGTATGGCATTCGTTGGGGAAGAGTGAGGATTTGTCAAAAGCTGAGGCAGCAAGTCCTTCGTTGTCGGAGTTGGAAGAGGAGCAGTCCGAGTCCCATTCCTTTCCAAGGTGCGCCTCGCCCTTAGCCTTCCTGTAGTTCTTCTTTTTCTCCTTCTTCCCGCTCTTTTCTTGTCCCTGGTCATTATCATTATCAGGACATTGAGCAATAAAGTGACCAGTCTTACCGCATTTGAAACAGGAGCGTTTTCCCCTTGTTTTATTCCTGTTGGGGTTCTCCTTGCGTCCTTTGAGTGTAGTCTTAAAGCACTTGATGATAAGCGCCATCTCATCTTCATTTAGCCCAGCAGCCTCCACTTGTGCTACCTTGCTTGGTAGCGTCTCCTTGCTGCTAGTTGCCTTGAAAGCAACGGGCTGTGGCTCATAGACGGGTAGTGGACCGTTTAGAGCATCGTCCACATATCGAGCCTCCTTTACCATCATGCGCCCGCTTACGAATTTTCCGAGGATCTCTTTGGGCGTCATTTTGGTGTACCTGGGATTTTCACGAATAAGATTGACAAGATGAGGGTCAATTACAGTAAAAGACCTTAGCATGAGTCGGACGACATCATGATCCATCCATCTTGTGCTTCCGTAGCTTCGTATCTTGTTGACCAGGGTCTTGAGCCTGTTGTAGGTTTGTGTTGGCTCCTCTCCCCTGATCATCGCGAACCTCCCTAGCTCGCCTTCCACTAGTTCCATCTTTGTGATCATAGTGGCATCTCTTCCCTCATGAGATATCTTGAGGGTGTCCCAGATTTGCTTGGCGTTGTCCAAGCCACTCACCTTATTATATTCATCCCTGCAAAGTGAAGCTAGCAAGACAGTAGTAGCTTGTGCATTTTTATGAATTTGCTCATTTATGAAAACGGGATTGTCAGTACTATCAAAATGCATTCCGTTTTCAACAATCTCCTAGATACTAGGATGGAGGGAAAATAAATGACTACGCATTTTATGACTCCAGAAAGAGTAGTCTTCTCCATCAAAGTGTGGAGGTTTCCCAAGTGGAATTGATAGCAAATGAGCATTTGAATTGAATGGGATACGGGAATAATCAAATGAATAGTTTTGATTAATTGTTTTATTCTTTGAAGAGTCGTCGTCATCGTCGTCGTGTGGTGAAGAAGACGAGGCATCGCTGTCGTAGTAGATGATCTTCTTGATGCGCCTCTTCTTCTTCCTGTCTCTCTTCTTGTGACTCGAGCCTGAGTCAGTAGGCTTGTCGTCTCTTGGCTCGTTGAAGACGGACTCCTTTTCCTTGTCGTTGACCACCATCTCATTTCCCTTAGGATCCATCTCTTTGGGCGGTTAGGCGAGTTCTTGTGAATGAAAACCAATCACAGAGTAAGCAGCACAAGAGACACACGATTTTATCCCATGGTTCGGCCAAGTAACACTTGCCTACTTCCACATTGTAGCGTCCCAATGGACGAGGGTTGCACTCAACCCCTTTCAAGTGATCCGATGATCAACTTGAATATCATGGTCTTTTCCTTTAGTGTATTTTCCCGTTTGCGAGGAATCTCCACAACTTGGAGTCTCTCACCCTTACAGTAGAGATCACAAAGAAGGCACAGAGTAAGGTTGGGAGAAGCAACACACGCAAGACTCAAATACGCAGCACAACCACGCACACAAGTGAAGACTTGAGCTCAAATGGCAACTCAGGGAGTGCACAACTCGAATGGAGCCCAAATCACTAACACAATGAAGCGAATGCGCGGGAGCGGAGTCTGGATGCTTTAGAATACTTAGAGAATGCTTGGTGGTATGCTCCATGCGCCTAGGTGAGAGCACCTAGAGGGGGGTGAATAGGTGATCCTATAAAAACTTGAAACTTAAAGCCACAAAACTTGGTTAAGTGTTACAGAGATAATGCCAAGTGACTATAAAGCGAGCTCTTGCGAATCACAACAATCACACAAAAAGCAATCACAAGAGACACGCGAGTTATCCCGTGGTTTGACAAGTACAACACTTGTCTACCTCCACGTTGTGGCGTCCCAATGGACGAGGGTTGCACTCAACCCCTTTCAAGTGGTCCAAAGACCCACTTGAATACCACGGTGTTTCTCTTTCTTTTACTATATCCCGTTCGCGAGGAATCTCCACAACTTGTAGCCTCTCGCCCTTACAACTTGATGATCACAAAGAAGCACGGAAGTAAGGGTGGGAAAAGCAACACACACAAGACTCAAAGCAAGAGCACAAACACGCACACTAGCCAACAACTTGAGCTCTAAGTTCACACACGGAGTTCTCAACTCAAGAGGAGCTCAAATTGCTATCACAACGAATCAAATGTGCTAGAATGAAGTCTTGGTGCTTAGGGATGATCAAAGAATGCTTGGTGTGTGCTCCTCCATGCGCCTAGGGGTCCCTTTTATAGCCCCAAGGCAGCTAGGAGCCGTTGGAAGCAATCCAGGAAGGCAATTCTTGCCTTCTATCGGGTGGCGCACCGGACAGTCCGGTGCACCACCGGACAGGCACTGTTCATAGTCCGGTGCAGATTGCTTTCCTAATTTGGCGCAACCGACCGTTGAAGCTTTGGAGCCGTTGGCGCACCGGACACTTTTTGGTGCACACCAGACAGTCCGGTGCCCCCATCTGACCGTTGGCTCGGCCACACGTCACGCGTGGATTGCGCGGCCGACCGTTGGTGCAGTCGACCGTTGGCTCACCGGACAGTCCGGTGCCTCACCGGACAGTCCGGTGAATTTTAGCCGTACGATGTTGACTGTTTCCCGAGAGCGGCGACTTCGCCGCAGACGACTCACCGGACAGTTCGGTGCACCACCGGACAGTCCGGTGATTTATAGCCATACGCCGCCGTTGAGACCCGAGAGCAGGCTGTTCATCGGAACTGGTCCTGACACACCGGACACTGTCCGGTGCACCCAGACCGAGCAGCCTTTTGGCTGAGCACAGCCAACTTATCTCCAAAGCGATTTCTCCTGTTTCTAGTACTTAGACACAATACATTAGTGTTCAAATCAATGTACTAAGTCTAGAAATATACCTTTAATCTTGATTTGCACTTCTTGAGTCTTTGGCACAAATATCACTCAAAGCATTTGTGTGGAGCACTTAATCACCAAAATCTTATAGAAATGGCCCAAGGGCACATTTCCCTTTCAATCTCCCCCTTTTTGGTGATTTATGCCAACACAACAAAAAGCAACTAAAGAAGTGCAACATCAATGCAAATGAGAACAAAAATTTGTTTTTGATTTAAATTTGGCATATTTGGATCGTTCTTTGCCACCACTTGGTTTGTTTTCGCAAATCAAACTCAAATTCCTATCTCTAAGTCAAATTCACTTGTTGAGGCATAGAGAGAGGTATTCCAAGAGAAATTGATCAAAGATTCAAAAACTCCCCCTTTTTCCCATAATCAAACATTCTCCCCACAAGAGACCAACTTTTGACAATAAGAGACAATAAGAGTATTTTGGCAAAACAAAAGCTCTAACTCTAAGTCAAATTCTCAAGTGGTAACTGATCCATTTCTTGCTTTGGCCTTAATATCTCCCCCTTTGGCATTAAGCACCAAAACGGGATCATTATTGGCCCTTAAACCCCATTGCCTCACCAAAATCTTCAATTAAGAGTAAAAAGGCAATAAGAGCACGGAGATGAACTTGGAGTAAATTACCCTCTCATCGGAGTGCAGTGGAAGTCTTGCATGGTCCAAGTTCACCTTTTCCCTTTCAATCCTCCTTTGAGACTAATTTAAGAAAACTCAAGCACACAGTTAGTCTCAAAGGGTCAAGTTGTAGCATTTCTCCCCCTAAGTATGTGCATCATTCACACATGGACTTGTGAGGTCCGGGGATCCCTTGCACAACTTGAGCACCATAAATAAGCAATAAAATGCATAATGAACATGATCAAAGGCATAAAACACATGTATGCTCTATATCAATCCAAGTTACATGAATCTAAGACATTTAGCTCACTACACAGCCTGCAAAAGGTCTTCTCATCTAAAGGCTTGGTAAAGATATCGGCTAGTTGGTTCTCGGTGCTATTATAAAACACTTCGATATCTCCCTTTTGCTGGTGGTCTCTCAAAAAGTGATGCCGGATGTCTATGTGCTTTGTGCGGATGTGTTCAACAGGATTGTCCGCCATGCGGATTGCACTCTCATTGTCACATAGGAGTGGGACTTTGCTCAGATTGTAGCCAAAGTCCTGGAGGGTTTGCCTCATCCAAACTAGTTGCGCGCAACACTGTCCTGCGGCAACATACTCGGCCTTAGCGGTGGATAGGGCAACGGAAGTTTGTTTCTTAGAACTCCACGACACCAGGGACCTTCCTAGAAATTGGCACGTCCCTGATGTACTCTTCCTATCGACCTTACATCCAGCATAGTCGGAGTCTGAGTATCCAATTAAGTCAAAGGTAGACCCCTTTGGATACTAGATCCCGAAGCAAGGCGTAGAAACTAATATCTAAGAATTCGCTTAACGGCCACAAGGTGACACTCCCTTGGGTCGGATTGAAATCTAGCACACATGCATACGCTAAGCATAATATCCGGTCTACTAGCACACAAATAAAGTAAAGACCCTATCATAGACCGGTATGCCTTTTGATCAACGGACTTACCTCCTTTGTTGAGGTCAACATGTCCCTCGGTTCCCATTGGAGTCTTTGCGGGCTTGGCGTCCTTCATCCCAAACCGCTTGAGCAAGTCTTGCGTGTACTTTGTTTGAGAGATGAAGGTGCCATCCTTGTGTTGCTTCACTTGGAATCCAAGGAAGTAGTTCAACTCACCCATCATCGACATCTCGAATTTCTGAGTCATCACCCTGCTAAACTCTTCACAAGACTTTTGGTTAGTAGAACCAAATATTATGTCATCGACATAAATTTGGCACACAAATAGATCACTGTCACAAGTCTTAGTGAAAAGAGTTGGATCGGCTTTCCCAACCTTGAAAGCATTAGCAATTTAGAAGTCTCTAAGGCATTCATACCATGCTCTTGGGGCTTCCTTAAGTCCATAGAGCGCCTTAGAGAGCTTACACACGTGGTCGGGGTACCGTTCATCCTTAAAGCCAGGGGGTTGCTCCATGTACACCTCCTCCTTGATTGGCCCATTGAGGAAAGCGCTCTTCACGTCCATTTGAAACAACCTGAAAGAATGGTGAGCGGCATAGGCTAACAAAATACGAATCGACTCTAGCCTAGCCACAGGAGCAAAAGTCTCCTCAAAGTCCAAACCTGCGACTTGGGCATAACCTTTTACCACAAGTCGATCCTTGTTCCTTGTCAC
Source organism: Zea mays (assembly GCF_902167145.1). Taxonomy (NCBI): domain Eukaryota; kingdom Viridiplantae; phylum Streptophyta; class Magnoliopsida; order Poales; family Poaceae; genus Zea; species Zea mays. Next base: position 28,020,139 of record NC_050098.1, on the reverse strand, counting down.
CACCCCGTGCTCGTCCTGTTTGTTGCGGAACACCCACTTGGTTCCCACAACGTTTTGCTTGGGATGTGGCACCAGTGTCCAAACTTCATTTAGCTTGAAGTTATTGAGCTCTTCTTGCATGGCCAGCAACCAGTCCGGATCTAGCAAGGCCTCTTCTACCCTGAAAGGCTCAATAGAAGAGACAAAAGAGTAATGCTCACAAAAATTAGCTAATCTAGAGCGAGTGGTTACTCCCTTGCTAATATCACCCAATATTTGGTCGATGGGATGATTCCTTTGAATCGTCGCTCGAACTTGAGCTGGAGGGGCCCGTGGTACTTCTTCCTCCTCAACTTGGTCTTCTTGTGCTCCCCCTTGATCACACGCCTCTTCTTGAGGAACCTGTTCATCATCTTGAGTTGGGGGATGCACCATGGTTGAGGAAGAAGGTTGATCTTGCTCTTGGTGTTCCTGTGGTCGCACATCTCCAATCGCCATGGTACGAATCGCGTCCGTTGGAACATCATCCTCATCTACATCATCAAGATCAACTTGCTCTCTCGGAGAGCCATTAGTTTCATCAAATACAACGTCGCTAGAGACTTCAACCAAACCCGATGATTTGTTGAAGACTCTATACGCCTTTGTATTTGAGTCATAACCTAACAAAAACCCTTCTACAGCTTTGGGAGCAAATTTTGAATTCCTACCTTTCTTCACTAGAATGTAGCATTTACTCCCAAAAACTCAAAAATACGAAACGTTGGGTTTGTTACCGGTTAGTAGTTCGTACGACGTCTTCTTGAGGAGGCGATGAAGGTAGACCCGGTTTATGGCGTGGCAAGTTGTGTTCACGGCTTCCGACCAAAACCGCTCGAGCGTCTTGAATTCTCCAAGCATCATCCTCGCCATGTCTATAAGCGTCCCGTTCTTCCTCTCTACCACACCGTTTTGCTGTGGTGTGTAGGGAGCGGAGAACTCGTGCTTGATTCCTTCCTCCTCAAGAAACTCCTCCACTTGAAGGTTCTTGAACTCGGACCCGTTGTCGCTTCTAATCTTTTTCACTTTGAGCTCAAATTCGTTTTGAGCTCGCCTTAGAAAGCGCTTGAGGGTCCCTTGGGTTTCTAATTTATCCTGCAAAAAGAATACCCAAGTGAAGCAGGAAAAATCATCAACAATAACAAGACCATACTTACTTCCCCCGATGCTAAGGTAGGCGATGGGTCCAAAGAGGTCCATATGCAGCAGCTCCAAAGGTCTTGATGTAGTCATCACATTCTTATTGTGATGAGCACTTCCCACTTGTTTTCCTGCTTGACAAGCTGCACAAGGTCTATCTTTTTCGAAAGTTACATTTGTTAGACCTAACACATGTTCTCCCTTTAGAAGCTTGTGAAGGTTCTTCATCCCCACATGTGCTAGACGGCGATGCCACATCCAGCCCATGCTAGTCTTAGCGATTAAGCATGCATCTAGATCTGCCTCCTCCTTCGAAAAATCAACTAAATAGAGTTTGCCGTCTAGTACACCCTTAAAAGCTAATGAACCATCACTCCTTCTAAAGACAGACACATCTACGTTTATAAATAAGCAATTGTAACTGTTGGGGGCCTTCGGCTTCCGAAGGTCCTCAAAAATATGATTTGACAATGTTTTCCAAGTGAAATGTGTGAACATGTATCTTCGGAATTGGGCCACGAGTATACAGGAATATGGTCAAGACGAATCTTGAATAGGACGGAAGGCGATCATAACGAAGGATAAGATGATCACGAAGCTAAGCGCAGAAAAAGCTTCGGCATGACAGTAGAAAAGGGGAACTGACTTATATGGTGAAAAGACAAATTGGACCTCGAAGAATCACTATAGAATTATTGATAAATGTAAAGGGCATTAATGTAATTATCCACAAGCTGCGCCCTGTGCCTATAAATAGATGAACAGTATTCCCGTACTGTTCACGCTGATCTGACATCTGCTTTTCGCATCACGCCTGTATCTTTACTTTTCGACAATCCAAAGGTACATTTATAATTTGTTATCATGACTCCAATAATACAAAATATAAATAAATTGATGATAATATTTGTATTATTGTTCGTATTCCATGTACGTATTCTCCTTCATCATATGTTGGACTTACGAAGGTCTTTTCCCTCATAACCTTCGTCTGAAATTCATTGTATCCGAAGGGATATAATGTCTTGAAGGACGAAGGACTTTAACATTTAACACTTTTTATGTTGCCTTGTTCTGGACTCTTAGCATTTGAGAACAAGTCACCAACATTGGCGCCCACCTCCGGTGAACTCACGTCCATTTTTTGAGTTTTGAACATCTTCGGCAAGCATCACCTTCGTCATGTCGCCGAGGAAAGCTTTAGCCGCAGGGGCTGCTACTCTGCAGCCGCTGGATCCCAATCAGGATGTCCTTTCTCTCAGGGAGGCCCGAAGCCAGAAGAGGAAGGCCACCAGTCCAACGCCTCCTGAGGATGACTTGGATCATGAAATCCAAAATTTGGAGATGCTCCACCAACAGTCCAATGGAAGAAGGAAAAGATGGCTCGTCTAGCTGATCTACAAAGGCAGATAGACGAAGCCTCTGAAGAGCTTCGACATCTTGCTCAAGATGACCAGAATCAAAGGCCCCCGCGCAGGGAGCTTCATCAAGAGGGCTTCCACAACGAGGGCGACTGGTATGAAGATTTCCATCATGGAAATTTTGCTTTTGATGATACTTCTCCCCTGTCAACAGAATTGCAGGCTACACCTTGGCCACAGTCTTACAAGCCACCTCAGCTCCCCATGTACGACAGTCATTCAGACCCGAAGCAATTCTTGATGAGCTATGAAGCAACCATATCTTCGTATGGTGGCAACACGGCGGTCATGGCAAAGTCTTTCGTCATGGCTGTCAGGAGTGTTGCACAAACCTGGTACTCCTCTCTTCGGCCAGGGACAATCACTTCATGGAAAAAGCTAAAGGACATGTTGATAACCAGCTTCCAAGGGTTTCAAACAAAGCCAGTTACTGCCCAAGCTTTATTCCAGTGCACCCAGGACCACGAAGAATATCTTCAGGCGTATGTCCAAAGGTTCCTGCGTCTGAGGGCACAGGCACCAACAGTACCCAATGAAATTGTCATTGAGGCCATGATCAAGGGGCTTCGGCCGGGACCTTCAGCTCAGTACTTTGCCAGAAAGCCTCCTCAAACTTTGGAGAAGCTGCTCCAGAAGATGGACGAGTATATTCGAGCTGACAATGATTTTCGCCAAAGAAGGGAGGAAGCATTCAGGTTCTCTGAAATGACCAGGGGCTTCGGAGGAAGATTCCATCCGAGGCACGTCAGGTCAATTCACAATTCTATTCAAAGTGATGACAAAGGGAATCAACAGCAAAGGCCACAGTGCTCCTCGCAAGCTTCGAGGCAACAACAAAGCTCTTTCCGGCCGCCAGCGCTAAGGGGCAGAGGCGCCAGGGGCTTCGGGGGAAGATTTGGAGATCAACCAAGAAAAATTTACTGCCTATTCTGTGGTGAAGGCAAGGGCCATACCACCAGGATGTGCCATGTTACCATCCAGAAGCAAAAGGAGCTAGCAGAAGCTGCAGCGCAACAGAGCCAGCCGAAACAGGTCATGCATACTGCTTCGTACCATTCGCCTTACATTCCAGAATATGTAGGAAATCACCCTGCAGCTTCTGTTGCTTCGGCAAGTCAATCCCAAGCATCTTGGCAACAGCCTCCACCGCCACCTCCAATGCAACGAGGTCAGCAGCCAGAAGGGAGTCAGCACGCTCACCTTCAGCGGGACTTCAGAGAGGAGTCCGAAGCTCGTACAGTCAATAGCACTGTGCCGGAGTCGAAGCATATTTACTAACAAATATCCTACCTCGTCAGCAGATTTTTGCATTTTCGCATTTCAGTCTTACTTTCTTTTTAATAAGGAACAATTATGGGAAGTTTAAGTGCTTTTTATTGTATTTTAATCTCTTGTAACAGTTTCGTTCTTTGCCATATTAAAAAAATATGTCTCCTCCATAGGCTTAGGTTGCTGAAACATAAGAATTTATGGGGGCAAGAAGGACCTTCAAATTATCAAAAATTTGTTCTAAAGAATACAGTGCAATTTCTTCGAAGCAGCAAAAGTCGTTCCTAAGGGAGCGCAGTGTAAGTTTTCTGCTCAAAAGTCGTTCCTAAGGGAGCGCAGTGTAAGTTTTCTGCTCAAAAGTCGTTCCGAAGGGAATGCAGAGCTTACAGCGAAAAATAAACGCTGATTCCGCTGAAAGTAAAAGGCGAAGAAGCTCCTAAGGGAGGCTTACAGCGAAAAATAAATGCTGATTCCGCTAAAAGTAAAAGGCGAAGAAGCTCCTAAGGGAGGCTTACAGCGAAAAATAAACGCTGATTCCGCTGAAGTAAAAGGCGAAGAAGCTCCTAAGGGAGGCTTACAGTGAGAAATAAATGTCGACCTTCGGCAAATATCATTTTGCATAACATCACATCATTACATCATTTGCATAGCATAACATCATACATCATGGTGCATCAACAACGCAAGAAGGGGTGCTTCAATATTGATATTCGAAGATCGTTTTGAAGAAATAGTGGCACGACACAAACAATGGCCATGGAAGGGTTATATCTTCGTCAAACTCTGAAATGGAAAGATCTATTGATCATTAATTTTACCAGGGTTGGTTACTGATTTTATGAGACCGCGGATATTATTTACGAAGCATGAAAAGAAGGGAAGGTGTTTTTTCGCCGAAGGCTCAAAAACGGTATGTGTATAATGTTTCATGCATCGCAAAGAATAGAACTATAAACAGCTAATAAATTACACCCTAAGTTACACAATATTACACATGATTCTCAACAAACATTACATTTTGAATGTTTTTGCAACAGCATCTAATCTTCCCTTAAGACTACTTTTGCAGCTTCGTTTAAAAGATGATCAACAACTCTATCCATGATGGCTTCGGCCATTTGTCTAATTTTGTCATCCCCCTTCGTGTAGGGGCCCGCAGATGACTCAGCAGGTTCTGAGGGAAGAGTAGATACAGATTTATTACTATTACAAACCCTGAACAAGTTCGAAGTCAAAAAGTTACAACATAGAGACAAAAACCACTAGTTAATACCTATTCGCCCTTCGGGCTCTGCGCTTTTCTCAGCAGCCTCTGCTACTTTTCTAGCATCATGGATGCCTTTTTCGCTTTTTTGAATAATCTCTTGGGCCATTTACCGGCCACCATTATCCTAGAGGTCGGTGAAAAATTTTCCACCAACCATGCTAGCTTCGGCCGAGGGGTCTTTTATGTCTTCGAAGGATAAGGCAGCTTCGGATTGTGCTAAAGTTTTCACATGCTCGCAGCCTTTCCTCTCCAAAATAGTAGCAATCCCCCTAGCACCCGAAAAAGCACATATGTCTCCGTGGCTATTCAAAATTTCCTCAAAAGCCTCGGCTTCATGATTGATCCATTCAATCGGGCCCTCGGGGTTTCCCCATGTGAAGTTTTCCTCGCTCGAGAATGCGCCAACGCTGGCGAAGCTAGTTTTTATTTTCTTAACGCATTCTATAGATTTGTCATAGGACCTTTTCTTGGATGCACGAAGCTCTTCAACGTTTCCTTCTAAATGATTTGCCCACTGGTCGCTAAGTTCTCGTTTCGTTTCTTCAAGTATGCGTTCTTCTTTAGCTCGGGCCAACTTTCTCCGAAGACCCTCGATTTCCTGCTTTTGAGCTTCAGCTTGAGCTTTAGAAGTAGCTTCGTTTTCCTTTATCTTATCCACCAATGTAAGCAGAATTTTGTCTTTTTCCAAGGCTTCGTTTCTTAGCTTGATAACCTCTGTCCGAAGGTTATTGAGAGCAATAGTGCAGCTTTCGTCTTCAGCATTCTTTTGTGCCCTTAAGGCATTGCTGAGTATTAAGCCCTATACAAAGGAATGAATGGATTAAAAAAATTTATTTACCTTCAGACTATTGTATGCAAGGCTATCTGCAAGATCGTCCATCGTCATGGCGCAGAGGTGTCACACCCGGATTTTAGGGTCCAAAACCCGGGCGCGAACATAATCACCAGGTGTGCTGGGACCAAGTCTCACACATATGATGAATCATGGCACAGGATCGAATGTCACATCTTTACTAAATAACAAGAGTTCTATACAAAATAAATAAATAATTACATTATAAGGAGACAACGGTCCAGCAACCCAAAATTGACTGGGAGACGACGACCTAGACCTCTCACGAACTCGACACAGCATCCTCCATGCGCCTCATCCTGTGGTACCTGTTCTTGACCTGTGGGGGGGTGTGAGACAGCAAGAGTGAGCTCACATACGTTCATCGCTCAACAAGTTGTGGGGAATAATGTGCATGAACTCGCCAAAGATGGGAGCTCACGTGAAGTGTAAGGCTTACCAAAGAGGATGGTTGAAGCTGAGCATTGCTTTTAAAGTTGGTCAAAATTTTATTAGCAATTACTAAGTATAAGTAAATACCAAACCCAATTAAGTAATAGAACAAAAGTAACAACATCACCTGCGATGCAATGCATATGACAAATTGAATTTAGTTCCATAAATTAATCATGTGAGTGTCCGAGCCGCTCATGACCGTGAGCACGGCTAGTATACCAGTTTTACACTCTGCAGAGGTTGCGCATCTTTACCCACAAGTCGTGTTACCCATTTGCCACAGAGTTGATCAGACTCCATACACCTCTACCAAGGAAGCGAGGCAGGGTACCACTACGAGGCCTTTACAAAGTTCCACTAGCTTCAGACTACCCGCTACAGTTTATAGGAAGCTCCAGTGCAGGAATCCCTTGCAGGACCGCCATCGCAGCAAAATCCTCCCGAGGGCCTCCCTACACTGACCACTCCCCTACTGCCCTTGCCCCTTTCGGGTAAGGTAGCCCTCCACTAGCTTTCCTAGTTAATCAGCCAAGGGCGTCCCATTAAACCCTTGTGGTAGCACTGTTTTCCCGGGTGGTTCTCCATGTTCCAATTAATCATAATGATCTTATCATGAACGATAAATAACAACGGATAACAAAAGTATAATCATGAGTAATGTATCTTCATACCCAAAACCACATAAAGCACTAGCAAGTACTACCCAAAAAGTTCAGTGGTAACAAGGTATAAAGATAATCAAACTAGGGTATCCTATTAGGACCCATCAAAATTAACCTATGCAGATCATTATGATTAATTAGAACATGAGTGGGTAAAAAGAAGTGATCAAGGGCACAACTTGCCTGAGACTTGAGATTCCAGGTACCAGGATGATCTTCAGATGACTCGTGACCTCACGCTAGTCGTAGCAATACAAACAAACATGGTATAGATAAAATTAACATCACACCAAACATAAGAATAACTGAATAATAAAGACCTACACGTATCGTAACGAGATCGCGGGAACCAGAACTACTAAGATCGGAGTCGATTAAGGAGTTATGATTTTATAAAAGATTTGTGTGATTAAAATATTAAACTATATTATAAATATGAGAGATTATTCTATAAACAAATATCTCAACTTTAATCTAAGGCATTATTTGATTTAAAGATTATCTAGTTAAATTATAACCATAAAATTAGAATACTATATTAATATTAAAGAAGTTAATCCAATAGGTATAGATTAACCCAATTATAAAAGTACGGGATATCATATGATCAATGTTACTACTGCGTAGTAAATATTTATACGAAGCTAACACAACTGGAACGGGTTAATTCGGAATTAAAACGAAGAATTTACGAATTTCCGAAGTTTTACGTGTTTGGTACAAGATTAATTAAGTGATTAGATTTAATATGGGATTTATGCTAAAACAGTGTTACTAAGTGATAAACAATATTATTACAAAATTATAGGAACTGGAATGGGTTAAAAAAAGCCCTAATCTGAATTTTCTATGAATTAATTATGATTCTGGAATTATTTTAGTATTAAAAATACATTTACTAATTCATTTATACATTTTAAACGGGCTCTGGATCGGGCGTCAATTCCTGGAAAACTCAAGGGCTCTGGCGTAAGATTTTCGAGACACAGAGAATAGTGTACTCCGGATGGCGGGTTGATTAGTGCTTTCCTCGGGGGCTCTTTAACAAAAAGTACCCGCGAAGGGGTAGCTAGGGTTTCTGGTCGTTGGATCAGAGATCGAGCGCCCAGATCAGCCTGCCCACACCATGAACCGGTATTTGATCCTAGCCGTTGGATCCCCCATCGGCGGCTCGGTTTTAAAAAAAAACTGCGACCTAATCTCTCGCGTTCATCTGCTGATCTACGGCCGAGGCAGACTCGGGCGAATCAGTACGCCAAGACTAATCGAGACCGCCCACCATGTATCCAACGGTGCACGGACACGACTGAACCCCACCCAGCTGAGCGGCGGCGCAACACCGACGGAGACGGCGGCGCCATCACCGGAATTCTCCGATCTAAGCTCCTAGCCCTCGGCCCCTGCGGAAGACGCTACTTTACGAAGAGGGAAATGGTGCGAATGCGTTGGCGGGATTCTTACCAGAATCCAAGCGATATTCCGCCCTGCCCGCGACGCACGGCGGAAGTGCAGCGACGGCGAGGAATTCCTGGTCGTCAGCCGCGCGATGCGCCAAGGAAAGGTTCCAGCCGTGACCCACCGGACCAGGTGAAGCTCCCGCACCCCAGACCTCGGTCCAATCGCTGAGGAATCGACCGGTCGACGACGGCGGACCGAATCTCCTCACACGGCGCGCGGCGGCGTTCTGGTGGCGATGAGAAGTTGGGGCTACAGAGGGGAGAGGGGGATAAGGATCCGGTTCCGGTCCTCTTATGGCCGCCCGAAGTCCGTTCGCGGCCCACCCCAACGGAATCCGCGAATCGCGCCATGCCGAGCTCATCCGAGCAGCGCGGCGAAGAAAGGGGAAAGGGGCTAGCGGACTTGGGGCGAAGGTGGAATAGGCCACCCCGGTCGCCCGCCAAGATAGGGGCCCGCACACGGCTGTTGCAAGAACCAGGGCAGTCGGCGCCGGGTCTTCAGCTCCAGCCATCCGCGCGCCATGGGGAAGATCTACAGCGCGGTGGAGGTTGAGGCTGGCAAGTGGGGCCGCTTGTCTGGTGACACCGAGCGCGCGCTAGGGAAGCTGACGGGATGGGCCCGCACGTCAGCGCGTGGATGCAAGAGGAAATGGCCACGCTGGGGTAAAGGAGAAATGGGCCGAAATCAGGCGTGCGGCCCATGAAGCCCTTTTATTCTTTTCCATTTTTGCTCTAATTTCTTTTCTCCATTTCCAAGTTAAATTTGAATTCAAACTTAAATTCAAACTTCTATGGCTCATCACTTCAACTTATATTTGTGAAATTAGGGATATTAATTCTGAATATATTTATATATATATTATTTATATATTTTTTATATCCCTTCTCTTTTTCTTATTTCCAAACTCTAATTTCCATTTAGGGTTTGATCCAACCTTTAGAATTATTATCTCATTGTTATTATCCTTATTATTTTATTTAATGTGCAAACATATAAAACTCCAACATGATGCATATTCTTTTTATCATTTGTTTTAACTCATCTCCAACTTTTATGTATGCTCTTTTTATGATGCAAATATGGCACATAAGATAAGGAATTCACTATATAATCCTTTTATACAATTTTGAGTATTACAAATCCTACCCCCCTTAAAAAGAATCTCGTCCTCGAGATTTGAAGAAAAGGGATGCAACCAGTTTGGTTTAGGAATCAAAAGTTTTGTTTCATGTTTTTTTTATAGTAGCTAGTAGATGATTTGGAAAATATAGACATATACGTATAGCCATCTATTAGGTCAGATGAGGTACGATTATGGCAAGTATAGATAATAGGTTGTGGCAAGGAAGAGTATAATAAGGAAAGACTTCATCCTGAACTGTGGATCTTGATTCCGCTGGCGATTCAACTTGATCTTTGAAGTCTTGTGTTGATGCTTATCCTTCTTTGACATGGTTGGTCTTCTTTGTCCTTTATTTCTTGGAGTTGTCATCCGAGTTAAGGACATATGGCTAGGACATATGTGAGTAGGATGGATTGTATGGTGTAGGTAGGTTAGAATCTCTTGCTAGGTTAAAATTGAAGGGTTATGCATCTATCGGATGGTTAAGGTAGTTGCATATGGCCAAGTCGATCTGTCATTCTTAATCTAGTGCAAGGTGAACTAAGTTAAGACCCGTTCTATAGGAGTAGAGTCTAATCTATTTCATCAGTATTATCTAACATGTTTGATAAGTCACTTTAGATTAGATCAGATCTAGGTTAGATTGGTGTGACTAGTTTGACTAGATAAGATCTTATTTATTTTAGGCTAGATCATGGTTGTTACACTAGCGTGGGATAAATATGCTTATTGGGGTAAGATGAATCCATAAGGATAAGGTAGAATCTCTTGAGGTCAGATAGATCTGTTAGGATAGGATAGATAGATCTATTAAGATAAGAGAGATTCTTTAAGATAAGATGGAGCTATTAAGCTTGATACATTTTTAATAGGGAATATTATGTGTTGTCTATTTTATAAATATTTTCCCTTATGTCTAGGTGTATATGTAGATGTAATTGTGGACATCACTCCACAACTCGTCACACTCAATCAAAGATCCAAATCAAACAAGTATCATAAGAACAAACACTCAAGTATACAAATATTTACAAAAATAGTTTTGATTTTTTTTTCCTAAGAGCAGGTCTCCTATTTCTAAAGGTCACTTTAGGCACAGGATTTCAAAGTGTGAAATCCACATTTGTCTTTAGAAGGAAAAAGGTAAGAGTAATCAGAGTAAAGCGGAAATAGATGAGAAAAGATTAAGAAAAGTTTAGAAAAGAATCAGAGTAGCAGAGGTAAGTAAGTATTGGTTGTCCAGTTCTATCTAGGTTTCGTCCTACAGTCAACATTCCTCTGATACCACTTCTGTCACACCCGGATTTTAGGGTCCAAAACCCGGGCGCGAACATAATCACCAGGTGTGCTGGGACCAAGTCTCACACATATGATGAATCATGGCACAGGATCGAATGTCACATCTTTACTAAATAACAAGAGTTCTATACAAAATAAATAAATAATTACATTATAAGGAGACAACGGTCCAGCAACCCAAAATTGACTGGGAGACGACGACCTAGACCTCTCACGAACTCGACACAGCATCCTCCATGCGCCTCATCCTGTGGTACCTGTTCTTGACCTGTGGGGGGGTGTGAGACAGCAAGAGTGAGCTCACATACGTTCATCGCTCAACAAGTTGTGGGGAATAATGTGCATGAACTCGCCAAAGATGGGAGCTCACGTGAAGTGTAAGGCTTACCAAAGAGGATGGTTGAAGCTGAGCATTGCTTTTAAAGTTGGTCAAAATTTTATTAGCAATTACTAAGTATAAGTAAATACCAAACCCAATTAAGTAATAGAACAAAAGTAACAACATCACCTGCGATGCAATGCATATGACAAATTGAATTTAGTTCCATAAATTAATCATGTGAGTGTCCGAGCCGCTCATGACCGTGAGCACGGCTAATATACCAGTTTTACACTCTGCAGAGGTTGCGCATCTTTACCCACAAGTCGTGTTACCCATTTGCCACAGAGTTGATCAGACTCCATACACCTCTACCAAGGAAGCGAGGCAGGGTACCACTACGAGGCCTTTACAAAGTTCCACTAGCTTCAGACTACCCGCTACAGTTTATAGGAAGCTCCAGTGCAGGAATCCCTTGCAGGACCGCCATCGCAGCAAAATCCTCCCGAGGGCCTCCCTACACTGACCACTCCCCTACTGCCCTTGCCCCTTTCGGGTAAGGTAGCCCTCCACTAGCTTTCCTAGTTAATCAGCCAAGGGCGTCCCATTAAACCCTTGTGGTAGCACTGTTTTCCCGGGTGGTTCTCCATGTTCCAATTAATCATAATGATCTTATCATGAACGATAAATAACAACGGATAACAAAAGTATAATCATGAGTAATGTATCTTCATACCCAAAACCACATAAAGCACTAGCAAGTACTACCCAAAAAGTTCAGTGGTAACAAGGTACAAAGATAATCAAACTAGGGTATCCTATTAGGACCCATCAAAATTAACCTATGCAGATCATTATGATTAATTAGAACATGAGTGGGTAAAAAGAAGTGATCAAGGGCACAACTTGCCTGAGACTTGAGATTCCAGGTACCAGGATGATCTTCAGATGACTCGTGACCTCACGCTAGTCGTAGCAATACAAACAAACATGATATAGATAAAATTAACATCACACCAAACATAAGAATAACTGAATAATAAAGACCTACACGTATCGTAACGAGATCGCGGGAACCAGAACTACTAAGATCGGAGTCGATTAAGGAGTTATGATTTTATAAAAGATTTGTGTGATTAAAATATTAAACTATATTATAAATATGAGAGATTATTCTATAAACAAATATCTCAACTTTAATCTAAGGCATTATTTGATTTAAAGATTATCTAGTTAAATTATAACCATAAAATTAGAATACTATATTAATATTAAAGAAGTTAATCCAATAGGTATAGATTAACCCAATTATAAAAGTACGGGATATCATATGATCAATGTTACTACTGCGTAGTAAATATTTATACGAAGCTAACACAACTGGAACGGGTTAATTCGGAATTAAAACGAAGAATTTACGAATTTCCGAAGTTTTACGTGTTTGGTACAAGATTAATTAAGTGATTAGATTTAATATGGGATTTATGCTAAAACAGTGTTACTAAGTGATAAACAATATTATTACAAAATTATAGGAACTGGAATGGGTTAAAAAAAGCCCTAATCTGAATTTTCTATGAATTAATTATGATTTTGGAATTATTTTAGTATTAAAAATACATTTACTAATTCATTTATACATTTTAAACGGGCTCTGGATCGGGCGTCAATTCCTGGAAAACTCAAGGGCTCTGGCGTAAGATTTTCGAGACACAGAGAATAGTGTACTCCGGATGGCGGGTTGATTAGTGCTTTCCTCGGGGGCTCTTTAACAAAAAGTACCCGCGAAGGGGTAGCTAGGGTTTCTGGTCGTTGGATCAGAGATCGAGCGCCCAGATCAGCCTGCCCACACCATGAACCGGTATTTGATCCCAGCCGTTGGATCCCCCATCGGCGGCTCGGTTTTAAAAAAAAACTGCGACCTAATCTCTCGCGTTCATCTGCTGATCTACGGCCGAGGCAGACTCGGGCGAATCAGTACGCCAAGACTAATCGAGACCGCCCACCATGTATCCAACGGTGCACGGACACGACTGAACCCCACCCAGCTGAGCGGCGGCGCAACACCGACGGAGACGGCGGCGCCATCACCGGAATTCTCCGATCTAAGCTCCTAGCCCTCGGCCCCTGCGGAAGACGCTACTTTACGAAGAGGGAAATGGTGCGAATGCGTTGGCGGGATTCTTACCAGAATCCAAGCGATATTCCGCCCTGCCCGCGACGCACGGCGGAAGTGCAGCGACGGCGAGGAATTCCAGGTCGTCAGCCGCGCGATGCGCCAAGGAAAGGTTCCAGCCGTGACCCACCGGACCAGGTGAAGCTCCCGCACCCCAGACCTCGGTCCAATCGCTGAGGAATCGACCGGTCGACGACGGCGGACCGAATCTCCTCACACGGCGCGCGGCGGCGTTCTGGTGGCGATGAGAAGTTGGGGCTACAGAGGGGAGAGGGGGATAAGGATCCGGTTCCGGTCCTCTTATGGCCGCCCGAAGTCCGTTCGCGACCCACCCCAACGGAATCCGCGAATCGCGCCATGCCGAGCTCATCCGAGCAGCGCGGCGAAGAAAGGGGAAAGGGGCTAGCGGACTTGGGGCGAAGGTGGAATAGGCCACCCCGGTCGCCCGCCAAGATAGGGGCCCGCACACGGCTGTTGCAAGAACCAGGGCAGTCGGCGCCGGGTCTTCAGCTCCAGCCATCCGCGCGCCACGGGGAAGATCTACAGCGCGGTGGAGGTTGAGGCTGGCAAGTGGGGCCGCTTGTCTGGTGACACCGAGCGCGCGCTAGGGAAGCTGACGGGATGGGCCCGCACGTCAGCGCGTGGATGCAAGAGGAAATGGCCACGCTGGGGTAAAGGAGAAATGGGCCGAAATCAGGCGTGCGGCCCATGAAGCCCTTTTATTCTTTTCCATTTTTGCTCTAATTTCTTTTCTCCATTTCCAAGTTAAATTTGAATTCAAACTTAAATTCAAACTTCTATGGCTCATCACTTCAACTTATATTTGTGAAATTAGGGATATTAATTCTGAATATATTTATATATATATTATTTATATATTTTTTATATCCCTTCTCTTTTTCTTATTTCCAAACTCTAATTTCCATTTAGGGTTTGATCCAACCTTTAGAATTATTATCTCATTGTTATTATCCTTATTATTTTATTTAATGTGCAAACATATAAAACTCCAACATGATGCATATTCTTTTTATCATTTGTTTTAACTCATCTCCAACTTTTATGTATGCTCTTTTTATGATGCAAATATGGCACATAAGATAAGGAATTCACTATATAATCCTTTTATACAATTTTGAGTATTACAAGAGGCCATCTTCGAGCTTCGGGAACCCCATACTTCTAGCCATCTCCCGGTAGACGGATAATTCCTTGTTATCTGGGAGGCAGTATAAGAAGTCGTCTTCGTCTGTGCCATTGAATACTAAGGCCCCTTTTGGATACCTCAGTTCTTGGGCATAGTGATTAGCTTCAAAAATCTCTTCTTCAGATAATCTTTTTCCCGAAGCATGTCGAACAATGTAATCAAGGGCTTTGGAGGATGCTTCGGGGGCAGCAGTGCCAGTTTCTTCAACTAAAATCGGCTCTGTCATTTTTGTTTCTTCGGCTTCCAAGGATTTTACCTTGGTGGGCTCTAAAGGCTCAGCTTTAGTCTCAGATTGTTGCTTTGGAGCTTCAGCAACAAAGACTTCAGTACGCACTTCGGAAGTTTCAACAATTTTCTTCGGGGTTGTGCTTGTAGACTTAATTGTCTCCAAAACATCTAGCACATTAACCATCCTTTTTCTTTTCGGGGTCACCGCTGGACCCTTTTGGTTTTTTGTTGCCTCAATTTTTGCTGAAGGACTCAAAATTTCTGATGTTTTTGCTTCTTCAGTCCTCGGTTTTTCTGTTTTTTCTGCTGATGGTGCTTCGACCATTTCTTCGATTTTTGGCACTGGAGGTGGTTCTTTAGCTTCGGTGGCCGAAGAGGTCTCACCATTAAATTCAGGCACTGTGGCCGGTTCAATATAACGTGGCCGGTGTGTGAGAACCTTTACCTTTTTTCTCTTCGGCGCTGGCTCGCTAGGAGCAGCTGAGGCAATTTCCTTTGCAGAAGAAGTATTCTTTCTTTTTTGACCCCACGCTGGGTAATGGTAGTCGGGGTAGACAAACCCAATTGCATCAAATACTCGGTTAAGTCTCTTCTTCTTTCGGCCTCCGAAGGCCGCTGATAATGCAGTATCTTCGGCCTTCGAGTATACCCCAAGCAATTCGTCGCTTATGGCCTCAATACTTTTTAACCAGTCATCATCTGGCTCAACAAACTTATCTCCGTATTTGAATGTGTATTTTAGCCTAACTAGTCCACCTTCGTCAGTCTCTTTAATGGTTTCCTCCGGCATTTCCCACTTATCCACAAGTGGCCATACTCTGAAAGCAATGTGTTCTTGGACCAAATCCCTTGTTCCAATAAAAGAACAAACAACGTCGAAGGCTCTCTGGCATTCTTCAGCTGCTTCATTCATTTCCACCTTCGGCTTCCGGAGGCCGAAGCGTTGCCAGATAGGGCGCATAATGATACCCTTGATATCTTCACGTGATTTCAAGTCATTTTTCACATAAAACCATTCTGTTATCCAGTCGTCGGGCCATCTCTTTCGAAAAGTTGGCACAGGGCAACTTGACCCAGACCGAGCGCCAAAGCTGTAGCAGCCAAAGTTGTTGTGATACTGCTCTTTGCCCCAGGGTTTTGTCTCATACAATAGCTCATGTACGTTACAGAAGCTTTTTGAGTTAGGTTCCAAACCTTGGCTCCTCACGGCCCACACAAAGATGTTCATCCTTATGATTGCTTCGGGGGTAAGTTGGTGAAGGTAGATTTCAAATATCTTCAGTACTTCCACGACAAAACTGCTCAAGGGAAATCGTAATCCAGCTTTTAAGAAGCTTCGGAATATCACGACCTCATTTTCCTCGGGAGTCGGACAAGTCTTCTCTCCTTCGTCAGCCCTCACAACAGACAAGTCCCGAAAATATCTGCCTCTCATATTGACAAGATGATTTTCCTTAATACTGGATTTACCAAAAAACAGCATGGCTTGGTCGCCAGGGTCGATCTTCGGAATCTTCACCACCACTATCCGCATCGTAACTTTCATTGTCGCCAGTATCTTCAGATAAACCCTCCAAAATCTCCCTGGTAATCTTCTCTGTATTAGTCTTTGACATTGATTCAAGAAAACCCAGATGCATCTCCTCAGAAAGGCTTAGCTTTGAAGCACCAACAGCTTTCTTATCTTCAGACATCTTCTCAAATGCTGACAAAGCGCACTCGAAACCGAAGCTTAAAAATTTAAAACCAAGCAAGTGTTGTTGCGCGCAGGCTAAAAGTTGGGTGAGTAAAAGCAGCTGGCAAGGGAGCGTGCCAAATAACCTGGCAGTGAGCTCTTATTTATACACCTAGTGCGTTGAAAACTGGAGGGTCCCGCTTGTCAAAGACTGTTGCTATTCTAGCAAAGGGAAGGTGTTTTTTCGGACCTTCGACTTAAAGCCTTCGTCCATATCGCAATATGAATTTATCATTCTAGTAAATTAATATTGCGAGGGGCTACTGTTGGGGGCCTTCGGCTTCCGAAGGTCCTCAAAAATATGATTTGACAATGTTTTCCAAGTGAAATGTGTGAACATGTATCTTCGGAATTGGGCCACGAGTATACAGGAATATGGTCAAGATGAAGCTTGAATAGGACGGAAGGCGATCATAACGAAGGATAAGATGATCACGAAGCTATGCGCAGAAAAAGCTTCGACATGACAGCAGAAAAGGGGAACCGACTTATATGGTGAAAAGACAAATTGGACCTCGAAGAATCACTATAGAATTATTGATAAATGTAAAGGGCATTAATGTAATTATCCACAGGCTGCACCCTGTGCCTATAAATAGATGAACAGTATTCCCGTACTTTTCACGCTGATCTGACATCTGCTTTTCGCATCACGTCTGTATCTTTACTTTTCGACAATCCAAAGGTACATTTATAATTTGTTATCATGACTCCAATAATACAAAATATAAATAAATTGATGATAATATTTGTATTATTGTTCGTATTCCATGTACGTATTCTCCTTCATCATATGTTGGACTTACGAAGGTCTTTTCCCTCATAACCTTCGTCTGAAATTCATTGTATCCGAAGGGATATAATGTCTTAAAGGACGAAGGACTTTAACATTTAACACTTTTTATGTTGCCTTGTTCTTGACTCTTAGCATTTGAGAACAAGTCACCAACAGTAACCCATATTACATAATTAACTTACTGACAACAAGTTATATCCGAGCGATTCTACTAAAAACACATTAGATATTGAATGCTCGGATGAAATAGCTATCTTTCCTAGTCCTTTAACCTTGCCTTGATTCCCATCACCGAATATGATTGAATCTTGGGAATCTTTGTTCTTGACGTAGGAGGTGAACATCTTCTTCTCCCCCGTCATGTGGTTTGTGCATCCGCTATCGATAATCCCGCTTGAGCCCCCGGATGCATAAACCTGCAAGGCAAATTAGGCTTGGGTTTTAGGTACCCAACTCTTGTTGGGTCCTACAAGGTTAGTTACAATAGCCTTAGGGACCCAAATGCAAGTCTTGTCTCCCTTGTATTTGGCCCCCACCTTTTTAGCAATCACTTTTTCATTTTTACATGAAAGAACAAATTTAGCATTACAAGCATGAAAGATAGTGGTAGATCCATTATACACTTTCCTAGGAGCATGAGACACAAAATTCCTCCTAGATCTACCATTAAGGTTTGAACTTGAAGCAATCATGGCATGTGAGTCAAAAGCCTTATAACTCCTACTATAATGAAAATTCCTATCATATTTTCTATCATGATACATGAAAGCATGATTCTTTTGACTCCTACTAGCCATAGGGGCCTTCCCTTTGTCCTTGGCAGAGATGGGAGCCCTTTGACTTGTTAAGTTCTTGGCTTCCCTTCGAAAGCCAAGCCCATCCTTAATTGAGGGATGTCTACCAACAGTGTAGGCATCCCTTGCAAATTTTAGTTTATCAAAATCATTTTTGCTAGTCTTAAGTTGGGCATTAAGACTAGCTACTTCATCATTTAATTTAGAAATAGAAATTAAATGTTCACTACAAGCATCAACATTAAAATCCTTACGCCTAGTGCAAATCACAACATGCTCAACACAAGAACTAGATTTGTTTGCTACTTCTAGCTTAGCATTTAAATCATCATTAATACTTCTTAAGCTAGCCACAGTCTCATGACAAGTAGATAATTCACAAGAAAGCATTTCATTCCTTTTAACTTCTAAAGCAAGAGACTTTTGCACACTTACAAATTTATCATGCTCTTCATATAAAAGATCCTCTTGCTTTTCTAAAAGTCTATCTTTTTCATTCAATGCATCAATTAGCTCATTAATCTTTTCTACATTAGCTCTATCTAATCCTTTGAACAAGCTAGTGTAGTCTACTTCATCATCACTAGAGTACTCATCACTAGAAGTAGAGTACTTGGGAGTGTCACGAGCGTTTACCTTCTTCTCCTTTGCCATTAGGCAAGTGTGGCGCTCGTTGGGGAAGAGCGACGACTTGTTGAAGGCAGAGGCGGCGAGTCCTTCGTCGTCAGAGTCGGACGATGAACAATCCGAGTCCCACTCTTTGCCGAGGTGTGCCTCGCCCTTCGCCTTCTTGTAGGCCTTCTTCTTTTCCCTCTTCCCGCCTTTCTCTTGTTCCTGGTCATTAGTATTGTCGGGACAATTTGCTATAAAATGACCATACTTACCACATTTAAAGCAGGAGTGTTTCCCCTTCGCTTTGCTCTTGTTGGGATGCTCCTTTC
Organism: Zea mays; assembly: GCF_902167145.1. Lineage (NCBI taxonomy): Eukaryota > Viridiplantae > Streptophyta > Magnoliopsida > Poales > Poaceae > Zea > Zea mays. The sequence continues at coordinate 28,000,998 of NC_050098.1, read as the reverse complement.
TTCCTTTTAGCGCCGTCTTGAAACGTTTGATGATGAGGGCCATTTCTTCTTCGTTAAGTCCGGCCACCTCAACTTGCGCCACCTTGCTAGGTAGCGCCTCCCTGCTACTTGTTGCTTTGAGAGCAACGGTTTGAGGCTCGTGGATCGGCATTGGGCCATTCAACGCCTCATCAACATATCTAGCCTCCTTGATCATCATTTGCCCGCTTACAAACTTTCCGAGTATTTCCTCGGGCGTCATCTTGGTGTACCTAGGATTTTCACAAATAGAGTTTACAAAATGAGGATCAAGGACAGTGAAGGACCTTAGCATAAGCCGGACGACGTCGTGGTCCATCCATCTCATGCTTCCATAGCTTCTTATTTTGTTGACCAGGGTCTTGAGCCTGTTGTATGTTTGGGTTGGCTCCTCCCCCCTGATCATTGCGAACCTTCCCAGTTCGCCCTCCACCAACTCCATCTTGGTGATCATGGTGACATCATTCCCCTCATGCGAGATCTTGAGGGTGTCCCAAATTTGCTTGGCGTTATCCAAGCCGCTCACCTTATGGTACTCTTCCCTGCACAAGGATGCTAAAAGAACAGTAGTAGCTTGTGCATTTTTGTGAATTTGTTCATTGATAAACATGGGATTATCCGTACTATCAAATTGCATTCCATTCTCTACTATTTCCCATATACTTGGATGAAGAGAGAACAAGTGGCTACACATTTTGTGACTCCAAAATCCGTAGTCCTCTCCATCAAAGAGTGGAGGTTTACCAAGAGGAATGGAAAGCAAATGAGCATTCGAATTATGCGGAATACGAGAATAACCAAAAGAAAAGTTTGAGTTGACCGTTTTCTTTTTCTCGTCGTAGTCGTCGTTTGGGAAGAAGAGGACTCGTCGCTGTCGTAGTAGACTATCTTCTTGATGCGCCTCTTCTTCTTCCCATCCTTCTTCTTGTGACTCGAGCCAGAGTCAGTGGGCTTTTCGTCTCTTGGCTCGTTGAAGACGGATTCCTTCTCTTTATCGTTGACCACCATCCCCTTTCCCTTAGGATCCATCTCTTCGAACGATTAGTCCCTTTTGTGAAGAGAACGGCTCTGATACCAATTGAGAGCACCTAGAGGGGGGGGTGAATAGGTGATCCTGTAAAAACTTGAAACTTAAAGCCACAAAACTTGGTTAAGTGTTAGAGAGATAATGCCAAGTGACTATAAAGCGAGCTCTTGCGAATCACAACAATCACACAAAAAGCAATCACAAGAGACACGCGAGTTATTCCGTGGTTCGACAAGTACAACACTTGTCTACCTCCACGTTGTGGTGTCCCAATGGACGAGGGTTGCACTCAACCCCTTTCAAGTGGTCCAAAGACCCACTTGAATACCACGGTGTTTCTCTTTCTTTTACTATATCCCGTTCGCGAGGAATCTCCACAACTTGGAGCCTCTCGCCCTTACAATTTGATGATCACAAAGAAGCACAGAAGTAAGGGTGGGAAAAGCAACACGCACAAGACTCAAAGCAAGAGCACAAACACGCACACTAGCCAACAACTTGAGCTCTAAGTTCACACACGGAGTTCTCAACTCAAGAGGAGCTCAAATTGCTATCACAACGAATCAAATGTGCTAGAATGAAGTCTTGGTGCTTAGGGATGATCAAAGAATGCTTGGTGTGTGCTCCTCCATGCGCCTAGGGGTCCCTTTTATAGCCCCAAGGCAGCTAGGAGCCGTTGGAAGCAATCCAGGAAGGTAATTCTTGCCTTCTATCGGGTGGCGCACCGGACAGTCCGGTGCACCACCAGACAGGCACTATTCACAGTCCGGTGCAGATTGCTTTCCTAAATTGGCGTAGCCGACCGTTGAAGCTTTGGAGCCGTTGGCGCACCGGACACTATCTGGTGCACACCGGACAGTCCGGTGCCCCATCCGACCGTTGGCTCGGCCACGCGTCACGCGCGGATTGCGCGGCCGACCGTTGGCGCAGTCGACCGTTGGCTCATCGGACAGTCCGGTGCCTCACCGGATAGTCCGGTGAATTTTAGCCGTACGCTGTTGACTGTTTCCCGAGAGTGGCGACTTCGCCGCAGATGACTCACCGAACAATCCGGTGCACCACCGGACAGTCCGGTGATTTATAGCCGTACGCCGCCGTCGAGACCCGAGAGCAGGCTGTTCATCGGAACTGGTCCTGACACACCGGACACTGTCCGGTGCACCACCAGACACTGTCCGGTGCACCACCGGACAGTCCGGTGCACCCAGACCGAGCAGCCTTTTGGCTGAGCACAGCCAACTTATCTCCAAAGCGATTTCTCCTGTTTCTAGTACTTAGACACAATACATTAGTCTTCAAAACAATGTACTAAGTCTAGAAACATACCTTTAATCTTGATTTGCACTTCTTGAGTCTTTGGCACAAATATCACTCAAAGCATTTGTGTGGAGCACTTAATCACCAAAATCTTATAGAAATGGCCCAAGGGCACGTTTCCCTTTCACTAGGGGTCCCTTTTATAGCCCCAAGGCAGATAAGAGCCGTTGGAGATCAACATGGAAGGCTATCCTTGCCTTCTATCGTGTGGCACACCGGACAGTCTAGTGCGCCACCGGACAGCCACTGTAGCTTGTCCGATGCACGATCTCCTTCCAAATCGGGCACAGTCGATCGTTGCTCCCGTGGGTCAGATGGCGCACCGGAAAGTCCGGTGCACCCAGCCAACCGTTGGAGTAGCCACATGTCGCGCGTTGATCGCCCGGTCGACCGTTGGCGATGGCGACCGTTGGCTCACCGTACAGTCCGGTGCACCACTGGACAGTCCGGTGAATTATAGCCACGTCGCCCCATTGTTTTTCCCGAGAGCGACGAGTTCGCCGCGGATGACTCACTGGACAGTCCGGTGCGCCACCGGACAGTCCGGTAAATTATAGCCATACGCCTGCGTCGCTTCCCGAGACCGGCTACTTCACCAGAGGCTTGCCTGGGGTACCGGACACTGTCCGGTGCACCACCAGACAGTCCGGTGTGCTAGGCCGAGCTGGAGTTGGTTGTACACAGCCAACTCTTTTCCAATTCATTTCTTCTTTCCTCGGCACTATTTCTAGCACTTAGATAACCATGTTAATACTCAAAAAGAATTCACTAAGTCTAGAAACATACCTTGTCTTTGATTTGCACCTTTTGCTTGTTTAGCACATAAGAGTTCAAAACATTTGTGTTGGACACTTAATCACCAAAACAATTATAGAAATGGCCCAAGGGCACATTTCCCTTTCAATGATAACTGTTTGATTTGGTTCTTTGATTAAGTGTGATGAGTTGTGGAGTAATGTCCACAATTGTATCTGCATATACATATGGGCATAAAAATGTGTTTATAAGGTAACTAGACAACCTAGATAATCCCCCTAAAATGTATCTAGCATCACAGATCAATCTCATCTTAAAAGATTCTATATTATCCTTAGAGATTCATCTTATAAGCATAGTTATCCCAACCTAGACACAAAACACCAAACCACAATTCTGCCTAAGCTCCTTCAGTTTGTGACCATCTACTAGGCCATCCGTTCTGCCTACTAAATTAGCTCTTGCAAAACTATCTTACCCTATGTCTCTAACCCAGATGGTTAATACCTGGAAGGGAGGAGGTGTTAATCTACTTGCACGTATTCGTCAAAGAAGGGTAGTAGCTAATCCAGAACCAGGAATGAATCCTCCTTGAAATCCCCTGCCTATTGGGACTGATGCTGTTGTTGCCGCTCAAATGTAGCTGTTGCAATAAATGGCCAACACTATGGCATAAATACAAGATTAGCCTTGCCAAGACAGGCAGCAACCACCACCCAGGGATATGCATCGAGAATTATGAGCCACAAACCCCCCACTTTTTAGCTCTTCTGACCCACTACAAGCTGACGACCGACTAAAGTTTGTGGAAAAGATGGTCAACATAGCATAGTGCATTGACAGGGAGAAGGTGCTATATGCATCAGGTCGCCTCACCGGCCCCGCTGCGGATTGGTGGGATGTATACTGTGTAGCGCATGATGGTGCTGACACCATTTCTTAGGTAGAATTCTCCACCAACTTTAGGAACTACCACATTCTTGCTGGTCTTATGAAGATTAAGAAAAAAGAATTCCTATCCCTCAAATAGGAAGGCATGTCAATAAGTGAATACCGAGACAAATTCATCCAACTGTCCCGGTATGATCCTAGGGAAGTTGATGATGACGAGAAAAAGCAGGAACTATTTCTAGAGGGATTGATCGGGCCACTCTAATACCAACTGATGTCCCACTTATTCTCGTCCTTCTAGAAACTACTGGACAAGGTTATAGCTCTGGAGCACAAGCGAGTTGAGCTAGGCGATATGAAAAGGAGGGCTACTAACCAGGGACAGGCTGGAAGTAGTACTCGTCCTCGTTATTCTACACCCCAAGGCATACTAGCTCGTAGCAGTCCCAAACAACAGACTCAACAGGTCCAATCTGCTACTCCCCAAGCAAGCATCCTAGTGGGACCTATTGCTCCTAATACATCCACAAACAGATCATGCTTTAAGTGTGGGCAGGCTGGACATTATACCAACTACTGCCCCAACAAGGCTGCTTACACTACTCCAGCTCCGATGAAGCAAGGTCAAATCTCAGGACGTAAAAGCTAGGCCTTATCTGTCAATCGAGGTAAAGCTAACCACGTGGAAGCAGAAGCTGAGCCCGAAGGACCCAAAGACTTGGAAGAGGTACCAAGAGAAGCTGAGGAAGCTAGTGAGGAAGGAAATGGGCAACAAGATTAGAGTATTTCTTTTAGGGGGTAGCATTTGTAAGACCTAAATAAGACCTTAAGAAGTAGCTAGTTCTTTATTATTTCAGGAATAGTAATAAGGTCTATTTGAACCTATGTTTTAATATCAAGTTATGCATCATGCTGATATTCTCGATTGTGCATATGCTCTGAGACAACATTTGAATTCTGTTACATGTTAAACATGGCAAATTTCAACCAACAAAAAACACTGTTGACTAAATTCCGTCTCTTACTAATATCGAGGTCGAGATTATTTTTAAGGGGGTCCGGCCATGTGCGTCTCCGTGTGGGCACTGCGCCGTCATGCATGGTGAGGAAGATGGTGAAAGCTCTCTTGTGGGTTTTGGTGTTTAGATGACAACCCAATTAAAGGACTAACAAGTGTGCTAAGTGTTGAATAGGTGCTTAATGCAAAGCTAACAGGGTTCAACACAAGTGAACAAGTGTGATGGTCCAAAGACTAGATTATCTATAGATAATGGACATCACAAGTAAGATGGACATTGCTTAAGTGAGACTCAGTGTGCGTAATTCGGAGACAACCGATCAAGCCAAGGATGGAGGCAAGAAGAGCTTCGAGGTACCGAGTGCACGGGAGAAGGTCAAGGAGACCAGGAACCCAAAGCCAAGGGTGAAGAAGAAGACTTGCAAAGTCAAGGTTGATCGAGTTAAGAAGAGTTATGGTTCATCAAGGATCACTACATAAAGACATGACTTACAACCAATGAGGTAACATCTACAATTATGTGGTGTAAGTCATAAGGCTCAAGATCAAGCTCGGGAAGTAAACAAGGGGGTTGGAGCTCAGATACGTCAATCTAGATCAAGTCAACTTGACATGATGGTTTAGAGTCCAACATCGACCTCAAACATGCCAAATTGGGTAAAACGATGAAAAAGGTTAAGTATGTAAGGTTTGAGTGTTCAACCATTTTGCATACACCTCTTACTACAAGTTTGGTGCCTTGGTTTGCTCTCTAACTCTTTCTGTAGAGAAAGTGCCATTCTAATCTCTGCATTAGGAGAAACAGAAAAGCTAGGAGAAGAACAAGAAAGAGGTAAGTTTCTAGGACTAAATCAATTGGATTATACTCTAAATGTGTTTGTTTAAGTCTGAGGAAAATCCTCCCAAAAGTTGAAGTCAAACAGAGAAAGAACGGAGGAAAAAGCACTTAGTGTGTTGTTGGCTGATGCACAGGACAGTGAATAGTAGCTGTCCGGTGCACAGGACAGTAAATAGTAACTTTGTCCGGTGCACAGGATAGTAAATAGTGACCTGTCCGGTGCATAGGACAGTGAATAGTAACATGTCCGGTGCACCAACAGCTAGCTCTTCCAGAGAAGGAAACTGTCCATCAGATCCGTTATAGTTCACTGTCCGGTGCGCCACCGGACAGTCTGGTGCACCCGCAACCAGGGAAGGCTGGGAGCTTCCAAATGAAGCTCCAACGGCTCCTAGGCCCTTTCGGGCTATAAAAGGGACCCATATGCGCCTCAAACATGTACACAAGAGCAGCCAACAAGTGCATACATCATTTGGATCAATTCTCTCTCTCTCCCTCTCTTGTGTATCTCTCTAGTTTGTGTAGAGGCGAAGTTATAAGCCTTTAGAGAGAGGGTAAGTGCTGCTGAGAGCTAGAACAATATCTTGAGCACATTGTTACTCTGCCAGAGTGCTGTCGAGAAGATTGTAAGCATCCACGGTATTGTTGTAACTAATATCAACATAGTGGAAGGCTCTATCTGTCGCACTGACAGATCTGAGCAAACGGAGGAAGGAGTTGAAATAGACTCCAAGCCAAGGTGTGGCTAACTCCAACTAGGCAAGCATTTCAGGCTTGGCCGAACCTCAGGATAAATCCCTGTGTCTGTGTGCTCTGCTCTATGCTATGTGTTGTTTCTCTGTCTTATTTGTTATTTATACTTGCACTTCAATATTTATATGTGGTACAAGCAGTCTTCGAAGTGCAGGGTATTTTAAGACAGGAACTTCAATTCCGCTGCAACCTACTCAAAGGGTCCTTCATTCCACTGTGATCCAGCCTTCGAGTAGAGTAAGAATTTCTAGTTTTTACGGTGATAATTATTAATCGCCTATTCACCCCCCCTCTAGGCGACATCCAGATCCTGTTCTCGGGCATAGGGAACTTTCAGTTGGTATTAGAGGTAGGCCTCTCCAGTGTGGGCTTAGCCGTCCGAAGATGACGATGTCGTCACAAGAGGTAACTGTAGAACTTCTTAATTCTGATGGCTCTAACTATGCATCTTAGTCTTTTCATTTATATAATACTTTTAGGAGTTTAGGTCCTGAAGTAGAGCAAATATTTGATGCTAGTGTTTTGCCCAATAATATTGATATGAAAAATCCATCTGAGCATGATCTAAGATGTTTGCGTCAAAATTATCAAGCCTATGACATCCTAGTCAATTCCCTTAGCAAAGATGTTTATTTTGCTGTCATAGGTAGTAATAGTGACATTCTTGTCGATGCTCATGATCTATGGACTAGAATTAAAGTAAAATATTCTGAGTCCAAATGTACTACTCTCTATGTTGCTTGTGGTACTAATCTTTTGAAGGGAGAAGAAAAACGATGTCAACCAAACGATGAATCCACCTCACTGACAGGTGTGTCTTCCACTAGTTATAAATGTCTTATTGCTAACAATGATAGTGGAGACGAAAGCGATGATGAGGAGGAATATGAGAATGATAGCGAGGATGAGTCTTCAGCACCACAAGGTACATTTTCCTATATTGCTTCCACTAATAATAATGACAGGGAAAATGAGACCGACGATGTGGAAGAAGAGGATATTCGCCGGTTCTACACCCATCTCAACAAAGAAGACAAAGTGCTCTTGGTTAAGCTATTGAGGAGGAACAAGGAACAAGGCGAGATGCTTCTCAGGCTGGAGGAGACTCTCATCAAAACCAACAACAGCCTGGAGAAGATGACCAAAGAACATGAGGAGCTAAGGTGCTCTCATGGTGATTTGGTCCAACGGTATAATTCAGTTTTAATTGAGCAAATAAATAATGATGATGCTTTATCTTGTGTTGCTCAACTTAAAATTGAAAATGTCATGCTTGAGAGGCAAGTAGAATTGCTAAGTCATGATAAACTTGCTCTTACTGAAAAATATGATGTTTCGTCTTATTATCATGATAATCTTTTGGATAGACATATCATGCTTGATGTTGCTCATGAGGTTGTAACTGCGAACTTAAATTCATGTGAACCTCATTCTTGCACACGTGCGCATTTAGATAATATATCACCATGTGCTAACCCCTGTTGCTCAAAAGAAAGCCAATTTTTGAATGAGCATCAAACTGCAAGATCAAAAGAAAAGTTGCTCATCAATAAAGAAAGGAACAAGAAAGCAAAGCAACTAAGGAGAAGACACATTGCTCAACCTCCTCAAGATATCCACGAACGCGTGGTGAAGAAGCTTGAGACGGGAGAAACCGCAGCAAGTGTTAAACTCCATAAGAAGGAAGTTCCTAAAGCAATAAATGAAGAAATCAACATGAACAAGGAAAAAGGTAAAAATTCAATTAGTCATGTTGTTTGCACTGATCATCTCTCTATGTCATCCAAGAGCAAAAAGGGAAGAGGAAAAAGGAGGTGCTTCAAGTGCAAGGAATTAGGTCACTTCATCGCGTCTTGTCCACACAAAGACAAGGATGAAGAAATGAGGAGATGTTTTGGATGCAACGATAAGGACCATATGATCACTTCATGTCCGCTCATGAAGAATCAAAGACGTGCACCTTCCAAGATGACCCTCACTAAGAAAAAAGACAAACAGCAAGCGTCATGTCAGGTTGAGCGACGCTTCTGCTACATGTGTGGTGAGCATGGTCATCTACCTAATGTATGTAAGAAGGGTAAGGTTCCTAAGCAAGTAAATTTATCTCAATGTTATTCGCTTAGGAGACCCAAATCATATACTTGTGCTAGATCAGTAATGAGATCACCTAGAACTAGCACAAATGCTATTTGGGTACCGAAGGTTCTTTTAGATGAACGTTATGGACCCATCCCGAGATGGGTACCAAACTGTGCCAACTAGACCATGCAGGTGCCTCGAGATGGACTAGAGACCCTGGGGGAGCTTAAAATGGTTAATTCAAACTCTATGCTTAAGCTGTCAATTTTATTGTCTATTTATTGACCCAAGGTTGAATTATTGTGCAATACTAATCTCATGTTCATCTCGAGTTAAATAAGTTGTAGAGGTCCTCAATCATTATTGGTGAATCAAGCAAAGGATTTTGATGAGAATCTGCAACTCGCTCTCCAAATGACGGTACCCGTGTATCTTAAGTGCACTATTTCCAATCAGTATTGCTTTTAAGTTGGATTGTCGTGCTATACCTATCCTTGGAGTAGTTACGCTTTTGAGATTGCTTGTGTTGAATATCTTTCAATTAATGATTCATGACTTCCAAGATCATAATCATGCTTGCTCAATCATGACTGTGTGTTTTATAAGTTATATCTCTTGAATCATTCATGGGTAGCTTTTCATTTGATATATCTACCATGATTAACTCTCTTGGTGTATGTGGCTAAACCTGTATCTTTTTGTAAATCATGTTGTGTGGTTTTTAATGATTATGTATTAACCTATGTGCAAGCATGATAGTTTTGTTTAGTCCATGTTCACATGATTACTTTGTCTTGGTACTCTGTGTATACCAAAACAAGAAATCCATGTTGTGCCTCTAATGCACCCTCTCGAGCTATGAGGTGCATGAGCAAAAGGAGCCCTCAATTGGTGACAACATGTGCTCTCACTCCACACTACCTAAAAGAATGGATCTCATGGCATTCAGGTAAAAGGCAAAGGTATGGAGAATGGAACTATGCAATTTATTTGAATATCTTGATGTTCTGTTGATTGTGATCATAGCTATGCTCTTTCTTTTCAATTGGTAGTATCTTGGCTTAGGTGCTTTATGCTTTAAAATGTTGTTTCCTTTGGTGTACCTAAGAAAATACTTCTTAATCATGGTGTGCTTAGACATTGTGCTTTATATGCATGATCTTGTTGTTTTTCAATTGGTATATGTGTTGCAATGTCATCATGTGTGAAGCGTGCCTAGGTTGTTTTTAAATGTTATATATCTTGAGGCATGCATTGTTTCCACTAGTCATAAGTTGTATTATGTCATCTATTCAATTGGTATCTTTTTGTGATGCAATTGATATATTATGCCTAGACCAAGGTATGTTGTGATCCCCTCTAGTTCTGAGGACGCTACAATGTGCAAGATGCAAGTCATTCGAATACTTGATGCATAACTTTAGGGGGAGCACACATAACTTGTGTCTTTTGAGACTAACTGTTTCTTGAGTGATCCTATATAGTCTCAAGGTGGAAAAGGGAAGATGAGCAAGAAATGGAGCAATCAGGACTTGGGTACCTCCACAAGTTGAGTAATTGGTATCTAAAGTTGTGAGTAATTGGTATCTAAAGTTGTGATTAATTGCGTATTTAAAGATTGCTCAGGCTCTATAATAGTTGGTGATCCTAGATGCTTATCTTTAAATATCATGGAGCTATGACAGTGATGATCTTTCAATTAGTAGCCTTGGTAGTGTGCTTCAAATGGTATCTTTTGGTAATCACTAGAATAGAAGCTTCATCTTGTGCCACAATACTATAACTTGTTCTAAGTTTGGTGTCTTAGCAACAAGAAAGGGTCAAGATAAAGGATCGGACACAAGTGTGAAGGAGCTCCCTAGAGATAAAACCTTCAAGATGGAAATCTTAATTTGATAGCAAAAGGAACTCTGCCTACTTAGATGGAAAGTACACCATAACATGGTAAAGGTACAAAAGGAGGTATTGACCTTTTGCGTATTTGTATCTTAATTTTCCTCCAATGCTTGTGTTGCATATGTTTAATGTGTAAGGGGGAGTAATGTTAGTGTGTTGCATTTTACCTGCTTAATACCCTACTGTCCCTTGACATCATCCTATGTTCTTGCTTGAATATGGTTTTGGTGTTTGATGTCAAAGGGGGAGAATTTGTGCATTAAAGCTTACCTCAACCTGAGAGGAAAGCTTATCCTAATGGGTGATGTGTTAGTTTGAGCTTTGCCAAGTGTGATATTCATATGTTTCTTGCAGTATTATATGTGTTGCTCATATGGACTAGTGTTTCCGCTGCGATGAATTATTTGGCTTCTATAGTGTAATAGATAGTCATGTGGTTAATGGTGCTTTAAATTTAGTATCTTAGTTTAAATTGGTATTAGTTTGAATTGCTATCTTAGTGGTGAACAGTGGTAGGTTGATATTCCTGTGATATATCCACTAATTTGAATGGTGTTTAACTCTGATTACATGCATTTGTGTGTTATAGCATCATGGTTTGATTCTTGACACAATGCATACTAAAAAGTGCTAAGGTGTAGAAATGTTTTGAATTGCCTAAGTATGTGCAAATTGGCGTCTGAGGCCAAAATTATGTCTTTGAAGTAAGCACATATTTAGGGGGAGCATTCTATAAACTTAGAATTCAAAATTTGTGCTTCAAATCTTATTCTTATGTAAGCTTTAATTGTGTTGCCATCAATCACCAAAAAGGGGGAGATTGAAAGCTCTCTTGTGAGTTTTGGTGTTTGGATGACAACTCAATTAAAGGACTAACAAGTGTACTAAGTGTTGAACAGGTGCTTAAGGTAAAGCCTACAAGGTTCAACACAAGAGAACAATGTGATGGTCCAAGAACTGGATTATGGATACATAAATGGACATCACAAGTAAGATGGTCATTGCATAAAGTGAGACTCGGGTGCGTAGCTCGGAGACAACTGATCAAGCCAAGGACGGAGGCAAGAAGAGCTTCGAGGTACTAAGTGCACGGGAGAAGGTCAAGGAGGCTGAGGAACCCAAAGCCAAGGGTGAAGAAGAAGGCTTGCAAAGTCAAGGGTGATCAAGTTGAGAACAGCTACGGCACATCAAGGATCACTACATAAGGACGTGACTTACAGCCAATGAGGTAACAGCTACAGTTATGTGGTGTAAGTCATAAGGCTCAAGATCAAGCTCTAAGAAGGAGATCAAGGTCACTAGAAGGAGAACAAGTGTCAAAACCAGAACTAGAAGCAGCCCAAAAGAGCTAAGTTCACCTTAATCTTTAGTTTGGGTTGTTCCTATGTTTGGAGATGTTCTATGTGACCTTTGCAGGATGTTGGAGCCAAGAAATGTCAATCTAGATCAAGTCAAGCCGACTTGATGATTTATGAGTCCAACATCAAAGCTCGAGCATGTGAAATGCTATAGATGTAATAATTAAGAGAAGGTATGTTTCTCAGACTTAGTACATTGTTTTAGAGACTAATGTATTGTGTCTAAGTGCTGGAAACAGAATAAATCGAGTTGGAGAAGAGATGGCTAAGATCAGCCAAAGTCTACTCAGTCTGGACTCACCGGACTGTCCGGTGGTGCACCGGACAGTGTCCGGTGCGCCAGGCTGGCTCGAGCGAACTGGCCGCTCTCGGGAATTCACCGGCGACGTACGGCTATAATTCACCGGACTGTCCGGTGTACACCGGACTGTCCGGTGAGCCAACGATCGGCCGGGCCAACGGTCGGCCGCGCGATCTGCGCGGGACACATGTCCAGTGCGCCACCCGACAGAAAGAAAGTATTGCCTTCCAAATGGGATTCCAACGGCTCCTAGGCCCCTTGTGCCTATAAAAGGGACCCCTAGGCGCCTCAAGCAAGGAATAAGTGCATCCAACAAGTGTAGACATCACTCAAATCAATTCTCACTCTCCCTCGTGTATGTAACTCTATAGTTTGTGTAGAAGGCACAACTATAAGCCTTAAGAGAGAGGAGAGGTGCTGCTTAGAGCTAGAGCAAGGTCTTGAGCGTATTGTTACTCTGCCGAGGTGCTGCCAAGAAGTGTGTAAGCAGCCACGGTGTTGTTGTAACCCAAATCAATAGTGAAAGGCTCTATCTGTCATACTGACAGATCTGAGCAAACGGAGGAAGGAGTTGAAATAGACTCCAAGCCCAGGTGTGGCTAACTCCAACGAGGACTAGGCAAGCATTTCAGGCTTGGCCGAACCTCGGGATAAATCCTTGCGTCTGTGTGCTCTGTTCTATATTGTATCCTGACTCTCTGCCTTACTCGTCTTTATATCTGCACTTCAATACTTATCTGTGGTATAAGCTTTAATTGAAGTGCAGGACATTTTGAGACAGGATCTTCTATTCCGCTGCAACCTACTCGAAGAGTCTTCTCACTCCACTGCGTACTAAGTCTTCGAGTAGAGTAAGATTTTAAGTTTTAAAGTAATAAGTTTTATTCGCCTATTCACCCCCCCCTCTAGGCGACATCCAGATCCTGTTCCCGGGTCAAAGGGAACTTTCAATCCCCCATCTGAAAAGCCATCACAATATGATCAGCCCGGGAACCTCCCTATACCGACAACTCCTCTACTTCTCTTACCCCTTTCAGGTAAGGTAGTCCTCCACAAGCTTTCCTAATTAGTCAGCCAAGGGCGTCCCATACCACCCTTGTGGTAGCACTGTTTTTCTAGGTGGTTCTCCATGCTCCAATTATCATAATGATCTTATCATGAACAATAATAACTCATTGACAATAAATAGCATGATCATGAATAATGTGAATCATAACACCCAAAACCACATAGAGCAATAGCAAATCTACCCAATAGTTCATTTGACTACAAGGAGTGGAGTAAACATAACTAGAGAAACCTATTGGGTCCCATCAAAATTAACCTATGCAGATCATAATGATTAATAGGAACCTTATTGGGTAAAGAAGAGTGATCAAGGGGACAACTTGCCTATGACTTGAGATTCTAGGTACTTCACCAAGTTGGTCTTTGGTTTCACGTGACATCGCTGCTACTTGTAGCAATACATACAAATAGACAAGGAGTACATAAAAATAACATTACACCAAACATGAGAACGAACGGGGTAGGAATATTCTACATGCCACTACAAGATCTTAGGTTCGAGAATCACTAAAATCGGAGTTACGGTTAAAAAGATATGGTTATATTGGAAGATTTTCATGATTAAATAATAGAAACTATATTTTACATTGATTAACGTAAATCATATGCGAAAAGATATTGAAGAAATAACTAATTCAACTTTAATCCAAGTTATGACTTGATTACATATTATATTTTAGTTAGATTATAATCATAGATAGATTAACTTTGATTAGCAAGATTTAATCTACTAAACTTTGGGTAAATAAATATATAACTATAATAATGTATGATATGATAAAGATAATATTTATACTGAGTAAGAAATTTTATTACGGAGCTAACGCAACTGGAACAGACCAAATCAGAATCCAAATACAAAAGTTCTCAATATTTATTTTGATACTAAAAATCACCCATTAGGATAAGCTTTCCTCTCAGGTTGAGGTAAGCTTTAATGCACAACTTCTCCCCCTTTGACATCAAACATCAAAAACCATACGCAAGCAAGAACGTAGGATGATGTCAAGGGACAGCAGGGTGTTTAAGGAGGAAAAACGACTATCAAAACTCCCCCTTACTTATTGAACATATGCACTATCACATATATGCAAAAAGATTAATACTTCCTTTTGTACCTTTACCATGTTGTAGTGTACTTTCCATCTTGAAAGTATTTAATCTCTCGAGAGCTTCTCCACACTTGTGCCTGATTCTATATCCTCACTTTTTCTTGTTGCTAAGACACCAAACTTAGAACAAGTTATAGTATTGGGCACAAGAAGAAACTTCTATTCTAATGATTATCAAGAGATGTCAAATGAAGCAAACTATCACAGCTACCAATTGAAAGATACCAATTGCAAGTTCATTTATTATCATGGCTTCATGATATTTAAGAATAAGCATCTATTATCACCAGATATTATAGAGCATGAGCAATCTAAAGATATACAATTACTCATGACTTAAGATACCAATTACTTGACTTACAGAGGTACCCAGGTCTTGATTGCTCCATTTCATGCTCATCTTCTCTTTTCCACCTTGAGACTGTACAAGATTGCTCAAGAAACAGTTAGTCTCAAAAGACACAAGTTATGTGTGCTCCCCCTCAAGTTGTGCATCAAGTATTTGAATGACTTGCACTTTGCACATTCTAGCTTCCTCAGAACTAGAGGGGATCACAACATACCTTGGTCAAGGCATACTCTATCCCTTTTATCACACAAAGATGCCAATTTGAATATCAAATGAAAAGCCACTTAACACCAATTGAAGGCTAAACGAAAGGTTGACTAAATACAACAATGCATGCCTCAGTGGCACCTAAGCCAATTGAATACTCACAGGAAGTATATCATTTACACGCAACTTAGACACGCTTCATTCTTAACTATCATTGCATCACATATACTAATTGAAAAACAACATGATCATGTCTAAGCACATCATAGTTAAGAGGTTCTTTAGGTACACCAAAAGAAACAACATTTTAAGGCATAAGTCTCCTAAGCCACGATACTACCAATGAAATGTAAGAACACAGCTATGATCACTATCAATGGAACTTCAAGATATTCAATAAAATTGCACAGTTCCATTTTCCATACCTTTGCCTTTATGAGAGCACTTGTTATCACCAATTCAGGGCTCCTTTTGCTCATGCACCTCATAGCTCAAAAGGGCACGACATGGATTTGAAATTCACACAGTACTAGGATAATCATGTGAACATGGACTAAACAAAATGTCATAATTGCACATAGCATGACTTACAAAAAGTTACAGGTTTATCCATATACACCAAAAGAGTTAATCGTTGTGGATATAACAAATGAAAGAGCTACCCATGAATGATTCAAAAGATATATCCTATATAGCCCCAGTCATGATTAAGCAAACATCATTATGATTCATTTAACACAGGCAATCATAAAGCATAACTACTCCAAAGATAGGTAGCACAACAAGCCGACTTAAGAGCAATAATAAATTGCAATTATGTACTTAAAATACACGGGTACCATCCTTTTGAGAGCAAGTTGTAGATTCTCATCGAAGTCCTTTACTTGATTCACTAATAATGATCCAGGACCTATACACCTTATTTCACTTGAGATGAACATGGGATTAGTGTTTCACAATAATTCAACCTTGGGTCAATAAACGCAAAAACAATTAATGGCTCAAGCATAGAGTTTTAGATAATCGTCTTAAGCTCTCCCATGGTCTCCAGTCCATCTCAAGGCACCTGCATGGTCTAGTTAGCACAGTTTGGTACCCATCTCGAGATGGGTCCATGACGCTCAACTAAAAGTGCCTTTGGTACCCAAATGGCCTTTGTGCTAGTTCTAGGTGATCTCATTATAGATCTAGCACAAGTGTATGATTTGGTTCTCCTAAGCGAATGAGATTGAGACAAATTTACTTGCTTAGGAGTCTTACCTTTATAACATACCTTGAATAGATGACCCTGCTCACCACATTTGTAGCAGAAGCGTCGCTCCACCTGACATGACGCTTGCTGTGTGTCTTTTTCCTTGGTGAGGGTCACCTTTGAGGATGCACATCCTTGATTCTCCATGACTAGACATGAAGTGATCATGTGGTCCTTATTGTTGCATCCAAAACAACTCCTTGTCTCTTCATTCTTGTCTTTGTACGGACAAGACGCGATGAGGTGGCCTAATTTCTTGCACTTGAAACACTTCCTTTTTCCTTTTCCCTTTTTGTACTTGAATGACATGGAGAGAAGGTCAGTGCAAACAACATGATTAATTGAATCTTTACCTTTTTCCAAGCTCATGTTGATTTCTTCATCTTTAGGAACATTTTTCTTATTGAGCTTGACACTTGCTGCAGTTTTTCCTTTCTCAAGCTTCTTCACCACGCGCCCGTGGATATCTTGAGAGAGTTGAGCAATGTGTCTTCTCCTCAGTTGTCTTTGCTTCTTGTTCCCACACAATTTCTTTTGTGACCCTGCAGCTTGATCCTTATTCAAACATTGGCTTTCTTTTGAACAACAGGGGTTAGCATATGGTGATATACAATTCAAATGCGCACACGTGCGAGAATGAGGTTCACATGAATTTAAGTTTGCAATTATAACCTCATGAGCAACATTAAGCATGATATGGTCATCAACTAATTTATTATGAGAATATGACAACATATCATACTTTTTACCTAGAGCATGTTTTTCTAAGTCCATTGTTTCTACTTGACTCTTAAGCATAGAATTTTCCGTTTTAAGTTGAGCAATATTAGATAATGCATCATGACTATTTCTTTGCTCAATTAAAACATATTCATACCTTTGGACCAAATCATCATGAGAGCGCTTTAGCTTCTCATGTTCTTTGGTCATCTTCTCCAGGCTGTTGTTGGTTTTGATGAGGGACTCCTCTAGCCTGAGAAGCGTCTCGCCTTGTTCCTTGTTCCTTCTCAATAGCTTAACCAAGAGTGCCTTGTCCTCTTTGTTGAGATGGATGTAGAAACGGCGAATCTCCTCTTCTTCCACATCATCGGTCTCATTTTCCCTGTCATTAATGTCAGTGGAAGCCAAATAGGAAAATGTACCTTGAGGTGATGAAGATTCATCCTTGCTATCATCCTCATATTCCTCCTCATCATGGCTTTTGTCTCCATCGTCATTGTTAGCAATAAAACACTTATTATTAGTGGAGACCAAACCTGTCGACGAGGTGGATTCATCGTTGGGTGCCCATCGTTCTTGATCTTCTCCCTTTGAAAGGTTAGCATCACAAGCAATATAGGGAGTACAATTAGCCACACAATATTTTACTTTAATTCTATTCCATAAATCATGAGCATCAACAAATAAATCATTATCACTACTCATGATGGTAAAATAAGCACCTCTAGAAAGAGAATCAACTAAGATGTTACACGCGCGGTGATTGAGAGATAAACATCTTAGTTCATCATTAGAGGGATTTTTGCTAATATCAGATGGAAAAATACTTCTACTAAAGATCTGTCACAAATCAGAATCAACATTCATGAAAGCTTTGTAAATAGAGACAGACCAAGATTTGTAATTAGAACCATCGCCTAAAAGAAGCTCTACAGTTACCTCTTGTGACGACATCGTTATCTCCGGACGGCTAAGCCCACACTGGAGAGGCCTACCTCTGATACCAATTGAAAGTTCCCTTTGACCCGGGAACAGGATTTGGATGTCGCCTAGAGGGGGGGGTGAATAGGCGAATAAAACTTATTACTTTAAAACTTAAAATCTTACTCTACTCGAAGACTTAGTACGCAGTGGAGTGAGAAGACTCTTCGAGTAGGTTGCAGCGGAATAGAAGATCCTGTCTCAAAATGTCCTGCACTTCAATTAAAGCTTATACCACAGATAAGTATTGAAGTGTAGATATAAAGACGAGTAAGGCAGAGAGTCAGGATACAATACAGCACAGAGCACACAGACGCAAGGATTTATCCCGAGGTTCGGCCAAGCCTGAAATGCTTGCCTAGTCCTCGTTGGAGTTAGCCACACCTGGGCTTGGAGTCTATTTCAACTCCTTCCTCCGTTTGCTCAGATCTGTCAGTATGACAGATAGAGCCTTTCACTATTGATTTGGGTTACAACAACACCGTGGCTGCTTACACACTTCTTGGCAGCACCTCGGCAGAGTAACAATACGCTCAAGACATTGCTCTAGCTCTAAGCAGCACCTCTCCTCTCTCTTAAGGCTTATAGTTGTGCCTTCTACACAAACTATAGAGTTACATACACGAGGGAGAGTGAGAATTGATTCGAGTGATGTCTACACTTGTTGGCTGCACTTATTCCTTGCTTGAGGCGCCTAGGGGTCCCTTTTATAGGCACAAGGGGCCTAGGAGCCGTTGGAATCCCATTTGGAAGGCAATACTTTCTTTCTGTCGGGTGGCGCACCGGACATGTGTCCCGCGCAGATCGTGCGGCCGACCGTTGGCTCACCGGACAGTCCGGTGTACACCGGACAGTCCGGTGAATTATAGTCGTACGTCGCCGGTGAATTCCCGAGAGCGGCCAGTTCGCTCGAGCCAGCCTGGCGCACCGGACACTGTCCGGTGCACCACCGGACAGTCCGGTGAGTCCAGACTGAGCAGACTTTGGCTGATCTTAGCCATCTCTTCTCCAACTCGATTTATTCTGTTTCCAGCACTTAGACACAATACATTAGTCTCTAAAACAATGTACTAAGTCTGAGAAACATACCTTCTCTTAATTATTACATCTATAGCATTTCACATGCTCGAGCTTTGATGTTGGACTCATAAATCATCAAGTCGGCTTGACTTGATCTAGATTGACATTTCTTGGCTCCAACATCCTGCAAAGGTCACATAGAACATCTCCAAACATAGGAACAACCTAAACTAAAGATTAAGGTGAACTTAGCTCTTTTGGGCTGCTTCTAGTTCTGGTTTTGACACTTGTTCTCCTTCTAGTGACCTTGATCTCCTTCTTAGAGCTTGATCTTGAGCCTTATGACTTACACCACATAACTGTAGCTGTTACCTCATTGGCTGTAAGTCACGTCCTTATGTAGTGATCCTTGATGTGCCGTAGCTGTTCTCAACTTGATCACCCTTGACTTTGCAAGCCTTCTTCTTCACCCTTGGCTTTGGGTTCCTCAGCCTCCTTGACCTTCTCCCGTGCACTTGGTACCTCGAAGCTCTTCTTGCCTCCCTCCTTGGCTTGATCAGTTGTCTCCGAGCTACGCACCCGAGTCTCACTTTATGCAATGACCATCTTACTTGTGATGTCCATTTATGTATCCATAATCCAGTTCTTGGACCATCACATTGTTCTCTTGTGTTGAACCCTGTAGGCTTTACCTTAAGCACCTATTCAACACTTAGTACACTTGTTAGTCCTTTAATTGAGTTGTCATCCAAACACCAAAACTCACAAGAGAGCTTTCAGGGATTCCAATATCGCTCTCCTCAAAAACCGTAGCGGGTTTTCTGAAGCTAGTGGAACTTTATAAAGGCCTCGTAGTGCTACCCTGCCTCGTCTTCTCGGCAGAGATGAATTGAAAGTCGCAATCCCTTGACAAATGGGTAACACGACTTGTGCGTAAAGATGCGCAACTTCTGCAGAGTGTAAAATTGATATATCAGCCGTGCTCACGGTCATGAGCGGCTCGAACATTCACATGAGTAATTTATGAAACTAAACTTAATTTATCATATGCATTACATTGTGGGATTAATTATTAATTGTGATCTCTTATTTATTTGGGTTGGTATCTACTTATACTTAGTAACTACTAATAAAACTTGACTAACTTTAAAAGCAATGCTCAGCTTTAACCATCTTCTTTGGTAAGCCTTACACTACACATGAGTCTCACCTTAAGTGAGTTCATGCACATTATTCCCCACAACTTGTTGAGCGATGAACGTTTGTGAGCTCACCGTTGCTGTACTCACATCCCCTAGGTCAAGAACATGTATCGTAGGATGAGGAGCATGAAGGATGTTGTGATGAGATTTGTGAGAGGTCTAGGTCGTCGTCTCCTAGTCAACTATGGTTGCTGGATCGTTGTCGTCGAGTGATGTATTTATTTAGGTATTTTGTACAGAAATCCTATTATATAGTAAAGATGTGACATTCATTTCTGTACCATAAGTCATCATATGTGTGAGACTTGATCCTAGCACACATTTGAGACGCACCCGTGTTTGGCCCTTAAATCTAGGTGTGACAGTAACTGTGCAATCAACACACAAGGATAGAGGTCTACCTCTATGTTTATGTCTTGGTTGGACGGATACACCAATATGTATGGTTGCAACAAACATGTTCTCCTTAATCTCTATGAGTATATGACAATATACAAGACTCATTTGTGGGAGTGTTCAATATTTTTAATAAAGATAGGTGAGGTGTTGATTTCTATTTACAGTTAAATATTGTCAAACACGTAGCTAGTGGTTAGAAGTCTTGCTCTCTATAAATGTACAAAGTATAGGAACTATGTTTTTATTCTCTGGATATAATAATCACTATAATGTAGAGTTTCCACATGTGTGTATAAATATATCATATGGACAAGATCTAAGAGTTTAGTAACGATCTATGTAGAGAATGGACTAGGATTAAAATTTTATCCTCTCATTTTCTTTCATGCTAGGAATTCTACATCAATCAGTTCAATTTCACATGAAAAACATAACAATAAATTTTCCATGTTCCAAATAGGTCCCAAAGTTACTAGTTTTTTACTAGTTTTATAAAGTCTCCCTTGGAAACATGTTCATCAAAAACTTAATCCAAAAATTTAGCAAAAAAATATTTTGTGAAAAGAGTATACCACATTTGCATGTTGTGGACTTATCTGTGGGCCACCATTATGCTAGGAACCATCATGATAAGCAAAGAGGATGATGTTTATCCTTATTCTAGTTTAGTAGTGGAGCTTATCCTTATTCTGATTGGGCTTATCTTTATCCTAGCTTACTAGTGAGGTATATCCTAGTGTCGAGGATTTCTCGATAGTAAATTTATGTGCGGTTATTTTTAATGATCTAGAGCAGAAAAGTACTAAAAATCACCCTCTTGCATTGAGCAAAAATCGTTGAAAAACCATAAATCGTGCCAAGTTCTACTAATTGCCATAATGTCACTTTCGTTGCCAACTGTTGCAGAAAATAGAGTGGCAAAAGCATATGGCAACAGTTTTTTAGTCCCATTGCAATTGCTCTTGTTGTAGCAGCAAAACAAAATGTTGCAGTCTATATTACTTGCATTTACCAAATAACACTAGAAAGAGAAAATGGTCAAATTTGGGAATCAAACCCAAGTCTCATTATTTATAACAAACTACTCTACAACTAGACTACTACACTTGTTGTTATAACTAAATTTTATGATGCTTATTTCTGATAATGACATTACAACTTTTGCAACAAAATCAGTATATATTGCCTCCATTCATATATTCGTTGTAATACACACCATGATTTTGCAAGAAACAGTAAGACCATAACAACAAAAGATATTTATGGCAATATAGGTAACTATATTGCAACCATTTTTTATGTTGTGGTAAGAAGCATCACAGTTTTGCAATGGAATTCAATTGTATCGCAACCACATGAAACTCATGGTAATACTAATTAACATATCGCAAAGGTTTTGCAAATCGTGGCCATAACACCTACCTCTTACAACGAAACTAACAATTATTGCAAAAAATCGTGGCAATAAAGTCTACATATCACAACCATTTTTCAAAGTTATTGCAATGAAATTTATGTTATTGTAATATAATCTATGGCAATAGACCAATTTTCTAGTAGTGCTATAGCAGAAAGTAAAGGCACAAAGACACAAAGGTTTATACTTGTTTGGGCTCTCCTAGGAGATAATACCTTACATCAAATGCGATGATCACTATTCCTTAGCAGATGTGCTCCTGCCCCCTTGGGACATCCAATACCTCCTTTTATAGTTCAAGGAAGGAGTCGGTTACAAGGAAAATGGGCTAAGATCCTTATATAGATCTATCCTCATTTATAGATCCTTTATATATCAGGTGTTATTGTTACAATAGAAACATGCAAATAAGCAATCACCATGTCCTCTGGATCCTTTTCTAACACGAGATCCTAAGAACTGTCTCCGAGTCCATGTTGCTGACAGAGTACGAGTTGGGAGTAGGGATCGAGTTAGACCCACAACCTAGTTCTCCATATATTAGTACACTTAGGATATCTTCGGTATATATTCTTAAAAGTAGCTCCCAAGCTTACCATACCCAAGCCATTATATTAGGTAAGTTGGGATTGATCATATCACCATTGTTTCTAATGATTGTTGTTGTCAAACCCCCCGAGTCCTAGAACTTGATCTCTTTAATGTGTATAACTCAATTTGAGGGTCTTTAGCTGATTCTGAAAAAACACTCTTCCTAAGGCTCGAGCCGAGTTGCATGAGATGATTTCCGACCCCCGAGCCAAGGGGCTCGATGATAGTTCATCTATCCTATTATGTTTCTTATAAACAAAATTGCATTAAAGATTCCACCATATATCAAGAGATTTAGTAGTATGCTACTTTGATCGAAGTTTTGATGTGCATAGCCGAGTCCAATGACTCAGCTGTTTTATTCCTCCAAAGGAAAAGGATGTGGATCCTCATAAAGATCCCCACCTTAAGAGGCCAAATCCTAGGATCTAGTAGTTGTTATACCCCTAGGAGAGTATGCATGTTAAAATTTGAGCAGAAGTCTCTGTAATTCCGTACCTTTTTTCTATGCCCTGTTGGTAAACCAAACCGTGTATGTAGTACTTGCCAACTTTTGCTATCACACGGATGGGTCTCAAGCAAGAAGCAAAGCTGTGTAGGTGGTACTTGTCAGCTTCCCCAAAGGGAACCCTACTCCATACAAATTGATGTCTATGTATCGTAGTAGCGAGGGTGATCGAGTCCCCTCAATACCCTTAGATTGACTATCAAAATGTCATGAGAGAGGGGGAGAGGTTTCATCGAGGCTAGGTAGCAAGCGGTAGCACAACCATGTAGGTGATACTACTAGCCTTCCCCTGAGGGACCCCAACTATGCCTGAGTTGAATCACCTAGGTATTGCTAGCAGTGGGGCTAGCAACTAGTACCCTTAGAGCGATGACCAGACCGACAGAGTTGAGGGGCTTAACCATGTTTTATCCTTCAAGAAAAAATATTCAAGAAGTGATTAGTAATCAATAGAAATTAAGAACTCTTCTAGAACATGAAATTAAAAGGTCGAGAGGAAACATCTCTGGTCATGATACGTAAAAACAACGCAATTGCTCAACATTCCAGGGATTAGTAAAGAGAGTATCGTGTTCCTGTTGGAGTCTACGCTCTCTACCAGAGCACTTCTAAGATGATGTAGGGGACCTTCTAGAGGGCTGAAAACTTGTGTTTGTCTTTCATGCTTTGAATATTTCACAGCACTGAATCCCCTATAGCAAAACTTCAATCCTAAACATTCTAGGAGTGATATTTTCTCATAGCTTGTTGGTACGAGTTGATTGCATGACAATTGCATCCCTTGCTTCTTTAAGCTTATCAAGATTGGTAACTCGACCTTCCCAAGATCGATCTTCTATGAAGTTTATAACTCAAAAGGGCTGGTACTTTATCTCAGATGGGAGCATGGCCACAGATCCATATACTAGAAAGAATGGAGCATGACCTATTGTAGAGCTTGACGACATCCGAAGCCCTAGAGTACTGCTGGTAACTCTTCAACCTAGCTTCCTACATACAAATGCAAGCGATCGAAGATCCTAAGTTTCAAACCCTTAAGAATAAGGCTATTAGGCTGTCCACACTCGTGCAACTCTAAATTTCTACTCTAAAAAGAATATTCTATCCTGATCAGCAAAATTCTCTACTCTACCATACAATCTTCCGCAGTCATATTTACTCTAAATCTCTACCCTATACCAACTACCACATATTCTATTATTTATTTTACCTCTCTCTTGTCCACGTCAGCTGCCTCCCTACTCCCACCCATGTGCCACCGGTCTGCTCCCCGTGTCCAACCTCACGGCACAGTAAATAGAGTAGCACTCCGTACAGCGCTGGAAGTAGCGTAGCAGAGGATAGCATGCCGTTCCCAGTACCGTTCCCAATGCCCCGCTGCAGCGTGTATGCATGCGCTAAACCTTCCGAGTGCCGTTTCCAGTGCCGCGCTGCGGCCAGCCTTAGCCCTCTCCACCTAGCTAGCCATTGCTTTGGGGTGAGCGATAGATGTGAAGTTCATTATGATCCCGTTCTTAGAACATAATTCCATGAACGCCTGGGAAGTAAACTAGCTCCATTGTCTCTTATCATCTCAGGACGCCAAATCTGTGAAAAATTTTCTGCATGAATTCCATAGCTCTGGTGGCCATAATCTTTGCCATAGGTTTTTCTTTGATCTATTTGGTGAGTTTGTCAATGTCAGAAAATGAAAAGATACTCCACTTTTGACTGCACTACCGGAATCCGAGGCTTTGCCGAGTGTCGAACTCTTTGCCGAGTGCCTTTTGTCGGGCACTCGGCAAAGTCCGGCTCTCGGTAACGAGCTGATTTACCGAGCGCAGGACACTCACCACAGGACCACACTCGGCAAAGACATCAAAGAAGGCGCTCGGCAAACGGCCATCAGCGGCCGTCCTAAAGCTGACGGCCGTCAGCCTTTGCCGAGAGCCGAGGACTGGCACTCGGCAAAGGGGCTTCTTTGCCGAGTGCCAAATACTGAGCACTCGGTCTATAGACACTCGGCAAAGCATATTTTTGTTTTTACATTTTGGCCACCAAACTTTTTGTGGTATGTTCCTACACTATGTAGACCTACATGTACCATTTTGGGACAATTATACCAGTGTTTGCAATAGCTAGTAGATTTAGTTCGTTTATTTGAATTTGTTCGGAAAATTCAGATTTGAACTGCAGGTCACTCGAAACTTGGAAAACCGTGCATGCAAAAATGATATCCATGCTACTTAGCACAATTTACGACCGATTTCTGGAGCGGACCCGAAACTTCGAGCACCATGCTCACTCAACATGGCTGTGAACTTGCCATCCAGGTGTTTAAAAATTGTATAAAACACAAACAAAGTCAGAAAATCATGAAACATGTCCATGTGTCATGATATCATATGTAGAGGCTGTGATAAAAATTTGAAAAAGTTTCGAGAAAACTGTGACGTACTATATGTACAAACCTAAGAGATCCACATTGAAACTCTATGATTTCATGTGTAGTTCTCTTAAGTTTCTACACATAATGTCTCACAACTTTCTCGAAACTTTTTCAAATTTTTATCACAGTCTCTACATATGATATCATGACACGTGGACAGGTTTCATGATTTTCTGACTTTGTTTGTGTTTTATACAATTTTTAAACACCTGGATGGCAAGTTCACAGCCATGTTGAGTGAGCATGGTGCTCGAAGTTTTCGGTCCACACCTGAAATCGGTCGTAACTTGTGCTAAGTAGCATGGATATCATTTTTGCATGCACGGTTTTCCAAGTTTCGAGTGACCTGCAGTTCAAATCTGAATTTTCCGAAGAAATCCAAATAAACGAACTAAATCTACTAGCTATTGAAAACACAGCTATAATTGTCCCAAAATGGTACATGTAGGTCTACATAGTGTAGGAACACACCACAAAAAATTTGGTTGAGAAAATAAAAATATACAAATGTACTTTGCCGAGTGTCAGCTGGTTGACACTCGGCAAAGTAGGCTTTGCCGAGTGTCAGCTGGGTAACACTCGGCAAAGAATAGTGAAAGAGTCTTTGCCGAGTGTCAGCTGGTTAACACTCGGCAAAGAAGGCTTTGCCGAGTGCCAACGATCTGGCACTCGGCAAAGCGTATTTTAAAATTAAAAAAAACTTTGTCGAGTGCCGGATCACGGGCACTCGGCAAAGCACGCGTACATACCAAACGGTCAGCGCTTTCTTCCTCACTCTCTCACTCTCCTCACTCACACGCGCCGCCGCCGCGCCCTCGCCCACCGCGCCCCTGCCCACCGCCGTCGCGACCACGCCCGCGCCGCGCCCGCCGTGCCCGCGCCACGCCGCCATACCCGCGCCCGCTGTGCCCGCGCCGACGCCGTGCCCCTCGCCCACCGCGCCCGCGCCCTCGTCGCCGTGCTCGCAGCCGCGCCCGCCGTGCCCCTCACCCGCGCCCGCCGCGCTCGTCGTGCCCGCGCCCGCGCCGTCGTGCCCCTCACCCGCGCCCGCCGCGCTCGCCGTGCCCGCGCCCGCGCCGCCGTGCCCCTTGTCGTGCCCCTCGCCCGCCCCCGCCTTGCCCGCGCCGCCGTGCCCCTCGCCCGCGCCCCTCGCCGTGCCCCCGCCACCAACGCCGCGCGCCACCACCGCCGCCGGAGGCCGCCTCCTCGCATGCCGCCACCGCCGCCCGGCCACGCCACGCGTACTATCGTCGCCCCCACGCGAGGTATAAACTTTTTATGCGTCAATTTTTATTTATTATTGATTAGATGATAGAATGTATAAATCATGTAAGCCGAGGTCACCCAACCATTTATATAGCCGCGCCCAAGACGATGCCAATGCAAGTGCAGCCATTGATGGATCCGAGTCACCGGCACCCGGCTATTGTGTGTCTGTCGCAGTGCTGGCTTAGCTAATTGTTCCCCTTGTTTAATATATATACACAAAGAGATAAACAAAGAGAAAGTATAATTGCTTGTCTTCCTCAGCGACCCATACTTCATGACAGACGTCCGCTGATACGACCCGATGGGGAGAGGTAGGTAACTTTAGATGTTGTTGCTGCTTTTTCATATTATATGTTCAAATTAATAATAGAAACTAATACTTTATCTTAATCACTTGGACAGGTCTTGAATGGTTTTGGAGAGTGCAGGGGGTCACGGCCGCCTCCCCAATGGCATCCTCGGCCTTCTATGCAGGGAACACTTCCCTGGACTTGCTGAGTACGCCGGAGTGACGGGCCCAGCCTACACCTTCGACCACTACGCCGTCACCCCCGATGCAGTAGATCGGGACGACAGGGAATTCAACAACAAGGCGGAGCGAGTGAAGCAAGAGCTGTGGGTAAGTCTTCCTCGCACTATATTGTTTAATAAGTCGCATTTATTGCATATTCTTGAAATAATGTATGGATACATCGTCTTTGTATGTAGGATTTCTTCAGATGCGAGGCTGGATACGAGGCCAGGGCGGATGTGGTGGCTACCACGAGCTGTAAGAAGCTCGTCGTGGACATGCACTACAAGGCGCGCATCCAGGCCATCGTCACTTACCACGGCTCCGTCCTTGGGGAGAAGGTGAGCAAGAAGGACGCCCGAACCATGTCGTTGACTCCGGACCAGTACTTGCAGGTAAATACAAAACTTTATTATTGGTACTAAATATGCTTAATTTTATCTTCTAATATGCCGTGTACTTGTATTTTTTTAGATGATTCCTTATTGGTGTGTCGCGCATCCTAAGTGCTGGGAGCAGATGGTGCAGAGGTGGTGCTCGGCTGAGTGGGACGAGGCGCACAACGCTAGCCGGGAACGGCGTTTGATGATGCAAGGTCCCTCCCACCATCAAGGCAGCCGCAGCCTGGGCAAATACGCGGAAGCATGTGTACGCGCTCTTTTTTATTTAGGTATATAACTTTCGATTAGACATGATTTCTAACCATCTCGTTGGTTTTCTCGCAGTCGGCGTCACATGGTGGCCAGCATTTCTCCATCTTCTCGGCATATGCTATGGTCCACAAGGGGAAAGTGACGTCCGGCGTCACCTACAACCCGGATGACGGGCCCGAGGCGTACACCAACCCCGCCGTCCACAGCCGCCTCAGTGAGTACACCGCCATGGCCAAGGAGGTCCATGGGCCAGATTACGATCCGAGGACCGAGGACATCAACGGAGATGTCCTCATGAGGGTCGGAGGAGGCAAGAGGCATGGGCGGTACTGGATTGCCGATGGGGCAATCGACTCGTCCTCCACTCCCACTCTATCTCAGGTGCGAGCAAGGAGCACGAGCGCGAGCCCAGCCATACGACCTCGGCAGGACAGCTCACAACATCGTATCCAGCAACTCCAGGTTATTCCTTATCTATTCATCGTTCATTGATTATTATATATCTTCTCTTTGCATTATCGTAACATTAGGGCGAAATATTACAGACTCAGCTAGATGATGAGAGGAGGCAACGTGAGGAGCTGGAGAAGAGGATGGCGGAGATGTTCGCGTACATGCAGAGCCTTGGCGCCGCACAGGGTCATGCTCCACCACCTCCGTTGTTCCCTGCAGCTAACCCTGCTGAGTTCACTACTCCTGTGAGTATCAAAATTTTAGTACTGCATGATATATATTCATATGTTCTAACACATGCAATCTCTTCTCTGTGCAGGGTCAATCGGCGGTGTCGAACAACCCTCACGCTTCGTCCAGCCCTTCGCCGAACCAGTCCAGCCACCCACCTCGTTAATGATCTGTTTTGTGATGATCCAGACTTATATTTGTGAGTGTTGGTGATGTTAGTTATACTTGGTCTTGTGAGATACTTAGTGAGACTTATGTGCTGTGAAACCTGATTTATGTGGTGATATTTGTGATATATATGGTGTTGATGATAAATGTGTTGATTCTGTGATGCGAATGATATATAATGTGATGTGAATGATATATATCTTTTGTTTGTTTGGATGGAATAGCAAAAATAAATAAAAAGGGACTTCCTGGTCACTTTGCCGAGTGTAACACTCGGCAAAGGGTATCTTTGCCGAGTGCTATGACCATGGCACTCGACAAAGAAGGCACACCTGGGAATCGGTAAAGCCTTCTTTGCCGAGTGTTGTGGTCAAGGCTCTCGGCAAAGAAGCTACCTTTGTCGAGTGCCGCCCAGCGCACTCGGCAAAGGTACTGGCAAAGGGGCCCACTAGAGCCTTCTTTGCCGAGAGCCCGTCCACTAGACACCCGGCAAAGAAGCCCTCTTTGCCGAGTGCCTACAAGAGCTCTCGGCAAAGGGACTGGCGGATGGGCCCACTGGAGCCGTCTTTGCCGAGAGCCAAGATAGCAGACACTCGGTAAAATTGGCTTCTTTGCCGAGTGCCAATGAAGACACTCGGCAAAGGATCTGTCACCGTCACTTGGTGCCGTGACGACGACTTTTCTTTGCCGAGTGTCCGATAAAAGGTACTCGGCAAAGAGGCAGTTGCCGATGTACAATTCGCCGAGCATTCTTTGCCGAGTGTTACACTCGTCAAAGTATTTGCTGAGTGTTTTCTAGGTTTTGCCGAGTGCCTTAGGCACTCGGCAAAGGAGCTGTGTCCGGTAGTGCTGGTTGGAAAGGTCCCACAATGTCTAAACACCAAGTAGAGAATAATTAAGTGACTGATGGTCTAGAGTTATATCTGGTACGTGGCCTTGGTGCACCAAGAATTGGCACCCTTCACATACCCGCATAAGTTATTGGGCATTAGTTAATGTAGTTGGCCAGAAAACCCTTATCGATAGGTTTTTCTAGCCTGTGTTTTGGTTCCTACATGGTTTCCACATATGCTTGATTGGATTTCACTGAGTAGTTCCATTCCTTCTTCAATGGGGACGCGTCTCATCAAGATTCTCAAAGCACTTTTTTGATAATTCATCATTGGCATTATGTAAGCCTTGGACTTCCGCTATACCTAAGGCCTCCTTTGGTAGCCTGTGATCCCAGAAGGATTCCGACCCATTTCCTGGCCTTGAAATCCACGATTCCAATTTCCCTAGGGCAAACAAAAAGTGTATTTGGTGTCACACGTCTCCCGGCTCAATCCATGGGGGAAGAGCGGGCTTTCGCCCCCGGCCTAGTAACGTCAGGTAGGTTTTCCCCGACTCGACTGCGCTTCTCTTCGTCTCCTTCGTGAACCCGCCGTCGCCCACTACCTCCTCTCCTTCTACCTCGCGCACCTGCCGCCCCCTGATGTCTCCTCTCTCGCGCAGTCGCGCGCACCGGCGTTCCCATCGCCGTCTCCTTATCTCCCTCGTGCAGCCGCTATTGCCTCCTCTCCACCCTTGTACCCGCCGCCGCCTCCTCTTCAGATTTCCTCTTCTTCACCCTCGCTGCCTCCTTCACCCTCGCTACGGCCTCCTCAAATCGTTGAGACAACTGGTACAGTTGAGACAACTGGTGCGAGGTCGGACGGCGGGGACCATGCGAACAAGCTCGTTGCTGCCTCCTCGGCTCGTGCACCCTCATCTCAAGAAGTGAATCGCCTCAGGTGAGTACTTGCTGGTTCATTACGTTCTTGCTGGTTCTTGCTTTATCTCGTTGCTTTATCTACTAGTAGCGGTGGGTAGTGTTGCTAGCTAAGAAGGTTCACGCAGGGAGTAGGATGTGTGGGTCTCCTTCAGAATCTTGGTCACCAGGATCCCAATCCCTTGCCCCAAGTTGCGCAGGACCTGTTCAGTTTGACGGAAACAACAAAAGCGTCAGTATAGTTGCCTTCCCAGTAGCGTCAGAACAAACCTACATATGAAAAAGGGGTTTTTTGTAGCTTAGATTGCTGTTGAGAGACATGTCATAATATTGTTAATTACTGCTGGTCTGGTCGTATATTTCTTCCAGATTGATTCCAAATTCTGTTAGAGCAAATTGATTCCAAATTTCTTATATATAAGAATTCACTTCAGTATCAATGCTACGTATTTCTTCTAGATTGTTTTGTCAACTACTAAATCAATAATTTCTCTGAACAAAGTATTTCTCTGAACTTTTTAAAAATAATTTGGTGCAACCATGTACACACTTCTTGTCATATTTCTCAAACATGTTCTCTTGTTTTAGGTATACTAACAAATGGGTTCTAGAATTGAGTTGATAAGGAAACATTTGAAACAGGAGGAGGAGGATGATGATGAGTTATTTTTTGTGTTAGTTCCAGCTATATATGCTTCCCTTTATTCTAAAAAGAGGCTAGTACACACTTCTTGTCGTAGTGGTGCACGAAAAATTAGAGAAATGCTCGATGGTCATGAGAGCTGGTGCAAATTTGAGTTTCGAATGGAGCCAGAGATCTTTAGAGCTATAGCAAGCTATCTTAGAAGGGAAGGATTATTGCAAGACACTTCAAATATGAGCATTGAGGAGCATCTTGGGATATTCATGTACATGATATCTCAAAATGCTAGCAACGCGATCTTACAAAAAGAATTTCAGCATAGCGGGGAAACCATACATAGAAAGACAAGCGAGTTCTTTGGTATAATCCCTGCTCTAACTCAAAGATTTGTGAAGCTCCCAAGTGTAAACCAGCCACATGTGAAGATTACATCCAATCCTCGGTTTTGGCCTTACTTTCAAAATTGCATTGGTGCAATTGATGGGACACATGTCCCCATAACTATTAGTGAAGAGAGAGCCCCTCCATTTAGAAATCGAAAAGGAACCCTTTCTCAAAACGTGATGTTGGCGTGCGACTTCGATTTGAATTTCACATTCATCTCATGTGGGTGGGAAGGATCCGCATCTGATGCGGGGGTTCTTCAATCAGCTTTAAGAAAGGGTTTCAGAGTGCCAGATGGTAAATACTATCTTGTAGATGGGGGATATGCAAACACTCCTTCTTTTATTGCCCCATATCGAGGAGTTTCTTACCATCTCAGTGAATATCGGAGGCGAGGGTTGAGTACTGTATATGCTAATTATAAGGAGTTATTTAATCATTCTCATGCCCTACTTCGCAACCACATAGAAAGGTCCATCGGTGTCTTGAAGAAGCGATTTCCCATCCTCAAAGTGGGCACCTTTTATCCCATAGAGACTCAGGTTTTGATTCCATCAGCAGCAGTTTCATTTCATAACATGATTAGAGGTTTAAATGGTGAAGATGGATGGTTGGATCAGCACCCAACTAACATCAATTCTAGTCAATTTGTTGAATTACCAGAGGGAGATAGCAATTATCAGTATAGTAGTCAGTCCAATGCTGGAAATGCTCTTAGAGATCAAATTGCTATGCAGATGTGGAATGATTATAATAATCATTAGTATTATTTTGATGTAATAGTCATTGGCTATTTTATACTATGTAGTCATGGCTAGAGCTTCATGGAATATGAACTATGAGAAGATTCTTGTTGACATCTTGCACGAGCACAATCATGTGAAGTACCGGGGCCAGAATGGTTGGGCACCAAAAGGTTGGCGTTCTATGACACAAATGTTCAATGAGAAGTGCCCGTTGGCTAAGTTTACAAAGGCACAGATCCAGGAAAAAGAAAAGGAACTTAAGGCACTCCACAAACATGTATCTTTTTGCATGCTCTAATTTAGTTACCTTGTTTTGTTTCTATATAATCATGTTCAACTAATATATGATTTGGTTAGCTATATATGTGTTTTTGTAGCTGTTGCAAGGAGACAAGGGATGGAGCTCTCTGGTACTAAATAGAAGCTATTCAAAGGAAAGTCAAGATGATCATAGTCATTGTTGTGTTAATGTTTTGGGCAAGCCAAATACTATTTTTTATGAGTATGTGAAACATATGTTAAATTTGTTTTGGGCTATGTTTTATTATGACTATGTTTTTTATGAGACTATGTTTGACATTGGTCTTGTACAGTAGCTGCACACATGGGCTACTTGTACATGTGATGTTTATGAACTCTACTTGAGTGCATGTGATGTTTATGAACTCTACTTGAGTGCATGTGCATGGGCTACTTGTACAGGTGATGATGCTAAATTGAATAATCACATCTATCTAATTTTTCTATGCATTGAGACTCTATGTTTGTATTATTGTTATGCCATGCAATCTATGCACTGAAACGTTCAACTATGTTTGATCTCGTTGACATATTCTGAATTACAATACGCTGCTGCCAATTTGTATAATTGTAATCAATTTTCTGGTCAATTTGCTAGTGATGCATGACAGGTAAATATTCAGGAGATATCATACTAGCTGCTGGCTACTCCTTGGCTACCAGTTTCTTGTAGCAGGGGAAGGTATCCTTGGCTGTTGGCTGCCAAAGAGCAATAGGGGAGGGCAGCCCCATCGGACGGTGCTCACCCAGGGATCTTGGGTAGCAGGGATTATGCTCCCTGGGTGCTGACTCCTCTGGGCTCCTCTACCACAGCTGCCAAAGGAGGCCTAAAGGGCTAATGTTCTGTATTCATGAAGGACTTTGTCCAGTAGATATTTGATGAAAGGCACCCACCGGTCTGATTCAATGACAATTAATTTGGATTCTACCCCATTAAGCATCTCTAAGCTTGGTTGTTTAACTAACTCGACCGAAGGAAACTCTGTCGTTTTATCGATGGTTGGGGAGATTAACTTTTCTAAGAAGACTCCTGGAGCCATGGTAGATCTCAATGATACTGCTTTCCCAATTATTTCTACCTCTGTTTTTGGCTCGCAGGATATGTATAAACTCAATCCTATCAACTCTTTCTTCAAGTTTCTAAATTTCCTAGTTGTAACTCATCATTTTGTCATCACTCCAGGTCCATTCCTTATTGACTTGGTTGATCACAAGTAGCGAGTCACCTACGACTCGAATCTGATGTATTTCTAGAGCAATGGCTATTCGTAGACTGAGTAGCATAGTTTCATACTCAACAACATTATTTGATGTCGAGAAGAGTATTTGAAGGATATATTTGAACTTCTTACCTTTTTAGGAGGTAAGCACAACTCTAGCTTGTCTCACCCAAATTTTAGGGGCATCAAAACCTGAGCACGAACTTCACTAAGTGTGCTAGGATCAAGTCTCACACATATGATGACCCATGGTATAGAAATGAATGTCACATCATTATTATATAATGGATTTCTGTACAAAATAGATAAATAATTACATCATACGAAGACAATGATCCAGCAACCCAAAGTTGACTAGGAGACGACTGTGTAGACCACTCACGAACTCATCACAACATCCTTCATGCGTCTCATCCTGTGGTACCTGTTCTTGACTCGGGGGATGTGAATACAACAAGGGTGAGCTCGCATACGATCATCGCTCAACAAGTTGTTGGGAATAATGTGTATGAACTCACCAAATGTGGGAGCTCATGTGAAGTGCAAGGCTTACCTAAAGAGATGGTTAAAGCTGAGCATTACTTTTAGAGTTGGTCAAAATTTTATTAGCAGTTACTAAGTATATGTAAGGCCCAAAAAATCGTATAAGAAAAAAAAATATAATATATTAATAATAAAATAAATAAAGAAATAAAATAGTAAATTCAGATATCTCCATTTATACCTGAGTGACATCCCAAACTATACTTGAGTGTTGAAAATTAAGAACTGAATTTTTGTAAACCAAGAATTATTTTAGAAAAGAAGTAATCAAGAGAAGAGGGGAGGAAAGAAAGCATTATATACAAAACAAATTACATATATAAATAAATAAACCTTTCTCATAATGGTATTCGAATTTGTGTATTTTATCTGAGTAAGAATTTGGCAACACATATTTCAATGTGAATTTGAAATCCAAAACAAAGAGAAAGAAAAACAGAATATAAAATTTTAGAGGTACTTAACTATTTTATTAAATAAATAATATGGTAAATAGTTTACAAGAATTATTCCTTTCATGAGTTATAGTGGGAGAATATGTAGTCTTAAGAGAGAAAGATTTAATTGAAGTTTAAATCTAAAACATGAATCAAACTTGAGAATTGAAATGGGAATACAAAAAAAGAAGAAGAGAAGCACTACCTGGAGCCTGGGCCGAAATCCTCTGCGGTCGGCCCAAATCAATTCCCACCGTGGGCACTATTCTTTTCTTCTCTCAACTTCCCAATTCCAGCCCATTCCCTATGCTCGGCCCACGTCGCTTGCACCCGCGCTCCACCACGCATCAGCCTCCACGCGAGCGCGCGCGTGTACCTGTGCTAGCATGTGGACCCTACCGGCAGATGCATAGCCACCCACACCTGCAACCCTGTGCCACTTCCGTGTGGGCCCCCATGGTTAGCTCCATCCCCACCAACGGAGCGCAGCCGATTCCTTCGTCGTGAATCTCACTCCCGGCTGATGCGACTTCAACAAATCCCCCAGGTCTGCCTCTTGCACGTGCCTGCTATTCCGTCTTCCCCCGCTGACTGGTGGGCCCACGACCGCAGCCCTATGGATCTTCTTCCTTGATTCCTCACGACGGTAACGACCCGCCCGGGCTGCCCGCCGACCTTCGCGCTAGCTGGGTTTCGTAACCCTTCTCTACCCTGCGCCTATAATACCCGAGCAGTCGTTCCCCTTCTCCTCTCTGTTCGTCCCATCAATTACGCCGCCGCTAGTGTGCATCGATTGGGAGAACGTCGGGAGGAAGCGCCATCGCTGTAGATCCCACTCGCTGCGAATTCTTCGTCCTAGAAGCGTACCTGGGTAACCGCGGAAGCCTCGTGGAAGTACTCCGGCACTCGACTGCGTGAAAACTCCTGTGGACACCTCGGAATTTCCTCGCCGAACTCGGTTGTCGTCGCCATCGTCGCTTGGCGCCATGGACCGACTTCAACTCACGACCAGAGGCGGTAAAGACCCTCCCCTGTTGTTCATATTGGCATGCGCTTCGTGTAGCATGTTTTGGTTTGGGTCGGGGGGCGCCGGAATGGCTTGTGGGTGCTACTCCGGCGATGCGCCGCCGTGTCCGCGTTTGCGCCACCGCGCGCGGTCGTGTGGCTGTGGGATTGGGGAGTCGCCCTGTGAACGACATATCCGGGCCGTCCGGTTGTGAGGGTGCGGCTACGATTAGACGATGCACTCCGTCGTCTGATTAGAATCAGGACTGTTGATTTCGGATCCGGTGATCGGGAGAGCGTACCGATTCATTTAATGGCCAGTCTAATCTGCGCCCTCGACTTTGGATCCGACGATCGGAAAACCCCATACCCCTTCAGTCGTGATCCACTTGCAAAAGAGCCCTCCGCTTTTGAGGTATTCAACCCGCCGTCCAGTAGGGTTGCAGTCTGAGTCTTGTGGAAAATTATAGATGAGCCCCTGTCTTTTCTAGAATTTGGCGCGCAGTCCAGAAGCATAGGAAAATTCAGAAATTCAATTAGAAAATGATTTTTAGTGTTGAAATAATTCTAGAAATTTATTTAATTCATAGAAAATTCATTCTAGCTCCAAATCAATTCATTTTAGTTCCTATAATTTTGTAATATTATTGTTTATCATTTAGTACCACTGTTTTGACATAAAAGTCACATTAAAATTTATATCCTATTTAATCTCATACAAAACACATAGAATATTTAGAAATTCATAACTTAAAATCTATAATTCTGATTTGATCCGTTTCAGTTGCGTTAGCATCGTATGAATATATACTATGCAATAACAATATTTATTACACCATATCTCATTATTTTACGATTAGATCTTTACTTAACTCATATTGGTTAGTATTGTTAATATGCTCATCATTATCTACCAAAATATAATTTATGGTAAATTCATAACTTAGATTAAAGTTGAGATAATTATTTATAGAATAACCTCTCATATGATTTATATTAACCAATTTATAATATAGTTTAATATTTTAATCACATAAATCCTCTATAAAATCATAACTCCTTAACCGTAACTCCGATTTTAGTGGTTCTCTTTCCCACGATCTAGTAGCAATGCATAGATCATTATTATGTAGTTTGTACTTATGTTTGGTGATGTTAATTTTATCTGTACCATGTTTGTTTGTATTGCTACGGCTAGCAGCAAGGTTACGAGTCACCTGAAGATCACCCTGGTAACTGGAATCTCAAGTGCCAGGCAAGTTGTGCCCTTGATCCACTTTTGTTGCCCAATAATGTTTATTATTATCACTTATTAATGCATAAGTTTAATTTTAATGGGACCCAATAGGTCACCCTAGACTGTTTATCTTTTTACCTTGTTTACCCCTGAATCATTGGGTAGTTATGCTATTGCTTACACGATTTTTGGGTTAATATTTCATTATATCCATGTTCCTATTATTCTATTATGTTATTTATGTTCATGATAAGATTATTATGTTAATGGGAACATGGAGAACCACCCGGGAAAATAGTGCTACCACAAGGGTTTAATGGGATGCCCTTGGCTGATTAATTAGGAAAGCTAGTGGATGACTACCTTACCCGAAAGGGGCAAGGGCAGTAGGGGAGTGGTCAGTGTAGGGAGGTCATTGGGTTGATTTTGCTGCGATGGTGGTCATGTGAGGGATTTCTGCAATGGAGCTTCCTATAAACCGTAGCGGGTTTTCTGAAGCTAGTGGAACTTTGTAAAGGCCTCATAGTGTTACCCTGTCTCACTTCCTTGGTAGAGGTGTATGGGATTCATGACCCCTTGGCATATGGGTAACATGACTTGTGGGTAAAGATGTGCAACCTCTGCTGAAAGTCGCCTAGAGGGGGGTGAATAGGGCGAAACTGAAATTTACAAATATAAACACAACTACGAGATGGGTTAGCGTTAGAAATAATAATGAGTCCTAGAGAGAGGGCGCAAAACAAATCGTGAGCAAATGCGGAGTGAGACACGATGATTTGTTTTACCGAGGTTCGGTTCTCGCAAACCTACTCCCCGTTGAGGAGGCCATGAAGGCCGGGTCTTTTTCAACCCTTTCCCTCTCTCAAACGGTCCCTCGGGCCGAGTGAGCTTCTCTTCTCAAATCAACCCGGGAATAAAACTTCCCCCGCAAGGACCACCACACAATTGGTGTCTCTTGCCTTGGTTACAAATGAGTTTATGATCACAAGAACAAATGAGAAAGAAAGAAGCAATCCAAGCGCAAGAGCTCAAAAGAACACGACAAATCTCTCTCGCTAATCACTAAAGCTTTGTGTGGAATTGGAGAGGATTTGATCACTTGAGTGTGTCTAGAATTGAATGCCTAGCTCTTGTAAGTGGTTGAGAAGTGGAAAACTTGGATGACTTGAATGTGGGGTGGTTGGGGGTATTTATAGCCCCAACCACCAAACTAGCCGTTTGGTGAGGCTGTCTGTTCGATGGCGCACCGGACAGTCCGGTGCACACCGGACATGTCCGGTGCGACAACCACGTCACCAAAAGCCGTTGGGTTCGACCGTTGGAGCTCTGTCTTCTGGGCCCGCCTGGATGTCCGGTGGCGCACCGGACATGCACTGTAGATTGTCCGGTGCGCCAGTATGGGCGTGCCTGACCTCTGCGCGTGCAGCGCGCGCATTTAATGCGCCGCAGGTAGCCGTTGGCGCCGAAATAGCCGTTGCCCCGTCGTTACACCGGACAGTCCGGTGTACACCGGACAGTCCGGTGAATTTTAGCGGAGCAGCTATAATGAATTCCTGAGGCTGGCGAGTTCCGGAGGCCACCCTTCCTTGGAGCACCGGACATGTCCGGTGGCACACCGGACAGTCCGGTGCGCCAGACCAGAGGTGCCTTCGGTTGTCCCTTGCTCCTTTGTTTGAACCCAATACTTGGTCTTTTTATTGGCTAAGTGTGAACCTTTGTCACCTGTATAACTTATACACTAGAGCAAACTAGTTAGTCCAATTATTTGTGTTGGGCAATTCAACCACCAAAATTAGTATAGGAAATAGGTGTAAGCCTAATTCCCTTTCGTCTGCAGAGTGTAAAACTGGTATACTAGCCGTGCTCATGGTCATGAGCGGCTCGGACACTCACATGATTAATTTATGGAACCTAAACTCAATTTGTCATTTCATTGCATTAGGATTATTTTGTTATTACTTATTTATTATGTTTTGGTATTTACTTACACTTAGTAACTGCTAATAAAACTTTGACCAACTTATAAAAGCAATGCTCAGCTTCAACCTTTATTTTGTTGATCAGCCTTACACTTTACATGAACTCCCACCTTTGGTGAGTTCATGCCACATTATTTCCCACAACTTGTTGAGCGATGAACATGTGTGAGCTCACCCTTGCTGTCTCACACCCCCCCACAGGTCAAGGGCAGGTACCACAGGATGAGGCATATGGAGGATGTTGTGTTGTGTTTGTGAGAGGTCTAGGTCATCGTCTCCTAGTTGACTTTCTGGCGCTAAGGACGGATTTTAGATCCTGTTATATTTATCTTTTATTTCGTAAGACTTCTGCTATGTAATAAGTACTCTGATGTTATTATGACATTTATCTCTATACACTCTGTTATTATATATGTTGTCTTCTTTGGCGCATGTATGAGATGTACCCTGCTTTGTCCCTTAAAACAGGGTGTTACAGTATAAGTAGATACCAACCCAATTAAATAAAGGATCACAATTGATAATAACACCCGCGATGCAATTCATATGACAGATTAAATATAGTTCCATAAATTAATCATGCGAGAGTCCTGAGTCGCTCTTGACCGTGAGCATGGCTGATATACCAGTTTTACACTCTGCGGAGGTTGCGCATCTTTACCCACAAGTCATGTTATCCATTTGCCACGGGGTTGATCGGACCCCATACACCTCTACTGAGGAAGCGAGGCAGGGTAGCACTACGAGGCCTTTCCAAAGTTCCACTAGTTCGAGAAAACCTACTACGGATTCAAGACAAAGGAAGCATAGGAATCCCTCATCCGAAAAGCTTAACAGACAGTTCGACCGGAGGACCTCCCTATACTATAGCAGTGATGCCTCCCCTTTTGCCCCTTCCGGGTAAGGTAATCTCTCCCTAGCTTTCCTAATTACTTGGCCAAGGGTGTCTCATTCCACCCTTGTGGTAGCACTGTTTACTCAAGTTAAGCTCCATGTTCAAATTAACACAATGATCTTGTCATGAACAATAATTACATCAACAACATAATTGGAGCATGATCATTATAAAACATTAATTTCCCAAAACTAGGTAGAGCAATAGCAAATCTACCCAATAGTTCGTCTGTTTGCATGGTGGGGGATAAACAATTCTAGGGAAACCAATTAGGTCCCATCAAATTAACCTGAGCATGTCACAGTTATTAACAGGAACATTATTAGGTATGATCAAGGGCACAACTTGCCTTAGATTCGAGATTCCCAGGTACCAACTTAGTCGTCAAGTGACTCCTAACCTCACTGCTAATTGTAGCAATACAAACAAACATGGTATATACAAAATTAACATCACACCAAACATAAGAACAAACTACATAGTAATGACCTACGCGTTGTAACGAGAACCTAGGATCGAGAACCAATAAATTCGGAGTTACGGTTATAAATTTATGATTTTCTGAAGATTTAAGTGTCTACAATAAAAAAGGAGGTACAAGATTTTAATCATAGGTTTCATGGTAATACAAAGTTACTAGATGATAAACAATATTAATGTGAGACTAATGCAACTGGAATGGAACAAAAAGGAGTTAAAATGAATTACTTGTGAATTAAACAACATTCTGGAATTATTTTGATACTAGAAATCATTTTTCTATATTAATTACTGGATTTATTTAAGTCCTGGGTTGCGGGTACTATTTACCAGAAGTTCAGGGTCAAAACTATAAATTCTAGGGACATGTTCGTATTTATTTTCCATAACCAGAGGATGGCGGGTTGATTTATACAAATTCGGAGGACTCTTTTGCAAAAAAGGTCATGGCAAAGGGGTATTGACTATCACCGACCGTTGGATCACAATTCTATAGTCAGGAGTAGGTTCATAAACATCCAAACCGGTACGACATCTAGGCGCTTGGATCTACCATCAACGGACCGGATTCTAAACAGCGGAGGTATTCGCACATCCATCCGATCATGGATCCATGGTCTCGATCATACAGGGCAAACCGGTAACCAGCGCTTCTAATCTCGATCACCCATTAGCCAATCAACGGCCGAGCGTTATCCTTTTCCCCTCATCGGAGCATGGTGGTGTACCCATGCCTACGACGGAGATTTCCCTAGAGCAACCCAATCTTGCGCCAGGGTGCTTCCCCACCCATGCTAGCTAGTGCAATACGAAGCCAGGGAAACCACGAGGACAGGGACGGGTAATTTACCGGAGATCACGGCATAGAGACACCTAGCCACAGCGTGGCACGACCCGCAGTGGAGGAGGAGCGACGACGAGAAGTTGGTGGCGCCCCGGTGTACCATTGTTCAAATCCAACACGTATACATTTTCTATGTGGTCGGGAGATCACTTGGAGCCATTCCCACCATGACCCAATGATCCACCCACCAGCGGCTCCCTGTGGTGTTCGGTGAAGGTCGGTAAGGGTTTTCGCGGGTCTTGAAGATCCTCCCAGGCTATGGTGGCTTTTAGGGCTTCGGTTTTGTGGGTGATGGGAGGTTGTGGCTTCATCATTTATATCCCTGCCAGGGGCAAGACCGGCACGGATCTCGGGTTCCATTGGTTTCAGCCGAGGTATAACAAACTTGGTGGAGCTTGGAGATCTGGTTTAGGAAGGGGGTAGGTCTGCCAAGTGGTGTCCACCCATTGGAAGGGACGAGAGATGTGAGCGGCTTCACCATTATACCCTTAGTGAGGGGAAATCGCTAAATAAATGTGTGCGCATGCTGTGGCTCGTGTTCGTCGCGAGGAAGAAGACGGGCCTGTGGGCATGGCCCCATGCGTCGGCGTCACAGGCTCCCCACGCGATAGCACAGTTATCAGACATAGCGGAGCGGCCCCAGCGATTAGTGAGGCAAGTGCGATGCGCGCGGTGACGCGAGCCGCTGGCCAGTGCCCCCCCCCCCCCCCCCGTGCATTCGACTGGGCTGAGGCATGGGTCCCAGTTGTCAGTGTGTGGCTGAGGTAGAATGGGCCGACGAAGTGAATTCAGCCCATGAGACATTTAATCTTTTCTTTTCCCTTTTTCCTTTTTCTTTTCCTTTTTCTTTTCTATTCTCTTTTCAACTCAAATTCAAGTTTAAGTTTGACAGATCTAAATGCACAAACAATAAAAATCCTAGCATGATGCAAGGTTTATTTTAATTTATTATTTATTACTTGTTTTATCAATTTATGTTGACCCATCTAAAGATAGTATTGAAGAATGGAGTATTCACTCAAAACCAATAGTTTGGAAATCACACCTTTTGTGTTTGGAGTTCAAAATTTTAATTTCCAGTTTCCAATCAAAATTTTGAGCCATTAAAATCTAGAATTATCATTCCTTTTTATTCTAGTAGAAGATAATGTGAAATTCCTATCATGAATTATTTTAATCCACATACTTTAAAGAGTGCTCTAAATACATAGCTTATAAAGGAAGTAATAGGTTGCATAATTATAAAGGGAGTAGTTTAACCATTTTAAGCAAATTAAATTCCCCTTATCTTTCTTTTCCTTAATTGAGTATGCACAAAGAAAAGGAAATCAAATACTTCCCAAAACACTAGCATATAAGTATATTTATTCATTTATCCTATTATTTTTCTCTTACATAGATTTTAAGCTTTACATAGCTCCTTCTCTAGTCAGTTCTTCTGATTCGTTGAAGTTGATGGTCCAATAATCTAAAGGATTTGACTCGAATGATATCTATATCTCTGTCCATTTAGCCACAAAGTCATTGAGAGCATGACCATTGATAGCTGTTATTGGCTTGAAGACAATGTCATATACTCTGAGTTCAATGGCTCATTTGGCAATTATACTTGTGGCATCCTTATTGTGTAGTAAGTACTTCACTTAGGGTTGAAGATGTGTGTACTTCTATTCGATGTGCTTGAAAGTAATGCACTTACTTGTGGGAAGTAATGAACAAAGCCTAAGCCATCTTTATGATATGAAGGTACTTTAGTTTGGATTCATTAAGTGCCTCTAAGATGAAGTAGATTAGAAAGTGGCTAGTTGAGTACTATTAGGACTTTGCAGTTAATAACTAAGGATGTGCTGACCACAAGAGTTGTGGACGAGATGTATAACTAGAGTTTCTCTCCTAATATGGGGGCAACCAGCACTAGAGGATTCGTAAGGTATTTATAAGTTCGTTCAGAGCCTCGTGGGCTTTGCTAGTCCATACAAAATGGTCTTGCTTTATAGCAACTTGAAGAATGGCAACCTTGAATATCGAGTCGAGATATGAATCTCTTTAGTGAGGCCATGCATCCAGTCAACTGCTGGATAACGCGAAGGCAACTAAGAGGTTCCATCCTTCGAATTGTAGCAACCTTTTCTGGTTTGGACTCAATTCCTCTATGTGAAACAAAATAGCCTAGCAGTTTATGAGATGGCACACCAAAGGTGCACTTGTGAGGATTCAACTTAATACTAAAGTTTCTCAGACTTTCAAAAGTTTCTGGTAAGTCAGATATTAGGTCTTTCTCGACCCTGGTCTTGATTATGACATCATCAACATATGCCTCTACATTTTGTTGTAGCTAATATATGCTAGTCACTTCTTAATTCCCCTCTGGTATGTAGCTCCATGTTTTTCATCCCAAATGGCATGGTGGTGTAACAATACACTCTGAACGGGGTGATGAATGAAGTCTTGATTTGGTCCTCTTTTTAACATGATTTGATGATAATTGGTGTATCAGTCCAAAAAAAGAGAGTAAGTCATAGCTAAATGTGAGTCCACAATTTGATGGATCCTTGGCAAAGAGAATGGATCTTGTAGGCAATCCTTATTTAGATCAGTATAATCAACACACATGCTCCATTTTTTATTTTTCTTTTGAATGAGTACAAGGTTTGCTACCCACTCGGTG
The DNA here is from genome assembly GCF_902167145.1 of Zea mays. NCBI lineage: Eukaryota > Viridiplantae > Streptophyta > Magnoliopsida > Poales > Poaceae > Zea > Zea mays. The sequence goes on along the minus strand of NC_050098.1, from coordinate 27,957,076 downwards.
TGCAATACTTCTCTTATAAAAACAACTTATAGGAGCCAAGTTATCTCTTTTTTATTACTTCTCGCCTATCCTCTATGAAGTGGCACAACCTTTGCTTGACGGGTTTTGAGGTAGGGCTTACATTAAGTGTATGCTCGACTAGTTCCCTCAGGACTCTTAACATGTTAGAGGATTTCCATGCAAATATATCTCAGTTGTCCAACACGAAACAAGTGAGCACAAGTTCATATTTTAGATCTAGGGTGGTCCCAATGTGAGTGACCTTAGTGGTGTTGATTGGGTCCAACTAGATTTTTATGCTAAGGAAGGACTCACCTTGCAGGTTTGTTATCCTCTTTGGTGGGAAAACAGGTCCTCCACCATTCCTCGACCTAAAGGGTGTACCATGAGGGCGGCATTTAGGTTGTCGCACTCGACCCATATCATTGGGTCCAACAAGACATGGATGGAGCACTTTCAACACGCCAAGCAAGTGTTCCTACTACTCGAACAACACAAGCTAGCGTTGATCTATGGCCTATCGTGGTCACTCATCTCGACAAAGGGTGTTGTCTTGGACCCTTACAAGGTCGGTGCCATCAAAGCATGGCCACCACCCAAATCACTACGATCCTAAGAGGGTTCCTTGTCCTTATAGGCTATTACTAGAAATTCATCATCGACTACAACTAGGTTGTAGCACCATTGACGACCTTGATGAAACACATGGAGTTACATTGGATAGACTAAGCAGAGGAGGTCTTCAAGCATCTCAAATAGGCCCTAATAACCACCCCTTGTTATAGATGCTAGACTTTAGTGCCGCTTCATTATCGATAGCTACACATCAGGCATAGGGTTCCATGCGATGCTGCATGATCATAGTGATAGACCGCTTACCTGCAATGATGACTGGTGCCGAAATTCGTCAACAGATAGATGGGCTCATGGCCAATCCAGAAGGTGGTTTTGTGGGCAATGGTGAGCAACATATGTGGACACATAAGTTGGGCTTGACTTGGCTCCTCTATTATGACGACCTGCTCTTAGGCTCAGGAGTGGCCAATGGCTTTGCTTATAGGGTCAGGAAATATTCTGGGTGTGACGTCAATGGATATCGTATTCGCACAACAATCTGCGACCAAATTCGGGCCAATCGAAAAACAACATGTTCTAGAGTCTTTACACCTAGGCTTGACGAGGTTGAGTATTTTGGATGAATCGAAGAAATATATGAACTCAATTTTCATGGTTCCAAACCTCTTATTTCAGTGATATTCAAATGTCATTGGTTTGACCCTGAAGTGATGAGACAGACACATTCTAATCTTGGGATAGTCGAAATTCGATAGGATTTCACCTTACCAGGAGTCGATGTCTATATCGTGGCCCAATAGGCCACATAAGTGTATTATCTCCTATATGTGTGCCAAACAAAAGAACATCTTAAGGCTTGTGATGTTGTGTATAAGGTATCACCACACGGTAGATTACCTGTTCCAAACAATGAAGATTATAACTTAGACCCGGATAAATATGATGGAGAGTTCTTCCAAGAAGATGAGCTAGACAGGCGATTGGAGATAGACTTAACCGAAGCTATCGGGATGGAAGTAGATATTGAAATGGTTGTTGACGATGAGGATGATGAGGTGCAAAATGAGAATTACTTAGAAATACTTGAAGGCAATGACATTAATGATGAACTTGTGCCTTCAGATGGTGTTGACTATGAAATGGTTGATAGTGATGATGAGACTTTTGATCCGGCTAACCCCGACACATATAAAGATTATTTTTAATCGATGTAATGCTATATTTTTTTATTTTGCACATGTTTCTAAATGCATCTTTTTTATATGTGCTTATTTGCTTACTCTTAATTACAGGTTGTTGGACAAATATGGTGGGTGGTGGGATGAGGACAAGGAGGGGGAGGAGGAGCACCCGTAGGATGGCGGAGAAGGCACGGTAGGACGACGATGTCTAGCAGCAGGTGGACCAGCAGGCCGCTGTCAATGCGGCGCAGAAGGACGCCGACGCCGCTCAGCAGGATGCCTCAGGTTCTAGTGCCTCAGGTTCAAGGAACGTCTACTTGCGAGGTCCCGCGAGTCTCCCTCAGTGTCCCATACTTTATGACAGGCGGCCGCTGATTCGGTCGGATGGGAAGAGGCATGTAACTTTAGATGTTCTTGCTGCTTGTTCATATTATGTGTTCAAATTCTTAATATAAACTAATACTTTTTATTTATCACTTGGACATGTCTTGAAAGGTTGTGGAGAATGTAGGGGGTCATGGCCACAACCCCAATGGCTTCCTTGGCCTTCTATGCAGGGAACACTTCCCTGGACTGGTTGAGCACACCGGAGTGACGGGCCCAGCCTACACCTTCGACCACTACGCCGTCACCCCTGATGCAGTAGATTGGGACGATAGGGAATTCAACAACAAGGCGGAGCAGGTGAAGCAAGAGTTGTGGGTAAGTCTTCCTATATAATAAAATATGTTGTATTCGTTGCACATTCTTGAAATAATGTATGAATACATTGTCTTTGTATGTAGGATTTCTTTATATTTGAGTCTGGATACGAGGCTAGGGCGGATGTGGTGGCCACCACAAGCTGTAAGAAGCTCATCGTGGACATGCACTTTGAGGCGCAAATCTAGGCCATCATCAGCTACTACGGCTCCGTCCTTGGGGAGAAGGTGACCAAGCATGACGCCCGAACCATGTCGTTGACTAGGGACCAGTACTTGCAGGTAAATACATCACTTTAATATTCATGACAAAATTTGGTTAATTTTATCTTCTGATATGCAGTGTACTTGTTTTACTTTGTAGATGATTCCTTGTTGGTGTGTAGTGCATCCTCAGTGTTGGGAGCACATGGTGGATAGGTGGTGCTTGCCTGAGTGGGATGAGACGTACAACGCTAGCCGGGAACACGTCTGATGATGCAAGGTCCCTCGCACCACCAAGGCAGTCGGAACCTCGGCAAATATGAAGAAGCATGGGTACGCCTTCTTTTTTATTTAGGTATATAACAATGGATTAGATATTATTTCTAACTATCTCGTTGGTTTTCTTGTAGTCGGCGCACATGGTGGCCAGCCTTGCTCCATCTTCTCGGCTTATGCTATGGCCCACAAGGGCAAGGTGACGTCCGACGTCACCTACAACCCGGATGACGGGCCCGAGGCGTATAGCAACCCTGCCGTCTACAACCACCTAAGTGAGTACACTGCCATGGCACAGGAGGTCCATGGGCCATATTACGATCCGAGGACATCGATGGAGATGTCCTCATGAGGGTTGGAGGAGGCAAGAGGCATGGACGGTACTGGATTGTCGACGGGGCAATTGACTCGTCGTCCACTCCCACTCTGTCTCAGGTACGAGCAATGAGCACGAGCTCGAGCCCAACCATACGACCTCGGTAGGATAGCTCACATCATCGCATACAGCAACTCCAGGTTAGTGCTTCTGTAACTCGTCATTCCTTTGCCGAGTGTCACAATGTCACTCGGTAAGCGCTCGGCACAGACTCCATCGCCGTAACCTGGCGCCGTGACGGCGACTTTTCTTTGCCGAGTACCGAGTGACACTCGGCAAAGTCTTTACCGAATGCCCGATAAAAAGTAATCGACATAGAAGCCATTGCTGATGTATAGTTCGCTGAGTCTTCTTTGTCGAGTGTCACACTCGGCAAAGGCTTTATCGAATGTTTTCCACACTCTGCAAAGCAGAAGTTTCCGGTAGTGCAAGGAGGTGTAGTGTAGTGATTCCTTGTTGTAATGTATCAACACGAGGTGGAGAGAACTGTAGGCTTGGCGTTGGGCTTAGCGATGGACCTTAACAATGGGATGTAGAGAAGCAGCATGATCAGTCGCTAAAGGTATCTGCACGGTTAGTTGTTGGGGTTCGACACTAGGAATACACGTAGAGATGGCAACGGGTATAAACCTGCCGGGTTTTGCTATCCCAAACTCGTACCCGTGAAAAATATTTACGCCCATTAAAAAACCCGTACCCATGACGGGTTTGAAATTTTGCCCAAACCCGTACCCATCGGGTTTGCGGGTACCCACGGGTTACCCGCGGGTTTTTATCTCTAATATGCTTATTCTTTTTATAGTCAATAAGTATCGTAATGATTAATGAGATCATGGTCCAAAATTTATGTAATGAACAACGAGTTCATGATTTGGTATAAAAAATATTAGTACAGAGAATTAAATACAAATAATAAGTTATATAATCAAGTTACCTTGCACTAAATTATACATTCACCACATATATAACGCTAGTAATAACTATAATAGCAAGCAAGCAACACTATCACCAACTACTTATACATTCACTATTTGATAAAAATTAGGAAGTAAAATAGGTAGATAACAAGTTTGTTGTTTATTTATAAAATAAAATGATAATATGCATTAGGTTTGGTCGGGTTTAAAAAACCCACGGGTTCACGGGTTTGGGTACTATAGGAACAAACCCGTACCCATGAACCCGCCGGGTATACATTTATGCCCATTAACAAACCCATGGGTATGAAAATTGACCCAAACCCGTACCCTAATGGGGTAAAAACCCATCGGGTTTCGGGTACCCGTTGCCATCTCTAAATACACGGATAGAGTTTTTTGGACTTCGAGTCAAATCTTAAGGTGGGTTTGGGGACATCCGGTCCACCGTACCCTTTAGATCCACCTATGTAGACCTCTCGAGGAACAAGCTCAACAACTAGATCATGCCCTAACTCTACAACAACTTTCTCAAGGACTCGTTCCCCTAGAACTCTAGCCTCTGCTATTGCTCCATGTTCTTATTAGAGGAGATTGTTGGTGATCTGCTGAAACATCTGTCCTAATTATTAGTCATGGTAATCATCAATACTACCCATGTCAGAGATAAAGTAGTGAGCTGTTGGAGATGCATTGACACCGTACCCACTACTCGGACTAGTGCATGCATCAACTGAAGGATGAAATTATACATTCTCTGGTGCTGGTCATCTTCTTGCCCGCGTACGTCAATCCCAGAGACCCAGACGACGACTTGGTCAAAAAATAGAAGCTGGTCGGCATAGACAGTGACTGCAGTCTGCAGAGTCTAGTTGCCTTTGACTGGATTTTCTGTTGCTCGCAAGTTGCACTCCTTATAGCACTCCATATAAATAAGGTTATAATCCTCCCTATGTAAGAAGCCAAACGATTTAAAATTCAACTAAAGTTACATAAAAAGTATTAACATTTATATCTTACAAAAATAAGTACCATAAATTAATTATAAAATGTATTTTTTATTATAAATATTAATATTATTTAATATACGTTTGATTAAAATTAAGCTAGTTTTACGTGCAAAAATCCTACCCTATAGTTGCTTTCTTGTGTGAACGGAGTACTACGGTATAACGTAGACTTTGACGAGCACTCTATGTCCTGCACCGTACCATCACCATCAGTGGTCACCATGGTCCAATGGATTGAATTGAAATGCTACAGAAGTCGATAGAAATTGTCCTGGACCGTACCAATTAGTGGTCACCATGGTGGCATGGTCCAATGGAGTTGACTTGCAGCGCCTACAAAACTCCATAGACCATGCTAATCTTTCCCATATAAAAAGACGATTAAGACTTGGAGCAAGACAGAGCAGCCGAAGAAGGGAAGGAGGCCGGGTAACATCCCCCTACACAGGGCCACTATTGTTAATACTAGCTAGGTTTATTACCATGGTGATGAAGAAGTTACTCTCTTCCCTACCAGCGATGGTAGCGATCATGCTGGCCATCGCCATGCTCTTTTGCTCCGTCGTCGTCGTCCACTCCTCGGAGGTCAAACAAGCAAACGGTATGCACAGCTAACTTGCTACTCTCTGATCAAGTGCACGTCCTTGGTTTGCGCAGTGAAATTGCTAAGTTCCTGATGATGACGATGGAGCCATGTATGCAGATGCAACTAGAGCTCATCTGGAGGGAAGCCATCAGGGCGTACCGCCACCGGCGCCGCAGGGCGGCCGTGTGCATGCATACGGCGATGTCCCGCCGCCGCCACAGCTGAGCAGCCTCTCGAACAGCACCCGCACTGGAAGAACAGACCGACTGGGTGGTGACATCAATAGTTATGTTACCGATCGCCATGTTTAGGTTTAGCCAGGTTTAGCCCCACCATGCATGAACCCATGATGTGTTTGGGCTTGGTTGGACCAATCATCTATCTATCTACACTAGTAGAGATATGGTTTTAAGGCTTGTTTGGATCCTTGTGGCACAGTTTTTCAGTTAATTTTAGTACCTTAACCTCCAAACAGGTCCGAAGGACTGCAAACTGTTTGCTCATTAGACATTTGACCTTGCTAATAGGTGCTAATAGATCGTATAAAGAGAAAAAGATATCTATTAAGTCTCCAACCATATCCTGAGTAATTTTTGCTAGCTAATTATTTGTCGGATGATTATCAGACACTGACAAACAATAAGCGAGAAGGATCCACACATGGGCCTTAGCCCGGATTAAAATTAAACCAACTCCCTGTTTGGGTCCTTGGAATTGAATTCTATTCTAACAATAGTAATTTAGGCAAAAAAAAACAATCAAGCTAATATAGTTCTATGCGAAAAATATTTATATACTATTATTAGCATTATGTGGGAGATATTAATTTGCTACATTTTTATTATAGATGAGTGAGAAGAAGAGCACATTATAAGTTGCAGAGTAGAAACATATTCCGTTGATACATAAAATCATTTCACATGCTCCACCCGATGAATTTAAGATAGGCTTATGTCCGAGCTTTGGAAAGTGGTGGAATGTTAAATTCCAAACCAAATAGACTATTTTATTATGTAAATTTCAATCCCTCCAAAATGAATAGATTCAAACGACCGTAAACATAATCTACCAACCGGGACAAAAAGACCTTTGATATCCATGAAATTTAGACCCGAGATAAATATTCATATTATTAGTTCTGGCCCTAACATATGAGCAAGAATGAAGATGTGAATCAAATTTTATTTCTCTACTAGCGCTTTATCTATCTATCTATCTATCTATCTATCTATGTCTCTATCTATCTATCTATTAGTCACCTATTAAGGCCCATGCAAGTAACCATAAGATACAACACAATTAAATCGATAATATTTTCTCCCATTGTCATTGAATGCAAAGGAGTCAATGGAAGAAGGATAAAAACAATTAAGGACATAGGGATGAATGAATGAAACATGAAGATAAGTAATTGAGAAAACAAGTTCTAGATCATTTGTCTCATTATCATATAGATTCAATTATAAAGTTACTTTTGGAGCAAATGTGAGATGCCCGATGTTGAATACACGAAGAGTGCTTTAGATGCTAAGCACTTCGAAGGTAGCAACGATACGTGAATTGATAGAGTGATCCCCTATACATTAGCATTGTCCACCTATTTATATAGGCATGATGTTATACATCATCGTACAAAATTACACCAATACCACAACTCCTATTACAGAGCCTATGAAATCCAAGATTGGTGTTTCTAACTTTTCTCCCACGAAATGTGTCATGTACGTCTCTTTTGTATTCCTTCGTCTTCTTGTCGGAAACTTCATCCAAGTGTTAGCTCTAAAGTCAGGCTTCGACGATGTGTCAGTGCCATGATTATATTCATCCTTAACGACGAAGTTGTTCTCTCTCCCTTGGGCTTACTAAAGCCTCCAACGAAAGATTGCATTCGTCCCTGAAACAGACTTAAAACAGTAGAACCCATTGCTTTGAGGACCTTCAGCAAAGTCTTCTCCCCAACACTATATGTAACTAAAACTTGAGCATGGCATCATAAACATTGGCATTGCATATGTTTGACACACCTAGAGTGCATTCACTAGGTAAAAATTTCAAACAAGTTGTATTGTTATAGCATTTTGCAAATAAAACCCCGGATAGGGAACTTAACCCTAAATAGGGATTAAAGGGGTAAAACATAACCCAAATTGAGAAAACCCAAAAACTTTAGGGGAATAGTCATAAAATGTTCCCAAGAATGAAACTGAATCACATTTATACCCCTGAGACACCAAAAACCCCCATTGGAACCCTGGAAAACCCTAAATCCAAAACCTAGGGGCCTATGTGCAAAAACAGTGCACATTTGGACTAAAGTGTCAAAAGTACTATGTTTAAGCATATAAAGTCACATGGTTCACATTTAGGAAGATTTACAAGCCAAACCCTAAGTTTTGGATTCATTTGCAAAAAGGACCCCAATTGAGATTTCACTCTAAGTCTGAATTTCAGATTTGTGGGCTCAACTTTTGAGCCTTGTAACTTTCAAACTCTAGGGTCTTTGTCCTATGTCACCACATCAAAGTTGTAGACCAATCATAGGAGAACAACTTTGCTTAAGAATGTGAGCTCAGTTGTTAAGAAGAATTTAGAGATAATTAAGTCTAAAGTTGGACTGTCAGGTTACTAAGGTCTGAATTTTCAGACAGACAGTGCAATCACTACGACTTTGAGCATAAATTCAACTATGGTCCAGCAAGAATCTGCCCATGGCTGCTGTGACAAACTTGTAGCTGATCTATAGCTCTACAATTTTGCTGCAGAGCATGGAGTATGTTACCATTGAAAATTGAGAGAAAATCATGCTCCAAGTCGCTCTGTCAGTTCATCTGATGGGTGCTCTCCATGGTACAGTATTTCGATGGATCAGATCGCCAGCGCGACTGTCCTCACCGCTGATGACTTGCTGCCGCGATTCGTGCCATTGCCGTCGCGATTTGTGCTCGGCTGGTTTGGATAACGCTCAGGGTCACACAAGTATCCCCGTCGTGGATAAACTCCAGCCGATAAAGAATTCCGGCCACCGTACCGTGTTCACCGCGGTGGAACCGATAAGAACGCCGGTGAACCGTTGTCGCTCGGTCTTGCGCCGCGTGTCCGGGCGCTTTACCACGTCGCGGATAGTTACGCCAGGGGCGTCCGGTGATCGCCGGAGATACTGCCACGGTAGAAGCCACCTAGCGCTTGCGCCGGTGCCTTCTTCTTTCTCTGGCCGCCGCGCGTCTCGCCTGATTCACCGGCCACCGCTTGCGAGCCCTATAAATTGAAGTCCCGGGCAACTGCGCTAGATCATCCCGAAGCCATAGCACCCGCTCCCACCCTAGATAATTCACCAGCGCCCGCGAATTTCAAATTCTCCCAAAAACAGTTCTCCGCCGCCGTGAAAGCACCTCGCCGTGGCCAGCCCTCCACAGGTCTGATCACGCCCTCTCTAATCTCGTTTTAGCATCCCTAAGCTTCCCTCAAACTCGCCGACCCATGCAATTGAATTAGGAATCCTCTGGTCGCCAGGAACGCGACTGCCTAGCCGCAATGCTCACGGTCGCCGTGGTTAGGGCAAAGTAGGGCACCATTCTTCGAATTAACCTAGGGGAAACATTCGCTAAGTTATGAATTTTGTTTAGGCCGAAGCTGAGCACCAGTCTTGGCCTCCTCTGGCCGGTCTACATGCTCGTCGGAGCTCGGCTGCGCGCGTCGCCGTCGAGGACCTTCCCCTGCGAAGGAATAGAAACCGGAGGACTTTACTGCAAACCGTCAGCGACTCTTTAAAACAGTGAAAGAACCTGTTTTCAGTTAGCAAAAACTCCGAGGCCCTTTCTGCAAAGACGCCAGCGCTGCTGCGGACGCGCGCGCACTTTCCCTCTGGGTTGGGCTGCCTGGGCTGAAACCGGCCCAGTACTGTTGCTGGTTTTTTCTTTTCTTTTTCTTCTAGAGCCAAATAAATTCTAGGAAATTGTAGAAAAATCCTAAAATTGTCAAACCAATTTTCCTAGGCTTCTTATTTTCTATAGAATTTAATAAAAAATAGTTGACTGATTTTAGATTAAATAAGGAATTTTGGAGTATTTAAAGTAGCTTAAAACATTGCTTCTGGATTTTTAGAAAATAGATAATAAGTCCAAAAATGCCCAAACTTTTTATATGAGCTCTACACATTATTTAGAAGCCTTGGGTAGAGTTTGGTGTGATTTGGACCTTGTTTGATACTTAGAACCCAAAATCCCCACCCCTGCCCCTTTGAATTCCTTTACTGACTCCGGAAACCCTAAGTTCTCGGAGTTCCGTGAACGAAAGTTGTATTCAAGACTTAGATAATAAATTCTTATTATCTTTGCACTCTCATGAGCATTACATGGCATTCATTCTTATATATACCTATACGGTTATATTTAGAAAACGAAGAAGAGATCGAAGTGACCGAAGAGAAGACACCACCACCTTCGGAATCTCAGGCCGGAAATTATTTCTACTTTGATATCTGCGGGTCCGAGCTTGACTCACCTACTAATGAAGGCAAGCCCCGGTGCATTTGCCACCTTCCTTGATGTTTTTAAAAATCTTTCTCACTTGCTTGCTGCATTAGGTGGTAGGAGTTGAATGCTTAAACAATTCCTGCATTACCTTCCTTGAACTTGATTACCCTCCTTGAAACCCTGTTTTTACAAAAAGGTTTTACTATGCTTAGTATTGCTCTAGAAAAACAAAAGGAATTGTTTTACAAAAGATGATTGGCAAAGTGGGAGGGTTGTTTTCAAAAATAAAACTTGATGGTGGATCCATCATGGCCGTGATGGGTTCAACATCGGAAAAGATGTACCTCTGCCAGGTACCAAGTTTTTGGGTTTGTTGGAACTTGTTCTCAGTTGCAAGGGGATCCAACAAGGGTGAACAATGACGTTAACAGGGTTCTCACGCGTGTTGGCAATAGCTCTGTTAATCTAGCCTCTCACGGGCACTGTGCGGGGGTATTTATAGGTGTCTGAGCGCCCAGCGCCTTGTGTTAAGGACGCATGTGCCCTCAGCCACCTAGGTTATCCCCAGAATATTCCCATAAAGCAGGGTTACAGACTGTAATTACAGGAATGCCTTTACAAATTAGGCCCGTAACACGCGGCGGCCACGCAGGGCCCGTTACAAATGGGCCGGATCACACGTGGGCCTCTGAGCTGGACGAGGCCACACGGTGGGATGACGACGTCGCAGGCCTTCGTCTGGTGCTGGATAAAGCGAAGGGTGTCCCTGCCCGCTTTGTCTCCGTCGGTCCAGCGACTGCAGCGAAGGCCTCGAGCGAAGGGTGGCGTCTTTGCCTTCGCCCCAACATTTGCCCTCCGAGGGACCAGTTCGACAAAGTCACCTGGTGCCGAAGACGTCGCTAGATGGCGGAGACGCTGCCCTCGCTCGAAGTGGTTCCGCGGGGGGTTTTGACATGACCGTTGATTGACACCGTACTGTTGGATTGCGGGTTTCCCGAAGCGCCGCACCCTGTTGGATTGCGGGTTTCCCGAAGAGCTGTGCCCTGTCTATAAAAGGGGGCGGGGGTCGGCGCTTTTTGAACTTCACTTTCCGCGCTCCATGAAAACCCTAGCCGCCTTTTCCACCGTCTTGCTGCTCGTCTGCCCGCCGTCTCTTGTTCGCCGGAGATCTGGCTCGAGTGAAGCAGACCGCCCGCCGCCGCCGACGGTACGTAGCAATGCCGACCTCCTCTTCTTCCGCTGCCGCTACGCCGCCGGCCGACGCCTCGTCTGAGGAGACGCTGAGTAGTTTGGTGGCGGAGGAGTTGCGCGCCGGCGATTCTGTGGATTTTGGCGTGTCACGGATGTCGTCGGTCCGCATGCAAGATATGCAGCGGCTGGGTTACTTTGGCGGCGGAGTTGCTCGTGTCCCAGGGACGAAGAAAGTCCCCGAGCCGAAGGGCGAGTTGGTTGTGTTCGAGGCGTTCTTCGCCGCCGGTCTCCGCCTGCCTGCGCACCGATTCGTTGGCGAAGTCCTGCGCAGGTTTAACGTTCAGATACATCAGCTGACACCGAATGTCGTGGTGGCTCTGTCGAAGTACGTCTGGGCGACGACTTCGTACGGCGGACGGCCATCAGTCGAAGTCTTTGCGAAGTACTATTGCCTGCACTGGCAGAAGAGGATGATTGGAGATGAAGTTGCCCAGTTTGGGTCCTGCACGTTTACGCCGAAGACCGGCAAGACCACGATGCAGGTAGTTGACTTGGTTCCTTGCGCCCGCAACAAGTGGGGAAACTGGAATGAGTTTTGGTTTTATGTCGCTGAGGGTACCGTCGAAGACCATGAGGGGCTCCCCGTGTCCGAGATGTGTTCTCATTTTTACTCAGCATACCCGCCCTTCGAGGTGGCGGAGGAGGATGCGGACGAAGGGGCCCTTCGGTGCGCCGCCGGTCTGAGCAGTGGGCGCGATTTGGTTGAAGAATTTGTGGCGTACGGGGTATGGCCCTTGGCGCATGGCTGGGCGTTGGGCGAAGTGTGCCCTCGCCAGATGCCTTCCCATGGTGGGAAGATGGTGCGAAGTCCTGCCTTCATGCTGAATCTGCAAAGTCGCGATCCGGCCGCCTTTGTGCGTGAAGCGGAGGATGGGGCGGTGCGACTCGTTGGTCGGTACGTGCCGAGGACAGAGGGCCAGCGTAGCTGGGATATCCGTGGGTCGAATGACCGTTTGAACAGGGTTTTTGAATTGAATCAACTGCCGTATGACGGCTACCCCGGCCAAGACGATGTGGACCGCCGTGGGAAGAAGCCGGTGGTGGAGACTGGAGACGACCCTGCGCCGACGACCGCCCCATCCTCTAAAAAGAGGAAATTAGGTACTGCTATGGGAGGACTTGGGGTTTCCGATGGTTTTGCTAGAGAGTTGATGAGGACTTGCGCGGCCCCGGGGGGAAGGATGTCTTCGCCCGAGCTCCGGGAGTCTTCGGCGCGGATGCTGAGGGTTACCGGGGGTTGGTGGCCTAGGAATGTTCCTATCCCCCGCGCGGCCGGCGAAGACTTTTTTATATCTCGCATGGTTCGTGAATGGAAAGTGTTTCCTTACGGGCGGAATATTGCTGCTGTTGTGTCGGCAGTGATGGACAAGGATCGCCAGGGAGCTGCACAAAAGCGCAAGGCGGTTGTCAGGCTTCATGAAGCCAGGCCAAAGAGGCAGCGGGGGGCTGCGAAGGCTGCGGCCCCCGGCGGAGGCAAGCCGCCGCTGGCGGCGAAGTCGGGCGTCCCTGCATCTAGCAAGGCGCCGGAGGCAGCGGCAGGCGCCGGTGGTTCCAAATCGATGAAGGCTGTGCCGCCGTCCAGCAGGGTGCCGGAGGCCGAGAAGGCGGGCCGAGTGTTGCCGTCGTCGGGCAAGCGCGTCGCCGACTTCGCCACCGATATTAGTGTGGACAACTATCTTGGTGGTAAGCCGTTGGCTCGCTCGTTTTTTCTTTTAATTCGTTGATGTGTCGCAGGGTCGGACGAAGGCCAGCTTGCTATTGTGGCGCCTGCCGCGGCGACCATGGCGGCTGCCGCAGTGCCGAAGGCGAAGGGCGGCGCCCTTAGCGCCAGAGGCGAGATGTCGGCACTCGCGGCCGTCAGGGATGAGGCGGGCGCTGTGTCCCGCCGGCTGAAGGAGGTGACGGAGGCACTAAGTCAGGTCCGCTAGATTTCGGTGTCGTTTTTTTGGCTTTGCTGGGGCCGCGGACTTACGTGTGTTCTGCAGGTGGCTGACTTCGCCGACCGCACAGCGTCGGGGGCCCTCACGACGGTTGTGTCCGCCGAAGTCGAGAGACTTCGGACGCAACATGCTGACGCCGTCCGTGAAAAAATCGGCCGCCGACAGTAAGTGCCGCAAGCTGGCGGACAAGGTGGCCGCGCTGGAGGGGGAGAAGACTGACCTCCGGCACCAATTGGCGGGGGAGAGGAGGGAGACCAACGAGGCCCTCGCCAAGGCGCAGGCTGCGCAGGCGGAGGCCAATCTGGCGCGGGCGGAGGGCAATCTTGCCAGGGAGCGCGCCGAGCAGCTGCAGGAGCGGCTCATCGCCCTGGAGAGCCGCGTGGAGAGGGCCGAGGCCGCGACGCGCGCGGAGGCCGAGCGGACGCGCAAACAGCTTATGGATTCGTACCATGAGCTGGGCGCGCGGACCGGTGACTTCGAAGTGCCGGACCGAGAGCCCGGACTTCGCTGCCTGGAGTGGGTACAGGAGGAGTTGCAGGCACTCCCCACTATCATAGAGGGGTTTATGTCGTATGCCTCCCTGGTCACCTGCGAGGGGGCGATGAACGCGCTCTCCCGCGAGGGGTGCCGGCACTTCGAGGTCTTCGACCAAGCTGATGAAGACTTTGAGCGAGATATTTACAAGGTTGAGGACCCCATAGTGAAGGAATCCACCGGAGCCATCTACGACCGGATGTGGGGTCCACACGGTCGCGAGGTGGTCAGGGAGCGGGCCGAGACAGCGAGGGCTCAGGTAACGTTTAGCGTTTGTTTGGCATTTGCTGGATGTGGGCTATGTGTGGTTTTGCTGAATTTGTGTGTTGTGTCTTAGGCGGCGCGTGGCGAGAGGGTGGATGACTTCGGGGCGTTGAACAGCGCGCTGCCTGACCCGGAGCCGATCCCGGCGGAGGCCGTGTCCGGGGCCGCCCTGGAGCCGCCCCCGGAGACTGCGGAAGGCGCTCCGGATGCCCCCGCATCTGCTGCGGCCGGTGGAGACCTGCCCCCAGAGACCGCCGAAGGCACGCCTGATGCCCCCGCAGCCGCTGCGTCGAGGGCTGAAGATCCTGCGACGGTGGCGGCGGAGGCGACAGTGGAGGCAACGGCGGAGGCTCCCGCAACGGCTGAGTCTTCGCAGGTGGTGTAGTGGGTGTGGATAGTTAGGAAATTTTGGATATGTTTCTGAATTTTGGTTGCTGCGCAGGTTCAAGATTTTGGGCCTGCGCACGCAACCGCCACTACTAACTTTTTGGCGGCTTCGACCGTGGATGGTGGTAATAAATGTGATGGGTCTGCATCTGAGTTTTCTGATTTTGCTGACTCTGGGAGTTCGGTTGAGTGGACTGAGGAGTCGTCGGAGGACTTGGACTACTTTGCGGCCTTGGATGTGACAGCGGCGGAGGCTTCACCACGCGCTGCGGACACAGAAGATGTGCCTGGTCCGAGCACCGGGCGCCGGCGGCGAAGGGCGGTTGCGAAGCGTAGAGTGAGTGGGGCGGAGGGAGGTCGGCTTCGCGTGAGTAGGGCTGGCCGGCAGGAACTGTTGTCTTTGCCGGCCGCCGTGAGTACAGGTGAAGGGGAATTGCGAAGTCTTTTTGCGGGTGAGGAGCTTAGGATAATGTTATTTAATTATAGGGAGATGGGAATTATTCCTAAGGTTGAGCCGATGTAGAGTGTGGTGCCCTCGCTTGTACATGTGTAAAGGCTTGTATGATGAGGTTGTGTGCCCCCGCACACTTGGCTATGCTTGCGAAGGCGTTATGTACTTGGTCTGGTGTGTTTTGTTATGCTGTGCTGGTCCGGCTGCACCCTTAGGCGACTTATGCACGGATAGTCTTCGCGGTAGACTTCGATTTTTCGTACTTGCTGTGCTAGTCCGGCTGCACCCTTAGGCGACTTCTGCACGGATAGTCTTCGCGGTAGACTTCGGTTTTTTGCACTTGTTGTGCTAGTCCGGCTGCACCCTTAGGCGACTTCTGCACGGATAGTCTTCGCGGTAGACTTCGGTTTGTCGCACTTGTTGTGCTAGTCCGGCTGCACCCTTAGGCGACTTCTGCACGGATAGTCTTCGCGGTAGACTTCGGTTTTTCGCACTTGTTGTGCTAGTCCGGCTGCACCCTTAGGCGACTTCTGCACGGATAGTCTTCGCGGTAGACTTTGGTTTTTCGCACTTGTTGTGCTAGTCCGGCTGCACCCTTAGGCGACTTCTGCGCGGATTTGTCGCACGCGAGGGTGGCTAGCGCTGAGCCTCGCGGTGACCTCGTATTGGTCGAATGTCGAAGACCGTCGTCGCGGTCTTTTTTTCGACGCATGTTTTTGCGGGGGATTTTTCACACATATATTACATGGCTCCGCCTCGTTAAAAACCTCACCCCCCGGGAGGAAAAGAGTGCGGACCAGAATAAGATTGTTTTTGCGTATTACAAGGGCGAATCAGCCCTGATGAGTCAAACAAAAAATTTGCGGAGGTTGTCGATGTTCCAGGAGTGCTCCAGGTCTTCGCCGTTTGGCGTTGTGAGCCTGTAAGCGCTGGGGGAAGCTTTCGTCTTGACTATAAAGGGGCCCTCCCACTTGGGCTCCAGTTTGCCCCTGGACTCTGTCCGAGCTGTTCGGACGAGTACGAGGTCCCCTTCGCTGAATTCCCTCGTGATGACTGCGTGGTCGCGCCATGCTTTTGTCTAGGCTTGGTATTTGTTTAGGGCCTGTAGAGCGAAGACTCGGTCTCCGTCAATGAGATCCTTTGAAGTTGGCTCATCCACGTCGGGGACGGCTGACGGAACTGTTCGTGGGGACCCATGTTTTATTTCTTGTGGGGTCATGGCCTCCGATCCGTATAGAAGGCGGAAAGGAGTAAACCCGGTCGCCCTGCACTCAGTCGTGTTTAGTGCCCAGACTGCCTCGGGTAACAAATCGGTCCATCTGCCCTTTTTTCATCGAGGAGCATCTTTTTGACAGCTGTGAAGATTTTTCCATTAGCGCGCTCCACAACTCCGTTGGACTGCGGATGATAGACGGAGGCGAAGGCGAGCTTGGTGCCAATGGAGAAGCAAAAATCCTTGAAGTCTTGGCTGTCAAACTGCTTGCCGTTGTCAACTGTTAGTTCGGACGGTACTCCGAAGCGGCAAACAATGTTTTGCCAAAAGAATCTTTGGGCAGTTTTTGATGTTATTGTGGAAACAGCCCTTGCCTCGATCCATTTGGTGAAGTACTCGACAGTGACGAAGGCAAACTTAAGGTTCCCCTGAGCGGTGGGCAGGGGCCCGACAATGTCCAGGCCCCAGCGCTGGAGAGGCCATGTGTGGGCGATCAGCTTTGTATACTGCGAGGGGCTGCCTGACCGAGGAGAGAACTTCTGGCAGGCTTCGCAGGACCTTGTGACCCGATTTGCGGCACAGATCATTGCGGGCCAGTAAAAGCCTTGGTGGATCACCTTAGCAGCTAGGGCCCTTGGCCCTGCGTGTGAGCCGCACGTGCCACTGTGGACTTCGCATAGGATCTGGATGCCCTCGGTTTCGGTGACGCACTTAAGCATTGGCTGACTGACCCCTTTCTTGTAGAGTTGGCATTCAATCAGTGTGAAGTCTCGGCTTCGAAGTCTGAGGCGCTTGGCCTCACTGATGTCGGTTGGATGATAGTACCCCTGTAGGAACAGGGTTATTGGTGCCCGCCAGTCTTCGGTCATGATAAGGTTGACTATGCGGTGGCCCTCGCTGTCATTAGTTATTTGGAGCCCTTCGGGGCTCCGGACGGCTGGCGTGCCGATGACATGAAAGAACACGTCGGAGGGCAAGGGCTCGCCCCTGGCGGCGGCCTTGGCCAATGCATCGGCCTCTTCATTCTTGGCCCGATCCACATGCTGCAAGGTGAATCCCTTGAATTGTCTCTCGAGGCTTTGGATGGCCGCGAGGTATTGCATAAGCGCGGGGTCCTTTGCTGCATAGTCTTTCTCGACTTGGCCGGCAACTACCTTAGAGTCTGTTTTGATAATGCAAGTGGTGACTCTGAGGGCCCTTAGCTTGCGGAGGCCGAGGATGACTGCTTCGTATTCTGCTATATTATTTGTGCATCTGTCGGATTCCAGAGCGAAGCTGAGGCGTGCTGCATATCTGTGCTTGACCCCGACTGGTGAGGTGATGACTGCAGCGGCGCCTGCCCCCGCATGGCACCATGCGCCGTCGCAATGGATCGTCCAAACCTTCTCTGCGGACTGGTCTGGCTGTGTTGTTGGCCCAGTCCAGTCGACGACGAAGTCTGCCAGGACTTGTGACTTGATGGCTGTCCAGGGCTCGAAGCTGATGTGGTAGCCGGAGAGTTCGGCCGCCCACTTGGCAATCCTCACTGATGCCTCTGGGTTTCTGAATAATTCGTCGAGTCCCCTGTCTGAGGTGACTCGGACCTTGAATGCTTCGAAGTAATGGCGCAATTTGCGCGAAGACATGACGACTGCGTAGGCAATCTTCTCCAGCTCTGTCATGTTGCACTTGGACGGTGTCAGCACTTCGGAGACATAGTAAACGGGGCACTGCCTGACCACGCCCTCAATTGTCTGCTCCTGCACTAGTGCCGCGCTGACCGCATGCGGCGAAGCCGCGACGTAGAGCAACAGGGGGAGCGAGGAGTCGGGGCTTGTAAGGACGGCCAACTCTGTCAGGTACTGTTTTAATGAGGCGAAGGCCGCCACCTGCTCTGGTCCCCAGGCGAAGTCTTTTGCACCACGGAGTGTTTTGAGGAAGGGGAGACTTCGCTCGGCGGACCTGGAGATGAATCTGTTGAGAGCGGCCAATCTGCCTGTCAGGCGCTGGACGTCTCTGGCGGACTGCGGAGGCGTCATGTCTATGATGGCCTGAATCTTGGTTGGGTTGGCCTCGATGCCGCGGTGTGATACCAGGTAGCCCAATATTTTGCCTTGGCGAACGCCGAAGACGCACTTTTCCGGGTTTAGGCGGAGTTGTGCGTCTCGCATGTTCGCGAATGTCTCGGCGAGGTCGGCGAGATGGTCCTCCTTGCTCTTGCTGGCGACGACAATGTCGTCCACATATGTGAATATATTTCTGCCAACTTGCCCTTCGAGCACTGTTTTGGTAAGCCTGGAGAAGGTGGACCCGGCGTTCTTGAGTCCCTCCGGCATTCTGATGAAGCAATATGTGCCGAAGGGTGTTATAAAGCTGGTGCTAGCCTTGTCTTCCTCTTTCATGTATATCTGGTGGTAACCGGAGAAGCAGTCGAGGAGAGACATGACCTCGCATCCGACCGCGCTATCGACTATTTTGTCGATCCGTGGCAACGAGAAATTGTCCTTTGGGCAGGCCTTGTTGAGACTGGTGAAGTCGATGCACATTCGCCACTTCCCGCTTTTTTTCTGTACCATTACAACATTGGAGAGCCACGTGGGATAAGCCACCGGCTCGATGAATTTGGCTTCCAGGAGGCAGTGCACCTCCCTTGGCGGCCTCTGTCTTCTCGTCGGACATTTTGCGAAGCCTCTGCTTTTTTGGTCGCACCGAAGGGTCAATTCCCAAGCTGTGCTCAATTATGGATCGGCTGACTCCGACCAGATCGAGGGCAGACCAGGCGAAGACATCTTTATTCTTGGACAGGCAGCAGAGGAGCTTCTCCTCTTCGTGCGAAGTGAGGTCTTCGCTGATAGTGACTGTCTGCTTGGGCGTGGCCTGATCGAGGGGGACAGTCTTGGTCCCGTCGTTGCTCTGCAGCTGTGCCTTGTCGTGCTGCTTATTAGTTGGGCTGGCGGGCGCAGGGACCTCGCGCTGGGCCGTGAGGCAGTGCACGTTTCTCTGACCGGGCACGAAGTCCCGCTCTATGTTGCGCGCAGTCTGTTGATTGCCGTAGACCGTAATGACGCCTAACGGACCTGGTATCTTCATACATAGGTACAGTCCGTGAATGGCTGCTTCGAACTTATTGATGGAGCCCCGACCCATGATGGCATTGTATGGATATACCATATCTACGATATCAAAGGTTACTTGCTCACTTCGGGGATTGGGTGCTACACCGAAGGAGAGAGGCAGCTCGATTTTACCGACAGGAAAGGTGCCCTTGCCGCCGAAGCCATACAACAGGTTGTCCGAAGGCTTGAGCAGGCTGTGGCTTATGCCCATGCGATCGAAGGCGTGGAGGAAGATGATGTCCGCCTGACTGCCATTGTCAACTAGGACTTTGTGCAGGTCCCAGCCTGCCACGCTGCAATTGATAACCATGGCGTCGCAGTGGGGGGCGCTGCGTAGGTCGACGTCTCGTGCGTCGAAGGTTAACGGTATATGGGACCACTTTGTCTGCACGACTGGGCCGGTGACGGCGACATGGTTGATGCTGCGGTAGTGGTCCCGCTTCTGCCGCTTTGTGTCGAAGTCTGTGCTGGACCCCCCAGTTATCATGTGAATGATTCCGTGATATGGCTGATCGGCGAAGTCTTCCTGCTTTGGAGCATGGGGGATGTTTTGATGTTGCTGGTGTGGTGGTGGGGGTGGGGGAGGTACGATTTGTACTTCCTGATGGTGTTGGTAAGCATGGTGCGGTGGGTGTGGGGCGGGGGCGTGGATATATGGTGGAGGGGGTTGCTGGTAAGTGTGTGCGACAACTCTGGGGTTGTCGGCTGGTTGCGCCCGTGCCATCCTGTCTCTGGTGGCCTTCGTTTCTGGGCAGTCTTTGGTTTGGTGGGCGCATTCTTCGCCGTGGAAGAGGCAGTAGAATCAGCGCGGCGGCTGCACACGCCCCCGACCCCTACCGCGAGTTCCATTTCCGCGGCCCTGGGGGGGTACTCCTGGCGACGAGGGGCGTCAGCAGCGGGGTGCTGGTTGGCGATGTTACGCACTTGCTGTTGGTTGCGGCCGTCTCGACCGGAGTCCGGCTGCGGAGTCCTCGTCCACGTGCGGCTGGACTGTGGAGCATCTTTTGGCTTCCTTTGGGACTCGACCTTGCGCTGGTGGAGCTCTTCGGATTTGGCGTACTTTTCAAACAGCTGATATAATTCCTGGAGGTTCTTGGGCGGATCTCTGATGCAGTGGCTGTAAAGGACGCCGGCGCGAAGGCCACTGATAGCGTAGTGGATAGCGATCTGGTCATCGACTGAGGGCAGCTGTGACTTGAGTGTTAAAAATTTGCGGTAATACTCCCGCAGCGTCTCCTTTTCCAGCTGCTTGCAGAGCGAAAGTTCGGCCAAGGCGTCGGTATCTGGGCGGTACCCTTGGAAGTTGAGCAGGAACTTGTCCCGGAGGCTTCTCCAGGAATCAATGGACAGCGGAGGCAACCTGGTGAACCAGGTGAGAGCTGGGCCCTCTAGGGCGATGATGAAAGACTTCACCATTGTGGCGTCGTCCCCTCCGGAAGATGCAACGGCGACCTGATAACTCATTATGTATTGCGCCGGGTCGGTGCTGCCATTGTACTTGGGATAGGTCCCTGCCCGGAAGTTAGCTGGCCAAGGCGTCACTTGCAGGTGTGGCGCCAGGGGACTTCGCTCGTCGAGATAGTTGACCCCTTGGAATGGCGCGGCGTGCGGGAAGGTGTGGTCGCGCTGGGGGAAACGCGGGTCTTCCGGTTGTGCGCGGTGTTGCAGGGGTGGCCCATGCTGCAGGCCGAGGTGGCCTTCGCGCGTGTCTTCCAGTTGTGCGCGCTGCTGGAGGGGTGGCCCGTGCTGCAGGCCAAGGTGGCCTTCGCGCTGCATCAGCGCGATCTCCCGCTCGAGGTCCTGGGCCTTCTGCTCTTCGTCGCGTATCATTTGCCGCACTTTGGCTAGTGCGGACACGCGCTGGCGCTTGGCCTCTAGTATCTCTTTCTGCCTCTGGAGATTGCGGTTCTTGAGGCGCAGGGCGCGCAGCTGTAGCTGGTCCTCCGCTGAGACGCCGAGGACTTCACCATCCTCGGTGAGGTCCGCGCCCTCCAGAGGGGCGAAGCCTGGGGGTGGTTGCGATTGTCCTTCAGGGCCGCAGGTGTGGGGAGTGTCGTCTTCGCAGGTGCGGGGAGCGTTGTCTTCAGTGGCCTCTTGGTGGGTGGATTGGGTGAGGGCGAGGGCCTGGCCCTTTCTTGCGGCGAGCAGTGCTGCCTTTCGCAGCCTCGTCAGCCTTCGGGTTAGCTCTCTTGGGTGCCATCGCGGGTGGTTTTCTCGTAGCACGAATGGTGGGCGCCAAATGTTGGAACATGCTCTCAGTTGCAAGGGGATCCAACAAGGGTGAACAATGACGTTAACAGGGTTCTCACGCGTGTTGGCAATAGCTCTGTTAATCTGGCCTCTCACGGGCACTACGGGGGTATTTATAGGTGTCTGAGCGCCCAGCGCCTTGTGTTAAGGACGCATGTGCCCTCAGCCACCTAGGTTATCCCCAGAATATTCCCATAAAGCAGGGTTACAGACTGTAATTACAGGAATGCCTTTACAAATTAGGCCCGTAACACGCGGCGGCCACGCAGGGCCCGTTACAATGGGCCGGATCACACGTGGGCCTCTGAGCTGGACGAGGCCGCACGGTGGGATGACGACGTCGCAGGCCTTCGTCTGGTGCCGGATAAAGCGAAGGGTGTCCCTGCCCGCTTTGTCTCCGTCGGTCCAGCGACTGCAGCGAAGGCCTCGAGCGAAGGGTGGTGTCTTTGCCTTCGCCCCAACAGGGTTGAAATGATTAAGCTGAGACCGGGCGGGTGACTTGCACGAGAAAGGAGTCTCGGTGTAGTGTCTCCGTCTGAGTCGATTAAAGACCGTGTCGATGTAGGCTTGATGACCGAGGACCCTTTAACTGGTCACATGCCTCGTCATGGGTAAGCCTTGCCTCGGGCAGACTAAGGCCAGAATAAGATAACACGGAATGGGCGTGGAGCGGTGGTGAGAGTAGCGTGTACCCTCCGTAGCAAGAGGCTGGACGGTGGTGTATCTGTGCTCTCGGTTCGCGTGAACCTGATCTGGTCTTAAGAACCCCGGTGGCGGGTTGACATATGCAAGGGTTAAGTGCTACATATGTCGTGTGATTGGAGATCCTCATCTGAGTATTCGGATCGCCGTACCTTCGCGGTTATGAAGACTTGGTCACTGCCCTATACGTAGAACTCCAGTAAAGATGAAAGGTTTGTTAAGAAATTGGCTAGTGTAGGTCAAGTGATTGAACTAGGGTAGAAAGAACTCTAGTTGCAGGTAATTTTACTTAACTTGACAAATAAAACTGGATTTTTAAGGATCCACCTTAGTAAGCATTTCTGCAAAACAGAGTCTTTGATTATTGAAAAGACTTACCTTGACTCCCTTAACCAGCATACCCTTGAGAGTCTTTTCTTTAGTCGGGTAAGACTTGCTGAGTAATTCCATACTCATGGTTTATTCCCCCGTTGTTTTTAGGTGAGGAAGCGACAAATTTTTGTTGCTTTTGCTCTAAGGTGGTACCAAAAGAAGATCGCAAGGAATGAAGTGCGGGAGGAAAGGATCCTCCATTTAGGACTTATGTATAAAAACTTATCGGGAGGAGTTTTTGCCTCCCTTGGTATGTGTAATAATACTACTCAACACTCGTTTTATAACTCTGGTCTGTACTACATAACTTGATCTTACTTTCTAAATAAATGTAAGTTTATGTAATCGCTTCCGCATCTCTATATCTCCGATGTTCTGTAATGTCTGCAAGACGGATGAAAAGTTCCTGGAAAGGTAAGAAAGAAGATACCGAACTTGTCAAGTGATTCAAGAACATCTACAGGGTTGTCTGATGTCTGTTGGACAAGGACAACTGTAGGTGGGCCTAATTACTTGGGAGGTTCCGTCACACTATATATCTACTCCCTTAGTCCCAAAATAAGTAATATTTTAGGTTTATCCTAAACCAAACTATTTCAGTTTTGATCAAATTTATACAAAAAGTATTGATGCTTGTGGTAACAAATAAGTATCCTTATATTTATCGTAAAATATATTTTTATATACTATCTATTGAGATCACAAATATTAATATTTATTCCTAGAATTCGGATAGACGTGAAATAGTTTGACTTCTAATAAACCTAAAACATTACTTATTTTAAGGTAGAGTGAGTATCTATTATTATATTAATATAACCAAATCAAAATTGGCCTTCACATTCACCAAGAAGAACTAAAATTTATGAGATTAACTAGAAGAGGTTAGTACAAACCATTAGATTTCATGAATATATGATGGTCCATGATTATTATAAATTCATACACAAATTGAAAAATACACCATTGAATTTTATGATGGTATAACAGTCTATATTAAAACAAATAGTATAACAAAAAATATATAAGTATAGATTAAGAATAACATTAGGAAATAGAAAAACAACTTTTTTCCATCATTTGGGGGTGAGTGGCAAATAAAATGCCTTGTGTGTGATTGTGACTGAGGTGTCAATGACATAGGTTAAGGTGTCATCCGTAAAAGTGCAGCAAAAATCGAAAGGCCCCTAGGAAAGCTGCGGAGTTGGAGTATATTACATTACTAAAACATCTTTTTGTCATAATTTTGAAAAATAATCCATCTTAGTTTATGCTAAACAATATATATATATGTATACATATATATGTATATATATAAAGTAAATAGGCCAAAAGTTATTTTCTTTGCTAACAAATTTGTTTCCATATGTTGAGGAGTCAAGAGTCATGGAGTGTTGGATCACCTTCGAATGTCTCCCCGATTGCAAGTGCAAGGTAAAGATATCAAATATCAGATTAATGATGGCAAACACAAAGCTACGATTATGAGTCCAAAACAAGCAAAGGTAGGATGGAGGAGGCGATGGCAATCAAAGAAGCTAAAAACGATTATTTTGCTACTTCGTCCACAACTATACTAACATGGTACATGCTACCATGTTGATGTTGAAGAATCGTCCCCACAACACCTAGGAATAGATTGCATCGTTCAAGTCATTGAATTGCCTGTGTCGGTACCCTAAATCAGGGGTACCCTCTTCTACAGCATGAAGACGCCGCACTCGTGCAACGTCCCCAGGCCACGCGGAGGACGGCGTCTG
Source organism: Zea mays (assembly GCF_902167145.1). Taxonomy (NCBI): domain Eukaryota; kingdom Viridiplantae; phylum Streptophyta; class Magnoliopsida; order Poales; family Poaceae; genus Zea; species Zea mays. The sequence goes on along the minus strand of NC_050098.1, from coordinate 27,932,558 downwards.
ACCCCACCGCATGGGCAGGCCAAAGGGCGCCACGTGGCAAGGAAAGACAACACATCCCAGTATGTATCATGGGATCCGGACCTCCACAGAAGGACACCGGACCCCTATATGCATAAGTCTGGAGCCTCCGAGTAAGGTCCGAACCTCAGCAAGGTCCCAAGACGAGGAGGACCCTGGCGTAAATAGGGGTCCGGTGCTGACACGTGTCCAGGCCTTGCCCTTCACTTCCTGCTCAGGCGGAGACCCGCTGCTTGTGGCCCATGACATAAGCCATCGGGCCAAGCCTGACGTAAAGCCGTCAGCCCCGGCATTTATTGAGGAGAGGACGCGCCGTCTGCCACTGCGCTGACGGGCGACGTGCCCTCTCAGCATTTAATGCGTCCCGTCCCATCCGCTGGCAGGCAGCGTCAAGGTCATCCAGCAGGCGGCGCGCCTGCTAGGTCTGCTGACAAACAGTGCGCCCATGTCAGGCAGCGCACTGTGTTATCCCTTCTATAAGAAGCTTCCACTGTGTTATCCCGGGCATCAGGACACAAGGGATTGCCCTGGCAACAAATATTTATAGTCCCAAGTGTTATATTCTTTGTGTCCCTGGGCCCACATGTCGGGGCTCAGTACCTTTGTACATGCCCCTTCAGCTATAAAAGGGGAGGCATGCGACGTTACAAGACAGATCCAAGCTCAGACTCACAATACATTACACAGTGGAGTAGGGTGTTACGCCCCGGTGGCCCGAACCACTCTAAACCCTCGTGTGTTCTCGTGTGTTCATCCACCAGTCTCGTAGCAAGCAAAACGCTTAGGACCCTCCTTTCTTTAGGATTTAGGGCGGGTGCAATCCACCACCCGGCCGGGGAGATTTCCTCTCTGACATTTGGCGTGCCAGGTAGGGGCTAGGCTTCAAGTTTTTGCTTGTTTTTCTCGCTCAGCATGATGGTGCGGATCATCGAGCACCACGCTGAAACTTCGGAGGATTTTTTGATGGAGCAAGAGGTTGCATCCTCCGCGCCACGAGTGCTCGACCGTCCCGACTCTAGGACTGCTGCCGTGCACGCCGTGCAGCAGCACACACCAGCGCAGGTGTCCCGAACTCCATCGAGGGTAGCGCCTACGACGCTGTCTGTGGCCAGAGAGTTGCTACACCACCCCCTAGCTCCACGGCATCATCGGGGGCCATGAAGCAGTGGCGCGATGACGTCGACCGGCTGCTCGGCATGGCACATTCTACTTCGACCAGGTCGATGCCTCGGTCATCCCGGCGCCAACGCGAAGCGACGACGTCTGTGCGCTCGCCCTCCGTATGGGGCGCACAGACCGACGACCTCCGGGCGGAGCTCAACCGTAGGCGTACGGGAGAAGACACCCGGGTCTCTTTGGAAAGGGCGCGTGAGCGCCGTTAGAACATTGAGGGTCGCAATCTCGACCGAGATTTCGCCGCGGAGGCACCGCAAACACTAGTGGGCGCCCGGTCCCAAACAGGTGTCCCCCTGGCTGGCGTGGGCTGCGCCGCCCTCGCAGACCATCTTCGCGCGGCGTCATGGCCGCCCAAGTTCCGGCCACACCTGCCGGAAAAATACGATGGGACATCAAACCCGTCAGAGTTCCTGCAGGTGTACGTTACCGCCATCACGGCAGCAAGTGGAAACACCACTGTGATGGCGACATACTTTCATGTGGCTTTGTCTGGACCTGCCCGGACCTGACTCATGAACCTCACCTCGGGATCAGTCTACTCCTGGGAAGAGCTCTGTGCGCGGTTCGTGGTGAACTTCGCCAGTGCTTACCAACAGCACGGTGTGGAGGCCCACCTCCATGCAGTAAGGCAGGAGCCCGGGGAAACCCTTCGAAAGTTCATCTCCCGCTTCACCAAGGTGCGAGGTATGATACCTCGTATTTCCGATGCCTCCATCATCACGGCCTTCCGACAGGGGGTGCGTGATAAGAAAATGTTGGAGAAATTGGCCACACATGATGTGGAGACTGTCCCTACGCTCTTCACCCTGGCGGACAAGTGTGCCAGAGCTACTGAAGGTCGGGCATGGCACTCGGCCCCACAAACTGGGACCACCCAGACGGGTGGTTCGGGTGCCATTCCCCAGGACGACAGAAAGAAAAAGAAGGGTTGCGGCTACGAGAAGCCGCAGCCTATCGCGCTGGTCGTCGCAGCTGCGACTGGGGGCCGGGGCGACTGCAACAAACGCCTACGGCCACAAAGGGGTAATGGCGACTCGTGCCCTGTACATCCCAACGGTCGCCACAGCACCGCGGAGTGTCGCGAGATCATTGATCTCGCAAAACGCGTCAGCAAACGCGCCAGCGAGCGACGTGAGCAGTCTTCCAGAAACGGCTCCCCACCTCGCCGTCGTCCTGGCAAAGAAAAGGTCGACGACGGCGAGGTGGCTACGGGTGAACAGGACCTCAGGTATCAGTCACCCGAAGGGGACCTGAAGGACGACTTCGCAAAAGACTCCCACTCCGACGGTGATGACTAGGCGGACCACCGACGGGACCCCATGTCCCCCAGCCTACGGAGCTGAAGCCTGCCTTCCTCCGGAAACCCATCTGGATTCCCCATGGGTCCAGCTTTCTGACAGGTTCATCCAGGAATGACCACATGCAAAGGCGGGGCCTCCTTCGTCAAATGCAGATGGGAACCCAGGGTCGGGACCTAATCCTACAAGAGTACCAGACCAAATTAGGGCTCTGTAACACTCCCCTAGATGGGAAGGACCCTTCATGATAATGGGAGTACCCCGACCCAAGGGCAACTGTCTAGCTACGACCGAAGGAATGCCTCCCCCAGCGTCAAAATATCTCTGTAAGTTTTATCTATAGAGCAAGTCTGAGGGGTCGAAGTTTTCCCTTTTGAAACTAGGTAGTGCATACGAGTACACCAACCTGGTGGGGTCTGCCCCCATAAACCCGGCCTGTTGGCCCGCACCTATGCATGATTAGCTATAAAGGAAAACTACCCTCTCAAGATATGCCTCTATGATAGCAATATCCTACTATTCCACGGTCTCACCCTGCAGTTTCTGGTTATGATTTATCTAACCCTCCCGCCCAGCTCCGATCCCACCAGGCATAATGACATCTGGATTGAGCAGCCAGGGTTGTAGTTTAGAACCTCTATGCGAAAGCAGGGGGACCCGACATTCTGGGGGCCGGCTCTGAGGAACGAGTGCTCGTTCCATGGGGTGGTCCGGAGCCTGTGCGGCGGGTTAGCCTGGTTCCGTACCCAAAACCCTGCACACTCCAGCACTCTGTGACGAGCGCCCTAGTACTTAGAGCTATAAGTCCTGTGGGTCCGACAACTTGGGGTCCAGAACTAGAAAAGAGACGCTTGTCTCCTGGGGTGGTCTGGAACCATGTAGCCGCTCAGCCTGGTCCCGTACCGTGGGCCTGCATGTTCCATCACTCTATGACAGGCGTCCTAGTATCTAGAACCACCATCCAGGGGGTCCCGACACACAACTTGCTTCCCCTAGACAAAACACTGCAAATCCTGAGCATGTATCAAAGGATGAAAAATGCCAGATGACGGGGTCTACGGGTGTATCACTAACGCTCTTTAGCTAAAGTTGTATACAAATCCAGGTCCCAGTGAGGCTGCCTCCTGAAGGCCATTGACAACTCTTTTATACACGCTGGTGCCCAGCCTCGACACATCGAGCCTGCACCCCAGGCGGGGGGCCAGGTACCAGAGGAAGTTAACAATAGGATCGAGCAACACACAGATAAGTGTTAAATACTGCTTAATAGATAATATTTATTACTTTACAAAAACAGGGGAAGGCCTGGGGCCGGTTTTAAGGAACGGATGCCCATTCCATAGGGTGGTCCGGAGCCTGTGTGGCCGGTTAGCCTGGTCCCGTACCCAAAACCCTACACACTCCACCACTCCATGATGGGTGTCCTAGTATTTAAAACTATAGTCCTGTGCGTCCAACGAACTGGAGGTCCGATTTTGAAGAACAGACACTTGTCTCCTGGGGAGGTCCGGAAGCCATGTAGCCGCTCAGCCTGGTCTCGTACCGTGAGCCTTCATACTCCACCACCCTGAGGCAGGTGTCTTAGTACTTGAAGCCACCATCTAGGGAGTTTGGACACACAACTTGGCTTCCCAGGCTAAAACCCTGCATACATATGTTATTGCATTTTGCTCTCAAGCAGATGTTATTACATTCCCTTACAAGCAGGACTCCAGCTCCTTTTCCGGAGGAAGGAACTACCTCCACACCAGAAGGGTCGCGGGATAGCGAACTCTGAGCGGCTCACCAGCAGAGGCAATCACATCAACACTAACGGCGATGGCCGCCTCTGCACCGACGACTCGCCAGCAGCGGCAATCATCCCAGCATGTGCGCCGCTGCAGGAAGGACCTCGCCCCCGTCTCCCTACGTGGGGCGACAACAAGCCATTATAGCCAAAGAGCCGGAGGTCCGGCAGCAGGTGGCACTGACAGCCCCGCCAGTGGAGGCAACCACCTCTGCAGTGGGGAGCCTCACCAGCGGCGGCGACCACCTCAGCACCAGCGACAGCGGCCACCTGCGCGCCAGTACCCTACCGGCGAACGGCGGCCGCACCAGCGCGCACGAAGAGGTCTTCGCTCCCGTCCTCACTACGGGAGTGAGGACAAGACTATCCAAGAACGACGCCGCCGCCCCCGCGGCGTACGACGTCTTGTACAACCTCCCGGTGCGACCGGTGGCGCGGGAGAAGCCGTGGATATGGCCAACCCGCACACGGCGCGACCGTCGCCCGTGCGGTGGACGGGCAGCCACGCTCTGCCCTAGTGGTAGGAGGCGGCGCCGGAGGCGGCACCAAGAGCTGCCCAGGCCGGGGAGCCAGACACGCTGCGGCTGACAGCGCCACAGACGGCGAACGCCCTTCTCCCCCGAACACTGAGGGAAGAAGCGGGCCGCTACCCACGCGGAGGTGGGTCCCAACTCGGCGCACCCTCCTCCCCAGCACGGATGATGAACATCCTTGAAGCTAAGGGAAGGAGGGAGACCGTAGCCCGGCTTGCTTCTCCCCACCACAAGGCTGGTAGTCATCCTTCTGGATGACCACTGGCGGGGGACTGCAGCCGGGTTGCGTGATGAAAATCCTTGAAGCCGAGCAATGGTGGAAGAGCACCAACCTCCTCGAGGTTGCGCTCCCTCTAAACAGCAGCAAGAAGAAGGCAAGACCGCCAGCACCGCCACCGGTGCGAGCTCTCCGGCGGCGAGGTCGCCGGAGGGGGTGCCCCTGACGCGGACCTCTCCAGAAAACACCGGTGCACCCCATCTGGAGGCCCGGAAGGAGGAAGGGCGCGATGAAGGCGAGAAGAGCAAAGCATGGTTACTGCCCGGGAGATTGATCCCTTTTTATAGGCAGATCTCCCCACTCGCGCCCTGAAGCGTCACGGGCAAAATCTCCCCCGACGTACTCCAAGGTTCCTACCCTATGACATGGGGGCTAGGCCCCACGTGTCAGGCTGACTGACCCGAAGCGCGAAGAAGGCGAACCACCACGCAGGGAGCGTGCAACTGCCCCACAGTTATGCACCCCTTCATTCTCGGGGCAACCAGTGGTCAGGAATGTGAACCGCTGCATAAAGGAGCATGCATCCGCCCCGCGGTTAAACGCTCCATCATCTTCGCCGAAACCAGCGGTCGAAAAGTCGAACCGCCACACGGGAAGCGTACAACAGCCCCGCGGTTATGTGCCCCCTCAGCTTCGCTGCAACCGGCGGTCCAACATGGGGGCCCAGGCCCACATGTCATGCATGCAACCGATGCGCCGGTCACTTGGTGCGGAAAAGTCGCATCGCCACTCGCGCCAATACCACGACTCCTCAGGGCCGTCGCGGAAAACTGAAAAGATAAGTTTTCAGAACCAGTGCGGCGACTCGAGGCACCCCGCGCATGGCCCAGCAGTGCGCGCTAAGTACGAGAGTCACGGGCCGGTCAACCATGAAAACGGGCATGGCCGTCGGCGTGACCATAGGTGGGCCGGCAGCAACTGCATCAACAGGCGTGCAGGAGCAGCAGGCCAACCACCAATAAGACTCTGGCCCCGCCAACAGGATCGTATCCCCTCCTGAGGTGGGCCCGGGGGCCACTGTCGGTACCCTAAATCAGGGGTACCCTCTTCTACAGCATGAAGACGTCGCACCCATGCAACATCCCCAGGCCACGCAGAGGACGGCGCCTGACCCCACCGCATGGGCAGGCCAAAGGGCGCCACGTGGCAAGGAAAGACAACACATCCCAGTATGTATCGTGGGATCCGGACCTCCACAGAAGGACACCGGACCCCTATACGCATAAGTCTGGAGCCTCCGAGTAAGGTCCGAACCTCAGCAAGGTCCCGGGACGAGGAGGACCCTAGCGTAAATAGGGGTCCGGTGCTAACACGTGTCCAGGCCTTGCCCTTCACTTCCCGCTCAGGCGGAGACCCGCTGCTTGTGGCCCATGACATAAGCCATCGGGCCGAGCCTGACATAAAGCCGTGCAGCCCCTGCATTTATTGAGGAGAGGACGCGCCGCCTGCCACTGTGCTGACGGGCGACGTGCCCTCTCAGCATTTAATGTGTCCCGTCTCATCCGCTGGCAGGCGGCGTCAAGGTCATCCAGCAGGCAGCGCGCCTGCTGGGTCTACTGGCGAACAATGCGCCCGTGTCAGGCAGCGCACTGTGCTATCCCTTCTACAAGAAGCTTCCCTTGCACGCCGAAGATACGCAGATCCCGGGCATCAGGACACAAGGGATTGCCCCGGCAGCAAATATTTATAGTCCCAAGTGTTATATTCTCTATGTCCCTGGGCCCACATGTCGGGGCTCAGTACCTTTGTACATGCCCCCCTTCAGCTATAAAAGGGGAGGCATGCGACGTTACAAGACAGATCCAAGCTCAGACTCACAATACATTACATAGTGGAGTAGGGTGTTACGCCCCGGCGGCCCAAACCACTCTAAACCCTCGTGTGTTCTCGTGTGTTCATCCACCAGTCTCGTAGCAAGCAAAACGCTTAGGCCCCTCCTCTCTTTAGGATTTAGGGCGGGTGCAATCCGCCACCCGGCCGGGGAGATTTCCTCTCCGACAGCATGTGTTATAGTGAAGTCGATATGTTGATCATGTTTTATTCGGTGAATGTGATTTCAAGTGAGAACAATTGATCAACTAGTGTAGAGATCAACAACGGCATCGCATGCTCTGATAGTTTCTATCAAAATAATTAGATTTGATAATACAAATCAGTGTATTATGCATAGGCAATCAAAAGGTAGCACATAATAATAAGGGTTTATATTGGTTCAAGTATATAGTACTCTGTCTAGTTTAAGGATGATCTCTTATCTCATATGCTCAAGTTCATAAGGCTGCTGATGTAGCTTGCGATATACCAACCGAGGGGTCCCTACCCATCCTTATGTAGTTTGGGGATAGGGTTACAAGATTCAATCTGTTAACTGATATGTTTCCTACTTAGTTGCATGGAAAGTATAACAAATGATATATCATGTCTGTGTAGGAGTCGGTGCCAAATTCTTACCTATAGGTTTCTTATCGACCATGTTGAGAGACACACCCTACTTTTAGTTCCCCTCGAACTTATCATATTCATCCCCTTATTTGTATTGGGTGATTATACAAATAGTAAGGTACCCTAGGTCCATATCTTCGATAGTAGAGCCCGAAAGACTTAGTGGCAAGTCAATCGATTGCCTCCATCGTTTTGGTGCCATTCTTATCCTGAATATGCAAGGGGTTTGCTTTGAGTGCCTTGTGTATGCTAGAGCCTCAAGTGGTCTCCTTTGCAGACCCTATCCCCAAGTTTGTCTGTACCCAAGTTGTTCCTCACTTCCTTGGGTCCTCTCGTATTGTACATCATTAAGTCTTATTTTTGAAAAGGATGAAGTGAGCCAAATAATCCAAAGTGTCTCATATTCTCCTATTCATCTGTTATGCTCATGTCAGTATTTGATGCCCAGCAATCTTACTTGTGTGGCAATGGATAATCAAACTCGATGTTGAATGTGAGACAATGATTTAGATGGGTTCAAGATGCTGAATAACATAACACTCTAAATTTTGTATGTTGATTGTCAGGCATTGGATTATTGAATATGATCTATTATTACAAGGGGAGTACCCTACCTTTCCAACGCGATTTTGGTATTTATCGGTGAACAAAGGCACGGCCCACAAAAGCACATATCTAATTATGGACTGTGCCGTGCCAGCACGTGTGCCCAGTCATCGGCCCACAGCACGGCCCACAATTAGTTATGTGTGCCAGGCCGGCCCAAATAGCCCAAAATACCTTAATGTGCCAGACCGGCCCATATACATACAACAGTAATATATCAACAAAAAGTATAAAATATATATATGACCAAAATAAAACTAAGATGTTTTGTGGATGCACATTATAAACCTTTGGTCAGAAAAAAAAATATTACAACTAGCTCACAAATAATATTCAGTTCTCTGTTTAGTGTTTAATTGAGTACTATACGTTCATACAGAATACATATACAATGATCATCATCACTATTCACTATCCATATTTAGGTATTGATTCTCGATGACTTATTCAAGCTCTAGATTCTCCAAGTTATGCTAGTCATGTGGGCTTTGACGGACCTTAGTTAAATACTGAGTCTATATTTATTGGGCCTCGGTGGGCCTTAGTTAAATGGGTCGTGCCAGGTCGGCCCGTGGGCTTGAATTGAGGCCCAGGCACGGCCCACAATATGGGCCGTGCCGGCCCAGACCCACAATTAGGTTGGGTCGTGTCAGATATGGGTCGTACCAGAAATTATGTGTTTTGGGTCAGCCTACGCACAACACAAATGTACACCTATAACTGACTCACTGACCCATCAACTAGTCAGACCCTGTTAAACCAGCCTTGACCACACTGAAAGCACCACATGTCGCGTACCAGGAAGATGCATCTGTAGTATAGTGTTTCTTTGGATGGTTGGTTCTTTGACTATAAGGTTTGAGTGTTTGACTGGTCCTGCCTCGTAGCATGAGTCTTAATATGCATAGTGAAGTACAGCACTACTACAGAAGGTCATCCGGGTAGGGCCAGGCCAACTAAAGGCATTTGTTAAGAGTCAGGGTCAAGATCAACGGCTAGCAAGTAGCAAAGTGCAAGCAACGTGACTCACCTTGGAAGTTTTTGGGTCTATTTAGTTTGCCTAGGGTTTAGGGTTTAATGTTATAAAAATTGGTCGCCTAAAAAAATCAGTGAACTTAAAATTTAGTTGGTATTGCTTGATCTTGGGACTAAAAAAATTGTATGTACACTAATTAGTCCCATTCTAGCCGTCTGGCGGACTAGAGTTTAGTATGTTTCACATTGGATATTTTAATGAATATTATGAGTATTAAATATAGTTTAATATAAAATTAATTATATAGTTAAACACTAAACAGTGAGACAAATTTATGAAACATAATCAGTATATGATTAACAAACTGTAGCATCACAGAATTGAATCATGAACTAATTAGGTTTAATATATTTGTCTTATTATTTAGTCCATATATATGTAATTAATTTTATAATTAGACCATATTTAATACTACTAACTAGTATTAAAACATCCAATGTGATACTGACAGTGACTAAAGTTTAGTAAAAGGAAAAAAACGGGGCCTAAGCTAGACTAAAGTTTAGTGTACTGACTCTGTACTTTGTTTAAATGTACTAGGAATTTTTTATTATTATCTGCTTGTTGTCAGTCCATTGTCCAAGTGATCAGTAGTACTAGTATATACAGAAGACGACCATAGGTCGTAGCACAGGTTTGCCAGCATATCCATCCCCTGTTCCTCTCTACTGACTCATACACCACCGACAACACCATGACGACGAAGAGGTGTTCTTGTCCTCGCTTCATGTATGTGATAACGATGCTCCTGGCTGTCATCGTGTCTTGCTATATCATTGTCGACTGCTCCGCCGAGGTCCAAGGTATGTTACGTTGTATGTATGGCGTGTTCAGTTGAGTTAGGAGCAGTACTTGCTGTAACTTCATTAATAAGAATCTCTGCTGTTGGTGATGGAGACCATGCATTGATGCATATATGCGCACCATGCAGAAGCTCAGCCAGACGGAGGGCATGAGGGCTGGGCGCCGCCACCACCGCGAGGGGGCACTGTGCAACACATGTGCCCCGACCCTGAGCCTGAGTGCAGACACCCCGGTGCTCCCCCGCCGCCGCCGCCAACGCCGCACCGCCGCAAGATCGCGCGCCCGGAGCTGGCAGGATAGTGGATAGGAACGCCGCCAATGATATATTAGCGATGTGATGAACTGATGACCCCCTTTATCACCTTTGTGCTATGAGACTATGATGTACTCGTACGATGGATGCTGCTTTTAATTTGTATTTGCCTGAGACAGCTTCGTTTTCAATTATTGTCAGCTTAATTGCCGTTCTTCGGCCTTTCCCACTCTGGCTCTTTCTTTCAGATCGTCGTCTTGCTTTTGGGTTCTGTCAGTGTCAGTGTTCTGATTGTGGATGCCGTCGTCCAAACGATGCATCCGATTGAGGGGCCTTACTGATCATGCAATGCGGCGATTAATTGGTGAACCGTGAACATGCCCATAAAACCAAACAAAAACAAAGAGAAACGAAGAGAAACAAAGCCAAAAGGAGGTTGCTGTTGCTGTATGTTCATCCACAGTCCTTTCGCCGTCGCAACCGCCTGCTCTCGCACGAGGCGGTGCTGTGGACGACGCTGTAGCTAGTCGTCGTCTCCGTTCAGACGACAAGTCAACCATTCGGCCATTCATCTTTTCACAAGTCGTGCACCGGCAACACCGTACATGACCAGTTGACAGCTCGGTTCTTGACTGGTTAATTACGCACTTGCTGTGAGCCGTGATGAGCAGGTTATTAGGTTAATACAGTACTCTAGTCTAATAAGCAGCGCGGACCGCGAGCTATCTATATAAGAAGGCAGTTAACACAGCCCTGGATGCATGCACTGGGCCAATCGAGTTACGATCGATTCACCCGCCAGCTGAAGACCCAAGACGACGAGCGAGCTGAGAAAGAGAAGAGCGCGGAATGAAGGCGCGTCGTCCCTCCTTGCTGGCTGTGTGCTTGGCGATATTGGCAGCCACGCTCGTCATTTTCGCCGTGTACATCGAGCCTGCGCAAGGTACGTAGGTACGGGTGCGTAGATAACTAGATAAGTATACACACTGTATGCCAAATGCCAACTTGCAGCCTTCACAGTCATGCTTCACTAGTCTGCTGGTATATTTAGGCCCTCTTTTGGATATATAATCTATACCACGTTTGGACGTAGATATTGGAGCATGGAATTAGTAATTAGGAATTGGATTCAATTTTTATGAATTCTATTGTTGGTTGTACAATCCCACGCTCGCGTCGCTCCCACGCGGGGCGACACGGGCGGCTCCCAAGCCCGCCGCCGCTTTCCCTCTCTTCCTCTCTCCTGCCACGCCGCCGCCGGAGCTGGCCGCCGGCATGGCCGTCCGGCCAGCAGGGAGGGTGGCGGCGAGGCTCTCTTCTTCGCGTTGGTGGCGCGCTCCGCAGCAGGCCGGCAAGCCATCCCTCGCGCGGCTGCGTAGAGTTGTCTGGATGGCTTCTGCGGCTGTGGCGGCGCCGGCTGGTGCCCGCGCAGGTGCAGGGGGCGGCGGCTAGGGTCCCTGGCCCATGGCCCAGGCGGTCGGCTCCGGTGCTCGGGGGCCAGATCTGGACCCTGTCGACCGGATCTGCCTCATCAGCTGGCAGTTGGTGCGGTGGCGGTTGCGATGGCGGCCGGTGGCGGTTGCGGTGGCGGCAGTTGGTTGGGGCTTGTGCAGGCGGCGACTCCGCGACCATGGCCTCTTGTGGGTTCGGCGAGGCCTTGTTTGGAGCTACGGTCGTCAGATCTGGCTCCCCGGTGGTGGTGTGTGGCAACAACAAGTGGGCAGCAGTGGCCCCGACGGCGACTACGGGGTTTGTGCGTCAGTGCGGCGGAGGTAGCTTGCTTTTGTTCTGGGGCCTCGCTTGGCGTTGTGCTGGGGTTTTCTTGGGCGAAAGCCTTGGCGACGGCGCCGCCCCTGGGCGCCGCTTCCCCTGTTGAGGGCGTCGTGCTTCCCAGCACTGTCTTACATGGGCGAAAGCCCCGTCCATTTCGGACCGGCGATGGTGGCGTCCTCGACGTCACTCCCTTCCTGAAGGCGTCGCTACTGCTGGCGGGAGCAGGACAGAGGTTCAAAGTTTTGGAAGTCTCGCTGGCGAAGAATCGGAGCTGTCTCGAGCGGGGTGTCTCGTGCTTGGCAACGACGACGCGCCGCATTCTTCCTCCTCTTGGGCCGATGTTTGTAGTCGTCGTCGTTTTTCATTTAGCCTTGTGCTGCCTATCTTGGGGAGTCGGAGCTGCTCGTCACTTATGTTGAGCTCGGCAACGATGACTCATGATGTGTATTGTGTGGGGGTTGCTGTTGTCTGGGTTGTTTGTATGCCCTGTGTAGGTTTTGGGTTCGGTTTCCCTTAAAACTGGATCAATTCCTTTCTTCTTAATTGAGAGGTAGAGCTCCTGCCATTACGTTCAAAAAAATTGTTGGTTATACACAATTCTCTGGAATTGGAATATAACTAGAAACTCCTTCCCAATACAAAACATCACGCCTTTAAATTGTGTGTAATTAGACCTTACAATTCTAAACTTCAATTCAGTGACATCCAAACAATAGAACTGAAATTACATATTATTTCAATACTATGACTGATTTGATATTGAACCTAATTTAATTCTCGTTTGCCCCCAATATCAACATCTAAAAAGAGCACTAGGTTTTCTAGATTAGATTGGCTATATAATTAGAAGCCAGAATGATGTTGTATATGTTCCTTTATTATTATTTTTTTTGATAATGGAAACATGAGTTCCGGCTTTAGCATGGTAATGCGTACAGCCAACACAAGACAATTATTACATCCGAGAAACGTTGCATAGAAAATGAAACTAACTTAAAGAAGCAAAATCACGAGAATGTAGGTAACTCTAGCCATCCTCAATTCTTGCATTTTAGCGCCATCCATGATTTGCAAAGACTTCCATCGCCACCACTTCCAACGCTTGACAGACATCGAGGATTTGTTGATGTGATTCCTCCTTCTGTAGAAGTCTCCAGAATCTGAACCAGTAAGTACCTCTGAAAATGACCTGCAAAATTGATGGTATTGGTTTATGATTAAAAGCAACTTCATTTCGACTAAGCCAAATAGACCAAAATAAAGCTGAGATTCCAGAGAGTAATAATTTTTTGTATCCTGGACTCATATTGCTTCCCCAAAACCCAATAATGTGATTAATGCTAACGGGCCTGTCTATCTTTAAGGCATAGTAAATTAATCTCCATATGTTGCTGGCCATATAGCAGTCAAAAAAGAGATGATGAATACTCTTATCTTGGTTGCAAAAGCTACAAGTCAAGCTGCCTTTCCAGCGTCTTTTGGCTAGGTTATCTTTAGTAAGGATCGCTCCCCGACATAAATTCCACAAAAAAACTTTTATTTTCAAGGGGAGCTTAAGTTTCCAGAGCTTTTTATTCCGTTCGTCGTTGGGATTATTCATCAAACAATGGTACATAGATTGGACTGAGAAAATTCCATTCTTATGACCATCCCAAACAAATTTGTCGCTAGACAGATTCAAAGTAACATTAGATAGCAAGTTTAACATGTTGTGTCATTCCATCAATTTAATCCCCTAATTATTCGGCGAAAAGATAAATTAAGATTCGTAGCTGAAAAAACGTCTACCACTAATGCTGATTTATTCCGCACTATATTAAATAGATTCGGAAATTGCTCACAAAGAGGCCGACTGGTTAGCCATTTATCCTTCCAAAATCTGATAGTTTGACCATTCCTCTCTTTTATGTTAGAAAAACGGGAGGTGTTAATCAGCACGGTGTGTGGGCGGTAGACAGTTGGATAAAATTCAATTTTTCTACCTCGATCATCTCATAGTTTAATTCTAGGAGATCATATTCAAACATGACCTTACTGATATTACTCCGCTAAACGTTGCATGCATGTGCTGTGCAGGGAGGCCGCAGCCGTATTCACCTCCGTCTCCAACTTCAAATCAAGGTCCAGGTGTCATACACGGGAGGTAGGACGATTAGAGTAGACATATTTGGCCAGTGGGCCTGATCGTTGCGGTGTGTATATGGTCAGAGGCTCAGAGCGTTCCTAGACCCTGGCTTAAGTCCCACATATATAGTACTCCCTCCGTTTTTTTAGTTGTCGCTGGATAGTTTAATTTTGTACTATCTAGCGACAACTAAAACGAAACGGAAGGAGTAGTATTGTGCAGCGTGCTAGCTAGGAGAGAAATATTGTATCCACTATATCATATCCAGTGATGTGTTATTAGTATGGGAATAAATTGAATGTTTTTTCTACAAAACAAATGTTCAAAGATCATATTGGCTCACAATTTTTCATGTTGACTATTGTTTTAATGTGCTGGATAATTTGGACGAGGCAAGAAATGAGGTGATCTTTTACAGAAACAGGCTAAGCTTCCAGGATTGAAAGGAGGGCCTTTCGAGAGGACTTATGCTAGTCTCCCCTAGAACCTTTAGATTTTTGAGCAATGGACTCGGCAGCTTCTCTAGATTTCTGCCTCTTCCTTCGTTTTTCTCTTTTTTTTTTCCTGAACTCTTTGTTCCCCATGTACTTTGAGGTTTCTTGTTTAATCTCTACTGTATAAAGCACCAGTTTCCACCATTTCACCGTTGTCGTGCGTCAACCTTGGTTATCGACTCAATATTTACACTCACCTAACCAACATAACACATATATTTCTGTGCTTTATATTATATACGCAATCAAAATATAAAATAAAGTCTACTTAAGTGGTATATAGAAACCATAGTGATGAACCAGCATCTAAGTAGTAGATATCATGTAGGGGCTTCGGCCAGTCTAATTCCGTATTAAAAAGATGAGAGTCTAGCTCAAGTTGGTTGAATGTCAACGGCATCCCACAATTCTTGTTGGATTTAATTGGGCCTATATCATTTTTATTCAGTAATTAATTCAAAAAATATAAGACTATAGTCAATGCTGGGTATAATATTCATGAGTCTTTATGCGGTTTGAAAGTGTCTTAGAGGTACTAGAAGGATGTTGATGTCACGTAGAGGTAGGCAATAATAAAACTTTAACTCTATGAACTTAACATACCTGATTAACAAATCGATGCAGTGGATTAATGTCAAGTCCAACTAAGTGTGTGCGCTTCTCAAACACGAATGTCAAATATATAGTATGAAGTGCAAGTAAAGTAAATAAACAAAGGGACAAGACACATGATTTATCGAGTGGTTCTGCTAGGTCTCAAATGCTTGTCTATTCCATGTTGTTGAGGTAGCCAACCGACTTGAAATCTTTTTCAACTCGCTCCTCTACTCAAGTTTATCATCTCTTGTGATAAACAGAGTCTTCCACTATCACTTGGTTGCTTTAAATGAATCACAAGGCTCTCCACAACTTGGAAGCTCTCTGGTAAATGCCTAAAGTGAATGGTCGAAGCCCAACACACTTGCTCATGGTTGCTTTTCTCTTCTAAGCTCTCTCTAACTTCTACAAGCAACACATTAGCTCAAAGTTGACTCCTCCAGCCTCGCTATTTGCTTTTTAACACATAATCTCGCACTAAGCACTATCTCTCACCAACATAGGGGTAGAGGCACTATAAACTTACTAGGAATGAGTTACAACAATGTTGACCACTTGCTTGCTACTTTACAACCGTGAAAATATCACATGGTAAAAATGGGAAGATGCATACATCCCATAAGGTTATGGGTGGCTTGTCATCATCAACGCACAAGGATCATGAATGAAGCTTTTGGATTCTCAAATGGGTGTGGAGGATTCATAGAAATGGAGATATAGCTACAAGCTGGTAGATGCTACACAAAGTATCAGAGCAACAAACCTTTCGGACGAAGTAGAAGGCTTCTCACAATTCTAGCGAGGGGTACAGAAGATTAGGCATGATACTCTTTTCTGAGAACAAGACAAGATGTTTGGCCTTTGGGTAGAGGCAGTGTCGGTCCTGACATTTTAGAGGCCCAGGACAAGACTTATAAAGGAGACCCTTTATAATAATAATTATTACACATAAATATAGTATATGTATATATTGTCTACAACTGAGCGAGAAATAGAGATGAAATGTCAAACATCGTTGTCTCGTTGTACGCTGAGAGCCTAGGTGGTTGGGCCTGAGACTATGAAGTACTACTACTAGAATATAGAAATCAAGATTTATAGGCTATGCCTAATTATCTTTGCTTGTTGTCGTCGTGTTGTTGACTTATAATTAGGTCTTTAAAAATTTTATAGAGCTAGCAGACAAATCTATACAATATATATACTGTTATTTAATACATGGGGTAAGGCCCCACTAATCTGGGGGGCCTGGTCGAGGGCACCGTTGGACCCCGCCAGAGCCCGCGCTGGGTAGAGGAGGTTCCTCCTAGACTTGAGTTATCCAAGGATGTATGGTGACTGCTGTAGAAGCAAAAGGTGCCCTGGTAAATATAATCACCCAAATCTCAGAACAAGTATATGTGTACGTGCCATACAAGAACCCATGGCCTGCATCGGTACCATCACTCGGATTTCAGGGCAGAATATTGCATCCCGTTTTGTCAACACAACCATGATGAACCACAACCACACAAGTACGTACTTGTATCATATATATAATCGCCTCGGTCTTCGGGATACCCTGCCACAGTAAAATAAACCACCTAGACAGCGTGGATCAAAACGGGTTCGTGGGCCACGCTTAAATCTAGAAACGGTAAGCCAGCGTACCCTTAACATGTTTGCCTCCTCTCCTATGTAACGTTATGAACATGTCGTGTCAGGTTTTTAGCAAAGTTAACTGGGCATCCATTCCCTCCGTCTTAAAATAGTATTTATTTTAGCATTTGTTTTTTTATGTCTGTATTTTTCAAATAGAACCTGGATTCGGTGCGATACTGTCATCAATGTCCCTTTCAAAAAGATACTGTCATCAATGTGCCACACGTGCAGTGTCGTCTAGCTATGTACTGTAAACCAAGATGCTCACAGGATCCCAGGAGGCAGGAGCTGAGCCATCTTGTCAGATTTCCAAGAATCGTACATGAGCCGCTGTCCTGGAAGGCAAAAGGCCAAAAAGGAGAGAAGAATCGGTCCGCCGCAGAGCTCTTCAGATGAAGCATCAGAACCAGAACCAGAGGTGCTGGTGCTCGTTCCTCAGCCGTAAGCTGCTCGCGGTCCTCATCTCTGTCGCCCTCCTTGCCGCGATGCTCACGGGCTCCGTCACAGGAGGTAACAACACCGTCTTCTCTTTTATTGCCTGATACATTTTGCTTGCTCACGCTATGCTTGGTACCCAAGCGTATGCAGTTTCCAGTTGCACTCCGTAGTCCGTACACGGTACATACATGCATTCAGCTTACGCTCTGCTAAACTTACAGTACCGGTGTACATGGGCGGGAGAGTGGACGGCGTGTCGCCTCCGGCGCCGACCTCCAGCGGGAGTCCTCATTCAGCTTCTGTTCTTCCAGACAATGGCTAGTCCCAAGTCCGAACACGGTGTGGCATCTCGACGCGACGTCTCCTTCTTCTTGTGTTCTTCCAACTCGAAACGGAGTTGTTGCCTTCTCCTCCCCCTTTTGTGTCCTGTGGCAACATATATACAGACATGTTCTTCGCCTGTTAGTTACCTGACGCACACCCAAGCCGACTGTCCAACTTGCTGTAGCAACAATCCCAATTTCCACTAGGGAAAGAAGAAGAACGAACGAACGACCTATAGCTTTAGTAGTTTGCTGAACAAATGGTACCGCGATTCAGTTCAAGCGTCATCGTTTTCAGATTTGCGAGTACCTCTCCCGTTCCTATGCACCAAACCATCATTTGAATAGCGCATTGCACTCTACTGAATTGACAGCAGCGGCAGCAGCCATGGGCAGGCGAGGGCACGGCGAGCCGCCTCCGCCGCCGGTCTCCGACGCTAGCCATCACCAGTCTTCCAGGTCTCCACGTCACGGCGTGCAGCCCCTGCCACCAGACACAAGCTAGACGAGAACCGGTGGGACATCTCGACATCGTTTGCTGTGCTGTGTTGTTCAAAGAGAAGCTATATCTTCCCCACAAAAAAAAAAATGAAAAGCCAGTGAAGAAACTTCCCAGATCCCGTTCCATATTGCAAAAGTTTCTAGCGTTTGTTCCTCTTACAGATGGATCACTCAGTGGATACCCTTTCTTTGCACTAAGCTGTGTGGAGTGATCGCAGGTGCCATCCCGTTCTTTTTATGTAATCTTAAATCCCTTTTTTCCAATGCAGTAACTTTTTTCAAGCAAACTGTTGCAATTTATTAATGAACCGAACAACCAATATGCTAGAGTGGATAGTGTAGACTGATTTTACCATGAACTGAATTTACACTAGTAAAATCTAATTTTTCATCCTCCAACTTGCATGCCAGTCTGATTTTCAATCATGACAGGGAGAAATCGAGAACTGTAGCAAGGATAGGAAAACAGTACCAGTACCAATTGCTAAGGATAACGCTTGTTTTGCAATCAGGCCTCAAATGCAAGCGTGTAAGTAAGACTCTTGATTCGTTAGATTATGATCCAATCATATATCATATTTAACTCTTTAATTTTTACACTATTGGTTCACGTAGATTTATATAAAAAACTTAATAATTCATATTTATCTACGGTTGCATTGTGATCTAACGGATCAGAAAAAACACTTGTACGTAAGGCCTAACCGTATAATAGTCGTTGCCATTTCTAAGAGCAATACCGGGAATCATTCTGTATTAACAAGACTAGAGATTTTGGTAAAAAAATAAACCCTTCATATATCTCTAGATATTACTACTTTTTTCTGATTTATCCCTACCTAAACAAAAATATAGAAAATAATTTATATTCAAATTTCTACTAATATAAAACACCAGTTTTCACTGTCATCGTGTGTCAATACTTTTACAAAATCCCCCTTATTTTTTTGTAATCAACATGTGGTTGAAGCCTCTTCATCCGGACTCCCTCCTCCCTCCCACAGCGACAACACATCCGCCGATCTCGCCCACCTCCACAAGCGCTACTCTCGCACGCCCCCTCCCCCCACGCGTGATGTCACCGGCCTACGATGACCTGTCGCTCGTTTTGTCTGCGTGCCATCGCAACGCACGAGCATGCTACTAGTCAAACGCAGACTAGGAAAAGTAAATTTAAGAAACACTATATTGCGGTCTCTATAGAGGAATAGGGGCGTGGGTAGAGGGTAGAGGTGGTAATGAGCTTTAAGGGTTGGATCAGATTAGGACCGTGCTCTATTTCTATTTACTTTTAAATTAAAATTATTTAAGGGCTTAAACAAATTGTAAAGAAATATTTAGATCATGATTCGTTATCACTCCTAGACGTGGGTCCATCCGTCAAAAATTGACTGGGCCATTTTATATATTGGCTAAAGTTGAAAACATAATGTCCAGTCCAATCAGTTGGGTCTAAAAAACACCCGACCCTCCTAGCAAAGATATATAGGCTAGGCTTATAGGTGTACATTTGGGCCGGGCCTGATGGGCCGGCCCGAAGCACGAAAAAAAGCACGGTCCAGGCACGTCACGGCATGACATGAAATATTTTAGTGTCGGATCGGGTTTGGGCCGAGGTCGCGGCCCACGGGCGGGCATGAGCACGGCCCGTTTAAGGCAGGCACGAAATGGCTCATATAGAGGCATGAAAAGGCCCATATATTTATTAAAATCACACTTCATTCGACACTTTCATGTACTTGATAAAGAACACAAAGCTAGAGATAATGTTAGTTAGATGTTTTTGTAGCTTTAAATTAGAGTATGTGATGTAATTTTATTTTTTGTTATGAACATTAGATAATGAACTGAACTTACGAACTTTATATAGAGCTGATTATACTCTTTTTCTTTCTAACAAAATGATTTGTAAACGAGGTAGTCATTGCATAGCTCTGATAACTTAATACAAATATTATATTTGCTTTTGGTCAAATTTATTTGTCTTATCTTTTATTTGTTTTATTAAATTTGTTTTGAATTTCGGGCTCTGACGTGAATTTCGGGCCAAAAACTGAATTTCGGGCCAAAAATTGAATTTCGGGCCTTAATGTGAATTTTGGGCTTTTATAATTTTGGGCCGCTCGAAATGAGCTTGGCACATTTAAGCAATTACGGGTCGGGCCGTGGGCCGAGGGCTAGGCCCGTGGGCCGGCCCGGCACGGCCCGAAATTCAAACGGGTCGGGCCGACCCGAAATTCAAACAATACGGGCCTTTTCGGGCTTGGGCTAGGCTGGGCCCGGCGGCCCGAATGTACACCTATAGCTGAGCTTCAATGAGGTTTGTTTCCGATACATCGTACACGTATGGTAAGACTAGCTTTAACAATAAACATATATAGTTCTGAACTCTAAAATATAGTGGTTGTATCCTACTTTTTTTCTCTAACAAGAGACTCTAAAGGGTCCTCTAAAATTTGGAGGGAGGCCTGCATCTGCTATTAATAGAGGGCGTACGGTCGTCCTCTATGCACTGTGTTTATTTGTTGTGCATCTCATTCATGTGGCCACAATTGGTAAAAAAAATACTTCCTCCGTTCATAAATATATGATACCGTTGACTTTTAAAAAAACTTTGATCGCTCATCTTATTAAAAAAATGAGTTAGTCATTTATTTTTTTGTGATTTGTTATATCACTTAGGGTAGTTTGTACTTAACTTAAAATTTTACATTTTTAAATAAATATTTTGAATAAGACGAGTGGTCAAAATTTTTCAAAAAAATCAACGGTGTCATATATTTGTGAATGGAGGTAGTAATAAAGAAAGTGAAATCTAGTACACTGTTGATATAGCCAATAAAATTTAGATGGTATTCCTGGAGATGGAGAAGATATATATGATATAATCTTTTAGAGAGTACCGTAAAAATAGAGAATATTTATTTAAAAGATGAAATTTAAGAAACGTTGCTGAAGAACTTGGTCTGGTAGACAGTAGGTGATCTTTCACCTCCGGCTCGATCAACGTCCAAACATACTTGTCGGCGTTTTGGACCCGCGAGGACCCTCAACCGATCAGTGAATTTGATGTTGCGTGTCCCTGCCCAGATGGGTTGATGCAAGATGAAATACAAGAGGGGGATGAGGCTTATATTATCTTGCACCGGGATGCTCGTAGTAGGGGTTACAAGCGTCGCGAGAGAGAGAGGGTTTGGCCTTGGAGCGAGCCATCTGAGTTAGCCTCCTTTGCGTCCGCCCTCTCTTATCTGCTTGCGTGTGTCCGTCTCCTTTAGGAAGGCCTTGGACATCCCCTTTTATAGATACAAGGAGATGGTCCAGCTGTACAATGGGGGTGTAGCTATGTGTTAACGTGGCCGGCGGAGAAGTGCTTGAGCCCTGTATATGTGCTAACGTGGCTGTCGGAGAAGTGCTTGAGCCCTGTAGAAGCGTAGCTGACGGTGCAGCCCGGGGTCCTGCTGACGTTTCCTTGCTTCCGTAGGGAGCTGAGAACCATCGACGTCATGGACGCATGCAGGGAACCATCATTACCTGTTGCTGGAGTAATCTAGATGGGACACCGGTCTTGTTCCTTCGTAGCCTGAGGCAGCTAGCTAGGGGTAGGGTAATGATGGATCCCCAGTGGCGTAGTCGGGCGAGGCGGCAACTCCTCCGAGGCCAAGGCCCGGGGTCGGGTGAGGCGGAGACCTTCTCCCGAGGCCGAGGCCTGGGGTCGGGCGAGGCGGAGACCTTCTCCCGAGGCCGAGGCCTGGGGTCGGGCGAGGCGGAGACCTTCTCCCGAGGCCGAGGCTGAGGCCGAGGCCTGGGGTCGGGCGAGGCGGAGCTCACTGTTGCGCCCAAGGCTGAACTCGGGGGAGGTCGTGACTTACTGTCGTTAGTTTTTCCCTGGTGGTTGGCATAGTAGCCGGAGCGGGGCGAACAATGTTGTTTTCCTGTCAGAACGATCAGTAAAGGGGCGAAGTGACTGCGGTCATTTCGACCTTGCCGACTGAGGCGCGCGTGTCAGGATAAGGTGTCAGGCGATCCCCGCATTAAATGCGCATGCGATACGGTCGGTTGGTAAGGCGATTTGGCCGAGGTCGCTGCACGATAAAGTTTGCCCGAGCTTGGCTTCGGGCGAGCCGAGGGTGCGCCCACTGCCTGAGGAGGCCCTCGGGCGAGGCGTGAATTCGTCCGGGACTGCAGTTCTTGCCCAAGGCCGGGCTCGGGCGAGACGAGATCGAGTCCCTTGGTAGATGAGGCCTTGACTTGAACCGTGCCTATCAGTCTTTACGGTTTGTTCTGAAGACGTTTTCCAGCCATGTTAAGGAGTATTGGGGGTACCCCTAATTACGGTACCCGACAGTAGCCCCCGAGCCTCAAAGGGAGTGTAGGTACTCGCTTGGAGGTTCTGCTGGATTTTTTGCATGGGGACCAGCCTTTCTCGGTTATATTTTGTTCCGATGGGTGCGCGCGAGCGCACCCGTCGGGTGTAGCCCCTGAGGCCTCGGAGGAGTGGTTCGACTCCTCTGAGGTCTTAATTCTTTTTGTGATGCCTCGGTCGGCCTTGTTGTTCCCTCATGCGGCCTGGCCATAGCCCGGGTGCATGGTCAGGCTCCGAGTTTTTAAGCTTGTCTGTCGACGTGGTCGACAATTTGGCCGTAGCCTAGTACGAGAGTAGCCTTCGAGCCTCTGCACGGAGCGAGAGGACGATCAAGAACCGTCTCGACTTTAATTGTACGCCCCTTCGTCGCCTCTCCGCAAGGAGGAAGGGGGGGAGCGCCATGTTACCCTCGGAGGGCACCGAACATGGTGTTTCCAGTGAGTTTCTATCGGGTGATCCGAGTGGACGCCCGAGCCCCGTTCGATAAGGGTCGGCTAGTGGCCCAGAGGCGCGCTCCAAAAGTACCTGCAGGTGATTTGCTGGACCCGGATCCAGTTGATAGGGTCCGAGGGCTCGGTGCCTCCCTCCGGTGGGATTCCATTACAAATCGTTCCCGCTGGTCTCGGAAATGTCCTAGGGTACCTCGGGAGCGTAGCCCGAGCCTCGGCCATATAACGGACGTACCCAGGGCCATCCCTGACTCTGCGTGCTCTGGGGCGGCTGTCGAACCCTTTCGAGGGCCCAGTCTTCGAACCCCTGATTAGTAAAGGGCTCGGAGCCCGAGTGCTCTGGGGCGGTTGCCGAACCCCGCAGGGCGCAACCTTCGAACCCCTAATCAGTAGGAGGGCTCGGGGTCCGTTTCCTTCGCTGAGAAGGATCCTTTTTCGAAATATCCCCTTTCCCGATCCCTATGGCAAGAGAGAGAGAGAGGAAAAGGATATGAATTTAAATAATGTGGCGCACCTTTTTGACGCGGTCATCATGACAGAGGTGAAACGGCGCCCGCTTCGCCTGCCAGAGGTGTCGCTTGCCCTGCCAGGGAGTTAATGCGACGGGACGGGCGATTCGCGGGGCATCTGTTGCGCGTGCGCGAGTCGTTCGAGGAACGGAACACGGGTGCGTCGTCTTTTATGCTGTGGGAGAGGGCTCCCCTGCCGTTTCAGGAGAGGATGCGCGCTTGGAGGTGATTGGACCGCTGCTTCCGCGCGTCTGTCGCTGCAATTACTGCTGGCCCATCTTTGGTCATATCAACTGTCGTGCCTATTCTCGTGGCTGACTGACCCGTGATCGTCGCACTTAATTGGCACTGTTGGGTCACGCGCGGGGCTGCCTCGAGTCACTGTACTGGTTCTGCAGCCGAGAAGACGCGACATTGGTGCAAGCGACGATGCGGTTTCCTTGCACGTAGTAACTGGTGCGCCGGTTGCATGACATGTGGGCCCGGGCCTCCATGCTGGACCGCTAGATGTGACGAAGCTGAAAGGATGCATAACCGTGGTGCGGTTGTATGCTTCTTGCGTGGCGGTCCACCCTTTCGGCCGCTGGTTTCGGCGAGGATGAGGGGGCGTATAACCGCGGGGCGGTTACATGCTTCATGTGCGGCGGTTCGCCCTCCTCGCGTTTCGGGTCAGCTCATATGACAGGTGGGACCTAGCCCCCGTGTTGTAGGGTGGGAACCCTGGAGCACGTCGGTGGAGACTTTGCTCGTGACGCTTGGGGGTGTGAGTGAGGGGATCTGCCTTTAAAAAGGGATCGATCCCCCGGGCAGTAGCCATGCCTTCGCACCCTTCGCACTCATCACGTCTTCCCACCTTACGGGCCCCCAGATGGGGTGCACCTGTGTTGCCTTCTTCTTGCTGCAGTTGGAGGAGCGCGACCTCGTGGGGGTCGGTGCTCTTCAGTCATCGCTCGACTTCAAGGATTTTCATTATGCAGCCCGGCTGCAGTCCCCCGCCAGCGGTCACCCAGGATGATGACCGTAGGCCTCGTGGCGGGGAAGAGCGAGCCGGGCCGTGGCCTCTCCCTTGCCCTCAGCTTCAAGGATGTTCATCATTCGTGCTGGGGAGGAGGGCGAGCCGAGTCGGTGTTCTGCCTTCCGCATGGGCTGGCGACCCGCTTCTTCCTTTAGCATTCGGGGGAGAAGGGCGTCCACCAGCCTTACGGAGGAGGCGAACTGTCACCTGCTGCCTGGTCGGAGTGTGGCTGTCCGTCCACCGCACGGGCGACGGTCGCGTCGTGCGTAGGTCGGCCACGTCCACGGCCCTTCCCGTGCCGCCGGCCGCACCGGGGGGTCGCACAACACGTCGTACACCGCGAGGGCGGTGTTCGTGTTCTGGGACAGTCTCGTCCTTGCTCCTGTGACGAGGACGGGAGTGAGGACCTGCAAGTGCGCACTGGGGCGGCCGCCATTCGCCGGTGTGGTGTTGGCGCGCAGGTGGCCGCTGTTGTCGGTGCTGAGATGGTGGTCGCCATAGGTGAGGCTTCCCCCTGCAGAAGCGGTTGCCTCCACCGACGAGACCGTCAGTGCCACCTGCGCTCCGGACCTCCGGCTCTTTGGCTTTAATGGCTGGTTCTCGTCCCTCATAAGGGGACATGAGCGAGGGCCTTTTCACAGTAGCGTTTGCCCTAAGGCAATCACTGCTGCTGTCTAGCCGTCCGAGGCGGAGGTCGTTGTCGCTGCTGGTGCAGTGGTCGCCAGCGAGCCGCTTGGAGTTTGTTATCTCGCAGCCCCTCTGGTGTGGAGGTAGTTCATTCCTGCGGGAATGGAGCTGGAGTCCCATTTGAAAGGGGATGTAACGGTATTTGCCTAAGGGCAAAATGTAACTGCTTCAAGTACCAAGACATCTGCCGCAGGTCGGGAAAAACCGCCGAGGGTGCTGCCGACGTCTAAGTCTAGGTAGCATAGTTACCCTGAGTATGAGTGTTTGTTCTCTGTGGCTGCTGAGGCCTGAACATTTGGGTATTTGAGTATAAAGTCGTGCTTCTTTCCTCTTGTTTCAAGCATTAGGACTTGTTCGGTAGCAGAATCCCTTATCCGAGCGTGAGCTACCTTTCGCGGAAGGTGATGAGTGAGGTATCCGTATCCCGGAGGCGTAGGAGTCCCTCGGCTCGGTCGGCCTTGTCGTTCAAGGTCTCTCTCGCTCGTCTTTAGGATTCTGTTATCGACGCAGTCGAAAGGCACGCCCAAGCTATGGCCTTACAACAGCGTGCCCGGGCCGAAGGTATGTTTTGCCCGCTTTGTGACTTTGTTTTTGTCTTCATTCTTCTCCTTGTGTCTGAAGAACATTGTCCGGCTGTCTGCAGGGTTCGAGACGGCTCTTAACGAGTCCGTCAAGAACTGCAAGGCGTTTGCCCAGGCGGCCGAGCAGAAGGAGGCCGACCGCGTGGCCATGTCCGAGGCTATCTCGGCCTTCTGTCGGGCCTTTGGCCTCGACGACGTCCCCTCGGGTAGCTCCCCCAGAGTCACATGCGGGCCTTGGGCGACCATGTGCGCAGCAGACTCTGCGGGGTGCTACACCACGGCGTTAGGCGGGCCTTCGCCGTCCTCGCTTCCCACTACTACGTGGATCTAGAGCGGGTCAGCGAGGGGTACTGCTTACCCGAGGAAGAGGAGGCTGCCATAGCCGAGGTCCAGAGGCTTGACGTGGCTGTAGAGGGCCCAAGCGCGGCGCTGGCTTCCTCCTTTGAGGTGGAGATCCTTCCGCCCGTGTCGCCGTCTGAGGCCGGGCCAGATTCTGCCGAGGGTGGAAACAACGCCGAGGGTGCTGCTCCTCCCCTTGCCGATGTCTGAGCCTGCAGGAACAGTTTGTTTTAAGTATGTGTATGTTTTTTGCGGCCGCTGAGGCCTAAACATTTTTATTGTTGGATTATAAAGCTGTGTTTTCTTTTCTCTTGTTTCGTGCATTAGGACTTGTTCGGTAGCAGAATCGCTTATCCGAGCGTGAGTTACTTTTCGCGGAAGGTGATGAGTGAGGTATCCGTATCCCGGAGGCGTAGGAGTCCCTCGGCTCGGTCGGCCTTGCCGTTTAAGTGTTCCTCTCGTCGTTTTTAGGATTCCGTTATCGATATAGTCGAAAAGCACGAAAGTCGTTTTGGTAGAAAACTTTTCCGAGGAAAATTTTGACGCAGAGGGGGTTCCCCCCTTCTAGCCCCCGAGGGAGGGTCGGGCTTTGCCGAGGCAAGGCTGATCCTTCCTTGATGGTTAGACTTTATTTATGCATGTAAAGAAAGCGAGATACATGAACAACTTGAAACATTTTAAGGATAGAAGCGACGTAGCTGTTCGATGTTCCAAGCGTTGTTGTAGACCTCGCCTTGATCGTTGGCTAGCTTGAATGTCCCAGGCTTCAAAACTTTGGCGATGATGAACGGCCCTTCCCAGGGAGGAGTAAGCTTGTGGCGCCCTCAGGCGTCTTGTTGCAGCCGAAGTACCAAGTCTCCCACTTGGAAGCCTCGGGGCCAAACCCTTCGGGCGTGGTAGCGTCGCAGAGACTGCTGATATCGCGCCGAGTGTAGTAAGGCTACGTCCCGAGCCTCTTCCAGCTGGTCCAATGAATCCTCTTGGCTGGTCTGGTTGCTTCGGTCGTCGTAAGCCTTTGTCCTCGGGGAACCGTATTCCAAGTTCGTGGGTAAGATGGCCCGGCTCGGCGTCGTCCTTAGACTCCAAACCACCGAGGGTAGCTCTTTTATCCACCGCTTGCCGAACTTGTTGAGGTCGTTGTAGGCTTTAGTCCCTGCAAAATCATGTCATTTGCGCGCTCCACCTGCCCGTTTGTCATCGGGTGAGCAACAGCGGCCCAGTCCACTCGGATGTGGTGGCCTTCGCAGAAGTCTAGGAACTTTTTCCCAGTGAACTGCGTGCCATTGTCGGTGATGATGGAGTTTGGGACCCCAAAGCGATAGATGATATTTGTAAAGAACGCTACCGACTGCTCGGACCCGATGCTGGTTAAGGGTCGGACTTCGATCCACTTGGAGAATTTGTCGATGGCGACCAGCAGGTGCATGAAGCCCCCGGGTGCCTTCTGTAAGGGACCGACGAGGTCCAGACCCCACACGGCAAACGGCTAGGTGATGGGTATTGTCTGCAGGGTCTGAGCGGGCAGGTGCGTCTGTCTCGCGTAGAATTGGCACCCTCGGCAGGAGCGTACAATCCTGGTGGCGTCGGCCACTGCGGTCGGCCAGTAGAAACCTTGTCGGAAAGCGTTTCCTACGAGGGCCCGAGGCGCTGCATGGTGACCGCAAGCCCCCGAGTGTATTTCTTGTAACAGCTCTTGTCCTTGGGCGACGGATATGCATCGTTGGAGAATGCCCGAGGGGCTGCGGTGATACAACTCCTTTTCATCACCCAGTAAAACGAACGACTTGGCGCGCCGAGCTAGTCGCCGAGCTTCGGCCTTGTCGAGGGGCAGCTCCCCTCAGAGGAGATATTCCAGGTACGGGGTCTGCCAGTTCAGGTTTAGCGTAACCCCATCCTTCTCTTCCTCGACGCGCAGGGCCTCACCCTCGGCAGCCGAGGGTACCTCGGGCTGGGTCGAGGTCTCCTCGGGTTCGGGCGCGTCGTCGATTTTGATGGATGGTTGGTATATGTCCCTGGAGAAGACGTTCGGGGGAACCATCATTCGCCTCGAGGCTATTTTTGCCAGCTCATCCGCGGTCTCGTTGTACCGTCGAGCAACATGGTTGAGCTCCAGCCCATAGAACTTATCTTCCAAGCGCCGAACTTCGTCGCAGTAGGCCTCCATTTTCCGATCGCGACAGTGAGAGTTCTTCATGACTTGGTTAATAACGAGCTGCGAGTCACCACGAGCGTCGAGGCGCCGAACCCCTAGCTCGACGGCGATGTGTAGTCCATTAACCAAGGCCTCGTACTCGGCCACATTGTTTGACGCTGGAAAATGGAGGCGCAGTACGTAGCGCACATGTTTCCCGAGGAGTGAGATGAAGAGCAAGCCAGCACCTGCTCCTGTTTTCATAAGCGACCCATCGAAGTACATGGTCCAAAGTTCGGGCTGTATTGGAGCTGTCGGCAATTGGGTGTCGACCCATTCAACCAGGAAGTCCGCCAAGACTTGGGACTTTATGGCCTTCCGAGGAGCGAATGAAAGTGTTTCGCCCATGAGTTCCACTGCCCATTTTGCTATCCTACCCGAGGCCTCTCGGCACTGGATGATCTCTCCCAGGGGGAAGGATGACACCACAGTCACCGGATGAGACTCGAAGTAGTGTCGCAACTTTCGCCGTGTTAGAATTACTGCGTACAGTAGATTCTGGACTTGCGGGTAGCGGATCTTGGTCTCGGAAAGCACCTCGCTGATGAAGTAGACTGGCCTCTGGACGAGCAGTGCATGCCCTTCTTCTTGTCTCTCGACTACGACCGCGGCGCTGACCACCTGAGTGGTTGCGGCTACGTAAATCAAGAGAGCTTCTCCCGCAGCGGGGGGCACCAATATGGGCGCATTAGTAAGAAGTGCCTTTAAGTTTCCGAGGGCTTCCTCGGCCTCAGGAGTCCAAGTGAAGCGCTCGGCTTTCCTTAAGAGGCGCTACAAGGGCAATCCTTTCTCGCCGAGGCGCGAGATGAAGCGACTCAGAGCCGCAAGGCATCCCATGACCCTTTGTACTCCTTTCAAATCTTTGATTGGCTCCATGTTGGTGATGGCCGCGATTTTCTCTAGGTTGGCCTCGATGCCTCGCTCGGAGACGATGAATCCTAGGAGCATGCCTCGGGGGACTCCGAAGACACACTTCTCGGGATTGAGTTTTACGCCCTTCGCTATTAGACACCTGAATGTTATCTCAAGGTCAGAGAGGAGGTCGGAGGCTTTCCTTGTTTTGACAACAATGTCATCGATGTAAGCCTCGACCGTTCTGCCGATGTGCTCTCCAAACACGTGGTTCATGCACCTTTGGTATGTTGCACCTGCATTCCTCAAGCCAAATGGTATAGTAGTATAACAATACATGCCAAAAGGTGTGATAAAAGAAGTCGTGAGCTGGTCGGACTCTTTCATCTTGATTTGGTGATAGCCTGAGTAGGCGTCGAGGAAAGACAGGGTTTCGCGCCCAGCAGTGGAGTCCACAATTTGATCGATGCGAGGCAGAGGGTAGGGAACCTTTGGACATGCTTTGTTTAACCCAGTGTAGTCTACGCACATTCTCCATTTCCCACCTTTTTTCTTTACAAGCACAGGGTTAGCTAACCATTCTGGATAGAATACCTCTTTGCTGAACCCCGCAGCCATTAGCTTGTGGACCTCCTCGCCTATGGCCCTGCGCTTTTCTTCATCAAAACGGCGCTGGGGCTGCTTCACGGGTCGGGCACCGGCTCAGATGTCCAGTGAGTGCTCCGCGAAATCCCTCGGTATGCCGGGCATGTCCGAGGGTCTCCACGCAAAAATTTCGGCGTTTGCGTGGAGAAAGTCGACGAGCACTGCTTCCTATATGGGGTCAAGCTCGGAGCCGATCCTGACTTTTTTGACGGTGTCGTTGTTGGGGTCGAGAGAGACGGACTTAACCACCTCAGCTGGTTCGAAGTTGTCGGCGTGCCGCTTCGCGTCGGGCGCCTCCTTGGAGAGGCAATCCAGGTTGGCGATGAGGGCTTCGGACTCGGCGATGGCCTCGGCGTACTCCACGCATTCCACATCGCACTCGTAAGCGTGGCGGTATGTGGATCCGACGGTGATGGTTCCGTTGGGGCCCGACATCTTGAGCTTGAGGTACGTGTAGTTGGGGACAGCCATGAACTTGGCGTAGCACGGTCTTCCCAACACCGCGTGATAGGTCCCTCGAAACCCGACTACCTCGAAAGTGAGGGTTTCCTTTCGGAAGTTGGAGGGAGTTCCAAAACAGACGGGCAAATCGAGTTGCCCAAGGGGCAGGACACGCTTGCCGGGGACAATCCCATGGAAAGGTGCTGCACCGGCCCGGATTGCAGACAGATTGATCCCCAAGAGCCCTAGGGTCTCGGCGTAGATGATGTTGAGGCTGCTGCCCCCGTCCATGAGGACCTTGGAGAGCCTAGCGTTGCCGATGACAGGGTCGACGACGAGCGGGTACCTTCTTAGGCTCGATACGCAGTCGGGGTGGTCGCCTTGGTCGAAGGTAATGGGCTTGTCGGACCAGTCTAGGTAGACTGACGCCGCTACCTTCACCGAGCAGACCTCCCGGCGCTCCTGCTTGCGGTGCCGAGCCGAGGCATTCACCACCTGTCCGTTGTAGATCATGAAGCAGTTGTGGACCTCCGGGAACTCCTCTTCCTTGTCGCCCCCTTCTTGTTGTTGCCTTGGTCCTTGCCACCTTCCATCGTGGGTCCTGCCTTGTTGAAGTAGCGCCGAAGCATGTCGCACTCTTCAAGGGTGTGCTTGACGGGACCCCTGTGATAGGGGCACGACTCCTTGAGCATCTTGTCGAACATGTTGGCCTCTCTGGGAGGCTTCCGAGGATTCCTGTGCTCGGCAACAGCGACGAGATCCGCGTCAACGGCGTCACGTTTTGCTTGCGCCTTCTTCCTGGTCTTCTTCTTCGTGCCACGCTGGGCGGACGCCTCGGGGGCGTCTTCCTTCTGTCTTCCCTGAGGATGCTTGTCCTTCCGGAAGATGGCTTCGACCGCCTCCTGACCAAAGGCGAACTTGGTGGCTATGTCCATCAATTCGCTTGCCTTGGTGGGAGTCCTGCGTCCCAGTTTGCTCACTAGGTCCCGGCAAGTGGTGCCGGCGAGGAATGCCCCGATGACGTCCGAGTCGGTGATGTTGGGCAACTCGGTGCGTTGCTTCGAAAACTGCCGGATGTACTCTCGCAGGGATCCCCCGGGCTGCTGGCGGCAGCTCCTGAGATCCCACGAGTTCCTAGGGCGCACGTACGTACCTTGGAAGTTTTTAGCGAAGGCCTTGACTAGGTCGTCCCAACCGAAGATCTGCGCAGGAGGCAGATGCTCCAGCTAGGCCCGGGCAGCATCGGAGAGGAAAAGGGGGAGGTTGCAGATGATGAGGTTGTCGTCGTCCGTCCCTCCCAACTGGCATGCCAGTCGGTAATCCGTGAGCCACAACTCTGGCCTCGTCTCCCCTGAGTACTTGGTAATGGTAGTCGGGGCACAGAACCGGGCCGGGAACAGCACCCGTCGTATGGCCTGGCTGAAGACTCACGGACCTTGTGGCTCGGGCGAGGGACTCCGATCCTCCTCACTGTCGTAGCGTCCCCCGCGTCTGGGGTGGTAGCCTCGGCGCACCTTCTCCTCGAGGCGGGCTCGACGATGATGGCGGTGTTGCTCGTCACCGAGGCGATCCCGGGCGGCGGGTGTCCTGTCTCCTGTGTGTCACACCCGGGTTTTAGGGGCACCAAGACCCGGGCGCGAACATAATCACCAGGTGTGTTGGGACCAAGTCTCGCACATATGATGAATCATGGCACAGGATCGAATGTCACATCTTTACTACATAACAGGAGTTTTATACAAAATAAATAATTACATTATAAGGAGACAACGGTCCAGCAACCCAAAGTTGACTGGGAGACGACGGCCTAGACCTCTCACGAACTCGTCACAGCATCCTCCAAGCGCCTCATCCTGCGGTACCTGTTCTTGACCTGTGGGGGGGTGTGAGACAGCAAGAGTGAGCTCACATACGTTCATCGCTCAACAAGTTGTGGGGAATAATGTGCATGAACTCGCCAAAGGTGGGGAGCTCACGTGAAGTGTAAGGCTTACCAAAGAGGATGGTTAGAGCTGAGCATTACTTTTAAAGTTGGTCAAAATTTTATTAGCAATTACTAAGTATAAGTAAATACCAACCCAATTAAGTAGTAGAACAAAAGTAACAACATCACCTGCGATGCAATGCATATGACAAATTGAATTTAGTTCCATAAATTAATCATCAGAGAGTCCTGAGCTGCTCATGACCGTGAACTCGGCTAGTATACCAGTTTTACACTCTGCAGAGGTGGTACCCTTTACCCACAAGTCGTGTTACCCATCTGCCAAGGGATCGCGACTCCCCATACACCTCTACCGAGGAGGCGAGGCAGGGTAACACTATGAGGCCTTTACAAAGTTCCACTAGCTTCAGAAAACCCGCTACAGTTTATAGGAAGCTCCAATGCAGGGTTCTTGACTGACCGCCATCGCAGCAAAATCAACCAAGGACCTCCCTACACTGACCACTCCCCTACTGCCCTTGCCCCTTTCGGGTAAGGTAGTCCTCCACTAGCTTTCCTAATTAATCAGCCAAGGGCGTCCATAAACCCTTGTGGTGGCACGTGTTTCTCAAGTTAAGCTCTATGTTCCAATTAACATTAATGATCTTGACATGAACAGTAAATAACAACGGATAACAAAAGTATAATCATGAATAATGTGTATCTCAATGCCCAAAACCACATATAGCACTAGCAAGTACTACCCAACTGATTCAGGGGTAAACAAGGTAATGAGATAAACAATCTAGGGTAACCTATTAGGTCCCATCAAAATTAACCTATGCAGATCATTATGATTAATTAGAACATGAGTGGGTAAAAGAAGTGATCAAGGGCACAACTTGCCTGGGACTTGAGATTCCAGGTACCAACTTGCTCTTTAGATGACATGTGTCCTCACGCTAGTAGTAGCATTACAAACAAACAATGTATAGGCAAAATTAACATCACACCAAACATAAGAATATACTACATAATAATGATCTATGCATTTGTACGAGACTAACGCAACTTGAACGGATCAAATCAGAGTTAAAACGAAGAAGTTATGAATTTCTAATGATTTTATGTGTTTTGTACAAGATTAAATTAGGAATTAGATTTTAAAGTGGTTTTCATGTCAAATCAGAGGTACTATGTGATAAAAAAAATAATATTATATAATTATAGAAATTGGAACGGGCTCATTTGGACTTAATATGAATTTTCTATGGATTTAACAAGATTATGGAATTGTTTTTATATAAGAAATTCATTTTCTAAATCATTTTCTCTGATTTTCCATTTCCCTGGACTGCGGCTACTAATATCACCAAGATCAGGGGCTAAAGCATAAAGCTTACGCAGACTCAGAACTTCCCTCGCTAGGACGGCGGGTTTATTTCTAAAAATCGTAGGGTCTCTTTAGCATAAATGCCAAGGCGAAGGGGGATCGGTTGATCTGCATCGTTGGACGCGAGATCGACGGTGCAGGATAGATTCGTCCATGCCTGAACCGGTATGCTATGCGAAACCTTGGATCTAGATCAGACGGTCCACACTCAATCCGAGCACATAAACGCGATGACTCAATCCCACCCGTCTGATCATAGATCCACGGTTCAAACTCTCCCACACCCAGACCCGACGGGAGCCCTTGGTTTTTTTAGATGAACGGCTGAGATCTCCAACAACTAAAAAGGGGTACGCTCACTCTAATCCTGGTCGCACACTAAGGATCTAACGGCTCACGTGCGGCACCCCCGAGGTAATACCCCTCATCCAATCCTAACCGCACAAAGGTGGATCAAAGGTGCCAGCCGCGTCTTCCTCATCCTCAAAGGTGAATCCCGACGACACCCAGCGGTGGCGGCATCACCGGTCCTAGCTGAACCCCGATCCTGAGCTCGAAGCATCTCTCCCGAACAAGCTACTCGAGGCGGAGGTAAGTGCGACGTTGTTGCAGGGTTACTCACCGTGATTCTAGCGGCGCCAATGCCATGGCCACGGTCCGTGACAGACCCACGGTGGGGCCCCAAAGCTCGGCGAGAAATCACCCGGTGATGAGGCCGGCGTTGCCCAAATCGACGCCGGTGAAGGACTCCCCATGCCCTGGCGACCACCCGCAACCAGGTCGTGTACACCGAACGCCAGTGGGGGCTTGGAACCATGGCGGCTACCCATTTTCTCTCTCTTCTCTCGGTTGCTCCCTTTCGATCTCCTTCTCACGTTCCTCTGGCTCGGAGTTCATGGAGACCGAGCTGGGAGGCAAAGGAGTCGTGGGCCAATGATTATATAGGGGCAGGGGAGGGGTGGTCGATGAACGGACCCCCCCGATCCGCGCGGATTGTTACGCGCCCGCCGAACTCGTTGGTCAGTTGGGGTTGAGATGCGCAGGCGAGCTAGGAGATAAGTCTGACATTAGGGGTCCACACGGCTGAGAAACAGGGCACGAGCGCGATAGAGGGAACAGCTGGCCGGGCGGCCCCACGCGAAAAAAAAAACAAATGGGCTGGCCGGATGGTTTCGGCCCATGACAGGTAGTTCTCTTTTTATTTTATTTTTCTGCTTTTGTTTTCTATTTTCAGGATTTCAAATCTAATTTAAACTTCAAATACAAACTAAATGCACAACCAAAAACCAGCCAGAATGCAAATATATTTTTGAATTATTAATTAATTAATTTATTTTTTTAGTAAATACTCTAAAACAAAGGATCATTCACATGGGAACAACCTATTATAATTTATGAAAGAGATAAATCTTTGCAAACCATTTTACCATATTATTTAATTAATAAAATAGTTAAATACAGCTAAAATTTTATATTCCTCATTTTTTAGCTTTAGGAAACTTAGCTTTAATTTCTAATTTTATTAGAAGGGCATTTTAATTTTTTTAAAAAAAATTTAGAGAATTTTTCCTAAATCCCAAAATTGAATTTTGGGGTGTTACAAATTCTACCCCCCTTAACAGAAATCTCGTCCCCGAGATTTGTAAGAAAAGGGATATAGAAATAACGGTTTGTAATTTATGTTTCAGTTTCTAAGTGGTTTTAATACCAAAAGATTTTATTTTGTTCAAGTTTGTAACACAAATTAGCAGGTGATTATGAAAGCATGGGTATATATGTATATCTACTTTATTATGTAGGATAGAAGATATCTTTAAAGCATAGATAGGTTTGGGGTAAGAAAGAGTAGAGTAGGGGAAAGACTCCATCCAAGATTGTGGATCTTGATTCATTTGGCGATCTAACTTGATCTTTGAAGACTTGAGTTGATGCTTGATGTGGTTGGTCTTCTTTGGCCTTTATTCTTGGAGTTTTCATCCGAGTTAAGGACGTATGGCTAAGATAGCTTGTAGATAAGAACCTGTCACTATTAGGTAGATGGCATAGGATGAGTGTGTTATGGCCAAATCTGGTTTAGATGCTTTTGTAGGTCGGCTAGGTACAGATCTTTAGGAACATGTAGATTAGTTGGGTAGGTTAGAATATTTTGTTGTGAAATAGGTAGTTTAGGTAACCTATCAAGAATATATAGGTTATGTTATTTGTGTATTAGTCGAGTTGGCCTAAGGCACCAATTTAGGTTAAGACATGTTTCTAGGGGTAGGGTCTAATCTATTCTACCAGGATTAACTAACATGTTAATTATTTTATTTAGATTAGATCAGGTCCCATTAGATCACATAACTTTAGATGGGATCTAGATTAGATTGGTTTAACTACATTAGACTAGATAAGATCTACTTAATTTATTTTGGACTAGATCATGGTTGTTACTTTAGGATGAGATAAGTAAAGTGGTTAGGATAAGATGAATCCTTCAAGATAAGATGAATCTTTTAAGATAAGAGAGAATCTTTTAAGATTAGATGGATCTATGGGTGTAAGATAGAATCTTTCAAGATGAGATGGATATTGTTAGGCTAGATACTTTAATGAGGGGTAATCTAGTCTATCTAGTTATTTTATGATTTCTTGCCTATATGTATACGTAGATGCAATTGCGGACATTACTCCACAACTCATCACACTCAATCAAAGATCCAAATCAGACAAGTACCATAAGAACAAGCATTCAAGTACATAGATACTATAAAAAATAGTTTTGTTTTTGTTCCTAAGATTTGGTCTCCTATTCCTAAAGGTTACTTTAGTACTGGATTTCAAAGTGTGAAATCCACATTTGTCTTTAGAAGTGAAAAGATAAGAGTAATCAGAGTAAAGCGGAAATAGATGAGAGTAGATTAAGATAAGTTTAGAAAAGAACCAGAGTAGGGTAAGTAGATAATGGTTGTCCAGTTCTATCTAGGTTTCGTCCTACAGTCAACATTCCTCTGATACCACTTCTGTCACACCCGGGTTTTAGGGGCACCAAGACCCGGGCGCGAACATAATCACCAGGTGTGCTGGGACCAAGTCTCGCACATATGATGAATCATGGCACAGGATCGAATGTCACATCTTTACTACATAACAGGAGTTTTATACAAAATAAATAATTACATTATAAGGAGACAACGGTCCAGCAACCCAAAGTTGACTGGGAGACGACGGCCTAGACCTCTCACGAACTCGTCACAGCATCCTCCAAGCGCCTCATCCTGCGGTACCTGTTCTTGACCTATGGGGGGTGTGAGACAGCAAGAGTGAGCTCACATACGTTCATCGCTCAACAAGTTGTGGGGAATAATGTGCATGAACTCGCCAAAGGTGGGAGCTCACGTGAAGTGTAAGGCTTACCAAAGAGGATGGTTAGAGCTGAGCATTGCTTTTAAAGTTGGTCAAAATTTTATTAGCAATTACTAAGTATAAGTAAATACCAACCCAATTAAGTAGTAGAACAAAAGTAACAACATCACCTGCGATGCAATGCATATGACAAATTGAATTTAGTTCCATAAATTAATCATCAGAGAGTCCTGAGCTGCTCATGACCATGAGCTCGGCTAGTATACCAGCTTTACACTCTGTAGAGGTGGTACCTTTTACCCACAAGTCGTGTTACCCATCTGCCAAGGGATCGCGACTCCCCATACACCTCTACCGAGGAGGCGAGGCAGGGTAACACTACGAGGCCTTTACAAAGTTCCACTAGCTTCAGAAAACCCGCTACAGTTTATAGGAAGCTCCAATGCAGGGTTCTTGACTGACCGCCATCGCAGCAAAATCAACCAAGGACCTCCCTACACTGACCACTCCCCTACTGCCCTTGCCCCTTTCGGGTAAGATAGTCCTCCACTAGCTTTCCTAATTAATCAGCCAAGGGCGTCCATAAACCCTTGTGGTGGCACGTGTTTCTCAAGTTAAGCTCTATGTTCCAATTAACATTAATGATCTTGACATGAACAGTAAATAACAACGGATAACAAAAGTATAATCATGAATAATGTGTATCTCAATGCCCAAAACCACATATAACACTAGCAAGTACTACCCAACTGATTCAGGGGTAAACAAGGTAATGAGATAAACAATCTAGGGTAACCTATTAGGTCCCATCAAAATTAACCTATGCAGATCATTATGATTAATTAGAACATGAGTGGGTAAAAGAAGTGATCAAGGGCACAACTTGCCTGGGACTTGAGATTCCAGGTACCAACTTGCTCTTCAGATGACACGTGTCCTCACGCTAGTCGTAGCATTACAAACAAACAATGTATAGGCAAAATTAACATCACACCAAACATAAGAATATACTACATAATAATGATCTACGCATTTGTACGAGACTAACGCAACTTGAACGGATCAAATGAGAGTTAAAACGAAGAAGTTATGAATTTCTAATGATTTTATGTGTTTTGTACAAGATTAAATTAGGAATTAGATTTTAAAGTGGTTTTCATGTCAAATCAGAGGTACTATGTGATAAAAAATAATATTATATAATTATAGAAATTGGAACGAGCTCATTTGGACTTAATATGAATTTTCTATGGATTTAACAAGATTATGGAATTGTTTTTATATAAGAAATTCATTTTCTAAATCATTTTCTCTGATTTTCCATTTCCCTGGACTGCGGCTACTAATATCACCAAGATCAGGGGCTAAAGCATAAAGCTTACGCAGACTCAGAACTTCCCCCGCTAGGACGGCAGGTTTATTTCTAAAAATCGTAGGGTCTCTTTAGCATAAATGCCAAGGCGAAGGGGGATCGGTTGATCTGCATCGTTGGACGCGAGATCGATAGTGCAGGATAGATTCGTCCATGCCTGAACCGGTATGCTATGTGAAACCTTGGATCCAGATCAGACGGTCCACACTCAATCCGAGCACATAAACGCGATGACTCAATCCCACCCGTCTGATCATAGATCCACGGTTCAAACTCTCCCACACCCAGACCCAACGGGAGCCCTTGTTTTTTTAGATGAGCGGCTGAGATCTCCAACAACTAAAAAGGGGTACGCTCACTCTAATCCTGGTCGCACACTAAGGATCTAACGGCTCACATGCGGCACCCCCGAGGTAATACCCCTCATCCAATCCTAACCGCACAAAGGTGGATCAAAGGTGCCAGCCGTGTCTTCCTCATCCTCAAAGGTGAATCCCGACGACACCCAGCGGTGGCGGCATCACCGGTCCTAGCTGAACCCCGATCCTGAGCTCGAAGCATCTCTCCCGAACAAGCTACTCGAGGCGGAGGTAAGTGCGACGTTGTTGCAGGGTTACTCACCGTGATTCTAGCGGCGCCAATGCCACGACCACGGTCCGTGACAGACCCACGGTGGGGCCCCAAAGCTCGGCGAGAAATCACCCGGTGATGAGGCCGGCGTTGCCCAAATCGACGCCGGTGAAGGACTCCCCATGCCCTGGCGACCACCCGCAACCAGGTCGTGTACACCGAACGCCAGTGGGGGCTTGGAACCATGGCGACTACCCATTTTCTCTCTCTTCTCTCGGTTGCTCCCTTTCGATCTCCTTCTCACGTTCCTCTGGCTCGGAGTTCATGGAGACCGAGCTGGGAGGCAAAGGAGTCGTGGGCCAATGATTATATAGGGGCAGGGGAGGGGTGGTCGATGAACGGACCCCCCCGATCCGCGCGGATTGTTACGCGCTCGCCGAACTCGTCGGTCAGTTGGGGTTGAGATGCGCAGGCGAGCTAGGAGATAAGTCTGACATTAGGGGTCCACACGGCTGAGAAACAGGGCACGAGCGCGATAGAGGGAGCAGCTGGCCGGGCGGCCCCACGCGAAAAAAAACAAATGGGCTGGCCGGATGGTTTCGGCCCATGATAGGTAGTTCTCTTTTTATTTTATTTTTCTGCTTTTGTTTTCTATTTTCAGGATTTCAAATCTAATTTAAACTTCAAATACAAACTAAATGCACAACCAAAAACCAGCCAGAATGCAAATATATTTTTGAATTATTAATTAATTAATTTATTTTTTTAGTAAATACTCTAAAACAAAGGATCATTCACATGGGAAAACCAAAGTTTCACTTAAGTCTTTCTCTCTTAAAATTACCTAACAACCTATTATAATTTATGAAAGAGATAAATCTTTGCAAACCATTTTACCATATTATTTAATTAATAAAATAGTTAAATACCGCTAAAATTTTATATTCCTCATTTTTTA
The DNA here is from genome assembly GCF_902167145.1 of Zea mays. NCBI lineage: Eukaryota > Viridiplantae > Streptophyta > Magnoliopsida > Poales > Poaceae > Zea > Zea mays. The sequence continues at coordinate 27,892,803 of NC_050098.1, read as the reverse complement.
GCTTTAGGAAACTTAGCTTTAATTTCTAATTTTATTAGAAGGGCATTTTAATTTTTTTTTAAAAAAATAGAGAATTTTTCCTAAATCCCAAAATTGAATTTTGGGGTGTTACATTGTGTGCTCGGTGCGGACCGAGGCCTCACATATGCGTCGAGAGGACGCTGCGCGATGCTCCGAGGGGTCTCCTCGCCTCCGGGAGGCAGAGCTCTCGACTCGTTGGACAGCGGCGTCTTCCAGGAGGCCCTTGAGTTCGCCCTGGATACGTCGCCCCTCGATGGTGGACGGCTCCGGCATTGTCCGAAGTAACATCGCCGCTGCGGCTAGGTTCTGGTCGGCCCCGCTGAAGGCCGGGGGCAGCCCTGCCCTGGCATCGTCGATGATACGGCGCTGGACGTCTTGGGCCCGTTGACGCGCTCCTCCGGCGAGTGCTCGGCCTGCCCACTCCTGCTCGATGTCATGTCGGAGCTGCACAAGTCGCCCTATTTCTTCGTCGAGCTTGGCCTGCATCTCGCAGAGTTGCTCGAGCTGCGTGTCCTGACCCCCCGCAGGGACTTGGACCACAACTAGCTCCCGCGGGATCTCAACGCGAGACACAGGCACAGGGGTGTCGTCATCTTCTGGCATGCCGAGGTGGTTGTCTTCATCGTGATCCCCCTCATCGATGTGGAAACACTCGTGACTTGGGCCATAACCCTCGTCGTCAAGGCTGTGGTCATCGTCGGAGCAGCCGGAGAGGCAGTGGTCACATGCAAGCATGAAGTCTCGCATGACACTGGGATCACGGAGTCCAGAGAAATCCCAACCGAAGTCGGGGTCGTCCTCTTCCTCGGAACCCGCGGGTCCGGAGGTTGAGACGGCCGTCAGTCGGTCCCAAGTTGACCACATATGATACCCTGGAAGGTCAGGATATGCCCTTGCGAAAGCGCTCACCAAAGCGGGGTCGCTTGGTGGATTGAAGCTGAATCTAAAGGGAACAGGATGGAAAACGGATGGTACCCCTTGGTGGATGGACGGTGGTGAAGTCACATCGGGGACGGAATGCACCGTTATCTCAGTAGCACGAGGCTAACGCCCAACAAGTCCTTCGCGAGGGTGCTGGCATCATCAGCCCGCTTGGGGTTGGCATGTTGCTGGGAAGCGACACCCGTCGTTGTCTCAGGTGCGAGGACAACACCCGACATGTCCCCTACAGGGGTGCCGGCGTCGTCGGCTCGCTCTGGTCCGACAGCCGATGAGGTGCCACCTCCTGCCTGGCCACGGTTGCCCCGTCTCCTCCTCCTTCGGCGAGGAGGGTGGCGGGGCAAACCGGGATGTCCCTCTTCTGCCGTGGGGAGACGTCGTCGTCGAGTTCGCCTCCGCCGGGCGAGCCGACGACCGTCGTTGTTGTCGTGCTGCGAGGGGAGGAGTACCATGTCGTAGCCGCCGTCGTGGGACATGAACTCGAGACTCCCGAAGCGGAGCACCGTCCCGGGCTGAAGAGGTTGCTGAAGACTACCCATCTGGAACTCAACGGGAAAGTATTTGTCAACACGCAGCGAGCCCCTACCTAGCACGCCAACTGTCGGCGTTTTGGACCCGCGAGGACCCTCAACCGACTAGTGAATTTGATGCTGCGTGTCCCTGCCCAGATGGGTTGATGCAAAATAAAACACAAGAGGGGGGATGAGGCTTATATTATCTTGCACCGGGGTGCACGTAGTAGGGGTTACAAGCGTCGCGAGAGAGAGGGTTTGGCCTTGGAGCGAGCCGTCTGAGTTAGCCTCCTTTGCGTCCGCCCTCTCTTCCCTGCTTGCGTGTGTCCGTCTCCTTTATAAAGGCCCTGGACATCCCCTTTTATAGATATAAGGAGATGGTCCAGCTGTACAATGGGGGTGTAGCTATGTGTTAACGTGGCCGGCGGAGAAGTGCTTGAGCCCTGTATATGTGCTAACGTGGTCGTCGGAGAAGTGCTTGAGCCCTGTAGAAGCGTAGCTGACGGTGCGGCCCGGGGTCCTGCTGACGTTTCCTTGCTTCCGTAGGGAGCTGAGAACCATCGACGTCATGGACGCATGTAGGGAATCATTACCTGTTGCCGGAGTAATCTAGATGGGACATCGGTCTTGTTTCTTCGTATCCTGAGGCAGCTAGCTAGGGGTAGGGTAATGATGGATCCCCAGTGGCGTAGTCGGGCGAGGCGGCGACTCCTCCGAGGCCGAGGCTGAGGCCGAGGCCCGGGGTCGGGCGAGGCGGAGACCTTCTCCCGAAGCCGAGGCTGAGGCCGAGGCCTGGTGTCGGGCGAGGCGGAGACCTTCTCCTGAGGCCGAGGCTGAAGCCGAGGCCTGGGGTCAGGCGAGGCGGAGCTCCCTGTTGCGCCCAAGGCTGAACTCGGGGGAGGTCGTGACTTACTGTCGTTAGTTTTTCCCTGGTGGTTGGCACAGTAGCCGGAGCGGGGCGAACAGTGTTGTTTTTTCTGTCAGAACGATCAGTAAAGAGGCGAAGTGACTACGGTCATTTCAACCTTGTCGACTGAGACACGCGTGTCAGGATAAGGTGTCAGACGATCCCCGCATTAAATGCGCATGCGATACGGTCGGTTGGTAAAGCGATTTGACCGAGGTCGCTGCACGACAAAGTTTGCCCGAGCTTGGTTTCGGGTGAGCCGAGGGTGCGCCCACTGCCTGAGGAGGCCCTCGGGCGAGACATGAATTCGTCCAGGACTGCAGTTCTTGCCCGAGGCCGAGCTCGGACGAGACAAGATCGAGTCTCTTGTTAGACGAGACCTTGACTTGAACCGTGCCTATCAGTCTTTATGGTTTGTTTTGAAGATGTTTTCCAGCCATGTTAAGGAGTATTAAGGTATTCCTAATTACGGTACCCAACAATACTATTATTGTTGTGAAGTTGTGGTCTGATCGACTTTCCCGGCAAATATCTCATCGAGTCAAACTAAACAGCACGGTCGTTCTCGAAAAGCCAAGGAAATGACACCTCAGCTTTCTATCCGTTGGCGGTGTTTTCCTGAACATGCTTGGTCAACAATGGTTGGCTTTGACAAGACGAATGGGTGCTGGTAGTCAAAGTGGACTGGAGTAGTGCGTTGGCAGAAAAAAAAACCAAAAAAAAAAATCTCGAAACGCGGCTAACTGGTCCCCCAACGATGGCCACTTATACCATCCGCAAATTGTCGTGATCAAATAGTTGCTGGTATCAATGAATGTGTTAAGAACAAAAGATGAACTCGTGTACGAGCAACACGGATTATCCATATGAAATCCACCAAATTTTTTAATTCATCATACGAGTACATGCTCATCCCTTTGATCCAAGAAGCTGCTGGTGCCTGATGCAGACGCATTACAGCATAGAATCGAATTACAGTGCACTGCAACCGACTAAATATTGAGCATCGTCCAAGTACAACAGATTTTTTTTCAGATTCTAGCTACTTGTAGCACATTGGCAGTTCATCTTGTGGAACCAGTAACCTCATCCATTCTCCGAGATTGCGCTCAACTCCGAGGAGAAATACGAAGTGCTACCAGTAAGCTCACCCCCACAGAAGAATGGCTGGGGAGGTATCTGCAGACCGTCAGCGCCAGCTTCAAGCATCCCAACGACCTCAGCCATCGTTGGCCGATCATGTGGCTTCATCTGAATGCACCATAGCCCAACAACGCACAGCTTCCTCTCCACCTCGTGGACATCGAAAGCTTCGCAGATCTCGCCCACCTCCTGCCGAGTTAGATGGCTATACACCCAAGCTGGGTAGTACGTCTGGCTTCTCCTCTCTGCATGCTGGTCTAGGTTCCTCCGTCCACCAGCCATCTCCAGCAACAGCATCCCGAAGCTGTAGACGTCTGACTTGCACGAAACGACGCCGAAATTACGGGAGATCATCTCCGGAGCTATGTACCCAATGGTTCCCCGCGCGGCACTCACCGGCACAAAGCTGTTGTCCCTTGGGTACAGCTTGGCTAGCCCAAAGTCGGCAACTTTAGGAGTGAAGCTGTTGTCCAAAAGGATGTTGTGTGGTTTGATGTCAAAGTGCAGAATCTGCATCTCACAGCCTTGGTGCAAGTAGTTGATCCCTCTGGCGATGCCTAAAGCTATTCCATTGAGCTTATCCCACGAAAAGCTTTGCTCGGAAGAGAAGATGTGCTTATCGAGAGATCCACGAGGCATGTACTCGTAGATGAGCGCCCTCTTGGTTTCTTCCGAACAGAACCCCACCAGACGCACCACGTTGACATGGTGGATGCTTCCGATGGTGGACACTTCGCTGATGAATTCATCTCCGTTGCACAGCGAGTTGCTCAGCATTTTGACAGCAACGCTGACGTCACCTGGAAGCACGCCTCTGTACACGGATCCGTAGCCTCCTTGGCCCAGCTTCTCTCTGAAGTGTCCTGTGATTGCGGTGATGTCAGTGTAGGCATACCTTGCTGGGCTAAGAGCTTGTTGCATCTGGAGAAACTTCTCGACTGCGTCAATGGATATCCTTGTTTTCCAGTACTTGTAGGCGAGGAAGGTCAGTACAGTTAATGGTGCAAACACAAACCTCGATAGTATTCCAAATACTGCAGACAAAAAGATTGCAGGATTAAGTAAGATGAATGCAAGGATGCAGCCTTAATGATCTAGAATGTTGAGATTCTCTTGTACCTATCACGAACTTCACAATGACTACAGTAGATATCATGGCGACCATAGCCCAAAACAATTTACTTCTGTACGAGTAATCATTTACACATCTTAAGAAACGAAGGTCGATCCCAAAAACCGCAGCCAATGTCTGGTCCACAATGCTTGAGTTAGATATTTTATCGTTGAAGTAACTGCAGGTTTTGTCACAGCACATCAAACAGAGAAGTCAGCAGTCGGTGAGCACCCTCAGTAAAATTAAATTTTGAAAGGAAATAAAAAAAACGCAGAGAAGTCAGCAGTCCACAGAGCTTATACTCACCCATTTGCATCTTTCAAGCATGTGTTGATGACCAAATGATACGACCGTCCATTGCGATAAGGAAAATTTACAGCAAAGCCATTCTTCATAAACTTTACAATATCATCATAGCTTGCATTATCTGGTCGCTTGACATGCCGACTTCCAAAAGGAATCATGGACAAGTATCTACATGACGGCTTGATGTCTCCAACCATAGGAAAGAATGTGGTAGTGAAGACATAAGCAAAAGAATTCTTCGTACTTCGGCAGTTGACAGGCTGGTAAATACCACTACAGCAACTGAGGAACGGGGAAGAAACGTCACTTAGCATCTCTGAACAACTCACAAAGGCCGCCCAAGTTACTGTGTCAGGATCCAGCAGGGTGCGACCTTCGGATGGCAAACCATTTACATAGGGACGTTGGTTGCTCGCAGGAATGGGGCAGCTGCTGTTATCTAAATTAGCATCAACGACCCAGAAAGTAGAGTTGCTATAGGAGATGCTAGTCACAAAGTATCGTCCATTATTGATGTGAATTATAGCCTTGCTATCAATACAAACCAGCTCGTATTCTGGGAAACCACAACCTTGTGGGTCACCTTGCATACGGAAAGGAGATCGGATGTCTTGAAGATGCCCACAGGAGGAAGAAGGACAGAAGGCTTGCCCTTGAGTGGCTATCACTCCAGTGTTTGTCATAATTGTGGAAACCATGGTTAATGCTTGCAGGGAGAGAAGAAATCCATGAGAGCTAACCATTGAAGCTCAGCAAAGGCAAGATCAGAGTCAGACTAGAAAGTTGAAGCAAGAGTAAAGGAGAAGGCTAATTATCTGTGGCTTGATCCATACAGGAGGGAAGAGGAAGAGAAGTCAAGCACTCAAGCCTCGGATCCTATCTGTTAGTAAAGCTGACATGAACTTCCACTTATAGATCCCTGTGATGCACACAATGCAAGGGTGTCAATCGTGTCAGTATTTGATGATCATAGAAGATTTATCAACGAATTTCTTCAATCAATACAAGGAAACTCACTTTTGCAGGCATATCTTCGTATCTTTGCCTTCTACCTTCATTCGTTGCAAACATGCTTCAACCTCTGCTCATCTCAGTTCTCAATGAGTTTTTTTTTCTTTTTCTCATGCCCAGATGTAAGGAACTCATGTTGCTGAGGCAAGTCGTAGTTATATGAGTTGGCCAGCGGATGCTTTGGGATGAGTCCTTTTGCAGCTCACCAAAGCTCCAGCTTTCAATTGGCTTCCTAATCTGTTTAACATGGCTGTCTTTTCAAATAAGTATATGTTATTGACTAATCCGTTTGCGGTCAATGGCTGTAGTGTGGAAAAGGATGACTATATTGCAGGACTATACAAGAAACATCCCAGAAAGTCCAAATCACCAAGCCGCAAAGCTAGAAATCTTCCACCACGGTTATGGGGCCATCACGACAAATAATTGGTGGTCATTGATTCCAACAAGGTTTTAAATCTTGTAGACGCAACCTTGCTTTGCCTGCTGCCATTCTTCTGCCACGCAACTGTCTAATTTGTTTGCTGTAGCTTTGGTGCTCTCATTTCTCAACTATGGAATCACGATGACCACAGCAAGCAGTGATAAAAGCTTCTTCCAGAAGTGCCCAGCATCCAGTTGCAGCGAAGGAGGACCAGAGATCCGATTTCCATTCCACCTTGTAACCAGCCCTCTATCATGTGGGACACCTGGTTCACCCAAATATTGGCTACTGAAAGGTAATTCCATTGGGTATAGCATCAATACTATAATCATTGTCTCTCAATTGCAGAATCCAAAGTGCTCTTTTCAGAAGATCATCTCCACCAATCTATCAACCGATGTATATAGACCTTACGGGGATGAGGCAATATTAGAGCTGTTTTGATGACTAAGGAATTGAGAAGGATCTGGTCACCAAACCAGTTCTAAGGGCTTGTTCGGTTAGGGATGGATAAGAAGGGATTTAATCCCCCTCGATTCAGCCCTAACCGAACAAGCCTAAGGCCTTGTTCGTTTGTGTTGGATTGCACCTGGAATCGTTCCACCTAATCAAAGTTTATATAAATTAGAGAAGCAATCCGGTTAGGAATCGTTCCGACCCACCAATCCGGCACAAACGAACAAGACCTAAGTAAGTTCATGCCAAGTAGTCCGGCCAGGCGGCCAGCACTGCTGGTCCCTTCTCTTGCCTTAACAATACTAGCCGGTTCACTTACTTGGTACCTTCTTTTCAATCAATTGATTTTCTTCCATTGGACTGCACGGTTCTTTCAAATAGCATTCCATTACCTTACCGTTCTAACAACATGGACTTCAACGAAACTGCAAAAGGAACCATTGCATTTGGTGAGACAATGTTAAGATGGACTCATTGTTTTCTGGTCGAGCGACCAGCTGGTCGACCTAGGGGTCCGACTAGGCGACTAATCTCGATTAATCGACGATTAGGTCGACTAATCGACCTCTGGTCGACCTGGTCGTATACTAGTCGTCCTGTTCATCCAGGACATATGTATATAGTATATAACTAATTAACTATATACGGTATATAACTATATATAAAGGGTAGGGTAAACATGACATGAATTCTGCAATACTGATCAAAGGAATAAGGATTCAGAGGATGGCAATATGAACAGAATCTCTATTCTCTATATGAACTGAGTCAAAAACATAGAAGGACAGAACACAATACAGAATACAGAAGTAAATATGATTGTCACTGAATATGGAGCCTTGCGTTGCGCGCCGAGGAAGACGAATTGGGGCCAAGGTTTTTGAATACATCGACTGTCACTGAATCTGCGCGCCGGTGATCAACTTACCAGGAGGCAAGAGCCTTGTGCAGTGCGCCGACGCCAGTGATCAAAACCCAAGAGCCAGGAGGACAGAGAACGACAACAGGAGAAGAGAAGAAATTAGAGATAGAGAACCAGAACTGCAGAAGGAAGGAGATGAAGACGCCAAGAATCGAGGAGATTAGACACAAACCGTCGTGTGCAAGGGTATATCACGACGGCGCCTCTGACGGTTCAGCTCCTGTAGCCGGACCGCCCGCCAAAAAAGGCCTACAAATTTTTTACGTCATACAAACCCTAGTCGCTAAGTACTGTCTGATCGAGCAATTTATCGGGCCTAGTCATCGACTAGTCGGACGACTAGGTCGACCAGAACACCTAATCGGGTCGGGTTCCCTAATCGCTTACCCTAAACCGACCAGCCCGACTAATCGTGATTAGTCGGACGACTTGAAATCAGAGAATGGACAGTTCCTAACATTACCAATTTCTACCAAATACTGTGAAGATGAAGGAAGGCTCTGTGGATTTAGGTCAGAAACTAGGTAAGCATTCTGTAAGAGTAAGAATCAAAGTTTCTAAATCACTCATGCAACAATGAACTTATCTCAAACAGCAGCTTATATGTTATGATATTACTTGTAGCAATTATATGTTGATTTTTGCATGACAATCCATTGCTTAAGTAGCACACAGTCATGTGTCCTATTTTGTTCTTAGTTCTTTGGTTCAGCTTGCATTTCTGCATACTTTTAAGGGGGGAGAAAAGGGCAATTGTGCGCTTTTCTGCATGTGTAACATTTTTCTGCTAGAGAACTTTTGATTCAAGTTAATTGGTTTAAATATTGCTGTCCAAAGATATCATTACTCAATTAATAAATATGCATAACTAGTGGAAGAAGAGTGTTTTCCAAAAAAAAACCACCTCACTGCAAGACCCATACCTGGCTCTTTTACAATATACTCCTGAATGCGACAACAGAGACACATTTATAGACCATCTCTTGCTTCAAAAACAATTAAATTAATATAGTTGTTTATAAAAATGGTAAACAGTCCATAATTCTTGTTATGAATTAATACGACACAAAGTAGATAAAACATAGAGAAGACACAAATTTAACGTAGACCTCTCAAAACGAAGGGGAAAAACCACGGGCGCCGGCCAGCAACAATATTACTATTTTTCAGGTGGTTACAGATCGCGAGTGATTTACAATGAGATGACTATCTCCTGCAGATTACAAGTGTATTTATAGAGGCGAAACCCTAAGATGAGTAAGGAACGATCCGTACCGCGGGGGGGCTCCGAAGGCCAGTTGGCATCGCTACGCTTCGGCTCAAGCCTCCTGACGACGGGCCTCCGCTTCGCTCGCCAACTTGGCCGTCTTCTTCAGAATTTATATCACAAACTCAACATTTCTCTCACCATGTATGATGCTTGAATATGTTGTACACTAATATTAAGATGGAAGTGAGGAACATGCACTTAGCACACATTTTTCTTAGGCTGTCTCTGGCGGCTACCATGTCTCATACCCTATTTCAAACTACACTCTGCAAATAGTGTTATCTACAGTGCAAATCCCCTATTCAGGGCCAAAGCTATGTAGAGAGTAGTGGGTGCACATGCACCCACAAAAAATTATAAAACTAGTGAATTAAACTAGATTTTCACCATATATGCATCAAATATAAGTTATTATCATGCACCCTTAAAACATATGCACCCTTATCTGATTCACTCTAGCTTCATCACTGCCCCTAATTTACATGATTTGTTGTGGACAGTCTTATCCCCTAGAAAAAACTCGGTCGGGGAGGGAAAGACCGCCCTCTCGGTATTATATTAAGAAGAGACCGAAACAATGGTCCCGGCCGAGAAAATCCCCGAACCCTGGTCCCCCATCACTAACGGGCCGGCGTAACTGTCCACTCTGCAACGGCCCAACCGGAGGGTGGCGCACAGGACATCGTAACCCGAGAGCGGATGGGGCACAACGAGGGGATTTTTTTAACCAAGCCTGAAAATTCGCTCTCGAGGAGAATCGAACCCAGGACTTGGAGGTGCTACTCGGAAGTCCTTAACCACTAGGCTAGAGGCCCTTTCGCGTCTTATCCCCTAGAGACAAGCTGTCCTAAACTTTAGAGTAGACTGCTCGGGTTTCTTATTCAGCCCGCTATACAGCAGTTTACCTTTGTTTCTTTAGTAAGATTCTGCCTAAAAGGAAGTCTTGATAGAATCTAATTCACCTCTTTCCTGCACGCAGGTTCACATCTCAAAATCATTGCAGGTATGTGGTTCAATGCACTTTTGACCTATTGAGTTCTTTATTTCTTACAACAAAACTACAGCACTCTTCGTAGTCTCATTCGCAAAAGATATGAGTAGTTGATTTCTATCTAACAGACTGATTTTCTTCAACTTGTTTATTCAGTAACGTCACCAGCAGCCACACTCTGGTTCTTTCAGCGATGACAGCTGCTGCATTATATCTCACCCTCAAATCTAAATATGACGAAGAGATACACATGAAAGGTGAAATGTTCCTCAAAACCTACAGAACGTTGAAATCAACAAGATGCACATTCTCTGAAGTTAAAAAGATAACAAGACGGTTCAATAACATAGTCGGCCAAGGTGGATTTGGATGTGTATACAAAGCTGAGCTATCCAATGGAGAGCCTGTGGCAGTCAAAATGTTGGAGAACTCAACGGGACAAGAAGAATTTCAGTAAAGTTGCAACTATTGGGAAAATTCATCATGCGAATTTATGCCTAATGCATCACTAGAGAAATACATATTCTCAGAAGAATCTGGCACTAGTGGCCGAGAACATTTCTAATAAGATGCTAACAGGAATTGCCAAAGGAATCAAGTACCTGCACCAAGGTTGTAATCAGCGCATTCTCCATTTCAACACCAAGCCTGCGTACATTTTACTAGACTACAATTTTAAGCCAAAGATTTCATATATATTTGGACTTGCGCAGCTGTGTACAAGGGATCAAAGCATTGTTACGCTGACTGTAACAAGAGGCACAATGGGCTACATTGCACTGGAATTATTAGTGGAAGGAGCTAGAATGAGCATGTACCCAAAGACCAAGAATCAAAACAATATTTACATTCTCAGGTGGGTATATGAGAAAATAGTCACCGGGCAAGAATTGGAACTGACCAGGGAAACGGCACAAAGGGAGAAAAATATAGTGAGAAAGATAGGTATTGTAACACTCTGGTGCATTCATTGGAACCCAGCGAATCGCCCGTCTATGACAAAAGAGCGTTGTTGGGGCGAAGGCGAAGACGTCACCTTTCGTTCGAGGCCTTCGCCGTACTCGCTGCACCAACGGTGACAAAACAACGGGCAGACTTACCCTTCGTCTCATACGCCGCCGGACGAAGACCCGCGACGAGGTCGTATCATCCTGCGACCTCGTCCAGAGTGGAGGCCCGCGTGTGATCCGGCCCATTGTAACAGGCCCTGCGTGGCCGTTGCGCGTTACGAGCCTAATTTGTAAAGGTCTCCCTGTAATTACGGTCTGTAACCCCGCTTTATGAGAATATTCCGGGGATAACCTAGGTGTCTGAGGGCACATGCGTCCTTAACACGGGACGCTGGGCACCCGGATACCTATAAATACCCCCGCACAGTGCCCTTGAGAGGCTAGATTAACAGAGCTATTGCCGTCTCGTGCGAAAACCCCGTTTACGTCACCTCACACCCCCGTTGGATCACCCTGCACCAGAGAGCAAGTTCCAACATTTGGCGCCCATCGGTCGTGCTACGAAAAAACCACCCGCGATGGCACCCAAGAAAGCTAGCTCGAAGGCTGACGAGGCTGCGAAGGCAGCACTGCTGGCCGCAAAAAGGGCAAGGCCCTCGCCCTCACCCACTCCACCCACCAAGAGGCTACTGAAGACGACGCTCTCCGCACTTGCGGCCCTGAAGGACAACCGCAACCTCCCCCAGGCTTTGCCCAGCCGGAGGGCACGGACCTCACCGAGGACGGCGAAGTCCTCGGCGTCTCAGCGGAAGAACAACTACAGTTGCGTGCCTTGCGCATCAAGAACCGCAATCTCCAGAGGCAAAAAGAGATACTGGAGGCCAAGCGCCAACGTGTGTCTGCACTAGCCAAGGTGCGGCAAATGATACGCGACGAAGAGCAGAAGGCCCAGGACCTCGAGCAGGAGATCGCGCTGATGCAGCGCGAAGGCCACCTCGGCCTGCAGCACGGGCCACCCCTGCAACAGCGCGCGCAAATGGAAGACCTACACTTCCCCCAGCGCGACCACGCCTTCCCACACGCCGCGCCATTCCAAGGGGTCAACTACCTCAACGAGCGAAGTCCCCTGGCGCCACACCTGCAAGTGACACCCTGGTCTGCCAACTTCCGGGCAGGGACCTATCCCAAGTACAACGGTATCACTGACCCAGCACAATACATCATGAGTTATCAGGTCGCCGTTGCATCTTCCGGAGGGGACGACGCCACGATGGCCAAGTCTTTCATCATCGCCCTCGAGGGCCCAGCTCTCACCTGGTTTACCAGGTTGCCCCCGCTGTCCATTGACTCCTGGAGAAGCCTCCGGGACAAATTCCTGCTCAACTTCCAAGGGTACCGCCCAGACACCGACGCCTTGGCCGAACTCTCACTCTGCAAGCAGCTGGAAAAAGAGACTCTACGGGAGTATTACCGCAAGTTTCTAACACTCAAGTCACAGCTGCCCTCAGTCGACGACCAGATCGCCATCCACTACGCCATCAGTGGCCTTCGCGTCGGCGTCCTTTACAGCCACTGCATCAGAGATCCGCCCAACAACCTCCAGGAATTATATCAGCTATTTGAAAAATACGCCAAATCCGAAGAGCTCCACCAGCGCAAGGTTGAGTCTCAGAGGAAACCCAAAGATGCTCCACAGTCCAGCCGCACGTGGACCAGAACTCCGCAGCCAGACTCCGGTCGAGACGACCGCAATCAGCAGCAGGTGCACAACATCGCCAACCAGCACCCCGCTGGTGACGCCCCTCGCCGTCAGGAATATCCCCCCAGGGCCACGGAAATGGAACTCGCGGTAGGGGTCGGGGACGTGCGCAGCCGCCGCGCCGATTCTACTGCCTTTTTCACGGCGAAGACTGCGCCCACCAAACCAGAGACTGTCCAGAGACGAAGGCCACCAAAGACAGGATGGCACGGGCGCAGCCAGCCGACAACCCTAGAGTTGTCGCGCACACTTATCAGCAACCCTCTCCACCATACATCCACGCCCCCGCCCCGCATCCACCGCACCACGCATACCAACACCACCAGGAAGTACAAATCGTACCTCCCCCACCCCCACCTCCACACCAGCAACAACAAAACATCCCCCACCCCCATGCCCCAAAACAAGAAGACTTCGCCGATCAGCCGTATCGCGGAGTCATTCATATGATCACTGGGGGGTCCAGCACCGACTTCGACACAAAGCGGCAGAAGCGGGACCATTACCGCAGCATCAACCATGTCGCCATTACCGGCCCAGTCGTGCAGACGAAGTGGTCCCACGTACCGCTAACCTTCGACGCTCGAGACGTCGACCTGCGCAGCGCCCCCCACATCGACGCCATGGTTATCAACTGCAGCGTGGCAGGCTGGGACCTGCACAAAGTCCTAGTCGACAATGGCAGTCAAGCAGACATCATTTTCCTCCATGCCTTCGACCGCATGGGCATAAGCCACAGCCTGCTCAAGCCTTTGGACAACCCGTTGTATGGCTTCGGCGGCAAGGGCACCTTTCCTGTCGGCAAAATAGAACTGCCTCTCTCCTTCGGTGTAGCACCCAATGCCCGAAGTGAGCAAATAACCTTTGATATCGTCGATATGGTGTATCCGTACAACGCCATCATGGGTCGGGGCTCCATCAATAAGTTTGAGGCAGCCATTCACGGACTGTACCTGTGCATGAAGATACCAGGTCCGTTAGGCGCCATCACGGTCTACAGCAATCAGCAGACTGCGCGCAACATAGAGCGGGACTTCGTCCCCGGGCAAAGAAATGTGCACTGCCTCACGGCCCAGCGCGAGGTCCCTGCGTCCGCCAGCCCAACCGACAAAGAACACGACAAGGCACAGCTGCAGAGCAACGACGGGACCAAGACTGTTCCCCTCGACCAGGCCACGCCCAAGCAGACAGTCACCATCAGCGAAGACCTCACTTCGCATGACGAGGAGAAACTCCTCTACTGCTTGTCCAAGAACAAAGACGTCTTCGCCTGGTCCGCCCTCGACCTGGTCGGGGTCAGCCGATCCATAATTGAGCACAGCTTGGGAATCGACCCTTCGGTGAGACCGAAAAAACAGCGGTTGCGTAAAATGTCCGATGAGAAGATAGAAGCCGCCAAGGCCGAGGTACATCGCCTCCTGGAAGCCAAATTTATCGAGCCAGTGGCTTACCCCACGTGGCTCTCCAACGTTGTGATGGTGCAGAAAAAGAGCGGCAAGTGGCGAATGTACATCGACTTCACAAGTCTCAACAAGGCCTGCCCAAAGGACAACTTCCCGCTGCCTCGGATCGACAAAATAGTCGATAGCGCGGCCGGGTGCGAAGTCATGTCACTCCTCGACTGCTTCTCCGGTTACCATCAAATATATACGAAGGAGGAAGACAAGGCCAGCACCAGCTTCATAACACTCTTCGGCACATATTGCTTCATCAGAATGCCGGAGGGACTCAAGAACGCCGGGTCCACTTTCTCCCGGCTTACCAAAACAGTGCTCGAGGGGCAAGTCGGCAGAAATATATTCACATATGTGGACGACATCGTCGTCGCCAGCAGGAGCAAGGAGGACCATCTTGCTGACCTCGCCGAGACATTCGCGAACATGCGGGATGCACGACTTCGCCTAAACCCCGAAAAGTGCGTCTTCGGCGTTCGCCAGGGGAAAATATTGGGCTACTTGGTATCACACCGCGGCATCGAGGCCAACCCAACCAAAATTCAGGCCATCATCAACATGATGCCCCCGCAGTCAGCAAGAGACGTCCAGCGCCTGACGGGCAGATTGGCCGCCCTCAACAGATTCATCTCCAAATCCGCTGAGCGAAGTCTCCCCTTCCTCAAAACTCTCTGTGGCGCAAAAGACTTCGCTTGGGGACCAGAGCAGGCAGCGGCCTTTGCCGCATTAAAACAGTACCTGTCGGAGTTGGCAGTCCTTACCAGCCCCGACTCTTTGCTACCCCTGTTGCTCTATGTTGCGGCTTCGCCGCATGCGGTCAGCGCGGCACTGGTGCAGGAGCAGACAGTTGAGGGCGTGATCAGGCAGTGCCCAGTTTATTATGTCTCCGAAGTGCTAACACCATCCAAATGTAACATGACGGAACTAGAGAAGATTGCCTATGCAGTTGTTATGTCTTCGCGTAAATTGCGCCATTATTTTGAAGCATTCAAGGTCCGGGTCACCTCAGATAGGGGACTAGGTGAATTGTTCAGAAACCCGGAGGCATCGGTCAGGATTGCCAAGTGGGCGGCCGAACTCTCCGGCTACCACATCAATTTCGAGCCCACGACAGCCATCAAGTCACAAGTTCTGGCAGACTTCGTCGTCGACTGGACTGGGCCAATAACACAGCCGGACCCGTCCGTAGAGAAGGTTTGGACGATCCACTGCGATGGCGCATGGTGCCATGCGGGGGCAGGCGCCGCTGCAGTCATCACCTCACCCACCGGGGTCAAGCACAGATACGCGACACGCCTCAGCTTCGCTTTGGAATCTGACAGATGCACAAACAACATAGCAGAATACGAAGTCGTCATCCTCGGCCTCCGCAAGATGATGACCCTCGGTGTCACCACCTGCATTGTCAGAACAGACTCCAAGGTAGTCGTCGGCCAAGTCGAGAAAGACTATGCAACAAAGGACCCCACACTTATGCAATACCTCGCGGCCATCCAAAGTCTCGAGAGGCAATTTAAAGGATTCACCTTGCAGCACATGGACCGGGCCAAGAATGAAGAAGCCGGCGCATTGGCCAAGGCTGCCGCCAGAGGCGAGTCCCTGCCCTCCGACGTGTTCTACCATGTTATCGGCACGTCAGCCGTCCGGAGCCCCGAAGGGCTCCAAATAACCAATGACAGCGAGGGCCACCGCATAGTCAACCTTATTATGACCGAAGACTGGCGAGCACCAATAACCCTGTTCCTACAGGGGTACTACCACCCAACCGACATCAACGAGGCCAAGCGCCTCAAACATCGAAGCCGGGACTTCGCACTGATTGAGGGCCAGCTCTACAAGAAGGGGGTCAGTCAGCCAATGCTTAAATGTGTCACCGAGACCGAAGGCGTCCAAATCCTGCGCGAAGTCCACAGTAGCACTTGCGGCTCTCACGCAGGGCCAAGGGCCCTAGCCGCAAAGGTGATCCGCCAAGGTTTCTACTGGCCCGCAATGATCTGCGTCGCAAATCGGGTCACAAGGTCCTGCGAAGCCTGCCAAAAGTTTTCTCCTCGATCAGGCAGCCCCTCGCAATTCACAAAACTGATCACCCACACATGGCCTCTCCAGCGCTGGGGCCTGGACATCGTCGGGCCCTTGCCCACGGCTCAGGGGAACCTCAAGTTCACCTTCGTTGCTGTCGAGTACTTTACCAAATGGATCGAGGCGAGGGCTGTTTCCACAGTAACATCAAAGACTGCACAGAAATTCTTTTGGCAAAACATTGTTTGCCGCTTCGGAGTACCGTCCGAACTCACAGTTGACAACGGCAAGCAGTTTGACAGCCAAGACTTCAAGGATTTCTGCTTCTCCATTGGCACCAAGCTTGCCTTCGCCTCAGTATATCACCCGCAGTCCAACGGAGTTGTGGAACGTGCCAATGGAAAAAATTTCACAGCTGTCAAGAAGATGCTCCTCGACGAAAAAAGGGCAGGTGGGCCGACTTGTTACCTGAAGCGGTCTGGGCGCTAAACACGACTGAGTGCAGGGCGACTGGGTTCACCCCTTTCCGCCTTCTATATGGATCGGAGGCCATGACCCCACAAGAAATAAAGCATGGGTCCCCGCGAACAGTTGCGTCAGCTGTCCCCGACGTGGACGAACCCACTTCGAAGGATCTTATCGACGGAGACCGCGTCTTCGCTCTACAGGCTCTAAATAAATACCAAGCCCAGACAAAAGCATGGCGCGACCTCGCAGTCATCCCGCGGGAATTCAGCGAAGGGGACCTCGTACTCGTCCGAACAGCTCGGACAGAGTCCAGGGGCAAGCTGGAGCCCAGGTGGGAGCGCCCTTTCATTGTCAAGACGAAGGCCTCCCCCAGCGCATATAGGCTCGCTACGCCAAACGGCGAAGACTTGGAGCATTCCTGGAACATCGATAATCTCCGCAAGTTTTTTGTTTGACTCATCAGGGCCAGCTCGCCCTTGTAATTCGCAAAAACAATTTTATTCTGGCCCGCACTCTTTTCCTCCCGGGGGTGAGGTTTTTAACGAGGCGGAGTCATATAATATACAAGTGAAAAATCCCCCGCAAAAAGCTACGTCGAAAAAAGACTGCGTCGACGGTCTCCGACATTCGACCAATACAAAGTCACCGCGAGGCTGAACGCCAGCTACCCTCGCGTGCGACGATCCGCGCAAAAGTCGCCTAAGGGTGCAGCCGGACAAGCACAACAAGTGCGAAAAATCGAAGTCTTCCGCGAAGACTATCCGCGCAAAAGTCGCCTAAGGGTGCAGCCGGACAAGCACAACAAGTGCGAAAAATCGAAGTCTTCCGCGAAAACTATCCACGCAAAAGTCGCCTAAGTATGCAGCCGGACAAGCACAACAAGTGCGAAAAATCGAAGTCTTCCGCGAAGACTATCCACGCAAAAGTCGCCTAAGGGTGCAGCCGGACAAGCACAACAAGTGCGAAAAATCGAAGTCTTCCGCGAAAACTATCCGCGCAAAAGTCGCCTAAGGGTGCAGCCGGACAAGCACAACAAGTGCGAAAAATCAAAGTCTTCCGCGAAGACTATCCGTGCAAAAGTCGCCTAAGGGTGCAGCCGGACTAGCACAACAAGTGCGAAAAATCGAAGTCTTCCGCGAAGACTATCCGTGCAAAAGTCGCCTAAGGGTGCAGCCGGACCAGGCACAACAAGTGCGAAAAAGACTACACCAAACTATCCGCACAAAGACCAACTACATACGCGCCGGACCGACATAATAAATACACCAGACCAAGTGCGCAACACCTTCGTGAGCATAGCCGAATGCGTGAAGGCACACAACCTCATCATACAAGCCATTATATATGTACAAGCGAGGGCATCACACTTTACATCGGCTCAACCTTCGGAATAATTCCCATCTCCCTATAGTTAAATAGCATTATCCTCAGCTCCTCACCCGCAAAAAGACTTCGCAGCTCCCCCTCACCTGCACTCGCAGCGGCCGGCAGGGACAACAGCTCATGCCTGCCAACCCTGCCCACACGAAGCCGACCGCCGTCCGCCTCACTCACTCTACGCTTCGCAACCGCCCTTCGCCGCCTGCGCCCAGCACTTGGACCAGGCACAACTTCAGCATCCACAGCACGCGGTGAAGCCTCCGCCGCCGCCACATCCAAGGCCGCAAAGTAATCCAAGTCCTCATCCGACGACTCTTCAGTCCACTCAACCGAAGTCCCAGAGTCACCAAAATCAGAAAACTTAGACGCAGATTCATCCGATTCATTCCCATCATCCACGGTCGAAGCCGCCAAAAAATTAGCAGTAGCGGTTGCGTGCGCAAGCCCAAAATCTTGAACCTGCGCAGCAACCAAGGTTCAGCAACATATGCAAAATTCCCTAACTACACACACCCACTAAGCCACCTGCGAAGACCCAGCCGTCGCGGGATCCTCCGCTGCCGACTCTGCCACCATCTTCACAGGATCCTCAGCCCTCGGCGCAGCAGTTGGCGACGAGCCACCGCCGGCCGCAGTGGCTGCGGGGGCATCATGGGCGCCTTCGACGGTTTCCGGGGACGGCGCCGGGGCGGCCTCGGACACAGCCAGCGCCGGGTTCGACTCCGAATCAGGCTGTGCGCTGTTCAAAGCCCCAAAGACCTCCACCTTCTCGTTACGCGCCGCCTGAGACACAGCACACAGATTCAGCAAACCCACATATAACCCACATTCAACAACACCAAACAAAAGTCAAGCATTACCTGACCCCTCGCCGTCTCGGTCCGCTCCCTGACCACCTCCCGACCGTGAGGGCCCCACATCCGGTCGAAGAGGGCTCCCGCGGATTCCTTCACCACAGGGTCCTCAACCTTGTAAATATCGCGCTCGAAATCCTCATCAGCTTGGTCGAAGACCTCATAGTGCCGGCACCCTTCGCGGGACAGCGCGTTCATCGCCCCTTCGCAGGTGACCAGGGAGGCATAGGACATAAACCCCTCCACGATGGCGGGGAGCGCCAGCAACTCCTCCTGCAGCCACTCGAGGCAGCGAAGTCCGGGCTCTCGGTCTGGCACTTCGAAGTCAGCGGTCCACGCGCCCAGTTCGTGGTATGAGTCCATAAGCTGTTTGCGTGTCCGCTCAGCCTCCGAGCGCGTCGAAGCCTCGGCCCTCTCCACACGGGTCTGCAGAGCGTTGAGCCGCTCCTCCAACTCCTCGGCGCGCTGTCTGGCAAGACTGCCCTCCGCCCGCGCCAAATTGGCCTCCGCCTGCGCAGACTGCGCCTTGGCGAGGGCCTCATTAGCATCCTTCCTCTCCTCCGCCAGTTGGCGCCGGAGGTCAGTCCTCTCACCCTCCAGTGCGGCCACCTTGTCCGCCAACTTGCGGCACTTGCTGTCGGCGGCCGACTTTTCCCGGACGCCGTCAGCATGTTGCGCCCGAAGTCTCTCGACTTCGGCAGACACAACTGTCGTAAGGGCCCCCGACGCCGCGCGGTCTGCGAAGTCAGCCGCCTACAAGACACACATAAGACCACAGCCCCAACGAAGCTGGTAAAAACCGAACTCTAGCTCAACTTACCTGACTTAATGCCTTCTTCAGCCGGCGGGACACAGCGCCCGCCTCGTCCCTGACGGCAGTGAGTGTCGGAATCTCACCACCGGCACTAAGAGCACTACCCTTCGCCCTAGGCACCACGGCAGCCGCCGCGGCCGCCACGGTGGGCGGAACAACAACAAGTTGGCCTTCGCTCGACCCTGCAGCGTATCAACAGATTAAAAAAACTCGAGCTAACGACTTACCACCAAGATAATCATCCACGCTAATATCGGTGGCGAAGTCGGCAACGCGCTTGCCCGGCGGAGGCAACTCTCGGGCCTTCACGGCTCCCGCCGGGACAGACTTGGTACCGCCGGCGGCGGCCGCCTTCACAGCCTCCGGCACCCTGCTGGACCCAGGGGTGGCCGACTTCGCCGCCAGCGTCGGCTGGCTTCCGCCGGGGGCAGCAGCCTTCGCAGTCCCCCGCGACCTCTTCGACCTGGCCTCATGCAGCCTGACGACCGCCTGGCGCTTCTGCGCAGCTCCCTGACGATCCTTGTCCATCACTGCCGACACAACAGCAGCAATATTCTGCCCGTAAGGAAACACTCTCCAATCACGAACCATGCGAGATGTAAAAAAGTCTTCGCCGGCCGCACGGGGGATAGGAACATTCTTAGGCCACCAACCCCCGGTAACCCTCAGCATCCGCGCCGAAGACTCCCGGAGCTCGGGCGAAGACATACTTCCCCCTGGGGCCGCGCATGTCCTCATCAATTCCCTAGCAAAACCATCGGAAACCCCCAGTCCTCCCGTAGCAATACCTAGCTTCCTCTTCTTAGAGGATGGGGCGGCCGCCGGCGAGGGGTCGTCTCCAGTCTCTGCCGCCGGATTCTTCCCGCGACGATCCGCATCGTCTTGCCCGGGATAACCGCCATACGGCAGACGGTTCAACTCGAAGACCCTGTTCAAGCGGTCATTAGACCCGCGTATTTCCCAGCTACGCTGGCCCTCCGTCTTCGGCACGTACCGACCAACAATCCGCACCGCCCCATCCTCCGCCTCACGCACAAAGGCGGCCGGATCGCGGCTATGCAGATCCAGTGCGAAGGCGGGACTTCGCACCAGCATCCCACCACGGGAAGGCATCTGGCGAGGGCATACTTCGCCCAGCGCCCAGCCATGCGCCAAAGCCCACGCCCCATATGCCACAAACTCCTCGACCAAATCGCGCCCACTGCTCAGGCCGGCCGCGCACCGAAGGGCCCCTTCGTTTGCATCCTCCTCCGCCACTTCAAACTGCGGGTATGCTGAGTAATAATGCGAGCACATCTCAGCCACGGGAAGCCCCGGATGGTCTTCGACTGTGCCCTCCGCAACGTAGAACCAAAACTCATGCCAGTTGCCCCATTTATTGTGGGCGCAAGGAACCAACTCAACTACCTCCATCGAGGTCTTGCCGGTCTTCGGCGTAAATGTACAGGACCCAAACTGAGCAACCTTATTTCCGATCATCCTTTTCTGCCAGTGCAGGCAATAGTACTTCGCGAAGACTTCGACCGATGGCTGTCCGCCGAACGAAGTCATCGCCTAGACGTATTTCGACAGAGCCACCACAGCATTCGGAGTCAGCTGGTGGATCTGGACGTTAAATCTGCGCAGGACATCTCCCATGAATCGGTGCACAGGTAGGCGAAGACCAGCGGCAAAGAACGCCTCGAAGACAACCAACTCGCCTTCTGGCTTGGGGACCTCCTCCGTCCCCGGGACACGAGCGACTCCGCCGCCAAAGTAACCAAGCTGCTGCATATCTTGCACGCGGACCGAGGACATCCGCGACACACCGAAATCCACTGTGTCGCTGGCGCGCAACTCCTTCGCCGCCACAGTGCTCAGCGTCTCCTCAGACGACGCGTCGACCGGCGGCGTAGCGGCAGCAGAAGAAGAAGAGGTCGGCATCGCTACGTACCGTCGGCGGCGGCGGGCGGTCTGCTTCACACGGGCCAGATCTCCGGCGAACAAGAGAAAGGAGGGCAGACGAGCAGCAAGAGGTTTGAGAAGGCGGTTAGGGTTTTCGCGGAGCGCGGAACGATAATGTTCAAAACGCGCCGCCCCCGTCCCCTTTTATACACAGGGCGCGGCGCTTCGGGAAATCCGCAATCCAACAGTACGGCGTCAATCAACGGTCATGTCAAAAACCCCCGCGGAACCACTTCGAGCGAGGGCAGCGTCTCCGCCATCTAGCGACGTCTTCGGCACCAGGTGACTTAGTCGAACTGGTCCCTCGGAGGCCAAATGTTGGGGCGAAGGCGAAGACGCCACCCTTCGCTCGAGGCCTTCGCCGTACTCGCTGCACCAACGGTGACAAGACAACGGGCAGACTTACCCTTCATCTCATACGCCGCCGGACGAAGACCCGCGACGAGGTCGTTTCATCCTGCGACCTCGTCCAGAGTGGAGGCCCGCGTGTGATCCGGCCCATTGTAACAGGCCCTGCGTGGCCGTTGCGCGTTACGGGCCTAATTTGTAAAGGCCTCCCTGTAATTACGGTCTGTAACCCCGCTTTATGGGAATATTCCGGGGATAACCTAGGTGTCTGAGGGCACATGCGTCCTTAACACGGGACGCTGGGCACCCGGATACCTATAAATACCCTCGCACAGTGCCCTTGAGAGGCTAGATTAACAGAGCTATTGTCGTCTCGTGCGAAAACCCCGTTTACGTCACCTCACACCCCCGTTGGATCACCCTGCACCAGAGAGCAAGTTCCAACAAGCGTGCAGAGCCTAAATATGCCCCCGCTAAACCATTTGTTTCGTCCTTTGGCCAGGTATGATGCAAAAGTTAGAGACCACATCATAATCATTCAGATGTTTGTGTCTATCAGTTATTCAGTTATCCACATGTATCAGTGATGCCTTGTGTCTATCATAATTTCGTATCATACCCTTTTTCCTAGTAACCACTGAATTGTATACATCAAAATTTCTGGTTTAACCATGTTAACAAATATGTAATGACATTAGCAGGACATTTGCATAAAAATCAGTAACTGGAAAGGTAGAAGTTACACCTTAATTTGAAATGCAGACAGATTAATATATCTCAAAAAATGTGAGCATTGGGACGGATTGGTTGTCCTCAATGAAGAACTCCTGTCTCCTGAACAAGCTGTCGCTCAAGAAATTCAGCTGCGCCCTTCAGCTAAGATGGCTTTGGAAGAGCTCGACGGGAGAGGATCACCCTTGGAAAGGGTTTGATGTGCCTTGTAACCTTGCGGACAGGCTTCTCTTTAGTGACTCCACCATCGTCACCGTTGGAGATAGCAAGACATCAAAATTCTGGCACGACATTTGGCTTGATGATATGGCGCCAAGAAACCTAGCACCACACCTCTTCAAGCTAGTCTCAAGAAAGAACAAGTCGGTTGCCAATGAGATCAATGACGGGAATTGGATCAGGTCGTTGAGAGGCAAGATTACCTACACGGTTCAGATCGAGGAATTCGTCTCCCTCTAGATTAGACTCCATGATTTCCACCTTCAACCACAGGTGTCAGACTCCATTACCTGGAAATGGAACCCCGACGGTGTCTTCACGGTAAAATCAGCCTACAATGCGCAATTCATCGGATCGTACAGCCACATTAATTCTGATTTTGTCTGGCGGGCACGGGTAGAGCAAAAGTGCAAGATTTTTGCTTGGATTCTTCTACAGGACAAGCTCCTTACTGCTAACAATCTTGCCACTCAGGGTTGGCCGCACCAACCAAACTGCTCCCTCTGCAATGGTCCCTTGGAGACCGGCCCCCACCTCTGTTTGCATTCCTTTTGCTCGTGCGGTGTGGCATCAGATTCTAGTTTGGGAGGGCTTGAGCCTCCCGGCCCTGGCTGACCCTGCTCAGTTCTCCAGCATAAAAGACTGGTGGGAAGCTACATCCTCCCCGCTCCCAAATAACCAAAAGTGTGACTTCAACGGTCTCATGATATACACCCTGTGGAACATATGGAAGGAGAGAAACCGGAGGATATTTGAAAACAGCGCCCTCACCCCTATCCAATTAGCCTTGAGGATTAAAGAGGATGGGTTCACTGTCAAGAGAGCCATGTTCTTCAGTATTAGGCTGCTGCAGTGGTTTAGTTGCTTTATGCGGGTCTGTTGGGAGCATTTCTCATGTTGTGTTTGTTAGTCTGTCTTGTCTCGGTCATCGAACATGTACAGTGTGTTTTCTAAATTCTCTCCTTTTAATGATTAGGCAGAGCTCCTGCTATTTCTTTCAAAAAAAAATGCTGACACATTAATTAATGCTCAGGTAGGCGACTCACCTAGTTACCTTTACCGATGACTGGAGCTCCAATACTGTGATCAGGTCTGGGCCCTCTATAATGTCAGGTGAGGATGGATGACGTGCTATGGGCGCCAGCATGAGAGGAATTGCAGCGGTCCGCTAGCAAGGAGAAGGCATTGGGCAGATTGCCGCCGCCGATGGAGCAGTAGGACGTGCGGTGGGAGTGGGACCGTGGGAGGAAGGGCGATGCAGAAACATTTCCTCCTCTCAGTCTCAGATCAGTCTGGGCTGCGGTACACTACATTTCCTCCTACATTTAACGTAGGCTTTACGGAGGCCGACCAGTTTCTAAACAGTTGGGCTCGGCCCATAGTTAAAGACAAGGATGGCCTATGTCGCAGTCCACCGGAGTGGGCCGATCGACTACGAACGGGAATGCTGCGAGCCTGCAACAGTGTAGCTAGGGTGCTAATGGATCTTAATTTAAATGTTCTTTCATAATTTATTAGGAACGTGCCTGTGGGATACCACGTAACACAAATTGCGACTCTCTAATGGACTTAGGGCCCTGGCGACGGACGGCGTGAGTACAATAGTGACGGCAAAATATATGATTATTAAACATAAATACAGAACAATATAAATATGTCTACCCAAATAGATTGAAATGGAATCACACAAATAATTTCTAAAGAGTAAATATATAATGCTTAATCATAAGTAAATATGTTGACACCTTGTACACTAATCTAATATTTTTTTAACAATATTGTTAACTCTCTGTTGTATATTTGAGCTAACAAATGGATATGTGATTAGCCAAAAGAGCAATATTACGTGCTGAAGGTGTGATGGTGGAGATGGCTAAGACTTTAGGTCCAGCAGTTTCAAGCCCAAATAATCAACAAGAGATAAATCAGTGCTACAACGGAATCACAATGAATGATTTTAAAACCTATGTCAGTATAATTATTCACAACAGTTCTTTATCCTCAAAATGGAAAGGGAAAGTAACATGTGTTATGCTATTAATCAAAATTAAGCTACCTCTAGAACTTTGTAGTAGTCCTGCGCACGTTTCTTACTATGACAAAAGGGCCAAATTCCAAAGTCACATTTCTCACTATAAACAGAATGACAAAAAAAAGGCTAAAGTAATGTTTCTCACTATGAACAAGCAACATAAAAGACAATAGCAGACCTCGTATGCACAGTCGATGGCGAGGTCGATGCGCGGGTGGTCGTCGAGAGTGGAGAGTGAAGTAGCTCGACAAACGACGACACAGACTTGAGTGAGCAGGTTGGCGTTGGCGGTCGCGGTCGTAGCGCCTGGTTCCCACCAAATTTCTGCCCATGCATCTTCGTCTTTGCTTTAGTCGAGTCCTCGACATCTGCATGTTCCAAAAACACCAGCAGTGTGGAAAAATCACGAAAATCAGATACATAGTGTGCCAACATTACCCAAATGCTGCTGTTAGAATATAATATCAAAGGAGAATGAAAACTCACCTTTCCAAATGGAATATCCCTTCAAATTACCAGTGTCTCCGTCCCATTTTTTCATATATATTTGTACTAAAGTTTTTTTCATATATATTTAACTAAAGGTTCTGTAGGTTTTTATTTGATGGTCTAGTAATCTGTAATTTTTAATCAGTCTGCAAATTCTACGTATATACAAATTGGTACAAGTAAAAACATTAACAGCTAGAAAATTTTCTATCATTCTCTGTAAATCTAATCCCTATCACGTACATATGGTATACTGGGACGATCATAATCACATGACCTTCAGCAACTCAAGTTACTGAACCTCAAACACCAGTGTCACCTTGGCATGAGATAGTAGATTTTGCCTCGGTCCAAATTGCAATTCAAACAAACCATCAGATTCATGCAGAATTTACATTTTGGAACTACTGCACTGGTGATCCTTTAAATGAAATCTAGATAGTACAACATCGAGATTGCGCACCTCTTCTGATATGGGCTTCAATGTCTCACTGAAGTAGCATCCCGGCTAGCGACATGCATGTGAAATATAATTTGGAACTTAAAGAGTACTAAGCAAGTAAGCATCATTACTCAAGCAAAAAAAATATAAGAGCAAGTGTGATCATTTAAGTGCAGCAGATCAACTAAAGAAAAAAAATGCTATGATTAGTTAACTGGATAGTGTTTGTATGCAAGTGCACAACATATCAAGGCTTCGTGTAGTAGTGCCAAAACTCTTTAAAATGCATTTGTAAGTCATTTCGTGACACACCAAGAAACAATTTTCCCAATCCATAAACAAATATGATAGAACTGATTAAAAAGATCCACAAAAATGATTCCACAACATAGCTAAGAAAGTGCAGCAGGTAACCCAAACAAGGTCATCTAACAGGCTTGTGTCAGTTTTAAGGACACAATTCATTCCAAGTAGATAATTGTAGCCAGCATGCACATTTATTAGCAGAAACAAACAGTTTTCCTACTCATAGCTGATGAACTCGATGCATGTGTAAACATGTATTCCAGTTTTTTTCCTTTTTAATGTCTTATAAATGGGATCCATAAATTCTGCTAGCACGACTTTTAGGACCTTAGTCAGAGTAATCGGTCTAATGTTTCTAGAAGCTACTCATTTTAAGCATTTTCGTAGTAATTATGTATATTGAGCTCCAATCTATTTTCTATACCTGCATTTTATGAATGCCCTGCACTTTAGCAAGTTTTACAAAAATATAGAAAAAGCATCATAAGAGTGAAGATTCATACTGTTAAGTAGTGATATAGCTAGCATAATAGCCATTTGTTACTCTTCAGTCTTGAATCTCAATATTCATGGGTAAGCTCCATAAATGGAGAATAATTTTGGCAAGTCATCTTTAGTAAAATTTTGGTGAAAACTAAAATACATGGACTCATTGCTGCTGCATTTCTGCAAGATTGCAAGCTAAAGTGTAACATCACATCATGTTCTTTCATTAAAGTTCTGGGTGCCTTTTATTTAGCAAAATTTTGGGTGCCATTTATTCTTTATGTACCAGCTAGTGCTTCCTTATGTGCCCTAATTTGTAGAAGGCCCATTGTCATTTGCAACCATGTGTGAAGGGGAACACTACCATCCCTGAACTATGGAAAAACACATATAGTGATAGAGATGAATTGTGTGAAGGGGAACAATACCATCCCTGAACTGTGAAAACACAGATAGAGGACCATTTGCAACCATGTGGAAAAGAACTTGTAAGGCATCATCTTCAATTAAACTTGGTGCAGCAGTTTGACGACTCGATAGTGCTTTCTGTTGAGAAACCCTAAAAGGGGTTTAATGGGCTAATACCGAAACTGCCCTTAGGGGGTACACAAGTTATATATATGTACCCATACCCATCATAATAAAGATAGACAGAAGAGCTTTCATCCACTGTGTCTCTTGTTCCTCTCTGTGTTGAGTTACTGGGAAGGGAGCGGGCTTCTACAACTTCTCACGTCCCTACTGCTGTTGGGAGGGTTTGGAGTCCGGATCGGGGATCTGCGACAACTACGTTGTTCAACACGTCATCAGCACTGCTCTACCTCGACTCGTGGATCTGATCGGCAACAACTCTCCACCACGCCGGCAGGTCCTCCGGCCTTGCCGAACTGTCCTACGCGACAGCCTTCGCTCCTGTTCGTCGAGAAACGCGGTATAAAATTTCGATCCGTGATTTACTTTTCGGCGTTAAAAAATGCTTGGTCGCGCGGCCGTGCGTGCCGCCGCACAGACCAGGACTCCTTGCAGCAGCCGCATGCACAAACGGCCGGGCTGTTCTTAGAAGAAAAAAAAATAGGTTTTTTCCCCTGCATGTGCGTTTGAAGTTATCTTAGAAAAAAAAGATAGATAGACTTATGGACTTAGACTTTTTCTTGCATGGCGGTTCACATTTTTTTGCAACCGCATGCACCTCGCCCGCAGCTTTCGCTTCCACCAGGACCACCTCCACATGCACAAACGGCCGCATCCCACCCCGCAAGCCGCATGCAACGATGGGCTCCACCACCCCTAGCGAGTGGTTCACTTTTTCTTAGAAAAAAAATAATCTGCCGCATACAACGGCTTTTTGCATGTCCGCATGCAAACGGATGGCAGTTGACGTTTTTCTTCTCGGCCGTAATAAATATTTATCTGTTTATTATTTTTTACTACTATGTTTCCTCCCGGCCGTGCACTCTAAGAATGGATTCTTGATGAATTTGTTTAGTATTGTTTAGTGCACATTTAATTTGTATGCATTATTTATTTTGTGTTTCCTGCTGAAAACAATAAAAATGCATGCTTATTTTTTTATACGTTTCGTATATCATTTTATTCTATTTTATTTATGTACATAGAATAATGCACGTACAACCATTTAAATCTATGTTATGGATAATTGGCACACCTAATTAACCTGGAGTTAATTTTGCGTGACAGGCTATGGCTGAAGGCAGCAAGACTGACTTCGCGGAGCTTGCCCTGAATGGCAAGAACTATCTGACCTGGGCTGACGACTGCCAGTTTCATCTGGAGGCGATGCAGCTGGGAAAGGCGATCGTTCGGCTAAGCCCCAATGACATTGGCCTGCAGCTTCATGAGAAGGCAAAAGCCGCGATCTTCCTCAGACGCCACATCCATCCAGACCTGAAGATGGAGTATCTGGAGGTGAAAGACCCTCTAATACTGTGGACGAAGCTGCAGGAGCGCTTCGGTGTGCAGAAGCATGTGATGCTTCCACGGGCGCAACAGGAATGGGCCACACTCCGCTTCCTCAACTTCAAGACTGTGGAGGCTTACAACACTGCCATTCATCGCATTGTTGCTCAGCTACGTTTCTGTGGCCAGATAGTCACAGACCTGGAGATGATTGAGAAAACTCTCCAGACCTTTCACCCCTCCAACATGGTGCTTCAGCAGCAGTACCGAAACAACAAGTACACGAAATACTGTGAGCTCGTCAACATGTTGCTTGGCGCAGAGGCTCAGAATGAGCTCCTGATGCAAAACTACCAGAAGCGTCCTATCGGCGCTGCAGCCGTACCAGAAGTACATGCAAACTTCCCGTCTTAGGGGAAGAGAGGCTCCTCCAGAGGAAGGGGTCGTGGGCGCCGCAATAATCAGGGGCCAACAAGGGGAACTTTTAAGAAGCAGTCACAGAATGGCAGCGGCAGTAGCAGCAACAATGGTCGTGGCAGAGGCAGAGGCAAAGGCAAAAGCAACCCCCAGCAGGGCGATGCAAGTGCCTCAAAGCATGCTGGCGAAGGATGTTTCAGGTGCGGGTCTCAGCAGCACTGGTCCCGTACATGCACCACTGAGAAATACCTGATTGACATATATCAGGAATGGAAGAAACGCCAGAACTCAGAGGCTCACTTTATCCAGGCGCCTGTAGACGCCACATCTGGAGAGCACCTTGAGTTGCCTCAACCTGCTGCACAGTTTGAGCATGCTGCCATAAATGTCGATGCCACAACTAAGAGCGATACTCCGTTAGGCAAAGTCGACTTCGATTTCGATACTGATGATCTCCTGTAGTTGATCAAGTTATCAGCCATTAGCTCCACATTTATTTCCATAGCAATTTTATTTTTAGAAGAACATTTATTTGGTTATGATGTAATAAATGCTCCTGCTGAGCCCATACTATTTGGTTGATTGAGATTAATTGCTTTGCAATTTTATTTATTCCTCATTCATGGTTTAATTGTTCTTGCTCTATTATATGTTGTCATCATGAATGATGAACTAAATCAATATTATATATTATTTATATAGAACAAGACTCACTTCCCACGATGGAGGAAAATGATGAACCATGCCTGATTGATAGCGCAGCCACAAATTCGATTCTTAGAGAGACGAAATATTTTCAGACACTCCTGAAGAGGACTGAGAATATCACTACAATTGTCGGCAACAATGGCCGCATTGTAGGCTCCGGTCGAGCCATCGTTGTCCTCCCTAACGGTACTAGGATCTTTATTGAAGAAGCATTCCTATACCCAGGAGCAACTCGTACTCTCCTCACGTTCAAAGATATTCGTCGTAGCGGCTATCTCGTTACAACTGCATGTGTGGGTGGTGCTGAATACCTCCATATCACATCAACAAACGAATGTGAAACAAAAGTGGTAGAGAAAGCGCAAGGCACCTCCTCTGGGTTGTATTACTCAAGAATTAAACCACCCCCTGAATTTGTTGCGATGTCTACTATATTTAAAAATCCTGAGTCTTTTCGAGTATGGCATGAAAGACTAGGACACCCTGGATTAAGGATGATGCGGAACATCATAACTAGCTCTATTGGCCATGCATGAAAACCACACAAATTCCTAAAGACTTCATATGCATCTCTTGTGCTAAAGGAAAACTGATAACTAAGCCCTCTTACCTGAAAGTAAAGGCTGAGTCCCCAAGTTTCCTGCAGAGACTTCAGGGTGATATCTGTGGTCCAATCAACCCCCTATCAGGGCCCTTCAGATATTTTATGGTTCTTATAGATGCTTCTACTAAGTGGAGCCACGTGTGCCTGTTGTCCACGCGGAACCACGCATTTGCAAAATTTATTGCCCAAATTATCCGTTTGCGTGCGAGCTTCCCGGAGAACCGCATTCAGTCAATCAGGATGGATAATGCCGGGGAGTTTACCTCAAAGGCCTTTAATGACTATTGTCTTGCTTTGGGCATAAATGTAGAGCATTCTGTACCGCATGTCCATACACAGAATGGACTTGCTGAGTCCTTAATTAAAAGAATAAAATTCATAGCCAGGCCACTTCTACAAGATAGCAAACTCCCGACCAGTTGTTGGGGACACACAGTTTTGCACGCTGCGGCCTTAATTCAATATAGACCATCTGCTTACCACTCTGCTTCTCCCCACCAGTTAACGCGTGGTCAACAACCAGTGGTTTCCCATCTGCGAAAATTCGGCTGTGCTGTATACGTGCCGATATCACCACCCCAGCGTACATCTATGTGACCTCATCGGAAGTTGGGGATCTATGTTGGTTATGAATCTCTGTCCATAATCAAATATTTAGAGCCTAGAACTGGGGATCTGTTCACGGCTCGGTACGCTGATAGCATCTTCGATGAAGAGCATTTCCCAGCATTAGGGGGAGGATTGTACCTTAATAATAAAGAATGCCGAGAAATAGAATGGAGTGCTAGTAGCATCCAATCGCTTGACCCACACACTAGAGAAACCGAACTTGAAGTTCAACGAATAATACACCTGCAAAACTTAGCAAATAATCTGCCAGATGCCTTTACTGATATAAGAGGAGTGTCGAAGTCGCATATTCCTGCGGCAAATGCACCGGAGAGAGTGGAGATACCTCTGCAGGGTATGGACTCTACTCGTACTCCCCATCCTAGGAAAAGGGGGAGAAAACCGGATGATTCAGTATCAGCCAAGCGGGGACGCCTGCACCGGCAAGTTACTGAAGAGAATGCAACGTGCTCCCTTTCAGATGTTCCAGCAGTAACACACCTTGAAGGTGAACGTCCTAGTGCAAATGTGCGCACAAATAAAAGCACATGGACTTCGGAACAACCGGTTTCAAATAACTTGGGAAATCACAAAGAACCGGATGATTCAGTTGAAGAAATTGCCATAAACTATGTTGAGACGGGAGAGTTATATAACCGAAAGACTACAGTTGTCGACACTGATTTCGTCTCTATGATCGCTGTTGTGATTGCTGAGGATCCTGAACCAAAGTCCATGGCAGAGTGCCAGAAGCGCTCAGATTGGGTCAAATGGAAAGAAGCAATAGAGACGGAATTGCTCTCGCTTTCAAAGAGGCAAGTATTTGGGCCTGTCGCCCGCACGCCCCCCAATGTTACCCCAGTCGGGTTCAAATGGGTGTTCGTCCGAAAGAGGGATGCGAACAATGAGGTGGTGAGATACAAAGCGAGACTTGTAGCACAAGGGTTCACGCAGAGACCCGGCATCGATTACGATGAAACTTACTCCCCGGTAATGAGTGGCACAACGTTCCGATATTTGATATCACTGGCAGCAGGTTTAAACTTAAAAATGCAGATGATGGACGTAGTGATCGCATACTTGTATGGGTCATTGGATTCGGAAATCTATATGAAGGTCCCGGATGGGCTGAGAGTTCCGGATGCCAAGTCAAATCGCAACATGTACAGCGTTAGGTTGCAGAGGGCGCTGTATGGGCTTAAACAATCTGGGCGGATGTGGTACAATCGGCTCAGCGAATTCCTCCTGAAGAAGGGATACGTAAATAATCCAGATTCTCCTTGCGTATTCATTAGAAAATCCCAGAAGGGTTTTTGCATAGTTTCGGTCTATGTTGATGACTTGAATATCATTGGATATGCTGAGGATATTGAGGAGGCCAGCGCCTACCTCAAGACAGAGTTTGAAATGAAAGACTTGGGAGAAACCAAGTTTTGCTTGGGCCTGCAGATCGAGCATCTCCCAGAAGGAATATTTGTACACCAGTCGACCTATTGTAAAAGGGTCCTTGAGAGATTTAATATGATTAAAGCTCACCCTTTAAAGACCCCGATGGTCGTGAGATCCCTTGAAATGGATACCGACCCATTTAGACCAAAGAGTGATGATGAGAAATCATTGGGACCTGAAGTTCCTTACCTTAGCGCTATTGGAGCACTGATGTACCTTGCGAATTGCACCAGGCCTGATATTGCATTCGCGGTAAATCTACTAGCTAGATACAGTGCAGACCCAACCAGAAGACATTGGGTAGGTGTTAAGACTATACTTAGATACCTCAAAGGCACTCAAGATCTTGGCCTGTTTTTTCCGAAGAATCAGGACCAGACTATGGTGGGCTATGCTGATGCTGGATATCAGTCAGATCCCCATAATGGTATATCTCAGACTGGCTTTGTATTTCTATGTGGTGGCACTGCTGTATCCTGGAGATCGTGCAAACAGACATTAGTAACGACGTCTACTAACCACTCAGAAATAATCTCACTATATGAAGCCGCACGAGAATGTGCTTGGCTACGACGGATGACTAACTACATCCAGAAGTCATGTGGTTATAACACCGCAAATACCCCCACCATTATCTATGAAGATAATGCTGCATGTGTTGCACAAATGGAAACGGGCTATATTAAGAGCAATATGACTAAGCATATCTGTCCTAAGTATTTTTATCCTCATGAACTCCAGAACGAGGGTGAGATAAAAATCCTGCAAGTCAAGTCTTGTGATAATCTGGCTGATTTATTCACTAAATCCTTACCTGCAGTCACATTCAGAAAATGTGTACGAGGTATAGGGATGAGGCATTTGAGAGACCTGCAGGGTTCAGGGGGAGATCACCTCTGAATTTCAGTCCTTACAATTCGACCTGAAGATCGTATATTATACACCTTGAAGGTTATAGTTGTCCTTAAGACACCCGTTGTACTCTTTTTCCCATTGTGAGTTTTTCTGAAGTTTCTCACAGATGGTTTTTAACGAGGCAACAAGTGCAATACATCGAGTGGCACTATGCTCTCTTTCTCCATTTTTTCCCACTGGGTTTTTCGGAGTTTTGATGAGACATAAGTCGTCACGGTATTCGCCCAAGGGGGAGTGTTGAGAAACCCTAAAAGGGGTTTAATGGGCTAATACCGAAACTGCCCTTAGGGGGTACACAGGTTATATATATGTACCCATACCCATCATAATAAAGATAGACAGAAGAGCTTTCATCCACTGTGTCTCTTGTTCCTCTCTGTGTTGAGTTACTGGGAAGGGAGCGGGCTTCTACAACTTCTCACGTCCCTACTGCTGTTGGGAGGGTTTGGAGTCCGGATCGGGGATCTGCGACAACTACGTTGTTCAACACTTTCATTATATGTATTACGTTTCCCTCATCTCCATATAACACAAAAAAGAATAAAAATCAAAACCCAAGTTGACATGGAGAAAATGAACCATGAGAAAATGAAGGGAACAAATAGTCACTATATAACATATATATGAACACAAAGGAAAAAATATGTAATAATACAAACAAAGCAACAAGCATATGTTAAATAATTTACGATTTTGTGTATGTCAATAGTACAATCTTGCAGATAAGGCCTTGCTAAAAATAGAAGATTGAGGTAAGATTACCTCAAGGCTCAAGCTATCGTGATTGCATTGGATCCAAAATTTTGTTTTTCCCAAAATCATATGAAGCTCTTATATTAAACATATAGACGAGCAACGTGATGATCTAGACAATATAAAAAGGAGATGGTGTGACGTACATTGTTGGCTTTTTGTGGCAGTGACGAACGAATCACTCCATCTACCCCATGTCTACAGTCTATGACACCATTTTAAGAAAATAACCTGATTGCATAACAGGTGTTGCAGAATGCTACATGTGCTATTATCATGTCATACCTTTGAAGTCTGGAATCATTAGAACCAAGAGCATCCTTGAATCTAGCATAGCCATTTCCCAAACAAAATGCGCAAACTCCAGGCTGGTTATGACATATTATAGTTGGAAAATAATTGTACGAAGTTTTGTTAGCATGACCAACAGAAAATACTCTGAAAATTAACTGCACAGTTCAAGCAAAGGATTATACCCCACATGAGACTGAGTGATACTTACAAGAATGGGCTCCTAACGCTTTTATGCGCGCATTTGTACTTGGACCTGATTTGAAGTTTGTCGACAGTGCCTCAAGTACATTGGATTCCATGACAAGTTGCTAACTCTTAGGATTATTATGCACGACTGTACTAACAACTTCCGCTGCCTTTGTTCAGATGCCAGATTTGAATTTTAAAGTAACCAAGCAGGGGATCTAGCCCCACCATATCTGTAATACCCAAATTTGTAAAGCGTATGAAAAGAGATTTCCTTGAATATTTTGTCTCTATTTAATGGAGCATGTGAGCACCACATTTAAAAAGGAATAATTAATTAAAGACATACCCTAAAGTTTTGCATCATGCTGAGTTTTATTGGATTGTGCATTTGTGGATAATAAAATAAATGTGTCATTAAAAATATATTAATATGTTAAAGGACACATGGGATATAACCTCTAGATTGAAAACAAAATGACATAGAAAAAAGAAAAGAAAGAGAAGAAACATCATAAAATATAAAACAAAATTGATAAAAAAAAATCTCTAAATCCAACCATATATGGTATGATTAAAGTCTACCTTTAATTTGAGTACTAAATTCACATGCACATTTGAAGTTCAAATTTGGAACTTAAATTTGAAATTAAAAGGAGGAAAAGATCATCTGGGCCAATTTCTCTCTCTCTCGGCCCAATACCGTTTTCCCACCCGACGACCCACTGGGATTGCGTCCCTGGTCTGCTCGTTGGTCCTCTGCGCAGCGGGCCCCAACCTTCCGTCACTAGTACCGCACATTCGCTAGCTCCCTATCATGCTCGCACTGTCGCGTGGGGCCCTCCACCAGTGTCTGCGCGCAGCGCGCATGTTGCCCCGGGCGGCCGACTGTGCGGTCTTCTTCCCCAACAGACCCCGTGGCACGGCAAAAACGGATCTCGCTGGCCGTTGCTTTCAGTTGGACCCGCGCCCCAGCCTCAAGCCCCTGCTCACCAGCGCCTCACTCGTGTGTGGGCCACCCCTCGTCAGGCTCATCTCCTCCCTAACCCGCTCGGCGCTTCATCCCCCACGAAAAAATGCGTCCAGGAACAGGGTCCGCGCGGAGATCGCGCGGGTTTGGCCAACGGCGTCCGCAATCCGATCTCCAACCTCCCCAGCCGAGATCCTCGCTGCCTACCCCTATTTAAACCCCAGTCGCGGCGTTGCTTGGCTCCATCTTTGGCCGGCCAAGGTTGCCGTCAAACTTGGAGAGTTAGTCTGCTCGCCCGTGGCCGTCTCTGCGTGGGGGACGGCTTGGCTTCGAGGTGCCTGTGGGGCCTCATCGAAACCACGGGAGCTCGCGCGTTGATTGCTTGACTTTCGGGCCTTCTTCGGTGTAGGGATTTGCTCGCCGGAGCCAAAGAATCACTGCGGCGCCGCCATTCACCATCGTTGGGTCTCTGTGCCCTCCCATCCCTTGGTAAGATTCTTCCTTGGTGTTCACCTGCGTCTTCCCATCACGTAGTACCCGTAGGATTTGAGTTTGTGCAGCCGTGTGTGGGGGAGGGAGGTCCGGCCAGGGAGCGTCGTCGCCGGCCACTGCTCCCTCGTCCATGGCGACCGGGAGGTAGGAGAAGCCCTTGGACCGTTGATCGACCAAGGTGTGGCTATGATTAGATTGTGACAAATTTTGATCCAGACCATCGATGCCGCGGCGGTCGGATAGGATTAGGTGCGAGCGTACCCCTTCGCTCATTAAATCCGGGCCGTGAATCGACGGTTGTGTGGCCTGTGTTTAATCAAATCATGCCCGTCGATCACAGATCCGGCGGTCTCTGATGCATACCGCTTGGATTTGGATGTGCTCTAATCTGCGCCGTCCGCGCGTGATCCAACGGCCTAAATAGCCCGATACCCCTTCGCCCTGGCCTATTTGCTAAAGAGACCCCGTAAGTTTTACGAATCAACCCGCCATCCACCGCGGGGTAAGTCTGTGTCATGGGTTTCTTTCGCGTTAGACCCTGTACTTATCTGTTTTTAGTACGCAGTCCAGAGAATAAGGAAAACCATATAAATAATATCTGAAATTGATTTTTAACACAAAAATAATTCCTAGGGCTTGTATAATTCACATTTAATTCATATTAGGTCCGAATTAATCCATTCCAATTCCTATAATCCTATAATAATGTTGTTTATTACCCTGTATCTTTGTTTTGACATGAAAATGGTATTAAAATTTATCTCTTAATTAATCTCGTATCAAATACATAAAACCTTAGGAAATTCATAACTTAATAATCGTAGCTCCGAATTTAGTGATTCTTATTCCTACGATCTCGTAGCAACGCGTAGATTATTATTACGTAGTTTATTATTATGTTTGGTGTGATGTTAATTTTGTATATACCATGTTTGTCTGTATTGCTACGTTTAGCAGTGAGGACACGTGTCACCTGAAGATCATCTTGGTACCTGGAATCTCAAGTCCCAGGCAAGTTGTGCCCTTGATCACTTCTTTTTACCCACTCATGT
This sequence comes from Zea mays, assembly GCF_902167145.1. Lineage (NCBI taxonomy): Eukaryota > Viridiplantae > Streptophyta > Magnoliopsida > Poales > Poaceae > Zea > Zea mays. The sequence goes on along the minus strand of NC_050098.1, from coordinate 27,855,725 downwards.
TCTAATTAATCATAATGATCTGCATAGGTTAATTTTGATGGGACCCAATAGGTTACCCTAGTTTGATTATCTTTATACCTTGTTACCACTGAACTTTTTGGGTAGTACTTGCTAGTGCTTTATGTGGTTTTGGGTATGAAGTTACATTACTCATGATTATACTTTTGTTATCCGTTGTTATTTATCGTTCATGATAAGATCATTATGTTAATTGGAACATGGAGCGACCACCCGGGAAAACAGTGCTACCACAAGGGTATAATGGGACGCCCTTGGCTGATTAATTAGGAAAGCTAGTGGAGGACTACCTTACCCGAAAGGGGCAAGGGCAGTAGGGGAGTGGTCAGTGTAGGGAGGCCCTCGGGAGGATTTTGCTGCGATGGCGGTCCTGCAAGGGAATTCCTGCATTGGAGCTTCCTATAAACTGTAGCGGGTTTTCTGAAGCTAGTGGAACTTTGTAAAGGCCTCGTAGTGTTACCCTGCCTCGCCTCCTCGGTAGAGGTGTACGGGAAGTCGCGATCCCTTGGCAGATGGGTAACATGACTTGTGGGTAAAGATGCGCCACCTCTGCAGAGTGTAAAACTGGTATACTAGCCGTGCTCACGGTCATGAGCAGCTCGGACCCTCACATGATTAAATTATGGAACCTAAACTCAATTTGTCATATGCATTGCATCGCATGTGAGGTTGTTACTTTTGTTCTACTACTTAATTGGGCTGGTATTTACTTATACTTAGTAATTGCTAATAAAATTTTGACCAACTTTAAAAGCAATGCTCAGCTCTAACCATCCTCTTTGGTAAGCCTTACACTTCACATGAACTCCCACCTTTGGCGAGTTCATTCACATTATTCCCCACAACTTGTTGAGCGATGAACGTATGTGAGCTCACTCTTGCTGTCTCACACCCCCCCCACAGGTCAAGAACAGGTACCGCAGGATGAGGCGCTTGGAGGATGCTGCGATGAGTTCGTGAGTGGTCTAGGTCGTCGTCTCCTAGTCAACTTTGGGTTGCTGGACCGTTGTCTCCATATAATGTAATTATTTATTTTTGTATAGAACTCCTGTTATGTAGTAAAGTTGTGACATTCGATCCTGTGCCATGATTCATCATATGTGTGAGACTTGGTCCCAGCACACCTGGTGATTATGTTACGCCCGGGCTTTGGACCCCTAAAACCCGGGTGTTACAATATCTGAATGGAACAAGTAATTTTTACTCCAGAGACAACACCTAGAACATGAGGGTGATAAATATCAATGTTCATAAAATCAAATTCCAAGGAGGAAACAACCAAGTAACACTGGAAAATTCGTTTATCCGCAAGTGACATCACATAAACACCAATATAATAAGTTGCACATACTTACAACCTCTAGGAATGATCCAAGCCTCCCAAGTAGTGATTGGATGGAGCCTCCAGGAACAAATTCCAGTAGAATATTTAGCGTGTTTTCCTCCCATGTTGTCCCAGTATACCTTTGATCAAACAACACAGCCTAGATCAAATACCACAACCAAAAAAGAGGATAACAATGTTGAAATGACAGTGTACTTACAACAATATTATTGTGGGAGAAGTTCCTCGAGCTCTGTTACATGTGCCTAGTCAAAAGACTCTCGTGTAAGCATTTTAGAGTGGAATGAATGAATAGATACAAAGATAAACTGAGCCAGGGAGAAAACAACACAAGATCCATCAAATCACCAAAATCGAGATAGAAGACTAACCTGTTTGACAGCGAGGATCTCACTGGACTCAAGGTCCATGTCGAGGTAGACCTGCCAGAATGCTCCACTCGTGATGAGGTCGCCTACGGTCCCTAACACATTCGTTGGAAGCCAAGATCGTAGCCAAGGGCGAGGGCGGTTGCGGCATGATGCAGCACGTGGGTGACCTGCCTAAATCTGCTCTCTGCTGCCCACAACACCACCCGCAGCGGCAGAGGAGGAGAGCAATGTGGTGGGCTTGTTGAGGGCTGGGCGCCCGCATGGAAGGAGATGGAGTGGCGCATGGAGTAGAATCCTAATCCTCGCAGTGTCGACAACGAAGTAACGCAAGGCGGCGTGGCACACGTCGGCAACGGCTACAGAGAGGAGCACAGTCTCAATGTCGTCTAAATCATCACTGAGAGGACCTTGACGCTTCACTTATGGCGGCGCATGATGGGCTGCACCTGACTGGCGCCGTGATCGAGGGTAGCCTGGGCGGCGGTCGCGTCGAGCTTGGTCTTGAGCTCATGGACCTCCCACACCTTGCGTAGGTCACACACCTCCACCGCCCCCTCCGTTGAATCGCCAATACACGCCAACGCGGAGTGGATTCAAATGGGTTGGGGCCTAGGGCAGATAGGCAAGCCAGCGGGAATGTGGGCTCCCGTGGGTGGGGGATTGGGGCTGTGTGTTGCAGGAGATGTGAGAGGGACCGCGGGCGGGAGCGCATGGTCGGGGGCGGCTGCGCGCATGGCAGCAGGTTCGGGTGCAGGAGCGGGAGCGAGACAGAGGCAATCGGACGGTTGAGACAGAGGCGGGGTTGATCCGGCAATCGGACGGTCGATATGGAGGCAGGGGCATGGTTGTGCCTAGTCTACACTATTGCCTTAAGGATTAGTAGAGATTAGGCTTTAAATTAATTTCAGTTTTAAAAAATAAATAAAACTAGAATCTAATCCTAATTCGATTCCATAAATTCTATAATGTAAAATTTAGAGCTCATTGTCATCCTAAGTATAGCACTGAAACATGTTTAAAAAACATCCAGAGGCACACAACATGACGGGGTACACAATCTCTACTACTCTTAAGCAGATAGTGTAGGCGTCCACACCAGTGTGGTGCACGGTTCTGCCTCCCACTCCCACCCGCGACATCCTCCGCTCCGCTCATTCCCACGTCCGCGACCGCCCTCGCAATCAACTCCATTGCCCCCGCGATCCCCTTCACCTCCCAGATCCCGTGCTCTCCATTCACCTCCCAGATCCTGTGCTCATCACCATAGACTATTCCTTGGGTTCTTCGGAGACGACGTCAGTTTTGTTGGTCTGGTTCCTCAGAGTTTGCGTTCGCCTCCGAGTTCTCAGTCACCTCTGCTCGCTGGATCTCCTCGACGATCTTCTCTTCCGCCACTCGTCTTCTCCCTCAGGTGTTGCAACTTCTTCTCCAATGACGGTCAGTGAGCCATCGTCCGTGCGCTCATTGGCCTCTATTTCTGTCTCCACGACCTCGCTGCTCTACGACCTCTCCTCTTGCAGCTCCAGCATATCCGCCTCCACCTGTATGATCTTCTCCTCCACGGCTACGTCCTCCTCCTCCTCCGCGTTTTCCTTCGGCTGCCCTGCGCTGACCTGCTCCTCTTGATGCCTTATCGCCACGGTCGTGATGTCAGTGCCACCAACCTCCTGCGACGTCGCGACGTCCTATCCATTCTGGCTTGCAGCGTCGGACTCCAACAGGACAGGCTCCTCCGCTTCCAGTTGTGAATCATCTAGGCCCCTTAGTGATGTTTTTGTAATTAATAACAACTGTTTGTGGACTAACGGTTCTTGGAGAAATAAGAATGCAGGGTTGGACCACATAGAACAGGAAATCTTGGAGATTCATAAGCATTGGTTGTGGATGAAGTGAAGGCAAAGGTATAACATAGGTTTTGTTTTTGCCGGTCTTCAGGAGTTTAGAGAAGATACTTGACCGGGTTAATACGTTAGATAGCCGTACTATTAAGAGGGGTCAATGACTTTGATCTGTGTAAAGCTGAGTGCCTCATAGAGCATCTAGTGGTTGCATTTGCATGAGGACTAACAGCGCTTCAAATTTCATGAGTTAAAAATCCTTTCAAAAGCTGGTTTGAAAAAGGGCAAAGTCTTGGATGCGCGGACCGTCTGGGTCTTGAGGGCGGACCGTCCGCGATCCACCAGTGGGGTCCAAAGTCTGACCACTTCGGATAGGACCTGTTCATTTGCACTGCGGACCGTCCGGGTCTTGGGGCCAGACCATCCGCAGTCCTGACCAGAGGAGGCTGCTTTCGGCACAGTCCCTGAATTATAGTGCGGACCGTCCGACCTTGATGGGCGGACAGTCCGCAGGCGCCAAATATGGTTTGGGCAGGGACTGTGTGGTTTTTGGGATTTGTACTACGGACTGTCCGGAGGATAAGTCCGGACAGTACTGTCTCCAGGTCTCGGACCGTCCGGCCTTGTAGGCGGACGGTCCGCCTGTGTTAACTGCTCTTGGTCAGAGGTCCGGGTGCTTCAAGTTGCCAGGTCGCGGACTGTCCGACCAAGGTGGGTGGACTGTCCGGACCTAACTTTTCTGATAGCTCTGACAGATTTCAAACGGGGAATATAACTATTATGTGTACGGCGGACCGTCCGACCCTAGGGCGCGGACCGTCCGCGTGTGCGCAGAACAAGTGCTTTTTGCTCATAACGGTTGGAATCTAGTGGGGGACTATAAATAGAAGGGTAGCTCGTGTGTGAGGGCCCTCTTAGCCATTCTTTGCATACATTAAGCTCAATTGTGATCCTCCAACTCACTCTCTCACACTCTTTGTTTGAGATTGCATTCTAGTGAGAGATTGAGTGTTCCTAGTGCATTTGCATCCATCGGTGATTCTTAAGGCACTAGGTGGTACACCGAGCAAGCGTCATCGGCTTGTTACTCTTGGAGGTTGCTGCCTCCTAGACGGCTCGGGTGATTGTCTCCGTCGAGCTCTCCAAGAAGATTGTGGAGAAGCCACAGTGTTGATTGTGAGGGGTTCGCGCCTACCTCGCCGGAGCGGCAAAAGTGACATTAGTGGAATCGAGGTATTGAGTGATTTCTTGTCCACTTGGCTCAAAGATCAAGTCGTGTCTTGATAGAGGAGCAAGTGAGAGCTTGAAGTCCACCTCAACGTGGATTAGGGGTGATCGGCAAATCACCGATACCACGGGATAAAATTCGGTGTCTTTACTTTCTTGCATTACTTATTGCCGTGCAAGTGATTAGTGTTTTGCATATTGTTCTTCAGTATTCAATCACCTTAGTTGATTCTCATAGATTGTTTACTTGTTATCACTAGAGAATTTATACCTCTTGTTATATTCATTAAATTTCCCTAGTGTTTTTATTTTAGTCAAAACCGTCTATTCACCCCCCTCTAGCCGGTGTCCTAGATCCTACAAGTGGTATCAAAGGCAAGGACTCCATTGTTTGTGGATCTAATCATCCCGGAGTGGGACAAAATGGCTAGTAACAACAATGTACACATTGGGAAGCCACCACATTTTGATGGGAATAACTACGACTATTGGAAAATAAGAATGTCAATGCATCTTAGAGCAATGGATAGAAAAAATTGGCCAATTGTCAGAGATGGATTTGTTGTGTTGAAGGAAGATGAACCATCCGTTAGTGACAATGAGAATATTCTTACAAATGATCAAGCCATGAATGTATTCTATGATGCTCTTGATATAAATGAATTCAATCGTATCAAGAATCTCACAACCGCTCATGAGATTTGGATTAAGCTAATGGAAATTCATGAAGGAACTACAATTGTGAAGAGTGCCAAGCTATATGTGTGCAAAGGGAAGTTTGAGCAATTTATTATGAAGGAAGATGAATGTGTATCCGATATGTTCAACCGGTTAAATGAGATAGTGAATGAACTCAAGGGACTTGGTTTTAATGTACCGGATGTGGACTTCACTCATAAGTTCCTTAGATCACTTCCGGAGAAATATGAGACTATTGTGACAATGTTAGTAAGAAGTGATCTATCTACAACTTCTCCAACCGAAGTATTGGGGAAAATTCTTACTCAAGATATATTCAAGAAATCTCAAGCCGATGCTATAAGTTTGGCAAAGAAAGTGAAGAATGAATCAATTGCTCTCAAAGCTAAAGCCTCTAAGGCAATTGAAAAAGAAGATAGTAATGATGAAGAAAATGAAAGTGAGAGTGATGGTGATATGGCTCTATTTGTAAGGAAATTCAACAAATTTATGAAGATGAAGAGAGGTCAACCTAGAAGAGGTCAAACATCAAGAAGAAATGCTTTCCATGATAGAAAGTGTTTTGAGTGTGGGGAACCCGGTCACATTGCCATGAATTGCCCTAGCAAGAAGAAGAAGGGCAAAGATGAAAGTGACAAGAAGAAAAAGAAATTCTACAACAAGAAGAAAGATGGCAAAGCCTACCTAGTTGAATGGGACTCAGATGATATCTCGGATGACGATGATGATGACACCTCATCCAAGCTTAATGCCGGAATTGCCATCAAGGAAGCTCCCTCACTCTTCTCATCCCCCCATTGTCTCATGGCAAAGGGAGATGCTAAGGTCAACTACAAGGTGGGAGGGAATCATTGGGTGTTAGATAGTGGATGCACTCAACACATGACCGGAGATATGAAAATGTTCACCCAAATGAGTGAGGAAGATTGCTCAAATTATGATAGTATCACATTTGGAGATAATCGCAAAGGAAAGGTTAAAGGATTGGGTAAAATTGCTATTTCAAATGATCATTCCATATCAAATGTGCTCTTGGTTGAGTCTTTGAATTTTAATTTACTATCCGTAGCTCAATTATGTGATTTAGGATTTAGTTGCAATTTCACGGTTGATGATGTTATTATCTCTAGTGTTGATGGTAGCAATCTTAAGTTTAAGGGTTTTAGACATGAAAATCTTTATCTTGTTGATTTCTCATCTAGTGAGGCAAAGCTCACAACTTGCTTATTCTCAAAGGCTTCACTAGGTTGGTTATGGCATAGAAGACTTGGTCATGTTGGAATGAAGCAACTCAATCGGTTAACCAAGCATGACTTAGTTCGTGGCTTGAAAGATGTAAATTTTGAGAAGAACAAATTGCGTAGCTCTTGTCAAGCTAGGAAGCAAGTGGCAAATACTCATCCAAATAAAAGTCAAATGTCCACTCATCGACCTTTGGAATTACTTCACATGGATTTATTTGGGCCCACATCATTTGTGAGTATTGGTGGCAATTCCTATTGTCTTGTGATTGTGGATGATTATTTAAGATTCACTTGGGTTTATTTTCTTCAAGATAAATCTAATGTGTTTGAAACATTCAAGTCATTTGCTATATTGGCTCAAAATCAATTTGATTTTGATATCAAGAAAGTTAGAAGTGATAATGGGTCGGAATTCAAAAATGCAAGAATTGATGAATATTGTGATGACAAGGGTATTAAACATGAATTCTCTTCCAAATATACCCCGGAACAAAATGGTATTGTTGAAAGAAAGAATAGGACTCTCATTGATATGGCTAGGTCTATGTTAGCGGAATATAATGTATCAGATTCTTATTGGGCCGAAGCAATAAACACCGCTTGTCATTCATCAAATAGACTATATTGTCACAAGCTTTTAAAGAAAGCTCCCTATGAATTGCTCATTGGTAGAAAGCCAAATATCTCATATTTTAGGGTATTCGGTTGCAAATATTATATTTTGAGAAAGGGAAGCCGGCTTTCTAAATTTGAGAAGAAATGTGATGAGGGTTTTCTTCTTGGATATTCATCAAATAGTAAGGCTTATAGAGTCTTCAACAAAACTCATGGTATTATTGAAGAAGCATATGATGTTGAGTTTGATGAAACAAATGGGTCTCAAGATGAAAGTGGCAATCTTGATGATGTTGGTGGAACTCAATTGAAAAATGCAATGAAAACAATGGCCATTGGTGAAATAAAGCCAAAGGAAGATGATGATGAAAATAGTGTGGTTGTCATTCCTTCCTCTTCAACTCTAAATGAAGAAGATCACCAAAGCCAACAAAATGATGAAATTATGGATACTCATGATCAAGGCACTTCAAGACATTCGGTTCCTCCTAATGATTCAACTAGCAATTATCAAACGGTATCAAGAATTCATCATTCTATTGTGAAGGATCACCCGGTTGATCAAATTGTGGGTGATATTAGTAAGGGTGTTCAAACTCGCTCTCGCATAGCTTCATTTTGTGAACATTTCTTTTTTGTATCTTGTATGGAACCTAACCGTGTAGATGAAGTTCTACTTGATGTTGATTGGGTGAATGCAATGCATGAAGAATTAAATAATTTCACTCGAAATGAAGTTTGGGAGTTTGTTGAGAGACCAAAGAACCACAATGTTATTGGTACAAAATGGGTGTTTCGCAACAAGCACAATGAAGATGGTGTAGTAGTAAGAAACAAGGCGAGATTAGTTGCACAAGGATATACTCAAATTGAGGGATTGAATTTTGGAGAGACATTTGCTCCCGTGGCAAGATTAGAAGCAATCCAGATTCTTCTTGCTTATGCTTGTGCACATAATATCAAGCTCTACCAAATGGATGTAAAGAGTGCCTTTCTAAATGGTAAGATTAGTGAACTAGTGTATGTTGAACAACCTCCCGGTTTTGAGGACCCCAAAAGACCTAACCATGTGTTCAAACTTTCTAAAGCTCTCTATGGGTTTAAGCAAGCTCCACGCGCTTGGTATGAAAGGCTTAGGGATTTCTTGCTTTCCAAAGACTTTAAAATTGGGAAGGTTGACACTACTCTATTCACTAAAAGAATTGGCAAAGTCTTATTTGTTTGTCAAATTTATGTTGATGATATTATTTTTGGATCTACTAATGAATTATTTTGTGAGGAATTTGGAAAAATGATGTCAAAAGAATTTGAAATGTCTATGATAGGAGAATTGAGCTTCTTTCTTGGTCTTCAAATCAAACAATTGAAAGATGGAATTTTTATAAGTCAATCAAAATATTTGAAGGACATGCTCAAGAAGTTTGGCTTAGAAAATGCAAAGCCTATCAAGACTCCTATGGAAACAAATGGTCATCTAGACTTAGATGAAGGAGGTACTATGGTTGATCAAAAACTTTATCGTTCAATAATTGGTAGTTTACTTTATATTACCGCATCTAGGCCCGATGTTATGTTTAGTGTTTGCATGTGTGCTCGATTTCAAGCTTCACCTAGAGAGATTCACTTGAAGGCCGCAAAAAGAATTCTACGATATTTGAAGTATACTCCCAATATTGGTCTATGGTATCCCAAAGGTGCTCAATTTGAATTAATTGGATATTCGGACTCGGACTATGCGGGGTGCAAAGTTGATAGAAAAAGCACCTCCAGTTGTTGTCAATTTCTTGGTAGATCTCTTGTTTCATGGTCTTCTAAAAAACAAAATTCGGTTGCTCTCTCTACCGCCGAGGCGGAATATATATCGGTCGGAAATTGTTGTGCTCAACTATTATGGATGAAACAAACTCTATTGGATTATGGGATTATTTTCAAGAATGTGCCTCTCATGTGTGATAATGAGAGTGCAGTAAAATTGGCTACAAATCCGGTCCAACACTCAAGAACTAAGCATATTGATATACGACATCACTTCTTAAGGGATCATGTTGGAAAGGGAGATATCTCTATTTATTCCATTGGTACGGATGATCAATTAGCCGACATTTTTACAAAGACATTGGATGAAATGAGATTTTGTACTCTAAGAAGTGAAATGAATGTGATCGATCTCTCAAATGTGGCTTGAAGTTGATCGCACATGTGTAGTATTGCATTTCGGCTCTAAATATGCTCTCTATGCTATTTATTTGGTATTTTTGATGCAGTTTTCATTTTAAATTGATCTAAGTAGTTTAATATGAAAAAATTGCATTCCTCAATTACATAATGTGTATATGCATGCATACTAACCCTTGGATTTGTCGAAATGTCCATATATGAGCATCAATTCATATTTGAAATTTAAAATCAGAAAGTGGACAGAATTTGGAAAACTGAGTATCAGGCCGCGGACCATCCGCCCATGGACCACGGACCGTCCGCAGTATCAGGAACTGGACAGTCCGGTCAGCAGTGCAGATAGTCTGAATGCATCAGGGCGCGGACCGTCCGCCGCCCCTGCGCGGACCGTCCGCGACAGGCAGTAAAGCCGGGCAGAGGCAGCAGACTTGTCATTTCTGCTCATTGCATCTCCTCTCTCGCTCTCCACTCGCCAAAAAGTCACTTTCGTCGATTGTGCACGGACGGAGAAGAGAAGTTGCACACGGACAGTTCAAAGGCTTGTGGAAAAGTTCAACAAACATGTCGTCATCCCGGTATTTCATAAATCTTATGGATTTCATCAAATCTCTTCAAATTTGGGATTATTCGGATTTCCTCTCTGATCTAAAATTGAGCAACAATTTTACAAATCTGATTGGTGGGATTATTAGTGCTACTCATTATGAATGTTGTGCAAAAATTTGAATGCGTTTGGATGGATATTTTCTGCGGAATCGACATTTCAATGATTGAGGCGACTAGGGTTCTAGAGAGTCACCCCTGGCCGGTCGCGGACCGTCCGCTTGGTGGGCGCGGACCTGAAAGGGAAATGTGCCCTTGGGCCATTTCTAAGTATTTTGGTGATTGAGTGTCAACACAAGTGCTTAAATGTGAGTTTATGCCCATGGATGAACAAAGTGCAAATCATGAGTAAAGGTATGTTTCTAAGCCTTAGTACATTGGTTTTGTGTACTAATATACTTGTCTAAGTGTTTGAAACAGGAGAAATCGAATAAGAGAAAAGTTGGCTGTGTACAGCCAAAAGGCTATTCGGTCTGGAGCACCGGACTGTCCGGTGCGCCAGACCGACTCGGGCGAACTGGCCGCTCTCGGGAATTCGCCGACGGCGTACGGCTAAAATTCACCGGACTGTCCGGTGTGCACCGGACTGTCCGGTGAGTCAACGGTCGGCCGAGCCAACGGTCGGCCGAGGAATCTGTGCGCGACACGTGGCCGGGCCAACGGTCGGAAGGGGGCACCGGACTGTCCGGTGTGCACCGGACATGTCCGGTGTGCACCGGACATGTCCGGTGCGCCAACAGCTCCCAGATCTGCAACGGTCGGCTGCGCTGTTTAAGGAAGGAAATCGGGCACCGGACAGTGTCTGATGTGCACCGGACTGTCCGGTGCACCCGACGACAGAAGGCAAGATTGGCCTTCCAGATTTGCTCTCAACGGCTCCTAGCTGCCTTGGGGCTATAAAAGGGACCCCTAGGCGCATGGAGGAGACACCCAAGCAACCTTAGAGCATTCTTGATCATCCACACTCAGTCTTTGCGCATTCGGTTGTCATTCTCAGTGATTTGAGCTCCGTTCTTGTGAGAACTTTGAGATAGTCCTTTGAGCTCGATTCTTGGCCGTGTGTGTGCGCATTTTGCTGTGGATTTGTGTGTGTTGCTTCTCTCCCTTACTCCGTGCTTCTTTGTGAACTTCAAGTGTAAGGGTGAGAGACTCCAAGTTGTGGAGATTCCTCGCGAACGCGATAAGAAAAGAAAAGCATAACACTGTGGTATTCAAGTTGATCATTGGATCACTTGAGAGGAGTTGAGTGCAACTCTCGTCCGTTGGGACGCCACAACGTGGAGTAGGCAAGTTTTGTACTTGGCCGAACCACGGGATAAATCACTGTGTCTTCTCTGTGTTGAACTTCTTGTGATTTTCATATTGTGCAAGATCTTCGCTCTAGCCACTTGGCATTAACTGTGCTAACGTTTAACAAGTTTTTGTGGCTATAAGTTTGAGTTATTCAGGATCACCTATTCACCCCCCCCCTCTAGGTGCTCTCAATTGGTATCAGAGCCGTTCTCTTCAAGAAGGGACTAATCGCCCGAAGGGATGGATCCTAAGGGAAAGGGGATGGTGGTCGACAACAACGAGAAGGAGTTTATCTTCAACGAGCCGAAGAATGACAAGTCTACCGACTTGGGCTCTAGCCACAAGCGCAAAGATGGGAAGAAGAAGAAGACAAGGCGCATCAAGGAGATCGTCTACTACGACAGCGACGAATCCTCTTCTTCCCAAAAGGACGACGACAACGACTACAGGAAGACGGTCAATTCGAACTTTTCATTTGATTATTCTCATATTCCACATAGTTCGAATTCGCATTTGCTTTCCATTCCTCTTGGCAAACCTCCACACTTTGATGGGGAGGACTACGGATTTTGGAGTCACAAAATGCGTAGTCATTTATTCTCTCTCCATCCAAGCATATGGGAGATTGTAGAGAATGGAATGAAATTTGATAGCTCGGATAGCCCTATGTTTATTAATGAACAGATTCATAAAAATGCACAAGCTACTACTGTGTTGCTAGCCTCTTTGTGCAGGGACGAGTACAATAAGGTGAGCGACTTGGACAATGCCAAGCAGATATGGGACACCCTCAAGATTTCTCACGAGGGGAACGACATCACCATGCTCACTAAAATGGAGTTGGTGGAGGGCGAGCTTGGAAGATTTGCAATGATAAGGGGCGAGGAGCCAACCCAAACATACAACCGGCTCAAGACCCTTATCAACAAAATAAGGAGCTATGGAAGCACGCGATGGACGGACCATGATGTCGTCCGACTATTACTAAGGTCCTTTACCATTCTTGATCCTCATTTGGTGAATAATATTCGTGAGAATCCCAGGTACACCAAAATGTCGCCCGAAGAAGTTCTTGGGAAGTTCGTAAGCGGGCGAATGATGATCAAGGAGGCAAGATACGTGGACGACGCGTTGAACGGTCCTATTCATGAGCCTCAACCCATTGCTCTCAAGGCAACGAGGAGCAAGGAGGCGCTACCAAGCAAGGTGGCGCAAGTTGAGGCGGCCGGGCTAAATAATGAGGAGATGGCCCTCATCATTAAGCGCTTCAAGACAGCGCTTAAAGGTCGCAAGGGACAGCCAAGCAAGACCAAGACAAAGGAGAAGCGCTCGTGCTTCAAATGTGGTAAGATTGGTCATTTCATTGCTAACTGTCCCGATAATGAAAGTGATCAGGAAAAAGGGGACAAAAGGGAGAAGAAGCATTACAAGAAGGCCAAGGGCGAAGCACATATCGGAAAGGAGTGGGATTCGGATTGCTCCTCCTCCGACTCCGACAATGAAGGACTCGCCGCCACCGCCTTCAACAAGTCATCTCTCTACCCCAACGAGCATCACACTTGCCTCATGGCAAGGGAGAAGAAAGTAAGCACTCATGATACTAGTACTTATGCTTCTTCAAGTGAGGATGAGTCTAGTGATGATGATGAGATAGATTACTCATGCTTATTCAAGGGATTAGATAGATCTAAAATTAATAAGATTAATGAGTTGATTGATGCTTTGAATGACAAGAATAGATTACTAGAAAAACAAGAAGATCTTTTATATGAGGAGCATGATAAATTTGTTAGTGCACAAAATTCTCTTGCTCTAGAAATTAAAAGGAATGAAATGCTCTCTGGTGAATTATCTACTTGTCATGAAACCATTTCTACTTTACAAGGTATTAACAATGATTTAAATGCTAAATTAGAAGTAGCAAATAAATCTAATTCTTGTGTAGAACATGTTATAATTTGTACTAGGTGTAAAGATTTTGACATTGATGCTTGTAGTGAACACCTAGTTTCAATTTCCAAACTTAATGATGAATTGGCTAGTCTTAATGCTCAACTTAAGACTAGCAAGAATGATTTCGAGAAACTAAAATTTGCTAGGGATGCCTACACGGTTGGTAGACACCCCTCAATTAAGGATGGACTTGGCTACAAGAGGGAAGCCAAGGACTTGACAAGCCATAAGGCTCCTATCTCCGCCAAGGAGAAAGGGAAGGCTCCTATGGCTAGTAGTACTAAAAGGAACCATGCTTTTATGTATCATGATAGGAGACAAACTAGAAATGCTTATAGGAGTTATAATACTTATGATGATTTTGACTCTCATGCCATGTTTGCTTCTAGTTCTTCCTATATGCATGGTAGAAATATGTCTAGGAGAAATGCTATTCATCATGTGCCTAGAAAGAATATTATTCATGCTCCTAGGAAAGTAGTGAATGAACCTTCTACAATTTATTGTGCTTTAAATGCTTCCTTTGCTATTTGTAGAAAGGATAGGAAAATAGTTGCTAGGAAGTAGGGACAAAATGCAAGGGAGACAAAACTTGCATTTGGGTCCCTAAGGATATTTGCACTAACCTTGTAGGACCCAACATGAGTTGGGTACCTAAGACCCAAGCCTAAATTTGCCTTGCAGGTTTATGCATCCGGGGGTTCAAGCTGGATTATCGACAGCGAATGCACAAACCATATGACGGGGGAGAAGAAGATGTTCACCTCCTACGTCAAGAATAAGGATTCCCAAGATTCAATTATATTCGGTGATGGGAATCAAGGCAAGGTAAAAGGGTTAGGTAAAATTGCAATTTCTAATGAGCACTCTATCTCTAATGTGTTTTTAGTAGAATCTCTTGGATATAATTTGCTATCGGTTAGTCAATTATGCAATATGGGATATAACTGTCTATTTACAAATGTAGATGTGTCTGTCTTTAGAAGAAGTGATGGTTCACTAGCTTTTAAGGGTGTATTAGACAGCAAACTTTATTTAGTTGATTTTGCAAAAGAAGAGGCCGGTCTAGATGCATGCTTAATAGCTAAGACTAGCATGGGCTGGCTGTGGCATCGCCGCTTAGCACATGTGGGGATGAAGAACCTTCACAAGCTTCTAAAGGGAGAACACGTGATAGGTTTGACTAACGCGCAATTCGAAAAAGATAGACCTTGTGCAACTTGTCAAGCAGGTAAACAAGTGGGAGGAGCACATCACAGCAAGAATGTGATGACCACCTCAAGACCCCTGGAGCTGCTACATATGGACCTCTTCGGACCCGTCGCCTATTTAAGCATAGGAGGAAGTAAGTATGGTTTAGTTATTGTTGATGACTTTTCCCGCTTCACTTGGGTGTTCTTTTTGCAGGATAAGTCTGAAACCCAAGGGACCCTCAAGCGCTTCCTCAGGAGAGCTCAAAATGAGTTTGAGCTCAAGGTGAAGAAGATAAGGAGCGACAACGGGTCCGAGTTCAAGAACCTTCAAGTGGAGGAGTTCCTTGAGGAGGAAGGGATCAAGCACGAGTTCTCCGCTCCCTACACACCACAGCAAAACGGTGTGGTAGAGAGGAAGAACAGGACGCTCATCGATATGGCGAGGACGATGCTAGGAGAGTTCAAGACCCCCGAGTGCTTTTGGACGGAAGCCGTGAACACGGCTTGCCACGCCATCAACAGGGTCTACCTTCATCGCCTCCTCAAGAAGACGTCATATGAGCTACTAACCGGTAACAAACCCAATGTATCTTACTTTCGTGTATTTGGGAGCAAGTGCTACATTCTAGTAAAGAAGGGTAGAAATTCTAAATTTGTTCCCAAAGCTGTAGAAGGGTTTTTGTTAGGTTATGACTCAAATACAAAGGCGTATAGAGTCTTCAACAAATCATCGGGTTTGGTTGAAGTCTCTAGCGACGTTGTATTTGATGAGACTAATGGCTCTCCAAGAGAGCAAGTTGTTGATTGTGATGATGTAGATGAAGAAAATGTTCCGACGGCCGCTATACGAACCATGGCGATTGGAGAAGTTCGGCCACAGGAACAAGATGAACGAGATCAACCTTCTTCCTCAACAATGGTACATCCCCCAACTCAAGACGATGAACAGGTTCATCAACAGGAGGCGTGTGATCAAGGGGGAGCACAAGATGATCATGTGATGGAGGAAGAAGCGGAACCGGCACCTCCAACCCAAGTTCGAGCGATGATTCAAAGGGATCATCCCGTCGACCAAATTCTGGGTGACATTAGCAAGGGAGTAACTACTCGGTCTCGATTAGTTAATTTTTGTGAACATTACTCCTTTGTCTCTTCTATTGAGCCTTTCAGGGTAGAGGAGGCCTTGCTAGATCCGGATTGGGTATTGGCCATGCAGGAGGAACTCAACAACTTCAAGCGCAATGAAGTTTGGACACTGGTGTCTCGTCCCAAGCAAAATATTGTGGGAACCAAGTGGGTGTTCCGCAACAAACAGGACGAGCACGGGGTGGTGACAAGGAACAAGGCTCGACTTGTGGCCAAAGGTTATGCCCAAGTCGTAGGTTTGGACTTTGAGGAGACTTTTGCTCCTGTGGCTAGGCTAGAATCAATTCGTATCTTGCTAGCATATGCCGCTCACCATTCTTTCAGGTTGTACCAAATGGATGTGAAGAGCGCTTTCCTCAACGGGCCAATAAAGGAGGAGGTGTACGTGGAGCAACCCCCTGGCTTCGAGGATGAACGGTACCCCGACCACGTGTGTAAGCTCTCTAAGGCACTCTATGGACTTAAGCAAGCCCCAAGAGCATGGTATGAATGCCTTAGAGATTTCTTAATTGCTAATGCTTTCAAGGTTGGGAAAGCCGATCCAACTCTTTTCACTAAGACATGTGATGGTGATTTGTTTGTGTGCCAAATTTATGTCGATGACATAATATTTGGTTCTACTAATAAAAAATCTTGTGAAGAGTTTAGCATGGTGATGACGCAGAAATTCGAGATGTCAATGATGGGCGAGTTGAACTACTTCCTTGGGTTCCAAGTGAAGCAACTCAAGGACGGCACCTTCATCTCTCAAACGAAGTACACGCAAGATCTACTGAAGCGGTTTGGGATGAAGGACGCCAAGCCCGCAAAGACTCCGATGGGAACCGACGGACACACCGACCTCAACAAAGGAGGTAAGTCCGTTGATCAAAAAGCATACCGGTCAATGATAGGGTCATTACTTTACTTATGTGCTAGTAGACCGGATATTATGCTTAGCGTATGCATGTGTGCTAGATTTCAATCCGATCCTAAGGAGTGTCACTTAGTGGCGGTGAAGCGAATTCTTAGATATTTGGTTGCTACGCCTTGCTTCGGGCTCTGGTATCCAAAGGGGTCTACCTTTGACTTGATTGGATATTCAGATTCCGACTATGCTGGATGTAAGGTCGATAGGAAGAGTACATTGGGGACGTGCCAGTTCTTAGGAAGGTCCCTGGTGTCATGGAACTCTAAGAAACAAACTTCCGTTGCCCTATCCACCGCTGAGGCCGAGTATGTTGCCGCAGGACAGTGTTGCGCGCAACTGCTTTGGATGAGGCAAACCCTCAGGGACTTTGGCTACAATCTGAGCAAAGTCCCACTCCTATGTGATAATGAGAGTGCTATCCGCATGGCGGAAAATCCTGTTGAGCATAGCCGCACAAAGCACATAGACATCCGGCATCACTTTCTGAGAGACCACCAGCAAAAGGGAGATATCGAAGTGTTTCATGTTAGCACCGAGAACCAGCTAGCCGATATCTTTACCAAGCCTTAAGATGAGAAGACCTTTTGCAGGCTGCGTAGTGAGCTAAATGTCTTAGATTCGCGGAACTTGGATTGAATTGTAGCATACATGTGTTTATGCCTTTGATCATGTTCATTCTGCATTTTGTTGCTTATTGTGGTGCTCAAGTTGTACAAACATTCCCTGGGCCTCACAAGTCCTTGTGTAAGTGATGCACATGTTTAGGGGGAGATGTGTTACAACTTGACCCTTTGAGACTAACCATATGCTTGAGTTTGCTTTATTTAGTCTCGAAGGAGAATTGAAAGGGCAAAGGTGGACTTGGACCATGAAAGACTTCCACTGCACTCCGATGAGAGGGTAACTTATTCCAAGTTCATCTCATGAACTCTTATTGCCATTTGCTCTTAATTGAAGATTTTGGTGAGGCAATGGGGTTATCGGGCCAACATTGATCCCGTTTTGGTGCTTGATGCCAAAGGGGGAGAAAATAAAGGCCAAAGCAATAAATGGATCAGCTACCACTTGAGAAATTTTGAAAATAGTAAGAGTAAGTTTTTTGTTTTGTCAAAAATTGGTCTCTTGTGGGGAGAAGTGTTGATTATGGGAAATAGGGGGAGTTTTTTTAAATCTTTGATCAATCTCTTTTGGAATGACTCTCTTTATGCTTCAACATGTGTGTTTGACTTAGAGATAGAGATTTGAGTTTGATTTGCAAAAACAAACCAAGTGGTGGCAAAGGATGATCCATATATGCCAAAAATGAATCAAAATAAATTTGAGCTTTATTTGAAGTGATATTGCACTTGTTCTAGTTGCTTTATGTTGTGTTGGCATAAATCACCAAAAAGGGGGAGATTGAAAGGGAAATGTGCCCTTGGGCCATTTCTAAGTATTTTGGTGATTGAGTGTCAACACAAGTGCTTAAATGTGAGTTTATGCCCATGGATGAACAAAGTGCAAATCATGAGTAAAGGAATGTTTCTAAGCCTTAGTACATTGGTTTTGTGTACTAATATACTTGTCTAAGTGTTTGAAACAGGAGAAATCGAATAAGAGAAAAGTTGGCTGTGTACAGCCAAAAGGCTGTTCGGTCTGGAGCACCGGACTGTCCGGTGGTGCACCGGACTGTGTCCGGTGCGCCAGACTGACTCGGGCGAACTGGCCGCTCTCAGGAATTCGCCGACGGCGTACAGCTAAAATTCACCGGACTGTCCGGTGTGCACCGGACTGTCCGGTGAGTCAACGGCCGGCCGAGCCAACGGTCGGCCGAGGAATCTGTGCGCGACACGTGGCCGGGCCAACGGTCGGAAGGGGGCACCGGACTGTCCGGTGTGCACCGGACATGTCCGGTGCGCCAACAGCTCCCAGATCTGCAACGGTCGGCTGCGCTGTTTAAGGAAGGAAATCGGGCACCGGACAGTGTCCGGTGTGCACCGGACTGTCCGGTGCACCCGACGACAGAAGGCAAGATTGGCCTTCCAGATTTGCTCTCAACGGCTCCTAGCTGCCTTGGGGCTATAAAAGGGACCCCTAGGCGCATGGAGGAGACACCCAAGCAACCTTAGAGCATTCTTGATCATCCACACTCAGTCTTTGCGCATTCGGTTGTCATTCTCAGTGATTCGAGCTCCGTTCTTGTGAGAACTTTGAGATAGTCCTTTGAGCTCGATTCTTGGCCGTGTGTGTGCGCATTTTGCTGTGGATTTGTGTGTGTTGCTTCTCTCCCTTACTCCGTGCTTCTTTGTGAACTTCAAGTGTAAGGGTGAGAGACTCCAAGTTGTGGAGATTCCTCGCGAACGCGATAAGAAAAGAAAAGCATAACACTGTGGTATTCAAGTTGATCATTGGATCACTTGAGAGGAGTTGAGTGCAACTCTCGTCCGTTGGGACGCCACAACGTGGAGTAGGCAAGTTTTGTACTTGGCCGAACCACGGGATAAATCACTGTGTCTTCTCTGTGTTGAACTTCTTGTGATTTTCATATTGTGCAAGATCTTCGCTCTAGCCACTTGGCATTAACTGTGCTAACGTTTAACAAGTTTTTGTGGCTATAAGTTTGAGTTATTCAGGATCACCTATTCACCCCCCCTCTAGGTGCTCTCAGGACCGTCCAGACCTGTGGCGCGGACAGTCCGGACCCTGACAGAGCATTGTACTTCTTTTCTCTATGATTGTGGTGATTGGTATCAACTATTCATCTATGGATGTTTGTCACATTTATTGCAGTGGTCTGGGTGGTCTTCGCAAGAAGCTTGCAGGTCGCTTCAAATCAAAGCGCCCTCATGCAGACGATGCTGACTACACTCCAACCACTGATTTAGAGGCCCAATCTTCAGCTGGGGGTAGTGAATCTATGGACACAGAAGACATTCCTCATACACATCCTGACTACCCAATTGACACCACAGGATGGACATTTCCTAAGAGGAGGTTTTCTATGGCTGAATAATGCTCAAGGAGAATAGTGAATCAATATACTCTGCCATCTGACACAAATGTTCAATTCTTCCACACTCAGCTCCAATTTGATGTTTTTGGGGCACATTGATGGATACCAACTTTCACAAACATCAGGTGATTGATTGGACCTTCATGCTAGGACAATCAGTTATGGAGGACCTGATTCCTAAGTTTGAGACATGTGGTCTGTATCAGTTTATGGGGCAGATAACTGATTTCAGTGAGATGTCAGTCAAGCAATTCCTGGCCACAACAGAGATTGATATAGAAGAGGAATCCATCACTTGGATGACAGGATTTAAGAGATATTCTGCAACATTTGCTGATTTTGCTGCTGCCAACAGTCTAAATTATGGCATCATTTCAGCTGGGATTGATCTCTACACTGAAGATAATTTTGAGGACTTTGTGCAATTTTATGAGCCAACAAGGCTGGGCATACCTAGGAGGTTTGGAGAGACAGTAGGACTGAGGCATCATCCTGTTGTGATCAACAAGATTGCAAGAGTCACTATTCTTCCTAAGAGTGGGGATAAGAGCAAAATTCGAGACAAATTCTGGAACATTATCCACCATGTCATGAATGGTGAGGTAATGAATATTGTGCTCTTCATGATGAGACAGCTAAATGATCTGAAAATGGACAAAAACCAGAATTTAGCCTATGCGCCTTATATTATGGCTCTCATCAAAGCAAAGACAAGATTTGAGGGGCCCTGTGAGATAGTTCATACACCGTTTAGACCCTTCAAGAATGAAATTGGGTTCCTCACCAGGCCACTCACTCCCTTCCCAGATGATGAGGAAGACCCTGGTTATGATGCAGGAGAAGCTCCTGAAGCTGAGGCAGAGCAAATGCCTCCTCCTCCACCTCCTCCTCAGCCTCAGCAGTATTGGCAGCCTAGTCCAGGTTACTTTGACCCATATTTTCAAAATATGCAGCAAGGGTTTCAGACCCACATTGATACCCGCTTTCAAGGAATGATGATATGGACCAACGCCTGGATGACATGCAATCTAGTTTTGATAGTAACTGGTATGCGCTAAACACTGAGTATTCTGAATTTCGCGATCACATTCAAACTAATGTCACTGATCCTATCATGTCCAGACTCAACAACATGCAGCAGTGTTTTCAGGACAACATGGGAGCTCTGTCTAGTCAATTTGACAACCTCTCTACCAATGACAGCATGCAAGAGATCAGTCAGAAGCAGCAGTAACTCCAACAAGACTTTGGACAGATCTCCTCTCTTTTTGACACCTTCAACACTCACTACTATAACATGCATCCTCCACCAAGTGATCAGTGAAGCCTCTCTTTTGTGGCAATTGATGCCAAAGGGGGAGAGAGAAGTGAAGAAAGAGAAGAGAAGTTGTTATATTCAGGGGAGTTGGTTTATGTGGACATTGAGACCGTGCATGTGCATGTTTACCATTTTATGTCGCATGCATTATTTTATGTCTTATGCACTTGGTACTGGCTACTATTTGAACTTTGAACTCTATGTCTTATGCATGTGGTCAATTATTTGTAATATTCTGTGGGTTGAACTATGTTTAGTTCAAATTACTCTGTGAATGGTTAATCGAGGAGTGATTATAATTGCTGCGCTTACTTTACATATCATCTCCTGTACGCCTTGATAACCATGACTGTAGGAAGGTCTCCATCAAAACTCCGATCTATTATGTGTGTTGAATCTTCAGCTTGAAATATCATGCACACACATAGGGGGAGCTTTTCTTACATCCTGAGTTTTAATTGGGATTTATCTATCTCTCGGACAGAACTTCAAATCGAGATAAGTCCTACGAAACTCATCTCCAAAATCCTTCTTATACCTAAGGTATGAGGGAGATTTGGAAAAACAAAACTTCTCTTGAATATATTATGTAGTGTTGTCATCAATTACCAAAAGGGGGAGATTGTGAATCATCTAGGCCCCTTAGTGATGTTTTGGTAATTAATAACAACTGTTTGTGGACTAACGGTTCTTGGAGAAATAAGAATGCAGGGTTGGACCACATAGAATAGGAAATCTTGGAGATTCATAAGCATTGGTTGTGGATCAAGTGAAGGCAAAGGTATAACATATGTTTTGTTTTTGCCGGTCTTCAGGAGTTTAGAGAAGATACTTGACCGGATTAATAGGTTAGATAGCCGTACTATTAAGAGGGGTCAATGACTTTGATCTGTGTAAAGCTTAGTGCCTCATAGAGCATCTAGTGGTTGCATTTGCATGAGGACTAACAGCGCTTCAAATTTCATGAGTTAAAAATCCTTTCAAAAGCTGGTTTGAAAAAGGGCAAAGTCTTGGATGCGCGGACCGTCCGGGTCTTGAGGGCGGACCGTCCGCGATCCACCAGTGGGGTCCGAAGTCTGACCACTTCGGACAGGACCTGTTCATTTGCACTGCGGACCGTCCGGGTCTTGGGGCCGGGCCGTCCGCAGTCCTGACCAAAGGAGGCTGCTTTCGGCACAGTCCCTGAATTATAGTGCGGACCGTCCGACCTTGATGGGCGGACAGTCCGTAGGCGCCAAATATGGTTTGGGCAGGGACTGTGTGGTTTTTGGGATTTGTACTACGGACTGTCCGGAGGATAAGTCCGGGCAGTACTGTCTCCAGGTCTCGGACTGTCCGTCCTTGTAGGCGGACGGTCCGCCTGTGTTAACTGCTCTTGGTCAGAGGTCCGGGTGCTTCAAGTTGCTAGGTCACGGACTGTCCGGCCAAGGTGGGCGGACTGTCCGGACCTAACTTTTCTGACAGCTCTGACAGATTTCAAACGGGGAATATAGCCATTATGTGTACGGCAGACCGTCTGGCCCTAGGGCGTGGACCCTCCGCGTGTGCGCAGAACAAGTGCTTTTTGCTCATAACGGTTGGAATCTAGTGGGGGACTATAAATAGAAGGGTAGCTCGTGTGTGAGGGCTCTCTTGGCCACTCCTTGCATACATTGAGCTCAATTGTGATCCTCCAACTCGCTCTCTCACACTCTTTGCTTGAGATTGCATTCTAGTGAGAGATTGAGTGTTCCTAGTGCATTTGCATCCATCGGTGATTCTTGAGGCACTAGGTGGTACACCGAGCAAGCGTCATCGGCTTGTTACTCTTGGAGGTTGCCGCCTCCTAGACGGCTCGGGTGATTGTCTCCGTCGAGCTCTCCAAGAAGATTGTTGAGAAGCCACGGTGTTGATTGTGAGAGGTTCGCGCCTACCTCGCCGGATCGGCAAAGGTGACATTAGTGGAATTGAGGTATTGAGTGATTTCTTGTCCACTTGGCTCAAAGATCAAGCCGTGTCTTGATAGAGGAGCAAGTGAGAGCTTGAAGTCCACCTCAACGTGGATTAGGGGTGATCGGCAAATCACCGATACCACGGGATAAAATTCGGTGTCTTTACTTTCTTGCATACCTTATTGACGTGCAAGTGATTAGTGTTTTGCATATTGTTCTTCAAGTATTCAATCAACTTAGTTGATTCTCATAGATTGTTTACTTGTTATCACTAGAGAATTTATACCTCTTGTTATATTGATTAACTTTCCCTAGTGTTTTTGATTCTAGTCAAAACCGTCTATTCACCCCCCTCTAGCCGGTGTCCTAGATCCTACACCAACACCAGTTCCACGGGACTCACGGCAGGCGATGGCTCGGCGGTCGTCTCCGGCTGCTGCTGCTGCGCTCTCGTCGTCTGGCCTTTGGCCCTGGCGGAAGCACCAGCGTTGCCCTTGCCGCCGGACGACGCTCATGCCATCGGCTCCTCCTTGCCCTTCTTGCTGCGGGACCTACTGCTAGCCTTGAACGTGTTGGACACCCTCTGCATCAACTGCCTCGGCGACACCGCGCCCCACCGCGACGCGGAAGCCGGCGCCGGCGCTTTCGCCTTGGCCAGGCGTGGCACGCCCACCGGCTATGTCGGGGCCTTGTCCTTAGGCGTGATCGGCCGCGGCACGCCCACAGGCTACGCTGAGGCCCTGTCCTTAGGCGTGATCGACCTCGGTGCGCCCACAGGCTGCGCGGAGGTCCCGTCCTTGGGCGTGATCGGTCGCGGAGCGCCCACCGGCCGCGCCGGGGCCTTGTCAGTGGACCGCCTCGTCGTAGCGGCGGCGGCGCCCTTGGAGCCTACGGCGGACGAGGAGGAGGCGGAGTGCAATGCCAGAGAGGAGGACGACGAGGGGTTGTGCATCGACGAGCTCACGGTGGGGCGGAGGAAGGACGACACCGGCTTGTCGGACGCTGCCGCGGAGGGCGGGCGTGACGAGTCGGGGCTGCGCGAGCTCCACATAGTAATATCTCTGTTTATTTTGTTATCTCTAGCTATAGTATTTGTCTTGTTTCATGTTCCCATAAAGTCGAAACGTTGTCTAGATTGTTTTAGGCTAGATGGAAGTTGTGGAAGCCAATCATGTACAAGTAGAAAAATAATATGCTTGTTTCTAAGTTGTAGTGCTTTTGCATAGTAATAAGCCATCTGCTCAAGTGAGAACAGATGTGGTTGGAAAGGATCATCTATTAGATGTTTCCATACACAAGATAATTGTTGCAGCTATACAAACTGGTTTTGCTTTTGAGGTCAAGCTGGACAAGGGAAACTTAGCTCAAAATGAATCAATTTATTAATCAAAACAACATCTCTATTGACTGAAGATTGGTTTTCTGCTAACATACTTTTGCAACTGTGAGTGTCTATGTTTTCTAAAGATTCATTTGTTGGTTGTTCCTGGGCTCCAACTTTTTTTACAACAGGAAAAATTAAGGAAAAAATGAATTGACTTGAATTCTTGGTGAATGATTTTTTTTCATTTTTGTTGGAGTTGTTGTTATAGTCTTATAGGTTCTATTACTTGCTTATCTGAATATACACAACTAGAGTCAAGAAATCTCTCACTTTTGTAGTGATCGGGAGTGAATGATTCTTAGATACAGTAATGATATCAACTAGCAGTGAGTAAACACCGGAGTGAGCACATCATGGATTACCGTGTTTGTGTCCCATGAAGTAAATATATGTTGATGGATGCTCCATTTTGTAAAGAAATAGGAGTGCATATTTAGGTGTATCATGTGGTTAGCGGTTTGAAATTAAATGTTTGTACACATAGCTAAAGGGGATGATCTGCAAAACTAGGAAGAGCTTGACTTCTTGTATAGTTTTTACCGTCTTCAATATTTCTTCATTTTGAAGATAGTCATTGTTCATGTTGCTAATGCTAGCAATTTTTCCTACCAGATTTCTTGGTATGTCTTTTAGGAAGCCTGCTAAATTCTACATTGGAACTTATCTTTAAAATTTGTAAGTCATTGAAGTCCAATTTTATTTATGCAATAAAAGCAGGGAGGCTTTTATCTATAACATTTTCCTTTTATCTTTTATGTAGAGATTTTTCTTATAACTAGTTGTCAGGCAACTTTCCTTCTTAGACTACTCAGAACATTTTGCAACTGTGAGTACAGAGTTCTGAAACTTCAATTGTTCCTTCATAGTTCTGAAACTTCAAGTTTGTTGTGATGTCCAGAAGGCCAGGATTGCAGTGGCATTCTCCATAGCAGCTTTCATTGTTGGCCAGACAATTGGGTCAAGGGCTGAGTGCGGTTCCAAGGAATCAAGTGACAAAGGGTACTGGTGATTCTTCAACAAATACTGCTATTTATCCAAATACGAATTGGCATTGCAACAACACTGAAGGCAAGGCATGGGACCCTCTTGCAACGAAGATAACATGCTCAATTGCGAGGGGTTCTCCTACACCAACCCAAAGTATGTGCTTTTGATTGTGTTAAGAACGTGATTCACACTAAATGTGAAGAGATTTACCTAAACTAGATAACCTTATATGTCATGTAATAGCATTGTGTGTCCCACAAAACTTAGTTGTCCATGGACGATAAGTAGAATAAGAGATGCTACTGTAGCAATATGGTACCACTGTTTGCTGTTTTCAAAATTTGTAAGTCAACTCTTCTGAGTTTGGAACAATTTAACCTGTGTGCTTTGGACTGATGGCCAAAGTATGCATATGCTGCGTTTGCTGAATTTTTGCCCCCGCTATTTGGATTGCAAGTTATCAGTGATATGGTGCCCCAATGGGACCATTATAGCCGCATTAGAAGACACTACATGTATTCGACAAAACATGTGAAAAATGGGTATTGTTTACAGGACTTCGATAGGCATGCCTAGACTTGCTATGCATTACCACTATATTTGGCATGCCTAGAACTGCTACACAAAACATACTATGTATTTTGTCTAAAAAATATTATATCCTTGATATGCTTGCTTGATGTTTTTTCTGCTCTTCTATTCATGTGTGGGTCTATCAAGAATGAGGCAATTAAATAAGGATATATGATTTGTCAATATTGTCTGAGTCTTTGAGCGTAGCAGCAAAAGACTTGGCACACCATTGTTTTAGTTACTATGATCTGAACAACCCATTTTAAATATGGAGCTCGTGGCAATGGCAGCCCCACAATAGGACGATGAACTCATGGCGTTGAGTGGTGGCGTGCTCAGGCTCACGCTCTTGTACAACATGGCACTGTTATTCATGAGGTTCCCATCACCATTGTACTCTCGTCATTCGTCGTCAGGGTCCTAAGCTCGTCAATTTGTGTTACGTCGCAACACATGGACACCTATCTAGTTATATTTTATGGTAAGAGGAAGGCAACAGTGCTCAGGTCGCGTCGCATTACCTATGGACTCGACATGCTCGGACGCATCGCCGCTGTCGCTCAAGCTCCGATGGCGCCTGCTCCACACGTCCGTCCATAGCGCGGCCGACATGGCACTGCATGTCCGTGGTGGTGGTCCGCGTCTTGAGCTGTGGCGACTTGAAGAAGGCGCTGTTGTAAATTTAGAGAAATAAGTGACATGCTTTCTACATATTTAAATAGATTTAATATTCTAATTCCGAACAAAACAAGCATATAACTCAGATAAATGCCATATATAATTATTGCAGCAATGAACAGTAGCAATTTGAGAACATGTAAACATGTAAAATAGCATCTCAGGTCCATTTTATAATTAAACATGGCTTGCAGATGAAGAAGGCAGATTAAAGAAATAAACATAATTGTTTATCTTAAATTATTGCTCTCAAAGTAGCGGGTTGCTGTAATAAACAGCCCTCCAACGCTAAAAGGTGATCAGAGATCCTCGACTAACGTGACAGTCCTATCTTACCAAATAAGGGTTTTAGATCAGATGTAATAAGCCTAATAATCAAATATAAATACTGATAGTAAGGAGTTGTGTATTAAATAAATTAACAGAATTTAACACAGGTAAACAACCTCAACAAAGAGAGATTTAATTAGGCACAAATAATATCAATGCTGAAAATGATAATACACTAAAACCCAGACTGTCACGTTGTCTCACTACACCGCTATCATCATCGAGCAATTAAATCCGCCCACAACAGTGCAATCACACCCAAGTATTTAATAGCAGATTGCACAAAAATTAAACAGTAAATAAAGTGAGGCAACGAATAACTCACAACACGTAGATTGTCTACGTGGGAAGACCAGCTCAGCGAACACAAGGTTCTGTCCCAGAAAACCAATTCCGCCGCCCACGTCCGGGCCTGCACGACGGAAGATTGACGGAGATACTAGAGCCGCTGCCGGAGCCGAGGGAGACGTCCACGGCACCAGCCCGAGAAGCCGAACACCGCGCAGCAGGGAGCCCAAGCACCAGGCCACGGTGGACAGAGATCAGAGAAGAACCGCAGCACCACACGGATGCACGATTCCAGCAACAGAGCACAGGAAAACACGCTGTGCAAGCACAGCACCACTTCCTCCTACTTTGAACCACTCCCAGCAAGAATCGTCACCAGAATACCAGAGAACGAAGTGCTGGTAGTTCCAGTTCTCACCGGAGTAGCAAATACAGAGAGGAAGAACAACAGAATGAACCTGTACGAAGCCAGGGGAGAGCTAAAAGGGAAATGTGCCCTTGGGCCATTTCTAAGTATTTTGGTGATTGAGTGCCAACACAAGTGCTTAAATGTGAATTTATGCTCATGGATGGACAAAGTGCAAATCAAGAGTAAAGGTATGTTTCTAAGCCTTAGTACATTGGTTTTGTATACTAATATACATGTCTAAGTGTTAGAAACAGAAAGAAGAAGAAAAGAAAAGAGGTGAAAAAGACTTGGCTGTGTACAGCCAAGACTCAGCTCAGTCTGGCACACAGGACTGTCCGGTGGTGCACCGGACAGTGTCCGGTGCGCCAGGCTGACTCGGCGTGAAGTGGCCGCTCTCGGGAATTCGCCGACGGCGTACGGCTAAAATTCACCGGACTGTCCGGTGTGCACCGGACTGTCCGGTGAGCCAACGGTCGGCCGGGCCAACGGTCGGCTGCGGAATCTGCGCGCGACACGTGGCCGGGACAACGGTCGGAAGGGGGCACCGGACTGTCCGGTGTGCACCGGACATGTCCGGTGCGCCAACGGCTCCCAGATCTGCAACGGTCGGCTGCGCCATTTTAGGAAGGAAATCGGGCACCGGACAGTGTCCGGTGTGCACCGGACTGTCCGGTGCACCCGACGACAGAAGGCAAGATTGGCCTTCCAGATTTGCTCTCAACGGCTCCTAGCTGCCTTGGGGCTATAAAAGGGACCCCTAGGAGCATGGAGGAGATACCCAAGCAACCTAAGAGCATTCTTGATCATCCACACTCAGTCTTTGCGCATTCGTTTGTCATTCTCAGTTATTCGAGCTCCGTTCTAGTGAGAACTTTGAGATAGTCTTTTGAGCTCGATTCTTGGCCGTGTGTGTGCGCATTTTGCTGTGGATTTGTGTGTGTTGCTTCCCTCCCTTACTCCGTACTTCTTTGTGAAATTCAATTGTAAGGGCGAGAGACTCCAAGTTGTGGAGATTCCTCGCAAACGGGAAAAGATCATAGTAAAGAAGAACACCGTGGTATTCAAGTTGATCACTGGATCACTTGAGAGGAGTTGAGTGCAACTCTCGTCCGTTGGGACGCCACAACGTGGAGTAGGCAAGTTTTGTACTTGGCCGAACCACGGGATAACCACCGTGCCATCTCTGTGTTTGATTTCTTGTGGTTATTGTATTTTGACTCCTCTCTAGCCACTTGGCAATTATTGTGCTAACGATTAATCAAAGTTTTGTGGCTTAAGTTTTTAAGTTTCACAGGATCACCTATTCACCCCCCCCCTCTAGGTGCTCTCAATTGGTATCAGAGTCGTTCTCTTCAAGAAGGGACCAATCGCCCGAAGAGATGGATCCTAAGGGGAAGGGAATCGTGATCAACGACAAGGAGAAGGAGTCCTTCGTCAACGAGCCGAAGGATGACAAGCCTACTGACTCGGGCTCGGGCCACAAGCGCAAAGATGGGAAGAAGAAGAAGACAAGGCGCATCAAGGAGATCATCTACTACGACGATAGCGATGAGTCTACTTCTTCCCAAAAGGACGACGACAACGACTACAGGAAGACGGTCAATTCGAACTTTTCATTTGATTATTCTCGTATTCCACATAGTTCGAATTCGCATTTGCTTTCCATTCCTCTTGGCAAACCTCCACACTTCGATGGGGAAGACTACGGATTTTGGAGTCACAAAATGTGTAGTCACTTATTCTCTCTCCATCCAAGCATATGGGAGATTGTAGAGAATGGAATGAAATTTGATAGCTCGGATAGCCCTGTGCTTATAAATGAACAAATCCATAGAAATG
The DNA here is from genome assembly GCF_902167145.1 of Zea mays. Classification (NCBI taxonomy): domain Eukaryota; kingdom Viridiplantae; phylum Streptophyta; class Magnoliopsida; order Poales; family Poaceae; genus Zea; species Zea mays. The sequence continues at coordinate 27,826,363 of NC_050098.1, read as the reverse complement.
CACAAGCTACTACTGTTCTATTAGCATCTTTGTGCAGGGAAGAGTACAATAAGGTGAGCGGCCTGGACAACGCCAAGCAGATATGGGACACCCTCAAGATCTCTCACGAGGGGAACGACATCACCATGCTCACTAAAATGGAGTTGGTGGAGGGCGAGCTTGGACGATTCGCAATGATAAGAGGAGAGGAGCCAACCCAAACTTACAACCGGCTCAAGACCCTCATCAACAAAATAAGGAGCTACGGAAGCACGCGATGGACGGACCACGACGTCGTCCACCTAATGCTAAGGTCCTTTACCGTTCTTGATCCTCATCTCGTAAACAATATTCGTGAGAATCCCAGGTACACAATGATGACGCCCGAGGAGGTACTCGGAAAATTCGTAAGCGGGCGGATGATGATCAAGGAGGAGAGATACGTCGACGACGCTCTAAACGGTCCAATCAATGAGCCTCAACCTCTTGCTCTCAAGGCAACAAGAAGCAAGGAGATGCTACCTAGCAAGGTGGCACAAATTGAGGCGGCCGGACTTAATGATGAAGAGATGGCTCTCATCATCAAGAGATTCAAGACGGCACTAAAAGGCCGCAAGGGGCAGCCAAGCAAGACCAATACAAAGGGGAAGCACTCATGCTTCAAATGTGGTAAGCTTGGTCATTTTATTGCTAACTGTCCCGACAATGATAGTGATCAGGATCAAGGGAACAAGAGGGAGAAGAAGAAGAACTATAAGAAGGCAAAGGGCGAGGCGCATCTAGGCAAGGAGTGGGACTCGGACTGCTCCTCTTCCGACTCCGACAATGAAGGACTCGTCGCCACCGCCTTCAACAAGTCGTCCCTCTTCCCCAACGAGTGTCACACATGCCTGATGGCAAGGGAGAAGAAGGTGAGTACTCGAAACTCCACTTATGCTTCCTCTAGTGATAATGAGTCTAGTGATGATGATGACATAGACTATTCATGCTTATTCAAGGGCTTAGATAGATCTAAGATAGATAAGATAAATGAACTCATTGATGCCTTGAATGACAAGAATAGATTACTAGAAAAACAAGAAGATCTTTTATATGAGGAGCATGATAAATTTGTTAGTGCACAAAATTCTCTTGCTCTGGAAATTAAAAGGAATGAAATGCTCTCTGGTGAATTATCTACTTGTCATGAAACCATTTCTACTTTACAAGGTGTCAACAATGATTTAAATGCCAAATTAGAAGTAGCAAATAAATCTAATTCTTGTGTAGAACATGCTATAATTTGTACTAGATGTAAAGATTTTGACATTGATGCTTGTAGTGAACATCTAGTTTCAATTTCCAAGCTTAATGATGAATTGGCTAGTCTTAATGCTCAACTTAAGACTAGCAAGAATGATTTCGATAAGCTAAAATTTGCAAGGGATGCCTACACGATTGGTAGACACCCCTCAATTAAGGATGGACTTGGCTTCAAGAGGGAAGCCAAGAACTTAACAAGCCATAAGGCTCCCATCTCCGCCAAGGAGAAAGGGAAGGCTCCTATGGCTAGTAGTACTAAAAGGAACCATGCATTTATGTATCATGATAGGAGACAAACTAGAAATGTTTATAGGAGTTATAATGCTTATGATGATTTTGACTCCCATGCCATGTTTGATTCTAGTTCTTCCTATATGCATGGTAGAAATATGTCTAGGAGAAATGCTATTCATCATGTGCCTAGAAAGAATATTATTCATACTCCTAGGAAAGTAGTGAATGAACCTTCTACAATTTATTGTGCCTTAAATGCTTCCTTTGCTATTTGTAGAAAGGATAGGAAAATAGTTGCTAGGAAGTTAGGGGCAAAATGCAAGGGAGACAAAACTTGCATTTGGGTCCCTAAGGATATTTGCACTAACCTTGTAGGACCCAACATGAGTTGGGTACCTAAGACCCAAGCCTAAATTTGCCTTGCAGGTTTATGCATCCGGGGGTTCAAGCTGGATTATCGACAGCGGATGCACAAACCATATGACGGGGGAGAAGAAGATGTTCACCTCCTACGTCAAGAATAAGGATTCCCAAGATTCAATTATATTCGGTGATGGGAATCAAGGCAAGGTAAAAGGGTTAGGTAAAATTGCAATCTCTAATGAGCACTCTATCTCTAATGTGTTTTTAGTAGAGTCTCTTGGATATAATTTGCTATCGGTTAGTCAATTATGCAATATGGGATATAACTGTCTATTTACAAATATAGATGTGTCTGTCTTTAGAAGAAGTGATGGTTCACTAGCTTTTAAGGGTGTATTAGACGGCAAACTTTATTTAGTTGATTTTGCAAAAGAAGAGGCCGGTCTAGATGCATGCTTAATAGCTAAGACTAGCATGGGCTGGCTGTGGCATCGCCGCTTAGCACATGTGGGGATGAAGAGCCTTCACAAGCTTCTAAAGGGAGAACACGTGATAGGTTTAACTAACGTGCAATTCAAAAAAGATAGACCTTGTGCAGCATGTCAAGCAGGTAAACAGGTGGGAGGAGCACATCACAGCAAGAATGTGATGACCACATCAAGGCCCCTGGAGCTGCTACATATGGACCTTTTCGGACCCGTCGCCTATCTAAGCATAGGGGGAAGTAAGTACGGCTTAGTTATTGTTGATTACTTTTCCCGCTTCACTTGGGTGTTCTTTTTGCAGGATAAGTCTGAAACCCAAGGGACCCTCAAGCGCTTCCTCAGGAGAGCTCAAAATGAGTTTGAGCTCAAGGTGAAGAAGATAAGGAGTGACAACGGGTCCGAGTTCAAGAACCTTCAAGTGGAGGAGTTCCTTGAGGAGGAAGGGATCAAGCACGAGTTCTCTGCTCCCTACACACCTCAGCAAAATGGTGTGGTAGAGAGGAAGAACAGGACGCTAATCGATATGGCGAGGACGATGCTTGGAGAATTCAAGACCCCCGAGCGTTTTTGGTCGGAAGCCGTGAACACGGCTTGCCACGCCATCAACAGGGTCTACCTTCATCGCCTCCTCAAAAAGACTTCGTATGAGCTACTAACTGGTAACAAACCCAATGTATCTTAATTTCGTGTATTTGGGAGCAAGTGCTACATTCTAGTGAAGAAGGGTAGAAATTCTAAATTTGCTCCCAAAGCTGTAGAAGGGTTTTTGTTAGGTTATGATTCAAATACAAAGGCGTATAGGGTCTTCAACAAATCATCAGGATTGGTTGAAGTCTCTAGCGACGTTGTATTTGATGAAACTAATGGCTCTCCGAGAGAGCAAGTTGTTGATCTTGATGATGTAGATGAAGAAGATGTTCCAACGGCCGCGATACGCACCATGACGATTGGAGATGTACGGCCTCGGGAACAATTGGAGCAAGATCAACCGTCTTCCTCAACTATGGTGCATCCCCCAACTCAAGACGATGAACATGTTCATTAACAGGAGGCGTGTGATCAAGGGGGAGCATAAGATGATCATGTGATGGAGGAAGAAGCGGAACCGGCACCTCCAACCCAAGTTCGAGCGATGATTCAAAGGGATCATCCCGTCGACCAAATTCTGGGTGACATTAGCAAGGGAGTAACTACTCGGTCTCGATTAGTTAATTTTTGTGAACATTACTCCTTTGTCTCTTCTATTGAGCCTTTCAGGGTAGAAGAGGCCTTGCTAGATCCGGACTGGGTGTTGGCCATGCAAGAGGAGCTCAACAACTTCAAGAGGAATGAAGTTTGGGCGCTGGTGCCTCGTCCTAAGCAAAATGTTGTGGGAACCAAGTGGGTGTTCCGCAACAAACAAGACGAGCACGGAGTGGTGACAAGGAACAAGGCTCGACTTGTGGCAAAAGGTTATGCCCAAGTCGCAGGTTTGGACTTTGAGGAGACTTTTGCTCCTGTGGCTAGGCTAGAGTCCATTCGTATCTTGCTAGCATATGCCGCTCACCATTCTTTCAGGTTGTTCCAAATGGATGTGAAGAGCGCTTTCCTCAACGGGCCAATCAAGGAGGAGGTGTACGTAGAACAACCCCCTGGCTTCGAGGATGAACGGTACCCCGACCACGTGTGTAAGCTCTCTAAGGCGCTCTATGGACTTAAGCAAGCCCCAAGAGCATGGTATGAATGCCTTAGAGACTTTTTAATTGCTAATGCTTTCAAGGTTGGGAAAGCCGATCCAACTCTTTTTACAAAGACATGTGATGGTGATTTGTTTGTGTGCCAAATTTATGTCGATGACATAATATTTGGTTCTACTAATAAAAAGTCTTGTGAAGAGTTTAGCAGGGTGATGACGCAGAAATTCGAGATGTCAATGATGGGCGAGTTGAACTACTTCCTTGGGTTCCAAGTGAAGCAACTCAAGGACGGCACCTTCATCTCTCAAACGAAGTACACGCAAGACCTGCTGAAGCGGTTTGGGATGAAGGACGCCAAGCCCGCAAAGACTCCGATGGGGACCGACGGACACACTGATCTCAACAAAGGAGGTAAGTCTGTTGATCAAAAGGCATACCGGTCAATGATAGGGTCGTTACTTTACTTGTGTGCTAGTAGACCGGATATTATGCTTAGCGTATGCATGTGTGCTAGATTTCAATCCGATCCTAAGGAGTGTCACTTAGTGGCAGTAAAGCGAATCCTTAGATATTTAGTTGCTACGCCTTGCTTCGGGCTCTGGTATCCAAAGGGGTCTACCTTTGACTTGATAGGATATTCAGACTCCGACTATGCTGGATGTAAGGTCGATAGGAAGAGTACATCGGGGACGTGCCAATTCTTAGGAAGGTCCCTGGTGTCATGGAATTCTAAGAAACAAACCTCCGTTGCCCTATCCACCGCTGAGGCTGAGTATGTTGCCGCAGGACAGTGTTGCGCGCAACTACTTTGGATGAGGCAAACCCTCAGGGACTTTGGCTACAATCTGCGCAAAGTCCCACTCCTATGTGATAATGAGAGTGCTATCTGCATGGTGGAAAATCCTATTGAGCACAGCCGCACAAAGCACATAGACATCCGGCATCACTTTTTGAGAGACCACCAGCAAAAGGGAGATATCGAAGTGTTTCATGTTAGCACCGAGAACCAGCTAGCCGATATCTTTACCAAGCCTCTAGATGAGAAGACCTTTTGCAGGTTGCGTAGTGAGCTAAATGTCTTAGATTCGCGGAACCTGGATTGATTTATAGCATACATGTGTTTATGCCTTTGATCATATTCCTTATGCATTTTGTTGCTTATTTATGGTGATCAAGTTGTACAAACACTCCCCGGACCTCACAAGTCCGTTGCAAAGTGATGCACATGTTTAGGGGGAGATGTGTTACAACTTGACCCTTTGAGACTAACCATGTGCTTGAGTTTGCTTATTTTAGTCTCAATGGAGGTTTGAAAGGGAAAAGGTGGACTTGGACCATGAAAGACTTCCACTGCACTCCGATGAGAGGGTAACTTATTCCAAGTTCATCTCATGTCCTCTTATTGCCTTTGTATTCTTATTGAAGAATTTGGTGAGGCAATGGGGTTCTAGGGCCAATATTAATCCCGTTTTGGTGCTTGATGCCAAAGGGGGAGAAAATAAAGGCCAAAGCAATAAATGGATCAGCTACCACTTGAGAGATTTTGAAAATAGTAGAATAGAGCTTTTGGTTTGTCAAAACTCTTTTATTGTCTCTCTTGTCAAAAAGTTGGCTTCTTGTGGGGAGAAAATGTTGATTATGGGAAAAAGGGGAGTTTTTGAAATCTTTGATCAATCTCTTTTGGAATGACTCTCTTTATGCTTCAACATGTGTGTTTGACTTAGAGATAGAGATTTGAGTTTGATTTGCAAAAACAAACCAAGTGGTGGCAAAGGATGATCCATATATGCCAAAATTGAATCAAAATAAATTTGAGTTTTATTTGAAGTGATATTGCACTTGTTCTAGTTGCTTTATGTTGTGTTGGCATAAATCACCAAAAAGGGTGAGATTGAAAGGGAAATGTGCCCTTGGGCCATTTCTAAGTATTTTGGTGATTGAGTGCCAACACAAGTGCTTAAATGTGAATTTATGCTCATGGATGGACAAAGTGCAAATCAAGAGTAAAGGTATGTTTCTAAGCCTTAGTACATTGGTTTTGTATACTAATATACATGTCTAAGTGTTAGAAACAGAAAGAAGAAGAAAAGAAAAGAGGTGAAAAAGACTTGGCTGTGTACAGCCAAGACTCAGCTCAGTCTGGCACACCGGACTGTCCGGTGGTGCACCGGACAGTGTCCGGTGCGCCAGGCTGACTCGGCGTGAAGTGGCCGCTCTCGGGAATTCGCCGACGGCGTACGGCTAAAATTCACCGGACTGTCCGGTGTGCACCGGACTGTCCGGTGAGCCAACGGTCGGCCGGGCCAACGGTCGGCTGCGGAATCTGCGCGCGACACGTGGCCGGGACAACGGTCGGAAGGGGGCACCGGACTGTCCGGTGTGCACCGGACATGTCCGGTGCGCCAACGGCTCCCAGATCTGCAACGGTCGGCTGCGCCATTTTAGGAAGGAAATCGGGCACCTGACAGTGTCCGGTGTGCACCGGACTGTCCGGTGCACCCGACGACAGAAGGCTAGATTGGCCTTCCAGATTTGCTCTCAATGGCTCCTAGCTGCCTTGGGGCTATAAAAGGGACCCCTAGGCGCATGGAGGAGATACCCAAGCAACCTAAGAGCATTCTTGATCATCCACACTCAGTCTTTGCGCATTCATTTGTCATTCTCAGTGATTCGAGCTCCGTTCTAGTGAGAACTTTGAGATAGTCTTTTGAGCTCGATTCTTGGCCGTGTGTGTGCGCATTTTGCTGTGGATTTGTGTGTGTTGCTTCCCTCCCTTACTCCGTACTTCTTTGTGAAATTCAATTGTAAGGGCGAGAGACTCCAAGTTGTGGAGATTCCTCGCAAACGGGAAAAGATCAAAGTAAAGAAGAACACCGTGGTATTCAAGTTGATCACTGGATCACTTGAGAGGAGTTGAGTGCAACTCTCGTCCGTTGGGACGCCACAACATGGAGTAGGCAAGTTTTGTACTTGGCCGAACCACGGGATAACCACCGTGCCATCTCTGTGTTTGATTTCTTGTGGTTATTGTATTTTGACTCCTCTCTAGCCACTTGGCAATTATTGTGCTAACGATTAATCAAAGTTTTGTGGCTTAAGTTTTTAAGTTTCACAGGATCACCTATTCACCCCCCCTCTAGGTGCTCTCAAGAGCCCGCCCATCTTAAGGAGATGAGCGCTAGGAAGTTGCGCAGGGGCGGCGTAGAACTCGGACGAGCGACGAACGAATCGTCGATCCATCCAGCGCCGCCGCCAACCGCATCCTACGTGCGTCCTCTGCTATCTGCTCTTTAGCCACCAGGCTCCTCGATGAGCCCTAGGAAATATGCAGCCTGGTGGGCTACTCAGCCAGCAGGCCTTGATGCGGCCCACCCTCTGGCCTGCTTACTCCCTTTTTATTTTTCTATAAAGTGAAAATCACAAAACGGACAACAATTCCCACCATTTTCACTCTTATTTTCTGATCAATGTCATTGAGCTCCTGTACTGTTTATATACTACTTTTCGGTAGAGGTACTTGTTAGGTTTGAACCAAAGCCTATCCCAGTGTACTCCAACCCTGCACGAGTAAGCGGAGGACTACGCCTTGATCCACAAACCCTAGTGTGAGAATCTTCGCACAAAAGGCACATAGTACTAGGCAGATTATCTGTTTCTCTTACGGGGCAGGGCGTTACGGTCATGCCCTTTAATATCTATTCATGAGCTCACTAGAGAGAAAACCCCATTCTCTCCTGGACTGCGACCCCACAGTCAGCTCATATAGGTGAAATCGTTAAGGAAATTCTGTAGGACAATTTCCCTGCTTATAGCATTGACTTCATTAAGAGCATATCGCTCAACCTGCCATACAGTCAGAGCACAGCAGCTCATGAGACTCTTTATCTTTTGTGCTCTTGGTTCCACAGTGCTTCGTTTCCTGGAGCCTGGATCTCGGGATCTCTGGTCACACAGGACAGTTATCCGCAGTTGAAACCGCTAACAGGGTACGAGTCCCATTCCCATGCACGCTGCTTGGATTGGCTTTTGAGCCAGCCCTTTGGTGAAAGGATCAGCAAGGTTCCTTTCAGACTTGATGTAATCTACGGTTATTACACCCGTCTCTCTAGCATGCCGACATGAATCAAGTCGTCTTCTGATATGCCTCGAGGATTTTTGGTTGTCCTTTCTACTGTTCACTTTTAGGAACACAGAAGTGTTGTCACAGTATACTAGGACAGCCGGTATCGGCTTTGCTAGCATTGGAAGGTCTGACAATAGGTCTCTCAACCATTCAGCCTCCAATGCTGCTGAATCAAGTGCAACTAATTCAGCCTCCTTGGTGGAACGTGTCGACACTGATTGTTTAGACGATCTCCATGACACGGCCCCACCAGCTAAAGTGAACACATAGCCACTTGTAGACTTCATTTGATCTGAGTCAGAGATCCAGTTTGCATCACTGAATCCTTCAAGTACTGACGGAAATCCGGTATATTTAATACCAAGATTCATCGCTCCCTTCAAATACCGAAGCACTCTGTACAAGGCTACCCAGTGTCTATCTCCTGGACTGGCCGAATAACGAGCCAGTCTGCATACTGCATATGAGATATCTGGTCTAGTTGCACTGCTCAGGTACATGAGAGATCCGATGATCTGCGAATATAGTAGCTGGTTCACAGGCTCGCCTTCATATTTACTGAGCGTGTAGGATGGATCATTGGGCGTGGTGACTGGTTTACAGTCCATATGTCCAAAGCGAGTCAGGACCTTTTCCACATAATGGGATTGTGACAAAGTAATCCCATCCTCACCCTTTATCAGCTTGATGTTCAGTATAACATCAGCTTCACCCAAGTCCTTCATATCAAAGTTCTTGGAGAGGAATAATTTTGTCTCCATGATAGCCTCCAAATCGGTCCCAAATATCAATATGTCATCAACGTATAAACACATGATGACACCTTTGCCCCCAGAGAAGCGATAATACACACACTTGTCGGCTTCGTTTACACAAAACCCGGCAGTGGTCAGAGTATTATTAAACTTCTCATGCCATTGTCTGGGAGCTTGTTTAAGACCGTATAAGGATTTAATCAAGCGACACACTTTGCTCTCTTGACCTTTAACCACAAATCCTTCTGGTTGTTGCATATAAATTTCCTCTTCCAGCTCTCCATTTAGAAACGCTGTCTTTACGTCCATTTGATGGACAAGAAGTTTATAAGCAGCTGCCAGCGCTAAAAGCACACGGATTGTGGGCAATCGAGCCACCGGAGAATAAGTATCAAAATAATCCTCCTCTTTCTTTTGAGTAAAACCCTTAGCCACAAGACGGGCCTTGTACTTTTCAATAGTACCATCGGGTCTCCTCTTCCTCCTAAAGATCCATTTGCAGCCCACAGGCTTGCAACCAGCTGGGAGATCAGATATCTCCCAAGTTCCGTTTGAGATGATTGAATCCATCTCGCTACGGACAGCCTCCCTCCAGTACTCTGCATCTGGAGATGTATATGCCTCTGTGAGGGAGCGTGGTTCTTCATCCACTAGATAAATAATATAATCATCACCCAGAGACTTTTCAGTCCTTTGTCTCTTACTCCTCCTTAACTCCAAATCTGGAGTCTGGTCATGGACACTCGAGGGCAGAGAATATGTCCGAGATGGACCATCTGGGGCTACTACTTCCTTACCCCGCATAGGGAAGATGCTTTCAAAGAATGTCACATCCCGAGACTCCATTATTACATTTACAGCGATTTCGCTTGTCTCGGAATGGACCACTAGAAATCTATAAGCTGCACTGTTATGTGCATAACCCAGGAAGACACAGTATACGGTCTTAGGGCCTAGCTTTCTCTTCTTCGGCAACGGGACATTCACCTTTGCAAGGCAGCCCCAAGTTCGAAGATGCGAAAGATCTGGCTTCCTTCCTTTAAATCCTTCATAGGGCGTGGCCTCACGGTTGCGAGGCGGCACCCTGTTCAGGACATAGCACACCGTGAGTACTGCCTCGCCCCACCAGATGTTAGGCATCCCCGAACTTTGCAACAAAGCATTTGCTAAGTCACACACTGATCGGTTCTTCCTTTCAGCTACCCCATTTGACTGAGGTGAATATGGAGCGGTGGTTTCATGAATGATTCCACACTCTTTGCAGTACTCATCAAAAAGGTTGGAAAGGTATTCACCTCCTCTATCAGACCGTAGCCTTTTAATTTTCTTGTCTAACTGGTTTTCAACTTCAGTCTTATAGATCTTAAAGTGTTCTAGTGCCTCATCTTTAGTTCTGAGTAAGTAAATATAACAGAACCTGGTAGCATCATCTATCAAGGTAAGAAAGTATCTTTTACCGCATTTTGTGATTATACCATTCATCTCACAGATATCTGAATGAATTAGTTCTAAAGGAGTGGTACTTCTGCCTTCAACCGTATGAAACGGTTTTCTAGGCTGCTTAGCTTGCACACAAATACCACATTTTACACCTTTAACATGTTTATATTCAGGAATTAAAGACATGTCACTTAATCTCTTAATGGCCTCAAAATTCACATGACACAAACGGGAATGCCATATATTATTAATGGAATCGTTATTACAGACCACATTAACATGGTAGGAAGAATGATTATTCAAAACAGAAAGACGGAACAAACCGTCTGACTCATATGACTTTCCAACAAAAGTACCAAACTTAGACAGGACCACTTTATTAGACTCAAACACTAATTTGAGACCCTGTCGACATAGCAGCGACACTGAAATGAGGTTCCGGCTCATCGAGGGCTCATCGAGGGCACATAGAGGTTCCGGCTCATCGAGGGCAAATGAGGTTCAGCACGAGCGTCTTTCCTGAAGTTAACTTCAGGTGGACCTGTCCAGTACCTCGAACTGCTGCCGGAACACCATTTCCCATCAAGACTGGTGCGCTGTTGTATCCCTGGAATGAAGAGAACATGGATCGATCAGCACAAATATGAACAGTAGCACCGAAATCCATCCACCAGTCATCTGATGGACTTGCCATAAAGACCTGAAGTGCATACCCTGGGGTGGAGTTAACCACCACGTTCCCTTCTTTGCGCTGAGGTGGAGGACCTTTTCCCTTCCTAAGTTTGCATCTCCGAGCTGTATGCCCGGAGACACCACAAACGTAGCAGATAAAGTCCTCCTTTTTCTTCTTCATCTTTTTGGACTTAGGTTGGTTCATATTCTTCTGTGGAGAGTTCTTCTTCTTCTGGAATTTTCTATCTCCACCCTTCTCAACAACGTGAGCCTGAAGTTGCTGGGATGGCTTGTTACTGGACCTTGCACGCTCTTCCACATTTATCGCAGCTGACAACTCGGTGAGAGTCATTTGCTTCTTCATGTGGCGGCGTGAAGTCACAAAGTCTCGCCAAGAAGGCGGGAGCTTTGCCAGTATTGCATTCACCTGAAAACTGTCTGGTAGGACACAACCATATTGGACCAAGTCCCTAACAAGGAGTTGAATCTCCTGTAGCTGCTCCATAACAGACCTTCCCTCAGCCATTTTATAGTTGAGGTAGTTTTCCGTTGTGAATGACTCATTGCCATTGTCAACTTCAGAGAACTCGTTCTCAAGTTCAGTCCATAGACCCTTAGCGGAGGTAAAACCAGAGTACACGTCAAATAAGCGGTTCGACAAGACGTTCAGCAGACGAGACAAGCATGCCTCATTGGCTTCGTCCCACTTGGCCTTCTCCGCTAGTGCGGCGGCCTTCGCTGCATCATCAGAATCATCTGATGCAGCCTGGGGAACAGCCGACGTCACCACCCAAAATAATTTTAGGTCAGTGAGCCACATGCGAGTCTTAATCTGCCAGCGCTTAAAGCTTGCGCCGTCGAACGCTTCAGGCTTAATGACATCAGAACTGGAGACCATTATACGGATTGGTTTTCTGGATTGTTGTAAATTTAGAGAAATAAGTGACATGCTTTCTACATATTTAAATAGATTAAATATTCTAATTCCGAATAAAACAAGCATATAACTCAGATAAATGCCATATATAATTATTGCAGCAATGAACAGTAGCAATTTGAGAACATGTAAACATGTAAAATAGCATCTCAGGTCCATTTTATAATTAAACATGGCTTGCAGATGAAGAAGGCAGATTAAAGAAATAAACATAATTGTTTATCTTAAATTATTGCTCTCAAAGTAGCGGGTTGCTGTAATAAACAACCCTCCAACGCTAAAAGGTGATCAGAGATTCTCGACTAACGTGACAGTCCTATCTTACCAAATAAGGGTTTTAGATCAGATGTAATAAGCCTAATAATCAAATATAAATACTGATAGTAAGGAGTTGTGTATTAAATAAATTAACAGAATTTAACACAAGTAAACAGCCTCAACAAAGAGAGATTTAATTAGGCACAAATAATATCAATGCTGAAAATGATAATACACTAAAACCCAGACTGTCACGTTGTCTCACTACACCGCTATCATCATCGAGCAATTAAATCCGCCCACAACAGTGCAATCACACCCAAGTATTTAATACTAGCAGATTGTACAAAAATTAAACAGTAAATAAAGTGAGGCAACGAATAACTCACAGCACGTAGATTGTCTACGTGGGAAGACCAGCTCAGCGAACACAAGGTTCTGTCCCAGAAAACCAATTCTGCCGCCCACGTCCGGGCCTACACGACGGAAGATTGACGGAGATACTAGAGCCGCTGCCGGAGCCGAGGGAGACGTCCACAGCACCAGCCCGAGAAGCCGAACACCGCGCAGCAGGGAGCCCAAGCACCAGGCCACGGTGGACAGAGATCAGAGAAGAACCGCAGCACCACACGGATGCACGATTCCAGCAACAGAGCACAGGAAAACACGCTGTGCAAGCACAGCACCACTTCCTCCTACTTTGAACCACTCCCAGCAAGAATCGTCACCAGAATACCAGAGAACGAAGTGCTGGTAGTTCCAGTTCTCACCGGAGTAGCAAATACAGAGAGGAAGAACAGCAGAATGAACCTGTTCGAAGCCAGGGGAGAGCTCGCCCATCTTAAGGAGATGAGCGCTAGGAAGTTGCGCAGGGGCGGCGTAGAACTCAGACGAGCGACGAACGAATCGTCGATCCATCCAGCGCCGCCAACCGCATCCTACGTGCATCCTCTGCTATCTGCTCTTTAGCCACCGGGCTCCTCGACGAGCCCTAGGAAATATGCAGCCTGGTGGGCTACTCAGCCAGCAGGCCTTGATGCGGCCCACCCTCTGGCCTGCTTACTCGCTTTTTCTTTTTCTATAAAGTGAAAATCACAAAACGGACAGCAGGCGCCAGCGAGGCTGTACAGCGCTGGAGGCTGGTGTCGAGCACCACGTTGGACGACTGCCCTATCAGCTCCATGAGCGACCGTGGGTGTCGCATCTTAAGCTGCGGCGACTTGAAGAAGACGCCTGTGAGGCTGTGCACCTAGCGTTGGAGGTATATAGCTGCAGAAACTGAAGTTTCTCTAGTTATCAGTAGAACATCATCCTTAGATCAAGGAACTGCTCTAAAGTCCAAACTAGGAGCACCTAAAATCATAGAGAACATATCTAATGCATATGGTACACATATTAAATCATTATCACTCATCATATATCTAATGTCTCTAGTTGCTTGATATATTTTGTTAAGCACACCTTTCGGCATGGTTGGGTGTAATAGTGAAAGATGTTATTTATAAATTACAATGATCAAAAATAGATGTTAGATGTGAGATAAATAGTGATGATTTAATATGTGCGCCATATACACTAAGCTTCTATGTACACTAGATATGTCCTTAAAATCATAAACTCGTCCTTCAAAAGAATCATATTTTCTTCGGTAATGATTTTGGTCCCGGAAACAAAATTTTCCATGGAAGCTTCGATTTTGAATCATAAGATGATGCAAGAGGAACAGCACCTGTGCCGTCCTGATGAGGATCAGGCTGACGACGAACGAGTTCCCTCTTGTAGAACGCCTTGACGATGGTGATGATGACGATGGCCTAAGCGCCGCCTTTGCCGGACACGGTGCCGACATTGACGAAGATACATATCAGCAGTTCAGCACATGCTCTTTCACGCTGAAGGGCTCCAGCCCCCGGGTTCATCACTTCATCGTCCACTCTCGGCCGAACGTCGAGAGCTCACCTCCAGCAGCACCCGCGCCATGAAGTGCCCGACCGGCAGCGTCGCCACCTGCATGTATGTACACACGTAAGCATCAGGTGTTAATTCCTAATAAGGAGACGATTGTGACCTGGTGATATCTGGCTGGGCGATGCAATGGACCTGCACCACCTGGCTGATGATGACGGGCTCGGTGCGGTAGGCGAAGAACTGGTTGAAGGAGAGGAGATTGCAGAAGTCGATGTCGTGAAACGTCCACACCTGGCATGCCACCACGAAGCGTCGCACGGTCGCGGCCAACAGCTCCAGCACCGCCGTCCGCCATGCATGTTTTCTTCTACATCTGATGCATGATGCACGAGGAGATAGGAACGATAGGAACACAAGCGATTTATAATAGGATTAGTTTTGTCTCTCGTGAGATAAGTTTTATTGCGAGGTGGAGAAATAACCATACGATGCACGAGGAAATAGGAAAGCGAGTGATTTATAGCGGGATTAGTTTTGTCTCTGATGAGATAAAGCTTAGTATCGAGGAGGGGAATAATTATACGCACGAGAAGATAAGAACGCGATAGAAATAAACACGAGCTATTTATAGAATGATAATACTTATCTAGGGAATGGAGAAAATAATAATACTCATTTCGCGTGTAACTCACGTAACGTATGACATACACGACACACACAACTTATGCTTTATAGGAGTAAAGATTATCTTCACATATGTTTGGCAGAAACAATCCCTAAACATCGATCTCCAGCAACGAGTTATTATACTTATCATGCATCTCCTTTGTTCATAGGAAATGAAATCCTAGGCATTCGGAACTTCGAATCTCGGAAGGGAAAGAAGCTAGGGTTGGCAACGGGTCGGATTCGGATCGGATATTGCAAATATCTGTCCACAGCTATATCTATAGTTGTAACTAATATCCGCCCGTAATCATACTCGGATAGAAATTTATATCCATGCATATCTATGCCCATCGAGTTTTGGACATCCATCGGATATGACAGACATAATCATTTTTCAACAATTCAATGGCATAATTAATCAAATTTCTTCTCAATTCACCAGCATATACAATTTAAAACTTAATACAAGAATTATTATGGGCCTGCAGACCGCGGACAGCGGCACTGGAGTTTGGAAGGGCCAGCCACAGGCCAGCACCAGTGGTGACTTATGCGACTTAGAAGGGGGCATGAGGTACATCACAAGAAGCCAGCAAGGATAGAAGGGATGGCCAATGATAGAGACTTGTGAGCGTTACATATGGAGTTCATGGATTTAGGGTTTGCCTTTGGTGTGTAATATGGGCTAGCAAAAAACTATGGATCGATTCAGGATATCCAACGGATAACACGCGGGTAGGAGATAATATCCTAATCTGTGCCCGCCCGACTTCGGCTCGAATACGGATTTGACCCATGGGACAAAAATGTATCTGTTAGGGACTTGTTCTCAAATGCTATAAGTTAAGAACAAGACAACACAAATGTTAATGGTTAAAGTCATTCGTCCTTCGAAGCATTATTTCCCTTAGGATATAATGATCTTCAGGCGAAGGTTATGAAGGTCGTACCTTCATCATTGCAGTACATATTAATGAAAGAAGAAGCATATGAAACATGAGAGATAACATGGATAACCATATGACATTATTAATATATCTTAATTATATCATCATGAATGAACGTGAACAATATTGAATTACATTTGTACCTTCGGTTTGATAGAAAGTAAAAGTCCAAGCGTGACGCACGAGTGAATACAAGTCAGCGTGAACAGTACGGGGGTACTATTCATCTATTTATAGGCACAGAGCACAGCCTGTGTAAAATTATATTCATGCCCTTCATGTTTACAATTGACTTAAGGACAATCTATCGAGGACTAGATAGCCTTTTCCTCTTTAAGTCGGTTCCTTTTTCTGCTACTGAGCCGAAGCTTCCTTGCGCGTAGCTTCGGAATTGATTCGACCTTCATCCCGATCACGCTTTTCATATTGTGAACAACTTCGTTCCAAGTCTGAAGGTTCCTGTACATATATTACGCTTGGAAACATTGTTAATCATGTTTTTGAGAACCTTCGGCAGACAAAGGCCCCCAACAGTAGCCCCTCGCAGTATTAATTTGTTATAATAACAAATTTAGACTGCGATGTGAACGAAGGCCTTAAGCCGAAGGTCCGAAAAATACCTTCCCTTTGCTAGAATAGCAACAGTCAATGACAGACGGGGCCCTTCAAGTTGCAACGCGCTGGGTGTATAAATATGAACCCACATCGGCAGTATTTGGCACGCCATTTCTGCCATTTGCGTTATTGTGTCAAATTTTTAGCTCTTGCTCACTAGCTCTTGTCTGATTCTTGAGTTTTTAGAGCTTCGGTTTAAAGACGCTGAAAGGGAAATGTGCCCTTGGGTCATTTCTAAGTTTTTTGGTGATTGAGTGCCAACACAAGTGCTTTTGTGTTGATCTATGCAATATGGTGGACAAAGTGCAAATCATGTCAAAAGGTATGTTTCTAGACTTAGTACATTATTTTATGGACTAATGTGTTGTGTCTAAGTGCTGGAAACAGGAAAAATCAAATTGAAAATGAGATGGCTTTGTTCAGCCAAGTCTGCTCAGTCTGGGAGCACCGGACTGTCCGGTGGTGCACCGGACAGTGTCCGGTGCGCCAGGCTGGCTCAAGCGAACTGGCCGCTCTCGGGAATTCACCGGCGACGTACGGCTATAATTCACCGGACTGTCCGGTGTGCACCGGACTGTCCGGTGAGCCATCGGTCGGCCGGGCCAACGGTCGGCCACGCGATCTGCGCAGGACACGTGGCTGAGCCAACGGCTAGAAGGGGGCACCAGACTGTCCGGTGTGCACCGGACATGTCCGGTGCGCCAACGGCTCTCTGGCTGCCAACGGTCGGCTGCGCCATTTAAGGAAGGAAATCGGGCACCGGACAGTGTCCGGTGTGCACCGGACTGTCCGGTGCGCCACGCGACAGAAGGCAAGAATTGCCTTCCCAGATTGCTCTCAACGGCTCCTAGCTGCCTTAGGGCTATAAAAGGGACCCCTAGGCACATGGAGGAGAAAACCAAGCATCCTTTGAGCATTCTTGATCACTCACACTCCACTCTTGCGCACTTGTTCAACATTCTAGTGATTTGAGCCCTGTTCTAGTGTGCTAGTCTTTTTGAGCTCAAGTCTTGGTCTTGTGTGTGCGTAGTTGCTGTGATCTTTGTGTCTTGTGTGAGTTGCTCATCCCTCCCTTACTCCGTGATTCTTTGTGAACATCAAAAGTGTAAGGGCGAGAGGCTCCAAGTTGTGGAGATTCCTCGCGAACGGGATAAGAAAAGAAAAGCAAAACACCGTGGTATTCAAGTTGATCATTGGATCACTTGAGAGGAGTTGAGTGCAACTCTCGTCCATTGGGACGCCACAACGTGGAGTAGGCAAGTTTTGTACTTGGCCGAACCACGGGATAAACCACTGTGTCATCTCTGTGTTGATCTCTTTGTGGTTGTCGTATTGTGCAAGTTCTTCTCTCTAGCCACTTGGTGATTATTGTGCTAACACTTAACCAAGTTTTGTGGCTTAAGTTTTAAGTTTTACAGGATCACCTATTCACCCCCCCCCTCTAGGTGCTCTCAATTGGTATCAGAGGCGTTCTCTTCAAGAAAGGGACTAACCGCCCGAAGAGATGGATCCTAAAGGGAAGGGAATCGTGATCAACGACAAGGAGAAGGAGTCCTTCGTCAACGAGCCGAAGGATGACAAGCCTACCGACTCGGGCTCGGGCCACAGACGCAAAGATGGGAAGAAGAAGAAGACAAGACGCATCAAGGAGATCATCTACTACGACGACAGTGATGAGTCCACTTCTTCCCAAAAGGACAACGACGACAACGACTGCGAGAGAAGGAAACCGGTTAATTCAAACTTTTCTTTTGACTACTCTCGTATTCCGCAAAGTACAACTGCTCATTTATTATCCATTCCACTTGGTAAACCTCCTCACTTTGATGGAGAGGACTACGGATTTTGGAGTCACAAAATGCGTAGTCATTTGTTCTCTCTCCATCCAAGCATATGGGAGATAGTTGAGAATGGAATGCATTTTGATAGTAGTGATAGTCCCATGTTTATCAATGAGCAAATTCATAAAAATGCACAAGCTACTACTGTTCTTCTAGCTTCTTTGTGTAGGGATGAATACCACAAAGTGAGCGGCTTGGATAACGCCAAGCAAATCTGGGACACCCTCAAGATCTCTCATGAGGGGAATGATGTCACAATGCTCACCAAGATGGAGTTGGTGGAAGGCGAACTCGGGAGATTCGCTATGATAAGGGGAGAAGAGCCAACTCAAACGTACAACCGGCTAAAGACCCTTGTCAACAAGATAAGAAGCTATGGAAGCACACGATGGACGGACCATGACGTCGTCCGCCTAATGCTAAGGTCTTTTACTGTCCTTGATCCTCATCTTGTAAACAATATTCGTGAGAATCCTAGGTACACCAAGATGACGCCCGAGGAGATACTTGGAAAGTTCGTGAGCGGGCGAATGATGATCAAGGAAGCAAGATACGTGGATGACACATTGAATGGTCCAATCAATGAGCCTAAACCTCTTGCTCTCAAGGCAACAAGAAGCAAGGAGACGCTACCGAGCAAGGTGGCACAAATTGAGGCGGCCGGACTTAATGATGAAGAGATGGCTCTCATCATCAAGAGATTCAAGACGGCGCTAAAAGGTCGCAAGGGGCAGCCAAGCAAGACCAAGACAAAGGGGAAACGCTCATGCTTCAAATGTGGTAAGCTTGGTCATTTCATTGCTAACTGTCCCGACAATGATAGTGATCAGGATCAAGGGAACAAGAGGGAGAAGAAGAAGAACTATAAGAAGGCAAAGGGTGAGGCGCATCTAGGCAAGGAGTGGGATTCAGATTGCTCCTCTTCCGACTCCGACAATGAAGGACTCGCCGCCACTGCCTTCAACAAGTCATCCCTCTTCCCCAACGAGCATCATACATGCCTTATGGCAAGGGAGAAGAAGGTATGTACTCGAAACTCTACTTATGCTTCTTCAAGTGAGGACGAATCTAGTGATGAGGATGAAATAGATTATTCATGTTTATTTAAGGGCCTAGATAGAACCAAGGTAGATAAAATTAATGAATTGATTGATGCCTTGAATGATAAGAATAGGCTTTTAGAAAAACAAGAGGACTTGTTGTATGAAGAACATGACAAATTTGTAGAAGCACAAAAATCTCATGCCTTAGAAGTTAAGAGAAATGAAATGCTTTCTTGTGAATTATATTCTTGCCATGAGACAATTTCTAGCTTAAGGAGCATTAATGATGATTTGAATGCTAAGTTAGAAATAGCTAGTAAATCAACAACTTGTGTAGAAAATGTTGTTATTTGCAATAGATGTAAAGATTTTGATATTGATGCTTGTAGTGAACACATAGCTACTATTGCAAAGTTAAATGATGAAATGGCTAGTCTTAATGCCCAACTTAAGGCTAGCAAAAGTGAGTTTGATAAACTAAAATTTGCTAGGGATGCCTACACGGTTGGTAGACATCCCTCAATTAAGGATGGGATTGGCTTCAAGAGGGAAGCCAAGAACTTAACAAGCCATAAGGCTTCCATCTCCACAAAGGAGAAAGGGAAGGCCCCTATGGCGAGTAATGATAAAAGGAACCATGCCTTCATGTACCATGATAGAAAATTTTCTAGAAATGTTCATGATGATAGGAGTTGTAATGCTTTTGATTCACATGCCTATGATTCTTATGCTATGTTTGCTTCCAGTTCTTCCTATATGCATGGTAGAGGTATGCCTAGGAAAAATATTCATCATATGCCTAGAAAGAATATTGTTCATGTTCCTAGGAAAGTTATGAATGGACCTTCTACAATATATCATGCTTTAAATGCTTCCTTTGCTATTTGTAGAAAGGATAGGAAGATGGTTGCTAGGAAATTAGGGGCAAAATGCAAGGGTGATAAAACTTGCATTTGGGTCCCTAAGACAATTGTGACTAACCTTGTAGGACCCAACAAGAGTTGGGTACCTAAGTCCCAAGCCTAAATTTGCCTTGCAGGTTTATGCATCCGGGGGTTCAAGCTGGATTATCGACAGCGGATGCACAAACCATATGACGGGGGAGAAGAAGATGTTCACCTCCTACGTCAAGAATAAGGATTCCCAAGATTCAATAATTTTCGGTGATGGGAACCAAGGCAAGGTAAAAGGGTTAGGTAAAATTGCAATCTCAAATGAGCACTCTATTTCTAATGTGTTTTTAGTTGAGTCTCTGGGATATAATTTACTATCTGTTAGTCAATTATGCAATATGGGATACAATTGTTTATTCACAAACATAGATGTGTCTGTCTTTAGGAGAAGTGATGGTTCACTAGCTTTTAAGGGTGTATTAGACGGCAAACTTTACTTAGTTGATTTTGCAAAAGAAGAGGCCGGTATAGATGCATGCTTAATTGTTAAGACTAGCATGGGCTGGCTATGGCATCGCCGCTTAGCACATGTAGGGATGAAGAACCTTCACAAGCTTCTAAAGGGAGAACACGTGATAGGATTAACTAATGTGCAATTCGAAAAAGATAGACCTTGTGCAGCTTGTCAGGCAAGTAAACAAGTGGGAGGAGCACATCACAACAAGAATGTGATGACCACATCAAGACCCCTGGAGCTGCTACATATGGACCTCTTCGGACCCGTCGCCTATCTAAGCATAGGGGGAAGTAAGTATGGTTTAGTTATTGTGGATGACTTTTCCCGCTTCACTTGGGTATTCTTTTTGCAGGATAAGTCTGAGACCAAGGAACCCTCAAGCGCTTCCTAAGGAGAGCTCAAAACGAGTTTGAGCTCAAGGTGAAGAAGATAAGGAGCGACAACGGGTCCGAGTTCAAGAACCTTCAAGTGGAGGAGTACCTTGAGGAGGAAGGGATCAAGCACGAGTTCTCCGCTCCCTACACACCACAGCAAAATGGTGTGGTAGAGAGGAAGAACAGGACACTAATCGATATGGCGAGGACGATGCTTGGAGAATTCAAGACCCCCGAGCGTTTTTGGTCGGAAGCTGTGAACACAGCTTGCCACGCCATCAACAGGGTCTACCTTCACCGCCTCCTCAAGAAGACGTCGTATGAGCTTCTAACCGGTAACAAACCCAATGTATCTTACTTTCGTGTATTTGGGAGCAAATGCTACATTCTAGTGAAGAAGGGTAGAAATTCTAAGTTTGCTCCCAAAGCCGTAGAAGGGTTTTTGTTAGGTTATGACTCAAATACAAAGGCGTATAGGGTCTTCAACAAATCATCGGGTTTGGTTGAAGTCTCTAGCGACGTTGTATTTGATGAGACTAATGGCTCTCCAAGAGAGCAAGTTGTTGATCTTGATGATGTAGATGAAGAAGATGTTTCGACGGCCGCTATACGAACCATGGTGATTGGTGATGTACGACCACATGAACAAAAGGAGCAAGATCAACCTTCTTCCTCAACTATGGTGCATCCCCCAACTCAAGACGATGAACAGATTCATCAACAGGAGGCGTGTGATCAAGGGGGAGCACAAAATGATCATGTGATGGAGGAAGAAACTCAACCGGCACCTCCAACCCAAGTTCGAGCGATGATTCAAAGGGATCATCCCGTCGACCAGATTTTGGGTGACATAAGCAAGGGAGTAACTACTCGGTCTCGATTAGTTAATTTTTGTGAGCATTACTCCTTTGTCTCTTCTATTGAGCCTTTCAGGGTAGAGGAGGCCTTGCTAGATCCGGACTAGGTGTTGGCCATGCAAGAGGAGCTCAACAACTTCAAGAGGAATGAGGTTTGGACACTGGTGCCTCGTCCTAAGCAAAATGTTGTGGGAACCAAGTGGGTGTTCCGCAACAAACAAGACGAGCACGGAGTGGTGACAAGGAACAAGGCTCGACTTGTGGCAAAAGGTTATGCCCAAGTCGCAGGTTTGGACTTTGAGGAAACTTTTGCTCCTGTGGCTAGGCTAGAGTCCATTCGTATTTTGCTAGCATATGCCGCTCACCATTCTTTCAGGTTGTTCCAAATGGATGTGAAGAGCGCTTTCCTCAACGAGCCAATCAAGGAGGAGGTGTACGTGGAGCAACCCCCTGGCTTCGAGGATGAACGGTACCCCGACCATGTGTGTAAGCTCTCTAAGGCGCTCTATGGACTTAAGCAAGCCCCAAGAGCATGGTATGAATGCCTTAGAGACTTTCTAATTGCTAATGCTTTCAAGGTTGGGAAAGCCGATCCAACTCTTTTCACTAAGACTTGTGACGGTGATCTTTTTGTGTGCCAAATTTATGTCGATGACATAATATTTGGTTCTACTAATAAAAAGTCTTGTGAAGAGTTTAGCAGGGTGATGACGCAGAAATTCGAGATGTCGATGATGGGCGAGTTGAACTACTTCCTTGGGTTCCAAGTGAAGCAACTCAAGGACGGCACCTTCATCTCCCAAACGAAGTACACACAAGACTTGCTAAAGCGGTTTGGGATGAAGGACGCCAAGCCCGCAAAGACTCCGATGGGAACCGACGGACACACCGACCTCAACAAAGGAGGTAAGTCCGTTGATCAAAAAGCATACCGGTCAATGATAGGGTCTTTACTTTATTTATGTGCTAGTAGACCGGATATTATGCTTAGCGTATGCATGTGTGCCAGATTTCAATCCGATCCTAAGGAGTGTCACTTAGTGGCAGTGAAGTGAATCCTTAGATATTTAGTTGCTACGCCTTGCCTCGGGCTCTGGTATCCAAAGGGGTCTACCTTTGACCTAATTGGATATTCAGATTCCGACTATGCTGGATGTAAGGTCGATAGAAAGAGTACATCGGGGACGTGCCAATTCTTAGGAAGGTCCCTGGTGTCATGGAACTCTAAGAAACAAACTTCCGTTGCCCTATCCACCGTTGAGGCCGAGTATGTTGCCGCAGGACAGTGTTGCGCGCAACTACTTTGGATGAGGCAAACCCTCAGGGACTTTGGCTACAATCTGAGCAAAGTCCCACTCCTATGTGATAATGAGAGTGCTATCCGCATGGCGGAAAATCCTGTTGAACACAGCCGCACAAAGCACATAGACATCCGACATCACTTTTTGAGAGACCACCAGCAAAAGGGAGATATCGAAGTGTTTCATGTTAGCACCGAGAACCAGCTAGCCGATATCTTTACCAAGCCTCTAGATGAGAAGACCTTTTGCAGGTTGCGTAGTGAGCTAAATGTCTTAGATTCGCGGAACTTGGATTAATTTATAGCATACATGTGTTTATGCCTTTGATCATGTTCCTTATGCATATTGTTGCTTAATAATGGTGCTCAAGTTGAACAAACACTCCCTGGACCTCACAAGTCCGTTGCAAGGTGATGCACATGTTTAGGGGGAGATGTGTTACAACTTGACCCTTTGAGACTAACCATGTGCTTGAGTTTGATGATTTAGTCTCGAAGGAGGTTTGAAAGGGAAAAGGTGGACTTGGACCATGAAAGACTTCCACTGCACTCCAATGAGAGGGTAACTTAATCCAAGTTCATCTCATGTACTCTTATTGCCTTTGCATTCTTATTGAAGATTTTGGTGAGGCAATGGGGTTCAAGGGCCAAGATTAATCCTGTTTTGGTGTTTGATGCCAAAGGGGGAGAAGATAAAGGCCAAAGCAATAAATGGATCAGCTACCACTTGAGGAATTTTGAAAAAGTAGAGTTAGAGTTTTGTTTGTCAAAGTACTCAGCTACCACTTGAGGAATTTTGAAAAAGTAGAGTTAGAGTTTTGTTTGTCAAAGTACTCTTGTTTGTCTCTTACTCTCAAAAGTTGGCCTCTTGTGGGGAGAAGTGTTGATTATGGGAAAAAGGGGGAGTTTTTGAAATCCTTGATCAATTTCTTTTGGAATACCTCTCTTTATGTCTTTACAAGTGTGTTTGACTTAGAGATAGGAATTTAAAGTTGATTTGCAAAAACAAACCAAGTGGTGGCAAAGAATGATCCATATATGCCAAATCTGATTCAAAACAAATTTGAGTTTTATTTGAGTGATTTTGCACTTGTTCTACTTGCTTTATGTTATGTTGGCATAAATCACCAAAAAGGGGGAGATTGAAAGGGAAATGTGCCCTTGGGCCATTTCTAAGTTTTTTGGTGATTGAGTGCCAACACAAGTGCTTTTGTGTTGATCTATGCAATATGGTGGACAAAGTGCAAATCATGTCAAAAGGTATGTTTCTAGACTTAGTACATTATTTTATGGACTAATGTGTTGTGTCTAAGTGCTGGAAACAGGAAAAATCGAATTGAAAATGAGATGGCTTTGTTCAGCCAAGTCTGCTCAGTCTGGGAGCACCGGACTGTCCGGTGGTGCACCGGACAGTGTCCGGTGCGCCAGGCTGGCTCAAGCGAACTGGCCGCTCTCGGGAATTCACCGGCGACGTACGGCTATAATTCACCGGACTGTCCGGTGTGCACCGGACTATCCGGTGAGCCATCGGTCGGCCGGGCCAACGGTCGGCCACGCGATCTGCGCGGGACACGTGGCCGAGCCAACGGCTAGAAGGGGGCACCAGACTGTCCGGTGTGCACCGGACATGTCCGGTGCGCCAACGGCTCTCTGGCTGCCAACGGTCGGCTGCGCCATTTAAGGAAGGAAATCGGGCACCGGACAGTGTCCGGTGCGCCACGCGACAGAAGGCAAGAATTGCCTTCCCAGATTGCTCTCAACGGCTCCTAGCTGCCTTAGGGCTATAAAAGGGACCCCTAGGCGCATGGAGGAGAAAACCAAGCATCCTTTGAGCATTCTTGATCACTCACACTCCACTCTTGCGCACTTGTTCGACATTCTAGTGATTTGAGCCCTGTTCTAGTGTGCTAGTCTTTTTGAGCTCAAGTCTTGGTCTTGTGTGTGCGTAGTTGCTGTGATCTTTGTGTCTTGTGTGAGTTGCTCATCCCTCCCTTACTCCGTGATTCTTTGTGAACATCAAAAGTGTAAGGGCGAGAGGCTCCAAGTTGTGGAGATTCCTCGCGAACGGGATAAGAAAAGAAAAGCAAAACACCGTGGTATTCAAGTTGATCATTGGATCACTTGAGAGGAGTTGAGTGCAACTCTCGTCCATTGGGACGCTACAACGTGGAGTAGGCAAGTTTTGTACTTGGCCGAACCATGGGATAAACCACTGTGTCATCTCTGTGTTGATCTCTTTGTGGTTGTCGTATTGTGCAAGTTCTTCTCTCTAGCCACTTGGTGATTATTGTGCTAACACTTAACCAAGTTTTGTGGCTTAAGTTTTAAGTTTTACAGGATCACCTATTCACCCCCCTCTAGGTGCTCTCAGACGCGTTTGTTCAAAATTTGAAAAAATGAGTGAAGAGAAGAAGATGACTGAAGAGAAGAAAACGACCGGGGAGATGAAGCTGTATGAAGAGAAAAAGGTTGTAGATCCTTTCATTGCTGGATTTGTTGAGTCCATGGCAAAAATAAATACAGTGAAAATTACTAAGGAGATCATGGAGGGTTTATCCGAAGACTCTAGTGACAGTGATAGTTATGACGTAGAAAGTGGGGATGAAGACTCTAAGGGCCGGTCATGGCGCCCAAGCCATACTATCTTCGGAAAGTCGTCTATCAAACAGAGTCATATTGACGCCATGAGGGAGAGGTATTTTCATGACATGTCTATTATCAGAGTTGGAGAAGATAGTACTGCCCCTGCTCTGGAGGAAATCGAAGTTGTTATATACCGAAGCTTCTTAAAGGCAGGTCTTCGGTTCCCGCTGAGCAAGTTTGTGGTTGAAGTGCTGAAGATATACCAGATCTTCCTTCATCCGATGACCCCCGATGCTATAATTAGGATGGGGATTTTTGTCTGGACTGTAAGGAGTCAGGGGTTAGAGCCAAGCGCGACGTGCTTTTGCAGTATGCACGAGCTTTTATATGAGACGAAGACTACTGGCAAAGAACAGTACCACAACAACTTCAGTTGTTATGGATTTATTGCTCGCCCCAATGCAAGCCACCTAGTGCCAACATTCCGGAAAAGATGGCCCGGGGCCTGGATGGAGGAGTGGTTTTACGTTAAAAATGATTTGAAGGCAAGGGAAGACATCAAAGAAATCATTCATCGCCCCATCTGGTCTCGCTTCGGCCTACGAAGGCCGAAGGTGGAAATTGATGGCACTGTTGAAGCATGTCAGAGGGCTTTTAGCACTGTTTGTGCCTTCATTGGCATAAGGGATTTGATTCAAGAGCATATATCCTTCAGAGTATGGCCACTTGTGGAGAGCTGGGATATGCCGAAGGAGACCACCACCAATTCTAGTGATGGTGGTCTGGTCCGACTGAAGTATACCTTCAGATTTAGGGAGAAGTTTGATGAGCTAGACGACGACTGGCTGAAGTGTATCAAAGCTACCAGTGATGAGCTACTTGGAGCTTACTCCAAGGCCGAAGATAATGCTTTGTCTGCAGCTTTCAGGGGTCGGGACAAGAAAAGATTGAATAAGGTATTTGATGCTATTGGCTTCGTATACCTTGATTACCATTACCCGCTACGAGGGCCAAAGAAAAATAGAAAGATTGTCGCTTCGGCCACTGCAACTGAGCCAAAGGGCAAAAAATGAAGGTTCGAACCCATCGAACACGTTACATTGAACCGGCCGTGGTGCCTAAATTTGGCGCGGGGACCTCTTCAGCTGCCGAATCAAAGCAAGCTGCTCCGATTGTGCAGAGCGCTGAAGAGCCGACTATAGTGCCGAAGGTGCCTACAGTTGGGCCAGCCGAAGTTAAAGATGATAAGGTCGCGGAGCCACAGGTGGAAAAAGTAATAAAAGTGCCAGAAAACGTAAGCCCACCGGTAGAGGCAAATTTGCCAAAGATGCAAAGAATTCCTACCGCAACTCCCAAGAAGAGGAGGATGGCCAGCGTACTAGACGCTGTCATAGAGACTACAAAGGCCTTGAGCCCTGCCCCTAAGAAAATTGCTGAAGCTACAAAAGTTCAGGCCGAAGCCGAAGCTGGGCCTTCAGTGTCCACCGAGACGAAGTCTGCCGCACCTGAGGAAAAAACGACAGGGCAAATTGTACCAGAAAAGACCAAAACTCCTGGTCCCGAAGCTCCGAACGAAGATGTTGACTACATTATTCGACATGCTTCGGGGAAGAAATTATCCCAGGAAGAAATACTAGAAGCTAGACACTTTGCCCAAAGACTGAAATATCCGAAGGGGGCTTTAGTGTTCAATGGTAGTAACGAAGAAGATTTCTTGTACTGTCTCCCGGATAACAAAGAAATATCCGTTTGCCGGGAGATAGCTAATAGTATGGGATTTCCTAAGCTTGAAGAAGGCCTTTCGGTCTTATCGAAGGATGATCTTGCTGACAGCCTCACGTATAATAGCATAAAGGTATAAAAGTTGACTTTGAAGTTAGAAGTGAAGTATTTTATTGTTATACTCAATTATTTCTTCTTATTTACAGGGATTAATTCTTAGTAATGCCTTGAGGGCTCAGAAGAGCGCCGAAGACAAAGGTTGTACAATGGCTCTTAACAACCTTCGGTCCGAGGTGATTGAACTAAGAAACGAAGGTCTAGAGAAAGATAAAATTTTGATTTCATTGGTAAACAAAGTAAAGGAAGACGAAGCTAATTATAAAGCTCAGGCCGAGGCCCAAAAAACCGAAAATGAAGATATTCGGAGACAGTTGGCCGAAGCTAAAGAGAATTGCGCGCTCGCACAGGCTAACCGAGAGATCAGCGAGTACTGGAAAAATTATCTAGAGAAAAATATTGAAGAACTTGGCGAATCCAAGGAAAGGTGCTTCGACAAATCCTTGGATTGTGTGAAGAAATTAAAAACTAGCTTCGCCAAAGTGGGTGCCTACTCTGCTGAAGAAAACTTCATATGATGCGACCCTGAGGGCGTCGTTGAATGGATAAGTGGAGAAGCCAAAGCCTTCGAATAAATTTTGAGTGATCGCGGGGATGTTTGCGCTTTTTCTGGTGCGCGGGGAATTTCAGCCATCTTTGAGAAGTCCGGATGTGATCACATTAAAACCATAGCCCAGGTCGAAGCTGCCTTCTTCGTAGATGATACGAAGGATCCTTCAGCTAAAACAACCTTGATGGGCGGGAAATTTTACAATGATGTCTGGGTGAATGGTGGCCGAGAGATGGCCCATGAGATTATAAAAAAGAGTGAAAAGACACCCATGACACCCGAGCGGAAGCAAAACAAGCTGAAGAAGCTGCAGAACGCGAAAGGCGTATAAGTATTATTTTTTGTTTTTTAGCTTCGACACTTGCTTTGTGGCTTCGAACTAATCAACTTTTCCTACTTCAGCTGAACTATCTCCGCCGTCGGAACCGTACGATCCCCTAGCTGATCCAGAAATGAAGGAAGCGCTGGACATTATAAACATGGCGGACTCCATTATTGACGAAGTTGTCGATAAACTTTTAAACGAAGTTGCAGAAAAAGTTCTCAGAGAAGAATAGATTTCATTGTAATAATATTTGGAATGCTCGATGTATGGGACAATGGAATGAACATTAAGCTTCTATTGTAACAAAATTATGTAACATTTGATGTATATAACGTTGAATCGAATATGTAAATTATTGTAATTTATTTCTTTGCGATGCATGAAATTTACACACATACCGTTTTTTAGCCTTTGGCGAAAAAACACCTTCCCTTCTTTTCATGCTTCATAAAGAAAGAGATCCCTTATGACAAGGCTGGTAAAACTCTATTTCCCGAAGCTCACTTCGTGCCTTAGCACATTTTCAATTTGACGAAGCATTTGTCGAAGATTGGATTCGTATTAGATTCTTGTGTCATTAATGCAATATGATGTATGATGTAATGTTATGCAAAATGATGAGATGATATGATGCAAAATGATGAGGATGCCAAAGACACACACACCCACACGCCCACACTGGAATACACAAGCTCTGCATCCCCTTAGGAATGACTTTTGAGCTTCTTCACCTTCTATTTCAGTGATATAAGTTCTGCATCCCCTTAGGAACGTCTTTTGAACTTCTTCGCCTTCTATTTCGGCGGTATAAGTTCTGCATCCCCTTAGGAACGTCTTGTGAACTTCTTCGCCTTATATTTCGGCGGTATTTGGCTCTACTTTCCCTTTAGAACGACTTTCAGCAAAAAACTTACGCTGCGCTCCCTTAGGAACGACTTTTTGTAGCTTCGTCAATTTTAGCTCTGCATTCCCTTAGGAACGACTTTTGAGCAAAAAACTTACGTTGCGCTCCCTTAGTAACGACTTTTTGTATCTTCGTAAATTTTAGCTCTGCATTCACTTGGGAACGACTTTTGAGCAAAACACTTACGCTGCGCTCCCTTAGTAACGACTTTTGAGCTTCGTAAATCTGTGAAGAAGATATATTTCATTCTGGTATTTACAACATTATTACAAGAAATTGAAAACTGAGTTCTTCATTACTTGTTCTTACAAAAAGGTAAAATGATATAAAAGACAAAATTGCTTCAAAAAGTAGGATATTCCTCAATAAATGTGCTTCGATTCTGGTACAGTGATGTTGAGTGTACGAGCTTCGGACTCCTCCCTGAAGTCACGTTGTTGTTGTGGATGTTGGCGCCCTTCTGGCTGCTGGCTTCGGGTATAAGTAGGTTGCAATGGTGGTGGCGGTGGGAGCTGAGGCCAGGAAACTTGTGAATGGCTTGCCGAAGCAACAAAAGCTGTAGGTTGATTGCCCACATACTCTCGTATGTAGGGAGAGTGGCACGAAGCAGTATGTAAGACCTGCTTCGGCTGATTCTGTCGGGCTTCTACTTCGGCAATCTCTTTTTGCTTCTGAATGGTGATCTCACACGTTCTTGTAGTGTGGCCCTTGTCTTCACCACAGAATAAGCAATAGATTTTCCTAGGCTGATCCCCATATCTTCCTCTGAAGCCCCTGCCGCCTCGGCCCCTTGGAGCTGGTGGCCTGAAGGAGGTTTGCTGCTGTCCTGAAGACTGTGAGCTGTATTGGGGCTTCTGAAACTGGCCTCCTTTGTCATCGTTCTGGCTGGAGCTGTGGATTGATCTGACATGCCTAGGGTGGATTCTTCCTCCGAAGCCCCTAGTCATCTTAGAAAATCTGTAAGCTTCCTCCCTTCTTTGGCGGAAGTCATTGTCAGCCCATATGTACTCATCCATTTTCTGAAGCAGCTTCTCCAGAGTCTGGGGGGGATTTCCTGGCGAAGTATTGAGCCATAGGCCCTGGCCGAAGACCTTTGATCATGGCATCAATGACGATTTCATTGGGCACTGTAGGCGCTTGTGCTCTCATGCGCAGGAACCTTCGGACATATGCCTAAAGGTACTCCTCATGGTCTTGAGTGCACTGGAACAAGGCCTGAGCAGTGACTGGCTTTGTCTGAAACCCTTGAAAACTGGTGACCAGTATGTCCTTAAGCTTGTGCCATGACGTGATTGTCCCTGGCCGGAGAGAAGAGTACCATGTCTGGGCCACACTTTGAACTGCCATGACGAAAGACTTCGCCATGACTGCGGTATTGCCCCCATACGAAGATATAGTTGTGTAACACCCCTGGTGTTACTGTAACTAAAACTTGAGCATGACATCATAAGCATTGGCATTGCATATGTTTGATACACCTAGAGTGCATTCACTAGGCAAAAATTTCAAACAAGTTGTATTGTTTTAGTGTTTTGCAAATAGAACCCTGGATAGGGAACTTAACCCTAAATAGGGATTAAAGGGGTAAAACCTAACCCAAGTTGAGAAAACCTAAAAACTTTAGGGGAAAAGTCATAAAATGACCCCAAGAATAAACTTGAATTACCTTTATACCCCTAAGGTACCAAAAAACCTTAATTGAAACCCAGGAAAACCCTAAGTCCAAACCCTAGGGACCTATGTGCAAAATTAGTCCACTTTTGGACTAAAGTGCAAAAACCAAGTTAAATAAGTATCTTAAGTCATTTGAATCACAAATGTGTGAATTTGCAAGTTAAACCCTAAGTTTTGGGCTTATTTGCAAAACTCACCTCTTAAGTCCTTAATAGTCTAAGTCTGATTTCAGTGTTTTGGGCTCAACTTTGGAGCCTTGTAACTGTTAAAATATGGGATCTTTGCCCTAGGTCACCACACCAAATTTGTAGAGCAACCAAAGGAGAACAACTTTGCTTGAGAGTGTGAGCACAGTTGTTAAGAAAATATTGGAGATAATTAAGCCTGAAGTCAGGCTGTCAGGCTAATATTGTCTGAAATTCAGATTAACAGTGGGATGACATGAACTTAGGGCTTAATTTTAAGCATGCTCCAATGTGTTTTTGTGGCAGAATCATATGGCAACATTATAGATGGTATAATGCTCTACAGGTTTGCTGCAGAGCTTGACTTATGTTGCCATTTGGAATTAAGATAAAATCTGGCTCCAAAGTGCTCTGTCAGACCGGCTGCTTGCAATTCACATGGTACAGTATGAGGATCAGAACGCCAGCTCAGACGCTCGTCGCCGGCGATAAGAACGCCACCGCCGTTCGGGATGGGTCGTCGGCGGCCACGGTAAAGGAATCTTGCGACGTGGCATTAAAGCAGTGAAGTGGCAAGCTCCGGTTAATCGGCGGCCACCGTGCCCTCACCTGGATCCGCCGCGCGGTAGCCTTGCCAGCACATCCGAAATCCACGAATTCCATCCAAATCCGGTCGTCGGCCTATAAATGGCGCTCGGGTCCTGCTTCTTCATTGCATCCTGTGCACAAGCTCTTAGGCGCTCGACTCGAGCTCACCGGAAAGCCTACGTAGCCCCCAGTTTCCCTCTTCCTCTGTTCTTGCTCCGCCGCAAAGAACCCCCCCCCCCCCCCCGTGGCCAGCAGTCCTCGGGTGAGTACCTATTCAATTATTTCATGTTTTTGCTTGCTGTTAGCCTCCTATTGCCCCCGGTATCAACCAATTGAAATTCGGCCGAAGCCTTTCACCAGAACGCGTGCTTGCTCTGAAGAACACCGCTGTAACCCACCCTCACCGTCGACCTGCTCTTCGGGTCTTGTATTGCCCAAACCAAAGCGTGTCCAGGATCCCTGGTGAACCCAGGAACCTCTCCCTAGCTTCAATTTATCCAGCCCAGCCTTCGGTGATCCGGAACACATAATTCACTTGAACACCCGCACTGACACCGTGGCCAGAACGTGATAGACCGTCCCTAGCAAAATTGATTGAGGGGAAAGGTGCGGATGGAGCCTAATTTGGTTCCTGTCGCTTGAGAACTCCAGCCGTGGCGTCATCCGGTCGGTCTAGCTCGTCGGAGCTCGGCTCCTAGCTTGGACCGCCGTCGAGGGCTTCATGATGTAAAGAATTAGAAGATTGAGGACCTATCTGCAAATCGTCAGAGACTCTTAAGAATAGTGACTGAACCCGTTCGCAGTTAGACAGAAACGCGAGGGCCCCTATGCAAAGTAGCCAGCGCGCGGGCGCGGGCACGCCCCGTTTCTCAGAGTGGCTGGGCCGTATGGGCTGCTTCTGGCCCAGTTCTATTCACACTTTTTCATTTTCTTTTTATGAGAAACTTGAGAAATGTGTAGAAAACTAAAGAAAATTCATAAAATTGTGAAACCAATTTTCCTAGGCTGATTATTTTACCTAGAATTTAATAAAAATAGTTTCATGAATTTTAGATTAAATAAGGAATTTTAAGGCATTTAAAATAGCTTAAAGCAATAGTTCTGGATTTTTAGAAAACAAATGGTAATTCCAAAAATGCCCAACATTTTTGTATGAATTTTATATATTATTTAAAAGCCTTGGGTAGAATTTGGGTTGATTTGGACCTTGTTTGATCACCAAACCCCAAAACACCCCCCCTGCCCTTTGAACTCCTTTACCGACTCCGGAAACCCTAAGTTCTCGGAGTTCCGTGAAGGAAAGTTGTATTCAAGACTTAGTTAATAAACCTTTATTATTTATGCACTCTCATGAGCATTACATGGCATTCATTCTTATATATATACCTATATGGTTATATTTAGAAAACGGAGAAGAGAGTGAAGTGATTGAAGAGAAGACACCACCACCTTGGAATCTCAGGCAGGGACTTGGCTCTACTTCGACATCTGCGAGTCCGAGCCTGACTCACCTACTAACAAAGGCAAGCCCCGGTGCATGCAACCCCTTTCCTTGTGTTTTTAAATAATTTTCGCACACTTTAAGTCTAGTGAAATGTGCATTAGGTTTATAGGAATTGCTTGAAACCCTTTGATGCATTGCTTTCCTTGATATCCATACCTTTATAGATACTTCTGTAAAGTATCAAAATATGATTTACAAACATGCTTAGCCTTGCTTAGATCTTGTGGATAGAGGTTGTCCTTAGCTTAGCTCGAGAAAGGATGGCTTCTACCTGCAAGAATATTTTCTTTTGGAGCAATGGTGGGATCTTACTGCAAAGCTCCCTGTGATGCTCTTTTCATCCTTGGGAATAGAAACAATCCTAAGGATGGAAGTATGTAAATCGATACTTGGGTTAGGAACAGGTGATGTTCTACCCAGGTTGATTAAGGATTGATGCGTATGTAGGCTTGATGATCGAGGACCCTTTAACTGGTCACATGCCTCGTCATGGGTAAGCCTTGCCTCGGGCAGACTAAGGCCAGAATAAGATAACACGAAATGGGCGTGGAGCGGTGGCGAGAGTAGCGTGTACCCTCCGTGGCAAGAGGCTGGACGGTGGTGTATCTGTGCTCTCGGTTTGCGTGAACCTGATCTGGTCTTAAGAACCCCGGTGGCGGGTTGACATATGCAAGGGTTAAGTGCTACATATGTCGTGTGATTGGAGATCCTCAGCTGAGTATAATCGATTCGGATCGCCGTACCTTCGCGGTTATGAAGACTTGGTCACTGCCCTGCAACCTAAGTCAGGATGTGAACATTATGAATAAAAAGGATGTTGCATTGATGAGATGATGAAATTAGACTAGATGCAAATAGAGTCTATTGATATATAATCTGGCGTTAAAATATTGAAAGTAAGGACTCACTTTAGTAAGCTATTTCTGCAAAAGTATAATTTGATTTTTGCTAAAGCCTCTCCTTGACTCCTATTTATCCAGCATACCCTTGAGAGTCTTTTCCTTAGTCGGGTAAGACTTGCTGAGTAATTCCATACTCAGGGTTTATCCCTTCGTTGTTTTTAGGTGAGGAAGCGGCAAAGTTTTGTTGCTTTTGTTCCAAGGTGGTATCAAATGAAGTAGAAGAATGAAGATGTGGGAGGACGTGGTCCTCCATATAGGACTTTTTGTTTTTTGGGAGGAGTTTTTACCCCCCCCCCCCTTGGTATGTGTAATAATACTACTCAGGACTCGTTTATAGCTCTGGTCTGTAATAAGTAACTTGATCTTACTTTCTAATAAAATGTAAGTTTATGTAAAAGCTTCCGCATTTCTATATCTCCGATGTTCTGTAATGTCTGCAAGACGGGTGAGACGTTCCTGGTAAGGTAAGGAAAGATACCGAACTTGTCAAGTAGTTCAGGGGCATCTACAGGGTTGTCTGAGGTCCGTTGGACAAGGACAACTGTAGGTGGGCCTAATTACTTGGGAGGTTCCGTCTCAGCTGGTATCGGAGCGTAGCCCTTCTTTGCAGATATTAATAGGCATCTTCAAAAGATTTTCTAAAGGCTTATCTATAAAATCTTTTCCCTTCTTACCTAAGTATTCTGAAGAGTTTATCTTAAAGACCAGATAGGAAGAGTGCAATGTATAGAAGGTTGAATCAACTAAGGTTGATTCTGTAATTACGCATGCATCATGTCATACAAACTTTAAGTTAAACCCCCTGTGTAGCTAGTTTAGTACATGATTCATCTACCTTGTTCCTACATCCTTAGTGAATAGAGTGTATCCGTTGCCCTTCTCTATAGATGAATCAACAAGAAGCTCCTACAGGAGTTGGAGAGTTTCTACGAGATTTTGGTGTTCCAGTGGTCCTGTGGCGACTACTTCAAGAAGTTGGATATACCGAAGCACCCAAGTACCAGTGGTCACACACTGTTCTTAGAGGACAACCATGGTATGAGGTAGTAGTGCGTATTCCAGAACGTGCTAGAAAACCATCTTGGCCATATTGGATGTTCCATGCTGAAGGAATGACTCCTTGGGAAGGTGCTCAGGTAGCTGCCTTAGAGGTGCTAACAACCATTTGTTACCAGAAAAGGGAAGAAATACAAGCCACATCTATGAGGTTGTTCTCTGCAGTTGCCTTAAGTGACCCATTGGTGTATCATCACCAGGCCCGATTAATGGAAAGCATTCCTATTGGGCAGGATTCTGTTGAATCGGCATCTGCTCGAGTTTTGATGGCCGTGCTAGAGTTGCAACTTACTCGAGGGCACAGTCGTCAAAAGTGGCAGCAGTTGTACACTGGGAGTTATGCAGCATTTAAGATGATGGAAATGGCCAAGAATAGTGCTTGTACCCAAGCACAAGAACGACTTGAGGAAACAAAGGTTCAAGCAGAACAGGTTATTGGACTAGAGCACCAGGTGACAGAACTTCAGATGCAACACCAAACTGATCAGAATCGCATTAAGGTGCTTGAGCATCAGCTAACTAATGCTCATTTTAAATTAAAAATTTTGAGTCAGCAACAAGAAGAAATTTGTCTGCATGCTGTTGCTGTTAGAGAAGACCTTAAGGAAACCATGAGCTTCATAAGCCATCAGGATCAGGCGATCAAAGAATTTAATCGTGCTCATCCCATGGAATTTCAAGTAGCACAACGGCTTGTCAACCATCTGCAGCAAGCAGTACATAGGCTCAATGCTGCCGTTGATCCTACTCCTGCATCGGTGGACTAAGGGTTCCTTGGAAGAATGGCAACAAACATCTGGCAGATGGTGTAGCTAGAGAAGATGTAGTAGATCAATGTAATAAGGTAGGTGTAGATAGACTAGCTTGGTAATAAAAACAGGTTAAACTTCGTTGGAAAGAGTTTTCCTGTTTCACCTGGATCATGTAACATGTGAGCTTTTATATGACTATGGTGTAAGAAACGACTGCCGGTTTCTGAGGCAACTTTTAATATCTATAGTAGTTTGTCAAAATTCAAGAGTTAAGGTGGCTATTCCTTTGGATATTCCATGCGGATCACCATGTTGCTTTAGTAACCCAACCTAGGAAAGACACGTCCGACCATTTTCCTTGAATTTGATGCCTTTGGTTTCTTCATATCTATCGAAGGCATACCAACTTAATCCTTGACCTTGTGATTCCTATGATGGGCATAGAAATATGCTTGGGCTGAATTAACAGTCTCCCATCATACTTCTTTCATCAAGTTTAGTTTATGGCCATGCCTTGTTCACTTCTTTGGGCCATGATCTATTTGGATCTCTACTTGTAATTGTTCTTATAGGTGGAGTCTCTTTTGTACTTTGTCATCCTTGACCCGTCTATTTGTGTTGTGTGAGATTCCTTATTGGTCATGTCTGGTATTGGCGTTATGACTAAAATTGATGATGCCGCGCCAAAACCGAGGGCCACTTGTGGGTATACACACAAGGTTGTGCTGCTCGATGCACGCTTGTATCACAGTTAGTAGTCATAATCCATTATGAGATTATATCAATATGTTATCTCTACGCAAATTGTTCTTACCATGTGAGATCCATTATTGGTGCCAGTTTTGTAATGGTGTCATGGTTAAGGACTTATGGTACCGCGGCGAAACTGAGAGCCTCCTGTGAATGTACACACAGGATTCTGCTGCTTGGCGCATGTTGGTATCGAGGTCTCTGGTCATGATCCATTGTGAAACTACACTGATGTGTGATCTTCTGTGGACTCCTTCCTTAAAACAATTTCTATGTTGATTGTGAGGAGATCAAGCAACATCTATCATCTCTGTTGGATTAAAAGGGCATACCACGTTCATGTGTGGTCTTATTTCTTTCGCTCTTGGTAGTGACTACTCATATAAGTTCCCTTTACATCCTTTGTGTAAAGGTGAAGCCCTGGAGCTTTTTAGTGTAAGAAAACAACTGATTAGCTCCTAAAATGGAGATCTGTTTCTCTGCTGCTGAGATGCAAGAGTTTGTTCATTCGCTTTCCTAATTAATCCATGTATTCCCTAACCAAGTGGATAATTCATCTTGCATGAAGAAACGGATGAACAACATGACCAAATGGATTTTTACCCAAATGCATGACCTTTTGCTTGCAAATGTGAACTCTCAACCCCTTGGCTTACCAATGGTACTGAGAGAATTTGCTTAATGTCAAAAGTAGTTCAACAAGTTGGTTTTGACTAACTTGTAACTACCCATTGAACAAATGCTGAGTTTAGAGATCGTTTTATCGAGTTGTCTAAACTCACTTTGGTTCAACCCACCACAAAGAAAGTACTTACCAAAGTCAAGTTAAGTTGACCAGTAACTTATCGCTCTAGTCGCGCCTCGACCACCTCACACATGCTTTTCCTGTGTGTGTGATCATGCCGATCCATGACTAGTGCTGGATAAAATGGACCGGTTGCAAAGTTTGCATCTATAGATCCCTCCGCTGGTGATTTTTCTTGAATCAATATCACCTTTCGTGGACTTGGATTCCCTGGCTAACACGAGTTATCCGTGATGTTATTCGACATTCACACCCGTCTCGTGTGCTATGAACTTACTGTAACCACTTGTTGGTAAACCTCTTTTGTGTTTTACCCAAGATGGTGCATCTGATTCTTTTTGGGTAAAGTTGCATAATTGCCACCCAACAGACTCAGATAGTACAGTGTCATCAGAAAAAGCAAGTTGCACACATGGAACCTTATGTGTTCTTCTGGTGGGCAAAGATGCAAATTGAAATTGCACACTATGGGGCTAGATGTGACACTTGTAAACGTGTCAAGGCCATATACATGAAGACTGCTGGTCCATTACAATCCTTACCTATCCCAACATGGAAAGGGGAAGATATTGTATGGACTTCATCGTGGGATTACCCAGGACTACAAAAGAGTTATGCAGAACAACGACGACAACCCTTATGCTTTCTCGTAGGAGATTATGTCTACCTGAAAGTTTCACCAATAAAGGGTGTATCGCGTTTCGGGATTAAGGGAAAGCTTGCACCTCGGTACATTGGTCCCTTCCCTGTACTTGAGCAATGTGGACCAGTGGCATACCGACTCCAACTACCCGAAACATTGTCTGCTGTGCATAATGTATTCCACGTGTTACAATTGAAGAAATGTCTTCGGGTTCCCGATCGAACCATTGAAGCAACAGATGTTGTCCTTGAACCAGACTTGACATATTCTGAGCACCCTATTCGAGTCTTGGATCAAAAGGACAGGGTTACCCGGAGAAAAACTCTCAAATTTTATAAGATACAGTGGAACCAGCATTCCGAAGATGAGGCTACATGGGAAACTCAAGACTTTTTAGATAAGAATTTCCCAGGCTTTTTAGCCTCTTGTAATTTATAAAGCGTGTATAGCTGTTGAAATAAAGGAGTGATTCCCAAACCACCCCTGCCTTGTACCAAAACTTAGGAAATAAAAGTATGTCGCGTTTCCTTTTCCATTACTTACCCTAGGACTTTTAATCTCGGGACGAGATTCTTTTATGGGGGGAAGGATGTAACACCACTGGTGTTACTGTAACAAAAACTTGAGCATAACATCATAAGCATTGGCATTGCATATGTTTGATACACCTAGAGTGCATTCACTAGGCAAAAATTTCAAACAAGTTGTATTGTTTTAGTGTTTTGCAAATAGAACCCTGGATAGGGAACTTAACCCTAAATAGGGATTAAAGGGGTAAAACCTAACCCAAGTTGAGAAAACCTAAAAACTTTAGGGGAAAAGTCATAAAATGACCCCAAGAATAAACTTGAATTACCTTTATACCCCTAAGGTACCAAAAAACCTTAATTGAAACCCTCGAAAACCCTAAGTCCAAACCCTAGGGACCTATGTGCAAAATTAGTCCACTTTTGGACTAAAGTGCAAAAACCAAGTTAAATAAGTATCTTAAGTCATTTCAATCACAAATGTGTGAATTTGCAAGTTAAACCCTAAGTTTTGGGCTTATTTGCAAAACTCACCTCTTAAGTCCTTAATAGTCTAAGTCTGATTTCAGTGTTTTGGGCTCAACTTTGGAGCCTTGTAACTGTTAAAATATGGGATCTTTGCCCTAGGTCACCACACCAAATTTGTAGAGCAACCAAAGGAGAACAACTTTGCTTGAGAGTGTGAGCACAGTTGTTAAGAAAATATTGGAGATAATTAAGCCTGAAGTCAGGCTGTCAGGATAATATTGTCTGAAATTCAGATTAACAGTGGGATGACATGAACTTAGGGCTTAATTTTAAGCATGCTTCAATGTGTTTTTGTGGCAGAATCATATGGCAACATTGTAGATGGTATAATGCTCTACAGGTTTGCTGCAGAGCTTGACTTATGTTGCCATTTGGAATTAAGATAAAATCTGGCTCCAAAGTGCTCTGTCAGACCGGCTGCTTGCAATTCACATGGTACAGTATGAGGATCAGAACGCCAGCTCAGACGCTCGTCGCCGGCGATAAGAACGCCACCGCCGTTCGGGATGGGTCGTCGGCGGCCACGGTAAAGGAATCTTGCGACGTGGCGTTAAAGCAGTGAAGTGGCAAGCTCCGGTTAATCGGCGGCCACCGTGCCCTCACCTGGATCCGCCGCGCGGTAGCCTTGCCAGCACATCCGAAATCCACGAATTCCATCCAAATCCGGTCGTCGGCCTATAAATGGCGCTCGGGTCCTGCTTCTTCATTGCATCCTGTGCACAAGCTCTTAGGCGCTCGACTCGAGCTCACCGGAAAGCCTACGTAGCCCCCAGTTTCCCTCTTCCTCTGTTCTTGCTCCGCCGCAAAGAACCCCCCCCCCCCCCCCCGTGGCCAGCAGTCCTCGGGTGAGTACCTATTCAATTATTTCATGTTTTTGCTTGCTGTTAGCCTCCTATTGCCCCCGGTATCAACCAATTGAAATTCGGCCGAAGCCTTTCACCAGAACGTGTGCTTGCTCTGAAGAACACCGCCGTAACCCACCCTCACCGTCGACCTGCTCTTCGGGTCTTGTATTGCCCAAACCAAAGCGTGTCCAGGATCCCTGGTGAACCCAGGAACCTCTCCCTAGCTTCAATTTATCCAGCCCAGCCTTCGGTGATCCGGAACACATAATTCACTTGAACACCCGCACTGACACCGTGGCCAGAACGTGATAGACCGTCCCTAGCAAAATTGATTGAGGGGAAAGGTGCGGATGGAGCCTAATTTGGTTCCTGTCGCTTGAGAACTCCAGCCGTGGCGTCATCCGGTCAGTCTAGCTCGTCGGAGCTCGGCTCCTAGCTTGGACCGCCGTCGAGGGCTTCATGATGTAAAGAATTAGAAGATTGAGGACCTATCTGCAAATCGTCAGAGACTCTTAAGAATAGTGACTGAACCCGTTCGCAGTTAGACAGAAACGCGAGGGCCCCTATGCAAAGTAGCCAGCGCGCGGGCGCGGGCACGCCCCGTTTCTCAGAGTGGCTGGGCCGTATGGGCTGCTTCTGGCCCAGTTCTATTCACACTTTTTCATTTTCTTTTTCTAAGAAACTTGAGAAATGTGTAGAAAACTAAAGAAAATTCATAAAATTGTGAAACCAATTTTCCTAGGCTTATTATTTTACCTAGAATTTAATAAAAATAGTTTCATGAATTTTAGATTAAATAAGGAATTTTAAGGCATTTAAAATAGCTTAAAGCAATAGTTCTGGATTTTTAGAAAACAAATGGTAATTCCAAAAATGCCCAACATTTTTGTATGAATTTTATATATTATTTAAAAGCCTTGGGTAGAATTTGGGTTGATTTGGACCTTGTTTGATCACCAAACCCCAAAACACCCCCCTGCCCTTTGAACTCCTTTACCGACTCCGGAAACCCTAAGTTCTCGGAGTTCCGTGAAGGAAAGTTGTATTCAAGACTTAGTTAATAAACCTTTATTATCTATGCACTCTCATGAGCATTACATGGCATTCATTCTTATATATATACCTATATGGTTATATTTAGAAAACGGAGAAGAGAGTGAAGTGATTGAAGAGAAGACACCACCACCTTGGAATCTCAGGCAGGGACTTGGCTCTACTTCGACATCTGCGAGTCCGAGCCTAACTCACCTACTAACAAAGGCAAGCCCCGGTGCATGCAACCCCTTTCCTTGTGTTTTTAAATAATTTTCGCACACTTTAAGTCTAGTGAAATGTGCATTAGGTTTATAGGAATTGCTTGAAACCCTTTGATGCATTGCTTTCCTTGATATCCATACCTTTATAGATACTTCTGTAAAGTATCAAAATATGATTTACAAAAATGCTTAGCCTTGCTTAGATCTTGTGGATAGAGGTTGTCCTTAGCTTAGCTCGAGAAAGGATGGCTTCTACCTGCAAGAATATTTTCTTTTGGAGCAATGGTGGGATCTTACTGCAAAGCTCCCTGTGATGCTCTTTTCATCCTTGGGAACAGAAACAATCCTAAGGATGGAAGTATGTAAATCGAGACTTGGGTTAGGAACAGGTGATGTTCTACCCAGGTTGATTAAGGATTGATGCGTATGTAGGCTTGATGATCGAGGACCCTTTAACTGGTCACATGCCTCGTCATGGGTAAGCCTTGCCTCGGGCAGACTAAGGCCAGAATAAGATAACACGAAATGGGCGTGGAGCGGTGGCGAGAGTAGCGTGTACCCTCCGTGGCAAGAGGCTGGACGGTGGTGTATCTGTGCTCTCGGTTTGCGTGAACCTGATCTGGTCTTAAGAACCCCGGTGGCGGGTTGACATATGCAAGGGTTAAGTGCTACATATGTCGTGTGATTAGAGATCCTCAGCTGAGTATAATCGATTCGGATCACCGTACCTTCGCGGTTATGAAGACTTGGTCACTGCCCTGCAACCTAAGTCAGGATGTGAACATTATGAATAAAAAGGATGTTGCATTGATGAGATGATGAAATTAGACTAGATGCAAACAGAGTCTATTGATATATAATCTGGCGTTAAAATATTGAAAGTAAGGACTCACTTTAGTAAGCTATTTCTGCAAAAGTATAATTTGATTTTTGCTAAAGCCTCTCCTTGACTCCTATTTATCCAGCATACCCTTGAGAGTCTTTTCCTTAGTCGGGTAAGACTTGCTGAGTAATTCCATACTCAGGGTTTATCCCTTCGTTGTTTTTAGGTGAGGAAGCGACAAAGTTTTGTCGCTTTTGTTCCAAGGTGGTATCAAATGAAGAAGTAGAAGAATGAAGATGCGGGAGGACGTGGTCCTCCATATAGGACTTTTTGTTTTTCGGGAGGAGTTTTTACCCCCCCCCCCCTTGGTATGTGTAATAATACTACTCAGCACTCGTTTATAGCTCTAGTCTGTAATAAGTAACTTGATCTTACTTTCTAATAAAATGTAAGTTTATGTAAAAGCTTCCGCATTTCTATATCT
The DNA here is from genome assembly GCF_902167145.1 of Zea mays. Classification (NCBI taxonomy): domain Eukaryota; kingdom Viridiplantae; phylum Streptophyta; class Magnoliopsida; order Poales; family Poaceae; genus Zea; species Zea mays. The sequence goes on along the minus strand of NC_050098.1, from coordinate 27,783,652 downwards.
CCGATGTTCTGTAATGTCTGCAAGACGGGTGAGACGTTCCTGGTAAGGTAAGGAAAGATACCGAACTTGTCAAGTAGTTCAGGGGCACCTACAGGGTTGTCTGAGGTCCGTTGGACAAGGACAACTGTAGGTGGGCCTAATTACTTGGGAGGTTCCGTCTCAAGTTGCTTCGTAGCTCATCAGGAACGGCTTCGGATCTAAGTGGCCATCATACATGGGGAGCTAAGGTGGCTTATATGAAAGGGGTCATGGGGTAGCCTGCAGTTCTGCTGATAGAGGAGAAGCATCATCAAAAGCAAAATTTCCATGATGGAAATCATCATACCAATCATCATCATTGTAGGAATTATCTTGACGAAGCTCTCTTTGTGAAGGTCTTCGGTCCTGGTCATCTTGAGTAAGATGATGTATTTCTTGAGCAACTTCATCGATCTTCTTCTGAAGATCGGAGAGACGAAGCATCTTCTCTCTCTTCCTTTTGACCTGCTGATGGATAGCTTCGAGGTCCCTTATCTCCTGGTCCAACTCCTCCTCTTGGGGTGTTGGACTTATAGCCTTCCTCTTTTGAGTTCGAGCTTCGCGCAGCGTGTCCTGGTCGACGTCCAGTGGCTGCAGTGCAACCCCTAGCCCTAAAGAAGTTTTCCTCGGCGGCATGACAAAAGTCACAGCTTGCCGAAGGTGGTCAATTGTTCACCGGAGGTGGGCGCCAATGTTGGGGCCTTGTTCTCAAATGCTATAAGTTAAGAACAAGCCAACACAAATGTTAATGGTTAAAGTCCTTCGTCCTTCGAAGCATTATTTCCCTTAGGATATAATGATCTTCAGACGAAGGTTATGAAGGTCGTACCTTCATCATCGCAGTACATATTAATGAAAGAAGAAGCATATGAAACATGAGAGATAACATGGATAACCATATGACATTATTAATATATCTTAATTATATCATCATGAATGAACGTGAACAATATTGAATTACATCTGTACCTTCGGTTTGATAGAAAGTAAAAGTCCAAGTGTGACGCACGAGTGAATACAAGTCAGCGTGAACAGTACGGGGGTACTGTTTATCTATTTATAGGCACAGAGCACAACCTATGTATAATTACATTCATGCCCTTCATGTTTACAATTGACTTAAGGACAATCTATCGAGGACTAGATAGTCTTTTCCTCTTTAAGTCGGTTCCTTTTTCTGCTACTGAGCCAAAGTTTCCTTGCGCATAGCTTCGGAATTGATTCGACCTTCGTCCCGATCACGTTTTTCATATTGTGAACAGCTTCGTTCCAAGTTCGAAGGTTCATGTACATATATTACACTTGGGAAACATTGTTAATCATGTTTTCGGGACCTTCGGCAGACGAAGGCCCCCAACAGTATCCATAACTGGCTCCGTCAAATTAGATATCCGACGGATATCTGAATCTATAGGTAAAATTGTCATCCCTAAAAGAAGCACATCAAAAAGAAGCACATCAGACTAGCAGAGTACACGGTTCCATGCTGGATTAGAAAGAAAAATTGTGTAATGCCCACATGCTGCTGCTAAGCTGGGGTATGCAGTATGGTGGTCGATTTCGGCGCATAAAAATGGTCGGTGACAATTACACTAGTTGGATCGATCCACGAACTACCACAAAGGCATAGGCAATGTGACTAGAGATGGCAATGGATACCCGAAACTCCAATACCTGACGGGTTTTACCCAATATAAAGGTGGGTATGTGATGATTACTTTACCCGCGGGTATGCTAATAGAAAAGAATCTCTACTTATCGGGTAGGCAGGTATGGGTATGGATGGGTACTACCCATACTCGTGGGTAAAATATACCTGCATGATATCACTATTTACCATATAATTAAAGTCGTCTTAGGTAATAGAAAATACTTCTCCATTTATTGTCGAGTTACCTATCAATTTATGTAATCAAATGGTCTGTTGTATTTCAAGTTGAACTATTTTTTTGTGTTTGTTTGACATTTTAGTGATCGACACATTAGTGTTTTATACTTTTCTAGCGGCTATGGGTAACCCGACAGTAAAATTACCTGCACAGGTACGGGTATGGGTACGAGTCTATACCTGCGACCTTATATTGGTAACCCGACAGTTAGGGTTTTTTACGGGTACATGTATGGGATGATACTACCCACGAGATATACTCGTTGCCATCTCTAAACGTGACGTGCTTCTACATGAAAACGATCTAGTCATCTATCTTAACTGACTGAAGTCAGAATCGTGTGCTTGCCACTATATAATGAAAGGTGGAGCATTCCCTTGTAACAGAAGAAAGACAATAACCCAACACAAAACAATTCAACATACAAGACATAGGGTATTATGCTATTTAACAGTCTAAACTGTCTAAATCATTGTCTCGTGTTAATCATCGAGTTTGATTTCCATCGACACCGACCAAACCTTGCTCCTGATAACACCGTAGGAAGGTTGTTGGTCATCAGATGCAGATAACTGTCGCGCCAGATAGAAGCTCTCGCCAAAAAATGCTCGAAAGCTCGATAGACCTTAAGATCATCACCACGTTCATGGTGAAATCAACTTCCAGCTTTAGTTCCTAGGTCTGCACTATGGATAACTCTAGCATACTCTATAGTCATCTCTTGAAGACTACCACAAATCAAGCCTCTCTAACTCTTCGTGAGAACACACTAGAGGATCTCGTCGAGAATTTTGATGAATTTTTCGTTTCTAGCCCGATCCAGATGAGGAAACAACTCAAAACACTCATTTCTAATTTGAACATGACCAATTTTTCTAAGTCAGGTTCTAAACCATTTGACAACTATGGTCCAAGCTTAAATCGACTATCATTCGAGTTCAAGCCCCTATCTACCAATGGTGGTCTCGAGATTCATCTTGTCCACTCTTATAATAGAAGAGAAGTGAGACAAAGAAGATGTTCCACTAACAGGCACTCAACAAGGTCTGATCCTTATCGCCATGTCAGAGGGGAAGATCATACATTGGCTTGTTGTCCGACTACTCACGAATTCTTCTAATTCTTCTTGCATAGTTACTGCCATGGAACCATTACCATATCAAGTTGGAATTGTTCTCATCAACGTCATAGAAGCAACAACCATCGAGCTCTGCACCCCAATAGCATGTGCGACTATGATCACAACCAAAAGGTTTTCATTTTCTCAAGAATCTGGCATCTCCAGTGACAAGAACAATGTGGTTAGGGAGACAAACTCCTATAAGGCTAGTTGGCAACGCAAGAACAGGCAATATGCCCGCACCGACTTCATAGTGAGGTACGTGATCAACACAAAATTAAGCAATAGTGCCACAACGAGGATAGATAAGTAGACTTCTACCATCGCCAACGTAATGTACACAATATGGGCAGCTCATGACACACAATCTTGAGTTCAACTTCCAACCTTCACCAAGTTAATGGGGATTCCCCACTATTTGTACTTACTCTTGAAGATGTCATGGCCAAATGGTGTACTCTCACTCAAAAGTGATCTAAAAGCTCTCATATGACTATGACACCAAGGTCATTCAACTTGTGACTATGGTCCGACTAACGAGCCAAGTGTAAGAAGTAGCAAACTTTTCCTAGCAATTACATCAATATGACATGGAGATACCTCTTAAGAAGCTAGAAACACATTAAAAGCTACAAAGGAGAATCCACTAAAGATGTACAACTTGTTAATGGGTAGCCTCTCCAAGATGACAACTATCAGTGCAAAGCTCAATCAAGCATGGAAAGATGCACTAACCCAATTTTTTAAGAATAACAAAGACATCCTCGCATAGAAACTAGATTACATGCCTAGAGCTCCGAGGGAATTCGCTAAGTGCAAGTTGGAATTCAAGCCATGCTCTATCGTCGTGGGGAACCTATGGGTGGTCGTCTAGACACCCAACATATGTGGAGCATAGATATACGCTGCTATTGTGATCCTCTCTCCTAAATGCAGCTTTGGGCACCTCTAAGTGCTAGACTTTTAGGCGTGTCACCTAGCTTGACCTGTTGACTAGGTAGGGTGTGTGATGATCGGTGAATTGCTCTACATATGCACAACAATAAATAAAATGTCAAATTCTGGCAAGATCGCATGATTGGGCCGTGTTGGTCACACTGATCGGCTCCCTTGAGTAATTATCATATGTTTCAAGTCGGTAGAGAATAAGTAAATAAACATAAACATGCATGCATTGAGAACGACCAAAAAATGAAATAAACCTAATTAAAGCATGATATAGAAGATTAGGGTTTAGGGTTTAGGGTGTTCTATGATTTCATGTGTAGGACACTTAGGTTTCTACACATAGAGCATGACAACTTTCTCAAAACAGTCTCATTTTTTTATCATAGGCTCTACATATGATTTCACAACATGTGGACAAATTTCATGATTTTCTGACTTTGTTTGTGTTTTATACAATTTTAAAACAACTGGGTCGCAAGTTCACGGTCATGTTTCGTGAGCATGGTGCTCAAAAATTCCAGTTTGTTCATAAAATAGGTCGTAACTTATGCTAAATAACATGAATATCATTTTTGCATTCACGGTTTTTCATCTTTCGAGTGACTTGTAGTTCAAATCTGAATTATCCGAAGAAATTCAATTAAATGAACTAAATCTGATAGTTATAGCAAACACTTTTCTAATTGTGTCAAAATTGAATATGTAGGTGTACATACTGTAGGAACACACCACAAAAAATTTGGTGGATAAAAATAAAAGAATAAAAATATTTTGTCGAGTGTCAAAGGAAGACACTCAGCAAAGCATTCTTTATCGAGTGTCTGCCGAGGAACAATCAGCAAAGAATTTTTTTTAAAATTCAAACAATCTTTGCCGAGTACTTGTCAATGGGCACTCGGCAAAGAATACTTTGGCGAGTGTCAGATCCAGGGCACTAGACAAAGTATATGTTTTAAATTAAAAGAAATCTTTGCTGAGTGCCAGACCACGAGCACTCGGCAAAGAGGTTTTCCATAACCCGGGTGTTTCTTCTTTCTCTCGCTCACTCGCTCCTCGCTCGCTCACACACTCATGCCCCTTGCTCGCCGGCCTAGCCCACGGCCCGCTGAAAGGGAAATGGCCTCAACCATTTCCTATAATCGATTTTTGGTGTTTGACGACCATCATAAACCTTAAGGACTGCCTAGTTTGCCTAGTTGATCTTTTCACAGGTGCATAAAGTTCACATACACATATAAGGAAAAATACCCTTGGGGTAACTCTTTAAGTTTGGGGCAAGTCAGGATTGCACCAGCATGCGGAGCACCGGACAATGTCTGGTGCCCAGGCCGGAGCGCCTAGTGAACTAGCCGCTCTCGGGAAAACGCAGCGTTCCTTGGCTAAAAATCATCAGACTATCTGGTGTACACCGGACTGTCCGGTGAGCCCATGAGCAATGTTCGACTTCACCAACGGTCAACTGCCACCACAGTCTGAAGCGTCAGAAGGTCAGAGACAGTCTACGACGTCAGGTCGCACTAGACTGTCCGGTGCACCACAAGGACAAGCAAATTAAACGGTCAACTGCTATAAACCCCAACTGTCAGCTGACGTGGCGTGCACCGGACAATGAACAATACAGTGTCCGGTACGCATCGGACTGTCCGGTGTGCCCTTCGACAGACAGAATAGCCAATAGCTAGAATAGTGATTGGGACTATAAATACCCCTCAACCACCACCATTCAAGTTATCCAAGCTTTCCACTCTCAACACTCAATACAAGAGCAAAGAATACACTCCAAAGACACATTCAAAGCTTCTGATCTTCTCCAAGTCCCACAATTAAGACAAGTGATCAATAGTGATTAGTGACTTGAGAGAGTTAGATTTGTGTTCTATTTGTTGCTCTTGTGGCTTGGTTGCTTTCTTCATCTCTCTCTAAACTCTCTAAGTGTTTTGTAAAGCAAGCAAGAGACACCTAAGTGTGTGGTGATCCTTGCGGGGTCTTCGTGACCCGTGAGATTGAGAAGAAGCACTCAACCGGTCTAGGTGACCGATTGAGAGAGGGAAAGGGTTCAAATAGACCCGACCTTTATGACCTCCTCAACGGGGAGTAGGTTCATTGGAACCGAACCTCGGGAAACAAATCGATGTGTTCATTTGTGTTGATCATCATCATTCGATTTGTTTCTTCCCTCTCCCCTCTCTATAAAAGTTTTCTAGCTCATAATCTTTTGAGTTAGCTCCCAAAATTATTTGCATTGATTGAGTGTCACACCCGGATTTAAGGAACAAAGCAGGGTGCATCTCATATATGCGCCAGAGAAGACAACACATATAATAACATAGTGCATAGAGATAAATGTCATAAATATACTTATTACATAGCGGAAGTCTTACAAAAATGAATGACAAAATAAAGCGAACTATATATTATTCTCTGGCACCACTAAGCTGACTGGGAGACGCCACCTAGATCAAGTCGAAAGCCTCAGTGTTAGGCGGCTCCTCTTCGACCACATGTTCTTCTCCTGTGGGGGTGTGAGACAGCAAGAGTGAGCTCACATACGTTCATAGCTCAACAAGTCGTGGGGAATAATGTGCATGAACTCACCAAAGGTGGGAGTTCATGTGAAGTGTAAGACTGATCAACAAAATAAAGGCTGAAGCTGGGCATTGCTTTTATAAGTTGGTCAAAATTTTATTAGCAGTTACTAAGTGTAAGTAAATACCAAACCTTAGTAATAATAAATAAAAGTAATAATAAAATAATCCCAAATGCGATGCAAATGTCAAATTGAGTTTTAATTCCATAGATTAATCATGTGAGGGTCTGAGCTGCTCATGGCCGTGAGCACGGCTAGTATACCAGTTTTACACTCTGCAGAGGTTGCGCATATTTACCCACAAGTCATGTTACCCATCTGCCAAGAGACGGCCAATCCCATACACCTCTACCGAGGAGGCGAGGCAGGGTAACACTATGAGGCCTTTACAAAGTTCCACTAGCTTCAAAAATCCTGCTACAGTTTATAGGAAGCTCTAGTGCAGGAATCCCTCGCCTGACCGCCATCGCAGCAAAATCAACCCAAGGACCTCCCTACACTGACCACTCCCCTACTGCCCTTGCCCCTTTCGGGTAAGAAAGTCATCCACTAACTTTCCTAGTTAATCAGCCAAGGGCGTCCCATTAAACCCTTGTGGTAGCACTGTTTTCCCGGGCGGTCGCTCCATGTTCCCATTAACATAATGATCTTAACATGAACAGTAATAATAAATAGAGAATAAAAGTGTAATCATGAATAATGTATCTCCATACCCAAATCCACATAAAGCAATAGCAGGTACTACCCAAAAATATTTCAGTGGTAAACAAGGTATAAAGATAACCAAGACTGGGGTAACCTAATGGATCCCATCAAAATTAACCTATGCAGATTATTATAAATAATAAGAATATGGCTGGGAAAAAGTAAGTGATCAAGGGCACAACTTGCCTTCAATGAGCTCCTGCTCAGCTACTTCTACCTATTGAACCTCAGGATCCACAGTGGCTTGCTCGTCTACTCGCATCAACACAATACATACATAGTATAGCAAAAATTAACATCACACCAAACATGTAATTAAAATACATAATAAAAATCTACATATTAAAATATGAATTTAGGAACATGACTCATTAATTTTGGAGTTATAGATTTTAAGATATGAATTTCCAAAGGTTTAATGTGCTTGAAATAGGATTAAATGAGAAATTAATTTTCTTATTGTTTTCATGTCAAAACAGAGACACTAAATGATAGAAAATAATATTACAAAATTTTAGAAATTGGAATGAATCAATTTGGAGCTAAAATGAATTTTCTATGCATTTTACAAGTTCTAGCAATTTTTTGTATTAAAAATGCATTTACTAATTCATTTATTCATTTTAAATAAGTTCTGTACTGGGCGCATAAAAACTAGACAGGTCAGGGGCTATTCCACAAAAAATCCCTAGACTCAGAGCGCCAGGCTCTGGACTGTGGGTTGTTTTTACTTAAACCGAGGGGCTTATTTGCTTATTCGCTCGACCGAAACGGTATTAATGAATCCTAGACGGCCGATCTGAAACTGGCGCGCAGGATTAAATCTCGTCGTCCATGAAGCGGTACGCAACGCCGTCCACCGGATCTAGATCCTACGGCTCTGCTTTGATTACAACCCGAGTCTGTTAGATTCGTACGATCGGATCTGGATGGCTACAATTTAATCAAACGAAGAGGTATTCTAGGTTCTAATCACAGCCATCCAGGACCAATCCGACGGTCAATCCGCTTCGCCCCAGCCACGGCTCAAACACCGGCGGCGCCCCAAACAGGGACGGCGGCGCCATCGCTGGAGCACGCGTTACGGCGATTTTCGCCCTTAAACTCTAATCTGAACGCGGCAGCAAGAAGCGATAACAATAGGGTGTTGCGTAGGACTCTACTCATCGTGAATCGAAGAGGCGAACCCAGCTCCCCACGGCGCACGGCGGACTCCGAAGTCCGGCGAGCAATTACATGAGTCTTAGCGGTGTTCGACTCGAATTGAGGGCACAAACGGCTTTCCCATGTGAAGGCGATCTTCCTGGCCCAATACCGAGGACAGGCAACGCGCGGTGATGAGTTTCACCGGTGGCGGCTTCTCCCCAAGCGGACATGGCGGCGGTTTTCAGTGGGGTTCGTGGCGGCCGCGAGGGCAAGAATAAGGGGAGGAGTAGGCGAGACCGGGGGTCGTGGCACTATATGGGCGCGACGTGGCTGAGGTGCTTCAACGGATTTTGCAAGATCTTCGCGCTCCGCCATGCATGGTGAGGCCGTTGGGGAAGAAGCTGCCCTGACAACATGGTCCCGCGTGTCAGTCACTTCTGGTGACGCGCTCGCGGTGGCGGAAGGATGGATCCGGGCCGTCAGCGAGAGGGGATCCCCGCGGTCAAACCCGCGCGCGGGCGAGCGGCAGGCCGGTGGGGCCGCGGTGTCGGTGCCCAGCGGAGGGTGAAGGACGTGCGCGACTGCGTCGTGGGTCCCCCGTGCCAGGGCGGCTGCGCTCATGGTGGGATGGAGCGTGGGCCGCACGATGTACTTCCTCTGGTGGGCCAAATTCAGGTATTGAAGCTCAGGTAAGTCTCCCCCCTTTCTTTTTATTTTATTTTATTTTCTATATTATTTCCAAATTTGAACTTGAACTCAAACTTAAATTCAAGCTTCTATGACTCATCCCTACAAATTATATTTGTGCAATTAGGGGTATTACTTCTGAATATATTTTTATATATATATATATATATATATATATATATATATATATATATATATATATATATATATATATTATTTATATTTTCATATCCCTTCTCTTTTTCTTATTTCCAAACCCTAATTTCAATTTAGGGTTTATCCCAACTTCCAGTGATTATTACCTCATTATTTTTATCCTTATTATTTTATTTAATGCACAAACATATAAAACTCCAACAAGATGCACTTTATTTTATTTTAGTATCATTTGTTTTGATTAATCCCTCTTAATTACATGTATGCTCTTTTCATGATGCAAATATGACACATAAAATAAGGATACCCAATATAGTATCACTTTATATATTTTGGGTATTACAAATTCTACCCCCTTACAAAGAATCTTGTCCTCGAGATTTAGGAAGATCTAGGGAAAAGATGGGGAAAATATATGCGAAGCTCTTCTTCTCTCTCCCAAGTAGTTTCATCTTCTCCGTGGTGGCTCCATTGTACTTTGCACATCTTTATAACCTTATTCCTCGTGACACGAGTCAGTGTATCAAGAATCTTGATGGGATACTCTGCATAAGTTAGATCGTCTTGAACACTAAGGTCCTCCAGTGGTAGCTACTCTTTAGGTACCCTGAGACACTTCTTCAGTTGTGACACATGAAAGACATCATGCACATCCGCAAGATGATCGGGTAACTCCAATTGATATGCCACCTCTCCCACTCGCTTTAGGATTAAGAAGGGTCCAATAAAGCGAGGGGATAACTTTCCTTTGACTTTAAATCTTCGCATACCCCGGAGTGGTGACACCTTCAAATAGACATGATCACCCTTCTTAAACTCTAGCATTCTCTTTCGGGTATCAGCATAGCTCTTTTGCCTTGTCTGCGCAGTTCTCAAATTTTCCCGTATTTGATGGACTTGCTCTTCAGCCTCTTGTATAATTTCAGGTCCAAATAACTGCTTTTCACCAGTTTGATCCCAATACAGTGGAGTTCTGCACTTTCTGCCATATAAAGCCTCAAACTGTGACATCTTCAAACTGGTTTGATAGCTATTATTGTAAGAGAACTCTGCATACGGTAAACTCTTATCCCAACTACCACCATGCTTAAGAGCACAAGCTCTTAGCATATCTTCTAGCACTTGGTTGGTCCTCTCAGTCTTCCCATCAGTCTGTGGATGGTAGGCTGAACTAAAATTCAATCTTGTATCCAAGGACTCGTGCAACTTCTTCCAGTACCGAGAGGTAAACTGTGATCCCCGGTCTGACACAATCTTCTTTGGCACACCATGTAGGCAAACAATTCGTGCCATGTACAACTCTGCTATCCCCGGTTTGACACAATCTTCTTTGGCACACCATGTAGGCAGACAATATGTGCCATGTACAACTCTGCTAGCTTGGCTCCTGAATACGTGGTCTTCATTGGTATAAAGTGGGCTACTTTAGTTAGCCTGTCCACAATCACCCATATAGAGTCATACCCAGCAGATGTGTGGGGTAATCCAACAATGAAGTCCATGCCAATCTCTTCCCATTTCCACTTAGGTATCTTAAGCGGGTGCAATAAACCAGCAAGTCTTTGATGTTCCGCTTTCATCCTCTGGCAAACATCACAAAGTGCAACATGTGAAGCAACATCCTTCTTTAGTCCATACCACCAATACTTCTGCTTCAAGTCTTGGTACATCTTAGTACTACCAGGGTGGATAGAATAAACTGAGTCATGTGCCTCCTTCAATATGGTTTCACGAAGACTATCGATATCAGGAACACAAATCCGATTCTTGAACCATATCGTGCCTTGCTCATCCTCCGTGAAATCCAGGCCTCTACCTTCTGTTATCAGATCCTTGATCTCCTGAATTTTGGCATCACCGATCTGACCTTTTCGTATTTCTTGCTCTAAGGTAGGTTCCAATTTGATGGTAATTCCTTCAGTATGAGCAACTATCCCCAGATTGAGCCTCTCAAAATCTTCTGCTAACTCATCGGGTAACTAGGTGACAATAGCTGCATGGACCTGCCCCTTCCGACTCAAGGCATCTACAACCATATTTGCTTTGCCCGGATTATTGTGAATTTCCAGGTCATAATCCTTGATGAGCTCCAACCATCGGCATTGTCTAAGGTTAAGATCCTTCTAAGTGAAAATGTATTTTAAGCTCTTGTGATTAGTGTAGATTCGACACTTGGTACCCATAATATAGTGCTTCCAAATCTTGAGAGCATGCACAACTGCTGCCAGTTCTAAGTCGTGCGTGGGGTAGTTCAACTCATGTTTCCGCAACTAGCGAGATGCGTAGGCAATAACGTATCCTTCCTACATAAGCACACATCCTAGACCTTGGCGACTTGCATCACAATATACATCAAAATTCTTCCGTAGATCGGGCATAATGAGTACTGGAGCATCCATCAACTTAGATCTCAACTGATCGAAACTCTCTTGGCATTTATCAGTCCACTTAAAACTCCTTGCCCTTCTCCAACAATGAAGTCGTAGGCTTGGCAATCTTAGAGAACCCTTTAATGAATCGCCAGTAATAACCTGCGAGTCCCAAGAAACTCTGGATCTCTGAAACTGTACTTGGTGTCTGTCACACCCGGTTTTAGAAGGCAAACCAAATGCGAACCATGTACGTGCCATGATCAACAATTCACATACACAACAGTTACATAACTGGGCATCATCACACAGTGCTAAAATAATGACATAAAAGAGGGTATAATAGTCGATTACATCATAATGTCTGAGACATCCACATAGTCTTTAACAATAATCAAAGTGCGGAAAAGAAACGTAGATACACACGGCCTACACAGGCAGCCAACTGGGGTTTTGCCGCTAACCCACGCCTAGAACTCATCGTACTCTTGGAACTCCTGGAAGTCCTCCTCCACGACTTCATCTTCACCTGAGCAGTGGTTGCAACACGGACAACCTGGGGGGCTTTGGTGTGTAAATCAAGGGTGAGTACACATCAACATACTCAGCAAAATGTCCCGTTTGGCTGTAGTGGACTAGCTTTATGTGGAGTTAAGCCAAGCAGTTGCTTTTAGTTGGTCAGGTTATTATTACTAGTAGAAAGCCAGGTTTTAGTATTAACCCAAGTTATTAACCCAATGTACCCTTTCCAAACGGAAAGAATACCACTTACCATTACCATAGGCATAACCAAAACCATCATCCTCGTCACCACCTGTAAACCATACATCTCTGATCAAGTATCTCTAATCAATGGAGCTCCCTTGGCCGCTCATAACCGTGAGCACGGCTGATATATCAGTTTTCATAACACTCTGCAGAGGTTGCACACTTTACCCACAAGCCGTGATTCCCTCTTGCCTCGGGCCGATCAAACCCTTAAACACTACCAAGGTGAATAGGCGGGGTCTCACTACGTAGCCTTTACAAAGATTTCCTGGGGCTGTAGCCGCCCGTTAGGTTTCCTAAATGCACCGCACTCCTCCCCAAGGGGCGAACCAACCTTGGCAGAGCGAGCCGCATACACCTAGCCCCATTAACGGCACGACGGTGAAGCGAACTACACCCCAATTCCTCTAATTACTCAGCTAAGGGCGTCCCACTCCACCCTCATGGTTGCACTGTTTTCCCGGGAGGTCATCCAATGAACCAGTCCTTATGGAGAGGCACTCGAGAAATGGCTCGAGCCCCTTAAATGTCACAGTACCATCATCATAATCAAAAGGGAAAACAGCGTATCATAGATAATCTCATCATGTTCATTGATTAATGTGAAGCGCTGGCATAAAGCTAAACCAAAATAACCCAACCAAAATAAGTAAATAAGGACAAGATAAACAAAAGCTAGTAAATCCTTAGGTATAAACTGTGTGAATGCGGGGAATGAATTATAAGATGTATAGGACATAGATGGGTCAAAGGACACTTGCCTTCACCAACCGACTGCTGCTCAGGGTCTTCACCTGCAACTCCTTCGGACTCCACCAACTGCCGTTATCTATACGAGTTTCAAGCATACATTCCACAAAATTAATACAAAGAATAGTACACCAAACAATAGAATGTAGTAAATAAATAGACGTTCGACGCAGGGCTCACACCTACGACTAAGCGAGGATGGGAAAGTAACGGTCGAGGCTACGGCCGACGAGCGATCACGTCACACGATTATAAATTAAAATACTCGTCTAAACAGAACGGTATTAATTTAGCCATCACGTTTAGCATAGGGTAAAGTCATGTTCCATGTTTAATTATTATGAACAGATAAAGGTAAATTAAAAGGATTGTCGCGCGGCTAAAAGCGCGACACAACATTTAAATTGAATTAAGAAATAAACGACTCGTCGTGCGACGGAGCGCGCAACAAGACACTTGCATTAATTATAAAGAGATGTTAAGCGTCGCGCGATGAAACGCACGACGGCATACGCCATCTAAACTGAATTTAAAACGAAACGTCGCGCGACTGGACGCGTGACGCCACACATTAAATAATTTGAAATTAGGATGAATCGTCGTGCGACGAAGCGCACGACGCAACACGTCAATAGAATCTGAAATCAACTTATTCACTGCGCGACAAAGCGCGCGACGCAACACGTTCATTAAACTAAATTTTAAAACTAATTAAGCCGAGATTTGATCCTGAGCGAGCCGCGAGGGAACGCGCTGGGCGAGCCCGCGCCGGGGACCACGCTGCCCGGGGGTAGGGGCCGCCGCCGCGTGAGGGAGCCGGGGGAGGGGGCGCCGCCGCGCAAGGGGGCCGGGGGAGGGGCCGCCGCCACGCGCCAGGGGACGGGGGAGGGGCCACGCGCCGCGCCGAGCGCCAGGGGAGCCGCGCGCAGGGGCCGCGCGCACGCGAGGGGGCGAGGGAGGGGTCGCGCCGCTCCAGGGGGCTGGGGGAGGGGGCGCCGCCGCGTGAGGGGGGCCGCGGGAGGCGGCGCCGCCGCGCAAGGGGGCCGTAGGAGGGGGCACCGCCACGCGAGGGGGCCGGTGGAGGGGCACCGCCGCGCAACAGGGGGGCGGGGGAGGGGGCCGCGCGCAGGGGCCACGCGCGCGAGGGGCGGGGGGAGGGGGTCGCACGCAGGGGAGAAGAAGGGGAGGGGAAGAGAGAGAGGGAGAGGGAGAGGGGAGGAGAGCTCACCTCGGGGTCCAAATCTGGTGATCATCGTCTCCAAAACCTAGGGCACCACGGGGAGAGAGAGGAGGTTGTTGCGCGGGAAAATCAAATGAGAGAAAGGGAGAGAAGGGAGGGGGCGCGCATGGGGGAGGGGCAGGGCGTCGGGGGGGCGCAGGCCAGAGTGGGCCGGGCTGGGTCGGGCTAGGTCGCGGGCCGGGACAGAAGCCCACAACACACGCGACCACAGATTAGAATCCAAATCGCAGAACGAGACTGAGCAAAACACGCGATTAAGCACGACATCAGACAAAGAAATATGATTCGGCATGATGCAACACCCATGACAACTTAGGTTTTGTTTATACATAATACGGACACCAGTCGCTACACCGCTTTGAAATTGGGAAGAAGGAGCGAAATGGGAAGAGAAAAGAGAGTAACACCTGAATTTGGTGAGTAAAAAGAAGAAAAAATTCTACCCCAAATTCAGGGCGTTACAGTGTCTTCCAATCCATTATTGCTGTCACTTTAGCCGGATCAACAGCAATTCCTCCTTTGGAGATGATATGCCCAAGAAAATGTACTTCATCAAGCCAGAAATCACACTTGGTAAATTTGGCATAAAGCTGATTATCCCGTAACTTCTGTAGCACCATCCGCAAATGCTCCTCATGCTCACTATCATTCTTGGAATAGATAAGAATGTCGTCGATGAAAACTACGACGAATTTATCAAGATACTCCATGAACACCTTATTCATCATATTCATAAAATAAGCTGGTGCATTGGTTAAGCCAAATGACATGACTGTGAATTCATATAGACCATATCGGGTTGAGAAAGTCGTCTTAGGAATATTAGATGGCCTAATCTTCATTTGATGGTAGCCCAACCTGAGGTCAATCTTAGAGAACACCCGAGCACCTCTCATTTGATCAAATAAGTCATCAATACGAGGTAACGGGAACTTATTCTTGATGGTAACATCATTAAGTGCTCTATAGTCCACACACATCCGTTGCGAACCATCCTTCTTCTGTACAAACAGTACCGGTGCTCCCCAAGGTGAGGAACTCGGACGAATGTACCCTACCTCCTGCAACTCCGTTAACTGCTTCTTAAGTTCTTGTAACTCTTCTACGGACATTCTGTAGGGGCGTTTAGAAATAGGGGCAGTCCCAGGTAAGAGATCAATAACAAACTCAACTTCCCTCTCCGGTGGCATACCTGGTAACTCCTCGGGAAAGACATCTGGAAAATCCCTAACTACACGGATGTTGTCACCAACAAACTCCTCAGTTATAAAGAACATCGCACGTTTAGAAGAGGTGGTTACTGCAATTTGAACTTGAAATCTTTCTCCTTTAGGGCTGGTGAGTTCTACAGTACCCCTACCACATGCTATAATGGCATTTGCCTTCCTCAACCATGACATATCGAGGATCAGATCTATACTGCTTTCCTCTAATACTATAGCGGTAGCCCAGAATTCTCTCCCCGTAATTGTTAATGTCAATCTATGTGTCATATGATTTGCCTCAACAGGCCCTTTAGGTGCAATTACTATCATTGGTTTTCTCATATTTAGAAGTGGTATCTCATTTGTGTTGGCATATCGAGCAGACATGAAGGAATGTGTAGCACCAGAATCAAATAGTATTGTTGCAGGAATTGCATTAATGTAAAACATACCAAGCACGATGTCAGCACCATTAGGAGTAGCATCAACGCTGACTTGATTAACCCTGGCAATAGAATATCCCTTGACAAGAGTTTGTTGCTTGTTCTGAGCTGGTGTACCAGAATTCCCCACCGGACAAGCATTAGCATAGTGCCCAACCTGACTGCACTTGAAGCATGTAGGGCCAGTCTTCTATCCTGTAGGCCTCGCCGGGGTGCCAGTGGGGGCAGCCTGACGAGTAGGAGGTGTCCGTGGAGACCCCTGTGGAGTGTACTGAGCTGGGCATGGTCCTCCTCCTGGACGAGCTAGGGTACCCTGAGGCGGAACGTAGCGAGGATGAACACTGCTGCTACCCTGCCCCTAGGTAATGGCCTTCCTCTTCAAATCTTCCAATTGAACACACTTGTGTTCAATAGCAAGAGCCTTATTCAGCAGTCTCTGAAATGATGGAAATGTGTGAGTAACCAGTGCATACTGTAAGGGCCCATTAAGTCCTTCTGTGAAGTGCTCTTGCTTCCTTTCATCATCTGCCACCTCATCAGAAGCATATCTGGACAACTGAATGAATTTATCTCTGTACTCGATGACAGACATGTTGCCTTGCTTCAATGACAGAAAGTCCTTCTTGATCTTCATCAAACCAGCAGGAATGTGGTAGTTTCTGAACTGTGTACTGAACTCTGCCCAAGTAATAGTGTCAGTAGCATCATGGGCAGCAACATAAGAATCCCACCAGTCAGCAGCAGGTCCTGTCAGACGACCAGAAGCATAAAGAACCTTCTCCCGGTCAGAGCATTGGGCAATGTTGAGCATCTTCTCAATTGATTTCAACCAATCGTCAGCATCTAGTGGATCTGGCGAGCTGGCGAAGGTCGGCGGCTTGTGACTCATGAATTCCCAGTGCTTATCTCGGGGTGGAAGTGGAGGTGGTGGTGGTGGCAGTGGTATTTGCTGCTGTTGCTGTTGTTGTTGTTGTTGCACCCTCCTTTCCTGGCGTATCTCCTCTCTTTCCTAACGCAGCTCCTAGCGTATCTCTTCTCTCTCCTAGCGCATCTCTTGGCGATCCTGCTGCATCTGTGCGCGCATATCCGCCATGGCGTCAGCCATTTGTTGCATCATCCTCATCTGAGCTGCAACCATTGGGTCAGCTCCGACTGGTGGAGGCGGCGGTGGAGAATCCATCTCTGCTGGTTGTGGTTGGGGTTGTCTATATA
This sequence comes from Zea mays, assembly GCF_902167145.1. Classification (NCBI taxonomy): domain Eukaryota; kingdom Viridiplantae; phylum Streptophyta; class Magnoliopsida; order Poales; family Poaceae; genus Zea; species Zea mays. The sequence goes on along the minus strand of NC_050098.1, from coordinate 27,766,409 downwards.
TCCACCGAGTGTGTCGATTGGGAGGTAGATCAATTCCACCACCCTTCCTGGTATTGACCATCTGAGTTAGAAACATATGGTAAGAAAGGATAGTAGACAAGGCAAGTGATTACGAATCATGTTACTTTGGGGGATTCATTAGCTAAGTGTGTTGCCTACTAAAGCTAATTCATTACCTTATGGTGGTACATGCTAAGATGCCCATCTATACTATTTCAATCAATCAAAGAAGCAAATTAGGCATTGATCATGAGAACAATCAACCAACTTTTTAATAGAGAAAATAGTTTTAATTTTTTGTCTTAGGTTTCATATCTCTTAAAAAGGTCATAAATGTAGGATTCCAAGGTGTGAAATCCATCTTGTCTTAGAGTGGAAAAGATAAAAATGATCAGAGTATAACAGTAGAAGGTGAGACAGGATCTAGGTTTCGTCCTACAGTCAATATTTGCTCTGATACCACTTCTGTCACACCCGGATTTAAGGAACAAAGCCGGGTGCATCTCATATATGCGCCAGAGAAGACAACACATATAATAATAGAGTGCATAGAGATAAATGTCATAAAAATCATAAATGTACTTATTACATAGCGGAAGTCTTACAAAAATGAATGATAAAATAAAGTGAACTATATATTATTCCCTGGCGCCACTAAGCTGACTGGGAGACGCCACCTAGATCAAGTCGAAAGCCTCAGTGTTAGGCGGCTCCTCTTCGACCACCTGTTCTTCTCATGTGGGGGGTGTGAGATAACAAGAGTGAGCTCACATACGTTCATAGCTCAACAAGTCATGGGGAATAATGTGCATGAACTCGCCAAAGGTGGGAGTTCATGTGAAGTGTAAGGCTGATCAACAAAATAAAGGCTGAAGCTGGGCATTGCTTTTATAAGTTGGTCAAAATTTTATTAGCAGTCATTAAGTGTAAGTAAATACCAAACCTTAGTAATAAGAAAGTCTCTCAGGCATTCATACCATGCTCTTGGGGCTTGCTTGAGCCCATAAAGCGCCTTTGAGAGCTTATAAACATGAGAAAGATACTCACTATCTTCAAAGTCGGGAGGTTGCTCAACATATACCTCTTCCTTGATGGGGCCATTGAGGAAAGCATTGTTCACGTCCATTTTATATGACTTAAAGCCATGGTAAGTAGCATAGGCAAATAATATACGAATTGACTCAAGCCTAGCTACGGGTGCATAGGTTTCATCAAAGTCCAAACCTTCGACTTGTGAATAATCTTTGGCAACAAGTCAGGCTTTGTTCCTAGTCACTACACCGTGCTCATTTTGCTTGTTGTGGAATATCCGCTTGGTACCTACAACATTTTGGTTAGGACGTGGAACTAAATGTCATACCTCATTCCTCGTGAAGTTGTTGAGTTCCTCTTGTATTACCACCACCCAGTCCAGATCTCTAAGTGCATCCTCTATCCTGTATGGCTCAATAGAAGACACAAAAGAATAATCGCCTCCGCCCAAGACTGATCTGGTGTCTTATACTCATCAAGCATGGTTCTTGCCATATCCAAAAGAGTTATATTCTTCCTCTCCACTACACCATTTTGTTGAGGTGTGTAGGGAGAAGAGAACTCATGCTTGATGCCCTCCTCCTCAAGAAATCCTTCAATTTGAGAGTTCTTGAACTCTGTTCCATTGTCGCTTCTAATCTTTTTTATTCTCAATCCGAACTCATTTTGAGCCCGTCTCAAGAATCTCTTTAAGTTATCTTGGGTTTGAGATTTTTCCTGCAAAAAGAATACTCAAGTGAAGCGAGAATAATCATCCACAATAACAAGACAATACTTACTCCCGCTGATGCTTATGTAAGCGATCGGGCCGAAAAGATCCACGTGGAGTAGTACAAGCGGCCTATCGGTCGTCATGATGTTCTTGTGTGGATGATGAGCTCCAACTTGCTTCCCTGCTTGACATGCGCAACAAATCATGTCTTTCTCAAAATGAACATTTGTTAATCCTAAAATGTGCTCTTCCTTTAGAAGCTTGTGAAGATTCTTCATCCCAACATCAGCAAGTCGGCGATGCCAAAGCCAGCCCATGTTAGTCTTAGCAATTAAGCAAGTGTCTAGCTCAGTATTGTTATCATTAAAATCAACTAAGTATAGCTGACCATCTAACACTCCCTTAAATGCTACTGAATCATCACTTCTTCTAAAGACAGTAACACCAACATCAGTAAATAGACAGTTGTAGCCCATTTTACACAATTAAGAAACAGAAAGCAAGTTGTAGTCTAAAGAATCTACAAGAAAAACATTAGAAATGGAGTGGTCAGGGGATATAGCAATTTTACCCAAACCTTTGATCAATCCTTGATTTCCATCCCTGAATGTAATCGCTCTTTGGGGATCATCATTTTTCTCATATGAGGAGAACATCCTTTTCTCCCCTGTCATGTGGTTTGTGCACCCGCTATCGAATATCCAACTTGATCTGCCGAATGCATAAACCTACAAAACAAATTTAGGCCTTGTTCTTAGGTACCCAAATGGTCTTGGGTCCTTTGACATTAGAAACAAGCACCTTGGGTACCCAAACACAAGTCTTGGGACTCTTGTGTTTGCCCCCAACATATTTGGTACCTACTTTGCCTGATTTTTTAGTGAGCACAAAAGATGCATCAAAGTCTTAAATGAAATGTTATGTTCATTTGATGCATTGACAATCTTCTTTTTAGGCATTTTGATATGATTTGAATGCCTAGATCTAGAAGCCTCATTACTATACATGTAAGCATGATGAGAAATAGTATGAGATTTCTAGCATGATTTTTTCTAATTTTGTGCTCAGGATAGTTCTCAGGATATAAAATGTAACCCTCTCTATCCCGAACCATGGGAGCCTTACCCTTCACAAAATTAGATAGTTTGTTCTTGGGGACATTAAGTTTGATGTTGCTTTGACTCCCTTGTTGGAAGCCAATGCCATCCTTAATGCCAGGACGTCTTCCATTATAGAGCATACTATGAGCAAATTTAAAATTTTCATTCTCTAACTCATGCTCGGCAATTTTATCATTTAATTTAGCTATGTGATCATTTTGTTCTTTAATCATGGCAAGGTGATCATCCATAGCATCAATGTTGACATCTCTACATATAGTACAAATAGTGACATGCTCAACGGTAGATGTAGAAACATTGCAAGCATTCAATTCTTCTATCTTAGCATTTAAACTAGCATTTTCAGTTCTAAGATAGGAAATTGAATCATTGCAAATATCAAGCTCTTAAGATAAATTTTCACATTTTTCTACTTCAAGAGTATAAGCATTTTTTAGTTTAACAAACTTATTATTTTCCTTAACAAGCAAGTCCTCTTAGCACTCCAAGAGATCATCATTCTCGTTAATGATTTCTATCAATTCATTTATCTTTTTATTTTGATCCTTGGTAAGGTTTTCAAAAAGAGAAGTTAAGTCATCTTCATTATCACTAGAGCTACCCTCATCATCGAAAGTAGTATATTTTGGGGGTATCTCTAGAATGTACCTTCTTATTTTTGTCGTCCTTAGCCATGAGACATTTGTGCCCGATGTTGGGGAAGAGAAGTCCCTTGTTGACGGCGATGTTGGCGGCGTACTCGTCGGAGGAGTCGGTGGAGCTCTCATCGGAGTCCCATTCTCTCCCCATGTGCGTCTCGCCACCCTTCTTCTTGTAGTATATTTTCTTCTTCTTCCCTTTCTTGTCGTCGTCCCTGCCATTGTCACTTGTTATGGACATTTTGCAATAAAGTGACTGGACTTACCACACCTATAGCACACCCTCTTAGAACGGGGTTTGTAGTCCTTCCCTTCCTTTGCTTGAGGATTTATCGAAAGCTCTTGATGATAAGAGACATCTCCTCGTTGTCGAGTTTGGAGGCGTCAATTGGGAGTCTACTTGGTGTAGACTCTTCCATATTTTCTTATGTTGCTTTGAATGCAACGAGTTGCACCTCGGGTGTGGAGGTGGCGCCTTGCTCCAAGTTGACAATGTGTTTGGATTCTTTGGTCATAAGTTCAAAACTCACAAACTTGCCAATGACCTCCTCAGGAGACATATGTTTATATCTAGGATCTCCATGAATTAATTGAACTTGAGTGGGATTACGAAAAACGAGATATCTTAGAATAACCTTGACTGTTTCATGGTCATCCCACTTGGTGCTCCTGAGGTTACGGACTTGGTTGACCATCGTCTTGAGCTGGTTGTACATTGCTTGTGGCTCATCTCATTTGTTGAGGACGAATCGACCGAGTTCTCCCTCGGTCGTTTCGCGCTTGGTGATCTTGGTCACCTCGTCCCCTTCATGCGCCGTCTTGAGGATGTCCCAAATTTCTTTGTCGCTCTTCAACCCTTGCACCTTGTTGTACTCCTCCCTACACAGGGAAGCGAGGAGTATGGAGGTGGCTTGGGAGTTGAAGTGCCTTATTTGGGTGGACTCATCGGAGTCATAGTCCTCGTCGCCCACCTGTGGTGCCTACGCTCCAAACTCAACAATATCCCATATGCTTTCATGGAGTGAGGTTAGATGGTGCCTCATTTTATCACTCCACATACAATAATCTTCACCATCAAAATATGGTGGTTTGCCTAGGGGTACGGAAAGTAGAGGAGCGCGTTTAAGAATGCGAGGATAGCAAAGAGGCATCTTACTATACTTCTTACGCTCTTGGCGCTTCGAAGTGGTAGATTTGGCACCGGATGTGGAAGGTGATGAAGAGTCGGTCTTGTAGTAGACCACCTTCTTCATTTTATTTTTCTTATTGTCACCCTTCCTATGTGACTTGATAGAGCCGGTGTATTCTTCCTTGTTCTTGTCGCCCACCTCCTTTGACGAAGTCCGTTCGTCGTTCTTCCTTCCCGGGGCTTCGGGCTTTTCGACGGTGACCATCTCTGTCGGGTACCGTAATCAGGGGTACCCCCAATGCTCCTTAACCTGGCTGGAAAACATCTTCAAAACAAACCACAAAAACTGATAAGCACGATTCAAGTCAGGGCCTCGTCTACCAAGGGACGCGACCTCATCCGAGCCGAACCTTGGCCTCGGGCGGGAACAATAGTCCCGGACGGATTCACGCCTCGCCCGAGGGCCTCCTTAGGCAGTGGGCGCACCCTCGGCTCGCCCGAAGCCCAGCTTGGGCAAACTTTGTCGTGCAGCGACCTCGGGCAAATCGCCTTACCAACCGACCGTATCGCATGCGCATCTAATGCGGGGATCGCCTGACACCTTATCCTAACACGCGTGCCTCAGTCGGCAAGGTCGAAGTGACCGCAGTCACTTCGCCCCTTTACTGACCGTTCTGACAGGAAAACAACGTTATTCACCCCGTTCCGACTACAGTGCCAACCACCAGGGTAAAGCTGAGTCACGACCTCCCCCGAGTTCAGCCTCGACGCAACAGGGAGCTCCGCCTCGCCCGACCTCAGACCTCGGCCTCAGCCCCGGCCTCGGGAGGAGTCACAACCTCGCCCGACCTCAGCCTCGGCCTCAGGAGAAGTCTCCGCCTTGCCCGACCTCGACCTCGGACCGACTACGTTACAGGAGATACATCATTACCCTACCACTAGCTAGCCACCCCTTGCTACGAAGGAACAAGACCGGAGTCACATCAAACTACTCCGATAGCAGGTAATGATGGTTCCCCGCGTGCGCCCATGACGTCGATGGCTCCTAGCTCCTTATGGAAGCAAGGAAACGTCAGCAGGACCCCGGGCCGCACCGTCAGCTATGCTTCTACGGGGCTCAAGCGCCTCTCCGACAGCCACGTTAGCACGTGTACAGGGCTCAAGGCACTTCTCCGCCAGCCACGTTAGCACATAGCTACACCCCCATTGTACAGCTGGGCATCTCCTTGTATCTATAAAAGGGGATGTCTAGGGCCTTCCTAAGGGCACACACACAGGGAGCGAAGGCAGGCGAGCAGAGGCAGGCAGAGTAGGAGAGACGCGGTGGAGGCAAACTCAGATAGCTCACCTCAAGGCCAAACCCTCTCTCTCGCTCTCGCTCTCTCGCAACGCTTGTAACCCCTACTACGAGCACCCTGGTGCAAGATAATATAAGCCTCATCCTCCCGCTTGTGTTCCATCTTGCATCAACCCATCTGGGCAGGGACACGCAGCGACAAATTCACTGGTCGGTTGACGGTCCTCGCGGGTCCGAAACGTCGACAGTTGGCGTACCAGGTAGGGGCCTGCTGTGTGTTGACAAATACTTTCCCGTTGAGTTCTAGATGGGTAGCCTTCAGCAGGCTCTTCAGCCCGGGACGGTGCTCCGCTTCGGGAGTCTTGAGTTCATGTCCCGCGACGGCAGCTACGACATGGTACTCCTCCCCTCGCAGCACGGCAACAACGGCGGTCGTCGGCTCGCCCGGCGGCGGCGAACTCGATGGCGGCATCCCTCCGTGGCGGAAGAGGAACACCCGGGTTTGCCCCGCCACCCTCCTCGCCGGAGGAGGGGGAGACGGGGCAACCGTGGCCAGGCAGGAGGCGGCACCTCGTCGGCTGTCAGACCAGAGCGAGTCGACGACGTCGGCACCCCTGCGGGGGACATGTCGGGTGTTGTCCTCGCACCTGAGACAACGACGGGTGTCGCTTCCCAGCAATGTGCCAACCCCAAGCAGACTGATGAGACAGCACCCTCACGAAGGACTTGTTGGGCGTTAGCCTCGTACCTGAGATAACGGTGCATTCCGTCCCCGATGCGACTTCACCACCGTCCATCAACCAAGAGGTACCATCCGTTTTCCACCCTGTTCCCTTTAGATTCAGCTTCGATCCACCAAGCGACCCCGCTTTGGTGAGCGCTTTCGCAAGGGCATATCCTGACCTTCCAGGGTACCATATGTGGTCAACTTGGGACCGACTGACGGCTGTCTCAACCTCCAGACCCATGGGTTCCGAGGAAGAAGACGACCCCGACTTCGGTTGGGATTTCTCCGGACTTCGTGATCCCAGTGCCATGCGAGACTTCATGTCAGCATGTGACTACTGCCTCTCTGGCTGCTCCAACGATGACCACAACCTTGACGACGAGGGTTATGACCCAAGTCGTGAGTGTTTCCACATAGATCAAGGGGATCACGACGAAGACAACCACCTCGGCATGCCGGAAGATGACGCCCCTGTGTCTGCGTCTCGCGTTGAGATCCCGCGGGAGCTAGCTGTGGTCCAAGTCCCTGCGGGGGGTCAGGACACACAGCTTGAGCAACTCCGCGAGATGCAGGCCAAGCTCGACGAAGACACGGGGCGGCTTGTGCAGCTCCGACAAAACATCGAGCAGGAATGGGCAGGCCGGGCACTCGCCGGAGGAGCGCGTCATCGGGCCCGGGACGTCCAGCGACGTATCGTTGATGATGCCAGGGCAGGGCTGCCCCCGGCCTTCAGTGGGGCCGGCCAGAACCTAGCTGCAGCAGCGATGCTACTTCGAACAATGCCGGAGCCATCCACCACCGAGGGGCGGCGTATCCAGGGCGAACTCAAGGATCTCCTGGAAGATGTCGCAGTCCGACGAGCCGAGAGCTCTGCCTCCCGAAGGCGAGGGTGCCCCTCGGAGCATCGCGCAACGTCCTCCTGATGCATGCGGGAGGCCTCGGTCTGCACCGAGCGCACACGGGACGAGACGCCCGTAGCCCCGGATCGCCTCAGCAGCAAACAACACCGCCGCGACCGTCGAGCCCGCCTCGAGGAGAGGGTGCGCCGAGGCTACCACCCTGGGAGCGGAGGACGCTACAACAGTGAGGAGGATCAGAGCCCCTCGCCCGAACCACCAGGTCCGCGAGTCTTCAGTCGGGCCATACGACGGGCGCCGTTCCCGGCCCGGTTCCAAGCCCCGACTACCATCACCAAGTACTCAGGGGAGATAAGGCCGGAGTTGTGGCTTGCGGATTACCGGCTGGCATGCCAGTTGGGAGGGACGGACGACGACAACCTCATCATCCGCAACCTCCCCCTTTTCCTCTTTGACGCTGCCCGGGCATGGCTGGAGCATCTGCCTACTGCGCAGATCTCCGACTGGGACGACCTGGTCAAGGCCTTCGCTGGAAATTTCCAAGGTATGTACGTGCACCCTGGGAACTCATGGGATCTCCGGAGCTGCCGCCAGTAGCTAGGGGAATCCCTGCGAGAGTACATCCGGCGGTTTTCCAAGCAGCGCATCGAGTTGCCCAACATCACCGACTCGGACGTCATCGGGGCATTCCTCGTCGGCACCACTTGCCGAGACCTGGTGAGCAAACTAGGACGCAAGACTCCCACCAAGGCAAGCGAATTGATGGACATCGCCACCAAGTTCACCTCTAGTCAGGAGGCGGTCGAAGCCATCTTTCGGAAGGACAAGCAGCCTCAGGGAAGAAAGAAGGAAGACGCCCCCGAGGCGTTCGTCCAGCGTGGCACGAAGAAGAAGGCTAAGAAGAAGGCGCAAGCAAAACGTGACACCGTTGACGCGGATCTCGTCGCTGCTGCCGAGCACAGGAACCCTCGGAAACCTCCCGGAGGGGCCAACATGTTCGACAAGATGCTCAAGGAGTCGTGCCCCTATCACAGGGGTCCCGTCAAGCACACCCTTGAGGAGTGCGACATGCTCCGGCGTTACTTCAACAAGGCTGGACCCTCGGAAGAAGGTGGCAAAGACCAAGGCAACAACAAGAAGGGGGCGACAAGGATGAGGAGTTCCCGGAGGTCCACAAGTGCTCCATGATCTACGGCGGACAGGTAGCGAACGCCTCGGCTCAGCACCACAAGCAGGAGCGCCGGGAGGTCTGCTCGGTGAAGGTAGCGGCGCTGGTCTACCTAGACTGGTCGGACAAGCCCATCACCTTCGACCAAGGCGACCACCCTGACTACGTACCGAGCCCGGGAAGGTACCCGCTCGTTGTCGACCCTGTCATCGGCAACGCTAGGCTAACCAAGGTCCTCATGGACGGAGGCAGCAGCCTCAACATCATCTACGCCAAGACCCTAGGGCTCTTGGGGATCGATCTGTCCATGATCCGGGCCGGTGCAGCGCCTTTTCACGGGATCGTCCCCGGTAAGCGCGTCCTGCCCCTTGGGCAATTTGATTTTCCCGTCTGCTTCGGAACCCCCTCCAACTTCCGAAAGGAAACCCTCACCTTCGAGGTGGTTGGGTTCCGAGGGACCTACCACGTGGTGCTGGGAAGACCGTGCTACGCCAAGTTCATGGCCATCCCCAAGTACACGTACCTTAAGCTCAAGATGCCAGGCCCCAACGGAACCATCACCGTCGGATCCACGTACCGCCACGCTTACGAGTGCGACGTGGAATGCGTGGAGTACGTTGAGGCCATCGCCGAGTCCGAGGCCCTCATCGTCGACCTGGATTGCCTCTCCAAGGAGGCGCCTGATGCGAAGCGCCACGCCGACAACTTCAAACCGGCCGAGGCAGTTAAGACCGTCGCCCTCGACCCCAGCAACGACGCCGGTAAGAAAGTCAGGGTCGGCTCCGAGCTCGACCCCAAACAAGAAGCAGTGCTCGTCGACTTTCTCTGCGCAAACGCCGAAATTTTTGCGTGGAGTCCCTCGAACATGCCAGGCATACCGAGGGATGTCGCCGAGCACTCGCTGGACATCCGAGCCGGTGCCCGACCCGTGAAGCAGCACCTGCGCCGTTTTGATGAAGAAAAGCGCAGGGCCATAGGCGAGGAGGTCCACAAGCTGATGGCTGTAGGGTTCATCAAAGAGGTATTCCATCCAGAATGGTTAGCTAACCCTGTGCTTGTAAAGAAAAAAGGTGGGGAATGGAGGATGTGCGTAGATTACACTGGTTTAAACAAAGCATGTCCAAAGGTTCCCTACCCTCTGCCTCGCATCGATCAAATTGTGGACTCCACTGTTGGGTGCGAAACCCTGTCATTCCTCGACGCCTATTCAGGCTATCACCAAATCAAGATGAAAGCATCCGACCAGCTCACGACTTCTTTCATCACACCCTTTGGCATGTATTGTTATACTACTATGCCATTTGGCTTGAGGAATGCAGGTGCAACCTACCAAAGGTGCATGAACCATGTGTTCGGAGAGCACATCGGCAGAACGGTCGAGGCTTACGTCGATGACATCGTTGTCAAGACAAGAAAAGCCTCCGGCCTCCTCTCCGGCCTCGAAGTGACTTTCGGGTGCCTGCGTGCAAAGGGCGTGAAACTCAATCACGAGAAGTGTGTCTTCGGAGTCCCCCGAGGCATGCTCCTAGGGTTCATCGTCTCCGAGCGAGGCATCGAGGCCAACCTAGAGAAAATCGGGGCCATCACCAACATGGGACCCATCAAGGATTTAAAAGGAGTACAAAGGGTCATGGGATGCCTTGTGGCTCTGAGCCGCTTCATCTCGCGCCTTGGCGAGAAAGGATTGACCTTGTACCGCCTCTTAAGGAAGGCCGAGCGCTTCACTTGGACCCCCGAGGCTGAAGAAGCCCTCGGAAACTTAAAGGCACTCCTTACTAATGCGCCCATCTTGGTGCCCCCGCTGCGGGAGAAGCCCTCTTGATCTACGTAGCCGCAACCACTCAAGTGGTCAGCGCCGCGATCGTAGTCGAGACACGAGAAGAAGGGCATGCACTGCATCAAGAGGCCGGTCTATTTCATCAGCGAGGTGCTTTCCGAGACCAAGATCCGCTACCCACAAATCCAGAAGCTACTGTACGCAGTAATTCGAACACGGCGAAAGTTGCGACACTACTTCGAGTCTCATCCGGTGACTGTGGTGTCATCCTTCCCCCTGGGAGAGATCATCCAGTGCCGAGAGGCCTCGGGTAGGATAGCAAAATGGGCAGTGGAACTCATGGGTGAAACACTTTCATTCGCTCCTCGGAAGGCCATAAAATCTCAAGTCTTGGCAGACTTCTGGCTGAATGGGTCGACACCCAATTGCCGACAGCTCCAATTGAAGCGTCCCGATCCTTTGGGACTCAAATGTGATACAATTACTAGTCCTAGGAGGCTAGTAACCACATTCCTTACTTCAAATAGTTACAGAGTCTGAGTAATGTTATTACAATACCGGGGGTACAAGCTCGAGAGTGAGCCGAAATTTATAAAACGCAGTGGAAGATAAATTAGCCCAGGCCACAGGTAGAACTGGGTGAAGACACAGCCCCTTCAATCAAGCATAGCAGAAAAGAAGTCTTCAGCTGCTGAAAAACATAAATAAATCTGGGTGAATACACTAGGTATTCCGCAAGCCCACCCGGCTCCCGTAAGGAGAAAGTGACCTATATTGTACATGCTTCATATGGTGGAGTTGAAGTCACTCTTCCTTTTTCTCAGAGAGAGGCAGTACTTGTTGTTAGGGTTTCCCGAAATAATAGAAATGACACTTGCTTAACCACCACTGAGCTTCCCGCTCCCGTGGCACCATTTTCTTTCTAGAGACACACACATATTTCCTTGTTCCCGGTTGTCGTAGAAACACTAATTGTCATACCACACCAGATTCGTCCATACCAGTGGACACGGACTATTCGAATAGGTTTAAACTCTGCGCATAGGGGTACACTTTACCCACTAGTCCGGCTCTGCGATCTCACGGCCAATGAGATCCGATTCCGAATCTCTTTCCTTCCTTGCACGTCCTAACCTTAACGGTTATACCGGAAGGAGTCAGGCCACCGCCATGTCCAAACCGGACAAATCATTCCCCCTCCTTATCCTCCCGGTGCTCCCCAGCCTTCATAACCCTAGGGTTGGACCGTACGAGTTCAGATCGAGTGGCTGCCCACACAGCCTCGAGTGGTTGTACTTTTTATGAGTACATGTAGTGAAAGATGACAAACTGGTCCTTATACGAGAGGACAATCCTTCTGCTCATGCCTAAACCAGCTGAGCCATCACCTTAGGCCCTCCCCTAAACCCGGGAGTCCCTGATTATCCTACTCACCAGGTGATGAGGGTGAATACCCTTCATCGCACACTTTTTGGAAACATGTTACTCACACCCTTTTACTTATCCCATATCTTGTAATCAAATGTATTAGTTAATGCGGGCTCTCTCATGCTCACCATGCAAATTGATTCCATCCCATAATCCAGGCTTAGGTAGTGGTAGAGAGAAATAGGTAAATTATGCATCAAGGGAAGGATAGACTTGCCTTCGTCGAAGCTTTCCTGGCACAAAAGGTTTATCTCAGAGGGGTCGGGTTCTGCCCTTCTTCCGGAGCTACAAATTCCGGAGGATCGGATCCCTCTTCCGCTAACAAACACAGATAATAACAATACATCAATCATGGTGACTTTAGTGGGGCGTGCCATTTCTTATATCTTATTATTTTTGTGCCCTAATAATTTATTTGAACTCTTTTTGGTACATAAAATATTAGCATATAATTCTATATCTGAAAAATGGGAAAATGAGAAAAGAAAAAAGAAAGGGTTTCCTGCCTTGCTGGGCCGGGGGGGATTTTGGCCCACCCGGAAGCGAGCGCGCGCGCGGGCGCGGCTGGCGGCCCAGTTGGCCCAACAGCGAGGGGACGGCGGGGGACGGCGCTGTGGTGCGGGGCCCACATGCTAGCAAGGGGGAGGGGGCTTAACGGCGTGGGCGGTAACGGAGGGACGGGAGGTCGACCGGAGTTCGACCGCCGGTGGAATCCCGCGGCGGTTCTCCGCTGTGGGTCCGGTTCTGCGGCGGGGAGGCGATGGCGAGGCACGGGCGGGGGCAGGGGATCACTGGGGTGGGGTCAATTTGACCGGTGGGGGCATAGGGCGGCCGGTCCGCGGCGCGGTGGCGGGTGCTCACGGCGGTGAGGTCGCCGGTGAGGCTGTCGGGTGCAATAGGAGGTGGGGAGGGGTGCCCTATGACCGTGAGCGTGTGGCGGAGCTTCGCGCACTGGTTAATTCGACTGAAATTCACTTGGGAGGGGAGAACGGAGCTCACCGGAGTGATGGGGAAGACACGGCGGCGCTGGCTCGATTGGCTCGGGGAGGAGTGGAGGAGATGGCCGGAGCTGGTGTGGAAGGAACGGAGCTCGGGTGGTCCCTTTTATAGGCGCCCGGGAGAGGGAGAGGGATGGAGGGGACGGCGAGCGCCGACGAGCTCGCCATGATGGCGGGAATGGAGCAAACGGCGATTGGGACGGCTTGGGCAGGCGAGGGGTGAGGGGACGGCTCGGGTACAGTGGCGGGGTGGTCGCTAAGGCTGGTGCGAGCCTTAATGGCGAGGCGACGGGGCGTGAGGCGATCGGCAGCGAACGCACCGGTGAGGCATGGGCGGGACGACGATGCTGACAGGCGGGCCCGGGCTGCCAGTGGGAGAGCGGCACGAGAGGGAGAGAGTGGAGTCGCTGACCGGTGGGGCCAGTCTGTCAGGGGTGGCGCGGGCGCGCGCGGCTGGGCCGCTTGGGCCGTGGGAGAGGGGGAAGCACGGGCGCGGCGCGGGTTGGGCCAGAATGGGCCCAGCCGAGGGGGAAGGGTTTTCTTTTTCCTGTTTTCTATTTCCTTTTTTCCTTTTTCTATTTTTGTATCTTTTTATTTCCTTTTCCTTTTGAATCAACAATTTGCTAAAAAAATCTTGAGTGATGAAATAGTCTATGTGAGGTGCTCCTAACATTTCAAGTGTATGCACATAATGAGATGACCTAAGGGTGGAGTTTAGGGAGAAAATAAAATAAGGGTGGTTTAGGAGATTAGGGTTCCAAACCTTGGGTTGAGGTTTTTGGGATGTTACACCAATCCAGGCCGAACTTTGGACCATGTACTTCGATGGGTCGCTTATGAAATCCGGAGCGGGTGCTGGCTTGCTCTTCATTTCACCCCTCGGGAAACATGTGCGCTACGTACTGCGCCTCCATTTTTCAGCGTCAAACAACGTGGCCGAGTACGAGGCCTTGGTTAATGGATTGTGCATCGCCGTCGAGCTAGAGGTTCGGCGCCTCGACGCTCGTGGCGACTCGCAGCTCGTCATTGACCAGGTCATGAAGAACTCCCACTGCCGCGATCGAAAAATGGAGGCCTATTGCGATGAAGTTCGGCGCTTGGAAGATAAGTTCCATGGGCTGGAACTCAACCATGTTGCTCGACGGTACAATGAGACCGCGGATGAGCTGGCGAAAATAGCCTCGGGGCGAACGACGGTTCCCCCGGACGTCTTCTCCAGGGACATATATCAACCATCTGTCAAACTCGACGACGCGCCCGAACCCGAGGAGACCTCGGCCGCCGAGGGAGAGGCCTTGCACGTCGAGGGAGAGCAGAATAGTGTTGCGCCAAACCAAAACTGGCAGACCCCATACCTGGAATATCTCCTCCGAGGAGAGCTGCCCCTCGACAAGGCCGAAGCTCGGCGACTGGCTCGGTGCGCCAAGTCGTTCGTTTTACTGGGTGATGAAAAAGAGTTGTACTATCGTAGCCCCTCAGGCATTCTCCAATGATGCATATCTGTCGCCCAAGGACAAGAGCTGTTACAAGAAATACACTCGAGGGCTTGCGGTCACCATGCAGCACCTCAGACCCTCGTGGGAAACGCTTTCCTACAAGGGTTCTACCGGCCAACCGCGGTGGCCGACGCCACTAGGATTGTACGCTCCTGCCGAGGGTGTCAATTCTACGCGAGACAGACGCACCTGCCCGCTCAAGCCCTACAGACAATACCTATCACTTGGTCGTTTGTTGTATGGGGTCTGGACCTCGTCGGTCCCTTGCAGAAGGCACTCGGGGGCTTCACGCACCTGCTGGTCGCCATCGACAAATTCTCCAAGTGGATCGAGGTCCGACCCTTAACCAGCATCGGGTCCGAGCAGGCGGTGGCGTTCTTCACAAATATCATCCATCGCTTTGGGGTCCCAAACTCCATCATCACCGACAATGGCACATAGTTCACTGGGAAGAAGTTCCTGGACTTCTGCGAAGACCACCACATCCGTGTGGGCTGGGCCACCGTAGCTCACCCAATGACAAATGGGCAGGTGGAACGCGCCAACGGTATGATTTTGCAGGGACTAAAACCGAGGATCTACAACGACCTCAACAAGTTTGGCAAGCGGTGGATAAAAGAACTACCCTCGGTGGTTTGGAGTCTGAGGACGACGCCGAGCCGGGCCACGGGCTTCTCGCCGTTTTTCCTAGTCTATGGGGCCGAGGCCATCTTACCCACAGACTTGGAATACGGTTCCCCGAGGACAAAGGCTTACGACGACCAAAGCAACCAGACCAGCCGAGAGGATTCATTGGACCAGCTGGAAGAGGCTCGGGACGTGGCCTTACTACACTCGGCGCGGTATCAGCAGTCTCTGCGACGCTACCACGCCCGAAGAGTTCGGCCCCGAGACTTCCAAGTGAGAGACTTGGTACTTCGGCTGCGACAAGACGCCCGAGGGCGCCACAAGCTTACTCCTCCCTGGGAAGGGTCATTCATCATCGCCAAGATTTTGAAGCCCGGGACATACAAGCTGGCCAACGATCGAGGCGAGGTCTACAGCAACGCTTGGAACATCCAATAGCTACGTCGCTTCTACCCTTAAAATGTTTCAAGTCGTTCATGTATCTCGCTTTCTTTACATACATAAATAAAGTCTAACCATCAAGGAAGGATCAGCCTTGCCTCGGCAAAGCCCGACCCTCCCTCGGGGGCTAGAAGGGGGAACCCCTTCTGCGTCAAAATTTTCCTCGGAAAAGTTTTCTACCGAAACGACTCTCGTGCCTTTCGACTGCGTCGATAACGAAATCCTAATGACGAGCGAGAGAGACCTTGAACGGCAAGGCCGACCGAGTCGAGGGACTCCTACGCCTCCGGGATACGGATACCTCACTCATCACCTTCCACGAAAGGTAGCTCACGCTCGGATAAGTGATTCTGCTACCGAACAAGTCCTAACGCTCGAAAACTTTTCTACCAAAACGACTTTCGTGTTTTTCGACTATATCGATAACGGAATCCTAAAAACGACGAGAGGAACCTTAAACGGCAAGGCCGACTGAGCCGAGGGACTCCTACGCCTCTGGGATACGGATACCTCACTCATCACCTATCGCGAAAAGTAACTCACGCTCGGATAAGTGATTCTGCTACCGAACAAGTCCTAACGCGCGAAACAAGAGGAAAGAAAACACAGCTTTATAATTCGACAATAAAAATGTTGAGGCCTCAGCGGTCGCAAAATACATACGCATACTTAAAACAATTTGTTCCTGCAGGCTCAGACATCGGCAGGGGGAGAAGCAGCACCCGTCGGGCTCGGGGCCCGTTACTGATCAGGGGTTCGAAGGCTGGCCCCTCGGAAGGGTTCGACAGCCGCCCCAGAGCACGCAGAGTCAGGGATGACCCTGGGTACGTCCGTTACATGGCCGAGGCTCGGGCTACGCTCCTGAGGTACCCTAGGACATTTCCGAGACTAGCGGGAATGATTTGTAATGGAATCCAACTGGAGGGAGGCACCGAGCCCTCGGACCCTATCGAATGGGTCCGGGTCCAGCAAATCACCTGTAGGTACTTTTGGAGCGCGCCTCTGGGCCACTAGCCGACCCTTATCGAACGGGGCTCGGGCGTCCACTCGAATCACTCGTTAGCAACTCACTGGAAACACCATGTTCGGTGCCCCCCCGAGGGTAACATGGCGCTTTCCCCCCCCCCCCCCCCTTCCTCCTCGTGGAGAGGCCACGAAGGGGCATACAATAAAAGTCGAGACGGTCCTTGATCGTCCTCTCGCTCCGTGCAGAGGCTCGGGGGCTGCCCTCGCACCAGGCTACGGCCAAACTGTTGACCACGTCAACAAACCAGCTTAAAAACTCGGAGCCTGACCGTGCACCCGGGCTATGACCAGGCCACATGAGGGAACAACAAGGCTGACCGAGGCATCACAGAAAGAATTAAGGCCTCAGAGGAGTCAAACCACTCCTCCGAGGCCTCGGGGGCTACACCCGACGGGTGCGCTCGCGCGCACCCGTCGGAACGGAACATAACCGAGAAAGGCTGGTCCCCTTGCAAGAAATCCGGCAGAACCTCCAAGCGAGTACCTACACTCCCTTTGAGGCTCGGGGGCTACTGTCGGGTACCGTAATCAGGGGTACCCCCAATGCTCCTTAACCTGGCTGGAAAACATCTTCAGAACAAACCGCAAAAACTGATAAGCACGATTCAAGTCAGGGCCTCGTCTACCAAGGGACGCGACCTCATCCGAGCCTAGCCTCGGCCTCGGGCGGGAACAATAGTCCCGGACGGATTCACGCCTCGCCCGAGGGCCTCCTCAGGCAGTGGGCGCACCCTCGGCTCGCCCGAAGCCCAGCTTGGGCAAACTTTGTCGTGCAGCGACCTCGGCCAAATCGCCTTACCAACCGACCGTATCGCATGCGCATTTAATGCGGGGATCACCTGACACATTATCCTGACACGTGTGCCTCAGTCGGCAAGGTCGAAGTGACCGCAGTCACTTCGCCCCTTTATTGATTGTTCTGACAGAAAAACAGCGCTATTCACCCTGTTCCGACTACTGTGCCAACCACCAGGGTAAAGCTGAGTCACGACCTTCCCCGAGTTCAGCCTCAGGCGCAACAGGGAGCTCCGCCTCGCCCGACCTCAGGCCTCGGCCTCAGCCCCAGCCTCAGGAGGAGTCACAACCTCGCCCGACCTCAGCCTCGGCCTCAGGAGAAGTCTCCACCTCGCCCGACCTCGACCTCGGACCGACTACACTACAAGAGATACATCATTACCCTACCACTAGCTAGCCACCCCTTGCTACGAAGGAACAAGACCGGAGTCACATCAAACTACTCCGATAGCAGGTAATGATGGTTCCCCGCGTGCGCCCATGACGTCGATGGCTCTCAGCTCCTTACAGAAGCAAGGAAACGTCAGCAGGACCCGGGCCGCACCGTCAGCTATGCTTCTACGGGGCTCAAGTGCCTCTCCAACGGCGACGTTAGCACGTGTACAGGGCTCAAGGCACTTCTCCGCCAGCCACGTTAGCACATAGCTACACCCCTATTGTACAGCTGGGCATCTCCTTGTATCTATAAAAGGGGATGTCCAAGGCCTTCCTAAGGGCACGCACACAGGGAGAGAAGGCAGACGAGCAGAGACAGGCAGAGTAGGAGAGACGCGGTGGAGGCAAACTCAGACAGCTCACCTCAAGGCCAAACCCTCCCTCTCTCTCTCTCTCTCTCTCGCTCTCGCTCTCTTGCAACGCTTGTAACCCCTACTACGAGCACCCCAGTGCAAGATAATATAAGCCTCATCCTCCCACTTGTGTTCCATTTTGCACCAACACATCTGGGCAGGGACACGCAGCGACAAATTCACTAGTCGGTTGACGGTCCTCGCGGGTCCAAAACACTGACAGTCTCCTTCTTGGCGTGTTCTGTCAACATCACTTCAAGTTGTTAGACTCTGATGAAGCACCAGGCTCTGATACTAATTGAAAGTAGCCTAGAGGGGGTGAATAGATGAAACCTGAAATTTACAAACTTTACACACGCACTACGCTCGGGGTTAGTGTTAGAAATAATTCAGAGTGCAGAATATAGGTCTCCTTGCCATGCGTTGCTCAATCAATGCGGATAACTTTAGGATCCAACTCAAAAAAATATGAGCAAGGGCACTTTAGCGAGAGAGGAGAGGAGATAAACAAATCGAATGGAGATCAACACAAATGAACATGGCGATTTGTTTACCGAGGTTCGATTCCAAAGAACCTAGTCCCCGTTGAGGAGGCCACAAAGGTCGGGTCTATTCCAACCCTTTCCCTCTCTCATTCGGTCACTTAGACCGGTCGAATGCTTCTCCTTAATCATAGGTCACTAAGACCCCGCAAGGATCACCACACACTAGGTGTCTCTTGCTAGCTTTACAAAGCACGTAGAAAGATTAGAGTGAGAAGAAGAGATCACTCTAAGCAACAAGAGCAACAAAAGAAACACAAATGATCCTCTCTCAAGTCTCTAAGCAATTGAGTTGATTTTGGAGCTTGGAGGGAATTGAATGCTTTGATTGTGTCTTTGGAATGTTTGCCTTTGCTCTGGTATTGAATGTGGAGTTCTAAAAACTTGAATGACTTGAATGGAGGTGGTTGGGGGTATTTATAGCCTCCAACCGCTTCCTAGCTGTTGGCTGAGTTTGATGTTGATGGGCACACCGAACAGTCCGGTGGTGCACCAAACATGGCACTGTTCACTATCCAGTGTGTGCCACGTCAGCCGACCGTTGGGGTTTGGAGCGGTTGACCGTTGAAGTCATTTGTCCTCTTGCAGCACCGAACAGTCCGGTGGCACACCGGATAGTCCGGTGCGTTCTGACTTTGCAGATCTGACTTCTGACTTCTGCTCTGACCATTGTTCATCGTAGTCGATCACTAGGCACAGTTGACCGTTGCTCCGTTGGCTCACCGTACAGTTCGGTTAATTATAGCAGAGTGGCTCTGAGAATAACCCAAGAGCGGCCAGTTCGCGAGGTGCCTTGGCCTGGGCACCGGATAGTGTTCGGTGCACCACTGGCTGCACCAATACTTGTCTTTGCTCCAAACTTTGTAGAGTTCCCCAACTCATTTTCTTTGTTGGTTTATGTTGAACTTTATGCACCTGAGATAAATGAAAACTAGGCAAACTAGTTTGTCCACGTGGTTTGTGATGGACGTCAAACACCAAAATCGATTATAGGAAATGTTTAAGCCCATTTCCCTTTCAACGACGACAATGCTCAGTAGGACGCCTCAGGTTCTGGCGCCTCAGGTTCGAGGAATGTCTACTTGCGAGGTCCCGCGAGTCTCCCTCAGCGACCCATACTTCATGACAAGCAACCACTGATTCGACTCGATGGGGAGAGGCATGTAACTTTAGATGTTGTCGTTGCTTTTTCATATTATGTGTTCAAATTCATAATATAAACTAATACTTTTTTATCACTTGGACATGTCTTGGAAGGTTTTGGAGAATGCAGGGGGTCACGGTCGCAATCTCAATGGCATCCTCGGCATTTTGTGCAGGGAACACTTCCCTAGACTTGTTGAGTACGCCAGAGTGACAGGCCCATCCTACACCTTCGACAACTATATTGTCGCCCCCAATGCAGTAGATTAGGACGGTAGGGAATTCAACACCAAGGCGAAGCGAGTGAAGCAAGAGCTGTGGGTAAGTCTTCCTCGTCCTATATTGGTAGATATGTTGCATTCATTGCACATTCTTGAAATAATGTATGAATACATTGTCTTTGCATGCATGATTTCTTCATATGTGAGGCTGGATACGAGGCCAGCACGAATGTCATGGCTACCACGAACTGTAAGGAGCTCGTCGTGGACATGCACTACGAGGCGCGAATCTAGGCCATCGTCACTTACCATGGCTCCGTCCTTGGGGAGAAGGTGACCATTGACCAAGCAGGACGCACGAACCATGTCCTTAACTCGGGACCAGTACTTGCACGTAAATACAGAACTTTAATATTCGTATTAAATTTGCTTAATTTTATCTTATGATATGTCGTGTACTTCTTTTTTGTAGATGATTTCTTATTGTTGCGACGTGAATCCTCGGTGCTGGGAGCCGATGGTGGAGAGGTGGTGCTCGCCTGAGT
Source organism: Zea mays (assembly GCF_902167145.1). NCBI lineage: Eukaryota > Viridiplantae > Streptophyta > Magnoliopsida > Poales > Poaceae > Zea > Zea mays. The sequence goes on along the minus strand of NC_050098.1, from coordinate 27,745,901 downwards.
AGGATGAGGCGCACAACGCTAGCCAGGAACGATGTCTGATGATGTAAGGTCCCTCCCAACACCAAGGCAGCCACAACCTCGTCAAATATGCAGAAGCATGGGTACATAGTCTTTTTTATTTAGGTATATAACATTTGATGGGCATGATTTCTAACTGTCTCATTGGTTTTCTTGCAGTCGGTGTCACATGGTGGTCATTCTTGCTCCATCTTCTTTGTGTATGCTATGGACCATAAGGGCAGGGACGGAGCCAGGAAAAAGTTTAGGAGGGGCTGAACTAAATTGTTGCAGTATAAAATCTCATTCTACATTATATTGTATACATTTTAGATTAGGGGAGGTTGTAGTGGGGCTCCATGGGATCCGAAGCGGTAGGGGGGCTCAAGCCTCGCCCGCCCCACCACTGGATCTGTCCCTGCATAAGGGCAAGGCGACGTCCGACGTCACCTACAACCTGGAGGATGGGCCCAAGGCGTATAGCAACACTGTCGTCTACAGCCACCTAAGTGAGTACACTGCCATGTCATAGGAGGTCCATGGGCTAGATTACGATCCGAGGACCGAGGACATCGATGAAGATGTCCTCATGAGGGTCGGAGGAGGCAAGAGGTATGGACGGTACTAGATTGCTAACAGGGCAATCGACTCATCGTCCACTCCCACTCTGTCTCAGGTGCGAGAAAGGAGCACGAGCATGAGCCCAGCCATACGACATCGGTAGGACAACTCACATCATCGGATACAGTAACTCCAGGTTAGTGCTTCTGTAACTCGTCATTCCTTGAATTATATACCTTCTCTTTGAGTTATTATAATATTAGGGTGAAATATTATAGGCCCAGCTAGAAGAAGAGAGGAGGGAACAAATGGTGATGGAGGCGAGGATGAGGGCGGAGCGGGTGGCTCGCTTGGCAGATCAACAGAGGATGGCGGAGATGTTCTGGTACATGCAGAGCCTTAGCGCCGCACAAGGTTTTGCTCCCCCACCTCCGTTGTTCCCTCCAGCCGACCCTGCTCCGTTCCATTCTCCTGTGAGTAGCAAAATCTAGTCCTGCATGATATATATTCATCTGATATAACACATGCAATCTCTTCTCTATACAGGGACAATCTGCGGCATCCAACAATCCTCATGGATCGCCTAACCCATCGCGAACTAGTCCAGCCGCAACCTCAATGATGTTCTTCTAAACATAGTTGTGAGACATGTTTATGACATATATTTGATGTTTGTGAACTTATTTATGAGAGTACTTGTTAGTGTTGTGAACTATTTTATGGTACTTGTGACTTTGTGATCTTTGTTATATATGTCGTGTGTTTGATGTATGTGATGATTATGTGATACATGTGATGTATATGTGATGATTATGTGTTATATATTTTGTTTGTTTGGATGGAATAACAAAAACAAATAAAAAGGGGTATTCTGATCACTTTGCCGAGTGTAACACTCGACAAAGAAGACACACCTGGGAACCGGTAAAGCTTCTTTGCCGAGTGTTATTGCCGAGGCACACAACAAACAAGTCATCTTTGCCGAGTGTCACCTAATACACTCGGCAAAGGAACTAGCAAAGGGACTCACTTGTGCTCCTGTTGCCCAGAGCTAGTCCAGCTGGCACTCGGTAAAGACGGAGCCTTTGCCGAGTGCCTCCTAATACACTCGGCAAAAGAACTGGCAAGGGGCCCACTGAGGCTTCTTTGCCGAGGGTCGGTACATAAGACACTCGGCAAAAAGGTAGCCTTTACCGAGTGTCTCAGTGGCACTCGATAAAGTCTTCGTCACTGTCACCTGACGCCGCGACGATGACTTTTCTTTGCCGAGAGTGCCCGACAAAAAGCACTCGGTAAATAAACTGTTGCCGATGTACAGTTCATCGAGACTTTTTTGCCGAGTATCATACTCGGCAAAGTTTTTGTCGAGTGTTTTGGGCACTCGACAAAGCAGTTGTGTCCGGTAGTGTTAGTGCGCTGCCCTATAATCTAAATTTAGAGCTTTACCGTTGAATCAGTATTTTATTAGTGTCCTAAATTATATAAAATAATTTATTTTAAATTATAAGACATTTTTATTGATCATATTATTGAAGATGTTCTTATATATATTGTTTCTTTAATTATATTTATGATTTAAGAACTCAGAATTGTATTATATCGTTTTTTAGCGGTCCTCGTTACATAGAAAATCAATCCAGTTGCCCTCATCTGGCCTACGTTTTGTCGAGTTTCACGAGGCCGCGGATGCCGACTAGCGACTAGACTCGTATGGAAATGGAATGGGCCGTCAAGGTTGCGATGGACGCTTCTGTGTTGGACCTTTGGTCCACAACGGGCCTAAAGGTCAAAATGCTAACCAGCTCGCTTTATTCACTGCTAGAACATTAAATCACACTAAAACGCTTGGCAGACATTACTCACAGGTCACAAGGGCACGCTGCGTCCGTCTCGCGGTCTCGCCGATATTCCACGACCACGAACACTTCTTCGTTGTTTAGATTGGAGTATATTAAAATTAATTGTGATGAATTTTAATTTGTTATTAATATATACTGATTTAAAATCACCCGATCCACATGGATTAACGGTAAAACGAACAAGTCTTAAAGGTGTCGTTTGTCTGTTTAGTTCGTATATTTATAACATGGTGAATAACAGATAATGTTAAATTATATTTATTTAAGTCTAACTGTAATCAAATAGCACCATAGGAATTGATACTGACCTATTCAAATTTATTGTCGCAGCTACTCAAATGTGAATCATTACCATTACCATTTACGCCACATTTCATGAACTAAACGGCACCAAAGTTCACACCCGATGACCCGAAGAGTAAAAAAAATGCATGGAATCGACTGCAAGATAGTGTTTGTGTTGACGCTTTTTCGGAGCGCCAATCACTCAAGAAGAACCGGCGGCGGTGCCCTCTGCACAGGGGCGGACGGTCCGCGCGCAGGGGCCGGACGGTCCGCGGCCTGGTGCGAGGCGGCGGCGCTCTCTGGTCAGACGCGGACGGTCTGTGGCATAGGGTCGGACGGTCCGCGACCTGGTGCAGGAGCTCGGGTTCCCTGCCTGACGACCGGACGGTCCGCGCCCTAGGGCCGGACGGTCCGCGCGTGCGTAGGGGCGGCAGTAGATCGCCGACGGCGCCTGGATCTCGCTCCCGGGAGGGACCCCGTCGGGGAGGAGAGATCCTAGGAGTTGTCTAGGCTCGGGCAGGCCGACCTAGACTCCTCTAATCGACGTAGAGTCGAGGAGAGGCGGAGAATTTGGGGATTGGAATACTAAACTAGGGCTAAACTAGAACTAGACTAGAACTACTCCTAATGCATAAGGTAAAAACGAGTAATAGACTTGATTTGTTCGATTGTTGGGGGGTTCAATCGGCCGTAGCCCTTCATCTATATAAAGGGGGAGGTCTGGATCCGCTTCCAACTGATTTCCGAGTTAATCCCGCGGTTTTAGGTAACAAATCCCGCGAGAAACTAGGAACCCTAACTGACTCTGCGCACGCGCGGACCGTCCGCGCCACCACCGCGGACGGTCCGGACCGCGGACCATCCGGCCTCCGGGCCGGACCGTCCGCACGGTCATTTTGGGTTCGAACATATGCCCCCCTGCCTTTTGGTGAAGGTTGACGAACCAAAAGCATATGAACTAAACCTGATGTAAGTCACCGGCTTTTCGATATGGAGATTATTCAATAAAGCACCAATATAAAGGCCGTTTCGGATTGTATCTTTCTCGGCCATGACCATTTGATCAATGGATCAAAAGGAATAGAATGGAGGTGCCCCCCAGTCTGGATAGACGAAGGGATTATACATGTACCATGGATTCATCATCGTGCCATTCCATATTTGAACAGGATAATATACCGACGATGAGTAAATAGGTGGAAAGTACCCTGGTCTCATAGAATGAATAGGCGATGTTTGTTGTGTCGCCTTTTGGGCCGTTTTGTTTAACCGTTTTGTTTTAGCAGGTGGCCAGGGTTTCTTTGTTGACCGATCACGTGGAACAGTCTTTTTGCTAGCATTTTTGGAGAGCAACTGATCAAAAGTAGGATCAGCTTTGATCAGCCGATTATATGTGCTTTGACCTTGCGTCTTTTTTCTTGCTTTATGTAGAGGTTGACGCCTTTGGTCATAGGGGGACTGTCCGGCTGAGTTAGCCGGACCGTTTGTCTGAGCACCGGATCGTCCGCACGTAGGTGCCGGACCATCTACGATGTTCGGGCTAGGCTGATGTGTTTGGTTCATTAACTGTGCCTGCCCCCCAGTGTCTTCGGACTTTTTAGCCTTCTCGTCCGAAGCCTTTCGAGCAATCTCCTTTTGTGATATATCTGACATGCGGGGATCGCCAATGACGATACCCTTGCCTTTGCCTTTATCGGCCATTTCGGGCCGAACCAAGACCTTTTTGCATGTGAGTTCTATTGTATTAACAGGAAAGGGTTGTGTGTCTACTTGCATCTCCTGAAAAGCCAATCGACCCTCATTTATGGCCGATTGTATCTGTCGACGAAAAACATTACAATCATTGGTGGCATGAGAAAAGGAATTATGCCACTTACAATAAGCACGCCTCTTTAATTCATCAGGAGGAGGAATAGTATGAGTTAATTTAATGTTGCCGTTTTTCAGTAACTCGTCAAATATTTTATCGCATTTGGCAACATTAAACGTAAACTTAACTCCTTCTTGTCGATTCCTTCGAATCGACTGTAAAGCAGAACATGGTGAAGGTTTAGCCTGCCCTGGCCAAACCAGTTCGGCGGTGTATACATCCGTGGATTCATCGTCCGAGTTATCGTATCCCACTAGATGCATCTTATGGCCAGCCGATTTTGATGTTTCCTTACTTCGGCTTTCACATGTCATAGCCCGCTGGTGCAAGTGCACTAGCGAAAAGAATTGAGTGTCATCTAATTTTTATTTTAAGTAGGGTCGCAACCCATTGAAAGCTAGCCCTGTTAGTTGTTTTTCCGCGACATGAATCTGAAAGCATCGGTTTCTAGTGTCCCGGAATCTCCGGATATAGTCATTAACCGATTCTTCAGGCCCCTGTCGGACTGAAGCTAAGTCAGCCAATTCTAACTCATGTTCTCCTGAGAAGAAGTGCTCATGAAATTTCTGCTCTAATTCTTCCCAAGAGTTAATAGAATTTGGTGGCAAAGCAGCGTACCATGCAAATGCAGTATCAGTAAGGGACAACGAGAATAAACGAACACGGTAGGCTTCCCCATCAGCCAATTCTCCCAAGTGTGCTATGAATTGGCTTATATGTTCGTGTGTGCTTTTCCCACTTTCACCAGAAAACTTAGAGAAGTCTGGTATTCTAGTTCCCTGTGGGTATGGCACGGTGTCGAATCGGTGGCTATAAGGCTTCCGATACGATTGCCCTGTACCTGACACACTAACACCGAGTTTGTCCCTGAACATCCCGGCTACCTCGTCTCTGACCCTCTCTGCCATGTCTGGCGACCATCCATTGAGTTTGTGGGTGGAGATTTCAGGTTGCCTGACATTACTCTGTCGGCTTTCCTCCCAGGTATGTTTGAGGTGTGTGTTAGGTGTCCTATTAATGTCACCAGCTCCTGCCCTATACCCCTCAGGCTCTCTTGTGGCCGAATAGTATTCAGCCCTATGTCCATGAGGTGGTATGGCATGATTATAATGTGTTGCTGGTGGGGCACCATAATGTTGTTGCGATGAATGTGGGAACTGTGCGTATTGCGCAGCTCTCGGCTCTGCGTATGCATATCCGGACGGTCCGGCGTAAGAGGCCGAATGGTCCGCGACCTGGCCAAATGGTCTGAAGGTATATCCAGATTGTCCAGCCGTATATGGTGCTACGTGGGTAGTCTCGTACCCAGACCGTCTGTCGTAAAGAACTGGACGGTCCGCGATCGGGCCGAATGGTCCAGGGCTGTACCCGGATGGATCGGCCATATATGGCGTGACTTGGGCAGTCTGCGCATGGACCCGTGTAGAGTCGGATGGTCCAGCGTAATACGTCGGCCGGTTCATGCCATATCCGGACGGTCCGGCGTAAGATGGCGGACGGTCCGCAACATATCCGGACGGTCCGGCGTGATGCACCGGACGGTCCGTGATGGGGCCGAAGTGTTCAGGGTTGTACCCTGATGGTCCGGCCATGTACGGTGCGACCTGAGTGTTTTGTGTGCGGGCCTGCATCTGGTCAGACGGTCCGGCGAAATACGCCGGACGGTCCGCGGTATAACCGGACTGTCTGAGATGATGTTCGGACGGTCCGGCCGCGTCCAGTACTTGTCGCGTGCCTAGTGGTTGTGGCTGTGACGGTGGCGCGAAAGCGTGCATCGGCATACCATATGATGGCTGGGTCAAGGGTGACCCATTTATAGCCGATGTGTTTGACGCGGGTGGCACTGTATTAGACTCTCGCGATGGAAAGTTAGGAGCGGCTGATTTCTCGTATGCACGTAAATGCATTTTAATAGATTCATCTACATATTGCTTTAACTGATCTCCTCGTTGATCCATGAAAGTCGTAAGAGATAGATCTGGAGTACTTACAGCGGGACCCTGAAGTGGAGGTAGGAGAGATTCCATATCAATCTCCCCTTGACGGACGATCTTCTGGTGGCGATCTACCGTGAAGTGTGACAAGTACTTGTCCGCCGCCTCCTTGCGCCGTTCGGAGAGTTTATGCAGCAGTTCCGCCTCTTCCTTGTCGCGTTGTTCGTTCCATTGCCGCATCACCTCCTTCTCATCGCGCATTACGAGGTCTTCAAAGGGCATTTGGTCATCAGCCGGGAGCGCCTCCATGGCCGGCTTGATGATGTTGGTGGTGGAGATCTTGGTGTGATCCTTAGAACCGGCCATCTATGGGCCGATTTTTAGCAGGTCTAGACACCTAATCCCCAGCGGAGTCGCCAAAAGTATGTTGACGCTTTTTCGGAGCGCCAATCACTCAAGAAGAACCGGCGGCGGTACCCTCTGCACAGGGGCGGACGGTCCGCGCGCAGGGGCCGGACGGTCCGCGGCCTGGTGCGAGGCGGCGACGCTCTCTGGTCAGACGCGGACGGTCTGCGGCACAGGGTCGGACGGTCCGCGACCTGGTGCAGGAGCTCGGGTTCCCTGCCTGACGGCCGGACGGTCCGCGCCCTAGGGCCGGACGGTCCGCGCGTGCGTAGGGGCGGCAGTAGATCGCCGACGGCGCCTGGATCTCGCTCCCGGGAGGGACCCCGTCGGGGAGGAGAGATCCTAGGAGTTGTCTAGGCTCGGGCAGGCCGACCTAGACTCCTCTAATCGACGTAGAGTCGATGAGAGGCGGAGAATTTGGGGATTGGAATACTAAACTAGGGCTAAACTAGAACTAGACTAGAACTACTCCTAATGCATAAGGTAAAAACGAGTAATAGACTTGATTTGTTCGATTGTTGGGGGTTTCAATCGGCCGTAGCCCTTCATCTATATAAAGGGGGAGGTCTGGATCCGCTTCCAACTGATTTCCGAGTTAATCCCGCGGTTTTAGGTAACAAATCCCGCGAGAAACTAGGAACCCTAACTGACTCTGCGCACGCGCGGACCGTCCGCGCCACCACCGCGGACGGTCCGGACCGCGGACCATCTGGCCTCCGGGCCGGACCGTCCGCACGGTCATTTTGGGTTCGAACAGTTTGGTTTCAAAATATGGTGGGACGGAGCCGCTCCACTCTCAATTTGTTGTTATTTAGATCGGTTCCATATAAGTCACAATGCTCTAAAAAGAAAAATTATACTTAAATGTTGAAACGTCCAACTCTCTAAAATCTCTCGGATGAAATTACTCCCTAGCATGGAGCTGCTTCATCTAACTGGCTCCGAAACTAAGGGCATGTTTGGTTTGTGGCTAAATGTGCCACACTTTGCCTAAGGTTAGTCGTTCGAATTGAATAACTAAACTTAGACAGAAAAGTTAGGAAAAGTGTGGCAATTGAGTTAACGAACCAAACATGCCCTAAACACTTCCTAAGTAAACGGGTGCAAGGAGCAGCACAGCCAATTTCCATAGAAGTTGACAGTTGAAAAATCGTTGCACAACCTTTTATCACGTCGGTCCAAGGAAAACCTTATCGTTATCCGTGTCTTCGTTGTTCGCTCTCGCCTGGTAGTCTCCCGTTCCCAAGCATCCATCATCGGTCAAGTAAGTTTGTCAATGAGTTGGAAGCTCATCCACATTTGGTTCACATCTTCTGTCCTTCTGGTGTGGACCCACCCTTCACAAAACACACGTCGTTCCTTTTTCTCGCTTTTGGACCCGTGATGCAAGACAGCATCCCTGTACACATGGAGAGCGCTCGGTTGCTTTCCAGTTCCAGGCTTCCAGCTATGACAAATCAACGTTCTTTTAACTATTTTAGAACTAGTATAATACACAGACGCTATTTATGATATGACATATCAGATTTTTGGTGATGTTGAAGAAAGAGAAATTGAGAGAAAATAAAAGTGTAGTGTCGGGTACCATAATTAGGGGTACCCCAAAGACTCTTAAACTCGGCTGGTAATCACCATCAGCGCAAACTGCAGAGGTTGATGGGTGCAATTCAGATCAAGGCTTCGTCTAATCAAGGGACGCGATCTCGCCTCGCCCGAGCCCAGCCTCGGGCGGGAACAGTAGTCCCGGACGGATTCACGCCTTGCCCGAGGGCCTCCTCAAGCAACGGGCGCTCCCTCGACTCGCCCGAAGCCCAGCTCGGGCAGGCTTCGTAGTGAAGCAACCTTGGCCAAATCGTCTCACCAACCGACCGTATCACAGGCGCATTCAATGCAAGGATCGCCTGGCGCCTTATCCTGACACGCGTACCTCAGTCGACAGGGTCGAAGTGACCGCAGTCACTTCGCCCTCCCACTGATTGACCTGACAGGAAAACAGCGCCGCTCGCCCCTCTCCGACTGTTGTGCCACCCTCCAGGGTGAGGCTGACAGCAGGTGAGTCCAGCCTCAGGCGCCACAGGAAGCTCCGCCTCGTCCGACCTTGGGCCTCGGCCTCAGGAGAAGTCTCCACCTCGCCCGACCCCAGGGCTCGGCCCCCGCCTTCGCCTTGGAAGTTGGACTCCGCCCCGCCCGACCCCAGGGCTCGGCCTCGACCTCGACCTCGGAAGATGGACTCCGCCTCGCCCGACCCTAGGGCTCGGCCTCGACCTCGACCTCGGGCGGAATCGCGTCCTCGCCCGACCCCGGCCTCGGCCTCAGGAGGACTCTCCGCCTCGCCCGACCTCGGGCTCGGATCGACCACGCCGCAGGGGGTACATCATTACCCTACCCCTAGCTAGCTCAGGCTACGGGGGAACAAGACCGGCGTCCCATCCAGGCTCGCCCCGGTAACAAGTAATGATGGCTCCCCTCGTGCGGCCATGACGACGGTGGCTCTCAGCCCCTTACAGAAGCAAGGAGATGTCAGCAAGGTACCGACAGCTATGCTCCTACAGGGCTCAAACGCTCCTCCGACGGCCACGACACCATGTACACAAGGCCCTAGCACCTCTCCGACAGCCACGTTGGCATGTACATAAGGCTCCGGCTCCTCTCTGCCGGACACGTTAGCATATTGCTACACCCCCATTGTACACCTGGACCCTCTCCTTGCATCTATAAAAGGAAGGGCCAGGGCCCTCATACGGAGGGTGGTCGTGCGGGACTCTCTCTCTCTCCCTCGCGAACGCTTGTAACCCTTACTGCAAGCGCACCCACTCTGGCGCAGGATAACACGAGGCCGCGGTTTTCCCCCTTTGTGTTCCGTCTCGCGCCAACCCATCTGGGTTGGGGCACGCAGCGACAATTTACTCGTCGGTTCAGGGACCCCCCGGGGTCGAAACGCCGACAGTTGGCGCGCCAGGTAGGGGCCTGCTGTGTGTTGACGAACAACTTCCCGTCAAGTTCCAGATGGATAGTCTCCAACAACCTCTTCAGCCCGAAACACTGCTCCATTTCGGGATTCTCGAGTTCATGTCCCTCGACGGCAGCTACGACATGGTACTCCTTCCCCCGCAGCGCGACAGCGACAACGACGACCGTCAGCCCGCCCGGCGGCGGCGAACTCGGCGACGTCTTCCCCCCATGGCGGAAGAGCAGCATCCGGGTTTGTCCCGTCGCCTTCCTTGCCGCAGGAGAAGGAGGCGGGGCAACCGTGGCCAAGCAGGAGGCGGCACCTTGTCGGCTGTCGAGCGCGACGACGTCGGCACCTCAGCGGGGGACATGTCAGGCGTTGACCTCGCGCCTGAGACGAAGACAAGCGTCATTTCCCCGCAACACGCCAACCCCAAGCGGACAGATGACGCCAACACGCTCGCAAAAGGCCTGTTGGGCGTTAGCCTCGTACCTGACGTAACGGTGCAGTCCGTCCCCGACGTGACTTTGTCACCATCCATCGATCAAGAGGTACCGTCCGTTTTCCACCCTGTGCCTTTTAGATTCATCTTCGATCCACCAAGCGATCCCGCTTCGGTGAGCGCTTTCATAAAGGCATATCCTAACCTTCCGGGGTACCATATGTGGTCAACCTGGGACCGACTGATGGCCGTCTCGACCTACGGGCCCCCGGGCTCCGAGGAAGACGACGAGCCCGACTCTGGTTGGGATTTCTCTGGGCTCGGTAATCCTAGCGCCATGCGAGACTTCATGACCGCATGTGACTACTGCCTCTCTGATTGCTCCGATTATGGCCACAGCCTTGACGACAAAGGTTGTGGCCCAAGTCGCGAATGTTTCCACGTCGATCTAGGGGGTCACAACGAAGGCAACCACCTAGGTATGCCGGAGGACGATGATCCCCCTGGGCCTGCGCCTCGCGTTGACATCCTACAGGAGCTAGCTGTGGTCCCAGTCCCTGCGGGGGGTCAGGACACACAACTCGAGCAAATCCGCGAGATGCAGGCCAAGCTCGACGAGGAAGCAGGACAACTTGTGCAGCTTCGGCAAAACATCGAGCAGGAGTGGGCAGGCCGAGCACTAGCTGGAGAAGCGCGTCATCAGGCCCAGGACATCCAACACCGTATCACTGACGATGCCAGGGCAAGGCTGCCCCCGGCTTCCAGTGGAGTCAGCCAGAACCTGGCTGCAGCGGCAATACTACTCCGAGCGATGCTGGAGCCATCCACCACCGAGGGGCGGCGTATCCAGGGAGAGCTCAAGAATCTCCTGGAGGATGCAGTGGTCCGACGGGCCGAGAGCTCTGCCTCCCGAAGGCAGGGGTACCCCCCGGAGCATCGCGCCGCGACTTCCCGATTCATGCGGGAAGCCTCGGTCCACACCGGGCGCACGCGGGATGCGACGCCTGCGGCCTCGGGTCGCCTTGGCAACGAGCACCGCCGCCACGATCGTCGAGCCCGTCTCGACGAAAAGGTGCGCCGAGGCTACCACCCCAGGCGTGGGGGACGCTACGACAGTGGGGAGGATCGAAGCCCCTCACCCGAACCACCTGGTCCGCAAGCCTTCAGCCGGGCCATACGACGGGCGCCGTTCCCAACCCGGTTCCGAGCCCCGACTACCATCACCAGGTACTCGGGGGAAACAAGGCCGGAACTATGGCTTGCGGACTACCGGCTGGCCTGCCAGCTAGGAGGAACGGATGATGACAACCTCATCATCCGCAACCTCCCCCTATTCCTCTCCGACGCCGCCCGAGCCTGGCTGGAGCATCTGCCTCCTGCGCAGATTTCCAACTATGACGATCTGGTCAAAGCCTTCGCTGGAAACTTCCAGGGCACATACGTGCGCCCTGGGAACTCCTGGGATCTCCGAAGCTGCCGCCAGCAGCTAGGGGAATCCCTGTGGGACTACATCCGGCGGTTTTCAAAGCAGCGCACCGAGCTGCCCAACATCACCGACTCGGATGTCATCGGCGCGTTCCTCGCCGGCACCACTTGCCGCGACCTGGTGAGCAAACTGGGTCGCAAGACTCCTACCAGGGCGAGCGAGTTGATGGACATCGCCACCAAGTTCGCCTCTGGTCAGGAGGCGGTCGAGGCCATCTTCCGGAAGGACAAGCAGCCTCAGGGACGCCAGCAGGAAGATGTCCCCGAGGCGTCCGCCCAGCGCGGCACGAAGAAGAAGGCCAAGAAGAAGTCGCAAGCGAAACGTGACGCCGCCAACGCAGATCTTGTCGCTGCCGCCGAGCACAGGAACCTTCGGAAGCCTCCCGAAGGGGCCAACCTGTTCGACAAGATGCTCAAGGAGTAGTGCTCCTATCAACAGGGTCTCGTCAAGCACACCCTTGAGGAATGTGTCATGCTTCAGCGCTACTTCCATAAGGCCGGGCCCCCGGCGGAAGGTGGCAAAGGCCATGACAACGACAAGAAGGAGGGCAACAAGGCAGAGGAGTTCCCCGAGGTCCACGACTGTTTCATGATCTACGGTGGGGAAGTGGCGAACGCTCGGCTCGGCACCGCAAGCAGGAGCGCCGGGAGGTCTGCTCAGTGAAGGTGGCGGCGCCAGTCTACCTAGACTGGTCCGACAAGCCCATCACCTTCGACCAAGGCGACCACCCCGACCGTGTGCCGAGCCCAGGAAAGTACCCGCTCGTTGTCGACCTCGTCATCGGCAACGTCAGGCTCACCAAGGTCCTCATGGACGGAGGCAGCAGCCTCAACATCATCTACGCCGAGACCCTCGGGCTCTTGCAGATCGATCTGTCCACAATCTGGGCCGGTGCGGCGCCCTTTCACGGGATTATCCCCGGGAAGCGCGTCCAGCCCCTTGGACAACTCGATCTGCCCGTCTGCTTCGGGACCCCCTCCAACTTCTGAAAGGAAACCCTCACGTTCGAGGTGGTCGGGTTCCGAGGAACCTACCACGCGGTGTTGGGGAGACCGTGCTACGCCAAGTTCATGGCCGTCCCCAACTACACCTACCTCAAGCTCAAGATGTCGGGCCCCAACGAGGTCATCACCGTCGGGTCCACATATCGACATGCGTACGAATGCGATGTGGAGTGTGTGGAGTACGCTGAAGCCCTCGCCGAGTCCGAGGCCCTCATCGCCGACCTGGAGTGCCTCTCCAAGGAGGTGCCAGATGCGAAGCGCCACGCCGGCAACTTCGAGCCAGCAGAGGCGGTTAAGTCCGTCCCTCTCGACCCCAGCAACGACGCCTCCAAGCAAGGCCGGATCGGCTCCGAGCTCGACCCCAAATAGAAAGCAGTGCTCATCGACTTTCTCCGCGCGAACGCCGAGGTTTTTGCGTGGAGTCCCTCGGACATTCCTGGCATACCGAGGGATGTCGCCGAGCACTCGCTGGATATCCGAGCTGGAGCCCGACCCGTGAAGCAGCCTCTGTGCCATTTCGACGAAGAAAAGCGTAAAGCCATAGGCGAGGAGATCCACAAGCTGACGGTTGCGGGGTTCATCAAAGAGGTATTCCATCCCGAATGGTTAGCCAACCCTGTGCTTGTGAAAAATAAAGGTGGGAAATGGAGGATGTGTGTAGACTACACTGGTCTAAACAAAGGATGTCCGAAGGTTCCCTACCCTCTGCCTCGCATCGATCAAATCGTGGATTCCACTGCTGGGTGCGAAACCCTGTCATTCCTTGATGCCTACTCAGGGTATCACCAAATCAAGATGAAAGAGTCCGACCAGCTCGCGACTTCTTTCATCACACCTTTTGGCATGTACTGCTATATTACTATGCCATTTGGTTTGAGGAATGCAGGCGCGACATACCAAAGGTGCATGAACCACATGTTCGGAGAGCACATCGGCCGAACAGTCGAGGCCTACGTCGATGACATCGTGGTCAAGACGAGAAAAGCCTCTGACCTCCTCTCTGACCTTGAAACGACATTCAAGTGTCTGAGGGCGAAGGGCGTAAAACTCAACCCCGAGAAATGTGTCTTCGGAGTCCCCCAAGGCATGCTCTTGGGGTTCATCGTCTCCGAGCGGGGCATCGAGGCCAACCCGAAGAAAATCGCGGCCATCACCAACATGGGGCCTATCAAAGACTTGAAAGGAGTACAAAGGGTCATGGGATGCCTTGCAGCTCTGAGCCGCTTCATCTCGCGCCTCGACGAAAGAGGCCTACCCTTGTATCGCCTCTTAAGGAAGACCAAGCACTTCTCTTGGACCCCCGAGGCCGAGGAAGCCCTTAGAAACCTAAAGGCACTCCTTACAAGTGCGCCCATCTTGGTGCCCCCCGCTGCAGGAGAAGCCCTCTTGATCTACGTAGCCGCAACCACTTAGGTGGTCAGCGCCGTGATCGTAATCGAGAGACGAGAAGAAGAGCATGCACTGCTCGTCCAGAGGCCGGTTTACTTCATCAGCGAAGTGCTATCCGAGACCAAGATCTGCTACCCGCAAATTCAGAAGCTACTGTACACAGTAATTCTGACGCGGCGAAAGTTGCGACACTATTTCGAGTCTCATTCGGTGACTGTGGTGGCATCCTTCCCCCTGGGGGAGATCATCCAGTGTCGAGAGGCCTCAGGTAGGATAGCAAAGTGGGCGGTGGAGATCATGGGCGAGACAATCTCGTTCGCTCCTCGGAAGGCCATCAAGTCCCAAGTCTTGGCAGACTTCGTGGCTGAATGGGTCGACACCTAGCTACCAACAGCTCCGATCCAACCGGAACTCTGGACCATGTACTTCGATGGGTCGCTGATGAAAACAGGAGCAGGTGCGGGGCTGCTCTTCATCTCACCCCTCGGGAAGCACCTCCGCTACGTGCTGCGCCTCCATTTCCCGGCGTCAAACAACGTGGCCGAGTACGAAGTTCTGGTTAATGGGTTGCGCATCGCCATCGAGCTAGGGGTTCGGCGCCTCCACGCTCGTGGCGACTCGCAGCTTGTCATCGACTAAGTCATGAAGAACTCCCATTGCCGCGACCGGAAGATGGAGGCCTACTGCGACGAGGTTCGGCGCCTGGAAGACAAGTTCTACGGACTCGAGCTCAACCACGTCGCCCGACAGTACAACGAGACTGCGGACGAGCTGGCTAAGATAGCCTCAGGGCGGACAACGGTTCCCCCGGATGTCTTCTCCAGAGACATACATCAACCCTCCGTCAAGACCGACGACACGCCCGAGCCCGGGGAAGCCTCGGCCCAGCCCGAGGCACCCTCGGCCGCCGAGGGTGAGGCACTGCGTGTCGAGGGAGAGTGGGATGGGGTCACGCCTAATCGAAACTGGCAGACCCCGTACCCGCAATATCTCCACCGAGGAGAGCTCCCCCTCGACAAAGCCGAAGCTCGGCGACTGGCGCGGCGCGCCAAGTCGTTCGTCTTACTGGGCGATGAAAGGGAGCTCTACCACCGCAGCCCCTCAGTCATTCTCCAACGATGCATATTCATCGCTGAAGGACAGGAGCTATTGCAAGAGATATACTCGGGGGCTTGCAGTCACCACGCAGCACCTTGAGCCCTCGATGGGAACGCCTTCCGAAAAGGTTTCTACTGGTCGACCGCGGTGGCTGACGCCACTAGGATTGTACGCTCCTGCCAGGGGTGTCAATTCTACGCAAGACAGACGCACTTGCCCGCTCAGGCCCTGCAGACAATACCCATCACTTGGTGATGGGCCGTTTGCTGTGTGGGGTCTGGACCTCGTCGGCCCCTTGCATAAGGCACCCGGGGGCTTCTCGCTGGTCGCCATCGACAAATTCTCCAAGTGGATCGAGGTCCGACCCCTAACCAGCATCAGGTCCGAGCAGGCGGTGGCGTTCTTCACCAACATCATCCATGTCACACCCGGTTTTAGAAGGAAAACCGAATGCGAACCATGTACGTGCCAGGATCAGTAATTCACGTACACAGCGGTTACATAACATGGACATCATCACACAGTGCTCAAAATAGTATTAAAAAGGGAAATAATAGTCGATTACATCATACGTCTGAGACGTCCATATAGTCCTTACAATAAATCAAAGTGCGGAAAAAGAAACGTAGATAAACGCGGCCTTCACATGCAGCCGACTGGGGGTTGCCGCTAACCCACGCCTAGAACTCGTCGTAGTCTTGGAACTCCTGGAAGTCTCCTTCCACAGCTTCATCTTCGCCTGAGCAGTGGTTGCAATGCTGACAACCTGGGGATGGGGGGGTTTGGTGTGTAGAGCAAGGGTGAGTACACATCAACATACTCAGCAAGTATCATGTTTGGCTGTAGTGGACTAGCTTTATGAGGGGGATAAGTCAAGCAATTGCTTTTAGTTGGTCAGATTATTATTTACTAATAGAAAGCCAGGTTTTAGCATTAACCCAAGTTATTAGCCCGATGTACCCTTTCCAAACGGAAAGAATACCACTTACCAGCACCATTGGGGGGTTTGGTGTGTAGAGCAAGGGTGAGTACACATCAACATACTCAGCAAGTATCCTGTTTGGCTGTAGTGGACTAGCTTTATGTGGGGGATAAGTCAAGCAGTTGCTTTTAGTTGGTCAGATTATTATTTACTAATAGAAAGCCAGGTTTTAGCATTAACCCAAGTTATTAGCCCGATGTACCCTTTCCAAACGGAAAGAATACCACTTACCAGCACCATAGTCATAACCCGAACCATCAATCTCATTGCCACCTGTAAACCAAAATGTCTCTGATCAAGTACCACTAATCACTGGAGCTCCCTTGGCCGCTCATAACCGCGAGCACGGCTGATATATCAGTTTTCAAACACTCTGCAGAGGTTGTGCACTTTACCCACAAGCCGTGATTCCCTTTCTGCCCAGAGAGAGCTACTCCCCATTGACCACTACCTAGGTGGCCTAGCAGGGCATCACTACGTATCCTTTACAAAGATTCCCCGGGGCTGTAGCCACCCGTTAGGTTTCCTAAATGCACCGCACTCCTCCCCAAGGGGGCGAACCCAAGCTTGGCAGAGCGAGCCGCATACACCGAGCCCCATTGACGGCACGACGGCTAAGCGAACTACACCACGGATCCTCTAATTATTCAGCTAAGGGCACCCCATTCCACCTTCATGGTTGCACTGTTTTCCCGGGTGGTCATCCATAGAACAGGTCCTTACGGAGAGGCACTCGAGAAACCGCTCGAGCCCCCTTGAAGACCACAAGTATAACATCATAATAAGAGAGGGGAAAACAGCGTATCATGGATAATCTCATCATGTTCATTGATTAGAGTTTGAGCAATAGCACAAAGCTAAACAATAATAATCCAACTCACATAGGTAAACAAGGATATGGATAACAAAAGCTAGTCAATCCTTAGGCATAAAAGTGTAAAGCGGGAGGTGAATTAAATAATGAATAGGACAGAGATAGGTCAAGGGACACTTGCCTCCACCAACCGACTGCTGCTCAGGGGCTTCTCCTGCGAGTTCTTCGGGTTCTCCGACCGGATCATTCTCTATGCGAGCGCAAACACACATACATCCACATATTTAATACAAAAGAACAGTACACCATACAATAGAATGCAGTAAGTAAACAGACGTTCCACGCGGGCTCGCAATTACGGTTAAGAGAGAAAGAGAACAAGACAGTCGAGAAACGGTCACGTTACATGATTATAAATTAACCACTCGCTTAATAGAAGGAAGTTAATGTAGACACTATGTTTAGCGTAAAGTAAAGTCATGTTTCATGTCTAATCATTATAAGCGGATGAAGATAAATAAAAAGAATTCGCGCGGCGAGACGCGTGACATAGCACTCTAAAACGAATTAAGAAATTAATGACTCATCGCGCGACCGAGCACGCAACGAGACACTTCGCATTAATTATAAAGAGACGTTAAGCGTCGCGCGACGAAACGCACGACGGCATACGTCGACTAGACTGAGTCTAAAGTGGAACGTCGCATGAATACACGCGCGACGTTACACCTTAAACAACCTGAAATTAAAATGGATCGTCGCGCGACGAAGCACACGACGCAACACATAAAAAGAATCTGAAATTAGACAAATCTGTCGCGCGGCGAAGCGCGCGACGCAGCATGCTAACTAACGGAGTTTGACATTGACTACCAATCAAAAATAATCACCGCGAGCGCGGGTTGCGCACGCGGGAACGCGCTAGCGGTAAACGGGGAAGCGCGAGGCCACGCCAAGGCCACGCGAACCACGCCAAGGGCCAGAACGACGCGCGCAGGGACCGAGGCCGCGTCGGGGGTAGGGGCCGCGCCGGGGGCAGGGGAGGGCGCTACGCCGGGGCCGAGCCGCCGGGGGGCCGCGCCGGGCGAGCAGGGGGCGGGGGCCGCGCGCCGCCGCGGGCAGGGGGGCAGGCGGGATCGCCGCCGCGCGCGAGCAGGGGGCGGGCGGGGTCGCGCCGCCGCGGGCCGGGGAGGGGGCGGGGGGCGTCGCCGCAGGCCGGGGAGGGGGCGGGGGGCGCCGCCGGCGAGCAGGGGAGCGGGGGCGGGGGTCGCGCCGCGGGCAGGGGGGCGGGCAGGGTCGCGCGTGAGCAGGGGAAAGGGAGGGCGCGCGTGGGGGAGGAAGAAGAGGAGGGAGAGGGAGAGAGAGAGGAGAAGGGGAGGGGAGGGGAGCTCACCTCGGGGTCCAAATTCCGGTGATCGCCGTCTCCAATTCCTAGGGCACCACGGGGAGAGAGAGGTGGAAGAGGGAGAGGGAGGTTGTTGCGCGGGAGATCCAAATGAGAGAGAGAGAGAGAAGGGGCGCATGGGGGGTGTGGGCGTCAGGGGCGCGCAGGGCCGGGCCGGACCGAGTTGGGTTGGGCCGAGCCACTTCGCGGATCGAAAACCCACGACGTGCACGACCACTAAACGGAAATAAATCGCGAATCGAAATCCGGAACGAGAGGAACACTCAACATCAGACAAAGAAATGTGCTTCGGCATGATGCAACACCCATGACACTTAGGTTTTGGTTTATACATGACACGGACACCTGTCGCTATACTGGTTTGAAATTGGGAAGAAGGAGCGAAACAAGAAAGAGAAAAGAGAGTAACGCCCGAATTTGGTGAGAGAAAAGAAGAAAAAATTCTACCCCCAAATTCAGGGCGTTACAAACCTATCCCCCTTAAAAGAATCTCGCCCTCGAGATTCAGGGTTGGCTAGCAAAGAGCTCAGGGTATTTGGCCAACAGATCATCTTCACGCTCCCAGGTTGCTTCTTCCTCAGAGTGGTGATTCCACCTGACTTTGCACATTCTGATGGTCTTCCTTCGAGTGACTCTATCTGCAACCTCAAGGATTTGCACTGGCTTCTCAACGTAGGTCAAGTCCTCCTGGACTTCAAGACCTTCCACTGGCAACTGCTCTTCTAGCACACGCAAGCACTTCTTCAACTGAGACACATGAAAAACATCATGCACTGCGAACAGATTCTCTGGTAGGCTGAGCTGATAGGCCACTTCTCCACGCCTTGAGAGAATTTGATACGGACCAATGTAGCGGGGTGCTAGCTTGCCTTTGACTCCGAACCTTCTGACTCCTCTGATCGGTGACACTTTCAGATAGACAAAGTCTCCGACTTCGAAACTCAGCTCCCTTCTTCTTGTGTCTGCATAGCTTCACTGCCTTGATTGCGCTATCTTCAGATTCTCTCGGACCATCTTGATGTTCTCTTCAGCTTCAAGCAAAATGTCTGGACCAAACACTTGCTTTTCTCCAGGCTGATCCCATTGCAACGGAGTTCTACAACTCCTCCCATAGAGTCCCTGAAATGGTGACATCTTCAAACTGGCCTGATAACTGTTGTTATAGGAAAACTCTGCATAAGGCAATCTCTTGTCCCATCCAGACTGATCTTGCAACGCACAGGCTCTCAACATGTCTTCAAGAATTTGATTGGTCCTTTCGGTCTGACCATCTGTCTGCGGATGATAAGCTGAACTGAAATTCAGATGTGTGCCCAAGGCTTCGTGCAACTGCTGCCAGAAATGAGAGGTGAACTGCGTTCCTCTGTCTGACACTATCTTCTTTGGCACACCATGAAGACAAACGATCCGAGACATATACAACTCTGCCAATACTGCACTGCTGTAGTTGGTCTTGACTGGTATGAAGTGGGCTGACTTGGTCAAGCGGTCCACTACTACTCAAATGGAATCGTAGCCGGCTCGAGTGCGAGGCAATCCGATTATGAAATCCATACCGATTTCATCCCATTTCCACTGAGGGATCTGCAACGGTTGCAACAATCCAGCTGGTCTCTGGTGCTCTGCCTTAATTCTTCGACAACTATCGCACATGGCCACATGCTCTGCGATTTCCCTCTTCATTCCGTACCACCAGAATTTCTTCTTCAGATCTTGATACATCTTCTCACTGCCAGGGTGAATCGAATAGGCTGTCTCATGAGCTTCCTTGAGGATCAACTCCCGAATGGATTGGACATTGGGAACACACAAGCGGTCTTTGAACCATATCACACCCTCTGCATCTTCTCGAAAATCTTTGCCTCTGCCATCTAGAATCAGTCGCCGGATCTCACTGATCTTCTCATCATTCTTCTGTGCTTCTTTGATTTCCTGTTCCAAGGTAGGTTCCAACTCAACTGTGACTCCTCGCGAATTGTTCAGAAATCCAAGGCTCAACCTGTCAAACTCTTTGGCCAACTCGTAAGGCATCAGACGAGCGACCATCAGATTGACTTGACTCTTCCTGCTCAAAGCATCTGCCACTACGTTTGCTTTGCCTGGATGGTAGTGGATCTCCAACTCATAGTCTTTGATCAACTCTAACCATCTTCGCTGCCTCATATTCAACTCTGACTGAGTGAATATGTACTTCAGACTCTTGTGGTCCGTGTAAACATCGCATTTCAGTCCATACAGATGGTGCCTCCATGTCTTCAGTGCATGAACCACTGCTGCCAACTCTAGGTCATGGATTGGGTAATTCTTCTCATGAACCTTCAGCTGTCGGGACGAGTAAGCCACAACTCTTCCCTCTTGCATCAACACACATCCCAAACCTGTGTAACAAGCATCACAGTACACTGAGAAGGGCTTGTGCACATCAGGCAAGACTAGGACAGGCGCTGTTGTCAACTTCTCTTTCAGCGCTTCAAAGGCCTCTTGGCATTTCTGGGTCCACTTGAAATCAACTTTGTTGCCTAGCAACGCTGTCATTGGTTTCGCAATCTTCAAAAACCCTTCAATGAATCGCCGATAATATCCGGCCATTCCAATGAAGCTCTTGATTCCTCGAGCATCTGTTGGCACTTTCCAGTTCAGAATGTCTGCCACTTTCTTCGGATCCACAGCCAATCCTTCTTTGTTGATTATGTGACCCAAGAACAGGACTTCATTGATCCAGAATTCACATTTACTCAACTTTGCATACAACTGGTGCTCTCGCAATCTCCGCAATACCATCCTCAAATGATTTGCATGCTCTTCTTCGCTTTGAGAATAAATCAGAATGTCGTCAATGAATACCACCACAAACTTATCGAGATAGTCCATGAATACACTATTCATCAGATTCATGAAAAAGGCTGGTGCATTGGTCAAACCAAAAGACATCACTGTGAACTCATACAAACCATACTTGGAAATGAATGTCGTCTTCGGAATGTCCGAAGGCCGGATCCTGAGCTGATGATAACCTGACCTCAGATCAATCTTGGAGAACACACTGGCTCCTCTCAACTGGTCGAACAAATCTTCTATTCTGGGCAAGGGATACTTGTTCTTGATCGTGACTTCATTCAAAGCTCGATAATCGATACACATCCTTTTGGTGCCATCTTTCTTTTCCACAAACAGGACAGGGGCGGCCCAAGGCGAGGTGCTTGGCCGGATGTAACCTTTCTCTGACAGCTCATCAATCTGCTTCTTAAGCTCAACCAACTCTGGTCCAGATATTCTGTAAGCTCTCTTAAAGATGGGGGCGGTTCCAGGAAGAAGCTCTATGGCAAATTCAACTTTCCGCTCTGGTGGCATACCTGGCAAGTCCTTTGGAAACACATCTGGAAACTCAGACACAACCTTGATACTCTCGATCGGGTCTGCTTCACTGCTATCAACGACCATCTGATAACAACTTCCTTTCTTTGGCTCAGGCGGGACTAACTCGGTCACCACTTCCTCTCCTAGTGGAGACACCAACTTGATTGTCCTTTTATCACAACTATTAACTGCCTGATACTTATCTAGCCAATTCATCCCTAGGATGACATCTATTCCCTGAGTACCCATTACTATAAGGTTAGCGGGAAACGCTATCCCCCTTATTTCCACACTTATATTCAAACAAATGATATCGGCTCGGATTCTACCACCGGCTGAGTCGATTTGAATGGGGGTTGACATGGTAGTAATTGGAAGATTATGTGCTTCTACCCATGATGCAGTAATGAAAGAATGCGTTGCTCCAGTATCAAATAACACTTCTGCAATATGGGAGTCGACTGGGAACATACCTACTATCATGCCGGGGGTCTCCTGAACTGCTTTAGCCTCCAAGTGGTTCAGTCTTCCATGATTGTAACGCGGCTGAGAGCGGTTGCCTGCTCCAGGCTGAGGCACGTTCTGCTTCGCTGGGGCATTGGGGCTTGACTGCTGCTGGGCTGCCTTCTTTGGACATTGCATCACCCAATGGCCTTGCTCTCCACAGTGGAAACATGCTATGTTTCCAACCTGAGCTGGTGCTGCCTGATTGTTCTAATGGTTTGTTGGGGCAGGAAGACAAGGTGCTTGCTGATTCTGCCTCTGAAACTGACCTCCTGACTGATTGCTCTGACGATTCTGATACTGGTGCTGAGGATACTGCCTTTGGAACTGCTGATGTTGCTGAGGTGGACGCTGGTTCCTGAACTGCTGAGGTTGATTGCCTGAGAAACGAGGACGATTGTTGCTTCCAGGCTGAGGTCCACTGATCTTGCGCTTACGATCTTCCATCTCCTTACGCTTCCTCTCTGTCATGATTGCTCTGTCAATCAGGTGCTGGAATGTCGGGAATGTGTGATTCATCAGCTGATACTGAAGAGGGTCAACTAAGCCTCTCAGGAAACGGTATTGTCGCTTGGCGTCGGTGTTGACATCTTCAGGAGCATAGCGAGACAATTGCAGAAACCTGTCTCGATACTCATTGACTGACATCGACCCTTGCTTAAGGGCCAGGAACTCCTCCTTCTTCACTGTCATCAGACCTGCAGGAACATGGTACTGACGAAAGCTACCTCTGAACTCTTCCCAGGTGATGGTGTCGGGGTGGGCATGGGTGGCGAGGTAAGACTCCCACCATGACTGAGCTGCTCCTCTCAACAGACGGGGACCATACAGGACTTTCTCCCTATCATCGCACTGAGCGGTATGCAACTCCCGCTCCACAGTGCGCAACCAGTCTTCAGCATCCATGGGGTCAGAAGAATGAGCGAACGTTGGTGGATGACCTCTCATGAATTCAGCACGCTTATCTCTAGGCATCTGAGGCATCTGAGGCTGAGGTGGTGCCTGCTGCTGTTGCTGCTGCTGCTGCTGAATGGCGGCCAAAGTCTGACCGATGGCTTGAACTGCCTGAGTCTGCATCAGAAACATCTGCTCGATCGACATCGGGGGCGGGGGCGGCAGGTGCTGTTGCTGGGGCACCTCATCCTGCTGAGCGGCTCGCTCCTGCTGAGCACGCCTTCCTCCTCTGCGCCTGTTCTCTGACATCTACAGAATGCAACCACACATCAGAACTGATCTGGCAAATCTTGCAGCATAAGAAAAGAGTATAGAATCCTTCAACAGCACTGAACAGATGAGCATCTTCACTGATCTCCAACACAGACCACACAGCTTCTCAGATAAAGAGGAAAGTGGAATAAAAGGTTTCCCAACTATATAACTAACTCCATTAACTTATAACAGGTAAACCAAAATGCAGGGGATACCCACACTCTGGTGACAACCATTACAAAGATCCAAACCAAACATAGTTCATCATGACAAACATAAATGCACAGGATATAGCAAACTACCCTGTCTAACTAGGACTAACTAAGACCGAGACTAACGCTAAGACTGTAGCTTCTACGTATATATTTTGTATTAATTACAAGATCCAACTCTAACGATCTATGGTTCTAGATTTATCTTGGTCTTGCAGTCGGGGTTGCCATAAGACTGGCGTCCACGCCGAGGTGAGCGGTACGGGTGCTGAGTCCCGACGGGAGCGAGGGAACCATCATCCAGGTGACGATGTTCCGCGCGCTCAGCCCGCAGCAGGGCGATCTCAGCACGAGCCCTACTCAGCTCGTCTAATGCATGGTCCAGCTCCGTGTTTAGCACGGCGGCTAGGTTGACTGTGCTGCTCAACCTAGGATTGTCCTCACCGACAGGTGAGACAATCACGCCTCCTGTGCTGCCAGATGGACGGCGGGGGTAATACTTCAGGTCGAGACCGTCAGCTACCCCACCGAGAACCGAGCAGTAGTGCGAAAGCGCACGCCGTGCAGCATCTTGCATGGCTGCCTCAGCTGAGTCCCGCTCAGAGATAGAATAGTGCTCTGAGCAGGCCTCTGCACCCTGGAGACTGTTCTCCGGACGGCGCACCAAGCAGGTTGCCTCCCAGCGGTCCGGGTAGACCCCGCGACTATGCTGGTAGACCACACAGCGATACTCGATGGACCAAGTACGCCGGTTAAGTGTCCGACGTAGCAGGGTATCGAGCGCATCATGCAAGTGACACCCGCGAGCAGCGTCACGAGTGATGGGTCGAGCAACCCATCCTTCCGGCTCCTGGTCAGCAGAGAGGTCGGTGTCGTGGCTCGAGCTGTCATTGCCACCTTCGTCATCTGGGTCTCCTCCAGCAGCTACTCCAGAGGCTGGGGCGCTCAGTGGTGGTGCAGGGGGCGCCTCCAGGGGAAGCACAGGGGAGCAGCTCCTCACGGACTCTAGCTTCTGCTAGAGCGAGAAGGAAGAGCCCTGCTGCTCCTGTCGTCGATGTTCCTGCTCCTCATGCAGGCGGTGGTGCAGCCTCTCCAAGTGGCTGGACTGTCCGGCCACGGGACGGCGAAGCGGGCGCTCAGCAAGGCGGGAGGGTAAGAAGGGGATGACAGACTTTCGTGCAGTGTGTCTAAGACGAGCCATCTACAAAAGACACCGCAAGCAAAAGAGTGAGAACAGAATTAATATGACCAGCAAGTAATGAACCATAAGTAAATGAAGGATTAGAATGAAACATAATTTTCAGCAAGGTATAATATATAGTAGAACATAGGTTTGGTCGATATGACCAACTTTTGAAGGGATATCAAAGTCAAGGCAGGGACAAAGGTCTATAGTCCTTAGAACAACCATTCTATTCTAGGTTAGCGGTCCTACAGTCAGCACGGCTCTGATACCACTTATGTCACTCCCGGTTTTAGAAGGCAAACCGAATGCGAACCATGTACATGCCAGGATCAGTAACTCACGTACACAACAGTTACATGACATGGACATCATCACACAGTGCTCAAAATAGTATTAAAAAGGGAAATAATAGTCGATTACATCATACGTCTGAGACGTCCATATAGTCCTTACAATAAATCAAAGTGCGGAAAAAGAAACGTAGATAAACGCGGCCTTCACAGGCAGCCGACTGGGAGTTGCCGCTAACCCACGCCTAGAACTCGTCGTAGTCTTGGAACTCCTGGAAGTCTCCTTCCACAGCTTCATCTTCGCCTGAGCAGTGGTTGCAATGCTGACAACCTGGGGATGGGGGGGGTTTGGTGTGTAGAGCAAGGGTGAGTACACATCAACATACTCAGCAAGTATCATGTTTGGCTGTAGTGGACTAGCTTTATGTGGGGGATAAGTCAAGCAGTTGCTTTCAGTTGGTCAGATTATTATTTACTAATAGAAAGCCAGGTTTTAGCATTAACCCAAGTTATTAGCCCGATGTACCCTTTCCAAATGGAAAGAATACCACTTACCAGCACCATAGTCATAACCCGAACCATCAATCTCATTGCCACCTGTAAACCAAAATGTCTCTGATCAAGTACCACTAATCACTGGAGCTCCCTTGGTCGCTCATAACCGCGAGCACGGCTGATATATCAGTTTTCAAACACTCTGCAGAGGTTGTGCACTTTACCCACAAGCCGTGATTCCCTTTCTGCCCGGAGAGAGCTACTCCCCATTGACCACTACCTAGGTGGCCTAGCAGGGCATCACTACATAGCCTTTACAAAGATTCCCCGGGGCTGTAGCCGCCCGTTAGGTTTCCTAAATGCACCGTACTCCTCCCCAAGGGGGCGAACCCAAGCTTGGCAGAGCGAGCCGCATACACCGAGCCGCATTGACGGCACGACGACTAAGCGAACTACGCCCCGGATCCTCTAATTATTCAGCTAAGGGCACCCCATTCCACCCTCATGGTTGCACTGTTTTCCCGGGCGGTCATCCATAGAACAGGTCATTACGGAGAGGCACTCGAGAAACCGCTCGAGCCCCCTTAAAGACCACAAGTATAACATCATAATAAGAGAGGGGAAAACAGCGTATCATGGATAATCTCATCATGTTCATTGATTAGAGTTTGAGCAATAGCACAAAGCTAAACAATAATAATCCAACCCACATAGGTAAACAAGGATATGGATAACAAAAGCTAGTCAATCCTTAGGCATAAATGTGTAAATCGGGAGGTGAATTAAATAATGAATAGGACAGAGATAGGTCAAGGGACACTTGCCTCCACCAACCGACTGCTGCTCAGGGGCTTCTCCTGCGAGTTCTTCAGGTTCTCCGACCGGATCATTCTCTATGCGAGCGCAAACACACATACATCCACATATTTAATACAAAAGAACAGTACACCATACAATAGAATGCAGTAAGTAAACAGACGTTCCACGTTACATGATTATAAATTAACCACTCGCTTAATAGAAGGAAGTTAATGTAGACACTATGTTTAGCGTAAAGTAAAGTCATGTTTCATGTCTAATCATTATAAGCGGATGAAGATAAATAAAAAGAATTGTCGCGCGGCGAGACGCGCGACATAACACTCTAAAACGAATTAAGAAATTAACGACTCGTCGCGCGACCGAGCACGCAACGAGACACTTCGCATTAATTATAAAGAGACGTTAAGCGTCGCGCGACGAAACGCACGACGGCATACGTTGACTAGACTGAGTCTTAAGTGGAACGTCGCGTGAATACACGCGCGACGTTACACCTTAAACAACCTGAAATTAAAATGGATCGTCGCGCGACGAAGCGCACGACGCAACACATAAATAGAATCTGAAATTAGACAAATCCGTCGCGCGGAGCACGCTAACTAACGGAGTTTGACATTGACTACCAATCAAAAATAATCACCGCGAGCGCGGGTTGCGCACGCGGGAATGCGCTAGCGGTAAACGGGGAAGCGCGAGGCCACGCCAAGGCCACGCGAACCACGCCAAGGGCCAGAACAACGCGCGCAGGGACCGAGGCCGCGCCGGGGGCAGGGGAGGGCGCTACGCCGGGGCCGAGCCACCGGGGGGCCGCGCCGGGGGCCACGTCGGGCGAGCAGGGGGCGGGGGCCGCGCGCCGCCGTGGGCAGGGGGGCGGGCGGGATCGCCGCCGCGCGCGAGCAGGGGGCGGGCCGGGGAGGGGGCGGGGGGCGCCGCCGCGGGCCAGGGAGGGGGCGGGGGGGCCACCGACGAGCAGGGGAGCGGGGGCGGGGGCCGCCGC
Organism: Zea mays; assembly: GCF_902167145.1. Lineage (NCBI taxonomy): Eukaryota > Viridiplantae > Streptophyta > Magnoliopsida > Poales > Poaceae > Zea > Zea mays. The sequence goes on along the minus strand of NC_050098.1, from coordinate 27,718,348 downwards.
CGCGGGCAGGGGGGCGGGCAGGGTCTCGCGAGAGCAGGGGAAAGGGAGGGCGCGCGCGGGGGAGGAAGAAGAGGAGGGAGAGGGAGAGAGAGGAGAAGGGGAGGGGAGGGGAGCTCACCTCGGGGTCCAAATTCCGGTGATCGTCGTCTCCAATTCCTAGGGCACCACGGGGAGAGAGAGGTGGAAGAGGGAGAGGGAGGTTGTTGCGCGGGAGATCCAAATGAGAGAGAGAGAGAAGGAGCGCATGGGGGGTGTGGGCGCCAAGGGCGCAGGGCCGGGCCGGGCTGGGTTGGGTTGGGCCGAGCCACTTTGCGGATCGAAAACCCATGACGTGCACGACCACTAAACGGAAATAAATCGCGAATCGAAATCTGGAACGGAACGAGACGAACACTCAACATCAGACAAAGAAATGTGCTTCGGCATGATGCAACACCCATGACACTTAGGTTTTGGTTTATACATGACACGGACACCTGTCGCTATACTGGTTTGAAATTGGGAAGAAGGAGCGAAACAGGAAAGAGAAAAGAGAGTAACGCCCGAATTTGGTGAGAGAAAAGAAGAAAAAATTCTACCCCCAAATTCAGGGTGTTACGATCCATCGCTTCGGGGTCCCGAACTCCATCATCACCGACAATGGCACCCAGTTCACTGGCAAGAAGTTACTGGACTTCTGCGAGGACCACCACATCCGGGTGGACTGGGCCGCCGTGGCTCACCCCATGACGAATGGGCAGGTGGAGCGTGCCAACGGCATGATTCTGCAGGGACTTAAGCCGAGGATCTACAACGACCTCAACAAGTTCGGCAGGCGGTGGATGAAGGAACTACCCTCGGTGGTCTGGAGTCTGAGGACGACGCCAAGCCGAGCTACGAGTTTCTTACCGTTCTTTCTAGTCTATGGGGCCGAGGCTATCTTGCCCACAAACTTAGAATACGGTTCCCTGAGGACAAGGGCGTACGACGACCGAAGCAACCAGACCAGCCGAGAAGACTCGCTGGACCAGCTGGAAGAGGCTCAGGACGTGACCTTGCTACACTCGGCGCGATATCAGCAGTCTCTGCGACGCTACCACGCCCGAGGGGTTCGGCCCTGAGACCTCCAAGTGGGAGACTTGGTGCTTCGGCTGCGGCAAGACGCCCGAGGGCTCCACAAGCTTACTCCTCCCTGGGAGGGGCCATTCATCATCGCCAATATTTTGAAGCCCGGAACATACAAGCTGGCCAACAATCAAGGCAAGGTCTACAGCAACGCTTGGAACATCCGACAGCTACGTCGCTTTTACCCTTAAGATGTTTTCAAGTCGTTCATATACCTTGTTTTCTATACATACACAAATATAGTCTAACCGTCAAGGAAGGGTCAGCCTTGCCTCGGCAAAGCCCGACCCTCCCTCGGGGGCTAGAAGGGGGGAACCCCCACTGCGTAAAATTTTTTCTCTGAAAAAGTCTTTCTGCCATAACATCTTTCGCGCTTTTCGACTGCTTTGATAGCGGGATCCTGAAAACGACGGAGTACACGTAAGCGGCAAGGCCGACCGAGCCGGGGGACTCCTACGCCTCCGGGATACGGATACCTCACTCATCACCTTCTGCGATAAGTAACTCACGCTCGGATAAGCGATTCTGCTGACCGAACAAGTCTTAACGCTCGAAAACTTTTCTGCCAGAATGATTTTCGTGCCTTCTCGACTATATCGATAACAGAATCCTACGAACGAGTAAGAGTGCACGTAAGCGGCGAGGTCGACCGAGCCGAGGGACTCCTACGCCTCCGGGATACGGATACCTCACTCATCACCTTCCGTGAAAAGTAACTCTCGCTCGGATAAACGATTCTGCTACCGACGAACAAGTCCTGATACTCGAAACAAGAGGAAAGGAAACGCAGCTTTACAACACGACAATGGTATGTTTGGGCCTCGGCGGCCACGAAAAACATACGCACAATTCAGACAAACTCTCCTTGCAGGTTCAGACATCAGCAGAGGGAGCAGCAGCACCTTCGACGTCGTTTCCACCTTCGGAGGAATCTGGCCTGGCCTCGGACGGCGACGCAGGCGGAAGGATCTCCACCTCGAAGGAGGAGGCCAGCACCAAGCTCGGGCCATCATAGCCAAGGTCTCCGTAAAGGTCCCGGCCCGGGCAAACACCTCGATCGGCCGCTCCGTAGCCTCAGTCAGCTGTCCCCCGAGGACATCAGCCCGGCTCATGGCCTCGACAGCCTGACTCCGGGGTTAGTCCCGCCAGTGAACGACCTGGCCAGGTTCTAGCCGCCGCTGCTGCACTTCCTCGGCCAGGGAGGCCATGTGCTCCTGGGCCAACGAAGCTTCTTCTCGAGTCGACTCCGCCTCTGTCCACGCTGACACCGCTGCCTCCGGCTCCGGCTCATCGCAGAGCAGTCAAGGGTTCTTTAACTGAGCAAGAGAAGCCTTGGGTGGCAAGGCCGACCGAGCCGAGGGACTCCTATGCCTCCGGGATACGGATACCTCACTCGTCACCTTCCGCACAGGGCAACTCACACTTGGTTAAGCGGTTCAGCTAGCCGACAGGCGAGTCCTAGTGCTCGAAATGAGGAAGAAACACGGTATTGCACTCAAATACCTAGATGTTCAGGCCCCGACAGCCACAATGAACAAACACCGGCACTCAAGGTGCCATTACAAACGGAACTTTAGTTCCACTCCCGCGGGTATGAACAACCTCCACATCAGAGGGCCTGCGAGACGACAAACTCCGGGTGGCTCGCCGCCAACCACTGCAGCAGCAGCGATGACCTCGGGGCAGACGCTGCTGTGACAAGGCCCTCGCCCGCGTCCCCACTCGAGGGGCGAGGACAAGCCGCCGAGGCCGAAGAGCCGGAGAAACCTTCTCTGGCTTCCACCACCTCAGCACCGACGACGGCAACCACCTGCCTACCAACACCGCACCAGCGAGCACCAGCCGCCCCAAAGCGCACCGGCAGGTCCTCACTTCTGTCCTCGCCGCAAGAACGAGAACGGGACCGTCTCAGAACACGAGTACCGCCCTCGCGGCGTACGACGTGTTGTGAGACCCTCCGGTGCGGCCGACCACAGTCGCCCGGACAAAGGACGGAATGCTGCACCCTGGCCAGGCAGCAGCAGTTCGCCTTCCCCCGCATGACTGGAGGACGCCTCCTCCGCAGAGCTGGAGGATGGTTTCCACCCCCAGATGCCGGAGGAAGAAGCGGGACGCCAGCCCACGCGAAGGCAGGCCCCGGCTCGCCTCGCCCTCCTCCCCAGCAAGGATGATCAAGATCCTTAAAGCTGAGGGCGGGGCAGAGGCCGCAGCCCGGCTTGCTTCTCCGGTTCTCCCCACCATCGAGCTGGTGGTCACCCTCCTGGGTGACTGAAAGGGAAATCTGCCCTTGGGCCATTTCTAAGTATTTTGGTGATTGAGTGCCAACACAAGTGGACATATGTTAATCTATGCAAAGGGATGAACAAAGTGCAAATCAAATAAAAAGGTATGTTTCTAAGACTTAGTACATTGTTTTGAAGACTAATGTATTGTGTCTAAGTGCTGGAAACAGGAGAAATCAAGTTGGAAAAGAGATGGCTTTGTTCAGCCAAAGACAGCTCGGTCTAGGTGCACCGGACAGTGTCTGATGTGCTAGGCCGGCGTCTGTCAACTGGCTGCTCTCGGGAAGCAATTAACGGCGTACGGCTATAAATCACCGGACTGTCCGGTGGTGCACCGGACTGTCCGGTGAGTCAACAGTCAGCCGGGCCAACGGTCGGCCGCGGAATCCGCGCGCGACGCGTGGCAAGAGCCAACGGTCAGAAGGGGCACCGGACTGTCCGGTGCGCCAACGGCTCTGAAAATGCAACGGTCGGCTTCGCCAAAGAAGGAAAGAAATCCGCACCGGATAGTGTCCGGTGGTGCACCGGACTATCCGGTGCGCCAGGCGACAGAAGGCAAGAATTGCCTTCTTGAAGGAGCATACCTTGAGCATTGTTGATCACTCACACTTCATTCTTGCGCACTTTTTCGACATTCTTAGTGATTTGAGCTCCGTTCTAGTGAGAACCTCGAGAAATTGTCTTGAGCTCAAGTCTTGGTCTTGTGTGTGCGTATTTGCTGTGGATTTGAGTGTGTTGCTTCCCTCCCTTACTCTTGTGCTTCATATTGATTCTTATTGTAAGGGCGAGAGACTCCAAGTTGTGGAGATTCCTCGCAAACGGGAAAAGAGTAAAGAAAAGAAGAACACCGTGGTATTCAAGTTGATCGTTGGGACGCCACAACGTGGAGTAGGCAAGTTTTGTACTTGGCCGAACCACGGGATAAATCCTCGTGTCTCTTGTGATTGTTCTTACTGTGTCTATTATACTTCACAAGAGCTCTCCTCTCTACTCACTTGATTCCATTATTCTAACTCTTAATCAAGTTTGTGGTGTTAAGTTTTAAGTTTTTACAGGATCACCTATTCACCCCCCTCTAGGTGCTCTCAATTGGTATCAGAGTCGTTCTCTTCAAGAAAGGGACTAATCGCCCGAAGAGATGGATCCTAAGGGCAAGGGGATGGTGGTCAATGATAAGGAGAAGGAGTCCTTCGTCAATGATCCAAAGGATGACAAGCCTACTGACTCAGGCTCGGGCCACAAAAGAAAAGACGGGAGGAAGAAGAAAACAAGGCGCATCAAGGAGATAGTCTACTACGACAGCGACGAATCTTCCTCTTCCCAAAAGGATGACGACAACGACTACGAGAAAAAGAAGACGGTTAATTCAAACTTTTCCTTTGATTATTCTCGTATTCCGCAAAGTTCCAATGCTCATTTGCTTTCCATTCCCCTCGGTAAACCCCCCCACTTTGATGGAGAGGAATACAGATTTTGGAGTCACAAAATGCGTAGCCACTTGTTCTCTCTCCATCCAAGTATATGGGAGATAGTAGAAAATGGAATGCACTTTGATAGTACAGATAGTCCCATGTTCATTAATGAGCAAATTCACAAAAATGCACAAGCTACTACTGTTCTTCTAGCTTCATTGTGCAGGGATGAATACCATAAGGTGAGCGGCTTGGATAACGCCAAGCAGATTTGGGACACCCTCAAAATCTCACATGAGGGGAACGACGTCACCATGCTCACCAAGATGGAATTGGTGGAGGGCGAACTTGGGAGATTCGCAATGATCAGGGGCGAGGAGCCAACCCAAACGTACAACCGTCTCAAGACCCTCGTCATCAAAATAAGGAGCTATGGAAGCACGCGATGGACGGACCACGACGTCGTCCGCCTAATGCTAAGGTCTTTTACCGTCCTTGATCCACATCTTGTGAACAATATTCGTGAGAATCCTAGGTACACCAAGATGATGGCCGAGGAGATACTTGGAAAGTTTGTAAGCGGGCGGATGATGATCAAGGAGGCAAGATACGTTGACGATGTGTTGAACGGTCCAATCCACGAGCCTCAAACCGTTGCTCTCAAAGCAACGAGGAGCAAGGAGGCGCTACCTAGAAAGGTGGCACAAGTTGAGGCAGTCGGACTTAATGATGAAGAAATGGACCTCATCATCAAGCGCTTCAAGACGGCGCTAAGGGGTCACAAGGAGCATCCCAACAAGATCAAGACAAAGGGGAAGCGCTCATGCTTCAAATGTGGTAAGATTGGTCATTTTATCGCTAATTGTCTCGATAATGATAGTGACCAGGAACAAGGGAACAAGAGGGAAAAGAAGAAGGCCTACAAGAAAGCTAAGGGCGAGGCACACCTTGGAAAGGAGTGGGACTCGGATTGTTCGTCGTCCGACTCCGACAACGAAGGACTCGCCGCCACCGCCTTCAACAAGTCGGCCCTCTTCCCCAATGAGCATCACACCTGCCCCATGGCAAGGAAAAAGAAGGTAAGCACTCGTGATACTAGTACTTACGCTTCCTCAAGTGATGAAGAATCTAGCAATGATGAAATAGACTATTCATGTTTATTCAAGGGCCTAGATAGAACTAAGGTTGATAAGATTAATGAATTAATTGATGCCTTGAATGATAAAAATAGGTTATTAGAAAAGCAAGAGGATCTTTTGTATGAAGAACATGATAAGTTTGTAGAGGCACAAAAATCCCTTGCTTTAGAAATTAAAAGGAATGAAATGCTTTCTTGTGAATTGTCTACATGTCATGACTCTATTTCTAGCCTAAAGAGCATAAATGATGATTTGAGTGCTAAGTTAGAAATAGCTAATAAATCAACATCTTGTGTAGAACATGTTGTAGTTTGCAATAGGTGTAAAGATTTTAATGTTGATGCTTGTAGTGAACACCTAGTTTCAATTTCTAAATTGAATGATGAAGTGGCTAGTCTTAATGCCCAACTTAAGACTAGCAAGAATGAATTTGACAAACTAAAATTTGCAAGGGATGCCTACAAGATTGGTAGACACCCCTCAATTAAGGATGGTCTTGGCTTCAAGAGGGAAGTCAAGAACTTAACAAGCCATAAGGCTTCCATCTCCGCCAAGGAGAAAGGGAAGGCCCCTATGGCTAGTAGTGCTCAAAAGAACCATGCTTTCATGTATCATGATAGGAGACATTCTAGGAATGTTTATAGAAGTTATGATGCGTTTGATTCTCATGCCATGATTGCTTCTAGTTCTTCTATGCATGATAGAAATTTGGCTAGGAAAAATGCTATGCCTAGAAGAAATATTGTTCATGTTCCTAGGAAAGTAATGAATGAACCTTCTACAATTTATTATGCTTGCAATGCTTTCTTTGCTATTTGTAGAAAGGATAAGAAGGTAATTGCTAGGAAATTAGGGGCCAAATGTAAGGGAGACAAGACTTGCATTTGGGTCCCTAAGACCATTGTAACTAACCTTGTAGGACCCAACATGAGTTGGGTACCTAAGACCCAAGCCTAAATTGCCTTGCAGGTTTATGCATCCGGGGGCTCAAACTGGATTATCGACAGCGGATGCACAAACCACATGACGGGGGAGAAGAGGATGTTCTCTTCCTACGTCAAGAACAAGGATTCCTAAGACTCAATCATATTCGGTGACGAGAATCAAGGCAAGGTGAAGGGGTTAGGAAAGATTGCTATTTCTTCCGAGCACTCCATTTCTAATGTGTTCTTAGTTGAGTCGCTTGGATATAACTTGTTATCTGTGAGTCAGCTTTGTAATATGTGATATAATTGCTTATTCACAAATGTAGATGTGTCTGTCTTTAGAAGAAGTGATGGTTCATTAGCTTTTAAGGGTGTACTAGACGGCAAACTTTATTTAGTTGATTTTGCAAAAGAGGAGGCCGGTCTAGATGCATGCTTAATTGCTAAGACTAGCATGGGCTGGTTGTGGCATCGCCGTTTAGCACATGTGGGGATGAAGAACCTTCACAAGCTTCTAAAGGGATAACACGTGATAGGTCTAACTAATGTAACTTTCGAAAAAGATAGACCTTGTGCACCTTGTCAAGCAGGTAAACAGGTGGGAAGCTCTCATCATACCAAGAATGTGATGACCACATCAAGACCTTTGAAGTTGCTTCATATGGACCTCTTCGGACCCGTCGCCTATCTAAGCATAGGAGGAAGTAAGTATGGTCTTGTTATAGTTGATGATTTTTCCCGCTTCACTTGGGTATTCTTTTTGCAGGATAAATCTGAAACCCAAGGGACCCTCAAGCGCTTCCTAAGGAGAGCTCAAAATGAGTTTGAGCTCAAGGTGAAGAAGATAAGGAGCGACAACGGGTCCGAGTTCAAGAACCTTCAAGTGGAGGAGTACCTTGAGGAGGAAGGAATCAAGCACGAGTTCTCCGCTCCCTACACACCACAGCAAAATGGTGTGGTAGAGAGGAAGAACAGGATGTTTATAGACATGGTGAGGACAATGCTTGGAGAGTTCAAGATCCCCGAGCGCTTTTGGTCGGAAGCCGTGAACACGGCTTGCCACGCCATCAACCGAGTCTACCTTCACCGCCTTCTCAAGAAGACTTCATATGAGCTTCTGACCGGTAACAAACCCAATGTGTCTTACTTTCGTGTATTTGGGAGCAAGTGTTATATTCTAGTGAAGAAAGGTAGAAATACTAAGTTGGCTCCCAAAGCTGTAGAAGGGTTTTTGTTAGGTTATGACTCAAATACAAAGGCGTATAGAGTCTTCAACAAATCATCGGGTTTGGTTGAAGTCTCTAGCGACGTTGTATTTGATGAGACTAATGGCTCTCCAAAAGAGCAAGTTTGTGATCTTGATGATGTAGATGAAGAAGACGTTCCAACGGCCGCAATACGCACCATGGCGATTGGAGATGTGCGGCCACAGGAACAAAATGAGCAAGATCAACCTTCTTCCTCAACAATGGTGCATCCCCCAACTCAAGACGATGAACAGGTTCATCAAGAGGAGGCGTGTGATCAAGGGGGAGCACAAGATGATCATGTAATGGAGGAAGAAGCACAACCAGCACCTCCAACCCAAGTTCGAGCGATGATTCAAAGGGATCATCCCGTCGACCAGATTTTGGGTGACATTAGCAAGGGAGTAACTACTCGTTCTAGATTAGTTAATTTTTGTGAGCATTACTCTTTTGTCTCTTCTATTGAGCCTTTTAGGGTAGAAGAGGCCTTGCTAGATCCGGACTGGGTGTTGGCCATGCAGGAAGAGCTCAACAACTTCAAGAGAAATGAAGTTTGGCCACTGGTGCCTCGTCCCAAGCAAAACGTTGTGGGAACCAAGTGGGTGTTCCGCAACAAACAAGACGAGCACGGGGTAGTGACAAGGAACAAGGCTAGACTTGTGGCAAAAGGTTATGCCCAAGTCGCAGGTTTGGACTTTGAGGAGACTTTTGCTCCTGTGGCTAGGCTAGAGTCAATTCGCATATTGTTAGCCTATGCTACTCACCATTCCTTAAGGTTGTTCCAAATGGATGTGAAGAGCGCTTTCCTCAATGGGCCAATCAAGGAGGAGGTGTACGTGGAGCAACCCCCTGGCTTCGAGGATGAACGATACCCCGACCACGTGTGTAAGCTCTCTAAGGCGCTCTATGGACTTAAGCAAGCCCCAAGAGCATGGTATGAATGCCTTAGAGACTTTTTAATTGCTAATGCTTTCAAGGTTGGGAAAGCCGATCCAACTCTTTTCACTAAGACATGTGATGGTGATTTATTTGTGTGCCAAATTTATGTTGATGACATAATATTTGGTTCTACTAATCAAAAGTCTTGTGAAGAGTTTAGCAGGGTGATGACTCAAAAGTTCGAGATGTCGATGATGGGCGAGTTGAACTACTTCCTTGGGTTCCAAGTGAAGCAACTCAAGGATGGCACCTTCATCTCCCAAACGAAGTACACGCAAGACTTGATCAAGCGGTTTGGGATGAAGGACGCCAAGCCCGCAAAGACTCCAATGGGAACCAACGGACACACCGACCTCAACAAAGGAGGTAAGTCCGTTGATCAAAAGGCATACCGGTCTATGATAGGGTCTTTACTTTATTTATGTGCTAGTAGACCGGATATTATGCTTAGTGTATGCATGTGTGCTAGATTTCAATCTGATCCAAGGGAGTGTCACTTAGTGGCCGTGAAGCGAATTCTTAGATATTTAGTCGCTACGCCTTGCTTCGGGATCTGGTATCCAAAGGGGTCTACCTTTGACTTAATTGGATATTCAGACTCCGATTATGCTGGATGTAAGGTCGATAGGAAGAGTACATCGGGGACGTGCCAATTCTTAGGAAGGTCCCTGGTGTTGTGGAGTTCTAAGAAACAAACCTCTGTTGCCCTATCCACCGCCGAGGCCTAGTATGTTGCCGCAGGACAGTGTTGCGCGCAACTACTTTGGATGAGGCAAACCCTCAGGGACTTTGGCTACAATCTGAGCAAAGTCCCACTCCTATGTGATAATGAGAATGCTATCCGCATGGCGGATAATCCTATTGAACACAGCTGCACAAAGCACATTGACATCCGGCATCGCTTTTTGAGAGACCACCAGCAAAAGGGAGATATCGAAGTGTTTCATGTTAGCACCGAGAACCAGCTAGCCGATATCTTTACCAAGCCTCTAGATGAGTCGACCTTTTGCAAGCTGCGTAGTGAGCTAAATGTCTTAGATTCGCGGAACCTGGATTGATTTATAGCATACATGTGTTTATGCCTTTGATCATGTTCCTTATGCATTTTGTTGTTTATTTATGGTGCTCAAGTTGTACAAACACTCCCCGGACCTCACAAGTCCTTTTGCAAGTGATGCACACATTTAGGGGGAGATGTGCTACAACTTGACCCTTTGAGACTAACCATGTGCTTGAGTTTGCTTGATTTAGTCTCAAAGGTGGATTGAAAGGGAAAAGGTGGACTTGGACCATGCAAGACTTCCACTGCACTCCGATGAAAGAGTAACTAACTCCAAGTTCATCTTCATGCTCTTATTGCCTTTTTACTCTTAGTTGAAGATTTTGGTGAGGCAATGGGGTTAAAGGGCCAAAATTGATCCCGTTTTGGTGCTTGATGCCAAAGGGGGAGAAAATAAGGTCACAGCAAGAAATGGATCAGCTACCACTTGAGAATTTTGAAAATAGAAGAGTTAGAGCTTTTGTTTGTCAAAATACTCTTGTTTGTCTCTTATTATCAAAAGTTGGTCTCTTGTGGGGAGAAGGCTTGATTATGGGAAAAAGGGGGAGTTTTTGATTCTTTGATCAATTTCTCTTGAAATATCTCTCTTTATGTTTCAACAAGTGTGTTTGACTTAGAGATAGGAAATTGAGTTTGATTTGCAAAAACAAACCAAGTGGTGGCAAAGAATGATCCATATATGCCAAATTTGAATCAAAACAATTTTGAGTTCTCATTTGTATTGATGTTGCACTTCTTTTAGTTGCTTTTTGTTGTGTTGGTTTAAATCACCAAAAAGGGGGAGATTGAAAGGGAAATGTGCCCTTGGGCCATTTCTAAGTATTTTGGTGATTGAGTGCCAACACAAGTGGACTTATGTTAATCTATGCAAAGGGATGAACAAAGTGCAAATCAAGTAAAAAGGTATGTTTCTAAGACTTAGTACATTGTTTTGAAGACTAATGTATTGTGTCTAAGTGCTGGAAACAGGAGAAATCAAGTTGGAAAAGAGATGGCTTTGTTCAGCCAAAGACAGCTCGGTCTGGGTGCACCGGACTGTCCAGTGGTGCACCGGACAGTGTCCGGTGTGCCAGGCCGGCGTCTGTCAACTGGCTGCTCTCAGGAAGAAATTAACGGCGTACGGCTATAAATCACCGGACTGTCCGGTGGTGCACCGGACTGTCCGGTGAGCCAACAGTCAGCCGGGCCAACGATCAACCGCGGAATCCGCGCGCGACGCGTGGCAAGAGCCAACGGTCAGAAGGGGCACCGGACTGTCCGGTGTGCACCGGACAGTGTCCGGTGCGCCAACGGCTCTGAAAATGCAACGGTCGGCTTCGCCAAAGAAGGTTGATGGGTGCAATTCAGGTCAAGGCTTCGTCTACTTAAGGGACGCGATCTCGCCTCGCCCGAGCCCAGCCTCGGGCGGGAACAGTAGTCCCAGACGGATTCACGCCTCGCCCGAGGGCCTCCTCAAGCAACGGGCGCTCCCTCGACTCGCCCGAAGCCCAGCTCGGGAAGGCTTCGTAGTGAAGCAACCTTGGCCAAATTGCCTCACCAACCGACCGTATCACAGGCGCATTCAATGCAAGGATCGCCTGGTGCCTTATCCTGACACGTGTACCTCAGTCGACAGGGTCGAAGTGACCGCAGTCACTTCGCCCTCCCACTGACTGACCTGACAGGAAAACAGCGCCGCTCGCCCCTCTCCGACTGTTGTGCCACACTCCAGGGTGAGGCTGACAGCAGCTGAGTCCAGCCTCAGGCGCCACAAGAAGCTCCACCTCGCCCGACCTTGGGCCTCGGCCCCAGGAGAAGTCTCCGCCTCGCCCGACCCTAGGGCTTGGCCCCCGCCTCGGCCTCGGAAGATGGACTCCGCCCCGCCCGACCCCAGGGCTCAGCCTCGACCTCGACCTCGGAAGATGGACTCCGCCTCGCCCGACCCCAGGGCTCGGCCTCGACCTCGACCTCGGGCGGAATCGCGTCCTCGCCCGACCCCGGCCTCGGCCTCAGGAGGAGTCTCCGCCTCGCCCGACCTCGGGCTCGGACCGACCACGCCGCAGGGGGTACATCATTACCCTACCCCTAGCTAGCTCAGGCTACGGGGGAACAAGACCGGCGTCCCATCCAGGCTCGCCCCGGTAACAAGTAATGATGGCTCCCCGCGTGCGGCCATGACGACGGCGGCTCTCAGCCCCTTACGGAACCAAGGAGACGTCAGCAAGGTCCCGACAGCCCCGACAGTTGTGCTCCTACAAGGCTCAAACGCTCCTCCGACGGCCACGACACCATGCACACAGGGCCCTAGCAGTCTAGCACCTCTCTGACAGCCACGTTGGCATGTACATAAGGCTCCGGCTCCTCTCTGCTGGACACGTTAGCATATTGCTACACCCCCATTGTACACCTGAACCCTCTCCTTGCATCTATAAAAGGAAGGGTCAGGGCCCTCATACGGAGGGTGGTCGCGCGGGACTCTCTCTCTCTCCCTCGCGAACGCTTGTAACCTCTACTGCAAGCGCACCCACTCTGGCGCAGGATAACACGAGGCCGCGATTTCCCCCCTTTGTCTTCCGTCTCGCGCCAACCCATCTAGGCTGGGGCACGCAACGACAATTTACTCGTCGGTCCAGGGACCCCCCGGGGTCGAAACGCCGACATGTAGCCAGTTGAAAGTAAGCTGCTCACGGAATCTAAGACAGATTACAAAAAAAGACGAATCAAGTATTAAATATACAACTTGTGTATTTTTTATGTAAGCACTATAGAGAGATCCCTATAATAGAATTTCTATTGAGAAAGGATGTAACACTTTACAAATTGTATATTACAATTGTTGGAGCCAAAGTCTAGTGTGTATAGCTACTAGAGATGGCAATGGGTACCCGCTACCCGAAACCGACGGGTTTTTACTCTATTAGGGGACGGGTATGGACTAATATCTAAACTCACGGGTTCTTAATGGGTGATAATCTAAACCCAACGGGTACACGGGTACGGGCATGAGATAAGTACCCATACCCGTAAACCCATGGGTTTGATAAACCCGATACAATATAATATTATAGATGATAGTCACAGAGTTTTGACCAAAATATTGTAGAATTATAGCCCACTACAGCCCAACTGTCCCAAGCCCATTTAGCTAGTCTCGATGAAAAACCCTAGACGCCGTCTCTGGCTCTCAACCTCCTTCACTGTCACGCACTCACACATTCCCCCATCCTCGATTCTCATTTCCTATAGACGCCGGCAACCGGGCCATCGTCCTAGCTAAGCTAAGGTATTATCTATTTATCGTTGGTGTCATCTAATTACTACTTTTTATCATGTATTATTATCTGAGCAACAGTATTGTTTGAACATGATAAATTGGTGGTTGAAACCTATTTTTTTGTTGGGCATGGGCAGCCCACGGGTACCCGGTACCCATACGGGCACAAATCTATACCCGCCTGCGGGTATGGGTTTTTTACCGGGCACATTTCATTTTTGCGGGTACGGGTTTGGGTTTGTAGTACCCAGCGGGTACGTGCCCGTTGCCATCTCTAATAGCTACATTATATTTCATTCTATAGCAGATGAGTTGCATCTCTTTTTTAAATCCTTCTTTGCAGCTCAAAGTAGTTGGGGCGTATTTCCAAAGATCCACTCATTCCTGCACTTTCAGATGCACCACAACATCACTATGAATATTTCTAGGCTCCCGACTTTATTGATTTGTTTTCGAATTTCACACATAGCCACGTGGACGTTTGAACGTACACGAGGGTGCTACTCCAATCAGGTTCCAGCACCTTCTTGCAAAGTTGCGTTTGACGAAGAGGTGGGCCAGCGTTTCTTCTTTTTGAGAACACAGATTTTGCACAAATAGGAACCTAATACCATATTTCTTCTTTTGAGCATTGTCTTTGTGTTTAAGCTGTCTTGAAGAATCAACCAGAAGAAAAACTTTGATTTTTCTGACATTTTGATTTCCACATATGCATGTAGGTGGGTTGGGCTGCAACCAAGGTTTTAACTAACCGTCTATAGCAGTCGATATATCCCGATATATCCTTTTTAGCAACTAAAAGTTACGTTATTTAGCATGATATATCCCGATGTATCCAGAAATATCGCGATATATTCTGACATTTACACTTTAAGTGTGGAGATAAACTCCTTATCCCGCTATTTAAAACACTGACCGCAACACATCCTTCCATTTAGGAGTATACTTTTTGAGACGAGTATCACAAAAAATTACCCATTTAGGAGTATACACTAACTGCGACCATCCCCAATTTGGACTTGTGTTATATCTTTGTACTTGGCTAGAGTTTTTAGGACGTGATTCCACAAAAAAATTACCCATTTTTTGGCTGCTCGGCGCCGCCCCGGAGTTGTAGTAATTGTCCCATACCAAGTCAACCTAGGGTATGTTGTGTTTGTTGAAGAATTTGTCTAGATTTTTCATCGAAAGAGCTTCGTTCTGAATCGTGAGGTCGAGGATCTTAGTCCTCATTGCTTTTTTGGTCTACACACAAGCTTCCAAACTGCTTGTGGGGGTTTCATGGTGTTTATATCTGCACCCCTCCACAGGTAGAAGACAATACTGAATTGACCAGCTGCAAGTGTCCAACATGAGATAGGTATATTGAGGTTGAGGTCAATCGACGCTTGATCCTTTGTATGAGAGATGAATGATGCCAGCTTAGGCCTTGATAAACTCATTAGAAAGCCCATGTATGTAAAGGGGAAAGAGCCGATAGAGCAGTTAAGCGTCTTCAAGAGGATCTACATTTTGGAGGCCGGCACATTGACCGATAGATGCTTGACTTTTAACAGTTGACCTTACGCCCTGTCGACACATTGCCTTGAGGAAGAACATTTGCTTGGGGCAGGCCTCCATAATCAAGATAGTTTCATCGACTTATTGGACAATCGGAAAATCATGTCCACATATTTGTTGAATTTGGAGTTGAAGGAGCTCTTGATCTTTGGCTTTGTTTAGGATAGACCGGAGCAGATCATCTGCTATCACAAATAAGAGCGGGAAGAGGGGATTGCCATGCCTAACCTCTCGTTTACAATGAAAGATCTTGCCTGGTACCCCATTAAGTAATATCGAGGATGTCCCTGAAGCCATGATTTCTGGCCAAAGCCTTTATGCTCCATGATCTCCACAATAGCTTTGTGCTCTATTTTGTCAAATGGTTTTTCAAAGTCCAGTTTTAGGATCACCGTCTCCTTTTTGGACTGCTGGCATAAGTGTACATATTCGAAGGACCAGACAAGCAATCCTTAATGGATCTACCTTTAATGAACCCATATTGATTAGCATGGATGAACCGTAGCATCACTCTTTGAAGTCTATTGGCGAGTATTTTGTTTAGAATCTTGACACTTATGTTTAGCAGGTAGATGGCTCTATAGTCATTGACCGAGGCAGGATCCTCTTTTTTGCGGACGATAACGACATGAGATCCATTAATGTTCTGCATGCAAAGACTGCCTTTGTAAAAAACCCTGGCACACTGAGTAGAAGTCGGACGAAATAATGGGCCAGCATTTCCTCAAAACATCTGTGTTGAATCCATCTGGTCTTGGCGACTTGTATGTCGGGAGGTTAACCACAATGGAGTTGATCTCTTTAGCTAAGAAGGGCTCTTCTAGACAAGACAATCCTTATGTTAGGTGCAGCAGTGTAGACAGATCGAATAGCATTGCCTGATGTTCAGTTACGCCAAGGAATTCATTGTAAGCTTCAAACGGAACAGTGACTTTAACCTCACGGTTGGAGACCTGCTGACCATATTTTTCATTAATAGAGTTGATGGAGTTGTGCCTGTGTTTGATTGTAGCATTAGCATGGAAGAACTATGAATTTGTGTTTCTAATGGTGTCCCATTTGATGGCACCCCGCTGCTTCCAGTAAGTTTTTTGCAGATTCAACAGGTCTTGTAGTCTGTGAATGAGGATGTACCTGAAGTTCATTCTTGTATGGCAGACATTTTACCGAGATGCGCCAATATTAATCCACTTACATCGACGATTCTTTAAGGGCATGTTCGGTTGACACGGAATAGAATGCCGGAACTGTTCCGGTCCGGATTGCTTCTCTAATTTGTATAAGTTTTGATCAACAGGAATAATTCTTGGTGCAATCCTACGAAAACGAACAGGCCCTAAGCTAACCGTAGATGTAAAATAGATGTTCACCTAAGTAAACCACCATATAAAGTTATTTATATAGGGCTCACATAAGCAAACCACCAAAAAAGAGATTTGAGAGACATTAATTAATCTTCTTAAACCACCTCCTTCAAAGAAATAAACAACAAAACCTCCATCTTTTTTTTTGCAATTTTGGACCTCCAAATTCGTCACTCATAAAATGTGGCAACTCTAAACAGAGTTCTAGTCAAGAAAAGAAAAAACAATACAGTTGTCTATATATAGGCAATTCATTAATGGTGCGTTTGGTTGTATTGATAAAACGAGATGAGATAGAACGATCCTGTCGGGGACCATAATTAGGGGTACCCTCAAGACTCCTAATTCTCAGCTGGTAACCCCCATCAGCATAAAGCTGCAAAGGCCTGATGGGTGCGATTAAGTCAGGGATCAGTCCATTCGAGCGACTCGATCATGCCTCACCCGAGCCTAGCCTCGGACAAGGGCAGCCGACCCCGGAGGATTTCCATCTCGCCCGAGGCCCCCCTCCAACGGCGGACACGTCTCCGGCTCGCCCGAGGCCCTGCCTTCGCTAAGAAGCAACCCTGACTAAATCGCCGCACCGACTGACCGAATCGCAGGAGCATTTAACGCAAAGGTGGCCTGACACCTTTATCCTGACACGCGCCCCCCGGCAGAGCCGAAGTGACCGCCGTCACTTCACCGCTCCAATGACCGGCCTGACAAAAGGACAGCGCCGCCTGCGCCACTCCGACTGAAGTGCCACTTGACAGAGTGAGACTGACAGGCAGTCAGGCCCTGCCAAAGGCACCATAGGAAGCTCCGCTCCGCCCGACCCAGGGCTCGGACTCGGGCTAAGTCCCGGAAGACGGCAAACTCCGCTCCGCCCGACCCAGGGCTCGGACTCGGGCTAAGTCCCGGAAGACGGCGAACTCCGCTCCGCCCGACCCAGGGCTCGGACTCGGACTAAGTCCCGGAAGACGGCGAACTCCGCTCCGCCCGACCCAGGGCTCGGACTCGGGCTAAGTCCCGGAAGACGACGAACTCCGCTCCGCCCGACCCAGGGCTCGGACTCGGGCTAAGTCCCGGAAGACAGCGAACTCCGCTCCGCCCGACCCCAGGGCTCGGACTCGGGCTAGGTCCCGGAAGACGGCGAACTCCGCTCCGCCCGACCCCAGGGCTCGGACTCGGGCTCAGCCCCAGAAGACGACAAACTCCGCTTCGCCCGACCCCAGGGCTTGGACTCCGCCCTGGCCTCCGCCGAACGACCTCCGCCTCGCCCGACCCAGGGGCTCGGACTCGGCCTCGGTCACGGAAGACAGACTCGACCTCGGCTTCGGAGGAGCCTCCACGTCGCCCAACCTAGGGCGCAAGCCAGCCACGTCAACAGGAAGCGCCATCATCACCCTACCCCGAGCTGACTCGGGCCGCAGAGAACAAGACCGGTGTCCCATCTGGCTAGCTCTGCCAGATAGGCAATGATGGCGCCCCGCAAGCTCTGTGACGACGGCGGCTCTCAGCTCTCTTACGGAAGCAGGAGGACGTCAGCAAGGACTCAACCGCTCCGACAGCTGTCCCTCCGCCAGGCTCCGTCGCTCCTCCGACGGCCACGACATCACACCAGTTGGGTGCCAAGATCTCTCCGGCTGCCACATCGGCATGTACTTAGGGCGCTAGCTCTCCCCCGCTAGACACGTAGCACTCTGCTACACCCCCATTGTACACCTGGATCCTCTCCTTATGCCTACAAAAGGAAGGACCAGGGCCCTCTTAGAGAGGGTTGGCCGCGCGGGGACGAGGACGGGACAGGCGCTCTCTTGGGGCCGCTCGCTTCCCTCTCCCGCGTGGACGCTTGTAACCCCCTACTGCAAGCGCACCCGACCTGGGCGCGGGACGAACACGAAGGCCGCGGGATTTCCACCTCTCTCACGCCCATCTCCGGCCACCTCACTTCCCCCCTTCGCGCTCGGCCTCGCGTCGACCCATCTGGGCTGGGGCACGCGGCGACATTCACTCGTCGGCTTAGGGACCCCCCGGTCTCGAAACGCCGACAGTTGGCGCGCCAGGTAGGGGCCTGCTGCGTGTTGACGAACAGCTTCCCGTCAAGCTCCAGATGGGCAGTCTCCAACAACCTCTCCGACCCGGGACGATGCTCCGTTTCGGGAGTCTTGAGTTCATGTCCTTCGACGGCAGCTACGACATGATACTCCTTCCACCGCCGCGCGACAACGACAATGGCGGCCGACAGCCCGCCCGCCGGCGGCGGAATCGACGACGTCTTCCCCGCGTGGTGGAAGAACAACATTCGAGCTCGCCCCGTCCTCTCCCCCGCCAACGGAGGAGGAGGCGGGGCAACCAAGGCCAAGCGGGAGGCTGCGCCTCATCGGCTGTCGAGCGAGTCGACGTCCCCAGCGCTCCAACGGGGGGCGCGCCGGGCGTCGACCTCGCGTTTGAGACGAAGGCGAGCGTCGTCTCCCCACGACACGCCAATCCCGAGCAAGTGGACGACGCCAGTGCCCTCGTAGAGAGCTTGCAGGACGTCGCCCTCGTACCTGAGACGACGGTGCAATCAGTCCCCGACGTGACTATGTTGCTGCTCGTCGACCAAAAGGTACCGACCGATTCCCATCCTACGTCATTTGGACTCAGCCTCAACCCGCCTAGCGACCTTGCTTTGGCGGGCGCTCTCGTAGAGGCGAGTTCAAACCCTCTGGGGTTTCGCATGCGGTCGCCTTGGGACCGGCTGACGGACGTCTCGACCTACGGGCCCTCTGGGTCCGAGGAAGATGACGACCCCAACATCTGTTGGGATTTCTCTGGATTTGGCAACCCTAGTGCCATGCGGGACTTCATGACCGCATGTGACTACTGCCTCTCCGACTGTTCCGACGGTAGCCGCAGCCTCGACGACGAGGACTGCGGCCCAAGCCGCGAGTGTTTCCACGTCGAGCTAGGGGATCCCTCCGAAGGCAATCATCTCGGCATGCCGGAGGACGGTAATCTCCCTAGGTCGGTGCCTCGCGCTGACATCCCGCGGAAGCTAGCTGTGGTCCCCGTTCCGGCGGGGGGTCACGACCCACAGCTCGAGCAAGTCCGTGGGGCGCAGGCCAGGCTCGACGAAGGAGCAGGAGCGCTTGAGCCGATCCGCCGGGACGTCGAGCAGGCATGGGCGGGCCAACCCCCGCCGGAGAAATACGTCACCTGCCCCAGGGTCTCCAGCACCGCATCGCCGACGGCGTCAGGCTCAGGCCACTACCCGCATCCAGTGGGGTCGGTCAGAACCTGGCTGCAGCAGCGATGCTTCTCCGCGCGATGCCGGAGCCATCAACCACCGAGGGTCGGCGAATCCAGGGAGAGCTCAAGAATCTCCTGGAAGGCGCTGCGGTCCGACGGGCCGAGAGCTCTGCCTCCCGAAGGCAGGGATACCCCTCGGAACCTCATGTCGCGACTTCCCGATTCATGTGGGAAGCCTCGGTCTACACCGGGCGCACGCGCAACACCGCGCCTGCGGCCCCGGGCCACCTCGGCAACGAGCACCATCATCGCGACTGTCGGGCCCACCTCGACGGAATGGTGCGCCGAGGTTACCATCCCAGGCGTGGGGGACGCTACGACAGCGGGGAGGATCGGAGTCCCTCGCCCGAACCACCCGGTCCGCAGGCCTTCAGCCGGGCCATCCGACGGGCACCGTTCCCGACCCGGTTCCGACCCCCGACTACTATCACAAAGTACTCGGGGGAAACGAGACCGGAACTGTGGCTGCGGACTACCGTCTGGCCTGCCAACTGGGTGGAACGGACGACGACAACCTCATCATCCGCAACCTCCCCCTGTTCCTCTCCGACACCGCTCGCGCCTGGTTGGAGCACCTGCCTCCGGGGCAGATCTCCAACTGGGATGAACTGGTCCAAGCCTTCGCCAGCAATTTCCAGGGCACGTACGTGCGCCCCGGGAATTCCTGGGACCTCTGAAGCTGCCGGCAGCGGTCGGGAGAGTCTCTCCGGGACTACATCCGGCGATTCTCGAAGCAGCGCACCGAGCTGCCCAACATCACCGACTCGGATGTCATCGGCGCGTTCCTTGCCGGCACCACCTGCCGCGACCTGGTGAGTAAGTTGGGTCGCAAGACCCCCACCAGGGCGAGCGAGCTGATGGACATCGCCACCAAGTTCGCCTCTGGCCAGGAGGCGGTCGAGGCCATCTTCCAAAAGGACAAGCAGCCCCAGGGCCGCCCATCGGAAGATGCTCCCGAGGCGTCTACTCCGCGCGGCGCCAAGAAGAAAGGCAAGAAGAAGTCGCAAGCGAAACGCGACGCCGCCGACGCGGACCTTGTCGCCGCCGCCGAGTACAAGAACCCTCGGAAGCCCCCCGGAGGTGCCAACCTCTTCGACAAGATGCTCAAGGAGCTATGCCCCTATCATCAGGGGCCCGTCAAGCACACTCTTGAGGAGTGCGTCATGCTTCGGCGCCACTTCCACAGGGCCGGGCCACCCGCGGAGGGTGGCAAGGCCCGCGACGGCAGGAGAGTTCCCTGAGGTCCGCGACTGCTTCATGATCTACGGTGGGCATGCGGCGAATGCCTCGGCTCGGCATCGCAAGCAAGAGCGCCGGGAGGTCTGCTCGGTGAAGGTGGCGGCGCCAGTCTACCTAGACTGGTCCGACAAGCCCATCACCTTCGACCAAGCTGACCACCCCGACCACGTGCCGAGCCCGGGGAAATACCCACTCGTCAGCGACCCCATCGTCGGCGACGTCAGGCTCACCAAGGTCCTTATGGACGGGGGCAGCTGCCTCAACATCATCTACGCCGAGACCCTCAGGCTCCTGCGCGTCGATCTGTCCTCCGTCCGAGCTGGCGCTGCGCCCTTCCACGGTATCATTCCCGGGAAGCGCGTCCAGCCCCTCGGACGACTCGACCTTCCCGTCTGCTTCGGAACGCCCTCTAACTTCCGAAGGGAGACTCTGACGTTCGAGGTGGTCGGGTTCCGAGGAACCTACCACGCGGTACTGGGGAGGCTATGCTACGCGAAGTTCATGGCCGTCCCCAACTACACCTACCTGAAGCTCAAGATGCCGGGCCCCAACGGGGTCATCACCGTCGGCCCCACGTACAAACACGCGTTTGAATGCGACGTGGAGTGCGTGGAGTACGCCGAGGCCCTCGCCGAGTCCGAGGCCCTCATCGCCGACCTGGAAAGCCTCTCCAAAGAGGTGCCCGACGTGAAGCGCCATGCCGGCAACTTCGAGCCAGTGGAGACGGTCAAGGCCGTCCCCCTCGACCCCAGTGGCGACGCCTCCAAGCAGATCCGGATCGGTTCCGGGCTCGACCCCAAATAGAAAGCAGTGTTCGTCGACTTTCTCCGCACGAACGCCGACGTCTTCGCGAGGAGTCCCTCGGACCTGCCCGGCATACCAAGGGATGTCGCCGAGCACTCGCTGGATATTCGGGCCGGAGCCCGACCCGTCAAGCAGCCTCTGCGCCGATTCGACAAGGAGAAGCGCAGAGTGATAGGCGAGGAGATCCACAGGCTAAAAGAAGCGAAAAGCGTCAAGCTCAACCCTGAAAGGTGGGTCCTCGGGGCGCCCCAGGGCATGGTCTTGGAGTTCATTATCTCCAAATGGGGCATCAAAGCCAACCAGGAGAAGACCCCGACCATCGCACAGCACCCCGAGCCCTTGCTGGGGGTACCCGGGGGCTGCACGCACCCCCGGGAGAGGCCGCTTGTCACCGCCGACGTTCTGGAGCCCGGAACGTATAAGCTGGCCGGCGGTCAAGGCGAGGTCTACGGCAACGCTTGGAACGTCCGACAGCTACGTTGCTTCTACCCTTAAGATGTTTTCAAGCTGTTCGTATACCTCGCTCCCACACAAGTCTCAGTCGTCAAGGAAGGGTCGGCCTCGCCTCGGCAGAGCCCGACCCTCCCTCGGGGGCTAAGAAGGGGAACCCCTCTGCGTCAAGATTGGGTGTACCTCTCCGCATCCAAAATTTTCGATCAAAAAAGGCTTTTGCGTTCTCCCGGCTATGTCAGAAGCAGGGCCCCAAGGAGCGAACGTGGGTGCATGTAAGTGGCGAGGCCGACTGAGCCGAGGAACTCCTATGCCTCCGGGTTAGGGACACCTCACTCATCACCCGCCACGAAAAATGACCCAACTCGGGAAGCCACCCTATTATTGACAGGCTAAGCCGGACACGCAAAATAAAAGGAAGAAGAGTACGACTTCATGCAATGAAAACAAAGTGTTCAGGCCTCAGCGGCCGCAGTAAGACACACGCACATCCAACAGAAACTGTTCCAACAAGAGTTAGGCGCCGCCTTGGGAAGGAGCCGCGCCTTTAGCTCCGTCCCCGCCTTCAGTAAGGTCCATCTCGGCTTCCGGTGACGGCGCAGGGGGAAGGATCTCCGCCTCAAAGGTGGTCGCCAACACTGCGCTCGGACCCGCGGCGACCACGTCGAGCCGCTAAACTTCTGCCAGGGCAGCTTCGTCTTCGTCAGGAAGACAATACCCCTCACTAACCCACTCCAGGTCCACAACGTAGTGGGAAGCGAGCACGGCGAAGGCCCGCCTGACGCCGTGGTGTAGCGCCTCGCGGACTCTGCCGCGCGCGTGATCACCCAAGGCTTGAAGGCGGCTTTGAGGGGAGCTTCCTGAAGGGACGTCGCCGGAGCCAAGGATCCGATAAACGTCCAAGACGGCCTCAGACATGGCCGCGAGGTCAGCCTCCCTCTACTCGGCAGCTCCGGCAAGCGCCTCGGCAAGCGCCTTGGCGGACTCGTCAAGGGCGGACTCGAGCTCTACGAACAGTCAGAAGAAAGATCTCAAACACAAGCAGAGGAAACTGACAAGAACAAGAACCAGGGACGGCCAAGGCGTACCTCCGGCCCGGGCACGCTGCTCCGAGGCCGCGACCTGGGCTGCGGCTAAGTCGGCTGCGAGGGTTTCAGCCCGGCTTTCGGCCTCAACAGCCCGGCCCCGAGATTGGTCCCGCTCCTCGACGACCTGGACGAACTCCGACCGCTGCCGTTGCGCCTCTGCGCGCGCCGCTGCCGCCTCCGCGCGCGCTGCTGCCGCCTCGGCTCTCAGGTCAGTGCAGAGCAACTGGAGGTCCGCTACCTTGGCACCCTATTGAGAAAGGCGCGCAGTAGCCCCGGCGAGCGAGGTCCTCAGGGATCGCAGCGAGCCCCAGACATCAACCTCGCGGCGGATGAACGACGACTTGGCGGCGCTCCGATCCGTCAGATCCTGGGGGAAGGAAACGGGGCGTCACGAAGAACGCCTCGTTCACAGAAAAGAAAAGGTATGCCTGAAACCATTACCTGGAGGATTTTGGGGACGTCCCTGCAGAAAACCTCCAGCGACGACCGGAGCGACCCCACCGTTGCTTCAGCACACTCGCGGAGCTCATCCCAGGACTGGTCCTCCTGTTCATCGTCGAGAATGAAGACAGGGTCCGAGGCCTCGCGGGTCCAAAACCGGAGCAACTGGCGACGGGCCCCGGGGCTCCGCCGCACAGCGATGAGGTTGCCGCCCGGCTGGACGGATCACGCCTCCACGCCCACCTCTTCCGAGGCACTGGGCGCCGACGCATCAGCCGTCTCGACGCCGGCAGCAACCGGTCGCTCTCCGACTGGGACAGCGGCGACTTCGGTAGCGGCAGGCGCCAGCATGGCCGGCACGTCAGGTGGGCTCGGGACCACGTCAGCGTCAGCCGCCTCCCCTATCACGATGGCCGCCTCGGCAGAAGAGCCGGCCTCGGGAACCTGCTCCACAGCGACAGGTGCCGCCCGAGCCCCCTGCGGTGAAACGCCCTGCGAGAGGGTCGGCTGAACGACAAGGCCCGGAGCGGCGCTGGCCGCACAGGCCGGCGCCGTCTTAAGGGCCTTCCGGGGTGCCAGGTCGGTCTGGCCATGGCTTCGCTTGCTGAGGGAAAAAGGAAAATCACGGCCGAGACATATGAATGGAAAGCCAGGACGAAGACATTCCGAGATACCTACCCGCTCCGGGCCATGATCCACCGCGCCTGGGGGGAAGTTTCTTGGATCCCCGCTCCCGGAACAGCCGCCGAGGTCCGCTTCGCCGGCAACTTCGGCGCCACCCTTGCTTTGGACACCCGGGGAGCAGATTGCCCGGGCGCTGTCACGATGACTTGAGGGTCACCTCCATGCGCTGCCGGCACGAGCGGCGGCTCTTGGGGAGCAGACGCCCTGACCTGGCCCCCCGGAGTCACCTCAGCTCCTCCGGCCGAGGGGTCAGGTGTCCTCTCGGGTTGCCCCCGTGCCTCGGACCGGGACCCCGACGCCCCGACTCCGGGGACTGACGGCGTCGGCCCGCTCGGGGGCTGGCTCGACGGCTCCCGGCCACACCCCAAGACGGGGCTGAGGCCGAGACGGGCGGCCATGTCGTCCTCCTCATCATCGTCGTCGTCGTCGTCGTCGGGCGTTTTCGGCGGCGGCTCCCTCGGGAGTCCCTCCCTCTCCTGCTGGCGACGGCGCTTTTCCAAGGCGTCTCGAGCCCGCCTCCGCTCACGGGCCCGGGCCTTCTCCGCGTCCTTCTTCCTCTTCTTCTCCTCCGCGGCGACCCGCCGCGCTGCTCGGTCCACCGCATCCTGCGGGACTCGTGGCCGGGAAGGCTTGTGCCACCCCACCTCCTGAAGAAGGGGGGGAAAGAAGCCCGATCGTAAGAACCAGGAGCAACCCAATGTATGAAGAAGGAAGGAGCGAACACTCACCAGAGTCAAGCACCCCTGGTCGGGGCGCATCCGAAGCTGGGAGAAGGCGTGGGGGTCCGGCTTCCCCAACGCAGCGGACACCCGCCATTGGAGGGCGTCGAAGGGAAGAGGATCAGGGGACATCCGCGAGCCCTCCCAGTCAGCCCCCGGGGTCATCTCCCAAAGCAACAGTCGTCGCTCCGCCAAGGGAAGCACCCTCCGACGGTGGATGGCGGCAATCACCCCCGCAGCGGTGAGTCCCCCCTCCCGCAACGCCTCCAAGGCCTGGAGAAGGGGTCCGAGGTTCTTCTGTCTTTCGTGCGGGGTCCCGTGACGCCAGACGTCGGTGGCGGTGGTGACTACTCACTGGGAGAACGGCGGGAGCAACTCGCCGTCGTTCCGGAGGTAGAACCACCGGCGCTGCCACCCCTTGTTCGAGGATGCGAGGATGGCAGGAATATACTGCGACGCCCGCGACTGCCTCAACAGGAGGGTGCAGCCGCCGGCCCGCACCGCTGCGCGGACCTTCCTCTCCCCCGTCGGCGAGGCAAAAAGCTCGGCGAAAAAGAGATGGGTCCACAAATCCCAATGGGGGGCGATCCCCAAATACCCCTCGCACACCGCTACGAAGATAGCGGTCTGCGAGATGGAGTTGGGGGTGAGGTTGTGCAACTCCACCCCATAGTGGTACAGGATCGCCCGCATAAAGCGGCCCGCCGGCACACCGAATCCCCGCTCGTGGAAGGAGACGAAGCTCACGACGTACCCCGGCGGTGGGGATGGAGCGGCTCCGCCCGCGGGAGGAATCCATTATGGTCGCTGCTCATCGGTGAGAGGGCGAAGCAAACCCTCGCCGACCAGATCCTCTAGATCGCTCGCCGTCACCGTAGAGAAGGGCCATGGATCGCGCGACGAGATGATGGTCACTCGGTCAGCCATCACCAAACGGAAGGGATGGCGACGCAAGGGGCAGGAAGGGCGGTTTTCTCTTCTCTGGCTAAAGTCTCTCGGGTTGCGAAAACCTAAGAAGGAGGCAGGAAGCGGAGCGAAGAACCGTCACCAGACCCTCTCCCAGGTATATAAAGACCAAGGCGATACCGTTTCCAACGTTCCGCCCGGACCGGATGCGGAATTCAAAAAACGCGAAGCGAAACAGCCGTTCCTCGAACGGCTCACGCACGCGCAACGGCCGCCCTGCCAACAACTCGCCCCGTCGCATTAACTCCGCGGCGGGACAGACGGCGCTTCTGGCAGGAGGAGCAGGCGACGCTTCGCCTTCGCCGTAATAACCGCGCCAAAAAAGGTACGTCGCGTCGTTCGATTTCGTATCCTTTTCCGTTTTTCTTCTTTCTCTATCTCTTGCAACAGGGACCAGGAAAGGGGGATACCCCGAAAAGGATCCTTCCCCGTGAAGGAACCAGGCTCCGAGCGTCCTTACTGATCAGAGGTTCGAAGGCTGGCCCCCCGAAGGGTTTCAATAGCCGCCTCAGATCGCGTGGGCCCTACACCCACTACTGGTCAGAGGTTCGAAGGCCGGCCCCCCGAAGGGTTCCACGGCCGCCTCAGGCTACTCGGGCTCCGCGCCCATTACTGATCAGGGGTTCGAAGGCTGGCCCCCGAAGGGTTCACAGCCGCCTCAGACGCCGAGCGAGGGATGACCAGGGGTACGTTCGATACATAACCAAGGCTCGGGCTGCGCTCCCGAGGTACCCTAGGACATTTCCGAGACCAGCGGGAGCGATCTTGTAACGGAATCCCATCGGAGGGAGGCATCGAGCCCTCGGACCCCGTCGCCAGGGGACCGGGTCCGGCAGATCACCCGCATGTACTTTTGGGCGTGCCTCTGGGCCCCTAGCCGACCCCTAACGAACGGGGCACGGACGTCCACTCGGATTACCCGCTTGCAGCTCACCGGAAACACCATGTTCGGCGCCCATCGAGGGTAACATGGTGCTTTCCCCCCCTCCTCCTTGCGGAAAGGCGACGCAGGGGCGTATATAAAAAAGCCGAGTCTGTCCCTGATCGCCCTCTCGCCCTGTGCGGAGGCTCGGGGGCTGCTCTCGCAAACCCGGCTCCGGCGAAACCGTTGACAGCGTCAACATACCAGCCCGAGAACTTGGGCCCCGACCGTACACCCGGGCTACGGCCAGTTCACATGAGGGAACAACCAGGCCGGCCGAAGCATTACACAAGGCATTAAGACCTCGAAGGAGTGAAACCACTCCTCCGAGGCCTCGGGGGCTACACCCGGCGGGTGCGCTCGCGCGCACCCGCCGGAACAAAATGCAACCGAGAAAGGCTGGTCCCCTTGCAAAAAAGTGCGACGAAAGCCTCCAAGCGAGTGCTAACACTCCCTTCGAGGCTCGGGGGCTACTGTCGGGGACCATAATTAGGGGTACCCTCAAGACTCCTAATTCTTAGCTGGTAACCCCCATCAGCATAAAGCTGCAAAGGTCTGATGGGTGCGATTAAGTCAGGGATCAGTCCATTCGAGCGACTCGATCATGCCTCACCCGAGCCTAGCCTCGGACAAGGGCAGCCGACCCCGGAGGATTTCCGTCTCGCCCGAGGCCCCCCTCCAACGGCGGACACGTCTCCGGCTCGCCCGAGGCCCTGCCTTCGCTAAGAAGCAACCCTGACTAAATCGCCGCACCGACCGACCGAATCGCAGGAGCATTTAACGCAAAGGTGGCCTGACACCTTTATCCTGACACGCGCCCCCCGGCAGAGCCGAAGTGACCGCCGTCACTTCACCGCTCCAATGACCGGCCTGACAAAAGGATAGCGCCGCCTGCGCCACTCCGACTGAAGTGCCACTTGACAGAGTGAGACTGACAGGCAGTCAGGCCCTGCCAAAGGCACCATAGGAAGCTCCGCTCCGCCCGACCCAGGGCTCGGACTCGGGCTAAGTCCCGGAAGACGGCGAACTCCGCTCCGCCCGACCCAGGGCTCGGACTCGGCCTAAGTCCCGAAAGACGGCGAACTCCGCTCCGCCCGACCCAGGGCTCGGACTCAGGCTAAGTCCCGGAAGACGACGAACTCCGCTCCGCCCGACCCCAGGGCTCGGACTCGGGCTAGGTCCCGGAAGACGGCGAACTCCGCTCCGTCCGACCCCAGGGCTCGGACTCGGGCTCAGCCCCAGAAGACGACGAACTCCGCTTCGCCCGACCCCAGGGCTCGGACTCCGCCCTGGCCTCCGCCGAACGACCTCCGCCTCGCCCGACCCAGGGGCTCGGACTCGGCCTCGGCCACGGAAGACAGACTCGACCTCGGCTTCGGAGGAGCCTCCACGTCGCCCAACCTAGGGCGCAAGCCAGCCACGTCAACAGGAAGCGCCATCATCACCCTACCCCGAGCTGACTCGGGCCGCAGAGAACAAGACCGGTGTCCCATTTGGCTAGCTCCGCCAGATAGGCAATGATGGCGCCCTGCAAGCTCTGTGACGACGGCGGCTCTCAGCTCTCTTACGGAAGCAGGAGGACGTCAGCAAGGACTCAACCGCTCCGACAGCTGTCCCTCCGCCAGGCTCCGTCGCTCCTCCGACGACCACGACATCACACCAGCTGGGTGCCAAGATCTCTCCGGCTGCCACATCGGCATGTACTTAGGGCGCTAGCTCTCCCCCGCTAGACACGTAGCACTCTGCTACACCCCCATTGTACACCTGGATCCTCTCCTTATGCCTATAAAAGGAAGGACCAGGGCCCTCTTAGAGAGGGTTGGCCGCGCGGGGACGAGGACGGGACAGGCGCTCTCTTGGGGTCGCTCGCTTCCCTCTCCCGCGTGGACGCTTGTAACCCCCTACTGCAAGCGCACCCGACCTGGGCGCGGGACGAACACGAAGGCCGCGGGATTTCCACCTCTCTCACGCCCGTCTCCGGCCACCTCACTTCCCCCCTTCGCGCTCGGCCTCGCGTCGACCCATCTGGGCTGGGGCACGCGGCGACATTCACTCGTCGGCTTAGGGACCCCCCGGTCTCGAAACGCCGACAGATCCCTTCAACAAGGTTGTTCAGTTCAGGGTCAGGAGTTGGAACATGACTATCACAATGTTGTCTCCAGTTGTCCTTTAAAATTGGACAAAAGAAAACGTCAGATGACGTTCCAATCGTACCTGTCTCCAGCTATCCGGCAACCAAACGCATCCTAAAATAACCGTCCATGTAAATAGTACACAATGGTTTTGTAGTGAAACCACCGATATGTTGGTACATTTGCACTTGAGTTTCTTAACATGGGTCCACAAATATATTTTATATTTCTGGCACCTGTTACTTATCAACCGTCACTGAAAAAATACTTGTCATCTATACTAGCGTGGCAGTAATATCTCTCTGATCTTGTTTAAATACTCCTCAATCCACGTGAGTTCTGACCGTGGATCACATAAAATCTGTTATATTCTCGTACCGCGCGATACACAAATACATCGTTCAGTTCGTTGAGCATCCACACGATTGTCATCATGACACTTGTTTTTTTTTGAAAGCGCAGTGTGGATAACATATTTTGTTGTCCGTGATATAGACAGATCGGTACTCCCATCCACACACCTATTTGATTGAAATTTATGAGTCCCTTTAAATGTAGCAGTTGTTTAGAGGAAAACAACACAGAAATTGTATGTATATGTACGCTTTCTCGATGATGGATCTTTTGGGATAATTCATGGATGTTGAGTGGACACCATTAGATATGAGATTGTCAATGGGATTAGTTTAAGCTCTAGTACTACCCCTGACATATATATAGAAAATCGATCTAATGAGGCATAAGGGCATGTACAATCCCATAATTAAGAGACTCTAAAGATTATGTAAAAAATTAAAAAGATAGACTCTTTGTGAAGAGTCTGTCTCTACACGATAGAGATGGCGATGAGACCCGATCTTCGATTTCTCGCTGGGTATTCTTCATTAGGTGGTGTGAATGTGAAAATTTCTTCCCCACGGAGATATAACACAGAGAAAATTCTTCCGCAAAGAGTAACCCGTTAAACCATGTGACGACGACATTTTCATGTAATAGTTAATGATAAAAATAAATAATTATGTTGTTAATATATTATTTATTCTATAAATGTGTTTTTTAATGTACACATAATGATTTCTTACATCTCAAAATGTATATAAGCGACAAAGTTTTGCATTAATAACATATGAAGTACATCATAATTAGAATTTAAACGGGGAACGATGGTGGAGAATAAATGTCCCCGCAAGCGTTCGTAGGGATCTTTGCGGGATTTTTTTTTCGTCGCGGGCCCGAGGATGGGAGCTAAAACCCAACGAGAAATTTCTCATTGCTATCCCTACTACACGACACTATATATATGTATTGTGTATTAACTGTATTTATGATCTAAAAATTCATAACTCTATCGTATAGTCTCTCTTAGTTATCTCTGTACCTATCGATCCAAGAGCTCATGCTTGTACATATCCTAACAAAAGTTAGGCAACGATACCGATTGCTATAGCTTCTAGGGACATTTCATTGCGGCACATTTACGTTGGGAAACAAACTATCAGGGTGTACATTGTGTTGTGTGCATTCATGGTACGTAGGCAGAGCGTTGAACATCATGTTTTAATGTTTATCATCAGATATACCGTTGTTCCGACTAATAAGTAAATTGTACATAAATGTACAATATTTTTTTAAAAAACATGTAGTCAGAGCTCATAAGTTTATCCGTCAATCATTTAAAAAAGATATATTTGAATTGGTAATTAACATCCACACAACGTCATTAGACTTTGTTTGGAAATTAAATGCCCTTGGCAATTTGTAACTCTATGAATCTGTTATTATTTTTGTTCGAATAAAATGCATTCGTCGAAGTCGTATGCTGACACCTACCAGTGTTCAGAACGACATTCATTTATCGCTGGTGGTGGTAATATAGATTTGATTTTTAAACTCTAAGCACAAGACACAATTAAGGTAGATACAGTGGTGTGTCTAAAACCTATTATATCTTACTACATTTATTTCACCAATATATTAATCAACTACGTCTTCTATCTTGAGGCTACAAACAAGAGACGTGTGTTTTTTTTTTTGCATTTAGCTCTTAGACACGTACATGCTCTAAGGAAGGAAAGCATCACAATTCCATGTTAGTACGTGTCTTTTTTTTTCATTTTTCTGGCAGAGCACTTACTTGTAATGACATTACTTTCCTTTCGACATGTCGATGTTTTTGAAAAAAGAAAGATAAGCTTAGTGGTATTCTACGAAAGACAGTAGAAAACAGATACTCTCACATATATCTACATAAGTATACTAACCACATAAACATTTTAGAAAGTTGGCGAAGGACGACTGTGAAGTCACCGCAAGAATTTGGATATCGGAGTATAACCTATCACATAAAACAATAATTTGCTAAAAACACACACACACACACATGACCCATACGGTGTTAGTACTCGAATATGCATGCATGGTGTACATGGAACATACCCAAGTGTGCCTTGCTGATGAGAAACCCATGTTCTAGGGGAGATGGCTTGACGCTAATGCCTAGACGGGGCATTTATGAGAATAAATGTGGATGTGGCGCCCATGCATTTTCGATCCAACCATGCGGAAAATGATAGCCAGCATTGTAGTATTAGGAGTAGTGGTTAGCGAGAGGAAGTAGGGAGGCCGAGCTGGTCGTGAGGCGGACCTGCTGAGCGTGAGCGGGCGCCGCCGCCGCCCAGCAGCAGAAGTCCGGTCCGGTCCATCCAGCGGAGCCAAGACGCCGACGGTAGTACCTCTCACCAAACAAAGGAACGACGGAGGCAGCGCCTCAATATTCGTGTGATAACGCCTCTGCCAGGCGCGTGGGCCCACCGGTCCCCGCACAGCTCGGTCCGTCCACCTCGGCAGCATTCACTCGCTGGGTCAGCGGCCCCAACGGCCTCGGCCTCGGCGTCGGCCCGGTGTGGTGTTGTGTTCTTCCGTTCCATTCCCCCGTCCCCGTCCCCGTCCGTCCCCCCGCCCGGCTGGCTGGCTGGCATGGGTCGGGTCGGCATTGAATCGCCGCACCAAACCCCCGTCGGATCCAGATCACACGGCCCCCCACAGTCTCGACCCCATCCTTCCAGCACGGAGTCGGTGACGACAAACAAGGCAACAAAATAAGCGGCCCGCCCCCTTTGACTGCGCTCCCTGCCTGTGTGCCCGAGCCCCAGGGCCCAAGCGCCTCTCTCTCTCTCATCAGCAGCGACACCGGGGAGGACAGGGGAGCGTCAGCGCCGTCTCCACTCTCTCTCGACCGACCCCATCCCTTCCCTTCCTTCCCTTGCCCCCCCCAGCCTTTTTCATGCGTCCACACCACACGCACGACGGGACTCTTCCTTCGCTGGACGACTCCCTGTGCCCGTCTCGTCGTCTCCTCTCCTCACCTCCCCTCCACCCCCACTTGCTATTTTGACCCTCCTCCCGTTCCTTTCTTTAATCCATCATCCGCCTCGCTATCCCTCCCTCCCTCCCTCCCTGCCCGCCGTGGAGGGTTTGGGATTTTGCGGACCTCAGCAGCTCCATATCTCAGTCACACACTCACGCGCGCGCGGGGGCCGGGGGCCGCTGGACCCGCCGTTCTCCTTCTCCTCCCCCCCTCGTTCCTCTCGTCTCACCACTACTACCCTACACGCGCCGCGGCTAGGATTCCGCCGAGGAGACGCTGCGCGCGTGGATCTCCGGTGCTGTCCTGCTAGCGTGCGACGAGGCCAGGCAGGCGCGCGGCCGGCGCCATGAGCTTCGGGAGCCTATTCGACGGCGGGTCCGGCGGCGGCGGAGGAGGAGGAGGGATGCAGTTCCCGTTCTCGACCGGGTTCTCGTCCTCGCCGGCCCTCTCCCTCGGTCTGGTACGCGCCTGTGTGCCGGCCGGCTCTACTCCTCCCAAGCGATTTGGTTTTTTGTTTGTTTCGCCTCCTTTTCCCCGGACGAACGAGAATGAAATGCGGCGTCGTATACCTCTCGCAGGAGAACCCCGGCGGCGGCATGGTCGGCCGGATGCTCCCCGTGGGCGGCGCCCCCGCGGCCGGCGGGATGGCGAGGGACGCCGCCGACGCCGAGAACGACAGCCGCTCCGGGAGCGACCACCTGGACGCCATGTCCGCCGGCGCCGGCGCCGAGGACGAGGACGACGCTGAGCCGGGCAACCCGCGCAAGCGCAAGAAGCGCTACCACCGCCACACGCCGCAGCAGATCCAGGAGCTCGAAGCGTAAGCACGCACGCACGCACACACCCGCGCCCCCCTCCTGCCCTCCATAGTGCCATGCCGTTCGCATCGTTTCGTCTCTTGTCTTCTAATGCATGGATACGGATCCCTGCTGCGTTCGCGTAGGCTGTTCAAGGAGTGCCCTCACCCGGACGAGAAGCAGCGCGGCGAGCTCAGCAAGAGGCTCGGCCTCGACCCGCGCCAGGTCAAGTTCTGGTTCCAGAACCGCCGCACGCAGATGAAGGTAAGCGGACGGACGGAATCACCGTCTCGTCGTCGACAGACCGTATTTTTTTCTTCTCTTTCCCCCCCGCCCCGATTTCAGTTCCAGGTTCCTGACACGCGGTGATTCCACTTGCCAAGACGCAACTGGAGCGGCACGAGAACGCGCTTCTCAAGCAAGAGAACGACAAGCTGCGGGCCGAGAACA
The DNA here is from genome assembly GCF_902167145.1 of Zea mays. Taxonomy (NCBI): domain Eukaryota; kingdom Viridiplantae; phylum Streptophyta; class Magnoliopsida; order Poales; family Poaceae; genus Zea; species Zea mays. The sequence goes on along the minus strand of NC_050098.1, from coordinate 27,684,727 downwards.
TGGCGATCCGGGAGGCGATGCGCAGCCCGATGTGCGGCAGCTGCGGGAGCCCCGCCATGCTCGGGGAGGTGTCCCTGGAGGAGCAGCACCTGTGCATCGAGAATGCGCGGCTCAAGGACGAGCTCAACCGCGTCTACGCCCTCGCCACCAAGTTCCTCGGCAAGCCCATGCCCGTCCTCTCGGGGCCCATGCTGCAGCCGAACCTGTCGCTGCCCATGCCGAGCTCGTCGCTGGAGCTGGCAGTAGGCGGCCTCCGTGGCCTAGGGTCTATCCCTTCCTTGGACGAGTTTGCTGGCGGTGTGTCTAGCCCGTTGGGCACGGTGATCACGCCTGCACGGGCGACCGGATCTGCTCCGCCGCCTATGGTGGGCGTCGACAGGTCCATGCTGCTGGAGCTTGCGATCAGCGCCATGGATGAACTAGTTAAGCTGGCACAGGTTGACGAGCCCTTGTGGCTTCCCAGCCTCAGTGGCTCTCCCGACAAGAAGCTGCTCAACTTTGAGGAGTATGCCCACTCGTTCTCTCCGTCCGTCGGCGCCGTGAAGCCTGTGGGCTATGTATCCGAGGCCTCTAGGGAGTCTGGCCTCGTCATCATTGACAACAGCCTTGCTCTTGTAGAGACCCTTATGGACGTGGTTTGTATCCTGTTCATGCATGTTTTTGCAATTTCGCTTGGTACCATTGTTGCTCCATGACTTTTTTTTTTTTGCTGATCTTCCTCTCCATCCATGTCGCAGAGACGGTGGTCTGATATGTTCTCGTGCATGATTGCTAAGGCCACAGTCCTAGAGGAGGTGACATCTGGCATTGCAGGAAGTAGGAATGGTGCGCTGCTGCTGGTGAGATGAGTGCCAAACAGCTCCTTTCCATGGGCTTGATCATATATGCACATGTATTTTATAGTGGCCACTGACTGCAGTGTTCCTGAAATACTTTGTAAACTCAAAATCTGCATTTTGCTTGGGTGCAACAGATGAAGGCTGAGCTACAGGTGCTCTCACCTCTAGTGCCCATCAGGGAGGTCACATTTCTCAGGTTTTGCAAGCAGCTGGCTGAGGGTGCATGGGCAGTAGTGGATGTGTCCATTGACGGATTGGTGAGAGATCACAACTCTGGAACAGCATCCAACGCCGGAAATATACGGTGCAGGAGGTTGCCTTCTGGCTGTGTGATGCAGGACACTCCCAATGGCTACTGCAAGGTACTAGCAACCAAAATCCATTTACTTCGTTTCTGTCTGTAGTGTTCGCATGTCGAGATGGGGTAGTGTAAAATGGTACTCTTTGGACCACCTACTTCATACTAGCAGCTCGTGTGGGGCCTAATCGAGTTGACGTGACTGTCACTCTGTAAAGTTTCTGAACTTTTACATCAAGTAACCACGGTGGCGGATCTATCCTCCCCTGATGAGCTTAGTACTAACCATGAATTCCACCTCTACTCCACTACTACCTCCACACCGGCCTCACTATCAGAGCCTGGGACTACGTGTAACATTTCTTTTATAGCGCCTGCCTACTAATCTAATGGTGTGATTTGGTGATGCCCATGCAGCATCGTGTTCACAAGTCAAGGGCTAATAGTTTAATTAGGGTCATGAGCCCACAACCCAAATAAACAAAGCTGCTTGGTCAACGAGGAGGGAGGCTAAAAGATTTGTTTAGGAATAATCAAGTGTTTCATGGATCCAACACCATTCCCCAAGCATGTTTCCTTGTGGTTTTTTTTTCTAGCCGCAGCACTGGCTTTTCTTAGGGGATTAGATGCTTCCACCCCCTCGGTTGGAGCACCTTGGGTAACCTGTCCGCAATTTAATCAATCTGTCCCTGCCTGTATGTTGAACTTTGGACCAGGGGCTCGTGCATCAGGGCTAAAAGATGCCAGTATTTGTGTCCTCGGGCTTTGCACAAGTCTTGACATGATCTTGATCTGGACCACTGATGAATAGCATATCTTTATATGCCAAACACAATGCTGAAAGGAAGCGACTGATTTTTGTTTTTGAAATGATATTGCCTAAAATCCAAGAACTTTGCGAAACAGAATGAAATAAATTAATTGCATTCCTTCTTTATGATGCACATCAGTTTATGAACCTACGAGTTATTTGATGAGTCTAGTGGGAGCTTTCCAGGACTGGTTTGTATTGTCATATGAAAGCTAAGGGTTGGGACAGTGTGCAAACGCCTGCCAGATTTATGCTGACTTGTTACCTGATCCATGCGCAATGAAATCTTGGTTTATGATATCACTTTGTGATATGCACATATGGTCTCGGATCCGTGTTTTTTACTTACCTCTTTATACCAATCACCCACCGTGAAAAAAATGATTTTTTTAACAAGTTAAAGAGGACTGCGATGACTACAGACTACAGTGTTCCCACATAAGTGCTGTACTGCGCCGCAGAGGCCCCCTTGCGACCGGACAATTACATGTGGACCTGCATGCATTTATGGACTAACGGATGCATTTACCCTGTAGGTCACATGGGTAGAGTATACGGAATACGACGAGGCGTCAGTACACCAGCTCTATAGACCACTCATCCGGTCCGGGCTGGCCTTTGGGGCCAGGCGGTGGCTTGCAATGCTGCAGCGCCAGTGCGAATGCCTGGCCATACTCATGTCCCCTGATACAGTTTCAGCTAATGACTCGTCAGGTACAGCAAAGTCTGAACTTTTTTGTTGCTATTTTCCATGTACAGCCTGTAATGGACTGTGCCTACATATATAGTCAGTGCAAACGATTTTTTTTTTGTTTCTAGTTTGATACGTGCATTGTTCTCCATGCATGAAAGCGATCAAGGAATACTAAATAAATACTTTTCACCAAACTTGAAAATGTCTATGGATCAGTACGTACATAGGTGCTAGCTAGCTTTAACTTGAGGCATGCATGCATGCATGGCTTTCGGGTGCAGTCATAACACAGGAGGGCAAGCGAAGCATGCTGAAGCTGGCACGGCGGATGACGGAGAACTTCTGCGCCGGGGTCAGCGCGTCATCTGCACGTGAATGGAGTAAGCTGGACGGCGCTGCAGGCAGCATCGGGGAGGATGTGCGGGTCATGGCACGGAAAAGCGTGGACGAGCCTGGGGAGCCGCCGGGCGTGGTCCTAAGCGCAGCCACATCGGTGTGGGTGCCCGTGGCTCCGGAGAAGCTCTTCAACTTCCTCCGTGACGAGCAGCTGCGTGCGGAGTGGGACATCCTCAGCAACGGAGGCCCGATGCAGGAGATGGCCAACATCGCCAAGGGGCAGGAGCACGGGAACTCGGTGTCCCTCCTCAGAGCCAGTGTGAGTACTACTGCTGCTGCCATTCTGTTCTGTTTTTTTTTTTCAAATAGCATGTCTAGAGCAGTGCCACCGGGAACGTGCCACGTTCCGTGTCCTGGAAACATGGTACAGTACCATGTTCCTCGCCCTTGAAACGTGGGAATGGCAGTGGAAAACCCTCTCTTAAAGAGTGCACCTGAAAACGTTGTGGGGCAGTGGCCAAACTAGGATTGGTTAAAGCACTAGTCCGATTTGTATTAAAAACACACCTAAAAAAATGTAGTTCAAAAGTTAGCGACGTAACGGAAAAGATAGATAACATTATTTGTAAAGCAATATGATTATTCTTCATAATTTATTTCAAGTCTAGAGATAGAACCTAACACACGAATAAAAAAAATATTAATTATTTGAAGCATATATTAAAAATAATCTAAATCAATATTTAGAACACAGACTATCCAAGTACTAATAGAACGAGTTAGCACATGTTCGCTTCGGATTAAAGCCTGCTGTTCGGACTGCTGCAGCTGTAATCTATAGAGACAAAACACTGTTCGGAGTTCGCCACAACTAAGTTTAGACAAGTGTAGCAACCATAGAAAATGTGGCAAAGAATTTTAAAAGCCACACTTTGCCATGTCCTAATGTAACCTTGCCACCTTTTTTATATTTTATGAGACGTGGAGCCTAAATTATTCCTGCCTAAATTCAATTGCCAACTAAATATTTACCAAATTTATCAAACTTGTCTAAGGTAAAATATAGCAAAGTGTGACTAGTAACATAACACACACAGGTCTAAAATTTAGCAGCTGTTTTTCCGGATCGGTAGGGTGTAGGAATATGGTATAGTACTTTTTAAAGGTTTTCGCTTTGAAAACATAATTGTTTCTGTAGTGATGAACGCCACTGTTTTCGGATCAGAGCTTTCCAAATACATTCTGCGTTCTGGCTGTTAAGGTCGAGTACCAGAGCTCTGTTTGGGAATATAGTATTTTCTTAGTTTCAAAACATTACTATAGTATTTAAATATACTATGATATTTTAAGCTAAAAGCTGATTGAGAACACATCTAGAAGCTCCGTATTTTGAACCATGATGGCATGATTTCACCAATACCACAATATTTTTGGGGTTTTAATTTTTTGTTTTGTCTAGACCAAAGTGGCATGTGACTTAAGTTTTGCCTTTTCTCTTCCCTAAACCCTAAACCCTAAGCTGCAACCAAAATATCATGTCTTCAAACAATTGTTAAATTATACTGATGTGGAATATATCATTGTTGTGTCATGGTATTCGGTAAACTATGGTATTATAAACCGTTTCTAAACAAGCCCTCACTTTTAAGTTTACCAAACAAAAAAAAGGAAGTGACCAGTAATCCTGATGCTGCTTACTGAAGTCACAAGTAATTTATGGGAAGTCTCACATAAAATAACACTTTCTCAGCAATTTTTATATCCTAAACCGACAACGACAAGGAGAAACCTACACAGCAAAAGTCTGTCAGCTTTGTATCAGATACTGCTGCGAGAAGAAAAAGGGCCGTGACCATAGTTCAAAAGCGAAAGCCGGCTAGTGTGGGAACTGGGGAGCACCGAACTTTTTCACAAGTTCAGCGGAAAGCGACAAAGTGGGACCATACAGGGTAGGAAGGGCGCAGATCTTGGAAAGGTGTCAGGGTTGACAACTTTGTGAAATTGTACTGTACTGTTCGGGGTGTGATGTCAATTATCATCTCTTAAAAAATCAAATGTTTTCAACTTTAAGCAAATGTATAGAACAAAATATCAATATTTATGTTATATAATTAGTATCTTAAGTAAATTATTAAATATAAGTTTATAATATAAACTTATTTAGATATATAATTTTTTTTACAAATCTCATTAAAGTAAAAAAAATACTGACTAGCACATTTTCGTGGCGCACGGAATATAAATTCTTAGGATAAACAAATGCCCGTCCATATGTTGCTGTTTTCTTATTTTTTTACTGGCACGATTCTTTGGATTTTGTAAAAATATTGTCATGGGAAACATCATCTTCGGTATCCAGCCATTCTCCACATGCTATGACCCTTTTACTTAATGTTTACGCATCAATCATTACAACTATATATTGGCATCTCTCATCAATAACATCACATGCAGTAGATCAATGTTAATTCAACTTCTTTTATTTCTATTTTATTCAACTTTCTGGTACGGGCATTCTGAAGGTTTGCCAAACGTTTCTCATGCTTTGTAACTTTCTCACTGCAGGCCATGAGTGCCAACCAGAGCAGCATGCTGATCCTCCAGGAGACTTGCACTGATGCATCAGGCTCGATGGTCGTGTATGCTCCAGTGGACATCCCGGCGATGCAGCTCGTCATGAACGGCGGGGACTCCACCTACGTTGCTCTGCTGCCGTCTGGGTTCGCCATCCTGCCTGATGGCCCAAGCAGTGTCGGCGCCGAGCACAAGACAGGCGGCTCGCTGCTCACCGTCGCCTTCCAGATCCTCGTCAACAGCCAGCCGACCGCCAAACTCACCGTGGAGTCAGTAGAGACCGTGAACAACCTCATATTCTGCACCATCAAGAAGATCAAGACAGCGCTGCAGTGTGACGCTTGACTGTCGCGTGTCGCCGCAGGGGGGGTGGTCGGTGATGACGAGCCTGAGTCAAGAACGAACCTCGTGCGGGAAAGAAACCTTTGCTAGGTGATAAGGATCCAGCTTGGACGGGTCTTTAGCACGGAGCAATGGTGGTGGTTCGGGTATTGACTCGGTCTCTGTCATCTGCTTCTTCTCCATGGACCATGGCAACCTGTTGTCTGATACGGGATCTTGAATAGTGCGTGGACAATGATGTGGTTAGATGGTTAAAATCTTTTGTTTCAGTCCCATCGTTTCATCAGGGAATCAAACTTTGAGTTTTGGCCGCCTCGTTGTTAGTTGTAATATACAGTTCATTTTATATTGTGAGGTAAGCTATATGCCATGTGTAAACATGAGAGCTCAGGAATGTTGGGTAGCATCATGAGTGTAGCTAGGCATCGAACTATCGGCCAATAAAATGTCTGATCGATAAAGTGGTATAGTTGTTTACCTGGAAATGCTTATTTAGCTACGTGATGGGCCATAATCAGTATAAGGGGGTGTTTGAATACACTAGAGCTAATAATTATATTGGATATCATAGTTATAGGTATCTAGATTATGCCCCTAAATATGTTTTAACACCTAACTATGAAAAAATCATAAGACACATTCTTTGAGGTCAAGAAAGGATGAATCACGATTCGCTTGAGACCTTGCTCAACGGTTGTTCAAGACTCCGTCTTGTCCGAGTCTGTCCTAGGGCGAAGGAAGCACTCAAGGAAATCCTCGTCTCGCCCTAGGTCCCCTCTTCACGTAATGTCGATTTCCGCGTGACCTGAGCCCATCTCGGATAGGAGGATAGCCCCGAGCCAGCCTCAATCAAAGGTCACAGGAACCGTGGAGACATGCACATTTAATACGACAATTTCAATACCTACCCTCGTGACGCCGCAGTCAAACAAAGAGCGATGGGACCACAGTCCCATCCATTTTCAGCAACTACGATGACACACACCCGGGAATTACGGCCACTGCTCCCCCACTTCGGCCGCTGTTCCCAAACAATTCTGGATAGGACATGCACGTGCCTGGGCACAACCTCACCCTCAGGAGAGAACTCTGCCTCACCCGAAGATGGCTTCAGCCTCGGGAGAAGTCTCCGCCTCACCCGAGCTCGGCCTCAGCCAACTGCCTGGCAACAACTCCCCGCGAATCCCGCAGGAGGCCACTCTGACAACTGTACTAACCCATCCCTACACGGCTGCACGACCCGAGGAAGGATCGACCAAGGCATCGGGAGAAACCTCCGTCTCGTCCGAGCCTGGCCTCGGCTTAGATAACATCGATGAAAGGACGCCACCAACTCCTCCACGAAAGCTGCTAGCAACGGGATGCCTACTGGACCGACATCAAGTCTGCTTTACGCCATACGAGGAGAAGTACCATGCGCTTTCCACCATACTTATCACTGTTTCAATAACTATGGCTCGGACAACACATCAACCAGGCAGGCTCGAGTACACGTCCGAGCCCTCGATCCTAGCCTCGGCTCTCTGCTCGGTCAAAATGCAAGATACAGGGGCCGGACATCCTCCCCATGGTCCAAGTCAACCTCTAGTACAAAGGCCATTCTGTCGCCCATACCGGACTACAGGGGCTCGGACTCGTCTCCTCTCCATAAATGACAAATTGTGGCGCTCCTGGGATCCCTCCTCGAGGCTATAAAAGGAGGAGTCCAAGGCTTCATACTGAGAGGGAAACACTTAACGGGTTTTCACCTCCACGACTAATATTGGCACTTGCCTCAATCACCACCAGGGACTTAGGATCCTCTCCCTCTCCCGGCCAGCTTGTACCCCTACTACAAGCACTTAGGTGTAAGATAATATAAGTCTCATCCCCCTCTGCTGGAAGTAGGACATTCTCGCCTGAACTAGGATAAAAGCTTGTACATGTCTTCTTGCATCACCCATCCGGATCTAGGCAAGCAACACTAATTCACTAGTTGGTAGGACCCTCGGGTCAAAACACCGACAAATTAGTTGGCTAAAAAATTACAAGTGTAATTCGCTAGCTAATTATTAACTAGTTTACTAAAAATAGCTAATTGTTAAACTTTTAGCTAGGGTGTTTGGATGTCTCCAGCTAATTTTAGCCCTAACTGTTAGCTATAGTGCATTCAAACACTCTCATGTGAAAAAATGAGGAGTAACATTGTCTTTGATATTCACTTTAAAAACCTCTGATAAGAAAAATAAAAAATGTGTTATATTATGAACTTGGTATTATCCCATTAAAAACCTTATTAGGAGAAAATTTATAAAAAACCTATAGTAAAGAGCGAACATAATGCTCAGTACATGTTATTATATTTAGAGTATCTCTCTTGAAGCTTGGAAAATCTTAAAGCCGTCACATGTCAATACCATGATGAAAATTTTAGAAGATGATACATGGCACTAAGTCAATGAATCTATAAGTGTCTCATAAGTTGCAAGATTTTGATTTTCCAATTCTATTGTGATTCATGAGGATAGAATAACTTATGAGACATATGTTTAGTTATGTTGCTTTTAATATAACCTGTTTTCATGTATCAGAGGCTACATTATCTTTATATATAATTGTGGATGATTTAATGGAACCAATTCCACTAGATTCTTGTATGCGATTAATCTTATACGAAGCCATACACATTCACATGATGCTTCATATAGTGCAACATTTTCATATAAACGTTCATGATATGCCAGTTCCTTCATAGAAACATAAAGCCTATTTGAAATCAAATATTATACTAATCGGATAAATAACCAACATTAGTATATCCAACTATAGTTGGATCTTGGTTTCTTTTGAAAACAATTGAAATCCTTTTGTGCCGTTGACATATCTTAAGATATGTTTAGATCCCATCTAATGAAGTTTAGTTGAAGCAGCACCGTGTCTAGCTAGTAAAGTTTTGCATATGCACTATCAAGTTTGATACAATTAGCAAGATACATAAGTGCTTTAATAACATTAAGATATGAAACCCCTAGGTCCTAATATCTCTTCATTATCATCCCTTAGTCTAAATCGATTGGTCTCCATGTCTAGAGATTGACCAACCATAGAAGTTTTGGATGGATATGAATTATCCATATTAAATTCCTCTAGAAAATTATTTTCAAGATATAGATAGATTGATGCACTAAAATTCCAGAGTGAAGGTGTTTGAACTGTAAACCCTAGCAAAATTTAGTTTGACTCAAATCCTCCATCTCAAATTCTGTCTTTAAGTGATTGCATGCTTCATTGATATCATATGGGTTGCTAATGGTATTTAAACAATCTATAAATAGAAATATAATACAAAATCCCATTTGAGATTTCTTTATAAAGCACATGGGCAATCATTATTATTGGTGTATCCTTTTTTAAAAGGAATTCACTTAGTTGGTGATACCATATTCATCCTAACTATTTTAAGTCACATAATAATTTATTAAGTTTTACACTATATGGGGCACACCTTGCATTAGGATTCAGAATGGGATTCCATCACGAATCTTCATGTAAATATACTAAAAGGATCAAGATACCTAAGAAAGGAGGATAATTCAGCCATACTAAACTCCTTTGTTGAAGTCACTAGACTAAAGTTCAATTGCAGCAAATCAAATATATATCCCATCAACGTGTCTGAACAAAAGAATAATATTATGTCCTGGACATTCTAGTGCCAGATTGGTACTATCCCTTCACACACTTGGGTTTGTGAAAGTCGCCTAGAGGGGGGGGGGGTGAATAGGGCGAAACTGAAATTTACAAATATAAACACAACTATAAGCCGGGTTAGCATTAGAAATATAATAGAGTCCGCGAGAGAGGGTGCAAAACAAATCGCAAGCGAATAGTGAAGTGAGTGAGAGCACCTAGAGGGGGGGGGGTGAATAGGTGATCCTGTGAAACTTGAAAACTTAAGCCACAAAACTTGGTTAATCGTTAGCACAATAATTGCCAAGTGGCTAGAGAGAAATCCTCAACAAAACACAATAACCAACAAGGATCAATCACAGAGATGGCACAATGGTTATCCCGTGGTTCGGCCAAGACCAACGCTTGCCTACTCCACGTTGTGGCGTCCCAACGGACGAGGGTTGCAATCAACCCCTCTCAAGCGGTCCAAAGACCCACTTGAGTACCATGGTGTTTTGCTTGCTTTTTCTCAATCCCGTTTGCAAGGAATCTCCACAACTTGGAGCCTCTCGCCCTTACACTTGAAATTCACAAAGAACACGGAGCAAGGGAGGGATTAGCAACGCACACAAGACACAAGAATCAGAGTGTCAACACGCACACAAGTCGCAACAAGAGCTCGCAACACAACTCAATGAGTTCACAACTCCACTAGAGCTCTATATGTTATCACAATGAAAAGAATGCGCGAAATCGATGTCTTGGTGCTTAGGAATGTTGTAGGAATGCTTGGTGTGCTCCTCCATGCGCCTAGGGGTCCCTTTTATAGCCTCAAGGCAGCTAGGAGCCGTTGAGAGCAATCTAGGAAGGCTGATCTTGCCTTCTGTCGACTGGCGCACCGGACAGTCTGGTGCACACCGGATACTGTCCGGTGCCCGATTTCCTTCCATAAATGACACAGTCGACCATTGGCAGACTGAGAGCCGTTGGCGCACCGGACATGTCCGGTGCACACCGAACAGACCGGTGCCCCCTTCTAGCCGTTGGCCCGGCCACGTGTCCCGCGCAGATCGCGCGGCCGACCGTTGGCCCTGCCGACCGTTGGCTCACCGGACAGTCCGGTGCACACCAGACAGTCCGGTGAATTATAGCCGTACGTCACCGGTGAATTCCTGAGAGCGGCCACTTCGCTCGAGGCAGCCTGGCGCACCGGACACTGTCCGGTGCACCACCGGACAGTCCGGTGCTCCCAGACTCGGCAGAGTCTTGGCTGCTCGAGCCAAGATATTTCCAATTGGATTTTTCCTGTTTCCAGCACTTAGACACAATACATTAGTCCATAAAACAATGTACTAAGTCTGAGAAACATACCTTTATCCTTGATTTGTACTTTGTCCACCATTTTACACTTAGGCACTTGTGTTGGACACTAAATCACCAAAATACTTAGAAATGGCCCAAAGGCACATTTCCCTTTCAGTGAGACACGCGGATTTGTTTTACCGAGGTTCGGTTCTCTCAAACCTACTCCCCGTTGAGGAGGCCACAAAGGCCGGGTCTTTTTCAACCCCTTCCCTCTCTCAAACGGTCCCTCAGACCGAGTGAGCTTTCTCTTCTTAATCACTTAGAACACAAAGTTCCTACAAGGACCACCACAATATTGGTGTCTCTTGCCTCAATTACAAGTGAGTTTGATCGCAAGAAAGAATCAAGAAAGAAGAAAGCAATCCAAGCGCAAGAGCTCGAAAGAACACAAGCAAATCTCTCTCACTAGTCACTAAAGCTTTGTGTGGAATTTGGGAGAGGATTTGATCTCTTGAGTGTGTCTAGAATTGAATGCCTAGCTCTTGTAAGTGGTTGGAAGTGTGAAATCTTGGATGCTATGAATGGTGGGTGGTTGGGGGTATTTATAGCCCCAACCACCAAACTAGCCGTTTGGTGGGGCTGTCTGTCGCATGGTGCACCGGACAGTCCGGTGCACACCGGACATGTCCGGTGCGCCAGCCACGTCACCAAAGCCGTTGGGTTCTGACCGTTGGAGCTCTGACTTCTGGGCCCGCCTGGATGTCCGGTGGCACACCGGACATGTACTGTAGAGTGTCCGGTGCGCCAGCATGGGTGTGCCTGACTTCTGCGCGCGCTGGCGCGCAATAAATGCGCTGCAGGTAGCCGTTGGCACCGAAATAGCCGTTGCCCCGCAGATACACCGGACAGTCCGGTGAATTATAGCAGAGCAGCTGAAATGAATTCACGAAGCTGGCGAGTTCCTGAGGCCGCTCTTCCTTGGAGCACCGGACAGTCCGGTGAATTATAGCGGAGTTGCCTCTGGAATTTCCCGAAGGCTACGAGTTTGAGTTGGAGTCCTCTGGTGCACCGGACATGTCCGGTGGCACACCGGACAGTCCGGTGCGCCAGACCAGAGGTGCCTTCGGTTGCCCCTTTGCTCTTTTGTTGAACCCAATACTTGGTATTTTTATTGGCTAAGTGTGAACCTTTGGCACCTGTATAACTTGTACACTAGAGCAAACTAGTTAGTCCAATTATTTGTGTTGGGCAATTCAACCACCAAAATTATTTAGGAACTAGGTGTAAGCCTAATTCCCTTTCAATCTCCCCCTTTTTGGTGATTGATGCCAACACAAACCAAAGCAAATATAGAAGTGCATAATTGAACTAGTTTGCATAATGTAAGTGCAAAGGTTGCTTGGAGTTGAGCCAATATAAATACTTACAAGATAGGCGTGAATTGTTTCTTCATTTTTAACATTTTGGACCACGCTTGCACCACATGTTTTGTTTTTGCAAATTCTTTTGTAAATCCTTTTCAAAGTTCTTTTGCAAATAGTCAAAGGTAAATGAATAAGATTTTGTGAAGCATTTTCAAGATTTGAAATTTTCACCCCCTGTTTCAAATGCTTTTCCTTTGACTAAAACAAAAACTCCCCCTAAATGAGATCCTCCTCTTAGTGTTCAAGAGGGTTTTGATATATCCATTTTGAAATACTACTTTCTCTCCCTTTTGAACACAATAAGATACAAATTTGGTGGTGGTGCGGTCCTTTTGCTTTGGGCTCATATTTTCTCCCCCTTTGGCATGAATCGCCAAAAACGGAATCATTAGAGCCCTTTCAAGTACTTTCTCCTTCTTTGGTCATAAAATAAATGAGTGAAGATTATACCAAAGACGGAGAGTGATGCGGAGCGACGGCGAAGGATGAGTAGTAGAGTGGAGTGGAAGCCTTTGTCTTCGCCGAAGACTCCAATTCCCTTTCAATATACCTATGACTTGGTTTGGAATATACTTGAAAACACATTAGTCATAGCATATATAAAAGAGACATGATCAAAGGTATACTTATAAGCTATGTGTGCAGATTAGCAAAAGAAATTTCTAGAATCAAGAATATTGAGCTCATGCCTAAGTTTGGTAAAAGTTTGTTCATCAAGAGGTTTGGTAAAGATATCGGCTAATTGATCTTTAGTGTTAATGTATGCAATCTCGATATCCCCCTTTTGTTGGTGATCCCTAAGAAAATGATACCGAATGGCTATGTGTTTAGTGCGGCTATGCTCAACGGGATTATCCGCCATGCGGATTGCACTCTCATTATCACATAGAAGAGGAACTTTGGTTAATTTGTAACCATAGTCCCGCAGGGTTTGCCTCATCCAAAGCAATTGCGTGCAACAATGACCTGCGGCAATATACTCGGCTTCGGTAGTAGAAAGAGCGACCGAATTTTGCTTCTTTGAAGCCCAAGACACCAAGGATCTTCCCAAGAACTGGCAAGTCCCCGATGTGCTCTTTCTATTAATCTTACACCCTGCCCAATCGGCATCCGAATAACCAATCAAATCAAATGTGGATCCCCGAGGGTACCAAAGCCCAAACTTAGGAGAATAAGCCAAATATCTCAAGATTCGTTTTACGGCCGTAAGGTGTGATTCCTTAGGGTCGGCTTGGAATCATGCACACATGCATACGGAAAGCATAATGTCCAGTCGAGATGCACATAAATAGAGTAATGAACCTATCATCGACCGGTATACCTTTTGATCGACGGATTTACCTCCCGTGTCGAGGTTGAGATGCCCATTGGTTCCCATGGGTGTCTTGATGGGCTTGGCATCCTTCATTCCAAACTTGGTTAGAATGTCTTGAGTATACTTCGTTTGGCTAATGAAGGTGCCTTCTTGGAGTTGCTTGACTTGGAATCCTAGAAAATACTTCAACTCCCCCATCATAGACATCTCAAATTTCTGTGTCATGATCCTACTAATTTCTTCACAAGTAGATTCGTTAGTAGACCCAAATATAATATCATCAACATAAATTTGGCATACAAACAAATCATTGTCAAGAGTTTTAGTGAATAAAGTAGGATCGGCCTTGCCGACTTTGAAGCCATTTGCAATAAGGAAATCTCTTAGGCATTCATACCATGCTCTTGGGGCTTGCTTGAGCCCATAAAGCGCCTTAGAGAGCCTATAAACATGGTTAGGATACTCACTGTCTTCAAAGCCGGGAGGTTGCTCAACATAGACCTCTTCCTTGATTGGTCCATTGAGGAAGGCACTCTTCACGTCCATTTGGTAAAGCTTGAAGCCATGGTAAGTAGCATAGGCTAATAATATACGAATGGACTCAAGCCTAGCTACGGGTGCATAGGTTTCACCAAAATCCAAACCTTCGACTTGTGAATACCCCTTGGCCACGAGTCGAGCTTTGTTCCTTGTCACCACACCATGCTCGTCCTGCTTGTTGCGGAAGACCCACTTGGTTCCTATAACATTTTGGTTAGGACGTGGAACTAAATGCCATACCTCGTTCCTCGTGAAATTGTTGAGCTCCTCTTGCATCGCCATCACCCAATCCGAATCTTGGAGTGCTTCCTCTACCCTGTGTGGCTCAATAGAGGAAACAAAAGAGTAATGTTCACAAAAATGTGCAACACAAGATCGAGTAGTTACCCCCTTATGAATGTCGCCGAGGATGGTGTCGACGGGGTGATCTCGTTGGATTGCTTGGTGGACGCTTGGGTGTGGCGGCCTTGGTTCTTCATCCTCCTTGTCTTCATCATTTGCATCTCCCCCTTGATCATTGCTGTCATCTTGAGGTGGCTCATCATTTTGTTCTTCCTCTTTATCAACTTGAGCCTCGTTCTCATTTTGGGTAGGTGGAGATGCTTGCGTGGAGGAGGATGGTTGATCTTGTGCATGTGGAGGCTCTTCGGATTCCTTAGGACACACATCCCCAATGGACATGTTCCTTAGCGCGATGCACGAAACCGGTTCTTCACCTATCTCATCAAGATCAACTTGCTCTACCTGAGAGCCGTTAGTCTCATCAAACACAACGTCACAAGAAACTTCAACTAGTCCTGAGGACTTGTTAAAGACTCTATATGCCCTTGTGTTTGAATCATATCCTAGTAAAAAGCCTTCTACAGTCTTAGGAGCAAATTTTGATTTTCTACTTCTTTTAACAAGAATAAAGCATTTGCTACCAAAGACTCTAAAATATGAAATATTGGGCTTTTTATCGGTGAGGAGTTCATATGATGTCTTCTTGAGGATTCGGTGCAGATATAACCGGTTGATGGCGTAGCAAGCGGTGTTAACCGCCTCGGCCCAAAACCGATCCGAAGTCTTGTACTCATCAAGCATGGTTCTTGCCATGTCCAATAGAGTTCGATTCTTCCTCTCCACTAAACCATTTTGTTGTGGGGTGTAGGGAGAAGAGAACTCATGCTTGATGCCCTCCTCCTCAAGGAAGCCTTCTATTTGTGAGTTCTTGAACTCCGTCCCGTTGTCGCTTCTAATTTTCTTGATCCTTAAGCCGAACTCGTTTTGAGCCCGTCTCAAGAATCCCTTTAAGGTCTCTTGGGTATGAGATTTTCCCTGCAAAAAGAACACCCAAGTGAAGCGAGAATAATCATCCACAATAACTAGACAGTACTTACTCCCGCCGATGCTTATGTAAGCGATCGGGCCGAATAAATCCATGTGTAGGAGCTCCAGTGGCCTGTCACTTGTCATGATGTTCTTGTGTGGATGATGAGTGCCAACTTGCTTTCCTGCTTGGCATGCGCTACAAACCCTGTCTTTCTCAAAATGAACATTGGTTAATCCTAGAATGTGCTCTCCCTTTAGAAGCTTATGAAGATTCTTCATCCCAACGTGGGCTAGTCGGCGATGCCAGAGCCAACCCATGTTAGTCTTAGCAATTAAGCATGTGTCGAGTTCAGCTCTATCAAAATCTACCAAGTATAGCTGACCCTCTAACACACCTTTAAATGCTATTGAATCATCACTTCTTCTAAAGACAGTGACACCTACATCAGTAAAGAGACAGTTGTAGCCCATTTGACATAATTGAGATACAGAAAGCAAATTGTAATCTAAAGAATCTACAAGAAAAACATTGGAAATAGTATGGTCAGGTGATATAGCAATTTTACCCAATCCTTTGACCAAACCTTGATTTCCATCCCCGAATGTGATAGCTCGTTGGGGATCTTGGTTTTTCTCATATGAGGAGAACATCTTCTTCTCCCCTGTCATGTGGTTTGTGCACCCGCTGTCGAGTATCCAACTTGAGCCCCCGGATGCATAAACCTACAAAATAATTTTAGTTCTTGACTTTAGGTACCCAAACGGTTTTGGGTCCTTTGGCATTAGAAACAAGAACTTTGGGTACCCAAACACAAGTTTTTGACCCCTTGTGTTTGCCCCCAACAAACTTGGCAACTACCTTGCCGGATTTGTTAGTAAGCACATATGATGCATCAAAAGTTTTGAATGAAATGTCATGATCATTTGATGCATTAAGACTTTTCTTTTTAGGCAACTTAGCACGGGTTGGTTGCCTAGAACTAGATGTCTCACCCTTATACATAAAAGCATGGTTAGGGCCAGAGTGAGACTTCCTGAGAGCACCTAGAGGGGGGGTGAATAGGTGATCCTGTAAAAACTTAACTTATAGCCACAAAAACTTGTTAGAGGTTAGCACAATAATTGCCAAGTGGCTAAAGAGAAGATCTTGCACAATACGACAATCACAGAGAATTCAACACAGAGGAGACACGGTGATTTATCCCGTGGTTCGGCCAAGTACAAAACTTGCCTACTCCACGTTGTGGCGTCCCAACGGACGAGGGTTGCAATCAACCCCTCTCAAGCGGTCCAAAGACCCACTTGAATACCACAGTATTTTGCCTTGCTTATCTTTATCCCACTTGCGAGGAATCTCCACAAATTGGAGTCTCTCGCCCTTACACTTAAGATTCACAAAGAAGCACGGAGTAAGGGAGGGAAGCAACACACACAAATCCACAGCGAAACGCGCACAACACACGGCCAAGATTCGAGCTCAAAGACTATCTCACAGTTTCTCACAAGAACAGAGCTCGAATCACTTAGAATCACAAACGGATGTGCAAAGACTGAGTGTGGATGATCAAGTATGCTCAAAGGTTGCTTGTGTGTTTCCTCCATGCGCCTAGGGGTCCCTTTTATAGCCCCAAGGCAGCTAGGAGCCGTTGAGAGCAAATCTGGAAGGCTGATCTTGCCTTCTGTCGTCAGGCGCACCGGACAGTCCGGTGCACACCGGACACTGTCCGGTGCCCGATTTCCTTCCTTAAACAACGCAGTTGACCGTTGCCCGCCAGAGAGCCGTTGGCGCACCGGACATGTCCGGTGCACACCGGACAGTCCGGTGCCCCATTCCGACCGTTGGCTCGGCCACGTGTCGCGCGCCGATCGCGCGGCCGACCGTTGGCCCGGCCGACCGTTGGCTCACCGGACAGTCCGGTGTACACCGGACAGTCCGGTGAATTTTAGCCGTACGCCGTCAGCAAATTCCCGAGAGCGGGCTCTTCGGCCGAGGGAGCCTGGCGCACCGGACACTGTCCGGTGTACCACCGGACACTGTCCGGTGCACCACCGGACAGTCCGGTGCCCCAGACCGAAACAGTCCCTTAGCTGTACACAGCCAAGTCTTCTCTTCTCTTCTTCTTTCTGTTTCTAACACTTAGACAAGTATATTAGTACACAAAACCAATGTACTAAGACTTAGAAACATACCTTTGCTCTAGATTTGCGCTTTGTTCATCCATGGGCATTGATTCACCTTGAAGCACTTGTGTTGACATTCAATCACCAAAATACTTAGAAATGGCCCAAGGGCACATTTCCCTTTCAATCTCCCCCTTTTTGGTGATTTATGCCAACACAACATAAAGCAACTAGAACAAGTGCAAAATCACTTCAAATGAAAACTCAAATTGGTTTTGATTCAATTTTGGCATATATGGATCATCCTTTGCCACCACTTGGTTTGTTTTTGCAAATCAAACTCAAATCTCTATTTCTATGTCAAACACACATGTTGAGGCACAAAGAGAGTCATTCCAAAAGAGATTGATCAAAGATTTCAAAAACTCCCCCTATTTCCCATAATCAACACTTCTCCCCTCAAGAAGCCAACTTTTGACAATAGAGACAATACGAGATAATAAAAGCCTTTTGACACAACACAAAAAAACTAAACTCTATTCTACTATTTTCAAGAGTCTTTCAAGTGGTAGCTGATCCATTTATCACTTTGGCCTTTATTTTCTCCCCCTTTGGCATGAAGCACCAAAACGGGATCAATCTTGGCCTTTTAACCCCATTGCCTCACCAAAATCTTCAATAAGAATACAAAGGCAATAAGAGTCGAAAGATGAACTTGGAATTAGTTACCCTCTCATCGGAGTGCAGTGGAAGTCTTTCATGGTCCAAATCCACCTTTTCCCTTTTCAATCCACCTTCGAGACTAAATCAAGCAAACTCATGCAAATGGTTAGTCTCAAAGGGTCAAGTTGTAACACATCTCCCCCTAAACATGTGCATCACTTTGCAACGGACTTGTGAGGTCCAGGGAGTGTTTGTACAACTTGAGCACCATAATAAGCAACATAATGCAAAAAGGAACATGATCAAAAGCATAACTACATGTATGCTACAATTCAATCCAGGTTCCGCGAATCTAAGACATTTAGCTCACTACGCAACCTGCAAAAGGTCTTCTCATCTAGAGGCTTAGTGAAGATATCGGCTAGCTGGTTCTCGGTGCTAACATGAAACACTTCGATATCTCCCTTTTGCTGGTGGTCTCTCAAAAAGTGATGCCGGATGTCTATGTGCTTTGTGCGGCTGTGCTCAACAGGATTTTCCACCATGCGGATAGCACTCTCATTGTCACATAGGAGTGGGACTTTGCTCAGATTGTAGCCAAAGTCCCGGAGGGTTTGCCTCATCCAGAGTAGTTGCGCGCAACACTGACCTGCGGCAACGTACTCGGCCTCAGCGGTGGATAGGGCAACGGAGGTTTGTTTCTTAGAGTTCCATGACACCAGGGACCTTCCTAAGAATTGGCATGTCCCTGATGTACTCTTCCTATCGACCTTACATCCAGCATAGTCGGAGTCTGAGTATCCAACTAAGTCAAAGGTAGACCCCTTTGGATACCAGAGCCCGAGGCAAGGCGTAGCAACCAAATATCTAAGAATTCGCTTTACTGCCACTAAGTGACACTCCTTAGGATCGGATTGAAATCTAGCACACATGCATACGCTAAGCATAATATCCGGTCTACTAGCACATAAGTAAAGCAAAGAACCTATCATTGACCGGTATGCTTTTTGATCAACGGACTTACCTCCTTTGTTGAGGTATGTGTGTCCGTCGGTTCCCATCGGCGTCTTTGCGGGCTTGGCGTCCTTCATCCCAAACCTCTTTAGCAAGTCTTGCGTGTACTTCGTTTGGGAGATGAAAGTGCCGTCCTTGAGTTGCTTCACTTGGAACCCAAGGAAGTAGTTCAACTCACCCATCATCGACATCTCGAATTTTTGCGTCATCACCCTGCTAAACTCCTCACAAGACTTTTGGTTAGTAGAACCAAATATTATGTCATCGACATAAATTTGGCACACAAACAAATCACCATTACAAGTCTTAGTAAAAAGAGTTGGATCGGCTTTCCCAACCTTGAAAGCATTAGCAATTAAGAAATCTCTAAGGCATTCATACCATGCTCTTGGGGCTTGCTTAAGTCCATAGAGCGCCTTAGAGAGCTTACACACGTGGTCGGGGTACCGTTCATCCTCGAAGCCAGGGGGTTGCTCCACGTACACCTCCTCCTTGATTGGCCCGTTGAGGAAAGCGCTCTTCACATCCATTTGGAACAACCTGAAAGAATGGTGAGCGGCATATGCTAGCAAGATACGAATTGATTCTAGCCTAGCCACAGGAGCAAAAGTCTCCTCGAAATCCAAACCTGCGACTTGGGCATAACCTTTTGCCACAAGTCGAGCCTTGTTTCTCGTCACCACCCCGTGCTCGTCCTGTTTGTTGCGGAACACCCACTTGGTTCCCACAACATTTTGCTTCGGACGAGGCACCAGCGTCCAAACTTCATTGCGCTTGAAGTTGTTGAGCTCCTCCTGCATGGCCAATACCCAATCCGGATCTAGCAAGGCCTCCTCTACCCTGAAAGGCTCAATAGAAGAGACAAAGGAGTAATGCTCACAAAAATTAACTAGTCGAGATCGAGTAGTTACTCCCTTGCTAATGTCACCCAGAATTTGATCGACGGGATGATCCCTTTGAATCATCGCTCGAACTTGGGTTGGAGGTGCCGGTAGCGCTTCTTCCTCCATCACTTGATCACCTTGTGCTCCCCCTTGATCAAGCGCCTCCACTTGAGGTACCTGTTCGTCATCTTCGGTTGGGAGTTGCACCATAGTTGAGGAAGAAGGTTGATCTCGTTCATCTCGTTCCTGTGGCCGCACTTCTCCAATCGCCATGGTGCGTATAGCGGCCGTCGGAACATCTTCTTCATCTACATCATCACAATCAACAACTTGCTCTCTTGGAGAGCCATTAGTCTCATCAAATACAACGTCGCTAGAGACTTCAACCAAACCCGATGATTTGTTGAAGACTCTATACGCCTTTGTATTTGAGTCATAACCTAACAAAAACCCTTCTACTGCCTTGGGAGCAAATTTAGAATTTCTACCCTTCTTCACTAGAATGTAGCACTTGCTCCCAAATACACGAAAGTACGATACATTGGGTTTGTTACCGGTTAGAAGCTCATATGACGTCTTCTTGAGGAGGCGGTGAAGGTAGACCCTGTTGATGGCGTGGCACGCCGTGTTCACGGCTTCCGACCAAAAACGCTCGGGGGTCTTGAACTCTCCAAGCATAGTCCTCGCCATGTCGATTAGCGTCCTGTTCTTCCTCTCTACCACACCATTTTGCTGTGGTGTGTAGGGAGCGGAGAACTCGTGCTTGATCCCTTCCTCCTCAAGGAACTCCTCCACTTGAAGGTTCTTGAACTCGGACCCGTTGTCGCTCCTTATCTTCTTCACTTTAAGCTCAAACTCATTTTGAGCTCTCCTGAGGAAGCGCTTGAGGGTCCCTTGGGTTTCAGACTTATCCTGCAAAAAGAACACCCAAGTGAAGCGGGAAAAGTCATCAACAATAACTAGACCATACTTACTCCCTCCTATGCTCAGATAGGCGACGGGTCCGAAGAGGTCCATATGCAGCAGCTCCAGAGGTCTTGAAGTGGTCATCACATTCTTGCTGTGATGTGCTCCTCCCACTTGTTTACCTGCTTGACAAGCTGCACAAGGTCTATCTTTTTCGAATTGCACGTTAGTCAAACCTATCACGTGTTCTCCCTTTAGAAGCTTGTGAAGGTTCTTCATTCCCACATGTGCTAAGCGGCGATGCCACAGCCAGCCCATGCTAGTCTTAGCTATTAAGCATGCATCTAGACCGGCCTCTTCTTTTGCAAAATCAACTAAGTAAAGTTTGCCGTCTAATACACCCTTAAAAGCTAGTGAACCATCACTTCTTCTAAAGACAGACACATCTATATTTGTAAATAGACAGTTGTACCCCATGTTGCATAACTGACTAACAGATAGCAAATTATATCCAAGAGACTCAACTAAAAACACATTAGATATGGAGTGCTCATTAGAAATTGCAATTTTACCTAAACCTTTTACCTTGCCTTGATTCCCATCACCGAATATAATTGAATCTTGGGAATCTTTATTCTTGACGTAGGAGGTGAACATCTTCTTCTCCCCCGTCATATGGTTTGTGCATCCGCTGTCGATAATCCAGCTTGAACCCCCGGATGCATAAACCTGCAAGGCAAATTTAGGCTTGGGACTTAGGTACCCAACTCTTGTTGGGTCCTACAAGGTTAGTCACAATTTCCTTAGGGACCCAAATGCAAGTTTTATCACTTTTGCATTTTGCCCCTAACTTCCTAGCAATTACTTTTCTATCCTTTCTACAAATTGCAAAGGAAGCATTCAAAGCACAATAAATTGTAGAGGGTTCATTCACTACTTTTCTATGAACATTTGCAACATTTCTTTTAGGAACAACATTTCTCCTAGTAACATTTCTATCATACACATAAGAAGAACTAGGAGCAAACATGGCATGAGAATCATAAACATATGAATCAAAAGCATCATAACTTCTATTTACATTTCTAGTTTGTCTTCTATCATGATACAAAAAGGCATGGTTCCTTTTAGCACTAGTAGCCATAGGGGCCTTCCCTTTCTCCTTGGCGGGAATGGGAGCCTTATGGCTTGTTAAGTTCTTGGCTTCCCTCTTGAAGCCAAGTCCATCCTTAATTGAGGGGTGTCTACCAACCGTGTAGGCATCCCTAGCAAATTTTAGTTTTTCAAAATCGCTTTTGCTAGTCTTAAGTTGAGCATTGAGACTAGCCACTTCATCATTTAGTTTTGAAATTGAAACTAAGTGTTCACTACAAGCATTAACATCAAAATCCTTACACCTAGTGCAAATTGTAATATTTTCAACACAAGAGTTACTTGCTACTTCTAGTTTAGCAGTTAAAACATTAATTTCACCTTTTAAAGAAGAAATGGTTTCATTACAAGTAGAAAGTTCACAAGAGAGTATTCCATTTCTTTTAACTTCTAGAGCAAGTGAATTTTGAGCACTAACAAATTTATCATGCTCTTCATATAAAAGGTCTTCTTGTTTCTCTAAGATTCTATCCTTTTCATTTAAGGCATCAATCAGCTCATTAATCTTAGCTATCTTAGTTCTATCCAATCCCTTGAATAAACTAGAGTAATCAATTTCATCCTCACTAGATTCATCATCACTAGAAGAATCATAAGTATTAGCATTACGAGTGATTACCTTCTTTTCCCTTGCCATGAGGCAAGTGTGATGCTCGTTGGGGAAGAGAGCCGATTTGTTGAAGGCAGTGGCGGCGAGTCCCTCATTGTCGGAGTCGGAGGAGGAGCAATCCGAATCCCACTCCTTGCCGAGATGCGCCTCGCCCTTGGCCTTCTTGTAATTCTTCTTCTTTTCCCTCTTGTTTCCCTGTTCCTGGTCACTGTCGTTATCGGGGCAGTTAGCGATAAAATGACCAATCTTACCGCACTTGAAGCATGAGCGCTTCCCCTTTGTCTTGTTCTTGCTTGGCTGCCCCTTGTGACCCTTCAGCACCGTCTTGAATCTTTTGATGATAAGAGCCATCTCTTCATCATTGAGCCCGGCCGCCTCAACTTGCGCCACCTTGCTAGGTAGCGACTCCTTGCTCCTTGTTGCCTTTAGAGCAATGGGTTGAGACTCGTGGAGTGGACCGTTCAACGCGTCGTCGACGTATCTTGCCTCCTTGATCATCATCCGCCCGCTCACGAATTTTCCAAGTACTTCTTCGGGCGTCATCATCGTGTACCTGGGATTCTCACGAATATTGTTCACGAGATGAGGATCAAGAACGGTAAATGACCTGAGCATTAGGCGGACGACGTCGTGATCCGTCCAACGCGTGCTTCCGTAGCTCCTTATCTTGTTGATAAGGGTCTTGAGCCGGTTGTAAGTTTGAGTTGGCTCTTCTCCCCTTATCATGGCGAATCGTCCAAGCTCGCCCTCCACCAACTCCATCTTGGTGAGCATGGTGATGTCGTTCCCCTCGTGAGAGATCTTGAGGGTGTCCCATATCTGCTTGGCATTGTCCAAGCCGCTCACCTTATTGTACTCTTCCCTGCACAAAGATGCTAAGAGAACAGTAGTAGCTTGTGCATTTTTATGAATTTGTTCATTGATAAACATAGGGCTATCCGAGCTATCAAATTTCATTCCATTCTCTACAATCTCCCATATGCTTGGATGGAGAGAGAATAAATGACTACGCATTTTGTGACTCCAAAATCCGTAGTCCTCCCCATCAAAGTGTGGAGGTTTACCAAGAGGAATGGAAAGCAAATGCGAATTCGAACTATGTGGAATACGAGAATAATCAAATGAAAAGTTCGAATTGACCGTCTTCCTGTAGTCGTTGTCGTCGTCCTTTTGGGAAGAAGAGGACTCATCGCTGTCGTAGTAGACGATCTCCTTGATGCGTCTTGTCTTCTTCTTCTTCCCATCTTTTCGCTTGTGGCCCGAGCCCGAGTTGTTGGACTTGTCATCCCTTGGCTCGTTGACGAAAGACTCCTTCTCCTTGTCGTTGATCACAATTCCCTTCCCCTTAGGATCCATCTCTTCGGGCGGTTAGTCCCTTTCTTGAAGAGAACGGCTCCGATACCAATTGAGAGCACCTAGAGGGGGGGGGTGAATAGGTGATCCTGTAAAAACTTAACTTATAGCCACAAAAACTTGTTATAGGTTAGCACAATAATTGCCAAGTGGCTAAAGAGAAGATCTTGCACAATACGACAATCACAGAGAATTCAACACAGAGGAGACACGGTGATTTATCCCGTGGTTCGACCAAGTACAAAACTTGCCTACTCCACGTTGTGGCGTCCCAACGGACGAGGGTTGCAATCAACCCCTCTCAAGCGGTCCAAAGACCCACTTGAATACCACAGTATTTTGCCTTGCTTATCTTTATCCCACTTGCGAGGAATCTCCACAAATTGGAGTCTCTCGCCCTTACACTTAAGATTCACAAAGAAGCACGGAGTAAGGGAGGGAAGCAACACACACAAATCCACAGCGAAACGCGCACAACACACGACCAAGATTCGAGCTCAAAGACTATCTCACAGTTTCTCACAAGAACAGAGCTCGAATCACTTAGAATCACAAACGGATGTGCAAAGACTGAGTGTGGATGATCAAGTATGCTCAAAGGTTGCTTGTGTGTTTCCTCCATGCGCCTAGGGGTCCCTTTTATAGCCCCAAGGCAGCTAGGAGCCGTTGAGAGCAAATCTGGAAGGCTGATCTTGCCTTCTGTCGTCGGGCGCACCGGACAGTCCGGTGCACACCGGACACTGTCCGGTGCCCGATTTCCTTCCTTAAACAGCGCAGTTGACCGTTGCCCGCCAGAGAGCCGTTGGCGCACCGGACATGTCCGGTGCACACCGGACAGTCCGGTGCCCCATTCCGACCGTTGGCTCGGCCACGTGTCGCGCGCCGATCGTGCGGCCGACCGTTGGCCCGGCCGACCGTTGGCTCACCGGACAGTCCGGTGAATTTTAGCCGTACGCCATTAGCAAATTCCCGAGAGCGGGCTCTTCGGCCGAGGGAGCCTGGCGCACCGGACACTGTCCGGTGCACCACCGGACAGTCCGGTGCCCCAGACCGAAACAGTCCCTTAGCTGTACACAGCCAAGTCTTCTCTTCTCTTCTTCTTTCTGTTTCTAACACTTAGACAAGTATATTAGTACACAAAACCAATGTACTAAGACTTAGAAACATACCTTTGCTCTAGATTTGCGCTTTGTTCATCCATGGGCATTGATTCACCTTGAAGCACTTGTGTTGACATTCAATCACCAAAATACTTAGAAATGGCCCAAGGGCACATTTCCCTTTCACTTCCTAGATTGAATTCTCCTAATTTTGCTCTCGGGATAACCGACAGGGTACAAAATGTAACCCTCGTTATCTTGAGGCATGAGAGCCTTGCCCTTAACAAAGTTAGACAAATTTCTAGGAGGGACATTAAGTTTGACATTATCTTCCCTTTGGAAGCCAATGCCATCCTTGATGCCAGGGCGTCTCCCATTATAGAGGATACTTCTAGCAAATTTAAACTTTTCATTTTCTAAGTTATGCTCGGCAATTTTAGCATCTAATATTGCTATATGATCATTTTGTTGTTTAATTAAAGCCATGTGATCATGAATAGCATTGATATCAACATCTCTACATCTAGTACAAATAGAAGTGTGCTCAACGGTAGATGTAGAGGGTTTGCAAGATTTTAATTCTACAACCTTAGCATGCAACATATCATTCTTAGTTCTAAGGTCGGAAATAGTAGTATTGCAAACATCAAAATCTTTAGCCTTAGCAATTAACTTTTCATTTTCAATCCTAAGGCTATCAAGAGAAATATTCAATTCATCAATCCTAGCAAGCAAATCAACATTATCATCTCTAGGATTGGAAATTGAATCAATACAAACATGGGAATCAACCTTAGCAATTAATTTGGCATTTTCATTTCTAAGGTTGTCAATGGTCTCATGGCAAGTGCTTAGCTCACTAGACAATTTTTCACATTTTTCAACTTGTAGAGCATAAGCATTTTTAACCTTAACATGCTTTTTGTTTTCCTTAATAAGGAAGTCCTCTTGAGAGTCCAAGAGATCATCCTTTTCATGAATAGCACTAATCAATTCATTTAATTTTTCCTTTTGTTCCATGTTAAGGTTGGCAAAAAGGGTACGCAAGTTATCCTCCTCATCACTAGCATTTTCATCACTAGAAGACTCATATCTAGTGGAGGATTTAGATTTAACCTTCTTCTTTTTGCCGTCCTTTGCCATGAGGCACTTGTGGCCGACGTTGGGGAAGAGGAGTCCCTTGGTGACAGCGATGTTGGCGGCGTCCTCGTCGGAGGAGGACTCGGTGGAGCTCTCGTCGGAGTCCCACTCGCGGCACACGTGGGCATCGCCTCCCCTCTTCTTGTGGTACCTCTTCTTTTCTCTCCTCTTGCCCTTCTTGTCGTTATCCCTGTCACTGTCACTTGATAATGGACATTTAGCAATAAAGTGACCGGGCTTACCACACTTGTAGCAAACCTTCTTGGAACGGAATCCTTTCCCTTCCGTTGCTTGAGGATTTGGCGAAAGCTTTTGATGATTAAAGCCATCTCCTCATTGTCGAGCTTGGAGGCGTCAATTGGTTGTCTACTCGGTGTAGACTCCTCCTTCTTCTTCTCCGTCGCCTTGAATGTCACCGGTTGTGCTTCGGACGTGGAGGGTTCATCAAGCTCGTTGATCTTCTTTGAGCCTTTAATCATACATTCAAAGCTCACAAAATTCTCGATTACTTCCTCGGGAGTCATTAGTGTGTATCTAGGATTACCACGAATTAGTTGAACTTGAGTGGGGTTAAGGAAAATGAGAGATCTTAGAATAACCTTAACCACCTCGTGGTCGTCCCACTTCTTGCTCCCGAGGTTGCGCACTTGGTTCACCAAGGTTTTGAGCCGGTTGTACATATCTTGTGGCTCCTCCCCTTGGCGAAGACGGAAGCGACCGAGCTCCCCCTCGATCGTTTCCCGCTTGGTGATCTTGGTGAGTTCATCACCTTCGTGCACGGTCTTGAGTAAGTCCCAAATCTCCTTTGCATTCTTCAACCCTTGCACCTTGTTGTATTCCTCCTTACTTAGAGAGGCGAGGAGTATGGTTGTGGCTTGGGAGTTGAAGTGCTCGATTTGGGCCACCTCATCCTCATCATAATTTTCATCCCCTACGGATGGTACCTGTGCACCAAACTCAACAACATCCCATATACTTTTGTGGAGCGAGGTTAGATGAAATCGCATTAAATCACTCCACCTAGCATAATCTTCACCATCAAACGTTGGTGGTTTGCCTAATGGGACGGAAAGTAAAGGTGTATGTTTAGGAATGCGAGGGTAGCGTAGGGGAATCTTACTATACTTCTTGCGCTCTTGGCGCTTAGAAGTGACGGATGCCGCGTCGGAGCCGGAAGTGGATGTTGATGAAGAATCGGTCTCGTAGTAGACCACCTTCCTCATCCTCTTCTTCTTGTCCCCACTCCGATGCGGCTTGTGGGAAGAAGATTTCTCCTTCTTCTCTTTGTGGTGAGAAGAGGATTTCTTCTCCTTCCCTTTGGAGTGTGAAGAAGACTTCTTCCCTTTGAAGGAGTCCTTCTTCTTCTCCTTCCTCTTGGTGCGGGACTCTTCCGATAAAGTGCTCCCGTGACTCGTAGTGGGCTTGTCGCCGGTCTCCATCTCCCTCTTGGTGTGATCTCCCGACATCACTTTGAGCGGTTAGGCTCTAATGAAGCACCGGGCTCTGATACCAATTGAAAGTCGCCTAGAGGGGGGGTGAATAGGGCGAAACTGAAATTTACAAATATAAACACAACTATAAGCCGGGTTAGCGTTAGAAATATAATAGAGTCCGCGAGAGAGGGTGCAAAACAAATCGCAAGCGAATAGTGAAGTGAGACACGCGGATTTGTTTTACCGAGGTTCGGTTCTCTCAAACCTACTCCCCGTTGAGGAGGCCACAAAGGCCGGGTCTTTTTCAACCCCTTCCCTCTCTCAAACGGTCCCTCGGACCGAGTGAGCTTTCTCTTCTTAATCACTTGGAACACAAAGTTCCTACAAGGACCACCACATGATTGGTGTCTCTTGCCTCAATTACAAGTGAGTTTGATCGCAAGAAAGAATCAAGAAAGAAGAAAGCAATCCAAGCGCAAGAGCTCGAAAGAACACAAGCAAATCTCTCTCACTAGTCACTAAAGCTTTGTGTGGAATTTGGGAGAGGATTTGATCTCTTGAGTGTGTCTAGAATTGAATGCCTAGCTCTTGTAAGTGGTTGGAAGTGTGAAATCTTGTATGCTATGAATGGTGGGTGGTTGGGGGTATTTATAGCCCCAACCACCAAACTAGCCGTTTGGTGGGGCTGTCTGTCGCATGGTGCACCGGACAGTCCGGTGCACACCGGACATGTCCGGTGCGCCAGCCACGTCACCAAAGCCGTTGGGTTCTGACTGTTGGAGCTCTGACTTCTGGGCACGCCTGGATGTCCGGTGGCGCACCGGACATGTACTGTAGAGTGTTCGGTGCGCCAGCATGGGCGTGCCTGACTTTTGCGCGCGCTGGCGCGCAATAAATGCGTTGCAGGTAGCCGTTGGCGCCGAAATAGCCATTGCCCCGCAGATACACCGGACAGTCCAGTGAATTATAGCGGAGCAGCTGAAATGAATTCCCGAAGCTGGCGAGTTCCTGAGGCCGCTCTTCCTTGGAGCACCGGACACTGTCCGGTGTACACCGGACAGTCCGGTGAATTATAGCGGAGTTGCCTCTGGAATTTCCCGAAGGCTACGAGTTTGAGTTGGAGTCCTCTGGTGCACCGGACACTGTCCGGTGGCACACCGGACAGTCCGGTGCGCCAGACCAGAGGTGCCTTCGGTTGCCCCTTTGCTCTTTTGTTGAACCCAATACTTGGTCTTTTTATTGGCTAAGTGTGAACCTTTGGCACCTGTATAACTTGTACACTAGAGCAAACTAGTTAGTCCAATTATTTGTGTTGGGCAATTCAACCACCAAAATTATTTAGGAACTAGGTGTAAGCCTAATTCCCTTTCAGTTTGCTTATGGGATTAACCAGACCAAGTCTAGCATCTTCCTTGCCAAAATATTGAGCGTAGATTTTTCAACATCTTTATTTCTATCACAAGTTGGTTGTCTATAAATGGTTAATTCGGTATTCATTGCTTTACCTACCTATTATATGTGCACTCTCAATTCCCACTATTATATGCCGCCGCCCGCCTCGCTGAGTCACTACTTCATTGCCTCAAGGGTTGCACCGCTGTGCGCCTCGCTGCTTCGCTGGCTCAAGAGATAGGCCATTGTCTGCCTCGCCGACTCGCTGTTTCATCGGCTCAGGAGTTGGCTATCGCTCGTCTCGCCGACTCGCTGCTTCTCTAGCTCGAGGGCTACGCCGCCGCCCGCCTCGCTGAGTCACTACTTCATCACCTCAAGGGTTACACCGCCATGCGCCTCGCTGACTCGCTGCTTCGCTGGCTCAGGAGATAGGCCATCGCCTATCTCACCGACTCGTTGCTTCACCGGCTCAGGGGCCGCACCGCCGCTCGCCTCTCCGACCCCCTGTTTCACTGACTCGGGGGCTAGGTTGTCGCTCGCCTCGCCAACTCTCTACCTCGTCAGCTTGAGGTTTATGTTACCATGTACCTCACCAACCACTTCGTCAGCTCGGGTGCTGTTGCCCACCTCACCAAGATCACTCAGAGGAACATGTTGCTTGATCCACAACCTGATTATCTTAATCAACTTAATGTTCAGGAGCTGCATGGAGGATACCATCAAATTTTTTTGAAGACTACAAGGCAAGA
The DNA here is from genome assembly GCF_902167145.1 of Zea mays. NCBI lineage: Eukaryota > Viridiplantae > Streptophyta > Magnoliopsida > Poales > Poaceae > Zea > Zea mays. The sequence continues at coordinate 27,654,770 of NC_050098.1, read as the reverse complement.
CATTCTAAAAAGCAGATTTTGGACCTTCAAGCTGATTGTTTCTCAAGTCAACTTGAAGCTCGGGGGCTTGTCGGGGATAGATAACCCCTGGCTCCTCATGAAGCATATCCTCGGTCTAGGGTGTACTTGGCACACAAGATGAGGACTCTAATGAAATCTAAACCGACTAGGAGATATATAGGGAAACCTACTTGTAACCCAAGCCACACCGGATTATATAAGGCGAGCTAGGGATCCCTCCTAAGAGAGGTCTTGAGAGGATCTGATCTTATACATGCCCCCTCTCTCTCATCAAACATCCAAACCTTAGCCGTCATTGTAACCTCTAGATATCAAAGCAATACTACCCACCGCCAATAGGATGTAGGGTATTACGCATCTCGCGGCCCGAACCTGTATAAATCGCGTGTTTTGTCACATCTCAAAGTGAACCATCGAGCTACAGTTGATGTTGCCAACTCACAAAAGCATCTCATGGTACATCCCGTGGTGCATTGCCGGTACTAAATGCTGACAAGTAGTCAAAGACACATCAGAGCATAAAAGCAGCAAGAATGGTAAGATCAAAGCTAGTTCCTCTAGAAAGAGGCAAAGGCTCAACACAACTAGCAAAAGATCCCAAAAGTTGAAAAACTCCTCCTGACAAAAACATCTCCCCTGAAATATAGCTCAAATCCTCACAAAAAGCCAGACATCCTCAACACAAAAGTGTATATAAAAGGAATTCCCCAAAATCTGCAAATTTCTCCCCCTTAAGGAACTCTCTTCCAAAAGACCCAAAAGCAAAACTTTCCCAAAATGACATAGCTTCGTTTTTAAAACGGATGGGTAGAATCACAAAGCTGAAAAACGAGGGATAAAATTATAATTGCAAATCTAGAAAGGGGTATAATTACAAATGCCTCCTCCAAAAAACGTTTGCTTGGATATATGGATAAAAACAAGATGGAAAACCTTGTACCAACCAGCACCGTACACCGCAATAATCGATCATATACTGTATCCCTCCTGCCATGGCTTGTTAGTAGGAACTTACTGATGATCGTAATGTTTTAGCTTTTGAAATTATTTGTTGGATTGTGCTACTACTATTGGTTTGGGTGTTTGGCTGAAGCGACCGTCGATGTATTCGAGCTGTTGTCGTGCAGTCGTGGCACCATGAAATGGTGAATTGTCATGCATGCTGAAACTTTAAAGACTTATGTATCATATTACTTCATGGTTTATTTGTTACGTTGACTTGAACATTTGGAGTGGTAAGATGTGTCAGTATTCCCGATTATAGTTTCGCTTTTCGACCATTATCGACGTGTTTCCGATCGATTGTATCAGTTATTGCCATCCCATTACACCCGGTCAGGGGCAGGCTTCCACTAGGGCAAGGTAGGGTGGTTGCCCTATCTAACACTGGCAGCGAGAATCCTCTACTCTGTAGTAATTTGGCATCCAGACACTACAATGAAGCTCCATCCTCCATGGGAGGATGCAGTCAAAGTCTCGAAGTTGTCGACAAGGTGCATGAGGAAGAAGAAACCATCATCCAGAAAACACGAACTGTTATCCCATCTTGGGTCGGTCCAATGTTGAAAGCCCAACTGGTTTGATTAATTGATTTACGGGTTACGGCTAGGGCGCCGTCGACGACCGAAATCCAAATTCTCGGCGGGGACAACACTGGACCTAGGAGATTGGGCGTCCGGACATGGAGCGAGGTAGCGCAGGGGCTTCTAGCGCCGTCGTAGCTGTCGTCGCCACAGCCACGGCTGATGGACCAAACATCGTTGCTTTTTTGTGCTATTATTATCTTGAATATCTTATCTTATGCCATATTTTTACTGAACCTGTTATCTTTTTTATGTACGATTCTATAATAGATATGGTATCCAAATACAATTTTCTTTATTATTAGATATGTTTCCATTGAGTGGAGACTCCGACACTCCGTCATATCTAATTTTTTGGGCCGGATCCACATGGTTCCATTTTTCCGACCGACGATACCATTACCGTTTCCAATTTTAGATTAAAATATAGATTTGAAAGTAGTTGAAGGCTTTTCCCGACCGTTCCCGTATGTTTTCATCCCTACTTGGATCCACGCACTGAACATGCTTTGGGCTAATCCTGACTCTGAACCTTAGCTCAAAGTATTTGAAAAGGATCAAATTTGACCCAATTTGAAAACATCCAGGAAAAAAACTACCCAGGTTGGTTTGGGCAGTATTAATTGTAGCAGTGACGTACGTGCTACGCCGTCAAATCATGCCTGCCATGCTCACCATGATTACTAGCTTAGTACTAACAGTGGACCTCCACCTCGTATGCATGATTGAGTGAACCGATCGAGCTAATCCTGACTCTGAACATTAGCTCAAAGTAGCTTGGTCTGAGGACTTGGTACGTACGTGTATATATGTATGTTCAGATGAATGCGTGTGTGTGTTGGTTCAGTGCAGGCCCATCGCCCATACCCACGCGGCAACGCCATGTGCTGCGCCAACCCCCTATCAGGTGGGAGGATTTAATAAGATGCCTGCTCAACAACCATATGATCACTCACTCCATAGCCCCTAATGCAATTGGCCCACCTAGCTTGCTAGTAAGCCTGATGAAATATAATGCAGGGAAGGGTAGAGGAGGACGGAACAAGGAGGAAGAAGATGGAAGGAAGCACACACACGGGAGGGGCCGCCAGCGGATTCGCCACATCTGCGTCCACACGTGTGCCTGTTTTCCGTTGCACGCACGCATGCATGTCTGTAATGCTGATACACCATGCAGATTCTTTGAGCACTCGTCGATCTTGTATTATTGTGTTAATAAGTAAGAGCGTTTTATTCATGTCACCGAGAATTGGAGGATGATCCAAGGCTGAAACCTGGGACTAGTGCGGGGAATATGGGATGGACTTTTTGGGCCAGCACGAGTATGATCCAAAATTAGGAGCTTAAAACACGGTACAACACGAAGTCATACAGATCGGACTAGCACGGTTCAAAGGTAGGAGCGAACCGAGCCTTAATTTTTGGTATGTCGGGGCCCCAACATGACCCGCACGGATGGGTGGGTCGAGCTTGGATCGACTTGGCCTGAAAAAGTCCGGTGTGTTTAATTTCTTTAATTTTAGTGAGTCATGAACTTTATGTGGTTGTAATATTAGACTTTATATGCGGGCCGAGCTTGGATTAGTATGGCTCCATAAAGGCACAATGTGCTTTATAGCCAGGTTATTAGACCTTGTTTCTACTCTTTAGGCTCGTGTGGTCTATATTGTATTATTAAGAGCTAGTTTGTGAACTCTATTTTCTAAGAAATTTCTATTTTTCCAAGGGAAAATGAACTACTTTTCTTAGAGTTGATTTGGTGACCAAGGATTACTGGGGATTAGAGGAGATTGAAGGGAAATGAATTAAAGAACTGGAAATCACTTAGGACTTGTTTGGGATTAAAGGTAATTGAGTGGATTGAGGGGGCTAGAATCCCCTACTACTTAATTTTGAATAGTGAGGGATTATAGCCCCTCAATCCCCTCCATCACCCTTTGTCCCAAACAAGCCCTTAGGAAAATAGGGTTCCCAAACTAGCCGTAAGCAATTTTTTTCCTGTCTTCTGCCTGCGAACTGAAGCTGGAATTCAGAGCAACCGTGCTGCGTTCACCGTTGTATGTGTGCGGACAAACTCATCTCATATTTCGCTATTTCTTCAAACTCCCCACAGAAAACCATGCAGGAACTTGCCTAATTCATAGGAAATTTTCATTGATAAAGACCATAATTGTTCAAGACTAAAGAACCCGTATATATATATGCTCAAAGGAGAAACAATCGAAATAAGACAAGTACCTTCTTTTTGAAGAGGTAGATCTTAGTTTCTCAATATATTAAAGATTCCGGATGCGCCCAAAAAAAGGAGAAGCCGAAGAAAAAACAACTCATTTCAGTACATATATTATAATAAAAATAGAGGGAAAGGCGTAGGAAGCATCGCATTGAATTGGATGTTGATAGAACGGGATACATGGGAGCCCTCCTCACTGATTGCTGTACTCCGAAAGCCCAGGCACTCCAACCAGCAGCCTGCCTGTCATGAACCCATCACTGCCCTGCCCGGCCGTATGTGAGACCAAAGGCGTGTAACCAAAACTCCACCCATGCTATGATGCTTCACTACTGTACACGAACGGAGAGAAATTTTACACAGTGGATTGATTCCATGCTCACTTAACATCGAGGCACAGAGGTTCGTCGCATAATGATCGCTCAGTAGGAACCACTGCGATCGTACGACCGCATCAATGTTCAGTGAACGGACACTGCTGAACGTACTTTCGATGTTTATTACATCCCTGTAGTGGACACTGCTGGATGGATAGTTCACTTCAGTTTCTACTTTGCATACATGAAATCATGACTTATCTTTTTTTTTTCTCTCTCTAGAGAAAAGGTCTCCTTGTAATCAACTAATTAGGTTCCGTTCCCATTAATTAGTTCTAGGACTAAACTTTAGTCGTATTTACTTGTTTGGTTCGAGAGACTAAAGAAGTTTAGAACACATTAAATGTGCTATAAAAAGATTGAAATACCTCTTGTACGCTTAGACGTCACGGAGAGACGGGCGAATTTAGGGATGTTTGTTAGAGTCAACCGACCCCGATAAAATTTATAATTTTTTTACACTACCGGAATCAATAGCTTCGCCGAGTGCCGGAAGCACTCGGCGAAGCCTTAAAAACACTCGGCAAAGGCTTTGCCGAGTGTAACACTCGGCAAAGAAGGCTCGGTAAACAGTGCATCGGCAAAGACTTCTTTGCCGAGTACTTTTTCTCGGGCACTCGGCAAATATCTTTGCCGAGTGTCAGGGAGCACTCGGCAAAGAAAAGCGACCGTTACGGCGGCGGTTGACGGAGACGGCGGATTTGCCGAGTGTCAACGGTGACACTCGGCAACGAAGATATCTTTGCCGAGTGTCCTCCTGGAAGCACTCGGCAAAGCCGACCTCTTTGCCGAGTGCCAGTTGGGACACTCGGCAAAGAGCCCGCCAGGGAGGGTCCCCATGTCAGGCTCTTTGCCGAGTGTCCCAATTGGCACTCGGCAAAGCCGACCTCTTTGCCGAGTGCCAGCGACATAACACTCGGCAAAGAACCTAAGCCGGTGCCCAGGTCTGTGCTCTTTGCCGAGTGTTATGACCCAGACACTCGGCAAAGAGCCTCTTTGCCGAGTGTTACACTCGGCAAAGTGACCAGTATGTACCTTTTTTATTTGTTTTTTGTTTTCCATCCACACAAACAGAAGATATCACATATATACATCACAGATATCATCACAGACATAAATAGCCAACACAAACATAAAACCGTCACCACAAACATAAATATCCATCACAAACATAAGTGTTCAACACAAGTATTAAACACAAACATAAGTCTCAAACGTCGCAAGCTCTCACATAAGTATCAAACAGAAACATAAGTATTATACATAAGTTCTGAAGTCTAAAACAATGACTCATGGAGGTGGGCGGTTTGGCCGGGGCTGCGTTGGGCTGAACCCTTCCGGAGGGTTGTTGGATGCCGCCCCAGATTGGCCCTGCACAGAGAAGAGATAGCATGTGTTATACCAGATGCATTACAAACATCTAACTACAATTTTGATACTCACAGGAGTGTGGAAGAGAGTAGGGTCAACTGGGGGGAACAATGGAGGTGGCGGAGCGATGCCCTGTGCGGCGCCAAGGCTCTGCATGTACTGGAACATCTCCGCCATCCTCTGATCAGCCGCCGCCCGCTCCGCCATTATCCTCGCCTCCATCTCTTCTAGTTGGGTCTGTAATATTACAAGCCAACGTTATAGTAACTCAAAGACTAGATATATAACTAAAGGAAGGACGGGTTATAGAAGCACTAACCTCGAGTTGCTGTATGCGATGCTGTGAGCTGTCGTGCCGAGGTCGAATGGCTAGGCTCCTTGCTCTCACCTGAGACAGAGTGGGAGTGGAGGACGAGTCGATTGCCCCGTCGGCAATCCAGTACCGCCCATGTCTCTTGCCTCCTCCGACCCTCATGAGCACATCGGGGTCGATAGGCTCGGTGCTCGGATCATAGTCTGGGCCATGGACCTCCTGCGCCATGGCGGTGTAGTCATGGAGGCGGCTGTAGACGGCGGGGTTGGTGTAGGCCTCGGGCCCGTCATCCGGGTTGTAGGTGACGTCGGACGTCGCCTTACCCTTATGGGCCATAGCATAGGCCGAGAAGGTGGAACAAGGCCTGCCACCATGTGACGCCGACTGTAACGAAAACCAACGAGATAGTTAGAAATAATATCTAACTTAGTGCTATATATCTAAATAAAATAGGTGGCGTACCCATGCTTCGGCATATTGGCCCAGGCTCCGGCTGCCTTGGTGGTGCGAGGGGCCTTGCATCATCAAACGCCGTTCCCGGCTAGCTGTGTGCGCCTCGTCCCACTCAGCCGAACACCACCTATCCACCATCTGCTCCCAGCACAGAGGATGTGCGGCGCACCAATGTGGAATCACCTGCAAAGTAAACACATAAAGTGCATATCAGAAGATAAAATAAAATTCATGCATGGAGTACTGGTACCAAACATGCATGACTTTACCTGCAGGTACTGCTCCCTGGTCAACGACATGGTTCGGGCTTGAGGTTTGGTCACCTTCTCCCCAAGGACGGAGCCGTGGTAGGTGATGATGGCCTGGATGCGGGCCTCATAGTGCATGTCCACGACGAGCTTCTTACAGCACGTTGTGGCCACCACATCTGCCCTAGCCTCGTATCCAGCATCGCATCTGAAGAAATCCTGCATACAAAAACGATGTATCCATACATTATTTCAAGAATTTGCAACGAATGCGACATATTTTATATTATACTAAGACTTACCCACAGCTCTTGCTTCACCCGCTCCGCCTTGTTATTGAATTCCCTGCCGTCCCGGTCTACTGCATCGGGGGCGACGGCGTAGTGGTCGAAGGTGAAGGCTGGGCCCGTCACTCCGGCATACTCCACAAGTCCAGGGAAGTGTTCCCTGCACAGCAGGCCGAGGATGTTGTTGGGGGGGCGACGATGACCCCCAGCATAATCCAAAACCGTCCAAGACCTGTCCAAGTGATAAATAAAAAGTATTAGTTTATATTATGATTTTGAACACATAATATGAACAAGAATGAAGAACATAAAGTTACATACCTCTCCCCTTCCGGCCGAATCAACGGTCGTCTGTCCCGAAGTATAGGACGCGGCGGGAGACTCGCGGGGCCTCGCAGGTAGATGCTCCTCGAACTAGAGCCGCCTGAACCTGAGGCGTCCTGCTGCTGGTCGTCGTCGTCGTGCTGCTGGTCGTCGTCGTCCTGAGGCGCCGCCTGCTGCTGCGCTGCCTGCTCTGCCTCGTGCTGCTGCGCTGCCTGCTCTGCCTCGTGCTGCTGCGCTGCCTGCTCTGCATCGTCCACCGTCCTACTCCTCCTCCCCCTCCTCCTCCTCCTCCTCAGGAAACCGCCCACCATATTTGTCCAACAACCTGCAATTAAGAGTAAACAAATAAGTGCATATAAAAAGATGTATTTAAAAACAGGTGCGAAATAAAAAGTCATATAGCATTACATCGATTAAAAATAATCTTCATATGTGTCGGGGTTAGCCGGATCATAACTCTCATCATCACTATCAAGCATTTCAATCTCAACACCATCGGAAGACGCAACCTCATCATTGCCTTCAAGGATTACTAAGTCATTATCATTTTGCACCTCATCATCCTCCTCATCAACAACCATTTCAATATCTACGCCCATTCCGATAGCTTCTGTTAAGTCTATCTCAAATCGCCCTTCTAGCCCATCTTCTTGGAAGAACCCTCCATCATATGTGTCCGGGTCTAAGTTGTAATCTTCATCGTTAGGAACAGGTAACCTCCCATGCGGCGATACCTTATACACAACATCCCAACCCTTAAGATGTTCTTTCGTTTGACACGCATATGGGAGATAATACCCTTGTGTGGCCTGTTGGGCCACGATATAGACATCGTCTCCTGCTAAGGTGGAATCTTGTCGAATTTCGACTATCCCAAGATTAGAATGTGTCCGTCTCGTCACTTGAGGGTCAAACCAATGATATTTGAATATCACTGGAGTAAGAGGTTTGGAACCATAAAAATTGAGCTCATATATTTCTTCAATTCGTCCAAAATAATCGACATTGTCAAGGCCCGGCGTAAAGACTCCAGAACACGTTGTTTTCCGATTGGGCCGACTTTGGTCGTAGTGTGTTGTGCGAAAACGGTATCCATTGACGTCATACCCAGAATATTTCTTGACCCTATAAGCAAAGCCGTTGGCTACTTGTCTCAACTCGGCACTCATAGACGGATCTCTTTGGCCCTGCAAGTATTCGCAAGTTAAAAGATGCTAAATTGAGTTCAAAGACGTATCTCTTTTACAAACTAAGCACGTACCTTACGTTTGAACCAGGAAATGAAATCGGGCAACCCATTTCTCGCACCCTTTCTAAGAAGAGCGTCATATTCCTGTGGAGTGGGGTCCCTTGATCGACGCCAGAATTCATGAAGAAATTGTTCCATGTATGGCGTCACCTCTTCAAGGTTGGTCAATACGTATAGCATGATATGTCGCCACCCGTCATGATTCAGGGTCTTGGTGGTCGAGCCACTTGCACTTCCGAGTTGGCCTCGAAATATGTTAAGGTTCGATTCATTGTCGCCATCATTGTAACGAGGGGGTGGATTATGCACGCTCGGCAGTTTGTCACCATAATAACACTACAGGAAACGCCTAAATTTTCGTGGGCCAAAAACCCACGAAAATAAGCCTAAACCGAAGAAAATAGACTATTTTCGTCGGCAGGCCGACGAAAATAGCCGCCGAAAATAAATTCGACGAAATTAGGCAACTATTTTCGTCGGTCCCGACGAAAATATTCTATTTTCGTCGGCTTTCCCAATGCCGACGAAAATAGTGAGTGGACCAACAATTTTCGTCGGCCTCTGTGGTGGCCGACGAAAATAAGTTCCCAGGCTATTTTCGTCGGCCACCACTGAGGCCGACGAAAATAGCCTGGGAACTTATTTTCGTCGGCCACCACAGAGGCCGACGAAAATTGATGATTCCCCCCCAAAACAGATTTTTCTGCACCTATTAATAATTCACAGCAAAATAAACATTATCACAATTAACATATACACATTCACAAGCAAAATACATAATTCACAAAACACATTCACATAATTCACAAAACACATTCCATAGTCCATTCAAATAAGTCCAGTACAGAGTCCATAAATAGTCCATAAGTCCATAAACAGTCCATAGTACACACTCACTACTCACTCCTCACTCCGGCGGGCTGTGGGAGTTTTGGCCACTCCCTCCTCCGCCACCAGGAAGGTGGCCACTCCCTCCAGCACCATGGACGAGGAAGTCTTGGACGTTGACACCACCCTCCGATCCATGAGCATGTGACGCTGAACCCTGCAATTCATCAATCATTCAAATAAGGCTATATTTTGCTATCCCTATACCTATAAATTGTTGTGTTTGGTCAATATTTGCATAAAACTAAACATGGAACGTCACCTGTGATCCATGGTGAGGAGGAGGCTGCGCATGCATCCATGGGTACTGTTGTGCTGGCCACCCCAGTGGTGGTGGCACCCACCCCGTCGGTGGCGGTGCCATCCACGCTTGAAATGGCTGAGAGCCCGCCGGTGGCTGGGAGACCGGTGGCACCCATCCCGGGACTTGCTGCGATCCTTGGGGTGGTGGAGGCGTCCAAGTGCCTGGAGGTGTCTGCGTCCACCCAACACCGGTCCACTGTGGCTGCGACGCTGGAGCTTGTCCTGGCCACTGTCCCCATCCTTGAGCCTGCGAGCCATTTTTGATAATAAAGAAAGAGTTGCTATGGAATTGAAGTGTTCAGATAGTGTTACCTGGGGAGGGCGAAAAGCGGGCAAGTTCATATCAGGGCCGAGTCGAGTAGTCATTTCCTGCAAATGGATGCAACGTTAGAATCGCAACATTATACTTTGAATTCAAAGACGACACGTGATGAGATAGACGAATTACCTGAAAATAAGAAGCCATATATTGCGTCAGCTGCCCAACCTGCTCCTGCGCTGCTCGAGCCTGCTCCTGTGCTGCTCGAGCCTGCTCCTGTGCTGCCCGAGTCTCCTCCTCCAGCTGAGCCTCTCGAGCAGACCTGGAGGAGCGAGAACTCCCTCCCGAAGACGATGCCTTCCCTTGACCTATAGTCCTGTTGTACTCCACAACGCCGGTGCCAAAGGCAAACCTGCATGATACACATAGTTGAGCAATTAAGTGGACACATTCTTGTTAATGAAATCGTCGAATCAAACACAAACACCTCACCTGCCATGCTTTCTACCCCCACCACTATGGTACAACGCCGAGGCATCTAAGTCTGAATGCATCCAGTCGAAGTCAGGCCCATGGCGTTGAGTCATTTCCTCCCCATATGCATTCTGCAAAGAAAGTTGGAGTTAGACACAAAACATGCAATTTAATTCGTAAATACAAACTTGTTTACCATTTTCTCCCTTGCCGCCTCGCTGCATAGCACATCAGGGTTCGCCGGATCAGGGCCACGGTGACCACGGACGTAAACCTCCATAAAACTTGGAGCAACTCCACTTTCAGCTTCCTGCATGAAAAAGAAGAGTTAAACCATATAATTTTCATAGATGTAACATACAAGTTTGATTTATATACTTACCATGCGGCGTGCGGTACCAAGGTGTCCATCGGCGCCGTACCTGTGCCCCGGTCCTTCAATGCCACGGTTGGCACGGTGCTTGTTGGACTCTGCAATCCACTCAGGCGACGCCCATCTCTTAGCCAACCACCTCCAGGCTTCCATGTCCTTGGACAGCCAATCCACAACGCTCTCCAGGTACTGCTCCTCTGTGAGGTAGATCTCATTGGCCCCTAATGCTTTGCTCATTTTCTGACCCTTTATCTTCTTGTAGTAGTAGTTGACGGCCGCGATGCGAGCATTGTACATGGCATCCTTGATTATCTTATTAGCGCACTTCCGAAAGTGCCTCTTTACACGTGTCCACTGAGCCTGATCCTCCTCGATGTCATCCGGCAATTGGAACCTCCCCTACATATCAATGGAGAAGTTAAGTTAAAGTAAGATTAGGTGAAGCAATAATTCAATGAATTGCTTATATACGAAAGTAAACTCACCCAGAACTCGTCCCACACAGCCACCTGACAAGTCCTTCGTTTTTTTTCCGAACTTCCCCCTCCGCTACTGCTTTCCCCTGACTCCCCTGGCTCGACATAGTCCTTTAGACCCCAGTCAGCCCACTGCATAGCCGCGAACCTCTCGCCATTGAGCTCCACCATGCCAGGGTAGTAGAAGCGACAGAGGCTACCCAACACCGCGTTCACCTTGGGACGTCTGCCTGTACCGTCCCAAGTCAAGTCTTCCCATGACCTACAAAAATTAATAAAACAAGTAAACTAGTGCAATCACGTTCACATTAAAAAATTAACAAAACAGAAATAAGCCCCACCATTCTCCATGCGGCCGGATGAGCCTCCTCTCGGCAGGTCTCGGACCAAGCGCATTGCTCTTCTTATACCTAAGTATACAAGTAAATTCAATATGATGAAATGATTAGAAACTAATATCAATTAAAGTAATATGCATAATAATACCTGAAGGACGTAGAACCATCTGACGCGTCGCCCGCGCTGCCTGCCCCCATTGGGTCAACCTCCTCATCCTGCTCACCCTCGTCATCCTGGTCACCCTCCTCACCCTGCACATGAGCATCCTGCTGAGGAGTCTCCTGCTCACCCTCCTCACCCTGCACTTCGTCGAGACAGTCGAGAAGTTGTTGCTGCCTCTGTCGGCTCTGTGAGGTGCCCTGAAAAAGCCCACTGCCCGAGCTGTCCTCGCTGGCCGCGCTGCCCCCACTCCTCCTCGATCTCCTATGCTTGAACATGTTCAACTGTAGATAAATTAATGTCAAACCACAGTATATGAAACAAATAATATGAAAATTAATAATGTGGAAATTGGAATACATAGCTTAATTGATTAACTAAAAGAAACATACTAATCAAAAGTCATCCGCATCCGATGATGCTTCTTCGGCTCGTTGTTTATTCATACGCTCTTGATTTCGTTGGATCCTTACTGATCTTCTAACGACGACAGGTCGTTTGCGCTTTGACCTAGGTTCTTCAATTAAGTCGCTTGAATTGCAACAGAGATTTTCAAGTCCTTCTCCATTGGTCACATGGAATCGGTGAGCTATGTCTTGATTCGACGCCGCTTCTGGTTGAAAAATAGCATCATCGTTGTCCCTGATTGTACTCACGTAGTCAGCACTCTCTGGAGCGACGACTTGTGGGTTGACTTTGATTGCAACCCACCAAGCCCTAAGGCTTGGGTGAGGATATGGCAGGTAGTACACCTGTTTTGCCTGATTTGCAAGGACAACATCGCTCATACTGCTCGGAATCCTAGAGCTATGCTTCACCTCGACATTACCATACTTGTCGACACGAGTCCCACTATGAGCATCAAACCAGTCGCACTCGAAAAACACGACTTTAAGTTCTTTGGGGCCATCGAAAATCAACTCTACAATGTTTTGAAGAACACCGTAATAGTCCACTACTTTGTCATCGTCAACATATGAACTTGCCAACACACCACTATTGGTGGTGGCTGCCAATGGTCGACTCTTCTCCAATTTCGCGGTTCGGAAGCGATATCCATTTACATCATAGCGAGTATAGTTTCGGACGGACACAGAGGTATGTGCCATTTGCTGCAAGTCCGGGTGCACAGAGTTTTTGGAAACCTATACAAGTAATTAGTATATGCATTATATCTTCCAAGTCCAAAATTCAAAGATTAAGTATGGACAATGAGAGAACGACAATTACTAACATAATTACGAAACCACTGCACGAAGTTTGGTCCACCTTTCAACCCATCACGTCGAAGATTTTCTAATTGGATGGCCGTAGGTTTACTAGTAGATTTCCAACATTCTTCATCAAACATGCTGGACATATTACAAACATGGAGATTACACACTATAGAAATTATGAGATGAGAAAATGGACGTAACTATGAGGAAAACTTACTCGAACGCCTCCTGTGTGCTGTCAATATTGCTATACATATATAGCATTAGCGTGTTCAAATCTGATGCTTCAATGTGACGTACACTCCCTTTTCCAACTGCTTTACCCGGATTCGCAAAAATTTGAAGGGTGCTTTGGGGTGATTCATTATCGACATGAAGTCGCACTGAAGGCGCAAACACATTGTTGGCTCGAGCGAAATACCTGGTTGAGAATTGAGATATCTCCTTAAGGGCAAAAGCCTCCGCAATACACCCTTCGACTCTAGCCTTGTTCCGAACAGACGCCCTGAGCTTTTTCAACGCCCTTTCTATAGGATACATCCACCTGAATTGCACTGGTCCGCCTACCAAAGCTTCCCAAGGCAAATGCACAATTAGATGTTGCATCACATTGAAGAATCCTGGCGGGAAAACCTTTTCAAATTTACAAATAAGAATTGGAATTTCTTTCTCAAATTTCTGCATCAACCTCTTCGATACCGTCTTTGCGCATACTTCCCTATAGAAGTAACTCAACTCTGCAAATATGCTCCAAAGCTCATCCTTAAAATAGCCTCGAAACATCACGGGCATCAGCCTCTCCATAATAATATGGTAGTCATGGCTTTTCAAACCGATCAATTTACCGGTCTTCAGATTGACTGCCCGTTTCAGATTTGCCGCATACCGATCTGGAAATTTCAGATTCTTCAACCACTTAAATATTTCTTTCCTTTCATCCGGCTTGAGGCAGTAATCAGCTCGCGGCCTACTTTCATGCCCTTTATCGCTTACTTTCAACTCGAGCATCGGCCTCTTACAAATTTCAGCCATGTCTTTTCTTGCCTTCATATTATCTTTCGTTTTATCAGTCACATCGAAACATGTGCTTATGATGCTTTCAGCAACGTTACGCTCTTGGTGCATCAAGTCTATGTTGTGCGGCATGATCAAGGCTTTTGCATACGGAAGCTCCCATATTGATGAAATATGGGTCCAGTTATGGTCCTCCCCGTAGCCTTGGAACCTATCATTTTCTCCTTGCTTCAGACAAGCATGCCATGCCATTATCTGCGGTGCAGTTTGCCTCTTTGGTGGCCCATTTCTGATTTTGGCTCCACCTCTGAATGCAGTAAGCGAATTCCTAAAATCATGCTTGAATGGAGTCCAACATCGATGAGCATCAAAGAATGACACTTTCCCACCATGCTTCAATCTGAATGCATCCGTATCATTCATACATATGGGACAGCACAACCGACCATGGACACACCATCCAGACCAATCTCCATACGCCAGCAGATCATGGACTGACCACAAATAAGCAGCGCGCATGGTAAACTCCTTTTCAGTATGGCTGTCATAAGCCTTCACACCTCTCCACAATTGTTTCAGCTCTTCGATTAAAGGGCGAACAAACATATTCAGCTTTGGCCCTGGATGCTCGGGGCCTGGGATGACTAGTGCAAGGAACATGAACTCTTCTTTATTGACCAACTCAGGAGGAAGATTATATGGCACAATGAAGACAGGCCAACATGAGTAAGGGCTTGCACTGGTATTGAAAGGTGTGAATCCGTCCGTCGATAGACCAAGCCGTACACTCCTAGGGTCGTTTGCAAATTCGGGATCAAACTCGTCAAATGCCTTCCACGCATCACCGTCCGATGGATGGACCATTATGTCTGGATCAGTGACGAGACGTACACCATTCTTTGGCCACGTCATATGCAGAGCTATTTCCTTGTTGAGGAACAGCCTTGAAAGCCGAGGAATGATGGGCAACCGACGAAGTTGCTTAGCTGCGACCTTCGTAACTACCAATTCACCCTCATCATTTGTCACCTCGACATATCTAGAAGCTTCACAATGCTTACAACGGTCCAGCTTGTCATCCTCCTCAAAGAATAGCATGCAACTGTTGGGACACACGTCGATCTTCTCATATGTCATCCCAAGACCAGCCAACATCTTCTTTGCGAAGTACATATTCTTTGGCAACTTATGATTCTCCGGGAGAACCTCGCCCATAAGTTGGACGATGTCGTTGTAAGCACTGTTTGAAATGTTGTGCTTCGACTTTATCGCCATTAGTCTTGTGAGAGTCCCAAGAACTGACATCTGAGTGTGCTCGTGCAGTCTCTCTTCTCCCGCGGCGAGTAGCCGGAAGAATTCTTGAGCATCGCGTGGAAGCTGCCCCGGCTCCTCAGCGTTCATTTCAACCTCCCTACCAAGATCATGCAACATATCGTCCATCCTATCATGATCGTCATCAAGCTCCACCTCCGCGTCAACGTGTCTAATAGACTCTCCATGCCGGTACCATACAAGGTAGTTCGACATAAACCCACTTTTGCAAAGGTGTTTCTCCATTTCTTCCTTCTTCTGAGGCCACTTGTTCTCGCAGCGATTGCAAGGACACTTCACTAGACGACCAGTTGCATCTTTGAAAGCGTGCTCAAGAAAAGCCTTTGTTACACCCATCCATTCATTCGAATGTGCCCCATCCTTTCTCCACCCGTCATACATCACCCTCCGATCACCGTCCATTTTAAAGGCTAAACAAAAGTCAAAGAACATCAACGATCGTCCGTGGCTTAATTAGGTGAACTCCCTATTAGGTAAAGGCCCTAAACCCACCCAAGAGTGTAGGCTGATGCTTGTGATTTATGACGTGTAGCCTACGATTGTCGCTAAATTTCGGCAGCATAACCCCGCTGCTCTCCAAGCACACGCCTGAACATGGTGTGTTGGAGAACAACTGGGTTACACAACCGAAATTCCGCGTCAATCGTAAGGCACATGTCACAAATCACAAGCATCGGCTTACACTCTCAGGCTGTCCAAAATACGTGGACAATTCCGGAACGGCGAACCTCACAAGCCAATGTGACGTTCGCCGTTCCCGAACGGGTGACGCATACAGTTCGCTACGGTTAACGATTAAAACTGAGAATAATGTATACCTGAGAAATTACGAAAACAATGTATACCTGAGAATAATGTACGAGTCTAGCTAACGGTGGAGAAGGTCAAGTTGGAAGAACACCTATGTACAAAAAATATTATTGTCAGTAAAAAATTCGGCAGCACCTCCCCTATAAACTGATGTTTCTAAAACCTGCAAATAAACGACAACACGATGGTTGCCAACACAGAAAACTACACGATAGCTACATAATAAACAATATGCTGACCAGTATATGCTAAACAATATGCTACAAGTATATGCTAACTATATACTCACTAACTTTCCTACCAGTATATGCTAAACAATATGCTACAAGTATATGCTAACTATATACTCACTAACTTTCCTACAAGTATATGCTAACTATATACTCACTAACTATATACTCACTTTACCATGTGCTAAGTAACTAAAAAAAATTTAAAATTTTACCTGTCGGACTAGGAGGCGAGGCGGAGCTCGGTGCGGTGGAGAGAGCCGGTGCCCGAGGCTCTCGGGCCGAGGGCGGTGGTGGGGGCGAGGCTGCCGCGTAGTGGGTGCCCCTTCGAGAGGCGAGGGCGCGAGGCGAGGGCGGCGCGGCGGGCGCGAGGCGAGGGCACGAGGCGACGGCGGCGCGGCGGGCGAGCAGCGGCGCGGCGGGCGCGAGGCGGGCGCGAGCCGGCGACGCAGCGGGCGCGCGTCGGCGACGGCGGGCGCGCGACGGCGACGGCGGGCGCGCAGCGGGTGAGGGCGCGCAGCGGGTGAGGGCGACGGCGGGCGCGCAGCGGGTGAGGGCTACGACGGCGGCGCGGCGACGGAGGTCGGGCGGGCGGCGGCGCGAAGAGTGAATGCCGAGCGAGAAAGAGAAACTGCGCGCTGAGGCCGATTAACGGACCATTATTTTCGTCGGCCTCAGTGAGGCCGACGAAAATAGTGGTCAGTTAATGCCGTATTTTCGTCGGCCGGGAGAAGACCGACGAAAATACATGACTTATGTTCGTCGGTCTGGCGTGGACCGACGAAAATAAACCTCATTTTCGTCGGTCTCGGGGCCCACGAAAATGTCGTTCCTATTTTCGTCGGCAGGCCGACGAAAATAGGTACGGGCCCACGAAAATAAGGTGTATTTTCGTCGGTTCCGTAGGCCGACGAAAATAACTATTTATTTTCGTGGGCCGACCGACGAAAATATATAGGCCCACGAAAATTTAGGCGTTTCCTGTAGTGAATAGGCCGACGAAAATAGGTACGGGCCCACGAAAATAAGTTGTTGTGAAGTTTGAGACCTCCTCTAGAATGTATGCCTCTGCAATGGAAGCCTCGATTTTGCATTTATTTCTACATTTCTTTCGAATAGTCTTTAGACATCTCTCGATTGGATAGCACCAACGTCCCTGCACGGGGCCCCCCATTCGTGCCTCATAGGGGAGATGAAGAATCAAATGCTGCATTGGATTGAAAAAGCCGGGTGGAAATATCTTCTCAAGCTTACACAGTAACACGGGGGCCAATCTTTTCAAGTCTGCAACAACGGTCCGAGACAACTCTTTTGCACAAAGCTGACGGAAGAAATAGCTCAACTCTGAAAGCGCTAGCCAGACATGCTCAGGGACATAGCCTCGAACCATCGCAGGAAGAATCCGTTCAATCCATATGTGGAAGTCATGACTCTTCATCCCTAAGACTCGCATAGTAGATAAGTTCACCCCCCTACTCAGGTTAGATGCATAACCATCAGGGAACATCAACATCTTGATCCACTGAAGTACTTCCTTCCTCTGGGCCCTGCTTAGGGCGAAATCGGCCTTAGGCCTTCTCCATGTCTTTCCGCCACTTGGCGGCTTCATTTCTAGTTTTGGTCTATCACATAACGCTGCCAGATCCACTCTTGCCTTCACATTATCCTTTGACTTATCAGGAATGTCCATAATTGTTGCCCACAGTGCCTCGGCAACATTCTTTTCAGTGTGCATCACGTCAATGTTGTGTGGAAGGAGCAGGTCGTCATAATAGGGGAGCCGAGTCAAGCCAGACTTATGTGTCCACATATGCTGCTCACCATATCCCACAAAACCACCTTCTGTATTGGCCACGAGCCCATCTATCTGTTGACGAATTTCGGCACCAGTCATTGCTGCAGGTGGGCGGTCTGTAACTACGACACCTTTCGTAAAGTTCTTGATGTCTAGGCGGAATGGATGGTCAGCAGGAAGAAATTGTCGATGTTTATCGAAGGACGAATATTTGCCACCCTTTTTCAACCAAATGAACCTGAGAGCTTCCTTGCAAACTGGGCATGGGAACTTATCGTGAACACACCAGGCACAGAATAGCCCATAGGCCGGTAAGTCATGCATGGAGTACTGGTACCAAACATGCATTCTGAAGTTTGTCTTCGTAGCTCGGTCAAACGTCCATACCCCTTCCTCCCAGGCACGTACCAATTCATCGATCAAAGGCTCCATGTACACGCCCATTTTGTTCCCCGGGTGTCCGGGAATTATCAACGACACGAATATATTCTGCCTTTGAAAGCACACACCAGGGGGGAGATTGATTGGGATAACAAACATGGGCCAACATGTGTACGGGGCAGCGCTCATTTCATAGGGATTGAACCCATCTGTGGCCAACGCAACACGTACATTACGAGCCTCTTCGGCTTTCTCACGGTGAATGTCATCAAAGTGTTTCCATGCTTCACCATCTGATGCGTGCACCATCTTGTCAGGATTGTATCGTTTTCCATTTTTGTGCCAAGTCATCTGTTTCGCGGATTCCTTTGTCATGTACAGACGCTGGATCCTCGGTACGAACGGAAGGTGTTGTAGGATTGTCAAGGGGATGTCGAGCTGCCTCTTATGTCCATCACCAGAGTCTACCTCCATAAACCTAGACGAATTACACTTGGGACAGTACTTTGCCTCCGCGTATTCTTTCCTAAATAGCACGCAGCCCTTCGGACAAGCATGAATCTGCTCATACGTCATCTTGAGTGCACGAAGTAGTTTCTTTGCCTCGTACATGCTCTTTGGCAGAACGTGATTATCCGGAAGCAGACTCCCAATAACCGTCAACAAGCCATCGAATGCGTCTCTACTCATGCTGTACTGCGACTTGAACGCCATTACACGCCCAATGGCATCCAGTTGAGAAACCTTTGTCTGGCCGTGAAGGGGCTTC
Organism: Zea mays; assembly: GCF_902167145.1. Taxonomy (NCBI): domain Eukaryota; kingdom Viridiplantae; phylum Streptophyta; class Magnoliopsida; order Poales; family Poaceae; genus Zea; species Zea mays. Next base: position 27,635,492 of record NC_050098.1, on the reverse strand, counting down.
TGTGCCGCGTCGAACATGTCGTAGAACGCCTTTGCAGTCGGCTCTGGCTCGTCATCCATACATCCTCCCGTGTACTGTGCCTCCTGATAGTCGTTCAACATATCCGCTACCCCCGCATCCGCGTCATAATCCTCGACACGTTGTCTCAGCACCTCCTCTCTTGTACGATGCGCTTCACCATGAAATATCCACCGAGTATAGCCCGGCGTAAATCCATTCTTCCAAATATGTTCTACCATGGTCTTCTTTGGTTTTCTTTTCCGGTTGTCACATTTGCTGCACGGGCATGGGACTAGACTCGCTCCTTTAGCAGCTTCGCCATATGCCCGTTCCACGAAATCATCGGTCTTTCTAATCCATTCAGTAGTGACATCGTTTCTTCCTCTACGGCCCGTGTACATCCACTCACGGTGCTCCATCCTATAACATATTTAACCAAAGCCTATCAACAAAAAAATCCGGCAGCACCTCCCCTGCACGGGGAGGTTTTCAAAGCCTGTAAATATAAGTAGCAGCACGATGGCTGACATCCACACATATACATATCCACACATATATATTAATGCCTAAATAACCACATAAACAATTAGAAGACTTACCTAATGCATGCAAAGTGAGGACTAAAAACCTAACTCTATTTCACAATACACAATCACACACAAAAAACCTAATTCTATTTCACAATACACAATCACAATACACAACCACACATATACATTTATTTGATAATAGTTAGCAACTAAAATGTGAAAATTAGTTTATACCTATTTGCTCGGCGTAGACGGTGCACGACGGCGAACGGGCGTGACGGCGTGGAGGTCGTGAGCGGTTGACGGCGTGGAGGTCGTCAGCGCAGGGTCGTCGGTGGTCGTGGGCGGCGCGCGGGCGCGCGGCGAGCGGGCGGCGCGGGCGCGCGGCGAGCGGCAGGCGCACGGGCGCGCGGGCGAGCGGCCGCAGGCCGGCGGCGGGTGGCCGGCGGCGAGGGTGGGCGCGGGCGCGACGTCGGCGGCGAGGGTGGGCGCGGGCGTGGGCGCGTGCAGCGAGTGAGCGTGAGTGAGAGAGAGAAGAAGGAGAAGCCGTTGGATCGGCTAAGTTCATGTTCTTTGCCGAGTGCCCGCGATGCGGCACTCGGCAAAGATTTTTTTATTTTTAAAAAATGGTTTGCCGAGTGCCAGATCGGCGGCACTCGGCAAAGACGCCTTCTTTGCCGAGTGCCATCCGGGGGCACTCGGCAAAGGCTACTTTCCTCTTCTTTGCCGAGTGCCACCCCAGGACACTCGGCAAAGCCTACTTTGCCGAGTGTCCACCACTCGACACTCGGCAAAGTACATTTGTATTTTTTTGTTTTTAGCACCAAACTTTTTGTGGTATGTTTCTAAACTATATAGACCTACATGTATCATTTTGGGACAATTATAACAGTGTTTGCAATATCTAGTAGATTTAGTTCGTTTATTTGAATTTCTTCGGAAAATTCAAATTTGAACTGCAGGTCACTCGAAACTTGGAAAACCGTGCATGAAAAAAATGATATTCATGATACTTAGCATAAGTTACGACCGATTTTAGAAGCGTACCGGAAACTTCGAGCAACATGCTCACTAAACATGGCCGTGAACTTGGCATACACGTGTTTAAAAATTGTATAAAACACAAATAAAGTCAGAAAATCATGAAACTTGTCCCCGTGTCATGATATCACATGTATAGGCTGTGATAAAAATTTTAGAGTATTTGGAGAAAGTTGTGAGACACTATGTGTAGAAACCTAAGAGATCCACATTGAAACTCTATGATTTCATGTGTAGTCCTCTTAGGTTTCTACACATAGTGTCTCACAACTTTCTTCAAATACTCTAAAATTTTTATCACAGCCTATACATATGATATCATGACACGGGGACAAGTTTCATGATTTTCTGACTTTGTTTGTGTTTTATACAATTTTTAAACACGTGGATGCCAAGTTCACGGCCATGTTTAGTGAGCATGTTGCTCGAAGTTTCCGGTACGCTTCTGAAATCGGTCGTAACTTATGCTAAGTACCATGAATATCATTTTTTCATGCACGGTTTTCCAAGTTTCGAGTGACCTGCAGTTCAAATTTGAATTTTCCGAAGAAATTCAAATAAACGAACTAAATCTACTAACGATTGAATCTCTGTTATAATTGTCCACAAATGATACATGTAGGTCTACATAGTGTAGGAACATACCACAAAAAGTTTGGGAGACAAAATCAAAAAAAAAATAAAAATATACTTTGCCGAGTGTCTAGAGATGACACTCGGCAAAGAGGTCTTTACCGAGTGCTAGATGTGTGACACTCGACAAAGAATCCTCTTTGCCGAGTGCCAGCCGCTGGCTCTCGGCAAAGACTGACGGCCGTCATCTTTGGGACGACCGTTGACGGCCCTTTGCCGAGAGCCCCCTGTGCCGAGTGTTTGTGTCACACCCGGTTTTAGAAGGCAAACCGAATGCGAACCATGTACGTGCCAGGATCAGTTATTCACGTACACAGCAGTTACATAATATGGACATCATCACACAGTGCTCAAAATAGTATTAAAAGGGAAATAGTCGATTACATCATACGTCTGAGACGTCCATATAGTTCTTACAATAAATCAAAGTGCGGAAAAGAAACGTAGATAACGCGGCCTTCACAGGCAGCCGACTGGGGGTTGCCGCTAACCCACTCCTAGAACTCGTCATAGTCTTGGAACTCCTGGAAGTCTCCTTCCACAGCTTCATCTTCGCCTGAGCAGTGGTTGCAATGCTGACAACCTGGGGGGGGGGGTTTGGTGTGTAGAGCAAGGGTGAGTACACATCAACATACTCAGCAAGTATCCTGTTTGGCTGTAGTGGACTAGCTTTATGTGGGGATAAGTCAAGCAGTTGCTTTTAGTTGGTCAGATTATTATTTACTAGTAGAAAACCAAGTTTTAGCATTAACCCAAGTTATTAACCCGATGTACCCTTTCCAAACGGAAAGAATACCACTTACCAGCACCATAGTCATAACCAAAACCATCAATCTCATAACCACCTGTACCACAATGTCTCTGATCAAGTACCACTAATCACTGGAGCTCCCTTGGCCGCTCATAACCGTGAGCACGGCTGATATATCAGTTTTCAAACACTCTGCAGAGGTTGTGCACTTTACCCACAAGCCGTGATTCCCTCTTGCCTCGGGCCGATCAAACCCTTAAACACTACCAAGGTGAATAGGCAGGGTTTCACTACGTAGCCTTTACAAAGATTCCCCGGGGCTGTAGCCACCCGTTAGGTTTCCTAAATGCACCGCACTCCTCCCCAAGGGGCGAACCCAAACTTGGCAGAGCGAGCCGCATACACCGAGCCCCATTGACGGCACGACGGCTAAGTGAACTACACCCCGGATCCTCTAATTATTCAGCTAAGGGCACCCCATTCCACCCTCATGGTTGCACTGTTTTCCCGGGCGGTCATCCATAGAACAGGTCCTTACGGAGAGGCACTCGAGAAACCGCTCGAGCCCCCTTGAATACCACAAGTACAACATCATAATAAGAGAAGGGAAAACAGCGTATCATAGGTAATCTCATCATGTTCATTGATTAGAGTTGAGCAATAGCATAAAGCTAAACAATAATAATCCAACCCAAATAGGTAAACAAGGACATGGATAACAAAAGCTAGTCAAACCTTAGGTATAAATATGTAAGCGGGAGGTGAATTAAATAATGAATAGGACAGAGATAGGTCAAAGGACACTTGCCTCCACCAAACGACTGCTGCTCAGGGGCTTCTCCTGCGAATTCCTCGGGTTCTTCGACCGAATCGTTCTCTACGCGATTGCAAACATACATACATCCACATATTTAATACAAAAGAACAGTACACCATACAAGGAAACAAATAAAGCGAATATGCATCAAGTATGACATTCGATATCGCATTTGTTATGGTTAGAAAGAAACGGGAAAGGGTCTCGCAGGGGGTTAAATCTTATGCGCTAACGATCAATTACAATTGGTTCTTAACAAAAGAATTCTGTTATATGCACTAGTGGGAACCTAATCATTTTAAGTTGATCAACATCGCACGAGATAAACAATTAACTACATGAATCAATTAGCATAACGGAATTTTAAATTAAACTTCCTATTTCAATGGCATGAACAATGATTAGCCTACCTAAAATAAAATATCTATGATCACAGAAAGTAAATAAAATAAAATAAAAAAAATAAAAAAAACAGAGGGGGGGGGGGCGGTTGAACCGGCCCTAGGGGCGGTTGAACCGGCCCTGCGCAGGGGGCGGCGGCCAGGGGCCAGGCGAGCGCGCCAGGGCGCGGCCGGGCGGGCGGCCAGGGCGACGGGGGCGGGGCCGGGGCCGGCTGGGGGGCGCGGCCGGGGCGGGCTGGGGGCGCGGCCGGGGCGGCGGGGGGGGGGGGGGGTTGGGGTGGCCGGGCGGGCGGCCGAGCGGGCGGCCAGGCGGGCGGCCAGGCGGGCGGCCGAGCGGCGAGGGGAAAGGGGAGGGGGAATGGGAGAGGGAGGAGAGGGGGAGGGGGCTCACCGGCGACGGGGACGGGGCGGGGCGGGGCGGGGCGGGGCGGCCGAGCGGGGCGGCCGATCGGCGACGGGGAGGGGCGGCGCTAGGGCAGGGGGTAGGGGCGGCGGCGGCTTAGGGTGAGGGAGAGAGAATGAGAGAAAATGAGAGGGAGAGGGAGAGGGTTTGGGGAAAAAAGGGGAGGTGGGGGGCGGCATGGGCCAATTGGGCCCAAGGGGGGGCGCCAGGGGCGGCTGGGCCGGCCGGGGTCGGCCCACGGCGCGGGAGAGAGAGACAAAGAGGAGAGAGAAAGAGAGAGAAAAAGAAAGAAAAGATCTTCTCCTCATTTTCGAAATCCGATCTTTTTACATGAATGCATTTGCACTTTCAAAGCAATCAAAAGAAATGCAAGGTTCGGCATGGTGCATCAAACAACATAAAGTATTTAGGGTTTTTCTTACACGGGAAATCCAAACCGAATCCCGCTAGAACTTTGGAAAAGGTCAAGGTGTAGCGAGGGCAAAAAGAAAAAGAAAAGGTAACGCCCGAATTTTGGCGAGTAAAGAAAAGAAAAAATATTCAACTGCAAAATTCGGGGCGTTACAAACCTATCCCCCTTAAAAGAATCTCGCCCTCGAGATTCAGGGCTGGCTAGCAAAGAGCTCTGGGTACTTGGCCATCAGATCATCTTCACGCTCCCAGGTTGCTTCTTCCTCAGAGTGGTGATTCCATCTGACTTTGCACATCCTGATGGTCTTCCTTCGGGTGACTCGGTCTGCAACCTCAAGGATCTGAGCTGGCTTCTCAACATAGGTCAAGTCCTCCTGGACCTCAAGACCTTCCACTGGCAACTGCTCTTCTGGCACACGCAAGCACTTCTTCAACTGAGACACATGAAAGACATCATGCACAGCAGACAAACTCTCTGGCAAACTGAGCTGATAGGCCACTTCTCCTCGTCTTGCAAGAATCTGATACGGACCAATGTAGCGGGGTGCTAGCTTGCCTTTCACTCCGAATCTTCTGACTCCTATGATCGGTGACACTTTCAGATAGACAAAGTCTCCGACTTCGAAACTCAGCTCTCTTCTTCTTGTGTCTGCATAGCTTCGCTGCCTCGATTGCGCTATCTTCAGATTCTCTCGGACCATCTTGATGTTCTCTTCGGCTTCAAGCAAAATGTCTGGCCCAAACACTTGCTTTTCTCCAGGCTGATCCCATTGCAACGGAGTTCTACAACTCCTTCCATAGAGCGCTTGAAACGGTGACATCTTCAAACTGGCCTGATAACTGTTGTTATAGGAAAACTCTGCATAAGGCAATCTCTTATCCCATCCGGACTGATCTTGCAACGCACAGGCTCTCAACATGTCTTCGAGAATTTGATTGGTCCTTTCGGTCTGGCCATCTGTCTGCGGATGATAAGCTGAACTGAAATTCAGATGCGTGCCCAAGGCTTCATGCAACTGCTGCCAGAAATGAGAGGTGAACTGTGTTCCTCTATCTGACACTATCTTCTTTGGCACACCATGAAGACAAACGATCCGAGACATGTACAACTCTGCCAATACTGCACTGTTGTAATTGGTCTTGACAGGTATGAAGTGGGCTGACTTGGTCAAACGATCCACTACTACCCAAATAGAATCGTAGCCGGCTCGAGTGCGAGGCAATCCGACTATGAAATCCATACCAATTTCATCCCATTTCCACTGAGGGATCTGCAACGGTTGCAACAATCCAGCAGGTCTCTGGTGTTCTGCCTTAATTCTTCGGCAACTATCGCACCTAGCCACATGCTCTGCGATTTCCCTCTTCATTCCGTACCACCAGAATTTCCTCTCCAGATCCTGATACATCTTCTCACTACCAGGGTGAATCGAATAGGCTGTCTCATGAGCTTCCTTAAGAATCAACTCCCGAATAGACTGGACATTGGGAACACACAAGCGGTCTTTGAACCATATCACGCCTTCAGCATCTTCTCGAAAATCTTTGCCTCTGCCATCTAGAATCAATCGCCGAATCTCACTGATCTTTTCATCATTCTTCTGCGCTTCTTTGATTTCGCGCTCCAAGGTAGGTTCCAATTCAACTGTGACTCCTCGTGAATTGTTCAGAAACCCGAGACTCAACCTGTCGAACTCCTTGGTCAACTCATAAGGCATCGGACGAGCGACCATCAGATTGACTTGACTCTTTCTGCTTAAAGCATCTGCCACTACGTTTGCTTTGCCTGGATGGTAATGAATCTCCAACTCATAGTCTTTGATCAACTCTAACCATCTTCGCTGCCTCATATTCAACTCCGACTGAGTGAATATGTACTTCAGACTCTTGTGATCTGTGTAAACATCGCATTTCTGTCCATACAGATAGTGCCTCCATGTCTTCAGTGCGTGAACCACTGCTGCCAACTCTAGATCATGGATTGGGTAGTTCTTCTCATGAACCTTCAGCTGTCGGGACGAGTAAGCCACAACTCTTCCCTCTTGCATCAACACGCATCCCAAACCTGTGTAGCAAGCATCGCAATACACCGAGAAGGGCTTGTGCACATCAGGCAAGACTAGGACAGGCGCTGTAGTCAACTTCTCTTTCAGCGCTTCAAAGGCCTCTTGGCATTTCTGGGTCCACTTGAACTCAACCTTGTTGCCTAGCAACGCTGTCATTGGTTTCGCAATCTTCGAAAACCCTTCAATGAATCGCCGATAATATCCGGCCATTCCAATGAAACTCTTGATTCCTCGAGCATCTGTTGGCGCTTTCCAGTTCAAAATGTCTGCCACTTTCTTCGGATCCACAGCCAATCCTTCCTTGTTGATTATGTGACCCAAGAACAGGACTTCACTGATCCAGAACTCACACTTACTCAACTTTGCATACAACTGGTGCTCTCGCAATCTCTGCAACACCATCCTCAAATGATCTGCATGCTCTTCTTCGCTTTGAGAGTAAATCAGAATGTCATCAATGAATACCACCACAAACTTATCAAGGTAATCCATGAATACACTGTTCATCAAGTTCATAAAGAACGCTGGCGCATTGGTCAAACCAAAAGACATCACTGTGAACTCATACAACCCATACTTGGAAATGAATGCCGTCTTCGGAATGTCCGAAGGTCGGATCCTGAGCTGATGATAACCTGACCTCAGATCAATCTTGGAGAACACACTGGCTCCTCTCAACTGGTCGAACAGATCTTCTATTCTGGGCAAGGGATACTTGTTCTTGATCGTGACCTCATTCAAAGCTCGGTAATCGATACGCATCCTCTTGGTACCATCTTTCTTTTCCACGAACAAGACAGGGGCGGCCCAAGGCGAGGTGCTTGGCCGAATGTAACCTTTCTCTGACAGCTCATCAATTTGCTTCTTAAGTTCAACCAACTCTGGTCCAGATATTCTGTAAGCTCTCTTAAAGATAGGGGCGGTTCCAGGAAAAAGCTCTATAGCAAACTCAACTTTCCGCTCTGGTGGCATACCCGGTAAGTCCTTTGGAAACACATCTGGGAACTCAGACACAACCTTGATACTCTCGATCGGGTCTGCTTTACTGCTATCAATAGCTATCTGATAACAACTTCCTTTCTTTGGCTCAGGCGGGACTAACTTGGTCACCACTTCCTCTCCTAGTGGGGACACCAACTTGATTGTCCTCTTATCACAACTGATAACTGTCTGATACTTATCTAGCCAATTCATCCCTAGGATGACATCTATTCCCTGAGTACCCATTACTATAAGGTTGGCGGGAAACGCTATCCCCCTTATTTTCACACTTATATTCAAACAAATGCTATCGGCTCGAATTCTACCACCGGCTGAGTCAATTTGAATGGGGGTTGACATGGTAGTAATTGGAAGATTATGTGCTTCTACCCATAATGCAGTAATGAAAGAATGCGTTGCTCCAGTATCAAATAACACTTCTGCAATATGGGAGTCGACTGGGAACATACCTACTATCATGCCGGGGGTCTCCTGAACTGCTTCGGCCTCCAAGTGGTTCAGCCTTCCATGATTATAACGCGGCTGAGGGCGATTGCCTGCTCCAGGCTGAGGCACATTCTGCTTTGCTGGGGCATTGGGGCCTGACTGCTGCTGGGCTGCCTTCTTCGGACATTGCATCACCCAGTGGCCTTGCTCTCCACAGTGGAAACATGCTCTGTTTCCAACCTGAGCTGGTGCTGCCTGACTGTTCTGCTGGTTTGCTGGGGCAGGAAGACGAGGTGCCTGCTGATTCTGCCTCTGAAACTGACCTCCTGACTGATTGCTCTGACGGTTCTGGTACTGATTCTGAGGGTACTGCCTTTGAAACTGCTGATGCTGCTGACGCTGCTGAATGGCGGCCAAAGTCTGACCGATGGCTTGAACTGCCTGAGTCTGCATCAGAAACATCTGCTCGATGGACATCGGGGGCGGGGGCGGCAGGTGCTGCTGCTGGGGCACCTCTTCCTGCGGAGCGGCTCGCTCCTGCTGAGCACGCCTTCCTCCTCTGCGCCTGTTCTCTGACATCTGCAGAATGCAACCACACATCAGAACTGATCTGGCAAATCTTGCAGCATAAGGAAAGAGAATAGAATTCTTCAACAGCACTGAACAGATGAGCATCTTCACTGATCTCCAACACAGACCACACAACTTCTCAGATAAAGAGGAAAGTGGAATAAAAGGTTTCCCAACTATATAACTAACTTTATTACCATAATAGATAAACCAAAATGCAGGGGATACCCACACTCTGGTGACAATCATTACAAAGATCCAAACCAAACAAAGTTCATCATGACAAACATAAATGCACAGGATATAGCAAACTACCCTGTCTAACTAAGACTAACTAAGACCGAGATTAACGCTAAGACTGAAGCTTCTACGTATATATATTTCGTATTAATTACAAGATCCAACTCTAACGATCTATGGCTCTAGAGTTATCTTGGTCTTGCAGGCGGGATTGCCATAAGACTGGTGTCCACGCTGAGGTGAGCGGTACGGGTGCTGAGTCCCGACGGGAGCGGGGGAACCACCATCCAAATAACGACGTTCCGCGCGCTCAGCCCGCAGCAGGGCGATCTCAGCACGAGCCCTACTCAGCTTGTCTAATGCATGGTCCAGCTCCGTGTTTAGCACGGCGGCTAGGTTGACTGTGCTGCTCAACCTAGGATTGCCCTCACCGACAGGTGAAACAATCAAGCCTTCTGTGCTGCCAGATGGACGGCGGGGTAATACTTCAGGTCAAGACCATCAGCTGCCCCACCGAAAACCGAGCAGTAGTGCGAAAGCGCACGCCGTGCAGCATCTTGCATGGCTGCTTCAGCTGAGTCCCGTTCAGAGATAGAATAGTGCTCTGAGCAGGCCTCTGCACCCTGGAGACTGTTCTCCGGGCAGCGCACCAAGCAAGTTGCCTCCCAGCGGTCCGGGTAGACCCCGCGACTATGCTGGTAGACCACACAGCGATACTCGACGGACCAAGTATGCCGGTCAAATGCCTGACGTAGCAGGGTGTCGAGCGCATCGTGGAAGTGACACCCGCGAGCAGCGTCGCGAGTGATGGGTCGAGCAACCCATCCTTCCGGCTCAGGGTTAGCAGAGAAGTCGGTGTCGTGGCTTGAGCTGTCGTCGCCATCTCCGTCGTCTGGGTCTCCTCCAGCAGCTACTCCAGAAGCTGGGGCGCCCAGTGGTGGTGCAGGGGGCGGCTCCAGAGGAAGCACAGGAGAGCAGCTCCTCACAGACTCTATCTCCTGGTGGAGCGAGAAGGAAGAGCTCTGCTGCTCCTGTCGTCGACGCTCCTGCTCCTCACGTAGGCGGTGGTGTAGTCTCTCCAAGTGGCTGGACTGTCCGGCCATGGGACGGCGAAGCGGACGCTCAGCAAGGCGGGAGGGTAAGAAGGGGATGACTGACTTTCGTGCAGTGTGTCTAAGTCGAGCCATCTACAAAAGACATCGCAAGCAAAAGGGTGAGAACAGAATTAATATGACCAGCAAGTAATAAGTAAATGAAGGATCAGAATGAAACACAATTTTTTTAGCAAGGTATAATATATAGTAGAACATAGGTTTGGTCGGTATGACCAACTTTTGAAGGGATATCAAAGTCAAGGAAGGGACAGAGGTCTATAGTCCTTAGAACGACCATTCTACTCTAGGTTAGCGGTCCTACAGTCAGCACGACTTTGATACCACTTATGTCACACCCGGTTTTAGAAGGCAAACCGAATGCGAACCATGTACGTGCCAGGATCAGTTATTCACGTACACAGCAGTTACATAATATGGACATCATCACACAGTGCTCAAAATAGTATTAAAAGGGAAATAGTCGATTACATCATACGTCTGAGACGTCCATATAGTTCTTACAATAAATCAAAGTGCGGAAAAGAAACGTAGATAACGCGGCCTTCACAGGCAGCCGACTGGGGGTTGCCGCTAACCCACTCCTAGAACTCGTCATAGTCTTGGAACTCCTGGAAGTCTCCTTCCACAGCTTCATCTTCGCCTGAGCAGTGGTTGCAATGCTGACAACCTGGGGGGGGGGGGGTTTGGTGTGTAGAGCAAGGGTGAGTACACATCAACATACTCAGCAAGTATCCTGTTTGGCTGTAGTGGACTAGCTTTATGTGGGGATAAGTCAAGCAGTTGCTTTTAGTTGGTCAGATTATTATTTACTAGTAGAAAGCCAAGTTTTAGCATTAACCCAAGTTATTAACCCGATGTACCCTTTCCAAACGGAAAGAATACCACTTACCAGCACCATAGTCATAACCAAAACCATCAATCTCATAACCACCTGTACCACAATGTCTCTGATCAAGTACCACTAATCACTGGAGCTCCCTTGGCCGCTCATAACCGTGAGCACGGCTGATATATCAGTTTTCAAACACTCTGCAGAGGTTGTGCACTTTACCCACAAGCCGTGATTCCCTCTTGCCTCGGGCCGATCAAACCCTTAAACACTACCAAGGTGAATAGGCAGGGTTTCACTACGTAGCCTTTACAAAGATTCCCCGGGGCTGTAGCCACCCGTTAGGTTTCCTAAATGCACCGCACTCCTCCCCAAGGGGCGAACCCAAACTTGGCAGAGCGAGCCGCATACACCGAGCCCCATTGACGGCACGACGGCTAAGTGAACTACACCCCGGATCCTCTAATTATTCAGCTAAGGGCACCCCATTCCACCCTCATGGTTGCACTGTTTTCCCGGGCGGTCATCCATAGAACAGGTCCTTACGGAGAGGCACTCGAGAAACCGCTCGAGCCCCCTTGAATACCACAAGTACAACATCATAATAAGAGAAGGGAAAACAGCGTATCATAGGTAATCTCATCATGTTCATTGATTAGAGTTGAGCAATAGCATAAAGCTAAACAATAATAATCCAACCCAAATAGGTAAACAAGGACATGGATAACAAAAGCTAGTCAAACCTTAGGTATAAATATGTAAGCGGGAGGTGAATTAAATAATGAATAGGACAGAGATAGGTCAAAGGACACTTGCCTCCACCAAACGACTGCTGCTCAGGGGCTTCTCCTGCGAATTCCTCGGGTTCTTCGACCGAATCGTTCTCTACGCGATTGCAAACATACATACATCCACATATTTAATACAAAAGAACAGTACACCATACAAGGAAACAAATAAAGCGAATATGCATCAAGTATGACATTCGATATCGCATTTGTTATGGTTAGAAAGAAACGGGAAAGGGTCTCGCAGGGGGTTAAATCTTATGCGCTAACGATCAATTACAATTGGTTCTTAACAAAAGAATTCTGTTATATGCACTAGTGGGAACCTAATCATTTTAAGTTGATCAACATCGCACGAGATAAACAATTAACTACATGAATCAATTAGCATAACGGAATTTTAAATTAAACTTCCTATTTCAATGGCATGAACAATGATTAGCCTACCTAAAATAAAATATCTATGATCACAGAAAGTAAATAAAATAAAATAAAAAAATAAAAAAAACAGAGGGGGGGGGGCGGTTGAACCGGCCCTGCGCAGGGGGCGGCGGCCAGGGGCCAGGCGAGCGCGCCAGGGCGCGGCCGGGCGGGCGGCCAGGGCGACGGGGGCGGGGCCGGGGCCGGCTGGGGGGCGCGGCCGGGGCGGGCTGGGGGCGCGGCCGGGGCGGCGGGGGGGGGGGGGGGGGTTGGGGTGGCCGGGCGGGCGACCGAGCGGGCGGCCAGGCGGGCGGCCAGGCGGGCGGCCGAGCGGCGAGGGGAAAGGGGAGGGGGAATGGGAGAGGGAGGAGAGGGGGAGGGGGCTCACCGGCGACGGGGACGGGGCGGGGCGGGGCGGGGCGGGGCGGCCGAGCGGGGCGGCCGATCGGCGACGGGGAGGGGCGGCGCTAGGGCAGGGGGTAGGGGCGGCGGCGGCTTAGGGTGAGGGAGAGAGAATGAGAGAAAATGAGAGGGAGAGGGAGAGGGTTTGGGGAAAAAAGGGGAGGTGGGGGGCGGCATGGGCCAATTGGGCCCAAGGGGGGGGGGCGCCAGGGGCGGCTGGGCCGGCCGGGGTCGGCCCACGGCGCGGGAGAGAGAGACAAAGAGGAGAGAGAAAGAGAGAGAAAAAGAAAGAAAAGATCTTCTCCTCATTTTCGAAATCCGATCTTTTTACATGAATGCATTTGCACTTTCAAAGCAATCAAAAGAAATGCAAGGTTCGGCATGGTGCATCAAACAACATAAAGTATTTAGGGTTTTTCTTACACGGGAAATCCAAACCGAATCCCGCTAGAACTTTGGAAAAGGTCAAGGTGTAGCGAGGGCAAAAAGAAAAAGAAAAGGTAACGCCCGAATTTTGGCGAGTAAAGAAAAGAAAAAATATTCAACTGCAAAATTTGGGGCGTTACAGTTTGACACTCGGCAAACTAGTCTTTGCCGAGTGTCTTTCTGTGCCGAGTGTCCAGCACTCGGTAAAGAGCCTCGTTGCCGAGAGTCTAGCTTTACCGAGTGCGGCACTCGGCAAATCCTTCTTTGCCGAGTGCCCGACAAAAGGCACTCGGCAAAGATTGCAACACTCGACAAAGCCTTGGATTCCGGTAGTGTTAGCAAAACACGGTTAAAGTTTAAGAAAATATATATCATATAGCAAAACTGATGCGGTTGACGCCAACCTCGTATTCTCGGCTAGATTCGCTAGTGCGGAGACATAGCAATAAATGAAGGGGGGAGCGAGAAATAAATCCGCTTTAGTCCCTTTTAGCTACCGTTTAAGGGACTAAAGACTAAAGCCAATTAGTCTATACTTTAGTCCTCCTATTTGTCAGAAAAAAGACTAAATATAACTAAACTCCAAGGACTAAAGATTAGTCACTGCAACAACCAAACGGGACCTTAATCTAACACCACTGCTATGTATACCCCCAAACAAACATATGGAATGAAATAAGGGGTTCATGACAGGTCAGAAGCATGGAAATGTGTTCTCATCAGACCAAGAAGTACGTAATAAGAAGCATGGAAATGCGTTCTACGACTTGTAGTACGTACTAGCGCAAATGTGTCGTAAACATGACGTAAAGCAACTGCAATTAGGGGGCTGTTCTCATGCATACCACTATAGCAAATGTTGTATTGGTGCATGCATTTGCCATGTCTCTTTACTCTCTAATTAACAAGGGCCACTATTTCCACACTTCCAAGTGCCAGGCTAGGGACGAGAGGTGTACACGCGCGCAGTGGCAACGACCGACGCCGCGCCCTATATATATATGCGCCTCGCAAGCGTCTCGGAACACAAGCAACGAGAGCTACTAGCTAGCTAGCAGCACTGCGGGTACGTACCCAACTACTACACATTACGTACGTGAGCTAGCTAGCTAGCAGCTAGTGATAGAGACCAGATCAGCTGCAGCGGCGACGATGGCTCCTGAGAAGCTGAAGCTGCTCGTCGGAGTGCTGGCCCTGCAGTTCCTTCTGGCAGGGTTCCACATCGTCTCCAGGGCGGCGCTCAACATGGGCATCAGCGAGATCGTGTTCATGGTGTACAGGAACCTCATCTCCCTCGCCTTGCTCGCTCCGTTCGCCTACTTCCTCGAGAAGTGCGTAATATAACCGCGCGCACTACACCGGTTGCCTCTTGTCTCGTTTATTTCGCTCCAGAATACGATTTCTGAATTCCTTTCGGCGTCGCGCGGTTGTTGTCTCGTTTCAGGAAAGACAGGCCGCCACTCACCTTCTCTTTGCTGGTGGAGTTCTTCCTGCTAGCGCTGTGTGGGTAAGTGAGGGCAGACCGACGACAGATGTTCCGTCATCGATCCGTGTCATCTTTGTTAGCAATTAATTGTTTATTTATTTTGTCTGCTGTTTTATTTGAGTCCTGAACTTGATTGATGCTATATATATATTGAACGACTGGTATCGATCCTATTATTATTATTATTTATTCAGGATAACTGCGAACCAGGGCTTCTACCTCCTGGGCCTGTATCACCTGTCACCAACCTACGCCTCTGCGATACAGAACACCGTCCCCGCGATCACCTTCGCCATGGCCGCTGTCCTCAGGTGCCAGCAGCAGCTAACTTGTCTCTCTGCACTGCACTGCACCTGCACCTGCACCCACCCCAATCGCCAGGCTATTTATTAGTGTTCTGCAGCGTTTGTTGTTCACTGAAGAAGAGGGAGGCGAATGTCCTTTTGCTCTCGTGATTAAATAAATGCATGGCGCGTGCACAGGCTAGAGCAGGTGGACCTGAGCAGGAGGCATGGGCTGGCCAAGGTGGTGGGCACGGTGGTGAGCATCGGAGGGGCCACCGTCATAACCCTGTACAAGGGCCTGCCGCTGCTCCATCACAGTGATGTGCACGTCAAGTCGTCTCCGGTGACGCTGTCCTCCTCCAGCGGCAGCCCCATCCTCAACTGGACTCTCGGCTGCGTCTTCATCCTCGGCCACTGCCTCTCCTGGTCCGGATGGATGGTCCTTCAGGTAGTAGTAGTACTATATATACTAGCAGCATGAAGTTCTTCAGTGCATATGAGCGCAACACTGGACGTACGCAATGGTACAGTTGTTGGATATATTACTGCTACGTTTCGATCGGTGCACTGATTTTCCTTTACGTTGATCTCAGGTGCCGGTGCTGAAGAGGTACCCAGCCAGGCTCTCGGTTCTGTCACTGACCTGCATCTTCGGGCTCCTCCAGTTCCTGGCCATTGCCGCCTTCACCGAGGAGGACCTGAGCAGGTGGAAGGTCCGCTCAGGAGGGGAGCTCTTCACCATCCTATACGCTGTACGTAACCACCCCACCAGCAAGCTAGCAACTCGACTGCATGATTGCATGCGCAACGTAACTCATGTCCGTTGTGTTGTGCGAGCACAGACTGAACTGAAAGAGCTGTCTTTGGTGTGTATCGATACTTAGGGCCTTGTGGCATCCGGGGTAGCGTTTGCTCTGCAGATCTGGTGCATCGACAGGGGAGGCCCGCTCTTCACCGCCGTCTTCCAGCCAGTGCAGACCGTGGCCGTCGCCGTCATGGCTTCCGCCATCCTCGGGGACCAGCTCTACACGGGAGGGTAAGGGCCGCACGTGCGCGCGCGCAGGTCCAAACGTGACAGGGATAGCGGGATCACATGGCCACTTGGGTTGGGGATCATCAGAGAACCCCAACCAGCAGTCCATGCAACAACAAGAGCCCTTGCATCTCTGGCGCGCGCGTATTGACATGTGCTTTAATTTGGCGTCTATATATCTAATTTTGGCTGCAGGATCATTGGAGCTGTGCTGATCGTCATCGGCCTCTACTTCGTGCTGTGGGGCAAGAGCGCCGAGAAGAAGGGCGCCAGGAACCTGCTGCAGGATCAGCTGGCGCAGGGAGCAGACGTGACGCGGCACCTGCTCGGCGGAGAAGCTTCGGCGAAAGATGAAGAAGCAGCCCCGGCCATGCTGGCGTGATGATCGTTTAGTCGTCTGTCAATTGGAGCACAGCGTAGTCCTGTTGCATTTGGGACCGTATGAGTCGTGTGATTTCAGCTGTTCCAATCTGGCAACCAAGAACAAGTGTGCATGGGTTGCCGGTGTGGAACAGTGTGTAGCCATGCTGCTGTGAGTCTGTACTCTGTTGCTGTAATGTTCTGTGCAAGCGTAGGTAAGGTGTATAACTATAAAATCACTTCATCCATAATTCGTACCAATCTAGGTGTGGTCACAAACTAATTGGAGCTTCAGATGCACAGAATTAATACTACACACCACCTAAAAGTGAACGCGAAAAACTGCATGATACTTTCTATCTCATCTTCTATTTCAATTAATTTTTGTAAAACACTGTTTTGCATTATCATATACACGCTCGGTGAAAGACAACCTAATAATCGAAACGTCTTTGTACTCTCTCGGTCCTATAGATGGCCAAAAAGCACGAGGCCCGTGAGCCCGGCACGAAGCCCGCTTTTTGGGCCCGGTCCGAACCCGGCACGGTAGAATAAGCGGGCGGGCTTGGACATGAAACTAGGCACGGCGGGCTAGCCCGGCACGGCCCGTTTACCTCTAAGCCCGTTAAGCCCGGTTTTTTTACACTAAAACGTGCTTACCGGCCCGTTTAGCCCGCTTTTCGGCCCGTTTTTTCGTGCTAAACGGGCCGGCCCGGCCCGTTTAGGCCCGCTGCGGGCCGGGCTTGGACAGAAACTTGGGCACGCTGGCACAGCAGGCCCGGCCCGGTTTTTGGCCGGGCTTCACCGGGCCCGGGCCGGGCCGGGCCGGGCGGCCCGTTTGGCCATCTCTACTCGGTCCCAAAACAAAGCGAGTTCCAAGCTTGTGTTAAGTCAAAGCTATTTTAAATTTGACTAATTATAGAAAGTAACACTAATATTTATGACGCCAAATTAATATCACTAGGTACGTCGCAAAATATACTCTCATGATACACTTATTTTGATGTTATAAACAATGTTATTCTTTCCTGTAACATTTGTCAAACTTTAAATAATTTGACTTAGATAATTCACTACCGGAATCGAGCGCTTTGTCGAGTGCCTGAAACACTCGGCAAACCCTGAAAAACACTCGGCAAAGGCTTTGCCGAGTGTCGCACTCGACAAACAGGGCTCAGCGAACGGTACATCGGCAAAGACTTTGCCGAGTGCCAAACGGTACTCGGCAAAGAAAAGCGGCTGTCACGACGCCGGGGTGACGAAGACGACGTCTTTGCCGAGTGTTCTAGGTGACACTCGGCAAATAAGTTACCTTTGCCGAGTGTCTACCGACCAACACTCGGCAAAGAATCCGCCAGCGGGTCCCTTTGTCAGGTTCTTTGATGAGTGCTCTGTATGGCACTCGGCAAAGCGTGCCTCTTTGCCGAGTGCCAGGGCCACCACTCTCGGCAAAGAAGCTATACTGGTGCCCAGGTATTGGTTTTTTGCCGAGTGCTATGGCCCTGACACTCGGCAAACCCCCTCTTTGCCGAGTGTAACACTCAGCAAAGTGACCAGTACACACCTTTTTTATTTGTTTTTTCTATTCCATCCAAACAAAAAAAAGATACATCACAGATATCATCACATATATCACATATATACATCACAGATATCATCACAGACATAAATATCCAACACAAACATTAATATACAAGTTCTCAACACAAACATAAGTATCAACACAAGTTCAGAAGTATCAACACATAAGTCTAAGCTCGGACATAAGTATTCAACACAAGTTCTGAAGTCTGAACACTAAAAACATAACTCTCATCGAGGTGGGTGGTTGGACCTGTGCTGCGATGGGCTAGGTGCTTCATTAGGGTTGTTGGATGCCGCCCCAGATTGGCCCTGCACAGAGAAGAGATTGCATGTGTTATACCAGATGCATTACCAACTTCTAACTACAATTTTGATACTCACAGGAGTATGGAACAGAGCAGGGTCAACTGTAGGGAACAATGGAGGTGGCGGAGCGAAACCCTATGCGACGCCAAGGTGAAAGTCGCCTAGAGGGGGGTGGATAGGCGGAAACTGAAATTTACAACTTTAAACACACTACAAGCCGGGGTTAGCGTTAGAAAAAAATCTGAGTCCGGGAGAGAGAGGAAAACAAATCAACCAAGAAAATAAAGCGGATGACACGGTGATTTGTTTTACCGAGGCTCGGTTCTAAAGAATCTAGTCCCCGTTGAGGTAGTCACAAAGACCGGGTCTCTTTCAACCCTTTTCCTCTCTCAAACGGTCACCTAGACCGAGTGAGGCTTCTTCCTTAATCTCATGGGTCACTTAGACCCCGCAAGGACCACCACACAATTGGTGTCTCTTGCCTTGCTTACAAAGCTTGAGAGTAAGAAGTGAGAAAGAAAAGAAACCCAACCAAGCAAACAAGAGCAACAAAGAAACACAAATGATCCTCTCACAAGTCCTAATGCACTAGAGTTGAATTGGGGACTTTGAGCGGATCGATCACTTGAATTGTGTCTTTGGAGTGGAGTCCATTGCTCTTGTATTGAATGCAATGTGTTGAATGCTTGGATGGTTGGAGTGGAGGTGGTTGGGGGGGTATTTATAGCCCTCAACCACCAAAACAACCGTTGGGGGTGGCTACTGTCGATGGGCGCCACCAGACATTGTCCGGTGCGCTAGCCACGTCACCCAACCGTTAGGGTTCAGGCGGTTTTGACCGTTGGAGCTTTGTCTTCTAGTGGCACAGGACAGTCCGGTGCCGCACCGGATAGACACTGTTCACTGTCCGGTGCGCCTCTGGTGACTGCTCTGACTTCTGCCGCGTACTATAGCGCTGTCAGGGCACTGTGCAGTTGACTGTTGCTCTGGAGAGCTGTTGCTCCGCTTGGTGCACCGGACAGTCCGGTGGTGTCGGCGTTTCGAGACCGGGGGGTCCCTGGGCCGACGAGTGAATGTCGCCGCGTGCCCCAGCCCAGATGGGTCGAGCGTGAGGGCGAGCGCGAAGGGGGGAGAGCGAGGCGGCCGGAGACCGGCGTGAGAGAGGTGGGAATCCCGCGGCCTTCGTGTTCGTCCCGCGCCCAGGTCGGGTGCGCTTGCAGTAGGGGGTTACAAGCGTCCACGCGGGAGAGGGAGCGAGCGGCCCCAGGCAAGCGCCTGTCTCGTCCTCGTCCCCGCGCGGCCAACCTTCTCTAAGAGGGCCCTAGTCCTTCCTTTTATAGGCGTAAGGAGGGGATCCAGGTGTACAATGGGGGGTATAGCAGAGTGCTACGTGTCTAGCGGAGGAGAGCTAGCGCCCTAAGTACATGCCGTTGTGGCAGCCGGAGAGATTTTGGCACCCAGCTGGTGTGATGTCGTGGCCGTCGGAGGAGCGATGGAGCCTGGCGGAGGGACAGCTGTCGGAGCGGTTGAGTCCTTGCTGACGTCCTCCTGCTTCCGTAAGGGGGCCGAGAGCCGCCGTCGTCACAGAGTAGGGGGGCGCCATCATTGCCTATCTGGCGGAGCGAGCCAGATGGGACGCCGGTCTTGTTTCCTGCGGCCCGAGTCAGCTCGGGGTAGGGCGATGATGGTGCCTCCTATCGACGTGGCTGGTCTGCGCCCTAGGTTGGGCGATGTGGAAGCTCCTCCGAAGCCGAGGTCGAGTCTGTCTTCCGTGGCCGAGGTCGAGTCCGAGCCCCTGGGTCGGGCGAGGCGGAGGCCGTCGGCTGAGGCCAGGGCGGAGTCCGAGCCCTGGGGTCGGGCGAAGCGGAGTTCATCGTCTTCTGGGGCTGAGCCCGAGTCCGAGCCCTGGGTCGGGCGGAGCGGAGTTCGCCGTCTTCCGGGACTTAGCCCGAGTCCGAGCCCTGGGTCGAGCGGAGCGGAGTTCGCCGTATTCCGGGACTTAGCCCGAGTCCGAGCCCTGGGTCGGGCGGAGCGGAGTTCGCCGTCTTCCGGGACTTAGCCCGAGTCCGAGCCCTGGGTCGGGCGGGGCGGAGTTCGCCGTCTTCTGGGACTTAGCCCGAGTCCGAGCCCTGGGTCGGGCGAAGCGGAGCTTCCTATGGTGCCTTTGGCCGGGCCTGACTGCCTGTCAGTCTCACTCTGTCAAGTGGCACCGCAGTCGGAGTGGCGCAGGCGGTGCTGTCCTTCTGTCAGGCCGGTCAGTGGAGCGGCAAAGTGACGGCAGTCACTTCGGCTCTGCCGGCTGGGGGGCGCGCGTCAGGATAAAGGTGTCAGGCCACCTTTGCATTAAATGCTCCTGCGATTTGGTCGGTTGGTGCGGCGATTTGGTCAGGGTTGCTTCTTAGCGAAGGCAGGGCCTCGGGCGAGCCGAAAATATATTCGCCGTTGGGGGGGGGGGGGCTCGGGCAAGACGGAAATCCTCCGGGGTCGGCTGTCCTTGACCGAGGCTAAGCTCGGGCGAGGCGTGATCGAGTCGCTCGAATGGACTGATCCCTGACTTAGTCGCACCCATCAGGCCTTTATAGCTTTATGCTGATGGGGGTTACCAGCTGAGAATTAGGAGCCTTGAGGGTACCCCTAATTATGGTCCCCGATAGTAGCCCCCGAGCCTCGAAGGGAGTGTTAGCACTCGCTTGGAGGCTTTCGTCGCACTTTTTTGCAAGGGGACCAGCCTTTCTCGGTTGCATTTTATTCCGGTGGGTGCGCGCGAGCGCACCCGCCGGGTGTAGCCCCTGAGGCCTCGGAGGAGTGGTTTTACTCCTTCGAGGTCTTAATGCCTTGCGTAATGCTTCGGCTGGTCTGGTTGTTCCCTCATGTGAGCTGGCCGTAGCCCGGGTGTACGGTCGGGTCCCAAGTTCTCGGGCTGGTATGTTGACGCTGTCAACGGTTCGGCCGGAGCCGGGTTTGCGAGAGCAGCCCCCGAGCCTCTGCACAGGGCAAGAGGGCGATCAGGGACAGACTCGGCTTTTTTTCATACGCCCCAGAGTCGCCTTTCCGCAAGGAGGAGGGGGGAAAGCGCCATGTTGCCCTCGATGGGCGCCGAACATGGTGTCTCCGGTGAGCTGCAAGCGGGTAATCCGAGTGGACGTCCGTGCCCCGTTCGTTAGGGGTCGGCTAGGGGCCCAGAGGCACACCCAAAAGTACCTGCGGGTGATCTGCCGGACCCGGTCCCCTGGCGATGGGGTCCGAGGGCTCGATGCCTCCCTCTGATGGGATTCCGTTACAAGATCGCTCCCGCTGGTCTCGGAAATGTCCTAGGGTACCTCGGGAGCGCAGCCCGAGCCTTGGTTATGTATCGAACGTACCCATGGTCATCCCTCGCTCGGCGTCTGAGGCGGCTGTGAACCCTTCGGGGGCCAGCCTTCGAACCCCTGATCAGTAATGGGCGCGGAGCCCGAGTAGCCTGAGGCGGCCGTGGAACCCTTCCGAGGGGCCGACCTTCGAACCTCTGACCAGTAGTGGGTGTAGGGCCCACGCGATCTGAGGCGGCTGTCGAACCCTTCCGGGGGGCCAGCCTTCGAACCTCTGATCAGTAGGGTGGCTCGGAGCCTGGTTCCTTCACAGGGAAGGATCCTTTTCGGGGTATCCCCCTTTCCCGGTCCCTGTTGCAAGAGAGAGAAAGAGGAAAAAAGGAAAAGGATACGAAATCGAACGACGCGGCGTACCTTTTTTGGCGCGGTTATTATGGCGAAGGCGAAGCGTTGCCTGCTTCTCCTGCCAGAGGCGCCGCCTGTCCCGCCGCGGAGTTAATGCGACGGGGCGAGTGGTTGGCGGGGCGGCCGTTGCGCGTGCGCGAGCCGTTCGAGGAACGGAACACGGGCGCGTTGTCTTTACGCCGTGAGAGAGGGTTCTCTCGCTGCCCCCGGATGGGACGTGAGCTTGGCTGACGACGTGACCGCTGCTCCCGCTCGCCTGCCACCGCCATTACTGCCGGCCCATTTTTGGCCGCACTGACCGCCGCGCCAGGCTGGCGCTGCTGGGTCGTGCACTGGGTCGCCTCGAGTCGCGGTATTGGTTCCGCAATCGAGGAGGCGCGGTGGTGGCGCAAGTGGTGGTGCGGTTGCATGCACGAAGCATTCGGCGCGCCGGTTGCATGACACGTGGGCCTGGGCCTCCATGCTGGGCGTGCACACCCGCCGGGTGTATACACCCGGCGGGTGTAGCCCCCGAGGGAGGGTCGGGCTTTGCCGGGGCGAGGCCGACCCTTCCTTGATGACTAAACTTTGCGTGGGTGCGAGGTATATGAACAACTTGAAAACATCTTAAGGGTAGAAGCGACGTAGCTGTTGGATGTTCCAAGCGTTGCCGTAGACCTCGCCTTGACTGTTGGCCAGCTTGTACGTTCCGGGTTTCAGAACCTTGGCGATGACGAACGGTCCCTCCCAGGGGGGCGTGAGCTTGTGCCTCCCTCGGGCGTCTTGTCGCAGCCGAAGCACCAGGTCGCCCACCTGGAGGTCTCGGGACCGGACCCCTCGGGCGTGGTAGCCTCGCAGGGACTGCTGGTACCTCGCCGAGTGTAGCAAGGCCTTGTCCCGAGCCTCCTCCAGCAGGTCCAGCGAGTCTTCTCGGCTAGCTTGGTTGCTTTGATCGCTGTAGGCCCTCGTCCTCGGGGAGCCGTATTCCAGGTCTGTGGGCAAGACGGCCTCGGCCCCGTAGACTAGGAAGAACGGCGTGAAACCCGTGGCTCGGCTCGGCGTTGTCCTCAGGCTCCAGACCACCGAGGGGAGTTCCTTCATCCATCGCTTGCCGAACTTGTTGAGGTCGTTGTAGATCCGAGGCTTGAGCCCTTGTAGAATCATGCCATTGGCACGCTCTACTTGCCCATTTGACATGGGATGAGCCACGGCGGCCCAGTCCACCCGGATGTGGTGATCCTCGCAGAAGTCCAAGAACTTTTTGCCGGTGAACTGGGTGCTGTTGTCGGTGATGATGGAGTTTGGGACCCCGAAGCGATGGATGATGTTGGTGAAGAACGCCACCGCCTACTCGGACCTGATGCTGTTCAGAGGTCGGACCTCGATCCACTTGGAGAATTTGTCGATGGCGACCAGCAGGTGCGTGTAGCCCCCGGGCGCCTTCTGCAAGGGGCCGACGAGGTCCAGACCCCACACAGCAAAGGGCCAGGTGATGGGTATCGTCTGCAGAGCCTGAGCGGGCAGGTGGGTCTGCTTCGCATAAAATTGACACCCTTCGCAGGTGCGGACAATTCTAGTGGCGTCGGCCACCGCCGTCGGCCAGTAGAAGCCTTGTCGGAAAGCATTCCCGACAAGGGCTCGAGGCGCTGCGTGATGGCCGCAAGCCCCCGAGTGTATCTCTCGCAGGAGTTTCTGACCTTCGGTGACGGAGATTCATCGCTGGAGGATGCCTGAGGAGCTGCGGTGGTAGAGCTCCTTCTCATCGCCCAGCAGGACGAACGACTTGGCGCGCCGCGCCACCCGCCGAGCCTCGGCTCGGTCGAGGGGTAGCTCTCCTTGGTGGAGATATTGCAGGTTCGGGGCCTGCCAGTTTCGATCAGGTGTGGCCCCGCTTCGCTCCCCCTCGACGCGCAGCGCCTCACCCTCGGGGGCCGAGGGTACCTCGGGCTGAACTGAGGACGCCTCGGGCCGAGCTGAGGGTGCCTCGAACTGGGCCGAGGGTGCCTCAGGCTCGGGCGTGTCGTCGATCTTGACGGAGGGTTGATGCAGATCCCAGGAGAAGACGTCCGAGGGAACCGTTGTTCGCCCCGAGGCTATTTTAGCCAGCTCGTCCGCAGTCTCGTTGTAGCGCCGAGCGATGTGGTTGAGCTCGAGCCCGTAGAACTTGTCCTCCAAGCGCCGAACCTCATCGCAGTAGGCCTCCATCTTCGGGTCGCGGCAGTGGGAGTTCTTCATGACTTGGTCGATGACGAGCTGTGAGTCACCACGGGCGTCCAGGCGCCGGACCCCTAGCTCGATGGCGATCCGCAACCCATTGACCAGAGCCTCGTACTCAGCCACATTGTTGGACGCCGGGAAATGGAGGCGTAGCACATAGCGTAGGTGTTTCCCGAGGGGCGAGATGAAGAGCAGGCCTGCGCCGACCCCCATCTTCATCAACGACCCGTCGAAAAACATGGTCCAGAGCTCCGGTTGGATCGGAGCCGTCGGTAATTGGGTGTCGACCCATTCGGCCACGAAGTCCGCCAAAACCTGGGACTTGATGGCCTTCCGAGGGGCGAACGAGATTGTCTCGCCCATGATTTCCACCGCCCACTTTGCAATCCTACCCGAGGCCTCTTGGCACTGGATGATCTCCCCCAGGGGGAAGGATGACACCACAGTTACCGGATGAGACTCGAAGTAGTGTCGCAACTTCCGCCGTGTCAGGATCACCGCATACAGCAACTTCTGAACTTGTGGGTAGCGGACCTTGGTTTCGGACAGTACCTCGCTGACGAAGTAAACTGGCCTCTGAACGGGCAATGCATGCCCCTCTTCTTGCCTCTCGACCACAATTGCGGCGCTAACCACCTGAGTGGTCGTGACGACGTAGACCAAGAGGGCTTCTCCGGCAGCCGGAGGCACCAAGATGGGCGCCTTTGTGAGGAGCGCCTTCAAGTTCCCGAGAGCTTCCTCGGCCTCGGGGGTCCAAGTGAAGCACTCGGCCTTCCTTAAGAGGCGGTACAGAGGTAGACCTCTTTCGCCGAGGCGTGAGATGAAACGGCTCAGAGCCGCGAGACATCCCGTGACCCTCTGTACGCCTTTCAAGTCCTTGATGGGCCCCATGCTGGTGATGGCTGTGATCTTCTCCGGGTTGGCTTCGATGCCCCGCTCGGAGACGATGAACCCCAAGAGCGTGCCTCGGGGCACCCCGAAGACACACTTCTCGGGATTGAGCTTGACGCCTTTCGCCTTGAGGCATCGGAATGTCACTTCAAGGTCGGAAAGGAGGTCGAAAGCTTTCCTCGTCTTGACTACGATGTCATCGACGTAGGCCTCGACCGTGTGACCGATGTGTTCGCCGAACACATGGTTCATGCACCGCTGGTACATCACGCCCGCATTCCTCAAGCCGAACGACATGGTGACATAGCAGTACATGCCGAAGGGCGTGATGAAAGAAGTCGCGAGCTGGTCGGACTCTTTCATCCTGATTTGATGATACCCTGAGTAGGCATCGAGGAAAGACAGGGTTTCGCTCCCAGCAGTGGAATCCACGATTTGATCGATGCGAGGCAGAGGGTAGGGAACCTTCGGACATGCTTTGTTGAGACCAGTGTAGTCTACACACATCCGCCATTTACCCCCTTTCTTTCTCACAAGCACAGGGTTGGCAAGCCATTCGGGATGGAATACCTCTTTGATGAACCCTGCCGCCATTAGCTTGTGGATCTCCTCGCCTATCGCTCTGCGCTTCTCCTCGTCGAATCGGCGCAGAGGCTGCTTGACGGGTCGGGCTCCGGCTCGAATATCCAGCGAGTGCTCGACGACATCCCTCGGTATGCCGGGCATGTCCGAGGGACTCCACGCGAAGACGTCGGCGTTCGCGCGGAGGAAGTCGACGAGCACTGCTTCCTATTTGGGATTGAGCCCGGAGCCGATCTGGATCTGCTTGGAGGCGTCGCCGCTGGGGTCGAGGGGGACGGCCTTAACCGTCTCTACTGGCTCGAAGTTGCCGGCATGACGTTTCACGTCTGGCACCTCCTTGGAGAGGCTTTCCAGGTCGGCGATGAGGGCCTCGGACTCGGCGAGGGCCTCGGCGTACTCCACGCACTCCATGTCGCATTCGAACGCGTGCTTGTACGTGGGGCCGACGGTGATGACCCCGTTGGGGCCCAACATCTTGAGCTTCAGGTAGGTGTAGTTGGGGACGGCCATGAACTTCGCGTAGCATGGCCTTCCCAGTACCGCGTGGTAGGTTCCTCGGAACCCGACCACCTCGAACGTTAGGGTTTCCCTTTGGAAGTTGGAGGGCGTTCCGAAGCAGACGGGGAGGTCGAGTTGTCCGAGGGGCTGGACGCGCTTCCCAGGAATGATCCCATGGAAGGGCGCAGCGCCTGCTCGGACGGAGGACAGATCGACACGCAGGAGCCCGAGGGTCTCGGCGTAGATGATGTTGAGGCTGCTGCCTCCGTCCATGAGGACCTTGGTGAGCCTGACGTCGCCGATGACGGGGTCGACGACGAGCGGGTATTTCCCCGGGCTCGGCACATGGTCGAGGTGGTCGGCTTGGTCGAAGGTGATGGGCTTGTCGGACCAGTCTAGGTAGACTGGCGCCGCCACCTTCACCGCGCAGACCTCCCGGCGCTCTTGCTTGTGGTGCCGAGCCGAGGCATTCGCCGCTTGCCCACCGTAGATCATGAAGCAGTCGCGGACCTCGGGGAACTCTCCTGCTTGGTGATCTTCCCTCTTGTCGTCGTCGCGGGCCCTGCCACCCTCCGCGGGTGGCCCGGCCCTGTGGAAGTGGCGCCGAAGCATGACACACTCCTCAAGGGTGTGCTTGACGGGCCCCTGGTGATATGGGCACGGCTCCTTGAGCATCTTGTCGAAGAGGTTGGCACCTCCGGGGGGTTTCCGAGGGTTCTTATACTCGGTGGCGGCGACAAGGTCCGCGTCGGCGGCGTCGCGTTTCGCTTGCGACTTCTTCTTGCCTTTCTTCTTGGTGCCGCGCTGAGTTGACGCCTCGGGAGCATCTTCCGACGGGCGGCCCTAGGGCTGCTTGTCCTTTCGGAAGATGGCCTCGACCGCCTCCTGGTCGGAGGTGAACTTGGTGGCGATGTCCATCAGCTCACTCGCCCTGGTGGGGGTCTTGCGACCCAACTTGCTCACCAGGTCGCGACTGGTGGTGCCGGCGAGGAACGCGCCGATGACATCTGAGTCGGTGATGTTGGGCAGCTCGGTGCGCTGCTTCGAGAATCGCCGGATGTAGTCCCAGAGGGACTCTCTCGGCTGCTGCCGGCAGCTTCGGAGGTCCTAGGAATTCCCGGGGCGCACGTACGTGCCCTGGAAATTGCCGGCGAAGGCTTGAACTAGGTCGTCCCAGTTGGAGATCTGCCCCGAAGGCAGGTGCTCCAACCAGGCGCGAGCGGTGTCGGAGAGGAACAGGGGGAGGTTGCGGATGATGAGGTTGTCATCGTCCGTTCCACCCAGTTGGCAGGCCAGACGGTAGTCCGCGAGCCACAGTTCCGGTCTCGTCTCCCCCGAGTACTTTGTGATAGTAGTCGGGGGTCGGAACCGGGTCGGGAACGGTGCCCGTCGGATGGCCCGGCTGAAGGCCTGCGGACCGGGCGGTTCGGGCAAGGGACTCCGATCCTCCCCGCTGTCGTAGCGTCCCCCACGTCTGGGGTGGTAGCCTCGGCGCACCCTCTCGTCGAGGTGGGCCCAACGGTCGCGGTGATGGTGCTCGTTGCCGAGGCGGCCCGGGGCCACAGGCGCGGTGTTGCGCGTGCGTCCGGTGTAGACCGAGGCTTCCCGCATGAATCAGGAAGTCGCGGCATGAGGTTCCGAGGGGTATCCCTGCCTTCGGGAGGCAGAGCTCTCGGTCCGTCGGACCGCGGCGCCTTCCAGGAGATTCTTGAGTTCCCCCTGGATTCGCCGGCCCTCGATGGTTGATGGCTCCGGCATCGCGCGGAGAAGCATCGCTACTGCAGCCAGGTTCTGGCTGACCCCACTAGATGCGGGTGGCGGCCTGTCCCTGACGTCGTTGGCGACGCAGTGCTGGAAGCCCTGGGGCGGATGACGTATTTCTCTGGCCGGGGGTTGGCCCGCCCATGCCTGCCCGACGTCCCGGCGAATCGGCTCAAGCGCCCCTGCTCCCTCGTCGAGCCTGGCCTGCACCCCGTGGATTTGCTCGAGCTGTGGGTCATGGCCCCTCGCCTGAACGGGGACCACAGCTAGCTCCCGTGGGATGTCAACGCAGGGCACCGGCCTAGGGAGATCACCGTCCTCCGGCATGCCGAGATGATTGCCTTCGGAGGGACCCCTAGATCGACATGGAAACATTCGTGGCTTGGGCCGCAGCCCTCGTCGCCGAGGCTGCGGCTACCGTCGGAACAGTCGGAGAGGCAGTAGTCACATGTGGTCATGAAGTCCCGCATGGCACTGGGGTTGCCAAGTCCAGAGAAATCCCAACAGATGCTGGGCTCGTCGTCTTCCTCGGACCCAGAGGGCCCGTAGGTCGAGACGTCCGTCAGCCGGTCCCAAGGCAACCGCACGCGAAACCCCAGAGGGTTTGGACTTGCCTCTACGAGAGCGCCCGCCAAAGCACGGTCGCTAGGCGGGTTGAGGCTGAATCCAAATGACGTGGGATGGGAATCGGTCGGTACCTCTTGGTCGACGAGCGGCGATAAAGTCACGTCGTGGACTGACTGCACCATCGTCTCAGGTACGAGGGTGACATCCAGCAAGCTCTCCGCGAGCGCGCTGGCGTCGTCCGCTTGCTCGGGATTGGCGTGTCGCGGGGAGACGGCGCTCGTCTTCGTCTCAAGCGTGAAATCGATACCCGGTGCGCCCCTCGTTGGGGTGTCGGGACTGTCGACTCGCTCGACAGTCGACGAGGCGCTGCCTCCTGCTTGGCCTTGGTCGCCCTGCCTTCCCCTCCGTCGGCGGGGGAAAGGGCAGAATGAGCTCGAAGGTTGTTCTTCCACCACGCGGGGAAGACGTCATCGATTCCGTCGCCGGCGGGCGGGCTGTCGGCCGCCATTGTCGTTGTCGCGCGGCGGTGGAAGGAGTATCTTGTCGTAGCTGCCGTCGAGGGACATGAACTCAAGACTCCCAAAATGGAGCATCGTCCCGGGTTGGAGAGGTTGCTGGAGACTGCCTATCTGGAGCTTGACGGGAAGCTGTTCGTCAACACGCAGCAGGCCCCTACCTGGCGCGCCAACTGTCGGCGTTTCGAGACCGGGGGGTCCCTGGGCCGACGAGTGAATGTCGCCGCGTGCCCCAGCCCAGACGGGTCGAGCGCGAGGGCGAGGGCGAAGGGGGGAGAGCGAGGCGGCCGGAGACCAGCGTGAGAGAGGTGGGAATCCCGCGGCCTTCGTGTTCGTCCCGCGCCCAGGTCGGGTGTGCTTGCAGTAGGGGGTTACAAGCGTCCACGCGGGAGAGGGAGCGAGCGGCCCCAGGCGAGCGCCTGTCTCGTCCTCGTCCCCGCGCGGCCAACCTTCTCTAAGAGGGCCCTGGTCCTTCCTTTTATAGGCGTAAGGAGGGGATCCAGGTGTACAATGGGGGTGTAGCAGAGTGCTACGTGTCTAGCGGAGGAGAGCTAGCGCCCTAAGTACATGCCGTTGTGGCAGCCGGAGAGATTTTGGCACCCAGCTGGTGTGATGTCGTGGCCGTCGGAGGAGCGATGGAGTCTGGCGGAGGGACAGCTGTCGGAGCGGTTGAGTCCTTGCTGACGTCCTCCTGCTTCCGTAAGGGGGCCGAGAGCCGCCATCATCACAGAGTAGGGGGGCGCCATCATTGCCTATCTGGCGGAGCGAGCCAGATGGGACGCCTGTCTTGTTTCCTGCGGCCCGAGTCAGCTCGGGCTAGGGCGATGATGGTGCCTCCTGTCGACGTGGCTGGTCTGCGCCCTAGGTTGGGCGATGTGGAAGCTCCTCCGAAGCCGAGGTCGAGTCTGTCTTCCGTGGCCGAGGTCGAGTCCGAGCCCTTGGGTCGGGCGAGGCGGAGGCCGTCGGCTGAGGCCAGGGCGGAGTCCGAGCCCTGGGGTCGGGCGAAGCGGAGTTCGTCGTCTTCTGGGGCTGAGCCTGAGTCCGAGCCCTGGGTCGGGCGGAGCGGAGTTCGCCGTCTTCCGGGACTTAGCCCGAGTCCGAGCCCTGGGTCGGGCGGAGCGGAGTTCGCCGTCTTCCGGGACTTAGCCCGAGTCCGAGCCCTGGGTCGGGCTGTGCGGAGTTCGCCGTCTTCCGGGACTTAGCCCGAGTCCGAGCCCTGGGTCGGGCGGAGCGGAGTTCGCCGTCTTCCGGGACTTAGCCCGAGTCCGAGCCCTGGGTCGGGCGGAGCGGAGCTTCCTATGGTGCCTTCGGCCGGGCCTGACTGCCTGTCAGTCTCACTCTGTCAAGTGGCACCGCAGTCGGAGTGGCGCAGGCGGTGCTGTCCTTCTGTCAGGCCGGTCAGTGGAGCGGCGAAGTGACGGCGGTCACTTCGGCTCTGCCGGCTGGGGGCGCGCGTCAGGATAAAGGTGTCAGGCCACCTTTGCATTAAATGCTCCTGCGATTTGGTCGGTTGGTGCGGCGATTTGGTCAGGGTTGCTTCTTAGCGAAGGCAGGGCCTCGGGCGAGCCGGAAATATATTCGCCGTTGGGGGGGGGGGGGCCTCGGGCGAGACGGAAATCCTCCGGGGTCGGCTGCCCTTGACCGAGGCTAAGCTCGGGCGAGGCGTGATCGAGTCGCTCGAATGGACTGATCCCAGACTTAGTCGCACCCATCAGGCCTTTGCAGCTTTATGCTGATGGGGGTTACCAGCTGAGAATTAGGAGCCTTGAGGGTACCCCTAATTATGGTCCCCGACAGGTGGCACACCGGACAGTTCGGTGAATTATAGCAGAGTGGCGCTGGAGAAACCCGATGGTGCGAGTTCGCAGTTGTACGGTCCTAGTGCACCGGACAGTTTGGTTCGCCAGACCAGGGCACACTTAGGTTTCTTTGCTCCTTTCTTTTTGAACCCTAACTTGATCTTTTTATTGGTTTGTGTTGAACCTTTATGCACCTGTGGAATATAATCTAGAGCAAACTAGTTAGTTCAATTATTTGTGTTGGGCATTCAACCACCAAAATTATTTATAGGAAAAGGTTAAACCCTATTTTCCTTTCAATCTCCCCCTTTTTGGTGATTGATGCCAACACAAACCAAAGCAAATATATAAGTGCAGAATTTGAACTAGTTTGCATAATGTAAGTGCATAGATTACTTGGAATTAAACCAATTTATACTTTGACTAGATATGCATGGTTTGCTTTCTTTTATTTAACATTTTGGACCACATCTGCACCACTTGTTTTGTTTTTGCAAATTCTTTTAGAAAGTAATTTCAAAATCTTTTTGCAAATAGTCAAAAGGTATATGAATAAGATTTTGAGAAGCATTTTCAAGATTTGAAATTTTCTTTCCATGTTTCAAATGTTTTTCCTTTGACTAAACAAAACTCCCCATTAATGAAATTCTCCTCTTAGCTTTCAAGAGGGTTTTAATAGATATCAATTGGAAATATATTTAGACTGCTAATTTTGAAAATATACCAATTGAAAATCATCATATCAATTTTAAAGATATCAACTAAAATTTTTTCAAAAGGTGGTGGTGCGGTCCTTTTGCTTTGTGCTAATACTCTCTCCCCCTTTGGCATTAATTGCCAAAAACAGAAACTTTTGTGAGCCCTTTTACTTTCTCCCCATTGGTACAAGTAAATAAGAGTGAAGGATTATACCAATTTGAGAGTGATGTGGAGTGATGGCGAAGGGTAAATGATACCGATAGAGTGGAGTGGAAGCCTTGTCTTCGCCGAAGACTCCATTTCCCTTTCAATCTACGACTTAGCATAGAAATACACTTGAAAACACATTAGTCGTAGACATAAAAGAGATACGATCAAAGGTATATAAATGAGCTATGTGTGCAATGTTTCAATCAAAATTCCGAGAATCAAGTATATTTAGCTCATTCCTAAGTTTGCTAAAGGTTTTCTCATTTAATGGTTTGGTAAAGATATCAGCTAATTGTTCTTTGGTGCTAACATAAGCTATCTCGATATCCCCCCTTTGTTGGTGATCCCTCAAAAAGTGATACCAAATGTCTTTGTGCTTAGTGCGACTGTGTTCAACGGGATTATCCGCCATGCGGATTGCACTCTCATTGTCACATAGGAGAGGGACTTTGCTCAATTTGAAGCCATAGTCCCTGAGGGTTTGCCTCATCCAAAGTAATTGCGCACAACAATGACCTGTGGCAATATACTCGGCTTCGGCGGTAGAAAGAGCTACTGAATTTTGTTTCTTTGAAGCCCAAGACACCAGGGATCTTCCCAGAAACTGACAAGTACCTGATGTGCTCTTCCTATCAATTTTACACCCTGCCCAATCAGCATTGGAATATCCTATTAAATCAAAAGTGGATCCCTTGGGGTACCAAAGACCAAACTTAGGAGTGTAAACTAAGTATCTCATGATTCTCTTTACGGCCCTAAGGTGAACTTCCTTAGGATCGGCTAGGAACCTTGCACACATGCATACGAAAAGCATAATATCCGGTCGAGCTGCACATAAATAGAGTAAAGATCATATCATCGACCGGTATACCTTTTGATCTACGAATTTACCTCCCGTGTCGAGGTCGAGATGCCCATTTGTTCCCATGGGTGTCTTGATGGGCTTGGCATCGTTCATTCCAAACTTGGTAAGTATGTCTTGAATGTACTTGGTTTGGCTGATGAAGGTGCCTTCCTAGAGTTGCTTGACTTGAAATCCTAGAAAATACTTCAACTCCCCCATCATAGACATCTCGAATTTCCGAATCATGATCCTACTAAACTCTTCACAAGTAGATTTGTTAGTAGACCCAAATATGATATCATCAACATAAATTTGGCATACAAACAAATCTTTTGCAATAGTTTTAGTAAAGAGTGTAGGATCGGCTTTTCCGACTTTGAAGCCATTAGTGATAAGAAAATCTCTTAGGCATTCATACCATGCTCTTGGGGCTTTCTTGAGCCCATAAAGCGCCTTTGAGAGTTTATAAACATGGTTAGGGTACTCACTATCTTCAAAGTCGGGAGCTTGCTCAACATAGACCTCTTCCTTGATTGGTCCATTGAGGAAGGCACTTTTCACGTCCATTTGATAAAGCTTAAAGCCATGGTAAGTAGCATAGGCAAGTAATATACGAATTGACTCAAGCCTAGCTACGGGTGCATAGGTTTCACCAAAATCCAAACCTTCGACTTGTGAATATCCCTTGGCCATAAGTCGGGCTTTGTTCCTTGTCACCACACCATGCTCATCTTGCTTGTTGCGGAATACCCATTTGGTACCTACAACATTTTGGTTAGGACGTGGAACTAAATGCCATACTTCATTCCTTGTGAAGTTGTTGAGCTCCTCTTGCATTGCCAACACCCAATCCAAGTCTCTTAGTGCATCCTCCACCCTGTATGGCTCAGTAGAGGACACAAAAAGTAATGTTCACAAAAATGAGCGACTCGAGATCGAGTGGTTACCCCCTTATGAATATCACCGAGAATTGAGTTCACGGGGTGATCTCTTTGAATCGCTTGGTGGACTCTTGGGTGTGGCGGTTTTTGACCCTGATCATCTTCCTTGTCTTTATTAGCTTCATCTCCCCCTTGATCATTGTCCTCCTCTTGAGGTGGCTCATTCTCTTGATCTTCATTTTTATCATCTTGATCTTGATCCTCATCTTGAGTTGGTGGAGATGCTTGCATGGAAGATGATGGTTGATCTTGTGCTTGTGGAGGCTCTTCGGATTCCTTAGGACACACATCCCCAATGGACATGTTCCTTAGCGCGACATACAAAACCTCTTCATCATCTAGCTCATCAAGATCAACTTGCTCCACTTGGGAGCCATTAGTCTCATCAAACACAATGTCACAAGAAACCTCAACTAATCCAGTGGATTGGTTGAAGACTTTATATGCCCTTGTGTTTGAGTCATAACCAAGTAAAAAGCCTTCTACAGCCTTAGGAGTAAATTTAGATTTTCTACCTCTTTTAACAAGAATAAAACATTTGCTACCAAAGACTCTAAAATATGAAACATTGGGCTTTTTACCAGTGAGGAGTTCGTATGACGACGTCTTCTTGAGGATTCGGTGAAGGTAGAGCCGTGTCACACTCGGTTCCAGGGGACAGAGCCGGGTGCATAGCATATTTGTGCCAGGATTTATTTCCACACATATGTTGACGTCACAAGTTTAATATATCAAAAGAACAATGCATAAAAGCGTAAATAACGATTATATTAACATATTACACTTCGAACAGACATAATGCCTTAACCTGTATTCATCAAAGTAGAGCGAAACATGGACATCCATCCACAGGAAGATGACCGGGGGTATCACTAGACTAGCATCCATGGAGCTCAGTATCATAACTTCATCTACAAACTTCTGATCAAAATTTAAGCAAGGGTGAGTTCATTTATGGTCGGGGCTCAACAAGTGGGGGAAAAGTTAATGCAAGTTTAACAAGGTGAGGCTAAGGTTGAGCAGAAAGCATTTTAGTTGGTCAACATTTTATTAACAACGCATGTCTTACTAATAAGTGTGAATCCCAAGTATTCCCATTAAACAAAGGTACAAGAGTATATAAAAAACACTTAAGTGAAACCACTTAAGCAAACCATTGGCAGATCATCGGATCTCGATTTATTTCCATCTTCAAGTTCAATTATCATGTGAGGAGTCTAGGCTGCTCTTAACCGTGAGCACGACTGATATATCAGTTTTACACTCTGCAGAGGTGGCACATCTTTACCCATGAGTCGCGATTCCCTTCTAGCCCGGGTTAGCTAGACCTGTATTCACTTCCGAGGTGAATGGCCAGGGTCTCACTACGAGGCTTCTCCCTTGAGTCCTCATTATGCAAATGCTAGAAATGGTCAACTGCATAAGGTACACCTACCGTAACCAACTTTTAGTCTAGACTACAGGGTAAAGATTTGGGAACTATGCCTGTATCCAATCTGCGTGAGCCGAAACTATAAGCGCTTGCCAGATGCCTCCGTTCCGGTCGACCACGACCAACACCCAACATAAGACTTCCCTAGTTATTTAGCCAAGACCAGAGCCATGATAGTTCTCATAGTAGCACTGTTTTCCCGGGTGGTCACTCCATGTTCCAATTAATATGCAATAATCTTGTTTAACAATTGGGTTAACAACAATAATGTAAACTTACCATTTGGAACATTAATATCATAAGCGGGAGTGACTGCATAAAGTTAAGTTGTAGCAATAGCATAGCTACGAAAGTAAAGTATAATACCTAGGTTTGGTCAAGGAATAAGGTTGAAAAGGTTAGGTGTATCCGAATAGGTAACCCGTCAAATTATGCATATATATCCAAAAATAAACTTTATTAAATGTATTGTTTGAGATCAAACAGAATATGCAGAGGGAGAAGTCCACTTGCCTTGCTTATTGAAAACTTCAGGTTCTTCCACGGATAGGAATAGATCTTGATTCTTAACTACTAGATCAACCACTGAATATCACACAAACAAACAAGAGGAAACAAACACCACTCAATAACATACAACATTCACCATACGTAAATCTAAAAGAAAGCCTAACGAAAAGAGCGTTTGCTTTTCAAAAACATCGCAAGTAATGGCTATAATAAGAGGGTATTCTTTTCAAAAAGGTGTGATCTATACTTTATAAAACAAGACATGAGCTTAAAATATCTTAATTAAAATATACAAATATATAGTAGGTTCACCAAATTAATCTTTTATAAAACGTCATATGTGATATGTCTAAGATTAAGGGTTTATAAGATGATAAAACACGTTATAACAATATTAAACCTTTTTAACTTTTTAGAAAAGATATATGTTATATATCTAAGGTTAATGGGCTACTAATCATGTTATTAATTTTAGAAGCATTATGGAGCATATTATAAATATTGTTAACCAATCACTTATGACAAATTAAGATATAAGTCTAAATAGGTTTTATGTGAAAAGATCATTATTATTAAACACATATTTATGAAAAGTTACGATATATGCCTTAAATGAACTTTTATGTAGGAGACAATGAACAAACAACTATATTTTATTTTTATTAGAAAGTACATGTCCTATATTCTTTGTTAAGAAAGCTATATACAAAACAAATATGTAAACTAACATTTTAATTATAAAAAGGACATGAACACTAATTTTCTTTATTTTATCCTTTAGGGACCACTAAGTGATATATATAAATAATATGGATTCAATGTGATGAATGGATTAATCACGCTTACATTACTAGTTATGGACAAATTGAAATGTAAGTCTAATTATTAAATTGTGAGAAAATATAAATAATCTATTGATTATATTTAGTTTCAATTTAGGAACATATGACCTAAATCATTTGAAAGGAAAAAGTATAAACTATCATTTTAGTTTATAAAATCAATGACTCTTGTTATCTTTTAATAAGAAAATATAAATTCGACATATATTTATATTCTATTTTTATTAAGAAACATATGTCTACATATTCTTTTAAGTTTCTATTTAACACGACTATACTTAAACATCTATAACGAACCTTATTAAATCAAAAACATGATATCTATTAAAAAGATCATTTTAAAGTTAGAAACAAATTATCTACTTCATTAGTAAGAAACCTATGTTTAACAACATAACTATCATTTTCTTTATCAGGAAAGCATGAATGCCTAATTAAGTCATTTTAACATTATTATAAATTCTACCCTTTCTGTTTTCTCTTTTCTTTTCTAAATAGAAATTATAGTAGATGTTACAATATTATTTAGAAGTTTCATAACCTTAATGTTAAGAGAACTACATTAAACTACTAATTCAATTCTACTATTTAGCATATGATGTACATGGTCATAAAATATATTATTTCAATCGTAATAGAAACTTTACTAATTCTTAGCGAATAGTTAATATGCATATACTGCGCATGGACCTAAGAGTCTTGATTCTAAATCGCACCTTAAGAGCAAAGGTAATTATATTTTGTTTTTGGCTAATCAAAATTTGATCTACCTTTTATTTGGAGAACTACGCTCAACCCAATCAAGCATAACTCGAATTGCATAATAGGAAATATAGGCGTAAATAGAATTACAAACTAAAATTTGCTTATCAAATAATCGCAAAGCTAGTAACACAAACATCATTTAATTTGAGCTCAAATACATATTTTTGAACTAGAGAAGTTGCTGTAGGGGATCTAAACACAATTAAACGTAGCATGCTGGGGTATATTGCAAACTTGCTTGTTCTTCTACCTTCCACACAGGACGATGGCGGGCAGGGGGATAGTCGGCATTGGGTAGGAGAAGGGCAGGGGCTCGGCGTCGGGCGGCTCCGGTGGGGGCGTGGGCGAGCAAGGAAGAGAGCTCGGCTGTACGAGGAAGAAGAGAGAAGCTCGACGTCCAATTTATAGAGGATGGGAGGAAGAGGAGAGGGCGACCGGGTGCTGCGTGGCCATCAATGGCGTCGGTTCATGGAGTAATGGGGAAGAAACGGCCACAGTAAAGCTCCATTACACGCGATGAAGAATGGACAGCGGGGTTCGTCAGTTGGCCTTCAAGGCGCGGTCGACTTCATGGCAGTTGCTGCGGGCGCGGCTTTGCTGGCGCTCGGTTCTTGATGCTGCACGGGCTCAGATGGCACGGTCGGAGTGCAGGGCGCGGGTGGCTGCGCGTCGAGCGGCTTCTGGCAGTCGGGGTCGCTCGGCCGTCGGGTTCGGGGCGCGCACGGCGGGGCACGTTGTCCTGGCATGGCGCGGGCAAGTCTTGAGCGCGCGGCTGGGGCTTCCTGGGCGCGGTGTGCGCGGGTTGCAAGGACGGGTCGCGCGGCGCTGATGGGAGAGAGAGGGGAGAGGGAAGGAGAGAAGGGAGAAAGGTGGCTGCGACGGCTACCAGGGGGCGGTGGCTAGGATTAGGGTGAGGAGGGTGGTCCTTGTTGGGCCCTAATGGGCTTTAGGGTTAGGTTAGTTAGGTTTCTTTTTTCTATTTTAAATTCGAAAACATATTTTAAATAACCCTAAAATTTATAATAATTAAACCAAATTTATTTATAAATAAAATGTTTATTTTTAGACTAATTATTATATTATTTATTTGGATTTTTATTTAACAAGAAATGTTATTCAATATCCAAAATCAATTATGAACAATCAAAAATCATTCCAAATGCAAATAAATAACAAACATTTAAAAGAAAATTAATTACAATAAATACCATTAATAAACTATCTG
This sequence comes from Zea mays, assembly GCF_902167145.1. Lineage (NCBI taxonomy): Eukaryota > Viridiplantae > Streptophyta > Magnoliopsida > Poales > Poaceae > Zea > Zea mays. Next base: position 27,597,178 of record NC_050098.1, on the reverse strand, counting down.
CTTTATTTTTGTTTTATGATTTTTGTAGTGTTACAAGCCGGTTGATGGAGTAGCAGGAGGTGTTAATCGCCTCAGCCCAAAACCGGTCCGGAGTCTTGTACTCATCAAGCATGGTCCTCGCCATGTCCAATAGAGTTCTATTCTTCCTCTCCACTACACCATTTTGTTGAGGTGTGTAAGGAGAAGAGAACTCATGCTTGATGCCCTCATCCTCAAGAAAACCTTCAATTTGAGAGTTCTTGAACTTCGTCCCATTGTCGCTTCTTATCTTTTTGATTCTTAATCCGAACTCATTTTGAGCCTGTCTCAAGAATCCCTTTAAGGTCTCTTGGGTCTGTGATTTTTCATGCAAAAAGAATACCCAAGTGAAGCAAGAATAATCATCCACAATTACAAGACAATACTTACTCCCGCCGATGCTTATGTAAGCGATCGGGCCGCATAAATACATGTGAAGTAGCTCAAGCGGCTTGTCGGTCGTCATGATGTTCTTGTGGGGATGGTGGGTACCAACTTGCTTTCCTGCTTGGCATGCGCTTACAAACCCTGTCTTTCTCAAAATGAACATTTGTTAGTCCCAAAATGTGTTCTCCTTTTATAAGCTTGTGAAGATTCTTCATTCCAATATGGGCTAGTCGGCGATGCCAGAGCCAACCCATATTAGTCTTAGCAATTAAGCAAGTATCGAGTTCAGCTCTATTAAAATCAACTAAGTATAGCTGACCCTCTAATACTCCCTTAAATGCTACCGAATCATCACTTCTTCTAAAGACAGTAACACCTAAATATGTAAAAAGGCAGTTGTAGCCCATTTTACATAATTGAGAAACAGAAAGCAAATTGTAATCTAAAGAATCTATAAGAAAAACATTGGAAATAGAATGGTCAGGTGATATGTAACACCACGGGCTTTAAGGAACAAAGCCAGGTGCATCTCATACATGCGCCAAGAAGACAACATATATAATAACAGAGTGTATAGAGATAAATGTCACAATAACATCAGAGTATTTATTGCATAGCGGAAGTCTTATTACAAAATAAAAGATAAATATAAAACGAACTAAGGATCGTCCTTGGCGCAAGTCAACTGGGGAAACGCCACCTAGATCAGATCAAACTCCTCGCTTTGTGGCTCCTCCTGAACCACCTGTTCTTCTCCTGTGGGGGGTGTGAGATAGCAAGGGTGAGCTCACACATGTTCATCGCTCAACAAGTTGTGGAGAATAATGTGGCATGAACTCACCAAAGGTGGGAGTTCATGTGATGTCTAAGGCTAATCAACAACAGGGGTTAAAGATGAGCATTGCTTTTAAGTAGTTGGTCAAAATTTTATTAGCAGTTACTAAATGTAAGTAAATACCAAACCTTAAATAAAGTAATAGAACAAAATTTAATAATAATCCCATGCAATGCAAATGACAGATTGAATTTAAGTTCCATAAATTAATCATCAGAGAGTCCTGAGCTGCTCATGACTGCGAGCACGACTAGTATACCAGTTTTACACTCTGCAGAGGTTGTACCCTATACCCACAAGTCGTGTATCCCATATCGCCAGGGTTAGCTAGACCCTTAGACACTACCGAGGTGAATGGCTAGGGATCCACTACGAGGCCTTTACAAAGTTCCACTAGCTTCCGAAAGCCCGCTACAGTTTATGGGAAGAGCACTTGCAAGAATCCCCCATCTGACCGCCATCGCAACAAAATCAAGCCGAGAACCTCCTTGCATGCAATCCCCTACTGCCCTTGCCCCTTTCGGGTAAGGTAGTCTTCCACTAGCTTTCCTAGTTAGTTGGCCGAGGGCGTCTCATTAAACCCTTGTGGTGGCACGTGTTTCTCAAGTTAAGCTCCATGTTCCACTTAACATTAATGATCTTGACATGAACATAAATAGAATAACAAAATAATTGGAACATGATATAATGAAATATTATCCCAAAACCATGTAAAGCAATAACAAAACTACCCATGTGATTCAGGGATAACAAGGTAAAGAGAGAAACAATCTAGGGTGACCTATCGGGTCCCATCAAAATTAAACCTATGCATGAACAAGTGATATTAAGGAACATTATTGGGTATAAAAGTGGTCAAGGGCATAACTTGCCTTCAATGAGCTCCTGCTCAGCTACTTCTATCTGCTACTCATCAGGATCCTCAGTCACGGGCTCTTCTACTCGCCACAATACAAACAAGCACAATGTATAGAGAAAATTAACATCACACCAAACATGTAAACAAAATTCATAAATATAATCTACACATTAAAATAAAATCCTAGGAACAAGAACTATAATTTTTGGAGTTATATATCTTAAGATATGAATTTCCAAAGATTTTATGTGCTTAAAATAGGATTAAGTGAGAATTTTTTTTTATTATTGTTTTCATGACAAAACAGAGACTCTAAGTGATAGAGAATAATGTTATAAAAATTTAGAAAGTGGAATGGCTCAATTTGGACCAAGTATGGATTTTCTATGATTTTTATGAGTTCAGGCACTAATTTATATATTAAAACTCCATTTAAAATTTAAATTCTCTGGTTTAATACTATTCTGGATTGGGCCTCAATTTCTGGAAAGTTCAGGGGAATCTAGGTAAAATCTCCAAGACACAGTGAATAATACCCCTGGATGGCGGGTTGTTTTCTGTAAATGATAAGGGTTCTTTAGCAAAATGGCCATGCCGAAGGGGTATGAAGCCATCACCGCCATTTGATTAGATTTGAACGGCACAGATTAAATCGCCAGGGTAACGAAACAGGATGCTCTATAGCTCCTTGGATCATAGATCAATGGCTCACATTAACTTGCGCACAGGTATGCATCATGGCCATCTATCAACAACTCAACGGTCCAGCTCGACCAAGACGAAGCGGTAGCCTAAGATCTAATCCGGCCCCTCTATTCCCAGATCAACGGCTAGCGTGCATCTTCCTCGCGACTAGCCCCGCGGTGGCGCAGCACCGCCCAGCGGCGCATCACACCGGCGAATACAGACTATGCGGCGCCAGGCTCCTACAGCTAAATGGTGCACGTTTAATCGATCTCCAGAGTATGGTGAATGCAATAGTGTAGGCCATACAGCCGATTATGCCGTGGAGTTCCCTGTCCTCGGTAGAAGGCGGACGACGGTGGCGATCCCTGCTCCAGCGAGCGATTCCCAGTACACCAGACTGCCCCCGGCACGAGCGAGCCACGAGCGTGCTTCTACAATCCTCTGTGGACCACCAGCCTGAGTTGCCCAAGACCGAATCGCACGGAAACTAGGGATGACGCACGACGGCGAGTCTGTGAGATAGGGCAAGGATTCTGGCTCTGGCAATGAGGGCCTGTGGAGAAGTCCGGGTCAGCAGGGGGGTTTCATCCTTTTATAGCGCCAGGGGAGGTCGATCCCGAGGTGCCCGCAACCACTCCCAGATTCCATGGCAAGACCCGAGCATCACGGAGTAACGCACCCGCGCTCAACAACCCCGGCCGGCGTGGAGAGCTGTTAGGGACGTTTCTGACCGAGCCGGCCCACTAGTCAGAGGCAAAGAACCCAAGCATGCACGCGGAAGACAGACAAGCGGGCCCGGCTGTCGGCGTAGGAAAAGAACGGCAAGCGCGCGCGAGAGCACGAGAGCCTGCCCCATGGGGCCCTGCCGTCAGCGCTCACGGAAGACCGAGTTGGGCCGCGCGGATGAATTCGGGATTTGGGCCAAGCTGAAGAACTTTGGGCCCAGGCGCAGCAATTCCTATTTTTTTCTAATTTTATTTTCCTTTCATTTCCCATTCAAGTTAGCTCCAAATTCAAATGTTTTGTGGCAAAATTTATCCACAGATTATATTATGTCATGACAAGCTCTAGCTTGGGCATATATATTTATATATATTATTTATATTTTTATTTCACATGATATTTGTTTGTTTCTCTTTCCTAAATTTTAGAATCTCTTTTAAGTTTTGAATTCCACTTTGGACTTTTTACTATATTCCTTGTCACAAAATGCACACACAAAAACAATATCCAGCATGATGCATAATTTAGTGGTATATATATATTTTTTTAATTGTCTTTAAAGATGGTGTTCACTTGTGATGATAAACATTGATAACACATATAGATATAAAGTACTATAATTTCTCTTTTTAGACATTTCTTACAAAGTGGGTATTACAAATCCTACCCCCTTAAAAAGAATCTCGTCCTCGAGATTTAGGAGGAACAAGGAAAAGATGGGGAAAATCTATGCGAAGCTCTTTTTCTCTTTCCCATGTTGCTTCATCCTCACCATGGTGACTCTATTGCACTTTGCACATCTTTATCACCTTATTTCTTGTAACTCGAGTCAAAGTATCAAGAATCTTGATAGGATACTCCGTGTAGGTCAAATCACCCTGAACACTGAGCTCTTCCATTGGTAACTGTTCCTCAGGGACACGGAGACACTTCTTAAGTTGAGACACGTGAAATACATTGTGCACATCAGATAGACTATCAGGTAGCTCGAGTTGATAGGCCATCTCTCCAACTCGCCTAAAAACTCTGAATGGTCCAATAAAGCGAGGGGACAATTTGCCCTTGACTTTAAATCTCCTCATTCCACGAAGTGGTGACACCTTGAGGTACACATGATCACCTTCCTCAAATTCCAATGGTCTTCTTCTATTATCAGCATAACTCTTTTACCTAGTCCGAGCTACCCTCAAGTTCTCCCTGATTATACGGACTTGTTCTTCTGCCTCTTGAATAAGTTCAGGTCCAAAGAACTGTCTTCCCCTAGTCTGTTCCTAATATAGAGGAGTCCTGCACTTCTTGCCATATAGAGCCTCGAACGGTGACATTTTCAGACTGGCCTGGTAACTATTATTATATGAGAACTCAGCATAAGGTAGACTCTTGTCCCAACTACTACCATGTTGAAGGGCACAAGCTCTCAACATGTCTTCCAATACTTGATTAGTCCTTTCAGTCTGTCCACCAGTCTGAGGATGGTAGGGTGAACTAAAATTCAACTTCGTATCCATATTCTCATGAAAACTTTTCCAAATTTTGGAGGTAAACTGTGATCCTCTATCCAAAACGATCTTCTTTGGTACTGCATGTAAACACACAATCTGAGCCATATATAACTCTGCCAGTTGAGAGCCTTGATAAGTAGTCTTGACAGGAATGAAGTGAGCCACTTTAGTCAATCTATCCACAATCACCCATATAACATCATATCCTTTCTGGGTGCGAGGAGATCCAGTAATAAAATCCATACCAATCTCTTCCCACTTCCACTCGGGTATCTTCAGTGGGTGCAATAGTCCAGCTGGCCTCTGGTGTTCAGCCTTAACTCTTTGACATACATCGCACATAGCCACATGTGCAGCCACATCTCTCTTCAATCCATACCATCAGTATTTCTGCTTCAAATCTTGATACATCTTAGTACTACCAGGATGAATAGAATAATCCGAGTCATGGGCCTCTTTCAAAATAGTCTCATGAAGGCTTTCAACATCAGGAACACATATCCTGTTCTTGAACCACACGGTGCCTTGCTCATCCTCCATAAATTTCGGACCTCGACCTTTAGTAATCAGATCCTTAATCTCTTGTATTTTAGCATCACCAATTTGTCCTTTGCGGATTTCTTGCCCCAAAGTAGGTTCCACATCAATAGTAACTCCTTTAGTGTGAGCAACTATCCCCAGGTTAAGTCTCCTGAAATCCTCAACAATCTCATCGGGTAGCTGGGCAACAACAACTGAATGAACATGCTCCTTTCGACTCAAGGCATCTGCAACCAAATTTGCCTTGCCCGGGTGATAGTGAATTTCCAAATCATAATCCTTAATAAGCTCCAACCAACGGCGTTGCCTAAGGTTGAGATCCTTCTAAGTGAATATATATTTCAAACTCTTATGATTCGTGTACACTTGACACTTGGTTCCCATAATATAATGTCTCCAAATCTTAAGCGCATGCACAACGGCTGCCAGTTCTAAGTCATGAGTGGGGTAGTTCAATTCATGTTTCCGCAACTGACGAGACACGTAGGCGATCACATGTCCTTCTTGCAAGAGCACACATCCCAAACCTTGGCCACATGCATCACAATAAATGTCAAATCCCTTCTGCAGATCTGGCATAACCAACACTGGTGGCAACATCAACCTCTTCTTTAATTGATCAGAACTATCTTGGCACTTCTCGTCCGACTTGAACTCTCTTCCCTTCTCCAGAAGTGAGGTCATAGGCTTGGCAATCTTAGAGAATCCTTCAATAAATCTCCGATAATATCCTGCTAGTCCCAAGAAACTCCGAACCTCAGTAACTGTAGTGGGTATGCTCCACGCCATAATCTCCTTGACCTTAGCAGGATCCACTGAAATCCCTCCATTAGAAATGATATGTCCAAGAAATGGCACCTCGCCAATCCAAAACTCGCATTTGCTATACTTGGCGTAGAGTTGATTATCTCGTCGCTTCTATAGCACCAATCTCAGATGTTCCTCATGATTACTATCACTCTTGGAATAAATAATAATATCGTCGATGAAAACCACGACGAATCTATCCAAACCATGAACACCTTATCCTTTAGATCCATAAAATAGGCTGGTGCATTGGTTAGTCCAAATGACATAACAGTGAACTCATATAAACCATATCGGGTCGAGAAATCCGTCTTGGGAATATCCGATGGCCTAATCTTCATTTGATGGTAACCCGATCGGAGATCAATTTTCGAGAATACCCTTGCACCTCTCATCTGATCAAATAAATCCTCAATACGGGGTAACAGATACTTGTTCTTCACAGTGCCATCATTAAGGGTCCTATAATCCACGCACATCCCTTGCGATCCATCTTTCTTCTATACAAATAGAACCGGCGCTCCACATGGTGAAGAATGCGAACAAATGTACCCAGCCTCTTGTAATTCTGTTAATTGCTTCTTAAGTTCCTTTAGTTCTTCTGTGGACATCCTGTATGGCTGTTTAGAAATAGGGGCAGTTCCAGGTAAGAGATCAATGACAAACTCAACTTCCCTATCTGGTGGCATCCCTGGTAATTCCTCTGGAAAGATATCCGGAAAATCTCTAACCACCCGGATGTTGACACCAACAAACTTCCCATCTACTAAGAATGCCGCTAGTCTAGTAGTGGTAGCTACTGCAATTCCAACTTCAAATCTTTCTCCTTTGGAACTGGTGAGTTCTACGGTTCCCTTAGCACGGTGTATATACTGCCTTTGCCTTTCTTAACCATGACATACCAAGGATCACGTCTATAGTGCTCTCTTCTAACACTATAGGGGTAGCCCATCTGGGTTAGAAATACAGGGTAAGAAAGGAAGAATTGTAGACAAGGCGAGTAATTACGAGAAATGTTACTGCAGGGGATTTATTAACTAAGTAGATTAGTGTGTCACCTACTAAAGATAATTCATTACCTTATGGTGGTACATGCTAAGATGCCCGTCTATATTATTGCAATCAATCAAAGAAGCAAATCAGGCATTGATCATCAGAACAATCAACCAACATTTTTAATAGAGAAAATAATTTTAATTTCGTCTTAGGTTCCCTATCTCTTAAGAATGTCATAAAGGTAGGATTCCAAGGTGTGAAATCCATCTTGTCTTAGAGTAGAAAAGATAAGAGTAATCAGAGTAGAATAGTAGAAGGTGAGACAGGATCAAGCTAAGTATAGAGAGAATAAGAGTAAGGTAAGTATAGAATGAATCAGAATAAGGTAAGTAGGTAAGGGTTTTGACCATTGCTATCTAGGTTTCGTCCTACAATCAACATTTCCTCTGATACCACTTCTGTAACACCCCGGGATTTAATGAACAAAGCCAGGTGCATCTCATACATGCGCCAAGAAGACAACATATATAATAACAGAGTGTATAGAGATAAATGTCACAATAACATCAGAGTATTTATTACATAGCGGAAGTCTTATTACAAAATAAAAGATAAATATAAAACGAACTAAGGATCGTCCTTGGCGCAAGTCAACTGGGGAAACGCCACCTAGATCAGATCAAACTCCTCGCTTTGTGGCTCCTCCTGAACCACCTGTTCTTCTCCTGTGGGGGGGGTGTGAGATAGCAAGGGTGAGCTCACACATGTTCATCGCTCAACAAGTTGTGGGAAATAATGTGGCATGAACTCACCAAAGGTGGGAGTTCATGTGATGTGTAAGGCTAATCAACAACAGGGGTTAAAGCTGAGAATTGCTTTTAAGTAGTTGGTCAAAATTTTATTAGCAGTTACTAAATGTAAGTAAATACCAAACCTTAAATAAAGTAATAGAACAAAATTTAATAATAATCCCATGCAATACAAATGACAGATTGAATTTAAGTTCCATAAATTAATCATTAGAGAGTCCTGAGCTGCCCATGACCGCGAGCACGGCTAGTATACCAGTTTTACACTCTGCAGAGGTTGTACCCTGTACCCACAAGTCGTGTATCCCATGTCGCCAGGGTTAGCTAGACCCTTCGACACTACCGAGGTGAATGGCTTGGGATCCACTACGAGGCCTTTACAAAGTTCCACTAGCTTCCGAAAACCCGCTACAGTTTATGGGAAGAGCACTTGCAAGAATCCCCCGTCTGACCGCCATCGCAGCAAAATCAACCCGAGAACCTCCTTGCATGCAATCCCCTACTGCCCTTGCCCCTTTCGGGTAAGGTAGTCTTCCACTAGCTTTCCTAGTTAGTTGGCCAAGGGCATCCCATTAAACCCTTGTGGTGGCACGTGTTTCTCAAGTTAAGCTCCATGTTCCAATTAACATTAATGATCTTGACATGAACATAAATAGAATAACAAAATAATTGGAACATGGATATAATGAAATATTATTCCAAAACCATGTAAAGCAATTGCAAAACTACCCATGTGATTCAGGGATAACAAGGTAAAGAGATAAACAATCTAGGGTGACCTATCGGGTCCCATCAAAATTAAACCTATGCATGAACAAGTGATATTAAAGAACATTATTGGGTATAAAAGTGGTCAAGGGCACAACTTGCCTTCAATGTGCTCCTGCTCAGCTACTTGCCTACTTCTATCTGCTGCTCACCAGTATCCTCAGTCACGAGCTCTTCTACTCGCCACAATACAAACAAGCACAATGTATAGATAAAATTAACATCACACCAAACATGTAAACAAAATTCATAAATATAATCTACACATTAAAATAAAATCCTAGGAACATGAATTATAATTTTTGGAGTTATAGATCTTAAGATATGAATTTCCAAAAGTTTTATGTGCTTAAAATAGGATTAAGTGAGAAATTATATTTATTACTATTTTCATGACAAAATAGAGACTCTAAGTGATAGAGAATAATATTATAAAAATTTAGAAAGTTGAATGGCTCAATTTGGACCAAGTATGGATTTTCTATGGTTTTTACAAGTTCTGGCACTAATTTATATATTAAAACTCCATTTAAAATTTAAATTCTCTGGTTTAATACTATTCTGGATTGGGCCTCAATTTCTGGAAAGTTCAGGGGTGTCTAGGTAAAATCTCCAAGACATAGTGAATAATACCCCTGGATGGCGGGTTGTTTTCTGTAAACGATAAGGGTTCTTTAGCAAAATGGCCAGGTTGAAGGGGTATGAAGCCATCATGGCCATTGGATTAGATTTGAACGGCACAAATTAAATCGCCAGGGTAACGAAACGGTTTGCTCTATAGCTCCTTGGATCACAGATTAATGGCTCACATTAACTTGCGCACAGGTATGCATCATGGCCATCTATCAACAACTCAACGGTCCAGCTCGACCAAGATGAAGCGGTAGCCTAAGATCTAATCCGACTAGCCCCGCGGCGGCGCAGCACGCCCAGCGGCGCATCACACCGGCGAATACCGACTATGCGGCGCCAGGCTCCTACAGCTAAATGGTGCGCGTTTAATCGATCTCCAGAGTATGGTTGTGACGGAACCTCCCAAGTAATTAGGCCCACCTACAGTTGTCCTTGTCCAACGGACCTCAGACACCCTGTAGATGTTCCTAAGTTACTTGACAAGCTCGGTATCTTTCCTTACCTTACCAGGAACGTTTCACCCGTCTTGCAGACATTACAGAACATCGGAGATAAAGAAATGCGGAAGCAATTACATAAACTTACATTTATTTCAAAAGTAAGCTTGAGTTATTTTATTACAGACCAGACTAAAAGTGAGTGCAGAGTAGTAATATTATACAAACCAAGGGAGGCACAAACTCCTCCCGATAGGTCATAAGCAAAAGATCCTAAGTGGAGGACCGAGTCCTCCCGCACTTCAGTCTTGTTTTTCCTCATTTGGTACCACCTTGGAGCAGAAGCAACAAAAATTTGTCGCTTCCTCACCTAAAAACAACAAAGGGATAAACCCTGAGTATGGAATTACTCAGCAAGTCTTACCCGACTAAGGAAAAGACTCTCAAGGGTATGCTGGATAAATAGGAGTCAAGGAGAGGCTTTTAGCAAGAATCAACTTATACTTTTGCAGAAGTAGCTTACTAAAGTGAGTCCTTACTTTCAATCTTTTAACGCCATATTAAGTATTAATAGACTCTATTTGCATCTAGTCTAATTTCACATCACATCAAGACAACATCATTTTTATCCATTGTGTTCACATCCTGACTTTAGGTTGCAGGGAAGTGACCAAGTCTTCATAACCGCGAAGGTACGGCGATCCGAATCGATTATACTCAGCTGAGGATCTCCAATCACACGACATATGTAGCACTTAACCCTTGCATATGTCAACCCGCCACCGGGGTTCTTAAGACCGGATCAGGTTCACGCAAACCGAGAGCACAGATACACCACCGTCCAGCCTCTTGCCACGGAGGGTACACGCTACTCTCGCCACCGCTCCACGCCCATTTCGTGTTATCTTATTCCGGCCTTAGTCTGCCCGAGGCAAGGCTTACCCATGGCGAGGCATGTGACCAGTTAAAGGGTCCTCGGTCAGCACGCCTACATACGCGTTAATCCTTAACCAACTTGGGTAGAACATCACCTGTTCCTAACCCAAGTCTCAATTTAAGTATTTCCATCCTTAGGATTGTGTCTGTTCCCTAGGATGAAAGAGCATCACGGGGAACTTTGCAGTAAGATCCCACTATTGCTCCAAATGAAAATATTCTTGCAGGTAGAAGCCCTCCTCTCCATGGTTAAATTGAGGACAACCTCTATCCACAAGATCTAAGCAAGGCTAAGCATTTTTGTAAATCATATTTTGATACTTCACAGAAGTATCTATAAAGGTATGGATATCAAGGAAAGCAATGCATCAAAGGGTTTCAAGTAACTCCTATGAACCTAATGCACATTTCACTAGACTTAAGTGTGCGAAAAGTATTTAAAACACAAGGAAAGGGGTTGCATGCACCGGGGCTTGCCTTCGTTCACAGGTGAATCAGGCTCAGATCCGCAGATATCAAAGTAAAAACAATTCCCGGCCTGAGACTCCGAAGGTGGTGGTGTCTCCTCTTCAGTTACTTCGATTTCTTCCTCACGTTCTAATCATAACCATACATATGTATAAGAATGGATGCCATGGGATGCTCATGAGGATGCAAAGATAATATAAATTTATTATCTATATCTTGAATACAACTTTCCTTCACGGAATTCCGGGAACTTAGGGTTTCCGGAGTCGGTAAAGGAGTTCATAGGGCAAGGGGGTGGTGTTTTGGGTTTGGTGATCAAACAAGGTCCAAAACAATTCAAACTCTACCCAAGGCTTCTAAATATTATGAGGAACTCATATAAAAATTTTGAGCATTTTTGGACTTACCAATTATTTTCTAAAAATCCATAACCAATACTTTTAACTACTTTAAATACCCTAAAATTTCTTATTTCCACTAAAAATCATAAAACTATTTTTACTAAATTCTAAGGAAAATAAGGAGCCTAGGAGAATTAGTTTCACAATTTTATCATTTTCTATAATTTTCTACATATTTCTAAAGTTCTTTTGAAAAAGAAAAGGGAAAAGGGTTGAACAGTGTTGGGCTGGTTTCAGCCCAGCGGCCCAGTCCAGAGAGGAAAGGCGCCCGCGCGTGCCCGCGCTGGCGACTTTGCACGAAGGCCCTCACGGTTTTGGCTAATGGAAGTTGGGTTCGGTTACTATGCTTATGAGTCACTGACAACTTGCACCGAGGTCCAAGAAATTCTATTTCTTTACACCGGCCGGTCCCCGATGGCGTTCACGCACAGCCGAGCGCCGGCGAGCTAGCAGACCGGCCGAACGGGGCCATGACCGGCGCTCCCGAGCGGTGGACACCAAATCGGAGCTAGCCCGAGCATTTCCCCTAACCTAATTGCACGAACGACCAACTACTGAGCTCTGGCCACGATGACCGAGAGCATTGCGGCTAGGTGGTCGCGTTCCCGGCGACCAGAGGATTCTTAATTCAATTGCATGCGTCGGTGAGTTTGAGGGAAGCTTAAGGATGCTAAAACGAGATTAGAGAGGGCGTGATCGGACCTGGGGAGGGCTGGCCGCGGCGAGCTGGAGTTCACGGTGTTCTTCAACTGATTTGGGGAAAGTTTAAAATTGGAGCTTGCTGGTGATTGACTGGGAGCAATACTGGGTGGCTTGGTGCTGGATGACCTAGCGGAGCTGGTGGAGGGCTCAATTTATAGGAAGAGCGAGCGGTGGCCGGGAATTTTAACGGCGACGCGCGGCGGTCGGAGATAAGGAAGAACCGTGGCGCAGTGGATTCGTGTCCACAGTCGTGGCGAGCTCACCGGTAATGATTTGACGGCTGTCAGGAGCCACGGCGACGCGGTGGAAAGCAAAGCCACGCGGCGCAAGGCCGGGAGGCGGCGGTCACCGGCGAAGCTATCCGCGCTAGCCGCAAAGCAGAAGAGGAAGACGACGGTGAGTCACCGGAGTGACGTCCAGCGCACGGCGGTGAAGATCTTTTACCTCGCAAGGTTATCCATTAGCTATGAGCGCGAATCCGGACGGCGGCAGCACGAATCACGGCGGAGGGAGCCGTCGGCGGTGAGGACAGCCGCGCTGGCGGTCTGATCCCTATTGAGCACTGTACCATGGCAGTCACCAATTCAGAGCGACTGACAGAGCACATTAGAGCATCATTTTCTCTGATTTTCAGATGGCAACACACCCAGTGATCTATAGCAAAGTTGTAGTGCTATAATCCATCTATATCTTTGCTATAATGTGTACTCACAAAAGGTCACTGGATCCCTATCCAAATCGAGCTCAAAGTTCATCTCAAAACACTGTCATTCTGTATTTCAGACTTCAGGCAGCCTGACAGTCCATCTTTAATTGGGGTTTTCTCCAAATTTCACATAAGACCATGGCTTGAATCCTTAAACAAAGTTGTTCTCCAATGATTGGTCTTCAACTTTGATGTGGTCACCTAACATGAATTCTCACTATTTTGAAAGCTACACAGCCCCAAAGTTGGGCCTACAACCCTGTTTTCAGACTTAGCATAGCACTCAAATGAGGTCCATTTTGCATTTAAGTCCAAAACTTAGGGTTTGGCTTTCAAGTCCACATATTTGTGAACCAAATGACTTAAAATACTTATTTGGCTTGGTTTTTGCACTTTAACCCAAAAGTGGGCTAATTTTGCACATAGGCCCCTAGGGTTTGGTTGTAGGGTTTTCCAGGGTTCCAATTAAGGTTTTTGGTATCCCAGGGTATAAATGTGATTCAAGATTATTTTTGGGGTCATTTTATGACTTTTACCCTAAAGATTTTAGGTTTTCTCAACTTGGGTTAAGTTTTACCCCATTAATCCTTATTTAGGGTAAAGCTTCCTATCCAGGGTCCTATTTGCAAAACATTAAAACAATACAACTTGTTTGAAATTTTTACCTAGTGAATGCACTCTAGGTGTGTCAAACATATGCAATGCCAATGCTTATGATGCCATGCTCATGTTTTAGTTATAGTAACACCAGGGGTGTTACAATGGTGAATGCAATAGTGTAGGCCATACTGCCGATTATGCTGTGGAGTTCCCTGTCCTCGGTAGAAGGCGGACGACGGTGGTGATCCCTGCTTCGGCGAGCGATTCCCGGTACACCAGACCGCCCCCGGCATGAGCGAGCCACGAGCGCGCTTCTACAATCCTCTGTGGACCACCATCCTGAGTTGCCCGAGACCGAATCGCACGAAAACTAGGGATGGCGCACGGCGGCGAGTCTGCGAGACGGGGCAAGGATTCTGGCTCTGGCGATAAGGGCCTGTGGAGAAGTCCGGGTCAGCAGGGGGGTTTGATCCTTTTATAGCGCCATGGGAGGTCGATCCCGAGGTGCCCGCAACCAGTCCCGGATTCCATGGCAAGACCCGAGCATCACGGAATAACACGCCCGCGCTCAACAACCCCGGCCGGCGCGGAGAGCTGTTAGGGACGATTCTGACCGAGCCGGCCCACCGGTCAGAGGCAAAGAACTCGAGCGCGCGCGCGGAAAACAGACAAGAGGGCTCGGCTGTTGGCGTAGGAAAAGAACGGCAAGCGCGCGCGAGAGCACGAGAGCCTGCCCCGTGGGGCCATGCCGTCAGTGCGCGCGGAAGACCGAGTTGGGCCGCGCGGATGAATTTGGGATTTGGGCCAAGCTGAAGAACTTTGGGCCCAGGCGCAGCAGTTCCTGTTTTTTTCTAATTTTATTTTCCTTTCATTTCCCATTCAAGTTAGCTCCAAATTCAAATTCAAATGTTTTGTGGCAAATTTTATCCACAGATTATATTATGTCATGACAAGCTCTAGCTTGGGCATATATATTTATATATATTATTTATATTTTTATTTCACATGATATTTGTTTGTTTCTCTTTCCTAAATTTTAGAATCTTTCTTAAGTTTTGAATTCCACTTTGGACTTTTTACTATATTCCTTGTCACAAAATGCACACACAAAAACAATATCCAGCATGATGCATAATTTAGTGGTATATATATTTTTATTAATTGTCTTTAAAGATGTTGTTCACCTGTGATGATAAACATTGATAACACATATAGATATAAAGTACTATAATTTCTCTTTTTAGACTTTTCTTACAAAGTGGGTATTACATGATATAGCAATTTTACCAAGTCCTTTGACCAAACCTTAATTTTCATCCCCGAATGTGATAGCTCTTTGGGGATCTTCGTTTTTCTCGTATGAGGAGAATATCCTTTTCTCCCCGGTCATGTGGTTTGTGCATCCGCTATCAATAATCCAACTTGAGCCCCCGGATGCATAAACCTGCAAAACAATTTAGGCTTTGTTCTTAGGTACCCAAACGGTCTTGGGTCCTTTCACATTAGAAATAAGCACCTTGGGTACCCAAACACAAGTCTTTGATCCCTTGAGTTTGCCCACAATATATTTGGCAACTACTTTGCCTGATTTGTTAGTAAGCACATAAGAAGCATCAAAAGTCTTAAATGAAATATTAGGTTCATTTGATGTAGTAGGAGTTTTCTTTTTAAGCATTTTAACGTGAGTAGAATGCCTAGAGCTAGATGCCTCATTCTTATACATAAAAGCATGGTGAGAAACAGAATTAGATTTCTTAGCATGAATTCTCCTAATTTTGTGTTCGGGATAACCAGCAGGATATAAAATATAGCCCTCATTATCCTGAACCATGGGAGCCTTACACTTAACAAAATTAGACAATCTTTTAGGAGCATTAGTTTTAACATTGCTTTCCTGTTGGAAACCAATGCCATCTTTAATGCCAAGGCGTCTCCCATTATTGAGCATGCTTCTAGCAAATTTAAAATTTTCATTTTCTATCTCATGCTCATTAATTTTACTAGTTAATTGAGCTATATGATCATTTTGTTGTTTAATTAAAGCAAGGTGATCATGAATAGCATCAATATTAACATATCTACATTTAGTACAAATAGTAACATGATCAACGGTTGATGTAGAGGGTTTGCAAGATTTTAATTCTTCTATCTTAGTATGTAATATGGCATTCTCGCTTCTAAGACCGGAAATAGAGTCATTGCAAACATTTAAGTCTCTAGTCTTGGAGATTAAACTAGCATTCTCAGTTTTAAGGCTAGAAATTGATTCATTTAATTTATCAATCTTAGCAATTAAACTAGCATTTTCATTTCTAAGATTGGCAATTGAATCATGGCAAACATTTGATTTTTCAACCTTAGCAATTAAACTAACATTCTCAGTTCTAAGGTTGGAAATAGTGTCATGGCAAATTCTAAGCTCCTTAGTCAAATTTTCATATTTTTCAACTTCCTGAGCATAAGCATTTTTAACTTTAACATGCTTTTTGTTTTCCTTAATAAGGAATTCCTCTTGGCTATCCAAGAGTTCATCCTTCTCATGAATAGCACCTATCAATTCATTCAATTTTTCTTTCTGTTGCATGTTAAGGTTGGCAAAAAGGGTAAGCAAATTATCCTCATCTTTACTAGAGCTACCCTCATCACTAGATGTTGTATATTTGGTAGAGGCTCTAGATTTTACCTTCTTCCTTTTGCCGTCCTTTGCCATGAGGCACTTATGGCCAATGTTGGGGAAGAGGAGACCTTTGTTGACGGCGATGTTGGCGGCATCCTCGTCGGAGGAGGAGTCGGTGGAGCTCACATCGGAGTCCCACTCTCGACAGACATGGGCATCACCGCCCTTCTTCTTGTAGTATTTCTTTTTCTCCTTCCTCCCCTTCTTGTCGTTGTCCCTGTCACTATCGCTAGACATGGGGCATTAAGCGATAAAATGACCGGGCTTACCACACTTGTAGCACACCCTCTTGAAGCGGGGTTTGTAATCCTTCCCCCACCTTTGCTTGAGGATTTGGCGAAAGCTCTTGATGATGAGCGCCATCTCCTCATTGTCGAGCTTGGAGGCGTCGATGGGGAGTCTACTTGATGTAGACTCTTCTTTCTTCTCCTCTGTCACTTTGAATGCGACGGGTTGCACCTCAAGTGTGGAGGTGCCGCCTTGCTCCAAGTTGATGATTTGTTTGGAGCCTTTGATCATCAATTCAAAGCTCACAAACTTCCCTATTACCTCCTCGGGAGACATTAGCTTATATCTAGGATCACCACGTATTAGTTGAACTTGAGTAGGATTATGAAATACGAGTGATCTAAGAATAACCTTGACCATTTCATGGTCATCCTATTTTGTGCTCCCAAGGTTGCGCACTTGGTTCACCATGGTCTTTAGTCGGTTGTACATGGCTTGCGGCTCTTCCCCATGGTTGAGGACGAATCAACCGAGCTCTCCCTCGATCGTTTCCCTTTTGGTGATCTTGGTCACCTCGTCCCCTTCGTGTGCGGTCTTGAGGACGTCCCAAATTTCTTTGGTGGTCTCTAACCCATGCAGTTTGTTATACTCCTCTCGACTTAAAGAGGCGAGGAGTATAGTAGATGCTTGGGAGTTAAAGTGCCGTATTTGGGCGACTTTGTCCGAGTCATAGTCTTTATCCCCCACCTGTGGAACCTGCGCTCCATACTCAACAACATCCCATATGCTTTCATGGAGCGAGGTTAGATGACCTTTCATTTTAACACTCCACATAGAATAATCTTCACCATCAAAAACTGGTGGTTTGCCTAATGGAACAGAAAGTAAAGGAGCGCATTTAGAAATGCAGGGATAGCGTAAGGGGATCTTACTAAACTTCTTGCGCTCATGGCGCTTAGAAGTGATGGACGCGGCGTCGGATCCGGAGGTGGAGGGCAACGAAGAATCAGTCTCGTTGTAGACCACTTTCTTCATCTTCTTCTTCTTGTGGCCACTCCGATGCGACTTAACGAGGGGAGGTGATTCCTCCCTTCCTTTGGTGCTGGACTCCCTTGATGGAGCCTTCCCGTGGCTTGTGGTCGTTTCCATCTCCCTCTTGGCGGATCCTCCTGACATCACTTAGAGTGGTTAGACTCTAATGAAGTACCGGGCTCTGATACCAATTGAAAGTCGCCTAGAGGGGGGTGGATAGGCGAAAACTAAAATTTACAACTTAAAACACACTACAAGCCGGGGTTAGCGTTAGAATAAAATATGAGTCCGGGAGAGAGAGGAAAAAAATCAACCAAGAAAATAAAGCGGATGACACGGTGATTTGTTTTACCGAGGTTCGGTTCTAAAGAACCTAGTCCCCGTTGAGGTAGTCACAAAGACCGGGACTTTTCAACCCTTTCCCTCTCTCAAACGGTCACCTAGACCGAGTGAGGCTTCTTAATCTCACGGGTCACTTAGACCCTGCAAGGACCACCACACGATTGGTGTCTCTTGCCTTGCTTACAAAGCTTGAGAGTAAGAAGTGAGAAAGAAAAGAAACCCAACCAAGCAAACAAGAGAAACAAAGAAACACAAATGATCCTCTCACAAGTCCTAATGCTCTAGAGTTGAATTGGGGACTTTGAGCGGACCGATCACTTGAATTGTGTCTTTGGAGTGGAGTCTATTGCTCTTGTATTGAATGCAATGTGTTGAATGCTTGGATGGTTAGAGTGGAGGTGGTTGGGGGGTATTTATAGCCCTCAATCACCAAAACAACCATTGGGGGTGGTTGTTGTCGATGGGCGCACCAGACAGTCCGGTGTGCCAGTCACGTCACCCAACCGTTAGGGTTCGGGCGGTTTCGACCGTTGGAGCTTTGTCTTCTAGTGGCACCGGACAGTCCGGTGCCGCACCGGACAGGCACTGTTCACTGTCTGGTGCGCCTCTAGCGACTGCTTTGACTTCTGACGCGTACTGTAGCGCTGTTAGGGCACTGTGCAGTCGACCGTTGCGCTGGAGAGCCGTTGCTCCGCTTGGTGCACCGGACAGTCCGATGGCACACCAGACAGTCCGGTGAATTATAGCGGAGTGGCGCTGGAGAAACCCGAAGGTGGCAAGTTCGCAGCTGTACGGTCCTGGTGCACCGGACACTATCCGGTGGCACATCGGACAGTCCATTGCGCCAGACCAGGGCACACTTGGGTTTCTTTGCTCCTTTCTTTTTTAACCCTAACTTGATCTTTTATTGGTTTGTGTTGAACCTTTATGCACCTGTGGAATATAATCTAGAGCAAACTAGTTAGTTTAATTATTTGTGTTGGGCATTCAACCACCAAAATTATTTATAGGAAAAGGTTAAACCCTATTTTCCTTTCACAAGGCTCTGTATGTATTGGAACATCTCTGCCATCCTCTGCTGATCTGCCAGGCGAGGCGCCCGCTCCGCCTGCTCCGCCATCATCCTCGCCTCCATCTCTTGACGTTCCCTCTTCTCTTCTTCTAGCTGGGTCTGTATCCAGCCTCTGCCCGCTCCACCTCCCGCTCTGCTTCTTACAGCTCGTGCTGGCCACCACATCCGCCCTAGCCTCGTATCCAGCCTCGCATCTATAGAAATCCTACATACAAAAACGATGTATCCATACATTATTTCAAGAATGTGCAATGAATGTGACATATTTTACATTATACTAAGACTTATCCACAGCTCTTGCTTCACCCTCTCCGCCTTGTTATTGAAATCTCGGTCGTCCCGGTCTACTGCATCGGGGGCGATGGCGTAGTGGTCGAAGGTGTAGGCTGGACCCGTCACTCCAGCGTACTCAACCAGTCTAGGGAAGTGTTCCCTGCACAGCAGGCCGAGGATACCATTAGGGTTGCGACGATGACCCCCAACATTCTCCACAATCGTCCAAGACCTGTCCAAGTGATAAATAAAAAGTATTAGTTTATATTATGATTTTGAACACATAATATGAACAATAATGAAGAACATAAAGTTACATGCCTCTCCCCATCTGGCCGAATCAGTGACCGCCTGTCCCAAAGTATGGGACGCTGAGGGAGATGCTCCTCGAACCTGAGGCGGGGGACCTCGCAGGTAGACGCTCCTCGAACCTGAGGTGGCCTGCTAAGCTTCATCGTCGTCCTGCTGCTGGTCGTCGTCGTCCTGCTACGCCGCTTGCTGCTGGACAAGGTCGTCTTGCTGCGCCGCCTGCTGTGCCTCGTCCTGCTCTGCCTCGTTCGCCGTCCTGCTCCTCCTCCCCCTCAGCCAACCGCCCACCATATTTGTCCAACAACCTGCAATTAAGAGTAAACAAATAATCACATATAAAAAGATGTATTTAAAACATGTGCGAAATAAAAAGTCATATAGCATTACATTGATTAAAAATAATCTTCATATGTGTCGGGGTTAGCCGGATCATAACTCTCATAGTCACTATCAACCATTTCATAGTCAACACCATCTGAAGGCGCAAGTTCGTCATTAATGTCATTGCCTTCAAGGATTACTAAGTCATTCTCATTTTGCACCTCATCATCCTTCTCATCAACAACCATTTCAATATGTACGTCCATTCTGATAGCTTTGGTTAAGTCTATCTCAAATCGCCCTTCTAGCCCATCTTCTTGGAAGAACTCTCCATCATATGTGTCCGGGTCTAAGTTATAATCTTCATCGTTAGGAACAGGTAATCTCCCGTGCGGCAATACCTTATACACAACATCCCAACCCTTAAGATGTTCTTTCGTTTGGCACGCATATGAGAGATAATACACTTGTGTGGCCTATTGGGCCACGATATAGACATCGTCTCCTGGTAAGGTGGAATCTTGTCGAATTTTGAGTATCCCAAGATTAGAATGTGTTCGTCTCATCACTTGAGGGTCAAACCAATGACATTTGAATATCACTGGAGCAAGAGGTTTGGAACCATAAAAATTGAGTTCATATATTTCTTTGATTCGTCCAAAATAATCGACATCGTCAAGGCCGGGCGTAAAGACTCCAGAACATGTTGTTTTTCGATTGGGCCGACTTTGGTCGTAGTTTGTTGTGCGAAAACGGTATCCATTGACGTCATACCCAGAATATTTCTTGACCCTATAAGCAAAGCCGTTGGCTACTTGTCTCAACTCAGCACTCATAGACGGATCTCTTTGGCCCTGCAGGTATTCGCAAGTTAAAAGACACTAAATTGAGTTCATAGACGATCTCTTTGACAAACTAAGCACATACCTTACGTTTGAACTAGGAAATGAAATCAGGCAATCCATTTCTCGTACCCTTTCTAAGAAGAGTATCATATTCCTATGGAGTTGGGTCTGTTGATCGACGCTAGAATTCATGAAGAAATTGTTCCATGTATGGCGTCACCTCTTCAAGGTTGGTCAATACATATAGCATGATATGTCGCCACTCTTCATGTGTCAGGGTCTTGGTGGTCGAGCCACTTGCGATTCTGAGTTGGTCTCGAAATATGGTGAGGTTCGATTTATTGCCGCCATCATTGTAACGAGGGGGTGGATTATGCACGCTCGGCAGTTTGTCACCATAGTAAGTTGTTGTGAAGTTTGACACCTCCTCTAGAATGTATGCCTCTGCAATGGAAGCCTCGATTTTGCATTTATTTCTACATTTCTTTCGATAGTGTTAAGACATCTCTTGATTGGATAGCACCAATGTCCCTGCACGACCCCCCCATTTGTGCCTCATAGAGGAGATGAAGAATCAAATGCTGCATTGGATTGAAGAAGCCGGGTGGAAATATCTTCTCAAGCTTACACAGTAACACGAGTGTCAATCTTTTCAAGTCTGCAACCACGGCCCGAGATAACTCTTTTGCACAAAGCTGACGGAAGAAATAGCTCAACTCTAAAAGCGCTAGCCAGACATGCTCAGGGACATAGCCTCGAACCATCGCAGGAAGAATCCGTTCAATCCATATGTGGAAGTCATGACTCTTCATCCCTAAGACTCGCAGAGTAGATAAGTTCACCCCCTACTTAGGTTAGCAGCATAACCATCAGGGAACATCAACATCTTGATCCACTGAAGTACTTCCTTCCTCTGGGCCCTGCTTAGGACAAAATCGGCCTTAGGCCTTCTCCATGTCTTTCCACCACTTGGCGGCTTCATCTCTTGGTTTGGTCTATCACATAACGCTGCCAGATCCACTCTTGCCTTTACGTTATCCTTTGACTTATCAGGAATGTCCATAATTGTTACCCAAAGTCCCTCGGCAACATTCTTTTTAGTGTGCATCACGTCAATGTTGTGTGGAAGGAGCAGGTCGTCATAATAGGGGAGCCGAGTCAAGCCCAACTTATGTCTCCACATACGCTGCTCACCATATCACACAAAACCACCTTCTGTATTGGCCACGAGCCCATCTATTTGTTGACGAATTTCGGCACCAGTCATCGTTGCAGGTGGGCGGTCTGTCACTACGACACCTTTCGTAAAGTTCTTGATGTCTAGGCGGAATGGATGGTCAGGAGGGAGAAATTGTCGATGTTTATTGAAGGACGAATATTTGCCACCCTTTTCAACCAAATGAACCTAAGAGCTTCCTTGCAAACTGGGCATGGGAACTTACCGTGAATACACCAGGCGCAGAATAGCTCATACGCCGGTAAGTCATGCATGGAGTACTAGTACCAAACATGCATTTTGAAGTTTGTCCTCATAGCTCGGTCATACGTGCATACCCCTTCCTCCCAAGCACGTACCAATTTATCGATCAAAGGCTCCATGTACACATCCATTTTATTCCCTACGTGTCCGGGAATTATCAACGACACGAATATATTCTGCCTTTGAAAGCACACACCGGGGGGAGATTGATTGGGATAACAGACACATGCCAACATGTGTACGGGGCAGCGCTCATTCCATAGGGATTGAACCCATCTGTGGCCAGCGCAACACGTACATTACGCGCCTCTTCGGCTTTCTCACGGTGAATGGCATCAAAGTGTTTCCATGCTTCACCATCGGATGCGTGCACCATCTTGTCAGGATTGTATCGTTTTCCATTTTTGTGCCATGCCATCTGTTTTGCGGATTCCTCGGTCATGTATAAACGCTGGATCCTCGGTATGAACGAAAGGTGTCGTAGGATTGTCAAGGGGATGTCGAGCTGCCTCTTCTGTCCATCACCAGAGTCTACCTCCATAAACCTAGACGGTTTACACTTTGGACAGTACTTTGCCTTCGCATATTCTTTCCTAAATAGCACGCAACCCTTCAGACAAGCATGTATCTACTCATACGTCATCTTGAGTGCACGAAGGAGTTTCTGTGCCTCGTACAAGTTCTTTGGCAGAACGTGATCCTCCGGAAGCAGGCTCCCAATAACTGTCAACAAGCCATCGAATGCGTCTCGACTCATGTTGTACTGCGACTTGAACGCCATTACATGCCTAATGGCATCCAGTTGAGAAACCTATGTCTGGCCATGAAGGGGCTTCTGTGCCGCGGCAAACATGTCGTAGAACGCCTTTGCAGTCGGCTCTGGCTCGTCATCCGTACATCCTCCGGTGTAATGTGCCTCGTGATAGTCGTTCAACATATCCGCTACCCCCGCATCCGCATCATAATGCTTGACGCGTTGTCTCAGCACCTCCTCTCTCGTATGATGCACTTCACCATGAAAGATCCACCGAGTATAACCCGGCGTAAATCCATTCTTCCAAATATGTTCTACCATGGACTTTTTTATTTTTTTTCGGTTGGCACATTTGCTGCATGGGCCTGGGACTAGACTCGCTCCTTTAGCAGCTTCGTCATATGCTCATTCCACGAAATCATCGGTCTTTCTAATCCATTCAGGGGTGACATCATTTCTTCCTACATGGCCCGTGTACATCCACTCACGGTCCTCCATTCTCTAACATATATAAAGAAGCCTGTCAACAAAATATTTTGGCAGCACCTCCCCTGCGTGAGGAGGTTTTCAAAGCCTGCAAATAAAGTAACAAAACGATGGCTGACACATGCAGATATACATCAACGACACGATGGCGGCCAATCATGAATATATATTCAATCCATGAGAGATAGCACCACAAGACTACATAACTACATGCAAAATACATTTTTATTATATATACTACTTGGAAACTATAAAATCATTTATAGTATATATACTACATTTATATAACTACATGTACACCAACTACATACTTAAATATTTCGATACCATATACACTACATGGATATTAAATTTTCAATAGCATGTAATTTCGTATAAATCAACCATTTGAATATACTAAAAATGTATACCTTTTAGCGGAAATAGCCGAGGAGACGAGTTTGGCGGCCGGGCGGAGATCGGGACGGCCCGGTAGCGGCTGCCGAGGCGACGTGGTTGGCGGGCCGGTTGAAAGGGAAATGTGCCCTTGGGCCATTTCTAAGTATTTTGGTGATTTAGTGTCCAACACAAGTGCCTAAGTGTAAAAGGTGGACAAAGTACAAATCAAGGATAAAGGTATGTTTCTCAGACCTAGTACATTGTTTTATGGACTAATGTATTGTGTCTAAGTGCTGGAAACAGGAAAAATCCAATTGTAAATGTCTTGGCTCGAGCAGCCAAGACTCTGCTGAGTCTGGGAGCACCGGACTGTCCGGTGGTGCACCGGACAGTGTCCGGTGCGCCAGGATGGCTCGAGCGAAGTGGCCGCTCTCGGGAATTCACCGGCGACGTACGGCTATAATTCACCGGACTGTCCGGTGAGCCAACGGTCGACCGGGCCAACGGTCGGCCGCGCGATCTGCGCGGGACACGTGGCCGAGCCAACGGCTAGAAGAGGGCACCGGACTGTCCGGTGTGCACCGGACATGTCCGGTGCGCCAACGGCTCTCAGGCTGTCAACGGTCGACTGCGCCATTTTTGGAAGGAAATCGGGCACCGGACAGTGTCCGGTGTGCACCGGACTGTCCGGTGCGCCAGTCGACAGAAGGCAAGATCAGCCTTCCTAGATTGCTCTCAACGGCTCCTAGCTGCCTTGGGGCTATAAAAGGGACCCCTAGGCGCATGGAGGATGACACCAAGCATTCCTACAACATTCCTAAGCACCAAGACATCGATTTCGCGCATTCTTTTCATTGTGATAGCATATAGAGCTCTAGTGGAGTTGTGAACTCATTGAGTTGTGTTGCGAGCTCTTGTTGCGACTTGTGTGCGTGTTGACACTCTGGTTCTTGTGTCTTGTGTGTGTTGCTAATCCCTCCCTTGCTCCGTGTTCTTTGTGAATTTCAAGTGTAAGGGCGAGAGGCTCCAAGTTGTGGAGATTCCTCGCAAACGGGATTGAGAAAAAGCAAGCAAAACACCGTGGTATTCAAGTGGGTCTTTGGACCGCTTGAGAGGGGTTGATTGCAACCCTCGTCCGTTGGGACGCCACAACGTGGAGTAGGCAAGCGTTGGTCTTGGCCGAACCACGGGATAACCACCGTGCCATCTCTGTGATTGATCCTTATTGGTTATTGTGTTTTGTTGAGGATTCCTATCTAGCCACTTGGCAATTATTGTGCTAACGATTAACCAAGTTTTGTGGCTTAAGTTTTCAAGTTTCACAGGATCACCTATTCACCCCCCCTCTAGGTGCTCTCAATTGGTATCGGAGCCGTTCTCTTCACAAAGGGACTAACCGCCCGAAGAGATGGAT
This sequence comes from Zea mays, assembly GCF_902167145.1. Classification (NCBI taxonomy): domain Eukaryota; kingdom Viridiplantae; phylum Streptophyta; class Magnoliopsida; order Poales; family Poaceae; genus Zea; species Zea mays. The sequence continues at coordinate 27,571,753 of NC_050098.1, read as the reverse complement.
CCTAAGGGGAAGGGTATCGTGATCAACGATAAAGAGAAGGAGTCTTTCGTCAACGAGCCAAAGGATGACAAGCCTACCGACTCGGGCTCGGGTCATAGACGAAAAGATGGGAAGAAGAAGAAGACAAGGTGCATTAAGGAGATCGTCTACTACGACGACAGTGATGAGTCCACTTCTTCCCACAAGGACAACGATGACAACGACTACGACAAACGAAAGACGGTTAACTCGAACTTTTCTTTCGATTATTCGCGTATTCCTCAAAGTGCAAATGCTCATTTATTATCTATTCCACTTGGTAAACCTCCTCATTTTGATGGAGAGGACTACGGATTTTGGAGTCACAAAATGCGTAGTCACTTGTTCTCTCTCCATCCTAGTATATGGGAGATTGTAGAGAGTGGAATGCACTTTGATAGTTCGGATAGTCCCATGTTCATTAATGAGCAAATTCATAAGAATGCACAAGCTACTACTGTTCTTCTAGCTTCATTGTGCAGGGATGAATACCACAAAGTGAGCGGCTTGGATAACGCCAAGCAGATCTGGGACACCCTCAAGATTTCTCATGAGGGGAACGACGTCACCTTGCTCACCAAGATGGAGTTGGTGGAGGGCGAGCTTGGACGGTTCGCGATGATAAGGGGCGAGGAGCCGACACAAACATACAACCGGCTCAAGACCCTTATCAACAAAATAAGGAGCTACGGAAGCACGCGATGGACGGACCACGACGTCGTCCGGCTGATGCTAAGGTCCTTTACCGTTCTTGATCCTCATTTGGTAAATAATATTCGTGAGAATCCCAGGTACACCAAAATGTCGCCCGAAGAAGTCCTTGGAAAATTCGTTAGCGGGCGGATGATGATCAAGGAGGCGAGGTACGTGGACGACGCCTTGAATGGTCCGATCAACGAACCACAACCCCTTGCTCTCAAGGCAACAAGAAGCAAGGAGGCGCTACCTAGTAAGGTGGCACAAATTGAGGCAGCCGGACTTAATGATGAAGAGATGGCCCTCATCATCAAAAGATTCAAGACAGCACTTAAAGGTCGCAAGGGACAGCCAAGCAAGACCAAAGCCAAGGGGAAGCGCTCATGCTTCAAATGCTGTAAGCTTGGTCATTTTATTGCTAACTGTCCCGACAATGATAGTGATCAGGATCAAGGGATCAAGAGGGAGAAAATGAAGAACTATAAGAAGGCAAAGGGCGAGGCACATCTTGGCAAGGAGTGGGATTCGGATTGCTCTTCGTCCGACTCCGACAATGAAGGACTCGCCGCCACCGCCTTCAACAAGTCATCCCTCTTCCCCAACGAGCGTCACACATGCCTTATGGCAAGGGAGAAGAAGGTATGTACTCGAAACTCTACTTATGATTCTTCAAGTGAGGATGAATCTAGTGATGAAGATGAAATAGATTACTCTAGCTTGTTCAAGGGATTGGATAGAAATAAAATTGATAAAATCAATGAATTGATTGATGCCTTGAATGAAAAGGATAGGCTTTTAGAAAAGCAAGAGGATTTGTTATATGATGAACATGATAAATTTGTAGAGGCACAAAAATCCTATGCTTTAGAAGTTAAAAGAAATGAAATGCTTTCTTATGAACTATCTACTTGTCATGAAACCATTTCTACTTTACAAGGTGTTAACAATGATTTAAATGCTAAATTAGAAGTAGCAAATAAATCTAATTCTTGTGTAGAACATGTTATAATTTGTACTAGGTGTAAGGATTTTGATATTGATGCTTGTAGTAAACACCTAGTTGCAATTTCTAGATTAAATGATGAAGTAGCTAGTCTTAATGACCAACTTAAGACTAGCAAAAGTGATTTTGATAAGCTAAAATTTGCAAGGGATGCCTACACAATTGGTAGACACCCCTCAATTAAGGATGGACTTGGCTTCAAGAGGGAAGCCAAGGACTTAACAAGCCATAAGGCTCCCATCTCCACCAAGGAGAAAGGGAAGGCTCCTATGGCTATTAGTGCTAAAAAGAACCATGCTTTTATGTATCATGACAAGAGACAATATAGAAATGCTTATAGGAGTTATAATGCATATGATGCTTTTGATTCTCATGCCATATATGTTTGCTTCTAGTTCTTCCTATGTGCATGATAGAAATGTTGGTAGGAAAAATGTTGTTCATAATATGCCTAGGAGAAATGTTGCTAATGTTCCTAGGAAAGTTAATGAACCATCTACAATATATCATGCTTTAAATGCTTCCTTTGCTATTTGTAGAAAGGATAGGAAGATAGTTGCTAGGAAATTAGGGGCAAAATGCAAGGGTGATAAAACTTGCATTTGGGTCCCTAAGACAATTGTGACTAACCTTGTAGGACCCAACAAGAGTTGGGTACCTAAGACCCAAGCCTAAATTTGCCTTGCAGGTTTATGCATCCGAGGGTTCAAGCTGGATTATCGACAGCGGATGCACAAACCATATGACGGGGGAGAAGAAGATGTTCACCTCCTACGTCAAGAATAAGGATTCCCAAGATTCAATCATATTCGGTGATGGGAACCAAGGCAAGGTGAAAGGCTTAGGCAAGATTGCAATATCAAATGAACACTCTATCTCTAATGTGTTTTTAGTTGAGTCTCTTGGATATAATTTACTATCTGTTAGTCAATTATGTAATATGGGATATAATTGCCAATTTACAAATGTAGATGTTTCTGTCTTTAGAAGACGTGATGGTTCACTAGCTTTTAAGGGTGTATTAGACGGCAAACTTTATTTAGTTGATTTTGCAAAAGAGGGGGCCGGTCTAGATGCATGCTTAATGGTTAAGACTTGCATGGGCTGGTTGTGGCATCGCCGCTTAGCACATGTGGGGATGAAGAACCTCCACAAGCTTCTAAAGGGAGAACACGTGATAGGTCTAACCAATGTACATTTCGAAAAAGATAGACCTTGTGCAGCTTGTCAAGCAGGTAAACAGGTGGGAGGAGCTCATCACAGCAAGAATGTGATGACCACTTCAAGACCTCTGGAGCTGATGCATATGGACCTCTTCGGACCCGTCGCCTATCTAAGCATAGGAGGAAGTAAGTATGGTCTAGTTATTGTTGATGACTTTTCTCGCTTCACTTGGGTGTTCTTTTTGCAGGATAAGTCTGAAACCCAAGGGACCCTCAAGCGCTTCCTCAGGAGAGCTCAAAATGAGTTTGAGCTCAAGGTGAAGAAGATAAGGAGCGACAACGGGTCCGAATTCAAGAATCTTCAAGTGGAGGAGTTCCTTGAGGAGGAGGGGATCAAGCACGAGTTCTCCGCTCCCTACACACCTCAGCAAAATGGTGTGGTAGAGAGGAAGAACAAGACGCTCATTGATATGGCGAGGACTATGCTTGGAGAGTTCAAGACCCCCGAGCGTTTTTGGTCGGAAGCCGTGAACACGGCTTGCCACGCCATCAACAGGGTCTACCTTCACCGCCTCCTCAAGAAGACGTCGTATGAGCTGCTAACCGGTAACAAACCCAATGTATCGTACTTTCGTGTTTTTGGGAGTAAATGCTACATTCTAGTGAAGAAGGGTAGGAATTCCAAATTTGCTCCCAAAGCTGTAGAAGGGTTTTTATTAGGTTATGATTCAAATACAAAGGCATATAGGGTCTTCAACAAATCATCGGGTTTGGTTGAAGTCTCTAGCGACGTTGTATTTGATGAAACTAATGGCTCTCCAAGAGAGCAAGTTGTTGATCTTGATGATGTAGATGAAGAAGATGTTCCAACGGCCGCGATACGCACCATGGCGATTGGAGATGTGCGGCCTCAGGAACAATTGGAGCAAGATCAACCGTCTTCCTCAACTATGGTGCATCCCCCATCCCAAGATGACGAACAGGTACCTCAAGTGGAGGCGCATGATCAAGGGGGAGCACAGGATGATCAAGTTGAAGAAGAAGAAGCACCTCAGGCACCTCCAACCCAAGTTCGAGCGACGATCCAAAGGGATCATCCCGTCGACCAAATATTGGGTGATATTAGCAAGGGAGTAACTACTCGTTCAAGATTAGTTAATTTCTGTGAGCATTACTCCTTTGTCTCTTCTATTGAGCCTTTCAGGGTAGAAGAGGCCTTGCTAGATCCGGACTGGGTGTTGGCCATGCAGGAGGAACTCAACAATTTCAAGTGCAATGAAGTTTGGACACTGGTGCCTCGTCCCAAGCAAAATGTTGTGGGAACCAAGTGGGTGTTCTGCAACAAACAGGACGAGCACGGGGTGGTGGCGAGGAACAAGGCTCGACTTGTGGCAAAAGGTTATGCCCAAGTCACAGGTTTGGACTTTGAGGAGACTTTTGCTCCTGTGGCTAGGCTAGAATCAATTCGTATCTTGCTAGCATATGCCGCTCACCATTCTTTCAGGTTGTACCAAATGGATGTGAAGAGCGCTTTCCTCAACGGGCCGATCAAGGAGGAGGTGTACGTGGAGCAACCCCCTGGCTTCGAGGATGAACGGTACCCCGACCACGTGTGTAAGCTCTCTAAGGCGCTCTATGGACTTAAGCAAGCCCCAAGAGCATGGTATGAATGCCTTAGAGACTTTTTAATTGCTAATGCTTTCAAGGTTGGGAAAGCCGATCCAACTCTTTTTACTAAGACTTGCGATGGTGATCTTTTTGTGTGCCAAATTTATGTCGATGACATAATATTTGGTTCTACTAATCAAAAGTCTTGTGAAGAGTTTAGCAGGGTTATGACGCAGAAATTCGAGATGTCGATGATGGGCGAGTTGAACTACTTCCTTGGGTTCCAAGTGAAGCAACTCAAGGACGACACTTTCATCTCCCAAACGAAGTACACGCAAGACTTGCTAAAGCGGTTTGGGATGAAGGACGCCAAGCCCGCAAAGACGCCGATGGGAACTGACGGACACACCGACCTCAACAAAGGAGGTAAGTCCGTTGATCAAAAAGCATACCGGTCCATGATAGGTTCTTTGCTTTATTTATGTGCTAGTAGACCGGATATTATGCTTAGCGTATGCATGTGTGCTAGATTTCAATCCGATCCTAAGGAGTGTCACTTAGTGGCCGTGAAGCGAATTCTTCGATATTTAGTCGCTACGCCTTGCTTCGGGATCTGGTATCCAAAGGGGTCTAACTTTGACTTGATTGGGTACTCAGATTCCGACTATGCTGGATGTAAGGTCGATAGGAAGAGTACATCGGGGACGTGCCAATTCTTAGGAAGGTCCCTGGTGTCGTGGAACTCTAAGAAACAAACTTCCGTTGTCCTATCCACCGCTGAGGCCGAGTACGTTGCCGCAGGACAGTGTTGTGCGCAACTACTTTGGATGAGGCAAACCCTCCGGGACTTTGGCTACAATCTGAGCAAAGTCCCACTCCTATGTGACAATGAGAGTGCTATCCGCATAGCGGAAAATCCTGTTGAGCACAGCCGCACAAAGCACATTGACATCCGGCATCACTTTTTGAGAGACCACCAGCAAAAGGGGGATATCGAAGTGTTTCATGTTAGCTCCGAGAACCAGCTAGCCGATATCTTTACCAAGCCTCTATATGAGAAGACCTTTTGCAGGCTGCGTAGTGAGCTCAATAGCTTAGATTCGCGGAACTTGGATTGAAATGTAGCATACATGTCTTTATGCCTTTGATCATGTCCATTCTGCATGTTGTGGCTTATTGTGGTGCTCAAGTTGTACAAACACTCCCTGGACCTCACAAGTCCTGTTTGCAAGTGATGCACATATTTAGGGGGAGCTGTGCTACAACTTGACCCTTTGAGACTAACCATGTTCTTGAGTTTGGTTGTTTTAGTCTCCAAGGAGAATTGAAAGGGAAAAGGTGGACTTGGACCATGCAAGACTTCCACTGCACTCCGATGAAACGAGTAACTTTTCCAAGTTCATCTTTATACTCTTATTGCCTTTGTGTTCTTATTTGAAGATTTTGGTGAGGCAATGGGGTTAAAGGGCCAAGATTGATCCCGTTTTGGTGCTTGATGCCAAAGGGGGAGAAAATAAAGGCCAAAGCGATAAATGGATTAGTTACCACTTGAGAAATTTTGAAAATAGTAGAATAGAGCTTTTGGTTTATCAAAACTTTTTATTGTCTCTCTTGTGTCAAAAGATGGCTTCTTGTGGGGAGAAGTGTTGATTATGAAAAAAAAGGGGAGTGTTTGAAATCTTGAATCAATTTCTCTTGGAATAACTCTCTTTATGTCTTAACATGTGTGGGTGACTTAGAGATAGAAATTTGAGTTTGATTTGCAAAAACAAACCAAGTGGTGGCAAAGAGTGATCCATATATGTCAAATTTGAATCAAAACAATTTGAGTTCTTATTTGAATTGATTTTGTACTTGTTCTACTTGCTTTATGTTGTGTTGGCATAAATCACCAAAAAGGGGGAGATTGAAAGGGAAATGTGCCCTTGGGCCATTTCTAAGTATTTTGGTGATTTAGTGTCCAACACAAGTGCCTAAGTGTAAAAGGTGGACAAAGTACAAATCAAGGATAAAGGTATGTTTCTCAGACCTAGTACATTGTTTTATGGACTAATGTATTGTGTCTAAGTGCTGGAAATAGGAAAAATCCAATTGTAAATGTCTTGGCTCGAGCAGCCAAGACTCTGCTGAGTCTGGGAGCACCGGACTGTCCGGTGGTGCACCGGACAGTGTCCGGTGGTTCACCGGACAGTGTCCGGTGCGCCAGGATGGCTCGAGCGAAGTGGCCGCTCTCGGGAATTCACCGGCGACGTACGGCTATAATTCACCGGACTGTCCGGTGTGCACCGGACTGTCCGGTGAGCCAACGGTCGGCCGCGCGATCTGCGCGGGACACGTGGCCGAGCCAACGGCTAGAAGAGGGCACCGGACTGTCCGGTGTGCACCGGACATGTCCGGTGCGCCAACGGCTCTCAGGCTGTCAACGGTCGACTGCGCCATTTTTGGAAGGAAATCGGGCACCGGACAGTGTCCGGTGTGCACCGGACTGTCCGGTGCGCCAGTCGACAGAAGGCAAGATCAGCCTCCTAGATTGCTCTCAACGGCTCCTAGCTGCCTTGGGGCTATAAAAGGGACCCCTAGGCGCATGGAGGATGACACCAAGCATTCCTACAACATTCCTAAGCACCAAGACATCGATTTCGCGCATTCTTTTCATTGTGATAGCATATAGAGCTCTAGTGGAGTTGTGAACTCATTGAGTTGTGTTGCGAGCTCTTGTTGCGACTTGTGTGCGTGTTGACACTCTGGTTCTTGTGTCTTGTGTGTGTTGCTAATCCCTCCCTTGCTCCGTGTTTTTTGTGAATTTCAAGTGTAAGGGCGAGAGGCTCCAAGTTGTGGAGATTCCTCGCAAACGGGATTGAGAAAAAGCAAGCAAAACACCGCGGTATTCAAGTGGGTCTTTGGACCGCTTGAGAGGGGTTGATTGCAACCCTCGTCCGTTGGGACGCCACAACGTGGAGTAGGCAAGCGTTGGTCTTGGCCGAACCACGGGATAACCACCGTGCCATCTCTGTGATTGATCCTTATTGGTTATTGTGTTTTGTTGAGGATTCCTATCTAGCCACTTGGCAATTATTGTGCTAACGATTAACCAAGTTTTGTGGCTTAAGTTTTCAAGTTTCATAGGATCACCTATTCACCCCCCCCCCTCTAGGTGCTCTCACCGGTGGCGGGGGAGATGGCTGGGTAGGCGGGCGCAGGGAGGCGGCGGCGCGCGAGGGAGGTGGGCGCAACGGCCGGGGAGGCAGGCTCGGCGGCGGCGGGCGAGCCGAGGGAGAGATGGCGCGGGGGGGCGGCGGCGGTGGTGAGTGAATGACGGGAGTGAGAGAGAGTGAAAGGAGAATGAGAAGGAGAAGGAGGCGGTCTGTTAAGTTTCACTTCTTTGCCGAGTGCCCGTGATCTCGCACTCGGCAAAGATTTTTTTTAATTTAAAAATAGACTTTGACGAGTGCCCGTACCCGGCACTCGGCAAAGACACTACTTTGTCGAGTGCCTCGATCTGGCACTCGGCAAAGTCTGTTTGAAAATTCTTTGCCGAGTGTTACCCGTCTGACGCTCGGTAAATAAAGATTACTTTGCCGAGTGTCATCTTCTGGGCACTCGGTAAAGTATATTTTTATTTTTTAATTTTACCAACCAAACTTTTATGGTATGTTCCTACACTATGTATACCTAAATGTACCATTTTGGGATAGTTATAAGAGTGTTTTCTATAACTATTAGATTTAGTTCATTTATTTTAATTTTTTCGGAAAATTCACATTTGAACTGTAAGTCACTCGAAACTTGGAAAAACGTGCATGCAAAAATGATATCCATGCTATTTAGCATAAGTTACGACCGATTTCAGGAGCGGACCGGAAACTTCGAGCACCATGCTCACTAAACATGGTCGTGAACTTATCATCCAACTGTTTAAAATTTGTGTAAAACACAAACAAAGTCAGAAAATCATGAAACTTGTACACATGTCATGATATCAGATATAGAGGCTGCGATAAAATTTGAGAATGTTTCGAGAAATTTGTTAGGCAGTATGTGTAGAAACCTAAGGGAACTACATTGAAACTCTATGATTTCATGTGTAGTTCTCTTAGGTTTCTACACATAGTGTCTCACAACTTTCTCAAAACATTCTCAAATTTTTATCACAGCCTCTACATATGATATCATGACATGTGGACAAGTTTCATTATTTTCTGACTTTGTTTGTGTTTTATACAATTTTAAAACAACTGGATTGCAAGTTCACGGCCATGTTTAGTGAGCATGGTGCTCGAAGTTTCCGGTTCGCTCCTGAAATCAGTCGTAACTTGTGCTAAATAGCATGTATATCATTTTTGCATGCACGGTTTTCCAAGTTTGGAGTGACTTGCAGTTTAAATGTGAATTTTTCGAAGAAATTCAAATAAATGAACTAAATCCAGTAGTTATAGAAAACACTGTTATAATTGTCCCAAAATGGTACATATAGGTCTACATAGTGTAGAAACATAACACAAAAAGTTTGGTTGGAAAAAGAAAAAAAAATAAAAAATATACTTTGCCGAGTGTCCAGAAATGACACTCGGCAAAGCTTGCTCTGCCGAGTGTCAGTCGGTTCACACTCGGCAAAGAAGCCTCTTTGCCGAGTGCCAACTCTTGGCGCTCGGCAAAAGTTAACGGTCGTCAGCTATAGACGGCTGCTGACGGTTCTTTGCCGAGGGCCGCCTTCGCCGAGTGTATTTCTGTGCCGAGAGTCTTGCTTCTTTGCCAAGTGCCCGACAAAAAACACTCGCCAAAGCCACAGATTCCGGTAGTGATTATAGAAAAATGTTTTACTTTGCACAGGCACAACACCCACCCGTATGAAGTCAGTGAGAGAGTGGGTCCATATGTAAATTTTGAAGTTGACGCAATTGCCATAGATTGAAAGAATAATCACTCTCCCACATCATCCCTGTGCTCTACACCTGTATACTACAAACCGACTAATATGGTTGCACATACATAATCTCACACTTTGATCGAGCCCACTAACTACTCTAGAGTGCTACACGTTAACAATCATTTCTCATCAACACGAACCACAACGGACAAATCAACCTTGTGTTCGCAGTAGTGAACGTGAATTTTCCCATACAGTCAAAGACTTGGCACATTTCACCGTAAGTTGTTGAAATTTGACATTTAAATATCGATTACAACATGTAAAAGGTTAGTTGTTGAAATTACTATTCCTCATACCATGATGTAATCCTGTTATCGCTCAACGGCTACTAGGGATGGCAAATGGTATATATCTATCGGGTAGTAACATTCCATATACGTACCCATCACAAAAAAAATCATACACGTCGGGTTACCCATATACGCTCATGGGTATAAAACCTTACCCATACCTGCACCCGCACGGGTAATTAGCCTGTTTGTTTCAGCTTTTTTGCTGATTCTGTCCACCAAAAGCTGCTGCGGACTGCCAAACGTCCAGCTTTTCAGCTTGCTTCTATGAGAATCACTTTGGTGAAAATCGTCCAAAATTAACATGAACATACAATTGCCGAGCCGCCGCGATAGGAGGAATCCATCACTTCCTAGATCCTAAACCCTATGGACCCATTTATCTTTCTCCACACGTAATCCCAACGATATTCAGATTCTTCTCACAACCGGATTCTCAGAAAAGTTTGTCAGAAAAAGTCAAAACAAACATGCCTTTGCCCGTCGGGTAACTCGTACCTGTTAAGAAGGTCTCAAATTCTAATATTATGATCACTCAAAATATCAAATAAATACATAAAAATAAGTTCAACTTGAAATATAACAAACCATATAATTATATAACTTGATAGTTAAATAAACAATAGCTGAAGAATGGTTTTATTTTAATTAAGATGGACTTTATTAGATAATAATAGTGATATGATACAGGTATATTTATTCCCACGGGTATGCGGGTATGGTTAGGAGCACTGTTTGGTAAGGCAAATCGATCTGTGGTGTGTGTTCCGTCTAGGCCATGATTTATGCGTGGCCTTGTTGGTCAGGAACCTGGAAATGGAGACGGCAGCATCCGTAACAGATCGACTAACAGCGGCGATGCTGAATGTCGATCGCGTTCCAATCAGGAGCCGGCAGAGGCTTGAAAGCGATTCAGATGGCTGCTGCTGCTGCCAACAAGGCCCATCTCTGATCTGTCACCTTCTGTTTTCAGATGGGAGAAGGATGAAAATTAGGTCGCATTCCATGTGTTCGCATGAGAACAACGAATGCGTCCATCGATCGTAAACGCGTCAATCTACACTAGTACGCTTAATAGTCCCTGCTCTGTTTTCAGAGGACATAGTCACCAACCCGTCATGATCAGCTACTAATGACTGGCAACAATCGCAATCGTGAGCCCGGGGAGATGTTGCCAGCCGTGTCCACGTGGGTCCATCACTGTTTCTCTTGACGAAACTGATCAATACTATTTAGGGGTGGAAACTAGCTCGGCTTGGCTCACCCTCGTGCAACGAGACGAGCTTGGCTCGGCTCGTCCATCTGATTAGCTTAAAAAAGCGGCTCAGCTTGGCTCGCGAGCCGGCTCACCGAGCTTAGCCATAAACGTAAATCTGCTTTCTAAATTATAATATAAAAATAGATTAATTTTGTATAGTAATCTCAAATAACATAAATTAATTATCTACTCGGTACTAATATTATATGCTAATTAGAATTTTATATAACAAATTGTTGTTGGGTTGACCCACGAGCTAGCTCGTGCGCTGCAGCGAGTCGAGCCAAGCAAGCTCGCTCTTTTCACGAGCCACAAAATTAAGCTCGGCTCGGGCTCGTTCTGAGCGCCGAGCCAGTCCGAGCAGAGCTGATGCGAGCCCGAGCCAGCTCGTCGAGCTCGAGCTTTTTTTCTAGCCCTCATCAATACTGCCTAGCCGGTTGACGTTATCAATCGATTACCACGAGCGAGTCTAATATATATCTACCGCCACATCATCTATCGATATAGATTGCCATATGGCTATGTCTATTGGGTCCACTAGTACAAAGAAGCTCTATAGTGGCGGTCCTAGAGCTATCTGCACTGGTGTTTTTCAGTGCCGCCAGTGCTAGGGGCCAGTGGAAATCAACATTTTCATTGGCGGTTGTTTTGGAACCGCCAGTAGAAATGTTATTTTCACTGGTGGTTTTCTTAAAGAAACCGCCACTGGCGGTTGGTTTGCACATATTACTAACACATACAACGGGTTTGTTTTCGTATTTGGTGGGTTTGCACAAATTACTAACAGTTTTGTAATTGTACACAGATTATTGACAAAGGAATCTAGAATGGAGCTATTTTGGAATTTGTGATCCAACTAGTGTGGGTAATGTGATGTTCCTCAGTGGATGTCACGAAGTAGTTTGATGAATCTGATTTGTGTGTAATGTATTGTGGTATTGAGTACTTTCTGGTACTGTGTTGTAATGTATTGTGGTAATGAAGTAGTTAGATCAATATTTTGCACTGTTCGACGGCTGTGTTGGTAATTCAACGGAATTGTGTTACATGCCCCTTGTATTTCCACTGGAGGTCGACTTAAGCAACCGCAAGTGGAAATGCTATTTTCCACTGGCGGCTCTCTTAACACAGCCGCTAGTGGAAATAACCCCTTTTTCACTAGCGGTTCCTTAAGCCGACCCCACCTGTTTATTTTCACTAGCGCGCGGTAACTGAAACTGCCAGTAAAAATTTGTGCGTACCACCAGCTTAGAGCTCTTTTGTACTAGTGACCAGCCCAAGGCACGGTCTATTTAATAGTACCCTAGCATGACCCGGCACCAGGGACGAAGCTAGACAACAAAATTATCAAGGTCAGCTTCACTTATCATCATCTAAAAACATTAGTCACTACTGGAATCGGTCTCTTTGCCGAGTGTCTGAAGCACTCGGCGAAGGTTGGAAACACTCGGCGAAGACTTTGCTGAGTGTGATACTCGGTAAAGAGAGCTCGACGAGCTGTACATCGACAACAACTTCTTTGCCGAGTACTTTTTATCGAGCACTTGGCAAAGACTTTGCTGAGTGTCACTTGGTACTCGACAAAGAAAAACCGCCATCACGGCGGCTGGTAACGGCGACAGCGCCTTTGCCGAGTGCACTAGGTGACACTCGGCAAAGAGTATCCATTTGCCGAGTGTATTAGGTGACACTCGGCAAAGAGTTTCCCTCTTTATCGAGTGTTCGTGAGACTAGCACTCGGCAACGAGGCCACTAGCGGGCCCCTTCGTTAGTTTCTTTGCGAGTGCGCTAGGAGACACTCGGCAAAGCTTGCTTCTTTGCCGAGTGTCAGGGTCGTAGCACTCGGCAAAGAAGCTTTACCGGTGACCAGGTGTTCCTTCTTTGCCGAGTGCTATGGCCATTACACTCGATAAAGCACCTCTTTGCCGAGTGTTACACTCGGCAAAGTGACCAGTATACCCCTTTTTTTATTTGTTTTTGCTATTCCCTCCATACAAACAAAAGATATATCACATATACATCACAGATATCACATAATAATCATCACATACATAATAGAGACCACATATTTTACAAATCTAACATGTTTTTCACAAACATGTCTATTTTCATACCAAGTTTCACCAACATAAGTATTACCAACTCAAACATAAGTTATGGATAAGTTTCAGCAACATAAGTTCACACAAGCTCACCAACATAAGTATCACAACTAAGCTAAAGAGGTGGGCGCCTAGACTGGTGTGGCGATGGGCTAGGCGATCCATGAGGGTTGTTGGATGCTGCCCTAGATTGTCCCTGCATAGAGAAGAGATTGCATGTGTTATACCAGATAATCATATATCATACATGACTAGAATTTTGATACTCACAAGAGTATGGAACTCAGCAGGGTCAACTGTAGGGAACAATGGAGGTGGTGGAGCAAAACCCTGTGCGACGCCAAGGCTCTGCATGTACTGGAACATCTCCGTCATCCTTGTCTCCATCTCCTGACGTTCCTGCTTCTCTGTTTCTAGCTAGGTCTGTAATATTCCAAGCCAATGTTATAGTAACTCAAAGAGAAGGTATATAACTCAAAGTTGTTGTATGCGATGATGTGAGCTGTTGTATGCGATGATGTGAGCTGTCCTGCCGAGGTTGTATGGCTGGGCTCGAGCTCGTGCTCCTTGCTCGCACCTAAGATAGATCATATGGCTTAGGTTTCTACACATAGTGTGTCACAACTTTCTCGAAACATTCTCAAATTTTTACCACAGCCTCTACATAGGATATCATGACATGTGGACAAGTTTCATGAATTTTTTTGACTTTGTTTGTGTTTTATACAATTTTTAAACAACTTGATGGCAAGTTCACGGTCATGCTTAGTGAGCATGGTGCTCGAAGATTCTGGTCTGCTCCTGAAATCAGTCGTAACTTGTGCTAAATAACATGGATATCATTTTTGCATGCACGATTTTCCATGTTTCGAGTGACTTGCAGTTTAAATCTGAATTATCCGAGGAAATTCAATTAAACGAACTTAATCTAATAGTTATAGAAAACACTTTTATTATTGTGCCAAAATGGTACATGTAGGTCTACACAGTGTAGCAACATACCACAAAAGTTTGGTTGGAGAAAGAAAAAAATAAAAATATACTTTGCCGAGTGTACAAGAATGGCACTGCGCAAAGAATGCTTGGCCGAGTGCTAGACGCAGGACACTCGGCAAAGTAGCTTCTTTGCCGAGTGCCGAAGTCCGGCACTCGGTAAAGATAACGACCGTCAGCTATAGACGGCTGCTGACGACCCTTTGCCGAGAGTCGCCCTTCATCGAGTGTTTGACACTCGGTAAAGTTGTCTTTGCCGAGTGTCTTCTTGTGCCGAGAGTGAAAGGGAATTAGGCTTACACCTAGTTCGTATATAATTTTGGTGGTTGAATTGCCCAACACAAATCTTTGGACTAACTAGTTTGCCCAAGTGTATAGATTATACAGGTGTAAAAGGTTCACACTCAGCCAATAAAAAGACCAAGTTTTGGATTCAATAAAGGAGCAAAGGGGCAACCGAGGACACCCCTGGTCTGGCGCACCGGACTGTCCGGTGTGCCACCGGACAGTGAACAGTACCTGTCCGGTGCACCAGGGGACTCAGACTCAAACTCTTCACCCTCGGGATTTCCCGGAAGCCGGCGCGCTATAATTCACCGGACTGTCCGGTGTGCACCGGACATGTCCGGTGCTCCAAGGAAGATCGGCCTCCGGAACTCGCCAGCCTCGGGTTCGCGCGGCAGCCGCTCCGCTAAAATTCACCGGACTGTCCGGTGTGCACCGGACTGTCCGGTGTGCCAGCGGAGCAACGGCTCCCTGCGGCGCCAACGGCTCCCTGCGGTGCATTAAATGCGCGCGCAGAAGTCAGAATCGCCCATGCCGGTGCACCGGACATCAAACAGTACATGTCCGGTGTGCACCGGACACCCAGGCGGGCCCACAAGTCAGAAGCTCCAACGGCTAGAATCCAACGGCAGTGATGACGTGGCAGGGGCACCGGACTGTCCGGTGTGCACCGGACTGTCCGGTGCGCCATCGAACAGAAGCCTCCAGCCAACGGTCAAGTTTGGTGGTTGGGGCTATAAATACCCCAACCACCCCACATTCATTGCCATCCAAGTTTTCCAACTTCTAACCACTTACAAGAGCTAGGCATTCAATTTTAGACACAAACAAAGAGATCAAATCCTCTCCAATTCCACTCAAGCCTTTAGTGACTAGCGAGAGAGATTTGCCGTGTTCTTTTGAGCTCTTGCGCTTGGATCGCATTCTTTCTTTCTCTTTTGCTCTTGTGATCAACACTCAATTGTAACCGAGGCAAGAGGCACCGATTGTGTGGTGGCCCTTGCGGGGAAGTTTTGTTCCCGGTTGATTGAGAAGAAGGAAAGCTCACTCGGTCCGGGGGACCGTTTGAGAGAGGGAAGGGTTGAAAGAGACCCGGCCTTTGTGGCCTCCTCAACGGGGAGTAGGTTTGCAAGAACCGAACCTCGGTAAAACAAATCCACGTGTCACTCTCCCTATTTGCTTGCGATTTGTTTTGCGCCCTCTCTCGCGGACTCGTTTATATTTCTAACGCTAACCCGGCTTGTAGTTGTGATTATTTTTGTAAATTTCAGTTTCGCCCTATTCACCCCCCCTCTAGGCGACTATCAATTGGTATCAAAGCCCGGTGCTTCATTAGAGCCTAACCGCTCGAAGTGATGTCAGGAGATCACGCCAAGAAGGAGATGGAGACCGGCGACGATAAGCCCACTACAAGCCAAGGGAGCACCTCATCTTCATCGGAAGAGTCCCGCACCAAGAGAAGAGAGAAGAAGAAGAAATCCTCCAAGCGGAAGGAGAAAAGATCTTCCTCTTCTCACCATAAGGAGAAGAAGGAAAAATCTTCTCACAAGCCGCATCGGAGTGGGGACAAGCACAAAAGGATGAGGAAAGTGGTCTTCTACGAGACCGACACTTCATCGACCTCCACCTCCGGCTCCGACGCGGCGTCCGTCACTTCTAAACGCCAAGAGCGTAAGAAGTATAGTAAGATCCCCCTACGCTACCCTCGCGTTCCTAAACATACACCTTTACTTTCCGTCCCATTAGGCAAACCACCAACTTTTAATGGTGAAGATTATGCTATGTGGAGTAATTTGATGCGATTTCATCTAACCTCTCTCCACAAAAGATTATGGGATGTTGTTGAGTATGGTGTACAGGTGCCATCCGTAGGGGATGAGGACTACGACACGGACGAAGTGGCCCAAATCGAGCACTTCAACTCTCAAGCCACAACCATTCTCCTTGCCTCTTTAAGCAAGGAGGAATACAACAAAGTACAAGGGTTGAAGAACGCCAAGGAGATTTGGGACCTACTCAAGACGGCGCATGAGGGTGATGAACTCACCAAGATCACCAAGCGGGAAACGATCGAGGGGGAGCTCGGTCGCTTCCGTCTTCGCCAAGGGGAGGAGCCACAAGACATGTACAACCGGCTCAAGACCTTGGTGAACCAAGTGCGCAACCTCGGGAGCACAAAATGGGATGACCACGAAGTGGTTAAGGTTATTCTGAGAGCCCTTATTTTCCTTAACCCTACTCAAGTACAATTAATTCGTGGCAATCCTAGATATACACAAATGACCCCCGAGGAAGTCATCGGGAATTTTGTTAGTTTTGAATGCATGATTAAGGGCTCCAAGAAGATCAACGAGCTTGATGAGCCTTCCACATCTGAGGCGCAACCCGTGGCCTTCAAGGCAACGGAGGAGAAGAAGGAGGAGTCTACACCAAGTAGACAACCAATTGACGCCTCCAAGCTCGACAACGAGGAGATGGCCCTAATCATCAAAAGCTTCCGGCAAATCCTCAAGCAACGGAAGGGGAAGGACTACAAATCCCGTTCCAAGAAGGTTTGCTACAAGTGTGGTAAGCCCGGTCACTTTATTGCTAAATGTCCATTATCAAGTGATAGTGACAAGGACAACGACAAGAAGGGCAAGAGGAAGGAGAAGAAGAAGTACTACAAGAAGAAGGGCGGCGATGCCCATGTTTGTCGGGAGTGGGACTCCGACGAAAGCTCAAGCGACTCCTCCGACGACGAGGACGCCGCCAACATCGCCGTCACCAAAGGCCTCCTCTTCCCCAACGTCGGCCACAAGTGCCTCATGGCCAAGGACGGCAAAAAGAAGGTAAAATCAAAGTCCTCCACTAAATATGAAACATCTAGTGATGAGGATGATAAAAATGAGGAGGATAACTTGCGTATTCTTTTTGCCAACCTTAACATGGAACAAAAAGAAAAATTAAATGAGCTAATTAGTGCTATCCATGAAAAGGATGATCTCTTGGACTCCCAAGAGGACTTCCTAATCAAGGAAAACAAGAAACATGTTAAGGTTAAAAATGCTTATGCTCTAGAAGTAGAAAAATGTAACAAATTATCTAGTGAGCTAAGCATGTGCCATGACACTATTGCCAGCCTTAGAAATGAAAATGCTAAATTAATTGCTAAGGTAGATTCTCATGTTTGCATTGATCCTAGAAATGATAATGTTGATTTGCTTGCTAGGATCGATGAGTTAAATGTTTCCATTGCTAGCCTTAGAAATGAGAATGAGAAACTAATTGCTAAGGCTAAGGATTTTGATATTTGCAATGCTACTATTTCCGACCTTAGAACTAAAAATGATATGTTGCATGCTAAGGTTGTTGAACTAAAATCTTGCAAACCCTCTACATCTAATGTTGAGCATACTTCCATTTGTACTAGATGTAGAGATATTAATGTTGATGCTATCCATGATCACCTAGCCTTAATTAAAAAACAAAATGATCACATAGCTCAACTAAATGCTAAGATTAGAGAGCATGACTTAGAAAATGAAAAATTTAAATTGGCTAGAAGCATGCTCTATAATGGGAGACGCCCTGGCATCAAGGATGGCATTGGCTTCCAAAGGGGAGACAATGTCAAACTTAATGCCCCACCTAAAAATTTGTCTAACTTTGTTAAGGGCAAGGCTCCCATGCCTCAGGATAACGAGGGTTACATTTTGTACCCTGCCAGTTATCCCGAGAGCAAAATCAGGAGAATTCACTCTAGGAAGTCTCACTCTGGCCCTAACCATGCTTTTATGTATAAGGGTGAGACATCTAGCTCTAGGCAACCAACCCGTGCCAAATTGCCTAGAAAGAAAACTCCTAATGCATCAAATGATCATGCCATTTCATTTAAAACTTTTGATGCATCTTATGTGCTTACTAGCAAATCCGGCAAAGTAGTTGCCAAATTTGTTGGGGGCAAACACAAGGGCTCCAAGACTTGTGTTTGGGTACCCAAAGTTCTTGTATCTAATGCCAAAGGACCCAAAACAGTTTGGGTACCTAAAGTCAAGAACTAAATTTGTTTTGTAGGTTTATGCATCCGGGGGCTCAAGTTGGATACTCGACAGCGGGTGCACAAACCACATGACCGAGGAGAAAAGGATGTTCTCCTCATATGAGAAAAACAAAGATCCCCAACGAGCTATCACATTTGGGGATGGAAATCAAGGTTTGGTCAAAGGTTTGGGTAAAATTGCTATTTCACCTGACCATTCCATTTCCAATGTTTTTCTTGTTGATTCATTAGATTACAACTTGCTTTCTGTTTCCCAATTATGTCAAATGGGCTACAACTGTCTTTTTACTGATATAGGTGTCACTGTCTTTAGAAGAAGTGATGATTCAATAGCATTTAAGGGTGTGTTAGAGGGTCAGCTATACTTAGTAGATTTTGATAGAGCTGAGCTCGACACATGTTTAATTGCTAAGACTAACATGGGTTGGCTCTGGCACCGCCGACTAGCCCATGTTGGGATGAAGAATCTTCATAAGCTTCTAAAGGGAGAGCACATTTTAGGACTAACCAATGTTCATTTTGAGAAAGACAGGATTTGTAGCGCATGCCAAGCAGGGAAGCAAGTTGGCACTCATCATCCACACAAGAACATAATGACAACTGACAGGCCACTGGAGCTCCTACACATGGATCTATTCGGCCCGATCGCTTACATAAGCATCGGCGGGAGTAAGTACTGTCTAGTTATTGTGGATGATTATTCTCGCTTCACTTGGGTATTCTTTTTACAGGAAAAATCTCAAACCCAAGAGACCTTAAAGGGATTCTTGAGACGAGCTCAAAATGAGTTCGGCTTAAGGATCAAGAAAATAAGAAGCGACAATGGGACGGAGTTCAAGAACTCTCAAATTGAAAGCTTCCTTGAGGAGGAGGGCATCAAGCATGAGTTCTCTTCTCCCTACACGCCACAACAAAACGGTGTAGTGGAGAGGAAGAATCGAACTCTATTAGACATGGCAAGAACCATGCTTGATGAGTACAAGACACCGGACCGGTTTTGGGCCGAAGCGGTCAATACCGCCTGCTACGCCATCAACCGGTTATATCTTCACCGAATCCTCAAGAAGACATCATATGAACTCCTAACCGGTAAAAAGCCCAATATTTCATATTTTAGAGTTTTTGGTAGCAAATGCTTCATTCTTATTAAAAGAGGTAGAAAGTCAAAATTTGCTCCTAAAACTGTAGAAGGTTTTTTACTTGGTTATGACTCAAACACAAGGGCATATAGGGTCTTTAACAAGTCCACTGGACTAGTTGAAGTCTCTTGTGACGTTGTGTTTGATGAAACTAACGGCTCTCAAGTAGAGCAAGTTGATCTTGATGAGATAGGTGAAGAACAGGCTCCATGCATCGCGCTAAGGAACATGTCCATCGGGGATGTGTGTCCTAAGGAATCCGAAGAGCCTCCAAGTACACAAGATCAACCATCCTCCTCCATGCAAGCATCTCCACCAACTCAAAATGAAGATGAGGCTCAAAATGATGAAGAGCAAAATCAAGAAGACGAGCCACCTCAAGATGATAGCAATGATCAAGGGGGAGATACAAATGATCAAGAAAAGGAGGATGAGGAAGAACCAAGACCGCCACACCCAAGAGTCCACCAAGCAATCCAACGAGATCACCCCGTCGACACCATCCTCGGCGACATTCATAAGGGGGTAACTACTCGATCTCGGGTTGCTCATTTTTGTGAACATTACTCTTTTGTTTCCTCTATTGAGCCACACAGGGTAGAGGAAGCTCTCCAAGATTCGGATTGGGTGGTGGCGATGCAAGAGGAGCTCAACAATTTCACAAGGAATGAGGTATGGCATTTAGTTCCACGTCCTAACCAAAATGTTGTAGGAACCAAATGGGTCTTCCGCAACAAGCAAGATGAGCATGGTGTGGTGACAAGGAACAAAGCTCGACTCGTGGCCAAAGGGTATTCACAAGTCGAAGGTTTGGATTTTGGTGAAACCTATGCACCCGTAGCTAGGCTTGAGTCAATTCGCATATTATTGGCCTATGCTACTTACCATGGCTTTAAGCTCTATCAAATGGACGTGAAAAGTGCCTTCCTCAACGGACCAATCAAGGAAGAGGTCTATGTTGAGCAACCTCCCGGCTTTGAAGACAGTGAGTACCCTAACCATGTCTATAGGCTCTCTAAGGCGCTTTATGGGCTCAAGCAAGCCCCAAGAGCATGGTATGAATGCCTAAGAGATTTCCTTATTGCTAATGGCTTCAAAGTTGGCAAGGCCGATCCTACACTCTTTACTAAAACTCTTGAAAATGACTTGTTTGTATGCCAAATTTATGTTGATGATATTATATTTGGGTCTACTAACGAGTCTACATGTGAAGAGTTTAGTAGGATCATGACACAGAAATTCGAGATGTCGATGATGGGGGAGTTGAAGTATTTTCTAGGATTCCAAGTCAAGCAACTCCGAGAGGGCACCTTCATTAGCCAAACGAAGTACACTCAAGACATTCTTGCTAAGTTTGGGATGAAGGATGCCAAACCCATCAAGACACCCATGGGAACTAATGGGCATCTCGACCTCGACACGGGAGGTAAGTCCGTGGATCAAAAGGTATACCGGTCGATGATTGGTTCATTGCTTTATTTATGTGCATCTCGACCGGACATTATGCTTTCCGTTTGCATGTGTGCAAGATTCCAATCCGACCCTAAGGAATCACACCTTACGGCCGTAAAACGAATCTTGAGATATTTGGCTTATACTCCTAAGTTTGGGCTTTGGTACCCTAGGGGATCCACATTTGATTTAATTGGTTATTCGGATGCCGACTGGGCGGGGTGCAAAATCAATAGGAAGAGCACATCGGGGACTTGCCAGTTCTTGGGAAGATCCTTGGTGTCTTGGGCTTCAAAGAAGCAAAATTCGGTCGCTCTTTCCACCGCCGAAGCCGAGTACATTGCCGCAGGACATTGTTGCGCGCAATTGCTTTGGATGAGGCAAACCCTGCGGGACTACGGTTACAAATTAACCAAAGTCCCTTTGCTATGTGATAATGAGAGTGCGATCAAAATGGCCGACAATCCCGTCGAGCATAGCCGCACTAAGCACATAGCCATTCGGTATCATTTTCTTAGGGATCACCAACAAAAGGGGGATATCGAGATTTCTTACATTAATTCTAAAGATCAATTAGCCGATATCTTTACCAAGCCACTTGATGAACAATCTTTTACCAGACTTAGGCATGAGCTCAATATTCTTGATTCTAGAAATTTCTTTTGCTAAGCTTGCACACATAGCTCTTTTGAATACCTTTGATCATATCTCTTTTATATGCTATGACTAATGTGTTTTCAAGTTTATTTCAAACCAAGTCATAGGTATATTGAAAGGGAATTGGAGTCTTCGGCGAAGACAAAGGCTTCCACTCCGTAACTCATACTTCGCCATCACTCCGAGCAACTCTCTCGTCTTTGGGGGAAAAATGAGCATCAAGGAAAAGGACTTCATCCTTGGGGGAGAGAGTAAAAGCTCAAACGCAAAAGGACTTCGTCTTTGGTATAATCTTAACTCACTTATTTATGACCAAAGGGGAAGATTGCACTTCAAGGGCTCTAATGATTCCGTTTTTGGCGATTCATGCCAAAAAGGGGGAGAAATGAGCCCAAAGCAAAAGGACCGCACCACCACCACCAAATTCAAAAACTTAGTGCTTTCCAAAAGTCTTTATCATTTGGTATCCTATTGTGTTCAAAAGGGGGAGAAAGTAGTATTTCAAAAATGGTATATCAAAACCCTCTTGAACACTAAGAGGTGGATCTCTTTTAGGGGGAGTTTTGTTTAGTCAAAGGAAAAGCATTTGAAACAGGGGGAGGAAATTTCAAATCTTGAAAATGCTTTTGCAAACTCTTATTTATTTGCCTTTGACTATTTGCAAAAGATCTATGAAATGGATTTACAAAAAGGTTTTGCAAAAACAAAACAAGTGGTGCAAACGTGGTCCAAAATGTTAAATAAGAAAGAAACATTCCATGCATATCTTGTAAGTAGTTTTATTGGCTCAATTCCAAGCAACCTTTACACTTACATTATGCAAACTAGTTCAAATATGCACTTCTATATTTGCTTTGGTTTGTGTTGGCATCAATCACCAAAAAGGGGGAGATTGAAAGGGAATTAGGCTTACACCTAGTTCGTATATAATTTTGGTGGTTGAATTGCCCAACACAAATCTTTGGACTAACTAGTTTGCCCAAGTGTATAGATTATACAGGTGTAAAAGGTTCACACTCAGCCAATAAAAAGACCAAGTTTTGGATTCAATAAAGGAGCAAAGGGGCAACCGAGGACACCCCTGGTCTGGCGCACCGGACTGTCCGGTGTGCCACCGGACAGTGAACAGTACCTGTCCGGTGCACCAGGGGACTCAGACTCAAACTCTTCACCCTCGGGATTTCCCGGAAGCCGGCGCGCTATAATTCACCGGACTGTCCGGTGTGCACCGGACATGTCCGGTGCTCCAAGGAAGATCGGCCTCCGGAACTCGCCAGCCTCGGGTTCGCGCGGCAGCCGCTCCGCTAAAATTCACCGGACTGTCCGGTGTGCACCGGACTGTCCGGTGTGCCAGCGGAGCAACGGCTCCCTGCGGCGCCAACGGCTCCCTGCGGTGCATTAAATGCGCGCGCAGCGCGCGCAGAAGTCAGAATCGCCCATGCCGGTGCACCGGACATCAAACAGTACATGTCCGGTGTGCACCGGACACCCAGGCGGGCCCACAAGTCAGAAGCTCCAACGGCTAGAATCCAACGGCAGTGATGACGTGGCAGGGGCACCGGACTGTCCGGTGTGCACCGGACTGTCCGGTGCGCCATCGAACAGAAGCCTCCAGCCAACGGTCAAGTTTGGTGGTTGGGGCTATAAATACCCCAACCACCCCACATTCATTGCCATCCAAGTTTTCCAACTTCTAACCACTTACAAGAGCTAGGCATTCAATTTTAGACACAAACAAAGAGATCAAATCCTCTCCAATTCCACTCAAGCCTTTAGTGACTAGCGAGAGAGATTTGCCGTGTTCTTTTGAGCTCTTGCGCTTGGATCGCATTCTTTCTTTCTCTTTTGCTCTTGTGATCAACACTCAATTGTAACCGAGGCAAGAGGCACCGATTGTGTGGTGGCCCTTGCGGGGAAGTTTTGTTCCCGGTTGATTGAGAAGAAGGAAAGCTCACTCGGTCCGGGGGACCGTTTGAGAGAGGGAAGGGTTGAAAGAGACCCGGCCTTTGTGGCCTCCTCAACGGGGAGTAGGTTTGCAAGAACCGAACCTCGGTAAAACAAATCCACGTGTCACTCTCCCTATTTGCTTGCGATTTGTTTTGCGCCCTCTCTCGCGGACTCGTTTATATTTCTAACGCTAACCCGGCTTGTAGTTGTGATTATTTTTGTAAATTTCAGTTTCGCCCTATTCACCCCCCCTCTAGGCGACTATCAGAGAGTCCAGCTCTCGGTAAACACGGTCGTTACCGAGAGTGGAACTTTTCAAGTGCCTAATAGAAAGCACTCGGCAAAGCGCCGGATTTTGGTAGTGAGTTAACAATACATTTATATAAGATTTGCCAAGTTTTACATTAGTTAACAATACATTTGAATGGGATTTGCCAAGTTTTATAGGGTCACCTAACCTCGATATCAATATGTAGCTTCGTCCATGCCCGCCACAATGGAAAATGGGTCCGTGCCGGTCCGACACAAGGGGAGGGTCGAGTCTAGGCCACCTTCTCGACTCATAGTATCGACCAGCCCAACACGATTATTATTTTATTTTAAATCCTTTTGTATATGCATATTTATAATATCAATTAAGATTATATCGCAAACAAATGAGAACTCCACTGGTTATTGGCAGCCATTTGCAACTTTGCCATTATCATTTGTGGATTTTGCCAGTTTGCCATCGAACCCACAAATTATAGACAGGGATAGTCCCACAAGTCATAGACACAGGATGACATAATAGTAGAGAGCCAAAGTTGAGAGTGGCAAAATAACATTTTTGTTTGTTATAAGAGCATGCTAAAGCCTTACACCCATGCTCATCGCGGTTCGAATCTCGTTTGCCGCATGTTTTTTTGTTGATTTTCGCTATTAACTAAATTAACCTGGTGGACTAATGGGTCAGCCCGGCATAATTAACATGTCATTGTGTCGCGGCACGCGGGCTGGTCTGGCACGACCCGACTAGTTAGCTAGGTCTAATGGGTCGTGCCGTATCGAGCCCATGCCTTGTCGGGTCGGGCCATCCATTTGACCATCTGTAGCTGTTGAGTACATTATTGATCCTGCTATCGATCATCATCATCAGTGTTTATCTACTTTAGCGTTGCTACCCATCGTCAACAACACTAATCTACTGTAGCGCTCTAGTGCATAGCTTTTATCATCATGTTATGAAGCTTTTTCTATTACAGGCTTTTAGTGGACATGAAACATGGTGTTTCATCGAAATATAAATATATATAAATGTATTCGATTATATAATGAAGTAAATAAAATTTACATAATTTATAGAAACAATTAAAATTACATAACTTAAAAACACATATTTCACAAAAATAATTAATATACTATTACTTTTTCTTATATTCCTCTTCCATCTCTTCTATCGCTTCGTCCTCATCTAATTTTAGTTGCTTTGTCTACTTTTAAGGCCAATGTGTGGGTCATTTTTGTGTCTTTGTCCATGTAAGCAGGGATCCATCAATTTATTGAATTGCTCAAATAGTTTAGTTTGTGTAATCCTCTGGCAAGCATTGTACAAACATTATTTTCTCTATGGATGGGGACTCATTGCTACTTGTGGTTGAGTCCTTCTTTCATTGAGTTGTTTCTTTGTCATAGTCAATAGGGTGTGGTGCGTCCACACATTCTTGTGATGTGGAGCTATAATTATCATATAGGTCCATGTTCAGACGAAATCTTTTGCTTCCATCACTAGAGTCATCATCACTGTGCCTTGCACACCACTTAGGGTGATGGCGAAGAGCGTGGCACATATGCTCAACCTTGAAGTTGTTTCACCGAACTTGTTGCAGAAGCTCTCCTTGGTTGCTTTAAATAGTATAGCATCATCTGCCCACTAGATCAGGCCACGTAAAAGCGGTTGTAGATGTCGTTAAAGAGGTGATCTTTCAGTTGTTCGTAGACTGCCTATCCTTTAGTTGCTTCAAGGTACTATGGCAAGGAACCTCTATGGTGGAGTTATAGGCGTTGGCTATTTGGCCCCATAAGGTTGATCCCTTCGTACTGTTGCTAATGAGGTCCACTAAGTGTAGTATCCATGCATGGGCCTAAACATTTTATGAACTCAATAAACTATTATGGACCTAAAAATATGTGAATTTTGAAGAAGAAAAATACATGTGTACTTACCATTATTTCGTCCTCTATCTTCAATAGTCCCTTCATTATTGAAATTAAGGAGCACCGAAGTAAGCAGGCTAGTTCGAAGAGCCATCACTATTGCTTCTTAAGAGCACTACCGTGTCAACTGGAAGATGAAATGAAGGTCGAGCATTATATGAAGGAGGAGCACTATGTGGGGAAGGAGCACCAAATGGGGGAAGGAACATAGGAGGAGCACCGTATGAAGCATTGTATGGAGGAGCACCATATGTCCATATTGAGGAGCGCCATATAGATACCCATACAGGTATATATGAGGGTATTAAGTGAGTGGTGGAGGAGGAGCGTTGATGGTAGGAGGAAGAGTGTTGGTGGTAGGATCATCACTAGGAGGATGACGAGGATCTATGGAAAGTTGGTAGGGATACCATATAGAATATAGGTATACAAACAGAGGTTGTGGAGTGAAGGAACGATGACGAGCAAAAACATCCTCCTGATGATAATGTACGAGAGAAAGGCCATAAAAAACCTTCACCACACTAATAGGGGTGCCTAGAAGTTGAGAAGATTGGTCATTGATCAAGTCGGTGAATGTTGAAAGTTTGGACTCCACCTATGATTCATATTGAAATAGATAGTGAGAGGCTACAATATGAAGGAAGATGAGTGTATTGGAGAGTGAGAGTGTGAATAAACCTAAACCCCTCCCCTCTATTTGTCATTTTTAGGAATTTTTTCCTATTTTTTTACTTCAAATGGTTCAAACAATATGGACCAATCAGAACACATCACATGACTAAATTAAGATGGTTGGTACCGACCAGTAAGACCGAATTGTCTAATGCATTGGTCGATACTAATCGGTTCACCTCCAAAGCACTCGATACAGATCAAACTGGATGGTCAACCGACCCACTGACCGGTCAGCTAAACCGGTATTGAAGTTGAACAAGTCGATATCGACCAACCTGCAGACCATACATGTGGTTGGTAACTATAGGAACTAGCCTTAGTAGGACTGTAGGAGTATGTGGGAACATTTACTGCCTTCACATGCTTTATTTAGGAATTATTTTTCCTAGAATAATGCAACAGTGTTGTGGGCTGAGGTGCAATTGGAGGAAGAAGCATGCAATGGCGGATACAAGAACGAGTTTAGAGGGTTGATTTTCTAGCGACTAGTTGTGGAGGTAGCACAAGCGGGTAGGGGGCACATTTTTTGTCTCTTCTTCTTCCTCCTTCCTTCTTCTCTACCCTCTACCTCTCTCTCTCTTCAATAAAGTGGGAGGCTTGTTTTTCTTTTCTCATTCTTCTTCCTCCTCTCTTTTCCTCTACCCTACACCTTCTCTAATGGACTTGCATGGATGTAAGGCCCCCCTCAGCCCCCCTTCAGATCCACCCCTGGAAGCATGCACGTTATAATGCACCCATTCTCGGTGATTTTGCGGGTGTGGTGTGTAATATCATTCTCAATTTTCAAGGAGTTAAAGATTTTTAACTTTAATCATATATATATAGTGTATAATCGGTGTTCTTAGATGAATCACTTAATATATTTCATGATAAATTTATTTTTATATAAAATATTAGTAATATTTTTTTATAAAATTAATTAAACTAAAATTTGGCCATCATGAATTCTAAAGTGACACTCTTCATAAGTACTGGAGTATATAACATGGGACAATTTTTTATTTGACACTAGTAAAGTTTTTGATTTATTTCTTAACCCTTAAAATATAATGTTCTGTTTGGGTGTCAATATTGAAAGTCATGGAATTGAATTGAGTTTAGTATGCAATTTCAATTCTATTGTTTAGATTTCACTGTATTGGAGTTTGGAATTGTGTGATCTAATTCCACGTAATATAGAGGGGTAACACTCTGTACTGGGAGAGGGAGCTTCTAGTTATAGTCCAATACCAGGAAATTGGTTCTCTAATTCTAAATCTCAATTCCATGTGCAACCAAACAAAAAAAAATAGAAAAGCTTATTCCAATTCCAATTTCGTGCATCAATATCTACATCTAAGTGGGGTATAAATCTTTTATGTTCTATACTAAATATAAATTTGATTTTCTATATAACACTAACGTAGTTCTTATACCCTTGTTGAATAAATATCTAAAGAATTATTTATGGGAAAGAAAAATTAATGGTATTATGATAATACTGATGTATGAATATTTATAAAAAATATTACAAGTATTTATATATAAATAATTATTCAGATATTTATTTAACAACTGTAAAACTGTTTTCTCATATAAAAAATTAACACCATTAGGTTAGAGTAGTGTTGTATAGAAAACTAAATTTACATTCAACGTCAAGTAGAGAATATTAATATTTTAAGAACCAATAAAAAACCAGAAACTTTACTAGTGTCGAAGAAGAAGTTGTCTCTTATAGCACTGCATCGCGGCTGCAGCTCTGGCGGCCCCGGCCGCGCTTGCATCGTTGCATTGCGTTTGTTTGGATGATGGAGTAGAGCGTGTGCGTGAGCTCAAGCCGATGGAGAAGATCGATCGGTAGGCGGTAGCTGGGCTGCCTCTAGCTCTAGGTCTCCTGTGCTTTCTGTGCATGCTCACAGACCATGCATGGTCCAGCAGACTCGCAGTACATGGTATGTCCCAGCTAGCTGATGCTCTGCCTGATGACAGATGACCTGTGATCGATCCACGCGACCACGGCGGCCGATATTCATGGCGAGGGTCGAGGAAGAGTACAAGTGGAAACAGATGGGATGGGATGGGCAATCGGTCGATGATATGATACACCAGTAGTTGTTGCTGCCACTGCCAGTGCCGGGCGGCCGGTCCCCTACCAGGCTACCACTGCCATCGACCGAGACGAGATGACCGCCGGTGGTCGTATGCCAGGCCAGCCGGCGGGACAGGGCACAGGAGCGCTTTCGATCTGCTTCCGCTGCGTCTTTTGGTCGGAGGCTACGGCGCCAGCGCCATGTCTTGTCCACGTCGTAAAATTGAATTGAATTCCTATAAAATTCTTGCGATTCTAGAAAAACCATCACTTTGGACCTTTTTTCTATCTGCAAGCGCTGCATTATTTTCGACTGGTGATGCAGAGTGTCGGCTCACTGGTATTACCTTCACATTGAGGGCTAGTTTGGGAACTCCGTTTTCTAAGACAAATTAGTTCATTTTCCTTTGTGAAAATAGGAATTTCTTGTAAAAATGTAGTTCCCAAACTAGCCCTAAGGGTCGGGTAACGGTAACGTGGGTAAGATGTGACTTTTAAAACCAATGAAATCGTAGGTCTCGGTCATCTAGAATTTTATTGTAGACGACTGTTTTATTTAAAATTATTTATAGCCTTCAGAGTTTCACCGGAAACGCCGCGTCCTGGTTGCCCCCGCGTCGGGTGACTCGGACGCTCCCCATAATCCCTAGCAGCCGCCACCGCCCCTTCGTGGGCCTCTCCCTGCCGCGCCGCTGCCTGAGCTGGCCGCCGGAAGGTCCGGCTGCTTGCGGGGAGGGCGGCGGCGGGGCATCTTCATCTCCCTCCAGCGGATCTGGGCGGGCGCGGCCGCCAAGGTCGCCGTGAGTTGCTCGTCGGCGTGGTCGGCCCCGGCTTCGCCCCCTCGTGACTCGGGCGGCTGCCAACTCCCCTCCCTCCCCATCTCTTTGCCTTGCCGCCGCCGGAGCTAGCTGGCGGGTTGCTCGCACAGCTAGCGGTGAAGGCGTCGGGCGGATGCTTGCTGCCTTGTCGGTTGTCGCGCGTCCAGCCCACGGTGGCGGCGTCCGCCCACTCAGGCAACGGGCCTGCGGCTGGGTGCGCGTCCACGAGGCTGGCCCGATGGCGGCGCCTACGCGCCGCGACGGCAATCGCTGCTGCTCGGGGTTGGAGGTGTGCCTGGGCTGTGTGCTCGCGTACCGGATGCGCGGAGGGCTGGATCTGACGCCCCCAGGGGAGCGGCGTCGGCGCGCGGTGGGCTGGATCTGGTGCGCGAGGTTGGCGGCCTCCGCATGCCATCCGTCGGAGGCGCCGACAGACTGGTCCCGGGCTAGCGCATGAGCCGGGGTGGAGGTCGGCGTGTCGGCCGGAATTGCAGTGGTGGGACCTCCTCTCGTCTGGGGCAGCATCGGCTAGTGGATCGGGCTAGCGCAGGGTGGTGGTGGCGGCAGGCCCAAAATCTTCATTATTTGTGTGGTACGTCGGGGTACCAGCGACGGCGGAGGCAGCTTGCTGTGTCTCGAGGTTTCGGCCAGACGCTGTGCTGGGGGCTCTTGGGCGAAAGTCTCGGCGACGGTGACGCCCATGGGCGTCGCTTCCCCTATTGAGGGTGTCGCATCCCCAGCGCTATCTTCCTTAGGTGAAAGCCCGGTCCATCGCGGACAGGTGACGGTGGCGTCACAGTGACGTCACTCCCTTCCTGAAGGCGTCGCTTCTGAAGTTCGTCTCGGCCATGACTTTGCCTTCGGCTGTTGCTTCGCTTCTCGGTGCCTGGTATGCGAGTGGAGGTGGGGGTTTTGCAACGTGAAGTCGGAGCTGCTGCGTCAGGGGATGTGGCTTGGCAACGATAACACGAGGCGAACCTCCCTTCTTCGTGGTCTAGAATGTTTCGGAGGTCAGGCAAAAACCGGAGGCAGGGAAGAGGGTTAAGATTGGAAGTCGGAGCTGCTCTGTGCCTGAGCCCGGCAATGATGACTTGTTGAGACCTTTCGCTTTGGGCTGTCTGTCTGCTTTTTGTTTGGTTCGCCTGTTGGCTGCTTTGGGAAGTCGGAGTTGTTGGATGCTCTACATCCTTGCTTGATAACGATGACCTTTAGCAGTTTTGTGTGCTCTTGTGTGGGGTTGCCGCTGCCTGTGTTGTTTGGGCACTCTGTGTCGGCGGTGAGTGCGGTGTCGTGTTGATGTCCCAATCCAACCGACGAGTTGAGTTGTATGGTGTTGGCGTGTTGATGTCTCAATCCAACCACATGTTGTTTGTTGTTTAGTCCGGTCCGAACCACTTCTTCTTAATTAATGTAATCAGCAGCTCTCCTGCCTGGTTCGTTTCAAAGAAAAAATTTATAGCCTTCAAATTCTATTTAAAATTCTTGTATTCTATTTAAAAAAATCAAATTATTCAAATAAACATAAATCAAGAAAATAGCAAAACTAAAGTTGGAGATATTTAAAAGATAGATTATATTATAAATAAAATATACCAATTTGTTATTTTTCTAAATCATAAAAAATAAAAGGTAAAAATAAAAAGTATACTTAGTTATCTATACTTTTATGTTTTTATAAAATACATATAGAATAAAAACTATCTAAGAAACTGTCGTTGTAGAAAACATGCAGGTGGTCGTTCGGACAGCCGACAAGAGCTAGAAAATATGCTGCTGTTGCGATTGGGATCGTCTCCCTTGAATGTAGCTCTGACCACCTCTGAGTGCTAGCTTGATCTATCTATTGTGTTATGATCAGTGAATCGCTATGCAGATACACATACACAATAATAAATAAAATGTTAAATTCTAGCCAAATCATATGGATCGGCCCGTGCTGGTTGCATGGATCGACTCCTTTGAGTCATTTATCATCTTTCCTAAGTCGGTAGATATAAACAAATAAATATAAATCTGCATAAAAATGACCGAAAAGAAAATAAACCTGTCTAAAGCATGATTTATAGGATTATTGGTCCTAGATTGAGCATGCCACACATACAACCAAAGACGTCAGATCAAAAAGCTACAAGTATTTCCCACACCGTAAACCGGAACCAAGGCCGAATAAATGGTAAGCCGTTCATATGAACATTTCATAATTGATCTATAGTATATATCATGCCAACTATCTTAGAAAAATTTGTAACCACAAGCTAATAATCACACGCGTGAACACAGGTCAGGACCTCCAAACAAGTCCATCTAGAATAAATAACGCAATTAAAACATGTAAGATAGGATGTCATATGTATATCCAACTCTTGAGTTACCATATGTACATGTTGCAGCGGTATGCCATAGAATATAGAAAACGAGCGAGTGATACATATCTGATCGTGCAAGATCAATCTAATAATATAAATCTTAAAGAAGAAGAGAGTAAATTGACGCTACACATAATAACTAGCAGAACTTACCAACAGCAACACTAATTACAAGATCTACCTAGAGTAAGGTGATACATCATACTTCCCTCATGCAATCCACTAAAGACCACATCAGGGCGGCATGACGCTTACCTTGAGAAACCCTTAAGAAAGGGACGATGATGTGTCAAAGTGATGAG
Organism: Zea mays; assembly: GCF_902167145.1. Classification (NCBI taxonomy): domain Eukaryota; kingdom Viridiplantae; phylum Streptophyta; class Magnoliopsida; order Poales; family Poaceae; genus Zea; species Zea mays. The sequence goes on along the minus strand of NC_050098.1, from coordinate 27,539,739 downwards.
AAGCACATGCTGCTTAGTGAACGCATGTCTTATGTTTATGATATTGTGAAATCACTATAGGAAACTGGTTAAAAATATGGGTGAAAAACCATACAACTTAATCATGTACATAAGCCAACGAACTTAGACGAAGTTCGCCGGTTTACTCACAAACATAGCCAACAACGTTTTTCGACGAACTTAGTAGTTAAGTTCATGGGGGCTGATCAACTTGAAGTTAGGAACGTGGGAGCCGACGGTCTTAGAGGCACCCATGAACTTAAGTCAAATTAAGCTCGTTGGCATTATCAAAGAACGTGGGTGAAACTAAGAGCGTGAGTTAAAATAAGAATGTGGGTGTCGATGACCTTAATTTGACTTAAGAATGTGGGCCTCCATGAACTTAACATATTAAGTTCATCGGCCCCACGTTCTTAACTTTAAATTTATCGGTCCCCACAAACTTAACCTATTAAGTTCATCGAAAACAAGTAGTCGGCCATGTTCATCGGTTTTCATTGGTAAACCGATGAACTTAGCTTAAGTTCGTCAGCTTATGTGATTAAGTTCGATGGTTTTTCACTCACGTTCTTTAACTAGTTTCCTTAGTGAATGTACATTTTACAGTCCATGGACTTGAAGTGATAAGCACTTCCTAACTAATTCTATCCGAGTAAAGTTTATCTACAGATACACGACCCATGGGGACACCTTGTCCCATAGGTTAATTAGCTTTCTATACAGAGTCTATCAGTCAAGTATAGTTTGCACCAAATCTAGCCAGGATATGGCAGCAACACATGCCCCTATTTTTAATGATATCTACCTATATCGAAAGTAAATTATTACCATAAGAAAGTTTTCAACTATGTGCAACACGTCAATGGCAAAGCGTACTTGCCCTAGTTGCAGACTATAATGCAACCTCTCCTCGGGGCTTGCATTCTGATGCTTCCACTTCACCGACATGTTCGCCTCCTTAGTGGTACTAATTTATACCACTCTCCTCTCGGCGACACAATCATCTTTCACGCGAGAAAACCTCATTCCACATCATGGCGACCTCTTCCTCAATGGGGAAAATTCTTCTTCTTCCTCTGATCCATCATCTGTCATTTCAGTCCTCTCACGTTCCTCTCACTCCATTTTCCACACTCCTTTGTCACCTCCTCGTCTTCTTGATGTTGAGGAGTCATGGGACTACCTCTAGGATATCTATCCGGAGGTAACCGCCTACACATGGACGGACATGGACGCGTCCAACGGGGATGCAACACTTGATAGGTCAGTTTCTCTCCTTGTCCCCATGATTCCCTTAGATTCCAATGACAACTAGAGTTGGGATGGCTCTATCGACAAGTCTGAGGAGTACGTTAGCTCCTCTAAGGATCATGATGATGAGGAGGTTCCATGGGGGAATAGAAGCGGCAGTAGCGAGGAGGCCACCGAAGATGTGCCCACATTCTAGGACTCATTTGAAGACTCCAGCAGCAATGGATGTGGCAACAACGACAACGATGATGATGTCGGCGAGGACAAGCAGTAGTCGGTGAAGCGCTCTAAAATATTCTGTATAAAAATGTATGATCATCTGTGGGGTTTAATCCTTGCATTTTTTTGTAATGCAATGCATGTATTCATATCATTTCACTTTTGCTCATATCTTTGTATTCATAACATGCCTTGATATATGCTAATATCTTTGTATTCATATCAGGTCACCTTTGCTCATATATCTCTTTCCTTTAATTTCCATGCAAATAAGCTTATTTAGTCATGTGCTTGCACTTATCCTTCACTTCTAAGGTACATGTTGTGGGTTTGGTTTGTATGAACTTGCACTAACATCCTTGTTACTAATGCCACAAATTCATGCAAGTTAAGTACTTTAAAAAAACTTAATTCTTTCTTTCACATACTAAAGGTTGTATTATCATTAATCACCAAAAACTGGAGATTTAAAGCATCTAGAATCCTAGTTGTATTTCAGTGATTAATGATAACATTAGATTATTGTAACTCGTGTTTATTTTATAGGTGAAAATTGAGTTAGGTCACATTAATTGTGACTTATTAGGCTTACATGATTTTCATGCCCCTATTGATGGAAGTTAATTATTGGTTTTCAAAAGATGAGAAAGAAGGTTAAGAATCGGATAGTTCTAAGTGTCAGTGGAGTTCATGGACACATAGATAAGTGATATGACCTTTTTCATTTGGTCATACATAAAGGGAACATGAATGGGTAGTTTGACCAAGGTAAGTCTAGTTATGAGTGGTGATGCACACTTGTGAGATCTAGTACTAGGTAGCCTTATGAAATCCCACGAGAAGTTTGAGTTCAAACCCAACTCGAATAGTGTTTAAAATAAGCAATTTGGTGGTCAAACAAGCAATTTGGTGGTCTTGCAGTAGCACTGGACGTGTTCGATGTGCACCGAGTATGTGCCACCGGATAGAAGGTTGCTTTGTTCATAATGGAGTTAACACTGATGTGTTAATTATGCATCGTACTTAGTGCACTAGATAAGGCATCCAAAGAGTCTTGTAGAAGAGTGTGAGAGGTCCTTCACTCACTAGACATGTTTGGTGTATCACTAAATATGGCACGAAGAGAGCACCTAGAGAGTTTGTAAATGAGTGAGCGAAGCTGAGCACCCATGGGATGTATCCAATATGACGCTGGACACGGCTTCGAATAAGGCACTCAGAGAGGTCTACAAACTGTGCACCTCAAATAGTATATTCAACAAACGTGACTGTCGTGACACCAGTCATGGCACCAGACACCAATATAGTAATGACTAGTTTTAGAAACTAGTCAATAGAGTTGCACTGGACATAGGAGGAGGTGTGCATCAGACATATCTGGTGCACCCACAAAAGTTGACTGGGGGCAATGTTGACTAGTTGTTTTCAACTTCTACATGGCATCGAAAACAAGGCAACACAAGTTAAATTCAAACCTTCGTTCGTAAATTATCACTTCTCTGAAGGGATAACTTAAGGACGAAGGTATGAAGAAGGTTGTGCATAGAACATTGTTTAAATGGAAAGATGATAAAAACGACATGAACTCGTCTCGTATGCCTTGGTATTTTTATTCCATCTTCTTTTTTATCAAATAAATTTACAAACATACCTTCGGCTTATTAGCACAAGATAGCTCGAAGGTGCTTTGAAGGCTAAGCAGAGCGAAGCTAGGGCCCTCAAAAAGGGTACTTTATGCAGGGCATTGTTCACCTATTTATAGGGAAGTTGAACAGCTTCGTAGGTAATTACAATCATGCCCATAAAGTTTAGACACATGTTTTACAAATAATATAGGTGTTGACTCCATTTTGCTTTGCATATATAGGAGAGCCACATTTCATTTCTCGAACTAGAGGGAATAGACCTATTTGCTTGCCGGGACCGGGATATGATCACCTTTGCTTGGTTCATAGCAGCTGGTGGATACGGTTTCATTCTAACCTTTGTTGACTTCGGGCAAGGTCAAGTAAGTCATGGGATCTATCTAGCTCATAAAGTGCCAGTGCCATTGAAGACTTGGCTATCAGTTGTATTGGACCCATGACCAATAGAGAGGTTGCCATTACGGCCTGTGTTCGGAGTACTGCTCCTCCAGAATAGAATGGTTCACACGTGAAAGTGCTTCGAAATATGAGGTTGAGAAGACCTGCCAGGTTCTGTCTCAGTGGATTGAAATCTCTATCGGCAAGCGTACTTAAAGGAGAACTGAAAAATCAGTTAGAGGGGCGTTAGCGAAGCTAAAAATAATAAACCCACCTAAACGTCAAATGAAGAAGCTGTAATAATAGATATAGAAGAATGCCTACCCTTGTTCTTAATATAAGGCCGCCAAAGTTCGAGTTTCCTTCCAGAGCAATCTGAAGACTCCTTCATATCGTTGCCTTTACGAAAAGATCGAATCTCTTTAATATAATAAAATATCTGGGCGTAGCGTAAGTGAAGTCAAGCTCTGTTCATTTGAATTCCGGCTCATATGTTGAGCGTAGACAAGTCTTTCTCAAGGTAGGTCTTGCTTGTTGCGAAGTCCGTTTTCCGGCCTTAGAAAGCAATTTCTCTTTGCCTCGATCAGTAGGCCCTAACGGCTCTATGTCCACCTCAATTTTGAGGGATAGAATAGAATATCTTCTTTGTGAGTCGGGGTATGTATCCTTTGATACAGGTAAGGCTCGCAGGGGTGAAGTGGGAAGTTTTTACTGCCGGAGAGAATGAATAGAAGTCTTGCCTTGCTTCTCACGTTTCTGTGTTCGTAGAAGCTTGGTCTATGGTTTCCTGTTTGTTAGCTTTGCTGCTCCAAGCATAGTTGGTGGATAGCTTAAAGGTGAGTGAGTGAGTCGGCAGGCTTATGTGATAGTAAGGGTCTAGTAAGTCAAGGGTGCCGCAGTCTATATCTTAGTTTAGTATAGTACGCCCTTAAGTGACAGAAGGAGGACAGGGCGCTAAGCAGAGAAAGAGCTTCCAATGCTAGAGGCGCGTGCATTGAGTAAGAAGTTTGATTTGAGGAGGAGCCCGAGAAGAAGCTTGCCGCGTTGAGGGTTGCTTCACTTTCCGCTGGGGCCTTGAGGAAGGATAGGGCTGCAAGGATACTAGCAAATTGGCTGATAGGGACCGGAAGCGTATTCGAAGAATTGTAGAGAGACCGGGCGCGGCCTAATTCATGGTTTTCTTCCTTGGGAAATCCTCTGCCATTTTGCCTAGTCTGAGAAATCTTCGTATGTTTCTTTACATGCCTTTGTATAAAGACAATCATTGTCGGACGGACTTCTTAACTTAATAAAGAGAAGGGCGCGGCAGTCGACTCTGCTCCTTGGCTTGGGGTGGGGAGTTCCGCTTTCGGAATACGCAAATTGGACTTCTCCATTGGAAAGAGCATTGGATTTCCATTTGCTTTCTTGGGGATCACCACTATCTCGATTTTGACACCGGCACTTAGGGTAGGAGAAGGAGAAAGAGACAAGTTTCCACCTCATCCGAGTCAGAGCTCTCAGTGACTTCCCCCATAGCAACGGGAGATGATCAGCCCATCACCCTAAAGGAAAGGAAATTCGAAGAAATAAGATCTGATCTTTCAGTGAAATAAGCATCTACTAATCTAACTAGCGAACCAATATGTCTATCAATAGCCCTGGGTTCTTACCTTGTCTTGACTCTTCACCGAGTGAAAGTGATACACTACTACTTTAGGTTCGAACACTACGGCATGTTACGAACATTAAGGCACCTATCCTTTCAAAAAGGAATCAATGGCGAACGTACGCTATCCAACAGAAGTCCCGACCGATATGACTATTCATCCTTAAGCGAATGCTGGAACGAAAGTAACCCTCGAAGTGAAATAAAAGCAAAGGGCAAATCAACTAATTGTTCTCTAATACCACCTCCTCCTGTATCTACTATTGGTTGACTGAAAATTCAAAAAAGAAAAAGTTGCACATCTTCTGAAAAGATAAGGGCTCGGTATCGGCTCAATCGAACAAGCTGAGGTATATAGGGAATAGTAGAACATATTGATTATCCTATTGGATTGGTTCCGCTCAGTCGAGATATGATGACTCAATAGGCATTGAGAGTTTCGATTCAATGTGGGAATGACTAAGACAAGTTAGGCTAAACAGATATGCATGCACCATAGAGGTTTATCCACCATAGGTTTGTACACAAGAATAGTAGTCACAGCGAGGGATGCACATAAATCAGATCTGCACTGGTATAAGTGATAGGTTTTGGAAACAGCATAATGAACGTAACGCACAGATGGAATAGAACTAAATGGAAAGTCGAGCCTGCTGATAGGGGATGGGATCACCTTCAAATCGATTTAAAGTGGCCTTAAAAGTGGATTAAAATGGGTTTCTAAAAAAGTGCAATAACTTAATTATCAAATGCCAGGCTTATACCATTACGACTTGTGATTTGTTTACGGTATGGACTATTGAACAAGTAGTTTTACGGTGATAACAATAAGAAGAAACAGTTTCCACTAATGAGCGGAGGTAGCCGTCACTCAGTAATTCATGTTATCTCACTAGGCAAGTCATCCCTACGCCAAGTCCAGTTGGCTACCGGGATCAAACCGCTTCGCTTGCACAGGCCTAGAAATTCTAACAAGAACAACTCCCTAGCTGACATCTTAACCAACTACTTCGTAAGAGCCCCACCTCCGAGAAATTACCAGAGGATCAACAAAGCAAGACAAGCCAGACCCTACGGCGTCTTTGTCTATTTCGTTCACTACTCCTCCTGAAAATGCTAGGCTAGCCAGTACTATTGAGTACTATGGACTATGGTGTACTATCGAGAGAAAAACAAGTCCATTAAAAAAGAATAAACTTCTATTTAGGAGGGAAACGAGAAAATGCATAGATCAATATCTGCATGAATAGCCGCTGCATAAACAACTCTAGCTCTAACTCAAGAAAAGAACTACAAAGAACAAAAGAAGAGTTTCTCCTCTGCAAAGTAACAGCAAGTGAAATTAGCTCCCTGTCGGGATAGAGATTCTCTATTATCTTGAACTCACTCACCAATACTTTAAGATCGTCAATAGCACACTACCTCTCCAAGGCAGTGCACTATTTCCTCAACAAAAGAGAAGAAGTAAACGATTGCCAGGTTGTAAGCACTTTGAGATATTGGCCTTCGGCTTAAGATAGTTACTTGACTTAAAAGCATTCTCGAGATCCTTATCATTTAAGGAACAAGAAGAGATTGTCTACTCTCGGCAATGTAAGAAGGTTCGTGAAATAGCACCCTGTCGGGGATCAAGATTCTCTATTATCCAATCCACATTCCCACTCTCCTTATTCATACATCAGTTCAGCTACAACAAAGAAGATATCCTTCCCATTCGTCTTGTCAGTCTTTCATTTCTTTGGTTTAGTTAGGAATAGGCATGAACTAGGCTAGCAGTTGTCACCAAAGCAAGGGACTAGCTTATCTTTTCAGCGAGACTCTAGAAGATAGGCTCAGGTCAAGCATTCCCATATGCCGGTAGAAATCCTTCTTAGCCCTCATAAAGCATGCATCACAGAGTCATAGGCATATGCTCCTTGATAAACTAGTTGGCAGGCTAGGTTCCGTAGTCAAGGCCGCAGGTTTGTGAAGAGCCGAGCTAATTAGGCGACCCACAGCACCATTTCATCGAGGACATGAGACGTGGTAAGCCAATTGGACCTGAAAAGGAGAGACAAGCCAGGACCCGAGTGGTTAAGTAGTAGCTGCATTGGTGCTACAGCCGACTGTCGTCGAGAGGATTCGGCAGGCGAAGAGTTGCGATGCTATACTTATGAAAATAAGAGCGATGGTTGAGAACAGCTGCTCCCTTTCCCCGTATAGGCTCTGCTGGTACATTCCAGTTCGTAGAGCGAATCTGTGTCCCAGACGATCGACTGACAGCTGAAGCCTTTCAGAGGCTTACGAATCGTGATATACGATCCACTCTCCTGTGATACTAAGATTTCTCCGCAGGATCCCTGGGATTTCTACTGGTGGAAAAAGAAGGTATGGGAGTCACCTTCCTGCAGACAGAGATCGAAGAGCTTGTATTGGAACCATCTCATCCCATTGGTGTTTAGAACAACGCTTCGCTCCTTAGCGGCCTACTCAAACACCTACTAAAGCTACTCAGGGTACTTCTTAACAAACCATGTCAAGCTACCTTGCTAGTTCTATTCCTGGCTATCCGTGGGTGGTTCATATCCAACTACTACTTGTTGCCCTTGCACAAATGTCTATCAGCTATTCCCATGCCTATCCTTTAAATAAACGTATCTTGACTAAACGCTTATCTTCTATTTCGAACTCAAAACTACTACTTGTTTCGCTCGCCTATCTAGCTCTATGAAATACGGATATACCGGTCCTAGCGTTCTCCTTCAATGGTCTGTTCCATACTTCTTTCTATCTAGACTTGTTAGCCTCAACGTTACGCATCCGTCCTATCCCGTGTCACTAACCCTAGCCCTATCCAACCAAGCCGCTCTTCCTCATTCGAGCTAAAAGCTCTCCCTCGTCCAGGCATCCGGGCATTCATTTCACTGCATTTCCCTCATTCAATCACTGCATGAAAAAGAAGCCATGATTGCATTCCACTTGTCGTTGATAGGACAAGTTCACTGACTATATGCGAGTAAAGACTACAGGGAAGTAGTCTAAAAACAAGTAAGTAATAAGTGGATTCTCCCTATAGAGCAGAGCATAGTGACAAAAGTTCCATTTAGATATGGTTGTATCATATGTATATAAAGAATGTACTCGCAATGAACTGGCTAAGTCCAACCAACCATGATGGCAGCCTGCCCCCCTATAGCCAAAGCAAGCGATAGCAAATAGTGATTTTATGGAGTAAGCTTCGCTCCGCGCCAATTAGAAAAAAGTGAAAAGACTCTATGCTCTGCTCATATAGATATGGGATTCCTACTGGGGTTCATGACAACTATTGTGACTAAGGCAAAACGTGAAAGAAAAAGGCCGCTAAGGAAAAGCACCCCGTTTAAAGAGATCCTATGAGGTCTTTGCTATCGCTTTCCACTTTCCGGGGAGGCTTGAAAGCTACTACTCAACAAGGTCGAGCTCCACGATGGACCATTCAAACTTCATACTACCGGGACAAGGACTAGACTAGACGGCTGCTTTCTCTGTTCATGCTCCGGCATAGGGGATCTACTAGCGGTAGGATAGGGGACAGAGTGCAACTAGTTCCCGAAAATGACGTTTACTTTCCTTAGGATCCATTTTCTAGAAAGTTTGTTTTCCTCTCGCCAATTATTTACGGAGCTAACTTGCGGGTTTGCATTCCAGTCTGCGAGCAATGCAACGAAGTGCGTCTTTCATACCAGGAGACCCCACTGCAGCTGGCAAGGTCACCGGGATACGGCCGTCCTTTCTTAAAGAATGGAAAACATGGCGCTATTGTATCCCCATCCCCAGCCTGTTCGGATCATCTTGGCATAGCACACCTCAAATGCTTTCCATTCATTACTGGAAGAAGAACAGCATTTCTCTATGCGCCAATGGGAATGCCACTGTCTTTTCTGAACGGAAGGGTACGTACATCCGTATGGAACCTGGCCAGTGCTAAAGAAGAGGAGGAGGGAAATGCCAGTGTTGTGCCGGATCTCTTTCTTGGAATGGAATCATACTTTTGAACGGCACTATTCCACGCGCCTCTAAATCCCGTAGGGGAGCTCGCGAGAGAGCGGTCCGCTTCACATCGCTAACTGAGATGAGACTACTTCCTTTCCTAACTGAGATGAGAAGACTTAGACCAGCTGACATATCAAGCAGTCAACCTTCTATTGAGATTGAGATGGCGATATTGAGATGGTATACTCACTTCTACTTCTACAAGCCCAGGAAGGAACCGAGAACTACCACTTACTTTGACTATTATAGAAAGCGGGAGAAGGGAGGGCAAGCAGTTTGCGGCTCTAGACTAGACAGACAACTATTCTTTCTGGTGCAGGTGAGAATAGAGCCTATCCAGATCGCGATTCTACATCAGGAGAAGCAAATACATGGGATGGGCTACACACACTCATGACTAAGACAAGCAAGGTTTCCGGTGAAAAGACAGATTCCTAGCTGGTAAGGATAGGTTTCATAGACAAGACAATCCAAGAAGGGTTCCTTTTTCTTAGCTTCCTTCTCCTTGGTGTGGTGATGGGAGGTTTCTTACAAGGTCCGTTCTGTTTCCTGCTCTCCGGTTTCCTGTGACAAGACAACTCGATTCTCTGGTTCTATGTATGCTAATACTACCTAGGCTAGGGTCGGTCTCTCACATCAGGATGTGTCCCTGTCCCGGCCAAGGGGCGATCCTTCCACGCTCTGGCACTAGTGAGAAGACACCCATTGGATGATGCTTGTCCTCTCTATGGATGGAGCTTTGGCCATTCCTCAAACGGAAACGGAAAGATCTAGTCAATCCTGTGATCTGATTTAGGCGGCCTCTTCCTCCAATCTTTTACTACCAAAAACCTACTTGGTCACTTACTCCTTGGGTCCAATACCTTTAGCTCTAAGCATGCAGCACAGAGATAGGTCTTTTTGAATAGGTTGAGGAAAGGGAACGATTGACCACAAAGGTGTGACCCTCGCCTCTAATTGATAGCCGAGCGAAGAAAAGAGTATTTAGCCGCCTACCTAGACCAGGATATCCTGATATTAGGCGCTGTCCTGCAGAAGGCTCAAGAAATAGAGATAGCCAACTATGCTATGCTACGGGATAAGGATAAATATCACGCGTGTGCTAACGATCTCGTCTTTGGCAATGACTATCTTCAGAGCGCACTATTATGATGAGCAGGCGCGCATCTATATACCAAGCGTTAACGCAGACAGCTTCATTCGGGCTGGCTACTACGGTGGCCATGCTGATGTATGTATATATACCTTATGGCAAGAATTTGCTCTACTATGACGTGAACTCGCTTTAGCCCTTTATAATGCAATCCTGCGACTTCTGACTTGCCAGGCACCTTGACGGTTATGCCAGTTTTAGGGGACCCTCTAGTAAGAATAGTCTAATAGACCTACTATAGTCCAGTCCAACATTCGATTCTTTCTTTGCTAGCAGAACTTGATATTCCACTCTTGGCACCGCACTTCAAGCATAAAAGCCCTACCTAGCTTTCAACCCAAGCTCAAAACCACCCTTGCTTTAGTTGGACCGGCATACATATCTTATCTCGTAAGAAACCGACGCCTAAACGCCTTGCCTTCACAAGCTCACTAACGGAATAAGCCTTCAAAGTCCCTCTAATATGGAATGGATCTGGATAGCTGGAGGTGGTTATGGATACCACGATGGTTCTGCCTCGAGCTTTAGTTCAAGTTCAAAATATGCTTCACGATTTGTTTTGTCCATAGCATAGGCATAGCATAGAATGTGTGTGTGTATGTGTAGGTATATACCAATAGAAAGAATTTCGCTTTGAGGATATTGCCGCCTAGGTGGAGAGACGGTACTGAGATCTAGTTCAATTGCTTAGAGATATCTTCCCGTGCTGGGATGAGATAGGTGCTTTCAAGTGATTGACATTCACGTATCACCGAATGAGGCCGCTTTTAGCCTCCTTACATCCGATTGGTCTTGAACTTGATCAATGCAAGCAAGAAATAGTGCCGTACTTGAAAGTGCTTACAGCTAGTGATGCTAGAGGATCCAGGGAATGGCCTTTCTTTCGTATTCTACTCAGGAAGCTGGTCTGGCGTATCGGAAAACAGACTTGGCTACTGGATGCCTATATAGATAAGGGAATCCACTTGATAGAAATGATTTGGTTATCCAACCCGGCCCGCATATTGAATGATGAAGTCTTGGGAAGAAAAGAAATAATTCCACTCTCTACTCGGATCTGGAGATTGGCCTAAGCCCGGCGAATGCAACCACTTCACCTGCCAGAGGACAATAGACGCAGGCACTACACGACAGGTTCTTCCGATTATGCTTCCTTTTCGAGTAATGCAACTAGCCCGATCCCTGCAGGAGATACATACGAGATTAAAAAAGAGACCACTCTCAACTAAGTTTAAGTCCAAGTCGGCTTCCGCTTCAATTCTTTACTTTGACGCTAGGTCTAGGCCAAATTCATTCTTTGACTCTTGGCCCACAGCTGCTCTGCAGGAATATCTTTTTCCTGGTGGATTCTGTGCTTGAATCTCTTTTCCCGGAACTTCTGGAATCTCAATCCAAAGAGAAAGCTTCTACCGGATACAAGTCAAGTTTCGTAACTAGAGTCGCAAATTTCTCATTTGTTACGATTAAAAGAGGAGCTATTGATGATGGCAATCCAATGAGTCTGAGTCACTACTGTGACGAATAAAAGTTTTGTGGAGCTATGCTCATGCTTTCATTTTTTTTAGAATGGCACGACCTAAACGCCCCAGTATAGTACGCCCTTAATGAAAGACGGGATGAGATCTCTTCACTTGTGCTCGAGTTTCATCGTATCGTAGTCGTAGTAGGAATAGGAAGCAAGGTTTCCGGGGAAAAGACAGATTACTACCTGGCACTTGTATTGTGTCTGCTCTACGAGCGCTTTGAACTGAACTAGTGATCCGATTCCGTGATTTCGCCACTAGAAGAGATCCACTCCCATGATGGAATCGACTTCCTAAAGCGCTTGGTTGGCTAAAGGTGACGGTTGGTTGAAGCTTAGCTTGGGTTGCAGGAAAGAGAATTAGTTAGGATAGGATAGCCCTTATTTGGTCCATCAAGCTAGGGCTAGGGAGTAAGCAAAAGTAGATCGTATGAGGGAACACTCCTTCCTCTTATCTTAGAAGAACTTGTCGTAGCTGTGACTACTCGGCACTATTTGAATGGAATGTCAGCGAATCACTTGTTTCACTCATGTATGTGACTAGTCTTGACTGCTGGGTTTTTCTTTCTATGGAGAACGCACGCTAGAGATGCTTAGGAAAAGAGAAGGCTAGAGATGCTTAGGAAAGGTTTGCTTACTGCAGTGCTTTGCTTCCGAAATCTAGAGTTTATGTGCCGAGGCGGGACCCACCTCTCCACTGAGAGGGAAAAGATCTACTGGAAATACTTCCTTTACGGGATGCATATTCCAATCATGAACATGAGGTACAGAACAGACAACAGGTACCAACCAATACCGTACGCCCTGCGGAAGCTCTATGCTATGCCCAGAACCCATTTGATGACTCTGTTCTTCGTTCGCAGGTTTAAAAAGGTGTTGTTGGGACTAAACTAAACTTGCCGTAGTACTAGTACTAGTACTACCTGACAATTCCCCTCGGGAGAGTAGATTTCCCATTCAAAAAGTGATACTAACCATGGGCTCAAGTAGTGAGTTACTCGGGTTTCCCCACAACAAGGATGTGCACTCAGGGGCCATAAAGCAAGCCTACGCTGCGAAGCTCCATTTCCTCCGCTATCGGGTACTTGCTTTTCCTTAGCTGGGTTGAGTTCTTGTCTCTAGTGGTGAGTCGCCATGATATTGATATGACCCCTTGGATCTTCGGTTCCGATGTTAGTCCAGTGGCAGTTTGCCTAGTTTTTTGTGCCGGTCCCAGGCTCTTGCTCGAGTTTACGCCCTGCCGGGAATTAATCTTAGAAAAAAGGAATTCACGGCCGGAGCATTTATATATGAAAATAGGAGAACCAGTCAAGCTGAGATCCATTACCCAAGACTACTAAGAACCAGTCAAGCTTGCATCCATAAGACTAGTTTCACCCTTGCCTTTGATTGACTTCATTATACGGGACAGGCCGATTTCTTTCTTACTTTAGAGCTATATCGCGTTTTTCATCCCTACGAATTCAATTCAATTCTCACGAAAAGATCTCTAACGTGCGTTCTAGGCTCTGTCGCGTATATAGAAACGGGCTTGTACAAGCTCACTATTCTCGATCAGGATAAGAAATGGCTGGCTATCCCGATCTACTACCTGCTTCAGAAGCTGGAAGCACCTTTGAATCACCGGCTAGTATCGTCTCACCTGCAGAAAAGAAAATCGAGTTATCTATAAATATATATAAAAAGAGGACCGGATCCTCCCCAAATCCCACCCATAATTCCATTCTTATAGATCTTTTTCTTACATAGAATTAGATCCGAATTGACATAGAATGAGGAAAGTCAGCCAGGTTCGGTAGTGAAGAAAATCTCTTGTCTGTTCGCTAGCGTCTCTTTCTTCGATGAATTAGACTGGCACTCACTGATCCCGACTTCTTCTACCTATGAACTGAACCTCCACAATGCTTCCTAAGCTCACAAACCAGCACAGCAATGGGCCCGCAAACCAATCAAAGTAGATCGGCGTATGAGGGAAGGGATGCCGGAAGGAAGTCTTCAGATAGTTCATTCAGTCTCCTATCTAGGACAAATCGAGTTCTGGTTCTGATCTGGCTCGTACACTACGTCAACTAAAGCAGTTGGGGCATCGGTGAATCAAATCTCTTGTCTTCAAATGGTTTTCTCTCCCGGGCTAGCTACCGAGCACTTTGAGTAAGTGAGTCTAGTGGCTCATTTCTGGATGAATACCTTAACTGGTGGATCTGTCTCCAGCTCTGAGGCTTATGTGGGCGTAACCATTTCTGTTTGTGAGCTTAGCTTTCCGTCGAGATGCGTGAGAATAGTTGACCATTGCTTTTTCCTCTACCGGCACTATTATCGATCAGGTTGTCTCTGTTTGCGGGTCTAAGGAAAGGAAGAAAAAGATCCAATAAGTTCGATGGGTATTGGTCATAGGCTTGAAAGAGTGTTTCATAGCTAAGGTATCTTCCGGATATATATGTGCGAGATCCAATAGGGTCATAACCCAGTGCTTTAGCGGACTCTGGTGCCAGATCGTTTCTCAAATCATAGAGAATTGATAGAGCTAACCATATGAAATGCATCGATTTCACTATGCATCATTACCAAGGCCATTGCCAGGGAAAGGCTGAACCAGATCAAATAGCAGCAAATAAAATAGTAGATGAAGGTCTAAGAGATGCCTACCCAAGCCTAGCTGATATGATAATATCACCTGACATCTAGACTAGTGCTTAGAATGGCTATGCCTACTGATCTTGACTTAATGCCTACTGATCTTGACTTACCTACCTTGGCATGCAATAGTTTCGCCCACCATTAGATTAGTGGTATATTCTTCTAGAAATATGGATTCCTATAAGCCTAGAAGGAAGTATGACTAGGACTCATGTGTGCTTCTGCCTCTATTATTGTGGGCTGGAAATCCAGATGGTCAGATGAATGAATCAAGTCCGGATAGATAGATAGGATCCCAACGATTCCTGTCTACTTGCTAAAATAGTTTTAGATGGCCTACCCCCACAAGAGATATTCAATCAAGCTGAAGGGAAAACCCCCTCAAGCAGAGTCAAAAGACACAGTGAAAGAAGCCCGCTAACCCACTCTTCTTTCCCCCCACCTACCCGGTAGGTAAGTAGGGGCCTCGTCATCTCTATTTTCCTTCCCAGGAAGACGGAGAAACTACACCTTATTTTTACGAATTAGAAAACGAATGAGATCAGAAAGGCCATCATTGGGGCAAACGATGCAATAGCTTCGGTGAGAGCAAAGCCCAAAATGGCATAACCGAATGATTGTTTAGCCAATGAAGGATTTCGCGCCACGGAATGAATCGAAGAACTGAGAACGTTTCCAATACCGACAGCAGCTCCCGCTAAAGCAATTGTAGCAGCTCCAGCACCTATTGATTTAGCTCCTTCTAACATGTAGAGTTGAGAGTTGACATTGTCGGGTTTCACGCTTTTCCTTCGCAACTAGAAATTTCGAGTTCGAGTATAGTATAGTATTTCTCGTTGATTTGATTCCTTCCTCCTCTCCTTATCCTTAGTTGAACAGATGAAAGCGAAAGGAGTTGCTTCAATGAAACTGGAAAACCTAAAACCCACATAGTGGAATAATAAACCCAGCCCTGCCCTTATCTTGGGCTTGACAGGTAGACTATAAAGAGATTCAGTACAGCAAGCCTGCGCAGGAGTTCTAGCTATTTCCAATTTGAATAAATAACCCGATCATATCATATCATATCTTGGAAAACCCTAAGACTACCCGAGGCTGTACCCTATAGTAATTTCCTTCTACCTCTTATCTCTATAGTCTTTACGTCGTCTCCTGGGTCGGTTAAGCTATAACCTAGTAGTACCGGGAACAACTCCTCTAAGCATCAAGTCAATTAAGGAACCCGATTTGTTGGGTTTTGAACTGTTAAATGGTTACACGCCCGACATACTGTGGGTGGCTAACCCGATTCATTCCTCGAATCGTAAATCATTACTATTTTTGCTTGCTCGAGTAGAGTCGAAAAGTGGGGAACCTGGATTCCCAGCAGGTGATCTCGATCACCATAATATGATATTTTGCATTCCCTTAATTTCTGAGATGGAACTCTTTTCCAACATAAAATACAAGTCTATCAGTTCAATAAAAGTATGGGTTAACCATTCCTCCTCTTAAGTTAGGGGTTTGGGATTAGTAGAGTAGTATAACTACAGCTCTAGTAGTTAAAGGCGGGAGGGGTCCGACCCGACTATTGGTTCTTTCCTCTAAAGAAACATAGCTAAAAGGTGTCTGATCTTGTCTATATTGTCCGAAGTAGCCTTTGCTTGTCAAAGTAAGTGAAAAAGGGTTTCAAAATACTATACTGTAGCTCAAGTATGCATGGAATAGCACAGGGTTATCCGCTTTATTATCTGGCTTATCTGCTTGAGAAAAGTGAACTCTTAGCTTTAAACCTACTTTGTCTTTGTATCTTAGCCCTTCTAGCTCTAGCTTAGGGGCCCTTTCCTAGCTTATTCAACTCTTTCTTCGGCAGGATCGAATGAGGATGATGGGGGATGCTTTTTTTCAACTAAACAGCGTTCATCTGCTTGCTTTTCATTTTATGACGCTGAATGTGAGAAGAAAAATTGGAACTACTTGCTTGCCTGTGTTAAGCATGTAGATAGAACCTGGCGGGCATAGAGTCATAATAAGCTTCTCTTCTCCGCTGCGCGCCTACTGTACCAAGCTAGCTAAAATACCAAGCTCCTGTGGGCTAATCTCATTTCCCATCTCATGTAACAACCTCTTCGCCCTTTACCCATGAGCTTTTAGAATCTATTTCCTATTTCTAAGCCGATTTTAGTTTTGAAAATGCGCTGAGCAGAGTCAATTTCTCGATGGCACTTGCTAAAGATCGTATCATAACTACCGGGCCTACAACACAAACGTCGACTACTTCATTTCACTTCCCCCGGGAATCGGCTACCAAAAAGGAAGGTTGCGATAGTGTGTAAGCTGTAATATACATATTCTAGATAGGCTGAAGACAGAAGGATAGGCTTGCCGGGAACAAGAGCTTGCATTCGTATTTTGTTGTTGTGTTTGTGTTGTGATCTATTGGCTGCCTCGTTTCTGGTCAATCTTTCCTGTGGCAGATAAGGGCCGATCTAATAGAATCGACTCTAAGAAGATTGGAAGTGGTGAACCGGATCTTTTTTCTATATAAAGGGATCAATCCTTTTGGCTCTAATAGCAGTGAATAGACTCCGTCTAGATTTGGAGGAGTTGTCAATATGCCTCTGTCTGGTGCTGCTTCGCCGGTATCGGCTTGTGCTAATGTCATAGATCACCTACTAGGAGCTTAAGTCGACTAGACTTGACTCGAGAATAGAATCGAAGAGAAGCGAAGCCTCGCCAAGATAAATACAACCCTATGGCTATGGTATGGCACTCACTGCAATGACACGACCAGGTCTATAGAAAAGTTGATACAGATCTCATACAGGTAAGGTTCCGCACTTTTCTAAGTAACTACTAGCTCCGGATGCATCTTTCTCATTGACTGCTTTCTTCAAATCAAAGTAGGACGAACAAGGAAATGGAACTGGTCAATGCATTTCTAACTAACAATTGACCCTATTCCTCGAATGGCGCGTAGAGTGGAGTATTGACTTGCCTTGAAAGGATTGGTTCCCATCTTTTTCTAACCTCGGGCAATAGCTGCTTCCCGGCACTTCTTAACCCATTCCCCCTTGCTGACTTCTACCGTTGCACTCTCCTTTTGGCACCTAATCTAGGTTTTTTTATGACATTGATCTCAAACCGCCACATATTGATAGAATTGTTCAACAAGTGCCGCTTCTGAATTTGTCTCAAATTACCGGAACAGAATGTCAAAGCCAGTAGTTTGAACTGCCAGTGGAGTGCCGTTGTTTCGAAGTTGTTGACTATTGTCCAGCTATCAAATTAGTGTAGACAGAAGCACTGTTTGAGCCTTGTCGAGAATCCGTTCTGGCACTTATTGTCTATAGCAAAGTGAAGGAATAGAATGATCATCCTGCTCCTATTTAAACAGAATTCCATGGAAAGTGTAGCAAGCCGATTCAATTGACCAGCTCCATAGGGAGGAAATGGTATTCCAAAGAGCAAAACAAAGCCAGTTGGTTATCGGCAGACAGAAAGCATTTATATGTCTCTTTGTAGGCTCAAATGAACACAAAGCCTAAGAGTTTTAACCGGTTAGCAAATATGACTAATGGACTCCACCTTCTTCTATCTCCGGGTCAAGTCAAAGAGTTTCAGTTCTATACAGCACTGACTTCGGTGCCCGCTTACTACCCATAAGACCTTAGAAATGACTAGCAGGAGAGCAGTCACGGAAAGAAAGATTCTGCCTATTGAGAGAAAGCAAGATCAGGGAAGTCTTAGTCACTAACACACCATAGTACTAGTCAAGTCACAAGCAAAGCATCAAGTCCCAAGCAGTGCCAGGTTGAAGAAAGAAGACTCTATAAAAAAGCAAGTGAGCTCTGGCACCCAGATATTAAGAAGTTAGGATGCGCCTAACTAAAACTATTTAGAAAGGCTAGTGAGCAAGTGCCACGGATCCGCGTGTACGGAACGGATCCAGAGTTAGGATGCAGCAAGAAAACGGCTGCGCTTCAGCGCAACGGATCTAGCAAGTTAGGATGCGCGTGACTAACGCGCAAAGGCTTTCGCGCTAGAAATAGAAAAAAGAGCGCTAGAAAGAAATAAAATCCGTTGCTTTACTTTAAAGTAAAGTTACGAACAAAGGCTTCACTCTTTCCGTTCTGAGGCTAAAAAGGCCAAACGAGCCTACTCACATCCATTTAGGAATTTTGGAATTATATGACTCTGGGGTCAGTCCAGCAGCTATAGGTGTACGCAGACAAGAAGAGAGCTTTCCTATTTAATAAATACTCTCCTCGCCAATCCGATCTCCAGAACTTGACCCTTTTCCCTGCGCGCCTCTTCTTACTTTTCACTAAAGAATGAACAATCGGCGCAGGAGGTAGGAGATCCAAGTCCAGAAAACAGACGTAATTACAATACTAAACTAATGATGATCAAAACTTTCTAAATAGAGTCAGAACTCCCCCTTCCTTGGTTTGGTAGAATTCACACCTAGAAGAAGTAGCCCTGCCGCGGCCTTTTACTCTCTCCACATTCGGGCTGGATAAAGAAAAATGAGAAGGTTGTCCAGAATATCAACGAATAAACAGGGAAGGCGTTTTTCAAGCATCTCATGCTCCAAATGAGAAGATGCAGCGAGGCACTCTTTCTAGATGATTCAGTTATAGTTGTTTGATCATAGACTCAAATAAGATAATGAAAATATTAAGCAGAAGTGTTCTCATCTCAAGCATCTGATTCCGGTGATTCGCAAATAGCTTGTCATAGCTAGTTCTTACCTGAATCGCAGTAGGTTATTTGCTGCTGACAAAGGCCGCTAAGGTTCCACTCGAGAGGATTTCTATTCCCCTCACCGCTGCGCGCCTTGAAGATCATATAAGTGAGTGCTCAATTGTTATACTGCTATGGGAAGAAGCGGAAGATGAATCGGAACAGCAGGAAGCCGCTACCTAGAACGGCGCATACTCTTGACCGCTAACCCTCAATCAAACGTTGATAGTTGTGCTTTCCCTACTCGACTTTTGGGTACATAACCTAATCAATCCCTTCCTTTCGGTTTCCCTGGACTATCGATCTAGAGACGGCACCTTTAGACCAGACCTGGAGACATCACAAAAAGAGTTCTGAGGATGACTGGCTGGATAGCGAGCACCTGACCTTGGGTTGACTTGCCTAGAACCTGACCAGGCACCGGCACTGAATTCTACTTGAAATACCAGGCTCTTCTCTTAGATAGGAATCATATACTTTTAAGCCATAGGAATCATATACGAAGAACACATATGGCCTAGACTCATGAGCCAATAATCTAATCAATAGTTCGGTACGCGCGCTCAAGACGAACATCACCACGCTGGGCCCCTTCCCACTTCCCCTCGGATTTGCCTATCATGTCGGAATGGAATTCTTTCCATTAAAGAAAGTAGAATAAATATACGAAAAGAAATACACAACCCTGAAATCAATAGGATTTCATAAATACCAATAGGCGCTATGAAGGGAAGGCGCGGGATCGCACACCGGAAGCAAAGCTGCCGTAATAGTAGAACCTCAAAAAGAGACCAACAGTTGAGACATATGGACATGGAAGTCTCGCAATCTATGCCCTCCCTCGAGGAAACGCCCCATTCATCCCTGGAGTCCGTACTCCGTACTCTGTACTATCCCTTAACTTTCCTCCAGTAGCCAGTCTAAGAATAAGTCCAATCTTACAAGTGTGCTGTTCAATGCACCACTTTCAGATATTCTGAGGACTCTTAAGGACAAGTCGTCCTATTTAAAGAAACCAGAGCCAGGGATGGAACACCAAATCAGTGAACCAAAGCGCATTCTATTCTAACTCCGGCACAAAAGATAGTCTGCTAATCAAAATCGTCTTCTGTCCTGGATGCCTTATTGTTCATTGTAATTTCGGCAGCAAGCGGCGAAATTAATTGGAAGCAGGCTATGTGACTAGAAAGTAAAAGAGGCACGGGAAAGCCTTCACAGATCGGAGTGCTTAACTGGAAAATACTTTCTCTATTATACCGGCTACTCATTTCTCTTTTTATCGAACGCGGCTAATAATATCATAATTAGCATAACAACCATTGCAAAGAGTGATTCAACTTTGTGTTTTGCATTGAGGAGAAATAGAAAAGAAAGACAACCTCGGTTCGTGCTCGTGCGTATCAGCTTTCTTGGCTGTTCAAAGTGCATATTTAAAAGGTAATCTGCTTCTCGTTGACAAATCGAAAGAGGCCCTCACAGTAATCTGCCATAAAAGATTGAAATTACTTATTTGAACTACGTTGGCAGGCCTAAAGCTGTGTTCCACTCATATCATCCTCCAGGTCTAGTAGCTTGGAAGGGTTCAGCTCTTCTTTTATTCAAGAGGTACACCTCTTTTCTAACAGGGCCCTACCTTGAATGCGCAGAGCAGCAAAGTTCCTTTTAGAGACGTTAAGCACAGAGCAGTTAGGGAAATCTAGCCAAGGTAGTGGTAACCATACTCGGATGGTGGGCAACTGTATTCTTCCTCGAAGAACTAAAGATTCTATTCTGCTTTGGCTTCCTCAAATCTGCCGCTATAGAAAGAAGGTGGCCCGGTTCCTTCGAACTGTAGATTATGCTCCTGAAGTGACTAGTCTAGTGCCGCTCTTTGAAATTAATAGACCATAGCAGGTTAGAGCAGAGTCATTAGCATTTAATGAATGAGCCTATGTCAACACGATCTCAGTAAAGATCAAAAGGTGCTGCGACAGCCGTACTTGTCTTTTTATTGTCGTGCACAAGCGCCTCTTCTCTCTTATGGTTGGGTCGGAGCCAGAGGTTTCCCCATTTGTTGATCCTGTTGCAAGTCAAGATTGCGTTGGGTAGGCCAGAGCGGCAGGGCTTATCTTGTTTTTTATTGCTTTTGTTGTTTGGCAGATGCAGAAACAGATAAGCGGATTTCATCTCATGAATCTCCTCTCCATAGACAAGTCGATTTCACTTTCACTTTCACAGAGGGCGGAAGGGAGAGGTTGGCTTTTATTGTGATGGCCAGTAAAAGATTCTCCGCGTTCTTTGATTTGGTGTGACAGATCAAAGTCAAGTCAACAAGCATTTGGGTGCTTTTGGCCAAGGAGGGAGAGCCCAATTGAATCACTGACTTCAACGCTAGCCCCTTCCCTTAGTCAAGTGACCCAATAAAGGAGTGAGTGAGAGCAGCTACAAGCTAGGGTAGGCAGGTTGTCCGACAAATGGCTTTCCTATCACTGAAATTCTATTTTAAGAAAGGAAAGAAGAATGCGGTAGGCAGACACTTTTCAAAGCAGGAACCAACGGAGTGGAGTAAAGAAAAGCACGGCGGATTCGGCCCCAAAAGATAGACAAATAGCAAAGATCACCAACACAAATTACACATAAGTCTTTTTAGATTCTAGAAAATATGACTTCTTCACTTCACTTCGACGAAAGATGGAGCCATTAAAAATACTCAAAACCAACTAGCATGAAAATCCAACTATTATCTAACTCAGTAACTACTAGGTAAGCTCCCTCAGTAAACAGGTCTCAGCTGATAAGTGTAGTATCCCTCCATCATACGGAGTACTAGGCGGCGGTGCTGAGACAGATGTTACCAAATTCCCCAAACTCCAAGTGCATGCCAATTTGATCTACGTGGCGCCGACCGACGCAGAACCATACCTTGGCTTGGCCCTTTGCAATATGTATATTCCCCGAGGAAGGAAGGCTTGACATGAATACAGCTTAGTAGCTATCCATTCTTTCACACTCCGACGGCACACGCCATAATCTTTCATCAGAAGGAGCTTCATCATCATATCATATGGTAAGGGGCATACGGCGAATTTGTAGAGGGACGGGTAAGGCAGTTCTGTGTTGAAAATTTGCATATCTCCATGATCAGGATCTCTGGCCAAAGGATAATCACAAATCACCAGCTGATAAGCAAGCAAATAGAGTTGTCTCTTTCGAGTCAGCATCCTAGTCTCCATTTCAGATTGTAACAGAACTGGTTGGTCTCTGGCACTTTGTGAGTGGAGGTCCTCCGAAACAGGAATAGACTGGCACTAGGCGGAAGAGGAAGAGAAACAGAAGCGGAGACTACCTAATCTAATAAGTGTCTGGTTTCATCGAATAGGGATGCTCGCTTAAGTCTACTTGTACTTGAATTCCGCATAGCCCGTTCTGCTAAGAAATATGAGCTGTTGTTCTTATATGAGCTGTTGCTCTTAAAATCATTCCTTATGAGCTATGGCAAGTGAGCTGAGTCTAGTTTACTCGCCTTCTCCATCACTAGATGAGTGGGCAGTGCCGGACTCGAGGGATGGGATTCCCGACCGAATTGGAAGCATAAAAGCGCCATTCCGAGATTGATAGATATATCAATCTAAATAGGAATTGGAATAGGAGAAGAGCTAATTGGGATTGGAGAAGAAGTTCCTTTGGAATGGAATTGTAGAACAAGTAGACAGGATTTCTACGAAACAGGATAATCCGTTGATTGGGAACAAGTCCGGATTGGATTCCTGCGTCACGGATCAGTAGCAGCAAGTAGATCAAAGCTAGTTCGGTAACATAAGCTCGGGAACAGGACTATTTGCCGGGGGATGATCACTTGGTTCCGTAGGTTTCTTGATCTCATATCTATGGGCCAGTCCGATCCGAAAGGAGGAATGATGGTAGATACCCACTAGATAGCCGTCTTCCACTGCCTCGAGTCCAATCTCTCTCTATTGGCTGGCCAGAGGTGTCCAACACCTTCAGTACCGTTCTTTGGACGAGAGAAGCCTTATCCTTCATACTTTCTGGACGTGTTGGTTTCCAATCTGACATTTTATCAGAAGGTTCTGCCAATTTATCCCTACTGTAGTTTTGTGTCGCTTGCTCTTGTTTGCTGCTGACCTCTATTTTCTTTCCCTCGATTAAGAGGCTAAATGAACTGGGTGCTCGAAAGTTTGTTGTGTCCGACGTCGCTCGGTTGTATACCGTACGTTCGTGCTCTGGAGTTCATGCCTACAGGGGAGTGTTCAGCATCCGCGAATCGAGTCACTGAAGGTTACAACAAGAAATTGAAGAGGATGGTCGAAAAGATGAACCAGGAGATGGGTCCAGAGAGCAAATTTGTGTACGTAAATACGAAGGAGTTTGGCAGCGCCGAAGCAGAGGAAGGAACCCGAAGCAATGGAAAGAACGACGACCTAGGAGGTAGTAGTAGTACGAAGCCGGAAGGTGGTTTGATTCAGAAGTTGAGTGAGGAGGCTTCGACCGTCGCCACAAAGATTCTTATGAGGCATGCTTCTGACGGGCTGCCACGCGGGAGGTACTGGAAGACTTTTCAAAGGGCTAAGTATAGGCACCGGGAAAGAGTGGGGGGTTGAAGTGGAGTTGCCACGACGATTTCTGGTAAGTCGATTGCGGAGGAACTGAGAGGGAGAAGGCCGGGCTTCCCAGATTGTGCAAATTAGCCATTCCACTTCGGGGCCGTGTGCACATAGCATGGAGGCGATGCCTTATGCCGTGGCGTCAATTCTAGCTTCTGATGCGGGAGCTTCTAGCTGTTCGCTTTTAAATTGGCACTTTGAGTTGAGGGCGGAGCGTGAATTAAGTAAAGGCTTATTTGTTCCTGAATGTTTCATTTTTATTAACCAAAACCAACATTTATCATACTTGCAACTAAGACCTCGAATGTTTGGAAAAGACGATGTCGACAAAGCGGAGTTTTTTAATGAAATAAAAGACATTTGCAAGTGCTGGCTTACACCCGGGGAATTGTCAGTAAATAAGGCGCCAGGAGGTTGTGCAAGCACTAGAAATGACGAGCATGGAGAGGTCAATCTTGGTAGTCAGGTCTGGTAGAGCAATCTCAAATTATCATATAGAAATGTTATGATTTCGGTATTGATCAAAAGGTGCTGGGACCTTAGGGGATACATTAGTGCCATGTTCTATTGCGGAACGGTCGTATCCTGGTAACCTAGCCCCCGTAAGAGCTCTACCTAATCGTCGACATAATGGGTAGAAGGCAGGCTGTGCTTATTTCTCGGCAAATAGCTGAGTCGACACCTCGAGGTGCCAACTCAGCTCTTCGTAGATAAAAACAAGTGTTCAGTGGATCAAACCCTGTATTAATGGTTCTGGCAGGCTGCTGGCGTGGGACTTCTTTCGCTAGAAACACTACAACAATAGAAGCACCCTTCTAGAGATAAGAATAGCAAATGTTTTGAGGCACTGATGGAAGCATGCCAAGGTGAAGTTGACGATCTCTTTAGCGTTTATCCTTCTCTTTATCTTGCCCTGTGTGCTCATGCTGTGAGTGCCGCAGGATGGTTTAGTTCTGATCGAGTGCTTGACCCCTTGAGGAGGGCATATTCTTCAGCATCTCTCTTGTCGGATCGTATCCCCGTGACCACGTCGTTAAAGAGACAGTCTTTCTTTGGCCTGGCCCACCGACGTCGTTGGTGACACTCTTCTGAGCCCCTAGATTCGCCGAAGGATGAGATCTTGCCTATGCTGTAGTGTAGGATGAACAGGAAAGTTCTCCTCCATTGAGACCCGGAAAACTACTACTTTTTCTTATTGAAAAAAAGAGCTTTGTTATCTTACTTGCTGGCTAGTAAACGCTACCCCTACCCTTGAAAACTTGTTTACTTTTGAGGTGAGGGCCGGAGTTTACTTAAATTCAAGAGGGACTTAAAGGATTTCTAACTTCACTGTCCTGCTTACTCATTGGATGAATTGACAGAGTCTCTTGCCCTTTACCTTGGATATACACAAGATTGCTCATTCGCTGTAACCACTAGTTCTAGAACTGAATAGGAAAAGCTATATGGCACTCAAACAGAATGGATAGCAACTGAAACTCCAAGAGGTAGTATACTAATATACTTTTTTTCCTAAAAACCTAAGATGCCTATTGGTCTAAGCTTTATATCTATCCTATCGCTCTCTTGCTTAAATTCACTTCCTTCCTTAACTCAGATCTAAATGGCTTCCTTTGGATCGACATGCGTAGAAAGAGGTAAAAGCACGGGCATGGAAAAGGGATTATATGGCGTGCTGGGCTGGATGAAAGAAGCAACTACGCCTACAATGAGAATAGCGGGACTCCCACTAGCTGACAGAGAACTCCCAGCCAAAATGAAACTGGACTTCCAGCAATAGCAGCAATGTCACTAGAACCTTTCATACTGGAGAATAACTAGAAGTTTATGGGGAATACAACCCTTAAGGTTTGGCTATGATTCTAAATCAACCATGCTTACTAAACAACTCAATCATGCACTCGTAATGCTCCATTCGAGGCGTAATACCAGAATCTTCACTCATCGAGAACAAGTATCTTTGACCTAGATTAACATATCCTTCACAAATACAAGCTAGCAAGGCATCTGGATAACTTACAAGATAAGTTTATGCGTGCCACCTATCATTTGATACTGCCTGATCAAGTCTTTGGATCAAGTATGTTTAGAAAAAGGAATATGCACAGGAAATCAAGCAAGAGGATGCGGACAGTAACGATCGCGTAAAGGAGGGCCCGCTTACTAATACGGAGAGGGTTCCGCATGAAAAAGACAATCCTAAACTTCTTCGTTTCGTTGGTTTTTCCAAGGTCTTTTAAATTATCTTTTTTTTGAACATGAACGGAAGTAGCGTAGGACACCCAATCCTCGGTCAAACCTCTACTTCAATGAACCACGTCGCGTTCTTTATCTTTCTCACTCGTCGTTTCGTTGGAAAAACCCACGCCCAATATCATATTGACTCTCTCTCGTCCAATAAGAGTTTCCGAGAGTTACTTTATTCAAATTCTCTCCTTTCCAAAGCTCCACAAGGCTGACAAAAAGAGTAATAGGACAACAAGCAATCTTGCTTTCATTTATTTTGAGTTCTTTCTTTGTTGAGATGGAAATCGACGTTCTTTTGAAAAGGGCTAGGTAGTTTGCACGCAGGCTTCTTCATGAAAGGTCAAAAATAGACTTTGATTTCATCATCAAAAATGACTAGTCGTTCGTTTGAAGCCTTAAGAAACCAAAGCGGCAGTTTTTTTTTCCGAATGACCTGATTTCGAGAATCAACTAACCAACAAATCCGTAGCCCAGGTGATTCGCTGCCTCCCTCTCGCCAAACCAAAATGGGATGAATCTTCTCATGCAGCTTTTTTCTTATTCAGGGCGCTGCGAAGCATCAAGGCAAGGGGGTAAATAAAATAAGGGGGAAGAGGAGTTGTCACGATAGAAAAGAGAAATGACTATAAGGAACCAACGATTCTCTCTTCTTAAACAACCTATATACTCCACACTTAACCAGCATTTAATAGATTATCCAACCCCGAGCAATCTTAGTTATTGGTGGGGGTTCGGTTCGTTAGCTGGTATTTGTTTAGTCATTCAGATAGTGACTGGCGTTTTTTTAGCTATGCATTACACACCTCATGTGGATCTAGCTTTCAACAGCGTAGAACACATTATGAGAGATGTTGAAGGGGGCTGGTTGCTCCGTTATATGCATGCTAATGGGGCAAGTATGTTTCTCATTGTGGTTCACCTTCATATTTTTCGTGGTCTATATCATGCGAGTTATAGCAGTCCTAGGGAATTTGTTTGGTGTCTCGGAGTTGTCATATTCCTATTAATGATTGTGACAGCTTTTATAGGATACGTACCACCTTGGGGTCAGATGAGCTTTTGGGGAGCAACAGTAATTACAAGCTTAGCTAGCGCCATACCAGTAGTAGGAGATACCATAGTGACTTGGCTTTGGGGTGGTTTCTCCGTGGACAATGCCACCTTAAATCGTTTTTTTAGTCTCCATCATTTACTCCCCCTTATTTTAGCAGGCGCCAGTCTTCTTCATCTGGCTGCATTGCATCAATATGGATCAAATAATCCATTGGGTGTACATTCTGAGATGGATAAAATTGCTTCTTACCCTTATTTTTATGTAAAGGATCTTGTAGGTCGGGTAGCTTCTGCTATCTTTTTTTCCATTTGGATTTTTTTTGCTCCAAATGTTTTGGGGCATCCCGACAATTATATACCTGCTAATCCGATGCCCACCCCGCCTCATATTGTGCCGGAATGGTATTTCCTACCGATCCATGCCATTCTTCGCAGTATACCTGACAAAGCGGGGGGTGTAGCCGCAATAGCACCAGTTTTTATATCTCTCTTGGCTTTACCTTTTTTTAAAGAAATGTATGTGCGTAGTTCAAGTTTTCGACCGATTCACCAAGGAATATTTTGGTTGCTTTTGGCGGATTGCTTACTACTAGGTTGGATCGGATGTCAACCTGTGGAGGCACCATTTGTTACTATTGGACAAATTTCTTCTTTCTTTTTCTTCTTGTTCTTTGCCATAACGCCCATTCCGGGACGAGTTGGAAGAGGAATTCCAAAATATTACACGGAATAGACTCATCGCACCGGATCAGTCTCTTAGACGGATGAGACTGATCACACCTGATCAGTGATCAATTCTGGCACAATGAATTTACGAGTTATTTTACACAATGAATTTACAAGCAGATGAGGTAGACCTATCTCCTGAAAAGAGTTCAGTAAACAAGGGAACGAAGCGACCGATAACGTCCCCTCGGGGAGGAGAAGGGATTGACTTCGGCTCCTATTATCTTTGTTTACCAATCTTCAAATTGGTGAATTGGTTAATAGGAAGTGCGCGCTAGCACGCTTCATATTTCTAGTAACAAGGGCCGGGCCGGGCCGTTGCTTGCTTGTTTGGTCGTTAGATCAGAGGGCGCTCATCCCTTGCTCGGTCCCTGAAAATGAGATAACATAGGCTTTTGATATCTGCTCTGTCAACAAGCCCTGGTTCAATCCCTGCTTCTTCCAGGCCTTATCCCGAAAGAGGTAAACAATTCTTTTTTGTCATTTTGTTCACTGGTCTTCACTTCAAGCAATTCCATTAGTCCAAGTCTGCTGCAATTGGTAATAGGGGATAAGCAATTGGTGGTCGTAGGCTCACTCACCTCTAGCTCTTTTTCTTTGCGATGACCCCGTCCTTGTATCCGTCCTC
Organism: Zea mays; assembly: GCF_902167145.1. NCBI lineage: Eukaryota > Viridiplantae > Streptophyta > Magnoliopsida > Poales > Poaceae > Zea > Zea mays. Next base: position 27,511,294 of record NC_050098.1, on the reverse strand, counting down.
TAGCATCTATCTTCTCCTGTATTGTATGTAGCAGCAGTGGCATTCGACTTTGAAGTACCAGGAAAGGCAGATAAGTTTAGCCTCAATAGAAATATCTTTATAGCCTGAAGTTGGCTTACTTAATTCCTTTGAGCTTCCCCCACTATTTAGTTCGTTTTCCGGTAAGCTAATATGGGCGCAGGTCTAGTTAACGTTCAAGCAGAATAGAATCCCCATCAGACTCTCGTTTGTTGGTTGGGATGGGTGGGATCTTAGGAGAGAAAGGAAAGCCCTGAAACAAAGTGAGCCTACGGGAGGGTGTAAAAATGCCTCAAAGCCTGTGAAGCAAGTTCTAAAGAAAGTTTGAAAGCTCACTGCGGAAAGGGTTTTGACCAGCTAGTCAGATTGCCCCATTACGGGTGTGTTACGCCAGAAAGTTCCTCAATCCTGTGCCTGTTCCCGAGCGAGTCAGTCCCATTTCGATGACGAACGACACGATCCTCCATAGAGCTTCCCATTTTACATTTCTCCATCGCGAGAGATTCTCTCCAGCCACAGGTTCCCCAGTGGTACGTCCGGGGTCGGTTCAATCAGTGCGCTATCAGTCCAGTACCATTAGCTCTCCAAGGGTAGCAATCCATTCTTTCCGGGCAAGCCAGTTCAGTTCCTTTCTGGTAACAAGAGATCCCATATCAGATTAAGTAAAGGGATTACCTAGCTAGCGCATATCGAAGAGTTGGAGACTTCCTGCCACTATAGAAAAAAGCCGTTGATGGATCAATTTCTGTAGGTGGGTCTCAACTCGGATCGAGACATTCGGATTTGCCGATGAAGAGTACTGCCTTGGAGGGGTAGGGGTTGTAGGGGAAGAACCAACCTTTTCGGGTTACGGGAAGTCCTATCGATTAAAGCAAGAAGAAAAAAGTAAAAACAACAACCTACCGACCCAGCGCAGTGCCTATGAAGAATAGTGAATGTAGACCGGATAGGAATAGGACTCTTTAGGCGGAGTGGCTTTCTTGGAGGCCTGTCTTCTTCGAAACTCGAAATTCGTTTTTTCAAAAGAAACAGGGCTATAGCCTTTTTAAGGCCAATTGACATTGACTTTTGTTTTGATAGTTCCAGTTGCTTACGAAGATCCAAGTCCAGCTACTTACGAAGAAGGGCAGACAGACTACGCCACTCCCATCCCTGCGGACAGACTAACTAAGCGTGGTAGTCGAGTGAACGGGCTATCAAAAAGCTCTCGTTTTGTCCTGGCAAGATAGTCAAGTAATAAAATAGACCATAAGCCATCCTTTATCTTGTAGCCTGTCTAAGAAAGTAACAATAAATAGCTCATAGTTTCCTTGCTACTGCCCTAAGAGTTGTTCTTCTATCATCAGCGAGAGTTTACTTTGCTGTCGATGCAGGCCAGGCAATAATAGATAGATTTCTGTACATAGTTGGGATAAATAAATAATAAATGGATTCCTCCCCTCTTTTTAGCCTTATCCGCTCTTGAATGTTGGTATCGATTTGATCATGCCGGAATAAGAGCTAGGTAATGGATCTTCTCCAGATAGAAGTAAAGGTTACGTGGGAAATAAAGGAATCAGTAGCAGTCGCTGGAAAAAAAGTAGGTAAAGCAAGCAAGGAGGGAATCCAGCTTATTGGCCATTCTCCAGCGACTCTCAGAACGGTTGTCGGGCCTTTGCACTGGTCAACAAAGCCACAGGCCAAGCCATCAAGCATGGCGTAGGGTATTGGATAGGCTGGTCCGCTGGTCGAAGTCATTGCAGGGTGTGCTACAGACAGCTATTGTTCAAGGTCATTTCCTTTCTCTCGTCATCACGCCAACATACACAAGGCTTGCCTTCACAGGGCCCCACCTTGACTTGCCATCATGGCTACACTCTTTTCATCAAAGCAACTCTTCTTATCTTAAGAAGACCCCTATCGCTTCTTCTTTGATCAATAAGCACTGGACTTTCCGCCTTGATCGTAGTAGTATAGTATGCTGAAGCAGCTCAAGATAAAAGCCCTGTTTAGCCATGGTCAGATTTCGGTAGACTAACTTGGACACGGGATTAGGAAATTCCACCCTTTTCCACCGGCTCCAGGACAAGAGGGTACCGACGAGTATCGGCGACCCTGCACGAGAATAGAACCAATACCAATAGTTTTGCTTATTTGAATTCTTCCATTATCTATCAAAATAGGAAATCTAAATAGATACGCGAAGTGGTGCCCTTGCTTCTGGATTCAAATCCATAGGGGTAGGCAGGAGGGGAGCGAAAAGATAGATACGTTAATGTTTCCACCTACTCTCGAGTATAGCACAGGGCTGAGTTAAGTATAGTATAGGGATGATCCACTCGTCGTAAGATCCTGATGGGCCATCACATCCCTTGATGAGTAGATCATTCGTGTCTTACTGGTCAAAGGTAAGTAAGAACCTCTTGATATCGGGAAGTGCAAATAAATAATAGGTCAGTCTTGCTGTCTCAAATAGGGATTGAGTGCCTGTGGAGAAGAGATGGGTTGGTTTGATTGAGGAAAGAATAGGAAAAGAAGGAAGAAGGATAGCATATTGACCGTGCTCTGCGAAGTTCGGTGGAAGTCAGCTGGAATCGTACCCAGCAAGGTTCTATTAATTGGTAAACTACTTAGTAGCCGTAGCCAACCCCTGATTATAGGCAAGCCCTGCTCTTGTATATCGATAAAGAAAGGGAGAGTTTACTGACGGCACATTTGCGTCCAGCGGAATCGATCATCGTTCCCCCACGACCAAGACCCAATTCAATATCTTAATAGGAAGAATGTCTTGATCCGCCTCGTATATCTATCATTTGTGTTGATCTGGAATCGAGATTGGAATGCCTTGCTCTGCCTAATCGTGAATAGTATATGCCTCATCCCGCTAGCCAGATCTCTACCGTCTTATTGATCGAAAGCTAGGGATACTTATTTATTTTCTTGATGATTGAAAAGCTAGTTTGAATTCGTTGATCTGCCGATACCGGGCCCCATTTCACTGGCCAGCGAGCTTGTGTATTACTTTGCAAATGAAGCGTATCTCTTTGATTTACTTCTGTTGATGTCTCGAACCGCTTAGCGGTTAGTTTTAGTTAAGGATAGCAATGCTATTGTCCATTCCGTCTAGCCGCTATTGTCCAATTATAGTACAGTGTCAGTTAGGACGGGCCTGCCCCTGCTTGCTTCCTCGAGAGTGAGAGAAGGAAGTCCTAGAGAGGGGCACTATTTCTTCCGAGAAGTGCAAGATGGGGAATAACCTATTGTATTGATATCGCTGAGTCAAGATAGAAAGGAGCCTTATTTCTATCAGCTAGTGCAAGCTAGGTTGTTTGTTTTGGGCACAAAGCCTTGCTCTCCCCAATCAAGGTATAATAGTTGGGCGGCTAGTGCTGCAAGCAAGCAATCAGCATTTCGTTCACTTACACTTACACTTAGTGAATATAGAACTGTGATCGGTGACGCTAAGTCAGCTAGTTATTGTCTCTTCTCCCTATTTATTTTATTAAAGACCCTAAGGAAGTGAAGGATCGCGGACCACCTATTTTTCATCAAAGCCCCTTACCCTTGCTTCTTTCCCTTTAAACTCTTTGGTACACGCTTTATCGAGACTAGGATTTCTGTCTTACGCCGGGTGAAACCTATACTCTTTGACCTACCCCAACAAGCATTTTAGGCGAATTCTTTTCCTTTCTACTCAAGGAAATTGACAGCTAGGATCCTATCCTATCCTATCCTATTTGATCGATCGCTCAGCCTCTGTAGTCCACTCTTTCAATATAGGAAAGGAAGTAGAGAAAAGGATGCAAGCCCAAAGTCTAGGAAAAGCATCTCATTTCCTGGCAAAAAAGCAATCCACTGTGTCGAGGAAGGGAAGAAAGGCTCTGCTTTTGGTATTTATTTATCAAAGAAAGACACATTTAAGCGAGCGTGGCAAGGGACTAAGTTTTTGTTGTCGCGGGCGCTAAAAAGCATTGGCGGATGCGCATATTTATTTGTTTCGTTTGTTTACAAGTAGGAATTCAAAGATAGCTATTTTAGAGAAAGACCGGAATAGGCAGTCACAGATGTAAGTAGAAGTTTTAGAAGCAGGTAAGGTTTATGCACGACGAGATATGCTAGCTAGAGCTACTTGGTATTGGTAGTAGAAGAGGAATAGCTTGTGCTTTTCGCGGGATAGCTTCTAAGTATAGACATTCACAGTAGGCACGAATGGGATAGTTTGAGTTGGTTTCTCGCCAAATAGATTCAAGGATAACTCGATTTGATACTAAACTTAGTACGAGAAGGTGCTTAGAACACATACGGGATCAGATAAGGCTAGCAGCTCTAGTATTGGTAATAAATCTTACAAGGGAATACTAGATACACCAGTTGTGGTAAGTCAATTCATTCAGGATGCTCGTAAGTCTCGTGAATCCAATAATAAATAGGGCTTTAGTAGAGGCGCGAAGCGTGGAGATTGATAAATAAAAAGGACACACAGTACCAGACCAAGTAACAAGATCAGCCTTACCAAAACTGGATTTTCCAAAGAAAGAGGGTGATGAGTGGGTGATTCAATGTAACCATTACTTTTCTCTCTGCCCAGTTCCTGATACAAACAAGACCCATATGGTAGTGTTGCACTTTAGTGGGAAAGCCAGTTCATGGTATAGAGGCTAGAATCTGACCCATGATCACCCCTGATCTAATTGAACTGGTTCAGAGGGTATTCCCAGATGCTAGCAGCCTCACCTCACTGCTGCTGAGGAATGGAAGAGATTGTACCAAGTCCATAATGGTCAAGATTCCACACAGAAGGGTCAGGTCAAATCAAGGGCCTTAGCTTGGGATCTCCTGACTTACCTGAGCACTATTTTATCACTGCCTGCTTGAGTTGAGGGAAGACATCAAAGACCTTGTCATGGCAATGAAGGCAGTAAGCTTGATGCATTTTATCCAAAGACATGGAGGTGGCAATTTCTTATCAAAAGAAAAGAAAGAAAAGCAGTTTCAAGCCTAACAACCTTCTTACATACCCTAGCCAGAATAAGGGAATTATGGTCAAGGGAAAAATGAAAGAGCATAAGCCAGAAAATGGAAACTCTCAGAATAGGAATGAAGTATGGGAAGAAATAAGAGCCTTAGGCCTGTGCTTGACATGTGTTGAGCTACCCTGGTCATCAGTGCAAGGTGAAGATGAACATAGTAATAGGTGACAGTGAAGAGAAGGAAGATGAGAGATACGTTCCTTAGAATTAGAAGTCGTCTTCAACTTTCTTCCAGGAAAGCCTTTCACCGAGCGAGCAGCTAAGCCTATGCCCTCAGACATTGATTGCTATACAGAATTTAGCATAAAGTACTTGAATATTGATTATTATTCTGAGGCTGAGAGAGCAAGTAACTTAATGAAGCAAGACTTCGAAGAAAAGGAGAGAATAAGTGTTGTGTTTCAAGTAGTAGTTGATAAAGTATCAAGTAGAGAAGTTCTTCCTAGCTTCTTTTCCAGCAAGAAAACGTATTGTTCATACGAAAAGCAAAGTACTTTCTCCAATCCAACAGAAGAGGAATTCAGCAATCAAGTCTACTAATACAAGTCTGTAGTTTGAGTAGTTGTTTTTTCAGCCGATTCTCCGAAATTGAAGACAATTATCCTCACTCAAACTTCAAAAAGTCCTTTTTTCTTTTTCTGATGTAAATTCTGTCTGTCTCCTTTGTCCTTCCTAACGCTAGTCTAGTCTCCTTCGTTCCACTCGTCCTTGCTTTTTTTTTTCTTCTTCCTATCGTCAAAGAAATAGGTTCAGTGGTTCGACCTCCCAAAGGTTAAAGAAAGACATCGATATTAACCCTCCGGATGATGATATGCCCCAACCATCTATACCCCATGGTTCGTTACTCGGGAATTCGGAGAGGTCAGATGAGATAGATGGGTGTGTTCAAAATGGAATGATCCCCTTTCTCATGTTTTCATTTATGTTGTCCACAAACGAATAAAGAGTCCGAAAAGACGTACGCATAACAGACTCGGTACCTAGGTCAATGGGTTCAGTGGAGAATTGCGTATAGAAAGGAGCAAGAAAACGTATGCGCTTTAGCAACAAAGCGCTCATCCCTTGTTCTTTCGCTTGGAAGCTCAATCCCCTCGCTTCTTCTTTCGCTTCTACGCTCGTGCTTTCAGCAAGTTCGTACCAGTCGTCAGTCAAGGAGGGAGCTCCAACCTCCGCGCCTAGCCACAACCTAAACGCTGGTTCTATCCCGGCAAGGGGAACCCGGTGGGAAGAGGGAAAGAAAGATCAGGGGAAGAAGCGGGGTAGAGGAATTGGTCGACTCATCAGGCTCATGACCTGAAGACTGCAGGTTCGAATCCTGTCCCCGCCTAATCACGTCAGATACTTGTACGAGTCCTGATCACCTGGGTAAAAGAATCTATGTTCAAGTCGCCTGCCTAACAAATAGACGACTGCGTACTGTAGTTAGTCTGTTCCGTTGGTCCGATCCGAAAGTGTTGCTGTGTAAAATAGAGATTGTGTGGGTGTTCAGTCTCACAATCTCCTCCTTTTTTGTTCTGGCTGGTTAGAGCAGAGGACTTAAAATCCTCTTTTGCTTAGGACTCAAAATCCTAACAGAGTGGTTCGAATCCACCTCAGAACGAGAGCGAGCCTGAACGAAACCTAACGCTGCGCTTGACTGGGAAGACTGCTGCGCTCCCTGCGGGTAATAGCAAGAGAGTGAAGAACGAACGATCCTAAAAAAAGTAAGCAGTGAATGAGTCCGACTCGAGTTCGTGGGTCAAAGGCGAAAGGCAGATTCGGAAAGGATAGGATCCTCCTATCATGATGATTAAGGGAAGAGTGAATTGAAAGAGATAGAGATGGTTCTTTTGTTCGGGAGACAACCATTGTAGATTCCAGCCGAGAAGACCAGGAAAAGAGAAGGATAAAGAATGTCATATATCTCAGGAGCTAGATCACTTCCCGATGAACAAGTAAGAATTGCCTCAACAAAAATGGATGGAATTGGACCGAAAAAAGCCATTCAGCTTCGTTATCGATTAGGTATCAGTGGGAACATCAAGATTCATGAGTTAACTAAGTATCAGATCGACCAAATTGAACAAATGATAGCTCAAGATCATGTTGTTCATTGGGAATTGAAGAGGGGAGAACGAGCAGACATCGAACGATTAATTTCTATTTCTCGTTATCGTGGAATTCGTCATCAAGATGGATCGCCATTACGCGGTCAACGAACTCATACTAATGCAAGGACTGCTCGCAAGCAAATTCGGAAATGAAAGAAGGCTACCGAAAGAACAAGCAACGGATTGAGCGCTCATCCCTTGCGCCTGCGCATACGTTTTCTTGCTCCTTGCAAGTCAAGTAGAGTAGTACTTGTCTGATCAATCACACTGTTCAATTCAATAGTTCTTTTTTTATTTTTCGTTCGATGTCTTGAACCGCTTACTAATCACGTATACGTATAGTAGGCCCCCTTCGCCACTCCACGTCTGGCCCGTCTTGGTCTCGCTCACTTCGCCCGCCTATCGTATCGGTTCGGCTTCGTCCGTCAAGCGACAGCTTCACTATCGCTCATGACTGGTAGTTGTCTCTATCTCTATGTATATGTAGTAGTCGTAGTCGGCCTTTGTTAAGCTTCGCCAGAAGCGACTAGTCGCTTCCCGAATGCCTCTTTCTTGTACTAATTAATGTGTATGGTCTAGTCTTTCCAATGCCTCTTTCCTTGCCGCCAACGCACGCTAGATGGAGAGTAAGCAAGCTACCTTGCTTGCATTCGTTAAACGGTAGCTTCCGCGCCCTTCCTGCCTGCAGAAATTTATGTGAATGATCGTGTCTTCGACATCAATTTCAGTCTGATTAGATATGTCATTGAAACAAATCTGTTTTGTCTTTGTTTTATTTTCGGATGATAAGGATGAGCCAGCCGATCCTAACATAATTTTGGAGGAGCCGGACGACGAAGCCTCCAAATCTGATAAGGATGTCTCCGACGCGACCGGACTGCAACTATATATGGGGTCCGGAGGGAAAAAAAAGATATGCTGTTTCCTATCAGTCCCAAGCGGATACCCCCCAGCTTCCACGGTCCGCTTACCGAGGAAGAGATGCGGGAGGACCCAGGGCCAGAGCAAGTTGGGTTGGGGTATAGAGCCGTAAGCGCGGTGGGGGTGACAGAGGATGTGCTCGTACGGTTCATAGTTGGGTATGATATTCTCGTGGATTGTTGGGAACGTCCTCTATATTCGAAATATGCCTTTCTAGGAGCATTACGATCTGCAGCTCAAATGGTCTCTTATGAAGTCTCTATTGGTCTTATTCTTATTGTGCGCCTTGTGAGCACGTTTGGATCCGCGAAGGCAATCGCTCGGATCTTCCCCTAACCCAACCCGGGAACGGACCGGAGGGAACCGCAGCATGAGGAATGTCCGCGTCTCGTCGCAAGGCTCGTTTTGAGTTTTGGGTCATAGGGCGGGCAGTCCGGGGCACAAGGGTCCTGGTACTACCCAGGTGCGAAGAACCCCGGAGGTGACTGCAATGAGAAAAAATGTCACTCACCGGCCTAAACGACGAGCAAACACTCGAACGTGAGAGCAAGGGATCACCCAACGAATGGACGAGCTCCAAGGAGGGAGGCAAGAACCATGCTTTCAGAGAAGTGGCGGTCCGAATCCACTCTGACAAAAGAAAATAACTGACTAAGCCGTAAGGGGGGCTCCACACGGGACGGGGCCAAGGCCTTCATGTATGGGTGACAGATCGGCCATAGGAGTACTCCGGGATATACACCAGGGCAACTAATGTCGAGCATACGATGATGCCGCCCGTTTTCATTTCGTGAAAGTCCCCGGCAGAGGAAAGGGCTGTAGGTGATGGCGCGTTCTGCTTCTTAGGGCTAGGGCGATGAAATCGTTCCTATGGGATCGTGCGTGGCAGCTGGTATAGATGATGATGAAAGGCGGGCCGCTTGAACCGGGACCTATTCTCATAATAGGCAGCAAGCAAAGCTAAATAGGAAAGGGGGCGACGCTGCCTTTTTCGTCAAAATAAAAAAGGGTGGAATGTGGAGCTAATATGGCTGGCTACAAGTATAGCCAAAGAAAGATGAGACGAGACGGACTGTCAGAGGACGCAGCGGGACTACCAGGGGAAAGCCCGCCCCCGCTAGCTAACATAGATATCTATTCTCGGTGCGCATATTCGAGATTTAGAATCTCTTTCCGACCAGGCCAGGCCGAATCGGGCCACCACTTGGGATGGGAATGGCTCAGCCCACATGCATCATTTGATGAAAGCACTCCAGTCCAGTCGCCTCCGATCAGTGGCTTGTCAACCACCGGACCGTAGCTCCTCACCGAATGCCCCTGCGTTGGGGCAACACAGCACATGACTAGTTCGCTCAAGGACCACACCCTCTCGAGAGCAGGATGCCGGCCGAGATGGAGCACCAACCTAGACTTTCCTTGGGCTTGCCCCAATACAATAAAGGGCGGGCGCCGAAAAGGAAGCAGTGACGCCTTTTCGACGAAAGCTTCGCTTGCTTGGTAGGCGCTGCTTACTCACCCTACTCCCTTAGACAATGCAATGCTCTGAACACGAAAGTTTGCAGTTCAGCCCTCTTCTCCCATGCAGAGTCGCAGGCAGCGCCTCGGATAAAAGCACGGACGAGCCACATGCAGGGAAACTTGCACGTGTGGTTCTGGCCGGGGACCCCGGTATACTGTACTAATATGTGTAGGTCCCTGTAATTCGAGTGAGATTGTCATGGCGCAAAAGCAGATATGGTCCGGTATTCCCTTGTTCCCCGTATTGGTTATGTTCCTTATTCCTCGTCTAGCAGAAACTAATAGAGCTCCGTCTGATCTCCCAGAAGCGGAAGCTGAATCAGTTGCAGGCTATAATGTAGAATATGCGCGGGATGCGATCCTTAATAGTTCACTGTTGGCGGAAGCCAATGTCTCGGGACTCATTCTGACTTAAACAAGGGGTGGGTCTTTACCAAACCAACTTCCAAATCCAAGATTTAGGGAAAAAAAGAGGGGCACTCTTCATTCGAAACTCATGAAGAGGTTTTTGCCTTTTTATCAAAAAGGGGAGTTGGGTAAAGCAAACTCCCTCCTTGGACGAGCACGGGGCTTAGTCAAGTAGAACCGGGTTGCGCTGCTTGATGCTCCGATCGAAAACAAATCAGTGGGGCCATGCCGGTACGACGGAATATGCGTTAGAAAGGTCAATCCCTCCCCCCCTTTCTTTTTTTTTAATGAAAAACCGGGCCGAACTTATATTATAAAAAGCAGCCCACCCGCTTCCATAGAACAATATCGCGGCAACGTAGACCTAAGTGGATTTATTGGATCCTGGGGAACCATCACAAGTACGGCCGGCCGGCCTATAGAACGAGAATGCCGTGTCGTCCAGCGGAGCTTAGAAGAAGGTGACTCGGAGCCTAAGGAAGGTGACTCGCGCAGACAGCTGACTCCTTTTCAATAGAAAGGAATAGCCAAACCTACCCAGCTGGCTGGTCAATCTCAGTGATCTTATCGGCCGGCAAAGCGGAGACGGACGACCACGGTCCCGACCTTACCAGCACCGTAGGTTTACTAATCAATGAAGCCCCTCAACCTACTATCTTTTCTTACAAACTCAACCAAGCCTAACCAAACCCCATGCTAACGACATGTTCTTGATATTGATTGAGTTGGAGGGAGTCAGAGACTACCACGGAATCCTTCCATAGTCACCCCGGTGACCTTCGTCACCAAAGCGTCACGACAGTTTCAAAGACCCCTCATCTCCAGTGGGGATCAGTCGGAGCACGTAGGAATGCCGACCACTACATAAGCCACGTCTGGCTGAGGCGAGCAGCAAGCGGGGGGGAGTCTTTTGAAGTACAAGAACGTTGGGGTGGGACGCTAGTACTTAAACTAGGGTTGCTTCTTAGCGCTAATCTTGCGTTTTCAGCAGTTAGTTGTAGCGCGCCTTCCCTCCTTCTCTCATTTCGGAAAGATTTGGCAGTATTTTCTTATGATGACCTGGTCGAGAGAGTACGAAACATCGGTGTAAAAGATTGAGTGGGATGGTTATGGTTATAGTAAGGGGCGAACCAAGTGCTTGCGCGAAGAAGCGAATCAATCAGAATGGAGACAAGGAGAGGCGAAACTCAACTAAAATGGAAAAGGGAACTCGACTATCATGAGCGAAGTGAGGGAATTCCTTCTGATTGGGTCCCTTAGGGGAGAGACAGAAGGTATTATTAAATAGAATCAGATCTTTGACGATCCAGTATTAGCTAGTAAGTGTATGGACTCAGACTTTGATGACTCCCTAGTGGCCAGGGAAGCGTTAGCTTCACCCTTTGAACGTCTCATTTACTCTCTCTAGCTCTCGACTTTACGTATAGGAATTTAAGGTACATTGGTCGATGAAAGTGAACATCTATCTTATCTTACGCCACTTACTCTAGCTTTACTTTGTGGAAGACGTCCGATTGAATGATCTCCAGTGGGTTCTATTACCATGTGTACCCAGCCTGCTTCCTTCTTTTTTACCAGCCTCTCTGCTTCTGTCAGTATAGAGGAAAGTCTTCAATCCAAATAAAAAAAGGAAAAAAAAAGATACCTAGCATGACACATCAGCTACGCCATCAGAGCCTGTCCACTTGCTAGTCAGGAAAAAGAACCGCTCCGTTCCGTGGGCTTCTTTCGCAGCTCTCTTCACGCTCGCTTTACGAGTGCAACCAAGTTCAATAAACTGTGAATGCTAATTTAATTCATAGACTATGCTGGTTTCTATCTAAGAGTCCTGTGAGACGCTTTCCTTCTCATACACATCTGAAGGAACGTTTGATCATCAGCATTAGAGAGTTTTGCAGGTCCTTGAGAGAACGTTATCCAGCCACCATACCATGGTCTGAGGTGAAAGAAATTGGTCCTGGTCCATAAAACGAAAGGTGCTGGGCAAGCGCAGAGAAGTCGTCTGAAGGGGAGTTCCATAGGAATGTTCAACTTCGATCAACCTTGGTCCCATGCCTAAAAAAGAAAGAAGGTAAAAAATAGGGGTGATATAATCCACTGCTCGCCTAAGAATGTACTGACGTAATCCCTACTATGGCTTCCCGAAGGATCCAGCAGCTAAGAGGGTCCGAGCCATAACGGATTGATGTGACCGTAGCGGCGACTGGAATCGATCTGAATGAGGCCATTGGTTTTGCTAAACAGCTCAGGTACCCTTCGAGGTCTACAATCTTCAAGGAAGGGGCCCGATGACTATTTGTATTGCTGCCCAGACAACCTGGAGACCGAAGTATGCCGGTACATGGCGAATAATATTGGTTTTCCGAAGCTAGAGGCCATGCTTTAAACTATGTCCTTCAAAGATTTTTCGGACTACCTTGCTTACACGCATCTAAAGGTTCATGCATCTAAACGCATCTAAAGATTTTTCGGACTACCTTGCTTACACACATCTAAAGGTTCACGCATCTAAACGCATCTAAAGATTTCTATCAACTTTTCCTTTATGGTTCGGGTTGAATTGCTACAATACTTTTGCTAATTTTTTACTTCTGGCAGGGCCTATTCTTGAGCAAGGCTCTAAAGAACAAGAAGAACGTTGAGGGTGAAGCTCCCCAAAAGGAAATAATTAAACTCATATTCGAAGTATATGAGCTTCGGTATGACTGCAGAGAGAAAGAAAAATCCTTGAAGATCTTGGAGAAGGATTTTATTGAAAGTTGAACCAAAGTTCAAGCTATTTCTGAAGAAAATAATAAACTTAAGGAAATAATGGGAAAGAAAATATCAAAGCTCGAAGCTTCAAATGCTGAAAAGGACAGGCGGATCACAACACTCGAAGTTGAGCTGAAGCTAGAAAAGGAAGAATATAAGGCTCAAACTTCTAAGATAAGGCGAGCATCCGTCGAAGCAGCTGTTGACCTTAGTGTTGCTCAAGTGAATATAGGAGACCTCAATGATGAAATAAAACATACGAGGCAACTCAACGAAAACTATTAGATCTTGATGATCAATTGCTACACTCTAGGCAACATGTGTTGCAATGAATTGGTCAAAACCTTCTCCTCTACTAGAGCAAAGTCTTGAGAGAGAAACTTTGTGAATGGAAACTTAGATGGAATGATGTGTTGGATACTTAGCAAGACTCACGTTTATAGAAGCATTCTCTCAACTCGAGAGGACTACTGCGCGTGGATTGGCGCCCAAAGCACTGCTTCAGTTTTATTAAAGGCTAGGTGCAATCATGTTAGGTCTTGTACTAACCCTAACATTAAAGTTTCTATCGATCGTGTCCGAAGATTGACCATTGACGCTTTAGATTGGTCCAAAAATGTTATCAGATATATGGAACAAAGGAAGAAAGGAATTCAGTATTGAAGAATCAATGAAGAATGGAGAAAAGGTTCGTATTTAACTACCTTCATTTTAGCTGCACGAAGTATACGTGTGCTCTAATGCCATCCATTTTGCAGGCTCTAAAGGCGGCTAAAAAGTTGCAAGCATTAGAAAGAATCTATAGAGGAAGAAAGACGAAGGTGCTTTCCCTTTTTGCCTTTGTTAGATTTGTTTGTGTTCATGCTGACGATTGTCCTCTAACTTTTGCTGCGAAGTTTCTACTTCACAGACAATAATTGAAGTAGAACATACTGAAGCCGAAGCCGAAGATGGTGTTATTGAGGCCGAAGCGATAGCTGCAAGGGTTGTGAAGAAAGTAGCAGATGATGTTGTTCTTAAAATTTGCGAGCAAGTTTACAATGAGATGATGCGAGGATAACAATTAATCATTTTTATTGTAATATTTTGGTACGAAGTGATTGAACACTCGAAGCTTTCTTAGTAGTTTTGTTGTAATATATCATACCTTTTTTAGTTCAATTTTGGTGGTTCACTTTTTGCTTTATGATATGTGAAAGCTACTCGTCATGCGTTTTTGAGATGGAGGCGAAAAACACCTTCCCTTCTTTTCACATGTTACAAAGGAATTCATTCCTTAGAAATAGCTTCTGCGTCAGCTAGATTTGCGCTTGGCATTCCCTTAGGAATAGCTTCGGAGCATTTTTTTCCACCACTTGGGTGATCGAATCTAAGCTCTACATTCCCTTAGGAACGACTTCAGAGTTTTTTCGACGTTACTTAGGTGATTGAATCAAAGCTCTGCACTCCCTTAGGAATGACTTTGGAGCCTTTTCTGAGAGCACCTAGAGGGGGTGAATAGGTGATCTTGTAAAATCAAAACACTAATAGCCACAAAACTTAGTTTAACATGTTAGTACGACTAAGTACCTTTGAAGTGAGTTCTTGTGAACACAACAATCACAGAGAAAGCAATACAGGAGACACACGATTTTTATCCCGTGGTTCGGCCAAGTAACACTTGCCTACTTCCACGTTGTGGCGTCCTAATGGACGAGGGTTGCACTCAACCCCTTTCAAGTGATCCGATGATCAACTTGAATACCACGGTCTTTTCCTTTAGAGTATGTTTCCCGTTTATGAGGAATCTCCACAATTTGGAGTCTCTCGCCCTTACAATTGAGATCACAAAGAAAGCACAGAGTAAGGTTGGGGAGAGCAACACACACAAGACTCAAAATCCACAGCACAACCACGCACACAAGTCACAACTTGAGCTAGAAACACAACACACGGAGTTCGCAACTCAAATGGAGCTCAAGTCGCTAACACAGAGAATCAAATGCGTGGAGTCGGAGTCTAGGAGTCTTAGAATGTTTCTTGTAAGCTTGGTTTTCTCCTCCATACGCCTAGGGTTCCCTTTTATAGCCCCAAGGCAGCTAGGAGCCGTTGGAGGCCAACTTGGAAGGCCAAACTTGCCTTCTGTCGGGTGGTGCACCGGACAGTCCGGTGCACCATCGGACAGTCACTGTAGCTGTCCGGTGCGCGATCTCCTTCCATATCTGGCGCATCTGACGTTGGTCCTCGGGGTCGGTTGGCGCACCGTACATAGTCCGGTGCACACCGGACAGTCCGGTGTGCCCATCCGACCGTTGTTGCGGGCCACGCGTCGCCCGTGGATTGCGCAGCCGACCGTTGGCGCTGGCGACCGTTGGCTCACTGGACAGTCCGGTGAATTATAGTCGTACGCCTCTGCATTTTCCCGAGAGTAGTCGGTTCACCGCCGGCCAGCCTGGCGCACCGGACACTGTCCGGTGTACCACTGGACAGTCCGGTGTGCCTGGCCAGCATTTGTGTTGGCTGCACACAGCCAACTCTTTTTCTGTTCTTTTCTTCTTCTTTTGTCACTGTTTCTAGCACTTAGACAAACACATTAGTATACAAAATAATATGCTAAGTCTAGAAACATACCTTATGCTTTGATTTGCACTCTTCACACATTTTGCATATAAGTACTCATTTAAGGTGTTGGGCATCTAATCACCAAAATACTTATAGAAATGGCCCAAGGGCACATTTCCCTTTCAATCTCCCCCTTTTTAGTGATTTATGCCAACACATCCAAAAGCAACCAAAAGAAGTGCAACATCAATGCAATTGAAGACCAAATTGTTTTCGCTAATGATTTGGCATATTTGGATCACTCTTTGCCACCACTTGGTTTGATTTTGCAAATCAAATTCTTTTTCCTATATTTAAGTCAAACACACTTGTTTGAGCAAATCGAGAGATATTTTTAAGAGAAAAATTAATCAAGTGCCAAAAACTCCCCCTTTTCCCATAATCGAAATTTACCCCCATAAGAGACCAAATTTTGCAATAAGAGTATTTTGGACAAATCACAAACTAATTCTACTATTTTCAAAATTCTCAAGTGGTTGGCTGATCCAGTTGTTTTGGCCTTAATTTCTCCCCCTTTGGCATTAAGCACCAAAACGGGATCATTTTTGGCCCTTTAACCCCATTGCCTCACCAAAAATGTCAATTAAGAGCAAAAAGGCAATGAGAGCATAAGTATGAACTTGGAATTAAATACACTAATACAAGAGTGCAGTGGAAGTCTTTTCATCGTCCAAGTTCATATTTCCCTTTCAATGCACCTTTGAGACAACATCAAGTATACTCACACAACCAGGTTAGTCTCAAAGGGTCAAGTTGTAGCACATCTCCCCCTATATATGTGCACCATTTGCATATGGACTTGTGAGGTCTGGGGAGGGCTTGTACAACTTGAGCACCACAAATAGATAACAAATGCATAAAGTAACATGATCAAAGGCATAGAACACATGTATGCTATAGATCAATCCAAGTTACGCGAATCTAAGACATTTAGCTCACTACGCAACCTGCAAAAAGTTTTCTCATCCAACGGCTTGGTGAAGATATCGGCTAACTGGTTCTCGGTGCTAATATGAAAAATATCAATATCTCCCTTTTGCTGGTGATCCCTCACGAAGTGATGCCACATGTCTATGTGCTTAGTGCGGCTGTGTTCAACAAGATTATCCGCCAAGCGAATTGCACTCTCATTGTCACATAGGAGTGGGACTTTGCTCAGATTGTAACCAAAGTCCCGGAGGGTTTGCCTCATCCAAAGTAGTTGCGTGCAACACTGTCCTGCGGCAACATACTCGGCCTCAGCGGTGGATAGGGCAACAAATGTCTGTTTCTTGGAACTCCAGGACACTAGGGACCTTCCTAGAAATTGGCACGTCCCTGATGTACTCTTCCTATCAACCTTGCACCCGGCATAATCGGAGTCCGCGTATCCAATTAAGTCAAAGGTAGACCCCTTTGGATACCAGATCCCGAAGCACGGCGTAGCAATTAAATATCGAATAATTCGCTTAATGGCCACAAGGTGACATTCCCTAGGGTTAGATTGATATCTAAAACACATGCATACACTAAGCATAATGTCCGGTCTACTAGCACATAAATAAAGTAATGAACCTATCATGGACCGGTATGCCTTTTGATCAATGGACTTACCTCCTTTGTTGAAGTCGACATGCCCGTCGGTTCCCATCGGTGTCTTCGCGGGCTTGGCGTCCTTCATCCCAAACCTTTTGAGAAGATCTTGAGTGTACTTCGTTTGGGAGATGAAGGTACCGTCCTTGAGTTGCTTCACTTGGAATCCAAGGAAGTATGTCAACTCGCCCATCATCGACATTTTGAATTTCTGCATCATCACCCTGCTAAACTCCTCACAAGACTTTTGGTTAGTAGAACTAAATATTATGTCATCGACATAAATTTGGCACACAAAGAGATCACCATCACAAGTCTTGGTAAAAAGAGTGGGATCAGCTTTCCCAACCTTGAAAGCATTAGCAATTAAGAAATCTCTAAGGCATTCATACCATGCTCTTGGGGCTTGCTTAAGTCCATAGAGCGCCTTAGAGAGCTTATACACGTTGTCGGGATACCTGTCATCTTCAAAACCAGAGGGTTGTTCTACGTATACCTCCTCCTTGATTGGCCCATTGAGGAAAGTGCTCTTTACATCCATTTGAAATAGTCTGAAAGAGTGGTGAGTGGCATAGGCTAGCAAAATTCGAATTGACTCTAGCCTAGCCACAGGAGCAAAAGTCTCCTCGAAATCCAAACCTGCGACTTGGGCATAACATTTTGCCACAAGTCGAGCCTTGTTTCTTGTCACCACCCCGTGCTCGTCTTGCTTGTTGTGGAACACCAACTTGGTTCCCACAACGTTTTGCTTTGGACGTGGCACCAGGCTCCAAACTTCATTTCTTTTGAAGTTGTTGAGCTCTTCTTGCATGGCCAACACCTAGTCTGGATCCTGCAAGGCCTCTTCTACCCTGAAAGGCTCAATAGAAGAGACAAACGAGTAATGCTCACAAAAAATTAGCTAAACATGAGCGAGTCGTTACTCCCTTGCTGATATCACCCAAAATTTGATCGACGGGGTGATTTCTTTGGATCGTCGCTCGGACTTGAGTTGGAGGGACCCATGGTGCTTCTTCCTCCATAACATGTTCTTCTTGTGCTCCCCCTTGATCACGCTCTTCTTCTTGAGGTATTTGTCCATCATCTTGAGTTGGGGGATGCACCACCATAGAGGAGGATGGTTGATCTTGCTCATGTTGTTCCTATGGTCACACATCACCTATCGCCATCGTGCGCATTGCGGCCGTTGGAACTTCATCTTCATCTATATCATCAAGATCAACTTGCTCTCTTGGAGAGCTATTAGTCTCATCAAATACAACGTCGCTAGAGACTTCAACTAATCCTGATGATTTGTTGAAGACCCTATACGCCTTTGTATTTGATTCATACCCTAGTAAAAACCCTTCTACAGCCTTGGAAGCAAATTTAGAATGTCTACCTTTCTTCACCAGAATGTAGCATTTGCTCCCAAATACACGAAAGTAAGATACATTAGGTTTGTTACCGGTAAGGAGTTCGTAGGAGGTCTTCTTGAGAAGGCGATGCAGATAGAGCCAGTTTATGGCGTGGCAAGCTGTGTTCACAGCTTCCGACCAAAACCGCTCGGGCGTCTTGAACTCTCCAAGCATCATTCTCGCCATGTCGATAAGTGTCCTGTTCTTCCACTCTACTACACCGTTTTGCTGTGGTGTGTAGGGAGTAGAGAACTCGTGCTTGATGCCTTCCTCCTCAAGAAACTCTTCAACTGGTAGATTCTTGAACTCGGACCCATTGTCGCTCCTTATCTTTTTCACTTTAAGCTCAAACTCATTTTGAGCCCTCTTTAGAAAGCGCTTTAGGGTCCCTTGGGTTTCAGATTTGTCCTGCAAAAAGAATACCCAAGTGAAGCGGGAAAAATCATCAACAATTACAAGACCATACTTACTTTACCCGATGCTGAGGTAGGCAACGGGTCCAAAGAGGTTCATGTGGAGAAGCTCCAGTGGTCTTGATGTCGTCATCACATTCTTGCTGTGATGAGTGCTTCCCACCTGTTTCCCTACCTAACATGCTGCACAAGGTCTGTCTTTCTCAAAACAGACATCAATTAGTCCTAACACATGATCTCCCTTTAGAAGTTTATGAAGGTTCTTCATCCCAACATGTGCTAGACGGCGATGCCAGAGCCAACCCATATTGGTCTTAACCATTAAGCATGCATCTAGATCAGCATTCTCTTTCAAAAAATCTACTAAATAGAGTTTGCCATCTAATACACCTTTAAATGCTAATGAACCATCACTCCTTCTAAAGACAGATACATCTATATTTGTGAATAAACAATTATAGCCCATGTTACATAATTGACTCACAGACAATAAGTTGTACCCGAGCGATTAAACTAAAAACACATTGGAGATAGAATGCTCGGATGTAATGGCTATCTTTCCCAATCCTTTAACCTTGCCTTGGTTCCCATCTCCAAAGATGATCGCATCCTAGGAATCCTTGTTCTTGACGTAGGAGGTGAACATTTTCTTCTCCCCCGTCATGCGGTTTGTGCATCCGCTGTCGATAATCCAGCTTGAGCCCCCGGATGCATAAACCTGCAAAGCAATTTACGCTTGGGTTTTAGGTACCCAACTCTTGTTGGGTCCTACAAGGTTAGTCACAATATTTTTTGGAACCCAAATACAAGTTTTGTCTCCCTTGCATTTGGATCCCAACTTCCTAGCAACCACTTTTTCATTTTTACATGAAAGTACAAACGAAGTTTTGCAAGCATGAAAACAGTAGTGGGTTTATTACACATTTTCCTAGGCACATGATGCACAACATGATTTCTCCTAGGCCTACTTCTACCATGCATAAAAGTAGAGCTAGAGGCAAACATAGCATGTGAATCATTATAAGCAGTATGAACATAACTCTTGTTATAATGAGACCGACTAGCAATTTTCCTATCATAAATAAAAGCATGGTTCCTTTGAGGACTACTAGCCATAGGGGCCTTTCCTTTCTCCTTGTTGAGAATGGGAGCCTTTTGGCTTGTTAAGTTCTTGGTTTCCTTTCGAAAACCAAGTCCATCCTTAATCGAGGGGTGTCTACCAATAGTGTAGGCATCCCTTGCAAACTTTAATTTATCAAAATCAATTTTGCAAGTCTTAAGTTGAGCATTAAGACTTGCCACCTCATCATTCAACTTAGTAATAGAGATAAGATGTTCATCACATGCATCGACATCAAAGTATTTACATCTATTACAAATACTAACATGCTCTACACATGAACTTATTTTACTAGCTTCCTCTAGCTTAGCATTTAAATCATTATTTAAATTCTTTAAACTAGAGATAGATTCATGGCAAGCAGATAACTTAGAAGATAGCATTTCATTTCTCTTAGTTTCTAAAGCAAGAGACTTTTGTAAACTAACAAATTTGTCATGTTCCTCATACAAAATGTCCTCTTGCTTTTCTAGTAGTCTATCTTTTTCATTTAGAGCATCAATTAATTCATTAATTTTCT
Organism: Zea mays; assembly: GCF_902167145.1. Lineage (NCBI taxonomy): Eukaryota > Viridiplantae > Streptophyta > Magnoliopsida > Poales > Poaceae > Zea > Zea mays. The sequence goes on along the minus strand of NC_050098.1, from coordinate 27,490,953 downwards.
CTACTTTAGCTCTATCTAAACCCTTAAATAAACTAGAGTAATCTACTTCATCATCGGAGGATTCCTCATCACTAGAAGAAGAGTACTTAGGGGAATCTCTAAACGTACCTTCTTCTCCTTAGCCATGAGGCAAGTGTGGCGTTTGTTGGGGAAGAGCGAAGACTTGTCGAAGGCCAAGGCAGCCAATCCTTCATCGTCGGAGTCAGATGAGGAGCAGTCAGAATCCCACTCCTTTCCAAGATGTGCCTCGCCCTTTGCCTTCTTGTACTTTTTCTTCTTCTCCTTCCCGTACTTTTCTTGTCCCTGATCATTATCATTATCGGGGCATTGTGATATGAAATGACCAGTCTTACCGCATTTGAAGCAGGAACGCTTTCCCCTTGTTTTGTTCTTGTTGGGGTATTCCTTGCGTCCTTTGAGTGCGGTCTTGAACCGTTTGATGATGAGGGCCATCTCATCTTCATTTAGCCCGGCAGCCTCAACTTGTGCCACCTTGCTTGGTAGCGCCTCCCTGCTACTTGTTGCTTTGAGCGCAACAGGTTGTGGCTCGTAGACGGATAGTGGACCATTTAGTGCATCATCCACGTATTGAGCCTCCTTCACCATCATGCGCCCGCTCACGAATTTTCCAAGGATCTCCTCGGGCGTCATCTTGGTGTACCTGGGGTTTTCACGAATAAGATTGACAAGATGGGGGTCAATAACCGTAAATGACCTGAGCATGAGTCGGACGATGTCATGATCCGTCCATCTTGTACTTCCATAGCTTCGAATCTTGTTGACTAGGGTCTTGAGCCTATTGTATGTTTGTGTTGGCTCTTCTCCCCTGATCATGGCGAATTTCCCCAGCTCGCCTTCTACCAGTTCCATTTTGCTGATCATTGTAGCATCATTTCCCTCATATGAGATCTTGAGGGTGTCCCAGATTTGCTTGGCGTTGTCCAAGCCGCTAACCTTGTTATATTCATCCCTGCATAGAGATGCTAGCAAAACAGTAGTGGCTTGGCCATTTTTATGGATTTGTTCATTGATAATCACAGGGTTATCAGTGCTATCAAAATGCATCCCATTTTCTACAATTTCCCATATGCTAGGATGGAGAGAGAATAAATGACTATGCATTTTATGACTCCAAAACAAATAGTCCTCTCCATCAAAGTGTGGAGGTTTTCCAAGGGGAATTGAAAGTAGATGCGCATTTGAAGTATAGGGAATGCGAGAGTAATCAAAAGAATAGTTTTGATTAACCGTATTTTTCTTTGACGAGGAGTCGTCGTTGTCGTCATCCCTTGGTGAAGAAGATGAGGCATCACTGTCGTAGTAGATGATCTTCTTGATGCGCCTCTTCTTCCTGTCTCTCTTCTTGTGACTTGAGCCTGAGTCGGTAGGCTTGTCATCTCTTGGCTCGTTGAAGAGGGTCTCCTTTTCCTTGTTGTTGACCACCATCCCCTTTCCCTTAGGATCCCTCTCTTCAGGCGATTAGTCCCTTAAATGAATAGTACGGCTTTGATACCAATTGAGAGCACCTAGAGGGGGGTGAATAGGTGATCTTGTAAAATCAAAACACTAATAGCCACAAAACTTAGTTTAACGTGTTAGTACGGCTAAGTAGCTTTGAAGTGAGTTATTCTGAACACAACAATCACAGAGAAAGTAACACAAGAGACACGCGATTTTTATACCGTGGTTCGGCCAAGTAACACTTGCCTACTTCCATGTTGTGGCATCCCAATGGACGAGGGTTGCACTCAACCCCTTTCAAGTGATCCGATGATCAACTTGAATACCACGGTCTTTTCCTTTAGAGTATGTTTCCCGTTTGCGAGGAATCTCCACAATTTGGAGTCTCTCGCCCTTACAATTGAGATCACAAAGAAAGCACAGAGTAAGGTTGGGGAGAGCAACACACACAAGACTCAAAATCCGCAGCACAACCACGCACACAAGTCACAACTTGAGCTCGAAACACAACACACGGAGTTCGCAACTCAAATGGAGCTCAAATCGCTAACACAGAGAATCAAATGCGTGGAGTCGGAGTCTGGGAGTCTTAGAATGTTTCTAGTAAGCTTGGTTTTCTCCTCCACGCGCCTAGGGGTCCCTTTTATAGCCCCAAGGCAGCTAGGAGCCATTGGAGGCCAACTTGGAAGGCCAAACTTGCCTTCTGTCGGGTGGTGCACCGGACAGTTTGGTGCACCACCGGACAGTCACTGTAGCTGTCCGGTGCGTGATCTCCTTCCATATCTGGCGCATCTGACCGTTGGTCCTCGGGGTCGGTTGGCGCACCGGACAGTCCGGTGTGCCCAACCGACCGTTGCTGCGGGCCACGCGTCGCCCGTGGATTGTGAAAGTCGCCTAGAGGGGGGGTGAATAGGGCGAAACTGAAATTCTCAAAAATAATCACAACTACAAGCCGGGTTAGTGTTAGAAATATAAACGAGTCCGCGAGAGAGGGAGCAATACAAATCGCAAGCAAATGAAGAGTGTGACACGCGGATTTGTTTTACCGAGGTTCGGTTCTTGCAAACCTACTCCCCGTTGAGGAGGCCACAAAGGCCGGGTCTCTTTCAACCCTTCCCTCTCTCAATCGGTCCCTCGGACCGAGTGAGCTTCTCTTCTCAAATCACTTGGGAATCAAACTTCCCGCAAGGGCCACCACACAATTGGTGCCTCTTGCCTCAATTACAAGTGAGTGTTTGATCGCAAGAAAGAATCAAGAAAGAAGGAAGCAATCCAAGCACAAGAGCTCGAAAGAACACAAGCAAATCACTCTCTCTAGTCACTATGGCGTTGTGTGGAATTTGGAGAGGATTTGATCTCTTTGGTGTGTCTAGAATTGAATACTAGAGCTCTTGTAGTAGTTGGGAAGTAGAGAACTTGGATGCAATGAATGGTGGGGTGGTTGGGGTATTTATAGCCCCAACCACCAAACTTGACCGTTGGCTGGGCTGTCTGTTCGATGGCGCACCGGACAGTCCGGTGCACACCGGACAGTCCGGTGCCCCCGCCACGTCACCAGTGCCGTTGGAAATCGACCGTTGGAGTTCTGACTTCTGGGCCCGCCTTGATGTCCGGTGGCGCACCGGACACGTACTGTAGAGTGTCCGGTGCGCCAGCATGGGCGTGCCTGACCTCTGCGCTCGCTGGCGCGCAATAAATGCGCTGCAGGTAGCCGTTGGCGCCTGAAGTAGCCATTGCTCCGCAGATGCACCGGACAGTCCGGTGCACACCGGACAGTCCGGTGAATTATAGCGGAGCGGCTGGAATGAAAACCCGAGGCTGGCGAGTTCCTGGGGCCGCCCTTCCTTGGAGCACCGGACATGTCCGGTGCACACCAAACAGTCCGGTGAATTATAGCGGAGTGGCCTCTGGAAATTCCCGAAGGTGGCGAGTTCGCGTTAGAGTCCTCTGGTGCACCGGACATGTCCGGTGGTGCACCGGACACTGTCCGGTGGCACACCGGACAGTCCGGTGTGCCAGACCAGAGGTGCCTTCAGTTGCCCCTTTGCTCTTTTGTTGAACCCAACTCTTGGTCTTTTTATTGGCTAAGTGTGAACCTTTGACACCTGTATAACTTATACACTAGAGCAAACTAGTTAGTCCAAAGATTTGTGTTGGGCAATTCAACCACCAAAATTGTTTAGGAACTAGGTGTAAGCCTAATTCCCTTTCAATCTCCCCCTTTTTGGTGATTGATGCCAACACAAACCAAAGCAAATATAGAAGTGCATAATTGAACTAGTTTGCATAATGTAAGTGTAAAGGTTGCTTGGAATTGAGCCAATATAACTACTTATAAGATATGCATGGATTGTTTCTTTCTTATTTAACATTTTGGACCACGCTTGCACCACATGTTATGTTTTTGCAAACTTTTTTGTAAATCCTTTTCAAAGTTCTTTTGCAAATGGTCAAAGGTAAATGAATAGGATTTTGCAAAGCATTTTCAAGATTTGAAATTTTCTCCCCCTGTTTCAAATGCTTTTCCTTTGACTAAACATAACTCCCCCTAAAGGAGATCCTCCTCTTAGTGTTCAAGAGGGTTTTGATATATCATTTTTGAAATACTACTTTCTCCCTCTTTTGAACACAATAGGATACCAATTGATAAATACTCTTGGAAAACACTAAGTTTTTGAAATTGGTGGTGGTGCGGTCCTTTTGCTTTGGGCTCATACTCTCTCCCCCTTTGGCATGAATCGCCAAAAACGGAATTATTAGAGCCCTCTAAGTAATGTCTTCCTCTTTGGTCATAAACAAATGAGTTAAGATTATACCAAAGATGAAGTCCTTTTGTTCTCTCCCCCAAAGATGGAGAGTGGCTTGGAGCGACGGCGAAGGATGGGTTGCGGAGTGGAAGCCTTTGTCTTTGCCGAAAACTCCAATTCCCTTTCAATATACCTATGACTTGATTTGAAATAGACTTGGAAACACATTAATCATAGCATATAAAAGAGATATGATCAAAAGTATATAAATGAGCTATGTGTGCAATCTAACAAAAGAAGTTGCGGGAATCAAGGATATTGAGCTCATGCCTAAGTTTGGTAAAAGTTTGTTCATCAAGTGGCTTGGTAAAGATATCGGCTAATTGATCTTTAGTATTAATGTAAGCAATCTCGATATCTCCCTTTTGTTGGTGATCCCTAAGAAAATGATACCGAACGGCTATGTGCTTAGTGCGGCTATGCTCGACGGGATTGTCGGCCATTTTGATTGCACTCTCATTATCACATAGCAAAGGAACTTTGGTTAATTTGTAACCGTAGTCCCGCAGGGTTTGCCTCATCCAAAGTAATTGCGCAACAATGACCTGCGGCAATGTACTCGGCTTCGGCGGTTGAAAGAGCGACCGAATTTTGCTTCTTTGAAGCCCAAGACACCAAGGATCTTCCCAAGAACTGGCAAGTCCCTGATGTGCTCTTCCTGTTAATCTTACACCCCGCCCAATCGGCATCCGAATAACCAATCAAACCAAATGTGGATCCCCGAGGGTACCAAAGCCCAAACTTAGGAGTATAAGCCAAATATCTCAAGATTCGTTTTACGGCCGTAAGGTGGGATTCCTTAGGGTCGGATTGGAATCTTGCACACATGCAAACGGAAAGCATAATGTCCGGTCGAGAAGCACATAAATAGAGTAAGGAACCTATCATCGACAGGTATACCTTTTGATCCACGGACTTACCTCCCGTGTCGAGGTCGAGATGCCCATTGGTTCCCATGGGTGTCTTGATGGGCTTGGCATCCTTCATTCCAAACTTGCTTAGAATATCTTGAGTATACTTCGTTTGGCTAATGAAGGTGCCCTCTTGGAGTTGCTTCACTTGAAATCCTAAGAAATACTTCAACTCCCCCATCATAGACATCTCGAATTTCTGTGTCATGATCCTACTAAATTCCTCACAAGTAGATTCGTTAGTAGACCCAAATATGATATCATCAACATAAATTTGGCATACAAACAAATCATTGTCAAGAGTTTTAGTGAATAGAGTAGGATCCGCCTTGCCGACTTTGAAGCCATTAGCGATAAGGAAATCTCTAAGGCATTCATACCATGCTCTTGGGGCTTGCTTGAGCCCATAAAGCGCCTTAGAGAGCTTATAGACATGGTTAGGGTACTTACTATCTTCAAAGCCAGGAGGTTGCTCAACATAGACCTCTTCCTTGATTGGTCCATTGAGGAAAGCACTTTTCACGTCCATTTGATAAAGCTTAAAGCCATGGTAAGTAGCATAGGCTAATAATATGCGAATTGACTCAAGCCTAGCTACGGGTGCATAGGTTTCACCGAAATCCAAACCTTCGACTTGGGAGTATCCTTTGGCCACAAGTCGAGCTTTGTTCCTTGTCACCACACCATGCTCATCTTGCTTGTTGCGGAAGACCCATTTTGTTCCTACAACATTTTGGTTAGGACGTGGAACTAAGTGCCATACCTCGTTCCTTGTGAAATTGTTGAGCTCCTCTTGCATCGCCACCACCCAATCCGAATCTTGTAGTGCTTCCTCTACCCTGTGTGGCTCAATAGAGGAAACAAACGAGTAATGCTCACAAAAATGTGCAACACGAGATCTAGTAGTTACCCCCTTATGAATGTCGCCGAGGATAGTGTCGACGGGGTGATCTCGTTGTATTGCTTGGTGGACTCTTGGGTGTGGCGGCCTTGGTTCTTGCTCATCCTCCTTTTCTTGATCATTTGCATCTCCCCCTTGATCATTGCCATCATCTTGAGGTGGCTCATCTTCTTGATCTTGCCCTTCATCAACTTGAGCCTCATCGTCATTTTGAGTTGGTGGAGATGTTTGCGTGGAGGAGGATGGTTGATCTTGTGCATTTGGAGGCTCTTTGGATTCCTTAGGACACACATCCCCAATGGACATGTTCCTTAGCGCTATGCATGGAGCCTATTCTTCACCTATCTCATCAAGATCAACTTGCTCTACTTGAGAGCCGTTAGTCTCATCAAACACAACGTCACAAGATACTTCAACAAGTCCTGAGGACTTGTTAAAGACTCTATATGCCCTTGTGTTTGAGTCATATCCTAGTAACAAGCCTTCTACAGTTTTAGGAGCAAATTTAGATTTTCTACCTCTTTTAACAAGAATAAAGCATTTGCTACCAAAAACTCTAAAATATGAAATGTTGGGCTTTTTACCGGTTAGGAGTTCATAGGATGTCTTCTTGAGGATTCGGTGAAGATATAACCGGTTGATGGCGTAGCAGGCGGTGTTGACTGCCTCGCCCCAAAACCGATCCGAAGTCTTGTACTCATCAAGCATGGTCCTTGCCATGTCCAATAGAGTTCGATTCTTCCTTTCCACTACACCATTTTGTTGTGGGGTGTAGGGAGAAGAGAACTCATGCTTGATGCCCTCCTCCTCAAGAAAGCCTTCGATTTGAGAGTTCTTGAACTCCGTCCCGTTGTCGCTTCTTATTTTCTTGATCCTTAAGCCGAACTCATTTTGAGCCCGTCTTAAGAATCCCTTTAAGGTTTCTTGGGTTTGAGATTTTTCCTGTAAAAAGAATACCCAAGTGAAGCGAGAATAATCATCCACAATAAATAGACAGTACTTACTCCCGCCGATGCTTATGTAGGCAATCGGGCCGAATAGATCCATGTGTAGGAGCTCCAGTGGCCTGTCGGTCGTCATGATGTTCTTGTGTGGATGATGAGCTCCAACTTGCTTTCCTGCCTGGCATGCGCTACAAATCCTGTCTTTCTCAAAATGAACATTTGTTAGTCCTAAAATGTGTTCTCCCTTTAGAAGCTTATGAAGATTCTTCATTCCAACATGGGCTAGTCGGCGGTGCCAGAGCCAACCCATGTTAGTCTTAGCAATTAAGCAGGTGTCGAGTTCAGCTCTATCAAAATCTACTAAGTATAGCTGACCCTCTAACACTCCCTTAAATGCTATTGAATCATCACTTCTTCTAAAGACAGTGACACCTATATCAGTGAATAGACAGTTGTAGCCCATTTGACATAATTGAGAAACGGAAAGCAAATTGTAATCTAATGAATCAACAAGAAAAACATTGGAAATAGTATGGTCAGGTGATATAGCAATTTTACCCAATCCTTTGACCAAACCTTGATTTCCATCCCCGAATGTGATCGCTCGTTGGGGATCTTGGTTTTTCTCATATGAGGAGAACATCTTTTTCTCCCCTGTCATGTGGTTTGTGCACCCGCTGTCGAGTATCCAACTTGAGCCCCCGGATGCATAAACCTACAAAACAATTTTAGTTCTTGACTTTAGGTACCCAAACGGTTTTGGGTCCTTTGGCATTAGACACAAGAACTTTGGGTACCCAAACACAAGTCTTGGAACCCTTGTGTTTGCCCCCAACAAACTTGGCAACTACCTTGCCGGATTTGTTAGTAAGCACATAAGAAGCATCAAAAGTTTTAAATGAAATGGAATGATCATTTGATGCATTAGGAGTTTTCTTTCTAGGCAACTTGGCACGGGTTGGTTGCCTAGAGCTAGATGTCTCACCCTTATACATAAAAGCATGATTAGGGCCAGAGTGAGACTTCCTAGAATGAATTTTCCTAATTTTGCTCTCAGGATAGCCGGCAGGGTATAAAATGTAGCCCTCGTTATCCTGAGGCATGGGAGCCTTGCCCTTAACAAAGTTAGACAAGTTCTTAGGAGGGGCATTAAGTTTGTCATTGTCTCCCCTTTGGAAGCCAATGCCATCCTTAATGCCAGGGCGTCTCCCATTATAAAGCATGCTACGAGCAAATTTAAATTTCTCATTTTCTAAGTTGTGCTCGGCAATTTTAGCATCTAGTTTTGCTATATGATCATTTTGTTGTTTAATTAAAGACATGTGATCATGAATAGCATTAACATCAATATCTCTACATCTATCACAAATAGACACATGCTCAATAGTAGATGTAGACGGTTTACAAGAATTAAGTTCAACAATCTTAGCACGTAATATATCATTTTTATCTCTAAGATCGGAAATAGTGACATTGCAAACATCAAAATCTTTAGCCTTAGCAATCAAATTATCATTTTCTACTCTAAGGCTAGCAAGAGAAGTGTTTAATTCTTCAATCCTAGCAAGCAAATCATCATTATTATCTCTAGGATTAGGAATTGAAATATTACAAACATGTGAATCAACCTTAGCAATTAATCTAGTATTTTCATTTCTAAGGTTGTTGATGGTCTCATGGCAAGTGCTTATCTCACTAGACAATTTTTCACATTTTTCTATCTCTAGAGCATAAGCATTTTTAACCTTAACATGTTTCTTATTTTCCTTGATTAGGAAGTCCTCTTGGGAGTCCAAGAGATCATCCTTTTCATGGATGGCACTAATTAGCTCATTTAGTTTTTCTTTTTGTTCCATGTTAAGGTTGGCAAAAAGGATACGCAAATTGTCTTCCTCACCACTAGCATTGTCATCACTAGACGATTCATATTTAGTGGAGGAGTTGGATTTAACCTTCTTCCTTTTGCCGTCCTTTGCCATGAGGCACTTGTGGCCGACGTTGGGGAAGAGGAGTCCCTTGGTGACGGCGATGTTGGCGGCGTCCTCGTCGTCGGAGGAGTCGCTAGAGCTTTCGTCGGAGTCCCACTCCCGACAAACATGGGCATCGCCGCCCTTCTTCTTGTAGTACCTCTTTTTCTCCTTTCTTCTCCCCTTCTTGTCGTCGCCCCTGTCACTATCACTTGATAATGGACATTTAGCAATAAAGTGACCGGGCTTACCACACTTGTAGCAAACCTTCTTGGAGCGGGACTTGTAGTCTTTCCCTCTCCTTTGCTTGAGGATTTGGCGGAAGCTCTTGATGACGAGCGCCATTTCCTCATTGTCGAGCTTGGAGGCGTCTATAGGTTGTCGACTTGATGTAGCCTCCTCCTTCTTTTCCTCCGTCGCCTTGAATGCGACGGGTTGAGCTTCGGATGTGGTGGGATCATCAAGCTCGTTGATCTTCCTCGAGCCTTCGATCATGCACTCAAAACTTACAAAATTCCCGATAACTTCCTCGGGGGTCATTTTAGTATATCTAGGGTTACCACGAATTAATTGAACTTGAGTGGGGTTAAGGAAAATGAGAGATCTTAGAATAACCTTAACCATTTCGTGGTCGTCCCACTTCGTGCTCCCGAGGTTGCGCACTTGGTTCACCAAAGTCTTGAGCCGGTTGTACATGTGTTGTGGCTCCTCCCCTTTGCGAAGTCGGAACCGACCGAGCTCCCCCTCGATCGTTTCCCGCTTGGTGATTTTGGTGAGCTCATCTCCTTCGTGCGCGGTTTTGAGCACATCCCAAACTTCCTTGGCGCTCTTCAACCCTTGAACTTTGTTATACTCCTCTCTACTTAAAGAGGCGAGGAGTATTGTTGTCGCTTGAGAGTTGAAGTGCTCGATTTGGGCCACTTCATCCTCATCATAGTCTTTATCCCCTACCGATGGTACCTGTGCACCAAACTCAACAACATCCCATATACTTTTGTGGAGTGAGGTTAGATGAAATCGCATTAAATCACTCCACCTAGCATAATCTTCACCATCAAAAGTTGGTGGTTTGCCTAACGGGACGGAAAGTAAAGGTGCATTTTTAGAAATGCGAGGGTAATGTAGGGGGATCTTACTAAACTTCTTATGCTCTTGGCGTTTAGAAGTTACGGAGGGCGCATCGGAGCCGGAGGTCGATGTTGATGAAGTGTCGGTCTCGTAGTAGACCACTTTCCTCATCCTTTTGTGCTTGTCCCCTCTCCGATGTGGCTTGTGGGAGGAAGATCTCTCCTTCTTCTCTTTGTGGTGCGAAGAAGATTTCTTCTCCTTCCCTTTGTTGGAGGAGCTCTTCTTCTTCTCCTTCCTCTTGGTGCGGGACTCTTCCGATGAAGTGCTCCCGTGGCTTGTAGTGGGCTTTTCGCCGGTCTCCATCTCCTTCTTGGCGTGATCTCCCGACATCACTTCGAGCGGTTAGGCTCTAATGAAGCATCGGGCTCTGATACCAATTGAAAGTCGCCTAGAGGGGGGGTGAATAGGGCGAAACTGAAATTCTCAAAAATAATCACAACTACAAGCCGGGTTAGTGTTAGAAATATAAACGAGTCCGCGAGAGAGGGAGCAAAACAAATCGCAAGCAAATGAAGAGTGTGACACGCGGATTTGTTTTACCGAGGTTCGGTTCTTGCAAACCTACTCCTCGTTGAGGAGGCCACAAAGGCCGGGTCTCTTTCAACCCTTCCCTCTCTCAATCGGTCCCTCGGACCGAGTGAGCTTCTCTTCTCAAATCACTTGGGAATCAAACTTCCCGCAAGGGCCACCACACAATTGGTGCCTCTTGCCTCAATTACAAGTGAGTGTTTGATCGCAAGAAAGAATCAAGAAAGAAGGAAGCAATCCAAGCGCAAGAGCTCGAAAGAACACAAGCAAATCACTCTCTCTAGTCACTATGGCGTTGTGTGGAATTTGGAGAGGATTTGATCTCTTTGGTGTGTCTAGAATTGAATACTAGAGCTCTTGTAGTAGTTGGGAAGTAGAGAACTTGGATGCAATGAATGGTGGGGTGGTTGGGGTATTTATAGCCCCAACCACCAAACTTGACCGTTGGCTGGGCTGTCTGTTCGATGGCGCACCGGACAGTCCGGTGCACACCGAACAGTCCGGTGCCCCCGCCACGTCACCAGTGCCGTTGGAAATCGACCGTTGGAGTTCTGACTTCTGGGCCCGCCTTGATGTCCGGTGGCGCACCGGACACGTACTGTAGAGTGTCCGGTGCGCCAGCATGGGCATGCCTGACCTCTGCGCTCGCTGGCGCGCAATAAATGCGCTGCAGGTAGCCGTTGGCGCCTGAAGTAGCCGTTGCTCCGCAGATGCACCGGACAGTCCGGTGCACACCGGACAGTCCGGTGAATTATAGCGGAGCGGCTGGAATGAAAACCCGAGGCTGGCGAGTTCCTGGGGCCGCCCTTCCTTGGAGCACCGGACATGTCCGGTGCACACCGGACAGTCCGGTGAATTATAGCGGAGTGGCCTCTGGAAATTCCCGAAGGTGGCGAGTTCGCGTTAGAGTCCTCTGGTGCACCGGACATGTCCGGTGGCACACCGGACAGTCTGGTGTGCCAGACCAGAGGTGCCTTCGGTTGCCCCTTTGCTCTTTTGTTGAACCCAACTCTTGGTCTTTTTATTGGCTAAGTGTGAACCTTTGACACCTGTATAACTTATACACTAGAGCAAACTAGTTAGTCCAAAGATTTGTGTTGGGCAATTCAACCACCAAAATTGTTTAGGAACTAGGTGTAAGCCTAATTCCCTTTCAGATTGCGCAGCCGACCGTTGGCGCTGGCGACCATTGGCTCACCGGACAGTCCGGTGAATTATAGCCATACGCCTCTGTGTTTTCCCGAGAGCAGCCGGTTCACCGCCGGCCAGCCTGGTGCACCAGACAATCCGGTGTGCCTGGCCAGCGTTGGTGTTGGCTGCACACAGCCAACTCTTTTCCTGTTCTTTTCTTCTTCTTTTGTCACTGTTTCTAGCACTTAGACAAACACATTAGTATACAAAATAATATGCTAAGTCTAGAAATATACCTTATGCTTTGATTTGCACTCTTCACACATTTTGCACATAAGTACTCATTTAAGGTGTTGGGCATCTAATCACCAAAATACTTATAGAAATGGCCCAAGGGCACATTTTCCTTTCATTTTCATAGTTACTTAGGTGATTGAATTGGAGCTCTGCATTTCCTTAGGAACGACTTCGGAGCTTTTTTGCCGTTACTTAGGTGATTGAATCGAAGATCTACATTCCCTTAGGAACACCTTCAGAGCTTTTTTATCGTTTCTTAGGTGATTGAATCGGAGCTCTGCATTCTCTTAGAACGATTTTGGGACTTTTTTCACCGTTACTTAGGTGATTGAATCATTTCATCATCGCACACGAAGGTACTGAAAGGGAAATAGGCTCACACCTTTTCCTAATTGATTTTTGGTGGTTGAATTGCCGAACACAAATAATTGGACTAACTACTTTGCTCTAAGATTATATGATTCTACAGGTGCCAAAGGTTCATCTACAACTATTCTAAATCGACTGTCCGAAATACCGTAGATTATTCTAGACAGGAGAAGCTTTTTGGAAAAACAGACTAAGCGCGGACCGTCCGGGCCCTTGCGGCGGACCGTCCGCGACACCAGGATGACCCTCGGACAGAACCAATGCAAAAACCCATGTCTACACTATGGACCGTTCGGAGGGAAAGCAAGGACCATCCAAGACCACGCGCGGACCGTGCGGCCTCAGGCGCGGACAGTCCGGTAGGTGAGGAACCGAAAAACCCAAAGGTGACGGGTTCGGTAAAATGAATTATAGCGTCCTCGCGGACCGTCCGGGGTGCACGACCGGACCATCCGCGACTGCCTTTATCTGACATCTGACGACGCATTTAATGCATTATAGTCATTGATATAGCCGTTACTGCTGACCGTTGCAATTTCAGCCGTTGATGTACAGGGGCGGACCTTTCGCGGTCGGCAGAATTGAAGCAACGGCTAGGAAGTGGTTGGTGGCTATAAATACAACCCCAACCACCTCCATTCACTTGACCCAAGCATTCCAACCTTCAACATTCAATACAAGAGCTAGCAATCCATTCCAAGACACAATCAAAGCCTCCAATCTCTCCAAGTTCCACAATTGAGACAAGTGATCATTAGTGATTAGTGACTTGAGAGAGAGTGATCCGTGTGTTATTTGTCGCTCTTGTCGCTTGGCTCTTGCAATCGTGCTTTCTTCTTCCCCATTCTTATTCTCAAGACACTTGTAATCAAAGCAAGAGACACTAAGTTTGTAGTGGTCCTTGTGGGGTCTAAGTGACCCGTTTGATTAAGAAGAAAGCTCACTCGGTCTAAGTGACCGTTTGAGAGAGGGAAAGGGTTGAAAGAGACCCGGTCTTTGTGACCACCTCAATGGGGAGTAGGTTTGCAAGAACCGAACCTCGGTAAAACAAATCACCGTGTCATCCGCTCTTACTCGCTTGTGATTTGTTTTCACCCTCTCTTTCGGACTCGATTATATTTCTAACGCTAACCCCGACTTGTAGTTGTGCTTAAAGTTTATAAATTTCAGATTTGCCTATTCACCCCCCTCTAGGCGACTTTCAGGTACCAACTCATTATTATATTGAATTGTAGAATGGAAAAGAGTTTTGCAAGTGAAAGTAGCCTAGAGGAGGGTGAATAGGCTACACATGCAATTCTTAACACAAACTTCGAACTTTTGTGAGCAACAATAGTTCAACAGGGGGCCGGTTCAACCGGTCTTGAGGCTGGTTCAACCGCAATTCATCTGTTCAACTGCGAACTTAAATGAAACTACTCAGATCTAACAACAATAAATGTAGTGGAAGAGTTGAATTAAAACCAGCTAGATAGATCAAAGATCTGAGATGATGAGAGACAAAATCACACCCACAAAAGCACACAAGACACACGATTTTTACCGAGGTTCGGTCACACCACCAAGGTGCCCTACTCCTCGTTGAGGTGCCCACAAAGGGTCGGGTCTTTCTCAACCCCGTTCCTCGTTGTCGACCACACAGGTCAAGGCGACCCCTTACTCAATTTTCCCATAAAGAGTCGATGATACAAAACGTTCTTGGGGTCGTCCACAAATTTGGAGACTCCTAAGGCAAGATTACAAGCACACAAGGAACAACATGTTCCATGAGCAAAGAGATCGCAAGTAAGAAATATTTGCATGAATTAGAGAGAGAGAGATTGAAGAACTTGAGTCAAAAACACGCTTTAGAATCGAGAACTTATCTCACACTGAAGAATGTTCCACCGATCGAAGGGGGGAGGACTTGGGGCGCGAGATCGGAGTTGAAGTGCTTTGAAACGAAAGAGAGCAGTCGTCACACGGTTTAGGTTCGAGAGCCTTAGGGTTTAGATGTGGAGGAGGAAGGTTTTTATAGCCCCCACAAATCAGATCTGGCTAATTCTAGGCGGATGTGCAAATTTCGGTTGAACCAGCCCTAATCCTAGTTGATCTGGTATTCAATAGAGAACTCTGTAAATTCCGGGTTGATCCTGAATTTAAAATTCCGGTTGAACCTAAAATTTCCAAAGAAGAACCTAATGAATCCCGGTTGAACTGGCCCTAATCTTGGTTGAACCGGTATGAACAGGAAAAACATATTTTGAAAAGACAAAGGGAGAAACCAAACGGTGACTTTGCAATTTTTCAAAAACAGAATTTTGAAGCGGATAGAACTAGTTGGTGTATACCATCCTTACCTCGTGAAGGAACTAAGCATACATAGATCCCTATTACTAATCAAAGATAATCAAAATACTTGGGGATCTTCGCCAGAAACCACATGCATATCTTTATCTTTCATCACTTAGTTTTCTGATAGTTCATTTATTTCATTCCTGTGCATCCTTTTATGATTTAAAACTGACATACACTAGGAGCAAACTCATTAATACATTTTTATTTGTTTTGTCCATTAATCACCAAAAACCCTTAAGAGGTTAACAAGAAAGATATTTACCGACTGACCCCCAATTGCGACAATTGGTATTACCAACCAACCGTTTGTTGCCCGTTTTTACCGACTAACTGTTAGTGGCTACTAAAGGTCGGTAAAAATGTTTCGTGGTATAGTGAGGCCTGCCTTATCACCCTATTCGACTAGTCGACACAGCAAAAAGTGTTGTCCTGACCATGACTGAGGCGTAACATCCATGCCTCATCCATCTCGATCCCTCGGCTTCCGCACCACCTCCATCTGCTCCTTGGCCTGTGTGTGGAGGACGAGGGGAAGAAAGGGTTGCCCAATGACGAGTGGGTCCTCCATGTTATTTTCCGCTGATATGAATTTTGAGGCTTTTATTTGGGTGTTTCTACTCAATTGGAAACAAAATATTAAGCCAACAGAAGTAATGGGGAGCATCCAAATCAAATACTAAGCCCACTCTTTTGTTTATGACCAGCGGCTATCCGATAAGCATGCGGATGCTGCGGGCCAGAGCGCGTATGTGGATGGCCATATTCACACATAGATGAGAAAGAAACCCATACAAATAAAGATATCGGTCGCAGTGCCAGATCCCAAAATTGGATCAAAGAGTGGACTAGTTTTAAAGGAGTAATCAATTGGTACTTTGTAGTATATATGTGACTTATTTTACAAAGGGACACAAATACATATAAAACTTAAGCCTTTTTTGGAATCTCTAGAGCTAATAGTTAACCAGCTAATAAAATATTAGCTAGGTTAAGACGGCTAATGAACTAATTGTTAGCCGTTAGCTAACAAATAGTTGGGGTATTAGATATGGGCAGGGGTGAAGCCAACTCAAAATTTAGGGTGGTGCACTGCGAAGACAACATACATAGTTTTGAAGAAAAACTTGGTAAAAAATTGTTTAGTTAGTGGTAAAGTTTTTTTTACCCTGTTGCGGCATTGGCACCAGGCAAGCTCTAGTGCTCTACCTAGCTTCGCCCCTGGCTATCAGTGTTTGGGACGTCTAAAGCTAATTTTTGCTACTTTTCGTTTGTTGAACAAAAAAGTACGTAGGATAACTCTGGTTAACGGCCTACTTCTCATTTGTTCTCTCATTTGTTAAGCAAAAAAACCATAGAGTACACTGAAATTACCCCCTTTGGAGCTCCACCCTCACCGATCGTCCAAGCGCTTATTTTGTGCGTCTCCATTCACTCTGCTGGTGAATAGTTGGACGTGGATACATAAAATGAGTATGCATGGCTTGATCCGCGTGCTGCTGGATGTAGCCTTAGGTCCCGTTTGTTTTTTTTCATTTTGAGGAATTGGAATCTTACTATTGGAATAGACTATTTTTTAGAATGTGACATTCCACCACTTTCCAAAGTTATCATATAAGTTTATCTTAAATTTATAGGGTGAGAGATGAAAATTAATTCTATAGATTTACATGTTATTTTTCCGATATACAACTTGTAGCACGCTCTTCTATTTGTTTCGTTATAACATGAATGTAGTATATAACTATCTCTCTTATGATTTAAGATAATATACAAATATATTACATATATAAATATATGAACTTAATTAATTTTGTCTAAATTATAATTATTAAAATAGAATTCAATTCTAATGAAACAAACGGGGCCTAAGAATAAAGCGGATTACATAAAAGAACATAAATCACCTGTTGTGCTTGTCGCATATGGCAACTTAGCATCCATCGCCTCAAATATAGGAATAGAATTCACCAGATTACATGTTCGTTCTCAAGGTTCTACATGAGTTCTAAAGACCAATTTGCTGCTAGATGTCGTTGGCACCAACAATTTGGTTATTATTCACCAGAGCGTACCAAAATAATAATAATAATAACACCAAAACGCTACAATTATTATTATGTCATGGAAACATCTCGCTGGCACATTAGTAGGTGTAGCCCTTCTGGAACATGCCTTTCTTGGCATCATCGCTCTCGCCCTCACCAGTGTAGCGACCGAGCTGGGCCAGCGAGTTGGCCTTTGCGCGCACCAGCAGGGCCTTCTGCGCTGCCTCCACGTTCTCAGGGCGCCCTTGCCATGTCTTCAGCACCGAGTTCTGCAGAGCCCGGGCATAGGAGAACGACACATGCCATGGGTTCAGAGACTGGTTCATTGCATTCAGGTTCAGAGTTGCCTCCACCTCGGACTGTCCACCAGAAAGGAACTGCAGAGAAAATCAATTATAACGATTGATGATCTGACTTTATATGCAGATTATTTGCTCCAAGAGTCAAGATGATACCATGATTCCAGGAACAGCGGGAGGTACTCTCCTTCTGAGCATTGTTAGCGTGTACTTTGCAATGGCTTCTGGAGAAGCCTTCTCCTTGTGCTCAGCTCCAGGGGTGACCATGCTAGGCTTCAGCAGGATACCCTCAAACAGAACATTGTTCTCGGCTAAGTAGAAAAACACCTCAGACCACACTTTCTCTGCCACCTCAAGAGCTCCCTCGATCCCATGGTCTCCATCAAGAAGAATCTCTGGCTCCACAATTGGCACTAAACCATTATCCTGTAGATTATTCATGTTGAAGCATGATAAACAAGTTTGTAAGAGTTTGTTGTAAATATTACAATATATCATTCCTTTTTATTTCATTCAAGAAATCAAGAATACATATGTGGCGTCAGCTAAACTAGAAGTGCATATTAACTTGTTAAGCTTGCTGCGCACCTAAACATAATCCCTCAGTTCAAATCATAAGATGTTTTGGCTTTTCTAGATACAATGTTTTTATTATATATATAGACATAGTGTATATCTAAGAACACAACAAAAGCTATGAATCTATAAAAGTCAAAACGTCTTATAGTTTGGAACAGGATGTATTAGATGTTTATAAACACCTCAGGTTGAACAACAAACAAATTCTGAGCCCCGTTAAAATACGTCTTTCTATCCACAGTAACTGCAGCACGACTAATGTGTGCCCATACGAATGCAGATAGGTTCTTCACCAAAGCTCCATGAGTCATCAAAAAAATATTGCAAGATGTTTCCACAGTTGCAGTTTATTTTGTTACCTGAGCAATAGCAGCATATCGAGCAAGTCCCCATGCTGCTTCCTTGACTGCTAATGCAGATGGACCACAAGGGATGCTAACAACAGTCCTCCTAGAGAAGACCGATAATCATAGCAACTTTAGAAAGGAAGCACAAATAAGATTAGTTGACACATGAATAAGGGAAGTATGAACAGACCACTTTGCGAAGCGCGCCCCCTGCTTATAGTACTCAGCACACCTTGAAGCCAAACCATCAAGACCTTGGCACCATGATTCATTGTTGGATCCAGGCAATGGAACCAAACCCTGATTCATGAAACCAAAGCAATCAGGCAGTGAGAATCATAATGATAGAAGCAATTTGTGGGCTAACATGATGTTATAAGATCATGGCATGCATACCTTGTCAACCTTGATGCCAGGCATGATATTCTGATCCTTCAAGCAGTCAACAAACTTCTTGCCGTCTGTAGTTGATTGATAAAGGGTCTCCTCGAAAAGAATAGCGCCAGAAATATATTCACCAAGACCAGCAGTTGTCAGCAAAAGCTGCCTGTAAGCCTGGCGGTTCACTTCTGTGTTGTCCAAACCAATAGATGATAACCTCTTTCCACATGTTGCATTTGACTCATCAATTGCCAGAATACCACGCCCAGGGGAAGCAACAGATTTCTGCCGACGAAAGTTACAACCATTAGATTAGCATTCACAAAAACCAACAGAAAAATGCATCACGGTGAAGAAAGAAGAAATAGTGGAAAAGGAGAATGATTTCAAACTTAGAAGAACATATTACCATACCCAGGTTCAACCAATCAAACAATGACGAGTGTCAGTTCCAATAGCTGAACACATAACTCAAAATATGGTTCACATGCTTGCACTAACTTACTATCAACAAACACAAATAAAGAAGCATTACAGTTAATATCGCATAAGCTCTAACATATCCACAGTATACAGAGAAGGTACCAAATTCACGCTTTAGCACTTCTTGTAAAGTTTGCACATGGTAGATCCTTGCATTGAAAAATTAATCAGAAATTAGATGCAGAGAATCACACATCAGTATTTTAATGAGTAGCTATTACGTTTAAGAAGCCAAAAATAGAATAAAAGGTCAATACTTGTATTGCCCTTAAACAGTTAAACCAATTTGGTAACCGGTAACCCTAGCAGTTTCATATTGTTTTCAGATCAACATTCCTGTGAAGTCCATGCTAATAAGAATGAGGCAGACTATATTTTTAAGTGCCTGCCCAAAGGCAGATAGATAACCAAGATAGTCATAAATCATATTAATAAATTAGTAACCATAACTGGATCACAAAATAAGCAATAAGAGAAAGTAGGTGCATTGTTGTTCGTATTCAGTTCACCAAAACTAACACCCATCAATAAGCACACTATTCACATGAGTACTATTAAGACTCTAGGAGTGACCAGAAACAATGAAGTTAGTGTGAACATGGTCAATTAACTCAATTCAATTCAAGTATTCTATATTTCTGATTTTGCATGGGATCTTTGAACTGATACAAGCACAAGAAGCATGATTTTCTGCACCACAACTGGAAATCTCTAAATAAAAAATATATATGTGCACACTACTTAATTTCTTAAGTGCTTTTGAAGGCATCTGGCGTCTCAAATTTGCTTAATAAATGGAGAAGAAAGCGACGAGCAATGCAGCTTGCATTCAAGTAAAGCAGTCTGTGACTGAACACTATGCCCCCCCCCCCCCCCCCCCCACCCCCAAGATGTTGACATGTATACCTATGTATCGCAACGAACAGGCACCAAGAAAATGTTTCTTCAACCTAAATTTGAATCGAATAAACCAAAAGAAAAAATATCAGTGTCTTCCTCATCATCCTAGTCCTGCCGAACAGTCCCCATCACCGTTCACAGATGACAGATAACAACGATCATCACCACAACACAGATCGCCGCGTAAGACACGTGCAACACTCCAAAAACAAGATCCTCCGGCCGGCAGTCAATACACTCATACTGAAAGGACAGATGTAGGGTTTGGTTGTGGGGAATGGGGGGCTCACCGCGGTGGAGATGAGCTCGTCCGAGTAGGAGCCTGCGGCGGCGCGGATCACCGTCGTGCAGCGGGCGGGCGCAGATCGGCGCGTGCGGCCGCCAGCGACCAAGCTGGTAGCCGGGGAGTTCAGCTTCGCCGTCGCCATAGCCATATGTTGTAAGTTTGTCCGTGAGATCGGTGTCTTCGGGCTTCACGACGCCAACGGCGGAGAATAATAAGCGTCCTGAAACAGGAACTAGGAGGTGGGTTGGTGGCAGACGAGGTGTGACATATTACGTAAACAACTTTCTAATAATTATAATTTAACAAGTTTTTTTTAAAAAAAATTGAGGGTGACGTATCACCATGTTGACCACAAATCTATCTCTAACGTTTAGACATCTTAACATTGTCACCGTCAGACAATCTCATATATCGAGGCACTGTCAGAGGTTTTCATACCGTCGTCGCGATCGTATGATCTTACATCGATAGTCAATTAAAAATAGAAAATAGACCTACTTATTTTTTGTTGATGGATAATTTTAAAAAATTGGCAACCAAAAAAGAGAACTATTGGAGCGTATGAATATTTTTTTTTACTTTTTAAACTGTTTTAGCAACTTTCTAAATCTATAATATAAGTACTAAATTTACACAACTATTGGAGATGCTTAGAGCAACTTCATAAGGCTCTCTATTCTTCCTATCCTATATGATGTGTTTCTAAATAATTATATATGTTTTCATTGCTATTTATTATGCTTTTATTTAATTACATAATACAAAGTGGACTTGGACTAAGACATTAGGTTAGCAACGCTTCAAAGAAGGTATTAGAAGACCCATAGAAGATATACAAATATTCAGCATATGTCCAAGACTAGAAGAGCACAAATAAAGAAGATTGAAGAATAAAGAAGTGTGTTGCTTCTTGGTGCACCGGGCCTCGCTTATATGCACTGGACTGGGTCGCCGGACCACTTGCGCGGAGAAGGATTTTTCGAGCACTCTGTCAGCTGGCGCATCGGACCTCGGGTTTGATGCAATGGACAACCTGGCAACGGTCGACAACGGTTAATCAGCAACGGTCATCTAACGTGAACGGTTTCCACAAATTCGGAAACAGACCGGTCAAATGTGGGAAATGGTACGGGTCGGTATGAGATTTATCCCATCCGTTTTCGACCCTACCTCCACCAAATTGTACTTTCCATCATCGCTCTCGGGAATCTTCATTCCTGATTCAACAATATCCCAAATACTTAGTTAGAGTGAATATAAATGGTTCTTTATTTGTGACTCCACCAAGAGTAGTCCTCACCATCATAGTGAGGTGGTTTACCGAGAGGAACCAAAAACAATTAGACATTTAAATTTCTAGGAATGTGAAAATAGTTAAAGAGATGTTTTAGAATAATTTTGTTTAACCGTATTTTGGCAATGCTTGGATGTGGATTCTTCTTTGCTCGACGTGGATGATGATGTAGAAGAATTCATCTCGTAGTATACGATCTTCTTGATTTGTTTTTTCTTGCCATCATTCTTCTTGGAGCTTGATCTGGTGGGCTTCTCTCCATTTCCTTCTAGGGGTGCCTTATCCTTGTTCAAGTCCTCCAATGGTGCCTTCTCGTTTTCTCCCGACATCACTTCAAGTGGTTAAAGTCAAAAAGAAGTGTCGGGCTCTAATACCAAATTGATAGTCACCTAGAGGAGGGTGAATAGGTGACACCTGAATATTCACAACCCAAAATAAACTTGGATGTCAAATTAATGGTTAGCATAAAATTTAAGTACAAGAGAGTAAGAGAAGGAAGATATTCTTGCACTTGATTCCCAACTTAATTGTGGAATTAGTTCAAGGGCAATATCACAAGTGAAGATCAAGAACTTAGAGAAAGGGAGAACAAATCTGAAAGTTCCCTTTGAGGGCAACACAGATCTGGATGTCGACTAGAGGGGGTGAATAGGTTATTTAAAAAATTAATCCAAAACTAGAACTTTCTTACTTTCGGTGTTTGAATCCGTGGACCTAACAAACTAGTGAAATAATGTCGTGTGCCCCAGACCCAGATGGTGATGCAAGTTGACACAAGTCCTTTATCCTGGTTCGGGCTAGAAGAGGCCCTACTTACAGCAGAGGGGATGAGACTTATATTGCTCGCACCTAAGTGCTTGTAGTAGGGTTTACGAGCAGAGCGAGAGAGGGAAGAATCCCAAGTCTTAGGGGATGATTGAGGCAAGTGCCAATACCGAGTGGGGGAGAAAACTTGTGAAGTGTTCGTCTGCCCTTCAGAAACCATAGACTACCCTATTTATAGGCTCAAGGGGAGCTTCCTGGAGGATGGGAGTTGGCTGCATACTGTGAAGGGGTGTCTTTGTATCCTGTAGAAGGTATGGCCTTGTACTTTGATGTTGACTTGTGCCCGCTTGTTTGCTGCTGAGCACCGAGGCCGAGGCCGAGGGCTCAGTCACGTACCCGAGCCCCCTGGCAAGGGGTTATCCATATCGTAGTGGTTGACACAGTGCTAAGCATGGGAAAAAGATTCTTAAGGGATGCATCAACTTCACTATATCTGATGACGTTGGGGGCATCCTCCATCACAGATATCGAGGGCAGAACCGGGCTTGGGCGAGGCGGAAGTCCGCCCGAGGTCGTGACCGAGCCCGTCCTAAGATCCGATGGCGTGCGCCATAGTTGAAGGAGTGGCCTTCCGTAGGATTTGTGGGGGAGCAGGTAGCCGAGGCCATGCTCAGGAGAGGCGGAGTTTGTCCCGAGGGTGAAAGGGAAATGTGCCCTTGGGCCATTTCTATAAATATTTTGGTGATTAGATGCCCAACACATATTGTATTAAGGTGATTTGTGCCAAGTGTTAAAGAGATGCAAATAAAGAATAAAGGTAAGCTCTAGACGCTTGGTCAATTATTTTATATGATAAACACTCTTGTCTATGTGCCAGGAACTCAGCTAAGTGAAGTCCAAAAGAATCAAAAGAAGACAAATAAAGAAACAAAGAAAAGGTGCTGGACTGCGCAGCACCGGACGGTCCGGAGCCACTCACCGGACAGTCCAGTGCACGGTCTGCGCAAACTCCCTGCTCTCGGGGTTTTCCTAGCTACGTCGGCTATAAATCACCGGACAGTCTGCGCGAGGCGCTGGACAGTCCGGTGCTCCAGCCATGCAACGACTATCTGCCACGTCGACGAGTGCCAACGGTCACATGGCGCACGGGACGGTCAGGTGCCCCACAGAAAAGGAAATCAACCAATCAGGGGATTCTTTGTCGTGTACTGTGCGCATATTGTTCACTGTTCGGTGCACCGACGAACAGAAGGCAAGAATTGCCTACCAAATGGAGTTCCAATGGCTCCTAGCTGTCTTGGGGCTATAAAAGGGACCCCTAGGCGCATGGAGCACTACAACAAGCATTCTCTAAACATCCTAAGACGCCTAAACTCCGCAAATACGCATTTGGATCATCGTGACTGAGATTTGAGCACTAAGTGTGTTGTGAACTTGTGGCATTGTTCTTGTATGCTCTCTTCTTGACTTGTGTGCGTATTGTTGTTGCGGTTCTAGTTTTGTGTGTGTTTCTTTCCCTCCCCTACTCTTGTGCTTTTCTTGTGAACAACGTTGTAAGGGTGAGAGGCTCCAACTTGTGGAGATTCCTCACAAACGGGAAAACATTGCAAAGGAAGAAAAACCATGGTACTCAAGTTTGATCGTTGGATCACTTGAAAGGGATTGAGTGCAATCCTTGACCGAAGGAGGTCACCACAACGTGGAGTAGGCATTGGCCGAACCACGGGATAAAATCACCATGTCTCTTGTGTCATCTTTTATTGTGATTGGTTTTTCTCCTTGAGTTCTCACTTAATCACTTGTGCTTTTGTTCCTAAGTTTAATACTCACTCTAAAGGAATAATCAAGTGAAGAGTTCTCACTATAGCATCTTGGTTTTGATCTAACTAACATTTCGTAACCAAGTTTGGACTATTTAGTGTTGAATTTTATAGGATCACCTATTCACCCCCCCTCTAGGTGCTCTCAATTGGTATCAGAGTCGTACTCTTCATTTAGGGACTAAACGCCCGAAGAGATGGATCCTAAGGGTAAGGGGGTGGTGATTAACGACAAGGAGAAGGAGTCCCTCTTCAACGAGCCAAGAGATGACAAACCCACTGACTCAGGCTCGAGTCACAAGAAGAAGGACAGGAAGAAGAAGAAGAAGCACATCAAGAAGATCATCTACGACGACAGCGACACCTCCTCCTCTTCACCAAGGGATGACGACGACGAAGACTCTTCGTCGAAAAAGAAAACGGTTAATCAAAATTATTCTTTTGATTATTCTCGCATCTCTTATAACTCAAATGTTCATTTACTATCAATTCCTCTTGGGAAACCCCCACACTTTGATGGAGAGGATTATTCTTTTTGGAGTCATAAAATGCGTAGTCATTTATTTTCCCTCCATCCTAGTATCTGGGAGATTGTTGAAAATGGGATGCATTTTGATAGCTCTGACAACCCTGTGTTTATCAACGAGCAAATACACAAAAATGCACAAGCTACTACTGTTTTGTTAGCATCTCTATGCAGGGATGAATACAACAAAGTAAGTGGCCTAGATAATGCCAAACAGATATGGGACGCCCTCAAAATTCTCACGAGGGAAATGATGCCACCATGATCACTAAAATGGAACTGGTGGAGGGTGAGCTGGGGAGATTCACAATGATAAGGGGAGAAGAGCCAACACAAACATACAACAGTCTCAAGACCCTTGTCAACAAAATCCGAAGCTACGGGAGTACAAGATGGACGGATCATGACGTCGTCTGACTCATGCTCAGGTCATTTATTGTTATTGATCCTCATCTTGTAAACCTTATTTGTGAGAACCCCAGGTACACCAAGATGATGCCCGAGGAAATCCTTGGAAAATTCGTGAGCGGGTGCATGATGGTAAAGGAAGCGAGGTATGTGGACGACACATTAAATGGACCGCTTCCTCTACACGAACCGCAGCTCGTTGCTCTCAAAGCAACCAGCAGCAAGGAGGTACTACCTAGCAAGGTAGCACAAGTGGAGACTGCCGGGCTCAATGAGGATGAGATGACACTCATCATCAAGCGCTTCAAGACCGCCTTAAAAGGACGCAAGGAGTACCCTAACAAGAACAAATCAAGGGGAAAACGCTCATGCTTCAAATGCGGTAAGTTTGGTCATTTTATAGCACAATGCCCCGATAACGATAATGACCAGGCACAAGAGAAGCATGGGAAGAAGGAAAGGAAGAAGAACTACAGGAAGGCGAAGGGCGAGGTGCACATCGGAAAAGAGTGGGACTCCGACTGTTCCTCATCCGACTCCGATGATGAAGGACTAGCTACCTCGGCCTTCAACAAGTCTTCCCTCTTCCCCAACGAACGACACACATGCCTCATGGCTAAGGAGAAAAAGGTACATATTCGAGATACCCCCAAGTATTCTTCTTCTAGTGATGAGGAATCGTCTGATGATGAAGTGGATTATACTGATTTGTTTAAAGGATTAGATAGAACTAAAGTAGACAAAATAAATGAATTAATTGATGCTCTTAATGAAAGGGATAGGCTTCTAGAAAAGCAAGAAGATATTCTTTATGAAGAACATGATAAATTCATTAATGTTCAAAAAGCCCTTGCTCTAGAAACTAAGAAGAATGAACTATTGACTTCTGAATTATCTGCTTGTAATAAATCTATCTCTAGCCTAAAGAATTTAAATGATGATTTAAATGCTAAGTTAGAAGAAGCAAATTCTGCTAGTTCATCCATAGAGCATGTTGTTATTTGCAATAGATGCAAATATTTTAACGTTGATGCTTGTAATGAACATGCTTCTACCATTATTAAGTTAAACAATGATGTTGCAAGTCTTAATGCTCAACTTAAGACTTGCAAAGATAATTATGAGAAACTCAAATTTGCTAGGGATGCCTACACCATTGGTAGACATCCCTCAATTAAGGATGGACTTAGTTTCCGAAAAGAAACCAAGAACTTGACAAGCCAAAGGACTTCTAGTCTCAACAAGGAGAAAGGGAAGGCTCCTATGGCTAGTAGCTCGTATTCTTCACATGATAAAAGAACCATGCTTATCTTTATGCTCATGTCAAGAAAATTTCCAATGTTGCCCATCATGATAAGTGTTATAATCATGCTGCTTTACCTACTTATCATAATTCTCATGATATGTTTGCATCTAGCTCCACAGATGTTCATGGTAGAAGTAGGCCTAGGCGTAATCATACTGTTTCTCATGCACCTAGGAAAGTTTACACTGGTCCAACTACTATGTACCAAACATGTAATGCTTCTTTTGTATTATCATGTAAAAATGCTAAAGTAGTTGCCAGAAAGTTGGGATCTAAAAGCAAGAGAGACAAAACTTGCATTTGGGTTCCAAAATCTATTGTAACTAACCTTGTAGGACCCAACAAGAGTTGGGTACCTAAAACCCAAGCTTAATTACCTTGTAGGTTTATGCATTCGGGGGCTCAAGCTGGATCATTGATAGCGGATGCACAAACCACATGATGGGAGAGAAGAAAATGTTCACCTCCTATGTCAAGAACAGGAATTCCCAAGACACTATTATCTTTGGAGATGGGAACCAAGGCAAGGTTAAAGGCTTGGGCAAGATAGCCATCACAAATGAGCATTCAATCTCTAATGTGTTTCTAGTAGAATTGCTCGGGTATAATTTATTGTGTGTAAGTCAATTATGACACATGGGCTATAATTGTTTATTTACAATATTGATGTATCTCTCTTTAGGAGTGATGGTTCATTAGCCTTTAAGGGTGTATTAGACGGCAAGCTCTATTTAGTTGATTTTTCAAAAGAGAATGCCGATCTAGATGCATGCTTAATCACTAAGAATAATATGGGTTGGCTCTGGCACCGCCGTCTAGCACATGTTGGGATGAAGAACCTTCATAAACTTCTAAAGGGAGATCATGTGTTAGGACTAACCGATGTCTGTTTTGAGAAAGACAGACCTTGTGCAGCATGCCAAGCAGGAAAACAGGTGGGAAGCAATCATCAAAGCCAAAATGTGATGACAACATCAAGACCACTGGAACTCCTACACATGGATCTCTTTGGGCCCGTTGCCTATCTCATTGTCGGGGGAAGTAAGTATGGTCTTGTTATAGTTGATGATTTTTCCCGCTTCACTTGGGTGTTATTTTTGCAGGATAAATCCGAAACCCAAGGAACCCTAAAGCGCTTCTTAAGGAGAGCTCAAAATGAATTTGAGCTAAAGGTGAAGAAGATAAGAAGCAATAATGGGTCTGAGTTCAAGAATCTACAAGTTGAAGAATATCTTGAGGGGGAAGGCATCAAGCACGAGTTCTCCGCTCCCTACACACCACAGCAAAATGGTGTGGCAGGGAGGAAGAACAGGACGTTAATTGATATGGCAAGGACGATGCTTGGAGAGTTCAAAACTCCTAAGCGGTTTTGGTCAGAAGCTATGAATACAGCCTGCCACGCCATAAACCGGCTCTATCTGCACCGCCTCCTCAAGAAGACGTCTTACGAACTCCTAACCGGTAACAAACCCAATGTTTCATACTTTCGTGTATTTGGGAGCAAATGTTACATTTTGGTGAAGAAAGGTAGACATTCGAAGTTTGCTCCCAAAGATGTAGAAGGGTTTTTGCTAGGGTATGACTCAAATACAAAAGTGTATAGGGTCTTCAACAAATCATCATGATTGGTTGAAGTCTCTAGCAACGTTGTATTTGATGAGACTAATGGCTCTCCAAGAGAACAAGTTGATCTTGATGATGTAGATGAAGATGAGGTTCCGACGACATCAAAGCGAACAATGGCGATAGGTGATGTGCGACCACAGAAACCACAAGAGCAAGATCAACCTTCCTCCTCTACACTGGTGCATCCCCCAACTCAAGATGGTGAACGGGTATCTCAAGAAGAAGGGCAAGATCAAGAGGGAGCACATGAAGAATAGGATAAGGAGGAAGAATCGTCACAAATTCCTCCAACTCAAGTTCGGTCTACAATCCAAAGGAATCATCTAGTGGATCAAATCCTGGGTGATATCAGCAAGGGAGTAACAACTCACTCACGTTTAGCCAATTTTTGTGAGTATTACTCATTTGTTTCTTCTATTGAGCCTTTCAGGGTAGAAGAAGCCTTGCAGGATCCAGACTGGGTGTTGGCCATGCAGGAAGAGCTCAACAACTTCAAGAGAAATGAAGTCTGGAGCCTGGTGCCACGTCCAAAGCAAAACGTTGTGGGAACCAAGTGGGTGTTCCGCAACAAGCAAGACAAACACGGAGTGGTGACAAGAAACAAGGCTCGACTTGTGGCAAAAGGTTATGCCCAAGTCGCAGGTTTGAATTTTGAGGAGACTTTTGCTCCTGTGGCTAGGTTAGAATCAATTCGGATTTTATTAGCCTATGCTGCTCACCATTCCTTTAAGCTATTCCAAATGGACGTGAAGAGCGCTTTCCTCAATGGACCAATCAAGGAGGAGGTATACATGGAACGACCCCCTAGCTTTGAGGATGACAGGTATCCCGACCACGTCTACAAGCTCTCTAAGGCGCTCTATGAACTTAAGCAAGCCCCAAGAGCATGGTATGAATGCCTTAGAGATTTTCTTATTGCTAATGCTTTCAAGGTTGGGAAAGCTGATCCTACTCTATTCACAAAGACTTATAATGGTGATCTTTTTGTATGCCAAATATATGTCGATGACATTATATTTGGTTCTACTAATCAAAAGTCTTCCTTGGATGTCGATGATGGACGAGTTGAACTACTTCCTTGGATTTCAAGTGAAGCAACTCAAACAAAGTACACTCAAGACTTGCTCAAGAGGTTTGGGATGAAGGATGCAAAGCCCGCGAAGACACCGATGGGAACTGACAGACATCTAGACCTCAACAAAGGAGGTAAGTCTGTTGATCAAAAGGCATATCGGTCAATGATAGGATCCTTACTTTATCTATGTGCTAGTAGACCAGATATTGTGCTAAGTGTATGCATGTGTGCTAGATTTCAATCCGACCCCAAGGAGTGTCACCTTGTGGCCGTTAAGCGAATTCTTAGATATTTAGTTTCTACGCCTTGCTTCGAGATCTGATATCCAAAGGGGTCTACCTTTGACTTAATCGGATACTCAGATTCCGACTATGCTGGGTGCAAGGTTGGTAGGAAGAGCACATCAGGGACTTGTCAGTTTCTGGGAAAGGTCCCTGGTGTCTTGGAGCTCTAAGAAACAAACATTCGTTGCCCTATCCACCGCAGAGGCCGAGTACATTGCCGCAGGACAGTGTTGCGCGCAACTACTTTGGATGAGGCAAACCCTCCTGGACTTTGGCTACAATCTGAGTAAAGACCCACTCCTATGTGACAATGAGAGTGCAATCCGCTTGGTGAATAATCCTGTTGAACACAGTCGCACTAAGCACATAGACATCCGGCATCACTTCCTGAGAGACCACCAGCAAAGGGGAGATATCGATATATATCACATTAGCACCGAGAACCAGCTAGCCGATATCTTCACCAAGCCTTTAGATGAAAAAGGTTCTGCAGGTTGCGTAGTGAGCTAAATATCTTAGATTCGTGTAACTTGGATTGATCTAAAGCATACATGTGTTCTATGCCTTTGATCATGTTACTTTAAGCTTTATTGTCCTTATTGCTTATATTTGGTGCCCAAGTTGTACAAGTCATCCCCGGACCTCACAAGTCCCCATGCAAATAATGCACGTGTTTAGGGGGAGATGTGCTACAACTTGACTCCCTTAAGACTAACCTGTGTGTTGAGTATTCTTGAAATAGTCTCAAAGGGATATTGAAAGGGAAAAGTGAACTTGGACAAAGAAAGAGCTTCCACTGCATTCCGGTATAAATGTATCTTGTCCCAAATTCTTTGTTGTGCTCTTATTGCCATTTTACTCTTATTTGACATTTTGGTAAGGCAATGCAGTTAAAGGGCCAAAAAGGTCTCCCGTTTTGGTGCTTAATGCCAAAGGGGGAGAAATTAAGGCTAAAGCAAATGGATCAGCCATCCACTTGTGAAATTTCAATAATGTAGAGTTAGAAGCTTCATATTTAATCAAAACCCTTTTATTGCAAAATCATTCTCTTATGGGGGAGAAGTTTCATTACGAGAAAAAGGGGGAGTTTGTGGCATTTGATCAAAGTTACTCTTGAAATATCTCTTTATTTGCCCAAACAAGTGTGTTTGACTTAGAGATAGGAAAAAAATTTGTTTTGTGAAAATAAACCAAGTGGTGGCAAAAGTGATCCAAATATGCCAAAATTCCTAGTAAGAAAATTTGGTCTTTGAAAGGGAAATGGCCTTAAAACCATTTCTTATATTTTGGTGCTTGATGACCTTCACAACCGTTTGGACTGACTAGTTTGCCTAATCTCTGATTCACAGGTTCATAAGATCAATAGTTCAGTTTCTAAGTCAAAGTCAGCTCAGCTCCAACCAAATAGGGGTAAAACATGAAATAGATAAACTACCAATAGTTTTACTCTTTGGATAAGTTCTAAATACCCCGAGGAACCTATTCAACACTTCTAGAAAGGTTGGAAAGCTCGAAATCAACATATCACTATCTTGGAGCTAGTATAGAACAAAAAAAGGATATATGAGTGAAAGAATCAAAATGCAAAGAAGATTGAACTAAGGCAATGAGGATGCAACACCTCAATAGAAGACATAAAAAGAAGCAGAAAAGTCCAAGACTCAAGATAAAAAGAAGCCCAAAAGAGTCAGCTAAGAAATCCAACAATGGGGCAAGATAGGCTTGCACCAGCCTACGTCACACCGGACTGTCCGGTGTGCACCGACAGTGTCCGGTGACCAGGCTAGCGCGCCCAACAAACTGACCACTCTCGGGAAAATGAAGAGCTCTGTGGCTAAAATTCACCGGACTGTCCAGTGTGCATCAGACTGTCCGGTGAGCCAACAGTCATCTTCTCCAACGGTCGACTACCAACCACGTTAGATACGTCAGGAAGTCAGAAACGTCAGAGAAGATAGTCGCACCGGACTGTCCGGTGCAGCATGGGGACATGCTGATCCAACAGACGACTGCTGCAAACCCTAACGGCTAGCTGACGTGGCTGGCACCGGACACAGAACATTGTCGTGTCCGGTGTGCACCGGAATGTCCGGTGCGCCCATCGACAGAAAGCTGCTGCTTTCTGTCCAACAGCTATTTGAGGGGTTGGGGGCTATAAATACCACCCCAAGCAACATATCGAGGCATATTGTAGACATATACAAGCCCTCCCAACCACCTCCATTCATTGATCTATCTCATACACAAGAGTTGAGCCACATCAAAGCCTCACAAGTGCCACAAAAGAGAGATCAAGAAAAGAGAGCTACTCATGTGTGTTTAGCGATAGCGCCTTGTGAGAATCATTGAGAGAAAGTGTGTGCTACATCTTGTGGTCCTTTGAGCATGGAGTTTTGACTCCCATTCATTGTAAAGCTAGCAAGAGCCCCTTATCTTTGTGGTTGGCCTTGTGGAGACTTCGGTCTTTTGTTGACAAAGAAGAAGGAAAACTCGCCGGTCTTGGTGACCGTTGGAGAGAGGGAAAGGGTTGAAAAAGACTTGTCCTTAGTGGACTCCTCAACGGGGATTAGGTTCTTGGTGAACCGAACCTCGGTAAAACAAATCACCCGTGTCACTTGTGTTTATTGCTTGTGATTTGTTTGTCTTCTCGCTCTCTAAGATCTCTTGCACTATTCTTTGTTAATATTACTTTGTGTTGCTTTAAGTAAAATTCTCATATATAGAAGCAACGCCTTGCAAGAAAGAACTTGTGTTCTTCCTCTTCTTATCTTAGTCCTCTTGCATTATTCTCCATAAACATTTCAATTGTGTTGCTTTGTATTAATTCCGCATTCATTGAAAGCAATACTCTTTGCATGCAGAGGACTTAGTTTTATACTCCGATAATTGTTCATCTTGTTCTAACCGCTAATCGAGGGATCAAATTCGGGTTTAAAGTTATAATTTTCAGGTTTCACCTATTCACCCCCTCTAGGCGACTTTCAATTGGTATCGAAGCTAGACACTTCATATTGAGTCTAACAGCTCGAAGTGATGGCTCGGAGAAAATCCCAAAAGAACAAGAAGACACCACCGAAGGATAACAATGAGGTAACTTTTGAGATATTACTTAATGATTATTCTAATTATGCTTCATGGTCTACTAGTGTGATAAATGCTTTTAGGACCATAGACCCACAATTAGAACAAATTTGAGACAAGAGTATTATACCTCCTAGTTATGATAAGAAAAATGCTTCCGAGGAAGATCGAAGATATTTACGCTTAAATTATCTTGCCTTTGACATCTTAGGTAATTCTCTTAGCAAAGAAGATTATCGTGCCTTCATAATTAGATATGATGAACCTATTCATGATGCGCATGATATTTGGACTAGAATTAAAAATAGATTTGATGAGTCCAAACATGTTAGTTCATATGATGCTTCTACTTCCTTTAGTCCTTGTGAATGTAACCCTTTAAAGGAAGAACAAGAAAATGAACGTTGGAGACCAAACGATGAATCCACCTCTCTAAAAGGTTTGTCTTCCCATTTCGATTCCCACATATGTTGTGTGGCTAATGAAAATTATAGCGGAAGCACAAATGAGGATGAGGAGGATGAAGAAGCTTCATGCAACTCTACGCTCATCTAAGCCTAGAAGATAAGGCGGTCATGCTCAAACTACTAAAAAGAGCAAGATAGAAAAGTGAAGCTCTTCACAAGCTAGAAGATGTCCTCATCACAAAAATCCAAAGCTTGGAAGAGTTGACTAAAGAACATGAGGAGCTAAAGTGCTCTCATGTTGATTTGGTCCAAAGGTATGAAACTATTTCAATTGAGCAAGATAACTCTTTATTATGTGTCGCTCAACTAGTAAATAGGAATACCTCACTTAAGGACCAAGTAGAAAGGCTAAAAATTGAAAATCTTTCTTTTCAAGATAAACATGATATGCTTCTATGTTCTCATGAAAATCTTATGGATGATCATATCATGTTAAACATTGCTCAACAACCTCACTCATGCACATGTGTTCAAACTGAAACTATATTGCCATGTGCTAATGCTTGTTGCTCGCCAGCAAGCAAATCCTCATTTGAGCTAGAATTTCTAGGAATAAATGATGGTACATATCAAGAGCTCAAGGAAGAAAAATGAGAGGATGAGAACGAACTTGACACACCTAAAATGGAAGTGCATTGCTCAACCTTCTCAAGATAACCATGATGACATGGTGAAGAAGCTTGAGACGGGAATAACTATGGCATACACAAGATCCCTCGAGGAAAAAGTCAAGGACTTGAGGAATGTCAAGAGGAAGGAACAAAAGAAGAAAATCAATACCTCTGCCAAAAGCCTCAACCGTGCCTCCATACAAGGTAACATCCAAGCAAGCGAGAGACAACGAAAGAAGAAATCCTCAAAACATGAAGATCGCCTTTGCTACATATGCCGAAAGAAGGGACACCTATGCAAGGATTGTCCCATTGGTAACTTTTCCACTCCTAGCTTGTCAATTGATTCATATGTAACTAGGCAACCCAAAATTGCAACTTGTGCTAGAAAAAGTAATGAGTTTACCAAGCACTAGCACAAAGGACATTTGGGTTCCTAGATCTTTATTGACTAACCTTGATGGACCCATCAAGAGATGGGGACCAAAATATGCTTGACAAGCTTTGCAGGGGAAAGGAGATGATATGAAGCTTTGGAGGTGCTTGAGCGGGTTAATTCGATTCTTATTAACTCAAGCTATCAATTTTACAATATTATATATATCTAAGATTGACCCAAAGTTATTTTGAGTTATTATATCTAAAACTCATATCATCTCGAGCAAGATATTGATGTTGTAGGATTATCCTATGTGGAAAATCAAGAAAACCTACAACATAGAGGAAAGCCGAAGGATGGTAACACTTATGTCTTTAAGTGCAAGTATCTTCAATTATCATTTCTCTTATGCCTTGTGTAGTCACATTGAAAACTGAAGCACTTAAAAATGTTTTTAAATTATGTCACCGTTCTTTGGATAAAATTCCTCTCATATGGTAGATTGCATTTTCATCACTTCTATATTATGGCAATCTACATGCTTTAAATTGGTATAACTACCTTATGGCATGTTTTACATTAATTATCCTATTATTGCCATGTTCTATACATAGAAAGAAATATTCCATGTTCTTAAAAGAATAAGGTGTCATATAAGGAATTCAAATCCTTAGGACACTTGTAAAAGGGAATTTCTCTTTATGACTAGACTCGTGAGACTAATGCTTTTGTCTAAGTGACTTAAGTAGTCTCACATCTAGAGAATGAGTTTCTCTATGAAATGAGTAATCTAACATAAAAAATCTATCCAATGATTTGTGATGTATTTCTTCTTAATTTGGATATGATTCTTCTACATCAATCGCTCTCCATGTTATGAATTAGATTTGTTCCCGTGATCTTGAGAGATTAATTATGCTTGTTTTATGAGTTAAAACTGTGCATGATATCATTTATGGGATAATCTAGTTCATGTTATGAAGTTTCCATGTTTTAGTAATCTACCAGTCATTCATATTCAAAAATGATTGCTAAAAAGGAAACTAGTACTTGTGTTACTAATAATATCTCTCTTGAGGACATTTATGAAAATCTACAAGAGAGTGAGTGCATGTTCAATTTATTAAAAGATACAAGCCTCAAGGTTGCTCTTCACCTAAAGGAAGAAAGGTAAAAGCAAAGAGAAACATCAATATGCAGAAGTAAATCTCCTATGATTGATTATAAATATTAAAAGGTGCATATTCCTCTTTTTTGACGCCATGCACTAATATTAAGGATTTTACTTCATGTCTATGTGACTTATGGATGATGATTTGTCTGTATCTTTTATCTAAAGAAATCATCATCTATTATATACTCTCTTGTGCTGCTAATATCTCTTTTTGAGTATTTTCAATAAGTTTGAAAGGAAAAAGAGACAACTAAAGGGAGGACACTCAAATGAAAAGGAAGACGTCAAGTACAACAACACCTACTTAGACAATAAGATCTTCAAATTAATCAATGGTGTGGTTTTAAGTATTCTAGACCTTTTTAATTTTGAGAATACCAGGCATAAGTTGATTATTGCAAATTTTAATATGCCTTGATCAAGATGTTCAATGAATTCCCCTATTTGTCTTTAAAGAAGAGTGCATCTAACCAAGTCATTCAAATTCTTGATGCATATCTTTAGGGGAGCCCATTTCTATATCTTGATCATATTGAGACTAACACTTTCTCTTAGTAATCTCATATAGTCTCAAGTATGAGAATAAGTTTCTCATGAAGTATGCTACTACCTCAATCCATTTGGTCATGAAGTATCACTTTTATTAAGGATTGTGGCTTTCAGTATTAAAGTAGCATAATTACTGGATTCTCCTATTATAAGCTTATTTAATAAACTAGCAGATCTGTTATACTTTTGATCATTGAATAGCTTCAATTGATACTTATGTTGCTTAGTGCGTCATGTACTATCAATTGATGTCTCTCATGTATATGCACTAAGTTAAAGAAGAGTTTAGAATAAATTTATGCAATCTGTGATCTAGTTGATATGTGATAATAATGATTTGTTTAGAAAAAAAGGATCACTAGTTGTAGAATTCTCTCTTGTGCAAAATAATTCTATACATTGTCTTGAGCATAAGACTAAGTAACCAAGACTAAGGACAAAGCACAATGAAGAGAGCATCTCTATGTGAAGGTACAAAAAGGGTAAACTACTTCCTATCATTTTTCTCTTATTCATATATTGCATATCTTTAAGTTACAAGAGGAAGAAAAAACATGTCTATGCATAACTCTGCTTCATACCTAGTTTAACCTATCATAATTTCATTCCTGCTTTGATGCATTTTTGTTAAAACTGGGTGAAGTGATATTCTTGTCAAAGAGCTTAAGCTTAACCTTGTGACGAGGATAAGCTACCTTTGTTCCAAAGGTAGAGGTTCATTAAGCTTCTTTGAATCCTTAAGGGTAAATGCATCAAATGTTTATAACATGCTTTCTGAACTGCGTAGTCTATGATGAGCATCGCATTTATGACATATTGCACTTCACAATTTCTATGATATAGATATGTTCTCATTGACCTCATTATGTGCATTTGCCATTTAAGGCCAAAATATGTATTCCTCTCAAGGCACATATTTAGGGGGAGCAATCTATATTATATAGAACTATAATAAAGCTTTATTGACATATCTTTTGATCTTATATATGTATTTCATATTTTTGCTTATACCAAAGTTCAATGTGTAGAACTTGCATCCTCATACCTCACAAGTCCTAAGGTGCATTGATCTACATGTATTCATCGCTTGTATGCACAAGTTTAGGGGGAGCAATTCTCTACACATTAAATCCTTGAGACTAACCTTTCTTCAAGTATATGTTGTGCTTAGTCTCAAATTGAAAGGGAAATGAAATTTTGAGCTAAGGGAGCGCTTCCACTTCATATTCGTTCGGTATCAACCACCCTTGCTCAAACTCATGTACTTAAATTCTTTGAAAAGGCCTCAAAGTTTCTTCATTTTTTGTGCTTAATGTCAAAGGGGAGAAAGTATTAGGCCCAAAGCAAAAGGAAAAAGCATTTGAAACCATTGGCTATTGTGGTCCAAGTTTACAATCATGTCAACATCACTCATATTCACTTAGAACTGCTTCTATTTCAATAGCTTATGAACACTTGATCATTTGCAAACTAGTTACAATTTCATAGTTCATATTTGTTTTGGTTTGTGTTGGCATCAATCACCAAAAAAGGGGAGATTGAAAGGGAAATGGCCTTAAAACCATTTCTTATATTTTGGTGCTTGATGACCTTCACAACTGTTCAGACCGACCAGTTTGCCTAGTCTCTGATTCACATGTTCATAAGATCAACAGTTCAATTTCTAAGTCAAAGTCAGCTCAGCTCCAACCAAATAGGGGTAAAACATGAAATAGATAAACTACCAATAGTTCTACTCTTTAGATAAGTTCTAAATACCCCGAGGAACCTATTCAACACTTCTGGAATGGTTGGAAAGCTCGAAATCAACATATCACTATTTTGGAGCTAGTATTGAACAAAAAAAGGATATATGAGTGAAAGAATCAAAATGCAAAGAACATTGAACTAAGGTAATGAGGATGCAACACCTCAATAGAAGACATAAAAAGAAGCAGAAAAGTCCAAGACTCAAGATAAAAAGAAGCCTAAAAGAGTCAGCTAAGAAATCCAACAATGGGGCAAGGCAGGCTTGCACCAGCCTATGGCGCACCAGACTGTCCGGTGTCCAGGCTGGCATGCCCAACAAACTGACTACTCTCGAGAAAACGAAGAGCTCCACGACTAAAATTCACCGGACTATCCGGTGAGCCAATGGTCATCTTCTCCAACGGTGGACTACCAACCGCGTCAGAGACGTCAAGAAGTCAGAAACGTCAGAGAAGACAGTCGCACTGGACTGTCCGGTGTAGCATGGGGACAAGCAGATCCAATGGACGACTGTTGCAAACCCTAATGGCTAGCTGACGTGGTAGGCACCGGACACAGAACAGTGTCGTGTCCGGTGCGACCGTCGACAGAAAGCTGTTGCTTTCTGTCCAACGGCTATTTGAGGGGTTGGGGCTATAAATACCACCTCAACCGGCCATTTCAAAGGTGTGGAGCCCAAGCAACATATCAAGGCATATTGTAGACATATACAAGCCCTCCCAACCACCTCCATTCATTGATCTATCTCATACACAAGAGTTGAGCCACATCAAAGCCTCACAACTGCCACAAAAGAGAGATCAAGCAAAAGAGAGCTACTCGTGTGTGTTTAGCGATAGTGCCTTGTGAGAATCATTGAGAGAAAGTGTGTGCTACGTCTTGTGGTCATTTGAGCGTGCAGTTTTGACTCCCATTCATTGTAAAGCTAGCAAGAGTCCCTTATCTTTGTGGTTGGCCTTGCGAAGACTTCGGTCTTTTGTTGACAAAGAAGAAGGAAAACTCGCCGGTCTTGGTGACCATTGGAGAGAGGAAAAGGGTTGAAAAAGACCCGTCCTTAGTGGACTCCTCAACGGGGATTAGGTTCTTGGTGAACCAAACCTTGGTAAAACAAATCACCCGTGTCACTTGTGTTTATTGCTTGTGATTTGTTTGTCTTCTCGCTCTCTAAGATCTCTTGCACTATTCTTTGTTAATATTACTTTGTGTTGCTTTAAGTAAAATTCTCATATATAGAAGCAACACCTTGCAAGAAAGAACTTGTGTTCTTTCTGTTCTTATCTAAGTCCGCTTGCATTATTCTCCATAAACATTTCAATTGTGTTGCTTTGTATTAATTCTGCATTCTTTAAAAGGAATACTCTTTGCAAGCAGAGGACTTAGTTTTATACTCCGATAATTGTTCATCTTGTTCTAACCGCTAATCGAGGGATCAAGTCTGGGTTTTAAGCGCATTTTAGGGGCATAGTTTGGGTACCCCTAATTATCATACCCGATAGTAGCCCCCGAGCCCTCCAAAGAAGTGTTTTTGACACTTGTTTGGAGGCTTTTCTGTTCTTAGTGTGCTATCTTCCCCTAAGGAGTGGAAGGTATTTTGTTTCCGATGGGTGCGCGCGAGCGCACCCATCGAGTGTAGCCCTCGAGGCCCCGAAGCAGTTGTTGACTCCTTCGGGGTCTTAGTTTTTTACCTCTGCAGACGTGGTTGACTTCATCCGTCACCTGGTCGTATCATGGGTGCGAAGGGAGCCCCCGAGCATCTACATCAAATTGCTGGAGTTTCCAACAAGTTTTCCACAGCATGAGTTGTAAGGGTAGCCCCCGATCCCCTACGCGGGGCGAGAGGACGATCGAGGGGTGCCTTGACTTTTTTGGTTATACGCCTCTCTGTCTCCTCTCTGCAAGGAGGAAGAGGGGGAAAGTGCCATGCTACCTGAAAAACTGTTGATGAGGAAAAAGGAACAAAGTGAGACGCTTCGCAGGCTGGAGGAGACTCTCATCAAAACCAATAACAGCCTGGAGAAGATGACCAAAGAACATATGGAGCTAAGGTGCTCTCATAATGATTCGGTCCAACGGTATGATTCAGTTTTAATTAAGCAAAGAAATAATGATGATGCTTTATCTTGTGTTGCTCAACTTAAAATTGAAAATGCCATACTTAAGAGGCAAGTAGAATTGCTAAATCATGAGAAACTTGCTCTTAGTGAAAAATAAGATATGTTGTCTTATTATCATGATAATCTTTTGAATAGACATATCATGCTTGATATTGCTCATGAGGTTGTAATTGCGAGTTTAAATTCATGTGAACCTCATTCTTGCACATGTGCGCATTTAGACAATATATCACCATGTCCTAACCCCTGTTGCTCAAAAGAAAGCCAATTTTTGAATGAGCATCAAGCTGCAGGATCAAAAGAAAAGTTGCTCATAAATAAAGAAAGCAAAGCAACTAAGGAGAAGATACATTGCTCAACCTCCTCAAGATATCAACAGACGTGTGGTGAAGAAGCTTGAGATGGGAGAAACCGTAGCAAGTGTCAAACTCCATAAGAAGGAAGTTACTAAAGCAATAAATGAAGCAATCAACATGAACAAGGAAAAATGGTTAAGATTCAATTAATCATGTTGTTTGCACTGATCATCTCTCTATGTCATCCAAGAGCAAAAAGGGAAG
Organism: Zea mays; assembly: GCF_902167145.1. Classification (NCBI taxonomy): domain Eukaryota; kingdom Viridiplantae; phylum Streptophyta; class Magnoliopsida; order Poales; family Poaceae; genus Zea; species Zea mays. Next base: position 27,451,064 of record NC_050098.1, on the reverse strand, counting down.
AGGAAAAAGGAGATGTTTGAAGTGCAAGGAATTAGGCCACTTCATTGCGTCTTGTCCACACAAATACAGGAATGAAAGGATGACGAGATGATTTGGATGCAACGATAAGGACCATGTGATCACTTCATGCTCACTCATGAAGAATCAAAGACGTGCATTTCCCATGATGTCCCTCACCAAAAACAAGAATGGACAACAAGCATCATACCAAATTGAGCGACGCTTCTGCTACAAGTGTGGTGAGCAAGGTCATCTACAAAAGGTATGTAAGAAGGGTAAGGTTCATAAGCAAATAAATTCATCTCATTTTTATTCATTTAAGAGACCTAAATCATACACTTGTGCTAGACCCATGTTGAGATCACCTAGAACTAGCACAAATGCTATTTCCGTGCCCAAGGCTCTTTTAGATTAACGTTATGGACCCATCCTGATATGGGTACCAAATCGTGCCACCTAGACCATGCAGGTGCCTCGAGATGGACTGGAGACCTTGGGAGAGCTTAATATGGTTAATTCAAACTCTATGCTTAAGCTGTCAATTTTATTGTCTATTTATTGACCCTAGGTTGAATTATTGTGCAATACAAATCCCATGTTCATCTTGAGTTAAATAAGTTGTAGAGGTCCTTAATCATTATTTGTGAATCAAGCAAAGGACTTTGATGAGAATCTACAACTTGCTCTCCAAAGGACAGTACCCGTGTATCTTAAGTGCATTATTTTCAATCGGTATTGCTCTTAAGTTGGCTTGTCTTGCTTGACCTATCCTTGGAGTGATTATACCTTTAGGATTGCTTGTTGTATAATGTTATTCATTTGGTGTTCTAGCAATCCATGTTTTTCAATATAATAATCATGCTTGCTTGAGCATGGTTGTGTGCTTTATAGTGTATATCTCTTGAATCATTCAAATTGATATTTTTTCATTTGATAAATCTATCTGCCATGATAAGCTCTCTTGGTATATATGGCTAAATCTGTATCTTTTTGTATAAATCATGTTGTGTTGTTTTTTATGATTATGCATCGATTTATATTAACCTATGTGCAAGCATGATGGTTTTGTTTAGTCCATGTTCACATGATTTCATTTTTTTGGTACTCTTTGTATACGAAAACAAGAAATACATGTTGTGTCTCTAATGCACCCCGCTTGAGCTATGAGGTGCATGAGCAAAAGGAGCCCTCAACTATTGACAACAGGTGCTCTCACTCCACACTACCTAAAAGAGTGGATCCCATGGTGTTCAGGTAAAAGGCATAAGTATGGAGTATGGAACTATGTAATTCATTGAAAATCTTAAAGTTCCATTGATTGTAATCATAGTTGTTTTCTTGCCTTTCGATTGGTGGTATCTTGGCTTAGGTGCTTTATGCTTTAATATGTTGTTTTCTTTCATTTGGTGTACATAAGCAATTTCTTTTTAATCAGAGTGTGTCCAGATCTCATGCTTAGATGTTGTTCTTTCAATATATTATCCTAGCTTTTTCAATTGGTATATGTGTTGCAATGATCATCATGCATGTAGCATGCCTAAGTTGCTTTTAAAGTGTTATATCTCTTGAAGCATGCTTTGTTTCCATTAGGCATAAGTTGTATTATGTCATTTTTTCAATTGATATTTTTTGTGATGCAATTGATATATTATGCCTAGACCAAGGTATGTTCTGATCCCCTCTAGTTCTGAGGATGCTAGAATATGCATGGTGCAAGTCATTCAAAGACTTGATGCACAACTTTAGGGGGAGCACACATAACGTGTGTGTAACACCTTGAATTTGGGGGTATAAAATTTCTTTCTTATGATCATCCAAATTCAGGTGTTACCCTTCTCTATCTCACTCTAGTTTCTCTCTCTCTAGTTTTCTCTCTCTTTATCTTTTAATTAGAGTTAGTTGTATTAGTGAGGGATTATTTAATTTATTTTGCCCAAAACATATGAGTCATGGAATGTTGCATCATATTGAGCCTAAATATTCTTTGAATTGTTGCATACATTTGAATTGGTCTGAATTTGAAACTTGATTTGAATTTGAATTGAAAACCCTAGAGAAAATAAATAGAAAAGCAATTAGAAATTCCCTAGAAATAGAAAAGGCCATTTCAGCCCAAGTCGGCCCACTTAGCCCAGCCCGCGCGTCCCCTGTGCCTAACAGGCGGGCCCCGCCTGTCGGCGCAAGCCTGAGTGCGCCCTCTCCCTCTCTCTCTGCCCCGTGGGCCAAAGCTATCGGCACCGTTCTCCCCCCCCCCCCCGCGCCAACTCTCTCTCTCTGTCCCACCATCCCCACCTGTCAGCCGTCTCTAACCTTCCGCCCACGATCTCCCCGCCGTTGACGCGCCCACGACCGTGCGTTCTCCGGTCACGTCCGAGCCCCGGCGCCCCTTTTGAGCCCCGCGCCCTGCTCGCCCACCTCCCTTCTCTCATTTGCGCCCTCTGCCCAGCTCTCTCGCCCTCTCTCTCGCTCTGCGCACGCGAACAGGGAGCTCCGCCACCGTCCGCTGACGCCCACCGCCTGTTCCGTGGCCGCCGTTGCGCCCGTGCCCCGTCCAGTGCCACGGTGAGCTTGGCCTTACTATCAGCTGCTCGGGACACCCTTCGGTGTGCCCTCTCCCTCCCTGTTGCATCCGGTCCGCACTCACCGGAGCGTTTTCTTGCGCAGCTGGAGTCCGCCATAGTCGCCCCGTCGAACCCCTGCGCCTCCGCCATTGCTTCGCGACGCCGTCGCTTCTGCTCGAGGTGAGCAACCTGCCAGTGCCCTTAATTTGGTCATCCTCGCTCTATAGCTCGCGCGATTGCTCACAGGAGCAATCCAGCGCCGCCATTAGCTCGCCCCGTCGTGGTCTGCGCTCGCTGGTGCCCCCGCGCCGGTGTAAAGGCCATGGCCGAGTTCGCCAGACCGCCCTGATTGCGCCCAGGCTAGTCCTCGAGTCTCTAGTGCCTCGCCGAGGCCGACCTGCTCGTCTCCGGCGAACTCTCGCTGCGGGACCGAGCGGCGCCACCATGCCCAAGCCAGCCCTGGCCGTTAGATCTCAGTCGTCTATCCGAGATCGGATGGTTTAGACTCAACCCGAGTAGATCTAATCCTAGCCCTTCGATCGGGTTCTGATCGCCCCTCTCTCTTCCCCCTCACCCGTGTCTCTGCCCCTGGGCCCGGCCGGTCAGCCCACCCTGGCTTGCTGGCTCCCTGGCCCCGCTTGTCAGCCGCGCCCGCGCACCCTCGCAATCTAATCTAGGTCGTTGATCTCTTATCCGACGATTGAGATTACCCCGTACCCCTTCGCGTGTGATTTTTGCTTAAGAATCCCCCTAGTTTTAGGAAATCAACCCGCCATCCTCTATTTTAGCGCTTAGGTCCCTGGTTTCTTTAGAATAACCCCCTAGACTTTTATTTAGTCACAGATTTAGCCTTAATTTCATATGTTTTTCATATGAACTCCAAATTTAGTGGTTCAAATTGCAAAATGTTCACAAAATTATTCTCTGTTCAAATAAAATATGACCAACTGTAATATGTATACTTTAATGTTTACACTTAGAATATAGAATTAAAGTATATGTTGATTTATTTATTTAATGAAATAAATAAAAGGAGAATCCTAGGAGTAAAGTATAATTAATTTTGTGAGATTAGTGTTATGCATTACATGGATTCATTTTTGGTTTAACCCTTAGGCCTTAATGACATAAATAGAATTAGGTATGTAATTATGGATAACACTTAAAGGATAATCAAATTCCTAAATAAGAGTAGTTCATCTTATAATTTAATCTCTACTTGTTTAATTACCTCTTAACCTTTTGAGCCATGTTCCAAACACTTAGAGAGTAATCAATTCCCCAATTAGGATTAATCCATTTTATAACTTGACCTCATTTCCCCTATACTTAATACTATACCTTTTTGAGTTGTGTGGCAATGTTTGTACATGTTTGATGTGATGTTCATTTTTACCTTCCAAATGTATTGAATGTATGCTCGCTTTACTTAGACAACGAGCAGCTCGTGGTTCCTGAGTGTGTTGCCGAAGATCCCTCTGAGCAACAACCTGGTGAAGGCAAGTGTCCTCGGACCTATCCTATCCTACTTTACTTTATAATTCACCGTCCCGCATTACATTACTGAAACTTAAGGATTGACTAGTCTGTATTTCCCTTACCCTTGTTTACCTTTTTGGGTTAATCATGGTTAGCTTATGCTATTGCTTTAACTTACTCAATGAACATGATGTGATCTTTTATGATACGATGATGTTATCCCGATGAGGTTCTTGTGATTACTTTAGGGGGCTCAGGCTGTTTCCTGAGTACCTCTCTGTAAGGACCTGTTTGGGGAGTGACAACCCGAGATAACAGTGCAACCATGAGGGTGGAATGGGATGCCCTTAGCTGATTAATTAGAGGAACCATAGGAGTAGTTGGCTTCGTCGTAGGGCCGTCAATGGGGTTTGGGCACAGTACTTGCTCTGCCGAGGCTGGTTGCAGAGGTTCTTTGATTTGGTTTTGTTAGTCACCCTTCCTTTGGGGAGATGTACTGTGTTTATCAAACTGGAGAAACCTAACGGGCGACTATGACCTTTGGGAAATCTTTGTAAAGGCTACGTAGTGAGACCCTGCATACAGCTAGTCCACTTTAGCCAAACGGGACATTTGTTGACTATGTTGATGTGTACTCACCCTTGCTTTACAACCACCCCACCCCAGGTTGTCCCCATTGTACTCAGTGCTCAGGAGGTGAAGCTGGCAACATGGAGGACTTTGAGGAGTTCTAGGACTACGACGAGTTCTAGTTTACTTTAGTGGCAAACCCCTAGTCAGCTGCCTGTGTAGGCTTACATTCTATGTTTCATTACCCCGCACTTTGATTTAATGTTGAACACTATGGCTATGTATTAGACTCTATGGATGTTTCAGACATCTTGATGTAATCAAGTATCTTTCCGCTATTTAATTCAATCATTGTGTGATGATGTCCAATTATGTAATCGCTGTGTACGTGAGTTCTGATCCTGGCACGTACATGGTTCGCATTCGGTTTACATTCCAAAACCGGGTGTGACATAAGTGGTATCAAAGCCTTGCTGACTGTAGGACCGCTAACCTAGACTAGAATGGTCGACCTAAGGATTATAGACCCCTACTCTTACCTTGACCTTAGTGTCTTTTCAAAAGTTGGTCATCTTGATCAACTCTATGTTATTTACTTATCTCAAAAAGTTTTCTCACTTTTCTTTCTATTTACTTTCTGGTCTCATAGTTCTACTCTTACTCTTGTGCTTACGATGTCTTTTGTAGATGGCCCGTATCAGGTGCACTGCACGTAAGTCTGTGATCCCCTTTTTGCCTTCTCGACTGGCGGAGTGTCCCCTGCGTCGCTCGGTGTCAGGTCAGTCCAATCACCTGGAGAAACTGCATCGTCGCCTGCACGAGGAGCAGGAGCGCCGACGCTAGGAGCAGGAGCAGGAGCAGCAGGACTCTTCCCCTTGCCTCAGCGGGAGGTGGAGTCTGAGAGGCCGCCTTCCCCTGCACCTCAGCGAGAGATGCCCCTTGCACCACCACAGGGCATCCCGGCTGCTGGAAGAGACCCTGACGGAGACGGAGACGACGACAACGCCGGTGGCAGTTCGAGCCATGGCACGGAGCGCTCGAAGGAGCTGGAGCCGGAGGGGTGGATCGCTAGACCCATCACTCGTGACGCTGCTCGCGGGTGTCACTTCCACGACGTTCTCGATACCCTGTTGCGTTGGGCCTTTGACCGACACACTTGGTCTATCGAGTACCGTTGTGTAGTCTACTAGCATCATCGCGAGTTATACCTGGACCAGTGGGAGGCTACTTGTTTGGTGCGCCGTACGGACGATGATCTCTGGGGTGCAGAGGCCTTCTTAGAGCACTATTCTATCACTGAGAGGGACACTGTCGAGGCAGCCATGCAAGATGCAGCACGACAGGCACTTTCTCAGTATTGCTCGTTGTTCAGCGGGGTAGCTGACGGCCTTGACCTGAAGTACTACCCTCGTCGTTCGACCGGCAGCACCGGAGGTGTGATTGTCTCGCCAGTTGGTGAGGGCAATCCTAGGTTGAGCAGCATGGTCAACCTAGCCACCGTGCTCAACACAGAGTTGGACCACACACTTGACAAGTTGGGCAAGGTTCGGGCGGAGGTTGCGGAATTGCATGCTGAATGCACGGCACACCACTATCTTGATGGTGGTTCTCCCGCCCCTGTAGGGATTCAGCACCCTTACCGTTCACCGCCCCGCGGTTGCTTCGACTATGGTACCCCAGACTGTAGGACCCGCATAGATTTAGATCCATAGATCGGTGGAGTCAGAGTCTGTAATAATGCTTAATTCAGTGTCTTAGTCTAGTCAGTCTTAGTTAGAGTTAGTTTGGTTATCTCTTGTTGGATGCTTGTCATGATGAACATGTAATGAAGTTGGATCTTTGTAATGATTGTCACCAAGGTGTAAGTATCCCATGCAACTTGGTGTAGTTATTAATAAAGTCAGTTATTTAGTTGGGTAAACCATTTATTTCCACTTTCCTCTTTATCTGAGAAGTTATCAGTGAAGATGATCAATTGTTCAGTGCTATGAAGATTTCCGTATATCTTTTCTTATGCTAAAAGACTGCAGAGTCAGATCTGATATGCGTGTGGTTTCTACAGATGTCTGAGAACAGGCGCAGAGGTGCAAGGCGTGCTCAGCCAGAGCAACCGGCACCCCAGGAAGAGGCAGCTCCGCAACAGCATTTGCCACCACCACCCTCGATGACCATTGAGCAAATGTTCTTGATGCAGACCCAAGCAGTTCAGGCAATTGGTCAGACTTTAGCAGCGATGCAGCAGGTGCAGCAGCAGCCACCACCACCATAGCCTCCAGTGCAAGTTCAGATGCCTCAAGTGCCTAGGGACAAGCGGACAGAGTTCATGAGGGGCCATCCCCCTGTCTTTGCCCACTCTACTGATCCCATGGACCGCGGAAGATTGGCTGCGTACCGTGGAGCGTGAGTTGCACACTGCTCAGTGCAATGATCGTGAGAAGGTGTTGTATGGTCCCCGACATCTAGGGGAGCAGCACAGTCTTGGTGGGAGTCTTACCTCGCCACCCATGCCAACCCTGAAGCCATTACTTGGGAGGAGTTCAGGGAGAACTTCTATCGCTACCATGTGCCCGAGGGACTGATGATAGTGAGGAAGGAGGAGTTTCTTGTCCTAAAGCAAGGTCCCCTGTCCGTTAGTGAGTACAGGGATAAGTTTTTGCAGCTGTCACGTTATGCCCTAGAAGACATCAACACAGATGCCAAGAGGCGAAACCGCTTTCTGAGAGGATTGGTTGATCCCCTCCATTATTAGCTGATGAATCACACTTTCCCCACCTTCCAGCATTTGATAGACAGAGCAATCATGACAGAAAGGAAGCGTCAGGAGATGGAGGATAGGAAGCGCAAGATTGGTGGACCTCAGGCCGGGAGTAGCAGTCGTCCCCGCTACTCAGGAAACTCACCCCAGCAATTCAAGCAAGGTCACCAGCACCAGCATCAACGTCAGCACCAGCACCAGCACCAGCACCAGAGGCAGTTTCCTCAGTAGCAGCAGCAGTACCGTCAGAACACTCAGCTGGGAGGAAATCAGTACCAATGTTAGAACCACCAGACAACTCGTCTTCCTGCCCCAGCAGCCAACCAGAATAGCAAAGCAGCCCCAGCTCAAGTAGGAGGTCGTGCATGCTTCTACTGTGGAGAACAAAACCACTGGGCGAAGAACTGTCCGAAGAAAGCAGCTCAGCAGCCGCCAGCAGTCAATGCCCCAGCAAGACAAGGAGCGCCACAGCAAGCACCAGGAGTCCGTGGTCAGGCCTACAACCGTGGAAAGGTGAATCACTTGGAGGCCGAAGCAATCCAGGATGCTCAGGACGTGGCAGTAGGTATGTTTCCAGTCGAATCCTACCCAGCAAAAGTACTATTTGATACTGGTGCCACACATTCTTTTGTTTCTGCATCTTGGGTAGAATCACTAACATCCCCATAGAACCAATGATCCCACCTTTAAGAGTTAATTCAGTTGGGGGAAAAGTTCAGCCCGATAGGATTTGTCTGAATCTAAGGATTGAAATAAGGGGGATAGATTTCCCCGCTAGCCTAGTAGTAATGGGAACTCAAGGGTTAGATGTCATCCTAGGGATGAATTGGCTACACAGAAATCAAGCCACTGTTAGTTGTGACAAGAGAACAGTTAAGTTGGTGTCCCCATTCAGAAAGGAAGTAGTAACCAAGCTGTACTTACCTGAACTAAAAGAAGGAGCATGTCACCATTTATCAGTAGATGATGAGGATTCCAATCTGATTGAAGCAATTAGGATCGTGTCGGAATTCCCCGATGTATTCCCTGAGGAGTTACCAGGCATGCCACCTGAAAGGAAAGTTGAATTTGCCATAGAGCTTATCCCCTGCACCGCCCCTATTTCCAAGAGGGCTTATCGAGTGTCCGGACCAGAGTTGGTGGAACTCAAGAAGCAAATTGATGAGTTGTTAGAGAAAGGTTATATCAGACCAAGTACCTCACCTTGGGCAGCCCCAGTATTATTTGTGGAGAAGAAGGATGGCACGAAGAGGATGTGCATTGATTACAGAGCTCTGAATGAAGTCACTGTCAAGAACAAGTACCCCCTGCCTAGAATTGAAGATTTATTTGATCAGTTGAGAGGAGCCAGTGTGTTCTCAAAGATAGATCTGAGGTCAGGTTACCATCAGCTTAGAATCCGACCCTCAGATATACCGAAGACATCATTCATCACCAAGTATGGATTATATGAGTTCATGGTTATGTCATTCGGATTGACGAATGCGCCAGCTTACTTCATGTACCTGATGAACAATGTGTTCATGGACTACCTCAACAAGTTTGTAGTGGTGTCCATTGATGATATTCTTGTATATTCTCAGAATGAGCAAGAGCATGAGGAACATTTGAGGAAAGTACTTCAGAGGCTACGAGGTTGCCAGTTGTATGCCAAGCTTAGCAAGTGCGAGTTCTGGATCAACGAAGTTCTGTTCTTGGGTCATATTATAAACCAAGATGGACTAGCTGTGGATCTAAAGAAGGTAGCAGCGATTCTGGACTTGAAAGCACCAAAAGATGTCTGAGGAATCAAGAGTTTCATTGGAATGGCTAGTTATTATCGGCGTTTTATTGAAGGTTTCTCCAAGATTGCCAAACCAATGACAGCCTTGCTAGCAAAGAAGGTTGAGTTCAAGTGGACCCCAGCGTGCCAAGAATCATTTGAAATGTTGAAGAAGAAGTTGATAACAGCACCGGTGTTGGTTCTGCCAGATGTTCTCAAGCCATTCTCAGTATATTGTGATGCTTCGTACACTGGACTGGGATGTGTGTTAATGCAGGAAGGGAAAATAGTGGTGTACTCGTCCTGACAATTGAAAGTTCATGAGAAGAATTACCCCACTCATGATTTGGAGCTAGCAGCAGTGGTTCATGCACTAAAGACCTGTAGACAATATCTTTATGGGCAAAGTGTGATATCTACACGGACCACAAGAGCCTCAAGTACATATTCACTCAATCAGAGTTAAACATGAGGCAGCAAAGATGGCTAGAATTGATTAAAGACTATAAGCTGGAGATTCATTCTCACCCAGACAAAGCAAATGTAGTTGCAGATGCTCTTAGCAGGAAGAGTCAAGTCAATATGTTGGCCGCTCACCCGATGTCGTTTGAGCTAGCGAAGGAATTCGACAGGTTGAGTCTAAGATTTCTGAACAACACCCAAGGAGTGACAATTGAGTTAGAACCCACCCTAAAGCAAGACATCAGAAAAGGTCAGAAGGATGATGAGAAGATCAATGAGATTCGGCAGCTAATTATAGATGGGAAAGGTCCAGATTTCCGTGAAAATGCGGAAGGAGTGGTATGGTTCAACGATAGGATGTGTGTTCCCGACATCAAATCGATCCGGGAACTGATTCTCAATGAAGCTCATGAGACAGCATATTCTATACACCCTGGTAGAGAGAAAATGTACCAAGACCTGAAGAAGAGATTCTGGTGGTACGGTATGAAAAGAGAGATAGCAGAGTATGTGGCCAGATGCGACAGTTGTCAGAGGATCAAGGCAGAACATCAGAGACCTGCAGGATTGTTGGAGCCGTTGTAGATTTCGCAGTGGAAATGGGATGAGATTGGGATGGACTTTATAGTTGGTCTGCCCCACACTCGAGCTGGTTATGACTCCATCTGGGTAGTAGTCGACCGTTTGATAAAGATGACCCATTTCATACCGGTCAAGACCACCTATAAGAGTACAGTGTTGGCAAAGTCATATATGTTTTGGATTGTGTGCTTGCATGGTATTCCAAAGAAGATAATATCGGATAGAGGCACCCAGTTTACCTCTCACTTTTGGTAGCAGCTACATGAAGCTTTGGGTACACACTTGAAGTTCAGTTCAGCTTATCACCCGCAGACAGATGGCCAGACTGAGAGAACTAACTAGATTCTTGAGGATATGTTGAGAGCTTGTGCTTTGCAAGACCAGTTAGGTTGGGAGAAGAGGCTACCGTATGCAGAATTCTCCTACAACAACAGCTATCAGGACAGTCTGAAGATGTCACCATTCGAATCGCTTTATGGGAGGAATTGCAGAACTCCATTGCATTGGGACTAACCCGGTGAAAGGCAGGTATTCGGTCCAGAGATTTTTCTTGAAGCTAAAGAGAATATCAGGATGGTCCGGGAAAATATAAAGGCAGCGCAGTCCAGACAGCGAAGCTATGCTGACACCAGGAGAAGGGAACTCAGTTTTGAAGTGGGAGAGTATGTTTACTTGAAAGTGTCACCCATTAGAGGAACCAAAAGGTTTGGAGTCAAAGGCAAGCTAGCACCTCGCTAAGTATCCGATTCAGGCCAGATGTGGAGAAGTGGCTTATCAACTCAGCTTACCAAAGAACCTGTCCGCAGTGCATGATGTGTTTCACATGTCTCAGTTGAAGAAATGCTTGCAAATACCAGAAGAGCAGTTGCCAACGAAAGATCTTAAAGTTCAAGAAGATTTGACTTATATTGAGAAGCCAACGCAAATTCTGGAGACAGCAGATCGGGTCACCCGGAGGAACACCATCAGGATGTGCAAAGTCAAATGGGAAAATCACTCAGAAGAAGAAGAAACCTGGGAAAGAGAAGATGATCTGAGAGCCAAGTACCCTGAACTCTTTGCTAGCCAGCCTTGAATCTCGAGGGCAAGATTCTTTTAAGGGGGATAGTTCTGTAAAACCCTGAATTTGGTGGTATAAAATTTATTTCTTATGATCATCCAAATTCAGGTGTTACTCTTCTCTATCTCACTCTAGTTTCTCTCTCTCTCTCTAGTTTTCTCTCTCTCTTTCTCTTTTAATTAGAGTTAGTTGTATTAGTAAGGGATTATTTAATTTATTTTTCCCAAAACATATGAGTCATGGAATGTTGCATCATATTGAGCCTAAATATTCTTTGAATTGTTGCATATATTTGAATTGGTTTGAATTTGAAACTTGATTTGAATTGAAAACCCTAGAGAAAATAAATAGAAAAGCAATTAGAAATTCCCAGGAAATAGAAAAGTCCGTTTCAACCCAAGTCGGCCCACTTAGCCCAGCCCTCGCGCGCCCCTGTGCCTGACAGGCGGGCCCCGCCTGTCGGCGCAAGCCTAAGTGCGCCCTCTCCTTCTCTCTCTGCCCCGTGGGCCAGAGCTGTCACCGCCGTTCTTCCCCCCGCGCCCACTCTCTCTCTCTATCCCACCGTCCCCACCTGTCAGCCGTCTCTAACCTTCCGCCCACGATCTCCCCGCTGTGGACGCGCCCACGACCGCGTGTTCTCCGGCCACGTCCGAGCCCCCGCGCCCCTTTTGAGCCCCATGCCCTGCTCGCCCACCTCCCCTCTCTCATTTGCGCCCTCTATCCATCTCTCTCGCTCTGCCCACGCGAACAGGGAGCTCCGCCACCGTCCACCGACGCCCACTGCCTGTTCCGTGGCTAGCGTTGCGCCCGTGCCCCGTCTAGTGCCACGGTGAGCTTCGCCTTACTGTCAGCTGCTCGGGACACCCTTCGGTGTGCCCTCTCCCTCCCTGCTGCGTCCGGTCCGCGCTCACTGGAGCGTTTTCTTGCGCAGCCGGAGTCCGCCACAGTCGCCCCGTCGACCCCCTGCGCCTCCATCGTTGCTTTGCGACGCCAGCGCTTCTGCTCGAGGTGAGAAACCTGCTCGTGCCCTTAATTTTGTCATCCTCACTCTATAGCTCGCGCGATTGCTCGCCGGAGCAATCCAGCGCCGCCGTTAGCCTGCCCCGCCGTGGTATGCGCTCGCTGGTGCCCCTGCGCCGGTGTGAAGGCCATGGTCGAGTTCACCAGACCGCCCTGATTGCGCCCAGGCTAGTCCTCGAGTCTCTAGTGCCCCGCCGTGGCTGGCCTGCTCGTCTCCGGCGAACTCTCGCCGCGAGACCGAGCGGCGCCATTGCTCCCAAGCCAGCCCTGACCGTTAGATCTCGGCCGTCTGTCCGAGATCGGATGGTTTGGACTCAACCCGAGTAGATCTAATCCTAGCCCTTAGATCGGGATCTGATCGCCCCTCTCTCTTCCCCCTCACCTGCATCTCTGCCCCTGGGCCCGGCCGGTCAGCCCACCCTGGCTCGCTGGCGCCCTAGCCACGCTTGTCAGCCACGTCCGCGCGCCCGCGCGGTCTAATCTGGGCCGTTGATCTCTTATTCGACGGTTGAGATTACCCCGTACCCCTTCGCGTGTGAGTTTTGCTTAAGAACCTCCCTGGTTTTAGGAAATCAACCCGTTGTCCTCTGTTTTAGCGCTTAGGTCCCTGCTTTCTTTAGAATAACCCCCTGGACTTTTATTTAATCACAGATTTAGCCTTAATTTCATATTTCAAACTTCAAAACTTGTTTATTTCATATCTTTTTCATATGAACTCCAAATTTAGTGGTTCAAATTGCAAAATGTTCACAAAATTATTCTCTATTCAAATAAAATATGACCAACTGTAATCTGTATACTTTAATTTTTACACTTAGAATATAGAATTAAAGTATATGTTGATTTATTTATTTAATGAAATAAATAAAAGGATAATCCTAGGAGTAAAGTATAATTAATCTTGTGAGATTAGTGTTATGCATTACATGGATTCATTTTTGGTTTAACCCTTAGGCCTTAATGACATAAATAGAATTAGGTATGTAATTATGGATAACACTTAAAGGACAATCAAATTCCTAAATAAGAGTAGTTCATCTTATAATTTAATCTCTACTTGTTTAATTACCTCTTAACCTTTTGAGCCATGTTCCAAACACATAGAGAGTAATCAATTCCCCAATTAGGATTAATCCATTTTATAACTTGACCTCATTTCCCCTGTACTTAATACTATACCTTTTTGAGTTGTGTGGCATTGTTTGTACATGTTTGATGTGATGTTCATTTTTACCTTCCAAATGTATTGAATGTATGCTCGCTTTACTTAGACAACGAGCAGCTTGTGGTTCCTGAGTGTGTTGCCGAAGATCCCTCTGAGCAACAACCTGGTGAAGGCAAGTGTCCTCAGACCTATCCTGTCCTACTTTACTTTATAATTCACTGTCCCGCATTACATTACTGAAACTTAAGGATTGACTAGTCTGTATTTCCCTTACCCTTGTTTACCTTTTTGGGTTAATCATGATTAGCTTATGCTATTGCTTTAACTTAATCAATGAACATGATGTGACCTTTTATGATACTATGATGTTATCCCAATGAGGTTCTTGTGATTACTTTAGGGGGCTCAGGCTGTTTCTTGAGTACCTCTCTGTAAGGACCTGTTTGGGGAGTGACAACCCGGGATAACAGTGCAACCATGAGGGTGGAATGGGACGCCCTTAGCTGATTAATTAGAGGAACCAGAGTAGTAGTTGGCTTCGCCGTAGGGCCATCAATGGGGTTCAGGCACAGTACTTGCTCTGCCGAGGCTGGTTGCAAAGGTTCTTTGATTTGGTTTTGTTAGTCACCCTTCCTTTGGGGAGATGTAATGTGTTTATCAAACTAGAGAAAACTAACGGGCGACTATGACCTCTGGCAAATCTTAGTAAAGGCTACGTAGTGAGACCCTGCTAGGTAACCTTGGTAGTGATCAATGGGGAGGCTAGAACCTCGGGCAGAATGGGAATCACGGCTTGTGGGTAAATTGTGCAACCTCTGCAGAGTGTTAGAAACTAGTATATCAGCCGTGCTCACGGTTATGAGCAGCCTTGGGATCCTCTTCGATTAGAAGAACTTTGGTTACTTTTATGATGATGATTACCAATGATGATTATAATCTGATCTCTGGTATTTCCTCTTGGAGGGAGTGCTTCTGGGTAATAACTGGGTTATTACTAAAACTTGGCTCTACTAATAGTAATAAAACTTGATAAACTAAAAGCAACTGCTTAACCTTAACTCCACATACAGCTAGTCCACTTTAGCCAAACGGGACATTTGCTGAGTACGTTGATGTGTACTCACCCTTGCTTTACAACCAGCCCCACCCTAGGTTGTCCCCATTGTACTCAGTGCTCAGGAGGTGAAGCTGGCAACATGGAGGACTTTGAGGAGTTCTAGGACTACGACGAGTTCTAGTTTACTTTAGTGGCAAACCCCCAGTCAGCTGCCTGTGTAGGCTTACATTCTACGTTTTGTTACCCCGCACTTTGATTTAATGTTGAACACTATGACTATGTATTAGACTCTGTGGATGTCTCAGACATCTTGATGTAATCAAGTACCTTTCCGCTATTTAATTCAAGCATTGTGTGATGATGTCCAATTATGTAATCGTTGTGTACGTGAGTTCTGATCCTGGCACTTACATGGTTCGCATTTGGTTTACCTTCCAAAATCGGGTGTGACAGTGTGTCTTTTGAGACTAACTGTTTCTTGAGTGATCCTATATAGTCTCAAGGTGGAAAAGGGAAGGTGAGCAAGAAATGGAGCAATCAGGACTTGGGTACCTCTGCAAATTGTGTAATTGGTATTTAAAGTTGATAAAGGATTGGGCACAAGTGTGGAGGAGCTCGCTCTAGATAAAGCTGTCAAGGTGAAAATCTTTAATTGATGGCATAGGGAACTTTGCCAACTTAGATGGAAAGTACACCATCACATGGTAAAGGTACAAAAGGAGGTATTGATTTTTTGCGTACTTTTACCTTAATTTCCCTCCAATGCTTGTGTTGCATATGTTTAATGTGTAATGGGGAGTAATGTTAGTGTGTTGCATTTTCCCTGCTTCATACCCTATTGTCCCTTGACTTCCTATGTTCTTGTTTGAATATGGTTTTGGTGTTTGATGTCAAAGGGGCAGAATTTTTGCATCAAAGCTTACTTCGACCTAAGAGGAAAGCTTATCTTTAGGGTGAAGATTGTTGTGTGCTAAAGGGCTCAAAGCTCAACCTTGTAATGAGGGGGTTTCCCTGAGTTCCTTTTGATCTTGAGGGGGAGAATGCTTTAGTTTTGTTAATAATGCTTATTATATGCTTCTTGTAGTACTATATGGTGATAATGCATATTTAGTGCTTCTATTGCTAATTGACGCTTTAATATTGATATCATCTTGTGTTTGGTGTGTAGATCGATCAATTGGTATCTATCATGCTTGTTGTTTATCTTGTGATATATATCCATGTTTTCTTGTATTTGTGGTGCTTTAAATTGGTATCTTGTGATAGATATACATATGCTATATTTGTTTAATTGGTGTTTAACTTTGATATTGTACATTTGTGTGTCATGCGCATCACAGTTTGATTCTTGACACTTTACACCCCACGTATGCTAAGCTATAATAATGCCTCACACTTAGCCTAGGTATGTGCTATTTGGCATATGTGGCCAAAGTTAAGATTTTCATGTAAGCACGTATTTAGGGGGAACATTCTATAGCTTAGAATTCAAAATTGTGCCATCAATCACCAAAAAGGGGGAGATTGAAAGCTCTCTTGTGGGTTTTGGTGGTTTGGATGACAACCCAATTAAAGGACTAACATGTGTGCTAAGTGTTGAACAGGTGCTTAATGCAAAGCTTACTGGGTTCAACACAAGTGAACAAGTGTGATGGTCCAAAGGCTGGAATATTTATAGATAATGTACATCACAAGTAAGATGGACATTGCTTAAGTGATACTCGGTGTGCGTAACTCAGAGACAACTGATCAAGCCAAGGATAGAGGCAAGAAGAGCTTTGAGGTACCGAGTGCACGGGAGAAGGTCAAAGAGGTCGAGGACCCCAAAGCCAGGGGTGAAGAAGAAGACTTGCAAAGTCAAGGTTGATCGAGTTGAGAATCATGACTTAAGAACGTGACTTATAACTAATGAGGTAATACTATGGTTATGTGGTGTAAGTCACAAGGCTTAAGATGAAGCTCAAGAATTGAACAAGGTCACTAGAAGGAAGAGCAGTGTCGAAGCCAGAACCTAGAAGCAGCCCGAAAGAGCAAAGTTCACTTTGACCTTTAGTTTGGGTTGTTCCTATGTTTGGATATGTTCTATGTGACCTTTGCAGGGTGTTGGAGCTCATATATGTCAATCTAGATCAAGTCAAGTTGACTTGATGTTTAGAGTCCAACATCAACCTCAAACATGCCAAAATGGGTAAAACGACGACAAATGTTAAGTATGTAAGGTTTGAGTGTTCAACTATGTTGCATACACCTCTTATTACAAGTTTGGTGCTTTGTTTTGCTCTCTAACTCTTTCTGTTGAGAAAGTGCCATTCTGGGCTCTGTTTGAGGAGAAACAGAAAAAGCTGGGAGAAGAACGGGAAAGAGGTAAGTTTCTAGGACTAAGTCAATTGGATTATACTCTAAATGTGTTTGTTTAAGTCTCAGGAAAATTGAAAGCGCACTCATCCCTTTTGTGGGTTTTGGTGATTTGGATAACAACACATTTAAAGGTCTAACAAGTTTGCTAAGTGTTGAATAGGAAATTCAGTATGATGAACATACTAGAATAATGTATAATGATCAGTGAACAAAGGTTCAACACAAGGTTAAATAACCAATGAGACAATGAAAATGGATATAATATGGTCTCTATATTGGTTTGAATATTTGGACAAGAACTGAGAAATCACTATGCATAAATATGATCAGAATAGAGGTTGAAGTGATTAAGAGGATTGGTCAAGCCAAAGTGAATAAGATATGAGGAATCGTGAATTGACTTGACCATATTACTATTAGTTCATATATGCTTCTATGAGAATCAAACTAGAGCTTGATTGATCTTAGCATTTATATCTAGATAACATTCAAGCAAGGTTCACAATATTGAAGAAATGGTTCTCTCAATGGATGCTCAATATGATGTGACTCAAGAATGGCTTGATAGGGTGAAGATAGCAAGTAAAGGGCTTCGAGGGACTAAGTGAAGGTGAAGGCCAAGCGACGGCTTGTGGACCCAGGTACCATGGCTAAGGTGAAGAAGAGAGTGCTTGCACTAAGTCGGTGAACTAATCGGCTATGAAAAGTTACATTGTGTTGATGCATCAGTAAGGTGACTTGAAGCCATGATTTGAACTCATATATGGTGAAATGGTTCAAGTCACAGGAATTGATTTGTGTTTGCTTCAAAAGGTGAGACAAATACGTTTGTGATCCTTATGAAGCAACGCCATGGAGAAATCACACATGAGACACCAATTACTCAAGGAGTTTTACTTAATTATGTTTTTGTTGGGGGCCTTCAGTTTCCGAAGGTCCTCAAAAACATGATTTGACAATGTTTCTGGAATATAATACATGAGCAGGTACCTTCGGACACGAACCCTTCGGACAAGTCAAAATTGCTGTATGAAGAAACACAAAGAGAACGAAGGATGGAACAGAGCTGAAGCTGTGCGCAAGGAAGCTTCGGCATGATGGCAGAAAAGAGGAAACCGACTTAAAGAGGAAAAGACTATTTAGACCCCGATAGATTATTATAGAGTTATTATCAAAAGCAAAGGGCCTGGATGTAATTTTACATGGGCTGCGACCCGTGCCTATAAATAAGTGAACAGTACCCCCGTACTGTTCACGCTGACTTGGCATTTGCTTTTGCATCACGCTTGTACTTTTACCTTCTTTCAAGTCAAAGGTATATTTGTAACCCAACATCATTCCTATAAAAATGAGTTGATAATAATACATAACTATTCATGTTATCTTTTATATTCCATGTAATTCCCTTTTCATTATGATATGTAATGTTTATGAAGGTATGTCCTTCATAACCTTCGTCCGAAAATCATTACATCTCAAGGGAAATATTGCTTCGAAGGACGAAAGACTTTAACGTTTAACGTTTTCTGTGTTGCCAAGTCCCCAACATTGGCGCCCACCTCCGGTGAACTCACTTTCACTTTATGAGTTTCGAACACCTTCGGCAAGCATCAACCTCCGTCATGCCGCCAAAGAAAGCTTAAGCGACAGGGGCTGCAGCTCTGCAGCCGCTGGACCCGAACCAGGAGACCCTTTCTCTTCGAGAGGCCCGAAGCCAGAAGAGGAAGGCCACCAGTCCAACGCCCCAGGAGGACGACTTGGACCAAGAGATCAGGAATGTGGAGATGCTCCATCAGCAAGTACAAAGGAAGAAGGAAAAGATGGCTCGGCTAGCTGATCTGCAAAGGCAGATAGATGAAGCTTCTGAAGAAGTTCGTCATCTAGCTCAAGATGAGCAAGACCGAAGGTCTCAGCACAGAGAGCTTCATCAAGAGGGTTTCTTCAATGAGGATGACTGGTATGAGGATTTCCATCATGGAAATTTTGCTTTTGATGATGCTTCTCCTCTGTCAGCAGAACTGCAGGCTACACCTTGGCCCCCGTCTTACAAGCCACCCCAGCTTCCCATGTACGACGGACACTCGGACCTGAAGCAGTTTTTGATGAGCTACGAAGCAACCATATCTTCGTATGGTGGCAATACTGCAGTCATGGCGAAGTCTTTCGTCATGGCTGTCAAGAATGTTGCACAAACCTGGTACTCCTCTCTTCGGCCAGGAACAATCACGTCATGGCAGAAGCTGAAAGACATGTTGATTACCAGTTTCCAAGGGTTTCAAACGAAGCCGGTCACCGCTCAAGCTTTATTCCAGTGCACCCAGGATCACGAAGAATACCTTCAGGCGTATGTCCGAAGGTTCTTGCGTCTGAGGGCACAGGCACCAACGGTGCCCAATGAAATTGTCATTGAGGCCATGATCAAGGGGCTTCGGCCAGGACCTACGGCCCAATACTTCGCCAAGAAACCCCCTCAGACCCTGGAAAAGCTGCTCCAAAAGATGGATGAATACATCCGCGCTGATAATGATTTTCGTCAAAGAAGAGAGGAAGCTTACATGTTCTCCGAAATGACCAGGGGCTTCGGAGGGAGAATCCACCCAAGACATGTAAGATCAATCCATTCCACTCAAAATGATGACAGAGGAAGTCAGCAACAGCGGCCACAATACTCCTCTCAGGCTTCGAGGCAACAACAGAGCTATCTTCGGTCGCCAGCTCCAAGGGGTAGAGGCGCCAGGGGCTTCGGAGGAAGATTTGGGGACCAGCCCAGGAAAATTTATTGCTTATTCTGCGGTGAGGACAAGGGCCATACTACCAGGATGTGCCATGTCACCATCCAGAAACAGAAAGAGATAGTAGAAGCTGCAGCCTAACAGAGCCAGCCGAAGCAAGTTATGCATACTGCTTCATATCACTCACCGTACATTCCAGAGTATGTGGGTAACCATCCTGTAGCTTCTGTTGCTTCGGCAAGCCAACCTCAGGCGTCTTGGCAACAGCCTCCACCTCCACCACCAATGCAGCGAGGCCAGCAGCCAAAAGGGAGCCAGCACACTCATCAGCAACGAGACTTCAGAGAGGAGTCCGAAGCTCGCACAGTCAACAGTACTGTGCCAGAGTCGAAGCACATCTACTAGAAGATATCCTACCTCGGCAACAGTTCTTGCATTCATTTTCATTTTTCGTTTAAATAAGGAACAATCATTAAAGCTTAAGTTTTTCTTCTCATTTTCAATTTCTTGTAACAACTTCGTTTTTTACCATAGTGAAAATATATCTTCTCCATAGATTTACGGCGTCAGAAAAATTGCTGAAGCACGAAAGCTCGGTCTTAAGAGCTCGTGATTACAGAAAAAGTCGTTCTACGGAATGCAGCGTAAGTTGCCAAAGTTACAAAAAGTCGTTCCTAAGGGAGCGCAGCGTAAGTTTTCTGCTCAAAAGTCGTTCCAAAGGGAATGCAGAGCTTACAGCGAAATATAAACGCTGATTCCGCTGAAATAGAAGGCGAAGAAGCTCCTAAGGGAGGCTTACAACGAAAAAGAAACGCTGATTCCGCTGAAATAGAAGGCGAAGAAGCTCCTAAGGGAGGCTTACAGCAAAAAATAAACGCTGATTCCGCCGAAATAGAAGGCGAAGAAGCTCCTAAGGGAGGCTTGCAGCGAAAAGTCAGCACTGATCTTCGGCACAAATATCATTTTGCATAACATCACATCATCACATCATTTGCATAGCATAACATCATATATCATATTGCATCAATGACGCAAGAAGGGGGTTCAATGTTGATCTTCAGAGATTGTTTCGAAGAAGCAGTGCCAAGGCACAAAATAATTATTGAAGAAGCATACCTTCGTCAAACTCTAAAATGAAAAGACCTATTGCTTACGAGGCACAATATTTTTTACGAGGATTGGATGTTTTTATGAAATATGGATATTCTTCACGAAGCATGAAAAGAAGGGAAGGTGTTTTTTCGCCGAAGGCTCAAAAACGGTATGTACGTAAAGTTTCATGCATCGTAAAGAATTGAGTTACAAGCAGCTTATATATTACATTCTAGGTTATAAAAATATTACACACTTTGTCCAGCAAATATTACATTCTCAATGTCTTTACAATAGCAGCTAATCTTCTCTTAAGACTACTTCTACAACTTCGTTTAGTAGTTGATCAACAACCTTATCCATAATAGCTTCGGCCATTTTTCTAATTTCGTCATCCCCCTTTGCGTTGGGGTCCGCCAATGGCTCGGCGGGCTCTAGGGGAGAAGATAGTGCGGCTGTGTTACAAAGTGTAAATAAGTCCGAAATCATATAATTACAACATAAAGTCAAAACTTAGTAGTCAATACCTATTCGCCTCTCGAGATCCGCACTTTTCTCAGCGGCCTCTGCTACATTTCTAGCGTCGTGAATACCTTTTTCACTTTTCCTTATAATTTCTTGAGCCATCTCCCGGCCACCATTTTCCCAGATGTCGGTGAAAAATTTACCACCAACCATGCTTGCTTCGGCCGAGGGGTCTTTTATATCTTCAGAAGATAAGGCGGCCTCGGCTTGTGCCAAGGATTTCACATGATCGCAGCCTCTACTGTCCAAAATAGTGGCAATCCCCCTAGCACCCGAAAAGGCACATATGTCTCCGCGGCCATTCAAAACTTCCTCAAAAGCTTCGGCTTCGTGGCTGGTCCATTCAATTAGGCCCTCGGGGTCGCCCTTTACGAAATTTTCCTCGCTTGAATATGCGCCAACGTTGGCGAAGCTAGTTTTTATTTTCTTAACACACTGTATAAACTTTTCATAGGACCTTTCCTTGGATGCACGAAGTTCTTCAACATTTTCTCTAAATGATTTGTTCATTGTTCATTGATTTCTCGTTTAGCTTCTGCAACTGCGCATTTTTCTTTAGCTTCGGCTAGCTATTTCCGAAGATCCTCAATTTCGCGCTTCTGGGCCTCAGCTTGAGCTTTGGAAGCAGCTTCGTCTTCTTTTATTTTATTAACCAATGAATGTAATATTTTATCTTTCTCAAGACCTTCGTTCCTTAGCTCAATTACTTCGGAACGAAGGTTGTTTAAAGCCATGGCGCACCCTTCATCTTCGGCACTTTTTTGCGCTCTAAGGGCATTGCTGAGAATAAGGCCCTGCAAAAGGAATGTGATATTAATAAATAAACACACGAATTTTTAACCACACAAAAAGTGTATTTTCTCACCTTTAAGCTGTTATATGCTAAGCTATCAGCCAATTCATCTTTTGACAAAACTAAAGCCCATCTTCTAGAGTTGGGAATCCAAAGTTTCTTGCCATCTCCCGGCAGACAGAGATCTCCTTGCTGTCTGGGAGGCAATACAAGAAGTCTTCTTCTCCGCTGCCATTGAATATCAACGCCCCTTTCGGATATTTCAATTTTTGCGCATAGAACTGAGCTTCTCGCTTTTCTTTTTCAGTCAGATTTTTACCCGAAGCATGGCGTAAGACATAGTTGGGAGCTTCGAAAGATGCTTCGGGAATAGGGATGGCAGTTTTCTCAGATAAAATTTCTTCTACAGATTCTTTTTCTGTTTCTTTTCCAATTTCCAAGAATTCCCTCTTGGCAGGCTCTGAAAGCCCAGTTTTGGTTTCCACTTGGCTTTTGGCAGCTTCGGCCTTAATTTCTGTTTTTTGGAGCTTCGACAGCTATCTTCGAAGTAGAGCTTCAAGATTTTATTGTTTCTAGCACATCTAGCACGTTAACCATTCTCTTTCTCTTGGGAGTTGTTGTAAGGTCCTTTTGTGCCTTTGGCGTTGGCATTGGCACCTCAACTCTTGCTGAAGGACTTAAAACTTCCGATGTCTTTGTCTCTTCAGCCCTCGGTTCTTCCATTTTTTCCATCTCCGGCATTGCAGCCAGCTCTTCAATATTCTGCAGATGAGTAGGCTCTTTGGCTTCAGTGGCCGAAGAGGTTTCACCGACAAACTCAAGCACTGTGGCCGGCTCAATATAGCGTGGCCGGTGCGTAAGAACTTTCATCTTTTTTCTCTTCGGCGCTGGCTCACTAGGAGCGGCCGAAGCAACTTCCTTCACAGAAGTTGTACCTTTTCTTTTTTGACCCCGTATTGGGTAACGGTAGTCAGGATAGACGAACCCAATAGCATCAAAAACTCGGTTGAGTCTTTTCTTCTTCCGGCCTCCGAAGGCCGCAGATAGTGCAGTATCTTCTGCCTTCGAGTATGGCCCAAGCAGTTCATCGCTTGTAGCTTCAACGCATTATAACCAATCGTCGTCTGGCTCGATAAATTGGTCTACGAACCTGAAGGTATATTTTAGTCGAACCAGGCCACCTTCATGTGGGTTGTTGATGGTTTCATTCGGCATTTCCCAGTTAGCTATCAATGGCCATATCCTGTAGGCCACGTGCTCTTGAACTAAGTCCCTAGTCCCGATGAAAGAGCAGACTATGCTGAAGGCCCTCTGGCACTCTTCGGCTGCTTCATCCATTTCCACCTTCGGTTTCCGGAGGCCGAAACGCAGCCAGATAGGGCGCATGATGATATCTTTAATATCTTCTCGTGCCTTCAAATCGTTTTTCACATAGAACCATTCCTTCATCCAGTCTCTGGGCCATCTCTTTTGAAAGGTTGGCATGGGACAGCTTGACCCAGATCGAGCACCGAAGCTATAGCAGCCAAAGTTGTTATGATATTGTTCTTTACCCAGGGTTTCGTCTCATATAATAGCTCATGCATATTGCAGAAACTTTTTGCATTTGGCTCCAAACCTTGGCTCTTCACAGCCCATACAAAGATTCCCATCCTTATGATTGCTTCGGGAGTAATTTGATGAAGACAGATTTCAAATATCTTCAAAACTTCAACCACGAAACTGCTTAGAGGAAACTGAAGCCCAGCCTTGAAGAAGCTTCGGAAGATCACGACTTCATTTTCCTCGGGAGTAGGACAAGTTTTCTCTCCTTCGTCAGCCCTCACAATAGACAAATCCCGAAAATATCTACCTCTCATATTGGCAAGATGGCTTTGTTTAACGGTTGATTTTCCAAAAACTGCATGGCTTGGCCGCCAGGGTCGATCTTCCGAGTCTTCCCCCCCCCCACTTTCAGCATCATAACTGTCACTATCACCAGTATCTTCAGATAAACCTTCCAAAATTTCCCTTGTAATCTTTTCTGTATTTGTCTTTGATATTGATTCAAGAAAGCCAAGATTCTTCTCCTCAAGAAGGCTCAGCTTTGTATCAGCAACAACTTTCTTATCTTCAGACATCTTCGGAAACGCTAAAAACCGCTTTTAAAGTCGAAGCTTAAAAACTTACAAATTAAGCAAGTCTTGTTGCGCAGGAGCTAAAAACTGAGTAAGCAAGAGCAGATGGCAAAGAAAGCGTACCAAATGACATTGCGGTGTGCTCTTATTTATACATCTGGCGCATTGAGAACAGGAGGGCCCCGCTTGACATTGACTGTTGCTATTCTAGCAAGAGGAAGGTGTTTTTTCGGACCTTCGGCTTAGGGCCTTCGTCCATATCGCAATCTGAATTTATTATCCTAACAAATTAATATTGCGAGGGGCTACTGTTGGGGGCCTTCGGTTTCCGAAGGTCCTCAAAAACGTGATTTGACAATGTTTCTGGAATATAATACATGAGCAGGTACCTTCGGACACGAACCCTTCGGACAAGTCAAAATTGCTGTATGAAGAAACACAAAGAGAACGAAGGATGGAACAGAGCCGAAGCTGTGCGCAAGGAAGCTTCGGCATGATGGCAGAAAAGAGGAAACCGACTTAAAGAGGAAAAGACTATTTAGACCCCGATAGATTATTATAGAGTTATTATCAAAAGCAAAGGGCCTGGATGTAATTTTACATGGGCTACGCCCCGTGCCTATAAATAAGTGAACAGTACCCCCGTACTGTTCACGCTGACATGGCATTTGCTTTTGCATCGCGCTTGTACTTTTACCTTCTTTCAAGTCAAAGGTATATTTGTAACCCAACATCATTCCTATAAAAATGAGTTGATAATAATACATAACTATTCATGTTATCTTTTATATTCCATGTAATTCCCTTTTCATTATGATATGTAATGTTTATGAAGGTATGTCCTTCATAACCTTCGTCCGAAAATCATTACATCTCAAGGGAAATAATGCTTCGAAGGACGAAGGACTTTAACGTTTAACGTTTTCTGTGTTGCCTTGTTCTTAACTCTTAGCATTTGAGAACAAGTCCCCAACAGTTTTATTTAACTTGAGTATAGGAATCGTCGTACTATCAAATGGGATCCAAAAAGAATGTTGGTGTTTGCCAAAGCTCAAGCCTCCAATTCAAAAGCTATTTCAAAAACCAAAATTATTTGGACACTCTGTGTACGACTGTTGTTAGGATTGAGAAACGAAGAGTGTTCCTTCTAAAGTCAGAACATGTTATGCAGCAAGGCTTGATTTCAGTTGTACAAATAATATTGCTGAATACGAAGCACTTCTGTTGGGGCTTCGAAAGTTAAAGGAAATGGGAATAAGAAGGGCCATCCTTAAAACTGACTCTCAAGTCATTTCTGGTCATGTAGACAAAAGTAGTAAGGCAAGAGATCCGAAGCTTGAAAAATATTTGGATACAGTTCGAAGGCTGGAGGCTTCTTTCGAAGTTTTTTCCATCAAGAATATTCCAAGAGGAGAAAATGAGCATGTAGATCTGTTAGCCAAATCAGCGGCACAGGGGCTCCCTCTACCTTCAGAAGTATTTTTTGAGACAATAAAAGCACCTTCGGTTGAACTTATGGAGAGAGCAGTGCTTGCAATTTCCCCTGTACATAGTGAAGATTGGAGGACTGAAATTATGTCTTTCCTCCAAGGTAATTGTCTTTCGGATGACAAAGTTTATAATAAGAGAATGGAAGCAAGGACAAGACCATATATCATAATAGAAGGGGAATTGTACAAACATGGAGTCTGTTCTCCACTCCTCAAGTGTTTATCCAGAACCGAAGGTATAGAATTAATGATGGAGATACATGCAGGTCTGTGTGGATCACATATTGGGTCTAGGCTCTTGCTGGGAAAAGTTTTTAGACAAGGATTTTATTGACCGAAGGCAGCTTCGGATGCAGCAGAGCTGGTTCAAAAGTGCGAGAATTGTCAAAAATGTGCAAGAGATCAGAAGCAACCTTCGTCTCTCACGCAGCTGATACAGCCTACTTGGCCATTGCAAAGATGGGGACTGGATTTGTTAGGCCCACTTCCACCAGCGCAAGGTAATTTAAAATATGTTGTGGTGGCTGTAGAATATTTTCTTAGTGGATTGAAGCAAAGCCTTTGGCTACAATAACTTCGGTTACAGTCCAAAAATTCTTCTGGCAAAATATTGTTTGTCGCTTCGGCGTGCCGAAGGCTATAACTGTGGACAATGGAACACAGTTTGATGCCGAAACGTTCAAAGCGTTCTATGGACAGATTGGTACGAAGATCCATTTTGCATCAGTTAGGCATCCGGAGTCAAACGGGCTGGTAGAAAGAGCAAATGGCATTATAATGACAGGAATAATGAAGCTAATCTTCAATCAGCCCAGAGGAAAGTGGCCAGATGAGATGACTAAAGTGGTGTGGAGCCACAATACAACCATGTCAAGATCAATAGGATTTACACCTTTCAAACTATTATTTGGTGACGAAGCTATAACTCCAGAAGAAGCTAAAGCAGGATCAATAAGAACAGTAGCTTCGGCAGAAGACGAAGCTGATTATCATGTAACAAAAGATACTATAGAGGGGACCAGACTTCAGGCTGTAGAGAACATCAATAAATATCGAGCCAAAACAATAAAATGGTGTGATAGAAAAGTTCGATTGAAAAATATCAAGCCAGGACATTTGGTGCTTCGAAGAGTATCCAATCCAGACACAGTAGGCAAATTGCAGCTGAAGTGGGAAGGACCTTTTCTGGTGGTATCTTCGTCAAGGCCCGGTTCTTACAGATTGAAGGATATGGACGGCAACGACATACCCAGATCTTGGAATGCGGATGAGCTTTGGCGATACTATGTGTAATATTGATGTAATCGTTTTTCATTTTTTCTATGGTACCCTTTTCCTTTCAAGAAGGGAGAAAGGTTTTTAATGGTGCCATAGCATGTAATTTTTCATTCTTATTTAGCCCCATGAGGGCCAAATCCCCCAAAAGATGTAATATGTAAATCTGAGCACGCACCATCGAGTGCAAAAAAGAAAAACAGGGAGAAGCTCAAAAGACGTCCCCAAGGGGATGCGGAGCATGTCGAAGCTACAAAAAGTCGTTCCTAAGGGAGCGCAGCGTAAGTTTTCTTCTCAAAAGTCATTCCTAAGGGAATGCAGAGCTAAATACCGCCGAAATATAAGGTGAAGAAGTTCAAAAGTCATTCCTAAGGGGATGCAGAACTTATACCGCCGAAATAGAAGGCGAAGAAGTTCAAAAGACGTTCCTAAGGGGATGCAGAACTTATACCACCAAAATAGAAGGTGAAGAAGCTCAAAAGACATTCCTAAGGGGATGTAGACCTTAAGACTCAAAATACGTTCCTAAGGGGATGCAGAGTCTGGGTGTGGCTTCATATGCGTGTGTTTGGACATTCATTTGCGCATTACATTACTGAAAGGGAAATAGGGTCAAACCTTTTCCTTAATAATTTTGGTGGTTGAAATGCCCAACACAAATAATTGGACTAACTAGTTTGCTCTAGATTACATATTCTACAGGTGCCAAAGGTTCAGCACAAAATAATAAAAAGATTAAAGTTAGGGATCAAAACAAAGGAGCAAAAGAAACTGAAGAGAGCCCTGGTCTGGCGTACCGGACTGTCCCGTGTGCCACTGGACAGTGTCCGGTGCACCAGGGTGGATCGACTTCAAACTCTTCACCTTCGGGTTTCTGAGGCCGCGCTCCGCTATAATTCACCGGACTGTCCGGTGGGTCACCGGACTGTCCGGTGTGCCAGCGGAGCAACGACTAAGAAGCGCAACGGTCGACTCCAATGGTCGCCTGCAACGTGAACAGTGCGTGGATAGTTCGTGCAGAGTCAGAGCAGCGCTAGAAGGCGCACCGGACTGTCCGGTGCCCGAGGCTGTCAAAGCTCCAACGGTCGAAACCGTCAGAACCCTAACGGTTGGGTGACATGGCTGGCGCACTGGACTGTCCGGTGCGCCCATCGACAGCAACCCTCCCCAACGGCTGTTTTGGTGGTTGGGGCTATAAATACCCCCAAACACCACCATTCAAGGCATCCAAGTTTTCAGCAAAGTGCATTCAATACAAGAGCTCTAGACTTCACTCCAAGACACAAACAAGAGATCAAATCCTCTCCCAAGTCCAAAATCACTCCAAACTCTTAGTGACTAGTGAGAGAGAGATTTTCGTGTTCATTTGAGTTCTTGTCGCTTGGATCTCTTTTCTTCTTCCCCATTGTTGTTCTTTCAACACTTGTAATCAAAGCAAGAGACACCAATTGTGTGGTGGTCCTTGTGGGGTCTAAGTGACCCATTTGATTGAGGAGAAAAGCTCACTCGATCTAGGTGACCGTTTGAGAGAGGGAAAGGGTTGAAAGAGACCCGGTCTTTGTGACCACCTCAACGGGGAGTAGGTTTGCAAGAACCGAACCTCGGTAAAACAAATCACCGTGTCATCCACTCTACTTCTTTGGTTGATTTGTTTTTGCCCTCTCTTTCGGACTCGGTTTTATTTCTAACGCTAACCCCGGCTTGTAGTTGTGCTTAAAGTTTGTAAATTTCAGATTTGCCTATTCACCCCCATCTAGGCGACTTTCAATTGGTATCGGAGTCGATACTTCATTAGAGTCTAACCACTCGAAGTGATGTCGGGAGATCACGCCAAGAGGGAGATCGTGACCGGCGGCGACAAGTCCGCAAGCTCGGGAAGAACTCATTCGAGGGAGTCCGGCCACAAAAACAAGGAGGAATCCTCTTCCTCCATGAAGTCACAACGGAGAGGTGACAAGAAGAAGAAGATGAAGAAAGTGGTCTACTATGAGACTGACTCTTCGTCACCCTCCACCTCCGGCTCCGAATCGGCGTCCGTCACTTCTAAGCGCCATGAGAGTAAGAAGTATAGTAAGATGCCCCTACGCTATCCTCGCATTTCTAAACACACTCCTTTACTTTCCGTCCCATTAGGCAAACCATCGGTGTTTTACGGTGAAGATTATTGTATGTGGAGTGATAAAATGAGGCATCACCTAACCTCACTCCACAAAAGCATATGGGATATTGTTGAGTATGGAGCGCAGGTACCAAAGGTAGGGGACAAGAACTATGATTTGGACGAGGCCGACCAAATTCGGCACTTTAACTCCCAAACCACAACTATACTCCTCGCCTCCTTGTGTCGAGAGGAGTATAATAAGGTGCAAGGGTTAAAGACGGCCAAAGAAATTTGGGACGTCCTCAAGACAGCGCACGAAGAAGATGAAGTGACCAAAATCTCCATGCGGGAGACGATCGAGGGGGAGCTCGATCGATTCATCCTCAACCAAGGAGAGGAGCCACAAGCCATGTACAACTGGCTCAAGACCTTGGTGAACCAAGTGCGAAACCTCGGGAGCACCAAGTGGGATGACCATGAAATGGTCAAGGTTATTCTTAGATCACTTGTTTTTCGTAATCCCACTCAAGTTTAATTCATTCGCGGTGATCCTAGATACAAGTTAATGTCTCCCGAGGAAGTAATAGGAAAGTTTGTGAGCTTTGAATTGATGATCAAAGGCTCCAAACAAATCATCGAGCAAGGCGGCACCTCCACTCTCGAGGTGCAACCCGTCGCATTTAAGGCGACAGAAGATAAAAAGAAGGAATCTACACCAAGTAGAATTCCAATCGACGCCTTCAAGCTCAACAACGAGGAAATGGCGCTCATCATCAAGAGCTTCCGCCAAATCCTCAAGCAAAGGAGGGGGAAGGATTACAAACCCCGCTCCAAGAAGGTTTGTTACAAGTGTGGTAAGCCCGATCACTTTATAGATAAACGTCCTATGTCAAGTGATAGTGACAGGGGCGACGACAAGAAGGGAAAGAGGAAGGAAAATAAGAAGTACTACAAGAAAAAGGGCGGCGATGCCCACGTATGTCGGGAATGGGACTCCGACGAGAGATCCACCGACTCCTCCTCCGACGAGGATGCCGCCAACATAGCCATCACCAAAGGTCTCCTCTTCCCCAACGTCGGCCACAAGTGCATCATGGCAAAGGACGGCAAAAGGAAGAAGGTAAAATCTAGAGCCTCCACTAAATATACATCATCTAGTGATGAGGGTAGCTCTAGTGAAGATGAGGATGATTTACTTGCCCTTTTTGCCAACTTAAACATGCAACAAAAAGAAAAATTGAATGAATTGATAGGTGCCATTCATGAGAAGGATGAACTCTTGGATAGCCAGGAGGAATTCCTTATTGAGGAAAACAAAAAACATGTTAAAGTAAAAAAATACTTATGCTCCGGAAGTAGAGAAAAATGAAAACTTGTCTAGTGAGCTTAGCATTTGCCATAACACTATCTCTAACCTTAGAAATGAAAATGCCAAATTAATTGCTAAGGTTGAGAAATCAAATGTTTGTGATGATTCTCTTGTCAACCTTAAAAGTGATAATGCTAGTTTGATTGCTAAAATTGACAAGTTGAATAAATCAATTTCTAGCCTTAATTAAGATTGAGAATGATAAACTAATTTCTAAGGCTAAAGATTTAAATGTTTGCAATGTTTCTATTTCCAATCTTAGAAATGAAAATGCTATGTTACATGCTAAGATTGATGAATTAAATGCTTGCAAACCCTCTACATCTAGCGTTGATCATGTTACTATTTGTACTAGATGTAGAGACATTAATGTTGATGCTATCCATGGTCACATTGCTATGATTAAACAACAAAATAATCACATAGCTAAACTAGATGCTAAAATTGCTGAGCATGAATAAGAAAATGAAAAATTTAAATTTGCTCGTAGTATGCCTTATAATGGGAGACGCCCTGGCATTAAGGATGGCATTGGCTTCCAAGAGGGAGACAATGTCAAGCTTTAATGCCCCCAAGAAATTGTCTAATTTTGTTAATGGCAAGGCTCCCATGGCTCAGGATAATGAGGTTACATTTTATATCCTGCTGGTTATCCTGAGCACAAGATTAGGAGAAATCATGCTAAGAAGACTCATTATGTTTCCCATCATGCTTTTATGTATAAAAATGAGGCTTCAAGCTCTAGGCATTCTACCCATGTTAAAATGCCTAAAAAGAAATCTCCTGTTGCATCAAATGAACCTAATGTTTCATTTAAAACTTTTGATGCATCATATGTGCTTACTAACAAATCAGGCAAAGTAGTTGCCAAATATGTTGGGGGCAAACACAAGGGCTCCAAGATTTGTGTTTGGGTACCCAAGGTGCTTGTTTCTAATGTTAACGCCCTTCGTCCTCCGAAGCATTATTTCCCTAAGGTTATAATGATCTTCGGACGGAGGACATGAAAGGCATACCTTCATTGATTCTTCATACATAAATGTATGATTATTAACAACAAATGAAGCATGTAAAGAATAAGAAACAATGTGAACAACAACATTATCATACATATATTTCTTATCATATAAACGCAAATCAACATAAGGACAATATTGAATTACATTTGGTACCTTCGACTTGATAAACAGCAGAGGTATGAGCGTGACGCAAGAGCAAATACCAAGTCAGCGTGAACAGTACGAGAGCACTGTTCATCTATTTATAGGCACGGGACGCAGCCCATGTAAAATTACACCCATGCCCTTTACATTTGCTAATGACTCTATAGTGATCCATCGAGGTCTAAATAGCCTTTTCCCTTTTAAGTCGGTTCCCTTTTCTGCTGTCATACCGAAGCTCCCTTGCGCGTAGCTTCGGCGCTGTGTCAACCTTTGTATTCTTTGTGCTTCTCACACTGTGGTTCTAATCCGAGTCCGAAGGTACCTATTCATGTATTATACTCCAGAAACATTGTTAAATCATGTTTTTGAGGACCTTCTAAAGACGAAGGCCCCCAACAGTAGCCCCTCGCAATATTAATTTGTTAGAATAACGAATTAAAATTGCGATATGGACGAAGGCCTTAAGCCGAAGGTCCGAAAAAACACCTTCCCTTTGCTAGAATAGCAACAGTCGATGACAGACGAGGCCCTCCAATTTGGAACGCATTGGGCGTATAAATAGGAACTCACCTCGAGCACATTTGGTACGCTATCTGCTGTCTGCTTTGCTTGCTCAATTTTTTAGCTCTTGCCTACCAACGCTTGCTTGGTTTTGTAGACTTTCTAAGCTTCGGCTTTAAGGAAACATTTTCGCCATTTCCGAAGAAAAGATGTCTCAAGACAAAAAGGTTGTTGCTGAGACGAAGCTGAGCAAAGAGGAGAAACTCCTTGAGGAGAAGACTACTGGATTTGTTGAATCAATAGCAAAGACAAATACAGAAAAGATTACTAAGGAGATTCTAGAAGGCTTATCTGAAGATACTGATGATAGCGACAGTTATGATGCAGAAAGTGGAGGCGAAGACTCTGAAGATCGGCCCTGGCGACCAAGTCATGTAGTCTTCGGGAAATCGACTATCAAACAGAGTCATCTTGATAATATGAGAGGAAGGTATTTTCGAGATATGTCTATTGTGAGGGCTGACGCAAACAGGGCTATTCCTCCTCCTGAAGAAAACGAAGTTGTGATCTACCGAAGCTTCTTCAAAGCTAGGCTTCGGTTCCTATTGAGCAGATTTGTTGTTGAAGTTTTAAAGACATATTAGATTTTCCTTCACCAGATCACTCCTGAAGCAATTATTAGAATGGAGATCTTCATCTGGGTTGTGAGAAGTCAAGGTCTGGAGCCAAGTGCAAAATGTTTTTGCAGCATGCATGAACTTTCGTATGAGACGAAGCCCTGGTGTAAAGAATAGTATCATAACAATTTTGGTTGTTATGGCTTCGTTGCTCGTTCTGGCTCAAGCTACCTAGTGCCAACTTTTCGGAAGAGGTGGCCCGGGGCTTGGATGGAAGAGTGGTTTTATGTAAAAAATGATTTGAAGGCAAGAGAAGATATTAAAGAGATCATCATGCACCCCATCTGGTCCCGCTTCGGCCTCCGAAAACCGAAGGTAGAGATTGATGAGGCAGTCGAAGCATGCCAAAGGGCCTTCAGCACAGTTTGCGCTTTTATCGGGACAAGAGATTTAGTTCAAGAACATGTAGCCTACAGGATATGGCCATTGATAGACAGCTGGGAAATGCCAAATGAAACCATCACTAACCCTAGCGAAGGTGGTTTGGTTCGATTGAAATATACCTTCAGGTTTGGAGACCAATTTATCGAACCAGACAATGACTAGCTGAAATGTGTTGAAAATACTAGTGATGAACTACTTGGAGCATACTCCAAGTCTGAAGATAATGCACTATCTGCGGCCTTCGGGAGCTGAAAAAAGAAAAGACTAAATAGAGTTTTTGATGCTATTGGATTTGTGTACCCTGACTATCGCTACCCACCGCGGGGGCAGAAAAGAAAGGGTGCAACTTCTGGGAAGGCTGCTGCTTCGGTTGCTTCAAGCGAACCCGCACCGAAGTGGAAAAAGTTGAAGGTCCTTACTCACCGACCGTGCTACATTGAACCGGCCATAGTGCCTGAATTTGGCGGTGAGACTTCTTCAGCTATTGAAGCCAAAGGACCTGCTCTTACTCAGAGGATTGAAGAGCCGGCTACAATACCGAAGACTGACAAAATTGAAGAACCGAGAATCGAAGGGACAAAACATTAGAAGTTCTAAGCCCTTTGGCAGGAGTGGAGGTGCCGAAGACACAAAAAGGTCTAGCAGCAACCCCCAAGAGAAAAAGGACGGCTAGTGTACTAGATGTGCTGGAGACAATAAAAGCTTCAAGCTCTACTCTAGGGAAAATTGCCAAGGCTTCGAAAGCGCAGATTGAAACCAAGACAAAGCTGACCGAAGCCGAAGCTACAATAAGCCGGGCTGACACCGAAGCTGGGCCTTCAGAGCCCACCAAGGAGAAATCCTCAGAAATTGGAGAAAAGGCAGCAGAGGAAGAAGCTATAGAACAGATTTTGCCTGAAAAAGCTGCCGCTCCTACTCCCGAAGCGCCTTCCGAAGTCCTTGATTATATTATTCGACACGCTTCGAGAAAAAGATTATCTGAAGAAGAAATTTTTGAAGCTAAACACTACGCCCGAGAACTGAAGCACCCGAAAGGGGCCTTAGTGTTTAATGGTACAAATGAAGATGACTTCTTGTATTGCCTCCCAGACAACAAAGAATTATCTATCTGCCGGGAGATGGCCAGAAGTATGGGGTTCCCGAAGCTTGAAGCTGGCCTCTGCGCCATGACAAAGGACGATCTTGCGGATAGCCTTGCATATAACAGCCTGAAGGTACAAAAATTGTGTATTTGGAAGTTTATGAATTTTGAATTATTCTTTTGTTCTTATATTAACCCATTCATTCTTTTCATATAGGGTTTAATACTTAGCAACGCCTTAAGGGCGCAAAAGAATGCCGAAGACGAGAGTTGCACTATTGCCCTCAACAACCTTCGAACAGAGGTTATCAAGCTGAGGAACGAAGCTTTGGAAAAAGACAAAATTCTACTTACATTGGTGGACAACGTAAAGGGGAATGAAGCTAACTTCAAGGCTCAATCTGAAATCCAAAGGAATGAGATTGAAAACCTTCAAAAACAACTGGCCAAAGCCAAATTGAAATGCGCTATTGCCGAAGCTGACCGAGATGCCAGTGAGTACTGGAAAAATTATTTTGAAAAAAACAGTTGCAGAGCTTTGCTCATCAAAAGAAAGATGTTTTGAAAAATCTGTAGAATGCGTCAAAAAGATAAAAACTAGCTTCGCTAACGTGGGCGCGTACTCGAGCGAAGACAATTCATAAGAGGCAATCCTGAGGGCGTAATTGAGTGGATTAGCAGCGAAGCCGAAGCTTTTGAAGAAATTTTGAGCGACCGCGGGGACGTCTGTGCGTTCTCTGGTGTGAGGGGAATTGCAGCTATTTTGGAGAAAGCAGGGTGCGAACATGTTAAAACTTTGGCCCAGACCGAAGCTGCTTTCTCTATTGATGATATGAAGGACCCCTCGGCCGAAGCAAGCTTAATAGGCGGAAATTTTTTTACTGATATCTGGGAAAATGGTGGCCGAGGGATGGCCCATGAAATAATAAAAAAGAGCAAAAAAGACATTCATGACGCTCGAGAAGCAACAAAAGCAGCTGAAAAAGCTGCGGAACTTGAAATACATATAGGTATTACTTAATGGCTTTTAACTTTGTTGTTTATTTCTGTGATTTTGAACTAATTTATATCTTCTACTGCAGCTGAACTATCTCCTCCCCCAAAGCCATTCGACCCACTGACCGACCCAGAGACAAAGAAGGCAATAGAAATTATTAATATGGCCGAAGATATTGTGACGAAGTTGTCACCAAATTACTAACCGAAGCTGCAGAAAAAGTCCTGAAGGAAGAAGAATAGCTATTTGTAAAAACATTGCTAGAATATTAATGTAACATTTGCTGGAATATGCTTGTAAAATTCGGTGCTCATAGGTCTTGAATGTAATATATGAATGGTTTTGTAATTCATTTCTTTGCGATGCATGAAACTTTTATGTACATACCGTTTTTGAGCCTTCGGCGAAAAAACACCTTCCCTTCTTTTCATGCTTCGTAAAGAAGAGCTTTTATGCTTCGTAAATATCCTCCAAGCGTCGCAAAAATATTAATGCTTTGTCAACGATAGATTTTTTCCTCCACATCAGAGCTGATGAAGCTATATTTCTTCAAAACTTATTTTGTGCCTTAGCACAATTTCACTTTTTCGAAGCATTCTCCGAAGGTCAACATTGTACCCCCTTCTTATGCCATTGATGCAATATGATGTATGATGTTATGTTATGCGAAATGATGTGATGATGTTATGTTATGCAAAATGATGTTTATGCCGAAGACACACACTCACACCCCCATATTGGAATACACAATCTCTTTGCCGCTTATTTTTCGGCTTCACCGCTTATTTTTCGGTGTATCAGCGCTGACTTTTCGCTGTAAGTTCTACATTCCCTTAGGAACGTCTTTTGAACTTCTTCGCCTTCTATTTTGGCGGTATTCGCGTTGACTTTTCGCGCTTCGCCTTATATTTCGGCGGTATTTGGCTCTGCATTCCCTTTGGAATGACTTTTGAGCAGAAAACTTACACTGCGCTCCCTTAGGAACGACTTTTTGTATCTTCGGCAAACTTACGCTGCGTTCCTTAGAACGACTTTTTGTAGCTTCGGTGATGCTTGTAATGTGATTTTTAGCCCCGCGTTCCCTTAGGAACGACTTTTGTGCTTCAGCGACTTTTTGAACTTCGTGAGTCTGTGGAGAAGATATATTTCACTATGCCAAGAACGAAGCTATTACAAGAAATTGAAAATGACAAAAGAACTAGGTTTTCAATAATTGTTCCTTATTAAAAAAGAAAATGACAAAGAATGTAAAAACTGTTCCAGGGGTAGGATATCTCTTAATAGATATGCTTTGATTCTGGCACAGTACTGTTGACTGTGCGAGCTTTGGACTCCTCCCTGAAATCTCGCTGCTGATGATCTGTTGGCTCCCTTCTAGCTGCTGGCCTCATGAATATACAGGTTGTAGTGGTGGCGGAGGTGGGGGTTGTGGCCAAGATGCCTGTGGCTGACTAGCCGAAGCAAAAGACGCTGCAGGATGGTTACCCACATACTCTGGTATGTAGGGTGAGTGATACGAAGCAGTATGCATGACCTGCTTCGTCTGGTTCTGCTGAGCTGCGGCTTCTGCTATTTCCTTTTGTTTTTGAATGGTGACATGGCACATCCTTGTAGTATGACCCTTGTCCTCACCATAGAATAAGCAATAAATTTTTCTAGGCTGATCCCCAAACCTTCCTCTGAAGCCCCTGGCACCTCTGCCTCTTGGAGCTGGCAGCCGGAAAGAGCTTTGTTGGTGCCCCGAAGCTTGCGAGGAATATTGTGGCCTCTGTTGTTGAATTCCTCTGTCGTCACTCTGGGTGGAGTGGATTGACCTGACATGCCTTGGCTGGATTCTTCCTCCGAAGCCCCTGGTCATCTCAGAGAACATGTAGGCTTCCTCCCTTCTTTGTCGAAAGTCATTGTCAGCCCGGATGTCTTCGTCCATCTTTTGAAGCAGCTTCTCTAAAGTCTATGGAGGCTTTCTAGCAAAATAATGGGCAGTAGGTCCTGGACGAAGCCCCTTGATCATGGCCTCAATGACAATTTCATTGGGCACTGTAGGCGCTTGTGCTCTCAAACGCAAGAACCTTCGGACGTATGCCTGGAGATACTCCTCATGATCTTGCGTGCATTGAAACAGAGCCTGAGCTGTGACTGGCTTCGCTTGAAAGCCCTGGAAACTTGTCACCAACATATCCTTGAGCTTCTGCCATGAAGTAATAGTTCGTGGCCGAAGAGAAGAATACCATGTTTGGGCCACATTCTTAACTACCATGACGAAGGACTTGGCCATGACAGCTGCATTGCCTCCGTATGAAGATATAGTTGCTTCATAACTCATCAGAAACTGCTTCGGGTCTGAATGTCCATCATACATGGGGAGCTGAGGTGGCTTGTATGATGGAGGCCATGGGATAGCCTGCAGTTCTGCTGCCAAGGGAGAAGCATCGTCAAAGGTAAAGGTATCATGATTAAAATCATCATACCATCCATCCTCGTTGAAGAAGCCTTCTTGGTGAAGCTCCCTATGTTGGGGCCTTCGTTCTTGTTCGTCTTGAGCAAGATGGCATACTTCTTCCGTGGCTTCGTCAATCTACCTTTGAAGATCAGCTAATCGAGCCATCTTCTCCTTCTTCCTTTGTACTTGTTGATGAAGCATCTCCATGTTTCTGATTTCTTGGTCCAACTCCTCCTCCTGGAGTGTTGGACTGGTGGCCTTCCTCTTCTGGCTTCGGGCCTCTCAAAGAGAAAGGGTCTCCTGGTTTGGGTCCAATGGCTGCAGAGCAGCAGCCCCTGTCGCTGAAGTTTTCTTCGGTGGCATGACGAAGGTCAGTGCTTGCCGAAGGTGGTCGAAAAGGATTCACCGGAGGTGGGCGCCAATGTTGGGGACTTGTTCTCAAATGCTATGAATCAAGAACAAGGCAACATAAAATATTAAATGTTAACGCCCTTCATCCTCCAAAGCATTACTTCCCTAAGGTTATAATGATCTTCGGATGGAGGACATGAAAGGCATACCTTCATTGATTCTTCATACATAAATGTATGATTATTAACAACAAATGAAGCATGTAAAGCATAAGAAACAATGTGAACAACAACATTATCATACATATATTTCTTATCATATAAACGCAAATAACATAAGGACAATATTGAATTACATTTGGTACCTTCGACTTGATAAACAGCAGAGGTACGAGCGTGACGCAAGAGCAAATACCAAGTCAGCGTGAACAGTACGGGAGCACTATTCATCTATTTATAGGCACGGGACGCGGCCCATGTAAAATTACACCCATGCCCTTTACATTTGCTAATGACTATAGTGATCCATCGAGGTCTAAATAGCCTTTTCCCTTTTAAGTCGGTTCCCTTTTCTGCTGTCATGTCGAAGCTTTGTATTCTTTGTGCTTCTCACACTGTGGTTCTGATCCGAGTCCGAAGGTACCTGTTCATGTATTATACTCTAGAAACATTGTTAAATCATGTTTTTGAGGACCTTCGGAAGACGAAGGCCCCCAACACCGGTCGATGATAGGATCTTTACTCTATTTATGTGCATCTCGACCGGATATTATGCTTTCCGTATGCATGTGTGCAAGATTCCAAGCTGATCCTAAGGAAGTTCACCATAGGGCCATAAAAAGAATCTTGAGATATTTAGTTCATACACCTAAGTTTGGTCTTTGGTACCCCAAGGGATCCACTTTTGATTTAATAGGATACTCAGATGCTGATTGGGCAGGGTGTAAAATTGATAAGAAGAGCAGATCAGGGACTTGTCAGTTCTTGGGAAGATCCCTGGTGTCTTGGGCTTCAAAGAAACAAAACTCAGTAGCTCTTTCTACTGCCGAAGCCGAGTATATTGCCGCAGGCTATTGTTGCGCGCAATTTCTTTGGATGAGGCAAACTCTTAGGGACTATGGCTACAAATTTAGCAAAGTCCCTCTCCTATGTGATAATGAGAGTGCAATCCGCATGGCGGATAATCCCGTTGAACACAGCCGCACTAAGCACATAGCCATTCGGTATCACTTTTTGAGGGATCACCAATAAAGGGGGGATATCGAGATTGCTTATGTTAGCACCAAAGAACAACTAGTCGATATCTTTACCAAACCATTAGATGAGAAAACCTTTACCAAACTTAGGAATGAGCTAAACATTCTTGATTCTCGAAACTTTGATTGATACTTTGCACACATAGCTCATTTATGTACCTTTGATCATATCTCTTTTATGTCTACGACTCATGTGTTTTCAAGTGTATTCCTATGCTAAGTCGTAGATTGAAAGGGAAATGGAGTCTTCGGCGAAGACAAGGCTTCCACTCCACTCTATCGGTATTATTTACCCTTCGACGTCACTCTGCACTGCTCTCCACTTTGGTATAATCTTCACCCATATTTACTTGTACCATTGGGGAGAAAGTAAAAAGGGCTCTATAGAGTAAAGACTCCGTTTTTGGTGATTAATGCCAAAGGGGGAGAGAGTATTAGCCCAAAGCAAAAGGACCGCACCACCACCAATTTCAAAGTTTACAATGAAGTTTTTCAATTGGTATCTTATGATGAAATATTTAAAAGAGGATTTTTCAATTAGTTAGCATTTTTCAAATTGGTATTAAAAAGTCAATCTTCTTTCAATTGGTAAAACCCTCTTGAGCACTAAGAGGAGAATTTCATTCAGGGGGAGTTTTGTTGAAGTCAAAGGAAAAGCTTTTGAAACAGGGGGAGAAATTTTTCAAATCTTAAAAAATGCTTCTTGCAATCTTATTCTTATACCTTTGACTATTTGCAAAAGGACTTTGAAAAGATTTTCCAAAAGAATTTGCAAAAACAAAACAAGTGGTGCAAGCGTGGTCCAAAATGTTAAAAAGAAAGAAAGCAATCCATGCATATCTAATGAAAGTATAAATTGGTTTAATTCCAAGCAACCTTTGCACTTCCCTTATGCAAACTAGTTCAATTCTGCACTTATATATTTGCTTTGGTTTGTGTTGGCATCAATCACCAAAAAGGGGGAGATTGAAAGGGAAATAGGGTCAAACCTTTTCCTAAATGATTTTGGTGGTTGAAATGCCCAACACAAATAATTGGACAAACTAGTTTGCTCTAGATTACATGTTCTACAGGCGCCAAAGGTTCAGCACAAACCAATAAAAAGATAAAAGTTAGGGTTCAAAAGAAAGAAGCAAAAGAAACCAAAGAGAACCCTGGTCTAGCGCACCGGACTGTCCGGTGTGCCACCGGACAGTGTCCGGTGCACCAGGGTGGATCGACTTCAAACTCTTTACCTTCGGTTTTCTGAGGCCGCG
The DNA here is from genome assembly GCF_902167145.1 of Zea mays. Lineage (NCBI taxonomy): Eukaryota > Viridiplantae > Streptophyta > Magnoliopsida > Poales > Poaceae > Zea > Zea mays. Next base: position 27,410,634 of record NC_050098.1, on the reverse strand, counting down.
CTCCGCTATAATTCATCGGACTGTCCGGTGGGTCACCGGACTGTCCGGTGTGCCAGCGGAGCAACGGCTAAGAAGCACAACGGTCGACTCCAACGGTCACCTGCAATGTGAACAGTGCGTGGATAGTTCGTGCAGAGTCAGAGCAGCGCTAGAAGGTGCACCGGACAGTGAACAGTGACTGTCCAGTGCGACACCGGACTGTCCGGTGGCCCAGGCTGTCAAAGCTCCAATGGTCGAAACCGTCAGAACCCTAATGGTTGGGTGACGTGGTTGATGCACCGGACAGTCCGGTGCGCCCATCGACAGTAGCCCTCCCCAACGACTGTTTTGGTGGTTGGGGCTATAAATACACCCAATCACCACCATTCAAGGCATCCAAGTTTTCAGCATAGTGCATTAAATACAAGAGCTCTAGACTTCACTCCAAGACACAAACAAGAGATCAAATCCTCTCCCAAGTCCAAAATCACTCCAAACTTTTAGTGACTAGTGAGAGAGAGATTTTCATGTTCATTTGAGTTCTTGTCGCTTGGATCGCTTTTCTTCTTCTCCATTCTTGTTCTTTCAACACTTGTAATGAAAGCAAGAGACACCAATTGTGTGGTGGTCCATGTGGGGTCTAAGTGACCCATTTGATTGAGGAGAAAAGCTCACTCGGTCTAGGTGACCGTTTGAGAGAGGGAAAGGGTTGAAAGAGACCCGGTCTTTGTGACCACCTCAACGGGGAGTAGGTTTGCAAGAACCGAACCTCGGTAAAACAAATCACCGTGTCATCCACTCTACTTCTTTGGTTGATTTGTTTTTGCCCTCTCTTTCGGACTCAGTTTTATTTCTAACGCTAACCCCGGCTTGTAGTTGTGCTTAAAGTTTGTAAAATTCAGATTTGCCTATTCACCCCCCTCTAGGTGACTTTCAATTACATCATTCATTGCATTCATACACATTCATGTAGACATCCGTAGGATCATCATCATCATAACATAAAGTACAAACAGATACTTCGGCTTTGATGACAATGCTTCGATGAGCATAAAGAAGCAAAGATACGTTTCATTGTGTACGAAAAGAAGGAAAGGTGTTTTTCTCCTTCGGCTCAAAAGATACAAGTTTCATCCACATCAAAGCAATTCACACACGGTTGGAAAGGTAAAAATATATTACAAGGTATGGACAAATTTACAGAGTAATGTTTGATTCCTAAATTACAATATCTTTTACAAAGATACTTCAAATATTTCTAAGCCTTGTTCAGCAGCTTCAGTAATCTTCGAGAAGAGCTTCGGATTACTGACCTTCGGCATCGTCATCCTATACACGGCAACACAATATAAGGTAAAAAGTACTTACAAGAGAGCAAGCAACAGGTATAAGTATCATACCGGCTTAAGATGACTTTGTGCCTCGTCACCAGCTAAGTTCCACCCACCCTTCGTCCAAATTTGTGTTATAAATCTATTCCCAATACTTCAGGCTAGGTTGGGGATATCAACTAGGTCCGCTGGAGATAGACTGAAGTTCAGTCTGTTTACTATCTTTCCGTGCATGCAACTAGCCTTCATAAAAGCTATAGCTGTGCCGCGAGAAGCCAGCATGGCACAGAAGTCACCATGCCCAGCTATTACTTCATCAAGTGCCTCAACTTCGCTTTCAATATGCTCGAAGGTGCTTGGCAAGTCTTCAATCGAAGGTTCAAATTTTTTAGAGCTGGCTCCCACTGAGTTGAAGACTTGTCTTAGCCATTGCACGCAATGGTTGCCGAAGTTCAAGCAAATATTCTGAAGTTCTTTTAAGGATTTTTGTAGATTTGAGCTTTTCTCGGTTTCGGCTTCAAGCCTTGCATCAAAATTCTTCCTTTCTTGTTTGAAGCTTTCTGATTTACGGAGGAGTTCATCATTTAATCTAGCAACTTCGGTTTGGGATTCTACCAATGAACCCTCCATTGTCTGAAGAAGGAAGTCCTTTTTCTCCAGAGAAGCTTCATGATCTTTGATTTTCTTTTCTAGGCCCTCGATTATAATCTCATTCTTTTTATCCTCAAGATCTTGCTGCATCCTCAGTGCTTTGCTTAGTAGCATACTCTGTACAAAATAACCTTCATCAGAAATCTTTGCTTCATCACAAAAGACTAAAAAGCTGAGGAAAAAGCTTTACCTTAAAATTGGAATAGAATAAGCTGCCAATGATAAGCTGTCGCCGGTAACTGCTAATGTCAGCTTCAAGCTTTAGAAAACCAACACTCTTCGACAGAGTGCTGATAATCTTCGCCCCAGTGCTGTCTCGAATGCATCCTAAGGCTTCTTCATTGATTCCACCAAAGAGCATGGATCCTGGTTGGTAGCCACAGGATATAGCATACTCCTGCAGCTCCTTCTTCTTAGCCTTGGAAAATTCTTGACCAACTAGATTCTGAAGGCTGAAGCTTTTTTCTTCCGAAGTATCTTCGACAATTCCCTTCCCTTTCTCAGGCACTGCGGCCATGACTTCTTCTGTAGCCGCAGCAGTCTCCTCTGTGGCCATATCCAAGAGCACTTTATCAATAGCAGATAACGTACTCTCCAGATTGGTAGCTTCGGCGGCCACAACTTCGGCAGAAGTATCTGCTTCGGCAGCTGGTGTCATCTTTGATGCTGAGGCCGGCGGTGGCATTTCCTCAATAGCTTGCATAACAGTAATAATTCTTCGCTTTTTAGACCCAACCGCCTTTTTCGTTGCCGAAGGCTCGTCCTTCTTCTATAAAATCTTCGTCAGATGCGGTCCCAGAGGACTTAGCAGCTTGATAGGTAAGGATTCAATCATTACCTTTAAAATTTCTTCTACTTCGGTAGCAGAAGGCATTGAAGGAGTTTCCTCTTCCATCTCAGCCACCTTCGGCTCTGGAGTCGCAACTCTTCTCTTCTTCGAAGTCACCACTTTCGGCTCGGGACTGGATTTTATCTTCTTCAGAGTTTTTTCGTCTTCTTTCACCATTCTAGCAGCCTGCGTACTCAGAACGCTGACAACCCTTTTTCTCTTTGTCCCTTCGGCACCCTTGCTGAGTCGCTCATAATCAGGGTATTCAAAATTTAAAGCATCCATTACTCGGTTCAACCTTCGTTTTGGTCGGGTGCCGAAGGCTGCAGTCATTAATAGATCTTCTTTTTTGGTGTAGTTTCCCAAAATTTCATTACACATTGTCTCAATCATTTCTAGCCACTCTTGGCAGGGCTCCTTGAACTGCTTCTCAAACTTAAAGCGATAAGGCAATCGCACAAGCTCAAGTGTCTTCTTCGTTCCCTTTAGCTTCGGCATGCTAAATTCACTTAACATTGGAGACGTCCTGTTAGCCAAGTATTCTTGAACTAGATCTCTAGTACTAATTTGTTCAGCCACCACCCTGAATTCTAATACAGACAGTTGGCATGCTGACCCTGGCTTCATGTTGCACAAAGGCATGGTCATTCCGAAGCTTAAGGACAGCGGGCTCATCACCATCGTCATCAGTTTCCCTCTTTTCTTCTCATCGGCCTTAATATAAAACCACTCACTCTTCTAGCCGGTTGGCCACTTGGTGCAATAGCTGAGGACCGGAGCCTTCGTATCCTTGCGATACACGAAGTTATAACAACCAAAATTTTCATGTAGCCCGTCTTCTCTGGCCTTTGTTTGGTAATGCAACTCATGAACTCAGCAAAAAGCTTTAGCATTTGGGTCCATCCCTTTGCTTCGAAGGGCCCAGATTAAGATGCTGAGCCTAACGATAGCGTTAGGGGTCAGCTGATGAAGATAAATTTCAAAATTATCCAAAACTTCTCCTATCATCTCGTTCAGAGGAAACCATAATCCTGCTCTGAAAAAGCTTTTGAAAACCACTACTTCATCATCCTTCGGCGTTGGAGTGGTTTCTTCTCCGGCAAAATGAATAAGCTTCTTTTCAGCTTCTCCGAAGTAGCCCAGTTTCATCATCATGGGCACGTCGGCTTCAGATACAGTAGATTTCTCAAAATCAAGGTGACTGGGTTTTGATGGGATCAAAATGCTATAATCCTCCTCTTCTTCATCAGCATTTTCTTCCTCAATATCAGCTTGTTCAGCTTCGGTAGCAGGTGCACCTTCGTCAATGGCTCCCTCTGTTACAACTAACCCCGATTGTCTCATGATTTCAGAAATCGGAGCTGTTTCGGTGGCCTCAGTCTCCTCTCCTTCACGAGTCACCCTCGCAGTCGAGCGTACTCTGGCCATCTGATGGATCTTTTGTGGTTTTTATGAAGCTGATGTTTTTACAGTTTTGACGAAGCTCTCTCTTTTGATGAAGCTAATTCAAAATGATGGTTCACTCGAGAATGCAGTGAAAACGCTTCGGCTATGGTTAAATTTTTCAACAGCACAACAGTGTAATGACAATGAATGCTGTGGTAACTACACACCTACCCGTCTGTTTATATAGTGCTGCAGGTGGGAAGGTGAATCGCCAAGTCGCCCGCACCCGTTGAACAGTCGCCCGCACCCGCTGAACGGTGGACCACTCGGCGCTTGGGAAGTGAATCACCAGATTGTTCGTACTCGTTGCGTGGTGGGCCACCTCGCGCTCGAAATATTTCAATCGTTTCTCGGCAACAAGCTCAGGGAAGGTGTTTTTCGGACCTTCGGCATTCCGAAGCCTTGGAGATTTTTCACGGATCAAGCTCGTTACGAAAAATGATCTAGCACCGTGAAGGGGCTACTGTTGGGGGCCTGCTTCATCGCCGAAGGTCCTCTAAGCAGAAACACCTTCGAAAGATCAGCATATAAGCAAACACAGCGCGAAGGTACACGCTGAAGCTACGATCCAGGGAGCTTCGACATAGTGACATGCCTTGAGACGAAGGGATGCACTGACTTAAAGAGGAAAAGACCGATCAGTCCATGATAATTTGTGTCATGACTTGAACTAGTCATCAAGGGCATAAATGTAATTTTGATCGGGCTGCGTCCCATGCCTATAAATAGGTGAACAGTACCCCCGTACTGTTCACGCTGACTTGTATTCACTTGCACGTCACACTGGGATTTTTGCCTTCTGTCAAGTCGAAGGTATAAATGTAATTCAATATTGTTTATAATCATTCGTGATGTTATAATAAGGATGTTATATGATTATTTATGATATTTCTCATGTTTCATACACTTCTACATCCATTATTATATACTGTGATTATGAAGGTATGTCCTTCATAACCTTCGTCTGAAGATCATTAAATCCTAAGGGAGATAATGCTTCGAAGGATGAAGGTCTTTAACCATTAACATTTGTGTTGCCTTGTTCTTGATTCATAGCATTTGAGAACAAGTCCCCAACACACCTTTTGATGCATTATGTGAAGCGGCACTTGTTGTCTGACGTCAGCCCAAAAGGAAGGGCGGGAGTTAAATGCGACGAGACGCGTCGGCCTCCAGGCCAACCGTTGTAGCACGCTGTTGGGGGCCTTCGGTTTCCGAAGGTCCTCAAAAACATGATTTAACAGTGTTTCTAGAGTATAATGTGTGAACAGGTATCTTCGGACTTGTATCAGAGAGGGAGAAGCTCAAAAGATACGAAGGTTGACACAGCGCCGAAGCTGTGAAGCAGGAAAGCTTCGGCATGTTCGCAGAAAAGGGAACCGACTTGAAGATGAAAAGGCCATTTAGACCTCGATAGATTACTATAGAATTACCACCAAATGTAAAGGGCATGTATGTAATTTTGTATGGGTTGTACCCCGTGCCTATAAATAGGTGAACAGTACCCCCGTACTGTTCACGCGGATTTGGTGTTCACTTTTGCGTCACGCTTGTACTTTCATTTCCTTCAAATTGGAGGTACATCTGTAATTCAATGTTATTTTTATTTATATATAATAATGATATATGATGATCTACGTAATTCTTTATGTTTCTTGTAATTCATTCTTCGTCAATATGTAATGCATTTATAAAGGTTCGCCCTTTGTGACCTTCGTCCGAAAATCATTATATCCCAAGGGAAATAATGCTTCGTAGGACGAAGGACTTAACCGATTAACATTTTCTATGTTGCCTTGTTCTTGAAGCATTTGAGAACAAGTCCCCAACATTGGCGCCCACCTCCGGTGAACTCACTTCCACTCTTTGAAGTTTTTTATCTTCGGCGATCATAAACCTTCGTTATGGCGCCGAAGAAAGCTTCAGCACCTGGGACTGCAGCTCTACAACCGCTGGACCACAATCAGGAGACAGTCTCTCTTCGGGAGGCCCGAAGCCAGAAAAGGAAGGCTGTTAGCCCGTCACCACCAGAGGACGAGTTAGATCAAGAAATCAGAGATATGGAGATGCTTCATCAACAAGTGCAGAAGAAGAAAGAAAAGATGGCCAGGCTAGCTGAACTACAGAGGCAGATAGACGAAGCCTCTGAAGAAGTTCGTCACCTTGCTCAGGATGAGCAACACCGAAGGCCTCAGCACCAAGACCTTCATCAGGAGGGTTTTCCCAACGGAGATGACTGGTATGACAATTTACATCATGGGAATTTTGTTTTTGACGATGCTTCTCCCCTGTCCGCTGAGCTACAGGCTACACCTTGGCCTCCGTCCTACAAGCCTCCTCAGCTTCCCGTATTCGATGGCCACTCAGACCCGAAGCAGTTTTTGATGAGCTACGAGGCAACAGTATCTTCCTATGGTGGCAATGCTGCGGTCATGGCCAAATCTTTTGTTATGGCTGTCAGAAGTGTTGCTCAAACCTGGTATTCCTCCCTTCGACCAGGAACGATCACTTCATGGCAGAAGCTGAAGGACCTCTTGTTAACTAGCTTCCAAGGGTTTCAGACGAAGCCGGTTACTGCTCAGGCTCTGTTCCAGTGCACCCAGGATCACGAAGAATACCTTCAGGCGTATGTCCGAAGGTTCTTGCGTTTGAGAGCACAGGCACCAACGGTGCCCAATGAAATTGTCATTGAGGCCATGATCAAGGGGCTTCGGCCAGGACCGTCAGCTCAGTACTTCGCCAGGAAGCCCCCTCAAACTTTGGAGAAGCTTCTCCAGAAGATGGATGAGTACATTCGGGCCGATAACGATTTTCGCCAAAGAAGGGAGGAGGCCTTCAGGTTTTCTGAAATGACCAGGGGCTTCGGTGGGAGGTTTTACCCGAGGCATGTTAGATCAATTCATAACTCTACACAAAGTGATGATAAGGGGAGCCAACAGCAAAGGCCACAATATTCCTCACAGGCTTCGGGGCAACAGCAAGCTCCCTTCCGACCACCAGCTCCAAGAGGCAGAGGTGCCAGGGGCTTCGGAGGAAGATTTGGCGATCAACAGAGAAGAATCTTTTGCTTATTCTGTGGTGAGAACAAGGGCCATACTACCAGGATGTGTCATGTTACCATCCAGAAGCAAAAGGAAATAGCCGAAGCCACAGCACAACAAGCTCAGCCGAAGCAGGTCATGCATACAGCTTCGTATCACTCGCCTTACATCCCAGAGTATGTAGGCAACCACCCTGCAGTTTCTGTTGCTTCGGCGAGTCAATCTCAAGCTTCTTGGCAACAACCTCCGCCTCCACCTCCGTTACAGCAAGGACAGCAGCCAGAAGGGAGCCAGTATGCTCCACACCAAAGGGACTTCCGAGAGCAGTCCGAAGCTCGTACAGTCAACAGCACCGTGCCAGAGTCAAAGCACATCTATTGACAAATATCCTACCCTAATAGCAATCTTTTCTATCCAGTTTTGTTTTCTGTAATAAAGGATATTGTTTAGGTTTCATATAAATACTTTCGTTGATTCCCATAAGGAAAATATATTTTTCTCAGGCTTAAATTGTTAAAGTTTAAAGACTTGTGATAATCAAGAGGACCTTCGGACTACCGAAAATTATTCGAAACAGCAAAAAGTCGTTCTAAGGAACGCAGAGTAAGTTGCCGAAGTCACAAAAAAGTCGTTCCAAAGGGAACGCAGTGTAAGTTTTTTGCTCCAAAGTCGTTCCTAAGGGAATGCAGAGCTTACAGCGAAAAGTCAACGCTGATTCCGCCAAAAGTAAAGGCGAAGAAGCTCCAAAGACGTTCCTAAGGGAATGCAGAGCTTACAGCGAAAAGTCAACGCTGATTCCGCCAAAAGTAAAGGCGAAGAAGCTCCAAAGACGTTCCTAAGGGAATGCAGAGCTTACAGCGAAAAGTCAACGCTGATTCCGCTGAAGTAAAAGGCGAAGAAGCTCCTAAGGGAGGCTTATAATGAAAAATTTTGTATGTTTTGTCACAGGAACGCGTGTATCTTCGGAATAAACAACATTTTACTCAGCATAACATCATCGCATCATTTCGCATAACATAAGCATCATACATCATATTGCATAAAGCACAAGAAGGGGATGTGACATCGATCTTCGGAAGAATGTTTTGAAAAGGGCAAACCATGCTAAGTAGCTTCACATTGTCAAGAAGCCTGGATATTATTCATCAGAACACTGGATATTGTTGTGACAAACAAAAATCCTTCTTCACGAAGCATGAAAAGAAGGGAAGGTGTTTTTTCGTCAAAGACTCAAAAAGCGGTACGTGTAAAGTTTCATGCATCGTAAAGAATTAAGCAATAAAAAGGGTATATTACATTCAGGATTACAAAATGTTACAATTCAGAAGTTTACTTTACAATAGTGTTCAATTTTCTTTTAGAACAACTTCTGCAGCCTCATTCAGGAGTCGATTGACGACTTTGTCCATGATTGCTTCGGCCATCTTTTTAATTTCATCGTCTCCTTTCGGCTGAGGGCCTGGAGACGCTTCAGCAGGATCTGAAGGACAGGACACGGCTATGCTGCTATTACAAACGGAAAACGAAGCTTAAAACCAAAAATTACAACACAATACAAACTATTAGTTAATACCTAATTGACCTTCGGGCTCTGTGCTCTTTTCAGCAGCCTTAGACACTTCTCTAACATCGTGAATGCCCTTTTCACTTCTTTGAATAATATCTCCTGCCATTTCTCGGCCACCATTATCCCAGATATCAGTAAAAAACTTTCCACCAATTATGCTTGCTTCGGCCGAAGGGTCTTTTGCGTCTTCAAAGGACAAAGCAGTTTCGGATTGTGCTAAGATTTTTACGTGTTCACAGCCCTTCTTCTCTAGAATGGTGGCAATTCCTCTGGCCCCAGAGAAAGCACATACATCCCCACGGCTATTTAAAATTTCTTCGAAGGCTTCAGCTTCGTGGTCGATCCATTCAATAGGACCTTCGGGATTGCCTCTTATAAAGTTTTCTTCACTAGAGAAGGCGCCGACCCTGGCGAAGCTAGCCTTCAACTTCTTAACACATTCTATAGATTTATTATAGCACCTCTTTTTGGATGAACGAAGCTCTTCAACAGTTGCTTCCAAGTGATCCGCCCATTGGTCGCTGAGCTCTCGCCTTGTTTCTTCAAGTATACGTTCTTCCCTGGCTCTGGCCAGTTGTTTCCGAAGATCTTCTATTTCGCGTTTCTGAGCTTCAGCCTGACTCTTGAACGCAGCTTCGTCTTCCTTTATTTTATTTACCAATGAGTGTAATATTTTATCTTTTTCGAGGCCTTCGTTCCTCAGTTCAATTACTTCGGAACGAAGGTTGCTCAGGGCTATAGTACACCCTTCGTCTTCAGCATCTTTTTGTGCCCTGAGGGCATTACTAAGTATCAGGCCCTGCAAAGAAAAGTATGTGTGTTTCAATAAAACAAGCAAAAGGTTTTTTTTGGTATCAACAAAGAATACAAGGATCCCATTTGTCGCACCTTTAAGCTATTGTAGGCCAGGCTGTCGGCCAAATCGTTCTTCGACAGCACCGAGAGCCCGTCTTCTAAGGTTGGGAATCCGAAGCTCTTGCTCATCTCCCGGCAAACAGAAATTTCCTTGTTGTCAGGGAGACAATACAAAAAGTCTTCTTCTCCACTACCATTGAATATTAACGCCCCCTTTGGATACTTCAGCTTTTGGGCGTAATGCTGGGCCTCTTGCTCCTCTTTTTCTGAAAGTTTTTTCCCCGAAGCATGACGAACAATATAATCACGAACTCTGATGGATGCTTCGGGGGCAATGACTCCGATCTCTTCAACAAAAGTTGGCTTTGTTATTTTTTCCTCAGTTTCCAAGGATTCTATCTTCGCGGGCTCTGATGACCCAGCTTCGGCTTCAGTCCCTTGCACTGGAGTTTTGTAATCAGAAATTTCAGTTGTCGTTTCAGGAATGGCAGCAGCCTTCTTCGGAGGTGTGCTTGAAGTTTTAATTGTTTCTAGTACATCTAGCACATTGGCCATTCTTCTTCTTCTTGGAGTCACTGCTGGCACTTTTTGATTTTTTATTGTCTCAACATTTGCTGCAGGACTCACAATTTCTGGTACTTTTTCTTCAGTTGGTTTTTTCACCGCTTCGGCCATTTCTTTTGTTTCTGGCAGCGACACCTTCGGTTCTTCTAGTTCTATCTTTTTCGCCGTTTCGGTCATCCCTGCAGCTGCAGGTGGCGTGACTGGTCTGGTTGGCTTTTTAGCCTCGGTAGCCGAAGAAGATTTTTCGGTAAACTCCGGCACCGAAGCTGGTTCGATATAGCGCGCCGGTGAGTGAGGACTTTTATTTTCTTTCTTTCAGGCTCTGGCTCGCTAGGAGCAGTTGCAGCTTCTTCTTTTGCAGAGGTTCTGTTCTTTCTTTTCTGCCTTCGGACGGGGTAGCAATAGTCAGGGTAAACAAACCCAATTGCATCAAATACCCGATTCAGCCTTTTCTTTTTTCGGCCTCCGAAGGCTGCTGACATCGCAGTATCTTCGGCCTTTGAATAAGCACCAAGCAATTCGTCACTTAAATTTTCAATACTCTTTAGCCAGTCATCATCTGGCTCAGTAAATTTATCTCCAAACTTGAAGGTGTACTTCAGTCTCACAAGCCCACCTTCGTCGGCCTCTTTTATGGTTTCTTGAGGCATTTCCCATTTCTCCGCAAGAGGCCAAACCCGGAAGGCAATATGCTCTTGTACTAAATCTCTTGATCCAATAAAAGAGCAGATGACGCCGAAGGCCCTCTGGCATTCTTCGGCAGCTTCATTCATTTCCACCTTCGGCCTCCGAAGGCCGAAGCTTTGCCAAATAGGACGCATAATTATACCTTTGATATCTTCTCGTGCTGATAGGTCATTCTTCACATAAAACCATTCTGTCATCCAATCCTCGGGCCATCTCTTCCGAAAGGTTGGTACGGGACAGCTTGCCCCGGACCGAGAGACGAAACTGTAGCAGCCAAAGTTATTATGGTACTGTTCTTTGCCCCAAGGCTTTGTTTCGTATAATAATTCGTGTATATTACAGAAGCTTCTTGCATCAGGCTTCAGACCTTGGCTTCTCGCGGCCCACACGAAGATATTTAGCCTTATAATTGCCTCGGGAGTAAGTTGATGAAGATAGACTTCGAAGATTTTCAACACCTCCACGACGAAGCTACTCAAGGGAAATCGTAGCCCAGCTTTCAGAAAGCTTCGGTATACTACGACTTCATTTTCTTCAGGGTGTGGACAAGTCTTCTCTCCTTCATCGGCCCTCACAATGGACAAATCCCGAAAATACCTTCCTCTCATGTTGACAAGATGATTCTCTTTGATAGTTGATTTACCATAAACTGAATGGCTTGGTCGCCAGGGACGATCTTCGGAGTCTTCGCTACCGCTGTCCACATCATAACTGTCACTGTCACCAGTATCCTCAGACAAGCCTTCCAGAATTTCCTTGGTAATTTTTTCTGTGTTTGTCTTCGACATCGCTATAAGAAACCCCAAGTTTTTCTCCTCATCAAGAGTCAGCTTCGTCTCACCAGCAGTTTTCTTTTTCTCTTCATCAAGAGACATCTTCATCTCAGCAACAGCTTTCTTGTCTCCAGACATCTTCGGAAATACTAAAAAAATGTTTTCAAAGCCGAAGCTTTAAAACTAAAGACTCAGGGAATTTTAGCGCGAAAAGCTAAAAATCAAGCGAGCGAGAGCAAGTGACAAGAGAGCGTACCAAATGAGCTCGCGGTATGCTCTTATTTATACGCTCGGTGCGGTAAAAATGGAAAGACCCCGCCTGTCAGTGAATGTTGCTATTCTAGCAAAGGGAAGGTGTTTTTTCGGACCTTCGGCTTAAAGCCTTCGTCCATGTCGCAATCTAAATTTATTATTTTAACAAATTAATATTGCGAGGGGCTACTGTTGGGGGCCTTCGGTTTCCGAAGGTCCTCAAAAACATGATTTAACAGTGTTTCTAGAGTATAATGTGTGAACAGGTATCTTCGGACTTGTATCAGAGAGGGAGAAGCTCAAAAGATACGAAGGTTGACACAGCGCCGAAGCTGTGAAACAGGAAAGCTTCGGCATGTTCGCAGAAAAGGGAACCGACTTGAAGATGAAAAGGCCATTTAGACCTCGATAGATTACTATAGAATTACCACCAAATGTAAAGGGCATGTATGTAATTTTGTATGGGTTGTACCCCGTGCCTATAAATAGGTGAACAGTACCCCCGTACTGTTCACGCGGATTTGGTGTTCACTTTTGCGTCACGCTTGTACTTTCATTTCCTTCAAATTGGAGGTACATCTGTAATTCAATGTTATTTTTATTTATATATAATAATGATATATGATGATCTACGTAATTCTTTATGTTTCTTGTAATTCATTCTTCGTCAATATGTAATGCATTTATAAAGGTTCGCCCTTTGTGACCTTCGTCCGAAAATCATTATATCCCAAGGGAAATAATGCTTCGTAGGACGAAGGACTTAACCGATTAACATTTTCTATGTTGCCTTGTTCTTGAAGCATTTGAGAACAAGTCCCCAACACATGCGTGTGTGGGGAATTCAAAGCGACCTAGCCCACTAACGACTTTGACTCAAGGTGGCTCGACCCACGTCTTGGTGACTCTATCCGCCCCTATCAATTCGCCTAAGACGAGTTCTTTGGTTCTTTACCTTCTGCTCTCGCTTCCCTACCCTAGCTTCCTTCTGTCTTAGCCGTAAAAAAGCCCATGCGTTCTCTTCTAGTCTTCCTCCTCAGCACCGATGGCCAAGAAACTAAGTGTCCTCCCTCCCCGTGACCCATGGCCCATCTCCTCTGTCACTGACGAGGATTTGTAGATGTTGGTGGACGCCGGGCTGCTCCACCCCCACTCCCATGGGTCGCAGCCTTAGTGGATTGCGCCAGGCAATGAGCAGGATCCGGCTCCACCTTGTGGGCTACATGGTGAGCTTAACCCCATCCACGAGCGGAGGTTCGGAGTGCCTGCGAGCCGCTTCATGCGGGCGCTCCTGCACTGCTAAGGGGTGGAGCTCCACAATTTCAATCTCAATTCCATCGCTCAGGTGACCATCTTCACCGTCGTCTGTGAGGGGTATTTGGGGATCGAGCCCATTAGGACTTATGGCTCCACCTATTCTAGGCAGAGCTGTTCTACCTTTCTACCGATGTGAAGAAGGTGCACCACGTGGTGTAGGCTGGTGGCTGCACGCTTCTGCTGCGCTCGGACCGGGCACAATTGTACATCCCTGCCACCCTCACCTCGTCGAACAAAGGGTGGTAGGGACGGTGGTTCAACCTCCGCAAAGACGACGGGTGACTACCGGTGTACACGCAACACATTGTTTTTGCGATGGCGGAACATTGGCGGTGGGGCGCTCCACGGGAGCACTAGGCTCAGCTATAGCCGCTACTAGATGCCCAGTGGAGGCTTTGGGATCATGGACTTATCGAGGCCAGAGTCGTCGCCACCTTCCACCGGAGGAAGGTGCTGCCGTTGATTGAGCGTTAGCTTCGCTTGGACGAGATGACATCCGAGGCTTCCATGGAAAGCTCTCGAATTGCTTTGACCGCCCTCTCCACGGACGTGCTCCTCCCATAGGTGAAGGGGGCGGTGGGGAAGGTACACTACACCGCCCCCGTCCCAATGCGCCCTGACCAAGGCTATGTGTCTCTAGTAAGTCTTCGGATTCTCCTTCTGTTCTCGCATCCCTTTCTTCTTCATCTCATCCTTCTCCTCCCTTTTGCAGGGGCTGCGGGGCTACTGAACCACCCAACCTCTAGTCCCAAAGGACGTAGCCGGCTGGACAGCGTGCCGGTTGGTCGCCGAGAAGAAGAAGAAAGATGCGGACATGAAACGAGCCCACGACGCATTGGAGAAGCACCACAAGGCGCAGGCGAGAGTGGACTTGCCGTTGGAACCCTCTCCCATCACATAGACGACGATGGTGACGACGAGGGGATGGAGGTCCGGCTAGGCTTCAGCCCCGAGGTCGAGCTTTGGTCCGAGTCTGCTTCGACAAGCCCATACGGTGGCGCGGACGCGCCTGTGCAAGGGGCGAAAGCGTCCCTGTCCGAGGCGCTAGCGTCAGCCGAGACGGGCCCTGTCCATGCGGTTGCAGAGGAGGCAGTGGCCATGGAGGAGAAGGTCAACGCCCCACTCCAGGTGCCCGTGATGGGGTCGAGGCTGGCCGTCGTGCCCCGGTACGGGGAAGTCGCTAAGCTGCATGAGTATTTTTCTTATCCACGAGCTCTCTTTGTGAATTTTTGCCTTGTTGTGCTTCAGCATAAAGCGTAAGGCCCATGAGCCGACCTTTACCGCCACTAAGACGGTGAAATCCGACGTAGGGACGTCAGCCGGGGCCGTGATCCGCTCCCACGCGTGGCTCGACGCTTCACAGGAGGCCATCCAGCGGCGGGCCGAGGCGGTCCGCCTTGCCCTCGATGGGTAGGCTAGGCAGGATGCTATAGTCGCCGAGGTGGTTGCAGTGCCTTCGGCAACTTTGGTCGAGGCCATCCATGTCTCTTCCGGGGAGGAGACGGGGGTGCGGACATAACATCGACCATGGCGTCGCCCACCATCTCAGATCTTCTGCTTGCCATCCCCGACTCTCCAGTTTCCGCCTGGAGCCCCGGGGTAGCAAGTATCGAGGAGGTGGGTCCCTCAAAGTAGCCCGAGGAACCGGTTGAGGAGCAGACCGCGCCTCCTCCCATCGCCGAGGCAAGCAGCGACATCGTTCATGTCGGGCTAGACTCCTCGGCTTGGGGGGTCCAACCCTGACGTGGATGGCTACTAATGGCCTGCCCTACTTTATCCTCGACGACGTGGAGGAGAATCAAATGTTTTCCGAGTTCCAGACTATGGCTTGGGTAAGAGAATCATACCTTCTCTGCATGAGAGATCCCTTTCCAGGAGTGGTGTAATGATGTTGTTTTTCCTTCTCAGGGTCTAATGGTGAAGTCTGCGGCCAAGTCTGTCTTCATCCTTCGTGAGCGCAATGTTTGGGCCATGCTGCAGCGCTAGAAGGGTCTGATGTATCGTTCAAACAAGCAGCTAGCCTAGAAGAGTGCTGAGGCGGCTGGCCTGACCTTGCTGTGCGCGGAGCTGAAGGACGAGGTCGCGTCCTTGCGCGCGAAGGTGGCGCCGCTGGAGGAGGAGGTGCGACTGCTGAATAAGAAGGTGACGCCACTGGAGGAGGAGGTGCGGTAATTGAGGGAAGGGAACATATCCTGTGCTCATGGAGCTCTTGTGCTCATATGAGCACTTTAAATCTGGTGCCTTCATTTCTCATCCAAGTGTGAATAGACATTTCCTAGTTTCTTCTGTGTGCCACCCTTGTTGCGCCGCGCCGCCTGTCTCTTCTGTGTGCCGCTGCTGCCCTCACCCCCTGGATGAGAAATGAAGGCACCAGATTTAAAGTGCTCATATGAGCACAAGAGCTCCATGAACACAGGATACATTCCCTTGAGGGAAAGCCTCCTTGCGCTGATTGGCGAACGAGATGAGTCTCGGTGCCAAGCCACCGAGGCCTCCTCCCAAGCTGACTCACTTGCAAAGGATCTAGAGGCCGAGCGATCTGAGGCCCAAGGCCTGAAGGCCCAAATGGGAGGTACGCGTTGTTACCTTCGCTTTGTCTATATGGTTTTTGTCGGGCCCTGCTTAGTGTCTTGGTTATCCTCCAGAGCTCCGGTGGGATTTGGACACCTCCATCGAGACCTCCTAGACGCGTTCCCAGGCCATGGACCAAAAGATCGCCAAGCTGAAGGACCTATCTGACACGATGGTGGACTTCGACCAAAGCCTCGAAGCCGGGGACGTCCCCTCGGGTGAGTCCTCGCAGAGCCACATGCATGCCCCGAGTGGCTACATGCAGAGCAAACTCTGCGACGCCGTCCACCTTGGGGTGAAGCAGGCGTTGGTCGTAGTTGCTTCCCACTACGAGATCAATCTCAAGCGGTTGTGCGAAGACAACATTTTTCTAGATGATGACAACCTCGCCGAGGCCGAGGTGCAGAGGCTCACCGACGTTGTCGAGGGGCTGGGCTCAGCACTAGCATGCCACTTCTATGAGGAGGTGGTTCTGCTAGTGTCGCCTCCTCCTGCCAGGTCCTACTCCACCGTGGTGCCTCCATACAACTCCGAGGATGACACCTCGCCTCCCTCGGCTGCATAAACTATTTTTGCCCTATGGGGTTTTGTAAAGAATATTTAAGTTATGTGTATAAACTTTGTTTTAGACTTCTTGCTTTGGATTCTTGTGATTTGTCGTGTTATTTTTTCTCCTTGTTTTGTGCTCGTCATCCGGTCTTTCTACGGAGTTCCCATCGGAATGCGAGTCACCTCTTAGAAGGAGGATAGTGAGCGAGGAAACCATGTCCCGGAGGCATAGGTGTTCCCGCGGCTCGACCATCCTTTCTAATCGAGATGTCTCTTGTTCCTTAGGATTCTGTTTTATGACTAGGGCGAAGGCACGAAACTCGTTTTTTAAAGAAAAAACTTTGAGAAAAATGACACAGAGGGGGTTCCCCCCTTCTAACCCCCGAGGGAGGCTCGGTCTTGAAGACAGGGCCGAGCCTCACTTGAAGGTTAGACTTTATTATTCATGAAAGATTGAATACAAATAGGCCTGGAACTCTAAGGGTAGAAGCGACGTAGTTGTTCGATGTTCCAAGTGTTTTCGTAGACATCTCCTTGCTCGTTGTAGAGTTTGTATGTCCCAGGTTTCAACACTTTAGAGATGATGAAGGGTACTTCCCGAGGGGGAGTGAGCTTGTGGAGTCCTTGGTTGTCTTGTAACCGAAGCACCATGTCTCTGACCTGGAACCCGTGAGGACGGACACGCCTCGCGTGGTAGCGTCGGAGCGACTGCTGGTACCTGGCCGAGTGAAGAAGTGCTACGTACCGAGCCTCTTCCAGTTGGTCGAGCGAGTCTTCACGGTTGATGAAAGGGAAATAGGGTCAAACCTTTTCCTAACTGATTTTGGTGGTTGAATTGCCCAACACAAATAATTGGACAAACTAGTTTGCTCTAGATTATAAGTTCTACAGGTGCCAAAGGTTCAACACAAACCAATAAAAAGTCCAATAAAGGGTTCAAATAAAAAGAGCAAAAGACAACCGAAGGCAGCCCTGGTCTGGCGCACCGGACTGTTCGGTGTGCCACCGGACAGTGTCCGGTGCACCAGGGAGAGCAACTCCGAACTTGCCACCTTCGAGAATTTAAGAAGCCACTCCGCTATAATTCACCGGACTGTCCGGTGTAGCATCGGACTATCCGGTGTAGCACCGGACTGTCCGATGTGCCAGCGGAGCAATGGCTAACTGCGCCAACGGTCGTCTGCAAAAGCAAAAGTGAATAGTGAACAGTGCGAACTGCGCGTGCAGAGTCAGAGCAGGCGCCAGAAGGCGCACCGGACAGTGAACAGTGACTGTCCGGTGGCCCCACATATCAGAACTCCAATGGTCGAACCCTAATGGTTGGATGACGTGGCTGGCGCACCGGACAGTGTCCGGTGGTGCACCGGACTGTCCGGTGCGCACTTCGACAGCAGCCTTCCCCAACGACCACTTTGGTGGTTGGGGCTATAAATACCCCCAACCACCACACTTCAAGGCATCCAAGTTTTCAGCCAACACACTCAATACAAGAGCTAGTGCATTCAATACAAGACACAATTAGAGCGAATCAAAATCTCTCCAAGTCCCAATTCCACTCAAAGCAATAGTGACTAGAAGAGAGAGTTTTGTCGTGTTCTTTTGAGCTCTGCTCTTGGATCGCTTTTCTTCTTCCCCATTTCTTGTTCCCAAGTTCTTTGTAATCAAAGCAAGAGACACCAATTGTGTGGTGGTCCTTGTGGGGACTAAGTGTCCTAATTGATTGAGAAGAGAAGCTCACTCGGTCTAAGTGACCGTTTGAGAGAGGGAAAAGGTTGAAAGAGACCCGGTCTTTGTGACCACCTCAACGGGGAGTAGGTTTGCAAGAACCAAACCTCGGTAAAACAAATCACCGTGTCATCTGCTCTTATTCGCTTGTGATTTGTTTTCGCCCTCTCTTTCGGACTCGATTATATTTCTAACGCTAACCCCAGCTTGTAGTTGTGCTTAAACTTTATAAATTTCAGATTTGCCTATTCACCCCCTCTAGGCGACTTTCAATTGGTATCAAAGCCCGATACTTCATTAGAGCCTAATCGCTCGAAGTGATGTCAGGAGCTCACGCCAAGAAGGAGATGGTGACCGGCGAGAAGCCTGCCACAAGCCACACGAAAGCTCCATCGGGAGAGTCCGACAACAAAAGGGAGGAATCACCTCCTCGCGTCAAGTCGCACCGGAGTGGCGACAAGAAGAAGAAAATGAAGAAAGTGGTCTACTACGAGACCGATTCTTCGTCGCCTTCCACCTCCGGCTCCGACGCGTCGTCCGTCACTTCTAAGCGCCATGAGCGCAAGAAGTTTAGTAAGATCCCCTTACGCTATCCTCGCATTTCCAAACACACTCCTTTACTTTCCGTCCCACTAGGCAAACCACCGGTTTTTAACGGTGAAGATTATTGTATGTGGAGTGATAAAATGAGGCACCATCTAACCTCACTCCACGCTAGCATTTGGGACATTATTGAATTTGGAGCGCAGGAACCATCCGTGGGGGATGAAGGCTATGACTCGGACGAGGTAGCCCAAATCCGGCACTTCAACTCCCAAGCCACTACTATACTCCTCGCCTCTCTAAGTCGAGAGGAGTATAATAAGGTGCAAGGGTTGAAGAGTGCCAAAGAGATTTGGGACGTCCTCAAGACCGCACATGAAGGAGACGAGGTGACCAAGATCACCAAGCGGGAAATGACCGAGGGGGAGCTCGGTCGATTTATGCTCAACCAAGGAGAGGAGCCACAAGCCATGTACAACTGGCTCAAGACCTTGGTCAACCAAGTGCGCAACCTCGGGAGCACCAAATGGGATGACCATGAAATGGTCAAGGTTATTCTTAGATCACTCGTTTTTCTTAACCCTACTCATGTTCAATTAATTCGTGGTGATCCTAGATATAAACTAATGTCTCCCGAGGAAGTGATAGGAAAGTTTGTGAGCTTTTAGTCAATGATCAAAGGCTCCAAACAAATTATCGAGCGAGGCGCCACCTCCACTCCCGAGGTGCAACCCGTCGCCTTCAAAGCGACGGAGGAGAAGAAGGAAGAGTCTACATCAAGTAGGCTCCCCATCGATGCCTCCAAGCTCGACAATGAGGAGATGGCTTTAATCATCAAAAGCTTTCGCCAAATCTTCAAGCAAAGGAAGGGGAGAGATTACAAGCCCCGTTCCAAGAAGGTTTGCTACAAGTGTGGTAAGCCTGGTCACTTTATAGCAAAATTTCCTATTTCTAGTGATAGTGACAGGGTCGACGACAAGAAGGGAAGGAGGAAGGAGAAGAAGAAGTATTACAAGAAGAAGGGTGGTGATGCCCATGTTTGCCGGGAGTGGGACTCCGATGAGAGCTCCACCGACTCCTCCGACGAGGACGCCGCAAACATCACCGTCAACAAGGGTCTCCTCTTCCCCAATGTCGGCCACAAGTGCCTCATGGCAAGGGATGGCAAAAAGAAGGTAAAATCTAGAGCCTCCACTAAATATGCAACATCTAGTGATGAGGATAACTCTAGTGATGATGAGGATAATTTGCTTGCTCTTTTTGCCAACCTCAACATGCAACAAAAGGAAAAATTAAATGAATTAATAGGAGCTATTCATGAGAAGGATGAACTCTTGGATAGCCAAGAAGACTTCCTAATTAAAGAAAATAAGAAGCATGTTAAGGTTAAAAATGCTTATGCTCAGGAAGTAGAAAAATGTGAAAAATTGACTAGTGAGCTAAGCACTTGCCATGATGTTATCTCAAACCTTAGAAATGAAAATGCCAAATTAATTGCTAAGGTTGAGAAGTTAGATATTTGTGATGATTCAATTGTTAGTCTTAGAAATGATAATGATAGTTTGATTACTAAGATTAACAAATTGAATGCATCTCTCTCTAGCCTTAAAATTGAGAATGAAAAATTAATTGCTAAGGTTAAAGATTTAAATATTTGCAATGATGTTATTTCCAATCTTAAGAATGAGAATGCTATTTTACATGCTAAGATTGATGAACTAAATATTTGCAAACTCTCTACATCTACCATTGAGCATGTTACTATTTGTACTAGATGTAGATACATTAATGTTGATGCTATTCATGATCACCTAGTTTTAATTAAACAACAAAATGATCACATAGCTCAACTTAGTGCTAAGATTAATGAGCATGACTTAGAAAATGAAAAAAATTAAATTTGCTAAAAGCATGCTCTATAATGGGAGACACCCAGGCATTGGCTTCCAAAAGGGGGACAATGTCAAGCTTAATGCCCCTAAAAGATTGTCTAACTTTGTTAAGGGCAAGGCTCCCATGTCGTAGGATAACAAGGGCTATATTTTATATCCTGCTGGTTATCCTGAGGATAAGATTAGGAGAATTCATGCTAAGAAGGCTCATTCTATTTCTCACCATGCTTTTATTTATAAGATTGAGGCCTCTAGCTCTAGGTGTTCTACCCATGTTAAAATGCCTAAAAAGAAATCTCCTATTGCATCAAATGAACCCAATGTTTCATTTAAGACTTTTGATGCATCATATGTTTTAACTAACAAATCAGGCAAAGTAGTTGCCAAATATGTTGGGGGCAAACACACGGGGTCAAAAACTTGTGTTTGGGTACCCAAGGTGCTTGTTTCTAATGTCAAAGGACCCAAGACCGTTTGGGTACCTAAGAACAAGGCCTAAACTTGTTTTGTAGGTTTATGCATCTGGGGGCTCAAGTTGAATAATTGATAGCGGGTGCACAAACCACATGACAGGGGAGAAAAAGATGTTCTCCTCCTATGAGAAAAACCATGATCCCCAAAGAGCTATCACATTCGGGGATGGAAATCAAGGTTTGGTCAAAGGACTTGGTAAAATTGCTATATCTCCTCACCACTCTATTTCCAATGTTTTTCTTGTAGATTCTTTAGATTACAACTTGCTTTATGTTTCTCAATTATGCAAAATGGGCTACAATTATCTTTTTACGGATATAGGTGTCACTATCTTTAGAAGAAGTGATGATTCAGTAGCATTTAAGGGAGTGTTAGAGGGTCAGCTATACTTAGTTGATTTTAATAGAGCTGAACTCGACACTTGCTTAATTGCTAAGACTAACATGGGTTGGCTCTGGCATCACCGACTAGCCCACGTTGGGATGAAGAATCTTCATAAGCTTCTAAAGGGAGAGCACATTTTGGGACTAACAAATGTTCATTTTGAGAAAGACAGGATTTGTAGCGCATATCAAGCAGGGAAGCAAGTTGGTGTTCATCATCCACATAAGAACATCATGACGACTGACAAATCTACTTGTGAAGAGTTTAGTAGGATAATGGTTCAAAAATTCGAGATGTCTATGATGGGGGAGTTGAAGTATTTCTTAGGATTTCAAGTCAAGCAACTCCAAGAGGGCACCTTCATCAACCAAACGAAGTACATTCAAGACATACTCACCAAGTTTGGGATGAAGGATGCCAAGCCCATCAAGACACCCATGGGAACCAATGGGCATCTCGACCTCGACACGGGAGGTAAATCCGTATATCAAAAGGTATACTGGTCGATGATAGGATCTTTACTCTATTTATGTGCATCTCGACCGGATATTATGCTTTCCGTATGCATGTGTGCAAGATTCCAAGCTGATCCTAAGGAAGTTCACCTTAGGGTCGTGAAACGAATCTTGAGATATTTAGTTCATACTCCTAAGTTTGGCCTTTGGTATCCCAAGGGATCCACATTTGATTTAATAGGTTATTCAGATGCTGATTGGGCAGGGTGTAAAATTGATAGAAAGAGCACATCAGGGACTGGTCAGTTCTTGGGAATATCCCTGGTGTCTTGGGCTTCCAAGAAACAAAATTTTGTAGCTCTTTCTACCGTCGAAGCCGAGTACATTGCCGTAGGCCATTGTTGCGCGCAATTGCTTTGGATGAGGCAAACCCTTAGGGACTATGGCTACAAATTAACCAAAGTTCCTCTCCTATGTGATAATGAGAGTGCAATCCACATGACAGATAATCCCGTTGAGCTCAGCCGCACTAAGCACATAGCCATTCGGTATCACTTTTTGAGGGATCACCAACAAAGGGGGGATATCGAGATTGCATATGTTAGCACCAAAGAACAATTAGCCGATATCTTTACCAAGCCATTAGATGAGAAAACTTTTACCAAACTTAGGCATGAGCTAAACATTCTTGATTCTAGGAACTTTGATTGATTCCTTACACACATAGCTCATTTATATACCTCTGATCATATCTCTTTCATTTGCTATGACTAATGTGTTTTTCAAGTTTATTTCATGCTAAGTCCTAGATTGAAAGGGAAATGGAGTTCTTCGGCGAAGACAAGCCTTCCACTCCACTCCATCGAATTATTTATCCTTCGCCGTCCCTCTGCATCGCTCCTCACTTTGGTATAATCCTTCACTCATATATTATTTGCCAAAGAGGGGAGAGAGTTTGAAAAGGGCTTATATTTCACTCACAAAGTATCCGTTTTTGGCGATTCATGCCAAATGGGGAGAAAGTATTAGCCCAAAGCAAAAGGACCGCACCACCACCAATTTCAAAAATGTGTTCTTTCAATTTGTATTTAAGAAGTTTTTCAATTGGTATCTTGTTTTTGATATAATTTAAAATTAGTATGACCCCTTTCAAAATTAATATCTAAAACCCTCTTGAACACTAAGAGGAGAATTTCATTGAGGGGGAGTTTTGTTTAGTCAAAGGAAAAGCATTTGAAACAGGGGGAGAAAATTTCAAATCTTGAAAATCCTTCTCAAAATCTTATTCATATATCCTTTGACTATTTGCAAAAAGACTTTGAAAAGAATTTCCAAAACATTTGCAAAACCAAAACAAGTGGTGCAAGCGTGGTCCAAAATTTTAAAATAAAGAAAACAATCCATGCATATCTTATGAAAATGTAAATTGGTTTAAATCCAAGCAACCTTTGCACTTACCTTATGCAAACTAGTTCAATTCTACACTTAAATATTTGCTTTGGTTTGTGTTGGCATTAATCACCAAAAAGGGGGAGATTAAAAGGGAAATAGGGTCAAATCTTTTCCTAACTGATTTTGGTGGTTGAATTGCCCAACACAAATAATTGGACTAACTAGTTTGCTCTAGATTATAAGTTCTACAGGTGCCAAAGGTTCAACACAAACCAATAAAAAGTCCAAGAAAGGGTTCAAATAAAAAGAGCAAAAGACAACCGAAGGCAGCCCTGGTCTGGCGCACCGGACTGTCTGGTGCACCACCGGACAGTGTTCGATGCACCAGGGAGATCAACTCCAAACATGCCACCTTCGGGAATTTGGGAAGCCACTCTGCTATAATTCACCGGACTGTCCGGTGTGCCAGCGGAGCAATGGCTAACTGCGCCAACGGTCGTCTGCAAAAGCAACAGTGAACAGTGAACAGTGCGGACTGCGCCCACAGAGTTAGAGCAGGTGCCAGAAGGCGCACCAGACAGTGAACAATGACTGTCCGGTGGCCCCACATGTCAGAGCTCCAACGGTCGAACCCTAACGGTTGGGTGACATGGCTAGCGCACCGGACAGTGTCCGGTGGTGCACCGGACTGTCCGGTGCGCCCTTCGACAGCAGCCTTCCCCAACGGCCACTTTGGTGGTTGGGGCTATAAATACCCCCAACCACCACACTTCAATGCATCCAAGTTTTCATCCAACACACTCAATACAAGAGCTAGTGCATTCAATACAAGACACAATTAGAGTGAATCAAAATCTCTCCAAGTCCCAATTCCACTCAAAGCAATAGTGACTAGAAGAGAGAGTTTTGGATCGCTTTTCTTCTTCCCCATTTCTTGTTCCCAAGTTCTTTGTAATCAAAGCAAGAGACACCAATTGTGTGGTGGTCCTTGTGGGGATTAAGTGTCCTAATTGATTGAGAAGAGAAGCTCACTCGGTCTAAGTGACCGTTGAGAGGGAAAGGGTTGAAAGAGACCCGGTCTTTGTGACCACCTCAACGGGGAGTAGGTTTGCAAGAAATGAACCTTGGTAAAACAAATCACCATGTCATCCGCTCTTATTCGATTGTGATTTGTTTTTGCCCTCTCTTTCGGACTCGATTATATTTCTAATGCTAACCCCGGCTTGTAGTTGTGCTTAAACTTTATAAATTTCAGATTTGCCTATTCACCCCCCTAGGCGACTTTTAGTTGACTTGGTTGTTGTTCTTGCTATTGAAAGTTCCCTATGCCCGGGAACAGGATCTGGATGTCGCCTAGAGGGGGGGGGTGAATAGGCGAATAATAATTAATCACTTTATAACTGGAAATTCTTACTCTACTCGAAGACTGGATCGCAGTGGAATGAAAGACCCTTCGAGTAGGTTGCAACAGAATTGAAGTTCCTGTCTTAAAATACCCTGCACTTCAAAGACAGCTTATACCACATATAAATATTGAAGTGCAAGTATAAACAACAAATAAGACAGAGAAACAGCACACAGCACAGAGCAGAGCACACAGACACAGGGATTTATCCCGAGGTTCGGCCAAGCCTGAAATGCTTGCCTAGTCCTCGTTGGAGTTAGCCACACCTGGGCTTGGAGTCTATTTCAACTCCTTCCTCCGTTTGCTCAGATCTGTCAGTATGACAGATAGAGCCTTCCACTATGTTGAGTTGGGTTACAACAAAGCCGCGGCTGCTTACAATCTTCTTGACAGCACTCCGGCAGAGTAACAATGCGCTCAAGACTTTGCTCTAGCTCTTTGCAGCACCTCTCCACTCTCTAAAGGCTTATAACTTTGCCTTCACACAAACTAGAGAGATTTACACAAGAGGGAGAGAGAGAATCGATCCGAGTGATGTATACAATTGTTGTCTGCACTTGTGTTCTTGTTTGAGGCGCCTAGGGGTCCCTTTTATAGCCCCAAATGGCCTAGGAGCCGTTGGAGCTTCATTTGGAAGCTCCCAGCCTTCCCTGGTCGCGGGTGCACCGGACTGTCCGGTGGCGCACCGGACAGTGAACAGTAACAGATCTGATTGGCAGTTTCCTTCTCTGGAACAGCTAGCCGTTGGTGCACCGGACAGGTTACTATTCACTGTCCTGTGCACCGGACAAGTCACTATTCACTGTCCTGTGCACCGGACGCAGCTACTATTCATTGTCCTGTGCACCGGACACAGTTACTATTCACTGTCCTGTGCACCGGACACAGCTACTATTCACTGTCCTGTGCACCGGACAGGTCACTATTCACTGTCCTGTGCACCGGACAGCTACTATTCACTGTCCTGTGCACCAGCCAACAGCACACTAAGTGCTTTTTCCTTCGTTCTTTCTCCGTTTGACTTCAACTTTTGGGAGGATTTTCCTGAGACTTAAACAAACACATTTAGAGTATAATCCAATTGATTTAGTCCTAGAAACTTACATCTTTCTTGTTCTTCTCCTAGCTTTTCTGTTTCTCCTCCAGCAGAGCTCAGAATGGTACTTTCTCTGCAGAAAGAGTTAGAGAGCAAACCAAAGCACCAAACTTGTAGTAAGAGGTGTATGCAAAATGGTTGAACACTCAAACCTTACATACTTAACCTTTTTCATCGTTTTACCCAATTTGGCTTGTTTGAGGTCGATGTTGGACTCTAAACCATCAAGTCAACTTGACTTGATCTAGATTGACATATCTGAGCCCCAACCCCCGTTCACTTCTCGAGCTTGATCTTGAGCCTTATGACTTACACCACATAATTGTAGATGTTACCTCATTGGTTGTAAGTCATGTCCTTATGTAGTGATCCTTGATGCACCATAACTCTTCTTAACTCGATCAGCCTTGACTTTGCAAGTCTTCTTCTTCACCCCTGGCTTTGGGTTCCTGGTCTCCTTGACCTTCTCCCGTGCACTCGGTACCTCGAAGCTCTTCTTGCCTCCATCCTTGGCTTGATCGGTTGTCTCTGAGTTACGCACACCGAGTCTCACTTAAGCAATGTCCATCTTACTTGTGATGTCCATTATCTATAGATAATCCAGTCTTTGGACCATCACACTTGTTCACTTGTGTTGAACCCTGTTAGCTTTGCATTAAGCACCTGTTCAACACTTAGCACACTTGTTAGTCCTTTAATTGGGTTGTCATCCAAACCACCAAAACCCACAAGAGAGCTTTCAATCTCCCCCTTTTTGGTGATTGATGGCAACACAATTAAAGCTTACACAACAATAAGATTTAAAGCACAGATTTTGAATTCTAAGTTTATAGAATGCTCCCCCTAAATATGTGCTTACATTAAAATCTTAACTTTGGCCTTAAATGCCAAAATGCACATACTTAGGCTAATTCGAAGCATTGCTACACCTTAGCACCTGTGGGATGCATTGTGTGAAGAATCAAACCATGATGCGTATAACACACAAATGCACAGAATCAGAGTTAAACACCAATTAAATAAATATACCATAGGAATATCAACCTACCACTATTCACCATTAAGATACCGATTTTAAAGCGCCAGAACCACATGAATATCTATCACAGGATAAACACAGTAGATACCAATTGATTCATATCAACGAAAGCACTAATTTTGCATTATCACCATATAATACAACAAGAAGCATATGATAAGTATTATCAACAAACTAACACATTTTTCTTTAAGATCAAAGGAACTCAAGGAAACCCCTTTGAGTCCTTTAGCACACAAATTAATCTTCACCCTTAAGATAAGCTTTCCTCTCAGGTCGAGGTAAGCTTTAATGCACAAATTAGGAAACCCCTTTGAGTCCTTTAGCACACAAATTAATCTTCACCCTTAAGATAAGCTTTCCTCTCAGGTCGAGGTAAGCTTTAATGCACAAATTCTCCCCCTTTGACATCAAACACCAAAACCATATTCAAGCAAGAACATAGGATGATGTCAAGGGACAGCAGGGTATTAAGCAGGGAAAATGCAACACACTAACATTACTCCCCCTTACACATTAAACATATGCAACACAAGCATTGGAGAAAAATTAAGGTACAAATACGCAAAAAGGTCAATACCTCCTTTTGTACCTTTACCATGTTATGGTGTACTTTCCATCTAAGTAGGCGGAGTTCCTTTACACTTATGTCTGATCCTTTATCCTGACCTTTTCTTGTTGCTAAGATACAAAACTTAGAACAAGTTATAGTATTGTGGCACAAGATGAAGCTTCTATTCTAGTGATTACCAAAAGATACCAATTGAAGCACACTACCAAAGCTACCAATTGAAAAATCATCACTGTCATAGCTCCATGATATTTAAAGATAAGCATCTAGGATCACCAACTATTATAGAGCACGAGCAACCTTTAAATACGTAATTACTCACAACTTTAGATACCAATTACTCGACTTGTGGAGGTACCCAAGTCCTGATCGCTCCATTTCTTGCTCATCTTCCCTTTTCCACCTTGAGACTATATAGGATCACTCAAAAAACAGTTAGTCTCAAAAGACACAAGTTATGTGTGCTCCCCCTAAAGTTGTGCATCAAGTATTTGAATGACTTGCACCTTGCACATTCTAGCATCCTCAGAAGTAAAGGGGAAACATACCTTGGTCTAGGCATAATATATCAATTACATCACAAAAAGATACCAATTGAATAGATGAGATAATACAACTTATGACTAGTGGAAACAATGCATGCCTCATGATATATAACATTTAAAAACACCAAGGCACGCTTCACACATGATGATCATTGCAACACATATACCAATTGAAAAACGACAAGATCATGCATATAAAGCACAATGTCTAAGCACACCATGATTAAGAAGTATTTTCTTAGGTACACCAAAGGAAACAACATTTTAAAGCATAAAGCACCTAAGCCAAGATACTACCAATTGAAAGGCAAGAACATAGCTATGATCACAATCAACGGAACTTCAAGATATTCAATGAAATTGCATAGTTCCATTCTCCATACCTTTGCCTTTTACCTGAATGCCATGAGATTCATTCTTTTAGGTAGTGTGTAGTGAGAGCACCTGTTGTCACCAATTTAGGGCTCCTTTTGCTCATGCACCTCATAGCTCAAGAGGGTGCATTAGAGACACAACATGGATTTCTTGTTTTGGTATACATAGAGTACCAAGACAAAGTAATCATGTGAACATGGACTAAACAAAACTATCATGCTTGCACATAGGTTAATCAAAAAAAAACACATAGCATGACTTACAAAAAGATACATGTTTATCCACATACACCAAGAGAGTTAATCATGGTGGATATATCCAATGAAAGACTACCCATTAAATGATTAAAGAGACATACCATTTAAAGCACATAATCATGATTAAGCAAGCATAATTACTATCTTTAAAATCATTAATCAATAATTGAAAGGTTCCCAACACAGGCAATCAAAAAGCATAACTACTCCAAGGACTGATAGCATGACACTTAAGAAACACAGGTACCGTCCTTTGGAGAGACAGATGCGCAATCGAGGTCCTTTGCTTGATTCACAAATAATGATTAAGGACCTATTCAACTTTTCACTTGAGATGAACATGGGATTAGCGTCTCACAATAATTCAACCTTGGGTCAATGAATAAACACCAAAACAATGAAAAGCTTAAGCATAGAGTTTGAGATAACAGTCTTAAGCTCTCCCATGGTCTCCAGTTCATCTCAAGGCACCTGCATGGTCTAGTTAGCACAGTTTGGTACCCATCTCGGGATGTGTCCATAATGATCATCTAAATGTGCCTTTGGTACCCAAATTGCCTTTGTGCTAGTTCTAGGTGATCTCGTTATAGATCTAGCACAAGTGTATGATTTGGGTCTCCTAAGCGAATGAGATTGAGACAAATTCACTTGCTTAGGAATCTTACCTTTATAACATACCTTGGATAGATGACCCTGCTCACCACACTTGTAGCAGAAGCGTCGCTCACCCTGACATGACGCTTGTTGTTTGTCATTTTTCTTGGTGAGAGTCATCTTGGAGACTGCACATGCTTGATCCGTCAATAGAGGACAAGAAGTGATCGTGTGGTTCTTGTCATTGCATCCGAAGCATCTCCTTATCCCTTCACCCTTGTTGGTGTATGGACACGACGCAATGAGGTGTCCTGACTTGTTGCACTTAAAGCACCTCCTTTTCACTTTTCTCTTTTTGTTCTTGGATGACATAGAGAAAAGGTCAGTGCAAACAACATGATTAATTGAATTTTTACCTTTTTCCAAGCTCATGTTGATTTCTTCATCTTTAGGAACATTCTTATTATTGAGCTTAACACTTGCTGCAGTTTTTCCTTTCTCAAGCTTCTTCACCATGCGCCCGTGGATATCTTGAGAGAGTTGAGCAATGTGTCTTCTCCTTAGTTGTCTTTGCTTCTTGTTCCCACACAATTTCTTTTGTAACCCTGCAGCTTGATGCTTATTCAAAAATTTGCTTTCTTTTGAACAACAGGGGTTAGCACATGGTGATAAATTATCCAAATGCGTACTTATGCAAGAATGAGGTTCACATGAGTTAAAACTAGTAATTACTACTTCATGAGCAATATCAAGCATGATATGGTCATCAACTAGTTTATTATGAGAATATGACAACATATCATACTCTTCACCTAGAGCAAGCTTTTCTAAATTTAGAATTTCTACTTGTCTCTCAAGCATAGAATTCTCAGTTTTAAGTTGAGCAACATCAGATAATACATCATGATTATTTCTTTGCTCAAATAAAATAGATTCATACCGTTGGACCAAATTATCATGAGAGCACTTTAGCTCCTCATGTTCTTTGGTCATCTTCTCCAGGCTGTCGTTGGTTTTGATGAGAGTCTCCTCTAGCCTGAGAAGTGTCTCGCCTTGTTCCTTGTTCCTCCTCAACAACTTAACCAAGAGCACTTTGTCTTCTTTGTTGAGATGGGTGTAGAACCGGCGAATCTCCTCTTCTTCCACATCACCGGTCTCATTTTCCCTGTCATTATTATTAGTGGAAGCAATACAGGAAAATGTACCTTGTGGTGATGAAGACTCATCCTCGCTATCATCCTCATATTCCTCCTCATCATCGCTTTCGTCTCCACTATCATTGATAGCAATAAGACATTTATAACTAGTGGAAGACAAACCTGTCGGTGAGGTGGATTCATCGTTTGGTTGCCATCGTTTTTCTTCTCCCTTTGAAAGGTTAGTACCACAAGCAACATAGGGAGTAGAAGTAGTACAATTGGACTCAGAATATTTTATTTTAATTCTAGTCCATAGATCATGAGCATCAACAAATAAATCACTATCACTACTCATGATGGCAAAATAAGCACCTCTAGAAAGAGAGTCAACTAAGATGTTGCAAGCATGGTGATTAAGAGATAGACATCTTAGTTCAGTATTAGAAGGGTTTTTACTAATATTAGAGGGAAAAATACTTCTACTAAAGATCTGTCTCAAATCAGGATCAATATGCATGAAAGCATTATAAATAGAGACAGACCAAGATTTATAATTAGAACCATCGCCTAAAAGAAGTTCTAGAGTTACCTCTTGTGACGACATCGTCATCTCCGGACGGCTAAGCCCACACTGGAGAGGCCTAGCTCTGATACCAATTGAAAGTTCCCTATGCCCGGGAACAGGATCTGGATGTCGCCTAGAGGGGGGGGTGAATAGGCGAATAATAATTAATCACTTTATAACTGGAAATTCTTACTCTACTCGAAGACTGGATCGCAGTGGAATGAAAGACCCTTCGAGTAGGTTGCAACAGAATTGAAGTTCCTGTCTTAAAATACCCTGCACTTCAAAGACAGCTTATACCACATATAAATATTGAAGTGCAAGTATAAACAACAAATAAGACAGAGAAACAGCACACAGCACAGAGCAGAGCACACAGACACAGGGATTTATCCCGAGGTTCGGCCAAGCCTGAAATGCTTGCCTAGTCCTCGTTGGAGTTAGCCACACCTGGGCTTGGAGTCTATTTCAACTCCTTCCTCCGTTTGCTCAGATCTGTCAGTATGACAGATAGAGCCTTCCACTATGTTGAGTTGGGTTACAACAAAGCCGCGGCTGCTTACAATCTTCTTGACAGCACTCCGGCAGAGTAACAATGCGCTCAAGACTTTGCTCTAGCTCTTTGCAGCACCTCTCCACTCTCTAAAGGCTTATAACTTTGCCTTCACACAAACTAGAGAGATTTACACAAGAGGGAGAGAGAGAATCGATCCGAGTGATGTATACAATTGTTGGCTGCACTTGTGTTCTTGTTTGAGGCGCCTAGGGGTCCCTTTTATAGCCCCAAATGGCCTAGGAGCCGTTGGAGCTTCATTTGGAAGCTCCCAGCCTTCCCTGGTCGCGGGTGCACCGGACTGTCCGGTGGCGCACCGGACAGTGAACAGTAACAGATCTGATTGGCAGTTTCCTTCTCTGGAACAGCTAGCCGTTGGTGCACCGGACAGGTTACTATTCACTGTCCTGTGCACCGGACAGGTCACTATTCACTGTCCTGTGCACCGGACGCAGCTACTATTCATTGTCCTGTGCACCGGACACAGTTACTATTCACTGTCCTGTGCACCGGACACAGCTACTATTCACTGTCCTGTGCACCGGACAGGTCACTATTCACTGTCCTGTGCACCGGACAGCTACTATTCACTGTCCTGTGCACCAGCCAACAGCACACTAAGTGCTTTTTCCTTCGTTCTTTCTCCGTTTGACTTCAACTTTTGGGAGGATTTTCCTGAGACTTAAACAAACACATTTAGAGTATAATCCAATTGATTTAGTCCTAGAAACTTACACCTTTCTTGTTCTTCTCCTAGCTTTTCTGTTTCTCCTCCAGCAGAGCTCAGAATGGTACTTTCTCTGCAGAAAGAGTTAGAGAGCAAACCAAAGCACCAAACTTGTAGTAAGAGGTGTATGCAAAATGGTTGAACACTCAAACCTTACATACTTAACCTTTTTCATCGTTTTACCCAATTTGGCTTGTTTGAGGTCGATGTTGGACTCTAAACCATCAAGTCAACTTGACTTGATCTAGATTGACATATCTGAGCCCCAACCCCCGTTCACTTCTCGAGCTTGATCTTGAGCCTTATGACTTACACCACATAATTGTAGATGTTACCTCATTGGTTGTAAGTCATGTCCTTATGTAGTGATCCTTGATGCACCATAACTCTTCTTAACTCGATCAGCCTTGACTTTGCAAGTCTTCTTCTTCACCCCTGGCTTTGGGTTCCTGGTCTCCTTGACCTTCTCCCGTGCACTCGGTACCTCGAAGCTCTTCTTGCCTCCATCCTTGGCTTGATCGGTTGTCTCTGAGTTACGCACACCGAGTCTCACTTAAGCAATGTCCATCTTACTTGTGATGTCCATTATCTATAGATAATCCAGTCTTTGGACCATCACACTTGTTCACTTGTGTTGAACCCTGTTAGCTTTGCATTAAGCACCTGTTCAACACTTAGCACACTTGTTAGTCCTTTAATTGGGTTGTCATCCAAACCACCAAAACCCACAAGAGAGCTTTCAGCTATACGCTCATAGCCTCAGGGGGCAATGTTTTATTTCTATGGGCAAGACAGCCTCGACCCCATAGACTAGAAAGAATTGTGTGAACCCCATGGCCTGGCTCGGGGTCGTCTTCAAACTCTAAATCACTAAGGAGAGATCAATAAGCCATCTTCTATAGAACTTGTTCAATTCGTTGAAGATTCTTGGCTTTAGGCCTTGTAGAATCATGTTGTTGGCACGCTCCACTTGCCCATTGTCCTCGGATGAGCCACGACTACTAGTCCACATGGATGTGGTGGTCGACACAGAAACTCAGGAACTTCTTCCTCGTGAACTGCGTACCGTTGTCCATGATGATGGAGTTGGGGACCCTGAAGCGATGAATGATATCCATGAAGAACACTATCGCTTGCTCAGATTTGATGCTGGCGAGAGGTCAAACCTCGATCCATTTGGAGAATTTGTCGATGGCGACCAACAGGTGGGTGAAGGCCCCGAGCGCTTTCTGTAGAGGACCGACGAGGTCTAAACCCCACATATCAAAGTCCTAAGTGATAGGGATCGTATGCAGGGCCTAGGCTAGCATGTGCATCTGCCTTGGGTAGAACTGCTCAGCAGGATCGCACAATCCTGGTAGCGTTGGTGACTGCAGTTGACTAGTAGAACCCTTGCCTGAAGACGTTTCCAATGAGGGTCCGGGGTGCCGCGTGGTGCCCTCAAGCCCCGAGTGGATTTCGCCAAATAATTCTTGTCCCTGGCTGATGGGGATGCACCGTTGGAGAATTCCCGAGGGGCTGCGTCAGTACAACTCCTTTTCTTCTCCAAGTAGTACAAAAGTCTTTGCCCACCGAGTGAGGTGCCGGACCTTGGCCTTGCCGAGAGGGAGTTCTCCTCGGAGGAGAAATTCTAGGTACGGGGTCCACTAGTGTGAGGTTGGAGTGGCCCCGCCCCGCTCTCCGTCGATCTGCATGGCCTCGGGCTCGCCGTTGTAACACCCCTGGTGTTACTGCTACTAAAACTTGAGCATGGCATCATAAACATTGGCATTGCATATGTTTGACACACCTAGAGTGCATTTACTAGGTAAAAATTTCAAACAAGTTGTATTGTTATAGCATTTTGCAAATAGAACCCTGGATAGGGAACTTAACCCTAAATAGGGATTAAAGGGGTAAAACATAACCCAAATTGAGAAAACCTAAAAGCTTTAGGGGAATAGTCATAAAATGTTCCCAAGAATGAACTTGAATCACATTTATACCCCTGGGATACCAAAACCCCATTTGAAACCCTGGATAACCCTAAGTCTAAACCCTAGGGCCTATGCGCAAAAACAGTGCACATTTGGACTAAAGTTTAAAAACTACAATGTCAAGACATATAAAGTCCCATGGTTCACATTTGGAAAGGTTTACAAGCCAAACCCTAAGTTTTGGAATGATTTGCAAAAAGGACCCCAATTGAGAATTTACTCTAAGTCTGAATTTCAGATTTGTGGGCTCAACTTTTGAGTCTTGTAACTTTCAAAATATAGGGTTTTTGCCCTAGGCTACCACATCAAAGTTATAGACCTAACATAGAAGAACAACTTTGCTTAAGAGCATAAGCATAGTTGTTAAGAAGAATTTGGAAATAATTAAGCCTAAAGCTTGGCTGTCAGGCTGGTTCCATTCTGAAATTCAGATATTCAGTGTAACAGAGCCAGCTTTGAGTGTGAATTCAACCTTGATCTAGTGCTCAAATGAGTTCAATCCCTATAGTCGAATTATTGCTGGTTTATAGCTCTACAATTTTGCTGCAGAGCATGGAGTATGTTACCATATAGAATTGTGAGAAAATCGAGCCTAAACTATGGCTGTCAGGTTGACTGAATGGTGCAGCCCATGGTACAGTGACTGTTGAGGATCAGATTGCCAGCGCCAGAAAAATCTCACCGCCGGTGACTCCCCGCCGTGATTAGTGCCGCCGTCATTCCAATCTGGGCTCGGTAGGAAACGGATAGCGCCGGAGTAGATAACGCGTACGTGGAACCATACCCCGAGTCCAGCTAGAGACCTCACCGGCGGCCACCGAGACCAGTGAATTCCGCCGCGGTGGCGCTCATGCCGTAATTCTCCCTCACTGTACCTTCTACCGACGTGGTCGACATGCGCTTGCGATACTATCCTCGGCCGCGAGGTGATCGCCGGACCGCCACAGCTATAAATAGCCATTAGGTTCACGGCGAGGCTCGGTCATCAAGCACACCAGTGACTTAAATCGAAGTCAAATTCACACTGCCCTCTCCACCTTCGCCCAAATCGATTACGCACGGTGAAAGCACAGCCTCTTATGGTCCTATAGCCCCGATCCCATCTCCCAATTTCGCCCAGAGCCGCCGCGACACTGTTTTCCCCTTTCTCTGTCTCCGGCAAACCCAAAGCTCTGCGCTCCGTGGCTAGCTTGCTCTGGTAAGTCACTAGCCAATCCATGCGTTGTTTTCATGCCTCTACATGCTTGCGAAGCTCACGGTGGCGCCCGATTGCTCAATCCGGCCCTGATTAAGCGGGAACGCGTGCCCGTGGTCACGGTTTCCGCCGTGCACGTGGATAGGCCGTTCTCAGTGCGTTCGTGTCAAATTGATGCGTGTTCCGAGGTCATCTTTAGTCGGTTATGCTTTCCTGATCACTAGCCGTAGCAGCCATCGCCGGCCATGGCCAGTACGGGCCGTGCAGTGGACGAACGACGAGTGCGCCATGGCCAGGGGTGTTCACGGGGAAGAGATAGAAGATCGAGGGCATCTCTGCAATTTGTCAGTGACACAGAGGAACAGTAAGTAAACCTACTTCGATTTAGCTGATAAACCGAGGGCCTCTGTGCAAAGTTGCCAGAGCGCGCGGGCGCGCGTGGGTGCGCGACCCTGTTTCCTGTGTAGTTGGGCTGTCCTGGGCTAGAATCGGCCCAGTACTGTTGCTAGTTTTTCTTTTTCTTCCAAAGCCAAATAAATTGTAGGAAATTGTAGAAAAATCCTAAAATTGTCAAACCAATTTTCCTAGACTTCTTATTTTCCATAGTATTTAATAAAAATAGTTTCATGATTTTTAGGTTAAATAAGGATTTTTAAGGCATTTAAAGTAGTTTAAAGTATTAGTTCTGGATTTTTAGAAAACATATAGTAATTCCAAAAATGTCCAAACTTTTTATATGAGTTCCATACATTATTTAGAAGCCTTAGGTAGAGTTTGGGTTGATTTGGACCTTGTTTGATACTTAGAACCCAAAACCTCCCCCCTTGCCCTTTGAACTCCTTTACTAACTCCGGAAACCCTAAGTTCTCGGAGTTCCGTGAAGGAAAGTTGTATTCAAGACTTAGATAATAAATCTTTATTATCTTTGCACTCTCATGAGCATTACATGGCATTCATTCTTATATATACCTATATGGTTATATTTAGAAAACGAAGAAGAAATCGAAGTGACCGAAGAGAAGACACCACCACCTTCGGAATCTCAGGCCGGAAATTGTTTCTACTTCGATATCTGCGGGTCCGAGCCTGACTCACCTACTAACGAAGGCAAGCCCCGGTGCATTTGCCACCTTCCTTGATGTTTTTAAAATCTTTCTCACTTGATTGCTGCATTAGGTGATAGGAGTTGATTGATTAAACAATTCCTGCATTACTTTCCTTGAATTCGATTACCTTCCTTGACTACCCGTTCTACAAAAGATTTTGATGCTTAGCCTTGCTTTAGAAAACAAAATGTTTTGTTTTTACAAAATATGATATGGCAAAGGTGGTTGGGATGTTTTCAAAAATAAAACTTGATGGTGGATCTATCAAAGGCCTTGATAGGTTCAACATCGGAAAAGATGTACCTCTGCCAGGTACCAAACTTTGGGTTTGAAATAATTAAGCTGAGACCGGGCGGGTGACTTGCACGAGAAAGGAGTCTCGGTGTAGTGTCTCCGTCTGAGTCGATTAAGGCCGTGTCGATGTAGGCCTGCTGACCGAGGACCCTTTAACTGGTCACATGCCTCGTCATGGGTAAGCCTTGCCTCGGGCAGACTAAGGCCAGAATAAGATAACACAAAATGGGCGTGGAGCGGTGGCGGGAGTAGCGTGTACCCTCCGTGGCAAGAGGCTGGACGGTGGTGTATCTGTGCTCTTGGTTTGCGTGAACCTGATCGGGTCTTAAGAACCCCGGTGGCGGGTTGACATATGTAAGGGTTAAGTGCTACATATGTCGTGTGATTGGAGATCCTCAGCTGAGTATAATCGACTCGGATCACCGTACCTTCGCGGTTATGAAGACTTGGTCACTGACTTATACGTAGAAATCCACTAAAGATGATGGGTTTTTGTTAAGAAATTGGCTAGTGTAGGTCAAGTGTTTGAACTAGGGTAGAAAGAACTCTAGTTGCAGGTAACTTTACTTAACTTGACAAATAAAACTGGATTTTTAAGGATCCACTTTAGTAAGCATTTCTGCAAAACAGAGTCTTTGATTATTGAAAAGCCTTACCTTGACTCCCATAACCAGCATACCCTTGAGAGTCTTTTCTTTAGTCGGGTAAGACTTACTGAGTAATTCCATACTCAGGGTTTATTCCCCCGTTGTTTTTAGGTGAGGAAGCAACAAATTTTTGTTGCTTCTGCTCTAAGGTGGTGCCAAAAGAAGAACACAAGGAATGAAGTGTGGGAGGAAAGGATCCTCCATATAGAACTTTTATGAAAGAACTATCGGGAGGAGTTTTTACCTCCCTTGGTATTGTAATAATACTACTCAGCACTCATTTTATAATTCTGGTCTGTAATAAGTAACTTGATCTTACTTTCTAAATAAATGTAAGTTTATGTAATCGCTTCCGCATTTCTATATCTCCGATGTTCTGTAATGTCTGCAAGACGGGTGAAACGTTCCTGGAAAGATAAGAAAGAAGATACCGAACTTGTCGAGTGATTCAGGAACATCTACAGGGTTGTCTGATGTCTGTTGGACAAGGACAACTGTAGGTGGGCCTAATTACTTGGGAGGTTCCGTCACAGCTGGTATCGGAGCGAAGCCCTTCTCTGCAGATATTATGAGGCATCTTCAAAAGGATTTTCTAAAAAGACTTATCTAGAAACTCTCTTCCCTTCTTACCTAAGTATTCTGAAGAGTCTATCTTAAAGACCAGGTAGTAAGAGTGCAACATATAGAAGGTGTGAATCAACTAAGGTTGATTCTGTAATTACACATGCATCATGATAAGAACTATACTAATCAAAATTTCCCCCTTATAAAATGCTGCCACGCACAAGGAGAACAGCGCGCAAACATACTGGACCGATTGGTGTGCCGTGTCACCAGCTGGCCCAAGACATGATAATAGTAGTAGTGGAAGTAACGATCCTATAGGGGATCTTGAAGCAGAAGTAAGTCAGCTCCAAGCGGAACTCCGCCGCAGGACGACTATATGGGTCGTAGATGGCGACCGAATAAATGAGTTGAGAAGAGACGTCCGCCATCTGCGAGATCAGCTCGCGGACCGGGATTTGGCACTCGACTGGGTTGTTCAATCTCGTTCACTTGCATGGGACAAGGAGCAAAAAGCTCAAGCTCGAGTAGCCGAGCTCAACTTGGCTGTTGAAGACCTGCAGACATATTGCAATACCTTACATGAAGAAGTTCATGTATTATATTCGCAACTGCATCCCAGTG
Source organism: Zea mays (assembly GCF_902167145.1). Lineage (NCBI taxonomy): Eukaryota > Viridiplantae > Streptophyta > Magnoliopsida > Poales > Poaceae > Zea > Zea mays. The sequence continues at coordinate 27,372,085 of NC_050098.1, read as the reverse complement.
AGCTTATGAATCCTGTCGAGTCGGAAGCCGGACCCTCGCATGTTGCGGGACAAGCGCTTGGTGGTGAGTTGGACCTTTTTCAGCCCCCTCCTTCTATGAGGCTGGTCGATGAATGGTCTCCCACACCCGACGACGAGGCTGCCAAAAGCAACCGGAAGCAAGAATAGTGGTGTAGTAGTAGAAATAGAAGTAGTGTATTGTATAATAGGTTGTACTATTGTATAATAGGTAGTGCTATTATATAATAGGTAATGTATCCTGTTGTAAAAATCTGAGTCTGTAACATTACTATTTTTGGTAACGTAAAATGGATGGTTTTTCTTTGGCATATCATATTGTTTCCAAATGTTGTTGCCACAGATGCCGTCCAAGACCCGATCACAGGATGCAGCTGGAACTTCCAATGGGAGGGAGTCTAGCCCAAATCCACCTCCTGTCCCTCCCACACTGGCCGAGGCGATTGCCGCCTTGGTAAATGCAACCGCGGATAATACCCGTTTTCTGAGAGAGATGGCGGGTCAACAGTTTCCACAACAAGGTGGGCGGGGTTATCAACAGGGTCCCCATGAAACCTCTTACTTGGACTTCTCAGAGACGCGACCACCGCTGTTTGTCAAAGCCGAAGACCCGTTAGAGGCAGACGAATGGCTTCGTGTTATCGAGCAAAAGTTCGGACTTCTGCGATGTTCGGAAACCCAGAAGCCCTTATTCGCAGCCCAGCAACTGCGCGGCCCTGCCAGCACTTGGTGGGGAAATTTTGTGGCCGTTCAACTGGCCAATCATCAGATAACTTGGGAAGAATTCAAGATGGCCTTCCGCGAACACTATATACTCGAAGGTGTCCTTCACATGAAGCAAGAAGAATTTATGAAGCTGAAACAAGGAGGGGATACTGTTAATCAGTATCTCAATAAGTTCAATCATTTGTCGCAATATGCAATCGATCAAGTGAACACCGATCTGAAGAAGAAGAATTGCTTTATGAGAGGTTTAAATGATCGACTGCAAAGAAAGATGGCAACCTGCATAGATCTTACTTATGGAAGAGCTGTCAGTACAGCATTGGTAGATGAAGCAAAGTATGCAGGCGCTGCAAAATCCAAGGGTTTTGGAGGTGACAGGCCTAGTCAGGGCCCGGTGAAGAGGCAACGGTTTGTCATCCGGCCTTCCAACCATAATCGCTCTTTCTCTCGTCCACCCTCCTTCCCTTTTAAGCAGCCAGTATTTATTCGTCCCAATAATGCCCATCAAGTCAGCCGGGTGCCCCAGGCACTCGATTCCCTGCCCTTCCCAGTTCATCGACTGGATGTTTCAATTGTGGGAAGTCTGGGCATTTTATCAAGGATTGCCCTTATCCAAAGCAGAACCAGTCAAATAATCAGCAAGGATCTGGGAATTCATCTCAAGTCAAGGGAAATACTATGGGCAAGAATACAAAGAAGACGGGACACATATATTATACACAAGTGGCCACTACACCGGACGGTGAGCCGGTAATGATGGGTATGTTCCTTGTGGCCAATCACCCAGCAGTTATTCTCTTTGATTCTGGTGCTTCACATACATTCATCAGCAAGAAATTTGTGGAGCAACATTGCATCTCATGCCATGAATCAAAAGAAGGGTTTAAAATTCACTCACTAGGGGACAAATATTTACTAGAGAAGTGGCCTATCAAGTGCCCGTAACATTGGTCGGACAAGACTTTCCTACTAATATGATCGTTCTGAAAGGCCAAGATATAGATGTCATTTTGGGCATGAATTGGTTAGCCAGACACAAAGCAACTCTCAACACTGATCAGAGAATTATCAGGTTGAGTCATAACCAGGAAGAAATTCTTTTGCCTATCCCCATTCCAACCAAAGCTACTGGCAGAGTTTATGAAGCTATTATACCGGAGATCAAAGATATTCCGGTGGTATGCAAGTTTCCTGATGTCTTTCTAGAGGATTTGCCTGGATTGCCACATGAACGGGAGGTAGAGTTTGTAATTGAGTTGAAGCCCGGTACGGCTCCAGTATCTAGAAGATCGTACCGAATGCCTCCTAATGAGTTGGCAGAACTGAAGATTCAATTACAAGATCTACTTGAGAAAGGATTTATCCGGCCAAGCTCGTCGCCATGGGGTTGTCCAGCCATATTCGTCAAGAAGAAGGATCAAACTTTACGGATGTATGTGGATTATCGACCCCTGAATGAGGTCACTATCAAAAACAAGTACCCTCTTCCAAGGATTGACATTCTATTTGATCAACTGACTGGAGCAAGGGTATTTTCCAAGGTTGATCTCAGATCGGGCTATCACCAGATCCGTATTCGGCCCGAAGATATACCAAAGACCGCATTCACTACGCGGTATGGATTATTTGAATATCTGGTAATGTCTTTCGGATTGACAAATGCTCCTGCCCACTTCACCTATTTGATGAACTCGGTATTCATGCCCGAGTTGGACAAGTTTGTGGTGGTCTTCATAGACGATATTTTGATATATTCCAAGAATGAAGAGGAGCATGCCCAACATTTACGGATCGTGTTAACGCGCTTGAGAGAACATCAGTTATATGCCAAGTTCAGCAAATGCGCGTTTTGGCTGGAGGAAATTCAGTTTCTGGGACATGTACTGTCTGCCAGGGGGATTGCGGCAGATCCCAGCAAAGTCAAGGACATTTTGGGATGGAAACCCCCGACCACTGTTCATCAGGTCCGAAGTTTCCTTGGACTGGCTGGATATTACCGCCGATTCATACCAGATTTTTCTAAGCTTGTGAAGCCAATCACAAGTTTATTGAAAAATGATATTAAATTCAATTGGTCTTCAAAGTGTGATGAAGCTTTCGAACAATTGAAGATATTATTAACCATTGCTCCGGTATTGGCTCAACCGGATATTAATAAGCCCTTTGATGTGTATTGTGACGCATCAGGCAGTGGCCTCGGCTATGTGCTAATGCAAGAAGGCCGAGTAATTGCATATGCTTCAAGGCAGTTGCGCTGACATGAGGAACATTATCCTACTCATGATCTGGAGTTAGCTGCGGTGGTTCATGCCCTAAAGATCTGGAGTCATTATTTGCTGGGTAATGTCTGTCATATTTATACAGACCATAAAAGCTTGAAATACATCTTCACCCAGTCAGAATTGAATATGAGACAAAGGCGATGGCTCAAGCTGATCAAGGATTATGAATTAGAAATCCATTATCACCCAGGAAAAGCAAATGTAGTGGCAGATGCGCTCAGTCGCAAGGTTTCCTGTCATTGTCTAACAGTGAGGACTTCTGACATTACATTATGCCAGGAGATGGAGAAATTAAACCTGGGAATGATTCAACATGGGACTTCAAATCATTTGAAGCTGGAGTCAATCATCTTACAAAGAATAATTGACGCACAAAAAGATGATGTGGGTATGAAACACATACGTGAGAAGATAAGGGCTGGAACAGCCAAATGTTTCAAAGAAGACGATCAAGGTGTGGTATGGTTCAATAACCGCATAGTGGTGCCGAAGAATGAAGAACTCCGCCAGCAAAGCTTAGATGAAGCGCATCTTAGTCGCTATTCTATTCATCCGGGAAGCACTAAGATGTATCATGATCTAAAGCAGTACTACTGGTGGACAAAGATGAAAATTGAAATTGCACGCTATGTGGCTAAGTGTGACACTTGCAGACATGTCAAGGCCATACACATGAACACTGCTGGTCCATTACAATCTTTGCCGATCCCAACATGGAAATGGGAAGATATTAGTATGGACTTCATTGTGGGATTACCCAGGACTACAAAAGGGTATGATTCTATCTGGGTTATAATTGATCGGCTCACGAAAATTGCTCACTTTCTGCCGGTCAAGACAGATCACCCGGTTACTGTCTATGCCCAGTTGTACATTGCCCGTATTCTCAGTTTACATGGTGTTCCAAAGACTATAGTGTCACATCGTGGACCTCAATTCGTATCCAAATTCTGGGAAGAACTTCATAAATCCCTGGGTACCAAATTGCTCTACAGTTCGTCCTATCATCCTCAAACCAGTGGACAGACTGAGAGAGTGAACCAAATACTTGAAGATATGCTACGGGCGTGTGTTCTGGAATTTCCACAAAAATGGGATGAATGTTTGCCGTTAGCGGAATTCTCATACAACAATAGCTATCAAGAAAGCATCAAGATGGCACCCTTTGAAGCTTTATATGGACGACGATGTCGTACTCCGCTAAATTGGTCTGAACCTGGTGAAAGGTACTTCTTCAGGCCTGATATGGTGAAAGAGACCGAAGAAAGAGTTCAAAGAATAATTCATAATTTGAAGAAAGCTCAAGCTCGTCAAAAGAGTTATGCAGACAAACGGCGAATGCCCTTATATTTCCTTGTGGGAGACTATGTCTACCTAAAGGTTTCGCCAATGAAGAGTGTATCACGTTTCGGGGTTAAAGGGAAGCTTGCACCCAGGTACATTGGTCCATTCCCTATACTTGAGCAATGTGGACCAGTGGCATACCGACTCCAACTACCCGAAACATTGTCTGCTGTGCATAATGTGTTCCACGTGTCACAATTGAAGAAGTGTCTTCGGGTTCCCGATCGAACCGTTGAAGTGACAGATGTTGTCCTTGAACCGGACTTGACATATTCTGAGCATCCCATTCGAGTCTTGGATCAGAAGGACAGGATTACCCGAAGAAAAACTCTCAAGTTTTATAAGATACAGTGGAACCAACATTCCGAAGATGAGGCTACATGGGAAACTCAAGACTTTTTAGATAAGAATTTCCCAGGCTTTTTAGCCTCTTGTTGTTTGTAAAGCATGTATAGCTGTTGTAATAAAGGAGTGAGTCTCGAACCACCCCTGCCTTGTACCAGAAATAAAGAAATAAGAATGTGACACATTTCCTTTTCCATTACTTACCCTAGGACTTTTAATCTCGGGACGAGATTCTTTTATGGGGGGAAGGATGTAACACCCCTGATGTTACTGCTACTAAAACTTGAGCATGACATCATAAACATTGGCATTGCATATGTTTGACACACCTAGAGTGCATTTACTAGGTAAAAATTTCAAACAAGTTCTGTTGTTATAGCATTTTGCAAATAGAACCCTGGATAGGGAACTTAACCCTAAATAGGGATTAAAGGGGTAAAACATAACCCAAATTGAGAAAACCTAAAAGCTTTAGGGGAATAGTCATAAAATTTTCCCAAGAATGAACTTGAATCACATTTATACCCCTGGGATACCAAAAACACCATTTGAAACCCTGGAAAACCCTAAGTCTAAACCCTAGGGGCCTATGTGCAAAAACAGTGCACATTTGGACTAAAGTGTAAAAACTACAATGTCAAGACATATAAAGTCCCATGATTCACATTTGGAAAGGTTTACAAGCCAAACCCTAAGTTTTGGAATGATTTGCAAAAAGGACCCCAATTGAGAATTTACTCTAAGTCTGAATTTCAGATTTGTGGGCTCAACTTTTGAGTCTTGTAACTTTCAAAATATAGGGTTTTTGCCCTAGGCTACCACATCAAAGTTATAGACCTAACATAGAAGAACAACTTTGCTTAAGAGCATAAGCATAGTTGTTAAGAAGAATTTGGAAATAATTAAGCCTAAAGCTTGGCTGTCAGGCTGGTTCCATTCTGAAATTCAGATATTCAGTGTAACAGAGCCAGCTTTGAGTGTGAATTCAACCTTGATCTAGTGCTCAAATGAGTTCAATCCCTATAGTCAAATTATTGCTGGTTTATAGCTCTATAATTTTGCTGCAGAGCATGGAGTATGTTACCATATAGAATTGTGAGAAAATCGAGCCTAAACTATGGCTGTCAGGTTGACTGAATGGTGCAGCCCATGGTACAGTGACTGTTGAGGATCAGATCGCCAGCGCCAGAAAAATCTCACCGCCGGTGACTCCCCGCCGTGATTCGTGCCGCCGTCGTTCCAATCTGGGCTCGGTAGGAAACAGATAGCGCCGGAGTAGATAACGCGTACGTGGCACCATACCTCGAGTCCAGCTAGAGACCCCACCGGCGGCCACCGAGACCAGTGAATTCCGCCGCGGTGGCTGAAAGCTCTCTTGTGGGTTTTGGTGGTTTGGATGACAACCCAATTAAAGGACTAACAAGTGTGCTAAGTGTTGAACAGGTGTTTAATGCAAAGCTAACAGGGTTCAACACAAGTGAACAAGTGTGATGGTCCAAAGACTGGATTATCTATAGATAATGGACATCATAAAGTTTTAAAGTGATAATTTTTTATTCGCCTATTCACCCCCCCTCTAGGCGACATCCAGATCCTGTTCCCGGGCAAAGGGAACTTTCAGTGGCGCTCATGCCGTAATTATCCCTCACTATACCTTCTACCGACGTGGTCGACATGCGCTTGCGATATCCTCAGCCGCGAGGTGATCGCCGGACCGCCACGGCTATAAATAGCCATTAGGTTCACGGCGAGGCTCGGTCATCACGCACACCAGTGACTTAAATCGAAGTCAAATTCGCACTGCCCTCTCCACCTTCGCCCAAATCGATTACGCACGGTGAAAGCACATCCTCTTACGGTCCTATAGCCCCGATCCCATCTCCCAATTTCGCCCAGAGCCGCCGCGACACTGTTTTCCCCTTTCTCTATCTCCGACGAACCCAAAGCTCTGCGCTCCGTGGCTGGCTTGCTCTGGTAAGTCACTAGCCAATCCATGCGTTGTTTTCATGCCTCTACATGCTTGCGAAGCTCACGGTGGCGCTGGATTGCTCAATCCGACCCTGATTAAGCGGGAACGCGTGCCCGTGGTCACGGTTTCCGCCGTGCACGTGGACAGGCCGTTCTCAGTGCGTTCGTGTCAAATTGATGCGTGTTCTGAGGTCATCTTTAGTCGGTTATGCTTTCCCAATCACTAGCCGTAGCAGTCATCGCCGGCCATGGCCAGTACGGGCCGTGCCATGGACGAACGACGAGTGCGCCATGGCCAGGGGTGTTCGTGGGGAAGAGATAGAAGATCGAGGGCATATCTGCAATTTGTCAGTGACACAGAGGAATAGTAAATAAACCTACTTCGATTTAGCTGATAAACCAAGGGCCTCTATGCAAAGTTGCCAGCGCGCGCGGGCGCGCGACCCTGTTTCCTGTGTAGTTGGGCTATCCTAGGCTAGAATCGGCCCAGTACTGTTGCTAGTTTTTCCTTTTCTTTTTTTTTCCAGAGCCAAACAAATTGTAGGAAATTGTAGAAAAATCCTAAAATTGTCAAACCAATTTTCCTAGACTTCTTATTTTCCATAGTATTTAATAAAAATAGTTTCATGATTTTTAGGTTAAATAAGGAATTTTAAGGCATTTAAAGTAGTTTAAAGTATTAGTTCTGGATTTTTAGAAAACATATAGTAATTTCAAAAATGTCCAAACTTTTTATATGAGTTCTATACATTATTTAGAAGCCTTAGGTAGAGTTTGGGTTGATTTGGACCTTGTTTGATACTTAGAACCCAAAACCTCCCCCTGCCCTTTGAACTCCTTTACTGACTCCGGAAACCCTAAGTTCTCGGAGTTCCATGAAGGAAAGTTGTATTCAAGACTTAGATAATAAATCTTTATTATCTTTGCACTCTCATGAGCATTACATGGCATTCATTCTTATATATACCTATATGGTTGTTGGTGACTTGTTCTCAAATGCTAAGAGTTAAGAACAAGGCAACATAAAAAGTGTTAAATGTTAAAGTCCTTCGTCTTTCAAGACATTATATCCCTTCGGATATAATGAATTCCAGACGAAGGTTATGAAGGAAGAGACCTTCGTAAGATCTATAGATGACAAAGAAGAATGCGTATATAAAATACGAATAATAATACAGATATTATCATCAACTTATTTTTATTTGTATCATCATATTTGTAATAACAAATTATAAATGTACCTTCGGATTGACAGAAAGTAAAGGTACAGGCGTGATGCGAAAAGCGAATGCCAAGTCAGCGTGAACAGTACGAGAGTACTGTTCATCTATTTATAGGCACGGGACGCAGCCCGTGTAGAATTACATTAATGCCCTTTACATTTATCAATAACTCTATAGTAATTCTTCGAGGTCTAATTTGGCTTTTCATCTTTAAGTCGGTTCCCCTTTTCTGCTGTCATGCCGAAGCTTTTCTGCGCATAGCTTCGTGATCATCTTATCCTTCATCATAATCGCCTTCCGTCCCACTCAAGCTTCGTCTTGACCATACTCTTGTATACCCGTAACCCGATTCCGAAGACACCTGTTCACATATTTCACTTGGAAAACATTGTCAAATCATGTTTTTGAGGACCTTCGGAAGCCAAAGGACCCCAACAATGGTTATATTTAGAAAACGAAGAAGAAATCGAAGTGACCGAAGAGAAGACACCACCACCTTCAGAATCTCAGGCCGGAAATTGTTTCTACTTCGATATCTGTGGGTCCGAGCCTGACTCACCTACTAACGAAGGCAAGCCCCGGTGCATTTGCCACCTTCCTTGATGTTTTTAAAATCTTTCTCACTTGATTGCTGCATTAGGTGATAGGAGTTGATTGATTAAACAATTCCTGCATTACTTTCCTTGAATTCGATTACCTTCCTTGACTACCCGTTTCACAAAAGATTTTGATGCTTAGCCTTGCTTTAGAAAACAAAATGTTTTGTTTTTACAAAATATGATATGGCAAAGGTGGTTGGGATGTTTTCAAAAATAAAACTTGATGGTGGATCTATCAAAGGCCTTGATAGGTTCAACATCGGAAAAGATGTAGGCCTGCTGACCGAGGACCCTTTAACTGGTCACATGCCTCGTCATGGGTAAGCCTTGCCTCGGGCAGACTAAGGCCAAAATAAGATAACACGAAATGGGCGTGGAGCGGTGGCGGGAGTAGCGTGTACCCTCCGTGGCAAGAGGCTGGACGGTGGTGTATATGTGCTCTCGGTTTGCGTGAACCTGATCTAGTCTTAAGAACCCCGGTGGCGAGTTGACATATGCAAGGGTTAAGTGCTACATATGTCATGTGATTGGAGATCCTCAGCTGAGTATAATCGATTCGGATCGCCGTACCTTCGCGGTTATGAAGACTTGGTCGCTGACTTATACGTAGAAATCCACTAAAGATGATGGGTTTTTGTTAAGAAATTGGCTAGTGTAGGTCAAGTGTTTGAACTAGGGTAGAAAGAACTCTAGTTGTAGGTAACTTTACTTAACTTGACAAATAAAACTGGTGTCGGCGTTTCGAGACAGGGGGGTCCCTAAGCCGACGAGTGAGTGTGCTGCGTGCCCCAGCCCAGATGGGTCGAGCGCGTGGGCGAGCGCGGAGGGGGGAGAGGCGAGGCGGCCGGAGCCGAGCGTAAGAGAGGTGGAAGTCCCGCGGCCTTCGTGTTCGTCCCGCGCCCAGGTCAGGTGCGCTTGCAGTAGGGGGGTTACAAGCGTCCACGCGGGTGAGGGAAGCGAGCGGCCCCAAGAGAGCGCCTGTCCCGTCCTCGGTCCCGCGCGGCCAACCTTTTCTGAGAAGGCCCTGGTCCTTCCTTTTATAGTCGTAAGGAGAGGACCCAGGTGTACAATGGGGATGTAGCAGAGTGCTACGTGTCTAGCGGAGGGAGAGCTAGTGCCCTAGGTACATGCCGATGTGGCAGCCGGAGAGATCTGGGCATCCTGCTGGCGTGATGTCGTGGCTATCGGTGGTGCGGCGGAGCCTGATGGAGGGACAGCTGTTGGAGCGGTCGAGTCCCTGCTGACGTTGTCCTGCTGCCGTAAGAGAGCTGGGGGCCGCCGTCGTCATAGAGCTCGTGGAGCGCCATCATTGCCCCTCTGGCGGAGCTGGCCGGACGAGACGCCGGTCTTGTTCTCCGTGACCCGAGTCGATTCGGGGTAGGGTGATGATGACGTTTCCTGTTGACGTGGCGGTCTGTGCTCTAGGCAGGGCGACGTGGGGTTTCCTCCGAAGCCGAGGTTGAGTCTTGCCTTCAGTTGCCGTGGCCGAGCCCGAGCCAGGGGGTCGGGCGAGGCGGAAGTCGTCCGGCCGAGGCCAGGGCGGAGTCCGAGCCCTGGGGTCGGGCGAGGCGGAGTTCGCCGTCTTCCGGGTCTTAGCCCGAGTCCGAGCCCTGGGGTCGGGCGGAGCGGAGTTCGCCGTCTTCCGGGTCTTAGCCCGAGTCCGAGCCCTGGGGTCGGGCGGAGCGGAGTTCGCCGTCTTCCGGGTCTTAGCCCGAGTCCGAGCCCTGGGGTCGGGCGGAGCGGAGTTCGCCGTCTTCCGGGTCTTAGCCCGAGTCCGAGCCCTGGGGTCGGGCGGAGCGGAGTTCGCCGTCTTCCGGGTCCTAGCCCGAGTCCGAGCCCTGGGGTCGGGCGGAGCGGAGTTCGCCGTCTTCCGGGTCCTAGCCCGAGTCCGAGCCCTGGGGTCGGGCGGAGCGGAGTTCGCCGTCTTCCGGGTCCTAGCCCGAGTCCGAGCCCTGGGGTCGGGCGGAGCGGAGTTCGCCGTCTTCCGGGTCCTAGCCCGAGTCCGAGCCCTGGGGTCGGGCGGAGCGGAGTTCGCCGTCTTCCGGGTCCTAGCCCGAGTCCGAGCCCTGGGGTCGGGCGGAGCGGAGTTCGCCGTGGCGCCTTTGGCAAGGCCTAATTGCCTGTCAGACTCACTCTGTCGAGTGGCACTGCAGTCGGAGTGGCGCAGGCGGCGCTGTCCTTCTGTCAGACTGGCCAGTGGAGCGGTGGAGTGACGGCGGTCACCTCGGCTCTGCCGGGGGCGCGTGTCAGGATAGAGGTGTCAGGCCACCTTTGCGTTAAATGCCCCTGCAATTTGGTCAGTCGGTGTGGTGATTTAGTCAAGGTTGCTTCTGAGCGAAGCCAAGGCCTTGGGCAAGCCGGTGATGTGTCCGCCATAAAAAGGGGGCCTCAGGCGAGACGGAAGTCTCTCGAGGTCGGCTGCCTTCGGCCGAGGCTAGGCTCGGGTGAAGCGTGATCGAGTCACTCGTGTGGACTGATCCCTGACTTAATCGTGCCCATCAGGCCTTTGCAGCTTTATGCTGATGGGGGTTACCAGCTGAGAATTAGGCGTCTTGAGGGTACCCCTAATTATGGTCCCCGACAGTAGCCCCCGAGCCTCGAAGGGAGTGTTAGCACTCGCTTGGAGGCTTTTGTCGCACTTTTTTGCAAGGGGACCAGCCTTTCTCGGTTGCATTTCGTTCCGGTGGGTGCGCGCGAGCGCACCCGCCGGGTGTAGCCCCCGAGGCCTCGGAGGAGTGGTTACACTCCTTCGAGGTCTTAATACTTCGCTTAATGCTTCGGCTGGTCTGGTCGTTCCCTCATGCGAACTGGCCGTAGCTCGGGTGCACGGTCGGGGCCCAAGCTCTCGGGCTGGTATGTTGACGCTGTCAACGATTTGGCCGGAGCCGGTTTTTGCGAGAGCAGCCCCCGAGCCTCTGCACAGGGCGAGAGGACGATCAGGGACAGACTCGGCTTTTTACATACGCCCCTACGTCGCCTTTCCGCAAGGAGGAGGGGGGGAGTGCGCCATGTTACCCTCGATGGGCACCGAACATGGTGTCTCCGGTGAGCTGCAAGCGGGTAATCCGAGTGGACGTCCGTGCCCCGTTCGTTGGGGGTCGGCTAGGGGCCCAGAGGCACGCCCAAAAGTACCTGCGGGTGACTTGCCGGACCCGGTCCCCTGGCGACGGGGTCCGAGGGCTCGATGCCTCCCTCCGATGGGATTCCGTTACAAGATCGTTCCCACTGGTCTCGGATATGTCCTAGGGTACCTCGGGAGCGCAGCCCGAGCCTCGGTTATGTATCGAACGTACCCCTGGTCATCCCTTGCTCGGTGTCTGAGGCGACTGTGAACCCTTCGGGGGCCAGCCTTCGAACCCCTGATCAGTAATGGGCGCGGAGCCCGAGTAGCCTGAGGCGGCCATGGAGCCCTTCGGGGGGCTGGCCTTCGAACCCCTGACCAGTAGTGGGTGTCGGGCCCACGCGATCTGAGGCGGCTGTTGAACCCTCGGGGGGCCAGCCTTCGAACCCCTGATCAGTAATGGGGGGTGCGGAGCCCGGTTCCTTCGCGGAGAAGGATCCCTCTCGGGGTATCCCCCTTCCCCGGTCCCTGTTGCAAGAGATAGAGAAAGAGGAAAACGGAAAAGGATACGAAATCAGACGACGTGGCGTACCTTTTCTGACGCGGTTATTAAGGCGAAGGTGAAGCGTCGCGCGCTCCTTCTGCCAGAAGCGCCGCGTGTCCCGCCGCGGAGTTAATGCGACGGGGCGAGTGGCTGGCGGGGCGGCCGCTACGCGTGTGCGAGCCGTTTCGAGGAACGGCTGTGCCGCTTCGCGTTTTTCGAATCCTGTATCCGGCCCAGGCGGCGTGCTGGAAACGGTTTCGCCCTGGCCTTCATATACTCGAGAGGGGGCCCGGTGACGGTTCTTCACTCTGCTCCCTTCTTTTCCCTTCAGGTTTTCGCCACCAGGGAAACTTTAGCCGGAGGAGAGGGAAACCGCCTTCCCTGCCCCCCGCGCCGCCATCTTCTCCATCTTTGGTGATGGCGGACCGAGTGACCATAATCCCCCCGCGCGATCCGTGGCCCTTCTCCACGGTGACGGCGAGCGATCTGGAGGAGCTGGTCGGCGAAGGTCTGCTCCGCCCCCTCACCGACAAGCAGCGGCCAGAGTGGATTCCTCCCGTGGGCGGAGCCGCTCCGTCCCCACCGCCGGGGTATGTTGTGAGCTTCGTCTCCTTCCATGAGCAGGGATTTGGTGCGCCGGCGGGCCGCTTTATGCGGGCCATCTTGTTCCACTACGGGGTGGAGTTGCACAACCTCTCCCCCAACTCCATCTCGCAGGCCGCTATTTTCGTAGCGCTATGCGAAGGGTACTTGGGGATTGCTCCCCATTGGGATTTGTGGACTTACTTCTTCTTCGCCGAGCCCTTCGCCTTGTCGACGGGGGAGAGGAGGATCCGCGCAGCGGTGCGGGCCGGCGGCTGCATTCTCTTGTTGAGGCAGTCGCGGGCGTTGCAGTACATTCCTGCCATCCTCGCGTCTTCGAACAAGGGGTGGCAGCGCCGGTGGTTCTACCTTCGGAACGACGGTGAGTTGCTCCCACCGTTTTCCCAGCGAGTAGTTACAGCTGCCACCGACGCCTGGCGCCACGGGACCCCGCACGAGAGGCAAAAGAATCTCGAGCCCCTTCTCCAGGCCCTGAAGGAGTTGCGGGAGGGGGGACTTACTGCTGCGGGAGTGATCGCCGCCATTCACCGTCGGAGGGTGCTCCCATTGGCGGAGCGGCGGCTGTCGCTCTGGGAGATGACCCCGGGAGCCGACTGGGAGGGCTCACGGATGTCCCCGGATCCTCTTTCTTCCGACGCCCTCCAATGGCGGGTGTCGGCCGCGATGGGGAAGCCGGACCCCCACGCATACTCCCAGCTTCGGATGCGCCCCGATCAGGGGTGCGTGACTTTGGTGAGCGTCCGCTCCTCCTTTCTTCGTATGTCTGGTTGCTCCAGGTCCTTATGATCGGGTTCCTTTCTCCCCTCCTTTTAGGATGTGGGGTGTCACAAACCCTCCCTGCCACGGGTTCCGGAGGACGCGGTGGACCGTGCAGCGCGGCGGGTTGCCGCGGAGGAGAAGAAGAAAAAGAAGGACGCGGAGAAGGCCCGGGCCCGCGAGCGGAGGCGGGCTCGGGACGCCTTAGAGAAGCGCCGCCGCCAGCAGGAGAGGGACGGACTCCCGAGGGAGCCGTCGCCGGAGACGCCCGACGACGATGACGACGACGATGATGATGATGATGATGATGTGGCCGCCCGTCTTGGCCTCAGCCTTGGCCTGGGGTGTGGCCCAGAGCCGTCGGTCCAGCCCCCGAGCGAACCGACTCCGTCAGCCCCTGAAGTCGGGGCGTCGGGCTCCCGACCCGAGGCGCAGGGGCGAACCGAGAGGCCACCTGACCCCTCCGCCGGAGGAGCTGAAGTAGTTCCGGGGGTCCAGACCAAGGCGTCTGTTCCCAGAGGCCGCCGCTTGTGCTGGGGGTGGCCGGGAGTGACCCTCAGGTCGTCGCTGCCGTGCCCGAGGAACCTGTTTCCCAGGCGCCCCAAGCGCCAGCGAAGCGGACCTCGGTGGCCGTTTCGAGAGCTGGGATCCAAGAAGGCTCTCCCCAGGCACGGTGGATCATGGCCCGGAGTGGGTGAGTACCTCGGAATGTCTTCGTCTTGGCCTCCCATTCGTATGTTTTGGTTGTGATCCCCTTCCTTTTCTATCCAGCAAGCGAAGTCACGGCCAGACCGACCTGGCACCCCGGAAGGCCCTCAAGACGGCGCCGAGCTGTGCAGCCAGCGCCACTCAGCCGACCCTCTCGCGGGGCACCCCGACATCGGGGGTTCGGGCGTCGCTAATCTCGGAGGAGCGGGCTCCCGAGGCCGGCTCTTCAGCCGGAGCGGCGATCGTGGTTGAAGAGGCGGCTGACGCCCACACGGCTCTGAGCTCGCCTGTCGGGCCGGTCATGCCGGCGCCCGCCACCGTCGAGGCTGCCGCCGTCCTTGTCGAAGGGTGCCCAGCCGCCGCCAGTGCCGGGATGACTGATGCGTCGGTGCCCAAGACCTCAGAAGAGGTGGGCGCGGTCGCGCAACCTGTCCCGCCGGGCGACAGCCTCATCGCCGTGCGGCGGAGCCCCGAGGCCCGGCGCCTGTTGCTCCAATTCCGGACCCGCGAGGCCTCGGACCCCGTCTTCGTTCTTGATGATGAGCAGGAGGACCAGTCCTGGGGTGAGCTCCGCGAGTGCGCAGAGACGACGATGGGGTCGCTCCGGGCGTCGCTGGAGGTCTTCTGCAGAGACGTCCCCAAAATCCTCCAGGTAGCGGTTTCGGGCATCCCTTTCTTCCTTCTGTATGATACTCGCTGTGACACCCTGTTTCCTTTTCCCAGGATCTGACGGACCGGAGCGCCGCTAAGTCGTCATTCATCCGCCGTGAGGTTGATGTCTGGGGCTCACTGCGATCCCTGAGGTCTTCGCTTGCCGGGGCTACCACGCGCCTTTCTCAGCAAGATGCCAAGGTGGCGGATCTCCAGCTGTTATGCGCCGACCTGAGAGCCGAGGCGGCAGCGGCGCGTGCGGAGGCGCAACAGCAGCGATCGGAGCTCGTCCGGGTCGTCGAGGAATGGAATCGGCTTCAAGACCGGGCTGCCGAGGCCGAAAGCCGAGCCGAGACCCTTGCGGCCGACTTAGCTGCAACCCAAGTCGCGGCCTCGGAGCATCGTGCCCGAGCCGGGAGTACGTCTCGGTCCTCCCTAGTTCTTTTTCTTGTCCGTTTCCCTTGCTTGTACTTGAGGTATCTCTCCTGGCTATTTGCAGAGCTTGAGTCCGCCCTTGATGAGTCCGCCAAGGCGCTTGCTGAGGCGCTTGCCGGAGCCGCTGAGCAGAGGGAGGCGGACCTCGCGGTCATGTCCGAGGCCGTCTCGGACTTTTACCGTGCCCTCGGCTCTGATGACGTCCCTTCAGGAAGCTCCCCTCATAGTCGCCTTCGGGCCTTGAGTGGTCACGCCCGCGGCAGAGTCCGCGAGGCGCTACACCACGGCGTCAGGCGGGCCTTCGCCGTGCTCGCCTCTCACTACGTTGTGGATCTGGAGCGGGTTAGTGAGGGGTACTGCCTTCCTGACGAAGACGATGCTGCTTTGGCGGAGGTGCAGCGGCTTGACGCGGTTGTCGCTGGCCCAAGCGCGGTGCTGGCGACCACCTTTGAGGCGGAGGTCCTTCCTCCTGCGACGTCACCGGAGGCCGAGATGGATCTCACCGATGGCGGGGGTGTAGTTGAAGGCGCGGCTCCTTCCCAAGGCGGTACCTGATTCTCGTTTGAACAGTTTCTTGTTGAACGTGTGTCTTACCACGGCCGCTGAGGCCTGAACACTTTTGTCTTTCTTGCATGGAGTCGTACTCTCCTCTCTTTCCGTCTGCGTGTTCGTCCTAGCTCGTCGATAATAGAGTGGCGTCTCGAGTTGGGCCATTCTCCGCGGCAGGTGATGAGTGAGGTATCCCTAACCCGGAGGTACGGGAGTTCCTCGGCTCAATCGGCCTTGCCATTTTCATGAACCCGCGTTCGCTCCTCGAGACCCGGCTTCTAACATAGCCAGGAGAACGTAGCTGGGAGGACGCAAGAGGCTCCCCCCTTTTTTTTTGATTAAAAAGATCTCGATGCCGAGGGGTTCGATCTCGACGCAGAGGGGTTCCCCCTTTTTAGCCCCCAAGGGAGGGTCGGGCCCCGCTATGGCGAGGCCGACCCTTCCTTGATGATCAAGGCGCAGAGGCTGCCTGACGAGTCGGGCCCCAGCCCAAATATCCAGCGAGTGTTCGGCGGCATCCCTCGGTATGCCGGGCGTGTCCGAGGGACTCCACGCAAAGACGTCGGCGTTTTGCGCGGAGGAAGTCGACGAGCACTGCTTCCTATTTGGGGTCGAGCCCGGGACCGATCCGGATCTGCTCGGTGGTGTCGCCACTGGGGCCGAGGGGGACGGCCTTGACCGTCTCCGCTGGCTCGAAGCTGCCGGCATGGCGCTTCACGTCTGGGACCTCCTTGGAGAGGTTCTCCGGGTCGGCGATGAGGGCCTCGGACTCGGCGAGGGCCTCGGCGTACTCCACGCACTCCACGTCGCATTCGAACGCGTGTTTGTACGTGGGGCCGACGGTGATGACCCCGTTGGGGCCCGGCATCTTGAGCTTCAGGTAGGTGTAGTTGGGGACGGCCATGAACTTCGCGTAGCATGGCCTCCCTAACACGGCGTGGTAGGTTCCTCGGAACCCGACCACTTCGAACGTCAGGGTCTCCCTTCGGAAGTTGGAGGGTGTCCCGAAGCAGACTGGGAGGTCGAGTCGCCCGAGGGGCTGGGCGCGCTTCCCAGGGATGATCCCGTGGAAGGGCGCAGCGCCTGCTCGGACGGCGGACGGATCGACGCGCAGGAGCTTGAGGGTCTCGGCGTAGATGATGTTGAGGCAGCTGCCCCCGTCCATCAGGACCTTGGTGAGCCTGACATCGCCGACGACGGGGTCGACGACGAGCGGGTATTTCCCCGGGCTCGGCACATGGTCGGGGTGGTCGGCTCGGTCGAAAGTGATGGGCTTGTCGGACCAGTCTAGGTAGACTGGCGCCGCCACCTTCACCGAGCAGACCTCCCGGCGCTCTTGCTTGCGGTGCCGAGCCGAGGCATTCGCCGCATGCCCTCCGTAGATCATGAAGCAGTCGCGGACCTCGGGGAATTCTCCTGCTTGGTGATCTTCGTTCTTGTCGTCGTCGCGGGCCCTGCCACCCTCGGCGGGTGGCCCGGCCCTGTGGAAATGACGCCGAAGCATAACACACTCCTCGAGGGTGTGCTTGACGGGCCCCTGATGGTAGGGGCACGGCTCCTTGAGCATCTTGTCGAAGAGGTTTGCACCTCCGGGGGGCTTCCGAGGGTTCTTATACTCGGCGGCGGCGACAAGGTCCGCGTCTGCGGCGTCGCGTTTCGATTGCGACTTCTTCTTGCCTTTCTTCTTGGCGCCGCGCGGAGCAGACGCCTCGGGAGCTTCTTCCGACGGGCGGCCCTGGGGCTGCTTGTCCTTTCGGAAGATAGCCTCGACCGCCTCCTGGCCGGAGGCGAACTTGGTGGCGATGTCCATCAGCTCGCTCGCCCTGGTGGGGGTTTTGCGACCCAGCTTGCTCACCAGGTCGCGGCAAGTGGTGCCGGCGAGGAACGCGCCGATGACATCCGAGTCGGTGATGTTGGGTAGCTCGGTGCGCTGCTTCGAGAATCGCCGGATGTAGTCCCGGAGCGACTCCCCCGGCTGTTGCCGGCAGCTTCGAAGGTCCCAGGAATTCCCGGGGCGCACGTATGTGCCCTGGAAATTGCCAGCGAAGGCTTGGACCAAGTCGTCCCAGTTGGAAATCTGCCCCGGAGGCAGGTGCTCCAACCAGGCACGAGCAGTGTCGGAGAGGAACAGGGGGAGGTTGCGGATGATGAGGTTGTCGTCGTCCGTTCCACCCAGTTGGCAGGCAAGGCGGTAGTCCGCGAGCCACAGCTCCGGTCTCGTTTCCCCCGAGTACTTTACGATAGTAGTCGGGGGTCGGAACCGGGTCGGGAATGGCGCCCGTCGGATGGCCCGACTGAAAGCCTGCGGACCGGGTGGTTCGGGCGAAGGACTCCGATCCTCCCCGTTGTCGTAACGTCCCCCACGCCTGGGGTGATAGCCTCGGCGCACCCTTTCGTCGAGGTGAGCCCGACGGTCGCGTCGATGGTGCTCGTTGCCGAGGTGGCCCGGGGCCGCAGGCGCGGTGTTGCGCGTGCGCCCGGTGTAGACCGAGGCTTCCCGCATGAATCGGGAAGTCGCGGCATGAGGTTCCGAGGGATATCCTTGCCTTCGGGATGCAGTGCTCTCGGCCCGCCGGGCCGCGGTGCCTTCCAGGAGATTCTTGAGTTCTCCCTGGATCCGCCGACCCTCGGTGGTTGACGGCTCAGGCATCGCGCGGATGAGCATTGCTGCGGTTGCCAGGTTCTGACCGACCCCGCTGGATGCGGGCGGCGGCCTGATCCTGACGTCGTTGGCGACGCGGTGCTGGAGACCTTGGGGCAGATGACGTATTTCTCCGGCCAGGGGTTGGCCCACCCATGCCTGTCCGACGTCCCGACGGATCGGCTCAAGCGCTCCCGTTCCCTCGTTGAGCCTGGCCTGCGCCTCGCGGACTTGCTCGAGTTGTGGGTCGTAACCCCCCGCCGGAGCAGGGACCACAGCTAGCTCCCGTGGGATGTCGGCGCGAGGCACCGGCCTAGGGAGATCACCATCCTCCGGCATGCCAAGATGGTTGCTTTCGGTGGGATTCCCTAGCTCGATGTGGAAACATTCGCGGCTTGGGCCGCAGCTCTCGTCGCCAAGGCTGCGGCTTGCATCGGAACAGTCAGACAGACAGTAGTCACATGCGGCCATGAAGTCCCGCACGGCACTGGGGTTGCCAAGTCCGGAGAAATCCCAACCGATGCTGGGATCGTCATTGTCGGCGTTTCGAGACAGGGGGGTCCCTAAGCCGACGAGTGAGTGTGCTGCGTGCCCCAGCCCAGATGGGTCGAGCGCGTGGGCGAGCGCGGAGGGGGGAGAGGCGAGGCGGCCGGAGCCGAGCGTGAGAGAGGTGGAAGTCCCGCGGCCTTCGTGTTCGTCCCGCGCCCAGGTCAGGTGCGCTTGCAGTAGGGGGGTTACAAGCGTCCACGCGGGTGAGGGAAGCGAGCGGCCCCAAGAGAGCGCCTGTCCCGTCCTCGGTCCCGCGCGGCCAACCTTCTCTGAGAAGGCCCTGGTCCTTCCTTTTATAGTCGTAAGGAGAGGACCCAGGTGTACAATGGGGATGTAGCAGAGTGCTACGTGTCTAGCGGAGGGAGAGCTAGTGCCCTAGGTACATGCCGATGTGGCAGCCGGAGAGATCTGGGCATCCTGCTGGCGTGATGTCGTGGCTATCGGTGGTGCGGCGGAGCCTGATGGAGGGACAGCTGTTGGAGCGGTCGAGTCCCTGCTGACGTTGTCCTGCTGCCGTAAGAGAGCTGGGGGCCGCCGTCGTCATAGAGCTCGTGGAGCGCCATCATTGCCCCTCTTGGCGGAGCTGGCCGGACGAGACGCCGGTCTTGTTCTCTGTGACCCGAGTCGATTCGGGGTAGGGTGATGATGACGTTTCCTGTTGACGTGGCGGTCTGTGCTCTAGGCAGGGCGACGTGGGGTTTCCTCCGAAGCCGAGGTTGAGTCTTGCCTTCAGTTGCCGTGGCCGAGCCCGAGCCAGGGGGTCGGGCGAGGCGGAAGTCGTCCGGCCGAGGCCAGGGCGGAGTCCGAGCCCTGGGGTCGGGCGAGGCGGAGTTTCGTCGTCTTCCGGGTCTTAGCCTGAGTCCGAGCCCTGGGGTCGGGCGGAGCGGAGTTCGCCGTCTTCCGGGTCTTAGCCCGAGTCCGAGCCCTGGGGTCGGGCGGAGCGGAGTTCGCCGTCTTCCGGGTCTTAGCCCGAGTCCGAGCCCTGGGGTCGGGCGGAGCGGAGTTCGCCGTCTTCCGGGTCTTAGCCCGAGTCCGAGCCCTGGGGTCGGGCGGAGCGGAGTTCGCCGTCTTCCGGGTCTTAGCCCGAGTCCGAGCCCTGGGGTCGGGCGGAGCGGAGTTCGCCGTCTTCCGGGTCTTAGCCCGAGTCCGAGCCCTGGGGTCGGGCGGAGCGGAGTTCACCGTCTTCCGGGTCTTAGCCCGAGTCCGAGCCCTGGGGTCGGGCGGAGCGGAGTTCGCCGTGGCGCCTTTGGCAAGGCCTAATTGCCTGTCAGACTCACTCTGTCGAGTGGCACTGCAGTCGGAGTGGCGCAGGCGGCGCTGTCCTTCTGTCAGACTGGCCAGTGGAGCGGTGGAGTGACGGCGGTCACCTCGGCTCTGCCGGGGGCGCGTGTCAGGATAGAGGTGTCAGGCCACCTTTGCGTTAAATGCCCCTGCAATTTGGTCAGTCGGTGTGGTGATTTAGTCAAGGTTGCTTCTGAGCGAAGCCAAGGCCTTGGGCAAGCCGGTGATGTGTCCGCCATAAAAAGGGGGCCTCGGGCGAGACGGAAGTCTCTCGAGGTCGGCTGCCTTCGGCCGAGGCTAGGCTCGGGTGAAGCGTGATCGAGTCACTCGTGTGGACTGATCCCTGACTTAATCGTGCCCATCAGGCCTTTGCAGCTTTATGCTGATGGGGGTTACCAGCTGAGAATTAGGCGTCTTGAGGGTACCCCTAATTATGGTCCCCGACAGTAGCCCCCGAGCCTCGAAGGGAGTGTTAGCACTCGCTTGGAGGCTTTCGTCGCACTTTTTTGCAAGGGGACCAGCCTTTCTCGGTTGCATTTCGTTCCGGTGGGTGCGCGCGAGCGCACCCGCCGGGTGTAGCCCCCGAGGCCTCGGAGGAGTGGTTACACTCCTTCGAGGTCTTAATACTTCGCTTAACGCTTCGGCTGGTCTGGTCGTTCCCTCATGCGAACTGGCCGTAGCCCGGGTGCACGGTCGGGGCCCAAGCTCTCGGGCTGGTATGTTGACGCTGTCAACGATTTGGCCGGAGCCGGTTTTTGCGAGAGCAGCCCCCGAGCCTCTGCACAGGGCGAGAGGACGATCAGGGACAGACTCGGCTTTTTACATACGCCCCTACGTCGCCTTTCCGCAAGGAGGAGGGGGGGAGTGCGCCATGTTACCCTCGATGGGCATCGAACATGGTGTCTCCGGTGAGCTGCAAGCGGGTAATCCGAGTGGACGTCCGTGCCCCGTTCGTTGGGGGTCGGCTAGGGGCCCAGAGGCACGCCCAAAAGTACCTGCGGGTGACTTGCCGGACCCGGTCCCCTGGCGACGGGGTCCGAGGGCTCGATGCCTCCCTCCGATGGGATTCTGTTACAAGATCGTTCCCACTGGTCTCGGATATGTCCTAGGGTACCTCGGGAGCGCAGCCCGAGCCTCGGTTATGTATCGAACGTACCCCTGGTCATCCCTTGCTCGGTGTCTGAGGCGACTGTGAACCCTTCGGGGGCCAGCCTTCGAACCCCTGATCAGTAATGGGCGCGGAGCCCGAGTAGCCTGAGGCGGCCATGGAGCCCTTCGGGGGGCTGGCCTTCGAACCCCTGACCAGTAGTGGGTGTCGGGCCCACGCGATCTGAGGCGGCTGTTGAACCCTCGGGGGGCCAGCCTTCGAACCCATGATCAGTAATGGGGGGCGCGGAGCCCGGTTCCTTCGCGGAGAAGGATCCCTCTCGGGGTATCCCCCTTCCCCGGTCCCTGTTGCAAGAGATAGAGAAAGAGGAAAACGGAAAAGGATACGAAATCAGACGACGTGGCGTACCTTTTCTGACGCGGTTATTAAGGCGAAGGTGAAGCGTCGCGCGCTCCTTCTGCCAGAAGCGCCGCGTGTCCCGCCACGGAGTTAATGCGACGGGGCGAGTGGTTGGCAGGGCGGCCGTTGCGCGCGGGTGATCCGTTCGAGGAACGGGTCACGGGTGCACCGTCTTCACGCCGTGAGAGGAGGCTCTCTTGCTGTCTCAGGATGGGACGTGAGCCTGGCTGACGACGTGACCGCTGCGCCCGCCCGCCTGCCACCGCTATTACTGCCGGCCCACTTTCGGTCGCTTTGACCGACGCGCCAGTCTGGCGCTGTTGGGTCGCCTCGAGTCGTGGCATAGGCTTCGCAACCGAAGAGGCGCGACGGTGGCACAAGTGGCGGTGCGGTTGCTTGCATGCAGCAACTGGCGTGCCAGTTGCTCGACGCGTGGGCCTGGGCCCCAGGCTGGCGTGCCAGAAGTTGGAGAAGCGCGTCCATCTGGCGCGGTTGCATGCCGCCTGCATGGCTGCTCGCCCCTTCTGCCCGTTGGTCTGGGCGGAAATGGGGGGTCGCCTGTAACCGCTGGACGGTCGTGCGCACCATGCGCGACGGTTTGGCTTCTTCTGCCCTGAGCCGGCTTGCATGACATGCGGGACCCAGCCCCCGAGTCGCAGGGGAGGGCCTTGGAGCGTGTTGGAGAAGACTCGGCCCGCGGCGCCTGGGGGCGCACGTAGGGGGAGTTGCCTTTAAAAGGAGGGAGGCTCCCTTCGTAAGGCAACCATGTCTTCTTCCTTCCTTAAGCGCCGGGTCTTCCCGTCTTCCAAGCCCCCGGATGGGGGACATCCCCCGCCTTTCCGCCTCCTCGTTGGAGGAACACAACTCCACGGGAGTTGGTACCTCTCAGCCATCGTTCGGCTTCAAGGATTTTCATCAGCCAGCCTGGCCATACCCCGCCACCGGCGGTCACCCAAGATGGTGACCTCCAGTTCGACGGTGGGGAAAACGGGCCAGGCTGCGGCCTCTACTCCTCCCTTGGCCTCAAGGATTTTCATCATCCAGGCCAAGATGGAAGATGAGGCGAATCGGGGAGCCGCCTCTGCGTGGGTCGGCTGCCCCTTTCTTCCCCCTGCGCCCGGGGGTGAAGGGCGTCCTTGAGCCCCACGGAGACTTCCTCCAGCCATGCCAGGATATGCGGGGCGCTAGGGGCCCTGGGCCCCCGTTTCCTTGCCTGAATGGCTGGTTCTCGTCCTCAGTGGGGGGGAGCCCTTCCGCCGTGACACCTCCCCTAAAGCTGCTTCGCTGTCTGGGGCAGGGGTGGCGGCCATCGCGGTTGGAACGGGCGGCAGCGAGCCGCCCATCGTTCTTCAGTTACTCCGCAGGCCTTCCCCCCCGGAGGGGGTTGTTCGTACCTGCGGAGGAGGGAACCGGAGTTCCGTTGGTAATGGCACTTCGAATGCCAGTGAGTTCGTTCATTGTGGCTGTCGAGGCCTGAACGTGTATGTAATTTTGGCACGGAGCCGTGTTTTTTCCTCATTTCCGAGCACTAAGTCTCGCCTGTTTTATTATCTGAGCCGCTTTACCAAGCATGAGTTGCCCCGTGTTAGGGTGACGGGTGAGGTATCCGTATCCCGGAGGCGTAGGAATCCCTCGGCCCGTTCGGCCTTGTTACGTGAGGCTCTTCTAGCTTAGTTGAAAGGACCCCTCGGCCGCCCTTTGGTGGATCGAGGCCGGGGGTAGCGATATCAGTATGAACAGAGGCGGAGTTGGCTCGAGAATGGGGAACCTGGTTGGCCGGAGCCTAGCCGTGTCGCCCGTCAGCGGTGCCGACGCCCAAGTCGGTCAGTCGAGGCCTCGGATCGGGCTAGCGCCCTTGGAAGCCGGTTGCCCGAGGCCCCAGGGGTAACCGGTTGAGCCGCCTGCTCGGGCCGGATTCCCGGAGGTGCCCCTGGACCTCGGCGCCGCCCGAGGCTGGGTCGGGCTTTGTTGTAGACGTCGTCGATGCCGAGGGTGCTACGGCTCCCCTCGGCGTGAAGACCCGAGCCTGCAGGATCAGATCGTCTTGTAGCGTGTGTTTTCTGCGGCCGCCGAGGCCAGAAGAACACGCCCTCGCCGCGCTTGCGGAGCTGCGTCCTTTTTTCCTCTTGTTTCGAGCATCTGGACTCTGTCGGTAACAGGGATGTTTGTGTGAGCGAGAGTTGCTTTTCGCGGAAGGGACGAGTGAGGTATCCGTATCCCAGAGGCGTGGGAATCCCTCGGCTCGGTCGGCCTTGCCGCTTACGCGTACTTTCACCCGTCCATGAGGCCCTGTCCCCGATTTAGTCGAGAAAGCTTGAAGGACTGCTTCGGCAGGAGAGCTTCCGAACGTGATGACTCGTTCGGTCCACGGAGTCGCTTTATCCGAGCGCAAGTTACTTATCGCAGAAGGGGACGAGTGAGGTATCCGTATCCCGGAGGCGTAGGAGTCCCTCGGCTCGGTCAGCCTTGGCTGCTTACGTGTACCTCGTCGTTTCCAGGATCCGCTTTCCAAAGTAGTCAAGAAGCACGGAAGAAATCCTGCTAAAAAGAGGTCCTTTTTCGAGGAAAAAATTCGACGCAGAGGGGGTCTCCCCCCTTTTAGCCCCCGAGGGAGGGTCGGGCTTTGCCGAGGCTAGGCCGACCCTTCCTTGACAACTAAACTTTGCGTAGGTGCGAGGTATGTGAACAACTTGAAAACATCTTAAGGGTAGAAGCGACGTAGCTGTTTGATGTTCCAAGCGTTGCCGTAGATCTCGCCTTGACTGTTGGCCAGCTTGTATGTTCCGGGCTTCAGAACTTTGGCGATGACGAACGGCCCTTCCCAGGGGGGCGTGAGCTTGTGCCTCCCTCGGGCGTCTTGTCGCAGCCGAAGCACCAGGTCGCCCACCTGGAGTTCTCGGGACCGGACCCCTCGGGCGTGGTAACGTCGCAGGGACTGTTGGTACCGCGCCGAGTGTAGTAAGGCCCTGTCCCGAGCTTCCTCCAACTGGTCCAGCGATTCCTCTCGGTTGGCCTGGTTGCTTTGCTCGGTGTAGGCCCTCGCCCTTGGGGAGCCGTATTCCAGGTCAGTGGGCAGGATAGCTTCAGCCCCGTAGACCAGGAAAAACGGTGTGAAGCCCGTGGCGCGACTCGGCGTCGTCCTTAGGCTCCAGACCACCGAGGGGAGTTCCTTCATCCATCGCCTGCCGAACTTGTTGAGGTCGTTGTAGATCCGAGGCTTGAGCCCTTGTAGAATCATGCCGTTGGCACGCTCTACTTGCCCATTCGACATGGGATGAGCCACGGCGGCCCAGTCCACCCGGATATGGTGATCCTCGCAAAAATCCAAGAATTTTCTGCCGGTGAACTGGGTGCCATTATCGGTGATGATGGAGTTCGGGACCCCGAAGCGATGGATGATGTTGGTGAAGAATGCCACCGCCTGCTCGGACCTGATGCTGTTCAGAGGTCGGACCTCGATCCACTTGGAGAATTTGTCGATGGCGACCAGCAGGTGCGTGTAGCCCCCGGGCGCCTTTTGCAAGGGACCGACGAGGTCCAGACCCCATACAGCGAAGGGCCAGGTGATGGGTATTGTCTGCAGAGCCTGAGCGGGCAGGTGTGTCCGCTTCGCATAGAATTGGCACCCTTCGCAGGTGCGGACAATTCTAGTGGCGTCAGCCACCGCCGTTGGCCAGTAGAAGCCTTGCCGGAAAGCATTTCCAACAAGGGCTCGGGGTGCTGAGTGGTGGCCGCAAGCCCCCGAGTGTACTTCTTGCAGCAGTTCCCGACCTTCGGCGATGGAGATGCATCGCTGGAGGATGCCCGAGGGGCTGCGATGGTAGAGCTCCTCTTCGTCGCCCAGCAAGACGAATGACTTGGCGCGTCGCGCTACCCGCCGAGCCTCGACTTGGTCGAGGGGTAGCTCTCTTCGACGGAGATATTGCAGGTACGGGGCCTGCCAATCCTGGTCTGGCGTGGCCCCGCTCTGCCCTTCCTCGACGTTCAATGCCCCGCCCTCGGGGGCCGAGAGTACCTCAGGCTGGGCCGAGGGTGCCTCGGGCTGAACCGAGGGTACCTCGGGCTGATCCGAGGGTACCTCGGGCTGAGCCGAGGATACCTCGGGCTCGGGCGCGTCGTCGAGCTTGACGGAGGGTTGATGCAGATCCCGGGAGAAGACGTCCGGGGGGACTGTCATTCGCCCCGAGGCTATCTTCGCCAGCTCGTCTGCGGTTTCGTTGTAGCGCCGAGCGATATGGTTGAGCTCGAGCCCGAAGAACTTGTCTTCCAGGCGCCGAACCTCGTCGCAGTAGGCCTCCATCTTCGGGTCGCGGCAGTGGGAGTTCTTCATGACTTGGTCGATGACGAGCTGCGAATCACCGCGGGCGTCGAGGCGTCTGACCCCTAGCTCGATGGCGATCCGCAATCCGTTGACCAGAGCTTCGTACTCGGCCACATTGTTGGACGCCGGGAAGTGGAGGCGCAGCACGTAGCGCAAGTGCTTTCCGAGGGGCGAGATGAAGAGCAGGCCCGCACCGGCCCCCGTCTTCATCAGCGACCCGTCGAAAAACATGGTCCAGAGCTCTGGTTGGATCGGAGGCGTTGGTAGTTGGGTGTCGACCCATTCAGCCACGAAATCCGCCAACACTTGGGACTTGATGGCCTTCCGAGGGGCGAACGAGATCGTTTCGCCCATGATCTCCACTGCCCACTTTGCGATCCTGCCCGAGGCCTCTCGGCACTGGATGATCTCCCCCAGGGGGAAGGATGACACCACAGTCACCGGATGGGACTCGAAGTAGTGTCGTAGCTTCCGCCTCGTCAGGATCACAGCATACATCAGCTTTTGAACTTGTGGGTAGCGGATCTTAGTCTCGGACAGCACTTCGCTGATGAAGTAAACCGGCCTCTGAACGGGCAATGTATGCCCTTCCAGCCTTCCTCCTGCCTTTTGACCACAATCGCGGCGCTAACCACCTGAGTGGTCGCGGCGACGTAGACCAAGAGGGTTTCTCCGTCCGCCGGCGGCACCAAGACTGGCGCCTTTGTAAGGAGCGCCTTTAGGTTGCCGAGGGCTTCCTCGGCCTCAGGGGTCCAAACGAAACACTCGGCTTTCCTTAAAAGGCGGTACAGGGGCAGACCTCTTTCGCCGAGGCGTGAGATGAAGCGGCTCAGGGCCGCGAGGCATCCCATGACCCTCTGTACCCCTTTTAAGTCCTTGATGGGCCCCATGCTGGTGATGGCCGCGATCTTCTCCGGGTTGGCCTCGATGCCTCGCTCAGAGACGATGAACCCTAGGAGCATGCCTCGGGGCACCCCGAAGACACACTTCTCAGGATTAAGCTTGACTCCTTTCGCCTTGAGACACCGGAATGTCACTTCAAGGTCGGAGAGGAGGTTGGGAGCCTTCCGTGTCTTGACTACGATGTCATCGACGTAGGCCTCGACTGTGCGACCGATGTGTTCGCCGAACACATGGTTCATGCACCGCTGGTACGTCGCGCCTGCATTCCTCAGGCCGAACGGCATGGTGACGTAGCAGTACATGCCGAACGGCGTGATGAAAGAAGTCGCGAGCTGGTCGGACTCTTTCATCCGGATCTGGTGATACCCCGAGTAGGCATCGAGGAAGGACAGGGTTTCGCACCCAGCAGTGGAATCCACGATTTGGTCGATGCGAGGCAGAGGGTAGGGAACCTTCGGACATGCTTTGTTGAGACCAGTGTAGTCTACACACATCCGCCATTTCCCCCCTTTCTTCCTCACAAGCACAGGGTTGGCAAGCCATTCGGGATGGAATACCTCTTTGATGAACCCTGCCGCCATTAGCTTGTGGATCTCTTCGCCAATCGCTCTGCGCTTCTCCTCGTCGAATCGGCGCAGAGGCTGTCTGACGGGTCGGGCTCCGGCCCGAATATCCAGCGAGTGCTCGGCGACATCCCTCGGTATGCCGGGCATGTCCGAGGGACCCCACGCAAAGACGTCGGCGTTTGCGCGGAGAAAGTCGACGAGCACTGCTTCCTATTTGGGGTCGAGCCCGGAACCGATCCGGATCTGCTTGGTGGTGTCGCCGCTGGGGTCGAGGGGGACGGCCTTGACCGTCTCCGCTGGCTCGAAGTTGCCGGCATGGCGCTTCACGTCTGGGACCTCCTTGGAGAGGTTCTCCAGGTCGGCGATGAGGGCCTCGGACTCGGCGAGGGCCTCGGCGTACTCCACGCACTCCACGTCGCATTCGAACGCGTGTTTGTACGTGGGGCCGACGGTGATGACCCCGTTGGGGCCCGGCATCTTGAGCTTCAGGTAGGTGTAGTTGGGGACGGCCATGAACTTTGCGTAGCATGGCCTCCCTAACACGGCGTGGTAGGTTCCTCGGAACCCGACCACTTCGAACGTCAGGGTCTCCCTTCGGAAGTTGGAGGGTGTCCCGAAGCAGACTGGGAGGTCGAGTCGCCCGAGGGGCTGGACGCGCTTCCCAGGGATGATCCCGTGGAAGGGCGCAGCGCCTGCTCGGACGGTGGACGGATCGACGCGCAGGAGCTTGAGGGTCTCGGCGTAGATGATGTTGAGGCAGCTGCCCCCGTCCATCAGGACCTTGGTGAGCCTGACATCGCCGACAACGGGGTCGACGACGAGCGGGTATTTCCCCAGGCTCGGCACATGGTCGGGGTGGTCGGCTCGGTCGAAAGTGATGGGCTTGTCGGACCAGTCTAGGTAGACTGGCGCCGCCACCTTCACCGAGCAGACCTCCCGGCGCTCTTGCTTGCGGTGCCGAGCCGAGGCATTCGCCGCATGCCCTCCGTAGATCATGAAGCAGTCGCGGACCTCGGGGAATTCTCCTGCTTGGTGATCTTCGTTCTTGTCGTCGTCGCGGGCCCTGCCACCCTCGGCGGGTGGCCCGGCCCTGTGGAAATGACGCCGAAGCATAACACACTCCTCGAGGGTGTGCTTGACGGGCCCCTGATGGTAGGGGCACGGCTCCTTGAGCATCTTGTCGAAGAGGTTTGCACCTCCGGGGGGCTTCCGAGGGTTCTTATACTCGGCAGCGGCGACAAGGTCCGCGTCTGCGGCGTCGCGTTTCGATTGCGACTTCTTCTTGCCTTTCTTCTTGGCGCCGCGCGGAGCAGACGTCTCGGGAGCTTCTTCCGACGGGCGGCCCTGGGGCTGCTTGTCCTTTCGGAAGATAGCCTCGACCGCCTCCTGGCCGGAGGCGAACTTGGTGGCGATGTCCATCAGCTCGCTCGCCCTGGTGGGGGTTTTGCGACCCAGCTTGCTCACCAGGTCGCGGCAAGTGGTGCCGGCGAGGAACGCGCCGATGACATCCGAGTCGGTGATGTTGGGCAGCTCGGTGCGCTGCTTCGAGAATCGCCGGATGTAGTCCCGGAGCGACTCCCCCGGCTGTTGCCGGCAGCTTCGAAGGTCCCAGGAATTCCCGGGGCGCACGTATGTGCCCTGGAAATTGCCAGCGAAGGCTTGGACCAAGTCGTCCCAGTTGGAAATCTGCCCCGGAGGCAGGTGCTCCAACCAGGCACGAGCAGTGTCGGAGAGGAACAGGGGGAGGTTGCGGATGATGAGGTTGTCGTCGTCCGTTCCACCCAGTTGGCAGGCAAGGCGGTAGTCCGCGAGCCACAGCTCCGGTCTCGTTTCCCCCGAGTACTTTACGATAGTAGTCGGGGGTCGGAACCGGGTCGGGAATGGCGCCCGTCGGATGGCCCGACTGAAAGCCTGCGGACCGGGTGGTTCGGGCGAAGGACTCCGATCCTCCCCGCTGTCGTAACGTCCCCCACGCCTGGGGTGATAGCCTCGGCGCACCCTTTCGTCGAGGTGAGCCCGACGGTCGCGTCGATGGTGCTCGTTGCCAAGGTGGCCCGGGGCCGCAGGCGTGGTGTTGCGCGTGCGCCCGGTGTAGACCGAGGCTTCCCGCATGAATCGGGAAGTCGCGGCATGAGGTTCCGAGGGATATCCTTGCCTTCGGGATGCAGTGCTCTCGGCCCGCCGGGCCGCGGCGCCTTCCAGGAGATTCTTGAGTTCTCCCTGGATCCACCGACCCTTGGTGGTTGACGGCTCCGGCATCGCGCGGATGAGCATTGCTGCGGTTGCCAGGTTCTGACCGACCCCGCTGGATGCGGGCGGCGGCCTGATCCTGACGTCGTTGGCGACGCGGTGCTGGAGACCTTGGGGCAGATGACGTATTTCTCCGGCCAGGGGTTGGCCCACCCATGCCTGTCCGACGTCCCGACGGATCGGCTCAAGCGCTCCCGTTCCCTCGTTGAGCCTGGCCTGCGCCTCGCGGACTTGCTCGAGTTGTGGGTCGTAACCCCCCGCCGGAGCGGGGACCACAGCTAGCTCCCGTGGGATGTCGGCGCGAGGCACCGGCCTAGGGAGATCACCATCCTCCGGCATGCCAAGATGGTTGCTTTCGGTGGGATTCCCTAGCTCGATGTGGAAACATTCGCGGCTTGGGCCGCAGCTCTCGTCGCCAAGGCTGCGGCTTGCATCGGAACAGTCGGACAGACAGTAGTCACATGCGGCCATGAAGTCCCGCACGGCACAGGGGTTGCCAAGTCCGGAGAAATCCCAACCGATGCTGGGATCGTCATCTTCCTCGGACCCAGAGGGCCCGTAGGTCGAGACGTCCGTCAGTCGGTCCCAAGGCGATCGCATACAGAACCTCAGTGGGGTTGCACTCGCCTCAATGAGAGCGCCCGCCAAATCGAGGTCGTTTGGCGGGTGGAGGCCGAGTCGAAATGACGCAAGAGGGGAGTTAGTCGTTACCTTTTGGTCGACGAGGAGCGACGTAGTCACATCGGGGACTGGTTGCGCCGTCATCTCTGGTTCGAGGGCGACGTCCTGCAGGCTTTCCGCGAGCGCGCCGGCGTCGTCTTCTTGCTCGGGGTCATCGTGCCGCGGGGGGGCGGCGCTTGCCTCCGTCTTGAACACGAGGTCGATGTCCGGCGTGCCTTCCGTCGGGACGTCGGGGGCATCGATTCGCTCGACGGCCGGCGAAGCGCGGCCTCCCGTCTGGCCTTGACGGCCCCGCCTCCTCCTCCGTTGGCGGGGGAGAGAACGGAGCGAGCCCGAATATAGCTCTTCCACCATGCGGGGAAGACGTCGTCGATTCCGCCGCCGGCGGGCGGGTTGTCGGCCGCCATTGTCGTGGTCGCACGGCGGTGGAAGAAGTATCATGTCATAGCTGCCGTCGAAGGACATGAACTCGAGAGCCCCGAAACGAAGCACCGTCCCGGGCCGGAGAGGTTGCTGGATACTGCCCATCTGGAGCTTGACGGGGAGCTATTCGTCAGCACGCAGCGTGCCCCTACCTGGCGCGCCAACTGTCGGCGTTTCGAGACAGGGGGGTCCCTAAGCCGACGAGTGAGTGTGCTGCGTGCCCCAGCCCAGATGGGTCGAGCGCGTGGGCGAGCGCGGAGGGGGGAGAGGCGAGGCGGCCGGAGCCGAGCGTGAGAGAGGTGGAAGTCCCGCGGCCTTCGTGTTCGTCCCGCGCCCAGGTCAGGTGCGCTTGCATTAGGGGGGTTACAAGCGTCCACGCGGGTGAGGGAAGCGAGCGGCCCCAAGAGAGCGCCTGTCCCGTCCTCGGTCCCACGCGGCCAACCTTCTCTGAGAAGGCCCTGGTCCTTCCTTTTATAGTCGTAAGGAGAGGACCCAGGTGTACAATGGGGATGTAGCAGAGTGCTACGTGTCTAGCGGAGGGAGAGCTAGTGCCCTAGGTACATGCCGATGTGGCAGCCGGAGAGATCTGGGCATCCTGCTGGCGTGATGTCGTGGCTATCGGTGGTGCGGCGGAGCCTGATGGAGGGACAGCTGTTGGAGCGGTCGAGTCCCTGCTGACGTTGTCCTGCTGCCGTAAGAGAGCTGGGGGCCGCCGTCGTCATAGAGCTCGTGGAGCGCCATCATTGCCCCTCTTGGCGGAGCTGGCCGGACGAGACGCCGGTCTTGTTCTCCGTGACCCGAGTCGATTCGGGGTAGGGTGATGATGACGTTTCCTGTTGACGTGGCGGTCTGTGCTCTAGGCAGGGCGACGTGGGGTTTCCTCCGAAGCCGAGGTTGAGTCTTGCCTTCAGTTGCCGTGGCCGAGCCCGAGCCAGGGGGTCGGGCGAGGCGGAAGTCGTCCGGCCGAGGCCAGGGCGGAGTCCGAGCCCTGGGGTCGGGCGAGGCGGAGTTTCGTCGTCTTCCGGGTCTTAGCCTGAGTCCGAGCCCTGGGGTCGGGCGGAGCGGAGTTCACCGTCTTCCGGGTCTTAGCCCGAGTCCGAGCCCTGGGGTCGGGCGGAGCGGAGTTCGCCGTCTTCCGGGTCTTAGCCCGAGTCCGAGCCCTGGGGTCGGGCGGAGCGGAGTTCGCCGTCTTCCGGGTCTTAGCCCGAGTCCGAGCCCTGGGGTCGGGCGGAGCGGAGTTCGCCGTCTTCCGGGTCTTAGCCCGAGTCCGAGCCCTGGGGTCGGGCGGAGCGGAGTTCGCCGTCTTCCGGGTCTTAGCCCGAGTCCGAGCCCTGGGGTCGGGCGGAGCGGAGTTCGCCGTCTTCCGGGTCTTAGCCCGAGTCCGAGCCCTGGGGTCGGGCGGAGCGGAGTTCGCCGTGGCGCCTTTGGCAAGGCCTAATTGCCTGTCAGACTCACTCTGTCGAGTGGCACTGCAGTCGGAGTGGCGCAGGCGGCGCTGTCCTTCTGTCAGACTGGCCAGTGGAGCGGTGGAGTGACGGCGGTCACCTCGGCTCTGCCGGGGGCGCGTGTCAGGATAGAGGTGTCAGGCCACCTTTGCGTTAAATGCCCCTGCAATTTGGTCAGTCGGTGTGGTGATTTAGTCAAGGTTGCTTCTGAGCGAAGCCAAGGCCTTGGGCAAGCCGGTGATGTGTCCGCCATAAAAAGGGGGCCTCGGGCGAGACGGAAGTCTCTCGAGGTCGGCTGCCTTCGGCCGAGGCTAGGCTCGGGTGAAGCGTGATCGAGTCACTCGTGTGGACTGATCCCTGACTTAATCGTGCCCATCAGGCCTTTGCAGCTTTATGTTGATGGGGGTTACCAGCTGAGAATTAGGCGTCTTGAGGGTACCCCTAATTATGGTCCCCGACAGTCATCTTCCTCGGACCCAGAGGGCCCGTAGGTCGAGACGTCCGTCAGTCGGTCCCAAGGCGATCGCATACAGAACCTCAGTGGGGTTGCACTCGCCTCAATGAGAGCGCCCGCCAAATCGAGGTCGTTTGGCGGGTGGAGGCCGAGTCGAAATGACGCAAGAGGGGAGTTAGTCGTTACCTTTTGGTCGACGAGGAGCGACGTAGTCACATCGGGGACTGGTTGCGCCGTCATCTCTGGTTCGAGGGCGACGTCCTGCAGGCTTTCCGCGAGCGCGCCGGCGTCGTCTTCTTGCTCGGGGTCATCGTGCCGCGGGGGGACGGCGCTTGCCTCCGTCTTGAACGCGAGGTCGATGTCCGGCGTGGCTTCCGTCGGGACGTCGGGGGCGTCGATTCGCTCGACGGCCGGCGAAGCGCGGCCTCCCGTCTGGCCTTGACGGCCCCGCCTCCTCCTCCGTTGGCGGGGGAGAGAACGGAGCGAGCCCGAATGTTGCTTTCCCACCACGCGGGGTAGACGTCGTCGATTCCGCCGCCGGCGGGCGGGTTGTCGGCCGCCATTGTCGTGGTCGCACGGCGGTGGAAGAAGTATCATGTCATAGCTGCCGTCGAAGGACATGAACTCGAGAGCCCCGAAACGAAGCACCGTCCCGGGCCGGAGAGGTTGCTGGAGACTGCCCATCTGGAGCTTGACGGGGAGCTATTCGTCAGCACGCAGCAGGCCCCTACCTGGCGCGCCAACTGTCGGCGTTTCGAGACAGGGGGGTCCCTAAGCCGACGAGTGAGTGTGCTGCGTGCCCCAGCCCAGATGGGTCGAGCGCGTGGGCGAGCGCGGAGGGGGGAGAGGCGAGGCGGCCGGAGCTGAGCGTAAGAGAGGTGGAAGTCCCGCGGCCTTCGTGTTCGTCCCGCGCCCAGGTCAGGTGCGCTTGCAGTAGGGGGGTTACAAGCGTCCACGCGGGTGAGGGAAGCGAGCGGCCCCAAGAGAGCGCCTGTCCCGTCCTCGGTCCCGCGCGGCCAACCTTTTCTGAGAAGGCCCTGGTCCTTCCTTTTATAGTCGTAAGGAGAGGACCCAGGTGTACAATGGGGATGTAGCAGAGTGCTACGTGTCTAGCGGAGGGAGAGCTAGTGCCCTAGGTACATGCCGATGTGGCAGCCGGAGAGATCTGGGCATCCTGCTGGCGTGATGTCGTGGCTATCGGTGGTGTGGCGGAGCCTGATGGAGGGACAGCTGTTGGAGCGGTCGAGTCCCTGCTGACGTTGTCCTGCTGCCGTAAGAGAGCTGGGGGCCGCCGTCGTCATAGAGCTCGTGGAGCGCCATCATTGCCCCTCTGGCGGAGCTGGCCGGACGAGACGCCGGTCTTGTTCTCCGTGACCCGAGTCGATTCGGGGTAGGGTGATGATGACGTTTCCTGTTGACGTGGCGGTCTGTGCTCTAGGCAGGGCGACGTGGGGTTTCCTCCGAAGCCGAGGTTGAGTCTTGCCTTCAGTTGCCGTGGCCGAGCCCGAGCCAGGGGGTCGGGCGAGGCGGAAGTCGTCCGGCCGAGGCCAGGGCGGAGTCCGAGCCCTGGGGTCGGGCGAGGCGGAGTTCGCCGTCTTCCGGGTCTTAGCCCGAGTCCGAGCCCTGGGGTCGGGCGGAGCGGAGTTCGCCGTCTTCCGGGTCTTAGCCCGAGTCCGAGCCCTGGGGTCGGGCGGAGCGGAGTTCGCCGTCTTCCGGGTCTTAGCCCGAGTCCGAGCCCTGGGGTCGGGCGGAGCGGAGTTCGCCGTCTTCCGGGTCTTAGCCCGAGTCCGAGCCCTGGGGTCGGGCGGAGCGGAGTTCGCCGTCTTCCGGGTCCTAGCCCGAGTCCGAGCCCTGGGGTCGGGCGGAGCGGAGTTCGCCGTCTTCCGGGTCCTAGCCCGAGTCCGAGCCCTGGGGTCGGGCGGAGCGGAGTTCGCCGTCTTCCGGGTCCTAGCCCGAGTCCGAGCCCTGGGATCGGGCGGAGCGGAGTTCGCCGTCTTCCGGGTCCTAGCCCGAGTCCGAGCCCTGGGGTCGGGCGGAGCGGAGTTCGCCGTCTTCCGGGTCCTAGCCCGAGTCCGAGCCCTGGGGTCGGGCGGAGCGGAGTTCGCCGTGGCGCCTTTGGCAAGGCCTAATTGCCTGTCAGACTCACTCTGTCGAGTGGCACTGCAGTCGGAGTGGCGCAGGCGGCGCTGTCCTTCTGTCAGACTGGCCAGTGGAGCGGTGGAGTGACGGCGGTCACCTCGGCTCTGCCGGGGGCGCGTGTCAGGATAGAGGTGTCAGGCCACCTTTGCGTTAAATGCCCCTGCAATTTGGTCAGTCGGTGTGGTGATTTAGTCAAGGTTGCTTCTGAGCGAAGCCAAGGCCTTGGGCAAGCCGGTGATGTGTCCGCCATAAAAAGGGGGCCTCGGGCGAGACGGAAGTCTCTCGAGGTCGGCTGCCTTCGGCGAGGCTAGGCTCGGGTGAAGCGTGATCGAGTCACTCGTGTGGACTGATCCCTGACTTAATCGTGCCCATCAGGCCTTTGCAGCTTTATGCTGATGGGGGTTACCAGCTGAGAATTAGGCGTCTTGAGGGTACCCCTAATTATGGTCCCCGACAACTGGATTTTTAAGGATCCACTTTAGTAAGCATTTCTGCAAAACAGAGTCTTTGATTATTGAAAAGCCTTACCTTGACTCCCATAACCAGCATACCCTTGAGAGTCTTTTCTTTAGTCGGGTAAGACTTGCTGAGTAATTCCATACTCAGGGTTTATTCCCCCGTTGTTTTTAGGTGAGGAAGCGACAAATTTTTGTTGCTTCTGCTCTAAGGTGGTGCCTAAAGAAGAACATAAGGAATGAAGTGCGGGAGGAAAGGATCCTCCATATAGAATTTTTATGAAAGAACTTTCGGGAGGAGTTTTTACCTCCCTTGGTATTGTAATAATACTACTCAGCACTCGTTTTATAATTCTGGTCTGTAATAAGTAACTTGATCTTACTTTCTAAATAAATGTAAGTTTATGTAATCGCTTCCACATTTCTATATCTCCGATGTTCTGTAATGTCTGCAAGACGGGTGAAACGTTCCTGGAAAGATAAGAAAGAAGATACCGAACTTGTCGAGTGATTCAGAAACATCTACAGGGTTGTCTGATGTCTGTTGGACAAGGACAACTATAGGTGGGCCTAATTACTTGGGAGGTTCCGTCACAGCCGTCTGGGGGCGTGTCGGTGTCGGGAGCGGGTTCGAATGCCTCATTTAATACTACCGAAGGTTTGTAGACATCCCTGGAAAAGACGTTTGGGGGAACCGTGGTTCGTCCCAAGGCTATCTTCGCTAGTTCGTCGACAACCTCATTGTAGTGGCGCTCGATGTGGTTAAGTTTAGGCCAAAGAACTTGTCCTCTAGGCGCCGAACCTCTTCACAATAGGCTTCCATTCTTGCATCATGGCAGCTTTAATTCTTCATGACATGGTCGATGACAAGCTGAGAGTCCTCTCGGACGTCGAGGCGTCTGACCCCTAGCTCGATGGCGATGTGCAGGCCATTGACCAGGGCTTCATACTCAGCCACGTTGTTGGATGTGGCGAATTGGAGCCATATGACGTAGCGTAGATGTACTTCAACGGACGAGATGAAGAGCAAACCCGCGCCTGCTCCTATTTTCATCAATGGCCCGTCAAAGTACATGGTCCCCAGCTCGCCCTGTATCGGAGTCGTCGATAGCTGGATGTTGGTCCATTCAACACTACAAAACAAACCCCCCTATAGCAACGTGTACCTAGCAACATATAATTATATGTGTTGGAAGTGATTATCCCAACACTTGTTATGCGTTGGAAGACACATCCGTTGAGCAACAATGGTACTGGCAACATTTAACATGCGTCGCAAACCGTATCCGTAGAGTAACTACGATCATAGCAACATTTACCATGTGTTACAACTGTATGCGTAAAATAACTAGAATAGTGGCAACGTTTACATGCGTTGCAAGCCATATATGTGGCGTGATTTTGGTACATAGGCAAATTCGTTTAGTGTTTTTACTTATTGAAACATTTGGTGTATTTATGTTTCTGTTTATTTAGCAAAAAATATACAAAATATGGCTTCAGCAAGGCTCTGTTTCTGTTTATTTGGCAAAAAATATATAAAATATGAGTTAAGCAGGGTTAGACCTCGCACCCTCCTCGTCCATTTAAGTAACACTCGCTAACCAAGTCATCCTTAGAGCATTTGCATTTAGAGTCGACACTCGATGTTTGTTATAGTATTCTATAAACGAACTATCTATATCACGAACCCTCAACCTCTCTAGATCCTGCAATTTGTGCCTTCCTCCAGTGCAGATCGCTTGGTCGTGCCGCTGCCGCCCCAACCCCCAGACCCGCCCACGCCCAGCAATCCATCTGGCTCATTGCATATGCGTACAAATCCCAATGACCTCCCCCACTCCTTCCCCTTCATTCACGAGTAGCACAACTAAGGAAAGGCCGGCGGTTACCCTCAATCTGCGCCTTCGATCCCCGGCGGCGGCTTCCATCCACGCCGGCGTCCTGCATCCGCGCCACCAGCGTCCCTCCCACCTATGTCTTAAATCCCCGCCGCCGGACTCCATCCCGCCGTCGTCCTCCATCGAACCGGCTCAGCCCGCCCACGCCTTTGATCCCCACGGCGGCCTCCATCCACGTTGGCGTCCTGCATCTGCGCTGGCAGCCTCCCTCCCGCCCATGTCTTCGATCCCCACGGCAGACTCCATCCCGTCGTCGTCCTCCTCCGAACCGGCTCAGCCCACCCGCGTCTA
Source organism: Zea mays (assembly GCF_902167145.1). Lineage (NCBI taxonomy): Eukaryota > Viridiplantae > Streptophyta > Magnoliopsida > Poales > Poaceae > Zea > Zea mays. Next base: position 27,334,467 of record NC_050098.1, on the reverse strand, counting down.
CGATCCCTGCCGGCGGCCTAAATCCACGCCCGGCGTCCTCCATCCGTGTCTTCTTCGGTAAGATATCATTCTTGAGTAGCTGCATTACATGGCCTACAAAAAAATTACATCCTTACTGCAAGATGGAAACTTTAGTGCGTTTTTAACCTCTATATAAGTTCCACTTTCTTTTGTCATTGAGGATAGATTTCAGTTCATCTTTCTATTTGCATTTTAGTGGATCATGTGTGCCTTTCAGTATAGTGTATAGTTAATTGTGATTGCTGCTACCTATTTAAGTCTGTTATTTGGCCCTCCATTTGCTGTCATTTTAATACATGCACATTGTGTCCACCTGAGTTCCTCTAAATTAGTTAATGTGTTCATGCCTCTATGGATCCTTAAAGTGAAATTATCTACACTATTTTAGTAGAACATTATTGTGTTTCTATAACCTGATGGTGATATGATTGTTACCTCCATTAGTGTATATGAGGTAGTATCATTTCATAATTATTATTTGCAATGCACAAATGAATTGTATGAGGTAGTATCATTTCAAAATTATTATTTGCAATGCACAAATGAATTGTATGATGCGGTATCATCGTTCTTTGTTATAATTTTGTTTTAATTTCATAAGCTTAAGTTCATTGTGTGGATAATAGTAGCATTCACTGTCTAAGAGGTGGATGTAGAGAAGAAAGCAAGCAATATCGATACATGATTGATTATCATTCCCTGACCTTTACAATATCTATTATGAATAGATCATCACAGTTTCTGAAATGGTCAGCAACAACTTGAGATTGAAATTTAGGAGATTGTGGAATGAGTAAGTCAAAACTAGCTGAGAAGATAACTCTGTTATTAAATTATGCTTGTATTTGTGGAATTGGCAATTAAATACTTGGGTATTTATGCGGCCTTTCTCTATGCCCTGCATGTTATCTGCTTGTTGCTTTTTGGGTATTCTGCTTACTCGCTTTTGGTTGTCCAACAAATCATGGTGAACTATTCTATATCACTTCTTCCTCCTTTTTTCTTTCCTTGCAGACATTCATGACATGTTCCTGGAGAAGTCGGGATATTTTGAGTTTGCTCAGCAGCTAACCGTAAGTTTCATCCCTATATGAAGCACTTTCTTTTTCAGGCATGCATTGCTATGTGGAATATTATTTTATTACTGTGACATTATGCACTTCAGCTTTTAAGTATGCATTTGCTTGGTTGCAGAGCTTATAAGTTTACTGCTCTTGAGCTTTTGCACACCTATATAGTTGTTGAGGGCCTACCTCGCCGAAGGTCCTCACAACATTCGTGTTTCAGAATTATAAAGTGTATTTCAGGTATATATTGGAGACCGGACGAAGGTAACTGTTGGTCACTCGTTTTCGATTGCTATATGGCATCAAAAACAAGGCAACACATAGTTAGAATGGAAAAACCTTTGCCCTCCTGTCAACACATAGTTTCCTTTTTTCCATACCACCTTCCTCGTGTTTAAAACGCTTCGGCATCAGCCTTTATTAAATCCTTCGCCCTCTTGTCAATATATCTTCGGTGTATTGACAGGAGGGCGAAGGTTTTTCCATTCTAACTATGTGTTGCCTTGTTTTTGATGCCATATAGCAATCGAAAACGAGTGACTAACAATAGTCATAGTCTAGAGTAGAACAGTCCGTATAGGCATAGATCATCATATTGATAGAACAGTCCATATAGGCACAAAACTTTATTACTAATAGAAGCCATGTGGTTTAGAAGCATATTTAATTTCTGGTGTCAAGTACTGTACTTTGTTTATCATTACCTTGTGGATCAATAGAAGTTTTAATTTTATTGGTCGGCCGAAAGTCCTTGGGCACAAACAACAGAATCTTGTAACACATGTTTATTCATGCGAGATTCTACTGATTTATATGTTCTAGTTTTTGCAGAGTTCCATGTGTTATGCACTGTTCATAGCCTTTCTCTAATTTGAATTGTTTCTTCCTTCCATGTGGTTTGTATTAACCTATTATATTTTATTTTCTTCATTTTTTCAGGAACACTACGAAGGTGAAGAGCTTGCATAAGAATGTCTATTTTGTTTCTTTTTTTATTTGGATCTAGATCATAATGACTTAAGATGAGCCATATGTAAATATATTTCTATAACTACGGATCAACTTCTTGACACTACTATGTAATGCGATTATAGATGTAATATATATTGTTTCTGCTTATTTGTCATGTGTGTGCGGATGATTTGAAAAATATCAAATGTGCATTCTTCAGCATGTTGCTCAAAATAAAATAATTAAAAATTTTCATTTGTTTATTCCTTGCAACACATATAAATTTGCTATAGCTCAAATCTAAACATTGCAACCTCCTATGGCGATGAGTCAGTCATGGGCGGGAACAACACATGTAAGTGTTGATGTATCTCATAGTTATCCGTTGTAGTTTAGCAACACTTATTGGAGGACATACCAACACATATATAAGTGTTGCAGTAGACTCTAGCAACAGCAGTATAAGCAACACATAATTATGCGTTGGTATAGACCCTAGTAACACTTATATGAGATTGTACCAACACATATATGTGTTGCTAAAAGGGGGGTCATTTTGTAGTGCAACCAGGAAGTCAACCAAGATCTGGGACTTTATAGCCTTTCTAGGGGGAAACGAGAGAGTTTCTCTCATGAGTTTGACCGCCTATTTGGCTACCCTGCCTGAGGCCTCCCTGTTCTGAAAAATTTCCCCAGAGGGAAGGATGACACCACTTTCACCATGTGGGACTCAAAGTAGTGTCGTAGTTTACGTCGAGCCAGGAATACTACATGCAACAGTTTCTAGACTTGTGGGTAGCGAATCTTCATTTCAGACAATACCTCGTTGATGAAGTAAACTGGCCTCTGAATAGGCAAGGTATGTCCCTCCTATCTCCTTTCAACTAGAACCACAGCGCTAACCAACTGGGTGGTTGCGACGACATAGAACAAGAGGGGTTCCCCTTCGGTGGGGGCACCAAGACAGGTGTGTTGGTAAGGAGCCTCTTAAAGTTCTCGAGGGCTTCTTCAGCCTCGAAGGTCCAAACGAAGTGCTCGGTCTTCCTTAAGAGTCGGTACAAGGGAAGGCCCTTCTCGCTAAGGCGCGAGATGAAGGGGCTCAGAGCCACAAGGCATCCCATGACCCGTTGAACTCCCTTAACGCCTTTTATCGATCCCATGCTTGTGATCACCGAGACCTTTTCTGGGTTGGCTTCAATACCGCATTCTGATACGATGAACTCCGGCATCATGCCTCAGGGGACACCGAAGACACACTACTCGGGGTTGAGTCTAATGCTCTTTGCCTGGAGGAAAGCGAAGGTTGTTTCGAGATAGGAGACGAGGTCGCAAGCTTTCCTTGTCTTGACTACAATGTCATTGACATAGGCTTCGACAGTCACGCCAATGTGATTGTCGAACGCGTGGTTCATACAACGTTGATATGTGGTGCCGGTGTTTCGCAACCCGAAGGGCATGGTAGTATAACAATACATACCCTGAGGGGTGATGAAAAAGGTCGCGAGCTGGTCGGACTGTTTCATCTGGATTTGATGGTAACTGTTGGGGGCCTTCCTCTTCCGAAGGTCATCAAAAACGTGACTAACCATATGTTTTCAGTATGATATAGACTCTTACAGGAGGCTTCGGCTTTGGGATGAAAGTTTTCTCATGATAAAGGCATGTGTGATATGAAGATACAACCCAAAGGTGACATGGATGGACACCGAAGCTGTGGTAAAGGAGCTTCAGCTTGGTATGATAGCAAGCGTGAAGGACGAAACCGACCTAAGGGGGAAAAGACTACTTAGTCCTTGATAATTTGTATTATAATTAAGAGTAAATGTCAGGGGCATGAATGTAATCTTATCTGGGTTGCGTCCCGTGCCTATAGATAGAAGAACAGTAACACCGTACTAGGCAAGCGGGATTGTAATCTCTCTCTCTTGCGTCATCTTTGCATTCACAACTTCTGGCGAACCGAAGGTATTGTTGTATTATGAATATTATTAATGTTCGTTCTTGTCTATGGATATAAATATAAATAAACCGCGAAGACTTAATCATTATCTATAATATTTAATGTTCTTTTGCATTCTTATTTACGTTCATGATTACATGCTAAAATGATGAAGGCATGTCCTTCATGACCTTCATCTGAAGATCATTATATCTGAAAGGAAATAATTCTTCGGAGGACGAAGGTCTCTAACTATTAACAATTGTGTTGCCTTGTTCTTGATTTATAGCATTTGAGAACAAGTGACCAACATTGGCGCCAACCGCTGGTGTACTCACTTCCACAACCTTCGGCAAAGCATCAATCTTCGGCATGCCGCCGAAGAGGACAGCAGCGCCAGGGGCTGCACTACAGCCACTGGACATAAACCAGGAGACGATCTCTCTCCGAGAAGCCAAAAAAGAAAGGCTACCAGCCCAACACTTCAGGAGGAGGAGCTGGACCAGGAGATCAGGAACCTGGAAGTTATTCATCAGAAGGTGCAAAGGAAAAAGGAGAAGATGGCCCGACTGGCCGACCTTCAAAAGAAGATCGACGAAGCCGCTGAAGAAATGTGCCATCTTACCCATGATGACCATGACCAAAGGCCTCAGCACAGGGAGCTTCGTCAGGAGAGCTCATTTAACAAGGATGAATGGTATGACAACTTCCATCATGGTAGCTTTACCTTTGATGATGTTTCTCCTCTAGCAGCAGAATTGCAGGCTATCCCATGGCCACAATCCTACAAGCCACCTCAGTTGCCTATGTATGATGGGCACTCAGATCCAAAGCAATTATTGATGAGTTACGAAGCAACAATATCTTCGTATGGGGGAAATGTTGCTGTCATGGCAAAGTCCTTCGTCATGGCAGTCCAAATGTGGCCCAAACTTGGTACTCTTCTCTCCGGCCAGGGACAATTACGTCATGGCAGAAGCTCAAGGACATGCTAGTCACTAGCTTCCAAGGCTTTCAGATGAAGCCAGTCACAGCTCAAGTCTTGTTTCAATGTACATAGGACCATGAGGAATACCTTCAGGCGTATGTCCGAAGGTTTTTGCGCTTAAGAGCACAAGCGCCCACAGTGCCTAATGAAATTGTCATTGAGGCCATGATCAAGGGGCTTCGGCCCAGACCAACACCTCAATATTTTGCCAGGAAGCCTCCACAAACTCTGGAGAAGCTTCTTCAGAAGATGGATGAGTACATCCGGCTGACAATGATTTTCGCCAAAGAAGGGAGGAGGCCTACAGGTTTTCTGAGATGACCCAGGGCTTCAGAGGAAGACTTCACCCCAGGCATGTCTGATCAATCCACAACTCCAATACCAACAATGATAGGGCCAGCAATGCTCAACATAGCCATCATAGTTCTCAGACTTCGAGCATGCAATGGACTTCTTTCAGACCACCAGCTTTGAGAGGTAGAGGAGGAAGAAGTTTTGGTGGTGGAAGGTTTGGCAATCAACCCCGAAAGTTGTACTGCCTTTTTGTGGCGAGGACAAAGGCCGTACAACAAGGACTTGCCATGTTACCATTCATAAGCAGAAGGAAATTGCTGAAGCTAAAGCACGGCAGAATCAGCCGAAGCAAGTCCTCCACACTGCTTCGTGCTATTCTCCTTATGTCCTAGAGTATGTAGGCAACCAACAGCCTACGGCCTCTATTGCTTCGGCAAGCCATTCTCAAGCTTCCTGGGCCCAGTTGCCACCACCACCAATGCTACCACCTGTCTTGGGTCACAATCAGCAGCCAGAAGGGAAACACCACGCTCAGCAACAATGTGTCGGTGTTTTGGGTCCGACCGCACACCTGGGGTTGCCCCTCAAGGTGTTTTTTAGGAGTAGGACGGTGTTACCGACTATACCTTGATGGTTCGTGCAGGACGCACGAGAAACTGCGACCAATGATGTACATGTTTGGGCCGCTTAGAGATGCGTAACACCCTACGTCCTGGCGGGAGTGTTTTATGTGGCGGATTACAAGGGAATTCTCTAGTGCAAGGGACGTAGAGAGCTGGGGTAGATGGCTGGGTAATGAGATCGATCGTTCTGAAGGGGTGCCCCCTAGGCCTTATATATTTGACCGTGGGGCATTACATGTGGATATGATAACAGCATGCGCCTAAATGATAGTGAACCAATCGAATCTATCCTCCTATAGTTCCACCGACCCATCCTCGCTTGGTTCCGTTGTACGGGGTTCCAGCGCGGGAAGGTCGGGTCACTGTTGTGATTACTTGCTCGAAGTCATCGGGCCGTCTGGGCTTACACCGATCCGGCCTGACGTCAATCTGCTTCACTGGTCGTTCCTCCCTAGGCCCACGAAGGGATGACCTTATGATTTATTGGGCCCTTGGGCCTTTCGTGAGGTCTTTTATCCTTCCAGTGGACTCGGGGGATATCTGTCCCCCACAAGCCCCCGATCTTTGGTTTGATTTTGAAATAATCGGCCCAAAGATCCTAGGTCCAGCTTGCGGTCTTTGTTTGTAACAGGAATTGTTTTCTGGGTAATTTGGTAAAAACGATTTCTTATTGTCTCCTTCTGCTTTTATCACTTGAAAATTGGTGTTCTGTCTCAGAATCACGCTTCGGAGGTTAGCATTTCGCACTGTAGGACTTCGAACTTCATTGGGTGCACCAAAGGGTGTAGCCCCCGAGCTTCGAGTGGATTTTTGAAAATAATCCACTCGAAGGTCTTCACTTCGAGTTTTATCAGAAACCACTTTTATTTTCCACTTGTACTTCGTCGGAGGTCAGCCTTGTTCTGATCTTGCCCTATGCTTTAGAGGTCAGCATTGTCTTGATCTGAGATGTCAATTCAAAGGTGCACCCAATGGGTGTAGCCCCCGAGCTTCGAGTGGATTTTTGAAAATAATCCACTCGAAGGTCATCATTTCATGCCCTTTTTCTGAGGATCACCCTCTCTTCTTGCCGAATGCTTTAGAGGTCAGCATTATGTTATTGATATTATGCTTTAGAGGTCAGCATATATTTTGTCTTTGAGGCCGAGTTCATGATCTGCCCATATCTTGCTAGGTGGTGCAATTTATTTGATCTGCAACTGATTGGACATTCGATAGACGTCCCCTGGCTAGTCTTCATGTTGCTTCTGTCGATCAGACTTGTACTTCACCGGCTATATTTGGCTTTCCTTTGATCCTTACTGATATCTCACTTTTGTCTTGAGGTATTCATTGCATGCACTGCATGGATGTGACAGTTTTGAAAAATATACTGATAATTCCTGGGCGTCCCCCCCAATGGGTGTAGGCAAGGGACGGCTTGGTACGCTGAGTGTTTTAGCAAATTACTTCTGAGTAGTAATTTGATGTGACCGCGGGTGTAATCATATCGCCCGCGCAGTTGACTTGAGTCCCAATGGGTGTTGCGTTGCGTGAAGCGGCATCAGCCGCCTGACGTGTCTTCAGACGGTTTGAAGAGTATATTGAATTTTTGCGATTGTTCAGTGACCGTGGTAGGAGGTTAGCGGTTGCCTTCTTCTTCTATAAATAGTGCATTTGCTTCCCCGGTTTTTTCACATCTCTTGCTGCTTGTTTACTCTCCTCTTCTTCCCTCCACTGCCACCATGGGCAAAAGTAAGAAAGGTAGCGGTTCTTCTCCTTGCTCTGGTGACAAGCGCAAACGTGAGCCAACTCCTCCTTCAGAGGAATTCGGCGACTCGGAGTACTCGGAGGAGGAGTTCTCCTCCGAGTCCGAGGGATCTCCGGCTCCCGTCTCTCCCCCGGCGTCGTCTGATGATTCAGATGACTCCCAGGGGATTGCCGCGAAGGTCTGGACCTACATCCGGGCCGTCCAGCGCTCCGGGCTCGAGGGCTCGGATGAGTCGGAGTACTCCTCGGACGAGGAGGACTCCTCGGACTCGTCCGAGGAGGACAGCGACGGCGATGGTGGTGATGGCGGCGATGACGGAGGCGACGGTGATGGCGGCGGCGACAGTGGCAGCGGCGGCGACGGCGGCAGCAAGGGCGGCAATGGCAGCGGCAGCAAGGGCAGCAACAAGGCCAGTGGCTAGATGCCATTGGTTTTTTAGATGTTAGTATAGATTAGAAGTAGTATAATGAAATAATGTAGTAGCAGTTAGTAGTATAGAGTAGTGAAGTGTAATGTAGTAGTAATTAGTAATATAGAGTAGTGGAGTGTAATGTAGTAGTAGGGAGGTCATCAACTCATAATGAGTTGATTTGTAAGTTATGTGGCTTCCCTTTTATGAAGAATGATTTCGTCTTCTCCTGTGTTAATTACTTTGCCTCCCGGTCAGTTGACGATTCCATGGATGTTGGTGCCTCAGAAGTGGTGGCCGAGTCATTCGGGATCATCTTGTCGCTTTTTGGGGTAACGGTCAAATTATTGTTGACAACGTCGGCGCTTCTGAAGTAGTGCCCGAGTGATAGCGGGGCCACTTCGGTGTTTTTTTAAAATTAACAACCGAGTGGTTACTGGTGACATCAGCGTTATAGAGGTAACCACCGAGTGATTGATGGCAACGTCGGCGTTTTAGAGGTAACGGCCGAGTGACTAATGGTGGCGTCGGCGTTTTAGAGGTAACAACCGAGTTAGAACGGGCCGCGTCGGCCGTTTTGTGAATAACGGCCGAGTGATGACATGGCACGCCAGCTTTTTTAAGAATAGCAGCTGAGTGATGACATGGCATGCCAGCGTTTTTAGAAATAACCGCCGGGTGATGACTGGACGCTTTTTGGAAACGATATCTGGCCTGGAAAAACCCCATATGTACTGCATTGTTGCGCGCCTCCGCTTTCCGTGCCCTAATTCTTGCTTTTCTGCGTCCAAGCTTTCCTTGCGCTCGTGCGATACTGCTTCCGCTCCACTCGCCAGCAAGATTGAGATGGCGCCTAAGCGGAAAGCATCAAGTTCATCCGTTGTTGTAATTCCCCCCATCGATCCTAATAGCCAGTTGCCTTTCGCAGGTAACCATATGTCTGTTGTTTCTAAGTCTGATCTTCTCCATCTCGTATCCAACGGGGTTCTTCCTCCGAAGGAGCTCTGTTCTTGGCGGATTTGCCATGGGGTCACTGTTCCAACAGAGGACACCCACGAATCCGTTGTATATGTTCCTTTTCTTCTCCGCGGTCTTGCTCTTCCTATTTCCCCCTTTTTCTGTGGTCTCCTTGATTTCTATCACTTGAATCTGACCCATCTGAACCCTAATTCCATTCTGCAAATCTCCATCTTTATTCATTTATGTGAGGCTTTTCTTGGCATCCTGCCACACTTTGGACTGTGGAAACATTTGTATCACTGTTGGCCTGGGATGGCCGAAGGACAGCATCAGCTGGTGGGGGGCGTGAGCTTGGAGATGCGTCGCGAAAGGAAAACTGATTATCTCGATATCCCCCTCAAAGACAGCATTAAAGGATGGCGCTTGGAGTGGTTTATTGTTGAGAATCACGGAAATTCTCTCCCCCCACAGTCAGGGAGACAACCGGATGTTCGCACTCTGAGCTGGACCGAATCCCCCACAGACCAGGATGTGGCTGAGGCAGGAGTTCTGCTAGCTGAAGTTGGACTGTTGAAGGAGAGGGGTCTGACTGCAGAGGCTGTGGTTGCTGACTTTGTCTTCAAGAATGTTCAGCCTTTGAAGGACAGGGCATACCCGGCATATCTGTACTGAGGCCTAGCTGACTCCACCTGGGTCACCAATAGAAGAATTCCTGCTGTGGATTTGGTGAGCCAGCTCGAAATGATACTCAGAGGCAAGGTATCAAATGTTGGTGCCCCTGTTGCCTACTCGGCCTGGAACTTGCCTCCTTCCAAGGCCTTTACCCATTTCGTGTCAAATCCTCCTGCTGGAGATGGCGGTTTGGGCCTTAGAGTGCGACCCTCTGCCGAAGAAGTTAGTGTTTTCGTTGCTTTGCTTGGAGAAATTCCTGATGATGAACGACAGGTTCATTTTGAGGTGCCTTTGGATCCCAGTGATGCAGAGATAAGTGCTATGCTTGATATGTTAGCCGAAGATTCTTCTGATGCCGCTCCTGCTGGAACATTGATGGTAGCGCCTCTCCCAGAAGCTAGTAAAGCCTTGGATATTCAGAGGCCTGTCAGTGTTCGCCCGAAACGCCCTTGCCGAGCTAATCAGCCTGCTTCTCCTGCCGATGAGCAGAAAAAGAAGAAGAGACATCTTTGGCGAGTGTCTAGCTTGGATCGGGATGCTGGTCCTTTGGCTCCTGCTGCTGAGGAAGTGCCTGTGCCTGAATTTACCGACACTGATCCCAATGGGTGCGACCCATCTGACGCTGACCCCAATGGGTGTGCTGTCCGTGTTGCTAATGAAAATGAGGAGGAAGAAGAAGATGAGATCCCTCTGACTAGGAAGAACAGTCGGCGCTATGTAGCCAGTGGGGAAAGTAGTGGAGTTCCTTCTCCTGCTTTGTCTGCCCTCATTGGTCTACAAGAATTGTCTCTGGCGAACTATGATCAAACTCTTGAAGATATGGTTCCAGAGGATATGTTATCAGAACCGGCGGATGGTGACGCGATGGATGTTTGTGCTGATGTGTTCGACGCCGGGTTGGGGTCATCCCGGGCAGCGTCCCGCGCCTCATCGACCTTGGAGCGCGGTCTTGAGGGTCAGGAAGTTGACTTGGATTGTCTTGCTCCCATGGAAGTGACTGAGGGACCTTCAGCCTTAGAGGTGGCTTCTGCAGAGAACTCAGCCCTCAAGGATGGTGTTGGCGCTCACCCAGCCCTCGAGGGTGTTGCCGGGGGTGACTCGGCTCGGATGGGTAACGCAAACTACGACCCAGCCCCCGAGGGTGTTGCTGGAGACGATCTGGCTCGAGTGGGTGGTGCAAACTATGACCCAGCCCCCGAGGGTGTCCGAGCAGGTTCTCCCTCTTGTACTTCCATGGATGTTCACGTAGGGTCTCCTCCACATTCTGGTTGCATGGTGGTAGCCCAAGCCTTTGGTCAAGGAGTCGCTTTAGAGGCTAGCGTACCTGACGACAAAGTTCTGGGTTCTGCTGATGACACCGAATTGGTTCCTGCTGATTCATTGCAAGTTGCTCCGGGTGGTGATCCTTCGCCTAGCCATCAGTTGATTTCTCACGATTTGGGGGCTCCCTCATTCTTCTCCAGCCTTCAGGTATTATGGTTTACCCTGGTCTGACTTTTACACCGGATAAACTGCTGTTATTATACTCATCTGTTCTTAATATCAGGCATTGGTGGATGGGATGGCTAGTCAGCTGAAGTTGCAGGGTGCTTCTGTTCCAAAAGGAGCTTTGTCTCTGGCGCGTTGGAATCTGGTGCTGCTTCGGCAGTGTGCTTCTGACTTAGAGGCAGCGAATGCTGGTTAGTGCTTTTCCGCTTCCTTTTGGCTACCTTATTAAACTGCTTCTTACTTTAACCCTTTTGCTCGACTGTTTCTTCGCCAGACATGGCCCGGCAGTATTCTGTTCTTGAAGAAAAGCATTCCCGAAGTCATGTTGAACTAGTCCGGCGGTGTTCCGATCTTGAGGAAAAGTATTCCCAAGTTCAGACTGAGCTAGCCCAGGTTTCTACTGCTCTGAATGATGCTAACATGCTGAACTCTACTCTCCGCGTTCAGCTCGATTCTGAAAAGGTGACCTGAAAATCTGGGCTTTGTTTTGCTGTGTTCTTATTGCTTGCTTGACGTTTGAAGAAGCTGATTCTTGTTTGCAGGAAGAGAAAAGTGCCCTTGTTACTTCTCGTGACAATCTCGACAGGTTATATCGTGACTCTAGCAACTCGTTGACCATCTTGGAGAGGAGTCATCGCTTCACCATGGAGGAGTTAGACAATCATCGTTATAAGCTGCAGGAATCCTTGGACGACGTGATTCGCCTCAGGCAGTTGATATCGGCTAAAGATGCTGTCATCAAGGAACTATGTGCTTCCAAGAAGTCCATCGCCCAGGAGCTAGAGACCGTTCAGTTGGTTGTCAAGGTTGCTGAAGAAACTTCCGCTACTCTGAGGGCCCAGCGCGACAGAGCTATGGATAAAGCCATTCGCGCAGGGCGGATCTTGATGAGGAGACCTAGTGTGATTGTCCCCGACGACATAACGGCTGATGTGAACGCTGCTCCTGATTCCTCAAGTCGCCCTTCTTCATCGGTTGCTCCTGAGAAGAATGTTGCAAAATGGAAAAACATTGCGTGCTTTGAGCGCGCGGTTAATGTGCTCGGATATTTTGTTAGAGGACACCTGTTTGATACTGAATGCTACAATTATTCTCCTGTTGTTTAGAATTCAGCAGTGTCTAAATTTGCAGAAGTAAAATGTTGTGTGATGATTTCGAGACTTCTTCATGGGACATAGAGGCCGTCCCTAGATGAGTAACCGTATGCGCGCCAAGTGTGCTGCGCTAGTTTAAGTTAGTATTAACTCAAGCCAATCGCTCTTTTTAGTGGCCGCCCCGAGTTGAGCAAGTGCGAGCGTGTGACACCGTCTTAAGTCATCGTCGACTTAAGCCGATTGCTCCGTTAGTAGGGCATAGTGGTCACCCTGAGTTAAGTAAGCACGAGCATGTTACACCGTCTTAAGTCGTTGCCGACTTAAGCCGATTGCTCCGTTAGCAGGGCATAGTGGTCACCCCGAGTTGAGTAAGCGCGAGCATGTTGCACCGTCTTATGTCATCGCCGACTTAAGCCGATTGCTTCGTTAGCAGGGCATAGTGGTCACCCCGAGTTAAGTAAGCGCGAGCATGTTGCACCGTCTTAAGTCGTCGCCGACTTAAGTCTATTGCTCCGTTAGCAGGGCATAGTGGTCACCCCGAGTTAAGTAAGCGCGAGCATGTTGCACCGTCTTAAGTCGTCGCCGACTTAAGCCGATTGCTCCGTTAGCAGGGCATAGTGGTCACCCCGAGTTGAGTAAGAGCGAGCATGTTGCACCGTCTTAAGTCGTCGCCGACTTAAGCCGATTGCTCCGTTAGCAGGGCATAGTGGTCACCCCGAGTTAAGTAAGCGCGAGCATGTTGCACCATCTTAAGTCGTTGCCGACTTAAGCCGATTGCTCCGTTAGCAGGGCATAGTGGTCACCCCGAGTTAAGTAAGAATGCAGGTCGATCATGAACAATTTGAGTATACTTGAGGTCTTTTTATTGATGATATATTTCCCAGTTTATAGAGTACATTGTCGTCTCGATAGCTTTTGAAATACAGCTAGGGGTAAAACTTCTTGAGGTGTTCTATGTTCCATGAGTTCCCAATTTCTGTGCTGTCCATCTGAGTGAGATGATATGATCCCGGCCGAGTGACCTCTGCTACTATGAATGGTCCTTCCCATAGAGGTGACAACTTGTGTCGTCCCTCCCCCGTTAGAATTTGGCGGAGGACGAGGTCTCTCACTGCGAAGGATCGACATCGCATGGTCTTATCGTGATAACGCCTCAAAGTTTGTTGGTATCGTGTTGATTGAATTACCGTGTTCAGTCGTTCTTCTTCGAGTACATCAACATCCTCCAGCCTAGTAGCCTCGGCTTCTGCTATGCTTTCAAAGATCAACCTTGGTGCCCCAAACTTGAGATCAGCAGGTAGTACTGCTTCTGACCCATAGACCATGAAGAAAGGAGTATTTCCATGCAGAGCTCGACTAGGTTGAGTTCTTAGGCTCCAAACGACGTAGGACAACTCCCTTATCCACTTTCCTGCGAACTTTTCATTTTTATCGAAGACTTTTTTCCTGAGTGCCTCCAATATCATCCCGTTAGCTCGTTCAACCTGCCCGTTGGCTCTTGGGTGTGCCACCGAAGCATATTTGATCTGAATGCTCTTTTGTTCACAGAAATCGAAAAACTCTGAACTTGTGAAGTTGGATCCTAGGTCAGTTATGATACTATTTGGTATCCCGAATCTGAATATTATGTCTTGTATGAATTCCATGGCCTTAGCCGAAGTTAAAGAAGCAATGGGTTTGAACTCTATCCATTTAGTGAATTTGTCAATTGCTACCAGTATATGAGTGTATCCTCCTTGAGCTTTCTTGAAAGGTCCAATCATATCCAGTCCCCAGCATGGGAATGGCCAAGTTACTGGTATGGTCTGCAATTGCTGCGCTGGTAGATGTTGTTGTTTTGACAAGTACTGGCAGGCCTCGTACCTCTGAACTAACTCGGCTGCATCACTTTTTGCTGTTGGCCAATAGAATCCCGACCTGAAGACTTTCCCGACTAGTGTCTTGGATGCTGCGTGTATTCCACATTGCCCAGCATGGACCTCATCCAGAAGTTGCTTCCCGGTAGATGAGAGAATGCATTTCATGAGGACGCCCGATGCGCCTCTTCTGTAAAGTGTTTCCCCAATGAGCGTGTAGTGAGCTGATTGCCTAGCGATGCGCTCGGCTGCATTTTTGTCATCTGGTTCCTCTTCATTCTTTATATATCTGATGATCGGCTTCCTCCAGTCGTCGGAATCTGACTCTAGCTGGCTCAAGGTATTACATTCTTCTGCCTGATCCAGTGAGATGCTTGGGTGTGGTATCTCTTGTATGAAGACTCCAGGTGGGACCTGAGTTCGACTGGATCCTAGCTTGGATAATACATCAGCTGCCGTGTTTCGATCTCTCTCTACATGGTGAAATTCCAGACCTTCAAATTTTTCTTCTAGTTTCCGGACGGCGGTGTAGTATTTTCCCATTGAATCGCTCGAACAATCCCATTCTTTGTTTATCTGGCTTATGACTACTAGAGAATCTCCGTATACCATCAGTCTCTTGACGCCCAGTGATATAGCAATGTTCAGTCCATGAATCAGAGCTTCATACTCGGCTGCATTGTTAGAGGCTGGAAATAACAACTGGAGGGCATATCTGAGGTGCTCGCCTCCAGGTGCGGTAAAGAGGATCCCCGCGCCTGCTCCCTGCAGCTTTAGCGAGCCATCAAAATACATTCGCCATACTTCTGCAGTTTCTAGGTTATCTAGTACTTGTTGTTCAGTCCATTCTGATACGAAATCAACCAGTGCTTGAGTTTTGATGGCAGTGCGAGGTCGAAATTCAATGTCATGAGATCCCAGCTCGCAAGCCCACTTGGCTATTCTGCCAATGGCTTCTTTGTTGCGAAGAATGTCCCCTATCGGAAAACCAGTGACTACTATGACTTTGTGGTCGTCGAAGTAGTGACGTAGTTTGCGTGCAGTTAGAAGTACTGCATATAATAGCTTCTGAACTTGAGGATATTTTTTCTTCGAAGGACCCCGAACTTCACTAATGAAATAAACATGATGTTGCACTGGGTAGGCATGTCCTTCCTCTACTCGCTCGACTACCAACGCGGTGCTCACCACGTGAGTCGTGCAAGAGATATATAGCAGCAAATCTTCAGCTGGTTGAGTCGACGTGGCCCGTCGCGGCGGTTTCAGCACTGGTGGTGTTGTCAAGAACTTTTTCAATGCGTCTAGGGCTTCCTGTGCTTCTGAAGTGCACTGAAACTTGTCCACCTTCTTGAGTAACTTATAAAATGGTAAGCCTTTTTCTCCTAGCCTGGATATGAATCTGCTCAGGGCTGCCATACATCCGGTAAGTCTTTGAACCTTCTTTTGTGATCGCGGTGCCTCCATCTTCATGATGGCTTCGATCTTCTCTGGATTAGCTTCAATTCCCTGGTGGCTGACAATAAACCCGAGTAACTTTCCTGCTGGTACCCCGAAGACACATTTTTCGGGATTAAGCTTCCATCGATATCGCCGCAGACTGTTGAAAACCAGCTGTAGATCTTCAATGAAATTTTCTAAATTTTCTGTTTTGATTACCACATCATCCACATAAGCTTCCACACGCTTGCCCTAGTGATCGGCTAAGCATGTTTGAATAGCTCTCTGATAAGTCGCTCCGGCATTTTTGAGACCGAACGACATGGAGGTATAGCAGAAAGCACCGAATGGAGTGATGAATGCAGTTTTTTCCTCGTCTTCTTTCGCCAGGCTAATCTGATGATACCCAGAGTAGCAATCCAAGAAGGATAGCACAGAACATCCAGCGGTAGAATCTACCACCTGATCTATCCTAGGGAGCCCGAAGGGATCCTTTGGACAGTGTTTGTTGAGATCCGTATAGTCGACGCACATGCGCCAATCCACTTTATTCTTTTTGAGTACAAGAACAGGGTTGGCTAACCACTCGGGATGTAACACCTCTCTAATAAATCCAGCCACGACCAGGCGAGCCAGCTCAGCGCGAATGGCCTCTCTTTTGTCGGGCGTAAAACGACGTAACTTTTGTCGAATAGGCCTTGCCTGGGGGTAGACCTTCAGTTTGTGCTTGGCCAGTTCTCTCAGGACTCCCGGCATATCCGCAGGTTGCCATGCGAATACGTCTCGGTTATCTTGCAGAAACTAGACGAGCGCGCTTTCCTATTTGTTGTCCAGGCTGGAGCTGATGATGGCGGTCTTGCGTTCATCAATGAACCCGAGGTTGATCCTTTTAGTTCCTTCAGTCGGCCGCATAGAAGTCGTGGCTTGAGCTTCATTCACAGGCACTGCGAGGTCTTCCTCAGGCTTAGAGTTTGCCTGCACAGAAGAAGTCGCCGATGGTTTGGTGGTGAGGGCCGCCTGGATGGCCACTCGGAAACATTCTGCGGCGCCTTGGAAGTCAGTGCACACAGTTATGATCCCTTGCGGTCCTGGTATCTTCAATATCATGTATGTGTAATGTGGAATGGCCATGAACTTCGCCAATCCAGGCCTCCCGATGATGGTGTTGTACCCGCAGTCAAAGTTTGCCACTTCGAACCTCAGGAACTCGGTTCTGTAGTTCTCAAGGGGTTCCGAAGGTGATCGGCATGTAGATGTGGCCCAGCGGGTATTCTCCTTCAGTCGGCACGATGCCGAAGAAGGGTATATCTGACTCGTGGAGCTCTTTGAGGTGAACTCCCAAGCCTTGGAGTGTCCGAGGGAAGGTGACGTTGATGCTGCTCCCCCCGTCCACTAATACCTTCTTCACCCTGCTCTCTCGGATCACCGGATCGACGAGGAGCGGGTTGCCTAGGTGGTCGAAGTTGAGCCACTGATCTACCCGGGTAAAGGTGATCGGGTGCTCCGACCACCGGTACGGAGCGGGAGGACTGGTGGTCGCCACCAGTATTTGGCGATCGTTGAGCTTTTGTTGTCTTCGGTTCTCCTGCGATCCGTGTCCGCCGAAGATGACGTTGACCTCTCTGTCGACGCACGGGAAGGCTCCACCTCCTCCCTCCTCCTATTGCTGGGGTTGTTGCGGTTCTCCTGGTCCTCCCCGCGGCGGAGGAGGAGGTAGAGGTTGGAAGGGTCGGTCGTGCCCGACGGAGTGCTTGAAGTCTCTGCAGTTCCGAAGGGTGTGGCGCATATCCTTGTGGTACGGGCACTGGGCGTCGAGGATGTCGTCCAGCGTGCGTTCGCCTCCACGAGGTCCTCCCCGGGCGCGAGAGGCGGGTGGTCCGGCGGCGTGAACTTCTTCGCGAGGCCTCTTCTCCCAGCGTTTGTCGGGTTGCTGGTTCATATCGCATCGTGGAGTTGCTGGTGCAGGCTTCGCTCCTCCGATGAGGTCCTGAGCTCGCTCGTCGGCGGTGATGTAGAGGTCGGCTTCCCGGAACAGTTGCTCGGATGTAGTCGGTGCCTTCTGTAGTATAGTGCGGACGAAGGCCGAGTCGTTGGATCCTCTATAGAAATCCTCGATCACTGCTGCCTCCGCGACCTCGGGGATACGATTTCTCATGGTCTGGAACCTTTTGAGGTACGACTAGAGAGTTTCGTCCCCCCGGCGCTTGATGGATTTGAGGTCCCATGGTTGCGCCGGTTTGTCGGAGAGGGACTGAAAGTTGGCGGTGAAGCGTCGACTGAAGTCACCCCAGTTGTCGATGCAGTGTCGGGGTAGATGTCTTAGCCATTGCAGCGCGTCTTGCCCGAGGACAATGGGTAAGTATGCAGTCATTACGTCCTTGGTCGCCTTGGCAGCTCGAGCAGCGGTGGTGTAGACGGCCATCCAGCCTCCCGGATCTTGCTTAGGTTCATATTTGTCGACATTGGATACCTTGAAGTTAGGAGGCCATTGAATGGCCCTGAGGCGCGGAGTAAGTGCCGACACTCCACACGTGTCTTCTTGTCGTTGGGGATGATGTCTGTCCCGGGGTGGGGAGTGGTTGTCGTGGTGCCTCGACCGTCCCCGGGTGGTACCGCCAGTTGAAGTTGTTGCCGACTCAGTCCTGGTGGCCTGACTCCGGGCTGGGATGCTGTGGTCCCTGTCATACTCTTCCCAGCGGCAGATCTCATTCTCGTGTCGTCGTTCACGCAAGGCGTTGATGGAGCTTCACGCGTCCCGGCGACTGTTGATGGCGTGTCGTAGATCGTTCGGCGGGTGTGCGAGAGGTAGAAGATGATTGGCCGCCTGAGTGAGCAGCCTCCTATAGCCCTCGGCGTCGGGAGTCCGAGGGACCCCGTCAGCTATCTGAGCCAGCACCCCTCCGACTTCACTCGGCGTGTTCATGGCTCGGGCGAAGTCGGGGTTCAAGTTGTGCCCGAAGAGTGGATTTTCCCGACGTTGCCTTGCCTCCTGCTCGGCTTGTTCCTGAGCCCGTCGGCGATCACGCCGTCGGGAATTCCTTCGTTCTCTGAAGACACGTTCCTTCGGAGTTTCTCCTATCTCTGAGACCTCGTCTCGCGAGACAGGCTGCTCCGGGTCCCGCTCTCCGGCCTCGTGATGTCTCTGGACATTTCGGCGTCGGTTCCTTCGTCGGCGGGATTCCCGCTGAGGAGGTTCCTCTCCGGGTGCAGTCGGTTCGTCGTCGGAGACGGGGGGCGACTCCACTCTCCTGATGAAGAGGACGTTGGGGTAGAATGGCGCAGCTATCATGGCGATCTTCTTTCTGTTCTCCTTTGAGGGCAGAGGTACAGAAAGAACAACTTGCTTCATATTTGTTTCCTTCTTCCTTGCGATTTGTGTCCATTCTTTCATCGGAGAGGTAGACAGTGGAGTCCTCCGGGTTAGCGGGCCCTTGGCCCCTGGCTTGCTGAAGGCGATCTTTTTTCGGAGCGCTGGAGGTTGCGCTTTTCCCTGCCTTACCCCGATATTCTCGGAGGTTGTTGGAGGAGACTTCCTCCTTGGCGGATCTGTGATGCGATGTAGAGTTCCTTCCTCATCCGCTATGGATGAGATAGTTCCAAAGCAGAACACGGATCCGGGGCGGAGGATGATCTTGTGATGGAAGGTGACGGCCATTGAGCTAGTTTAGATCGGCGACACACCTCCTACCTGGCGCGCCAGCTGTCGGTGTTTTGGGTTCGACCGCACACCTGGGGTTGCCCCTCAAGGTGTTTTTAGGAGTAGGACGGTGTTACCGACTGTAGCTCGATGGTTCATGCAGGACGCACGAGAAACTGCGACCAATGATGTATAGGTTCGGGCCGCTTAGAAATGCGTAACACCCTACGTCCTGGCGGGAGTGTTTTATGTGGCGGATTACAAGGGAATTCTCTAGTGCAAGGGACGTAGAGAGCTGGGGTAGATGGCTGGGTAATGAGATCGATCGTTCTGAAGGGGTGCCCCTAGGCCTTATATATTCGACCGTGGGGCATTACATGTGGATATGATAACAGGATGCGCCTAAATGATAGTGAACCAATCGAATCTATCCTCCTATAGTTCTGCCGACCCATCCTCGCTTGGTTCCGTTGTACGGGGTTCCAGTGCGGGAAGGTCGGGTCACTGTTGTGATTACTTGCTCGAAGTCATCGGGCCATCTGGGCTTACACCGATCCGGCCTTACGTCAATCTGCTTCACTGGTCGTTCCTCACAAGGCCCACGAAGGGATGACCTTACGATTTATTGGGCCCTTGGGCCTTTCGTGAGGTCTTTTATCCTTCCAGTGGACCCGGGGGATATCTGTCCCCCACACAATGCGACCTTTGGGAGGAGTCTGAAGCTCGCACAGTCAATAGCACTGTGCCTGAATCAAAGCACATTTACTAAAGAGGCTACAGAGATGCGACTAAAAGAATATCCTGATCTGATGTATCTTAAATTTTCCTGCCTTTATATTTTCTTGCAAGAAAGATAATTCAGGAAGAATTAATATCCAATTTGATGTAATAATAATAATACTTTGATTACATCATCGATTGTGGAGGTCGTTCCTAAGGGAGCATGGAGTAAATTCCGAAGCCACAAAGTCGTTCCTAAGGAAGCACAGAGTAAGTTTTGAAGGTACAAAGTCGTTCCTAAGGGAGCGCAGAGTAAGTTCCAAAGCTACAAAGTCATTCCTAAGAGAGCGCAGAGTAAGTTCTGAAGCTCCAAAGTCATTCCTAAGGGAATGCAGAGCTAAGACACCATCTAAATAAAAGGTGAAGAAGCTCCAAAGTCGTTCCTAAGGGGATGCAGAGCTAAAATACCACCTAAATCAGAGGTGAAGGAGCTCAAAAGTCGTTCTTACGGGGATTCAGAGCTTAGCTCCAAAGTCGTTCCTAAGGGGATGCAGAGCTGAAATACCACCTAAGTAAAGGGTGAAGAGACTCCAAAGTCGTTCCTAAGGGAATGCAGAGTCTAGGTGTGTTCTTGTGCGGGTGTGTGCTACCGGCATAAACATCATGCTGCATCATACCATAACATTATTTTGCATAGCATTACATTATACATCACATTGCATCATCAAGAAAATTGTGGAAAGGGAAAATGATCCTACGAAGATATGTGGATTACGAAGCAATGTGTTGAAGCACGAAGTATACCTTCGGTAGATATAATTTTACACAATAGTTACACACCAAGGAAATCTTCGTCAACAATGTTGAACAACAGTTGTGGCATATAGGAAGTCTTAATTCTTTGCGAAACATGAAAAGAAGGAAAGGTGTTTTTTCGTCGAAGGCTCAAAAATGGTATGTACACAAATTTCATACATCGCAAAGAAAATACATTCATATATATAAATATCTGATGTTTGACCCATACATAAATATTACATTTCCTAGTTAACAAGGATCTAGTCTTCTTTTAGTATTCTGTCGGCAGCTTCATTCAGTAGCTTGTCAACAACTTCGTCAACGATGGTATTGGCGACCTCCATCACATCCAAGGCTTCTTTTATGACGGGGTCAGCCTCAGGATTGAATGGCTCCGGAGGTGGCGAAAGGCCAGCTATAGCAAAGTAAATGATAATTTGGGTTCAAAGCCATAAACGAATAATAAAGCAAAAGGGCACTAAATAGAAGTACCTATAATCAAAGCACGTTCGGCAGCTTCTTCAACTTCCTTTGCCTCTACTCGGTCATCATGGGATTCTTTTTCATTTTTCTTTATTGCTTCGTCGGCTATCTCACGGCCGCCCTTCATCCAAACATCGGAATAAAATTTCCCACCCATCAGAGTAGCTTCGGCTGAAGATTCCTTTGTATCATCAAGGGAGAAGATGACTTCTACCTGGGCTGCAGCTTTAACATGTTCACAACCAATTTTCTCCAAAACTGCTGCAACCCCTCGGGCGCCAGCGAAGGCAAAAAATCCCCACGATCACTAAGTAATTCTTCAAAAGCTTTAGCTTCTTCGCCGATCCATTGAATAACTCCTTCGGGATCGCCTCGAATAAATTTTTGCTCCGATGAGTATGCACCCACCTTTGCAAAACTGTCTTTCAGTTTCTTGGCCCAATCCAAGGATTTTTCATAACATATCTCCTTTGATTCATGAAGCTCATCCACATTCTTTTGCATTCTTGAACTTATCCATTCACTTATTTCTTGCTTTGCTTTCGCAACTTCAAAATCTTCATTCATTTCAGCAAGCTTTTTCTTTAGGACTTCGACTTCGGCTTTATAGCTATCACCAGAATCTTCAAACAACCCAGCTAACATTTCATTGGTAATCTTCTCTGTATTTGTCTTTTCCATAGCCTCATAAAACCCAGCTAGAGCAGGGTCAACAACTTTATTCTCTTCAACCATCTAGTAGGAACTTGTGTGTAACACCCCTAGTGTTACTGCCACTAAAACTTGAGCATAACATCATAAGCAATGACATATCATGTGTTTGTCACACCTAGAATGCATTCACTAGGCGAAAGTTCAAACAAGTTGTATTGATGTGACATTTCATAAGTGAAACCCTAGGGTACAGTGTTTAACCCTAGATTGGGCATAAAGGGGTAACCAAATCCTAAACAAGAGAAAACTTCAAAACTTGATAATAATGATCATAAAATACCACCATTAATGAATTTAAGGGATATCCAAACCCTAAGATCACCAAAAACCCTGGAAAACCTTGGACTGAAACCCTAGGGGGTTATCTGCGAAATGTGCACACTTTTGGACCAAAGTGCAAAAACCAAGGTATTAGGATACCTAAAGTCATAAGGTTCACATATTTGAGGATTTCCAAGTCAAAAGATGGGAATTGGACTTATTTGCAAAAAGCACCATTCAAACCCTAATGAGTTAAGTCTGATTTTCAGTGCATTTGGCTCAACTTTGAAGCCCCATATCTTCCAAGTTATGAAGATTTTGCCCTAGGTCACCACATAAAGTTTGTAGATCTATAAAAGGGGAACAATTTTGCTATAGAGATTAAGCTTTGGTTACATGAGAAATTTGGAGATAATTAGACCCAAGCATGGGCTGTCAGACTGCTTGGAGTCTGAATTCAGACTGACAGTGGAATTGCATGAACTTAGGGCTCGAATTCAATCATGATCCAATGGGAATTTGACTAGGGATGCTATAGCAAAAGTGAAAATGGTTTGTAGGGCTACAACTTTGCTGCAGAGCATTGGTTGTGTTGCCATGGAAAATTGGGAGAAAATCTGCCCTAAACATCGACTGTCAGGCTGACTGAAGAAGATTGCGATGGTACAGTGACTGAAATAGATTGCAGATGCATTGCCCTCGCCGCCGGTGATTTTTACGTCGTGATTTACATCGTCGCCGTGATTCGTGCTCGCTGGTGAGGGGATAACCACGACGAAGTAAAAATCTTGGCACAGGATCAGCTCGGGCTCGGGCGCGGATGAGATTCACCGTACCCACTTGCTCGTCGTGCGGTCGGGATAGACTTCACCGTCGTTGATCGCTCAACGTTGTGTGCCACGTGCTTAAGCACTAGCCCACGACACGGTGAATCATGGTATGCATATCCGGTGATCGCCGGAGGACTGCCACGGTGAAAGCCACTCATCCCGAGCGCCAGTACCCCTTTTCCCCTCCGGCCGCTAGCACATCCTCGTGAAATTGGACGCCACCGCCGTTGGAGGCTATAAATTGCCGCCCCCATCCACTCTGCTAGGTAATTATGCAACCAGTGCAGCAACCCGTGACTCGAATCGTCCACTAGATTTCCCCAATTTGGGATTTCCCCCAAATCAACCAAGAACACCGTGCCTTGAGCCCTCACCGTGGTCAACGACTTCTAGGTCTGTTCATGCTCCCTGCTATCTTGTTTCAACATTCTTGTGTTCCCCTGATGCTCCTCGACCAACTCAATTGAGCTAAGTCACCCTAGATCGCTGGGAACACGTTCAGTTGGCCGTTGTCCATACGGTCACCGTGGTCAGTGCGTGTTAGTGCGCCATTAGTGAAATTAGTTGAGGGGAAACTTCGGTTAAGGCTTGAATTAGGTGCCAGTAGATGGAGAGTGTCGGTCTTTGCGTAGTCCGGTCGGTACAAGCTCGCCGGAGCTCTGCGCAGCGCCGCTCGCCGTCGGGGACTTCAGTCCGTAAAGGAATAGAAGCACAGGGATGTTTTTGTAAACTGTCAGTGACTCAAGGAATATTGCTGTGACCCCGCTTCAGGTTATTCAAAAAGACAGGGCCTTTCTGTAAAACCTGCAGCGCGGGCGCGCATGGGCACGCTTCTGCCGTAGCTGGGTCAGTTCAGACCAGATTCAGCCCAGAACTGTTCATCGTTTTCCTTTTTCTTTTTCTGCCAGAGCTAAAGAAATTCTAGAAAATTGTAGAAAAATGCTAAAAATGCAAGACCAATTTTTCTAGGCTTCTAACTTTTTATAGTATTTAATAAAAATAGTTTCATGATTTTTAGTCCAAATAGAAAATTATAGAGCATTTAAAATAGCCAAAAACCATGCTTCTGGATTTTTAGAGAATAAATAATAAATCCAAAATTCACTAAACTTTTAGGGTAAACTCTAAATAATATTTAGAAGCCTTGGGTAAAGTTTGGTATGATTTGGACCATGTTTGATACTTAGAACCCAAAACCCTAGCCCCTGCCCTATGAACTTCACTATTGACTCCGAAAACCCTAAGTTCTCAGAGATCCGTGAAGGAAAGTTGTATTCAAGACCTTAGATAATAAACTTTTATTATCTTTGCATCTTCATGAGCATTCATTATTATACTTGGCTATATTTAGAAAACGAGGAGGAAGTAGAGGTTGAAGAGACAAGGACTTCATCACCACCACCACCAGAAGAACATCAGGCAGGCAACTGCTTTTATTTTGATATCTGCGGAGCAGAGCCTAATTCACTAGTAACACAAGGCAAGCCCCGGTGCATTTGCAACCTCCTTGTTCCTTTTAAAATCTTTCTCACTTGCCTGATGCATTAGGTAATAGGAGTTGTGTGCTAAACCAATTCCTGCATTTCCTTCCTTGGATTTGATTACTTCTCCTCAAATCCCTGTTTTACAAAAGGTTTTTCTTATGCTTAGCCTTGCTCTAGAAAAACAAAATGTTTTGTTTTCACAAAAAATGATGCTTCAGTGGGTGGGAATGTTTTCGAAAATAAAACTTGATGGTGGATCTATCACGGCCGTGATGGGTTCAACATCGGAAAAGATGTACCTCTGCTAGGTACCAAACTTTGGGGTTTGAAATGATAAAGCTGAGATCGGGCGGGTGACTTGCACGAGAAGAGAGTCTCGGTGTAATGTCTCTGTCTGAGTCGATTAAGGACCTTCTCGATGTAGGACTGCTGACTGAGGACCCTTTAACTGGTCACATGCCTTGTCATGGGTAAGCTTTGCCTCGGGCAGACGGCAGACTAATACCAGAATAAGATAACACGCAATGGGAGTGGAGAGATGGCGAGAGTAGCGTGTACCCTCCGTAGCAAGAGGCTGGACGGTGGTGTATCAGTGCTCTCGGTTGGCGTGAACCTGATCTGGTCTTAAGAACCCCGGTGGCGAGTTGACATATGCAAGGGTTAAGTGCTACATATGTCGTGTGATTGGAGATCCTCAGCTGAGTATAATCGATTCGGATCGCTGTAACTTCGTGGACATTAAGACTTGGTCACTGACTTACACGTAGCATTCCAATGAATAAGAAGGGTTGTTAAGAAATTGGCTAGTACAGGTCAAGTGATTGAACTTGGGTAGAAAGAACTCTAGTTACAGGTAATTTTACTTAACCTGGCAAATAAAACTGGATTTTTAAGGATCCACTATTAGTAAGCATTTCTGCAAACAGAGTCATTGATTATTGATAAGCCTTACCTTGCCTCCCTTAAAGCCAGCATATCCTTGAGAGTCTTTTACTTTGTCAGGTAAGTCTTGCGAAAGTACACTCCTTACTTAGGGCTTTGTCCCATGTTGTTTTAGGTGAAGAAGTAGCAAACTTTTGTTGCTTCTGTTCAAAGGTGGTACCAAAAGAAGAGAACCAAGACTAAAACTGCGGGAGGAAAGGTCCTCCATTAAGAAAAACTTTTACTGTTTATTTGGGGAGGAGTTTTTGCCTCCCATGTTATGTAATAATAATACTCTGCACTCATATATTCTAACCTGGTCTGTAACTATATAACTTTGTCTTACTTTTCAATAAAGTAAGTTATTATAACTGCTTCCGCACTTTCGTATCTCCGATGAATTGTAATGTTTGCGTGATGGGTGAAACGCTCTTGGGAAGGTAAGGAATTCAGATACCGAACTTATCAAGTGATCAGGTGCACATGCAGGGTTGTCTAAAGTCTGTGGGACAAGGACAACTGTAGGTGGGCCTAATGACTTGGAAGGTTCTGTCACATCTGGTATCAGAGCCAAGCCCATCTCTGCAGATATTATGAGACATTTTCAAAAAGAATTTTCAAAGGCTTATCTAGAAAATTTCTTTTCTTCTTATCCAATCATCTTCTACTTATTTTAAAGACCAGATAGTAGAGTGCAATGTATAGAAGGTGTGAATCAACTTAGGTTGATACTGTATTTATACATGCATCACGCTAAAAACTATACTAATAAGATTTTCCCCCTCATGGAGATATGTCGCCGCGTACAAGAAAGACCGCACGCAAGTCTACCGGGCCGATTGGCGTACCCCGCCATCAACTAGCCCCACGACATGAAGACAGTAGTAGTGGTAGCAACGATCCAATCGGGGATCTAGAAGCCCAAGTAGAACAGCTTCGATCAGAGCTCCGTCACAGGAATGATATATGGGTCGCGGATGGTGAAAGAATAAACGAATTGAGAACAGACATCTGCCACCTGCTAGACCAACTTGCTGAATGGGATCTAGCGCTCGATTGGGCGGTTAACTCTCGTTCACTTGCTTGGGCCAAAGAAGCTAGAGCTCGAGCTCGTGTGGAGGAGCTTAGCTCAGCCGTGGACAACTTGCAGGTTTATTATAATACACTACATGAAGAAGTTCATGTATTGTATTCACAACTGCACCCTAACGTACCTGCGGATCCTGTCGGGATGGAAGCCGGACCTTCTGGAGTAGCGGGAGAAGCACTTGGTGGTGAACTGGTCCTTTTCAGGCCTCCTCCCTCTATGAAGCTGGTTGATGAATGGTCTCCTACGCCTGACAGCGAGGCTACCAAAAGTTACAAGAAGCTAGAGTACTGTAGTATAGAAGTAGTAATGATGTGTAATAGGTAATGCAATACTGTTGTAAAATTCGAGTCTGTATCATTACCCTTCTAAGTAATGTAAAATGGATGGTTTACTTTGGAATATTATATTTTTTTCCAAATGTTCTTTGCCTCAGATGCCGTCCAAGACTCGCGCACAGGATGGGGCAGGAACCTCCCGTGGGAGGGAAGCAACCCCTAATCCACCCCCAGTACCTCCAACATTAGCCGATGCCATTGCTGCCTTAGTTAATGTCACAGCTGACAACACCCGCTTTCTGCGGGAAATGGCGGGACAACAAATGCAGCAGCAAGGCGGGCGAGCGTATCTGCAAGGACCTCATGAAACGTCATATCTGGATTTCTCAGAGACACATCCCCCATTATTTGTCAAGGCGGAAGATCCTCTGGAAGCGGATGAGTGGATCCGCGTTATCGAACAAAAGTTCGGGCTTCTCTGATGTACGGAGACTCAAAAGCCCTTATTTGCGGCACAACGGTTGCGAGGCCCTGCCAGTACATGGTGGGGAAATTATGTAGCCGTTCAGTCGGTCGGCCATCAAATTACACGGGATGAGTTCAAACTGACTTTCCGGGAGCACTATATACCTGAAGGGGTGCTCCATATGAAGTAGGAGGAGTTTATGAAGCTCAAACAGGGTGGGGATACTGTCACTCAGTATCTCAACAAATTCAACCACTTGTCTCAATAAGCTATCGATCAAGTCAACACGGATTTAAAGAAGAGAAATTGCTTCATGAGAGGCCTTAATGATCGAATGCAACGAAAGATGGCCACCTGCATTGATCTTTCTTACGGAAGGGCTATCAGCACGGCGCTAGCAGTTGAAGCCAAATATGCAGGCTCAGGAAAATCAAAGTGTTATGGAGGTGACAGGCCCAATCAGGGGCCTGAGAAAAGACAAAGGTTAGTAATCCGACCTTTTAATTAGAATCATTCTTCGTCACGTCCACCCTCCTACCCTTTCAAACAACCGGTTTTTATCCGTCCTACCACTGCCCCCACCGCAACAAATCAGCCGGGTGCCCCTGGTACTCGTTTCCCAGCTCTCCCAAGCTCTTCAATAGGCTGCTTTAATTGTGGAAAGTCCGGACATTTTATCAAGGACTGTCCATACCCGAAGCAGAATCAATCAAATAATCAGCAGATGT
Source organism: Zea mays (assembly GCF_902167145.1). Classification (NCBI taxonomy): domain Eukaryota; kingdom Viridiplantae; phylum Streptophyta; class Magnoliopsida; order Poales; family Poaceae; genus Zea; species Zea mays. Next base: position 27,306,511 of record NC_050098.1, on the reverse strand, counting down.
TGGGGGCCTTCGGCTTCCGAAGGTCCTCAAAAACATGATTTAACAGTGTTTCTAGAGTATAATGTGTGAACAGGTATCTTCGGACTCGTATCAGAGAGGGAAAAGCTCAAAAGATACGAAGGTTGACACAGCGGCGAAGCTGTGAAGCAGGAAAGCTTCGGCATGTTCGCAGAAAAGGGAACCGACTTGAAGATGAAAAGGCCATTTAGACCTCGATAGATTACTATAGAATTACCACCAAATGTAAAGGGCATGTATGTAATTTTGTATGGGTTGTACCCCGTGCCTATAAATAGGTGAACAGTACCCCCGTACTGTTCACGCTGATTTGGTGTTCACTTTTGCGTCACGCTTGTACTTTCATTTCCTTCAAATTGGAGGTACATCTGTAATTCAATATTATTTTTATTTATATATAATAATGATATATGATGATCTACGTAATTCTTTATGTTTCTTGTAATTCATTCTTCGTCAATATGTAATGCATTTATAAAGGTTCGCTCTTTGTGACCTTCGTCCGAAAATCATTATATCCCAAGGGAAATAATGTTTCGTAGGACGAAGGACTTAACCGATTAACATTTTCTATGTTGCCTTGTTCTTGAAGCATTTGAGAACAAGTCCCCAACATTGGCGCCCACCTCCGGTGAACTCACTTCCACTCTTTGAAGTTTTTTATCTTCGGCGATCATAAACCTTCGTTATGGCGCCGAAGAAAGCTTCAGCACCTGGGACTGCAGCTCTACAACCGCTGGACCACAATCAGGAGACAGTCTCTCTTCGGGAGGCCCGAAGCCAGAAAAGGAAGGCTGTTAGCCCGTCACCACCAGAGGACGAGTTAGATCAAGAAATCAGAGATATGGAGATGCTTCATCAACAAGTGCAGAGGAAGAAAGAAAAGATGGCCAGGCTAGCTGAACTACAGAGGCAGATAGACGAAGCCTCTGAAGAAGTTCGTCACCTTGCTCAGGATGAGCAACACCGAAGGCCTCAGCACCAAGACCTTCATCAGGAGGGTTTTCCCAACGGAGATGACTGGTATGACAATTTCCATCATGGGAATTTTGTTTTTGACGATGCTTCTCCTCTGTCCGCTGAGCTGCAGGCTACACCTTGGCCTCCGTCCTACAAGCCTCCTCAGCTTCCCGTATTCGATGGCCACTCAGACCCGAAGCAGTTTTTGATGAGCTACGAGGCAACAGTATCTTCCTATGGTGGCAATGCTGCGGTCATGGCCAAATCTTTTGTTATGGCTGTCAGAAGTGTTGCTCAAACCTGGTATTCCTCCCTTCGACCAGGAACGATCACTTCATGGCAGAAGCTGAAGGACCTCTTGTTAACTAGCTTCCAAGGGTTTCAGACGAAGCCGGTTACTGCTCAGGCTCTGTTCCAGTGCACCCAGGATCACGAAGAATACCTTCAGGCGTATGTCCGAAGGTTCTTGCGTTTGAGAGCACAGGCACCAACAGTGCCCAATGAAATTGTCATTGAGGCCATGATCAAGGGGCTTCGGCCAGGACCGTCAGCTCAGTACTTCGCCAGGAAGCCCCCTCAAACTTTGGAGAAGCTTCTCCAGAAGATGGATGAGTACATTCGGGCCGATAACGATTTTCGCCAAAGAAGGGAGGAGGCCTTCAGGTTTTCTGAAATGACCAGGGGCTTCGGTGGGAGGTTTTACCCGAGGCATGTTAGATCAATTCATAACTCTACACAAAGTGATGATAAGGGGAGCCAACAGCAAAGGCCACAATATTCCTCACAGGCTTCGGGGCAACAGCAAGCTCCCTTCCGACCACCAGCTCCAAGAGGCAGAGGTGCCAGGGGCTTCGGAGGAAGATTTGGCGATCAACAGAGAAGAATCTTTTGCTTATTCTGTGGTGAGAACAAGGGCCATACTACCAGGATGTGTCATGTTACCATCCAGAAGCAAAAGGAAATAGCCGAAGCCGCAGCACAACAAGCCCAGCCGAAGCAGGTCATGCATACAGTTTCGTATCACTCGCCCTACATCCCAGAGTATGTAGGCAACCACCCTGCAGTTTCTGTTGCTTCGGCGAGTCAATCTCAAGCTTCTTGGCAACAACCTCCGCCTCCACCTCCGTTACAGCAAGGACAGCAGCCAGAAGGGAGCCAGTATGCTCCACACCAAAGGGCCTTCCGAGAGCAGTCCGAAGCTCGTACAGTCAACAGCACCGTGCCAGAGTCAAAGCACATCTATTGACAAATATCCTACCCTAATAGCAATCTTTTCTATCCAGTTTTGTTTTCTGTAATAAAGGATATCGTTTAGGTTTCATATAAATACTTTCGTTGATTCCCACAAGGAAAATATATTTTTCTCAGGCTTAAATTGTTAAAGTTTAAAGACTTGTGATAATCAAGAGGACCTTCGGACTACCGAAAATTATTCGAAACAGCAAAAAGTCGTTCTAAGGAACGCAGAGTAAGTTGCCGAAGTCACAAAAAAGTCGTTCCAAAGGGAACGCAGTGTAAGTTTTTTGCTCCAAAGTCGTTCCTAAGGGAATGCAGAGCTTACAGCGAAAAGTCAACGCTGATTCCACCAAAAGTAAAGGCGAAGAAGCTCCAAAGACGTTCCTAAGGGAATGCAGAGCTTACAGCGAAAAGTCAACGCTGATTCCGCCAAAAGTAAAGGCGAAGAAGCTCCAAAGACGTTCCTAAGGGAATGCAGAGCTTACAGCGAAAAGTCAACGCTGATTCCGCTGAAGTAAAAGGCGAAGAAGCTCCTAAGGGAGGCTTATAATGAAAAATTTTGTATGTTTTGTCACAGGAACGCGTGTATCTTCGGAATAAACAACATTTTACTCAGCATAACATCATCGCATCATTTCGCATAACATAAGCATCATACATCATATTGCATAAAGCACAAGAAGGGGATGTGACATCGATCTTCGAAAGAATGTTTTGAAAAGGGCAAACCATGCTAAGTAGCTTCACATTGTCAAGAAGCCTGGATATTATTCATCAGAACACTGGATATTGTTGTGACAAACAAAAATCCTTCTTCACGAAGCATGAAAAGAAGGGAAGGTGTTTTTTCGTCAAAGACTCAAAAAGCGGTACGTGTAAAGTTTCATGCATCGTAAAGAATTAAGCAATAAAAAGGGTATATTACATTCAGGATTACAAAATGTTACAATTCAGAAGTTTACTTTACAATAGTGTTCAATTTTCTTTTAGAACAACTTCTGCAGCCTCATTCAGGAGTCGATTGACGACTTCGTCCATGATTGCTTCGGCCATCTTTTTAATTTCATCGTCTCCTTTCGGCTGAGGGCCTGGAGACGCTTCAGCAGGATCTGAAGGACAGGACACGGCTATGCTGCTATTACAAACGGAAAACGAAGCTTAAAACCAAAAATTACAACACAATACAAACTATTAGTTAATACCTAATTGACCTTCGGGCTCTGTGCTCTTTTCAGCAGCCTTAGCCACTTCTCTAGCATCGTGAATGCCCTTTTCACTTCTTTGAATAATTTCTCCTGCCATTTCTCGGCCACCATTATCCCAGATATCAGTAAAAAACTTTCCACCAATTATGCTTGCTTCGGCCGAAGGGTCTTTTGTGTCTTCAAAGGACAAAGCAGTTTCGGATTGTGCTAAGATTTTTACGTGTTCACAGCCCTTCTTCTCTAGAATGGTGGCAATTCCTCTGGCCCCAGAGAAAGCACATATATCCCCACGGCTATTTAAAATTTCTTCGAAGGCTTCAGCTTCGTGGTCGATCCATTCAATAGGACCTTCGGGATTGCCTCTTATAAAGTTTTCTTCACTAGAGAAGGCGCCGACCCTGGCGAAGCTAGCCTTCAACTTCTTAACACATTCTATAGATTTGTTATAGCACCTCTTCTTGGATGAACGAAGCTCTTCAACAGTTGCTTCCAAGTGATCCGCCCATTGGTCGCTGAGCTCTCGCCTTGTTTCTTCAAGTATACGTTCTTCCCTGGCTTTGGCCAGTTGTTTCCGAAGATCTTCTATTTCGCGTTTCTGAGCTTCAGCCTGACTCTTGAACGCAGCCTTGTCTTCCTTTATTTTATTTACCAATGAGTGTAATATTTTATCTTTTTCGAGGCCTTTGTTCCTCAGTTCAATTACTTCGGAACGAAGGTTGCTCAGGGCTATAGTGCACCCTTCGTCTTCAGCATCTTTTTGTGCCCTGAGGGCATTACTAAGTATCAGGCCCTACAAAGAAAAGTATGTGTGTTTCAATAAAACAAGCAAAAGGTTTTTTTTTGGTATCAACAAAGAATACAAGGATCCCATTTGTCGCACCTTTAAGCTATTGTAGGCCAGGCTGTCGGCCAAATCGTTCTTCGACAGCACCGAGAGCCCGTCTTCTAAGGTTGGGAATCCGAAGCTCTTGCTCATCTCCCGGCAAACAGAAATTTCCTTGTTGTCAGGGAGACAATACAAAAAGTCTTCTTCTCCACTACCATTGAATATTAACGCCCCCTTTGGATACTTCAGCTTTTGGGCGTAATGCTGGGCCTCTTGCTCCTCTTTTTCTGAAAGTTTTTTCCCCGAAGCATGACGAACAATATAATCACGAACTCTGATGGATGCTTTGGGGGCAATGACTCCGATCTCTTCAACAAAAGTTGGCTTTGTTATTTTTTCCTCAGTTTCCAAGGATTCTATCTTCGCGGGCTCTGAGGACCCAGCTTCGGCTTCAGTCCCTTGCACTGGAGTTTTGTTATCAGAAATTTCAGTTGTCGTTTCAGGAATGGCAGCAGCCTTCTTCGGAGGTGTGCTTGAAGTTTTAATTGTTTCTAGTACATCTAGCACATTGGCCATTCTTCTTCTTTTTGGAGTCACTGCTGGCACTTTTTGATTTTTTATTGTCTCAACATTTGCTGCAGGACTCACAATTTCTGGTACTTTTTCTTCAGTTGGTTTTTTCACTTCTCCAATTTTTTCTGTGGATGGCGCTTCGGCCATTTCTTTTGTTTCTGGCAGCGAAACCTTCGGTTCTTCTTGTTCTATCTTTTTCGCCGTTTCGGTCATCCCTGCAGCTGCAGGTGGCGTGACTGGTCTGGTTGGCTTTTTAGCCTCGGTAGCCGAAGAAGATTTTTCGGTAAACTCCGGCACCGAAGCTGGTTCGATATAGCGCGGCCGGTGAGTGAGGACTTTTATTTTCTTTCTTTCAGGCTCTGGCTCGCTAGGAGCAGTTGCAGCTTCTTCTTTTGCAGAGGTTGTGTTCTTTCTTTTCTGCATTCGGACGGGGTAGCAATAGTCAGGGTAAACAAACCCAATTGCATCAAATACCCGATTCAGCCTTTTCTTTTTTCGGCCTCCGAAGGCTGCTGACATCGTAGTATCTTCGGCCTTTGAATAAGCACCAAGCAATTCGTCACTTAAATTTTTAATACTCTTTAGCCAGTCATCATCTGGCTCAGTAAATTTATCTCCAAACTTGAAGGTGTACTTCAGTCTCACAAGCCCACCTTCGTCGGCCTCTTTTATGGTTTCTTGAGGCATTTCCCATTTCTCCGCAAGAGGCCAAACCCGGAAGGCAATATGCTCTTGTACTAAATCTCTTGTTCCAATAAAAGAGCAGATGACGCCGAAGGCCCTCTGGCATTCTTCGGCAGCTTCATTCATTTCCTCCTTCGGCCTCCGAAGGCCGAAGCTTTGCCAAATAGGACGCATAATTATACCTTTGATATCTTCTCGTGCTGATAGGTCATTCTTCACATAAAACCATTCTGTCATCCAATCCCCGGGCCATCTCTTCCGAAAGGTTGGTACGGGACAGCTTGCCCCGGACCGAGAGACGAAACTGTAGCAGCCAAAGTTATTATGGTACTGTTCTTTGCCCCAAGGCTTTGTTTCATATAATAATTCGTGTATATTACAGAAGCTTCTTGCATCAGGCTTCAGACCTTGGCTTCTCGCGGCCCACACGAAGATATTTAGCCTTATAATTGCCTCGGGAGTAAGTTGATGAAGATAGACTTCGAAGATTTTCAACACCTCCACGACGAAGCTACTCAAGGGAAATCGTAGCCCAGCTTTCAGAAAGCTTCGGTATACTACGACTTCATTTTCTTCAGGGTGTGGACAAGTCTTCTCTCCCTCATCGGCCCTCACAATGGACAAATCCCGAAAATACCTTCCTCTCATGTTGACAAGATGATTCTCTTTGATAGTTGATTTACCATAAACTGAATGGCTTGGTCGCCAGGGACGATCTTCGGAGTCTTCGCTACCGCTGTCCACATCATAACTGTCACTGTCACCAGTATCCTCAGACAAGCCTTCCAGAATTTCCTTGGTAATTTTTTCCGTGTTTGTCTTCGACATCGCTATAAGAAACCCCAAGTTTTTCTCCTCATCAAGAGTCAGCTTCGTCTCACCAGCAGTTTTCTTTTTCTCTTCATCAAGAGACAGCTTCGTCTCAGCAACAGCTTTCTTGTCTCCAGACATCTTCGGAAATACTAAAAAACTGTTTTCAAAGCCGAAGCTTTAAAACTAAAGACTCAGGGAATCTTAGCGCGCAAAAGCTAAAAATCGAGCGAGCGAGAGCAAGTGATAAGAGAGCGTACCAAATGAGCTCGCGGTATGCTCTTATTTATACGCTCGGTGCGGTAAAAATGGAAAGACCCCGCCTGTCAGTGAATGTTGCTATTCTAGCAAAGGGAAGGTGTTTTTTCGGACCTTCGGCTTAAAGCCTTCGTCCATGTCGCAATCTAAATTTATTATTTTAACAAATTAATATTGCGAGGGGCTACTGTTGGGGGCCTTCGGCTTCCGAAGGTCCTCAAAAACATGATTTAACAGTGTTTCTAGAGTATAATGTGTGAACAGGTATCTTCGGACTCGTATCAGAGAGGGAAAAGCTCAAAAGATATGAAGGTTGACACAGCGCCGAAGCTGTGAAGCAGGAAAGCTTCGGCATGTTCGCAGAAAAGGGAACCGACTTGAAGATGAAAAGGCCATTTAGACCTCGATAGATTACTATAGAATTACCACCAAATGTAAAGGGCATGTATGTAATTTTGTATGGGTTGTACCCCGTGCCTATAAATAGGTGAACAGTACCCCCGTACTGTTCACGCTGATTTGGTGTTCACTTTTGCGTCACGCTTGTACTTTCATTTCCTTCAAATTGGAGGTACATCTGTAATTCAATATTATTTTTATTTATATATAATAATGATATATGATGATCTACGTAATTCTTTATGTTTCTTGTAATTCATTCTTCGTCAATATGTAATGCATTTATAAAGGTTCGCTCTTTGTGACCTTCGTCCGAAAATCATTATATCCCAAGGGAAATAATGTTTCGTAGGACGAAGGACTTAACCGATTAACATTTTCTATGTTGCCTTGTTCTTGAAGCATTTGAGAACAAGTCCCCAACAGCAGAGTTCTGGGATTTCCGCTCAAGTCAAGGGAAATGCGGCAAACAATACCGTGGGAAAAAATATGAGGAAAATAGGGCGGATTTATTATACTCAAGTGGCCACAACACCAGAAGGCGAACCGGTTATGATAGGTACGTTTCTCTTGGCCAATCACCCTGTCGTTATCCTTTTTGATTCTGGCGCTTCACATACATTCATAAGCAAGAAGTTTGTGGAGCAACATTGCATTCCATACCATGAATCAAGGGAAGGGTTTATAATTCATTCGCCTGGAGGACAAATATTTACTAAAGAAGTGGCTTACCATGTGCCCATAACATTGGCTGAATGGGACTTTCCTACAAACATGATTGTTCTAAAAGGCCAAGATATAGATGTAATTTTGGGCATGAATTGGTTAGCCCAGCATAAAGCAATCCTCAACACTGATCTGAGAACCATCAGGTTGAGTTATGGCCAAGAAGAGGTTCTTTTGTCTATCCCCGTAGCTATTCCAGCTAAACCCTATGGCAGAGTATATGAAGTCATTATACCGGAAATCCAAGATATTCCGGTAATATGTGAATTCCCGGACGTTTTCCCGGAAGATCTGCCTGGATTGCCTCCAGAAAGAGTTGTAGAATTTGTGATTGAGTTTAAGCCCGATACGGCTCCTATTTCTAGAAGGTCGTACCGAATGCCTCCGAATGAATTGGCAGAACTCAAGACCCAATTACAAGATCTACTTGAAAAAGGATTTATCCGACCAAGTTCATCACCTTGGGGTTGTCCAGCCATCTTTGTCAAGAAGAAGGACCAAACATTACGGATGTGCGTGGATTATAGACCCCTTAATGAGGTCACCATAAAGAATAAGTACCCTCTTCCCTGGATTGACATTCTATTTGATCAACTTACCGGAGCTCGGGTATTCTCCAAGATTGACTTCAGGTCGGGTTATCATCAGATTTGTATCCGACCCAAAGATATACCGAAGACCGCATTCACCACGTGGTATGGATTATTTGAATATCTGGTTATATCTTTTGGACTAACAAATGCTCCTGCCCACTTCACATAACTGATGAACTCGATATTTATGTCCGAGTTGGACAAATTTGTGGTGGTATTCATTGACAATATCTTAATATACTCCAAGAATGAAGAGGAGCATGCTCGGCATTTGCGGATCGTATTAACGCGCTTAAGGGAACACCAATTATATGCTAAGTTCAGTAAGTGCGCATTCTGGCTGGAGGAGATCCAATTTCTGGGACATGTATTATCTGCCAAGGGGATTGCGGTGGATCCTAGCAAACTCAAGGATATTTTGGAGTGGAAACCCCCAACCACTTTACATCAAGTCCGAAGTTTCCTTGGACTAGCTGGTTATTACCGCCGATTCATACCAGATTTTTCTAAGCTTGTGAAACCAATCACAAGTTTATTGAAGAATGATACTAAATTTAATTGGTCTTCAAAATGTAATGAAGCCTTTGAGCAGCTGAAAGTATTATTAACCAATGCTCCGGTATTGGCTCAACCGGACATTGAAAAGCCCTTTGATGTGTATTGTGACGCATCAGGCAGTGGTCTGAGATGTGTTCTAATGCAAGAAGGTTGAGTGATAGCTTATTCTTCAAGGCAGTTGCGCCGGCATGAGGAACATTATCCAACTCATGACCTGGAGTTAGCTGTGGTGGTTCATGCCCTAAAAATATGGCGTCATTATCTGCTGGGGAATGTCTGTGATACCCCAATTTTCTGAAAAGAAGTTAAACTTATTTTTTCTTTTCTTTGATGTTCTGTGGCATTGGGGTTTAGAGTTTCAGGAGGCATTCCTCAGAAAACAGTAGATCTTTTGGCATTTTTTTCCGCTGGGGATTGGGAGCTCAAAGGGGAGAGCGAGTTTGGGCCATTGATCTTGATCCGGTGGATGGGAGCCCCCCTCTCCTCCCCAACCCTAGCCGCCCCCTCACCTTCTCCCCAATTGGGTTGCAGCCGCCCCCTCCCTCTCTTGCTCTCCTCCCTGTTGGCAGCCGCCCCCTACCCTCTCCATGGCTCCCTCCTCCCTCTAGATTCCCCCCCCCCCACGCAGCAAGGATCGAGAAGAGGAGGAGCATGTTGAATTGAAGGGGAAGAGAGGATCAAGGAGATGTTCTTCCCCATCTCTTCTTGCAGAATTTCTTGGGGAAACCCTAGGTATGGATGAGATCCTTGTTCCTCCCTGTAATTATATGCTTTTGGAGGTTGTGGATCATGGGAATTAAAGGATTAGAGGTTGGATTTGATGTGGGGTTAGGTTTTGATCTCGAATTTAGTTTTCTGCAGAATGGCAGATTCAACAGTTTCTGTTCGTGCCAGTTTTCTGTGGTCTTAGTGGCCTCAAAAAAATAAAAACTCTATATATGAGTCGTAGATAATTTGTAGATCTTTCCGTAGCCGCGAAGAACACCTCAATCGGACATCAGAACAGAAAGTTATGGCAGTTTGATTATAGCAGTTTTTCAGTCTCATAATTCTGTGTAGAATCTGTTCTCTTAAGAGTTAGGCAATTTTATCAACAGAATTAAACTGTGAGTTGGTAAAAGAAGTTGTAGATAATTTCATAAGCTTTCCAGATTGTTAAAGAGTGCATTCATATGATTTGTAAAACTCCAGTTATGTTTGTTTTACTGTGGCTGTTCCTGTTTACCTGACAAAAGTGAGTGGGTCTGTTCACTGGTGGGTTTCATCTAGTAAATGGGCGAATTGGCTCTTCCAACTATGGAGACTTTTGTAGAGGGATAAAATTTCTTACTTCCAGCAGAATTTCATAATTTTTGGTTCAGTAGTTTGGGAGATATCGAATTTTAAAGTTAACCATACTGCTGTCTAAAACAGATTCAGTCAGTTATCTTGTCAGATGTTTTAGAACTTGTAGATGGCAGAATTTAATTATCTATTGAATACTGAAGTTGTAGAGTATTTTGTGTAGATACTCCTAGAGTATTTGTTTGATATCACCGCTATTTTAATTTTAAAGATGCAAAATTAACAAACAGCGTTGCTGCTGTATGGCATGTGGTTCAGGGTGGGAGTCTTTCCACTGGGTCTTGGTTTCAAGTGTAGGAGTGTTTTGTTGATTGATGTCAAATGTTTGTGAAATATTTGTACTAAGTTTTATGCCCGCTAGCAGGTGGCTACACTCCAGATCATGTCTAGTACATTTTCTTCTTCTTCGATGAAGGCAAGTGAATGTAGCGGTGGTTGCTTCCGTTCTGACCTGTTATTTCTATTGCCTACACTCTAATATTCAGAACTATTGGATTCTTTCATAATTGGACTCTATGGTGATGATTTACTTGCTTGCATTATACTGATGATCAATCATATATTGATGATGATTATGATTCGAGTATGACTCATGAGATTAATTCACACCCCTGAAGGTAAATGAAGTATTATTTGAGGTTGGTATTGTATCTGAAGGTAAATGAAGTATTATTTGAGGTTTGTATTGTATCTGAAGGAAGTGAAGTTTATTGATAAATGCAGCATGCCATATACATTGCATGACTCATTTGCATCTGAAGTTTTGTCGTGACCTATGGTCCGACCGTACCGGTACAATTTAGCATCGTACGTTGCCCGAGGAGGGGTACGATGCGGCTTCATACCCTTAGAGGTATGAAGGCAGAGGACATATGCATTGCATTCATATGCATTCATTGAAGTGATATTTGCAGATGATGTGGTTTTATACCCCCAGAGGTATGAAGATAGAGTACCTACACATTGCATTCCTATGCATACATTGAAGTGATATTTGCAGGTATTATTGTTGACGCAGGGAAGTGTTATAGAACCTATTGTGGTTGTTCGAGGAAATGAGATGGTATTGGTTATAGTGGGACTACTGAGTTCTATATCTACAAGTATTTCTGATTTTAATTGTGACTCTTTTAAAATGTTGATGAATTCAATTTGTGGTTTAAATATCTCGTCAAAATAATTCGCTTGCTGAGATGTTTCATTTCACTCTTGCATTACTCAATGCAGGTGCTTGTTGCTCATCAAGGGAAGTGGGAAGTAGCAGCACATCCACCTTCACTCTTATAATAACGCTGCTTAGGCGCAGTCATGATTTAATTAGAAGCTTCTTGTCAAAGGATGTTTGTTTCTAACTAGTTGTGCGCACTGGTTAATTTAGCTCATGCCGTTATGGTTGTCTTCCCATTGCTAGCAAACTATTAATGTCTATTATGTTTTCTTATCATGATACCTATTTATACTTTGTTGCTTCCCCGTTTATGCAATTTTCAAAGGAGATGTTGTCGAAATTTTATATACGAATGTTAGATGTGTAGTTTAGTAGCATTCTGGGGTGTTTGTGGACCCCGGGGTGTTACAGTTGGTATCAAAGCATAGGCTTTAGATTCTTGGCAATTTGAAGATAAATTTGACACACTTGCACATATAGGAAGGGTATGGGTTCAAATATCTTTGATATATGTTAATGTCTTTGAAGTGCAGATAAAATAATTTCACCCTCCCTAATCCTTTACGGTGATGTGGTAAGTTGTTTAGGACTTAATGCCTGATATAATTCATTTCTAAATTTTGATATTGTTTTATTAATGTGATTGATATCGCTGGTCTTTTGTGAGATTGAAGTTGCTATTATGCTGGTGATATACAGGTATGCCTATGTTGTTTTCAACATGTTTTTCATGGTTGAGTTTTATTACAATAATATTGTTATATATGCTTGATTGAGGATGTTTTTAAGAGGAGTGTGAATTGTGTGTTTTGGGTTACAAGGTAACCATTAATTTGAATTTAAGTTGTTCGGCGGTTGGTGGATAGCTCCAACTATCTTTGCAAAGAATGATTGTTTATGTCGAGAAACCAGTTCTAAAAGAAATGAATATTGGTACTTTTATATGGATTTTGGGGGAAGTCTTTACATAGCCAGAATGGCTTACATGTCTCTCTTCTATTGTGTGTTTTAGTAGCCACAAAGCCTAGATGTGGTTTAAAGTGGTTGCATGTTAGTCATGCTAATTGTAGAATAAAATCTTTGATTTTCTTGATCCATTGATTATGTATTAATACGTTGAGAATCTGATGGTTCTCTCCCCGATGCATGTTTGTGGAGCCATTGTTGGACCACTTATCTATTGGTTTGAATGAAGTCATTGTCAAGCCTAGAGTTGGTAGTGTGTGGTTAGTCACCTATTCCTAAATGATGTGGTTTTTACATTAGCTTGAGATGTTTGCCAAATGTGTGAAGGATTACGCAGTTAGTATTGACCCTTTAGGTCTGGTACTTTGAGTGCATCATATGATAGAATGCAATGTAAGTTTATGAACTACAGTAGATGAAGACTTATATTATGTGTAGGTTAACCATGCTAGTTAGATATTTTTCTTAGTTGAGATGTTGAATGAAGTATAGTGACATGGGTTAAGCAAGTATTGTGTTGTTGTTGGGCTGTCAGTGCTCTATGTAGAGTTCTTGGCATTTCTTCGATGAACTGTGCCACGCAAGATGTTATTGGCTTCTTGTCGGCTTATTTGCTCCATTAGTTCTGTAGATTTTCTCCCTTTTGGTGGGGTGCAAAGTATATTAGATTACATGATTATCTTTTCATTATGGCAAGAACAAGGTTTAGGAAGATTAGGAGTTTTGTTTCAATAGAACTACTTGTTTCGTGGTGCTGTGAGGTGAGGTGTTTGATCTTCTTATATATTCATCTAGTGTGGATGTTTCACCATTGAATTAAAAAGAATTGTTAAAGTTGGTAAAGGTTGTGCTTAGTGCGTATTACCCCTTCATAAAAGAGTGTCGTTGTAAGACATTGATGTTGATGTATGGCTGCATCCAAATTCGATGTTGTGAAATCGTAGTGTTGATTGCATCTATGACTTGGTTTGAACTTCATTACATGTTGGTTCATGCTTGATGTTAGGTGCTGTAGTTTCCTTAGACAATTAGTCAATGTAGAAGTTCTTATGTTAATTAAGACCAATAATGGACCCATGTTTTGCATAGTGCTGCTATATGGGGTACCTTGGATGTTTCGTTGGAGTGGTCGAATTCGAGGACGAATTCTTTTTAAGGGGGGGTAGAGTGTGATACCCCAATTTTCTGAAAAGAAGTTAAACTTATTTTTTCTTTTCTTTGATGTTCTGTGGCATTGGGGTTTAGAGTTTCAGGAGGCATTCCTCAGAAAACAGTAGATCTTTTGGCATTTTTTTTCCGCTGGGGATTGGGAGCTCAAAGGGGAGAGCGAGTTTGGGCCATTGATCTTGATCCGGTGGATGGGAGCCCCCCCTCTCCTCCCCAACCCTAGCCGCCCCCTCACCTTCTCCCCAATTGGGTTGCAGCCGCCCCCTCCCTCTCTTGCTCTCCTCTCTGTTGGCAGCCGCCCCCTACCCTCTCCATGGCTCCCTCCTCCCTCTAGATTCCCCCCCCCCACGCAGCAAGGATCGAGAAGAGGAGGAGCATGTTGAATTGAAGGGGAAGAGAGGATCAAGGAGATGTTCTTCCCCATCTCTTCTTGCAAAATTTCTTGGGGAAACCCTAGGTATGGATGAGATCCTTGTTCCTCCCTGTAATTATATGCTTTTGGAGGTTGTGGATCATGGGAATTAAAGGATTAGAGGTTGGATTTAATGTGGGGTTAGGTTTTGATCTCGAATTTAGTTTTCTGCAGAATGGCAGATTCAACAGTTTCTGTTCGTGCCAGTTTTCCGTGGTCTTAGTGGCCTCAAAAAAATAAAAACTCTATATATGAGTCGTAGATAATTTGTAGATCTTTCCGTAGCCGCGAAGAACACCTCAATCGGACATCAGAACAGAAAGTTATGGCAGTTTGATTATAGCAGTTTTTCAGTCTCATAATTCTGTGTAGAATCTGTTCTCTTAAGAGTTAGGCAATTTTATCAACAGAATTAAACTGTGAGTTGGTAAAAGAAGTTGTAGATAATTTCATAAGCTTTCCAGATTGTTAAAGAGTGCATTCATATGATTTGTAAAACTCCAGTTATGTTTGTTTTACTGTGGCTGTTCCTGTTTACCTGACAAAAGTGAGTGGGTCTGTTCACTGGTGGGTTTCATCTAGTAAATGGGCGAATTGGCTCTTCCAACTATGGAGACTTTTGTAGAGGGATAAAATTTCTTACTTCCAGCAGAATTTCATAATTTTTGGTTCAGTAGTTTGGGAGATATCGAATTTTAAAGTTAACCATACTGCTGTCTAAAACAGATTCAGTCAGTTATCTTGTCAGATGTTTTAGAACTTGTAGATGGCAGAATTTAATTATCTATTGAATACTGAAGTTGTAGAGTATTTTGTGTAGATACTCCTAGAGTATTTGTTTGATATCACCGCTATTTTAATTTTAAAGATGCAAAATTAACAAACAGCGTTGCTGCTGTATGGCATGTGGTTCAGGGTGGGAGTCTTTCCACTGGGTCTTGGTTTCAAGTGTAGGAGTGTTTTGTTGATTGATGTCAAATGTTTGTGAAATATTTGTACTAAGTTTTATGCCCGCTAGCAGGTGGCTACACTCCAGATCATGTCTAGTACATTTTCTTCTTCTTCGATGAAGGCAAGTGAATGTAGCGGTGGTTGCTTCCGTTCTGACCTGTTATTTCTATTGCCTACACTCTAATATTCAGAATTATTGGATTCTTTCATAATTGGACTCTATGGTGATGCTTTACTTGCTTGCATTATACTGATGATCAATCATATATTGATGATGATTATGATTCGAGTATGACTCATGAGATTAATTCACACCCCTGAAGGTAAATGAAGTATTATTTGAGGTTGGTATTGTATCTGAAGGTAAATGAAGTATTATTTGAGGTTTGTATTGTATCTGAAGGAAGTGAAGTTTATTGATAAATGCAGCATGCCATATACATTGCATGACTCATTTGCATCTGAAGTTTTGTCGTGACCTATGGTCCGACCGTACCGGTACAATTTAGCATCGTACGTTGCCCGAGGAGGGGTACGATGCGGCTTCATACCCTTAGAGGTATGAAGGCAGAGGACATATGCATTGCATTCATATGCATTCATTGAAGTGATATTTGCAGATGATGTGGTTTTATACCCCCAGAGGTATGAAGATAGAGTACCTACACATTGCATTCCTATGCATACATTGAAGTGATATTTGCAGGTATTATTGTTGACGCAGGGAAGTGTTATAGAACCTATTGTGGTTGTTCGAGGAAATGAGATGGTATTGGTTATAGTGGGACTACTGAGTTCTATATCTACAAGTATTTCTGATTTTAATTGTGACTCTTTTAAAATGTTGATGAATTCAATTTGTGGTTTAAATATCTCGTCAAAATAATTCGCTTGCTGAGATGTTTCATTTCACTCTTGCATTACTCAATGCAGGTGCTTGTTGCTCATCAAGGGAAGTGGGAAGTAGCAGCACATCCACCTTCACTCTTATAATAACGCTGCTTAGGCGCAGTCATGATTTAATTAGAAGCTTCTTGTCAAAGGATGTTTGTTTCTAACTAGTTGTGCGCACTGGTTAATTTAGCTCATGCCGTTATGGTTGTCTTCCCATTGCTAGCAAACTATTAATGTCTATTATGTTTTCTTATCATGATACCTATTTATACTTTGTTGCTTCCCCGTTTATGCAATTTTCAAAGGAGATGTTGTCGAAATTTTATATACGAATGTTAGATGTGTAGTTTAGTAGCATTCTGGGGTGTTTGTGGACCCCGGGGTGTTACAATGTCTGTCACATTTATACAGACCACAAAAGTTTGAAGTACATCTTTACCCAGTCAGAGCTTAATATGAGACAAAGGAGATGGCTCGAACTGATTAAAGATTATGAATTGGCGATTCAATATCACCCAGGCAAGGCTAATGTAGTGGCAGATGCGTTAAGTCGCAAGGCTTCCTGCCATTGTTTGACGATAGAAACTTCTGACATTACTTTATGCCAAGAAATGGAGAAGCTAAACCTGGGAATGATTCAGCATGGAACTTCAAATCACTTGAAGCTTGAGTCAGTCATCCTGCAAAGAATAATTGACGCACAAAGAAATGATGAGGGAATGAAACACATTCATGAGAAAATAGAAGTCGGTAAAGCCAACTGCTTCAGAAGAGATGATCAAGGTGTTGTATGGTTTAACAACCGCATAGTTGTGCCTAAAAATGATGAGATCCACCAGCAAATTCTAGATGAAGCACATCTTAGTCGCTATTCTATTCATCCCGGAAGCACTAAGATGTATCATGATCTAAAATAGCATTATTGGTGGACAAAGATGAAGATCGAAATTGCACGCTATGTGGCAAAATGTGACACTTGTAGACGTGTCAAGGCCATACACATGAAAGCTGCTGGTCCATTACAATCTCTACCTATACCAACATGGAAATGGGAGGATATAAGCATGGACTTTATAGTGGGATTGCCCAGGACAGCAAAAGGGTACGACTCTATTTGGGTTATAGTTGATCGACTTACCAAGACAGCCCATTTTCTGCTAGTCAAGACAGATCACCCGGTTACTGTCTATGCCCAATTATACATTGCTCGTATTCTTAGTCTGCATGGGGTTCC
The DNA here is from genome assembly GCF_902167145.1 of Zea mays. NCBI lineage: Eukaryota > Viridiplantae > Streptophyta > Magnoliopsida > Poales > Poaceae > Zea > Zea mays. The sequence goes on along the minus strand of NC_050098.1, from coordinate 27,289,529 downwards.
AAAGACTATAGTGTTGGATCATGGACCGCAATTTGTAGCCAAGTTTTGGGAAGCACTTCATAGATCCCTGGATACCAAGTTGCTTCACAGTTCGGCCTACCATCCCCAAACCAGTGGGCAGACTGAGAGGGTAAATCAGATACTTGAAGACATGTTGCGAGCATGTGTTTTGGAATTCCCACAGAAATGGGATGATTGTTTACCATTAGCGGAGTTCTCATACAATAATAGCTTTCAAGAGAGCATCAAAATGGTACCTTTTGAAGCCTTGTATGGACGACGGTGTTGTACTCCGTTAAACTGGTCTGAACCAGGTGAAAGAAATTTCTTCAGGCCTGATATGGTAAAGGAAATAGAAGAAAAGGTTCAAAGAATAATTCATAATCGAAAAGAAGCTCAAGCTCGTCAGAAGAGTTACGCAGACAAGTGACGACAACCCTTGTACTTTGTAGTTGGAGATTATGTCTACCTGAAAGTTTCACCAATGAAGGGTGTATCACGTTTCGGGGTAAAAGGGAAGCTTGCACCCTGGTATATTGGTCCTTTTCCTATCCTTGAAAGATATGGACCAGTGGCATACCGACTCCAGTTACCCGAAACATTGTCTGCCATACATAATGTGTTCCATGTGTCTCAATTGAAGAAGTGTCTTCGGGTTCCCGATCGAACCATTGAAGTAACGGATGTTGCCTTAGAACCAGACTTGACATATTCAGAGCACCCTATTCGAGTCTTGGATCAAAAGGACAGGATTACCTGAAGAAAAACTCTCAAGTTTTACAAGATACAGTGGAACCAGCATTCAGAAGATGAGGCTACATGGAAAACTCAGGACTTTTTAGAAAAGAATTTCCCAGGCTTTTTAGCCTCATGTAATTTGTAAAGTGTATACAATTGTTGTAATTAAGAAATGAGCCCCATACCACCCCTGCCTTGTACCAAAAATAAGGAAATAAAGATGTGTCGTGTTTCCTTTTCCATTACTTGCCCTAGGACTTTTAATCTCGGGACGAGATTCTTTTATGGGGGGAAGGATGTAACACCCCTGGTGTTACTGCCACTAAAACATGAGCATAACATCATAAGCATTGACATATCATGTGTTTGTCACACCTAGAATGCATTCACTAGGCAAAAAATTCAAACAAGTTGTATTGATGTGACATTTCATAAGTGAAACCCTAGGGTACAGTGTTTAACCCTAGATTGGGCTTAAAGGGGTAACCAAAGCCTAAACAAGAGAAAACTTCAAAACTTGATAATAATGATCATAAAATACCACCATTAATGAATTTAAGGGATATCCAAACCCTAAGAGAACCAAAAACCCTAAAGAGAACCCTAGAAAACCCTGGACTGAAACCCTAGGGGGTTATCTGCAAAATGCGCACACTTTTGGACTAAAGTGCAAAAACCATGGTATTAGGATACCTAAAGTCATAAGGTTCACATATTTGAGGATTTCCAAGTCAAAAGATGGGAATTGGACTTATTTGCAAAAAGCACCATTCAAACCCTAATGAGTTAAGTCTGATTTTCAGTGCATTTGGCTCAACTTTGAAGCCCCATATCTTCCAAGTTATGAAGATTTTGCCCTAGGTCACCACATCAAGTTTGTAGAGCTGTAAAAGGGGAACAATTTTGCTATAGAGATTAAGCTTTGGTTACATAAGAAATTTGGAGATAATTAGACCCAAGGATAGGCTGTCAGACTGCTTGGAGTCTGAATTCAGACTGACAGTGGAATTGCCTGAACTTAGGGCTCGAATTCAATTATGATCCAGTGGGAATTTGACTAGGGATGCTATAGCAAAAGTGAAAATGGTTTGTAGGGCTACGACTTTGCTGCAGAGCATTGGTTGTGTTGCCATGGAAAATTGGGAGAAAATCTGCCCTAAACATCGACTGTCAGGCTGACTGAAGAAGATTGCGATGGTACAGTGACTGAAATAGATTGCAGATGCATTCCCCTCGCCACCGGTGATTTTTACGCCGTGATTTACACCATCGCCGCGACATGTGCTCGCTGGTGAGGGGATAACCACGACGGAGTAAAACTCTTGGCACCGGATCAGCTTGAGCTCGGGCGCGAATGAGATTCACCGTACCCACTTGCTCGTCGTGCGGCCGGGATAGACTTCGCCGCCGTTGATCGCTCACCGTTGTGCGCCACATGCTTAAGCGCTAGCCCACGTCACGGTGAATCATGGTATGCATATCCGGTGATCGCCGGAGGACTGCCACGATGAAAGCCACTCATCCTGAGCGCCAGTATCCCTTTTCCCCTCCGGCCACCAGCACATCCTCGTGAAATTGGACGCCACCACCGTTGGAGGCTATAAATTGCCGCCCCCGTCTGCTCCGCTAGGTAATTGTGCAACCAGTGCAGCAACCCGTGACTCGAATCGTCCACTAGATTTCCCTAATTTGGGATTTCCCCCAAATCAACCAAGAACATCGTGCCTTGAGCCCTCACCGTGGTCAGCGACTTCTAGGTCTGTTCATGCTCCCTGCTATCTTGTTTCAACATTCTTGTGTTCCCCTGATGCTCCTCGACCAACTCAATTGAGCTAAGTCACCCTAGATCGCCGGGAACGTGTTTAGTTGGCCGTTGTCCATACGGTCACCGTAGTAAGGGCGTGTTAGTGCGCCATTAGTGAAATTAGTTGAGGGGAAACTTCGGTTAAGGCTTGAATTAGGTGGCAGTCGACGAAGAGTGCTAGTCTTTGCATAGTCCGGCCGGTACAAGCTCGCCGGAGCTCTGCGCTACGCCGCTCGCCGTCGGGGACTTCGGTCCGTAAAGGAATAGAAGCACAGGGATGTTTTCGTAAACTGTCAGCGACGCAAGGAATAGTGTTGTGACCCCGCTTCAGGTTATTCAAAAAGATAGGGCCTTTCTGCAAAACCTGCAGCGCGGGCGCGCGTGGGCGTGCTTCTACCCTAGCTAGGCCGGTTCGGGCCGGATTCAGCCCAGAACTGTTCATCGTTTTCCTTTTTCTTTTTCTGCCAGAGCTAAAGAAATTCTAGAAAATTGTAGAAAAATTCTAAAAATGCTAGACCAATTTTTCTAGGCTTCTAACTTCCTATAGTATTTAATAAAAATAGTTTCATGATTTTTAGCCCAAATAGAAAATTATAGAGCATTTAAAATAGCCAAAAACCATGCTTCTGGATTTTTAGAGAATAAATAATAAATCCAAAATTCACTAAACTTTTAGGGTAAACTCTAAATAATATTTAGAAGCCTTGGGTAAAGTTTGGTATGATTTGGACCAAGTTTGATACTTAGAACCCAAAACCCTAGCCCTTGCCCTATGAACTTCACTATTGACTCCGAAAACCCTAAGTTCTCGGAGATCCGTGAAGGAAAGTTGTATTCAAGACCTTAGATAATATACTTTTATTATCTTTGCATCTTCATGAGCATTACATGAGCATTCATTATTATACTTGGCTATATTTAGAAAACAAGGAGGAAGTAGAGGTTGAAGAGACAAGGACTTCATCACCACCACCACCAGAAGAACATCAGGCAGGCAACTGCTTTTATTTTGATATCTGCGGAGCAGAGCCTGATTCACCAGTAACACAAGGCAAGCCCTGGTGCATTTGCCACCTCCTTGTTCCTTTTAAAATCTTTCTCACTTGCTTGATGCATTAGGTAATAGGAGTTGTGTGCTAAACCAATTCCTGTATTTCCTTCCTTGGATTTGATTACTTCTCCTCAAATCCCTATTTTACAAAAGGTTTTTCTTATGCTTAGCCTTGCTCTAGAAAAACAAAATGTTTTGTTTTCACAAAAAAATGATGCTTCAGTGGGTGGGATGTTTTCAAAAATAAAACTTGATGGTGGATCCATCACGGCCGTGATGGGTTCAACATCGGAAAAGATGTACCTCTGCCAGGTACCAAACTTTGGGGTTTGAAATGATAAAGCTGAGACTGGGCGGGTGACTTGCACGAGAAGAGAGTCTCGGTGTAGTGTCTCCGTCTGAGTCGATTAAGGACCTTCTCGATGTAGGCCTGCTGACCGAGGACCCTTTAACTGGTCACATGCCTCGTCATGGGTAAGCTTTGCCTCGGGCAGACTAATACCAGAATAAGATAACACGCAATGGGAGTGGAGAGATGGCGATAGTAGCGTGTACCCTCCGTGGCAAGAGGCTGGACAGTGGTGTATCTGTGATCTCGGTTGGCGTGAACCTGATCTGGTCTTAAGAACCCCGGTGGCGAGTTGACATATGCAAGGGTTAAGTGCTACATATGTCATGTGATTGGAGATCTTCAGCTGAGTATAATCGATTCGGATCGCCGTAACTTCGCGGACATGAAGACTTGGTCACTGACTTACACGTAGCATTCCAGTGAATAAGAAGGGTTGTTAGGAAATTGGCTAGTACAGGTCAAGTGATTGAACTAGGGTAGAAAGAACTCTAGTTACAGGTAATTTTACTTAACCTGACAAATAAAACTGGATTTTTAAGGATCCACTATTAGTAAGCATTTATGCAAACAGAGCCATTGATTATTGATAAGCCTTACCTTGCCTCCCTTAAAGCCAGCATATCCTTGAGAGTCTTTTACTTTGTCGGGTAAGTCTTGCGAAAGTACACTCCATACTCAAGGCTTTGTCCCATGTTGTTTTTGTAGGATTACGGGGAGGCTACGCTAGCGCAAAACAAAAATTTTCATCCCCATAATACCAAGAACTACTGCGGTTATAGGTCATGGAATTACCACTAGACGCGCAGAGCAGCGGAAGACGTCTCGATGTAGACGAACGCGTCGAGCAGTGCCGTGCAGTCGCCGGCGTCCTTCACGTCCTCGCACGGTTCGCCCAAGTGCTCCAGATGTAGCACCTCCGAGGTATCCACACGTACAGGGAGGAAGCGCCGCGTACCGAACTGCTAGGTTCACGACGGCGGCTTGGCGAGGGCGAGAGGTGGGCGGCGGCTGTTAGTTCGCTGGAGGCGAATTAGGTCATTCTTAACCGCGCCCCCGCCCCTCATTATATAGGCGTTATGGTGGGCTTCTGACGCCGAGGCCCATCATTAACCCTAAAGCCCAGTCTAATTTCGGATCTAATCCGAATTAGGCTTCCTTCCCCTTAAGTGTGTGACCCTATAGGTTCACGTACAAATAGACATAGCCCGAGTACTCTTACTTGGCCCAATAATTGACAGCGGCCTCTAGCAAGACATGTCAACTCCTATGTGTACGTAAAGATCATATCAGACGAACCATTGCGACATTACGTACATGTTGTTCCCTTTGTCTCACGATATTTGGTCTGGCTCTAAGCTGACCTCTCTTTCTCGATACTGTGAATTGGAATCCTTTCAATGGTTAACTCTTAACCCTAGCACGGCCATGCATTTCTTGATCCAATCACTCGAGGGGCCCAGAGATATCTCTCTCACAAAGAGAGGGACAAATTCCATCTTGACTGACCATGCCTCATAGCATGCTTCCTGACAAACCCAAAACTACCTTTATAACTACCCAGTTACGGGATAGCGTTTGATAGTCCCTAAGTAAGTCAATTCACATCTTGAGAACATGCGACAATCTCAGGTCTAAGGATACAGTATTCATGTTGCAAGAAGAGAACTATATTACAATATCTCACGTTGGGTCGGTCCAGCCTCATGTCATACATGCGCCCACATTATTAGTTTAACATCTCCATGTTCATGACTTGTGAAATGTAGTCATCAACTAATACATGTGCTAGTCATCGACTCTGACTAGGGACATCATTTAGAATAACCATATAAGTAAAGAATCTCACAAACAATTCACATAATTGCTAATCAATACAAGGTGCCTTCCATGGATATTCAATTAAGCAATATATATATCATGGATACAAAGAAATATGCTCATCTCTATGATTATCTCTAGGGCATATTTCTAACAGTTTTAGGTGAAGAAGCAACAAAATTTTGTTGCTTCTGTTCAAAGGTGGTACCAAAAGAAGAGAACCAAGACTAAAGCTGCGGGAGGAAAGGTCCTCCAATAAGAAAAACTTTTACTGTTTATTTGGGGAGGAGTTTTTGCCTCCCATGTTATGTAATAATAACACTCTGCACTCATATATTCTGTTCTGGTCTGTAACTGTGGGGGATAGATATCCCCTAGGTCCACTAAAGGAATAAAAGACCTCACGAAAGGCCCAAGGGCCCAATAACTCGTAAGGTCATTCTTTCGTGGGCCTAGGGTGGAACAACCAGCAAGGGAGAACGACATGAGGCCGATTGGTGCAAACCCGAACGGCCCACATCGTCGAGCGAATGATCGCAACAGAGACCCGATTTTCCCGCGCGGGAGCCCCCATGCAGCGGAGCCGTGCGAGGATAAGTCGGCGAGGATCACGCAGGATAAACTCGAGAGGTTCACTATCTTTTAGTTACTTGTTGTTATCATACCCACATGTGTTGCCCCACGGTCGAGTATATAAGGCCTAGGGGGCACCCCTTCAGAACGACCGACGCTATCTTACTTAGCCACCCACGTAAACTCTCTGTGCCTTCAATCCAGAGAGCCCTCTTGTAACCACGCTCGTATACTCACCAGGACGTAGGGTGTTACGCATCTCTAAGCGGCCCGAACCTGTAAATCTTGTCCACTGTCTCTCGTGCGATCGGCACGAACCATTTTGCTACAGTCGTTGACACCGTCCTACTCCTAAAAACACCTTGAGGGGCAACCCCGGGTGTGCGGTCGGACCCAAAACACCGACAGCTGGCGCGCCAGGTAGGGAGTGTGTCGACGACCCAAGCTAGCTCAATGGCCGTCACCTTCTACAGCAAGATCACCATGCGTCCCGGATCCGTGTTCCGCTTCGGGACGATCTCGTCTGTAGCGGATGAAGAGGGAATTCTACACCGTATCGCGGATCCGCCAGAAAAGAAGTCTCCTCCAACAAACCCCGAAAATGCCGGAAAAGCGCAACCTCCTGCTCTTCGGAAAAAGATCGCCTCCGGAAGGTCAGGAGCCGAGGGCCCGCTGAACCGGAGGACTCCACTGTCTACCTCTCCGACAACAGAATGGACACAGATTGCGAGGAAGAAGAAGACTGGGGAGAAGCAAGCCGTTCTTCCTGTTCCTCCGACCTCAAAGGAGAACGGAAAGAAAGTCGCCATGACAGCAACGCCATTCTACCCCGACGTCCTCTTCATCGGGAGAGTGGAGTCGCCTGCCGTCTCCGACGACGAACCAACCGTGCCCGGAGAAGAACCACCTCAACGAGAATCCCGCCGACGGAGGAACCGGCGCAGGAACGTTCGACGACATCACGCAGCCGGAGAGCGAGATCCGGAGCAGCCTGTCTCGCGAGACGAGGTCTCAGAGATAGGGGAAACTCCGGAAGAACGCGTCTTCAGAGAATGAAGGAACTCTCGATGACGTGATCGCCGGTGAGCTCAGGAACAAGCCGAGCAAGATGCAAGGCAACGCCGGGAGAATCCACTCTTCGGACGCAACCTGAATCCCGACTTCGCCCGAGCTATGAACACGCCAAGCGAAGTCGGAGGGGTACTAGCTCGGATAGCAGATGGACTTCCCCGGACTCCCGACGCTGAGGGCTACCGACGCTTGTTCACCCAAGCAGCCAACCATCTTCTACCGCTTGCTCATCTGCCGAACGATCTGCGACACGCCATCAACAGCCGCCGGGACGCGCGAAGCTCCATCAATGCTTCGCGCGAACGGCGGCATGAGAATGAGATTCGCCGTCGGGAGGAGTATGACAGGGATCATGGCATCCCAACTCAGAGTCAGGCCACCAGGACTGAGTCGGCAACAGCTTCAACTGGCGGTACCACCCGGGGACGGTCGAGGAACTACAATCACAACTCCCCTCCCCGGGACAGACATCGTCCCCGACGACAGGAGGACACGTGCGGAGTGTCCGCCCTTACTCCGCGCCTTAGGGCCATTCAGTGGCCTCCCAACTTCAAGGTATCCAACGTTGACAAATATGAACCTAAGCAGGATCCAGGGGGTTGGCTGGCCGTCTACACCACCGCTGCTCGAGCTGCCGGGGCATCTGAGGACGTTATGACCGCGTATTTGCCCATCGTCCTTGGGCAAGATGTGCTGCAGTGGCTACGACACTTACCCCGACACTGCATCGACGACTGGGGAGACTTCAGCCGACGCTTCACCGCCAACTTCCAGTCCCTCTCCGACAAACCGGCGCACCCATGGGACCTCAAATCCATCAAGCGCCGAGGGGATGAGGCTCTCCGGTCGTACCTTAAAAGGTTCCAGACCATGAGAAATCGCATCCCCGAGGTCACGGAGGCGGCCGTGATCGAGGACTTCTACAGAGGATCAAACGACTCGGCTTTTGTCCGAGCCATACTACAGAAGGCGCCGAATACCTCCGAGGAGCTGTTCCGGGAAGCCGACCTCTACATCACCGCCGACGAGCGAGCTCAGGACCTCATCGGAGGAGCGAAGCCCGCACCGGCAGCACCACGACGTGACACGAACCAGCCGACCGACAAACGCTGGGAGAAAAGGCCTCGCGAAGAAGTACACGCCGCCGGACCACCTACCTCTCGCGCCCGAGGAGGGCCTCGCGGAGGCGAACGCACGCTGGACGACATCCTCGACGCCCAATGCCCATACCACAAGGACATGCGCCACACTCTTCGCAACTGCCGGGACTTCAAGCACTCCGTCGGGCATGGCCGACCCTTCCAACCTCTACCTCCTCCTCCGCCGAGGGGAGGACCAGACGAACCACGACAACCTCATCGGCACGAGGAGGGAGAAGGAGGAGCTTTTCCGCGCGTTGACAGGGAGGTCAACGTCATCTTCGGCGGACACGGGTCGCAGGAGAACAAAAGACAACAAAAGCTCAACGACCGCCAGATACTGGTGGCGACCACCGGTCCTCCCGCCCCATACCGGTGGTCAGAACATCCGATCACTTTCACTCGGGAAGATCAATGGCTCAACTTCGACCACCCCGGCAAATACCCGCTCCTCGTCGATCCGGTGATCCGAGAAAGCCGGGTGAAGAAGGTGCTAGTAAACGGGGGGAGCAGCATCAACGTCACCTTCCCCCGGACACTCCAAGGCTTGGGAGCTCACCTCAAAGAGCTTCACAAGTCAGACACCCCTTTCTTCGGCATCGTGCCGACTGAAGGGGAATACCCGCTGGGCCACATTTACATGCCGGTCACCTTTGGAACTCCGGAGAACTACAGAACCGAGTTCCTGAGGTTTGAAGTGGCGAACTTCGACTGTGGATACAACGCCATCATCGGAAGGCCGGGGTTGGCCAAGTTCATGGCCATTCCACATTACACATATATGATACTGAAGATGCCAGGACCGCGAGGAATCATAACTGTGCGCGCCGACTTCCAAGGCGCCGCAGAGTGTTTCCGAGTGGCCATTCAAGCGGCCCTCACCACCAAGCCGTCGACGGTTCCTTCTACACCGACGAACTCTAAGCCTGAGGAAGACCTCACGGTACCGGCGAATGAAGCTCAGGTCGCGACCTCTATGCGGCCGACTGAAGAAACCAAAAGAATCAACCTGGGGTTCGCTAACGAGCGCAAGACGGCTATCATCAGCTCCAGCTTGGACGACAAATAGGAAAGCGCGCTCGTCCAGTTTCTGCAAGATAACCGAGATGTATTCGCATGGCAACCTGCGGATATGCCAGGAGTCCCAAGAGAACTGGCCGAGCACAAACTGAAAGTCTACCCCCAGGCGAGGCCGATTCGACAAAAGCTACGTCGCTTCACGCCCGACAAGAGAGAGGCCATTCGTGCCGAATTAGCTCGCCTGGTCGCGGCTGGATTTATTAGAGAAGTATTACACCCTGAGTGGTTAGCCAATCCTGTTCTTGTACTCAAAAAGAATAAAGTGGATTGGCGCATGTGCGTCGACTATACCGATCTCAACAAACACTGTCCGAAGGATCCCTTCGGGCTCCCGAGGATAGATCAGGTGGTGGATTCCACCGCTGGATGTTCTGTGTTGTCTTTCTTAGAGTGCTATTCCGGGTATCACCAGATTAGTCTGGCAAAAGAAGATGAGGAAAAAACGGCGTTCATTACTCCGTTTGGTGCTTTCTGTTATACCTCCATGCCGTTCGGCCTCAAAAACGCTGGAGCGACTTATCAGAGAGCCATTCAAACATGCTTAGCCGATCACTGGGGCAAGCGTGTGGAGGCCTACGTAGATGATGTAGTAATCAAAACAGAGAATTCGGAAAACTTCATCGAAGACTTGCAGCTGGTTTTCAACAGCCTGAGACGATATAGATGGAAGCTCAATCCCGAAAAATGTGTTTTCGGGGTACCAGCCGGAAAGTTGCTCGGGTTTATCGTCAGCCACCGGAGAATTGAGGCTAATCCAGATAAGATTGAAGCCATCATGAAAATGGAAGCTCCTCGATCACAAAAGAAGGTTCAGCGACTCACTGGATGTATGGCGGCCCTAAGCAGATTTATATCCAGGCTGGGGGAGAAAGGCTTGCCGTTTTACAAGCTGCTCAAGAAGGTGGATAAGTTTCAATGGACTTCAGAAGCACAAGAAGCTCTAGATGCATTGAAAAAATTCTTGACAACACCACCAGTACTGAAACCACCCCGGCGAGCTACATCAACTCAACCGGCTGAAGATTTGCTATTGTACATCTCTTGCACGACTCACGTGGTAAGCACCGCGTTGGTAGTCGAGCGAGTAGAAGAAGGACATGCCTACCCGGTACAACATCCTGTTTACTTCATCAGTGAAGTTCTAGGCCCCTCAAAGAAAAAGTATCCTCAAGTTCAGAAGCTATTATACGCAGTACTTCTAACTGCCCGCAAGCTGCGTCACTACTTTGACGACCACAAAGTCATAGTAGTCACTGGTTTTCCAATAGGGGACATTCTTCACAACAAGGAAGCTATTGGCCGAATTGCCAAGTGGGCTTGCGAGTTGGGATCCCACGACATCGAGTTCCGACCTCGCACCGCCATCAAAACCCAAGCACTGGTTGATTTCGTATCAGAATGGACCGAACAGCAAGTACCGGATAATCCAGAGACTGCAGAAGTATGGTGAATGTATTTTGATGGCTCGCTGAAGCTGCAGGGAGCAGGAGCAGGGATTCTCTTCACTGCACCTGGAGGCGAACACCTCAAGTACGCCCTCCAGTTACTATTCCCGGCCTCCAACAATGCAGCCGAGTATGAAGCCCTGATCCATGGATTAAACATTGCCGTATCACTGGGCGTCAAGAGATTGATGGTATACGGAGATTCTCTGGTAGTTATCAGCCAGATAAACAAGGAGTGGGATTGCTCAAGTGATTCAATGGGAAAATATTGCGCTGCCGTCCGAAAGCTGGAAGACAAGTTCGAGGGTCTGGAATTTCATCATGTGGAAAGGGATCGTAACACAGCAGCTGATGTACTATCCAAGCTCGGATCCAGTCGAACTCAGGTCCCACCTGGAATCTTCATGCAAGAAAGCCGAGTATCTCAATGGATCAAACAGAAGAGTGCAACATCATAAATCAACCTGAGTCAGACTCTGACGACTGGAGAAGGCCGATCATTAAGTATATAAAGAATGAAGAAGAACTAGATGACAAGAACTCGGCAGAGTGCATTGCCAGACAGTCGGCTCACTACACACTCATTGGGGAGATATTATACAGAAGGGGTGCATCAGGTGTTCTCATGAAGTGCATTCTCCCGTCCACTGGGAAGCAACTTCTGGAGGAGGTCCATGCAGGGCAATGTGGGATACATGCAGCATCCAGAACACTAGTCGGGAAGGTTTTCAGGTCAGGATTCTATTGGCCGACGGCGAGGAACGATGCAGCCGAATTAGTTCAGAGATGCGAAGCTTGCCACTACTTGTCAAAGCAACAGCACGTGCCTGCACAGCAACTACAAACCATACCAGTAACCTGGCCTTTCGCATGCTGGGGACTGGATATGATTGGACCTTTCAAGAAAGCTCAAGGGGGATATACTCATGTATTGGTGGCGATTGATAAATTCACTAAATGGATAGAGTTCAAGCCCATTGCTTCTTTAACCTCTGCTAAGGCCGTGGAATTCATACAGGACATAATATTCAGATTCGGGATACCAAACAGCATCATCACTGACTTAGGATCCAACTTCACCAGTTCAGAATTCTTCGATTTCTGCGAGCAAAAGAGCATTCAGATCAAGTACGCATCTGTAGCACATCCAAGAGCCAACGGGCAGGTTGAGCGAGCCAACGGAATGATATTGGAGGCACTCAGGAAAAAAGTCTTCGATAAGAATGAAAAATTCGCAGGAAAGTGGATAAGGGAATTGCCTTATGTTGTTTGGAGCCTAAGAACCCAACCTAGCCGAGCCCTGCAAGGGAACACCCCTTTCTTCATGGTCTATGGGTCGGAGGCAGTGCTACCTGCTGATCTCAAGTTTGGGGCGCCAAGATTAATCTTCGAAAGCATAGCAGAAGCCGAGGCCACCAGGCTGGAGGATGTTGATGTACTTGAGGAAGAACGACTAAATGCAGTGATCCAATCAGCACGGTACCAGCAGACTCTAAGACGCTATCACGACAAGGCCGTGCGGCAACGATTCTTCTCAGTAGGGGATCTCGTCCTCCGCCGAATTCTAACGGGGGAGGGACGACACAAATTATCACCCTTATGGGAAGGGCCTTTCATAGTAGCAGAAGTCACTCGGCCCGGATCGTATCGCCTCACCCAGATGGATGGCACAGAAGTTGGGAACTCCTGGAACATAGAGCACCTCAGAAAGTTTTACCCCTAGCTGTATTTCAAAACAGCTGGGGCGACCATGTATTCTGTAAGATGGAAATACGTCATCAATAAAGAGAGATTTCAAAGATACTCAGCTCGTTTACGATTGACTTGCATTCTTACTTAACTCGGGGTGACCACCATGCCCTACAAACGGAGCAATCGACTAAAGTCGGCAACGACTTAAGGCGGTGCAACATGCTCACGCTTACTTAACTCGGGGTGACCACTATGCCCTACAAACGGAGCAATCGACTTAAGTCGGCAACGACTTAAGGCGGTGCAACATGCTCACGCTTACTTAACTCGAGGTGACCACTATGCCCTACAAACGGAGCAATCGACTTAAGTCGGCAACGACTTAAGGCGGTGCAACATGCTCACGCTTACTTAACTCGGGGTGACCACTATGCCCTACAAACGGAGCAATCGACTTAAGTCGGCAACGACTTAAGCGGTGCAACATGCTCACGCTTACTTAACTCGGGGTGACCACTATGCCCTACAAACGGAGCAATCGACTTAAGTCGGCAACGACTTAAGGCGGTGCAACATGCTCACGCTTACTTAACTCGGGGTGACCACTATGCCCTACAAACGGAGCAATCGACTTAAGTCGGCAACGACTTAAGGCGGTGCAACATGCTCACGCTTACTTAACTCGGGGTGACCACTATGCCCTACAAACGGAGCAATCGACTTAAGTCGGCAACGACTTAAGGCGGTGCAACATGCTCACGCTTACTTAACTCGGGGTGACCACTATGCCCTGCTAACGGAGCAATCGAGTTAAGTCGGCAACGACTTAAGGCGGTGCAACATGCTCATGCTTACTTAACTCGGGGTGACCACTATGCCCTGCTAACGGATCAATCGGCTAAAGTCAGTGGCGACTAAAAGCCAGAGCAACATGCTCATACCCATGCAATTAAGGGGATGACTTCTATATCCCGCAAACAAATCTCATAATCATCGTGCGTCGTTTCATTACTGCAAAATTATGAACTAATGAATTCTGATACAATAAGAGAGTAGTTATATCATCCGAATACTAAACTGAGGTCCTCTAACTCGATCATACTAGTTGCGCGCTCAAAGCACGCAAAATGTTTTCTATTTGGCAATGTCTTTCTCAGGAGCGACCGACGAAGAAGGGCGACTCGAGGAATCAGGGGCAGCGATCACGTCGGCCCTTATGTCCTCAGGAACAACCACGCCGGGTCTCCTCATCAAGATTCGTCCTGCCCGAATAGCCTTGTTCATGGCTTTGTCGCGCTGGGTTTTGAGAGTAACAACAGTCTCCTCGGCAACTTTAGCAGCCAGTCGAGCGGTCTCTAACTCCTGGGCGATGGACTTCTTGGAAGCTCGGAGTTCTTTGATAGTAGCATCCTTTGCTGATATCAACTGCTTGAGGCGAGTCACCTCATCTGAAGATTCCTGCAGCTTACCACGCTGATTGTCCAACTCCTCCATTGTGAAGCGATGACTCCTCTCCAAGATGGTTAGCGAGTTACTGGAATCACGATACAATTTGTCAAGATTGTCACGAGAAGCAGCAAGGATACGCTTTTCTTCCTGCAAACAAAAATCAACCCCTTCAGAAACTAAATAAGTGATAGGAACACAGCAAGGCAAGGCACAGTTTTGTAAGTCACCTTTTCAGAGTCGAGCCGAGCATGGAGAGAAGAACTCAGGGCATTGGCGTCATCCAAGGCAACAGAGACCTGATTCAACTCAGTTTGGCTCTGAAAGTACTTCTCCTCGAAGTCAGCGCACCATCGAGCCATTTCAGCCTGATCTCGGGAATGTTTTTCCTCAAGAGTTGCAATTTGTCGAGTCATTCCTAGCAAGAGGTAATCAAACAAAACGAGGTCAAAAGGTAAAATAGTCCACAACCAAGGCAAAGAGAAAGAAAAAAGGGCACTAACCAGCGTTGGTTGTCTCCAATTCGGATACACGGCGCTGGAGTGATACTGGGCTCCAGCACGCAAGAGACGAGGCCACTTCTGGGACGGAAGCACCCTGCAATCTTAGCTGGCTAGCCATCCCATCCACCAAAGCCTGATAAGGAGAACGAGTGAGTATAATGGCAGAAGTTCATACAACGTAAAAATCAAGCTAAAACGCATCACAGTACCTGGAGGTTGGAAAAGAACGAAGGTATTCCCAAGTCAGGAGAAATCAGTTGATAGGCAGATGTAAGACCGCCACCCGGAGCAGCTTGCAACGAACCAGCAGATATCAGCTCAGCGCCTTCAACAGAGCCCAGCACTCGGTCGGCAGGGACGCTGCCCTCTAAAGCGACCTCCTGACCCAAAGTTTGGGCTACCACCATGCAGCCAGAGTGTGGAGGAGATCCTGCGTGAACGTCCATGGAAGTACAGGAAGGAGACCCTGCTCGGGCACCCTCGGGGGCTGGGTCATAGTTGGCGCCGCCCACTTGAGCCGGATCATCCCCGGCAGCACCCTCGGGGGCTGGGCAGTGGCTTATACTCTTCACCCGAGCTAAGTCATCCCCGGCGACATCCTCGGGGGCTGGGCATGCGTTAGCACCATTCGTGAGGTCCAGGCTCTCTGCAGTAACCACTTCTAAGGTTGATGGGCCCTCAACTACTTCCATGGGACCAGGACGATCCAAGTCAGTCTCCCGACCCTCAAGATCGCGCTCTAAGGTCGACGAGGCACGGGATGACCTCAACCCAGCATCAGGCACGGCAGCACAAGCCTCTGTTGCATCATCACCCACTGGCTCTGATAGCAAGTCTTCTGGGACCATATCCTCAAGAGTTTGATCGAAATTGGCCAGAGACAGTTCTTGCAGACCAATGAGGGCAGACAGAGCAGGAGAAGGAACTCCACTACTCTCACCGCCGGTGATAAGCTGCCGACTGTTTTTCCGAGACAAAGGAACTTCATCCTCTTCCTCCTCATCCTCCACAGTGACAACGCAAGCAGCACCCCCATTGGGATCAGCAGCAGTCTGGGTACACCCATTGGGTTCAGCGTCAATAGGTCCAGTCGCAGGCACTTCTTCAGCGGCAGGAACTGAGGTACCAGCGTCTTCATCAAAACTGGATACTCGTCGGAGGCGTCTTCTCTTCTTCTTTTGCTCATCAGCAGAAGGCTCAGGCTGATTGGTTCGGTTAGGGCGCCTCGGGCGAGTGCTGACAGGTTTCTGAACATCCAAAATTGTATCAACTTCTGGGAGAGGCACCACTGCCAACGTACCAGCAGGAGCAGCGTCGGAAGAATCCTCAGCTAGTAGATCAAGCATGGCATTTATATCTGCATCACTAGGGTTCAAGGGCACCTCGAAATGGACCTCTCGTTCGTCAGCAGGAATCTCCCCAAGCGAAGCAACCAAAACACTGACTTCTTCAGCAGAGGGTCGCACTCTAAGGCCCAGACTGCCATCAGTAACAGGTGGATTTGATACAAATAGGGTGAAGGCTTTGGGAGGAGGCAGGTTCCAGGCCGAGTATGCCACTGGAGCACCAACATTGGACACCTTGCCCCTAAGGATCATTTCTAGACGGCTCACCAAGTCTGCTGAAGGGATTCTCCTGTTGGTAACCCGAGTTGAGACGGCTAGCCCCCGATACAGATAAGCTGGGTAGGCCCTGTCTTTCAGTGGCTGAATGTTCTTGAAAACAAAGTCAGTGACCACAGCTTCAGCAGTTAGACCTCTTTCTTTCAGCAGTCCAACTTCAGCTAGCAATACACTTGCCTCAGCTACCTCCTCGTCCGTGGGAGACTCGGTCCAACTTGGAGTGCGAACGTCTGGCTGTCTTCCCGACCGGGAAGGGAGAGAATTTCCATAATTGTCAACTATGAACCACTCTAGACGCCATCCTTGATACTGTCCTTAAGAGGAATCTCAAGGTACTCAGTCTTCCGCCCGCGGCGCATCTCCAAACTGGCACCTCCAACCAACTGATGCTGTCCTCCAGCCATCCCAGGGCGGCAATGATACAGATATTTCCACAAACCGAAATGCGGCAGCACGCCAAGGAAGGCTTCGCACAAGTGAACGAAGATGGAGATTTGCAGAATTGAGTTAGGGTTCAGATGGGTCAGGTTTATGTGGTAGAAATCAAGAAGGCCTCGGAAAAAGGGAGAGATGGGAAGGCCAAGGCCACGGAGAAGAAAAGGGGCGTAAACTACAGATTCATGGGTATCCTCTGTCGGAACAGTGGTCCCGTGGCAAATCCGCCAAGAACAGAGTTCCCGCGGAAGAAGAACCCCGACGGAAACAAGGCGGAGAAGCTCAGCTTCGGAAATAACGGACATATGGTTACCTGCGAAGGGTAACTGACTGTTGGGGTCGATTGCAGGAATCACCGCGGCAGACGAGTTTGCAGTTTTCCTCTTGGGCGCCATCTTGCTTTTCACCGGTAGACAGAGTAGGAGGCGAGTGGCAGAGAAGATTCAGATGCGGGAATGCAGGAACTAGGGCACGGAAAGCAAAGGCGGCTAAAAGCGCAACTCCTATGGGATATTCTTGAGCCGGATACCGTTTCAAAAAGTGCCCAGTTATCACCCGGCGGTTATTACCAAAACCCCAGCAGACCACGTGGACATCTGACAGTTATTTCCGAAAAAGCCGACGTGCCACTTCATCACTCGGTTATTATCCTCAAAATAACTCGTGCGGCCGGCTATTACTCGGTGTTGCCTCTAACGCACCGACCTCGGGGTTCAATCGCTCGGCATTACTTCTAAAATGCCGACGTCGACTTTCAATCATTCGGCGTTGCCTCTAAAACGCTAACCTCATATTCAATCGCTCGGCATTACTTCTAAAATGCCGACGCCGACCTTCAATCACTCAGCGTTGCCTCTAACGCACCGACCTCGGGGTTCAATCGCTCGGCATTACTTCTAAAATGCCAACGTCGACTTTCAATCATTCGGCGTTGCCTCTAAAACGCTAACCTCATATTCAATCGCTCGACATTACTTCTAAAATGCCGACGCCGACCTTCAATCACTCGGCGTTGCCTCTAACGCACCGACCTCGGGTTCAATCGCTCGGCATTACTTCTAAAATGCCGACGTCGACCTTCAATCATTCGGCGTTGCCTCTAAAACGCTAACCTCATATTCAATCGCTCGGCATTACTTCTAAAATGCCGACGCCGACCTTCAATCACTCGGCGTTGCCTCTAAAACGCTGAACTCGTATTCAATCGCTCGGCGCTACTTCTAAAATGCCGACGCCGACCTCCACTTACTCGGCGTTGCCTCTAAAACGCTGATCTCGTGTTCGATCGCTCGGCGTTACATCTAAAATGCTGATATCGACCTTCAATCGCTCGGCGTTGCTTCTGAAACGCCGATACCGACTACAATATTACTCGGCAGCTACTTCTGGAAGCGTCAGTGTGATGCACAAATTATTCATCTACTGTATCAGAAGAATCAGTTCAACAATCAGGGAAACCGAGTCATCGAGGAGGGGCCAACGTCGGTTTTTCATTAAGGGGAAGATAATAAGCTTACAAACCAACTCTTTGCGAGTTGGTGCTTCCCTACTACTACTCTACATTACTACTACATTATTCTAAACTACACTATACTACTCTACATTACTACTACATTATTCTAACTACACTATACTAATATCTAAAGACCAGTGGCGTTTAGCCACTGGCCTTGCTACTGCTGCCCTTGCCGCCGCCGCCCCTGGTGCTGCCCGTGCTGCTGCCGCCTCTGGTGCTGCCCTTGCCGCCGCTGCCCCCGCCGCCGTTGCTGCCGTCACCGTCGCCGTCGCCATCGTCGTCGTCGTCGCCGTCGTCGTCGTCGTCATCTTCGTCCCCGCCGCCGTCCGAGTCCTCCTCGTCCGAGGAGAACTCAGACTCATCCGAGCCCTCGAGCCCGGAGCGCTCGACGGCCCAGATGTACGTCCAGACCTCCGCGGCAATCCCCTGGGAGTCGTCTGAATCATCAGACGACGCCGGGGGAGAGACGGGAGCCGGAGAACCCTCGGACTCGGAGGAGAACTCCTCCTCCGAGTATTCCGAGTCGCCGAAATCCTCCGACGGAGGAGTCGGCTCACGCTTGCGTTTGTGACCCTTGCCCATGGCGAAAACAGATGAAAGGGAGGAGAAGGATGCAGTAAAGAACGGCGAAGAGATGTGAAAAAACCAGAGGAGCAAGGGCGTTATTTATAGAAGGGAAAGGCAACCGCTCACTTCCAACCGCGGTCATTGAACAGTCGCAAAGCATTCAATAAGCACTCCCACCCATCTGAAGACACGTCAGACGGCTGACGCCGTTTCATGCAACACTACACCCATTGGGACTCCAGTCAACAGCGCAAAGGATATGATTACACTAGCCGTCCCATCACATTACTACTCAGAAGCAGCCGGCTAAAACACTCAGCGCACCAAGCCGTCCCTTGCCCACACCCATTGGGGGGGACGCCCAGGAATTATCAGTATATTTTTCAAAACGATCACATCCGTGCAGGGCACGCAGTGAATACCTCAAGACAAAAATGAGATACCAGTAAGGATCAGAGGAAAGCCAAATATAGCCAGCAAAGTACAAGATGTGGCTGACAGAAGCGACGCAATGACTAGACAGAGAACGTCCATCAAACGTCCAATCAAGTCGCAGAAGCAAATAAATTGCATCACCTAGCAAGATATGGATGGATTGCAAACTCGGCTGCTAAAGACAAAATATATGCTGACCTCTGCAGCAAAATATTGATGACATAATGCTGACCTCCAAAGCATAATGCAAATAGCTTCATGCCAATTTTTACAAGCAAAAGGAAGACCTTCGAATGGATTATCCTTAAAAATCCATTTGAAGGTCGGGGGCTACACCCATTGGGTGCACCTCCGGTGCACCCCATGGATTATCATTTCAAATCGAGATAGTGCCGACTTCTAAGGCGTGAGACAAGATTAAAAGGCCAACCCTCAACCAAAACGCAGGAGCACCAATGGAGATAATCTTTGAGGAAGACCTTCGAGTAGATTATTTTCTAAAATCTACTCGAAGCTCGGGGGCTACACCCATTGGGTGCACCTTCGGTGCGCCCAATGAAGTTCAGAATCTTACAACTTGAAATGCCGACCTCTAAGGCACGGGCACGAAACTAAGCTTCGGTTAACGAGTGATCGAGGCAGAAGGAGACAACAGGAAGTCATTTTTCCTCGAATCATCTGCAAGCTGGACCTGGGATCTTCGGGTTGATTACCTCTAAATTAACCCAAAGATCGGGGGCTTGTGGGGGATAGATATCCCCTAGGTCCACTAAAGGAATAAAAGACCTCACGAAAGGCCCAAGGGCCCAATAACTCGTAAGGTCATTCTTTCGTGGGCCTGGGGTGGAACAACCAGCAAGGGAGAACGACATGAGGCCGATTGGTGCAAACCCGAACGGCCCACATCGTCGAGCGAATGATCGCAACAGAGACCCGATTTTCCCGCGCGGGAGTCCCCATGCAGCGGAGCCGTGCGAGGATAAGTCGGCGAGGATCACGCAGGATAAACTCGAGAGGTTCACTATCTTTTAGTTACTTGTTGTTATCATACCCACATGTGTTGCCCCACGGTCGAGTATATAAGGCCTAGGGGGCACCCCTTCAGAACGACCGACGCTATCTTACTTAGCCACCCACGTAAACTCTCTGTGTCTTCAATCCAGAGAGCCCTCTTGTAACCACGCTCGTATACTCACCAGGACGTAGGGTGTTACGCATCTCTAAGCGGCCCGAACCTGTAAATCTTGTCCACTGTCTCTCGTGCGATCGGCATGAACCATTTTGCTACAGTCGTTGACACCGTCCTACTCCTAAAAACACCTTGAGGGGCAACCCCGGGTGTGCGGTCGGACCCAAAACACCGACAATAACTATATAACTCTGTCTTACTTTTCAATAAAGTAAGTTATTGTAACTGCTTCCGCACTTTCGTATCTCCGATGAATTGTAATGTCTGCGTGACGGGTGAAACGCTCTTGGGAAGGTAAGGAATTCAGATACCGAACTTATCAAATGACCAGGAGCACCTACAGGGTTGTCTGAAGTCCGTGAGACAAGGACAACTGTAGGTGGGCCTAATGACTTGGAAGGTTCTGTCACATTGTGCAAATGTCGAAGCTCACAAATCAATCAAAATCTAACAGAGCAGGAAAATCCAAGCTTGAGTAAATAGCGCAAGCGATTGAGATGGCGCATCAAATGCTACCAATGGGGGTTCCTATTTATATGCCCAGCGCATTCCAACTTGGAGGGGCCTATATGTCATTGACTTTCACTATTCTAGCGAAGGGGACCTTCGGCTAAAGGCCTTCGTTCATGTCGCAGTCTGAATTTGATAAATACAAAAACAAATTAATACTGCGAGGGGCTACTGTTGGGGGCCTTCCTCTTCCAAAGGTCCTCAAAAACTTAACTAACATGTTTTCCAGTATAACAGACTGTTACAGGAGGTTTCGGCTTTGAGATGAAGGTGTGCGTAATATGAAGGTGCGGTTTGAAGGAAGGGTGAACGAGTGCCGAAGCTGTGGCTGAAGGACCTTCGGCTTAGCATGATAACGATGGTGAAATATGGAACCGACCTAAAGGAGAAAAGACTACTTAGTCCTTGATAGTTTGCCTTATGTTCAACAATAAATGTCAGGGACATGAATGTAATTTTGCCCGGGCTGCGTCCTGTGCCTATAAATAGATGAACAGTAACACCGTACTATTCAGGCTGCATTGTAATCACTCCCACGTCTCTCACATTTTCACCTTCTGTCGAACCTAAGGTATCAATGAAGTATAAATATTATGAGCATTTATTTAAGTTTATAAAATGAAATGGGAATGAAAATAATCTATTTCTATGTTGCCATTATTTACATTCTTATATGTTCTATGTCTCTTTATTTGTATTCATTTACCGAGATGATGAAGGTACGCCCTTTATGACCTTCGTCCGAAAATAATTATATCCGAAGGGAGATAATGTTTTGAGGGACGAAGGTCCTTACCCATTAACAATTGTGTTGCTTTGTTCTTGGTGTATAGCATTCGAGAACAAGGATCAACATTATCTATGTGCTTAGTGCGGCTGTGTTCAACGGGATTATTTGTCATGCGGATTGCACTCTCATTATCACATAGGAGAGGGACTTTGCTCAATTTGTAGCCATAGTCCCTGAGGGTTTGCCTCATCCAAAGTAATTGCGCACAACAATGGCCTGCGACAATATACTTGACTTCGGCGGTGGAAAGAGCTACTGAGTTTTGTTTCTTTGAAGCCCATGACACCAGGGATCTCCCTAGAAACTGACAAGTCCCTGATGTGCTCTTTCTATCAATCTTACACCCTACCCAATCGACATCGAAATATCCTATTAAATCAAAAGTGGATCCCTTGGGATACCAAAGCCCAAACTTAGGAGTGTAAACTAAATACCTCATGATTCTCTTCACGGCCCTAAGGTGAACTACCTTAGGATCAGTTTGGAACCTTGCACACATGCATACAGAAAGCATAATATCCGGTCGAGATGCACATAAATAGAGTAAAGATCCTATCATCGGTCGGTATACCTTTTGATCTACGGATTTACCTCCCGTGTCGAGGTTGAGATGCCCATTGGTTCCCATGGGTGTTTTCATGGGTTTGCCATCCTTCATCCCAAACTTCTTAAGTATGTCTTGAATGTACTTTGTTTGGCTGATGAAGGTGCCCTCTTGGAGTTGCTTGATTTGAAATCCAAGGAAATACTTTAACTCCCCCATCATAGACATCTCGAATTTCTGAATCATAATCCTACTAAACTCTTCACAATATGATTTGTTAGTAGACCCAAATATAATATCATCAACATAAATTTGGCATACAAACAAATCGTTTGCAACAGTCTTAGTAAAGAGTGTAGAATCAGCTTTTCCGACTTTGAAGCCATTAGTGATAAGGAAATCTCACAGGCATTCATACCATGCTCTTGGGGCTTGCTTGAGCCCATAAAGCGCCTTTGAGAGTTTATACACATGGTTAGGGTACTCACTATCTTCAAAGTCGGGAGGTTGCTCAACATAGACCTCTTCCTTGATAGGTCCATTGAGGAATGCACTTTTCACGTCCATTTGATACAGCTTAAAGCCATGGTAAGTAGCATAGGCAAGTAATATTCGAATTGACTCAAGCCTAGCTACGGGTGCATAAGTTTCATCAAAGTCCAAACCTTCGACTTGTGAATAACCATTGGCCACCAGTCGGGCTTTGTTCCTTGTTACCACACCATGATCATCTTGCTTGTTGCGGAATACCCATTTGGTACCTACAAATTAGGACATGGAACTAAATGTCATACCTCATTCCTCGTGAAGTTGTTGAGTTCCTTTTGCATTGCCAGCACCCAATCTGGATCTCTTAGTGCATCCTCCACCCTTTATGGCTCAATAGAGGACACAAAAGAGTAATGTTCACATAAATGAGCAACTCGAGATCTAGTTGTTACCCCCTTATGAATGTCACCAAGGATGGAGTTGACGGGGTGATCTCGTTGAATTGCTTGGTGGACTCTTGGGTGTGGCAGTCTTTGACCCTGTATTTCTTGCTCATCTTCCTTGTCTTTATTATTATCATCTCCCCCTTTATCATTGTCCTCCTCTTGAGGTGGCTCATCCTCTTGATCTTCATCTTCATCATTTTGAGCCTGATCCTCGTCTTGAGTTGGTGGAGATGCTTGGTTGGAAGATGACAGTTGATATTGCGCTTGTAGAGGCTCTTCGGATTCCTTAGGACACACATCCCCAATGGACATGTTCCTTAGCATGACGCATGGAGCCTCTTCATCATCTAGCTCATCAAGATCAACTTGCTCCACTTGGGAGCTATTAGTCTCATCAAACACAATGTCACAAGAGACCTCAACTAATCCAGTGGATTTGTTGAAGACTCTATATGCCCTTGTGTTTGAGTCATAACCAAGTAAAAAGCCTTATACAGCCTTAGGAGCAAATTTAGATTTTCTACCTCTTTTAATAAGAATAAAACATTTGCTTCCAAAGACTCTAAAATATGAAACATTTGGCTTTTTACTAGTGAGAAGTTCATATGATGTCTTCTTGAGGATTCGGTGAAGGTAGAGCCGGTTGATGGAGTAGCAAGCAGTGTTGATTGCTTCCGCCCAAAACCGGTCTGGTGTCTTGTACTCATCAAGCATGGTTCTTGCCATGTTCAGTAGAGTTCTATTCTTCCTCTCCACTACACCATTTTGTTGAGGTGTGTAGGGAGTAGAGAACTCATGCTTGATGCCCTCTTTCTCAAGAAAGCCTTCAATTTATGAATTCTTGAACTCTGACCCATTATCGCTTCTTATCTTTTTGATCCTTAATCCGAACTCATTTTGAGCCCGTCTTAAGAATCCTTTTAAGGTCTCTTGGTTTGTGATTTTTCCTGCAAAAAGAATACCCAAGTGAAGCGAGAATAATCATCCACAATAACTAGACAGTACTTACTCCCGCCGATGCTTATGTAAGCAATCGGGTCGAATAGATCCATGTGGAGTAGCTCGAGCGGCCTGTCAGTCGTCATTATGTTCTTGTATGGATGATGGACTCTAACCTGCTTTTCTGCTTGGCATGCGCTACAAACCTTGTCTTTCTCAAAATGAACATTTGTTAGTCCTAAAATGTGCTCTCTGTTTAGAAGTTTATGAAGATTCTTCATTCCAACATGGGCTAGTCGGCGATGCCAGAGCCAACGCATGTTTGTCTTAGCAATTAAGCAGGTGTCTAGTTCAGCTTGATTAAAATCAACTAAGTATAGCTGACCCTCTTGCACTCCCTTAAAAGCTATTGAATCATCACTTCTTCTAAAGACAGTAACACCTATATCAGTAAAAGGGCAGTTGTAGCCCATTTTACATAATTGAGAAACAGAAAGCAAGTTGTAATCTAAAGAATCTACAAGAAAAACATTGGAAATAGAATGGTCAGGCGATATAGCAATTTTACCAAGTCCTTTGACCAAACCTTGATTTTCATCCCCGAATGTGATAGCTCCTTGGGGTCTTCGTTTTTCTCATAGGAGGAGAACATCCTTTTCTCCCCTGTCATGTGGTTTGTGCACCCGCTATCGATTATCCAACTTGAGCCACCGGATGCATAAACCTACAAAACAATTTTAGGCCTTGTTCTTAGGTACCCAAACAGTCTTGGGTCCTTTGACGTTAGAAACAAGCACATTGGGTACCCAAACACAAGTCTTTGAACTCATGTGTTTGCCCCCAACATATTTGGCAACTACTTTGCCTGATTTGTTAGTTAAAACATATGAAGCATCAAAAAACTTAAATGAAATGTTATGCTCATTTGATGTAGTGGGAGTTTTCTTTTTAGGCAATTAAACATGAGTTGATTGCCTAGAGCTAGAAGCCTCATTTTTATACATAAATGCATGATGAGAAAAAGTGTGAGGTTTCCTAGCATGAATTCTCCTAATTTTGTGCTCAGGATAGTTAGCAGGATATAAAATGTAGCCTTCACTATCCTGAACCATGGGAGCCTTGCCCTTAACAAAATTGGACAATCTTTTAGAGGCATTAAGCTTGACATTGCTTCCCTGTTGAAAACCAATGCCATCCTTAATGCCTGGGCGTCTCCCATTATAGAGCATGCTACGAGAAAATTTAAACTTTTCATTTTCGAACTCATGCTCGACAATTTTAGCACTTAATTGAACTATGTGATCATTTTGTTTCTTAATCATGGCAAGGTGTTCATCTATAGCTTCAACATAAATATCTCTACATCTAGTGCAAATAGAAATATGCTCAACAGTAGATGTAGAAGGTTTGCAAGTATTTAATTCTTCTATCTTATATTTTAATCTAGCATTCTCATCTCTAAGACAGAAAACATAATCATTGCAAACATTTAAAACTTTAACCTTAGAAATTAAGCTAGCATTTTCACTTCTAAGGCTAGAAATTGAATCATGACAAATGCTAAGCTCCTTAGATAAGTTTTCACATTTCTCTACTTCCTAAGCATAAGCATTTTTCAATTTAACAAACCTTTTGTTTTCTTTAATAAGAAAGTCCTCTTGGCTATCCAAGAGTTCATCCTTCTCATTAATTGCTTCTATTAATTCATTCAATTTTTTCTTTTGATCTATGCTAAGGTTGGCAAACAGAGAAATTAAATTATCCTCACTATCACTAGAGCTACCCTCATCACTAGATGTTGTATACTTGGGGGTGGTCTAGATTGTACCTTCTTCTTTTTGCCGTCCTTAGCCATAAGACACTTGTGGCCGACATTGGGGAAGAGGAGGCCTTTGTTGATGGCGATGTTGGTGGTGTCCTCGTCGGAGGAGGAGTCAGTGGAGCTCTCATTGGAGTCCCATTACCGACTTATGTGGGCATCGCTGCCCTTCTTCTTGTAGTATCTCTTCTTCTCCTTCTTCCTCTTCTTATCTTCGTCCCTGTCACTTTCACTAGAGATTGGACATTTAGCGATAAAGTGACCGGACTTACCACACCGGTAGCACACCTTCTTGGAGTGGGACTTGTAGTTCTTCCCTCTCCTTTGCTTGAGGATTTGGTGGAAGCTCTTGATGATGAGTGCCATTTCCTCGTTGTCGAGCTTGGAGGCGTCGATTGGAAGCCTACTTGATGTAGACTCCACCTTCTTCTCTTCCGTCGCTTTGAATGCGACGAGTTGCACCTCGGGTGTGGAGGTGGCGCCTTGCTCCAAGTTGACAATGTGTTTGGAGTCTTTGATCATAAGTTCAAAGCTCAAAAACTTGCCAATAACCTCCTCGGGAGACATTAGTTTATATCTAGGATCCCCACGTATTAATTGAACTTGAGTAGGATTACGAAATACGAGGGATCTAAGAATAACCTTAACCATCTCATGGTCATCCCATTTGGTGCTCTCGAGGTTGCGCACTTGGTTAACCATCATCTTGAGCCGGTTGTACATGGCTTGCGACTCTTCTTCTTTGTTGAGGACGAATCGACCGAGCTCCCCCTCGATCGTCTCCCGCTTGGTGATCTTGGTCACCTCGTCCCCTTCGTGTGCAGTCTTGAGGATGTCCCAAATTTCTTTGGCGCTCTTTAACCCTTGCACCTTGTTATACTCCTCTAGACACAAGGAGGCAAGGAGTATAGACGTGGCTTGGGAGTTAAAGTGCCTAATTTGGGTGACCTCATCCGAGTCGTAGTCTTTGTCCCCCACCTTAGGTGCCTGCGCTCCAAACTCAACAATATCCCATATGCTTTTGTGGAGTGAGGTTAGATGATGACTCATTTTATCACTCCACATACAATAATTTTCACCATCAAAATATGGTGGTTTGCCTAGGAGAACAGAAAGTAATGGAGCGTGCTTTGAAATACGAGGATAGCGTAGGGGCATCTTACTATACTTCTTGTGCTCATGGCACTTAGAAGCGACGGACGACTCGGAGCTTGATGTGGAGGGTGACGAAGAGTCGGTCTCGTAGTAGTCGACCTTTTTCATCTTCTTCTTCTTGTCACCTTTTCGATGTTGCTTGATGGATGAAGAGGATTCCTCCTTGTGTTTGTTGCCGGACTCCCTTGAGAGAGTCCTCCCCGAGCTTGCGGCCTTTTCGCCGGTCATGATCTCCCTCTTGGCGTGATCTCCCGACATCACTTCAAGTTGTTAGACTCTAATGAAGCATCGGGCTTTCATACCAATTGAAAGTCACCTAGAGGGGGGTGAATAGGCAAAACCTGAAATTTATAACTTTAAACACGCACTAAGGTCGGGGGTTAGCGTTAGAATTAAATTCAACTCGGAAAGAGAGGAAAACCAAATCAACCAAGAAGAGTGAACACGGTGATTTGTTTTACCGAGGTTCGGTTCCAAAAAAACCTAGTCCCCGTTGAGGAGGTCACAAAGACCGGGTCTATTTCAACCCTTTCCCTCTCCCAAACGGTCACTTAGACCGAGTGAGCCTTCTTCCTTAATCTCACGGGTCACTAAGACCCCGCAAGGACCACCACACACTTGGTGTCTCTTGCCTTGCTTATAAAGCACTTGAGAATAAGAATGGGAAAAGAAGAAAGGCAATCCAAGAAGCAAGAGCTCAAAAGAACACAAAATCTCTCTCTCACAAGTCACTAAGTGTTTGAGATGAATTTGGGACTTGGAGAGGCTTTGATCTTTTGAATTGTGTCTAGGAGTGAATGCTAGAGCTCTTGTATTGAATGTGATCTTCAGAAAACTTGGACTCTTGAAGTTGTGGTGGTTGGGGAGGCTGCTGGTGATGGGCGCAACGGACAGTCCGGTGCGCCACCAGACATGCACTGTGCACTGTCCGGTGCCCTGCCACGTCACCCGACCGTTAGGGTTCGGAGCGAAGTCGACCGTTGGAGCTTTGTCTTCTTGCGGCACCAGACAGTCCGGTGCCCTCTGACATCGCGGCTCTGACTTCTAGTGCGCACTGTGCTGCACTGTTCCAGCTGTCAGAGTCGACCGTTGCACGCTGGATAGCCGCTGCCCACTGGCTCACCGGACAGTCCGGTGGCACACCAGACAGTGTGGTGAATTATAGCGGAGCGCGCCTGCGTTTTCCCGAGAGTGGCTGGTTGACCCCTGTAAGGTCCTGGTGCACCGAACACTGTCCGGTGCGCCAGTCCACAGCACACTCAAGTCCTTTTGCTCCTTTGAAATTGTGTCCCTAACTTGAATCTTTTATTGGTTTGTGTTGAACCTTATGCACCTGTAATACATGTATTCTAGAGCAAACTAGTTAGTCCATATGTTTATGTTGACGATCAACCACCAAAATAAATTATGGGAAAATGTTAACCATATTTCCCTTTCAATAGAATTTGAGAACAAGTGACCAATAGTAACCGGAGTAGGCATCAAGGAAGGATAGAGTTTCACATCTTGTAGTGGAGTCAAAGATTTGATCGATCCGAGGCAGGGGTAGGGAACCTTTGGACATGCTTTATTTAAACCAGTGTCATCTACACACATCCTCCATTTCCCTCCCTTCTTCTTGACTAACATGGGATTTGCTAACCACTCAGGATAGAAAACTACCTTGATGAATCCGGCCGCCAAGAGCTTGTGTACCTCCTCCCCGATGACCCTGCACTTCTCTTCGAATCGACGTGGATGCTGCCTCACTAGTCTGGAGCCGATGCGTATGTCCAAGGAGTGCTCGGCGACCTCCCTCGATTTGCCCAGCATGTTCGAGGGACTCCAAGCAAATATCTCGGCATTCACGTGAAGAAAGTCGACGAGCACCACTTCCTATTTGGACTCGAGTTGGGAGCTAATCTGCAACGTCTTCTCGCCGGAGCCGCTGGAGTCAAGGGGACGGTCTTCGTGGCTTACACCGGCTCAAAGCTGTCGGCATGCTTCTTGGGGTTGGGAACCTCTCCAGAGAGGTTCTCCAAGTCAGCGATGAGCGCCTCAGACTCTATGAGTGCCTCGACATATTCGACGCACTCGACGTTGCACTCGTAGGCATGGCGATACGTGGGGCCGACGGTGATGACGCCTGCTGGTCTAGGCATCTTCAGCTTCAAATATGTATAGTTCAGGATGGCCATGAACTTGGCGTAACATGGCCTCCCGAGCACGGCGTGGTAGGTGCCTCAGAAACCTACCACCTCGAAGGTGAGGACCTCCCTCCTGAAGTTGGTAGGGGTCCCAAAGTAGACAGGCAGATCGATCTGCCCGAGGGGTGCACTCTCTTGCCGGGGGTGATGCCATGAAGCCGCGCGGCCCCAGCCCGAACCTGGGACCGACCTATCCCCATGAGGTCCAAGATGTCAGCATAGATGATGTTGTGGCTGCTGCCTCCATCCATGAGCAACTTGGTGAGACGGGTGTTACTGATATGGGGTTGACGATGAGCGGATACTTTCTCGGGTTCGGGACGTAATCTGAATGGTCATCCCTATCGAAGGTGATGGCGCGGTCGGACCAGTCTTGGTAGACTGGTGCCACTGCTTCTATCGAGAAGACCTCCCGATGTTCCTGCTTCTGTTGCCTTGAGGAAAGGTTTACTGTAGGTCCCTCGAATATCATATAACAGTTGTGAACGTCGGGGAACTCCTTCCCTTTGTCGTCTTCCCTAACGCCGGGGCCTTTCTTCTTGCTTTCTTTCGCTAAAGGACCGAGCTAGTTGTAGAAGCGCTTGAGCATGTCGCACTCACGAAGAGTGTGCTTGATAGGGCCCTTATGGTAAGGCAGGACTCCCTCACTATCTTGTCAAACACACCAGGACACCCTTACGGGCCTCAAGGGTTACGCCTCTCTGCTGCAGCGACAAGATCCATGGCGAGGGCCTCATGTTGGCCCTGCTATGCCTTCTTGTTCTGCTTGGGGTTGCGTTGGGAGGATGCCTTGGGGGGCATCCTCCTTCTGCTTCCCATTGCCTTTGTCCTTATGGAAGATGGCCTCGACGACCTCATGTACCAAAGTGAACTTGGTGGCGATGTCCATCAACTCGCTTGCCTTGGTGGGGGTCTTGCGACCTAGCTTACTGACCAGGTCGCGACAGGAGGTATCGACGAGCAACATTCTGATGATGTCGGAGTCGGTGATGTTGGGGAGCTTGGTGCGTTGCTTGGAGAACCACCGAATGTATTCACATAGGCTCTCGTCTTGCTTCTGCCGACAACTCCGGAGATCCCAATAGGTTTCGGGGCCCTAACCAGGTCTTCCCAGTCGTGGATCTAAGAAGGCGGGAGATGCTCCAGCCAGGCTCATGCAGAGTCTGACAATAATAGGGGCAGATTACGAACAATGAGGTGGTCATCACTTATCCCCCCCCGAGTTGACAGGTCAGCCAATAATCAGTGAGCCACAGCTCCGGTTTTGTCTCCCCTGAGTTCTTGGTGATAGTAGTCTAGGCTCCGAACCTGGGAGGGAACGATGCCCTACAGATGGCTCAGCTAAAAACCTACGGACCCGGTGGCTCGGAAGAGGGGCTTCGATATTCATCATTGTCGTAGCGGCCAGCCCACAAAGAGTGGTAGCCGTGTGTGGCGTGCCTTTGATTGTGGTGCTGGACACGACCGCCGAGACGATCATGCACACCTTGGTTTTGGCAGTTGTCGAGGATGCGGTCTTGCATCACAGGGGCTTTCTCTCTAGTGGGTTCAGGGTGGACCAAAGCCTCCCTCTCAAAGCGAGAGGGACTCGCTCGGTGCTCCGAGGTGGGCTCCCGAAGCCGAGAGGCCGAGCTCTCAGCCTGCTGGATCGCAACAAACTCCAGGAGTCATCGTATTTCTCCATGGATTCGGTGTCCCTCGGTGGTGGATGGCTCTGGCATGGTGCGAAGCAAGATCGCTGTTGCTGCGAGGATTTGACTAACCCTGTGAAAGGTCGGAGGGGCTTTTGTCTCGACATCTTCCATGATACGATTATGAACGTCGCGTGCCTTGGCACATGCACCTTCATCAAGAACCTTGCCAGCTGCTTCCCTCTTGAGAACCTGACGGATCTATTGTAATAGTTGTTGTTCTTCTCCAAGCTTGGCGTGCAACTTGCAGAGCTGTTCGAGGTGGGCCATGTGACTCCCTAGAGGGGTCTGGGCCTCACCCGACTCTCTTGCTTCCCTAGTGTGTGGGGGTGGCACCTCATTCTCCCAAGGCATGCCGAGCTAGTTCCCTTCGTCGCACTCCTCGTGACCTGTGTGGAAGCACTCCCGAGTTGGGTCGTAGCCCCTCGTTAGTGTTGTAGTCATCCGAGCTATCGGGAAGCAGTTTGTCGCACGTGAACAGGAACTGCAACATGGACTCGAGGTCACGAAGCCCGGAGAAGCGCAGGCCAATGCCCGGACCATCTTCCTCCTCGGAGTCAAGGCATCCTGAGGGGAAGGGAAGACCAACGTACAAGCTGGTAAAAGAGCTAGTGTCAAAGATTGGTTGAAAAGGGATGGGGTTGAACACTGATGGTTCTCCCCCAGTCCTTGGCATGTCCCACCATGGAGCGACCAACTCCTCCCAGCCCACAGGCGGTAGGTCCGACGAAGCTGGCGCATCCTGACCCATGGCGTGAGGGGCTAGTGGAACCAAGGCTCCCCATGCTGTGATAGGAGGAGCCAATAGAGTTGGTGCTGGGGATGCACGTGTCGTCGATGATGCCCTAGGCGTGACACTGTCGTTGGCCAGGTCCCTCGCAAGGGAGTCTGCATCCTCAGACAGCACATGAGCCTCATCAAGGCACGGGGTGCCACGGCTGGCACGGTTGAGGATGCTCCATCTCTGCCTCCTGTGATGAGAAGAACGAGGACGGACGCCTGGACGTTCCTGAGTGTCACCAAGGGGACTAGGTGGGAGGAGCACCATGTCGTACTCAATTCCGAGCGACATGAATTCCAAACTCCCAAACCTAATCACCGTGCCGAGCCTCAAGGGGTGGTCAAAGTTTAACGCCCTGAATTTGGGGGTATAAATTTTCTTCTCTGGTACTCACCAAATTCAGGCGTTACTCTCTTTTCTCTTCCCGTTTCGTTCCTTCTTCCAATTTTCAAAGCAGTTTAGAGACTGGTGTCTGTATTGTGTGTAAACCAAAAACCTAAGTTGACATGGGTGTTGCATCATGTCGAAGCATATTTCTTTTGTCTGATGTTGTGTCTAATCGCGTGTTCGTCTCGTTTCGGTTTTCGATTCGCAATTTAATTTCGTTTAGAGGTTAGTGCGAGTAGTGGGTTTCCGGCCCACCCCGTGGTCCGGCCCGGCCCGACCACTGGCACGTCCCCTAGCGCCCTCCCCCCATGCGTGCGCCCCTACCCCCTCCCTCTCTCATTTCCTTTTCCCACACAACAACTTCCCTCTCCATCTCTTCCACCTCTCTTCCATCTCCCTTGCCCTAGGTGGGATTTCGGTGAACGGTTACCACCGATTGTCGAGCTCCGAGGTGAGCTTCCCCCTTCCCTCTCCCTGCGCGCAGCCCTCCCCGCGTCCCCATGTGCGCGCCCCTCCCTTGCCCGTGGCGGCCCCGGCGTGGTGGCCCTAGCGTGGCTCGCCCCTAGCGCGGTAGCCTCGGCGTGGCGGCCCTAGCACGCTCGCCCCCGGCTCGATGGCCCCGGTGTGGCTCACCCTCGGCGAGGCTCGCTCCCGGCGTGCGCGCAGTCCCGTCCCTAGCGCACAGCGTGTCCCCGTGCGCGCAGTTCCGTTCTCACGCATGCAGTCCTAGCGCGCATAGCGTTTAAATTCAGTTTAAAATTGTTTTCTTTATGTGATGCGTCGCGCGCTTCGTCGTGCGACGATCCATTTTAAATTCAGATTTATTAGTGTGCTGCGTCGCGCGCTTCGCCACGCGAGATTCATTTTAATTTCAGATTGTTCAATGTGTTGCGTCACGCGTTTCGTCACGCAACGTTTTATCTTAAATTCTGTTTAAGTAGTGTATGCCGTCGTGCGCTTTATCGCGCGACGTTTCACGTTATTTCCATATTTAATTCAAGTGATTCGTAAAGCGAAATTAAATGAATCGTCACGCGACGAAGCGCGCAACGAAACACTTGAATTAAATATGAAAATAACGTAAAGCGTCGCGCGACGAAGCGCACGACGGCTTATGCCACTTAAACTGAATTTAAAATAAATCTTCGTGTGACGCAATACATTAAATAATCTGAAATTGAAATGAATCGTCGCGCAACGAAGCACATGACGCAGCACACTAATAAATCTGAATTTAAGATAAATCGTCGCGTGACGAAGCACGCGACGCAGCACATAAATTAAACTAAATTTAAAACTAATCAAACTGAATTTTAAATGTTACACGCTAGGGCTGCGCGCGCGGGAATGGGACTGCGCGCACGGAACGGGGGAGGGCGCCAGGGGCGCGCGGCCGGGGAGGGGCATGACCAGGAAAGGCGCGCGGGCGGGGGAGGGCACGCGACCAGGGGAGCGGCACGCAGCCGGGGGAGGGCACGGGCCCAGGGAGCGGCATGTGGCCGGGGAGGGCGCGATCCAGGGGAGCGGCGCGCGGCCGTGGAGGGCGCGCGGCTGGGGGAGGGCGCGGGCCGGGGAAGGGCACGTGCCAGGGGAGCGGCGCGCGACCGGGGTCGGGCCACGGGCCGGGCCAAAAACCCACTGCTCGTACCACCACTAATCGAAAACAAATCGTGAATCGAAGACCGAAACGAGACGGACGCGCGATTAGACACAACATCAGACAAAAGAAATATGCTTCGACATGATGCAACACCCATGTCAACTTAGGTTTTTTGTTTACACGCGATACGGACACCAGTCACTATACTGCTTTGAAAATTGGAAGAAGGAGCGAAACAGGAAGAGAAAAGAGAGTAACGCCTGAATTTTGTGAGTATCGGAGAAGAAAAATTATACCCCCCAAATTTAGGGCGTTACAAACCTATCCCCCTTAAAAGAATCTCGCCCTCGAGATTCAAGGTTGGCCAGCAAAGAGTTCGGTATACTTGGCCATCAGATCATCTTCACGCTTCCAAGTTGCTTCTTCCTCAGAGTGGTGACCCCACCTGACTTTGCACATTCTGATAATGTTCCTCCGGGTGACCCTGTCCGCAGTCTCCAGAATCTGCGTTGGCTTCTCTATGTAGGTCAAGTCTTCTTGGACTTCTAGGCCTTCCACTGGCAACTGCTCTTCTGGCACAAAGAGACACTTCTTTAGATGAGACACATGAAAGATGTGGAAGAACCTTCCAAGTTATTGGGCCCACATGCACCTGCCCTTGTCTCAAAGACCTCAGACAGCTATGCATGTGCACCAGATAACTTAACAGGATCCATCTGAGTGCCCCAAGGAACCCGGATAAACCACATACAACCAGGATCGCAAGATTAAGTAAACACAAAGCAGACACCAACATTTTGCAGCGGAATTTCTTTATTACAAAAGTTACAAGTTACAACAAATTTACGTTATGTTTATCAGAGTGATTACAAAAGTGATTCAAAGAAATAAACTTTGAAATGTTATAAATTATTTATAATTTTGAAATATATGCTAGCTCAATGACAATTCTCAACAAGAAATATAGGAGAGGTACTTAGACTTATAAGAAGGTCATGCCCACCGGCGCTTAACATCATCCACAGCAGCACAATTCTAGTACCTGCAACAACATGGGTTCGAAAACCCTGAGTACGAAGTGTACTTTCGCAAGTCTTACCCGTCTAAGGAAAAAAGACTCTCAAGGATATGCTGGCTGATTAGGAATCAATGTAAGGCTAAGCAATAATCAAGGACTCATTGTGCAGAAACGCCTACTAATAGTGGATCCTTAAGCCATCTTTTAATTATCAAGTTAAGTTCTTACCTGATTCTAAATTTGCCTAATCTAGATCATTCACTTGTCCTGATCTAGCTTTATTTTAGCCAATTCATATTTCACTTATCAACTACGATGAGTGGTCAGTGAGTTGAGTCTCCATAACTGAGGAGCAACGACGACTCGAACCGATTATACCCAGCTGGGGATCCCTAACCACATGACATATGTAGCACTTAACCCTTGCATATGTCAACCGTTCACACAGATCCTCCATAATGTGAACCGGTCCGCGCTACCCGGGAGCACACTACTCCTCCGTCCAGCCTCTAGCCAGGAGGGTACACGCTACTCCCACCATCTCCCACACCCAGTGCGCGGTTGTCTTTTCACGTATGGAATAGTCGGGTTCAGGCTTACCAGAGCATGTGGCTAGTTGCAAAGTATCACCTCATCAGGCCTACATCGAATGGTCATTAAGCGACTCAGATGGAGACACTACACTGAGACTCCCTTCTCGTGCAAGTCACACGCCCGGTCTCGTCTTTATTATTTAAAACCCAAAGTTTGGTACCTAGCAGAGGTACATCTTTTCAGATGTTGAACCCATCAAGGCCTTTGATGGATTCACCATCATAAGTATTTTCTTTGTAAAAATTCCCAACCAATATGAAACATCACTTTTATTTTAAAACAAAACATTTCATTTTTCTAGAGCAAGGCTAAGCATCATAAAAATCCTTTCATAAAAGGGTATCAAGGAAGGGTAATCAATTTTCCAAGGAAGTAAATGCATCAATTGTTTAGCACACAACTCCTATCACCTAATGCATCAAACAAGGTGATAAAGATTTCAAAATACAAGGAAAGGGATAATGCACCGAGGCTTGCCTGGAATAAACACTACGTTAGTGTTTGTTAGACGTCGATCACTTGACGACCATCCTTTATCTTGGCACTCGTTCAGATTTACATTTTCAGGTTCATCCATCAACATCATCTTGTGGAGAAGCTTACGCGCAGCGACATCTTGTGGTCGACTCAACTTTGGTCCTCCATATCACGTAATGAATAAACGTACCTAAATGATTTGCATAATGCACATGAATGCATATAAACAGGAATATCACAAACCTAAATAATGCTACACAATAGTGAATTAAACACCTAGCGGCGAGGCATTGTACCATTTCATAAGGAAACACTAGTTATCGACATACGACTAAGCGCAATGATTACGCTTCTCTAGATTAACCGAATCTAACGCAAACATCACGAAACAACAAACTATACACATTTAACACAATTAGCCTAAACACAACTTATCAGCTAATTAATTAAATGCTAAACTTATCCCTCGCTTTATAAATTATACCACTTTGCTTACAAAGAACTATTTTAATTTTATTTCGCACCACACATATTTATTTAATCTATCTAACAATTCGACTAACAAAAATGCGCGCCAATAATAAATTTAGCTCAGATCCACAACATCGATTAACAAATATTAATTCGGGCTTTTCGTCGATTACACGTTAAATACCGCACGAATACTAAATTCACTCGAAACTACGACGTTGATAGTGGGTTCTAGTTCGAGCCTTACCTCAAACCAATAGAATCGGTTACTCGAGAAGAACACGTCAGCTAGTCATTGGAAACACTAAACCTATTCCACGCATCATCGTTATACTTCATGTCGTAGACCTATAATTGATTCCAGTGTACCGGACCTACACATCTACCTAAGCATTCCTTGTCTATTTTACCTAAGATGTTTAATTGGTCACCGAATATAGAAAATAATGACTATTAGAGCTGAGCATCGACTACATCTTAATAAATAAAACTGGCATAACCCCAAAAAATATGATGGCTAGCCAATAAATAAAATACCAGATCTAACCTTCACGTCACCAATTCAAATATACATCGCATATGTGATGCATCAGCAAATGTCTAATACAGTCACAATGCATCCTAACCACAACAAGGAAATTATCGCAACTAATATATTTAACCATTCTACTTATCCACCAAAAAGCAGGAGTAGCGACGTAACTCGCCAGCATCCAAGCTATTAGAAATTTCACGCGAACGGCGATGTGAGCGCAGTAAGCAGGGAGGTCAACCACGCTGCCTCAAAGCACTACGGACGACAAACACAATGAGTGCTGCAAGACGGAGTCCCGCGATGGCGACTTGGAGTGCTGGCGCAAGGGAGGATCGAGGTGAGCAGCGACATGAGGGCTGTTGGAGAGTTTGGCCATGGATATTGAGTGCCGATAGAATGAACGCGTTCAGCAGCTTGGGGACGATGCCGGAGCTGAGAGGGGTAGGGAGAGGCGCTGGGAGCTGCTACCGACAAGGAGCAGCAGAGGAGCGCACGACATAGAGAAGACAGGGCCGAGCTTCTGACGGCGTACGACATGGTGTCCTGCAGCACGACATGGCCGAGCGCAGCAAGGAGCCAAGGCGAGGTCGCGGACGGGATGCAAGACGACGGCCATCGCAGGGAGTTGGGCACAACAGCACCGTCGGCATGGGAAGAGCAGAGAATGACGGTTAGCTGGCGAGCACCGGCGAGGGAGGAGAGGCGGCTTGAAAAAGGAGAGCAGGTGCTGCGCATGAACACCAGCCTGGGGCAGAGGTTGAGAGCT
The DNA here is from genome assembly GCF_902167145.1 of Zea mays. NCBI lineage: Eukaryota > Viridiplantae > Streptophyta > Magnoliopsida > Poales > Poaceae > Zea > Zea mays. The sequence goes on along the minus strand of NC_050098.1, from coordinate 27,251,855 downwards.
GGGCAAGCTCCACGGCAGCTAGAGAGAGTGAGCTGAGAGAGGCGAGCAGGAGCGAGCTCCACGGCGGGGTCGGCGGAGACCAGCGCCGGACACACTAGTAGAAAAGAGCTCAAAGCCTGTGGCACCCATAAATTATCACTGGCGGTTTAAGTTACCGCTCGCTAGTAAAAAAACCAGAGATTTTACACTCCCGCCGTCAGGCTGCCGAAATTTCGCCCCGGCGATCTTCTCCGCCGTGCGCCACCGTCGTCCTCGCCGTCGTCCCCGCGCCGTAGGTACGTTCCCCTCTCTCTCTCTCTCTCTCTCCCTTCTTCGACTTCGTTCGCGCTCGGGCATGCCGCCGCCGCCGTGCACGCGCCGCCGCCGCGCGCGTGTAAAAACCCTAGCTAGGGCGCGCGTCTCTGCAGAGAGTGAGAGAGAGGGAGAGGAGAGGAGAGAGGGAAAGGGAAGAGAGAGGAGGGAGAGGGAAGAGAGAGGAGAGGAGAGAGGGAAAGGTAAGAGAGAGGAAAGAGAGAGGAGGGAGAGGGAAGAGAGAGGAGAAGAGAGAGAAGGGAGAGGGAAGAGAGAGGAGGGATGGAAAGGGAAGAGAGGAGTAGATCACCAACATCTCCGACGATGAAGATGAGGAGATCGATTGGACGACACTGATAGACGACGAGAAGTAGAAAAGTAGAAATTACTATATATGTTCTAATCTTAGTATGATATTATATATAAGAACTTAGTATGATGGACGGCGTATTATGTAAGAACTTAGTATGATATTATATATATGTTCTAATCTTTTGTTCCAATCTGATAAAAGGGGTACACAACTCGATAATATCCGTACGAATCTCCCTCTCTCCCTCTCTATACGTTCTATACGACTCTCCATCTCTCTCTACATCATATACGACTCCTCCTCTCTCCCTCTCTATACGTTCTATACGACTCTCCATCTCTCTCTCTCTATGTCCTATACGACTCTCCCTCTCTATACGTAACTCGATAATATTCATATCACAATATTAGGGGTTAGGGTTAGGGTTAGGGCTTAGGGTTAGTGTTAGAGGTTAAGGGTTAGGGTATTTGTTAATATGAATTTAATTATTGCTTATGTTAATATGTGTTAATATGTATTTGTATATATATAGCTCAATGAGTTCTCCAATCAAGGACCAAGGATTAGGGCCCGACCACATGGACAAGAGTGTTGCTCAAGAACAATCCAGCAGTGAAGGATATGAAACGCCTAGCGACCCTTTTCCTACCACTAGCATAGATAGGGCCGCTGCGCGTGAGTTGCAACGTGACCCTACTTATGATCCACAAGACCATGAGGTAAATTACACATCCTTAATTTCGTGTGTGTACCTAATTAATTAGCTGATTTCACAATGTCTATTACACATGCATGATTTCTTGTGCATTTTATTACATGAATAGGAGGTCTTGTCTCAATTTCGTGCGATGCTCGAAAAAGCTGCGGCACGATACCAAGACGCACCGGAACCGACCCAAGACGCACCGGAACCGATCCAAGGCGCACCGGAACCGACCCAAGGCGCACCGGAATCGACCGAGACAACCACCGAGAGGTCAAGGAAAAGGAAGCAGAGCGATCGGAACAGAGGTGATAGGGGGCTAAACAAGTTTCTTGACAAGACATATAAAATCGCAGACGTGAGCCCGAATGGTCAGCCCCTAGCTCCAGAAGAGGCACTGCCTAAGTTCCGGAATGCACTTGGGTTCTTAGTTAGAGATAATCTTGACATCACAATCCGATAGTGGAGAGATGTATCAGATGATGTCAAGAATCAAATGTGGAATAAGCTAATAACGAGGTTCGTTTTGCCTCGGGGTTCAGAAGAACTCGTGAAAAAATACACAATGAAGCAGTTTGCAATCAATTTCTGAAACTTGAGGTCTGAGATGAATACAAAGTTTGCAAAGAAAGACCTAGACCCGACGAAAAATATAAAATCTCAGCAGGTCAGTGGGCAGTATTTCTAGAGCAGAGGAGCAGCCCTAATTTCATATCGCTAAGTGAGGCAAATTCAGAACTATCTAAGAAGAACAAATACCACCACCACCTTAGCACAGGTGGTTACAAGCGTCAGGTTCCTAAATAGAGACAAGAAGACGCCGAGAAGAAGGCTACAGAGTTGCCGACGCTGTCCGAGCAACTTGGTGAAAGGACAGCTAATTGGATCCATGCTAGAAAACCAAGGGAAACTGAGTCTGGTGTATCTTTTGATGATCCCACTGTCGAAGAAGCGGCAAAAAACATATATGCAATTGCAGCTAAGCAGAGCCAAGGAACATTTAAGCTGCAAAGGGAGAGAGACATTCTAACGGCTGGTCTCGGTAACCCTGAGCATCCTGGTCGTGTACGAGGAATCTCATCTAAGGAAGGATGGAAGGAAGGATTCGGACCACAATGGGAAGGTCTGTACAAGAAACGTGATCAATACAAGGAAGAGATGGCGAATTATTTTAAGGAGGAGACCAAGAAAGAGTTCAAAGGCCTGATGTCTGAAATGCTATCGAATCCTCCTCTAGAATTGATGCAGCAATTGGAAGGGATTGGACGGAGCCTCGCGTCAGACACTGTTGATTTGGCCGATCTCGAGGAGTCCGCAAAAAAGGCTGAGGCAATGGCCGCAAAGATAAAGAAGCCAACTAAGGCAGATAATAAAAACGTGCCTAAAAAATATGTGCTAGGCAGACCACTACTCACTTTTGAGAAACTAATGAAGGTCCCGGCTAATATTAAAAGGTTGCATGATTGATACATGCGGGCATCTTCAGTTGGCATCGACACCATCAGTGTCAATATACCAGCCCATGCTTTTATTGGTTCAAATCAAAAATCCTTTGTTGCATTCGAGGACATGTGGTTAATGATGAACCTTCAGAGACTCGACGTGCAACTTGTAACCATATTTGCATTGTAAGTGTCACTCATACTGCACATATATGTGTTATTATTAGTGAGTTGTATAAATTTTCAATATCTGACATGCACGTGTGCATTGCAGAATACAACATGATCAGCAGGAGATCCTTTATGGTACCAATCCCAATGCTAGTGCCAGTAAAAGGGTTGGGTATCTCAACCCAATAAAGATATGCGAGGATAACCACAATTTTAGAATCGGAAAAGACAACGAAGCATTACAGGGACTAACGGACGAAGAAATTGAGGCGCGTATCCAGGATCTGAAGAAGGATTTTGAAGCAAGATACGCCACCTACATAGGACACGCAATGCTTCAATTTCAAGACAGGGAATCCATAGTGGCCCCGTACAACTTTAAGTAAGTGTGATTTTGCATAAATAAAATTAATAATTTTAATATACATGTATCACAAGTTTGATTCGTACAGGGACCACTGGATATGCTTCTTCATTTATCCTAAGGTTGGAAAGGTGCTGGTGCTCGACTCCTTGCACACCGAGCCTTCGGCCTATTCAAAATTCCTCGGCATCTTAGAGCTGTAAGCCTTTTCTATGCATGCATACTTATATCGATGAGAATTGTAGAATAACATGGTGATTCTATATGAGATCACAGGGCATTTAGGTTTTATAAGCTATGAGGTGGAAAGTACGACACGTCCAAAAAAAGGCGTGCCACTAGACATCCATTATAACTGGCCGGTAAGTATGTGAATTTATGAATACATATCATACATGTACGTACATAGGACAATGTTGCAACTAAATAACCAATCTCCTGTTATATAGTGCCACAAGCAACCACCCGGATCGGTCCTATGTGGGTTCTACGTGTGCGAGTTCATGAGAATGAACGAACGATACATCACGAACCCTGGCAAGGTATTATTAGTAATAGTCACGTATGTATTTATGTCATTAAAGATGCAAATGTGTTATTATTGAGTATAAATAGATGATGTTTATAAACTTCCTTTACAGCAATTTCAACAGGGAAGCCCGGAGAACTTGACTGAAGGTGCATTGTATGGCATAGTTGAGGACCTGTGCACATTCATATTGAAAGAGGTCATTCCCGCAGAAGGGAAATATCACGATGCTTCCGGAACATTAGCTTTGCCAGAGTTTAGAATACTAACAGAAATTAGTAGACTATCTTTTAGCCGAGATAGTTATTAGAGCTTTCGTGAAAACTTTGAGGTATATAATGTGTGATGCATACATGGTTGTAAACAAGACTTTGATGTATATAAATGTATGATAGAATTTAATTCCATGTTCCTTTTAATATCAATACTACATGTTTATCAATATCAATATATATATATATATATATATATATATATATATATATATATATGTTTGTGTGTGTAAATATATATAAATTTCAGTACTGATTGAAAATTTTAAAAAAGGCGGAAAAACTTCCACTGGTGGCTAAATAAAAAAACCGTCAGTGAAAATACAATTTCCACTGGCGGTTTTTTTAATAAAACCGCCAGTGGAAATGCGGTTTGCTTAAGAAAACTGCCAGTGGAAATGGCGATTTCCACTAGCCCCTAACACTGGCGGCACTGAAAACGTCAGTACAGCTCTAAAACCGTCACTATAGAGCCTCTGTGTACTAGTAACAGCGCCCAGCGCGCGACGTGGAGGGAAGCAGGAACGCGCGCACCTGAAGCCGAGCGCGAGAGAGAGGAGCGGTGTGGCCATGGGAGATGGGCTTGGCGAGCACCGGTGTCGGATCGCTTGGCTAAGGATTAACTACAGGGATCTGGCATCCCGAAGCTTGAGCGTCCTGAAGCTTAAACGTGCAGATCAGGCGCAATAGACAACGGCGGCATTGAGGAGCTCGGCTGGCGAGCTGAGGAGGAAGGAGAAATGCTGCCGGCGTGCTACGTGAGCGAGAAGCTATAGAGATGAGCGCTACACGCGACTTGTACTGGAGCCCTGTCAAACAGTGAGCAGGATAATATTCTTCCGAAGAGCGGCGAGTGCAGATAACGAAGAGAAGCTAAGCGGTGGCAAACAAATATCAGAGAAATAGATGAGGTTAAAAGCTTGTGGATTGGGGATAAAGAACTAAGGGAGTCGTCCAGAAATTGACGTGATGACGTGAGGGAGATGGATTTCCAGGCTGATGTCCACGAACCAAACGACAACGCATAAGAAATAAATGGTTGAGCGGTGGGAAGATAATCCTTCACTTCTCTATTTTTTTTTAAATTGAAACCAGATAAATCTCAATTATCCTGAATATTAGTGTCGCCGTTTCGAGACCGGGGGTCCCTCGGGCCGACGAGTGAGTGTCGCCGCGTGCCCCAGCCCAGATGGGTCGAGCGCGAGGGCGAGCGCGAAGGGGGGAGAAGCGAGGCGGCCGGAGACCGGCGTGAGAGAGGTGGGAATCCCGCGGCCTTCGTGTTCGTCCCACACCCAGGTCAGGTGCGCTTGCAGTAGGGGGTTACAAGCGTCCACGCGGGAGAGGGAAGCGAGCGGCCCTAAGAGAGCGCCTGTCTCGTCCTCGTCCCGGCGCGGCCAACCCCCTCTAAGAGGGCCCTGGTCCTTCCTTTTATAGGCGTAAGGAGAGGATCCAGGTGTACAATGGGGGGTGTAGCAGAGTGCTATGTGTCTAGCGGGGGAGTGCTAGCGCCCTAAGTACATGCCGATGTGGCAGCCGGAGAGATTTTGGCACCCAGCTGGTGTGATGTCGTGGCCGTCGGAGGAGCGATGGAGCCTGGCGGAGGGTCAACTGTCGGAGCGGTTGGGTCCTTGCTAACGTCCTCTTGCTTCCGTAAGGGGGCTGAGAGCCGCCGTCGTCATAGAGCAGGCGGGGCGCCATCATTGCCTATCTGGCGGAGCTAGCCAGATAGGACACCGGTCTTGTTCCCTGCGGCCCGAGTCAGCTCGGGGTAGGGTGATGATGGCGCCTCCTGTTGACGTGGCGAGCCTGTGCCCTAGGTTAGGCGATGTGGAGGCTCCTCCGAAGTCGAGGTCGAGTCTGTCTTCCATGGCCGAGGCCGAGTCCGAGCCCCCGGGTCGGGCGAGGCGGAGGTCGTCGGCAGAGGCCAGGGCGGAGTCCGAGCCCTAGGGTCGGGCGAAGCGGAGTTCGTCGTCTTCTGGGGCTGAGCCCGAGTCCGAGCCCTGGGTCGGGCGAAGCGGAGTTCGTCGTCTTCCGGGACTTAGCCCGAGTCCGAGCCCTGGGTCGGGCGGAGCGGAGTTCGCCGTCTTCCGGGGCTGAGCCCGAGTCCGAGCCCTGGGTCGGGCGGAGCGGAGTTCGCCGTCTTCCGGGCCTTAGCCCGAGTCCGAGCCCTGGGTCGGGCGGAGCGGAGTTCGCCGTCTTCCGGGGCTTAGCCCGAGTCCGAGCCCTGAGTTGGGCGGAGCGGAGTTTCCTATGGTGCCTTTGGCAGGGCCTGGCTGCCTGTCAGTCTCACTCTGTCAGGTGACACTGCAGTCGGAGTGGCGCAGGCGGCGCTGTCCTTTTGTCAGGCCGGTCAGTGGAGCGGCGAAGTGACGGCGGTCACTTCGGCTCTGCCGGAGGGCGCGCGTCAGGATAAAGGTGTCAGGCTACCTTTGCATTAAATGCTCCTGCGACTTGGTCGGTCGGTGCGGCGATTTAGTCAGGGTTGCTTCTTAGCGAAGGGAGGGCCTCGGGCGAGCCGGAGATATGTTCGCCGTCGGAGGGGGGCCTCGGGCGAGACGGAAATCCTCTGGGGTCGGCTGCCCTTGTCCGAGGCTAGGCTCGGGCGAGGCATGATCGAGTCACTCGAATGGACTGATCCCTGACTTAATCGCACCCATCAGGCCTTTGCAGCTTTATGCTGATGGAGGTTACCAGCTGAGAATTAGGAGTCTTCAGGGTACCCCTAATTATGGTCCCCGACAGTAGCCCCCGAGCCTCGAAGGGAGTGTTAGCACTCGCTTAGAGGCTTTCGTCGCACTTTTTTGCAAGGGGACCAGCCTTTCTCGGTTGCATTTTGTTCCGGTGGGTGCGCGCGAGCGCACCCGCCGGGTGTAGCCCCCGAGGCCTCGGAGGAGTGGTTTCACTCCTTCGAGGTCTTAATGCCTCGCGTAATGCTTCGGCTGGTCTGGTTGTTCCCTCATGCGAACTGGCCGTAGCCCGGGTGTACGGTCGGGGCCCAAGTTCTCGGGCTAGTATGTTGACGCTGTCAACGGTTCGGCCGGAGCCGGGTTTGCGAGAGCAGCCCCCGAGCCTCTGCACAGGGCGAGAGGGCGATCAGGGACAGACTCGGCTTTTTTACATACGCCCCTGCGTCGCCTTTCCGCAAGGAGGAGGGGGGAAAGCGCCATGTTGCCCTCGATGGGCGCCGAACATGGTGTCTCTAGTGAGCTGCAAGCGGGTAATCCGAGTGGACGTCCGTGCCCCGTTTGTTAGGGGTCGGCTAGGGGTCCAGAGGCACGCCCAAAAGTACCTGCGGGTGATCTGCCGGACCCGGTCCCCTGGCGACGGGGTCCGAGGGCTCGATGCCTCCCTCTGATGGGATTCCGTTACAAGATCGCTCCCGCTGGTCTCGGAAATGTCCTAGGGTACCTCGGGAGCGCATCCCGAGCCTTGGTTATGTATCGAACGTACCCATGGTCATCCCTCGCTCGGCATCTGAGGCGGCTGTGAACCCTTCGGGGGCCAGCCTTCGAACCCCTGATCAGTAATGGGCGCGGAGCCCGAGTAGCCTGAGGCAGCCGTGGAACCCTTCGGGGGGCCGGCCTTCGAACCTCTGACCAGTAGTGGGTGTAGGGCCCACACGATCTGAGGCGGCTGTTGAACCCCTCGGGGGGCCAGCCTTCGAACCTTTGATCAGTAAGGAGGCTCGGAGCCTGGTTCCTTCACGGGGAAGGATCCTTTTCGGGGTATCCCCCTTTCCCGGTCCCTGTTGCAAGAGAGAGAGAGAAAGAGGAAAAAAGGAAAAGGATACGAAATCGAACGTCGTGGCATACCTTTTTTTTGGCGCGGTTATTACGGCGAAGGCGAAGCGTCGCCCGCTTCTCCTGCCAGAGGCGCCGCCTGTCCCGCCGCGGAGTTAATGCGACGGGGCGAGTGGTTGGCGGGACGGCCGTTGCGCGTGCGCGAGCCGTTCGAGGAACGGATCACGGGCGCGTTGTCTTCACGCCGTGAGAGGGGGTTCTCTTGCTGCCCCCGGATGGGACGTGAGCTAGGCTGACGACGTGACCGCTGCCCCCGCCCGCCTGCCACCGTCATTACTGCCGGCCCATTTTTGACCGCATTGACCGCCGCGCCAGGCTGGCGCTGCTGGGTCGTGCGCTGGGTCGCCTCGAGTCGCGGTATTGGTTCCGCAATCGAGGAGGCGCGGTGGTGGCGCAAGTGGCGGTGCAGTTGCTTGCATGAAGCATCCGGCGCGCTAGTTGCATGACGCGTGGGCCTGGGCCTCCAGGCTGGGCGCGTTGGGAGTCGGAGAAGCGCGTCCACTTGGCGCGGTTGCATGCCGCCTGCATGGCCGCCCGCCTCTTTCGCCCGTTGGTCTGGGCAAAAGTGGAGGGTCACTTGTAACCGCTGGGCGGTCGTGTGTGCCGCGCGCGGCGGTTTGGCTTCTTCTGCTCTGAGCCGGCTTGCATGACATGCGGGACCCAGCCCCCGCGCCGCTGGGGAGGGCCTTGGAGCGTGTTGGAGAAGACTCAGCCCGTGACGGTTGGGGGCGCAAGTAGGGAGAGTTGCCTTTAAAAGGAGGGTGAGGGCCTCGGCGTACTCCACGCACTCCACGTCGCATTCGAACGCGTGCTTGTACGTGGGGCCGACGGTGATGACCCCGTTGGGGCCCGGCATTTTGAGCTTCAGGTAGGTGTAGTTGGGGACGGCCATGAACTTCGCGTAGCATGGCCTTCCCAGTACCGCGTGGTAGGTCCCCCGGAACCCGACCACCTCGAACGTCAGGGTCTCCCTTCGGAAGTTGGAGGGCGTCCCGAAGCAGACGGGAAGGTCGAGTCGTCCGAGGGGCTGGACGCGCTTCCCGGGAATGATCCCGTGGAAGGGCGCAGCGCCTGCTCGGACGGAGGACAGATCGACGCGCAGGAGCCCGAGGGTCTCGGCGTAGATGATATTGAGGCTGCTGCCCCCGTCCATAAGGACCTTGGTGAGCCTGACGTCGCCGACGACGGGGTCGACGACGAGCGGGTATTTCCCTGGGCTCGGCACGTGGTCGGGGGGGGGTCAGCTTGGTCAAAGGTGATGGGCTTGTCGGACCAGTCTAGGTAGACTGGCGCCGCCACCTTCACCGAACAGACCTCCCGGCGCTCTTGCTTGCGATGCCGAGCCGAGGCATTCGCCGCATGCCCACCGTAGATCATGAAGCAGTCGCGGACCTCGGGGAACTCTCCTGCTTGGTGATCTTCCTTCTTGTCGTCGTCGCGGGCCCTGCCACCCTCCGCGGGTGGCCCGGCCCTGTGGAAGTGGCGCCGAAGCATGACGCACTCCTCGAGGGTGTGCTTGACGGGCCCCTGATGATAGGGGCACGGCTCCTTGAGCATCTTGTCGAAGAGGTTGGCACCTCCGGGGGGCTTCCAAGGGTTCTTGTACTCGGCGGCGGCGACAAGGTCCGCGTCGGTGGCGTCGCATTTCGCTTGCGACTTCTTCTTGCCTTTCTTCTTGGCGCCGCGCTGAGTAGACGCCTCGGTAGCATCTTCCGATGGGCGGCCCTGGGGCTGCTTGTCCTTTCAGAAGATAGCCTCGACTGCCTCCTGGCCAGAGGCGAACTTGGTGGCGATGTCCATCAGCTCGCTCGCCCTGGTGGGGGTCTTGCGACCCAACTTGCTCACCAGGTCGCGGCAGGTGGTGCCGGCAAGGAACGCGCCGATGACATCCGAGTCGGTGATGTTGGGCAGCTCGGTGCACTGCTTCGAGAATCGCCGGATGTAGTCCCGGAGAGACTCTCCCAGCTGCTGTCGGCAGCTTCGGAGGTCCCAGGAGTTCCCGGGGCGCACGTACGTGCCCTGGAAATTGCCGGCGAAGGCTTGGACCAGGTCATCCCAGTTGGAGATCTGCCCCGGAGGCAGGTGCTCCAACCAGGCGCGAGCGATGTCGGAGAGGAACAGGGGGAGGTTGCGGATGATGAAGTTGTCGTCGTCCGTTCCACCCAGTTAGCAGGCCAGGCGGTAGTCCGCGAGCCACAGTTCCGGTCTCGTCTCCCCCGAGTACTTTGCGATAGTAGTCGGGGGTCGGAACCGGGTCGGGAACGGTGCCCGTCGGATGGCCCGGCTGAAGGCCTGCGGACCGGGTGGTTCGGGCGAGGGACTCCGATCCTCCCCGCTGTCGTAGCGTCCCCCACGCCTGGGGTGGTAGCCTCGGCGCACCCTCTCGTCGAGGTGGGCCCGACGGTCGCGATGATGGTGCTCGTTGCCGAGGCGGCCCGGGGCCGCAGGCGCGGTGTTGCGCGTGCGCCCGGTGTAAACCGAGGCTTCCCGCATGAATCGGGAAGTCGCGGCATGGGGTTCCGAGGGGTATCCCTGCCTTCGGGAGGCAGAGCTCTCGGCCCGTCGGACCGTGGCGCCTTCCAGGAGATTCTTGAGCTCCCCCTGGATTCGCCGACCCTCGGTGGTTGATGGCTCCGGCATCGCGCGGAGAAGCATCGCTGCTGCGGCCAGGTTCTGACCAACCCCACTGGATGCGGGTGGTGGCCTGATCCTGGCGTCGTCGGCGACGTGGTGCTGAAGGCCCTGGGGTAGGTGACGTATTTCTCCGGCCGGGGGTTGGCCCGCTCATGCCTGCCCGACGTCCCGGCGGATCGGCTCAAGCGCTCCTGCTCCCTCGTCGAACCTGGCCTGCGCCCCGTGGACTTGCTCGAGCTGTGGGTCGTGACCCCCCGCCGGAACGGGGACCATAGCTAGCTCCCGCGGGATGTCAGCGCGAGGCACCAGCCTAGGGAGATCGCCGTCCTCCGGCATGCCGAGATAATTGCCTTCGGAGGGACCCCCTAGATCGACGTGGAAACATTCGTGGCTTGGGCCGCAGTCCTCGTCGTCAAGGCTGCGGCTACCGTTGGAACAGTCGGAGAGGCAGTAGTCACATGCGGTCATGAAGTCCCGCATGGCACTGGGGTTGCCAAGTCCAGAGAAATCCCAACAGATGCTGGGGTCTTCGTCTTCCTCGGACCCAGAGGGCCCATAGGTCGAGACGTCCGTCAGCCGGTCCCAAGGCGACCGCATGCGAAACCCCAGAGGGTTTGAACTCGCCTCTACGAGAGCGCCCGCCAAAGCAAGGTCGCTAGGCGGGTTGAGGCTGAATCCAAATGACGTAGGATGGAAATCGGTCGGTACCTTTTGGTCGACGAGCAGCGATGAAGTCATGTCGGGGACTGACTGCATCGTCGTCTCAGGTATGAGGGCGACGTCCTGCAGGCTCTCTGCGAGCGCGCTGGCGTCGTCCGCTTGCTCGGGTTTGGCGTGTCGCGGGGAGACGGCGCTCGTCTTTGTCTCAGGCGCGAAGTCGATACCCGGCGCACCCCTCGTTGGGGTGCCGGCGCTGTCGACTCGCTCGACAGCCGACGAGGCGTTGCCTCCTGCTTGGCCTTGGTTGCCCCGCCTTCCCCTCCGTCGGCGGGGAAGAAGGCGGGACGAGCTCGAATGTTGTTCTTCCGCCACGCGGGGAAGACGTCGTCGATTTCGCCGCCGGCGGGCGGGCTGTCGGCCGCCATTGTCGTTGTCGCACGGCGGTGGAAGGAGTATCATGTCGTAGCTGCCGTCGAAGGACATGAACTCAAGACTCCCGAAACGGAGCACCGTCCCGGGTTGGAGAGGTTGCTGGAGACTGCCCATCTGGAGCTCGACGGGAAGCTGTTCGTCAACACGCAGCAGGCCCCTACCTGGCGCGCCAACTGTCGGCGTTTCGAGACCGGGGGGTCCCTCGGGCCGACGAGTGAGTGTCGCCGCGTGCCCCAGCCCAGATGGGTCGAGCGCGAGGGCGAGCGCGAAGGGGGGAGAAGCGAGGCGGCCGGAGACCGGCGTGAGAGAGGTGGGAATCCCGCGGCCTTCGTGTTCGTCCCGCGCCCAGGTCGGGTGTGCTTGCAGTAGGGGGTTACAAGCGTCCACGCGGGAGAGGGAAGCGAGCGGCCCCAAGAGAGCGCCTGTCTCGTCCTCGTCCCCGCGTGGCCAACCCCCTCTAAGAGGGCCCTGGTCCTTCCTTTTATAGGCGTAAGGAGAGGATCCAGGTGTACAATGGGGGGTGTAGCAGAGTGCTACGTGTCTAGCGGGGGAGTGCTAGCGCCCTAAGTACATGCCGATGTGACAGCCGGAGAGATTTTGGCACCCAGCTGGTGTGATGTCGTGGCCGTCGGAGGAGCGATGGAGCCTGGCGGAGGGACAGCTGTCGGAGCGGTTGGGTCCTTGCTGACGTCCTCTTGCTTCCGTAAGGGGGCTGAGAGTCGCCGTCGTCATAGAGCAGGCGGGGCGCCATCATTGCCTATCTGGCGGAGCTAGCCAGATAGGACACCGGTCTTGTTCCCTGCGGCCCGAGTCAGCTCGGGGTAGGGTGATGATGGCGCCTCCTGTTGACGTGGCGAGCCTGTGCCCTAGGTTAGGCGATGTGGAGGCTCCTCCGAAGCCGAGGTCGAGTCTGTCTTCCATGGCCGAGGCCGAGTCTGAGCCCCTGGGTCGAGCGAGGCGGAGGTCGTCGGCAGAGGCCAGGGCGAAGTCCGAGCCCTGGGGTCGGGCGAAGCGGAGTTCGTCGTCTTCTGGGGCTGAGCCCGAGTCCGAGCCCTGGGTCGGGCGAAGCGGAGTTCATCGTCTTCCGAGACTTAGCCCGAGTCCGAGCCCTGGGTCGGGCGGAGCGGAGTTCGCCGTCTTCCAGGGCTGAGCCCGAGTCCAAGCCCTGGGTCGGGCGGAGCGGAGTTCGCCGTCTTCCGGGCCTTAGCCCGAGTCCGAGCCCTGGGTCGGGCGGAGCGGAGTTCGCCGTCTTCCGGGGCTTAGCCCGAGTCCGAGCCCTAGGTCAGGCGGAGCGGAGTTTCCTATGGTGCCTTTGGCAGGGCCTGGCTGCCTGTCAGTCTCACTCTGTCAGGTGACACTGCAATCGGAGTGGCGCAGGCGGCGCTGTCCTTCTGTCAGGCCGGTCAGTGGAGCGGCGAAGTGACGGCGGTCACTTCGGCTCTACCGGAGGGCGCGCATCAGGATAAAGGTGTCAGGCTACCTTTGCATTAAATGCTCCTGCGACTTGGTCGGTCGGTGCGGCAATTTAGTCAGGGTTGCTTCTTAGCGAAGGCAGGGCCTCGGGCGAGCCGGAGATATGTTCCCCGTCGGAGGGGGGCCTCGGGCGAGACGGAAATCCTCCGGGGTCGGCTGCCCTTGTCCGAGGCTAGGCTCGGGCGAGGCATGATCGAGTCACTCGAATGGACTGATCCCTGACTTAATCGCACCCATCAGGCCTTTGCAGCTTTATGCTGATGGGGGTTACCAGCTGAGAATTAGGAGTCTTGAGGGTACCCCTAATTATGGTCCCCGACAATTAGGATCATCAAGACAAGATGCAAACAAATATTTATATCTATAAATATAGTTCTACTAGTAAGTTTGGGCGAAATATAAACGGTTGAACTATACGACATCGGCTTCAATAATTTACTATGTGTGATTTAGCTGAAGTCGGCTGGAACATTATCCGCTAATGTACACTCAATTTCGTCGCCAAAATAACGTGCTTCGCCAAAATAACGTGCTGAAGAAACAATCCAATAAAAAATCCTTAAATACGATGTCCCGGTTGACGAGAGAGGACTAAATTATTTTACACCCCAAAAACTTAGTCGTCGACTTCTGATAATTTTTTACCAGTCATTTATACCCGTCATTTGTATCTGGGTGAGACGCAATTGGAGCGAACCACGACACTGGCTTCGTTATTTTAATTTGCATTCGTTTCGGTTAAATTTAGGCAAATTTTGCCCGCCATCTGAACATTTGACTAGAGAGCAATTCGATTAATAATTCTATGCCTTATATCTTGGATATAAACGCGGTCAAAATTATAAACTCGAACTATTTCCGAAATCGCATTCACGCTCTCGACCAATCTGAACAGCACCGGACTCGGCCCTTTTGAAGGTTACTAAAGTCCGAACTTTGTGAAATATTTTTAGACTGTGCTTAATTTGGTGGATACTTTCATGGCTCAGAATGAGTGTTCGAGTTTGACACTATATAAATGGGTTGGATTAACATGTTATCTGAGGTACACATATTAAGTTTTCTGCAGTTACAAACAGGGAAATAGATTAACTATAAATACTCGGTTTCGGCTCTAATCATCTCGGTCCGATTTAACTTTGCATTAAACCTTTTGTCGTTGAGTTCTAATTAATTTGCTCGGGACAAAAATCACACGGCTGATTTGAGCTTTCCAAATTCCTATTTGTTTCGTTGATAAATTTCAAACCAGCATAAGGCTCGACATTTCAGGCGATTATTTAACTACGAGTTTCACAAAATATTTTAGACGGTTCAGACAAGTGGAGATAGATAAGATATTTAAAATCGTAATAGGCGAAGACGATTAGAATTTAGTGATGGTTATATTCATCGATATCCCGTTCTTAAGTTCGTAGTCGATGTCGAACAGGAGATAAACACCTGGGGTATTACAACCCTCCCCCCATAAAAGAATTTCGTCCCGAGATTCGGAGCGAAAGACTTTTAAGAGTAGAGAAGCATGTAACTCCTGTCCATACCAGCGATAATATAAAGCAGTTCCAAGCGAAGACGATTATCTCAGGATGTGGTTTCTCTAGTGGATATAGCATGTGTCACCTTAAGCTAATTTAGAGATGTCCATCAGTAGAGACAATGTCTGCCACAAGAACACATAAGGTTCCATGTGTGCAGTTTGCGTTTTCTGATGACACTATACTATCTGAGTCTGTTGGGAGAGCGGTAGTTATGCGACTTTATCCCAACAGAACTAGATGCAACCTCTTGGGTAAAAACACACAAAAAGAGGTTTACCCACCAGTGGTCATTGGAAATTCATAGCACATAAGACGAGTGTGGATGTCGAACAACATCACAGTTCACTCATGTTAGCCAGAGAATCCAAGTCCAAGAAAAATGATAGAGACTCGAAAAATCACCAGTGAAGGGATCTATAGATGTTGACTTCGCTGTAACACCCTGAATTTGGGGGTATAAAATTTCTTTGCTCATATTCACAAATTCAGGTGTTACTTCCTTTTCTCATCCTTCCTAATTCTTTTCTCTCTCATTTCTATAGGAGCTAAGTGCTTATTTTACTTGTACTTATAGTCTATTATGTTAAACCCTAAGGGAGTATGAATTGTTGCATCATGTTGAACCCTAGATTTCACTTTTGTTTGGTGCATAATTCTCAAAAGGTCTAATTTGGATTTTGGGGCTCATTTGAATTTGAATCAAATAGAATAGGTAAAAAGAAAAGGGAAAAACAATTCAGAATAAAAGAAAAAGGCAAAGAGGCCCAACCCAGCCGCCCCCTCGGCCTTTCGGCCCAGCCGGCCCATTCCCGCGCGCGCGCCTCTTCCCCCCTTCTCTCTCTGCGCAGCGGGCCCGGCCTGTCGGCGCAGTCGCCTTCCGCGTACCCGCCTCCCTCTCTCACTGCTCGCCCGGCCCCACCTATCGGCGCTGCCGCTTTCCCCCGCGCGCCCGCTCCCTCGCTCTCTCTCTGCCCGTGGGCCCAACCCGTCAGCCCCGCTTCTCTCGCGCCCGCACCCGTTTTCTTCTCTCTCTCTGCGTTGCGGGCCCGGCTTGTCAGCCCCGTCGTCCCCGCGTAACCGCCGCCGAGCTGCTCGCGCCCGCCTTCCCCGCGCCCACGTCGCGCGTGGGACTCGCCCCACCTCGCCCTCGGCCACTTGTGCCCCGAGCCCCACTCGCCCTCACCCTCTCCCCCCATTTGCGCCCAGTAGACCCTCTTTCCCCCTCGCTGCGCGCACGCAGAGCGCCGCCGCCATAACCCCGCCGTCCCGAGCTCGGTTTCTCGTCGCCGTTGGAGCTCCGCCGCGCCCTTAGCCCCGGTGAGCTCCGCCCCGGTGTCCGCAACCCGGAACGCGCCCCAATTTCCCCTTCCCCTCCCTATTTCTCTCTGCCCGCGCTCACCAGTCGTCCGCCGTGCAGCCGCCACCGTCGACCCGGGTCCCCGTCGCGCCTCTGTCGCCGCCGAGGAGTCCCCGGAGCCCGCCTTGAGGTAAGGGACCTCTCCCGCCCCTATCGCCCCTTGTTTTGCTCTCTGTTGCGTTTGATTGCTCGCCGGAGTAGAGTATTCCCGCCGCCGAGCCGCCCCGCCGTGAACCGCCCCCCTCCGGTGCCTCTGCCCCGACCCAAACCCCACCAATGGAGTCCCCGTGCCCTCCCCGACCTCCCCGACCACTCGGATTGCCCCAGAGCCCCGCCAGTCGCCCGTGCCCCTCGTCTCCGGCGAGCCCTCCGCCGCGGGGACGAGCGCCGCCGCCCCAGCTAGCCGTAGGGAAGACCCAGGCCGCCCATCCGATCTCCGCCGTTCAGCCCAGATCGGGCGGCCCTGATTCAACTCGCCCGGACCTAATCCTGGCCGTCCGCCAGAGATCCAGCGGCCCAGGCCCACTGCCCCCTCACCCCGTCCCTCTGCCCGTTAGGCCCCACTTGCCAGTCTCCCGCGCGCCCGCGCTGTCCGGCCGGTCCCGCCTGCCAGTCGCCCGCGCCCGCGCTGCCCGCCCGGTCCCGCCTGTCAGCCCCGCGCCCGCGCTGTCCGCCCGGCCCCGCCTGTCAGCCGCTCCCGCCGCCGCGCGCCCGCGCGCCCGCCCGCAGGATCTAATCCTAGCCGCCGATCTGAGATCCAACGGCTGTAGGCGCCCGATACCCCTTCGCCCGCGCATTTTCTTAAAGAGCCCCCCTGTTTTCTGGAAATTGCGCCCGCCGTCCCTGGTTTCTCGCAGTTAAGTCCCTGGCCCTTTTATTTAATTAAAAATAAGTCCTTAGGGTATAATTTTAACCCCTAAACTTGTAAAATTCATAACTTTGTCATATGGACTCCAAATTAGGTGCTTCAAATTGCAAAATGTTCATAATATAATTATCTATCTGTTTATGCAATGTTTCCCTGCTGTTTCCATGTATTAATTAATAGCTAATCACTAGGATAGGATTAAGACTATTGAAACCTTATTTAAGATAATTGGAAATGAGTAGACTTTAATAAAAGTTGGATTACTTAAGTTTAGGGACTTAAACACCTAGGTTTAGGAACTTAAACCAGGTAATTATTTAATCCCACCACTAACTTAGACCTGATTAGTGGATAGTGAATCACTTTGTGTAGTCCTCTACCCCCAGACCTAGGGAACTTTAGAGTGCCTATCCCTTTTTTTGTTATGAACTTGTGACCCCTCTCTGCTGCATATGTTTGGTATATTGTTTTTGTTTGTTATTTTCCCAAGTGCATAGTGTGAATGATTGCTTTGCGTAGACAACGAGCAGTCTGTGTTTCCCGAGGCAGTTGCAGAGGAAGTCCCTGATCAGCAGTTTGGTGAAGGCAAGTGTCCTCTGTCCCATTATGTCCTATTCATTTATAACTTACTACCCCGCATTACTTACTTGAAACCTAAGGATTGACTAGCTTTACACTTCACTTTGTCCTTGATGACCTATTGGGTTGTTATGGTTAGCACTTTGCTATTGCTTTAACATAATCAATGAACATGATGTGACTATTTATGATACTGTTATCCTGATGATGATGATGATCTTGTGATACTCTAGGGGGCTCAGGCTGTTTCCTGAGTACCTCTCCGTAAGGACTGGTTCGTTGAGAGACCACCCGGGATAACAGTGCAACCATGAGGGTGAAATGGGATGCCCTTAGCTGATTAATTAGATGAACTAGAGGTGTAGTTGCTTAGCCGTCGTGCCGTCAATGGGGTCCAGGCACAGTGCTTGCTCTGCCGAGGCTGAGTGCCGAGGTTCTTTCGTTTTGCTCTTTGTTAGTCACTCTCCTGCGGGGAGGGGTACTGTGTTTATCAAACTGGAGAAACCTAACGGGCAGCTATGATCTCTAGGGAATCTTTGTAAAAGCTACATAGTGATGCCCTGCCGGACCACCTAGGTAGTGGTCAATGGGGATTAGCTCTCCCCGGGTAGAAAGGGAATCATGACTCATGGGTAAAGTGTGCAACCTCTGCAGAGGGTAGTGAAACTGGTATATCAGTCGTGCTCACGGTTAAGAGCAGCCTTGGGATCCTCTTTGATTAGAGATACAGATAGTTCGAGATACAATGATTATGATATGGTTTTGGTTCGACTATGATGATGATGTTCCTCGACGAGGAAATGGTTTACGGGTTGGTTAACGCTAAAATCTGGCTTCTACTAATGATAAGTACCTGACCAACTAAAAGCAACTGCTTGAGCCTAACTCCACATAAAGCTAGTCCACCTCAGCCAAACGGGACATTTGCTGAGTACGTTGATGTGTACTCATCCTTGCTTTACCACAAAACACCAGGTTGTCCGCATTGTAACCACTGCTCGGGAGAAGGCGAAGCCGTGGAAGGAGACTTCCAGGAGTTCCAAGACTACGATGAATTCTAGGAGTGGGTTGGCGGCAACCCCCAGTCAGCTGCCTGTGGAGGCTTTATCTTTACTGCGTTTCGTTTAGCACTTTGATTTACCTGTTAAGACAATGACTATGTGGATGTCTATGACTCTATGATGTAATAAGTACCCTTTTATGTTATTATTCGAGCATTGTGTGATGATGTTCATTTATGTAATCGCTGTGTACGTGAGTTCTGATCCTGGCACGTACATAGTTCGCATTCGGTTTGCCTTCTAAAACCGGGTGTGACATTCGCTATCAATCCACTTTTTCAAGCACTAAACATGACTCGACCTGATCACTCATGCTGGAAAGCACACGTGAGATGATCGAGGCATGACTAGAGCGATGATTAGGTGGTTATCAGTCGACTTGACTTAATTCTTGCAAGCTCTTCCTTAGAATGGGTTAAACTAAAGTGAGTTTAGACAATTCGATAAAACGATCTTAAACTCAATCTTTGATCACAATGCAGTTACAAGTTAGTAATACTAACTTGTTGAGCTACTTTTGACATTAAGCAAGTCCTCTTATTATCCATCGGCAATCCAATGGTCGAGAGTTCACTTTGGTTAACAGGAGATCATGCACTTGGGTAGAAATCCATTTGGTCGGGTTGTTCATCCGTTTCTTCATGCGAGATGAACTGGCTTGGTTCGGGAATACACGGATTAAATAAGAAAGCGAATGAACAAACTCCTGCATCTCAGCAGCAGGGAAAGCCAATCTCCATTTTGAAAACTACTCAGTTTTCTCTCAATACTAAAAAAACTTCAAGGCTTCACCTTTACAACAAAGCATGCAAAGGGAACTTGTATACGTGCAGTCACTACCAAAGTCAAGGGAAAACAGACCACACAAATGGATTGAACAAGGATGTCAGTATACAACAGATACTCCACCTGTAAGAATAATTACAAGTAGAGAGACAAATAGATCATGGCCCGATGAAATGAACAAGGCATGGCCATAACCTAAATTGGTTGATGAAGGGAGTACGATGGGAGACTGTTAATTCAGCCCCAAGCTTATTTCTATGCCCATCATAGAGATCACAAGGTCAAGGATTAGTATCTGACTAGATACGGAGGGAAAATAATCATAAGATTAAGTTGGTATGCCTTCGATAGATATGAGGAAACCAAAGGCATCAAACTCAAGAAAATGATCGGACATGTCTTTCCTGGGTTAGGTTGATAAAGCAACATGGCGATCCTTAAGAACAGGCAAACTGGATAAGGTACATCAGCTTGTGCCAATCGAACAAGGGCATGATCTAGGATGGAAATATGACAACGGGCTCGAGATCCTAGCTTTAAGCTCATGCACATCTTGCGTTGGATAAAGAAATTATCCAAACATCCATTTGCATGAGTTTAGTCATGGAGTGATAATGGAAAATTCAAATTTGGTTCATGGTTCACTAAATACGAACATGGCCTAGTTTTGGGTTTAGGTAGGGGTAGATATTGAGCCAGTTTGGCTCGTTATGGCTCGGCTCGTTATGGCTCGTTATTGTAACGAGCCAGCTCGGCTCGGCTCGTTATATTAACGAGCTAAACATCTAGCTCGGCACGGCTCGTTAGGAAGCTCGAGCCAGCTCGTTAGGCTCGCGAGCTACACAACTGTTGGGGGCCTTCGTCCTCCGAAGGTCCTCAAAAACATTATTTAACAATGTCTTCCAAGTGTGACATATAAACAGGTACCTTTGAACTCGGGTTAAAAGCATATACAATGTAAAAAGCATGATCGTGACGAAGGCTGGAGTTGCTCCGAAGCTACGTGCAAGGGAGCTTCGGCTAAATAAGCGAAAAAAAGGAACCGACTTAAAGGGGAAAAGGCTATCTAGTCCTCATAGAGTTGTCCATAAGTCAATAGTAAATATTAAAGGGCATGAATGTAATTTCTCATAGGCTGCACCCTGTGCCTATAAATAGATGAACAGTACCCCCGTACTGTTCACGCTGATTTGTACTCACTCGTGCATCACGCTTGTACTATTTTCTTCTGTCAAGCCGAAGGTACAAATGTGATTGTGCCTTATTCCTGTTTATTTATGATAATATAATATAAGATGAGTCAATAATGTTTCATAATCATTCATGTTGTTTCTTATGTTTCACATACTTCTCCTTGCATTAATATATACTGCAATGATGAAGGTATGTCCTTCATGACCTTCGTCTGAAGATCATTATATCCTAAGGGAAATAATGCTTCGAAGGACGAAGGGCCTTAACCTTTAACATCTTGTGTTGTCTTGTTCTTAATTCATAGCATTTGAGAACAAGTTTGCAACATTGGCGCCCACCTCCAGTGAACTCTTTCGACCACCTTCGGCAAGCATTGACCTTCGTCATGCCGCCGAAGAAAGCTTCAGCGCCAGGGGCTGCTGCATTGCATCCACTGGATCCAAACCAGGAAACTCTTTCTCTCTGAAAAGCTCGAAGCCAGAAGAGGAAGGCCACCAGTCCAACACTCCAGGAGAAGGAGTTGGACCAAGAGATCAGAGACATGGAAATCATCCATCAGCAAGTACAAAGGAAGAAGGAGAAGATGGCACGGCTGGCTAATCTTCAAAGGAAGATCGACGAAGCTACTGAAGAAGTGCGTCATCTTGCTCAAGATGAACAAGATCGAAGGCCCCAACACAGGGAGCTTTGTTAACAAGGTTTATTCAACGAAGATGGATGGTATGATGATTTTAATCATAATACCTTTACTTTTGATGATGCTTCTCCCTTGGCAGCAGAACTGCATGCTACCCCATGGCCCCCGTCATACAAGCCACCTCAGCTTCCCATGTATGATAGGCACTCAGATCCAAAGCAGTTTCTGATGAGCTACTAAGCAACTATATCTTCGTATGGGGGGCAATACCGCAGTCATGGCGAAGTCCTTCGTCATGGCAGTCCGGAATGTAGCCCAAACATGGTATTCTTCTCTTCGGCCAGGGACTATAATGTCATGGCAGAAGCTTAAGGACATGCTGGTTACCAGTTTCCAAGGCTTTCAAACGAAGCCAGTCACAGCTCAGGCCCTGTTCCAATGCATGCAAGACCACGAAGAATAACTTCAGGCATATGTACGAAGGTTCTTGCAACTGAGGGCACAAGCGCCTACAGTGCCCAATGAAATTGTCGTTGAGGCCATGATCAAGGGTCTTAGGCCATGACCTACTGCTCAATATTTCACCAGAAAGCCCCCATAGACCCTGGAGAAGCTACTTCAGAAGATGGATGAGTACATTCGGGCTGATAACGACTTTCACCAAAGAAGGGAGGAAGCGTACAGATTCTCTGAGATGACCAGGGGCTTCAGAGGACGAATCCACCCAAGGCATGTCAGATCGATTCATAGCTCCAGTCAGAACGACGACAAAGGGAGCCAGCCTCAGAGGTCACAGTACACTTCACAATCTTTGGCCCAACAGCAAAGCTCTTTCATGCCACCAGCTCCAAGGGGCAGAGGAGCCAGGGGCAGAGGAGGAAGATTTTGGGATCGGCCCAGGAAGATCTACTGTCTATTCTGTGGCGAGGACAAGGGTCATACTACAAGAATGTGCCAAATCACTATTCAGAAGCAAAAGGAGATCGCAGAAGCCGAAGCTCAGCAGAATCAGCCGAAGTAGGTTTTGCACACTGCTTCGTGCCACTCTCCCTACATACTAGAGTATGTGGGCAATCATCCTGCAGCTTCTGTTGTTTTGGCTAGTCAGTCACACGCTTCCTGGCCACAGCCCCCACCTCCACCACCACTTCAACTTACCTATTCACGGGGCCAACAGCCAGAGGGGCGCCAGCATTCTCAACAACAACGGGAATTCAGGGACGAATCCGAAGCTCGCACAGTCAATAGTACTGTGCCGGAATCAAAGCACATTTATTGAGAGATATCCTACCTCTGAAAAACTTTTTATGTCTTTTTGTTTTTTAATAAGGAACAAGTAAAGTGAATTTAGTTTTAATTCCTTGTAATAGTTTTGCTTCTATTTAAATGAAATATATTTCCTTCACAGATTTATGAAGCTCAAAAATTGTCGAAGCTCAAAATCGTTCCTAAGGAAATGTAGAGCTACATAAATGTTGTAGCTACAAAAAAGACGCTCCTAAGGGAGCGCAGCGTAAGTTTTGCTGAAGCTACAAAAAAGTCATTCCTAAGGGAGCGCAGTGTAAATTTTCTGCTCAAAAGTCGTTCCAAAGGGAATGCAGAGCCAAATACCACCGAAATATAAGGTGAAGAAGTTCAAAAGACGTTCCTAAGGGAATGCAGAACTTACACCAAAAAGTCAACGGTGATACCGCTGAAAAATATAAGGCGAAGAAGTTCAAAAGACGTTCCTAAGGGGATGCAGAACTTACACCGAAAAATAAGCGGTCAAGCCAAAAAATAAACAGCAAAGAAGACTTCAGTTGTTCTTAAGGGAATGCAGAGATTGTGTGTTTCAATGTGGGCGTGTGAGTGTGTGTCTTCGACATTAGCATCATATTTTGCATCATATCATCACATCATCCCACATAGCATCACATCATACATCATATCGCACTAATGACACGAATTGAATACGGAGTCGATCTTCGGAGAATGCTTTGTGAAATAAAAATGTGCCAAGGCACAAAAGTAAGCCGAGAAATGCAGTTTCATCAGCTATGTTGCAAAAGAAGGGATCCCTTGTTTTTGAAGCATGGATAATTTTTTGAAGCATGAATATTTTTACGAAGTATGGATATTTTCACGAAGCATGGATTCTTTTCTTTACGAAGCATGAAAAAGAAGGGAAGGTGTTTTTTTGCCGAAGGCTCAAAAACAGTATGTGTATAAAAGTGTGGCGGAACTGCCTGAATTATTCCAACTTAAGTGCCTAAGTCCCGCCTTAGAGGCTAGACCACACTTAAATGGGAATAACCCGTCAATCCCTCGGATCTAGTCCGACGAGGCCACTGACAGGATCAAGTACCACAGTCTCACTCGATGGTGAGTCACAGAGCAAATACAATAAAGCATAAAACCATACATTAAGGAGTATTAAACTTATTACATCATCATTGGAGTTTTAGCAAAAGTAGTCATCATTGTTCAAAATGTAGCGGAATAAAACTAACGATAAATGAACAGAGAGATGGGGAAGCCTGTCCCATCACTCCTCATGCTCCTCCTCAGCCGAGGCAGGATCCTACTCGACTGTCCAACCTGGTGGCAAGATGGACGGCCAAGTCACTCCAGCAACCATGTCCTCCAGAGAACCTGTAAAATTATGCCACAAGCAAGGCTGATTATACTAATACTCAGCTAGACTTACTCGGTGTGAGGAGTCTACTCCTCTACCTCTAGACATGCAGCTGTTTGGCTGAGGGGTTTGGTTGCCAAAAGCACTAGCTGAGTCTAAAAATCAAGTTTTAGCTTTGTCAAGTTTAAGTGTGACTCTCTTAAGACTAAATGTGTACTATCTACTCATTCATGGTATCAAGCATATTTAGCAATCAACATCTTTTGCCACATCATCACATTTCCACTTGTTACTCGATGCAGTACAATGGACCAAGCAGTCTCATTAGCTGCGAGAAGCAGACGATTCGAATCGAGTTTTTATCCTTGCAAGGTAAACCTAAACCCACGACGTGGCGAGGCACTCCGTCCCCACACACATCAACCGTCCCCATTGATTCCCCATCAGTAGATCAGGGCTCACCGCCTTGGCGTACAATACCTCACTGACCCCGACTGCCATCGTGCAGTGACCGCACTTGTACCCACCATAACCGGAATGGGAGACCATGTCTCAGGTCGCGTGAGGGGATATGTCCACTGCCAGGTTCACTCAGGTACTAGGCTTACCGATTTACCATATTTCTCGGCATGTGCTTAATACGTTCAATCGCTTGACACAGGTATCTGCACATTAATCCTTATTCCAATTTTATCTCGTCGACCACGCATCCCCATGGATCCGTGTCCACAGACCAACATCAGTATGATATGAAAGTGGGTACAATCAATGTCCTGACCTCGCGCGAGTGCTAAAAAAAATCACTCGACTTCTACTGAGTTCCTAATTAGCAAAGCAGCTACTCGACCTAGCATACTAGTATTCATCTCAACAAGGATTTCTGAGTTCATGCAACTAGGGTTTCAATCAACTCCTACACTTAAGTGCACAATACAAGCCTACAAACATTAAGTGTAGTAAAATATCATATAGAACAGGTTATGCATAAAACCGGGGCTTGCCTTCCAAAGCTGGGGCAGGCAGATCCTCTGGGGCAGGCTGTGATGCTGGATCCGGGGCTACCTCCTGAGCAACTCCTTACTCCGGCACGAGAACGTACTCTCCGTCAGCGAGGTTGCAATCTATCGTATGCAATGAATAAGAATATGTATGCCATGATTATGCAGAATTTAATAAGCATTATGCTAAGTGAAGAAAAACTAAGTTAGCTAGTAACTTAGGGTTTCCTGGTTGTACGGGCTCTTAGTGGTTTATGCTTACCAATTTAGGTTTAGGTTTTGTCTAGGGATAAGCATAGTGGATTGAAACTTGGATTTTCCCTAGATGTTTTAATAGGCATTTAAGGGGTTTTGCTGGTTAGGTTAGGGTAACATTAATCTCTACTATTAATTCCCCTTTTTCCTTTTCTATTTATGAATTCTAGTGTGGGTTTGAACTACAGCAGTGGTTTAACTTTTTCCAAAAATGCTATAAAAATTACAGTGGGTGAATATTGGTCTCTGAAGTCTGTCCTATAAATTTAAGGTCAAAAATAAATAGAAAATTCCCTGGACAAAAATAACAAAAGTTGGGGCAGAGGGGTCACTTTGCACTACAACTCTTACCTAAGTGTGGGTCCTGTACCAAGAGTTATTTTTGCTGTCATCTATGGGTAATAACATGCTTCTGTGCCAATAATCACAGAGGGTTACTTAGTGGTTATTTAGTTATGATTTTCTAAAGTTTAATGCCAAAAAGACTCTTATAACTAACTTGCTATTTAAAAATATCAAACAACAAAACTTGTATTTTTCCTAGGTTCCTCTTAGCACAAGAATAGTTATTCCTAAGGTAGGGGTGTTTTCTCCTTAGGATTATTTTCTTATGATTTTTCAAAGTTTTCTCAGTTTTTCATGAATAATGGTGAGTACAATTTCCTCTCACTGGACTATGGTTCAATGGATTTTTCTTGTGAACTACATAACTTAGGTATGCTAGGAAAAATATGGTTGCCCTCTTGTTTTCATTTTTAATCCCTTTTCTTAATTTCCCTAAGTTTGAGCATAACCAAGCTTTAGTTAATAAATCCTCCTTAACCTTGTATACTGGGGTGTTTATTATGTTTAAACAGGATAACCACTAGGTTAGGGTCTCCACTATTTTTCTCAATCCTGGTTTAACAATATTTCTGTTTTTCCCTTTATTAATGAACTTTGGGCAATTTTCTTATTTAATTCAAAACTCTGTAAAACATTACAGGAACTGTGGGGTTTATGATTTTTGCCTGATAGTTTATATTTTACAAAGTCTAGCAAAATTGGTTTGACAAATTTTGGATGATTATTCTTCAAGTTATGCATTTATTAAGTTCTCTGTAATATTTAAAAAAAATAAATTCAAAATGGAAAAGAATTACAGGTTTGCGCTGAAGCCCCTGGGTTTTCTCTCCTTTTTCTTTCACAGAACAGCCCTCGGTCTACTATTTGCATGAGTCACTGACCTTGCACAAAACCCCCTGGACTTAGCCGAAATGTAACCCGCGCTCCCTGGTTGGCTTAAACAGTACCCATGGCAAAGATTACGGCGGCGAGGCTTACCAGCGGCGGTAGAGCTCCGGCGGGGTGGTCAGTGGTGTCGGGGAGGTCACGGCGGTCACGTCGGTGTGCGGGTCGGCGTCAGAGGTGGTCGGAGCTGTCTTGGCCACGAGCGCAGGCGGCGGTGGTCGTCGGCGGCTCCTGCTCCGGCCAAACTACGACGATCTAGTTCAATCAGACGGCACGATGAGCTCCACGGGGTGACGTAGAGGCTATGCGTGCAGTGAATCGGAAAATGGCGCAGAGACTCACCCGGTCCACGTGCGCCGGCAGGGTTCCGAACTCCGGCGAGCACGATTGCGCCTTTCCGGTGGCGGGGGTCCCCGGTTCAAGCTTCGGCAAGCTTCACGGCCTCCCAGGAAAGCTACCTAGGGGCTTGGATCGAGCGGAGGAGTGCGGGGAATGGTTTGGCCACGGCGGTTACCCTCGGGCGACTCTGGCGGGTCGCGGAGAGGTCGCCGAAGCTATGGGCGAGCTCCGGGGAGTTGGGCGCGGGACAGGGGATGCAACAGGGAAGATGTCCAGGAACTGGGGCGGGCTTTATAGCCGTGGCCCGGGCGTGGTCACGGGCGGCCGCGGACACACGGGGGTTCGTGCACGGGCGTGCTCTGAGCGCGCCCCCGAGTGTCAGCCCGCGTCGAACACGTGTGTGTTTGCTTCTGCCATGGTTCAACGGCCGATTGGAGCACCTTAGCGTGAAGATCTTGGCAAAACCACTGTGTACGGTCTCTTCCCTGCACCATATCCTACCTTTTTATGTGAGTCCCAAGCCAAGGTACGGTCGGAGTAGGGAGGTATAGGGGTGAGAAGTTGCCTCTGTCCTAGCTGTCCAAACCGGGACAAAAGCTATGCCAAGTCGTGTCAAACGACTTAGGGTGGGGTTCAACTTTTTCCAGGGTATTCCAGAGGTATTTTGGCACCACTTTGTCAATTGGGTTAAATGGTTTTGAAGTTTGAATGAGAGTGAACATGTTTGATCTTTGGCCAAGGGTTGGTTTTGGACTTAGAGAAATTTTGAGTCTTCTTTTGTGTTCAACCCTTTGGTGAATCTTTTGGGGTTTTTCTGAATTCTTTTTGGGGTCACTTTCCTACTATCATTTGTAGGGTATGAAGTGTACTACATCTTTTATAATTGGCCCAAGTCATGATCATGTGGTTTTCATAACTTTTTGGTCACACTTACTTCTAGTGCTCCACTTGTCCAAATGGGTTTGAATTAGGGTTTGGGCAATTCTCCCCCTTATATGTGCATAACAAGCCAAGGTATGACTTCTAAGATGGGGTGCACTTACTTAGGATCTTGAGCTCCCAATTTGGTGTACTTTTCCCAACTTAAGTCACATGTGATGATGGGCTTACTTGTGTAGTCTTGAGTGAAAACCCTAAGTAACACCTGGGGTGTTACAGCCCTCCCCCCTTAAAGGAATCTCGTCCCGAGATTTTAGGTAGAGTCCTTTGGAGGAGTGCCATGAAGGTGTGCTGGTGTGTGGTTTCTTCTTTTATCCAAGTTTCTCTAGTTAACTGCTCTTCGAATGTCATTCTCTTTGCGACTTCAGAAGGAAGTCCTTTTTGAGTCATTTCCAAAACTTACACTACCTTTAACATCTAAGTTTTTCTTATATTTGAATTCAAAGTCGGGGTTTTGGATTACGTACCGACTCCTTTGGGCAGAAAGTCGAGGAAGCGAGAACGTAGAAAATCCTCAGTCTCCCATGTAGCTTCTTCTACTGAATGGTGACTCCACTGAACCTTATACATTCTGATCGACTTGGCCCGCGTTGATCTCTCCTTTTGATCCAGCACTTTGACGGGGTGTTCTTGATAAGACAAGTCTGGTTCTATCTCAATTTCTGGTTCAGGTAATACTTCAGTGAGTAAGCGGACACACTTCCGTAGCTGAGATACATGGAACACATTGTGAACTGCTGACATGTGGGGTGGCAACTCCAATTGATAGGCTACGGGTCCACAATTTGCTTTGATCTCATAGGGCCCAATGTAGTGAGGAGCTAACTTGCCCTTGATTCCAAATCTCTGGACACCCTTGGTGGGTGACACCTTAAGATAAACATGATCTCCCACTTCAAACTGTAGAGGCTTCCTCCTCTTATCATGATAGCTCTTCTGCCTGGCCTGAGCAGCTTCTAGGTTCTTCCTAATGACTCTGACCTTTTCCTCTGCTTCAAGTACCAAGTCTGGTCCAAATATTTCCCTCTCTCCTGCTTGAGACCAATTGAGTGGTGTCCTACACCTTCTCCCATATAAGGCCTCAAAAGGTGCCATCTTCAAACTGGACTGATAGCTATTATTATAAGAGAACTCGGCCAAAGAAAGAAACTTGTCCCAGTTTTTACCATAGTGTAGCACACAGGCTCGCAACATGTCTTCGAGGATTTGATTTACTCTTTCTGTCTGGCCATCTGTCTACGGATGGTATGCTGAGCTTCTCATTGTATGGGTCCCAAGTGATTCCTGTAGCTGCTCCCAAAAGCGTGCCACAAATAGTGCTCCTCTGTCAGAGACAATGGTCTTCGGAATGCCATGCAAACGCACTATTTGATCAACATAGATTTCTGCATATTTCTCTATCTTGTGGGTGGTATGCACTGGCAAGAAATGAGCGGTCTTGGTCAACCTATCCACAATGACCCAAATAGAATCATGGTGCCGAGAGGTTTTGGGCAATCCCACAATAAAATCCATACAAATATCCTCCCATTTCCAAGATGGTACGGGAAGGGGTTGCAAAGTGCCTGCTGCCTTCAGATGGCTGGCCTTGACTCTCTGGCAGGTGTCGCATTCAGATATATACTTAGCAATTTCCCTTTTCATTCTAGTCCACCAGTATAAAGATCTGAGATCATGATACATCTTGTTACTGCCGGGATGCATGGAAAATTTTCAAAGGTGAGCTTCATCCAATATCTTCTTTCTGAGCTCAGGGTTCTTGAGAACAACCAGTCGGTCTCCAAACCATAGAATTCCTTTGCTGTCCTGACAGAAGCATTTGTATTTTTCTGCTTTCTGTTCGATCATTTCCTTGATAACCTGAACACCATTGTCTCCAATTTGTGCCATGACTATTTGCTCTTGTAATGTGGGCTCTACTGAAATATAATTCAAAGCACCGAAGGAAACGACCTCTATCTTCAACTTGCACAACTCATCACATAGGGTGGTGATTCTTGCATCCATATTCATACAATTGCACTGGGCCTTCCTGCTCAAAGCATCTTCCACAACATTGGCTTTGCTAGGATGGTAATGCACCTCCAAATCATAGTCCTTGATTAGCTCTAACCATCTCCTCTGCCTCATATTAAGATCCGCCTGAGTGAAAATGTATTTGAGACTCTTATGATCAGTGTAAACATTGTAGTGAGCTCCCATCAAGTAATGTCTCCATATCTTGAGAGCATGAACCACAGCTGCTAACTCCAGATCATGTGTGGGGTAGTTCTGCTCATGGGGTCTAAGTGCTCGGGAGGCATAAGCAATTACTCTGTTGTCTTGCATTAAGACACATCACAATCCAGTGCCGGAAGCATCACAATAAACTTCAAAGGACTTGGTGTTATCAGGTTGAGCCAGCACTGGTGCTGTTGTCAAGTGTTGCCTTAGTGTATGAAAGGCATCCTCACACTTCTGGCTCCAATCATACTTGACTCCTTTCTTCAACAATTCAGTCATTGGCTTGGCAATTCTAGAGAAATTCGGAATGAATCGTCGATAATACCCTGCCAATCCTAGAAAACTCCGAATCTGTCGCACTGTGGTAGGAGGTTTCCAATCCATTACTTCTTGTACCTTCTCAGGATCAACTGATATCCCATCCTGAGAAATTGTGTGACCCAAGAATTTAATTTCCCTCAGCCAGAATTCACATTTAGACAACTTAGCATACAAACGATGATCACGCAGTCGCTGAAGCACGATGTGCAGATGCTCAGTATGCTCGTCTTCATTCTTGGAATAGACCAGAATATCATCAATGAAAACCACCACAAATTTGTCCAACTCTGGCATGAATACTGAGTTCAGTAGATACATGAAATAAGCCGGGGCATTGGTCAGCCCAAAAGACATCACCAAAAACTCATAAAGCCCATATCTGGTAGAGAAAGCCGTCTTCGGAATATCACTGGCACGGATCTTGATCTGATGGTAGCCCGAGCGAAGGTCTATCTTAGAGAACACTTTGGCTCCCACCAATTGCTCAAACAAAACATCAATGCGGGGCAGTGGGTATTTGTTCTTGATGGTCACCGCATTGAGAGGGCGGTAATCGACACACATTCTCAAACTCTCATCCTTTTTCTTCACAAATAAGGCTGGACATCCCCACGGTGAGGTACTCGGGCGAATGAACCCCATGTCCAACAACTCTTGCAGTTGCTTTTTCAATTCCGCCAATTCCGCTGGAGGCATCCTATAAGGCCTCTTGGATATAGGAGCAGTCCCAGGCTGCAATTCAATCGCGAACTCTATGTCTCTGTCGGGTGGCATTCCCGGCAATTCATCAGGAAAGACATCTGGGTAGTCACAGACCACAGGGATTCTCTCAACCAGGGACTCTATCATGGTGAATGCACAAGAGCGGGTACAACCCTGCTCAGGCAAATATAAAGTAGTCTCGCCACAAGAAGGGGAGTGAATCTCAATGGCCCTTGCTGCAATATCAAGTACTGCCAGATGCCTGGATAACCAATTAGTTCCGAATATGATATCCACACTATCCAAACCCAAAATGAGGAGGTTGGTTTTGATTATCAAACTACCAAACTTTATAGGCACATTCTTGTTGATTTGATAGGTGGCAACCCTGCCTCCTGGCGTGAAAATTGTAATACCCCCATTGGTGTGGTGAAAAGGTAATTGGCACTTGGCACTAAATTTTGCACTAATAAAACTATGTGATGCACTAGAATAAAAAAGAATAATAGCAGGATAATTCAAAACTGAAAAGATACCAGTCATGACGGGTGCTCCCTCTGGAATGTCAGTCATGGTGGTGAAGTTTAGTCTGCCTTGCCTCACTTGCACTTTCTGCCTCTTGCCTTGGTTCTGGTTGGCATTCTGCCCCTGCCGCTGCTGGTTTCGGGGGCAATTCTTGGCATAATGTCCGGTGTTACCACAAGTGAAACACCTGTTGTCATTGGCCTGACGGTACTGCTGCTGCTGTGGCTGATTGTTCCTCTGAACTGGAAACTGGGTGCGGTTGGGTGCCTGCTGCTGCTGCTGTGGCCGGATCATCCAATGTCCTTGTTGCTGCTGGGGTCCCCTGTTCTGAGTGTCAGACATGATCCTGAAACGCTGTGGCTGAGCTGAGGGTCCTGCCACAGGGGTCTTCCTCTTCTTTTCTGCCTGACGAGCTGTGATACAATCCTCCTGAGAAATGGCCATGTTAACTAACTCGTTATAGTTGTTGGCCCTGACTGTGTTGAGACGGTCACAGAGCTTAGTGCTGAGCCCCCTCCTGAACCTGTCCCTCTTCTTCTCGTCCATGTCTGCGTGATATCCGACATATTGGCACAGGTCATTAAAGGCCTGAGCATACTGTAACACTGTCCGGTTTCCCTGAGTGAGTGCTAGAAACTCGTTGAGCTTTTGGTCCATAATGTCTGCTGGTATATGGTGCCCCCTGAAAGCTGCCTTGAACTCTCTCCATTCCACTTCATGGTCAGCTGGCTGCATAGCAAGATAGTGGTCCCACCATGTTCGTGAGGGTCCACGAAGCTGCTGGGTGGCGAACCTGACCTTAGTCACTTCTGAGCAAACTCCATGGAGTAGCGGGAATTTAGATTCCACTACCCTCAGCCATACATCAGCATCAAGTGGGTCCTCTGCCCTGGTGAACAACGGTGGCTGGGTACTGAGGAACTCCTGATAAGTGGCTGCCGCGGGGTGACGCTGATGATCACCACCACCATAGTGCTGAGGTGGTGGCTGACGCTGAGCTAGCTGTCTCAAGATCTCGTTCTGCTGAGCCATCAGCTCCTGCAGAGTAGGAGGTGGTGGCGGTGGTGGAGGAACGCGCTCATTCTGACCATGACATGCTCTTCTTGCCATCTGAAAATCATATATATTTTCAATATCACATTTCTGAGGTTCAAGGTTCAATCATGGTGAAAGAGTCAAAAGGGTAAAACCAATATATTTTTGCATAATTATAAAAGATTCCACATGGTCTAAACTTTTCTTCTTAAATTAAGACTGACAGCATTCATCAACCATGCTTCCAAAAGAGTTTGTCATGATTACATCAGTAACTCAAAAAGACTCAACTCTATCTAGCCTAGTACCCTAAGGATGCAAAAGCTAACCTAGCTTCGAGGAGTTCTACTGTCACAGACTTCTAACTCTATCCCTGCGACCTAGTGAGCAAACGAGGCAACGCTCGACTCGGGGGAAGGTGGTCACCCTGAGCCAGCAGTGTCCAAGCTGGAGGTAGGTTCCTCTCCTCCCTCGATGTCGACATCCTCGTTGGCCTCCATGTCCTGGATTTCCTGGTGGTGCATATCCAGATGCTGGTTAGCCTCCGCGAGTTGCTGCTGAGTGTTGATAAGCTGATCCTCGAGAACCTCGATGGTGTTCTCCCTGGTTCCCACTAGCTCCTCAAGCTCTTGGATCTCATTTGACAATTGTTCCACTTGCAGGTCTTTCTCCACCATCTCAGTGGACAAGTCAACCACAAGTTCCTCTCTGTCCTCCAAAATGATCTTGGTAGCCTCCAATAATGCCATTAGATGAGACATCGCCTCTCCATGCATCACTTGCAGACGATACAGGGCATTCATGCACCGCACTGTTAAGTGAGCTATCTGACCTGGGTAGATAGCCCAGATATCCTTGGCATGCTCCACTCGGTCCTTCCACATTGGGTCGTCCTCCTTCTCCGTGGGGAACAAGCCAATGGGGTGAGTGGACAGCTCCAAGGGGTGGAATCCGCAGAAGGTGGTCAGTCCGTGAAGAGCAATTGCCTCCATAGTATCCTCAGCCCGGTATCCAAAAGACTCAGAGTCCAGCGAACGCCAGCCTGGCTGTAGGGGATGAGGCTCTAGGGTCATCCTCACCCTACAGCGGGGCACTCGGTGCTTCTCGAACTGCTGCACCGCGTACTGGGGAGGCGTCGTGTAACCAGCTCCCTGAAGTACCTCCCACAAGATACGGGGGAAACCCTCTCGTGCAAGTCCGTCAGTGTGGGACTGTGCATTCCCTTCATCCGAGGATCCGTGAGAAGTCATCTGTGTACGGTTAAGCGTAAGTAAAAGAAAAAGAATTATAAAAGAAAGGGGATCACAACTCAGCCTCTCTATAACTACGACAATGGTATTGGGGTACTTAAATTGGTCATCATTGTGTATTAAGGTTCTTACCCAATTATTAAGTAGTTTAATTAAGGATGCATGCATGCTCGTCCTGAACGACCTCACATCAACTTAGAGGGAATAGGGAAGAATTCCCATCCCTTATAGAAGCCGGTAGGGCTTACTCAAATAGCCACCTAGCTACCTCTCTATTATCCTAAGGCTTCACGTCCTTGGTCTATCCTTATCGTCCTGACGATCTATCCAACATTTGTTTCTAACCAGTTTTTACTTTGAAAAAAGATGGTGTTTATAGTTTATTGATTTCTCTGTGGTGGTACAAGCTCCGATACCAGCTGTGGCGGAACTGCCCGAATTATTCCAAC
This sequence comes from Zea mays, assembly GCF_902167145.1. Taxonomy (NCBI): domain Eukaryota; kingdom Viridiplantae; phylum Streptophyta; class Magnoliopsida; order Poales; family Poaceae; genus Zea; species Zea mays. Next base: position 27,217,868 of record NC_050098.1, on the reverse strand, counting down.
TTAAGTGCTTAAGTCCCGCCTTAGAGGCTAGACCACACTTAAATGGGAATAACCCGTCAATCCCTCGGATCTAGTCCGACGAGGCCACTGACAGGATCAAGTACACAGTATCACTCGATGGTGAGTCACAGAGCAAATACAATTAAGCATAAAACCATACATTAAGGAGTAATAAACTTATTACATCATCATCGGAGTTTTAGCAAAAGTAGTCATCATTGTTCAAAATGCAGCGGAATAAAACTAACGATAAATGAACAGAGAGATGGGGAAGCCTGTCCCATCACTCCTCATGCTCCTCCTCAGCCGAGGTAGGATCCCACTCGACTGTCCAACCCGGTGGCAAGATGGACGGCCAAGTCACTCCAGCAACCATGTCCTCCAGAGAACGTGTAAAAATATGCCACAAGCAAGGCTGAGTATACTAATACTCAGCTAGACTTACCCGGTGTGAGGAGTCTACTCCTCTACCTCTAGACATGCAGCTGTTTGGCTGAGGGGTTTGGTTGCCAAAAGCACTAGCTGAGTCTAAAAATCAAGTTTTAGCTTTGTCAAGTTTAAGTGTGAATCTCTTAAGACTAAATGTGTACTATCTACTCATTCATGGTATCAAGCATATTTAGCAATCAACATCTTTTGCCACATCATCACATTTCCACTTGTTACTCGATGCAGTACAATGGATCAAGCAGTCTCATTAGCTGCGAGAAGCAGACGATTCGAATCGAGTTTTTATCCTTGCAAGGTAAACCTAAACACATGACGTGACGAGGCACTCCGTCCCCACACACATCAACCGTCTCCATCGATTCCTCGTCAGCAGATCAGGGCTCACCGCCTTGGCGTACAATGCCTCACTGACCCTGACTGCCTTCGCGCAGTGACCACACTTGTACCCACCATAACCGGAATGGGAGACCACGTCTCAGGTCACGTGAGGGGATATGTCCACTGCCAGGTTCACTCAGGTACTAGGCTTACCGATTTACCATATTTCTCAGCATGTGCTTAGTACGTTCAATCGCTTGACACAGGTATCCGCACATTAATCCTTATTCCAATTTTATCTCGTAGACCACGCATCCCCATGGATCCGTGTCCACAGACCAACATCAGTATGATATGAAAGTGGGTACAATCAATGTCCTGACCTCGCGCGAGTGCTAAAAAAATCACTCGACTTCTGCCGAGATCCTTAGCAAAGCAGCTACTCGACCTAGCATACTAGTATCCATCTCAACAAGGATTTCTGAGTTCATGCAACTAGGGTTTCAATCAACTCCTACACTTAAGTGCACAATACAAGCCTACAAACATTAAGTGAAGTAAAATATCATATAGAACAGGTTATGCATAAAACCGGGGCTTGCTTTCGAAAGGTGGGGCAGGCAGATCCTCTGGGGCAGGCTCTGATGCTGGATCCGGGGCTACCTCCTGAGCAACTCCTTGCTCCGGCACGAGAACGTACTCTCCGTCAGCGAGGTTGCAATCTATCGAATGCAATGAATAAGAATATGTATGCCATGATTATGCAGAATTTAATAAGCATTATGCTAAGTGAAGAAAAACTAAGTTAGCTAGTAACTTAGGGTTTCCTGGTTATACGGGCTCTTAGTGGTTTATGCTTACCAATTTAGGTTTAGGTTTTGTCTAGGGATAAGCATAGTGGATTGAAACTTGGATTTTCCCTAGATGTTTTAATAGGCATTTAAGGGGTTTTGCTGGTTGGGTTAGGGTAACATTAATCTCCACTATTAATTCCCCTTTTTCCTTTTCTATTTATGAATTCTAGTGTGGGTTTGAACTACAACAGTGGTTTAACTTTTTCCAAAAATTCTATAAAAATTACAGTGAGTGAATATTGGTCTCGGAAGTCTGTCCTATAAATTTGAGGTAAAAAATAAACAGAATATTCCCTGGACAAAAATAACAAAAGTTGGGGCAGAGGGGTCACTTTGCACTACAACTCTTACCTAAGTGTGGGTCCTGTACCAAGAGTTATTTTTGCTGTCATCTATGGGTAATAACATGCTTCTGTGCTAAAAATCACAGAGGGTTACATAGTGGTTATTTAGTTATGATTTTCTAAAGTTTAATGCCAAAAAGACACTTATAACTAACTTGCTATTTGAAAAATATCAAACAACAGAACTTGTATTTTTCCTAGGTTCCTCTTAGCACAAGAATAGTTATTCCTAAGGTAGGGGTGTTTTCTCCTTAGGATTATTTTCTTATGATTTTTCAAAGTTTTCTCAGTTTTTCATGAATAATGGTGAGTATAATTTCCTCTCACTGGACTATGGTTCAATGAATTTTTCTTGTGAACTACATAACTTAGGCATGCTAGGAAAAATATGGTTGCCCTCTGGTTTTCATTTTTAATCCCTTTTCTTAATTTCCCAAAGTTTGAGCATAACCAAGCTTTAGTTAATAAATCCTCCTTAACCTTGTATACCGAGGTGTTTATTAATTTTAAACAGGATAACCACTAGGTTAGGGTCTCCACTATTTTTCTCAATCCTGGTTTAACAATATTTCTGTTTTTCCCTTTATTAATGAACTTTGGGCAGATTTCTTATTTAATTCAAAACTCTGTAAAACATTACAGGAACTATGGGGTTTATGATTTTTGCCTGATAGTTTATATTTCAAAAAGTCTAGCAAAATTGGTTTGACAAATTTTAGATGATTATTCTTCAAGTTATGCATTTATTAATTTCCCTACAATATTTAAAGAAAAATAAATTCAAAATGGAAAAGAATTACAGGTTTGCGCTGAAGCCCCTGGGTTTTCTCTCCTTTTTCTCTCACAGAACAGCCCTCGGTCTACTATTTGCATGAGTCACTGACCTTGCACAAAACCCCCTGGACTTAGCCGAAATCTAACCCGCGCTCCCTGGCTGGCTTAAACAGTACACGCGGTAAAGATTACGGCAGCGAGGCTTACCGGCGGCGCTAGAGCTCCGACGGGGTGGTCAGTGGTGTCGGGGAGGTCACGGCGGTCACGTCGGTGTGCGGGTCGGCGTCAGAGGTGGTCGGAGCTGTCCTGGCCACGAGCGCAGGCGGCGGAGGTCGTCGGCGGCTCCTGCTCCGGCCAAACTACATCGATCTAGTTCAATCAGACGGCACGATGAGCTCCACGGGGTGACGTAGAGGCTATGCGTACAGTGAATCAGAAAATGGCGCAGAGACTCAGCCGGTCCACGTGCGCCGGCAGGGTTCCGAACTCCGGCGAGCACGATTGCGCCTTTCCGGTGGTGGGGGTCCCCGGTTCAAGCTTCGACAAGCTTCACGGCCTCCCAGAAAAGCTACCTAGGGGCTTGGATCGAGCGGAGGAGTGCAGGGAATGGTTTGGCCACGGCGGTTACCCTCGGGCGGCTCTGGCGGGTCGCGGAGAGGTCGCCGGAGCTATGGGCGAGGTCCGGGGAGTTGGGCGCGGGACAGGGGATGCAACGGGGAAGATGGCCGGGCACTGGGGCGGGCTTTATAGCCGTGGCGCGGGCGTGGTCACGGGCGGCCGCGGACGCGCGGGGGTTCGCGCACAGGCGTGCTCTGAGCGCGCCCCTGAGTGTCAGCCCGCGTCGAACACGTGTGTGTTTGCTTCTGCCATGGTTCAACGGCCGATTGGAGCACCTTAGCATGAAGATCTTGGCAAAACCACTATGTACGGTCTCTTCCCTGCACCATATCCTACCTTTTTTATGTGAGTCCCAAGCCAAGATACGATCGAGGTGGGATGTATAGGGGTGCGAAGTTGCCTCTGTCCTAGCTCTCCAAACCGGGACAAGAGCTATGCCAAGTCGTGTCAAACGACTTAGGGTGGGGTTCAACTTTTTCCAGGGTATTCTAGAGGTATTTTGGCGCCACATTGTAAATTGGGTCAAATGGTTTTGAAGTTTGAATGAGGGTGAACATGTTTGATCTTTGGCCAAGGGTTAGTTTTGGACTTAGAGAAATTTTGAGTCTTCTTTTGTGTTCAACCCTTTGGTGAATCTTTTGGGGTTTTTCTGAATTCTTTTTGGGGTCACTTTCCTACTATCATTTGTAGGGTATTAAGTGTACTACCTCTTTTATAATTGGCCCAAGTCATGATCATGTGGTTTTCATAACTTTTTGGTCACACTTACTTCTAGTGCTCCACTTGTCCAAATGGGTTTGAATTAGGGTTTGGGCAATTCTCCCCTTATATGTGCATAACAAGCCAAGGTATGACTTCTAAGATGGGGTGCACTTACTTAGGATCTTGAGCTCCCAATTTGGTGTACTTTTCCCAACTTAAGTCACATGTGATGATGGGCTTACTTGTGTAGTCTTGAGTGAAAACCCTAAGTAACACCTGGGGTGTTACAAAAAGTTTCATGCATCGCAAAGAAGAGAATTACAAATAATTTACATATTAGATTCAAAACTTTACACATCGAATATTACAAAGTTACATTGTTCATCTAAAAATGTTTTTACAATAAGTACTAGTTCTTCCTTCAGGACCTTCTCTGCAACTTCATTCAGCAATTTGTTAACGACTTCGTCAACAACAGATTCTGCAATATTTATGATTTCTAGTGCTTCCTTCGTTGCTGGATCGGCTAGTGGATCGAATGGTTCCGGTGGCGGAGATAATTCAGCTACAATGGAAAAAATTAGTCATTCTGAAGCCATAAAAACAAAAGCCGAAGCTAGGTGTGCGAAACAATACCTATGCGTCTCTCGCGCTCTGCAGCTTCTTCAGCTTGTTTTGCTTGTACTCGGGCGTCGTGAATGTCTTTCTCACTTTTCTTCATAATTTCGTGAGCCATTTCTCGGCCACCATTTACCCAGATGTCATTGTAAAATTTTCCGCCCATTAAACTTGCTTCAGTTAAGGGATCCTTTGTATCATCCACAGAGAAGGCAGCTTCGGCTTGGGCCAAGGTCTTGACATGGTCGCACCCCGCCTTCTCCAGGATGGCTGAAATTCCTCTCGCACCGGAGAACGCGCAGACATCCCCGCGATCACTTAAAATTTCTTTGAAAGCTTCGGCTTCTCCAATTATCCATTCAATAACACCTTCAGGGTCGCCACGTATGAAGTTATCTTCGTTGGAATAGACGCCCACGTTAGCGAAGCTAGCCTTTATCTTCTCCACGCAGCCCAATGATTTTTTGAAGCATCTTTCTTTGGATGCGCGAAGTTCTTCAACTATTTTCTCTAAATAGTTTTTCCAATATTCACTAATATCTCGATTAGCCTCTGCGAGACCGCATTTTTCTTTGGCTTCGGCCAACTGTTTCCGAAGGTCTTCGATCTCATTCTTTTGAATTTCAGCTTGAGCCTTGAAACTAGCTTCATCTTCTTTCACTTTGTTTACCAATGAAATCAATATTTTGTCTTTTTCAAGACCTTCATTCCTTAATTCGATTACCTCTGAACGAAGGTTGTTCAGAGCCATTGTATATCCTTCATCTTCAATGTTTTTCTGTGCTCTCAGGGCATTGCTAAGGATTAAGCCCTACAAGAGGAGGACAGAATTAAGTATAAACAAATAAAATATATCGTTTTCAAAATACAAAATTAGCTTTTATACCTTTATGCTATTATATGCCAAACTGTCAGCAAGCTCATCCTTTGATAATATTGAAAGGCCATCTTCCAGCTTCGGGAATCCGATGCTTCTATCTATCTCCCGGCAGACAGATATCTCTTTATTATCCAGGAGACAGTACAAAAAAATCATCTTCCCCACTGCCATTAAACACTAATGCTCCCTTCGGGTATTTCAATTTTTGGGCATAGTGTTGTGCTTCTCATTTTTCTTCTTGAGAAAGTCCCTTTCCCTAAGCATGGCGAATGATGTAATCAATGCTCTCTTTTAAAGCTTCGGGAGCACGAGTTGCAACCTTTTCAGAAGAAATTTGCTCTGTGGCCTTTTCTTCTGTTGCCTTTTCTTCAATTTCGGCAGGCTCTATCTCAGCGGGCTCTGAAGGCCCAGCTTTGGTTTTAGTTTGAATTATTGTAGCTTCGACTTCTGCCTTTTTCGTTTCAGCTTCGGGTTGCGCCTTAGAAGCTTCGGCAATTTTTTTGGTAGGAGTAGGATTCAAGGTTTTTGCTGTTTCTAATACAATATCTAGCACATTTGCCATCCTTCTCCTCTTAGGAGTTGTGGCAGAACTCTTTTGTGTCTTCGGCGCTGTTGCTCCTGTTGAAGGGCTTAAAATCTCCGGCATCTTTGTTACTTCTTCATTTTTTGACCTTTCAGCCTTATCTTTATCAACCTTCGTTTCAACTAGCTCAACCGAAGGTGCCTTCGGCATTATAGCCGGCTCTTCAGTCCTCTGCACGGGAGAAATAGTTCCTCTTGTTTCAGCAGCTGAAGAGGCCTCCCCGCCAAACTCAGGCACCACAACCGGTTCAATGTATCGCGGCTGGTGGGTAAGAACCTTCATCTTTTTGCCCGCAGCCTTCGGCACAGGCTCGGTTGGGGCGGCCAAAGCAGCAGCTTTTCTCTTCTTCCCCTATCTCCGCAGCGGGTAGCGGTAGTCGGGGTAGACGAAGCCAATGGCGTCAAAAACTCTGTTCATTCTCTTTTTTCCCCGACCTCCGAAGGCTACAGATAGCGCATTATCTTATGCCTTGGAATAAGCTCCAAGCAGTTCATCACTTGTAGCTTCGATGCATTTCAGCCAGTCATCGTTTGGTTCATTGAACTTATCCCCAAACCTGAATGTATACTTAAGCCAGACCAAATCACCTTCGCTACACTTAGTGATGGTCTCCTTCGGCATTTCCTAGCTTTCTACAAGCGGCCATACTCTGAATGCTATATGCTCTTGAATTAAATCTCTTGTACCAATGAAGGAGCAGACTGTACTGAAGGCCTTTTGACACGCTTCAGCGGCATCATCAATTTCGACCTTCGGCTTTCGGAGGCCGAAGCGGGACCAGATGGGGCGCATAATGATTTCCTTAATATCTTCCCTTGCTTTCAAATCATTTTTCACATAAAACCATTCTTCTATCCAAGCTCCGGGCCATCTCTTCCGAAATGTTGGTACTGGGTGGCTTGCGTTGGAACGGGCGATAAATCCATAACAACCGAAGTTGTTGTGGTACTGTTCTTTACCCATGGCCTTCGTCTCATATAGCAATTCATGCATATTGCAGAAGCACTTTGCGCTTGGTTCTAACCCCTGGCTCCTTACTGCCCAGACAAAAATCCCCATCCTTATTATGGCTTCGGGGGTGATCTGATGAAGAAAGATTTGGAACATCTTCAGCACTTCAACTACAAACTTACTTAAAGGGAACCGAAGTCCAGCCTTGAAGAAGCTTCCGTAGATCACAACTTCATTTCTTCAGGGGCAGGGACGTTGTTGTCTCCGCTAGCTCTCACAATAGACATATCTCGGAAATACCTTCCTCTCATGTTCTCAAGATGACTTTGTTTGATGGTTGATTTTCCGAAGATTGAGTGACTTGGCCTCTAGGGTCGATCCTCAGAATCTTTGTTCCCACTTTCTACATCATAGCTATCGTTGTCACCAGTATCCTCAGACAGGCCCTCAAGTATCTCCTTAGTAATCTTCTATGAATTTGTTTTTGCCATTGACTCAATAAACCCAGCAATATAAGGATTCACAGCCTTCTTCTCCTCAAAAAGCTTCTCCTCTTCAGTCAGCTTCGTCTCAGCAGCAACCTTCTTGTCTTGAGATATTTCTTCTTCAGAAATGACGAAAATGCGTCTTTTTAACCGAAGCTCAGAGAGCTTGAAAAACTAGCAAGCGTTAGTGAGCAAGAGCTATGAAATTGAGAAAATAAAGCAAATGGCACAAGAAGCGTATCAAATGTAGCTAGTGTGAGTTCTTATTTATACGCTCAGCACGCTCCAAATTGGGGGACCCCGTCCGTCATTCACTGTTGCTATTCTAGCAAAGGGAAGGTGTTTTTTCAGACCTTCGGCTTAAGGCCTTCGTCCATGTCGCAGTCTGAATTCGTTATCATAAACAAATTAATACTGCGAGGGGCTACTGTTGGGGGCCTTCGTCCTTCGAAGGTCCTCAAAAACATGATTTAACAATGTCTTCCAAGTGTGACATATAAATAGGTACCTTCAAACTCGGGTTAAAAGCATATACAATGTAAAAAGCATGATCGTGACGAAGGCTGGAGTTGCTCTGAAGCTACGCGCAAGGGAGCTTCGGCTAAATAAGCGAAAAAAGGAACCGACTTAATGGGGAAAAGGCTATCTAGTCCTCATAGAGTTGTCCATAAGTCAATAGTAAATATAAAGGGCATGAATGTAATTTCTCACAGGCTGCGTCCTGTGCCTATAAATAGATGAACAGTACCCCCATACTGTTCACGCTGATTTGTACTCGCTCGTGCATCACGCTTGTACTATTTTCTTCTGTCAAGTCGAAGGTACAAATGTGATTGTGCCTTATTCCTGTTTATTTATGATAATATAATATAAGATGAGTCAATAATGTTTCATAATCATTCATGTTGTTTCTTATGTTTCACATACTTCTCCTTGCATTAATATATACTGCGATGATGAAGGTATGTCCTTCATGACCTTCGTCTGAAGATCATTATATCCTAAGGGAAATAATGCTTCGAAGGACGAAGGGTCTTAACCTTTAACATCTTGTGTTGCCTTGTTCTTAATTCATAGCATTTGAGAACAAGTTTGCAACAACAACTAAATACAAAGATCTATGTACATAAATATATATAACCGAAAAATCATATTTTAAGTGTTTAACACTACAAACCCAAAACTTTATAATATTTGTCGGGTAACGTAATTAGGGGTAACCCCAACACTCCTAAACACGGCTGGTAACCACCATTAGTACAAGTTGCAGAGACTGATGGGCGCGTTTCACGTCAAGGCTTCGTCTACCCAAGAGGCGCAATCTCGCCTCGCCCGAGCCCGGCCTCGGGCGGGAACTGTAGCCCCGGACAAAGTTACGTCTCGCCCGAGGGCCTCCTCAGGCAGTGGGCGCACCCTTGGCACGCCCGAGGCCCAACTCGAGTAGGCTTCGTCGAGAAGCAACCTTGGCCAAATCGCCTCTCCAACCGACCGTATCGCAGACGCATTCAATGCGAGAATCGCCTAACACCTTACCCTAACACACGTGCCTCAGTCGACAAGGTCGAAGTGACCGCAGTCACTTTGCCCTGCCACTGACAGACCTGACAGGAAAACAGCGTCGCTCGCTCCGCTCCGACTGCTGTGCCACCCACCAGGATGAGGCTGACAACAGCCAAGTTCAGCCTCAGGCGCAACCGGAAGCTCCGCCTCGCCCGATCCCAGGGCTCGGCCTCAACCTCGGCCTCGGAAGGTGGTCTCCGCCTCGCCCGACCTCAGGGCTTGGCCTCGGGAGAAGTCTCCGCCTCGCCCGACCTTGGGCTCGGACCGACCGCGCCATGGGGGATACATCATTACCCTACCCCTAGCTAGCTCAGGCTACGGGGAACAAGACCGGCGTCCCATCTGGCTCGCCCCGGTAATGAGTAATGATGGCTCCCCACGTGCGTCCATGACGACGGTGGTTCTCAGCCCCCTACGGAAGCAAGGAAACGTCAGCAAGCTCCCAGCAGCACCAACAGCTGTACTTCTACAGGGCTCAAGCACTTCTCCGACAGCCACGTTGGCATGTACACAGGGCTCCGGCACCTCTCTGCCAGACACGTTGGCGCCTAGCTACACCCCCCATTGTACACCTGGACCCTCTCCTTGCATCTATAAAAGGAAGGTCCAGGGCCTCCATGCGGGAGGGTCGCGCGGGAGAACGAGCTGACGAATAGGCTCACTCTCTCTCTCGCGAACGCTTGTAACCCCTACTACGAGCGCATCCCCCTGGCACAGAATAACACGAGCCGCGTTTCCCCCCCTTGTGTTCCATCTCGCGCCAACCCATCTGGGCTGGGACACACAACGACAAATTTACTCGTCGGTCCAGGGACCCCCCGGGGTCGAAACGCCGACAGTTGGCGCGCCAGGTAGGGGCCTGCTGCCTGTTAACAAGCAGCTTCCCGTTGAGTTCCAGATGGGGAGCCTTCAGCAACCTCTTCAGCCCGGGACGGTGCTCCGCTTCGGGAGTCTCGAGTTCTTGTCCCTCGACGGCAGCTACGACATGGTACTCCTTCCCCCGCAGCGCGACAGCAACCACGACGGTCGTTAGCTCGCCCGGCGGCGACGAACTCGACGACGTCTTCCTCCCGTGGTGGAAGAGCAGCATCCGGGTTTGTCCCGCCACCCTCCTCGCCGCAGGAGGAGGAGACGGGGCAACCATGGCCAGGCAGGAGGCGGCACCTCGTCGGCTGTCGAGCGAGTCAGCGACGCCGGCACCCCAGCGGGGGACATGTCGGGCGTTGTCCTCGCGCCTGAGACAACGACAGATGTCGTTTCCCCGCAATGTGCCAACCCCAAGCGGATAGATGACGCCAGCACACTCGCGAAGGGCTTGCTGGGCGTTAGCCTTGTACCTGAGATAACGGTGCAGTCCGTCCCTGACGCGACTTCGTCACCATCCATCGATCAAGAGGTACCGTCTGTTTTCCACCCTGTGCCTTTTAGATTCAGCTTCGATCCACTAAGCGACCCCTCTTCGGTGTGCGCTTTCGTAAAGGCATATCCTAACCTTCCGGGGTACCATATGTGGTCATCCTGGGACCGACTGACGGTCGTCTCAACCTACGGACCCCCGGGTTCCGAGGAAGAGGATGAGCTCGACTCTGGTTGGGATTTCTCCGGGCTCCGCGCTCCTAGTGCCATGCGAGACTTCATGACCGCATGTGACTACTGCCTCTCCGATTGCTCCGATGATGGCCACAACCTTGACGACGAGGGTTGTGGCCCAAGTCGCGAATGTTTCCACGTCGATCTAGGGGGTCACGACGAAGGCAACCACCTCGGTATGCCGGAGGATGACGATCCCCCTGGGCCTGCGCCTCACGTTGACATCCTGCAGGAGCTAGTTGTGGTCCCAGTCCCTGCGGGGGGTCAGGACACACAGCTCGAGCAAATCCACGAGATGCAGGCCAAGCTCGACGAGGGAGCAGGCCAACTTGTGCAGCTTCGGCAAAACATCAAGCAGGAGTGGGCAGGCCGAGTCAAGCAGCCTCTGCACCGTTTCGACGAAGAAAAGCGCAGAGCCATAGGCGAGGAAATCCACAAGCTGATGGCTGCAGGGTTCATCAAAAAGGTATTCCATCCCGAATGGTTAGCCAACCTTGTGCTTGTGAAAAAGAAAGGTGGGAAGTGGAGGATGTGCGTAGACTACACTGGCCTAAACAAAGCATGTCCGAAGGTTCCCTACCCTCTGCCTCGCATCGATCAAATTGTGGATTCCACTACTGGGTGCAAAACCCTGTCATTCCTTGACGCCTATTCAGGTTATCACCAAATCAAGATGAAAGAGTCCGACCAGCTTGCGACTTCTTTCATCACACCTTTTGGCATGTACTGTTATACTACTATGCCATTTGGCTTGAGGAATGTAGGTGCAACATACCAAAGGTGCATGAACCACGTGTTTGGAGAGCACATCGGCCAAACGGTCGAGGCGTACGTCGAAGACATCATAGTCAAGACAAGGAAAGCCTCTGACCTCCTCTCCGACCTTGAAACGACATTCAAGTGTCTGAGAGCGAAAGGCGTGAAACTCAATCCCGAGAAGTGTGTCTTCGGAGTCCCCCGAGGCATGCTCCTGGGGTTCATCATCTCCGAGCGGGGCATCGAGGCCAACCCGGAGAAAATCGCGGCCATCACCAACATGGGGCCTATCAAAGATTTGAAAGGAGTACAGAGGGTCATGGGATGCCTTGCGGCTCTCAGCCGCTTCATCTCGCGCCTCGTCGAGAAAGGATTACCCATGTACTGCCTTTTAAGGAAGGCCGAGCGCTTCACTTGGACCCCCGAGGCCGAGGAAGCCCTCGGAAACTTAAAGGCGCTCCTTACAAACGTGCCCATCTTTGTGCCCCCCGCTGCGGGAGAAGCCCTCTTGATCTACGTAGCCGCAACCACTCAGGTGGTCAGCGACGCGATCGTAGTCGAGAGACGAGAAGAAGGGCATACACTGCTCGTCCAAAGGCCGGTCTACTTCATCAGTGAAGTGCTATCCGAGACCAAGATCCGCTACCCGCAAATTCAGAAGCTACTGTACGCAGTAATTCTGACGCGGCGAAAATTGCGACACTACTTCGAGTCTCATCCGGTGACTGTGGTGTCATCCTTCCCCCTGGGGGAGATCATCCAGTGCCGAGAGGCCTCGGGCAGGATAGCAAAGTGGGCAGTGGAACTCGTGGGCAAGACAATCTCGTTCGCTCCTCGGAAGGCCATAAAGTCCCAAGTCTTGGCGGACTTCGGGGCTGAATGGGTCGACACCCAGCTACCAATAGCTCCAATCCAACCGGAACTCTGGACCATGTACTTCGATGGTCGCTGATGAAAACAGGAGCCGGTGCAGGCCTGCTCTTCATATCACCCGTCGGGAAACATCTCCGCTATGTGCTGCGCCTCCATTTCTCGGAGTCAAACAACGTGGCCAAATACGAGGCTCTGGTTAATGGGTTGCACATCGCCATCGAGCTAGGGGTTCGGCGCCTCGACGCTCGTGGCGACTCGCAGCTTGTCATCGACCAGGTCATGAAGAACTCCCACTGCCGCGAACGGAAGATGGAGGCCTACTGCGACAAAGTTCGATGCCTAGAAGACAAGTTCTACGGGCTGGAGCTCAACCACATCGCTCGATGGTACAACGAGATTGCGGACGAGCTGGCAAAAATAGCCTCGGGGCGGACAACGGTTCCCCCCGACGTCTTCTCCCGAGACATACATCAACCCTCCGCAAGATCGACGACACGCCCGAGCCCGAGGAGACCTCGGCCCAGTCTGAGGTACCCTCGGCCGTCGAAGGTGAGGCCCTGCGTGTCGAGGGAGAGCGGAGTGGGGTTGCGCCAAATCGATACTGGCAGACCCCGTACCTGCAATATCTCCACCGAGGAGAGCTACCCCTCGACAAGGCCGAGGTTCGGCGACTGGCGCGGCGCGCCAAGTCGTTCGTCTTACCGGGGGATGAAAAGGAGCTCTACCACCGTAGCCCCTCGGGCATTCTCCAACGATGCATATCCGTCGTCGAAGGACAGGAGCTATTGCAAGAAATACACTCGGGGGCTTGCGGTCACCATGCAGCACCTCGAGCCCTCATGGGAAATGCTTTCCGACAAGGCTTCTACTGGCCGACCGCAGTGGCCGACACCACTTGGATTGTACGCTCTTGCCAAGGGTGTCAATTCTACGCAAGACAGACGCACCTGGCCGCTCAGGCCCTGCAGACAATACCCATCACCTGGCCATTTGATGTGTGGGGTCTGGACCTCGTCGGTCCCTTGCAAAAGGCACCCGGGGGCTTCATGCACCTGCTGGTCGCCATCGACAAATTCTCCAAGTGGATCGAGGTCCGACCCCTAACCAGCATCAGGTCCGAGCAGGCAGTGGCGTTCTTCACCAACATCATCCATCGATTTGGGGTCCTGAACTCCACCATCACCGACAATGGCACACAGTTCACTGGGAAGAAGTTCCTGGACTTCTGCGAGGACCACCACATCCATGTGGACTAGGCCGCCGTAGCTCACCCCATGACGAATGGGCAGGTGGAGCGTGCGAACGGTATGATTCTACAGGGACTTAAACCGAGGATCTACAACGACCTCAGCAAGTTCGGCAAGCGGTGGATGAAAGAGCTACCCTCGGTGGTCTGGAGTTTGAGGACGACGCCAAGCCGAGCTACGGGTTTCTCGCCGTTCTTTCTAGTCTATGGGGCCGAGGCTATCTTACCCACAAACTTAGAATACGGTTCCCCGAGGACAAAGGCGTACGACGACCGAAGCCACCAGACCAGCCGAGAAGACTCACTGGACCAGCTGGAAGAGGCTCGGGTCGTGGCCTTACTACACTCGGCGCGGTATCACCAGTCTCTACGATGCTACCACGCCCGAGGGGTTCGGCCCCGAGGCTTCTAGGTGGGAGACTTGGTACTTCGGCTGCGACAAGACGCCCGAGGGCGCCACAAGCTTACTCCTCCCTTGGAAGGGCCGTTCATCATCGCCAAGATTTTGAAGCCCGGAACATACAAGCTGGCCAACGATCGAGGCGAGGTCTATAGCAACGCTTGGAACATCCAACAGCTACGTTGCTTCTACCCTTAAGATGTTTCAGGTCGTTCATATGCCTCGTTCTCTTTACATACATAAATAAAGTCTAACCATCAAGGAAGGATCAGCCTTGCCTCGGCAAAGCCCGACCCTCCCTCGGGGGCTAGAAGGGGGGAACCCCCTCTGCGTCTTCCTCGGAAAATTTTTTCTACTAAGAAAGATTTTCTACCAAAACGACTTTCGTGCCTTCTCGACTATATCGATATCAGAATCCTGCAAACGGGTGAGAGTGCGCGTAAGAGGCAAGGTCGACCGAGCCGAGGGACTCCTACGCCTCCGGGATACGGATACCTCACTCATCACCTTCCGCGAAAAGTAACTCTCGCTCGGGTAAGCGATTCTGCTACCGACGAACAAGTCCTGATACTCGAAATGGGAGGAAAGGAAACGCAGCTTTATAACAAAACGATAAAAGTGTTTAGGCCTCAGCGGCCACGAGAAACACACACACGCTGCAGACAAACTGTTCCGGCAGGATCAGACATTGGCAGGGCCACCCTCAGCGTAGTCTCCACCCTCGGCAAGATCTGGCCCGGCCCCAGACGGCGACGCAGGCGGAAGGATCTCCACCTCAAAGGAGGACGCCAACACCGCGCTTGGGCCCGCCGCGGCCGTGTCAAGCCTCTGAACCTTGGCCAATGCCGCCTCGTCTTCGTCGGGCAGGCAGTACCCCTCACTGACCCGCTCCAGATCCACATCGAAGTGGGAAGCAAGCACGACGAAGGCCCACCTAACGCAGTGGTACAGTGCCCCGCGGAGTCTGCTGCACACATGGCCACCCAAGGCCCGCAGGTGACTCTGGGGGGAGCTACCCGAGGGGACGTCGTCAAGGTCAAAGGCCCGGCAAAAGTCCGAGATGGCCTCAGACATAGCCACACGGTCAGCCTCCTTCTGCTCGACCGCCTGGGCGAGCGCCTTGACGGACTCTACAGGGAGCCGAACAAAATTCTTCAGACACGGGCTGAAGAATGAGGTTGAATCGAGGTCACCAAGCGGTCGAAACATACCTTCGGTCCGGGCGCGCTCCTGCGAGGCCACGGCCTGGGCGGACTGGGCAGACCCCACGGCTACGGCCAGGCCCTTAGCAAGGGTCCCGGCCCGAGCGGACGCCTCGGCTAGCCGCTCCGTAGCCTCAGCCAGCTGACCCCTAAGGGCCTCAGCCCGGCCCACGGCCTCGGCAGCTTGGCTCCATGATTGGTCCCGCTCACCGATGACCTGGCCAAGCTCCAGCTACCGCTGCTGCATCTCCGTCCGTGCCAACGCCGCCTCTGCCCGCACCGCCGCTACCTCCAACTTCAGCTCATCACGGAGCAGCCGAAGGCCCGCCACCTCGGTGCTCCGTTTGGGCGAGGCGTTCATTAGCCTCGGCAAGCGTGGCCCTCTGAGACCGCAGCGAATCCCAGACGCCGCTCTCACGGCGGATGAACAGCGACTTGGCGGTGCTCTGATCCGCCAGTTCATGAGGAAGGAAAGCAGGGTATTACAAAGAATGCCCTGGTCACGCAAGGTGTATGCCTAAAATCCTTACCTGGAGGACCCGGGGAACGTCCCTGGAAAGGATCTCCATAGTCGACCGAAGCGACCCCATCGCCGCCTCGGCATGCTCACGGAGCTCATCCCGAGACTGCTCCTCCCGCTTATCATTGAGGAGGAAGAGGGGTTCCGAGGCGCCGCGGCTCCAGAACCGGAACGCCAGCCCACACCACTCATTGGTGTTGCGCCGCTTGGGGATAAGGACGCTGCTCCCCAAGATGGGCCGCGGTTCGGCGTGGCCCTCCCCCAAGGCGTCGGGCCCCCCTGCAGTCAACGCTTCGGGTACCATCGCTGCCGACGTGCTGGGCCTCCTCTCGGCCAAGGAGGCGGGCCCTCGATCACCGACTTCGGCAACAGCGGCCGCCCTCTCCTTGTGGCCGAGACTGCGGAGGTCGGGGGCGACCTCGAGTAGCGGCGCCTCAGCCATCCCAACGTCAGGAGCGACGGGCGGCTCCGCGGGTGAATCAGCAACAGCCCCGGCAGGAGTCGATGCCGGCGCCGTCAACAGGTCAGGCGGGCTTAGGGCCACGATCGCGTTGGCAATCACCTCCGGCACGATGGCCGCCCCGACAGAGGGGTCGGCCCGGGGGACTTGCCCCATGGCAACTCATGCCGCCTGGGCCCCCCGCTCGAGGGCGCTTTGCGCGGAGGCTAGCCAACCGGCCTGGTGCACCGTGGCACCAGCCGCAGAGGCCAGCCCCATCTTAAGGGCCTTCCTGGGGGCCAGACCAGTCGAGCTCTGTCTCCGCTTGCTGAAAGAAGGAGAGAAGACAAGATCAAGACACATGGAGGAAAAAACCAAAGCAGAGGTATCCTCGGATACTTACCCACTCCGGACCAGGGCCAATCGTGCCTGTGGGGAGGCCCCTCGAGCCCCGTCCCTCGCAGGCGCTGCCGAGGGTAGCCCCGCTGCTGACTCCGTCGCCGCCTCCACCTCGGGCGCCCGAGGCGCCAAAGGAGCGGCCCGCTCAGGCGTCGTCACGGTGGCCGAAGGACCAACTTCCTGTGCAGCCGGCACGGGCGACTGCTCTTGGGGGACAGGCGGATCGGCCTGACTCCCCGGAGTCTCCTTAACTACCTCGGCCAAGGGGTCAAGTACCCCCTCGGCCTGTCCCCGCTCCTCGGACCAGGACCTTGATGTCCCAGCCCCAGATACTGATGGCGCCAGCCCACTTGGAGGCTGGCTCGGTGACCCCTGGCCCAGCCTCAGATCCAGGCTGAGGCCAATACGGGCCGCCATGTCGTCGTCCTCATCATCATTGTCATCATCATCGTTGTCAGGCGTCTCCGGCGATGGCTCCCTCGGGAGCCCGTCCCTCTCCTGCCTCCGACGACGCCTCTCCAAGGCATCCCGAGCCCGCATCCACTCGCGGGCCCGGGCCTTTTCCGTGTCCTTCTTCTCCTTTTTCTTCTCCGCGGCGACCCTCCGCGCGTCTCGGTCCACCGCGTCCTCCGGGACCGGTGGCAGGGAGGGCTTGTAAAACCCCAACCCCTGGAGACGAATGGAAATCCCGACGGTAGGAATCAAAGGCAACTTGGCGCAGAATAGGAGAAGGGGCAGACACTCACCAGGGACACATAACCACGCTCGGGACGCATCACGGGCTGGGTAAGGGCGCCGGCATCCAGCCTCCCTACCGTGCCCGCTACCCGCCTATGGAGGTCGTCGGTGGAGAGGGAAGCCGAGGACATCTGCGAACCCTCCAAATCAATCCTCGGCTTCATCTCCGAAAGCGGCAACCGCCGCTCCGCCAAAGGAAGCACCCTCCGGCGATGGATGGCGGCAACCACCCCCGCAGCGGGGCCATCCACTCCGGCTGCGGGTCACCGGAGAGGGGATGGAGCAAACCATCGGCGACAAGGGCCTCCAGATCGTCCACTGTGACGGTGGAGAAAGGCCACGGATCGCGCGGCGGAACGACGGTCACCTTGTCAGCCATCGCTGAACGAAGGGGGTGGAGGCGGAAGGGACAAGGTGCGCGGTTTTCTTTTCTCTGGCTATTCTCTTAGGTTGCGGAAACCAAAGCAGAAGGCAAGCACAAACGGCAGAGTAAAGAACCACCGCTGGCCCCTCTTCTGGGTATATGAAGGCCCGGGCGAGATCCCATCAAAACTTCGCCCGAACCCGCCACGAAATTCAAACTCGAAGGCGAAACGCCCATTCCTCGAACGACTCGTGCACGTGCAACGGCCGCCCCGCGAATCGCTCGTCCCGTCGCATTAACTCCTCGGTAGGGTGAAAGGGAATTAGGCTTACACCTATTTCCTAAATGATTTTGGTGGTTGAATTGCCCAACACAAATAATTGGACTAACTAGTTTGCTCTAGTCTATAAGTTATACAGGTGCCAAAGGTTCACAAAAAGCCAATAAAAAGACCAAGAAAAAGGGTTCAACAAAAAGAGCAAGGGATAACCGAAGTGTGCCCTGGTCTGGCGCATCGAACAGTGTCCGGTGCACCAGAGGACTTCAAGATGAACTCAACACCTTCAGGATTCTCAGAGGCGCTCCGCTATAATTCACCGGACTGTCCGGTGCACCACCGGACAGTGTCCGGTGCTCCAAGGAAGAGCGACTCTGAATTCGCCAGCTTCGGGAATCCGCTCCGCTATAATTCACCGGACTGTCCGGTGTGACAGCGGAGCAACGGCTACTTCAAGCGCAACGGTCGTCTGCAACGCATTAAATGCGTGCCAGCGCGCGCAGAGGGGCAGAGCACGCGCGGGTGGCACATCGGACAACCTACAGGGCGTGTCCGGTGCACCACCGGACAACCAGGCGGGCCCACCAGTCAGAGCTCCAACGGTCGAACCCTAACAGCCGGGTGACGTGGCTGGCGCACCGGACACTGTCCGGTGGCGCACCGGACTGTCCGGTGCGCCCGTCGACAGCAGCCTTCACCAAACGGCTAGTTTGGTGGTTGGGGTTATAAATACCCCCAACCACCCCCACATTCAAGCAAATCCAAGTTTTCCACCTTCCAACTACTTACAAGAGCTAAGCATTCAATACAAGACACGCCCAAGTGATCAAATCCTCTCCCAATTCCACACAAGGCTTTAGTGATTAGTGAGAGAGATTTGTTGTGTTCTTTTGAGCTCTTGCGCTTGGATTGCTTCTTACTTTCTCATTCTTTCTTGAGATCAAACTCACTTGTAATTGAGGCAAGAGACACCAATCGTGTGGTGGTCCTTGCGGGAACTTCGTGTTCCAATTGATTGAGAAGAGAAGCTCACTCGGTCCGAGGGACCGTTTGAGAGAGGGAAAGGGTTGAAAGAGACCCGGTCTTTGTGACCACCTCAACGGGGAGTAGGTTTGCAAGAACCGAACCTCGGTAAAACAAATCCTTGTGTCTCACTCTTTTATTCGCTTGCAATTTGTTTTCACGCTCTCTCTCGGACTCGTTTATATTTCTAACGCTAACCCAGCTTATAGTTGTGATTAAGTTTGTAAATTTCAGATTCGCCCTATTCACCCCCCTCTAGGCGACTTTCAATTGGTATCAGAGCCCGGTGCTTCATTAGAGCCTAACCGCTCGAAGTGATGTCGGGAGATCACACCAAGAGGGAGATGGAGACCGGCGACAAGCCCACTACAAGCCACGGGAAGGCTTCATCGGAAGAGTCCCGCAACAAGGGGAAGGGGAAGGAGAAGAAATCCTCTTCCCACAAGTCGCATCGGAGTGGCGACAAGAAAAAGAAAATGAGGAAGGTGGTCTACTATGAGACCGATACTTCATCACCTTCCACCTCTGGCTCCGACGCGCCGTCCATTACTTCTAAGCGCCATTAGCGCAAGAAGTTTAGTAAGATCCCCCTACGCTATCCTCGCATTACTAAACATACGCCTTTACTTTCCGTCCCATTAGGCAAACCACCAACATTTGATGGTGAAGATTATGCTAGGTGGAGTGATTTAATGCGATATCACCTAACCTCATTCCACAAAAGTATATGGGATGTTATTGAGTTTGGTGTACAGGTACCATCCGTAGGGGATGAATATTATGATGAGGACGAAGTGGCCCAAATCCAACACTTCAACTCCCAAGCCACAACTATACTCCTTGCCTCCCTAAGTCGAGAGGAGTATAACAAGCTACAAGGGTTGAAAAGTGCTAAGGAGATTTGGGACACGCTAAAGACCGCGCACGAAGGAGACGAGGTGACCAAGATCACCAAGCGGGAGACGATCGAGGGGGAGCTCGGTCGCTTCCGACTTCGCCAAGGAGAGGAGCCACAAGACATGTACAACCGGCTCAAAACCTTGGTGAACCAAGTGCGCAACCTCGGGAGCAAAAAATGGGATGACCACGAAATGGTTAAGGTTATTCTAAGATCACTTGTTTTCCTTAACCCTACTCAAGTTCAATTAATTCGTGGCAATCCTAGATATACACTAATGACTCCTGAGGAAGTAATCGGGAATTTTGTGAGCTTTGAATTGATGATCAAAGGCTCAAAGAAGATCAACGAGCTTGATGGCCCCTCCACGTCCGAAGCACAACCGATCGCATTCAAGGCGACGGAAGAAAAGAAGGAGGATCCTACTCCAAGTCGAACACCCATCGACGCCTCCAAGCTCGACAACAAGGAGATGGCGCTCATCATCAAGAGCTTCCGTCAAATCCTCAAGCAAAGGAGGGGGAAGGATTATAAGCCCCGCTCCAAGAAGGTTTGCTACAAGTGTGGTAAGCCCGGTCACTTTATCGCCAAATGTCCTATTTCTAGTGACAGGGGCGACGACAAAAAGGGGAGAAGAAAGGAAAAGAAGAGGTACCACAAGAAGAAGGGCGGCGATGCCCATGTGTGCCGCGAGTGGGACTCCGACGAGAGCTCCACCGACTCCTCCTCCGACGAGGACGCCGCCAACATCGCCGTCACCAAGGGCCTCCTCTTCCCCAACGTCGGCCACAAATTCCTCATGGCAAAGGATGGCAAAAAGAAGGTAAAATCAAGATCCTCCACTAAATATGAAACCTCTAGTGATGAGGATGATGCTAGCAATGAGGAGGATAACTTGCGCATTCTTTTTGCCAACCTAAACATGCAACAAAAAGAAAAATTAAATGAATTGATTAGTGCTATTGATGAGAAGGATGATCTCTTGGACTCTCAAGAGGACTTCGTAATTAAGGAAAATAAGAAGCATGTTAAGGTTAAGAATGCTTATGCTCTAGAAGTAGAAAAATGTGAAAAATTAACTAATGAGCTAAGCACATGCCATGATACTATTGCCAACCTTAGAAATGAAAATGCTAAATTAATTGCTAAGGTTGATTCTAATGTTTGTGATGTTTCAATTCCTAATCTTAGAGATGATAATGTCGATTTACTTGCTAAGATTGATGAATTGAATGATACTCTTGCTAGCCTTAGGATTGAAAATGAAAAATTGCTTGCTAAGGCTAAAGAATTAGATGTTTGCAATGATTCCATTTCTAACCTTAGAAGTAAAAATGATATATTACATGCTAAGGTTGTAGAATTAAAATCTTGCAAACCCTCTACAT
This sequence comes from Zea mays, assembly GCF_902167145.1. Classification (NCBI taxonomy): domain Eukaryota; kingdom Viridiplantae; phylum Streptophyta; class Magnoliopsida; order Poales; family Poaceae; genus Zea; species Zea mays. Next base: position 27,196,618 of record NC_050098.1, on the reverse strand, counting down.
CTACCATTGAGCATGTTTCTATTTGCACTAGATGTAGAGATGTTGATATTGATGCTATTCATGTTCATATGGTCTTAATTAAGCAACAAAATGATCATATAGCAAAATTAGATGCTAAAATTGCCGAGCATGAACTTGAGAATGAAAAATTTAAATTTGCTCGTAGTATGCTTTATAGTGGGAGACGCCCTGGCATAAAGGATGGCATTGGCTTCCAAAAGGGGGACAATGTAAAACTTAATGCCCCTCCTAAAAGATTATCTAATTTTGTAAAGGGCAAGGCTCTCATGCCTCAGGATAACGAGGGTTACATTTTATACCCTGTCGGTTATCCCGAGAGCAAGATTAGGAGAATTCACTCTAGGAAGTCTCACTCTGGCCTAAATCATGCTTTTATGTATAAGGGTGAGACATCTAGTTCTAGGAAATCAACCCATGCAAAATTGCCTAAGAAGAAAACTCCAAGTGCATCAAATGAACCTAGCATCTCATTTAAGACTTTTGATGCATCGTATGTTTTAACTAACAAATCCGGCAAGGTAGTTGCCAAGTATGTTGGGGGCAAACACAAGGGATCAAAGACTTGTGTTTGGGTACCCAAAGTTCTTGTGTCTAATGCCAAAGGACCCAAAACCATTTGGGTACCTAAAGTCAAGAACTAAAATTGTTTTGTAGGTTTATGCATCCGGGGGCTCAAGTTGGATCATCGACAGCGGGTGCACAAACCACATGACAGGGGAGAAGAAGATGTTCTCCTCCTATGAGAAGAACCAAGATCCCCAATGAGCTATCACATTCGGGGATGGAAACCAAGGTTTGGTCAAAGGATTGGGTAAAATTGCTATATCACCTGACCACTCAATCTCCAATGTTTTTCTTGTAGATTCTTTAGATTACAATTTGCTTTCTGTATCTCAATTATGTCAAATGGGCTACAACTGTCTTTTTACTGATGTAGGTGTCACTGTCTTTAGAAGAAGTGATGATTCAATAACATTTAAGGGAGTATTAGAGGGTCAGCTGTAACACCCCTGGTGTTACTATAACTAAAACTTGAGCATGGCATCATGAGCATTGGCATTGCATATGTTTGACACACCTAGAGTGCATTCACTAGGCAAAAATTTCAAACAAGTTGTATTGTTTTAAGTGTTTTGCAACTAGAACCCTAGTTAATGGACTTAACCCTAAATAGTAGTTAAAGGGGTAAAACTTAACCCAAGTTAAGAAAACCTAAGTACTTTAGGGTAAAAGTCATAAAATGACCCTAAGAATAAGCTTGAATCACTTTTATACCCCTGAGATACCAGAAATCCTAATTGGAACCCTGGAAAACCCTAAACCAAACCCTAGGGGCTTATATGCAAAATTAGTCCACTTTTGGACTAAAGTGCAAAAACCAAGTTAAATAGGTATCTTTAGTCATTTGGTTCATGAATATGTGAATTTGCAAGCTAAACCCTAAGTTTTGGGCTTATTTGCAAAAATCACCTCTTAAGCACTACAGAGCCTAAGTCTGAAATTCAGTTTTGTTGGTTCAACTTTGGAGCCCTGTATCTTTTAAAATATAGGGATTTTGCCCAAATTGACCACAACAAGTTTGAAGACCAAACATAGGAGAACAACTTTGTTTAAGGATTCAAGCCATGTTCTTATGAGAAATGTGGAGAAAATCTCAACCCAAGTTGGACTGTCAGACTGCTAAAGGACTGAAATCAGGCTAACAGTGAGCTAACAGCAACTTCAAGCCCAATTTCGAGTATGATCTAATGGCTTTTAGTGGCAACACCATATTGCAACATGGTATATGGTACATTGCTCTACAATTTTTCTGCAGAGATTGACACGGGTTGTCATTAGAAATTGAGAGAGGATTGGGCTCCAAAATTGACTGTCAGGCGTCTGAACCGAACTTCACCATGGTACAGTAACCCAATTGGGGATCAGACCGCCGCGACAGAAAAATCCCGCCGACGGCGACCTCCCTGCGCGAACAGTCACGACGCCGCCGTGATTCGTGTTCACTGGCGGTTGGATAACTACGGCGGGGAGGGGATAGGATCGCGTCGTGGATATTTTCGGGTCGCCGTGGCCTCGCGGTATTCCGACCACGTGCATCGACAACGTGGCCGTGCGGCCGTCGCCGGAGTTTGCGTCCTCCGCCGCGATTGTGCCACGCTTCCGGTCAGTGACCACGTCGCCGTAAACCATAATCATTCCCCAGTGACTGTTGAGGCTTCTCATCCCGTGAACTGCCACGAATCACCATGCCGGTGACTCACTTCCTCTGACCGCCACCGCGCTCCACCCAAATTCCCGGCCACCGCTATCGTCCCCTATAAAATTGAAGCCACCGTGAGCTCCGCAAGGTCATCACGCACCCAGCCACCATGAATCAGCCTCAATCATTCACTGAGAGCCGCGAATCTGGAGTTCTCCCCAAATTGTTTTCCGCCGCCGTGAAACCCACCCCCCCCCACCGTGGCCAGACCACTCTGGTAAGGTTCCGCGCCTCTCAAGTATTGTTTTAGCATCTGTGTAGGCATGTAAAGCTCACCGTAGCATCCGTTTGCCCAATCCGGGCCTGTATAATTGGGAACATGGGATCGACGCCGCGGTTCTCGCCGTGGACGTGGACAGGCCATTCGCAGGGTGCTCTTGTCAAATTAATGCGTGTTCCGAGGTCGTCCTAGGTCAGTGAAGCCTCCCCGATGGTTAATCCGGGCAGTCGTCGCTGGCCATGGCCGGTACAGACCTCGTCGGTGATGGGCGGGGAGCGCGCCGTGGCCAGGGGTACTCGTGGAGAAGAAATAGAAACCCGAGGGCATTTCTGCAATCCGTCAGTGACTCAGTCAAACAGTGGTCAGGGTCAATACTGGTTTAGTTTTAGCGCAGGGTTGTTTTTGCATGAATGCCAGCGCAGGCGCGCGGGCTTCCCCGCCGTGGGCTGATTTTGCGCGATGTTGGGCCGGTTGGGCTGATCCTGGCCCAAGACTATTCACCGATTTCCCTTTTCTTTTTCTTCCAGAGCCAAATAAATTCTAGAAAATGGTAGAAAAATCCTAAAAATATGAGACTAATTTTCCTAGGCTTGTTATTTTCCATAGTATTTAATAAAAATAGTTTTATGATTTTTAGTTTGAACAAGGAATTTTAGGGTATTTAAAATAACCTAAACTATTGATTCTGGATTTTTAGAGAATAAATAATAAGCCCAAAATTTCCCAAACTTTTTATGTAAGCTTATCACATTATTTAGAAGCCATGGGTAGAGTTTGGTTTGATTTGAACATTGTTTGATCACTAGAACCCAAAACCACCCCCTGCTCCATGAACTCCTTTACCGACTCCGGAAACCCTAAGTTCCCGGAACTCCGTGAAGGCAAGTTGTATTCAAGACATAGATAATAAGTTTATATTATCTTTGCATTCTCATGAGCATTACATGGCATTCATTCTTATATATATACCTATATGGTTATATTTAGAAAACGGAGAAGAGAGTGAAGTGATTGAAGAGAAGGCACAACCACCTTTGGACTCTCGGGCAAGGACTTGGCTCTACTTCGACATCTGCGAGTCCGAACCTGACTCACCTGTGAACGAAGGCAAGCCCCGGTGCATTTGCCACCTCCCTTGATGTTTTAAAATTTTTCTCACTTGCTTGCTGCATTAAGTTATAGGAGTTGATTGTTAAACAATTCCTGCATTACCTTCCTTAATCTTGATTACCCCCCCTTGAAATCCTGTTTTTACAAAAGGTTTTACTTTGCTTAGCTTTGCTTTAGAAAAACAAAAGGTTTTGTTTTTACCAAATATGATGTGGCAAAAGTGGGTGGGATGTTTTCAAAAATAAAACTTGATGGTGGATTCATCATGGCCGTGATGGATTCAACATCGGAAAAGATGTACCTCTGCCAGGTACCAAGTTTTGGGTTAAATGATTAAGCTGAGACCGGGCGGGTGACTTGCACGAGAAGAGAGTCTCGGTGTAGTGTCTCCGTCTGAGTCAATTAAGGACCGTCTCGATGTAGGCCTGCTGACCGAGGACCCTTTAACTGGTCACATGCCTCGTCATGGGTAAGCCTTGCCTCGGGCAGACTAAGGCCGGAATAAGACAACACGAGATGGGCGTGGAGCGGTGGCGAGAGTAGCGTGTACCCTCCATGGCAAGAGGCTGGACGGTGGTGTATCTGTGCTCTCGGTCTGCGTGAACCTGATCCGGTCTTAAGAACCCCGGTGGCGGGTTGACATATGCAAGGGTTAAGTGCTACATATGTCGTGTGATTGGAGATCCTCAGCTGAGTATAATCGATTCGGATCGCCGTACCTCCGCGGTTATGGAGACTTGGCCACTGACTTACACGTAGCATTCCACTAAAGATGATGGGTTTTTGTTAAGAAATTGGCTAGTACAGGACCAGTGATTGAACTAGGGTAGAAAGAACTCTAGTACAGGTAATTTTACTTAACTTGACAAATTAAAACTGGATTTTTAAGGATCCACTTTAGTAAGCATTTCTGCAAAACAGAGTCTTTGAATATTGAAAAGCCTTACCTTGACTCCCACATAACCAGCATACCCTTGAGAGTCTTTTCTTTAGTCGGGTAAGACTTGCTGAGTATTCCATACTCAGGGTTTATCCCTTCGTTGTTTTTAGGTGAGGAAGTAGCAGACTTTTGCTACTTCTGTGCCAAGGTGGTTCCAAAAGAAGAAAATCAAGACTGAAGTGCGGGAGGACTCGGTCCTCCACCTAGGATCTTTTGCTTTTGTCTTCTCGGGAGGAGTTTTTGCCTCCCTGGTTTGTATAATATTACTCCTATGCACTCACTTTTAGGCTGGTCTGTAATAATATAACTCAAGCTTACTTTTGAAATAAATGTAAGATTATGTAATTCGCTTCCGCATTTCTTCATCTCCGATGTTCTGTAATGTCTACAAGATGGGTGAGACGTTCCTGGTGAGGTAAGGAAAGATACCGAACTTGTCAAGTAGTTCAGGGGCACCTACAGGGTTGTCTGATGTCCGTTGGACAAGGACAACTGTAGGTGGGCCTAATTACTTGGGAGGTTCCGTCACAGCTGGTATCGGAGCGTAGCCCTTCTTGGCAGATATTATGAGGCATCTTCAAAAGAATTTTCAAAAGTCTTACCTAAAAATTCTTTTCTCTTCTTACCTAAGTACTCTGAAGAAGTCTATTTTAAAGACCAGATAGGAAGAGTGCAACGTATAGAAGGTTGAATCAACCAAGGTTGATTCTGTACTTACTCATGCATCATGCTAAGCATTATATTAATAAAATTTCCCCCTTAGAGAAATGTTGTCGCGCATCAGAAAGACCGCGCGCAAATCTGCTAGACCCATTGGCGTACCCTGCCATTAACTTACTCCAAGACATGAAGAAAGTAGCAGTGGTAGCAACGATCCTATCGGGATCTGGAAGCACAAGTCGAACTGCTTCAATCAGAACTCCGTCACAGGAATGATCTATGGATTGCGGATGCAGCCATCCGCTACTTGCAAGACCAACTCGCGAAACGAGATTTAGCACTCGATTGGGTGGTTAACTCTCGTTTACTCGTCTGGGCTAAGAAAGCCAAAGCTCGAGCCCGTGTGGAGGAGCTTAGCTTAGCCATGGATAACTTGCAGGTCTGTTGTAATGCACTACATAAAGAAGTGCATGTGTTGTATTCACAACTGCACCCGAACGTCCCTGCGAATCTTGTCGGGACAGAAGCCGGACCTTCTCATGTAGCGGGAGAAGCACGTGATGGTGAACCGGACCTTTTCAGGCCCCCTCCCTCTATGAAGTTGGTTAACGAATGGTCTTCTACGCCCGACAGTAAAGCTACCAAAAGTGAAAAGAAGTGGCTTATCAGGTGCCCTTAACATTGGCCAGACAGGACTTTCCTACTAATATGATTGTTCTGAAAAGCCAAGACATGGATGTCATCTTGGGCATGAACTGGTTAGCCCAGCAAAAAGCAATTCTCGACCTTGATCCGAGAACCATCAGGTTGAGTTATGACCAATAGAGAGTTGATGACTTGGTTGCCTAAACCCAAGAATTAGGCTTTAGTGAACCATGACCCGACCCAAAGTCGAATTTTCCGTTATCATTTCATGACCACACCCGTACAAGTAAATGCCTAGATAGTTTCTTTGTCGAACCTAGAATATACCTAGACTTCAAACAAGGATCTCAAGTCGTGCCTCCTTTTAGAGCCATTCTCTTAATCAGCTGATGCAGGTTGAAGTCTCTAGTATAGTTGGCCTCTCCTTGTGGATTGTCAGGTTACTTTATTAACCCAACCTAGGAAAGACATGTCCGACCATTTCCTTGAATTTGATGCCTTTGGTTTCTTCATATCTATCAAAGGCATACCAACTTAAGCCTTGACCTTGTGATCTCTGCGATGGGCATAGAAATATGATTGGGCTGAATTAACAGTCTCCCATCGTACTCCTTCTATCAAGTTTAGATTATGGCCATGCCTTGGGCCATGATCTATTTGGCTCCTTACTTGTAACCATCTTTATTAGTGGAGTATTTCGTTGTATATAATCACCCTTGCTCAATCTAGTGGTGACATGGTTAAGAACTTATGGTACCGCGGCGAAGCTGAGAACCTCACCCAGGATTTTGCTGCTTGACGCATGTCGGTATCGAGGTCTCTAGTCATGATCCATTATGGAATTACACTGATGTGTTATCTCCCATTGACCTTTCCTTGAAACACTCTCTATGTTGTCTTGAAGAGATCAAGCAACATCTGTCATTTCCATTGGATCAAAAGGGCATACCACTTTCATGTGTGGTCTTATTTCTTTTGATCTTGGTAGTGACTACTCACACAAGTTCCCTTTGCATCCTTTGTGTAAAGGGGAAGCCTTGGAGCTTTTTAGTGTAAGAAAACAACTAATTAGCTCTCAAATTGGAGATTGACTTTCCCCTGCTGCTAAAATACAGGAGTTTGTTCATTCGCTTTCCTAATTAATCTATGTATTCCCTAACCAAGTGGATAATTCATCTCGCTTGAAGAAACGGATGAACAACCTGACCAAATGGATTTCTATCCAAATGCATGACCTTTGGCTTGCAAATGCGAACTCTCAACCCTTGGCTTACCGATGGTACTGAGAGGACTTGCTCAATGTCAAAAGTAGTTCAACAAGTTGGTTTCACTAACGTGCAACTGCCTGGTGAACGAAGGTTGAGTTTAGAGATCGTTTTATCGAATTGTCTAAGCTCACTTTTGTACAACCCCTCTTAAGGAAGAATTTTCAAGAATCGAGATTAAGTCGGTCAATAACCACCTAACCATCGCTCTAGTCGTGCCTCGATTGCCTCATGTATGCTTTTCCAGCATAAGTGATTGGGTCGAGCCATGTCTAGTGCCCGATAAAATGGACTAGTTGCAAAGTCCGCATTTTTAGATCCCTCCACTGGTGATTTTTCTTGAATCAATATCACCTTTCGTGAATTTGGATTCCCTGGCTAACACGAGTTGACCGTGATGTTACTCGACATTCACACTCGTCTCGTGTGCTATGAACTCACTGTAACCACTTGTTGGTAAACCTCTTCTGGTGTGTTTTACCCAAGATGGTGCATCTGATTCTATTTGGGTAAAGTTGCGTAATTGCCACTCGCTCAACAGACTTAGATAGTACAGTGTCATCAGAAAAAGCAAGTTGCACACATGGAACCTTATGTGTTCTTCTGGTAGGCAAAGATGCAAATTGAAATTGCACACTATAGGGCTAGATGTGACACTTGTAAACGTGTCAAGGCCATATACATGAAGACTGTTGGTCCATTACAATCCTTACCTATCCCAACACGGAAAGGAGAAGATATTGTATGGACTTTATCGTGGGATTACCCAGGACTATAAAAGGGTATGACTCTATCGGGGTTATTGTTGATCGGCTTACGAAAATTTCTCATTTTCTGCCAGTCAAGACCGATCCCCAGTTACTGTCTATACCCAATTGAACATTGCTCACATTCTTAGTCTGCATGGTGTTCCGAAGACCATAGTGTCGGATCGTGGATCGCAATTTGTATCCAAATTTTGGGAAGAACTTCATAAATCCCTAGGTACTAAGTTGCTCCACAGTTCGGCCTATCATCCTCAAACCAGTGGACAGACTGAGAGAGTGAACCAAATATTGGAAGATATGCTATGGGCATGTGTTCTGGAATTCCCACAGAAATGGGATGAATGTTTGCCCTTAGCGGAGTTTTCATATAATAATAGCTATCAAGAAAGTATCAAGATGGCGCCCTTTGAAGCTTTATATGGACATCGATGTTGTACTCCGCTAAATTGGTCTGAACCTGGAGAAAGGTACTTCTTTAGGCCTGATATGGTGAAAGAGGTCGAAGAAAAGGTTCAGAAAATTATTCATAATATGAAGAAAGCCCAGACTCGACAAAAGAGTTATGCAGACCGACGACGACAACCCTTATGCTTTCTGGTGGGCGATTATGTCTACTTGAAAGTTTCACCCATGAAGGGTGTATCACGTTTCGGAGTTAAAGGGAAAACTTGCACCACGATATATTGGTCCTTTTCTTATTCTGGAAAGATATGGGCCAGTGGCGTATCGACTTCAGCTCCCCGAACCATTGTCTGCTGTGCATAATATGTTCCACGTGTCACAATTGAAGAAGTGTCTTCGGGTTCCTGATCGAACCGTTGAAGTGACTGATGTTATCCTGGAACCAGATTTAACGTACTCGGAACATCCTATTCGAGTTCTAGATCAAAAGGACAGAATCACCCGAAGAAAGACTCTCAAGTTCTACAAGATACAGTGGAACCAACATTCGGAAGATGAGGCTATATGGGAAACCCAAGACTTCTTGAATAAGAATTTCCCAGGCTTTCTAGCCTCATGTAAATTGTAAAGCCTGTATAGCTGTTGTAATAAAGAAGTAACCCCCACATCACCCCTGTCTTGTACCAAAAATAAGGAAATAAAAATGTGATGCGTTTCCTTTACCATTACTTACCCTAGGATTTTTAATCTCGGGACGAGATTCTTTTATGGGGGGAAGGATGTAACACCCCTGGTGTTACTATAACTAAAACTTGAGCATGGCATCATGAGCATTGGCATTGCATATGTTTGACACACCTAGAGTGCATATGTTTGACACACTAGGCAAAAATTTCAAACAAGTTGTATTGTTTTAAGTGTTTTGCAACTAGAACCCTAGTTAATGGACTTAACCCTAAATAGTAGTTAAAGGGGTAAAACTTAACCCAAGTTAAGAAAACCTAAGTACTTTAGGGTAAAAGTCATAAAATGACCCTAAGAATAAGCTTGAATCACTTTTATACCCCTGAGATACCAGAAATCCTAATTGGAACCCTGGAAAACCCTAAACCAAACCCTAGGGGCTTATATGCAAAATTAGTCCACTTTTGGACTAAAGTGCAAAAACCAAGTTAAATAGGTATCTTTAGTCATTTGGTTCATGAATATGTGAATTTGCAAGCTAAACCCTAAGTTTTGGGCTTATTTGCAAAAATCACCTCTTAAGCACTACAGAGCCTAAGTCTGAAATTCAGTTTTGTTGGTTCAACTTTGGAGCCCTGTATCTTTTAAAATATAGGGATTTTGCCCAAATTGACCACAACAAGTTTGAAGACCAAACATAGGAGAACAACTTTGTTTAAGGATTCAAGCCATGTTCTTATGAGAAATGTGGAGAAAATCTCAACCCAAGTTGGACTGTCAGACTGCTAAAGGACTGAAATCAGGCTAACAGTGAGCTAACAGCAACTTCAAGCCCAATTTCGAGTATGATCTAATGGCTTTTAGTGGCAACACCATATTGCAACATGGTATATGGTACATTGCTCTACAATTTTTCTGCAGAGATTGACACGGGTTGTCATTAGAAATTGAGAGAGGATTGGGCTCCAAAATTGACTGTCAGGCGTCTGAACCGAACTTCACCATGGTACAGTAACCCAATTGGGGATCAGACCGCCGCGACAGAAAAATCCCGCCGACGGCGACCTCCCTGCGCGAACAGTCACGACGCCTCCGTGATTCGTGTTCACTGGCGGTTGGATAACTACGGCGGGGAGGGGATAGGATCGCGTCGTGGATATTTTCGGGTCGCCGTGGCCTCGCGGTATTCCGACCACGTGCATCGACAACGTGGCCGTGCGGCCGTCGCCGGAGTTTGCGTCCTCCGCCGCGATTGTGCCACGCTTCCGGTCAGTGACCACGTCGCCGTAAACCATAATCATTCCCCAGTGACTGTTGAGGCTTCTCATCCCGTGAACTGCCACGAATCACCATGCCGGTGACTCACTTCCTCTGACCGCCACCGCGCTCCACCCAAATTCCCGGCCACCGCTATCGTCCCCTATAAAATTGAAGCCACCGTGAGCTCCGCAAGGTCATCACGCACCCAGCCACCATGAATCAGCCTCAATCATTCACTGAGAGCCGCGAATCTGGAGTTCTCCCCAAATTGTTTTCCGCCGCCGTGAAACCCACCCCCCCCCACCGTGGCCAGACCACTCTGGTAAGGTTCCACGCCTCTCAAGTATTGTTTTAGCATCTGTGTAGGCATGTAAAGCTCACCGTAGCATCCGTTTGCCCAATCCGGGCCTGTATAATTGGGAACATGGGATCGACGCCGCGGTTCTCGCCGTGGACGTGGACAGGCCATTCGCAGGGCGCTCTTGTCAAATTAATGCGTGTTCCGAGGTCGTCCTAGGTCAGTGAAGCCTCCCCGATGGTTAGTCCGGGCAGTCGTCGCCGGCCATGGCCGGTACAGACCTCGTCGGTGATGGGCGGGGAGCGCGCCGTGGCCAGGGGTACTCGTGGAGAAGAAATAGAAACCCGAGGGCATTTCTGCAATCCGTCAGTGACTCAGTCAAACAGTGGTCAGGGTCAATACTGGTTTAGTTTTAGCGCAGGGTTGTTTTTGCATGAATGCCAGCGCAGGCGCGCGGGCTTCCCCGCCGTGGGCTGATTTTGCGCGATGTTGGGCCGGTTGGGCTGATCCTGGCCTAAGACTATTCACCGATTTCCCTTTTCTTTTTCTTCCAGAGCCAAATAAATTCTAGAAAATGGTAGAAAAATCCTAAAAATATGAGACTAATTTTCCTAGGCTTGTTATTTTCCATAGTATTTAATAAAAATAGTTTTATGATTTTTAGTTTGAACAAGGAATTTTAGGGTATTTAAAATAACCTAAACTATTGATTCTGGATTTTTAGAGAATAAATAATAAGCCCAAAATTTCCCAAACTTTTTATGTAAGCTTATCACATTATTTAGAAGCCATGGGTAGAGTTTGGTTTGATTTGAACATTGTTTGATCACTAGAACCCAAAACCACCCCCCTGCTCCATGAACTCCTTTACCGACTCCGGAAACCCTAAGTTCCCGGAACTCCGTGAAGGCAAGTTGTATTCAAGACATAGATAATAAGTTTATATTATCTTTGCATTCTCATGAGCATTACATGGCATTCATTCTTATATATATACCTATACGGTTATATTTAGAAAACGGAGAAGAGAGTGAAGTGATTGAAGAGAAGGCACTACCACCTTTGGACTCTCGGGCAAGGACTTGGCTCTACTTCGACATCTGCGAGTCCGAACCTGACTCACCTGTGAACGAAGGCAAGCCCCGGTGCATTTGCCACCTCCCTTGATGTTTTAAAATTTTTCTCACTTGCTTGCTGCATTAAGTTATAGGAGTTGATTGTTAAACAATTCCTGCATTACCTTCCTTAATCTTGATTACCCCCCCTTGAAATCCTGTTTTTACAAAAGGTTTTACTTTGCTTAGCTTTGCTTTAGAAAAACAAAAGGTTTTGTTTTTACCAAATATGATGTGGCAAAAGTGGGTGGGATGTTTTCAAAAATAAAACTTGATGGTGGATTCATCATGGCCGTGATGGATTCAACATCGGAAAAGATGTACCTCTGCCAGGTACCAAGTTTTGGGTTAAATGATTAAGCTGAGACCGGGCGGGTGACTTGCACGAGAAGAGAGTCTCGGTGTAGTGTCTCCGTCTGAGTCAATTAAGGACCGTCTCGATGTAGGCCTGCTGCCCGAGGACCCTTTAACTGGTCACATGCCTCGTCATGGGTAAGCCTTGCCTCGGGCAGACTAAGGCCGGAATAAGACAACACGAGATGGGCGTGGAGCGGTGGCGAGAGTAGCGTGTACCCTCCATGGCAAGAGGCTGGACGGTGGTGTATCTGTGCTCTCGGTCTGCGTGAACCTGATCCGGTCTTAAGAACCCCGGTGGCGGGTTGACATATGCAAGGGTTAAGTGCTACATATGTCGTGTGATTGGAGATCCTCAGCTGAGTATAATCGATTCGGATCGCCGTACCTCCGCGGTTATGGAGACTTGGCCACTGACTTACACGTAGCATTCCACTAAAGATGATGGGTTTTTGTTAAGAAATTGGCTAGTACAGGACCAGTGATTGAACTAGGGTAGAAAGAACTCTAGTACAGGTAATTTTACTTAACTTGACAAATTAAAACTGGATTTTTAAGGATCCACTTTAGTAAGCATTTCTGCAAAACAGAGTCTTTGAATATTGAAAAGCCTTACCTTGACTCCCACATAACCAGCATACCCTTGAGAGTCTTTTCTTTAGTCGGGTAAGACTTGCTGAGTATTCCATACTCAGGGTTTATCCCTTCGTTGTTTTTAGGTGAGGAAGTAGCAGACTTTTGCTACTTCTGTGCCAAGGTGGTTCCAAAAGAAGAAAATCAAGACTGAAGTGCGGGAGGACTCGGTCCTCCACCTAGGATCTTTTGCTTTTGTCTTCTCGGGAGGAGTTTTTGCCTCCCTGGTTTGTATAATATTACTCCTATGCACTCACTTTTAGGCTGGTCTGTAATAATATAACTCAAGCTTACTTTTGAAATAAATGTAAGATTATGTAATTCGCTTCCGCATTTCTTCATCTCCGATGTTCTGTAATGTCTACAAGATGGGTGAGACGTTCCTGGTGAGGTAAGGAAAGATACCGAACTTGTCAAGTAGTTCAGGGGCACCTACAGGGTTGTCTGATGTCCGTTGGACAAGGACAACTGTAGGTGGGCCTAATTACTTGGGAGGTTCCGTCACATCAGCTATATTTGGTAGATTTTGATAGAGCTGAACTCGACACTTGCTTAATTGCTAAGACTAACATGAGTTGGCTCTGGCACCGCCGACTAGCCCATGTTGGAATGAAGAATCTTCATAAGCTTCTAAAGGGAGAACACATTTTAGGATTAACAAATGTTCATTTTGAGAAAGACAGGATTTGTAGCACATGCCAAGCCAGGAAGCAAGTTGGCGCTCATCATCCACACAAGAACATCATGACAACTGACAGGCCACTAGAGCTCCTACACATGGATTTATTCGGCCCGATAGCTTACATAAGCATCGGCGGGAGTAAGTACTGTCTAGTTATTGTGGATGATTATTCTCGCTTCACTTGGGTGTTCTTTTTGCAGGAAAAATCTCATACCCAAGAGACTTTAAAAGGATTCTTGAGACGAGCTCAAAATGAGTTCGGCTTACGGATCAAGAAAATTAGAAGCGACAACGGGACGGAGTTCAAGAACTCTCAAATTGAAGGCTTCCTTGAGGAGAAGGGAATCAAGCATGAGTTCTCTTCTCCCTACACGCCACAACAAAATGGTGTAGTGGAGAGGAAGAATAGAACTCTATTGGACATGGCAAGAACCATGCTTGATGAGTACAAAACTTCGGATCGGTTTTGGGCGGAGGCGGTCAACACCGCTTGCTACGCCATCAACCGGTTGTATCTACACCGAATCCTCAAGAAGACATCCTACAAACTCCTAACCGGTAAAAAGCCCAATATTTCATACTTTAGAGTCTTTGGTAGCAAATGCTTTATTCTTGTTAAAAGAGGTAGAAAATCTAAATTTGCTCCTAAGACTGTAGAAGGCTTTTTACTAGGATATGATTCAAACACAAGGGCATATAAAGTCTTCAACAAGTCCTCTGGACAAGTTGAAGTTTCTTGTGACGTTGTGTTTGATGAGACTAACGGCTCTCAAGTAGAGCAAGTTGATCTTGATGAGATAGGTGATGAAGAGGCTCCTTGCATCGCGCTAAGGAACATGTCCATTGGGGATGTGTGTCCTAAGGAACCCGAAGAGTCTCCAAATGCACAAGATCAACCATCCTCCTCCACGCAAGCGTCTCCACCAACTCAAAATGAGGATGAGGCTCAAGTTGATAAAGGAGAAGATCAAGAAGATGAGCCACCTCAAGATGACGGCAATAATCAAGGGGGAGATGCAAATGATCAAGACAAGGAGGATGAAGAACCAAGGCCGCCACACCCAAGAGTCCACCAAGCAATCCAACGAGATCACCCCGTCGACACCATCCTCGGCGACATTCATAAGGGGGTAACCACTAGATCTCGTGTTGCACATTTTTGTGAGCATTACTCGTTTGTGTCCTCTATTGAGCCACAAAGGGTAGAGGAAGCACTTCAAGATTCGGATTGGGTGGTGGCGATGCAAGAGGAGCTCAACAACTTCACTAGGAACGGGGTATGGCATTTGGTTCCACGTCCTAATCAAAATGTTGTAGGAACCAAATGGGTCTTCCGCAACAAGCAAGACGAGCATGGTGTGGTGACAAGGAACAAAGCCCGACTTGTGGCCAAGGGATATTCACAAGTCGAAGGTTTGGATTTCGGTGAAACCTATGCACCCGTAGCTAGGCTTGAGTCAATTCGTATATTATTAGCCTATGCTACTTACCATGGCTTCAAGCTTTACCAAATGGACGTGAAGAGTGCCTTCCTCAATGGACCAATCAAGGAAGATGTCTATGTTGAGCAACCTCCCGGCTTTGAAGACAGTGAGTATCCTAACCATGTCTATAGGCTCTCTAAGGCGCTTTATGGGCTCAAGCAAGCCCCGAGAGCATGGTATGAATGCCTAAGAGATTTCCTTATTGCTAATGGCTTCAAAGTCGGAAAGGCCGATCCTACTCTATTTACTAAAACTCTTGACAATGATTTGTTTGTATGCCAAATTTATGTTGATGACATTATCTTTGGGTCTACTAACGAATCTACATGTGAGGAATTTAGTAGGATCATGACACAGAAATTCGAGATGTCAATGATGGGGGAGTTGAAGTATTTCTTAGGATTTCAAGTGAAGCAACTCCAAGAGGGCACCTTCATCAGCCAAACAAAGTATACTCAAGACATTCTAAACAAGTTTGGGATGAAGGATGCCAAGCCCATCAAGACACCCATGGGAACCAATGGGCATCTCGACCTCGACACGGGAGGTAAATCCGTAGATCAAAAGGTATATCGGTCGATGATAGGTTCATTACTCTATTTATGTGCATCTCGACCGGACATTATGCTTTCCGTATGCAGGTGTGCAAGATTCCAAGCCGACCCTAAGGAAGCTCACCTTACGGCCGTAAAACGAATCTTGAGATATTTGGCTTATACTCCTAAGTTTGGGCTTTGGTACCCTCAGGGATCCACATTTGATTTAAATGGTTATTCGGATGCCGATTGGGCGGGGTGTAAGATTAATAGAAAGAGCACATCGGGGACTTGCCAGTTCTTGGGAAGATCCTTGGTGTCTTGGGCTTCAAAGAAGCAAAATTCCATAGCTCTTTCTACCGCTGAAGCCAAGTATATTGCTGCAGGTCATTGTTGCACGCAACTACTTTGGATGAGGCAAACCCTTAGGGACTACGGTTACAAATTAACCAAAGTTCCTCTTCTATGTGATAATGAGAGTGCAATCCGCATGGCGGATAATCCCGTTGAGCATAGCCGCACTAAACACATAGCCATTCGGTATCATTTCTTAAGGGATCACCAACAAAAGGGGGATATCGAGATTGCATATATTAACACTAAAGATCAATTAGCCGATATCTTTACCAAGCCACTTGATGAACAAACTTAGGCATGAGCTAAATATTCTTGATTCTAGGAATTTCTTTTGATGTCTTGCATACATAGCTCATAAATATACCTTGATCATGTCTCTTTCATATGCTATGACTAATGTGTTTTCAAGTGGATTTCAAACCAAGTCATAGGGTATTGAAAGGGAATTGGAGTCTTCGGCGAAGACAAAGGCTTCCACTCCACTCCATAACTCTACTTCGCCGTCGCCCCGAGCAACTCTCCATCTTTGGTATAATCTTCACTCCTATTTTGTTTACCAAAGGGGATAAAGTAGTTTGAAAAGGGCTTATATTTCACTCAAAGTATCCGTTTTTGGCGATTCATGCCAAAGGGGGAGAAAGTATTAGCCCAAAGCAAAAGGACCGCACCACCACCTAATTTTAAAACTAATGATTTTCAATTGGTAAATTTCAAATTGGTATCTCTTTGTGTTCAAAAGGAGGAGAAAGTAGTATTTTCAAAAGTGATATCTTAAAACCCTCTTGAACACTAAGAGGAGGATTTTATTAAGAGGGAGTTTTGTTTAGTCAAAGGAAAAGTAAAGCATTTGAAACAGGGGGAGAAAATTTCAAATCTTGAAAATGCTTCTCAAAATCTTATTCATTTACCTTTGACTATTTGCAAAAGGACTTTGAAAAGAATTTACAAAAAGAATTTGCAAAAACAAAACATGTGGTGCAAGCGTGGTCCAAAATGTTAAAAATAAAGAAACAATCCATGCACAACTTATAAGTAGTTTTATTGGCTCAATTCTAAGTAACCTTTGCACTTACATCATGCAAACTAGTTCAATTATGCACTTCTATACTTGCTTTGGTTTGTGTTGGCATCAATCACCAAAAAGGGGGAGATTGAAAGGGAATTAGGCTAACACCTATTTCCTAAATGATTTTGGTGGTTGAATTGCCCAACACAAATAATTGGACTAACTAGTTTGCTCTTGTCTATAAGTTATATAGGTGCCAAAGGTTCACAAAAAGCCAATAAAAAGACCAAGAAAAAGGGTTCAACAAAAAGAGCAAGGGATAACCGAAGTGTGCCCTGGTCTGGCGCACCGGACTGTCCGGTGTGCCACCGGACAGTGTCCGGTGCACCAGAGGACTTCAAGATGAACTCAACACCTTCGGGAATTCTCAGAGGCGCTCCGCTATAATTCACCGGACAGTGTCCGGTGCTCCAAGGAAGAGCGACTCTGAATTCGCCAGCTTCGGGAATCCGCTCCGCTATAATTCACCGGACTGTCCGGTGAGTCACCGGACAGTGTCCGGTGCACACCGGACTGTCCGGTGTGACAGCGGAGCAACGGCTACTTCAAGCGCAACGATCGTCTGCAACGCATTAAATGCGCGCCAGCGCGCGCAGAGGAGCAGAGCACGCGCGGGTGGCACACCGGACAGCCTACAGGGCGTGTCCGGTGCACCACCGGACAGCCAGGCGGGCCCACCAGTCAGAGCTCCAACGGTCGAACCCTAACGGCCGGGTGACGTGGCTGGCGCACCGGACACTGTCCGGTGGCGCACCGGACTGTCCGGTGCGCCCGTCGACAGCAGCCTTCACCAAACGGCTAGTGTGGTGGTCGGGGTTATAAATACCCCCAACCACCCCACATTCAAGCAAATCCAAGTTTTCCACCTTCCAACTACTTACAAGAGCTAAGCATTCAATACAAGACACACCCAAGTGATCAAATCCTCTCCCAATTCCACACAAGGCTTTAGTGATTAGTGAGAGAGATTTGTTGTGTTCTTTTGAGCTCTTGCGCTTGGATTGCTTCTTTCTTTCTCATTCTTTCTTGAGATCAAACTCACTTGTAATTGAGGCAAGAGACACCAATCGTGTGGTGGTCCTTGCGGGAACTTCGTGTTCCAATTGATGGAGAAGAGAAGCTCACTCGGTCCGAGGGACCGTTTGAGAGAGGGAAAGGGTTGAAAGAGACCCAGTCTTTGTGACCACCTCAACGTGGAGTAGGTTTGCAAGAACCGAACCTCGGTAAAACAAATCCTTGTGTCTCACTCTTTTATTCGCTTGCGATTTGTTTTCACGCCCTCTCTCGGACTCGTTTATATTACTAACGCTAACCCGGCTTGTAGTTGTGATTAAGTTTGTAAATTTCAGATTCGCCCTATTCACCCCCCTCTAGGCGACTTTCACAGGGCGAGCGACACCTTTGGCAGACGAAGCGGGCGTCGTTTCACCTCCGCCATGATGACCGCGTCAAAAAAGGTGTGCCACACCGTTTAAATTCATATCCTTTTCCTCTTCCCCTTTCTCTCTCTTGCTATAGGGACCGGGAAGGGCTACTTTGGGAACCTCAAATCACTTTCGGGATTGGAGGGGATTGAGGTGGAAATGAACTAATTTCCTCTCCAATCCCCTTCAATCCCGAAGGGGATTTGAGTTTCCAAACTAGCCCGAAAGGGGATATTTCGAAAAGGGATCCTTCTCCGCGAAGGAAGCGGGCCCCGAGCCCTCCTACTGATCAGGGGTTCGAAGGCTGGCCCCTCGGAAGGGTTCGACAGCCGCCCCAGAGCACTCGGGCTTCAAGCTCATTACTGATCAGGGGTTCGAAGGCTGGCCCCTCGGAAGGGTTCGACAGCCGCCTCAGAGCACTCGGGCTCCGCGCCCACTACTGATTAGGGGTTCGAAGGCTGGCCCCTCGGAAGGGTTCAACAGCCGCCCCAGAGCACGCAGAGCGAGGGATGACTCTAGGTACGTCCGTTACATGGCCGAGGCTCGGGCTACGCTCCCGAGGTACCCTAAGACATTTCCGAGACCAGCAGGAGCGATTTTGTAACGGAATCCCATCAGAGGGAGGCATCGAACCCTCGGACCCTATCGAATGGGTCCGGGTCCGGCAAATCACCTGCAGGTACTTTTGGAGCGCGCCTCTGGGCCACTAGCCGACCCTTATCGAAGGGGGCACGGGCGTCCACTCGGATCACCCGTTAGCAACTCACTAGAGACACCATGTTCGGCGCCCTCCAAGGGCAACATGGCGCTTCCCCCCCCTTCCTCCTTGCGGAAAGGCGACGAAGGGGCATATAATAAAAGTCGAGACAGTCCTTGATCGTCCTCTCGCTCCGTGCAGAGGCTCGGGGGCTGCTCTCGCAACCCGGCTACGGCCAAATCGTTGACAGCGTCAACAGACCAGCCTAAAAACTCGGAACCTGACCATGCACCCGGGCTACAATCAGGTCGCACGAGGGAACAACCAGGCCGACCAAGGCATCGCGAAAGGCATTAAGACCTCAGATGAGTCAAACCACTCCTCCGAGGCCTCGGGGGCTACACCCGGCGGGTGCGCTCGCGCGCACCCACCGGAACAAAGTGTAACCGAGAAAGGCCGGTCCCCTCGCAAAAAAGTGTGGCAAAGCCTCCAAGCGAGTGCCAACACTCCCTTTGAGGATCAGGGGCTACTGTCCGGTACCATAATTAGGGGTACCCCCAACACTCCTAAACACGGCTGGTAACCACCATTAGTACAAGCTGCAGAGACTGATGGGCGCGATTCAGGTCAAGGCTTCGTCTACCCAAGAGGCGCGATCTCGCCTCGCCCGAGCCCGGCCTCGGGCGAGAAATGTAGCCCCGGACGAAGTTACGTCTCGCCCGAGGGCCTCCTCAGGCAGTGGGCGCACCCTCGGCACGCCCGAGGCCCAACTCGAGCAGGCTTCATCGAGAAGCAACCTTGGACAAATCGCCTCTCCAACCGACCGTATCGCAAGCGCATTCAATGCGAGGATCGCCTGACACCTTATCCTGACACACGTGCCTCAGTCGGCAAGGTCGAAGTGATCGCAGTCACTTCGCCCTGCCACTGACCGACCTGACAGGAAAACAGCGCCGCTCGCTCCGCTCCGACTACTGTGCCAC
Source organism: Zea mays (assembly GCF_902167145.1). Classification (NCBI taxonomy): domain Eukaryota; kingdom Viridiplantae; phylum Streptophyta; class Magnoliopsida; order Poales; family Poaceae; genus Zea; species Zea mays. The sequence goes on along the minus strand of NC_050098.1, from coordinate 27,176,755 downwards.
CCACCAGGATGAGGCTGACAACAGCCAAGTTCAGCCTCAGGCGCAACAGGAAGCTCCGCCTCGCCCGATCCCAGGGCTCGGCCTCAACCTCGGCCTCGGAAGGTGGTCTCCGCCTCGCCCGACCTCAGGGCTCGGCCTCGGGAGAAGTCTCTGCCTCGCCCGACCTTGGGCTCGGACCGACCGCGCCATGGGGGATACATCATTACCCTACCCCTAGCTAGCTCAGGCTACGGGGAACAAGACCGGCGTCCCATCTGGCTCACCCGGGTAACGAGTAATGATGGCTCCCCGCGTGCGTCCATGACGACGGTGGTTCTCAGCCCCCTACGGAAGCAGGGAAACGTCAGCAAGCTCCCAGCAGCACCAATAATTGTACTTCTACAGGGCTCAAGCACTTCTCCGACGGCCACGTTATTGCCTACACAGGGCTCAAGCACTTCTCCGACAGCCACGTTGGCATGTACACAGGGCTCTGGCACCTCTCTGCCGGACACGTTAGCGCCTAACTACACCTCGCATTGTACACCTGGACCCTCTCCTTGCATCTATAAAAGGAAGGTCCATGGCCTCCATGCGGGAGGGTCGCGCGGGAGAACGAGCTGACGAACAGGCTCACTCTCTCTCGCGCGCGAACGCTTGTAACCCCTACTATGAGCGCATCCCCCTGGCGCAGGATAACACGAGCCGCGTTTTCCCCCCTTGTGTTCCATCTCGCGCCAACCCATCTGGGCTGGGACACGCAGTGACAAATTTACTCGTCGGTCCAGAGACCCCCCGGGGTCGAAACGCCGACAATATTATCATCATATCATCGTCCTAGCTTCTAACTTTTAATATTAAATTAAATAACCAAATATGTATTAACTTACATATTTACAAACTCGTATTATAATAAGATAGCAACAAGCATCATTATAAAGCAATTCAACATCCATTCCACAAACATGTAACATCTCATTGCACAACACTAACATCATATGCTGCTAGAAACAAAGTTCACAAAACCATAACCAATAATCAAATATTAAATATACAATGTAGGTATGTAGCCATGCAATAATGGAAATATTTAAGCACATGGCACGTCCACATGTCCATATCACATATCATAACTACAAGAAAACAAGACTAACACCCTAAATCCATCGTTTGCAAACAACGCTGTTTGAATTATTAATTTTCAATGGAATGGAAATATTTATGTTTTTAAATAATGGAAATTGTGCTAAAGTTATGTATTTTAAATTGGGTATTTTATTTACAGAAATGTTATTTTTTTGGAATATACAAGTTTATTTATAGTTTGAGTTTTTTTCTCTAAAGGAGAGAAAACAAATTAGAAAAAAAGATATTTTTTCTTTTTTTTTTAAAAAAACTCCCGAACGGACATGATGAGCATAGACCCAGGCTCCCGCATGCTTCTTCCTCTCGCTTTCATATCAGTGACAGGTGGGTCCCATCCAACGCTTTTGCCTTTCCTCTCCACCAAGTCGGTTCTCTTCCGTTCACAGCGCTCAGATAATGGATGCCGCTAGCCGCTTGCCTCCTCTGCCCAAGCGCCACCCCCTGCTTTCTCTCTCCCTCTCCCTTGCTCTCCCTGTCGCGCGCTCAAGTCGACCGCCCGCAGTCGCCAAGCCAGCACCCGCTCGCTGCCCCGACCCCGCGCACCAAGCTGCCAGGCTGCCGCGACTGGCCCGGTCACCCGCGCCAGAAGCCGTGTGCGCAGCGCTCCTTGCCCCTGTGTCGCGACCCCGACTGCAGAAGTTGACCGAAGACCGACGCGCGCCGCGCCGCGCCACGCTCAGACTCCAGCCGGCCGGACCCGACGCGCCGCACAAGCCCGCGCCCCGAAGCCGCCAGCAGTCGCGCCCAGAGCCCGACCAAGTTCCGTGACGCGGCGCCGGCGACAGAAACGCCCGCGCCGTCCGTTCCTTCGTGCGTTAATGGAGCTTGAATGCGTCCGTTCCTCTTCTCCGTTACTCCCTCTCCTCCATAAACGCCATTGATGGCCGATTGAAGACATCGACCCTCTCTCTCTCCCTCTCCTCGCCTATAAATTGGACGTCGAGCTTCCTCCCTTCCTCCCCAAGTTCTCCCTAGCTCCTCACATTCGCGTCCTGCTCTTTGGACCACGTCAGACCGCCTCGCCAGAACCTCGCCAGTGTCAACGCCACCACACCAGAGCCCGCGCAGCAACCCGTCAAGAACCCCTGCCCGTGCACAGCAGCACCACCGCTCGCCGTCATGCCTCGCCAAAGTTCGTCCACGCCGTTCGCCATCCGTGGAACCTCACCGGAATTCGTGCTCACCATCCAAACGCATCACCGCAGTTTGTACCTCGCCGTCCACCGACGACCGCGTCTGTTCCCCTGCTCGCCGGAGACGTGCCCGAACCCCGTCCAAACCTCGTCGTTACCTGCCCATCGAACCACTCCCTCTCGTCGACGTTCATCCCTCCCTGCGCAAGAACGAGAACCCAAGGTTGAAGACAACCGCAACTCGTTAATGTATTTTCTAAATCATGTTTGAATTACTTTATTGATCTTATGAATTATTGTTGTAATATTAATGCGATTTGGCGACTCACGCGTATGATTATTTTTAGAGATGCGATGTATACGTGTAGCCAAAATCGAACCGCGCGACAATACTTTGAATATGCGTATGATTTTATAATTTTAAAAATGAGTACGGTCACTATTCACTACTTCCGTGATTTCATACTAGAAAACGTTTACAAATTGAATTTTGCTTTAGTGTGTGTGGAACAATAATTGTTAGTAGTATTTTAAGTGTAAACCTATGGACATGAAGAAATTGAAATAGGAATTTAAGCCACGTATTTTCGGTCAAATGAAAAGATATATTTTACTATTTATGATAAGTGAATTCGTAAGTATAGCACTTAAGTACCTAGAATTAGTAAGATATTTATTTATGTCATAATAACCATGATTATGTTATTAAAAGTCTCATTTAGTAATTTACATTAATTCTTAGAATATTAATGTTAGAAGAATTATAAATAAACAATTTTTAGTATACGTATAATTCTTATGTAGGAAAGAAAGGAAGAAAACCGAAATGATAGAATTTTATAATAATATTAGAATAACTTAATTAGGCACTCATGCTTTCCTAATAAAGAAATTAATAGTTATATTGGTAAACATAGGTTTCTTACTAATAAGATAGATAATTTGTTTCTAATTTAAAAATGACCTTTTTAATAGATATCATATTTAACAACGTTCGTTATAGATATTTAAGAATAGCCGTGTTAAATAAAAACTTAAAAGAATATGTAGACCATATGTTTCTTATTAAAAATAGAAGATACATATATGTCCAATTAATAGATTATTTATATTTTCTTGATTAAAAGATAACAAGGGTCGTTACTTTTATAAACTAAAATGATAGTTTATACATAATTTTCTCTCTAATGAATTAGATCATTTAGATTATTTGTCCCTACAATAGAATTAAAGATAATTAATAGATTAATTATCCTTCATCATAATTTATTAATCAAACTTATAGTCAATTTGTTCTTAACTAGATTTATGGCATGATTAATGATTTCATAGAATTTAGTCCACCTTATATACGAATCACTTAGCTTTTACTAAAGGATAAAATATAGGAATTAGTGCTCATGTTATTTTTTTAATTAAATTGTTAGTTTATGTATTGATTATAAATATACCTTTATTGGTAATAACATAGACTTTGTAAATGTGGAGATAATTAATTGTTTCATTATCTCTTACATAAAATCTATTTAAGCCATGTGTATTCTTAATAAAAGTATAAAGATATTATTTGGTTTAATGATCTTTTCACATAAAACTTGTTTAGGCTTATATCTTAAGGTCCTTTCAAATAAATGTTTTATTATATGTTCCATAATACTTCATAAATTAATAATGTAGTTCATAACGCATTAATCTTAGATATATAACATACATCTTCTCTAAAAAGTTAAAAAGGTTTAATATCGTTATAACATGTTTTATCGTCTTATAAACCATTAATCTTAGACGTATCACATATGACGTTTTATAAAAGATTAATTTGGTGAACCTAATATTTGTAAAGTTTAATTAAGATATTTTTAAGCTCATGTCTTGTTTTATAAAATATAGATCACACGTTTTTGAAAAGAGTATCTTTTTATTATAACCCTTGTGTATAATGTTTTTAAAAAGCGAATGCTCTTTTCGTTAGACTTTCTTTTAGCTTTACGTATGGTGAATGTGGTATGTTATTGAGTGGTGTTTGTTCTTCTTGTTTGTTTGTGTGATATTCAGTGGTTGATCTAGTAGTTAATAATCAAGATCTATTCCTATCCGTGGAAGAACCTCAAGTTTTCAATAAGCAAGGCAAGTGGACTTCTCCCTCTACATACTCTGTTTGATCCCAAACAATACATTTAATAAAGTTTATTCTTTTGGATATATATGCATAATTTGACGGGTTACCTATTTAGATAACCTTTCCAACCTTATTCCTTGATCAAACCTGGGAATTATACTTTACCTTCGTAGCTATGCTATTGCTACAACTTAAATTTATGCAGTCACTCCTATTTATGATACTAATGTTCCAAATGGTAAGTTTACATTATTGTTGTTAACCCGATGGTTAAAGAAGATTATTGCATATTAATTGGAACATGGAGTGACCACCCGGGAAAACAGTGCTACCATGAGAACTATCATAGCTCTGGTCTTGGCTAAATAACTAGGGAAGTCTTATGTTGGGTGCTGGTCGTGGTCGACCGGAACGAGGGCATCTGGCAAGCGCTTATAGTTCCGGCTCAGACAGAATGGATACGGGCATAGTTCCCAAAGCTTTACCCTATAGTCTGGACTATAAGTTGGTTACGGTAGGTGTACCTTATGCAGTTGATCATTTCCAGCATTTGCGTAATGAGGACTCTAGGGAGAAGCCTCGTAGTGAAACCCTGGCCATTCACCTCGGAAGTGAATACGAGTCTAGCTAACCCATGCTAGAAGGGAATCGCGACTCATGGGTAAAGATGCGCCACCTCTGCAGAGTGTAAAACTGATATATCAGTCGTGCTCACGGTTATGAGCAGCCTGGACTCCTCACATGATAATTGAACTTGAAGATGGAAATAAATCGAGATCCGATTATCTACCAATGGTTTGCTTAAGTGGTTTCACTTAAGTGTTTTTTTATATACTCTTATACCTTTGTTTAATGGGAATACTTGGGATTCACACTTATTAGTAAGACAGGTGTTGTTAATAAAATGTTGACCAACTAAAATGCTTACTGCTCAAACCTTAGCCTCACCTTGTTATACCTGCATTAGTTTTTCCCCCACTTGCTGAGCCCCGACCATAAGTGAGCTCACCCTTGCTTAATTTTGATCAGAAGTTGCAGATGAAGATATGATGCTGAACTCCATGGATGCTAGTCTGGTGATACCCCCAGTCATCTTCCTGTGGATGGATGTCCTTGTTTCGCTGTACTTTGATGAATAAAGGTTAAGACATATTGTCTGTTCGAAGTGTAATATGTTAATATAATCGTTATTTACGCTTTTATGCATTGTTCTTTTGATATATTACACTTGTGACGTCAACATATGTGTGGAAATAGATCCTGGCACACATATGGTATGCACCCGGCTCTACCCTTGGGAAACGGGTGTGACAGACACCAACGACTAGACAAACTTGTGTTGTGGCTTGGCTCGTTTAGCTCGCGAGCTAGCTCATGAGCTAACCTGAGCTGGCTCATTAGAGAACCGAGCTAGAATGCTAGCTTGGCTCGCAACAAAATTAAAACGAGTCGAGCCGAGCTACTAACGGGCCAAATCGAGCGAGTTATCGAGCCACGAGTATTTCGTCCAGCCCTAGGTTTAGGCAAACAGGTCACAAACATTCTATCGGCACATCAAGCACAAGAGCAAACACATATAACACCTAAATAGATTACCTAAAGAACGGAGGACAACTATTTCATCGAAGTTCATAATACAACATTACACCACATTATCTATAATCATTGGTTATTGGAATAAAGATGAGAGAAGCATTTTGGTGCAAAGGTAACAAACACGATGCAACAATCAGGATGCATGCTCATCCTATTCGTCCTCACAAATTTTGCCAACATAATGTGACAATAGTGTTCTATACAGTGGCATACTTACGACTCTCTCGGTATTTTGCTAGTCGTCAGCTACACATACATTTTCGAGGTTAGTGTACCTGCAGAAAATTTCACAACAGCCCAATTTCCCATGATGCAAGATCCACACATGACAGTGTATCATAGTTTATACTCCATATATTTCTATATGGAGGCCAGCTCTTCATTAAGCGTCGAGCCATGCATAGGCGCCGCTGCCACACTTTAACCATAGGGCAGCCCATTATGGTAACTCACCTTCTTACCTGGACGTAGGTGCGTCGTTACAAGTACATTACACTTCTCAGTATTCCCATGTCTGTATACCCATACACACACATGGGGTACCGAATCCCAGAACATTAATTACTCCACATCGCAGCTTTCATATATACATATGTGGAACATGTATATATTCAAGCGCTTTTTATGCTCTTCCCTAGACCGATGTTTGTTCGGTCATGCTCTCACAACTCACCTTACCTGGGCGTCGATCCATTCACAATTGAATGGCCTCAAAAATAACAATACACATGTATGCAATATCCCCCAGTTGTGGGTTAGTGTTTTGAACAAAGCACCTGATAGTCCTTAATTTAGGGCTTAACAGAGGATGTCGCTAGCATTATAGTTTTTCAAATCTGTTTTTCAAAACCAAACAATGTGTTTAGTTGAAAATAGGTTTTCTAAAACCAAAACTTTGTTTTTAAAATACGTATGTGACCGTATTATACTTAATCTTGCTCCGATACCAAGCTGTGGCAGAACCTTCTAAGTTATTGGGCCCACATGCACCTGCCCTTGTCTTAAAGACCTCAGACGGCTATGCATGTGCACCAGATAACTTAACAGGGTCCGTCCGAGTGCCCCAAGGAACCAGGATAATCCACAAACAACCAGGATCGCAAGATTAAGTAAACACAAAGCACACACCAACATTTTGCAGCGGAATTTCTTTATTACAAAAGTTACAAGTTACAACAAATTTACGTTATGTTTATCGGAGTGATTACAAAAGTGATTCAAAGAAATAAACTTTGAAATGTTATAAATTATTTATAATTTTGAAATATATGCTAGCTCAATGACAATCCTGAACAAGAGGTATAGGAGAGGTACTTAGACTTATAAGAAGGTTGTGCCCACCGGCGCTTAACACCATCCACAACAGAACAATTCTAGTACTTGCAACAACATGGGTTCGAAAACCCTGAGTACGAAGTGTACTTTCGCAAGTCTTACCCGTCTAAGAAAAAAGACTCTCAAGGATATGCTGGCTGATTAGGAATCAAGGTAAGGCTAAGCAATAATCAAGGACTCATTTTGCATAAACGCCTACTAATAGTGGATCCTTAAGCCATCTTTTAATTGTCAAGTTAAGTTCTTACCTGATTCTAAATTTGCCTAATCTAGATCATTCACTTGTCCTGATCTAGCTTTATTTTAGCCAATTCATATTTCACTTATCAACTACGATGAGTGGTCAGTGAGTTGAGTCTCCATAACCGAGGAGCAACGACGACTCGAACCGATTATACCCAGTTGGGGATCCCTAACCACATGACATATGTCGCACTTAACCCTTGCATATGTCAATCGTTCCCACAGATCCTCCACAACGTGAACCGGTCCGCTCTACCCGGGAGCACAGTACTCCTTCGTCCAGCCTCTAGCCAGGAGGGTACACGCTACTCCCACCATCTCCCACGCCCAGTGTGCGGTTGTCTTTTCACGTATGGAATAGCCAGGTTCAGGCTTACCAGAGCATGTGGCTAGTTGCAAAGTCTCACCTCATCAGGCCTACATCGAACGGTCCTTAAGCGACTCAGACGGAGACACTACACTAAGACTCCCTTCTCGTCCAAGTCACCCGCCCGGTCTCGTCTTTATTATTTAAAACCCAAAGTTTGGTACCTAGCAGAGGTACAACTTTTCAGATGTTGAACCCATCAAGGTCTTTGATGGATTCACCATCATAAGTATTTTCTTTGTAAAAATTCCCAACCAATATGAAGCATCACTTTTGTTTTAAAACAAAACATTTTGTTTTTCTAGAGCAAGGCTAAGCATCATAAAAATCCTTTTCATAAAAGGGTATCAAGGAAGGGTAATCAATTTTCCAAGGAAGGAAATGCATCAATTGTTTAGCACACAACTCCTATCACCTAATGCATCAAACAAGGTGATAAATATTTTAAAACACAAGGAAAGGGATAATGCACCAGGGCTTGCCTGGAATAAACACTATGTTAGTGTTTGTTAGACGTCGATCACTTGACGACCATCCTTTGTCTTAGCACTCATTCAGATTTACATTTTCAACTTCATCCATCAACATCATCTTGTGGAGAAGCTTACGCACAGCGACATCTTGTGGTCGACTCAACTTTGGTCCTCCATATCACGTAATCAATAAACGTACCTAAATGATTTGCATAATGCACATGAATGCATATAAACAGGAATATCACAAACCTAAATAATGTTATACGATAGCGAATTAAACACCTAGCGGCGAGGCGTTGTACCATTCATAAGGAAACACTAGTTATCGACATACGACTAAGAGCAATGATTACGCTTCTCTAGATTAACCGAATCTAACGCAAACATCACGAAACAACAATCTATACACATTTAACACAATTAGCCTAAACACAACTTCTCAGCTAATTAATTAAATGCTAAACTTATCCCTCGCTTTATAAATTATACCACTTTGCTTAAAAAGAATTATTTTAATTTTATTTCGCACCACACATATTTATTTAATCTATCTAACAATTCAGCTAACAAAAATGTGCGCCAATAATAAATTTAGCTCAGATCCACAACGTCGATTAACGAATATTAATCCGGGCTTTTCGTCGATTACACGTTAAATACCGCACTAATACTAAATTCACTCGAAACTACGACATCGATAGTGGGTTCCAGTTCGAGCCTTACCTCAACCCAATAGAATCGGTTACTCGAGAAGAACACATCAGCTAGTCATTGGAAACACTAAACCTATTCCACGCATCATCGTTATACTTCATGTCGTAGACCTATAATTGATTCTAGCATATCAGACCTACACATCTACCTAAGCATTCCTTGTGTAATTTACACTCTCGTCTCCCTAAGATGTTTAATCGGTCACAGAATATAGAAAATAATGACTATTAGAGCTGAGCATCGACTACATCTTAATAAATAAAACTGGCATAACCTCGATTAGAAATTTCACTAACATCCAAGTGATTAGAAATTTCACGCGAACGACGATGACTAACATCCAAGCGGTTAGAAATTTCACGCGAACGGCGATGACGATGTGAGCGCAGTAAGCAGGGAGGTCAATCTCGCTGCTTCAAAGCACTACGGACGACAAACACAATGAGTGCTGCAAGACGGAGTCCCGCGACGACGACTTGGCGTGCTGGCGCAGGGGAGGATCGAGGTGAGCAGCGACATGAGGGCTGTTGGAGAGTTCGGTCATGGATATTGAGTGCTGGTGGAATGAACGCATTCAGCAGCTTGGGGACGATGCCGGAGCTGAGAGGGGCAGGGAGAGCTGGGCACAACAGCGCCGCCGGCATGGGAAGAGCAGAGAACGACGGTCAGCTGGCGAGCGCCGGTAAGGGAGGAGAGGCGGCTCGGAAAAGGAGACCAGGTGTGTCAGCGTCCAACCCCCGGCTCAGCTCACACTCGACAGCTTCGGGCGTTTATGCGCTCGTGGGCCGGCCCAGTCAAGAGAGCCCACCACTCACATCCCAAAAGCCAGGCTGATGAGAGGAGAGGGACTCTCCCTTTTAAGCTGCCCACGGCCCGCTTGGCTAGCCGATGTGGGACTAAAGTCGGGGCGCTGACTACCAGCCCCTGACATCCCCTTGGGAAGCCCCCCAAAGCAGGCATGGGCCAAACCGGGCTCTGATACCGTATGTCAGAGCCCAACCCCCGGCTCAGCTCACACTCGATAGCTTCGGGCGTTCATGCGCTCGTGGGCCGGCCCAGTCAAGAGAGTTCACCACTAACATCTCAAAAGCCAGGCTGATGGAAGGAGAGGGACTCTCCCTTTTAAGCTGCACACGACCCCTTTGGCTAGCCGATGTGGGACTAAAGCCAGGGCGCTGACTACCAGCCCCTGACATCCCCTTGGGAAGCCCCCCAAGGCAGGCATGGGCCAAACCGGACTCTGATACCAGATGTCAGCTTCCAACCCCCGACTCAGCTCACACTCGACAGCTTCGGGCGTTCATGCGCTCGTGGGCTGGCCCAGTCTAGAGAGTCCATCACTCACATCCCAAAAGTCAGGCTGATGGGAGGAGAGAGACTCTCCCTTTTAAGCTGCCCAAGGTCCCCTTAGCTAGCCAATGTGCGACTAAAGCCGGGGCGCTGACTACCCGCTCTTGACAAGGTGATGCGCATGAACACCAGCCTGAGGCAGAGGTTGAGAGCCGGACAAGCTCCACGGCAGCTAGAGAGAGTGAGCTGAGATTGGCGAGCAGCAGCGAGCTCCACGGTGGGGTCGGCGGAGACCAGTGCCGGACAGCGCCCAGCGCGCGACGTGGAGGGAAGCAGGAACGCACGCACCTGAAGCCGAGCGTGAGAGAGAGGAGCGGTGTGGCCATGGGTGATGGGCTTGGCGAGCACCGGTGGTGGGTCACTTGGCTGAGGAATAACTACAGGGATCTGGCATCCCGAAGCTTGAGCGTCCTGAAGCTTAAACGTGCAGATCAGGCGCAATAGACAACGACGACATTGAGGAGCTCGGCCGGCGAGCTGAGGAGGGAGGAGAACTGCTGCCGGCGTGCTACGTGAGCGAGAAGCTGTGGAGATGTGCGCTACACGCGACTTGTACTGGAGCCCTGTCAAACAGTGAGCAGGATAATATCCTTCCGAAGAGCGGAGAGTGCAGATAACGAAGAGAAGCTAAGCGGTGGCAAACAAATATCAGAGAAATAGATGAGGTTAAAACCTTGTAGGTTGGGGATAAAGAACTAAGGGAGTCGTCCAGAAATTGACGTGATGACGTGAGGGAGAAGGATTTCCAGGCTGATGTCCACGAACCGACAACGCATAAGAAATAAATGGTTGAGCGGTGGAAAGATAATCCTTCACTTCTCTATTCTTTTTTAAATTGATACCAAATAAATCTCAATTATTCTGAATATTGGAATCATCAAGACAAGACGCAAATAAATATATGTATCTATAAATATAGTTCTAGTAGTAAGTTTGGACGAAATATAAACGGTTGAACTATAAGACATCGGCTTCAATAATTTAACTCAGCGTGATTTAGCTGAAGTCGGCTGGAACATTATCTACTAATGTACACTCAATTTCGTCGCCAAAATAACGTGTTGAAGAAACAATCCAATAAAAATCATTAGATGCGATGTCCCGGTTGACGAGAGGGGACTAAATTATTTTACACCCCAAAAACTTAGTCGTCGACTTCTGATAATTTTTTACCAGTTATTTATACCCGTCATTTGTATCTGGGCGAGACGCAATTGGAGCGAACCACGACACTGGCTTCGATATTTTAATTTGCATTCGTTTTGGTTAAATTTAGACAAATTTTGCCCGCTATCCGAACATTTGACTAGAGAGCAATTCGATTAATAATTCTATGCCTTATACTTTTTGGATATGAATGCGGTCGAAATTATAAACTCGAACTATTTCCGAAATCGCATTCACGCTCTCGACCAATCTGAACAGCACCGGACTCGGCCCTTTTGAAGGTTACTAAAGTCCGAACTTTGTGAAATATTTTTAGATTGTGCTTAATTCGGTGGATACACTCATGGCTCAGAATGAGTGTTCGAGTTTGACACTATATAAATGGGTTGGATTAACATGTTATCTGAGGTACACATATTAAGTTTTCTGCAGTTACAAACAGGGAAATAGATTAACTATAAATACTCGGTTTCGGCTCTAATCATCTCGGTCTGATTTAACTTTGCATTAAACCTTTTGTCGTCGAGTTCTAATTAATTTGCTCGGGACAAAAATCACACGGCTGATTTGAGCTTTCCAAATTCCTATTTGTTTCGTTGATAAATTTCAAACCAGCATAAGGCTCGACATTTCAGGCGATTATTTAACTACGAGTTTCACAAAATATTTTAGACGGTTCAGACAAGTGGAGATAGATAAGATATTTAAAATCGTAATAGGCGAAGACGATTAGAATTTAGTGATGGTTATATTCATCGATATCCCGTACTTAAGTTCGTAGTCGATGACGAACAGGAGATAAACACCTGGGGTATTACAGCCCTCCCCCTTAAAAGAATTTCGTCCCGAAATTCGGAGCGAAAGACTTTTAAGAGTAGAGAAGCATGTAACTCCTGTCAATAGCAGTGATAATATAAAGCAGTTCCAAGCGAAGACGATTATCTCATGATGTGGTTTCTCTAGTGGATATAGCATGTGTCACCTTAAGCTAATTTAGAGATGTCCATCAGTAGAGACAATGTCTGCCACAAGAACACATAAGGTTCCATGTATGCAGTTTGCGTTTTCTGATGACACTATACTATCTGAGTCTGTTGGGCGAGCGGTAGATATGCGACTTTATCCCAACAGAACTAGATGCAACCTCTTGGGTAAAACACACAAAAAGAGGTTTACCCACCAGTGGTCATTGGAAATTCATAGCACATAAGACGAGTGTGGATGTCAAACAACATCACAGTTCACTCATGTTAGCCAGAGAATCCAAGTCCAAGAAAATGATAGAGACTCGGAAAATCACCAGCGAAGGGATATATAGATGTTGACTTCGCTATCAATCCACTTTTTCAAGCACTAAACATGACTCAACCTGATCACTCATGCTGGAAAAGCACACGTGAGACGATCGAGGCATGACTAGAGCGATGATTAGGTGGTTATCAGTCGACTTGACTTAATTCTTGCAAGCTCTTCCTTAGAATGGGTTAAACTAAAGTGAGTTTAGACAATTCGATAAAATGATCTCTAAACTCAATCTTTGATCACAATGCAGTTACAAGTTAGTAAAACTAACTTGTTGAGCTACTTTTGACATTGAGCAAGTCCTCTTGTTATCCATCGGCAATCCAATGGTCGAGAGTTCACTTTGGTTAACAGGAGATCATGCACTTGGGTAGAAATCCATTTGGTCGGGTTGTTCATCCGTTTCTTCATGCGAGATGAACTGACTTGGTTCGGGAATACATGGATTAAATAAGAAAGCGAATGAACAAACTCCTGTATCTCAGCAGCAGCGAAAGCCAATCTCCATTTTGAAAACTACTCAGATTTCTCTCAATACTAAAAAAACTTCAAGGCTTCACCTTTACAAAAAAAGCATGCAAAGGGAACTTGTATACGTGCAGTCACTACCAAAGTCAAGGGAAAACAGACCACACAAATGGATTGAACAAGGATGTCAGTATACAACAGATACTCCACCTGTAAGAATAATTACAAGTAGAGAGACAAATAGATCATGGCCCGATGAAATGAACAAGGCATGGCCATAACCTAAATTGGTTGATGAAGGGAGTACGATGGGAGACTGTTAATTCAGCCTCAAGCATATTTCTATGCCCATCATAGAGATCACAAGGTCAAGGATTAGTATCTGATTAGATACGGAGGGAAAATAATCATAAGATTAAGTTGGTAAGTGTCGGCGTTTCGACCCCGGGGGGTCCCTGGACCGACGAGTAAATTGTCGCCGCGTGTCCTAGCCCAGATGGGTCGGCACGAGACGGAGCACAAAGGGGAGAAAACAGCAAAGGGGAAACCCGCGGCCTTCGTGTTGTCCTGCGCCCAGGTCGGGTGCGCTTGCAGTAGGGGGTTACAAGCGTCCGCGTGGGAGAGAGCGAGAGCGAGAGAGACTGTGCGGCGGCCCGTTCTCCCGCACGGCCAACCTTCCCGTACGAGAGCCCTGGACCTTCCTTTTATAGACGTAAGGAGAGGGCCCAGGTGTACAATGGGGGGTGTAGCAGTGTGCTAACGTGTCTAGCAGAGAGGAGCCAGAGCCCTAGGTTTATGTCGTCGTGGCTGTCGGAGAGGTTTTGGCGCCCTGTTCATGTGATGTCGTGGCCGTCGGAGGAGCGCTTGAGCCCCGTGGAAGTACAGCTGTCGAGGCTGTCGGATCCTTGCTGACGTCTCCTTGCTTCTGTAAGGGACTGAGAGCCGCCGTCGTCATGGAGCACGCGGGGTGCCATCATTACTTGTTTACCGGGGCGAGCCAGATGGGACGCCGGTCTTGTTCCCCGTAGCCTGAGCTAGCTAGGAGTAGGGTAATGATGGCCCCCCTGTGACGTGGTCGGTCCGAGCCCGAGGTCGGGCGAGGCGGAGGCTCCTCCGAGGTCGAGGTTGAGTCCGGGCTCGGGGGTCGGGCGAGGCGGAGTCCGTCTTCCGAGGTCGAGGTTGAGTCCGAGCCCTAGGGTCGGGCGAGGCAGAGCTTCCTATGGCGTCCGAGGCTGGACTTAGCTGCTGTCAGCCTCACTCTGTCGAGTGGCACAGCAGTCGGAGCAGGGCAGGCGGCGCTGTTTTCCTGTCAGTTCGGTCAGTGGAGCGGCGAAGTGACTGTGGTCACTTCGGCCCTGCCGCCTGAGGAGCGCGCGTCAGGATAAGGTGTCAGTCGATCCTTGCATTAAATGCTCTTGCGATACGGTCGGTTGGCGTGGCGATCCGGCCAAGGTTGCTTCTCCGCGAAGCTTGTCCGAGCTGGGCCTCGGGCGAGTCGAAGGTGCGTCCGTTGCTTGAGGGGACCCTCGGGCGAGACGTGAATCCTCCTGGGTTGGCTGCCTTTGCCCGAGGCTGGGCTCGGGCGAGGCGGGATCGTGTCCCTTGAGTGGACGGAGCCTTGACCTGAATCGCGCCCATCAGGCCTTTGCAGTTTTGTGCTAATGGGGGTTACCAGCTGAGATTAGGAGTCTTGGGGGTACCCCTAATTATGGTCCCCGACAGTAGCCCCCGAGCCTCGAAGGGAGTGTTGATACTCGCTTGGAGGCTTCTATCGCACTTTTTTGGAAGGGGACCGGCCTTTCTCGGTTGTGTTTCATTTCGGTGGGTGCGCGCGAGCGCACCCGCCGGGTGTAGCCCCCGAGGCCTCGGAGGAGTGGTTTGACTCCTTCAAGGTCTTAGCGCGTTTTGTGATGCTTCGGCCGGTCTGGTTGTTCCCTCATGCGAACTGGCCGTAGCCCAGGTGCATAGTTAGGTTCCAAGTTCTCGGGCTGGTATGTTGACGCTGTCAACGGTTTGGCCGGAGCCGGATTTGCGAGAGCAGCCCCCGAGCCTCCACACAGAGCGAGAGGACGGTCAAGGACACACTCGGCTTTTTTCATATGCCCCTGCGTCGCCTTTCCGCAAGGAGGAGGGGGGGAAAGCGCCATGTTGCCCTCAGAGGGCGCCGAACATGGTGCCTCCAGTGAGTTGCTAACGGGTGATCCGAGTGGACGCCCGTGCCCCGTTCGATAAGGGTCGGCTAGTGGCCCAGAGGCGCGCTCCAAAAGTACCTGCAGGTGATTTGCCGGACTCGGTCTCGTTTGATAGGGTCCGAGGGCTCGATGCCTCCCTCTGATGGGATTCTGTTACAGAATCGCTCCTGCTGGTCTCGGAAATGTCCTAGGGTACCTCGGGAGCGTAGCCCGAGCCTCGGCCATGTATCGGACGTACCTAGAGTCATCCCTCGCTCTGCGTGCTCTAAGGCGGCTATCGAACCCTTCGGGGGCCAGCCTACGAACCCCTGATCAGTAGTGGGCGCGGAGCCCGAGTGGCCTGAGGCGACTGTTGAACCCTTCCGAGGGGCCAGCCTTCGAACCTTTGACCAGTAGTGGGCGTGGAGCCCGAGGGGCCTGAGGCGGCTGTCGAACCCTTCCGAGGGGCCAGCCTTCGAACCTCTGACCAGTAGTGGGCGCGGAGCCCGAGTGCTCTGAGGCGGCTGTCGAACCCTTCCGAGGGGCCAGCCTTCGAACCTCTGATCAGTAGGGGGGCTCGAGGCCCGCTTCCTTCGCGGAGAAGGATCCCTTTCGGAGTATCCCCTTTCCCGGTCCCTGTAGCAAGAGAGAGAAAGAGGAAGAGGAAAGGATACAAAATCGAACGACGTGGCACACCTTTTTTGACGCGGTCATTATGGCGGAGGTGAAGCGTCGCCTGCTTCGCATGCCAAAGGTGCCGCCTGTCCTGCCGCAGAGTTAATGCGACAGGACGAGTGGTTCGCGGGGCTGCCGTTGTGCGTGCGCGAGCCATTCGAGGAACAGGTGTTTCGCCTCCGAGTTTTGAATTTCGCGGCGGGTTCGGGCGAAGTGTTGAACGG
Source organism: Zea mays (assembly GCF_902167145.1). Classification (NCBI taxonomy): domain Eukaryota; kingdom Viridiplantae; phylum Streptophyta; class Magnoliopsida; order Poales; family Poaceae; genus Zea; species Zea mays. Next base: position 27,160,290 of record NC_050098.1, on the reverse strand, counting down.
GTCTCACCTGGGCCTTTATATATTCGGGAGAGGGACCGGTGATGGTTCTTTACTCTGCTGCTCGTCTCCCGCTTAGGTTTCCGCAACCTGAGGGAATAGCCAGAGAAAGGAAACCGCACCCCTTGTCCGCTCCGCCGCCACGTCCTTTGCTTGGTGATGGCCGACCGGGTGGCCGTTATTCCGCCGCGCGACCCGTGGCCTTTCTCTACCGTCATGGTGGACGATTTGGAGGCCCTTGTTGCCGATGGCTTGCTCCGTCCCCTCTCTGGTGACCCACAGCCGGAGTGGATTGCTCCCCCTAGTGGAGCCGCCCCATCCCCGCCGCCAGGGTATGTGCTGAGTTTCGTCTCTTTCCACGAGCGGGGGTTTGGAGTGTCGGCGAGTCGTTTCATGCGGGCAATCCTGCATTTCTACGGGGTGGAGCTGCACAATCTCAGCCCCAACTCCATCGCGCAAGCAGCCATCTTCGCGGCGGTTTGCGAAGGGTTTTTGGGGATTGGCCCCCACTGGGATCTGTGGACCCATCTCTTCTCCGCGGAGCCTTTTGCCTTGGCGACGGGGGAGAGGAGAGTTCGCATGGCGGTGCGGGCCGGCGGCTGCATCCTCCAGTTGAGGCAGGCGCGTGTGCAACTGTATATCCCCGCCATCCTTGCCTCTTCAAACAAGGGGTGGCAGCGCCGGTGGTTTTACCTTCGGAACGACGATGGGAGGCTCCCATCATTTTCTCAATGAGTGGTGACCACCTCCGGCAACAACTGGCGCTACGGGGCCCCGCGCGAGAGACAGAAAAATCTCCAGCCCCTTCTGGAGGCCTTGTAGGTGCTGCGAGATGGGGGGCTCACCGCCACGGGGGTGGTTGCCGCCATCCATCGCCGGAGGGTGCTCCCCTTGACGGAGCAGCGACTGCCGCTTTCGGAGATGATGCCGGGGGTCGACCTAGAGGGTTCGCAGATGTCCTCGGTCCCCCTCCCCGCCGATGACCTCCACAGGCGGGTAGCCGCCACGGTAGGAAAGCTGGACGCCGGTGCTCTTACCCAGCCCTCGATGCGCCCCGAGCGCGGGTGCATATCCCTGGTGAGTGTCCGCTCCTTCTTCCTTCTTGTGTAAGACTGCCCCTGGGTTCTCACAGCTGAGATTTCCGTCCGTCTCTAGGAGGTGGGGTTTCACAAGCCTTTTCTGCCACCGGTCCCAGAGGACGCGGTGGACCGAGCCGTGCGGAGGGTCGCTGCGGAGAAGAAGAAAGAGAAGAAGGACGCGGAAAAGGCTCGGGCCCACGAGCGTACGCGGGCTCGGGATGCCTTGGAGAGGCATCGTCGGTGGCAGGAGAGGGATGGGCTCCCGAGGGAGCTGTCATCGGAGACGCCTGACGATGACGGCGATGATGATGACGATGATGAAGACGATGACATGGCTGCCCGCCTTGGCCTCAGCCCGGATCTGAGGCTGGGTCAGGGGTCGTCGAGCTAGCCCCCGAGTGGGCTGGCGCCGCTGGTATCCGGGGCCAGGACATCAGGGTCCCGGTCCGAAGAATAGGGGCAGGCCGAGGGGGTACTTGACCCCTTGGCCGAGGTAGTTGAGGTGACCCCGGGGAGTCAGGCTGACCCACCTGTTTCCCAAGAGTCGTTGCCCGTGCCGACTGCACGGGAAGCTGATCCTTTGGGTCGTCGTGGCTGCGCCTGGGCAGTTCGTCCCTCTGGTGCCTCGGGCGCCCGAGGCAAGGATGGTGCCGAAGCCGGCAGCGGGGCTAACCTCGGTGGTACCCGTGGGGACCGAGGCTCGAGGGGCCTCCCCGCAGGCACGATTGGTCATGGCCCAGAGTGGGTAAGTATCTTAGGATATCTTCGTCCCGGTTCCTCCTTCGTGTGTCCTGATCCTGCTCTTCCTTTTCTTCCCAGCAAATGGAGGCACGGTTCGACCGGTCTGGCTCCCCGGAAGGTCCTCAAGACGGCGTCAGCTTCTGCAGCCAGTGCCACGCCGGGCCTCGCCGGCCAGCTGGTGTCCTCACAAGATGCCCCAAAGCGGGGGGCTCAGGTGGCACAAGTTGCCGTGGGGCGAGCTCCCGAGGCCGACCCCTCCATCGAGGCGGTCGTCGTGCCAAGGGAGACTGCTGGCGCGGCCGCGGCCTCGAGCCCACCAGACGTGTTGCCGGCGCTGGCACCGGCTTCTGCCGAGGCTGTTGTCGTTCTGGCCGTGGAGTCACCCGTCGCCGCCGACGCTGAGATGGCTGAGGCGTCGCTACTTGATGCCTCGGAGGAGGGGGGCGCAGAACCGCGACCCGTCCTGGGGAGTGGCAACCTCGTCCCCGCGCGGCGCAGTTCCAACGGGCGGCGTCAGTCGCTCTGGTTCTGGACCCGTGGTGCTTCGGATCCCCTCTTTGTTCTCGACGATGAGCGAGAGGAGCAGTCTTGGGACGGGCTTCGTGAGTGTGCCGAGGCGACGGTGGGGTCACTTCGGTCGACCTTGGAGGTCCTTTGTAGGGACATTCCCAAGATCCTCCAGGTAAGGATTTCAGGCATACCTTTCACGTGATCAAGGCATTCTTTGTGATGCCCCGCTTCCTTTCCTCAGGATCTGACGGATCTGAGCGCCGCCAAGTCGTCGTTCATCCGCCGCGAGGCCGATGTCTGGGGTTCGCTGTGGTTCCTGAGGACCACACTTGCCGAGACTGCCGAGCGCCTCTCCCAACAGAGCGCTGAGGTGGCGGACCTTCGGTTGCTCTGCGACGAGCTGGGGGCAGAGGCAGCGGCGGCGCGTGCAGAGGCGCAGCGGCGGCAGTCGGAGCTTGGCCAGGCCCTCGGCGAACGGGACCAATCTCTGGGTCGGGCCGCCAAGGCTGAGAGTCGGGCTGAGGCCCTTGGAGGCCAGCTAGCCGAGGCGTCTGCCCGGGCCGGAGCCCTTGCGGCAGACCTGGCCGTGGCCGTCGGGTCTGCTCAGTCCGCCCAAGCCGCAGTCTCGGAGCAGCGTGCCCGGGCCGAAGGTATGTCTTGGCTGTTTCGAGATTTCGATTCAGCTTCATTCTTCAACTTGCGTTTGAAGACTTCTGCTTTGGCTATCTGCAGGGCTCGAGTCTGCCCTCAACGAGTCTGCCAAGGCACTTGCCCAGGCGGCCGAGCGGAGGGAGGCCGACCACGTGGCCATGTCCGAGGCTATCTCGGCCTTCTGCCAGGTCTTTGGTCTCGACGACGTCCCCTCGGGGAGCTCCCCTCAGAGTCGCCTGCAGGCCTTGGGTGACCACGTGCGCGGCAGACTCCGCGATGCGCTGCATCACGGCGTCAGGCGGGCCTTCGCCGTGCTCGCTTCCCACTACGACGTGGATCTGGAGCGGGTCAGCGAGGGGTACTGCCTTCCTGACGAGGATGAAGCTGCCCTGGCTGAAGTCCAGAGGCTTGACACGGCCGCCACGGGCCCAAGCGCGGTGTTGGCGACCACCTTCGAAGCAGAGATCCTTCCGCTTGCGCCGTCGTCCGAGGCCGGGGCGGATCTCGCTGAGGGTGGAAACGAAGCCGAGGGCGCGACTCCTTCTCCGGGCGACGCCTGATTCTACCGGAGCAGTTTATTTTGAATGCGTATGTGTCTTTTGTGGCCGCCGAGGCCTGAACACTTTGTCGCCGTGATATAAAGTTGTGTCTCTTTTCCTCCTGTTTCACGTATCCAGACTCGTTCGTCAGTAGCGGGATTGCTTACCCAAGTAAGAGTTATTTTTCGCGGTAGGTGACGAGTGAGGTATCCGTATCCCGGAGGCGTAGGAGTCCCTCGGCTCGGTCGGCCTTGCCACTTACATGCACTCTTATTCGTTTCTCGGGGTCCTGTTACTGATATAGCTGGGAGACGCGAAAGTCGTTTTGGTGGAAGACTTCTTTCGAGGAAAATTTTGACACAGAGGGGGTTCGCCCCTTCTAGCCCCCGAGGGAGGGTCGGGTTTTGCTGAGGCAAGGCTGACCCTTCCTTGATGGTTAGACTTCGTATGTGAGCGAGGTATATGAACGAATTGAAAACATCTTAAGGGTAGAAGTGATGTAGCTGTCGGATGTTCCAAGCGTTGCTGTAGACCTCGCCTTGACTATTGGCCAGCTTGTATGTTCCAGGCTTCAAAATCTTGGCGATGATGAATGGCCCTTCCCAGGGAGGCGTGAGCTTGTGACTCCCTCGGGCGTCTTGTCATAGCCGAAGCACCAAGTCGCCCACCTGGAGGTCTCGGGACCGAACCCCTCGGGCATGGTAGCGTCGCAGGGACTGCTGATACCGTGCCGAGTGTAGTAAGGCCATGTCCCGAGCCTCTTCCAGCTGGTCCAGTGAGTCTTCTCGGCTGTTTTGATTGCTTCGGTCGTCGTACGCCCTCATCCTCGAGGAACCGTATTCTAAGTCTGTGGGCAAGATGGCCTCGGCCCCATAGACTAGAAAGAACGGCGTGAAGCCCGTGGCTCGGCTCGGCGTTGTCCTCAGACTCCAGACCACCGAGGGGAGTTCCTTCATCCATCGCCTGCCGAACTTGTTGAGGTCGTTGTAGATCCGTGGCTTGAGTCCTTGCAGAATCATGCCGTTAGCACGCTCTACTTGCCCATTCGTCATGGGGTGAGCTACGGCGGCCCAGTCCACCCGGATGTGGTGATCCTCGCAGAAGTCCAGGAACTTTCTGCCGGTGAACTGGGTGCCGTTGTCGGTGATGATGGAGTTCGGGACCCCAAAGCGATGGATGATGTTGGTGAAGAACGCCACCGCCTGTTCGGACCTGATGCTGTTTAGGGGTCGGACCTCGATCCACTTGGAGAATTTGTCGATGGCGACCAGCAGGTGCGTGTAGCCCCCGGGTGCCTTCTGCAAGGGACCGACGAGGTCTAGACCCCACATAGCAAATAGCCAGGTGATGGGTACCGTCTGCAGAGCCTGAGCGGGCAGGTGGGTCTACTTTGGGTAGAATTGACACCCTTGGCAGGTGCGTGGTGGCGTCGGCCACCGCAGTTGGCCAGTAGAAACCCTATCAGAAGGCATTTCCAACGAGGGCTCGAGGTGTTGCGTGGTGACCGCAAGCCCCCGAGTGTATTTCTTGTAATAACTCCTGACCTTCGGCGATGGATATGCATCGCTGGAGGATGCCTGAGGGGCTGCGGTGATAGAGCTCCTTCCCGTCACCCAGCAAGACAAACGACTTGGCGCGCCACGCCAGTCGCCAAGCTTCGGCTCTGTCGAGGGGTAGCTCTCCTTGGTGGAGATATTGCAGGTACGGGGTCTGCCAGTTTCGATTAGGCGTGACCCCATTCCGCTCTTCCTCGACGCGCAGTGCCTCACCCTCGGGGGCCAAGGGTGCCTCGGGCTGAGCCGAGGGCACCTCGGGCAGGGCCGAGACCTTCTCGGGCTCGGGCATGTCGTCGGTCTTGACTGTGGGTTGATGTAGGTCTCGGGAGAAAATGTCGGGAGGGACTGTTGTCCGCCCCGAGGCTATCTTAGCCAGCTCATCCGCAGTCTCGTTGTATCGTCGGGCGATGTGGTTGAGTTCGAGCCCAAAGAACTTGTCCTCCAGGTGCCGAACCTCATCGCAGTAGGCTTCCATCTTCGAGTCGCGACAATGGGAGTTCTTCATGACTTGGTCGATGACAAGCTGCGAGTCGCCACGAGCGTCGAGGCGTCGGACCCCTAGCTCGATGGCGATGCGCAACCCGTTAACCAGAGCCTCGTACTCGGCCACATTGTTGGACGCCGGGAAATGGAGGTGCAACACGTAGCGGAGGTGCTTCCCGAGGGGTGAGATGAAGAGCAGGCCCGCGCCCGCTCCTGTTTTCATCAACGACCCGTCGAAAAACATGGTCTAGAGTTCCGGTTGGATCGGAGCTGCTGGAAGCTGGGTGTCGACCCATTCAGCCACAAAGTCCGCCAAGACTTGGGACTTGATGGCCTTCCGAGGGGCGAACGAGATTGTCTCGCCCATGATCTCCACCGCCCACTTTGCAATCCTACCCGAGGCCTCTCGGCACTGGATGATCTCCCCCAGGGGGAAGGATGACACCACAGTCACCGGATGAGACTCGAAGTAGTGTCGCAACTTTCGTCGCGTCAGAATTACCGCGTACAGTAGCTTCTGGATTTGCGGGTAGAAGATTTTGGTCTCGGACAGTACTTCACTGATGAAGTAGACCGGCCTCTGGACGGGCAATGCGTGCCCCTCTTCTCGTCTCTCGACCACGATCGCGGCGCTGACCACCTGAGTGGTAGCGGCGACGTAGATCAAGAGGGCTTCTCCGGCAGCGGGGGGCGCCAAGATGGGCGCGCTGGTAAGGAGCGCCTTTAGGTTCCCGAGGGCTTCCTCGGCCTCGGGGGTCCAAGTGAAGCGCTCGGTCTTCCTCAAGAGGCGGTATAGAGGTAGGCCTCTTTCGCCGAGGCGCGAGATGAAACGGCTCAGGGCCACAAGGCATCCCATGACCCTCTGTACTCCTTTCAAGTCCTTGATGGGGCCCATGTTGGTGATGGCCGCGATTTTCTCCGGGTTGGCCTCGATGCCCCACTCGGAGACGATGAACCCCAGGAGCATGCCTCGGGGGACTCCGAAGACACACTTCTCGGGATTGAGTTTTACGCCTTTCGCCTTGAGACACCGGAATGTCGTTTCAAGGTTGGAGAGGAGGTCGGAGGCTTTCCTCGTCTTGACTACGATGTCATCGACGTAAGCCTCGACCATTCGACCAATGTGCTCTCCGAACACGTGGTTCATGCACCTTTGGTATGTCGCACCCGCATTCCTCAAACCGAATGGCATAGTAACGTAGCAGTACATGCCAAAGGGTGTGATGAAAGAAGTCGCGAGCTGATCGGACTCTTTCATCCTGATTTGGTGATACCCTGAGTAGGCATCGAGGAAAGACAGGGTTTCGCACCCAGCAGTGGAATCCACAATTTGGTCGATGCGAGGCAGAGGGTAGGGAACCTTCGAACATGCTTTGTTTAGACCACTGTAGTCTACACACATCCGCCATTTCCCTCCTTTCTTTCTCACAAGCACAGGGTTGGCAAGCCATTCGGGATGGAATACCTCTTTGATGAACCCTACAGCCATCAGCTTGTGGATCTCCTCGCCTATGGCTCTGCGCTTTTCTTTGTCGAATCGGCGCAGAGGCTGCTTCACAGGTCGGGCTCCAACTCGGATATCCAGTGAGTGCTCGGAAAAATCCCTCGGTATGCCATGCATGTCCGAGGGATTCCACGCAAAAACCTCAGCGTTCGCGCGGAGAAAGTCGATGAGCACTGCTTCCTATTTGGGGTCGAGCTTGGAGCCGATCCGGATCTGCTTGGAGGCGTCGTTGCTGGGGTCGAGAGGGACAGACTTAACCGTCTCAGCTGGCTCGAAGTTGCCGGCATGGCACTTCGCATCTGGCGCCTCCTTGGAGAGGCTCTCCAGATCGGCGATGAGGGCCTCGGATTCAGCGAGGGCCTCGACGTACTACACGCACTCCACGTCACATTCGTACGCGTGTCGGTACGTGGAGCCGACGGTGATGACCCCATTGGGGCCCGGCATCTTTAGCTTGAGGTAGGTGTAGTTGGGGACGGCCATGAACTTAGCGTAGCATGGTCTCCCCAGCACTGCGTGGTAGGTTCCTCGGAACCCGACCACCTCGAACGTGAGGGTTTCCTTTCGGAAGTTGGAGGGAGTCCTGAAGCAGACGGGCAGATCGAGTTGCCGGAGGGGTTGGAGGCGCTTCCCGGGGATGATCCCGTGAAAAGGCGCCGCGCCGGCCCGGATCGAGGACAGATCGATCTGCAGGAGCCCGAGGGTCTCGGCGTAGATGATGTTGAGGCTGCTGCCTCCGTCCATGAGGACCTTGGTAAGCCTGATGTTGCCGATGACGGGATCGACAACGAGCGGGTACTTCCCTGGGCTCGGCACGCGGTCGGGGTGGTCGCCCTGGTCGAAGGTGATGGGCTTGTCGGACCAGTCTAGGTAGACTGGCGCCGCCACCTTTACCGAGCAGACCTCCCGGCGCTCTTGCTTGCGGTGCCGAGCCGAGGCGTTCGCCACATGCCCACCGTAGATCATGAAGCAGTCGTGGACCTCAGGGAACTCCTCTGCCTTGTGATCCTCCTTCTTGTCGTTGTTGTGGGCTCTGCCACCTTCCGTCGGTGGCCCGGTGTAACATCCAAAATCTTATGTTCGTAATTTAGAGAGATCTTCCAAAATACTTAAGATAAAGTGACTCCTAAATAATGAATTCCCTCTTTATAAAAAATATGTTTCCTTGAAACAAACAACAAGTAACATTAAATGTTTGGTAAGTCAAAACTTAGACCCAAAGTTGAATTTAAAAAGTTTGAATTGAAACTAGAAACAACAAATAGAGGAAGGACCTTTAATCTACCTAATTATTCCCTTAAACACCCTTCACAAATAAATATATGCATTTGAATGAAAATAGTTCGTGGCACATGTAAAATATATTTGTTTATTTATTGTTTTAAAAGAAAATAAGTAATGAAAATTAAAGTATACATTCCAAATAAGTATCTAAAAATAATAATAATATGTATGTATGTGGTTTATATTTTGAGGCATATAGATAACCAAATATTATAAATAAAATACAATTTCGCATTTCATGCTGGAATCTATTTATGCATTTGAACTTGAGTGTGGAATTCAAAACCCAATTTAAATTTGAATAGTTAGAAAATAGGAAATAGAAATGGAAATAGAAAAAAAATAAAGAAACCTGCGCATGGGTTGTTTCCTCCCTTGGCCGGCCCACTCCCTTCTCCCTCTCGGCCCAACTTCTCTGCCGCGGGCCCTCCACCGTTGGACCTGCACCCTACATGCGGGGCCCTTCGGCCAGCCTCCCCCGTGCTCCCTGGTGCATGGACCCGAGACGTCAGGTTCATCTCTATCCTCCCCAACCGGACTCCACGACAGCCTCCGTTGTTCACGCTGACTTGACTCGGGCGCCTCACCAAACCACCGCAGATCTCGCTGCTCGCCCCGGCTCGGACTTGGGCGCCGTCTGGGTATAAATCTGGGGCCGCTCCTCCCCAAACAATGGTGCGCAGAGAAGAAATAAAGAGAGAGCAGAGAGAGAGAGCTTAGAGAAGTCGGTGCCGCCGCTAGGGACTCTCGCCTGCACCGTCGCTTTGCACCAGTGAATCGATTCCGGGCACTCGGACGGACTCGTGGGTTGTGCTCGGGGAGAAATCCGGGGGCGCGAGGCCCCACGACGACGTGAATTTCTCATCGGCCTCCACCTTTCGCCGTGAATCCGCCTAATTCCGTGGGCAAGCACCTCTGTGCTACCATCTTGGGTACGTTTTGCCGCTAACGTGTTCGTCCTTGTTCATATACCGCATAGCACTCGCTTGAATAGAGATTAGAGCCCGGGGTCGCCATGGAATCGGCCTGCGGCGTGGTCCGCCACCGTGCGGCTGGGCGAGGCTGCCGCGTTCAGCTGCTCTGGTGGGGAAGAAGATGAGGGCGCGTCCGTCGATCTGGGATTGGACGGATCAGATTGAGTGTAGCGATACCTCTTTGAGCCCATGTGATCTGGATCGTTAGATATGTATCGGGCGGTGGGGATCAAATTCTGTTTATTTTAAATCACCACCGTCGATCAGCGATCCGCTGGTCCACATTTCATACCACTTCGGGACAATCTCGATCTAATACTAGCACTTGGGGCGTGATCTAACGGCTGTGATCAGCCCGTACCCCTTTGGTCGGGTCGTTTTGCTAAAGAGCCCTGGGGATTGGACGAATTAACCCGCAGTCCACACTGTGGGGAAGCCTGAGTCTTAGGGTAATTGTGATTATGGCCCCTATGTTTTTCTGTTATTGGCGCCCAGTCCTGGGCTCAGAGAAAATCAGGAAAATGAATTTAGAATTTGATTTTCAATACACAAATAAATCCATAAACTTATATAATTCATATTAAATTCATTTTAGCTCCAAATTAATTTATTCCAGAGACATTAATTTTATTTTAATATTGTCTACCACCTAGTAACATTGTCTAGCCATGAAACTTTAATTAAAATTATTCATTTGGATTAATCTATTCTAAGCACTAAATAATTTTAGAAATTCATAACTTAATAACTGTAGCCCCGAATTTAGCGTTTCTTGTTTCTGTGATCTCGTAGCTTCACGTAGATCATTATTATGTAGTTTATGATTATGTTTGGTGTGATGTTAATTTTGCCTATACCATGTTTGTCTATATTGCTACGTTTAGCAGTGAGGACACGTGTCATCTGAAGAGCAAGTTGGTACCTGGAATCTCAAGTGCCAGGCAAGTTGTGCCCTTGATCACTTCTTTTTACCCACTCATGTTCTAATTAATCATAATGATCTGCATAGGTTAATTTTGATGGGACCCAATAGGTTACCCTAGTTTGTTTATCTTTATACCTTGTTTACCACTAAACTTTTTGGGTAGTACTTGCTAGTGCTTTATGTGGTTTTGGGTATGAAGATACATTATTCATGATCACACTTTTATTATCTGTTTATTATTACTGTTCATGATAAGATCATTATGTTAATTGGAACATGGAGCGACCACCCAGGAAAACAGTGCTACCACAAGGGTTTATGGACGCCCTTGGCTGATTAATTAGGAAAGCTAGTGGAGGACTACCTTATCCGAAAGGGGCAAGGGCAGTAGGGGAGTGGTCAGTGTAGGGAGGTCCTTGGTTGATTTTGCTGCGATGGCGGTCAGGCGAGGGATCCCTGCATTGGAGCTTCCTATAAACTGTAGCGGGTTTTCTAAAGCTAGTGGAACTTTGTAAAGGCCTCGTAGTGTTACCCTGCCTCGCCTCCTCGGTAGAGGTGTATGGGAAGTCGCGATCCCTTGGCAGATGGGTAGCATGACTTGTGGGTAAAGATGCGCAACCTCTGCAGAGTGTAAAACTGGTATACTAGCCGTGCTCACGGTCATGAGCAGCTTGGACCCTCACATGATTAATTTATGGAACTAAATTCAATTTGTCATATGCATTGCATCGCAGGTGATGTTATTACTTTTCTTAATTGGGTTGGTATTTACTTATACTTAGTAACTTCTAATAAAAATTTGACCAACTTTAAAAGCAATGCTCAGCTCTAACCATCCTCTTTGGTAAGCCTTACACTTCACGTGAGCTCCCACCTTTAGCGAGTTCATGCACATTTTTCCCCACAACTTGTTGAGCGATGAACGTATGTGAGCTCACTCTTGCTGTCTCACACCCCCCCACAGGTCAAGAACATGTACCGCAGGATGAGGCGCATGGAGGATGTTGTGATGTGTTCGTGAGAGGTCTAGGCCGTCGTCTCCCAGTCAACTTTGGGTTGCTAGACTGTTGTCTCCTTATAATGTAATTATTTATTTATTTTGTATAGAACTCCTATTATATAGTAATGTTGTGACATTCGATCCTGTGCCATGATTCATCATATGTGTGAGACTTGGTCCCAGCACACCTGGTGATTATGTTCGCGCCCGGGTCTTGGTGCCCCAAAACCCGGGTGTGACACCTGGCCCTGTGGAAGTAGAGCCGAAGCATGACGCATTCCTCAAGGGTGTGCTTGACGGGACCCTGATGATAGGGGCACGACTCCTTGAGCATCTTGTCGAGTAGGTTGGCGCCTCCGGGAGGCTTCCGAGGGTTCCTGTGCTCGGCGGCGGCGACAAGGTCCACGTCGGCGGCATCGCGTTTCGCTTGCGACTTCTTCTTGCCCTTCTTCCTCGCGCCGTGCTGAGCGGATGCCTCGGGGACATCTTCTGGCTGGCGCCCCTGAGGCTACTTGTCCTTCCGGAAGATGGCCTCGACCGCCTCCTGCCCAGAGGCGAACTTGGTGGCGATGTCCATCAGCTCACTCGCCCTGGTGGGAGTCTTGCGACCCAGCTTGCTCACCAGGTCGCGGCAAGTGGTGCCAGCGAGGAAAGCGCTGATGACATCCGAGTCGGTGATGTTGGGCAGCTCGGTGCGCTGCTTCGAAAATCGCCGGATGTAGTCCCGCAGGGACTCTCCCGGCTGCTGGCGGCAGCTTCGGAGATCCCAGGAGTTCCCAGGGCGCACGTATGTGCCCTGGAAGTTGCCGGCGAAGGCTTTGACCAGGTCGTCCCAGTTGGAGATCTACGCTGGAGGCAGATGCTCCAGCCAGGCTCGGGCGGCGTCGGAGAGGAACAGGGGAAGATTGCAGATGATGAGGTTGTCATCATCCGTCCCACCCAGCTGGCAGGCCCACCGGTAGTCCGCAAGCCACAACTCCGGCTTTGACTCCCCTGAGTACTTGGTGATGGTAGTCGGGGTTTGGAACCGGGTCGGGAACGGCGCCCGTCGTATGGCCCGGCTGAAAGCTTGTGGACCGAGTGGTTCGGGCGAGGGGCTCCGATCCTCCCTGCTGTCGTAGCGTCCCCCACGCCTGGGGTGGTAGCCTCGGCGCACCTTCTCGTCGAGGTGGGCTTGACAGTCGCGGTGGTGGTGCTCGTTGCCGAGGCGACCCGGGGCCACAGGCACTGAGTTCCGCGTTCGCCCGGTGTGGACCGAGGCTTCCCACATGAATCGGGAAGTCGCGGCGTGATGCTCCGGGGGGTACCCCTACCTTCGGGAGGCAGAGCTCTCGGCCCGTCGGACCGCGACATCTTCCAGGAGATTCTTGAGCTCTCCCTGGATACGCCGCCCCTTGGTGGTGGATGGTTCCGGCATCGCTCGGAGTAGTATTGCTGCTGCAGCCAGGTTCTGTGGCCGACCCCACTGGAAGCCGGGGGTAGCCTCGCCCTGGCATCGTCGGCGATGTGGTGCTGGATGTCCTAGGCCAGATGACGTGCTTCTCCGGCCGGTGCTCGGCCTGCCCACTCCAGCCCGATATTTTGCCGAAGCTGCACAAGTGGTCCTGCTTCCTCGTCGAGCCTGGCCTGTACCTCGCGGATTTGCTCGAGCTGTGCGTCCTGACCCCCCATAGGGATTGGGACCACAGCTATCTCCCGAAGGATGTCAACGCGAGGTGCAGGCCTAGGGGGATCACTGTCCTCCGGCATACCAAGATGGTTGCCTTCGTTGAGACCCCCTAGATCGACGTGGAAGCATTCGCGACTTGGGCCACAGTCCTCGTCGCCGAGGCTGTGGCTACTATCGGAGCAATCGGAGAGGCAGTAGTCACATGCGGTCATGAAGTCCCGCATGGCACTGGGGTTATCGAGCCTAGAGAAATCCCAACCAGAGTCGGGCTCGTCATCTTCCTCGGAACCCAGAGGCCCATAGGTCGAGACGGCCGTCAGCCGGTCCCAGGGTGACCGCATATGATACCCCGGAGGGTTTGGACATGCCTTTATGAAAGCGTCCACCGAAGCGGGGTCGCTTGGTGGGTCGCAGCTGAATATAAAAGGCATGGAATGGGAAACGGACGATACCTCTTGATCGACGGGTGGTGACGAAGTCGCATCAGGGACGGACTGCACCGTTGTCTCAGGTACGAGGCTAATGCCCAGCAAGTCCTTCGCGAGGGTGCTGGTGTCGTTCGTCTGCTTGGAGTTGGCGTGTTGCGGGGAAACGACGCTCGTCTTCGTCTCAGACGCGAGGTCAACGCCCGACGTGTCCCCCGTTGGGGCGCCGGCGCCGTCGACTCGCTCGACAGCCGACGAGGTACCGCCTCCTGATTGGCCATGCCTGCCCCGCCTCCTCCTCCGTCGGTGGGGAAGGTGACGGGACAGACCCGGGTGTTGCTCTTCCGCCACGTGGGGAAGACGTCGTCGATTCCGCCGCCGGCGGGCGGGCTGACGGCCGCCATTGTCGTTGTCGCGCGGCGGAGGAAGGAGTATCATGTCATAACTGCCGTCGAGGGACATGAACTCAAGACTCCCAAAACGAAGCATCGTCCCAGGTTGAAGTGGTTGCTGGAGACTACCCATCTGGAGCTTGACGGGAAGTTGTTCATCAACACGCAGCAGGCCCCTACCTGGCGCGCCAACTATCGGCGTTTGGAGAGATGGGTCGGCGCGAGACGGAGCACAAAGGGGGAAAACAGCAAAGGGGAAACCCGCGGCCTTCGTGTTGTCCTGCGCCCAGGTCGGGTGCACTTGCAGTAGGGGGTTACAAGCGTCCGCGTGGGAGAGAGCGAGAGCGAGAGAGACTGTACGGCGGCCCGTTCTCCCGCGCGGCCAACCTTCCCGTAGGAGAGGGCCCAGGTGTACAATGGGGGGTGTAGCAGTGTGCTAACGTGTCTAGCAGAGAGGAGCCAGAGCCCTAAGTACATGCCGTCGTGGCTGTCGGAGAGGTTTTGGCGCCCTGTTCATGTGATGTCGTGGCCATCGGAGGAGCGCTTGAGCCCCGTGGAAGTACAGCTGTCGGGGCTGTCGGATCCTTGCTGACGTCTCCTTGCTTCCGTAAGGGGCTGAGAGCCGCTGTCATCATGGAGCACGCGGGGTGCCATCATTACTTGTTTACCGGGGCGAGCCAGATGGGACGCCAGTCTTGTTCCCCGTAGCCTGAGCTAGCTAGGAGTAGGGTAATGATGGCCCCCCATGTGACGTGGTTGGTCCGAGCTCGAGGTCAAAAGAGGCGGAGGCTCCTCCGAGGTCGAGGTTGAGTCCGGGTCCGGGGGTCGGGCGAGACGGAGTCCGTCTTCCGAGGTCGAGGTTGAGTCCGAGCCCTAGGGTCGAGTGAGGCGGAGCTTCCTATGGCGCCCGAGGCTGGACTTAGCTGCTGTCAGCCTCACTCTGTCGAGTGGCATAGCAGTTAGAGCAGGGCAGGCGGCGCTGTTTTCCAGTCAGTTCGGTCAGTGGAGCAGCGAAGTGACTGCGGTCACTTCGGCCCAGCCGACTGAGGAGCGCACGTCAGGATAAGGTGTCAGTCGATCCTTGCATTAAATGCTCCTGTGATACGGTCGGTTGGTGTGGCGCTCCGGCCAAGGTTGCTTCTCCGTGGAGCCTGTCCGAGCTGGGCCTCGGGCAAGTCGAAGGTGTGTCCGTTGCTTGAGGGGACCCTCGGGCGAGACGTGAATCCTCCTGGGTCGGCTGCCATTGCCCGAGGCTGGGCTTGGGCGAGGCGGGATTGTGTCCCTTGAGTGGACAGAGCCTTGACCTGAATCGTGCCCATCAGGCCTTTGCAGCTTTGTGCTGATGGGGGTTACTAGCTGAGATTAGGAGTCTTGGGGGTACCCCTAATTATGGTCCCCGACAGTAAGCCTTCGATAGATATGAGGAAACCTAAGGCATCAAACTCAAGAAAATGATCGGACATGTCTTTCCTGGGTTAGGTTGATAAAGCAACATGGCGATCCTTAAGAACAGGCAAACTGGATAAGGTACATCAGCTTGTGCCAATCGAACAAGGGCATGATCTAGGATGGAAATATGACAATGGACTCGAGATCCTAGCTTTAAGCTCATGCACATCTTGCGTTGGATAAAGAAATTATCCAAACATCCATTTGCATGAGTTTAGTCATGGAGTGATAACGGAAAATTCAAATTTGGGTCATGGTTCACTAAATATGAACATGGCCTAGTTTTGGGTTTAGGTAGGGGTAGATATCGAGCCAGTTTGGCTCGTTATGGCTCGACTCGTTATGGCTCGTTATTGTAACAAGCCAGCTCGGCTCGGCTCGTTATATTAACGAGCTAAACATCTGGCTCGACTTATCTCGTTAGGAAGCTCGAGCCAGCTTGTTAGGCTCGCGAACTACACAACTGTTGGGGACCTTCGTCCTCCGAAGGTCCTCAAAAACATGATTTAACAATGTCTTCCAAGTGTGACATATAAACAGGTACCTTCAAACTCGGGTTAAAAGCATATACGATGTAAAAAGCATGATCGTGACGAAGGCTGGAGTTGCTCCGAAGCTACGCACAAGGGAGCTTCGGTTAAATAAGTGAAAAAAGGAACCGACTTAAAGGGTAAAAGGCTATCTAGTCCTCATAGAGTTGTCCATAAGTCAATAGTAAATATAAAGGGCATGAATGTAATTTCTCACAGGCTGCGTCCTGTGCCTATAAATAGATGAACAGTACCCCCGTACTGTTCACGCTGATTTGTACTCGCTCGTGCATCACGCCTGTACTATTTTCTTCTGTCAAGCCGAAGGTACAAATGTGATTGTGCCTTATCACTGTTTATTTATGATAATATAATATAAGATGAGTCAATAATGTTTCATAATCATTCATGTTGTTTCTTATGTTTCACATACTTCTCCTTGCATTAATATATATTGCGATGATGAAGGTATGTCCTTCATGACCTTCGTCTGAAGATCATTATATCCTAAGGGAAATAATGCTTCGAAGGACGAAGGGCCTTAACCTTTAACATCTTGTGTTGCCTTGTTCTTAATTCATAGCATTTGAGAACAAGTCTGCAACATTGGCGCCCACCTCCGGTGAACTCTTTCGACCACCATCAGCAAGCATTGACCTTCGTCATGCCGCCGAAGAAAGCTTCAGTGCTAGGGGCTGCTGCACTGCAGCCACTGGATCCAAACCAGGAAACTCTTTCTCTCCAAGAAGCTCGAAGCCAGAAGAGGAAGGCCACCAGTCCAACACTCCAGGAGGAGGAGTTGGACCAAGAGATCAGGGACATGGAAATCATCCATCAGCAAGTACAAAGGAAGAAGGAGAAGATGGCGCGGCTGGCTGATCTTCAAAGGAAGATCGACGAAGCTACTGAAGAAGTGTGTCATCTTGCTCAAGATGAACAAGATCGAAGGCCCCAACACAGGGAGCTTCGTCAACAAGGTTTGTTCAACGAAGATGGATGGTATGATGATTTTAATCATAATACCTTTACTTTTGATGATGCTTCTCCCTTGGCAGCAGAACTGCAGGCTACCCCATGGCCCCCGTCATACAAGCCACCTCAACTTCCCATGTATGATGGGCACTCAGATCCAAAGTAGTTTTTGATGAGCTACGAAGCAACTATATCTTTGTATGGGGGGCAATACCGCAGCCATGGCGAAGTCCTTCGTCATGGCAGTCCGGAATGTAGCCCAAACATGGTATTCTTCTCTTCGGCCAGGGACTATAACGTCGTAGCAGAAGCTTAAGGACATGCTGGTTACCAGTTTCCAAGGCTTTCAAACAAAGCCAGTCACATCTTAGGCCCTGTTCTAATAAACGCAAGACCACGAAGAATACCTTCAGGCATATGTACGAAGGTTCTTGCGACTAAGGACACAAGCGCCTACAGTGCCCAATGAAATTGTCGTTGAGGCCATGATCAAGGGTCTTAGGCCAGGACCTATTGCTCAATATTTCACCAGAAAGGCCCCACAGACCCTAGAGAAGCTACTTCAGAAGATGGATGAGTACATTCGGGCTGATAATGACTTCCGCCAAAGAAGGGAGGAAGTGTATAGATTCTCTGAGATGACCAGGGGCTTCGAAGGACGAATCCACTCGAGGCATGTCAGGTCGATTCATAGCTCCAGTCAAAACGACGACAAAGGGAGCCATCCTCAAAGGTCACAGTACACTTCACAATCTTCGGCCCAACAGCAAAGCTCTTTCAGGCCACCATCTCCAAGGGGCAGAGGCACCAGGGGCTTCGGAGGAAGATTTGGGGATCAGCCTAGGAAGATCTACTGTCTATTATGTGGCGAGGACAAGGGCCATACTACAAGAATGTGCCAAATCATTATTCAGAAGCAAAAGGAGATCGCAGAAGCCAAAGCTCGGCAGAATCAGCCGAAGCAAGTTTTGCACACTGCTTCGTTCCACTCTCCCTACATACCAGAGTATGTGGGCAATCATCCTGCAGCTTCTGTTGCTTCGGCTAGTCAGTCACACGCTTCCTGGCCACAGCCCCCACCTCCACCACCACTTCAACTTACCTATTCACGGGGCCAACAGCCAGAGGGGCGCCAGCATTCTCAACAGCAACGAGAATTCAGGGAGGAATCCGAAGCTCGCACAGTCAATAGTACTGTGCCGGAATCAAAGTACATTTATTGAGAGATATCCTACCTCTGAAATACTTTTTATCTCTTTTTGTTTTTTAATAAGGAACAAGTAAAGTGAATTTAGTTTTAATTCCTTGTAATAGTTTCGCTTCTATTTAAATGAAATATATCTCCTTCACATATTTATGAAGCTCAAAAATTGCCGAAGTTCAAAATCGTTCCTAAGGAAATGTAGAGCTACATAAATGCCGTAGCTACAAAAAAGATGCTCCTAAGGGAGCGCAGCGTAAGTTTTGCTGAAGCTACAAAAAATGTCGTTCCTAAGGGAGCGCAGTGTAAGTTTTCTGCTCAAAAGTCGTTCGAAAGGGAATGCAGAGCCAAATACCGCTAAAATATAAGGCGAAGAAGTTCAAAAGACGTACCTAAGGGAATGCAGAACTTACACCGAAAAGTCAATGGTGATACCGCCGAAATATAAGGCGAAGAAGTTCAAAAGACGTTCCTAAGGGGATGCAGAACTTACACCGAAAAATAAGTGGTGAAGCCGAAAAATAAACGGCAAAGAAGACTTCAGTTGTTCCTAAGGGAATGCAGAGATTGTGTGTTTCAATGTGGGCGTGTGGGTGTGTGTCTTCGGCATTAGCATCATATTTTGCATCATATCATCACATCATCCCGCATAGCATCACATCATACATCATATCGCACTAATGACAAGAATTGAATATGAAGTCGATCTTCGGAGAATGTTTTGTGAAATAAAAATGTGCCAAGGCACAAAAGTAAGCCGAGCAATGGAGTTTCATCAGCTATGTTGCAAAAGAAGGGATCCCTTGTTTTTGAAGCATGGATGATTTTTTTGAAGCATGAATGTTTTTACGAAGTATGGATATTTTCACGAAGCATGGATTCTTTTATTTACGAAGCATGAAAAAGAAGGGAAGGTGTTTTTTCGCAGAAGGCTCAAAAACGGTATGTGTATAAAAGTTTCATGCATCGCAAAGAAGCGAATTACAAATAATTTACATATTAGATTCAAAACTTTACACATCGAATATTACAAAGTTACATTGTTCAACTAAAAATGTTTTACAATAAGTACTAGTCTTCCTTCAGGACCTTCTCCACAACTTCATTCAGCAATTTGTTAATGACTTCGTCAACAACAGATTTGGCCATATTTATGATTTCTAGTGCTTCCTTCGTTGCTGGATCGGCTAGTGGATCGAATGGTTCCGGTGGCGGAGATAATTCAGCTACAACGGAAAAAATTAGTCAGTCCGAAGCCACAAAAACAAAAGCCGAAGCTAGGTGCTGCGAAACAATACCTATGCGTCTCTCGCGCTCTGCAGCTTCTTCAGCTTGTTTTTCTTGTACTCGGGCGTCGTGAATGACTTTCTCACTTTTCTTCATAATTTTGTGAGCCATTTCTCGGCCACCATTTACCCAGATGTCATTGTAAAATTTTCCGCCCATTAAACTTGCTTCAGCTGAGGGATCCTTTGTATCATCCACAGAGAAGGCAGCTTTGGCTTGGGCCAAGGTCATGACATGGTCGCACCCCGCCTTCTCCAGGATGGCTGAAATTCCTCTCGCACCGGAGAACGCACAGACATCCCCGCGATCACTTAAAATTTCTTCAAAAACTTCGGCTTCTCCACTTATCCATTCAATAACACCTTCAGGGTCGCCACGTATGAAGTTATCTTCGTTGGAATAGGCGCCCACGTTGGTGAAGCTAGCCTTTATCTTCTCCACGCAGCCCAAGGATTTTTCGAAGCATCTTTCTTTGGATGTGCGAAGTTCTTCAACTGTTTTTTCTAAATAGTTTTTCCAATATTCACTAATATCCCGATTAGCCTCTGCGAGACCGCATTTTTCTTTGGCTTCGGCCAACTGTTTCCGAAGGTCTTCGATCTCATTCTTTTGAATTTCAGCTTGAGCCTTGAAACTAGCTTCATCTTCTTTCACTTTGTTTACCAATGAAATCAATATTTTTTTTTCAAGACCTTCGTTCCTTAATTCGATTACCTCTGAACGAAGGTTGTTCAGAGCCATTGTATATCCTTCATCTTCAATGTTTTTCTGTGCTCTAAGGGCATTGCTAAGGATTAAGCCCTGCAAGAGGAGGACAGAATTAAGTATAAACAAATAAAATATATCATTTTCAAAATACAAAATTAACTTTTATACCTTTATGCTATTATACGCCAAACTGTCAGCAAGCTCATCCTTTGATAATATTGAAAGGCCATCTTCCAGCTTCGGGAATCTGATGCTTCTACCTATCTCCCGATAGACAAATATCTCTTTATTATCCGGGAGACAGTATAAAAAATATTCTTCCCCACTGCCATTAAACACTAATGCTCCCTTTGGGTATTACAATTTTTGGGCATAGTGTTGTGCTTCTCGTTTTTCTTCTTGAGAAAGTCCCTTTCCTGAAGCATGGCGAATGATGTAATCAATGCCCTCTTTTAAAGCTTCAGGAGCAGGAGTTGCAACCTTTTCAGATGAAATTTGCTCTGTGGCCTTTTCTTATGTTGCCTTTTCTTCAATTTCGGCAGGCTCTATCTCAGCGGGCTCTGAAGGCCCAGCTTTGGTTTCAGTTTGAATTATTGTAGCTTCGACTTCTGCCTTTTTCGTTTCAGCTCCATGTTGTGCCTTAGAAGCTTCGGTAATTTTTTTGGTAGGAGCAGGATTCAAGGTTTTTGCTGTTTCTAATACAACATCTAGCACATTTGCCATCCTTCTCCTCTTAGGAGTTGTGGCAGAACTCTTTTGTGTCTTCGGAGCTGTTGCTCCTGTTGAAGGGCTTAAAATCTCCGACATCTTTGTTACTTCTTCAGTTTTTTACCTTTCAGCCTTATCTTTGTCAACCTTCGTTTCAACTAGCTCAACCGAAGGTGCCTTCGGCATTATAGGCGGCTCTTCAGTCCTCTGCACGGGAGAAATAGTTTCTCTTATTTCAGCAGCTGAAGAGGCCTCCCCACCAAACTCAGGCACCACAGCCGGTTCAATGTAACACGGCCGGTGGGTGAGAACCTTCATATTTTTGCCCGCAGCCTTTGGCACAGGCTCGGCTGGGGCGGCCAAAGCAGCGGCTTTTCTCTTCTTCCTCTATCTCCGCAGCGGGTAGCGATAGTCGGGGTAGACAAAGCCGATGGCGTCAAAAACTCTGTTCATTCTCTTTTTTCCCCGACCTCCGAAGGCTGCAGATAGCGCATTATCTTCTGCCTTGGAATAAGCTCCAAGTAGTTCATCACTTGTAGCTTCGATGCATTTCAGTCAGTCATTGTTTGGTTCATCGAACTTATCCCCAAACCTGAATGTATACTTCAGCCAGACCAAATCACCTTCGCTAGACTTGGTGATGGTCTCCTTCGACATTTCCCAGCTTTCTACAAGCGGCCATACTCTGAATGCTATATGCTCTTGAATTAAATCTCTTGTACCAATGAAGGAGCAGACTGTACTGAAGGCCTTTTGACACGCTTCGGTGGCATCATCAATTTCGACCTTCGGCTTTCGGAGGCCGAAGCGAGACCAGATGGGGCGCATAATGATTCCCTTAATATCTTCCCTTGCTTTCAAATCATTTTTCACGTAAAACCATTCTTCCATCCAAGCTCCAGGCCATCTCTTCCGAAATGTTGGTACTGGATGGCTTGCGTTGGAACGAGCGATAAATCCATAACAACCGAAGTTGTTGTGGTACTGTTCTTTACCCATGGCCTTCGTCTCATATAGCAATTCATGCATATTGCAGAAGCACTTTGCGCTTGGTTCTAACCCCTGGATCCTTACTGCCCAGACAAAAATCCCCATCCTTATTATGGCTTCGGGGGTGATCTGATGAAGAAAGATTTGGAACGTCTTCAGCACTTCAACTACAAACTTACTTAAAGGGAACCGAAGTCCAGCCTTGAAGAAGCTTCGGTAGATCACAACTTCATTTTCTTCAGGGGCAGGGACGTTGTTCTCTCCGCCAGCTCTCACAATAGACATATCTCGGAAATACCTTCCTCTCATGTTCTCAAGATGACTTTGTTTGATGGTGGATTTTCCGAAGATTAAGTGACTTGGCCTCCAGGGCCGATCCTCAGAATCTTCGTCCCCACTTTCTACATCATAGCTATCGCTGTCACCAGTATCCTCAGACAGGCCCTCCAGTATCTCCTTAGTAATCTTCTCTGTATTTGTTTTTGCCATTGACTCAATAAACCCAGCAATATAAGGATTCACAGCCTTCTTCTCCTCAAAAAGCTTCTCCTCTTTAGTCAGCTTCGTCTCAGCAGCAACCTTCTTGTCTTGAGACATTTCTTCTTCAGAAATAACGAAAATGCGTCTTTTTAACCGAAGCTCAGAGAGCTTGAAAAACTAGCAAGCGTTAGTGAGCAAGAGCTATGAAATTGAGAAAATAAAGCAAATGGCACAAGCAGCGTATCAAATGTAGCTGGTGTGAGTTCTTATTTATACGCTCAGCACACTCCAAATTGGGGGACCCCGTCCGTCATTGACTGTTGCTATTCTAGCAAAGAGAAGGTGTTTTTGGGACCTTTGGCTTAAGTCCTTCGTCCATGTCGCAGTCTGAATTTGTTATCATAAACAAATTAATACTGCGAGGGGCTACTGTTGGGGGCCTTCGTCCTCCGAAGGTCCTCAAAAACATGATTTAACAATGTCTTCCAAGTGTGACATATAAACAGGTACCTTCGAACTCATGTTAAAAGCATATACGATGTAAAAAGCATGATCATGACAAAGGCTGTAGTTGCTCTGAAGCTACGCGCAAGGGAGCTTCGGCTAAATAAGCGAAAAAGGAACCGACTTAAAGGGGAAAAGGCTATCTAGTCCTCATAGGGTTGTCCATAAGTCAATAGTAAATATAAAGGGCATGAATGTAATTTCTCACAGGCTGCGTCCTGTGCCTATAAATAGATGAACAGTACCCTCGTACTGTTCACGCTGATATGCACTCGCTCGTGCATCACGCTTGTACTATTTTCTTCTGTCAATCCGAAGGTACAATTGTGATTGTGCCTTATTCCTGTTTATTTATGATAATATAATATAAGATGAGTCAATAATATTTCATAATCATTCATGTTGTTTCTTATGTTTCACATACTTCTCCTTGCATTAATATATACTGCGATGATGAAGGTATGTCCTTCATGACCTTCGTCTGAAGATCATTATATCCTAAGGGAAATAATGCTTCGAAGGACGAAGGGCCTTAACCTTTAACATCTTGTGTTGCCTTGTTCTTAATTCATAGCGTTTGAGAACAAGTCTGCAACAACAACTAAATACAAAGATCTATGTACATAAATATATATATAACCGAAAAATCATATTTTAAGTGTTTAACACTACAAACCCAAAACTTTATAATATTATTATCATATCATCGTCCTAGCTTCTAACTTTTAATATTAAATTAAATAACCAAATATGTATTAACTTACATATTTACAAACCCATATTATAATAAGATAGCAACAAGCATCATTATAAAGCAATTCAACATCCATTCCACAAACATGTAACATTTCATTGCACAACACTAACATCATATGCTGCTAGAAACAAAGTTCACAAAACCATAACCAATAATCAAATATTAAATATACAATGTAGGTATATAGCCATGCAATAATGCAAATATTTAAGCACATGGCACGTCCACACATGTCCATATCACATATCATAACTACGAGAAAACAAGACTATGAGAGATGAGACGACACCAACGACTAGACAAACTTGTGTTGTGGCTTGGCTCGTTTGGCTCGCGAGCTAGCTCACGAGCTAACCTGAGCTGGCTCATTAGAGAACCGAGCTAGAATGCTAGCTTGGCTCGCAATAAAATTAAAATGAGTCGAGTCGAGCCGAGCTACTAATGGGCCAAGTCGAGCGAGTTATCGAGCCACGAGTATTTCGTCCAGCCCTAGGTTTAGGCAAACAGGTCACAAACATTCTATCGGCACATCAAGCACAAGAGCAAACACATATAACACCTAAATAGATTACCTAAAGAACGAAGGACAACTATTTCATCGAAGTTCATAATACAACATTACACCACATTATCTATAATCACTGGTTATTGGAATAAAGATGAGAGAAGCATTTTGGTGCAAAGGTAACAAACACGATGCAACAATCAGGATGCATGCTCATCCTATTCGTCCTCACAAATTTTGCCAACATAATGTGGTAATAGTGTTCTGTATCGGTGGCATACTTACGACTCTCTCGGTATTTTGCTAGTTGTCAGCTACACATACGTTTTCGAGGTTAGTGTACCTGCAGAAAATTCCACCACAACCCAATTTCCCATGATGCAAGATCCACACATGATAGTTTATCACAGTTTATACTCCATATATTTCTATATGGAGGCCAGCTCTTCATTAAGCGTCGAGCCATGCATAGGCGCCGCTGCTACACTTTAACCATAGGGCAGCCCATTATGGTAACTCACCTTTTTACCTGGACGTAGGTGCGTTGTTACAAGTACATTACACTTCTCAGTATTCCCATGTCTGTATACCCATACACACACATGGGGTACTGAATCCTAGAACATTAATTACTCCACATCATAGCTTTCATATATACATATGTGGAACATGTATATATTCAAGCGCTTTTTATGCTCTTCCCTAGACCAACGTTTGTTCGGTCATGCTCTCACAACTCACCTTACCTAGGCGTCGATCCATTCACAATTGAATGGCCTCAAAAATAACAATACACATGTATGCAATATCCCCCCGGTTGTGGGTTAGTGTTTTGAACAAAGCACCTGATAGTCCTTAATTTAGGGCTTAACAGAGGATGTCGCTAGCATTATAGTTTTTCAAATCTGTTTTTCAAGACCAAACAATGTGTTTAGTTGAAAATAGGTTTTCTAAAACCAAAATTTTGTTTTTAAAATACGTATGTGACCGTATTATACTTAATCTTGCTCCGATACCAAGCTGTGGCAGAACCTTCCAAGTTATTGGGCCCACATGCACCTGCCCTTGTCTCAAAGACCTCAGACGGCTATGCATGTGCACCAGATAACTTAACAGGGTCCGTCCGAGTGCCCCAAGGAACCCGGATAAACCACAAACAACCAGGATCGCAAGATTAAGTAAACGCAAAGCACACACCAACATTTTGCAGCGGAATTTCTTTATTACAAAAGTTACAAGTTACAACAAATTTATGTTATGTTTATCGGAGTGATTACAAAAGTGATTCAAAGAAATAAAATTTGAAATGTCATAAATTATTTATAATTTTGAAATATATGCTAGCTCAATGACAATCCTCAACAAGAGGTATAGGAGAGGTACTTAGACTTATAAGAAGGTTGTGCCCACCGGCGCTTAACACCATCCACAGCAACACAATTCTAGTACCTGCAACAACATGGGTTCGAAAACCCTAAGTACAAAGTGTACTTTCGCAAGTCTTACCCGTCTAAGGAAAAAGAATCTCAAGGATATGCTGGCTGATTAGGAATCAAGGTAAGGCTAAGCAATAATCAAGGACTCATTTTGCATAAACGCCTACTAATAGTGGATCCTTAAGCCATCTTTTAATTATCAAGTTAAGTTCTTACCTGATTCTAAATTTGCCTAATCTAGATCATTCACTTGTCTTGATCTAGCTTTATTTTAGCCAATTCATATTTCACTTATCAACTACGATGAGTGGTCAGTGAGTTGAGTCTCCATAACCGAGGAACAACGATGACTCGAACCGATTATACCTAGCTGGGGATCCCTAACCACATGACATATGTAGCACTTAACCCTTGCATATGTCAATCGTTCCCACAGATCCTCCACAACATGAACCGGTCCGCGCTACCCGGGAGCACAGTACTCCTCCGTCCAGCCTCTAGCCAGGAGGGTACACGCTACTCCCACCATCTCTCACGCCCAGTGCGCGGTTGTCTTTTCACGTATGGAATAGCTGGGTTCAGGCTTACCAGAGCATGTGGCTAGTTGCAAAGTCTCACCTCATCAGGCCTACATCGAACGGTCCTTAAGCGACTCAGACAGAGACACTACACTAAGACTCCCTTCTCGTGCAAGTCACCCGCCTGGTCTCGTCTTTAATATTTAAAACCCAAAGTTTGGTACCTGGCAGAGTACATCTTTTCAGATGTTGAACCCATCAAAGTCTTTGATGGATTCACCATCATAAGTATTTTCTTTGTAAAAATTCCCAATCAATATGAAGCATCACTTTTGTTTTAAAACAAAACATTTTGTTTTTCTAGAGCAAGGCTAAGCATCATAAAAATCCTTTTCATAAAAGGTATCAAGGAAGGGTAATCAATTTTCCAAGGAAGGAAATGCATCAATTGTTTAGCACACAACTCCTATCACCTAATGCATCAAACAAGGTGATAAAGATTTTAAAACATAAGGAAAGGAATAATGCACCGGGGCTTGCCTGGAATAAACACTATTGTCGGGGACCATAATTAGGGGTACCCTCAAGACTCCTAATCTCAGCTGGTAACCCCCATCAGCACAAAGCTGCAAAGGCCTGATGGGTGCGATTAAGTCAAGGATCGGTCCACTCAAGGGATACGTTCTCGCCTCGCCCGAGCCCAGCCTCGGGCAAGGGCAGCCGACCCCGGAGGATTTACGTCTCGCCCGAGGACCCCCTCCAGCAACAGACACACCTTCGGCTCGCCCGAGGCCCAGTCTTCGCCAAGAAGCAACCTTGGCCAAGTCGCCACGCCGACCGACCGTATCGCAGGAGCATTTAATGCAAAGGTGGCCTGACACCTTATCCTGACGCGCGCCCTCCAGTCGATAGAGCCGAAGTGACCGCAGTCACTTCGCCGCTCCACTGACCGGCCTGACAAGAGGACAGCGCCGCCTGCGCCGCTCCGACTGCTGTGCCACTCGACAGAGTGAGGCTGACAGCAGCCAAGTCCGGCCTTAGGCGTCATAGGAAACTTCGCACCGCCCGAAGGGCTCGGACTCGGGCTCAGCCCCGGAAGACGACGAACTCTGCATCGCCCGACCCCAGGGCTCGGACTCTGGCTCAGCCCGGGAAGACGACGAACTCCGCTTCGCCCGACCCCAGGGCTCGGACTCGGGCTCAGCCCCGGAAGATGACGAACTCCGCTTCGCCCGACCCAGGGCTCGGACTCGAGCTCAGCCCCGAAAGACGACGAACTCCGCATCGCCCGACCCCAGGGCTCGGACTCGGGCTCAGCCCCGGAAGACGACGAACTCCGCTTCGCCCGACCCCAGGGCTCGGACTCGGGCTCAGCCCCGGAAGACGACGAACTCCGCATCACCCGACCCCAGGGCCCGGACTCAGCCCTGGCCTCAGCCGACGATCTCCGCCTCGCCCGACCCAGGGGCTCGGACTCGACCTCGGCCTCGGAAGACAGACTCGACCTCGACCTCGGAGGAGCCTCCACCTCACCCACCCCAGGGCTCGGACCGACCATGTCACAGGAGGTGCCATCATTACCCTACCCCAAGCTAACTCAGGCTACGGGGAACAAGACCGGCGTCCCATCTGGCTCGCCCCGGTGAAACAAGTAATGATGGCGCCCCGCATGCTCCATGACGACGGCGGCTCTCAGCCCCCTTACGGAAGCAAGGAGACGTCAGCAAGGACTCGACAGCCCCGACAGCTGTCCTTCCGCCAGGCTCCAGCGCTCCTCTGACGGCCACGACACCACACGAACCGGGTGCCAAAACCTCTCCGGCTGCCACGATGGCGTGTACTTAGGGCAATAGCTCTTCTCTGCTAGACACGTTAGCACACTGCTACACCTCCCATTGTACACCTGGATCCTCTCCTTACGCCTATAAAAGGAAGGTCTAGGGCCTCTTACAGAGGGTTGGCCGCGCGGGGAAGGACGGGACGGCGCTCGCGTAAGCCGCTCGCTCCCTCCCGCGTGGACGCTTGTAACCCCCTACTGCAAGCGCACCTGACCTGGGCGCGGGACAAACACGAAGGCCGCGGGTTTCCCCTTTTACGCCTGTCTCCCTCCGGCTTCTTCCCCCATTCGCGCTCCATCTCGCGCCGACCCATCTGAGCTGGGGCACGCGGCGACAATTTACTCATCGGTCCAGGGACCCCCTGGTTCGAAACGCCGACATTTGGCGCGCCAGGTAGGGGCCTGCTGCGTGTTGACGAACAGCTTCCCGTCAAGCTCCAGATGGGTAGTCTCCAGCAACCTTTCCAGCCTAGGACGGTGCTCCGTTTTGGGAGTCTTGAGTTCATGTCCCTCGACGGCAGCTACGACATGATACTCCTTCCTCCGTCGCGCGACAGCGACAATGGCGGTCGACAACCCGCTCGCCGGCGGCGGAATCGATGACGTCTTCCCCACGTGGCGGAAGAACAACAATCGGGCTTGTCCCGTCCCCTCCCCCGCCAACGGAGGAGGAGGCGGGGCAACCAAGGCCAAGCAGGAGGCGGCACCTCATCGACCGTCGAGCGAGTCGACGGCGCCGACGCCCCAACGGGGGACACGTCGGGCATCGACTTCGCGTCTGAGACGAAGACGAGCGCCGTCTCCCCGCAACACGCCAACTCCAAGCAAACGGACGACGTCAGCACACTCGCAAAAGACTTGCTGGGCGTCACCCTTGTGCCTGAGACGACGGTGCAGTCCGCCCCTGACGTGACTTCATCACCGCCCGTCGACCAAGAGGTACCGACCGATTCCCATCTCGTGCCTTTTGGATTCAGCCTCGACCCACCAAGCGACTTCTCTTCGGTGGACACTCTCATTGAGGCGAGTCCAAACCCTCTAGGGTATCGTATGCGGTCACCCTGGGACCGGCTGACGGCCGTCTCGACCTACGGGCCCTCGGGTTCCGAGGAAGATGATGAGCCCAACTTCTGTTGGGATTTCTCCGGACTTGGTAACCCTAGTGCCATGCGGGACTTCATGACCGCATGCGACTACTGCCTTTTCGACTGTTCCGACGGTAGCCGCAGCCTCGGCGACGAGGACTGCGGCCCAAGTCGTGAATGTTTCCACGTCGATCTAGGGGGTCCCGACGAAGGCAACCATCTTGGTATACCGGAAAACGATGATCCCCCTAGGCCTGCGCCTCGCGTTGACATCCTTCGGGAGCTAGCTGTGGTCCCCGTCCCGACGGGGGGGTCATGACCCACAGCTCGAGCAAATCCGCGAGATGCAGGCCAGGCTCGACGTGGGAGCAGGAACGCTTGAGCCGTTCCGCCGGGACATCGGGCAGGAATGGGCAGGCCAACCTCCGGCCAGAGAAGCGCGTCATCTACCCCAGGGCATCCAGCACCGCATCGCTGACGATGCCAGGGCAAGGCCGCCACCGGCCTCCAGTGGGATCGGCCAGAACCTGGCTGCAGCGGCAATACTTCTCTGCGCGATGCCGGAGCCATCTACCACCGAGGGGCGGCGTATCCAGGGAGAGCTCAAGAATCTCCTGGAGGATGCCGCGGTCCGATGAGCCGAAAGCTCTGCCTCCCAAAGGCAGGGGTACCCCTCGGAACATCGCACCGCGACTTCCCGATTCATGCGGGAAGCCTCGGTCCACACCAGGCGCACGCGCAATACAGCGCCTGCGGCCCCGGGTCGCCTCGGCAACGAACACCCTCACCGCAACCGTCGAACTCACCTCGACGAGAGGGTGCACCGAGGCTACCACCCCAGTCGTGGGGGACGCTACGACAGCGGGGAGGATCGGAGTCCCTCGCCTGAACCACCCGGACCGCAGGCTTTCAGCCGGGCCATACGACGGGCGCCGTTCCCGACCCGGTTCTGAACCCCGACTACTATCACAAAGTACTCGGGGGAGACGAGACCGGAACTGTGGCTCGCGGACTACCGGCTGGCCTGCCACCTGGGTGGAACAGACGATGACAACCTCATCATCCGCAACCTCCCCCTGTTCCTCTCCGACACCGCTCGAGCTTGGCTGGAGCACCTGCCTCCGGGGCAGATCTCCAACTGGGATGACCTGGTCCAAGCTTTCGCCGGCAATTTCCAGGGCACGTACGTGGGCCCTGGAAACTCCTGGGATCTCCGAAGCTGCCGCCAGCAGCCGGGAGAGTCTCTCCGGGACTACATCCGGCGATTCTCGAAGCAGCGCACCGAGCTGCCCAACGTCACCGACTCGGATGTCATCGGCGCGTTCCTCGCCGGCACCACCTGCCGCGACCTGGTGAGCAAGCTGGGTCGCAAGACCCCCACCAGGGCGAGCGAGCTGATGGACATCGCCACCAAGTTCGCCTTTGGCCAGGAGGTGGTTGAGGCCATCTTCCAGAAGGACAAGCAGCCCCAGGGCCGCCCACCGGAAGATGTCCCCAAGGCGTCAACTCAGCGCGGCACCAAGAAGAAAGGCAAGAAGAAGTCGCAAGCGAAACGCGACGCGGACCTTGTCGCCGCTGCTGAGTACAAGAACCCTCGGAAACCTCCCGGGGGCGCCAATCTCTTCGACAAGATGCTCAAGGAGCCGTGCCCCTATCATCAGGGGCCCGTCAAGCACACCCTTGAGGAGTGCGCCATGCTTCGGCGCCACTTTCACAAGGCCGGGCCACCTGCGGAGGGTGGCAGGGCCCGCGGCGACGATAAGAAGGAGGATCACAAGGCAGGAGAGTTCCCCGAGGTCCACGACTGCTTCATGATCTACGGTGGGCAAGTGGCGAACGCCTCGGCTCGGCACCTCAAGCAAGAGCGTCGGGAGGTCTGCTCGGTAAAGGTGGCGGCGCTAGTCTACCTAGACTGGTCCGACATGCCCATCACCTTCGACCAGGGCGATCATCCCGACCGTGTGCCGAGCCCGGGGAAATACCCGCTCGTTGTCGATCCCGTCATCGGCAACGTCAGGCTCACCAAGGTCCTCATGGATGGAGGTAGCAGCCTCAACATCATCTACGCCGAGACCCTCAGGCTCCTGCGGATCGATCTATCCTCGGTCCAGGCAGGCGCTGCACCTTTTCACGGGATCATCCTCGGGAAACGCGTCCAGCCCCTCGGACAACTCGATCTACCCGTCTGCTTTGGGACACCCTCCAACTTCCGAAGGGAGACCCTCACGTTCGAAGTGGTCGGGTTCCGAGGAACCTACCACGCAGTGCTGGGGAGGCCATGCTATGCCAAGTTCATGGCCGTCCCCAACTACACCTACCTCAAGCTCAAGATGTCGGGCCCCAATGGGGTCATCACCGTCGGCCCCACGTACCGACACGCGTACGAGTGCGACGTGGAGTGCGTGGAGTACGCCGAGGCCCTCGCCGAATCCGAGGCCCTCATCGCCGACCTGGAGAGCCTCTCCAAGGAGGCGCCAGACGTGAAGCGCCATGCCGGCAACTTCGAGCCAGCGGAGACGGTTAAGTCCGTCCCTCTCGACCCCAGCAACGACGCCTCCAAGCAGATCCGTATCGGCTACGAGCTCGATCACAAATAGGAAGCAGTGCTCGTCGACTTTCTCCGCGCAAACGCTGACATTTTCGTGTGGAGTCCCTCAGACATGCCTAGCATACCGAGGGATGTCGCCGAGCACTCACTGGATATCCCAGCTGGAGCCCGACCCGTGAAGCAGCCTCTGCGCCGATTCGACGAAGAAAAGCGCAGAGCCATAGGCGAGGAGATCCACAAGCTAATGGCGGCAGGGTTCATCAAAGAGGTATTCCATCCCGAATGGCTTGCCAACCCTGTTCTTGTGAGAAAGAAAGGAGGGAAATGGCGGATGTGTGTAGACTACACTGGTCTAAACAAAGCATGTCCGAAAGTTCCCTACCCTCTGCCTCGCATCGATCAAATCGTGGATTCCACTGCTGGGTGCGAAACCCTGTCTTTCCTCGATGCCTACTCAGGGTATCACCAAATCAGGATGAAAGAGTCCAACCAGCTCGCGACTTCTTTCATCACACCTTTCGACATGTACTGCTATGTTACCATGTCGTTCGGTTTGAGGAATGCGGGTGCGACATACCAAAGGTGCATGAACCACGTGTTCGGCGAACACATTGGCCGAACGGTCGAGGCCTACATCGATGACATCGTAGTCAAGACGAGGAAAGCCTCCGACCTCCTTTCCGACCTTGAAGCGACATTCCGATGTCTCAAGGCGAAAGGCGTAAAACTCAATCCCGAGAAGTGTATCTTCAGGGTCCCCCAAGGCATGCTCTTGGGGTTCATCGTCTCCGAGCGGGGCATCGAGGCCAACTCGGAGAAGATCGCGGCCATCACCAGCATGGGGCCCATCAAGGACTTGAAAGGCGTAAAGAGGGTCACGGGATGCCTTGCGGCTCTGAGCCGTTTCATCTCGCGCCTCGGCGAAAGAGGCCTGCCTCTGTACCGCCTCTTAAGAAAGGCCGAGTGCTTCACTTGGACCCCTGAGGCTGAGGAAGCCCTCGGGAACCTGAAAGCGCTCCTCACGAACGTGCCCATCTTGGTGCCCCCGCTGCCGGAGAAGCCCTCTTGATTTACGTCGCCGCTACCACTCAGGTGGTTAGCGCCGCGATCGTGGTTGAGAGACGAGAAGAGGGGCATGCGTTGCCCGTCCAGCGGCCAGTCTACTTCATCAGTGAGGTACTGTCCGAGACCAAGATCCGCTACCCACAAATTCAGAAGCTGTTGTACGTGGTGATCCTGACGCGGCGGAAGTTGCGACACTACTTCGAGTCTCATCCGGTAACTGTGGTGTCATCCTTCCCCCTGTGGGAGATCATCCAGTGCCGAGAGGCCTCGGGTAGGATTGCAAAGTGGGCGGTGGAAATCATGGGCGAGACAATCTCGTTCGTCCCTCGAAAGGCCATCAAGTCCCAAGTCTTGGCGGACTTTGTGGCTGAATGGGTCGATACCCAACTCCCAACAGTTCCGATCCAACCGGAACTCTGGACCATGTTTTTCGACGGGTCGCTGATGAAGACAGGGGCAGGCGCGGGCCTGCTCTTCATCTCGCCCCTCGGGAAGCACCTACGCTACGTGCTACGCCTCCACTTCCCGGCGTCCAACAATGTGGCCGAGTACGAGGCTCTAGTCAACGGGTTGTGCATCGCCATCGAGCTGGGGGTTCGACGCCTCGACGCTCGCGGTGACTCGCAGCTCGTCATCGACCAAGTCATGAAGAACTCCCACTGCCGCGACCCGAAGATGGAAGCCTACTATGATGAGGTTCGGCGCCTGGAAGACAAGTTCTACGGGCTCGAGCTCAACCACATCGCCCGACACTACAACGAGACTGCGGACGAGCTAGCTAAGATAGCTTTGGGGCAAACAACGGTTCCCCCAGACATCTTCTCCCGAGACCTGCATCAACCCCCTATCAAGACCGACGACGCGCCCGAGCCCGAGGCACCCTCGGCCCAGCCCGAGGCACCCTCGGCTCGGCCCAAGGCACCCTCGGCTTGGCTCGAGGCATCCTCGGCTTAGCCCGAGGCACCCTCGGCTCAGCTCGAGGTACCCTCGACCCCCGAGGGTGAGGCACTACGCATCGAGGAGGAGCGGAGCGGGGTCACGCCCAATCGAAACTGGCAGAACCCGTACCTGCAATATCTCCACCGAGGAGAGCTACCCCTCGACCGAGCCGAAGCTCGGCAGTTGGCGCGGCGCGCCAAGTCGTTCGTCTTGCTAGGGGACGGGAAGGAGCTCTACCACCGCAGCCCCTCAGGCATCCTCCAGCGGTGCATATCCATCGCCGAAGGCCAGGAGCTCTTGCAAGAAATACACTCGGGGGCTTGCGGTCATCACGCAGCGCCTCGAGCCCTTGTTGGAAACGCTTTCCGACAAGGTTTCTACTGGCCGACAGCGGTGGCCGACGCCACTAGAATTGTCCGCACCTGCGAAGGGTGTCAGTTCTATGCGAGGCAGGCACACCTGCCCGCTCAGGCTCTGCAGACCATACCCATCACCTGGCCGTTTGTTGTGTGGGGTCTGGACCTCGTCGGCCCCTTGCAGAAGGCACCCGAGGGCTACACGCACCTGCTAGTCGCCATCAACAAATTCTCCAAGTGGATCGCGGTCTGACCCCTAAACAGCATCAGGTCCGAACAGGCGGTGGCGTTCTTCACCAACATCATCCATCGCTTTAGGGTCCCGAACTCCATCATCACCGACAACGGCACCCAGTTCACCGGCAGAAAGTTCCTGGACTTCTGCAAGGATCATCACATCCGGGTGGACTAGGCCGCCG
Source organism: Zea mays (assembly GCF_902167145.1). Lineage (NCBI taxonomy): Eukaryota > Viridiplantae > Streptophyta > Magnoliopsida > Poales > Poaceae > Zea > Zea mays. The sequence continues at coordinate 27,126,267 of NC_050098.1, read as the reverse complement.
TGGCTCACCCCATGACGAATGGGCAAGTAGAGCGTGCCAACGGCATGATCCTGCAAGGACTCAAGCCGCGGATCTACAACAACCTCAACAAGTTCGGCAAGCGATGGATGAAGGAGCTCCCCTCTGTGGTCTGGAGTTTGAGGACAACGCCGAGCCGAGCCACGGGCTTCACACCGTTCTTTCTAGTCTATGGGGCCGAGGCCATCTTGCCCACAGACTTAGAATACGGTTCCCCGAGGACGAGGGACTACACCGACCAAAGCAATCGAGCTAATCGAGAAGACTCACTGGACCAGCTGGAAGAGGCTCGGGACATGGCCTTACTACACTCGGCGCGGTACCAGCAGTCCCTGCGACGCTACCACGCCCGAGGGGTTCGGTCCCGAGACCTCCAGGTGGGCGACCTGGTGCTTCGGCTGCAACAAGATGCCCGAGGGCGGCACAAGCTCACGCCTCCCTGGGAAGGGCCTTTCGTCATCGCCAAAGTTCTAAAGCCCGGGACGTGCAAGCTGGCCAACAGTCAAGGCGAGGTCTACAGCAACGCTTGGAACATCCGACAACTACGTCGCTTCTACCCTTAAGATGCTTTCAAGTTATTCGTACACCTCGTTCACACACGAAGTCTAGTCATCAAGGAAGGGTCAGCCTCGCTTCGGCAAAGCCCGACCCTCCCTCAGGGGCTAGAAGGGGGGAACCCCCTCTGCGTCAAAATTTTCCTCGAAAAAAGTCTTCCATAAAAAAGGCTTCTGCGTTCCCCGGCTATATCAGTAGCAGGACCCCAAGAAGCGAATGAGGGCGCATGTAAGTGGCAAGGCCGACCGAGCGGAGGGACTCCTACACCTCTGGGATACGGATACCTCACTCGTCACCTACCACGAAAAATGACTCCTACATGGGCAAGCCACCCTGCTACTGACGAACGGGGCCGGATACGCAAAATGGAAGGAAAAGGAGCACAACCTTATACTACGATAATAAAGTGTTCGGGCCTCAGCGGCCGCAAAAGACACATATGCATTCAAAGAAAACTGCTCCAGCAGAGTCAGGCGTCGCCCGGAGAAGGAGCCGTGCCCTCGGCTTCATCCCCACCCTCGGCAAAGTCCGCCCCGGCCTCGGATGACGGCGCAGGCGGGAGGATCTCTACCTCGAAGGTGGTTGCCAGCACCACGCTCGGGACCGCGGCGGCCGCGTCGAGCCTCTAGACTTCGGCCAGGGCGGCTTCATATTCGTCGGGGAGGCAATACCCCTCACTGACCCGCTCCAGATCCACGACATAGTGGGAAGCAAGCACGGCGAAGGCCCGCCTGACGCTGTGATGTAGCGCCTCGTGGAGTCTGCCACGCGCATGGTCACCCAAGGCCTGCAGGCGACTTCGAGGGGAGCTTCTTGAGGGGACGTCATCAAAGCCAAAGACCCGGCAGAAAGCCGAGATGGCCTCAGACATGGCCGCGTGGTCGGCCTCCCTCTGCTCGGCCGCCTGAGCAAGCGCCCTGGTGGACTTATCAAGGGCAGACTCGAGCTCTGCGAACAGCCAAAGCGCAAGACCTCAAACACAAGTTGAGGAACTGAGCTGAAGCAAAAACTCAAAACAGCCAAGACATACCTCCGGCTCAGGCACGCTGCTCCGAGGATGCGGTTTGGGCTACGACTAGGTCTGCTGCAAGGGCTCCGGCCCGGCTTTCGGCCTCGGTGGCCCGGTCCCGAGATTGGTCCCGCTCGCCGGTGACCTGGTCAAGCTCCGACTGCCGCCGTTGCACCTCTGCGCGTGTCGCTGCTGCCTCTGCTCCCAGATCGGCACAGAGCAACCGAAGGTCCGCCACCTCGGCACTCTGTTGGGAGAGGCGCGCGGTAGCCCTGGCAAGCGAGGTCCTCAGGGACCGCAGCGAACCCCAGACATCGACCTCGCGGCGGATGAACGACGACTTGGCGGCGCTCAGATCCGTCAGATCCTGAGGGAAGGAAGCGGGGCGTCACAAAGGACGCCTTGATCACAAGAAAGGTATGCCTGAAATCATTACCTGGAGGATCTTGGGAACGTCCCTGCAAAAGACCTCCAAGGATGACCAGAGCGACCCCAACGTTGCTTTGGCACACTCACGGAGCTCATCCCAAGGCTGCTCCTCCCGCTCATTGTCAAGAACGAAGAAGGGATCCGAGGCCTCACGGGTCCAGAACCGAAGCAACTGGCGCTGCCCCTCGGAGCTCCGTCGCGCGGGGACAAGGCTGCCACTCGACGGGACGGGTCGCGGTCCCGTGCCCCCCTCTTCTGAGGCGCCGAGTAGCGACGCCTCGGTCATCTCAGCGTCGGCGGCGACGGGTCGCTCCACGGCCAGGTCGGCAACGGCTTCGGCAGCAGCCGGCGCCAGCCGGCAGCATGTCTGGTGGGCCCGAGGCCACGGCCGCGCCGACAGCCTCCCCCAGCGTGACGGCCGCCTCGACAGAAGAGCCGGCCTCGGGAGCTCGCTCCACGGCAACTGGTGCCGCCTGAGCCCCCCGCTGTGGGGCATCTTGCGAGGAGGTCAGCTGGCCGGTGAGGCCCGACGCGGCACCGGCTGCGGAAGCCGACGCCGTCTTGAGGACCTTCCGGGGAGCCAGATCGGTCGGACCATGACTCCGCTTGCTAAGGAGAAAAGGAAAGTCAGGGTCGGGACATACAAAGGAGGAGCCGGGACGAAGACATCCTAAGGTACTTACCCACTCCGGGCCATGATCAACCGTGCCTGTGGGGAGGTCTCTCGAACCTCGACCCCCGAAGGTACCGCCGAGGTCTGCCCCGCTGCCAGCTTCGGTACCATCCTCGCCTTGGGCGCCCTAGATGCATGAGAGATGGACTGCCCAGGCGCTGCCACGACGACCTGAGGATCGCCCTCCTACGCAGCCGTCACGGGCGACGGTTCTCGGGGAACAGGCGGCTCGGCCTGACTCCCCGGGGTCACCTCAACTTCCCCAGCCAAGGGGTCAAGTACCCCCTCGGTCTGCCCCCGCTCTTCGGACCGGGACCCCGGCGTCCCGGCCCCGGAAACCGACGGCGCCAGCCCGCTTGGGGGCTGGCTTGACGACTCCTGGCCTAGCCTCAGACCAGGGCTGAGGCCAAGGCGGGCAGCCATATCGTCGTCTTCGTCATCATCTTCATCGTCGTTGTCGTCGTCAGGCGTTTCCGGCGATGGCTCCCTCGGGAGTCCATCCATCTCCTGCCGACGACGGAGCCTTTCCAAGGCGTCTCGGGCCCGCGTCCGCTCGCGGGCCCGAGCCTTCTTCGCGTCCTTTTTCTCCTTCCTCTTCTTCGCGGCAACCCTCCGTGCAGCTCAGTCCACCGCGTCCTCCGGGACCGGTGGCCGGGAAGGCTTGTGACACCCTACCTCCTGGAGACAGACGAAAAGTCTCGGCTGTGAGAACCAAGGGCAAACCGACGCAAGGAGAAAGAAGGAGCGGACACTCACTAGGGACACACACCCGCGGTTGGGACGCATCAAGGGCTGGGAAAGGGCGCCGGCGTCCGGTTTCCCCAACGTGACGGCTACCCGCCTGTGGAGGTCGTCGACGGGGAGGGGATCCGAGGACATCCGCGAACCCTCCAAGTCGGCCTCCAGCGTCATCTCCCAAAGCGGCAACCGCCGCTCCGTCAAGGGAAGCACCCACCGGCGATGAATGGCGGCAATCACTCCCGCAGCGGTGAGCCCTCCTTTCCGCAACACCTCCAGGGCCTTCAGAAGGGGCTGGAGATTCTTCTGTCTGTCGTGCGGGGTCCCGTAGCGCCAAGCATCGGCGGCGACGGTCACCACTCGCTAAGAAAACGACGGGAGCCTCCCGTCGTCATTTCGGAGATAGAACCACCGGCGCTGCCACCCTTTGTTCGAGGACGCAAGGATGGCGGGAATATACTGCGGCGCCCGCGCCTACCTCAGCTGGAGGATGCAGCCACCGGCCCGCACTGCCGCGCGAACCCTTCTCTCCCCCGTCGGCGAAGCAACAAGTTCCGCGGAGAAGAAATGAGTCCATAGGTCCCAGTGAGGGTCAATCCCCAAGTATCCTTCGCAAACCGCTGCGAAGATGGCGGCTTGCGAGATGGAGTTGGGGCTGAGGTTGTGCAGCTCCACCCCGTAGACATGCAGAATCGCCCGCATGAAACGGCTTGCCGGCACTCTGAACCCCCGCTCGTGAAAGGAGACGAAGCTCACGACATACCCCGGCGGCGGGGACGGGGCGGCTCCGCTCGGGGGAGGCATCCACTCCGGCTGCCTCTCATCAGAGAGAGGGCAAAGTAAACCCTCAGCGACGAGGGCCTCCAGGTCATCCGCCGTGACGGTGGAGAAAGGCCACGGGTCGCGCGGCGGAACAATGGTCACCCGGTCGGCCATCACCAATCAGAGGAGGTGGCGGCGGAAAGGACTGGGTGGGCGGTTTCCCTTTCTCTGGCTATTCCCTCGGGTTGCGAAAACCTAAGAAGGAGGCAAGTAGAAGAGCAAAGAACCATCACCGGACCCTCTCCCGAATATATAAGGACCCAGGCGAGACCCGTTCAACACGTCGCCCGAACCCACCGCGGGATTCAAAACTCAAAGCGAAACGCCCGTTCCTCGAACGGCTCGCGCACGCGCAACGGCTGCCCCGCGAACCACTCGTCCCGTCGCATTAACTCTGCGGCGGGACAGGCAGCACCTTTGGCAGGAGAAGCGGGCGACGCTTTGCCTTCGCCATAATGACCGCGTCAAAAAAGGTGCGCCACGTCATTCGATTTCATATCCTTTTCCTTTTCCTCTTTCTCTCTCTTACAACAGGGACCGGGAAAGGGGGATACCCCGAAAGGGATCCTTCTCCGCGAAGGAAATGGGCCCCAAGCCCCCCTACTGATCAGAGGTTCGAAGGCTGGCCCCTCGGAGGGGTTCAACAGCCGCCTCAGAGCGCTCGGGCTCCGCGCCCACTACTGGTCAGAGGTTCAAAGGCCGGCCCCTCAGAAGGGTTCAACGACCGCCTCAGGCCACTCGGGCTCCGCGCCCACTACTGATCAGGGGTTCGTAGGCTGGCCCTCGAAGGGTTCATAGCCGCCTCAGACGCAGAGCGAGGGATGACCCTGGGTACGTTCGATACATAACCAAGGCTCGGGCTACGCTCCCGTGGTACCCTAGGACATTTCCGTCAAAAGGGGACCGGGTCCGGCAAATCACCCGCATGTACTTTTGGAGCGCGCCTCCGGGCCTCTAGCCGACCCCTAACAAATGGGGCACGGGCGTCCACTCGGATTACCCGTTAGCAGCTCACTGGAGACACCATGTTCGATGCCCTCTAAGGGCAACATGGCGCTTTTCCCCCCCCCTCCTCCTTGCGGAAAGGCGACGCAGGGGCGTATGTAAAAAAGTTGAGTCTGTCCTTGACCGTCCTCTCGCCCTGTGCGGAGGCTCGGGGGCTGCTCTCGCAAACCCGGCCCCGGCCAAATCGTTGACAGCGTCAACATACCAGCCCGAGAACTTGGGACCCGACCGTGCACCCGGGCTACGGCCAGCTCGCATGAGGGAACAACCAGACCGGCCGAAGCATTGCGAAATGCATTAAGACCTCGAAGGAGTCAAACCACTCCTCCGAGGTCTCGGGGGCTACACCCGGCGGGTGCGCTCGCGCGCACCCACCGGAACAAAATGCAACCGAGAAAGGCCGGTCCCCTTGCAAAAAAGTGCGACAAAAGCCTCGAAGCGAGTATTAACACTCCCTTCGAGGCTCGGGGGCTACTGTCGGGGACCATAATTAGGGGTACCCTCAAGACTCCTAATCTCAGCTGGTAACCCCCATCAGCACAAAGCTGCAAAGGCCTGATGGGTGCGATTAAGTCAAGGATCGGTCCACTCAAGGGATACGATCTCGCCTCGCCCGAGCCCAGCCTCGGGCAAGGGCAGCCGACCCCGGAGGATTTACGTCTCGCCCGAGGACCCCCTCCAACAACGGACACACCTTCGGCTCGCCCGAGGCCCAGTCTTCGCCAAGAAGCAACCTTGGCCAAGTCACCACGCCGACCGACCGTATCGCAGAAGCATTTAATGCAAAGGTGGCCTGACACCTTATCCTGACGCGCGCCCTCCAGCCGACAGAGCCGAAGTGACCGCAGTCACTTCGCCGCTCAACTGACCGGCCTGACAAGAGGATAGCGCTGCCTGCGCCGCTCCGACTGCTGTGCCACTCGACAGAGTGAGGCTGACAGCAGCCAAGTCCGGCTTCAGGCGCCATAGGAAACTCTGCACCGCCCAAAGGGCTCGGACTCGGGCTCAGCCCTGGAAGACGACGAACTCCGCATCGCCCGACCCCAGGGCTCGGACTCAGGCTCAGCCCCAGAAGACGACGAACTCCGCTTCGCCCGACCCCAGGGCTCGGACTCGGGCTCAGCCCCGGAAGACGACAAACTCCGCTTCGCCCGACCCCAGGGCTCGGACTCGGGCTCAGCCCCGGAAAACGACGAACTCCGCATCGCCCGACCCCAGGGCTCGGACTCAGGCTCAGCCCCGGAAGACGACGAACTCCGCTTCGCCCGACCCCAGGGCTCGGACTCGGGCTCAGCCCCGGAAGACGACGAACTCCGCATCACCCGACCCCAGGGCTCGGACTCAGCCCTGGCCTCAGCCGACTGTCTCCGCCTCGCCCGACCCAGGGGCTCGGACTCGACCTCGGCCTTAGAAGACAGACTCGACCTCGACCTCGGAGGAGCCTCCACCTCGCCCACCCCAGGGCTCGGACCAACCACGTCACAGGAGGCGCCATCATTACCCTACCCCAAGCTAACTCAGGCTACGGGGAACAAGTCCGTCGTCCCATCTGGCTCGCCCCGGTAAAACAAGTAATGATGGCGCCCCACATGCTCCATGACGACGGTGGCTCCCAGCCCCCTTACGGAAGCAAGGAGACGTCAGCAAGGACTCGACAGCCCCGACAGCTGTCCTTCCGCCAGGCTCCAGCGCTCCTCCGACGGCCACGACACCACACGAACCGGGTGCCAAAACCTCTCCGGCTGCCACGATGGCGTGTACTTAGGGCACTAGCTCTTGCGCGGGGAAGGACGGGACGACGCTCGCGTAAGCCGCTCGCTCCCTCCCGCGTGGACGCTTGTAACCCCCTACTGCAAGCGCACCCTACCTGGGCACGGGACAAACACGAAGGCCGCGGGTTTCCCCTTTTACGCATGTCTCCCTCCGGCTTCTTCCCCCCTTCGTGCTCCGTCTCGCGCCGACCCATCTGGGCTAGGGCACGCGGCGACAATTTACTCGTCGGTCCAGGGACTCCCGGGTTCGGAACGCCGACAACTATGTTAGTGTTTGTTAGACGTCGATCACTTGACGACCATCCTTTGTCTTGGCACTCATTCAGATTTACATTTTCAAGTTCATCCATCAACATGAATTTTGTGGAGAAGCTTACGCACAGCGACAACTTGTGGTCGACCCAACTTTGGTCCTCCATATCACGTAATCAATAAACGTACCTAAATGATTTGCATAATGCACATGAATGCATATAAACAGAAATATCACAAAACTAAATAATGCTACACGATAGCGAATTAAACACCTAGCGGCGAGGAGTTGTACCATTTGTAAGGAAACACTAGTTATCGACATACGACTAAGAGCAATGATTACGCTTCTCTAGATTAACCGAATCTAACGCAAACATCACGAAACAACAAACTATACACATTTAACACAATTAGCCTAAACACAACTTCTCAGCTAATTAATTAAATGCTAAACTTATTCCTCACTTTATAAATTATACCACTTTGCTTAAAAAGAATTATTGTTGGGGGCCTTCGGCTTCCGAAGGTCCTCAAAAACGTGATTTGACAATGTTTTCTAAGTATGCGAGCAGGTATCTTCGGAATCAGGTTGCGGGTATACAGAAGCATGGTCAAGACGAAGTTTGACTGAAATGGAAGACGATCATGACGAAGGATGAAACGATCATGAAGCTATGTGCAGAGGAGCTTCGGTATGACAGCAGAAAGGGGAAACCGACTTAAAGATGAAAAGCCAAATCAGCCCTCGAAGAATTACTATAGAGTTATTGATAAAAATAAAGGGCATTAATGTAATTTTATACGGGCTGCGTCCCGTGCCTATAAATAGATGAACAGTACTCATGTACTGTTCACGCTGACTTGGCATTGGCATCACGCTTGTACCCTTACTTTCCTTCAAGCCGAAGGTACATTTGTAATTTATCATCATTTATATAAGAAAAACGAATAGAAATAAATTAATAATAATGTTTAAAATAGTTATGTTATTTTCCGTATTTTATACATAAATTTTTCTTATCTTTTATTATGATTATGAAGGTATGACCTTCATAACCTTCGTCCGAAATTCATTATACACAAGGGGAAATAATGTTTCGAAGGACGAAGGGCCTTAATATTTAACATCGTGTGTTGCCTTGTTCTTGATTCATAGCATTTGAGAACAAGTCCCCAACATTGGCGCCCACCTCCGGTGAACTCACTTCCATTTCTTGAGCTCTGAACACCTTCGGCAAGCATCACCTTCGTCATGCTGCCGAAAAAAGCTTCAGCGACAGGGGCTGCTACTCTGCAGCCGTTGGACCCCAATCAAGACGTCCTTGCTCTTAGGGAGGCCCGAAGCCAGAAGAGGAAGGCTGCTAGTCCAACGCCTCCGGAAGATGACTTGGATCAGGAGATCCAAAACCTGGAGATCCTTCAGCAACAGGTGCAACGAAAGAAGAAGAAGATGGCTCGTTTAGCTGACCTTCAGAGACAGATAGATGAAGCTTCCGAAGAGGTTCGTCATCTTGTTCAAGATGACCAGAACCGAAGGCCTCCGCACAGAGAGCTTCATCAGGAAGGCTTCTACAATGAGGACGACTGGTATGAAGATTTCCATCATGGAAATTTTGCTTTCGATGATGCTTCTCCTCTATCAACAGAATTGCAGGCTACACCATGGCCCCAGTCTTACAAGCCACCCCAGCTCCCCATGTACGACGGTCATACAGACCCGAAGCAATTTTTGATGAGCTATGAAGCAACCATATCTTCGTATGGTGGCAATACTGCAGTCATGGCAAAGTCTTTTGTCATGGCCGTCAAGAGTGTCGCTCAGACCTGGTACTCCTCTCTCCGGCCAGGGACAATCACCTCTTGGCAGAAGCTGAAGGATATGCTGATAACCAGCTTCCAAGGGTTTCAGACGAAGCCAGTTACTGCTCAAGCTTTATTCCAGTGTACCCAGGACCACGAAGAATACCTCCAGGCGTATGTCCGAAGGTTTCTGCGTCTGAGGGCACAAGCGCCAACAGTGCCCAATGAAATTGTCATTGAGGCCATGATTAAGGGGCTTCGGCCGGGACCTTTAGCGCAATACTTTGCCAGGAAGCCACCACAAACTTTGGAGAAGCTGCTCCAGAAGATGGACAAGTACATCCGGGCCGACAATGACTTCCGCCAAAGAAGAGAGGAGGCATTTAGGTTCTCTGAAATGACCAGGGGCTTCGGAGGAAGATTTCATACGAGGCATGTCAGGTCAATTCATAACTCCACTCAAAGTGATGATAGAGGGAGCCAACAGCAAAGGCCACAATACTCTTCGCAAGCTTCGGGACAACAGCAAAGCTCTGTTCGGCCGCCAGCGCCAAGGGGCAGAGGCGCCAGGGGCTTCGAGGGAAGATTTGGGGATCAGCCAAGAAGAATTTACTGTCTATTCTGTGGTGAAGACAAGGGCCATACCACCAGGATGTGCCATGTCACCATCCAGAAGCAAAAGGAGATAGCAGAAGCTGCAGCACAACAGAGTCAGCCGAAGCAGGTCATGCACACTACTTCGTACCTGTCGGCGTTTCGAGACCGGGGGGTCCCTAAGCCGACGAGTGAGTGTGCTGCGTGCCCCAGCCCAGATGGGTCGAGCGCGTGGGCGAGCGCGAAGGGGGGAGAGGCGAGGTGGCCGAAGACGGGCGTGAGAGAGGTGGAAGTCCCGCGGCCTTCGTGTTCGTCCCGCGCCCAGGTCGGGTGCGCTTGCAGTAGGGGGGTTACAAGCGTCCACGCGGGTGAGGGAAGCGAGCGGCCCCAAGAGAGCGCCTGTCCCGTCCTCGGTCCTGCGCGGCCAACCTTCTCTAAGAAGGCCCTGGTCCTTCCTTTTATAGTCGTAAGGAGAGGATCCAGGTGTACAATGGGGGGTGTAGCAGAGTGCTACGTGTCTAGCGGAGGGAGAGCTAGCGCCCTAAGTACATGCCAATGTGGCAGCCGGAGAGATCTTGGCACCCTGCTGGTGTGATGTCGTGGCTGTCGGAGGAGCAACGGAGCTTGGCGGAAGGACAGCTGTCGGAGCGGTCGAGTCCTTGCTGACGTCCACCTGCTTCCGTAAGAGAGATGAGAGCCGCCGCCGTCATAGAGCTTGGGAGGCGCCATCATTGCCTATCTGGCGGAGCTGGTCAGATGGGACATCGGTCTTGTTCTCTGCGGCCCGAGTCGGCTCGGGGTAGAGTGGTGATGGCGCTCCCTGTTGACGTGGCGGGCCCGCGCCCGAGGCCGGGCGACGTGGGGGCTCCTCCGAAGCTGGGGTCGAATCTGTCTTCCGTTGCCGAGGCCGAGTCCGAGCCCCTGGGTCGGGCGAGGCGGAAGTCGTTCGGCAGAGGCCAGGGCGGAGTCCGAGCCCTGGGGTCGGGCGAGGCGGAGTTCGTCATCTTCCGGGTCTTAGCCCGAGTCCGAGCCCTGGGGTCGGGCGGAGCGGAGTTCGCCGTCTTCCGGGTCTTAGCCCGAGTCCGAGCCCTGGGGTCGGGCGGAGCGGAGTTCGCCGTCTTCCGGGTCTTAGCCCGAGTCCGAGCCCTGGGGTCGGGCGGAGCGGAGTTCGCCGTCTTCCGGGTCTTAGCCCGAGTCCGAGCCCTGGGGTCGGGCGGAGCGGAGTTCGCCGTCTTCCGGGTCTTAGCCCGAGTCCGAGCCCTGGGGTCGGGCGGAGCGGAGTTCGCCGTCTTCCGGGTCTTAGCCCGAGTCCGAGCCCTGGGGTCGGGCGGAGCGGAGTTCCCTATGGCACCCCTAGCGAGGCCTGACTGCCTATCAGACTCACTCTGTCGAGTGGCACTGCAGTCGGAGTGGCGCAGGCGGCGCTGTCCTTCTATCAGACCGGTCAGTGGAGCAGCGGAGTGACGGCGGTCACTTCGGCTCTGCCGGGGGGCGCGCGTCAGGATAGAGGTGTCAGGCCACCTTTGCGTTAAATGCCCCTGCAACTCGGTCAGTCGGTGCGGCGATTTAGTCAGGGTTGCTTCTTAGCAAAGCCAAGGCCTCGGGCGAGCCGGAGATGTGTCCGCCGTTAAAAGGGGGGCCTCGGGCGAGACGGAAGTCCCTCGAGGTCGGCTGCCCGAGTCCGAGGCTAGGCTCGGGTGAAGCGTGATCGAGTCACTCGTATGGACTGATCCCTGACTTAATCGCACCCATCAGGCCTCTGCAGCTTTATGCTGATGGGGGTTACCAGCTGAGAATTAGGCGTCTTGAGGGTACCCCTAATTATGGTCCCCGACAGTAGCCCCCGAGCCTCGAAGGGAGTGTTAGCACTCGCTTGGAGGCTTTCGTCGCACTTTTTTGCAAGGGGACCAGCCTTCCTCGGTTGCATTTTATTCCGGTGGGTGCGCGCGAGCACACCCGCCGGGTGTAGCCCCCGAGGCCTCGGAGGAGTGGTTTCACTCCTTCGAGGTCTTAATGCCTTGCGTAACGCTTCGGCTGGTCTGGTCGTTCCCTCATGTGAACTGGCCGTAGCCCGGGTGCACGGTCGGGTCCCAAGTTCTCGGGCTGGTATGTTGACGCTGTCAATGGTTCGGCCGGAGCTGGGTCTGCGAGAGCAGCCCCCGAGCCTCCGCACAGGGCGAGAGGACGATCAGGGACAGACTCGACTTTTTGCATACGCCCCTACGTCGCCTTTCCGCAAGGAGGAGGGGGGGAGTGCGCCATGTTACCCTCGATGGGCACCGAACATGGTGTCTCCGGTGAGCTGCAAGCGGGTAATCCGAGTGGACGTCCGTGCCCCGTTCGTTGGGGGTCGGCTAGGGGCCCAGAGGCACGCCCAAAAGTACCTGCGGGTGATCTGCCGGACCCGGTCCCCTGGCAACGGGGTCCGAGGGCTCGATGCCTCCCTCCGATGGGATTCCGTTACAAGATCGCTCCCGCTGGTCTCGGAAATGTCCTAGGGTACCTCGGGAGCGCAGCCCGAGCCTTGGTTATGTATCGAACGTACCCCTGGTCATCCCTCGCTCGGCGTCTGAGGCGACTGTGAACCCTTCAGGGGCCAGCCTTCGAACCTCTGATCAGTAATGGGCGCGGAGCCCGAGTAGCCTGAGGCGGCCATGGAGCCCTTCGGGGGGCCGGCCTTCGAACCCCTGACCAGTAGTGGGTGTCGGGCCCACGCGATCTGAGGCGACTGTTGAACCCTTCGGAGGGCCAGCCTTCGAACCTCTGATCAGTAGGGGGGGCTCGGAGCCCGGTTCCTTCACAGGGAAGGATCCTTTTCGGGGTATCCCCCTTTCCCGGTCCCTGTTGCAAGAGATAGAGAAAGAGGAAAAAGGGAAAAGGATACGAAATCGAACGACGTGGCGTACCTTTTTTGGCGCGGTTATTACGGCGAAGGCGAAGCGTCGTCCGCTTCTCCTGCCAGAAGCGCCGCCTATCCTGCCGCGGAGTTAATGCGACGGGGCGAGTGGTTGGCGGGGCGGCCGTTGCGCGTGCGCGAGCCGTTCGAGGAACGGATCACGGGCGCACCGTCTTCACGCCGTGGGAGGAGGCTCTCTTGCTGTCCTTGGATGGGATGTGAGCCTGGCTGACGACGTGACTGCTGCTCCCGTCCGCCTGCCACCGTCATTACTGCCGGCCCACTTTCGGCCGCATTGACCGTCGCGCCAGGCTGGCGCCGCTGGGTCGTGCGCTGGGTCGCCTCGAGTCGCGGCATAGGCTCCGCAACCGAAGAGGTGCGACGGTGGCACAAGTGGTGGCGCGGTTGCTTGCATGCAGCAACTGGCGCGCTGGTTGTGTGACGCGTGGGCCTGGGCCTCCAAGCTGGCGTGTCAGAAGTCGGAGAAGCGCGTCCACCTGGCGCGGTTGCATGCCGCCTGCATGGCTGCCCGCCCCTCCCGCTCGTTGGTCTGGGCAAAAGTGGGGGGTCGCTTGTAACCGCTGAGCGGTTGTGCGCACCACGTGCGGCGGTTTGGCTTCTTCTGCTCGGAGCCGGTCTGCATGACATGCGGGACCCAGCCCCCGAGTCGCAGGGGTGGGCCTTGGAGCGTGTTGGAGAAGACTCAGCCCGCGGCGTTTGGGGGCGCACGTAGGGAGAGTTGCCTTTAAAAGGAGGGCGACCCCTTTCGGAAGGCAACCATGTCTTCTTCCTCCCTCATGCGTCGTGTCTTTCCATCTTCCAAGCCCCCGGATGGGGGGTACCCACCGTCTTTCCGCCTCCTCGTTGGAGGAACGCAACTCCGTGGGAGTTGGTACCTTTCAGCCATCGTTCGGCTTCAAGGATTTTCATCACGCAGCCCGGCCGCACCCCTCCACCGGTGGTCACCCGGGATGGCGACCTCCGGCTTGATGGTGGGGGAAAGCGAGCCGGGCTGCGGCCTCTGCCCCTCCCTCAGCCTCAAGGATTTTCATCACCAAGGCTGGGGAGGGGAGAGTGCCGAGTTGGGGTCGGTCCCTGCGCGGGCGGCGGCCCGCTCCTTCACTCAGTGATGGGGGGAGGAGCGGGTGTTGTTCGTGGCGCTGGTAGCTGCAGCGTGCCTGGCTCTCGGGCGCGAGTGGCTTCGGAGCCGCTCGCGGTGCTGGCATCCGCCACGGCAGCTTGAAGAGGTTCTTCTGCCGGCGAGATAGCCAGGGCCGGCCACGGACTGACCTCCAACTCTACGGCCTTCTGCCCGTCCTTGCCTCACGAGTTTTGGCACGGGCGAGGGCCTCCTGGCAGCGGCATCCACCCTGAGGTCAGCGTTGCCGCTGTTTGGCCCCTCGGAGCAGAAGTCGTCGTTGTCGCCGCTGCTGGAGCAGGTGACAGTGCGCCGTTCGTCGGCCTTCCGTTGCTCCGCAGGCCTTCCCCCTCGGAGTGGGGTTGTTCGTACCTGCGGAGGGGGAACCGGAGTTCCGTTTGTAATGGCATTTCGATTGCCAGGGTTTTTGTTCATTGTGGCTGTCGAGGCCTGAACATGTATGTAATTTCGGCACGGAGCCGTGTTTTTTCCTCATTTTCGAGCACTAAGTCTCGCCTGTTGATTATCTGTACCGCTTCACCAAGCATGAGTCGCCCCGTGTCAAGGTGACGAGTCAGGTATCCGTATCCCGGAGGCGTAGGAATCCCTCGGCTCGATCGGCCTTGTTGTCTGAGGCTCCTCTAGCTTAGTTAAAGAGACCCCTCGGCCGCTCTTCGACGAGCCGAGGCCAGGGGTAGCGATATCAGTACGAACAGAGGCGGAGTTGGCTCGAAAATGGGAACCTGGTTGGCCGGAGCCTAGCCGGGTTGTCCGTCAGCGGATCTGACGCCGGAGTCGATCAGCCGAGGACTCGGGTCGGGCTAGCGCCCTTGGAAGATGGTTGGCCGAGGCCCCGGGGGTAGCCGGCCGAGCCGCCTGCTCGGGCCGGATTCCCGGAGAAGTCCCTGGACCGCGCCGCCGTCCGAGGCTGGGTCGGACCTTGCTGAAGACGTCGTCGATGCCGAAGGTGCTACGGCCCCCTTCAGCGTGAAGACCCGAGCCTACAGGATCAGATCGTCTTGTAGCGTGTGCCTTCTGCGGCCGCTGAGGCCAGAAAACACACCCTCGCTGCTGTCACACCCGGGTTTCGGGGCACCAAGACCCGGGCGCGAACATAATCACCAGGTGTGCTGGGACCAAGTCTCACACATATGATGAATCATGGCACAGGATCGAATGTCACATCTTTACTACATAACAGGAGTTCTATACAAAATAAATAAATAATTACATTATATGGAGACAACGGTCCAGCAACCCAAAGTTGACTGGGAGACGACGGCCTAGACCTCTCACGAACACATCGCAGCATCCTCCAAGCGCCTCATCCTGCGGTACCTGTTCTTGACCTGTGGGGGGGTGTGAGACAGCAAGAGTGAGCTCACATACGTTCATCGCTCAACAAGTTGTGGGGAATAATGTGCATGAACTCGCCAAAGGTGGGAGCTCATGTGAAGTGTAAGGCTTACCAAAGAGGATGGCTGAAGCTGAGCATTGCTTTTAAAGTTGGTCAAAATTTTATTAGCCATTACTAAGTATAAGTAAATACCAACCCAATGAAATAGTAGAACAGAAGTAACAACATCACCTGCGATGCAATGCATATGACAAATTGAATTTAAGTTCCATAGATTAATCATGTGAGTGTCCAAGCCGCTCATGACCGTGAGCACGGCTAGTATACCAGTTTTACACTCTGCAGAGGTTGCGCATCTTTACCCACAAGTCATGTTACCCATCTGCCAAGGGATCGCGACTTCCCATACACCTCTACCGAGGAGGCGAGGCAGGGTAACACTACGAGGCCTTTACAAAGTTCCACTAGCTTCAGAAAACCCGCTACAGTTTATAGGAAGCTCCAATGCAGGAATCCCTTGCAGGACCGCCATCGCAGCAAAATCCTCCCGAGGGCCTCCCTACACTGACCACTCCCCTACTGCCCTTGCCCCTTTCGGGTAAGGTAGTCTTCCACTAGCTTTCCTAATTAATCGGCCAAGGGCGTCCCATTAAACCCTTGTGGTAGCACTGTTTTCCCGGGTGGTTCTCCATGTTCCAATTAACATAATGATCTTATCATGAACAGTAAATAGCAACTGATAACAAAAGTATGAATAATATGTATCTCAATGCCCAAATCCACATATAGCACTAGCAAGTACTACCCAGAAAGTTTAGTGGTAAACAAGGCATAAAGATAGACAAACTAGGGTAACCTATTAGGTCCCATCAAATTAACCTATGCAGATCATTATGATTAATTAGAACATGAGTGGGTAAAAGAAGTGATCAAGGGCACAACTTGCCTGGGACTTGAGATTCCAGGTACCAGGATGATCTTCAGATGACTCGTGACCTCACTGCTAGTCGTAGCAATACAAACAAACAGTGTATAGGCAAAATTAACATTACATCAAACATAAGAACAATTGTATAATAATATTCTACGCGTTGCTACGAGATCGTAGAAACAAAAACCACTAAATTCGGAGCTACGGTTATTAAGTTATGAATTTCTGAAATTATTTAGTGCTTAGAATAGATTAATCCTTATGAACAATTTTAATCCAAGTTTCATGGTTAAACAAAGGTACTAGGTGATAAAAAATATTAATACAAAATTATTGCAACTGGAATGGCTCAATTTGGAGTTAAAATGAATTAACTATGAATTATACAAGTTTCTGAATTTATTTCTAAACTAAAAACCATTTTCTGAATTGTTTTATCCCTTTTATTCAATGATGGGACTGGGGACACTATTCTGTGAAAAACCAGGGGCTATTTCATATATTTCACCAAGACTCATAACCACCCCGCGCGTGGATGGCTGGTTGAATAAGAAAAACTACAGGGGCTCTTTAGAAATTATCCACCGCCGAAGGGGTATCGGCCACCGAGCACCGCACGATTACGATCCGGTGGTCCAGATTAGTCTGATCCGCATTCGAGGACCCGCGGATGATCCACACCGTAGGCACACAGATCTACGGCTAGGATATATTAACATGAAGGGGTATCTCGTCTCTAATCTGAGCCCCCAATTCGGTGATCGACGGCTCGCATTCAGTTACCATCAGATGTAATCCTATCCATCTGTTCGCCGATCAACGACTCACACACGTCGTCTTCCCCACGACCACACATGGGATGATGCATGAGCGTCCCACGGCGTGACCTCGTCGGCGATCACCCATATCTACACCGATTGCCCCAACCACAAAATAGAGCGGTGCTACGTGAAGCGAAAAACAAGGCGAAATAAGGGAGAAGTAGCTCACTGCAGGCGGAGGCAGAAACAGAGCTACCCACGAGGCGGGGTGGACCGACAGCCGTACCCCAACATCGGCGACGAGGAACTGTGCAGCGTGTGGCCACAACCCTGGCCCGGCTAGACGTCGATGACGAGTGGTGTGCGTCGAAGATGGCACAACGAGCAGTAAGGAAGGAGCTTTGGCGGGGAAAAAAAGGCCGCTTCGGAAATCTGGAGAGGAGAGGGAATGCGCCGGGTCTTCACAGCGACGGTGCCCACGGTTCTTATACCCGGAACTGAGTCCGATTTTGGGGGGAAATTGGTCAACGGAGCGCGCCATGCGCGCGAGCATCCAGCGGAGAGGATTAGTCCGACGCATGCTCCAGCTCCGATTGTTATGGCGGATCCCAACTGACCGGCGTCTGATTCGGCACAAGCGCCCGAGATCCCAGGATTCGCTTGATGCGCAGAGTCCGCGTCCGCTGTGGCCGCGAGGTAGAAGACCCAGTCGCATGGTGGTTCATGGCGGAGTTCGCGGCTAGGAAATTGGCGACGCCGTTCGCCCGACTGCGCCAGACGCGGGGCTGGGAAAGTGGAGCCGGACCCAGGGACCCAACGGACAGCGACCAGGGGCACGACCGACATCGCGGGCCCCGCCAGGCGGTGAGAGCACGCGCTGGTCCGCCCATGCCGAAAAGCTCGGCGTTCAGTTGGGGAAGGACTGCGTCGGAGGGGATGGATCCGACCAGTGGGGTCCACCCGGAAGGAAGCGACCAACCGAGCAAGGGTGCTAGGTCGTGCGGCTAAGACACGGCCCCATGCGGCAGGGAGCGCGACATTTTTTTTTTCTTTGTTGGGCCGCGGAGAGGAAGGGAGAACGGGCCGAAAGTATAGAATTCGGCCCAAAGCGCTAGTGTTTTTTTTCTTTTATTCCTTTTCAGATTTCATTTTTCTATTTTTATTTTCTATTCCAGATTCGAATTTGAAATTCAAACTTAGGGTCAAAGTTGTCATGCATAATCAGAATATCCAGCATGATGCAAAGTTTTAAGTTTATTCATATTTAATTAGTTCGTTCCTTTAATTAAGTGCTCCAAAACAAATAGTAAAGAGTAACTCCTACTTTGAACTTCAAATTCCCACGTGTCAAAGTTAACACTAATGTGATATAACATCTACTGTTTACAAAATCATTATCCACTCTTCTCCTTGTTACTTATTTATGTAAGAAATAAATAGTTCCAGTAAATCCCCTTTCCTATTTTCTATTTTATTTTCAGTTATGCTTTGAGATCCCAAATTTAAATTATGACTCTAAAAAATGTTTCACCACATATCCATAAGTATAAATGCCTATAGTGCATCATTTGATGTTGTGCATAATTAGTTAGTTGAATAGAAAACTTTTCTATCTTTTCTAAAATAATTCTTAGTTTTCAAAATTCAGTCCTCAAATTTCCAAACTTAAGTATAATTTGAGATATCTGAAGTTACTATTTTATCTCTTCATATTTTTATTTTATTATTATTATTTTATTTTTTTTATACCCAATTTTAGGCATTACAAATCCTACCCCCTTAACAGAAATCTCGTCCTCGAGATTTGTAGGAAAGGGTGTATACTCATATTGTCTCAACACATATGCACAAACAAAATCTCAGCATGATGCACGATTGATTAGCAATACATGGGTCAATTAGACCTTATTATTCCTCCTAAAAATAGTATCATACCATTTACTAACTAAAGTAACTTTTAGATCTTACAAATAGTAGTAATTTATATAGATATTTATGTAGCTCGGTGGAGCTGGTGGTTAGGAAAGCATGGGTGTATATATGTATGTCCACTTTATTATGTAGGATAGAAGATGCCTTTAAAGCATAGATAGATTTGGGCAAGAAAGGGTAGGGTAAGGAAGTACTCCATCCAAGATTGTGGATCTTGATTCCTTTGAAGATCTAGCTTGAATCTTATCCTTCCTTGATTTGATGAGGTCGATCACCTTCAATCTTCGCTCTCGAAGTTGTTATCCGAATTGGGGACATGTAGTGAAGGTAGATTCTTAAGTAAACAAAATAGGTTAATAGGTGGTTATGAGTTAAATAAGTTTAAGCAAAGTCTGTCTCGTTGTTTTGCTTTTAGATTGGTTGGATAGGTTATGTAACCTGTTATATCGGTCAAGTTTGGTGTTATCATCAAGGATAATGGGTATTGGTGTTGCCATAACTAGGGACATAGTTGAGATAGGTGTGGGTACATGGGATAGGTAGATTGAACAGAGTTTTTTTTTCTTGTAAGATAAATGGGTTGGGCAACCTATACATAGGCTGGGTCGTGGTTTCATGGACGAGTTGGTCTAAGACACTCGTTTAGGTTAAAACATTTTTATAAGGATAGGATCCAATCTTATTTTACCCGTATTATCTAACATGTTTGTCCATTAGATTAGATCTGATTAGATTAGATGGGATCTGAATTAAATTGGTGTAATCAGATTAGACTAGATAAGATCTTCTTAATTTGTTTTGGAATAGATCATGTTTGTTAAAAGGTTATGAGATAAGCCAAGTGGTGGGGACAAGTATGCTTATTAGGTCAAGATGAGTCTCTAAGATCATGGTAGAATCTTTTGAAATTAGTCAGATCTATTAGGATAAGATGAAAATCCTTTCGAGAAGAGATGAGCCTAATAAAGTAAGAGAGTATCTTTTAAGATAGGATGGATCACTTTAAGATAAGAGAGAGTCTTTTAAGATAAGAGGGATCTCTACGAAATAGATACATTTTAATGGAGGATAATCTAAGTTGTTTAGTTATCTCGTGAATTCTATTTTTGCCTATATGCATATGCAGATGTGATTGTGGACGTTACTCCATGACTTATCACACTCAATCAAAGATCCAAATCAGACAAATATCATAAGAACAAACACTCAAGCACATATATATCTATAAAAATAGTTTTGATTTTGTTCCTAGGAGTAGGTATCCTATTCCTAAAGATCATTTTAGGCACAGGATTTCAAAGTGTGAAATCCAAGTTTGTCTTTAGAAGGAAAAGGTAAGGATAATCAGAGTAAAGCGGAAATAGATGAGAAAAGATTAAGAAAAGTTCAGAAAAGAATCAGAGTAGCAAAGGTAAGTAAATATGGGTTGTCCAGTTTTATCTAGGTTTCGTCCTACAGTCAACATTCCTCTGATACCACTTCTGTCACACCCGGGTTTCGGGGCACCAAGACCCGGGCGCGAACATAATCACCAGGTGTGCTGGGACCAAGTCTCACACATATGATGAATCATGGCACAGGATCGAATGTCACATCTTTACTACATAACAGGAGTTCTATACAAAATAAATAAATAATTACATTATATGGAGACAACGGTCCAGCAACCCAAAGTTGACTGGGAGACGACGGCCTAGACCTCTCACGAACACATCGCAGCATCCTCCAAGCGCCTCATCCTGTGGTACCTGTTCTTGACCTGTGGGGGGGTGTGAGACAGCAAGAGTGAGCTCACATACGTTCATCGCTCAACAAGTTGTGGGGAATAATGTGCATGAACTCGCCAAAGGTGGGAGCTCATGTGAAGTGTAAGGCTTACCAAAGAGGATGGCTGAAGCTGAGCATTGCTTTTAAAGTTGGTCAAAATTTTATTAGCCATTACTAAGTATAAGTAAATACCAACCCAATGAAATAGTAGAACAGAAGTAACAACATCACCTGCGATGCAATGCATATGACAAATTGAATTTAAGTTCCATAGATTAATCATGTGAGTGTCCGAGCCGCTCATGACCGTGAGCACGGCTAGTATACCAGTTTTACACTCTGCAGAGGTTGCGCATCTTTACCCACAAGTCATGTTACCCATCTGCCAAGGGATCGCGACTTCCCATACACCTCTACCGAGGAGGCGAGGCAGGGTAACACTACGAGGCCTTTACAAAGTTCCACTAGCTTCAGAAAACCCGCTACAGTTTATAGGAAGCTCCAATGCAGGAATCCCTTGCAGGACCGCCATTGCAGCAAAATCCTCCCGAGGGCCTCCCTACACTGACCACTCCCCTACTGCCCTTGCCCCTTTCGGGTAAGGTAGTCTTCCACTAGCTTTCCTAATTAATCGGCCAAGGGCGTCCCATTAAACCCTTGTGGTAGCACTGTTTTCCCGGGTGGTTCTCCATGTTCCAATTAACATAATGATCTTATCATGAACAGTAAATAGCAACTGATAACAAAAGTATGAATAATATGTATCTCAATGCCCAAATCCACATATAGCACTAGCAAGTACTACCCAGAAAGTTTAGTGGTAAACAAGGCATAAAGATAGACAAACTAGGGTAACCTATTAGGTCCCATCAAATTAACCTATGCAGATCATTATGATTAATTAGAACATGAGTGGGTAAAAGAAGTGATCAAGGGCACAACTTGCCTGGGACTTGAGATTCCAGGTACCAGGATGATCTTCAGATGACTCGTGACCTCACTGCTAGTCGTAGCAATACAAACAAACAGTGTATAGGCAAAATTAACATTACATCAAACATAAGAACAACTGTATAATAATATTCTACGCGTTGCTACGAGATCGTAGAAACAAAAACCACTAAATTCGGAGCTACGGTTATTAAGTTATGAATTTCTGAAATTATTTAGTGCTTAGAATAGATTAATCCTTATGAACAATTTTAATCCAAGTTTCATGGTTAAACAAAGGTACTAGGTGATAAAAAATATTAATACAAAATTATTGCAACTGGAATGGCTCAATTTGGAGTTAAAATGAATTAACTATGAATTATACAAGTTTCTGAATTTATTTCTAAACTAAAAACCATTTTCTGAATTGTTTTATCCCTTTTATTCAATGATGGGACTGGGGACACTATTCTGTGAAAAACCAGGGGCTATTTCATATATTTCACCAAGACTCATAACCACCCCGCGCGTGGATGGCGGGTTGAATAAGAAAAACTACAGGGGCTCTTTAGAAATTATCCACCGCCGAAGGGGTATCGGCCACCGAGCACCGCACGATTACGATCCGGTGGTCCAGATTAGTCTGATCCGCATTCGAGGACCCGCGGATGATCCACACCGTAGGCACACAGATCTACGGCTAGGATATATTAACATGAAGGGGTATCTCGTCTCTAATCTGAGCCCCCAATTCGGTGATCGACGGCTCGCATTCAGTTACCATCAGATGTAATCCTATCCATCTGTTCGCCGATCAACGACTCACACACGTCGTCTTCCCCACGACCACACATGGGATGATGCATGAGCGTCCCACGGCGTGACCTCGTCGGCGATCACCCATATCTACACCGATTGCCCCAACCACAAAATAGAGCGGTGCTACGTGAAGCGAAAAACAAGGCGAAATAAGGGAGAAGTAGCTCACTGCAGGCGGAGGCAGAAACAGAGCTACCCACGAGGCGGGGTGGACCGACAGCCGTACCCCAACATCGGCGACGAGGAACTGTGCAGCGTGTGGCCACAACCCTGGCCCGGCTAGACGTCGATGACGAGTGGTGTGCGTCGAAGATGGCACAACGAGCAGTAAGGAAGGAGCTTTGGCGGGGAAAAAAAAGGCCGCTTCAGAAATCTGGAGAGGAGAGGGAATGCGGCGGGTCTTCACAGCGACGGTGCCCACGGTTCTTATACCCGGAACTGAGTCCGATTTTGGGGGGAAATTGGTCAACGGAGCGCGCCATGCGCGCGAGCATCCAGCGGAGAGGATTAGTCCGACGCATGCTCCAGCTCCGATTGTTATGGCGGATCCCAACTGACCGGCGTCTGATTCGGCACAAGCGCCCGAGATCCCAGGATTCGCTTGATGCGCAGAGTCCGCGTCCGCTGTGGCCGCGAGGTAGAAGACCCAGTCGCATGGTGGTTCATGGCGGAGTTCGCGGCTAGGAAATTGGCGACGCCGTTCGCCCGACTGCGCCAGACGCGGGGCTGGGAAAGTGGAGCCGGACCCAGGGACCCAACGGACAGCGACCAGGGGCACGACCGACATCGCGGGCCCCGCCAGGCGGTGAGAGCACGCGCTGGTCCGCCCATGCCGAAAAGCTCGGCGTTCAGTTGGGGAAGGACTGCGTCGGAGGGGATGGATCCGACCAGTGGGGTCCACCCGGAAGGAAGCGACCAACCAAGCAAGGGTGCTAGGTCGTGCGGCTAAGACACGGCCCCATGCGGCAGGGAGCGCGACATTTTTTTTTCTTTGTTGGGCCGCGGAGAGGAAGGGAGAACGGGCCGAAAGTATAGAATTCGGCCCAAAGCGCTAGTGTTTTTTTTTTCTTTTATTCCTTTTCAGATTTCATTTTTCTATTTTTATTTTCTATTCCAGATTCGAATTTGAAATTCAAACTTAGGGTCAAAGTTGTCATGCATAATCAGAATATCCAGCATGATGCAAAGTTTTAAGTTTATTCATATTTAATTAGTTCGTTCCTTTAATTAAGTGCTCCAAAACAAATAGTAAAGAGTAACTCCTACTTTGAACTTCAAATTCCCACGTGTCAAAGTTAACACTAATGTGATATAACATCTACTGTTTACAAAATCATTATCCACTCTTCTCCTTGTTACTTATTTATGTAAGAAATAAATAGTTCCAGTAAATCCCCTTTCCTATTTTCTATTTTATTTTCAGTTATGCTTTGAGATCCCAAATTTAAATTATGACTCTAAAAAAATGTTTCACCACATATCCATAAGTATAAATGCCTATAGTGCATCATTTGATGTTGTGCATAATTAGTTAGTTGAATAGAAAACTTTTCTATCTTTTCTAAAATAATTCTTAGTTTTCAAAATTCAGTCCTCAAATTTCCAAACTTAAGTATAATTTGAGATATCTGAAGTTACTATTTTATCTCTTCATATTTTTATTTTATTATTATTATTTTATTTTTTTTATACCCAATTTTGGGCATTACAGCTGCGCTTGCAAAGCTGCGTCTCTTTTCCCCTTATTCCGAGCATCTGGACTTTCCGTCGGTAACAGGGATGTTTGTGCTGGCGAGAGTTGCTTCTCGCGGAAGGTGATGAGTGAGGTATCCGTATCCCGGAGGCGTAGGAGTCCCTCGGCTCGGTCGGCCTTGCCGCTTACGCGTACCTTCACCCGTCCATGAGGCCCTGTCTCCGACTTAGTCGAGAAAGCTTGAAGGACCACTTTGGCAGAAGAGCTTCCGAACGTGAAGACTTGTCCGGTCCACGGAGTCGCTTTATCCGAACGCGAGTTACTTATCGCAGAAGGTGATGAGTGAGGTATCCGTATCCCGGAGGCATAGGAGTCCCTCGGCTCGGTCAGCCTTGGATGCTTACGTGTACTCCGTCGTTTCCAGGATCCGCTTTTCGAAGTAGTCAAAAAGCACGAAAGAAATTCTGCTAAAAAGAGATCTTTTTTCGAGGGAAAAATTCGACGCAGAGGGGGTCTCCCCCCTTTTAGCCCCCGAGGGAGGGTCGGGCTCTGCCGAGGCGAGGCCGACCCTTCCTTGATGACTAAACTTTGCGTGGGTGCGAGGTATACGAACAACTTGAAAACATCTTAAGGGTAGAAGCGACGTAGCTGTTTGATGTTCCAGGCGTTGCCGTAGATCTCGCCTTGATTGTTGGCCAGCTTGTATGTTCCGGGCTTCAGGACTTTGGCGATGACGAATGGCCCCTCCCAGGGGGGCGTGAGCTTGTGCCTCCCTCGGGCGTCCTGCCGCAGCCGAAGCACCAGATCGCCCACCTAGAGGTCTCAGGACCGGACCCCTCGGGCGTGGTAGCGTCGTAGGGACTGCTGGTACCGCGCCGAGTGTAGTAAGGCCTTGTCCCGAGCCTCCTCCAGATGGTCCAGCGATTCTTCTCGGCTAGCTTGGTTGCTTTGATCGTTGTAGGCCCTCGCCCTCGGGGAGCCGTACTCCAGGTCAGTGGGCAAGATGGCCTCGGCCCCATAGACCAGGAAGAACGGCGTGAAACCCGTGGCTCGGCTTGGCGTTGTCCTCAGGCTCCAGACCACCGAGGGGAGTTCCTTCATCCATCGCTTGCCGAACTTGTTGAGGGCGTTGTAGATCCGGGGCTTGAGCCCTTGTAGAATCATGCCGTTGGCACGCTCTACTTGCCCATTCGTCATGGGATGAGCCACGGCAGCCCAGTCCACCCAGATGTGGTGATCTTCGCAAAAATCCAAGAATTTTTTGCCGGTGAACTGGGTACCGTTGTCGGTGATGATGGAGTTTGGGACCCCAAAGCGATGGGTGATGTTGGTGAAGAACGCCACCGCCTGCTCAGACCTGATGCTGTTCAGGGGTCGGACCTCGATCCACTTGGAGAATTTGTCGATGGCGACCAGCAGGTGCGTGTAGCCCCCGCGCGCCTTCTGCAAGGGACCGACGAGGTCCAGACCCCATACAGCAAAGGGCCAGGTGATGGGTATCGTCTGCAGAGCCTGAGCGGGCAGGTGGGTCTGCTTCGCATAGAATTGGCACCCTTCGCAGGTGCGGACAATTCTAGTGGCGCCCGCCATCGCCGTTGGCCAGTAGAAGCCTTGCCGGAAAGCATTCCCGACAAGGGCTCGGGGTGCTGCATGATGGCCGCAAGCCCCCGAGTGTATTTCTCGCAGGAGTTCCTGACCTTTGGCGATGGAGATGCATCGCTGGAGGACGCCTGAGGGGCCGCGGTGGTAGAGCTCCTCCTCATCGCCCAGCAAGACGAACGACTTGGCGCGTCGAGCTACCCGCCGAGCCTCGGCTTGGTCGAGGGGTAGCTCTCCCTGGCGGAGATATCGCAGGTACGAGGCCTGCCAATTTCGATCAGGCATGGCCCCGCTCTGCTCTTCCTCGACGTGCAGCGCCTCGCCTTCGGGGGCCGAGGGTGCCTCGGGCTGTGCCGAGGGTGCCTCGGGCTGTGCCGAGGGTGCCTCGGGCTCGGGAGCGTCGTTGATCTTGACGGAGGGTTGATGCAGATCCCGGGAGAAGACGTCCGGGGAACCGTCGTTCGCCCCGAGGCTATTTTAGCCAGCTCGTCCGCGGTTTCGTTGTAGCGTCGAGCGATGTGGTTGAGCTCGAGCCCAAAGAACTTGTCTTCCAAGCGCCGAACCTCATCGCAGTAGGCCTCCATCTTCGGGTCACGGCAGTGGGAGTTCTTCATGACTTGGTCGATGACGAGCTGTGAGTCACCGCGGGCATCGAGGCGTCTGACCCCTAGCTCGACGGCGATCCGCAACCCGTTGACCAGAGCCTCGTACTCGGCCACATTGTTGGATGCCGGGAAATGGAGGCGGAGCACGTAGCGTAGGTGCTTCCCAAGGGGCGAGATGAAGAGCAGGCCCGCGCCGGCTCCCGTCTTCATCAGCGACCCGTCGAAAAACATGGTCCAGAGCTCCGGTTGGATCGGAGCCGTCGGCAGCTGGGTGTCGACCCATTCAGCCACGAAGTCCGCCAACACCTGGGACTTGATGGCCTTCCGAGGGGCGAACGAGATTGTTTCGCCCATGATTTCCACCGCCCACTTCGCGATCCTGCCCGAAGCCTCTCGGCACTGGATGATCTCCCCCAGGGGGAAGGATGACACCACAGTTACCGGATGAGACTCGAAGTAGTTTCGTAACTTCCGCCTTGTCAGGATCACAGCATACAACAGCTTCTGAACTTGCGGGTAGCGGATCTTGGTCTCGGACAGTACTTCGCTGACGAAGTAGACTGGCCTCTGAACGGGCAATGCATGCCCTTCTTCTTGCCTCTCGACTACAATCGCGGCGCTAACCACCTGAGTGGTAGCGGCGGCGTAGACCAAGAGGGCTTCTCCATCAGCTGGGGGCACCAAGACAGGCGCCTTTGTAAGGAGCGCCTTCAGGTTCCCGAGGGCTTCCTCGGCCTCAGGGGTCCAAGCGAAACACTCGGCCTTCCTTAAGAAGCGGTACAGAGGCAGACCTCTTTCGCCGAGGCGTGAGATGAAGCGGCTCAGGGCCGCAAGACATCCCATGACCCTCTGTACGCCTTTTAAGTCCTTGATGGGTCCCATGCTGGTGATGGCTGCGATCTTCTCCGGGTTGGCTTCGATGCCTCGCTCGAAGACGATGAACCCCAGGAGCATGCCTCGGGGCACCCCGAAGACACACTTCTCGGGATTGAGCTTGACTCCTTTCGCCTTGAGACATCGGAATGTCACTTCAAGGTCGGAGAGGAGGTCGGAAGCCTTCCTTGTCTTGACTACGATGTCATCGACGTAGGCCTCGACTGTGCGACCGATGTGTTCGCCAAACACATGGTTCATGCACCGCTGGTACGTCGCGCCCGCATTCCTCAAACCGAACGGCATGGTGACATAGCAGTACATGCCGAACAGCGTGATGAAAGAAGTCGCAAGCCGGTCGGACTCTCTCATCCGGATTTGGTGATACCCTGAGTAGGCATCAAGGAAGGACAGGGTTTCGCACCCAGCAGTGGAATCCACGATTTGATCGATGCGAGGTAGAGGGTAGGGAACCTTCGGACATGCTTTGTTGAGACCAGTGTAGTCTACACACATCCGCCATTTCCCCCCTTTCTTCCTCACAAGCACAGGGTTGGCAAGCCATTCGGGATGGAATACCTCTTTGATGAACCCTGCTGCCATTAGCTTGTGGATCTCCTCGCCTATCGGTCTGCGCTTCTCCTCGTCGAATCGGCGCAGAGGCTGCCTGACGGGTCGGGCTCCGGCCCAAATATCCAGCGAGTGCTCGGCGACATCCCTCGGTATGCCGGGCATGTCCGAGGGACTCCACGCAAAGACGTCGGCGTTTGCGCGGAGAAAGTCGACGAGCACTGCTTCCTATTTGGGGTCGAGCCCGGAACCGATCCGGATCTGCTTGGAGGTGTCGCCACGGGGGTCGAGAGGGACGGCCTTAACCGTCTCCGCTAGCTCGAAGTTGCCGGCATGACGCTTCACATCTGGCACCTCTTTGGAGAGGTTCTCCAGGTCGGCGATGAGGGCCTCGGACTCGGCGAGGGCCTCGGCGTACTCCACGCACTCCACGTCGCATTCGAATGCGTGTTTGTACGTGGGACCGACGGTGATGACCCTGTTGGGGCCCGGCATCTTGAGCTTTAGGTAGGTGTAGTTGGGGACGGCCATGAACTTCGCGTAGCATGGCCTTCCCAGTACCGCGTGGTAGGTTCCTCGAAACCCGACCACCTCGAACGTCAAGGTCTCCCTTCGGAAGTTGGAGGGCGTTCCGAAGCAGACGGGGAGGTCGAGTCGTCCGAGGGGCTGGACGCGCTTCCCAGGGATGATCCCGTGGAAGGGCGCAGCGCCTGCTCGGACGGAGGACAGATCGACGCGCAGGAGCTTGAGGGTCTCGGTGTAGATGATGTTGAGGCAGCTGCCCCCATCCATCAGGACCTTGGTGAGCCTGACGTCGCCGATGACGGGGTCGACGACGAGCGGGTATTTCCCTGGGCTCGGCACGTGGTCGGGGTGGTCAGCCTGGTCGAAGGTGATGGGCTTGTCGGACCAGTCTAGGTAGACTGGCGCCGCCACCTTCACCGAGCAGACCTCCCGACGCTCTTGCTTGCGATGCCGAGCCGAGGCATTCGCCGCATGCCCACCGTAGATCATGAAGCAGTCGCGGACCTCGGGGTACTCTCCTGCTTGGTGATCTTCTTTCTTGTCGTCGTCGTGGGCCCTGCCACCCTCCGCGGGTGGCCCGACCCTGTGGAAGTGGCGCCGAAGCATGACGCACTCCTCGAGAGTGTGCTTGACGGGCCCCTGATGGTAGGGGCACGGCTCCTTGAGCATCTTGTCGAAGAGGTTTGCACCTCCGGGGGGCTTCCGAGGGTTCTTGTACTCGGCGGCGGCGACAAGGTCCGCGTCAGCGGCGTCGCGTTTTGATTGCGACTTCTTCTTGCCCTTCTTCTTGGCGCCGCGCGGAGTAGACGCCTCGGGAGCCTCTTCCGATGGGCGGCCCTGGGGCTGCTTGTCCTTTCGGAAGATAGCCTCAACCGCCTCCAGGCCAGAGGCGAACTTGGTGGCGATGTCCATCAGCTCGCTCGCCCTGGTGGGGGTCTTGCGACCCAACTTGCTCACCAGGTCGCGGCAGGTGGTGCCGGCAAGGAACGTGCCGATGACATCCGAGTCGGTGATGTTGGGCAGCTCAGTGCGCTGCTTCGAGAATCGCCGGATGTAGTCCCGGAGCGGCTCTCCCGGCTATTGCCGGCAGCTCCGAAGGTCCCAGGAATTCCCGGGGCACACGTATGTGCCCTGGAAATTGCCGGCGAAGGCTTGGACCAAGTCGTCCCAGTTGGAGATCTGCCTCGGAGGCAGGTGCTCCAACCAGGCGCGAGCAGTGTCGGAGAGGAACAGGGGGAGGTTACGGATGATGAGGTTGTCGTCGTCCGTTCCACCCAGTTGGCAGGCCAGGCGGTAGTCCGCGAGCCACAGTTCCGGTCTCGTTTCCCCCGAGTACTTCGTGATAGTAGTCGGGGGTCGGAACCGGGTCGGGAATGGCGCCCGTCGGATGGCCCGACTGAAGGCCTGCGGACCGGGTGGTTCGGGCGAGGGACTCCAATCCTCCCCGCTGTCGTAGCGCCCCCCACGCCTGGGGTGGTAGCCTCGGCGCACCCTTTCGTCGAGGTGGGCCCGACGGTCACGTCGATGGTGCTCGTTGCCGAGGTGGCCCGGGGCCACAGGCGCAATGTTGCGCGTGCGTCCGGTGTAGACCGAGGCTTCCCGCATGAATCGGGAAGTCGCGGCATGAGGTTCCGAGGGGTATCCCTGCCTTCGGGAGGCAGTGCTCTCGGCCCGTCGGACCGCAGCGCCTTCCAGGAGATTCTTGAGCTCTCCCTGGATCCGCCGACCCTCGGTAGTTGATGGCTCCGGCATCGCGCGGAGGAGCATCGCTGCGGCTGCCAGGTTCTGACCAACCCCGCTGGATGCGGGCGGCGGCCTGACCCTGACATCGTTGGCGACGCGGTGCTGGAGACCTTGGGGCAGGTGACGTATTTCTCCGGCCGGGGGTTGGCCCGCCCATACCCGTCCGACGTCCCGACGGATCGGCTCAAGCGCTCCTGTTCCCTCGTTGAGCCTGGCCTGCGCCTCGCGGACTTGCTCGAGTTGTGGGTCGTGACCCCCCGCCAGAACGGGGACCACAGCTAGCTCCCGCGGGATGTCGGTGCGAGGCGCCGGCCTAGGAAGATCACCGTCCTCCGGCATGCCGAGATGGTTGCCTTCGGAGGGATCCCCTAGCTAGATGTGGAAACATTCGCGGCTTGGGCCGCAGCCCTCGTCGTCAAGGCTGCGGCTTCCGTCGGAACCGTCGGAGAGGCAGTAGTTACATGCGGTCATGAAGTCCCGCATGGCACTGGGGTTGCCAAGTCCAGAGAAATCCCAACAGATGCTGGGATCGTCATCTTCCTCGGACCCAGAGGGCCCGTAGGTTGAGACGTCCGTCAACCGGTCCCAAGGCGACCGCATTCGAAACCCCAGTGGGGTTGCACTCGCCTCAATGAGAGCGCCCGCCAAAGCAAGGTTGCTAGGAGGGTTGAGGCCGAATCGAAATGACGTAAGATGGGGATTAGTCAGTACCTTTTGGTCGACACGGAGCGACGTAGTCACATCGGGGACTGGTTGCGCCGTCATCTCAGGTACAAGGGCGACGTCCTGCAAGCTCTCCGCGAGCGCGCTGGCGTCGTCTTCTCGCTCGGGATCGGCGTGTCGCGGGGGGACGGCGCTTGCCTTCGTCTCGAACGCGAGGTCGACGCCCGGCGTGCCTTCCGTCGGGGCGTCGGGGGCGTCAATTCGCTCGACGGCAGACGAAGCGCGGCCTTCTGCTTGGCCTTGGTTGCCCCGCCTCCTCCTCCGTTGGCGGGGGAGAGGACGGAGCGAGCTCGAATGTTGTTCTTCCACCATGCGGGGAAGATGTCGTCGATTCCGCCGCCGGCGGGCGGGTTGTCGGCCGCCATTGTCGTTGTCGCACGACGGTGGAAGGAGTATCATGTCGTAGCTGCCGTCGAAGGACATGAACTCAAGACTCCCGAAACGGAGCACCGTCCCGGGCCAGAGAGGTTGCTGGAGACTGCCCATCTGGAGCTTGACGGGAAGCTGTTCGCCAGCACGCAGCGTGCCCCTACCTGGCGCGCCAACTGTCGGAGTTTCGAGACCGGGGGGTCCCTAAGCCGACGAGTGAGTGTGCTGCGTGCCCCAGCCCAGATGGGTCGAGCGCGTGGGCGAGCGCGAAGGGGGGAGAGGCGAGGTGGCCGGAGACGGGCGTGAGAGAGGTGGAAGTCCCGCGGCCTTCGTGTTCGTCCCGCGCCCAGGTCGGGTGCGCTTGCAGTAGGGGGGTTACAAGCGTCCACGCGGGTGAGGGAAGCGAGCGGCCCCAAGAGAGCGCCTGTCCCGTCCTCGGTCCCGCGCGGCCAACCTTCTCTAAGAAGGCCCTGGTCCTTCCTTTTATAGTCGTAAGGAGAGGATCCAGGTGTACAATGGGGGGTGTAGCAGAGTGCTACGTGTCTAGCGGAGGGAGAGCTAGCGCCCTAAGTACATGCCAATGTGGCAGCCGGAGAGATCTTGGCACCCTGCTGGTGTGATGTCGTGGCTGTCGGAGGAGCAACGGAGCTTGGCGGAAGGACAGCTGTCGGAGCGGTCGAGTCCTTGCTGACGTCCACCTGCTTCCGTAAGAGAGCTGAGAGCCGCCGCCGTCATAGAGCTTGGGAGGCGCCATCATTGCCTATCTTGCGGAGCTGGTCAGATGGGACACCGGTCTTGTTCTCTGCGGCCCGAGTCGGCTCGGGGTAGAGTGGTGATGGCGCTCCCTGTTGACGTGGCGGGCCCGCGCCCGAGGCCGGGCGACGTGGGGGCTCCTCCGAAGCTGGGGTCGAATCTGTCTTCCGTTGCCGAGGCCGAGTCCGAGCCCCTGGGTCGGGCGAGGCGGAAGTCGTTCGGCAGAGGCCAGGGCGGAGTCCGAGCCCTGGGGTCGGGCGAGGCGGAGTTCGTCGTCTTCCGGGTCTTAGCCCGAGTCCGAGCCCTGGGGTCGGGCGGAGCGGAGTTCGCCATCTTCCGGGTCTTAGCCCGAGTCCGAGCCCTGGGGTCGGGCAGAGCGGAGTTCGCCGTCTTCTGGGTCTTAGCCCGAGTCCGAGCCCTGGGGTCGGGCGGAGCGGAGTTCGTCGTCTTCCGGGTCTTAGCCCGAGTCCGAGCCCTGGGGTCGGGCGGAGCGGAGTTCGCCGTCTTCCGGGTCTTAGCCCGAGTCCGAGCCCTGGGGTCGGGCGGAGCGGAGTTCGCCGTCTTCCGGGTCTTAGCCCGAGTCCGAGCCCTGGGGTCGCGCGGAGCGGAGTTCGCCGTCTTCCGGGTCTTAGCCCGAGTCCGAGCCCTGGGGTCGGGCGGAGCGGAGTTCCCTATGGCGCCCCTGGCGAGGCCTGTCTGCCTGTCAGACTCACTCTGTCGAGTGGCACTGCAGTCGGAGTGGCGCATGCGGCGCTGTCCTTCTGTCAGACCGGTCAGTGGAACAGCGGAGTGACGGCGGTCACTTCGGCTCTGCCGGGGGGCGCGCGTCAGGATAGAGGTGTCAGGCCACCTTTGCGTTAAATGCCCCTGCAACTCGGTCAGTCGGTGCGGCGATTTAGTCAGGGTTGCTTCTTAGCAAAGCCAAGGCCTCGGGCGAGCCGGAGATGTGTCCGCCGTTAAAAGGGGGGCCTCGGGCGAGACGGAAGTCCCTCGAGGTCGGCTGCCCGAGTCCGAGGCTAGGCTCGGGTGAAGCGTGATCGAGTCACTCGTATGGACTGATCCCTGACTTAATCGCACCCATCAGGCCTCTGCAGCTTTATGTTGATGGGGGTTACCAGCTGAGAATTAGGCGTCTTGAGGGTACCCCTAATTATGGTCCCCGACAGTACCATTCGCCTTACATCCCAGAATATGTAGGCAATCACTCTGCAGCTTCTGTTGCTTTGGCAAGTCAACCCCAAGCATCTTGGCAATAGCCTCCACCGCCACCACCAACGCAGCGAGGACAGCAGCCAGAAGGGAGTCAGCACACTCACCTTCAGAGGGACTTCAGAGAGGAGTCTGAAGTTCGCACAGTCAATAGCACTGTGCCAGAGTCGAAGCACATTTACTGACAAATATCATACCTCGACAGCAGTTTTTTCGCATTTTTACATTCAGTATTACTTTTTTGTTAATAAGGAACAATTATGGGAAGTCTAAGTGTCTTTTATCGTTCTTCAATTTCTTGTAACAGTTTCGTCTTTTACCATAATAAAAATATGTCTTCTCCATAGGCTTGAGTTGCCGAAGCATACGAATTTGTGGTGGCATGAAGGACCTTTGTATTATCAAAAATTTGTTCTATGGGACACAGTGCAATTTATTCGAAGCAGTAAAAAGTCGTTCCTAAGGGAGCGCAGTGTAAGTTTTCTGAGCTTATAGCGAAAAGTCAGCGCTGATTCCGCCGAAAGTAAAAGGCGAAGAAGCTCCTAAGGGAGGCTTACAGCGAAAAGTCAGCGCTGATTCCGCCGAAAGTAAAAGGCGAAGAAGCTCCTAAGGGAGGCTTACAGCGAAAAATAAACGCTGATTCCGCTAAAAGTAAAAGGCGAAGAAGCTCCTAAGGGAGGCTTACAGTGAAAAGTCAGCGCTGATATAAAAAGATTGTGTGCTTTATTGCAGGGATGTGTGTATTTTCGGCACAAATATCATTTTGCATAACATGACATCATCACATCATTTTGCATAACATAAGCATCATACAACATATTGCATGTGGAACAAGAAGGGGATACAGTATTGATCTTGGAGAATGTTTTGAAAAAGAGAAAATCGTGCTAAGGCACAAGATAAATTGAAAAGAAGTGTAGCTTCATTAGAGAGGCAACATAAAACTTTTTTATAGCTTCGGAGAATACTTTACGAAGCTTGGATATTCTTCATCAGAGAAGTATGGAAATTCTTGTGATATATAAAAGATTTTCTTCACGAAGCATGAAAAGAAGGGAAGGTGTTTTTTCGCCAAAGGCTCAAAAAATGGTATGTATGCAAAATTTCATGCATCGTAAAGAATTGAACTATAAATAGATTATATATTACATTCAAAGTTACAATGTATTACACATGTTACATTCCAAATATTTTTACAATAGCATCTAATCCTCCTTAAGAACTATTTCTGCAGCTTCGTTCAGTAGCTGATCGACAACCTTGTCCATGATGGCTTCGGCTATTTTTCTAATTTCATCGTCCCCCTTCGGGTGGGGGCCCGGAGATGCCTCAGCAGGTTCTGAGGGAGGAGAAGATACGGCTATATTACTATTGCAAACCACGAACAAAGTCTGGAATCAAAAATTACAACAAAATAAAAACCACTAGTTAATACCTATTTGCCCTTCGGGCTCTGCGCCTTTCTCAGCAGCCTCTGCTATCTTCCTAGCATCATGGATGCCTTTTTCGCTTCTTTGAATGATCTCTTGAGCCATTTCTCGGCCGCCATTGTCCCAAATGTCGGTGAAAAATTTTCCACCAACCAGGCTTGATTCGGCCGAGGGGTCCTTTATGTTTTCGGAGGACAGGGCGGTTTCAGTTTGTGCTAAAG
Organism: Zea mays; assembly: GCF_902167145.1. Classification (NCBI taxonomy): domain Eukaryota; kingdom Viridiplantae; phylum Streptophyta; class Magnoliopsida; order Poales; family Poaceae; genus Zea; species Zea mays. Next base: position 27,091,750 of record NC_050098.1, on the reverse strand, counting down.
ATTTCACATGATTACAGCCTTTTCTTTCCAACACAGTAGCAATCCCCCTAGCGCCTGAAAAAGCACATATGTCTCCGCGGCTATTCAAGATTTCTTCGAAGGCCTCAGCTTCGTGACTGATCCATTCAATCGGGCCTTCTGGATTCCCCTTGTGAAATTCTCTTCGCTAGAGAATGCGCCAACGCTGGCGAAGCTGGATTTTATCTTCTTAACACACTCTATGGATTTATCATAGTATCTTTTCTTGGAAGCACGAAGCTCTTCAACATTTATTTCCAAATGATTTGCCCATTGATCACTTAGTTCTCGTTTTGTTTCTTCTAGTATGTGTTCTTCTTTAGCCCTGGTCAGTTGTTTCTGAAGATCCTGAATTTCGCGTTTTTGGGCTTCAGCTTGAGCCTTAGAGGTAGCTTCGTCATCCTTTATTTTATCTACTAATGTAAGAAGAATTTTATCTTTTTCCAAAGCTTCGTTCCTCAGCTTGATAACCTCTGCTCGTAGGTTGTTGAAAGCAATATTATAACTTTCGTCTTCAGCATTCTTTTGCGCTCTCAAAGCGTTGCTTAGTATTAAACCCTATATGAAAAAAGAATTACTATAAGAATAAAAGAATGATTCAAAAATTGTAAATTTCCAAATATACAATTCTCACACCTTCAGACTATTATATGCAAGGCTATCCGCAAGATCGTCCTTCGTCATAGCGCAGAGTCCAGCTTCAAGCTTCGGAAACCCCATGCTTCTAGCCATCTCCCGGCAGACAGATAATTCTTTATTGTCTGGGAGGCAGTATAGGAAGTCATCTTCGTCTGTCCCATTGAACACTAGTGCCCCCTTCGGATATTTCAATTCTCTGGCATAGTGATTAGCTTCAAAAATCTCTTCTTCGGATAATTTCTTCCCCGAAGCGTGTCGCACAATATAATCGTATATTTTGGAAGGTGCTTCGGGGGCAGCAGTGTCAATTTCTTCAACCAAAACTGGCTCTGACATTTTTATTTTTTTCGGTTGCCTTTGCAATTTGTGTTTCTTCGGTTTCCAAAGGTTTTACCTTGGTGGGCTCTGAAAGCCTAGCTTCAGTTTCAAATTGTTGCTTCGAAGCTTCAGCAACAAAGGTTTCAGAAGACACTTCAGAAGTTTCAACAGTTTTCTTTGGAGTTATGCTTGAAGATTTAATTGTCTCCAAAACATCTAACACATTAACCATCCTTCTTCTTTTCGGGGTCACTGTTGGACCCTTCTGGCTTTTTCCTGTCTCAATCTTTGCTAAAGGACTTAAAACTTCTGATGTTTTTGCTTCTTCAGTCATTGGTTCTTCCATCTTTTCTGTTGCTGGCACTTCGGCCAACTCTTCGATTTCTGGCAGCAGAGTTGATTCTTTAGCTTTGGTGGCCGAAGAGGTCTCACCGGCGAACTCAGGCACTGTGGCCAGTTCAATATAACGTGGCCGGTGTGTGAGAACCTTTACCCTTTTCCTCTTCGGCGCCGGCTCACTAGGAGCGGCTGAAGTAGTCTCCTTTGCAGAGGAAGTATTCTTTCTTTTTTGACCCTGCACTGGATAATGGTAGTCGGGGTAGACGAACCCAATCGCGTCAAATACTCGGTTCAGCCTCTTCTTCTTTCGGCCTCCGAAGGCTGCTGACAATGCAGTATCTTCGGCCTTTGAATATACCCCAAGCAGTTCATCACTTACAGTTTCAATGCTTTTTAGCCAGTCATCATCTGGCTCAACGAATTTATCTCCGTACTTGAATGTGTATTTCAGCCTGACTAGTCCACCTTCGTCAGTCTCTTTAATGGTCTCCTGCGGCATTTTCCATTTTTCCACAAGTGGCCATACTCTGAAGGCAATGTGTTCTTGGACCAAATCCCTTGTCCCAATAAAAGAGCAAACAACACCGAAGGCTCTCTGGCATTCTTCAGCTGCTTCATTCATTTCCACCTTCGGCCTCCGCAGGCCGAAGCGTTGCCAGATGGGACGCATAATGATCCTTTTTATATCTTCTCGTGATTTCAAGTCATTCTTCACGTAAAACCATTCCGTCATCCAGTCGTCAGGCCACCTCTTTTGAAAGGTCGGCACGGGGCAGCTTGACCCAGACCGGGAGCCGAAGCTGTAGCAGCCAAAATTGTTGTGATACTGTTCCTTACCCCAGGGTTTTGTCTCGTACAACAATTCATGTATGTTGCAGAAACTTTTCGCATTAGGTTCCAAGCCTTGGCTTCTCACGGCCCATACGAAGATATTCATCCTTATGATTGCTTCGGGGGTAAGTTGGTGAAGGTAGATTTCAAATATCTTCAGCACCTCTACAACAAAGCTGCTTAAGGGAAATCGTAGTCCAGCTTTCAAGAAGCTTCGGAATACCACGACTTCATTTTCTTCAGGAGTCGGACAAGTCTTCTCTCCTTCATCAGCCCTCACAACGGACAAGTCCCAGAAATATCTGCCCCTCATATTGACAAGATGATTTTCTTTAATACTTGATTTACCAAAAACCGCATGGCTTGGTCGCCAAGGTCGATCTTCGGAGTCTTCACCACCACTATCCACATCATAGCTGTCACTGTCACCAGTATCTTCAGATAAACCCTCCAAAATTTCTTTAGTAATCTTCTCTGTATTAGTCTTCGACATTGATTGAAGAAAACCCAGATGCATCTCCTCAGAAAGACTTAGCTTCGAATCACCAACAGCTTTTTTTATCTTCAGACATCCTTGCAAACGCTGAGAAAGTGCTCTCGAAACCAAAGCTTTAAAATCTAAAAGGCCAAGCAAGTGTTGTTGCGCGCAGGCTAAAAGTTGGGTGACTAAAAGCAGTTGGCAAGAGAACGTGCCAAATAAACTCGGGATGAGCTCTTATTTATACGCCCAGAGCGTTGAAAACTGGAGGGTCCCGCTTGTCAAAGACTGTTGCTATTCTAGCAAAGAGAAGGTGTTTTTTTGGACCTTCGGCTTAAGGCCTTCGTCCATATCGCAATATGAATTTGTCATTACAGCAAATTAATATCGCGAGGGGCTACTGTTGGGGGCCTTTGGCTTCCGAAGGTCCTCAAAAACGTGATTTGACAATGTTTTCTAAGTATGCGAGCAGGTATCTTCGGAATCAGGTTGCGGATATACAGAAGCATGGTCAAGACGAAGTTTGACTGAAATGGAAGACGATCATGACGAAGGATGAAACGATCACGAAGCTATGTAAAGAGGAGCTTCGGCATGACAGCAGAAAGGGGAAACCGACTTAAAGATGAAAAGCCAAATCAGCCCTCGAAGAATTACTATAGAGTTATTGATAAAAATAAAGGGCATTAATGTAATTTTATACGGGCTGCGTCTCGTGCCTATAAATAGATGAACAGTACTCCTGTACTGTTCACGCTGACTTGGCATTGGCATCACGCTTGTACCCTTACTTTCCTTTAAGCCGAAGGTACATTTGTAATTTATCATCATTTATATAAGAAAAACGAATATAAATAAATTAATAATAATGTTTAAAATAGTTATGTTATTTTCCGTATTTTATACATAAATCTTTTCTTATCTTTTATTATGATTATGAAGGTATGACCTTCATAACCTTCGTCCGAAATTCATTATACCCAAGGGGAAATAATGTTTCGAAGGACGAAGGGCCTTAATATTTAACATTGTGTGTTGCCTTGTTCTTGATTCATAGCATTTGAGAACAAGTCTCCAACAATTATTTTAATTTTATTTCGCACCACACATATTTATTTAATCTATCTAACAATTCGGCTAACAAAAATACGCGTCAATAATAAATTTAGCTTAGATCCACAACATCGATTAACGAATATTAATCTGGGCTTTTCTCGATTACACGTTAAATACCGCACTAATACTAAATTCACTCGAAACTACCACATCGATTGTGGGTTCCAATTCGAGCCTTTAACTCAAACCAATAGAATCGGTTACTCGAGAAGAACACATCAGCTAGTCATTGGAAACACTAAACCTATTTCACGCATCATCGTTATACTTCATGTCGTAGACCTATAATTGATTCCAGCGTACCAGACCTGCACATCTACCTAAGCATTCCTTGTCTAATTTACACTCCCGTCTCCCTAAGATGTTTAATCGGTCACCGAATATAGAAAATAATGACTATTAGAGCCGAGCAACGACTATATCTTAATAAATAAAACTGGCATAACTCCGATTAGAAATTTCACCAACATCCAAGCGATTAGAAATTTCACGCGAACGGTGATGTGAGCAAAGTAAGCAGGGAGGTCAACCACACTGCTTCAAAGCACTACGGACGACAAACACAATGGGCTTGATTGGTTACCCGGCTGATCGTGTCCAGGTTTAGCGCATGCGTTGACTGAGCATGAGACTATGATTGGTTACTTGTATGGTATGAATCCAACTTGTTTGCGTGGATGCAGTCTAGAAGATTTTTCAGCTATTTGCCTGCATGCTTGCATGCGAGCATACATGAGACGGGCGCGTTTCCACCGAACCAGGCTGGCGCAAGCCCAAGGCCGATAACCAATCAAGCGAAATGAGTGCTGCAAGACGGAGTCCCGCGACGGTGACTTGGCATGCTGGCGCAGGGAAGGATCGAGGTGAGCAGCGACACGAGGACTGTTGGAGAGTTCGGTCATGGCTATTGAGTGCCGGTGGAATGAACACGTTCAGCAGCTTAGGGACGATGCCGGAGCTGAGAGGGACAGGGAGAGGCGCTGGGAGCTGCTGCCGACAAGGAGCAGCAGAGGAGCGCACGACAAAGAGAAGACAGGGCCGAGCTTCTGACGGCGTACGACATGGTGTCCTGCAGCACGGCATGGCCGAGCGCAGCAAGGAGCCAAGGCGAGGTCGCGGATGGGATGCAAGACGACGGCCATCGAAGGGAGCTGGGCACAACAGCGCCGCCGGCATGGGAAGAGCAGAGAACGACGGTCAGCTGGCGAGCGCCGGCGAGGGAGGAGAGGCGGCTCGGAAAAGGAGATCAGGTGCTGCGCACGAACACCAGCCTGGGGCAGAGGTTGAGAGCTGGACAAGCTCCACGGCAGCTAGAGAGAGTGAGCTGAGAGAGGCGAGCAGGAGCGAGCTCCACGGCGGGGTCGGCGGAGACCAGCGCGCGACGTGGAGGGAAGCAGGAACGCGCGCACCTGAAGCCGAGCGTGAGAGAGAGGAGCGGTGTGGCCATGGGAGATGGGCTTGGCGAGCACCGGTGGTGGGTCGCTTGGCTGAGGAATAACTACAGGGATCTGGCATCCCGAAGCTTGAGCGTCCTGAAGCTTAAACGTGCAGATCAGGCGCAATAGACAACGGCGGCATTGAGGTGCTCGGACGGCGAGCTGAGGAGGGAGGAGAACTGCTGCCGGCGTGCTACATGAGCGAGAAGCTGTGGAGATGAGCGCTACACGCGACTTGTACTGGAGCCCCGTCAAACAGTGAGCAGGATAATATCCTTCCGAAGAGCGGCGAGTGCAGATAACGAAGAGAAGCTAAGCGGTGGCAAACAAATATCAGAGAAATAGATGAGGGAGATAAAGAACTTGTGGGTTGTGGGTTGGGGATAAAGAACTAAGGGAGTCGTTCAGAAATTGATGTGATAAGGTGAGGGAGATGGATTTCCAGGCTGATGTCCACGAACCCAAGATAAAAACGACAACCCATAAGAAATAAATGGTTAAGCGGTGGGAAGATAATCCTTCACTTCTCTATTTTTTTAAATTGAAATCAGATAAATCTCAATTATTTTGAATATTGGGATCATTAAGACAAGACGCAAACAAATATATGTATCTATAAATATAGTTCTAGTAGTAAGTTTGGGCGAAATATAAACGGTTAAACTATACGACATCGGCTTCAATAATTTACACTGCGTGATTTAGCTGAAGGTCGGCTGGAACATTATCTGCTAATGTACATTCAATTTCGTCGCCAAAATAACGTGCTGAAGAAACAATCCAATAAAAAATCCTTAGACGCGATGTCCCGGTTGACGAGAGGCGACTAAATTATTTTACACCCCAAAAACTTAGTCGTCGACTTCTGATAATTTTTTACCAGTCATTTATACCCGTCATTTGTATCTGGGCGAGACGCAATTGGAGCGAACCACGACACTGGCTTCGATATTTTAATTTGCAATCGTTTCGGTTAAATTTAGACAAATTTTGCTCGCTATTCGAACATTTGACTAGAGAGCAATTCGATTAATAATTCTATGCCTTATACTTCTTCGATATGAACGCGGTCGAAATTATAAACCCGAACTGTTTCCGAAATCGCATTCACGCTCTCGACCAATCTGAACAGCACCGGACTCGGTCCTTTTGAAGGTTATTAAAGTCCGAACTTTGTGAAATATTTTTAGACTGTGCTTAATTCGGTGGATACTCTCATGGCTCAGAATGAGTGTTCAAGTTTGACACTATGTAAATGGGTTGGATTAACATGTTATCTGAGGTACACATATTAAGTTTTCTGCAGTTACAAACGGGGAAATAGATTAACTATAAATACTCGGTTTCGGCTCTAATCATCTCGATCCGATTTTAACTTTGCATTAAACCTTTTGTCGTCGAGTTCTAATTAATTTGCTCGGGACAAAAATCATACGGCTGATTTGAGCTTTCCAAATTCCTATTTGTTTCGTTGATAAATTTCAAACCAGCATAAGGCTCGACATTTCTTGCGATTATTTAACTACGAGTTTCACAAAATATTTTAGACGGTTTAGACAAGTGGAGATAGATAAGATATTTAAAATCGTAATAGGCGAAGACGATTAGAATTTAGTCATGGTTATATTCATCGATATCCCGTACTTAAGTTCGTAGTCGATGTCGAACAGGAGATAAACACCTGGGGTATTACAAAAGACATCATACACTGGTGACAAATCTTCTGACAAACTGAGCTGATAGGCCACTTCTCCACGCTTCACGAGAATCTGATACGGACACACATATCGAGGTGCTAGCTTGCCTTTGACTCCGAACCTTCTAACTCCTCTGATAGGCGATACCTTCAGGTAGACAAAATCTCCAACTTCAAAACTCAGCTCTCTCCTTCTCGTGTCTGCATAACTTCGCTGCCTTGATTGCGTTATCTTTAGATTCTCCCGAACCATTTTGATGTTCTCTTCGGCTTCAAGCAGAATTTCTGGCCCAAACACTTGCTTTCTCCAGGCTGATCCCAATGCAACGGAGTTCTACAAGTTCTCCCATAAAGCGCCTGAGAAGGTGACATCTTCAAGCTAGCCTGGTAACTGTTGTTGTAGGAGAATTCTGCATAAGGTAATCTCTTATTCCATCCGGACTGATCTTGCAATGTACATACTCTCAACATATCTTCGAGAACTTGATTAGTTCTCTCATTCTGACCGTTTGTCTGCGGATGATAAGCTTAACTGAAGTTCAAATGTGTACCCAAAGCTTCATGCAACTGCTGCCAGAAATGAGAGGTGAATTGTGTTCCTATGTCTGACACTATCTTCTTTGGCACACCATGAAGACAAACGATCCGGGGCATGTACAGCTCCACCAATGTTGCACTGTTGTAGCTAGTCTTGACAGGTATAAAGTGGGCTGACTTGGTCAGACGGTCCGCCAATACCTAAATGGAATCATAGCCAGCTTGAGTGCGAGGCAACCCGACTATGAAGTCCATCCCGATTTCATCCCATTTCCACTGAGGAATTCGCAACGGCTGCTACAACCCGGTTGACTTCTGATGCTCTGCCTTGATCCTCTGACAACTATCACATATAGCCACGTGCTCTGCGATCTCCCTTTTCATTTCGTACCACCAGAATTTCTTCTTCAGATCTTGATACATCTTCTCACTTCTAGGATGTATGGAATAAGCTGTCTCATGAGCTTCCTTAAGGATCAATTCTCGAATAGACTGGACATTGGGAAGACACAAACGATCCTTGAACCATACCACACCTTCTGCATCCTCCCGAAAATCTTTGCTTCTTCCTTCTAGAATCAGTTGTCGGGTTTCATTGATCTTCTCATCATTCTTCTGTGCTTCTTTGATTTCCCACTTTAAGGTGGGTTCTAACTCAACTGTTACTCCTCGCATGTCATTCAAAAATCCGAGGCTCAACCTATCAAATTCTTTGGCCAACTCATAAGGTATCGGATGAGCGACCATGATATTGACTTGACTTTTCCTGCTTAAAGCATCTGCTACCACGTTCGCTTTGCCTAGATGGTAGTGAATTTCCAATTTATAATCTTTGATCAACTCTAACCATCTTCGTTGTCTCATATTCAGCTCCGACTGGGTGAATATGTATTTCAAACTCTTGTGGTCTGTATAAACATCACACTTTTGCCCGTACAGATAATGCCTCCATGTCTTCAGTGCATGAACCACTGCTACGAACTCTAGATCATGGATTGAATAATTCTTCTCATGAACCTTCAGCTGTCGGGACGAGTAAGCCACAACTCTTCCCTCTTGCATCAATACACATCCCAAGCCAGTGTAGCAAGCGTCGCAATACATCGAGAAGGGCTTGTGCGCATCAGGCAAGACTAAGACAGGCGTTGTAGTCAACTTCTCTTTCAGCACTTCAAAGGTCTCTTGGCACTTCTGGGTCCACTTGAACTCAACTTTGTTTGCTAGCAAAGCTGTCATCGGTCTCGCAATCTTCAAAAATCCTTTAATGAACTACCGATAATATCTGGTCATTCCAATGAAGCTCTTGATTCTTCGAGCATCTGTTGGCGCTTTCCAGTTCAGAATGTCTGCCACTTTCTTCGGATCCACGGCCAACCCATCTTTGTTTATTATGTGACCCAAGAACATGATTTCATCAATCCAGAACTCACACTTGCTCAACTTTGCATACAGCTGGTGCTCTCACAATCTCTGTAATACCATCTTCAAATGATCCACATGCTCCTCCTCATTTTGAGAATATATGAGAATGTCATCAATGACACCACAAACTTGTTGAGATAATCCATGAATACATTGTTCATTAGATTCATGAAGAATGCTGGTGCATTCGTCAGGCCAAAAGACATAACGGTGAACTCATACAACCCATACTTGGTAATAAATGCCGTCTTCGGGATGTCCGAAGGTCGGGTCCTGAGCTGGTGATAGCCGGACCTTAGATCTATCTTTGAAAACATGCTGGCCCCTCTTAGCTGCTCGAACAGATCTTCTATTCTGGGCAAGGGGTACTTGTTCTTGATTGTGACTTCATTCAAAGCTCGGTAATCGATGCACATCCTCCTAGTGCTATCCTTCTTCTCCACAAACAGGACAGGGGCAGCCCAAGGTGAGGTACTTGGTCTGATGTAACCTTTCTCTGACAACTCATCTATTTGCTTCTTGAGCTCAACCAACTCCGGTCCAGATACCCTGTAGGCTCTTTTAGATATGGGAGCGGTGCCAGGAATAAGCTCTATGGCAAACTCAACTTTCCGCTCAGGTGGCATACCTGGTAAATCTTTCGGGAACACATCCGAAAATTCTGACACAACCTTTATAGTCTCGAGTGGATCTGCCTCCTTGCTATCAATTGTCGGGGACCATAATTAGGGGTACCCTCAAGACTCCTAATTCTCAGCTGGTAACCCCCATCAGCATAAAGCTGCTAAGGCCTGATGGGTGCGATTAAGTCAGGGATCGGTCCATTCGAGCGACTCGATCACGCCTCGCCCGAGCCTAGCCTCGGACAAGGGCAGCCGACCCCGGAGGATTTCCGTCTCGCCCGAGGCCCCCCTCCAATGGCGAACATATTTCCGGCTCGCCCGAGGCCCTGCCTTCGCTAAGAAGCAACCCTGACTAAATCGCCGCACCGACCGACCAAATCGCAGGAGCATTTAATGCAAAGGTGGCCTGACACCTTTATCCTGACGCGCGCCCCCCGGCAGAGCCGAAGTGACTGCCATCACTTCGCCGCTCCACTGACCGGCCTGACAGAAGGACAGCGCCGCCTGCGCCACTCCGACTGCAGTGCCACTTGACAGAGTGAGACTGACAGGCAGTCAGGCCCTGCCGAAGGCACCATAGGAAGCTCCGCTCCGCTCGACCCAGGGCTCGGACTCGGGCTCAGCCCCAGAAGACGGAGAACTCCGCTCCGCCCGACCCAGGGCTCGGACTCGGGCTAAGTCCCGGAAGACGGCGAACTCCGCTCCGCCCGACCCAGGGCTCGGACTCAGGCTAAGTCCCGGAAGACGGCGAACTCCGCTCCGCCCGACCCAGGGCTCGGACTCGGGCTAAGTCCCGGAAGACGGCGAACTCCGCTCCGCCCGACCCAGGGCTCGGACTCGGGCTAAGTCCCAGAAGACGGCGAACTCCGCTCCGCCCGACCTAGGGCTCGGACTCGGGCTCAGCCCCAGAAGACGATGAACTCCGCTTCGCCCGACCCCAGGGCTCGGACTCCGCCCCGGCCTCTGCCGACGACCTCCGCCTCGCCCGACCCAGGGGCTCGGACTCGGCCTCGGCCATGGAAGACAGACTCTACCTCGGCTTCGGAGGAGCCTCCACATCGCCCAACCTAGGGCGCAGGCCAGCCACGTCAACAGGAGGCGCCATCATCACCCTACCCCGAGCTGACTCGGGCCACAGGGAACAAGACCGGCGTCCCATCCGGCTAGCTCCGCCAGATAGGCAATGATGGCGCCCCGCATACTCTATGACGACGGCGGCTCTTAGCCCCCTTACGGAAGCAAGAGGACGTCAGCAAGGACCCAACCGCTCCGACAGCTGTCCCTCCGCCAGGCTCCATCGCTCCTTCGACGGCCACGACATCACACCAGCTGGGTGCCAAAATCTCTCCGGCTGCCACATCGGCATGTACTTAGGGCGCTAGCTCTCCTCCGCTAGACACGTAGCACTCTGCTACACCCCCCATTGTACACCTGGATCCTCTCCTTACGCCTATAAAAGGAAGGACCAGGGCCCTCTTAGAGAGGGTTGCCCGCGTGGGGACGAGGACAAGACAGGCGCTCGCTTGGAGCCGCTCGCTTCCCTCACCCGCGTGGACGCTTGTAACCCCCTACTGCAAGCGCACCCGACCTGGGCGCGGGACGAACACGAAGGCCGCGGGATTCCCACCTCTCTCATGCCGGTCTCCGGCCGCCTCGCTCTCCCTCCTTCGCGCTCGCCCTCGCGCTCGACCCATCTGGGCTGGGGCACGCGGCGACACTCACTCGTCGGCCCAAGGGACCCCCCGGTCTCGAAACGCCGAGAGTTGGCGCGCCAGGTAGGGGCCTGCTGCGTGTTGACGAACAGCTTCCCGTCAAGCTCCAGATGGGCAGTCTCCAGCAACCTCTCCAACCCTGGACGGTGCTCCGTTTCGGGAGTCTTGAGTTCATGTCCTTCGACGGCAGCTACGACATGATACTCCTTCCCCCGCCGCGCGACGATGACAATGGCGGCCGACAGCCCGCCCGCCGGCGGCGGAATCGACGACGTCTTCCCCGCGTGGTGGAAGAACAACCTTCGAGCTCATCCTGCCCTTTCCCCCGCCGACGGAGGGGAAGGCAGGGCGACCAAGGCCAAGCAGGGGGCAGCTCCTCGTTGGCTGTCGAGCGAGCCGACAGCACCGGCACCCCAACGAGGGGCGCACCGGGTATCGACTTCGCGCCTGAGACGAAGACGAGCGCCGTCTCCCCGCGACACGCCAATCCCGAGTCAGCGGACGACGCCAGCGCGCTCGCGGAGAGCTTGCTGGACGTCACCCTCGTACCTGAGACGATGGTGCAGTCAGTCCCCGACGTGACTTCATCGCCGCTCGTCGACCAAAAGGTACCGACCGATTCCCATCCTACGTCATTTGGATTCAGCCTCAACCCGCCTAGCGACCTCGCTTTGGCGGACGCTCTCGTAGAGGCGAGTCCAAACCCTCTGGGGTTTCGCATGCGGTCGCCTTGGGACCGGTTGACGGACGTCTCGACCTATGGGCCCTCAGGGTCCGAGGAAGACGACGACCCCAGCATCTGTTGGGATTTCTCTGGACTTGGCAACCCCAGTGCCATGTGGGACTTCATGACCGCATGTGACTACTGCCTCTCCGACTGTTCCGACGGTAGCCGCAGCCTCGACGACGAGGACTGCGGCCCAAGCCGCGAATGTTTCCACGTCGATCTAGGGGGTCCCTCCGAAGGCAATCATCTCGGCATGCTGGAGGACGGTGATCTCCCTAGGTCGGTGCCCCGCGTTGACATCCCACGGGAGCTAGCTGTGGTCCCCGTTCAGGCGGGGGGGCATGACCCACAGCTCGAGCAAATCCGCGGGGTGCAGGCCAGGCTCGACGAGGGAGCAGGAGCGCTTGAGCCGATCCGCCGGGACGTCGGGCAGGCATGGGCGGGCCAACCCCCGGCCGGAGAAATACGTCATCTGCCCCAGGGTTTCCAGCACCGCGTCGCCGACGACGTCAGGGTCAGGTCACCAGCCGCATCTAGTGGGGTCGGCCAGAACCTGGCTGTAGCAGCGATGCTTCTCCGCGCGATGCCGGAGCCATCAACCACCGAGGGCCGGCGAATCCAGGGGGAGCTCAAGAATCTCCTGGAAGGCGCTGCGGTCTGACGGGCCGAGAGCTCTGCCTCCCGAAGGCAGGGGTATCCCTCGGAACCTCATGCCGCGACTTCTCGATTCATGCGGGAAGCCTCGGTCTACACCGGGCGCACGCACAACACCGTGCCTGCGGCCCCGGGCCGCGTCGGCAACGAGCACCATCACCGCGACTGTCGGGCCCACCTCGACGAGAGGGTGCGCCGAGGCTACCACCCCAGGCATGGGGGACGCTACGACAGCGGGGAGAATCGGAGTCCCTCGCCCGAGCCACCCGATCCGCAGGCCTTCAGCCGGGCCATCCGACGAGCACCGTTCCCGACCCGGTTCCGACCCCCGACTACTATCACAAAGTACTCGGGGGAGACGAGACCGAAACTGTGGCTCGCGGACTACCGTCTGGCCTGCCAACTGGGTGGAACGGACGACGACAACCTCATCATCCGCAACCTCCCCCTGTTCCTCTCCGACACCGCTCGCGCCTGGTTGGAGCACCTGCCTCCGGGGCAGATCTCAAACTGGGACGACCTGGTCCAAGCTTTCGTCAGCAATTTCCAGGGCACGTACGTGCGCCCCGGGAATTCCTGGGACCTCCGAAGCTGCCGGCAGTAGCCGGGAGAGTCTCTCCGAGACTACATCCGGCGATTTTCGAGGCAGCGCACCGAGCTGCCCAACATCACCGACTCGGATGTCATCGGCGCGTTCCTCGCCGGCACCACCTGCCGCGACCTGGTGAGCAAGTTGGGTCGCAAGACCCCCACCAGGGCGAGCGAGCTGATGGATATCGCCACCAAGTTCGCCTCCGGCCAGGAGGCGGTTGAGGCTATCTTCCGAAAGGACAAGCAGCCCCAGGGCCGCCCATCGGAAGATGCTCCCGAGGCGTCAACTCAGCGCGGCGCCAAGAAGAAAGGCAAGAAGAAGTCGCAAGCGAAACGCGCCGCCGCCGACGCGGACCTTGTCACCGCCGCCGAGTACAAGCACCCTCGGAAGCCCCCCGGAGGTGCCAACCTCTTCGACAAGATGCTCAAGGAGTCGTGCCCCTATCATCAGGGGGCCGTCAAGCACACCCTTGAGGAGTGCGTCATGCTTCGGCGCCACTTCCACAGGGCCGGGCCACCCGCGGAGGGTGGCAGGGCCCGCGACGACGACAAGAAGGAAGATCACCAAGCAGGAGAGTTCCCCGAGGTCCACGACTGCTTCATGATCTACGGTGGGCATGCGGCGAATGCCTCGGCTCGGCATCGCAAGCAAGAGCGCCAGGAGGTCTGCTCGGTGAAGGTGGCGGCGCCAGTCTACCTAGACTGGTCCGACAAGCTCATCACCTTCGACCAAGCCGACCACCCCAACCACGTGCCGAGCCCGGGGAAATACCTGCTCGTCGTCGACCCCGTCATCGGCGATGTCAGGCTCACCAAGGTCCTTATGGACGGAGGCAGCAGCCTCAACATCATCTACGCCGAGACCCTCGGGCTCCTGCGCGTCGATCTGTCCTCCGTCCGAGCAGGCGCTCTGCCCTTCCACGGGATCATTCCTGGGAAGCGCGTCCAGCCCCTCGGACGACTCGACCTTCCCGTCTGCTTCGGAACACCCTCCAACTTCCGAAGGGAGACCCTGACGTTCGAGGTGGTCGGGTTCCGAGGAACCTACCACGCGGTGCTGGGAAGGCCATGCTACGCGAAGTTCATGGCCGTCCCCAACTACACCTACCTGAAGCTCAAGATGCCGGACCCCAATGGGGTCATCACCGTCGGCCCCACGTACAAACACGCGTTCGAATGCGACATGGAGTGCGTGGAGTACGCCGAGGCCCTCGCTGAGTCCGAGGCCCTCATCGCCGACCTGGAAAGCCTCTCTAAGGAGGTGCCAGACATGAAACGTCATGCCGGCAGCTTCGAGCCAGTGGAGACGGTTAAGGCCGTCCCCCTCAACCCCAGCGGCGACGCCTCCAAGCAGATCCGGATCGGCTCCGGGCTCGACCCCAAATAGGAAGCAGTGCTCGTCGACTTTCTCCGCGCAAACGCCGACGTCTTCTCGTGGAGTCCCTCGGACATGCCCGGCATACCGAGGGATGTCGCCGAGCACTCGCTGGATATTCGGGCTGGAGCCCGACCCGTCAAGCAGCCTCTGCGCCGATTCGACGAGGAGAAGCGCAGAGTGATAGGCGAGGAGATCCACAAGCTAATGGCAGCAGGGTTCATCAAAGAGGTATTCCATCCCGAATGGCTTGCCAACCCCGTGCTTGTGAGAAAGAAAGGGGGAAAATGGCGGATGTGTGTAGACTACACAGGTCTCAACAAAGCATGTCCGAAGGTTCCCTACCCTCTGCCTCGCATCGATCAAATCGTGGGTTCCACCGCTGGGTGCGAAACCCTATCTTTCCTCGATGCCTACTCAGGGTATCATCAAATCAGGATGAAAGAGTCCGACCAGCTCGCGACTTCTTTCATCACGCCCTTCGGCATGTACTGCTATGTCACCATGCCGTTCGGCTTGAGGAATGCGGGCGCGACGTACCAGCGGTGCATGAACCATGTGTTCGGCGAACACATCGGTCGCACGGTCGAGGCCTACGTCGATGACATCGTAGTCAAGACGAGGAAAGCTTCCGACCTCCTTTCCGACCTTGAAGTGACATTCCGATGTCTCAAAGCGAAAGGTGTCAAGCTCAATCCTGGGAAGTGTGTCTTCGGGGTGCCCCGAGGCATGCTCTTGGGGTTCATCGTCTCCGAGTGGGGCATCGAAGCCAACCCGGAGAAGATCGCAGCCATCACCAGCATGGGGCCCATCAAGGACTTGAAAGGCGTACAAAGGGTCATGGGATGTCTCGCGGCTCTGAGCCGCTTCATCTCACGCCTCGGCAAAAGAGGTCTACCTCTGTACCGCCTCTTAAGGAAGGCCGAGTGCTTCACTTGGACCCCTGAGGCCAAGGAAGCTCTCGGGAACTTGAAGGCGCTCCTCACAAAGGCGCCTATCTTGGTGCCTCCAGCTGACGGAGAAGCCCTCTTGGTCTACATCGCCGCGACCACTCAGGTGGTTAGCGCCGCGATTGTGGTCGAGAGGCAAGAAGAGGGGCATGCATTGCCCGTTCAGAGGCCAGTTTACTTCGTCAGCGAGGTACTGTCCGAAACCAAGATCCGCTACCGACAAGTTCAGAAGCTGCTGTATGCAGTGATCCTGACACGGCGGAAGTTGCGACACTACTTCGAGTCTCATCCGGTAACTGTGGTGTCATCCTTCCCCCTGGGGGAGATCATCCAGTGCCGAGAGGCCTCGGGCAGGATTGCAAAGTGGGCGGTGGAAATAATGGGCGAGGCAATCTCGTTCGCCCCTCGGAAGGCCATCAAGTCCCAGGTCTTGGTGGACTTCGTAGCCGAATGGGTCGACACCCAGCTACCGACGGCTCCGATCCAACCGGAGCTCTGGACCATGTTTTTCGACGGGTCGCTGATGAAGACAGGAGCCGGCGCAGGCCTACTCTTCATCTCGCCCTCGGGAAACACCTACGCTATGTGCTACGCCTCCATTTCCCGGCGTCCAACAATGTGGCTAAGTATGAGGCTCTGGTCAACGGGTTGCGGATCGCCATCGAGCTAGGGGTCCGGCGCCTCGACGCCCGCGGTGACTCGCAGCTCGTCATCGACCAAGTCATGAAGAACTCCCACTGCCGCGACCCGAAGATGGAGGCCTACTGCGATGAGGTTCGGCGCTTGGAAGACAAGTTCTACGGTCTCGAGCTGAACCATATCGCTCGGCGCTACAACGAGACTGCAGACGAGCTGGCTAAAATAGCCTCGGGGCGAACAACTGTTCCCCCGGACGTCTTCTCTCGGGATCTGCACCAACCTTCCGTCAAGATCGACGACACGCCCGAGCCTGAGGCGCCCTCGGCCCAGTCCGAGGTACCCTCGGTCCAGCCCGAGGTACCCTCGGCACAACCCGAGGCACCCTCAGCTCGGCCCGAGGCGCCCTCGGTTCAGCCCGAGGTACCCTCGGCCCCCGAGGATGAGGCACTGCGCGTCGAGGAGGAGCGAAGCGGGGCCACGCCTGATCGAGACTGGCAGACCCCGTACCTGCGATATCTCTACCAAGGAGAGCTACCCCTCGACCGAGCCGAAGCTCGGCGGGTGGCACGGCGCGCCAAGTCGTTCGTCTTGCTGGGCGAAGAGAAGGAGCTCTACCACCGCAGCCCCTCAGGCATCCTCCAGCGATGCATCTCCGTCACCGAAGGTCAGGAACTCCTGTGGGAGATACACTCGGGGCTTGCGGTCATCACGCAGCGCCTCGAGCCCTTGTCGGGAATGCCTTCCGACAGGGCTTCTACTGGCCGACGGCGGTGGCCGACGCCACTAGAATTGTCCGCACCTGCGAAGGGTGCCAATTCTATGCGAAGCAGACCCACCTGCCCGCTCAGGCTCTGCAGACGATACCCATCACCTGGCCCTTTGTTGTGTGGAGTCTGGACCTCGTCGGCCCCTTGCAGAAGGCACCCGGGGGCTACACGCACCTGTTGGTCGCCATCGACAAATTCTCCAAGTGGATCGAGGTCCGACCTCTGAACAGCATCAGGTCCGAGCAGGCGGTGGCGTTCTTCACCAACATCATCCATCGCTTCGGGGTCCCGAACTCCATCATCACCGACAACGGCACCCAGTTCACCGGCAGAAAGTTCTTGGACTTCTGCGTGGATCACCACATCCGGGTGGACTGGGCCGCCGTGGCTCATCCCATGTCAAATGGGCAAGTAGAGCGTGCCAACGGCATGATTCTACAAGGGCTCAAGCCTCGGATCTACAACGACCTCAACAAGTTCGGCAAGCGATGGATGAAGGAACTCCCCTCGGTGGTCTGGAGCCTGAGGACAACGCCGAGCCGAGCCACGGGTTTCACGCCGTTCTTCCTAGTCTACGGGGCCGAGGCTGTCTTGCCCACAGACCTGGAATACGGCTCCCTGAGGACGAGGGCCTACAGCGATCAAAGCAACCAAGCTAGCCGAGAAGACTCGCTGGACCAGCTGGAGGAGGCTCGGGACAAGGCCTTACTACACTCGGTGCGGTACCAGCAGTCCCTGCGACGCTACCACGCCCGAGGGGTCCGATCCCGAGACCTCCAGGTGGGCGACCTGGTGCTTCGGCTGCGACAAGACGCCCGAGGGAGGCACAAGCTTACGCCCCCCTGGGAGGGACCATTCGTCATCGCCAAGGTTCTGAAGCCCGGAACGTACAAGCTGGCCAACAGTCAAGGCGAGGTCTACGGCAACGCTTGGAACATCCAACAGCTACATCGCTTCTACCCTTAAGATGTTTTCAAGTTGTTCATATACCTCGCACCCACGCAAAGTTTAGTCATCAAGGAAGGGTCGGCCTCGCCTCGGCAAAGCCCGGCCCTCCCTCGGGGGCTAAAAGGGGGGGAACCCCCTCTGCGTTGAAATTTTCCTCGAAAAAAGATATCTTCTGCCAGAACATCTTTCGTGCTTTTTGACTACTTCGAAAAGTGGATCCTGAAAACGACGGAGTACACGTAAGCAGCCAAGGCTAACCGAGCCGAGGGACTCCTACGCCTCCGGGATACGGATACCTCACTCATCACCTTCTGCGATAAGTAACTCACATTCAGATAAGTGATTCCGCGGACCGAACAAGTCTTCACGTTCGGAAGTTCTTCTGCCGAAGCGATCCTTCGAGCCTTCTCGACTGAGTCGGTGACAGAGCCTCATGGACGGGTAAAAGTGCGCGTAAGCGGCGAGGCCGACCGAGCCGAGGGACTCCTACGCCTCCGGGATACGGATACCTCACTCATCACCTTCCGCGAGAAGCAACTCTCGCTCGCACAAACATCCCTGTTACCGACAAAAAAGTCCAGATACTCAAAACAAGAGGAAAAGAGACGCAACTTTACAACACAGCGAGGGTGTGTGTTCTGGCCTCACGGCCACAGGAGACACACGCTACAAGACAATCTGATCCTGCAGGCTCGGGTCTTGATGCTGGAAGGGGGCAGCAGCACCCTCGGCATCGACGACACCTTCGGCGAGGTCCGACCTAGCCTCGGACGGCGACGCGGTCCGAGGATCTTCGCTCTGGAGGACGACGTCATCACCACGCCCGGGCAATCGCTGCCAGGGTCTTCTCTAGGAATCCGGCCCGAGCAGGCGGCTCGGCCGGTCGCCCTGGGGCCTCGGCCAGCCGTCCACCGAGGACGTCAGCCCGGCCCGAGGCTTCGGCTGGTCAACTCCGGCGTCGGTCCCGCTAACGGACGACCCGGCTAGGCTCCGGCCAACCAGGTTTCATTTTTGAGCCAACTCTGCCCCTGTTCACGCTGATATCGCTACCCCTGGCCTCGGCTCATCGAAGAGCGGCCAAGGGGTCCCTTTAACTAAGCTAGAGAAGCCTCAGACAACAAGGCCGACCGAGCCGAGGGACTCCTACGCCTCCAGGATACGGATACCTCACTCGTCACCTTGACACGGGGCGACTCACGCTTGGTGAAGCGGTTCAGACAACCAACAGGCGAGTCTTAGTGCTCGAAAGTGAGGAAAAAACACGGCTCCGTGCCAAAATTACATACATGTTCAGGCCTCGACAGCCATAATGAACAAAAACACTGGCATTCAAAGTGCCATTACAAACGGAACTCCGGTTCCACCTCCGCAGGTACGAACAACCCCACTCGATGGGGGAGGGCCTGCGGAGCAACAGAAGACTGACGGGCGGCTCGCCGCCGCCCGCTCTGACAGCGACAACAACGACCCCCGCTCCGGGTGGCCGAACTACAGCAGCGCAGGCCTCAGGGTGGGCGCTGCTGCAATCTTGCCCTCGCCCACGTCGACGCTCGAGGGGCGAGGACAAGTACAAAGAGCCGGAGGCCCGAAGCGCGGATGGTGGCGGTGACCCCGTCGGCGACGGGGACTTCTCGAGCCGCCTCCGCCTCGGCACCGGCGGCAGGGGCCATCAGCCCTCCGGCGGATCCCCACTCAAATCCTCCCGGACGAGTGGGGCACCGACCTCCGCGCGGAGGCGCCATACCGGTGCAAAGGCAGGACCACCCCAGAACACGAACGCCGCCCTAGCAGCGCGCGGCATCTTGGGCGGTCCTCCCGTGCACACGGCGCGGCAGCCGCCTTCCGGCAGGAGGGGCCACAGGGAGCCAAGCCAACGAGCTCGACACGCTGGGACTGACGACGCCCGCCGTCGACCAGCCCCGCGTTGTCGAAGTCCGACCCGCCTGCAGGCCAGCGAGCGCCCTCTCCCTCGAACGCCGCAGGGGAGGGTGACCCACGAACCCGCGCGGGAGGTAGAGCTCCGGCTCAGCCCGGCCTCCACCCCAGCGAGGATGATGAACATCCTTGAAGCTGAGGGTGGGACCAAGATCGCAGCCCGGCTTGCTTCTCCCCACCCAGGGGCTGGTGGTCACCGTCTCGGGTGACCGCCGGCGAAGGGGTGCAGCCGGGCTGGCTGATGAAAATCCTTGAAGCCGAACGATGGCTAAAAGGTACCAACTCCCATGGAGTTGCGTTCCTCCAACGATGAGGCGAAAAGACGGCGGGTATCCCCCATCCAGGGGCTTGGAAGGTGGAAAGACATGATGCATAAGGGAGAGCGAAGACATGGTCACCTTCCAAAGGGGGGCGCCCTCCTTTTAAAGGCGACTCTCCCTACTTGTGCCCCCGACCGTCGCGGGCTGAGTCTTCTCCAACACACTCCAAGGTCCTCCCCTGCGGCGCTGGGGCTGGTTCCCACACGTCATGCAAACCGGCTCGGAGCAGAAGAAGCCAAACCGCCGCGCGCGGTGCGCACGATCGCCCAGTGGTTACAAGTGACCCTCCACTTTTGCCCAGACCAGCGGGCGAAAGGGGCGGGCAGCCATGCAGGCGGCATGCAACCGCGCCAAGTGGACGCGCTTCTCCGACTCCCGACACGCCCAGCATGGAGGCCCAGGCCCACGCGTCACGCAACCGGCGCGTCGGATGCTTCATGCAAGCAACTGCACCACCACTTGCGCCACCACCGCGCCTCCTCGATTGCGGAACCAATACCGTGACTCGAGGTGACCCAGCGCACGACCCAACAGCGCCAGCCTGGCGCGGCGGTCAGTGCGGCCAAAAATGGGCCGGCAGTAATGACGGTGGCAGGCGGGCGGGAGCAGCGGTCACGTCGTCAGCCAAGCTCACGTCCCATCCGGGGGCAGCAAGAGAACCCCCTCTCACGGCGTGAAGACAACGCGCTCGTGATCCGTTCCTCGAACGGCTCACGCACGCGCAACGGCCGCCCCGCCAACCACTCGCCTCGTCGCATTAACTCCGCGGCGGGACAGGCGGCGCCTCTGGCAGGAGAAGCGGGCGACACTTCGCCTTCGCCATAATGACCGCGTCAGTAAAGGTACGCCGCGTCGTTCAATTTCGTATCCTTTTCCTTTTTTCCTCTTTCTCTCTCTCTTGCAACAGGGACCGGGAAAGGGGGATACCCCGAAAAGGATCCTTCCCCAGGAAGGAACCAGGCTCCGAGCCTCCCTACTGATCAGAGGTTCGAAGGCTGGTCCCACGAAGGGTTCGACAGCCGCCTCAGATCGCGTGGGCCCTACACCCACTACTGGTCAGAGGTTCGAAGGCCGGCCCCCCGAAGGGTTCCACGGCCGCCTCAGGCTACTCGGGCTCCGCGCCCATTACTGATCAGGGGTTCGAAGGCTAGCCCCCGAAGGGTTCACAGCCGCCTCAGACGCCGAGCGAGGGATGACCATGGGTACGTTCGATACATAACCAAGGCTCGGGCTGCGCTCCTGAGGTACCCTAGGACATTTCCGAGACCAGCGGGAGCGATCTTGTAACGGAATCCCATCAGAGGGAGGCATCGAGCCCTCGGACCCTGTCGCCAGGGGACCGGGTCCGGCAGATCACCCGCAGGTACTTTTGGGCGTGCCTCTGGGCCCCTAGCCAACCCCTAACGAACGGGGCTCGGACGTCCACTCGGATTACCCGCTTGCAGCTCACTGGAGACACCATGTTCGACGCCCATCGAGGGCAACATGGCGCTTTCCCCCCTCCTCCTTGCAGAAAGGCGACGCAGGGGCGTATGTAAAAAAGCCGAGTCTGTCCTTGATCGCCCTCTCGCCCTGTGCGGAGGCTCGGGGGCTGCTCTCGCAAACCCGGCTCCGGCCGAACCGTTGACAGCGTCAACATACCAGCCCGAGAACTTGGGCCCCGACCGTACACCCGGGCTACGGCCAGCTCGCATGAGGGAACAACCAGACCAGCCGAAGCATTACGCGAGGCATTAAGACCTCGAAGGAGTGAAACCACTCCTCCGAGGCCTCGGGGGCTACACCCGGCGGGTGCGCTCGCGCGCACCCACCGGAACAAAATGCCACCGAGAAAGGCTGGTCCCCTTGCAAAAAAGTGCGACGAAAGCCTCCAAGCGAGTGCTAACACTCCCTTCGAGGCTCGGGGGCTACTGTCGGGGACCATAATTAGGGGTACCCTCAAGACTCCTAATTCTCAGCTGGTAACCCCCATCAGCATAAAGCTGCTAAGGCCTGATGGGTGCGATTAAGTCAGGGATCGGTCCATTCGAGCGACTCGATCACGCCTCGCCCGAGCCTAGCCTCGGACAAGGGCAGCCGACCCCGGAGGATTTCCGTCTCGCCCGAGGCCCCCCTCCAACGGCGAACATATTTCCGGCTCGCCCGAGGCCGTGCCTTCGCTAAGAAGCAACCCTGACTAAATCGCCGCACTGACCGACCACATCGCAGGAGCATTTAATGCAAAGGTGGTCTGACACCTTTATCCAGACGCGCGCCCCCGGTAGAGCCGAAGTGACCGCCGTCACTTCGCCGCTCCACTGACCGGCCTGACAGAAGGACAGCGCCGCCTGCGCCACTCCGACTGCAGTGCCACTTGACAGAGTGAGACTGACAGGCAGTCAGGCCCTGCCGAAGGCACCATAGGAAGCTCCGCTCCGCCCGACCCAGGGCTCGGACTCGGGCTCAGCCCCGGAAGACGACGAACTCCGCTCCGCCCGACCCAGGGCTCGGACTCGGGCTAAGTCCTGGAAGACGGCGAACTCCGCTCCGCCTGACCCAGGGCTCGGACTCGGGCTAAGTCCCGGAAGACGGCGAACTCCGCTCCGCCCGACCCAGGGCTCGGACTCGGGCTAAGTCCCGGAAGACGGCGAACTCCGCTCCGCCCGACCCAGGGCACGGACTCGGGCTAAGTCCCGGAAGACGGCGAACTCCGCTCCACCCGACCCAGGGCTCGGACTCGGGCTCAGCCCCAAAAGACAACGAACTCCGCTTCGCCCGACCCCAGGGCTCGGACTCCGCCCCAGCCTCTGCCGATGACCTCCGCCTCGCCCGACCCAGGGGCTCCGACTCGGCCTCGGCCATGGAAGACAGACTCGACCTCGGCTTCGGAGGAGCCTCCACATCGCCCAACCTAGGGCGCAGGCCAGCCACGTCAACAGGAGGCACCATCATCACCCTACCCCGAGCTGACTCGGGCCGCAGGGAACAAGACCGGCGTCCCATCCGGCTAGCTCCGCCAGATAGGCAATGATGGCGCCCCGCATACTCTATGACGACGGCGGCTCTCAGCCCCCTTACGGAAGCAAGAGGACGTCAGCAAGGACCCAACCACTCCGACAGCTGTCCCTCCGCCAGGCTCCATCGCTCCTCCGACGGCAACGACATCACACCAGCTGGGTGCCAAAATCTCTCCGGCTGCCACATCGGCATGTACTTAGGGCGCTAGCTCTCCTCCGCTAGACACGTAGCACTCTGCTACACCCCCCATTGTACACCTGGATCCTCTCCTTACGCCTATAAAAGGAAGGACCAGGGCCCTCTTAGAGAGGGTTGGCCGCGCGGGGACGAGGACGAGACAGGCGCTCGCTTGGAGCCGCTCGGTTCCCTCACCCGCGTGGACGCTTGTAACCCCCTACTGCAAGCGCACCCGACCTAGGCGCGGGACGAACACGAAGGCCACGAGATTCCCACCTCTCTCACGCCGGTCTCCGGCCGCCTCGCTCTCCCCCCTTCGCGCTCGCCCTCGCGCTCGACCCATCTGGGCTGGGGCACGCGGCGACACTCACTCGTCGGCCCAAGGGACCCCCCGGTCTCGAAACGCCGACAATCAATAGTCATCTCGTGACAACCTCCTTTTCTTTGCTCGGGTGAGACTAACTCATTCACCACTTCTCCTAGTGGGGACACCAACTTAATTGTCCTCTTATCACAGCTGATAACTGCCTAGTACTTATCTAGCCAATTTTTCCCTAGGATAACATCTATTCCCTAAGTACCCATTACTATGAGGTTAGCGGGGAACTCTACCCCCCTTATCTCCACACTTACATTCAAGCAAACACTATCGGCTCGAACTTTACCATCGGCTGAATCAATTTGAATTGGTGTTGACATGGTAGTTATTGGAAGATTATGCGCTTCTACCTATGATGCAGTAATGAATGAATGTGTTGCTCCAGTATCAAATAACACTTTTGCAATATGGGATTCGACTGGATACATACCTACTATCATGCCTGGTGTTTCCTGGAATGCTTCAGCCTCCAAATGGTTCAGTCTCCCATGGTTGTAACATGTCTGGGCGCGATTACCTGCTCCTGGCTGAGCCACATTCTGCTTTGCTGGGGCACTAGAGTCTGGCTGCTGTTGAGGTACCTTTTTTGGACAATGCATCACCCAATGCCTTGCTCTCCACAATGGAAACATGCTCTGCCTCCTCCTTGCGCTGGGGCTGCTTGACTGCTCTGGTTGGTTGCTAGGGCAGGAAGATGAGGTGCCTGCTGATTCTGCTTCTGGAATTGACTTCCTCCTGTCTGACTATTCTAGCTGAAAGTCGCCTAGAGGGGGGGTGAATAGGGCGAAACTAAAATTCTCAAAAATAATCACAACTACAAGCTGGGTTAGCGTTAGAAATATAATCGAGTCTGAGAGAGAGGGTGCAAAACAAATCAAAAGCAAATAAGGAGTGAGACACGTGGATTTGTTTTACCGAGGTTCGGTTCTCGCAAACCTACTCCCCGTTGAGGTGGTAACAAAGACCGGGTCTCTTTCAACCGTTTCCCTCTCTCAAACGATCCCTCAGACCGAGTGAGCTTTTCTTCTCAATCACTTGGAACACAAAGTTCCCACAAGGACCACCACAAGATTGGTGTCTCTTGCCTCAGTTACAAGTGAGTTTGATCGCAATGAAGAATAAAAGAAAGAAGAAAGCAATCCAAGCGCAAGAGCTCGAAAGAACACAAGCAAATCTCTCTCACTAATCAGTAAGGCGTTGTGTGGAATTTGGAGAGGATTTGATCACTTGGGTGTGTCTAGAATTGAATGCTAGAGCTCTTGTAAGTAGTTGAAGTGGGAAAACTTGGATGTCTTGAATGTGGGGTGGTTGGGGGTATTTATAGTCCCAACCACCAAACTAGCCGTTTGGTGGGGCTGTGTAACACCCAGTTTGTAATATATAATAAAAGAGGAGAAAAGTCATTTCCTATATTTTATGTGTGTGTTGAATCTACTTATCATCACATATGCACACCATATTGAAACAACAAATGAATAATAAAAAGATATACCATTAAATCATGCATCATGCTGGAATTTTTATTTTTGTGTGCATTTTTGTGACAGAATCACAATAATGTAAAAAGGAAATGTGTTAAATATCCAAATGGGGATTTAAATCCTAAAACAATCCTAGAATTAAGAAAAGAGAGAAGAAGAGAAATTAATAGGTGAATAAAAATAAGTATAAAAATATATATTATTCTTATACATATTGGATTTGTGTAATTAACTCAAAGGAGGAACTCATAACCAAATTTAAATTCAAGTTTGAATTAAAAAAAAAAGAAAGAAAGAAAGGAACAAAGGGGAAAATAAAACCAGAAAAAGGAAAAAGAAACCCCACGGTTGGGCCCCAAAGCCACCAATTCGGCCCATTTGGTCAATCCCTCCGCGCGGCCCAAGACCCCTTTCCAGCGCGACGCCGGCGTGTGGGACCAGGACGTCAGCCCTCACCCGCGCGCTCATCACCACTCTGCCACTACCACAGCGGGTCCACTCGTCAGTTTCCCATTCGTGCCACAGCTTCTTCACGCGCACTGACGTGCGGGCCCAAGCGCGCAGTCGCTATAGCACAACCCGAACGAACCTCCGCGCTTGGCGGGGCGCTCCGCCATTGTCGCGCATCCTACCAGCTCGGTTGACCGCCTCCGCGAGTATAAAGCCTAGGTGGCCATGGACTCGTTCGCCCATCCACTATTCAGCCCTTCCCCTACCTCGTTGAGCGCGATCGCCGTGGGCCGTGGGAACCGAGCGGGTGGATAGCCGCCCTCACCGTCGGCGGTCGTTCTCGGCACCAAATTGGAACCCCGTGTGCGGCCCGAAAGCTTCGCCCGGGTCCCTGGTCCGGTCCGGTGGCGATTATGGGGCAGGTGGCTGACCAGTGGGCGCTCAATTTGTCTCCGCCGTCACAGAGTTCGCGCGTCACCGTGGGCGCAGTCTCCTTCGCCATCGCGACTGGTGAGTACCCTTGCGCCAAATTCAGTAGCCTCCAGTGATTGCGTAGCACCCCGTAGCGTTGAGGTTAGTGCGCTAGTTTGCGGAATCTGGGAACTAGGAATACCTCACCGACGCTCTGTTCATGTCGTAGATCCGCCCCGAACCGTGGACGAGCTCGCTACTCCTTCAATCGCAGGTAAGAATCTCCCTTCCGTGCTCGCCATCACCCCGTCTAGGTTTAGCACCGGCTAATTTCAGGTTATGGGCGTCCGGGCGTCGGATTGCGCGTCCGCCGACGATGCTCCGCCGTGGGTGAGCAGTGCTGAGCCGTCGCGAGGATTTGGGGGGAGAGAAGAGGGATGTGGACCGTCGATCTTTTGGACGGTTCAGATTAGCAGGAGAAAACGATTCGTAGTGTTGAATCTTAGCCGTTGATCCTGGGATATACGGTTGGGGTTCGATCTGGCGCAGCTGTTCATGCGATGTAGTGTGGTCCGTTGGATCGGTTGCAGAGGGGTGAGATTAGAGTTCGCTTCAATTTAATCTGTGCCACTGATCTACTGATCCAACGGCTGGCATAGCATACCGCTTCGCTTTAATGGATGACCTAATCTGGGCCGCTGAAATCCGATCCAACGGCTGAGATTGAAGCATACCCCTTCGGCATGGCTGGTTTACAAAAGAGCCCCTCGTCTTATTCCAAATAGGCCCGCAGTCCTGTCTGTGGGAATCCTGAGTCTTATGAATTTTTGCGTAATAACCCCTGTGTCTCTCTGTTATTTGTGCCCAGTCCGGAAGCTTAGGAAACCCAGGAAAATAATTTAGAAAAGGGTTTATGTGTATAAAAATATATCTAGAACTTATTTAATTCATAGAAATTTCATTTTAACTCCTTTTTAATCCGTTTCAGTTGCAATAATTTTGTTTTAATATTGTCTATCACCTAGTACATTGTTTAACCATAAAACTTAAATTAAAATTATTCATTTGGATTAATCTATTCTAGATGCTTATTAACTTCAGAAAATCATAACTGAGAATCCGTAACTCCAAAATTAATGATTTCTGTTCCTAGAATCTTATTTTAATGAGTAGATTATTATTATGTATTTTGTTTGCATGTTTGGTGTGATGATAATTTTGCCTATACACTGCTTGTTTGTATTGCTACGACTAGCGGGAGGTCACGTGTCACCTGAAGATCATCCTGGTACCGGAATCTCAAGTCTCAGGCAAGTTGTGCCCTTGATCACTTCTTTTTACCTACTCATGTTCTAATTAATCATAATGATCTGCATAGGTTAATTTTGATGGGACCCAATAGGTTACCCTAGTTTGATTATCTTTATACCTTGTTTACCACTGAACTTTTTGGGTAGTACTTGCTAGTGCTTTATGTGGTTTTGGGTATGAAGATACATTATTCATGATTATACTTTTGTTATCCGTTGTTATTTACTGTTCATGTCAAGATCATTAAATGTTAATTGGAACATAGAGCTTAACTTGAGAACCACGTGCCACCACAAGGGTTTAATGGGACGCCCTTGGCTGACTAATTAGGAAAGCTAGTGGAGGACTACCTTACCCGAAAGGGGCAAGGGCAGTAGGGGAGTGGTCAGTGTAGGGAGGCCCTCGGGAGGATTTTGCTGCGATGGCGGTCCTGCAAGGGATTCCTGCATTGGAGCTTCCTATAAACTGTAGCGGGTTTTCTGAAGCTAGTGGAACTTTGTAAAGGCCTCGTAGTGTTACCTTGCCTCGCCTCCTCGGTAGAGGTGTATGGGAAGTCGCGATCCCTTGGCAGATGGGTAACATGACTTGTGGGTAAAGGGTACCACCTCTGCAGAGTGTAAAACTGGTATACTAGCCGAGCTCACGGTCATGAGCAGCTCAGGACTCTCTGATGATTAATTTATGGAACTAAATTCAATTTGTCATATGCATTGCATCGCAGGTGATGTTGTTACTTTGTTCTACTACTTAATTGGGTTGGTATTTACTTATACTTAGTAATTGCTAATAAAATTTTGACCAACTTTAAAAGCAATGCTCAGCTCTAACCATCCTCTTTGGTAAGCCTTACACTTCACATGAGCTCCCGCCTTTGGCGAGTTCATTCACATTATTCCCCACAACTTGTTGAGCGATGAACGTATGTGAGCTCACTCTTGCTGTCTCACACCCCCCCACAGGTCAAGAGCAGGTACCACAGGATGAAGCGCTTGGAGGATGCTGCGATGAGTTCGTGAGAGATCTAGGCCGTCGTCTCCCAGTCAACTTTGGGTTGCTGGACCGTTGTCTCCTTATAATGTAATTACTTATTTATTTTGTATAGAACTCCTGTTAAATAGTAAAGATGTGACATTCGATCCTGTGCCATGATTCATCATATGTGTGAGACTTGGTCCCAGCACACCTGGTGATTATGTTTACGCCCGGGTTTTGGACCCCTAAAATCCGGGTGTTACAGAAGTGGTATCAGAGGAATGTTGACTGTAGGACGAAACCTAGATAGTACTGGACAACCTTTACTTACTTACCTCTGCTACTCTGATTCTTTCTAAACTTTTCTCATCTATTTCCGCTTTACTCTGATTATTCTTACCCTTTCTTTCTAAAGACAAACTTGGATTTCACACTTCGAAATCTTGTGCCTAAAGTGACCTTTAGGAATAGGATACCTATTCTTAAGAACAAAAACAAAACTATTTTTGTAGATAATTGTATGCTTGAATGTTTGTTATAATGATACTTGTTTGATTTGGATCTTTGATTAATTGAGTGTGATGAGTTGTGGAGTAATGTCCACGATTACATCTGCATATACATAATGCTTATAAAACTAACTAGACAAACTAGATTATCCCTCATTAAAGTATCTAACCTAACAATATCCATCTCATCTTAAAAGATTCTATCCTACACTCATAGATCCATCTTATCTTAAAATTATTCTCTGATCTTAATAGATTCATCTTATCTTGAAGGATTCATCTTATCCTAACCACTTTACTTATCCCATCTTAATAGATCTAACTGACCTCAAAAGATTCTACCTTATCCTTATGGATTTATCTTGCCCTAATTATCATATTGATCCCACTCTAGAATAACAACCATGATCTAATCCAAATTTGAGTTACTTAAATAAGTTAGATAATGTTGGCGACAAAAATTAGGCCCTATCTAATCTATTATGATTTAACCTTGTGGGTGACTCTTAATGCTGGTACAAAGGATAAAACCATACTCCTAATTCACTTAAGCCTAAGTTAGTGTCATAGATCAACTCAGCCATACACTCCCAATAAGTTACATAATCCATCTATGTAAACCTATTAAAAAAAAGTCATATCCACAGACCCTAGCTATCTTAACTACAACTCCCTAGCTCAGATGGAGATACCAAGATTGGAGACCGAAGATGATCAACCTCATCAAGAAAGGATAAGCACCAACTCAAGTCTTCAAGGATCAAGTGGGATCACCAAGATGAGTCAAGATCCACAATCTTGGATGGAGTCTTTTCTTACCCCATTCCTTCTTACCCAAAACTATATATGCTTTAAAGATATCTTTCATCCTGTATAATAAAGTGGCTATACCCATATATACACAGGCCTTCCTAATCACCCACTATTGTCTAAAAAAAATATGAATCTCTGGATCTTGAACCTATTATAGACTAAAAGCCGAATCACAAACCAATCCTTATGTATCTCTTTCTTACAAATCTCGAGGGCGAGATTATTTTTAAGGGGGGTAGGATTTGTAACACCCAGTTTGTAATATATAATAAAAGAGGAGAAAAGTCATTTCCTATATTTTATGTGTGTGTTGAATCTACTTATCATCACATATGCACACCATATTGAAACAACAAATGAATAATAAAAAGATATACCATTAAATCATGCATCATGCTGGAATTTTTATTTTTGTGTGCATTTTTGTGACAGAAT
This sequence comes from Zea mays, assembly GCF_902167145.1. Taxonomy (NCBI): domain Eukaryota; kingdom Viridiplantae; phylum Streptophyta; class Magnoliopsida; order Poales; family Poaceae; genus Zea; species Zea mays. Next base: position 27,061,744 of record NC_050098.1, on the reverse strand, counting down.
CACAATAATGTAAAAAGGAAATGTGTTAAATATCCAAATGGGGATTTAAATCCTAAAACAATCCTAGAATTAAGAAAAGAGAGAAGAAGAGAAATTAATAGGTGAATAAAAATAAGTATAAAAATATATATTATTCTTATACATATTGGATTTGTGTAATTAACTCAAAGGAGGAACTCATAACCAAATTTAAATTCAAGTTTGAATTAAAAAAAAAGAAAGAAAGAAAGGAACAAAGGGGAAAATAAAACCAGAAAAAGGAAAAAGAAACCCCACGGTTGGGCCCCAAAGCCACCAATTCGGCCCATTTGGTCAATCCCTCCGCGCGGCCCAAGACCCCTTTCCAGCGCGACGCCGGCGTGTGGGACCAGGACGTCAGCCCTCACCCGCGCGCTCATCACCACTCTGCCACTACCACAGCGGGTCCACTCGTCAGTTTCCCATTCGCGCCACAGCTTCTTCACGCGCACTGACGTGCGGGCCCAAGCGCGCAGTCGCTATAGCACAACCCGAACGAACCTCCGCGCTTGGCGGGGCGCTCCGCCATTGTCGCGCATCCTACCAGCTCGGTTGACCGCCTCCGCGAGTATAAAGCCTAGGTGGTCGTGGACTCGTTCGCCCATCCACTATTCAGCCCTTCCCCTACCTCGTTGAGCGCGATCGCCGTGGGCCGTGGGAACCGAGCGGGCGGATAGCCGCCCTCACCGTCGGCGGTCGTTCTCGGCACCAAATTGGAACCCCGTGTGCGGCCCGAAAGCTTCGCCCGGGTCCCTGGTCCGCTCCGGTGGCGATTATGGGGCAGGTGGCTGACCAGTGGGCGCTCAATTTGTCTCCGCCGTCACAAAGTTCGCGCGTCACCGTGGGCGCAGTCTCCTTCGCCATCGCGACTGGTGAGTACCCTTGCGCCAAATTCAGTAGCCTCCAGTGATTGCGTAGCACCCCGTAGCGTTGAGGTTAGTGCGCTAGGTTGCGGAATCTGGGAACTAGGAATACCTCACCGGCGCTCTGTTCATGTCGTAGATCCGCCCCGAACCGTGGACGAGCTCGCTACTCCTTCAATCGCAGGTAAGAATCTCCCTTCCGTGCTCGCCATCACCCCGTCTAGGTTTAGCACCGGCTAATTTCAAGTTATGGGCGTCCGGGCGTCGGATTGCGCGTCCGCCGACGATGCTCCGCCGTGGGTGAGCAGTGCTCAGCCGTCGCGAGGATTTGGGGGGAGAGAAGAGGGATGTGGACCGTCGATCTTTTGGACGGTTCAGATTAGCAGGGGAAAACGATTCGTAGTGTTGAATCTTAGCCGTTGATCTTGGGATATACGGTTGGGGTTCGATCTGGCGCAGCTGTTCATGCGATGTAGTGTGGTCCGTTGGATCGGTTGCAGAGGGGTGAGATTAGAGTTCGCTTCAATTTAATCTGTGCCACTGATCTACTGATCCAACGGCTGGCATAGCATACCGCTTCGCTTTAATGGATGACCTAATCTGGGCCGCTGAAATCCGATCCAACGGCTGAGATTGAAGCATACCCCTTCGGCATGGCTGGTTTACAAAAGAGCCCCTCGTCTTATTCCAAATAGGCCCGCAGTCCTGTCTGTGGGAATCCTGAGTCTTATGAATTTTTGCGTAATAACCCCTGTGTCTCTCTGTTATTTGTGCCCAGTCCGGAAGCTTAGGAAACCCAGGAAAATAATTTAGAAAAGGGTTTATGTGTATAAAAATATATCTAGAACTTATTTAATTCATAGAAATTTCATTTTAACTCCTTTTTAATCCGTTTCAGTTGCAATAATTTTGTTTTAATATTGTCTATCACCTAGTACATTGTTTAACCATAAAACTTAAATTAAAATTATTCATTTGGATTAATCTATTCTAGATGCTTATTAACTTCAGAAAATCATAACTGAGAATCCGTAACTCCAAAATTAATGATTTCTGTTCCTAGAATCTTATTTTAATGAGTAGATTATTATTATGTATTTTGTTTGCATGTTTGGTGTGATGATAATTTTGCCTATACACTGCTTGTTTGTATTGCTACGACTAGCGGGAGGTCACGTGTCACCTGAAGATCATCCTGGTACCGGAATCTCAAGTCTCAGGCAAGTTGTGCCCTTGATCACTTCTTTTTACCTACTCATGTTCTAATTAATCATAATGATCTGCATAGGTTAATTTTGATGGGACCCAATAGGTTACCCTAGTTTGATTATCTTTATACCTTGTTTACCACTGAACTTTTTGGGTAGTACTTGCTAGTGCTTTATGTGGTTTTGGGTATGAAGATACATTATTCATGATTATACTTTTGTTATCCGTTGTTATTTACTGTTCATGTCAAGATCATTAAATGTTAATTGGAACATAGAGCTTAACTTGAGAACCACGTGCCACCACAAGGGTTTAATGGGACGCCCTTGGCTGACTAATTAGGAAAGCTAGTGGAGGACTACCTTACCCGAAAGGGGCAAGGGCAGTAGGGGAGTGGTCAGTGTAGGGAGGCCCTCGGGAGGATTTTGCTGCGATGGCGGTCCTGCAAGGGATTCCTGCATTGGAGCTTCCTATAAACTGTAGCGGGTTTTCTGAAGCTAGTGGAACTTTGTAAAGGCCTCGTAGTGTTACCCTGCCTCGCCTCCTCGGTAGAGGTGTATGGGAAGTCGCGATCCCTTGGCAGATGGGTAACATGACTTGTGGGTAAAGGGTACCACCTCTGCAGAGTGTAAAACTGGTATACTAGCCGAGCTCACGGTCATGAGCAGCTCAGGACTCTCTGATGATTAATTTATGGAACTAAATTCAATTTGTCATATGCATTGCATCGCAGGTGATGTTGTTACTTTGTTCTACTACTTAATTGGGTTGGTATTTACTTATACTTAGTAATTGCTAATAAAATTTTGACCAACTTTAAAAGCAATGCTCAGCTCTAACCATCCTCTTTGGTAAGCCTTACACTTCACATGAGCTCCCGCCTTTGGCGAGTTCATTCACATTATTCCCCACAACTTGTTGAGCGATGAACGTATGTGAGCTCACTCTTGCTGTCTCACACCCCCCACAGGTCAAGAGCAGGTACCACAGGATGAAGCGCTTGGAGGATGCTGCGATGAGTTCGTGAGAGATCTAGGCCGTCGTCTCCCAGTCAACTTTGGGTTGCTGGACCGTTGTCTCCTTATAATGTAATTACTTATTTATTTTGTATAGAACTCCTGTTAAATAGTAAAGATGTGACATTCGATCCTGTGCCATGATTCATCATATGTGTGAGACTTGGTCCCAGCACACCTGGTGATTATGTTTACGCCCGGGTTTTGGACCCCTAAAATCCGGGTGTTACAGGCTGTCTGTCGCATGGTGCACCGGACAGTCCGGTGCACACCGGACAATGTCCGGTGCGCCAGCCACGTCACCAGGCCGTTGGGTTCCAACTGTTGGAGCTCTGACTTCTGAGCCCACCTGGATGTCCGGTGGCACACCGGACATGCACTGTAGAGTGTCCGGTGCGCCACTTCGCGCGTGCCTGACTTCTGCGTGCACTGGCGCGCATTTAATGCTTCTGCAGGTGACCGTTGGCGTGAAGTAGCCGTTGCTCCGCTGGCTCACCGGACACGTCTGGTGAATTATAGCGGAGCGAATTCCCGAGGCTGGCGAGTTCCAGAGCCGCTCTTCCTTGGGGCACCGGACACTGTCCGGTGTACACCGGATAGTCCGGTGAATTATAGCGGAGCGCCTCTGGATTTTCCCGAAGGTGACGAGTTTGACTTGGAGTCCTCTGGTGCACCGGACGCTGTCCGGTGCGCCAGACCAGAGGTGCCTTCGGTTATGCCTTGCTCTCTTTGTTGAACCCAATACTTTGTCTTTTTATTGGCTAAGTGTGAACCTTTGGCACCTGTATAACTTATGCACTAGAGCAAAACTAGTTAGTCCAATTATTTGTGTTGGGCAATTCAACCACCAAAATCAATTAGGAACTAGGTGTAAGCCTAATTCCCTTTCAATCTCCCCCTTTTTGGTGATTGATGCCAACACAAACCAAAGCAACTATAGAAATTCATAATTGAACTAGTTTGCATGATGTAAGTGCAAAGGTTGCTTAGAATTGAGCCAATATAAATACTTATAAGATGTGCATGGATAGTTTCTTCATTTTTATCATTTTGGACCACGCTTTGCACCACATGTTTTGCTTTTGCAAACTCTTTTGTAAATCCTTTTCAAAGTCCTTTTGCAAATAGTCAATGGTAAATGAATAAGATTTTGCGAAGCATTTTCAATATTTGAAATTCTCCCCCGGTTTCAAATGCTTTTCCTTTGACTAAACAAAACTCCCCCTAAATGAAATCTCCTCTTAATGTTCAAGAGGGTTTTGATATATCAATTTTGAAATACTACTTTCTCCCCTTTTGAACAATAATAGTATACCAATTTGAAATTTCCAATTGAAAATCATTTTAAAATTAGGTGGTGGTGTGGTCCTTTTGCTTTGGGCTAATACTTTCTCCCCCTTTGGCATGAATCGCCAAAAACGGAGTCATTAGAGCCCTTAGAATTACACTCTCCCCCTTTGGTCATAAATAAATGAGTGAAGATTATACCAAAGACGAAGTCCTTTTGCTTGGGACTTATGCTCTCACAGGGAACTTTGCAGTAAGATCCCACTATTGCTCCAAATGAAAATATTCTTGCAGGTAGAAGCCATCCTCGCCCGGGTTAGACTGAGGACAACCTCTATCCACAAGATCTAAGCAAGGCTAAGCATTTTTTTGTAAATCATATTTTGATACTTCACAGAAGTATCTATAAAGGTATGGATATCAAGGAAAGCAATGCATCAAAGAGTTCCCAGCAACTCCTATGAACCTAATGCACATTTCACTAGACTTAAAGTGTGCGAAAAGTATTTAAAAACACAAGGAAAGGGGTTGCATGCACCGGGGCTTGCCTTCGTTCACAGGTGAGTCAGGCTCGGATCCGCAGATATCAAAGTAGAAACAATTTCCGGCCTGAGATTCCGAAGGTGGTGGTGTCTTCTCTTCAGTTACTTCGATTTCTTCTTCACGTTCTAATCATAACCATACATATGTATAAGAATGGATGCCATGGAATGCTCATGAGGATGCAAAGATAATATAAACTTATTATCTATGTCTTGAGTACAACTTTCCTTCACGGTACTCCGAGAACTTAGGGTTTCCGGAGTCGGTAAAGGAGTTCATAGGGCAGGGGGTGGTTTTGGTTTCTAGTTATCAAACATGGTCCAAATCAACTCAAACCCTACCCAAGGCTTCTAAATATTGCTTTAAGTTCCTATAAAAGGTTTGGGCATTTTTGGACTTACCAATTATTTTCTAAAAATCTATAACTAATACTTTTAACCACTTTAAATACCCTAAAATTTCTTATTTCCACTAAAAATCACAAAACTATTTTTACTAAATTCTAGGGAAAATAACAAGCCTAGGAAAATTAGTTTCACAATTTTAGCATTTTTCTACATTTTTCTACATATTTCTAAAGTTTTCCTGTAAAAGAAAAAGGAAAATATTCAATAGTGTTGGGCTGATTCCGGCCTGAACCGGCCCAACAACGCAGGAAGCGCGCGCCCGCGTCCGCGCGCGATGGCAGAATTGCACAGAGGCCCTTGGGGTTTTAACTAACTGCGAACGGGTTCTCTCACTATTTAACAGAGTCACTGACACTTTGCAAGAAAGTCCCTCGAGTTCTATTCCTTTACGTTTCACGGTCCCCGACGGCGTGGAGCACGGCCGAGCTCCGGCGAGCTGTCTGTGCCAGCCGATTGGGGCAAGGACTGACGTCCTTCTTCGGTCGAAACCAAATTCACACCCCGGCCAACGATTCCCCTAAGTTAATTGCACAATTGGTGGATTACTTTGGTCTGGCCATGGAGAGCGCACGGATGGACCAAAGATCCATGCGTTCCCGACGGTCAGGGGACTTCTAGCCCAATTGGACGGTTCAGTAAGCATCACAGACACAAGGAGAAGCTTAAACGAAGCAGAGGGAGGGTTGGACTGACCGGAAAAAGGGCTGACGACGGGGTGGCCTTAGTCTGCCCGAGAGTAGCGTGTACCCTCTGTGGCAAGAGGCTGGACGGTGGTGTATCTGTGCTCTCGGTTTGCGTGAACCTGATCTGGTCTTAAGAACCCCGGTGGCGGGTTGACATATGCAAGGGTTAAGTGCTACATATGTCGTGTGATTGGAGATCCTCAGCTGAGTATAATCGATTCGGATCGCCGTACCTTCGCGGTTATGAAGACTTGGTCACTTCCCTGCAACCTAAAGTCAGGACGTGAACACTATGGATAAAAATGATGTTGTATTGATGAGATGTGAAATTAGACTAGATGCAAATAGAGTCTATTAATACTTAATATGGCGTTAAAAGATTGAAAGTAAGGACTCACTTTAGTAAGCTACTTCTGCAAAAGTATAAGTTGATTTTTGCTAAAGCCTCTCCTTGACTCCTATTTATCCAGCATACCCTTGAGAGTCTTTTCCTTAGTCGGGTAAGACTTGCTGAGTAATTCCATACTCAGGGTTTATCCCTTTGTTGTTTTTAGGTGAGGAAGCGACAAATTTTTGTTGCTTTTGCTCCAAGGTGGTACCAAATAAAGAAAAACAAGACTGAAGTGCGGGAGGACTTGGTCCTCCACATAGGATCTTTTGCTTAAACTTATCGGGAGGAGTTTGTGCCTCCCTTGGTTTGTATAATATTACTACTCTGCACTCGCTTTTAGTTCTGGTCTGTAATAAGTAACTTAATCTTACTTTCTAAATAAATGTAAGTTTATGTAATTGCTTCCGCATTTCTTTATCTCCGATGTTCTGTAATGTCTGCAAGACGGGTGAAACGTTCCTGGTAAGGTAAGGAAAGATACCGAACTTGTCAAGTGACTTAGGAACATCTACAGGGTGTCTGATGTCTGTTGGACAAGGACAACTGTAGGTGGGCCTAATTACTTGGGAGGTTCCGTCACAGCTGGTATCGGAGCGTAGCCCTTCTTTGCAGATATTATGAGGCATCTTCAAAAGGATTTTCAAAAGTCTTACCTAAAAACTCTTTTCGCTTCTTACCTAAATATTCTGAAGAGTCTATCTTAAAGACCAGATAGGAAGAGTGCAATGTATAGAAGGTTGAATCGACTAAGGTTGATTCCGTACTTACGCATGCATCATGCTAAGAATTATACTAATAACATTTTCCCCCTTAGAAAGATGCCACCACGCACAAGGTTAACGGCACGCAAATCAACGGGACCAATTGGAGTACCCCGGCATCAATTGGCCCCTCGACATGAAAGCAGCAGCAGTGGAAGTAATGACCCCATAGGAGATCTTGAAGCCCGAGTGAGTCGACTTCAAGCAGCGCTGCAACACAGGACCGATGCTTGGGTCGCAGACGGAGATAGAATCAATGAACTAAGAAGGGACATCCGTCACCTACAGGATCAGCTTGTTGATCGAGACTTAGCACTTGACTGGGTAGTACAGTCTCGTTTGCTGGCATGTGCTAAGGAAGCAAGGGCTCAGGCCCGAATTAAAGAACTTAGCTCAACTGTCGACAACCTGCAGGTCTACTGCAATACGTTGCATGAGGAAGTCCATATACTATACTCACAATTACACCCTAGTCTGCCTGCACACCCTGCTGAGGCGGAAGCCGGACCCTCTCACGTGGCGGGACGCGCGCTGGGTGGGGAGTTAGACCTTTTCGAGCCCCCTCCTTCTTTGAGGTTGGTTGATGTCTGGACTCCCACACCTGACGATGAGGCCGCCAAGAGTAATGGAAAGCAGGACTAATGGTGTAATAGAAGTAGAGTAGTGTATTGTAGGGTGTACTGTTGTATAATAGGTTGAACTTTTGTATAATGGGTAATGTATCCTGTTATGTAATATCGAGTCTGTATCATTACTTTTTATAGTAATGTAAAATGGAAGATTTCTCTAGCACATTATGTTTACTTCAAATGTTCTTTGCCATAGATGCCGACCAGGACTCGAGGACAGGACGCAGCCGGAACTTCTGGGGGAAGGGATGTTACCCCAAACCCACCTCCGATTCCTCCCACGTTAGCCGAGGCGATTGCCGCCTTGGTGAATGCCACCGCAGACAATACCCGCTTCCTTAGGGAAATGGTGGGTTAGCAGCAATTCCAGCAGCAGGCAGGAAGGGGTTATCAGCAAGGCCCCCACGAAACTACTTATTTGGATTTCTCGGAAACCCGTCCACCCCTATTCGTCAAAGCTGAAGATCCACTAGAAGCCGATGAGTGGATACGGGTTATTGAACAAAAGTTTGGTCTTCTCCGCTGTTCAGAAACGCAGAAGCCGTTATTCGAAGCACAACAACTACGTGGTCCTGCCAGTACCTGGTGGGGAAATTTTGTGGCTATTCAACCTGTCAACCATCAAGTCACCTGGGAAGAGTTTAAAGCAGCCTTCCGTGAGCACTACATACCTGAAGGAGTGCTGCATATGAAACAAGAGGAATTTATGAAGTTAAAACAAGGAGGAGATACCATCAATCAGTATCTCAACAAGTTTAATCACCTGTCGCAGTATGCCATCGACCAGGTGAATACTGATTTAAAGAAAAAGAACTGCTTTATGCGGGGTTTAAATGATCGGCTACAGAGGAAAATGCCCACATGCATAGATCTCACGTATGGAAAGGCTGTCAGCACAGCCTTATCTGTTGAAGCAAAATACGCAAGTTCTGGGAAAAACAAGGGATTCGGTGGTGAGAGGCCTAATCAGGGCCAGGCGAAGAGGCAACGGTTTGTGATCCGGCCTTCAAGCCAAAATCGCACTTTTTCTCGTCCACCCTCGTTCCCTTTCAAACAGCCGATCATTATTCGCCCCAACAATACCCCCACTGCTCCAAATCAGCCGGGTGCCCCAGGCACTCGATTCCCTGCCTTGCCTAGTTCTTCAACTGGGTGTTTTAATTGCGGCAAGTCGGGACATTTCATCAAAGACTGCCCATATCCTAAGCAAAATCAATCAAATGCTCCGCAAGGATCTGGGAGATCAGCTCAGCCCAAAGGAAATGTTGTGGGGAAAAATACAAAGAAGACGGGGCGTGTATATTACACCCAAGTGGCCACTACACCGGAAGGAGAACCGGTGATGATGGGTACGTTTCCCGTGGCCAGTCACCCTGCAATTATTCTTTTTGATTCTGGTGCTTCACATACATTCATTAGCAAGAAATTTGTGGAGCAACATCACATTGCATGCCATGAATCAAAAGAGGGATTTAAAATTCATTCACCTGGGGGACACATTTTTACTAGAGAAGTGGCCTATGAAGTGCCAGTAACAATGGCCAAACGGAACTTTCCTGCTAACATGATTGTTCTGAAAGGCCAGGATATAGATGTAATTTTGGGTATGAATTGGTTAACCCAACACAAGGCAATTCTCAACACTGAACTCAGAACCGTCAGGTTGAGCTATAATCAAGAAGAGATTCTTTTGTCTCTCCCCGTAACCAATCCAGCCAAAGCTTCTGGTAGAGTATATGAAGCCATTGTACCGGAGATCAAGAACATTCCGGTAGTATGTGAGTTTCCAGATGTATTTCCGGAAGATTTGCCTGGACTGCCCCCTGAAAGAGATGTAGAATTCGTAATTGAGCTAAAGCCCGGTACGGCTCCCATCTCCCGAAGATCGTACCGTATGCCCCCTAATGAGTTGGCGGAATTGAAGATTCAATTACAAGACCTACTGAATAAGGGATTCATCCGGCCAAGCTCGTCCCCATGGGGTTGCCCCGCCATTTTTGTTAAGAAGAAGGATAAAACCTTGCGAATGTGCGTGGATTATCGACCCCTGAATGAGGTCACCATCAAGAATAAGTACCCTCTTCCAAGGATCGACATCTTATTTGATCAACTGACTGGGGCGAGGGTATTTTCCAAAATTGATCTCAGGTCGGGCTATCACCAAATCCATATTCGGCCCGAGGATATACCGAAGACCGCGTTTACTACGCGGTATGGATTGTTTGAATACCTGGTAATGTCTTTCGGGCTCACAAATGCTCCTGCCCACTTCACCAATTTGATGAACTCGGTGTTTATGCCCGAGTTGGACAAGTTCGTGGTGGTCTTCATCGACGATATCTTGATATATTCTAAGAATGAAGAGGACCATGCTCAGCATCTACGGATTGTATTGACGCGCCTGAGGGAACATCAGCTATATGCCAAGTTCAGCAAGTGCGCGTTCTGGCTGGAGGAAATTCAATTTTTGGGGCACGTGTTATCGGCTAAAGGAATTGCGGTAGATCCTAGCAAGGTCAAAGATATTCTGGAGTGGAAACCCCCAACCACTGTTCACCAAGTCCGGAGTTTTCTTGGACTAGCTGGGTATTATCGCAGATTCATACCAGATTTTTCTAAGCTTGTGAAGCCAATCACAAGTTTATTGAAGAATGACATTAAGTTCAATTGGTCTTCTAAGTGTAATGAAGCCTTTGAGCAATTGAAGACATTATTAACCACTGCTCCGGTATTGGCTCAACCGGACATCACTAAGCCTTTTGATGTATATTGTGATGCATCTGGCAGTGGGCTCGGCTGTGTACTGATGCAAGAGGGCCGAGTGATTGCATATGCTTCAAGGCAGTTGCGCCGACATGAGGAGCATTACCCAACTCATGATCTGGAGCTAGCTGTTGTGGTTCATGCCCTGAAGATTTGGCGTCACTATCTGCTGGGAAATATCTGTCACATATATACAGATCATAAAAGTTTGAAGTATATTTTCACCCAGTCAGAATTAAATATGAGGCAAAGACGATGGCTTGAGCTTATTAAAGACTATGAACTGGAGATCCATTATCACCCAGGCAAAGCCAATGTGGTGGCAGATGCACTGAGTCGTAAGACTTCCTGCCACTGTCTTATGGCAAAGACCTCCGAGAACACTTTGTGTCAAGCGATGGAAAAGCTAAACCTGGGGATAATCCAACAAGGAACTCTAAATCAGCTAAAGCTTGAGTCAATCATTTTGCAAAGGATAATTGATGCTCAAAAGAATAATCTGGGTATGAAGCACATACGAGAGAAGATAAGGGCTGGAGTAGCCAAATGTTTCAAGGAAGACGATCAAGGTGTGATATGGTTTAAAAACCGCATAGTAGTGCCAAAGAACGAAGAACTCCGCCAGCAAATTCTTGATGAAGCACATCTTAGTCGTTATTCTATTCATCCCGGAAGCATTAAGATGTACCAAGACTTAAAGCAACATTACTGGTGGACAAAGATGAAGATCGAAATTGCACGCTATGTGGCTAAGTGTGACACTTGCAGACGCGTCAAGGCCATACACATAAAAACTGCTGGTCCATTACAATCTTTGCCAATCCCAACATGGAAATGGGAAGACATAAGTATGGACTTTATTGTGGGACTGCCCAGGACGGCCAAGGGGTATGATTCTATTTGGGTTATCGTTGATCGACTCACCAAGATTGCCCACTTCTTACCCGTCAGGGCCAAATATACAGTAGCCACTTATGCAGCATTATATATCGGCCGTATTCTCAGTTTGCATGGTATTCCAAAAACTATAGTGTCGGATCGTGGACCTCAGTTCGTATCCAAGTTTTGGGAAGAACTTCATAAATCCTTGGGTACCAAATTGCTCCACAATTCGGCCTATCATCCCCAAACCAGTGGACAGACTGAGAGAGTCAATCAAATACTTGAGGATATGATGCGGGCATGTGTTCTGGACTTCTCATAGAAATGGGATGAATGTTTGCCCTTAACGGAGTTTTCATACAATAACAGTTATCAAGAAAGTATCAAGATGGCACCTTTTGAAGCTTTATATGGGCGACGGTGTCGAACTCCGCTAAATTGGTCTGAACCTGGAGAAAGATACTTCTTTAGGCCTGATATGGTGAAAGAGGTCGAAGAAAAGGTTCAGAGAATTATTCATAATATGAAGAAAGCTCAGACTCGACAAAAGAGTTATGCAGACCGACGACGACAACCCTTATGCTTTCTGGTAGGCGATTATGTCTACTTGAAAGTTTCACCAATGAAGGGTGTATCGCGTTTCGGGGTTAAAGGGAAGCTTGCACCCAGGTACATTGGTCCATTCCTGGTGATTGAGCAATGTGGACCAGTGGCATACCGACTTCAACTACCCGAAACATTGTCCGCTGTGCATAAGGTGTTCCACGTGTCACAATTGAAGAAGTGTCTTCGGGTTCCCGATCGAACCATTGAAGTAACAGATGTTGTCCTTGAACCGGACTTGACATACTCTGAGCACCCCATACGAGTCTTGGATCAAAAGGACAGGGTTACCCGGAGAAAAACTCTCAAGTTTTATAAGATACAGTGGAACCAGCATTCTGAAGATGAGGCTACGTGGGAAACTCAAGACTTCTTGAATAAGAATTTCCCAGGCTTTCTAGCCTCATGTAAATTGTAAAGTGTATCTAGTTATTGCAATAAAGGAATGAACCCCCACACCACCCCTGCCTTGTACCAGAAATAAGGAAATGAAAGTATTCCGCGTTTCCTTTTCCATTACTTACCCTAGGACTTTTAATCTCGGGACGAGATTCTTTTATGGGGGGAAGGATGTAACAGCCCTGGTGTTACTATAACTAAAACTTGAGCATGGCATCATAAGCATTGGCATTGCATATGTTTGACACACCTAGAGTGCATTCACTAGGCAAAAATTTCAAACAAGTTGTATTGTTTTAATGTTTTGCAAATAGGACCCTCGATAGGAAACTTTACCCTAAATAGGGATTAAAGGGGTAAAACCTAACCCAAGTTGAGAAAACCTAAAAGCTTTAGGGGAAAAGTCATAAAATGACCCCAAGAATAAAGTTGAATCACCTTTATACCCCCTAAGATACCAGAAACCCTAATTGGAACCCTAGAAAACCCTAAAACCAAACCCTAGGGACCTATGTGCAAAATTGGACCACTTTTGGGCTAAAGTGCAAAAACCAAGCCAAATAAGTATTTTAAGTCATTTGGTTCACAAATATGTGGACTTGAAAGCCAAACCCTAAGTTTTGGACTCATTTGCAAAAAGGACCCCCAATTTTGATTCCTATGCTAAGTCTGAAATCAGGGTTATAGACCCAACTTTGGGGCTGTGTAGCTTTCAAAATAGTGAGAATTCATATTAGGTCACCACACCAAATTTGTAGAGCAGTTAAAGGAGAACAACTTTGCTTAAGAGAGTGAGCATAGTTGCTATATAGAATTCTGAGATAAATGAGCCTAAAGTTGGGCTGTTAGGCTGTTATGGTCTGAATTTTCAGACTAGCAGTGAACTAACCTCGACTTCAAGCTAAGTTTTGAGCATGATCCAGTGGAAATCTACCTATGGTTGCCATGGCAAGTTTGTAGTGGGTATCATACTCTACAAGTTTGCTGCAAGGATTAACTCGTGTTACCATGGAAAATTGAGAGAAAATCAAGCTTCAACTTGCTCTGTCAGTCGACTGAATACCATTTCCCATGGTACAGTGTCTGCACCGGATCAGACCGCCAGCGCGGCTGTCTTCACCGCCGACGACCGGTCTTCGCCGTGATTCGCGCCACCGCCATTGTGATTCACGTCGACGATGACCCGATAAGGCCGCCAAGTAAAAGCCATGCACCTGGGGATAACTCCGGTGACTCACCGCCGTACCCCTCGTGCTCCGCGGCTGTGGCAGATAAGTTCACCGACGAGAGCCGCCTTCTGGCCTTGTGCCACGTGCCTGAGTATCTCCACCGCATCGTCGTAAGTCTTAGTGACTCTCCGTTGATCGCCGGAATGACCGCCACGGTAGAAGCCACGAATCCATTGCGCCAGTACTTTCTTCCACCTCCGGCCGCCGCGCGTCCTCCTCAAAATTCACGGCCACCGTCTTACCCTCCTATAAATTGAGCCCGTGACTAGCTCCGTGAGGTCGTAAGCTAACTAGCCACCGCTAATCAGCCACAATCATCCACCAGCGAGCTTGAATTTCACAGTTCCCCCAAATCTCTTTCCGCCACCGTGAAACAAGCTTCCCCGTCGTCAGCCCTTTTTCCGGTCAGTCCAACCCTCCCTCTGCTTCGTTTAAGCTTCTCCTTGTGTCTGTGATGCTTACTGAACCGTCCAATTGGGCTAGAAGTCCCCTGACCGTCGGGAACGCATGGATCTTTGGTCCATCCGTGCGCTATCCGTGGCCAGACCAAAGTAATCCACCAATTGTGCAATTAACTTAGGGGAATCGTTGGCCGGGGTGTGAATTCGGTTTCGACCGAAGAAGGACGTCAGTCCTTGCCCCAATCGGCCGGCACAGACAGCTCGCGCGGAGCTCGGCCGTGCTCCACGCCGTCGGGGACCGTGAAACGTAAAGGAATAGAACTCGAGGGACTTTCTTGCAAAGTGTCAGTGACTCTGTTAAATAGTGAGAGAACCTGTTCGCAGTTAGTTAAAACCCCAAGGGCCTCTGTGCAATTCTGCCATCGCGCGCGGACGCGGGCGCGTGCTTCCTGCGTTGTTGGGCCGGTTCAGGCCGGAATCAGCCCAACACTATTGAATATTTTCCTTTTTCTTTTTCAGGAAAACTTTAGAAATATGTAGAAAAATGTAGAAAAATGCTAAAATTGTGAAACTAATTTTCCTAGGCTTGTTATTTTCCCTAGAATTTAGTAAAAATAGTTTTGTGATTTTTAGTGGAAATAAGAAATTTTAGGGTATTTAAAGTGGTTAAAAGTATTAGTTATAGATTTTTAGAAAATAATTGGTAAGTCCAAAAATGCCCAAACCTTTTATAGGAACTTAAAGCAATATTTAGAAGCCTTGGGTAGGGTTTGAGTTGATTTGGACCATGTTTGATAACTAGAAACCAAAACCACCCCCCCTGCCATATGAACTCCTTTAACGACTCCGGAAACCCTAAGTTCTCGGAGTACCGTGAAGGAAAGTTGTACTCAAGACATAGATAATAAGTTTATATTATCTTTGCATCCTCATGAGCATCCCATGGCATCCATTCTTATACATATGTATGGTTATGATTAGAACGTGAAGAAGAAATCGAAGTAACTGAAGAGAAGACACCACCACCTTCGGAATCTCAGGCCGGAAATTGTTTCTACTTTGATATCTGCGGATCCGAGCCTGACTCACCTGTGAACGAAGGCAAGCCCCGGTGCATGCAACCCCTTTCCTTGTGTTTTTAAATACTTTTCGCACACTTTAAGTCTAGTGAAATGTGCATTAGGTTCATAGGAGTTGCTGGGAACCCTTTGATGCATTGCTTTCCTTGATATCCATACCTTTATAGATACTTCTGTGAAGTATCAAAATATGATTTACAAAAAATGCTTAGCCTTGCTTAGATCTTGTGGATAGAGGTTGTCCTCAGTCTAACCCGGGAGAGGATGGTTTCTACCTGCAAGAATATTTTCATTTGGAGCAATAGTGGGATCTTACTGCAAAGTTCCCTGTGATGCTCTTTCATCCTAAGGAACAGAAACAATCCTAAGGATGGAAATATTTAAATTGAGACTTGGGTTAGGAACAGGTGATGTTCTACCCAGGTTGGTTAAGGATTAATGCGTATGTAGGCGTGCTGACCGAGGACCCTTTAACTGGTCACATGCCTCGTCATGGGTAAGCCTTGCCTCGGGCAGACTAAGGCCAGAATAAGATAACACGAAATGGGCGTGGAGCGGTGGCGAGAGTAGCGTGTACCCTCCGTGGCAAGAGGCTGGACGGTGGTGTATCTGTGCTCTCGGTTTGCGTGAACCTGATCTGGTCTTAAGAACCCCGGTGGCGGGTTGACATATGCAAGGGTTAAGTGCTACATATGTCGTGTGATTGGAGATCCTCAGCTGAGTATAATCGATTCGGATCGCCGTACCTTCGCGGTTATGAAGACTTGGTCACTTCCCTGCAACCTAAAGTCAGGACGTGAACACTATGGATAAAAATGATGTTGTATTGATGAGATTTGAAATTAGACTAGATGCAAATAGAGTCTATTAATACTTAATATGGCGTTAAAAGATTGAAAGTAAGGACTCACTTTAGTAAGCTACTTCTGCAAAAGTATAAGTTGATTTTTGCTAAAGCCTCTCCTTGACTCCTATTTATCCAGCATACCCTTGAGAGTCTTTTCCTTAGTCGGGTAAGACTTGCTGAGTAATTTCATACTCAGGGTTTATCCCTTTGTTGTTTTTAGGTGAGGAAGCGACAAATTTTTGTTGCTTTTGCTCCAAGGTGGTACCAAATGAAGAAAAACAAGACTGAAGTGCGGGAGGACTTGGTCCTCCACATAGGATCTTTTGCTTAAACTTATCGGGAGGAGTTTGTGCCTCCCTTGGTTTGTGTAATATTACTACTCTGCACTCGCTTTTAGTTCTGGTCTGTAATAAGTAACTTAATCTTACTTTCTAAATAAATGTAAGTTTATGTAATTGCTTCCGCATTTCTTTATCTCCGATGTTCTGTAATGTCTGCAAGACGGGTGAAACGTTCCTGGTAAGGTAAGGAAAGATACCGAACTTGTCAAGTGACTTAGGAACATCTACAGGGTGTCTGATGTCTGTTGGACAAGGACAACTGTAGGTGGGCCTAATTACTTGGGAGGTTCCGTCACAATAACAGCCTGACAGCCAAACTTTAGGCTCATTTATCTCAGAATTCTATATAGCAACTATGCTCACTCTCTTAAGCAAAGTTGTTCTCCTTTAACTGCTCTACAAATTTGGTGTGGTGACCTAATATGAATTCTCACTATTTTGAAAGCTACACAGCCCCAAAGTTGGGTCTATAACCCTGATTTCAGACTTAGCATAGGAATCAAAATTGGGGGTCCTTTTTGCAAATGAGTCCAAAACTTAGGGTTTGGCTTTCAAGTCCACATATTTGTGAACCAAATGACTTAAAATACTTATTTGGCTTGGTTTTTGCACTTTAGCCCAAAAGTGGACCAATTTTGCACATAGGTCCCTAGGGTTTGGTTTTAGGGTTTTCTAGGGTTCCAATTAGGGTTTCTGGTGTCTTAGGGGTATAAAGGTGATTCAACTTTATTCTTGGGGTCATTTTATGACTTTCCCCTAAAGCTTTTAGGTTTTCTCAACTTGGGTTAGGTTTTACCCCTTTAATCCCTATTTAGGGTAAAGTTTCCTATCTAGGGTCCTATTTGCAAAACATTAAAACAATACAGCTTGTTTGAAATTTTTGCCTAGTGAATGCACTCTAGGTGTATCAAACATATGCAATGCCAATGCTTATGATGCCATGCTCAAGTTTTAGTTATAGTAACACCAGGGGTGTTACAGTTATGGTCTGAATTTTCAGACTAGCAGTGAACTAACCTCGACTTCAAGCTAAGTTTTGAGCATGATCCACTGGAAATCTACCTATGGTTGCCATGGCAAGTTTGTAGTGGGTATCATACTCTACAAGTTTGCTGCAAGGATTAACTCGTGTTACCATGGAAAATTGAGAGAAAATCAAGCTTCAACTTGCTATGTCATTCGACTGAATACCATTTCCCATGGTACAGTGTCTGCACCGGATCAGACCGCCAGCGCGGCTGTCTTCACCGCCGACGACCAGTCTTCGCCGTGATTCGCGCCACCGCCGTTGTGATTCACGTCGACGATGACCCGATAAGGCTGCCAAGTAAAAGCCATGCACCTGGGGATAACTCCGGTGACTCACCGCCGTACCCCTCGTGCTCCGCGGCTGTGGCAGATAAGTTCACCGACGAGAGCCGCCTTCCGGCCTTGTGCCACGTGCCTGAGTATCTCCACCGCATCGTCGTAAGTCTTAGTGACTCTCCGTTGATCGCCGGAATGACCGCCACGGTAGAAGCCACGAATCCATTGCGCCAGTACTTTCTTCCACCTCCGGCCGCCGCGCGTCCTCCTCAAAATTCACGGCCACCGTCTTACCCTCCTATAAATTGAGCCCGTGACTAGCTCCGTGAGGTCGTCAGCTAACTAGCCACCGCTAATCAGCCACAATCATCCACCAGCGAGCTTGAATTTCACAGTTCCCCCAAATCTCTTTCCGCCACCGTGAAACAAGCTTCCCCGTCGTCAGCCCTTTTTCCGGTCAGTCCAACCCTCCCTCTGCTTCGTTTAAGCTTCTCCTTGTGTCTCTGATGCTTACTGAACCGTCCAATTGGGCTAGAAGTCCCCTAACCGTCGGGAACGCATGGATCTTTGGTCCATCCGTGCGCTCTCCATGGCCAGACCAAAGTAATCCACCAATTGTGCAATTAACTTAGGGGAATCGTTGGTCGGGGTGTGAATTCGGTTTCGACCAAAGAAGGACGTCAGTCCTTGCCCCAATCGGCCGGCACAGACAGCTCGTCGGAGCTCGGCCGTGCTCCACGCCGTCGGGGACCGTGAAACGTAAAGGAATAGAACTCGAGGGACTTTCTTGCAAAGTGTCAGTGACTCTGTTAAATAGTGAGAGAACTCGTTCGCAGTTAGTTAAAACCCCAAGGGCCTCTGTGCAATTCTGCCATCACGCGCGGACGCGGGCGCGCGCTTCCTGCGTTGTTGGGCCGGTTCAGGCCGGAATCAGCCCAACACTATTGAATATTTTCCTTTTTCTTTTTCAGGAAAACTTTAGAAATATGTAGAAAAATGTAGAAAAATGCTAAAATTGTGAAACTAATTTTCCTAGGCTTGTTATTTTCCCTAGAATTTAGTAAAAATAGTTTTGTGATTTTTAGTGGAAATAAGAAATTTTAGGGTATTTAAAGTGGTTAAAAGTATTAGTTATAGATTTTTAGAAAATAATTGGTAAGTCCAAAAATGCCCAAACCTTTTATAGGAACTTAAAGCAATATTTAGAAGCCTTGGGTAGGGTTTGAGTTGATTTGGACCATGTTTGATAACTAGAAACCAAAACCACCCCCCTGTCCTATGAACTCCTTCACCGACTCCGGAAACCCTAAGTTCTCGGAGTACCGTGAAGGAAAGTTGTACTCAAGACATAGATAATAAGTTTATATTATCTTTGCATCCTCATGAGCATCCTATGGCATCCATTCTTATACATATGTATGGTTATGATTAGAACGTGAAGAAGAAATCGAAGTAACTGAAGAGAAGACACCACCACCTTCGGAATCTCAGGCCGGAAATTGTTTCTACTTTGATATCTGCGGATCCGAGCCTGACTCACCTGTGAACGAAGGCAAGCCCCAGTGCATGCAACCCCTTTCCTTGAGTTTTTAAATACTTTTCGCACACTTTAAGTCTAGTGAAATGTGCATTAGGTTCAAAGGAGTTGCTGGGAACCCTTTGATGCATTGCTTTCCTTGATATCCATACCTTTATAGATACTTCTGTGAAGTATCAAAATATGATTTACAAAAATGCTTAGCCTTGCTTAGATCTTGTGGATAGAGGTTGTCCTCAGTCTAACCCGGGAGAGGATGGCTTCTACCTGCAAGAATATTTTCATTTGGAGCAATAATGGGATCTTACTGCAAAGTTCCCTGTGATGCTCTTTCATCCTAAGGAACAGACACAATACTAAGGATGGAAATACTTAAATTGAGACTCGGGTTAGGAACAGGTGATGTTCTACCCAGGTTGGTTAAGGATTAATGCGTATGTAGGCGTGCTGACCGAGGACCCTTTAACTGGTCACATGCCTCGTCATGGGTAAGCCTTGCCTCGGGCAGACTAAGGCCAGAATAAGATAACACGAAATGGGCGTGGAGCGGTGGCGAGAGTAGCGTGTACCCTCTGTGGCAAGAGGCTAGACGGTGGTGTATCTGTGCTCTCGGTTTGCGTGAACCTGATCTGGTCTTAAGAACCTCGGTGGCGGGTTGACATATGCAAGGGTTAAGTGCTACATATGTCGTGTGATTGGAGATCCTCAGCTGAGTATAATCGATTCGGATCGCCGTACCTTCGCAGTTATGAAGACTTGGTCACTTCCCTGCAACCTAAAGTCAGGACGTGAACACTATGGATAAAAATGATGTTGTATTGATGAGATGTTGAAATTAGACTAGATACAAATAGAGTCTATTAATACTTAATATGGCGTTAAAAGATTGAAAGTAAGGACTCACTTTAGTAAGCTACTTCTGCAAAAGTATAAGTTGATTTTTGCTAAAGCCTCTCCTTGACTCCTATTTATCCAGCATACCCTTGAGAGTCTTTTCCTTAGTCGGGTAAGACTTGCTGAGTAATTCCATACTCAGGGTTTATCCCTTTGTTGTTTTTAGGTGAGGAAGCGACAAATTTTTGTTGCTTTTGCTCCAAGGTGGTACCAAATGAAGAAAAACAAGACTGAAGTGCGGGAGGACTTGGTCCTCCACATAGGATCTTTTGCTTAAACTTATCGGGAGGAGTTTGTGCCTCCCTTGGTTTGTATAATATTACTACTCAGCACTCGCCTTTTTAGTTCTGGTCTGTAATAAAATAACTTAAGCTTGCTTTTAAAATAAATGTAATTTATGTAATTGCTTCCGCATTTCTTTATCTTCGATGTTCTGTAATGTCTGCAAGACGGGTAAAACGTTCCTGGTAAGGTAAGGAAAGATACCGAACTTGTCAAGTGACTTAGGAACATCTATGACTTGGTTTGAAATAGACTTGAAAACACATTAGTCATAGCATATATAAAAGAGACATGATCACAGGTATATGAATGAGCTATGTGTGCAAATCAACAAAAGAAGTTCCTAGAATCAAGAATATTTAGCTCATGCCTAAGTTTGTTAAAGGTTTGTTCATCAAGTGGCTTGGTAAAGATATCGGCTAATTGATCTTTAGTGTTAATATATGAAATCTCGATATCTCCCTTTTGTTGGTGATCCCTTAGAAAATGATACCGAATGGCTATGTGTTTAGTGCGGCTATGCTCAACGGGATTATCCGCCATGCGGATTGCACTCTCATTATCACATAGAAGAGGAACTTTGGTTAGTTTGTAACCGTAGTCCCTAAAGGTTTGCCTCATCCAAAGTAGTTGCGCGCAACAATGACCTGCGGCAATGTACTCGGCTTCGGCGGTAGAAAGAGCTACAGAATTTTGCTTCTTTGAAGCCCAAGACACCAAGGATCTTCCCAAGAACTGGCAAGTCCCCAATGTACTCTTTCTATTAATTTTACACCCTGCCCAATCGGCATCCGAACAGCCAATCAAATCAAATGTGGATCCCCTAGGATACCAAAGCCCAAACTTAGGAGTATAAACTAAATATCTCAAGATTCGTTTTATGGCCGTAAGGTGAGCTTCCTTAGGGTCGGCTTGGAATCTTGCACACATGCATACGGAAAGCATAATATCCGGTCGAGATGCACATAAATATAGCAAAGATCCTATCATCGACCGGTATACCTTTTGATCGACGGATTTACCTCCTTCGTCGAGGTCGAGATGCCCATTGGTTCCCATGGGTGTCTTGATGGGTTTGGCATCCTTCATCCCAAACTTGCTTAGAATATCTTGAGTATACTTCGTTTGGCTTAGGAAGGTGCCCTCTTGGAGTTGCTTCACTTGAAATCCTAAGAAATACTTCAACTCCCCCATCATGGACATCTCGAATTTTTGTGTCATGATCCTACTAAATTCTTCACATGTAGACTCGTTAGTAGACCCAAATATAATATCATCAACATAAATTTGGCATACAAACAAGTCATTTTCAAGAGTTTTAGTGAATAAAGTAGGATCGGCCTTTCCGACTTTGAAGCCATTAGTGATAAGAAAATCTCTTAGGCATTCATACCATGCTCTTGGGGCTTGCTTGAGCCCATAAAGCGCCTTAGAGAGTTTATAAACATGGTTAGGGTACTCACTATCTTCAAAGCTGGGAGGTTGCTCAACATAGACCTCTTCCTTGATTGGTCCATTGAGGAAGGCACTTTTCACGTCCATTTGGTAAAGCTTGAAGCCATGGTAAGTAGCATAGGCCAATAATATACGAATTGACTCAAGCCTAGCTACGGGTGCATAGGTTTCACCGAAGTCCAAACCTTCGACTTGGGAGTATCCTTTGGCCACAAGTCAAGCTATATTCCTTGTCACCACACCATGCTCATCTTGCTTGTTGCGGAAGACCCATTTGGTTCCTACAACATTTTGATTAGGACGTGGAACTAAATGCCATACCTCATTCCTAGTGAAGTTGTTGAGCTCCTCTTGCATCGCCACCACCCAATCCGAATCTTGTAGTGCTTCCTCTACCCTATGTGGCTCAATAGAGGAAACAAAAGAGTAATGCTCACAAAAATGTGCAACACGAGATCTAGTGGTTACCCCCTTATGAATGTCGCCGAGGATGGTGTCGACGGGGTGATCTCGTTGGATTGCTTGGTGGACTCTTGGGTGTGGCAGCCTTGGTTCTTCATCCTCCTTGTCTTGATCATTTGCATCTCCCCCTTGATCATTGCCGTCATCTTGAGGTGGCTCATTTGCTTGACCTTCTCCTTCATCAACTTGAGCCTCATCCTCATTTTGAGTTGGTGGGGATGCTTGCGTGGAGGAGGATGGTTGATCTTGTGCATTTGGAGGATCTTCGGATTCCTTAGGACACACATCCCCAATGGACATGTTCCTTAGCGCGATGCACAGAGCCTCTTCATCACCTATCTCATCAAGATCAACTTGCTCTACTTGAGAGCCGTTAGTCTCATCAAACACAACGTCACAAGAAACTTCAACTTGTCCAGTGGACTTGTTAAAGACTCTATATGCCCTTGTGTTTGAATCATATCCTAGTAAAAAGCCTTCTACAGTCTTAGGAGCAAATTTAGATTTTCTACCTCTTTTAATAAGAATAAAGCATTTGCTACCAAAGACTCTAAAATATGAAATATTGGGCTTTTTACCGGTTAGGAGTTCATATGATGTCTTCTTGAGGATTCGGTGTAGATATAACCGGTTGATGGCGTAGCAAGCGGTGTTGACCGCCTCGGCCCAAAACCGATCCGAAGTCTTGTACTCATCAAGCATGGTTCTTGCCATGTCTAATAGAGTTCTATTCTTCCTCTCCACTAACCATTTTGTTGTGGAGTGTAGGGAGAAGAGAACTCATGCTTGATGCCCTCCTCCTTAAGGAAGCCTTCAATTTGAGAGTTCTTGAACTCCGTCCCGTTGTCGCTTCTAATTTTCTTGATCCTTAAGCCGAACTCGTTTTGAGCCCATCTCAAGAATCCCTTTAAGGTCTCTTGGGTATGAGATTTTTCCTGCAAAAAGAATACCCAAGTGAAGCGAGAATAATCATCCACAATAACTAGACAGTACTTACTCCCACCGATGCTTATGTAAGCGATCGGGCCGAATAGATCCATGTGTAGGAGCTCCAGTGGCCTGTCAGTCGTCATGATGTTCTTATGTGGATGGTGAGCACCAACTTGCTTCCCTGCTTGGCATGCGCTACAAATCCTGTCTTTCTCAAAATGAACATTTGTTAATCCTAAAATGTGCTCTCCCTTTAGAAGCTTGTGAAGATTCTTCATCCCAACGTGGGCTAGTCGGCGGTGCTAGAGCCAACCCATGTTAGTCTTAGCAATTAAGCAAGTGTCGAGTTCAGCTCTATCAAAATCTATCAAGTATAGCTGACCCTTTAACACTCCCTTAAATGCTATTTAATCATCACTTCTTCTAAAGACAGTGACACCTACATCAGTGAATAGACAGTTGTAGCCCATTTGACATAATTGCGAAATGAAAAGCAAATTGTAATCTAATGAATCTACAAGAAAAACATTGGAAATAGAATGGTCAGGGGATATAGCAATTTTACCCAATCCTTTGACCAAACCTTGATTTCCATCCCCGAATGTGATCGCTCGTTGAGGATCTTGGTTTTTCTCGTAGGAGGAGAACATTTTCTTCTCCCCTATCATGTGGTTTGTGCACCCGCTGTCGATGATCCAACTTGAGCCCCCGGATGCATAAACCTATAAAACATGTTTAGTTCTTGACTTTAGGTACCCAAATGGTTTTGGGTCCTTTGGCATTAGATACAAGAACTTTGGGTACCCAAACACAAGTCTTTGACCCCTTGTGCTTGCCCCCAACATATTTGGCAACTACCTTGCCGGATTTGTTAGTTAACACATATGATGCATCAAAAGTTTTAAATGAAATGTCATGATCATTTGATGCACTAGGAGTTTTCTTCTTAGGCAACTTAGCACGGGTTGGTTGCCTAGACCTAGATGTCTCACCCTTATACATAAATGCATGGTTAGGGCCAGAGTGAGACTTTCTAGAATGAATTCTCCTAATTTTGCTCTCAGGATAACCGGCAGGGTACAAAATGTAACCCTCGTTATCCTGAGGCATGGGAGCCTTGCCCTTAACAAAATTAGACAACTTCTTAGGAGGGGCATTAATTTTGACATTGTCCCCCTTTTGGAAGCCAATGCCATCCTTAATGCCAGGGCGTCTCCCTCTATAGAGCATGCTTCTAGCAAATTTAAATTTTTCATTTTCTAAGTCATGCTCGGCAATCTTAGCATCTAGTTTTGCTATATGATCATTTTGTTGTTTAATTAAGACCATGTGATCATGAATAGCATTAACGTCAACATCTCTACATCTAGTACAAATGGAAGTGTGCTCAACGGTAGATGTAGAGGGTTTGCAAGATTTTAATTCTGCAACCTTAGCATGCAATATATCATTTTTAGTTCTAAGGTCGGAAATAGTAGCATTGCAAGCATCAAAATCTTTAGCCTTAGCAATTAATTTCTCATTTTCAATCCTAAGGCTAACAAGAGAAATGTTTAATTCTTCAATCCTAGCAAGCAAATCATCATTATTATTTCTAGGATTGGGAATTGAAACATCACAAACATGAGAATCAACCTTAGCATTTAAACTAGCATTTTCATTTCTAAGGTTGTCAATGGTTTCATGGCAAGTGCTTAGCTCACTAGATAATTTTTCACATTTTTCAACTTCTAGAGCATAAGCATTTTTCACTTTAACATGCTTTTTGTTTTCCTTGACTAGGAAGTCCTCTTGAGAGTCCAAGAGATCATCCTTCTCATGGATGGCACTAATTAATTCATTTAATTTCTCTTTTTGTTGCATGTTTAAGTTGGCAAAGAGAGTACGCAAATTATCTTCCTCATCACTAGCATTATCATCGCTAGAGGATTCATATCTAGTGGAGGATTTAGATTTAACCTTCTTCTTTTTGCCGTCCTTTGCCATGAGGCACTTGTGGCCGACGTTGGGGAAGAGAAGTCCCTTGGTGACGGCGATGTTGGCGGCGTCCTCGTCGTCGGAGGAGTCGCTAGAGCTTTCGTCGGAGTCCCACTCACGACAAACATGGGCATCGCCGCCCTTCATCTTGTAGTACCTCTTCTTCTCCTTTCTTCTCCCCTTCTTGTCGTCGCCCCTATCACTGTCACTAGAAATAGGACATTTTGCAATAAAGTGACCGGGCTTACCACACTTGTAGCAAACCTTCTTGGAGCAGGGCTTGTAATCTTTCCCCCTCCTTTGCTTGAGGATTTGGCAAAAGCTTTTGATGACGAGCGCCATTTCCTCATTGTCGAGCTTGGAGGCGTCGATTGGTTGTCTACTCGGTGTAGATTCCTCCTTCTTCTCCTTCGTCGCCTTGAATGCAACCGGTTGAGTTTCGGACGTGGAGGGACCGTCAAGCTCGTTGATCTTCCATGAGCCCTTGATAATAAATTCAAAGCTCACAAAATTCCCGATTACTTCCTCGGGGGTCATTAGTGTATATCTTGGGTTGCCACGAATTAATTGTACTTGAGTAGGGTTAAGGAATATAAGTGATCTTAAAATAACCTTAACCACCTCGTGGTCATCCCATTTCTTGCTCCCGAGGTTGCACACTTGATTCACCAAGGTCTTGAGCTGGTTGTACATATCTTGTGGCTCCTCCCCTTGGCGAAGACGGAAGCGACCGAGCTCCCCCTCGATCGTTTCCCGCTTGGTGATCTTGGTGAGTTCATCACCCTCGTGCGCCGTCTTGAGCACGTCCCAAACTTCCTTGGCGCTTTTTAGTCCTTGCACCTTGTTGTACTCCTCCCTACTTAGAGAGGCGAGGAGTATGGTTGTGGCTTGGGAGTTGAAGTGCTCGATTTGGGCCACCTCGTCCTCATTATAATCCTCATCCCCTATGGATGGTACCTGTGCTCCAAACTCAACAACATTCCATATACTTTTGTGGAGTGAGGTTAGATGAAATTTCATTAAATCACTCCACCTAGCACAATCTTCACTGTCAAAGGTTGGCGGTTTGCCTAATGGAACGGAAAGTAATGGAGTATATCTAGAAGTGCGAGGGTAATGTAAGGGGATCTTACTAAACTTCTTGCGCTCATGGTGCTTAGAAGTTACGGAGGGCGCGTCGGAGCCGGAGGTAGATGGCGATGAGGTGTCGGTCTCGTAG
Organism: Zea mays; assembly: GCF_902167145.1. Lineage (NCBI taxonomy): Eukaryota > Viridiplantae > Streptophyta > Magnoliopsida > Poales > Poaceae > Zea > Zea mays. Next base: position 27,035,332 of record NC_050098.1, on the reverse strand, counting down.
TAGACCACCTTCCTCATCTTCTTTTTCTTGTCCCCACTCCGATGCGACTTGTGGGAAGAGGCTTTCTTCTCCTTCCCCTTTCCCTTTTTGCGGGACTCTTCCGATGAAGCTTTCCCGTGGCTTGTAGCGGGCTTGTCGCCGGTCTCCATCTCCTTCTTGGCGTGTTCTCCCAACATCACTTCGAGCGGTTAGGCTCTAATGAAGCACCGGGCTCTGATACCAATTGAAAGTCGCCTAGAGGGGGGTGAATAGGGCGAAACTTAAATTCTCAAAAATAATCACAACTACAAGCTGGGTTAGCGTTAGAAATATAATCGAGTCCGAGAGAGAGGGTGCAAAACAAATCACAAGCAAATAAGGAGTGAGAGACGTGGATTTGTTTTACCGAGGTTCGGTTCTCGCAAACCTACTCCCCGTTGAGGTGGTCACAAAGACCGGGTCTCTTTCAACCCTTTCCCTCTCTCAAACGATCCCTCGGACCGAGTGAGCTTTTCTTCTCAATCACTTGGAACACAAAGTTCCCACAAGGACCACCACAAGATTGGTGTCTCTTGCCTCAATTACAAGTGAGTTTGATCGCAATGAAGAATCAAAGAAAGAAGAAAGCAATCCAAGCGCAAGACCTCGAAAGAACACAAGCAAATCTCTCTCACTAATCACTAAGGCGTTGTGTGGAATTTGGAGAGGATTTGATCACTTGGGTGTGTCTAGAATTGAATGCTAGAGCTCTTGTAAGTAGTTGAAGTGGGAAAACTTGGATGTCTTGAATGTGGGGTGGTTGGGGGTATTTATAGCCCCAACCACCAAACTAGCCGTTTGGTGGGGTTGTCTGTCGCATGGTGCACCGGAGAGTCCGGTGCACACCGGACAATGTCCGGTGCGCCAGCCACGTCACCAGGCCATTGGGTTCCGACTGTTGGAGCTCTGACTTCTGGGCCCGCCTGGATGTCCGGTGGCACACCGGACATGCACTGTAGAGTGTTCGGTGCGCCACTTCGCGCGTGCCTGACTTCTGCGCGCACTGGCGCGCATTTAATGCTTCTGCAGGTGACCGTTGGCGTGAAGTAGTCGTTGCTCCGCTGGCTCACCGAACACGTCCGGTGAATTATAGCGGAGCGAATTCCCGTGGCTGGCGATTTCCAGAGCCGCTCTTCCTTGGGGCACCGGACACTGCCCAGTGTACACCGGACAGTCCGGTGAATTATAGCGGAGCGCCTCTGGATTTTCCCGAAGGTGACGAGTTTGACTTGGAGTCCTCTAGTGCACCGGACGCTGTCCGGTGGTGCACCGGACAGTCCGGTGCGCCAGACCAGAGGTGCCTTCGGTTATTGATAGTCGCCTAGAGGGGGGTGAATAGGGCGAAACTGAAATTCTCAAAAATAATTACAACTACAAGTCGGGTTAGCGTTAGAAATATAAATGAGTCCTCAAGAGGGTGTAAAACAAATCGCAAGCGAATAAAGAGTGTGACACGAGGATTTGTTTTACCGAGGTTCGGTTCTCGCAAACCTACTCCCCGTTGAGGTGGTCACAAAGACCGGGTCTCTTTCAACCCTTTCCCTCTCTCAAACGGTCCCTCGGACCGAGTGAGCTTCTTCTTCTCAATCAAACGGGAACAAAACTTCCCCGCAAGGGTCACCACACAATTGGTGCCTCTTGCCTTGGTTACAATTGAGTTTTGATCACAAGAACAAGTGAGAAAGAAAAGAAGCAATCCAAGCGCAAGAGCTCAAAAGAACACGACAAATCTCTCTCGCTAATCACTAAAGCCTTGTGTGGAATTGGAGAGGATTTGATCACTTGGGTGTGTCTAGAATTGAATGCCTAGCTCTTGTAAGTGGTTGAGAAGTGTTGGGGACTTGTTCTCAAATGCTATGAGTTAAGAACAAGGCAACATAGAAAATGTTAATCGTTAAAGTCCTTCGTCCTTCGAAGCATTATTTCCTTTAGGATATAATGATTTCTGGACGAAGGTTATGAAGGACGTACTTCCATAAATTCATCATACAGTGACGAAGGATGAAATGTAAGTAATATAAAAGACAACATAAACAATTATCTATTATTATTAGACATAAACAGGAATATCATTGAATTACAAGTGTACCTTCAACTGGAAGGAGATGATAATACGAGCGTGACGCAAAAAGCGAATGCCAAGTCAGCGTGAACAGTACGGGAGTACTGTTCACCTATTTATAGGCGCGGGACACAACCCATACAAAATTACATTCATGCCCTTTACAGTTGATAATAACTCTATAGTAATTGTCGAGGTCTAAATAGCCTTTTCATCTTTAAGTCGGTTTCACTTTCTGCTGTCACGCCGAAGCTTTCCTGCTCACACCTTCGGTGCTGTACCAACCTTCGTATTATTCTGGTCTACTGTGATGCCGACCTGAGTCCGAAGATACCTGTTCACACATTATACTCCAGAAATACTGTGAACTCCTGTTTTTGAGGACCTTCGGATGCCGAAGGTCCCCAACAGTAGCCCCTCGCAATATTAATTTGTTTAAAATAATAAATTTAGATTGCGACATGGACGAAGGCTTTACGCCGAAGGTCTGAAAAACACCTTCCCTTTGCTAGAATAGCAACATTCACTGACAAGCGGGGTCTTTCAATTTTCAACGCACTTGGCGTATAAATACGGTCATACCGCAAACTCATTTGACACGCTCTCTGGCCAACTGCTCCCGCTCACTCAATTTTTAGCTCTTGTGCACTAAGATTTGTTAAGCCTTTAGTTTTGAAGCTTCGGCATTGAAAATAGTTTTTAGTGTCTCCGAAGATGTCTGAGGATAAGAAGACTGCTGCTGAGATGAAGCTGAGCCTGGACGAAGAGAAAAACTTGGGGTTTCTTATAGCGATGTCAAAGACCAATACAGAAAAAATCACCAAGGAGATTCTGGAAGGTTTGTCTGAAGATACTGGTGATAGTGACAGCTATGATGTGGACAGTGGTGGTGAAGACTCCGAAGATCGTCCCTGGCGACCAAGCCATTCAGTTTATGGTAAATCAACTATCAAAGAGAATCATCTTGTCAACATGAGAGGAAGGTATTTCCGGGATTTATCCATTGTGAGGGCCGATGAAGGGGAAAAAACGTGCCCACACCCTGAAGAGAATGAAGTCGTAGTGTACCGAAGCTTTTTGAAAGCTGGACTGCGATTTCCCTTGAGCAGCTTCGTCGTGGAGGTGTTGAAAATCTTCGAAGTCTATCTTCACCAACTTACCCCCGAAGCAATCATAAGGCTGAATATCTTCGTGTGGGCCGTGAGAAGCCAAGGTCTGAAGCCTGATGCAAAAAGCTTCTACAATATACACGAATTATCATACGAAACAAAACCTTGGGGTAAGGAACAGTATCACAATAATTTTGGCTGCTAAAGTTTCGTTTCTCGGTCCGGGTCAAGCTGCCCCGTGCCAACCTTTCAGAAGAGATGGCCCAGCGATTGGATGACAGAATGGTTTTATGTGAAGAATGATCTGACAGTACGAGAAGATATCAAAGGTATAATTATGCGCCCTATTTGGCAAAGCTTCGGCCTTCGGAGGCCGAAGGTTGAAATGAATGAAGCTGCCGAAGAATGCCAGAGGGCCTTCGGCGTTATCTGTTCTTTTATTGGAACGAGGGACTTAGTACAAGAGCATATCGCCTTCAGGGTATGGCCGCTCGCGGAGAAATGGGAAATGCCACAAGAAACCATAAAAGAGGCCGACGAAGGTGGACTTATCAGGTTAAAATACACTTTTAAATTTGGAGATAAATTCGTTGAGCCAGATGATGACTGGTTAAAAAGCATTGAAAATTTAAGTGATGAACTGCTTGGGGCTTATTCGAAGGCCGAAGACACTACAATGTCAGCAGCCTTCGGAGGCCGAAAAAAGAAGAGGCTAAATCGGGTATTTGATGCAATCGGGTTTGTCTACCCTGACTATTGCTATCCCATTCGAAGGCAGAAGAGAAAAAACACAACCTCTGCAAAAGAAGAAGCTGCAACTGCTCCTAGCGAGCCAGAACCGAAAAGAAAGATGATAAAGGTCCTCACACATCGGCCGCGCTATATTGAACCGGCTTCGGTGCCTGAGTTTACCGGAGAAACCTCTTCGGCCACCGAAGCTGAAAAACCAACCGAGCCAACCTTGCTGCCAGAAGTCACAAAAACGGCCGAAATGCCAACAAAAATAGAATTGGAACAATCATAGACTTTGTTATCAGAAACGAAAGAGAAGGCCGAAGCGCCGTCCACAGAAAAAATGGAAGAAGTAAAAGAAGCAACGGAGGGATCAAAAACATCAGAAGTTTTGAGTCCTGCAGCAAATATTGAGGCAGTAAAAAACCAAAAGGTGCCAGCAGTGACTCCGAAAAGGAAGAGAATGGTCAACGTGCTAGATGTTCTGGAGACAATTAAATCTTCAAGCACACCTCCGATGGAGACTGCTGTCATCCCCGAAGGAAAAACTGAAATCTCTGATACTAAGGCTCCAGAACAAAAAACTGAAGCCGAAGCTGGGTCCTCCGAACCCACGAAAATAAAATCCCTGGAATTCGAAGAAGAAAAAATTGCAGAGCCAACTTTTGTTGAAGAAATCAGTGCTGCTGTCCCCGAAGCATCTCCCAAAGTCGTTGATTATATTATTCGCCATGCTTCGGGGAAACAACTATCAGAAAAAGAAAAACAAGAGGCCCAACTTTACGCCCAAAAACTGAAGTATCCAAAGGGGGCATTAATATTCAATGGCAGTGGAGAAGAAGACTTTTTGTATTGTCTCCCTGACAGCAAAGAGATTTCTGTCTGTCGGGAGATGAGCAAGAGCTTCAGATTCCCAACACTGGAAGACGGGCTCTCAGTGCTGTCGAAAAATGATTTGGCCGACAGCCTGGCGTATAATAGCTTGAAGGTGCAACAAATGGAATCTTTGCATTTTTTGTTGAGACCAAAATTTTTCGTTTGTTTAAACCTATTGACACACACATATTTCTCCTTGCAAGGCCTGATACTTAGCAATGCCCTCAGGGCACAGAAAGATGCTGAAGACGAAGGGTGTACTATAGCCCTGAGCAACCTTCGTTCCGAAGTACTTGAACTGAGGAACGAAGGTCTCGAGAAAGATAAAATATTACACTCATTGATAAATAAAATAAAGGAAGACGAAGCTGCTTTTAAAGGTCAAGCTGAAGCTCATAAACGCGAACTTGAAGATCTTCGGAAACAACTGGCCAGAGCCAAGGAAGAACGTATACTTGAAGAAACAAAGCGAGAACTCAGCGACCAATGGGCAGATCACTTAGAAGGAACTGTTGAAGAGCTTCGGTCGTCCAAGAAGAGATGCTATAACAAATCTATAGAATGTGTCAAGAAGTTAAGGGCTAGCTTCGCCAAGGTTGGCGCATTCTCATGTGAGGAAAACTTTACGAGAGGCAATCCCGAAGGTCCCATCGAATGGATCGACCACGAAGCTGAAGCCTTCGAAGAAATTTTAAATAGCCGTGGAGATATATGTGCCTTCTCGGGTGCCAGAGGAATTGCCACTATTTTAGAGAAAAAAGGCTGCGAACATGTAAAGATTCTAGCGCAATCCGAAGGTGCTTTGTCCTTCGAAGATGCAAGGGATCCATCGGCCGAAGCTAGCATGGTTGGCGGAAAATTTTTCACCGATATCTGGGATAATGGTGGCCGAGAAATGGCACGAGAGATTATTCAAAGAAGCGAAAAGGACATTCACGATGCTAGAGAAGTAGCTGAGGCTGCTGAGAAGAGCGCAGAGCCCGAAGGTCAATTAGGTATTATCTAATAGTTTTTATTGTGCTGTAATTTTAGGTTTTAAGATTCGTTTGCAATTTATCATAGCAATGTAGCCGTATCCTGTTCTACTTCAGATTCTGCTAAAGCCCCTTCGGACCCTCAGCCGAAAGGAGACGACGAAATAAAAAAGATGGCTGAAGCTATTATGGACGAAGTCGTCAATCGGCTCCTAAACGAGGCTGCAGAAGTCGTTTTGAGAGAGAATTAAGTATTATTGTAAAAACTTTTGAGATGTAATATATTGTAACATTTTGTAACCCTGAATGTAATATACCTGTTTTTTCTTGCTTAATTCTTTACGATGCATGAAACTTTACACGTACCGCTTTTGAGTCTTTGACGAAAAAACACCTTCCCTTCTTTTCATGCTTCGTGAAGAAGAATTTTTCAACAATATCCATTGTTCTGATGAATAATATCCAGGCTTCATGAAAATATTTTCCGAAGCTACACCTCCGAAGATCAATAATGTATCTCCTTGTGATAGTATGATTTTTCCCTTTTTTCAAAACGTTCTTCTGTAGATTAATATTGTGTCCACCTCTTGTGCCATATGCAACATGATGTATGATGCTTATGCTATGCGACATGATGCGATGATGTTATGTTATGTGAGGCGATGCTTATTCTGAAGATGCACACGCATCCCTGCAATAAAACACATAATCTTTTACAAGCCTCCCTTAGGAGCTTCTTCGCCTTTTACTTCAGCGGAATCAGCGTTTATTTTTCGCTGTAAGCCTCCCTTAGGAGCTTCTTCGCCTTTTACTTTCAGCGGTATTCGCGTTGACTTTTTGCGCTTCGCCTTTTACTTAGGCGGTATCAGCGTTGACTTTTCGCTGTATGCTCTGCATTCCCTTTGGAACGACTTTGGAGCAGAAAACTTACACTGCGCTCCCTCTGGAGCGGCTTTTTGTGACTTCGGCAAACTTACTCTGCGTTCCTTAGAACGACTTTTGGTTACTCCGAAGAATTTTCAATAGTTCGAAGGTCCTTTTTGTTGTCACACGTCTTTCAACAATTTAAGCCTGTGAAGAAGATGTATTTTCCTTGTGTGAATCAACGAAACTATTTACATGAAACCCGAACAATGTCCTTTATTACAGAAAATAAAACTGAATGAAAAAGATTGCTATTAAGGTAGGATATTTGTCAATAGATATGCTTTGACTCTGGCACAGTGCTGTTGACTGTGCGAGCTTCGGACTGCTCTCTGAAGTCCCTTTGGTGTGGAGCATATTGGCTCCCTTCTGGCTGCTGGCCTTGTTGTAGCGGTGGTGGAGGCGGAGGTTGTTGCCAGGAAGCCTGAGGTTGACTCGCCGAAGCGACAGAAACTGCAGGGTGATTGCCTACATACTCTGGGATGTAAGGCGAATGATACGAAGCAGTGTGCATGACCTGCTTCGGCTGAACCTGTTGTGCTGTCGCTTCGGCTATTTCTTTTTGCTTCTGGATGGTAACATGGCACATCCTGGTGGTATGACCTTTGTTCTCACCACAGAATAAACAGAAGATTCTTCTCGGTTGATCGCCAAATCTTCCTCCGAAGCCCCTGGCGCCTCTGCCTCTTGGAGCTAGTGGTCGGAAGGAGCCTTGCTGTTGCCCCGAAGCCTGTGAGGAACATTGTGGCCTTTGCTGTTGGCTCCCTCTATCATCATTTTGTGTAGAGTTATGAATTGATCTAACGTGCCTCGGGTAAAACCTCCCTCCGAAACCCCTGGTCATTTCAGAAAACCTGAAAGCCTCCTCCCTCCTTTGGCGAAAATCATTATCGGCCCGAATGTACTCGTCCATCTTCTGGAGCAGCTTCTCCAAAGTTTGAGGGGGCTTCCTAGCGAAGTACTGAGCTGATGGTCCTGGCCGAAGCCCCTTGATCATGGCCTCAATGACAATTTCGTTGGGCACCGTTGGTGCTTGTGCCCTCAAACGCAAGAACCTTCGGACATACGCCTGAAGGTATTCTTCGTGATCCTGGGTACACTGGAACAGAGCTTGAGCAGTGACCGGCTTCGTCTGAAACCCTTGAAAGCTAGTTAACAACAAGTCATTCAGCTTCTGCCATGAAGTGATCGTTCCTGGTCGAAGGGAGGAATACCAGGTTTGAGCAACACTCCTGACAGCCATAACGAAAGATTTGGCCATGACTGCAGCATTGCCACCATACAAAGATACTGTTGCTTCATAGCTCATCAAAAACTGCTTCGGGTCTGAGTGGCCATCAAATACGGGAAGCTGAGGCGGCTTGTAGGACGGAGGCCAAGGTGTAGCCTGCAGCTCAGCGGACAGAGGAGAAGCATCATCAAAAACAAAATTCCCATGATGGAAATTGTCATACCAGTCATCTTCATTGGGAAAACCCTCCTGATGAAGGTCTTGGTGCTGAGGCCTTCGGTGTTGTTCATCCTGAGCAAGATGACGAACTTCTTCAGAGGCTTCGTCTATCTGCCTCTGCAGTTCAGCTAGCCTGGCCATCTTTTCTTTCTTCCTCTGTACTTGTTGGTGAAGCATTTCTATATCTCTGATTTCTTGATCTATCTCGTCCTCTGGTGGTGTCAGGCTGACAGCCTTCCTTTTCTGACTTCGGGCCTCCCGAAGGGAGATTGTCTCCTGATTGTGATCCAGTGGTTGCAGAGCTGCAGCCCCAGTCGCTGAAGCTTTCTTCGGCGCCATAACGAAGGTTTATGATCGCCGAAGGTGTTCAAAAAACTCGAAGAGTGGAAGTGGGTTCACCGGAGGTGGGCGCCAATGTTGGGGACTTGTTCTCAAATGCTATGAGTTAAGAACAAGGCAACATAGAAAATGTTAATCGTTAAAGTCCTTCGTCCTTCGAAGCATTATTTCCTTTAGGATATAATGATTTCTGGACGAAGGTTATGAAGGACGTACTTCCATAAATTCATCATACAGTGACGAAGGATGAAATGTAAGGAATATAAAAGACAACATAAACAATTATCTATTATTATTAGACATAAACAGGAATATCATTGAATTACAAGTGTACCTTCAACTGGAAGGAGATGATAATACGAGCGTGACGCAAAAAGCGAATGCCAAGTCAGCGTGAACAGTACGGGAGTACTGTTCACCTATTTATAGGCGCGGGACACAACCCATACAAAATTACATTCATGCCCTTTACAGTTGATAATAACTCTATAGTAATCTGTCGAGGTCTAAATAGCCTTTTCATCTTTAAGTCGGTTTCACTTTCTGCTGTCACGCCGAAGCTTTCCTGCTCACACCTTCGGTGTTGTACCAACCTTCGTATTATTCTGGTCTACTGTGATGCCGACCTGAGTCCGAAGATACCTGTTCACACATTATACTCCAGAAATACTGTTAACTCCTGTTTTTGAGGACCTTCGGATGCCGAAGGTCCCCAACAAGAAGTGGAAAACTTGGATGCAATGAATGGTGGGTGGTTGGGGGTATTTATAGCCCCAACCACCAAACTAGCCGTTTGGTGGGGCTGATTGTCGTATGGTGCAACGGACAGTCCGGTGCACACCGGACATGTCCGGTGCGCCAGCCACATCACCAAAGCCGTTGGGTTCCGATCGTTGGAGCTCTGTCTTCTGGGCCCGCCTGGATGTCCGGTGGCGCACCGGACAGGTACTGTAGAGTGTCCGGTGCGCCAGTATGGGCGTGCCTGACTTCTGCGCGCGCTGGCGCGCATTTAATGCGCTGCAGGTAGCCGTTGGCGCCGAAGTATCCGTTGCTTCGATGTCACACAGGACAGTCCGGTGTACACCGGACATGTCCGGTGAATTATAGCGGACTAACCGTTGTGAATTCCCGAAGCTGGCGAGTTCCTGAGGCCGCTCTTCCTTGGAGCACCGGACACTGTCCGGTGTACACCGGACAGTCCGGTGAATTATAGCGGAGCGCCTCTGGATTTTCCCGAAGGTGACGAGTTTGAGTTGGAGTCCTCTGGTGCACCGGACACTGTCCGATGGCACACCGGACAGTCCAGTGCGCCAGACCAGAGATGCCTTCGGTTGCCCCTTTGCTCTTTTGTTGAACCCAATACTTGGTCTTTTTATTGGCTAAGTGTGAACCTTTGGCACCTGTATAGCTTATACACTAGAGCAAACTAGTTAGTCCAATTATTTGTGTTGGGCAATTCAACCACCAAAATTATTTAGGAACTAGGTGTAAGCCTAATTCCCTTTCAATCTCCCCCTTTTTGGTGATTGATGCCAACACAAACCAAAGCAAATATGGAATTACATAATTGAACTAGCTTGCATAATGTAAGTGCAAAGGTTGCTTGGAATTGAGCCAATATAAATACTTACAAGATATGCATGGATTGTTTCTTTGTTTTTAACATTTTGGACCACGCTTGCACCACATGTTTTGTTTTTGCAAATTCTTTTGTAAATCCTTTTCAAAGTTCTTTTGCAAATAGTCAAAGGTAAATGAATAAGATTTTGCAAAGCATTTTCACGATTTGAAATTTTCTCCCCCTGTTTCAAATGCTTTTCCTTTGACTAAACAAAACTCCCCCTAGATGAAATCCTCCTCTTAGTGTTCAAGAGGGTTTTGATATATATTTTGAAAATACTACATTTCTCCCCCTTTTGAACACACTAAGATACCAATTCGAAATTTTTCAATTTGAGAATCATACCAATTGAAAAACTCTTTTTAAAATTAGGTGGTGGTGCGGTCCTTTTGCTTTGGGCTCTTACTCTCTCCCCCTTTGGCATGAATCGCCAAAAACGGAATCATTAGAGCCCTTAGAATTATTCTCTCCCCCTTTGATCAGAAAAAAATGAGTGAAGATTATACCAAGGGCGGAGTCCTTTTGCTTTTGACTCTCCCCCAAAAGATGGAGAGATGCATGGAGTGACGGCGAAGGATGAGTTACGGAGTGGAAGCCTTTGTCTTCGCCGAAGACTCCAATTCCCTTTCAATACACCTATGACTTGGTTTGAAATGGACTTGAAAACACATTAGTCATAGCATATGAAAGAGATATGATCAAAGGTATGTAAATGAGCTATGTGTGCAAATCAACAAAAGAAGTTCCTAGAATCAAGAATATTTAGCTAATGCCTAAGTTTGTTAAAAGTTTGTTCATCAAGAGGCTTCGTAAAGATATCGGCTAATTGATCTTTAGTATTAATGTAAGAAATCTCGATATCTCCCTTTTGTTGGTGTTCCCTTAAAAAGTGATACCGAATGGCTATGTGCTTAGTGCGGCTATGCTCAACGGGATTATCCGCCATGCGGATTGCACTCTCATTATCACATAGAAGAGGAACTTTGGTTAATTTGTAACCATAGTCCCGCAGGGTTTGCCTCATCCAAAGTAATTGCGCGCAACAGTGGCCTGCGGCAATATACTCGGCTTCGGCGGTGGAAAGAGCAACCGAATTTTGCTTCTTTGAAGCCCAAGACACCAAGGATCTTCCCAAGAACTGGCAAGTCCCCGATGTGCTCTTTCTATTGATTTTACACCCCGCCCAATCGGCATCCGAATAACCAATCAAATCAAAAGTGGATCCCCTAGGATACCGAAGCCCAAACTTAGGAGTATAAACCAAATATCTCAAGATTCGTTTTACGGCAGTAAGGTGAGCTTCCTTAGGGTCGGCTTGGAATCTTGCACACATGCATACGGAAAGCATAATATCCGGTCGAGATGCACATAAATATAGCAAAGAACCTGTCATCGACCGGTATACCTTTTGATCAACGGATTTACCTCCTTCGTCGAGGTCGAGATGCCCATTGGTTCCCATGGGTGTCTTGATGGGTTTGGCATCCTTCATCCCAAACTTGCTTAGAATATCTTGAGTATACTTCGTTTGGCTTAGGAAGGTGCCTTCTTGGAGTTGCTTCACTTGAAATCCTAAGAAATACTTCAACTCCCCCATCATAGACATCTCGAACTTTTGTGTCATGATCCTACTAAATTCTTCACAAGTAGACTCGTTAGTAGACCCAAATATAATATCATGAACATAAATTTCGCATACAAACAAGTCATTTTCAAGAGTTTTAGTGAATAGAGTAGGATCAGCCTTTCCAACTTTGAAGCCATTAGTGATAAGGAAATCCCTAAGGCATTCATACCATGCTCTTGGGGCTTGCTTAAGCCCATAAAGCGTCTTAGAGAGTTTATAGACATGGTTAGGGTACTCACTATCTTCAAAGCCGGGAGGTTGCTCAACATAGACCTCTTCTTTGATTGGTCCATTGAGGAAGGCACTTTTCACGTCCATTTGATAAAGCTTGAAGCCATGGTAAGTAGCATAGGCCAATAGTATGCGAATTGACTCAAGCCTAGCTACGGGTGCATAGGTTTCACCGAAATCCAAACCTTCGACTTGGGAGTATCCCTTGGCCACAAGTCGGGCTTTGTTCCTTGTCACCACACCATGCTCATCTTGCTTGTTGCGGAATACCCATTTGGTTCCTACAACATTTTGATTAGGACGTGGAACTAAATGCCATACCTCATTCCTAGTGAAGTTGTTGAGCTCCTCTTGCATCGCCACCACCCAATCCGAATCTTGTAGTGCTTCCTCTACCCTGTGTGGCTCAATAGAGGAAACAAAAGAGTAATGTTCACAGAAATGTGCAACACGAGATCTAGTAGTTACCCCTTTATGAATGTCGCCGAGGATGGTTTCGACGGGGTGATCTCGTTGGATTGCTTGGTGGACTCTTGGGTGTGGCGGCCTTTGCTCTTCATCCTCCTTGTCTTGCTCATTTTCATCTCCCCCTTGATCATTGTTGTTATCTTGAGGTGGCTCATTTGCTTGATCTTCTCCTTCATCAACTTGAGCCTCATCCTCATTTTGAGTTGGTGGAGATGCTTGCGTGGAGGAGGATGGTTGATCTTGTGCATTTGGAGGCTCTTCAGATTCCTTAGGACACACATCCCGAATGGACATGTTCCTTAGTGCGATGCACGGAGCCTCTTCATCACCTATCTCATCAAGATCAACTTGCTCTACTTGAGAGCCGTTAGTTTCATCAAACACAACGTCACAAGAAACTTCAACTAGTCCTGAGGACTTGTTAAAGACTCTATATGCCCTTGTGTTTGAGTCATATCCTAGTAAAAAGCCTTCTACAGTCTTAGGAGCAAATTTAGATTTTCTACCTCTTTTAACAAGTATAAAGCATTTGCTACCAAAGACTCTAAAATATGAAATATTGGGCTTTTTTACCGGTTAGGAGTTCATAGGATGTCTTCTTGAGGATTCGGTGTAGATACAACCGGTTGATGGCGTAGCAAGCGGTGTTGACCGCCTCGGCCCAAAACCGATCCGAAGTCTTGTATTCATCAAGCATGGTTCTTGCCATGTCCAATAGAGTTCTATTCTTCCTTTCCACTACACCATTTTGTTGTGGCGTGTAGGGAGAGGAGAACTCATGCTTGATGCCTTCCTCCTCAAGGAAGCCTTCAATTTGAGAGTTCTAGAACTCCGTCCCGTTGTCGCTTCTAATTTTCTTGATCCTTAAGCCGAACTCATTTTGAGCCCGTCTCAAGAATCCTTTTAAGGTCTCTTGGGTTTGAGATTTTTCCTGCAAAAAGAATACCCAAGTGAAGCGAGAATAATCATCCACTATTACAAGACAGTACTTACTCCCGCCGATGCTCATGTAAGCAATTGGGCCGAATAGATCCATGTGGAGTAGCTCAAGCGGCCTATCGGTCGTCATGATGTTCTTGTGTGGATGATGGGCACCAACTTGCTTTCCTGCTTGGCATGCGCTACAAACCCTATCTTTCTCAAAATGAACATTGGTTAGTCCTAAAATGTGCTCTCCCTTTAGAAGCTTATGAAGATTCTTCATCCCAACATGGGCTAGTCGGCGGTGCCAGAGCCAACCCATGTTAGTCTTAGCAATTAAGCATGTGTCGAGTTCAGCTCTATCAAAATCTACTAAGTATAGCTGACCCTCTAACACACCCTTACATGCTATTGAATCATCACTTCTTCTAAAGACAGTGACACCTACATCAGTAAAGAGACAGTTGTAGCCCATTTTGCACAATTGAGATACAGAAAGCAAATTGTAATCTAATGAATCTACAAGAAAAACATTGGAAATAGAATGGTCAGGTGATATAGCAATTTTACCCAATCCTTTGACCAAACCTTGATTTCCATCCCCGAATGTGATAGCTCGTTGGGGATCTTGGTTTTTCTCGTAGGAGGAGAACATTTTCTTCTCCCCAGTCATGTGGTTTGTGCACCCGCTGTCGATGATCCAACTTGAGCCCCCAGATGCATAAACCTACAAAACAAGTTTAGTTCTTGACTTTAGGTACCCAAACGGTTTTGGGTCCTTTGGCACTAGAAACAAGAACTTTGGGTACCCAAACACAAGTCTTGGAGCCCTTGTGTTTGCCCCAACAAACTTGGCAACTACCTTGCCGGATTTGTTAGTTAAAACATATGATGCATCAAAAGTTTTGAATGAAATGTCATGATCATTTGATGCATTAGGAGTTCTCTTCTTAGGCAATTTAGCACGGGTTGGTTGCCTAGAACTAGATGTCTCACCCTTATACATAAAAGCATGATTTGGGCCAGAGTGAGACTTCCTAGAGTGAATTCTCCTAATCTTGCTCTCGGGATAACCGGCAGGGTACAAAATGTAACCCTCGTTATCCTGAGGCATGGGAGCCTTGCCCTTAACAAAATTAGACAATCTTTTAGGAGGGGCATTAAGTTTGACATTGTCTCCCCTTTGGAAGCCAATGCCATCCTTGATGCCAGGGCATCTCCCATTATAGAGCATACTACGAGCAAATTTAAAATTTTCATTTTCTAAGTTATGCTCGGCAATTTTAGCATCTAATTTTGCTATATGATCATTTTGTTGTTTAATTAAAGACATGTGATCATGAATAGCATTAATATCAACATCTCTACATCTAGTACAAATAGATACATGCTCAACGATAGATGTAGAGGGCTTGCAAGATTTTAATTCTACAACCTTAGCATGTAATATATCGTTTTCACTTCTAAGGTTAGAAATAGTAACATTGCAAACATCAAAATCTTTAGCCTTAGCAAGCAATTTCTCATTTTCAATCCTAAGGCTAGCAAGAGAAACATTCAACTCATCAATCCTAGCAAGTAAATCAACATTATCATCTCTAGGATTGGAAGTTGAAACATTACAAACATGAGAATCAACCTTAGCAATTAATTTCGCATTTTCATTTCTAAGGTTGGCAATAGTGTCATGGCAAGTGCTTAGCTCACCAGATAATTTCTCACATTTTTCTACCTCTAGAACATAAGCATTCTTAACCTTAACATGCTTTTTATTTTCCTTGATTAGGAAGTCCTCTTGGGAGTCCAAGAGATCATCCTTTTCATGGATGGCACTAATTAGCTCATTTAGTTTTTCCTTTTGTTCCATGTTAAGGTTGGCAAAAAGGGTACGCAAATTATCTTCCTCATCACTAGCATTATCATCACTAGAAGATTCATATTTAGTGGAGGATTTTGATTTAACCTTCTTCCTTTTGCCGTCCTTTGCCATGAGGCACTTGTGGTCGACGTTGGGGAAGAGAAGTCCCTTGGTGACGGCGATGTTGGCGGCGTCCTCGTCGGAGGAGTCGGTGGAGCTCTCGTCGGAGTCCCACACGCGGCATACGTGGGCATCGCCGCCCTTCTTCTTGTAATGTCTCTTCTTCTCCCTTCTTCTCCCCTTCTTGTCGTCGCCCCTGTCACTATCACTAGATAATGGACATTTAGCAATAAAATGACCAGGCTTACCACATTTGTAGCATACTTTCTTGGAGCGGGGTTTGTAGTCTTTCCCCCTCCTTTGCTTGAGGATTTGGCGGAAGCTCTTGATGATGAGCGCCATCTCCTCGTTGTCGAGCTTGGAGGCGTCGATGGGTGTTCGACTTGGAGTAGCCTCCTCCTTCTTTTCTTCCGTTGCCTTGAATGCGACGGGTTGTGCTTCGGGCGTGGAGGAGGTGCCTTGCTCGATGATTTTCTTTGAGCCTTTAATCATTAGCTCAAAGCTCACAAATTTTCCTATAACCTCCTCGGGAGACATTAGCTTATATCTAGGATCACCTCGCATTAATTGAACTTGTGTAGGGTTAAGAAATACGAGGGATCTAAGAATAACCTTGACCATCTCATGGTCATCCCATTTTTCGCTCCCGAGGTTGCGCACTTGGTTCACCAAGGTCTTCAAGCGGTTGTACATAGCTTGTGGATCTTCCCCTTGGTGGAGCATGAAGCGACCGAGCTCTCCCTCGATCGTCTCCCACTTGGTGATCTTTGTCACCTCGTCTCCCTCATGCGCGGTCTTGAGTACGTCCCAAATTTCCTTCGCACTTTTTAACCCTTGCACCTTATTATACTCCTCCCGACTTAGAGAGGCGAGGAGTATAGTGGTGGCTTGGGAGTTGAAGTGGTGAATTTGGGCCACCTCGTCCGAGTCGTAGTCTTCATCCCCTACTGATGGTACATGTACACCATACTCAACAACATTCCATATGCTTGTGTGGAGTGAGGTTAGATGATGCCTCATTTTGTCACTCCACATTATAATCTTCACCGTCAAAAACCGGTGGTTTGCCTAATGGAACGGAAAGTAATGGAGTATGTCTAGAAGTACGAGGATAATGTAAGGGACTCTTACTAAACTTCTTGCGCTCATGGCGCTTAGAAGTTATGGAGGGCGCGTCGGAGCCGGAGGTAGAAGGTGATGAAGTGTTGGTCTCGTAGTAGACCACCTTCCTCATCTTCTTAATTTTGTCACCACTCCGATGCTACTTGTGGGAAGAAGTCTTCTTTTCCTTCTTCTTCTCCTTCCTCTTCTCCTTGTTGCGGGACTCTCCCGATAGAGCTTTCTCGTTGCTTGTAGTGGGCTTTTCGACGGTTTCCATCTCCTTCTTGGCGTGATCTCCCGACATCACTTCGAGCGGTTAGACTCTAATGAAGCACCGGGCTTTGATACCAATTGATAGTCGCCTAGAGGGGGGGTGAATAGGGTGAAACTGAAATTCTCAAAAATAATCACAACTACAAGTCGGGTTAGCGTTAGAAATATAAACGAGTCCGCGAGAGGGTGTAAAACAAATCGCAAGCGAATAAAGAGTGTGACACGCGGATTTGTTTTACCGAGGTTCGGTTCTCGCAAACCTACTCCCCGTTGAGGTGGTCACAAAGACCGGGTCTCTTTCAACCCTTTCCCTCTCTCAAACGGTCCCTCGGACCGAGTGAGCTTCTTCTTCTCAATCAAACGAGAACAAAACTTCCCCGCAAGGGTCACCACACAATTGGTTCCTCTTGCCTTGGTTACAATTGAGTTTTGATCACAAGAACAAGTGAGAAAGAAAAGAAGCAATCCAAGCGCAAGAGCTCCAAAGAACACGGCAAATCTCTCTCGCTAATCACTAAAGCCTTGTGTGGAATTGGAGAGGATTTGATCACTTGGGTGTGTCTAGAATTGAATGCCTAGCTCTTGTAAGTGGTTGAGAAGTGGAAAACTTGGATGCAATGAATGGTGGGTGGTTGGGGGTATTTATAGCCCCAACCACCAAACTAGCCGTTTGGTGGGGCTGACTGTCGTATGGTGCACCGGACAGTCCGGTGCACATCGGACATGTCCGGTGCGCCAGCCACGTCACCAAAGCCGTTGGGTTCCGACCGTTGGAGCTCTGTCTTCTGGGCCCGCCTGGATGTCCGGTGGCGCACCAGACAGGTACTGTTGAGTGTCCGGTGCGCCAGTATGGGCGTGCCTGACTTCTGCGCGCGCTGGCGCGCATTTAATGCGCTGTAGGTAGCCGTTGGCGCCGAAGTATTTGTTGCTTCGATGTCACACCGGACAGTCCGGTGTACACCGGACATGTCCGGTGAATTATAGTGGACTAACCGTTGTGAATTCCCGAAGCTGGCGAGTTCTTGAGGCCGCTCTTCCTTGGAGCACCGGACACTGTCCGGTGTACACCGGACAGTCCGGTGAATTATAGCGGAGCGTCTCTGGATTTTCCCGAAGGTGACGAGTTTGAGTTGGAGTCCTCTGGTGCACCGGACACTGTCCGGTGGCACACCAGACAGTCCGGCGCGCCAAACCAGAGATGCCTTCGGTTGCCCCTTTGCTCTTTTGTTGAACCCAATACTTGGTCTTTTTATTGGTTAAGTGTGAACCTTTGGCACCTGTATAGCTTATACACTAGAGCAAACTAGTTAGTCCAATTATTTGTGTTGGGCAATTCAACCACCAAAATTATTTAGGAACTAGGTGTAAGCCTAATTCCCTTTCAGTTATCCCTTGCTCTCTTTGTTGAACCCAATACTTGGTCTTTTTATTGGCTAAGTGTGAACCTTTGGCACCTGTATAACTTATGCACTAGAGCAAAACTAGTTAGTCCAATTATTTGTGTTGGGCAATTCAACCACCAAAATCAATTAGGAACTAGGTGTAAGCCTAATTCCCTTTCACTAGTGATACTGTTGTTGATGCTGAGGGTACTACCTCTGAAACTGCTGCTGAGGCGGGCGCTGATTCTGCTTGAACTGCTGAGGTGGGTTGCCTGAGAAACGGGAGCGATTGTTGCTCCCAGGCTGAGGTCCACCAATCTTGCACTTGCGATCCTCCATCTCCTTGCGCTTCTTCTCTGTCATGATTGCTCTGTCGATCAGGTGCTGAAATGTGGGAAAGGTATGGTTCATCAGCTGATAGTGCAGGGGATCGACTAAGCCTCTCAAGAATCAATATTGCCTCTTGGCATCTGTGTTGACATCTTTAGGAGCATAGCTGGACAGCTGCAGAAACATGTCTTTGTACTCACTTACTGACATGGGCAATTGCTTGAGCGCTAGAAATTACTCTTTATTCACTGTCATCAGACCTGCTGGAACATGATACTGACGAAAATTATCTATGAATTCCTCCCAAGTGATGGTGTCGAGGTTGACATGGGTGGCGAGGTAGGACTCCCACCAAGACTGAGTTGCTCCCCTCAACAGACGGGGACCATATAGAACCTTCTCTCTGTCATCACACTGAGCGGTGTGCAACTCCCGCTCCACGATACGCAGCCAATCTTCAGCATCCATGGGGTCAGCAGAGTGAGCGAACATTGGGGGATGACCTCTCATGAATTCAGCACGCTTGTCTCTAGGCATCTGAGGTATCTGCACTTGCATCTGAGGTTGAGGTGGGGGCTGTTGCTGCTGCATGGCGGCCAGAGTTTGACCAATAGCTTGGACTGCCTGAGTCTGCATCAGAAACATCTGCTCTATTGTCATTGGGGCGGTGGTGGCAACTATTGCTGAGGTGCCTCATCTTGCGGTGCTTGTTGCTCCTACTGAGCACGCCTCCCTCCTCTGCACTTGTTGTCGGACATCTGCGGAATGCAATCACACATCAGAATTGATCTTGCAAATCTTGCAGCATAAGAAAAGAGTATAGAATTCTTCCACAATACTGAACAGACAAGCATCTTCACTGACTCCCAACACAGGCAAACACAACTTTTCAGATAAAAAGGGAAGTAGAGGTAAAAAGGCTTCCCAACTAGATAGCTAATTTTATTAACATTAACAGGTAAACCAAAGTGTAGGGAGGTACCCACACTCTAGTGACAATCATTACAAAGATCCAAATCCATCATAGTTCATCATGACAAGCATAAAAACACAGGACAAGCAAACTACCCTGCCTAACTAAGACTAACTGAGAATAAGACTAAGGCTAAGACTAAGACTTCTATTTTAGACATTAATTACAAGATCCAATGTTGACGATCTATGGTCCTAAATTTATCCTGGTCCTGCAGTCGGGGTTGTAATGGACATGGTATCCATGCTGAGGTGAGCGGTACGGGTGTTGAGTCCCGACGGGGGCGGGAGAGCCATCTGCTAGGTGACGGCGCTCCACGCGCTCAGCCCACAACTAGGCGATCTCAGCACGAGCCCTACTCAGCTCATCTAAAGCGTGGTCTAGCTTCGTGTTTAGCACGACGGCTAGGTTGACTGTGCTGCTCAACCTAGGATTGTCCTCACCAACCGGTGAGACAATCACACCTCTTGTGCTGCCAGGTGGACGACAGGGATAATACCTCATGTCAAGACCATCGGCCACCCCACCGAGCACTGAGCAGTAGTGTGAAAGCGCATGTCGTGCGGCATCTTGTATGGCTACCTCAGCTGAGTCCCGCTCAGAGATGGAATAATGCTCCGAGCAGACCTCCGCACCCCAGAGACTATCGTCCGGACGACGAACCAAACAAGTCACCTCCCAGCGGTCCAGGTAAGCCCCGCGACTGTGCTGGAAGACAACATAGCGATACTCGATGGACCAAGTGTGTCGGTCGAGTGCCTAGCGCAGCAAGGTGTCGAGCGCATCGTGGAAGTGACACCCGCGAGTGGCGTCACGAGTGATGGGTCAAGCAATCCATCCCTCCTGATCCTGCTCCTCCGAAAGGTCGGTGCTATGGCTCGAGCTGCTGTCGTCACCTTCATCGTTGGGGTCTCCTCCAACAGCTACTCCAGCGGCCGGGACGCCCAGTGGTGATGCAGGGGGGCGCCTCCAGCAGGGGCACAGGAGAGCAGCGCCTCATAGACTCTACCTCCTGCTGAGGCGAGGAAGAAAAGCCCTGCTGCTCCAACTCCTGTTGCCGACGCTCCTGCTCCTCGTGCTGGCGGTGGTGCAGCCTCTCCAAATAACTAGACTGACCAGTCACCGGACGGCGAAGCAGACGCTCCGCGAGACGAGAAGGCAAGAAAGGAATGACTGACTTCAGTGTTGTGTGTCTAAGACGAGCCATCTACAAAAGACACCGTAAGCATAAGAGTGAGAACAGAACTAGTATGACCAGCAAGTAGACCATAAAAAAGGAAATGGAATAAAACAAAAATTTTAGCAATGTATAATATATATAATAAAACATAGAATTGGTCGATATGACCAGCTTTTGAAGGGACACCAAGGTCAAGGTGAGAATAGGGGTCTATAATCCTTAGAACCACCATTCTACTCTAGGTTAGCGGTCCTACAGTTAGCACGACTTTGATACCACTTATGTCACACCTGGTTTTAGAAGGCAAACCAAATGCAAACTATGTACGTGCCAGGATCAGCAATTTACGTACACAACAGTTACATAATCGGACATCATCACACAATGCTTAAATAATAACATAAAAGAGGGTAATAGTTGATTGCATCATGATGTCCGAGACATCCACATAGTCATTAACAATTATCAAAGTGTGAAAATGAAACATAGATAAACACGGCCTTCACACGCAGCCGATTGGGGGTTTGCCGCTAACCCACGCATAGAACTCATTGTACTCTTGGAACTCCTGGAAGTCCTCCACCACAACTTCATCTTCTCCTGAGCAGTGGTTGCAACGTGGACAACCTGGGGGGGTTTGGTGTGTAAAGCAAAAGTGAGTACACATCAACATACTTAGCAATTGTCTCGTTTGGTTGTAATGGACTAGCTTTATGTGGGGTTAAAGTCAAGCAATTGCTTTTAGTTGGTCAGGTAATTATTACCAGTAGAGAGCCAGGATTTAGCATTAGCCCAAGTTGTTAACCCAAAAGTACCCTTTCCAAACAGAAAGAATACCAGAAACCATAACCATAATTATAATCACAATAGAGACCAGCATTATCCTCATCATCATCTGTAAACAAAGCATCTCTGATCAATGTTTCTCTAATCAGTGGAGCTCCTAAGGCCGATCATAACCGCGAGCACGACTGATATACCAGTTTCATAACACTCTGCAGATTTTGCACACTTTACCCACGAGCCGTGATTCCTTTTTGCCTCGGGCCGATCAAACCCTTAAACACTACCAAGGTGAATAGGCAAGGTTTCACTATGTAGCCTTTACAAAGATTCCCTGAGGCTGTAGCTGCCCATTAGGTTTCCTAAATGTACCGCACTCCTCCCCAAGGGGCAAATCACCCTCGTTACAGCGAGCCGCATATACCGAGCCCCATTGACGGCACGACAGCGAAGCGAACTACACATAAGTTCCTCAAATTATTCAGCTAAGGGCGTCACATACCACCCTCATGGTTGTATCATTTTCCCGGGTGATCCAACGAAACAGTTCTTACAGAGAGGCACTCGAGAAACCGCTCGAGTCCCCTTAAATGTCACAATATCATCATCATAATCAAAAGGGAAAACAATGTATCATAAATAATCTCATCATGTTCATTGATTGGTGTGAAGCACTAGCATTGAGCTAAAAACAAAATGATCCAACCCACATAGGTAAACAAGGACATGATAAACAAATCTAGTCAATCCTTTAGGTATAAATTGTGTAAATGCGGGGAGTGGATTACAAAATAAGTAGGACATCGATGGGTCAAGGGACACTTGCCTTCACTAACCAGCTGCTGCTCAGGGTCTTCACCTACAACTCATTCAGACTCCACCAACTGACTGTTATCTATACGAGTTCAAACATACATTCCACGATTTTAATACAAAAAGAACAATACACCACGCAGTAGAATATAACAAATAAGCAGACGTTTGGCGTAGGGCTCGCACCTACGACTAAGCGAGAAAGGGAAAACAACGGTCGATGCTACGGTCGAAAGACGATTACGTTAAGCAGCTATGGATTAAAATAATTGTCTAAACATAACCATATCAATTTGACAATCGCGCTATGCATAAAATAAAGTTATGCTACGTGTTTAATTATTATAAACAATTCAAGGTAATTTAAAAGGATTGTCACGCGGCGAAACGCACGACAACACACGCGAATTAAACTGAAAATACGGATGAGTTGCCGCGCGACGAAGCGCGCGACAGCACGAACTAAGCTAGAAATAAAATGAGTCGTCGCGCGTAGACTAAACTAAAATTAAACGAATCGTCACGCGATGAAGCGCGCAACGAAACACTTGAATTAAATATGAAAATAACGTAAAGTGTCGCGCGACGAAGCGCACGACGGTTTACGCCACTTAAACTGAATTTAAAATAAATTGTCGCGCGACAAAACGCGCGACACAACACATTAAATAATCTAAAATTGAAATGAATTGTCGCGCAATGAAGCGCGCGACACAGCATACTAATAAATCTAAATTTAAGATAAATCATTGCGCGACGAAGCGCACGACGCAACATATAAATTAAACTAAATCTAAAACTAATCAAACTAAATTTTAAACGTTACACGCTAGGGCTTCGTGCGTAGGAACGGGACAACGCGCACGGAGCGGGGGAGGGCGCATGACCGGGGGAGGGCGCGGGCCAGGGGAGCGGCGCGCGGCCAGGGGAGGCAGCAGGGGCAAGCGGGGGAGGGAAGAAGAGGGAGAGGAGAGGGGAAGAGAGGGGGGAGCTCACCTCGGGGCTCGACGATCGACGGCAACCGTCAACCGGATCACACCTAGGCAAGGGAGCTGCAAGAGAGGGAGAGGGAAGTTGCTGCGCGGGAAAAGAAAATGAGATAGGGGGAGGGGGGCGCGCATGGGGGAAGGGCGCCAAGGGGCGCGCGCCAGGGGCCGGGCCGAAAACCCGCTGCTCTCATGACCACTAATCGAAAACAAATCACGAATCGAAGACCGAAATGAGATGGACGCGCGATTAGACACAACATCAGACAAAAGAAATATGCTTCGGCATGATGCAACACTCATGTCAACTTAGGTTTTTTGTTTACATGCAATACAGACACCAGTCACTATACTGCTTTGAAAATTGGAAGAAAGAGCGAAACGGGAAGAGAAAAGATAGTAACGCCTGAATTTGGTGAGTATCGGAGAAGAAAAATTATACCCCCCAAATTCAGGGTGTTACATCAAGCGAGGCGGAAGTCCGCCCAAGGTTGTGACCGAGCCTGTCCTGAGATTCGATGACGTGTGCCACGGTTGAAGGAGTGGATGTTGGGGGTATGCTTCGTAGCCGAAGATCCTAAAGAAAGAGAACACCTTCGGCAGATCCTCTCAGAAGCAGCGCCGAAGCTATCACCTATAAAGCTTCGGCACAGTGACAGATCTCAAGACGAAGGGGTGAACCGACTTAAAAATGAAATGACTTAAAGACCCATGATGTTTTGTGTCATTATTGTAGTCGATTGTAAAGGGCATAAATGTAATTTTACACAGGTTGCGCCCTGTGCCTATAAATAGGTGAACAGTACCCCTGTACTGTTCACGCAATCTTGTAATCGCCGACACATTACGCTAGAATTATTGTTTTCTGCCAAGGCGAAGGTATAAATGTACCTAAATATTATGTTTAATATTTAGGTTTGTATAATAAAATATGTGAATAATATTATCTGTTTTTGGTATATCTTTCTCTAATGTTTTATATTTTATATTTCATTGTCTTATAAGTTTAATCACGAAGGTGTGACCTTCGTGATATTTTGCTCATGGCATTCGTCCGAAGTTCATTAAATCCTTAGGGAGATAATGCTTTAGCGGACGAAGGACATTAATATTTAACATTTTATGTTGCCTTGTTCTTAATTCATAGCATTTGAGAACAAGTCCCCAACATTGGCGCCCACCTCCGGTGAACTCACTTCCACTTTTTGAGCTGATGGCTTCGTTCAACAACCAAGCTGGAGCTGCTTCAGCTTCGAAGCTGGTACTCCCGATAACAAGCGGTTCATGCTTAGAGCCGGCCAACAAGAAGCAGAAGAAGGAGGCACAGAGAAGGGTACAACATGTCGGGGTGCAGGGACCCTTCATCAAGTCAAGATGGTCCCACATCCCAATTACCTTCTCCTAAGAGGACCTTCAGCTCAAGGATTACCCTCACAATGATGCTATGGTTATTTCTTGTGTTATCAAAGGATTTCTGGTTCACAATGTTCTGGTTGACACAGGCAGTGCAGCGGATATTATATTTGCTAAGGCCTTGAGACAGATGCAAGAGCTAGAGGATAAGATTCATGATGCTACACACCCTCTTTGCGGCTTCGGAGGAAGACAGATTGTAGCGCTCGGCAAGATCACGATGCCAGTGACCTTCGGATTTGTCAACAATACAAGGACTGAGCAAGTTGTGTTTGATATTGTCGACATGGAGTACCCCTACAATGCAATCATTGGTCGTGGGACACTCAATGCTTTTGAAGCAATTCTTCATCCAGCACATCTTTGCATGAAGATACCTTCGGATCAAGGGCCTATTGCTATTTATGGAAGTTAGGAAGCTGCCAGAAAGGCTGAAGGAAACTGGACAGATTCAAAAGCAATCCATAATATAGATGGAGCCGAAGCTTGTGAGCAATACAAGTGTAGAAGGGAGAAGGCTGCTTCGGCCAATCAGCCGAAGCCCATGCTCTTATGTGAAGATATAGGAGAGCAGAAGGTGTTGCTGGGATCTCAATTGTCTGAGGAACAGGAGAAAAACCTAATAAGGTTTCTATTCAACAACAAAGATGTCTTCGCATGGTCCGCCAACGATCTCTGTGGTGTCAACAGAAATATCATTGAACACTCACTCAATGTCGATCGATCCTTCAGACCCAGAAAGCAGAGGCTTCGGAAAATGTCTGATGACAAAGACAAAGGTGCTCGGAATGAAGTGAAAAGACTTCTTAGCGCTGGAGTCATCAGAGAAGTAAAATACCTAGAATGGCTAGCTAACACTGTTATGGTAAAAAAGGCCAATGGCAAATGGAGAATGTGCATTGATTTTACTGATCTAAACAAGGCTTGTCCGAAGGATGAGTTTCCATTACCAAGGATAGATTCTCTAGTAGATGCAGCAGCTTCGTCAGAGCTCATGAGTCTACTAGATTGTTATTCAGGCTACCATCAAATCAAGATGAAGAAGGAAGATGAGCCAAAAGCTAGCTTCATAGCCCCCAGTGGTACATATTGTTATCTTCGAATGCCTGAGGGGCTCAAGAATGTTGGAGGAAGCTTCAACAGAATGACAGCGAAAGTCCTTCATTCTCAGATAGGCAGAAATGTGCTAACATATGTTGATGATATTATAGTAAAAAGCACGAAGCAAGAAAATCACATTGCTGATCTGTAGGAAACATTTGCCAACTTTAGGCAAGCTGCCTGAAGTTGAATCCAGAAAAATGTGTCTTCAGAGTAAAGAAGGGAAAATTCCTTGGTTGTCTAGTTTCAACAAAAGGAATCGAAGCTAATCCGAATAAAATCGAAGCTATTCTTCGGATGGAGCCGCCAAACACAAAGAAGGGAGCTCAGCGGCTGACAGGAAGACTGGCATCTTTGAACCGATTCATATCTAGATCAGCAGAGAGAAATTTACCATTCTTTGAAGTGCTGAAGTCAGCCGAAGTCTTTCAATGGGGATCAGCTCAGCAGAAAGCCTTCGAAGAACTCAAGCAGTACCTGATAGATCTAACGACGCTAACTCCACCCGCGCCAGGGGCTCCTCTGCTGTTGTATGTGGCAGCTTCGCACTCCGCAGTGAGTGCGGCACTTGTCCAGGAGAAGCTTGAAGGACAAACTAAAAAGCAAGCTCCAATATACTTTGTCTCCAAAGTTCTCAGTTCATCAAAGAAAAATTATACAGAATTGGAGAAGGTGCTATATGATGTCTTAATGGCCTCCAGGAAGCTTCGGCATTACTTTCAAGCTTTCCATATAATTGTTCCTTCATCACAGCCTTTGAAGGATATTATGAGGAACAGAGAAGCTACTAGAAGGATTGGAAAGTGGGCTGCGGAACTCAACGAATTCAGCATTGATTATGTGCATAGATCCTCGATCCAGTCCCAGACGTTAGCAGACTTCATCGCTGACTGGACGCCAGGGGCTCAAGAAGAAGAAGCAAGTAAAGATGCTGAAGCTTGGACAGTGTTCTGCGACGGTTCCTGGGGAACCTTCGGGGCAGGTGCAGCTGTTGTTTTAGTCGCACCTTCCAAAGTCAGAACATGCTATGTAGTGAAACTTGATTTTAGCTGCACAAATAATATTGCTGAATACGAAGCTTTGCTTTTGGGGCTTCGGAAGTTAAAGGCAATGGGGATAAGAAGGGCGGTTCTTAAAACCGATTCCCAAGTTATTTCTGGACATATTGACAAGAGTTGTAGAGCAAGAGACCCGAAGCTTGAGAAATACTTGGATACAGTTCGAAGGCTGAAGCTTCTTTCGAAGGGTTTTTTGTCAAGAATATTCCACGAGGAGAAAATGAGCACGCTGATCTGCTAGCCAAGTCAGCGGCACAGGGGCTGCCTTTACCTTCGGAAGTATTCTTTGAGACAATAAGAGCACCTTCGGTGGAACTCCTTGAAAGAGCAGTGCTCAATATATCTCCTGTTCATAGTGAAGATTGGAGAACTGAGATTATATCTTTTCTCCAGGGCAATTGCCTTTCAGATGACAAAGCTTATAATAAGAGAATAGAGGCAAGAGCTCGACCATATGTAATAATATAAGGGGAGTTATACAAACATGGAGTCTGCTCTCCATTGCTCAAATGTTTATGCAGAGCTGAAGGTATAGAATTGATGAAGGAAATACACGCAGGTCTGTGTGGATCTCACATCAAATCTAGGCCCATGCTGGGGAAAGTTTTTCGTCAAGGATTTTATTGGCCGAAGGCAGCTTCGGATGCAGCAGAATTAGTCCAAAAGTGTGAAGGCTGTCAAAACTGTGCAAGAGATCAAAAGCAGCCTACATCTCTGACTCAGTTAATACAGCCCACTTGGCCGTTGCAAAGGTGGGGCCTTTGATTTGCTAGTCCCACTTCCACCAGCACAAGGAAATTTAAAATATGTTGTGGTGGCGGTAGAATATTTTCCAAATGGATTGAGGCGAAGCCTTTAGCCACAATAACTTCAGTCACTGTTCAGAAATTTTTCTAGCAAAATATTGTTTGTCGCTTCGGGGTGCCGAAGGCTATTACTGTGGACAACGGAACACAGTTTGATGCCGTAGCTTTCAAACAGTTCTGTGAGCAAATTGGCACGAAGATCCATTTTGCATCGGTTAGACATCCGGAGTCAAATGGACTTGTCGAAAGAGCTAATGGCATTATAATGACGGGAATAATGAAGTTAATCTTCAATCAGCCTAGGGGAAAGTGGCTAGATGAATTAATCAAAGTGGTGTGGAGTCACAACACAACAATGTCAAGGTCAGCAGGCTTTACACCATTCAAATTACTGTTTGGTGACGAAGCAATAACCCCAGAAGAAGCTAAAGCAGGATCAATAAGAATAGTGGCTTCGGCAGAGGACGAAGCTGATTATTCTGTGGCAAAAGATGCTATAGAAGGGATCAGGCTTCAGGCCGTAGAGAATATCAATAAATACCAAGCCAAAACAATAAAATGGCGTGACAGAAAAGTTCGGCTAAAGAATATTAAGCCAGGACATTTGGTACTTCGGAGAGTGGCCAACCCAGATACAGTAGGCAAGCTACAGCTGAAGTGGGAAGGACATTTTCTGGTAGTATCTTCGTCAAGACCCGGTTCTTACAGATTGAAGGATATGGACGGCAACGACATTCCTAGATCTTGGAATGCGAATGAGCTTCAGCGATATTATGTGTAGCTTGATGTAATTTTTTTATTTTTTCCTATGGCACCCTTTTCCTTTCTAAAGGGGGAGAAAGGTTTTTAATGGGGCCATAGCATGTAATTTCTCTTTTTCTTATTTCAGCTCTACAAAAGCAACATCCCCCAAAAAATGTAAATGTAAAAGCTGAGCATGCACCATCGAGTGCAAAGAGAAAAGAAAAAGCAGAGAGAAGCTCGAAAGACGTCCCTAAGGGGATGCAGAGCACGACGAAGCTACAAAAAGTTGTTCCTAAGGGAGTGCAGTGTAAGTTTTCTGCTCAAAAGTCATTCCTAAGAGAATGCGGAGCTTATAGCGAAAAGTGAACGCTGATTCCGCCGAAATATAAGGCGAAGCGCGAAAAGTCAATGCGATACCGCCGAAATAGAAGGCGAAGAAGTTAAAAAGACGTTCCTAAGGGAATGCAGAACTTATAGCGAAAAGTCAGCGCTGATACACCGAAAAATAAGCGGTGAAGCCGAAAAATAAACGGCAAAGAGACTTTGGTTATTCCTAAGGGAATGAAGGCTATGGTCGTGGCTTCGTATGTGTGTGTTTGGACATTCATTTGAACCATACATTACATCATACATTTGCATTCATAAACATTCATTTAGACATACATAGGATCATCATCATTGTCGGGTACCATAATTAGGGGTACCCCCAACACTCCTAAACTCGGCTGATAATCACCATCAGCACAAGCTGCAGAGACTGATGGGCGCAATTCAGGTCAAGGCTTCGTCTACTCAGGGGACACGATCTCGCCTTGCCCAAGCCCAGCCTCGGGCGGGAACAGTAGTCCCAGGCAAATTCACGCCTCGCCCGAGGGCCTCCTCAAGCAACGGGCGCACCCTCGACTCGCCCGAGGCCCAGCTCGGGCAGGCTTCGCAGTGAAGCAACCTTGGCCAGATCGCCTCGCCAACCGACCGTATTGCAGGAGGATTCAATGCGAGGATCGCCTGACACCTTATCCTGACGCACGTTCCTCAGTCGTCAGGGCCAAAGTGACCGCAGTCACTTCGCCCTTCCACTGACCGGCCTGACAGGAAAACAGCGCCGCCTGCCCCGCTCTGACTGATGTGCCACCCGCCAGGGTGAGGCTGACAACAGCTAAGTCCAGCCTCAGGCGCAACAGGAAGCTCCGCCTCGCCCGATCTTGGGCCTCAGCCTCAGAAGGAGGTCTCCGCCTCGCCCGACCTCAGGGCTCGGCCCCCGCCTCGGCCTCGGAAGGTGGTCTCCGCCTCGCCCGACCCCAGGGCTCGGCCCCCGCCTCGGCCTCAGGAGACGGTCTCCGCCTCGTCCGACCCCAGGGCTTGGCCTCGACCTCGACCTCGGAAGGCGGTCTCCGCCTCGCTCGACCCCAGGGCTCGGCCTCAACCTCGACCTCAGAAGGAATCGCGTCCTCACCCAACCCCGGCCTCGGCCTCAGGAGGAGTCTCTGCCTCTCCCGACCTTGGGCTTGGACCGACCATGCCACAGGGGGTACATCATTGCCCTACCCCTAGCTAGCTTAGGCTACGGGGAACAAGACCGGTGTCCCATCTGGCTCGCCCCGGTAAACAAGTAATGATGGCACCCCGCGTGCGTCCATGACGACGGCGGTTCTCAAGCCCCCTACGGAAGCAAGGAGACATCAGCAAGGTCCCGGCAGCCCCGACAGCTGTGCTTCTACAGGGCTCAAGCGCTCCTCCGACGGCCACGACACCGCGTGCACAGGGCTCTAGCACCTCTCCGACAGCCACGTTGGCATGTACATAGGGCTCTGGCTCCTCTCTGCCGGACACGTTAGCATATAGCTACACCCCCATTGTACACCTGGACCATCTCCTTGCATCTATAAAAGGAAGGTCCAGGGCCCTCATACGAGAGGGTGGTCGCGCGGGAGGACGGGCCGACGAACAGGCTCGCTCTCTCTCTCTCCCTCGCAAACGCTTGTAACCTCTACTGCAAGCGCATCCGCCCTGGGCGCAGGATAACACGAGCCGCGGTTCTCTCCCCCCTTGTGTTCCATCTCGCGCCAACCCATCTGGGCTGGGACACGTAGCGACAATTTTACTCGTCGGTCCAGGGACCCCCCCGGGGTCGAAATGCCAAAAGTTGGCGCGCCAGGTAGGGGCCTGCTGCGTGTTGACGAACAACTTCCCGTCGAGCTCCAGATGGGTAGTCTCCAGCAACCTCTTTAGCCTGGGACGCTGCTCCGTTTCGGGAGTCTCGAGTTCATGTCCCTCGACGGCAACTACGACATGGTACTCCTTCCTCCGTAGCGCGACAGCGACAACGGCGGCCGTCAGCCCGCCCGGGGCGGCGGACTCAACGACGTCTTCCCCCCGTGGCGGAAGAGCAGCATCCGGGTCTGTCCCGCCATCTTCCTCGCCGCAGGAGGAGGAGGCGAGGAAACCGTGGGCAAGCAGGAGGCGGCACCTCGTCGGCTGTCGAGCGAGTCGACAACACCGGCACCCCAGCGGGGGACATGTCAGGCGTTGACCTCGCGCCTGAGATGACGGCGAGTGTCATTTCCCCGCAACATGCCAACCCCAAGCGGACAGATGACGCCAGCACTCTCGCGGAGGGCTTGCTGGGCGTTAGCCTCGTACCTGAGATAACGGTGCAGTTCGTCCCTGACGCGACTTCGTCACCGTCCATCGATCGAGAGGTACCATCCGTTTTCCACCCTGTGCCTTTTAGATTCAGCTTTGATCCACCAAACGACCCCACTTCGGTGAGCACTTTCATAAAGGCATATCCTAACCTTCCGGGGTACCATATGTGGTCAACCTGGGACCGACTGACGGCCGTCTCGACCCAAGGGCCCCCGGGTTCCGAGGAAGAAGACGAGCCCGACTCTGGTTGGGATTTCTCTGGGCTCCGTGCTCCTAGTGCCATGCGAGACTTCATGACCGCATGTGACTACTGCCTCTCCGATTGCTCTGATGATGGCCACAGCCTTGACAACGAGGGTTGTGGCCCAAGTCGTGAATGTTTCCACATCGATCTAGGGGGTCTCGACGAAGGCAACCACCTTGGTATGCCGGAGGATGACGATCCCCCTAGGCCTGCGCCTCGTGTTGACATCCTACGGGAGCTAGCTGTGGTCCCAGTCCCTGCGGGGGGTCAGGACACACAGCTCGAGCAAATCTGCGAGATGCAGGCCAAGCTCGACGAGGAAGCAGGACAACTTGTGTAGCTCCGGCAAAACATCGAGCAGGAGTGTGCAGGTCGAGCACTCGCCGGAGAAGCGCGTCAACAAGCCCGGGACGTCCAGCGCCGTATCGCTGACGATGCCAGGGCAGGGCTGCCCCCGGCTTCCAGTGGGGTCGGTCAGAATCTGGCTACAGCGGCAATACTGCTCCGAGCGATGTCGGAGCCATCCACCACCGAGGGCGGCGTATCCAAGGAGAGCTCAAGAATCTCCTGGAGGATGCCATGGTCCGACGGGTCGAGAGCTCTGCCTCCCGAAGGCAAGGGTGCCCCCCGGAGCATCGTGCAGCAACTTCCCGATTCATGCGGGAAGCCTCGGTCCACACCGGGCGCACACGGGACGCAGCGCCTGCAGCCCCGGGTCGCCTCGGCAGCGAGCATCACTGCCACGACCGTCGAGCCCGCCTCGATGAGAAGGTGCGCCGAGGCTACCACCCCAGGCATGGGGGACGCTATGATAGCGGGGAGGATCGGAGCCCCTCGCCCGAACCACCAGGTCCGCAAGCCTTTAGCCGGGCTATACGACGGGCGTCGTTCCCGACCCGGTTCCGAGCCCCGACTATCATCACAATGTACTCAGGGGAAACAAGGTCGGAACTGTGGCTTGCGGACTATCGGCTGGCCTGCCAGCTGGGTGGAACGGACAATGACAATCTCATCATCCACAACCTCCCCCTGTTCCTCTCCAACGCCGCCCGAGCCTGGCTGGAGCATCTGTCTCCCGCACAGATCTCCAACTGGGACGACCTGGTCAAAGCCTTCGCTGGAAACTTCCAGGGCACATATGTGCGCCCTGGGAACTCTTGGGATCTCCGAAGCTGCCGCCAGCAGCCAGGGGAATCCCTGCGAGACTACATCCGGTGATTTTCGAAGCAGTGCACCGAGCTGCCCAACATCACCGACTCAGATGTCATCGGGGCGTTCCTCGCCGACACCACTTGCTGCGACCTGGTGAGCAAGTTGGGTCGCAAGACTCCCACCAAGGCGAGCGAGTTGATGGACATCGCCACCAAGTTCGCCTCTGGTCAGGAGGCTGTCGAAGCCATCTTCCGTAAGGACAAGCAGCCTCAGGGACGCCAGCAGGAAGACGTCCCCGAGGCGTCCGCCCAGCGCGGCACGAAGAAGAAGGCCAAGAAGAAGTCGCAAGCGAAACGCGACGCCGCCGACGCAGATCTTGTCGCTGCTATCGAGCACAGGAACCCTCGGAAGCCTCCCGGAGGGGCCAACCTGTTCGACAAGATGCTCAAGGAGTCGTGCCCCTATCACAGGGTCCCGTTGTTGGGACCATGCTTCGTCGCCGAAGGTCCTACCGAAAGAGACAGCTTCGGCTGAAGCTGCTCGTACGTGACGCCGAAGGCACCATTCATGAAGCTTCGGTATTACAACATATCCGAAGATGAAGGGTCGAACCGACTTAAAGATAGAATGACCTTTTAGTCCATAAAGGTCTGAGTCAATGTTGTAAACTTTTATGAGGGGCATGATTGTAATTCCTCACAGGCTGTGTCCTGTGCCTATAAATAGTGAACAGTATTCCTTTACTGTGCACGCATTCCTGTAATTGCAATTACATCACTCGGAAATTATTCTTTGCCAAGGTAGAGGTATAAATGTATCTAATATTTGAATACATCAAGTTTATTTAATATGAAAATAATGTCGTTTACTTATAATTTACTTGTCTTTAAGGCTTTATATCTCGCATTATTTTATATAATCTCTCAGAGTTCAATTACGAAGATTCAACCTTCGTAATTGTATCATTTTAACCTTCGTCCGAAGTTCATTAAACCCTTGAGGGAATAATGCTTCAGCGGACGAAGGGCATTAACATTTAACATTTTATGTTGCCTTGTTCTTAATTCATAGCATTTGAGAACAAGTCCCCAATATTGGCGCCCACCTCCGGTGAACTCACTTCCACTTTTCTGAGCTGATGGCTTCGTTCAACATTCAAGACGGAGCTGCTTCGGCTCTGAAGCTGGTACTCCCGATAACAGGCGGTTCATGTTCAGAGCCAGCCAACAAGAAGCAGAAGAAGGAGGCACAGAGAAGGGTACAGCATGTCGGGGTGCAAGGACCCTTCATCAAGTCAAGCTGGTCTCACATTCCTATTACCTTCTCCCAAGAGGATCTTCAACTCAAGGATTACCCACACAACGATGCTATGGTTATCTCTTGTGTTATCAAAGGATTTCTGGTCCACAATGTTTTGGTTGATACAGGCAGTGCATGTAACGCCCTGAATTTGGGGTAGAATTTTTTCTTCTTTTCTCTCACCAAATTCGGGCGTTACTCTCTTTTCTCTTTCCCCTTTTGCTCCTTCTTCCCAATTTCAAATCAGTATAGCGGCAGGTGTCCGCGTCATGTATAAACCAAAACCTAAGTGTCATGGGTGTTGCATCATGCCGAAGCACATTTCTTTGTCTGATGTTGAGTGTTCGTCTCGTTCCGTTCCGGATTTTGATTCGCGTTTTAAGTTCGTTTAGTGGTCCGCGCTCGTCGTGGGTTTTCGATCCGCGAAGTGGCTCGGCCCAGCCCAACTTAGCCCAGCCCAGCTCAGTCGGCCCGGCCCGCCCCGGCCTGCGCGCCCCTGGCACCCAACCCCCCCCCCCTGCGCCCCCCATCCTCTCTCTCCCTCATTTGGATCTCCCGCGCAACAACTTCCCTCTCCCTCTTCCACCTCTCTCTCCCCGTGGTGCCCTAGGGTTTGGAGACGGCGATCACCGGATTTTGGACCCCGAGGTGAGCTCCCCTCCCCTCCCCTTCTCCTCTCTCTCTCCCTCTCCCTCCTCTTCTTTCCCCCCGCGCGCGCCCTCCCTCTCCCCCTGCCCGCGCGCGACCCCAGCCTCCCCTCGCGCGGCGGCGTGCGGCCCCCGCTCGGCCCCCTCGGCTCCCCGGCGGCGTGCGGCCCCCGCTCGGCCCCCCTCGGCTCCCCGGCGGCGCTCGGCCCCCGCCCGGCCTCCCCGCTCGGCCCCCCTCGGCTCCCCGGCGGCGTGCGGCCCCCGCTCGGCCCCCCTCGGCTCCCCGGCGGCGCTCGGCCCCCGCCCGGCCTCCCCGCTCGGCCCCCCTCGGCTCCCCGGCGGCGCTCGGCCCCGCTCGGCCCTCCCCGGCGGCGCTCGGCCGCCTGCCCCTGCCCGTCCCGCGGCGGCTCCCCGCTCGGCCCTCCCCGGCGGCGCTCGGCCCCGCTCAGCCCTCCCCGGCGGCGCTCGGCCGCCTGCCCCTGCCCGTCCCGCGACGGCTCCCCGCTCGGCCCTCCCCGGCGGCGCTCGGCCCCGCTCGGCCCCTCCCCCTCCCTCCCCGGCGGCGCTCGGCCCCGTCCCGGCCTCCCCGGCGGCGCTCGGCCCCCGCCCGGCCTCCCCGCTCGGCCCTCCCCGCTCGGCCCCTCCCCGGCGGCGCCCGGCTCGCCCGCTCGGCGCCTGCCCCCGGCTCCCCAGCCCGGCCTCCCTCCCGCGGCCTCGCCCGCCCCTTCCCCGATCCCGGCGGCCTCGCCCGCTCCCTCCCCCGCCCGTCCCCCGGCCTTCGGCCCCGGCGCGGCCCCCGGCGCGGCCCCCGGCGCGGCTCCTGGCCGGTTCAACCGCTCCTGGCCGGTTCAACCGCCCTTGGGCCGGTTCAACCGCCCTTCCCCCCGTTCGGCCGCCCGTTCCCGTCCCAGCCTCGCCCGACCGTATCTTCGCTCGCCCGCGCTCGCGGTGATTATTCGTTAATTAGCGTGTTGCGTCGCGCGCTTCGCCGCGCGACAGTTTGTCTAAATTCAGATTCTATCTTGTGTTGCGTCGTGCGCTTCGTCGCGCGACGATCCATTTTTGTTTCAGGTTGTTTAAGGTGTAACGCCGCGTGTGTATTCACGCGACGTTCCACTTTGGACTCAGTTTAGTCGACGTATGTCGTCGTGCGCTTCGTCGCGCGACGTTTAACGTCTCCTCGTATCTAAGGCGAAGTGTCTCGTTGCGTGCTCGGTCGCGCGACGAGTCGTTAACTTCTTAATTTGTTTTAGAGAGCTTTGTCGCGCGTCTCGCCGCGCGACCATCCTTTTGTTTACCTCCACCTGCTTATAATAATTGGACATGAAACATGACTTTACTTTACGCTAAACATAGTGTCTACATTAAATTTCCTTCCATTAAGCGAGTGGTTAATTTATAATCATGTAACGTGATCGTTTCTCGATTGTCTTGTTCTCCTTCTCTCTTAACTATAACTGCGAGCCCGCGTAGAACGTCTGTTTACTTATTGCATTCTATTGTATGGTGTACTGTTCTTTTGTATTAAATATGTGGATGTATGTATGTTTGCAATCGCATAGAGAACGATCCGGTTGAAGAGCCCGAGGAACTCGCAGAAGAAGCCCCTGAGCAGCAGTCGGTTGGTGGAGGCAAGTGTCCTTTGACCTATCTCTGTCCTATTCATTCTTTAATTCACCTCCCGCTTTACATATTTATACCTAAGGTTTGACTAGCTTTTGTTATCCCTATCCTTGCTTACCTATTTGGGTTGGATTATTACTGTTTAGCTTTATGCTATTGCTCAACTCTAATCAATGAACATGATGAGAATATCTATGATACGCTGTTTTCCCTTCTCTTATTATGATGTTGTACTTGTGGCCTCAAGGGGGCTCGAGCGGTTTCTCGAGTGCCTCTCTGTAAGGACCTGTTCTATGGATGACCGCCCGGGAAAACAGTGCAACCATGAGGGTGGAATGGGGTGCCCTTAGCTGAATAATTAGAGGATCCGGGATGTAGTTCACTTAGCCGTCGTGCCGTCAATGGGGCTCGGGGTATGCGGCTCGCTCTGCCAAGGTTGATTTGTCCCTTGGGGAGGAGTGCGGTACATTTAGGAAACCTAACGGGTGGCTACAGCCCCGGGGAATCTTTGTAAAGGCTACATAGTGATGCCCTGCTGGGTCACCTTGGTAGTGATCAATGGAGAGTCATGATCTCCGGGCAGAATGGGAATCACGGCTTGTGGGTAAAGTGCACAACCTCTGCAGAGTGTTTGAAAACTGATATATCAGCCGTGCTCGCGGTTATGAGCGGCCAAGGGAGCTCCAGTGATTAGTGGTACTTGATCAGAGATACTTTGGTACAGGTGGTTATGAGATCGATGGTTCTGGTTATGACTATGGTGCTGGTAAGTGGTATTCTTTCCGTTTGGAAAGGGTACATCGGGCTAATAACTTGGGTTAATGTTAAAACTTGGCTTTCTACTAGTAAGTAATAATCTGACCAACTAAAAGCAACTGCTTGACTCATCCCCACATACAGCTAGTCCACTACAGCCAAACAGGATACTTGCTGAGTATGTTGATGTGTACTCACCCTTGCTCTACACACCAAACCCCCCCCCCCCCAGGTTGTCAGCATTGCAACCACTGCTCAGGCGAAGATGAAGCTGTGGAAGGAGACTTCCAGGAGTTCCAAGACTACGACGAGTTCTAGGTGTGGGTTAGCGGCAACCCCCAGTCGGCTGCCTGTGAAGGCCGCAGTTATCTACGTTTCTTTTCCGCACTTTGATTTATTGTAAGAACTATATGGACGTCTCAGACGTACGATGTAATCAACTATTATTCCCTTTTAATGCTATTTTGAGCACTGTGTGATGATGTCCATGTTATGTAACTGCTGTGTACGTGAATAACTGATCCTGGCACGTACATGGTTCGCATTCGGTTTGCCTTCTAAAACCGGGTGTGACATAAGTGGTATCAAAGCCGTGCTGACTGTAGGACCGCTAACCTAGAGTAGAATGGTCGTTCTAAGGACTATAGACCTCTGTCTCTGCCTTGACTTTGATATCCCTTCAAAAGTTGGTCATACCGACCAAACCTATGTTCTACTATATATTATACCTTGCTGAAAATCATGTTTTATTCTAATCCTTCATTCACTTATGATTCATTATTTGCTGGTCATATTGATTCTGTTCTTACCCCTTTGCTTGCGATGTCTTTTGTAGATGGCTCGACTTAGACACACTGCACGAAAGTCAGTCATCCCCTTCTTACCCTCCCGCCTTGCTGAGCGTCCGCTTCGCCGTCCCGTGGCCGGACAGTCCAGCCACTTGGAGAGACTACACCATCGTCTGCATGAGGAGCAGGAACGTCGACGACAGGAGCAGGAGCAGCAGGGCTCTTCTTTCTCGCTCCACCAGGAGATAGAGTCTGTGAGGAGCTGCTCCCCTGTGCTTCCTCTGGAGGCGCCCCCTGCACCACCATTGGGCGTCCCAGCTTCTGGAGTAGCTGCTGGAGGAGACCCAGACGACGGAGGTGGCGACGACAGCTCGAGCCACGACACCGACTTCTCTGCTAACCTTGAGCCGGAAGGATGGGTTGCTCGACCCATCACTCGCGACGCTGCTCGCGGGTGTCACTTCCACGATGCGCTCGACACCCTGCTACGTCGGGCATTTGACCAGCATACTTGGTCCGTCGAGTATCGCTGTGTGGTCTACCAGCACAGTCGCGGGGTCTACCCGGACCGCTGGGAGGCAACCTGCTTGGTGCGCTGCCCGGAGAACAGTCTCCAGGGTGCTGAGGTCTGCTCAGAGCACTATTCTATCTCTGAGCGGGACTCAGCTGAGGCAGCCATGCAAGATGCTGCACGGCGTGCGCTTTCGCACTACTGCTCGGTTTTCGGTGGGGCAGCTGACGGTCTTGACCTGAAGTATTACCCCCGCCGTCCATCTGGCAGCACAGGAGGCGTGATTGTCTCACCTGTCGGTGAGGGCAATCCTAGGTTGAGCAGCACAGTCAACCTAGCCGCCGTGCTAAACACGGAGCTGGACCATGCACTAGACGAGCTGAGTAGGGCTCGTGCTGAGATCGCCCTGCTGCGGGCTGAGCGCGTGGAACGTCGTCACCTGGACGGTGGTTCCCCCGCTCCCGTCGGGACTCAGCACCCGTACCGCTCACCTCAGCGTGGACACCAGTCTTATGGCAATCCCGACTGCAAGACCAAGATAACTCTAGAACCATAGATCGTTAGAGTTGGATCTTGTAATTAATACGAAATATATATACATAGAAGCTTCAGTCTTAGCGTTAGTCTCAGTTTTAGTTAGTCTTAGTTAGACAGGGTAGTTTGCTATATCCTGTGCATTTATGTTTGTCATGATGAACTTTGTTTGGTTTGGATCTTTGTAATGATTGTCACCAGAGTGTGGGTATCCCCTGCATTTTGGTTTACCTATTATGTTAATAAAGTTAGTTATATAGTTGGGAAACCCTTTATACTACTTTCCTCTTTATCTGAGAAGCTGTGTGGTCTGTGTTGGAGATCAGTGAAGATGCTCATCTGTTCAGTGCTGTTGAAGAATTCTATTCTCTTTCCTTATGCTGCAAGACTTTCCAGATCAGTTCTGATGTGTGGTTGCATTCTGTAGATGTCAGAGAACAGGCGCAGAGGAGGAAGGCGTGCTCAACAGGAGCGAGCCGCTCCGCAGGATGAGGTGCCCCAGCAGCAGCACCTGCCGCCCCCGCCCCCGATGTCCATCGAGCAGATGTTTCTGATGCAGACTCAGGCAGTTCAAGCCATCGGTCAGACTTTGGCCGCCATTCAACAGCAGCAGCAGCAACAGCAGCAGGCCCCACCTCAGCCTCAGATGCCTCAGATGCCCAGAGACAAGCGTGCTGAATTCATGAGGGGTCATCCACCAACGTTCGCTCATTCTTCTGACCCTATGGATGCTGAAGATTGGCTACGCACTGTGGAGCGGGAGTTGCATACCGCTCAGTGCGATGACAGGGAGAAAGTTCTGTATGGTCCCCGTCTGTTGAGAGGAGCAGCCCAGTCATGGTGGGAGTCTTATCTCGCCACCCATGCCCACCCTGACGCTATCACTTGGGAAGAGTTCAGAGGAAGCTTTCGTCAGTACCATGTTCCCGCAGGTCTGATGACAGTGAAGAAGGAGGAGTTCCTGGCTCTCAAGCAAGGGTCATCGTTTGTCAGTGAATACCGGGACAGATTTCTGCAGCTGTCTCGCTATGCTCCTGAAGATGTCAACACCGACGCCAAGCGACAGTACCGTTTCCTGAGAGGCTTGGTTGACCCTCTGCAGTACCAACTGATGAATCACACTTTCCCGACATTCCAGCACCTGATTGACAGAGCAATCATGACAGAGAGGAAGCGTAAGGAGATGGAGGATCGTAAACGCAAGATCAGTGGACCCCAGCCTGGAAGCAGCAGCCGTCCTCGTTTCTCAGGCAATCAACCTCAGCAGTTCAGGCAGAACCAGCGTCCACCTCAGCAGCATCAGCAGTTCCAAAGGCAGTACCCTCAGCATCAGTACCAGAACCGTCAGAGCAATCAGTCAAGAAGTTAGTTTCAGAGGCAGAATCAGCAGGCACCTCGTCTTCCTGCCCCAGCAAATCAGCAGAGCAGTCAGGCAGCACCAGCTCAGGTTGGAAACAGAGCATGTTTCCACTGTGGAGAGCAAGGCCACTGGGTGATGCAATGTCCGAAGAAGGCAGCCCAGCAGCAGTCAGGCCCCAATGCCCCAGCAAAGCAGAATGTGCCTCAGTCTGGAGCAGGCAATCGCCCTCAGCCGCGTTATAATCATGGAAGACTGAATCACTTGGAGGCTGAAGCAGTTCAGGAGACCCCCGGCATGATAGTAGGTATGTTCCCAGTCGACTCCCATATTGCAGAAGTGTTATTTGATACTGGAGCAACGCATTCTTTCATTACTGCATCATGGGTAGAAGCACATAATCTTCCAATTACTACCATGTCAACCCCCATTCAAATTGACTCAGCCGGTGGTAGAATTCGAGCCGATAGCATTTGTTTGAATGTAAGTGTGGAAATAAGGGGGATAGCGTTTCCCGCCAACCTTATAGTAATGGGTACTCAGGGAATAGATGTCATCCTAGGGATGAATTGGCTAGATAAGTATCAGGCAGTTATCAGCTGTGATAAAAGGACAATCAAGTTGGTGTCCCCACTAGGAGAGGAAGTGGTGACCGAGTTAGTCCCGCCTGAGCCAAAGAAAGGAAGTTGTTATCAGCTAGCTGTTGATAGCAGTGAAGCAGACCCAATTGAGAGTATCAAGGTTGTGTCAGAGTTCCCAGATGTGTTTCCAAAGGACTTACCGGGTATGCCACCAGAGCGGAAAGTTGAGTTTGCCATAGAGCTTCTTCCTGGAACCGCCCCTATCTTCAAGAGAGCTTACAGAATATCTGGACCAGAGTTGGTTGAGCTTAAGAAGCAGATTGATGAGCTGTCAGAGAAAGGTTACATCCGGCCAAGCACCTCGCCTTGGGCCGCCCCTGTCTTGTTCGTGGAAAAGAAAGATGGCACCAAGAGGATGTGCATCGATTACCGAGCTTTGAATGAGGTCACGATCAAGAACAAGTATCCCTTGCCCAGAATAGAAGATCTGTTCGACCAGTTGAGAGGAGCCAGTGTGTTCTCCAAGATTGATCTGAGGTCAGGTTATCATCAGCTCAGGATCCGACCTTCGGACATTCCGAAGACGGCATTCATTTCCAAGTATGGGTTGTATGAGTTCACAGTGATGTCTTTTAGTTTGACCAATGCGCCAGCGTTCTTCATGAACTTGATGAACAGTGTATTCATGGATTACCTTGATAAGTTTGTGGTGGTATTCATTGATGACATTCTGATTTATTCTCATAGCGAAGAAGAGCATGCAGATCATTTGAGGATGGTGTTGCAGAGATTGCGAGAGCACCAGTTGTATGCAAAATTGAGCAAGTGTGAGTTCTGGATCAGTGAAGTCCTGTTCTTGGGTCATATAATCAACAAAGAAGGATTGGCTGTTGATCCGAAGAAAGTGGCAGACATTTTGAACTGGAAAGCGCCAACAGATGCTCGAGGAATCAAGAGCTTCATTGGAATGGTCGGATATTATCGGCGATTCATTGAAGGGTTTTCGAAGATTGCGAAACCAATGACAGCATTGCTAGGCAACAAGGTTGAGTTCAAGTGGACCCAGAAATGTCAAGAGGCCTTTGAAGCGCTGAAAGGGAAGTTGACTACAGCGCCTGTCTTAGTCTTGCCTGATGTGCACAAGCCCTTCTCGGTGTATTGTGATGCTTGCTACACAGGTTTGGGATGTGTGTTGATGCAAGAGGGAAGAGTTGTGGCTTACTCGTCCCGACAGTTGAAGGTTCATGAGAAGAATTACCCAATCCATGATCTAGAGTTGGCAGCAGTGGTTCACGCACTGAAGTCATGGAGGCACTATCTGTATGGACAGAAATGCGATGTTTACACAGATCACAAGAGTCTGAAGTACATATTCACTCAGTCAGAGTTGAACATGAGGCAACGAAGATGGTTAGAGTTGATCAAAGACTATGAGTTGGAGATTCATTACCATCCAGGCAAAGCAAACGTAGTGGCAGATGCTTTGAGCAGAAAGAGTCAAGTCAATCTGATGGTCGCTCGTCCGATGCCTTATGAGTTGGCCAAGGAGTTTGACAGGTTGAGTCTCGGATTTCTGAACAATTCGCGAGGAGTCACATTCGAGTTGGAACCTACCTTAGAGCGCGAAATCAAAGAAGCGCAGAAGAATGATGAAAAGATCAGTGAGATTCGGTGACTGATTCTAGATGGCAAAGGCAAAGATTTTCGAGAAGATGCAGAAGGCGTGACATGGTTTAAAGACCGCTTGTGTGTTCCCAATGTCCAGTCCATTCGGGAGTTGATTCTTAAAGAAGCTCATGAGACAGCCTATTCGATTCACCCTGGCAGTGAGAAGATGTATCAGGATCTGAAGAAGAAATTCTGGTGGTACGGAATGAAGAGGGAAATCGCAGAGCATGTGGCTATGTGCGATAGTTGCCGAAGAATTAAGGCAGAACACCAGAGACCTGCTGGATTGTTGCAACCGTTGCAGATCCCTCAGTGGAAATGGGATGAAATCGGTATGGATTTCATAGTCGGATTGCCTCGCACTCGAGCCGGCTACGATTCCATTTGGGTAGTAGTGGACCGCTTGACCAAGTCAGCCCACTTCATACCTGTCAAGACCAACTATAGCAGTGCCGTATTGGCAGAATTGTATATGTCTCGGATCGTTTGTCTTCATGGTGTGCCAAAGAAGATAGTGTCAGACAGAGGAACGCAGTTCACCTCTCATTTCTGGCAGCAGTTGCATGAAGCTTTGGGCACGCATCTGAATTTCAGTTCAGCTTATCACCCGCAGACAGATGGCCAGACCGAAAGGACCAATCAAATTTTTGAAGACATGATGAGAGCCTGTGCGTTGCAAGATCAGTCCGGATGGGACAAGAGATTGCCTTATGCAGAGTTTTCCTATAACAACAGTTACCAGGCCAGTTTGAAGATGTCACCATTTCAGGCGCTCTATGGAAGGAGTTGTAGAACTCCGTTGCAATGGGATCAGCCTGGAGAGAAGCAAGTGTTTGGGCCAGACATTCTGCTTGAAGCCGAAGAGAACATCAAGATGGTCCGAGAGAATCTGAAGATAGCGCAATCGAGGCAGCGAAGCTATGCAGACACAAGAAGAAGAGAGCTGAGTTTCGAAGTCGGAGACTTTGTCTATCTGAAAGTGTCACCGATCAGAGGAGTCAGAAGATTCGGAGTGAAGGGCAAGCTAGCACCCCGCTACATTGGTCCGTATCAGATTCTTGCAAGACGTGGAGAAGTGGCCTATCAGCTCAGTCTACCAGAGAATTTGTCTGCTGTGCATGATGTCTTTCATGTGTCTCAGTTGAAGAAGTGCTTGCGTGTGCCAGAAGAGCAGTTGCCAGTGGAAGGTCTTGAAGTCCAGGAGGACTTGACCTACGTTGAGAAGCCAGTGCAAATCCTTGAGGTTGCAGACAGAGACACCCGAAGGAAGACCATCAGAATGTGCAAAGTCAAATGGAATCATCACTCTGAGGAAGAAGCAACCTGGGAGCGTGAAGATGATCTGTTGGCTAAATACCCTGAGCTCTTTGCTAGCCAACCCTGAATCTCGAGGGCGAGATTCTTTTAAGGGGGATAGGTTTGTAACGCCCTGAATTTGGGGTAGAATTTTTTCTTCTTTTCTCTCACCAAATTCGGGCGTTACTCTCTTTTCTCTTTCCCCTTTTGCTCCTTCTTCCCAATTTCAAATCAGTATAGCGGCAGGTGTTCGCGTCATGTATAAACCAAAACCTAAGTGTCATGGGTGTTGCATCATGCCGAAGCACATTTCTTTGTCTGATGTTGAGTGTTCGTCTCGTTCCGTTCCGGATTTTGATTCGCGTTTTAAGTTCGTTTAGTGGTACGCGCTCGTCATGGGTTTTCGATCCGCGAAGTGGCTCGGCCCAGCCCAACTTAGCCCAGCCCAGCTCAGCCGGCCCGGCCCGCCCCGGCCTGCGCGCCCCTGGCGCCCAACCCCCCCCCCTGCGCCCCCCATCCTCTCTCTCCCTCATTTGGATCTCCCGCGCAACAACTTCCCTCTCCCTCTTCCACCTCTCTCTCCCCGTGGTGCCCTAGGGTTTGGAGACGGCGATCACCGGATTTTGGACCCCGAGGTGAGCTCCCCTCCCCTCCCCTTCTCCTCTCTCTCTCCCTCTCCCTCCTCTTCTTTCCCCCCGCGCGCGCCCTCCCTCTCCCCCTGCCCGCGCGCGACCCCGGCCTCCCCTCGTGCGGCGGCGTGCGGCCCCCGCTCGGCCCCCTCGGCTCCCCGGCGGCGTGCGGCCCCTGCTCGGCCCCCCTCGGCTCCCCGGCGGCGCTCGGCCCCCGCGCGGCCTCCCCGCTCGGCCCCCCTCGGCTCCCCGGCGGCGTGCGGCCCCCGCTCGGCCCCCCTCGGCTCCCCGGCGGCGCTCGGCCCCTGCCCGGCCTCCCCGCTCGGCCCCCCTCGGCTCCCCGGCGGCGCTCGGCCCCGCTCGGCCCTCCCCGGCGGCGCTCGGCCGCCTGCCCCTGCCCGTCCCGCGGCGGCTCCCCGCTCGGCCCTCCCCGGCGGCGCTCAGCCCCGCTCGGCCCTCCTCGGCGGCGCTCGGCCGCCTGCCCCTGCCCGTCCCACGGCGGCTCCCCGCTCGGCCCTCCCCTGCGGCGCTCGGCCCCGCTCGGCCCCTCCCCCTCCCTCCCCGGCGGCGCTCGGCCCCGTCCCGGCCTCCCCGGCGGCGCTCGGCCCCCGCCCGGCCTCCCCGCTCGGCGCCCGTCCCCGGCTCCCCCACCCGGCCTCCCTCCCGCGGCCTCGCCCGCCCCTTCCCCGATCCCGGCGGCCTCGCCCGCTCCCTCCCCCGCCCGTCCCCCGGCCTTCGGCCCCGGCGCGGCCCCCGGCGCGGCTCCTGGCCGGTTCAACCGCTCCTGGCCGGT
Organism: Zea mays; assembly: GCF_902167145.1. NCBI lineage: Eukaryota > Viridiplantae > Streptophyta > Magnoliopsida > Poales > Poaceae > Zea > Zea mays. The sequence goes on along the minus strand of NC_050098.1, from coordinate 26,990,535 downwards.
TCAACCGCCCTTGGGCCGGTTCAACCGCCCTTCCCCCCGTTCGGCCGCCCGTTCCCGTCCCGGCCTCGCCCGACCGTATCTTCGCTCGCCCGCGCTCGCGGTGATTATTCGTTAATTAGCGTGTTGCGTCGCGCGCTTCGCCGCGCGACGATTTGTCTAAATTCAGATTCTATCTTGTGTTGCGTCGTGCGCTTCGTCGCGCGACGATCCATTTTTGTTTCAGGTTGTTTAAGGTGTAACGCCGCGTGTGTATTCACGCGACGTTCCACTTTGGACTCAGTTTAGTCGACGTATGCCGTCGTGCGCTTCGTCGCGCGACGTTTAACGTCTCCTCGTATCTAAGGCGAAGTGTCTCGTTGCGTGCTCGGTCGCGCGACGAGTCGTTAACTTCTTAATTTGTTTTAGAGAGCTTTGTCGCGCGTCTCGCCGCGCGACCATCCTTTTGTTTACCTCCACCTGCTTATAATAATTGGACATGAAACATGACTTTACTTTACGCTAAACATAGTGTCTACATTAAATTTCCTTCCATTAAGCGAGTGGTTAATTTATAATCATGTAACGTGATCGTTTCTCGACTGTCTTGTTCTCCTTCTCTCTTAACTATAACTGCGAGCCCGCGTAGAACGTCTGTTTACTTATTGCATTCTATTGTATGGTGTACTGTTCTTTTGTATTAAATATGTGGATGTATGTATGTTTGCAATCGCATAGAGAACGATCCGGTTGAAGAGCCCGAGGAACTCGCAGAAGAAGCCCCTGAGCAGCAGTCGGTTGGTGGAGGCAAGTGTCCTTTGACCTATCTCTGTCCTATTCATTCTTTAATTCACCTCCCGCTTTACATATTTATACCTAAGGTTTGACTAGCTTTTGTTATCCCTATCCTTGCTTACCTATTTGGGTTGGATTATTACTGTTTAGCTTTATGCTATTGCTCAACTCTAATCAATGAACATGATGAGAATATCTATGATACACTGTTTTCCCTTCTCTTATTATGATGTTGTACTTGTGGCCTCAAGGGGGCTCGAGCGGTTTCTCGAGTGCCTCTCCGTAAGGACCTGTTCTATGGATGACCGCCCGGGAAAACAGTGCAACCATGAGGGTGGAATGGGGTGCCCTTAGCTGAATAATTAGAGGATCCGGGATGTAGTTCACTTAGCCGTCGTGCCGTCAATGGGGCTCGGGGTATGCGGCTCGCTCTGCCAAGGTTGATTTGTCCCTTGGGGAGGAGTGCGGTACATTTGGGAAACCTAACGGGTGGCTACAGCCCCGGGGAATCTTTGTAAAGGCTACGTAGTGATGCCCTGCTGGGTCACCTTGGTAGTGATCAATGGAGAGTCATGATCTCCGGGCAGAATGGGAATCACGGCTTGTGGGTAAAGTGCACAACCTCTGCAGAGTGTTTGAAAACTGATATATCAGCCGTGCTCGCGGTTATGAGCGGCCAAGGGAGCTCCAGTGATTAGTGGTACTTGATTAGAGATACTTTGGTACAGGTGGTTATGAGATCGATGGTTCTGGTTATGACTATGGTGCTGGTAAGTGGTATTCTTTCCGTTTGGAAAGGGTACATCGGGCTAATAACTTGGGTTAATGTTAAAACTTGGCTTTCTACTAGTAAGTAATAATCTGACCAACTAAAAGCAACTGCTTGACTCATCCCCACATACAGCTAGTCCACTACAGCCAAACAGGATACTTGCTGAGTATGTTGATGTGTACTCACCCTTGCTCTACACACCAAACCCCCCCCCCCAGGTTGTCAGCATTGCAACCACTGCTCAGGCGAAGATGAAGCTGTGGAAGGAGACTTCCAGGAGTTCCAAGACTACGACGAGTTCTAGGTGTGGGTTAGCGGCAACCCCCAGTCGGCTGCCTGTGAAGGCCGCAGTTATCTACGTTTCTTTTCCGCACTTTGATTTATTGTAAGAACTATATGGACGTCTCAGACGTACGATGTAATCAACTATTATTCCCTTTTAATGCTATTTTGAGCACTGTGTGATGATGTCCATGTTATGTAACTGCTGTGTACGTGAATAACTGATCCTGGCACGTACATGGTTCGCATTCGGTTTGCCTTCTAAAACCGGGTGTGACAGTGCAGCTGATATCATATTTGCTAAGGCCTTCAGACAGATGCAAGAGCCCGAAGATAAAATTCTTGATGCCACACATCCCCTTTGCGGCTTTGGAGGAAGGCAGATTGTAGCACTCGGCAAAATCTCAATGTCAGTGGCCTTCGGATTTATCAACAACACAAGGACTAAACAAGTTGTGTTTGATATTGTTGACATGGAATACCCTTACAATGCAATCATTGGTCGTGGTACTCTCAATGCCTTCGAAGCAATTCTGCATCCAGCTTATCTTTGCATGAAGATACCTTCGGATCAAGGGCCCATTGCTATTCATGGAAGTCAAGAAGCTGCCAGAAGGGCCGAAGGAAATTGGACAGACTCAAAAGCAATCCATAATATAGATGGAACTGAAGCTTGTGAGCAATACAAGTTCAGAAGGGAGAAAGCTGCTTCGGTTGACCAGCCGAAACCCATGCTCTTATGTGAGGATATAGCAGAGCAGAAGGTGCTATTGGGATCTCAATTGTCCGAAGAGCAGGAGAAAACCTTGATAAGGTTTTTGTTCAACAATAAAGATGTTTTTGCTTGGTCAGCTAATGATCTTTGTGGAGTTAACAGGGATGTTATTGAGCACTCGCTCAATGTTGATCCATCCTTCAGACCCAGGAAGCAGAGGCTTCGGAAGATGTCTGATGACAAGGCCGAAGGTGCTCGGAATGAAGTGAAAAGACTCCTCAGTGCTGGAGTTATTAGAGAGGTAAAATACCCAGAATGGTTGGCTAACACTGTTATGGTGAAGAACGCCAATGGTAAATGGAGAATGTGTATCGATTTTACTGACCTCAATAAGGCCTGTCCGAAGGACGAGTTTCCATTGCCAAGGATAGATTCTTTAGTCGATGCAGCAGCTTCATCAGAGCTTATGAGTTTGCTGGATTGCTATTCAGGCTATCATCAAATCTGGATGAAGAAGGAGGATGAACCGAAAACCAGCTTCATAACCCCTAGTGGGACATATTGCTACCTTCGGATGCCCGAGGGGCTTAAAAATGCTGGAGGAAGCTTCAGCAGAATGACAGCGAAGGTTCTCCATTCTCAGATAGGTAGGAATGTACTAACTTATGTTGATGATATCATTGTAAAAAGCACGAAGCAAGATAACCACATTGCTGATTTATAGGAGACCTTCGCTAATTTCAGACAGGCTGGTCTAAAGCTGAATTCAGAAAAATGTGTCTTCGGAGTAAAGAAGGGGAAATTTCTTAGTTGCCTAGTTTCAACAAAGGGAATTGAGGCCAACCCAAGTAAAATCGAAGCTATACTTCGAATGGAACCACCAAGTACAAAAAAGGGGGCTCAAAGATTGACAGGAAGGCTGGCATCTCTCAACAGATTCATATCCAGATCAGTAGAGAGAAATTTACCATTCTTCGAAGTGCTGAAGTCAGCCGAAGTCTTTCAATGGGGACCAATCCAGCAGAAAGCCTTCGAAGAGCTGAAGCAATATTTGATAGATCTAACAACATTAACTCCACCTACGCCAGGGGCTCCTTTGTTATTATATGTGGCAGCTTCGCATTCAGCGGTAAGTGCAGCACTTGTCCAGGAGAAGCTTGAAGGCCAAGTTAAGAGGCAGGCCCCAATATATTTTGTATCCGAGGTTCTTAGTTTATCAAAGAAAAATTATACAGAATTGGAGAAGGTACTGTATGCTGTTTTGATGGCCTCCAGGAAGCTTCGGCACTATTTTCAAGCTTACAACATAATTGTTCCTTCTTCACAACCTCTGAAGGATATTATGAGAAACCGAGAAGCTACTGGAAGGATTGGAAAATGGGCTGCAGAGCTCAATGAATTTTGTATTGATTATGTTCATAGATCTTCGATTCAGTCCCAGGCGTTAGCAGACTTTATTGCTGACTGGACGCCAGGGGCTCAGGAGGAAGAAACAAATAAAGATGCCGAAGCATGAACAGTGTTTTGCGATGGGTCTTGGGGAACCTTCGGAGCAGGAGCAGCTGCTGTGTTGGTTTCACCTTCCAAAGTTAAAACTTGTTATGCGGCAAGACTTGATTTTAGTTGCACAAATAACATCGCTGAGTATGAAGCTCTGCTCTTGGGTCTTCGGAAATTAAAGGCAATGGGAATCAGAAGGGCCATTCTTAAAACTGATTCTCAAGTTATCTCTGGTCATATTGATAAGAGCTACAAAGCAAGAGACCCGAAGCTTGAAAAGTATATAGATACAGTCCGAAGGATTGAGGCTTCCTTCGAAGGTTTTTCTGTCAAAAATATTCCTCGTGGAGAAAATGAATACGCTGATCTATTGGCTAAGTCAGCAGCCCAGGGGCTGCCTATACCTTCGGAAGTATTTTTTGAAACAATAAAAGCACCTTCGGTCGAGCTTCTTGAAAGAGCAATCCTTAACATATCCCCTGTTTATAGTGAAGATTGGGGAACTGAGATCATCTCTTTCCTTCAGGGTAATTTTCTTTCAGACGACGAAGCTTATAACAGGAGAATAGAAGCAAGAGCTCGACCATATGTCATAATAGAAGGGGAGTTATACAAGCGTGGGGTCTGTTCCCCATTGCTCAAGTGTTTATCCAGATCCGAAGGTATAGAACTAATGAAGGACATACATGCAGGTCTGTGTGGATCTCACATTGGATCTAGGCCCTTGCTTGGGAAAGTTTTTCGCCAAGGATTTTATTGGCCAAAGGTAGCTTCGGATGCAGCGGATTTAGTTCAAAAGTGCGAAGGTTGTCAGAAATGTGCAAGAGATCAAAAACAACCTTCGTCTTTAACTCAATTAATACAACCCACTTGGTCGTTGCAAAGGTGGGGTCTTGATTTGCTAGGTCCATTACCACCAGCACAGGGGAACTTAAGATATGTGGTGGTGGCAGTGGAATATTTTTCCAAATGGATTGAGGCAAAGCCCTTAGCTACAATAACTTCATTTACTATTCAAAAGTTTTTCTGACAAAACATTGTTTGTCGCTTCGGAGTGCCGAAGGCTATTACTGTGGATAATGGGACACAGTTTGATTCTGAAGCCTTCAGAGAATTTTGTGATCAAATTGGCACGAAGATCCATTTTGCATCAGTCCGACACCCAGAGTCAAATGGACTTGTCGAAAGAGCTAATGGGATCATAATGACAGGCATAATGAAGTCAATCTTCAATCAGCCCAGGGGAAAATGGCCAGACGAGTTAATCAAAGTGGTGTGGAGTCATAACACAACCATGTCAAGATCAACAGGCTTTACACCCTTTAAACTATTGTTCGGTGACGAAGCAATAACCCCAGAAGAGGCCAAAGCAGGATCAATAAGGACAGTAGCTTCGGCAAAAAGCGAAGACGAAGTTGATTGCTCTGTAGAAAAAGATGCTATTGAAGGGATCAGACTTCAAGCTGTGGAAAACATCAATAAATATCAAGCTGAAACAATAAAGTGGCGTCACAGAAAGGTCAAGCTGAAGAACATTGAACCAGGACACTTGGTACTTCGAAGGGTAGCCAACCCTGAGACGGTAGGCAAATTACAGCTGAAGTGGGAAGGTCCCTTTTTGGTAGTATCTTCGACAAGACCCGGTTCCTACAGATTGAAGGATATGGACGACAACGACATTCCTAGATCATGGAATGCGGATGAGCTTCGGCGATATTATGTTTAGTTTGATGTAATTTTTTATATTCTTTTTTGTGGTACCCTTTTCCTTTCCAAAGAGGGAGAAAGGTTTTTAATGGGGCCACAACATGTAATTTTCCTTATTTCAATTCTATGAGAATGATATCCCCAAAAAATGTAAATGTAAATGCAAAGGAAAAAAGAAAAGGAAACAGGGAGAAGCTCAAAAGTCGTTCCTAAGGGAATGCAGAGCCTACAGCGAAAAATAAACGCTGATTCCGCTGAAAGTAAAAGGCGAAGAAGCTCCTAAGGGAGGCTTACAGCGAAAAATAAACGCTGATTCCGCTGAAAGTAAAAGGCGAAGAAGCTCCCAATGGAGGCTTACAGCGAAAAGTCAACGCTGATACACTGAAAAGTAAACGGTGAAGCCGAAAAGTAAACGGCAAAAAGATTTGTATCATTCTTGAGGGGATGAAGGGCTGTGTAGTTTTTGAACATGTGTCCCAATATTCATTTGCACAGTACATTTCATCATGTCATTTGCATTCAAAAACATTCATTTAGACATATATAGAATCTTCATCATACTACACAAAGAAGACAGGTGCTTCAGAAATGAGGAAAAGCTTCGAAGGAAAAATTTTTGATGCTTCGTTGTGTACGAAAAGAAGGGAAGGTGTTTTTCGCCTTCGGCTCAAAAGAGAAGTTTCGTCCACAGCAAAGCAGATTGTATGCGGATAAGGGAGACAGAATATATTACAAGGTATGTACAAATTTACATGAGTTGTTCCATAGCTATATTACAAGAGTTTCTCCAGAATTTTTGCAGGAGAGCATATTGTAAGCAACTTTAAGCTTCAGCCTAGGTTTCGTCTTCAGCTTCTTCAAACTTCAGCTTCGTCATTCATCAGCTTCGTCATCCTGTGTATACCAAACAGCAGAATAAGAAAGGTGCAAATTTCAAAGGAGAAGGTAAAAGTAACAAACATAAGTTTCTTACCGGCTTAAGATGGCTTCGAGCTTCGTCACCTGCCATTTTTCGCCCGCCGCTTACCCAGATCTGGGTCATGAATCTATTTCCAATGCTTCGGGCTAGGCTTGGGATATCTATCAGATCTGATGCTGACAAGCTGAAGTTTGGTCTGTTCACAATATTTCCATGCGTGCAGCCAGCCTTCAGAAAAGCAGTAGCTGTGCCCCGAGAAGCTACCAGGGCACAGAAGTCGGCGTGTCCACCAATAACTTCGTCAAGGGCATCAACTTCGCCTTCAATGTATTCTAATGTGCTGGGTAGATTTTCAGCTGAAGGTGTAAATTTCGCAGAGCTGGCTCCAACAGAATGAAACACATCCTTCAGCCGCTGCACGCATCGGCTGCCGAAGCTCAAGCATTTCTCTTGAAGTTCTTTAAAGGATTTCTGCAAATTTGAATTTTTATCCACCTCGGTTTTTAGGCTTGCTTCAAGATATTTCTTTTCTTGCTCAAATTTTTCTGACTGTTGGAGCAATTCATTCTTTAACTTGTCATTCTCAGTTTGGACTTCAGCCAAAGAACCCTCCATGGTTTGAATAACAAAATCTTTCTTTTCTAATGCACCTTCGTGCTCTTTAACCATGATTTCAAGGTCTTGGATGGTGAAGTCTTTCTTTTTCAGATTAGCTTCGTAATTTTCAACTTTTTCAGCTAAATCTTGGATGACGGCTTTATTCTTCTCTTCTTCGAGATCTTGTTGCATTTTTAGAACCTTGCTTAATAATATGCTATGTCGAAACGATCTTCGTTAGAACACGACCAAAAAATTAATAATAATAGTAATAAAATAACAAAAATATTTGTTACCTTGAAGTTAGCATAAAGCAAGCTTCCGGCGATATGGTGTCGTTGATAACGGCAGAGGTCCGCTTCTAGCTTCGGCAAGCCAATGTTTTTGCAAAGAGTTCTAACAATTTTAGCTTCGCTGCGGTTTCGAAGGCACCTCAGTTTTCCTTCGTTAACTCCGCCAAACAGTGTAGCCCCTGGCTTATATCCGCAGGCTATGGCATATTTTTTAAGTTCTGCTTTTTCAGCGTCTGTCAGTCCTTGCCCAAGTAAATCTTGAAATTCAAAATCTTCTTCCTCCAAAATATCCGCAGCTTGTTCTTTCCCCTTTTCAGTAGCTGTGCTTGCCGCAGACACAACAGATTCTTCCTCAGTCATTTTTAGGAGTATGTTATCAATAACTTCAAGTGTCTCTTCTAGGTTCGGATCTTCTGTAGCCCTGATTTCAGCCCCAGCAGCTTCGGCTGTGGCGCCTTTAGCTTCGGCAGTTTCGACAGTCTGATCAATGGCAATTCTTGATGCCGGTGTTGGAGACGGTGTCCCATGAATTACATCTGCTATTTGAATAATCCTTCATTTTTTCGGCAGTGCAGGACCTTCGTATGCCGAAGCTGCCTTGTCCTTCTGAAAAAACTTCGTCAGTTCCAGTGCCAGCAGACTTAGCCTGATAGGCAAGGGTTAGTCATTACCTTCATAATCTCTTCTACTTCAACAGCAGAAGGCGTTGCAGGGGTACCTTCTTCTCGAACCAGCGTTTCCGGTTTCGGAGATGCACTTTTTCTCTTTCTTGCAGTCGCCACCTTCGGCTTAGGGTTTAACTCTTCAGGGCTAAGTTTTTCAGAATCTTTCTTTTTCTTTTTAGCTACCTTGGCGACCTCTTCGTCAGTAGCACTGGCAATTCTTTTCCGCTTCGGGCCTCCAGCATCTTCGCCCAGTCGACCATAATCAGCATATTCAAATCCTATAGCATCAAGCACCCTGTTCAGCCTTCGCTTCGGCCGAGTGCCGAAGGCTGCTGTCATCAGCTGGTCCTCTTTTTTGGAGTAATTTCCAAGAATTTCATTACTCATTATTTCAATTGTATCGAGCCATTCTTGGCAGGGTGCTTTAAAATATTTCTTAAACTTATAATAATAGGGTAGTCGGACAAGTTCTCCCTCTTTCCTTTCCCCTTTAAGCTTCGGCATAGTCCACTCTTTCATAGTTGGAAATATCCTGAAGGCCAGAAATTCTTGCACTAAATCTCTAGTGCCAATATGTTCTGCAATAATTTTGAATTCAGCCAGTGCAGCCCAAGTTAGACCTTCTACTGCCATTTTTGCATCGGGGTCTTGTTTCTCCGAAGATCAGTTCAAGAGGGCTCTGTACCAGCTTCTCTTTGTCTTCGTCAACTTTGACATAAAACCATTCTGACTTCCAGCCTGCTGGCCATTTGCTTCGGTAGCTGATCACAGGAAACTTTGTGGTTTCCGATAGGCAAAATTATAGCAACCAAAATTTTCATGCAATCCATCTTTTCTGGTCTTAGTCTGGTAATGCAGCTCATGAACTCGACAAAAGCTGTCGGCAAACGGCTCCACCGCCTGGCTTCGGAGAGCCCAGATATAAATGTTAAGCCTGACAATGGCGTTAGGAGTCAGTTGATGAAAATAGATCCCAAACTTTTGCAGCACATCAGAAATCATTTTATTCAAAGGAAATCTCAACCCAGCTTTCAGAAAACTCTTGAAAATAACTATTTCATCCTTTTCTGGCTTCGGGGTAGTTTCCTCCCCCCCGAAGCGAAGCAGCTTCTTCTCATTTTCACTGAAATAGCCCGACTTCACCATTTTGGAGAAATCAGCCTTGGAGACAGTCAACTTTCCGAAGTCCAAATGGCTGGGCTTGCTCGGTACGGCGATATGGTAATCATCATCGGAATCAGCTTCCTCAATATCTCCTTCCTCCGCTTCGGCAGCAGCTTGTTCTGTATCGGCAACAGTCTGTTCTGTCTCGGCAGTGGGGATTCCTTCCGAGGTCACCAATCCGGATCGTTGCATTGCTTCGGAGATAGGAACAGTCTCCGCTCCTTCGGCTTCGCCTCCCTCACGCTCAACTCTAGCGATAGAGCGCACTCTGGCCATTTAATTTTGAATTTCTTGAAAGATTTCTTCGGAACTAAATAACTTCTTCTCCCGAAGCTTTTCTTCTGACGAAGTAGGCACTAAACTGGAGCTTCGTCTGATTGCGAGAGTCAAGCTTCGGCTATGGTTAAAAATTTTGGCAGCAAAACAGTGCAATAGCAATGAATGTTGTGGTAACTTCACACCTACCCGTCTGTTTATATAGTGCTGCAGGTAAGAAGGTGAATCGTCAGGATTTTTATACCAGGCAAACAGCTGCTCACACCCGCTGCGCGGTGGGCCGCAAAGACCAAATAGTAAACCTGAAGGGTGGGACCGCTACGCGCTCGGAAACTGTATCGTTTCTCGACAACGAGCTTAGGGAAGGTGTTTTCGGACCTTCGGCTTCCTGAAGCCTAAGAGACTTTTTTCACAGATCAAGCTCGTTACGAAAAATGATCTAGCACCGCGAAGGGGCTACTGTTGGGACCACGCTTCGTCGCCGAAGGTCCTGCAGAAAGAGACAGCTTCGGCTGAAGCTGCTCGTACGTGACACCGAAGGCACCATTCATGAAGCTTCGGTATTACAACATATCCGAAGATGAAGGGTCGAACCGACTTAAAGATAGAATGACCTTTTAGTCCATAAAGGTCTGAGTCAATGTTGTAAACTTTTATGAGGGGCATGATTGTAATTCCTCACAGGCTGTGTCCTGTGCCTATAAATAGTGAACAGTATTCCTTTACTGTTCACGCATTCCTGTAATTGCAATTGCATCACTCGGAAATTATTCTTTGCCAAGGCAGAGGTATAAATGTATCTAATATTTGAATACATCAAGTTTATTTAATATGAAAATAATGTCGTTTACTTATAATTTACTTGTCTTTAAGGCTTTATATCTCGCATTATTTAATATAATCTCTGAGAGTTCAATTACGAAGATTCAACCTTCGTAATTGTATCATTTTAACCTTCGTCCGAAGTTCATTAAACCCTTGAGGGAATAGTGCTTCAGCGGACGAAGGGCATTAACATTTAACATTTTATGTTGCCTTGTTCTTAATTCATAGCATTTGAGAACAAGTCCCCAACACCCGTCAAGCACACCCATGAGGAATGTGTCATGCTTCGGCGCTACTTCCATAAGGTCGGGCCCTCGGCGGAAGGTGGCAAGGGCCAAGACAACGACAAGAAGGAGGGCGACAAGGCAGAGGAGTTCCCCGAGGTCCACGGCTGTTTCATGATCTACGGTGGGCAAGTGGCGAACGCCTCGGCTCGGCACTGCAAGCAGGAACGCCGGGAGGTCTGCTCGGTAAAGGTGGCGGCACCAGTCTACCTAGACTGGTCCGACAAGCCCATCCCCTTCGACCAAGGCGACCACCCCGACTGCGTGCCGAGCCCAGGGAAGTACCCGCTCGTCGTCGACCCTGTCATTGGCAATGTCAGGCTCACCAAGGTCCTCATGGACGGAGGCAGCAGCCTCAACATCATCTACGCCGAGACCCTCGGGCTCATGGAAATCGATATGTCCACGATCCGGGCCGGTGCGGCGCCCTTTCACGGGATCATCCCCGGGAAGCGCGTCCAGCCCCTTGGATAACTCAATCTGCCCGTCTGCTTTGGGACTCCCTCCAACTTCCAAAAGGAAACCCTCACGTTCGAGGTGGTCGGGTTCCGAGAAACCTACCATGCAGTGCTGGGGATACCATGCTACGCCAAGTTCATGGTCGTCCCCAACTACACCTACCTCAAGCTCAAGATGCCGGGCCCCAACGGGGTCATCACCGTCGGATCCACGTACCGACACGCGTACGAATGCGACGTGGAGTGCGTGGAGTACGCTGAGGCCCTTGCCGAATCCGAGGCCCTCATCGCCGACCTGGAGTGCCTCTCCAAGGAGGTGCCTAATGTGAAGCGCCACACCGGCAACTTCGAACCAGCAGAGGTGGTTAAGTCCGTCCCCCTCGACCCCAGCAACGACGCCTGCAAGCAAGTCCGGATCGGCTCCGAGCTCGACCCCAAATAGGAAGCAGTGCTCGTCAACTTTCTCCACGCGAACGCCGAGGTATTTGCGTGGAGTCCCTTGGACATGCCTGGCATACCGAGGGATGTCGCCGAGCACTCGCTGGATATCCGATCTGGAGCCCGACCCGTGAAGCAGCCTCTGCGCCGATTCGATGAAGAAAAGCGCAGAGCTATAGGCGAGGAGATCCATAAGATGATGGCTGCAGGGTTCATCAAAGAGGTATTCCATCCCGAATGGTTAGCCAACCCTATGCTTGTGAAAAAGAAGGGGGAAATGGAGGATGTGTGTAGACTACACTGGTCTAAACAAAGCATGTCCGAAGGTTCCCTACCCTCTGCCTCGCATCGATCAAATCGTGGATTCCACTGCTGGGTGTGAAACCCTGTCATTCCTCGATGCCTACTCAGGTTATCACCAAATCAAGATGAAAGAGTCCGACCAGCTCGCGACTTCTTTCATCACACCTTTTGGCATGTACTGCTATATTACTATGCCATTTGGTTTGAGGAATGCAGGTGCGTCATACCAAAGGTGCATGAACCACGTGTTCGGAGAGCACATCGGCCGAACGGTCGAGGCTTACATCGATGACATCATAGTCAAGACGAGGAAAGCCTCCGACCTCCTCTCTGACCTTGAAGCGACATTCAAGTGTCTGAAGGCGAAGGGCGTGAAACTCAATCCCGAGAAGTGTGTCTTCGGAGTCCCCCAAGGCATGCTCCTAGGGTTCATCGTCTCCGAGCGGGGCATCGAGGCCAACCCGGAGAAAATCGCGGCCATCACCAACATGGGGCCTATCAAAGACTTGAGAGGAGTACAGAGGGTCATGGGATGCCTTGCGGCTCTGAGCCGTTTCATCTCGCGCCTCGGCAAAAGAGACCTACCCTTGTACCGCCTCTTAAGGAAGACCGAGCGCTTCACTTGGACCCCCGAGGCCGAGGAAGCCCTCGGAAACTTAAAGGCGCTCCTTACAAGCGCGCCCATCTTGGTGCCCCCCGCTGCGGGAGAAGCCCTCTTGATCTACGTAGCCGCAACCACTCAGGTGGTCAGCGCCGCGATCGTGGTCGAGAGACGAGAAGAAGGGCATGCATTGCTCGTCCAGAGGCCGGTCTACTTCATCAGTGAAGTGCTATCCGAGACCAAGATCCGCTACCCGCAAATTCAGAAGCTATTGTACACAGTAATTCTGACGCGGTGAAAGTTGCGACACTACTTCGAGTCTCATCCGGTGACTGTGGTGTCATCCTTCCCCCTGGGGTGATCATCCAGTGCCGAGAGGCCTCGGGTAGGATAGCAAAGTGGGCAGTGGAGATCATGGGCGAGACAATCTCGTTCGCTCCTCGGAAGGCCATCAAGTCCCAAGTCTTGGCGGACTTCGTGGCTGAATGGGTCGACACCCAGCTACCAACAGCTCCGATCCAATCGAAACTCTGGACCATGTATTTTGATGGGTCGCTGATGTGGGGGATAGATATCCCCCGGGTCCACTAAAAGAGTAAAAGACCTCACGAAAGGCCCAAGGGCCCAATAAATCGTAAGGTCATTCTTTCGTGGGCTTGGGGAGAGACAACCAGCAAAGCAGATCGACATGAGGCCGGATTGGTGCAAACCCGGACGACCCACAACGTCGAGCGAGCGACCTCAACGGAAATCCGACTTTCCCGCGCTGGAGCCCCCATGCAACGGAGCCATGCGAGGATAAGTCGGCAGAACTACAGGGAGATAAACTCAAACAGTTCACTATCTTTTAGCTACACGTTGTTATCATATCCACATGTATTGCCCCACGGTCGAATATATAAGGCCTAGGGGGCACCCCTTCAGAACGATCGACCCTATTACTTAGCCACCCACATCAACTCTCTGCATTCTCTAGTTCAGAGAGCTCTCTTGTAACCTTGTCCACCAAGCATACTCACTAGGACGTAGGGTGTTACGCATTTCTAAGCGGCCCAAACCTGTAAACCTTGTCCACTGTCCCTCGTGCAATCGGCACGAACCATTTTGCTACAGTTGTTGACACCGTCCTACTCCTAAAAACACCTTGAGGGGCAACCCCGGGTGTGCGGTCGGACCCAAAACACCGACAGCTGGCGCGCCAGGTAGGGGGTGTGTCGACGATCCAAGCTAGCTCAATGGCCGTCACCTTCTACAGCAAGATCACCCTGCGTCCCGGATCCATATTCTGCTTCAGAACAATCTCATCCGTGGCGGATGAAGAAGGAACTCTACACCGCATCGCGGATCCGCCGGAAAAGAAGTCTCCTCCAACGAACTCCGAAAATGCCGGAGAGGCGCAACCTCCAGCTCTCCGGAAAAAGATCGTCTCCGAAAAGTCGGGGTCTGAGGGCCCGCTGACCCGGAGAACTCCACTGTCTACTTCCCCGACAAAAGAATGGACACAGATCGCGAGGAAGAAGGAGACCAAGGGGAAGCAAGTTGTTCTTTCCGTATCTCCGCCCTCAAAGGAGAACGGAAAGAAGGTCGCCACGACAGCAGCACCATTCTACCCTGACGTCCTCTTCATCGGGAGAGTGGAGTCGCCTACCGTCTCCGACGACGAGCCGACCGCACCCGGAGAAGAACCGCCTCAACGAGAATCCCGCCGACGGAGGAACCGGCGCAGGAACATTCGACGACATCACGTGGCCGGAGAACGGGATCCAGAGCAACCTGTCTCGCGAGACAAGGTCTCGGAGATAGGAGAAACTCCGGAAGAACGCGTCTTCAGAGAACGAAGGAACTCCCGACGACGTGATCGCCGCCGGGCTCAGGAACAAGCCGAGCAAGATGCAAGGCAACGTCGGGAGAATCCATTCTTCGGGCGCAACCTGAACCCCGACTTTGCCCGAGCCATGAACACGCCGAGCGAAGTCGGAGGAGTATTAGCTCGGATAGCTGATGGACTCCCTCGGACTCCCGACGCCGAGGGCTACCGATGACTGTTCACCCAGGCAGCCAACCATCTTCTACCGCTCGCTCACCCGCCGAACGATCTACGACACGCCATCAACAGTCACCGAGACGCGCGAAGCTCCATCAATGCTTCGCGTGAACGACGACATGAGAACGAGATCCGCCGCCGAGAGGAGTACGACAGGGATCATGGCATCCCAGCTCGGAGCCAGGCCACCAGAACTGAGTCGGCAACGGCCTCAACTGGCGGTACTGCCCGGGGACGGTCGAGGAACCACAACAACTACTCCCCTCCTCGGGACAGGCATCATCCCCGACGACAGGAGGACACCTGCGGAGTGTCTGCTCTTACTCCACGCCTTAGGGCCATCCAATGGCCTCCCAACTTCAAGGTATCCAATGTCGACAAGTATGAACCTAAGCAGGATCCAGGGGGTTGGCTAGCCGTCTACACCACCGCTGCTTGAGCTGCCGGGGCGTCCGAAGACGTGATGACCGCGTATTTACCCATTGTCCTTGGGCAAGACGCGCTGCAATGGCTGCGACATCTACCCCGACACTGCATCGACGACTAGGGCGACTTCAGTCGACGCTTCACCGCCAATTTCCAGTCCCTCTCCGACAAACCGGCGCAACCATGGGACCTCAAATCCATCAAGCGCCGGGGGGACGAAACTCTTCGGTCGTACCTCAAAAGGTTCCAGACCATGAGAAATCGTATCCCCGAGGTCACGGAGGCGGCCGTGATCGAGGACTTCTACAGAGGATCCAATGACTTGGCTTTCGTCCGAGCCATACTGCAGAAGGCGGCGACTACTTCCGAGGAGCTGTTCTGAGAAGCCGATCTCTACATCACCGCCGACGAGCGAGCTCAGGACCTCATCGGAGGAGCAAAGCCCGCACCGGCAGCACCACGACGCGACGCGAACCAGCAACCCGACAAACGCTGGGAGAAGAGGCCTCGCGAAGAAGTGCACGCCGCCGGACCACCTGCCTCTCGCGCCCGAGGAGGACCTCACGGAGGCGAACGCACGCTGGACGACATCCTCGACGCCCAGTGCCCGTACCACAAAGACATGTGCCACACTCTTCGAAACTGTCGGGACTTCAAGCACTCCGTCGGGCACGACCGACCCTTCCAACCTCTACCTCCTCCTCCGCCGAGGGGAGGACCAGATGAACCACGACAACCCCACCAGCAGGAGGGGGAGGAGGAGGAGCTTTCCCGCGCGTTGACAGGGAAGTCAACGTCATTTTCGGTGGACACGAGTCGCAGGAGAACAAAAGGCAACAAAAGCTCAACGACCGCCAGATACTTGTGGCGACCACCGGTCCTCCCGCCCCATACCGGTGGTCGTAGCACCCGATCACCTTCACTCGGGAAGATCAATGGCTCAACTTCGACCATCCAGCCAAATACCCGCTCCTCGTCGATCCGGTGATCCGTGAGAGCCGGGTGAAGAAGGTGCTAGTGGACGGGGGGAGCAGCATCAACGTCACCTTCCCCCGGACGCTCCACGGCTTGGGAGTTCACCTCAAAGAGCTCCACGAGTCAGACATTCCTTTCTTCGGCATCGTGCCAACGGAAGGGGAATACCCGCTGGGCCACATCTACATGCCGGTCACCTTCGGAACTCCGGAGAACTACAGAACCGAGTTCCTGAGGTTCGAAGTGGCGAACTTCGACTGTGGGTACAACGCCATCATCGGGAGGCCGGGACTGGCCAAATTCATGGCCATCCCTCATTACACATATATGATACTGAAGATGCCAGGACCGCAAGGAATCATAACCGTGCGCGTCGACTTCCAAGGCGCCGCAGAGTGCTTCCGAGTGGCCATCCAAGCAGCCCTCACCACCAAGCCGTCGGCGGTTCCTTCTACACTGGCGAACTCTAAGCCTGAGGAGGACCTTGCAGTACCGGCAAACGAAGCTCAGGCCGCGACCTCTATACGGCCGACTGAAGAAACCAAGAGGATCAACCTGGGGTTCGCTGATGAACGCAAGACTGCCATCATCAGCTCCAGCTTGGACGACAAATAGGAAAGCGCGCTCGTCCAGTTTCTACAAGATAACCGAGATGTATTCGCATGGCAACCTGCGAATATGCCGGGAGTCCCAAGAGAACTGGCCGAGCACAAACTGAAGGTCTATCCCCAGGCAAGGCCGATTCGGCAAAAGCTACGTCGTTTCACGCCCGACAAGAGAGAGGCCATTCGCGCCGAGTTAGCTCGCTTGGTCGCGGCTGGATTTATTAGAGAGGTGTTACACCCCGAGTGGTTAGCCAACCCTGTTCTTGTACTCAAAAAGAATAAAGTGGATTGGCGCATGTGCGTCGACTATACTGATCTCAACAAACACTGTCCGAAGGATCCCTTCGGGCTCCCAAGGATAGATCAGGTGGTGGACTCCACCGCTGGATGTTCTGTGCTGTCTTTCTTGGATTGCTATTCCGGATATCATCAGATTAGTTTGGCGAAGGAAGACGAGGAAAAAACGGCGTTCATCACCTCCGTTTGGTGCTTTCTGTTATACCTCCATGTCGTTCGGCCTCAAAAACGCTGGAGCGACTTATCAGAGAGCCATTCAAACATGCTTAGCCGATCACTGGGGCAAGCGTGTGGAGGCCTACGTAGATGATGTGGTAATCAAAACGGAGAATTCGGAAAACTTCATCGAAGACTTACAGCTGGTTTTCAACAGTCTGAGACGATATAGATGGAAGCTTAATCCCGAAAAATGTGTTTTCGGGGTACCAGCAGGAAAGTTGCTTGGGTTTATCGTCAGCCATCGAGGAATTGAGGCTAATCCGGATAAGATTGAAGCTATCATGAAAATGGAAGCACCTCGATCACAAAAGAAGGTTCAGCGACTTACTGGATGTATGGCAGCTCTGAGCAGATTTATATCCAGGCTGGGGGAAAAAGGTTTGCCATTTTACAAGCTACTCAAGAAGGTGGATAAGTTTTAGTGGACTTCAGAAGCACAGGAAGCTCTAGATGCACTGAAGAAATTCTTGACAACACCACCAGTACTGAAGCCACCCCGACGAGCTACGTCAACTCAACCAGCTGAAGATTTGCTACTGTATATCTCTTGCACGACTCACGTGGTAAGCACCACGTTGGTAGTCGAGCGAGTAGAAGAAGGACATGCCTATCCAGTACAACATCATGTTTACTTCATCAGTGAAGTTCTAGGCCCCTCAAAGAAAAAGTATCCTCAAGTTCAGAAGCTATTATACGCAGTACTTCTAACTGCCCGCAAGCTACGTCACTACTTTGATGACCACAAAGTCATAGTAGTCACTGGTTTTCCAATAGGGGATATTCTTCACAACAAGGAAGCCATTGGCCGAATAGCCAAGTGGGCTTGCGAGCTGGGATCTCATGACATCGAGTTCCGACCTCGCACCGCCATCAAAACTCAAGCACTGGTTGATTTCGTATCAGAGTGGACTGAACAGCAAGTACCAGATAACCCAGAGACTGCAGAAGTATGGCGAATGTATTTTGACGGCTCGCTGAAGCTGCAGGGAGCAGGAGCAGGGATTCTCTTCACCGCACTTGGAGGCGAGCACCTCAAGTACGCCCTCTAGTTGCTATTTCCGGCCTCCAACAATGCAGCCGAGTATGAAGCTCTGATCCATGGATAGAACATCGCCATATCATTGGGCATCAAGAGATTGATGGTATACGGAGACTCCCTGGTAGTCATTAGCCAGATAAACAAAGAGTGGGATTGTTCAAGCGATTCAATGGGAAAATACTGCACTGCCGTCCGAAAGCTGGAAGATAAATTTGAGGGTCTGGAATTTCATCATGTAGAAAGAGATCGGAACACAGCAGCTGATGTACTGTCCAAGCTAGGATCCAGTCGAACTCAGGTCCCACCCAGAGTCTTTGTGCAAGAAATTCTACAGCCAAGTATCTCAATGGATCAAACAGAAGAGTGCAACATCATAGATCAACCCGAGTCAGACTCTGATGACTGGAGAAGGCCGATCATCAAGTATATAAAGAATGAAGAAGAACCAGACGACAAGAACTCGGCAGAGCGCATTGCCAGACAGTCGGCTCACTATACACTCATTGGGGAGACATTGTACAAAAGGGGTGCATCAGGCGTCCTCATGAAGTGCATTCTCCCGTCCACTGGGAAGCAACTTCTGGAGGAGGTCCATGCTGGGCAATGTGGAATACATGCAGCCTCCAGAACACTAGTTGGGAAAGTCTTCAGGTCAGGATTCTATTGGCCAACAGCAAAGAATGATGCAGCCGAGTTAGTTCAGAGGTGCGAAGCTTGCCAATACTTGTCAAAGCAACAACATCTGCCAGCACAGCAATTGCAGACCATACCAGTAACTTGGCCTTTCGCATGCTGGGGACTGGATATGATTGGACCTTTCAAGAAAGCTCAAGGGGGATACACTCATGTATTGGTAGCGATCGACAAATTCACTAAATGGATAGAGTTCAAGCCCATTGCTTCTTTAACCTCTGCTAAGGCCGTGGAATTCATACAAGACATAATATTCAGATTCGGGATACCAAACAGCATCATAACTGACTTAGGATCCAACTTCACAAGTTCAGAATTCTTTGACTTCTGCGAGCAAAAGAGCATTCAGATCAAGTATGCATCTGTAGCACATCCAAGAGCCAACGGGCAGGTTGAGCGAGCCAACGGGATGATATTGGAGGCACTCAGGAAAAAGGTCTTCGATAAGAATGGAAAATTCGCAGGGAAGTGGATAAGGGAATTGCCCTATGTTGTTTGGAGCCTAAGAACCCAACCTAGTCGAGCTCTGCATGGAAACACTCCTTTCTTCATGGTCTATGGGTCGGAGGCAGTGCTACCCGCCGATCTCAAGTTTGGGGCGCCAAGATTAATCTTCGAAAACATAGCAGAAGTCGAGGCCACCAGGCTGGAGGACATCGATATACTTGAAGAAGAACGGCTGAATGCGGTAATCCAATCAGCACGGTACCAGCAGACTCTGAGGCGCTATCACGACAAGGCTGTGCGACAGCGATCCTTTTCAGTAGGAGATCTCGTCCTCCGCCGAATTCTAACGGGGGAAGGACGGCACAAGTTGTCGCCCTTATGGGAAGGACCCTTCATAGTAGCAGAAGTCACTCGGCCAGGATCGTATCGTCTCACTCAGATGGATAGCACAGAAGTCGGGAACTCCTGGAACATAGAACACCTCAGGAAGTTTTATCCCTAGCTGTATTTCAGAAGCTATCGGGACGACAATGTACTCTATAAAGTGGAAACATGCCATCAATAAAAAAGGGGTTTTCAAAGATACTCAGTTTGTTCACGATTGACTTGCTTTCTTACTTAACTCGGGGTGACCACTATGCCCTACTAACGGAGCAATCGGCTTAAGTCGGCAACGAATTAAGGCGGTGCGACATGCTCACGCTTACTTAACTCGGGGTGACCACTATGCCCTACTAACGGAGCAATCGGCTTAAGTCGGCAACGACTTAAGGTGGTGCGACATGCTCACGCTTACTTAACTCGGGGTGACCACTATGCCCTACTAATGAAGCAATCGGCTTAAGTCGGCAACGACTTAAGGTGGTGCGACATGCTCACGCTTACTTAACTCGGGGTGACCACTATGCCCTACTAACGGACCAATCGGCTTAAGTCGGCAACGACTTAAGGTGGTGCGACATGCTCACGCTTACTTAACTCGGGGTGACCACTATGCCCTACTAACGGAGCAATCGGCTTAAGTCGGCAACGACTTAAGGCGGTGCGACATGCTCACGCTTACTTAACTCGGGGTGACCACTATGCCCTACTAACGGAGCAATCGGTTAAAGTCGATGGCGACTTAAGCCGGTGCAACATGCTCACGACTACGCAATTCAGGGTGACCACTACGCCCTACTGACAAAAGCAAGCGACTTAAGTCAGCAGCGACTTAAGGCGATCCGATGAGATTACAATTACTCATATACGGATGACTTCTATATCCCGCAAACAAATTTCATAACCATCGCGCATCATTTTACTACTGCAAATTTACAGACTGATGAATTCTGAAACAATGCGAGAATAATAATGTCGTTTAAGTACTGAAATGACGTCCTCTAACAAATACTCGATCATGCTAACCGCGCGCTCAAAGCACGCAAAATGTTTCTATTTCGCAATATCTTTCTCAGGAGCGACCGATGAGGAAGGGCGACTTGAGGAATCAGGGGCAGCATTCACATTAGCCCTTATGTCTTCAGGAACAACCACGCCGGGTCTCCTCATCAAGATTCGCCCCGCCCGAATAGCCTTGTCCATGGCTCTGTCGCGCTGGGCTCTGAGAGTAACAGAAGTTTCTTCGGCAACCTTGGCAGCCAGTCGAGCAGTTTCTAACTCCTGGACAATGGATTTCTTGGAAGCTCGGAGTTCTTTGATGGTAGCATCCTTTGCTGATATCAACTGCTTGAGGCGGGTCACTTCATCCGCGGATTCCTGCAGCTTACAGCGTTGATTGTCCAACTCTTCCATTGTAAAGCGGTGACTCCTCTCCAAGATGGTCATCGAGTTGCTAGAATCACGATACAATCTATCAAGACTGTCACGAGAAGCAGCAAGGATACGCTTTTCTTCCTGCGAGCAAAAGTCAACTCCCTGAAAAACCAAGCAAGTAATAGGAACACAGCAAGGCAAAAGCACAGTTTTGTAGATCACCTTTTCAGAATTGAGTTGAGCATGGAGAGAAGAACTCGGTGCATTGGCGTCATCCAAGGCAGCGAAGACCTGACCCAGTTCAGTTTGGCTCTGAGAGTACTTCTCCTCAAAGTCAGCACATCGCTGGACCAATTCAGCCTGATCTCGGGAATGTTTTTCCTCAAGAGTCGAAATCTGCCGAGTCATTCCTAGCAGGAGATAATCAAACAAAAAGGGGTCAGAATGTAAAGCAGTCCACAGTGAAGGCAAAGAGAAGCAAAAAAGCACTAACCAGCATTGGTTGCCTCCAATTCAGAGACGCGATGTTGAAGTGACACTGGATTCCAACATGCAAGAGACGAAGCTACTTCTGGGACAGAAGCACCCTGTAGCCTCAGCTGGCTAGCCATCCCATCCACCAAAGCCTGATGAGGAGAACAGATGAGTGTAATGGCAGCAGTTCATGCAATGTAAAAATCAAGCTAAAATACATCACGGTACCTGGAGGTTGGAAAAGAACAAAGGAATCCCCAAATCAGGAGAGATCAGTTGATAATCAGGCGTAAGGCCACCACCCGAAGCAGCTTGCAACGAACCAGCAGGAATCAGCTCGGTGCCTTCAACAGAGCCAAATACTCGGTCAGCGGGGACGCTGCCCTCTAAAGCGACTCCCTGGTCCAAGGTTTGGGTTACCACCATACAGCCAGAGTGTGGAGGAGATCCCGCATGAACGTCCATGGAAGTACAGGAGGGAGACCCCGCTCGGGCACCCTCGGGGGCTGGGTCATAGTTTGCACTGCCCACTTGAGCCGGATCATCCCCGACAGCACCCTCGGGGGCTGGGCAGTGGCTTACACTCCGAGCCAAGTCATCTCCGGCGAGATCCTCGGGGGCTAGGCATGTGTCAACACCATCCCTGGGGTCCAAGTTCTCTGCAGTAGCCACCTCTAAGGTTGACGGGCCCTCAGCTACTTCCATAGGACCAGGACGATCCAAGTCAGTCTCCCGACCCTCGAGATCGCGCTCTAAGGTCGACGAGGCACGGGATGACCTCAATCCAGCATCAGGCACGTCAGCGCAAACCTCCATTGCACCATCATCCACCGGCTCCGATAACAAATCCTCTGGGACCATATCCTCAAGAGTCTGATCAAAGTTGGCCAGGGATAGTTCCTGCAAACCAATGAGGGCAGACAAAGCAGGAGAGGGAACTCCACTACTTTCGCCGCTCGCAATGAGCTGCCGACTGTTTTTCCGAGTCAAAGGAATTTCATCTTCTTCCTCCTCATCATCCACATTGGCAACACAAGCAGCACCCCCATTGGGATCAGCAACAGATGGAGCACCCACATTAGGATCAGCAGCAGATTTGGTACACCCATTGGGGTCAGCATCAGTAAGTCCAGTCGCAGGCACTTCTTCAGTAGCAGGAACCGAGGTACCAGCGTCCCGATCCAAACTGGATACTCGCCGGAGGCGTCTTCTTTTCTTCTTCTGCTCATCAGCAGAAGGATCAGGCTGATTGGCTCGGCAAGGGCGCCTCGGGCGAGTACTGATAGGCTTCTGAGTATCCAAAGTTGTATCAGCCTCTGGGAGGGGCGCCACTACCAACGCCCCAGCAGGAGCAGCGTCGGAAGAATCCTCAGCCAGCAAATCAAGCATAGCACTTATCTCTGCATCACTAGGGTTCAAGGGCACCTCAAAATGGACCTGTCGTTCATCATCAGGAATCTCCCCAAGCGAAGCAACCAAGGCACTAACTTCATCAGCAGAGGGTCGCACTCTAAGGCCCAAATTGCCATCAGTGACAGGTGGATTCGACACAAAAAGGGTGAAGGCTTTGGGAGGAGGCAGGTTCCAGGCCGAGTATGCCACTGGAGCACCAACATTTGACACTTTGCCCCTAAGGATCATCTCTAGTCGGCTCACCAAGTCTGCAGAGGGAATTCTTCTGTTGGTAACCTGAGTTGAGTCAGCTAGCCCTCTATACAGATAAGCTGGGTATGCCCTATCTTTCAATGGCTGAATATTCTTGAAAACAAAATCAGTAACCACAGCTTCAGCAGTCAGACCCCTCTCTTTCAGCAGTCCAACTTCAGCTAGCAACACACCGGCCTCAGCTACCTCCTGATCTGTGGGAGACTCGGTCCAGCTTGGGGTGCGAACGTCCGGCTGTCTTCCCAACCGGGAGGGGAGAGAATTCCCATAACTCTCAACTATGAACCACTCCAAGCGCCATCCCTTGATACTGTCCTTGAGAGGGATCTCGAGATATTCAGTCTTCCTCCCGCGGCGCATCTCCAAGCTGGCACCCCCAACCAACTGATGTTGTCCCCCGGCCATCCCAGGGCGACAATGATACAAGTATTTCCATAGACTGAAATGCGGCAGCACGCCAAGAAAGGCCTCGCATAAATGAACGAAAATGGAGATTTGCAGGATTGAATTGGGGTTCAAATGGGTCAAGTTAAGATGGTAGAAATCAAGGAGGCCGCAGAAAAAGGGAGAAATGGGAAGGCCAAGGCCGCGGAGAAGGAAAGGGGCGTAAACAACGGACTCATGGGTATCCTCAGTCGGAACAGTAAACCCATGGCAAATCCGCCAAGAACAGAGTTCCCGCGGAGGAAGAACCCCGATGGATACGAGGTGGAGAAGTTCAGGCTCAGAAATGACGGACATGTGGTTACTTGCGAAAGGCAACTGGCTGTTGGGGTCGATTGGAGGAATCACCACAGCAGATGAACTCGAGGTCTTCCTCTTGGGCGCCATCTCGATTCAACCAGCGAGCGGAGTGGGAGGCGAATAGCAGAGAGGATTCGGAAGCGAGAAAGCAAGAACTAGGGCACGGAAAGCAAAGGCGGCTAAAAGCGCAGCACTTATGGGATATTCTCGAGCCAGATACCGTTTCAAAAAGTGCCCAGTCAGCACCCGGCGGCTATTTCTAAAACCCCGGCGTGCCACGTGGTCATCCGACAGTTATCTCCAGAACACCGGTGCACCACCTCATCACTCGGCTATCATCCTCAAAGTGGCTCGCGCGGCCTGCTATCACTCGGCGTTGCTTCCAAGACACCGATTTCGTGTTCAGTCGCTCGGCATTACCTCTAAAATGCCGACGTCGCCTTCCAATCACTCGGCATTGCCTCTAAAACGCTGATATAGTGTTCAGTTGCTTGGCGTTGCCTCTAAAAACGCCGACGTCGCCCTTCAGTCGCTCGGCATTACCGCTAAAATGCTGACGTCGCTTTCCAATCACTCGGCGTTGCCTCTAAAACGCTGATATAGTGTTCAGTTGCTCGGCGTTGCCTCTAAAACGCCGACATCGCCCTTCAGTCGCTCGGTGTTACCTCTAAAACGCCGACGTCGCCCTCCAGTCGCTTGGCGTTACCTCTAAAACGCTGATACCGTGTTTAGTCGCTCGGCATTACCTCTTAAATGCTGGCGTCGCTTTCCAATCACTCGGCGTTGCCTCTAAAACGCTGATATAGTGTTCAGTTGCTCGGCGTTGCCTCCAAAACGCCGACGTCGCCCTTCAGTCGCTCGGTGTTACCTCTAAAACGCTGACGTTGCCCTCTGAGTTTGTCTCAAGTCGCCCGGCAGTTATCTCTAAGACTCTGATATTGTGTTCGGTCACTCGGCAGTTACCTATAAAGCGCCGACACCATCTACAAGTTACTTGGCAGCTATTTCTGAAAGCATCAGTTTGATCCCCAAGTTATTCATTTACTGTCTCAAAGGAATCAGCTTCACAAATGAGCAGGACAATCATAAAGGAGAAGCCAACATCATTTTTTCATTAGAAGGAAGATAACATACTTACAAATCAACTCTTTATGAGTTGATACTTCCCTACTACTACTACATTACATTACTACTACTACTACTACATTACACTATACTACTCTACACTACTACTACATTTTTCTAACTATACTATACTAATATCTAAAAGACCAGTGGCATCTAGCCACTGGCCCTGTTGTTGCCGCCGCCGCTGCCGCCCCTGGTGCTGCCCCTGCTGCTGCCGCCCCGGTTGCTGCCCCTGCTGCCGCCGCCGTCGTCGTCCCTGCTGCCGCCTCCGTCACCGTCCTTGCTGCCGCCGATGCCGCCCCTGCCGCTGCCGTCACCGTCGTCGCTGCCGTCACCGTCGTCGTCGTCGTCGTCGTTGTCCTCGTCCTCACCGCCGCCGTCCGAGTCCTCCTCATCCAAGGAGTACTCCGACTCATCCGAGCCCTCGAGCCCGAAGCGCTCGACGGCCCGGATGTACGTCCAGACCTCCGCCGCAAGCCCCTGGGAGTCGTATGAGTCATCAGACGACTCACGCAGGGGGATGGGAGCCGGAGACCCCTCAGACTCAGAGGAGAACTCCTCCTCTGAGTACTCCAAGTCACCAAACTCCTCCGATGGAGGAGTTGGCTCACGCTTGCGCTTGTTGTTCTTGCCCATGGCAGAAGCAGAAGGGAGAGAAGAAAGGGAAGCAACAGAGAACAGCGAGAGATGTGAAAAAGCCAGAGAGACAACGACGTTATTTATAAGAGGAGAAGGCAACCGCTCACCTCCAACCGCGGTCACTGAACAGTCGCAAAGCATTCAATAAGCACTTCAACCCGTCTGAAGACACGTTAGGCGGCTGACGCCGTTTCACGCAACACAACACCCATTGGGACTCCAGTCAACAGCGCGGAGGATATGATTACACTCGCCGTCACATCACATTACTACTCAGAAGCAGCCGGCTAAAACACTCAGCGTACCAAGTCGTCCCTTACCCACACCCATTGGGGGGACGCCCAGGAATTATCAGTATATTTTTCAAAACGGTCACATATGTGCAGGGCACGCAGTGAATACCTCAAGACAAAAATGGGATATCAGTAAGGATCAGAGGAAAGCCAAATATAGCCAGTGAAGTACAAAATATGGCCGACAGAAGCGACGTGAAGACTAGACAGAGAACGTCCATCAAACGTCCAATCAGTCGCAGAGCAAATAAATTGCACTACCTAGCAAGATATGGATGGATTGCGAACTCGGCTGCTAAAGACAAAATATATGCTAACCTCTGAAGCAAAATATTGATGACATAATGCTGACCTCCAAACCATAATGCGAATAGCTTCGTGCCAATTTCTACAAACATAAAGGATAATTTTCAGCAAAGAGACGCAAAAGAAAGACCTTCGAATAGATTATCCTCAAAAATCCATTTGAAGGTCGGGGGCTACACCCATTGGGTGCACCTCCGGTGCACCCCATGGATTATCATTCCAAGCCAAGATAAGGCCGACTTCTAAGGCGTGAGATAAGATTAAAAGGCCAGCCCTCAACCAAAACGCAGGAGCACAAATGGAAATAATTTCTGGGGAAGACCTTCGAGTAGATTATTTTCTAAAATCTACTCGAAGCTCGGGGGCTACACCCATTGGGTGCACCTCCGGTGCACCCAATGAAGTTCAGAATCCTACAAATTGAAATGCCTACCTCTAAGGCACAAGCGCGAAACAAGGCTTCGGTCTACGAGTGATCAAAGTAGGAGAAGACAACAAGAAGTCATTTTCTTCGAATCACCTGCAAGCTGGACCTAGGATCTTTGGGCTGATTACCTCTAAATTAACCCAAAGATCGGGGGCTTGTGGGGGATAGATATCCCCCGGGTCCACTAAAAGAGTAAAAGACCTCACGAAAGGCCCAAGGGCCCAATAAATCGTAAGGTCATTCTTTCGTGGGCCTAGGGAGAGACAACCAGCAAAGCAGATCGACATGAGGCCGGATTGGTGCAAACCCGGACGACCCACAACGTCGAGCGAGCGACCTCAACGGAGATCCGACTTTCCCGCGCTGGAGCCCCCATGCAACGGAGCCATGCGAGGATAAGTCGGCAGAACTACAGGGAGATAAACTCAAATAGTTCACTATCTTTTAGCTACACGTTGTTACCATATCCACATGTATTGCCCCACGGTCGAATATATAAGGCCTAGGGGGCACCCCTTCAGAACGATCGACCCTATTACTTAGCCACCCACATCAACTCTCTGCATTCTCTAGTTCAGAGGGCTCTCTTGTAACCTTGTCCACCAAGCATACTCACCAGGACATAGGGTGTTACGCATTTCTAAGCAGCCCGAACCTGTAAACCTTGTCCACTGTCCCTCGTGCAATCGGCACGAACCATTTTGCTACAGTTGTCGACACCGTCCTACTCCTAAAAACACCTTGAGGGGCAACCCCGGGTGTGCGGTCGGACCCAAAACACCGACAGCTGATGAAAACAGGAGCAGGTGCGGGCCTGCTCTTCATCTCACCCCTCGGGGAGCACCTCCGCTACGTGCTGCGCCTCCATTTCCCGGTGTCAAACAACATGGCCGAGTACGAGGCTCTGGTTAATGGGTTGCGCATCGCCATCGAGCTAGGGGTTTGGCGCCTCGACGCTCGTGGCGACTCGCAGCTTGTCATTGACCAAGTCATGAAGAACTCCCACTGCCGCGACCCGAAGATGGAGGCCTACTGCGACGAGGTTCGGCGCCTAGAAGACAAGTTCTACATGCTCGAGCTCAACCACGTCGCTCGACGGTACAACGAGACTGCGGATGAGCTGGCTAAAATAGCCTCGGGGCGGACAACGGTTCCCCCGGATGTCTTCTCCAGAGACATACATCAACCCTCTATCAAGACCGATGACACGCCCGAGCTTGAGGAGGCCTCGGCCCAGCCCGAGGTATCCTCAGCCGCCGAGGGTGAGGCACTGTGCATCGAGGAAGAGCGGAATGGGGTCATGCCTAATCGAAACTGGCAGACCCCGTACCTGCAATATCTCCACCGAGGAGAGCTACCCCTCGACAAAGCCGAAGCTCGGCGACTGGCGCGGCGCACCAAGTCGTTCGTCTTATTGGGTGATGAAAAGGAGCTCTACCACCGCAGCCCCTCAGGCATCCTCCAACGATGCATATTCATCGCCGAAGGTCAGGAGCTATTGCAAGAAATACACTCTGAGGCTTGCGGCCACCACGCAGCACCTCGAGCCCTCGTTGGGAACGCCTTCCGACAAGGCTTCTACTGGCCGACCGCGGTGGCCGACGCCACTAGGATTGTACGCTCCTGCCAAGGGTGTCAATTCTACGCACAGACGCACCTGCCCGCTCAGGCCCTACAGACAATACCCATCACCTGGTCGTTTGCTATGTGGGGTCTGGACCTCGTCGGTCCCTTGCATAAGGCACCCGGGGGCTTCACGCACCTGCTGGTCGCCATCGACAAATTCTCCAAGTGGATCGAGGTCCGACCCCTAACCAGCATCAGGTCCGAGCAGGCGGTGGCATTCTTCACCAACATCATCCATCGCTTTGGGTCCCAAACTCCATCATCACTGACAATGGCACCCAGTTCACTGGCAAGAAGTTCCTGGACTTCTGCGAGGACCACCACATCCGTGTGGACTGGGCCGCCATAGCTCACCCCATGACGAATGGGCAGGTAGAGTGTGCCAACGGTATGCTTCTGCAGGGACTAAAACCAAGGATCTACAACGACCTCAACAAGTTTGGCAAGCGATGGATGAAGGAAGTACCCTCGGTGGTCTGGAGTCTGAGGACGACGCCAAGCCGAGCCACGGGCTTCTCGCCGTTCTTTCTAGTCTATGGGGCCGAGGCTATCTTGCCCACAGAATTAGAATACGGTTCCCCGAGGATGAGGGCGTACGACGATCAAAGCAACCAGATCAGCCGAGAAGACTCACTAGACCAGCTGGAAGAGGCTTGGGACATGGCCTTACTACACTCGGCACGGTATCAGCAGTCTCTGCGACGCTACCACGCCTAAGGGGTTCGGCCCTCTCCAGGTGGGAGACTTGGTACTTCGGCTATGGCAAGACGCCCGAGGGCGCCACAAGCTCACTCCTCCCTGGGAAGGGCCGTTCATCATCGCCAAGATTTTGAAGCCCGGAACATACAAGCTGGCCAACAGTCAAGGCGAGGTCTATAGCAACGCTTGGAACATCCAACAGCTACGTCGCTTTTACCCTTAAGATGTTTTCAAGTCATCCATATACCTCGTTCCCTTTACATACACAAATAGAGTCTAACCGTCAAGGAAGGGTCAGCCTTGCCACGGCAAAGCCCGACCCTCCCTCGGGGGCTAGAAGGGGGGAACCCCCTCTGCGTAAAAATTTTCCTTGGGAAAAGTCTTTCTGCCAGGACATCTTTCACGCTTTTCGATTGCTTCGATAGCAGGGTCCTGAAAACGACTGAGTACACGTAAGCGGCA
This sequence comes from Zea mays, assembly GCF_902167145.1. Taxonomy (NCBI): domain Eukaryota; kingdom Viridiplantae; phylum Streptophyta; class Magnoliopsida; order Poales; family Poaceae; genus Zea; species Zea mays. The sequence continues at coordinate 26,961,002 of NC_050098.1, read as the reverse complement.
AGGCCGACCGAGCCGAGGGACTCCTACGCCTCTGGGATACGGATACCTCACTCATCACCTTCCGCGATAAGTAACTCACGCTTGGATAAGCGATTCTGCTGCCGAACAAGTCTTAACGCTCAAAAACCTTTCTGGCAGAATGATTTTTCGTGCCTTCTCGACTATATCGATAATAGAATCCTGCGGACGAGTAAGAGTACACGTAAGCGGCGAGGCCGACCGAGCCGAGGGACTCCTATGCCTCTAGGATACGGATACCTCACTCATCACCTTCCGTGAAAAGTAACTCTCGCTCGGATAAGTGATTCTGCTACCAACGAACAAGTCCTGATACTCGAAACAAGAGGAAAGGAAACACAGATTTATAACACGATAATAATATGTTTGGGCCTCGGCGGCCGCAAAAAACATACGCATACTGTAGACAAAATGTTCCTGCAGGTTCAGACATCAACAGAGGGAGCAGCAGCACCCTCGGCGTTGTTTCCACCTTCAGCGGAATATGGCCCGGCCTCGGACGGCAACACGGGCGGAAGGATCTCCACCTCGAAGGAAGACATCGGCACCATGCTTGGGCCATTGCAGCCAGGGTCTCCTCCAGGGTCCCGGCCCGAGCAGACGCCTCGGCTGGCCGCTCCGTAGCCTCAGCCAGCTGTCCCCCGAGGACATCAGCCCGGCTCACGGCCTCTGCAGCGTGACTCCGAAGTTGGTCCCGCTAGCGGACGACCCGACCAGGCTCCAGCCGTCGCTGCTGCACCTCCTCGACCTAGGAAGCCACCTGCTCCTAGGCCGACGAAGCCCCTTTTCGAGCCGACTCCACCTCTGTCCATGCTAACACTGCTGCCTCCGGCTCCGGCTCATCGCAGAGCAGCCGAGGGTTCCGTAACATAGCAAGAGAAGCCTTGAGTGGCAAGGCCGACCGAGCCGAGGGACTCCTACGCCTCCGGGATACGGATACCTCACTCGTCACCTTCCGCGCAAAGCAACTCACACTCGGTTAAGCGGTTCAGCTAGTCGACAGGCGAGTCCAAATGCTCGAAATGAGGGGAAAACACGGCTTCACGCCTAGACACACAGATGTTCAGGCCTCGACGGCCACAATGAACACACACCGGCACTCAAGGTGCCATTACAAACGGAAATCCGGTTCCACTCTCGCGGGTATGAACAACCTCCACATCGGAGGGCCTGCGGGACGACAAACTCCGGGTGGCTCGCCGGCAACCTCTGCAGCAGCAGCGATGGCCCAGGGCGAACATTACCGCTGGAAGGCCCTCGTTCACGTCCCTCGCGGGGGATGAGAACCAGCCATTAAAGCCAAAGAGCTGGAGGCCCGGAGCGCAGGTGGCATTGACGGTGTCGTCGGCGGAGAAACCTTCTCCGGCTGCCAACACCTCAGCACCGACGGCAGCATCCACCTGCCCACCAACACCGCACCAGCGAGCGCCGGCCGCCCCAAAGCTCACCGGTAGGTCCTCACTCCTGTCCTTGCCACGAAAACGAGAATGGGACCGTCCCAGAACACGAGTACCACCCTCGCGGCGCACGACATGTTGTGCGACCCCCCGGTGCAGCCGGCCATAGTCGCCCGGACGGAGGACGGAATGCTGCACCCTGGCCAGGCAGCAGCAGTTCGCCTTCCCCCGCATGGCTAGAGGACGCCTCCTCCACAGAGCTAGAGGATGGTTCCCTCCCCCGGATGCCGGAGGAAGAAGCGGGTCGCCAGCCCACGCGGAGGCAGGCCCTGACTTGCCCTGCCCTCCTCCCCAGCTCGGGTGATGAAGATCCTTGAAGCTAAGGGCGGGGCAGAGGCCGCAGCCCGGCTTGCTTCTCCCCACCATCGAACCGGTGGTCACCATCCTGCGTGACCATTGGTGAGGGAACACAGCCGAGCTGCCTGATGAAAATCCTTGAAGCCGAGCGATGGCTGAAGGGTGCCAACCTCCGCGAGGTTGCGCTCCTCCAACAGCAGCAAGACGAAAGCAACGCGGGTGCTCCCCATCCGGGGGCTCGGAAGGAGGAAGAGCGCAATGCATGAGGGGAGTGCAAAGGCATGGCTACCGCCCGGGGGATCGATCCCTTTTTAAAGGCGGCTCTCCCCACTTGCGTCCTCAGGCATCGCGGACTAAGTCTTCATCGACGTGCTCCAGGGTCCTCCCCCTACGACACGGGGGCTGGGTCCCACACGTCATGCAGGCTGGCCCGGAACAGAAGAAGCCAAACCGCCGCACGCGGAGCGTGTAACTGCCCCGCGGTTACAAGCATTCCTCCATCCTCGCCGAAACCAGCGGTTGAAAGGGTGGACCGCCATGCAGGTGGCGCGCAACCGCACCACGGGGACGCACCCCTTCGACTTCGACGCATCCAGCATGGAGGGCCAGGCCCACACATCATGTAACCGGCGCGCCGGTTACTACGTGCGAGAAATTGCACCGCCACTTGCGCCAATGTCGCGCCTTCTCGACTGCGGAACCAGTGCCGCGACTCGAGGCAACCCTAGGCATGGCCCAACAGTGCCAGTCGAGCACATCGATCACGGGTCAGTCAGCCGTGGGAGGAGGCACGATGGTCGATATGGCCAAAAGTGGGCCGGCAGTAATGGCGGCAGCAGACGGGCGGAAGCGGTGGTCAAATCGTCTGCAGGCTCACGTCCCCTCCTGAAGCAGCAGGGGAGCCCTCCCCCACAGCGTGAAGACGATGCGCCCGTGTTCCGTTCCTCGAACGGCTCGCGCAACGACCGCCCCGCGAACCACCCGTCCCGTCGCATTATCTCCTCGGCAAGGCAAGCGACGCCCTTGGCAGGCGAAGCAGGCGTTGTTTCACCTCCACCATGATGACCGCGTCAAAAAAGGTGTGCCACACCGTTTAAATTCATATCATTTTCCTCTTCCCCTTTCTCTCTCTTGCTACAGGGACCGGGAAAGGGGATACTCCGAAAGGGATCCTTCTCTGCGAAGGAAGCGGGCCCCGAGCCCTCCTACTGATCAGGGGTTCGAAGGCTGGCCCCTCGGAAGGGTTCGACAGCCGCCCCAGAGCACTCGAGCTTCAGGCTCATTACTGATCAGGGGTTCGAAGGCTGGCCCCTCAGAAGGGTTCGACAGCCGCCTCAGAGCACTCGGGCTCCGCGCCCACTACTGATCAGGGGTTCGAAGGCTGGCCCCTCGGAAGGGTTCGACATTCGCCCCAGAGCACGCAGAGCGAGGGATGACTCTAGGTACGTCTGATACATGGCCGAGGCTCGGGCTATGCTCCCGAGGTACCCTAGTACATTTCTGAGACCAGCAGGAGCGATTTTATAACGGAATCCCATCAGAGGGAGGCATCGAGCCCTCAGACCCAATCGAACGGGGTCGGGTCCTGCAAAACACCTGCAGGTACTTTTGGAGCGCGCCTCTGGGCCACTAGCCGACCCTTATCGAACGGGGCACGGGCGCCCACTCGAATCACCCGTTAGCAACTCACTGGAGACACCATGTTCAGCGCCCTCCGAGGGCAACATGGCGCTTTCCCCTCCTCCTCCTTGCGGAAAGGCGACGAAGGGGCGTATGATAAAAGTCGAGTCAGTCCTTGATCGTCCTCCTGCTCCGTGCAGAGGCTCGGGGGCTACTCTCGCAAACCCGGCTACGGCCAAACCGTTGACAGCGTCGACAAACCAGCCTGAAAACTCGGAACCTGACCATGCACCCGGACTACCATCAGATCGCATGAGGGAACAACCAGACCGGCCGAGGCATCACGAAAGGCATTAAGACCTCAGAGGAGTCAAACCACTCCTCCGAGGCCTCGGGGGCTACACCCGGCGGGTGCGCTCGTGCGCACCCACCGGAACAAAATGTAACCAAGAAAGGCCGGTCCCCTTGCAAAAAAGTGCGACAAAGCCTCCAAGCGAGTACAACACTCCCTTTGAGGCTTGGGGGCTACTGTCGGGTACCATAATTAGGGGTACCCCCAACACTCCTAAACTCGGCTGGTAATCACCATCAGCACAAGCTGCAGAGACTGATGGGCGCAATTCAGGTCAAGGCTTCGTCTACTCAGGGGACACGATCTCGCCTCGCCCAAGCCTAGCCTCAGGCGAGAACAGTAGTCCCAGGCAAATTCACGCCTTGCCCGAGGGCCTCCTCAAGCAACGGGCGCACCCTCGACTCACCCGAGGCCCAGCTCGGGCAGGCTTCACAGTGAAGCAACCTTGGCCAGATCGCCTTGCCAACCAACCGTATCGCAGGAGCATTCAATGCGAGGATTGCCTAACACCTTATCCAGCTCGGGCAGGCTTCGCAGTGAAGCAACCTTGGCCAGATCGCCTCGCCAACCAACTGTATCGCAGGAGCATTTAATGCGAGGATTGCCTGACACCTTATCCTGACGCACGTTCCTCAGTCGACGGGGCCGAATTGATCGCAGTTACTTCGCCCTTCCACTGACCGACCTGACAGGAAAACAGCGCTGCCTGCCCCGCTCCGACTGTTGTGCCACCCGCCAGGGTGAGGCTGACAACAGCTAAGTCCAGCCTCAGGCGCAATAGGAAGCTCCGCCTCGCCCGACCTTGGGCCTCAGCCTCAGAAGGAGGTCTCCGCCTCGCCCGACCTCAGGGCTCGGCCCCCGCCTCGGCCTCAGAAGGTGGTCTCCGCCTCGCTCGACCCCAGGGCTCGGCCCCCGCCTCGGCCTCGGGAGACGGTCTCCGCCTCGTCCGACCCTAGGGCTCAGCCTCAACCTCAACCTCAGAAGGCGGTCTCCGCCTCGGCCGACCACAGGGCTCGGCCTCAACCTCGACCTCAGAAGGAATCGCGTCCTCACCCAACCCCGGCCTCGGCCTCAGCAGGAGTCTCCGCCTCGCCCGACCTTGGGCTTGGACCGACCACGCCACAGGGGGTACATCATTGCCCTACCTCTAGCTAGCTCAGGCTACGGGGAACAAGACCGGTGTCCCATCTGGCTCGCCCCGGTAAACAAGTAATGATGGCACCCCACGTGCGTCCATGACGACGGTGGTTCTCAAGCCCCCTACGGAAGCAAGGAGACGTCAGCAAGGTCCCGGCAGCCCCGACAGTTGTGCTTCTACAGGGCTCAAGCGCTCCTCCGACGGCCACGACACCGTGTGCACAGGGCTCTAGCACCTCTCCGACAGCCACGTTGGCATGTACATAGGGCTCTGGCTCCTCTCTGTCGGACACGTTAGCATATAGCTACACCCCCATTGTACACCTGGACCATCTCCTTGCATCTATAAAAGGAAGGTCCAGGGCCCTCATACAAGAGGGTGGTCGCGCGGGAGGATGGGCCGACGAACAGGCTCGCTCTCTCTCTCTCTCTCCCTCGCGAACGCTTGTAACCCCTACTGCAAGCACATCTGCCCTGGGCGCAGGATAACACGAGCCGCGGTTCTCTCCCCCCTTGTGTTCCATCTCGCGCCAACCCATCTGGGCTGGGACACGCAGCGACAATTTTACTCGTCAGTCCAGGGACCCCCCGGGGTCGAAACGCCGACAATCATCATAATACAGGCAGTTGCTTCGGCTCTAAAGATAAGGTTTTGGCAAAAAGAAAAAGAAGCAGTTTTTATGCTTCGCTGTGTACGAAAAGAAGGGAAGGTGTTTTTCGCCTTCGGCTCAAAAATGCTAATTTCGTTCACACCAAAGCACTTTATACATTGATGGAAAGGTAAGAATATATTACAAGGTATGGACAAAGTTCACAAAGTAAAAAATAATTACATTGTTCTTTACAAAGGTTATTACAAGGATTTTTAGAGTTTTTTCTACAGATATCTATTTGGCTTCGGTTTTGGCTTCGTTATCCGTTAAGCTTTGGCTTTGTCTTCTTACTCTTTAGCTTCGGCCTCGGCTTCGTGATCCTCTACGTATTCAAGTATTGTAAGCAAAATTCAAGTTCGAAGGAAGAAGTAAGCACAAGGTATGATTTTGTTACTGGCTTAAGATGACTCCGAGCTTCATCACCAGCTTTGCTTCGTCGACCCTTTGTCCATACCAGTTTTATGAATCTATTTGCTATGCTTCGGGCAAGGTTGGGAATATTATCCAGGTCTGCTGATGATAAGCTAAAATTGGGTCTATTGATAACCTTTCCATGTTCGCAGCCAGATTTCAGGAAGGCGACAACTGTGCCATGAGAAGCTACCAGGGCACAAAAGTCACCATGTCCAGCTATAACTTCTTCAAGGTCATCAATTTCACATTCGATATGTTCAAAGGCTGAGAGCACCTAGAGGGGGGTGAATAGGTGATCCTGTAAAACTTGAAACTTAATGCCACAAAAACTTGATTAGGAGTTAGCATAATAAAGCCAAGTGGCTAGAGAGGAGTTCTTGCAAGACACGATAACCACAAGAAGATCAATCACAGATAGACACAGTGGTTTATCCCGTGGTTCAGCCAAGTTCAACACTTGCCTACTCCACGTTGTGGCGTCCCAACGGACGAGGGTTGCAATCAACCCCTCTCAAGCAGTCCAAAGACCCACTTGAATACCACGATGTTTTGCTTTGTTTACTTTATCCCGCTCGCGAGGAATCTACACAACTTGGAGCCTCTCGCCCTTACACTTTTGATGTTCACAAAGAAGCACGGAGTAAGGGAGGGATGAGCAACGCACACAAGACACAAAATCAGAGCGACAATACGCACACAAGTCACAACACGAGCTCTCAACACAACTCAAAGAGTTCTCTACTCAAATGGAGCTCTAGTTGCTATCACAAAGAATCGAATGTGCGGAATTGAAGTCTTGGTGCTTAGAAATGCTTATAGAATGCTTGGTGTGCTCCTCCATGCGCCTAGGGGTCCCTTTTATAGCTCCAAGGCAGCTAGGAGCCGTTGAGAGCATTCCAGGAAGGCAATCCTTACCTTCTGTCGCCTGGCGCACCAGACAGTCCGGTGCGGATTTCTTTCCTTCTTTGGCGAAGCCGACCGTTGACGGTTCAGAGCCGTTGGCACACCGGACACTGTCCGGTGCACACCGGACAGTCCGGTGCCCCCTTTTGACCGTTGGCTCTGCCACGCGTCGCGCGCGGATTACGCGGCCGGCCGTTGGCCCAGTCGACTGTTGGCTCACCGGACACTCTGGTGCACCACCGGACAGTCCGGTGATTTATAGTCGTACGCACCGGAGAGCAGCCAGTTGACAGACGCCAGCGTGGCGCACCGGACACTGTCCGGTGCGCCACCGGACAGTCCGGTGCACCCAGACTGCGCAGAGTTTTGGCTGCCTAGCCAAGTCTTTTCCAAATTGGTCTTTTCCTGTTTCTAGCACTTAGACACAATACATTAGTCCCAAAACAATGTACTAAGTCTTAGAAACATACCTTTACACTTGATTTGCACTTTGCCCACTATTTGGTATAGTTTAACACTTAAGCACTTGTGTTGGACACTAGATCACCAAAATACATAGAAATGGCCCAAGGGCACATTTCCCTTTCAACCTCCCCCTTTTTGGTGATTTATGCCAAAACAATAAAAAGCAACAAAGAAGTGCAACATCAATGCAAATAAAAACTCAAATTTGTTTTGATTCAAATTTGGCATATTTGGATCATGTTTTGCCACCACTTGGTTTTTTTTTGCAAATTAAACTCAATTTCCTATCTCTAAGTCAAACACACTTGTTGAGACACAAAGAGAGTTGTTCAAAGAGAAAGTGATCAAGGATTTCAAAAACTCCCCCTATTTCCCTTGATCAAATATTTTCCCACAAGAGACCAACTTTTGACAATAAGAGACAAACAAGAGTATTTTGACAAAGAAAAACTCTAACTCTACTTTTTCAAAATTCTCAAGTGGTAGCCGATCCATTTCTTGCTTTGGCCTTATTTTCTCCCCCTTTGGCATCAAGCACCAAAACGGGATCAATCTTGGCCCTTTAACCCCATTGCCTCACCAAAATCTTCAACTTTAGAGTAAAAAGGCAATAAGAGTACAAAGATGAACTTGGAGTCAGTTACTCTTTCATCGGAGTGCAGTGGAAGTCTTGCATGGTCCAAGTCCACCTTTTCCCTTTCAAACCTCCTTTGAGACTAAATTAAGCAAACTCAAGCACACAGTTAGCCTCAAAGGGTCAAGTTGTAACACATCTCCCCCTAAATATGTGCATCACTTGCAAATGGACTTGTGAGGTCCGGGGAGTGCTTGTACAACTTGAGCACCATTAATAAACAACAACATGCATTAAGGAACATGATCAAGGCATAAAACACATGTATGCTAAAAATCAATCCAGGTTCCGCGAATCTAAGACATTTAGCTCACTACGCAGCCTGCAAAAGGTCGACTCATCTAGAGGCTTGGTAAAGATATCGGCTAGCTGGTTCTCGGTGCTAACATAAAACACTTCGATATCTCCCTTTTGCTGGTGGTCTCTCAAAAAGTGATGCCGGATGTCAATGTGCTTTGTGCGGCTGTGTTCAACAGGATTATCCGCCATGCGGATAGCACTCTCATTATCACATAGGAGTGGGACTTTGCTTAGATTGTAGCCAAAGTCCCTGAGGGTTTGCCTCATCCAAAGTAGTTGCGCGCAACACTGTCCTGCGGCAACATACTTGGCCTCAGCGGTGAATAGGGCAACGGAGGTTTGTTTCTTAGAACTCCACGACACCAGGGACCTTCCTAAGAATTGGCACGTCCCCGATGTACTCTTCCTATTGACCTTACATCCAGCATAATCGGAGTCTGAATATCCAATTAAGTCAAAGGTAGACCCCTTTGGATACCAGATCCTGAAGCAAGGCGTAGTGACTAAATATCTAAGAATTCACTTCACTACCACTAAGTGACACTCCCTTGGATCGGATTGAAATCTAGCACACATGCATACACTAAGCATAATATCCGGTCTACTAGCACATAAATAAAGTAAGGACCCTATCATAGACCGGTATGTCTTTTGATCAACGGACTTACCTCCTTTTTGTTGAGGTCGGTGTGTCCGTCGGTTCCCATTGGAGTCTTTGCGGGCTTGACGTCCTTCATCCCAAACTGCTTGATCAAGTCTTGCGTGTACTTTGTTTGGGAGATGAAGGTCCCATCCTTGAGTTGCTTCACTTGGAACCCATGGAAATAGCTTAACTCGCCCATCATCGACACCTCAAACTTTTGAGTCATCACCCTGCTAAACTCTTCACAAGACTTTTGGTTAGTAGAACCAAATATTATGTCATCGACATAAATTTGGCACACAAAAAGATCACCATCACAAGTCTTAGTAAATAGAGTTGGATCGGCTTTCCCAACCTTAAAGCATTAGCAATTAAAAAGTCTCTAAGGCATTCATACCATGCTCTTGGGGCTTGCTTAAGTCCATAGAGCGCCTTAGAGAGCTTACACACGTGGTCGGGGTACCGTTCATCCTCGAAGCCACGTACACCTCCTCCTTGATTGGCCCGTTGAGGAAAGCGCTCTTCACATCCATTTGGAACAACCAGAAAGAATGGTGAGTAGCATAGGCTAACGATATGTGAATTGACTCTAGCCTAGCCATAGGAGCAAAAGTCTCCTCAAAGTCCAAACCTGCGACTTGGGCATAACCTTTTGCCACAAGTCGAGCCTTGTTCCTTGTCACCACCCCATGCTCGTCTTATTTGTTGCGGAACACCCACTTGGTTCCCACAACATTTTGCTTGGGACGAGGCACCAGTGTCCAAACTTCATTTCTCTTGAAGTTGTTGAGCTCTTCCTGCATGGCCAACACCCAGTCTGGATCTAGCAAGGCCTCTTCTACCCTGAAAGGCTCAATAGAAGAGACAAAGGAGTAATGCTCACAAAAATTAACTAATCTAGAACGAGTAGTTACTCCCTTGCTTATGTCACCCAAAATCTGGTCGACGGGATGATCCCTTTGAATCGTTGCTCGAATTTGGCTTGGAGGTGCTGGTTGCGCTTCTTCCTCTACCACATGAACATATTGTGCTCCCCCTTGATCACGCGCCTCTTCTTGATGAACCTGTTCATCGTCTTGAGTTGGGGGATGCACCATTGTTGAGGAAGAAGGTTGATCTTGCTCCTTTTGTTCCAGTGGCCTCACATCTCCAATCGCCATGGTGCGCATTGCGGTTGTTGGAACGTCTTCTTCATCTACATCATCAAGATCAACAACTTGCTCTCTTGGAGAGCCATTAGTCTCATCAAATACAACGTCGCTAGAGACTTCAACCAAACCCGATGATTTGTTGAAGACCCTATACGCCTTTGTATTTGAGTCATAACCTAACAAAAACCCTTCTACAGCTTTGGGAGCAAACTTAGAATTCCTACCTTTCTTCACTAGAATGTAACATTTGCTCCCAAATACACGAAAGTAAGAAACATTGGGTTTGTTACCGGTTAGAAGCTCATATGAAGTCTTCTTGAGGAGGCGATGAAGGTAGACCCGGTTTATGGCGTGGCAAGCCGTGCTAACGGCTTCTGTCCAAAAACGTTCGGGCGTCTTGAATTCACCAAGCATCGTCCTCGCCATGTCTAGTAGTCTCCTGTTCTTCCTCTCTACCACACCATTTTGTTGTGGTGTATAGGGAGCGGAGAACTCGTGCTTGATTCCTTCCTCCTCAAGATACTCCTCCACTTGAAGGTTCTTGAACTTGGACCCATTGTCGCTTCTTATCTTCTTCACTTTAAGCTCAAACTCGTTTTGGGCTCTCCTTAGGAAGCGCTTGAGGGTCCCTTGGGTTTCAGTTTTATCCTGCAAAAAGAATACCCAAGTGGAGCAGGAAAAATCATCAACTATAACAAGACCATACTTACTTCCTCCTATGCTTAGATAGGCGACGGGTCCGAAGAGGTCCATATGAAGTAACTCCAGGGGTCTTGATGTGGTCATCACATTTTTGGCATGATGAGAGCCTCCCACCTGTTTACCTACTTGACAAGCTGCACAAGGTCTATCTTTTTCGAAAGTTACATTAGTTAGACCTATTACGTGTTCTCCCTTTAGAAGCTTGTGAAGGTTCTTCATCCCCACATGTGCTAAACGGCGATGCCACAGCCAACCCATGCTAGTCTTAGCAATTAAGCATGCATCTAGACCGACCTCCTCTTTTGCAAAATCAACTAAATAAAGTTTGCCGTCTAATACACCCTTAAAAGCTAATGAACCATCACTTCTTCTAAAGACAGACACATCTACATTTGTGAATAAATAGTTATACCCCATATTACAAAGTTGACTCACAGACAACAAGTTATATCCAAGCGACTCAACTAAGAACACATTAGAAATAGAGTGCTCGGATGAAATAGCAATTTTTCCTAACCCTTTCACCTTGCCTTGGTTCCCATCACCGAATATGATTGAATCTTGGGGATCCTTGTTCTTGACGTAGGAAGAGAACATCCTCTTTTCCCCTGTCATGTGGTTTGTGCATCCGCTGTCGATAATCCAGCTTGAGCCCCCGGATGCATAAACCTGCAAGGCAAATTTAGGCTTGGGTCTTAGGTACCCAACTCATGTTGGGTCCTACAAGGTTAGTTACAATAGTCTTAGGGACCCAAATGCAAGTCTTGTCTCCCTTACATTTGGCCCCTAATTTTCTAGCAATTACCTTCTCATCCTTTCTACAAATAGCAAAGGAAGCATTGCAAGCATAATAAATTGTAGCAGGTTCATTCATTACTTTCCTAGGAACATGAACAATATTTCTTCTAGGCATATGATGAACAACATTTTTCCTAGCCAAATTTCTATCATGCATAATAGAAGAACTAGAAGCAATCATGGCATGAGAATCAAAAGCATAATAACTTCTATAGACATTCCTAGAATGTCTCCTATCATGATACATGAAAGCATGGTTCTTTTGAGTACTACTAGCCATAGGGGCCTTCCCTTTCTCCTTGGCGGAGATGGAAGCCTTATGGCTTGTTAAGTTCTTCACTTCCCTCTTGAAGCCAAGACCATCCTTAATTGAGGGGTGTCTACCAATCGTGTAGGCATCCCTTGCAAATTTTAGTTTGTCAAATTCATTCTTGCTAGTCTTAAGTTGGGCATTAAGACTAGCCACTTCATCATTCAATTTAGAAATTGAAACTAGGTGTTCGCTACAAGCATCAACATCACAATCTTTACACCTATTGCAAACTACAACATGTTCTACACAAGATGTTGATTTATTAGCTATTTCTAACTTAGCACTCAAATCATCATTTATGCTCTTTAAGCTAGAAATAGAGTCATGACATGTAGACAATTCACAAGAAAGCATTTCATTCCTTTTAATTTCTAAAGCAAGGGATTTTTGTGCTTCTACAAACTTATCATGTTCTTCATACAAAAGATCCTCTTGCTTTTCTAATAACCTATTCTTATCATTCAATGCATCAATTAATTAATTAATCTTATCAACCTTAGTTCTATCTAGGCCCTTGAATAAACATGAATAGTCTATTTCATCATCACTAGATTCTTCATCACTTGAGGAAGCGTAAGTACCAGTATCACGAGTGCTTACCTTCTTTTCCCTTGCCATGAGGCAGGTGTGATGCTCGTTGGGGAAGAGGGCCGACTTGTTGAAGGCGGTGGCGGCGAGTCCTTCGTTGTCGGAGTTGGACAACGAACAATCCGAGTCCCACTCCTTTCCAAGGTGTGCCTCGCCCTTAGCCTTCTTGTAAGCCTTCTTCTTTTCCCTCTTGTTCCCTTGGTCCTGGTCACTATCATTTTTGGGACAATTAGCGATAAAATGACCAATCTTACCACATTTGAAGCATGAGCGCTTTCCCTTCGTCTTGGTCTTGTTGGGATGCTCCTTGCGACCCCTTAGCGCCGTCTTGAAACGCTTAATGATGAGGGCCATCTCTTCCTCATTGAGTCCCGCCGCCTCAACTTGTGCCACCTTGCTAGGTAGCACTTCCTTGCTCCTCGTTGCTTTGAGAGCAACGGTTTGAGGCTCGTGGATTGGGCCGTTCAACGCATTGTCAACATATCTTGCTTCCTTGATCATCATCCGCCCGCTTACAAACTTTCCAAGTATCTCCTCGGGCGTCATCTTGGTGTACCTAGGATTCTCACGAATATTGTTCACAAGATGTGGATCAAGGACAGTAAAAGACCTTAGCATTAGGCGGATGACGTCGTGGTCCGTCCATCGCGTGCTTCCATAGCTCCTTATTTTGTTGACGAGGGTCTTGAGCCGGTTGTACGTTTGGGTTGGTTCCTCGCCCCTGATCATTGCGAATCTCCCAAGTTCGCCCTCCACCAACTCCATCTTGGTGAGCATGGTGACGTCGTTCCCCTCATGTGAGATTTTGAGGGTGTTCCAAATCTGCTTGGCGTTATCCAAGCCGCTCACCTTATGGTATTCATCCCTGCACAATGAAGCTAGAAGAACAGTAGTAGCTTGTGCATTTTTGTGAATTTGCTCATTAATGAACATGGGACTATCCGTACTATCAAAGTGCATTCCATTTTCTACTATCTCTCATATACTTGGATGGAGAGAGAACAAGTGGCTACGCATTTTGTGACTCCAAAATCCGTAGTCCTCTCCATCAAAGTGGGGGTTTACCGAGGGGAATGGAAAGCAAATGAGCATTGGAACTTTGCGGAATACGAGAATAATCAAAGGAAAAGTTTGAATTAACCGTCTTCTTTTTCTCGTAGTCATTGTCGTCGTCCTTTTGGGAAGAGGAAGATTCGTCGCTGTCGTAGTAGACTATCTCCTTGATGCGCCTTGTTTTCTTCTTCCTCCCGTCTTTTCTTTTGTGGCCCGAGCCTGAGTCAGTAGGCTTGTCATCCTTTGGATCATTGACGAAGGACTCCTTCTCCTTATCATTGACCACCATCCCCTTGCCCTTAGGATCCATCTCTTCGGGCGATTAGTCCCTTTCTTGAAGAGAACCGCTCCGATACCAATTGAGAGCACCTAGAGGGGGGGTGAATAGGTGATCCTGTAAAACTTGAAACTTAATGCCACAAAAACTTGATTAGGAGTTAGCACAATAAAGCCAAGTGGCTAGAGAGGAGTTCTTGCAAGACACGATAACCACAAGAAGATCAATCACAGATAGACACAGTGGTTTATCCCGTGGTTCGGCCAAGTTCAACACTTGTCTACTCCACGTTGTGGCGTCCCAACGGACGAGGGTTGCAATCAACCCCTCTCAAGCGGTCCAAAGACCCACTTGAATACCACGGTGTTTTGCTTTGTTTACTTTATCCCGCTCGCGAGGAATCTCCACAACTTGGAGCCTCTCGCCCTTACACTTTTGATGTTCACAAAGAAGCACGGAGTAAGGGAGGGATGAGCAACGCACTCAAGACACAAAATCAGAGCGACAATACGCACACAAGTCACAACACGAGCTCTCAACACAACTCAAAGAGTTCTCTACTCAAATGGAGCTCTAGTTGCTATCACAAAGAATCGAATGTGCGGAATTGAAGTCTTGGTGCTTAGGAATGCTTAAAGAATGCTTGGTGTGCTCCTCCATGTGCCTAGGGGTCCCTTTTATAGCCCCAAGGCAGCTAGGAGCCGTTGAGAGCATTCCAGGAAGGCAATTGTGACGGAACTTCCCAAGTAATTAGGCCCACCTACAGTTGTCCTTGTCTCACAGACATCAGACAACCCTGTAGGTGCCCCTGAACTACTTGACAAGTTCGGTATCTTTCCTCACCTTACCAGGAACGTCTCACCCATCTTGTAGACATTACAGAACATCGGAGATGAAGAAATGCGGAAGCGAATTTCATAAACTTACATTTTATTTTGAAAGCAAGCTTGAGTTATTTTTATTACAGACCAGACTAAAAGTGAGTGCATAGAGTAATATTATACAAACCAGGGAGGCAAAAACTCCTCCCGAGAAGCTAAAAACAAAAGATCTTAAGTGGAGGACCGAGTCCTCCCGCACTTCAGTCTTGATTTTCTTCTTTTGAAACCACCTTGGAGCAGAAGCAACAAAAGTTTGTCGCTTCCTCACCTAAAAGCAACAAAGGGATAAACCCTGAGTATGGAATACTCAGCAAGTCTTACCCGACTAAGGAAAAGACTCTCAAGGGTATGCTGGATAAATAGGAGTCAAGGAGAGGCTTTAGCAAAAATCAACTTATAGTTTTGCAGAAGAAGCTTACTAAGTGAGTCCTTACTTTTCATCTTTTAATGCCATCTTAAGTATTAATAGACTCTATTTGCATCTAGTCTAATTTCACATCAAATCAAGACAACATTAGTTTTATCCATAGTGTTCACCTCCTGACTCTAGGTTGTAGAAAAGTGACCAAGTCTTCATAACCGCGAAGGTACGGCGATCCGAATCGATTATACTCAGCTGAGGATCTCCAATCACACGACATATGTAGCACTTAACCCTTGCATATGTCAACCCGCCACCGGGGTTCTTAAGACCGGATCAGGTTCACGCAAACCGAGAGCACAGATACACCACCGTCCAGCCTCTTGCCACGGAGGGTACACGCTACTCTCGCCACCGCTCCACTCCCATTTCGTGTTATCTTATTCCGGCCTTAGTCTGCCCGAGGCAAGGCTTACCCATGACGAGGCATGTGACCAGTTAAAGGGTCCTCGGTCAGCACGCCTACATACGCGTTAATCCTTAACCAACCTGGGTAGAACATCACCTGTTCCTACCCCAAGTTTCAATTTAAGTATTTCCACCCTTAGGAATGTGTCTATTCCTTAGGATGAAAGAGCATCACGGGGAACTTTGCAGTAAGATCCCACTATTGCTCCAAATGAAAATATTCTTGCAGGTAGAAGCCATCCTCTCCATGGTTAAATTGAGGACAACTTCTATCCACAAGATCTAAGCAAGTCTAAGCATTTTTGTAAATCATATTTTGATACTTCACCGAAGTATCTATAAAGGTATGGATATCAAGGAAAAGCAATGCATCAAAGGGTTTCAAGTAACTCCTATGAACCTAATGCACATTTCACTAGACTTAAGTGTGCGAAAAGTATTTTAAAACACAAGGAAAGGGGTTGCATGCACCGGGGCTTGCCTTCGTTTACTGGTGAATCAGGCTCAGATCCACAGATGTCAAAGTAGAAATGATTCCCAGCCTGAGACTCCGAAGGTGGTGGTGGTGGTGTCTCCTCTTCAGTTACTTCTACCTCTTCCTCTCGTTCTAATCATAACCATACATATGTATAAGAATGGATGCCATGGGATGCTCATGAGGATGCAAAGATAACATAAACTTATTAGTTATGTCTTGAATACAACTTGCCTTCACGGAGTTCCGGGAACTTAGGGTTTCCGGAGTCGGTAAAGGAGTTCATGGAGCAGGGGAGGGGGTGGTTTTGGGTTTAGTGATCAAACAAGGTCCAAATCAAACCACACTCTACCCATGGCTTCTAAATAATGTGATAAGCTCACATAAAAAGTTTGGGAAATTTTGGGCTTATTATTTATTCTCTAAAAATCCAGAATCAATAGTTTAGGCTATTTTAAATACCCTAAAATTCCCTGTTCAAACTAAAAATCATAAAACTATTTTTATTAAATACTATGGAAAATAACAAGCCTAGGAAAATTGGTCTCATAATTTTAGGATTTTTCTACTATTTTCTACAGTTTTTCAAAGTTCTGCTGAAAAGAAAAAGGAAAACGATAAAACAGTACTGGGCCGATTCTGGCCCAACAAGCCCAGGTCCAGGGAGAACAGCGCGCTCGCGCCCGCGCGCGCGCGCCCGCGCCCAGGCGATTTTGCAGAAAGGGCCTCGCGCTTCTAGCTAATCCGAAAAAGGTCCTTTTACTATTGTACGCAGTCACTGACGATTTGCAGAAACGCCCTCAAGCTTCTGTTTCTTCCCCGCGATAGCCCCTGACCACGCCGCGCCCTGGATTCTTCCCGGCGGGACCCGTACTGGACATGGCCGGCGAGGACTACTCAAGCTAACGGTCGGAGAGTCTCTACGGACCTAAGGCGACCTAAGAACGGCCCTCAATTTCGAACGGTGCTCCAAGAAATTGCTCTGCCCACGCTCAGGGCGGAAACCGGGGCGTCAAGCTCACGTTCCCGTACAACCATGGCCGGACTGAGCAAACGGACGCCACCGAGAGCATCACAAGCATGCAGAGGCACGAAAACAGTATACGAATTGGATGGCGACTCACCAGAACGAGCTGGCCACGGGAGGGCTAGTTTTCACGGTGCGGCGGATGGAATTGGGGGAAACTTGGAATTAGAGCTCGTCGGTGAACCACTGGGAGCAATACTGGACGTCGAGGTACTTGACTACCATACGGAGCGTGTGGTGGCTTCAATTTATAGAGTTCATGGGCGGCGGCGATCAATTTGAGCAAATTGCGCTGGCGGCCGGATGGGAGGAAGAAGCTTGGCGCACGGAGTACGTGTCCCATAGCGTGGCAGTAACTCCGGTGAGCTACGGAGGGTTCAGAGAAGGTCATGGCGACACGGTGAAAGTGTAGAGCCACGCGGCACCCGGCCGAGAGGCGGCGGTCGACGGCGAGTACTTACCGCGGGCGGTGAGCCAGGGGGGGGAGAACGTGTCGTGGCCGAGCGGGGTGACTTCCAGCTCACCGCCGTTGAGGACACGTATCGGCAGTGCTTATCCAAAGACCACCGAGCACGAATCGTGACGAGTCGCGATCAACGGCGGCGGCTACCGGCGGTGAGGACGAACCCGATCTTCTTCAGTTAAGCGGTCACTGTACCATGGGAATACCGGTTCAGAGTGACTGAGAGTCCAGTTTCCAGAGCCCATAACTTCCAATTTTGTGCAGCAACTCGATTGCCTTTCTTAAACAAAATTGTAGAGCAATATACCATCTACAATTCGACTATAGGACTTGAACATATTTGAGCACTGGATTATGCTCAAAACCTAGCTTGAAGTCGAGGTCAGTTCACTGCTAGTCTGAAAATTCAGACATAACAGCCTGACAACCCAACTTTAGGCTTGGTTTTCTCTAAATTCTTCTTAACAACTAAGCTCACAACCTTAAGCAAAGTTGTTCTCCTATAATGGGTCTTCAACTTTGATGTGGTGACCTAGGGTAAAAACCCTATACTTTGTAAGTTACAAAGCCCCAAAGTTGAGCCCATTCACTGATTTTCAGACTTAGAGCAAAACTCAAATGAGGTCCATTTTGCATTTAGGTCCAAAACCTTGGGTTTTGCTTTCAAGTACACATTTTTGTGAACCAAGGGACTTAAGAAACCTATTTGGCTTGGTTTTTGCACTTTAGCCCAAAAGTGGGCTAATTTTGCACAGAAGCCCCTAGGGTTTGGTTTAGGGTTTTCCAGGGTTCCAATTAGGGTTTCTGGCATCCCAGGGGTATAAATGTGATTCAACTTAGTGTTTGGGGATATTTTATGACTTTTCTCACAAGCCCTAAAGTTTTTCTCAACTTAGGTTAAGTTTTACCCCTTTAACCACTAGTTAGGGTTAAGTTCTTTAACCAGGGTCCTAATTTGTAAAACTTTAAAACAATACAACTTGTTTGAAATTTTTGCCTAGTGAATGCACTCTAGGTGTATCAAACATATGCAATGCCAATGCTATGATGTCATGCTCAAGTTTTAGTTATAGTAACACCAGGGGTGTTACATCCTTCCCCCCATAAAAGAATCTCGTCCCGAGATTAAAAATCCTAGGGTAAGTAATGGTAAAGGAAACGCATCACATTTTTATTTCCTTATTTTTGGTACAAGACAGGGGTGATGTGGGGGTTACTTCTTTATTACAACAACTATACAGGCTTTACAGTTTACATGAGGCTAGAAAGCCTGGGAAATTCTTATCTAAGAAGTCTTGGGTTTCCCATGTAGCCTCATCTTCCAAATGCTGGTTCCACTGTATCTTGTAGAACTTGAGAGTCTTTCTTCGGGTGACCCTGTCCTTTTGATCCAGAACTCGAATAGGATGTTCCGAGTATGTTAAATCTGGTTCCAGGACAACATCAGTCACTTCAACGGTTCGATCAGGAACCCGAAGACACTTCTTAAGTTGTGACACGTGGAACACATTATGCACAGCAGCCAATGTTTCGGGGAGCTGAAGTCGATACGCCACTGGTCCACATCGCTCAAGTACCAGGAATGGACCAATGTACCTGGGTGCAAGTTTCCCTTTTACCCCGAAACGCGATACACCCTTCATTGGTGAAACCTTTAAGTAGACATAATCGTCTACCAGAAAGCATAAGGGTTGTCGTCGTCGGTCTGCATAACTCTTTTGCCGAGCCTGAGCTTTCTTCATATTATGAATAATTCTCTGAACCTTTTCTTCGACCTCTTTCACCATATCAGGCCTAAAGAAATATCTTTCTCCAGGTTCAGACCAATTTAGCGGAGTTCGACACCGTCGTCCATATAAAGCTTCAAAAGGTGCCATCTTGATACTTTCTTGATAACTGTTATTGTATGAAAACTCCGCTAGGGGCAAACATTCATCCCATTTTGGTGAGAAATCCAGGACACATGCCCGCAGCATATCTTCAAGTATTTGGTTCACCCTCTCAGTCTGTCCACTGGTTTGAGGATGATAAGCCGAACTGTGGAGTAATTTAGTACCCAAGGAGTTGTGAAGTGCTTCCCAGAACTTGGCTACAAATTGAGGTCCACGATCCGACACAATGGTCTTTGGAACACCATGCAAACTGAGAATACGGGCAATGTATAATGCTGCATAAGTGGCTATTGTATATGTGACTTTAACAGGTAAGAAGTGGGCAATCTTCGTGAGTCGATCAACTATAACCCAAATAGAATCATACCCTTTGGCCGTCCTGGGTAATCCCACAATAAAGTCCATACTAATGTCTTCCCATTTCCATGTTGGGATTGGCAAAGATTGCAATGGACCAGCAGTTTTCATGTGTATGGCCTTGACACGTCTACAAGTGTCACATTTAGCCACATAGCGTGCAATTTCAATCTTCATCTTAGTCCACCAGTAGTGTTGCTTTAAGTCTTGATACATCTTAGTGCTTCCGGGATGAATAGAATAACGACTAAGATGTGCTTCATCCAGAATTTGCTGGCGGAGCTCTTCGTTCTTTGGCACAACTATGCGGTTTTTAAACCATATCACACCTTGATCGTCTTCTTTGAAACACTTGGCTACTCCAGCCTTTATCCTTTCTCGAATGTGCTTCATACCCAGATTATCCCTTTGAGCATCAATTATCCTTTGCAAAATGATTGACTCAAGCTTTAACTGATTTAGAGTCCCTTGTTGAATGATCCCCAGGTTTAGCTTTTCCATTTCCTGACACAAAGTGTTCTCGGAGGTCTTCGCCATAAGACAGTGGCAGGAAGTCTTACGACTCAACGCATCTGCCACCACATTGGCCTTGCCTGGGTGATAATGGATCTCCAATTCATAGTCTTTGATGAGCTCAAGCCATCGTCTTTGTCTCATATTCAACTCTGACTGGGTGAAGATGTACTTCAAACTTTTATGATCTGTATATATGTGACAGATATTTCCCAGCAGATAGTGACGCCAAATCTTTAGGGCATGAACCACAGTAGCTAGCTCCAGATCATGAGTTGGATAGTGCTCCTCATGCCGGCGCAACTGCCTTGAAGCATACGCAATCACTCGGCCCTCTTGCATCAGTACACAGCCGAGCCCACTGCCAGATGCATCACAATATACGTCAAAAGGTTTAGTGATGTCCGGTTGAGCCAATACCGGAGCAGTGGTCAATAGTGTCTTCAGTTGCTCAAAGGCTTCATTACACTTAGAAGACCAATTGAACTTAGTGTCATTCTTCAACAAACTTGTGATTGGCTTCACAAGCTTCGAAAAATCTGGTATGAATCTGCGATAGTACCCAGCTAGTCCAAGAAAACTCCGGACTTGGTGAACAGTCGTTGGGGGTTTCCACTCCAGAATATCTTTGACTTTGCTAGGATCTACCGCAATTCCTTTAGCTGATAACACGTGCCCCAAAAATTGAATTTCTTCCAGCCAGAACGCGCACTTACTGAACTTGGCATAAAGCTGATGTTCCCTAAGGCGCGTCAATACAATCCGTAAATGCTGAGCATGGTCTTCTTCATTCTTGGAATATATTAAGATATCGTCGATGAAGACTACCACGAACTTGTCCAACTCGGGCATGAACACCGAGTTCATCAAATAGGTGAAATGGGCAGGAGCATTTGTGAGCCCAAAAGACATTACCAAGTATTCAAATAATCCATACCGCGTAGTAAACGCGGTCTTCGGTATATCCTCGGGCCGAATACGGATTTGATGATAGCCCGATCTGAGATCAATTTTGGAAAATACCCTCGCCCCAGTCAGTTGATCAAATAAGATGTCGATTCTGGGAAGGGGGTACTTATTCTTGATAGTGACCTCATTTAGGGGTCGATAATCCACGCACATTCTCAAGGTTTGATCCTTCTTCTTAACAAAAATGGCGGGGCAACCCCACGGAGACGAGCTTGGCCGGATGAATCCTTTATTCAGTAGATCTTGCAATTGAGTCTTCAGTTCCGCCAATTCATTAGGGGGCATACGGTACGATCTTCGGGAAATGGGAGCCGTACCGGGCTTTAGCTCAATTACGAATTCTACATCTCTTTCAGGGGGCAGTCCAGGCAAATCTTCCGGAAATACATCTGGAAACTCACATACTACCGGAATGTTCTTGATCTCCGGTACAATGGCTTCATAGACTCTACCAGAAGCTTTGGCTGGATTGGTTGCGGAGAGAGTCAAGAGAATCTCTTCTTGGTTATAGCTCAACCTGACGGTTCTGAGTTCAGTGTTGAGGATTGCCTTGTGTTGGGTTAACCAATTCATACCCAGAATTACATCTATATCCTGGCCCTTCAGAACAATCATGTTAGCAGGAAAGTTCCGTCCGGCCATTGTTACTGGCACTCCATAGGCCACTTCTTTAGTATAAATGTGTCCCCCAGGTGAATGAATTTTAAATCCCTCCTTTGATTCATGGTATGCAATATGATGTTGTTCCACAAACTTCTTGCTAATAAATGTATGTGAAGCACCAGAATCAAAAAGAATAATTGCTGGGTGACTGGCCACGGGAAACGTACCCATCATCACCGGCTCTCCTTCCGGTGTAGTAGCCACTTGAGTGTAATACACACGCCCCGTTTTCTTCATATTCTTCCCCATAGCATTTCCTTTTGACTGAACTGATTTCCCAGATCCTTGCGAAGCATTAGATTGATTTTGCCTAGGATATGGGCAGTCTTTGATGAAGTGTCCCGACTTGCCGCAATTAAAGCACCCAGTTGAAGAACTAGGCAAGGCAGGAAATCGAGTGCCTGGGGCACCCGGCTGTTTTGGGGTAGTGGGGGCATTGTTGGGGCGGATAATGATAGGCTGCTTGAAGGGAAATGAAGGTGGACGAGAAAAAGGGCGATTTTGGTTTGAGGGTCGAATTACAAACCGTGGTTTCTTCGCCTGGCCCTGATTGGGCCTCTCACCACCGAATCCCTTATTCTTTCCAGAATTTGTGTATTTGGCTTCAACAGATAAGGCTGTGCTGACAGCCTTTCCATAGGTGAGGTCTATGCATGTGGCCATTTTCCTTTGTAGCCGATCATTCAGTCCCCGCATAAAACAGTTCTTCTTCTTCAAATCTGTATTCACCTGATCGATAGCATACTGTGACAGGTGATTGAACTTGTTGAGATACTGATTAACAGTATCTCCCCCTTGCTTCAGTTTCATGAACTCTTCTTGTTTCATGTGCAGCACTCCCTCAGGAATGTAATGCTCGCGGAATGCTGCTTTGAACTCGTTCCATGTAATTTGATGGTTGTCCGGCTGGATGGCCACAAAGTTCCCCCACCAAGTACTGGCAAGTCCTCGGAGTTGCTGTGCTGCAAACAGTGGCTTCTGTACTTCCGAACAGCGTAGAAGGCCAAACTTCTGCTCTATGACCCGTATCCATTCGTCGGCCTCTAAGGGATCTTCTGCTTTGACGAATAGAGGTGGACGAGTCTCAGAGAAATCCAGATAAGTGGCCTCACGGGGACCTTGTTGAAATCCTCTTCCTGCTTGTTGTTGAAGCTGTTGCTGACCCGCCATCTCCCTCAGGAAGCGGGTGTTGTCGGCTGTGGCGTTCACCAAGGCAGCAATTGCCTCGGCAAGCGTGGGTGGAACGGGAGGCGGATTCGGGGTAACGTCCCGACCCCCGGATGTTCCGGCTGCATCCTGTGCACGAGTCCTGGTCGGCATCTGAGGCAAAAACATTTGAATAAACATAATGTGCCAGAGAAAACCTTCCATTTTACATTACTATAAAAAGTAATGATACAGACTCAATATTATACAGCAGGATACATTACCCATTTTACAAAAGTTGAACCTATTATACAACAGTACACCCTACAATACCCTACAATACACTACTCTACTTCTATTACACCCTTATTCCTGCTTGCCATCAGTCTTGGCGGCTTCATCGTCAGGTGTGGGAGTCCAGACATCAACCAACCTCAAAGAAGGAGGGGGCTCAAAAAGGTCTAACTCCCCACCCAGCGCACGTCCCGCAATGTGAGATGGTCCAGCTTCTGCCTCAGCAGGTGGTGCAGGCTCACTTGGGTGTAGTTGTGAGTATAATATATGGACTTCCTCGTGCAACGTGTTGCAGTAAACCTGCAGGTCATCAACAGTCGAGCTAAGTTCTTTAACTCGGGCCTGAGCCCTTGCTTCCTTAGCACACATTAGCAAACGAGACTGCACGGCCCAGTCAAGTGCTAAGTCTCGATCAGCGAGTTGATCCTGCAAGTGTCGGATGTCCCTTCTCAGTTCATTGATTCTATCACCGTCAGCGACCCAAGCATTAGTCCTTTGTTGCAGTGCTGCCTGAAGTCGACTCACACGAGTAGAGATGGCAATGGGGACCCGATACCCGATTCCCCGCGGGGAATTCCTCTATTAGGGGACGGGTATGAGACGAATTTAGTCCCCGCGGGGATCCAAATGGGAGAAATTTAATCCCCGTCGGGTTCGCGGGGACGGGGACGGGGAACCATCCCCCGTCCCCGTTCCCCGTGTACCCGCCCCACGAAACTATTTTATCCAAGTTAGTCAATTTACTTGTTAAAATTATAGTAAGAACTCGGTGCATGGCATGTTATAAAATAGAAAACTAAACTCTAAAGTAGATGTCTCTTGTAATTTTCAATCTTGTTTGTTAAATTTGTATTAATTTGATACAATCAATTTAAATTTATCTTTAAATATTGTACTTCTGGCGGGGACAGATTCCCCGCGGGGTTCTCCACGGGGATAAATTCCCCGACGGGGACGGGGATGGGAGAAAAAGTTCCCCCGTGAGCGTTCGCGGGGACGGGGACGGGAAATTTTTGTCCCCGCGGGGACGGGGATGGGAAGCCATTCCCCGACGGGGAAATCCCCGTTGCCATCCCTACACACGAGCTTCAAGGTCTCCGATGGGGTCGTTACTCCCACTACTGCTGCTTTCATGTCGGGGAGCCAATTGATGCCGAGGCACCCCAATTGGTCCCGTGGATTTGCGTGCCGTTAGCCTGGTACGTGGCGGCATCTTTTCTAAGGGGGAAAATGTTATTAGTATGATTCTTAGCATGATGCATGTATAATTACAGAATCAACCTTAGTCGATTCAACCTTCTATACGTTGCACTCTTCCTATCTGGTCTTTAAAATAGACTTCTTCAGAGTACTTAGGTAAGAAGAGAAAAGAATTTCTAGGTAAGACTTTTGAAAATTCTTTTGAAGATGCTTCATAATATCTGCCAAGAAGGGCTACGCTCCGATACCAGCTGTGACGGAACTTCCCAAGTAATTAGGCCCACCTACAGTTGTCCTTGTCTCACAGACATCAGACAACCCTGTAGGTGCCCCTGAACTACTTGACAAGTTTGGTATCTTTCCTCACCTTACCAGGAACGTCTCACCCATCTTGTAGACATTACAGAACATCGGAGATGAAGAAATGCGGAAGCGAATTTCATAAACTTACATTTTATTTTGAAAGCAAGCTTGAGTTATTTTTATTACAGACCAGACTAAAAGTGAGTGCATAGAGTAATATTATACAAACCAGGGAGGCAAAAACTCCTCCCGAGAAGCTAAAAACAAAAGATCTTAAGTGGAGGACCGAGTCCTCCCGCACTTCAGTCTTGATTTTCTTCTTTTGAAACCACCTTGGAGCAGAAGCAACAAAAGTTTGTCGCTTCCTCACCTAAAAACAACAAAGGGATAAACCCTGAGTATGGAATACTCAGCAAGTCTTACCCGACTAAGGAAAAGACTCTCAAGGGTATGCTGGATAAATAGGAGTCAAGGAGAGGCTTTAGCAAAAATCAACTTATAGTTTTGCAGAAGAAGCTTACTAAGTGAGTCCTTACTTTTCATCTTTTAATGCCATCTTATGTATTAATAGACTCTATTTGCATCTAGTCTAATTTCACATCAAATCAAGACAACATTAGTTTTATCCATAGTGTTCACCTCCTGACTCTAGGTTGTAGAAAAGTGACCAAGTCTTCATAACCGCGAAGGTACGGCGATCCGAATCGATTATACTCAGCTGAGGATCTCCAATCACACGACATATGTAGCACTTAACCCTTGCATATGTCAACCCGCCACCGGGGTTCTTAAGACCGGATCAGGTTCACGCAAACCGAGAGCACAGATACACCACCGTCCAGCCTCTTGCCACGGAGGGTACACGCTACTCTCGCCACCGCTCCACTCCCATTTCGTGTTATCTTATTCCGGCCTTAGTCTGCCCGAGGCAAGGCTTACCCATGACGAGGCATGTGACCAGTTAAAGGGTCCTCGGTCAGCACGCCTACATACGCGTTAATCCTTAACCAACCTGGGTAGAACATCACCTGTTCCTACCCCAAGTTTCAATTTAAGTATTTCCACCCTTAGGAATGTGTCTGTTCCTTAGGATGAAAGAGCATCACGGGGAACTTTGCAGTAAGATCCCACTATTGCTCCAAATGAAAATATTCTTGCAGGTAGAAGCCATCCTCTCCATAGTTAAATTGAGGACAACTTCTATCCACAAGATCTAAGCAAGTCTAAGCATTTTTGTAAATCATATTTTGATACTTCACCGAAGTATCTATAAAGGTATGGATATCAAGGAAAAGCAATGCATCAAAGGGTTTCAAGTAACTCCTATGAACCTAATGCACATTTCACTAGACTTAAGTGTGCGAAAAGTATTTTAAAACACAAGGAAAGGGGTTGCATGCACCGGGGCTTGCCTTCGTTTACTGGTGAATCAGGCTCAGATCCACAGATGTCAAAGTAGAAATGATTCCCAGCCTGAGACTCCGAAGGTGGTGGTGGTGGTGTCTCCTCTTCAGTTACTTCTACCTCTTCCTCTCGTTCTAATCATAACCATACATATGTATAAGAATGGATGCCATGGGATGCTCATGAGGATGCAAAGATAACATAAACTTATTAGTTATGTCTTGAATACAACTTGCCTTCACGGAGTTCCGGGAACTTAGGGTTTCCGGAGTCGGTAAAGGAGTTCATGGAGCAGGGGAGGGGGTGGTTTTGGGTTTAGTGATCAAACAAGGTCCAAATCAAACCAAACTCTACCCATGGCTTCTAAATAATGTGATAAGCTCACATAAAAAGTTTGGGAAATTTTGGGCTTATTATTTATTCTCTAAAAATCTAGAATCAATAGTTTAGGCTATTTTAAATACCCTAAAATTCCCTGTTCAAACTAAAAATCATAAAACTATTTTTATTAAATACTATGGAAAATAACAAGCCTAGGAAAATTGGTCTCATAATTTTAGGATTTTTCTACTATTTTCTACAGTTTTTCAAAGTTCTGCTGAAAAGAAAAAGGAAAACGATAAAACAGTACTGGGCCGATTCTGGCCCAACAAGCCCAGGTCCAGGGAGAACAGCGCGCTCGCGCCCGCGCGCGCGCGCCCGCGCCCAGGCGATTTTGCAGAAAGGGCCTCGCGCTTCTAGCTAATCCGAAAAAGGTCCTTTTACTATTGTACGCAGTCACTGACGATTTGCAGAAACGCCCTCAAGCTTCTGTTTCTTCCCCGCGATAGCCCCTGACCACGCCGCGCCCTGGATTCTTCCCGGCGGGACCCGTACTGGACATGGCCGGCGAGGACTACTCAAGCTAACGGTCGGAGAGTCTCTACGGACCTAAAGCGACCTAAGAACGGCCCTCAATTTCGAACGGTGCTCCAAGAAATTGCTCTGCCCACGCTCAGGGCGGAAACCGGGGCGTCGAGCTCACGTTCCCGTACAACCATGGCCGGACTGAGCAAACGGACACCACCGAGAGCATCACAAGCATGCAGAGGCACGAAAACAGTATACGAATTGGATGGCGACTCACCAGAACGAGCTGGCCACGGGAGGGCTAGTTTTCACGGTGCGGCGGATGGAATTGGGGGAAACTTGGAATTAGAGCTCGTCGGTGAACCACTGGGAGCAATACTGGACGTCGAGGTACTTGACTACCATACGGAGCGTGTGGTGGCTTCAATTTATAGAGTTCATGGGCGGCGGCGATCAATTTGAGCAAATTGCGCTGGCGGCCGGATGGGAGGAAGAAGCTTGGCGCACGGAGTACATGTCCCATAGCGTGGCAGTAACTCCGGTGAGCTACGGAGGGTTCAGAGAAGGTCATGGCGACACGGTGAAAGTGTAGAGCCACGCGGCACCCGGCCGAGAGGCGGCGGTCGACGGCGAGTACTTACCGCGGGCGGTGAGCCAGGGGGGGGAGAACGTGCCGTGGCCGAGCGGGGTGACTTCCAGCTCACCGCCGTTGAGGACACGTATCGGCAGTGCTTATCCAAAGACCACCGAGCACGAATCGTGACGAGTCGCGATCAACGGCGGCGGCTACCGGCGGTGAGGACGAACCCGATCTTCTTCAGTTAAGCGGTCACTGTACCATGGGAATACCGGTTCAGAGTGACTGAGAGTCCAGTTTCCAGAGCCCATAACTTCCAATTTTGTGCAGCAACTCGATTGCCTTTCTTAAACAAAATTGTAGAGCAATATACCATCTACAATTCGACTATAGGACTTGAACATATTTGAGCACTGGATTATGCTCAAAACCTAGCTTGAAGTCGAGGTCAGTTCACTGCTAGTCTGAAAATTCAGACATAACAGCCTGACAACCCAACTTTAGGCTTGGTTTTCTCTAAATTCTTCTTAACAACTAAGCTCACAACCTTAAGCAAAGTTGTTCTCCTATAATGGGTCTTCAACTTTGATGTGGTGACCTAGGGTAAAAACCCTATACTTTGTAAGTTACAAAGCCCCAAAGTTGAGCCCATTCACTGATTTTCAGACTTAGAGCAAAACTCAAATGAGGTCCATTTTGCATTTAGGTCCAAAACCTTGGGTTTTGCTTTCAAGTACACATTTTTGTGAACCAAGGGACTTAAGAAACCTATTTGGCTTGGTTTTTGCACTTTAGCCCAAAAGTGGGCTAATTTTGCACAGAAGCCCCTAGGGTTTGGTTTAGGGTTTTCCAGGGTTCCAATTAGGGTTTCTGGCATCCCAGGGGTATAAATGTGATTCAACTTAGTGTTTGGGGATATTTTATGACTTTTCTCACAAGCCCTAAAGTTTTTCTCAACTTAGGTTAAGTTTTACCCCTTTAACCACTAGTTAGGGTTAAGTTCTTTAACCAGGGTCCTAATTTGTAAAACTTTAAAACAATACAACTTGTTTGAAATTTTTGCCTAGTGAATGCACTCTAGGTGTATCAAACATATGCAATGCCAATGCTATGATGTCATGCTCAAGTTTTAGTTATAGTAACACCAGGGGTGTTACAGCAATCCTTGCCTTCTGTCGCCTAGCGCACCGGACAGTCCGGTGCACCACCGGACACTGTCCGGTGCGGATTTCTTTCCTTCTTTGGCGAAGCCGACCGTTGACGGTTCAGAGCCGTTGGCGCACCGGACACTGTCCGGTGCACACCGGACAGTCCGGTGCCCCCTTTTGACCGTTGGCTCTGCCACGCGTCGCGCGCGGATTACGCGGCCGACCATTGGCCAAGTCGACTGTTGGCTCACCGGACAGTCCGGTGCACCACCATCCAGTCTGGTGATTTATAGCCGTACGTCGTTAATCGCTTCCCGAGAGCAGCCAGTTGACAGACGCCAGCCTGGCGCACCGGACACTGTCCGGTGCACCACCGGAGCACCACCGAACAGTCCGGTGCACCCAGACTGCGCAGAGTCTTGGCTGCCTAGCCAAGTCTTTTCCAAATTGGTCTTTTCCTGTTTCTAGCACTTAGACACAATACATTAGTCCCAAAACAATGTACTAAGTCTTAGAAACATACCTTTACACTTGATTTGCACTTTGCCCACCATTTGGTATAGTTTAACACTTAAGCACTTGTGTTGGACACTAGATCACCAAAATACATAGAAATGGCCCAAGGGCACATTTCCCTTTCAAAGGCCCCTGGCAGGTCTTCAAACGAAGGATTAAATTTTTCGCTGCTGGCTCCAACCGAATAGAAGACCTGCTTCATCCGTTGAACACATCGATTACTGAACTCCAGACATTTGTTTTGAAGGCTTGTCAATGATTTTTTTTCAAATCTGAACTTTTCTGGACCTCGGCCTCAAATTTTGCATTAAGCTTCTGCTTTTCTTGCTCGAAGCTTTCTGACTGGGAGAGAAGCTTCGTATTCAATTCTGCTATTTTAGCTTCAGCTTCTGCCAATAAGCCTTCGGTTGTCTGAAGGTCGAAGTCTTGCTTTTCAAGAGCAGCTGATTGGTCTTTTATCTTGCTTTCTAAGTTTTCAATTATAACTTCGTGTTTTTATCTTCCAAATCTTGCTGCATTTTCAAAGCTTTACTCAGTAGCATACTCTGCATATAAACAACCCTCGTTAGAAAATATCTTCGTTATTGAAATAATAAAAGTTAAAGAAAAGTTTACCTTGAAATTGGAATAGAATAAACTACCGACGATGTGCTGTCGTCGGTAGCGGCTAATGTCCGTCTCGAGCTTCGGGAAACCAATACTCTTTGATAGAGTACTGATAACCTTCGCTCCGGTCTCATCCCAGATGCAGCTCAACTTTTCGTCATCAATGCCACCGAAGAGAAGTGCTCCCGGCTGATATCCGCAAGATATAGCATATTCTTTTAACTCTTCTTTTTCAGCCTTTGTCAGCTCTTGACCAACCAAGTTTTGAAAGTTAAAAACTTCATCTTCCGAAGTGTCTTCAGCTATTTCTTTCTCCTTCTCGGGCTCTAGGGTCATAGTCTCTTCGGTGGCTGCAGCAGCTTCTTCTGCGGCCATGTTTAGCAGTATCTTATCAATATCAGCAATCGTGCTTTCTAAATGAATATCTTCAGTTGTGGCAGCCTCGATAGCTGTGGCTTCCGAAGGTGCAGCTTCGGTGGCTGTCGTGCTCTCAACAGATGGCGCCTTCGGAGCTAAAGCTCCTGGTGGTGTCCCTTCGATGACTTCTGTCACTGTAATGATTCTTTGCTTTTTTGGCCTAGCCGCCTTCGTTTTTGCGGGCTCCTTTTCCTTCAGAAAAAGCTTCGTCAGATGTGGCCCTAGTGGACTTAGCTTGACAGGCAAAGATTCAGTCATTACCTTTAGAATTTCCTCCACGTCGGTGGCAGAGGGTGTTGCAGCAGCTTCTTCTTCTCCATCAATTGCCTTATGCTTCGGAGCTGTAGTTTTTCTCTTCTTCGAATCATCTATTTTTGGCTCAGGCTTTAGCTTTTTATTTTTTAATTGTTCTTCATCGTCTTTATTCAGAGCACCAGCCACTCTCTTTCTCTTTTGCCCTTCGGCATCCTTGTCTAACCGCTCGTAGTCGGGATACTCGAAGTCCAGAGCATTCATTACTCGGTTTAACCTTCGCTTCGGACGGGTGCCGAAGGCCGCGGTCATCAATTGATCTTCTTTTTTAGAGTAATTGCCGAGTATTTCATTGCACATTACTTCGATCGTGTCCAGCCACTCTTGGCAAGGCACTTTGAAATGTTTCTTGAATTTATAATGATAAGGCAACCGAATAAATTCTCCCTTCTTCTTTCCCCCTTCAGCTTCGGCATGTCCCACTCCTTCAAAGTTGGGAACACTCTGAAGGCCAAAAATTCTTGCACTATGTCCCTAGTGCCGATATGATCTGCAATAACTCGAAATTCAGCCAGGGCAATTTGGCTTGGACTCCCTGGTGTCATGTCGCACCGGGGACTAGTCTCTCCGAAGATCAATTCTAGCGGACTCTGGACCAACTTCTCCTTGTCTTCGTCAACTTTGACGTAAAACCACTCAGACTTCCAGCCAGCTGGCCACTTGCTTCGGTAGCTAATCACTGAAAATTTTGTGTTCTTGCGATAGGCAAAGTTGTAGCAGCCAAAATTTTCATGTAGCCCATCTCCTCTAGCCTTCGTTTGATAATGGAGCTCGTGCACTCGGCAGAAGCCTTCGCCAAATGGCTCCACCCCTTGGCTTCGGAGAGCCCAGATATAAACACTAAGCCTAACGATAGCGTTAGGAGTTAGCTGATGAAGGTTGTCGGGGACCATAATTAGGGGTACCCTCAAGGCTCCTAAATCTCAGCTGGTAACCCCCATCAGCACAAAGCTACAAAGGCCTGATGGGTGCGACTAAGTCAAAGGTCGGTCCATTCGAGGGACGCGATCACGCCTCGCCCAAGCCCAGCCTCGGGCAAGGGCAGCCGACCCCGGAGGATCTACGTCTCGCCCGAAGACCCCCTCCAGCAACGGGCATACCCTCGGCTCGCCCGAGGCCCAGTCTTCACCGAGAAGCAACCTTGGCCAACTCGCCACGCCAACCGACCAAATCACAGGGGCATTTAATGCAAAGGTGGCCTGACACTTTTATCCTGACGCACGCCCCCCAGTCGACAGAGCCGAAGTGACCGTAGTCACTTCACCGCTCCACTGACCGGTCTGACAAGAGGACAGCGCCACCTGCGCCGCTCCGACTGCTGTGCCACTCGGCAGAGTGAGGCTGACAGCAGCCAAGTCCGGCCTCAGGCACCATAGGAAACTCCGCTTCGCCCGACCCCAGGGCTCGGACTCGGGCTCAGCCCTAGAAGACGGCGAACTCCGCTCCGCCTGACCCCAGGGCTCGGACTTGGGCTCAGCCCCGGAAGACGACGAACTCCGCTTCGCCCGACCCCAAGGCTCGGACTTGGGCTCATCCCCGAAAGACGACGAACTCCGCTCCGCCCGACCCCAGGGCTCGGACTTGGGCTCAGCCCCGGAAGACGACGAACTCCGCTCCGCCCGACCCCAGGGCTCGGACTTGGGCTCAGCCCCGGAAGACGACGAACTCCGCTCCGCTCGACCCCAGGGCTCGGACTTGGTCTCAGCCCCGGAAGACGACGAACTCCGCTCCGCCCGACCCCAGGGCTCGGACTTGGGCTCAGCCCCGGAAGACGACGAACTCCGCTCCGCCCGACCCTAGGGCTCGGACTCGGGTTCAGCCCCGAAGGACGACGAACTCCGCTTCGCCCGACCCCAGAGCTCGGACTCAGCCCTGGCATCAGCCGACGGTCTCCGCCTCGTCCGACCCGGGGGCTCGGACACGACCTCGACCTTGGAAGACAGATTCAACCTCGACCTCGAAGGAGCCTCCACCTCGCCCAACCTAGGGCACGGACTGACCACGTCAACAGGAGGCGCCATCATTACCCTGCCCCAAGCTGACTTAGGCTACGGGGAACAAGACCGGCGTCCCATCTGGCTCGCTCCGCCAGACAAGTAATGATGGCGCCCCGCACGCTCTACGACGACAGCGGCTCTCAGCCCTCTTACGGAAGCAAGAGGACGTCAGCAAGGACTCAACAGCCCCGACAGCTGTCCTTCCGCCAGGCTCCAGCGCTCCTCCGACGGCCACGACACCACACGAACCGGGTGCCAAAACCTCTCCGGCTGCCACGATGGCATGTACTTAGGGCGCTAGCTCTCCTCCGCTAGACACGTTAGCACACTGCTACACCCCCCATTGTACACCTGGATCCTCTCCTTACGCCTATAAAAGGAAGGACCAGGGCCCTCTTAAAGAGGGTTGGCCGCGCGGGGAAGGACGGGACGGCGCGCGCGTGAGGCCGCTCGCTCCCTCCCGCGTGGACGCTTGTAACCCCCTACTGCAAGCGCACCCGACCTGGGCGCGGGACAAACACGAAGGCCGCGGGATTCCACCTCTCACGCCCGTCTCCCTCCGGCTTCCTCCCCCCTTCGCGCTCCGTCTCGCGCCGACCCATCTGGGCTGGGGCACGCGGCGACAATTTACTCGTCGGTCCAGGGACCCCCCGGGTCTCGAAACGCCGACAGTTGGCGCGCCAGGTAGGGGCCTGCTGCGTGTTGACGAACAGCTTCCTGTCAAGCTCCAGATGGGCAGTCTCCAGCAACCTTTCCAGCCCGGGACGGTACTCCGTTTCGGGAGTCTTGAGTTCATGTCCCTCGACGGCAGCTACGACATGATACTCCTTCCCCCGCTGCGCGACAGCGACAATGGCGGCCGACAGCCCGCCCGCCGGCGGCGAAATCGACGACGTCTTCCCCGCGTGGTGGAAGTACAACACTCGAGCTCGCCCCGTCCCCTCCCCCGCCGACGGAGGAGGAGGCGGGGCAACCAAGGCCAAGCAGGAGGCGGCACCTCGTTGGCTGTCGAGCGAGTCGACGGCGCCGGCGCCCCAACGGGGGACATGTCGGGCATCGACCTCGCGTCTGAGACGAAGACGAGCGCCGTCTCCCCGCAACACGCCAATCCCAAGCCAACGGACGACGCCAGCACGCTCGTGAAGGACTTGCTAGGCGTCACCCTCGTACTTGAGACGACGGTGCAGTCAGCCCCTGACGTGACTTCATCACCACCCGTCGACCAAGAGGTACCAACCGGTTCCCATCTCACGCCTTTTGGATTCAGCCTCGACCCACCAAGCGACTTCGCTTTGGTGGACGCTCTCATATAGGCGAGTCCCAACCCTCTGGGGTATCGTATGCGGTCACCCTGGGACCGGCTGACGGACGTCTCGACCTACGGGCCCTCGGGGTCCGAGGAAGATGACGAGCCCGACTTCTGTTGGGATTTCTCCGGACTTGGCAACCCCAGTGCCATGCGGGACTTTATGACCGCGTGCGACTACTGCCTTTCCGACTGTTCTGACGGTAGCCACAGCCTCGGTGACGAGGACTGCGGCCCAAGTCATGAATGTTTCCACGTCGATCTAGGGGGTCCCTCCGAAGGCAACCATCTTGGTATGCCGGAGAACGGTGATCTCCCTAGGCCTGTGCCTCGCGTTGACATCCTACGGGAGCTAGTTGTGGTCCCCGTCCCGGCGGGGGGTCATGACCCACAGCTCGAGCAAATCTGCGAGATGCAGGCCAGGCTCGACGAGGGGGCAGGAACATTTGAGCCAATCCGCCGGGACATCAGGCAGGAATGGGCGGGCCGACCTCCGGCCGGAGAAGTGCGTCATCTACCCCAGGGTATCCAGCATCGCATCGCCGAGATGTCAGGGCAAGGCCGCCACCGGCTTCCAGTGGAGTCGGCCAGAACCTGGCTGCAGCGGCAATGCTTCTCCGTGCGATGCCGGAGCCATCAACCACCGAGGGGCGGCGTATCCAGGGAGAGCTCAAGAATCTCCTGGAGGACGTCGCGGTCCGACGGGCCGAAAGCTCCGCCTCCCAAAGGCAGGGGCACCCCTCGGAACATCGCACCGCGACTTCCCGATTCATGCGGGAAGCCTCGGTCCACACCGGGCGCACGCGCAACACAGCGCCTGCGGCCCCGGGTCGCCTCGGCCACGAGCACCATCACTGCAACCGTCAGGCCCACCTCGACGAGAGGGTGCGCCGAGGCTACCACCCCGGGCGTGGGGGACGCTACGACAGTGGGGAGGATCGGAGTCCCTCGCCCGAACCACCCGGTCCGCAGGCTTTCAGCCGCGCCATACGACGGGCGTCGTTCCCGACCCGGTTCCGAACCCCGACTACTATCACAAAGTACTCGGGGGAGACGAGACCGGAACTGTGGCTCGCGGACTACCGGCTGGCCTGCCAACTAGGTGGAACGGACGACGACAACCTCATCATCCGCAACCTCCCCCTGTTCCTCTCCGATACCGCTCGCGCCTGGCTGGAACACCTGCCTCCGGGGCAGATCTCCAACTGGGACGACCTGGTCCAAGCCTTCGCCGGCAACTTCCAGGGCACATACGTGCGCCCTGGAAACTCCTGGGATCTCCGAAGCTGCCGACAGCAGCCAGGAGAGTCTCTCCGGGACTACATCTGACGATTCTTGAAGCAGCGCACCGAGCTTCCCAACATCACCGATTCAGATGTCATCGGCGCGTTCCTCGCCGGCACCACCTGCTGTGACCTGGTGAGCAAGCTGGGTCGCAAGACCCCCACCAGGGCGAGCGTGCTGATGGACATCGCTACCAAGTTCGCCTCTGGCCAAGAGGCGGTTGAGACCATCTTCCGGAAGGACAAGCAGCCCCAGGGCCGCCCACCGGAAGATGTCCCCGAGGCGTCAACTCAGCGCGGCGCCAAGAAGAAAGGCAAGAAGAAGTCGCAAGCAAAACGCGACGCCGCCGACGCGGACCTTGTCACCGCCGCCGAGTACAAGAACCCTCAGAAACCTCCTAGAGGTGCCAACCTCTTCGACAAGATGCTCAAGGAGCCGTGCCCCTATCATCAGGGGCCCGTCAAGCACACCCTTGAGGGGTGCGCCATGCTTCGGTGCCACATTCACAAGGCCGGGCCACCCGCGGAGGGTGGCAGGGCTCGCGACAACGACAAGAAGGAAGATCACCAGGCAGGAGAGTTCCCCGAGGTCCGCGACTGCTTCAAGATCTACGGTGGGCAAGTGGCGAATGCCTCGGCTCGGCGCCGCAAGCAAGAGCGTCGGGAGGTCTGTTCGGTAAAGGTGGCGGCGCCAGTCTACCTAGACTGGTCCGACAAGCCCATCACCTTTGACTGAGACGACCACCCCGACCGCGTGCCGAGCCCGGGGAAATACCCGCTCGTTGTCGACCCCGTCATCGGCGACGTCAGGCTCACCAAGGTCCTCATGGACAGAGGCAGCAGCCTCAACATCATCTACGCCGAGACCCTCGGGCTCCTGCGGGTCGATCTGTCCTCGGTCCGGGCAGGCGCTGCGCCTTTCCACGGGATCATCCCCGGGAAACGCGTCCAGCCCCTCGGACAACTCGATCTTCCCGTCTGCTTTGGGATGCCCTCCAACTTCCAAAGGGAGACCCTCACGTTCGAGGTGGTCGAGTTCCGAGGAACCTACCACGTCGTGCTGGGGAGGCCATGCTACGCAAAGTTCATGGCCGTCCCCAACTACACCTACCTCAAGCTCAAGATGCCGGGCCCCAACGGGGTCATCACCGTCGGCCCCACGTACCGACACGCGTACGAATGCGACATGGAGTGCGTGGAGTACGTCGAAGCCCTCACCGAATCCGAGGCCCTCACCGCCGACCTGGAGAGCCTCTCTAAGGAGGTGCCAGATGTGAAGCGCCACGTCGGCAACTTCGAGCCAGCGGAGACGGTTAAATCCGTCCCTCTCGACCCCAGCAGCGACGCCTCCAAGTAGATCCGGATCGGCTCCGAGCTCGATCCCAAATAGGAAGCAGTGCTCGTCGACTTTCTCCGCGCAAACACCGACGTTTTCGCGTGGAGTCCCTCGGACATGCCCGGCATACCGAGGGATGTCGCCGAGCACTCGCTGGATATCCGAGCTAGAGCCCGACCCGTGAAGCAGCCTCTGCGCCGATTCGATGAAGAAAAGCGCAGAGCCATAGGCGAGGAGATCCACAAGCTAACGGCGACAGGGTTCATCAAAGAGGTATTCCATCCCGAATGGCTTGCCAACCCTGTGCTTGTGAGAAAGAAAGGAGGGAAATGGCGGATGTGTGTAGACTACACTGGTCTAAACAAAGCATGTCCGAAAGTTCCCTACCCTCTGCCTCGCATCGATCAAATCGTGGATTCCACTGCTGGGTGCGAAACCCTGTCTTTCCTCGATGCCTACTCAGGGTATCACCAGATCAGGATGAAAGAGTCCGACCAGCTCGCGACCTCTTTCATCACACCCTTCGGCATGTACTGCTATGTTACCATGTCGTTCGGCTTGAGGAATGCGGGTGCAACGTACCAACGGTGCATGAACCATGTGTTCGGCGAACACATTGGCCGAAAAGTCGAGGCCTACGTCGATGACATCCTAGTCAAGACGAGGAAAGCCTCCGACCTCCTTTCCGACCTTGAAGTGACATTCTGATGTCTCAAGGCGAAAGGCGTGAAGCTCAATCCCGAAAAGTGTGTCTTCAGGGTTCCCCAAGGCATGCTCTTGGGGTTCATCGTCTCCGAGCGGGGCATCGAGGCCAACCCGGAGAAGATCGCAGCCATCACCAGCATGGGGCCCATCAAGGACTTGAAAGGCGTACAGAGAGTCATGGGATGCCTTGCGGCTCTGAGCCGCTTCATCTCGCGCCTCGGCGAAAGAGGTCTGCCTCTGTACCGCCTCTTAAGGAAGGCCGAGTGCTTCACTTGGACCCCTGAGGCCGAGGAAGCCCTCGGGAACCTGAAGGCACTCCTTACAAATGCGCCCATCTTGGTGCCCCCCGCTGCCGGAGAAGCCCTCTTGATCTACGTCGCCGCGACCACTCAGGTGGTTAGCGCCGCGATTGTGGTTGAGAGACGAGAAGAGGGACAAGCATTGCCCGTCCAGAGGCCAGTCTACTTCATCAGCGAGGTACTGTCCGAGACCAAGATCCGCTACCCACAAATTCAGAAGCTGCTGTACGCGGTGATCCTGACGCGGCGGAAGTTGCGACACTACTTCGAGTCTCATCCGGTAACTGTGGTGTCATCCTTTCCCCTGGGGGAGATCATCCAATGCCGCGAGGCCTCGGGTAGAATTGCAAAGTGGGCGGTGGAAATCATGGGCGAGACGATCTCGTTCGCCCCTCGGAAGGCCATCAAGTCCTAGGTGTTGGCGGACTTCGTGGCTGAATGGGTCGACACCCAGCTCCCAACAGCTCCGATCCAACCAGAACTCTGAACCATGTTCTTCGACGGGTCGCTGATGAAGACAGGTGCAGGCGCAGGCCTGCTCTTCATCTCGCCCCTCGGGAAGCACCTACGCTACATGCTACGCCTCCACTTCCCGGCGTCCAACAATGTGGCTGAGTACGAGGCTCTGGTCAACGGTTTGCGCATCGCCATCGAGCTAGGGGTCCGACGCCTCGACGCTCGTGGTGACTCGCAGCTCGTCATCGACCAAGTCATGAAGAACTCCCACTGCCGCGACCCGAAGATGGAAGCATACTGCGATGAGGTTCGGCGCCTAGAAGACAAGTTCTACGGGCTCGAGCTCAACCACATCGCCCGACGCTACAACGATACTGCAGACGAGCTGGCTAAAATAGCCTCGGGGCGAACAACGGTTCGCCCGGACGTCTTCTCCCGAGACCTGCATCAACCCTCCGTCAAGACCGACGACACGCCCGAGCCCGAGAAGGTCTCGGCCCAGCCCGAGGCACCCTCAGCTCGGTCCGAGGTAACCTCAGCACAGTCTGAGGTACCCTCGGCTCGGCCCGAGTCACCCTCGGCTCAACCCGAGGCACCCTCGGCCCCCGAGGGTGAGGCACTACGCGTCGAGGAGGAGCGAAGCGGGGTCACGCCCAATCGAAACTGGCAGACCCCGTACCTGCAATATCTCCACCGAGGAGAGCTACCCCTCGACCGAGCCGAAGCTCGGCGGTTGGCGCGGCACGCCAAGTTGTTCGTCTTGCTGGGAGACGGGAAGGAGCTCTACCACCGCAGCCCCTCGGGCATCCTCCAGCGATGCATTTCCATCGCCGAAGGTCAGGAGCTCCTACAAGAGATACACTCGGGGGCTTGCGGCCATCACGCAGCACCGCGGATCCTTGTTGGAAACGCCTTCCGACAAGGTTTCTACTGGCCGACGGCGGTGGCCGACGCCACTAGAATTGTCCGCACCTGCGAAGTGTGTCAGTTCTACGCAAGGCAGACCCACCTGCCTGCTCAGGCCCTGCAGACCATACCCATCACCTGGCCGTTTGCTGTGTGGGGTCTGGACCTAGTCGGCCCCTTGCAGAAGGCACCCGAGGGCTACACGCACCTGCTGGTCGCCATCGACAAATTCTCCAAGTGGATTGAGGTCCGACCCCTAAACAGCATCAGGTCTGAACAGGCGGTGGCGTTCTTCACCAACATCATCCATCGCTTTGGGGTCCCGAACTCCATCATCACCGACAACGGCACCTAGTTCACCGGCAGAAAGTTCCTGGACTTCTGCGAGGATCACCACATCCGGGTGGACTGGGCCGCCATGGCCCACCCCATGACAAATGGGCAGGTAGAGCGTGCCAACGACATGATTCTACAAGGACTCAAGCCTCGGATCTACAACGACCTCAACAAGTTCGGCAAGCGGTGGATGAAGGAACTCCCCTCGATGGTCTGGAGCATGAGGACAACGCCGAGCCGAGCCACGGGCTTCACACCGTTCTTCCTAGTCTATGGGGCCGAGGCCATCTTGCCCACAGACTTAGAATACGGTTCCCCGAGGACGAGGGCCTAGGCCGACCAAAGCAATCAAGCTAATTGAGAAGACTCACTGGACCAGCTGGAAGAGGCTCGGGACATGGCCTTACTACTGTAACACCCCAGGTGTTGCTATGGCTGGAGCACACCTTGGCACTCAAGACTATGATCACATGTGGAAGAACTTAAGGAGCAAAAGTATAAGGGGCTTTGGAAACTAAGTTGTTACCCAGAGTTGGGAATGACCAAAGGCATTACCCTAATTGTGTGCAACTATCACCTTGGGAGAGGGGGAAAGAACCCTAGGCCTCTCTTAAACCCTAACTCCCAAACCATGGATAAGAGGGGAAAGAGAGTGAGCAAATGTGCAAAACATGGGTAATCTTTACCCAAACCCTAAGCCACATTATAACCATTATTTAGGGGAGGGAAATATTACAAAAAGGCCCCTAGGGAAACCCCATTTCAATTCTCCAAGTGGAGAGAGAGCTAGAGCTCTCTAATTCCCTCTAAGTCCCATTTTAGCCCTAAATCAAAGATCAACCGTGTTCACTTCAAAAATGGCGCCAAAACCACTTGGGCTCTATACCAAAAATGTGCAATACCACTTAGGGCACCCACTGGAAAAAGTTGAGCTCGAGACTCGGACGTTTGACATGCCATGGCATGGCTTTTGTCGCGAAGTGCTCAGTGTGACACACCTGATTTGGCACCCGAAGATCTCCCTCCCTAGGCCGTATCTGCCCCGGCGTCTCACAGTTGAGTGTCAGCCCTAGGTGCCAGGAAGAGGTCTGCGCCGGACCTTTGCAAAGATTCGCACGGTTGCGACCTCTGGCGACATTTGAACACTGGAAGAAACAAACCGCCACGTGTTCGACGCCGTCTGCCGCGCCAGAGCACGCCCGAGCACGCCCCGCGCCGCGCCCGAGCCAAGCCGGTGCCATGGTCCGCGTCCGCGGCTATAAAACGCCCAGGAGCCTTGGCCGTACCCCTCCGCACGCGCTCAAGCCTCACCGGAGCTCAGTTCGCCGCCGTTTGCCCATACGCGACGTGCCCGCGGCCACCCGAGCCCCTGCCACCGTCGACCGGCCAGCCCAGCCTTTCCCAACCCCGTCCAGCCCTTGGAGAAGACTGTGCACGTCTCCGTGAAGCTCCCCGAGCGAGGAATCGGGCTCTGCTTCACCGGAGAGGCCGACCCAAGGTCACCGGACTTCAACCGACCGCCGGCAACCGTGGACCGAGGTACACCGTGCACCTCTCTTCGATTCCTTGCACGGTTAGACTCCTTGGACCTCCACGAAGCTCCCTATGCCCTTGGATTGAACTATGCCGCCGTGGATAGGCCGGAGCACACGCCGCCGACGAGCTCGCCCGCCTGCTCACGTGGACCGGGCGATTCCGGCCATCCCCGACGACGAGCCGTACCTCGACGTGATCGCCAGACCCTCCCCGAGCCGACCCCACCCTTCGCCGGAACTCCCTCGCCGCCGGTAAGCCGCGCCGCCCTTTCTTTTTCCGCGGCTACTGTTTCAATTGAGGGAGGGACTGCGGGTGAGAGGGAGAGAAACCTAGGGGGTTAAGTGAAAGGTCAGAGACTCAAGTGAATAGTGCCGCGAGGGTAGATCTGTGAGGTTTGATTTGTTTTAAACCTAGGGACCTCGGCGCAAACTGTTTTTCCAGGAAAACTTAACTAAAACCTAATTTAAATTCAAACAGAAACTTTAAAAACCCATAACTTCTGTTTGGTTTATCTAATTTTGGTCAAACTAATTTTGCCAGACTCTAAATCATGTAACCTATTTAGGAAAAATATAAAACCCCTTGGTGCTGTGGAAAACTTAAGAGTTCTGTTTTAATGTTAACTTTGGCCAAAAGCTAAATAATAGTAAGAAAAATAGTTAGACTATTTGACTAAGGTTGGAAAAATTTAGAAAAGTTATTATCTACCTACTGACCTAGTTAAAAATGTTAAACACCTCTGTCCATTACATTTAAGTTAATTTTACCCTTTATCCTAAAATATGCTTAAAGATGAGGAAAATAGAAAATACAACTTAATTAATGAACCAGAGAGCACTCCTATTTTTGTTGAGGTACTTATTTAATGTAGTTCAGTAGAAAAATATATTATACCCTGTTTTAGTGTAAAATAATTAAGATCTCTTCTATTTTAATAAAACAAGTGAAACTTAGAAAAATTCTACAAAAATAACCCCAAGATGAAAACACCCCCACCCTTGGAATAACTATTGTTTTATTAGAAAGAACTTAGGAAAAATATGAAATCTGCTGTTTGACATTTTTCAAATAGTCATGTAGTAGAAAGAGCCTTTTTGACATGAAACTTAAGAAAAGCATAACTAAATAACCACACCTTAGTTTCCTGTGATTCTTAGCACAAAAATCTATTATTACCAGAGGATGCCAACAAAAATAATCTTTGGGACAGAACCTACCCCTAACTAGGAGGTGTAGTGTAAAGTGCCCCTTTTTGCCTAACTTTTGTTATTTTTGTTTAAGGCCTAACTTTTATACTTTAAGCCTCAAATTCTTAAAACAAGCTAAAATAGCCAGTGGCAGCCCACTGAAATTTTTACAGAATTTTTGGAACTTCTTAAAACACTGTCGTAGTTCAAACCTGCACTAGAAACCCCAAATGGAAATTAAAGAAAGGAAAATGAATAATGAAAATTGATGTCATCCTAAGACCTTTGTAAATTTGCCCCCTAAAATCTATGAAGGCAATGCAAATCCACTATGTTATCCCTAATAAAAACCTAAGCTTAAAGGGTAATAAGTCAAAGTCTATGTATACCACTAAGCCCCACAGAACCAGGAAACCCTAAGTTAATTCTTAACTTAGTTTCTTTAACGTAATGTTCTTAAATCTTGCATAACCATGACATACATGTTCATTGCATTTCGATAGACTGTAATCTTGCGGACGGAGAGTACATCCTCGTGCCGGAGCAAGGAGCTGCTCAGGAGGTAGCCCCAGATCCAGCACCAGAGCCAGCACCAGAGGACCTGCCTGCCACTGCTTTGGAAGGCAAGCCCTGGTTTTATGCATAACCTGTTATTTATGCTATTTAACTTCACTTAATGATTGTAGGTTTGATTGTGCACTTAGGTGTAGGAGTTGTTTGAAACCCTAGTTGCATGATCTCAGGAATCCCTTTGAGATGAATACTAGTATGACAGGTCGAGTAGTTGCTTTATTTAATTAGGATCTCGGTAGAAGACGAGTGATTTTTCTAGCACTCACGCGAGATCAGGAAATTGATTGTACCCACTTTCACACTGTCATGATACTAGTTGGTGGACAACAATCCATGGGGATTGGTTGTTTACAAGATGGAAAAAGGAATAAGGATTAACGTGCGGATACCTGTGTCAAGCGTTTGAATGTACTAAACACATACCGAGAAATATGGTAAATCGGTAAGCCTAGTACCTGAGTGAACCTGCCCGCAGACTTTACCCCTCACGCGACCTGAGACGAGGTCTCCCATTCCGGTTATGGTGGGTACAAGTGCGGCCACTGCACGACGGCCAGTCGGGGTCAGTGGGGCATTGTACGCCAAGGCGGTGAGCCCTGATCTGTTGCCAGGGAATCAATGGGGACGGCTGATATGTGTGGGGACGGAGTGCCCCTGCATGTCGTGTGTTTAGGTTTACCTTGCAAGGATAAAAACTCGATTCGAATCGTCTGCTTCTCGCAGCTAATGAGACTGCTTGATCCATTGTACTGCATTGAGTAATAAGTGGAAGTATGATGAGTTGAGAAAAGATGTTGATTGTTAATAATGCTTGCTACCATGTATGAGTAGATAGTTCACTTTTAGCCTTAAGAGAGTCACACTTAACTTTGATTAAGTTAAAATCTCGATTTAGAAACTCAGCTAGTGCTTTTGGCAACCAAACCCCACAGCCAAACAGCTGCATGTCTAGAGGTAGAGGAGTAGACTCCTCACACCGGGTAAGTCTAGCTGAGTATTAGTATACTCAGCCTTGCTTGTGGCATAAATTTTTTACAGGTTCTCTGGAGGAGATGGTTGCTGGGATAACTTGGCCGACCACCCTGCCACCGGGTTGGACTGTCGAGTGGGACCCTGCCTCGGCTGAGGAGGAGCATGAGGAGTGATGGGACAGGCTTCCCCATCTCTCTATTTAATTATCGTTAGTTTTATTCCGCTGCACTTCGAACAATGATGGATACTTTTGCAAAAACTCCGATGATGATGATGGTGGTGTAATAATTTAACATTATGACATGTATGGTTTTATGCTTTATTGTATTTGCTCTGTGACTCACCTTCGAGTGAGATTGTGGTACTTGATCCTGTCAGTGGCCGTGTCGGACTAGATCCGAGGGATTGACGGGTTATTCCCATTTAAGTGTGGTCTAGCCTCTAAGGCGGGACTTGGACACTTAAGTTGGAATAATTCGGGCAGTTCCGCCACAGCTGGTATCGGAGCTTGTACCACCACAGAGGAATCAATAAAATGTAAATACCATCAATTTTCTAAATAAAACTTGATAGAAACAAGTTGGATAGATAGTAGGACGAGCAGGATAGACCTAGGACGTGAAGCCTTAGGTTAATAGAAGGGTAGCTAGGTGGCTAAGTAACTAGGCCCTACAGGCCACTTTTACAGGATGGGAGTTTCTCCCTATTCCTTCTATCTTGTTGTGAGGCCGTTCAGGACGAG
The DNA here is from genome assembly GCF_902167145.1 of Zea mays. Lineage (NCBI taxonomy): Eukaryota > Viridiplantae > Streptophyta > Magnoliopsida > Poales > Poaceae > Zea > Zea mays. Next base: position 26,916,752 of record NC_050098.1, on the reverse strand, counting down.
CATGCATGCATTCATAATTAAGCAAATGGATAACTGAGTAAAAGACTTAAAAACAAGATAACAACCAACTAGGTCCCTAGTGCCTTTTTACTTAACTAGAGAAAGGCTGAGTTTTATTTTTCTTGTTCTTTTTATAGTTCTTTTCTTTTACTTACGCTTAACCGTACACAGATGACTTCCCACGGATCCTCCGATGACGGAAATGCACTGACCCACACCGACGGACTTGCACGAGAGGGCTTTCCCCGCATTTTGTGGGAGGTGCTTCAGGGGGCTGGATACGCGACACCCCCTCAGTACGCGGTGCAGCAGTTCGAGAAGCACCGAGTGCCCCGCTGTAGGGTGAGGATGACTCTGGAGCCTCATCCCCTGCAGCCAGGCTGGCGCTCCTTGGACTCAGAGTCTTTCGGGTACCGGGCAGAGGACACGATCGAGGCGATCGCGCTGCACGGGTTGACTACTTTCTGCGGATTTCATCCCTTAGAGCTGGCTACCCACCCCATTGGCTTGTTCCCCGCTGAGAAGGAGGACGACCCAATGTGGAAGGATCGGGTGGAGCATGCTAAGGATATCTGGGCCATCTACCCAGGACAGACTGCGCACTTGACAGTACGGTGCATGAATGCTCTGTACCGTCTGCAGGTGATGCGCGGTGAGGCCATGTCCCATCTGATGGCACTACTGGAGGCCACCAAGATCACGTTGGATAACCGAGAGGAGCTTGTGGTCGACTTGTCTCAAGAAATGGTAGAGAAAGATTTGCAAGTGGAGCAGCTGTCTGGTGAGATTCATGAGTTGGAGGAGCTAGTGGGCACCCGGGAGAACACCATTGAGGTCCTAGAGGATCAGCTCCTCAACACTCAGCAGCAGCTGGCAGAAGCAAATGAGCACCTAGACATGCATCACCAAGAGATCCATGGTGGGGAGGCTGACGAGGACGTTGACATCGAGGGAGGAGACGAGTCTACTTCCAGTATAGATACTGCTGGCTCGGGAAGACCACCTTCCCCCGAGTCGAGCGTTGCTTCGTTCGCTCACTAGATGTCCAGGGTAGGTTTAGAAGTTGGACAGTCGGACTCCTCGCCGCTAGCTTAGCTTTTGCACCCTTAGGGTACTAGGCTAGGAAGAGTTGAGTCATTTTGGAACAATTTGATGTAATCATATTAAACTCTTTTGGGAACTTGATGGATGGATGCTATTATTAGCTTAATCTTGGAAGGAAGAAATGTATGCCTCTTAAAATCCCGCTGTTTAACTTTTTCCCCATGATAAAATCTTGAATTTGGAACTGTGGTGTTAAACATGTATGTGGTTTTTCAGATGGCTGGGAGGCAGCGTCGTGGCCAGAACGAGCACGTTCCACCACCACCCCCACCTCCCACTCTGCAGGAGCTCATGGCTCAGCAGAATGAGATCCTGAGGCAGCTGGCTCAGCGTCAGCCACTACCTCAGCATTATGGTGGAGACCATCAGCGTCACCCCGTCGCTGCTACCTACCAGGAGTTCCTCAGCACTCAGCCACCATTGTTTACCAGGGCGGAGGACCCACTTGATGCAGATGTGTGGTTGAGGGTGGTAGAATCCAAATTCCCACTGCTTCATGGAGTGTGTTCAGAGGTCACCAAAGTCAGGTTTGCCACCCAACAGCTTCGCGGACCTGCAAGGACTTGGTGGGATCACTTTCTTGCTATGCAGCCAGAGGACCGAGAGGTGGAGTGGAGGGAGTTTAAGGCAGCTTTTAGAGGACACCATATACCAGCCGGGATCATGGACAGGAAACTCAATGAGTTCTTGGCACTCACTCAGGGCAACAGGATAGTGTTGCAGTATGCCCAGGCCTTTAATGACTTGTGCCAGTATGCGGGATATCATGCGGATTCAGATGAGAAGAAGAGGGACAGATTCAGAAGGGGGCTCAGCACTAAGCTCCGGGATCGTCTCAACACCGTCAGGGCCAACAGCTACAATGAGTTGGTCAACATGGCTATCTCCCAAGAGGACTGCATTACAGCTAGGCAGGCAGAGAAGAAGAGGAAGACCCCCGTGGCAGGACCCTCAGCTCCACCACAGCGCTTCAGGATTGTATCCGACACCCAGGGCAGGGGACCCCAGCAGCAACAAGGGCGATGGGTAATTCGACCTCAGCAGCAGCAGCAGCAACAGGCACCCAACCGCAACCAGTTCCCAGCTCAGAGGAATAATCAGCAGCAGCAGTACCGCCAAGCCAATGACAACAGGTGTTTCACTTGTGGCAACACTGGGCATTATGCCAAGAATTGCCCTAGGAACCAGCAGAGGCAGGGGCAGAATGTCAATCAGAACCAAGGCAAGCGGCAGAAGGTGCAAGTGAGGCAAGGCCGGCTGAACTTCACCACCATGGCAGATATTCCAGAGGGAGCACCCGTCATGACTGGTATCTTTACAGTTTTGAATTATCCTGCTATTATTCTATTTGATTCTGGTGCATCACATAGTTTTATCAGTGCCAAGTTTAGTGCCAAATGCCAGTTGCCCTTTCACCACACCGATGGGGGCATTACAATTTCAACACCAGGAGGCAGGGTTGCCACCTATCAAATCAACAGACACGTGCCCATAAAGTTTGGTAGTCTAATAATTAAAACCACCCTCCTCATTTTGGGGTTGGATAGCGTGGATATTATATTGGGAACTGACTGGTTAACCAGGCATCGAGCAGTTATTGATATTGCAGCCAGGGCCATTGAGGTGCACTCACCAACCTGTGGTGAAACCACATTATATTTGCCCGATCAGGGATGCACACGTTCTTGTGCTTTCATTATGATAGACTCCCCGGTGGAAAGGATCCCAGTGGTCTGTGACTACCCAGATGTTTTCCCAGATGAATTGCCAGGAATGCCACCTGACCGAGATATTGAGTTCGCCATCGAATTGCAACCCTGGACTGCTCCTATCTTCAAGAGACCCTATAGGATGCCTCCCGCGGAATTGGCGGAATTGAAGAAGCAATTGCAAGAGTTGTTGGACAAGGGATTTATTCGTCCAAGCACTTCACCATGGGGATGTCCAGCATTATTTGTGAAGAAAAAGGATGAGAGCTTGAGGATGTGTGTTGACTACCGTCCTCTCAATGCGGTGACCATAAAGAACAAATACCCGTTGCCTCGCATTGATGTTCTGTTTGATCAGTTGGTTGGAGCCAAGGTATTCTCCAAGATAGACCTTCGCTCGGGATACCATCAGATCAAGATCCGTGCCAGCGATATTCCCAAGACGGCTTTCTCTACCAGATATGGGCTGTATGAGTTTTTGGTGATGTCTTTCGGGCTGACCAATGCCCCGGCTTATTTTATGTACCTGATGAACTCAGTGTTTATGCCAGAATTGGATAAGTTCGTGGTCGTTTTCATTGATGATATTCTGGTCTATTCCAAGAATGAAGACGAACATGCTAAGCACCTGCACATTGTGCTTCAACGACTGCGCGATCATCATCTTTATGCTAAGTTGTTCAAATGTGAGTTTTGGCTGAAGGAGATCAAATTCTTAGGTCATACAATTTCTCAAGATGGGATATCAGTTGATCCTGAGAAAGTACAGGAGGTGATGGATTGGAAACCCCCGACTACAGTGAAACAAATTTGGAGTTTTCTGGGATTGGCAGGGTATTATCGACGGTTTATTCCGGATTTCTCCAGAATTGCCAAACCAATGACTGAACTGTTGAAGAAGGGAGTCAAATTTGAGTGGAGTCAAAAGTGTGAAGATGCCTTTCATACCTTGAGACAGCATTTGACAACAGCCCCGGTGTTAGCTCAACCTGACAACACCAAGCCATTTGAAGTTTACTGTGATGCTTCTGGTACTGGTTTGGGATGTGTCTTGATGCAAGAAAACAAAGTGATTGCTTATGCTTCCCGGGCACTCAGGCCCCATGAGCAGAACTACCCTACACATGATCTAGAGTTGGCAGCTGTAGTTCATGCTCTTAAGATATGGAGACACTACCTGATGGGAGCTCACTGTAACATCTACACTGATCACAAAAGTCTCAAATACATCTTCACTCAGGCAGATCTGAACATGAGGCAAAGGAGATGGTTAGAGTTGATCAAGGACTATGATCTGGAAGTGCATTACCACCCTGGTAAGGCCAATGTTGTGGCAGATGCCTTAAGCAGAAAGGCCCAGTGCTATTGCATGAGCATGGATGTGGGAGTTACCACCCTGTGTGATGAGTTGTGCAGATTAAACCTGGAAGTTGTTTCTTCAGGTGACCTAAGCTATATCTCGGTAGAACCCACGTTGCAAGAGCAGATCATAAGGGCACAGATTGAGGATAAGGGTGTTCAGGTTATCAAGGATATGATCAAGCAAAAGGCAGAAAAATACAAATGTTTCCGACAGGACAGTAAGGAAATTCTATGGTTTGGAGATCGATTGGTTGTTCCCAAGGACCCTGAGCTTAGAAAGAAGATACTGGACGAAGCTCACCTTTCCAAATTCTCCATGCACCCTGGTAGCAACAAGATGTATCATGATCTCAGATCTCTATATTGGTGGACTAGAATGAAAAGGGAAATTGCCAAGTACATATCCGAGTGTGATACTTGTCAAAGGATAAAGGCTAGTCACTTGAAGGCAGCAGGCCCTCTGCAACCCCTTCCCATACCATCTTGGAAATGGGAGGACATTTGCATGGACTTTATAGTGGGATTACCCAATACCTCCAGGCACCATGATTCTATTTGGGTTATCGTGGACAGATTGACAAAGACTACTCATTTCTTGCCCGTGCACACCACCCACAAGACAGAGAAGTATGCTGAAATTTATGTTGATCAGATAGTGAGATTGCATGGTATTCCCAAGACCATTATATCTGACAGAGGAGCACTGTTTGTGGCACGCTTTTGGGAAAAACTGCAAGAATCACTTGGAACCCAAGTAATCCGAAGCTCAGCATATCGCCCACAAACAGATGGCCAGACAGAGCGGGTGAATCAGATTTTGGAAGACATGTTGCGGGCATGTGCACTACATTATGGAAAGGATTGGGACAAGTGTCTGTCTTTGGCAGAGTTTTCTTACAATAACAGCTATCAGTCCAGTTTGAAGATGGCACCTTTTGAGGCATTATATGGGAGAAGATGTAGGACCCCACTTAATTGGTCTCAAGCAGGAGAAAGGGAAATATTTGGGCCAGACTTAGTACTCGAGGCGGAGGCAAAGGTCAGGGTCATTACCAAGAACTTGGAAGCTGCTCAGGCCAGGCAAAGGAGCTATCATGATAAGAGGCGGAAGCCTCTACAGTTTGAAGTGGGAGATCATGTCTATCTTAAGGTATCACCCACCAAGGGTGTTCAGAGATTCGGGATCAAGGGCAAGTTAGCTCCTCGCTACATTGGACCCTATGAGATCAAGGCAAGTTGTGGACCCGTAGCTTACCAATTGGAATTGCCACCTCACATGTCAGCAGTGCATAATGTGTTCCATGTGTCTCAGTTGCGCAAATGTGTTCGTCTACCCACTGAAGTACTGCCAGAACCAGACATTGAGATAGAACCAGATTTATCCTATCAAGAGTACCTCGTCAAGGTGTTAGATCAAAAGGAGAGATCAACTCGGGCAAGGTCGGTCAGAATGTATAAGGTTCAGTGGAGTCACCATTCAGCAGAAGAAGCTACATGGGAGACTGAGGATTTTCTACGCTCTCGCTTCCCCGACTTTCTACCCAAAGGAGTCGGTATGTAACCCCAGAACCCCACCCCCACCTGCCCTTCGAATCCAATTATAAGAAAAACTTAGATAGCTAGGATAGTCTAAGTTGTGGATTTAACTTAAGAAGGGCTTCCTTCTGAAGTTGCAAAGAGAATGACATTCGAAGAGCAGTTAACAAGGGAAACTTGAGTATAAAGAAAGAGTAGCACCAACACACCTTCCAGCACCTTCCAAGGGACTCTACCTAAAATCTCGGGACGAGATTCCTTTAAGGGGGAGGGATGTAACACCCCAGGTGTTGCTATGGCTGGAGCACACCTTGGCACTCAAGACTATGATCACATGTGGAAGAACTTAAGGAGCAAAAGTATAAGGGGCTTTGGAAACTAAGTTGTTACCCAGAGTTGGGAATGACCAAAGGCATTACCCTAATTGTGTGCAACTATCACCTTGGGAGAGGGGGAAAGAACCCTAGGCCTCTCTTAAACCCTAACTCCCAAACCATGGATAAGAGGGGAAAGAGAGTGAGCAAATGTGCAAAACATGGGTAATCTTTACCCAAACCCTAAGCAACATTATAACCATTATTTAGGGGAGGGAAATATTACAAAAAGGCCCCTAGGGAAACCCCATTTCAATTCTCCAAGTGGAGAGAGAGCTAGAGCTCTCTAATTCCCTCTAAGTCCCATTTTAGCCCTAAATCAAAGATCAACCGTGTTCACTTCAAAAATGGCGCCAAAACCACTTGGGCTCTATACCAAAAATGTGCAATACCACTTAGGGCACCCACTGGAAAAAGTTGAGCTCGAGACTCGGACGTTTGACATGCCATGGCATGGCTTTTGTCGCGAAGTGCTCAGTGTGACACACCTGATTTGGCACCCGAAGATCTCCCTCCCTAGGCCGTATCTGCCCCGGCGTCTCACAGTTGAGTGTCAGCCCTAGGTGCCAGGAAGAGGTCTGCGCCGGACCTTTGCAAAGATTCGCACGGTTGCGACCTCTGGCGACATTTGAACACTGGAAGAAACAAACCGCCACGTGTTCGACGCCGTCTGCCGCGCCAGAGCACGCCCGAGCACGCCCCGCGCCGCGCCCGAGCCAAGCCGGTGCCATGGTCCGCGTCCGCGGCTATAAAACGCCCAGGAGCCTTGGCCGTACCCCTCCGCACGCGCTCAAGCCTCACCGGAGCTCAGTTCGCCACCGTTTGCCCATACGCGACGTGCCCGCGGCCACCCGAGCCCCTGCCACCGTCGACCGGCCAGCCCAGCCTTTCCCAACCCCGTCCAGCCCTCGGAGAAGACTGTGCACGTCTCCGTGAAGCTCCCCGAGCGAGGAATCGGGCTCTGCTTCACCGGAGAGGCCGACCCAAGGTCACCGGACTTCAACCGACCGCCGGCAACCGTGGACCGAGGTACACCGTGCACCTCTCTTCGATTCCTTGCACGGTTAGACTCCTTGGACCTCCACGAAGCTCCCTATGCCCTTGGATTGAACTATGCCGCCGTGGATAGGCCGGAGCACACGCCGCCGACGAGCTCGCCCGCCTGCTCACGTGGACCGGGCGATTCCGGCCATCCCCGACGACGAGCCGTACCTCGACGTGATCGCCAGACCCTCCCCGAGCCGACCCCACCCTTCGCCGGAACTCCCTCGCCGCCGGTAAGCCGCGCCGCCCTTTCTTTTTCCGTGGCTACTGTTTCAATTGAGGGAGGGACTGCGGGTGAGAGGGAGAGAAACCCAGGGGGTTAAGTGAAAGGTCAGAGACTCAAGTGAATAGTGCCGCGAGGGTAGATCTGTGAGGTTTGATTTGTTTTAAACCTAGGGACCTCGGCGCAAACTGTTTTTCCAGGAAAACTTAACTAAAACCTAATTTAAATTCAAACAGAAACTTTAAAAACCCATAACTTCTGTTTGGTTTATCTAATTTTGGTCAAACTAATTTTGCCAGACTCTAAATCATGTAACCTATTTAGGAAAAATATAAAACCCCTTGGTGCTGTGGAAAACTTAAGAGTTCTGTTTTAATGTTAACTTTGGCCAAAAGCTAAATAATAGTAAGAAAAATAGTTAGACTATTTGACTAAGGTTGGAAAAATTTAGAAAAGTTATTATCTACCTACTGACCTAGTTAAAAATGTTAAACACCTCTGTCCATTACATTTAAGTTAATTTTACCCTTTATCCTAAAATATGCTTAAAGATGAGGAAAATAGAAAATACAACTTAATTAATGAACCAGAGAGCACTCCTATTTTTGTTGAGGTACTTATTTAATGTAGTTCAGTAGAAAAATATATTATACCCTGTTTTAGTGTAAAATAATTAAGATCTCTTCTATTTTAATAAAACAAGTGAAACTTAGAAAAATTCTACAAAAATAACCCCAAGATGAAAACACCCCCACCCTTGGAATAACTATTGTTTTATTAGAAAGAACTTAGGAAAAATATGAAATCTGCTGTTTGACATTTTTCAAATAGTCATGTAGTAGAAAGAGCCTTTTTGACATGAAACTTAAGAAAAGCATAACTAAATAACCACACCTTAGTTTCCTGTGATTCTTAGCACAAAAATCTATTATTACCAGAGGATGCCAACAAAAATAATCTTTGGGACAGAACCTACCCCTAACTAGGAGGTGTAGTGTAAAGTGCCCCTTTTTGCCTAACTTTTGTTATTTTTGTTTAAGGCCTAACTTTTATACTTTAAGCCTCAAATTCTTAAAACAAGCTAAAATAGCCAGTGGCAGCCCACTGAAATTTTTACAGAATTTTTGGAACTTCTTAAAACACTGTCGTAGTTCAAACCTGCACTAGAAACCCCAAATGGAAATTAAAGAAAGGAAAATGAATAATGAAAATTGATGTCATCCTAAGACCTTTGTAAATTTGCCCCCTAAAATCTATGAAGGCAATGCAAATCCACTATGTTATCCCTAATAAAAACCTAAGCTTAAAGGGTAATAAGTCAAAGTCTATGTATACCACTAGAAGCCCCACAGAACCAGGAAACCCTAAGTTAATTCTTAACTTAGTTTCTTTAACGTAATGTTCTTAAATCTTGCATAACCATGACATACATGTTCATTGCATTTCGATAGACTGTAATCTTGCGGACGGAGAGTACATCCTCGTGCCGGAGCAAGGAGCTGCTCAGGAGGTAGCCCCAGATCCAGCACCAGAGCCAGCACCAGAGGACCTGCCTGCCACTGCTTTGGAAGGCAAGCCCCGGTTTTATGCATAACCTGTTATTTATGCTATTTAACTTCACTTAATGATTGTAGGTTTGATTGTGCACTTAGGTGTAGGAGTTGTTTGAAACCCTAGTTGCATGATCTCAGGAATCCCTTTGAGATGAATACTAGTATGACAGGTCGAGTAGTTGCTTTATTTAATTAGGATCTCGGTAGAAGACGAGTGATTTTTCTAGCACTCGCGCGAGATCAGGAAATTGATTGTACCCACTTTCACACTGTCATGATACTAGTTGGTGGACAACAATCCATGGGGATTGGTTGTTTACAAGATGGAAAAAGGAATAAGGATTAACGTGCGGATACCTGTGTCAAGCGTTTGAATGTACTAAACACATACCGAGAAATATGGTAAATCGGTAAGCCTAGTACCTGAGTGAACCTGCCCGCAGACTTTACCCCTCACGCGACCTGAGACGAGGTCTCCCATTCCGGTTATGGTGGGTACAAGTGCGGCCACTGCACGACGGCCAGTCGGGGTCAGTGGGGCATTGTACGCCAAGGCGGTGAGCCCTGATCTGTTGCCAGGGAATCAATGGGGACGGTTGATATGTGTGGGGACGGAGTGCCCCTGCATGTCGTGTGTTTAGGTTTACCTTGCAAGGATAAAAACTCGATTCGAATCGTCTGCTTCTCGCAGCTAATGAGACTGCTTGATCCATTGTACTGCATTGAGTAATAAGTGGAAGTATGATGAGTTGAGAAAAGATGTTGATTGTTAATAATGCTTGCTACCATGTATGAGTAGATAGTTCACTTTTAGCCTTAAGAGAGTCACACTTAACTTTGATTAAGTTAAAATCTCGATTTAGAAACTCAGCTAGTGCTTTTGGCAACCAAACCCCACAGCCAAACAGCTGCATGTCTAGAGGTAGAGGAGTAGACTCCTCACACCGGGTAAGTCTAGCTGAGTATTAGTATACTCAGCCTTGCTTGTGGCATAAATTTTTTACAGGTTCTCTGGAGGAGATGGTTGCTGGGATAACTTGGCCGACCACCCTGCCACCGGGTTGGACTGTCGAGTGGGACCCTGCCTCGGCTGAGGAGGAGCATGAGGAGTGATGGGACAGGCTTCCCCATCTCTCTATTTAATTATCGTTAGTTTTATTCCGCTGCACTTCGAACAATGATGGATACTTTTGCAAAAACTCCGATGATGATGATGGTGGTGTAATAATTTAACATTATGACATGTATGGTTTTATGCTTTATTGTATTTGCTCTGTGACTCACCTTCGAGTGAGATTGTGGTACTTGATCCTGTCAGTGGCCGTGTCGGACTAGATCCGAGGGATTGACGGGTTATTCCCATTTAAGTGTGGTCTAGCCTCTAAGGCGGGACTTGGACACTTAAGTTGGAATAATTCGGGCAGTTCCGCCACAACTACACTCGGCGCGGTACCAGCAGTCCCTGCGACGCTACCACGCCCGAGGGGTTCGGTCCCGAGACCTCCAGGTGGGCGACCTGGTGCTTCGGCTGCGACAAGACGCCCGAGGGCGGCATAAGCTCACGCCTCCCTGGGAAGGGTCGTTCGTCATTGCCAAAGTTCTGAAGCCCGGAACGTACAAGCTGGCCAACAGTCAAGGCGAGGTCTACAGCAACGCTTGGAACATCCAACAGCTACGTCGCTTCTACCCTTAAGATGCTTTCAAGTCGTTCGTATGCCTCATTCCCACGCAAAGTTTAGTCATCAAGGAAGGGTCAGCCTTGCCTCGGCAAAGCCCGACCCTCCCTCAGGGGCTAAAAGGGGGGGAACCCCCTCTGCGCCAAAATTTTCGCCAGAATGCCTTTCGTGCTTTTCGACTACTTCGAAAGTGGATCCTGAAAACGACGGAGTACACGTAAGCAGCCAAGGCTAACCGAGCCGAGGGACTCCTACGCCTCCGGGATACGGATACCTCACTCATCACCTTCTGCGATAAGTAACTCGCTCTCGGATAGGTGATTCCGCGGACCGAACAAGTCTTCACGCTTGAAAGCTCCTCTGCCGAAACGATTTTTTGGGCCTTCTCGACTGCGTCGGTGACAGAACCCTATGGACGAGTAAGAGTGCGCGTAAGTGGCAAGGCCGACCGAGCTGAGGGATTCCTACGCCTCCGGGATACGGATACCTCACTCATCACCTTCCATGAAAAGCAACTCTCGCTCGCACAAACAATTCTGTTACCGACAAATAAGTCCAGACACTCGAAACAAGAGGAAAAGAAACGCAGCTTTACAACACGATGATGGTATGTTTGGGCCTCGGCGGCCGCAGAAAACATACACACACTACAAGATAATCCGATCCTGCAGGCTCGGATCTTGACAGTTGAAGGGAGCAGCAGCACCCTCGGCGTCAACTACACCTTCGGCGAGGTCCGACCTAGCCTCGGACGGCGACGCGGTCGGAAGATCTCCACTCTGAAGGACGACATCAGCACCACGCCCAGGCCATCGCCGCCAGGGTCTTCTTCAGGAATCCGACTCGAGCAGACGGCTCGGCCGGCCACCCCGAGGCCTCGGCCAGCTGTCCCCCGAAGACATGAGCCCGCCCCGTGGCCTCGGCAACTCAACTCCGGTGTCGCTCCCGCCAACGGACGACCCGGCCAGGCTCCGGCCGACCAAGTCTTCTTTTTGAAGCCAACTCTGCCTCTGTTCAAGCTGACACCGCTACCCCCGGCTTCGGCTCATCGAAGAGCGGCCGAGGGGTTCCTTTAACTAAGCAAGAGAAGCCTCGGACAGCAAGGTCGACCGAGCCGAGGGACTCCTACGCCTTTGGGATATGGATACCTCACTCGTCACCTTTGCACGAGGCGACTCATGCTTGGTGAAGCGGTTCAGATAACCAACAGGCGAGTCTTAGTGCTCGAAAATAAGGAAAAACACGGCTCCGTGCCGAAAATACATACATGTTCAGGCCCCGACAGCCACAATGAACAGAAGACCGGCATTCAAGGTGCCATTACAAACGGAACTCCAGTTCCGTCCCCGCGGGTATGGACAACCCCCACACCAGGGAGCCTGCGGGGCGACAAGTTCAGGGCGACTCGCCAGTGACCTCTGCAGCAGCAGCTATGGTCCCAGGACGGACGCGGCCACCGGAAGGCTCTCGTTCGCGTCCCCGCTCAAGGGACGCGAACCAGACATCAAAGCCAAAGAGCCGGAGGCCAGCCCGTAGGCGGCGCTGACAGCCTCAATGGTGGGGAAGCTTCCCCCGGCTGCCACCATGTCAGCACCGACGGCGGCGTCCGCCTCTCCACCAACGCCGCACCGGCAGGTCCTCGCTCCCGTCCTCGCCACGAAAGCGAGGAAGAGGACGGAATGTTGCATCCTAGCTGGGCAGCAACAGTTCGCCTTCCCCGGCATGGCTGGAGGATGCCTCCTCCGCAGAGCTGGAGGATGGTTTCCACCACCAGAAGCTGGAAGAGGAGGTGGCCAGCCGACCCGTGCGGGAGATAGAGCCCCGGCTCGCCTCGCTCTCCGCCCCAGCAAGGATGATAAACATCCTTGAGGCTGAGGGACGGGCGGGGGCCGCAGCCCGGCTTGCTTCTCCCCATCCAGGGGCTGGTGGTCACCGTCTTGGGTGACCACCGGCGAGGGGATGCAGCCGGGCTGCCTGATGAAAATCCTCGAAGCCGAACGATGGCTGAGAGGTACCAACTTCCACGAAGTTGCGTTCCTCCAACGACAAGGCGGAAGGATTGCGGGTGTTCCCCATCCGGGGCTCGGAAGGTGGAAAGACACGATGCATAAGGGAGCGCGAAGACATGGTCGCCTTTCAAGGAGGTCACCCTCCTTTTAAAGGCGACTCTCCCTACTTGCGTCCCCAGCCGTCGCGGGCCAAGTCTTCTCCAACACACTCCAAGATCCTCCCCCTACAGCGTGGGGGTTGGGTCCCATGCGTCATGCAAGCTGGCCTAGAGCAGAAGAAGCCAAACCGCCGCGCGCGGTGCATGCAACCGCCCAGCGGTTACAAGCATTCCTCCACTTTCGCCCAGACCAGCGGGTGAAAGGGCAGGCAGCCATGCAGGCGGCATGCAACCACGCCAAGTGGGCGCACCCCTCCAACTACCAACGCACCCAACATGGAGGCCCAGGCCCACGCGTCATGCAACCGGCATGCCGGTTGCTACGTGCGAGCAACTGCACCGCCACTCGCACCACTACCACGCCTCCTCGACCGCGGAACCAGTACCGCTACTCGAGGCAACCCTGCGTATGACCCAGCAGTGCCAGCCAGGCGCGACGGTCAATACGGCCAAAAATGGGCCGGCAGTAATGGCGGTGGCAGGCGGGCAGGAGCAGCGGTCACGTCGTCAGCCAAGCTTACGTCCCATCCAGGGGCAGCGAGAGAACCCTCTCTCACGACGTGAAGACGGCGTGCCCGTGTTCCGTTCCTCAAACGGCTCGCGCACGCGCAACGGCCGCCTCGCGAACCACTCGCCCTGTCGCATTAACTCCGAGGCGGGACAGGCGGCGCCTCAGGCAGGAGAAGCAAGCGACGCTTCACCTTCGCCATAATGACCGCGTCAAAAAAGGTACGCCACGTCATTCGATTTCGTATCCTTTTCCTTTTCCTCTTTCTCTCTCTTATAACAGGGACCGGGAAAGGGGGATACCCCGAAAAGGATCCTTCTCCGTGAAGGAAACAGGCCCCAAGCCTCCCTACTGATCAGAGGTTCAAAGGTTGGCCCCTCGGAGGGGTTCAACAGCCGCCTCAGAGCGCTTGGGTTCCACGCCCACTACTGGTCAGAGGTTCGAAAGCCGGCCCCTCGAAAGGGTTCAACGGCCGCCTCAGGCCACTCGGGCTCCGCGCCCACTACTGATCAGGGGTTCGTAGGCTGGCCCTCGAAGGGTTCACAGTCGCCTCAGACACAGAGCGAGGGATGACCCTGGGTACGTTCGATACATAACCAAGGCTCAGGCTACGCTCCCGAGGTACCCTAGGACATTTCCGAGACCAGCGGGAACGATCTTGTAACGGAATCCCATCAGAGGGAGGCATCGAGCCCTCGGACCCCGTCGAAAGGGGACCGGGTCCGGCAGATCACCCGCAGGTACTTTTGGAGCGCGCCTCCGGGCCTCTAGCCGACCCCTAACAAATGGGGCACGGGAGTCCACTCGGATTACCCGCCAGCAGCTCACCGGAGACACCATGTTCGGCGCCCTCCGAGGGCAACATGGTGTTTCCCCCCCCTCCTCCTCCTTGCGGAAAGGCGACGCAGGGGCGTATGTAAAAAAGTCGAGTCTGTCCTCGACCGTCCTCTCGCCCTGTGCAGAGGCTCGGGGGCTGCTCTCGCGAACCCGGCTCCGGCCAAACCGTTGACAGCGTCAACATACCAGCCCGAGAACTTGGGACCCGACCATGCACCCGGGTTATGGCCAGCTCGCATGAGGGAACAACCAGACCAGCCGAAGTGTCGCGAAATGCATTAAGACCTCGAAGGAGTCAAACCACTCCTCCGAGGCCTCGGGGGCTACACCCGGCGGGTGCGCTCGTGCGCACCCACCGGAACAAAACGCAACCGAGAAAGGCTGGTCCCCTTGCAAAAAAGTGCGACAAAAGCCTCCAAGCGAGTATTAACACTCCCTTCGAGGCTCGAGGGCTACTGTCGGGGACCATAATTAGGGATACCCTCAATGCTCCTAAGTCTCAGCTGGTAACCCCCATCAGCACAAAGCTGCAAAGGCCTGATGGGTGCGACTAAGTCAAAGGTCGGTCCATTCGAGGGACGCGATCACGCCTCACCCGAGCCCAGCCTCGGGCAAGGGCAGCTGACCCCAGAGGATCTACGTCTCGCCCGAAGACCCCCTCCAGCAACGGGCATACCCTCGGCTCGCCCGAGGCCCAGTCTTCACCGAGAAGCAACCTTGGCCAACTCGCCACGCCAACCGACCAAATCGCAGGGGCATTTAATGCAAAGGTGGCCTGACACCTTTATCCTGACGCACGCCCCCCAGTCGATAGAGCCAAAGTGACCGTAGTCACTTCGCCGCTCCACTGACCGGTCTGACAAGAGGACAGCGCCGCCTGCGCCGCTCCGACTGCTGTGCCACTCGGCAGAGTGAGGCTGACAGCAGCCAAGTCCGGCCTCAGGCGCCATAGGAAACTCCGCTTCGCCCAACCCTAGGGCTCGGACTCAGGCTCAGCCCCGGAAGACGGCGAACTCCGCTCCGCCCGACCCCAGGGCTCGAACTTGGGCTCAGCCCCGGAAGACGACGAACTCCGCTCCGCCCGACCCCAGGGCTCGGACTTGGGCTCAGCCCCGGAAGACGACGAACTCCGCTCCGCCCGACCCCAGGGCTCGGACTTGGGCTCAGCCCCGGAAGACGACGAACTCCGCTCCGCCCGACCCCAGGGCTCGGACTTGGGCTCAGCCCCAGAAGACGACGAACTCCGCTCCGCCCGACCCTAGGGCTCGGACTTGGGCTCAGCCCCGGAAGACGACGAACTCCGCTCTGCCTGACCCCAGGGCTCGGACTCGGGTTCAGCCCCTAAGGACGACGAACTCTGCTTCGCCCGACCCCAGGGCTCGGACTCAGCCCTGACATCAGCCGACGGTCTCCGCCTCGTCCGACCCGGGGGCTCGGACTCGACCTCGACCTTGGAAGACAGATTCGACCTCAACCTCGGAGGAGCCTCCACCTCGCCCAACCTAGGGCACGGACCGACCACGTCAACAGGAGGCGCCATCATTACCCTGCCCCAAGCTGACTCAGGCTACGGGGAACAAGACCGGCGTCCCATCTGGCTCGCTCCGCCAGACAAGTAATGATGGCGCCCCGCACGCTCTACGACGACGGCGACGCTCAGCCCCCTTACGGAAGCAAGAGGACGTCAGCAAGTACTCGACAGCCCCGACAGCTGTCCTTTCGCCAGGCTCCAGCGCTCCTCCGACGGCCACGACACCACACGAACCGGGTGCCAAAACCTCTCCGGCTGCCACGATGGCATGTACTTAGGGCGCTAGCTCTCCTCCGCTAGACACGTTAGCACACTGCTACACCCCCCATTGTACACCTGGATCCTCTCCTTACGCCTATAAAAGGAAGGACCAGGTCCCTCTTACAGAGGGTTGGCCGCGCGGGGACGGACGGGACGGCGCGCGCGTGAGGCCGCTCGCTCCCTCCCGCGTGGACGCTTGTAACCCCCTACTGCAAGCGCACCTGACCTGGGCGCGGGACAAACATGAAGGCCGCGGGATTCCACCTCTCACGCCCGTCTCCCTCCGGCTTCCTCCCCCCTTCGCGCTCCGTCTCGCGCCGACCCATCTGGGCTGGGGCACGCGGCGACAATTTACTCGTCGGTCCAGGGACCCCCCGGGTCTCGAAACGCCGACAAAGGTAGATCCCAAACTTCTTCAGTACATCAGCAATCATCTTGTTCAAAGGAAATCTCAAACCAGCTTTAAAGAAACTTTTGAAGACCACTACTTCATCCTTTCCTGGCTTCGGAGTAGTCTCTTCCCCACCAATACAAACCAGCTCTTTCTTCGCTTCACTGAAATAGCCCAGATTCAGCAACTTAGGCAAATCATCTTCGGAGATGGTGGATTTCCCGAAATCCAGGTGGTTGGGTTTACTTGGCACCGCGTTGTAATCATCTTCAGACTCAGTCTCCTCAACATCAGCCTGCTCTTCTTCAGCGGCAGGTGCATCCTCCGATGCTACCAGCCCTGAGCGCTTCATCACTTCGGAGATTGGGGCAGTTTCAGCACCTTCGGCTTCCTCTCCGTCGCGCGTAACCCTAGCTGTGGAACGCACTCTGGCCATCTGATGATTGAATTTCTTGTTTTTTGAATGAAGTTGAAAATTTTTCTTTACTTTGCCGAAGCTCTTTCTTGTTACGAAGCTTGAGCAAAGTAAATAGCTTCGATTGAGGATGCAGCAAACAAGCTTCGGTTTTGGTCAATATTTTGGCAGCAAAACAGTGCAATAACAATGAATGTTGTGGTAACTTCACACCTATCCGCCTGTTTATATAGTGCCACAGGTGGGAAGGTGAATCGTCAAGGTCTTCCGCACCGGACAAACAACCACCCGCACTCACTGAACAGTGGGCCACAGTGTCCGAGAAGGTGAATCGCCAGGGCGCGCGTAACTGCTGCAAGATGAGGCCTCTTCGCGTGCGGATTATTTTAATCGTTTCTCGCCAACGAGCTCAGGGAAGGTGTTTTTTGGATCTTCGGCATCCCGAAGCCTAGAAGACTTTTTCACGGATCAAGCTCGTTACGAAAAACGATCTAGCACCGCGAAAGGGCTACTGTTGGGGGTATGCTTCGTAGCCGAAGATCCTAAAGAAAGAGAACACCTTCGACAGATCCTCTCAGAAGCAGCGCCGAAGCTATCACCTATAAAGCTTCGGCACAGTGACCGATCTCAAGACGAAGGGGTGAACCGACTTAAAAATAAAATGACTTAAAGACCCATAATGTTTTGTGTCATTATTGTAGTCGATTGTAAAGGGCATAAATGTAATTTTACACAGGCTGTGCCCTGTGCCTATAAATAGGTGAACAGTACCCTTGTACTGTTCACACAATCTTGTAATCGCCGACATATTACGCTGGAATTATTGTTTTCTGCCAAGGCGAATGTATAAATGTACCTAAATATTATGTTTAATATTTAGGTTTGTATAATAAAATATGTGAATAATATTATCTGTTTTTGGTATATCTTTCTCTAATGTTTTATATTTTATATTTTATTGTTTTATAAGTTTAATCACGAAGGTGTGACCTTCGTGATATTTTGCTCATGGCATTCGTCCGAAGTTCATTAAATCCTTGGGGAGATAATGCTTCAGCGGACGAAGGACATTAATATTTAACATTTTATGTTGCATTGTTCTTAATTCATAGCATTTGAGAACAAGTCCCCAACAGTGGACTTCCGCATAATTCGTGGGGGAGCAGGTAGCCGAGGCCAGGCTCGGGCGAGGTGGAGTTTGTCCCGAGGGTGAGCTCTGCATCGAACGAGATGGAGTTTGTGCCCGAGGGCTGGTCCACACCCCTGTCGTATTACATGTCCCGTCAGGGCCTCGCAGACGGCGTGTGTACAGTAGCGCATGCGCAATCAAGGTTGGTGAATCTTTGACAAGACTATGATCTTGTTGCCAGTGTACACCTGCAGCCCTGTGCGGGGTAGGTACATGCATTGAATGTGGCTGTCTCCCAGTGGACTTCGAGAGGGTTTGTCTTGAGCTTGCCCAACCCGCCCGAGGTGGGCTCAGGCAAGGCAGACATCATCGTTCGATGGCGAGGTGTAGGGGTGGGCGTTCGGGTTACCCAAAATTTTTAGGTCGAGTAATTTGGGTATTTAAAATTTCGGGTTTTGAGAATCGATACCCGAAATTACAACAGGTTTTACAATACCCGAAAATTCGGGTACCTGGAATTTCGGGTTCGGATATTCCCGAACTACCCGAATTGTTGTGTCGGCTTCATAAAAACGCATAGACCCTATTAAATTAGTATAAAAATACAGTTTGAATAATGATATACATGGACATATAAAACACAAGCAATCTACAATCACAAGTTATGTACACTTACACATAATTATAGATGCACAAATTAATAATTAAGCATGACATGGGTATATGACACATGAAAGTTCGGGTAATTCGGGTATTTCGGGTATCCGAATTACCCGAAATAAATTTGGGTTTTGCAAGTTGCTACCCGAAATTCCGGAACAAAATTTGGGTTTCGGGTATTTCGGGTTCAGGTTCGGATATTCTGGGTTCGGGTTACAGGTTTTTTTGCGCAATCCTAGTGAGGTGACCTCGGTCGAGACAAAGATTCTCTTGAGCATACGCCCCATCCAAGATCGGGCTCGGACAAGGCGGAGTTTTGGGAAGACCCCTAAGGGGGGCCTCGAGCGAGGCGGAGTCTTCATTCCTTGACCTCGGGGGACGTACTTTGATGGTGTCTTTAGGTTTTTAAGCGCGTTTTAGGGGCGTAGTCTGGGTACCCCTAATTATCATACCCGATACTTACTCTACTCAAAGTACGTAATGAAGTTCAGATTGAGTAGATCTTAGTGGAATGAGGATCAGATCGAGTATATCACAACAGAATTGTAATCACTGTCTCAAAAGACCATGCGCTTCACAAAACAACTTATACTAACGATAAGTAAAGAAGTGCAAATAGAAAGGCAAACAAGAAACATAACATAGAGACGGGAGACACGCGATTTTCCCGTGGTTCGGGCAAGCCTGAATGTTTGCTGAGAGAACCTAGAGGGGTGGATGGGTGATTCTGCAAAAATACAACTACAAACACAAACTTGGTCTAAAATTAGGAGTTAGCGCAAAACTAAGCCCTCCCCGACCCCAGATACGACGTTGCAGGGCACTTACGAGGCGGGTCGTCATCGATGAATGGTGGAACGGCGACCCGAAACCTCAAATGACCAAACGAGAGCTCCTATGTGCACAAGATAGGGTCACGAACTTCGGAGGAACGCTCTTACCGACGATTGTGGCGCAGGGGATGCTGTCTATGGAGAGGAGCGGCTCCACGACGGAGGCACGTTCTGACGAGGAATTCACATGGTTCTATGTCGCAACTGCGCCCGATGTCGCCGTTTACACCTTCCTAACCACCTAAGTGAAATTTGGCGCCTCCCATTAGGTCCCAGTGGACGGTGTGGATGTGGATTGGCTGCGGCGGCGAACTTCTATCTTCCTGCTCCCCGGCGAGTTCTCTGCGGCTGTCGGTGTTTTGGGTCCGACCGCACACCCGAGGTTGCCCCTCAAGGTGTTTTTAGGAGTAGGACAGTGTCAACGACTGTAGCAAAATGGTTCGTGCTGGTCGCACGAGGGACAGTGGACAAGATTTGCAGGTTCGGGCCGCTTAGAAGTGCGTAACACCCTACGTCCTGGTGAGTATATGAGCGTGGTTACAAGAGGGTTCTCTGTAGAGAGTTTATGTGGGTGGCTAAGTAGAACAGGGCGATCGTTCTGAAGGGGTGCCCCCTAGGTCTTATATATTCGACCGTGGGGCAGTACACGTGAGTATGATAACAACAAGTAGCTAAAAGATAGTGAACCTCTTGAGTTTATCCCTACGTAACCCTCGCCGACTTATCCTCGCATGGCTCTGTTACATGGGGGCTTCAGCGCGGGAAAGTCGGGTCTCTGTTGCGATTCATTCGCCCGACGTTGTGGGCCGTCTGGGTTTGCGCTAATCAGCCTCACGTCTTCTTTTCTTTGTTGGTTGTCCTTCCCTAGGCCCACGAAAGAATGACCTTACGAATTATTGGGCCCTTGGGCCTTTCGTGAGGCCTTTTACTTCTTTAGTGGACCCAGGGGATATCTATCCCCCACAAGCCCCCGATCTTTGGGTTGATTTAGAGGTAATCAACTCAAAGATCCAAGATCCAAAAAATGACTTCCTGCTGTCTTCTCTAGCTCTGATCACTCGTTTGACCAAAGTTTGGTTTTGTGCTTGTGCCTTAGAGGTTGGCATTTTGGATTGTAAGACTCTGGACTTCATTGGGTGCACCGGAGGTGCACCCAATGGGTGTAGCCCCCGACTTTTGAGTAGATTTTAGAAGATAATCTACTCGAAGGTCTTCTTCCCAAGGTTATCTCCATTCGCGCTCCTGCATCTCGGTTGAGGATCGGTCTTTTCAGTCTTGCTCTACGCCTTAGAAGTCGGCGCTATATCGGCTTAGAATGATACTCCATGGGGTGCACCGGAGGTGCACCCAATGGGTGTAGCCCCCGACCTTCAAATGGATTTTTTAAGGATAATCCATTCGAAGGTCTTCCTTTCGCTTGTGGAAACTGGCATGAAGCTATTTTGCATTATGCTTTGGAGGTCAGCATTATGTCATCAATATTTTGCTGCAGAGGTCAGCGTATATTTTGTCTTTAGCAGCCGAGTTTGCAATCCATCCATATCTTGCTAGGTAGTGCAATTTATTTGCTTCTGCGATTGATTGGACGTTTGACGGACGTTCTTTGTCTAGTCTTCACGTCGCTTCTGTCGGCCATATCTTGTACTTTGCTGGCTATATTTGGCTTTCCTCTGATCCTTACTGATATCTCATTTTTGTCTTGAGGTATTCACTGCATGCCCTGCACGGATGTGACCGTTTGAAAAATATACTGATAATTCCTGGGCGTCCCCCCAATGGGTGTGGGCAAGGGACGGCTTGGTACGCTGAGTGTTTTAGCTGGTTGCCTCTGAGTAGTAATGCGATGGGACGGCTAGTGTAATCATATCCTTTGCGCTGTTGACTGGAGTCCCAATGGGTGTAGTGTTGCATGAAACGGCGTCCGCCGTCTGACGTGTCTTCAGATGGGTGGAAGTGCTTATTGAATGCCTTGCGACTGTTCAGTGACCGCGGTTAGAAGTGAGCGGTTGCCTTTCCCTTCTATAAATAACCCCTTTGCTTCTCTGGTTTCTCCACATCTCTTCGCTGCTCCTTACTGCCTTCTTTTCCTCCCCTCTGTCTGCTTCCGCCATGGGCAAGAACAACAAGCGCAAGCGCGAGCCGACTCCTCCATCGGAGGATTTCGGTGACTCGGAATACTCGGAGGAGGAGTTCTCCTCCGAGTCCGAGGGGTCTCCGGCTCCCGTCTCTCCCCCGGCGTCGTCCGATGACTCGGACGACTCCCAGGGGATAGCCGCGGAGGTCTGGACGTACATCCGGGCCGTCGAGCGCTCCGGGCTCGAAGGCTCGGATGAGTCGGAGTACTCCTCGGATGAGGAGGACTCGGACGGCGGCGACGAGGGTGAAGGCGACGACGACGATGACGACGACGACGACGACGGCGACGGTGACGGCAACGGCAGTGGCAGGGGCGGCGGCGACGGCAGCAGGGACAGCACCAAGGGTGGCAGCAGCAAGGGCAGCACCAAGGGCGGCGGCGGCGGCAGGGGCAGGGCCAGTGGCTAGACGCCACTGGTCTTCTTAGATGTTAGTATAGTTTAGTATAGTTAGAATAATGTAGTAGTAATTAGTGTAGTTTAGTAGTAGTAATAATGTAGAGTAGAAGTAGGGAAGTACCAACTCGTGAAGAGTTGGTTTGTAAACTCGTTAACTTCCCTTTAATGAAGAACTATCGTTGATCCCCCCTTTTCGATGACTTGTCGTTGCTTTTCCTGAATGTTGAACTGATTCTTTTAATGTAGTAGAAACAACGCCGAGCGATGTGTAGGTTGTCATCAGCGTTTTAGAAGTAACACCAAGCAATCGAACACAAGATCCGCGTTTTAGAGGCAATGCCGAATGATAGAAGGTCGGCATCGGCATTTTAGAAGTAATGTCGAGCGATTGAACACGTGGTCGGCGCGTTAGAGGACACGCCGAGTGATTGAAAGTCGGTGTCGGCATTTTAGAAGTAATGCCGAGCGATTGAACACGTGGTCGGCGTTTTAGAGGCAACGCCGAGTGAGTGAAGGTCGGCATCGACATTTTAGAAGTAATGCCGAGCGATTGAACACGTGGTCGGCGTTTTAGAGGCAACGCCGAGTGAGTGAAGGTCGGCATCGACATTTTAGAAGTAATGCCGAGCGATTGAACACGTGATCGGCGTTTTAGAGGCAACGCCGAGTGATTGAAGGTCGGCATCGGCATTTTAGAAGTAATGCCGAGCGATTGAACACGTGGTCGGCGTTTTAGAGGTAACGCCGAGTGATTGAAGGTCGGTATCGGCATTTTAGAAGTAATGTCGAGCGATTGAACACGTGGTCGGCGTTTTAGAGGTAACGCCGAGTGATTGAAGGTCGACATCGGCATTTTAGAAGTAATGCCGAGCGATTGAACACGTGGTCAGCGTTTTAGAGGTAACGCCGAATGATAGCCAGCTTTACAAGTTATTTTGAGGAAAATAACCGAGTGATGAGGTGGCACGTCGGCTCTCTTGGAAATAACTGTCGGATATCCACGTGGCATGCTGGAATTTCGGAGATGACCGCCGGGTGATGACTGGGCACTTTTTAAAAGGGTATCTGGCTCAAGAATATCCCTTAAGAGTCGCGCTTTTAGCCGCCTTTGCTTTCCGTGCCCTAGTTCTTGCATTTCCGCATCTGAATCTTCTCTGCCACTCGCCTCCTACTCTGTTTCGCCAGTGAGAAGCAAGATGGCGCCCAAGAGAAAAACTGTGAACTCGTCTGCTGCAGTGATCCCCGCAATCGACCCCAACAGCCAGTTACCCTTCGCAGGTAACCACATGTCTGTAATTTCTGAAGCTGAGCTTCTTCGCCTTGTCTCCATCGGGGTTCTTCCTCCGCGGGAACTCTGTTCTTGGCGGGCTTGCCACGGGACTACTGTCCCAACCGAAGATACCCATGAGTCAGTAGTTTATACTCCTTTCCTTCTTCGCGGCCTCGGCCTTCCCATATCTCCTTTTTTCCGTGGCATCCTTGATTTTTATCACATCAACCTGACTCATTTGAACCCTAATTCCATTCTCCAAATCTCTATTTTCGTTCACCTTTGCGAAGCTTATCTCGGCGTGCTGCCGCATTTTGGCTTATGGAAATATCTGTATCACTGTCGTCCTGGGATGGCCGAGGGGCAACATCAGTTGGTCGGAGGTGCCAGTTTGGAGATGCGCCGTGGGCGGAAGACCGAGTATCTCGAGATACCCCTCAAGGACAGCATTAAAGGTTGGTGTCTGGAGTGGTTTATAATTGATAATTATGGAAATTCTCTCCCTCCCCGCTCAGGAAGACAGCCAGACGTTCGTACTCTGAGTTGGACTGAGTCTCCCACGGATCAAGAAGTGGCCGAGGCAGGCGTGTTGCTTACTGAAGTCGGATTACTGAAAGAGAGAGGTCTGACTGCCGAAGCTGTGGTCACAGATTTCGTTTTCAAAAACATTCAGCCGCTGAAAGACAGGGCCTATCCGGCATATCTTTACCGAGGGCTGGCCGACTCAACCCGAGTTACCAATAGGAGAATTCCTTCTGTTGATTTGGTAAGCCGACTCGAACTGATCCTCAGGGGTAAAGTTTCAAACGTTGGTGCTCCAGTGGCTTACTCGGCTTGGAACCTTCCTTCTCCCAAAGCTTTCACCCTTTTTGTGTCCAATCCACCCGTGACTGATAGCAATTTGGGTCTTAGAGTGCGACCTTCTGCCGAGGAAGTCAGTGCTTTGGTTGCTTCGCTCGGGGCAATTCCTGATGATGAACGGCAGGTTTATTTCGAAGTGCCTCTGAACCCCAGTGATGCTGACATAAATGATATGCTCGATCTGCTAGCTGAGGATTCATCCGATGTTGCTCCTGATGGTACATTGGCAGTGGTGCCCCTTCCAGAGGTTGATGCGACCTTGGATGTCCCAAAACCTGTCAGTACTCGCCCGAGGCGCCCTAGCCGAACTAGTCAGCCCGAGCCTTCTGCTGATGAGCAGAAAAAGAAGAGAAGACGCCTCCGGCGAGTATCCAGCTTTGACGAGGATGCCAGTACCTTAGCTCCTGCTGCCGAAGAAATGACTGCAACTGGCCTTGCTGACATTGATCCCAATGGGTGTGCTCCGCCTGCTGCTGACCCCAATGAGGATGCTGTTTGTGCTGTTACTGTGGAGGATGAGGAGGAAGAAAATGAAATTCCATTAACTCGGAAAAACAGTCGGCAGTTCGTCGCTAGCGGTGGAAGTAGTGGAGTTCCTTCTCCCGCCTTGTCTGCCCTTATTGGTCTGCAAGAACTGTCCATGGCCAATTTTGATCAAGCTCTAGAGGATATGGTCCCTGAGAACTTGTTGTTGGAACCTGCAGATGCTGATGCGACAGAAACTTGTGCAGCCGTGCCAGATGCTGGGTTGAGGTCATCCCGTGCTTCGTCGACCTTAGAGCATGATCTCGAGGGTCGGGATGCTGACCTGGATCGTTCTGATCCCATGGAAGTAGCTGAAGGCCCGTCAACCTTAGAGGTGGTCACGGCAGAGAGCCTGGGTCCCAAGAATGGCGCTGATATATGCCCAGCCCCCGAGGATGTCGTCGGGAGTGACTTAGCTCGGGCGAAGAGTGTAGGCCACTGCCCAGCCCCCGAGGGTGTTGCCGGGGATGATCCGGCTCAGGTGGGCAGTGCCGAATGTGACCCAGCCCCCGAGGGTGCCCGAGCAGGGTCTCCTTCCTGCACTTCTATGGACGTTCACGCGGGTTCACCTCCACACTCTGGCGGCATGGTGGTGGCTCAAACTCCAGATCAGGGGGTCGCTTTAGAGGGCAGCATCCCCACTGGTCTGGCGTTAGGCTCTGCTGAATGTACTGAGCTCGTTCCTGCTGGTCTGCTGCAAGCTGCTTCGGGTGGTGGTCTTGCACCTGATTATCCACTGATCTCTCCTGATTTGGGAATATCTTCGTTCTTCTCCAACCTCCAGGTAATTGTGCTGTATTGTAGCTTGATCCCTGCATTGTATGAACTGTTGCCATTCTACTCATCTGTTCTTCTCATCAGGCTTTAGTGAATGGGATGGCCAGCCAGCTGAGATTGCAGGGTGCTTCTGTCCCGGAAGTGGCTTCGTCTCTTGCATGCTGGAATCCAGTGTCGCTTCAACGTCGTGTGTCTGAGTTGGAGGCAACAAATGCTGGTCGGTGTTCTTTTCCTTCTTCTTCTTTGCCTTTGCTCGTGGATTGTTTTACCTTCTGACCTTATTTCATTTGATTACCCCTTGATAGGAATGACTCGGCAGATTGCAGTTCTTGAAGAAAAACATTCCCAAGATCAAGCTGAAATGGCTCAACGGTGCGCTGACTTCGAGGAGAAGTATTCTCAGAGTCAGATCGAGTTGAGTCAGGTATCTGCGGCTTTGGATGATGCCAACGCTCTGAGTTCTTCTCTTCATGCTCAGCTTGACTCTGAGAAGGTAGCTTACGAACCCGTGCTTTGCCTTATCATGCTCTTGGATTCTGAATGAGTTGATTTTTTGCTTGTAGGAAGAAAAACGCATCCTTGCTGCTTCTCGCGACAACCTTGACAGATTGTACCAAGATTCCAGCAACTCGTTGACCATCTTGGAGAGGAGCCACCGCTTTACGATGGAGGAGCTGGACAATCAGCGTAGTCAGCTGCAAGAATCCTCGGACGAAGTGACCCGCCTTACACAGTTGCTATCAGCAAAGGATACCACCATCAAGGGACTCCGAGCTTCTAAGAAATCCATTGCTCAAGAGTTAGAAACTGCCCAACAGGCTGTTAAAGTTGCCGAAGAAACTGCTGTCACTTTCAAAGCTCAGCGCGATAAGGCCCTGGACAAGGCCATTCGGGCGGGACGAATCTTGATGAGAAGACCTGGCGTGGTTGTCCCTGAAGATATAAGAGCCGATGTGAATGCTGCCCCTGACTCCTCGAATCGCCCTTCTTCGTCAGTCGTTCCGGTTTAAGCCGTAAATGACTTTTAGCCGATAACTCCGTTAGTAGGGTATAGTGGTCCCCCTAGGTAAAGTAAGCGTGAGCATGTTGCACCGCCTTAAGTCGTTGCCGACTTAAGTCGATTGCTCCGTTTGTAGGGCATAGTGGTCACCCCGAGTTAAGTAAGCGTGAGCATGTTGCACCGCCTTAAGTCGTTGCCGACTTAAGTCGATTGCTCCGTTTGTAGGGCATAGTGGTCACCCCGAGTTAAGTAAGCGTGAGCATGTTGCACCGCCTTAAGTCGTTGCCGACTTAAGTCGATTGCTCCGTTTGTAGGGCATAGTGGTCACCCCGAGTTAAGTAAGCGTGAGCATGTTGCACCGCCTTAAGTCGTTGCCGACTTAAGTCGATTGCTCCGTTTGTAGGGCATAGTGGTCACCCCGAGTTAAATAAGAATGCAAGTCGATCATAAACGAACCGAGTATCTTTGAAATCTATCTTTATTGATGACATATTTCCACTTTACAGAGTACATGGTCGCCCCGGCTGTTTTGAAATACAGCTAGGGGTAAAACTTTCTGAGGTGCTCTATGTTCCAAGAGTTCCCAACTTCTGTGCCATCCGCCTGGGTGAGGCGATACGATCCGGGCCGAGTGACCTCTGCTACTATGAAGGGTCCTTCCCATAAGGGTGATAGCTTGTGTCGTCCCTCCCCCGTTAGAATTCGGCGGAGGACGAGGTCTCCTACTGAAAAGAACTGTTGCCGCACAGCCTTATCGTGATAGCGCCTTAGAGTCTGCTGGTACCGTGCTGATTGGATTACTGCATTCAGTCGCTCTTCTTCAAGTACATCAATATCCTCCAGCCTGGTGGCCTCAGCTTCCGCTATGCTTTCGAAGATCAATCTTGGCGCCCCAAACTTGAGGTCAGCAGGTAGCACTGCCTCCGACCCATAGACCATGAAGAAAGGAGTGTTTCCATGCAGGGCTCGGCTAGGTTGGGTTCTCAGGCTCCAAACGACATAAGGTAGTTCTCTTATCCATTTTCCTGCGAATTTTTCATTCTTATCGAAGACCCTTTTCCTGAGTGCCTCCAATATCATTCCGTTGGCTCGCTCAACCTGCCCGTTGGCTCTTGGATGCACTACAGATGCGTATTTGATCTGAATGCTTTTTTGCTCGCAGAAGTCAAAGAATTCTGAGCTGGTGAAGTTGGATCCTAAGTCAGTGATGATGCTGTTTGGTATCCCGAATCTGAATATTATATCATGTATGAATTCCACGGCCTTAGCAGAGGTTAAAGAAGCAATGGGCTTGAACTCTATCCATTTAGTGAATTTGTCAATCGCCACCAATACGTGGGTGTAACCTCCTTGAGCTTTCTTGAAAGGTCCAATCATATCCAATCCCCAACATGCGAAAGGCCAAGTTACTGGTATGGTCTATAGCTGCTGTGCTGGCATGTGCTGTTGCTTTGACAGGTATTGACAAGCTTCGCATCTCTGAACTAACTCGGCTGCGTCGTTCTTCGCCGTCGGCCAATAGAATCCTGACCTGAAGACCTTCCCGACTAGTGTTCTGGAGGCTGCATGTATTCCACATTGCCCTGCATGGACCTCCTCCAGAAGTTGCTTCCCAGTGGACGGGAGAATGCACTTCATGAGAACACCTGATGCACCCCTTCTGTATAATATCTCCCCAATGAGTGTGTAGTGAGCCGACTGTCTGGCAATGCGCTCTGCCGAGTTCTTGTCGTCTGGTTCTTCTTCGTTCTTTATGTACTTAATGATCGGCCTCCTCCAGTCATCAGAGTCTGACTCGGGTTGATCTACGATGTTGCACTCTTCTGTTTGATCTATTGAGATACTCGGCCGTGTAATTTCTTGCACGAAAACTCCGGGTGGGACCTGAGTTCGACCGGATCCGAGCTTGGATAGTGTATCAGCTGCTGTGTTACGATCCCTTTCCACATGATGAAATTCCAGACCCTCAAACTTATCTTCCAGCTTTCGGACGGCAGCGCAGTATTTTCCCATTGAATCACTTGAACAATCCCATTCTTTGTTTATCTGGCTAATGACTACCAGAGAGTCTCCATATACCATCAATCTTTTGACGCCCAGTGATATGGCGATGTTTAATCCGTGTATCAAAGCTTCATACTCTGCTGCGTTGTTAGAGGCCGGGAATAGCAGCTGGAGAGCATACTTGAGGTGCTCGCCTCCAGGTGCAGTGAAGAGAATTCCTACTCCTGCTCCTTGCAGTTTCAGCGAGCCATCAAAATACATTCGCCATACTTCTGCGGTTTCTGGGTTATCCGGTACTTGTTGTTCTGTCCACTCTGATACGAAATCAACCAGTGCTTGAGTTTTGATGGCTGCGCGAGGTCGGAACTCGATATCATGGGATCCCAACTCGCAAGCCCACTTGGCTATTCGGCCAATGGCTTCCTTGTTGTGAAGAATGTCCCCTATTGGAAAACCAGTAACTACTATGACTTTGTGGTCGTCAAAGTAGTGGCGTAGCTTGCGGGCAGTTAGAAGTACTGCATATAATAGCTTCTGAACTTGAGGATACTTTTTCTTCGATGGACCCAGAACTTCACTGATGAAGTAGACAGGATGTTGTACCGGATAAGCATGCCCTTCTTCCACTCGTTCGACTACCAACGCAGTGCTTACCACGTGAGTCGTGCAAGAGATATATAGCAGCAAATCTTCAGCTGGTTGAGTTGGCGTAGCTCGCCGGGGCGGCTTTAGTACTGGTGGTGTTGTCAGGAATTTCTTAAGTGCATCTAGAGCTTCTTGTGCTTCTGAAGTCCATTGAAACTTATCCACCTTCTTAAGCAGCTTGTAAAACGGCAAGCCTTTCTCCCCCAGTCTGGATATAAATCTGCTTAGAGCTGCCATACATCCTGTGAGTCGCTGAACCTTCTTTTGTAACCGAGGAGCTTCCATCTTCATGATAGCTTCAATCTTATCTGGATTAGCCTCAATTCCCCGGTGGCTGACGATAAATCCGAGCAACTTTCCTGCTGGTACCCCGAAAACGCATTTTTCAGGATTGAGCTTCCATCTATATCTTCTCAGGCTGTTGAAAACCAGCTGTAAGTCTTCGATGAAGTTTTCCGGATTCTCAGTTTTGATCACCACGTCATCAACGTAAGCCTCCACACGCTTGCCCCAGTGATCGGCTAAGCATGTTTGAATGGCTCTCTGATAAGTCGCTCCAGCGTTTTTGAGGCCGAACGGCATGGAGGTATAACAGAAGGCACCAAACGGAGTGATGAACGCCGTTTTTTCCTCGTCTTCTTTTGCCAAACTAATCTGATGATACCCTGAATAGCAATCTAAGAAAGACAACACAGAACATCCAGCGGTGGAATCCACCACCTGATCTATCCTCGGGAGCCCGAAGGGATCCTTCGGACAGTGTTTGTTGAGATCGGTATAGTCGACGCACATGCGCCAATCCACTTTATTCTTTTTGAGTACAAGAACAGGATTGGCTAACCACTCAGGGTGTAATACTTCTCTAATAAATCCAGCCGCGACCAGGCGAGCTAATTCGGCACGAATGGCTTCTCTCTTGTCGGGCGTGAAACGACGTAGCTTTTGTCGAATCGGCCTCGCCTGGGGGTAGACTTTCAGTTTGTGCTCGGCCAGTTCTCTTGGGACTCCCGGCATATCCGCAGGTTGCCACGCGAATACATCCCGGTTATCTTGCAGAAACTGGACGAGCGCGCTTTCCTATTTGTCGTTCAAACTGGAGCTGATGACAGCCGTCTTGCGCTCGTCAGCGAACCCCAGGTTGATTCTTTTGGTTTCTTCAGTCGGCCGCATAGAGGTCGCGGCCTGAGTTTCATTCGCCGGTACCGTGAGGCCTTCCTCAGGCTTAGAGTTCGCCGATGTAGAAGGAACCGTCGACGGCTTGGTGGTGAGGGCTGCCTGAATGGCCACTCGGAAACACTCTGCGGCACCTTGGAAGTCGGCACGCACAGTTATGATTCCTTGTGGTCCCGGCATCTTCAGTATCATGTATGTATAGTGCGGAATGGCCATGAATTTGGCCAGTCCCGGCCTCCCGATGATGGCGTTGTACCCGCAGTCGAAGTTCGCCACCTCGAACCTCAGGAACTCGGTTCTGTAGTTCTCCGGAGTTCCAAAGGTGACCGGCATGTAGATGTGGCCCAGCGGGTATTCCCCTTCCGTCGGCACGATGCCGAAGAAAGGAGTGTCTGACTCGTGGAGCTCTTTGAGGTGAACTCCCAAGCCTTGGAGTGTACGGGGGAAGGTGACGTTGATGCTGCTCCCCCCGTCCACTAGCACCTTCTTTACCCGGCTCTCTCGGATCACCGGATCGACGAGGAGCGGGTATTTGCCTGGATGGTCGAAGTTGAGCCACTGATCCTCCCGAGTGAAAGTGATCGGGTGCTCCGACCACCGGTACGGGGCGGGAGGACCGGTGGTCGCCACCAGTATCTGGCGGTCGTTGAGCTTTTGTTGTCTTTTGTTCTCCTGCGACCCATGTCCGCCGAAGATGACGTTGACCTCCCTGTCAACGCGCGGGAAAGCTCCTCCTCCCCCCTCCTCCTGCCGATGGGGCTGTCGTGGTTCATCTGGTCCTCCCCTCGGCGGAGGAGGCGGTAGAGGTTGGAAGGGTCGGCCGTGCCCGACGGAGTGCTTGAAGTCCCGGCAGTTGCGAAGGGTGTGGCGCATGTCCTTGTGGTACGGGCACTGGGCGTCGAGGATGTCGTCCAGCGTGCGCTCGCCTCCACGAGGTCCTCCTCGGGCGCGAGAGGCGGGTGGTCTGGCGGCGTGTACTTCTTCTCGAGGCCTCTTCTCCCAGCGCTTGTCGGATGGCTGGTTCGCGTCACGTCGTGGCGCTGCCGGTGCAGGCTTTGCTCCTCCAATGAGATCCTGGGCCCGCTCGTCGGCGGTGATGTAGAGGTCGGCTTCCCGGAACAGCTCCTCGGAGGTAGTCGGCGCCTTTTGTAGTATGGCTCGGACGAAAACCGAGTCATTGGATCCTCTGTAGAAGTCCTCGATCACGGCCGCCTCCGTGACCTCGGGGATGCGGTTTCTCATGGTCTGGAACCTTTTAAGGTATGACCGGAGAGTCTCATCCCCCCGGCGCTTGATGGATTTGAGGTCCCATGGTTGCGCCGGCTTGTCGGAGAGGGACTGGAAATTGGCGGTGAAACGTCGACTGAAGTCTCCCCAGTCGTCGATGCAGTGTCGGGGTAGATGTCGCAGCCACTGCAGCGCATCTTGCCCAAGGACGATGGGCAGATACGCGGTCATGACGTCTTCGGATGCTCCGGCAGCCCGAGCGGCAGTGGTGTAGACGGCTAACCAACCCCCTGGATCCTGCTTAGGTTCATATTTGTCGACATTGGATACCTTGAAGTTGGGAGGCCATTGGATGGCCCTAAGGCGCGGAGTAAGAGCAGATACTCCGCACGTGTCCTCCTGTCGTCGGGGATGACGTCTGTCCCGGGGAGGGGAGTGGTGGTGGCGGTTCCTCGACCGTCCCCGGGTGGTACCGCCAGTTGAAGCTGTTGCCGACTCAGTCCTGGCGGCCTGGCTTTGAGTCGGGAAGCCATGATCTCGGTCATACTCCTCCCGACGGCGAATTTCGTTCTCATGCCGCCGTTCGCGCGAAGCATTGATGGAGCTTCGCGCGTCTCGGCGACTGTTGATGGTGTGTCGCAAATCGTTCGGCGGGTGAGCGAGCGGTAGAAGATGGTTGGCCGCCTGAGTAAACAGGCGTCGGTATCCCTCGGCGTCGGGAGTCCGAGGAAGTCCGTCAGCTATCCGAGCTAGAACGCCTCCGACTTCGCTCGGCGTGTTCATAGCTCGAGCGAAGTCGGGGTTCAAGTTGCGCCCGAAGAGCGGATTCTCGCGTCGTTGCCTTGCATCTTGCTCGGCTTGCTCCTGAGTCCGACGGCGATCACGTCGTCGAGAGTTCCTTCGTTCCCTGAGGACGCGTTCTTCCGGAGTTTCTCCTATCTCTGAGACCTCGTCTCGCGAGACAGGCTGCTCCGGATCCCTTTCTCCAGCTGCGTGATGTCGTCGAACGTTCCTGCGTCGGTTCCTTCGTCGGCGGGATTCTCGCTGAGGCGGTTCTTCTCCAGGCGCGGTCGGTTCATCGTCGGAGATGGCGGGCGACTCTGCTCTCCCGATGAAGAGGACGTCGAGGTAGAACGGTATTGCTGCCGCGGCGACTTTCTTTCCGTTCTCCTTTGAGGTCGGAGGAACGGGAAGAACGACTTGCCTCTCCCTGGTCTCCTTCTTTCTCACGACCCGTGTCCATTCTTTCGTCGGGGAAGTAGACAGCGGAGTCTTCCGGGTCAGCGAGCTTCTAGCTCCAGCCTCCCCGGAGACGATCTTTTTCCGAAGAGCCGGAGGTAGCGTCTTTCCAGCATTTTCGGAGTTTGTTGGAGGAGACTTCTGTTCCGGCAGATCTGCGAGGCGGTGTAGAATTCCTTTTTCATCTGCTACGGACGAGATTGTCCCGAAGCAGAATACAGATCCGGGACGTACGGCGATTTTGCTGTGGAAGGTGACGGCCATTGAGCTAGCTTAGATCGTCGACACACCCCCTACCTGGTGCGCCAGCTGTCGGTGTTTTGGGTCCGACCGCACACCCGGGGTTGCCCCTCAAGGTGTTTTTAGGAGTAGGACGGTGTCAACGACTGTAGCAAAATGGTTCGTGCTGGTCGCACGAGGGACAGTGGACAAGATTTGCAGGTTCGGGCCGCTTAGAAGTGCGTAACACCCTACGTCCTGGTGAGTATATGAGCGTGGTTACAAGAGGGTTCTCTGTAGAGAGTTTATGTGGGTGGCTAAGTAGAACAGGGGCGATCGTTCTGAAGGGGTGCCCCCTAGGTCTTATATATTCGACCGTGGGGCAGTACACGTGAGTATGATAACAACAAGTAGCTAAAAGATAGTGAACCTCTTGAGTTTATCCCTACGTAACCCTCGCCGACTTATCCTCGCATGGCTCTGTTACATGGGGGCTTCAGCGCGGGAAAGTCGGGTCTCTGTTGCGATTCATTCGCCCGACGTTGTGGGCCGTCTGGGTTTGCGCTAATCAGCCTCACGTCTTCTTTTCTTTGTTGGTTGTCCTTCCCTAGGCCCACGAAAGAATGACCTTACGAATTATTGGGCCCTTGGGCCTTTCGTGAGGCCTTTTACTTCTTTAGTGGACCCAGGGGATATCTATCCCCCACAGCGGCGGCTTGATTCCCCCGCGATATGCGTGATGGCTTCAGGTGTTAGAGGAGTTCTGGTTTTATAGCATGGGGCGGAGTCCAGGTCAATTAGATCCCCACCGATTCACACGAAACAAAATTTTGTTGGGTTGTTATAGCCGACGGGGAAGAAGAATCTTACTCCAACTGCCTTATTTTATAAATTTATTTTATAAAATTCGATTAAAAAAATATAAGGCACCCTCTAAAGCGCATCAAATATAATACACCTTTGTGGCTGCTTTATAATCTAAATTTAGAGTTTTTACTATTGAAGTAGAATATTTTGTCTATTCTCAAAAATTTATAAAATTTTCTCATTTTTAAATTATAGGATATTTTTATAGGATGGTCTAATTGAAAAGATGTAAATATCTGGAGATCCAGATTTAGCACGTGACACGGTGCTCAACACCATGGCTCTAACCATGGTCACGTTCGTCCTCAGGTTCACACACCCGTGCGCGTGTGCGGGCCCGCGTTGCAGTTGCAGATGTGTGCGACGCGACACGACCCCGCAAACCCCACTTGTCAGCGACCTGCCCTCCCACTACCAGGGACTGCTCACCCCTTTCCTCACCGCCATCCGCCATCCCATCCTATCCTTCGAAACCCGGGTAGCCGCCGCAAGGAGGCACTCCCCCGACCACGCCGCGCAATCGCCGTCGCGTTTCTACGCCGGCGTCAGCGTTTTCTCTCGCTCCGCAGATCCCCAGAGCCTCACGTTACAGCGACGAACCCTCCGACGAGCCGGCTTCCCCCGCCGCGCGCAGAGCAGCGGAACCGGAGGCGGATTGCACGAGACATGTGAGCCTGCTGTCGCGGCGACGGCGCTGGTGGTGATGCTCCTGACCTCCGTCCTCCGGGGTCGCGTCCGCCTTCTCCACCGGCACCGCTCCCTGACCATGCCCTCCCCTCTCTTCCTCTCCAGAAACCCTAATACTAGCCTCGGCACCACTAACCCCCACCTCTCATCGCCCCCCGTGTCGGCTGCAATGAGCACCACCGGAGTCTACGTGCCGCCGATGCGGCGGCTCCGCTCCGTTATCGCGTCCACCAACGGGAGCCTTGCGCCACCACCGTCCGCCGCGGCGCAGGCACAGCAGACGCGGACGCCAGAGTGGCTGGTGGACGGGCGTTCGCTCAGCCCCCAGTCGCCGCCTCAGCTGCGGCGGCGCGATATACCTCCCTTGCCGAGGCCACCCCTGCCAGAGCATTACCGGCAGCAGAGCGCTGGGTTTGCCCGCTATGCATACGATGATTTCTCTGAGGATGACTCAGATAAGGACATTGACCGCACGTCAGTTTCGAGCAAGGTGAGTGCCTTATTCTGCCCAGTTATTGATTGTTTCACATTTTAAAATGACCGGTTGAAACTCAGTTATGCTTGACTACATTGAACCTAGAGTGTTTACAGAAATTGGGTATGTGGGTTTTAATTGTAGTGGTCTGTTGCTATCTCTTATTGCACACTGATTCAAGTGACGTCGGTTTCCTTTTCTGTGGATGCATTTTAGCACGATTGCCTCGAGTTTTCCTATGGTCTGTACAGGGTCTTATGCACAGTAAATATAGTGAAACCAATCAGAGTGTATTCATGTGTAGAAAAATATCGTAAATGTAATAGTTGCAGGTTGCAGCATTGAAAGGAAGTCTTTGAAAACTATAAAATATATAGAATCTAGAATCCATGAGATGTATGTACCATATTTGTCGGTTGTATGTGTGTGTTCTCTGTTCCCTTTTGGACACGTACATGATGCTGTTACCACTTGCCAGTGTAGAGGGATTACCATCATCCTTTGCAAGCTCACTAAAAATCCGTAGTGAATAAGACTCAAGTTATGTTCCAGGACTGTGGGTCTGTGTACTTTCAACTCTGTATGCTAGGCTTCTAGAAACTTGAGTGACAATTGTCAAAACTGGAATTATTTTACTTGGTTACATGAAACATTTTCTTCCAACATACATATGTGTTTAGTGCATTTAAAATAATATAAATCTAATTTCTAATGTGAAATGATGGAGGTGAAAGTTTGATGGCTTCTGACTTTTTGATCTTGTTGAGTATATTTTCCCAAATATATTCCTGGACAATCGGATTAACAAAGTTCCTTTTCATTTTCTTTAAAACTTCCCTAGAACATCTCAAGGGAATCTCTCGTCTGTATTCATCAGAATCAGAATACACAAATGGAATAAAAAAAATCAAGTGGAACACAAAAATAAGAAAGAAGAAACACCTTTGATGTGTCAGCTCTTCTCCTGTTATTCTCATGTTACATCCTTGATACAAGTAATCTTATTGTCATTCTAATGTGCTAGTATTTTCCTCTGATCTTTAAATTGGATAGACCTTTCGATTTTTATAGTTGTTGGTGATAGCCCTAAAATTAAAATGAAGCTACAATACAAGTGTTTAGGTGTTAGCTAGTCTTAGAAAACTCAAAAGGAACAAAATTCCTGTCAAAGGAAAAAATTTTTCTACATTCATTTGTTTTGGAAGGAGTTAGACATAGTACTGCAACTATGCAGCCAAAGTTCCTCACAAGGTATATTAGTCTGTATATGAGGATGGAGTATAGAAAACAGTTTTGGTTCAGCCTTCTGCGGTCAGGTGGTTTCCAGGAGCTCTGCCCTTCCCATGATGACGTCTGTTTTGAAACCTGGTGGAGGAATAGTGCTGCCAGGGTGGGCAAGCCTTTATCCAAGGGATTCAATTCTCTTGTCATTTTGCGTGCATGGTCTTTGTGGAAGCATAGAAATAGGTGTGTTTTTGATAATTGTAACCCTAGCGCTGCGGTGGTGTTGGCAGCTGCAAGGGAGGAGTTGATGGGTTGGCGTATGGCTGGAGCCAAAGCGCTCTCTTTCTTCCATTTAGAAGAGGTGTCTTAGGTGTCTTAGCTGTTTGGGGGGTGTTTTTTTGGTTTTGGTTTGCCAAATGTAACACCTTTGTACCAGGGTTTTTTCTCCCCTTTTTATTCTTCTTCTTAATACAAAAATACGCAGCTCTCCTGCGTATTCAAGAAAAAAGGATGGAGTATAGACCATGTTCTGCATTTGTTTTCAATTTTAGACCTTACTTTTATTGGTGGAAAGGTTACATCTTTCTTTTACTCTTTTATTCCCATTCTATTAAATATATGCTTCCTAAAATAAAGGAAATGTTCGATTTGGTACAACTTCCTTTTGCTTTGGTTAGGTGTCCTATTATTTATACTTGTACTGAAATAAAATTTCCAGGGTGCATCTACTTTAGATAATGTTGATGAATGGAAATGGAAACTGCATATGCTTCTTCGTAATGATGATGAACAAGAGATTATCTCAAGGGAAAGAAAGGATAGGCGAGATTTTGAACAACTCGCCCAATTGGCTGACAGAATGCGCTTGCACAGGTACTTTGTTGCTCTTTTCAGGTTCTGATACTGGTAGTATTTAATATTTACAATATAATCTGACATGAATCTACATTATGGCAGCCGTCAGTATTCTAGAGTTGTTGTGTTCAGTAAGGTTCCATTGCCTAATTATAGATCAGATCTTGATGATAAAAGACCCCAAAGAGAGGTGAGGCAGTTTTCTAACATGGTAAAGGTTTAAAAAATGTGTGTGCTGTGTTTATTGATGTTAACTTATATATTTGTTTTTTAGGTATCTATACCTGCTGGCTTGCAAAGAGAGGTTGATGCTCTGCTTGCAGGCTATGTTGCACGGAAGGGAACATACATTGGCAACTTTCCTAGTTCAGCTTTCTCACGATCAAGCAGCACAGACAGTTTTGCAACTGATGAAGGCTTCTTTGAGCAGCAAGATAATCAAACTTCCACTAGTGCTGTAATGGACAGAATCCAAAGAAGGAAAAGCCTGCAGTTGCGGAATCAGCAGGCTGCTTGGCAGGTTTGATTATAAGTTTTAGACTTCTTTGTGTCGCGTTCTTAGCCTTAAGACATGATGAGGTTCAAAGTTTGCATTATTCTGATAACATATCCATTTCAAGTGGCATTTTCGTCTGAAGTTTGTAAGAGAGTGGGTTATATATTCAGAGGTTCTGGTGATCTCATTGGCGAGGTCTGCTTGTTGCAGTAATGCAAATTTCAAAACTCGTAAAAAGAAACTATGTACGCAATATGTGACTATGTGTAGTTAAGTAAACCTACAAATAGCCAGTTTCAGTCTCCCAGATGTATCCTATCTGTAAGAAACAAATTATAGAAGCAGCCTAACGTTGTTGATCATGTGCTAACTTGTCAACTTTGTTTTTAGAATCTCGATATCAAAGATGAATTTGAAACTGAACTTTGTGTGTGCTACATACATACTTTTATATCGATTTTAAACAACATTAATATCTTACTTGCTAATGAGGGACGCTGAAGCTGACTGCTTGCATTTTTCTTTGTATGCATTGCTACTTAATGGGGGGATGCAATAAAACGGGACTAGAAAGATGGAATATACCCAAGAAATTGTACTTGGATAGGCGCACATGGGAATCAGATGGTGGTTCTAGACTTCTAGTGCCTGAACCAGTCTTTAGATCCCCTTAATAATATCAGTGGGCTTGTTTGGTTGGCGCCCTGGCCTGGGAGCGCCAGCCAGGCAGCTCAATCCAGCCCCAGTCATTCGAAATCGGATGCCTGAGATTGCTGCCTGGGCCAGGCAGATTTCTCAGTCTGTAAACCAAACAAGCCCAGTATTATTGATGCCTTACATTTAGTTATTTACCTTTGCTCTTTCTTTCTTTCTTTCTCTTTTTGCTGGTGGCCCATTTTCGGGTTCTACTCTATCCTTCTGAACTTGTTTAGGGCTTAAAGGCTTTGTTGTTGTTGCATGCACTGCTAACTCCTGTTTGCTCCTGTTTCATATTATATGTCTTCATTTACCTTTTATTGTCTTTAAGACGAAACTACACTATTATTTTGTCAGGCAAAATATGTACATGAAAACAAATCCATTTAGGGCCCGTTTGGATCCCATGGATTGAAACCAATATCTAGGAAGTGCTCCTCATTTCACTATTAGATTATTTACCAATTCCTCTCAATACCTGGGACCCAAACAGGGCCATAGATTTTTTGAGGTATTTTCGTGTCATGTTTCTAAACAACATTATATTTGTTAATAATCTAAAGCATGAAACATATGGAGTACTGTATTCTTGCTGCACTTCGGTTTTTGGTTGTTGAGATAGTGACTGTGCATGTTAGTTACAGTTTCCGTTTTGATTAGGTACAATGTTCTCTTAGTCTGTTCTGTCTATGATTTATAGAGATATATTTTCTTTGGGTTTGTTTTTAAAGGTATTGTTTCTAGGGCATTGTGAGTCTGTGCTTCATGTATTGTTGTATTACTACTTATTGACAGATTGAACAGTCATACTCTTCCCTTCTGGAAAGAACATACTAAAAAAATTTGTTTGTTACAACATTGCTAAAACTAAGATCTTGGATTTTTCGGTGGTGGGTTTGATTTAGCACCATTGATTTGTTGTTATTCTTTGGGCTGAACTTTGCCCTTTTTGGATCAGTTTCAGAGGATACGATGAGTGTCTTCCATTCATGCAGTGTTCTAAAAAGCATAACTAAACATACGCCTACTTGCGATTAAGTGCTGAACAGAGGTCCAACACGTTGTTTAGGGTCTGCACGGTCAATTAAACGCTGGGCGCGCATAGGGTCTGCACTAACACGCGTAGCGGCGTGGAAGCAACGTGGAAATGGAGAAAGGCAGGGGCGGAAGACGTCGCTATCACGTGCCGTGCAGGCGGGAGTAGCATTCACAGGTGGAAAAAACGTGTGAGCAAGTGGTGTGCGCGGGAGCGCCAAAACAGAGCGCATGCGGGCTGCAGCCATTTGTGGGCGGGATACCGCGAGAACGCGAAAACAGATCTTGTGTTGCCGTGCGCTTGTGGGCAGATGAAGGGCTAGAAATCAGTAGCGACTTCTTCTTTTCCTCATGCCTGCGACTAGCCACTGATTGCGGGGGGAGCCCCAACTCCAGATATAGGTGCAGCCCAAGGTGTTCTCCTGCCCCTCGCTCCTTCGCGTTTGTCGTGGTCACAGCTCCACTCCAAGGTCTCTCTTGGTTCGTCCTGACATTCTCCAGTCTCCACTTTATTTTCTCCATCAACTCCTTTGCGTTGTCGGCTTGTCGCGATCACAGCTCCACCTAGGATCTCATATTCTCAGTCTCCCCCAGTTGTTCTCCACTTTATTTTCTGCAAGTTTGATGCCATTGGTTCAGGATCTTGTCAGCAGCACAAATATAATAATTTTTTTACAAACGATTAATCTTGTTGAATTTTCCTAGGCGCTAACCAATAGGCTAGCGCCTGCCTAGCGCCTGCCTAGCGCCTAGCGTTTTCTTGGATCTTGCATTCAAGCCATGCACTGTGTTGACTGAACTTGTACCCTTTTCAGGAATCAAATGATGGCCAAAGCATGATGGAGTTTCGTCGCAGTCTTCCTGCTTATAAAGAGAAGCAAACTTTATTGGAAGCTATATCACAGAATCAGGTCCTGGTCTGCTGTTCTTGTTATTCCAGATATGCATGTTTGTGATAGTATCCAACACTTGCGAACAATTGTTATCATAATGAATTGCAGTTAATGTAAGAACTAAGAAGTTTTGAAATGAGTGTTTTTGGTCCATATATGCATGTGCGATACTATCCAACACTGATGAACAATTGTTATCATAATGAGTTGCAGATAATGTAATAAGCTTTGAAATGAGTGATGAACATGTAGTGCTGCAATGAAAGCACACATATCATTGGAAAACATTAAACTAAATGATCTAGCAAATATGGTATACAAATTTTAGTGCTTGGAGCTACATGCGTCTACCAGTTCTTTTTGTTTTTCCTTTTTCTTTGTATAAAACCTTAGAACCTTGGATATGTGTTAAAGTAATGGATGTGGTACCTTTTGTTATTTCTACATTTACTTTCCAAATGTAACTTGTAAGTTAATGTGCAC
This sequence comes from Zea mays, assembly GCF_902167145.1. Classification (NCBI taxonomy): domain Eukaryota; kingdom Viridiplantae; phylum Streptophyta; class Magnoliopsida; order Poales; family Poaceae; genus Zea; species Zea mays. Next base: position 26,876,254 of record NC_050098.1, on the reverse strand, counting down.
ATCCTTCTTAGTATCAGAAAGTCAGTAAATGAACTTGTATTTTGTTTGCAAATTCACTATTATATAGCATTTCTGACTGAATATTTGTCAGCATTTAGGCTACTCGACTTGCTTGGTACTAAAAGGCTTTGTTGTTGTTCGGCAATGTTAGTGGCTAACGTGTCTTGTTTGGTTGAGCAGGTCATTGTAGTTTCAGGCGAGACTGGCTGTGGTAAGACGACACAACTACCACAGTACATTTTAGAATCTGAAATCGATGCTGCTCGTGGTGCTACGTGCAGTATTATTTGCACTCAACCAAGGCGAATATCAGCAATTGCTGTGTCTGAAAGAGTCGCTGCTGAAAGAGGCGAGAAAATTGGTGAATCGGTGAGCTATTTGTACCTGCAGAATTATTTCATTTTTAAATGGTGTTCTCCAAGACTCCATGGTAGCATTTGGATCAAGGGATGGGATAGGTCGATCCCAATTTAACTGGTGTTTGGTTCAGACAGGTGGGATAGAGACACCTCACACTGGAAATACAGATCAAGTATTCTGTAGAGATCTAGGATGTCAATTTCAGAAAAAACACTGGAATTTCATTGTGTGTGGTTTCGTTTCTCTTCATCATCTCCATGTTCCACCCCCATGCTGATTCTGCCCTTCCCTGCTGGCATGTGGCGAGGGCGTCCGTGGCGGCTGTGGAAGTCCATGGTATGCACACCTACTGCCATGGTCACCATCCTCTTCTTCTGTCCAAGTTGAGCTTGGGTCAGCGTGGATGTCGTCATCCACCCTCGGATCCTGATCTGGTAGAAGGTCCTAGGCAAGTGCAAGCCATTATGGTGGTCGTCTAGCGAGGGTGAGAGCTTGCTCGGAGCGGGCTTCCAACGGTCCAATCATCGACTAATGACAGATGTTTAGAGGCGAGCTTGTGCCCTCTAGTCTCCGTGCTACTTTGCGAGGTTGCTATGCGCTTACATCGACCTCATCTCCCAAAACTGCTTGTCATGCTGGAGCAGATGCTCAACCTCATTGTCGTGCTGCTCTGATGGTGGATGGCATGCTGGAGTGTAGCCTCACCGTCTGTGATGGCGAGCCCGTTGGTGAGATCTTAATGCGTCGGTCATTGCCCCTTTGCCTTGTGCCATGGCTAGATGTGTCCTTTGTGTGACTGGCATCTAGGACCCACAATAGATAGTAGATGACATATTATTAAACGATGCCCATGTTGTTGCTCCCTCATACCAAACACAAAACTGGGATGGTTCTATCCATCCTACCAAACACAGAGGTTAGATAGTTCCATCTCAAAAATGGGACATGAGTACATGACCATCCCGTCTCTACCTGTTGCCAATCCAAACACGTCCCAAACCCAAAATGCTTAGGTCATTTTTACCGTCCATAAGTGGTTTGATGTAGTAGGTCTCAAGCCCTGGTAAAGGAGGAGGGTTGCGATAGGCTTGGCGAGTCAATGTTAAACCTGGCTATTGTAATGGAGATGAAACCTAGAAGAATACTTTTTTGTATGCTATCTTCTGGCCCCCGTAAGGAGGCCTTCTGATGCCTGGTCTATTTTAGACCTTTTTATTCTATCTTCTTAATTTATAAAGGGGCGTAGTTCTCCTGCGCGTTTTCGAGAAAAAAACCCTTTTAGTGACACATCGTATCGCTCGGGTTTAAATGAGCAAGGGCCGGGTCGACACCCCTTGTGATGCACTGTATCGTGATTTGGGCATGGTGTCAAGTGAGCAAGGATCGGGTCGCTACTTCCTTAGTGGCGCGCTACTGAGATGTAGTGAAAAATGTGCAAGGGTCTTCACATCATTGATGAGTGCGAATGGTAAAGAAACTGTTAAAGTGGACACACTAACCAGTTCAACCCAAAAGCTTAAGCTGATGGGAGAAGGTAGCCAACTAGCCAATCCACTTATACACTTCAACAGAAACTAGTCAAACCTAGGATCTGTCTAGGTAGTTGGAATGCCGGGCCGCTTACAGGTAAAGTCAAGGGAGTTAGTTGAGACAACAACTAGGAGGCGTATAAATATCTTATCTGTCGAAGAGACTAAATGGAAGGATCAGAAGGCGAAGGAGGTGGACAATAATGACTTCAAGTTTTGGTACACAGGGACAACTCCAAATAGAACGGAGTAGATTTTTCGATTGATATGAGCCTCAAGAATGGTGTGGTGGATGTGAGAAGGAAAAGAGATAGGATTATCTTAACCAAGCTTGTCGTGGATGATTTGGTCTTGAGCATAATTAGCGTGTATGCCCCCGAGTAGGCCACGATGAGTGGTAAGAGACTTTTCTGGGAAGACTTAGATGGCATGATTAGAATTATACTTATTAGCGTGAAGCTTTTCATAGGAGATTTCAATGGGCATGTAGGTACCACAAGTGCAGGTTTCAAGGCAGTTCATGGAGGTTTTAGGTATAGTAGTAGGAATCAGGCGGGAGAGGAAGTGTTGGACTTTGCGGTAGCTTTTGACCTATAGCTCTAACCATGCCAACACTTTCTTTAGGAAGAGACTCCCATTTAGTGACTTTATAGTAGAGTCGAACACACTAGTCAGATCGACTTTGTCCTCACAAGAAGGATAAACGAGCATGCTTGGATTGTAAGGTGATACATGGGGTGTGTTGTCCCTCAACATAAGTTTGTGGTGGCGGTCTTTCGTTTTTAGGTGTGTGCCCGTAGGGATATACAAACCAAGATTGTGAGAACAAAGTGGTGGAAACTGAAAGGTGTAAGGCAAAAGTCTTCGAGTAGAAAGGGCCATCAAAGAGGGCACTTGGAAATAAGATGACACAAACAACATGTGGGAGAAGATGACAACCTGCATTCGAAAGGTGACCTCAGGGGCGTGTGAAGCAATTAAAGGGAGTGGAACGAAGCTAAAGATACTTGGTGATGGAATGAGGAAGTCCAAAGATCTATTAGGGAGAAGAAAGAATGCTATAGACATCTGTACTATGATAGGAGTGTGAACAACATAGACAAGTACAAGGTAACAAAGAACACTGCAAAGCGAGCTGTAAGTGTGGCAACGGGTAGGGCATCTGAGGATCTTTCCTTTGTTTGATTACGAAGGAAGGAGAGAAGGACATATATATGATGGATATAGTTCGTGAGAGGAAGACAAGGGACTTCAATCAAATTAAGTGCATTAAGGATGAAATTGAGCACATTTTGGTGGAGGATGAGACCAGACATAGATGGCGAGAGTATTTTGACAAATTGTTCAATGGGGAGAATGTGGACACAACCTTTCAATTGGATGACTCTTGATGACACCAATTTTGTGCGTAGGATCCAAGAATCTGAGGTTAGAGAGGCATTGAAATTGATGAAGATGTTAGCGGTTAGCCATAGAATCAAAACATGGTGGATGAAGTGACGTCAAGCATCTGGCGTTCTATATGACAAGAGGGTACTATATAAGCTAAAAGGTAAGTTTTATAAGATGATGACTAGACTTGTTATGTATGGTGTAGAATGTTGGCCTACAAAAAGACGACATGGTCAGTAGATAAGTGTTGCAGAAATGCGTATGTTGTGTTAGATTTGTGGCCATACAAGAATGGATCGAGTATGGAACGATGATATACATGATAAGATAGGTGTAGCACCAATTTGAAGAAAAGCTTATCCAACATTGGTTAAGATTGTTTGGACATGTTCAATGAAGACCCTTAGAAGCACCAGTGCGTAGTGGGATTCTAAGGTGCGATAGCAATGGGAAGAGAGGAAGAGGAAGATCAAAGTTGACATGGGAAGAGGCAGTAAAAGGAGACTTGAAAAGATGGAATATACCTAAAGATTTAGCGAGGAGTGTATGGAAAAAACTATTCATGTGTTCGTTCCTTGACTTGTGGGTCTTGTTGGGTTTTAACTCTAGCCTACACTAACTTACTTGGGACTAAAATGCTTTGTTGTCGTTGTATAAGTGGTTTGATGTTCGGCCAAGACTCATGCTCTAGTGGCCTATTGGGCTTATTGTATTTTCCCCTCTTAAGATGATAAGATTAGTATCACTCACCCCTTATACTTTTGTGAACTGCAGCTAGCATGTTTGCAAAATTTGATGATCTTTTCTTGAGTTTTGTCTATCATGACAATGGATGCTTATCTTTAGGTTGGCTACAAAGTTCGGCTGGAAGGCATGAGAGGAAGAGATACGCGCCTTCTTTTCTGCACCACTGGAGTCCTGTTGCGGAGATTGTTGGTGGACAGGAATTTGAAAGGTGTTACCCATGTTATTGTTGATGAAATCCATGAAAGAGGCATGAATGAAGGTCTGCATTAGTCATACTTATTTTCATTTAGTACTAAAAATGTTTAGCAATGTACTCATTTTTGTAAATTTATGCTAATCTTTTTTGTGTCTTTGTGCTAGATTTTCTTCTTATTGTCTTAAAGGATCTTCTTCCACGTCGCCCTGAGCTGAGGCTTATATTGATGAGTGCAACCCTTAATGCTGAGCTATTCTCTTCATACTTTGGTGGAGCACCCATGATACATATACCTGTAAGATATTTTCTTAATACCTTTTTGCATTCATTCTTTTCTGCTTTTAGTCAATAGGCATTGGTTCATACTTCACTCCCATCTTTCTTCATTGTTTCAGACTACATTTTTAGAATCCTGAACATAAGTAGTATGTTATAAAAAAACAATTTTTTGTGTCCTTGCCCCTGCTTCCAAGGCCAACGATGATTTGTCCCTATTTTTTCTAACTTGGTGATTTTGCCACTATTTTTACTTCGATTTTACCCTAGTCTTTTCAAACTGGAGATTGAGTTTACCCTATTCCATTAGAAGGGCTTAATGGTGTTAATTCAGCTGTTGAATGACAACTGTGCCCATGGGGATTTACCCTTGTTTTTTTATGATTTTTGAGATTTTGCCCTGGTTTCAACATGAATAATTTGAACAGCATTTTGACATCTTTCAAAAGAACTTTGACAAGACTTCACAGAATCTATGTATATTTTAAATCTGACCGAACTTTAACAAATATTGGATATAATTTGCATATATTTCAAATCTGACCAAACTTTGACAAATATTGGATATGATTTGCTTGTATTTCAAGTTTGACCAAACATTAAAAAATTTAACAAACACTTGATATACTCTGGAATCTGGTTATATTTCTTTGTGCAATGGTACATGAAACGTCTTCCACGTAGCATCAATATAAGAAGTCTGAGTAGCAACAATTAGCTAACCACGACATGGAGATGAATATATAACCGAAGGCATTCATCTAATCTAATTCTAATTCCATGCGTCCTGGAGCAGATATAGATGTGTAACATCAGTGACCCTTGTAGAAACACGACAATGCTACAAGTTTACATACGCGACAACGGAAAATAGTATGAAGGCAACGGGGAATGGAACAAAAACCTCCCAAGCAATCACCCGAGCACCTGCTTGGCGTTATCACGTGAATCTATGGAGCTGCTTGCCAGTCGTAGGCAAACATAATGGTCTCTATTGCGGCAATGCGTGCCGCATTGGTCTCCTCAGTGCATGCAGGTGGCGAAGTAGTGGCAGCCCCTGCCAATGACCCTTCATCATCACAGATCTGTCACACCTTTAGCTGGCAAGCGCGCCTCAGTCACATTGCCCACTTGCATGAAATGCTTGACCTTGGCCTTGTGCCTGTGGGCTGCACACATGGACACATGCCTCGCACTCTTGCTGCTATGCTGCGCCACACACGCCTGCAGATGTCACCCATGTGCTGTTCATGCCAAGCTCACCGCACCATGTGTGCATGCAGCTCATGCCCTGATCGCCGCACGCTAGCCTGGACCCATGAACCATGCAGAGCTTGTCTGCGTCTGACCTGTGAAAGCCTCCTCCTGCGGCTGCCGGGCCGCACAGCCGTGGCCGCTGGCCTCAACAAGCGCAGCTCCTTGTGCTGCAGCTACCGTTTGGACCCCACACACACCTGGCCTTGTGTCTGCCTCTATCGCTTCATGTGAACGGAACAGGGATGGGATTGGGCTCGGTCTCTTTGTGTTGCTTCAATGAAACAATGGGACTTGACGAGGATAATGGTCACTCTTGCCCAGGGTCAAACAACTGTTTAGTTTTCAAAATGCAAGGGTAAATTACGAAGTTGAAAAAGGAAGGGTAAAATCTCACCAGGCCTCTACAGCAAGGGCAAGAATACCCAAATCCCCAAAGTCTTGCTCTACCTGCCAGTTTGGCAGCTTTACCACCTTTAACATTTTCATGCTCTCAATCTTAGCATTAATTCCATATCATATTTTTTTTTATTTGAACTTGAAGCCATATGTTGCATGTCAATTTGTAATACTTACTATATATGTTACAAGAGTAACTGTTCTACTTTTGTAATATTTCTTATCATTTTGTATTCATATTGTGCACTTGCTTACATCAATCACTTTCTTATATGAAATTTCTGTATCACTTTCTCTGGTGCAATAAAATTTGTTTGAATGTCTTGTGCTTTGCTGTAGCTTCTTGTGTAAGTTATATCTTGACGTCCTTTCATAAAAAACGGTTTTATCTCAACTTAGGGTTTTACATATCCTGTCCGGAGTCATTTTCTGGAAGATATTCTTGAAATTACTGGGCACTGGTTAACTCCATACAATCAAATTGATGACTATGGTCAAGAAAAAAGTTGGAAGATGCAAAAGCAAGCTCTACAAAAGCGGAAGAGCCAAATCGCTTCTGTTGTGGAAGTATGGAAGTTTGTGTTATCTTGGCCATTTATTTTATGCTCAATGCTATGGTGTCTAAAGTTTGCTTTTGAACAGGATGCTGTTGAAGCTGCTGATTTGAGGGACTATAGTTCGCGAACTCGTGATTCCTTATCCTGTTGGAATCCTGATTCAATTGGTTTTAATTTAATAGAAAATGTCTTATGCCATATTTGTCAAAAGGAACGATCTGGTGCAATTCTTGTATTTATGACTGGGTGGGATGACATTAATGCATTAAAAGAGCAGCTCCAAGCAAATCCATTGCTTGGAAATCCAAGCGCAGTTTTGTTGCTCGCTTGTCATGGCTCTATGGCCAGTTCAGAGCAGGTATTACCAAGACTACTACATTGATCTGTATTGCATTAGTGTGCCTACCTTTTGAACTTTTGGAACAAGAAATTTCAGTTATATATTTCAAGCAATAATATATATATTTTAACTCTGGTGGTGATGCTATACTAGCTGATTGCCCAAGTTATTTACTGGTTACTCTGTCAGTATATATTCTCCATTTTACAATACAAGACTGTAAACTCTGGAGTCTCTGTTTCACACTACAAGATAATTAAAGAAAATGGTGTTATTGGTATATTTTTCCCACTCACTGTTCCCACTTCAGCAGTGTGAACTTTGCAATTTGATGTGGCCATATGTTGTCATTTGGTGTCAAATTTTTCTTAGGCTTGAACCTCCTTGGACTCGGTGAGTGGTGGCTAATTTGTGAAATGGAGTGAATAGTGGCTAGCACGTTACACTTTGTTGAGAACATCTGGAATTTGAACAATATTGCTTGTATGAGGGCAACTATCTATTGGAGGAGTTGAAACCCTAACCCATTGTGTGGGCTGAGTGTTACATATATTAGAGTACATGGATTGGGCTCAACCGCTCAAGGCCCATAACACTTAGAATACAGAAGTATAACACCCCTTGTAGTTGAAACTCTACAACTCTAGCCACGACAACAACACGCTCACGGAAGAAGTGAAAGCCGATCTCGACATGCTTCATGCGCTGGTGCTAGACGAGTTTGACTATGAGGGGTAGATGACGCTGACGTTGTCGCAGTAGACCAACATGCTCATGGTGAGGGGAATGTGAAGCTTCTCGAGAAGCAGGCACAACTAGCTCGCCCTAGCCACCCCATTAGCAACAACCCAGTACTCAGCCTCAGCACTGAAGCGGGAGACCTTGGGCTGACGTGTGAAGGACGAAGATATGAGGTTGGCCCCAAGAAACACCACATAGCTAGAGGTAGACTGGCAGGTGTCTGGGCATCTGGCCCAATCAGCTTTGGTGTAGGCGATCAACTCATGGGTGGAGCGTCGAAGATGGAGCCCGTAGTCGATCTTGAAGGTGAAGGATCTGCTTGACCGTGCTCAAGTGCAGTTCATGGGGATCATGCTTGTAGAGACAAACTTGCTAGACAACATACACAATGTCGAGCATGGTGAAGGTGAGATCTCGAAGAGCGTTGACAAGACTGCAGTAGGTAGTGGGGTCGCTTATAGGGCACCGTCGCTGGAGATCTTGGCCTGTGTGTCCGCTGGTGTCACAAAGGGTGTGCGATGTAGGACCGGCGGTGGTGATCCAAACATGCCCTAATTATGTGGCAAACCAGCTGTACCAAGCGCTGGGATTGCTTCACAACTTCAGACCATAGAGGGACTTTTTGAGCTTGCTGACCATGTTAGGGTGAGCAGGGTCAATAAAGCCGACATGCTGACTGCAATAGATAGTCTTGGTGAAAGTTCCATAGAGCAAGACATTCTTGACATCCAGTTGATGAATAGGCCAAGAACGAGAGAGAGTGTGAGAATGGCATGTACGGTGGTGGGCTACACGACGGGACTGAACATGTCATCATAATCAATCCTAGGATGCTGAGTGAAGCCCTGAAGAACCTAGCGGACCTTGTATCGGTACAGAGAACCATCCGCTTTCCGTTTGTGTCCAGACCCACTTGCCGGTCATCACATGGTCGCCTAGGGGACGCGACACCAAATCCCCAATGTGATTGACAAGGTGGGCCTTGTACTCTCCCTCCATAGCGCGATGCTAGTGAGGATCTGCAAGGCCGCTATGGACGGAAGACAATATGAGGGAGACCGGCGGTGAGGAGGTCATGTAGAGGACAAGACGATCGACATGGTGAAGAACTCCAACGACCTGTCTAGTTAGCATAGGGTGGATGTGGTTAGGGTTGTGATGAAAAAGGGAGGATGATACACCGCCGGCTCGGGCAGGCGATGCACCCATTCGAGCATGTCGCTCAGACATGCGAGGGTTGGAGGGTTGGGCATAATGGCGAGAAGCTGGTGCCGGTGAGGGCGCCGATGAGGTCCGCAGGGGCGAGGGCAGAGGTTTGGCCACCGGGGCGAAGGTAGGGCCACGGGGCCCACTAGGGGCTCGGTAAGGGTCGACGGTCGACGGGGAGGCACCCGAGCCGATCTGGGGCGGTAGGACAGTCTGAAGGGAGTTCGGGTGCACAGGTGCTGCGGGGGGCACCGATGTCGTAGGCGGGAGCGACAAAGTGAACTTGAGGGGGAAAAACTAAGGGTAGCTGTGTAGAGGAAGCCATAGGGTCAAGAAGAAAGTCCAACTTTAGAAGGTAGTCGACTATGGAACTAGAGGGGGTCGAGAAGGGTTAGTCCGTCTCAACGAAGACGACATGACGAGAGATCAAGAGACGATTAGTGATGAGGTCAAGGCATCGCTACCCTTTGTGACATAGCAGGTGGAGCAAGGGGTGAGATTATGTGGAGTGGTGGTAGAAAGGTTGGGGTAGCACGTAGACACAAAAATGCAAAGATGGTCGTAGGATGGATGGGTGACAAAAAGAGCAAAGTGGGGTGTGGAGGCACGAATCGTCATTGTAGGAAGATGATTAACAAGGTAGGTGGCGATGTGGAGTCTCTCGGCAAAATAGCGAACAAGAACAAATGCCTAAATTAGCAAGGAGCGTATGATGTTGTTAGTAGTGCGAATCATGCGTTCAACCTTGCTATTTTGAGAAGTGTAGGGGCATGGCATCCAGAGCTGCACACAATGGGAGGAGAAGGATCGAAAAGAGTTATCAAACTCACGACCTTTGTCACACTCACCTTAATGGTACGGCCAAACTGAGTTTAAACCCAAGCGGAGAAGTGCAGAAGAGCCGCAAAAGTATCGGACAATGGAGAAGTCCATCAATAACGAGGGAAATCATCAAGAATCACTAGCAATATTTGTAAATAAAATACTGATAATAGGAGACGTCCACAAATCACAATGTATGAGATCAAAATGCTGCACAACTTGAGAGGAGCTAGTGAAAGGGAGTTGAACATGACGACCTAATTGACATGCATGGCATAGATGCTCAGAGGTGTCCCTAGTACAAGAAATGACTGAACTACTACACAACTTGGACAACACGACAAGGCTAGGATGACTGAGTCGATGATGCCAAATGCTAGAGGTAGTGGAAGTAGTTAGTGTGTGCGGTTGTGGCGAGGATGAAGGCGATGATATAGCGGAAGAAGTAAGTGAAGTGGACGCATGCAACCACAGTGTGTACATGGACCTAGAGCTATCAAATCGGACGAGAAGGCTCTAGGTAGCGAGATCCTTCATAGACAACCCAAAAAAATCAAACTCAATAGAGCAAGAGTTATTGGTGGTAAATTGATGAACGGATAAACGATTTTGAATCTTTTGGGGGGCGACAAGAACATTGTGAAGATGAAAGGCCCTGGGAAGGACCGAATCATCTACAAAGGTGACCGGGAGAATGTTCTCATTGCCCACAATGATAGATGAATGATGAGAAATGGGAGGTGGGTAGGAAGAAGAAAGTATACCAACGTCTGGAGTGGTGTGGTAGGAAGCACCAACAACCTAGTCAGTGAGGGTAGGTGGGGTCAGGGTCATCGTGCTAAATGAGCTAGCAAGAGATTGTTGATCCTGCCCACTAGGCCACATGTTCCATGACGGAATAAAGTGGGGTGACAAAGGAAGTAGCGGTCGCTGAGGTGCTGGATGTGCGGGGAAGGTGGTTGGTAGGATCCCCAGGTTGGGCAGCGTGAGGTGAGCCGACTTGGGCGGAGACAGGCACGGAGGTCCACTTGGGGATGATTTCGGGTCACATGGAGATGTGGCTGGTCCACTAGTTGTAGAGAGGGCCAATGAGCGTCGCCTTGGCCACCCCCACTCGCACGACCATGCTCTCGTCGATGAATGGATAGTGCAGAATTAGAGGAGGGAGGGCACAAGGGCTGCCACCCCAGAGGAGTTGTAGAAAGTGGTAGTTGCGTCGGAGCGATGAGGCGGCCCCTTGGTGAGCTCCTCAAGGATGAGGTTATTCTAAACCATATGGAAGGATGAGACCGAGACCGAGACCGAACGAGTGATCCAAGTGCGGAGGGGATCGTAGCACTCACTGTGGCTGCAGAGAAGGTTGAGGACGACTGTGCGGTTGGAGATAATCTTCTCGAGTTCACAGAGGGAGGCTGCCATGCCATTCATTTAGCGGCAGTACTCGATGACGGAAAGGTCTGGAAGACAGCGTCAAGGTGGAGAGCATGAGCCTCACATTGCCGAGAAACTGGTCCTCAATGGCAACATAGGCCTGACGGGCAGTGCCATCACGCTCGTGAATGACATCCTACAACTCAACGGTGATCGTTTCGAGAATCTAGAGGAGGACCACACTATCCATTCGTCGCCAGGATGGGATAGTGAGGGACACTACATCGATGAGGATGTGGTCGTCTAGGGCATAGCGCTGCAGTGTGAGGAGGATGATATCGCGCCAGCGGGCATCGACGGAGGAAGCCAGGTCGAGGACTATGGTACCAAAGAATGGATGTTCTGAACACTCGTCGTCTAGCCACGAAGGTTGGCGACGACGACGGTATTGTACGCTAGGGGGGGGTCGACCACTAGGGGCTACGTGGGAGGGTTGATGCAGTGAGAGCCAAGAAGGTGGCCCTCAGTCTTGGCTAGTTGCCTGGCGAGGTCATACATTCGTGCTCCCAAGCAGGGCGGCGACACGTTCGCACTCCCAGGCAGCAGCCACAACCACCTTAGCAGTCGTGAGGGCTGCGACCAAGGTGGAGTGAGCTGTCGCAATGTCGATAGGTGGTAGAGCGACCGATGGAGTCACGAAGGGTAGATAGGGCCCGAGGAGGACACATGGAACGAAGGGAGGGACACTATAGCGGATTATTTGAATAGGAGGGGATTTAATCCCCTCCAATCCCCCTCAATCCACTCCTAACCGAACAAGCCCTAGTGCGCTGAGTGTTACATATATTAGAGGGCTCAAGGCCCATAACACCTAGACATAATATAAAAGTCTAAGATATCTAAGATATCAAAAGATATCAAAATCATATCTAATGTCTGCTTAGATGTCTTGGGAGTTCCCTTTTATTTAACATATCTAAGATATCAAAATCATATTTTGGTTGCATGTAAATTGCTTAGCTAATGTCTGCTTAGATGTCTTGGGAGTTCTCTGACTTGATTAAATTCTGTTTTTTTTGTTTCTTAGGTAACTTATATTTTAATGAGCTAGAACCTTTAAGTCGATTGCACCGTTGACATTTCTTTTGTCATGTTATATACAATGTTGGTTAGGGATGGAAGAGTGCAGTTTTTTTCTTTCTTTTTCTCCTGGTGTAATGAATATGCATTATTCTGTTGACACTTTTGTCCACTTTTTGTGCAGAAATTAATATTTGATAAGCCTGAGCCTGGAGTAAGGAAAATAGTTCTTGCCACGAATTTGGCTGAAACTAGTATTACTATCAACGATGTAGTTTTTGTTGTTGATTGTGGCAAAGCAAAAGAGACATCTTACGATGCACTGAATAATACTCCCTGTCTGCTTCCAACCTGGATCTCCAAGGCTTCTGCCAGACAAGTAATATTTTTCTTTCTTTTATACTCCGTTTCAGATTATAAGTATTTGACTTTTTTGGTACATAGATTAGGTATATAGACATACATAATATCTAGACACATAGCAAAAATCCACTTAAAATTTGGAACGGAGGAAGTACATATTACTAACACTTAAATATTACTGCCCTTTGATTTGTTATTGCCATGGTTATAGAGATTTCAATAACGCAATTGACGTGGCTTTTAACCTGAAAATTGTCACTGTCTAAGTCAATTCTATCACATCACTTACCTCTAATTTTATTTTGCTAATTAAATAAATGAATATAATATAGAGACGAGGACGAGCTGGCCGAGTCCAACCAGGGGAGTGCTACCATCTTTATCCACGATGTGTATATGATGCATTTGCTGACTACCAGTTACCAGAACTTCTTAGAACTCCTCTCCAGTCCCTCTGTTTGCAAATAAAAAGCTTGAGGCTGGGAAGTATATCAGAATTTTTATCCAGAGCTTTACAATCACCTGAATCTCTATCAGTAAGTTTGGTTTTCTTTTTGTATCATTACTAACAAAAGTTCTGCTCTTCTATATATTTGATATATATTATTTTCCAGGTACAAAATGCCATTGAATATCTTAAAGTCATTGGAGCATTTGATCAGAATGAAGAATTGACGGTTCTTGGTACCTGATTCACCCATAAGATTAAATTTTTACATAACAGCTGCTTTACTCCGCATCTCTGTAGCTTTTGTAGCTTGTGTGCTGATAATGCTTACTGCTTGTCATTTTCAGGAAAGCACTTGTCTATGCTTCCAGTTGAACCTAAGTTAGGAAAGATGCTTATTTTTGGGGCTATTTTTAATTGTCTGGATCCCATATTAACCATAGTTTCTGGACTTAGTGTTAGAGATCCCTTTTTAACCCCCTTCGATAAGAAAGATGTAAGTATGCCTTCTTAATATTCCAATTTTTGTTTGCCTATTCTGGCATACTCAACTATATATCACGCACTGTGTCTTGATTTCTATTAGTACCTCTTGCCGAAAGCACTTGACTTGTTGACTTTGGTCTTCACTCTTCAGTGCACAACTTTGATGGCTATTTTCAGAACATGATTATAACATCTAATAAATACGAGACTGTGAAAATACTTTAAAGCAAATCTACATTTAAGATTTTATGTTTCCAAACTAAATCTTTTAAATTAAATATTTTAAAAGCCCTTAATGATCGCAGTCTTAAATGTTTGACTGTATTGCGGTCAAGGCGTCAAGTGTTTGTGACTGGAGGTAGTATTGTTTTCTAAGTTTTTGGTGTACCTTCTTTTTGGTACTGTAAATGATGCTAGTTTGTCCATGCAGCTTGCAGAGTCAGCTAAGTTGCAGTTTTCATGCCGGGACTACAGTGATCATCTTGCACTTGTTCGTGCATATGATGGATGGAGGGAGGCTGAAAGAGACCGTGCTGGTTATGACTACTGCTGGAAAAATTTTCTTTCGGTGCAAACATTGAAAGCAATAGATTCTCTTCGGCGGCAGTTTCTCTTTCTTCTGAAGGATACTGGTTTGGTTGACGAAAACATGACTATGTGCAATAAATGGAGTCGTGATGAAAATCTAGTTCGGGCGGTAATTTGTGCAGGACTGTATCCAGGTGTTTCCTCTGTTTTGGTGAGTTTCTTTTATTTAAGATTATTTTACATACCCTGCTTTTAACAATTGCATATTTTCACACTTTTATGCTTTAAGGTTTTATGGTTCTATGCTTTATGTGGAAGATAAGTACTGTCCCGGGTTCGATCCAATTCGATCCCCCTTGGGGACGATTTTTTTGGCTTGGTTAAAAAAACGTCTCGCCGTGTCTCATCCGCTCTCGGGTTACGATGTCTTGTGCGCCACCTCTGGTTAGGCCGTTGCAGAGTGAACGGTTGACGCCGACCCGTTAGTGATGGGAGGCCATGGTTCGGGGATTTTCTCGGCCGGTACTAATGTTTCGGTCTCTTCTTATCCATCAACGGGTTGTGTGCATCTTTGAGTGCCGACCCTAGACATTATACTGGGAGGACGGTCATTCTCTCCCTAGCCAAGTTTATATTGTGAATGTGAAGTCGTGATTTATGATTTTTATTTGGCTCTTGATAATTTCAGAACAAGGAGAAATCCATCTCCCTCAAGACAATGGAAGATGGACAGGTTATGCTTTATTCGGTAAGTTTTTGTGTTCTACATAACTTTGATATATATCAGTGGCTTTACGTGACAGTTTCATTTATGTTATCTTTTCCAGAGTTCAGTTAATGGTAAAGAAACCAAGATTCCATTCCCCTGGCTAGTTTTCAATGAGAAGGTGAAAGTGAATTCTGTTTTCCTCCGGGATTCAACTGCTATATCTGATTCTATACTGTTGTTATTCGGAGGCTGCATAAAACAAGGGGGCTTGGTATGTTCCTTGCATTGCTTGTACAGGAAATCTTTTTTTTTCAGATTTGAAAATGTATCATTGCATAATAATTTGTGCATGCTGTAGGATGGACACTTAAAAATGCTTGGAGGTTATCTTGAGTTCTTCATGAATCGCGATCTTGCTTCAACTTATGTGAGTTTGAAGAGAGAACTTGAGAATTTAATCCATTGCAAGGTATTGTCGATTTCTAATATCTTGTTATATGCCAGCATTCATCATGCTCTTTTACTTTTATCTGAAGTTCTGAATCTACAATAAATAGGTTTGAATAGGCAGTTCCAGTTCCATCTAAACACCCAAATTTATCTTGGCAACCATGCTGCTTGGAGTTTGGAGCACAATGTTTGGTTGCATGCAATTAGCATTGAGTCAAATCATTTTCAAGTTTATAAAAAAGGATCAATATTTATGATACTGATACCAAACAAGTGTAATTAGATTTGTTTGAAATATATTTGATAGTATTATCAATTTTGTGTCATACACATTGATACTCTCTTCTATGAACTTAAACTTTGGATACTTTGAATAAGGACTTGTGCATCTTCAGGATGGAGTTAGACTGTGTCCAACAGCTTACTCATATGGTCACCCAAAACACTATTTTGTACTGTAGACTTCATCGTTCCAGAGTGGAGTTCGAATATGGGGATCAAGATGAGTAAGTTGCTGAAGATAGTTTAGCAACTCTAATAGATGCACCTTAGGGTTCCAACCTGTTTGAACTATCGGATGCTTGTGAATGCCCATGAGTTTTTAGCGCTTTGCACAACTGACCGTTTGAGATTATCTTGGTTCCATAGCTTGCACATTGTGTGGTTATTTGGTTGAGTTCTGCTAGATCTCAATTATTTGTTGGTTCCGAGACTTGCACATTGTGTGGTTATTTGATTGAGTTTACTCAGGAATCAATCATATATACCTGATCAGGTGGCAAATGTCATAATTGTTTTGCTAATAACAAATTTATGTCTAACAGCTCCAAAACCCAAGGATGGATATCCAAACGAGTGAAGAGCTGCTATCAGCCATCCGTTTGCTGGTGACTGAGGATCCATGCAGTGGGCGGTTCGTGTACGGCCGACAGGAGCCAAGATCAAAGAAAGCAAAGACGATGCTTTCGCCATCCTCTCTGAGTGAGGCTGGTGGCAACGGAGGGGATAATGCCAAGAACCAGCTCCAGACTTACCTGACCCGGGCCGGGCACAGCAACCCCACCTACAAGACGAAGCAGATCAAGAGCTATCTCTTCAGATCGACGGTTGAGTTCAACGGCATGCAGTTCGTGGGGCAACCGTGTGCAAACAAGAAACTTGCGGAGAAAGATGCCGCGAGCGAGGCACTGAACTGGCTCACAGGAGATGGTGGAGCGATTACTGACTCTAGGGGGGCTCAGGATGCAGACCCCATGTCCTTGCTGATGCAACCACCGCGTAGGCGTCGACATAGCCATCGTCGGAGGAACTGATTAGCACGACATGCTTTTCTTCCTTTTTGATCGTTTTCTTATTTATGTAGCATTCGAGAAGCATAGTTAAGCATAGAAGGTAGCGAGGAAAAAATGTTATAGACTCTTGAAATGTACTACAATAGTTTTGACGTGCAGTGCCTGTGAATTTTAGAGCATGGTTCGTCAGTGGTGACGGTGAGTGATGGGCTGATGGCGTGCGAGAATCGCAGAGAACACTAGCTGTAACGGTCGAAGGGTGATCCAATTTTTTTTTTGCTGTGGGTACTGAATTCATTATTTGTTGGCGCCATATTAACTGAAGAGTTATGCGTAGTGGGCAAGGGCAGCCACGATGTATGTATTTAGACTAAGGTAGTCTAAATGAGGGGGCTCGTGTCAGGTATCATTGTATGTTGTCAGATGCGGAGAACTGGAGACTAAGACTATCCGCCGGTTTTCTCTAAATTTCTAACTCTATATCAATTTTTTTTGTCACATCATGAATATTTTATCCTTTAATTTTTTCTCCTGCAGCAGTTTTCTTTAAATACTTCCTCTATACCTCACTATAACCATAAAATATCATTTACTATAACTAATTTTTATTTACTATCAATTTTTCATCTACTAATGTCGGTGTTTCGAGACCGGGGTTCTCTAAGCCGACGAGTGAATGTCGTCGCGTGCCTCAGCCCAGATGGGTCGACGTGAGGCCGAGCGCGAAGGGGGAAGTGAGGTGGCCGGAGACCGGCGTGAGAGAGGTGGGAATCCCGCGGCCTTCGTGTTCGTCCCGCGCTCAGGTTGGGTGTGCTTGCAGTAGGGGGTTACAAGCGTCCACGCGGGAGAGGGAGCGAGCGGCTTTAAGCGAGCGCGTGTCTCGTCCTCGTCCTCGCGCGGCCAACCCTCTCTAAGAGGGCCCTGGTCCTTCCTTTTATAGGCGTAAGGAGAGGATCCAGGTGTACAATGGGGGGGGGTGTAGCAGAGTGCTACGTGTCTAGCGGAGGAGAGCTAGCGCCCTAAGTACATGCCGTCGTGGCAGCCGGAGAGATTTTGGCACCCAGCTGGTGTGATGTCGTGGCCGTCAGAGGAGTGCCGGAGCCTGGCGGAGGGACAGCTGTCGGAGCTGTTGAGTCTTTGCTGACGTCCTCTTGTTTCCGTAAGGGCGCTGAGAGCTGCCGTCGTCACAGAGTATGCAGGGCGCCATCATTGTCTATCTGGCGGAGCGAGCCAGATGGGACGTCGGTCTTGTTCCCGTGGCCCGAGTCAGCTCGGGGTAGGGTGATGATGGCGCCTCCTGTTGACGTGGCTGGTCTGCGCCCTAGGTTGGGTGATGTGTAAGCTCCTCCGAAGCCGAGGTCGAGTCTGTCTTCCGTGACCGAGGTCGAGTCCGAGCCCCTGGGTCGGGCGAGGAGGTGACCGACGGCTAAGGCCGGGGCGGAGTCCGAGCCCCGGGGGTCGGGCGGAGCGGAGTTCGTCGTCTTCCGGGACTTAGCCCGAGTCCGAGCCCTGGGTCGGGCGGAGCGGAGTTCGCCGTCTTCTGGGACTTAGCCCGAGTCCGAGCCCTGGGTCGGGCGGAGCGGAGTTCGCCGTCTTTCGGGGCTTAGCCCGAGTCCGAGCCCTGGGTCGGGCGGAGCGGAGTTCGCCGTCTTCTGGGGCTTAGCCCGAGTCCGAGCCCTGGGTCGGGCGGAGCGGAGTTCGCCGTCTACCGGGGCTTAGCCCGAGTCCGAGCCCTGGGTCGGGCGGAGCGGAGTTTCCTATGGTGCCTGCGGCCGGGCCTGACTGCCTGTCAGCCTCACTCTGTCAAGTGGCACCGCAGTCGGAGCAGCGCAGGCGGCGCTGTCTTTCTGTCAGACCGGTCAGTGGAGCGGCGAAGTGACGGCGGTCACTTCGGCTCTGTCGGCTGAGGGGCGCGTGTCAGGATAAAGGTGTCAGGCCACCTTTGCATTAAATGCTCCTGCGATTTGGTCGGTCGGTGCGGCGATTTGGTCAGGGTTGCTTCTTGGCGAAGACAGGGCCTCGGGCGAGCCGGAAACATGTTCGCCGCTGGAGGGGGACCTCGGGCGAGACGGAGGTCCTTCGGGGTCGGCTGCCCTTGTCCGAGGCTAGGCTCGGGCGAGGCGTGATCGAGTCCCTCGAATGGACTGATCCCTGACTTAATCGCACCCATCAGGCCTTTGCGGCTTTGTGCTGATGGGGGTTACCAGCTGAGAATTAGGAGCCTTGAGGGTACCCCTAATTATGGTCCCCGACAGTAGCCCTCGAGCCTCGAAGGGAGTGTTAGCACTCGCTTGGAGGCTTTCGTCGCACTTTTTTGCAAGGGGGACCAGCCTTTCTCGGTTGCGTTTTGTTCCGGTGGGTGCGCGCGAGCGCACCCGCTGGGTGTAGCCCCCGAGGCCTCGGAGGAGTGGTTTGACTCCTCCGAGGTCTTAATGCCTCGCGTAATGCTTCGGCTGGTCTGGTCGTTCCCTCATGCGAGCTGGCCGTAGCCCGGGTTTACGGTCGGGTCCCAAGTTCTCGGGCTGGTATGTTGACGCTTTCAACGGTGTGGCCGGAGCCGGGTTTGCGAGAGCAGCCCCCGAGCCTCTGCACAGGGCGAGAGGGCGATCAGGGTCAGACTCGACTTTTTTACATATGCCCCTGCGTCGCCTTTCCGCAAGGAGGAGGGGGAGAGCGCCATGTTGCCCTCGGTGGGCGCCGAACATGGTGTCCCCGGTGAGCTGCAGACGGGTAATCCGAGTGGACGTCCGTGCCCCGTTCGTTAGGGGTCGGCTAGAGGCCGAGAGGCGCGCTCAAAAGTACCTGCGGGTGATCTACCGGACCCGGTCCCCTGGCGACGGGGTCCGAGGGATTGATGCCTCCCTCTGATGGGATTCCGTTACAAGATCGTTCCCGCTGGTCTCGGAAATGTCCTAGGGTACCTCGGGAGCGCAGCCCGAGCCTTGGTTATGTATCGAACGTACCCATGGTCATCCCTCGCTCTGTGTCTGAGGCGGCTGTGAACCTTTCGGGGGCCAGCCTTCGAACCCCTGATCAGTAGTGGGCGCGGAGCCCGAGTAGCCTGAGGCAGCCGTTGAACCCTTCCGAGGGGCCGGCCTTCGAACCTCTGACCAGTAGTGGGTGTGGAGCCCACGCGCTCTGAGGCGGCTGTTGAACCCTTCCGAGGGGCCAGCCTTCGAACCTCTGATCAGTAGGGAGGCTCGGGGCCTAGTTCCTTCACGGGGAAGGATCCTTTTCGGGGTATCCCCCTTTCCCGGTCCCTGTTGCAAGAGAGAGAAAGAGGAAAAAAGGAAAAGGATACGAAGTCGAATGACGCGGTGTACCTTTTTCGACGCGATCATTATGGTGAAGGCGAAGCGTCGCTCCCTTCTCCCGCCAGAGGCGCCGCCTTTCCTGCCGCGGAGTTAATGTGACGGGGCGTGCGGTTCGCGGGGTGGCCGTTGCGTGTGCGTGAGCCGTTCGAGGAACGGCTGTTTCGCTTCGTGTTTTTGAATTCCGCGGTCGGTCCGGGCGGAACGTTGAACCGGTCTCGCCTTGATCTTTATATACTTGGAGGAGGGTCTGGCGATGGTTCTTTGCTCCGCTTCCTGCCTCCCTCTTAGGTTTTCGCAACCCGAGAGATTTAGCCAGAGAAAAGGAAACCGCCCACCCTGTCCTTTGCGCCGCCACCCCTTCCTGCTCGGTGATGGCTGATCGAGTGACCATCGTCTCGCCGCGCGACCCATGGCCTTCCTCCACAGTGACGGCGGGCGATCTGGAGGATCTTGTTGCTGAGGGTTTACTTCGCCCTCTCTCTGATGAGACGCGGCCGGAGTGGATCCCTCCCGTGGGCGGAGCCGCTCCGTCCCCACCGCCGGGGTACGTCGTAAGCTTCGTCTCCTTCCACGAGCGGGGATTTGGTGTGCCGGCAAGCCGCTTTATGCGGGCGATTCTGCACCACTACGGGGTGGAGTTGCACAACCTCAGCCCCAACTCCATCTCGCAGGCCGCCATCTTCATATCGGTGTGTGAGGGGTACTTGGGGATCGCCCCCACTGGGACTTGTGGACTCATCTCTTTTTCGCGGAGCTTTTCGCTTCGCTGACGGGGGAGAGAAAGGTCCGCGCGGCAGTGCGGGCCGGCGGCTGCATCGTTCAGCTGAGGCAGTCGCGGGCGTCGCTGTATATCCCCGCCATCCTTGCGTCCTCGAACAAAGGGTGGCAGCGCCGGTGGTTCTACCTCCGGAATGATGGCGAGTTGCTTCCGCCGTTCTCCCAGCGAGTAGTCACCGTTGCCGCCGACGCTTGGCGCCACGGGACCCCGCACGAGAGACAGAAGAACCTCGAACCCCTTCTCAAGGCCTTGGAGGCATTGCGGAAAGGGGGACTCACCGCCGCGGGAGTGATTGCCGCCATCCACCACCGGAGGGTGCTTCCCTTGGCGGAGCGTCGGCTGCCACTTTGGGAGATGACACCGGAGGCCGACTTGGAGGGCTCGCGGATGTCCTCGGATCCTCTTCCCTTCGACGTCCTCTATGGGCGGGTGGCCGTCGCGTTGGGGAAACCGGACCCCAGTGCCTTCTCCCAGCCTTTGATGCGCCCTGACCAAGGGTGCGTGACTCTGGTGAGTGTCCGCTCCTTCCTTCTTCTTGCATCGGGTTGCTCCTAGTTCTTACGGTCGGGATTTCCCTCCGTCTTCAGGAGGTGGGGTGGCACAAGCCTTCCCTGCCACGGGTCCCGCAGGATGCGGTGGACCGAGCAGCGCGACGGGTTGCCGCGGAGGAGAAGAAGAAAAAGAAAGACGCGGAGAAGGCCTGGGCCCGCGAGCGGATGCGGGCTCGAGACGCCTTGGAAAAGCTTCGTCGTCGGCAGGAGAG
Source organism: Zea mays (assembly GCF_902167145.1). Taxonomy (NCBI): domain Eukaryota; kingdom Viridiplantae; phylum Streptophyta; class Magnoliopsida; order Poales; family Poaceae; genus Zea; species Zea mays. Next base: position 26,854,853 of record NC_050098.1, on the reverse strand, counting down.
GGAGGGGCTCCCGAGGGAGCCGTCGCCGGAAACGCCTGATGACGACGACGATGATGAAGATGATGACGAGGAAGATGACATGGCTGCCCGCCTTGGCCTCAGCCCTGGCTTGAGGTTAGGCCAGGAGCCGTCAAGCCAGCCCCCGAGCGGGCTGATGCCGTCAGTCCCCGGAGTCGGGACGCTGGGGTCCTGGCCTGAGGAGCGGGGGCAATCCGAGAGGGTACTTGACCCCTCGGCTGGGGGAGTTGAGGCGACCCCGGGGAGCCAGGCCGAGGCGTCTGCTCCCCAAGAGCCGTCGCCCACGCCGGCAGCGCAGGAGAGCGACCCTCAGGTCGCCGTGGCAGTGCCTGGGCAATCCGTCCCCCGGGCGCTCAGAGCGCCCAAGGCAAGGGTGGTGCCGAAGCTGCCGGCGAAGCGGACCTCGGCGGCGCCTTCGGGGGTCGAGATCCGAGAGACCTCCCCCCAGGCACGGTTGATCATGGCTAGGAGCGGGTAAGTATCTTGGAACGTCTTCGTCCTGACTTTTCATTCGTATGTCCCGGCCGTGATTTTTCTTTTCCTCTCAGCAAGCGAAGCCATGGCCTGACCAACCTGGCTCCCCGAAAGGCCCTTAAGACCGCGTCGGCTTGCGCGGCTGGCATCGCTCCGGGCCTTGCCGTTCAGCTGACCTTTTCGCAAGGTGCTCCACAGCAGGGGGCTCAGGCGGCACCAGTTGTCGTGGAGCGAGTTACCGAGGCCGGCTCTTCTGCCGAGGCAGCCATCGTGCTAGAGGAGGCGGCTGACGCGGACGTGGCCCCGGCCCCACCGGACGTGCCGGCGGTGCTGGCACCCGTCGCCACTGAATCCGTCGCCGTCCCAGTCGGGGAGCGACCGGTCGCTGCCGACGCTGAGTCGGCCGAGGCGTCGACGCTTGGTGCCCCGAAGGAGGGGGGCGTGGAGACGCGATCCGCCCCGCCGGGCGGCAGCCTTGTCGCTGTGCGGCGGAGCTCCGAGGGTCGGCGCCAGTTGCTCCGGTTCCGGACCCGTGAGGCCTCGGATCCCATCTTTGTTCTCGACGATGAACAGGAGGACCGGTCCTGGGACGAGCTCCGCGAGTGCGCCGAAGCAACGGTGGGGTCGCTCCGGTCGTCGCTGGAGGTTTTCTGCAGGGACGTCCCCAAAATCCTCCAGGTAACGGTTTCAGGCATACCTTTTCTCTTTTGTGACCAAGGCGTCTTTCGTGACGCCCCGCTTCCTTCCCTCAGGATCTGACGGATCTGAGCGCCGCCAAGTCGTCGTTCATCCGCTGCGAGGTCGACGTCTGGGGCTCGCTGCGATCCCTGAGGACTTCGCTCGCCGGGGCCACTACGCGCCTCTCTCAGCAGGGTGCCGAGGCGGCGGACCTTCGGTTGCTCTGCACCGATCTGAGAGCCGAGGCGGTAGCGGCACGCGCAGAGGCGGCCACGGCGCGCGCGGAAGCGCAACGACAGCAGTCGGAGTTCGACCGGATCGTCAATGAGCGGGACCAATCTCGGGGCCGGGCTGCCGAGGCCGAAAGCCGGGCTGAAGCCCTTGCCGCTGACCTAGCAGTAGCCCAGGTCGCAGCCTCGGAGCAGCGTGCCCGAGCCGGAGGTACGCCTTGGCCATTTTTGGTTTTTGTTTCTGCTTGTTTCCTCCGCTTGTGTTTGAGATCTTTCTTCTGGTTGTTCGCAGAGCTCGAGTCCGCCCTTGATGAGTCCGCCAAGGCGCTTGACGGGGCGGCCGAACAGAGGGAGGCCGACCATGCGGCCATGTCCGAGGCCGTCTCAGACTTTTGCCGGGTCCTTGGCTTCAGCGACGTCCCCTCAGGAAGCTCCCCTCAAAGTCGCCTGCAGGTCCTGGGCGATCATGTGCGCGACAGACTCCGCGAGGCGCTTCACCACGGTGTCAGGCGGGCCTTCGCCGTGCTCGCTTCCCACTACGTCGTGGACCTGGAGCGGGTCAGCGAGGGGTATTGCCTTCCTGACGAAGATGAAGCCGCCCTGACAGAAGTCCAGAGGCTCGATGCGGCCGCCGCGGGTCCGAGCGCAGTGCTGGCGACCACCTTTGAGGCAGAGATCCTCCCCCCTGCGCCGTCGTCCGAAGCCGGGATGGACTTTGCCGAGGGCGGGGGCGAAGCCGAGGGCGCGGCTCCTTCCCGGGGCGACGCCTAACTCTGTCGGAGCAGTTTCTGTTGGATGCACGTGTGTCTTTCTGCGGCCGCTGAGGCCTGAACACTTTGTTACCGTTGCATGAAGTCGTACTCCTTTCCCTTTCATTTTGCGTGTCCGACCCCGCCTGTCAGTAGCAGGGTGGCTTCCCCAAGTAGGGGTCACTTTTCGTGGCGGGTGACGAGTGAGGTGTCCATAACCCGGAGGCGTAGGAGTCCCTCGGCTCAGTCTGCCTTGCCACTTACATGCACCCACGTTCGCTCCTTGGGGTCCTGCTTCCAACATAGCCGGGGGAGCGCAAAAGCCTTTTCGATTGAAAATTTTGACGCAGAGGGGTTCCCCCCTTTTTAGCCCCCGAGGGAGGGTCGGGCTCTGCCGAGGCAAGGCTGACCCTTCCTTAACGACTAAAACTTGCGCGGGGGCAAGGTAAGGGGACAACTTGAAAGCATCTTAATGGTAGAAGCGACGTAGCTGTTAGACGTTCGAAGTGTTGGTGTAGGCCTTGCCTTGACTGTCGGCCAGCTCGTTCGTCCAGGGCTTCAGAACTTTGGTGATGACAAGCGGCTCTTCCCAGGGGTGCGTGTAGCCCCCGGGTGTCTCCAACAAGGGCTCGGGGTGCTGCGTGATGGCTGCGATCTTCTCCGGGTTGGCTTCGATGCCCCGCTCGGAGACGATGAACCCCAAGAGCATGCCTCGGGGCACCCCGAAGACACACTTCTCGGGATTGAGCTTGACGCCTTTCGCCTTGAGACATCGGAATGTCACTTCAAGGTTGGAAAGGAGGTCGGAGGCTTTCCTTGTCTTGACTACGATGTCATCGACGTAGGCCTCGACCGTGCGGCCAATGTGTTCGCCGAACACATGGTTCATGCACCGCTGGTACGTCGCGCCCGTGTTCCTCAAGCCGAACGACATGGTGACATAGCAGTACATGCCGAAGGGTGTGATGAAAGAAGTCGCGAGCTGGTCGGACTCTTTCATCCTGATTTGGTGATACCCCGAGTAGGCATCGAGGAAAGACAGGGTTTCGCACCCAGCAGTGGAATCCACGATTTGGTCGATGCGAGGCAGAGGGTAGGGAACCTTCGGACATGCTTTGTTGAGACCAGTGTAGTCTACACACATCCGCCATTTCCCCCTTTCTTTCTCACAAGCACAGGGTTGGCAAGCCATTCGGGATGGAATACCTCCTTGATGAACCCTGCCGCCATTAGCTTGTGGATCTCCTCGCCTATGGCTCTGCGCTTCTCCTCGTCGAATCAGCGCAGAGGCTGCTTGACGGGTCGGGCTCCAGCTCGGATGTCCAGCAAGTGCTCGGCGACATCCCTCGGTATGCCGGGCATGTCCGAGGGACTCCACGCGAAGACGTCGTCGTTCGCGCGGAGAAAGTCGACGAGCACTACTTCCTATTTGGGATCGAGCTCGGAGCCGATCCGGACTTGCTTGGAGGCATCACTGCTGGGGTCGAGGGGGACGAACTTAACCGTCTCCGCTGGCTCGAAGTTGCCGGCATGACGCTTCACGTCTAGCACCTCCTTAGAGAGGCTCTCCAGGTCGGCAATGAGGGCCTCGGACTCGGCGAGGGCCTCGGCGTACTCCACGCACTCCACGTCGCATTCGAACGCGTGTTTGTACGTGGGGCCGACGGTGATGACCCCGTTGGGGCCCGACATCTTGAGCTTCAGGTAGGTGTAGTTGGGGACGACCATGAACTTCGCGTAGCATGGCCTCCCCAGTACCGCATGGTAGGTTCCTCGGAACCCGACCACCTCGAACGTCAGGGTCTCCCTTCGGAAGTTGGAGGGTGTTCCGAAGCAGACGGGAAGGTCGAGCTAGCCGAGGGGCTGGACGCGCTTCCCGGGAATGATCCCATGGAAGGGCGCAGCGCCTGCTCGGACGGAGGACAGATCGACACGCAGGAGCCCGAGGGTCTCGGCGTAGATGATGTTGAGGCTGCTGCCTCCGTCCATGAGTACCTTGGTGAGCCTGACGTCGCCGATGACGGGGTCAACGACGAGCGGGTATTTCCCCGGGCTCGACACATGGTCGGGATGGTCGGCTTGGTCGAAGGTGATGGGCTTGTCGGACCAGTCTAGGTAGACTGGTGCCGCCACCTTCACCGAACAGACCTCCCGACGCTCTTGCTTGCGGTGCCGAGCCGAGGCATTCGCCGCTTGCCCACCGTAGATCATGAAGCAGTCGCGGACCTCGGGGAATTCTCCTGCCTGGTGATCTTCCTTCTTGTCGTCGTCGTGGGCCCTGCCACCCTCCGCGGGTGGCCCGGCCCTGTGGAAGTGGCGCCGAAGCATGACGCACTCCTCAAGGGTGTGCTTGACGGGCCCCTGGTGGTAGGGGCACGGCTCCTTGAGCATCTTGTCGAAGAGGTTGGCACCTCCGGGGGGTTTCCGAGGGTTCTTGTACTCGACGGCGGCGACAAGGTCTGCGTCGGCGGCGTCGCGTTTCGCTTGTGACTTCTTCTTGCCCTTCTTCTTGGTGCCGCGCTGAGTTGATGCCTCGGGGGCATCTTCCGAAGGGCGGCCCTGGGGCTGCTTGTCCTTCCGGAAGATAGCCTCGACCGCCTCCTGGCCGGAGGCGAACTTGGTGGCGATGTCCATCAGCTCGCTCGCTCTGGTGGGAGTCTTGCGACCCAGCTGGCTCACCAGGTCGCGGCAAGTGGTGCCGGCGAGGAACGCGCTGATGACATCCGAGTCGGTGATGTTGGGTAGCTCGGTGCGCTGCTTCGAGAATCGCCGGATGTAGTCTCGGAGAGACTCTCCCGGCTGCTGTCGGCAGCTTCGAAGGTCCCAGGAATTCCCAGGGCGCACTTATGTGCCCTGGAAATTTCCGGCAAAAGCTTGGACCAGGTCGTCCCAGTTGGAGATCTGCCCCGGAGGCAGGTGCTCCAACCAGGCGCGAGCGGTGTCGGAGAGGAACAGAGGGAGGTTGCGGATGATGAGGTTGTCATCGTCCGTTCCACCCAGTTGGTAGGTCAGGCGGTAGTGCGCGAGCCACAGTTCCGGTCTCGTCTCCCCCGAGTACTTTGTGATAGTAGTCGGGGGTCGGAACCGGGTCGGGAACGGTGCCCGTCGTATGGCCCGGCTGAAGGCCTACGGACCGGGTGGTTCGGGCGAGGGACTCCGACCCTCCCCGCTGTCGTAGCGTCCCCCACGCCTGGGGTGGTAGCCTCGGCGCACCCTCTCGTCGAGGTGGGCCCGACGGTCGCGGTGATGGTGCTCGTTGCCGAGGCGACCCGGGGCCGCAGGCGCTGTGTTGCGCGTGCGCCCGGTGCAGACCGAGGCTTCCCGCATGAACAGGGAAGTCGCGGCATGAGGTTCCGAGGGGTACCCCTGCCTTCGGGAGGCGGAGCTCTCGGCCCGTCGGACCGCGGCGCCTTCCAGGAGATTCTTGAGCTCTCCCTGGATTCGCCGCCCCTCGGTGGTTGATGGCTCCGGCATTGCGCAGAGGAGCATTGCTGCTGCAGCCAAGTTCTGGCCGACCCCACTGGATGCAGGTGGCGGCCTGACCCTGACGTCGTCGGCGATGCGGTGCTGGAAGCCCTGGGGTAGATGACGTATTTCTCTGGCCGAAGGTTGGCCCGCCCATGCCTGCCCGACGTCCCGGCGGATTGGCTCAAGCGCTCTTGCTCCCTCGTCGAACCTGGCCTGCACCCCGCAGATTTGCCCGAGCTGTGGGTCATGGCCCCCCACCTGAACGGGGACCACAACTAGCTCTCGTGGGATGTCAACGCGAGGCACCGGCCTAGGGAGATCACCATCCTCCGGCATGCCGAGATGGTTGCCTTCGAAGGGACCCCCTAGATCGACGTGGAAACATTCGCGGCTTGGGCCGCAGTCCTCGTCGCCGAGGCTACGGCTACCGTCGGAACAGTCGGAAAGGCAGTAGTCGCATGCGGTCATGAAGTCCCGCATGGCACTGGGGTTGCCAAGTCCAGAGAAATCCCAACAGATGCTGGGCTCGTCGTCTTCCTCGGACCCAGAGGGCCCGTAGGTCGAGACGTCCGTCAGTCGGTCCCAAGGTGACCGCATACGAAACCCCAGAGGGTTTGGACTCGCCTCTACGAGAGCTCCCGCTAAAGTAGAGCTGCTAGGTGGGTCGAGGCTGAATCCGAAAGACGTGGGATAGGAATCGGTCGGTACCTCTTGGTCGACGGGCGGCGATGAGGTCACGTCGGGGACTGACTGCACCGTCGTCTCAGGTACAAGGGTGACGCCCACCAAGCCTTTCGCGAGCGCGCTGGCGTCGTCCGTTTGCCCGGAATCGGCGCGTTGCGGGGAGACAACGCCCGTCTTCGTCTCAAGCGCGAGGTCGATGTCCGGTGCGCCCCCCGTTGGGGTGCCAGCGCCGTCGACTCGCTCGACAGCCGACGAGGCGCTGCCTCCTGCTTGGCCTTGGTTGCCCCGCCTCCTCCTCCGTCGGCGGGGGAGAGGACGAGGTGAGCTCGAATGTTGTTCTTCCACCACGCGGGGAAGACGTCGTCGATTCCGCCGCCGGCGGGCGGGCTGTCGGCCGCCATTGTCGCTGTCGCACGGCGGTGGAAGGAGTATCATGTCGTAGCTGTCGTCGAGGGACACGAACTCAAGACTCCCAAAACGGAGCACCGTCCCGGGTTGGAGAGGTTGCTGGAGACTGCCCATCTGGAGCTTGACGTGAAGCTGTTCGTCAATACGCAGCAGGCCCCTACCTGGCGCGCCAACTGTCGGCGTTTCGAGACCGGGGGGTCCCTAAGCCGACGAGTGAATGTCGCCGCATGCCCCAGCCCAGATGGGTCGACACGAGGCCGAGCGCGAAGGGGGGAAGTGAGGTGGCCGGAGACCGGCGTGAGAGAGGTGGGAATCCCGCGGCCTTCGTGTTCGTCCGGCGCCCAAGTCGGGTGCGCTTGTAGTAGGGGGTTACAAGCGTCCACGCGGGAGAGGGAGCGAGCGGCTTCAAGCGAGCGCGTGTCTTGTCCTCGTCCCCGCGCGGCCAACCCTCTCTAAGAGGGCCCTGGTCCTTCCTTTTATAGGCTTAAGGAGAGGATCCAGGTGTACAATGGGGGGTGTAGCAGAGTGTTACGTGTCTAGCGGAGGAGAGCTAGCGCCCTAAGTACATGCCGTCGTGGCAGCCGGAGAGATTTTGGCACCCAGCTGGTGTGATGTCGTGGCCGTCGGAGGAGTGCCGGAGCCTGGCAGAGGGACAACTGTCGGAGCTGTTGAGTCTTTGCTGACGTCCTCTTGCTTTTGTAAGGGCGCTGAGAGCTGCCGTCGTCACAGAGTATGCGGGGCGCCATCATTGTCTATCTGGCGGAGCGAGCCAGATGGGACGCCGGTCTTGTTCCCGTGGCCCGAGTCAGCTCGGGGTAGGGTGATGATGGCGCCTCCTGTTGACATGGCTGGTCTGCGCCCTAGGTTGGGTGATGTGTAAGCTCCTTCGAAGCCGAGGTCGAGTCTGTCTTCCGTGGCCGAGGTCGAGTCCGAGCCCCTGGGTCGGGCGAGGAGGTGACCGACGACTGAGGCCGGGGCGGAGTCCGAGCCCCGGGGGTCGGGCGGAGCGGAGTTCGTCGTCTTCTGGGACTTAGCCCGAGTCCGAGCCCTGGGTCGGGCGGAGCGGAGTTCGCCGTCTTCTGGGACTTAGCCCGAGTCTGATCCCTGGGTCGGGCGGAGCGGAGTTCGCCGTCTTCCGGGGCTTAGCCCGAGTCCGAGCCCTGGGTCGGGCGGAGCGGAGTTCGCCGTCTTCCGGGGCTTAGCCCGAGTCCGAGCCCTGGGTCGGGCGGAGCGGAGTTCGCCGTCTTCCGGGGCTTAGCCCGAGTCCGAGCCCTGGGTCGGGCGGAGCGGAGTTTCCTATGGTGCCTGCGGCCGGGCCTGACTGCCTGTCAGCCTCACTCTGTCAAGTGGCACCACAGTCGGAGCGGCGCAGGCGGCGCTGTCTTTCTGTCAGACCGGTCAGTGGAGCGGCGAAGTGACGGCGGTCACTTCGGCTCTGTCGGCTGAGGGGCGCGTGTCAGGATAAAGGTGTCAGGCCACCTTTGCATTAAATGCTCCTGCGATTTGGTCGGTCGGTGCGGCGATTTGGTCAGGGTTGCTTCTTGGCGAAGACAGGGCCTCGGGCGAGCCGGAAACATGTTCGCCGCTGGAGGGGGCCTCGAGCGAGACGGAGGTCCTTCGGGGTCGGCTGCCCTTGTCCGAGGCTAGGCTCGGGCGAGGCGTGATCGAGTCCCTCGAATGGACTGATCCCTGACTTAATCGCACCCATCAGGCCTTTGCAGCTTTGTGCTGATGGGGGTTACCAGCTGAGAATTAGGAGCCTTGAGGGTACCCCTAATTATGGTCCCCGACAACTAACAATTACTTATGAGCCCACAGCTTTAGTAATGAATAGTGTTGGAGGGAATGAACAGCGACATGCCAGGAACGGAGAGAGAGAAGAGGGCGGACGTGTAGGGCCCCGTGATGCGGGCAGGGGCGCCCCTACCATGCAAGGGGAGGGGGCCGGCGCGGTGCGGCCAGCCTAATAATATGGGAATTACCGGTAAATAAAAAGGCATGTAATAGAATCTCTATGAGATTAAGGAATAATATCATTTTTCCCTAAAACAAGTGATATGAGATTAAAGAAAAATGGTATCCACAATATAGTGGCACAAAAGACCATTTTCAACTTGTCTTCATGGTCTCCAACAATACAAATGACTAGGGTTGGGTAAAAAACTCGTAACTTGAAACCCGAACCCGTAATACCTGAATTCGAAATACCCGAAATCCGTATTTCGTTCGGAAATTTCGGGTAACAACTTGCAAAACCCGAATTTATTCTGGATAATTCGGGTATCATAACCAGGTACCTAAATTACCCGAACTTTCATGTGTCATGTACGCATGTCATTCTTAATTATTAATTTGTGCATCTATAATTATGTGTATGCGTGCATGACTTGTGATTGTAGATTGCTTGTGTTTTTTATGTTCATGTATATCATTATTCAAACTGTAATTTTATACTAATTTAATAGGGTGCATGCGTTTTTATGAAGCTGACACAACAGTTCGGGTAGTTTGGGAATACCCGAACCCGAAATTTTGGGCACCCGAATTTTCGGGTATCGTAAAACCCGTTGTAATTTCGAGTATCGATTCTCAAAACCTAAAATTTTAAATACCCGAATTAACCGACCCGAAATTTTCGGGTAACCCGAATGCCCATAAGATTGATCTGTGGACCAACAATTGGCATATTTATGAGCATGGAAAATGGAAGAGATTAGAGGGGATTTTAGCACTTCTAATCCTAGCTATTTTTGGTTGATGAGGGAAAGACCGCCCTCTCAATATTATATTACTGTGAGACCAAGATATGGTCCCAGCCTAAAAAATCCCCAAACCCTGGCCCCATCACTGGCGAGCCATCACCGCCCACTCTGCAACGGTTCAACTGGAGGGTAGCGTGTAGGACGTAACTCGGATGCGGGTGGGACAAAGTGAGAGGATTTTTTAACCAAGCTAGAAATTCGCCCCTGAGGGGATTGAACTTGGGACTTGAAGGTGCTACTCAACATCCTTAACCATTACACTAGATGCCCTTTTGCAATCCTTTTTGCTAGCTCCTTCAATTTCCTCCATTTCTCTCGCTACCAAACAAGTCCTTAGGTTGTCTTCGGTAGATTGTGTAAAATAGGGGATATAGTGTAAATAACACTATTTACAAAGTGAAGTTTAAAATATAGAATGATATAGATGATTTGATAGAGGATATGTTGGAGATGACCTCAAAGTCTGGATGACACAATAAGGAAGCATTATTTAGATATAGTGATTAGCCTACAAACAAAAACAAAACAAATATCTTGCACACTAGACGAAAAGCATAAAAACACTTAATTTACCACTATTTGTTGGTTCAACTCCTCTTTTTGCATGGCCTTCACTAAGGCTAGCATTAGAATGCCTCTTCACTGACATAAGTAGAAGAAAACGATCCATTTCTACACTATTGCACAATACAGATACAATGAAAAGCCGCTGAAGCCGCTGAAAACATATACCCCCTCAAATACATTTTGTTTTGCTGATAACATGCAATAGAGTGCATGATCATATTTAGGATAGCTTATCATACTATTAAGATGAAAGCGCTAAGCAAATTCGGTCATCAAGTGCCACTAGATGTTGGATCTATATGTATGTGCATTTAATCCTAGTGACAACAGATAGCAAGCGAAAAATGTTTTTTGAGAAAACTAAAAATACTAACTCTTGTCTAACATGTTTGCAAAAAAGAGAGAGTTGGAACACTTGTAAGAAGACGACGTGTTCCCAGTGCTACTGTTTATCAAACAATCAACATGTCCAGTGTGGCACTAGACATGTTGGTTTGTACAAAATCACAATCAAGTCTTCAGTCGACCACCATTGAGTCCGGTGTGCACCATATATGCAACACCAGATAACTACAATGGTAACATAGCTAGGCATAGTACTTTTAAAGGAGCTCATCGGACATGTTCGATGCTCGCACCGGATGCCACACCAGATAAGAGTTCTAGTATGCTTGTTTTTTTGCAAGTTTGGGCTTGACGTTCACCAGAAAATATCCTATGCGTTGCACTAGGTATGTACAAAGCCCAATGACTAGTTTTCTATGCCATTGGAGTTCAAGTGTTGGGACGTGTCGGGGAAATGATCTCCAGTCTCTAGGACCTACCAATCAGAGAGTGCGCTGAGGAAAGAGCCTCTGATTGTTGGCTCCGTTAGTTAGTTGGGAGAGGTGGATACGTCAATCCTGAAAGAGCCCCCCCTCGGTCGAACCCCACGGCACCGAGCTCGGGGTCGGGCGTGGCGAAACCTGAACGGGGGGAGAGGGCATGTCGGAAGGAAACCACTCGAGTGGATCCTGTGTATGGCCCCAGACTAGCCCCACCATAAATAGTCGATCATATTTAACCACGTCTGGCACCGAGCCACAGCGCCAGCGTCGGCCCGCTTCCCACTCATGACCTACGAACCCCTCGGGTCGCATAGCACTCATGACCTACAAGCCTCCCAGAATTGCGGCGCATTAATGGCCTATGCGCCCCTTGGTCCACGACGCACTCATGGCATATTGGACTAGGCCTGAGTGCGTGGAACTCTAGCAGGGTGCTACACGACGGCCCACGCCGAACCCAGGCTATGGAGGCGAGGGGTCGATGTAGCCAAAATGATGGTGCTTGGGACCATCGCAGCACCGTGTCATCCACCATGATAAATAAGATACAGGCAGACAATCTTGACCCCCATGAGTACGCGTGGCTATACCTCGGGTCGAACGCTGGTTTTACCCTTGCCTTAATGTTCCTTCCCAAGGAAGCCACCGCTGGCCGACCCCTCTCCCGACCTATAAAAGGGACGGGTTGGCCTCTAGGCAAGGGGATTGGTTGGTTGGAGAGAGTTCTTTCGGACACTTCAGAAGACAACCAAACGACCCCGAACGCCTTCAGACAGAGTACCCACAAGGACAAACAGGAGGAGGAGCGCCGACGAGGACCAGGAGGCCGAAGCCCTTCCCCTGAGTCAATACTTAGCTAGGACTCCACCTTGTAGCTTCTAAGCTCCACTTCCATCCCAAAAAGAGACTTTGGAGCCTCTCCTCCCTCTCTCACCCGCTAGTAACCCCTACCATGAGTTTTGATCATTAATGGTGTCGGCAGCGCAAGCCACCATTAACTGGAAGTAGGGACGTTCTACCCGAACTAGTATAAATCTTGCGCCCACTGCGCACACCCTCCGGAGCCTAGAACACACATAATAAATTTACATGACAGAGCAAGGTTCGAAATAACGATAGTTGGCGCGCCTGGTATGGGGCTTGCGCGTTCCATGACGAAACTCTCCAAGCTCTGGATAGCTAGAAACAACATTGGTGTAGCATGGGCTCCCGAAGCGACCATTCGCTTTGGGAACCCGGACGACACCCTTGGCAACAAAGAAACCGTGGGTAGGGCCCCAAAAGCCACAACTCCCCTAACGGGCGAGTCGCTCGATATTGTTGGAAGCCTCGACGACCACCATCTTGATTCCTTGGGAGGTGGGAACGTGCGGTGTCACACCCGGATTTAAAGGATAAAGCCGGGTGCGTCTCATATGTGCGCCAAGGAAGAACAACACATATAATAACAGAGTGCATAGAGATAAATGACATGAATATCATAAATGTACTTATTACATAGCAGAAGTCATACAAAATAAATGATAAACATAAATCGAACTAAATATTATTTCCCTGGCGCCACAAAGCTGACTAGGAGACGCCACCTAGATCAAGTCGAACTCCTCGTTGGCGGCACCTCTTGAACCACCTGTTCTTCTCCTATGGGGGGTGTGAGACAACAAGGGTGAGCTCACACATGTTCATCGCTCAACAAGTTGTGGGGAATAATGTGCATGAACTCACCAAAGGTGGGAGTTCATGTGAGGTGTAAGGCTGATCAACAAAATAAAGGTTGAAGCTGAGCATTGCTTTTATAAGTTGGTCAAAATTTTATTAGCAGTTACTAAGTGTAAGTAAATACCAACCATAGTAATAATAAACAATCCCAATGCGATGCAAATGACAAATTGAATTTAATTCCATAAATTAATCATGTGAGTGTCCGAGCCGCTCATGACCCTGAGCACGACTAGTATACCAGTTTTACACTCTGCAGAGGTTGCACATCTTTACCCACAAGTCGTGTTACCATTTGCCACGGGGTTGATCGGACCCCATACACCTCTACCAAGAAAGCAAGGCAGGGTACCACGCTACAGTTTATAGGAAGCTCTAGTGCAGGGATCCCTGAAAGGGAAATGTGCCCTTGGGCCATTTCTATAAGTGTTTTGGTGATTAAGTGTCCAACACAAATGTCTTGAACTCCTTGTGTGTTAAACAAGCAAAAGGTGCAAATAAAAAACAAGGTATGATTCTAGACTTAGTACATTTGTTTTTGAATACTAATGAGGTTATCTAAGTGCTAGAAACAGCAATAAAAGAAACCAAAAAGACTTGGCTCGGTGCAGCCAAAACTCAACTCAGTCTGGCACACCGGACTGTCCGGTGGTGCACAGTGTCCGGTGCGCCAGGCTGGTCTCCGGTGAAAAGGCCTCTCTCGGGAAAAGATCAGCGGCGTACGGCTATAATTCACCGAAATGTTCGGTGGTGCACCAGACTGTCCGGTGAGCCAACGGTCGCTAGCGCAACGGTCGGCCGCGCAATCCGCTGGCGACGCGTGGCCCACACCAACGGTCGGCAGGGGGCACCGGACTGTCCGGTGTGCACCGGACAGTGTTCGGTGCGCCAACGGGCCCGAAGCTGCAACGGTCGACTGCACCTGTTTTGGAAGGCAATCACGCACCAGACAACTACAGTGACTGTCCGGTGCACCACACGACAAAAGGCAAGATTAACCTTCCAAGATTGTCTTCAACGGCTCCTAGCTGCCTTGGGGCTATAAAAGGGACCCCTAGGCGTATGGAGGAGCCACCCAAGCATTCACTAAGCATCCTAAGACTCCAAGACTCCAACTTCACGCATTTGATTCTTTGTGATATTGTTTTGAGCTCCAATTGAGTTGTGAACTCCGTGCATTGTGATTTGAGCTCAAGTCGTGACTTGTGTGCGTGGTTGTGCTGCTGAATTGAGTCTTGTGTGTGTTGCTCTCCCCTCCCTTACTTCTGTGCTTCTTTTGTGATCATCATTGTAAGGGCGAGAGGCTCCAAGTTGTGGAGATTCCTCGCAAACGGGAGAAAGACTAAGGAAGAAAGCCGTGGTATTCAAGTTGATCATTGGATCACTTTAAAGGGGTTGAGTGCAACCCTCGTCCATTAGGACGCCACAACGTGGAAGTCGGCAAGTGTTACTTAGCCGAACCACGGATAAAATCGCGTGTCTCTTGTGATTGCTCTCTCTGTGATTATTTGTGTTCGCAAGAGCTCGCCTCATAGACTTGATTAACTTGCGCTAATATCTCTTAAACCAAGCTTGTTGGAATCTAGTGTTGAATTTTACAGGATCACCTATTCACCCCCCTCTAGGTGCTCTCAATTAGTATCAGAGTCGTACTCTTCATCTAAGGGACTAACCGCCCGAAGAGATGGATCCTAAGGGAAAGGGGATGGTGGTCAACGGCAAGGAAAAGGAGTCCTTCCTCAACGAGCCTAAAGACGACAAGCCAACTAACTCAGGCTCGAGTCACAAGAAATGAGACGGGAAGAAGAAGAGGCACATCAAGAAGATCATCTACTACGACAGTGATGCCTCATCTTCTTCACCACACGACGACGATGATGACTCCTCGAAGAAACCGGTTAATCAAAACTATTCATTTGATTATTCTCGTATTCCATTCAATTCTAATGCTCATTTGCTATCAATTCCACTTGGGAAACCTCCACACTTTGATGGAGAAGACTACTCTTTTTGGAGTCACAAAATACGTAGTCACTTATTTTCTCTCCATCCTAGTATTTGAGAGATTGTTGAAAACGAAATGCATTTTGATAGTTCTGACAATCCCGTTTTCATAAATGAGCAAATTCATAAAAATGCACAAGCTACTACTGTCTTGCTAGCTTCACTTTGCAGGGATGAATATAATAAGTTGAGTGGCTTGGACAATGCCAAGCAAATATGGGACACCCTCAAGATATCTCATGAGGGAAACGACGCCACCATGATCACCAAAATGGAGTTGGTGGAAGGCGAGCTGGGAAGATTTGCGATGAATCGATGATCACGGGAGAGGAGAAAACTCAGACCTACAACAGGCTCAAGACCCTCATCAACAAGATTAGAAGCTATGGAAGCACAAGATGGATGGACCACGATGTCGTCCGACTCATGCTAAGGTCATTCACGGTAATTGACCCCCATCTTGTCAATCTTATTCGTGAAAACCCCAGGTACACCAAGATGACGCCCGAGGAGATACTTGGAAAATTCGTGAGCGAGCGCATGATGGTTAAGGAGGCAAGGTACGTGGATGACGCCTTGAATGGTCCACTACCTATATACGAGTCACAGCCCGTTGCTCTCAAAGCAATAAGCAGCAAGGAGGCGCTACCAAGCAAGGTAGCTCAAGTGGAGGCTACCGGACTCACTGAAGATGAGATGGCACTTATCATCAAGCGATTCAAGACCGCACTCAAAGGACGCAAGGTGTACCCAACAAGAACAAAACAAGGGGAAAGCGCTCCTGCTTCAAATGCGGTAAGACTGATCACTTTATTGCAAATTGTCCCAATAATGATAGTGACCAGGGACAAGAAAAGAATGGGAAGAAGGAGAAAAAGAAGAACTACAAGAATGCAAAGGGCGAGGCACACCTTGGAAAGGAATGGAACTCGGACTGCTCCTCTTCCGACTCCGACGACGAAGGACTCGTTGCTTCGGCCTTCAACAAATCCTCCCTCTTCCCCAACGAACGCCATACATGTCTTATGGCCAAGGAGAAAAAGGTACGTATTCGGGACACTCCCAAGTATACTTCTTCTAGTGATGAAGAGTCATCTGATGATGAAGTAGATTATACTGATTTATTTAAAGGTTTAGATAGAGCAAAAGTAGACAAAATCAATGAGTTAATTGATGCTCTAAATGAAAAAGATAGATTGCTAGAAAGGCAAGAGGACATTTTGTATGAGGAACATGACAAATTTGTTAGTGTTCAAAAGTCTCTTGCCTTAAAACTTAAAATAAATGAAATGCTGTCTTCTGAGTTGTCTGCCTATCAGGAATCTATCTCTAGTTTAAAGATTTTGAATGATGATTTAAATGCTAAGCTAGAGGAAGCTAATAAATCTAGTTCATGTGTAGAGCATGTTGTTATTTGCAATAGATGCAAGGACTTTGATGTTAATTCTTGTGATGAACACCTTATTTCTATTGCTAAACTAAATGATGAGGTGGCAAGTCTTAATGCTCAACTTAAGACTTGCAAAATTGATTTTGATAAATTAAAATTTGCTAGGGATGCCTACACTATTGGTAGACACCCCTCTATTAAGGATGGCCTTAGTTTTCGAAAGGAAACCAAGAACTTAACAAGCCAAAAGGCTCCCATTCTCAACAAGGAGAAAGGAAAGGCTCCTATGGCTAGTAGTTCTCAAAAGTGTCATGCCTACATTTATGATAGAAAATTTTCTAGGAATGCTCATTATAATAGGAGTTATGACCATGATGCCTTTAATTCACATGCTATGTTTGCCTCTAGCTCTACTTCTGTGCATGGTAGAAGTAGGCCTAGGAGAAGTAATGTTGTGCCTCATGTAGCTAGGAGAATGTGTAATAAACCTTCTACCATTTACCATGCTTGCAATACTTCATTTGCGCTTTTATGTAAGAATGAAAAAGTAGTTGGTAGAAAGTTGGGATCCAAATGCAAGGGAGACAATACTTGTATTTGGGTTCCAAAGGCTATTGTGACTAACTTTGTAGGACCCAACAAGAGTTGGGTACCTAAAACCCAAGCTTAAATTGCCTTGCAGGTTTATGCATCCGGGGGATCTAGCTGGATAATCGACAGCGGATGCACAAACCACATGATGGGGGGGGAAGAAGATGTTCACCTTCTACGTCAAGAACAAGGATTCCCAGGATATGATTATTTTTGGAGATGGGAACCAAGGCAAGGTCAAAGGTTTGGGAAAGATAGCCATCACTAGCGAGCACTCTATTTCAAATGTATTTTTAGTAGAGTCATTAGGGTACAACCTCCTTTCTGTAAGTCAATTGTGCCACATGGGTTACAATTGTTTGTTTACAAATGTTAATGTATCTGTCTTTAGAAGGAGTGATGGTTCATTAGCGTTTAAGGGTGTATTAGACGACAAACTCTACTTAGTTGATTTTTCGAAAGAGGAGGCCGATTTAGATGCATGCTTAATAGCTAAGACTAGTATGGGCTGGCTATGGCATCGCCATCTAGCACATGTTGGGATGAAGAACCTTCATAAACTTCTAAAGGGAGAACATGTGTTAGGACTAACCAATGTTTGTTTCGAGAAAGATAGGACTTGTGCAGCTTGTCAAGCAGGGAAATAGGTGGGAAGCACTCATCACAACAAGAATGTGATGACAACATCAAGACCACTAGAGCTTCTTCACATGGACCTCTTCGGACCCGTTGCCTACCTTAGCATCGAGGGAAGTAAGTATGGTCTTGTAACTGTTGATGATTTTTCCCGCTTCACTTGGGTGTTCTTTTTGCAGGATAAATCAGAAACCCAAGGGACCCTAAAGCGCTTTATAAAGAGGGCTCAAAACGAATTTGGGCTCAAGGTGAAAAAGATAAGAAGTGACAACGGGTCTGAGTTCAAGAATATGCAAGTGGAGGAGTATCTTGAGGAAGAAGGCGTCAAGCACGAGTTCTCCGCTCCCTACACACCACAGCAAAATGGTGTGGTAGAGAGGAAGAACTGGACGCTTATCGACATGGCGAGAACGATGCTTGGAGAATTCAAGACGCCCGAGTGGTTTTGGCCAGAAGCTGTGAACACAGCTTGCCACGCCATAAACCGGCTCTACCTACATCGCCTTCTCAAGAAGACTTCGTATGAACTTCTTACCGGTAACAAACCCCACGTTTCTTACTTTCGTGTATTTGGGAGCAAATGTTACATTCTAGTGAAGAAAGGTAGACATTCCAAATTTGCTCCCAAGGCAGTAGAAGGGTTTTTACTAGGGTATGACTCAAATACAAAGGCGTATAGAGTCTTCAACAAATCACCAGGTTTGGTTGAAGTCTCTAGCGACGTATTTGATGAGACTAATGGCTCTCCAAGAGAGCAAGTTGATCTTGATGACATAGATGAAGATGATGTTCCGACGGCCGCAATGCGCACGATGGTGATAGGTGATGTGCGACCACATGAACCACAAGAGCAAGATCAGCCATCTTCCTCCACAATGGTGCAGCCTCCAACCCAAGATGATGGACAAGTACTTCAAGAAGAGGAGCGTGATCAAGGGGGAGCACAAGAAGAACAAGTTATGGAGGAAGAAGCACCACGAGTCCCTCCAACTCAAGTCCGAGCGATGATCTAAAGAAATCACCCCGTCGATCAGATTCTGTGTGACATAAGCAAAGGAGTAACTACTCGCTCAAGATTAGCTAATTTTGTGAGCATTACTCGTTTGTCTCTTCTATTGAGCCTTTTAGGGTAGAAGAGGCCTTGCAGGATCCGGACTGGGTGTTGGCCATGCAGGAAGAGCTCAACAACTTGAAGAGGAATGAAGTTTGGAGCCTAGTGCCACGTCCAAAGCAAAACGTTGTGGGAACCAAGTGGGTGTTCCGCAACAAGCAAGACGAGCACGGGGTGGTGATAAGAAACAAGGCTCGACTTGTGGCAAAAGGTTATGCCCAAGTCGTAGGTTTGGATTTCGTGGAGACTTTTGCTCCTGTAGCTAGGCTAGAGTCTATCCGAATATTATTAGCCTATGCCGCTCACCACTCTTTCAGGTTGTTTCAAATGGATGTGAAGAGCGCTTTCCTCAACGGGCCAATCAAGGAGGAGGTATACGTGGAACAACCCCCTGGCTTTGAGGATGACAGGTACCCCGACCATGTGTTTAAGCTCTCTAAGGCGCTCTATGGACTTAAGCAAGCCCCAAGAGCATGATATGTGTCAGAGAGGAAATCTCCGGCCGGGTGGCGGAATGCACCCGCCCTAAATCCTTAGATGAGGAGAGGCCTAAGCGTTTTGCCTGTTAGGTGGAAACAGGAAGAACACAAGAACACACAAGGGTTTAGAGTGGTTCGGGCCACCAAAGCGTAAAACCCTACTCCACTGTGTGATGTATTGAGCTTGAGTGCTTGTATGAACTTGTGAGTGTGAGAGTCTAAGTGAGTGTAAGTGAGTCTGTCCCCCTTGTAACATCGTGTGCCCTCCCTTTTATAGCTCAAGGGGGGCACGTACAAGGGTGCTGAGCCCTGACATGTGGGCCCAGGGGCAAAACAGAGGGAATACTTGGAGCAACTAACGCTGGTTGCCAGGGCAATCTCCTTGCACCCAGATATCCGCAGCCTGCGTAGTATCGGCGTGCAGCGGAAGCTTCACTGGCTACGTACGAGTGATGATGATCGTGGCACATGCAACAGTATGGTCACGCCGCCTGCCCTGGGAGTGGACAGGCACGCCGCCTGTGGGGTGGTCTGGTCACCATCCACCAGCAGAGCGGTAGGGCGCATTAAATGCTGAAGGGCCACATCACCTATCAGCGGGGTAGACAGGCGACGCGTCATCTCCGCAATAAATGCAGTGATAGCGCGGCCCAGAGGCCTTACGTCAGGCTCCGCCCGCTGGCTTACGTCACGGGCAGTAGGCCACGTGGCAGCATCGGGTCTCCGCCTGAACGGGGAGTGGGAGCGCTCGCGGTATGGTCCGGACACGTGTCAGCACCGGACCCCTGCCTGGCCTTGATTAAGGCCTGGGTACTCTTTGCCTTGGAATCCCAAGACCCTACTGTGAGTAGCCCGGACCCCTCCTGAGGGGTCTGGGACCTGTTCCAAGGGTTTGGTTAATACCTGTGGAGGTCTTGAACCTCGCCCGGAGGTCCGGGCTGTGTACCCAGGGGTCCGACACTTTCCCGTGGGGGTCCGGACCCACTGTCGCCACCTTGGAGTATGTCGTCTCTTCTGGCAACGTGGCGGCCCCGGAGCCGCCCACGTGGTGGGGTCATGAGTTGTTCGCCACACTACTAAAGATAGCCGCATGGACACAGCACCTTCATACTGTAGTAACGTGTACCCCATTTTCAGGGTACTGACAGTATGAATGCCTTAGAGATTTCTTAATTGCTAATGCTTTCAAGGTTGGGAAAGCTGATCCCACTCTTTTCACTAAGACTTGTGATGGTGATCTTTTTGTGTGCCAAATTTATGTCGATGACATAATATTTGGTTCTACTAACCAAAAGTCTTGTGAGGAGTTTAGCAGGGTGATGACTCAAAAGTTTACAGACCATAATATTATCCGGTGAATTATAGTCGTACGCCGCTGATCTTTTCCCAAGTTGTGGAGATTCCTCGCAAACGGGAGAAAGACTAAGGAAGAAAGTCGTGGTATTCATGTTGATCATTGGATCACTTGAAAGGGGTTGAGTGCAACCCTCGTCCATTGGGACGCCACAACGTGAAAGTAGGCAAGTGTTACATGGCCGAACCACAGGATAAAATCGCGTGTCTCTTGTGATTGCTCTCTCTGTGATTATTTGTGTTCACAAGAGCTTGCCTCATAGACTTGATTAACTTGCGCTAATATCTCTTAAACCAATCTTGTTGGAATCTAGTGTTGAATTTTACAGGATCACCTATTCACCCTCCCCTCTAGGTGCTCTCAATTCCTCGCCTGACCGCCATCGTAGCAAAATCAACCAAGGACCTCCCTACACTAACCACTCTCATACTTCCCTTGTGTCACACCCGGTTTTAGAAGGCAAACCGAATGCGAACCATGTATGTGTCAGGATCAGCAATTCACGTACACAGCAGTTACATAACTGGACATCATCACATAATGCTCAAATAATAACATAAAAGAAGGTATAATAGTCGATTACATCATGATGTCTGGGACATCCACATAGTCTTTAAAAATTATCAAAGTGCAGAAAAGAAACGTAGATACACACGGCCTACACAGGCAGCCGACTGAGGGTTTGCCGCTAACCTACGCCTAGAACTCATCGTACTCTTGGAACTCCTGGAAGTCCTCCTCCACGACTTCATTTTCTCCTGAGCAGTGGTTACAACGCTGACAACCTAGGGGGGTTTGGTGTGTAAAGCAAGGGTGAGTACACATCAACATACTCAGCAATATGTCTCGTTTGGCTGTAGTGGACTAGCTTTATGTGGAGTTTAGTCAAGCAGTTGCTTTTAGTTGGTCAGGTTATTACTACTAGTAGAAAGCCAGGTTTTAGCATAAACCGAAGTTATTAACCCAATGTGTGACGGAACCTACCAAGTAATTAGGCCCACTTACAGTTGTCCTTGTCCAACGAACCTCAGACAACCCTGTAGGTGCCCCTAAATCACTTGACAAGTTCGGTATCTGCTTTTCTTACCTTTCCCAAGAGCGTTTCACCCGTCACACAGACATTACAAGCATCGGAGTTACGAGAATGCGGAAGCAATTACATGGACTTACCTTTATTTAAATGTAAGATAGAGTTGAATATTTACAGACCATAATATATCCTATGTGTGCAGAGTAATATTATTACACACCAAGGGAGGCAAAAAACTCCTCCCATAAAGTTTTAAACAAAAGTTCTTATGGAGGATCCTTTCCTCCCGCAACTTCATTCCTGATGTTCTTCCTTCAGTACCACCTTAGAACAGAAGCAACAAAAGTTTGTCGCTTCCTCACCTAAAAACAACAGGGAATAAAACCCTGAGTATGGAATTACTCAGCAAGTCTTACCCGACTAAAGAAAAGACTCTCAAGGGTATGCTGGTTTAAGGGAGTCAAGGTAAGGTTTCTCAATGATCAAAGACTCTGTTTGTAGAAATGCTTACTAAAGGTGGATCCTTAAAAATCCAGTTTTATTGTCAGGTTAGGTAAAATTACCTGCATCTAGAGTTCTTTCTACCCTAGTTCAAACACTTGACCTGCACTAGCCAATTTCTTAACAAGCCCTTCGTCTTTACTGGAATTCTACGTATAGGGCAGTGACCAAGTCTTCATAACCGCGAAGGTACTGCGATCTGAATCGATTATACTCAGCTGAGGATCTCCAATCACACGACATATGTAGCACTTAACCCTTGCATATGTCAACCCGCCACCAGGGTTCTTAAGCCCAGATCAGGTTCACGTCAACCGAGAGCACAGATACACCACCGTCCAGCCTCTTGCCACGGAGGGTACACGCTACTCTCGCCACTGCTCCACGCCCATTGCGTGTTATCTTATTCTGGCCTTAGTCTGCCCGAGCCTGACTCACCTATAAAGCTAAGCATCAAAATCTTTTTGTAAAACAGGGACTTCAAGGAAGGTAATCAAATCAAAGGAAGGTAATGCAGGAATTGTTTTAGCAATCAACTCCTATCACCTAATGCATCAAGCAAGTGAAAAAGATTTTAAAAACACAAGGAGGTGGCAAATGCACCGGGGCTTGCCTTCGTTTATAGGTGAGTCTAGCTCGGATCCGCAGATGCCAAAGTAAAAACAATTCCCTGCCTGATGTTCCACAGGTGGTGGTGGTGCAGTCTTATCTTCTTCTATCTCAACTTCTTCCTCGTTTTCTAAATATAACCATATATATATAAGACTGAATGTCATGTAATGCTCATGAGAGTGCAAAGATAATAATAGTTTATTATCTAAAGTCTTGAATACAACTTTCCTTCAAAGAACTCCGAGAACTTAGGGTTTTCGGAGTCATTAGTGAAGTTCAAAGAGCAGGGGGTAGGGTTTTGGGTTCTAGTATCAAACAAGGTCCAAATCAAACCAAATTCTACCCAAGGCTTCTAAATAATGTTTAGAGTTCAAATAAAAAGTTTGGGCATTTTTGGAATTATGGTCTACTTTCCAAAAATCCAGAACCAATGTTTTAAGCTATTTTAAATGCTCCAAAATTCCCTATTTGTCCTAAAAATCATAAAACTATTTTTGTTAAATACTATGGAAAATAAGGAATCTAAGAAAATTGGTTTGACATTTTTATCATTTTTCTACAGTTTTCTACATATTTTCAAAGTTCTACTGAAAAAGAAAAGGGAAAATCCTGAACAGTATTGGGCCGGAAGCAGCCCAGACGGCCCAAGTCGAGGGAAAATGCGCCCGCGCCCGCGCCCGCGTAGGCAGTTTTACACAGAGATCCCTACGGTTTTGAATAACTCGAACCAAGTTCTCTGCACTATTGCAATGAGTCGCTGACAGTTTCTAAAAAGGCCCCCCAGGTTCTATTCCTTCGCAGACCAAGGTCCCCGACGACGGCGAGCGCAAAACCGGGCTCCGGCGAGCTAGACTGGCCGGAGGGAGCCAAGACCGGTGCTAATCTTCGGTTTACACCTAATTCCAACCCTGAGGAGTATTTCCCCTCAATTAATTTCTGAATTGGAGCCCTACAGCACTCTGCCCACGGTGACAGCGGAGAAACTCAAAGGAACAACGTGTCCCAAGCGATTCATGACAGTCTAATTCAATTGGGCAGTTCGGTGAGCATCAAGAGCATGGAAGGGTGTTGGAACAATAACACAGAGGGCGAGATCGGATCTGAGTTGAGCTGGCCGCGGTGAGGGTGTTCTTGCGGTGGCGAAAACCGAATTGGGGGAAGTATGAAATTGGAGCTCTCTAGCGATTGATTGAGGACAATACTTGGTGGCTGGGTGCTGGATGACCTTGCGGAGCTCACGGTGGCTTCAATTTATAGGGAGCAACAGCGGTGGCCGGGAATTTCAGTGGTGACGCGCGGCGGTCGGAGGAGGGGAAGAGCACTGGCGCAGTGGCTTGGTGTCCTACGTCGTGGCAGTTACTCCGACGATCACCGGTCATGCTAAGCTTGGTTAGCCGCGACGTGGTAAAGTGTCTGGACACGCGGCGGATGACGGTGATGGTTCCACGACGGTGAGAATCTTATCCGAGGGGTGGTGAGCAAGAGGGGAGGCACGGCGGCTTGCCGGAGTGACGTCCAGCTCAACGGCGGCTAAGATTTTTCTACCCCACGACGTTATCTATCCACTCCGGGCACGAATCGGGACGGCGATGGCACGAATCGCGGCGGAGGGATCATCGGCGGTGAGGTCCCTGCGCTGGCAGTCTGATCCACTCAACGCACAGTACCATGGCGAGCTCGGTTCAGACAGCTGACAGAGTGATTTGTAGGGAGATTTTCTCCCAATTTCATGTGACAACATAACCAATGCCCTGCAGCAAAGTTGGAGAGCTACAAACCAGCTACAATTTTGCCATAGCAGCAATAGCCAAATTTCTATTGAATCAAGCTTGAATTCATGCCCAAAGTCACTGCAATTGCACTGTCAGTCTGAAATTCAGACTTTAACAGCCTGACAACCTGACTTTGAGTGTGATTATCTCCAAATTCTTCATAACAACCTTGCTTACACTCTTAAGCAAAATTGTTCTCCTTTGTTATGTCTACAAATTTGATGTGGTGCCTTAAGGTGAATTCTCACTGATTTGAAAGTTATAAAGCTCCAAAGTTGAGCTTATAACACTGATTTCAGACTTAGCATAGAACCCAAATGAGGTCCTTTTTGCAAATGGGTCCAAAATCCAGGGTTTAGCTTACAAATCCACATATTTGTGAACCATAGTACTTAAGATGCTTTATTAACATGGTTTTTGCACTTTAGTCCAAAAGTGGACTAATTTTGCACTTAACCCCCTAGGGTTTAGGCTTAGGATTTTCCAGGGTTCCAAATAGGATTTTTGATATCTCAGGGGTGTAAATGTAATGTAGGTCCATTCTTAGGAACATTTTATGACCATTTTACTTAAGCTTTGGGGTTTTCTCTATTTAGTCCCTGTTTTGCCCTTCTAATTCCCATTTAGGGTTAAGTACCCTACACTAGGGTCTTATTTGCAAAATACTATAACAATACAACTTGTTTGAAATTTTTACCTAGTGAATGCATCCTAGGTGTATCAAACATATGAAATGCTAATGTTGATGATGTCATGTTCAAGTTTTAGTAACAGTAACACCAGGGGTGTTACATCCTTCCCCCCATAAAAGAATCTCGTCCCGAGATTAAAAGTCCTAGGGTAGGTAATGGAAAAGGAAACGTGACATACCTTTATTTCCTTATTTTTGGTACAAGGCAAGGGTGGTTTGGGGCTCACTCCTTTATTACAACCACTTTATACACTTTACAAATTACAGGAGGCTAAAAAGCCTGGGAAATTCTTATCTAAGAAGTCTTGAGTTTCCCAAGTAGCCTCATCTTCAGAATGTTGGTTCCACTGTATCTTATAAAACTTGAGAGTTTTTCTCTGGGTAACCCTGTCCTTTTGATCCAAGACTCGAATAGGATGTTCAGAATATGTCAAGTCTGGTTCAAGGACAACATCTGTCACTTCAATGGTTCGATCTGGAACCCGAAGACACTTCTTCAATTGAGACACCTGGAACACATTATGTACAACAGACAAGGTTTCGGGTAGTTGGAGTCGGTGTGCCACTGGTCCACATTGCTCAAGTATAGGGAAAGGACCAATGTATCGGGGTGCAAGCTTCCCTTTAACCCCGAAACACGATACACCCTTCATTGGGGTGACCTTCAGATAAACATAATCCCCCACCAGAAAATATAAAGGCATCCGCCGTTTGTCTGCATAACTTTTCTGACGAGCTTGAGCTTTCTTCAAATTATGAGTTATTTTCTGAACCTTTTCTTCGATCTCTTTCACCATATCAGGCCTGAAGAAGTACCTTTCACCAGGTTCAGACCAATTTAGCGGAGTACGACATCGTCGTCCATATAAAGATTCGAAGGGTGCCATCTTGATACTTTCTTGATAGCTATTATTATATGAGAATTCCGCTAACGACAAACATTCGTCCCATTTCTGTGGGAATTCCAGAACACATGCCCGCAGCATATCTTCAAGTATTTGGTTCACCCTCTCAGTCTGCCCACTTGTTTGAGGATGATAGGCCGAACTATGGAGCAATTTGGTACCTAGGGATTTATGAAGTTCTTCCCAGAATTTGGATACGAATTGAGGTCCACGATCCGACACTATAGTCTTCGGAACCCCATGCAAACTAAGAATGCGAGCAATGTACAGCTCCGCATAGGTGATGACATGATATTTTACATTGACTGGAAGGAAGTGGGCGATCTTTGTAAGTCGATCAATGATAACCCAAATGGAGTCAAAGACTTTTGCTGTCCTGGGTAATCCCACAATGAAGTCCATACTAATATCTTCCCATTTCCATGTTGGTATTGGTAAAGATTGTAATGGACCGGCAGCTTTCAGGTGTATGGCCTTGACACGTTTACAAGTGTCACATCTAGCCACATAGCGTGCAATTTCAATTTTCATCTTCGTCCACCAGTAATGCTGCTTTAGATCATGATACATCTTAGTGCTTCCGGGATGAATAGAATAGCGACTAAGATGTGCTTCATCTAATATTTGTTGGCGGATTTCTTCATTTTTAGGCACCACTATGAGGTTGTTGAACCATATAATGCCTTGATCGTCTTCTCTGAAACATTTGGCTTTTCCAGCCCTTATCTTCTCACGTATATGTTTCATACCCTCATCATTTTTCTGTGCGTCAATTATCCTTTGTAAGATGACTGACTCTAGCTTCAAATGATTTGAAGTCCCATGCTGAATCATTCCCAGGTTCAAATTTTCCATCTCCTGGCATAATGTAATGTCAGAAGTCCTCATTGTTAGACAATGGCAGGAAGCCTTGCGACTGAGTGTATCTGCCACTACATTTGCTTTGCCTGGGTGATAATGGATCTCTAATTCATAATCCTTGATCAGCTCGAGCCATCTCCTTTGTCTCATATTGAGCTCTGACTGGGTAAAGATATACTTCAAACTTTTATGATCTGTATAAATGTGACAGATATTACCCAGCAGATAATGACGCCAAATCTTCAGGGCATGAACCACTGCAGCTAGCTCCAGATCATGAGTAGGATAATGCTCCTCATGCCGGCGCAACTGCCTTGAAGCATACGCTATTACTTGGCCTTCCTGCATTAATATGCAGCCGAGACCACTGCCTGATGCATCACAATACACATCAAAGGGCTTATTAATATCCGGTTGAGCCAATACCGGAGCAGT
The DNA here is from genome assembly GCF_902167145.1 of Zea mays. Taxonomy (NCBI): domain Eukaryota; kingdom Viridiplantae; phylum Streptophyta; class Magnoliopsida; order Poales; family Poaceae; genus Zea; species Zea mays. The sequence goes on along the minus strand of NC_050098.1, from coordinate 26,827,897 downwards.
GGTTAATAATACCTTCAATTGTTCAAAAGCTTCATTACATTTTGAAGACCAATTGAATTTAGTATCATTCTTCAATAGACTTGTGATTGGCTTCACAAGCTTGGAAAAATCTGGTATAAATCGGCGGTAATAACTAGCCAGTCCAAGGAAAATTTGGACTTGATGAACAGTGGTCGGGGGTTTCCACTCCAAAATGTCCTTGACTTTGCTGGGATCCACCGCAATCCCCTTGGCAGACAGTACATGTCCTAGAAATTGAATTTCTTCCAGCCAAAACGCGCACTTACTGAACTTGGCATATAATTGATGTTCTCTCAAGCACGTTAACACGATCCGTAATTGTTGGGCATGCTCCTCTTCATTCTTGGAATATATTAAAATACCATCTATGAAGACCACCACAAACTTGTCCAACTCGGGCATGAATACCGAGTTCATCAGATAAGTGAAGTGGGCAGGAGCATTTGTCAGTCCAAAAGACATTACCAGGTATTCAAATAATCCATACCGCGTAGTGAATGCGGTTTTTGGTATATCCTCGGGCCGAATACGGATCTGATGATAGCCCGATCTAAGATCAATCTTGGAGAATACCCTCGCCCCGGTCAGTTGATCAAATAAAATGTCAATCCGTGGAAGAGGGTACTTGTTCTTGATAGTGACCTCATTCAGGGGTCGATAATCCACACACATCCGTAAAGTTTGATCCTTCTTCTTGATGAATATGGCTGGACAACCCCATGGCGACGAGCTTGGCCGGATGAATCCTTTTTCTAGTAGGTCTTGTAATTGAATCTTCAGTTCTGCCAGCTCATTTGGAGGCATTCGGTACGATCTTCTAGAAATGGGAGCCGTACCGGGCTTCAACTCAATTACAAATTCTACATCCCTTTCAGGTGGCAATCCAGGCAAATCCTCTGGAAAGACATCTGGGAACTTGCACACTACCGGAATATCCTTGATCTCCGGTATAATGGCTTCATAAACTCTGCCAGTAGTTTTGGTTGGAATGGGGATAGACAAAATAATTTCCTCTTGATTATGACTCAACCTGATGGTTCTCTGATCAGTGTTGAGGGTTGCTTTATGTCGGGCCAACCAATTCATGCCCAAGATGACATCTATGTCTTGGCCTTTTAGAACAATCATATTAGTAGGAAAGTCCCGTCCGGCCAATGTTACGGGCACTTGATAGGCCACTTCTCTAGTAAATATTTGTCCCCCAGGTGACTGAATTTTAAACCCTTCTTTTGATTCATGGTATGAAATGCAATGTTGCTCCACAAATTTCTTGCTGATGAATGTATGCGAAGCACCAGAATCAAAGAGAATAAGTGCGGGATGATTGGCCACAAGGAACGTACCCATCATTACCGGTTCACCGTCCGGTGTGGTGGCCACTTGAGTGTAATAAATTCGTCCCGTCTTCTTCATGTTCTTGCCCGCATTTCCCTTAGCTTGAGAAGAATTCCCAGTACCTTGTTGATCGTTTGAGCGATTCTGCTTCGGGTAGGGGCAATCCTTAATAAAATGCCCAGATTTTCCGCAATTGAAGCATCCTGTTGACGAACTGGGAAGGGCAGGGAATCGAGTGCCAGGGGCACCCGGCTGACTTGTTGCAGTGGGGCCAACATTGGGACGGATGAACACCGGTTGCTTAAAAGGGAAGGAGGGTGGACGTGTTGAAGAACGACCCTGATTAAAAGGCCAGATAACAAACCGTTGCCTTTTCACGGGGCCCTGAGTAGGCCTGTCACCTCCAAAACCCTTGGATTTTCCGGCGCCTGCATACTTTGCTTCAACTGCCAACGCTGTACTGACAACTCTTCCATAAGTAAGGTCGATGTAGGTTGCCATCTTTCTTTGCAGTCGATCATTTAAACCTCTCATAAAACAATTCTTCTTCTTCAAATCTGTGTTAACTTGATTGATTGCATACTACGATAAGTGATTAAATTTATTGAGATACTGATTAACAGTATCCCCTCTTTGCTTTAGCTTCATAAATTCCTCCTGTTTCAGGTGGAGGACTCCCCCAGGTACATAATGCTCTCTGAAGGCTAACTTGAATTCATCCTAGGTTACTTGATGACCAGCCGGTTGTACGGCAACAAAGTTTCCCCACCAGGTGCTGGCAGGGCCACACAATTGCTGAGCCGCGAACAGGGGCTTCTGAGTTTCGGAACACCGAAGAAGTCCAAATTTCTGCTCAATGACGCGGATCCATTCGTCCGCTTCTAAAGGGTCTTCCGCCTTGACGAACAACGGTGGGCGCGTTTCAGAGAAGTCCAAATAAGAGGTTTCACGGGGGCCCTGCTGATAGCCCCGCCCGCCTTGTTGTTGGAGTTGTTGACCCGCCATCTCCCGTAGGAAACGAGTATTATCCGCTATCGCGTTTACCAAGGCGGCGATAGCCTTGGCAAGTGTGGGAGGAACTGGAGGTGGGTTTGGTGTTGCCTCCCTCCCACGGGAGGTAGTAGCCCCGTCCTGAGCACGAGTCCGGGAAGGCATTTGTGGCAACAAACATTTGAAAACAATATGACATGCCAAAGAAAACCATCCATTTTACATTACTAAAAAGAGTAATGTTACAGACTCGAATTTTACAACAGGATTTCACTACCTATTATACAATAACACTACCTATTATACAATAACACTACTTCTATTTCTACTATTACACCACTACTCCTGCTTCCTGTTGCTCCTGGCAGCCTCGTCGTTGGGCGTGGGAGACCACTCATCGACCAACCTCATAGAGGGAGGGGGCCTGAAAAGGTCCAATTCGCCACCAAAAGCTACTCTCGCTACATGAGAAGGTCCGACTTCTGTCCCGACAGGATCCGCAGGTTCACTGGGGTGCAATTGCGAATACAATACATGAACTTCTTCATGTAGAGTATTGCAATAAGCCTGCAGGTCATCAATGGCCGAGATGAGCTCTTCTACTCGAGTTTGAGCCTTTGCCTCCTTAGCCCAGGCAAGCGAACGAGATTGAACCACCCAGTCGAGCGCTAAATCTCGGTCCGCGAGCTGATCTCGCAGGCGGTGGACATCACTTCTCAATTCATTGATTCTTTCGCCATCTGTGACCCATATGTCAGTCCTGCGTCGGAGTTCTGTTTGAAGCCGATTCACTTGCGCTTCAAGATCCCCGATCGGATCATTACTCCCACTACTGCTATCCTCGTGTCTTGGGGCCAGTTGATGACAAGGCACACCAATTGGGCCAGTATGCTTGCGCGCAGTTCTCCTCGTGCGCGGCGGCATTTTTCTAAGGGGGAAATTTTATTAGCATAGTTCTTAGCATGATGCACGTGTAATTACAGAATCAACCTTAGTTGATTCACCCCTTCTATATGTTGCACTCTTACTATCTGGTCTTGAAGATAAACTATTTAGAAATACTTAGATAAGAAGGGAAGAGATTTTCTAGATAAGTCTTTAGAAAATCCTTTTGAAGATGCCTCATAATATCTGCAGAGAAGGGCTTCGCTCCGATACCAGCTGTGACGGAACCTCCCAAGTAATTAGGCCCACCTACAGTTGTCCTTGTCCAACGGACCTCAGACAACCCTGTAGGTGCCCCTGAATCACTTGACAAGTTCGGTATCTACTTTTCTTACCTTTCCCAAGAGCGTTTCACCCGTCACGCAGACATTACAAGCATCAGAGTTACGAGAATGCGGAAGCAATTACATGAACTTACCTTTATTTAAATGTAAGATAAAGTTGAATATTTACAGACCATAATATATCCTATGAGTGCAGAGTAATATTATTACACACCAAGGGAGGCAAAAACTCCTCCCATAAAGTTTTAAACAAAAGTTCTTATGGAGGATCCTTTCCTCCCGCAACTTCATTCCTGATGTTCTTCCTTCAGTACCACCTTAGAACAGAAGCAACAAAAGTTTGTCGCTTCCTCACCTAAAAACAACATGGAATAAAACCCTGAGTATGGAATTACTCAGCAAGTCTTACCCGACTAAAGAAAAGACTCTCAAGGGTATGCTGGTTTAAGGGAGTCAAGGTAAGGTTTCTCAATGATCAAAGACTCTGTTTGCAGAAATGCTTACTAAAGGTGAATTCTTAAAAATCCAGTTTTATTGTCAGGTTAGGTAAAATTACCTGCATCTAGAGTTCTTTCTACCCTAGTTCAAACACTTGACCTGCACTAGCCAATTTCTTAACAAGCCCTTCGTCTTTACTGGAATTCTACGTATAGGGCAGTGACCAAGTCTTCATAACCGCGAAGGTACGGCGATCCAAATCGATTATACTCAGCTGAGGATCTCCAATCACACGACATATGTAGCACTTAACCCTTGCATATGTCAACCCGCCACCGGGGTTCTTAAGACCAGATCAGGTTCACGTCAACCGAGAGCACAGATACACCACCGTCCAGCCTCTTGCCACGGAGGGTACACGTTACTCTCGCCACCGCTCCACGCCCATTACGTGTTATCTTATTCTGGCCTTAGTCTTCCCGAGGCAAGGCTTACCCATGACGAGACATGTGGCCAGTTAAAGGGTCCTCGGTCATCAAGCCTACATCGACACGGTCCTTAATCGACTCAGACGGAGACACTACACCGAGACTCCTTTCTCGTGCAAGTCACCCGCCCGGTCTCAGCTTAATCATTTCAAACCCAAAGCTTGGTACCTGGCAGAGGTACATCTTTTCCGATGTTGAACCCATCACGACCATGATGGATCCACCATCAAGTTTTATTTTCAAAAACATCCCATCCACTTTGCCACATCATCTTTTGTAAAAAAACAAAAACCTTTTGTTTTTATAGAGCAAAGCTAAGCATCAAAATCTTTTTGTAAAACAGGGACTTCAAGGAAGGTAATCAAATCCAAGGAAGGTAATGCAGGAATTGTTTTAGCAATCAACTCCTATCACCTAATGCATCAAGCAAGTGAAAAATATTTTAAAAACACAAGGAGGTGGCAAATGCACCGGGGCTTGCCTTCGTTTATAGGTGAGTCAGGCTCGGATCCGCAGATGTCAAAGTAAAAACAATTCCATGCCTGATGTTCCGCAGGTGGTGGTGGTGAAGTCTTCTCTTCTTCTATCTCAACTTCTTCCTCGTTTTCTAAATATAACCATATATATATAAGACTGAATGTCATGCAATGATCATGAGAGTGCAAAGATAATAATAGTTTATTATCTAAATTCTTGAATACAACTTTCCTTCATGGAACTCCGAGAAGTTAGGGTTTCCGGAGTCATTAGTGAAGTTCAAAGAGCAGGGGGGTAGGGTTTTGGGTTCTAGTATCAAACAAGGTCCAAATCAAACCAAATTCTACCCAAGGCTTCTAAATAATGTTTAGAGTTCAAATAAAAAGTTTGGGCATTTTTGGAATTATGATCTACTTTCCAAAAATCCAGAACCAATGTTTTAAGCTATTTTAAATGCTCCAAAATTCCCTATTTGTCCTAAAAATCATAAAACTATTTTTGTTAAATACTATGGAAAATAAGGAATCTAGGAAAATTGGTTTGACATTTTTATCATTTTTCTACAATTTTCTACATATTTTCAAAGTTCTATTGAAAAAGAAAAGGGAAAATCCTGAACAGAATTGGGCCGGAAGCAGCCTAGACGGCCCAAGTCCAGGGAAAATGCGCACGCGCCCACGCCCGCGTAGGCAGTTTTACACAGAGATCCCTACGGTTTTGAATAACTCGAACCAAGTTCTCTGCACTATTGCAATGAGTCGCTGACAGTTTCTAAAAAGGCCCCCCAGGTTCTATTCCTTCGCAGACCGAGGTCCCCGACGACGGCGAGCGCAGAACCGGGCTCCGGCGGGCTAGACTGGCCGGAGGGAGCCAAGACCGGTGCTAATCTTCGGTTTACACCTAATTCCAACCCTAAGGAGTATTTACCATCAATTAATTTCTGAATTGGAGCCCTACAGCACTCTGCCCACGGTGACAGCGGAGAAACTCAAAGAAACAACGTGTTCCAAGCGATTCATGGCGGTCTAATTCAATTGGGCGGTTCGGTGAGCATCAAGAGCATGGAAGGGTGTTGGAACAATAACATAGAGGGCGAGATCGGACCTGAGTTGAGCTGGCTGCGGTGAGGGTGTTCTTGCGGTGGCGAAAACCGAATTGGGGGAAGTATGAAATTGGAGCTCTCTAGCGATTGATTGAGGACAATACTTGGTGGCTAGGTGCTGGATGACCTTGCGGAGCTCGCGGTGGCTTCAATTTATAGGGAGCAACAGTGGTGGCCGGGAATTTCAGTGGTGACGTGCGGCGGTCAGAGGAGGGGAAGAGCACTGGCGCAGTGGCTTGGTGTCCTACGCTGTAGCAGTTACTCCGACGATCACAGGTCATGCTAAGCTTGGTTAGCCGCGACATGGTAAAGCGTCTGGACATGCGGCGGACGACGGTGATGGTTCCACGGCGGTGAGAATCTTATCCGAGGGGTGGTGAGCAAGAGGGGAGGCACGACGGCTAGCCGGAGTGGCGTCCAGCTTAACGGCGGCGAAGAATTTTCTACCCCGCGACGTTATCTATCCACTCCGGGCACGAATCGGGACGGCGATGGCACGAATCGCGGCGGAGGGATTGTCGGCGGTGAGGTCCCTGCGCTGGCAGTCTGATCCACTCAACGCACTGTACCATGGCGAGCTCGGTTCAGACAGCTGACAGAGTGATTTGTAGGGAGATTTTCTCCCAATTTCATGTGACAACATAACCAATGCTCTGCAGCAAAGTTGGAGAGCTACAAACCAGCTACAATTTTTCCATAACAGCAATAGCCAAATTCCTATTGAATCAAGCTTGAATTCATGCCCAAAGTCACTGCAATTACACTGTCAGTCTGAAATTCAGACTTTAACAGCCTGACAGCCTGACTTTGAGTGCGATTATCTCCAAATTCTTCATAACAACCTTGCTTACACTCTTAAGAAAAATTGTTCTCCTTTGTTAGGTCTACAAATTTGATGTGGTGCCCTAAGGTGAATTCTCACTGATTTGAAAGTTATAAAGCTCCAAAGTTGAGCTTATAACACTGATTTCAGACTTAGCATAGAACCCAAATGGGGTCCTTTTTGCAAATGGGTCCAAAATCCAGGGTTTAGCTTACAAATCCACATATTTGTGAACCATAGTACTTAAGATGCTTTATTAACATGGTTTTTGCACTTTAGTCCAAAAGTGGACTAATTTTGCACTTAACCCCCTAGGGTTTAGGCTTAGGGTTTTCCCGGGTTCCAAATAGGATTTTTGATATCTCAGGGGTGTAAATGTAATGTAGGTCCATTCTTAGGAACATTTTATGACCATTTTACTTAAGCTTTGGGGTTTTCTCTATTTAGTCCATGTTTTGCTCTTCTAATCCCCATTTAAGGTTAAGTACCCTACACTAGGGTCTTATTTGCAAAATACTATAACAATACAACTTGTTTGAAATTTTTACCTAGTGAATGCATCCTAGGTGTATCAAACATATGAAATGCTAATGTTGATGATGTCATGCTCAAGTTTTAGTAACAGTAACACCAGGGGTGTTACACAATGTACTCTTTCCAAACGGAAAGAATACCACTTACCATTACCATAGTCATAACCAAAACCATCCTCCTCATCACCACCTGCAAACCATACATCTCTAATCAAGTATCTCTAATCAATGGAGCTCCCTTGACCGCTCATAACCGCGAGCATGGCTGATATATCAGTTTCATAACACTCTGTAGAGGTTGCGCACTTTACCCACAAGCCGTGATTCCCTCTTGCCTCGGGCCGATCAAACCCTTAAACACTACCAAGGTGAATAGGCAGGGTTTCACTACGTAGCCTTTACAAAGATTCCCTGGGGTTGTAGCCGCCCGTTAGGTTTCCTAAATGCACCACACTCCTCCCCAAGGGGCGAACCAACCTTGGCAGAGCGAGCCGCATACACCGAGCCACATTAACGACACTATGGCGAAGCGAACTACACCCCAGTTCCTCTTATTATTCAGCTAAGGGCGTCCCACTCCACCCTCATGGTTGCACTGTTTTCCCGGGCGGTCATCCAACGAACCAGTCCTTATGGAGAGGCACTCGAGAAACAGCTCGAGTCCCCTTAAATGTCATAGTACCATCATCATGATCAAAAGGGAAAACAACGTATCATAGATAATCTCATCATGTTCATTGATTAATGTGAAGCGCTAGCATAAAGCTAAACCAAAATAACCCAACCAGATTAGGTAAACAAGGACAAGATAAACAAAAGCTAGTCAATCCTTAGGCATAAACTGTGTAAATGCGAGGAGTGAATTATAAGAATGAGTAGGACATAGATAGGTCAAGGGACACTTGCCTTCACCAAACAGATGCTCAGGGTCTTCAACTTTGTAGAACTCGAAGAACCTGACCACTTGGTCACCGAAGCTTGACTGTCGATTCCTCGAAGCTCGGAAACGAATCGTGATTTAATCGCAACGCGAAGCGAAGACGAACAGACACCAGCAAACAAACATATATATGTGTATAAGAACATTACACCATTCAAAGAAAAACATAATAAAACATGCAAAAATAGAGCTCGCTACTGTGGTCACGCGACGAAAAGAAACGCGACAGTCGGAGCTACGATCGAGAAGTTATCGCGTTTACGCTAAACAAGTACTAGTTAAAACATTTGATTCGGCTTGATTATATTAATCGACCTTTATTAAGTAAAAACTACTACTTAGTTTCAATTAATCTTCTATTCTAATAGTTGTCGGGTTAAACAAGTAATTAATTAATTAACACAAGTGATTATAAGCGACACATTTTAATATCGCGCGCAGACAGCGCGCGACACGTGAAACAACACGTGCGACATGCGCGAACGACGCGCGAACAGCGCGACACCGCGCACAACTCGAGCGAACAACGCGCGTGACACACGCGAAGGAGCACGCGTACAGCGCGCATGACAACGCGTGACCAACGCGCACTACACGCAAAAAGGACGCGTGCAAACGCCGCGCGACAACGCGTGCGAACAGCACGCGACACTCCCGAACGACACGTGAAGACGCGCGCGAAACAGCACGATGATACACAAACGATGTCGCGCGCGAACAACAACAAAGAAATAATTAATTAAAAGTATTTAAACTGGTATTAATCAAGTTAATTAATATTTATATTTATAAAAGCATGAGTTAAAACTATAAATTATTGTTAACTAAATTTTATCTTAATAGTCAATGGACAAACTAACAATTAATTAAGTAAATAAAATATGCGTCATGACAAAGTAATATTCCTAACACCTAGGCGACGTTGTTATGAAGTTAACGCAGCGTGAATGAAAAAAACAGATTTATAACACACAATATATCGTGTACTTAATAATTCTCGATCCTATATGTAATTAACTGTATATCCTACGGGGTAGCAAGTGATTTTCACATGACTCAGAAAACAAGAAATTAATTTTCTGAAGGAACACGGACTTAGACTGTCTCCAGCAACGTCCTCTATATACATCCTCTATATCTGTCCTTTACAGTTTTCTCTAAAAGATTCCATGTCCTATATCTACTCTCTCCAACAACGTCCTCTAAATCACGTCCTCTATATGTAAATACCTATATTAAATACATTTTTAATTTTTTAATTTTTGTACATACGTATTTGTCATACTCTTAAATGTATTGTACATATTTTAGTTTTATTAAACCGGTTGTTTAAAGTATTCAAATAGATAGAGAACCGTTTAGAAAAACTCTACATATAGAGGATTCAGCAGCGTTCTCTAAATTTAGAGACCGTTTAGAGGACGTTGCTGGAGGAAGTCTCGTCCTCTAAATTTAGAGTACAGGACCCTTTAGAGGGTCTTGTTGGAGGCAGCCTTATATGCAAAGATGGCTAAGGAACTGGATGACTTGGCCACAGAAAATCCCCATAGCAAATTGGGGATCACGTGAGGAAAGGGGAACCGTTTTCTCCTCTAGTCGCATGCGTGCATGCACATGTGGGTGGGGCCGTGGGACCCACAAGACCCTTGCTTCTTCTCTCCTTCCATAGAACCGCATGTTTTCGCCGATAGAGAAAAACAGGGATCGCGCGGGGGCATGACACTGCTATAGTTGGGCTCGCTGGCGAGCGGGGCTATCGACGGCGAATGGACAGGGCTGCACAGGGGCTCGCCGAAGAGCCGCGGCCAGGGAGCAGGGCACACGCGTCGGTGCTGGAGGCGAGCAGCGCGGCGAGCGGCAAGTGCCGGTGCAGGACATGGGCGCTGCACAGGTAGGGCCGTGAGGCGCGACGGCACACACAAGACCCTCTCCATGGTGCAGCGAGCGCCACAGATGGCGTCGCGGAGCAACACAGTGAGGGGCGGGTAGGAGCGGCGAGGTGGACATACCAGGCGGGGAGTGACGCAGGCAGCTCGCCGGGGTCGAAGAAGATGGCCGGAGTGGAGTCAACGTCGGCAGGACAGCAGGGGCTAAGCATCGCAGCGAGGCGCGACCGGGAAGCAGCGTCTGTGGGGAGGGGAGAGGAGGGGACCGAACTGTGGGGGTGAGAAAATGGGCATCCAAGTGCTGAGCGGTTTGAGATTTTGGGGAAGATGAACAGGGTCTCGTCGGCGCCTGGGAACGAACGTGCGGGGTGGGGCAACGTGGGGGCGCACCGGCTGGGCTGGGAGCGCGGGGTTGGGCTGGCTGGCGACCTGGCGGTGGGCTGCACAAACACACCCGGGCGTAGGTGGGCGCGGGGGACGGAGCTAGGTCGCGCACAGCTCGGCGGGCCGCTGACGCGGTGGGCCGGCCAGGAGCGATGCGGGAGTGGGCTGCACGGGGCAGGCCGAGGGTGAGGGGTTGCTGGGCTTGGTTCCTATTTTCCTTTTTATTTTATTTTCTATTTCCTGCTATCAAATTTATTTACAATATTGAGTCACATATTAAATAGATACACACCAAAGCAAATCATCACACAAAAACAAATATATTTCAGCATGATGCATCAATCATTATCCCCTTAGGGTTTTATTAACATCTATAAATGGGGTAAAATTTCCTATTACTTGGAAAGAAATGAATAAAGGAGCGAAAATAAATAGGAACAAGAAAGTAACATATCGGGTAAGGTAGTCATCCACTAGCTTTCCTAGTTAATCAGCCAAGGGCGTCCCATACCACCCTTGTGGTAGCACTATTTTCCCGGGTGGTTCTCCATGTTCCCATTAACATAATGATCTTATCATGAACAGTAAATAATAAACTGATAATAAAAGTGTGAACATGAGTAACGTATATCTCTATACCCAAAACCACATAAAACAATAGCATGTACTACCCAAAAATTCAGTGGTGAAACAAGGTATAAAGATAGCCAAACTAGAGTAACCTATTGGATCCCATCAAAATTAACCTATGCAGATCATTATGATTAATAAGAACATGATTGGATAAAAAGGAAGTGATCAAGTGCATAACTTGCCTTCAACGAGCTCCTGCTCAGGAGTCTCCACCTGCTGAACCCCCGGATCCTCTATGGCTTGCTCGTCTACTCGCATCAATACAAACATACATAGTATAACAAAAAATAACATCACACCAAACATGTATACAAAATAAATATTAATAAGCTACATATTAGAATGAGATCATAGAAAAAAGAATCACTAAATTTGGATCTACGCTTATTAAGTTATGAATTTCTAAAGATATTTAGTTCTTGAAATAGAATAATTCAAGTGATAAATTTTAATTCAAGTTACATGGCTAAACAGAGGTACTAGGTGTTAAACAATATTAATACAAAATTAATTCCACTGGAATGAATTAAAAAAGAGTTGAAATGGATTTTCTATGGATTAAACAAGTTCTAGATTTAATTTTATACTTGAAAGTATTTTCTGTATTTATTTATTCAGTTTTCATCGAGTTCTGGACTGCGCGCCAAATTCTAGAAAACGCAGGGGCTCTGGCGTAAAAGAAACTGAGACTCAGTGGCGAACCCGAGGGGATTGCGGGTTAATTTCAACAAAAGTTAGGGTTTCTTATGCAAATTGATAAGCCGAAGGGGTATGGTGGAACCTGGGTCATTCGATCAAACTCTAATGGCACGAATTAGATCCGGCGCACATCAACTCGCAAGTAACCCCTGGCCGTCCGATCAGCCACCAAGCGCTAGGATTTCATCCCACTTATCACGAACCGGTACGCTATAAGGGCTTTTGGATCTAGATCCAATGGCACAGATTAAACTAGCCCAAAACAGTCTGCGCGTCATGATCTACGCCGTCCCCTCCAAGATCAACGGACGAAATCTATTCGCCCACCCATGGAACAAACACCGGCGGCGGAGCAAAGCTCCCCACGGCGGTGCCATTACCAAACCTCACCGGAGTTGTCCGGTCTGCCATTCCCGTCCCCATTTTCTAATTGAACTTGTGCGACAGCTCTACTAGGCCATGGCGAGATTGGAGAAGGTGTTCTCACCAGCAATTGTCGCGGCGGAGAGGTCGGTCCGCGACGATTGAAGATTTCGTGGCGGCGAAGCGCGTGGATGGGGAATTCCCCGGCCGTCCGGTTATTGCCGAGGTACGTACGACTTTCCGCGCCTAGGTACTTCTGGTAGGCGGTGAGACAGGTACGAGACGGTGGCGCGGAGGTGAGTTCATCGGGGCGGATCTCCATAGAGATGGCGCACGGCGGCGGCGGATTCCGCAAGCTATGCAAGCGTGGCTCGGGTGGAATGTGAACGTGGGGGTGAGTCTAGAGGATGGTTGCGGCTCTTGTAGGGCGGCTGGGAGGGGGCCCGGTCAACTACCCACGCCACGCGGACGATCCGTATGCCTGAGGTTTCGGCGTGGTTGTTATGAAGACGATGCTGACACCGTGGCCCTACACGTCCCCCAATGGCTTGGATCCACGGCGCGCTGACCCCACGGGCCCACACGCCAGTCTCCTTCCCCGGGCGAGCAGTGGAGTCACTGCTGGGCCGCGCGGGTGAACAACAATAGTGGGCTGACAGTGGTTTCGGGCCAGGCGCGACTTTGAATTTTTTTTCTTTTTTTCTTTTGCTTTCTTCTCTCTTTCTCTAAAACTCAAATTTGAATTTAAATCCTGTTGTGAACTTGTACTCATTTTTGAATGTATACTTTAATCAGGTCTTTATGGGTTTTATTTACTTACATATAAATTTACTTTATATTTTATAGTATTTCTTTCTCCTTTCTTTCCTTTTATTTGTTATTTCCTACTACTAAATATTCAAAATGGACATTAAATCCCCAAATTGGAACATTTATTTATTTCCATTAATGATTGCTATTTTCATTAAATGCACAAACAAAACTCCAATATGATGCATGGTTTATTTGTGTTTTAGTAAGAATTATTAATTTTTAAACATGATTAGTCACATGTCTCAAAGGTAGATGGCAAATCACATAAGGAGATCAACTCTTTTATAAGCATTATAATTTGGGTATTACAAATCCTACCCCCTTATAAAGAATCTCATCCTTGAGATTTAGGAAGGACTAGGGAAAAGATGGGGAAAATCTATGCGAAGCTCTTCTTCTCTCTCCCAAGTAGCTTCATCTTCTCCATGGTGACTCCATTGCACTTTGCACATTTTGATCACTTTACTCCTTGTGACACGAGTTAGTGTATCAAGGATCTTGATAGGATACTCAGTATAAGTCAGATCATCTTGAACACTAAGATCCTCCATTGGTAGCTGCTCTTCAGGTACCCTAAGACACTTCTTCAATTGTGACACATGAAAGACATCATGTACTTCCGCAAGATGATCGGGTAGTTTTAGTTAATATGCAACTTCTCCCACTCACTTTAAGATCAAGAAAGGTCCAATGAAGCGAGGGGATAACTTCCCTTTAACTTTAAATCTTCGCATACCCCGGATTGGTGGCACATTCAAATATACGTGATCACCCTCCTTAAACTCTAGTAGTCTTCTCCAGGTATCCGCATAACTTTTCTGCCTTGACTGTGCAGTCCTCAAATTCTCCCTTATCATTCGCACTTGTTCTTCTGCCTCTTGTATGATTTCAGGCCCAAAGAACTGCCTTTCACCAGTTTGATCCCAATACAGTGGAGTCCTGCATTTTCTGCCATATAGAGCCTCAAACGGTGACATCTTCAAACTGGTCTGGTAGCTATTTGTCGGCGTTTCGAACCCGGGGGGTCCCTGGACCGACGAGTAAATTATCGCCGCGTGCCCCAGCCCAGATGGGTCGGCGCGAGACGGAGCGCAAAGGGGGGAAGCAGCCGGAGGGAGACGGGCATGAGAGGTGGAATCCCACGGCCTTCGTGTTTGTCCCGCGCCCAGGTCGGGTGCGCTTGTAGTAGGGGCTTACAAGCGTCCACGCGGGAGGGAGCGAGCGGCCTCACGCGAGCGCCGTCCCGTCCTTCCCCGCGCGGCCAACCCTCTGTAAGAGGGCCCTGGTCCTTCCTTTTATAGGCGCAAGGAAAGGATCCAGGTGTACAATGTGGGGTGTAGCAGTGTGCTAACGTGTCTAGCGGAGGAGAGCTAGCGCCCTAAGTACATGCCATCGTGGCAGCCGGAGAGGTTTTGGCACCCGGTTCGTGTGGTGTCGTGGCCGTCGGAGGAGCGCTGGAGCCTGGCGGAAGGACAACTATCGGGGCTGTCGAGTCCTTGCTGACGTCCTCTTGCATCCGTAAGGGAGCTGAGAGCCGCCGTCGTCATAGAGCGTGCGGGGCACCATCAATACTTGTCTGGCGGAGCGAGCCAGATGGGACGCCGGTCTTGTTCCCCGTAGCCTGAGTCAGCTTGGGGTAGGGTAATGATGGCGCCTCCTCTTGACGTGGTCGGTCCGTGCCCTGGGTTGGGCGATGTGGAGGCTCCTCCGAGGTCGAGGTCGAGTCTGTCTTCCGAGGCCGAGGTCGAGTCCGAGCCCCTGGGTCGGGCGAGGCGGAGACCGTCGGCTGAGGCCAGGGCTGAGTCCGAGCCCTGAGGTCGGGCGAAGCGGAGTTCGTCGTCTTCCGGGGATGAGCCCGAGTCCGAGCCCTGGGGTCGGGCGAAGCAGAGTTCGTCGTCTTCCGGGGCTGAGCCCAAGTCCGAGCCCTGGGGTCGGGCGAAGCGGAGTTCATCATCTTCCGGGGCTGAGCCCGAGTCCGAGCCCTGGGGTCGGGCGAAGCGGAGTTCATCGTCTTCCGGGGCTGAGCCCGAGTCCGAGCCCTAGGGTCGGGCGAAGCGGAGTTCGTCGTCTTCCGGGGCTGAGCCCAAGTCCGAGCCCTGGGGTCGGGCGAAGCGGAGTTCGTCGTCTTCCGGGGCTGAGCCCGAGTCCGAGCCCTGGGGTCGGGCGAAGCGGAGTTTCCTATGGCGCCTGAGGCCAGACTTGGCTGCTGTCAGCCTCACTCTGTCGAGTGACACAGCAGTCGAAGCGGCGCAGGCGACGCTGTCCTCTTGTCAGATCGGTCAGTGGAGCGGTGAAGTGACTATGGTCACTTCGGCTCTATCGACTTGGAGGGCGTGCGTCAGGATAAAGGTGTCAGGCCACCTTTGCATTAAATGCCCCTACGATTTGGTCGGTTGGCGTGGCAATTTGGCCAAGGTTGCTTCTTGGCAAAGACTGGGCCTCGGGCGAGCCGAAGGTGTGTCCGTTGCTGGAGGGGGTCCTCGGGCGAGACGTAAATCCTCCGGGGTCGGCTGCCCTTGCCCGAGGCTGGGCTCGGGCGAGGCGTGATTGCGTCCCTCGAATGGACCGATCCTTGACTTAGTCGCACCCATCAGGCCTTTGCAGCTTTGTGCTGATGGGGGTTACCAGCTGAGATTTAGGAGTCTTGAGGGTACCCCTAATTATGGTCCCCGACAGTAGCCCCCGAGCCTCGAAGGGAGTGTTAATACTCGCTTGGAGGCTTTTGTCGCACTTTTTTGCAAGGGGACCAACCTTTCTTGGTTGTGTTTTGTTCCGGTGGGTGCGCGCGAGCGCACCCGCCGGGTGTAGCCCCCGAGGCCTCGGAGGAGTGGTTTGACTCCTTCGAGGTCTTAATGCATTTCGCAACACTTTGGCTGGTCTGGTTGTTCCCTCATGCGAGCTGGCCGTAGCCCGGGTGCACGGTCGGGTCCCAAGTTCTCGGGCTGGTATGTTGACGCTGTCAACGGTTTGGCCGGAGCCGGGTTTGCGAGAGCAGCCCCCGAGCCTCTGCACAGGGCGAGAGGATGGTCAAGGACAGACTCGACTTTTTTACATACGCCCCTGCGTCGCCTTTCCGCAAGGAGGAGGGGGGGGGGGGGGAAGCGCCATGCTGCCCTCGGAGGGCGCCGAACATGGTGTTTCCGGTGAGCTGCTGACAGGTAATCCGAGTGGACGCCCGTGCCCCATTTGTTAGGGGTCGGCTAGAGGCCCGGAGGCGCGCTCCAAAAGTACCTGCGGGTGATCTGCCGGACCTGGTCCCCTTTCGACGGGGTCCGAGGGCTCGATGCCTCCCTCTGATGGGATTCCGTTACAAGATCGTTCCCGCTGGTCTCGAAAATGTCCTAGTGTACCTCGGGAGCATAGCCCGAGCCTTGGTTATGTATCGAACGTACCCAGGGTCATCCCTCGCTCTGTGTCTGAGGCGGCTGTGAACCCTTCGAGGGCCAGCCTATGAACCCCTGATCAGTAGTGGGCGCGAAGCCCGAGTGGCCTGAGGCGGCCGTTGAACCCTTCCGACGGGCCGGCCTTCGAACCTCTGACCAGTAGTGGGCGCGGAACCCAAGCGCTCTGAGGCGGCTGTTAAACCCCTCCGAGGGGCCAGCCTTTGAACCTCTAATCAGTAGGGAGGCTCGGGGCCTGTTTCCTTCACGGAGAAGGATCCTTTTCGGGGTATCCCCCTTTCTCGGTCCCTGTTGTAAGAGAGAGAAAGAGGAAAAGGAAAAGGATACGAAATCGAATGACGTGGCATACCTTTTTTGACGCGGTCATTATGGCGAAGGCGAAGCGTCGCTTGCTTCTCCTGCCTGAGGCGCCGCCTGTCCCGCCGCGGAGTTAATGCGACGGGGCGAGTGGTTCGCGAGGCGGCCGTTGCGCGTGCGCGAGCCGTTCGAGGAACGAAACATGGGTGCGCCGTCTTCACGCCGTGAGAGAGGGTTCTCTCGCTGTCCCACGAGGTGACGTGAGCTTGGCTGATGACGTGACCGCTGCTCCTGCCCGCCTGCCACCGCCATTACTGCCGGCCCATTTTTGGCCGTATTGACCGTCGCGCCTGGCTAGCACTGCTGGGTCGTACGCAGGGTTGCCTCGAGTCGTGGTACTGGTTCCGCAGTCAAGGAGGCGTGGTAGTGGTGCGAGTGGTGGTGCAGTTGCTCGCACGTAGCAACCGGCGCGCCGGTTGCATGACGCGTGGGCCCGGGCCTCCATGCTGGGTGCGTTGGAAGTCGGAGGGGCGCACCCACTTGTCGCAGTTGCATGCCGCCTGCACGGCTGTCCGCCCTTTCACCCGCTGGTCTGGGCGAAAGTGGAGGAATGCTTGTAACCGCTGGGCGGTTGCATGCACCACGCGCGGCGGATTGGCTTCTTCTGCCCTGGGCTAGTTTGCATGACGCGTGGGACCCAGCCCCCGCGCCGTAGGGGGAGGACCTTGGAGCGTGTTGGAGAAGACTCAGCCCACGACAGCTGGCGACGCAAGTAGGGAGAGTCGCCTTTAAAAGGAGGGTGACCCCCTTGAAAGGCGACCATGTCTTCGCGCTACCTTATGCACTGTGTCTTTCCACCTTCCGAGCCCCCGGATGGGGGACACCCACAATCCTTCCGCCTTGTCGTTGGAGGAACGCAACTTCGTGGAAGTTGATACCTTTCAGCCATCGTTCGGCTTCAAGGATTTTCATCAGGCAGCCTGGCTGCACCCCCTCGTCGGCGGTCACCCAAGACGGTGACCTCCAGTTCGATGGCGGGCAAAAGCAATCCGGGCTGCGGCCTCTGCCCCTCCCTCAGCTTCAAGGATTTTCATCATCAGTGCTGGGGAGGGGAGTGTGCCGAGTTGGGGTCGGTCTCTGCGCGGGCGGCGACCTGCTCCTTCCCTCAGTGATCGAGGGGAAGGGCGTTCGCCGTTCGTGGCACTGGCAGCTGCCGCGTGCCTGGCTCTCTGACCCGAGTGGCTTCGGAGTCGCTCCCGGCGCCGCCTTCCGCCACGACAGCTGGAACAGGTTCCTCCGCCGATGAGATAGCCGGTGCCGCCCACGGACTGACCTCCAACTCTATGACCTTATGCTCGTCCTTGCCTCTCGAGTGAGGGCATGGGCGAGGGCCTCATGGCAGCAGCATCCGCCCTGAGGTCATCGCTGCTGCTGTTCGGACCCCCGGAGCAGAAGTCGTCGTCGTCGTCGCTGCTGGAGCGGGCGACGGCGAGCCGTTCATCGGTCTTCTGTTGCTCCGCAGGCCCCCCAATCGTGTGGGGTTGTTTGTACCTACGGAGGTGGAACCGGGGTTCTGTTTGTAATGGCACCTTGAATGCCGGTCTTCTGTTCATTGTGGCTATTGGGGCCTGAACATGTATGTATTTTCGGCGCGGAGCCGTGTTTTTTCCTCATTTTCGAGCACTAAGACTCGCCTGTTGGTTATCTGAACCGCTTCACCAAGCGTGAGTCGCCTCGTGCGAAGGTGACGAGTGAGGTATCCGTATCCCGGAGGCGTAGGAGTCCCTCGGCTCGGTCGGCCTTGCTGTCCGAGGCTTCTCTTGCTTAGTTGAAGGAACCCCTCGGCCGCTCTTCGATGAGCCGAAGCCGGGGGTAGCGGTGTCAGCTCGAACAGAGGCAGAGTTGGCTTCGAAAAGAAGACTTGGTCGGCCGGAGCCTGGCCGGGTCGTCCGTTGGCGGGACCGACACCGGAGTTGAGTTGCCGAGGCCACAGGTCGGGCTTATGTCTTCGGGGGACAGCCGGCCGAGGCCTCGGGGTGGCCGGCCGAGCCGTGTGCTCGAGCCGGATTCCTGGAGAAGACCCTGGCGGCGATGGCCTGGGCGTGGTGCTGATGTCGTCCTTCAGAGTGGAGATCCTCCGACCGTGTCGCCGTCCGAGGCTAGGTCGGAGCTCGCCGAAGGTGCAGTTGACGCCGAGGGTGCTGCTGCTCCCTTCAACTGTCAAGATCAGAGCCTGCAAGATCGGATTATCTTGTAGTGTGTATGTTTTCTGCGGCCGCCGAGGCCCAAACATACCATCGTCGTGTTGTAAAGCTGCGTTTCTTTTCCTCTTGTTTCGAGTGTCTGGACTTATTTGTCGGTAACAGAATTGTTTGTGCGAGCGAGAGTTGCTTTTCACGAAAGGTGATGAGTGAGGTATCCGTATCCCAGAGGCGTAGGAATCCCTCGGCTCGGTCGGCCTTGCCGCTTACGCGCACTCTTACTCGTCCATAGGGTTCTATCACCGACGCAGTGAGGAGGCCCGAAAAATCGTTCTGGCAGAGGAGCTTTCGAGCGTGAAGACTTGTTCGGTCCGCGGAATCACTTATCCGAGCGCGAGTTACTTATCGCAGAAGGTGATGAGTGAGGTATCCGTATCCCGGAGGCGTAGGAGTCCCTCGGCTCGGTCAGCCTTGGCTGCTTACGTGTACTCCGTCGTTTTCAGGATCCACTTTCGAAGTAGTCGAAAAGCACGAAAGACATTCTGGCGAAAAAGATCTTTTTCCGAGGAAAATTTTGGCGCAGAGGGGGTTCCCCCCCTTTTAGCCCCGAGGGAGGGTCGGGCTTTGCCGAGGCAAGGCTGACCCTTCCTTGATGACTAAACTTTGCGTGGGAACGAGGCATACGAACGACTTGAAAGCATCTTAAGGGTAGAAGCGACGTAGCTGTTGGATGTTCCAAGCGTTGCTGTAGACCTCGCCTTGACTGTTGGCCAGCTTGTACGTTCCGGGCTTCAGAACTTTGGCGATGACGAACGGCCCTTCCCAGGGAGGCGTGAGCTTATGCCGCCCTCGGGCGTCTTGTCGCAGCCGAAGCACCAGGTCGCCCACCTGGAGGTCTTGGGACCGAACCCCTCGGGCGTGGTAGCGTCGCAGGGACTGCTGGTACCGCGCCGAGTGTAGTAAGGCCATGTCCCGTGCCTCTTCCAGCTGGTCCAGTGAGTCTTCTCGATTAGCTTGATTGCTTTGGTCGGCGTAGGCCCTCATCCTCGGGGAACCATATTCTAAGTCTGTGGGCAAGATGGCCTCGACCCCATAGACTAGAAAGAACGGTGTGAAGCCCGTGGCTCGGCTCGGCGTTGTCCTCAGGCTCCAGACCACCGAGGGGAGTTCCTTCATCCACCGCTTGCCGAACTTGTGGAGGTCGTTGTAGATCCGAGGCTTGAGTCCTTGTAGAATCATGCCGTTGGCACGTTCTACCTGCCTATTTGTCATGGGGTAGGCCACGGCGGCCCAGTCCACCCGGATGTGGTGATCCTCGCAGAAGTCCAGTAACTTTCTACCGGTGAACTGGGTGCCGTTGTCGGTGATGATGGAGTTCGGGACCCCAAAGCGATGGATGATGTTGGTGAAGAACGCCACCGCCTGTTCGGACCTGATGCTGTTTAGGGGTCGGACCTCGATCCACTTGGAGAATTTGTCGATGGCAACCAACAGGTGCGTGTAGCCCCCGGGTGCCTTCTGCAAGGGGCCGATGAGGTCCAGACCCCACACAGCAAAAGGCCAGGTGATGGGTATCGTCTGCAGGGCCTGAGCTGGTAGGTGGGTCTGCCTTGCGTAGAACTGACACCCTTCGCAGGTGCGGACAATTCTAGTGGCGTCGGCCACCGCCGTCGGCCAGTAGAAACCTTGTAGGAAGGCGTTTCCAATAAGGGCTCGAGGTGCTGCGTGATGGCCACAAGCCCCCGAGTGTGTCTCTTGTAGGAGCTCCTGACCTTCGGCGATGGAAATGCATCGCTGGAGGATGCCCGAGGGGCTGCGGTGGTAGAGCTCCTTCCCATCTCCCAGCAAGACGAACGACTTGGCGCGTCGCGCCAACCACCGAGCTTTGGCTCGGTCGAGGGGTAGCTCTCCTCGGTGGAGATATTGCAGGTACGGGGTCTGCCAGTTTCGATTAGGCGTGTCCCCGCTCCGCTCCTCCTCGACGCGCAGTGCCTCACCCTCGGGGGCCGAGGGTACCTCGGGCCGAGCTGAGGGTGCCTCGGGTTGAGCCGAGGGTGCCTCGGGCCGAGCCAAGGGTACCTCAGACTGTGCTGAGGGTACCTCGGACTGAAACGAGGGTACCTCGGACTGGGCCGGGGCCTTCTCGGGCTCGGGCGTGTCGTTGGTCTTGACGGAGGGTTGATGCAGGTCTCGGGAGAAGACGTCCGGGGGAACAGTTGTTCGCCCCGAGGCTATTTTAGCCAGCTCGTCCGCAGTCTCGTTGTAGCGTCGGGCGATGTGGTTGAGCTCAAGCCCGTAGAACTTGTCTTCCAGGCGCCGAACCTCATCGCAATAAGCTTCCATCTTCGGGTCGCGGCAGTGGGAGTTCTTCATGACTTGGTCGATGACGAGCTGCGAGTCACCACGAGCGTCGAGGCGTTGGACCCCTAGCTCGATGGCGATGCACAAACCGTTGACCAGAGCCTCGTACTCAGCCACATTGTTGGACGCCGGGAAGTGGAGGCGTAGCACGTAGCGTAGGTGCTTCCCGAGGGGCGAGATGAAGAGCAGGCCTGCGCCTGCACCTGTCTTCATCAGCGGCCCGTCGAAGAACATGGTCCAGAGTTCCGATTGGATTGGAGTTGTTGGGAGCTGGGTGTCGACCCATTCAGCCACGAAGTCCGCCAAGACCTGGGACTTGATGGCCTTCCGAGGGGCGAACGAGATCATTTCGCCCATGATTTCCACCGCCCACTTTGCAATTCTACCCGAGGCCTCTCGGCACTGGATGATTTCCCCCAGGGGGAAGGATGACACCACAGTTACCGGATGAGACTCGAAGTAGTGTCGCAACTTCCGCCGCGTTAGGATCACCACGTATAGCAGCTTCTAAATTTGTGGGTAGCGGATCTTGGTCTCGGACAATACCTCGCTGATGAAGTAGACTGGCCTCTAGACGGGCAATGCATGCCCCTCTTCTCGTCTCTCAACCACAATCGCGGCGCTAACCACCTGAGTGGTCGTGGCGACGTAGATCAAGAGGGCTTCTCCGGCAGCGGGGGCACCAAGATGGGCACGTTTGTAAGGAGCGCCTTCAGGTTCCAGAGGGCTTCCTCGGCCTCAGGGGTCCAAGTGAAGCACTCGGCCTTCCTTAAGAGGCGGTACAGAGGCAGACCTCTTTCGCCGAGGCGCGAGATGAAGCGGCTCAGAGCCGCAAGGCATCCCATGACTCTCTGTATGCCTTTCAAGTCCTTGATGGGTCCCATGCTGGTGATGGCTGCGATCTTCTCTGGGTTGGCCTCGATGCCCCGCTCGGAAACGATGAACCCCAAGAGCATGCCTCGGGGAACCCCGAAGACACACTTTTCGGGATTGAGCTTCACGCCTTTCGCCTTGAGACATCGGAATGTCACTTCAAGGTCGGAAAGGAGGTCGTAGGCTTTCCTCGTCTTGACTACGTTGTCATCGACGTAGGCCTCGACCGTCCGGCCGATGTGTTCGCCGAACACGTGGTTCATGCACCGTTGGTACGTTGCACCCGCATTCCTCAAGCCGAACGGCATGGTAACATAGCAGTACATGCCGAAGGGTGTGATGAAAGAAGTCGCGAGCTGGTCGGACTCTTTCATCCTAATTTGGTGATACCCCGAGTAGGCATCGAGGAAAGACAGGGTTTCGCACCCAGCAGTGGAATCCACGATTTGATCGATGCGAGGCAGAGGGTAGAGAACTTTCGGACATGCTTTGTTTAGACCAGTGTAGTCTACACACATCCGCCATTTCCCTCCTTTCTTTCTCACAAGCACGGGGTTGGCAAGCCATTCGGGATGGAATACCTCTTTGATGAACCCTGCCGCCATTAGCTTGTGGATCTCCTCGCCTATGGCTCTGCGCTTTTCTTTGTCGAATCGGCACAGAGGCTCCTTCACGGGTCGGGCTCCAGCTCGAATATCCAGCGAGTGCTCGGCGACATCCCTTGGTATGCCGGGCATGTCCGAGGGACTCCACGCGAAAATGTCGGCATTCGCGTGGAGAAAGTCGACGAGCACTGCTTCCTATTTGGGATCGAGCTCGGAGCCGACCCGGATCTGCTTGGAGGCGTCACTGCTGGGGTCGAGGGGGACGGATTTAACCGTCTCCGCTGGCTCGAAGTTGCCGGCATGGCGCTTCACGTCTGGCTCCTCCTTAGAGAGGCTCTCCAGGTCGGCGATGAGGGCCTCGGATTCGGCGAGGGCCTCGGCGTACTCCACGCACTCCACGTCGCATTCGAACGCGTGTCGGTACATAGGGCCGACGGTGATGACCCCGTTGGGGCCCGACATCTTGAGCTTGAGGTAGGTGTAGTTGGGGACAGCCATGAACTTTGCGTAGCATGGCCTCCCTAGCACTGCGTGGTAGGTTCCTCGGAACCCGACCACCTCGAACGTGAGGGTCTCCCTTCGGAAGTTGGAGGGCATCCCAAAGCAGACGGGAAGATCGAGTTGTCCGAGGGGCTGGACGCGTTTCCCGGGGATTATCCCGTGGAAAGGCGCAGCGCCTGCCCAGACCGAGGACAGATCGACCCGTAGGAGCCCGAGGGTCTCGGCGTAGATGATGTTGAGGCTGCTGCCCTCGTCCATGAGGACCTTGGTGAGCCTGACGTCGCCGATGACGGGGTCGACAACGAGCGGGTATTTCCCCGGGCTCGGCACGCGATCGGGGTGGTCGTCTCGGTCGAAGGTGATGGGCTTGTCGGACTAGTCTAGGTAGACTGGCGCCACCACCTTTACCGAACAGACCTCCCGACGCTCTTGCTTGCGGTGCCGAGCCGAGGCATTCGCCACTTGCCCACCGTAGATCATGAAGCAGTCACGGACCTCGGGGAACTCTCCTGCCTGGTGATCTTCCTTCTTGTCGTCGTCGCGAGCCCTGCCACCCTCCACGGGTGGCCCGGCCTTGTGAAAGTGGCGCCGGAGCATGGCGCACTCCTCAAGGGTGTGCTTGACGGGCTCCTGATGATAGGGGCACGGCTCCTTGAGCATCTTGTCGAAGAGGTTGGCACCTCCAGGAGGTTTCCGAGGGTTCTTGTACTCGGCGGCGGCGACAAGGTCCGCGTTGGCGGCGTCGCATTTCGCTTGCGACTTCTTCTTGCCTTTCTTCTTGGCGCCGCGCTGAGTTGACGCCTCGGGGACATCTTCCGGTGGGCGGCTCTGGGGCTGCTTGTCCTTCCGGAAGATGGCCTCAACCGCCTCTTGGCTAGAGGCGAACATGGTGGCGATGTCCATCAGCTCGCTCGCCCTGGTGGGGGTCTTGCGACCCAGCTTGCTCACCAGGTCGCGGTAGGTGGTGCCGGCGAGGAACGCGCCGATGACATATGAATCGGTGATGTTGGGCAGCTCGGTGCGCTGCTTCGAGAATCGCCGGATGTAGTCCCGGAGAGACTCTCCTGGCTGCTGTCGGCAGCTTCGGAGATCCCAGGAGTTTCCAGGGCGCACGTATGTGCCCTGGAAGTTGCCGGCGAAGGCTTGGACCAGGTCGTCCCAGTTGGAGATCTGCCCCGGAGGCAGGTGTTCCAGCCAGGCGCGAGCGGTGTCGGAGAGGAACAGGGGGAGGTTGCGGATGATGAGGTTGTCATCGTCCGTTCCACCCAGTTGGTAGGCCAGCCAGTAGTTCGCGAGCCACAGTTCTGGTCTCGTCTCCCCCGATTACTTTGTGATAGTAGTCGGGGTTCGGAACCGGGTCGGGAACGACGCCCGTCGTATGGCACGGCTGAAAGCCTGCGGACCGGGTGGTTCGGGCGAGGGACTCCAATCCTCCCCGCTGTCGTAGCGTCCCCCACGCCTGGGGTGGTAGCCTCGGTGCACCCTCTCGTCGAGGTGGGCCCGACGGTTGCGGTGGTGGTGCTCGTTGCCGAGGCGACCTAGGGCCGCAGGCGCTGTGTTGCGCGTGCGCCCGGTGTGGACCGAGGCTTCCCGCATGAATCGGGAAGTCGCGGCGCGATGTTCCGAGGGGTACCCCTGCCTTCGGGAGGCGGAGCTTTCGGCCCGTCGGACCGCGGCGTCCTCCAGGAGATTCTTGAGCTCTCCCTGTATTCGCCGCCCCTCGGTGGTTGATGGCTCCGGCATCGCGCGGAGAAGCATTGCCGCTGCAGTCAGGTTCTGGCCGACTCCACTGGAAGCCGGTGGCGGCCTTACCCTGACATCATCGGCGATGCGGTGCTGGTACCCTGGGGTAGGTGACACACTTCTCTGGACGGAGGCTGGCCCGCCCATTCCTGCCCGATGTCCCGGCGGATCGGCTCAAGTGTTCCTGCCCCCTCGTCGAGCCTGGCCTGCATCTCGCGGATTTGCTCGAGCTGTGGGTCATGACCCCCCGCCGGGACGGGGACCACAGCTAGCTCCCGTAGGATGTCAACGCGAGGCACAGGCCTAGGGAGATCACCGTTCTTCGGCATACCAAGATGGTTGCCTTCGTTGGGACCCCCTAGATCGACGTGGAAACATTCATGACTTGGGCCGCAGTCCTCGTCGCCGAGGCTGCGGCTATCGTCAGAACAGTCGGAAAGGCAGTAGTCGCATGCGGTCATAAAGTCCCGCATGGCACTGGCGTTACCAAGTCCGGAGAAATCCCAACAGAAGTCGGGCTCGTCATCTTCCTCGGACCCCAAGGGTCCGTAGGTCGAGACGTCCGTCAGCCGGTCCCAGGGTGACCGCATACGATACCCCAGAGGGTTGGGACTCGCCTCTATGAGAGCGTCCACCAAAGCGGAGTCGCTTGGTGGGTCGATGCCGAATCCAAAAGGCGTGAGTTGGGAACCGGTTGGTACCTCTTGGTCGACGGGCGGTGATGAAGTCACGTCAGGGGATGACTGCACCGTCGTCTCAGGTACGAGGGTGACGCCCAGCAAGTCCTTCGCGAGCGTGCTGGCGTCATCCGTTGGCTTGGGGTTGGCGTGTTGCGGGGAGACGGTGCTCGTCTTCGTCTCATACGCGAGGTCAATGCCCGACGTGCCCCCCGTTGGGGCGTCGGCGCCGTCGACTCGCTCGACAGCCGACGAGGTGCCGCCTCCTGCTTGGCCTTGGTTGCCCCGCCTCCTCCTCTGTCGGTGGGGGAGGGGACGGGGCGAGCTCGAATGTTGTTCTTCCACCACGTGGGGAAGACGTCGTCGATTCCGCCGCCGGCGGGCGGGCTGTCGGCCGTCATTGTCGCTGTCGCGCGGCGGGGGAAGGAGTATCATGTCGTAGCTGCCGTCGAGGGACATGAACTCAAGACTCCCGAAATGGAGCACCGTCCCGGGTTGGAAAGGTTGCTGGAGACTGCCCATCTGGAGCTTGACGGGAAGCTGTTAGTCAACACACAGCAGGCCCCTACCTGGCGCGCCAACTTTCGGCGTTTCAAACCCGGGGGGTCCCTGGACCGACGAGTAAATTATCGCCGCATGCCCCAGCCCAGATGGGTCGGCGCGAGACGGAGCGCGAAGGGGGGAAGCAGCCGGAGGGAGACGGGCGTGAGAGGTGGAATCCCGCGGCCTTCGTGTTTGTCCCGCGCCTAGGTCGGGTGCGCTTGCAGTAGGGGGTTACAAGCGTCCACGTGGGAGGGAGCGAGCGGCCTCACGCGAGCGCCGTCCCGTCCTTCCCCGCGCGGCCAACCCTCTGTAAGAGGGCCCTGGTCCTTCCTTTTATAGGCGCAAGGAAAGGATCCAGGTGTACAATGTGGGGTGTAGCAGTGTGCTAACGTGTCTAGCGGAGGAGAGCTAGCGCCCTAAGTACATGCCATCATGGCAGCCGGAGAGGTTTTGGCACCCGGTTCGTGTGGTGTCGTGGCCGTCGGAGGAGCGCTGGAGCCTGGCGGAAGGACAGCTATCGGGGCTGTCGAGTCCTTGCTGACGTCCTCTTGCTTCTGTAAGGGGGCTGAGAGCCGCCGTCGTCATAGAGCGTGCGGGGCGCCATCATTACTTGTCTGGCGGAGCGAGCCAGATGGGACGCCGGTCTTGTTCCCCGTAGCCTGAGTCAGCTTGGGGTAGGGTAATCATGGTGCCTCCTGTTGACGTGGTCGGTCCGTGCCCTGGGTTGGGCGATGTGGAGGCTCCTCTGAGGTCGAGGTCGAGTTTGTCTTCCGAGGACGAGGTCGAGTCTGAGCCCCTGGGTCGGGCGAGGCGGAGACCGTCGGCTGAGGCCAGGGCTGAGTCCGAGCCCTGGGGTCGGGCGAAGCGGAGTTCGTCGTCTTCCGGGGCTGAGCCCGAGTCCGAGCCCTGGGGTCGGGCGAAGCGGAGTTCATCGTCTTCCGGGGCTGAGCCCAAGTCCGAGCCCTAGGGTCGGGCGAAGCGGAGTTCGTCGTCTTCCGGGGCTGAGCCCGAGTCCGAGACCTGGGGTCGGGCGAAGCGGAGTTCGTCGTCTTTCGGGGCTGAGCCCGAGTCCGAGCCGTGGGGTCGGGCGAAGCGGAGTTCGTCGTCTTCCGGGGCTGAGCCCAAGTCCGAGCCCTGGGGTCGGGTGAAGCGGAGTTCGTCGTCTTCCGGGGCTGAGCCCGAGTCCGAGCCATGGGGTCGGGCGAAGCGGAGTTTCCTATGGCGTCTGAGGCTGGACTTGGCTGCTGTCACCCTCACTCTGTCGAGTGGCACAACAGTCGGAGCGGCGCATGCGGCGCTGTCCTCTTGTCAGATCGGTCAGTGGAGCGGCGAAGTGACTACGGTCACTTTGGCTCTGTCGACTTGGAGGGCGTGCATCAGGATAAAGGTGTCAGGCCACCTTTGCATTAAATGTCCCTGCGATTTGGTCAGTTGGCGTGGCGATTTGGCCAAGGTTGCTTCTTGGTGAAGACTGGGCCTCGGGCGAGCCGAAGGTGTGTCCGTTGCTGGAGGGGGTCCTCGGGCGAGACGTAAATCCTCCGGGGTCGGCTGCCCTTGCCCGAGGCTGGGCTCGGGCGAGGCGTGATCGCGTCCCTCGAATGGACCGATCCTTGACTTAGTCGCACCCATAAGGCCTTTGCAGCTTTGTGCTGATGGGGGTTACCAGCTGAGATTTAGAAGTCTTGAGGGTACCCCTAATTATGGTCCCCGACACTATTATTGTATGAGAACTCCGCATAGGGTAAGCTCTTATCCCAACTACCGTCATGTTTAAGAGCACAAGCTCTTAACATATCCTCCAGTACTTGGTTGGTCCTCTCGGTCTGCCCATCAGAGGATTTTTAGCCGAACTAAAATTCAACTGCGTGTCCAAGCACTCGTGCAACTTCTTCCAAAACCGAGAAGTAAACTGTGATCCTCGGTCTAACACGATCTTCTTAGGCACCCCATGTAGACAAACTATCCGAGTCATATACAATTCTGCTAGCTTGGCTCCCGTGTAATTAGTTCTCACAGGTATGAAGTGAGTCACCTTTGTCAGTCTGTCCACAATCACCCAAATGGAGTCATACCCTGCAAGAGTGCGGGGTAGTCCAACAATGAAATCCATGCTAATTTCTTACCATTTCCACTCGGGTATCTTAAGCAGGTGCGGTAGTCCAGCTAGTCTTTGATGTTCAGCCTTAACTCTTTGACACACATCACACTTAGCCACGTGTGCAGCCACATCTCTTTTCAGCCCATACCACCAGTACTTCTGCTTCAAATCCTGATACATCTTAGTGCTACCAGGGTGAATAGAGTAATCAAAATCATGGGCTTCCTTCAATATAGTCTCACGAAGTCTATTAATCTCAAGAGCACATATCCGGTCCTTGAACCATACTGTGCCTTGCTCATCCTCTGTGAATTCTGGACCTCTACCTTTAGTAATAAGATCCGTGATCTCTTGAATTTTAGCATCACCAATCTGTCACTTACGAATTTCTTGCTCCGAGGTAGGTTCCAATTCAATGGTGACTCCTTCATGTGCAACAATCCCTAGGTTGAGTCTCCTAAAATCTTCAACAATCTCATCGGGTAGCTGGGCAACAATAGCTGAATGGACATGTTCCTTTCGACTCAAGGCATCTGCAACTAGATTCGCCTTGCCCGGGTGATAATGAATCTCCAAGTCATAGTCCTTAATGAGCTCCAACCATCGGCGTTGCCTAAGGTTGAGATCCTTCTGAGTGAATATGTACTTCAAACTCTTGTGATTGGTGTACACTTGGCACTTGGTTCCCATAATATAATGTCTCCATATTTTGAGCGCATGCACTACGGATGCCAGTTCTAAGTCATGAGTGGGATAGTTCAACTCATGTTTCCGCAACTGACGAGACGTGTAGGCGATCATGTGTCCTTCTTGCATAAGCACACATCCCAAGCCTTGGCCACATGTATCACAATAAATGTCAAATCCCTTCTGTAGATCTGGCATAACCAACACTGGGGGTGACATCAATCTCATCTTTAATTGATCAAAGCTATCTTGGCACTTCTCGTCCCACTTAAACTCTCTCCCCTTCTCCAGAAGTGAGGTCATAGACTTCGCAATCTTAGAAAATTCTTCAATAAATCTCTGATAATAGCCTGCAAGTCCCAAGAAACTTCGGACTTCAGTAACTGTACTGGGTATGCTCCACGCCATAATCTCCTTGACTTTAGCAGGATCCACTGATATCCCACCATTAGAAATAACATGTCCAAGAAATGGCACTTCGTCAATCCAGAACTCACACTTGCTGTACTTGGCGTAGAGTTTATTATCCCGTAGCTTTTGTAGCACCAATCTCAGATGTTCCTCATGATTACTATCATTCTTGGAATAAATAAGAATATCATCAATGAAAACCACGACGAATCTGTCAAGATACTCCATGAACACCTTATTCATCAGATTCATAAAATAGGCTGGTGCATTAGTTAGTCCAAATGACATAACTGTGAATTTATATAAACCATATCGGGTTGAGAAAGCTGTCTTGGGAATATCGGATGGCCTAATCTTCATTTGATGGTAACCCGATCGAAGATCAATCTTCGAGAATACCCTTGCACCTCTCATCTGATCAAATAAATCCTCAATGCGGGGTAATGGATACTTGTTCTTCACAGTAACATCATTAAGGGATCTATAATCCACACACATCCTTTGCGATCCATCTTTCTTCTGTACAAACAGAACCGGTGCTCCCCAAGGTGAGGAACTCAGACGAATGTACCTAGCCTCCTGTAACTCAGTTAGTTGCTTCTTAAGTTCTTTTAGTTCTTCTACGGACATCTTGTATGACCGTTTAGGAATAGGAGCAGTCCCAAGTAAGAGATCAATGACAAACTCAACTTCCCTATCTGGTGGCACCCCTGGTAACTCCTCTGGAAAGACATCTGGAAAATCCCTAACCACACGGATGTTGTCACCAACAAACTTCCCATCTACTAAGAATGCTGCAAGTCTGGTAGTGATAGTTACTGCAATTTCAACTTCAAATCTTTCTCCTTTAGGGCTAGTGAGTTCTACAGTACCCCTACCACATTGTATAACGACCTTTGCCTTTCTTAACCATGACATACCAAGGATCAGATCTATATTGCTCTCCTCTAATATTATAGGGGTAGCCCAGAATTCTCTTCCCATAATTGTCACTGTCAATCTATGTGTCATATGATTTGCCTCAACAGACCCTTTAGGTGTAATTACTATCATTGGTGTTTTCATATTTTCAGGTAACTCATTTGTGTTGGCATATCGAGCAGACATAAATGAATGTGTAGTACCAGAATCAAATAATATTGTTGCAGAAATTGCATTAATATAAAACATACCAAGTGTGAGGTCAGCACCATCAGCAGTGGCCTCAGCACTAACTTGATTAACCCTGGCAATGCTGAATCCCTTGCTAGGAGTTTGTTGCTTGTTCTGAGCTGATGTACTAGAATTCCCCGCTGGACAAGCATTTGCATAATGCCCAACCTGACTGCACTTGAAGCATGTAGGGCATGTCTTCTATCCTGTAGGCCTCGCCGGGGTGCCAGTGGGGGCAGCCTGACGAGTGTGGGGTGACTGTGGAGTCCCCTGCGGAGCGTACTGAGCTAGGCGTGGTCCTCCTCTTGGACGAGTTGGTGTACCCTGGGGCGGCACGTAGCGAGGACGAACACTGCTACTACCCTGCCCTGGGCAATGGCCTTCCTCTCAGATCCGCGACGCGCTGACCCCACGGGCCCTTCAGTCTCCTTCCCCGTGCGAGCAGTGGAGTCACTGCTGGGCCGCGCGGGTGAACAGCAATAGTGGGCCGACAGTGGTTTCGGCCCAGGCGCGACTTTGAACTTTTTTCTTTTTTATTTTCTTTTGATTTCTTCTCTCTTTCTCTAAAATTCAAATTTGAATTTGAATCCTATTGTGAACTTGTACTCATTTTTGAATGTATACTTTAATCAGGTCTTTATGGGTTTTATTTACTTATCTATAAATTTACTTTATATTTTATAGTATTTCTTTCTCCTTTCTTTCCTCTTCTTTGTTATTTCCTACTACTAAATATTAAAAATGTACATTAAATCCCCAAATTGGGACATTAATTTATTTCCATTAATGTGATTGTTATTTTCATGAAATGCACAAACAAAACTCCAATATGATGCATGGTTTATTTGTGTTTTAGTAAAGAATTATTAATTTTTAAACATGATTAGTCGCATGTCACAAAGGTAGATGGAAAATCACATAAGGAGATCAACTCTTTTATAAGCATTATAATTTGGGTATTACATGCGGTCATGCGCGTCGCAGCCCATTTTTCCTAGGTCCGTGGAGGCATCAGGACCAACTTAGGGACCGTTGTTCAGTTTCCCCCTAACAAGATCAAGAGGCGGACCTGGTTCCCCGTTGACTGGGACCACCTGCATTTCGACCCAGGAGTGCCTCGTAATCTTGTCAACCTGGGACCCCTCCTTGCTCTCGGGGAGCCTTGAGGAGACCCTCGACGATGCCATGGTGCGCGCCGCTACATCAGACCCATATCAACTCGACCCGTAGTGCCGAGAATCGCCACCAGGGCAGGGTCCTGCTTGGGGCAGCCGGGGTCCTCCCGTTGGGGAGCGAGTGTTGCCTCGATGGCAAATAGAGAATCTACGATGAGGCGTTCTGCAAATGCGCATCAAAGCAACTCGCACCCCACATCCTCTGATCTACGACAAGGTTGGACCACCACAAGTCCCTCGGGCACATCAGAACATCGCGCTTGCTGCAACACTCCCGAACAGACTCCCTAGGGCAAAAATTCCGAGTGAACGGGGGACCCACCAAGAAACCCGAAGCCTACTCAGTCTCACCATGCGACAGCAAGCCAAAGGTCTTGTACCACGACATCGAGAGCTGGGGGCTAGCCAGAGCACCACGTCTTCACCAACAACTAACGACGCCTCGTCGAGGCGATTGCTCCAGCCTAAGGCGGGACCGGAACAGACCCCATCTCACTGGAACCTGGAAATAGGCGAGGGAGCGTTGAACATGCCTGGACCAGGGAGCAGCGAGGAAGTATCGATGGAGCCAGATGACGACCATCAGTATAGCCAGCGCCGCGGGGGTCGATTTAACCCCGATGAGGATCATAGCCTGAGCCCCCATCCATCGAGGCCTCGAGCTTTCGGCTGTCACATCCTACAGGCGCCCGTACCACGATGCTATAGCCCCCCGCCATCACGATGTACACTGGGGAATCGAACCCTGATCTCTGGTTGGGGCACTACCTGCTTTCGTGTCATGTAGGAGGAGCGGATTGTGATAATTTCATAATCCAGAACCTCCCCCTGTATTTAGCAGATTTAGCACGCGCCTAGCTCGAAAATCTTGGCCTTGGGCGCATCCAGGACTGGGCGAATCTAGAGGAGGTTTTCGTTGGAAATTTCCAAGGCACATACGTATGCCTAGGAAACCCGTGGGACCTTAAGGATTATCAGTAGAAATAAGACGTGGCCCCGAGGGACTACATATGGTGCTTTTCATAACAATGCAACCATCTTACCAACCTCGCGGACGCCGATGTTATCAACACTTTCGTCTTGGGGACCACCGATAGAACCCTGGTACATATGCTAGGATGGAAGAGCCCGCGAATGACAAAGGAGCTTTTCAACATTGCGACCAACCATCTGTTAGGAGAAGACGCAGTGGGAGCTATCTTCGATTGCCGCAAGCAGAACACTAGACGCAACGACAAGTCAGACAAGGGCGTCGACAGCCAGCTCAACGCAAAAGGGAGAAGAGGTCGACGACAACGAGCCGACGTGTTGGTGGAAGTGGCAAGCCAGACAGGAAGAAGGCCTCGAACCGAGGAAACAACCGACCAGTTCGAAAAACTCCTTGAAGCCCCCTTGCCCGAACCATTGGCCCCGACCCGACATTCTTATAAGGACTGTCAGTTACTTAGAGAATTCCTATGCAAAGCGGCACCATTCAGAATGGGACCCGAACTCCAGAAAGACAAAAGGGCAGAGAAAGAGGACTGCTCGATTCACCGAGACCGACTGCTTATCGATCCTTAGGTAGCATGGTTACTACGCCTCGAAGGAGCACCAAAAACTCGAACGACATGAGTGAGGGCGACTGAAAGGGAAATGGGCTTAATCATTTCCTATAATCGATTTTGGTGATTGACATCCATCACAAACCACGTGGACTAATTAGTTTGCCTAGTTATCTTTTTTCTCAGGTGCATAAGGTTCAACATAAACCAAGAAAGTAATTAAGTTGGGGACTAAAATAGATTTGGAGCAAAGACTTGAGAGTGTGCTGCCAGTGGCGCACCAGACAGTGTCCGGTGCCCCAGGCCGAGCACCACTCGAACTGGCCACTCTCAGGTTTTATCAAGGATCGCTCCACTATAATTCACCGGACTGTCCGGTGTGCATCGGACATGTCCATTGAGCCAACGGAGCAACGGTCTCCTGCGTGCCAACGGTCGACTATGTGAACAGTAAAAGCGCACAGTGAAGAAGTCAGATGTCAGGCTGCGAAGTCAGAATGCACCGGACATGTCCGGTGTGCCACCGGACTGTCCGGTGCTGCTAGAGGATAGAAGACTCCAACGGTCAAGCCGCTCCAAACCCCAACGGCGTGCTGACGTGGCACGCACCGGACAGTGAATAGTACTTGTTCGTTGCACCACCAGATTGTCCGGTGTGGCCATCGACAGCAAACTCAGCTAATGGCTAGGAAGTGGTTGGAGGTTATAAATACCCCCAACCACCTCCATTCAAGCCATCCAAGTTTTCTGAAGTTCACATTCAATACAAGAGCAATAGCATTCACGCCAAGACACTTTCAATAGATCAAATCCTCTCCAAGCCTCCAAATCAACTCAATTCCTTAGTGACTTGAGAGAGGGTGTGTTTGTGTTCTTTTGTTGCTCTTGTTGCTTGGATTGGTTTCTCCTTTTCTATTCTCATTCTTCTAAGTGCTTTGTAAAGCTAGCAAGAGACAACTAAGTGTGTGGTGATCCTTGCGGGGTCTTAGTGACCCAAGTGATTAAGGAGAGGCCTCGATCAGTCTGTGTGACCGATTGAGAGAGGGAAAGGGTTGGAATAGACCCGGCCTTTGTGGCCTCCTCAATGGGGACTAGGTTCTTTGGAACCGAACCTCGGTAAACAAATCACCATGTTCACTTGTGTTGATTACCACTTGATTTGTTTCCCTTCTTTCCTCTCTCTAAAGTTCCCTTGCTCATAGCAATTTGAATTTGCTCCCAAACGTCATCTGCATTGATTGAGCAACTCTAAGCAAGGAGAACTAACTTTCAAACTCCGATTTAATTTGAACGTTAACCCTGACCTTAGTGCGTGTATAAAGTTTATAAATTTTAGGTTTTGCCTATTCACCCTCCTCTAGGCAACTTTCAGCGACTCGAACAGAGATGAAGCTTCGGCGCCCTAAACATGTTCTACACTTCTACCCCGGGACATTTTCCCCGGGGCGATCCAACGAGCGAAATTACGGAAGAAGGGAGACCGCTAGCTTCTCCACAACTTCTTTTCCACATCTTTTACATTTTTTCTTATGAATACAACCACACTAACAGATCTCATTCTTTTTCCCCTTGTCCATGCAACTTACACAGGACCACGGAGAACTGAAGAGGTGAAAAGTTGGCCAAGCCGCCGACCAGAAGGCCTTGCCCAAAGAAGTCGGACGAACACTAGGAGCGTCTAACCTGGTAAGGCTTCAGACTCTTATTTCTTTTACCAGGGGGTGATGAGGACATCACTCCCATACAAACAATGCATGGACCGACAACACGAGCACGCGCACGAAAGCTAAATCTCTAGGTTCATTCTAACCTAGTCAATTGTGTTTTAGAGCTTACTCTCGGTGCCATGTATATTTTAATGATTAGGAACTTTGAATAGGACCATCAAGAACTTGGGAAAGACTAAGGTGTCGAGGAGGAGCAGCAAGGGCGTCCACAACAGAAAGGATATCAAGTCCGACTCGGCTATGATTCCATCTCGGGTTCCAGGACTAGTATGCACTAAAATGGATGCCTAGAATGCATCTAGACTCCGATTGCGATGGACTTGATATGGTTCAAAAGATAAGAAGATCATATAACTAACCCAATAGGTCACACCTTAAAATGCATTCAGAGTCAATGGGAATTGTCGAAACAAGTCAGCGCTCAAATTATGTTTTGGTGCTACGACACCGTCTGTTGGGCCGTTGCGTCGTGTGTCGTGTTGGACCCCATTAGGGGTACCTCTAGGGGTTGTGCACGCCCCTAATATCTATTTTAATTGCATCTACCACCACATTAGGGTTTGAGTTTTGCTTAGATCATATCTGTCATCGAACAGTATCGTTGTTCATCGGTTTGTGAGACCCCACCTCATGATCAATTCAGTTTTGATTGCGTTCTATCTGTTCATGCTCATGTTCTTGATTGCACTTGTAGGGATAAGCCTTCGTGGCAAGGTCCCTCATGTGTCATGGGTGATAACCAATGGAGCAATGGTGTAGTGATTGCGAGGATTCGTTCGCTCGGGGCCTTTGATCGTCAACATCGAGGTCTCCACCCAATTAAGTTATCCTACCTCATGAAAGATTGGATCTTGCATATCAGGGGGAATAAAAACCCGTGACAGAATTGTTGAGGATTCTAGGGTTCGAAAGGCCGGTCCGCAAGGGCTCCTGGCCACCTCCGCGAAAATTGGAGTGAGGGGCAGCAGGAGACGGGCACATTAGCAGCTAGGACTCTAATGCGCGAAGCCCTAAGGGCATCACCAACTTGTGTTCTAGTTCTAGGAAGGTCTGACTCATGGTTTATCATGGAGAGAGGCAGCGAGCCGTTGGGTCCGGTCGAACAGAGTCGACAACTATATGAGTCGGTGCCTAGGAGTATCAGGATGGTCCCCTAGCGGAAACCGCGCTTGGATCCTGCGGAAGGAACCAGAGCCTCACTCAGATGACCCATTTGCAATTCACCAAGTGCCATTGCTAGCTCATTGAGTAAAGTGTGGTTCGACTCACCTCCCCTCATCACCACGAATGGGATGCACGAGGGAGAGTAAAATAAAAAGATGGGACGACCCCCTAGCCAGATCTTTGCATCGATGTAACACCCTAAATCTGTCAATTGAAAATAACTCAGTTTATATTATTATTTGTCAGCAGAAAGAAAAAAATATTTACGTTTTTAAATAATGAATTTGGTGATACTAACAAATTAAACAATAATTAAAATCTACAAAGTGATTGATGCATTTATTATTGGAGCATTATTTTTTGTTGAGTTTTGTTTGTTTTATTTTATCCCTTTTGTTAAGCCCAATTTATTTAAATACTATTTTCTTATCTAAAAATATTTATTTAAATTCGGTATTCTATTTATTTGAATTTATTATTTTATACACGTATATAATTAAATATATATGGTTATATATATACAATCATGCATGCATCAAACAACAAAAGAAAACTAAACGCTTGAACTAACTCCTACTGCTAGCCACGCACGTCCCTTGATCTCCTCCCTCATATCTCACTTCCATGTGGGCCCCACCGCACCTCTCTCCTCTCCCAATAATGCAACCATTCTTCTCCCTCACGGACAGCAAGCCGCCACCGCTGGCCATTTCAGCACCGGCCACCGCGTCTCTCTGCCTCCCCGGCTGTTCGTCTCCATGTGAGCGGAGCTCGCCGCGCTCGGCCAGCAGTCGTCCGTCTCTTCCCTTTCCCACTTTAACCCCAAGCGTTTCTTCTCCCCTTTCTTCTCCATTTACAGCCACCATTGTTCGAACTTAATGGTTACCGTTTCTCCAAAGGTTAATGCAACGTTTATTTGGCCTCTATAGTGTATTAATCCGGGTTTAATCCTTTCCCTAACCTCCTCTATAAAATGTGCATCAGCCCATTCTTCTCCATCCCTCCTCGCCAGCAGCGATTGTCATTTTCATGCTCATCTTCCTCCTCTCGCCATTCCTTGTTGTTCCTGTCCCGAAGCCTACCCATCTCGCTGGATTCCCGCACGCTCGAGCTTCCTTCACTGTGCCGACGACGAAGCCATGATGCCAGTGCCAAGCCGTTGCCAAAACCCCTGCTCCTTGCTGCTGTGCACCCGTTGTCACCCTGCGCTCTGGGTTCGCTGCAGCATGTCTCTGCTCAGCGCCGTTACTCCATGATGCGCGTGCTGCTCGTGGAGATCCTCGTCCATGACCCCGCCAAGCGCCCTGTTGTTGTTCGCCACTTATTCGCATCATCGCCTGTGCGTGCCGCTGTCGCCGTTTGTCGCTGGGACTCCCCACGCTCGTGCTGCGCCGTGACGCCGCGTCATTGCCATCGCCCGCCGGACTCCACCTGCTGCGCCGCTCGCCGCCGACGCCGACACCTGCTGCTACATGTTATTGTCGCCCGTTGTGCTTCTACGACCTCGTCACTAGAGAACCTCAACACGCCAGAGAACCATGCTACGCCCCGGTATTCCGATCAGCACCTTGGTACAGCCTGCCTCGCCCTCGTTGGAGTCCAGCAACACTGGCGCCGTGTCTTTGTCCCCTCGCCAACAGATTCTCTTACGCCAGCGACAATGAAGCCCACAACATCATGTTCTATTGTTCCACGACTGAAGGTAGAAAATAGCATATTTTAATCTGTCCATTTCATTTACGCATAATAAAGAATCTAACTATGCGATGAGATTTTCTATTTAAAAATGTGTATTCGATTTCTAGGTAAAACTAAATAATATTTTATTAATATTACGTTAGTGGACTAATCACTTTAAATTTATAGTTACAACATATATTCTTAAATTAATTTGTATGATGTTTGTTCTAATGTGCAGTTTTCAAATTAAGAAAATAAAAAGAATTATTGCCTTATGTTTTATATCAAAGAGAATATGAGATAATTAATTATAATTATATATGTATACAAAAATGTAAATGTATCGACTACCCCTAGCTGGTTATAGATAAATAAAAGCTAGCCCCTACACCAAATTTAATTAGATAATTTTGATTATTTGGAATCTAAACAATTTAGAAATAGTTCGATTAATTTCATAATTATGTGATTAACAGTTTCAATTGATATTTAAACTGGTTTTCATATTTTCGTAATTTAAATTGGAGTTTTGTTAACAAGAAATTTAAAAGGTAGCACGTAAGTTTTTATCAACAAAATATAATATAGTTATTTATTTAGTTAGATATCTTTGTTTATAAAATATAATTTAGTTTCATGTTCAAGTTCGATATATATAAATATATTTTCTAAAGTTTTATAAAAATAATAGTTTATACATAATTTCCTTTCTAATGAATTAGATCATTTATTCCTATAATAGAATTAAAGATAATTAATAGATTAATTATCCTTTATCATAATTTATTAATCAAACCTAGAGTTAATTTATTCTTAACTAGATTTATGGCATGATTAATGATTTCATAGAATTTAGTCCACATTATATACGAATCACTTAGCTTTTCCTAAAGGATAAAATAAAGTAATAAGAGTTTAAGTTCTTTTATAACTTAAAATGTTACTTTATATATTGACTTCGAATATAATAATATAGGCTATGTGTTTTCTAATCAAATTAAAAGATAGTCATTTGTACGTTATCTTTTGCATAAAAGTTCACTTAAGGCATATATTATAGCTCTTCATAAATAGGTGTTTAATAATAATGATCTTTTCACATAAAACCTATTTAGACTCATATCTTAGTTTATCCTAAGTGAAGGTTTAACAATGATTTATAATATGTTCCATAATGCTTCTAAAATTAATAACGTGTTTCGTAGCCCATTAACCTTAGATATATAATATATATCTTTTCTAAAAAGGTTAAAAAGGTTTAACATCGTTATAATGTGTTTTATCGTCTTATAAACCCTCAATCTTAGACATTTCACATATGACATTTTATAAAAGATTAAATTGGTGAACCTAATATTTATATATTTTAATTAAGATACTTTTAAGCTCATGTCTTGTTTTATAATGTATAGATCACATATTTTTTAAAAGAGTATCTTATTATTATAACCCTTGCGTGTAATTTTTTCGAAAAGCGAACACTCTTTTCGTTAGGCTTTCTTTTAGCTTTACGTATGGTGAATGTTGTATGTTATTGAGTGGTGTTTGTTTCTTCTTGTTTGTTTGTGTGATATTCAGTGATTGATCTAATAGTTGAGAATCATGTGCTATTCCGTGGAAGAACCTCAAGTTTTTAATAAGCAAGGCAAGTGGACTTCTCCCTCTGCATACTCTGTTTGATCCCAAACAATACATTTAATAAAGTTTATTCTTTTGGATATATATGCATAATTTGACGGGTTACCTATTTAGATAACCTTTCCAACCTTATTCCTTGATCAAAACTGGGAATTATACTTTACCTTGTAGCTATGCTATTGCTACAACTTAACTTTATGCAGTCACTCCTATTTATGATATTAATGTTCCAAATGGCAAGTTTACATTATTGTTGTTAACCCGATGGTTAAACAAGATTATTGCATATTAATTGGAACATGGAGTGACCACCCGGGAAAACAGTGCAACCACGAGTGCTATCATGGCTCTGGCTTTGGTAATTAGCTTTATATGCTTAGTGCATGGCAACCTTACCTGAAATATGGGCAAGAGGGGGAGCGGTAGGTGTTGGCAGCCCACGTTAACATGGGGACATATTCTTGGCTAAGGTACCTCACCCAGGGGGCATCCACCATCGTCTTTAGAAACCTTAGCGGGTTGCTTCGTATTAAGTGTATTTTGTGAAAGCCTCATAGTGGATCCCTAGCCACTCACCTCGGAAGTGTTTACGGGTTTTGGCCGACCCAGGCTAGAGGGGATACACGGCTTGTGGGTAAAGTTGTACCACCTCTGCAGAGTGTAAAACTGATATATCAGCCGTGCTCACGGTTATGAGCGGCCTGGACTCCTCACATGATAATTGAACTTGAAGATGAAAATAAATCGTGGTCCTTTTTGGTTCAAGTGGTTCTGAGCTTATGCAGGTGATTATTTATGTTGATGATATATATATGCTGAAAATTATCGCTTATGCTTAATTGGGTTTGGTATATACTTACACTTAGTAATCAGGTGTTGATAATAAAATGTTGACCAACTAAAATGCTTACTGCTCAACCTTAGCCTCACCTTGTTAAACTTGCATTAGTTTTTCCCCCACTTGCTGAGCCCCGACCATAAGTGAGCTCACCCTTGCTTAATTTTGATCAGAAGTTGCAGATGAAGATATGATGCTGAACTCCATGGATGCTAGTCTAGTGATACCCCCGGTCATCTTCCTGTGGATGGATGTCCCTGTTTCGCTGTACTTTGATGAATAAAGGTTAAGACATTATGTCTGTTCGAAGTGTAATATGTTAATATAATCGTTATTTACGCTCTTATGCATTGTTCTTTTGATATATTACACTTGTGACGTCAACATATGTGTGGAAATAGATCCTGGCACACATATGCTATGCACCCGGCTCTGCCCTTTGGAAACGGGTGTGACAATCGAGCAGAGGCTCGGGGGCTTGCCCCGCATGACTATGGTGAATGGGAGAAAGTCGCACGAATAGCGCCCCTCAGAACAAGAGCAATCCTAGGATCAATCAGGGGTTGAGGGACCCAAGGACCATACGCGTTATAAGAACAAACGGGCCACAAAACAAGATTATGGGAGATTACATATTATTTCCTACACCGACACGACCCCAAGCATAGCGTTCGACACGACATCAAATTCGCTTGTTAGGACTTCCAAGTCCGTTGATGTTGTTTCGGTAGACAGCCATACAACATCATGAAGGCGGCCACCATAGTGTAATTGCGCAATACGAAGGCCGATGCTGCACTCCAGTGAATCCCAAACTCCACAGCCTCGTGAACGCGTTCCGGGATGTCAAGGAGATGCAACCTCCAATTCCTCCCCCGCGCATGAATGAATCTTGTAGCCCGATCTACGCATAGGAAAAAGCCCAATGCTTCAGGCTAAGTGATAGTATACGCGGCCCGATCTTCCGTGAGATACGATAACTTGATTGAATGGAGATCTCGACGTTGATGATCCAAGGCTCCGAGCGAATGGTTCCTCGCAATCACTACACCACGGCTCCGTTGGTTATCACCCGTGACACACAAATGACCTCGCCATGAAGGCTTATCCCTGCAAGCGCAATCAAGAACACAAGCAAGAACAGGAAAGAAACGCAACCAAAATTGTATTGATTACGGGATGGGGTCTCACAAACCGATGACGACGACACTGTTCGATGACAGAATTGATCTAAACAAAACCCAAAACCTAATGTGGCGGCGTCTGCTGAATAAATAGAGTATTAGGGCGTGCGTGACCCCTGGACTCGCCCCTAATGGGCTTCGACGCGATACACGGCCCAACGGCCCAACAGACGGTGTCGCAGCACCAAAACAGAATCTGAACGTTGAATTGTTTCGACGATTCTCGTTTACTCCGGATGAATTTTAAAGTGGGACCAGTTGGGTTGGTTAGATAATATCCTTATCTTTGCAACCTTATCAAGTCTGTCAAAATCGGAGTCCGGATGCATCCTGGGCGTCCATTTTAGTGCAGACTAGTCCTGGAACCCGAGATGGAGTCGCAGCCGAGTCGGACTTGATCTCCTTCCTGTTGTGGCCGCCCTTGCTGCTCCTCCTCAACACCTTGGCCTTTTCCAAGTCCTTGCTGGTCCTCTCCAAGGTACCTAATCATCAAAACATCCATGGCACCAAGCGTAAGCTCTGAAACACAATTGACTAGGGTAGAACGTACCTGGAGATTTAGCTGTCGTGCACGAGATCGTGTTATCGGTCCATTCATTGTATGTATAGAAGTGATGTCCTCATCATCCTCCTCCTCTTTAATTGGAGTCGTCCTCGACTCGATCTCATCTTCGTCACCCATATATGGCTTCAAATCTGAAATGTTAAAGGTGGAACTAACCCAAAAATCTGAAGGCAACTCAGGTGGTAATCCAGTGGGTATCTCAGAGAGAAACACATCCATATACTCTTGCAAAAGGTTAGCAATAGCCGGTGGCAAAGCAATAGACGTATAATCAATGGAATAGAAAACATTTTTGCACACTAAGGCATAGCAAAGTCCAACAGAGGCATGTAACTCATCAAGATCAGATTTAGTGGCTAGCAAAGTAGGAGTTTTTAACTTAATAGGTTGCTGATTTTCAGAGTTCAAAACACCTTTTTGCTTAGCATTAGTCTTTTTCTCATGTTCAAAGTGGACCATTTCAGTGGGAGTCATAGGAAGCAACACAATTTTCTTTCTCTTATGCATGAAAGTATATTTATTAGGTCTACCATGGTGAATAGCATCAGTATCAAACTCCCAAGGACGTCCCAGTAAAAGAGAGCAAGCATCCATACTCACTACATCGAAATCAGCAAAGTCATGGTACGAGCCAATAGAAAAATGCACCCTTGCTGTTTTTGTTACCTTGAACTTACCGCTGTTGTTAAACCATTGAATGTGATAAGGGTGGGGATGTTGTCGTGTGGTCAAGCCAAGCTTCTTGACCACCCCAACGTTCACCAAGTTGTTGCGGCTACCATCGTCAATGATGGTATGTACACGGCAGTCCTTGACGATGAGGAACATGTTGAAGAGGTTGTGGCGCTGTCTGTTGTCGTCGTCACTAGCCGTGGCACTCAAAGCTCATTGCACAATCAAGGCCTTATAGGTCTCGGTCGCTGTTGTACCAAGAACCTCCTCATCACCATCATAAGTCTGCAATGTTAGCTCCAACAGTATCTTCATCTTCAACATCAGAAGCACTAACATACCCATCATCACTAGTAGCAATGTATGCCCGTTTGCTGGGGCAATCTCGCTGAATATGGCCAAGTCCCTGGCAGCGGTGGTACTTGATGTCGGAGGAGCGGCCTATGGACGAGGTGGTCGTAGCAGGTTTTGCTGCAACACCCGAAGGCACAGTGGAAGATGTGGACGTCCGTACGCCCGAAGATGATGACGCCTTGGCTGGCGTTGGTGGCTGGCGTGGAGCGAAAGTACTGCTCCTCCACTGTTGACGACCCTGTAATTCTTTTTCTGCCAACATAGTAAGATGGAACAAGCGTTGTATAGAATGATATTCTTTATAATCAGCAATATCCTGAATCTCCCGCCTCAATCCCCCATAAAAGCAAACCATTTGATCCTCCGGATCCTCAACTACCCCACATTGTAGCATACCTTTCTGAAGCTCTTGGTAGTATTCCTGTATCGACATGTCTCCCTGATCTAAGCGTTGCAATTTTTTTTGAAGATCACGTCTATGAGAAGGGGGAACAAAGCGAGCTCGTATCTCCTCTTTTAACGCATTCCATGTTTGTGGTGCAGCATGTGTGTTAACAAGTTCATTCCACCAAATGATGGCAAAATATCTAAATTCACTAGTGGCTTGTCTAACCCTATGCTGCTCAGGAACAAGATGGGAATTAATTTTTTGTTCTACCGTCATCTACCAGTCTAAGTAAGCTTCAGCATCATAAGAACCCATGAACGGTGGAATAGAGAACTTAATCTTAGCAAATAGATCATGGTCTGGTTCAGGATTATGACGACGTCTACCATTACCTCCCATACCTTGTCGATTACGTGCGAGGCGTTGTCGCAGCGGTGCATAAACATCATCGTCATCGTCGTCGTCATCCACAGGAGAGTGAGCTGGGGCTAGAGTTGGTGGTGGGGGACGAGACTCCAGTACGTCCATGCGTGTAACATGTTCAGCAACTCGTCGATCAAGCTGCTCATAGGATGTCACCGCAGAGTCCTGGTATTTTTTAAAAGATTCAGTCATCGCGCGCATCATCTCCTTCAATTCCATCTGAGAGACACACTCATCGTCGTTAAGCTTAGGTCCCTTGTCCTTGTCCATTTGATTCTTTGGTCCTGTCATTGTTAGCACAAAACAGAGAAAAAAAGGCAACAAACAATGTGAACCTTATAACTATCTCTCAGGGTGGTGGTGGTGGTGGAATACAAATTATGAAGCGTCTTACTCCGCTCTTACAATGTTCTTACCAGCACTGCAGGTGGCAAACGGTGACCGGTGTGACTGTCCAACGAGCGTGGGTGTGATTGCAAAGGAGTACCTGTTCTGCTCGAGAGAAAGCTGGAGTTCTAGGAAGGCTGACTAAATATATATATGTGG
This sequence comes from Zea mays, assembly GCF_902167145.1. Taxonomy (NCBI): domain Eukaryota; kingdom Viridiplantae; phylum Streptophyta; class Magnoliopsida; order Poales; family Poaceae; genus Zea; species Zea mays. Next base: position 26,783,295 of record NC_050098.1, on the reverse strand, counting down.
CACACAAGTCATTAACAGATATCAATGTTGAATAAGTGTTCCAAATACTCGTCCTAGTTGCTGGCCTAGAAAATGTAATAGAACAGTTGGACCAAGGCACAAGAAAGGAGGTACAAGTATATGGGTGCAGCAAGAAAACAGGCTTGGGCAAAATAATCACAGAGGTGCACAGAACACTGGCGTTTCTGGTTATGTGCTACCCTTCTTTTTTTATGATTTTTTTTTCAAATATTTTTTATATTTTTCTATTTTGCAGCAGCACATAAGATGATAACACACCAAGTTTCAGATTTTTTTGTGCAATGACGCGTCCTCTGGATATTCTGCAAGTTTGCCCTAAAATCGGAATAAATGTTTGGAAAATGAAAAGTCCTATTTCCAAGCCAAATTTGGGAATTTTAAAAAACACCTAGTCCGGCAAAGCCAGAAAGAATCAGGTGCGAAATTTAATTCTGTGCGATTTGAAAAAATGGGCCCGATTCGAGTTCCGAGGCGAAAGTTACGACTGTTTTAAGTTTGGACTCCGAATCAGGGTTTCTTGCGAGGTGTTGGAAGGGTGGGGGTTCGGTTTTGTGGATAGAGTCGGTTTTAGAGATAGGATCTATTTTGTGGATAGGGTCGGTTGTAGAGATAGGATCTATTTTGTGGATATGGTCGGTTTTATAGATAGGATTTGTTTTGTAGATATGGTCGCTTTTAGAGATAGGATCTGTTTTGTGGATAGGGTCGGTTTTGTGGATAGGGTCGGTTTTAGAGATAGGATCTATTTTGTAGATAGGATCAGTTTTGTAGGATGGAAGCGGATGGACAGAATCAAACTGTAAAGCCCAAATTGGTATAAAAAATAGTAATAAAATAAAATGATTAGTTAAATAAATAAGTGGGTATTTTTCCTTGAGTTCCTTTTTATTTTTCTTTGTGCATTCTCACTTAAGGAGAAGTAAAGTAGTCAAATAACAAATAAAAAAACCAAATAAACGCATGAATTTTGTGCATCATGCTAGAATTCCTTTGTTTGTGCATAGAACTCAAACTTCTATTAAAGAAACAAATCTAGGTTCAAATTCAAATTTGAGCTATGAAAAATATAGGGGTAAAAGATTAAGAAGAATGGGAAAGTAATAATAATAATCAAACAAATAATATTATTTCAAACAGTAGGATTCATATTCACAGGGAGATTTTACTGGGCAATTGAAATGTGGAATTCAAAATAGGGATTTGAAACTAGCTTGAATATTTGAAATTGGAAACACAACAAAGAAAAAGAAAGAATAAAGTGTTAACCGAACTGGGCCTTAACCTTGCTTTTAGCCCACGACTTCCCTCCACCACTCGGCCCAACCGGGTAGCCTGTCAGCCGGTACGCTTCGCGTGCTGCTACTGCTCTCTCTAGCCGAGGGACCCACCTGTCTGGCATCGTCAACCTCCCCAAGAGAATCGGGGAGCGCCAACAGAAACTACAAAGATGCCAGCTCGGAGTCTTCCCCTAGGATTCGGGTGGGTTGTTGTCACCTGATTCCGGGGATAAAGTCCCACATCGTGGTTCCTCGCCGCGAACCACACCAGGGTCGAGCCCCTAGAACATCGAGTCGCTAGGTAGCGCTGAAAGAGAGAGAGTGCGGGCGCCATGGTAGGCCAGCCTCGCCGTCGACCCCCCCGGCACGTTCCTCCCTCGTCGCCAGTGGAACTCCCTCCGCTTACCTGACCATCCTTGCCCTGCGCCTTGGCTCTTGGACGTCGTGCTCATCCATGGTAGCAAGTCCACACCCTCGTTCCCAAGCTCCTGCTCCACTGTACCCCTCTGCTCCTGCGCGAGGCTAGTCCGGCTTATGCTCTGGCATAGCGTCCGCCGCGGTGGGCTCCCTGGCCGCCATCCAGTTTGCCGCCGGCAAGGAGAGTACCGCCCAGGGGAGCTCCGCCGTAGAGGGAGAAGTTCGTCGTCTTCTCCGCGATTCCGCCCTCAAATTCCACTGCGTCGACGCCAAGCTTGCCCCGTGCTCCTTGCGTCGATCTCCGCCAACTTCCCCCATGCACTCGTTGTTGTGCCACTCCCTGTCCATGGGGTCGGGACAACCTCATCGCCGCTGCCGAGGAATCGTGGCAATTGGAGCTGTGTGTCTGCGATAGTGGCTCGGAAGGACTGGTGGAGGCGCAAGGAGCAAGTCCGTGGCACTAGAGCAAAGAAGCGGTCCTCGGGGGTGGCTGAATTTTGCACCGGCGTTGAAGTGTTTGCCGCGGTTCACACTTCACCGTGGGTGGGGGGTTCTCGCGCCATGATTCGCTGGTATGTTCTTCCCTATCAAATCACCACGCGTGTAGCATCGATCATCCAAGCGTTGGGAGTTCGGGGTTGTCGGGCGTCGAGGCTCGGTGTCGCGGCCATGGCACCATCGCGGTTGGGGCAGGGCACCGGCGCTCTGCTCGAACTGGGGTAGGAAGACGCACCGGTGGCCGTTTGATTCTAGGGGAACAGTCCCGATTAGAGGAGTTAGGGATTGGAGCCTGGGTCGTTGATCTGCGATCGCATGGGCGAGGTTGGTCACTGCCTTTTTAAAATCCTGGGCGTCGATGCGGCATCGGATGGCCAGTGTGTGGGTTCGGATCGGCTTCGGTTTCTACCGTTGATTTTGGATCCAGCGGTGATCAGAGCGTAGCCTTTAGGAAGACCACGATCTAACCTCGGCCTTTGGATCTGATCCAATGGCTGAAATCGGAGGATACCCCTTCACCGTGTGTTTTTATAAAAGAGACCCCGTAATATTCACAAATTAACCCACAGTCCTGTCTGTGGGGAAGCCTGAGTCTTAGGGTAATTGTGATTATGGCCCTTGTGTTTCTCTTTTATTGACGCCCAGTCCAGAGTTCCAGGAAAATCAGATAAATGAATTTAGAATTTGATAATAATACTAGGAACTTGTGTAATTCATAGAAAATCCATATCAAGTCCAAATTAGTCCATTCCAGTTCCTATAACTTTGTAATATTATTGTTTATAATTTTGTGCCTCTGTTTTGACATAAAAGCCATGTTAAAATTGTTATCTTAAGTAATCTTGTACAAAGCACATAAAATTTTAAGAATTCCATAACTTAAAATCTATAAATCCAAAATTAATAATTCTTGTTCCTGTGATCTTATTTCAATATGTAGATTATTAATATATATTTTGCATATATGTTTGGTGTAATGTTTATTTTGCCTATACACTATTTGTTTGTAATGCTACGACTAGCGCGAGGCCCCGAGTCATCTGAAAAGCAAGTTGGTACCTGGAATCTCAAGTCCCAGGCAAGTTGTGCCCTTGATCACTTCTTTCTACCTACTCATGTTCTGATTAATCATAATGATCTGCATAGGTTAATTTTGATGGGACCCAATAGGTTACCCTAGTTTGATTATCTTTATACCTTGTTTACCACTGAACTTTTTGGGTAGTACTTGCTAGTGCTTCATGTGGTTTTGGGTATGAAGATACATTATTCATGATCACACTTTTATTATCTGTTTATTATCATTGTTCATGATAAGATCATTATGTTAATTGGAACATGGAGCGACCACCCGAGAAAACAGTGCTACCACAAGGGTTTATGGATGCCCTTGGCTGATTAATTAGGAAAGCTAGTGGAGGACTACCTTGCCCGAAAGGGGCAAGGGCAATAGGGGAGTGGTCAGTGTAGGGAGGTCCTTGGTTGATTTTGCTGCGATGGCGGTCACACAAGAACCCTGCATTGGAGCTTCCTATAAACTGTAGCGGGTTTTCTGAAGCTAGTGGAACTTTGTAAAGGCCTCGTAGTGTTACCCTACCTCGCCTCCTCGGTAGAGGTGTATGGGAAGTCGTGATCCCTTGGTAGATGGGTAACATGACTTGTGGGTAAAGATGCGCAACCTCTGCAGAGTGTAAAACTGGTATACTAGCCGTGCTCACGGTCATGAGCAGCTCGGACCCTCACATGATTAATTTATGGAACTAAATTCAATTTGTCATATGCATTGCATCGCAGGTGATGTTGTTACTTTTGTTCTACTGCTTAATTGGGTTGGTATTTACTTATACTTAGTAATTGCTAATAAAATTTTGACCAACTTTAAAAACAATGCTCAGCTCTAACCATCCTCTTTGGTAAGCCTTACACTTCACGTGAGCTCCCACCTTTGGCGAGTTCATGCACATTATTCCCCACAACTTGTTGAGCGATGAACGTATGTGAGCTCACTTTTGCTGTCTCACACCCCCCAAGAACAGGTACCACAAGATGAGGCGCATGGAGGATGCTGTGATGAGTTCGTGAGTGGTCTAGGCCGTCGTCTCCCAGTCAACTTTGGGTTGCTGGACCGTTGTCTCCTTATAATGTAATTATTTATTTTGTATAGAATTCCTGTTAAGTAGTAAAGATGTGACATTCGATCATGTGCCATGATTCATCATATGTGTGAGACTTGGTCCCAGCACACCTGGTGATTATGTTTGCGCCCGGGTTTTGGACCCCTAAAATCCGGGTGTGACAGAAGTGGTATCAGAGGAATGTTGACTGTAGGACGAAACCTAGATAGAACTGGACAACCCTTTCTTACCTTTGCTACTCTGATTCTTTTCTAAACTTTTCTTAATCTTTTCTCATCTATTTCTGCTTTACTCTGATTATTCTTACCTTTTCATTCTAAAGACAAATGTGGATTTCACACTTTGAAATCCTGTGCCTAAAGTGACCTTTAGGGATAGGACCCACTCTTAGAAACAAAATCAAAACTATTTTTGTAAATATTTGTATACTTCAGTGTTTGTTCTTATGATACTTGTCTGGTTTGGATCTTTGATTGAGTGTGATGAGTTGTGGAGTAATGTCCACAATTACATCTGCATATACATATAGGCATAAATATAATTCATAAGATAACTAAATAAATCTAGATTATCCTTCATTAAAGATCTATCTCATCTTAATAGATCCATCTTATCCCGAAAAGATTCTATCATATCCTGATAGATCTTACTAACCTCAAAAGATTCCATCTTATCTTTATGGATCCATCTTATCCTAATAATCATACTTATCCACCCTAGTTTAACAACCATGATCTAATGCAAATTAATTAGATCTTATCTAGTCAAGCTAGTCATACCAATCTAATCTAGATCCCACCTAACCTAATATGATCTAATCTAAAGTGAGTTACTTAATGCTAGTACAAGGATTAAGCCATACTCTTAAGTCACTTAAGCCTAAGTTAGTGTCATAGATCAACTCAGCCATACACTCCCAATAAGTTGCACAATCCATTTATGTGAACCTATTGATTAAAAAAATGTCCTACTCATAGACCCAGCTATCTTAACTATATCTCCCTAGCTCAGATGAAGACACCGAGATTGGAGACCGAAGATGATCAACCTCATTAAGAAAGGATAAACACCAACTCAAGTCTTCAAGGATCAAGCGGGATCACCAGATGAGTCAAAAGCCACAATCTAGGATGGAGTCTTTCCTTACCATACTCTTTCTTACCCAAACCTATCTATGCTTTAAAGGCATCCTCTATCCTACGTAATAAATTGGACATACATATATACACCCATGCTTTCCTAACCACCAGCTCCACCAAGCTACATAAATATATATATATATATATCCATTATTATTATTATTTGTAAGACCTAAATGATACTTTAGATAGTAGTCGGTATGATATTAATTTAGGAGGAATAATAAGGTCTAATTGACCCTATTTGTTGCTAATAAACTATGCATCATGTCGAGACTTTTGTTTGTGCATATGTGATGAGACAATATGAGTATACATCCCTTTCTTACAAATCTCGAGGACGAGATTTCTGTTAAGGGGGTAGGATTTGTAAAGCCCAAAATTGGTATAAAAATAGTAATAAAATAAAATGATTAGTTAAATAAATAAGTGGGTATTTTTCCTTGAATTCCTTTTTATTTTTCTTTGTGCATTCTCACTTAAGGAGAAGTAAAGTAGTCAAATAACAAATAAAAAAACCAAATAAACGCATGAATTTTGTGCATCATGCTAGAATTCCTTTGTTTGTGCATAGAACTCAAACTTCTATTAAAAAAACAAATCTATGTTCAAATTCAAATTTGAGCTATGAAAAATATAGGGGTAAAAGATTAAGAAGAATGGGAAAGTAATAATAATAATCAAACAAATAATATTATTTCAAACAGTAGGAGTCATATTCACAGGGAGATTTTACTGGGCAATTGAAATGTGGAATTCAAAATAGGGATTTGAATCTAGCTTGAATATTTGAAATTGGAAACAAAACAAAGAAAAAGAAAGAATAAAGTGTTAACCGAACTGGGCCTTAACCTTGCTTTTAGCCCACGACTTCCCTCCACCACTCGGCCCAACCGGGTAGCCTGTCAGCCGGTACGCTTCGCGTGCTGCTACTGCTCTCTCTAGCCGAGGGACCCACCTGTCTGACATCGTCAACCTCCCCAAGAGAATCGGGGAGCGCCAACAGAAACTACGAAGATGCCGGCTCGGAGTCTTCCACTAGGATTCGGGTGGGTTGTTGTCACCTGATTCCGGGGATAAAGTCCCACATCGTGTGGCCTCGCCGCGAACCACACCAGGGTCGAGCCCCTAGAACATCGAGTCGCTAGGTAGCGCTGAAAGAGAGAGAGTGCGGGCGCCATGGTAGGCCAGCCTCGCCGTCAACCCCCCCGACACGTTCCTCCCTCGTCGCCAGTGGAACTCCCTCCGCTTACCTGACCATCCTTGCCCTGCGCCTTGGCTCTTGGACGTTGTGCTCATCCATGGTAGCAAGTCCACACCCTCGTTCCCAAGCTCCTGCTCCACCGTACCCCTCTGCTCCTGCGCGAGGCTAGTCCGGCTTATGCTCTGGCATAGCGTCCGCCGCGGTGGGCTCCCTGGCCGCCATCCAGTTCGCCGCCGGCAAGGAGAGTACCGCCCAGGGGAGCTCCACCGTAGAGGGAGAAGTTCGCCGTCTTCTCCGCGATTCTGCCCTCAAATTCCACTGCGTCGACGCCAAGCTTGCCCCGTGCTCCTTGCGTCGATCTCCACCAACTTCCCCCATGCACTCGTTGTTGTGCCACTCCCTGTCCATGGGGTCAGGTGTCACACCCGGTTTTGGAAGGTAAACCGAATGTGAACCATGTACGTGCCAGGATCAGAACTCACGTACACAGCGATTACATAAATGAACATCATCGCACAATGCTCGAATAATAACATAAAGGAGTACTTATTACATCATAGAGTCATAGACATCCACATAGACATTGTCTTAACAAGTAAATCAAAGTGCTAAGCAAAACGCAGTAAAGATAAGGCCTTCACAGGCAGCTGACTGGGGGTTGCCGCCAACCCACACCTAGAATTCGTCGTAATCTTGGAACTCCTGGAAGTCTCCTTCCACGACTTCGCCTTCTCCTGAGCAGTGGTTGCAATGTGGACAACCTGGTGTTTTGTGGTAAAGCAAGGATGAGTACACATCAACGTACTCAGCAAATGTCCCGTTTGGCTGAAGTGGACTAGCTTTATGTGGGGTTAGGCTCAAGCAGTTGCTTTTAGTTGGTCAAGTATTTATTGTTAGTAGAAGCCGGATTTTATCATAAAACCCAAGTTATAATCCCAAAAAGTACCTCATCAGAGAGGAAATACTAGAATTCATAATTAAAGTCACCATCGTTAACCATTATCATTAAAGTCATCATCTGAAGTGTATCCGGAGTATCTCTAATCAAAGAGGATCCCAAGGCTGCTCTTAACCGTGAGCACGGCTGATATATCAGTTTCACTACCCTCTGCAGAGGTCGCACACTTTACCCATGAGCCGTGATTCCCTCTCTAGCCCGGGCTTGCAAGACCCTTATTCACTCCCAAGGTGAATGGCCAGGGATTCACTACGAAGCCTTTACAAAGATTCCCTAGAGGTCATAGCTGCCCGTTAGGTTTCTCCAGTTTGATAAACACAGTACCTCTCCCCGCAGGAGGGTGACTAAAAAGCAAAACGAAAGAACCTCGGCACCCAGCCTCGGTAGAGCAAGCACTGTGCCTGGACCCCATTGACGGCACGACGGCGAAGCAACTACACTTCTAGTTCCTCTAATTAATTAGCTAAGGGCACCCCATTCCACCCTCATGGTTGCACTGTTATCCCGGGTGGTCTCTCAATGAACAGGTCCTTACAGAGAGGTACTCAGGAAACAGCCTGAGCCCCCTAGAGTATCACAAGATCATCAACATCATCAGGATAACAGTATCATAAATAGTCACATCATGTTCATTGATTAAGTTAAGGCAATAGCAGAGTGCTAACCATAACAACCCAATAGGTCATCAAGGACAAAGTAAAGTGTAAAGCTAGTCAATCCTTAGGTTTCAAGTAAGTAATGCGGGATAGTAAGTTATAAATGAGTAGGACATAATGGGACAGAGGACACTTGCCTTCACCAAACTGCTGATCAGGGACTTCCTCTGCAACTGCCTCGGGAAACACAGACTGCTCGTTGTCTATGTAAAGCAATCATTCACACTATGCACTTGGGAAAATAACAAACAAAAACAAAATACCAAACATATGCAGCAGAGAGAGGTCACATGTTCATAACAGAAAAGGGATAGGCACTCTGGTGTTCTCTAGGCCTGGGGTAGAGGACTATACAAAATGAGTCATTATCCACTACTCAGGTTTAAGTCAGTGGTGGGATTAAATAATTATCTGGTTTAAGTTCCTAAACTTAAGTGTTTGAGTCCATAAACTTAAGTGCTCCAACTTTTATTAAAGTCTACTTTCTTTTATTTATCTCAAATAGGGTTCCCATAACATTAACTTTATCCTAATGATTAACCATTAATTGGGACATGGAAACAGCAGGGAAACATTGCATAAACAGATAGATAATAATATTATGAACATTTTGCAATTTGAAGCACCTAATTTGGAGTTCATATGACAAAGTTATGAATTTTACAAGTTTAGGGGTTAAAATTATACCCTAAGGACCTATTTTGAATTAAATAAAAGGTCCGAGGACCTAACTGCGAGAAACCAGGGACGGCGGGCGCAATTTCCAGAAAACAGGGGGGTTCTTTAAGAAAATGCGCGGGCGAAGGGGTATCGGGCGCTTACAGCCGTTGGATCTCAAACGGACGACCAGGATTAGATCCTGCGGGCGGGCGCGGGGCGCGCGGCGGCGTGAGCGGCTGACAGGCGGGGCCGGGCGGGCAGCGAGGGCGCGGGGCTGACAGGCGGGGCCCAGTTGGCAGCGCGAGCACGGGCGACTGGCAGGCGGGGCCCAGTTGGCAGGGAGGCGGGGCGCGGGGGAAACGGCTCTGGGCCGTTGGATCTCAGGCGAACGGCTGAGGCTGGGTTCGGGCTATTTGAAACAGGGCCGTCCGATCTAAGATGGACGGCGGAGATGGGGCGGCTGGCTCCTGTCTCCTTCCCCAGCCAGCTGAGGCGGCGGCGCCCGTCCCGCGGCGGAGAACTCGCCGGAGACGAGGGGCGCGGGGGCCCTGCGGGTCCCCGGGCGACCTGAGTGGCCGGGAAGGTTGGGGAGGGCGCGGGGAACCTTTTGGTGGGGACTAGGTCGGGGCAGGGGCACCGGAGGGGGGCGGTTCGCGGTGGAGCGGCTCGACGGCGGCGCTAAACTACTCCGGCGAGGAATTAAACGCGATAGAGAGCAAGACAAAGGCCAATAGGGGCGGGAGAGGTCCCTTACCTCAAAGCGGCCTCCGGGGACTCCTCGGTGGCGACGGAGACGCGACGGCGGCCCGGGGCGACGGTGGCGGCTGCACGGAGGACGGCGGGTGAGCGCGGGCAGAGCGAAATAGGGAGGGGAAGGGGAAATTGGTGCGCGTTCCGGGTTGCGGACGTCGAGGCGAAGCTCACCGTGGCAATGGACACGGCGGAGCTCCAACGGCGGCCGGGAACCAAGCTCGGAACGGCGGGGTTTACGGCGGCGGCGCTCTGGCGTGCGCACAGCGAGGGAGAGGTGGAAGAGGGGGGGGGGGCGGTTGGTGCGCAAATGAGGGAGGGGGAGATGGCGAGCAAGGCTCGGGGCTCAAGTGGCCGAGGGCGAGGTGGGGCGAGCCCCACGCGCGACGTGGGCGTGGAGACCGCGGCACGCACGGCGGCGGTTACGCGAAGACGGAGAAGCTGACAAGCCGGGCCCGCGGCGCAGAGAGAGAGAAGAAAGCGGGTGCGGGCGCGAGGAAAGCGGGGCTGACGGGCCGGGCCCACGGGCAGAGAGAGCGAGGGAGCGGGCGCACGCGCGGGGAAGCGGCAGCGCCGACAGGTGGGGCCGGGCGAGCAGAGAGAGCGGGAGGCGGGCGCGCGCAAGGCGGGCCGACTGGGCCGAAAGGCCGAGGGGGCGGGGAAAGCGGGCTTCTTTTCCTTTTTCTTTTATTTTGGTATTTGTTTTCTCTTTTCTTTTTATTTTCTCTATTTGATTCAAATTCAAATGAGCCACAAATTCAAATTAGACCTTTTGAGAATTATGCACCAAACAAAAGTGAAATCTAGGGTTCAACATGATGCAACAATTCATACTCCCTTGGAGTTTGAGCTAATAGACTATAATTATAAATAAGATAACCACTTTTCTCCTATAGAAATGAGAGAGAGGAGATTGGGGAAGGATGAGAAAAGGGAAGTAACACCTGAATTTGTGAATATGAGCAAAGAAATTTTATACCCCCAAATTCAGGGTGTTACAAACCTATCCCCCTTAAAAGAATCTCGCCCCCGAGATTCAGGGTTGGTCAGCAAAGAGTTCGGGGTATTTGGCTTTCAGATCATCTTCTCGTTCCCAGGTTGCTTCTTCCTCAGAGTGGTGACCCCACCTGACTTTGCACATTCTGATGGTGTTTCTCCGGGTGACCCTGTCTGCAAACTCCAAAATCTGCGTTGGCTTCTCTATGTAGGTCAGATCTTCCTGAACTTCCAAACCCTCCACTGGCAACTGCTCTTCTGGTACTCGCAGACATTTCTTCAATTGCGACACGTGGAACACATTGTGCACTGCTGACAAGCTCTCTGGTAGGTTGAGCTGGTAGGCCACTTCTCCACGCTTTGCTTGAATCTGATATGGTCCAACGTACCGGGGTGCTAACTTGCCTTTGACTCCGAACCTTCTGACTCCCCTGATAGGTGACACCTTCAGATAGACGTAGTCTCCCACTTCAAAACTCAGTTCTCTTCTCCTGCGGTCCGCATAGCTTCGTTGTCTTGACTGTGCTATCTTCAGGTTCTCCCGAACCATTTTGATATTCTCTTCGGCTTCAAGCAAAATGTCGGGGCCAAACACCTGTCTCTCTCCAGGCTGGTCCCAATGCAGCGGAGTCCTACAACTCCGTCCATAGAGTGCCTGAAACGGTGACATCTTCAAGCTGGCCTGGTAACTATTGTTGTAGGAGAATTCTGCATAAGGTAATCTTTTGTCCCATCCTGACTTGTCTTACAACGCACAGGCTCTCAACATATCTTCTAGGATCTGATTAGTTCTTTCAGTCTGACCGTCTGTCTGCAGGTGATAAGCTGAGCTGAAGTTCAAATGGGTGCCCAAAGCTTCTTGTAGCTGCTGCCAAAAATGAGATGTGAACTGCGTTCCTCGATCTGACACTATCTTCTTCGGCACACCATGAAGGCAGACTATCCGTGACATGTATAACTCAGCTAACGTTGCTCCGGTGTATGTTGTCTTCACAGGTATGAAATGGGCCACCTTTGTTAAGCGGTCCACAACCACCCAGATGGAATCATAACCGGCCCGGGTACGAGGTAGGCCAACTATAAAATCCATCCCGATCTCATCCCACTTCCACTGAGGAATCCGCAATGGCTGCAACAATCCGGCAGGCCTCTGATGCTCTGCTTTGGTTCTCTGACAACTATCACAGATGGCGACATATTCTGCGATCTCTCTTTTCATGCCATACCACCAAAACCTCCTTTTTAAATCCTGGTACATCTTTTCGCTTCCCGGGTGTATGGAGTAGGCTGTCTCATGAGCTTCCTTTAGGATCAGCTCCCGAATAGGTTTGAGGTCGGGAACACACAATCGGTCCTTGAACCATATTACTCCCTCTTCATCCTCTCGAAAGTCTTTGCCTCTTCCTTCTAAGATCAGCTGCCGAATCTTGTTGATGTTTTCATCATCCTTCTGCCCTTCTTTGATCTCCCGCTCTAGGGTGGGCTCTAACTCCACCGTTACTCCTTGCGTACTTTTTAGGAAACCAAGGCTCAGTCTGTCGAACTCTTTGGCTAACTCATACGGCATCGGGTACGATGCCAACATATTAACTTGACTCTTCCTGCTCAGAGCATCTGCAACAACATTGGCTTTGCCTGGATGGTAATGTATCTCCAACTCATAGTCTTTGATCAATTCCAACCATCTTCGCTGCCTCATGTTTAACTCTGACTGGGTGAATATGTACTTCAGACTTTTATGATCTGTGTAGATGTCGCACTTCTGTCCATACAGGTAATGTCTCCAGGTCTTTAAGGCATGAACCACTGCTGCCAACTCCAGGTCATGTGTGGGATAATTTTTCTCATGGATCTTCAACTGTCGAGATGAGTATGCTACAACTCTTCCTTCTTGCATTAGCACATATCCCAATCCGGTGTAAGAAGCATCGCAATACACTGAAAATGGCTTGTGAACATCAGGCAGGACTAACACAGGAGCTGTAGTCAATCTACTCTTCAGTTCTTCAAATGCTTCCTGACACTTTTGGGTCCACTTAAACTCAACTTTCTTCGCCAGTAACGCTGTCATTGGTCTAGCAATCTTTGAAAAGCCTTCGATGAAACGCCTGTAATATCCAGCCATTCCAATGAAGCTCTTGATCCCGCGAACATCCTTCGGTGCTTTCCAGTTCAGGATATCTGCTACTTTCTTTGGATCCACTGCTAACCCATCTTGATTTATGATGTGACCCAGAAACAAGACTTCATGAATCCAGAACTCGCATTTGCCCAACTTGGCATACAATTGATGCTCTCGAAGCCTTTGCAGTACCATCTTCAAATGCTCTGCATGATCTTCCTCACTTTGAGAGTATATGAGAATGTCATCGATGAACACTACCACAAACTTGTCTAGATAATCCATGAACACACTGTTCATCAGATACATAAAGAAGGCTGGTGCATTTGTCAAACCAAAGGACATAACTGTGAACTCATATAACCCGTACTTGGTGATGAATGCTGTCTTCGGTATGTCCGAGGGTCGGATTCTGAGCTGATGGTAACCTAATCTCAGATCTATCTTCGAGAATACACTGGCACCTCTGAGTTGGTCAAACAGATCTTCTATTCTTGGCAAAGGGTACTTGTTCTTAATAGTGACTTCGTTCAGGGCTCTGTAATCTATGCACATCCTTTTGGTACCATCTTTCTTCTCTACAAACAACACTGGAGCGGCCCAAGGCGAGGTGCTTGGCCTGATGTAACCCTTCTCTAACATCTCATCTATCTGCTTCTTGAGTTCTACCAGTTCTGGTCCAGACACTCGATAGGCCCTTTTTGAAATGGGGGCGGTACCAGGGATAAGCTCTATGGCAAATTCAACCTTTCTCTCGGGTGGCATGCCCGTTAGCTCCTCGGGAAACACATCCGGAAAGTCTGACACAACCTTGATAGCCTCGAGCGGGTTAGGCTCCTTACTACCAACTGAAATCTGGTGACAGACTCCCTCTTCTGATTTAGGCATCCATAGCTCGGCCACTACCTCTTCTCCTGACGGGGACTTCAATGTTACGGTCCTCTTGTCACAACTAACATTCGCCTCATACTTCATTAACCAATTCATCCCTAAAATAATGTCTATCCCAGGGGTGTCTATTATTATTAAGTCACTGGGGAATCCTATCCCCCTTATTTCCACCATTATATTTGAGCATATTTTATCTGTTTGCACCTTGCCACCGACCGAATTAATCCTCATGGGCGGCATCATTGCCTCTACTAAGATGTTATGCAATTCTACCCATGTTGCAGTGACAAATGAATGAGTTGCACCAGTATCAAATAACACTTTCGCGGGATGAGATTCGACTGAAAACATACCTACTGCCACATCTGGTGCATCCTGGATTGCTTCGGCCTCCAAGTGGTTCACCTTTCCACGGTTGTACGCTTGGTTACGATTGCCTGCTGCCGGCTGCAGTACACCTTGCCTTGTTGAAGCATTGGGGTTGGTCTGCTGCTGCGCCAACTTCTTTGGGCACTGCATCGCCCAGTGGCCTTGTTCTCCACAGTGCAAACATCCTCTGCCTCCTCCTTGTGCTGGGGCTGCTTGGTTGCTCTGATTCGCTGCTGGGGCAGGAAGGCGAGGTGCATGGTTGTTCTGCTTCTGATACTGATTACCTCCCTGCTGGCTGTGCTGACGATACTGCTGCTGCTGCTGATACTGCCTCTGAAACTGCTGCTGATGCGGACGCTGATTCTGATTCTGGTATCCCTGTGGGTGACCAGGCCTGCCTTGATGAGACGAACTGCCCGAGAAACGTGGACGGCTGATGCCTCCGGACTGGTGTCCACTCATCTTGCGCTTCCGATCTTCCATGTCCTTACGCTTCTTCTCGGTCATAACTGCCCTGTCGATCAGGTGCTGGAAGGTGGGGAAGGTGTGATTCATCAGCTGGTAATGCAGGGGATCCACCAAACCTCTCATGAACCTGTACTGCCTTTTAGCATCAGTGTTGACGTCTTCAGGTGCATAACGAGACAGCTGCAGAAACTTGTCTCTGTACTCACTAACAGACAGGGGTCCCTGCTTCAAAGCCAGAAACTCCTCCTTCTTCACGATCATCAGTCCCTCTGGCACATGGTACCGACGGAAACTCTCGCTGAATTCCTCCCACGTGATGGCTTCAGGGTCAGCATGGGTGGCGAGGTAGGACTCCCACCAGGACTGGGCTGCTCCCCTTAGCTGGCGGGGACCATACAGAACCTTCTCCCTGTCGTCACATTGGGCGGTGCGCAGTTCCCTTTCCACTGCGCGCAGCCAGTCTTCTGCATCCATGGGGTCAGCAGAATGGGCGAAGGTAGGAGGGTGCCCTCTCATGAACTCACCACGCTTATCCCGTGGCATCTGGGGCATCTGCACTTGCAATTGGGGTTGGGGTTGCTGTTGAGCCTGCTGCATGGCTGCCAGAGTCTGCCCAATGGCCTGCACTGCTTGAGTCTGCATCAAAAACATCTGCTCCACTGACATCGGGGGTGGTGGGGGAGGTTGCCTCTGTTGTTCCTCCTGCTGGTCATGCTGCTCTTGCTGAGCACGCCTGTTGCATCGGCGCCTGTTGTCAGACATCTGTGGAAGACATTCATACATCAGCATTGATCCTACAACCCTTCAGCATAAGAAAAGAGAATACATAATTCTTCATGACACTGAGTAAACAAAGGGCTTCACTGATCCTCATTATGATTCAACACCGCTTCTTAGATAAGAAGGAAAGTGGAGGCAAATGGTTTCCCAACTAAGCAACTGACTTCATTAACATTACTAGCTAGGCCAAACTGCAGGGGAAACCCACAGGTTGGCAACAGTCATTACAAAGATTCAAATCTAGCACAAGTTCACCATAACAAGCAATAAAGCAACTGATGAGCAAACTAAACTAAATGGAAGCAACTGATAAGCAACCTAAACTGACTACCTAAGACTGGGACATCTGACTTAAGAATTATTACAAACTCCGACGCTAACGATCTAAGAATCCAGATCTATCCTGGTCTTACAGACAGGGGAACCATAAGTGTGGTGACCACGTGGCGGCGAGCGGTATGGGTGCTGAGTCCCAACAGGTGCGGGAGAACCACTCTCCTGGTGATGGCGCTCTGCCAGCTCAGCACGCAACCCCGCAATCTCCGTTCGAGCCCTGCTTAGCTCGTCCAGAGAGTGGTCCAGCTCAGTGTTAAGCACTGCGACTAGGTTGACTGTGCTGCTCAACCTAGGGTTAGCCTCACCAACGGGTGAGACAACCACACTCTCTGTGCTGCCAGTAGGGCGGCGGGGGTAGTACCGAAGGTTAAGACCATCGGCCACGCCACCGAACAGAGAACAGTACTGGGAGAGTGCACGCCGTGCTGCATCCTGCATAGCCGCCTCCGCAGTGTCCCTCTCGGAGATAGAGTAGTGCTCCGAGACGGCCTCCGCACCCTGGAGGTCATCCTCCGGACGGCGAACTAGGCAGGTAGCCTCCCAGCGGTCCGGGTACCTCCCGCGACTGTGCTGGTAGACAACACAACGATACTCGATCGACCAGGTGTGCCGGTCGAAAGCCTGGCGCGGCAAGGTGTCGAGTGCGTCGTGGAAGTGACAACCGCGAGCGGCGTCACGGGTGATGGGTCGGGCGACCCATCCTTCCGCCTCCTGCGGCTCAGAGGACTCTGTACTGTGGTCTGAGTCGTCGTCGTCGGGATCTCCTCCAGTAGCTCCTTCAACAGCCGGGACGTCCCGCGGTGGTGCAGGGGGCGCCTCCAGCTGGGCAACAGAGGAACGGGGCCTCACGGACTCCACCTCTCGCTGGGGTGGGGAGGAAGAGCCCTGCTGCTCTCCGTGCTGGCGCCGGCGTTCCTGCTCCTCACGCAGACGGTGGTGCAGCCTCTCCAGGTGACTCGACTGTCCGGACACGATGCGGTGCAGAGGACGCTCCGCAAGTCGAGACGGCAGGAAAGGAATCACCGACTTACGTGCAGTGTGTCTAAGACGAGCCATCTACAAAAGACACCGTAAGCACAAGAGTAAGAGCAGAACTAATATGACAAGTGAATAAACCAAAGATAGAATAAGATAAAAATTTTAACAAGGTATAGTATAGATAGATAGTAAAACATAGGGTTGGTCGAGGTGACCGACTTTTGAAGTAACAACAGAGGTCAAGGTGAGAGGGAAGGTCAATAGTCCTTAGTACGACCAGTGCTACTCTAGGTCAGCGGTCCTACAGTCAGCACGGCTTTGATACCACTTATGTCACACCCGGTTTTGGAAGGTAAACCGAATGCGAACCATGTACGTGCCAGGATCAGAACTCACGTACACAGCGATTACATAAATGAACATCATCGCACAATGCTCGAATAATAACATAAAGGAGTACTTATTACATCATAGAGTCATAGACATCCACATAGACATTGTCTTAACAAGTAAATCAAAGTGCTAAGCGAAACGCAGTAAAGATAAGGCCTTCACAGGCAGCTGACTGGGGGTTGCCGCCAACCCACACCTAGAATTCGTCGTAATCTTGGAACTCCTGGAAGTCTCCTTCCACGACTTCGCCTTCTCCTGAGCAGTGGTTGCAATGTGGACAACCTGGTGTTTTGTGGTAAAGCAAGGATGAGTACACATCAACGTACTCAGCAAATGTCCCGTTTGGCTGAAGTGGACTAGCTTTATGTGGGGTTAGGCTCAAGCAGTTGCTTTTAGTTGGTCAAGTATTTATTGTTAGTAGAAGCCGGATTTTATCATAAAACCCAAGTTATAATCCCAAAAAGTACCTCATCAGAGAGGAAATACTAGAATTCATAATTAAAGTCACCATCGTTAACCATCATCATTAAAGTCATCATCTGAAGTGTATCCGGAGTATCTCTAATCAAAGAGGATCCCAAGGCTGCTCTTAACCGTGAGCACGGCTGATATATCAGTTTCACTACCCTCTGCAAAGGTCGCACACTTTACCCATGAGCCGTGATTCCCTCTCTAGCCCGGGCTTGCAAGACCCTTATTCACTCCCAAGGTGAATGGCCAGGGATTCACTACGAAGCCTTTACAAAGATTCCCTAGAGGTCATAGCTGCCCGTTAGGTTTCTCCAGTTTGATAAACACAGTACCTCTCCCCGCAGGAGGGTGACTAAAAAGCAAAACGAAAGAACCTCGGCACCCAGCCTCGGCAGAGCAAGCACTGTGCCTGGACCCCATTGACGGCACGACGGCGAAGCAACTACACTTCTAGTTCCTCTAATTAATTAGCTAAGGGCACCCCATTCCACCCTCATGGTTGCACTGTTATCCCGGGTGGTCTCTCAACGAACAGGTCCTTACGGAGAGGTACTCAGGAAACAGCCTGAGCCCCCTAGAGTATCACAAGATCATCAACATCATCAGGATAACAGTATCATAAATAGTCACATCATGTTCATTGATTAAGTTAAGGCAATAGCAGAGTGCTAACCATAACAACCCAATAGGTCATCAAGGACAAAGTAAAGTGTAAAGCTAGTCAATCCTTAGGTTTCAAGTAAGTAATGCGGGATAGTAAGTTATAAATGAGTAGGACATAATGGGACAGAGGACACTTGCCTTCACCAAACTGCTGATCAGGGACTTCCTCTGCAACTGCCTCGGGAAACACAGACTGCTCGTGTCTACGTAAAGCAATCATTCACACTATGCACTTGGGAAAATAACAAACAAAAACAAAATACCAAACATATGCAGCAGAGAGAGGTCACATGTTCATAACAGAAAAGGGATAGGCACTCTGGTGTTCTCTAGGCCTGGGGTAGAGGACTATACAAAATGAGTCATTATCCACTACTCAGGTTTAAGTCAGTGGTGGGATTAAATAATTATCTGGTTTAAGTTCCTAAACTTAAGTGTTTGAGTCCATAAACTTAAGTGCTCCAACTTTTATTAAAGTCTACTTTCTTTTATTTATCTCAAATAGGGTTCCCATAACATTAACTTTATCCTAATGATTAACCATTAATTGGGACATGGAAACAGCAGGGAAACATTGCATAAACAGATAGATAATAATATTATGAACATTTTGCAATTTGAAGCACCTAATTTGGAGTTCATATGACAAAGTTATGAATTTTACAAGTTTAGGGGTTAAAATTATACCCTAAGGACCTATTTTGAATTAAATAAAAGGTCCGAGGACCTAACTGCGAGAAACCAGGGACGGCGGGCGCAATTTCCAGAAAACAGGGGGGTTCTTTAAGAAAATGCGCGGGCGAAGGGGTATCGGGCGCTTACAGCCGTTGGATCTCAAACGGACGACCAGGATTAGATCCTGCGGGCGGGCGCGCGGGTGCGCGGCGGCGTGAGCGGCTGACAGGCGAGGCCGGGCGGGCAGCGCGGGCGCGGGGCTGACAGGCGGGGCCCAGTTGGCAGCGCGAGCGCGGGCGACTGGCAGGCGGGGCCCAGTTGGCTGGGAGGCGGGGCGCGGGGGAAACGACTCTGGGCCGTTGGATCTCAGGCGAACGGCTGAGGCTGGGTTCGGGCTATTTGAAACAGGGCCGTCCGATCTAAGATGGACGGCGGAGATGGGGCGGCTGGCTCCTGTCTCCTTCCCCAGCCAGCTGAGGCGGCGGCGCCCGTCCCGCGGCGGAGAACTCGCCGGAGACGAGGGGCGCGGGGGCCCTGCGGGTCCCCGGGCGACCTGAGTGGCCGGGAAGGTTGGGGAGGGCGCGGGGAACCTTTTGGTGGGGACTAGGTCGGGGCAGGGGCACCGGAGGGGGGCGGTTCGCGGTGGAGCGGCTCGACGGCGGCGCTAAACTACTCCGGCGAGGAATTAAACGCGATAGAGAGCAAGACAAAGGCCAATAGGGGCGGGAGAGGTCCCTTACCTCAAAGCGGCCTCCGAGGACTCCTCGGTGGCGACGGAGACGCGACGGCAGCCCGGGGCGACGGTGGCGGCTGCACGGAGGACGGCGGGTGAGCGCGGGCAGAGCGAAATAGGGAGGGGAAGGGGAAATTGGTGCGCGTTCCGGGTTGCGGACGTCGGGGCGAAGCTCACCGTGGCAATGGACATGGCGGAGCTCCAACGGCGGCCGGGAACCGAGCTCGGAACGGCGGGGTTTACGGCGGCGGCGCTCTGGCGTGCGCACAGCGAGGGAGAGGTGGAAGAGGGGGGGGGCGGTTGGTGCGCAAATGAGGGAGGGGGAGATGGCGAGCAAGGCTCGGGGCTCAAGTGGCCGAGGGCGAGGTGGGGCGAGCCCCACGCGCGACGTGGGCGCGGAGACCGCGGCACGCACGGCGGCGGTTACGCGAAGACGGAGAAGCTGACAAGCCGGGCCCGCGGCGCAGAGAGAGAGAAGAAAGCGGGTGCGGGCGTGAGGAAAGCGGGGCTGACGGGCCGGGCCCACGGGCAGAGAGAGCGAGGGAGCGGGCGCACGCGCGGGGAAGCGGCAGCGCCGACAGGTGGGGCCGGGCGAGCAGAGAGAGCGGGAGGCGGGCGCGCGCAAGGCGGGCCGACTGGGCCGAAAGGCCGAGGGGGCGGGGAAAGCGGGCTTCTTTTCCTTTTTCTTTTATTTTGGTATTTGTTTTCTCTTTTCTTTTTATTTTCTCTATTTGATTCAAATTCAAATGAGCCACAAATTCAAATTAGACCTTTTGAGAATTATGCACCAAACAAAAGTGAAATCTAGGGTTCAACATGATGCAACAATTCATACTCCCTTGGAGTTTGAGCTAATAGACTATAATTATAAATAAGATAACCACTTTTCTCCTATAGAAATGAGAGAGAGGAGATTGGGGAAGGATGAGAAAAGGGAAGTAACACCTGAATTTGTGAATATGAGCAAAGAAATTTTATACCCCCAAATTCAGGGTGTTACATCAGGACAACCTCATCGCCGCCGCCGAGGAATCATGGCAATTGGAGCTGTGTGTCTGCGATAGTGGCTCGGAAGGACTGGTGGAGGCGCAAGGAGCAAGTCCGTGGCACTAGAGCAAAGAAGCGGTCCTCGGGGGTGGCTGAATTTCACACCGGCGTTGAAGTGTTTGCCGCGGTTCACACTTCACCGTGGGTGGGGGGTTCTCGCGCCATGATTCGCTGGTATGTTCTTCCCTATCAAATCACCACGCGTGTAGCATCGATCATCCAAGCGTTGGGAGTTCGGGGTTGTCGGGCGTCGAGGCTCGGTGTCGCGGCCATGGCGCCATCGCAGTTGGGGAAGGGCACCGGCGCTCTGCTCGAACTGGGGTAGGAAGACGCACCGGTGGCCGTTCAATTCCAGGGGAACGGTCCCGATTAGAGGAGTTAGGGATTGGAGCCTGGGTCGTTGATCTGCGATCGCATGGGCGAGGTTGGTCACTGCCTTTTTAAAATCCTAGGCGTCGATGCGGCATCGGATGGCCAGTGTGTGGGTTCGGATCGGCTTCGGTTTCTACCGTTGATTTTGGATCCAGCGGTGATCAGAGCGTAGCCTTTAGGAAGACCACGATCTAACCTCGGCCTTTGGATCTGATCCAACGGCTGAAATCGGAGGATACCCCTTCACCATGTGTTTTTATAAAAGAGACCCCGTAATATTCACAAATTAACCCGCAGTCCTGTCTGTGGAGAAGCCTGAGTCTTAGGGTAATTGTGATTATGGCCCCTGTGTTTCTCTGTTATTGACGCCCAGTCCATATTTCCAGGAAAATCAGATAAATGAATTTAGAATTTGATAATAATACTAGGAACTTGTGTAATTCATAGAAAATCCATATCAAGTCCAAATTAGTCCATTCCAGTTCCTATAACTTTGTAATATTATTGTTTATAATTTTGTGCCTCTGTTTTGGCATAAAAGCCATGTTAAAATTGTTATCTTAAGTACTATTGTACAAAGCACATAAAATTTTAAGAAATCCATAACTTAAAATCTATAAATCCAAAATTAATAATTCATGTTCATGTGATCTTATTTCAATATGTAGATTATTAATATATATTTTGCATATATGTTTGGTGTAATGTTTATTTTGCCTATACACTATTTGTTTGTAATGCTACGACTAGCGCGAGGCCCCGAGTCATCTGAAAAGCAAGTTGGTACCTGGAATCTCAAGTCCCAGGCAAGTTGTGCCCTTGATCACTTCTTTCTACCTACTCATGTTCTGATTAATCATAATGATCTGCATAGGTTAATTTTGATGGGACCCAATAGTTTACCCTAGTTTGATTATCTTTATACCTTGTTTACCACTGAACTTTTTGGGTAGTACTTGCTAGTGCTTCATGTGGTTTTGGGTATGAAGATACATTATTCATGATCACAGTTTTATTATTTGTTTATTATCACTGTTCATGATAAGATCATTATGTTAATTGGAACATGGAGCGACCACCCGGGAAAACAGTGCTACCACAAGGGTTTATGGACGCCCTTGGCTGATTAATTAGGAAAGCTAGTGGAGGACTACCTTACCCGAAAGGGGCAAGGGCAGTAGGGGAGTGGTCAGTGTAGGGAGGTCCTTGATTGATTTTGCTGCGATGGCGGTCAGGCAAGAACCCTGCATTGGAGCTTCCTATAAACTGTAGCGGGTTTTCTGAAGCTAGTGGAACTTTGTAAAGGCCTCGTAGTGTTACCCTGCCTCGCCTCCTCGGTAGAGGTGTATGGGAAGTCGCGATCCCTTGGCAGATGGGTAACATGACTTGTGGGTAAAGATGTGCAACCTCTGCAGAGTGTAAAACTGGTATACTAGCCGTGCTCACGGTCATGAGCAGCTCGGACCCTCACATGATTAATTTATGGAACTAAATTCAATTTGTCATATGCATTGCATCGCAGGTGATGTTGTTACTTTTGTTCTACTTGTCGGGGACCATAATTAGGGGTACCCTCAAGACTCCTAATTCTCAGCTGGTAACCCCCATCAGCATAAAGCTGCAAAGGCCTGATGGGTGCGATTAAGTCAGGGATCAGTCCATTCGAGCGACTCGATCATGCCTCGCCTGAGCCTAGCCTCGGACAAGGGCAGCCGACCCCGGAGGATTTCCGTCTCGCCCGAGGCCCTGCCTTCGCTAAGAAGCAACCCTGACTAAATCGCCGCACCAACCGACCGAATTACAGGAGCATTTAACGCAAAGGCGGCCTGACACCTTTATCCTGACGCACGCCCCCCGACAGAGCCGAAGTGACCGCCGTCACTTCGCCGCTCCACTGACCGGCCTGACAGAAGGACAGCGCCGCCTGCGCCACTCCGACTGCAGTGCCACTTGACAGAGTGAGACTGACAGGCAGTCAGGTCCTGCCAAAGGCACCATAGGAAGCTCCGCTCCGCCCGACCCAGGGCTCGGACACGGGCTAAGTCCCGGAAGACGGCGAACTCCGCTCCGCCCGACCCAGGGCTCGGACTCGGGCTAGGTCCCGGAAGACGGCGAACTCCGCTCCGCCCAACCCAGGGCTCGGACTCGGGCTAAGTCCCGGAAGACGACGAACTCCGCTCCGCCCGACCCTAGGGCTCGGACTCGGGCTCAGCCCCAGAAGACGACGAACTCCGCTCCGCCCGACCCAGGGCTCGGACTTGGGCTCAGCCCCGGAAGACGACGAACTCCGCTTCGCCCGACCCCAGGGCTCGGACTCCGCCCTGGCCTCTGTCGAACGACCTCCGCCTCGCCCGACCCAGGGGCTCGGGTTCGGCCTCGGCCACGGAAGAAAGACTCGACCTCGGCTTCGGAGGAGCCTCCACGTCGCCCAACCTAGGGCGCAGGCCAGCCACGTCAACAGGAAGCGCCATCATCACCCTACCCCGAGCTGACTCGGGCCATAGAGAACAAGACCGGTGTCCCATCTGGCTAGCTCCGCCAGATAGGCAATGATGGCGCCCCACATGCTCTGTGACGACGGCGGCTCTCAGCTCTCTTACAGAAGCAGGAGGACGTCAGCAAGAACTCAACCGCTCCGACAGCTGTCCCTCCATCAGGCTCCGTCGCTCCTCCGACAGCCACGACATCACACCAGCTGGGTGCCAAATTCTCTCCGGCTGCCACATCGGCATGTACTTAGGGCGCTAGCTCTCCCCCGCTAGACACGTAGCACTCTGCTACACCCCCATTGTACACCTGGATCCTCTCCTTACGCCTATAAAAGGAAGGACCAGGGCCCTCTTAGAGAGGGTTGGCCGCGCGGGGACGAGGACGGGACAGGCGCTCTCTTGGGGCCGCTCGCTTCCCTCTCCCGCGTGGACGCTTGTAACCCCCTACTGCAAGCGCACCCGACCTGGGCGCGGGACGAACACGAAGGCCGCGGGATTCCCACCTCTCTCACGCCGGACGCCGGACGCCTCGCTCCTTCCCCCCTTCGCGCTCGCCCACGCGCTCGACCCATCTGGGCTGGGGCACGCAGCGACACTCACTCGTCGGCCCAAAGGACCCCCCGGTCTCGAAACGCCGACAGTTGGCGCGCCAGGTAGGGGCCTGCTGCGTGTTGACGAACCGCTTCCCGTCAAGCTCCAGATGGGCAGTCTCCAGCAACCTCTCCGACCCGGGACGGTGCTCCATTTCGGGAGTCTTGAGTTCATGTCCTTCGACGACAGCTACGACATGATACTCCTTCCACCGCCGCGCGACAACGACAATGGCGGCCGACAGCCCGCCCGCCGGCGGCGGAATCGACGACGTCTTCCCCGCGTGGTGGAAGAACAACATTCGAGCTCGCCCCGTCCTCTCCCCCGCCAACGGAGGAGGAGGCGGGGCAACCAAGGCCAAGCGGGAGGCCGCGCCTCGTCGGCTGTCGCGAGAGTCGACGTCCCCAGCGCTCCAACGGGGGGCGCGTCGGGCGTCGACCTCGCGTTTGAGACGAAGGCGAGCGCCATCTCCCCGCGACACGCCAATCCCGAGCAAGTGGATGACGCCAGTGCGCTCGCGGAGAGCTTGCAGGACGTCGCCCTCGTACCTGAGACGGCGGTGCAATCAGTCCCCGACGTGACTATGTCGCTGCTCGTCGACCGAAAGGTACCGACCGATTCCCATCCTACGTCATTTGGACTCAGCCTCAACCCGCCTAGCGACCTTGCTTTGGCGGGCGCTCTCGTAGAGGCGAGTTCAAACCCTCCGGGGTTTCGCATGCGGTCGCCTTGGGACCGGCTGACGGACGTCTCGACCTACGGGCCCTCTGGGTCCGAGGAAGATGACGACCCCAACATCTGTTGGGATTTCTCTGGATTTGGCAACCCCAGTGCCATGCGGGACTTCATGACCGCATGTGACTACTGCCTCTCCGACTGTTCTGACGGTAGCCGCAGCCTCGACGATGAGGACTGCGGCCCGAGCCGCGAATGTTTCCACGTCGATCTAGGGGATCCCTCCGAAGGCAATCATCTCGGCATGCCGGATGACGGTGATCTCCCTAGGCCGGTGCCTCGCACTGACATCCCGCGGGAGCTAGCTGTGGTCCCCGTTCCGGCGGGGGGTCACGACCCACAGCTCAAGCAAGTCCGCGGGGCGCAGGCCAGGCTCAACGAGGGAGCAGGAGCGCTTGAGCCGATCCGCCGCGACGTCGGGCAGGCATGGGCGGGCCAACCCCCGGCCAGAGAGATACGTCACCTGCCCCAGGGTCTCCACCACCACGTCGCCGACGGCGTCAGGGTCAGGCCGCCACCCGCATCCAGTGGGGTCGGTCAGAACCTGGCTGCAGCAGCGATGCTTCTCCGCGCGATGCCGGAGCCATCAACCACCGAGGGTCGGCGAATCCAGGGAGAGCTCAAGAATCTCCTGGAAGGCGCTGCGGTCCGACGGGCCGAGAGCTCTGCCTCCCGAAGGCAGGGATACCCCTCGGAACCTCATGCCGCGACTTCCCGATTCATGCGGGAAGCCTCGGTCTACACCGGGCGCACGCGCAACACCGCGCCTGCAGCCCCGGGCCACCTCGGCAACGAGCACCATCATCGCGACCGTCGGGCCCACCTCGACGAGAGGGTGCACCGAGGTTACCACCCCAGGCGTGGGGGACGCTACGACAGCGGGGAGGATCGGAGTCCCTCGCCCGAACCACCCGGTCCGCAGGCCTTCAGCCGGGCCATCCGACGGGCGCCGTTCCCGACCCGGTTCCGACCCCCGACTACTATCACAAAGTACTCGGGGGAAACGAGACCGGAACTGTGGCTTGCGGACTACCGCCTGGCCTGCCAACTGGGTGGAACGGACGACGACAACCTCATCATCCGCAACCTCCCCCTGTTCCTCTCCGACACCGCTCGCGCCTGGTTGGAGCACCTGCCTCCGGGGCAGATCTCCAACTGGGATGACCTGGTCCAAGCCTTCGCTGGCAATTTCCAGGGCACGTACGTGCGCCCCGGGAATTCCTGGGACCTCCGAAGCTGCCGGTAGCAGCCGGGAGAGTCTCTCCGGGACTACATCCGGCGATTCTCGAAGCAGCGCACCGAGCTGCCCAACATCACCGACTCGGATGTCATCGGCGCGTTCCTTGCCGGCACCACCTGCCATGACCTGGTGAGTAAGTTGGGTCGCAAGACCCCCACCAGGGCGAGCGAGCTGATGGACATCGCCACCAAGTTCGCCTCTGGCCAGGAGGCGGTCGAAGCTATCTTCCGAAAGGACAACCAGCCCCAGGGCCGCCCATCGGAAGATGCTCCCGAGGCGTCTACTCCACGCGGCGCCAAGAAGAAAGCCAAGAAGAAGTCGCAATCGAAACGCGACGCCGCCAACGCGGACCTTGTCGCCGCCGCCGAGCACAAGAACCCTCGGAAGCCCCCCGGAGGTGCTAACCTCTTCGACAAGATGCTCAAGGAGCCGTGCCCCTATCATGAGGGGCCCGTCAAGCACACCCTTGAGGAGTGCGTCATGCTTCGGCGCCACTTCCACAGGGCCGGGCCACCCGCGGAGGGTGGCAGGACCCGCGACGACGACAAGAAGGAAGATCACCAAGCAGGAGAGTTCCCCGAGGTCCGCGACTGCTTCATGATCTACGGTGGGCATGCGGCGAATGCCTCGGCTCGGCATCGCAAGCAAGAGCGCCGGGAGGTCTGCTCGGTGAAGGTGGCGGCGCCAGTCTACCTAGACTGGTCCGACAAGCCCATCACCTTCGACCAAGCTGACCACCCCGACCACGTGCCGAGCCCGGGGAAATACCCGCTCGTCGTCGACCCCGTCGTCGGCGACGTCAGGCTCACCAAGGTCCTTATGGACGGGGGCAGCTGCCTCAACATCATCTACGCCGAGACCCTTAGGCTCCTGCGCGTCGATCTGTCCTCCGTCCGAGCAGGCGCTGCGCCCTTCCACGGGATCATTCCCGGGAAGCGCGTCCAGCCCCTCGGACGACTCGACCTTCCCGTCTGCTTCAGAACGCCCTCCAACTTCCGAAGGGAGACTCTGACGTTCGAGGTGGTCGAGTTCCGAGGAACCTACCACGCGGTACTGGGGAGGCCATGCTACGCGAAGTTTATGGCCATCCCCAACTACACCTACCTGAAGCTCAAGATGTCGGGCCCCAACGGGGTCATCACCGTCGGCCCCACGTACAAACACGCGTTCGAATGCGACGTGGAGTGCGTGGAGTACGCCGAGGCCCTCGCCGAGTCCGAGGCCCTCATCGCCGACCTGGAAAGCCTCTCCAAAGAGGTGCCAGACGTGAAGCGCCATGCCGGCAACTTCGAGCCAGTGGAGACGGTCAAGGCCGTCCCTCTCGACCCCAGTGGCGACACCTCCAAGCAGATCTGGATCGGTTCTGGGCTCGACCCCAAATAGGAAGCAGTGCTCGTCGACTTTCTCCGCGCAAACGCCGACGTCTTTGCGTGGAGTCCCTCGGACATGCCCGGCATACCGAGGGATGTCGCCGAGCACTCGCTGGATATTCGGGCCGGAGCCCGACCCGTCAAGCAGCCTCTGCGCCGATTCGACGAGGAGAAGCGCAGAGTGATAGGCGAGGAGATCCACAAGCTAAAAGAAGCGAAAAGCGTCAAGCTCAACCCTGAAAGGTGGGTCCTCGGGGCGCCCCAGGGCATGGTCTTGGAGTTCATTATCTCCAAACGGGGCATCGAAGCCAACCAGGAGAAGACCCCGACCATCGCGTAGCACCCCGAGCCCTTGCTGGGGGTACCCGGGGGCTACACGCACCCCCGGGAAAGGCCGCTTGTCACCGCCGACGTTCTGGAGCCCGGAACGTACAAGCTGGCCGGCGGTCAAGGCGAGGTCTACGACAACGCTTGGAACGTCCGACAGCTACGTTGCTCCTACCCTTAAGATGTTTTCAAGCTGTTCGTATACCTCGCTCCCACACAAGTCTCAGTCGTCAAGGAAGGGTCGGCCTCGCCTCGGCAGAGCCCGACCCTCCCTCGGGGGCCAAAAAGGGGGAACCCCTCTGCGTCAAGATTGGGTGTTGAAAGTCGCCTAGAGGGGGGGGTGAATAGGGCGAAACTGAAATTCTCAAAAATAATCACAACTACAAGCCGGGGTTAGCGTTAGTAATAAAGAAACGAGTCCGCGAGAGAGAGCGCAAAACAAATCCCAAGCGAATAAGCAAGTGAGACACGGAGATTTGTTTTACCGAGGTTCGGTTCTTGCAAACCTACTCCCCGTTGAGGAGGCCACAAAGGCCGGGTCTCTTTCAACCCTTCCCTCTCTCAAACGATCCACGGATCGAGTGAGCTTTCTTTTCTCAATCACTTGGAACACAAAGTTCCCACAAGGACCACCACAAGTTTGGTGTCTCTTGCCTTAATTACAAGTGAGTTTGATTGCAAAGAAAGGATCAAGAAAGAAGAAAGCAATCCAAGCGCAAGAGCTCGAAAGAACACAAGTAAATCACTCTCTCTAGTCACTATGGCGTTGTGTGGGATTTGGAGAGGATTTGATCTCTTTGGTGTGTCTAGAATTGAATGCTAGAGCTCTTGTAGTAGTTGAGAAGTGGAAAACTTGGATGCAATGAATGGTGGGGTGGTTGGGGTATTTATAGCCCCAACCACCAAATGTGGCCGTTGGGAGGCTGACTGCTCGATGGCGCACCGGACAGTCCGGTGCACACCGGACAGTCCGGTGCCCCCTGCCACGTCAACACTGCCGTTGGATTCTGACCGTTGGAACTTCTGACTTGTGGGCCCGCCTGGGTGTCCGGTGCACACCGGACATGCACTGTTCCTTGTCCGGTGTGCCAGTATGGGCGCGCCTGACTTCTGTGCGCGCAGAGCGCGCATTAATTGCGCGGCAGAGAGCCGTTGGCGCGGAGAAGACCGTTGCTCCAGAGGCGCACCGGACAGTCCGGTGCACACCGGACAGTCCGGTGAATTTTAGCGTACTAGCCGTTGGAGTTTCCCGAAGCTGGCGAGTTCCTGAGGCCGCTTCTCCATGGCGCACCGGACACTGTCCGGTGTACACCGGACAGTCCGGTGAATTATAGCGCGAGTGCCTCTGGAAATTCCCGAAGGTGGCGAGTTTGTGTTGGAGTCCTCTGGTGCACCGGACATGTCCGGTGGTGCACCGGACACTGTCCGGTGGCACACCGGACAGTCCGGTGCGCCAAACCAGAGGTGCCTTCGGTTGGCCCTTTGCTCCTTTGTTGAATCCAAAATTTGATCTTTTTATTGGCTAAGTATGAACCTTTGACACCTGTATAACTTATACACTAGAGCAAACTAGTTAGTCCAAAGATTTGTGTTGGGCAATTCAACCACCAAAATTATTTAGGAACTAGGTGTAAGCCTAATTCCCTTTCAATCTCCCCCTTTTTGGTGATTGATGCCAACACAAACCAAAGCAAATATAGAAGTGCATAATTGAACTAGTTTGCATAATGTAAGTGTAAAGGTTGCTTGGAATTGAGCCAATGTAACTACTTACAAGATATGCATGGATTGTTTCTTCCTTATTTAACATTTTGGACCACGTTTGCACCACATGTTTTGTTTTTGCAAACTCTTTTGTAAATCTTTTTCAAAGTTCTTTTGCAAATGGTCAAGGTAAATGAATAGGATTTGCAAAGCATTTTCGAGATTTGAAATTTTCTCCCCCTGTTTCAAATGCTTTTTCTTTGACTTAACAAAACTCCCCCTAAAGGAGATCCACCTCTTAGTGTTCAAGAGGGTTTTGATATACATTTTTGAAAACCTAATTTTCTCCTCCTTTTGAACACAATAGGATACCAATTGATAAATACTCTTGGAAAGCACTAAGTTTTTAAAATTGGTGGTGGTGCGGTCCTTTTGCTTTGGGCTCATACTTTCTCCCCCTTTGGCATGAATCGCCAAAAACGGAATCATTAGAGCCCATCGAAGTACTATCTTCCCCTTTGGTCATAAGTAAATGAGTTAAGATTATACCAAAGACGAAGTCCGGTCCTTTTGCTTTGGGCTTTTACTCTCTCCCCCAAAGACAAGGTCCTTTTCTTGGAGCGATGGCGAAGGATGAGTTACGGAGTGGAAGCCTTTGTCTTCGCCGAAGACTCCAATTCCCTTTTAATATACCTATGACTTGGTTTGAAATAGACTTGAAAACACATTAGTCATAGCATATAAAAGAGATATGATCAAAGGTATTCAAATGAGCTATGTGTGCAAGCTAGCAAAAGAAATTTCTAGAATCAAGAATATTGAGCTCATGCCTAAGTCTGGTAAAAGATTGTTCATCAAGAGGCTTGGTAAAGATATCGGCTAATTGATCTTTAGTGTTAATGTAAGAAATCTCGATATCTCCCTTTTGTTGGTGATCCCTAAGAAAATGATACCGAATGGCTATGTGCTTAGTGCGGCTATGCTCGACGGGATTGTCGGCCATTTTGATTGCACTCTCATTATCACATAGCAAAGGGACTTTGGTTAATTTGTAACCGTAGTCCCGCAGGGTTTGCCTCATCCAAAGCAATTGCGCGCAACAATGTCCTGCGGCAATGTATTCGACTTCGGCGGTGGAAAGAGCGACCGAATTTTGCTTCTTTGAAGCCCAAGACACCAAGGATCTTCCCAAGAACTGGCAAGTCCCCGATGTGCTCTTCCTATTAATCTTACACCCCGCCCAATCGGCATCCGAATAACCAATCAAATCAAAAGTGGATCCCCGAGGGTACCAAAGCCCAAACTTAGGAGTATAAGCCAAATATCTCAAGATTCGTTTTACGGCCGTAAGGTGGGATTCCTTAGGGTCGGATTGGAATCTTGCACACATGCAAACGGAAAGCATAATGTCCGGTCGAGATGCACATAAATAAAGCAATGAACCAATCATCGACCGGTATACCTTTTGATCCACGGACTTACCTCCCGTGTCGAGATCGAGATGCCCATTTGTTCCCATGGGAGTCTTGATGGGCTTGGCATCCTTCATTCCAAACTTGGTTAGAATGTCTTGAGTGTACTTGGTTTGACAAATGAAGGTGCCCTCTTGGAGTTGCTTGACTTGGAATCCTAGAAAATACTTCAACTCCCCCATCATCGACATCTCGAATTTCTGTGTCATGATCCTACTAAACTCTTCACATGTAGACTCGTTAGTAGACCCAAATATAATATCATCAACATAAATTTGGCATACAAACAAGTCATTTTCAAGAGTTTTAGTAAAGAGTGTAGGATCGGCTTTTCCGACTTTGAAACCATTAGCGATAAGGAAATCTCTAAGGCATTCATACCATGCTCTTGGGGCTTGCTTGAGCCCATAAAGCGCCTTAGAGAGCCTACAAACATGGTTAGGATACTCACTGTCTTCAAAGCCGGGAGGTTGCTCAACATAGACCTCTTCCTTGATTGGTCCGTTGAGGAAGGCACTTTTCACGTCCATTTGATAAAGCTTAAAGCCATGGTAAGTAGCATAGGCCAATAATATGCGAATTGACTCAAGCCTAGCTACGGGTGCATAGGTTTCACCGAAATCCAAACCTTCGACTTGGGAGTATCCCTTGGCCACAAGTCGTGCTTTGTTCCTTGTCACCACACCATGCTCATCTTGCTTGTTGCGGAAGAC
Organism: Zea mays; assembly: GCF_902167145.1. Taxonomy (NCBI): domain Eukaryota; kingdom Viridiplantae; phylum Streptophyta; class Magnoliopsida; order Poales; family Poaceae; genus Zea; species Zea mays. The sequence goes on along the minus strand of NC_050098.1, from coordinate 26,751,645 downwards.
CCATTTGGTTCCTACAACATTTTGGTTAGGACGTGGAACCAAATGCCATACCTCATTCCTCGTGAAGTTGTTGAGCTCCTCTTGCATCGCCATCACCCAATCCGAATCTTGAAGTGCTTCCTCTACCCTGTGTGGCTCAATAGAGGAAACAAAAGAGTAATGTTCACAAAAATGTGCAACACGAGATCGAGTGGTTACCCCCTTATGAATGTCGCCGAGGATGGTGTCGACGGGGTGATCTCGTTGGATTGCTTGGTGGACTCTTGGGTGTGGCGGTCTTGGTTCTTCCTCATCCTCCTTTTCTTGATCATTTGCATCTCCCCATTGATCATTGCCATTATCTTGAGGTGGCTCATCTTCTTGATTTTGCCCTTCATCAACTTGAGCCTCATCCTCATTTTGAGTTGGTGGAGATGCTTGCATGGAGGAGGATGGTTGATCTTGTGCACTTGGAGGCTCTTCGGATTCCTTAGGACATACATCCCCAATGGACATGTTCCTTAACGCTATGCATGGAGCCTCTTCATTACCTATTTCATCAAGATCAACTTGCTCTACTTGAGAGCCATTAGTTTCATCAAACACAACGTCACATGAGACTTCAACTAGTCCAGTGGACTTGTTAAAGACCCTATATGCCCTTGTGTTTGAGTCATAACCAAGTAAAAAGCCTTCTACAGTTTTAGGAGCAAATTTAGATTTTCTACCTCTTTTAACAAGAATAAAGCATTTGCTACCAAAAACTCTAAAGTATGAAATGTTGGGCTTTTTACCGGTTAGGAGTTCATATGATGTCTTCTTGAGGATTCGGTGAAGATATAACCGGTTGATGGCGTAGCAGGCGGTGTTGACCGCTTCGGCCCAAAACCGGTCCGGTGTCTTGTACTCATCAAGCATGGTTCTTGCCATGTCCAATAGAGTTCGATTCTTCCTCTCCACTACACCATTTTGTTGAGGGGTGTAGGGAGAAGAGAACTCATGCTTGATGCCCTCCTCCTCAAGAAAGCCTTCAATTTGTGAGTTCTTGAACTCCGTCCTGTTGTCGCTTCTTATTTTCTTGATCCTTAAGCCGAACTCATTTTGAGCCCGTCTCAAGAATCCCTTTAAGGTCTCTTGGGTTTGAGATTTTTCCTGTAAAAAGAATACCCAAGTGAAGCGAGAATAATCATCCACAATAACTAGACAGTACTTACTCCCGCCGATGCTTATGTAAGCAATCGGGCCGAATAGATCCATGTGTAGGAGCTCCAGTGGCCTGTCGGTTGTCATGATGTTCTTGTGTGGATGATGAGCTCCAACTTGCTTCCCTGCTTGGCACGCGCTACAAATCCTGTCTTTCTCAAAATGAACATTTGTTAATCCTAAAATGTGTTCTCCCTTTAGAAGCTTATGAAGATTCTTCATTCCAACATGGGCTAGTCGGCGGTGCCAGAGCCAACCCATGTTAGTCTTAGCAATTAAGCAAGTGTCGAGTTCAGCTTTATCAAAATCTACTAAGTATAGCTGACCCTCTAATACTCCCTTAAATGCTATTGAATCATCACTTCTTCTAAAGACAGTGACACCTACATCAGTGAATAGACAGTTGTAGCCCATTTGACATAATTGTGAAACGGAAAGCAAATTGTAATCTAAAGAATCTACAAGAAAAACATTGGAAATAGAATGGTCAGGAGATATAGCTATTTTACCAAGACCTTTGACCAAACCTTGATTTCCATCCCCGAAAGTGATAGCTCGTTGGGGATCTTGGTTTTTCTCATATGAGGAGAACATTCTTTTCTCCCCAGTCATATGGTTTGTGCACCCGCTGTCGAGTATCCAACTTGAGCCCCCGGATGCATAAACCTACAAAACAATTTTAGTTCTTGACTTTAGGTACCCAAACGGTTTTGGGTCCTTTGGCATTAGAAACAAGAACTTTGGGTACCCAAACACAATTCTTTGACCCCTTGTGTTTGCCCCCAACAAACTTGGCAACTACCTTGCCGGATTTGTTAGTCAAAACATAAGATGCATCAAAAGTCTTAAATGAAATGGCATGTTCATTTGATGCATTAGGAATTTTCTTCTTAGGCAACTTAGCACGGGTTGGTTGCCTAGAACTAGATGTCTCACTCTTATACATAAAAGCATGGTTGGAACCAGAGTGAGACTTCCTAGAATGAATTTTCCTAATTTTGTCCTCGGGATAACCGGCAGGGTATAAAATGTAACCCTCGTTATCCTGAGGCATGGGAGCTTTGCCCTTAACAAAATTTGACAATCTTTTAGGAGGGGCACTAATTTTGACATTGTCTCCCCTTTGGAAGCCGATGCCATCCTTAATGCCAGGGCGTCTCCCATTATAAAGCATGCTACGAGCAAATTTAAATTTCTCATTTTCTAAGTTGTGCTCGGCAATTTTAGCATCTAGTTTTGCTATATGATCATTTTGTTGTTTAATTAAAGCCATATGATCATGAATAGCATCAATATCAACATTTCTACATCTAGTACAAATAGTGACATGCTCAGTGGTAGATGTAGATGGTTTGCAAGAATTAAGTTCAACAATCTTAGCACGAAGTATATCATTTTTATCTCTAAGATCGGCAATTGTAACTTTGCAAACATCAAAATCTTTAGCCTTAGCAATCAAATTTTCATTTTCTAATCTAAGGCTAGCAAGAGACATGTTTAATTCTTCAATCCTAGCAAGCAAATCATCATTATTATCTCTAGGATTGAGAATTGAAACATTACAAACATGAGAATCAACCTTAGCATTTAAACTAGTATTTTCATTTCTAAGGTTGTCAATCATCTCACGGCAAGTGCTTAGCTCACTAGACAATTTTTCACATTTTTCAACTTGTAGAGCGTAAGCATTTTTAATCTTAACATGTTTTTTATTTTCCTTGATTAGGAAGTCCTCTTGGGAGTCCAAGAGATCATCCTTCTCATGGATGGCACTAATTAGTTCATTTAATTTCTCCTTTTGTTCCATGTTAAGATTGGCAAAAAGAATACGCAAATTATCTTCCTCACCACTAGCATTATCATCACTAGAAGATTCATATTTAGTGGAGGAGTTGGATTTAACCTTCTTCTTTTTGCCGTCCTTTGCCATGAGGCACTTGTGGCCGACGTTGGGGAAGAGGAGTCCCTTGGTGACGGCGATGTTGGCGGCGTCCTCGTCGTCGGAGGAGTCGCTTGAGCTTTCGTCGGAGTCCCACTCCCGACAAACATGTGCATCACCGCCCTTCTTCTTGTAGTACCTCTTCTTCTCCTTTCTCCTCCCCTTCTTGTCGTCACCTCGGTCACTGTCACTAGATATAGGACATTTAGCAATAAAATGACCGGGCTTACCACACTTGTAGCAAACCTTCTTGGAGCGGGACTTGTAGTCCTTCCCCTTCCTTTGCTTGAGGATTTGGCGGAAGCTCTTGATGACAAGCGCCATTTCCTCATTGTCGAGCTTGGAGGCGTCTATTGGTTGTCGACTTGGTGTAGACTCCTCCTTCTTCTCCTCCGTTGCCTTGAATGCAACGAGTTGAGCTTCGGATGTGGTGGCATCATCAAGCTCGTTGATCTTCCTCGAGCCTTCGATCATGCACTCAAAACTTACAAAATTCCCGATAACTTCCTCGGGGGTCATTTTAGTATATCTAGGATTACCACGAATTAATTGAACTTGAGTAGGGTTAAGGAAAATAAGAGATCTTAGAATAACCTTAACCACCTCGTGGTCATCCCACTTTACGCTCCCAAGGTTGCGCACTTGGTTCACCAAGGTCTTGAGCCGATTGTACATGTGTTGTGGCTCCTCCCCTTTGCGAAGCCGGAACCGACCGAGCTCCCCCTCGATCGTTTCCCGCTTGGTGATCTTAGTGAGCTCGTCTCCCTCGTGCGCGGTTTTGAGCGCATCCCAAATCTCCTTGGCGCTCTTCAACCCTTGTACTTTGTTATACTCCTCTCTACTTAGAGAGGCGAGGAGTATTGTTGTTGCTTGAGAGTTGAAGTGCTCGATTTGGGCCACCTCATCCTCATCATAGTTCTCATCCCCTACCGACGGTACCTGTGCACCAAACTCAACAACATCCCATATACTTTTGTGGAGCAAGGTTAGATGAAATCGCATTAAATCGCTCCACCTAGCGTAATCTTCACCATCAAAAGTTGGTGGTTTGCCTAATGGGACGGAAAGTAAAGGTGTATGTTTGGAAATGCGAGGGTAGCGTAGGGGGATCTTACTATACTTCTTGCGCTCTTGGCGCTTAGAAGTGACGGAGGGCGCATCGGAGTCGGAGGTCGATGTTGATGAAGTGTCGGTCTCGTAGTAGACCACTTTCCTCATCCTCTTGTGCTTGTCGCCTTTCCGATGCGGCTTGTGGGAAGAAGATTTTTCCTTCTTCTCTTTGTGGTGAGAAGAGGAAGACTTTTTCTCCTTTCGTTTGGAGGAGTCCTTCTTCTTCTCCTTCCTCTTGGTGCGGGACTCTTCCGATGAAGTGCTCCCGTGGCTTGTAGTGGGCTTTTCGCCGGTCTCCATCTCCTTCTTGGCGTGATCTCCCGACATCACTTCGAGCGGTTAGGCTCTAATGAAGCACCGGGCTCTGATACCAATTGAAAGTCACCTAGAGGGGGGGTGAATAGGGCGAAACTGAAATTCTAAAAAATAATCACAACTACAAGCCGGGGTTAGCGTTAGTAATAAAGAAACGAGTCCGCGAGAGAGAGCGCAAAACAAATCCCAAGCGAATAAGCAAGTGAGACACGGAGATTTGTTTTACCGAGGTTCGGTTCTTGCAAACCTACTCCCCGTTGAGGAGGCCACAAAGGCCGGGTCTCTTTCAACCCTTCCCTCTCTCAAACGATCCACGGGTCGAGTGAGCTTTCTTTTCTCAATCACTTGGAACACAAAGTTCCCACAAGGACCACCACAAGTTTGGTGTCTCTTGCCTTAATTACAAGTGAGTTTGATTGCAAAGAAAGGATCAAGAAAGAAGAAAGCAATCCAAGCGCAAGAGCTCGAAAGAACACAAGTAAATCACTCTCTCTAGTCACTATGGCGTTGTGTGGGATTTGGAGAGGATTTGATCTCTTTGGTGTGTCTAGAATTGAATGCTAGAGCTCTTGTAGTAGTTGAGAAGTGGAAAACTTGGATGCAATGAATGGTGGGGTGGTTGGGGTATTTATAGCCCCAACCACCAAATGTGGCTGTTGGGAGGCTGACTGCTCGATGGCGCACCGGACAGTCCGGTGCACACCGGACAGTCCGGTGCCCCCTGCCACGTCATCACTGCCGTTGGATTCTGACCGTTGGAACTTCTGACTTGTGGGCCCGCCTGGGTGTCCGGTGCACACCGGACATGCACTGTTCCTTGTCCGGTGTGCTAGTATGGGCGCGCCTGACTTCTGTGCGCGCAGAGCGCGCATTAATTGCGCAGCAGAGAGCCGTTGGCGCGGAGAAGACCGTTGCTCCGGAGGCGCACCGGACAGTCCGGTGCACACCGGACAGTCCGGTGAATTTTAGCGGACTAGCCGTTGGAGTTTCCCAAAGCTGGCGAGTTCCTGAGGCCGCTTCTCCATGGCGCACCGGACACTGTCCGGTGTACACCGGACAGTCCGGTGAATTATAGTGCGAGTGCCTCTGGAAATTCCCGAAGGTGGCGAGTTTGTGTTGGAGTCCTCTGGTGCACCGGACATGTCCGGTGGTGCACCGGACACTGTCCGGTGGCACACCGGACAGTCCGGTGCGCCAAACCAGAGGTGCCTTCGGTTGGCCCTTTGCTCCTTTGTTGAATCCAAAATTTGATCTTTTTATTGGCTAAGTGTGAACCTTTGACACTTGTATAACTTATACACTAGAGCAAACTAGTTAGTCCAAAGATTTGTGTTGGGCAATTCAACCACCAAAATTATTTAGGAACTAGGTGTAAGCCTAATTCCCTTTCAGGTGTACCTCTCCGCATCCAAAATTTTCGATCAAAAAGGCTTTTGCGTTCTCCCGGCTATGTCAGAAGCAGGGCCCCAAGGAGCGAACGTGGGTGCATGTAAGTGGCAAGGCCGACTGAGCCGAGGAACTCCTATGCCTACGGGTTAGGGACACCTCACTCATCACCCGCCACGAAAAATGACCCTACTCGGGAAGCCACCCTATTATTGACAGGCTAAGCCGGACACGCAAAATAAAAGGAAGAAGAGTACGACTTCATGCAATGAAAACAAAGTGTTCAGGCCTCAGCGGCCGCAGTAAGACACACGCACATCCAATAGAAACTGTTCCAACAAGAGTTAGGCGTTGCCTTGGGAAGGAGCCGCGCCTTCAGCTCCGTCCCCGCCTTCGGTAAGGTCCATCTCGGCTTCCGGCGACGGCGCAGGGGGAAGGATCTCCGCCTCAAAGGTGGTCACCAGCACTGTGCTCGGACCCGCGGCGACCGCGTCGAGCCGCTGAACTTCTGCCAGGGCAGCTTCGTCTTCGTCAGGAAGACAATACCCCTCACTAACCCGCTCCAGGTCCACAACGTAGTGGGAAGCGAGCACGGCGAAGGCCCGCCTAACGCCGTGGTGTAGCGCCTCGCGGACTCTGCCGCGCGCGTGATCACCCAGGGCTTGAAGGCGGCTTTGAGGGGAGCTTCCTGAAGGGACGTCGCCGGAGCCAAGGATCCGATAAACGTCCGAGACGGCCTCGGACATGGCCGCGAGGTCGGCCTCCCTCTGCTCGGCAGCTCCGGCAAGCGCCTCGGCAAGCGCCTTGGCGGACTCGTCAAGGGCGGACTCGAGCTCTGCGAACAGCCAGAAGAAAGATCTCAAACACAAGCAGAGGAAACAGACAAGAACAAGAACCAGGGACGGCCAAGGCGTACCTCCGGCTCGGGCACGCTGCTCCGAGGCCGCGACCTGGGCTGCGGCTAAGTCGGCTGCGAGGGTTTCAGCCCGGCTTTCGGCCTCGGCAGCCCGGCCCCGAGATTGGTCCCGCTCCTCGACGACCTGGACGAACTCCGACCGCTGCCGTTGCGCCTCTGCGCGCGCCGCTGCCGCCTCCGCGCGCGCTGCTGCCGCCTCGGCTCTCAGGTCAGTGCAGAGCAACTGGAGGTCCGCTACCTTGGCACCCTGCTGAGAAAGGCGCGCAGTAGCCCTGGCGAGCGAGGTCCTCAGGGATCGCAGCGAGCCCCAGACATCGACCTCGCGGCGGATGAACGACGACTTGGCGGCGCTCCGATCCGTCATATCCTGGGAGAAGGAAACGGGGCGTCACGAAGAACGCCTCGTTCACAGAAAAGAAAAGGTATGCCTGAAACCGTTACCTGGAGGATTTTGGGGACGTCCCTACAGAAAACCTCCAGCGACGACCGGAGCGACCCCACCATTGCTTCAGCACACTCACGGAGCTCATCCCAGGACTGGTCCTCCTGTTCATCGTCGAGAATGAAGACAGGGTCCGAGGCCTCGCGGGTCCGAAACCGGAGCAACTAGCGCCGGGCCCCGGGGCTCCGCCGCACAGCGATGAGGCTTCCGCCCGGCTGGACGGATCGCGCCTCCACGCCCACCTCTTCCGAGGCACTGGGCACCGACGCATCAGCCGTCTTGACGCCGGCAGCAACCGGTCACTCTCCGACTGGGACGGTGGTGACTTCGGTAGCGGCAGGCGCCAGCATGGCTGGCACGTCAGGTGGGCTCGGGACCACGTCAGCGTCAGCCGCCTCCCCTATCACGATGGCCGCCTCGGCAGAAGAGCTAGCCTCGGGAACCTGCTCCACAGCGACAGGTGCCGCACGAGCCCCATGCGGTGAAACGCCCTGCGAGAGGGTCGGCTGAACGACAAGGCCCGGAGCGGCGCTGGCCGCACAGGCCGGCGCCGTCTTAAGGGCCTTCCGGGGTGCCAGGTCGGTCTGGCCATGGCTTCGCTTGCTGAGGGAAAAAGCAAAATCACGGCCGAGACATATGAATGGAAAGCCAGGACGAAGACATTCCGAGATACCTACCCGCTCCGGGCCATGATCCACCGCGCCTGGGGGAAGTTTCTTGGATCCCAGCTCCTGGAACAGCCGCCGAGGTCCGCTTCGCCGGCAACTTCGACGCCACCCTTGCTTTGGACACCCGGGGAGCAGATTGCCCGGGCACTGTCACGATGACTTGAGGGTCACCTCCATGCGCTGCCGGCACGAGCGGCGGCTCTCGGGGAGCAGACGCCCTGACCTGGCCCCCCCGGAGTCACCTCAGCTCCTCCGGCCGAGGGGTCAGGTGTCCTCTCGGGTTGCCCCCGTGCCTCGGACCGGGACCCCGACGCCCCGACTCCGGGGACTGACGGCGTCGGCCCACTCGGGGGCTGGCTTGACGGCTCCTGGCCGCACCCCAAGCCGGGGCTGAGGCCGAGATGGGCGGCCATGTCGTCCTCCTCGTCATCATCATCATCGTCATCGTCGTCGTCGGGCGTTTCCGGCGATGGCTCCCTCGGGAGTCCCTCCCTCTCCTGCTGGCGACGGAGCTTTTCCAAGGCGTCTCGAGCCCGCCTCCGCTCACGGGCCCGGGCCTTCTCCGCGTCCTTCTTCCTCTTCTCCTCCTCCGCGGCGACCCGCCGCGCTGCTCGGGCCACCGCATCCTGTGGAACCCGTGGCAGGGAAGGCTTGTGCCACCCCACCTCCTGAAGAAGGGGGGAAGGAAACCCGATCGTAAGAACCAGGAGCAACCCAATGTATGAAGAAGGAAGGAGCGAACACTCACCAGAGTCACGCACCCCTGGTCGGGGCGCATCCGAAGCTGGGAGAAGGTGTGGGGGTCCGGCTTCCCCAACGCAGTGGACACCCGCCATTGGAGGGCGTCGAAGGGAAGAGGATCAGGGGACATCTGCGAGCCCTCCCAGTCAGCCTCCGGGGTCATCTCCCAAAGCGACAGCCGTCGCTCCGCCAAGGGAAGCACCCTCCGACGGTGGATGGCGGCAATCACTCCCGCAGCGGTGAGTCCCCCCTCCCGCAACGCCTCCAAGGCCTGGAGAAGGGGTCCGAGGTTCTTCTGTCTTTCGTGCGGGGTCCCGTGGCGCCAGGCGTCGGTGGCGGCGGTGACTACTCGCTGGGAGAATGGCGGGAGCAACTCGCCGTTGTTCCGGAGGTAGAACCACCGGCGCTGCCACCCCTTGTTCGAGGACGCGAGGATGGCAGGAATATACTGCGACGCCCGCGACTGCCTCAGCAGGAGGGTGCAGCCGCCGGCCTGCACCGCTGCGCGGACCTTCCTCTCCCCCGTCGGCGAGGCAAAAAGCTCGGCGAAGAAGAGATGGGTCCACAAATCCCAATGGGGGGCGATCCCCAAATACCCCTCGCACACCGCTACGAAGATAGCGGCCTGCGAGATGGAGTTGGGGGTGAGGTTGTGCAACTCCACCCCATAGTGGTATAGGATCGCCAGCATAAAGCGGCCCGCCGGCACACCGAATCCCCGCTCGTGGAAGGAGACAAAGCTCACGACGTACCCCGGCGGTGGGGATGGAGCGGCTCCGCCCACGGGAGGAATCCATTCTGGTCGCTGCTCATCGGTGAGAGGGCGAAGCAAACCCTCGCCGACCAGATCCTCCAGATCGCTCGCCGTCACCGTGGAAAAGGGCCATGGATCGCACGGCGAGATGATGGTCACCCGGTCAGCCATCACCAAACGGAAGGGATGGCGGCGCAAGGGGCTGGAAGGGCGGTTTTCTCTTCTCTGGCTAAAGTCTCTCGGGTTGCGAAAACCTAAGAAGGAGGCAGGAAGCGGAGCGAAGAACCGTCACCAGACCCTCTCCCAGGTATATAAAGACCAAGGCGAGACCGTTTCCAACGTTCCGCCCGGACTGGATGCGTGATTCAAAAAACGCGAAGCGAAACGACCGTTCCTCGAACGGCTCGCGCACGCGCAACGGCCGCCCTACCAACAACTCACCCCGTCGCATTAACTCCGCGGCAGGACAGGCGGCACCTACGGCAGGAGAAGCGGGCGACGCTTCGCCTTTGCCGTAATAACCGCGCCAAAAAAGGTACGCCGCGTCGTTCGTGTTGGGGCGAAGGCAAAGGCGCCACCCCTCGCTCGAAGTCTTCGCTGATAACCGCTGGTCAGATAGAGACAGAACAGGCAGGGACACCCTTCGCTTGATCGGCACCAGACGAAGACCGGCGACGAAGTCATCCCACAGTGCGGCCTCGTCCAGCTCAGAGGCCCACGTGCGTTCCGGCCCATTGTAACGGGCCCTGCGTGGCCGCCGCCGGTTACGGGCCTAACCTGTAAAGGCATCCCTGTATTACAGTCTGTAACCCCGCTTTATGGGAATATTCTAGGGATAACCTAGGTAGCTGAGGGCACATGCGTCCTTAGCACAAGGCGCTGGGCGCTTAGGTACCTATAAATACCCCTGTACAGTGCCCGTGGGAGGCCAGATTAACAGAGCTATTGCCTCCTAGCACGTAACCCTGTTGTCACCACTGTTCATCCTTGTTGGCCTCCTTGCGATTGAGAGCAAGTTCCAACATTTGGCGCCCACCGTTCGTGCTACGACAAAACCACCCGCGATGGCACCCAAGAGAGCTAACCCGAAGGCTGACGAGGCTGCGAAGGCAGCACTGCTCGCCGCAAGTAAGGGCAAGGCCCTCGCCCTCACCCAATCCACCCACCAAGAGCCCACTGAAGACAATGTTCCCCACACCTGCGAAGACGACACCTTCCGCACCTGCGGCCCCGAAGGCCAATCGCAGCCGCCCCCAGGCTTCGCCCCACTGGAAGGCGCGGGCCTCACCGAGGACGGTGAAGTCCTCGGCGTCTCAGCGGAAGAACAGCTACAGCTGCGTGCCCTGCGCCTCAAGAACCGCAATCTCTAGAGGCAGAAAGAGATACTGGAGGCCAAGCGCCAACGTGTGTTCGCACTAGCAAAGGTGCGGCAAATGATACACGACGAGGAGCAGAAGGCCTAAGACCTCGAGCGTGAGATCGCGCTGATGCAGCACGAAGGCCACCTTGGCCTGCAGCAAGGGCCACCCCTCCAGCAGCGCGCACAACCAGAAGACACGCGCGAAGGCCACCTCGGCCTGCAGCATGGGCCACCCCTGCAACACCGAGCACAGCCGGAAGACCCGCGTTTCCCCCAGCGTGACTACACCTTCCAGCACGCCGCGCCATTCCAAGGGGTCAACTACCTCGACGAGCGAAGTCCCCTAGCGCCACACCTGCAAGTGACGCCTTGGCCAGCTAACTTCTGAGCAGGGACCTATCCCAAGTACAACGGCAGCACCGACCCGGCGCAATACATAATGAGTTATCAGGTCGCCGTTGCATCTGCCGGAGGGGACGACGCCACAATGGCGAAGTCCTTCATCATCGCCCTAGAGGGCCCAGCTCTCACCTGGTTCACCAGATTGCCTCCGCTGTCCATTGATTCATGGAGAAGTCTCAGGGACAAGTTCCTGCTCAACTTCCAAGGGTACCGCCCAGACACCGACGCCTTGGCCGAGCTCTCGCTCTGCAAGCAGCTGGAAAAGGAGACTCTGCGGGAGTATTACCGCAAATTCTTAACACTCAAGTCACAGCTGCCCTCCGTTGATGATCAGATCGCTATCCACTACGCCATCAGTGGCCTTCGTGCCGGCGTCCTCTACAGCCATTGTATCAGAGATCCACCCAAGAACCTCCAAGAGCTATATCAGCTCTTTGAAAAATATGCCAAATCTGAAGAGCGCCACCAGCGCAAGGTTGAGTCACAGCGGAAACCCAAAGATGCCCCACAGTCCAGCCGCACGTGGACAAGGACTCCGCAGCCAGACTCCGGTCGAGACGGCCGCAGTCAGCAGCAAGTGCACAACATCGCCAACCAGCACCCCGCTGCTGACCCCCCTCGTCGCCAGGAATATCCCCCCCAGGGCCGCGGGAATGGAACTCGTGGTAGGGGCCGAGGGCGTGCGCAGCCGCCGCGCCGATTCTACTGCCTTTTCCATGGCGAAGACTGCGCCCACCAAACCAAAGACTGCCCCGAAACGAAGGCCACCAGAGACAGAATGGCACGGGCACAGCCAGCCGACAACCCCAGAATTGTCGCGCACAATTACCAGCAACCCCCTCCACCATATATCCACGCTCCCGCCCCGCATCCACCGCACCACGCTTACCAACACCATCAGGAAGTACAAATCGTACCTCCTCCACCCCCACCACCACACCATCAAAACATCCCCCATGCCCCAAAGCAGGAAGACTTCGCCGATCAACCATATCGCGGAGTCATTCACATGATAACTGGGGGGTCCAGCACTGACTTCGACACCAAGCGGCAGAAGCGGGATCACTACCGCATCATCAACCATGTCGCCGTCACTGGCCCAGTCGTGCAGACAAAGTGGTCCCATGTACCACTAACCTTCGACGCACGAGACGTCGACCTGCGCAGCGCCCCCCACATCGACGCTATGGTCATCAATTACAGCGTGGCAGGCTGGGACCTACACAAAGTCCTAGTCGACAATGGCAGTCAGGCGGACATCATCTTCCTTCACGCCTTCGACCGCATGGGTATATGCCACAGCCTGCTCAAGCCTTCGGACAACCCGTTGTATGGCTTCGGTGGCAAGGGCACCTTTCCCGTCGGCAAGATAGAGTTGCCCCTCTCCTTCGGTGTAGCACCCAATGCCCGAAGTGAGCAAGTGACTTTCGATATCGTGGATATGGTATATCCATACAACGCCATCATGGGTCGGGGCTCCATCAATAAGTTCGAAGCCACCATCCACGGACTGTACCTATGTATGAAGATACCAGGATCGCTAGGCGCCATTACGGTCTACGGCAACCAGCAGACGGCGCGCAACATAGAGCGGGACTTCGTGCCCGGTCAGAGGAATGTGCACTGCCTCACGGCCCAGCGCGAGGTCTCTGCGCCCGCCAGGCCAACCGATAAACAGCACGACAAGGCACAGCTGCAGAGCCAAGACGGGACCAAGACTGTCCCCCTCGATCAGGCCACGCCCAAGCAGACAGTCACTATCAGCGAAGACCTCACCTCGCATGAAGAAGAGAAACTCCTCTGCTGCCTGTCCAAAAATAAAGATGTCTTCGCCTGGTCCGCCCTCGACCTGGTCAGAGTCAGCCGATCCATAATTGAGCACAGCTTGGGACTCGACCCTTCGGTGCGACCAAAAAAGCAGAGGCTTCGTAAAATGTCCGACGAAAAGACAGAGGCCGCCAAGGCGGAGGTGCACCGCCTCCTAGAGGCTAAATTCATCGAGCCAGTGGCTTACCCCACGTGGCTCTCCAATGTTGTAATGGTGCAGAAAAAAAGCGGGAAATGGCGAATGTGCATAGACTTCACCAGTCTCAACAAGGCCTGCCCAAAGGACAATTTCCCGTTGCCACGGATCGACAAAATAGTCGATAGCGCGGCCGGATGCGAGGTCATGTCACTCCTCGACTGCTTCTCCGGCTACCACCAGATATACATGAAGGAGGAAGACAAGGCCAGCACCAGCTTTATAACACCCTTCGGCACATATTGCTTCATCAGAATGCCAGAGGGACTCAAGAACGCCGAGTCCACCTTCTCCAGACTCACCAAAACAGTACTCGAAGGGCAGGTTGGCAGAAACATATTTGCATATGTGGACGACATCGTCGTCGCCAGCAAGAACAAGGAAGATCACCTCGCCGAGACATTCGCGAACATGCGAGACGCACGACTCCGCTTGAATCCGGAAAAGTGCGTCTTCGGCGTTCGCCAAGGCAAAATATTGGGCTACCTGGTATCACACCGCGGCATTGAGGCCAACCCAACCAAGATCCAGGCCATCGTAAACATGACGCCTCTGCAGTCCGCCAGGGACGTCCAGCGTCTGACAGGCAGATTGGCCGCTCTCAACAGATTCATCTCCAGGTCCGCCGAGCGAAGTCTCCCCTTCCTCAAAACACTCCGCGGTGCAAAAGACTTCGCCTGGGACCGGAGCAGGCAGCGGCCTTCGCCTCACTAAAACAGTACCTGTCGGAGCTGGCAATCCTCACAAGCCCCGACTCGTCGCTCCCCCTATTGCTCTACGTCGCGGCTTCGCCGCATGCAGTCAGCGCGGCACTTGTGCAGGAGCAGACAGTTGAGGGCGTGGTCAGGCAATCCCCTGTCTACTATGTCTCCGAAGTACTGACACCGTCCAAGTGCAACATGACAGAGCTGGAGAAGATTGCCTACGCAGTCGTTATGTCTTCGCGCAAGCTGCGCCATTACTTCGAAGCATTCAAGGTCCGAGTCACCTCAGACAGGGGACTCGGCGAATTATTTAGAAACCCGGAGGCATCGGTGAGGATCGCCAAGTGGGCAGCCGAACTATCCGGCTACCACATCAGCTTCGAGCCCAGGACAGCCATCAAGTCACAAGTCCTGGCAGACTTCATCGTCGACTGGACTGGGCCAGTAACACAACCAGACTCGTCCACAGAGAAGGTTTGGACTATCCATTGCAACGGCGCATGGTGCCATGCGGGGGCAGGTGCCGCTGCAGTCGTCACTTCACCAGCCGGGGTCAAGCACAGATATGCAGCGCGCCTCAGCTTCGCTCTGGAATCCGACAGATGCACAAACAATATAGCAGAATACGAAGCAGTCATCCTCGGCCTCCGCAAGCTAAGGGCCCTCGGAGTCACCACCTGTATCATCAAGACAGACTCCAAGATAGTTGCCGGCCAGGTCGAGAAAGACTACGCAGCAAAGGACCTCGCACTTATGCAATACCTCGCGGCCATCCGAAGCCTCGAGAGACAATTCAAGGGGTTCACCTTGCAGCATGTGGATAGGGCTAAGAACGAGGAGGCCGACGCATTGGCCAAGGCTACCGCCAGGGGCGAGCCCTTGCCCTCCGACGTGTTCTTTCATACCATCGGCACGCCGGCTGTCCGGAGCCCCGAAGGGCTCCAAATAACTAATGACAGCGAGGGCCACCGCATAGTCAACCTAATCATGACCGAGGACTGGCGGGCACCAATAACCCTGTTCCTACAGGGGTACTATCATCCAAACGACGTCAGCGAAGCGCCTCAGACATTGAAGCCGGGACTTCGCACTAATTGAGGGCCAACTCTACAAGAAAGGGGTCAGTCAGCCAATGCTTAAGTGTGTCACCGAAACCGAAGGCACGCAGATCCTACGTGAAGTCCACAGTGGCACGTGCGGCTCGCATGCAGGGCCAAGGGCCCTAGCTGCCAAGGTGATCCGCCAAGGGTTTTACTGGCCCGCAATGATCTGCGCCGCAAATCGGGTCACAAGGTCCTGCGAAGCCTGCCAGAAGTTTTCTCCTCGGTCAGGCAGCCCCTCGCAGTATACAAAGCTGATTGCCCATACATGGCCTCTCCAGCGCTGGGGCTTGGACATTGTCGGGCCCCTGCCCACCGCTCAGGGGAACCTTAAGTTCGCCTTCATAGCCGTCGAATACTTCACCAAATGGATCGAGGCGAGGGCTGTTTCTACAATAACATCAAAGACTGCCCAAAAATTCTTCTGGCAAAACATTGTTTGCCGCTTCGGAGTACCGTCCGAACTAACAGTTGACAACGGCAAGCAGTTTGACAGCCAAGATTTCAAGGATTTTTGTTTCTCCATCGGCACCAAGCTTGCCTTCGCTTCAGTTTATCATCCGCAGTCCAACGGGGTCGTGGAGCGCGCCAATGGGAAAATCTTCACAGCTATCAAGAAGATGCTCCTCGATGAAAAAAAAGGCAGATGGACCGATTTGTTACCTGAGGCAGTCTGGGCGCTAAACACAACTGAGTGCAGGGCGACTGGGTTCACTCCTTTCCGCCTTCTATACGGATCGGAGGCCATGACCCCGCAAGAAATAAAGCATGGGTCCCCGCGAACAGTTCCGTCAGCCGTCCCCGACGTGGACGAGCCAACTTCAAAGGATCTCATTGACGGAGACCGGGTCTTCGCCCTACAGGCCCTAAACAAATACCAAGCCCAGACCAAAGCATGGCGCGACCACGCAGTCATCCCGAGGGAGTTCAGCGAAGGGGACCTCGTACTCGTCCGAACAGCTCGGACGGAGTCCAGGGGCAAGCTGGAGCCCAAGTGGGAGGGCCCCTTTATAGTCAAGACAAAAGCTTCCCCCAGCGCTTACAGGCTCACAACGCCAAACGGCGAGGACCTGGAGCACTCCTGGAACATCGACAACCTCCGCAAATTTTTTGTTTGACTCGTCAGGGCTGATTTTGCCCTTGTAATTCGCCAAAAAACAATCTTGTACCGGCCCACACTCTTTTCCTCCCGGGGGGTGAGGTTTTTAACGAGGTGGAGCCATGTAATACATGTGAGAAAAAATCCCCCGCAAAAACATGCGTCGAAAAAAGACCGCGACGACGGTCTTCGACATTCGACCAATTCGAGGTCACCGCGAGGCTAAGCGCTAGCCACCCTCGCGTGCGACAAATCCGCGCAGAAGTCGCCTAAGGGTGCAGCCGGACTAGCACAACAAGTGCGAAAAAACCGAAGTCTACCGCGAAGACTATCCGCGCAGAAGTCGCCTAAGGGTGCAGCCGGACTAGCACAACAAGTGCGAAAAAACCGAAGTCTACCGCGAAGACTATCCGCGCAGAAGTTGCCTAAGGGTGCAGCCGGACTAGCACAACAAGTGCGAAAAAACCGAAGTCTACCGCGAAGTCTATCCGCGCAGAAGCCGCCTAAGGGCGCAGTCGGACTAGTACAACAAAAGCAGAAACGACAGCATCAAACCGTCCGTGCCAAGACCGACTATAATCACACCAGCACAGCATAACAAAACATACCAGACAAAGTACACAACGCCTTCGCAGGCACAGGCAAGCGAGGGCACACGACTTCATCGTACAAGCCTTTACACATATACAAGCGAGGGCGCCACACTCTACATCGGCTCAACCTTAGGAATAATTCCCATCTCCCTATAATTAAATAACATTATCCTAAGCTCCTCACCCGCAAAAAGACTTCGCAGTTCCCCTTCCCCTGTACTTGCGGCGGCCGGCAAAGACAACAGTTCCTGCCGACTAGCCCTACTCACACAAAGCCGAGCCCCTTCCTCCGTACTAACCCTACGCTTTGCAACCGCCCTCCGTCGTCGGCGCCCGGTGCTAGGACCTGGCACATCTTGCGCGTCCGCGGCGTGTAGCGAGGCCTCCGCCGCAGCCACGTCCAAGGCCGCAAAATAGTCCAAGTCCTCCTCCGACGACTCCTCAGTCCACTCAACCGAGCTCCCAGAGTCAGTAAAATCAAAAAACTCAGATGCAGATCCACCATATTCATTACCACCTTCCGCGGTCGAAGTCGCCAAAAATTCAGTAGTAGCGGTTGCGTGCGCAGGCCCAAAATCTTGAACCTGCGCAGCAACCAAAATTCAGCAACATATCCAAAATTCCCCAACCCTTTACACCCACTACGCCACCTGCGAAGGCCCTGACGCTGCGGGAGCCTCCGCCGTTGGCTTCGCCGCTGCTTTCGCTGTTATTTCCGCCGCCACCGCCGTGGGATCTTCAGCACTCGGCGCAGCAGCTGCGGGGGCATCAGGTGCGCCTTCGGCCACCTTTGGGGGCAGGTCTTCGCCGGCCGCAGCAGACGTGGGGGCATCCGGTGCGTCTTCCGCGGTCTCCGGGGTTGGCTCCAGGGCGACCCCAGACACGGCCTCCGCAGGGGTCGGCTCTGGGTCAGGCAGCGCGCTGTTCAACGCCCCGAAGTCGTCCACCCGCTCGCCACGCGCCGCCTAAGACAAAACACACAAAATTCAGCAAACACACGCACAGCCCACATCCAGCAAACACCAAACAAACGACAATGTTACCTGAGCCCTCGTAGTCTTGGCCCGCTCCCTGACCACCTCACGACCGTACGGACCCCACATCCGGTCATAGAGGGCCCCGGCGGATTCCTTCACTACGGGGTCTTCGACCTTATAGACATGTCGCTCAAAATCTTCATCTGCCTGGTCGAAGACCTCGAAGTGCCGGCACCCTTCGCGGGAGAGTGCGTTCATCGCCCCCTCGCAGGTGACCAGGGAGGCGTACGACATAAACCCCCCACGACAGTGGGGAGTTCCTGCAGCTCCTCCTGCACCCATTCCAGACAGCGAAGCCCGGGCTCTCGGTCCGGCACCTCGAAGTCAACGGTCCGCGCACCCAGCTCACGATATGTATCCATAAGCTGTGTGCGCGTCCGTTCGGCCTCCGCGCGCATCACGGCCTCGGCCCCCGTCACGCGGCTCTCCAGGGCGGTGAGCCGCTCCTGCAGCTGTTCGGCGCGCTCCCTGGCAAGATTGCCTTCCGCCCGCGCCAGTTTGGCCTCCACCTGCGCAGCCTGCTCCTTGGCGACGGCCTCGTTGGTCTCCCTCCTCTCCCCCGCCAGTTGGCGCCGGAGGTCAGCCTTCTCCCTCTCCAGTGCGGCCACCTTGTCCGTCAGTTTACGGCACTTGCTGTCGGAGGCCAATTTTTCACGGACAGCGTCAGCATGTTGCGTCCGAAGTCTCTCGACTTCGGCAGACACAGCTGCCGTGAGGGCCCCCGACGCAGTACGGCTGGCGAAGTCAGCCACCTGCAGAGCACACGTAAGGTCGTTGCCCAAAAAAAAGGGGAGAGAGTATAGCTCAGCGGACCTGACTCAGCGCCTCCGTCACCTCCTTCAGCCGGCGGGTCGCTGCGCCCGCCTCGTCCCTGACAACCGCGAGGGCCGACACCTCGCCTCCGGCGCCAAGGGCCTCGCCTCTCGCCTTCGGCACTATGGCAGCCGTCGTGATCGCCGCGGCAGGCGCAACTATAGCAAGTTGGCCTTCGTCCGACCCTGCAACGTATCAACGAATTTAAAAAAAACAAGCCAACGACTTACCACCAAGATATTCGTCCACATTAATATCGGTGCCGAAGTCGGCAACACGCTTGCCCGACAACGGCAACGCTCGGGCCGCCTTCGCGACCTCCGCCACTCCGCTGACCGGAGGCACCACCTTCGTCGATTTGGAGCCTCCGGCGCCTGCCGTTGGCTCCGGCGCCTTGCTAGATGTAGAGGCGCCCGGCTTCGCCGCCAGCGGCGGTTTGCCTTCGCTGGAGGCTGCAGCCTTTGCAGACCCCCGCTGCCTCTTCGGCCTAGCTTCGTGAAGCCTGACAGCCGCCTGGCGTTTTTGCGCAGCCCCTTGGCGATCCTTGTCCATCACTGCCGACACAACAGCAGCAATATTCCGCCCGTAAGGAAAAACTCTCCATTCACGAACCATGCGAGATGTAAAACAGTCCTCGCCAGCCGCGCGGGGGATAGGAACATTCCTAGGCCAGCAACCCCCGGTAACCCTCAGCATCCGAGCCGAAGACTCCCGGAGCTCGGGCGAAGACATCCTTCCCCCTGGGGCCGCGCACGTCCTCATCAACTCTCTAGCAAAACTATCAGACACCCCAAGTCCTCCCATAGCAGTACCTAATTTTCTCTTTTTGGAGGAAGGGGCGGCCGCCGGCGCAGGGTCGTCTCCAGTCTCCACCACCGACTTCTTTCCACGGCGGTCCGCGTCGTCTTGACCAGGATAGCCGTCGTACGACAATTGATTTAATTCGAAAACCCTGTTCAAACGATCATTTGACCCGCGGATATCAAAGCTGCGCTGGCCTTCCGTCCTCGGCACGTAACGTCCCACGAGCCGCACCGCCCCATCCTCCGCATCACGCACAAAGGCGGCTGGGTCGCGGTTTCGCAGATTCAGTGCGAAGGCAGGACTTCGCACCACCCTTCCACCGTGAAAAGGCATCTGGCGAGGGCACACTTCGCCCAACGCCCAGCCATGCGCCAAGGGCCACACCCCGTACGCCACGAACTCTTCAACTAAATCGCGCCCACTGCTCTGACCGGCGGCGCACCGAAGGGCCCCTTCGTCCGCATCCTCCTCTGCCACTTCAAAGGGCGGATACGCTGAGTAATAATGAGAGCACATCTCGGACACGGGGAGTCCCTCATGGCCTTCGACGGTACCCTCAGCAACATAAAACCAAAATTCATTCCAGTTGCCCCACTTGTTGCGGGCGCATGGAACCAACTCCACTACTTGCATTGTGGTCTTGCCGGTCTTCGGCGTGAATGTGCATGACCCAAACTGAGCAACTTCGTCCCCAATCATCCTCTTCTGCCAGTGCAAACAATAATACTTCGCAAAAACTTCAACCGATGGCTGTCCGCCGTACGAAGTCGTCGCCCAGACATACTTCGACAGTGCCACCACGGCATTCGGTGTCAGCTGATGTATTTGAACGTTGAACCTACGCAGGACTTCGCCAACAAACCGGTGCGCAGGCAAGCGGAGACCGGCGGCGAAGAACGCCTCGAAAACGACCAACTCACCCTCCGGCTCGGGGACTTCCTCCGTCCCCGGAGCACGAGCAACTCCACCGCCAAAGTAACCCAACCGCTGCATATCTTGAACACGGGCTGACGTCATCCGCGACACGCCAAAATCAACAGAATCGCCGGCGCGCAACTCCTCCGCCATCAAACTACTCAACGTCTCCTCAGACGAGGCGGCGGCCGGCGGCGAGGAATCGGCCGGCGGCGTAGCGGCAGCGGAAGAAGAAGAGGACGGCATCGCTACGTACCGTTGGCGGCGGCGGGCGGTCTGCTTCACTCGAGCCAGATCTCCGGCGAACAAGAGCATGGCGGGCAGACGAGCAGCAAGACGGCGGGCGGCTAGGGTTTTCACGGAGCGTGGAAGGCGAAGTTCAAAAAGCGCCGACCCCCGCCCCCTTTTATAGGCAGGGCACGGCTCTTCGGGAAACCCGCAATCCGACAGGGCGCGGCGCTTCGGGAAACCCGCAATCCAACAGTACGCCGTCCATCAACGGTCACATCAAAAACCCCCGCGGAACCACTTCGAGCGAGGGCAGCGTCTCCGCCATCTAACGACGTCTTCGGCACCAGGTGACTTTGTCGAACTGGTCCCTCGGAGGGCAAATGTTGGGGCGAAGGCAAAGGCGCCACCCCTCGCTCGAAGTCTTCGCTGATAACCGCTGGTCAGACAGAGACAGAACAGGCAGGGACACCCTTCGCTTGATCGGCACCAGACGAAGACCGGCGACGAAGTCATCCCACAGTGCGGCCTCGTCCAGCTCAGAGGCCCACGTGCGTTCCGGCCCATTGTAACGGGCCCTGCATGGCCGCCGCCGGTTACGGGCCTAACCTGTAAAGGCATCCCTGTAATTACAGTCTGTAACCCCGCTTTATGGGAATATTCTAGGGATAACCTAGGTAGCTGAGGGCACATGCGTCCTTAGCACAAGGCGCTGGGCGCTCAGGTACCTATAAATACCCCTGTACAGTGCCCGTGGGAGGCCAGATTAACAGAGCTATTGCCTCCTAGCACGTAACCCTGTTGTCACCACTGTTCATCCTTGTTGGCCTCCTTGCGATTGAGAGCAAGTTCCAACAGTTCGATTTCGTATCCTTTTCCGTTTTTCCTCTTTCTCTATCTCTTGCAACAGGGACCGGGAAAGGGGGATACCCCGAAAAGGATCCTTCCCCGTGAAGGAACCGGGCTCCGAGCCTCCCTACTGATCAGAGGTTCGAAGGCTGGCCCCCCGAGCGGTTCAACAGCCGCCTCAGATCGCGTGGGCCCTACACCCACTACTGGTCAGAGGTTCGAAGGCCGGCCCCCCAAAGGGTTCCACGGCCGCCTCAGGCTACTCGAGCTCCGCGCCCATTACTGATCAGGGGTTCGAAGGCTGGCCCCCGAAGGGTTCACAGCCGCCTCAGACGCCGAGCGAGGGATCACCAGGGGTACGTTCGATACATAACCAAGGCTCGGGCTGCGCTCCCGAGGTACCCTAGGACATTTCCGAGACCAGCGGGAGCGATCTTGTAACAGAATCCCATCAGAGGGAGGCATCGAGCCCTTGGACCCCGTCGCCAGGGGACCGGGTCCGGCAGATCACCCGCAGGTACTTTTGGGCGTGCCTCTGGGCCCCTAGCCGACCCCTAACGAACGGGGCACGGACGTCCACTCGGATCACCCGCTTGCAGCTCACCGGAGACACCATGTTCGGCGCCCATCGAGGGTAACATGGCGCTTTCCCCCCTCCTCCTTGCGGAAAGGCGACGCAGGGGCGTATGTAAAAAAGTCGAGTCTGTCCCTGATCGCCCTCTCGCCCTGTGCGGAGGCTCGGGGGCTGCTCTCGCAAACCCGGCTCCGGCCGAACCATTGACAGCGTCAACGTACCAGCCCGAGAACTTGGGCCCCGACCGTACACCCGGGCTACGGCCAGTTCGCATGAGGGAACAACCAGACCGGCCGAAGTGTTACGCAAGGCATTAAGACCTCGGAGGAGTGAAACCACTCCTCCGAGGCCTCGGGGGCTACACCCGGCGGGTGCGCTCGTGCGCACCCACCGGAACAAAATGCAACCGAGAAAGGTTGGTCCCCTTGCAACAAAGTGCGACGAAAGCCTCCAAGCGAGTGCTAACACTCCCTTCGAGGCTCGGGGGCTACTGTCGGGGACCATAATTAGGGGTACCCTCAAGACTCCTAATTCTCAGCTGGTAATCCCCATCAGCATAAAGCTGCAAAGGCCTGATGGGTGCGATTAAGTCAGGGATCAGTCCATTCGAGCGACTCGATCATGCCTCGCCCGAGCCTAGCCTCGAACAAGGGCAGCCGACCCCGAAGGATTTCCGTCTCGCCCGAGGCCCCCCTCCGACGGCGGACACATCTCCGGCTCGCCCGAGGCCCTGCCTTCGCTAAGAAGCAACCCTGACTAAATCGCCGCACCAACCGACCGAATTACAGGAGCATTTAACGCAAAGGCGGTCTGACACCTTTATCCTGACACACGCCCCCCGGCAGAGCCGAAGTGACCGCCGTCACTTCGCCGCTCCACTGACCGGCCTGACAGAAGGACAGCGCCGCCTGCGTCACTCCGACTGTAGTGCCACTTGACAGAGTGAGACTGACAGGCAGTTAGGTCCTGCCAAAAGCACCATAGGAAGCTCCGCTCCGCCCGACCCAGGGCTCGGACTCGGGCTAAGTCCCGAAAGACGGCGAACTCCGCTCCGCCCGACCCAGGGCTCGGACTCGGGCTAGGTCCCGGAAGACGGCGAACTCCGCTCCGCCCGACCCAGGGCTCGGACTCGGGCTAAGTCCCGGAAGACGACGAACTCTGCTCCGCCCGACCCTAGGGCTCGGACTCGGGCTCAGCCCCAGAAGACGACGAACTCCGCTCCGCCCGACCCAGGGCTCGGACTCGGGCTCAGCCCCGGAAGACGACGAACTCCGCTTCGCCTGACCCCAGGGCTCGGACTCCGCCCTGGCCTCTGCCGAACGACCTCCGCCTCGCCCGACCCAGGGGCTCGGGCTCGGCCTCGGCCACGGAAGACAGACTCGACCTCGGCTTCGGAGGAGCCTCCACGTCGCCCAACCTAGGGCGCAGGCCAGCCACGTCAACAGGAAGCGCCATCATCACCCTACCCCGAGCTGACTCGGGCCGCAGAGAACAAGACCGGTGTCCCATCTGGCTAGCTCCGCCAGATAGGCAATGATGGCGCCCCACATGCTCTGTGACGACGGCGGCTCTCAGCTCTCTTACGGAAGCAGGAGGACGTCAGCAAGGACTCAACCGCTCCGACAGTTGTCCCTCCATCAGGCTCCGTCGCTCCTCCGACGGCCACGACATCACACCAGCTGGGTGCCAAATTCTCTCCGGCTGCCACATCGGCATGTACTTAGGGCGCTAGCTCTCCCCCGCTAGACACGTAGCACTCTGCTACACCCCCATTGTACACCTGGATCCTCTCCTTACGCCTATAAAAGGAAGGACCAGGGCCCTCTTAGAGAGGGTTGGCCGCGCGGGGACGAGGACGGGACAGGCGCTCTCTTGGGGCCGCTCGCTTCCCTCTCCCGCGTGGACGCTTGTAACCCCCTACTGCAAGCGCACCCGACCTGGGCGCGGGACGAACACGAAGGCCGCGGGATTCCCACCTCTCTCACGCCGGACGCCGGCCGCCTCGCTCCTTCCCCCCTTCGTGCTCGCCCACGCGCTCGACCCATCTGGGCTGGGGCACGCAGCGACACTCACTCGTCGGCCCGAGGGACCCCCCGGTCTCGAAACGCCGACACTACTGCTTAATTGGGTTGGTATTTACTTATACTTAGTAATTGCTAATAAAATTTTGACCAAATTTAAAAGCAATGCTCAGCTCTAACCATCCTCTTTGGTAAGCCTTACACTTCACGTGAGCTCCCACCTTTGGCGAGTTCATGCACATTATTCCCCACAACTTGTTGAGCGATGAACGTATGTGAGCTCACTCTTGCTGTCTCACACCCCCCATAGGTCAAGAACAGGTACCACAAGATGAGGCGCATGGAGGATGCTGTGATGAGTTTGTGAGTGGTCTAGGCCATCGTCTCCCATTCAACTTTGGGTTGCTGGACCGTTGTCTCCTTATAATGTAATTATTTATTTTGTATAGAATTCCTGTTAAGTAGTAAAGATGTGACATTCGATCCTGTGCCATGATTCATCATATGTGTGAGACTTGGTCCCAGCACACCTGGTGATTATGTTTGCGCCCGGGTTTTGGACCCCTAAAATCCGGGTGTGACACAAACTGAACCAAAACAAATCTAAACCAGCAACCAAACTCAACCTAGAACACGAACTCAGAACTGCGGATTCTAAAACTGAATTGTGCAAAGGCTAAGGTGATGGTTTTAGGTCGGAATAAACTGATCGTAATTATATTTTTTTGGCTTTTTGTGGACTATGGGACGAAACAAAACTAATCTAAAGGTAGGATTATACCACACGGGCAACCTGGAAATCTGATACCAATTGATAGTAGACGCGGCCCGATCTTCCGTGAGATACAATAACTTGATTGAATGGAGATCTCGATGTTGATGATCCAAGGCTCTGAGCGAACGGTTCCTCGCAATCACTACACCACGGCTCCGTTGGTTATCACCCGTGACACACGAATGATCTCGCCACGAAGGCTTATCCCTGCAAGCGCAATCAAGAACACAAGCAAGAACCTGAAAGAAACGCAACCAAAATTGTATTGATTACGGGATGGGGTCTCACAAACTGATGACGGCGACACTGTTCGATGACAGAATTGATCAAAGCAAAACCCAAAAACTAATGTGGTGGTGGCTGCTGAATAAATAGAGTATTAGGGCGTGCGTGACCCCTAGACTCGCCCCTAATGGGCTTCGACGCGATACACGGCCCAACAGACGGTGTCGCAGCACCAAAACAGAATCTGAATGCTGAATTATTTCGATGATTCCCGTTGACTCCGGATGAATTTTAAGGTGGAACTAGTTGGGTTGGTTAGATAATCTCCTTATCATTCTAACCATATCAAGTTTGTTGCAATCGGAGTTCGGATGCATCCTGGGCGTCCATTTTAGTGCAGACTAGTCCTGGAACCCGAGATGGAGTTGCAGCCGAGTCGGACTTGATCTCCTTCCTGTTGTGGCCGCCCTTGCTGCTCCTACTCAACACCTTGGCCTTTCCCAAGTTCTTGCTGGTCCTCTCCAAGGTACCTAATCATCAAAACATCCATAGCCCCAAGCGTAAGCTCTGAAACACAATTGACTAGGGTAGAACGTACCTGGAGATTTAGCTGTCGTGCACGGGATCGTGTTATCGGTCCATTCATTGTATGTATAGAAGTGATGTCCTCATCACTTAGATCCTATGATAAACCTCCAGGTAGTCAGGAATTTAGAAAGGATTGAGAGCCTAGAGGCCAGACCACGATAATATACCTACCTCCAAGTCGTTAAGAACCGCTAGTCATGATTGTAGACGCCGCACCTCATCGTTAGCCACCTCTAGCGCCGAATGAGTCACACTTTAATCCCCGAGAAGGACATCCTCGGTCCGCTCCAAGGGGGTCGACAGGGTAGCTAACCCAAGAGAGGCAACCACCACCTTGGAAAATAAGCTAAGACTTAGTCAGCAAAGGGATAGGAGGGAACCCAGGAAGAAAGGCGGGACAGTCGCACAGTCCCCTCGGACGGCATCCCGTCTGGGAGCCGCTCCAATCCATGGGTAAAGGAAAGCCCTAGCTAGCGAGGAGATCCACAGATAGGAGTGCTTAATCTCTCTTTCTTTCTCAATCTCTCTCTCCCACACACACTTTTAAAAGGAGGGAGGTACCTAGACGGGTCTGCATAGATAGTAGAAGGAAAAGACTCGAGAGTCCCACAACACTAGAGCCCAGAGAGCGAAAGTCTTTTTATATATGTTATTATTATTATTATTATTATAGGAGCATCGAGGTGTATCACGCCACGATTAGTGCGCAACACGAACGATGTCATGAGTAGACACCCTAAGCATGACATGACTGGACCCATCATCAAAGTCTTCCAGCAGGTTCTCCAACCCCTCATTCGATAGGGAGGAAGGAGGACTGGTGATGTCCTTAAGATGATGGTCGGAGCATACCTCCACCGTGAGAAGTGCCACCATAGCCCCCCGATGAACGTTAAAGTCGGTGATGTCCCGAACACAACATGGAGCTTTGTCCAGGCGCTCGATCAAGGAGGCGCCACAAGCCCCAACATAGTCAAGGAGCTAGCCCGAGCGCTGGTGCAACATCTCGAGTTTAGCTACCAAAGCTGCCACGAGAGACGAGCAGGGTATGAAAAAAGGACGAGAAAACCATAGAGAGGACAAAAATCAAGTGACTTACCAACGACTCGATCGTCAGCCTCGGCAAGCTTCTCCCGCAGCGGCTCAACCTCGGCCTCAGCAGCCTCCCACGCCGCGCGAGAGGGGTCGTAGTTCCCTACGAACACCTGAAGGGGAAAGGTAAGAGACGAGGAGCTCGGTCGTGGCACAACCCTTAGGTCGGCGGTGACCGCACTACAACGGGAAGAAAGGATGTAGCAAAGTTAGACCAAAAAAGGAAGTTGGCAAGCCCGAGGGAAGAAGCTTACCTCGACTCATGACCAACGGAGCGCGACATCCCGATAGCTCAAGGTTCGACCGCCAACCTGATCAAAGGCGAGCTTGAGGGACATGTCAAGAATGACCAGCATGTGAACGACCGCCCGAGGTTTATAAAAAGAGGCAAAGATGCGTCCGACTTTGCCCAGAGAGATGATTGATCGCCACAAAGATGACACCAGATTCCAAGGGGATGCCATCTCGATTTCTCGAGAACGACCCCTCTCAGGGGCTACCGTCGGGGAAATGATCTCCGGTCTCTGGGACCCGCCAGTCAGAGAGTACGCTGAGAAAAGAGCCCCTGGTCGCTGGGGGCCCGTTAGTCAGTTGGGAGAGGTGGATATGTCAACCCTGAAATAGGCCGCCCCCGGTCGAACCCCGCAGCACCGAGCCTAGGGTCGGGCGTGGTGGAACCTGACGGGGGGGTCAGAAGGGAACCACTCGAGTGGATCTTGCGTCTGGCCCTAGACTGATCCACAATAAATAGCCGATCACATTTAACCAAGCATGTCACCTAGCCACAGCGCAAGCGCCAATCCGCTTCCCACTCATGACCTACGAACCCCTCCGGTCGCATAGCACTCATGACCTACAAGCCCTCAAACTGCGGCACATTAATGGCCCACGTGCCCCTCGACCTGCAGCACACTCATGGCCTATAGGACAAGGCCTGAGTGCGCGGACCTCTGGTAGGGCGCTACATGACGAGCCGTGTTGAGCCCTAGGCTATGGAGGCCAGGGGTCGGTGTAGCCAAAATGATGGTGCTTGGGACCATCGCAGCCCCACGTCATCCGCCATGATAAATATGATACAACCAGACAATCCTAGGCTCCATGAGTACGGGTGGCTTTACCCTGGGTAGAATGCTGGTTTTACCCTTGCCTTCCGGTTCTTTCCCAAGGAAGCCACCGTCGGTCGACCCCTCTCCCGGCCTATAAAAGGGAGGGGTTGGCCTCTAGGTAATGGGGTTGGTTGGTTGGAGAGAGTTCTTTCAGACACTTTAGAAGACAACCAGATGACCCCGGACGCCTTCAGCTGGAGCACCCACAAGGACAAACAGGAGGAGGAGGAGTGCCGACGAGGACTAGGAGGCCGGAGCCCCGCCACTAAGTCAAGACTTAGCTAGTACTCTACCTTGTACCTTCTAAGCTCCACTTCCACCTAGAAAAAGAGACTTGGGAGCCTCTTCTCCCTCTCTTGCCCGCGTGTAACCCCTACTACGAGTTTTGATGCTCAATGGTGCTGGTAGCGCAAGCCACCAATGACTAGAAGTAGGGACGTTCTGCCCGAACCAGTATAAAACTTGCGCCCACCGCTCACACCCCTCCGAAGCCCAGAACGCGCATAATAAATTTACTTGTCGGATCGAGGTTCGAAACACGGACGTCTAGTGTGACGTCCGGTGGTGCAGTGGACATGTCTAGTGCATCCACAATGATTGACTTAAGGGGTAATGATTGGTTTGTTTGGTGGGGTTATAATTACCCCTTGTGGCCAACAATGACCACTCTCTTGGACCCCAGACATATGTACACACCCTTTGATAGCTAACACACACTCTAGTCACTTGCATCCTTTAATTCACCAATCAGGTGAGATTCGAGAGTCTCTACTACATTTGCATCATCATTTTTGCATCTTGTGGCACTAGTTGGGCAAGTTGGATGGTTGTTCTCTTGATACTCTATGTGATTGGCATCACCTAGCTAGCCCGATGATTGAAGGGTTTGTTGAGGAGCTATTTTGTTCATCCCCATAGGAGATCATGAAGAACAATCCTAGTGGAATCATGACTAGTTGTAGTGCTGCTCTTTGAGTAGTTCATGTGGCACCCAAATTATGTGTTTAACATTTGAAGCCAATTAGGCCATGTTTGGTTTCAATTAGTCCTAGGACTAAACTTTAGCCCTACCTGTTTGGTTCTAGGGACTAAACAGATTCTAAAGTCATTAAATACACTATCCAAAGACTCAAATACCCTTGGAATACACTCACAACATTAACTGTCCATACAAACATGCTCTCACAACCGAATACTATAGAGGGAAGGTAATGGCAACATGACAATTATGAGCTTTTAGTCTATTTTAGCACCTATGTGAAGGACTAAAAACTAAATCATTTTAGTCCATATATTTTAGTCCTAGTGTTTGGCAAAAAAGGACTAAATGGGACTAAAAGCTAGAGACTAATCTATAGTCCCTCTAACCAAACACCTCCTTAGTGAGCGAACCATCAAGTTGTGGCTTGCCACACCGTCACTAGTTGAAGCTAATTGTTAGCTAATACCTAATTAATGCCTATAAAACAAACTTGCTCTCTCTGAGCAACGACCGTAAGCCTAGGCGTAGCGACATGTAACTTGCCTTATAAAGCAAACTTGCTGCATGCTTTCCTTCTAGGTTTTGTTCGGATCCATGGAACTGAAGTTTATTCTACTAAGGAAAATGTACACACAGATAATAAATCAAGTTAATACGTCCTGCACTTCTACTAAAGGAGAGCAAACCAAATCACGTGCTATGAGCTACAAAGCAGAGACATACACTACCGGAATCCAAGGCTTTGCCGAGTGTTGTATTCTTTGCCGAGTGCCTTTTGTCGGGCACTCGGCAAAGAAGGCTTTGCCGAGTGCCGCACTCGGTGAAGCTAGATTCTCGGCAACGAGGCTCTTTACCGAGTGCTGGACACTCGGCACAGGATGACACTCGGCAAAGACTAGTTTGCCGAGTGTCAAACACTCGGCAAAGGGGGCTCTCGGTAAAGGACCGTCAACGGCCGTCCCAAAGCTGACGGCCGTCAGTCTTTGCCAAGAGCCAACGGCTGGCACTCGGCAAAGAGGCTTCTTTGCCGAGTGTCACACATCTAGCACTCGGCAAAGAACTCTTTGCCGAGTGTCATCTCTAGACACTCGGCAAAGTATATTTTTATTTTTTTGATTTTGTCTCCCAAACTTTTTGTGGTATGTTCCTACACTATGTAGACCTACATGTATCATTTGTGGACAATTATAACAGAGATTCAATCGTTAGTAGATTTAGTTCGTTTATTTGAATTTCTTCGGAAAATTCAAATTTGAACTGCAGGTCACTCGAAACATGGAAAACCGTGCATGAAAAAATGATATTCATGGTACTTAGCATAAATTACGACCGATTTCAGAAGCGTACCGGAAACTTCGAGCAACATGCTCACTAAACATGGCCGTGAACTTGGCATCCACATGTTTAAAAATTGTATAAAACACAAACAAAGTCAGAAAATCATGAAACTTGTCCCCGTGTCATGATATCATATGTATAGGCTGTGATAAAAATTTTAGAGTATTTGGAGAAAGTTGTGAGACACTATGTGTAGAAACCTAAGAGGACTACACATGAAATCATAGAGTTTCAATGTGGATCTCTTAGGTTTCTACACATAGTGTCTCACAACTTTCTCCAAATACTCTAAAATTTTTATCACAGTCTATACATATGATATCATGACACGGGGACAAGTTTCATGATTTTCTGACTTTGTTTGTGTTTTATACAATTTTTAAACACGTGGATGCCAAGTTCACGACCATGTTTAGTGAGCATGTTGCTCGAAGTTTCCGGTACGCTTCTGAAATCGGTCGTAACTTATGCTAAGTACCATGAATATCATTTTTTCATGCACGGTTTTCCAAGTTTCGAGTGACCTGCAGTTCAAATTTGAATTTTCCGAAGAAATTCAAATAAACGAACTAAATCTACTAGATATTGCAAACACTGTTATAATTGTCCCAAAATGATACATGTAGGTCTATATAGTTTAGAAACATACCACAAAAAGTTTGGTGCTGAAAACAAAAAAATACAAATGTACTTTGTCGAGTGTCGAGTGGTTGACACTCGGCAAAGTAGGCTTTGCCGAGTGTCCCGGGGTGGCACTCGGCAAAGAAGTGGAAAGTAGCCTTTGCCGAGAGCCCCTGGATGGCACTCGGCAAAGAAGGCGCCTTTGCCGAGTGCCGCCGATCTGGCACTCGGCAAACCATATTTTAAAAATAAAAAAAATCTTTGCCGAGTGCCGCATTGCGGGCACTCGGCAAAGAACATAAACTTAGTCAATCTGACGGCTTCTCCTTCTTCTCTCTCTCACTCACGCTCACTCGCTGCATGCGCCCACACCCGCGCCCACCCTCGCCGCCGACCCCGCGCCCGCGCCCACCCTCGTCGCCGGCCACGCGCCGCCCCCGGCCCTGCGCCCGCTCGCCTGCGCCGCCCGCGCGCCCGCGCGCCGCCCACGACCGCCGACGACCCCGCGCCGACGACCTCCACGTCGTCGACCGCTCACGACCTCCACGCCGTCACGCCCGTTCGCCGTCGTGCACCGTCCACGCCGAGCAAATAGGTATAAACTAATTTTCACATTTTAGTTGCTAAATATTATCAAATAAATGTATATGTGTGGTTGTGTATTGTGTATTGTGATTGTGTATTGTGAAATAGAATTAGGTTTTTTGTGTGTGATTGTGTATTGTGAAATAGAGTTAGGTTTTTAGTCCTCACTTTGCATGCATTAGGTAAGTCTTCTAATTGTTTATGTGGTTATTTAGGCATTAATGTATATATGTGGATATGTATATGTGTGGATGTCAGTCATCGTGCTGCTACTTATATTTACAGGCTTTGAAAACCTCCCCGTGCAGGGGAGGTGCTGCCGGATTTTTTTGTTGATAGGCTTTGGTTAAATATGTTATAGGATGGAGGACCGTGAGTGGATGTACACGGGCCGTAGAGGGAGGAACGATGTCACTACTGAATGGATTAGAAAGACCGATGATTTCGTGGAACGGGCATATGGCGAAGCTGCTAAAGGAGCGAGTCTAGTCCCATGCCCGTGCAGCAAATGTGACAATCGGAAAAGAAAACCAAAGAAGACCATGGTAGAACATATTTGGAAGAATGGATTTACGTCGGGCTATACTCGGTGGATATTTCATGGTGAAGCGCATCGTACGAGAGAGGAGGTGCTGAGACAACGTGTCGAGGATTATGACGCGGATGCGGGGGTAGCGGATATGTTGAACGACTATCAGGAGGCACAGTACACGGGAGGATGTATGGATGACGAGCCAGAGCCGACTGCAAAGGCGTTCTACGACATGTTCGACGCGGCACAGAAGCCCCTTCACGGCCAGACAAAGGTTTCTCAACTGGATGCCATTGGGCGTGTAATGGCGTTCAAGTCGTAGTACAGCATGAGTAGAGACGCATTCGATGGCTTGTTGACGGTTATTGGGAGTCTGCTTCCGGATAATCACGTTCTGCCAAAGAGCATGTACGAGGCACAAAAACTACTTCGTGCACTCAAGATGACGTATGAGCAGATTCATGCTTGTCCGAAGGGCTGCGTGCTATTTAGGAAAGAATACGCAGAGGCAAAGTACTTTCCCAAGTGTAATTCGTCTAGGTTTATGGAGGTAGACTCTGGTGATGGACAGAAGAGGCAGCTCGACATCCCCTTGACAATCCTACGACACCTTTCGTTCATACCGAGGATCCAGCGTCTGTACATGACAGAGGAATCCGCGAAACAGATGACATGGCACAAAAATGGAAAACGATACAATCCTGACAAGATGGTGCACGCATAAGCTGGTGAAGCATGGAAACACTTTGATGACATTCACCGTGAGAAAGCCGAAGAGGCTCGTAATGTACGTGTTGTGTTGGCCACAGATGGGTTCAATCCCTATGGAATGAGCGCTGCCCCGTACACATGTTGGCCCGTGTTTGTTATCCCAATCAATCTCCCCCCTGGTGTGTGCTTTCAAAGGCAGAATATATTCGTGTCGTTGATAATTCCCGGACACCCGGGGAACAAAATGGGCGTGTACATGGAGCCTTTGATCGATGAATTGGTACGTGCCTGGGAGGAAGGGGTATGGACGTATGACCGAGCTACGAAGACAAACTTCAGAATGCATGTTTGGTACCAGTACTCCATGCATGACTTACCGGCGTATGGGTTATTCTGTGCCTGGTGTGTTCACGGTAAGTTCCCATGCCCAGTTTGCAAGGAAGCTCTCAGGTTCATTTGGTTGAAAAAGGGTGGCAAATATTCGTCCTTCGATAAACATCGACAATTTCTTCCTGATGACCATCCATTCCGCCTAGACATCAAGAACTTTATGAAAGGTGTCGTAGTGACAGACCGCCCACCTGCAACGATGACTGGTGCCGAAATTCGTCAACAGATAGATGGCCTCGTGGCCAATACAGAAGGTGGTTTTGTGGGATATGGTGAGCAGCATATGTGGACACATAAGTCTGGCTTGACTCGGCTCCCCTATTATGACGACCTGCTCCTTCCACACAACATTGACGTGATGCACACTGAAAAGAATGTTGTTGAGGCACTGTGGGCAACAATTATGGACATTCCTGATAAGTCAAAGGATAATGTGAAGGCAAGAGTGGATTTGGCAGCGTTATGTGATAGACCAAAACTAGAGATGAAGCCGCCAAGTGGCGGAAAGACGTGGAGAAGGCCTAAGGCCGATTTCGTCCTAAGCAGGGCCCAGAGGAAGGAAGTACTTCAGTGGATCAAGATGTTGATGTTCCCTGATGGGTATGCATCTAACCTAAGTAGGGGGTGAACTTATCTACTATGCGAGTCTTAGGGATGAAGAGTCATGACTTCCACATATGGATTGAACGGATTCTTCCTGCGATGGTTTGAGGCTATGTCCCTGAGCATGTCTGGCTAGCGCTTTCAGAGTTGAGCTATTTCTTCCGTCAACTTTGTGCAAAAGAGTTATCTCGGACCGTTGTTGCAGACTTGGAAAGATTGGCCCCTGTGTTACTGTGTAAGCTTGAGAAGATATTTCCACCCGGCTTCTTCAATCCAATGCAGCATTTGATTCTTCATCTCCCCTATGAGGCACGAATGGGGGGCCCCGTGCAGGAACGTTGGTGCTATCCAATCGAGAGATGTCTAAAGACTATTCGAAAGAAATGTAGAAATAAATGCAAAATCGAGGCTTCCATTGCAGAGGCATACATTCTAGAGGAGGTCTCAAACTTCACAACAACTTATTATGGTGACAAACTGCCGAGCGTGCATAATCCACCCCCTCGTTACAATGATGGCGACAATGAATCGAACCTTAGCATATTTCGAGGCCAACTCGGAAGCGCAAGTGGCTCGACCACCAAGACCTTGACACATGAAGAGTGGCGGCATATCATGCTATACGTATTGACTAACCTTGAAGAGGTGACGCCATACATGGAACAATTTCTTCATGAATTCTAGCGTCGATCAAGGGATCCCACTCCACAGGAATATGACGCTCTTCTTAGAAAGGGTGCGAGAAATGGGTTGCCCGATTTCATATCCTGGTTCAAACGTAAGGTATGTGCTTAGTTTGTAAAAGAGATACGTCTTTGAACTCAATTTAGCGTCTTTTAACTTGCGAATACTTGCAGGGCCAAAGAGATCCGTCTATGAGTGCCGAGTTGAGACAAGTAGCCAACGGCTTTGCTTATAGGGTCAAGAAATATTCTGGGTATGACGTCAATGGATACTGTTTTCGCACAACACACTACGACAAAAGTCGGCCCAATCGGAAAACAACGTGTTCTGGAGTCTTTACGCCGGCCCTTGACAATGTCGATTATTTTGGACGAATCGAAGAAATATACGAGCTCAATTTTTATGGTTCCAAACCTCTTACTCCAGTGATATTCAAATGTCATTGGTTTGACCCTCAAGTGACAAGACGGACACATTCTAATCTTGGGATAGTCGAAATTCGACAAGATTCCACCTTAGCAGGAGACGATGTCTATATCGTGGCCCAACAGGCCACACAAGTGTATTATCTCCCATATGCGTGTCAAACGAAAGAACATCTTAAGGGTTGGGATGTTGTGTATAAGGTATCGCCGCACGGGAGGTTACCTGTTCCTAACGATGAAGATTACAACTTAGACCCGGACACATATGATGGAGTGTTCTTCCAAGAAGATGGGCTAGAAGGGCGATTTGAGATAGACTTAACTGAAGCTATCGGAATGGACGTAGATATTGAAATGGTTGTTGATGAGGAGGATGATGAGGTGCAAAATGATAATGACTTAGTAATCCTTGAAGGCAATGATGAGGTTGCGTCTTCCGATGGTGTTGAGATTGAAATGCTTGATAGTGATGATGAGAGTTATGATCCGGCTAACCCCGACACATATGAAGATTATTTTTAATCGATGTAATGCTATATGACTTTTTATTTCGCACCTGTTTTTAAATACATCTTTTTATATGTGCTTATTTGTTTACTCTTAATTGCAGGTTGTTGGACAAATATGGTGGGCGGTTTCCTGAGGAGGAGGAGGGGGAGGAGGAGTAGGACGGCGGACGATGCAGAGCAGGCAGCGCAGCAGCACGAGGCAGAGCAGGCGGCGCCTCAGGACGACGACGACCAGCAGCAGGACGACGACGACCAGCAGCAGGACGCCTCAGGTTCAGGCGGCTCTAGTTCGAGGAGCATCTACCTGCGAGGCCCCACGAGTCTCCCGCCGCGTCCCATACTTCGGGACAGACGACCGTTGATTCGGCCGGAAGGGGAGAGGTATGTAACTTTATGTTCTTCATTCTTGTTCATATTATGTGTTCAAAATCATAATATAAACTAATACTTTTTATTTATCACTTGGACAGGTCTTGGACGGTTTTGGATTATGCTGGGGGTCATCGTCGCCCCCCCCCCCCCCAACAACATCCTCGGCCTGCTGTGCAGGGAACACTTCCCTGGACTTGTGGAGTACGCCGGAGTGATGGGCCTAGCCTTCACCTTCGACCACTACGTCGTCGCCCCCGATGCAGTAGACCGGGACGGCAGGGAATTCAATAACAAGGCGGAGCGGGTGAAGCAAGAGTTGTGGGTAAGTCTTAGTATAATGTAAAATATGTCGCATTCGTTGCAAATTCTTGAAATAATGTATGGATACATCGTTTTTGTATGCAGGATTTCTTCAGATGCGATGCTGGATACGAGGCTAGGGCGGATGTGGTGGCCACCACGAGCTGTAAGAAGCTCGTTGTGGACATGCACTATGAGGCCCGCATCCAGGCCATCATCACCTACCACAGCTCCGTCCTTGGGGAGAAGGTGACCAAACCTCAAGCCCGAACCATGTCGTTGACCAGGGAGCAGTACCTGCAGGTAAAGTCATGCATGTTTGGTACCAGTACTCAATGCATGAATTTTATTTTATCTTCTGATATGCACTTTATGTCTTTACTTTGCATGTGATTCCACATTGGTGCGCCGCACATCCTCTGTGCTGGGAGCAGATGGTGGATAGGTGGTGTTCGGCTGAGTGGGACGAGGCACACACAGCTAGCCGGGAACGGCGTTTGATGATGCAAGGCCCCTCCCACCACCAAGGCAGCCGGAGCCTGGGCCAATATGCCGAAGCATGGGTACGCCACCTTTTTTATTTAGATATATAGCACTAAGTTAGATATTATTTCTAACTATCTCGTTGGTTTTCGTTGCAGTCGGCGTCACATGGTGGCAGGCCTTGTTCCACCTTCTCGGCCTATGCTATGGCCCATAAGGGTAAGGCGACGTCCGACGTCACCTACAACCCGGATGACGGGCCCGAGGCCTACACCAACCCCGCCGTCTACAGCCGCCTCCATGACTACACCGCCATGGCGCAGGAGGTCCATGGCCTAGACTATGATCCGAGCACCGAGCCGATCGACCCCGATGTGCTCATGAGGGTCGGAGGAGGCAAGAGACATGGGCGGTACTGGATTGCCGACGGGGCAATCGACTCGTCCTCCACTCCCACTCTGTCTCAGGTGAGAGCAAGGAGCACGGGCTCGAGTCCAGCCATTCGACCTCGGCACGACAGCTCACAGCATCGCATACAACAACTCGAGGTTAGTGCTTCTGTAACTCGTCCTTCCTTGAGTTATATACCTAGTCTTTGAGTTACTATAACATTGGCTTGTAATATTACAGACCCAACTAGAAGAAGAGAGGAGGGAACGTCACGAGATGGAAGCGAGGATGATGGCGGAGCGGGAGGCAGAGCGCCGGGCAGATCATCAAAGGATGGCGGAGATGTTCCAGTACATGCAGAGCCTTGGCGCCGCACAGGGCATCGCTCCACCACCTCCATTGTTCCCTCCAGTTGACCCTGCTCTCTTCCACACTCCTGTGAGTATCAAAATTGTAGTTAGATGTTTGTAATGCATCTGGTATAACACATGCAATCTCTTCTCTGTGCAGGGCCAATCTAGAGCGGCATCCAACAACCCTCCGGAAGGGTTCAGCCCAACGCAGCCCCGGTCAAACCGCCCACCTCCATGAGTGTTGTGTTTTCATTGTTTTAGACTTCAGAACTTATGTATAATACTTATGTCTGTGTTTGATACTTATGTGAGACCTTGTGACGTTTGAGACTTATGTTTGTGTTTGATACTTGTGTTGAACACTTATGTTTGTGATGGATATTTATGTTTGTGGTGACGGTTTTATGTTTGTGTTGGCTATTTATGTCTGTGATGATATCTGTGATGTATATATGTGATATATATGTGATATCTTATGTTTGTGTGGATGGAATACAAAAAACAAATAAAAAAGGTATGTACTGGTCACTTTGCCGAGTGTCAGGGTCATAACACTCGGCAAAGAGCACAGACCTGGGCACCGGCAAAGGCTTCTTTGTCGAGTGTTATGTCGCTGGCACTCAGCAAAGAGGTCGGCTTTGCCGAGTGCCACTTGGGACACTCGGCAAAGAGCCTGACATGGGGACCCTCCCTGGCGGGCTCTTTGCCGAGTGTCCCAAGTGGCACTCGGCGAAGAAGGCGGCTTTGCCGAGTGCTGCCAGCAAGACACTCGGCAAAGATATCTTCGTTGCCGAGTGTCACCGTTGACACTCGGCAAAGCCGCCGTCTCCGTCACCCGGCGCCGTAACGGTCGCTTTTCTTTGTCGAGTGCTCCCTGGCACTCGGCAAACATCTTTGCCGAGTGCCCGAGAAAAAGTACTCGGCAAAGAAGTCTTTGCCGATGCACTGTTTGCCGAGCCTTCTTTGCCGAGTGTTACACTCGGCAAAGCCTTTGCCGAGTGTTTTTAAGGCTTCGCCGAGTGCTTCAGGCACTCGGCGAAGCGATTGATTCCGGTAGTGATAACATAGAGTATGGAATCAATTTCTATCTCTCATCATATTGAAGACATGTCTATGTCTAAGGCCTTGTTTGTTTCAAATTATAATCTCTCCAGATTATATAATCCAGCGCAAATAATCCAATAGGTAAACAAACAACTAGATTATGGATTCAGATTATATAATATAAAGCCTAGATTATGATAATCTCATAATCTCCTCAAATGTAGCTTATTTGAGA
This sequence comes from Zea mays, assembly GCF_902167145.1. Taxonomy (NCBI): domain Eukaryota; kingdom Viridiplantae; phylum Streptophyta; class Magnoliopsida; order Poales; family Poaceae; genus Zea; species Zea mays. Next base: position 26,713,327 of record NC_050098.1, on the reverse strand, counting down.
TTATTTTGACAAAAGACCCGCTACTCATGGTTATGTAAATAGAAATTACAATATATGCCATCCTTCTTTTCCCACCTCAAATAAACAAACAAAGGTATTGTTGTCTTTGTGAATAATCTATATTTATATAATCTAAACTACCAAACAACTACACGTTGATTATAATATATCTAGATTATCATCTAAATTATATAATTTAGATTATAATCCAGATTATATAATCTATAAGCTGAAACAAACATGCCCTAAACTTTTGGCAATAGTGGAATATCAATTTTCAAACTAAACATCCTAGTCTATGGAGTAGATTCTAATAATTCGCCCAAAATAAAATGATCAAAACGAGCCTTCCATAAAATTATCGAAGCTAGCTGATTAAAACAGCAAGCTTTTGCCCCCCGCCCTTTTTTTGCTCACTCCGTACTTGTTTAGCAAAATTAGAATAGCTGGGCTGGGCATATATGCTAGACAGAAAATATTGTTGGAATCGGTCCCGTTCGAGTGGCCCATTATGTTAAAATTCCAAAATAAGTGGCTATTGGTTTTTAGTCTCACAAATTACTAGTTTAAGTTGGTACATACCAATTTATATAACGTTCATTCTCATAGCTGAATAGATAAAGTAACGGAAAAGAGATGAGAGAGCACGATTATACACGCACACGTGCATATATCCGTGTATTTTTCGTGTGTAATACCGACCTCGGCGTATCAATTTTGGCCACTTGTATCCTTCGCCAACGTATTTTTTAATCGTTGAGATTTGATATTGGTTTTATTGCCATAAACGTGGTTAATTGATTGGCCGCCATTTATTTGGCGTGTATTTTGGAAACGGCTCCTTGAGGACAGCCCGCCTATATCAGGACCCTGAAATCCTTCAGGTTTACACAAACACAAAAATTATCTTCCATTTCTTCCTTCGTTTTGCTTTGGTAAGTTGTGCTCTAGCGATGCCGTGTCTTCACCGATCTTCACCGACCCTTTTTTCCTTGGCATGCACTGAGGAGGAGGGCGAGCGATATCTTTGAACCGTTACTATCGAGAAGCCTATACGAGGGGCGGCAATAAGGTTTCTGAGCAGCGCAACTGCGCGACCGCTCGAAGCCGTTCGACAATGTCCTGTGCCGTCTGACGGACGAATCGACGCGTGTGCATCTATGGTCTGCTTCGTCTACCTTTGTGCTTGATCAACCTAAGCACCGACAAAGCCAACACGAGTCGATATGTTAATTTGGTTGTTTACAGTGTTGATGTATATATACTGTTGTGTCTGGTGCACATATTAGTTTTGAATATCTATGAAATTTGTCTTAATTTAAAATGTGGACTTAGAATATTACGAAATTTTCCAATGAATATCACGAAGTAATCTTGAAATCTACCCCTACAATATTCTTTTGGTAGGGAGCAATCCTGTGAATTTTACAACAGTTGTTGTAGCAGTGGAAGGAGGGTGAAACATATGGTTGGACGAAATGCTCGTGACTCGTCGGCTCGTTCGGTTCGTGGTTAGCTCAGCTCGTTTGAATTTTTCACGAGCTGAGTTGACATCCTAGTTCGGTTCGTTAACGAGCCAGTTCGGTTTGTAAACGAGCCAGCTCGCGAGTTAAACGAGCTACCACATTTCACTAAAACGAAACTATATGCATATTATTTATGTAACAATTGATAAACATGCTATATGTATGTGTGGTGTCTATGGTCTATGAGTTAAATTAATTATTGATGAACTGTGTCTACATGTTAAATTGTCTATGTACTTAGAATATTGTGCAATTTTCAATGAATATTACCAAGTACGCTTGAAACCTACATGTGAGCAGTCCTGTGAATTTTACAGCAGTTGCTGTAGCAGTGGAAGGAGGGTGATACATTTACCGCTGAAGACATGACACACACGTACCAGGGAAAGGGATCTGCCAGCAAACGGTTGTAATAACCAGGGGCGTCATGGATGAGCATGGAGTTTCCTTATTTGTTGGTCAAATATTATTTCAAGAGCTAGGACTAGTTTGGGAACCTAATGGATCTTCATCTTGCAAAGGAAAATTAGCTTATTTTTCCTTAGAAAAATAGAAATATTGGGGAGTTTCTAAACTAGCCTTTAGATATTTTTTATTTGGGATTATAATCTGACCAAATTATATAATCTAATATATTTTTAATCTGGGTGTGTTTGTTTCACTCTTAGATTATATAAGTGGATTATAATGCAGGAGTAGAAAAGTAAAATATTACATTGTGACCACAGATAAGCTGAAATAAGATAGTATTGGGTATCTTATTTCAACTTATTTATAATCCTAAAGTGGTATTTACCTTCTACCTTTCTAGCATAGTCCAACTTATATAATCTAGAAGGAAAAAACATGATATATATACAGTGTAAAAGCTGTTAAATTATATAATCTAGATAAATTATAATCTCAATCAAACATGCCCAGTGGCGGCTGAAGATTACGGTGCGTACTGCGTAATCTCCTAGTGGAAAAGCGAACGGAATGCTTTCTCTGTGGACTTGGGAGCGAAGCAAGTGGTTGTGGGCTGGGCTGGCCCAGGAACATGTATGCTGCTTCCTCTTGTAGTCTTGTTATTTATTATGGCGAGCAGGCCTCGGGTCTCGCAGTGGCCACTGGCAGGCTGCAAAACCGGAGAGAAAAAGGGTACCAACCAATTGCGCAGCGGTGGAGCCTTTGGTAGTGACGAGAGATGACGTACGACTACCACCTCCACCAATATATAGTCGGGTGCTGCATGTGCCACTGCTCCAACTGCAACAGGCAGGCAGGTGGCAGGCTCCTCCGTCGTCGACCAGGATCAGTAGAGGATCGGGGCGGATGATTAGTTTAGTGGTTTCCCTTTACCACACATAACATAAGCTGGCCGTGGCAGACGCCTTGTGTTGATTAATTGCGCCTCGTGTCTCCGCGATCACAGAGGATACTCCTCAGCAGGCAGGCACCATGCCATGTTCCTTCCGGCTTGTTTAAATTGTCAGAGGATATATATCGGAGGAGTACGTTGACTCTTACTAAAACTAACTCGCATGCATTACCCATGCATGCAGAGTAACGCATGCAATGCAGAGGGATGGACGGCCGCGGGTGCGGGTGCGACGACCGATCGTTCAATTTAACTGGCTAGCTAAAGTTTTACAAATTTGCTTCTCTTCACATACAGATACGGTATTGTCGCGCACGTGCTTGCACGCATCATGCGTAGGGTACGCGGCATCGTTCCACATGGCGTGGTACCGACTGTTGGTGTGGTGGTGGTGGTCGTGGTCGTCGTCGTCGTGTAGTTACAGCTAGGGGTCAGTTTCAGAATCGACCTTATCATCATCATTAGCTGTAGCGCTTTGCTTAATTAATGAGCCCGCCCGCATGGCATGGCGTGGCGTGGCTCCCCGTCCCCCGACCCCCCTTCCGTTCCTGTGGCGCCATTAATCCGCTCAAGTGCAGAACGACCTGAATGGATATTTATAATAACTGCGTGCGAGCGGAGCGGAGAGGAGTGCCGGCCACCAGTGACCAGTGCGCGCGCGCGCCATCATTAGCGAGCAGACACGTACGGCGAGCATGGACGCGCAGCATGCAGGGGAAAAAGGCTGCTGCTGCAAGTGATAAATATAAGCAAGCTCCGTCGATCGACGCGGGAGGCGGCGGCGGCGCGCGCCAACAACAACCGCCGCGCGCGCGCCGCCGACGAGCGAGCACACGTGAGGTGCGGAGGTCGAGGGGAGCTAAGCTAGGGCGCTGAGCCTGAGCGGCAGGCCGGCATGCGCCTCGACCGTGTGTGCGTGTGGGTCGCCGTACGTGGCCCTCACATGCGTGCGTGTGTGCGTGCGTGCCTCTGATCTGGGGCCGGTTGTTGGAGGGGGCATGCAAGCGTGGTCGCCGTATAGCGTATACGTAATACCACGGCCGGACTACGGTATATATACCTACACGCACCGCAGTGGGTGGAGTACGTGCGTTCTACTGTCCTGTACTACTCAACGTAAAACGTAGGTGGTGCGTGATGCATCGGATGCGCTGTAGTCAGCTCCATACGCGCGCGCGTGTCAGCTGCTTGTTGATTCTGCATGCGGCCGCGCGACCGGCCGCCATCTTCGCCAGAAGCCTCGGGGTCATCTGACACACTAAGGGCTGATTTGGTGACCCGGGATCCTGGGAGGATTGGAGGGGATTGAGGGGGAAATTAGTTTATTTCCCCCTCAATCCCCTCCAATCCTCCCGGGATCCCCTTGTCACCAAATCAACCCTAATGTATTATTGTATTAAGTACTACTTACCGTGCAACAACGACGACATAACTATATCCTTGGTAGGTATCACCATGAAGCTAATTGGTCTTGACAACAGCTTAATGTGGCACTACCGGACTCACGTTCTTTGCCAAGTGTCTAATACACTTGATAAAAGTCATTTTACACTTGGCAAAGTATTTGCCGAGTGTTACGCTCGGCAAATAAATACTCGGCAAAGGGTTCTTTGTCGAGTACTTTTTTCGGACACTCGGCAAAGACTTTGCCGAGTGTCGAAAAACACCCAGCAAAGAAAAGCACTCGGCAAATTAAGAATCGCAAAACCCCCAAAAAATAACAAAACATTTTTTTAATTATAGGAACAACTCTCCAACCACTACCCATTACCATACACATCGCCCTATCATTTCTCACTGTTAATATGAATCAAATTTACATGTTTTGTGAAAGGTGAGATTCGAACTCGTAACCTCTCTCTCGCGTATACGATCTCTACCACTAACTACTATACCAACTATGTCTATATTACGTTTTCATTTCTCATGTACTATAAAAACCGAGAGTAATTTGATTAATTGATGCACTAGATGAATTCATTTTAAAATGTGACCAACTATAAAGTTGCATAACTTTTCAACATCTACAAGTTCTATTTTGATAAATGCTACATCCGAGGCCATTTACAAAATTTGAATTTCAAATTTGAAAACTTTAAACAAATTTTTCAATGATAAGATAATTTCAAATCAAAAATTGTCAATTACAAAGTTTCATTACATTTCAAGACCTACAACTTTTATTTTGGTGGTTTTTTCCATCTGAGTTAGTTTGCAAAATTCAAATTTTAAAATTCAAACACAGTTGGATGATTTCAAACCAAAACATTGTCAACTACAAAGTTTCATAACTCTTCAATACCTACAACTTTCATGTTGGTGATTTTTTCTTTCGAGGTCATTTTCAAAATTTAAATTTTAAACTTTTAAAATTCAGATATAGTTTTAGTTGACAAAATGACTTCAAATGAAAAAGTTGCCAACTACAAAATTCTGTAACTTCATAAGATCTACAAAGTTTATTTTGGTTGTTTGGTCATTTGTTCATCTCACGTGATGGTTCTAACAATATCCGTAAATCTTATACATCTGTCTCATAGTTTCATAAACTACGAGAGAGATATAGGTTTTATGAACAAATTTACTTTCATTTTGTTATATGAAGAAATGTTCAAAATATAAAATGTACATCATGATGAGTTATACAATTTTGTAGTTAAAAACTTTTTCATTTAAATTAATTTACTGCTTTAAAATGTGATTTTTAAATTGTCTCTGCCTAGTGTTGAAAAAAACACTCGGCAAATAAGCTGTTTGTCGAATGTTTTATTTTTGACACTCGGCAAAAAGTTTTTTTGCCAAATGTTTTTTAACACTCAGCAAAGAGCTTCTTTGCCGAGTGTCCGAAAAAACACTTGGCAAAATATTTGGCACTCGGCAAAGAGCCGAATTCCGATAGTGTGGCGAGGAAGCTAAAGAGAGTTATTTTGAGCACGACATTGACAACATTTTATCAGCATTTTCCTGTCACCGCCCTTTTTAAAATCTGACCAAAATCCCTATAGCATTCAACGATGCTTCTAAATATAGAGGACACCCTTTCATCCACTATATAGAGAGAGAGACTCTCTCCTCTTCTCTATTTATTTTATACTTTAAATAATAGATTAAGTAAAACTACAATACATGTAAGACGACATTTGAGGGTAGAACAAATGCACATATACAAAAAAAAATAGAGCAAAACACACCTCTAATTAATACGAGTCTTGACTTACGGAGGATGAGATATAGAAGACGTTGTTGGAGATGAATGAAATATAAATAAGAGAAACTTTTAGAGAAGTTTGTAAAAGACAAATATAGAAGGGCATATAGACGATATTGCTTTAAGTCAAAATAAAGCCTCTATAAAAGCTGATTGGAGTGTCAACAACTAGTTACTTGGCTTGGGGATATTTAGACCTCTCCACTTCATCCAATTAAGGTCTTTTGCTCATTTGAACATCTAACTAAAGCCTTTGAAATGTGAGGATATGCTTTTCCCTATTGATGAACTTGAGAGTTGATCATCGTATAATTAGTGCCTCATTAGCATATGGAGAGAAGCAAGCGTGCAAGTGCAACCAACGTTCTCATTCACCATTCTCATTAGCCTTAGATAGTTCAAGTGAGAGTTAGTGCTTGTTACTCTTGGTGATCGATATTACCTAGACAGTTTATAGCGATTGGGAGTTTAGTGATCACCCGAAGAGCATGTGGGTGATCCAACTTAAGGTGTGTATGGTTTATCATATCAGAGTGGCAATAAGCTAACATGTAGAGAGTACGTGGCCCTGCCCCAATAAAGGGGAAGTGAAACCCTTGCTCGAGTGCTCCAACAAGAACTAGTGGAGAATGTCGACTCTTCAACACCACAGAAAAACATCGATGTATTTCTAATGCTTACTTTACTCTAAGGATTTTACTTTTGAATAATTAATTTCAAGTATTTACATTGCTAGAATCACTATGATAATATAGCGTTGAGGCTTAGGATGCAAAACTCTTGATCATTAGATAGAAATACTTCCTAGAACTAAAGGTTGAAGTGGGATTACTGATTTGCTTTAGTTTATGCATGAAACTTTAGAGAAGCCTACTTTACCTTCCTCTTAAACATCTTGATCCCTTCATCAAGGAGTCAATCCGACTTTGGCTATTGTGACCAAGAGAAGCAGACTATTTTTATATAAGTTGAGCAACAAATATAACCAAGTACTAAACCCATCTAAATAGCAATAATAGCATTGTTTGGCTATCCAAAAAACAGCAAAGAACTACATGGCCATTATTTTTAGCATCTGATAAACTTGGAAGAAGCAATTATTTGTTTCACCAGACCTTGCAATTATGCCCAACATCATTCTTTTAAATAACCCCCAAAAGGTTTAGGTATCATTTAACAATAACATTTCTTACTAAGTTATACCACTTGTCAACGATACCATCTTTTTGATCTACACTATTGTTTATGTCAGTCATGAAAGGTATCCAATAGATTCAAATAGGGGTTTCAGACATTTACTTTTTGTTGACTTGTTCTCTCGTTTCTTTGGCCATCTGAACTGTTTAAACCTTATTGTAATTCCGTTATTCTAGAATGAAAACGAGGAAAATCTCGGTTCAAAAAAAATAAGACCCAAAAGAAAATGTATCACCCGCCACAATAGTGAAAGATAAAGAATTCATCTAGGGTCAACCTTAAGATATAGGGTGACCTTTACAATGTGAGGAAAGACATATTGGCCTGAGGCCACCTCTAACGCCACACCACACTCCCCCACCCTATGCTCGGTGCTATATGGGGGGAGTTTGTATTCCAATGGACATCCCTATATGTGGGAGAGAGGAAATTCTCCTCATATATGGAGAATACTATTCACCCCCTATATGTTAATTATGTCATTTCTTTGCATATTAATTTTGTTGAAGCTTCATAACATGATAACAATATGTATTATGATAGTATAAATACTCTATGATTTTTAAAACTTTAAAAAGAGATGAAAAATATTAAATAAATGAGTTATAATGTATAAGGGGAGCTGGATGGGGGGGATTGTTGGAGACTCTTTGTATGTGGGTATCTCTTAGTTTGTCTCCAGCAGATCTTGCATATGGTCATGCAAAACACTGTTCTACACTGTATATTGAACTGTTTACAGAGTGAAGTTTAAAATATGAGATGAGATAGGAGATATGATGGATAAGCTGTTGGAGATAGCCTTAGGTTGTGTCCAGCAGATCGTGCAAATGGTCGTGTAAAACACTGTTTTGCATTGTATATTACACTATTTACAAAGTAGAGTTTGAAATTACAGGTGATATAGGAAATGAGATAGGAGAGCTGCTGAAGACAATCTAGGGGATGTAGTAAAATATAAAAGGAAGTACAGATAGAGAAAGAAATACGGGGGAATGATTTTGTTGGGCAGAAGTAAAACCAACAAGATAAATGGTGTCTATGTATGAAAAATTAACTCGCACACATAAAACCCGACATGTACCTGACCCGGAGGGTGCGAATATGAGTGAAGATTTTGATGCATCGGTTGCACCTGGTGGGTGCGAATACGAGTGAAGATTTTGACACACCAGTGCACCCGTATCCGACTTGAAGTTTAGCAAGTGTGGGCGTCAGTTTCTATTTCAACTTGCGGATGATTCGAACCTAACTTGAAATTTGGTTCAGTTTTTATTTCGCGCAAAAACGATTAAGAAATAATAGCAATTATTTTGAATAAGTAACTTAGCTAATAACTCATGAAATATTATATTGCTACTTAAGAATTAAGATGAGAAGACTTAAAATCGGTATATATATATATAACCCAATTATTATTGATAATCAATTGCATATAGCTAAATTATTATTTAAAAATGTACCTAAGTAAGACGGGTTTCAATATGGTTAATTGGTCTAAAATTAGACGTGTTTCAATATGGGTTTAAAATACCCGCGGATACGACCATGGATAGATTTTTGCTCGACCGTTACCATCCCACTGTGTGCCTCTCTGCATCCACGCGGAGTGCTAGTTGTCAAACACGTATGCACTTTGCGTGTGTTCGAACCAAAAATGAGTAAGCGGACGGTTCGGCCCTGAGGCCGGACGGTCCGGACGGTCCGCGCCTGTGGGCTGGACGGTCCGCGCGTGCGCAGAATAGATTAGGGTTCCAAGTTTTGTGCTACGGTTGTTAGCTATATTCGCGGGATTAGCTCGGAATCAGTTGTGTAAAGGGTCCAGCCCCCTCCTCTATAAATAGAGAGGTCTACGGCCGATTTGTGATCATCAACAATCGAATCAATACAACTTCTATTCGCATTTATTTCCAGTACAATTAGGAGTAGTTCTAGTCTAGTTCTAGTTTAGCCTCTCGATCCCCAAATTCTCCGCCTCTCCTCGACTCTACGTCGATTAGAGGAGTCTAAGTCGGCCTGCCCGAGCCTAGACAACCCCTAGGATCTCTCCTCCCCGACGGGGTCCCTCCCGGGAGCGAGATCCAGGCGCTGTCGGCGATCTTCCGCCGCCCCTGCGCACGCGCGGACCGTCCGGCCCTAGGGCGCGGACCGTCCGGTCGTCATGCAGGGAACCCGAGCTCCTGCACCAGGTCGCGGACCGTCCGGCCCCGTGCCGCGGACCGTCCGCGCTTGACCAGAGAGCACCGCCGCCTCACGCCAGGTCGCGGACCGTCCGGCCCCAGGCCGCGGACCGTCCGCGCCTGACCAGAGAGCACCGCCGTCGGTTCTCTTGAGTAATTGACGCCTCCAAAAAGGTGTCAACATACTTTTTGGCGACTCCGCTGGGGACAACACATCTAGGCTCATCAAATCGGCCCTCAATGGCCGGTTCAAGGGAGAGCTCTGATATTTCTCCAAGCAACATCATAGAGCCGACTTGGGAAACCTTGCCGGCTGACGAGCAGCTCCAGTTTGAGGAGCACAAGGAGCGGATGATCCAGGAGGCAAAAGCAAAATTCTTGGCCAACTTCAAAGTGGACAGGAACAACAAGGTCGTCCGACATCGGGCGACGGATCCGGCTTCGCTCCAACCCACGCCAGATATCCCCAATGTAAGTAATACCAACGATCTGCAATCTCTTAGAAATTATGTAGAAGATCAGCGTGAACAAATGCAGAACATCATAGGGGGTATGCAAAGCGATCTTAAGAAACTAGTGCGTGCATTTGATAAATCTAGTATCACAAATTTTCCTTCGCACGAGGTTGAGTTAGGAGGTAACACGCGTAACACATCGGCTACAGGTTGTCACGACCAGTCACAACCCCTTTATGGGATGCCGATGGACACATACCCTGAGCAACCGCAAATCGGCAGCAAATCAGCCGATCTGCACATGCCCGGACCGTCCGCACGTGAGCGCGGACCGTCCGGACCAACAACAGTCGGGCCGATTTTTAATGAGTTACCTAGATATGCGCCCGAACCACCACACACGACACAGAATCTAAACTACCCAGTCGGACCGTCCGCGTACAACAATGGACCGTCCGCACATAATCACGGACGGTCCGGGCCAATGTCCGGACAATCCACACATGACCTTTTTGAGGAGGATCGTTACCGGAACCCTCACCCGTCCCAGCAGCACTTCTCATCGCACTATACAATGCATCAACCCATTAATTCAAGATCCAGAGCCCAGGAAAGCTTTCCGGCCCCACCCACGAGGCCGGAAAGAAACGATCAAACCTATGACCCATATAGGGCAAATGAAAATGCACCACGTAACTCAAACCAATGGGGGGAAAGACAACATGCTAATATCCAGCCAACCCCACCCATGTTTGACCAGAGAGCCGGTGGTCTCGCACCGGCTGCCATTGATATAGTAAGGGAAAAAATAGCCGGGGCGTTCCGAGATAAGCTCGGAGTAAGCATGGTCCCTAGGGGGCAATCATATCGGAAACCTTATGACAGCCGATTTGATCACCACCCATACCCACAGGGAACCAGGATACCCGAATTCGCAAAATTTTCGGGTGATCAAGGGAAAAACACACGCGAACATATAGGCCAGTTCTTAGCACAATTGGGAGAATTGGCCGACATAGAGGCATTTCGCGTACGTTTATTTTCATTATCGCTAACAGGAACCGCGTTTGCATGGTATGCCACTTTACCTCCTAATTCCATTTCATCATGGGGGGATCTAGAACAAAAATTTCATGATCATTTTTTCTCCGGTGACTATGAGTTGGATTTGGTAGATTTAGTGTCATTGCGACATACAAAAGATGAATCGGTTAATGATTACATCCGGAGATTCCGAGATACAAGAAACCGATGCTTTCAAATTCATTTAGCAGAGAAACAGCTAGTAGGATTAGCCTTTAATGGTCTGCGATATTATTTAAAAGAAAGATTAGAAGACATCCAATTTTTTACACTAGCACAGTTACACCAGAGAGCTTTGGCTTGCGAAAGCCGGAGCAAAGAAACTGCTAAAACAATGCGTCACAACGTACACATAGTAGAATGCGACCAAAGTAGCTCAGACGACGAATCAGCAGAAGTGTACGCTGCCGAAATGGTTTGGCCAAAGCAGGCCAAATCTTCGGCTTGTGCTTCCTTACAGCCGGTTCAAAAGAAACGGCAAGAGGAGGTAAAGTTTACATTTAATGTTGGTAAATGTGATAAAATATTTGATGAGTTACTTAAAAATGGCAATATTAAAATAAATCACACTGTTCCATCCGCCGACGAGCTAAAACGTCGTGCGTACTGCAAGTGGCATAACTCATTTTCTCATGCCACTAATGATTGTAATGTATTTCGGCGACAGATTCAATCGGCCATTAACGAAGGACGATTGAAATTTCAGGAAATGCAGGTGGATACAGAGCCCTTTCCGATGAACATGATTGACTTCGAGGGCAAGAAAGTCCTGGTTCGGCCAAATACAGCCGATAAAGGCAAAGGCAAGGAAACAATCATCGGCAATGCTAAAAAGGCCGATGGGGATTGTAAAATTTCTTGCAGGAAAGTGGTGGCCGAGAAGACTCCCGATGGAGGGGAGACCCTGAAGGTGACCATCACAGCCTCTAGCACTGGGGGGCAAGCGCCGACAGGGAGAAAGTTGCGGGAACCCGTGCTGTGAATCACGGACAGTCCGGAGGACTCTGGCGGACGGTCCGGCCATGCTCAGGAATCGCAGCGACCACGTACCTTCAAACCACGACGACCAGAGATAGGTACGTGGAAAACAAATACATTCAAAGCAGCTGGTCGGCTGATCAAGCCTGGCCCAACTTTCGATCAATTGTTGTCTAAATATGTGAAAAAGAAGGCCGGCCCCAGTGACCGGCCACCGAAGCGACCCCGCTCACCCATTCATGAGCAACGTCAGGTCAGGCCGATTGAACCACCTCACCAATCGGAAGAAATGAAAGGTCCTATTGTACAATTGTGACCTAACATGTCGACATGGACCCCTCCACCTCCTTATCCATCTATGCCATATCCATACACATACTTACCTCCACCATATGTCCCAAATCAAATGTGGGGCATGCCACCATATCCATTTGGGATGCCACAGTACCCCGCCTGGGGGGCACCCCAAACATCCGTTTTTGATAGGTTGGCGCCGCCAGTGCAAGACCGATTGAGCGCTGCTGAATCAGGTCACCAGGCACAGGCCCAACAAGATTGCCGGACTACTCGGCCTCCTAGGCCGACCAATCCGGCAGGGGGGCATATGCCTGTAGCAACTCAAAGAACAACAAAAAAGGACATCATCAAAATAGGCACCGCAGATGTTGTCATACAGGGAGACAATAAAGGGCCGATGATTTTCGGCGAATCGGCCAACACAACCGAAAAGGATACGGCCACCATCAAAACAGCCGATCCAAAATACTCCATGCCTCGATGGTGCCCAGCGGGATTGACACGATCCCAAAAGAGAAAATTACAGCGCCTAAGAGCAAAGGAGAGCCAGGAGAAGGAGGCGGAAAAGACATTTAATGACACACATCCACTATACCCGCTACCGCAAAAGAAATGGAGACCGAAGGCCGTTGAGAAAAAACAAACGACCACAGAAATAGAAAGTCAACCTGCACCAGGCGCGGACCGTCCGGCCCCCGCGCACGAACCGTCCGCCGTTCACCAGGAAGCCTCTGGACAACCTGCACCAGGCGCGGACCGTCCGGCCCCCGCGTGCGGACCGTCCGCCGTTCACCAGGAGGCCTCCAACGACACGACAACATCAATGGAAGAGGACGACTTGCTGGGAGAAGACCTGGTCGACTACGAGGCTTCCCCAGAACGCCCAGGTATGGATGTAAATATTATTACATTTTCCGCCGATTGTACTATTATCGGCGACGATGAACCTGTGGTTGCCCAGTTTGATTTTGGTCCTAAAGAAGCCGCCTTTACTAAACCAAAAGAATCGGTAAATCATTTAAAGCCGCTCTTCGTGCGCGGCCACATTGATGGGATACCGATTGCTAAGATGTTGGTAGATGGAGGGGCGGCTGTAAATCTAATGCCTTATTCATTGTACAGAAAATTAGGTAAACAATATGACGAACTTGTCAAGACCAACATGACCCTCAGCGGTGTTGGAACTGATAGTTCGATCAAAGCCAGGGGAGTCACGTCCGTTGAATTAACCATCGGGACTAAGACCCTTGCTGCTGCATTCTTTGTCGCTGATGTAGAAGGAAATTACAGTTTAATTCTAGGCAGAGATTGGATTCACGCCAATCAATGTATACCTTCTACATTACATCAAATGCTAATACAATGGGTAGGCGATGACATAGAACAAGTACATGCTGATGTATCGGCCTGCATCACTGTGGCCGATGCCCCTGTACTCTGGACTTATGAGACTGCTACATGTCTCACAGGAGTAGATTTTTCTGATTATCAATTCATAAGTATAGATAACAAAGGTTTCATTCCTGTAATGCTAGAGCCGATGGAGAATCGGCTAAATCCTAAATAAAGTTTAAATGATGAATACACACAAAGTTCATGAGTCTCTGATCACGGACAGTTCGGCTTCCAAGGCCGGATGGTCTGGTCTTTCACAAAAGGGTTCAGACTTTAAGACCGAACATGTATCACAGCAAAAGGACAGTATTACGGATGATCCGGTCCCCGAGACCGGAAAGTCCGCCATCACACAAAGATCATCTGATTCCTCTGTGGGGGACATGATAGAGGAATTCAGAGATCTTGATAAACTAGGACAGGGGTTTACATCGGCCGATCCTTTGGAGGAGATTGACATAGGAGATGGTAAAACTCCAAGGCCGACTTTTGTAAACAAGACCCTGGAGACCGATTCTAGAAATGAGATGATCGGTCTATTGAAGGAATATTCAGATTATTTTGCTTGGAATTACACTGAAATGTCTGGACTAAGCCGAGAAACTGTCGAACATCGGCTGCCTATTAAGCCTGGTTTCAGACCTTTCAAGCAGAAAGCTAGAACATTTCGTCCAGATCTTCTCCCACGAATCAAGGACGAAATCCACCGGCTGCTAGAAGCTAATTTTATTAGACCTTGCAGATACGCAGAGTGGGTCTCCAATATTGTGCCGGTGGAGAAGAAGGAGTCAGGTAAGCTTAGAGTATGCATTTATTTTCGTAATTTAAATAAAGCAACTCCTAAAGATGAATATCCCATGCCCATAGCCGACACATTAATCAATAATGCATCAGGAAATAGAATTATTAGCTTCCTTGATGGTAATGCCGGATATAATCAGATTTTCATGGCCGAAGAAGATGCGTCTAAAACGGCCTTTATATGTCCAGGCTTCATTGGTTTATTTGAATGGGTTGTCATGACATTCGGTCTTAAAAATGCTGGTGCTACTTATCAGAGGGCTATGAATCTGATCTTCCATGAGTTGTTAGGAAACACTGTGGAAGTCTACATTGATGATATTGTAGTCAAATCGGCTGAGTTTAGTTCTCATATAGCTGATTTGCGCAAAGCCTTTGATAAAATGCGTCGGTATGGTTTAAAAATGAACCCACGTAAATGTGCTTTTGGAGTGTCGGCTGGTAAATTTTTAGGATTTGTCATCCATGAACATGGTATAGAAATAGACCCTGACCGAATCAAGTCTATTCGGAATGTGGGGCCTCCGACGTGTAAGGTCGAAGTGCAGAGGTTTCTCGGCAAGGTGAATTATTTACGAAGGTTTATTTCTAACTTAGCCGGGAAGATTGATGCCTTCACCCCTATCCTTCGGCTTAAAAATGATGCTGAATTCACTTGGGGGGCAGAGCAGCAGGAAGCATTTGATCTCATTAAAAAATATTTGTCTTCGGCTCCCGTGTTAAAAGCACCACAAGTAGGAGCACCATTCAGATTATACATTGCAGCTGAAGACAAGGTTATTGGGGCTGTTCTGACACAAGAAACTGAGGGGAAGGAGCATGTGGTGACATATCTAAGCCGAAGGTTGGTGGATGCTGAAACAAGGTACACTTTTATTGAAAAGTTATGCTTATGCTTGTTTTATGCATGCACCAAATGTAGATGTTATTTACTGTCTAGTCATTGCACTGTTTCTGGTCAAGCCGATGTAATCAAGTACATGTTGCATAACCCAATTATGAGTGGTAGAATTGGTAAGTGGGCTTATGCACTCATAGAATATGACTTGTCTTATGAACCATTGAAATCTATGAAAGGCCAAGTCGTAGCGGATTTTATTGTAGAACATCGGGTTAATGATATTCATGAACTAGACATATCATACCTCACTATTACTCCTTGGACTTTATATTTTGATGGATCGGTTTGCAATGAAGGGCAAGGAATTGGCATTGTGCTTGTTTCACCAAGTAATGTCTCCTTTGACTTCTCTAGCCGATTGAAAACATATTGCACTAATAATCAAGCTGAATATGAGGCCCTCCTATTCGGTTTAGAACTTTTAAATGGTATGGGAGTAAAACATGTGAAGGTATTTGGTGATTCTCAGCTGGTTGTCCAACAAGTGTTAGAAGAATATCAATGTCTTGATGGTACTCTAAATAGTTATCTTGAGAAATGTTGGAGCATAATCCATTCTTTTGACGAATTCAGTATTCGGCATATCTCTAGAGTTGAGAATCATAGAGCTAACGACTTGGCACAAGATGCATCGGGTTATCGGATAAAGAGAGGGAAATTTCACAAAACTGAAAATCTGATAACCAGTGCAGAGCCAAATTCCCAGGTCGCGGACCGTCCGCGTGTTGACGCCGGACCGTCCGAGGTCACCAGAAAGGTTCTCTTAATTGATTCGGCTGACAATGAAGCCGATGCAAGTGATTGGAGGACACCTATACTTAATTATTTGCAAAATCCCAATATCATGACAGATAAGAACATTCGGCGAACAGCTTTCAAGTATGTTTTGATGAGTGATGAACTTTACCGCCGAACGGTTAATGATGTCCTGCTTAAGTGCTTGGGCCCAGATGATGCTATATTAGCCATGGCCGAAGTACATGAAGGAATTTGTGGTACCCATCAATCAGCTCCAAAGATGAAGTGGTTGTTGCGAAGGTCTGGTTTTTATTGGCCTAGTATGACAGCTGATTGTTTCAAGTACTACAAGGGGTGCCAAGTGTGTCAAAAATTCGGCGACCTACAGTTGGTCCCTGCAGCCGAATTACATCCTATCATCAAGCCTTGGCCATTCAGAGGATGGGGATTAGACTTTATTGGAGAAATTCATCCTTCATCATCAAAGGGGCATCGGTTTGTGTTAGTTGCCACTGACTATTTCACCAAATGGACTGAAGCCGTTGCTCTAAATAAAATGACGCACAAGGAGGTAATTGAGTTCATAACTGAGCATATTATTCATAGATTCGGCATTCCCCAGACCTTGACTACAGATCAAGGTACTTCTTTTATGTCAAAAGAGGTACGTGAATTTGCTGAATTATACAGAATTAAGCTGCTTAATTCGTCTCCATATTATGCTCAGGCCAATGGACAGGCCGAGTCTAGTAATAGGACATTGATTAATTTGATAAAGAAGAAGGTATCTGATAATCCTAAACATTGGCATAAGATTTTGTCTGAAGCTTTATGGGCTCATAGAATATCTAAACATAGTGTTACTAAAGTATCTCCTTTTGAGCTTGTCTATGGGCAGGAAGCAGTGTTACCTGTGGAAATAAGTTTGAATGCTGTCAGGTTTGCCAGACAAAATGATCTAACTGCTGCTGATTATTATAATTCAATGATGGATAATATTGATGAGGTGACCGACAAGAGGATGATAGCTTTGGGAGCGATAGAAAAGGACAAGATCATGGTAGCCAGGGCCTACAATAAGAAGGTCAAAGCAAAGTCATTT
Source organism: Zea mays (assembly GCF_902167145.1). NCBI lineage: Eukaryota > Viridiplantae > Streptophyta > Magnoliopsida > Poales > Poaceae > Zea > Zea mays. Next base: position 26,696,106 of record NC_050098.1, on the reverse strand, counting down.
CAAGTAGGGGATCTGGTGTGGAAGACCATCTTGCCTCTAAGGAATAAAGACCGGAAGTTTGGAAAATGGTCGCCAAGCTGGGAAGGTTCTTATAAAGTAAAACAGGTAATGTCTGGTAACGCCTATTTGCTACAAACATTACAAGGCAAGGATTTACCAAAGGCTTTGAATGGGCGTTTCCTCAAACAGTACCATCCTAGTATGTGGCAAGATGCCTAAGAGAACCGATGTGATCATATCGAGTTAGTTGCTTTTGGTTCGCCCAGCTCCACCAAAAGGCAGGGGGGCATATGTTCGAACCAAAAATGAGTAAGCAGACGGTCCGGCCCTGAGGCCGGACGGTCCGCGCCTGTGGGCCGGACGGTCCGCGCGTGCGCAGAATAGATTAGGGTTCCGAGTTTTGTGCTACGGTTGTTAGCTATATTCGCGGGATTAGCTCGGAATCAGTTGTGTAAAGGGTCCAGCCCCCCTCCTCTATAAATAGAGAGGTCTACGGCCGATTTGTGATCATCAACAATCGAATCAATACAACTTCTATTCGCATTTATTTCCAGTACAATTAGGAGTAGTTCTAGTCTAGTTCTAGTTTAGCCTCTCGATCCCCAAATTCTCCGCCTCTCCTCGACTCTACGTCGATTAGAGGAGTCTAGGTCGGCCTGCCCGAGCCTAGACAACCCCTAGGATCTCTCCTCCCCGACGGGGTCCCTCCCGGGAGCGAGATCCAGGCGCTGTCGGCGATCTTCCGCCGCCCCTGCGCACGCGCGGACCGTCCGGCCCTAGGGCGCGGACCGTCCGGTCGTCAGGCAGGGAACCCGAGCTCCTGCACCAGGTCGCGGACCGTCCGGCCCCGTGCCGCGGACCGTCCGCGTTTGACCAGAGAGCACCGCCGCCTCACGCCAGATCGCGGACCGTCCGGCCCCAGGTCGCGGACCGTCCGCGCCTGACCAGAGAGCACCGCCGCCGGTTCTCTTGAGTAATTGACGCCTCCAAAAAGGTGTCAACAGCGTGTATCTTCACACATGGATCACATGCGCGCGTCACACGCTGCCCGGCCCCCTGATCGTCCGGTCCAGGCGTTGGCGTTCATGCATCCCATCAATACGACCAAAAGTAAAATAAGAAGGCGTATAATACTAGTTTACATTTTGACTGATCTGTCGATGATTCGATCGATATAATATATTACAGTATTATATTAGTCCCTCCGATCCATACTTGCTAGGCAAAGCTGGCGTTCTTCCATATATAGTTTATTCATTCAGAGTTTCAGAGCTGAAAGCTAAATTTCTTTGCACACGAAACCTCAAGCATTGCACATATATCGTATGTTATCCTTACTGTATGCATGTATAAAGCCGGCCATTAAAAAGGCTTTTCTTTTCCCTACTAGTACACAATCATGGACGAATTTAGGGCTGTTTGTCGGGATCATCCGACCCCAGTAAAAAAATACAAATTCTTTAATAAAACACTGTTAAAGTTTAAGAAAATTTATATCATATATAGTAAAGTTGTTGCTATTGCCCTACCATATTTTCGGTTAGATTCACCACTGTACACAATTAAGAAATGGCCAGAGTATAGCTTGTGGCATGACGCACTTAAACTTGAAACCTGCAATCAGTTTACAGATTCAGATCGAGTGCATGATATATATGGGCAGGACAACAGAAGCGGTAAAACAGCAGTTGAGGAGGCCACTGGCGGTGCCGCTACGTATGTATGCGCGCCTGGACAGCAAAAAAAATTCTGCGATTGTTGTATACACGCAGACGAGAAGAAAAACCATGCAGCAGGAGCAGTTGGCTTGAATGGATGTGTTGTTGTGTAGCGCGGCCGAGCGGCAGGCTGTGCTCCGTCCAGGCTGTGCCTGTCGACCGACCACCGCGCGCACCCCTGCTTCCTTCCTCCGATCCGTGGCTGCTGCTGGCCTGCTGCTGCTGCTGCACAGCCCGCCGATTCCGCTTTGGCTCCAGGCTCCATCCAGCTGCCCCATCCCATCCATAATCCACTCGTCCGTCCTCGACGAACTGTATAATACTCCAATAGTAGGATCGGTCCGTGACGCCTCGCCGTGCTCTCTGATTCTAGTTTATAATGTTTATGGAGTGGTCTATAATGTTTCCTGGCCAGTGACTTCCAAGCTAGCCTGTTGGTGGTTGCAGCGTCCTCGCCAATTAAGCCCATCCTCTGATTAGTTTCAACTATTCTAGACAACCTTGGATCTGCTCTCTCTACTCTCTTCATTCAAACAATCTCTGCACATGTATTCCCACTTGCTACCTCTGACTGGCCAGTAGAAGATAAGAGGGTTTTCAGAGCCATACATATATGTATCAGCAGTCTGCAGCGCTAACTTTTTTTTCTCTCTCTCTCTCTCCTTATTATTAAAACTATATATCTATGGTCTGCACTGTTGTTGCCTTTTCCTTTGAAGAACAAAACAACTTCCTGTACTGTTTCCTTCAGGAATGTCTAGGATAGGAGACATGTCCTCACTTCTTCTGTGCAGAGAATGAAGTACTTCCCCATCCTAAAATAATTAATATTTTATTACTTTAGATATAATATTTGATTATTTATTTTATTCAGCTTTTTTTATAAATAATAAAACAAGTAAACTATTGTTAAAGTATCTGTAATGATAAAATAAATTATACCAAAATATATAAATATCATTTATAACCTTTTTTTGAATAAGATGTCTAAAAGTAAACAGTCTCAACTATTTTGGCATATGGAGCTGTATAGCTAGTGGCTGCTCCTGTTTTACTACAAAGATTCAGGCAGCTGAATTCGACCAGCAGTGTGAAGTTCCTTCCACCCAATTTTTACAGTGCATATGCTTTATAATTACTACTACTAGGTTATTAGAAAGGTGGTTTGAACACTGGCCTAGTAGCTACTATGTGAGTTCATAATTGCATGTTGCCTGCAGGCAATAGGATCACACGAACAACAGTACCCTGGCAGTAACCTAGACCACTGGTTATCACCAGGAATAAGTCCGGAAACCACCTATACAACGCTGTTGTACAACAGTGCCTGGTTCAGAAAACAGCTCAGCGATTGAGAATTTGCAGCGGCACGTACGGATTTAGGTAATCATCATCTAGTAAATGTTTGTATATTTTTTTTAGAACACGTCCGTTTGAGTTCCAACGGATACCGTAGTGCTACAGCGAAGTTTACACAGGACACAGCGACGTTTGACACTATGGGAATTCTTCTTCTCGTTCCTGGCCTTCCTCACATCAATTCATTCTTACGTACTCCGTCCGTTTCTTTTTATTTGTCGCTGGATAGTGCAAAATTGCACTATCCAGCGACAAATAAAAAGAAACGGAGGGAGTAGCAGCTTGGTGTTCAGTTCGACAATTTCAGCGGTCCTGTGCTGATCAAACTGCTTGCTTCTCGTTCTTGCTGTGTCCAAGCATACTTACCATGCATCGATAGCATGTTCTTGATTGGAGTTATGAATTGAATCTCGATGTCTGAGGCTCGCTGAACGAGTGCAGATGGTCGTTGAGACCTCCAGCCGCGTCCTCAGGTTGGTTCAGGAACATGCTTTCTTCCAGGTCCAGACATGTTGGTACCTGAGGTTCTTCATTGAACGAACCAAGGTTTGTGAGGGTCACAGGATGGAGCAGTTGGTCCGCAAAATTGAGAATATAAGGTTGACTTGTCTCTTGCGGTTTAGATTGATGAGGAGTGATTGTCAATGAGTACCGTCTCGGGTCGAGTCGTGGACTGACCGAGGCGTGAGATTATGTGTTGTGCAACCATATCAGTCGGCTTGTGGTGTGTAGGTGTGAAACACAGGTACGGTGGTCAACGACGAATATGAAAGTCACGCGGGTTCATGCCGATTGATCGGGAGTGGTGAAGAACGAGCGTTGCGACTTGATCGAAGCACTAGGGTCGTCGGTGACTAGCAGCTGTGGCTAACACCTGGGACACACACTCGTGCAAGGACGTGGTAGAGCGGGTCGTGTCGCCGACACAGTCAAGGGCTGGCGGGACACGTGTCCAGGACATGGGGGACGCACATGCGGTGCGCTACTCGCAGTGGTTTGGTGGTTGATCCTCGAAAAACCACCTAGCGTTACGGACGATGGGTTTTCGACCGAGTTTGGCATCAAAACTCGGCGGTAGCGGTTCCCGCGCGAATCGAAGGCGGCATGTGACGTCATCGCGAAGGGAGCGTCAAGGCGAAGAAACTTCATGAGAAGCGCCAAGTCATTAGATCAAATCCCAGGAGTTGGTCTATTTCACCCCCGCCTAAGTGGATAAGGTTTATGTATCTAGGGGTAGTTTAGGAAGTAGTAATAACCCTGTATAAATAAAAGGGTGGGCTGGTTGTTTCAGCCATCTCTTTGGTTTACACATTAGTCTCTTGTTTAGAAAACCCTAGCTTTCATTCCCTAGTTGAGCCCGAGATCCACAGAAGTTCTAAAACTTCATGCCTGTGTTTTATAATCTTTATCGATTTATCCGAGAAAGGGTGGCCGATACCGCCCACGACTTTGGTTGTCTCTCAATCTCAATTTTCTTTCATGCTGAAATTTTGAGTCTCTTTGCTCTTGTATTCTTTCCTCTCCCCTATTGTGGATTTGTGAAGAACCTTCAAGTTCTTATTGCTTAGATTCTATTGCGGATTTATTTATGGGAAGATAAACTCTTTGAATCACTGCGTACACCTAGTCGGTGCAGTTCTTGGTCGTGATCTGAGATGATCCCGTTTTGAGTTCGATTGAGAAAACCCCAACAAAACCCCAATTATGACCGTATTTTCAAATCTGCGATCGATTTACAAATTTGATTGAGTTCAAATTTTATGGAGGCCTTGGAAACACATTTTTCAAGGTATGTGTAAAATTTAATCTCAATAAGAGTTCGTTTGATTTAGTTTTGCATTCAAGAACTAAATTTCGAATTGTTGAAATCGGCACTAGATGGTGACACGACTTTGGACTGATTCAGACTTTTCAGTGTCCGATTTGTGATCCGTTTATTTTGCTGGTCTCATGTGAGTTTTAGGAACATTTTGAAATTATGAGATCACTGGTTTGATGATGTGCTTTTAGTTTGAGCACTTTACTCATCTCCATTGAAGTGAAGTGCTCAACTTCGGTTTTAGCAGCAAAAGTTTGATTGGCTCCCATTCACCTCCCTCTTATTGCCTCACCGGTCCTTCAATTGGTATTAGAGGCGGTTAAGGATTTTCTTACCCTAATCGGATTGAAATCCATGAAGGCGACATGGAATGTGGGGCTGGTAAGCCACCATTCTTCGATGGGACGAACTACCCGTACTAGAAGATCCGCATGTCAGTATATCTTCAGAGTATTAGGTACCACATCTGGGAAATCTGCCTCGATGCTGCTTTCGACGCTGCGAATGCTCGAATCACTCCGATTGAGATGGAGTTCCATGATTCGAACAACAAAGCTCACAGCAGTTTGTTCTCGTGCTTCTCACTTGCTGAGTTTGAGCGAGTTGGACATTTAGCTATGGCTCACTAAATCTGGTCCACCCTCATGAGATTCCATAAGGGCAACAATCATGTAAAGATCAGACTATTTGAGACGTAGCGACGAGAGTATGAGAACTTTGTGCAGTTGGCTGGGGAGACCACTAATACGATGTTTTCTTGGTTCCTGTCGATTGTGAACAAGATGTGTGACAACAAGGCACAACTTCCCTATGATAATCATGAGAGAGCACTGAATTTCTTACATGCTCTAGACCGGAGGGTTTGGGAGGTGAAGGTCTCGATGATCATCGAGTCTACCAACTATGAGATAGTCGCCGTGGATGAGCTTTTCAGCAAACTCAAGTCCACTGAGATTGACCACCAGACCTAGGCTAAGATTGAGAACCCTAGTGCACCCACCACATCCCTAGACTCTGGAGGTGGTTCTTTTTATAACCCCCACTGTTATGTTTGCTTTGTCTTCTTTGTTGACCATTACAGAGGAGCAGGTGGAGAGCCTCGAGGATGAGGAGCTGGCATTTGTGGCCAGTTGGTTCACACGGTTTCACAACAATCACCAGAACCGGTGGCTTGGTAGATCAAAGGATGGATGCTACAACTATGGTGACCTCGACCACTTCATCGCCAGTTTTCCCAAGAAGGGCAAGCAGGAGGCTGGTCCACGCGACCACCACTCTGGCCGATGCAAGGGCAAGTGGGAGTACACCTCTAACAAGCAGAAGTCTAAGGGAGGATTCGACAAGGAGGCGCTCAAGAAGAAGTACCTCCAAAAGGCGAAGATCAAGGAGTGTGCCTTCATCGCCTCCCTCAGCGACCTCGACCACGACTCCGACGACGCAACGTCTTCCTCGAGTGACGAGGAGACTGACAGGCGGATTGAGGACACACTACAAGAAAACGTTGAAGGAGTGTCGGTTATTTAAAGAGTGTCGGGGCCAACACTCTTAATGGAAGTAAAAGTGTGGGTTTTACTGCACCGACACTCTTAATTTAAGAGTGTCGGGGTCCCGCAGAAACCGACACTTTTAATTTAAAAGTGTGGGTGTTTTCCACACCGACACTCTTATAGAAATTACCCTAATCCCCAATCCTCTTCTACCGTCGCGCGTTTCCTACCAGTTATCCTTTTGCCAGTCCGCCGTGCGCCGCTCCTCCGCTCCGCCGTGCGCCTGCTCGTTCTGGCGACCTCGCCGAGCCGTGCGCTGCTCCTCCGCTCCCCCGTGCGCTGCTCCTCCGCTCCGCCGGTCGTGCGCCTCCTGGCCCGCCAGTCCTCCGCCGCTCCGCCGTGCGCCTGCTCGTCCTCCGCCGCTCCGGCCGTGCGCCTCCCTGGCACAGTCCTCCGCCGGCCGCGCGCGACTGAGGTAATCCGCCGTCCTCCGCCGTCGGTATCGCGCAGTCCTCCATCTACCGCTATCGCGCGTCTCAGTCCTCCGCCGTGCGTCGCTCCCTGTGCAGTTCGCCTGTGGTCGTGGTGGGGACCAGCGGTGCGGGGCTCCGGGCGGCCTCGCCGAGGCGGGCGGCCAGCGGCCTCTCCGAGCTCCTAGCGACCTCGCCGAGCCGAGGCGAGCATCTTCCTCGCAGAGCAGGGCTGCCTCGCCGAGCCGGGCGGCGCAGTGCATCACCAAGCTCTTCCCCACGCGCTCGCACACCGTCGCGACACAGGTAATTTATTGCATAACCTTCATGTTGTGGTGCTGGTTCAGTTAAAAATGTTGATTCTAGTATATAGCTGACATTGTCTGCTTCAAATAATAAATGTTGTTTTGTCCTCATTTGGTCACTGGGATGATTCTAGTGTAGTCCGCTAATTGAGTGCGTGCAAGAGTTAAATTTAGTTATCTCAATCTCAGCTACTGCCTTGACCACGCTCAATTTGATTTGGCTAAAATTTAGTAGTCCGATAATGTTGTTACTCGTATCCTTGATTATATATTTTTCTAATGTGTAATTGTAGTGATGCATTAACCTGTTGATTAACCTATAATTGCTTTAGTGTTTAACTGTTTATAAATGGCCTTTTTGTACCTAAGTGTATATATGTTGTTAAATATGTGTTGTTTCTTTAGCTTTGAATATGAGTGACGATCGAAGAAGGGCGATGTACGATGGATTCGACAATGTCACTCATGGGCACTCTGATGCATGGGTGAGAGTTGCAGATGAATTCGTGGCACTCGCATTTGCTGGTGATGCTCGTTTAGCGAAGTGCCCATGTATAAAATGTCAGAACTTGGTTCGGTTGAAAAAAGTGGAGCTCTCGTATCATGTTTTCAAACATGGCTTTATGTCGAACTATCTGGTATGGCATGAGCATGGAGAGGTGGACCATACTATTGAGTCGGATGGGGACCAGGATGTAGACCGAATGGAAGAGATGTTGGAAGATATTAGAAATGAGTACCCAGAACTACAGAATAATCAAGCTTTTCCAGAGGATGTGAGAGAGTTCTACAAGCTTCTTGAAGCCTCAGAGGCTAAAGTGCATGAAGGAACCAGTGTGAGCGTACTGCAGGTGGTAACACGTCTTATGGCGATGAAGTCAAAGTACACCTTCTCAAACAACTGTTACAACGATATTGTGAAACTGATTATTGATATCAGCCCACCGAATCATAACATGCCGAAAGACTTGTACCATTGCAAGAAGCTCGTAGCTGGTCTCGGTATGAACTACCAAAAGATTGATGCTTGCGAGGACAATTGCATGTTGTTCTGGAAGGAGCATGAAAATACCACACATTGCATCCACTGCAGTAAGTCAAGATATGCAGTGGTGCTAGATGAGGATGGAAACGAGGTTACGACAAAGGTGTCGATCAAGCAACTCCGGTACATGCCTATCACTCCACGGCTTAAGCGTCTCTTTCTAAATCAAGAGACAGCAAAGCAAATGAGGTGGCATAAAGAAGGGGATCGTCAGGGTCAAGATCCGGATGTCATGGTGCATCCCTCAGATGGTGAGGCCTGGCAGGCTCTCGACCGTTTTGATCCAGAATTTTCAAGAGACCCTAGGAGTGTTCGTCTTGGTTTGTCGACGGATGGATTCACTCCTTACTCCAATAATTCCACTTCTTACTCATGTTGGCCAGTTTTTATGATGCCCTATAATCTCCCTCCTAACAAATGCATGAAGGAAGAGGTCATGTTTCTTGCCCTTATTGTTCCAGGTCCGAAGGATCCTGTAACGAAAATCAATGTATTTATGGAACCGTTGATTGAAGAACTAAAAATGTTGTGACAGAGGGTTGAGGCATATGATAGTCATCTGAAATGTCGTTTTACTCTACGCGCAGCATATCTATGGTCAATTCATGATCTGCTAGCATATGACATTTTTTCTGGTTGGTGTGTCCATGGCATACTGCGTTGTCCGATATGTATGGGTGGCTCACAAGCATATAGGTTAGAACATGGTAAGAAGGAAACATTTTTTGATGTTCACCGATGCCTCCTTCCCTATAATCATCCTTTTAGAAAGGATACAAAGTCATTTCGAAAAGGCAAGAGGGTTAGAGATGGGCCACCGAAGCGACAAACTGGTGAAAATATCATGAGACAACATCGTGACCTAAAATCGGGCGTAGGAGGTCGGTTTCAAGGGTATGGTAAAGAACAAAATTGGACACACATCTCGTTTATCTAGGAGCTACCTTACACGAAGGCATTGCTGTTACCACATAATATAGATTTGATCCACCAAGAACGTAATGTTGCGGAAAGCATCATAAGCATGTGCTTCGACTTCACCGGTCAAACCAAAGATAACATGAATGCAAGAAGAGACTTAGCTGAACTTTGTGATCGTCCACACCTTGAGCTTAGAAAAAATCCAAGTGGATCTGAGAGTCGGCCACAAGCACCTTATTGTCTGAAACGGCAAGAGCGAGAAGAGATATTTCAATGGTTGAAAAAGCTGAGGTTCCCAGATCGCTATGCGGCTAATATAAAACAGGCAGTTAACCTCGACACTGGTAAACTCGTTGGGTTGAAGAGTCATGACTATCACATTTTGATTGAAAGACTAGTGCCGGTAATGTTTCGTGGATACTTCAGTCCCGATGTGTGGAAGATATTTGCAGAACTCAGTTATTTTTATAAGCAGATATGTGCTAAGGAAATCTCAAAGAAATTGATGTTGAGGTTTGAGAAGGAAATCGTTGTCCTTGTATGTAAGATGGAAAAAGTATTCCCACCTGGATTTTTTAATTGTATGCAACATTTGCTTGTGCATCTACCTTGGGAAGCGTTGGTAGGAGGACCTGCACAGTTCAGGTGGATGTATAGTCAAGAAAGAGAATTGAAAAAACTCAGAGGAATGGTGCGGAATAAGGCAAGGGTTGAGGGGTGTATTGCAGAGGCGTTCGCAGCTAGAGAGATCACATTATTCTCAAGCAAGTATTTTTCAGACACAAACAACGTGCATGCGCAAACGACACGGTACCATGTTGCCGAGCAAGCTCCAATCACTGATCTAAGTGCTTTTAAGTGGGACGGTAAAGGTGTCGGAGCTTACACATCACATCTTGTGGGAACGATAGAGCGTAACAAGACCCTGCTTTTTTTGTATGTCAATATGCCAGAACTTCATCCTTATTTCCAAATCTTTGATAACATATATAAACCCAACAAACAGCTTACTCAAAAGCAGTTGGATGACCTACGCTTGAAAGGGTTACACGGTGGCCCGTCCTTCGTGCAGTGGTTCCACGAGCATGTAATTTCCTCCATGCCTATCTTTTTTCTAACTTAAGTTCAGATGTTACATAGTATTTATTTTTATCCATTCCTCATTTTTGTAGTGTAAGAAACCTAAAGCCGGTGTCTCCAAAGACTTGCTACAAATATCACATGGTCAATTGACCGCAAGAAAATTTGATCGCTATGATATTAATGGATACCGTTTTCGAACAACAAAACTAGAAGCGAGTCGTCCACTTGCAGCTACAACAAACAGCGGAGTTGTAGCAAGTTCGTATAGCGACGATGGACAATTGGAGGACTATTATGGTATTGTTCAAGACATAACCGAGTATACATTTGGAGGTCACAAACCTTTGAGACTTGTGACGTTTGATTGTATATGGTTTGATCCACATGTTGGCACGCGAGTTGACGAATTCGGGATGGTGGAGGTAAAGCACGCATCAAGGTATAAAGGCAATGAGTACAACAATATCATCCTGGCACATCAAGCGCATCAGGTGTACTATTTGAGTTATCCTCATAAAAGTTTTAAAACCTGGTGGGTTGCATATAAAGTTAATCCAGAGGTTCACCCTTACTGATATCAAAACTACAATTTAAGCACCAATGATGATGATGATGATGATGTTGTCTTCCAAGAAGTCGGTGATCAAGCAGACGATAGTGACAATGATAGTATTGTATCCGAAGGGGCAGGACTAAATGAGTTAGCTTCTCTTACCGTAGAGTTAATGGAGGAACCAATTTCATCAAATTCAAAACGTCAAAGGTTTGAAGAAACAGTTCTTGAAACACAACAATGGGTTGAACAACTTAATACACGTGTCGCCGAAGAGGACTCTGATGCCGACGATTTTTGATACATAATTCATAGATGTAATGGCACACTCTTGTTTTTGTTTATTTAATATGCATTACTTTGTGAAAAATTTATACATACTTACTATTTTGTGAATTATTGCAGATGTTCAGGATGGATTCGTCTGGTAGGAGACCTAGATCACGAAGGTCGAGGGGTTCCAGTGGTGCTCCTAACATGTTTGAGGTACTTGTTTTTTTCTTAGTTTAGTTACTGGGGCCAGCTAGCAATCTAAAATTGTTTACATTTCAGGGCACCACAACAAGCAGGAGCAGGCAAGAGCAGTTGCTTGCCTCCCTAGAGCAGATGCGGGGTAGCAGCGGACCCTCCAATACAGAAGGGACTACTTCGCGTGCAGCTGATTTAGTGGCACCTACTATGGCACCTACTGCGGAGGCGGCTGTGGACGCGGAGGCTGAGGAAGCTGCCGCAGAACTGGACGATGGAGAGGAGACATCGGGAGCAGACGCTTCTACAGAGGAGGCTGCCACACAGGCTGCGCCACGGCGTGCCATCAGGTATTCTTATTATAGAGTTGAAGTTTTATTGTCAAGTTGAAGTTTTAAGTAAATGATTTGCATTGTTAAATAACAAACTTTCATTTGTAGGTATCGTCGGTCCCTCACATTGAAGCCTTCTAAACCCTTCGATCAGCGGAGGGTTATTGAACCGAAAGGCACCAGGGCGTGGAAGGAGGTTAGTTGGGACGGGACAGGGCATCGCACACCAATCCTCACAGAGTTGGGGATTTGTTTGCGATTCGCCTACCCGGCGATGGTTACAGAGGGCGGTCAAGAGATAGCTGCTCATTACTGGGCTCATTGGGATCTCAAGCCGTACGGGAACGACGGGACACACACAAGCAAAGTGTGGGATTTGTTTTGGGTAAGTCCCTTATGATATTCAAATTGAATTCAGATTTTGCATTTGTAAGTCTCTGGTGATCTTCAAATTTGCAGGGCCAATTTTGCGTGTGCGACCCCTATACCTTGGATGATTCATATGTGCGTGAGGTATTCAATGGCTCAGCAGATAGAGCTGTAAAGGGTATGATGTATAAAGCACGATTGAGGGCCGTCACTGTGTACCAAAAGCGTCAGGGGAACTATTGTGACGCGAATATGGCAAAGGAAATTCACCTGACGGCTCAGCAGTACAAAGAGAGTGAGGTGGATTGGTTGAGCCACCATTCGGATGCTTGGGCGTGGATGTGCGAGTATTGGGCTTCTGAGGAGTTCTTGGCCATATCTAATAGAAATCTTATGAATCGGTTGAGCAAGCCAGGGGTCCACTTCTTCGGGGCAGATGGACACATTGGCAAGGCCGCACGTATGGTATGTGTCAAATTGCCTGGTCAATTGTTAATTGCATAGACTTGTCTAGACTTTCTAATCATGTGTTGCAGGCGGCTCGAAATGGAGTGGAGCCTACTTTGCTTCAAGTCTTCGTCGAGGGACACAAGGGTCCCGATCCGAATCACCCGGAAATACTGAATGACAGTAATGCGACAGAGAAACTGGTAAGTATGAAAATTGACTCTAAGATGAACATGATATGCCTTTGTTGTGACTTGGATGATTTTTTCACAGGCTCGCTACATTGACAACGTGAGAGAGAAAAATGGTCCAGATGCGGATTGGCTCACTGGTGAGTTCGATACGGAGGCGGCTTATAAGGCTGGTGGAGGCGTGCCACATGGGAGGTATATGCGCTTGTCACATTGTTACTGTTTAGTGATGTCTTGTCATTTACTACATATATATATATATATATATGATACTCTTACAGGTTAGCAATTGGTGACGGTGTTGTCCCCCATCGGAGTTACACTAGACGGTCCAATTTCTCAGCTGGGTCAAATCGACCCCGACGACCATCTGCACGTGAAGGAGAGCTGCTTGAGAAGATGACTCAAATGGAGGAGAGTATGGCCCAATATAAGCAACAAGTACAGCAACAGATGCAACAAATGCAAAATTGGATGCTACATCAGGTATCAATTTTTTGTTATTTCGTTGTTTCTCAAGTCCGATTAACTGAAAAACTGATGAATAATCTATTTGCAGATGTACGGAGGTACCGGAACTCAGTTTGGCATGCCGCCTTTTCAACAACCCCCTATCATCACACATCCGGTGTCTGGACAATCATCGGACCGCTCCACTACAGCGGCGGATGGATCACAGGTACAATCGTCTACTAAACATCATTTGTCTGATAATCATTGGTTGCTTGCTCTCTGTCTTTCTACATGTTTGCTTTTACATGATCTATTTTAAACTTTTGTCATTCGCATGATCTATAGTTACTTTTATTGTTGATCATCGTAACTTCTTAATCATAAACAAGAGTGTGTCTTCTGTTTCAGGGTTCTGCAACTTCTGTCCAAGACCAATTGATGGCATCGGGTGTGATAGGAGGGCAAATGATGCCGTGGGCACCTCGCCAGCCAGGCATTTGGCCACCGATGCAAACACAGATGCCACCGCCGATGCCGTGGGGATTTCCTCCTCGCGGGCAGTCACAATCACCAGGATTGCCCTCACACTCACCAGGATCAGTACGTTAAGTTGATATCCTTTGCATCTCTATTTGCTTCGTTGTTTAAGCAGTTACTAGAAAACATGCATGTATATGTTGCAGTCTATGTATATGTTTAATTAGTTACTCGGTAAACTAACAAATGTTTGTTTCTTTTAAAGGGTTCGGGCTCACATCATGCTAGTCCGCCTCCGGATCCGAGCACGTTTATGGACTTATTGATGAACACAAGTGGCGGCGGCTCCAATGACCCACCAACGGAATAAATTAATATGGAGGCTTATGTGGAACTTACTATCATTGCGTTTTGTATGGACTTTAACTTGTTTTAGATGGATTTGAACTTCTTTCTTATGGACTTGAACTTGTATGAATATTGAATATGGTGCTTGTGTTATGTTATGTTGAATATGGTGCTTGTGTTGTGATATATTGAATGTTGTGATATATTGAATATTGTGTTTGTATTGTGCTGTTATGGAGGCTTCCCATCCGGGGAGGGAGAAAAATAAAATTGGGTATTAAAAAAAAATTATTCACTAAGAGTGTCGGCCCCCACATTCTTATATGCGTCCAGCTAGGCTTCTGGCCGTGCGCGCAGTAAGAGTGTCCGCCATGTGGCTGGCCGACACTTTTAAAATAAGAGTGTCGGTTGCGTGTTGAACCGACACTCTTACCTTAAGAGTGTCAGTCCCCACACTTCTATACGAATAAGAGCGTCCATTTTAGAGTGACGGCTAAGAGTGTCGGTCAACCGACACTCTTATACTTAGAGTGTCGGCTTATTTCAGTAAGAGTGTGAGGTTTTGGCCGACACTCCTTGCCTTTTTTCTTGTAGTGACAAGCTGAACGGACTGCGATTCATCACCAACAATACAAGAGACATTTGCACCATGGCTCTTGGCGATGACGCGGTGGGCAGTGACGACTAGGACATCTACAACAGCTCTGCTTCTGAGGTATCATACTCTATTAATGATCTCGTCACTGAGATAGAAGAGTTGAACGCTATTTTGGCAAATCAGGACAAGTTGCTTAGGTTTTCTACTCGTGAGAGGAAAGAATTTAAATTCAAGTATGAGAGCACGCTTAGGGAGCTTGAGTCTGCTAGAGCTTTAGTTGTGGTGTCCGACGAGACTGGATGTGATGGGTGTTCCCTTCACATGTCGAATATCGACACTTTGCAAACTACGTATGCCACCCTGCTAGATGAGTGTGATGAGTTGTGATCTAGGTCTAGCTTGTTGGATGCGTTTACTGCTTGTCCTAGCTTGCGGACTAAGCCATCGGAGAGAAATGCTAGGATAGCCTCGTTTGAGATGGTGTAACACCCTGAATTTGGGGGCATAAAATTTCTTTCCTAATATCCATCAAATTCATGTGTTACTCTCTCATTTCTTTGCTTTCCTTCTCTTTTTCCTAAAAATGGAGAATTATATTATTTTATATTAGCGTTAACCTAGTGGAATGAGCCCTAGAGACGCCTTGGTTGTTGCATTCATGCCGTTGCACGGTGTTTCTAAGTGCAAAATATGTTTGAAACATGTTAGTATATCCTATAGAAGCTCTCGGTAGATTTTTATATTTTTGGAGTATTTTTCTATTTTACAGAAACAAAAATCTATTTATTTGAGGTACTTAAAATGTTTTTTAGAAACTCTAAGTATGTTTTTTGAGTTCATTAGGTGCCAAAATATTTTTAGGATTTTTTTGAAAGCATCTATAAAATTTTGAGCACAAAATATAGATTTCTAGGATTTTCTAAATTTTATAAATGGTAAAATCCGAATTTGAACCGAATTTTCATCACGTCTGAACCCCGACTATATATATATATGTCGGCTTCTCCTCGTCGAGCACATTCCAGAGCATGAAACGGTTTCCTCATATTCAACTCCCAGCTCCCAGAATTGGTCGTCGAAGTTCGTAAGCGGTTCCAACTCCGGTGACAACTACGACGAGCAATTACTCCCAATCTGTGCATCGTCTGTGGAATCCGAGGATACCGCTGCGTTCGTCTCGTTGAGGGATTCGTCAAGGCGCGTCCGGTTTGTCAATCGGACCTCCAAATCTCCGCCAATCGACGGATTTCTCTAGGGCTCCAGCGAGGTTCTTCTTCCCAGGTGAGCAACCACCATAGTTCTTCTCCTTTTTCTTCGTTTTTGCTGTTAGGGTTGCAGAACCGCCTCATCCTCTCTCCCATCGGCCACCCCGGCAGCGGCGACCAACCACTCGGCCGAGGTCCCTACAACTCGCCGAGCGCCTGCCCTGCCCCCTCCGCGCGGCACCAGCGCCCCGCCCACCCTGCGCGCGATCGGCTGAGGCCCCCCACCCCTCCCCGCTCGTCCCCCTCCCCTAGTCGACCCCTGTTCATGGTGGTTCTCTGCATGGAGAGAGAG
Organism: Zea mays; assembly: GCF_902167145.1. Taxonomy (NCBI): domain Eukaryota; kingdom Viridiplantae; phylum Streptophyta; class Magnoliopsida; order Poales; family Poaceae; genus Zea; species Zea mays. The sequence continues at coordinate 26,680,106 of NC_050098.1, read as the reverse complement.
GTGAGGAAGAAGATGACTTGTTTGCGAAAATGCTCCCGTGCGAAATTAAAACCGTATGCAGGAATTTAGTCCAGTTTAAAACAGTGATAACTTTTGTGTTTTAAACTCGATTGAATCCGTTCAAGTTGTGTTAGATTCGTATTAAAATTATCTACATGTTAGAAGTATTTTTACCTAGTGTTGCATAATTTATTTAAACATTCGTCTGACCAATGGCTACTAGAACGTCGTTTCAATTTTTAAAATCTAATAAGGAATTTGATTTGCGCATTTATAATTAGTCACAAACATGATTAACCTTAACTGAAATGTTTCTTATTAATAGGTGTTTAGTTTAATCATGTTGTCTATTTATTAGTTTCTGCGTATTGTGTCAGCCCGCGCGCCATACGCGAGTGTCGCGTGTGCTGTCCGCACGCGTTGGCGCGCGCTGTTCGCGCGTATCGCTCGTTATCCACGCGCGAGATTAAACCGCTCGCTTATAATCACTCATGTCAGTTAATTAGTTATTCATTTAATTATCCACAATTAAAACAGTAAGTTAGTCAAAACTAAGTAGTTTTAATTTATATTTCATAAATGTCAATTAACATAATTACGTCGAATCAAATGTTCTAACTAATACTTGTTTGGCGTAAACGAGATATCTTCTCGACCGTAGCTTCGAGTTCGACGTTTCTTTTCCTCACATGACCGTAGTAGCGCGCTCTATTTCATATTGCATGTTTTTATTATATTTTCCTTGGCATGGTGTAATGTTCTTATGTATATATATGTTTATTTGCTTGTGCCTGTTCATCTTTGCTTCGTGTTGCGATTAGAATGCGACCACCCGAGCTTCGAGGAATCGAAGATCAAGCATTGGCGACCAATTGATCTAGCTTTTCGAGTTCTACGAGATTGAAGACCCTGAGCATATGTTTAGTGAAGGCAAGTGTCCTCTGACCCATTAAGTCCCATTTATTTTATAATTCACTATCCCGCATACCATGAACAACCTAAGGATTGACTAGTATTCTATTTTCCTGTCCTTGTTTACCTTTTGGGAATTGGTTACTATGGTTAGTATTATGCTACTACTTTACTTTAATCAATGAACATGATGAGAACATTTATTTACGTTGATCATATCTTGATTATGATGATGAACTTGTGATACTTAAGGGGGCTCGGGCTGTTTCCCGAGTACCTTGAGAGACCACCCGAGAAAACAGTGCAACCATGAGAGTGGAATGGGACACCCTTAACTGATAAATTAGAGGAACTTGAGGTGTAGTCGGCTTCGCCATCGTGTCGTCAATGGGGTCCAGGCACAGTACTTGTTGTGCCGAGGTTCTTTTGATTTGGTTTTGTTAGTCACCCTTCCTGTGGGGGGAGGTATTGTATTTATCAAACGGGTGGCTATGACCTCTAGAAAATCTTTGTAAAGGCTACGTAGTGACACCCTGCCAGATCACCTAGGTAGTGATCAATGGGGAGTAGCGCTCCTCGGGCAGAAAGGGAATCACGGCTCATGGGTAAAGTGTGCAACCTCTGCAGAGTGTAATGAAACTGATATATCAGTCGTGCTCACGGTTAAGAGCGGACTTGGGACCCTCTTTGATTAGAGATACAAATGGTTCGAGATGTTATGGTTCTATTTATGGTTTTGATTCGATGATGATAATGATGTTCCTCGATGAGAAAATGATCCACAGGTTGGTTATTGCTAAAACTTGGCTTCTACTATAATAAATACCTGACGAACTAAAAGCAACTGCTTTGATCCTAACCCCATATAAAGCTAGTCCACCTCAGCCAAACGGGACATTTGCTGAGTACGTTGATGTGTACTCAACATTGCTTTCACAAAACACCAGGTTGTCGTTGGTGCAATCTATGCTTAGGTAAAGAAGAAGAAAGTGTCGAGGCAGATCTCTAGGAGTTCTAGGACTTCGATGAGTTCGAGGATTAGGCTAGCGACCTCCCCCAATCAGCTGTATGTGGTGGGTTTATTTACGTTGGCTACGTTTCTATTATGTGCACTTTGATTCATATAATGTAAATGACTCTAGTATTTAATATTATTACTTACTCTTTATTGATATTTGAAGCATTGTGCTATGATGAGCCATTTATGTAATCGCTGTGTACGTGAATTTCTGATCCTGGCACGTACATGGTTCGCATTCGGTTTACCTTCCAAAACTGTGTGTGATAGATGTCTAGCTTAGTGAGTGACCCTACACCTACGCAGTCTTTGTGTGGGTTTGCAGTCTGCTCTCGAGTCCTACAGACACGACAAGACAAGGATCAAGGAAGAAAACACATACCTTTGATCTGTCTTGAGCTAGGTGTTGTGTAGTGAGCCCCAATTGGATTGATGGTCAGTCAGTTCAAAAGGGGAACTGGCGGACCGGGGTTAGGCTTTGCTGCTAAGTATGAGAGTGTCGTTTGCTTTGGAAAGGTTGGTGAGAGCAGTGGTTTGAAACCCTCAGAGAAACCTTCAGCCACCCTAAACTTATCAAGCTCACTCCACCTAAAACTACAACCCCTTTTGTGAAAAATGGAGTGATTGAGGAGCCTATGAGAGCCCCTCCTCAGAAAAAAGTGTGGTATCCCAAACCTAACTATCTTAGGAACCCACTTTACACCATGTCAGACACTACTAGTGTTCCCCTCCAAAAGCTCCTCAGCTAACTAAAAAGCCCAAATCCCACAAACTGACTCTACCTAAGAGAGAGAGGTGAGATTTCATTGTGATTTGTGAGCGGGAGGGTCATTTGGCTATTTTTTGCTTTAGAAGGAAGAGAGATGAGCGGAGGGGTTCTTAGTTGAGTAGAATAAACATGAACTGCCCGTCTCATTGTATTCATGATCCTCCTGTTTAGAGACGTCCTACTGAAAGGGAAATGTGCCCTTGGGCCATTTCTAAGTATTTTGGTGATTTAGTGTCCAACACATGTGCCTAAGTGTAAAAAGGTGGACAAAGTACAAATCAAGGATAAAGGTATGTTTCTCAAACTTAGTACATTGTTTTATGGACTAATGTATTGTGTCTAAGTGCTGGAAACAGGAAAAATTCACTTGGAAATGTCTTGGCTCGAGCAGCCAAGACTCTGCTGAGTCTGGGAGCACCGGACTATCCGGTGGTGCGGTGCACCAGGCTGGCTCGAGCGAAGTGGTCGCTCTCGGGAATTCACCGGCGACGTTCGGCTATAATTCACCGGACTGTCCGGTGTGCACCGGACTGTCCGGTGAGCCAACGGTCGGCAGGGCCAACGGTCGGCCGCGCAATCTGCGCGGGACACGTGGCCAAGCCAACGGCTAGAAGGGGGCACCGGACTGTCCGGTGTGCACCGGACATGTCCGGTGCGCCAACGGCTCTCAGGCTGCCAATGGTCGACTGCGCCATTTTTGGAAAGAAATTGGGCACCGCACAGTGTCCGGTGTGCACCGGACTGTCCGATGCGCCAGTCGACAGAAGGCAAGATCAGCCTTTCTAGAATGCTCTCAACGGCTCCTAGCTGCCTTGGGGCTATAAAAGGGGCCCCTAGGCGCATGGAGGAGGACACCAAGCATTCCTACAACATTCCTAAGCACCAAGACCTCGATTCCGCGCATTTGTTTCATTGTGATAGCATATAGAGCTCTAGTGGAGTTGTGAACTCATTGGGTTGTGTTGCGAGCTCTTGTTGCGACTTGTGTGCGTGTTGACACTTTGATTCTTGTGTCTTGTGTGCGTTGCTAATCCCCCCTTGCTCTGTGCTTCTTTGTGAATTCAAGTGTAAGGGCGAGAGGCTCCAAGCTGTGGAGATTCCTCGCAAACGGGATTAAGAAAAGCAAGCAAAACACCGTGGTATTCAAGTGGGTCTTTGGACCGCTTGAGAGGGGTTGATTGCAACCCTCGTCCGTTGGGACGCCACAACGTGGAGTAGGCAAGCGTTGGTCTTGGTCGAACCACGGGATAACCACCGTGCCATCTCTGTGATTGATCTTTTGTGGTTATTGTGTTTTGACTCCTCTCTAGCCACTTGGCAATTATTGTGCTAACGATTAACCAAGTTTTGTGGCTTATGTTTTGAGTATCACAGGATCACCTATTCACCCCCCCTCTAGGTGCTCTCAATTGGTATTGGAGCAGTTCTCTTCACAAAGGGACTAATCGCCCGAAGAGATGGATCCTAAGGGGAAGGGAATCGTGATCAACGACAAAGAGAAGGAGTCTTTTGTCAACGAGCCGAAGGATGACAAGCCTACCGACTCGGGCTCGGGCCATAGACGGAAAGATGGGAAGAAGAAGAAGACAATGCGCATCAAGGAGATCGTCTACTACGACGACAGCGATGAGTCTACTTCTTCCCAAAAGGACGACGACCACAACGACTACGAGAGAAGAAAACCGGTCAATTCGAACTTTTCTTTTGACTACTCTCGTATTCCTCAAAGTTCAAATTCACATTTGCTCTCCATTCCTCTCGGCAAGCCTCCACACTTTGATGGGGAGGACTACGGATTTTGGAGCCACAAAATGCGTAGTCACCTATTCTCTCTCCATCCTAGTATATGGGAGATTGTAGAGAGTGGAATGCACTTTGATAGTACGGATAGTCCCATGTTCATTAATGAGCAAATTCATAAGAATGCACAAGCTACTACTATTCTTCTAGCTTCATTGTGCAGGGATGAATACCACAAAGTGAGCGGCTTGGATAACGCCAAGCAAATATGGGACACCCTCAAAATCTCTCATGAGGGGAACGACGTCACATTGCTCACCAAGATGGAGTTGGTGGAAGGCGAGCTTGGACGATTCGCGATGATAAGGGGCGAGGAGCCAACCCAAACATACAACCGGCTCAAGACCCTTATCAACAAAATAAGGAGCTACGGAAGCACGCGATGGACGAACCATGACGTCGTCCGACTAATGCTAAGGTATTTTACCGTTCTTGATCCTCATTTGGTGAATAATATTCGTGAGAATCCCAGGTACACCAAAATGTCGCCCGAAGAAGTCCTTGGAAAATTCGTAAGCGGGCGAATGATGATCAAAGAGGCAAGATACGTGGACGACGCGTTAAATGGTCCGATTAACGAGCCTCAACCCCTTGCTCTCAAGGCAACAAGAAGCAAGGAGGCGCTACCTAGCAAGGTGGCACAAATTAAGGCGGCCGGACTTAATGATGAAGAGATGGCCCTCATCATCAAAAGATTCAAGACGGCGCTTAAAGGTCGCAAGGGACAGCCAAGCAAGACCAAAGCCAAGGGGAAGCGCTCATGCTTCAAATGCGGTAAGATTGGTCATTTTATTGCTAACTGTCCCGACAATGATAGTGATCAGGATCAAGGGAACAAGAGGGAGAAGAAGAAGAACTATAAGAAGGCAAAGGGCGAGGCACATCTTGGCAAGGAGTGGGATTCGGATTGCTCCTCGTCCGACTCCGACAATGAAGGACTCGCCGCCACCGCCTTCAACAAATCATCCCTCTTCCCCAACGAGCGTCACACATGCCTTATGGCAAGGGAGAAGAAGGTATGTACTCGAAACTGTACTTATGCTTTTTCAAGTGAGGACGAATCTAGTGATGAGGATGAAATAGATTATTCATGTTTATTTAAGGGCCTAGATAGAACCAAGGTAGATAAAATAAATGAATTGATTGATGCCTTGAATGATAAGAATAGGCTTTTAGAAAAACAAGAGGACTTGTTGTATGAAGAACATGACAAATTTGTAGAAGCACAAAAATCTCATGCCTTAGAAGTTAAGAGAAATGAAATGCTTTCTTGTGAATTATCTTCTTGCCATGAGACGATTTCTAGCTTAAGGAGCATTAATGATGATTTGAATGCTAAGTTAGAAATAGCTAGTAAATCAACAACTTGTGTAGAAAATGTTGTTATTTGCAATAGATGTAAAGATGTTGATATTGATGCTTGTAGTGAACACATAGCTTCTATTGCAAAGTTAAATGATGAAATGGCTAGTCTTAATGCCCAACTTAAGGCTAGCAAAAGTGATTTTGATAAACTAAAATTTGCTAGGGATGCCTACACGATTGGTAGACACCCCTCAATTAAGGATGGGCTTGGCTTCAAGAGGGAAGCCAAGAACTTAACAAGCCATAAGGCTCCCATCTCCGCCAAGGAGAAAGGGAAGGCCCCTATGGCAAGTAGTACTAAAAAGAACCATGCTTTTATGTACAATGATAGAAGACAGTCTAATAGGAGTTGTAATGCTTTTGATTCACATGCCTATGATTCTTATGCTATGTTTGCTCCCAGTTCTTCCTATATGCATGGTAGAGATATGCCTAGGAAAAATATTCATCATGTGCCTAGAAAGAATATTGTTCATGTTCCTAGAAAAGTTATGAATGGACCCTCTACAATTTATCATGCTTTAAATGCTTCCTTTGCTATTTGTAGAAAGGATAGGAAGATAGTTGCTAGGAAATTAGGGGCAAAATGCAAGGGTGATAAAACTTGCATTTGGGTCCCTAAGACAATCGTGACTAACCTTGTAGGACCCAACAAGAGTTGGGTACCTAAGACCCAAGCCTAAATTTGCCTTGCAGGTTTATGCATCCGGGGGTTCAAGCTGGATTATCGACAGCGGATGCACAAACCATATGACGGGGGAGAAGAAGATGTTCACCTCCTACGTCAAGAATAAGGATTCCCAAGATTCAATCATATTCGGTGATGGGAACCAAGGCAAGGTGAAAGGCTTAGGCAAGATTGCAATATCAAATGAACACTCTATCTCTAATGTGTTTTTAGTTGCGTCTCTTGGATATAATTTACTATCTGTTAGTCAATTATGTAATATGGGATATAATTGTCTATTTACAAATGTAGATGTGTCTGTCTTTAGAAGAAGTGATGGTTCATTAGCTTTTAAGGGTGTATTAGACGGCAAACTCTATTTAGTTGATTTTGCAAAAGAGGAGGCCGGTCTAGATGCATGCTTAATTGCTAAGACTAGCATGGGCTGGCTGTGGCATCGCCGCTTAGCACATGTGGGGATGAAGAACCTTCACAAGCTTCTAAAGGGAGAACACGTGATAGGTTTGACTAACGTGCAATTCGAAAAAGATAGACCTTGTGCAGCTTGTCAAGCAGGTAAACATGTGGGAGGAGCACATCACAGCAAGAATGTGATGACCACTTCAAGACCTCTGGAGCTGCTGCATATGGACCTCTTCGGACCCGTCACCTATCTGAGCATAGGAGGAAGTAAGTATGGTCTAGTTATTGTTGATGACTTTTCCCGCTTCACTTGGGTGTTCTTTTTGCAGGATAAGTCTGAAACCCAAGGGACCCTCAAGCGCTTCCTAAGGAGAGCTCAAAATGAGTTTGAGCTCAAGGTGAAGAAGATAAGGAGCGACAATGGGTCTGAATTCAAGAATCTTCAAGTAGAGGAGTTCCTTGAGGAGGAGGGGATCAAACACGAGTTCTCCGCTCCCTACACACCTCAGCAAAATGGTGTAGTAGAGAGGAAGAACAGGACGCTCATTGATATGGCGAGGACTATGCTTGGAGAGTTCAAGACCCCGAGCATTTTTGGTCGGAAGCCGTAAACATGGCTTGCCACGCCATCAACAGGGTCTACCTTCACTGCCTCCTCAAAAAGACTTCATATGAGCTGCTAACTGGTAACAAACCCAACGTGTCTTATTTTCGTGTATTTGGGAGCAAGTGTTATATTCTTGTGAAGAAAGGTAGAACTTCTAAATTTGCTCCCAAAGCTGTAGAAGGTTTTTTATTAGGTTATGATTCAAATACAAAGGCGTATAGGGTCTTCAACAAATCATCGGGTTTGGTTGAAGTCTCTAGCGACGTTGTATTTGATGAGACTAATGGCTCTCCAAGAGAGCAAGTTGTTGATCTTGATGATGTAGATGAAGAAGACGTTCCAACGGCCGTGATACGCACCATGGCGATTGGAGATGTACGGCCTCAGGAAAAATTGGAGCAAGATCAACCGTCTTCCTCAACTATGGTGCATCCCCCAACCCAAGATGACGAACAGGTACCTCAAGTAGAGGCGCATGATCAAGGGGGAGCACAGGATGATCAAGTTGAAGAGGAAGAAGCACCTCAGGCACCTCCAACCCAAGTTCGAGCGACGATCCAAAGGGATCATCCCGTCGACCAAATATTGGGTGATATTAGCAATGGAGTAACTACTCGTTCAAGATTAGTTAATTTCTGTGAGCATTACTCCTTTGTCTCTTCTATTGAGCCTTTCAGGGTAGAAGAGGCCTTGCTAGATCCGGACTGGGTGTTGGCCATGCAGGAGGAACTCAACAATTTCAAGCGCAATGAAGTTTGGACACTGGTACCTCGTCCCAAGCAAAATGTTGTGGGAACCAAATGGGTGTTTCGCAACAAACAGGACGAGCACGGGGTGGTGACGAGGAACAAGGCTCGACTTGTGGCAAAAGGTTATGCCCAAGTCACAGGTTTGGACTTTGAGGAGACGTTCGCTCCTGTGGCTAGGCTAGAATCAATTCGTATCTTGCTAGCATATGCCGCTCACCATTCTTTCAGGTTGTACCAAATGGATGTGAAGAGCGCTTTCCTCAACGGGTCGATCAAGGAGGAGGTGTACGTGGAGCAACCCCTGGCTTCGAGGATGAACGGTACCCCGACCACGTGTGTAAGCTCTCTAAGGCGCTCTATGGACTTAAGCAAGCCACAAGAGCATGGTATGAATGCCTTAGAGACTTTTTAATTGCTAATGCTTTCAATGTTGGGAAAGCCGATCCAACTCTTTTCACTAAGACGTGCGATGGTGATCTTTTTGTGTGCCAAATTTATGTCGATGACATAATATTTGGTTCTACTAATCAAAAGTCTTGTGAAGAGTTTAGCAGGGTTATGACGCAGAAATTCGAGATGTTGATGATGGGCGAGTTGAACTACTTCCTTGGGTTTCAAGTGAAGCAACTCAAGGACGGCACTTTCATCTCCCAAACAAAGTACACGCAAGATCTGCTAAAGTGGTTTGGGATGAAGGACGCCAAGCCCGCAAAGACGCCGATGGGAACTGACGGACACACCGACCTCAACAAAGGAGGTAAGTCCGTTGATCAAAAAGCATACCGGTCCATGATAGGTTCTTTGCTTTATTTATGTGCTAATAGACCGGATATTATGCTTAGCGTATGCATGTGTGCTAGATTTCAATCCGATCCTAAGGAGTGTCACTTAGTGGCTGTAAAGCGAATTCTTCGATATTTAGTCGCTACGCCTTGCTTCGGGATCTGGTATCCAAAGGGGTCTAACTTTGACTTGATTGGGTACTCAGATTCCGACTATGCTGGATGTAAGGTCGATAGGAAGAGTACATCGGGGACGTGCCAATTCTTAGGAAGGTCCCTGGTGTCGTGGAACTCTAAGAAACAAAATTCTGTTGCCCTATCCACCGCTGAGGCCGAGTATGTTGCCGCAGGACAGTGTTGCGCGCAACTACTTTGGATGAGGCAAACCCTCAGGGACTTTGGCTACAATCTGAGCAAAGTCCCACTCCTATGTGACAATGAGAGTGCTATCCGAATAGCGGAAAATCCTGTTGAGCACAGCCGCACAAAGCACATTAACATCCGGCATCACTTTTTGAGAGACCACCAGCAAAAAGGGGATATCGAAGTGTTTCATGTTAGCACCGAGAACCAGCTAGCCGATATCTTCACTAAGCCTTTAGATGAAAAGACCTTTTGCAGGCTGCGTAGTGAGCTAAATGTCCTAGATTCGCGGAACTTGGATTAATTTATAGCATACATGTGTTTATGCCCTTGATCATGTTCCTTATGCATTTTGTTGTTTACTATGGTGCTCAAGTTGTACAAACACTTCCCGGACCTCACAAGTCCTCGTGCAAGTGATGCACATATTTAGGGGGAGCTGTGTTACAACTTGACCCTTTGAGACTAACCATATGCTTGAGTTTGCTTGTTTTAGTCTCAAAGGAGGTTTGAAAGGGAAAAGGTGGACTTGGACCATGAAAGACTTCCACTGCACTCCGATGAGAGGGTAACTTATTCCAAGTTCATCTCATGTACTCTTATTGCCTTTGTGTTCTTATTTGAAGATTTTGGTGAGGCAATGGGGTTTAAGGGCCAAGCTTGATCCCATTTTGGTGCTTGATGACAAAGGGGGAGAAAATAAAGGCCAAAGCAATAGATGGATCAGCTACCACTTGAATTTTGAAAATAGTAGATTAGAGCTTTTGGTTTGTCAAAACTCTTTTATTGTCTCTTATGTCAAAAGTTGGCCTCTTGTGGGGAGAAGTGTTGATTATGGGATAAAGGGGGAGTTTTTGAAATCCTTGATCAAATTTCTATGTAATACCTCTCTTTATGTCTCTACAAGTGGATTTGACTTAGAGATAGGAATTTGAGTTTGATTTGCAAAAACAAACCAAGTGGTGGCATAGAGTGATCCATATATGTCAAAATTGAATCAAAACAATTTTGAGTTCTTATTTGAATTGATTTTGTACTTGTTCTACTTGCTTTATGTTGTGTTGGCATAAATCACCAAAAAGGGGGAGATTGAAAGGGAAATGTGCCCTTGGGCCATTTCTAAGTATTTTGGTGGTTTAGTGTCCAACACATGTGCCTAAGTGTAAAAAGGTGGACAAAGTACAAATCAAGGATAAAGGTATGTTTCTCAAACTTAGTACATTGTTTTATGGACTAATGTATTGTGTCTAAGTGCTGGAAATAGGAAAAATCCACTTGGAAATGTCTTGGCTCGAGCAGCCAAGACTCTGCTGAGTCTAGGTGCACCGGACTGTCCGGTGGTGCACCGGACAGTGTCCGGTGCGCCAGGCTGGCTCGAGCGAAGTGGTCGCTCTCGGGAATTCACCGACGACGTTCGGCTATAATTCACCGGACTGTCCGGTGTGCCAACGGTCGGCAGGGCCAACGGTCGGCCGCGCAATCTGCGCGGGACACGTGGCCGAGCCAACGGCTAGAAGGGGGCACCGGACTGTCCGGTGTGCACCGGACATGTCAGGTGCGCCAACGGCTCTCAGGCTGCCAACGGTCGACTGCGCCATTTTTGGAAAGAAATCGAGCACCGGACTGTCCGGTGCGCCAGTCGACAGAAGGCAAGATCAGCCTTCCTAGAATGCTCTCAACGACTCCTAGCTGCCTTGGGGCTATAAAAGGGGCCCCTATGCGCATGGAGGAGGACACCAAGCATTCCTACAACATTCCTAAGCACCAAGACCTCGATTCCGCGCATTTGTTTCATTGTGATAGCATATAGAGCTCTAGTGGAGTTGTGAACTCATTGGGTTGTGTTGAGAGCTCTTGTTGCGACTTGTGTGCGTGTTGACACTTTGATTCTTGTGTCTTGTGTGCGTTGCTAATCCCCCTTGCTCTGTGCTTCTTTGTGAATTTCAAGTGTAAGGGCGAGAGGCTCCAAGCTGTGGAGATTCCTCGCAAACGGGATTAAGAAAAGCAAGCAAAACACCGTGGTATTCAAGTGGGTCTTTGGACCGCTTGAGAGGGGTTGATTGCAACCCTCGTCCGTTGGGACGCCACAACGTGGAGTAGGCAAGCGTTGGTCTTGGCCGAACCACGGGATAACCACCGTGCCATCTCTGTGATTGATCTTTTGTGGTTATTGTGTTTTGACTCCTCTCTAGCCACTTGGCAATTATTGTGCTAACGATTAACCAAGTTTTGTGGCTTAAGTTTTGAGTATCACAGGATCACCTATTCACCCCCCCTCTAAGTGCTCTCACCTACGAGGCCTAGAGGTGCTTTGCCTCTTGTTGCTAGACCTCTGGCAGTGAGACCATAGGATGGTCTTGTCTGATGGGGTGCTAGTCGTGTGCCACATGGCCAAGGACCCTATGGCAGAGGTTTTGGTTCTTACTTCCCTAGTGGGCCACACTTTCATTCTCGTGGTGATCGCTTTCCCCTTCGGGACCATGGATGTTTGGTGTTTTCCCTAACACTTTTCAAGGGCAAATGCCGCAGCACCGGTATTCTTCATAGTTTACTTACCCCAGGTCTTTCTATTAATGCAGAACAGAGGTCTAGAGAACACATGGCTCGTGGATTTCGGCTATTTGCGCCACATGACTGGAAGCAACAAATGGTTCTTCGGCTTCGACCCCATGATTGGTAAGGAATACATCACATTCGAGGATATTTGAGAGGTAAGGTTGTCTCTTGTGGCTCCATTCGAGTGAACAAGAGTTTTTGTCCTCAAGGATGTTGCTTTGTTTCAAATTAGCATTTCAATCTGCTTTTGATTTCGCAACTCCTTGAGGATGACTATGAAGTGCACTTTACAAGGGCCTTTCTCAAGTTTTAGATGCTTAGGGGGATCTTGTTTGTCGAATTCCCAATTTGGTCGAGTTTTTCAAGCTAATTTTGCATAGTCTTCTAACCCTTCTCGATGTTTCTTGACAAGATCTTCCTCTTTGATTTAGAAGTGGCATAAGAGCTAGGTCACTTGAGCTTTGATCTTTTTTGTAGACTGAGCTCACTTGGCCTCATCCAAGGATTTCCCAAGTTGAAATTTGAGAAAGATCTTATCTGTCACCCTTGTCGTCATGGCAAGATGATTGCTGCATCCCATTTCCCGGTCACCAAGGTGATGACTTCGCAACCCGGCGAATTGCTTCATATGGACATTGTTGGTCCAGCTCGGGTTTGCTCTTTCGGGGGAATGTGGTATGTTCTTGTGGTCGTTGATGACTTTTCTCGCTATTCTTGGGTGTTCTTCATGAGGGTGAAGAATGAGGCTTTTACTCATGCTCGATATTTGATTCTTAGGTTGCAAAATGATTCCCAAAAATGCTATGAGAGCAATTCACAGTGAGAATGACATAAAATTCAAGAATACTCATTTTGAGACCATTTGTGCTTCTTTAGGATTGGACCATAAGTTCTCCTCTCCGTATGTCAAAAGCGCTTTTTTGAATGGGTATATAAAGGAAGAGGTTTATGTGAAGCAACCCCTAGTTTTAAGAGTTCCAAGTTTCCAAACCATGTTTCTAAACTCCAAAAGAATTTGTATGGTTTGAAACAAGCCCCTAGAGCCTGAATGAGTGTTTGAATTTTTTATTGCTTTCAAAGGGTTTTAAACTTGGCTCTGTGGACAGAACTCTTTTTCTCCTCAAGCATGGCAATGATACCCTTTTAGTCCAGATATACGTGGATAATATTATATTTGGTGGCTCTTAGCATGCACTTGTTTCTAAGTTTTCAGATACTATGAGCATAGAGTTTGATATGAGCATGATGGGCGAGCTGAACTTCTTTCCTGGGCTGCAAATCAAGCAGACCCAAGACGAGACCTTTATGCATCAAGGAATGTATACAAAGGAAGTCCTGAATAAGTTCGACATGGGTGAGGCCAAGCCTCTTTCGACGCCCATGTCCACCACGAGAACACTTGATGCTAATGAGGACGGTGAGCCCGTGGACCAGAAGGAGTACAGGAGCATGATTGGCTCCCTCCTTTAGTTGACTGCGACGAGGCCGGACATACACTTTGCAGTGTGTCTATGCGCTCGTTTCTAGGCTTCCCCACGCACCTCTCACCAACAGACAGTCCAGCGGATTATGAGGTACCTGCGTTTCACTCCTGAGTTTGGCTTGTGGCACTCTTCGTCTTCCATTTTTTCTTTGTGCAGTTATTTAGATGATGATTTTGCAGGATGTCACTTGGAGCGCAAGTCTACTTCTAGGACTTGTCGATTTTTGGGGACTTCATTGGTTTCTTGGTCTTCACACAAACAGTCTAGCATTGCAAAGTCTACCATAGAGGCTGAGTATGTTGCTGCCGCTAGGTGTTGCTCATAGTTGCTTTGGATGATGGCCACTTTATGGGATTTTGGCTTGGATTTTCATCATGTGCCTCTGCTTTGCGATAGCATGAGTGCCGTAAGTGTTGCCAAGAATCTTGTGATGCATTCGAAGACCAAGCACATCGATGTTCGTTTTCACTTTCTTCGTTATCATTATGTGAAAGGCGATATCGATTTGCGCCACATTGATACCCACAAGTAGTTTGCTGACATTTTGACCAAACCCCTTGATTAGTCCACTTTTGCACACTTGCGAGGGGAATTAGGTGTATGCTTACCTTTTTGATCAAGGGCTCCCTTTTGGGTTTTCCTTTTTTGCTGCTTTTCATATAGATTTTAGTGTTCCTCTCTTGATTCTTGTATTATATCTGCATCTCATGTAGTATTTTGAGCTTCACTTGTATATCTACTAGAATGTGACTATGCTCCTAGTAGTATGTTCTTTGTGTACATGATGATGCTATGACATGCTTAGGTTCTATTTGCTCATATTGATACAATATTGTTGAGCTAAGCTTGTCTTCATAATTGTGAACATGACTATTACTTGTTGGATCCAAAACATGTTCACCATTGAGATTGGCACCTAGCATTTGCACTAGTATGCTAGGTGGTTATGTCTCATGCTTTGAGTCATTCACTGTCTTAATTCATTAAAATTGTGCTTAAATCAAAATCAAGATAAGTGAAAAATTCATAAAGATCGAGATGGGTTGCATTTGTCACCACAACTTTGTATTAAGACTGCTTCCATTCGCACTTTTGGATGAACTCGAGCAGGATAGTGGATGATCAATACAAGTGTCTTTAGCTTCTGATTGCTTTCCTGCATAGGTTACACCTGGTTGAAAAGTTAGATAATGACAATGCTTACAACCTCTCGTATTCACATGCTTTTCACTGAAATTTGTAATCTGTTGCAAAATCTGATAAATCTTGAGAATTTCAACTAGTATCAATTTTAGATATGTTTCTAGAATGATGGGTGATCGTTGTTTGGGGTAGTTCACCTGGTTTACATTGACTCACAATTAGTTGATTTCCTACTTACTATATGCCTAATGCTTCATCAAATTGATCTATCCACCAAAACAACAACTCAAATCTTGGGGATGATCAACACATGAAATGTACATCGACGTCAATGATCATGATGGCTCTTCTTCAAACATGGAGAAGAATTTGGCCCTCAAAACTAACCATGAGAAGAAGGGCACGGTTAAAGTGCAAGAAGACACTGAAAGCTCAAGAAATGGTGAAGTGAATGATGTGAATCTTGCACTTATGGTAAATAACACCACTAATATGCTTAATAACCTGAACAAAGAAGGCATCAACTTTGATTCAAGAAAAGAAGAAATTATTCACTAGTAGAAAAATAAAGCTCATGTTAAAGATATATCATTATAATTATGGTGAACTTAGTCATCTTTCTCATCAAAGCTCTAAGCCCAAGAAAAACAACTTCAAGATCAAGAAATATAACTCAAACGATAATGATAGGAAAAACAAAAAGGCGTTAAGAGAAGAGATATCAAAAGAAGATGCAATTCCATAATATTTCCATACAAGCTAGTACCTTTTTCCCAGCATATATTTCCATACAAGCTAGTACCTTTTCTTCTCGTACAAATTTTAAACCCTAGTAGACTAATTTTCTTTCTCCAACATATATTTCCCATGAACTGCTATGATAAGAAATCAGTTTCTCCATTCTTTTGCGCACTAGCATTACATTTTTTTTGTTGCGTTTAACGGCGAGCCATGCATGACACAATCATGATTATGACAAATTACGGCAGCCTCGAAACAAGTAATTTTGTGATTTCGAGATGAGAAAGAGGGAAGAGGCAGTGCTGAGGTTTAAAAATGCATTGGAAGCCGTCTGAACTTTGTTTACATTCCATTAGTTTCCGATGCACGTCTCCTGACGGCCCGGTATATGTGTACTTTTGTGTTACTCAAAGTAGGAGACAGAATCAAATGGAGTTAACGTACATAGCACAAACACGCATTATATATGTTATGTTGATGCATGTACTTTACAGTATCTATCTTCTTGCATCGAGGGCATCTTCTGCTCCTCCATAGAAACTTCCTTCTACCGATGCCAGCAGCCTGCAGATGGCCACTTGATGTAATGCGGCATTAGTAGTTTTAAAATGTGGATCGAGATGAGCCATCCAAGATGACTCCTGCAGAAAATAAACAAGGGCCTCATACTCGAACACCAAAGCATGGCAAGTTGCGTGGTACAGAGAGGGGAGTATTTGATTGATTGATTGATGTGATCATCTGCTTTTAGTTGTTTTTGAGCTGGAACTGATATCTCTGTTCCCATGCATGGTTGTTTCTCAAGATCTCATCTCGCCCAATCAAAAGAACAAGGGATCATATTTAATTCCATGAGGTGAGGTGCCATATATAGTAATAATCCAGATCTCTCCCGTCACTCCAATTATTATCAAAAATATTATTATCATCGCACAATCAGCTTTTACTCTATCAAATAATCAAGAGAAACAAAATTAACAGGCCATGAGATTATTATTTTTAGATAATAATGAATATCCCCGGAAGATGTACATAGCCAGCCGTGAGAAGGACGTGGTTGTACACAAGAATGAAGGGAAACACTGCATATGCATCATCGGAGGGTCAGGTGGGGATCAGATTGTTGGAGACATTTACTGGGACATTCTTTATCGTACCACTGCAGCACGAGTAACTGAGACTGAATGAGAGTGACGCTCTGCTCCTCCAGCATCATGGAGCTCTCCTACTTTGTGCCGTCCTTGAGCTGGCAACGGAGTGATGGCGAGCTGAACGGCCTTGCATGGGTTTTGTTGCCATGCCGTTTGGACTCGAGTTGCCGTGCAAGCCTTTGGTCAGAAGCTTCACATACGTAGCAGTGAGAGTTAAATGTGTACTGCTGCCCTGGATATTATTTATGAAGCAACCAACCACTGTCCAGTTCATATCGCATGATGAGTGCTTACTTCATATTCTGCGTTAAGAAAACCCTTCTTTATTTTGATTAATATAAAACAAATTATAAAATTTGTCGTCCTGGAGATTAACATATATAGTTTAAACTGAATTCTAAGAACCATTACTACGTGCACTGCTAATAAGGGAATATACATTATTTTTTCATGCTTCATAAACTATTGAAACGAATATTTGCCGCAATGGTTGCAGTGGCTGGCGCACAATAACACTAGTGTTATGCTTACTTTTAATTTTGACAGTGGCTTATGGTTATTCAGTCATCTTTCCTAATAATATCATGTTTCCTATTGACATACAAGAAATTTGTATGTTACTTTACATTACCTTTCATGACAGTGGCTTTATAACAAAATTTGAGATTATTTTAAATTCTCTTATATAATGTAGAAAGTTTAGAGATTTTTTTTAATCTTTGTTTCTAACAACAAAGGTGGGCAGTTTAGTTACAATTGTAGATGTTACTCACAATTACAAAGGTGAGTAACTTTTACGAAGTAGACTAGATTGAATGGGTAACTTTTACGAAACAGGTTGAATCTATTTGTGATGATGATAAGAGCCTACCAAATTAAAGGAGTATTTGTGAGTATTATTGTAAGAATTTTTAAAATTTATTTCTATCTGAAAATTAATCGTTGAGTCCTTTTAGCACCTCTAATTTATAATAAAAAAATCTATATATGGACCTTTTTGGTATCGTGTAAACTGATAGCAGAGGTTATATGTTAGTCAAAATTCAGGGTTCGTCAAGCAATTTAAAAAGAGTTCTTGACACTAAATAAACATCAGTTTTTATTTTTTAAAAAAGGAGTGTTCAATTGGTGCTAATATAATTGCCCGCATAATCCGATGCTGCTGCTCCAGGACGCAGCAGCACCCTGCTGTGATTTTGTCCAGCTGGATCCAGTGAGAGTAAAACAAACGAAGAGACTAGAAGAAAAAGAATATGCTGGGCCCTATTTGCGGTTCTGCATGCATAAGGAAATGCTCGTCCTTGCTGTAAAAAAAATGAATCTTCAGAAAGAAATTCCCTCGGTTTCTTCGTTGTCTCTTTGCTTGAATGCTAGCTCAGTTCGTGGACCAGCTCAATTTATAGTCGGAGCAATAATGGTTTCTCCTGGAAATAAAAAAAGTTAAGGCACATTAATGTTTTCCTGTTTATTTTGGACCTTTTTCCTGGCATCTGAGCGTGGGTCCGTCCGGTTCCTGGGGTCCTCAGCCATATTGATGGACCTGATTGACTGAGCATTGTCGATTTGTGCTCAATCTTTTGAAAAAGGGACCGTTGTTCTTCAACACCACTTTTAAGTTTTAGCTCAATTTATATATTCACATTGCTCACTGTTGTTTAGATTAGATCTTTAGGTATGAAATAGTATACACTCTCCATGCTAAAATAAGTGTACATCTCGTATATATATCAAAGAAGACAACCAATCTCAAACTTAACTAAATTTATAAAAAATAATATTAATATTTGTATCTTTAAAAATGTTAATTATAAAAAAATAACGTGATTAACCCAGCAGTATCTATTAGATACCTTAAACGTTAGTGATTTTTTGCATATCAGTACTCCAAATTAAGATTTGCTGAATCCTTGAAGTATGAGATGCTCGTTTATTTTGGGATGAAGGGCACTCTAGCTCTATGTGCTCAATGCAATTACATTTCATTTGATAACACATTATTCTTATGATCTCTGGACACATATAGGATTTTTATTGTGAAAATGCCACTCCATCTCTACGGGGAGGAGAGAGAGAAGAAAGCTTGTCTCTAATAGTGATGGGCTCAGATAACAACTTAATGAGAGAGGAATAGAAAATAAAATGTGCAATAATAAATTATGGATAAATAGAAGATAACTACCGTATAGTTTAGCTCTTTTAGCTTGACTAAGAGAATCTCTAAGTGCTCCCTAGAAAATGACTCCTCAAAATCAGTTTTAAGAGGCATCTAAAAAATTAGTGGTGGTAAATTTTAATTATTTCTTCAACAGATACCTTAAAACGGTAGATTGTTCCTGGGAAGCCCAAAAAACCCCTCATTTGTAGCTACACTTAATGTGAGAGGAATAGAAAATAAAATGTGGAATAATAAATTATGTATAAATAGAAGATAACTACCGTATAGTTTAGCTCTTTTAACTTTCCTAATATAACCAAACGCTTAGCTCTATTAGAGCAACTCCAATAGTTCTCTAAATAACTCTCTAAATCTTTAATTTAAGAAGTGAATAGAATAATGTTTGTCTAATGGTTCTCTAAATAGACTTACTAAATTTAGTTAGTTGCTGTAACACCCAAAACTGTAAGCTATATTAAAGGAGAGAAATCTCTTATGTGTTTTGCCATTGTTCAATTAAACATGTGAACACCACATTGAAAAGCCAGTAATTAACTAATAATAGCTAAAATAATTTGTGCATCATGTTGGTTTTGTTTGTATGTGCATTTAGTAAACAAATATTAATCACATTAAGGAAATAAATTAATGTCCCAAATTGGGGGATTTAATACCTATTTTGAATATTTAAGAATGAGAAAAATAATCAAGAAAAGAAAGAAGAATAATACTATACGGTGCAGAAAAAAAAATTAAATAATGGAGTCATCCCATACTAGAGTATTCAACTGCCATATTTGACCTAAGTCCAAATTCTCCACAAGGGTTTGAATTAAATTGGAATTCAAATGGAATTCGAAAAGAGAGAAAAGGAAAATGGAAAATAAAAAGAAAAACAGAAAGAAAATATAAAAGCGCGCGCGGCCCAGGTACTGGTTTCGGCCCAACTCGGTCCAATTCGCGCCAGCCCAAGTCCCACCACGGGCACCCACTTACGTGCGGGGCCCACTTGTCGGTTCTCTGTAGTAACTGCGTGCTCGCTGACGTTTGGCCCCCACCGTTTTGACCACGCGTTTCCCAGTCACCGACGGATGGGCTCTGGCATCACTGCCACTGGCGTGTGGACCCAACGCCTCAGCTCGTCTTCGTCAACCCATGGAGTTCAGAACAGTAGCCGCTGAGATCCGATTTCTGCGCCGTTTGCGTGATCGGCGCGATGGTGGCTGTTGTGGGATTTAAAAGGGCCAGGACCCCCTTTCACCTCCGTGATCCTCTAAACCAATGCGTGCACGCGGCCGGGGCCAGTTCCTCAAGCTTCCTCCCCAACAACTCCTCCGCTTCCTGCGCGTGAATACTGCTGGTGCCGCAACAAACTACTCCGTGGTCAGCGCGAGGAATCCGGCCATGGGCCGAACGACGTGAATTCTCTCCCCGCCCGGCTATAAGCCCCAACCTCCTCCTTTATCGCCTGGGTAATAGAAACCCTTCTCTGTTCGCCATCTCGAATCGTCACCTCCTCCCAACTTTACCTTGAGCTATCCTCGTCGCGACGGAGTGGGCGGAGCTTGGCGTGTATCTGCCTGACTGGTAGAATCGCGGCGGTGCTTGTCATTCGGGGAGAGCAGGAGGTCGCCGCCACCAAGTCTGGCCATCTTCCACGTCGCGCTCTGCCGTTGTTGGTCACCAGTATGATTTTCGGGGGCGAATAGAAGAAGTCGCGACTTCGGCGCTGCCGCAGGGCCACACATCGGCGTGGTCTGGGTTCCCTGCGCGTTCACCATCGGTAAGAATCCCCTCTCCGAGCCGCCATGATTATAAACATCACGTTGAGTCCTGCGGTTTTGGAATCGAGTGTTGGATCCGTCGCATCACGACCACCAGGGTTGCTCGTCGTCGGGTGTGCGTATCGCCGCCCAGGTGTATGGGTCGCCCTGGTAATGGCTTGCGAAGAGAGAGAGAGTATTGGGCGTGGGGTAGAAGATAACCAGGGACCATCCGATTGGTAACGTACGGCTGCGATTAGAACATGGATTTACCCCCTTCGGATGTTTAAATCACGATCGTTCATTGCCGATCCAACGCATCTCGTAGCGTATCCTTTCGGGTTATAACTGAGTCCATCGGATCTGGATCGTGCGGCCGAGATATAGAGATACCCCTTCGCCGTGCCCATTTGCTAAAGAGCCCCTGAAAAATAAAAGAAATAACCCGCAGTCCTTGTTCTACTGTTACCTGGGTCTGGTGAATCTTCTGGGTTAGCCCCTGCACTTTCTAGGATTTGGCGCGCAGTCCAGACTGATTATAAAACAGAGAAAATCATTTAGAAATTGATTTTTAGTACAAAAATAATTCGAGAAACTTGTATAAATCATATTTAATTCATTTTAACTCCTTTTTGACCCATTCCAGTTCCTATAATTTTATAATATTATTGTTTATCTTTTAGTACCACTGTTTTGACATGAAAGTCACATTAAAATTTATATCCTATTTAACCTTGTACAAAACACATGGAATCCTTAGAAATTCATAACTCAAAATCTATAACTCCGATTTGATTCAGTAGTTGTATGTTTCATTTCTTTCTCTAATAAGTATTATATCATTTGATCAAGATCAAGCCAGTTTATGTTTGGGCAGGTTATAATGTTTTTGCCTTTTTATCTATTGTAGAGACACTTTCTACACGAAGCAAGCTTTCTATTGGTGTTGTGTGTCCATACACTGCTCAAGTTAGAGCAATACAGGAAAAAGTTGGGAAGGCCTGCAGGAGGAATGATTATTTCTCAGTGAAAGTAAAATCTGTGGATGGTTTCCAAGGCGCGGAGGAAGATATAATTATCATATCAATAGTCAGGAGTAATGGAGCTGGTACAGTTGGGTTTCTATCAAACTTACAGAGGACTAACGTGGCTCTAACAAGGGCCAAGTAAGTTCTGCACCGAGCATTTAAATTTCACTTCAATTACTTCATAATCTTTTATCTGGTGCATGATAATAAAAACTATTTAATTTTTAACAATTTGTTGTAGGCATTGCTTATGGATTGTGGGGAATGGAACCACTCTGTTCAACAGCAATTCCGTTTGGCAAAAGATTGTCAAGGACACAAGGGATAGAGGTTGTTTTTTAATGCCACTGATGAGAAGGAGTTGCTGAATGCAATTTTCAAGCCTGCTGTTGAGTATCCTCACGCGGACAATTTAGCTGGCGAGGAGACAAGGCAACGATTGGGACAATTTAGCTGGCGAGGAGACAAGCCTGCTGTTGAGTTTCTGAATTTCTGATCACTGGCCATGTGTAACCTTATCTGGCCTGCATCGCAAAGATTTCAATGTATTGTACCATTTATTTGTTGTACACTTGGCACTGAATCATACCAATAATTTACTTTCTTTTTGTTTTAGGGGAAACATTATCGAGAACTAGGTCGCATAGAAGACGAGAAGGCCAGCAGGAATATATTTGAAGCCAGGTAATAGTTGTCATTCAAATACTTTTGGTAATTTGGTTCTGATTTCTGAGATCTAATCTTCTGTTTGCAGAAATAAGCATATAACGAACACAGTAACCATCGACTTGCATGGCCAACATGTCCAACATGCTATGAACCTTCTCAAAATTCACATGATGATTTGTATTTGCATTCCATATGAGTACCACACAAGATTCGGTGTTGTAGTCTCTGCCAGTGCTTTAATTCACGCCACTTAGTTGTCTATGTTTTATCTCATGCTTTATTGTGCCTTTTTTGTGTGTTTTATGCCTTTGTTCCTTAAACAGCTGTCTTACTGAGGGTAATTACCAGTTGTGGTTCAGAAGGTACAGGGAAGGGAAAAATAAAGCGCTCGGTAAGAAAGTACCTATTTGAGTAGTAATTCTGGTTATTCTCAAAATGTGGCTTTCACAGGAGTTGCACTATTATTTGCAATTTGTATGCTGCGATTGTATGTTTCAGTGTAGTTGGATTTTGCTGTGAAGGCCTGAACAATGTTCTTGTTGTTGAACTTTTGAAATGTAAATGGTGGCAGGTTATAGAGCTTGCGGAGAAGGAACATATTGAGTGGCGCGAAGAGAACTCTGGAACTGTAGCCCTTCGACTTGGTGGGCCAAGAGAGTATCGGTTCCTTGAGCATGAAAGCGATTCTGACCAAGTGGGGAACTTTAACATAGATTAACTTTTGATCTAATCTATGTATTCTCGTATTGATGTGTTATAGTTATGGATGCTGCCTAGGTTGCGATGTAGGTTGTAGTTCTGACACAGAAGCTCGGTATTGTAGTTGGGTAAATTATGGTGTGATGTTGACCCCAGGCTGCTAACTGTGCAAGCACAGAAGCTCTGACTGTACAACCGTAGCCCTTCTGTGAACAATGCAACACAGGAACCGTAATCGTGAGTTGAAGAATATCATACTATGGCCGATTGTCACGGGAACCAATTTTGGCCTGTACCAACTGGAACTTACGATTTGTATGAAAATATATTTAACACTTATTCCACAAATATTACTTATCATGTTCGACTGAATACTTTTGAAATGTACTAATATTATAATGTGTTATAAAGTATCATTAGACTAAACATATACTATAATATGTAAGAGCATCTCCAACAGGAGTCCTAAACGAGATTCTATTTTAAAATATAGAACTTAAACATCAAAAACATGATCAGGGATCCTATTTTATAAAAAATCATCTAACGATTATAGTGTTCATTATTTTGGGTTCTAAATATAGTATAGTACCTTACTAGATGAGTGTCCGTGCGTTGCAACGGAGACATATAATATATAAGTTACCGTGATATTATATATCCTCGTTGCAACGCATGGGCACTCACCTATATGTACATAAGTTATTATATGGTTCCGTCGCAACGCACGGGCACCCACCTAGTAAGTAGTAGAGATAATGGAAACAAAGAGTTACAGCTTTTGCATCAAATGCGTACAACCATTACATATCAATTATTGACTCAATGAACAGGTGTTTAAATAATGAAGCAAACTTGATGGAACCAAATAATGTGACTATGGATAACACTAGCCACACTCGAATCTTGCATTTGATCGTCATCCATGATTCACAAGACTTCCATCGCTACCACTTCCAAGGCTTGACACACATTGAGAATTTGTTGATGCGTTTCCTTCTTCTATAGGAATCTTCAGAACCTAAACCAGTGAGTACCTCTGAAAATGACCTACACAATTGATGGTATTGGTTTATGATTAAAAGCCACCTCATTTTGAGTATGCGAAATAGACCAAAATAAAGCTGATATTTCAGTAAGTAGTAATTTTTTGTATCCTAGATCACTATTACTTGTCCAAGACCCGATAATATGATTAATGTTAACGGGCATTTCTATTTTTAGAGCAAAGTAAATTATTCTCCAAATATTTTTGGCAATATAGCAAACAAAAAAGAGGTGTTGTATACTCTCGTTTCGATTGCAAAAGCAACAAGTCAAGCTACCTTCCATCGTCTTCTGGCTAAAATATCTTTTGTGAGGATCGCTCCCCGACCTAAATTCCACAAAAAAACTTTTTTTCAAGGGGAGCTTAAGTTTCCAAATCATCTTATTTCGATTGTTGCTAGGATTGTACATCAACAAATGGTACATAGATTGGACTGAAAAATTCCATTCTTATGCCTGTCCCAAACAAATTTGTCTCTAAATGGGTTCAAACTAACCGAATTTAGCAAATATAGAAAGTTTTGCCACTCCACTAATTTAATTTAGCTTTTCGTAACTATTCTACGAAAAGCTAAATTAAGGTTCATATCTGAAAAAACTTGTGCAACCAAGGCCGACTTATTACGCACTATATTAAAGAGGTACAGAATTTCTCACTAAGAGATCGGCTGGTTAATCATTTATTCTTCCAAAATCTGGTAGCTTGCCCTTCCCTCACTTGGAAGTGACCCCGTCTAAGAAATTGATCTTTAATATTCATTAGACCTGACCAAAAGTGGGAGTCACCTGGTCTTTTGGATATTTGAGTACGAGATTTATCTCCTAGGTATTTATTTTTGAGTAATTGTTGGCACATCCCATTCTCATTAAGTAATTTGTATAACCATTTGCTGAGTAAGCAAATATTTTTAACATCCAGATTAGAGACACTTAAGCTTCCTAGCACTTTGGGTTGACAAACAACATTCCACCTAGCCACCCTATACTTCATTTTACTGCTTCCCCCTACCAAAAAAATATGGACCGAATGGTATCTAGTTTCTTCAAGACGCCCACTTGTAACTCGAAGAAAGACATCATGATGATAGGTAGACTACTTAACACAGAATTAAGTAAGACCAACCGTCCACCTAAAGATAAAAATTTGGCCTTTCATGTACTAAGCCTCTTTCCAAACCGATCAATAACACCTTGCTAGTCACTATTTCTCAACCTTCGATGAATCATAGGAATTCCAAGATATTTGAAAGACAATGTTCCAATTCCACAACTAAATAGATGTGAATATTGCAATTCATATTCTTTAGCCAACCCATAGCAAAATAACTCACTTTTATGGAATTTATTTTAAGCCCAGACATTTGTTCAAAGACAATAAAAAGTAGCTTGATGTTCCGAGCATGTTCAAGATTGTGGTCTAAGAAAACCACCGTATCATCAGCATATTGAAGGATAGACAAACCCCCTGGAACCAAGTGCGGAACAATTCCTTGGAATTGATTTTCCTCTTTCGCTCTTGCGAATAGAATTGCTAGCATGTCAGCAACAATATTGAATAAAATTAGTGATAAAGGGTCCCCTTGACGAAGGTCCTTAAAAGTGCAAAAGAAAGGACCAACTCCATCATTCACATTAACACCAACATGACCTCCGGAAGCTATTTTTTGGATCCAAGCGCACCAAGATGGAGAGAAACCCTTCATACGCATTGCTTGCTGGAGAAAACTTCATTTCACTTTATCGTAAGCCTTCTCGAAGTCTAATTTAATGATAACTCCATCTAACTTTTTCCTCTGTAACTCATGAATGGATTCATGAAGGATAATAACCCCTTCTAGGATATTATGACCAGGCATAAAAGCTGTCTGCGAGGGACTGACAATTATGTATGCTACTAGACCTATTCTATTTGTGAGAACTTTAGTAATGATTTTGAACGAAACATTAAGTAAGCAAAAAGGTCTGTAGTCATGGATTTTATTTGCGTTGTCTTTCTATGGAATTAAAGTAATTATTCCAAAATTCAAGCTATGAACCGGTAGGGAATTTTTATGAAAGTCCTCAAACAACGCAAACAGATCAAACTTAATAACTTCCCAAAACACTTGATAAAACTTAGCTGGAAAACCTTTTAGTCAAGGAGTTTTATTATGTTCCATATTAAATACTGCCTTTTTAACTTCTTCTATAGTAAAATTAGCAGTTAGTGTTGGGGACTTGTTCTCAAATGCTATGAGTTAAGAACAAGGCAACACAGAAAATGTTAAACGTTAAGGTCCTTCGTCCTTCGAAGCATTATTTCTCTTTGGATATAATGATTTTCGGACGAAGGTTATGAAGGACATACCTTCATCAGCACAACGTATAAAAATGGAGAAGGAATCATACGAAGTATAAGAGACGACATAAACAATCATATTTTATTATTATTAAATCATTTCTATTTTATTATTATGTAAAAATAGAAATGATATCAAATTACAAGTGTACCTTCGGCTTGAAGGAAGATAAAAGTATAAGCGTGATGCAAAAGCAAATGTCAAGTCAGCGTGAACAGTACTGGAGCATTGTTCATCTATTTATAGGCACGGGACGCAGCCCATGTAAAATTACACCCATGCCCTTTACATTTGCTAATTACTCTATAGTAATCCATCGGGGTCTAAATAGCCTTTTCCCCTTTAAGTCGGTTTCCTTTTCTGTTATCATACCGAAGCTCCCCTGCGCATAGCTTTGACTCTGCACCATCCTTCGTAATCCTTGTACTTCTTCACACTGTGGTTTTGATTCAAGTCTGAAGGTACCTGTTCATATACTATACTCCAGAAACACTGTTAAATCATGTTTTTGAGGACCTTCGGAAGCCGAAAGCCCCCAACAGTAGCCCCTCGCAATATTAATTTGTTAGAATGATAAATTCAGATTACGAAATGGACGAAGGCCCTAAGCCGAAGGTCCGAAAAAACACCTTCCCTTTGCTAGAATAGCAACAATCAATGACAAGCGGGGCCCTCCTGTTTTCAACGTACTAGGCGTATAAGTAAGAGCACACCACGAGCTCATTTGACATGCTTTTTGCCATCTGCTCTGCTTGCTCAATTTTTAGCTCTTGCCTACAAACGCTTGTTTGGCTTTTTAGATTCTTTTAGCTTCAGCCTTAAGTCATATTTTCAGCATTTTCGAAGAGATGTCTCAGGATAAGAAAGCTGTTGCTGAAATGTAGCTGAGCCATTCTAAGGAGAAGAATCTTGGCTTTCTTGAATCAATAGCGAAAACAAATATAGAGAAGATTACTAGAGAGATTTTAGAAGGCCTATCTGAAGATACCGGTGATAGTGACAATTATGATGTGGAAAGTGGTGGCGAAGACTCTGAAGATCGACCCTGGCGACCAAGCCATTCAGTTTTTGGAAAGTCAAGTATTAAACAGAGTCATCTTGATAATATGAGAGGAAGATATTTTCGTGATATGTCTGTTGTGAGGGCAGATAATGGAGACAGGACTGTTCCTACTCCCGAAGAGAATGAAGTTGTGATCTTCCGAAGCTTTTTTAAAGCTGGGCTTCAGTTCCCCTTAAGAAGATTTGTGGTTGAAGTTTTAAAGATATATCAGGTCTACCTTCATCAAATTACTCCCGAAGCAATTATAAGGATGGGAATCTTCGTCTGGGCCGTGAGGACCAGGGCTTGGAGCCAAATGCAAAAAGTTTCTGCAGTATGCACGAACTGCTATATGAGACGAAACCCTGGGGGAAGGAGCAGCATCATAACAATTTTGGCTGCTATAGCTTCGTTACCCGCTCTGGCTCAAGCTCCCCAGTGCCGACTTTTCGGAAGAGATGGCCCGAAGACTGGATGAAAGAATGGTTCTATGTGAAAAATGATTTAAAGGCACGAGAAGACATTAAAGAAATAATAATGCGCCCTATCTGGCAGCGCTTCGGCCTTCGGAAGCCGAAGGTAGAGATTGATGAGGCAGCCGAGAGGATGCCGAAGAGCCTTCGGCACAGTCTGCTCTTTCATCGGGACAAGGGATTTAATCCAAGAGCACATAGCCTTAAGAGTGTGGTCACTTGTAGAGAAATGGGAAATGCCAAAGGAGACTATCACCAAGTCTGACGAAGGTGGATTGGTTAGGCTGAAATACACATTCAGATATGAAGGTAAGTTTGTTGAGCCAGATGATGACTGGTTAAAATGTATCGAAGCTACAAGCGATGAGTTGGTTGGGCCGTACTCCAGAGCAGAAGATAACGCATTATCTGCGGCCTTCGGGAACCGAAAAAAGAAGAGATTAAACAGAGTCTTTGATGCTATTGGGTTCATGTACCCTGATTACCGCTACCCGCCACGGGGGCAAAAGAGAAAGGGTGCCACTTCCGAGAAGGATGCTGCTTCAGCTGCTCCAAGCGAGCCCGCGCCGAAGAGGAAAAAGGTGAAGGTTCTTACACACCGGACGCGATATATTGAACCGGCCGAAGTGCCCGAATTTGGCGGTGATACCTCTTCGGCTACTGAAGCCAAAGAACCTGCGCTTACACAGAGGATTGAAGAGCCGGCTGCAACACCGAAGGCACCCTTGGTCAAATTAGCTGAGCCGAAGGCCGATAAAATTGAAGAGATAGTGGTCGAAAAATCAAAGAAATTAGGGGTTACAAGCCCTTTGGCAGAAGTGACAGTGCCGAAGGCACAAAAAGGTCTTACAACGACCCCTAAGAGAAAAAGAATGATTAATGTGCTAGATGTGCTCAAAACAATAAAGACAAGCTCTACTCCAAAGAAAACCACCGAAGCTCCAAAGGCGCAGTCTGAGACAAGACTAACCGAAGCCGAAGCTGCAAAGAGCAAGGTCGAGACCGAAGCTGGGCCTTCAGAGCCCGCCAAGGAGAAATCCTTGGAAATCGAAGAGGAAACGGAAAAAGAAGCTGCAGAACCTGTCAATCCTTCTCCCGAAGCATCTTCCGAAGTACCTGATTATATTGTACGACATGCTTCGGGAAAAAGGTTATCTGAAAAAGAAAAGCGAGAAGCTCAATATTATGCCCAGAAATTAAAATATCCAAAGGGGGCATTGATATTCAACGGCAGCAGAGAAGAAGATTTCTTGTATTGTCTCCCAGACAGTAAGGAGATTTCTGTCTGCCGGGAGATGGGCAAGAGCTTCAGATTCCCTACACTAGAAGATGGGCTTTCGGTGCTATCGAAAGATGAACTGGCGGACAGCTTAGCATATAATAGCTTAAAGGTAAGAGAATGAATTTTTTGCATTTTAAAACAAAAATTTGTTTTATTTGTTTATACTTAATACCACATTTCTTTTGCAGGGCCTTATTCTTAGCAACGTCCTCAGGGCGCAAAAAAGTGCTGAAGACAAAGGATGCACTGTAGCTTTGCACAACCTTCGTTCCGAAGTAATTGAACTAAGGAACGAAGGTCTTGAAAAAGATAAAATATTACACTCATTGGTGAATAAAATAAAAGAAGATGAAGCTACTTTCAAAGCCCAAACTGAAGCCCAAAAGTGTGAAATTGAGGATCTTCGGAAACAGCTGGCTGAAGCAAAATTAAAATGTGCTATCGCCAAAGCTGACCGAGACGCCAGCAACTACTGGAAAAATTACTGGGAAAAAACAGTTGTAGAGCTTCGGTCTTCAAAAGAAAGCTGTTATGAAAAATCCATAGAATGTGTGGGAAAAATAAAGACTAGCTTCGCCAAAGTTGGCGCATACTCCAGCGAGGATAACTTCGTAAGAGGCGATCCTGAGGGCCCAACTGAATGGATCAGCAGCGAAGCCGATGCCTTCGAGGAAATTTTAAATGGCCGTGGAGACGTCTGCGCCTTCTCTGGCGCGAGGGGAGTTGTGGCCATTTTGGAGAAGATAGGTTGCGAACATGTAAAATCTTTGGCGCAAAACAATGCTGCCTTATCTATTGAAGATACAAAAGACCCCTCGGCCGAAGCAAGCTTAGTTGGTGGAAAGTTTTTCACCGATATCTGGGAAAATGGCGGCCGAGGGATGGCCCACGAAATTATAAAGAAAAGTGAAAAAGATACCCACGATGCTAGAGAAGCAGCAAAGGCAGCTGAAAAGACTGCAGAACTTGAAAGGCGGATAGGTATTGCCTAATTGTTTTTGACTTTATGTTTTATTTTTGTGACTTTGGACTTATTCATGTTTTATATCGCAGCCGAACTATCTCCTCCCCCGGAGCCCTTCGAGTCACAGGCCGACCCCGAAGCAAAAAAGGAAGATGAAATTACTAAGATGGCTGAAGCTATTATGGACGAAGCTGTTACTCGACTACTAAACGAAGCTGCAGAAGCAGTTTTAAAAGAAGAATAGCTATTATTGTAGAAACATTTGGAATGTAATATTTGCTAAACAAAGTGTGTAACATCTTGTAGTTTTGAATGTAATATATAAGTTGTTTGTAACTCAATTCTTTACGATGCATGAAACTTTATGTACATACCGTTTTTGAGCCTTCGGCGAAAAACACCTTCCCTTCTTTTCATGCTTCGTGAAGAACATCCATATTCCATAAAAACATTATGCTTCGTAAGCAATAGACCTCCTTTGATATTAGAGTTGATGAAGCTGTACTTCTTCAAAACTTGTTTTGTGCCTTGGCACAACTTCTTCGAAACAATTTCCGAAGATTATCATTGTATCCCCTTCTTGTGCTATTGATGCAATATGATGCATGATGTCATGTTATGCGAATGATGTGATGATGTTACGCTATGCAAAATGATATTTGTGCCGAAAATACACACACATTCCCATAGTAGAACACACAATCTCTTTGCCGTTTATTTTTCGGCTTCACCGCTTATTTTTCGGTGTATCGGCGTTGACTTTTCGCTGTAAGCCTCCCTTAGGAGCTTCTTCGCCTTTTACTTCGGCGGTATCAGCGTTGACTTTTCGCTGTAAGCCTCCCTTAGGAGCTTCTTCGCCTTTTACTTCGGCGGTATCAACGTTTATTTTTCGCTGTAAGCTCTGCATTCCCTTTGGAACGACTTTTGAGCAGAAAACTTACGCTGCGTTCCCTTAAGAACGACTTTTGTTGCTTCGGCAAAAACTTACACTGCGTTCCTTAGAACGACTTTTTGTTGCTTCGGCAAAACTTACACTGCGTTCCTTAGAACATCTTTTTGTTGCTTCGGCAAAACTTTTGGAACTTCGTCAGTCTATGAAGAAGGTATATTATATCATGATAACAACAAAGCTATTATAAGAAATTGAAAACAACAAAAGAACTAGGCTTTCAATGATTGTTCCTTATTGAAAAAGAAAATGATAACGAATATAAAAACTGTTCCAGGGGTAGGATATCTCTTAGTAGATGTGCTTCGATTCTGGCACAATACTGTTGACTGTGCGAGCTTCGGACTCCTCCCTGAAGTCTCGCTGCTGGTGAGTATGCTGGCTCCCTTCTGGCTGTTGGCCTCGAGAGTATGCGGGTTGCATTGGTGGTGGAGGTGGAGGTTGTTGCCAAGATGCCTGTGGTTGGCTTGCCGAAGCAACAGAAGCTGTAGGATGATTACCCACATACTCCGGTATGTATGGTAAGTGATACGAAGCAGTGTGCATAACCTGCTTCGGCTGGTTCTGCTGGGCTGCAGCTTCTGCTATCTCCTTCTGTTTCTGAATGGTGACATGGCACATCCTTGTAGTATGGCCCTTGTCCTCACCGCAGAATAGGCAATAAATCTTCCTGGGCTGATCCCCAAACCTTCCTCCGAAGCCCCTAGCGCCTCAGCCCCTTGGAGCTGGCGGCCGAAGGTAGCTTTGTTGCTGCCCCGAAGCCTGCGAGGAACACTGTGGCCTCTGTTGCTAGCTTCCTGTGTCGTCATTCTGGGTGGAATGGATTGATCTGACATGCCTTGGATGAATCCTCCCTCCGAAGCCCCTGGTCATCTCGGAGAATCTGTAAGCTTCCTCCCTTCTTTGACGAAAGTCATTATCATCGCGGATGTATTCATCCATCTTCTGAAGCAACTTCTCCAGGGTCTGAGGGGGCTTCCTGGCGAAGTATTGGGCCGCAGGTCCTGGCCGAAGCCCCTTGATCATGGCCTCAATGACAATTTCATTGGGCACTGTTGGCGCTTGTGCCCTCAGACGCAAGAACCTTCGGACATACGCCTGAAGGTATTCTTCGTGATCTTGCGTGCACTGGAACAAAGCTTGAGCAGTAACCGGCTTCGTCTGAAACCCTTAGAAACTGGTGATCAGCATGTCCTTCAGCTTCTGCCATGACATGATTGTTCCTAGCCGAAGAGAGGAGTACCAGGTTTGTGCAACATTCTTGACTGCCATGACGAAAGATTTCACCATGACTGCAGTATTGCCTCCATATGAAGATATGGTAGCTTCGTAGCTCATCAGAAACTGCTTCGGATCTGAGTGTCCGTCATACATAGGGAGCTAGGGTGGCTTGTAAGACGGGGGCCAAGGTGTAGCCTGCAGTTCTACTGACAGAGGAGAAGCATCATCAAAAGCAAAATTTCCTTGATGGAAATCTTCATACCATTCATCCTCGTTGTAGAAGCCTTCTCGGTGAAGCTCCCTAAGTTGGGGCCTTCGCTCTTGCTCATCTTGAGCAAGATGGCGTACTTCTTCAGTAGCTTCGTCGATCTGCCTCTGAAGATCGGCTAGCCGAGCCATCTTCTCCTTCTTCTTTTGTACTTGTTGATGAAGCATCTCCATGTTCCTGATTTCTTGGTCCAACTGATCCTCCTGGGGTGTTGGACTAGTGGCCTTCCTATTCTGGCTTCGGGCCTCTCGAAGAGAAAGGGTCTCCTGGTTCGGGTCCAGCGGCTGCAGAGCAGCAGCCCCTGTCGCTGAAGCTTTCTTCGGCGGCATGACGAAGGTCAATGCTTGCCGAAGGTGGTCGAAGAGAGTTCACCGGAGGTGGGCGCCAATGTTGGGGACTTGTTCTCAATTGCTATGAGTTAAGAACAAGGCAACACAGAAAATGTTAAATGTTAATGTCCTTCGTCCTTTGAAGCATTATTTCCCTTTGGATATAATGATTTTCGGACGAAGGTTATGAAGAACATACCTTCATCAGCACAACGTATAAAAATGGAGAAGGAATCATACGAAGTATAAGAGACGACATAAATAATCATATTTTATTATTATTAAATCATTTCTATTTTATTATTATGAAAAAATAGAAATGATATCAAATTACAAGTGTACCTTCGGCTTAAAGGAAGATAAAAGTATAAGCGTGATGCAAAAGCAAATGTCAAGTCAGCGTGAACAGTACGGGAGCATTGTTCATCTATTTATAGGCACGGGATGCAACCCATGTAAAATTACACCCATGCCCTTTACATTTGCTAATAACTCTATAGTAATCCATCGGGGTCAAAATAGCCTTTTCCCCTTTAAGTCGGTTTCCTTTTCTGTTATCATGCCGAAGCTCCCCTACGCATAGCTTCGGCTCTGCACCATCCTTCGTACTCCTTGTACTTCTTCACACTGTGGTTTTGATTCAAGTCCGAAGGTACCTGTTCATATACTATACTCTAGAAACACTGTTAAATCATGTTTTTGAGGACCTTCGGATGCCGAAAGCCCCCAACAGTTAGTATTTCATTCTCAAAGCTCGAAACTTGGGGAATATCATGAGTATTAGATTCCTCAAGTTCGATCAATGTTGTGTCTAGTTTACCAAAGAGGTTTTTGTAATAACTCATAATATGTTGTTTAAGCTCTTCCTCGTCTGATATTCAAGAACCAGCATCATCCTCCAATGAATAAATTTGTTGTCTCCGGTGCTTGCATTAGCCACTAGATGAAAATATTTTGTATTGTCATCCCCCTCGAGGAGATGTTTGACCTTTGCCATCTAGAAGAGTCGAACTTCTTCCTCTCTCTCATAATACTGGTTGGCCTTTCATTAGCAAAAGCTTTAGTGTTCAACTCGTTAGGCGATAAGCAAGTAATTTCCGCCTTTTTATCGAGTTTATCAATCAACTCAGAAAGTTGATTCTTCTCCCTTTTTATTAACTCTGCTGAATTCTTTGCCCACCCCCTTAGATATTGTCGTAAAGCTCTAACCTTGTTCTGCCATACTTGTATGGCAATTTCTCTTCTATTTTCTTGTTGCCAAATAGAGCTAACCATATCATGAAAGCCCTCTCTAATAAACTAGCTGTCGGCGTTTCGAGACCGGGGGGTCCCTGGGCCGACGAGTAAACTGTCGCCGCGTGCCCCAGCCCAGATGGGTCGGCGCGAGACGGAGCGTGAAGGGGGGAAAAGGCAGCCGGAGAGAGAGAGGTCGAAATCCCGCGGCCTTCGTGTTTGTCCCGCGCCCAGGTCGGGTGCGCTTGCAGTAGGGGGTTACAAGCGTCCACGCGGGAGGGAGCGAGCGGCCTCACGCGAGCGCCTGTCCCGTTCTCTTCCCCGCGCGGCCAAACCCTCTGTAAGAGGGCCCTGGTCCTTCCTTTTATAGGCGTAAGGAGAGGATCCAGGTGTACAATAGGGGGTGTAGCAGAGTGCTAACGTGTCTAGCGGAGGAGAGCTAGCGCCCTAAGTACATGCCATCGTGGCAGCCGGAGAGGTTTTGGCACCCGGTTCGTGTGGTGTCGTGGCCGTCGGAGGAGCGCTGGAGCCTGGCGGAAGGACAGCTGTCGGGGCTGTCGAGTCCTTGCTGACGTCCTCTTGCTTCCGTAAGGGGGCTGAGAGCCGCCGTCGTCTTAGAGCGTGCGGGGCGCCATCATTACTTGTCTGGCGGAGCGAGCCAGATGGGACGCCGGTCTTGTTCCCCGTAGCCTGAGTCAGGTTGGGGAAGGGTAATGATGGCGCCTCCTGTTGACATGGTCGGTCCGTGCCCTAGGTTGGGCGATGTGGAGGCTCCTCCGAGGTCGAGGTCGAGTCTGTCTTCCGAGGCCAAGGTCGAGTCCGAGCCCCTGGGTCAAGCGAGGCGGAGATCGTCGGCTGAGGCCAGGGCTGAGTCCGAGCCCTAGGGTCGGGCGAACTGGAGTTCGTCGTCTTCATGGGCTGAGCCCGAGTCCGAGCCCTGGGTCGGGCGCAGCGGAGTTCGCCGTCTTCCGAGGCTGAGCCCGAGTCCGAGCCCTGGGTCGGGCGAAGCAGAGTTCGCCGTCTTCCGGGGCTGAGCCCGAGTCCGAGCCCTGGGTCAGGCGGAGCGGAGTTCGCTGTCTTCCGGGGCTGAGCCCGAGTCCAGGCCCTGGGTCGGGCGGAGCGGAGTTCGCCGTCTTCCGGGGCTGAGCCCGAGTCCGAGCCCTCGGTCGGGCGGAGCGGAGTTCGCCGTCTTCCAGGGCTGAGCCCGAGTCCGAGCCCTGGGTCAGGCGGAGCGGAGTTCGCCGTCTTCCGGGGCTGAGCCCGAGTCCGGGCCCTGGGTCGGTCGGAGCGGAGTTCGCCGTCTTCCGGGGCTGAGCCCAAGTCCGAGCCCTGGGTCGGGCGAAGCGGAGTTTCCTATGGTGCCTGAGGCCGGGCCTGGCTGCCTGTCAGCCTCACTCTGTCGAGCGGCACAGCAGTCGGAGCGGCGCAGGCGGCGCTGTCCTTCTGTCAGGCCGGTCAGTGGAGCGGCGAAGTGACTGCGGTCACTTCGGCTGTGTCGACTGGAGGACGTGCGTCAGGATAAAGGTGTCAGGCCACCTTTGCATTAAATGCCCCTGCGATTTGGTCGGTTGGCGTGGCGATTTGGCCAGGGTTGCTTCTTAGCGAAGACTGGGCCTCGGGCGAGCCGGAAGTATGTTCGTCGCTGGAGGGGGGCCTCGGGCGAGACGTAGAGCCTCCGGGGTCGGCTGCCCTTGCCCGAGGCTGGGCTCGGGCGAGGCGTGATCGAGTCCCTCGAATGGACCGATCCCTGACTTAGTCGCACCCATCAGGCCTTTGCAGCTTTGTGCTGATGGGGGTTACCAGCTGAGATTTAGGAGCTTTGAGGGTACCCTAATTATGGTCCCCGACAGTAGCCCTCGAGCCTCGAAGGGAGTGTTAACACTCGCTTGGAGGCTTTTGTCGCACTTTTTTGCAAGGGGACCAGCCTTTCTCGGTTGCGTTTTGTTCCGGTGGGTGCGCGCAAGCGCACCCGCCGGGTGTAGCCCCCGAGGCCTCGGAGGAGTGGTTTGAATCCTCCGAGATCTTAATGGCTCGCGCAATGCTTCGGCTGGTCTGGTCGTTCCCTCATGCGAGCTGGCCGTAGCCCGGGTGCACGGTCGGGTCCCAAGTTCTCGGGCTGGTATATTGACGCTGTCAACGGTTTGGCCGAAGCCGGGTTTGCGAGAGCAGCCCTCGAGCCTCTGCACAGGGCGAGAGGACGGTCAAGGACAGACTCAACTTTTTTACATACGCCCCTGCGTCGCCTTTCCGCAAGGAGGGGGGGGGGAAAGCGCCATGTTGCCCTCGGAGGGCGCCGAACATGGTGTCTCCGGTGAGCTGCTGGCGGGTAATCCGAGTGGACGCCCGTGCCCCATTTGTTAGGGGTCGGCTAGAGGCCCGGAGGCGCGCTCAAAAGTACCTGCGGGTGATCTGCCGGACCCGGTCCCCTTTCGACAGGGTCTGAGGGCTCGATGCCTCCCTCTGATGGGATTCCGTTACAAGATCGTTCCCGCTGGTCTCGGAAATGTCCTAGGGTACCTCGGGAGCATAGCCCGAGCCTTAGTTATGTATCGAACGTACCCAGGGTCATCCCTCGCTCTGTGTCTGAGGCGGCTGTGAACCTTTCAAGGGCCAGCCTACGAACCCCTGATCAGTAGTGGGCGCGGAGCCCGAGTAGCCTGAGGCGGCCGTTGAACCCATCCGAGGGGCCGGCCTTCAAACCTCTGACCAGTAGTGGGTGCGGGGCCCACGCGCTCTGAGGCGGCTGTTAAACCCCTCCGAGGGGCCAGCCTTGGAACCTCTGATCAGTAGGGAGGCTCGGAGCCTGTTTCCTTCACGAAGAAGGGTCCTTTTCAGGGTATCCCCCTTTCCCGGTCCCTGTTGTAAGAGAGAGAAAGAGGAAAAGGAAAAGGATGCGAAATCGAATGACGTGGCGTACCTTTTTTGACGCGGTCCTTATGGCGAAGGCGAAGCGTCGCTTGCTTCTCCTGCCGAAGGCGCCGCCTGTCCCGCCGTGGAGTTAATGCGACGGGGCGAGTGGTTCGCGAGGCGGCCGTTGCGCGTGCGCGAGCCGTTCGAGGAACGAAACGCGGGCGCGCCGTCTTCACGCCGTGAGAGAGGGTTCTCTCGCTGCCCCTGGACGGGACGTGAGCTTGGCTGACGACGTGACCGCTGCTCCTGCCCGCCTGCCACCGCCATTACTGCCGGCCCATTTTTGGCCGTATTGACCGTCGTGCCTGGCTGGCACTGCTGGGTCGCACGCAGGGTTGCCTCGAGTCGCGGTACTGGTTCCGCAGTCGAGGAGGCGTGGCAGTGGTGCGAGTGGTGGTGCAGTTGCTTGCACGTAGCGACCGGCGCGCCGGTTGCGTGACGCGTGGGCCCCCATGCTGGGTGCATTGGAAGTCGGAGGGGCGCGCCCACTTGGTGTGGTTGCATGCCGCCTGCATGGCTGCCCGCCCTTTCGCCCACTGGTCTGGGCGAAAGTGGAGGAATGCTCGTAACCGCTGGGCGGTTGCATGCACCACGCGCGGCGGTTTGGCTTCTTCTGCTCTGGGCCAGCTTGCATGACGCGTGGGACCCAGCCCCCGCGCCGTAGGGGGAGGACCTTGGAGCATGTTGGAGAAGACTCAGCCCACGACGGCTGGGGACGCAAGTAGGGAGAGTCGCCTTTAAAAGGAGGGTGACCCCCCTTGAAAGGCGACCATGTCTTCGCGCTCCCTTATGCACCGTGTCTTTCCACCTTCCGAGCCCCCGGATGGGGGACACCCGCAATCTTTCCGCCTTGTCGTTGGAGGAACGCGACTTCGTGGAAGTTGGTACCTTTCAGCCATCGTTCGGCTTCAAGGATTTTCATCATGCAGCCCGGCTGCACCCCTCCGCCGGCGGTCACCCAAGACGGTGACCTCCAGTTCGATGGCGGGGGAAAGCAAACCGGGCTGCGGCCTCTGCCCCTCCCTCAGCCTCAAGGATTTTCATCATCAGTGCTGGGGAGGGGAGTGTGCCGAGTTGGGGTCGGCCCCTGCGCGGGCGGCGGCCCGCTCCTTCCCTCAATGATGGGGGGGAAAGGTGTTCGCCGTTCGTGGCGCTGGCAGCTGCCGCGTGCCTGGCTCTCTGACCCGAGTGGCTTCGGAGCCGCTCCCGGCGCCGCCTTCTGCCACGACAGCTAGAAGAGGTTCTCCCGCCGACGAGATAGCCGGGGCCGCCATCGGACCGACCTCCAACTCTACGGCCTTCTGCCCGTCCTTGCCTCACGAGTGAGGGCACGGGCGAGGGCCTCATGGCAGTAGCATCCGCCCTGAGGTCGTCGCTGCTGCTGTTCGGCCCCCCGGAGCAGAAGTCGTCGTCGTCGCCACTGCTGGAGCGGGCGACGGCGAGCCGTTCGTTGGTCTTCTGTTGCTCCACAGGCCCCCCAATCGTGTGGGGTTGTTCGTACCTGCGGAGGTGGAACCGGAGTTCCGTTTGTAATGGCACCTTGAATGCCGGTCTTTTGTTCATTGTGGTTGTCGGGGCCTGAACATGTATGTATTTGTGGCGCGGAGCCGTGTTTTTTCCTTGTTTTCGAGCACTAAGACTCGCTTGTTGGTTATCTGAACCGCTTCACCAAGAGTGAGTCGCCCCGTGCAAAGGTGACGAGTGAGGTATCCGTATCCTGGAGGCGTAGGAGTCCCTCGGCTCGGTCGGCCTTGCTGTCCGAGGCTTCTCTTGCTCAGTTAAAGGAACCCCTCGGCCGCTCTTCGACGAGCCGAAGCCAGGGGTAGCGGTGTCAGCACGGATAGAGGCAGAGTTGGCTCGAAAAGAAGACTTGGTCGGCCAGAGCCTGGCCGGGTCGTCCACTAGCGGGATCGACGCCGGAATTGAGTTGCCGAGGCCTCGGGCCGGGCTGATGTCTTCGGGGGATAGCTGGCCGAGGCCTCGGGGTGACCGGCCGAGCCGCCTGCTCGAGCCGGATTCTTGGAGAAGACCCTGGCGGCGATGGCCCAGGCGTGATGATGATGTCATCCTTTAGAGTGGAGATCCTCGGACCGCGTCGCCGTCCGAGGCTAGGTCGGACCTCGCCGAAGGTGTAGTCGACACCGAGGGTGCTGCTGCTCCCTTCAACTGTCAAGATCCGAGCCTGCAGGATCGGATTATCTTGTAGTGTGTGTTTTCTGCGGCCGCCGAGGCCCAAACACACCATCGTCGTGTTGTAAAGCTGTGTTTCTTTTCCTCTTGTTTCGAGTATCTGGACCTTTTCGTCGGTAACAGAATTGTTTGTGCGAGCGAGAGTTGCTTTTCACGGGAGGCGATGAGTGAGGTATCCGTATCCCGGAGGTGTAGGAATCCCTCGGCTCGGTCAGCCTTGCCGCTTACGCGCGCTCTTGCCCGTCCATGGGGTTCTGTCACCGACGCAGTCGAGAAGGCCCGAAGAATCGCTTCGGCAGAAGAGCTTTCGAGCGTGAAGACTTGTTCGGTCCGCAGAATCACTTATCCGAACGCGAGTTACTTATCGCAGAAGGTGATGAGTGAGGTATCCGTATCCCGGAGGCGTAGGTGTCCCTCGGCTCGGTCAGCCTTGGCTGCTTACGTGTACTCCGCCGTTTTTAGGATCCACTTTCGAAGTTAGTCGAAAACCACGAAAGATATTCTGGCAGAAAAGATCTTTTTTCGAGGAAAATTTCGACGCAGAGGGGGTTCCCCCTTTTAGCCCCCGAGGGAGGGTCGGGCTTTGCCGAGGCAAGGCTGACCCTTCCTTGATGACTAAACTTGGCATGGGAGCGAGGTATACGAACAACTTGAAAGCATCTTAAGGGTAGAAGTGACGTAGCTGTTGGATGTTCCAAGCGTTGCTGTAGACCTCGCCTTGACTGTTGGCTAGCTTGTACGTTCCGGGCTTCAGAACTTTGGCGATGACGAACGGCCCTTCCTAGGGAGGCGTGAGCTTGTGCCGCCCTCGGGCGTCCTGTCACAGCCGAAGCACCAGGTCGCCCACCTGGAGGTCTCGGGACCGGACCCCTCGGGTGTGGTAGCGTCGCAGGGACTGCTGGTACCGCGCCGAGTGTAGTAAGGCTATGTCCCGAGCCTCTTCCAGCTGGTCCAGCGAGTCTTCTCGATTAGCTTGGTTGCTTTGGTCGGCGTAGGCCCTCGTCCTCGGGGAACCGTATTCTAAGTCTGTGGGCAAGATGGCCTCGGCCCCATAGACTAGAAAGAACGGCGTGAAGCCCGTGGCTCGGCTCGGCGTTGTCCTCAGACTCCAGATCACCGAGGGGAGTTCCTTCACCCATCGCTTGCCAAACTTGTTGAGGTCGTTGTAGATTCGAGGCTTGAGTCCTTGTAGAATCATGTCGTTGGCACGCTCTACTTGCCCATTCGTCATGGGGTGAGCCACGGCGGCCCAGTCCACCCGGATGTGGTGATCCTCGCAGAAGTCCAGGAACTTTTTGCCGGTGAACTGGGTGCCGTTGTCGGTGATGATGGAGTTCGGGACCCCAAAGCGATGGATGATGTTGGTGAAGAACGCCACCGCCTGTTCGGACCTGATGCTGTTTAGGGGTCGGACCTCAATCCACTTGGAGAATTTGTCGATGGCGACCAACAGGTGCGTGTAGCCCCCGGGCGCCTTCTGCAAGGGGCCGACAAGGTCCAGACCCCACACAGCAAAAGGCCAGGTGATGGGTATCGTCTGCAGAGCCTGAGCGGGCAGGTGGGTCTGCCTCACGTAGAACTGACACCCTTCGCAGGTGCGGACAATTCTAGTGGCGTCGGCCACCGCCGTCGGCCAGTAGAAACCTTGTCGGAAGGCGTTTCCAACAAGGGCTCGAGGTGCTGCGTGATGGCCGCAAGCCCCCGAGTGTATCTCTCGTAGGAGCTCCTGACCTTCGGCGATGGGGATGCATCGCTGGAGGATGCCTGAGGGGCTGCGGTGGTAGAGCTCCTTCCCATCTCCCAGCAAGACGAACGACTTGGCGCGTCGCGCCAACCGCCGAGCTTCGGCTCGGTCGAGGGGTAGCTCTCCTCGGTGGAGATATTGCAGGTACGGGGTCTGCCAGTTTCGATTAGGCGTGACCCCGCTTCGCTCCTCCTCGACGCGCAGTGCCTCACCCTCGGGGGCCGAGGGTAACTCGGGCTGAACCGAGGGTGCCTCGAGCCGAGCTGAGGGTGCCTCGGGCCGAGCCGAGGGTGCCTCGGACTGAGCGGAGGGTACCTCGGGCTGGGCCGAGGGTGCCTCGGGCTCGGGCGTGTCGTCGATCTTGACGGAGGGTTGATGTAGGTCTCGGGAGAAGACGTCCGGGGGAACTGTTGTTCGCCCTGAGGCTATTTTAGCCAGCTCGTTCGCAGTCTTGTTGTAGCGCCGGGCGATGTGGTTGAGCTCGAGCCCGTAGAACTTGTCTTCCAGGCGCCGAACCTCATCGCAGTAGGCCTCCATCTTCGGGTCGCGGCAGTGGAGTTCTTCATGACTTGGTCGATGACGAGCTGCGAGTCACCGCGAGCGTCGAGGCGTCGGACCCCTAGCTCGATGGCGATCCGCAACCATTGACCAGAGCCTCGTACTCAGCCACATTGTTGGACGCCGGGAAATGGAGGTGTAGCACGTAGCGTAGGTGCTTCCCGAGGGGCGAGATGAAGAGTAGGCCTGCGCCGGCTCCTGTCTTCATCAGCGACCCGTCGAAGAACATGGTCCAGAGTTCCGGCTGGATCAGAACTGTTGGGAGCTGGGTGTCGACCCATTCAGCCACGAAGTCTGCCAAGACCTGGGACTTGATGGCCTTTCGAGGGGCGAACGAGATTGTTTCGCCCATGATTTCCACCGCCCACTTTGCGATTCTACCCGAGGCCTCTCGGCACTGGATGATCTCCCCCAGGGGAAGGATGACACCACAGTTACCGGATGAGACTCGAAGTAGTGTCGCAACTTCCGCCGCGTCAGGATCACCGCGTATAGCAGCTTCTGAATTTGTGGGTAGCGGGTCTTGGTCTCGGACAGTACCTCGCTGATGAAGTAGACTGGCCTCTGGACGGGCAATGTATGCCCCTCTTCTCGTCTCTCAACCACAATCGCGGCGCTAACCACCTGAGTGGTCGCGACGACGTAGATCAAGAGGGCTTCTCCGGAAGTGGGTGGCACCAAGATGGGCACGTTTGTGAGGAGCGCCTTCCGGTTCCCGAGGGCTTTTTCGGCCTCAGGGGTCCAAGTGAAGCACTCGGCCTTCCTTAAGAGGCGGTACAGAGGCAGGCCTCTTTCGCCGAGGCGCGAGATGAAGCGGCTCAGAGCCGCAAGGCATCCCATGACCCTCTATACGCCTTTTAAGTCCTTGATGGGCCCCATGCTGGTGATGGCCGCGATCTTCTCTGGGTTGGCCTCGATGCCTCGCTCGGAGACGATGAACCCCAAGAGCATGCCTCGGTGTACCCCGAAGACACACTTTTCAGGATTGAGCTTCACGCCTTTCGCCTTGAGACATCGGAATGTCACTTCAAGGTCGGAAAGGAGGTCGGAGGCTTTCCTCGTCTTGACTACGATGTCATCGACGTAGGCCTCGACCGTCCGGCCAATGTGTTCGCCAAACACATGGTTCATGCACCGCTGGTACGTCGCACCCGCATTCCTCAAGCCGAACGGCATGGTGACATAGCAGTACATGCCGAAGGGTGTGATGAAAGAAGTCGCGAGCTGGTCGGACTCTTTCATCCTGATTTGGTGATACCCTGAGTAGGCATCGAGGAAAGACAGGGTTTCGCACCCAGCAGTGGAGTCCACAATTTGGTCGATGCGAGGCAGAGGGTAGGGAACCTTCGGACATGCTTTGTTTAGACCAGTGTAGTCTACACACATCCGCCATTTCCCTCCTTTCTTTCTCACAAGCACAGGGTTGGCAAGCCATTCAGGATGGAATACCTCTTTGATGAACCCTGCCGCCATTAGCTTGTGGATCTCCTCGCCTATGGCGCAGCGCCTTTCTTCATCGAATCGGCGCAGAGGCTGCTTCACGGGTCGGGCTCCAGCTCGGATATATAGCGAGTGCTCGACGACATCCCTCGGTATGCCGGGCATGTCCGAGGGACTCCACGCGAAAACGTCAGCGTTCGCACGGAGAAAGTCGACGAGCACTGCTTCCTATTTGGGATCGAGCTCGGAGCCGATCCGGATCTGCTTGGAGGCGTCGCTGCTGGGGTCGAGGGGGACGGACTTAACCATCTCCGCTGGCTCGAAGTTGCCGGTGTGGCGCTTCACGTCTGGCACCTCCTTAGAGAGGCTCTCCAGGTCGGCGATGAGGGCCTCGGACTCGGTGAGGGCCTCGGCGTACTCCACGCACTCCACGTCGCATTCGAACGCGTGTCGGTACGTGGGGCCAACGGTGATGACCCCGTTGGGGCCCGGCATCTTGAGCTTGAGGTAGGTGTAGTTGGGGATGGCCATGAACTTCGCGTAGCATGGCCTCCCCAGTACTGCGTGGTAGGTTCCTCGGAACCCGACCACCTCGAAAGTGAGGGTCTCCCTTCGAAAGTTGGAGGGTGTTCCGAAGCAGACGGGAAGGTCGAGTTGTCCGAGGGGCTGGACGCGCTTCCCGGGGATGATCCTGTGGAAAGGCGCAGCGCCTGCCCGGACCGAGGACAGATCAACACGTAGGAGCCCGAGGGTCTCGGCGTAGATGATGTTGAGGCTGCTGCCTCCGTCCATGAGGACCTTGGTGAGCCTGACGTCGCCGATGATGGGGTCGACAACGAGCGGGTATTTCCCCGGGCTCGGCACGTGGTCGGGGTGGTCGGCTTGGTCAAAGGTGATGGGCTTGTTAGACCAGTCTAGGTAGACTGGCACCGCCACCTTTACCGAATAGACCTCCCGGCGCTCTTGCTTGCGGTGCCGAGCCGAGGCGTTCGCCTCTTGCCCACCGTAGATCATGAAGCAGTCACGGACCTCGGGGAACTCTCCTGCCTGGTGATCTTCCTTCTTGTCATCGTCGCGAGCCCTGCCACCCTCCGCGGGTGGCCCGACCCTGTGGAAGTGGCGCTGAAGCATGGTGCACTCCTCAAGGGTGTGCTTGACGGGCCCCTGATGATAGGGGCACGGCTCCTTGAGCATCTTGTCGAAGAGGTTGGCACCTCCAGGGGGTTTCCGAGGGTTCTTGTACTCGGCGGCGGCGACAAGGTCCGCGTCGGCGGCGTCGCGTTTCGCTTGCGACTTCTTCTTGCCCTTCTTCTTGACGCCGCGCTGAGTTGATGCCTCGGGGGCATCTTCTGGTGGGCGGCCCTGGGGCTGCTTGTCCTTCCGGAAGATAGCCTCAACCGCCTCCTGGCCAGAGGCGAACTTGGTGGCGATGTCCATCAGCTCGCTCGCCCTGGTGGGGGTCTTGCGACCCAGCTTGCTCACCAGGTCGCGGCAGGTGGTGCCGGCGAGGAACGCGCCGATGACATCCAAATCGGTGATGTTGGGCAGCTCGGTGCGCTGCTTCGAGAATCGCCGGATGTAGTCCCGGAGAGACTCTCCCGGCTGCTGTCGGCAGCTCCGGAGATCCCAGGAGTTCCCAGGGCGCACGTACGTGCCCTGGAAATTGCCGACGAAGGCTTGGACCAGGTCGTCCCAGTTGGAGATCTGCCCCGGAGGCAGGTGCTCCAACCAGGCGCGAGCGGTGTCGGAGAGGAATAGGGGGAGGTTGCGGATGATGAGGTTGTCATCGTCCGTTCCACCCAGTTGGCAGGCCAACCGGTAGTCCGCGAGCCACAGTTCCGGTCTCGTCTCCCCCGAGTACTTTGTGATAGTAGTCGGGGGTCGGAACCGGGTCGGGAACGGCGCCCGTCGTATGGCGCGGC
Organism: Zea mays; assembly: GCF_902167145.1. NCBI lineage: Eukaryota > Viridiplantae > Streptophyta > Magnoliopsida > Poales > Poaceae > Zea > Zea mays. Next base: position 26,635,351 of record NC_050098.1, on the reverse strand, counting down.
TGAAAGCCTGCGGACCGGGTGGTTCGGGCGAGGGACTCCGATCCTCCCCGCTGTCGTAGCGTCCCCCATGCCTGGGGTGGTAGCCTCGGCGCACCCTCTTGTCGAGGTGGGCCCGACGGTCGCGGCGGTGGTGCTCGTTGCCGAGGCGACCCGGGGCCGCAGGCGCTGTGTTGCGCGTGCGCCCGGTGTGGACCGAGGCTTCCCGCATGAATCGGGAAGTCGCGGCGCGATGTTCCGAGGGGTACCCCTGCCTTCGGGAGGCAGAGCTTTCGGCCCGCCGGACCGCGGCGCCCCCCAGGAGATTCTTGAGCTCTCCCTAGATACGCCGCCCCTCGGTGGTTGATGGCTCCGGCATCGCGCGGAGAAACATTGCCGCTGCAGCCAGGTTCTGGCCGACCCCACTGGAAGTGGGTGGCGGCCTCATCCTGACATCGTCGGCGATGCGGTGCTGGAAGCCCTGGGGTAGATGACGCACTTCCCCGACCGGAGGTTGGCCCGCCCATTCCTGCCCGACGTCTCGGCGGATCAGCTCAAGTGTTCCTGCTCCCTCGTCGAGCCTGACCTGCACCCCACGGATTTGCTCGAGCTATGGGTCATGACCCCCCGCCTGAACGGGGCCCACAGCTAGCTCCCGTAGGATGTCAACGCGAGGCACAGGCCTAGGGAGATTACCGTTCTCCGGCATACCAAGATGGTTGCCTTCGAAGGGACCCCCTAGATCGACGTGGAAACATTCACGACTTGGGCCGCAGTCCTCGTCGCCGAGGCTGCGGCTACCGTCGGAACAGTCGGAAAGGCAATAGTCGCATGCGGTCATGAAGTCCCGCATGGCACTGGGGTTATCAGGTCCGGAGAAATCCCAACAGAAGTCGGGCACATCATCTTCCTCGGACCCCGAGGGCCCATAGGTCGAGGCATCCGTCAGCCGGTCCCAGGGCGACCGCATACGATACCCCAGAAGGTTTGGACTCGCCTCTACGAGAGCGTCCACCGAAGCGAAGTCGCTTGGCGGGTCGAGGCTGAATCCAAAAGGCGTGAGATGGGAAACGGTGGGTACCTCTCGGTCGACGGGCGGTGACGAAGTCACGTCAGGGACGGACTGCACCGTCATCTCAGGTACGAGGGTGACGCCCAGCAAGTCCTTCGCGAGCGTGCTGGCGTCGTCCGTCTGCTTGGGATTGGCGCGTTGCGGGGAGACGGCGCTCGTCTTCGTCTCAGACGCGAGGTCGAGGCTTGACGTGCCCCCCGTTGGGGCGCCGGCGCCGTCGACTCGCTCGACAGCCGACGAGGCGCTGCCTCCTGCTTGGCCTTGGTTGCCCTACCTCCTCCTCCGTCGGCGGGGGAGAGGGCGGGGTGAGCTCGAATGTTGTTCTTCCACCGCGCGGGGAAGACTATGTCGATTCCGCCGCCGGCGGGCGGGCTATCGGCCGTCATTGTCGTTGTCGCACGGCGGGGGAAGGAGTATCATGTCGTAGCTGCTGTCGAAGGACATGAACTCAAGACTCCCGAAACGGAGCATCGTCCCGGGCTGGAAAGGTTGCTGGAAACTGCCCATCTGGAGCTTGACGGGAAGCTTTTCGTCAACACGCAGCAGGCCCCTACCTGGCGCGCCAACTGTCGGCGTTTCGAGACCGGGGGGTCCCTGGGCCGACGAGTAAACTGTCGCCGCGTGCCCCAGCCCAGATGGGTCGGCGCGAGACGGAGCGCGAAGGGGGGGGAAAGGCAACCGGAGAGAGAGAGGTGGAAATCCCGCGACCTTCGTGTTTGTCCCGCGCCCAGGTCGGTGCGCTTGCAGTAGGGGGTTACAAGCGTCCACGCGGGAGGGAGCGAGCGGCCTCACGCGAGCGCCTGTCCCGTCCTCTTCCCCGCATGGCCAAACCCTCTGTAAGAGGGCCCTGGTCCTTCCTTTTATAGGCGTAAGGAGAGGATCCAGGTGTACAATGGGGGGTGTAGCAGAGTGCCAACATGTCTAGCGGAGGAGATCTAGCGCCCTAAGTACATGCCACCGTGGCAGCCGGAGAGGTTTTGGCACCCGGTTCGTGTGGTGTCGTGGCCGTCGGAGGAGCGCTGGAGCCTAGCGGAAGGATAGCTGTCGGGGCTGTCGAGTCCTTGCTGACGTCCTCTTGCTTCCGTAAGGGGGCTGAGAGCCGCCGTTGTCATAGAGCGTGCGGGGCGCCATCATTACTTGTCTGGCGGAGCGAGCCAGATGGGACGCCAGTCTTGTTCCCCGTAGCCTGAGTCAGCTTGGGGTAGGGTAATGATGGCGCCTCCTGTTTACGTGGTCGGTTTGTGCCCTAGGTTGGGCGATGTGGAGGCTCCTCCGAGGTCGAGGTCGAGTCTGTCTTCCAAGGCCGAGGTCGAGTCCAAGCTCCTGGGTCGGGCGAGGCGGAGACCGTCGGCTGAGGCCAGGGCTGAGTCCGAGCCCTGAGGTCGGACGAAGCGGAGTTCGTCGTCTTCAGGTGCTGAGCCCGAGTCCGAGCCCTGGGTCGGGCGGAGCGGAGTTCGCTATCTTCCGGGGCTGAGCCCGAGTCCGAGCCCTGGGTCGGGCGAAGCGGAGTTCGCCGTCTTCCGGGGCTGAGCCCGAGTTAGAGCCCTGGGTCGGGCGGAGCGGAGTTCGCCGTCTTCCGGGGCTGAGCCCGAGTCCGAGCCCTGGGTCGGGCGGAGCGGAGTTCGCCGTCTTCCGGGGCTGAGCCCGAGTCCGAGCCCTGGGTCGGGCGGAGCAGAGTTCACCGTCTTCCGGGGCTGAGCCCGAGTCCGGGCCCTCGGTCGGGCGGAGCGGAGTTCGCCGTCTTCCGGGGCTGAGCCCGAGTCCGAGCCCTGGGTTGGGCGAAGCAAAGTTCTCCGTCTTCCGGGGCTGAGCCCGAGTCCGAGCCCTGGGTCGGGCGGAGCGGAGCTCGCTGTCTTCCGAGGCTGAGCCTGAGTCCAGGCCCTGGGTCGGGCGGAGCGGAGTTCACCGTCTTCCGGGGCTGAGCCCGAGTCCGAGCCCTGGGTCGGGCGGAGCGGAGTTCGCCGTCTTCCGGGGCTGAGCCCGAGTCCGAGCCCTGGGTCGGGCGGAGCGGAGTTCGCCGTCTTCCGGGGCTGAGCCCGAGCCCGAGCCCTGGGTCGGGCGAAGCGGAGTTTCCTATGGTGCCTGAGGCCGGGCCTGGCTGCCTGTCAGCCTCACTCTGTCGAGCGGCACAGCAGTCGGAGCGGCGCAGGCGGCGCTGTCCTTCTGTCAGGCCGGTCAGTGGAGCGGCGAAGTGAATGCGGTCACTTCGGCTCTGTCGACTGGAGGACGTGTGTCAGGATAAAGGTGTCAGGCCACCTTTGCATTAAATGCCCCTGCGATTTGGTCGGTTGGCGTGGCGATTTGGCTAGGGTTGCTTCTTAGCGAAGACTGGGCCTCGGGCGAGCCGGAAGTATGTTCGTCGCTGGAGGGGGGCCTCGGGCGAGACGTAGATCCTCCGGGGTCGGCTGCCCTTGCCCGAGGCTGGGCTCGGGCGAGGCGTGATCGAGTCCCTCGAATGGACCGATCCCTGACTTAGTCGCACCCATCAGGCCTTTGCAGCTTTGTGCTGATGGGGGTTACCAGCTGAGATTTAGGAGCTTTGAGGGTACCCCTAATTATGGTCCCGACACCAGCCTAACTCAAATTTAAACTCATAGTGATTTCCTAGGTTCGTGAGGGCTTTGCCATTAAGTATAATGGAGTATGGTCAGACCGAGACCTATCAAGCGTCTAAAACACACGTTACATTTCTAACTTCTGTCATCAATTTCAAAAAATCATGTAGTTTTATAACATCTAAATTGTATAATATAAACATTTCTCATAATGATTCTAATAGCACAAAACTTATGAAGCCCTTAGCCTATTCATTTGGTTTTAATCCATATCGGTTTCTACTGTTTCTACAGTGTTTTGTCAGTATAGATTACAAATGCAACATTCCAAACAGATGGCTTTAAGCTGAAGCGCTGCAGGAGTCATCTTGGTTGGCTGCATAGGTGGCCCAAGTGGAGGCAAGACAGGGCTCTTGAACAGGCTCCTCCATGTTGTTCCATTAGTGCTAATGAACTTGTAAACGTGTACCAAGTAAATAAGTAATAAAATATAGTTAAACATGGATAAAAACTAGACAAAGCTATATATTTATAGTATAAGTATATAAGTACTATCTTTGCCTATCCTATCGAAGATTTCTGGGTCCGCCACTCGATGGATCATCGATCTATACATTATATATAAACTACTAGTGCTGCATTACATACTTGTTGACAAGGTGCCAAACAATGTATGTTGACAAGGGATACTTTCTTTTGCCTTTTGAAGCCTAATGATAGCATTAAAATCAGTTCCATACATAGACACCTTGTCAACATACATTATTATTTGGCGTTTAAACTTATCATTAAGGTGTTCATGTAGTTCCTGTTATTCTATCCAGATATAACTTAGCAAAATGAATTTAAAATGGCAATAGATTTTGTATTTTTTTATTGCAAGGAAGAAATAATTAAGCACTTGTTGTTTAAATTATCTATGTATGCTAAGTGTATTTGGCTTACCTAGTATTAGGATTTATAGCACTTAGGGATGTTGCGGACCTTTTTCATGGCTAGTATAAACAAGGGTATGAAACTATTATATCAATGACTTTACAGGAATTTAGTTCTTCTCGTGTCACGACTATACCGCAATTTCTGCTAGATTACCACACGTATGCAACTCAAGCTGTGAAACACTAGTGACTGGTTACTGCGTCAAAATTACAAAAAAAAGTTCAATTCGGCTATAATACAAATTACAAGAGTTCAATTTGTCAAAATTGTAATGTTCAATTCAGCTATAATACAAATTACAAGAGTTATATGGAAGAGGCTCAAGCGGGTCGACAATCTTAGTGATAGTAGGTTTAAAAGATCTTTATATTTAGAGTGCAATACAATAATGGCCCTTAAACTTGTCGGGCTATGTCATTTCAGTACCTAAACTTTTAGAGTATGTCATTTAAGGGTCTAATATCTGTTTGGGACTCCATTAAGTCCTAACGGACCGAAACAGACCAGTTAGGACCAAAGGAGAGCGAGAAGCCAACGATGTGGGGTCAGGTGCTCGCTGGCGGCATACACTCTCTAAGCGTGTCTCCCACAACGGGGGTCGATGTGGCCCGTTCTCTCCAATGGCATAGGAATACAGATGATGATGACGCGACATAGGCAGAACTAGTGTTGGGAATGGGGCCAGACCAGCCAGCTTGGCCCAGGCCCTTTGTGCTTGAGGCCAAATGGGCTCGGCCAAGAATGCCTAAAAACTTTTAGATCATATCATGCAAGCCTAAAGAGTGGAAATTATGGTCCAGCCCGGCCCTAAAGTACACCATGTCTTCATCGGGTCGTGCCGGCCCAAGCCCGACCCATATATTTAAACCACATAATGTCCAAATATTACACCACATAAAGTCTATAGCTTACTAGATTAAAGTTATTAAACAATGACATCATCATTTGACCCCATAAAGTCCAAATATTACAACCACACAAAGTACATAGCTTACTAAATTATGGAAATTAAACAATACATGATTTATTGGGCCGGATCGGCCCAAGCCTAGACCATGCGTGCGAGCCATGCTAGGGGCCGACAGTCTGGAATTTGAGGCCCGACCCAAGCCCGCCTTTGGGCCATGCTAGCTCAACCCATATCATTTCGTGTTAGGCTATGCTTTGGGCTCCTGTTTTTGGACTTTGCTCGTGCTAGACAAAAAGCTCACCCATATTCCTAGCACTAGGTGGAATAGAGCAAAGTTGATGTAGCCGAGCACGAGCATGATGGCCTACATCTGAACGACACGTTAGCGAGCGGCCGCCCCAGGTAGAGGTAGCCGATGATGAGCTCTGTCGTGACATTGAGCCCCAGCTGCTGGTTGGTGGTTGCGGTGATGATGCCAATGGGGTTCGCGAAGAAGAAGGCGAGGCCAGCGGCTAGGAGAACACCCTAGTAGGGGAGCTGGAGCTGGCGGTCGAGGCCCTAATAGATGGAGAACGAGAGGCCGAGCACAAGCAACAACACCTAGAACCACCACTACAGCATGACGACGTAGTTCCTCGGTTGCCACAAGATCGACTTCAAGGCCAATATGGACCCTGTCGGTACCCTGAATCAGGGGTACCCTCTTCTACAGTATGAAGGTGATGTACATATACGACGTCTCCAGGTCACGCGGAGAACAGCATTCGACCTCACCACATGGGCAGGTCTAAAGGCACCGCGTGGCAAGGAAAGGTAATACATCCCAGGATGTATTACTGGGTCCGGACCTCCACAGTAGGACACCAGACCCCTGTGCGTACGAGTCCGGAGCTCCCAAGAAGACATGTCGGGTCCCTCGGGAGGGCCCCAGGTCCCTCCGAGTAAGGTCCGGGCCTTAGCAAGGTCCCGGGACGTAGAGGACCCCGGTGCATGCAAGGGTCCGGTGCTGACACATGTCCAGGTCTTGCCCTATGCTCCCCGCTCAGGGCAGAGACCCGTTGCTGCCGCGTGGCTAGTGGCCCGTGACGTAAGCCAACAGGATGGGCCTGACGTGAGTTCCATAACGTCGCGCAGTCTCTGCATTTATTGCGGAGAGGACGCGCCGCCTGCCACCACACTGACGAGCGACGTGCCCTCTCAGCATTTAATGCGCCCTGTCCAATCCGCTGGCAGGCGGCGTTAGGGTCACCCAGCAGACGACGCGCCTGTCCAGTCCGTTGGCAAAAAGTGCGCCCGTGCCGAGCGGCGCACTGTGCTCATCATCCCTTCTACAAGAAGCTTCCCCTGTACGCCGAGGATACGGGGATCTCGGGCGTCAGGGCACGAGAAGCTTGCCCCAGCAGCAAACATTTGTAGCTCCAAGCGATATATTCTTTATGTCCCTAGGCCCACATGTCAGGGCCCAGTGCCTTTGTGCATGCCCCCTTCAGCTATAAAAGGGGAGGCATGCGACGTTACAAAGGGGATCCAATCTTAGGCTCACTTAGACACTCACAAGTTCATACAAGCTCTCAAGCAATACATCACACAGTGGAGTAGGGTATTACGCTCCGGCGGCCCGAACCACTCTAAACCCTCGTGTGCTCTCGTGTGTTCATCCACCAATCTCGTAACAAGCAAAACGCTTAGGCCCCTCCTCTTCTTAGGATTTAGGGCGGTTGCAATCCGCCACCCGGCCGGAGAGATTTGCTCTCCGAGATTTGACGCGCCAGGTAGGGGCTAGGTTTGAAGTTTTTGCATGTTTTCTCGCTCAGCATGATGGTGCGGATCATCGAGCACCGCGCCGAAACTTCGGAAGATTTGGTGATGGAGCAAGAAGTTGCATCCTCCGCGCCGCGGGTACCCGACCGCCCTGAGTCTGGGGCTGCTGCTGTACACGCCGTGCAGCAGCACACGCCAGCACAGGTGTCCCGGACTCCATCGAGGGTAGCGCCTACGGCGTTGTCTGCGTCCAGGGAGTTGCTACGCCACCCCCTAGCTCCACGGCTTCACCGGGGGCCATGAAGCAGTGGCGTGACGATGTTGACAGGTTACTCGGCATGGCGCATTCTACCTCAACTAGGTCCAGGCCTCGGTCATCCCGGCGCCAACGCGAGGCGACGACGTCTGTACGCTCACCCTCCGTAAGGGGTGCACAGACTGACGACCTCCGGGCAGAACTCAATCGCAGGCGTATGGGAGAGGACGCCCGGATCTCTTGGGAAAGGGCGCGCGAAAGCCGCCAAAACATCGAGGGCCGCAACCTCGATCAAGATTTTGCTGCGACAGCACCGTAGACACCAATGGGCAACTGGTCCCAAACGGGTGTCCCCTTGGCCGGCGTGGGCTGCCGCCCTCGCGGACCATCTTCGCGCGGCGTCATGGCCGCCCAAGTTCCGTCCGCACCTGCCGGAAAAATATGATGGAACATCAAACCCGTCGGAGTTCCTGCAGGTGTATGTCACCGCCATCACGGCAGCAGGAGGAAACACCGCTGTGATGGTGACGTATTTTCATGTCGCCTTGTCTGGACCTGCCCGGACTTCCCTCATGAACCTCGCCCAGGGTCAATCTACACCTGGGAAGAGCTCTACGCACGGTTCATTGCGAACTTCGCTAGCGCTTACCAACAACATGGTGTGGAGGCCCACCTCCATGCAGTGAGGCAGGAACCCGGAGAGACCCTCCGGACGTTTATCTCCCGCTTCACCAAGGTACGAGGCACTATACCTCGTATTTCCGATGCCTCCATCATCACGGCATTCCGACAGGGGGTACGTGACAAGAAAATGTTGGAGAAGCTGGCCACACATGACGTGGAAACTGTCCCCACGCTCTTTGCTCTGGCTGACAAGTGCGCCAGAGCCGCCAAGGGCCGTGCATGGCACTCGGCCCCACAAGCCGGGGCTGCCCAGCCAGGCGGCTCAGGTGTCGTCCCCCGGGACGAAAAGAAGAAAAAGAAGGAGGATCGCGGCTACCAGAAGTCGTGATCCACCGCCCTAGTCGTTGCAGCTACGACCGGGGGCCGGGGCGACCGCAACAAACGCCCACGGCCGCAAAGGGGTAACAGCGGCTCGTGCCCTGTACACCCCAACGGTCGCCACAGCGCCGCAAAGTGTTGCGAGATCATTGATCTCGCGAAATGCATCAACGAACGCATCAGCGAGCGGCGTGAGCAGTCTTCCAAGGATGGCTCCCCACCTCGTCGCCGCCCTGGCAAGGACAAGGTCGACGACGCCGAGGTAGTCGCGGCTGAGCGAGACCTCGAGTATCAGTCACCCAAAGGGGACCTAAAGGACGTCTTCACTAGGGACTCCCACTTCGATGGCGGCGACTAGACGGACCACCGGCGGGACCCCATGTCCCCCGGCCTACAGAGCTGAAGCCTGCCTTCCTCCGGAAACCCTTCTGGATTCCCACGGGTCCAGACTTCTGACAGGTTCATCTAGGAATGATCACAGCCAAAGACGGGGGCTCCTTCGTCAAACGCAGATGGAAACCCGGGGTCGGGACCTAACCTTACGGAAGTACCAAACCAAATTAGGGCTCCGCAACACTCCCCCAGCTGGGAAGGACCCTTCAAGGTAACAGGAATACTGCGACCCGAGGGCAACTGTCTAGCTACGACTGAAGGAGTGCCTCCCCTGGTGCCGGAACATCTCTGTAAGTTTTATCTATAGAGCAAGTCTGAGGGGTCGAAGTGTTTCCCTTTTGTAACTAGGTAACGCATACGTGTACGCCAACCCGGTGGGGTCTGTCCCCATAAACCCGGCCTGTTGGTCCGCACCCATGCATGATAAGTTATAAAGGAAAACTACCCTCTCAGATGTGCCTCTATGATAGTGTTATCCTACTGCTCCATGGTCTTACCTTGCAGACTTCTGGATGTTATTTTATCTAACCCACCCGAACAGTTCCCTTTCCATCAGGCATAATGACATCCGAATTGGACAGCCAGGCTTGCAAGTTAGGACCTCCTTGCAAAAGCAAGAGGGCCCGACAGCCTGGTGGCCGGTTCTAAAGAATGGGAACCCGTTCCATGGGGCGGTCCGGAGCATGTGTGGCAGCTTAGCCTGGTCCCGTACCCGAAAGCTTGCACACTCCACCGCTCCATGACGGGTACCCTAGTACTTGGAACTATAAGTCCTGTGGGTCCGACAACCTGGGGTCCGGAACTAGAGAAGAGACACTTATCTCCTGGGGTGGTCCGGAGTCGTGTAGCCGCTCAGCCTGGTCCCGTACCGTGGGCCTGCATGCTCCACCACTCTGTGGCGGGTGTCCTAGTACCTAGAACCACCATCCGGGGGTCAGGACGCACAACTTGGCTCCCCCAGACTAGACCTTGCAAGTCCCAAGCGTGTATCAAAGGATGGCTAGTGTCAGATGACGGGTCCTACGGGTGTACTACTAACGCTCCTTAGCTAAAGCTGTGTACAGATCCAGGTCTCGGCGAGGCTGCCTCCCGAGAATTGTTGACAACCCTTTCAGACACGTTGGTATCCAATCTCGACACATCAAGCCTGCATCCCAGGCGGGGGGCTAGGTACTAGGGGGAGTCAACAACGTAACATCTCACACAGCAGGAATGAGCGATACACAGATAAGTGTTAAATACTGCTTAATAAATAGTACTCAGTAGTACCTTACAAAAACAGGAAAAAGCCTAGGGACGGTTCTAAAAAACGGTTACCCGTTCCATAGGGTGGTCCGGAGCCTGTGTGGCTGGTTAGCCTGGTTCCGTACCCAAACCCTGCACACTCCACCACTCCATGACTGGTGCCCTAGTATTTGGAACTATAGTCCTGTGCGTCCAACAACCTAGAGGTTCGGCTCTGAAGAACGGGCACTTGTCTCCTGGGGGGGTCCAGAAACCATGTAGCCGCTCAGCCTAGTCCCGTACCATGAGCCTGCACACTCCACCTCCCTGCGGCAGGCGTCTTAGTACTTGAAGCCACCATCCAAGGGGTCCGGACACACAACTTGGCTTCGCAGACTAAAATCCTGCGTACATATGTTATTACATTCTGCTTTCAAGCAAACATATGTTATTACATTCCCTTACAAGCGGGGCCCTAGCTCCATTTCTATAGGAATGGACTGCGCTGCACCAGCAGGAGTTGCGCTGGAAGCTGGCTCCGGGCAGCCTCACCAGCGGCGGCGACCACCTCTGCATCGACGGATCGCCGGCGAAAGCGACCACCTCTACAACAGCAGCGACAACGACCTCCGCTTCGAGCGGCTTGCCAGCAGCAGCGACCACCTCAGGGTGAGCGCCACTGCAAAAAGGTCCTCACCCCCATCCTCCTACGGGGGGCGACAACGAGGCCATTAAAGCCAAAGAGTCAGGAGACTCGGTGGCAGGTGGCTCTAATGGTCTCGCCAGTGGAGGCAACTACCTCTGCAATGGGCAGCCTCACCAGCGGCGGTGACCACCTCAGCACCGACGGCAGCGGCCACCTCTGCACCGGTGGACGGTGGCTGCCTCAGCGCGCGCGAAGAGGTCCTTGCTCTCGTCCTCCCACAGGAGTGAGGACAAGACCATCCAAGAACGCGACCGCCACCCCCGCAGCGTACGACGCCTTGTACGGCCCCCCAGTACGGCCAGCGGCGTGGGAGAAGCCATGGATGTGGCGGACCCACGCACAGCGCGACCGTCGCCTGTGTGGTGGACGGACAGCCGCGCCCCGACCAAACGAAAGGAGGCAGCGTCGGAGGCGGCGCCAGAGCCATCCGAGCCTGGGAGCCAGGCACGCGGCAGCTGACGGTGCTTACAGTCGGCCGGCCCCGCGTAGCCGAAGTTTGCCTCCTCCGCAAGGCTGGTGAACGCCTCCTCCCCCAATGCTGGAGGAAGAAGCGGGTCACCGGCCCATGCAGAAGGCAGGACCCCGACTCGGCTCGCCTTCCACCCCAGCAAGGATGATGAACATCCTTTAAGCTGAGGGCAGGAGGGAGGCCGCAGCCCGGCTTGCTTCTCCCCACCACGAGGCTGGTGGTCATCCTTATGGATGACCACTAGCGGGGGACTGCATCCGGGCTGCATGATGAAAATCCTTGAGCTATGGCGGAAGAGCGCCAACCCTCATGGGGTTGCGCTCCTCTAACAGCAGCAAGAAGAAGACAAGACCAGCAGCAGCACCACGAGCTCGAGCTCTCCGGCGGTGAGATCGCCGGAGGGGGTGACCCTGATGCAGATCCCCCCAGAGAACACCGGCGCACCCCATCTGGAGGCCTAGAAGGAGGAAGGGCGCGATGGATGCGAGAGGGGCAAGGCATGGCTGCTGCCTGGGAGATCGATCCCTTTTTAAAGGCAGATCTCCCCACTCGCGCCCCGAAGCGTCACGGGCAAAGTTTCCCCCTGCGTGCTCCAGGGTTACCGCTCTATGACATGGGGGTCAAGCCCCACATGTCATACAGACTGACCTGAAGCACGAAGAAGGTGAAACAACACGCAAGGAGCGTGCAACTGCCCCGCAGTTATGCGCCTCTTCATTTTCAGAGCAACCAGCGGTCAGGAAGGCGAACCGCCGCACAAGGAGCATGCAACTGCCCCTCGGTTAAGCGCTCCCTCATCTTCACCGAAACCAGCGGTCGAAAAGGCGAACCGCCACAAGAGTACAACCGCCCCGCTGTTGCGCGCCTCCTCAGCTTTGCTGCAACCGACGGTCCAACATGAGGGCCCAGGCCAACATGTCATACAACTGGTGCACCGGTTACCAGGTGCGGAAAAATTGCACCGCCGCTCGCGCCAACCCCATGTCTTCTCGGGGCCATCACGGAAGACTGAAAAGATAAGTTTCAGAACCAGTGCAGCGACTTGAGGCAGCCCGCACATGGCCCAGCGGTGGCATTAAGTACGAAAATCACGGGCCAGTCAACCGTGGGAATAGGCGTGGCAGTCAGCATGACCATAGGCGGGCCGGCAGTAATTGCGTCAACCAGCGCGCAGGAGCAGCAAGCTAACTACTAATCAAGCTTTGGCCCCACCTGCAGGCTCGCATCCTCCCCAGAGGCGGGCCCGGGGGCCACTGTTGGTACCCTGAATCAGGGGTACCCTCTTCTACAGTATGAAGGTGCTGTACATATATGACGTCTCCAGGTCACGCAGAGAACGGCACCCGACCCCACCACATGGGCAGGTCTAAAGGCACCGCGTGGTAAGGAAAGGTAATACATCCCAGGATGTATTACTGGGTCCGGACCTCCATAGTAGGACATCAGACCCCTGTGCGTACGAGTCCGGAGCTCCCAAGAAGACATGTCGGGTACCTCGGGAGGGCCCCAGGTCCCTCTGAATAAGATTCGGGCCTTAGCAAGGTCCTAGGACGGAGAGGACCCCGGCGCATGCAAGGGTCCAGTGCTGACACGTGTCCAGGCCTTGCCTTATGCTCTCCGCTCAGGGCAGAGACCCACGCTGCCGCGTGGCTAGTGGCCCGTGACGTAAGTCAACGGGATGGGCCTGACGTGAGGCCCATAATGCCGCACAGTCTCTGCATTTATTGCGGAGAGGATGCGCCGCCTTCCACCACGCTGACGAGCGACGTGCCCTCTCAGCATTTAATGCGCCCTGTCCAATCCGCTGGCAGGCGGCGTCAGGGTCACCCAGCAGACGGCGCGCATGTCCAGTCCGTTGGCAAACAGTGCGCCCGTGCCGAGCGGCGCACTATGCTCATCATCCCTTCTACAAGAAGCTTCCCCTGTATGCCGAGGAAACGGAGATCTCGGGCGTCAGGGCACGAGAAGCTTGCCCCAGCAGCAAACATTTGTAGCTCCAAGCGATATATTCTTTATGTCCCTGGGCCCAGTGCCTTTGTGCATGCCCCCCTTCAGCTATAAAAGGGGAGGCATGCGACGTTACAAAGGGGATCCAATCTTAGGCTCACTCAGACACTCATAAGTTCATACAAGCTCTCAAGCAATACATCACACAGGGGAGTAGGGTATTACGCTCCGGCGGCCTGAACCACTCTAAACCCTCGCGTGCTCTCGTGTGTTCATCCACCAATCTTGTAACAAGCAAAACGCTTAGGCCCCTCCTCTTAGGACTTAGGGCGGGTGCAATCCGCCACCCGGCCGGAGAGATTTCCTCTCCGATAGACCCCTTCTTCCTCCACAATGATGGGACGACAGTGATCAAGGGCGTACCGCCTCTACATGGTCGTGGCCTCTCACTCGAGGCGTCGGCCCACAACCATGGACATGCCAAGCGAGTTGGTATTGGACTTGATGGTCGCCCGCTCGAACACCCACAGGCTGCACATCACACACAGTCCATTCCCATGACATGGGAAGACGACATGAGTAGACATGAGCGACGCAAACTGTGGCCCAAATGTTCTGTAGCACTAGAGACATGGATGGGACGGAGAAGCTGGTTGGTATGATGAGGGAGGGCAGCTTGAAGCCCAACCTAGTGACCTTCAATTCAGTGGTCAATGAGATGTGCAAGGTTGGGCGGATGAAGGACACATGCAAGGTGTTCGATGAAATGTTGAATGGGATGTGTAAACTGCAAGAAGCAGGAACATGTGGGGCCCACCTCCTCAGTTGTGCCAAAGTGGTTCATGTCGCAGTGCAAGTGACATGTGGACCATAGCTACATGGACCGAGGAAGAAAGAAAAGACCTAATGCCAGGTTTGTTTTGATCTGCTAGGACCTAACAGAGACCCGAACAGGGATTAAACCCTTAAAAGCATAATTTAAAAGTTTATGGACCGGGATGACAGTCCGACAAGTTTAAGGACCAAAATTGTATCTCACTCTTAATTTTATCATCTAGATATCTGCTCCAAAGCCTTCCTAGATTCATTTCAGCTCTAAACCAAGATAATGAGAAAAAATAATATCCAAGTTGAGTTAGCTAGCTTCCATCATCTTGGTCTCACTTAAGTCACATACATGTTATGGAAGAGTCTCTAGATTTGTAGATCAGTCATGACTTTATTAGCCTCAGAGCTATAGAACCGAGTCATCATGGATTTAATGAGAGCCTTATGAGCCTTTAGTTCTTCTTGAGGACCTACAAGGCAAAAGAGATTATCTAGTGCATTGGAATCTAGAAATAAAGAGTAAAAAGTGAACTCACTTTTCTTTTCAACATTGGCTTTCTCAACTTTGGCTTAGGCAATATCTTTGACCTTGTTTTCTGAGTCTAACTTCTCAAACTTATATTTAACAATGATTTTTTACAGGATAAATGTAAAACCCAAGGGACTCCCAAGTGGTTCTTAAGACGAGCTCAAATTTAGTTCAAATTAAGAATAAAAAGATAAGGAGCGATAATTGTTTTGAGTTCAAGAACCTTCAAGTGGAGGAATACCTTGAGGAGGAATGCATCAAGCATGAGTTCTCCGCCCCCTACACGCCACAACAAAGTGGAGTGGTGGAAAGGAAGAATAGGATGCTCATCGACACGGTGAGGACTATGATGGGAGAGTACAAGACGCTGGAACGGTTTTGGGCAGAAGCCCTGAACATGACTTGCCACGCCATAAACCGATTCTATCTACACCGCCTCCTCAAGAAGACTGCATACGAGCTTCTATCCGGTAACAAACTCGATGTATCTTACTTTCATGTATTTGGGAGCAAATGCTATGTTTTCGTTAAGAGAGGTAGGCATTCTAAATTTGCTCCCAAAGTTGTTGAAGGGTTTTTACTTGGTTATGATTCAAATACAAAAGCATATAGGGTCTTCAACAAATCTTCTGGACTTGTTGAAGTCACTAGTGATGTTGTATTTGATGAGACTAATGGTTCTCCAAGAGAGCACATTGATCTTGATGATGTAGATGAGAATGTGGTTCTGACGACCACACTAAGAACTATGGCGATTGGAGATTTGCGACCGCAGGAGCCACAAGAACAAGATCAATTTTCTTCCTCAACTATGGTGCAACCCCCTACTCAAGGTGATGAACAATTACCTAATGATGGCGTTGATCAAGGGGAGCGCATGAAGAAGAATACATGGAGGAAGAAGACGTTCCAAAGACACCTCCACCCCAAGTTCGCACCACCATACAACGTGATCATCCGGTGGATCAAATCCTAGGGGATATAAGAAAGGGAGTAACTACTCGATCTCGTGTCACTAATTTTTGTGAACATTACTCCTTATGTCTCTTCTATTGAGCTTGTCAAGGTAGAAGATGCTTTGAAGGATCCGGACCAGGTGATGGCCATGCAGGAAGAGCTCAACAACTTCAAGAGAAGTGAAACCTGGAGCCTAGTGCCACATCAAAGCAAAACGTTATGGGAACCAAGTGGGTGTTCCACAACAAGCAAGATGATTATGGGTGGTGATAAGAAAAAGGCTAGACTTGTGGCAAAAGGTTAAGCCCAAGTCGTGGGTTTGGATTTTGAGGAGACTTTTTCTCCTGTAGCTATCTAGAATCAATTTCTATATTATTAGCCTATACTGCTCACCACTCTTTTAAGCTTTTTCAAATGGACGTGAAGAGCGCCTTCCTCAAGGGACCAATCAAGGAGGAAATCTACATGGAGCAACCACATTGCTTCGAGGATGACATGTATCACGGCCATGTTTATAGGCTCTCTAAGGTGCTCTATGGGCTTAAGCAAGCCCTGCGAGCATGGTATGAATGCCTTCGAGACCTTCACATTTCAAATGCTTTCAAGGTTGGGAAAGTTGATCCTACTGTTTTTACAAAGACTTTTAATGGTGACTTGTTTATATGCCAAATATGTGTCAATGACATAATATTTGGTTCTACTAATCAAAAGTCTTGTGAGGAGTTTAGCAGGCTAACGGTGCAAAAGTTCGAGATGTCTATGTTGGGCGAGCTAGCATTCTTCCTAGGATTCCAAGTCAAACAGCTCAAGGAAGGCATCTTCGTCTCCCAAACGAAGTACCTGCAAGACATCCTCAAGAAGTTTGGGATGAAGGATGTGAAGCCCATCAAGACGTCGATGGGAACAAATGGACACTTGGACCTCGACGCTGGAGGTAAGTGAAAGGGAAATCTTCCATAGGGCCATTTCTACCTATTTTTGTGATTAAGTGCTCAACACACCATCTTGAACTATATATCTTCATTTGAGTATGAGTGTAGGTTGACTTAAAGGCAAGTTGAAGAGACCAAGTCCAAATGAAACAAAATGGAGGGCCAAAAGTGCAACTATGGGTAAAACAATGCAAACATGAGGTTTGAGTGTCTGAAAAAATTGTACATGCCCATTACTATGTTTCTCGCACCTTGGTTTGGCTAGTGGCTACTAACTCTTTTATGCAAGAAAAGTGACTTTTGGACTTAGTTTTGGGCATGTTGCAAACCCTGGTGAAAAATGACAAAAAGGTATGTTTCCTACACTTAGGAAATTAGATTATATGCTAACTATGGTTGTCTAAGTCGTAGGAAAGCTCACAAAAAGTCAAATTCAAAAGGAGCAAAACTTGGAAGAAAAGGACAGAACTTAGCCAGTTTGGGAGCATCAGACTATGGTCTAGTGCAATGGACCGACTTGTATGGGAACTTCCCAGCTTCGAAAAAGACTTAAAAATCTTCGGACCGTGGTCTAGTGCACAACCGACTCTTTTTCCAGCGAAGGTTGTAGACTACTTCTTCAACTAGAGCCATCAAACCATGGTCCAGTGACCATCAGACCGGTTGGTTCCAACGGTTACCTCGGGCAGAGAAGATCGGCGCAACAGCTAGCTGACATGGCAACGGGGTCCATGTGCAACGGACCCGTCCGTTCGCCACCTCATTTGGGAAGCGTCAATCAATATCCTGAAGAAGGTGTGCATGGACCCGATCTGGTGGGCACCGGAGCCGTCCGGTGCGCTCGCAGACAGGAATTTTTTTGGGCTTCCATATGAAGGAGGCAACGACTCCTAGGCCCATTGGGGCTGTAAAAAAGACCACTATGCGCCCTAGAGCTTACCAACACTCTGAAACTTCGCAACCTCACATTCCAGTGATTTGAAATAGATTCGAGCACCTATTCTATCTTGTTCTTATGTGATCTTGTACTTGCGCCCCTATCTTTGCATTTCTTGCGTGTGTTACTGCGATTTGCTCTTATGTGTGTACTCTTTCTCCCTCCATTAATCTATGTCTTGATTGTGATCACTTTGTAAGGTTGCGAGAGTCTCAAAGTTGTAGAGATTCCTCGCAAACGAGAACTCTTGAGATAAGGAAGAACTGTGGTACTCAAGTTTGATCTTTGGATCACTTGAGAGGCATTGAGTGCAACCCTCGTCCATTGGGATGCCACAATGTGGAGTAGGCAAGCATATTACGCTTGACCGAACCACGGGATAAATATCGCCGTGTCTCTTGTCTCGTTCTTTATTATGATTTCTATCTTCCTTAATGTTTAACTTCATCTATGAGATTGCTCTAAGTTTCATAGACATTTTGAGAGAGCAATCAATCAAAGGGATCATTTCTCTCTCCTTCTTGACCCAGTCTTGGTTTTAGTTTACACTAACGTCATTTATAGACCAAGTTTGTGTTGTTTTCAGTCATTTTTTTGCAGGATCACCTATTCACCCCCTCTAGCTGCTCTTAGTAAGTCCGTAGATCAAAAGGTATACCAGTCTATGATAGGATCCTTGTTTTATTTATGTGCAAGTAGACCAGATATTATGCTTTCCGTATGCATGTGTGTTAGATTTTAATCTGACCCCAAGGAATGTCACCTTGTGTCCGTGAAGTGAATTTTAAGATATTTGGTTCATCGCCTCACTTCGGGATCTAGTATCCTAAAGGGTCTACCTTTGATCTAATTGGATACTTAGACTCCTCTTATGCCGGGTGCAAGGTAGATAGGAAGAGCACATAAGGGGCATGTTAGTTTTTAGGGAGGTCCCTGGTGTCTTGGAGCTCAAAGGAACAAAATTTTGTTGCCCTATTCACCGCTAAGGACGAGTATATTGCCACAGGACATTGCTGTGTGCAATTACTTTGGATGAGGAAAACCTTCTAGGACTTTGGCTACAATCTAAGCAAAGTCCTACTCCTATGTGATAATGAGAGTGCGATCCGCTTGGTGAATAATCCCGTTGAACACAGACGCACTAAGCAAATAGACATCCGACATCACTTCCTGAGAGACCACCAGCAAAGGGGAGAAAATGATATATGCCATGTTAGCACCGATCACCAGCTTGCTGATATCTTCACCAAGCCTTTAGATGAGAGGAGGCTTTGTGAGCTACATAGTGAGTTAAATGTCTTAGATTTGTGGAACCTAGATTGATTTATACCATACATTATTTATATGACATTTGTCATGTTCCTTATGCTTTAAATATGTTTTATTGCTTATTATGGTGCTCAAGTTGTAGAATGTCTTGCACGGACCTCACAAGTCCTTGAGCTTTGATTCATATGCTGGGGGGAGGATATCCTACAACTTGACCCTTTGAGACTAATGTTTTTGCTTGAGTGAGTTTATGTAGTATCAAAGGAGAATTGAAAGGGAAAATGCGAATTGAAAGGGTATCATTGTACTTTGTTTTAAATTCACCTGGTTCTTCATTGCCATTTGTTTTAATTCAATTTTTGATAAGGCAATGGGGTTAGGCCATTAGTTTCTCCATTTTGGTGCTTAATGCCAAAGGGAGAGAAATTTAAGGCCAAAGCAGCTAGATCAGCCACCACTTAGAATTTTAAAAAGATTTGAGCTTTTAAACTTGTCTTATTGATCAAAACACTCTTGATAGAAAAGAGGTGCCCTCTTATTGCAAAAATTAATCTCTTATGTGGGAGAGGCTATCTTAAGAGAAAAGGGGGGAGTTTTGGGAGTTTGATCAAAACAAGTGTATAAAGTGATTTGTTTTGTAAAACCAAGAGTTTTAACTTAGAAGTTAGAAAATGTCTTTGATTGCAAAATTTAAAACATGTGGTGGCTAAAGGATCTAAATATGCCAAATCCTATATGTATCTTCTTAGTTTCAGTTTGATCTTCAATTTGCCTCTTTTTGACTCATATTGGTTTTAGTTAGTTAAATTTGAGTTACTTTAGGTGTGCTGGTATAAATCACAAAAAAGAGAGATTCAAAGGGAAATGTGCCATAGGGCCATTTCTACCTATTTTGGAGATTAAGTGCTCAACATACCATCTTTAACTAACTATCTTCGTATGAATATGAGCACAGGTTTACTTAAAGGCAAATTGAAGAGATCAAGTCCAAATGAGCTAATTTGGAGGGCCAAAAGTGCAACATTGGGCAAAACAACATAAACATGAGGTTTAATATTTGAATAAGTTGCACATACCCTACTCTATGTTCCTAGCACTTTGTTTTGGCTACTAACTCATTTCTACAAGAAAAATGCATTTTGGACTTGAAACAAGTGATATTGAACACCCTAGTGAAACTATGGCAAAAAGTTATGTTTCCTACACTTAGTCAATTGGATTAGGTGCTAATTATCTTTGTCTAAGTCGTAGGGAAGCTACCAAGAACAACCAAAAAGAGTCGAAGAAGTTTGGCTCCATGTAGCCAAAAGTGGGTTGGTCTAGGGTGCACCGAATTGAGTTCGTGCAACTTGGTCGAATTGTTCACTATCAGGATTTTTCTTTAAAAATCACCAGATTGTGAACACTACTCGGTCTATTGTGCTACCAGACCGCCTCCAACGAATCTCTCCAACGGCATGCGGAGGACCAACGGCTAGCTGACGACACCAGACAGTCTGGTGGTGCACCAGATCAGTCTGGTGCTCGTTAGCTATGAAAAGGCGCTAATCAGATTCTGGATTGGGGGCACGTGAACCTGGTCTGGTGCCCCCGTAGAGAGCAGATTTCCGGCAGTTTTACAAGGAAGGATGCAATGACTCCAAGGCCCCTTGGGGCTATAAATGGACCCCCTAGGTGCCTCCAACTTTTACCCCAAGCACTCCAAGCGATATACAACACTCCGACACGATGCGACCATGCTTGCTAGTGATTTTAGTGAGATCTGAGCACGAGTTCTGTGTTGTTTCTGTGATCTTGTGTTCTTGCGCTCTTGTCTTTGTGTTCTGTGTTCTTGCATGTGTTGTTGCATTGTGCTCTTGTGTATGTTCTCTATCTCCCTCCCATACTCTAAGTTGTGATTTTGATCATTTGTAAGGATGTGAGAGACTCCAATTGTGGAGATTCCTTACAAACAGGAATATGTGATGTAAGGAAGAACCGTGGAACTCAAGTTTGATCTTTGGATCACTTGAGAGGGGTTGAGTACAACCCTTGTCCATTGGTACACCACATCATGGAGTAGGCAAGCATATTTTGCTTGACCGAACCACATGATAAAATCATCGTTTCTCTTGTCTCATTTACTTTATTGCGATTTTCCTTGTTCCTAAGTTCTCTCTACACACTGGTAATATTTCTCTTAGAATCTGTTGGGGCCTTCATCTTTTGAAGGTCCTCAAAGACGTGGTTAACCATTGTTATCAGCATATTTGTCAAGCATTGCAAGAGCTTCAGGATAAAATCACCTTCGGTGTAGAACGGTGGAAGGGTAACGAAGGTAGATTCATCATAACAATACAAGAAGATGATGCAAGGAGAAGGTGTCATCCTAAACGCTGAAGGGAAAAGACAATGTTGCCCCTATACTATTTGTAAATCATGTGTGTAATTCTTGAGGGTATAAATGTAATTTCGTACGAAGCTGTACAACTCCCTATAAATAGATAAACAATTCCCTGCATAAAGTACCTTTTGGAAGGGCTGGATAATTCTTGTGTGTAATCTTTCCTCCCAAGCACCTTCATTCTAACTCATTCTGTAGAGTCAAAGGTACGCTTATAAACACATGATACGAAATAGGAGAAATATGATATTGATATACCTGAGATGAGTTATCATGATAAACTCTTTTACATTCTTTACATATTTACTCCTTCACGCAATTAAAACTTGATTTATTCGGTTAAGTCCTAACCTTCGTCTTCGAAGGAGTTATCTCGAAGGGATAACTGCTTGAGGACGAATGTCGATTATCTTTTTTAACATTATGTTGCCTTGTTTTTGATTGTGTATAGCAATTGAGAACAAGTGACCAACAGAATCATTCAAATCTTGTAAGAGCAAACGAGTGAAGGGAACTTAATTGTTAGATCAAGTCTGTGTTGTTTTAAGTTATTTTTGTAGAATCATCTATTCACCCCCGTCTAGTGCTCTCATCCTTAACCACATAGTTGACATCCATGTACTCATCACCCTCTTTTCTAGCAAAACCCTTGGGCAACCAACTTTGCCTTGTTTCTCACTACCAACCCATCCTTGCTTTGTTTGCTTTTGAAAACCCATTTTGTACCAATTGGGTGGCAGTTTGAAGGAGGTGGGACCAAACCCAAATCTAGTTTCTATCAAAAAATTTAAGGTCCTCATGCACGGCATTGACCCAGTTAGGATCATACAAAGTGGGTCCAATATCATAGGGCTCAAAAGAAGCAACAAAAGCTGAGTGAGAAAAGTGGGACATCTACTGATACCTAGAGCGAGTGACTCGCTCATTGTTGGGGGCCTTCGTCTTCCAAAGGTCCTCAAAAACATGATTTAACAATGTTTCTGGAGTATGATATATGAATAGGTACCTTCGGACTCGAATCAGAACCACAGTGTGAAGAAGCACAAAGAACACGAAGGCTGATGCAGAGCCGAAGCTATGCAAAAGAGAGCTTCTGCATGATAGCGGAAAAAGGAACTGACTTAAAAGGGAAAAGGCTATTTAGACCTCGATGAATTACTATAGAGTCATTAGCAAATGTAAAGGGCATGAATGTAATTTTACATGGGCTGCGTCCCGTGCCTATAAATAGATGAACAGTACTCCCGTACTGTTCATGCTGACTTGTACTTGCTCGTGCGTCACGCTTGTACTTTTGCCTTCTGTCAAGCCGAAGGTACATTTGTAACTCAATATTGTCTCTATTTTTCCATGATGATGATAAAATAAAGTTATATTAATGATGTCATATGATTATTCAAGTTATCTTTCATGTTTCATATGCTTCATCTTTCATTAATGTACACTATGATGATGAAGGTATGTCTTTCATGACCTTCGTCCGAAGATCGTTATATCCTAAGGGAAATAATGCTTCGAAGGACGAAGGGCATTAACATTTAACATTTTGTGTTGCCTTGTTCTTAACTCATAGCATTTGAGAACAAGTCCCCAACATTGGCGCCCACCTCCGGTGAATCCTTTTCGACCACCTTCGGCAAGCACTGACCTTCGTCATGCCACCGAAGAAAGCTTCAGCGACAGGGGCTGCCGCTCTGCAGCCGCTGGACCCAAACCAGGAGACCCTTTCTCTTCGAGAGGCCCGAAGCCAAAAAAGGAAGCCCACTAGTCCAACACCCCAGGAGGACGAGTTGGACCAGGCAATCAGAAACATGGAGATGCTTCATCAACAAGTACAAAGGAAGAAGGAGAAGATGGCTCGGCTAGCCGACCTTCAGAGGCAGATTGACGAAGCCACTGAAGAAGTGCGCCATCTTGCTCAAGATGAACAAGAACGAAGGCCCCAACACAGGGAACTTCATCAAGAAGGCTTGTTCGACGATGATGGATGGTATGATGATTTCAATCATGGTACTTTACTTTTGACGATGCTTCTCCCTTGGCAGCGGAACTGCAGGCTATCCCATGGCCACCATCATATAAGCCACCTCAGCTCCCAATGTATGATGGGCATTCAGATCCGAAGTAGTTTTTGATGAGCTATGAAGCAACCATATCTTCATATGGAGGCAACGCAACTGTCATGGCCAAGTCCTTCGTCATGGCAGTCAAGAATGTGGCCCAGACATGGTATTCTTCTCTTCGGCCAGGAACCATTACCTCATGGCAGAAGCTCAAGGATATGCTAGTGACAAGTTTACAGGGCTTTTAGACGAAGCCAGTCACAGCTCAGGCTCTCTTTCAATGCACGCAAGATCATGAGGAATATCTCCAAGCATATGTCCGAAGGTTCTTGCGCTTGAGAGCACAAGTGCCCACAGTGCCCAATGAAATTGTTATTGAGGCCATGATTAAGGGGCTTCGTCTAGGACCTACTGCCCAGTATTTTGCTAGGAAGCCTCCATAGACTTTGGAGAAGTTGCTTCAAAAGATGGATGAATATATCTGGGCCGACAATGACTTTCATCAAAGAAGGGAGGAAGCCTACAGGTTCTCTGAGATAACCAGGGGCTTCGGAGGAAGGATCCACCCAAGGCATGTCAGGTCAATCCACTCCACCCAGAGTGATGACAGAGGAAGTCAACAACAGAGGCCACAATATTCCTCACAAGCTTCGGGGCAACAACAAAGCTCTTTCCGGTTGCCAGCTCCAAGAGGCAGAGGCGCTAGGGGCTTCGGAGGAAGGTTTGGGGATCAACCTAGGAAAATTTATTGCTTATTCTGTGGTGAGGACAAGGGCCATACTACAAGGATGTGCCATGTCACCATTCAGAAACAGAAGGAAATAGCAGAAGCTGCAGCTCAACAGAACCAGCCGAAGCAGGTCATGCATACTGCTTCGTATCACTCACCCTACATACCAGAGTATGTGGGTAACCACCCTACAGCTTCTGTTGCTTCGGCTAGCCAGCCACAGGCATCTTGGCAACAGCCTCCACCTCCACCACCACTACAACCTGCATATTCCCGAGGCCAGCAGCCAGAAGGGAGCCACCATACTCATCAGCAGCGAGACTTCAGGGAGGAGTCCAAAGCTCGCACAGTCAACAGTACTGTGCCAGAATCGAAGCATATCTACTAAGAAATATCCTACCCCTGAAACAATTTTTGCATTCATTATCATTTTCTTCTTTAATAAGGAACAATCATTGAAAGCCTAGTTCTTTTGTCGTTTTCAATTTCCTATAATAGCTTCATTCTTGCCATAGTGAAATATATCTTCTCCATAGACTTACGGAGTCCAAAAAGTCGCCGAAGCACAAAAAGTCGTTCTTAAGAGTCACAAGTATCTCCGAAGCTACAAAAAGTCGTTCTACGGAACGCAGCGTAAGTTTGCCGAAGTCGTTCTACGGAACGCAGCGTAAGTTTGCCGAAGCTACAAAAAGTAGTTCCTAAGGGAGCACAGTGTAAGTTTTCTGCTCAAAAGTCGTTCCAAAGGGAATGCAGAGCCAAATACCGCCGAAATATAAGGCAAAGCGTGAAAAGTCAACGCGGATACCACCGAAATAGAAGGCTAAGAAGTTCAAAAGACGTTCCTAAGGGAATGTAGAACTTACAGCGAAAAGTCAGCGCTGATACACCAAAAAATAAACGGTGAAGCCGAAAAATAAACGGCAAAGAGATTGTGTATTCCAATATGGGGATGTGAGTGTGTGTCTTCGGCACAAAGTATCATTTTTGCATAGCATAACATCATCACATCATTTCGCATAACATAACATTATACATCATATTGCATCAATGGCACAAGAAGGGGATACAATGTTGACCTTCGGAGAATGCTTCGAAAAAGTGAAATTGTGCTAAGGCACAAAATAAGTCTTGAAGAGATACAACTTTATCAGCTCTGAAGTGGAGGAAAAAGTCTATTATTGACGAAGTATCAGTGTTATGGCGACGCTTAGAGCATTTTTTATGAAGCACTATGATATCAAGGAAGAAAGTCTATTACTGACGAAGAATTAATGTTTCTGTGACGATTGGAGGATTTTTCACGAAGCATAAAAACTCTTCTTTACGAAGCATGAAAAGAAGGGAAGGTGTTTTTTCGCCAAAGGCTTAAAAATGGTATGTAAAATAAAAATTTCATGCATCGCAAAGAAATGGATTACAAAGTCATTTACACATTACATTAAGAACTCATGAGTACCAAATATTACAAGCATATTCCAGCAAATGTTACATTAATATTCTGGCAATATTTTTACAATATCTATTCTTCTTCTTTCAAAACTTTGTCTGCAGCTTCGGTCAACAGTTGAGTAACGACTTCGTCCATAATGGTTTCAACCATGCTAATAATTTCTGATGATTCCTTTGCCTCCAGGTCAGTCAGTGACTCGAAGGGCTCTAGGGGAGGAGATAGTTCAGCTGCGGTAGAAAACATAAATTAGTTCGAAGTCATAAAAATAAACAGTAAAGTTAAACGCTAATAAGTAATACCTATCCGCCTTTCGAGCTCCGCAGATTTTTCAGCTGCTTTAGTTGCTTCTCTAGTATCGTGAGTATCTTTCTCGCTCTTATTTATTATTTCGTGGGCCATCCTTTGGCCGCCGTTTTCCTAGATGTCAGTGAAGAAATTTGCACCAATTAAGCTTGCTTCGGCCGAGGGGTCTTTTGTGTCGTCAACAGAGAAAGCAGCTTCGGCTTGGGCCAGAATTTTCACATGTTCGCACCCTGCTTTCTCCAAAACAGCTGCAACTCCTCTTGCCCCAGAGAAGGCACAGACGTCCCCGCGGTCACTCAAAATTTCTTCAAAAGCTTCGGCTTCGTTGCTGATCCACTCAATTGGACCTTTGGGGTCGCCCCGTATGAAGTTATCTTCATTTGAATATGCGCCAACATTGGTGAAGCTAGTTTTTTATCTTTTTCACGCAACCTATAGATTTTTCAAAACATCTTTCTTTTGATGCGTGAAGATCTGCAACTGTTTTTCCCCAGTAATTTTTCCAGTAATCACTGGCATCTCGTTCGGCTTCGGCAATAGCGCATTTTAATTTGGCTTCAGCCAGCTGTTTCCGAAGGTCTTCAATTTCACATTTCTGGGCTTCAGCCTGGGCTTTGGAAGTCGCTTCGTCTTCTTTTATTTTGCACACCAATGAATTTAATATTTTATCTTTTTCAAGACCTTCGTTCCTTAGTTCAATTACTTCGGAACGAAGGTTGTTCAAAGCTATAGAACATCCTTCGTCTTCGGCATTTTTCTGCGCCCTGAGAGTATTGCTAAGAATCAGGCCCTGCAAAAGAAGTACAGTATTGGGTATAAGCAAATAAAAAAATCTTTTTAAGTACAAAAAATTGATTTTCACACCTTTATACTATTATATGCTAAACTGTCGGCCAATTCATCTTTCGACAGCACCGAAAGCCCGTCTTCTAATGTCGGGAATCCGAAGCTTCTGCTCATCTCCCGGCAGACAGAAATCTCCTTGCTGTCTGGGAGACAATACAAAAAATCTTCTTCCCCGCTGCCGTTGAATAACAATGCCCCCTTTGAATATTTCAGCTTCTGGGCATAGTGTTGAGCTTCTCGTTCTTCTTCTTTAGAGAGCTTTTTCCCCGAAGCATGATGGATAATATATTCAATATTTTCTTTCAAAGCTTCGGGAGAAGGAGCGGCAGCTTTTTCAGGCAGAATCTTTTTTGCAGCTTCTTTTTCCGTTTCCTTTTCTCCGGTTTCCAAGGATTTCTCCTTGGCGGGCTCTAAAGGCCCAGCTTCGGTCTCGGCCTGGCTCTTTGTAGCTTCGGCTTCGGTTAGTTTTGTCTCTGTCTGCGTTTTTGAAGCTTCGTTAGTTTTCCCTAGAGTAGAGCTTGAAGTCTTTATTGTCTCCAACACATCTAGTACGTTGACCATCCTTTTCCTCTTGGGGGTCGCTATAAGATCTTTTTGTGCCTTCGGCACTGTCACTTCTGCCGAAGGGCTTATAACTTCTAATATCTTTGTTCTTTCGACCTCTATCTCTTCAATATTATCGGCCTTCGGCTCAGCTAATTTGGCTGAGGATGCCTTCAGCATTGCAGCCGGCTCTTCAATCTTCTGCGTAAGTGCAGGTCCTTTGGCTTCAGTAGCCGAAGAGGTTTCACCGCCAAATTAAGGCACTATGGCCGGTTCAATGTAGCGCGGTCGGTGAGTAAGGACCTTCATCTTCTTCCTCTTCGACGCAGGCTCGCTTAGAGCGGCTAAAGCAACATCCTTCCTAGAAGTTGCACTTTTTCTTTTCTGACCCCACGGCGAATACCGATAGTGAGGGTATACAAATCCAATAGTGTCGAAAACCCTATTTAGTCTTTTCTTCTTTCGGCTCCCGAAGGCCGCAGATAACGCATTATCTTCTGCTTTGGAATACGGCCCAGGCAGTTCATCACTTGTAGCTTTGATACATTTCAGCCAGTCATCATTCGGCTCATCAAATTTATGTGCATATCTGAAGGTGTATTTCAATCGAACCAACTCGCCTTTGCCAGTCTTAGTGACAGTCTCTTTCGACATTTCCCACTTCTCTACAAGTGGCCATACTCTTAAGGCTATATGCTCCTGGATTAAATCTCTTGTCCCGATGAAAGAGCAAACTATGCCGAAGGCCCTTCAGCATCCTTCGGCTGCCTCATCAATCTCCACCTTCGGTTTTTGGAGGCCGAAGCGCTGCCAGATGGGGCGCATGATGATCTCTTTAATGTCTTCTCTTGCCTTTAAATCATTTTTCACATAGAACCATTCTTTCGTCCAGTCTTCGGGCCATCTCTTCCGGAAAGTTGGCACTGGGCAGCTTGAGCCAGAACGAGCAACGAAGCTATAACAACCAAAATTGTTATGATACTGTTCTTTACCCCAGGGCTTCATCTCATACAAAAGTTCGTGCATGCTGCAGAAGCATTTTGCACTTGGCTGCAAACCCTGACTCCTCACGGCCCAGACGAAGATCCCCATTCTGATAATTGCCTCGGGAGTAATTTGGTGAAGGAAAATCTGATATATCTTTAAAACTTCAACCACAAATTTGCTTAAGGGGAACCGGAGCCTAGCTTTGAAGAAGCTTCGGTAGATCACGACTTCATTCTCGTCGGGAACAGGAGCAGTTCTATCCCCAATGTCAGCCCTCACAATAGACATATCTCGAAAATATCTTCCCCTCATATTATCAAGATGACTCTGTTTAATAGTTGATTTTCCGAAAACTGCATGGCTTGGTCGCTAGGGCCGATCTTCGAAGTGTTCGCCCCCGCTTTCCGCATCATAACTATCGCTGTCATCAGTATCTTCAGATAAACCTTCTAGAATCTCCCTAGTAATCTTTTCTGTATTTGTCTTTGCTATTGATTCAATAAAGCCAGCAGTCTTTTCCTCAGAGAGCTTCTCCTCCTCGCTTAGCTTCGTCTCAGCAACATCTTTCTTATCTTGAGACATCTCTTCGGAAATGATGAAAATATGTTCTTAAGGCCGAAGCTTAGAAAATCTAAAAAACCAAGCAAGTGTTGGTAGGTGAGAGCTAAAACTTTGAGCAAATAAAGCAGGCGGCAAGTAACGTACCAAATGAGCTCGGGGTAAGTTCTTATTTATACGCCTAGTGCGCTCCAAATTGGAGGGCCCCGATTGTCATTGACTGTTGCTATTCTAGCAAAGGGAAGGTGTTTTTTCGGACCTTCGGCTTAAGGCCTTCGTCCATATCGCAATCTAAATTTATTATTCCAACAAATTAACCTTGCGAGGGGCTACTGTTGGGGGCCTTCGTCTTCCGAAGGTCCTCAAAAACATGATTTAACAATGTTTCTGGAGTATGATATTTGAATAGGTACCTTCGGACTCGAATCAGAACCACAGTGTGAAGAAGCACAAAGAACACGAAGGCTGATGCAGAGCCGAAGCTATGCGAAAGAGAGCTTCGGCATGATAGCGGAAAAAGGAACCGACTTAAAAGGGAAAAGGCTATTTAGACCTCGATGAATTACTATAGAGTCATTAGCAAATGTAAAGGGCATGAATGTAATTTTACATGGGCTGCGTCCCGTGCCTATAAATAGATGAACAGTGCTCCCGTACTGTTCACGCTGACCTGTACTTGCTCGTGTGTCGCGCTTGTACTTTTGCCTTCTATCAAGTCGAAGGTACATTTTTAACTCAATATTGTCTCTTATTTTCCATGATGATGATAAAATAAAGTTATATTAATGATGTCATATGATTATTCAAGTTATCTTTCATGTTTCATATGCTTCATCTTTCATTAATGTACACTATGTTGATGAAGGTATGTCTTTCATGACCTTCGTCCGAAGATCGTTATATCCTAAAGGAAATAATGCTTCGAAGGACGAAGGGCATTAACATTTAACATTTTGTGGTGCCTTGTTCTTAACTCATAGCATTTGAGAACAAGTCCCCAACACTCATGAAGCTCACCAATCATCTATTGAGGAGGAGGATTTAGTTGGACATGGCGTGGAGCATCTCAAGAAGAGGTAGCCTACCCCTCACCAGTAGCCTCAGCTCCTGTAGGCTTAGTACTCTCCAGCTCGAGCAGACCCCAAGTCATGGAAGTACTCATGTTGGGCCCATCATCCAAAGTCTTGGACGCAGGCTCAACTGGGGCAGTCGGTGGAGTGGGCTTGAGATCACCCCAGTTAGCATCGTCGTGCTCCTCCTCCACAAAGATGGTCTCACCCTGTTGATCTGGACCCACATGCTCAAATAGGGGATGGACTAAATGAAGTCTCATCAAAGGTCACCTCATATGTTTCCATGATATGGTTTGTCTTCATGTCAAGAACACGATATGTATGAGAGTGTAATGCCTAACCTAGAAAAATCTTGTCAGAAGACCATGACTCAAACTTGTCCAAATTTCTTTGTTTCAACACAAAGCATCTATAGCCAAACACCTTGAAATGGTAACCTTGGGTGGCCATCCAAATCGCAACTCATAAGAGATCTTGTTTTGAAAAGCATGAAGAAAGATGTGATTGGACTCATGATAGACATTGTTGATAGCTTCGGTCCATAATCCCATATGAGTCATATGCTCATTAAGCATCTCTTAGCCATCTCAACATGAGTCCTGTCGGAGAGGAAATCTCCGGCTGGGTGGCGGAGTGCACCCGCCCTAAACCATAAGATGAGGAGGGGCCTAAGTGTTTTGCTCATTAGTTGGAAAATGGGAAGAACACAAGAACACGCGAGAGTTTAGAGTGGTTCGGGTCGTCGGAGCGTAATACCCTACTCCACTGTGTGTTGTATTCAATGACCTAGGTCTAAGCCTAAAAGCTTCAGCTTGTGTTGTAACGTTGCATGCCTCCCCTTTTATAGCTAAAGGGGGACATGTACAAGAGTACTGAGCCCCGACATGTGGGCCCAGGAACATAGCGGATGTAGCCACTAATACTTGCTGCTGGAGCGATCTTCTTGCGCCCTGACACCCAAGATCTGTATATCCTCGGCGTGCAGGGGGAAGCTTCTTGTATAAGGGATGGTGAGCACAGTGTGTTGCATGGCACGGGCGCATTGTTTGACAACAGACTAGACAGGTGCGCCGTCTGCAGGATGACCCTGACACCGCCTGCCAGCGGAGAGGACTGGACGCATTAAATGCCGAGAGGGCACATCGTCTGTCAGCATGGTGGCAGGCAGCGCGTCCTCTCCACAATAAATGCAGAGAACTCTTGGCTTTAGAGGCATTACGTCAGGCTCCGCCCGTTGGCTTATGTCACGGGCCACAAGCCACGCGGCAGCAGCGGGCCTCCATCTTCGCGGGTAGCGCGAGCACGTAGGGTAAGGCCTGGACACGTGCCAGCACCGGACCCTTACTCATTCCAAGGTTCCCCTGTCCCGGGTCCTTCACTACAAGAAACTGATAAATGTTCGTGGGTAAAAGTAAGAACGTGGGTACCGACGTTCTTACTTGAGTTAAGTTCATGGGTTATTTTAAGAACGTGGGTACCGACGTTCTTAAGTTAAATTCGTGGGCCCTGAATAAAACCGTTGAACTTAACGAGTTAAGAACATGGGTACCCACGTTCTTAAGATAAGTTCATCGGGCATGTGGACATCGTCGAACTTAATCCTGAAAACCTAAATCCAAATCCCACGCGCGCGGCTCTCTCTCACGCCCTGTCTCTTCCCGCCCACTCGCTCCTGTCTGTCACCCGCGCCAGGCCGCGCCGCCGCCTCGCCACCGTTGGTAGCCCGCGCTACCGCAAGGGTGCCGCGCCACAGCGACCGGGACGCGCCGCCGCCATGCCACCGCGACCGGGACCCGCCGCCACCACGCCACCGCGAGGGGGCCGCATCACCGCGACCGGGACGCGCCGCCGCCTACCTGATGGACTATTACAGGTCCGATTTGTTATAATGGGGAACCTTTTCTGCTCCAGCTACGTGATCCACAGGCGCTTCGACCTGAAAGGGTCCTCACATGGTCGCATGACTGACAAACCCATCGATCAGTTCAGCGAGCACACAACGTTGAAGGATCTCAATCTTAATTTCATCTTTCGACTGCCAGGGACCTGGTTTGAGGAATTCTGCAGGTGGACAACAAGTTACTATACTACTGGATATATATGATTCATGCTTGTTGCTTTAAGAATGAGAATTATGTTACCAAAAACTGTTTCAAAATAACAACTGAATTGAAAGAAGCCCAAGAATTCCATGCAGTAGCTAATGGCTTGTATCTCCTTGCAGGCAAGTGGACAAAGACTGTGAATTACTGGAGGCGGAGAGGATCATGGATTACAGTCTTTTGGTCGGTATTCACTTCAAGGACAGATGCAAAGATAAGTTAAAATGATGCATGCTTCTCACACATGCTTGGAGCTACAAGATGCATTTGGAGTTAGGAGACTGAAAAATCTATTTTGTTGTAGTGCACAGTTTATCCTTTTTTAGAGAATAGCCACTGGTCGCTTGCTGTACTATGTAGACATTTCTCCAATAGCTTTAGTTACATCGGTCTATCAGGCCTTGAGTCCAAAGTAGTTTCTTGGACAGTTAACATCGCGGATCCTTTGCACGATGCATCATTTTAAATAACATGGTCCTGTGTCTTGAAATGAAGTCTGTTTTACTCTCATGTTCATGTTCATGCACAAATATGGAAGCCACATTTTGTGTTTATCATGCTTTCCTATTTCTTTGTGTACACGTGATTTAATGCGAGCTGTATATTTATGAGAATTTTGGTTTATTTTGTAGGATTCCGGCTCTCATCAAGTGACTCCTCCCCCTCACGATGACTTTGCGGACAGATGTCTCAATTCTAGTGGTGGAGCTACGAACAACAATCCGATGTCCTGATTGAGAGCGATAGAGCTAATGTTTGAACTTGTGTGTTTGAACTTGTGAACTAAAAATGTGAACTATGGATGTGAACTTGTGTGAATTTGTGAACTTATGTATTTGGACTTATTTGAATTTGTGAACTTATATATTTGGACTTCTGTGAATTTGTGATATGAACATATATCAATGTGTTTGAAATCTATATTGTATATGTTATTCTGTGTTGCATGTGATATTATGTGTGTCTAATTTTTCATTTATGTATTTTTTATTTTTTTCTGGAAAAGGGTTAAGAACGTGGGTACCCAGTTCTTAACATTAAGAATGTGGGTACCGTCGAACTTAATGTGCAGCCCTCGCAGACCCACGTAGGACACATAAGTTCGACGTCCACGTGGCCCCGTCGAACTTAACCGTAAGAACGTGGGTCCCGTTGAACTTAGGGGAAAAAATTCGACGGCCCCCGTCGAACTTAAAAACACACATTCTTACTGTTAAGTTCGACGGTACCCACGTTCTTAATGTTAAGTTCGACGGTACCCACGTTCTTACTTCTCTAAGTTCATCCAAAAATCGCCGTCGGCTATATTCGTCGGTAAACCCACGTTCTTACGATAAGTTCGATGGCTTATTACAGTAAGTTCGACGGTTTGTCACCCACGTTCTTTAACCAGTTTCCTGTAGTGCTTGTTGTGGTCCGGACCTCACTCGGAGGGACCTAGGGCCCATCCGAGGGACCCGGCATGCCTTCTTGGGAGTCCCGGATCGTAATAGAGGATCCGGGTTGTGCATACAGGGGTCCGATATTCCTCCGTGGAGGTCCAGACCCAATGATGCCTCCTGGGGTGCATCATCTCTCCTTGTCGCGCAGTGCTCCTCACTACAGGAAACACATAAATTTTCGTGGGCCGTGTTATTTTCGTCGGCAGGCCCACGAAAATACGGATGTTATTTTCGTCGGCCTCGTGACCGACGAAAATGTGGCATATTTTCGTGGGCCGGGGTATATTTTCGTGGGCAGGCCCACGAAAATACGGAAGTTATTTTCGTGGGCCTCTGGACCGACGAAAATATGGCGTATTTTCGTCGGCCTCACTCAGGCCGACGAAAATAGTGGCCCTAAATCGTCCATCTCGGCCTGCCGCACTCGCTCGTTCGTCCCAATCCCGCCGCGCCGCACTCAGCCCGGCCTTCTCGCTCGTGTCTGGCGCACTCAGCCACAGCTAGCCTACCACCCGACCACCCACCGCCGCCGCCGCCGGCCTGCTCCCAACCACAAGTTTAGGAGGA
The DNA here is from genome assembly GCF_902167145.1 of Zea mays. Classification (NCBI taxonomy): domain Eukaryota; kingdom Viridiplantae; phylum Streptophyta; class Magnoliopsida; order Poales; family Poaceae; genus Zea; species Zea mays. The sequence continues at coordinate 26,601,642 of NC_050098.1, read as the reverse complement.
CGCCACTTCGATCCGCCGCAGGGAGGCAGGCGCCCCTGCCCCCCGCCAGGCTCCATCTCCGGATCCCATCGCCTGGCGGCTCGGTTCAATCTGGTACGTTCCCTTCCGAGCATCTGGTCTTGTTAGTCACTGAAGGAGATCCAAAAATTTTTCCTTGCATCTCGTAATAAGCTTTGCTGGCGAAGTTTGCAAGACCATCGATGCATGGAGCAATTTTGATTCATTCATAAAATGGATTCGGATCGTCTGACTGTCACTCCCAAACCACATAAATAAATTGCAGGATTACAAGATGCCAAGAGGCAATAGCTTCGGCATCACCAGACTCGCACTCTTTTAACTCCTCATGTATAAAAATAGGGGGGAAAGTTGCAGGGCCAACTAGAAATTGCTCAATTCAACATCTAAACTGCTTCTAGTATGCCATGCACCCACTGGACTGGAATAAGCTCAGCCTTAAAATTGTCTCAGTGCTCTTCTATCTTCTTCAGATCCTTCATATTTGTCGTGTCCACACTGCAAAATAAACGAGCAATTTAGATTTAGGACAGATAATGGACCGCTTCCATTATCAAATATGCATCTGTGAATAAACTAAGGAGAGTTTATCGTTCTCGATGCCTGACAGTGACCCCCCACGAGCACATTCCTATCTGATTTGCTGTACTGGTTTCCTTCAGCTTCCAAATTTGGCTAAATAAAATAGCAAGTAACTAAATCTAGCAACTTCAACTACTTTTTCTTTACATGTAGTAAACATAACCTGCTTGAGTGCTTGTACAAATGAATAGAGAAATAGCAAAATACATACCTGTGATCAATAACCAAAGGTTACACATGCATATTATGCAGGTATCCTATCGATCACTAAGCACTAAGCACTAAGTAGGCATCACCGATCAGCTTGAATTTCTATGCATATCCTCACAAACTTAATTAACTTTATTATCTCAAAAACACATGTTTCCAATTTTTATTCACACTCCAGAATCACAATTTCGCCTCCCCCAAATAATTAGTACTATTCCAGCTTGGATCTCCTTCAGTGACTTTTACTTTAGACATTATCATCAATTTTCTTATCTTCATACCAACAAAACTTTATCGGAAGGTTGCTATTAGCATTCAATTCTTATTTTCTTAACCCACGTGTGTTGGACAAAAGGTTGCTATTAGCATTCAATTCCTTGCATCTCGTGGGTTGCTAAAGATGTCATCGATATACTGTACCGCGTGGTTACCACGTGTGTTTGAGATGCTTCAGTGCAGACCTACAAAAGGTGTAAACCAGAGATTTTGTAACTTGAACCAGTGGTAACAACAGCAGTGCTTAGAAAAGGAAATATAACACAACAATGGATGAGCACAAATACAAAACTAAAGCATGAAATTCCAGAAGCATGAATTCATATTACCAACCTCCACTAAGTGCATCCGAGAGTGAATATTTTTGGTTTCAAACTGTCAATCCTGCTAAGCCTAAAGACAAAGCAAAGCCGAGGTAGAAAATTTAGTTGCAATGACTTAAGATAAAAATCAATAAGTAGCAAATAATGCTCAACACGATAATACAGAAGTACCGGTCCTCAAGGGGAACATAAGGCACCCATGCCATCTTCATCGCCTTCATTGGCACTATTTCCTCATTTTCCCTTTGGACAGAGTTTATGCCAATTTTGTCTGATGGAGGGAAAGGGCAGTCTACCTGCAAATAAAAGAGTTCAAGTGTCAAATGAGACCCACACCACCTAGAGACTATATTTGACCCATTGAGCCATCATAAATACATATGTAAAAAGCAATACTTGTCACTGCATTTTAGAGTCAAAACACTAATGAGAAGGAAAATATCACCAGCCAAAAACTTTTATGTGGACATCACCAATATTATTAAAGAACAAAAATGATTTATAAGGTATTAAATCTGCTACCAAAATATAGTCCCATTGGTAATATCAGTGAACAAATTAGATTAAGTCCCTAGACTTTTTTACTTTCAAATGTTTGTCATAGTTTTTAATCTTAAAGACTGATATTTTCAATGATGTGTGGTTGACAGTACTAAATAAAAATTGGAAACACCCACCCACCAAAGATGGTATGAATTGTTTGCTAATGCAAAAGTACAAACATGATTGCTAATTTGTTTACCTGGCATAGATATGACCTAGATGAGTAGATTATATTTTCATGTCCAGCAGTTATGTGGTTTGCTTCTATGGCTAGTGGCTAGCTGGTATCCCCCCAACAAGTACGGCGAACCTTATTTACTTTCAATAAAAACAGAATTATCCCATGATAAAGAGCTAGATGTTCATCATAAGATGGTGTGGAACTACAGGGGCCGTTTTCAATAGGTGTGTTTCTAATAACATGTTTCGGGACTCAAAATCATGGGATAAATATACACACAGGATAGGTGTCCAGCCAAGAGGGTAGACAAGAACTTACAGCAACTACAATTGGAATAAGCACTATCTTTGATTCGCCATTAACATCCAATAGTTGGGCTGCATGACAGCAGGAGCCAATTAGTCTTGTATGGAACAATAGTCAGCAGGCTCATAAAACTAGTAAGCAAATGAAACAAATGAGTGAATGACCTATACTAAAATCCACTTTATAAATCCAGCACATAAGTAGTGTTGTGCAGATAGAATTGTCGAAATTACTAAACTAATAGCTCTTCAAGTTTAAATTGAGATTAAAATTAGCCCAGATAGCACTGGTGTAAAATATTACAAAGACTAACAAACATACATCAAGGACTAATGGCAGCAAATTAACTCCAGAAACTAGCTGAAAACGAAGTGCACTTACGCTCAGTGCTTCCAAACAGATAAACTGTTTTACCATGAAGCTCGCCCCCTTCTTCTAAGGCTTTATGTTCACCAATAACAACCACAATCATTATGAAGGTGGAACTAAGTACTCAAAAGCAAAATGGATTAAAAGATTAACTTCAATCGCCATACCTCTAAATTTTCAAAGCTCCAGTTGAACTCCTTTATCTTATCAATGTTTTCCCACTGCAGATGATATTGCGAGGTATATAAGTTGTTAGGACAAAACTGTGAGCTATGTCCAAATGTGGGTCACTAACATACACACTACTACAAATGAAAGAAGGGAGGGATGGGAACAAACCTCAGTACCGACAGGAAAAGCAGATAACCATAGATCCTCCTGAACATAGCAACAAATCATTAGTCAAAAACTCAAAATGCACGTAAAGTAAATAGCAACATCATCATGCAGAGCAGTCAAACACAATCTAAATTGCTATTGTAAATTTCCAAAAAACAAACCTGTTCTTTTCAAGCCAACATGTAAAACAATCAGCCAACTAAGTAATATGATTGGTGCATTCATATGAGTAAACAAACAGTTAAACTACTCAGCCCTAAAACTTTTGTAATATGATTGTTGCATTTTATTTTGTAATATGAGTGTTGTGCTCGTTTTGTAGTCATGAGAGTGTTTAGAGGCATTTTACTCCCAAGTTCCTGTAGAACCAAGTCTTTCCCACTTTATAAAACTTTTTCTCATTACTAAGTTCTTCAACTTAGCTATAGCAACTTTAGTCCAAAACCACTTGCATTAATAACAAATGAGCTCCAAAGTAGACATCATTCACTGATTTCAGGTTTCAGCCACTGAACCAAATTCAGTTACAGAAATGCCTAGCAGCTGATCTTTGGGGGCATTTTTCTCCACTTTTTATGTGGGAACAAGCCAAAGTCACTTAAAGAAACTTGTTCACCATCATATAGGCTTCAAGTCAAAGTCACTTAAAGTCACTTTTTATGTGGGAACAAGCCAAAGTCACTTTTTATGTTGAAAGTCATTAATTTATATTAGTCATCTTGTCGTGTTGTGATTAGTTTAACTGTTGTTTGCTTTAATTCAAATTCATATTTGTCTCCAAGTTATTTTTTAATGTTTAGAGTTTAGTTTTAATCGTTAACCGTAGCGAACCGTATGTGTCACCCGTTCGGGAACGGCGAACGTCACATTGGCTTAATTGATATTAATCGTTAACCGTAGCGAACCGTATGGGGGCAGGCAGCGCGGGCGACGCGTCAGATGGTTCTACGTCCTTCAGGTATTATTATGCATATTAGTTTAATTGATATTAATTTTTTTATCATTTCATCATATTGAATTTACTTGTATACTTAGGTATAAGAAGAGCAATGCGCTTGGTCCAAGACCTGCCGAGAGGAGGCTCATCCGGCCGCATGGAGAATGGTGGGGCTTATTTCTGTTGTGTTAATTTTTTAATGTGAACGTGATTGCACTGGTTTACTTTTTTTATTAATGTTTGTAGGTCATGGGAAGACTTGACTTGGGACGGTACAGGCAGACGTCCCAAGGTGAACGCGGTGTTGGGTAGCCTCTGTCGCTTCTACTACCCTGGCATGGTGGAGCTCAATGGCGAGAGGTTCGCGGCTATGCAGTGGGCTGACTGGGGTCTAAAGGACTATGTCCAGCCAGGGGAGTCAGGGGAAAGCAGTAGCGGAGGGGGAAGTTCGGAAAAAAAACGAAGGACTTGTCAGGTGGCTGTGTGGGACGAGTTCTGGGTGAGTTTACTTTCGTATATAAGCAATTCACTGAATTATTGCTTCTCCTAATCTTACTTTAACTTAACTTCTCCATTGATATGTAGGGGAGGTTCGAATTGCCGGATGACATCGAGGACGATCAGGCTCAGTGGGCACGTGTGAAGAGGCACTTTCGGAAGTGCGCTGATAAGGTCATCAAGGATGCCATGTACAATGCTCGCATCGCAGCCGTCAACTACTACTACAAGAAGATAAAGGGGCAGAAAATGAGCAAAGCATTAGGGGCCAATGAGATCTACCTCACAGAGGAGCAGTACCTGGAGAGCGTTGTGGATTGGCTGGCGAAGGACATGGAAGCCTGGAGGTGGTTGGCAAAGAGATGGGCGTCGCCTGAGTGGATTGCAGAGTCCAACAAGCACCGTGTCAACCGTGGCACTGAAGGACCGGGGCATAGGTACGGCGCCGATGGACACCTTGGTACCGCATGCCGCATGGTAAGTATATAAATCAAACTTGTATGTTACATCTATGAAAATTCTATGGTTTAACTCTTCTTTTTCATGCAGGAAGCTGAAAGTGGAGTTGCTCCAAGTTTTATGGAGGTTTACGTCCGTGGTCACCGTGGCCCTGATCCGGCTAACCCTGATGTGCTATGCAGCGAGGCGGCAAGGGAGAAAATGGTAAACAAGTTTGTATTTACGAATTAAATTGCATATTTTGTGTCTAACTCCAACTCTAACTTTCTTTGCAGAATGCATATGGGGAGGAAATGACTCAACGCCATGGGCCTGACTTCGACTGGATGCATTCAGACTTAGATGTCTCGGCGTTGTACCACAGTGGTGGGGGTAGAAAGCATGGCAGGTGAGGTGTTTGTGTTTGATTCGACGATTTCATTAACAAGAATGTGTCCACTTAATGGCTCAACTATGTGTATCATGCAGGTTTGCCTTTGGCACCGGCGTTGTGGATTATAACAGGACAATAGGTCAAGGGAAGGCATCGTCTTCGGGAGGGAGTTCTCGCTCCTCCAGGTCTGCTCGAGAGGCTCAGCTGGAGGAGGAGACTCGGGCAGCACAGGAGCAGGCTCGAGCAGCGCAGGAGCAGGTTGGGCAGCTGACGCAATATATGGCTTCTTATTTTCAGGTAATTCGTCTATCTCATCACGTGTCGTCATTGAATTCAATGTATAATGTTGCGATTCTAACGTTGCATCCATTTGCAGGAAATGACTACTAGACTCGGCCCTGATATGAACTTGCCCGCTTTTCGCCCTCCCCAGGTAACACTATCTGAACACTTCAATTCCATAGCAACTCTTTTTTATTATCAAAAATGGCTCGCAGGCACAAGGATGGGGACAGTGGCCAGGACAAGCTCCAGCGTCGCAGCCACCCAGGACCGGTGTTGGGTGGACGCAGGCACCTCCAGGCACTTGGACGCCTCCACCACCCCAAGGATCGCAGCCAGTCCGGGGATGGGTGCCACCGGTCTTCCAGCCACCGGCGGGCTCTCAGCCATTTCAAGCGTGGATGGCACCGCCACCGACGGGGTGGGTGCCACCACCTCTGGGGTGGCCAGCACAACAGTACCCGTGGATGCATGCAGGATCACAGGTGACGTTCCATGTTTAATTTTATGCAAATCGTGACCAAACATTAGGGATAGCAATACACAACCTTATTTGAATGCTTGATGAATTGCAGGGTTCAGTGTCAAATGCTCAGGGATCGGAGGGTGCTGCCAACGTCCAAGGCTTCCTCGTCCATGGTTCTGGAGGGAGTGGCCACCTTCCTGGTGGCGGAGGAGGGAGTGGCCAAAACTCCCACATCCCGCAGGAGTGAGTTTGATTATAGACTATGTATGGACTATGTATACACTTTATTATAGATGTGATTATGGTATTGAAACTGTATGAACTGTATGAACTATGTATGGACTATGTTTGAAACAATTATGGTATTGCTTGTGAATGTGGTTTGTGAAATCTGTATATGTCATTGTGGATTATGTGTATTTTGCTGTGAATTAAAAGGTGCAGAAAAATCTGTTTTGGGGGGGTATCATTAATTTTCGTCGGCCTGTTCGGAAGCCGACGAAAATACAACAGCTAGCTGCTGTATTTTCGTCGACGAAAATACAACAGCTAGCTGCTGTATTTTCGTCGGCCAAAGAGGCCCACGAAAATGGCTGTTGTATTTTCGTCGGCCAAAGAGGCCCACGAAAATAGCTGCTGTATTTTCGTCGGCCAAAGAGGCCCACGAAAATGGTTGTTGTATTTTCGTCGGCCCAAGAGGCCCACGTAAATAGCCTGTATATTTTCGTCGGCCTTGGACAAACCGACGAAAATATGTTATTTTCGTCGGTGCCGACGAAAATAGTTGCTTATTTTCGTCTAACATATTTTCGGCGGCTATTTTCGTCGGTATGCCGACGAAAATATTCTATTTTCGTCGGTTTAAGCTTTTTTTCGTGGGTTTTTGGCCCATGAAAATTTAGGCGTTTCCTGTAGTGCCTAGACCTGCCCACGTGGTGGGGTCGGGTGCCGTTCTTCGTGTGGCTAGGAGACGTCGTACGTGTACAACGTCTTTATACTGTAGTAGAGGGTACCCCTGATCTAGGGTACCGACAAGTCCAATTCTTGCGTTCAACAATGCCATTCTGCTAGGGCACATACGGAGTGGAAAACTGATGCTCGAGTCTCAAAGAAGTACAAAAGGTTCCAAAATGAGTATTTTTAAATCCTATGCCATGATCACTGTGAATCACTCTCATGACATTCTTAGGAAACTAATTTTGCAACCGGAGAATCAAATCTCGAGCATGAGTAAAAGCTTCATCCTTGGCCTCCATGAAGAACACCCAAGAATAGCGAGAAGCGTCGTCAACAACCACAAGAACATACCACTTCCTCCCAAAAGAGCAAACCCAAGCTAGACCAATAATGTCCATGTGAAGCACTCGCCGGGTTGTGAGGTCATCACCTTGGTGACCAGGGAATGGGAAGCAACAACCATTTTACCTTGATGACACGGGTGATAGACAAGATATTTCTCAAATTTCAATTTGGGCAATCCTTGGATGAGGTCAAGTGAGCTTAATCGAGCCAAAAGATCAAAGCTCAAGTGACCTAGCCTCCTATGCCACTTCCAAACCAGTAAGGAAGATCCTACCAAAAGACATCGAGAGGGCTAGAAGAATGGGAAAACCGGCTCAAAAAACTCGACCAAACGTTGAAATCCGACAAACAAGACCTCCCTAGGCATCCAAAACACAAGAAAGCCCACTCTTAAAGTGCACTTCATAATCATCCTCCAGGATTTGCAAAATAGAAAGCAGGTTAAAATGTAAATTCAAAACCAAAGCAATGTCCTTGAGCACAGAGCTCTCGTTCACTTGAATGATGCCATGTGAGACAACCATACCTCTCGACTTATCCCCAAGTTATGTACTCTTTGCAAATATTGGGGTCAAGGCTGGAGAACTGTCTAGAGCTTACAGTCATGTGGCACGAACAACTGAAATCCATGAGCCACGTGTTTTCTAGGCCTTCATCTTCACCAATAGAAAGACACGAGGTGAGAAAATAGCACAACATTGGGGTTATGATACTAAGATGAAAATCAATGTTGCAACAATTTCTCCTGAAAAGTGTTAGCAAAAACACCAAACATCCCCGTCCCGTAGGGGGGTAGTGATCACCACAAGAAGGAAACAGTGGCCCGCTAAATATGTGGGAACCAAAGCCTCTAGCACGGGTCTTTTGCCATATGGTACATGACCAACACCCCACCGAGCACGACCACCATGTGGTCTCACTTCTTGAGGCCTAGCAACATGAAGAAAAGAACCTCTAGGCCAAGTAGGACGTCTCTGAGTAGGAAGATCACGAACACCATGAGAGGGCAGTTCATGTTCTTTCTGCTCACCTCAGAACCTCGCCTCTCTCTCTTCCTCCTAAAGAAAAATACAGCCAAATGACCATCCCTCTCACAATACTCACAATGGTACCTCACCTCTCTCTTAGGTGGAATCTGTTTGTGGGAGTGAGTCCTTTGGGTGCCTAAGGTGCTCTAGAAAGGGGATCACTAGAGATGTTAGGCAAGGTATCAAGTATGTTCCTGAGATGGTTTCGTTTGGGACATCACACTAGTTTTGTGGTGGGGCTCTCACAAGCTCCACAAGCACTCCATCTCTCACAACAAAGGTGGAAAAATTATATGGAGTGATTTTGACAAGCTTTGGGGAGGCTGGATGTTTCTCTGATGGAGTCAAGCCACTGCACTCACCAACGTTACCAAAGCAAGCTCCACTCCCAGTCTTAGCAGCAAAGCCTAATCCAGTCCGCCAGTTACCTTCTTGAATTGACTAACCATCATGTCCAACTGGGGCTCACTTCTAGACACCCATCTCAAGACTGATCGAAGGTATACGTTTTCCACCTCTATCCTAGTCTTCTCGAGTCTGTAGGACTCAAGCGTGGACTGCAAACCCTCACAAAATGCACACTATGAAGGAACATGTGCACTCACTGAGATAGCCTTCTAAACAAGCTAGACCTAGATTGAAACTCATCGCACTCATCTAGAAGGGTGGTGTACTTAGTCTGCAATGTGGTGTTGTTTGACATGTGAAGAGCGCGCTCATCACATTAGTCTCATCGGACATCACATTAGTCTTGTCGCACTCATCTAGAAGGGTGCTCTCGTACTTGCCCTTGTATTATTTTCTCTCTCGATTAGCAAGCCTAAGCAACTTGTCTTGACTAGCCAAAGCAGCCTTCAGCTCATCTACCTCCAGCGAGATCATCGGTGGAAAGTGACACCTCGAAGGTGGAGTCATCGTCGATGTCCTTGTCGCCGTTGCCCACCGTGTCCTCACCAAGTGCCATGGTGCAGAGGCTTCCCACGGTGTCACGTTGAAGTAGAGTCTGTTCAGCTTGTCCTTGACCCGCCTCTCAAGCTCCTCATCACTCAAGGAAGAAGTTGAGTCATCGGAGTCATGATCAAGGTTGCTAAGGAAGGCAAGGAAGTCACACTCCTTAACTTTGGCCTTCCAGAGGTACTTCTTCTTGAGCGCCTCCTTGTAGAACCTTCCCTTGGACTTGTGCTTGATGGAGGTGTACTTGCACTTGCCCTTGCACCGACCAGGGTGGTGGTCACGCTGGACGGCCTCCGACTTTCCCTTCTTGGGGCCACCACAGTTGTAGCATCCATCCCTAGACCCACCACGCCATCGGTTCAGACGGTTGTTGTGGAACCGTGTGAACTGGCTAGCAACAAGCGCTAGCTCCTCATCCCCAAGGCTCTCCACCCCGCTCCTTTGTGATAGTCAACAAAGAAGACGAAGCAAGCAAAGCAAGCGAAGGGTTAGAAGAGGAAACACCTCTAGAGACCAGGACCATGGTGGGTGCACCGGGGTTCTCAATCATGGCCCGGGTCTCGTGGTCAATTTCTGTGGACTTGAGCTTGCTGAAAAGCTCATCCATGGTGAGACTCTAATAGTTGGGTGACTCGATAATCACCAATAGCTTCACCTCCCAAAACCTCAGATCTAGAGCATCAAGTAACTTGAGCGCTCTCTCATGATTGTTGAAGCGCCCCAATCCTCTGGGACTCAAATGTGATACAACTACTAGTCCCAGGAGGCTAGTAAACACATTTATACATCAGATGATTACAGATCTGCTTAAACGAGACAAACCTATAAAGGTGGCGATCAACTTTAAGAGTTGGTCCACAACTCGAGACATATCATCAGAGTGGGGCTGAAGCAGTCCGATATACGCAGCGAAGCAAATCAGCGGTCCAACAGCCACAGGCAAGGTTGGGAACAGGCGTAACTCTTACCCGATCTCCTTTTTATGAAAAACAACAAATAAGCAAGGGTGAGTACAAACGTACTTAGCAACCCACCTTCACCCGCAGAATGGGGAAATCAGATATAATGCATGGAATATGTGGAGCTCAGGATATTTTGCAGAAACAACAATATTTTATGCAGGGTTGTTTTGTAAAACATTTTGTATTTTTCAAAGCGCATCCTCTCCCAAAGAAGCAGAAAGTTTTTTTTTCAATATAGAACAAAATCCCCTGGACTAAACCATCCAGGTATCTCAGCAGTTTCCCACTGGTTTTCATTTCCAAAAACAGCTACTGGACTTCCCGTCCACCATAGCTCACGACTCAACCGTCGGATCTTTTAAAAACCACTTTTCTCAAACACACCCTTTTTTTAAAACAGAACACTAATAGCCATACCACACCAGACTCGTCCATTCCTGTGGACACAGACTATTCGAATCGGTTTGAACTCTACGCAGAGGGGTACACTTTACCCACTAGTCTGGCTCTGCGATCTCATGATCAATGAGCCTTTCCTTCCTCGCACGTCCTAACCTTAACTGTTATACTGGAAGGAGTCAGGCCACCGCCATGTCCAAACCGGACAAAACATTCCCCCTCCTTATCCTCCCGGTGCTCCCCATCCTTCATAACCCTGGGGTTGGACCGTACGAGTTCGGATTGAGTGACTGCCCACACAGTCTCGAGTGGTTGTACTATTTATGAGTACAGGTAGTGAAAGATGACAAACCGGTCCTTATATGAGGGGACAATCCTTCTGTTCATGCCTAAACCAACTGAGCCAACACCTTAGGCCCTCCCGTAAACCAGGGAGTCCTTGATCATCCCTACTCAAAGGTGATAAGGGTGAAAACCCTTCATCATACACATTTTGAAAAGCATTTTCTTTTGAAAACTCACACCCTTTCTCAAATCATTTGGAACAAATATATCAAGGATTGATTGCGGCAAGCGGCTGGGTAGCCATAATAATTTGTCTCAAAAATCATGCATAAAATAACAGGCTGAGGGTTGTGGTTGAAAAATCATAGGTAATTTATGCATCAAAGGGATCCAGTGAGCTTGTCGTGTTTATCCGGCGAAGGGGGAAGGAGAGCTCGCGGAACTAGCTTCTGGCTCCACCGCCTGGCGTAGACTTGTAGATCTGGCCTCCACGAGACGGCACAAACGCTCCGAAAACTATGCAACATGAACAAGCAAACATACAAACCAGCAAGTATACCAACAAATATTTAGTATAGTGGTCAGAATAGCGATATATGGATGGGTAGAGTCTTGAGTAGAATCTGTGTCATGTGGTGTTGTGATATTACTGGTGGTGGAGCGGAGGTGCTTACCAGGAGGGTGGACTGGAGGCGAAGCGACACTATGCGTGTAACCGGCAGAGCGGAGTAACTGAGTGGGTGGGGTGTTTGCCTTGACTGAGGGTGTTGAGTGTGTGTGGAGGGGGAGAGGGTAGCTGGGTGTATTTATAGCTGAGTGTATGTGGTGTAGCACAGTGAAGTTCACTGTTGGTGAGAATAGTGACGAATGAATGGTCTGACTTAGTATGAACAGGAGAGTTATAGGCAGAATATGGGACAAGAGTATTTTGGGAGTTTTCTGGAATATGAACCATGCTTAAGGGATGACATGGTTGGATAGGGAATAATTCGATAAGAATTTAGAAACAAAAATTATTGGAATCGGAGTTTGGAAGCCTAGTTCCAAGGAATCCCAAAGTTAAGCGTGCTCAACTTGGAGAAACCTGGGATGGGTGACCAGATGGGAAGTTCCCACTGGACGGAAAATCACAGTCACCGGAGTTCGTATGACTGAAATATTGGTCTGACTGGTCTTAGGTGGACTGGACAACATGACGAATGAGTAGTTGAAATTTGGGGTGATCGGATGATCGATGAATAGTAACGATGAATAGTGACGACGAAAAGGATGCCATAGATATCATCGATGAATAGTAACGATGATGAATAGTAATGGTGAATAGTAATGATGAACAGTAATGGTGAATAGTGATGGTAAATAGTCGCATGAACGAACGATGAATGATGAATAGGGATGATGAACGATGAATAGGAACGATTGAATGATCGGACGAACGAACGATCGGAATTTCGGCAGCATAACGGCAGAACAAAGATCATCAGCAAGAACGATGAATAGGGATTATGAACGAATGATGAATAGGAACTATGAATGAACGATGAACGATCGAATGATCGAACGAATGAACGATCGGAATTTCGGCAGCATAACGGCAGGAAAAAGATTATTTGGACGAACGAACGAACGAACGATCGAATGATCAGACGAACGAACGATAGGAATTTCGGTAGCATAACGATAGGACAAAGATTATCTGGAAGAACGATGAATAGGGACTATGAACGAACGATGAATAGGAACTATGAACGAACGATGAACGATCGAATGATCGAACGAACGAACGATCGGAATTTCGGCAGCATAACGATAGGAAAAAGATTATTTGGTTGAACGAACGATCGAACGATCGGACGAACAGACGAACAAACCATGAACGATCAGACGAATGAACGAACAAACTAAGAACAGGGGGACGAACGATCGAAGAACGACCGAACGATCCTTGTGCTAGTGTGTGTTTGTGTGGAACATGGAGTGGGTGTGTGGGGGGGGAGAGAGTTGCCATGAAATGGCTTGGGGTGGGATGAGAGGAGGCCCTTGCCCCTCTATTTATAGCCATGGTGGGGGGATTAGGGGGAGGGATGAGAGGATTAGTGGGAGGATGAGAGGATTAGTGGGAGATTAGCATGGATTTGTCTTGTATAAGTGAGATTTGCTTGTAGAGCTCAACGTATGACACCGGAGGCATACATATACGTATGAGCATGAGGAAAGTTATGAAGAAAATATTTGTGGGGACTTCAAAAATGATTCGGAAGGTATTTCTGAGGATGAAAATACTTGGAGAATTATCGGTGGAATATTTGGACAATATTTCTGGAAAGAACTTGAAGGGATCACTCGGGAAATATTCGTAGGATATTTGAGGAGGATTTTGGAGAGAATATTGACCACTATATTTTATTTGCTGATATCAACTCGCAAACAAACATTTTGAAATGAAATTTGAAATTCATTTTGAATTTAGAGCAAGTTTGAGAAAATTTCAAGATTTGAATTTTTGGGATGCTACAAATCTACCCCACTTAAAATGGATCTCGTCCTCGAGATTCGGCTTAGAAGGGTTATGGGTATAGCTTTACTTCAGCTACATAGCTTCACTTTGCAGACTCTTCGAGGAGATGGAACTTCAACAAAATCTGGCCTTGCAGGAGCATCCGGTAGCCGATTGCAACACTGATTCTGGCTACTCAAAGATCATCTTCAGGCTTCTAGCTTTCGCTTGGCAGCTAGCTTATTGAAGAAGCATCGATGCCAACGCGCAAACCTTTCTCTTGCAAACTCCCACATGGATTCCTTCCTTGATTGCTCTTCTAGTGCTTCATCAATGGAACTTGGGTGACCACTTCTCATCCAGAAACTTATAAGCTTCGATGATCTGGTCCTCCACAAGCTTGCTATAGGCCTTCTTCTTTTTCTCCATACCAGGAACTTGGCTGGAACACTACCCCACTTAAAATGAATGAGGGTAGATCTCTTGAATCTTGGGGATTTGAACTCCTTGAAGTACCTCATAACAAGGGTGTTACGGGGCCTTCTTCTGCTGTTGCTGCTTGAGCAGGCTGCGGAGAAATGACTGACATAGGGTTGATTCTGGGACAACCTTCTTCTCATCTTCTCTTCACTATCTTCTTTTCTCTTCTCACTTTTCACTTTTCACTGCCTCTTTCTTTCTCTTTGCTCTTCCCACTGGAGGATTCTATCAACGAGTATTACTATCATACACTGGAGGAAACCAAAGACTATGAACCATGTACAACAGTTTTCAACCCAAGAATCACCAAGCATTGTGATCTTAGGGGTGAGGGAGTGGCAATTAGAGTTGCTTGCGATTTGGCAGAGGGGATTTGTCTGGGGTGTGCTTTGCTTTGAGCGAGATGGGAGTTGAGGGAGCTAGGGGGGGTTTATAGGCGAGCGGGGGTGCTCGGGGGGGTGTGGAGTGGTAGTGATGGAGCAGGTGACACGAGGCAGCAGGTGCGACAAGGGGAAGGGGGGCCCGTTGCCGGCGACGATGGCGGTGGGTGCGCTGCAAAAGGGGGCATGGGTGGCGGTAGTGCACTGCAAAGGGGGCATGGGGCGGTGGTAGTGCGCATGGAGGCGGGCACGCGTGCAGGGGGCACGGGTGAGTGGTGGGGTCAATGACCCTGATGTTTGTGGTCTCTGGTTTCCAAGAATCTTTGCCTCTCTGTATGGTAATAACTTCTTTTGTCCTCTTTTTCTGTTTACTTTGACTCAGGGGCAGTGCTTTGATTCTCACGGTCGGTCCTTTTGACTGAGCGACTGGATAGGTTCCTCTATAGCTTATTCCATGCTTCAAGGGTAAGCTTCCCGGTATCTTCTTGGGTAAGGCACTTTTCTCTTGAGATGGGTTAAGATGAGAATGGAAGCATAAGGTGAGGATTAGCTCTAATTTGTTATCTATGTTTTTAGGGAAAACCTTTTTAAGAAAAACGGAAAGAAAATGCACAAGCTCAGCAATGATAAGCACAAACGAATCAAATGTTTTGAATAAGGGAAGAATAGAGTTTTTCAAAGCACGGACTACTCAGATTCGGGGGCTAAGCATAACTACTATTGCTCGGCTCTTGAATTGAGAACTATGCTAACTAGGACTTACGAGCACTAACGTTAAAGCATCACATATGCATTCAAAAGGGGAGAAAACATCAAGCGAAATTCATTTTGAAATAACATAGGGGGCCACACAATTAGAGTTTTGCAAAACACGAGTCTACACGATTACCTCTCATACATGCATGGCTCTAGCCAAAGTGAAGAAAAAAACTTCACTGCCCAATGCATGCAGAAGACTGGGCATAACTAACTTAGACCAAGCAGCTTCTCCTCTGGCAAGGCTGGCGCACAACTTCAATCTGAGGCATCTCCTGGATGGGTCAACAGGGAGTTGATGTTGATGACTTCTTCTAGCGGCGACTGAGATGGCAAGACGGGGTTGAACTCTTCTTCAAGCGGGACTGGTTCTTGTAGCTCCTTAGAGGGCGGTGGTGCTGGCGGGGTGCTTGCATCTTCTTCCTTGACTTCAAGGGATGGTGCTGGAATCTTCTTCATGGTGAGGGGCTCAAACAACTCCGGTGGGGGATCTTGGGAGGATTCAGGGTGCTCTTGCTTATCTATAGCCTGAGGGAAGATTGGAATTCCTTCCAAGACTATGGCTCCTTCCGGGAGTTCCCAAGCCTTCTTCTCTCCTCTAATAGAGACCGGGTGACCTTCAAGAATCTGGGGATCTTCAGCTCTCATGGGTTGAACTGAGTTGGATGAAGCGGGCTCTTGGATCCGCAGGGCTCTACGTTAGTTATGGGTTACCAAGTAGGCCTCCATCAACTTCTTGACATGCTCATCCTTGGCTTGCTTCAGGGCTTCAACAGCAATGACTTCATGACTTTCCAATGCAGTTGCACGGGCTTGAGCTGTGGTGAGATCCACATGGAGCTTACGGTTGCGCTTCTCTACATCTTCTGCTCGGGCAATCATCTAACGGTGGTGCCGAGCCAAGAAATCATAATGTGCATCCAGGGTGAGCAGGTATGCAGTGAGGTACACGACTGTGGGGTCATCCTCAAGCAGCTGCTAACCTTCCAATGCACGCATCCTGGCCATCCAAACTGGACGGTCTCTCTGAAAGGGCGGAAAGAATCTGAGCGGTGTGTCGGCCACTTCTTCTTCATAGATCTTACACAGGGCCCTCAATGCCTTGCGGGCGACGACTTGGCAGGTGTCTTTGAATCTGTGCCCAGCAGCAGTGACACTCCATTCCACATGGTGCGGACTGGATCCAATGTATACAGTCACGACACACTTCTCTGTGCCATGCTCGACGAATTCACGACCATCATACTTTGGCTGGCTCTTGATTCCGAGGCGGACTGTGCATGCTCTCAGCAACTTGGGGAACCCATCTTCATTCTGGCAAAAACTGGTTTGGCAACGGACCTCCATCTGACTTCTGAGAGAAGGAAAGGGGAAAGCATTTTTGAAATGAAGGGATGAGAGCAAGAATTTTTTTTAAGAAAATAGTTTTGACTCAAAAACTTTTGGATCAGGCTAAGGGTTAGTCCTGCGGCCAACCTAATAGCTCTGATACCACCTGAAGCGCCCCAATCCTCTGGGACTCAAATGTGATACAATTATTAGTCCCAGGAGGCTAGTAAACACATTTATACATCAGATGATTACAGATCTGCTTAAACGAGACAAACCTATAAAGGTGGTGATCAACTTTAAGAGTTGGTCCACAACTCGAGACATATCATCAGAGTGGGGCTGAAGCAGCCCGATATACGCAACGAAGCAAATCAGCGGTCCAACAGCCACAGGCAAGGTTGGGAACAGGCGTAACTCTTACTCGATCTCCTTTTTCTGAAAAAACAACAAATAAGCAAGGGTGAGTACAAACGTACTCAGCAGCCCACCTTCACCCGCGGAATGGGGAAATCAGATATAATGCATGGAATATGTGGAGCTCAGGATATTTTGCAGAAACAACAATATTTTATGCAGGGTTGTTTTGTAAAACATTTTGTATTTTTCAAAGCGCATCCTCTCCCAAAGGAGCAGGAAGTTTTTTTCAATATAGAACAAAATCCCCTGGACTAAACCATCCAGGTATCTCAGCAGTTTCCCACTGGTTTTCATTTTCAAAAACAGCTACTGGACTTCACGTCCACCATAGCTCATGGCTCAACCGCCGGATCTTTTAAAAACCACTTTTCTCAAACACACCTTTTTTTAAAACAGAACACTAATTGCCATACCACACCAGACTCATCCATTCATGTGGACACAGACTATTCAAATAGGTTTGAACTCTGCGTAGAGGGATACACTTTACCCACTAGTCCGGCTCTGCGATCTCATGATCAATGAGATCCGAATCCGAATCCCTTTCCTTCCTCGCACGTCCTAACCTTAACGGTTATACCGGAAGGAGTTAGGCCACCGCCATGTCCAAACCGGACAAAACATTCCCCCTCCTTATCCTCCCAGTGCTCCCCAGCCTTCATAACCTTGGGGTTGGACCGTACGAGTACGGATTGAGTGACTGCCCACACAGTCTCGAGTGTTTGTACTATTTATGAGTACAGGTAGTGAAAGATGACAAACCGGTCCTTATATGAGGGGACAATCCTTCTGCTCACGCCTAAACCAGCTGAGCCAACACCTTAGGCCCTCCCCTAAACCAGGGAGTCCCTGATCATCCCTACTCAAAGGTGATAAGGGTGAAAACCCTTCATCATACACATTTTGAAAAGCATTTTCTTTTGAAAACTCACACCTTTTCTCAAATCATTTGGAACAAATATATCAAGGATTGATTGCGGCAAGCGGCTGGGTAGCCATAATAACTTGTCTCAAAATCATATCATGGATAAAATAACAGGCTGAGGGTTGTGGTTGAAAAATCATAGGTAATTTATGCATCAAAGGGATCCAGTGAGCTTGCCATGCTTATCCTGCGAAGGGGGAAGGAGAGCTCGCGGAACTGGCTTCTGGCTCCACCGCCTGGCGTAGACTTGCAGATCTGGCCTCCACGAGATGGCACAAACGCTCCAAAAACTATGCAACATGAACAAGCAAACATACAAACCAGCAAGTATACCAACAAATATTTAGTATAGTGGTCAGAATAGCGATATATGGATGGGTAGAGTCTTGAGTAGAGTCTGTGTCATGTGGTGTTGTGATATTACTGGTGGTGGAGCGGAGGTGCTTACCAGGAGGGTGGACTGGAGGTGAAGCGACACTATGCGTGTAGCCGGCAGAGCGGAGTAACTGAGTGGGTGGGGTGTTTGCCTTGGCTGAGGGTGTTGAGTGTGTGTGGAGAGGGTAGCTAGGTGTACTTATAGCTGAGTGTATGTGGTGTAGCACAGTGAAGTTCACTATTGGTGAGAATAGTGACGAATGAATCGTCTGACTTAGTATGAACAGGAGAGTTATAGGCAGAATATGGGACAAGAGTATTTTGGGAGTTTTCTGGAATATGAACCATGCTTAAGGGATGACATGGTTGGATAGGGAATAATTCGATAAGAATTTAGAAACAAGAATTATTGGAATCGGAGTTTGGAAGCCTAGTTCGAAGGAATCTCAAAGTTAAGCGTGCTCAACTTGGAGAAACCTGGGATGGGTGACCAGATGGGAAGTTCCCACTGGAAGGAAAATCACAGTCACCGGAGTTCGTATGACTGAAATATTGATATGACTGGTCTTAGGTGGACTGGACAGCATGACGGATGAGTAGTTGAAATTTGGGGTGATCGGATGATCGATGAATAGTAACGATGAATAGTGACGACGAAAAGGCTGCCATAGATATCATCGATGAATAGTAACAATAAATAGTAACGATGATGAATAGTAACGGTGAATAGTAACGATGAACAATAATAGTGAATAGTCGTATGAACGAACGATGAACGATGAATAGTGATGATGAACGAACGATGAACGATGAATAGGAACTATGAACGAACGGATGAACGAACGGACGAACGATCGAATGATCGGACGAACGAACGATCGGAATTTTGGCAGCATAACGGCAGGACAAAGATCATCTGGAAGAACGATAAATAGGGATTATGAACGAACGATGAACGATGAATAGGAACTATGAATGAACGATGAACGATCGAATGATCGAACGAACGAACGATCGGAATTTCGGCAGCATAACGGCAGGAAAAAGATTATTTGGATGAACGAACGAACGAACGATCGAATTATCGGACGAACGAACGATCGGAATTTCGGCAGCATAACGGCAGGACAAAGATTATCTGGAAGAACGATGAATAGGGACTATGAACGAACGATGAACGATTGAATGATCGAACGAACGAACGATCGGAATTTCGGCAGCATAACGGCAGGAAAAAGATTATTTGGACGAACGATCGGACGAACGAACCATGAACGATCGGACGAACGAACGAACAAACTAAGAACAGGGGGACGAACGATCGAAGAACGACCGAACGATCATTGTGCTAGTGTGTGCTTATGTGGAACATGGAGTGGGTGTGTGTGAGGGGGGGGGGGAGAGAGTTGCCATGAAATGGCTTGGGGTGGGATGAGAGGAGGCCCTTGCCCCTCTATTTATAGCCATGGTGGGGGATTAGGGGGAGGGATGAGAGGATTAGTGGGAGGATGAGAGGATTAGTGGGAGATTAGCATGGATTTGTCTTGTATAAGTGAGATTTGCTTGTAGAGCTTAACGTATGACACTAGAGGCATACGTATGAGCATGAGGAAAGTTATGAAGAAAATATTTGTGGGGAATTCAAAAATGATTCGGAAGGTATTTCTGAGGAAGAAAATACTTGGAGAATTATCGGTGGAATATTTGGACAATATTTCTGGAAAGAACTTGAAGGGATCACTGGGGAAATATTCGTAGGATATTTGAGGAGGATTTTGGAGAGAATATAGACCACTATATTTTATTTGCTGATATCAACTTGCAAACAAACATTTTGAAATGAAATTTGAAATTCATTTTGAATTTAGAGCAAGTTTGAGAAAATTTCAAGATTTGAATTTTTGGGATGCTACAATTGTCATAGGGTAGCTGTGCCTTGTTTGTCCACATCTTATTCACAATCGTCTGCAACCAAGAAAACATAGTGTCAATGGTATCTCTAGTCAACTAAACAAGTTCTCGTACTCTCGCCAGTATGTATCAAAGAGTCTAGTTTTCACAAGATCATTACCTCATGGAATTTCTCTAGGGTAGATGTAACACCCTGAATTTTGGGGTATAAAAATTCTTTGCTCATATCCACAAATTCAAGTGTTACTCCTCTATTCTCTTCTCCCTTAATCCCCTTTTCCTCTTTTCTCTAGAAGAATGGTTGTTATTTTATTTGGAAATGTATTTATACTCTAGTAGGCAAATTACAAGGAAGTATGAAATGTTCCATCATGTTGAACCCCAACTTTTGTCTTTGTTTGATGCATATGCTTGGGATGGTCATATTTGAATTTGTGGCATATTTGAATTTGAGTCCAAAGGAGAAAATAAACTAAAAAGGAAAAGAAGGTCGCAACCCACTCCCCCTCATCCTTTCGGCCCAACTGAGCCCCCCGCCTCCCCCCTTTTCTCTATGCCCGGTGGGCTCGCCCTATCGGCGCCACCACCCCGTCCGTGTGTGTAACACCCCTGGTGTTACTATAACTAAAACTTGAGCATGGCATCATAAGCATTGGCATTGCATATGTTTGATACACCTAGAGTGCATTCACTAGGCAAAAATTTCAAACAAGTTGTATTGCGGCAAGCGGCTGGGTAGCCATAATAACTTGTCTCAAAAATCATGCATAAAATAACAGGCTGAGGGTTGTGGTTGAAAAATCATAGGTAATTTATGCATCAAAGGGATCCAGTGAGCTTGTCGTGTTTATCCGGCGAAGGGGGAAGGAGAGCTCGCGGAACTAGCTTCTGGCTCCACCGCCTGGCGTAGACTTGCAGATCTGGCCTCCACGAGACGGCACAAACGCTCCGAAAACTATGCAACATGAACAAGCAAACATACAAACCAGCAAGTATACCAACAAATATTTAGTATAGTGGTCAGAATAGCGATATATGGATGGGTAGAGTCTTGAGTAGAATCTGTGTCATGTGGTGTTGTGATATTACTGGTGGTGGAGCGGAGGTGCTTACCAGGAGGGTGGACTGGAGGCGAAGCGACACTATGCGTGTAACCGGC
This sequence comes from Zea mays, assembly GCF_902167145.1. Lineage (NCBI taxonomy): Eukaryota > Viridiplantae > Streptophyta > Magnoliopsida > Poales > Poaceae > Zea > Zea mays. The sequence continues at coordinate 26,580,318 of NC_050098.1, read as the reverse complement.
AGAGCGGAGTAACTGAGTGGGTGGGGTGTTTGCCTTGACTGAGGGTGTTGAGTGTGTGTGGAGGGGGAGAGGGTAGCTGGGTGTATTTATAGCTGAGTGTATGTGGTGTAGCACAGTGAAGTTCACTGTTGGTGAGAATAGTGACGAATGAATGGTCTGACTTAGTATGAACAGGAGAGTTATAGGCAGAATATGGGACAAGAGTATTTTGGGAGTTTTCTGGAATATGAACCATGCTTAAGGGATGACATGGTTGGATAGGGACTAATTCGATAAGAATTTAGAAACAAAAATTATTGGAATCGGAGTTTGGAAGCCTAGTTCCAAGGAATCCCAAAGTTAAGCGTGCTCAACTTGGAGAAACCTGGGATGGGTGACCAGATGGGAAGTTCCCACTGGACGGAAAATCACAGTCACCGGAGTTCGTATGACTGAAATATTGGTCTGACTGGTCTTAGGTGGACTGGACAACATGACGAATGAGTAGTTGAAATTTGGGGTGATCGGATGATCGATGAATAGTAACGATGAATAGTGACGACGAAAAGGATGCCATAGATATCATCGATGAATAGTAATGATGATGAATAGTAATGGTGAATAGTAATGATGAACAGTAATGGTGAATAGTGATGGTAAATAGTCGCATGAACGAACGATGAATGATGAATAGGGATGATGAACGATGAATAGGAACGATTGAATGATCGGACGAACGAACGATCGGAATTTCGGCAGCATAACGGCAGAACAAAGATCATCAGCAAGAACGATGAATAGGGATTATGAACGAATGATGAATAGGAACTATGAATGAACGATGAACGATCGAATGATCGAACGAATGAACGATCGGAATTTCGGCAGCATAACGGCAGGAAAAAGATTATTTGGACGAACGAACGAACGAACGATCGAATGATCAGACGAACGAACGATAGGAATTTCGGTAGCATAACGATAGGACAAAGATTATCTGGAAGAACGATGAATAGGGACTATGAACGAACGATGAACGATCGAATGATCGAACGAACGAACGATCGGAATTTCGGCAGCATAACGATAGGAAAAAGATTATTTGGTTGAACGAACGATCGAACGATCGGACGAACAGACGAACGAACCATGAACGATCAGACGAATGAACGAACAAACTAAGAACAGGGGGACGAACGATCGAAGAACGACCGAACGATCCTTGTGCTAGTGTGTGTTTGTGTGGAACATGGAGTGGGTGTGTGTGGGGGGGAGAGAGTTGCCATGAAATGGCTTGGGGTGGGATGAGAGGAGGCCCTTGCCCCTCTATTTATAGCCATGGTGGGGGGATTAGGGGGAGGGATGAGAGGATTAGTGGGAGGATGAGAGGATTAGTGGGAGATTAGCATGGATTTGTCTTGTATAAGTGAGATTTTCTTGTAGAGCTCAACGTATGACACCGGAGGCATACATATACGTATGAGCATGAGGAAAGTTATGAAGAAAATATTTGTGGGGACTTCAAAAATGATTCGGAAGGTATTTCTGAGGATGAAAATACTTGGAGAATTATCGGTGGAATATTTGGACAATATTTCTGGAAAGAACTTGAAGGGATCACTCGGGAAATATTCGTAGGATATTTGAGGAGGATTTTGGAGAGAATATTGACCACTATATTTTATTTGCTGATATCAACTCGCAAACAAACATTTTGAAATGAAATTTGAAATTCATTTTGAATTTAGAGCAAGTTTGAGAAAATTTCAAGATTTGAATTTTTGGGATGCTACAAATCTACCCCACTTAAAATGAATCTCGTCCTCGAGATTCGGCTTAGAAGGGTTATGGGTATAGCTTTACTTCAGCTACATAGCTTCACTTTGCAGACTCTTCGAGGAGATGGAACTTCAACAAAATCTGGCCTTGCAGGAGCATCCGGTAGCCGATTGCAACACTGATTCTGGCTACTCAAAGATCATCTTCAGGCTTCTAGCTTTCGCTTGGCAGCTAGCTTATTGAAGAAGCATCGATGCCAACGCGCAAACCTTTCTCTTGCAAACTCCCACATGGATTCCTTCCTTGATTGCTCTTCTAGTGCTTCATCAATGGAACTTGGGTGACCACTTCTCATCCAGAAACTTATAAGCTTCGATGATCTGGTCCTCCACAAGCTTGCTATAGGCCTTCTTCTTTTTCTCCATACCAGGAACTTGGCTGGAACACTACCCCACTTAAAATGAATGAGGGTAGATCTCTTGAATCTTGGGGATTTGAACTCCTTGAAGTACCTCATAACAAGGGTGTTACGGGGCCTTCTTCTGCTGTTGCTGCTTGAGCAGGCTGCGGAGAAATGACTGACATAGGGTTGATTCTGGGACAACCTTCTTCTCATCTTCTCTTCACTATCTTCTTTTCTCTTCTCACTTTTCACTTTTCACTGCCTCTTTCTTTCTCTTTGCTCTTCCCACTGGAGGATTCTATCAACGAGTATTACTATCATACACTGGAGGAAACCAAAGACTATGAACCATGTACAACAGTTTTCAACCCAAGAATCACCAAGCATTGTGATCTTAGGGGCGAGGGAGTGGCAATTAGAGTTGCTTGCGATTTGGCAGAGGGGATTTGTCTGGGGTGTGCTTTGCTTTGAGCGAGATGGGAGTTGAGGGAGCTAGGGGGGGGGGGGGGTTTATAGGCGAGCGGGGGTGCTCGGGGGGGTGTGGAGTGGTAGTGATGGAGCAGGTGACACGAGGCAGCAGGTGCGACAAGGGGAAGGGGGGCCCGTTGCCGGCGACGATGGCGGTGGGTGCGCTGCAAAAGGGGGCATGGGTGGCGGTAGTGCACTGCAAAGGGGGCATGGGGCGGTGGTAGTGCGCATGGAGGCGGGCACGCGTGCAGGGGGCACGGGTGAGTGGTGGGGTCAATGACCCTGATGTTTGTGGTCTCTGGTTTCCAAGAATCTTTGCCTCTCTGTATGGTAATAACTTCTTTTGTCCTCTTTTTCTGTTTACTTTGACTCAGGGGCAGTGCTTTGATTCTCACGGTCGGTCCTTTTGACTGAGCGACTGGATAGGTTCCTCTATAGCTTATTCCATGCTTCAAGGGTAAGCTTCCCGGTATCTTCTTGGGTAAGGCACTTTTCTCTTGAGATGGGTTAAGATGAGAATGGAAGCATAAGGTGAGGATTAGCTCTAATTTGTTATCTATGTTTTTAGGGAAAACCTTTTTAAGAAAAACGGAAAGAAAATGCACAAGCTCAGCAATGATAAGCACAAACGAATCAAATGTTTTGAATAAGGGAAGAATAGAGTTTTTCAAAGCACGGACTACTCAGATTCGGGGGCTAAGCATAACTACTATTGCTCGGCTCTTGAATTGAGAACTATGCTAACTAGGACTTACGAGCACTAACGTTAAAGCATCACATATGCATTCAAAAGGGGAGAAAACATCAAGCGAAATTCATTTTGAAATAACATAGGGGGCCACACAATTAGAGTTTTGCAAAACACGAGTCTACACGATTACCTCTCATACATGCATGGCTCTAGCCAAAGTGAAGAAAAAAACTTCACTGCCCAATGCATGCAGAAGACTGGGCATAACTAACTTAGACCAAGCAGCTTCTCCTCTGGCAAGGCTGGCGCACAACTTCAATCTGAGGCATCTCCTGGATGGGTCAACAGGGAGTTGATGTTGATGACTTCTTCTAGCGGCGACTGAGATGGCAAGACGGGGTTGAACTCTTCTTCAAGCGGGACTGGTTCTTGTAGCTCCTTAGAGGGCGGTGGTGCTGGCGGGGTGCTTGCATCTTCTTCCTTGACTTCAAGGGATGGTGCTGGAATCTTCTTCATGGTGAGGGGCTCAAACAACTCCGGTGGGGGATCTTGGGAGGATTCAGGGTGCTCTTGCTTATCTATAGCCTGAGGGAAGATTGGAATTCCTTCCAAGACTATGGCTCCTTCCGGGAGTTCCCAAGCCTTCTTCTCTCCTCTAATAGAGACCGGGTGACCTTCAAGAATCTGGGGATCTTCAGCTCTCATGGGTTGAACTGAGTTGGATGAAGCGGGCTCTTGGATCCGCAGGGCTCTACGTTAGTTATGGGTTACCAAGTAGGCCTCCATCAACTTCTTGACATGCTCATCCTTGGCTTGCTTCAGGGCTTCAACAGCAATGACTTCATGACTTTCCAATGCAGTTGCACGGGCTTGAGCTGTGGTGAGATCCACATGGAGCTTACGGTTGCGCTTCTCTACATCTTCTGCTCGGGCAATCATCTAACGGTGGTGCCGAGCCAAGAAATCATAATGTGCATCCAGGGTGAGCAGGTATGCAGTGAGGTACACGACTGTGGGGTCATCCTCAAGCAGCTGCTAACCTTCCAATGCACGCATCCTGGCCATCCAAACTGGACGGTCTCTCTGAAAGGGCGGAAAGAATCTGAGCGGTGTGTCGGCCACTTCTTCTTCATAGATCTTACACAGGGCCCTCAATGCCTTGCGGGCGACGACTTGGCAGGTGTCTTTGAATCTGTGCCCAGCAGCAGTGACACTCCATTCCACATGGTGCGGACTGGATCCAATGTATACAGTCACGACACACTTCTCTGTGCCATGCTCGACGAATTCACGACCATCATACTTTGGCTGGCTCTTGATTCCGAGGCGGACTGTGCATGCTCTCAGCAACTTGGGGAACCCATCTTCATTCTGGCAAAAACTGGTTTGGCAACGGACCTCCATCTGACTTCTGAGAGAAGGAAAGGGGAAAGCATTTTTGAAATGAAGGGATGAGAGCAAGAATTTTTTTAAGAAAATAGTTTTGACTCAAAAACTTTTGGATCAGGCTAAGGGTTAGTCCTGCGGCCAACCTAATAGCTCTGATACCACCTGAAGCGCCCCAATCCTCTGTGACTCAAATGTGATACAATTATTAGTCCCAGGAGGCTAGTAAACACATTTATACATCAGATGATTACAGATCTGCTTAAACGAGACAAACCTATAAAGGTGGTGATCAACTTTAAGAGTTGGTCCACAACTCGAGACATATCATCAGAGTGGGGCTGAAGCAGCCCGATATACGCAACGAAGCAAATCAGCGGTCCAACAGCCACAGGCAAGGTTGGGAACAGGCGTAACTCTTACCCGATCTCCTTTTTCTGAAAAAAACAACAAATAAGCAAGGGTGAGTACAAACGTACTCAGCAGCCCACCTTCACCCGCGGAATGGGGAAATCAGATATAATGCATGGAATATGTGGAGCTCAGGATATTTTGCAGAAACAACAATATTTTATGCAGGGTTGTTTTGTAAAACATTTTGTATTTTTCAAAGCGCATCCTCTCCCAAAGGAGCAGGAAGTTTTTTTCAATATAGAACAAAATCCCCTGGACTAAACCATCCAGGTATCTCAGCAGTTTCCCACTGGTTTTCATTTTCAAAAACAGCTACTGGACTTCACGTCCACCATAGCTCATGGCTCAACCGCCGGATCTTTTAAAAACCACTTTTCTCAAACACACCTTTTTTTAAAACAGAACACTAATTGCCATACCACACCAGACTCATCCATTCATGTGGACACAGACTATTCAAATAGGTTTGAACTCTGCGTAGAGGGATACACTTTACCCACTAGTCCGGCTCTGCGATCTCATGATCAATGAGATCCGAATCCGAATCCCTTTCCTTCCTCGCACGTCCTAACCTTAACGGTTATACCGGAAGGAGTTAGGCCACCGCCATGTCCAAACCGGACAAAACATTCCCCCTCCTTATCCTCCCAGTGCTCCCCAGCCTTCATAACCCTGGGGTTGGACCGTACGAGTACGGATTGAGTGACTGCCCACACAGTCTCGAGTGTTTGTACTATTTATGAGTACAGGTAGTGAAAGATGACAAACCGGTCCTTATATGAGGGGACAATCCTTCTGCTCACGCCTAAACCAGCTGAGCCAACACCTTAGGCCCTCCCCTAAACCAGGGAGTCCCTGATCATCCCTACTCAAAGGTGATAAGGGTGAAAACCCTTCATCATACACATTTTGAAAAGCATTTTCTTTTGAAAACTCACACCTTTTCTCAAATCATTTGGAACAAATATATCAAGAATTGATTGCGGCAAGCGGCTGGGTAGCCATAATAACTTGTCTCAAAATCATATCATGGATAAAATAACAGGCTGAGGGTTGTGGTTGAAAAATCATAGGTAATTTATGCATCAAAGGGATCCAGTGAGCTTGCCATGCTTATCCTGCGAAGGGGGAAGGAGAGCTCGCGGAACTGGCTTCTGGCTCCACCGCCTGGCGTAGACTTGCAGATCTGGCCTCCACGAGATGGCACAAACGCTCCAAAAACTATGCAACATGAACAAGCAAACATACAAACCAGCAAGTATACCAACAAATATTTAGTATAGTGGTCAGAATAGCGATATATGGATGGGTAGAGTCTTGAGTAGAGTCTGTGTCATGTGGTGTTGTGATATTACTGGTGGTGGAGCGGAGGTGCTTACCAGGAGGGTGGACTGGAGGTGAAGCGACACTATGCGTGTAGCCGGCAGAGCGGAGTAACTGAGTGGGTGGGGTGTTTGCCTTGGCTGAGGGTGTTGAGTGTGTGTGGAGAGGGTAGCTAGGTGTACTTATAGCTGAGTGTATGTGGTGTAGCACAGTGAAGTTCACTATTGGTGAGAATAGTGACGAATGAATCATCTGACTTAGTATGAACAGGAGAGTTATAGGCAGAATATGGGACAAGAGTATTTTGGGAGTTTTCTGGAATATGAACCATGCTTAAGGGATGACATGGTTGGATAGGGAATAATTCGATAAGAATTTAGAAACAAGAATTATTGGAATCGGAGTTTGGAAGCCTAGTTCGAAGGAATCTCAAAGTTAAGCGTGCTCAACTTGGAGAAACCTGGGATGGGTGACCAGATGGGAAGTTCCCACTGGAAGGAAAATCACAGTCACCGGAGTTCGTATGACTGAAATATTGATATGACTGGTCTTAGGTGGACTGGACAGCATGACGGATGAGTAGTTGAAATTTGGGGTGATCGGATGATCGATGAATAGTAACGATGAATAGTGACGACGAAAAGGCTGCCATAGATATCATCGATGAATAGTAACAATAAATAGTAACGATGATGAATAGTAACGGTGAATAGTAACGATGAACAATAATAGTGAATAGTCGTATGAACAAACGATGAACGATGAATAGTGATGATGAACGAACGATGAACGATGAATAGGAACTATGAACGAACGGATGAACGAACGGACGAACGATCGAATGATCGGACGAACGAACGATCGGAATTTTGGCAGCATAACGGCAGGACAAAGATCATCTGGAAGAACGATGAATAGGGATTATGAACGAACGATGAACGAGGAATAGGAACTATGAATGAACGATGAACGATCGAATGATCGAACGAACGAACGATCGGAATTTCGGCAGCATAACGGCAGGAAAAAGATTATTTGGATGAACGAACGAACGAACGATCGAATTATCGGACGAACGAACGATCGGAATTTCGGCAGCATAACGGCAGGACAAAGATTATCTGGAAGAACGATGGATAGGGACTATGAACGAACGATGAACGATTGAATGATCGAACGAACGAACGATCGGAATTTCGGCAGCATAACGGCAGGAAAAAGATTATTTGGACGAACGATCGGACGAACGGACGAACGAACCATGAACGATCGGACGAACGAACGAACAAACTAAGAACAGGGGGACGAACGATCAAAGAACGACCGAACGATCATTGTGCTAGTGTGTGCTTATGTGGAACATGGAGTGGGTGTGTGTGAGGGGGGGAAGAGAGTTGCCATGAAATGGCTTGGGGTGGGATGAGAGGAGGCCCTTGCCCCTCTATTTATAGCCATGGTGGGGGATTAGGGGGAGGGATGAGAGGATTAGTGGGAGGATAAGAGGATTAGTGGGAGATTAGCATGGATTTGTCTTGTATAAGTGAGATTTGCTTGTAGAGCTTAACGTATGACACTAGAGGCATACGTATGAGCATGAGGAAAGTTATGAAGAAAATATTTGTGGGGAATTCAAAAATGATTCGGAAGGTATTTCTGAGGAAGAAAGTACTTGGAGAATTATCGGTGGAATATTTGGACAATATTTCTGGAAAGAACTTGAAGGGATCACTGGGGAAATATTCGTAGGATATTTGAGGAGGATTTTGGAGAGAATATAGACCACTATATTTTATTTGCTGATATCAACTTGCAAACAAACATTTTGAAATGAAATTTGAAATTCATTTTGAATTTAGAGCAAGTTTGAGAAAATTTCAAGATTTGAATTTTTGGGATGCTACAATTGTCATAGGGTAGCTGTGCCTTGTTTGTCCACATCTTATTCACAATCGTCTGCAACCAAGAAAACATAGTGTCAATGGTATCTCTAGTCAACTAAACAAGTTCTCGTACTCTCGCCAGTATGTATCAAAGAGTCTAGTTTTCACAAGATCATTACCTCATGGAATTTCTCCAGGGTAGATGTAACACCCTGAATTTTGGGGTATAAAAATTCTCTGCTCATATCCACAAATTCAAGTGTTACTCCTCTATTCTCTTCTCCCTTAATCCCCTTTTCCTCTTTTCTCTAGAAGAATGGTTGTTATTTTATTTGGAAATGTAGTTATACTCTAGTAGGCAAATTACAAGGAAGTATGAAATGTTCCATCATGTTGAACCCCAACTTTTGTCTTTGTTTGATGCATATGCTTGGGATGGTCATATTTGAATTTGTGGCATATTTGAATTTGAGTCCAAAGGAGAAAATAAACTAAAAAGGAAAAGAAGGTCGCAACCCACTCCCCCTCATCCTTTCGGCCCAACTGAGCCCCCCGCCTCCCCCCTTTTCTCTATGCCCGGTGGGCTCGCCCTATCGGCGCCACCACCCCGTCCGTGTGTGTAACACCCCTGGTGTTACTATAACTAAAACTTGAGCATGGCATCATAAGCATTGGCATTGCATATGTTTGATACACCTAGAGTGCATTCACTAGGCAAAAATTTCAAACAAGTTGTATTGTTATAGTACTTTGCAAATAGGACCCTGGATAGGAAACTTAACCCTAAATAGGGATTAAAGGGGGTAAAACATAACCCAAATTGAGAAAACCTAAAGGCTTTGGGGGAAAAGTCATAAAATGTCCCCAAAAATAAAGTTGAATCACATTTATACACCTGGGATACTAGAAACCCTAATTGGAACCCTGGAAAACCCTAAAACCAAACCCTAGGGACCTATGTGCAAAATTAGTCCATTTTTGGACTAAAGTGCAAAAACCAAGTTGAATAACTATCTTAAGTCATTTAGGTCACAAATATATGAGTTTGCAAGTTAAACCCTGAGTTTTGGACCTATTTGCAAAAAGGACCCAATTGTGATTCTTATGCTAAGTCTGAAATCAGGGTTATAGGCCCAACTTTAGAGCTGTGTAGCTTTCAAAATAGTGAGAATTCATATTAGGTCACCACATCAAAATTGTAGCCCAATCATAGGAGAACAATTTTGCTGAAGAGGGCAAGCCATGTTCTTGTGAGAAATTTAGAAATAATCATGCTCAAACTTTGGCTGTCAGGTTGATTTGGTCTGAATTTTCAGACTAACAATGAACTGACATCAACTTCAACCATGATCCAATGGGTTTTTGTGGCAGCATCATATGGCAATATTGTAGATGGTATGTTGCTTTACAACTTTGATGCAGAGTTTGAGTTGAGTTGTCATTCAAAATTGAGAGAAAACCATGCTCCAAAAGGCTCTGTTAGGCGACTGAATCAGTTCTGCCATGGTACAGTAGACCCTAAACTGAAGAAGATCACGATTCACCCCCCTGCTCGTCGCCAGTGAGCTGTCGCCGGTGGTCGATCTCTTGTTGCGATTCGTGCACAGTTTACAACAGATAAGCTTGACCTGGTAAATATCCGGTACCGGATTGAGCTACGGCTAAGGCCGCCGTACCACCCTCCCCTTGCTCATCGGTCACTCGGATAGATTTCCGCCGCCGTTGAGCCATCACTGTCGCCCGCCGTGTGTCCAGACACTTTACCACGTTGCGGCTAACCGTGCTACGCATATCCTGTGATCGCCGGAGGTGCCGCCACGGTAAAAGCCATGTTGCGAGGCCACCAGTGACTCACCCTTCGTCTCGGCCGCCGGTCTCTCTGCGCAAAATTGGACGCCACCGCTTAACTTCTCCATAAATTGAAGCCACCGCAAGCTCCGTAGGGTAGTCAAGTACCCCGACACCCAGTATTGTCCCCAGTTGATCGCCAGCGAGCTTGAATTTCACAGTTCCCCCAAATTCGGTTTGCGCCACTGCAAGAACACCCTAACCGCGGCCAGCCTAACTCAGATTAGTCCAAGGCTCTCCGTCTCTTGTTCTAGCGTCCCTAGGCCCTCCTCATGCTCCTTGACCCGCCCATTTGAACCGAGCTGCCTTAGATAATCGGGAACGTGCTATTCCTTTGGTCAGCCGCACTGTCGCCGTGGCCAGAGCTAACCAGTTGACTATTCTTGAAATTTAATTGGGGGAAACATTCATACGGACTCGGATTTGGTTTCGGCCGAAGTTAGGAACCAGTTGTTGCCCCGTTTGGCCGGTCTTGGTGCTCGCCGGAGCTCGGCCACGCGCGTCGCCGTCGTGGACCTCCCACTGCGAAGAAATAGAACATGGAGGGCTTATCTGCAATATGTCAGCGACTCACTAAAACAGTGAAAGAACTCGTTCGCTGTTAGACAAAAATGCAAGGGTCGTTCTGCAAAACCGCCAGCGTGGGCGCGGGCGCGCGCACGCTTCTGCGTGGGCTTGGGCCGCTTAGGCCAGTTTGAGCCCAATACTGTTGACTCTTTTTCTTTTTCGGAAGAACTTTGGAAATCTATAGAAAAATGTAAAAAAATCCTAAAATTGTGAAACCAATTTTTCTAGGCTTATTATTTTCCCTAGAATTTAATAAAAATAGTTTCATGATTTTTAGTTTAAACAGGGAATTTTAGGGCATTTAAAATAGCTTAAAGAAATAGTTCTGGATTTTTAAAAGTTAAATGGTAATCCCAAAAATGTTCAAAATTTTTATATGAACTCCCCACATTATTTAGAAGCCTTGGGTAGAGTTTGAATTGATTTGGACCATGTTTGATAACTAGAACCCAAAACCACCCCCCTGCCCTGTGAACTCCTTTACAGACTCCGGAAACCCTAAGTTCTCGGAGTTCCGTGAAGGAAAGTTATATTCAAGACTTAGATAATAAATATTTATTATCTTTGCACTCTCATTAGCATTACATGGCATTCATTCTTATATATATATATGGTTATGTTAGAACGCGAAGAAGAAGTGGAAGTCACTGAAGAAAGGACACCACCACCCTCGGATTCTCAGGCAGGCAACTGCTTCTACTTTGATATTTGTGGATCCGAGCCAGACTCACCTGTTAACGAAGGCAAGCCCCGGTGCATTTGCCACCTCCCTTGATGTTTTTAAATCTTTCTCACTTGCTTGCTGCATTAGGTGATAGGAGTTGATTGATAAAACAATTCTTGCATTACCTTCCTTGAACTTGATTACCTTCCTTGAAACCCTGATTTTGCAAAAAGGTTTTCCTATGCTTAGTATTGCTTTATAAAAACAAAAGGATTTGTTTTACAAAAGATGTTTGGCAAAGTGGGAGGGTTGTTTTCAAAAATAAAACTTGATGGTGAATCCATCACGGCCGTGATGGATTCAACATCGGAAAATATGTACCTCTGCCAGGTACCAAATTTTTGGGTTGAAAAGATTAAGCTGAGACCGGGCGGGTGACTTGCACGAGAAAGAGAGTCTCGGTGTAGTGTCTCCGTCTCAGTCGATTAAGGACCTTGTCGATGTAGGCCTGCTGACCGAGGACCCTTTAACTGGTCACATGCCTCGTCATGGGTAAGCCTTGCCTCGGGCAGACTAAGGCCAGAATAAGATAACACGAAATGGGCGTGGAGCGGTGGTGAGAGTAGCGTGTACCCTCCGTGGCAAGAGGCTGGACGGTGGTGTATCTGTGCTCTCGGTTTGCGTGAACCTGATCTGGTCTTAAGAACCCCGGTGGCGGGTTGACATATGCAAGGGTTAAGTGCTACATATGTCGTGTGATCGGAGATCCTCAACTGAGTATAATCGATTCGGATCACCGTACCTCCGCGGTTATGGAGACTTGGCCACTGACTTACACGTAGCATTCCACTAAAGATGATGGGTTTTTGTTAAGAAATTGGCTAGTGCAGGACCAGTGATTGAACTAGGGTAGAAAGAACTCTAGTTGCAGGTAATTGTACTTAACTTGACAAATAAAATTGGATTTTTAAGGATCCACTTTAGTAAGCATTTCTGCAAAACAGAGTCTTTGATTATTGAAAAGCCTTACCTTGACTCCCTTAAGCCAGCATACCCTTGAGAGTCTTTTCTTTAGTCAGGTAAGACTTGCTGAGTAATTCCATACTCAGGGTTTATCCCTTCGTTGTTTTTAGGTGAGGAAGTAGTAGATTTCTGTTGCTTCTGTACCAAGGTGGTTCCTAAGGAGGAGAAACAAGAGTGAAGATGCGGGAGGACTTGGTCCTCCATATAGAACTTTTGTTTAAAACTATCGGGAGGAGTTTTTACCTCCCTTGGTATGTGTAATAATACTACTCTGCACTCGCTTATATTTCTGGTCTGTAATAAATGACATGATCTTTCTTTTTAATAAATGTAAGTTTATGTAATCGCTTCCGCATTTCTTTATCTCCGATGTTCTGTAATGTTTGCAAGACGGGTGAGACGTTCCTGGAAAGGTAAGGAAAGATACCGAACTTGTCAAGTGACTTAGGAACATCTACAGGGTGTCTGATGTCTGTTAGACAAGGACAACTGTAGGTGGGCCTAATTACTTGGGAGGTTCCGTCACAGCTGGTATCGGAGCGTAGCCCTTCTTTGCAGATATTATGAGGCATCTTCAAAAGGATTTTCTAAAAAGTATTACCTAAAAACTCTTTTCTCTTCTTACCTAAGTATTCTGAAGAGTTTATCTTAAAGACCAGATAGGAAGAGTGCAATGTATAGAAGGTTGAATCAACTAATGTTGATTCTGTACTTACACATGCATCATGCTAAGAATTTTACTAATAAAATTTTCCCCTTAGAAAGATGCCGCCGCACACAAGGAAAACGGCGCGCAAGTCAACTGGACCAATCGGTGTGCCCCGGCATCCACTGGCCCCTCGACATGAGAACAGTAGCAGCGGGAGTAATGATCCAATAGGAGATCTTGAAGCACGAGTAAGTCAACTTCAAGCGGAGTTGCAACACAGGACCAACGCTTGGGTTGTGGACGGAGATAGAATAAATGAACTAAGAAGAGACATCCGTCACCTGCGGGATCAGCTTGCTGATCGGGACTTAGCACTTGACTGGGCAGTACAGTCCCGTTTGCTGGCATGTGCTAAGGAAGCAAGGGCTCAAGCCCGAATTAAGGAACTTAGCTCAACTGTCGACGACCTGCAGGTCTATTGCAATACGTTACATGAGGAAGTCCATGTACTGTATTCGCAATTACACCCTAGTGCACCTGCGCACCCTGTTGAGGCGGAAGCCGGACCCTCCCATGTTGCGGGACACGCGCTTGGTGGGGAGTTAGACCTTTTCGCGCCCCCTCCTTCCATGAGGCTGGTCGACGTATGGACTCCCACACCCGACGACGAGGCCGCCAAAAGCAACGGGAAGCAGGACTAGTGGTATAGTAGAAGTAGTGTAGTGTATTGTAGGTTGTACTAGTGTATAATAGGTAGTGCTATTGTATACTAGGTATTGTATCTTGTTGTAAGAGTCTTGAGTCTGTAACATTACTTTTGGTAATGTAAAATGGAATGGCTTTTTCTTTGGCATATCATATTGTTTTCAAATGTTGTTGCCACAGATGCCTTCCAAGACTCGAGCTCAGGACGGAGCTGGTACCTCCCGGGGGAGGGAATCCACACCCAATCCACCTCCTGTTCCTCCCACATTGGCTGAGGCAATTGCTGCCTTAGTGAACGCAACTGCTGACAATACCCGTTTTCTGAGAGAAATGGCGGGCCAACAGTTCTAGCAGCCTGGTAGGCGGGGCTATCAACAGGGCCCCCGCGAAACTTCTTATCTGGACTTCTCGGAAACCCGTCCACCACTATTTGTGAAAGCTGAGGACCCGCTGGAAGCCGATGAATGGATACGAGTTATTGAGCAAAAATTTGGTCTTCTGCGTTGTTCAGAGACACAAAAGCCTTTATTCGCGACGCAACAACTACGCGGCCCTGCCAGCACTTGGTGGGGTAATTTTGTGGCCGTTCAGCCGGCCAATCATCAAGTCACCTGGGAGGAATTCAAAGTAGCCTTCCGCGAGCATTATATACCCGAAGGTGTTCTGCATATGAAGCAAGAAGAGTTCATGAAGCTAAAGCAAGGAGGAGATACTATTAATCAGTATCTCAACAAGTTCAATCATCTATCACAATATGCAATCGATCAGGTGAACACTGATCTAAAAAAGAAAAATTGCTTTATGAGAGGATTAAATGATCGATTGCAGAGAAAAATGGCCACCTGCATAGATCTCACGTATGGAAAGGCTATCAGCACAGCCCTATCTGTTGAAGCAAAATATGCAGGTTCCGGAAAGAACAAGGGATTTGGTGGTGAGAAGTCTAATGAGGGCCAGGCAAAAAGGCAACGGTTTATTCTCCGACCTTCTAACCAGACTCCTCCACGTGCACCATCCTTCCCTTTCAAGCAGCCGATAATTATTCGTCCCAATAAAGCCCTCACTGCCCCAAGTCAGTTGGGTGCCCCAGGCACTCGATTCTCTGCTTTGCCCAGCTCTTCAACCGGATGTTTCAACTGTGGCAAGTCTGGACATTTCATCAAGGACTGCCCATATCCCAAGCAGAATCAAGCAAATAATCAGCAAGGATCGGGGAATTCATCACAAAGTAAGGGAAATGTTAAGGGCAAAAATTTCAAGAAGACGGGACGCGTATACTATACCCAAGTGGCCACTACACCGGAAGGTGAACCGGTGATGATGGGTACGTTTCTCGTGGCCAGTCACCCTGCAATTATTCTTTTTGATTCTGGTGCTTCGCATACGTTCATTAGCAAGAATTTTGTGGAGCAACATCACATTGCATGCCATGAATCAAAAGAGGGATTTAAAATACACTCACCTGCGGGACAAATCTTTACTAGAGAAGTGGCCTATCAAGTGCCCATATCATTGGCCGGACGGGACTTTCCTACCAATATGATCGTCCTGAAAGGCCAAGACATAGTTGTTATTTTGGGTATGAATTGGTTGGCCAAGCATAAAGCAACACTCAATACTGATCAAAGAACCATCAGGTTGAGTCATAATCAAGAAGAAATTCTTTTGCCCATCCCTATTCCAAACAAAACTACTGGCAGAGTTTATGAAGTCGTGGTACCGGAAATCAAGGATATCCCGGTAGTATGCGAGTTCCCTGATGTTTTTCCCGAGGATTTGCTAGGATTGCCACCTGAGCGGGAGGTAGAGTTTGTAATAGAGTTGAAGCCCGGTACGGCTCCAATATCTAGAAGATCGTACCGGATGCCTCCTAATGAGTTGGCAGAGTTGAAGATTCAATTACAAGATCTCCTGGAGAAAGGATTTATCCGGCCAAGCTCATCGCCGTGGGGTTGTCCGGCCATATTCGTCAAAAAGAAGGATCAAACCTTACGAATGTGTGTGGATTATCGACCCTTGAATGAGGTCACCATCAAAAACAAGTACCCTCTTCCAAGGATTGATATTCTATTTGATCAATTGACTGGAGCTAGGGTATTTTCAAAGATTGATCTCCGATCGGGCTATCACCAGATCCGTATTCGGCCCGAAGATATACCAAAGACCACCTTCACTACGCGGTATGGGTTGTTTGAATATCTGGTAATGTCTTTCGGGTTAACAAATGCTCCAGCCCACTTCACATATTTGATGAACTCGGTGTTCATGCCCGAGCTAGACAAGTTTGTGGTAGTCTTCATTAATGATATTTTGATATATTCCAAGAATGAAGAGGAGCACGCCCAACATTTACGGATCGTGTTAACGCGCCTAAGGGAACATCAGTTATATGCCAAGTTCAGCAAATGCGCATTTTGGCTGGAGGAAATTCAATTTCTGGGACATGTTCTATCTGCCAGAGGGATTGCGGTAGACCCCAGCAAAGTCAAGGACATTTTAGAGTGGAAACCCCCGACCACTGTTCATCAGGTCCGAAGTTTCCTTGGACTGGCTGGATATTACCGCAGATTTATACCAGACTTTTCTAAGCTTGTGAAGCCAATCACAAGTTTATTGAAGAATGATGTTAAATTCAATTGGTCTTCGGAGTGTGATGAAGCCTTTGAACAATTGAAGACATTATTAACCACTGCTCCAGTATTGGCTCAACCGGACATCACCAAGCCTTTTGATGTATATTGTGATGCATCTGGCAGTGGACTCGGCTGCGTGCTAATGCAAGAAGGCCGAGTAATTGCATATGCTTCAAGGCAGTTGCGCCGACATGAGCAGCATTACCCAACTCATGATCTGGAGCTAGCTGCTGTGGTTCATGCCCTGAAAATTTGGCGTCACTATCTGCTGGGAAATGTCTGTCATATCTATACAGATCATAAAAGCTTGAAGTATATCTTCACCCAGTCAGAATTGAATATGAGGCAGAGGCGATGGCTTGAGCTTATTAAGGGCTATGAACTGGAAATTCATTATCACCCAGGCAAAGCCAATGTTGTGGCAGATGCACTAAGTCGTAAGGTTTCCGGTCACTGTCTTACGGCGAAGACCTCTGACAACACTTTATGTCAAGAGATGGAGAAGCTAAACCTGGGAATGGTCCAACAAGGAACTCTGAATCAGTTAAAGCTTGAGTCAGTCCTCTTGCAAAGGATAATTGATGCCCAAAAGGATAATGAGGGCATGAGACACATTCGTGAGAAGTTAAGGGCTGGAAAAGCCAAATGTTTCAAAGAAGATGATCAAGGCATTGTATGGTTTAATAATCGCATAGTAGTGCTAAAGAATGAAGAGCTCCGCCAGCAAATTCTTGATGAAGCACATCTTAGCCGCTACTCTATTCATCCCGGAAGCACTAAGATGTACCAAGACCTGAAGCAACATTACTGGTGGACAAAGATGAAGATCGAGATTGCACGCTATGTGGCTAGATGTGACACCTGCAGACATGTCAAAGCCATACATTTGAAAGCTGTCGGTCCATTACAGTCACTACCAATACCGACATGGAAATGGGAAGACATCAGTATGGACTTTATCGTGGGATTACCCAGGACTGCAAAAGGGTATGATTCTATCTGGGTTATAATTGATCGGCTTACGAAGATTGCTCACTTTCTGCCGGTCAAGACAGATCACCCGGTTACTGTCTATGCCCAATTGTACATTGCTCGTATTCTTAGTCTGCATGGTGTTCCGAAGACCATTGTGTCGGATCGTGGACCTCAATTTGTAGCCAAGTTTTGGGAAGCACTTCACAAATCCTTGGGTACTAAGCTGCTCCACAGTTTGGCCTATCATCCTCAAACCAGTGGACAGACTGAGAGGGTTAATCAAGTACTCGAAGATATGTTACGAGCATGTGTTCTGGACTTCTCACAAAAATGGGATGAATGTTTGCCCTTGGCGGAGTTTTCATATAATAATAGCTATCAAGAAAGTATCAAGATGGCACCTTTTGAAGCTTTATATGGACGACGATGTCGTACTCCGCTAAATTGGTCTGAACCTGGAGAAAGGTACTTCTTTAGGCCTGATATGGTGAAGGAGGCTGAGGAAAAGGTTCAGAAAATTATTCATAATATGAAGAAAGCACAAGCTCGTCAGAAGGGTTATGCAGACAAACGGCGAATGCCCTTGTATTTTCATGAAGGGGACTATGTCTACCTGAAAGTTTCACCAATGAAGGGAGTATCGTGTTTCGGGGTTAAAGGGAAGCTTGCACCTAGGTACATTGGTCCATTCCTGGTACTTGAGCAATGTGGACCAGTGGCATATCGACTACAGCTCCCCGAAACTTTGTCTGCTATACATAATGTGTTCCATGTGTCACAATTGAAGAAGTGTCTTCGGGTTCCCGATCGAACCATTGAAGTAACAGATGTTGTCCTTGAACCGGACTTGACATACTCTGAGCACCCTATTCGAGTCTTGGATCAAAAGGACAGGGTTACCCGAAGAAAAACCCTCAAGTTCTATAAGATACAGTGGAACCAACATTCTCAAGATGAGGCTACATGGGAAACTCAAGACTTTTTAGATAAGAATTTCCCAGGCTTTTT
Organism: Zea mays; assembly: GCF_902167145.1. NCBI lineage: Eukaryota > Viridiplantae > Streptophyta > Magnoliopsida > Poales > Poaceae > Zea > Zea mays. The sequence goes on along the minus strand of NC_050098.1, from coordinate 26,561,923 downwards.
AGCCTCTTGTAAATTGTAAAGCTTGTATAGCTGTGTAATAAAGGAGTAAATTCCCAAGTCACCCCTACCTTGTACCAGAAATAAGGAAATAAAAGTATGTCGTGTTTCCTTTTCCATTACTTACCCTAGGACTTTTAATCTCGGGACGAGATTCTTTTATGGGGGGAAGGATGTAACACCCCTGGTGTTACTATAACTAAAACTTGAGCATGGCATCATAAGCATTGGCATTGCATATGTTTGATACACCTAGAGTGCATTCACTAGGCAAAAATTTCAAACAAGTTGTATTGTTATAGTACTTTGCAAATAGGACCCTGGATAGGAAACTTAACCCTAAATAGGGATTAAAGGGGGTAAAACATAACCCAAACTGAGAAAACCTAAAGGCTTTGGGGGAAAAGTCATAAAATGTCCCCAAAAATAAATTTGAATCACATTTCTACACCTGGGATACTAGAAACCCTAATTGGAACCCTGGAAAACCCTAAAACCAAACCCTAGGGACCTATGTGCAAAATTAGTCCATTTTTGGACTAAAGTGCAAAAACCAAGTTGAATAACTATCTTAAGTCATTTGGGTCACAAATATGTGAGTTTGCAAGTTAAACCCTGAGTTTTGGACCTATTTGCAAAAAGGACCCAATTGTGATTCTTATGCTAAGTCTGAAATCAGGGTTATAGGCCCAACTTTAGAGCTGTGTAGCTTTCAAAATAGTGAGAATTCATATTAGGTCACCACATCAAAATTGTAGACCAATCATAGGAGAACAATTTTGCTGAAGAGGGCAAGCCATGTTCTTGTGAGAAATTTAGAGATAATCATGCTCAAACTTTGGTTGTCAGGCTGATTTGGTCTGAATTTTCAGACTAACAATGAACTGACATCAACTTCAAGCCTAGATTCAAGCATGATCCAATGGGTTTTTGTGGCAGCATCATATGGCAATATTGTAGATGGTATGTTGCTTTACAACTTTGATGCAGAGTTTGAGTTGAGTTGTCATTCAAAATTGAGAGAAAACCATGCTCCAAAAGGCTCTGTCAGGCGACTGAATCGGTTCTGCCATGGTACAGTAGACCCTAAACTGAAGAAGATCACGATTCACCCCCCCTGCTCGTCGCCGGTGGTCGATCTCTTGTTGCGATTCGTGCACCGTATACAACAGATAAGCTTGACCTGGTAAATATCTGGTACCGGATTGAGCTACGGCTAAGGCCGCCGTACCTCCCTCCCCTTGCTCATCGGTCACTCGGATAGATTTCCGCCGCCGTTGAGCCATCACTGTCGCCCGCCGCGTGTCTAGACACTTTACCACGTCGCGGCTAACCGTGCTACGCATATCCGGTGATCGCCGGAGCCCGGAGGTGCCGCCATGGTAAAAGCCACGTTGTGCGGCCACCAGTGACTCACCCTTCGTCTCGGTCGCCGGTCTCTCTGCGCAAAATTGGACGCCACTGCTTAACTTCTCTATAAATTGAAGCCACTGCAAGCTCCGTAGGGTAGTCAAGTACCCCGACACCCAGTATTGTCCCCAGTTGATCGCCAGCGAGCTTGAATTTCACAGTTCCCCCAAATTCGGTTTGCGCCACTGCAAGAACACCCTCACCGCGACCAGCCTAACTCAGGTTAGTCCAAGGCTCTCCGTCTCTTGTTCTAGCGTCCCTAGGCCCTCCTCATGCTCCTTGACCCGCCCATTTGAACCGAGCTGCCTTAGATGATCAGGAACGTGCTATTCCTTTGGTCAGTCGCAATGTCGCTGTGGCCAGAGCTAACCAGTTGACTATTCTTGAAATTTAATTGGGGGAAACATTCATAGGACTCGGATTTGGTTTCGGCCGAAGTTAGGAACCAGTCGTTGCCCCGTTTGGGCGGTCTTGGTGCTCGCCGGAGCTCGGCCGCGCGCGTCGCCGTCGTGGACCTCCCACTGCGAAGAAATAGAACATGGAGGGCTTATCTGCAATATGTCAGCGACTCACTAAAACAGTGAAAGAACTCGTTCGCTGTTAGACAAAAACGCAAGGGCCGTTCTACAAAACCGCCAGCGCGGGCGCGCGCACGCTTCTGCGTGGGCTTGGGCCGCTTAGGCCAGTTTGAGCCCAATACTGTTGAGTCTTTTTCTTTTTCTTTTTCAGAAGAACTTTGGAAATCTATAGAAAAATGTAGAAAAATCCTAAAATTGCGAAATCAATTTTCCTAGGCTTATTATTTTCCCTAGAATTTAATAAAAATAGTTTCATGATTTTTAGTTTAAACAGGGAATTTTAGGGCATTTAAAATAGCTTAAAGAAATAGTTCTGGATTTTTAAAAGTTAAATGGTAATCCCAAAAATGTTCAAAATTTTTATATGAACTCCCCACATTATTTAGAAGCCTTGGGTAGAGTTTGAATTGATTTGGACCATGTTTGATAACTAGAACCCAAAACCACCCCCCTGCCCTGTGAACTCCTTTACAGACTCCGGAAACCCTAAGTTCTCGGAGTTCCGTGAAGGAAAGTTATATTCAAGACTTAGATAATAAATCTTTATTATCTTCGCACTCTCATTAGCATTACATGGCATTCATTCTTATATATATATATGGTTATGTTAGAACGCGAAGAAGAAGTGGAAGTCACTGAAGAAAGGACACCACCACCCTCGGATTCTCAGGCAGGCAACTGCTTCTACTTTGATATTTGTGGATCCGAGCCAGACTCACCTGTTAACGAAGGCAAGCCCCGGTGCATTTGCCACCTCCCTTGATGTTTTTAAATCTTTCTCACTTGCTTGCTGCATTAGGTGATAGGAGTTGATTGATAAAACAATTCTTGCATTACCTTCCTTGAACTTGATTACCTTCCTTGAAACCCTGATTTTGCAAAAAGGTTTTCCTATGCTTAGTATTGCTTTAGAGAAACAAAAGGATTTGTTTTACAAAAGATGTTTGGCAAAGTGGGAGGGTTGTTTTCAAAAATAAAACTTGATGGTGAATCCGTCACGGCCGTGATGGATTCAACATCGGAAAAGATGTACCTCTGCCAGGTACCAAATTTTTGGGTTGAAAAGATTAAGCTGAGACCGGGCGGGTGACTTGCACGAGAAAGAGAGTCTCGGTGTAGTGTCTCTGTCTGAGTCGATTAAGGACCTTGTCGATGTAGGCCTGCTGACCGAGGACCCTTTAACTGGTCACATGCCTCGTCATGGGTAAGCCTTGCCTCGGGTAGACTAAGGCCAGAATAAGATAACACAAAATGGGCGTGGAGCGGTGGCGAGTGTAGCGTGTACCCTCTGTGGCAAGAGGCTGGACGGTGGTGTATCTGTGCTCTCGGTTTGCGTGAACCTGATCTGGTCTTAAGAACCCCAGTGGCGGGTTGACATATGCAAGGGTTAAGTGCTACATATGTCGTGTGATCGGAGATCCTCAGCTGAGTATAATCGATTCGGATCGCCGTACCTCCGCGGTTATGGAGACTTGGCCACTGACTTACACGTAGCATTCCACTAAAGATGATGGGTTTTTGTTAAGAAATTGGCTAGTGCAGGACCAGTGATTGAACTAGGGTAGAAAGAACTCTAGTTGCAGGTAATTGTACTTAACTTGACAAATAAAATTGGATTTTTAAGGATCCACTTTAGTAAGCATTTCTGCAAAACAAAGTCTTTGATTATTGAAAAGCCTTACCTTGACTCCCTTAAGCCAGCATACCCTTGAGAGTATTTTCTTTAGTCGGGTAAGACTTGCTGAGTAATTCCATACTCAGGGTTTATCCCTTCATTGTTTTTAGGTGAGGAAGTAGCAGATTTCTGTTGCTTCTGTACCAAGGTGGTTCCTAAGGAGGAGGAACAAGAGTGAAGATGCGGGAGGACTTGATCCTCCATATAGAACTTTTGTTTAAAACTATCGGGAAGAGTTTTTACCTCCCTTGGTATGTGTAATAATACTACTCTGCACTCGCTTATATTTCTGGTCTGTAATAAACGACATGATCTTACTTTTTAATAAATGTAAGTTTATGTAATCGCTTCCGCATTTCTTTATCTCCGATGTTCTGTAATGTCTGCAAGACGGGTGAGACGTTCCTGGAAAGGTAAGGAAAGATACCGAACTTGTCAAGTGACTTAGGAACATCTACAGGGTGTCTGATGTCTGTTAGACAAGGACAACTGTAGGTGGGCCTAATTACTTGGGAGGTTCCGTCACAGTGTGCCCCCTCTTCTCTCTCTGACCATCCTGCCCCACTCGTCAGCTTCGTCCTCCTCCCTGCAATCGCCTACTCTGTCGTGGTCACGCCCATGTCGCGCGTTCCAGGTGGATAAACCGCCGCCCGCACCCCACGACCTCGCTCGGGCTTCAAGTGAAGACCCCACACCTCCAGCGCCTCCCTCCCCCGCTTCTCATTTGCACTCTCCCTGCTTGTTTCCCCACCCAGCACACAACAACGACATCGCCATCGCAACCACCGTTGTCATTGAGCCCCTATTGTCGCCTTGGCCACCGTGAGCTCTTCCTGAGTGTGATGCACCGGGAACCCACCTCAGTTTCCCCTTTTCTCGACCTCTCTGTCCTGTCCTCGCTTAACATGTTCCCTTGCAGTCCCGGAGCCACCGCCACCATTCCGAGCTGCCATCAAGCCGTTGCCGCCTCCGAGGGGATCCCGAGTCTTTCATTGAGGTAAGGAACTTCCCCTGCCCCCTTCGGTCCCCTCCCTTGCTCTTTGTCATGCACAATTGCATGTCGGAGCTGCTAGCACCGCTGCCTTGCCGCCTCATTGTGGATCTCCGACCTCTGGTGCTCCCACCGTGGTTTGGCCCTCGTCACTAAATTCCTCAGACCCTCCCTGACCTCCCTAGACCACCCCGACCGCCATAGGACTCCCAAAACTCCCGCTTCCTTCGTCTCTGGCGAGTTCCCAGCCGTGGTCGCGGGTGCCACCACCTCGGGTGGCCATGGGAGAACGTCAGAGCCAGCCGCCTTGATCCCCACCATTCACCCCAGATCTAACGGTTGGATTCTAATTAACTCAAGCCTAAACCCAATTGTCCGCTTGAGGTCGGACGATCCAGCCCCGCGCCCTCAGTAGAGGGCGAGAGTCCGTTAGTCGTCCGAGCCAGCCCCACGCCCTCAGCCGAGGCGAAGAAGTATGTCAGTCATCCAAGCTAGCCCCGCACCCTTAGCCGAGGCAGAGAATCCATCAGTCGTCCGAGCCCGCGTCGTGCCCTCAGCCGAGACGAGAATCCTTGTTGTTTAACCCCCATCTCCCTTCTCTCTGTCTAGCGTGGCAATGGTTTCCGCCCTTGGCGCGTTGTGTCTGCCCTCGGCACGCTGTGCCCATCCCAGCGCGGACGAGCCACCTAGCTTGCTCCCACCGACGCCCTTGTAGCCTCGATCGTTTGTCTACCATAGATGTGAGCTCCATGTCACGTTGCATATTTATTTGATCTATATTGTTGTATCATGTATTGTTTCTTTTTGTTTCAGGAATGTTGAATGTATGTTCACACTCGCATAAATAACGATCCATTCGTGGAGTCCAAGGGAGTTGCATAAGAAGCCCCTGAGCAGTAGTGTGGTGAAGGCAAGTGTCCTCTAACCTATTATGTCCTATTCACTTTAAAATTCATGCTCCTGCATACTATGATCAACCTAAGGATTTACTAGTTTCTGCTTATCCTGTCCTTGATTACCTTTTTCGGTTGGGCTATTATGATCACTACCATATTAGTGCTTCACCTTAATCAATGAACATGGTGAGAAATACTTTAAGGTACGTTGTTTTATTCTAGATATGGTGATGAACTTGTGACACTAAAGGAGGCTCGAACCGTTTCCCGAGTACGTCTCCGTAAGGACCTGTTCGTTGACAGACCACCTGGGATAACAATGCAACCATGAGGGTGAAATAGGCACCCATAGCTAATTAATTGGAGGAGCTAGAGGTGTAGTTGCTTTGTCGCCATGCCGTCAATGGGTCCAGGCATAATGCTTGCTCTACCGAGGCTGGGTGCTGAGGTTCTTTCGTTTTGCTTTTCTTGTCACCCCTCCTGCGGGGATAGGTACTATGTTTACCAAATTGGAGAAACCTAACAGGCGGCTATGACCTCTAGGGAATCTTTGTAAAGGCTACGTAGTGATACCCTACCGGACCACTGTAGGGTCGAGATGGCGGACTAGAGGGGGGTGAAGAGTCCTTTCTAAAACTAATTACAATGGCTAACACAAATAAATACAGAATTAAAACTATTTTGGTTTAGCCAAGACTACACTCCTCTAACTATTACAAACACCTGACAAAAGATTCTAATTGAAACAACTAAGGTGCCAAGATAGTGAAAGAGCTCTCCCATACAAATCTAGTTCGCAACGTGAAAGTCGCCTAGAGGGGGGTGAATAGGGCGAAACTGAAATTCTCAAAAATAATCACAACTACAAGCCGGGTTAGCGTTAGAAATATAAACGAGTCCGTGAGAGAGGGAGCAAAACAAATCGCAAGCAAATGAAGAGTGTGACACGCGGATTTGTTTTACCGAGGTTCGGTTCTTGCAAACCTACTCCCCGTTGAGGAGGCCACAAAGGCCGGGTCTCTTTCAACCCTTCCCTCTCTCAATCGGTCCCTCGGACCGAGTGAGCTTCTCTTCTCAAATCACTTGGGAATCAAAATTCCCGCAAGGGCCACCACACAATTGGTGCCTCTTGCCTCAATTACAAGTGAGTGTTTGATCACAAGAAAGAATCAAGAAAGAAGGAAGCAATCCAAGCGCAAGAGCTCGAAAGAACACAAGCAAATCTCTCTCTCTAGTCACTAAGGCGTTGTGTGGAATTTGGAGAGGATTTGATCTCTTTGGTGTGTCTAGAATTGAATGCTAGAGCTCTTGTAGTAGTTGGGAAGTGGAAAACTTGGATGCAATGAATGGTGGGGTGGTTGGGATATTTATAGCCCCAACCACCAAAAGTGGCCGTTGGGAGGCTGTCTGCTCGATGGCGCACCGGACAGTCCGGTGCACACCGGACAGTCCGGTGCCCCCTGCCACGTCATCACTGCCGTTGGATTCTGACCGTTGGAGCTTCTGACTAGTGGGCCCGCCTGGGTGTCCGGTGCACACCGGACAGGTACTGTTTGCTGTCCGGTGTGCCAGTATGGGCGCGCCTGACTTCTGCGCGCGCTGCGCGCGCAATTAATGCACCGCAGGTAGCCGTTGGCGCGGAGGTAGCCGTTGCTCCGGAGTCGCACCGGACAGTCCGGAGTCACACCGGACAGTCCGGTGTACACCGGACAGTCCGGTGAATTTTAGCGGACTAGCCGTTGGAGTTTCCCGAAGCTGGCGAGTTCCTGAGGCCGCTTCTCCATGGCGCACCGGACACTGTCCGGTGTACACCGGACAGTCCGGTGAATTATAGCGCGAGTGCCTCTGGAAATTCCCGAAGGTGGCGAGTTTGCGTTGGAGTCCTCTGGTGCACCGGACATGTCCGGTGGTGCACCGGACATTGTCCGGTGGCACACCGGACAGTCCGGTGTGCCAAACCAGAGGTGCCTTCGGTTGGCCCTTTGCTCCTTTGTTGAATCCAAAATTTGATCTTTTTATTGGCTGAGTGTGAACCTTTAACACCTGTATAATCTATACACTTGGGCAAACTAGTTAGTCCAATAGATTTGTGTTGGACAATTCAACCACCAAAATTAATTAGGGACTAGGTGTAAGCCTAATTCCCTTTCAATCTCCCCCTTTTTGGTGATTGATGCCAACACAAACCAAAGCAAATATAGAAGTGCATAATTGAACTAGTTTGCATAATGTAAGTGTAAAGGTTGCTTGGAATTGAGTCAATATTAATACTTACAAGATATGCATGGATTGTTTCTTTCTTAAATAACATTTTGGACCACGCTTGCACCACATGTTTTGTTTTTGCAAACTCTTTTGGAAATCCTTTTCAAAGTTCTTTTGCAAATAGTCACAGGTAAATGAATAAGATTATGCAGAGCATTTTCAAGATTTTAAAATTCTTCTCTCCTTGTTTCAAATGCTTCTCCTTTGACTAAACAAAACTCCCCCTAGAAGAGATCCACCTCTTAGTGTTCAAGAGGGTTTTGATATATCATTTTGAAATACTATTTTCTCCCCCTTTTTGAACACAAATAGGAAAATCAATTGATAAATATTCAACACTAAGTTTTTGAAATCGGTGGTGGTGCGGTCCTTTTGCTTTGGGCTCATTTCTCCCCCTTTTTGGCATGAATCGCCAAAAACGGAATCATTAGAGCCCTTGAAGTGCTATCTTCCCCTTTGGTCATAAATAAATGAGTTAAGATTATACCAAAGGCGAAGTCCGGTCCTTTAGCTTTGGGCTCTTACTCTCTCCCAAAGACGAAGTCCTTTTCTTTGATGCTCATTTCTCCCCAAAGAATAGAGAGTTGCTTGGAGTGATGGCGAAGTATGAGTTACGAAGTGGAAGCCTTTGTCTTCGCCGAAGACTCCAATTCCCTTTCAATATACCTATGACTTGGTTTGAAATACTCTTGAAAACACATTAGTCATAGCATATACAAAAGAGATATGATCAAAGGTATACTTGTGTGCTATGTGTGCAAACTAGCAAAAGAAATTTCTAGAATCAAGAATATTGAGCTCATGCCTAAGTTTGGTAAAAGTTTGTTCATCAAGTGGCTTGGTAAAGATATCGGCTAATTGATCTTTAGTGTTAATGTATGAAATCTCGATATCCCCCTTTTGTTGGTGATCCCTAAGAAAATGATACCGAATGGCTATGTGTTTAGTGCGGCTATGCTCGACAGGATTGTCGGCCATTTTGATTGCACTCTCATTATCACATAGCAAAGGAACTTTGGTTAATTTGTAACCGTAGTCCCGCAGGGTTTGCCTCATCCAAAGTAATTGCGCGCAACAATGACCTGCGGCAATATACTCGGCTTCGGCGGTTGAAACAGCGACCGAATTTTGCTTCTTTGAAACCCAAGACACCAAGGATCTCCCCAAGAACTGGCAAGTCCCGGATGTGCTCTTCCTGTTAATCTTACACCCCGCCCAATCGGCATCCGAATAACCAATCAAATCAAATGTGGATCCCCGAGGGTACCAAAGCCCAAACTTAGGTGTATAAGCCAAATATCTCAAGATTCGTTTTACGGCCGTAAGGTGTGATTCCTTAGGGTCGGCTTGGAATCTTGCACACATGCAAACGGAAAGCATAATGTCTGGTCGAGATGCACATAAGTAAAGCAATGAACCAATCATCGACCGGTATACCTTTTGATCCACGGACTTACCTCCCGTGTCGAGGTCGAGATGCCCATTGGTTCCCATGGGTGTCTTGATGGGCTTGGCATCCTTCATCCCAAACTTGTTTAGAATGTCTTGAGTGTACTTCGTTTGGCTAATGAAGGTGCCCTCTTGGAGTTGCTTTACTTGGAATCCTAAGAAATACTTCAACTCCCCCATCATAGACATCTCGAATTTCTGTGTCATGATCCTACTAAATTCCTCACAAGTAGATTCGTTAGTAGACCCAAATATGATATCATCAACATAAATTTGGCATACAAACAAATCATTGTCAAGAGTTTTAGTGAAGAGTGTAGGATCGGCCTTGCCGACTTTGAAGCCATTAGCAATAAGGAAATCTCTAAGGCATTCATACCATGCTCTTGGGGCTTGCTTGAGCCCATAAAGCGCCTTAGAGAGCTTATAGACATGGTTAGGATACTCACTGTCTTCAAAGCCGGGAGGTTGCTCAACATAGACCTCTTCCTTGATTGGTCCGTTGAGGAAGGCACTTTTCACGTCCATTTGATAAAGCTTAAAGCCATGGTAAGTAGCATAGGCTAATAATATGCGAATTGACTCAAGCCTAGCTACGGGTGCATAGGTTTCACCGAAATCCAAACCTTCGACTTGGGAGTATCCTTTGGCCACAAGTCGAGCTTTGTTCCTTGTCACCACACCATGCTCATCTTGCTTGTTGCGGAAGACCCATTTGGTTCCTACAACATTTTGATTAGGACGTGGAACCAAGTGCCATACCTCGTTCCTTGTGAAATTGTTGAGCTCCTCTTGCATCGCCACCACCCAATCCGAATCTTGTAGTGCTTCCTCTACCCTGTGTGGCTCAATAGAGGAAACAAACGAGTAATGCTCACAAAAATGTGCAACACGAGATCTAGTAATTACCCCCTTATGAATGTCGCCGAGGATAGTGTCGACGGGGTGATCTCGTTGTATTGCTTGGTGGACTCTTGGATGTGGCGGTCTTGGTTCTTCATCCTCCTTGTCTTCATCATTTGCATCTCCCCCTTGATCATTGCCGTCATTTTGAGGTGGCTCATCTTCTTGTTCTTCTACTTCATCAACTTGAGCTTCAACCTCATTTTGAGTCGGTGGAGATGCTTGCGTGGAGGAGGATGGTTGATCTTGTGCATGTGGAGACTCTTCGGATTCCTTAGGACACACATCCCCAATGGACATGTTCCTTAGCGCTATGCATGGAGCCTGTTCTTCTCCTATATCATCAAGATCAACTTGCTCTACTTGAGAGCCGTTAGTTTCATCAAACACAACGTCACAAGAAACTTCAACTAGTCCTGAGGACTTGTTAAAGACTATATGCCCTTGTGTTTGAATCATATCCTAGTAAAAAGCCTTCTACAGTTTTAGGAGCAAATTTAGATTTTCTACTTCTCTTAACAAGAATAAAGCATTTGCTACCAAAAACTCTAAAATATGAAATGTTGGGCTTTTTACCGGTTAGGAGTTCATAGGATGTCTTCTTGAGGATTCGGTGTAGATATAACCGGTTGATGGCGTAGCAAGCGGTGTTGACTGCCTCCGCCCAAAACCGATCCGAAGTCTTGTACTCATCAAGCATGGTTCTTGCCATATCCAATAGAGTTCGATTCTTCCTCTCCACTACACCATTTTGTTGTGGTGTGTAGGGAGAAGAGAACTCATGCTTGATGCCCTCCTCCTCAAGGAAGCCTTCGATTTGAGAGTTTTTGAACTCCGTCCCGTTGTCGCTTCTAATTTTCTTGATCCTTAAGCCGAACTCATTTTGAGCCCGTCTCAAGAATCCCTTTAAGGTCTCTAGGGTTTGAGATTTTCCTGCAAAAAGAACACCCAAGTGAAGCGAGAATAATCATCCACTATTACAAGACAATACTTACTCCCGCCGATGCTTATGTAAGCAATCGGGCCGAATAGATCCATGTGGAGTAGCTCAAGCGGCCTGTCGGTCGTCATGATGTTCTTGTGTGGATGATGGGTACCAACTTGCTTCCCTGCTTGGCATGCGCTACAAATCCTGTCTTTCTCAAAATGGACATTTGTTAATCCTAAAATGGGCTCTCCCTTTAGAAGCTTATGAAGATTCTTCATCCCAACATGGGCTAGTCGGCGGTGCCAGAGCCAACCCATGTTAGTCTTAGCAATTAAGCATGTGTCGAGTTCAGCTCTATCAAAATCTACCAAGTATAGCTGACCCTCTAATACACCCTTAAATGCTATTGAATCATCACTTCTTCTAAAGACAGTGACACCTACATCAGTGAATAGACAGTTGTAGCCCATTTGACATAATTGGGATACGGAAAGCAAATTGTAATCTAATGAATCAACAAGAAAAACATTGGAAATGGAATGGTCAGGTGATATAGCAATTTTACCCAGTCCTTTGACCACACCTTGATTTCCATCCCCGAATGTGATCGTTCTTTGGGGATCTTGGTTTTTCTCATATGAGGAGAACATCCTTTTCTCCCCTGTCATGTGGTTTGTGCACCCGCTGTCGAGTATCCAACTTGAGCCCCCGGATGCATAAACCTACAAAACAAGTTTAGTTCTTGACTTTAGGTACCCAAATGGTTTTGGGTCCTTTGGCATTAGACACAAGAACTTTGGGTACCCAAACACAAGTCTTGGAGCCCTTGTGTTTCCCCCCAACATATTTGGCAACTACCTTGCCGGATTTGTTAGTCAAAACATAAGATGCATCAAAAGTTTTAAATGAAATGTTATGATCATTTGATGCACCGGGAGTTTTCTTTTTAGGCAACTTATCATGGGTTGGTTGCCTAGAGCTAGATGTCTCACCCTTATACATAAAAGCATGATTAGGGCCAGAGTGAGACTTCCTAGAATGAATTCTCCTAATTTTGCTCTCAGGATAGCCGGCAGGGTACAAAATGTAGCCCTCGTTATCCTGAGGCATGGGAGCCTTGCCCTTAACAAAGTTAGACAAGTTCTTAGGAGGGGCATTAAGTTTGTCATTGTCTCCCTTTTGGAAACCAATGCCATCCTTAATGCCAGGGCGTCTCCCATTATAAAGCATGCTACGAGCAAATTTAAATTTCTCATTTTCTAAGTTGTGCTCGGCAATTTTAGCATCTAGTTTAGCTATATGATCATTTTGTTGCTTAATTAAAATCATGTGATCATGAATAGCATCAACATTAATATCTCTACATCAAGTACAAATAGTGACATGCTCAATGGTAGATGTAGAGGGTTTGCAAGAATTAAGTTCAACGATCTTAGCATGTAATATATCATTTTTATCTCTAAGATCGGAAATAGTGACATTGCAAACATCAAAATCTTTAGCCTTAGCAATCAAATTATCATTTTCTACTCTAAGGCTAGCAAGAGAAGTGTTTAATTCTTCAATCCTAGCAAACAAGTCATCATTATTATCTCTAGGATTGGGAATTGAAATATTACAAACATGTGAATCAACCTTAGCAATTAATCTAGAATTTTCATTTCTAAGGTTGTTGATGGTCTCATGGCAAGTGCTTAGCTCACCAGACAATTTTTCACATTTTTCTACCTCTAGAGCATAAGCATTTTTAACCTTAACATGTTTCTTATTTTCCTTGATTAGGAAGTCCTCTTGGGAGTCCAAGAGATCATCCTTTTCATGGATGGCACTGATTAGCTCATTTAATTTTTCTTTTTGTTCCATGTTAAGGTTGGCAAAAAGGATACGCAGATTATCTTCCTCACCACTAGCATTATCATCACTAGACGATTCATATTTAGTGGAGGAGTTGGATTTAACCTTCTTCCTTTTGCCGTCTTTTGCCATGAGGCACTTGTGGCCGACGTTGGGGAAGAGTAGTCCCTTAGTGACGGCGATGTTGGCGGCGTCCTCGTCGTCGGAGGAGTCGCTAGAGCTTTCGTCGGAGTCCCACTCCCGACAAACATGGGCATCGCCGCCCTTCTTCTTGTAGTACCTCTTCTTCTCCTTTCTTCTCCCCTTCTTGTCGTCGCCCCTGTCACTATCACTTGATAATGGACATTTAGCAATAAAGTGACCGGGCTTACCACACTTGTAGCAAACCTTCTTGGAGCGGGACTTGTAGTCTTTCCCTCTCCTTTGTTTGAGGATTTGGTGGAAGCTCTTGATGACGAGCACCATTTCCTCATTGTCGAGCTTGGAGGCGTCTATAGGTTGTCGACTTGGTGTAGCCTCCTCCTTCTTCTCCTCCGTCGCCTTGAATGCGACGGGTTGAGCTTCGGATGTGGATGCATCATCAAGCTCGTTGATCTTCCTTGAGCCTTCGATCATGCACTCAAAACTTACAAAATTCCCGATAACTTCCTCGGGGGTCATTTTAGTATATCTAGGATTACCACGAATTAATTGAACTTGAGTGGGGTTAAGGAAAATGAGAGATCTTAGAATAACCTTAACCATTTCGTGGTCGTCCCACTTGACGCTCCCGAGGTTGCGCACTTGGTTCACTAAAGTCTTGAGCCGGTTGTACATGTGTTGTGGCTCTTCCCCTTTGCGAAGCCGGAACCGACCGAGCTCCCCCTCGATCGTTTCCCGCTTGGTGATCTTGGTGAGTTCATCTCCTTCGTGCGCGGTTTTGAGCACATCCCAAACCTCCTTGGCGCTCTTCAACCCTTGAACTTTGTTATACTCCTCTCTACTTAAAGAGGCGAGGAGTATTGTTGTCGCTTGAGAGTTGAAGTGCTCGATTTGGGCCACCTCATCCTCATCATAGTCTTTATCCCCTACGGATGGTACCTGTGCACCAAACTCAACGACATCCCATATACTTTTGTGGAGTGAGGTTAGATGAAATCGCATTAAATCACTCCACCTAGCATAATCTTCACCATTGAAAGTTGGTGGTTTGCCTAATGGGACGGAAAGTAAAGGTGTATTTTTAGAAATGCGAGGGTAATGTAGGGGGATCTTACTAAACTTCTTACGCTCTTGGCGTTTAGAAGTTACGGAGGGCGCATCGGAGTCGGAGGTCGATGTTGATGAAGTGTCGGTCTCGTAGTAGACCACTTTCCTCATCCTTTTGTGCTTGTCTCCTCTCCGATGTGGTTTGTGGGAGGAAGATTTCTCCTTCTTTTCTTTGTGGTGCGAAGAAGATTTCTTCTCCTTTCCTTTGTTGGAGGAGCTCTTCTTCTTCTCCTTCCTCTTGGTGCGGGACTCTTCCGATGAAGTGCTCCCGTGGCTTGTAGTGGGCTTTTCGCCGGTCTCCATCTCCTTCTTGGCGTGATCTCCCGACATCACTTCGAGCGGTTAGGCTCTAATGAAGCACCGGGCTCTGATACCAATTGAAAGTCGCCTAGAGGGGGGGTGAATAGGGCGAAACTGAAATTCTCAAAAATAATCACAACTACAAGCCGGGTTAGTGTTAGAAATATAAATGAGTCCGTGAGAGAGGGAGCAAAACAAATCGCAAGCAAATGAAGAGTGTGACACGCGGATTTGTTTTACCGAGGTTCGGTTCTTGCAAACCTACTCCCCGTTGAGGAGGCCACAAAGGCCGGGTCTCTTTCAACCATTCCCTCTCTCAATCGGTCCCTCGGACCGAGTGAGCTTCTCTTCTCAAATCACTTGGGAATCAAAATTCCCGCAAGGGCCACCACACAATTGGTGCCTCTTGCCTCAATTACAAGTGAGTGTTTGATCACAAGAAAGAATCAAGAAAGAAGGAAGCAATCCAAGCGCAAGAGCTCGAAAGAACACAAGCAAATCTCTCTCTCTAGTCACTAAGGCGTTGTGTGGAATTTGGAGAGGATTTGATCTCTTTGGTGTGTCTAGAATTGAATGCTAGAGCTCTTGTAGTAGTTGGGAAGTGGAAAACTTGGATGCAATGAATGGTGGGGTGGTTGGGGTATTTATAGCCCCAACCACCAAAAGTGGCCGTTGGGAGGCTGTCTGCTCGATGGCGCACCGGACAGTCCGGTGCCCCCTGCCACGTCATCACTGCCGTTGGATTCTGACCGTTGGAGCTTCTGACTAGTGGGCCCGCCTGGGTGTCCGGTGCACACCGGACAGGTACTGTTTGCTGTCCGGTGTGCCAGTATGGGCGCGCCTGACTTCTGCGCGCGCTGCGCGCGCAATTAATGCACCGCAGGTAGCCGTTGGCGCGGAGGTAGCCGTTGCTCCGGAGTCGCACCGGACAGTCCGGAGTCGCACCGGACAGTCCGGTGAATTTTAGCGGACTAGCCGTTGGAGTTTCCCGAAGCTGGCGAGTTCCTGAGGCCGCTTCTCCATGGCGCACCGGACACTGTCCGGTGTACACCGGACAGTCCGGTGAATTATAGCGCGAGTGCCTTTGGAAATTCCCAAAGGTGGCGAGTTTGCGTTGGAGTCCTCTGGTGCACCGGACATGTCCGGTGGTGCACCGGACATTGTCCGGTGGCACACCGGACAGTCCGGTGTGCCAAACCAGAGGTGCCTTCGGTTGGCCCTTTGCTCCTTTGTTGAATCCAAAATTTGATCTTTTTATTGGCTGAGTGTGAACCTTTAACACCTGTATAATCTATACACTTGGGCAAACTGGTTAGTCCAATAGATTTGTGTTGGACAATTCAACCACCAAAATTAATTAGGGACTAGGTGTAAGCCTAATTCCCTTTCACAACGACATACAAATTATGCAAATGTAATTTTAAGCACAACGATAGCTCCTAAACATACTAGTAAGCAAAGAGCACAAATCACAAGCACTACTAGAGAGAAACAACTACTTAGCTACACAAGCTAAGTAAAACAGATTAGCTACACAAGCTAACAAGTGAGCAACTATTTTATTATAGGTATGACTAGATATACAAGAGCATACACGAGCAACAAATACTCACTAGCATAAGTATATGAACAAGTAAATACAAGCTAGTGAGGAAAGTTGCAAACCAATGGGAAGATGATGACACGTGGCACAATGATTTTTTCCTGTGGTGTCGATGACTTGTCGGTCACCCCTAGTCCACGTTGAGGTAGATTCAAAGCTCCCAACCGCTCCTCTATCAAGTCTCCACTTGATCTCTTGAGTCGGATTGGTCAATGAACCCTCAAACCTCGATTCCACTAGAGTTGCTTTTCACCGCTCCGGCGAGGCAAGCACAACGCCTCTCACAATCACCATCGCGGCCTCTTCACAATCTCCTTTGAAGAGCTCACGGGGAACCACCACCAAGCCATCTAGGAGGCGGCAACCTCCAAGAGTAATAAGCCAACGACCTCACTTGATAATCTCCCTAGTGCCTCAAAGATCAACAACTTGATGCAATGCACTAGATGGCTCTCAATCTCACTAGAATGCAATCCCAACCAATATGAGTGAAAGAAAGGGAGAGGAAAGGCTCCAATATGCTCACAAGTGTTCCAACTAGCCTCCTACTACCTTTCAACCCGGGCAACACAAGGATATATAGCCCCCTCTCCAAAACTAGCCGTTATGGGTCAATTGCCCCTTTTCTGCGCACATGCGGACGGTCTGCAATACAAGCCCGGACTGTCCGCACAAGAATCCCAACGACTATAAACGGTTATAAAAATGTCAGAGCATTCAAAAATGACTTGCGGACGGTCTGCCCCTCAAGGTCGGACGATCCGCGATACATAAAACTGAGCCAAAATGAAGTTTTGCTGACTCTTCACATTTGCTGAAATTTGTACTGCGGACTGTCCGCACCTAGACCCTGGACGGTCCGCAATACAAAATATTTGTACTGTGGACGGTCCGCACTCAGGCCCCAGACGGTCCGCAGTTCAAAAAATAAAACCAAAACAGAACTACTCGAGTTCTGTCCAAACACCAGTCCTTCAACTACAGACGGTCCGCCACCTGGGACCAGACGGTCCGCAGTACAAAAACTCACGAAACACAGAAACTCCATGTTTCTGCCCATCATCTCAAGTTAGACCTGCGGACGGTCCGCCATGCTGGCCCCGACGGTCCGCGGTACCTCAATTCAGCCCACATTCAAGAAATCGCTTTTGAATAAGTTTCTTTCACGAACCAAAGTATTGTTAGCCCTCATGCAAATGCACCAACTATATGAGCAATGAGGCACTAAAGACATGTCAAGTAAGATAATTGACCCCTCTTGATAGTACGACTATCTAGCCTACTAACCCGGTCAATTATCAACCTCTAAGCACCTTTTGACCGGTAAAACAAAAACCTATTTTTATACCTTTGCCTTGAGCATTCAATTCCATCTCCTTAAATGATGAACAATGGGCATCCATAAGTGTAGCCAACCATGATACCTTTTACCATTTGTCCATAGCATGAAGTTCCTCCACCATCATCATCAAGCCACTTGATCAAAAGGCCCAGATCAACACATGTCTTGATAATTCTATAATGATATGATCCAATCCATGTTATCACATGGCCTTCTTGGTTCATCAATCTCAACATAGCTTGCTCTTCACCATTGCTTTATGTCCATCGGTGCTAAGTCCTTGCTCTTGCTTCACCGCGACGCGGTCCCTCACACATGAGCCTTTGACTTGCCCTTCACACTAGCCACTTGGTCCATCGAAGCCAAGCCATATCTCTTGATCTTCTCCATATAGCCACATGACACCATGTCATTTCTTCATATGCAATGAGCTCCTTTATCACACTAGTTGAGCATATCAATATCACCAAGCCACATCACCACCATGGCTAAAATAACTCACACTAGTGTACCTGTGGACTAATCACCTGTGTATCTCAACATAAACACTTATTAGTCCATATAAGTTGTCAATCAATTACCAAAACCAAACAGGGTCTCACAATCTCCCCCTTTTTGGTAATTGATGACAACTCTACAAAGATTTGTCGTTTTTGTTCTTTTTCCAAGCTAGCTTTTTACACAAGTGTAAATTGCTAGTTTGGCAAAGTTCTTATGTTCCTTATCCAACTTTAAGCTCATTTGTTAAGATTTGGATAAGCACCATAAAAACGGTTTGGTAGTGATATCCTTGCCTACATGTGTGCTTGGATAGTTTGGTTTCAAGCTTACACACATGCAAAGATATGAAAATTGAGGGACATTATCACTAACACATGATGCTAAAGTATACAAAATAGAAATGTACCTTTGTAGCGTGTTTACTACTTTTCATTTCATCCTTAGCATCATCTTGCTAGAAACAAGTGAAACTAGATACCACATGAGATCATAATAAATAGGATTCTAGTTACTCCTTTCACACTAAGATTAGACTTATAAATATCACTAAATCAATCATCATCCAAGTCTTAGTTCTAGCAAACACTTACACACAAGTATGTAGGAATATAAGACAAATGTGATGCAAGAAAGAAATGTAGTGCACAAACAAATGCATCAAACATATATTCATGAGCTTGCTCCCCCTACTTGTGTGCATCTCTTGTTCAATAAAATATCATACCATTATACTTTGCTCTTGATCCATTCATATTCATTCTAACTCAATTGATCAAAATCTCCCCCTGAGTTCATGTCCAATTTTCTCTTGTGCATATTTCCATATCTTTGTTCCAACTTGCACATTTACATATCTTTGTTCCAACCTCTCCCCCTTTGTCATTAATTACCATAAAAAGGGTTGTTCTAAGGCTCTGGGAAAACATACTTGTGAATATTATACCAACTTGAAAGTACTCAATAAGTTTTTGATGGACACCATATGCATGATAAAAATCCTTGACATCACTTGCATGAACTTATTTTAGGAGAGAGTTGATCTCTTGAGTTGATGATCACTTAAGGTTGTGGATCACTTGAAGTCTTGTACCACTCAAAGGATATCAATTGTATGATTGGTCTAGAAACCACTTAGTGAATACCAATTGAAGGAATAATATTGGCCTAGACATTTCTCTGTAGATATTGATGCCACTTGTAGGTTTTGATATTCATTTGCATTGGTATCTTCTTCATAAGTCATCCTTATGAGCAGCTCAATATGTGACTTAACCAAATAGATTTTCTTAAGCTTCCAAGTTCGGGTTAAACCCTCTTTAAGCTTCTTCACACGCATTAAACGGTTATCTTATCGAGGTTGTTCTTGTAGCTTGTTGCAATCCAAAATAGATTAAGTACATGGGTTCACTTTGCTCATGAACAAACTCATATGCTACCACTAGTTTCAATCAACAAAAATAACCAATAGTGGTAGAACATGAATTTAAATCTTTCATTTAATATGCATGATACTATTAAATATGTACTATGTGCACTAACCACATACTAGTAGGGGATTGTTGGGGGCCTTCGGCTTCCGAAGGTCCTCAAAAACATGATTTAACAATGTTTGTGGAGTACAATACATGAACAGTTATCTTCGGATTCTGATCAGAACCATAGTATGAAGAAGCACAAAGAACACGAAGGTTGGTGCAGAGCCGAAGCTATGTGCAGGAGAGCTTCGGCACTATAGCAGAAAAGGAAACCGACTTAAAAAGGAAAAGGCTATTCAGACCTTGATGGGTTACTATAGAGTCATTAGCAAATGTAAAGGGCATGGGTGTAATTTTACATGGGCTGCGTCCCATGCCTATAAATAGATGAACAGTGCTCCCGTACTGTTCACGCTGACTTAGCATTTGCTTTTGCGTCACGCTTGTACTTTTACCTTCTTTCAAGCCGAAGGTACATTTCTAATTTGATATCATTTCTAATTTTCCATAATAATAAAATAGAAATGAGTTAATAATAATATATAATTGTTTATGTTATCTCTTATACTTCATATGGTTCCTTCTTCATTATTATATGTTGTGCTGATGAAGGTATGTCCTTCATAACCTTCGTCCGAAAATCATTATATCCCAAGGGAAATAATGCTTCAAAGGACGAAGGACTTTATAACATTCTTTATGTTGCCTTGTTCTTAACTCATAGCATTTGAGAACAAGTCCCCAACATTGGCGCCCACCATCGGTGAACTCTTTTCGACCACCTTCGGCAAGCATTGACCTTCATCATGCCACTGAAGAAAGCTTCCGCGACAGGGGCTGCCGCTCTACAGCCGCTGGACCCAAACCAGGAGACCCTTTCTCTTCGAGAGGCCCGAAGCCAGAAGAGGAAGGCCACTAGTCCAACACCCCAGGAGGACGAGTTGGACCAAGAAATCAAGAACATGGAGATGCTTCATCAACAAGTACAAAGGAAGAAGGAGAAGATGGCTCGACTAGCCGATCTTCAGAGGCAGATTGACGAAGCTACTGAAGAAGTACGCCATCTCGCTCAAGATGAGCAAGAGCGAAGGCCCCAACATAGGGAGCTTCACCAAGAAGGCTTCTTCAATGAGGATGAATGGTATGAGGATTTCCATCATGGAAATTTTGCTTATGATGATGCTTCTCCTCTGTCAGCAGAACTGCAGGCTACACCTTGGCCCCCATCTTACAAGCCACCCCAGCTCCCCATGTATGACGGGCACTCAGATCCGAAGTAGTTTCTGATGAGCTACGAAGCACTCATATCTTCATATGGAGGCAATACCGCAGCCATGGCGAAATCTTT
The DNA here is from genome assembly GCF_902167145.1 of Zea mays. Classification (NCBI taxonomy): domain Eukaryota; kingdom Viridiplantae; phylum Streptophyta; class Magnoliopsida; order Poales; family Poaceae; genus Zea; species Zea mays. The sequence goes on along the minus strand of NC_050098.1, from coordinate 26,541,160 downwards.
CGTCATGGCAGTCAAGAATGTTGCGCAAACCAGGTACTCCTCTCTTCGGCCAGGAACAATCACATCATGGAAGAAGCTGAAGGACATGTTGATTACTAGTTTCCAAGGGTTTCATACGAAGCCAGTTACCGCTCAAGCTTTGTTCCAGTGCACGCAAGATCACAAAGAATACCTCCAAGCGTATGTCCGAAGGTTCTTGCGTTTGAGGGCACAAGCGCCAACGGTGCCCAATGAAATTGTCATTGAGGCCATGATCAAGGGGCTTCGGCCAGGATCTACGGCCCAATACTTTGCCAGGAAACCCCCTCAGACCCTGGAGAAATTGCTTCAAAAGATGGATGAATACATCCGTGCTGATAATGACTTTTGTCAAAGAAGGGAGGAAGCCTACAGGTTCTCTGAGTTGACCAGGGGCTTCGGAGGAAGAATCCACCCAAGGCACGTCAGATCAATCCACTTCACCCAGAATGACGACAGAGGAAGTCAGCAACAGAGGCCACAATATTCCTCACAAGCTTCGGGGCAGCAACAAAGCTATCTTCGGCCGCCAGCTCCAAGGGGCAGAGGCGCCAGGGGCTTCAGAGGAAGGTTTGGGGATCAGCCTAGAAAAATTTATTGTTTATTCTATGGTGAGGACAAGGGCCATACTACAAGGATGTGCCATGTCACGATTCAGAAACAAAAGGAAATAGCAGAAGCTGCAGCTCAGCAGAACCAGCCGAAGCAGGTCATGCATACTGTTTCATATCACTCACCCTACATACCAGAGTATGTGGGTAACCACCCTGCAGCTTCTGTTGCTTCGGCTAGCCAGCCACAGGCATCTTGGCAACAGCCTCCACCTCCACCACCACTACAACCTGCATATTCCCGAGGCCAGCAGCCAGAAGGGAGCCAGCATACGCATCAGCAGTGAGACTTCAGAGCGGAGTTCGAAGCCCGCACAGTCAACAGTATTGTGCCAGAATTGAAGCATATCTACTAAGAGATATCCTACCCCTGAAACAGTTTTTATATTCGTTATCATTTTCTTTTTAAGGAACAATCATTGAGAGCCTAGTTCTTTTGTTGTTTTCAATTTCCTGTAAAAGCTTCGTTCTTGCCGTAGTGAAATATATATTCTCCACAGACTCATGGAGTCCAAAAAGTCGCTGAAGCACAAAAGTGTCGTTCTTAAGTCACAAGTATCTCCGAAGCTACAAAAAATTGCTGAAGTCGTTCTACGGAACGCAGCGTAAGTTTGCTGAAGCTACAAAAAGTCGTTCTTAAGGGAGCGCAGTGTAAGTTTTCTGCTCAAAAGTCGTTCCAAAGGGAATGCAGAGCCAAATACCGCCGAAATATAAGGCGAAGAAGCTCCTAAGGGAGGCTTACAGCGAAAAGTCAACGTTGATACCGCCGAAATATAAGGCGAAGAAGCTCTTAAGTGAGGCTTACAGCGAAAAGTCAACGTTGATACCGCTGAAATATAAGGCGAAGAAGCTCCTTAGGGAGGCTTACAGCGAAAAGTCAGCGCTGATACACCGAAAAATAAGCGATGAAGCCGAAAAATAAACGGCAAAGAGATTGAATATTCTACTATGGGGATGTATGTGTGTCTTCGGCACAAATATCATTTTGCATAGCATAACATCATCACATCATTTCGCATAACATAACATCATACATCATATTGCATCAATGGTACAAGAAGGGGATATAATGTTGATCTTCGGAGAATGTTTCGAAAAGGTGAAATTGTGCTAAGGCACAAAATAAGTTTTGGAGAAATACAACTTCGTCAACTCTGATGTGGAGTAAAAAATCTATTGATGGCAAAGCATCAATGTTTTTACGACAATCGGAGGATTTTTTCACGAAGCATAAAAGTTCTTCTTTATGAAGCATGAAAAGAAGGGAAGGTGTTTTTTCGCCGAAGGCTCAAAAACGGTATGTACAATAAAAATTTCATGCATCGCAAAGAAATAGATTACAAAGTCATTTACACATTACATTAAGAACTCATGAGTACCAAATATTACAAGCATAGTCCAGCAAATGTTACATTAATATTTTGGTAATATTTTTACAATATCTATTCCTCTTCTCTCAAAACTTTGTCTGCAGCTTCGGTTAGCAGTTGAGTAACGACTTCGTCCATAATGGTTTCAGCCATGCTAATAATTTCTAATGATTCTTTTGCCTCTACTTCGGCCAGTGGCTCAAAGGGCTCCGGGGGAGAAGATAGTTCGGTTGTGGTAGAAAACATAAATAAGTTTGAAGTCGCAAAAATAAAAAAAAGTTAAAAGCTATTAAGCAATACCTATTCGCCTTTCGAGTTCTGCAGCTTTTTCAGCTCCCTTCGTTGCTTCCCTAGCATCGTGAGTATCTTTTTTGCTCTTCTCTATTATCTCGTGGGTCATCCCTCAGCCGCCATTTTCATAGATGTCAGTAAAGAATTTTCCACCAACTAAGCTCGCTTCGGCCAAGGGGTCCTTTGTGTCATCAATAGATAAAGTAGCTTCGGCTTAGGCCAAAGCTTTCACATGATCGCAACCTGACTTCTCCAAAATAGTCGCAATTCCCCTTGCACCTGAGAAGGCGCAGACGTCCCCACGGTCATTTAGAATCTCCTCAAAGGCTTCGACCTCACTGCTGATCCATTCAATTGGCCCCTCGGGATCGCCCCGTACGAACTTGTCTTCACTTGAATATGCGCCAACATTGACGAAGCTAGTTTTTATTTTTCCCACACATTCTATGGATTTTTCATAACATCTTTCTTTTGAAGAACGAAGCTCTACAACCGTTTTCTCCCAATAATTTTCTAGTAATCACTGGCATCTCGGCCAGCTTCGACAATAGCACATTTTAATTTTGCTTCGGCCAGCTGTTTCCGAAGATCCTCGATTTCGCATTTCTGGGCTTCAGCCTGGGCTTTGGAAGTAGCTTCGTCTTCTTTTATTTTGTTCACCAATGAGTTTAATATCTTATCTTTTTCAAGACCTTCATTCCTTAGTTCAATTACTTCGCAACGAAGGTTGTTCAAAGCTATAGTGCATCCTTCATCTTCGGCACTTTTTTGTGCCCTGAAGGCGTTACTAAGAATGAGGCCCTACGAAAGGAGTGTGGTATTAAGTATAAGCAAATAAAAAATCTTTTGTTTTAAAGTACAAAAAGCTCATTCTCGTTCCTTTAAACTATTATATGCTAAGCTGTCAGCCAACTCATCTTTTGATAGCACCGAAAGTCCGTCTTCTAGTGTCGGGAATCCGAAGCTTCTGCTCATCTCCCGGCAGACAGAAATCTCCTTGCTGTCCGGGAGACAATATAGGAAATCTTCTTCTCCGCTGCCGTTGAATATCAATGCACCCTTTGGATATTTCAGTTTCTGGGCATAGTATTGAGCTTCTCGCTTTTCTTCTTCAGATAACTTTTTTCCTGAAGCATGTCGTACAGAATAATCAAGAGCTTCGGAAGATGTTTTTTCAGGCAAAATTTGTTCTGTAGCTTCTTTTTATGTTTCTTTTTCTCTGATTTCCAAGGATTTCTCCTTGGCGGGCTCTAAAGGCCCAGTTTTGGTTTCGGCCTGGCTCTTTGTAGCTTCGGCTTCGGTTACTCTTGTCTCGGACTGCGTCTTTGGAGCTTCGGCAGTTTTCCTTGGAGTAGAGCTTGTTTTTATCGTCTATAGTACATCTAGTACGTTGACCATCCTTTTCCTCTTGGGGGTCGCTGTAAGATCTTTTTGTGCCTTCAGCACTGACATTTCTGCCGAAGGGCTTATAACTTCTAATATCTCTTCAATATTATCGGCCTTCGGCTCAGCTAATTTGGTCGATGATGCCTTCGGCATTGCAGCCGGCTCTTCAATCTTCTGTGTAGGCGCAGGATCCTTGGCTTCAGTAGCTGAAGAGGTCTCACCGCCAAATTCGGGCACTATGGCCGGTTCAATATATCGCGGCCGGTGAGTAAGAACCTTCACCTTTTTCCTCTTCGGCGCGGGTTTGCTTGAAGCAGCTGAAGCATCATCCTTCCCGGAAGTTGCACTTTTTCTTTTCTGCCCCCATGACGGGTAGCGGTAGTCAGGGTACATGAACCCAATAGCATCAAAAACTCTATTTAGCCTTTTCTTCTTCCGGCTTCCGAAGGCCGTAGATAGCGTATTATCTTCCGCTTTAGAGTACGGCCCAAGCAGTTCATCGCTTGTAGCTTCGATGCACTTCAGCCAGTCATCGTCTGGTTTGACAAATTGGTCTCCAAACCTGAAGGTATATTTTAGTCGAACCAAACCACCTTCATTGGGATTGCTGATGGTTTCTTTTGGCATCTCCCAGTTGACTACCAATGGCCATATCCTGTAGGCCACGTGCTCTTGGACTAAGTCCCTTGTCCCGATGAAAGAACAAATTATGCCAAAGGCCCTTCGACATTCTTCAGCTGCTTCATCAATCTTTACCTTCGGTTTCCGAAGGCCAAAGCGGGACCAGATGGGGCGTATTATGATCTCTTTAATATCTTCCCTCGCCCTTAAACCATTTTTCACATAGAACCATTCTTTCATTCAGTCTCCAGGCCACCTCTTCCGAAAGGTTGGCACTGGGCAGATTGAGCCTGAACGAGCAATGAAGCTGTAGCAACCAAAATTGTTGTGATATTGCTCTTTACCCCAAGGCTTCGTCTCATATAAAAGTTCATGCATACTGCAGAAACCTTTTGCACTTGGTTCCAAACCTTGACTCCTCACAGCCCATACGAAGATTCCCATTCTTATGATGGCTTCGGGAGTAATCTGGTGAAGAAAAATCTGGTATATCTTTAAAACTTCAACCACAAAACTGCTTAGGGGGAACCGAAGCCCAGCCTTGAAGAAGCTTCGGTAAATTACGACTTCATTTTCTTCAGGAGCAGGAGCAGTCCTGTCTCCGTTGTCAGCCCTCACGATGGATATGTCTCGAAAATACCTTCCTCTCATGTTATCAAGATGACTTCGCCTGATAGTCGATTTTTCGAAGACTGTGTGACTTGGTCGCCACGGCCGATCTTCAGAGTCTTCGCCCCCACTTTCCATCGTTGTCATCGATATCTTCAGATAAGCCTTCTAGAATTTCTTTTGTAATCTTTTTTGTGTTGGTCTTTGCAATTGACTCGATGAATCCAGCAGTTTTTTCCTTAACAAGCTTCCCATCCTCGCTCAGCTTCGTTTCAGCAGCAGCTTTCTTATCTTGAGACATCTTCTCTTCGGAAATGGTGAAAAATGCTCTTAAAGCCGAAGCTTAGAAAATATAAAAAGCCAAGCAAGCGTTGGTAGGCAAGAGCTAAAAATTAAGCAAGCAGAGCAGATGGCAAAAAGCGCGCCAAATGAGCTCGTGGTGTGCTCTTATTTATACGCCTAGCGCGTTGCAAGCTGGAGGGCCCCGCTTGACATTGACTGTTGCTATTCTAGCAAAGGGAAGGTGTTTTTTTGGACCTTCGGCTCAGGTACTTCGTCCATATCGCAATCTGAATTTATCATTCTAACAAATTAATATTGCGAGGGGCTATTGTTGGGGGCCTTCAGCTTCCGAAGGCCCTCAAAAACATGATTTAACAATGTTTGTGGAGTACAATACATGAACAGGTATCTTCGGATTCGGATCAAAACTATAGTATGAAGAAGCACAAAGAACACGAAGGTTGGTGCAGAGCCGAAGCTATGTGCAGGAGAGCTTCGGCACTATAGCAGAAAAGGAAACCGACTTAAAAAGGAAAAGGCTATTCAGACCTCAATGGGTTACTATAGAGTCATTAGCAAATGTAAAGGGCATGGGTGTAATTTTACATGGGCTGCGTCCCGTGCCCATAAATAGATGAACAGTGCTCTCGTACTGTTCACGCTGACTTGGCATTTGCTTTTGTGTCACGCTTGTACTTTTACCTTCTTTCAAGCCGAAGGTACATTTGTAATTTGATATCATTTCTAATTTTCCATAATAATAAAATAGAAATGAGTTAATAATAATATATAATTGTTTATGTTATCTCTTATACTTCATATGGTTCCTTCTTCATTATTATATGTTGTGCTGATGAAGGTATGTCCTTCATAACCTTCGTCCGAAAATCATTATATCCCAAGGGAAATAATGCTTCGAAGGACGAAGGACTTTAACATTTAACATTCTTTATGTTGCCTTGTTCTTAACTCATAGCATTTGAGAACAAGTCCCCAACAGGGATGATATGATCATGCACATCACAATGATACCTTTGCTATGTTGGAGTAGAGGATAGTCAAGATTCTTTCAATTTAGCTCTCAAATAGCAATGTGAAGTCCAATTGAATAGCTTGGTGAAGACCAATTATCAATAAGAAATCCATTCTTCACCAGTATGAAGTCGAGAACCCATTTAAGATCAAGTGCACAATTTGAATGTTGTAGTTCACATGCATTTGTTCCTTCAATACCACTTGTATGTGAGAGAATTATGAATTTGCATGGAATATAGGAATATCACTTGTAAGGATGATACCACTTGTTGAGATATTGGTCCAGAAAATTCCTTTGTTTATGCAAGACTGCTACTCACGGACGGTCCGCAGTGGGAGCTCGGACGGTCCGTGGCCTGATCTCTCGGACTGTCCGTGGCCTAGGACCGGACGGTCCGAGACCTGGAACTTGCACTCCATTGAGCTGACTGTTAATTTCTCAATAGTTGAATTTTAAAATAGGATCATTGCTCATTTATGAACTTTATGACTGCACCAAGCATTAGCATTCAACCATATATGAATAATTTGCATGAAAGCACATGATTTGAGTATAAGTGATCATGAATTGATGTCAAACCAAAAATACTTGGAAAATACTCAAAATCAATCCATGTTTGAAACATCAATCATATATGCTTGATTTGCCTTTGAATGTGTTGCTTGTTCTCTTTCCTGATCAATCTTTTGATTGCTCCAATTAAGTACCAATTTGCCTCTATAAATTCTTTTCTTACTTTTTGGTGAGGAGTAACCAATTTGAACATATGGAATCTCTTTTCACTGAATTTCATGAACAAGCTCAAAAGAGATGTCGTTAGTAATACAAGCACCAAATTCTCTTTTATAACACTTTGAATATATAAAGTAGGCAGATACTTAAACAAGGAAACCTTATTATATAAACTAAAATTCTCTTAATCTTCAATGCTTAATTTTAACAAATTAAACATCCATGATAAATTGATTAAGTTCAAAGGCTAATTTTAAATCATATCATGGTGAGTATTTAATGTAGAAGAAATAAATCCAAATGTACAAGAGAGAATACATCACATAGTTTTGGATTGTTCTTATTTATATGTTTAATTACATAGTCCATTGAGAAACTCATTCTCATGCTGTGAAACTACATAGATCACTTAGGTAAAAACATTAGTTTCACAACTCTAGTCATATAGAGAATTCCATTTTTGATAAGTGCTTTAAGAATTTGAATTTCTTACTTAGCACCTTATTAATTCACGAACACGGGGTTTTTCTCTTTTATGTCTAGATCATGGCAATAATAGAGTAATCAAATTGAAATGTGCCAAGAAATACTTACAACCAATTTAAGTATTTGGATTGCCATATATAAGAAAGAAGATTATGTAATCTGTTATATGATAACCTCAATTTTGATCATCTTTGGTCTTGATCTTCAACTTGGAGTACCAAGATAAGTGCCAAAATATTTCTCAACAAATATCCTCGTACCCCTTCACTTTCCATGATTATAGATCAATTGAAAACCAAACTATGGTCTCTCAAACAACTTATGTGATTTATCCTATATGAGAGTCTTCCAATCAAAGTGACTTTCAATATTTCAAATACTTGTCACTTATGACAGATTCTGTATACTCCAAAGAAACATCCATAAATTTTGATGTACGGATCCTATGACCACGAAAATTGGTGGAGATGTGCTTTAATAAGTCTGCTAATAGCTGTAAAAAGTTGAGACTCATTTGACTTCATATGTGCTGCCAGCCACAACATCTCCCACAATAGGTACATGCTGAAAACTGCTGTGTTTGTGTTGACAAGATTGACTTAATCAAGAAGTTTCACTTATCCAATGATTATGAAATTTGCACAGACTTTGCTATCATATTCATAGAGCAAGTAAACTGAATTTCAAGCCAATCCAAATAGATTTGATCACTCAAACATGGCTATGAGCACAGCCTTGTCAGATTTTCAATATTGGCCAGATTTTAGTATATTGAGTTATTCTTCTTCAAGTTGAATAAAATTTGAAATGAACTACTTTCAAAAGACAAATATCTATTCAAACCACTTACTAAATGAAGTCTCTTGAATTTATTCAACATAAATCAATCCAAACTTGATTATTTAGCAAATTGTCCATTCAATCATCTTATAGCAAACAACATATGCATATATATCCAATTCAATCAACTCATATGCATTCAAATGAATTTGATCAACAAATATTATACTTTATATACCTCATGATCATCCAATAGCAAGTTTGAACTTAACTTATTTGCAATCCATTCATAATTTAACCAACTTGAATAAAGCACTTGTATTTGGTAGAATTTGGACTTCACTTATTATTGACTTGGCATTGGGATAAAATTTTATTAGTCTTCAACACTTAATTCAACATATGATGATTAAATGAATATCATTGAATCAAGCCTCCAACGCCCAAGGTACCTGTTCATGATCATCCATGTTTTGATGGTACCCAAACTAAGTTGGGTCCTCTTAAGTTAGGAGCAACATACTTAGGCATTGCCTTAGTATGAATAGCGGGATGTTTTGCAATTTCAGCAAATGAGGTACCATTGCCATCCTTTCTAAGCATAATATTATTATGAATTAAAATAGGCTTAGAATTGTTACCTAAGGGACATGAATTTGCCATGTGTCCCCTTTCCCGACATGTGTAGCAAGTTCTCTTTGTTTGAGCCTTCTCTTTCTTTCTCAAATTTTGCTTCACATTGTCTTGCCTCTTCTCATTTGCTTGAGCCTTATTCTCAAGATTGTTGGGACACCTTGAGGCAAAGTGACCCATATCAACACACATGTAGCACTTGATTTGAGCCAAATCATCCTTCTTCTTTTGATTTGTGCTCATCATGTCATCTTGATTATATATTGAATGTCTTCTTCTTTCTCTTCTTGTTTTCTTTTTCTTCCCAACATCACCATTATATTCATGGTTAATCTTGATTTGCTTTTGGGGATTCTTCTTTTGCTCAACTTGTGACTTTGGTTGAGGCTTCACTTGTGGCTTCACTAATTTCTTGGTTGGGCACATTGAGGTGAGGTGACCCCAAGTGTGGAACTTGAAGCACTTGTCATGCTTTAGCCTCCTTTCTTCCTTCTTCAACTTGAGCTTCCTTTTATTGGGGCATGCCTTTGCAAGATGACCCATCTCATGGCATTTATAGCACATGAAGTGAGATATCTTATTTCCTTTTAATTTCAATTGTCTGCCTTTGATATTGCTCTTGTTGAAACCAAGGCCACTCTTGTCATCATATCTTATTTGATTTTTCATTATAAGATCATGAGTGACTTTTGATTTATGCCACCTCTCAAACATGTTGCTTAAATTCTTCACTTTGTTTTTGAGCTTATTATTTTCCTTCAAAAGGTTAGTCCCACAAGACAAGGAAGAATAATAATAATCTATAGTTGAAGAACATGACATAGCTAATAAATCATCACAAGAGGTGGATACATTCTTCTTATCTTCATCACATGGATTAGCAGCATTTTGCAATTGATCATATAAATCATGTGATGAGTTCTCACTAGTTTTAATTTCTTCACTATAAATCTTGTTAGTGAGAAAACCATGATCTTGTACCAAAATTTCATGAGCAACACTAAGTTCCTCATGACTCAATTTTAGTTCCTCATGTGAACAAGTGATAACATAAAGTATATGTTTTTGTTGCTCACATGAATTCTTTAGAAATAAGTTTTCACTTTCCAAATTTCTTGTTTTATCTTTCTCATTTTCTAAATCAATGTTCATGCTAGCAAGTCTGTCAACAAGCTCATCATATGAATATGAATGATTAGTCACATTAGCGTTATATACCTTTGTATTACCTTGTGACATCAAGCAATGTGGTGTAATGGATGGGCTTGTAGTAGCGATATCATCATCCGAGCATGAACAATCACCATAATCATCAAGTATGGTTGAGATAGAACAATCATTTGCATCACTTGAGTTTGAGCCAGCACCATCATGATTATCAAGTGAACTTGTGATATGCCTTTCATCATTATCACTTGACCATGAGGTGGAGCAATCTTCCACAACCACCATGTTGAGGATGTGCTCCACATCCTCGATAGAGATCCTCCCATATACACCATCAAGATATGTCCAAATATCATGGGCGGTCTCCATATACATAATTTCCTTAAACACCTTATCACTTATCCATTGATATAAAATGTTAGTAGCTTGGTGTTCAAGATGTAAGCATTTCTATTTTTCTTGGGTGAGATCTTTTGTGTTCTCATCAAAGGGTTTATAAAAGCCTACACTTATGATCCACCACAATTTTGCATCAATTGTATGAAAATAATGACTCATGCAAGTTTTCCACTGTGCAAAATGTGTGCCATAAAAAATATGTGGTTCACAAGTAACCTCTAGCCCTTTAGTCGCCATCCAGCTTACTCTCGGGTCGGTTAAGACCACCAAATGAGAGAACCAGGCTCCGATACCACTTGTAGGGTCGAGATGGCGGACTAGAGGGGGTGAATAGTCCTTTCTAAAACTAATTACAATGGCTAACACAAATAAATACGGAATTAAAACTATTTTGGTTTAGCCAAGACTACACTCCTCTAACTATTACAAACACCTAACAAAAGATTCTAATTGAAACAACTAAGGTGCCAAGATAGTGAAAGAGCCCTCCCATACAAATCTAGTTAGCAACGACATACAAATTATGCAAATGTAATTTTAAGCACAACGATAGCTTCTAAACATACTAGTAAGCAAAGAGCACAAAGCACAAGCACTACTAGAGTGAAACAACTACTTAGCTACACAAGCTAAGTAAAACATATTAGCTACACAAGCTAACAACAAGTGAGCAACTATTTTATTATAGGTATGACTAGATATACAAGAGCATACACGAGCAACAAATACTCACTAGCATAAGTATATGAACAAGTAAATACAAGCTAGTGAGGAAAGTTGCAAACCAACGGGAAGATGATGACACGTGGCACAATGATTTTTTCCCGTGGTGTCGATGACTTGCCGGTCACCCCTAGTCCACGTTAAGGTAGATTCAAAGCTCCCAACCGCTCCTCTATCAAGTCTCCACTTGATCTCTTGAGCCGAATTGGTCAATGAACCCTCAAACCTCAATTCCACTAGAGTTGCTTTTCACCGCTCCAGCGAGGCAAGCACAACGCCTCTCACAATCACCATCGCGGCCTCTTCACAATCTCCTTTGAAGAGCTCACGGGGAACCACCACCAAGCTGTCTAGGAGGCAGCAACCTCCAAGAGTAACAAGCCAACGACCTCACTTGATGATCTCCCTAGTGCCTCAAAGATCAACAACTTGATGCAATGCACTAGATGGCTCTCAATCTCACTAGAATGCAATCCCAACCAATATGAGTGAGAGAGAGGGAGAGGAAAGGCTCCAATATGCTCACAAGTGTTCCAACTAGCCTCCTACACCTTTCAACCCGGGCAACACAAGGATATATAGCCCCCTCTCCAAAACTAGCCGTTATGGGTCAATTGCCCCTTTTCTGCGCACATGCGGACGGTCTGCAATACAAGCCCAGACTGTCTGCACAAGAATCCCAACGGCTATAAACGGTTATAAAAATGTCAGAGCATTCAAAAATGACTTGCGGATGGTCTGCCCCTCAAGGTCGGACGGTCCGCGATACATAAAACTGAGCCAAAACGAAGTTTTGCTGACTCTGCACATTTGCTGAAATTTGTACTGTGGACGGTCCGCACCTGGACCCCGGATGGTCCGCAATACAAAATATTTGTACTGTGGACGGTCCGCACTCAGGCCCCGGACGGTCCGCAGTTCAAAAAATAAAACCAAAACAGAACTACTCGAGTTCTGTCCAAACACCAGTCCTTCAACTACGGACGGTCCACCACCTGGGACCAGACGGTCCATAGTACAAAAACTTCACGAAACACAGAAACTCTGTGTTTCTGCCCATCATCTCAAGTTAGACCTGCGGACGGTCTGCCATGCTGGTCCGGACGGTCCGCAGTACCTCAATTCAGCCCACATTCAAGAAATCGCTTTTGAATAAGTTTCTTTCACGAACCAAAGCGTTGTTAGCCCTCATGCAAATGCACCAACTATATGAGCAATGAGTCACTAAAGACATGTTAAGTAAGATAATTGACCCCTCTTGATAGTACGGCTATCTAGCCTACTAACCCGGTCAATTATCAACCTCTAAGCACCTTTTGACCGGTAAAACAAAAACCTATTGTTATACCTTTGCCTTGAGAATTCAATTTCATCTCCTTAAATGATGAACAATGGGCATCCATAAGTGTAGCCAACCATGATACCTTTTACCATTTGTCCATAGCATGAAGTTCCTCCATCATCATCATCAAGCCACTTGATCAAAAAGCCCAGATCAACACATGTCTTGATAATTCTATAATGATATGATCCACTCCATGTTATCACATGGCCTTCTTGGTTCATCAATCTCAACATAGCTTGCTCTTCACCATTGCCTTATGTTCATCGGTGCTAAGTCCTTGCTCTTGCTTCACCGCCACGCGGTCCCTCACACATGAGCCTTTGACTTGCCCTTCACACTAGCCACTTGGTCCATCGAAGCCAAGCCATATCTATTGATCTTCTCCATATAGCCACATGACACCATGTCATGTCTTCATATGCAATGAGCTCCTTTATCACACTAGTTGAGCATCTCAATATCACCAAGCCACATCACCACCATGGCTAAAATAACTCACACTAGTGTACCTGTGGACTAATCACCTGTGTATCTCAACATAAACACTTATTAGTCCATATAAGTTGTCAATCAATTACCAAAACCAAACAGAGTCTCACAACCACCTAGGAAGTAATCAATGGGGAGTCATGATCCTCGGACAGAACGGGAATCATGACTCATTGGAAAAGTGCACGACTTCTACAGAGGGTTAGAAACTGGTATATCAATTGTGCTCACGGTTAAGAGCAGCCTTGGTATCCTCTTTGATTGGAGATACTTTGAATAACTTTATGATGATGGTTTAATGTTGATGGCTATACTTATGGTTTCTGGTATTTTCCTCTATGAGGAGGTGCCTTTTCGGATAACAACTTGGGTTCTATGAGAAAAGTTGGCTTCTTCTAATAATAAATACCTGACGAACTAAAATTAAATGCTTTGAACCTAACCCCACATATAGCTAGTTGACTTCAGCTAGATGAGACATTTGCTGAGTATGTTGATGTGTACTCATCCTTGCTTAAACACAAAACACCAGGTTGTCCACATTGCAACCACTACTCAGGAGAAGATGATGACAACATGAAGGACTTTCAAGAGTTCCAAGACTTTGAGAATATCTAGACTAGATTAGTGGCAACCCCCGGTCAGCTGCCTGTGAAGGCCTTATCTTTACTGCATTTCGCTCTAGCACTTTGATTACTTGTTAAGTTGATGACTATGTTAATGTCTCTGACATCATGATGTAATAAATTAATACTTCTTTATGTTTTTATTTGAGCACTGTGCGATGATGTATATTTATGTAATCATGATGTAATAAATTAATACTTCTTTACGTTAAGTTGATGACTATGTGTACGTGAATTTCTGATCCTAGCACATACATGGTTTGCATTCGGTTTGCCTTCTGAAATCGGGTGTGACAACAGACTAAATATCGTGAGCCATACCCAAATGTCCAACTCTCCCAAACTCAGTGACCAAGTGGCACAAGAATTGAGAATTTCGGGCTTTGTTGTTCGAATCATGACACTCTATCTGTAGAGGCGTGATCCGAGCACTTTGGACCTCGAAAACGCAATCAAGACAAATTTCCTAAACATGATATCCAATACTCTAAAGATATGCTGTCATGCGGATCTTCTAGTATGGGTAGTTCGTCCCATCGAAGAAAGAAGGTTTGCCGACACCCCGTTCCATGTCACCTTCGTGGATCTAAAACCGATTAGGGTGGAAACATCTGTAACCAGCTTCAACACCAATTGAAGGATCGGTGAGGAGACTAGAGTGGGGTGAATAGGAGGCATAAAATATCTCTACTTGAGAGAGCACTGTGACTTGATCCCAACTTCAACACGCTCCCCATGGGACTCCAAAAATTGTGTAGCAGAATATAAATCAATCTAGTGTCGATTGACTATACCAAACTTCTAACAAGGAACCAACTCAGATGTCTACAAAAAACCAAAGACAAAACTACAAAACAGGGCAAGCGATAGTGCCACTCTGATGGTTGGCAATCCCTGGCAATGGCGTGCAAGGCAACGATAGTGCCGTGTAGTGAAACTTGCAAAGAATGATATCAAATTTTCACAACACCAAACGTACAGGGAGAGAAGGAGTTTTGTGAAGTTTGATTAGAAACAAACCAAAAATCTATGAACATGTTCAAAATCTCGATTTGAATGGGGTTTTGTTGGGGTTTTCTTAAATGAACTAAAAACAAAATGAAATAAGTTCACGACCACAAACTGCTCAAACTAAGTGATTGCAGTGATCCAAAGACTGATCTTCACCCCAAGATAATCCCCAAAACAATTCCCAAAATAATAACATGAAGGTTCATCAAAATCCAAAGAGAGAAGGGAGGAGAAGAGAGGAAGAACTCAAACAAGTACGAACTCAAATCAGTTTCGAATTGAATTCAAAAACACCCTACACCACATGTGGGTATGGCCACAGTTCCTCATAATCTCAAGTACACATATGCAGGATTACAAAACAATTGTGGATCTCAGGGCTAGAACTATTGCAAACTAGAGAATAAAACTAGAGAGTACTAGAATGTGAAACCCTAAACAACTAAAGCCCAAAGAGATGGTTGTAGAAATAACCCTCCTACCTATTTATAAGGGGGGTTATTTCACTAGTCTAAACTACCCCTAGATACATAGAGCTTATCCACTTAGCTGGGGGCAAAATGGACCAACTCTTGAGTTTTCATCTAACGGTCACATGCTTTCTTCACAAAGTTGCTTCGCCTTGACACACTCTTCACGATGACGCCACGTGTCACCTCCGATTCTCACCAGAACCACACTGTTGAGTTTGGAGGCCCAAACTCGACAAAATCATCGATCCGGGGTGATGGGTGGTTTTGAGGCTCACCACCGAAACCTCTATGAGTAGCATACTCCATACGCGTCCCCCACGTCCTAGACACGTGTCCCATCAGTCCTTGACCGTGTTGGTGACATGATCCGTTGTGACATGTCCTCGCTCTAGTGTGTGTCCCAACTGTCAGCCATCATGGCTAGTCACCCCAACTTCTCTAGTCCCTCGATCAAGGTCCAACACTCGTCTTTTGCCGCTCTCAGCCCCTCGGCATGACCCGCGTGATCTTCACCTTCACCGTTGACTATCGTCCCTGTATTGCACACCACAAGTCGAGAGACATGGTTGCACATACACAAACTCACACTCTGGTAAGTCCAAGAGTCACACCAAAGCACTACCCATGTTGACAATCACTCATCATCAACCTGGACAACAAGGGAAAAGTCAACCTTCCGTTTACAGTTTTGATGCTTGATGACCATGACAACCATCTGAGCTAACTAGTTTGCCAAGTGTTTGTTCACATGTTCATAAGATCGACAGTTGTGTTCCTAAGTTAGAAAACAACTCAAATCCAGCCATAAAGGGGTAAAACTTGGAGAAGATGAACTTATAGTAGTTCTACACTTTGGATAAGTTCTAAACACCCCTAGGATTCTATTTGATTTATCTAGAGAGGTTGGAAAGCTCAGTTTCTAATTTTCACTCTTTTGAAGCTAAGTTGAGCCAAAATGAGAATATTAGTTAGCAAAATCAAAATGTTCAAATTTCGTGAATTAGATTAGGTGGATGGTTCTAGATATGTTTATCTAAGTCATGGAAGTGCCTAAGAGAAGAGCCAAGTGAAATCAAATAAGAAATAGCCAAGTTTGACTTTGTATGCTCTCTTTTGGCGGTGGTGACGCACGGTGGCGCATAGGACCTCTTACGCAGAAAGATCCTTCTCAGACTTTGGAGGTCTTGGTGCACCGGTGGCACACATGACCTCTTACGCAGAAAGGTCCCTTTTAGGCTTCGGAGGCCTTAGCACACCGGTGGCGCACATTACCTCTTACATAGAAAGGTCTTTCTCAGGCTACGGAGGCCCTGGTGCACTAGTGGCATGTAGGACCTCTTACATAGAAAGGTCCTTCTTGTGGTTCGGAGGGCTTGGCGCACTGGTGGCACACATGACCTCTTAGTAGAAAGGTCCCTTTTAGGCTTTGGAGGCCTTAGCGCACCGATGGCACACCGGTGGCGCATAGGACCTCTTACGTAGAAAGGTCCTTCTCAGGCTACAGAGGCCTTGGTGCACCAGTAGCGCACTGGTGGCACATAGGATCTCTTGTGTAGAATGCTCCTTCTTGTGGTTCGGAGGCCTTGGCACACCAGACCTCTTACACATAAATGTATTTTTTGAGCTTTAGAGGGCTTAGCGCACCGATGGCACATCAGACCTATGAGAGGCAACAACTAGTTCCTGATAGGTCAGAACGGCTACTAAACGAGCAGTCTGACAGGGGTCTAGTGCACCACCGGACCGACATTGTTCAAGGTCCTGTGTGCATGTAGCCAGAGCAATTTTTCAACATTCAATGCTAACGGTTATATTGCTTGTTGGGGGCTATAAATACAACCCAACCAGCACATTGAAGACATAAGAGCTAGAGAAAAACTTCATACATTCATTGCAACAACTCTAAAGCCACACAAGTGCCATATTCAAGAGATTTGAGCTAGAAAAGAGATATTGCCTTGTGCATGTGATCGTGTTGAGTTGGTTGCTGCATTCTTGTGCTTGTGTTTTGACTCTCATGTTCTTTGTAAAAGCTAGCAAGAGACTCCATGTTGTGTGGAGATCCTTGCGGGGACTTAGGTCATTTGATTGCGAAGAAAGAGAGGGCTCAAGCTTGATCTTTGGAATCGCTCGAGAGGGTTGATAGAGACTCGTCCTTAGGGACACCTCAACAGAGACATAGGTTTATTTGGGAAGTCGAACTCTGGTAAATAAATTGCATGGGTCTTTTGTGTTGTATTGCTTGTGATTTATTCCTCCCTTCCCTCTCCAAAGTTTTCTTCTCTGTGTTTAAATCTAAATCATTTGTGTTGCTCCCAAGTTAATCAACAATCATAAGAGAAACATTTGCAAGAAGAACACCTCTCCATCACTCGACCCGATTGAATTGCTTCTCGTTCTAACGCCTAACTAGGGTATAAGTTTTTATATTAAGTGATAAATTTCAGGTTTTGCCTATTCACCCCCTCTAGGCGACTTTCACAAAGGTACCATTGTGAAGTTTACCTTAGTGGTACATCCTCAACGCAATGGTTAAGTGGAAAGAGCGAATGGACTCATCCTTAGAGAACTCAAGCCAAGAATCTATGATCGCTTGTAACTGTATGCTCAAAGATAGGCGATATGTTGTCCTATGAGGACTTCGGCGTCACCAAGCTCTGCGACTAAGCAAACATGATTCTTCTTTGTGTATGGATTAGAGGCTATGCTCCCCTCAGAGATGGATCATCAATCGTTCTGAGTCCTAAACTTCACAAAGGCTCTATCAGAAAAAGGTCAAGTCACCAATCTAGACAGACTCAAAGAACTTAGGAACTCATCATTAGTCGGTGATCTAGTACTATGCAAAGTTCAAGCTACAAAGGATAGGCACAACTTGTCACCAAACTAGGAAGGTCCTTTTATTATTTCTAAAGTTCTTTGACCAAGCACCTTTTGACTTCGATAGAAAGATGGCACGATCATAATCAATTCATGGAACATTGGACAATTGTGTCGGTTCTATGTGTAGTTTTGTCACATCTGGGTTTAAGGGATAAAGTCGGGTGCGTCTCATATGTGCGCCAAAGAAGAACATCACATATAATGACAAAGTATATAGAGATAAATGTCACAAGTATCATTATTACATAGCGGAAGTCTTACAAAAATAGATTATAACAATAAAGCGAACTAAATATTATTCCTTGGCGCCATCAAGCTGACTAGGAGACGCCACCTAGATAAGCTCATACTCCTCATTGTAAGGCTCCTCCTGGACCACCTGTTCTTCTCCTGTGGGGGGTTATATATCGCAAGGGTGAGCTCACAAAAGATCATAGCTCAACAAGTTGTGGGGAATAATGTGCATGAACTCACTAAAGGTGGGAGTTCATGTGAAGTGTAAGACTGTTCAATAAATAAGGGTTAAAGCTGAGCATTGCTTTTAATAAGTTGGTCAAATTTTATTAGCAGTTACTAAATGTAAGTAGATACCAAGCCAGAGTAATAATAGATCAAAATTAATAATAAACCACAATGCAATGCAAATGACAAATTGAATTTAATTCCATAAATTAATCATGCGAGAGTCCTGAGCTGCTCATGACCGCGAGCACGACTAGTATACCAGTTTTACACTCTACAGAGGTTGTACCCTGTACTCACAGTCGTGTATCCCGTCTAGCCAGGGTTTGCAAGGCCCGTAGACATTGCCAAGGTGAATGGCTCGGGATCCACTACGAGGCCTTTACAAAGTTCCACTAGCTTCAGAATACCCGCTACTGTTTCGAGGAAGAGCAATGCAGGAACCCCCATCTGACCGCCATCGCAGCAAAATCAACCCGAGAACCTCCCTACACACCTACTCCCCTACTGCCCTTGCCCCTTTCGGGTAAGATAGTCCTCCACTAGCTTTCCTAGTTAGTCAGCCAAGGGCGTCCCATTCCACCCTTGTGGTGGCACGTGTTTCTCAAATTAAGCTCGATGTTCCAATTAACATAGTAGTCTTATCATGAACAGAAATAGAACAATAATAAAGAATGATCATGTGTAATAGTTGTCTCAACACCCAAAAACCATATATAGCAGTAGCAAAGACTACCCAAAAGTTCATGGATAACAAGGTATAAAGATAACCAGACTAGGGTGACCTATTGGGTCCCATCAAAATTAAGCCTATGCATGATAAAATGATTAGAGAGAACATTATTGGATAAATAAAAGTGGTCAAGGGCACAACTTGCCTTCAATGAGCTCCTGCTCAGTAACTTCTACCTGCTGAACACCTGAATCCTCGGCCACTGGCTCATCTACTCATCACAACACAAACAAACATAGTACAAGGGATAAATTAACATCATACCAAACATGAATACAAAATACATAATAATAATCTACGCATCGAAACGAGATCGTAGGAACAAGAATCACTAAATTCAGAGTTACGGATTTTAAGTTATGATTTTTTCTTTATGTGTTTGGTACAAAATTAATTAAGTGATCAATTTTATTATAGGTTTCATGCTAAAACAGAGTTACCATGTGATAGACAATATTAGTACAAAATTATTGCATCTAGAATGGATTAAAAAGGAATTAAAATGAATTTTCCATGATTTAACCAAGTTTATAGAATTATTTTAACACTAAAAATATTTTCCATATTGGTTTTACCCTGTTTTACAACCCACTGGACTGCGCGCACGAAATACAGAAAGCATAGGGTCTAACCAGAAAAATTTAGGGCCCGCTGGTAAGGATTCTGTCACTAAAGAGGATTTCGGGTTGATATCCGAGAAACGTAGGGTCTCTTATGCAAAGTGTATGTGGCAAAGGGGTACGTTCGTGCCACGACCGATTGATTAAACATGAGCGGCCCAGATTAAACCGAAACACGGATGAATTGGTATGCAATACCAAACGTTGGATCTAGGATCGACCGCACGGATGTTATTTACCTGAGACCCTAATCCATTCGTTCGATTAGGATCAACGACTCGGATTCGATCGCACGAAAGGGTAAGCACATCGTTTAATCCTGGACATACGTGGACAGATCAACGGCCCACGGAACTACGGCGCCATGCGCCCCCCTGAACATCTCGTGCACTGCGACGCCTGCCCACCTACGACAGCGCCGTGACCAGCGGTCACAAAAATCCCTCCCCGAAGCCCGAACTTCGACGCGCAGGGATCAAATACGAAGAGCGCGACTAGGCGATTGAGATCGCGGGATCAATGCCGCGGACCGAGACCAAAATTGCACCGACAGTGGTGTTGGGCGGTGATTATGTGAAAGCCTACTCCGATGAGACATTCCAACCTCCCCCGTGACCCAATCCCGGCTCTAGTAGCTATTACATGGTGCTATTATTAATTCGAGCCGTCGGGGAGGGGCATTACCTGCAACCGTGGAGTAGGAGACCCTGGCCACAGAGAGCTTTGTCCTGGCGGCGAAATCTCTGCGCCGATGAACAATTGCCCCCGTGTTGATGCAAATCCCCACACGAAGGCGCCTTGGATACATGCGAGGAGCGTCAGCGAAGTCTCTCGGTTACTCACTAGGGCGATATCGAGATTGAACGTCGCTAATGCCCACGGCGGCATAGTTTTCCCCCCACCACGGCCTAGTTCGCTATGGGTTAACGGCGGTGAAATTGACGATACGCGGGCGAGACGAGGGTTACACGCTAGTCTTACGGTCTTTTATCCCCAAGAGATTGGCCCGAGCGCCCGCAACATCCTCCATACCCCGGATTCCGCGCGCGGGTGGTTGGAGTCCCACATACGAGCTCGTGCGGAGAAGAAAACGTTGACCGCGCGGGGCCAGAAGGCAGCGAGGAGTGATTGGCGTATGTGGCTTTGGCTGGCAACAGGGGCCCGCAGGGCAGAGACAAACAGCGCGCAAGCTGCGCACCAGGAGTCAAGCTGGACCGAGCGACGAACGTCAAGTCGGCCGAAATGGTGTAGTCTGGCCCATATAGGTTTCTTCCTTCTTTTATTTTCTTTTCTCATTTTGGATTTCGAATTTTGAATTTAAATTTGGTTGTGAATTTTGCACATATATCAAATGTACAAATTCAAATCTTATGATAAAAAGAATATATATATTTCCTTTATATTATGTGGTATTTTCTTCTCTTTCTCCAAAGTTTTGATTCCAAATTTGGTTTTAAATCAGACATAATGCATGGAATATGTGGAGCACAGGATATTTTGCAGAAATAGCAGTATTTGATGCAGGGTTATTTTGTAAAACATTTTGCATTTTTCAAAGCGCATCCTCTCCCAAAGGAGCAGGAAATTTTTCAATATTAGAACAAAATCCCCTGGACTAAACCATCTATGTATCTCAGCAGTTTCCCACTGGTTTTCATTTTCAAAAACATCTACTGGACTTCCCGTCCAACATAGCTCACGGCTCAACCACCGGACCTTTTAAAACCACTTTTCAAAAGCATTTTTTGAAAACAAAACACTAATTTTCATACCACACCAGACTTGTCCATTCCAGTGGACACGGACTATTCGAATAGGTTTGAACTCTGCACAGAGGTGTACACTTTACCCACTAGTTCGGTTTCTGCAATCTCACCGTCGTGAGATCCGAATGCCGAATCTCTCTCTTTCCTTGCATGTCCTTACCTTAACGATTATACCGAAAGGAGTCAGACCACCACCAAGCCCAAACTGGACAAAACATTCCCCCTCCTTATCCTCTCGGTGCTCCCCAGCCATCATAACCCTGGGGTTCAGACCATACAAGTTCAGATTGAGTGATCGCCCATACAATCTCGAGTGGTTGTACTTGATAAGAGTATAGGTAAGGAGCGATGACAAACCGGTCCTTAGGCGAGAGGGACAATCCTTCATACTCACACCTAAACCAGCTGATCCAACACCTGAGGCCCTCCCCTAAACCAGGGAGTCCCTGATCATCCCGTTCAAAAGGTGATAAGGGTGACAACCCTTCATCATACCCATTTTGAAAAAGGTTTTCTTTTGAAAACTCACACCTTTTCTCAAATCATTTGTAACAAAGATATCAAGGAGTATAAAGATTAATTGTGGCAAGCGGTTGGGTGTCCATAATAACTTGTCTCAAAATCATATCATGCATAAAATAACAGGCTGAGGGTTGTGGTTGAAAAATCATAGTTAATTTATGCATCAAACGGATCCAGTGAGCTTGTCGTTGCTTTAACCGGCGAAGGGGTGAGAGCTCGCGGAACTGGCTTCTGGCTCCACCGCCTGACGTAGACTTGCAGACATGGCCTCCACGAGACGGCACGAACGCTCCGATAACTATGCAACATGAACAAGCAAACATACAAACCAGCAAGTATACCAACAAATATTTAGTATAGTGGTCAGAATGATGATATATGGATGGGTAGAGTCTTGAGCAGAATCTATGTCATGTGGTGTTGTGATATTACTGGTGGTGGAGTGAAGGTGCTTACCAGGAGGGTGGATTGGAGGCGAAGTGACACTATGTGCGTAGCCGGTAGAGCGGAGTAACTGAGTGGGTGGGGTTTGCCTTGGCTGAGGGTGTTGAGTGTGTGGAGAGGGAGAGGGTAGCTAAGTGTATTTATAGCTGGGTGCATGTGGTGTAGTACAGTAGAGTTTACTGTTGGTGAGAATAGTGACGAACGAATCGTCTGACTTAGTCTGAATAGGGAAATTATAGGCAGAATATGGGACAAGAGTATTTTGGGAGTTCTGGAATATGAACCATGCTTAAGGGATGACATGGTTAGATAGGGAATAATCTAATAAGAATTTAGAAACAAGAATTATTGGAATCTGAGTTTGAAGCATGGTTCGAAGGAATCTCAAAGTTAAGCATGCTCAACTTGGAGAAACCTGGGATGGGTAACCAGATGGGAAGTTCCCAATGGAAGGAAAATCACAGTCACCGGAGTTCGTATGACTGGAATATTGGTATGGCTGGTCTTAAGTGGACTGGACAACATGATGGATGAGTAGTTGAAATTCGGGGTGATCGGACGATCGATGAATAGTAACGATGAATAGTAACGATGAATAGTGACGACAAAAAGTAATTGTAGATATCATCGATTAACAGTAACGATGATGAGTAGCAATGATGGTGAATAGTGTCGGTGAATAGTAACAATGAATAGTAACGATGATGAATAGTAATGGTAAATAGTGATGGTGAATAGTCGTATGAACGAACGATGAATAGTGACTATGAACGAACAATGAATAGGAACTATGAACGAACGGACGAACGATCGAATGATCGGACGAACGAACTTGAGGGGATCACTGGGGAAATATTTGGGTAGTATTTCGAGGAGGATTTTGGAGAGAATATAGACCACTATATTTTATTTGTTGATATCAACTCGCAAACAAACATTTTGAAATGAAATTTGAAATTCATTTTGAATTTAGAGCGAGTTTGAGAAATTTTCAAGATTTGAATTTTTGGGATGCTACATAAATACATAATCAAATAAACACCAACATGGTGCATAGGTTATTTATATGTCATTTGTTTAGTTATTCGCTTTTACGTATGTTATTCACATGTTCTAATAAATAGAGGGCAAAACATACAAGGGAACTATCTCCTTTCTTATTCTTTACACTTTGGGTATTACAAGTTTTTCTTTATTGTTAAGATTCTTTCAACATCTCAGTCGACATGCAACACCCGAGATGTTGGGGGATACCAATGATTGTACATCGATACAACATGCATAGTCGTTGTAAAAGTTGGTATGACTATACTAACATCTTCTCGAAATTTTCATGAAGGGTTATGTGTCAACTTGAAGGCCTGAGTTTATGGAAGGTCAAAAGTCACTTGACGAAAAACTCCCTTAGGTGCCTCTCTGTTAACACCTATCCAACCAAGGCTAGTTGTTGCAATGTTGGGGCGAAGGCGAAGACACCACCCTTCGCTCGATGCCTTCGCCGACCTCGCTGCACCAACGGAGATAAGACGACTGACAAATTTACCCTTCGGCCTACGCGTCGCCGGACGAAGACCTGTGACGAGGTCGTCTCATCTTGCGGCCTCGTCCAACATGGAGGCCCACGTGTGATCCGGCCTATTGTAACAGGCCCTGCGTGGCCGCTGCGCATTACGGGCCTAGGTTGTAAAGGTCTCCCTGTAATTACAGTCTGTAACCCCGCTTTATGGGAATATTCCGGGGGAAAACCTAGGCGCCTGAGGGCACATGCGTCCTAACACTGGACGCTGGGCACTCAGATACCTATAAATACCCCCGCACAGTGCCCTTGAGAGCATAGATTAACAGAGCTATTGCCATCTCGAGCAAAAACCCTGTTTACGTTGTCTCACTCCCCCGTTGGATCAACTTGCCCAGGAGAGCAAGTTCCAACATGCAACATCTTACATTAGTGGTCTATCAAGGTTTTATGGAGAAGACTTAGCCCTGACTTTGCACCTCAAACTATGTCATCACTCTAAGAGTACTAGGCGCTGCATACGCTCACAACATACCTTGACATAGTACTAGGGTAGATTTAAGGTCCCTTCGAGGAGGGCGACAGTACTAATGCATGCAAAAACTATCGAACAATCTCAACAAATGTTTCACACACCAATGTCCATGAAAGCTTTTCAACAGTACCAACTTTTCATGGTAGCACTGCAAAGGCAACAAATCACTCCTCAAGCTGAAAGGTGGACGTATACTTGGGGCGCCCAACAATTTTACTCCCAAAAACATATAAGCACATGGTAGGGGAGGAGTCAAGTCACCTAGCATATACATAGTTGTGGAAGTTGAAATGCCAACCAAAACAAGGGGTGTTCTTTTGGCTGCTACTGAAAGATAGATTGAACACTAGATCACTGATCCGGAGAAGAAACATGAATCTTGACTCGTTCACATGCAAAAACTGCATACTACAAAAGGAAGAAATTATGAAATGGTCTCCCACCTATTCCTAAGGAGCTGCTTCGCGCGAAGATGTTGATAGGTAATTGGAATCACGCCACCTCACACCTCTCAGCAATCCATCGTGGTGCAACTAATGCGACTGCAACTGACAAAACCTTGAAGAATAGAGGCCATTATAACCATGAATTGGTGCATATGGAAATGCTGAAAAAACTAGATGTTCGAGAATACCCCCACCCACATTAGCTGCCTACAAAGACATGCTTCGAAGAGAAATGATCCTCATCCTTTGCTTGCAGATTAGGTGCAAACATGGTTACAACAACAATAAAATAGCGTGTGTGTACAAACTCAACCCTCCCCATGTAATCTGTACATAGTCTCCTTATTAATTAATAAAAAATACTATAGGTGGATAGTCCCACTCCCTACAGTAAACTGCTTCAAAAAATATGTCATGCCATCATTAGAGCATGTACAATAGGTGTCTTGAGTTGTGTCTTTGAGTGTGTCTAATGGGGTAAATATAAAAAAACTTAAGTCACGTATCTTGACAAAGACACTGTGTCTTGACTCTATGCTCGAGACGTGAGACTAGCTGATTGATCAATTTAATTTATTGAATGTTTTTATTGGTGCAATGGATATAGTAAGATACAGATTTTAGACACACCCATGTATTATATTGTGTTTTAGTTGCGTCTTATACTTTAAGTACTGTGTATCAGTGCCTGGGTTGTATACGCCCTTAAAGACATCAATAGAAGCATATATGCCGTATTAGGCTGCCAAAATGGAAAGGCTCCAATTATTGTCCAGTCTATAGTTGGGCGCTTGGTCAGTTCTAGGTCACCGTGGCATGCGACCCAATACCTGCAATGGACCATATGGGACTCATTAACCGCCATTTATGGTTTGGCACTCACCCCCACCACATCGATTTTCTTCGCTTGCAATTGTACTTGATGTTTTCCTTTGGTTTTCTGATGAGCGATGACCATCATATCCCCTGTCCACACGATTTTAATTGATGGCTGTCTTGTGGAACTATCTTGTCTATCCTCCACGGTCTTTGCATAAGAAAGTACTACTCAGCAAAGAGCCAGATTTTTGTGGTATAGCCTTCGCATGTTCCTATTTTTAGTTTAGGTTTTTTCTATTTTTTCATGAGAGGGAGAATTGCGGGTGAGAGGATTCAAACCCAGCGCCATTTGGAACGAAGCAACGCCCTCAACCACCTACGTTTGCTTGTGCGATGAAGAGAAGAAATATTGTAAATAAAGAAGATTTATCTATGTGACAACCGTACACATATCAACGTAAGCGTAACTAACCAGTAAATAATAAGGAAAAATTCCCTGTATGCCACTAGATTTTATACTCATTCCTTGTGTGCCACTGAGTGGCATATAGGTAATTTTTTGTGTGTGTATGACACGTGGGGGCAGTGACATACAAGGAATGAGTATATTTTCCGATGGCATGCAGGGAATTGCCCCAAATAATAATGCTCGTAAGGATCTTCTTACTGGTATGAGAGTGACAATCTCTTCTATATCTAATTTATAATATTATAAAACACCAGTTTTAACGGTTATCCTACGTTATGTGTGAAGCGTGTATGTTTATTCCCCTCCCATAACGGTGGGTCGTTACCCTATATATGGGCTGTGAAAACAACCCAATCCTCTATTAGTGTCTCGTTACCCTATAATAGGCCATGGACATCTACGAGAGGAAGCTGTCTACAACGCAACACTCCCATATAGTACCAGCCTACTAGAAGGATGAGTGAACGAGCAAGCTCTAAAAAAAGAGGGGTTAGATTACTTTTTAACTCATATTTTTCTAGATAAAATGTAATATTTATTCTTATGTGCCGTCACAACGTATGAGGCATAACCGTTATGGTTGAGTCTCTTTGAACACCTCCCTTATGAAACTAGCAAATTTGTTAGTTTTGGGTTTGGGGTTAAATACGTAGAATTTTACCATTAGCACAATAAGAAAACGTGCCCTGTTCTAGCTAGATGACGATTCAACCACCGCGTTGAATCCTTTTAAGCGCCAGTTTAGATGAATATGAATAGTTATTAGCCAACTAATTTTTAACTCTAATCCATTGAAACAGAAGAATTAACAAAAATACTAATTTTATTACAAAGTCTCAATCTAGTTGTTAGAGCATCTCTAAAAGACTAGCTAAATGGTTTGTCAAGCCAAATTTTGGCTATTTAACAAAAAAATAGCTCTACAACATACTAGCTATCTAACTCGACAAGCCATTTAACTCTTCAAATTAGATCTCTCTCTAGCTAAATTTGGCTAGCTACTTCGAGTCTTCGACTAGCCAAGCTAAGAGCATCTCCAAGGTACTCTTCATTTTTAACTCTATATTTGACTATCTATTTAACTTTTCATAAATATTACACTCTGTATGTAGCATACTAGCATCTCACTCCAACAAACTATCTGTCTAATTTGGCTAGTCAGGTGGCTAGCCAAATTTGACTAGTGAGAAAGTCAATTTGAAGAGTCTGATAGCTTGGCGAGTCAGATAGCTAATCTGTTGGAGAGTTATTTTGCTATTGAGTAGCCAAAATTTGGCTTGACGAGTTATCTAACTAGTCTCTTGGAGATGCTCTAACTTGTTTGTTATAGGATATGTTGGAATAAGATGTTACATATAGATTGTAATTTTTATGAAAAGTTAAATAAAAAATCAAAATCGAAAGAAAAAATAAAGAGTCTGTCGGAGATGCTCTTTATACATGTACAGCAAGCAGGTGAGGCATCTAGTCTTTTTCCTTTTTTTGCAATTGAATTTGCAGCGGGAGAATTTTTTTTCTCTTCCATTGCAAATTTGCACAATCCTTTTATTTGGCCGAAATCAGAGATTATTACAAGGAACCAAGGAAGATCTCTTGGAATAGAAGCTGAGTTAGCCGGCTAGTTAGCCTCGCCCCCTTTAGGGTCTGATCAGTTAGGGAGAGATTAAAAGGGTTAGATGCTATTCGTTTAGTCTAATCCATAGATATTGATAGGGATTAAATTCTCTACAAGTTAAAATCCTCACCAATTTCTTCCAATCTCAATCCCCATGGTTTAGAGATAAAACTAACATGGCCTAGAGATGAAACTAACATGGCCTTATACATGTACTATTTGCCAAGCTATTTAACTATTAAACGTCTGTACTGGCTAGATTTACAGTTTGAAATTAACAAAACGGCATGTGTCGCATTAGCTAGCTGCGCTTAACCAGCACGGTGGCACTGAACTGGGGGACATCATTTAAGTTTTATTTTGGCGTCTTATGATTAAGGGCCTCTTTGTTTACCCCCCAGATTATATAATCTGGATTAAATAATCTTAAGAGGCAAACAAACAGTCTAGCTTATTTGCCCAGATTATATAATCTAATCCATTGGATTATATAATCCTCCAAAAATAATCCAGATTATATAATTCATTGGGGTAAACAAACAGGCCCTAAATCAAGAAGAGGGGGTGGTGGTGGTGGTGGTGGTGGTGGCACCTCCATGGAGGGTCCTACTCCTACCTCTGTCTATGAGAGAGAAAGAGAGCGTTTAAAAAAATTAAAAGAAAAAACAGAGGGGAGAGTGAACCATCATCAATGCTCCAATGATCCCCCTTCAAGACTCCGATTCCTTTCTCCCCCCTCTCTCTATCTCGAGCCTTTTCTTTGACCGCCTCTCTCTCTAACCTCTTATATAAGATGAGAAGATTCGCTCTTCACCGCCTCGCAGGGCTACACTCCATTCTATCCCTCTCTATATCCCCCCGCACCCTCTCCTGGTCCTGGCCATCTCCATCTCCCGTCTCTCTCTCTCTCTACGAACTCCACCTCGCGAACAGCCGCTGCTTGCCTGCCGCGTTGGAGAGAACGGAAGAAAAGCGAGCGAGGGAGAGGGACAGCAACTCCCTCGGTCGCTTTCGACGGCCTGGATCTCCCCGCACGCGGGATCGTACGACCGGCACGCTGTTGTCGCTTTCCACCGCGTACGTGCTCCCTCCCTCCCCCGCCTGGCCCTGGTCGCCTCCCTTTCCTCCATGTCGACCATGTTCCGGTTCCCATCGCCATCCCCGCAGAAATCCCGCGGATTAACTTTTCGGCTCCGGGGAGCCCTAATCATGTTTTTTTTCAGCGCCGGGCGGCCCCGTTCCTGCGGTTATGCCCGGCCTCCTCCTGTCCTGGGGCTTGGGCACCGTACGCAACGGCACGGTCTCTGCCGCTGGCGGCCGGCGGCTACCCGGCAGTTGCCGTTTCAGTTTATCGTCGCGGCGTTGATTAATGCGCTCCTGGCCGTTCGCCGGCGAACCACCGGTCGCGGGCGGGCGGGCGGGCGTGCGGACCTGCGGGGCAGGCTCAACGGAACGCCGCCTTTTCCGGTGTTTTATGCTGTTGTTAATGCCCAGTGCCGTGTAAAGGCCGTCCTTTCCCCCACCTCGATTTCATTGCCTGCATTGCATCGCTCTGCCGCGTTTGACTGCTCATCTAGCAGCCTTTATTTCGCCCCCTCCCTGCTTACCGTTTCTCTGGTGTGCACTTCCCTTGAGAGCGCTCCCGTTCGTGGGAGTCGCCGGCGGATTCCCACCGGATTTGATGCGCGCATCTTCAAATTCGCGGCCTTTTTTTTTTGCTGCCTCGCAAAAGCTGCTGCGTCTTAGCTTTTCCGGCTTCTTAATTTGGACGATGTGTACGGATCACTGTCGGCCCTAATTATTTCCACAGTTTTTTAACCCGCGGGCTGTTTTATATGTGTTTCTTTTTGAATTGCTCGATCCCTTCTGGCGCTCTTCATCTTCTTCCGTGGAATGGATTTTTCCTTTGCTCGGCCTTGCCCTTTGCTGCCTCAGGTCCCGTCTGTTTTGCTCTAACGCAGCATCTGGTTGCAGCAGCACACCACACCCCTTCTGTTGTTTTGGAATAACTGGAAGCCTTTCGGGTTTGGAATTTGGCACCTAGCCTGAATGCCACCGAAACCATTTTGGAGATGAGTGGGATTCATTAAGTGATCCCTGGCAAATGATTGAGCAAGCAGTGACAACTTGTACTTAGCAAAGTAGGTTTTATGCTTCAAGGGTACGACTGCAGCCTGATGTTTGTACGCCATATTTGTTCTTCTGTTCTAAGCAAGTGATTTTTTCCCCATTTGCTGGACCATTCATGACATTTTATCCACTTGTACCTACTTGTTTTTCCCCTGTGGCCTCAGTGGTATATTATCCATTTTTCTAGTTATTAGCAAGTATTTGAGCTATATGCTGCTTTTTTCGTGGAGGAGTGGCGAATTTTTGCCATCAATACGATTATTATGCATTCTCATATGCTACTGTGGGTATTTTGCAGATAGTAAATTGCCAAGGCTGTTGTAATGGGGGTCAACGGTCATCACGAACCTCGCAGAGGATGTAATGGCACCGTCTGCAATGGTAGTGTAAGATCACTAGATCATTTTGGTGATGTAGATCCATGGACGGCATGGGCATACAAGCCTCGAACGATCTCGCTCTTGCTGATGGGAACATGCTTTTTAATGTGAGCTCATAGTCTTTTTATCTGTGGAACATTTTATAGACAGGAACATGCTTTTTTGAAATAATAATAAGGGCCTGCTTGGAACCACTCAGTTTTTAAGAAACTGGTTTATGGAAACTGAGGTGGTTCCAAACATATCAGTTTATGCCTCAGATTATAGAAATTGGATTTAAAAACCAAGAAGCTAGCCTCTCCTAGCTAAAAAATAAAAACTGGTTTATTAAAAACTGGGTTGCTTCCAAAAATGACCTAAGTATCATTGGTTATGTCCTGTTGTGGTTTTTTGGACCTTTTCCTTGAATTTGAACAACTATTATATATATTATTCAAACTGTTACTTAGCAGATGCACAGGACTTCTATGTTTGATGAAAATTGTTTCATGTTCTTTATCAGTTGGGCAAGTGGTGCTCTCGATCCAGAACGGAGCTCATCTGCTGATCGTGTTTCGTCAGTCAAGAGGTATTTGTAATGATTGGTCCTCCTCTATTGCTTTTCTTGCAGCTATATTTTTATGAAGCTCCCTTGGTTCTGAACTCAGTATTTATGTTCACCATTTTTCTTCGTCTCATGTGCTGGTTACCATTTTAAGGAGGGCTTATGAACTAATTTGTACCCTCTTGTCAACAGGGGTGTATTTGCGATGATTGCTGTTTTTTTGGCTTACTCTTTTCTTCAGGCGCCTTCAACGTGAGTTACACAGCTCTTTACCTAACTCTGATTATTCTTTTACACTGCCACATTAAAAATAAAGTAGACTTGTGTGTAGAGATGTCCCCAGGGCATCAAAATTAAGGCCAGGAAAGGCACTGAACACCAGCTGCTCAGGATACAGTAATGTAAAAAGTTCTGAAAGCATTTTGCTTTTTTCCAAACGTGTCTGAGCGTGTATTTCATTAAGAGGGAGAGAAAGTTTGACCACATGCATGTCAAATCCAAGAATAGGGTGCAAATTTCAGAAAACAGTTTACTTTAGGTACCTCATAGGCCATAGCCATATGGATAGATATAATAAGGACAGTAGTCATATGGTACAAAAGTGATGCATTCCCACAAACTCTGTTCAAATTTTAACATCTTGTTAAATGACTCAACAAAAGCATTTCTACAGAGTGCTTCTTTTTTTATTGCAGTACAGTAAGTGGCTAATACATCATAGTCATATGGATAGATATAATAAGGCCAGTACTCCAGTAGTCTCATATAGTACAAAAGTGATGCATTCTTGCAAACTCTGACTAAATTTAACATCTTGTTAGATGACTCAGCAAAAACCTTTCGTCCTTTCCACATAGAGTACTTCATTTGCTTTATTGCAGTACAGTAAGTGTAATCATATTTTTTTGATAATAAATTTGTTATTTTCTTGCTTCATACTTCTGCTCCCAGATGACATGCCCTTCTCTTTGAAATAAATGATGGGTTTACTTCATTTCATCTGAAGAAAAGAGTTACTTCCTTGAAGTCTATAGAGTTAGTTATTAAGGTATATTGAGTATTGCAAACTGTTACTGACATATACTTCTGCTGTGATTTAGTGTACTCATTAGACCACATCCTGCCATTTGGAGGCTAGTTCATGGGATGGCAGTTGTTTACCTTGTCGCCCTCACTTTCTTGCTTTTCCAGGTGAATGCAGTTTTTCATTATTTTAAAGATTATTTCACTGCATGAACTGTCAATAGTTTTGCGTTCTATTCTATTTTATTTATATTAAGCAAATCTTTATCATTACTAACTGTTTCGTGCATTGGTAATGAACCACATTGATGTCCCTGTCCTTGTTTTCCTACCTAGCATAGATCCTTAATTTTACTAATACTTGAGCTCACCCTTCGCTTGAATTAAGGATAAATCACTGGCCATTTTCTTAATAAAAACAGAGAATTTAACAATCAAAATGGAAGAGTACCAATAACAAGTGTAATGAACAATTTGGCATGAACTGGAGAGATTAAGCTTAGTTTGAAACTAAGTGTACGTGGGTGGCTAAAGAGAATTACAATGTATGGTGGTAGGTTGTAGCTTATTTTTATAGTAGAAACATTTCGAGGTGGCATATTATATTCCTGTGTTTCAGATGGTAAAGGCTGTTCTTATAGGTAGTCCAAATGCTAAGCGTTTTGTCAATTCCTGTATGATTTTTACAAAATGAATAAATAAAATCAGTTGACTGTGTTGAGGTTCATTTCTGTCTGATGAGTTTATTCTGCATCACTATGTTTGTGCAGTTAAGCAATTTTGTAAATACTTTAATACGATTGTCCATCTCTTTCTTTAGGGGTGCTTTCACCCCCTCCTGCCGAAGATTGAAACCAGATCAGGAGCTATGCACTGCTGTATTTCCACCATGTGAAGCCAATCTCAGTCCCAAATTTTCCCTCATCTCTACTCTGATGTTATGTTGTATTATTACTCAATGGCTCATCCTCATAAGATAAAACAGTATTTCAGCAAGTCAGACTTCAATGGCAAAGATTTTAAAGAGAAGAGCGGCAAAATGTAGTCATTATGTCATTTCATATTTTCATGAACTTTGTTTTGCAGACTCGTGATGATGCTAGGCAATTCATGAAGTATCTTCATCCTGATCTTGGTGTCGGTAATGCATTTAACTTTTGGATCAGACTTACTGTTGTAGATTTAATGCTTGATAAATGCTAATTTGATATTTGTACTTTGAGCAGAATTACCTGAAAGATCATATGGAACTGATTGCCGCATATATGTACCTGACCATCCGAAAAGCAGGTTTAACAATGTTTATGTATGATGACTTCATTCACCGACCTACTTTCCTTTTTGTTCAATTTCGTTTCTCATATACTTTTGACTAAGCACTCTTGACTATTCATTATGCTTCAAGTTACTGATTTGAATATAGTTTTTTCTAGGAGATAATTTTTGATGAGTTTGTTATCGCTCATATCCTCGGATGGTGGGGTAAGGCTATAATGATACGAAACCAACCACTTTTGTGGGTGTTATCAATTGGGTTTGAATTAATGGAGGTATACTCTTTATGTTGTGGTCAAATAACTCTTGACTTGTGCTTTCCAAACCCAGGTTCCTAATGTAGTGTTACATGTATTGCAGCTCACTTTTCGCCATATGTTGCCAAATTTCAACGAGTGCTGGTGGGACAGCATTGTCCTAGACATATTGATCTGCAATTG
This sequence comes from Zea mays, assembly GCF_902167145.1. NCBI lineage: Eukaryota > Viridiplantae > Streptophyta > Magnoliopsida > Poales > Poaceae > Zea > Zea mays. The sequence goes on along the minus strand of NC_050098.1, from coordinate 26,507,450 downwards.
GTTTGGTGAGATTTTTATGTGGTTTTAGTAATTTTCTATATGTGCTTGTTTGGGTAGCCCCTGAATACCTTCATTTAGCACATCAGAATACCTTAGTGCTTTTCTTGTACATGTCCTTCGTACATTAAACATTGTAATATGATTACTCAGGTAAGAAATACTCCCTCTGTCCCAAATGAAATTCGTTTTAGGTAATTACTGGATTCATACAATACTTGATGTATGTGTTTTGTATGTGTCTAGATTCATTATCATCCATTTAAATATAGACATAAAAATCAAGAGCTAAAACGAATACTATTTTGGAATGGGGGGAGTATAAGTTTAGAAAAAATCTTAGGTTTTGATGAATGAACAAAGCTATGGAATTTTGCAGGAATTGTACTTTATGAACTTGGTCAGCTGCTGAATAGAGAATGTTTTCATGCATATATCTCTGTAAACTCAGTTGCTGCCCTTGTTTATCGTTCCTCTCCAATTTATTGGCTGTTCTTCTCTGTGTAATTTTATTTGCATTTCCTAAGTCTTATACTGATTGTGGCATAATTTAGCCATTCATATTTATCTGCAAGGTTTCAGCACTTATTGACTGAGGCCATTTGGTCTATGGTTCAGGTATTTGGACTGGAATGAGAACTGTGCGGTACTTCGATGGGAGGACATACGAATGGGTTGGTTTGAGCCGCCAACCCAACATTATCAGTAAGGTGCGTTCATTGGATGTGTAGTCAAATGAGCTGTACTGCAGAGCATGCAGTTGAGCTGGATCTATTTCCCAGTTTTGGTGGATGTTCCTCTTTGAGGGAACATATTGGCTCCCAAACTGTACATGATGTTTGTCCTACTTTAGTCCTATGATAAGGTGATGAGTCCGGGGCATGTGGGATGTGCTGAGAAACCAAGACAAGATGCTCTCTGTTCTCTTAAAATGTCCCTTAGCTAGCCTATACTTGTGTTGTTTGAGTGCATCTCAAGTTTTTCAATGCAACACCTTGCACTTTCGTATATATTTGATAGGTTAACTATAACCTATAACACACAGGCCTTAACATAAAAAATGCAGATTTTCTTCTCTTTTTCCTTTAATGGCTGTAATAGAAATAATAGCCTCCATAAGTTATTCTCTTTTTTTCCCACCAGTAATTTTCTTTGAAGACATGCGTGGCCAAACTGGCTATTCCTATATGTGCTTCAGAAACTAATCTTCAGCCCTCGAATCTTTGATTTAACATTTATAGCTGACCTTTTCTCAGAGTTTGTTTATTTATTTAGCATTTTCTTCTCCTTAGGTAAAAAGGATGCTGGGACAGTTCACACCAGCGCAGTGGGACAAGGATGAGTGGCACCCTACGCGGGGTCCTTGGAGATTCATCCAGGTGCTGAGCCTCTGCGTTGTTTTCATGGCTGTCGAGCTGAACACATTCTTCCTCAAGTTCTGCCTGTGGATCCCTCCGCGGAACCCCTTGATTGTCTATCGGCTGGTCCTTTGGTGGTTAATCGCGATACCAACCATCCGCGAGTACAATACCTACTTGCAAGACAGGTATAATTTCGAAGTCACTTGGTTCAGAATTTACAAAGCTGCTTTGCAGTAATCAGTATGCAGTCGGGATGGCCCATTTTACCTCAAACAATCATTGTTCTGATAGGAGCAATTTTGGATGCTCGGTCTGCTGAGCCCTGACTTTTCCACTATTTGTCGTGCTCACATGCTATCGCTGACAGTGTACATGTGATTGTATACAAATGGTTCCTGTCAACTAGACATGGCTGGCTAGCATGTGAACTGTGCATGTCATGAAATTTTGGAATCAACAAGTTAGTTTATACTAGTGCAACCAAGTGTTGCCATTAGTAATTATTATGGCATTTTTTTTTCTTTCTGGAATAATAATTGTTTGACGATTGGTTTCAGCAAACCATTTAAAAAGGTGGGATCCTTCTGCTGGCTTTCCCTGGCTATATGCATTGTGGAGCTCCTAATCTGCATCAAGTTTGGACACGGTGAGTGTTGCTCCCAACTCCTCTGCGTATATGTAGCTTGCAAGTACAGTCTGAAGCGCGCTGACTGCAGGGGGGGTGTCCTGTGCAGGTCTGTTTCCAAAGTCAATGCCTTCGTGGCTGATCACATTCTGGTCAGCAGTCGCCTTGCTTCTCGTGCTCTTTGTGTGGACGTGGAAATACCGAACAATGAAAAGGAAAATGATATAATTGTGACCAAAAAAATGATTTGTTTGCCTCCATTCTTTACCCGATTTAGTGTTATCGTGTACATAAAAATTTATTCAAATTGTGTACATGTGCTAGCAGTCAAGTCTTGGTGATCTGAAGAGGATTATCCATGAGAAATTTCTATGCCTTCTTTGTCTTTGTATTTTCCGTCAGCGAAGTAGGATACTGGTTCCCCTTTGGCCCTTTAATTCGTCTGTATTGCCGCGTACTACTTCGTTGGCCGTCTCTTAAATGTGGAGAACCCTTGATGCAACAACCTATGAAATAATGGGATTCGAATCCCAAACTGTTGAATAATGTTTCTCGATGGCCCAGGAAACCATATCTGCAGGTTGCACGACACTAACACTGACGTGGGCACGGAAATTAACTGCATCGTTTCCTTTTAGTGAAGCAGCAGACTATATAGTCCTATCTGTGTGTGTTGTGTGTTGCATGGTGTGAGCCCGTTTGCTGACTCAGGTGTTTCATTCTGATGTGTGAGGATAGTTGGTAGGCATGTACGGCTGATGAATGTATTCTTGTCCATGCCTGGGCCATTAGTTTAGGTTGGTCCTCCTCCATAGTCTTCCAGGCCTTTAGCAGGCCTATGAAATGTAGATATTCTTATATGTTTGCTCCACTAGTCCAAGACGGCCTCCACACTTCCTCTTCTCTTCTGTCCTTTGGAATTCCCTGTCCTTTCGAGAGTACAGGGCGGACCTCCACTTTGGCAGGAGTGAAGTGAGTCCAATCCAATCTGCTTCATTTTTGTTATATAAAATATATCCTGCTTCATTCTTCCTCAAGTTCTGCCTGGACCAGTTTGGAAACAAGTGGGCCCAGATCCAAAGAGAAAAACCATCTCATAAATAACTAAATGTCTTATTCAAATGACACCCTCTAGAATTGTTCACCCTAAGAAAAGATAGGGACCCCCAAGTGGCCCTAACTGTTGGAGTAGTCCAATTTACCACATTCAACTATAAAATCGATCTCAAACTATTGTAATCGTCTAATTTACCTCTTTTAGTGGTTTTAGCTAACATGGAACCACATCAGTCATCTTACGTGGGTCCATATCAGAAACGAGGGAGGTAAATCGGATTTCGTTTCCTTTGAGCCAGATATTGAGGGTTTATGGTAAGCGCAGAGCTGTTGTTGGGGAGAACCCCTTACTGAAGGTCCATATTATTAGAGCCTTGTCCAGTTTAAAGTTTCAGGGTAACAAACGAAATCAAATCTGAAACACAGAGGAACTTCGGACCAAGGATGGAGTTGAAGCTTTGGATAGATAAAAGAAGTTGAAGCCTTAACGCCTTCAAAGTATCGAAGCCCTAATGTCTTCGAAGCTTCTGACCAACGAAAAAAGTTGAAGCCTTCTAGGGACAAGAGAAGTCATATACAATACATCAATGACGTAAAATGATGAAACTATACTCCTATTGTTGTGTATGACGATTATGTAATATGGAGGGAAAATTTGTAATTTTATACAAGTATGTATAGTTGTTTGACTCTATAAATAGATGAACAATATCACTGCTACATGGATCGACATTTTGCGTCCCTGCTCTATATCTGCCCCTGTCAAGAGAACCTTCCAAGGTATATGATTATGAAGGTCTTTGCATAATTAACTTCCATTGAACACCTAGTTCCCTCCTTTCTGACTTGTTTATTGGTAATGTGTGTTGTAAGATTAATCATTTAAGGGAACATGAATCTCACCTTGTCATGTCATTGCAACTTCTAAGGTTCATACTACGTAATTTTCACGAGTTTCAGTATAAGAACGTATTTATTAGGCCCTTCTTCTCCCCTTCGCCCCCTTCAGATAAATGCTCGTTGTCGCCAATCTGGTGCTCCTTTAAAGATTTGCATGTCATCATAGACATGTTTCCTAAGCAAGAGGCACAACTTCCTTGTCGATACTTGGAAATATCGTCGAGACTCCACAGGCTATCGATGTGTTCCCAATTTGGAGCATTTAGATGCATTGGTATATTCCCAATTTTAATTTTCAGTTTCCAACCATTATCGATGTGTTCCCGATCGATTGTATCGTTTAACGTGACCTTGTTACTCTAGGTTTCGTTTTCTCGGTCGATGATCATATTCCTATTCTTGATTTTAGATTAAAATAAGGATTTGAAAGTGGTTGAAGGATTTTCCTAACTATTCCCGTCTGTTTGCGTCCCTAGCAAGTGAGCACACTACCAATGCGTAAGGCCACGGGCACAACATGGGGCCACGATTGCAGGCCGCACCAGCGAGCTCTACCGTCACCATGGGATTGTTTCCCTCGACTAGGCTGAGATATTTCTTTCAAAACTTAGGGTTAAGGTTTGCTAATTTGATGTTTTATGATTTTTTTGTCTTCTTCGATTTGGTTCAAATAATACCTTACTTCCTACTTGTAGACTTTGATTTGCTCGAGGCTTGAATGAAACCGAAGGTTCTTAGAGTTTTAGGGTTAGGGATCTTAGGCTAACGGATACCAATGATAGTACTTAATAAACTTAGGATATCCCTCGCTCATTAACCACTAGATGAATGTGAAAAACTTGGGAGTTATACCTTCGGTTGGAGTAGTGAGAGTAGATGAAGATATAGTGCACGTGAGTTGAAACACGAGCATTGGGGGTATAGATGGTTGTGTAATGAGACAATACCAAACATTAGTGGCTCAAGAAGCCACTGGAGGACGAGAAGAAGACAAAAGGCTAGAGACGAAAGGGGAGGCAGGAGAGTCACAGCCAAAGAGAGCCAAGAGAGAAGAGTGAGAGAGCGAGAGAGTGGCATGGTACATTGATTAGGGTTTAAGCGGATACAGAGAGATGGATGCGATATGATTTATATACCCTTCCCTCTGAATGATTAAATCAATGTTTGAGACGGAGCGGTGGGAGGTTGATCAACAACTGGAGCGAGAGCATCGTATCACGACAGTGTCAACTTTATAGGTCGTGTCGTGTCCGGGCTGACGCCACACACTGGTATGGTGGCCCAAGCATGGAATTACTACCGGATCGTGGCTAGCACTGGTACTATAGAACTCAAGGTGGGCCATGCTTTTTAGTGTAGTGCGAGTACCGATCCATGGGACCTGGTTCTATCTATATGTGTAGATAGAAGGAACAAACTCACTGTGTTTTCCAGGCAGTGGATGTCCTCCCTACGTGTTGTCAGTAGTATATAAATTTTGCTATTTTTATTTATGGCATAACATGAGAGATTAGCCCCTGCTGTGAATCTATACCACTATATGACCTAACAATAGTTTAAACTTTGCAAAACCTAGCCAACCAAATCACCTCCACACCCATAACCTTCACTACATCTACCAAATAAATTACACCCAAACTAAACATATCATCAAAACCAATGGTTCAGATCGCTGCATAACCCCCTCACCTTTACTCACTCAAATATAATAATCAATATTATTTGGATCATCTATCATCCCTCTCCCTGCCCCTGCCCCTGCCCCGTGACCTCGCTGCCCCTAGCCTCCTTCCCGCTTCCCTGTCACCCCCTCTCCTTCACTCATGTTGCCACCGCCGTCCACCCCTCCCCTGTGCTGTCGTCGTCGCCGTCGACCCCTTCTGTAACATCCCAAAATTTAACCCCAAGGTTAGAAACCCTAATCTCCTAACCCCCCTTTTTTATTATTCCCTAGACTCCACCTCGTAGGACATTTCATCATATGCATACACCTTGATTGTTAGAAGCACTTCACATAGAATATATTTTTTATCACTTAAGAATATATATAGCTAAATAATGGTTCAAAAGAAAAAGGAGAAAAAATACAGAAATAGAAATAGAAATAAGAAATAGAAAAAGAAAAAGGAAAAATCTCCCCCCTCGGTTGGGCTGTTTCCGGCCCAATCCTTCTCTCTCTCCTGCGTGCCCGTGCTTCCTCCCCCCCCCCTCGTGGCCCAAGCGGCCCATCTCCCGCGCGCCCGCGCTCCCCTCCCCTCTGCCGCTGCCAGCCCGACCCCACCCATCAGCCGCACTCGCCCTCTCTAGCAAGCGGGTCCCGCTTGTCAGCGCCTTCCTCGCGCCCGTGACCAGGTTGGCGACGCAATTGCCGTCGGTCGCCACCGCCCCGTCGTCTCGCCATTAACTCGCTCGCCAGCACGGTTGGCGCCTTGCGTCCCTGTCCCCTTGCGCCAGCCCGAGCCATCCCATCACCGCCTGCCCGAGCCGTCCCGTCGTCGCCACTGTGCGCCACCATCGCCGTCGTGGCAAGCTCGCCGATGCTCGCTACCTCTCGCCCCTTCCCCGCCCCGGGCGCCTATAAAAGGACCGCCCGAGCTCCCTCTTTCTCCACTCCAGCCTCGGCCACTCCCTCTCCCCTTCCCCGAGCTCAATTGAGCCAACGCCGCCGCGCCCTTCCTCTGCTCTGGTGAGTCCTGCCCTCCACTCTCAGTTAAGTTCTGGTCCAATTAGTGTAGCTCTTGAGCTTCACCACTCCCTCATAAACACAACACACCCATCCCCTTCACCTATTGCGCACGACATCCCTCGCCGGCGATCTCCCGCCGCGGACGCCCGCCACCTCGCCGTGGACCGGCCGTCCCAAGAGCCCTCTGGCCAAATTGGCCCACCACCGTAATCCCCTACCCCCGCCCGTGCCTTGCCACCACTTCATCGACGCAGAACCAGAACCCCGGCGGAAAACCGCCGCGGGGCCTCACCGGCGGTCGAGCTCCGACCGGTTCGCCCCCCCGTCTCTCCTAACGCCATCCCCTCCCTCTGGCACGTGGGCCCACGCCCACGGTGCCGTCCCCGCGCCGTTCCCTCGCTAGCGGGCCAAGTGGGCCGCCTGCCCACGCGGTCGCGCGCGCGACCCCCTGCTGGGTCGAATTCCACCCCCCCCGGGCCCAGCTAATCGAAAATTCTTAATCTTTTTCTTTTGTCCTTTTCTTTTCCATTTTATATATATATGTATATATATTGATATTTTATGCACCAAAATAGTCTAAATAAATTATAGGGCACCAAAATAATAATGTCTAACAATTGGCACACTCCACCAAGTCACCATGGTTGATGTACTGTTCATTACCTATTTTTGCTAGAAGAAGAGGGATCTGATCCTCCGGAATTTGTAGCTCCGGAAGAAGGGCAGGAACCCGACCTCTCTGAAATAGATCTTTCGTGCCAGGAGAACTTCGACGAAGGCAAGTCCATTCTTCCCTTGATGCATAAATTACCTACTCTTTCTACCACTACCTAAGCCGGGAATAAGGGATGGATCTTTTGCATTATGAGCAGAGAGATATCCTGCATTAACAAACATCTTTTGAGTACAAAATGTGGGATGAGAAAAGGGCTGTGTTTTTACTAAACGATGTTTTCAAAAAGTGCATGATGAAGGGTATTCATCCTCATCACCTTTTGAGTGGGATGATCAGGGACTCCCTGGCTTAGGGGAGAGCCTAAGGTGATGGCTCAGCCGGGTTAGGTGTGAGCAGAAGGATTGTCCCCTCATATAAGGACCAGTTTGTCATCCTTCACTACCTGTGCTCATGATAAGTACAACCACTCGAGACTGTATGGGCAGTCACTCAATCTGAACTCGTACGGTCCAAACCCCAGGGTTATGATGGCTGGGGAGCACCGGGAGGATAAGGAGGGGGAATGTTTTGTCCGGTTTCGACATGGCGGTGGCCTGACTCCTTCTGGTATAACCGTTAAGGTAAGGACGTGCGAGGAAAGAAAGAGATTCACCATTCAGATCTCACGACGGTGAGATCGCAGAAACCGGACTAGTGGGTAAAGTGTACCCCTCTGCGCAGAGTTCAAACCTATTCGAATAGTCCGTGTCCACTGGTATGGACGAGTCTGGTGTGGCATGACAATTAGTGTTTTATAACCTCCATAAACAGGGCAATGTGTGGGTGGGTGTGTTTTTGGAAATAAAAACAATGCCACAGGAGCAGGAAGCTCAGTGGTGGTTGAGTGTGAAAATGTGCTACTTCCTTCTTTGGGAAAAACCATCAAAGTATTGCCTTTCTCTTAAAAAGAAGAGTGACTTCAACTCCACCATATAAAGCATGTATTATATAGGCCCCTTTCTCTTTATGGGCGGGATGGGCTTGCGGAATACCTAGTGTATTCACCCAGATTTATTTATGTTTTTCAGCAGCTAAAGACTTCTTTTCTGCTATGATCGACTAGAGGGGGCTGTGTCTGCACCCAGTTCTGCCTGTGGCTTGGGCTAGTTTATCTTCTACTGCGTTTCGTATTTCTGGCTCTCTAGAGCTTGTACTCTGGTATTGTAATAACTTTTATTCGAACTCTGTACTATTTGAAGTAAGGAATATGGTTACTAGCCTCCTGGGACTAGTAATTGTATCACATTTGAGTCCCAAAGTATTAGGGCGCTTCAAATGGTATCAGAGCCATATGACTGGCCGTAGATCGCAGCCCCGACCTTAAAAGTTTGCCTTAAAAAGAAAAGAACTCTTACCTCTAAGAAAAATCTTCTCTCCTTTCCCTGATATTAACAGACCCTTCTTTTCTTCTACCAGATGGAAGGCTCCTTGGTCATTAGGACATCCTACTGCTCAGAGGTGGAAGGATTCCCTCATCTTTTGCGGAGTTGCGCGCTTCACATGGGGATCTGCAAGAAGCCGGAGTACGTCTGGAAAGAATACCACGAGAATGGAACTGAGAAGTGCTCCATGGCAGTCTACCTGGGAGAAAGCCGAAACTACCCGAATCACCCTCCCTTCCAAGTCACCTTCACTGGACACCGCTTCCCAGACACTTGCCAAAATATTGCCCGAAAAGCCCTCCGACAGCTATGCCAAAACTACAGCAGGGAGGTCTTTGAGACCCCCTTCGATACTTTCCACCTAGCAACAAAAATACCCCTACCTGAAGGAAAAGACTTCAGGCCCTGTCAGGAAGAGATCCTACTGAGGATGACCCCACCATCGTCTACATGGCCAGATATCTCCACACCCTCGATAACCACTATGACGACCTTTCCTCCCACTGCACCCACCTAAATTCCCGGGTGGAAAGCTTAGAGCAACAGGTCAAGGAACTTAAGAAGGAGAAGGCGTCTCTCCAAGAAAGTCTCGAAATAGTAGAAGGTGAAGAGGCCAACACTCGTGTAGCCTACCGAACCCTGAAGATGGATTACGACAAGAAGTTAAAGAAGATCGCCACCACTAAGAAGATCCGGAAGAGGAGCAAGAGCCAAGGATGCCAGACTGAGCGGAAAAAGGAAGCCCCACCAGCACTGCCTCCCTCCAGGATAGAGAACTTGTCCGACATCGAGGATATGTCCCTAGCTAGCCTTGACGACCTTCTCAAGGAATTTGGGGACACTTTAGAAAGGGAGTTCAGAAGCACCTTAGAAAGCACTCGCGTGTAGTGTGACTTGTGGTAACTGTATGCTTGTAATGAACTTGTGTGATGAATAAAATAACATGGTTGAAGAAAAAAATTGGCATCTTCATAGTAGTAATTCTCTCCCCCTGGCAGATGGCTTCAGATAAAACCACGCCTACTGCCTCCGGGATGGGAGCAAGGTTTCCCCTAGGAGCTGAAGGAGAAGCCGGTGGAGAAGGGAGTGAGACCCACCTCCCCACACCTCCGGAGTTGCCATTAGATTTAGCCCAAGTTCTACCCAACCAAACCCGACTCATTGAAGTCCTTACTAGAAGTCTGGAGAATCAGCGCCCGAATGGTGGAAGACCTCAAGACAGGATGGGAGATTTTCTAAGACTCAAGCCTCCCACATTCGCTGGATCCAGCAATCCGCTCGACGCTGATGACTGGCTGCGCACGATAAAAAAAGGAAGTTAGAAGCCATCGGATGCCCTGAGAACCAGCGTGTCCATCTGGCTGCTCATCAACTTTCCGGGATGGCCCTATCCTGGTGGGATACCTTCAGCACTGCCGTCAGAGATGCTACCTGGGCAGAATTTGAAGCTGCTTTCTGAGAACATCTTGTGCCCCAAGGGATCGTTCAGCTCAAGGAAGATGAATTCCGGGAATTAACTCAAGGCGGAAGATCTGTCAGTGAGTACGTGCATAAATTCACAGAACTGGCTCGCTACGCGCTTGAGGACGTCAGCATAGAAGCCAAGAAGATGGCCCACTTTTTGAAAGGGCTAAGACCAGAACTCAAGACTATCCTTGCCAGCCAAGATTTCCTCAGCTTCTCACACCTCTCAAACAAGGCCATACAAGTGGAAAGGGCAAGGGAAGAAGAAAAAGGTCACCTCAAGAGGAAATTCTAAGTCCTCCGAGCTCAGCAGCAAGACAGGCACCAGAGAATTCGATCCTTTGGGTTTCCACCCAAGGGACCAAGCTTCAATAAGCCAGCTAGACCCACTCCGTCACGTTTCAGTTAGCAGGGTCAAAGCTCCTTTTAGGCTCCCTCTGTTGCAAGCAACCAACCACCAGCTAATGCTTGTTGGCACTGCGGAGACCCTAGTCACTACAAGAATAACTGCCCCCAGTTGAAGGCATCAGGACCTACTTACTCTAACTCGGTGAATGGCCCCAAGAATGCCCCAGCGCCCGCCTCCAAGGCACCCTCCTCCAACAGCCAGCAGAGTAAGACCCAGTATCATGGTAGGGCACGAGTAAACCACGTCGATGCTCAAGAGGCTCAGCAAGCTCCGGGAGTAGTGCTCGGTGAGTTCCTAGTTGAATTTACTCCCGCTACTGTACTTTTCGATTCAGGAGCATCTCATTCGTTCATAGCACTAGTTTTGTGGAAAAACATGGCATTCCCTCTACACACCTAGAAATTCCCTTGGTCACCCGAACCCCAGGGTCAGACCTTCTATGCCAGCTCAAATGCTCCCAAGTTAGAATTCTTTTAAGTGGGTAGTGTTCTTGGCAGACTTAGCCGTCTTGCCATCCCAAGCGATTGATGTGATCTTAGGAATGGATTGGTTAACCAAACTCAAGGGTAGGGATGAAAGTGGTAATCCAAACTGTTAGAACAAATTTAATATTTTAAAATAGATATGTATAAAATTTGATGTTGATCTTTTATTATGTTATCAAGCACATTAGTACAAATATGAATAAAATATTATATAAGTTGTTTTATGTATTTTTTGCTCCCTACAACACAAAAAGTTGAAAAAATTACCGAATTTGTTTCCGAATCCATACCGAAGTTTATATCTATTATTTGAGAAAATGTAGAATGAATTTGAGGTTTATCTTTTATGAATCTTAACAAGCTGGATGTTAAAAACAAGAATACAAATTTGTATTGTATATTCTATATCCTATTTATTCGCAATCAAAGAAAAAACTGATTACCGAATAAATACCGTTTCCGACCGTTTTCATCCCTACTCAAGGGCATCATAAGTTGCGCAAATAAGACCATTCTTCTCACTGACCACCAAGGAAAGTCAGTTTCATGTCAGGCTCAGCCACCCACCAAAGATCTAATGGTGTTTAATCTAGCAGCAGAAAGCATATCTGTAGTAGAAGAATTCATGGATGTATTCCCAGAAGAATTGCCAGGAATGCCGCCAGAAAGAGAAGTGGAGTTCTACATAGATCTAATTCCCGGCACTGCGCCCATCGCAAAGAGACCATACCGCATGGCTCCCACCGAATTACCAGAACTAAAACTCTAGATCGCAGAGCTTCAACAAAAAGGGTACATTCGTCCTAGCTCGTCTCCTTAGGGAGCACTAGTCCTTTTCGTCACCAAAAAGGATGGAAGTATGAGGATGTGTATTGATTACCGATCCTTGAATGTGGTTACAATCAAAAACAAGTATCCACTACCTCAGATCGATGACCTCTTCGACCAACTTCAAGGGGCCAAGTATTTCTCCAAGATAGACCTAAGGTCAGGATATCACCAGCTGAGAATCAAGGAAGCAGATATTCAGAAGACTGCATTTGTCACCCGGTACGGACAGTATGAGTTCACAGTAATGCCCTTCGGACTAACCAACACACCCGCCTTGTTTATGAATATCATGAATAAGGTATTTATGGAAGAGCTGGATAAGTTTGTCGTAGTCTTCATTGATGACATCCTTATCTACTCCAAGAGTCGCGAAGATCATGAGCATCACCTCCGGATTGTCCTCGAAAGACTCAGAGCACATCAACTCTATGCTAAGCTCAGCAAATGTGAATTCTGGTTAGAAAAGATAGCCTTCCTTGGGCATATCTTGACTGCAGAAGGAATAGAAGTAGACCCGTCCAAGGTAGAAGCAGTATCCAATTGGAAGCAGCCATCCAACATTAGTGAAGTTCGAAGCTTTCTGGGAATGGCAGGATATTACTGCCGTTTTATCAAAGGGTTCTCCAGCATAGCAAGACCTATGACCGAGCTCCTCAAGAAAGACAATAAGTTTGTGTGGACCCCGAAGTGTGAGGAAAGCTTCCAAATCATAAAGAAGAAGCTCACAACTGCACCCGTTTTGACACTGCCAGACATCCATCAGGATTTCGTCGTCTTCTGTGATGCTTCAAGGCAAGGCTTAGGGTGTGTACTTATGCAAAATGAGAAAGTGATTGCCTATGCATCATGCTTACTCAAGCCGCACGAGTAGAATTATCCCACACACGATTTGGAATTGGCAGCCATAGTGCATGCCCTAAAAATATGGAGACACTACCTGATTGGGAACAAATGTCACATCTTCACCGATCACAAGAGCCTGAAGTATATTTTCACTCAGCCAGACCTCAACCTCCGTCAGCGAAGATGGCTGGAATTGATCAAAGATTATGACCTTGAGATCCACTACCACCACGGGAAGGCCAACGTGGTAGCAGACGCCCTCAGCCGAAAACCTTTTAGGAAGAAAGGAACCAACTTCTTAGAAGATTGGAAGAAAGAATCAGCTCAGTTGAATGCATGTCTGGGAGACAATGGCAGCCTAGAAGTCAAGCCAATGCTAGAAGAACTCATACGCAAGGCTCAACGCTTGGACACTGAGACATCAGGTCTTATGGAAAGAGCTCTTAAGGAATAACTTCCGGACTTCATGACAGATGAAGAAGGAGTCCTTTGGTTCAAAAACCGTCTGTGTGTACCAAAAGGAGAGGCATGAGAAGTTCTGCTTGACGAAGCTCACAACTCAGCCTACTCCATCCACCCAGGGACCACCAAGATGTACCTAGACCTCAAAACCAGATACTAGTGGAGAGGAATGAAGAAAGAGATAGCACAGTATGTGGCCCAGTGCGGCACTTGCCAGCGAACTAAGGCCGAGCATCAGAAGCCTGTAGGTCTACTGCAACCCCTTCCAATACCCGAATGGAAGTGGGAAGAAATAGGCATGGATTTTGTAACCGGACTGCCCCGGACCCAAAAAGGGAGCGACTCTATCTAGGTAATAATCGACCGTCTTACCAAGGTAGCCCATTTTATTCCAGTGAAAACTACCTTCGGAGGAGCCACCCTTGCCCGAATATATCTTAAAGAAATAGGCAGACTCCATGGTATTCCACAGAAGATAGTGTCAGACAAGGGGACACAATTCACCTCAAAATTTTGGATGAGCCTTTAGCAAGCTATGGGCACCAAGCTAGACTTCAGCATCGCCTATCACCCCCAGTCAGATGGTCAGACAGAAAGGGTCAACAAGGTCCTCGAGGATTTATTAAGAGCCTGTGTGTTGACGTTTGACAGAAATTGGGAGTCCAGTTTGCCATATGCGGAGTTTTCGTATAACAACAGCTACCAGACCAGTATCAAGATGTCACCGTTCAAAGCATTGTATGGACGGAAGTGCCAGACCCCTCTAATGTGGTCCAACGTAGGGGAAAAGACACTAGAAGGACCTGCCTTTGTTAAAGAGGCAGAAGAGAAGGTTGCCCTGATCCGCAAAAGATTACTTGAAGCTCAGAGTCGACAGAAGAGTTATGCGGACAACAGGCGGAGAGAACTCAGATTTGAGGAAGGAGACTTCGTCTACCTCAAGGTCTCCCCGATGCGCGGATTCAAAAGGTTTCAAGTGAAAGGAAAGCTAGCTCCGCGGTTCGTCGGCCCCTATCCTATCATTGGCAGAGTAGGACCCGCAGCATACCGCCTTGAATTGCCAGAATCCATGTCAGATATTGAAAGTCGCCTAGAGGGGAGGTGAATAGGGTGAATCTGATATTTATAAACTTAAGCACAACTACAAGCCGGGTTAGCGTTAGAAATATAAACGAGTCCGAGAGAGAGGGCGCAAAACAAATCGTGAGCAAATAAAGAGCGAGACACGATGATTTGTTTTACCGAGGTTCAGTTCTTGCAAACCTACTCCCCATTGAGGTGGTCACGAAGACCGGGTCTCTTTCAACCCTTTCCCTCTCTCAAACGGTCACCTAGACCGAGTGAGCTTCTCTTCTCAATCAAACGGAACACAAAGTTCCCGCAAGGACCACCACACAATTGGTGTCTCTTGCCTTGGTTACAATTGAGTTTGATCACAAGAAGAATAAGAAAGAAAAGAAGCAATCCAAGCGCAAGAGCTCAAATGAACACAACAAATCTCTCTCTCTAATCACTAAAGCTTTGTGTGGAGTTGGGAGAGGATTTTTATCTCTTTGGTGTGTCTTGTATTGAATGCTATAGCTCTTGTAAGGTGTAGAAGTGTAGAAACTTGGATTACATTGAATGTGGGGTAAGGTTGGGGTATTTATAGCCCCAACCACCAAAAATGGCCGTTGGAAGGCTGCAGTCACATGGCGCACCGGACAGTCCGGTGCGCCAGCCACGTCAGCAGACCGTTGGGGTTCGACCGTTGAAGCTCTGACTTGTGGGACCTCTGGGCTGTCCGGTGGTGCACCGGACAGGTCCTGTAGACTGTCCGGTGCGCCAACTGCGCGAGCTCTGACCTCTGCGCGCGCAGGCGCGCATTAAATGCGTTGCAGTCGACCGTTGCGCGCGAAGTAGCCGTTGCTCCGCTGGCACACTGGACAGTCCGGTGTGACACCGAACACTGTTCGATGCTTCACCGGACAGTCCGGTGAATTATAGCAGAGCGCCCACTGATTTTCTCGAAGGTAGCGAGTTCAGCGTCGAGTGCCCTGGTGCACCGGACACTGTCCGGTGGCACACCGGACAGTTCGGTGCGCCAGACCAGGGTGCCTTTGGGTTGTCTTTTGCTCTCTTTGTTTGACCCCTTTTTTGGTCTTTTTATTGGCTTATTGTGAACCTTTGGCACCTGTAGAACTTATAGACTAGAGCAAACTAGTTAGTCCAATTATTTGTGTTGGGCAATTCGACCACCAAAATCAATTAGGAAAAAGGTGTAAGCCTAATTCCCTTTCAATCTCCCCCTTTTTGGTGATTGATGCCAACACAAACCAAAGCAAATATAGAAGTACATAATTGAACTAGTTTGCATAATGTAAGTGTAAAGGTTACTTAGAATTGAGCTAATAAATATTTTCTTAGAATATGCATGGATTGTTTCTTTATATTTAACATTTTGGACCACGTTTGCACCACATGTTTTGTTTTTGCAAATTCTTTTGCAAATTCTTTTCAACGTCCTTTTGCAAATAGTCAAGGGTAAATGAATAAGATTTTGAGAAGCATTTTGAAGATTTGAAATTTTCTCCCCCTGTTTCAAATGCTTTTCCTTTGACTAAAACAAAACTCCCCCTCAATAAAATCCTCCTCTTAGTGTTCAAGAGAGTTTTAATATACCAATTTTGAAAATACTACTTTCTCCCCCTTTGAACACCATAAGATACCAATTTGAAATTTGTTATTTAAAATTAGGTGGTGGTGCGGTCCTTTTGCTTGCTTTGGGCTAATACTTTCTCCCCCTTTGGCATGAATCGCCAAAAACGGATACTTGAGTGAAATATAAGCCCTTTCAGACTACTTTCTCCCCTTTGGCAAACAAAATATGAGTGAAGATTTGTTGGGGACTTGTTCTCAAGTGCTATGAGTTAAGAACAAGGCAACATAGAAAATGTTAATCGCTAAAGTCCTTCGCCCTCCGAAACATTATTTCCCTTAGGATATAATGGTCTACGGACGAAGGTTATGAAGGACGTACCTTCATAAATTCATTAAGCAATGATGAAGAATGAAATGTAAAGAATATAAAAGACAATATGAACAATTATATATTATTATCAGGCATAAACAGAAATATCGTTGAATTACAAGTGTACCTTCAATCGGAAGGAGATGATAGTACAAGCGTGACGCAAAAAGTGAATGCCAAGTCAGCGTGAACATTACGGGGGTTCTGTTCACCTATTTATAGGCACGGGACATAGCCCATACAAAATTACATTCATGCCCTTTACATTTGATAATAATTCTATAGTAATCTATCGAGGTCTGAATAGCCTTTTCATCTTTAAGTCGGTTTCATTTTCTGCAACCACGCCGAAGCTTTCCTGCTAACATCTTCGGCGTTGTATCAAGACCTTCGTATTATCCGGGTCTTCTCCTGCCGTGATACCGACTTGAGTCCGAAGGTACCTGCTCACACATTGTACTTCCAGAAATACTGTTAAATCCTGTTTTTGAGGACCTTCGGATGCCGAAGGTCCCCAACAGTAGCCCCTCGCAATATTAATTTGTTTAAAATAACGAATTTAGATTGCGACATGGACGAAGGCTTTACGCCGAAGGTCCGAAAAAACACCTTCCCTTTGCTAGAATAGCAACATTCACTGACAAGCGGGGTCTTTGAATTTTCAACGCTCTTGGCGTATAAATACGGCCATACCGCAAACTCATTTGACACGCTTTCTGGCCAACTACTCCCGCTCACTCAATTTTTAGCTCTTGTGCACTGCGATTTGCTAAGCTTTTAGTTTTGAAGCTTCGGCTTTGAAAATAGTTTTTTAGCGTCTTCGAAGATGTCTGAAGATAAGAAGACTGTTGCTGAGATGAAGCTGAGCCTTGACGAAGAGAAAAACTTGGGGTTTCTTATAGCGATGTCAAAGACCAATACAGAAAAAATTACCAAGGAGATTCTGGAAGGTTTGTCTGAAGATACTGGTGACAGTGACAGCTATGATGTGGACAGTGGTGGTGAGGATTCCGAAGATCGTCCCTGGCGACCAAGCCATTCAGTTTATGGTAAATCAACTATCAAAGAGAATCATCTTGTCAACATGAGAGGAAGGTATTTCCGGGATTTGTCCATTGTGAGGGCCGACGAAGGGGAAAAAACTTGCCCACACCCTGAAGAGAATGAAGTCGTAGTATTCCGAAGCTTTTTGAAAGCTGGACTGCGATTTCCCTTGAGCAGATTCGTTGTGGAGGTACTGAAAATATTCGAAGTCTATCTCCATCAACTTACCCCTGAGGCAATTATAAGGCTAAATATCTTCGTGTGGGCCGTGAGAAGCCAAGGTCTGAAGCCTGATGCAAAAAGTTTCTGCAATATACACGAATTATCATACGAAACAAAACCTTGGGGTAAGGAACAGTATCACAATAATTTTGGCTGCTACAATTTCGTTTCTCGGTCCGGGTCAAGCTGTCCCGTGCCGACCTTTCGGAAGAGATGGCCCGACGACTGGATGACAGAATGGTTTTATGTGAAGAATGATCTGACAGCGCGAGAAGATGTCAAAGGTATAATTATGCGCCCTATTTGGCAAAGCTTCGGCCTTCGGAGGCCGAAGGTTGAAATGAGTGAGGCTGCCGAAGAATGCCAGAGGGCCTTCGGCGTTATCTGCTCTTTTATTGGAACGAGGGACTTAGTTCAAGAGCATATCGCCTTCAGGGTATGGCCGCTTGCGGAGAAATGGGAAATGCCACAAGAAACCATAAAAGAGGCCGACGAAGGTGGACTTATCAGGTTGAAGTACACTTTTAAGTTTGGAGATAAATTCGTTGAGCCAGATGATGACTGGTTAAAAAGCATTGAAAATTTAAGTGATGAGCTGCTTGGGACCTATTCGAAGGCCGAAGACACTGCAATGTCAGCAGCCTTCGGAGGCCGAAAAAAGAAGAGGCTGAATCGGGTATTTGATGCAATCGGGTTTGTCTACCCTGACTATTGCTATCCCATTCGAAGGCAGAAGAGAAAAAACACAACCTCTGCAAAAGAAGAAACTGCAACTGCTCCTAGCGAGCCAGAACCGAAAAGAAAGAAGATAAAGGTCCTTACGCATCGGCCGCGCTATATTGAACCAGCTTCGGTGCCTGAGTTTACCGGAGAAACTTCTTCGGCCACCGAAGCTGAAAAACCAACCGAGCCGACCTTGCTGCCAGAAGTCGCAGAAACGGCCGAAGTGCCAACAAAGATAGAATTGGAACAATCAAAAATTTTGTTATCAGAAACGAAAGAGAAAGCCGAAGCGCCGTCCACAGAAAAAATGGAAAAGGTAAAAGAAGCAACTGAGGGATCCAAAACATCAGAAGTTTTGAGTCCTGCAGCAAACATTGAGACAGTGAAAGTGCCAGCAGTGACTCCGAAAAGAAAGAGAATGGCTAATGTGCTAGATGTACTGGAAACAATCAAATCTTCAAGCACACCTCCGAAGAGGGCTGCTGTCATTCCTGAAACAACTGAAATTTCTGGATCTAAAGCTTCAGGGCAAGAGACTAAAGCCGAAGCTGGGCCCTCAGAGCCTGCAAAGATAAAATCCTTGGAAAGTGAGGCAGAAAAAATAACA
This sequence comes from Zea mays, assembly GCF_902167145.1. Lineage (NCBI taxonomy): Eukaryota > Viridiplantae > Streptophyta > Magnoliopsida > Poales > Poaceae > Zea > Zea mays. The sequence continues at coordinate 26,488,628 of NC_050098.1, read as the reverse complement.
AAGCCAACTTTTGTTGAAGAAACCGGTGCCATTGCCCCCGAAGCATCCCCCAAAGTTCGTGATTATATTGTTCGCCATGCTTCGGGGAAAAAACTATCAGAAAAAGAAGAGCAAGAGGCCCAGCACTACGCCCAAAAACTGAAATATCCAAAGGGGGCGTTAATATTCAATGGCAGTGGAGAAGAAGACTTCTTGTATTGTCTCCCCGATAGCAAGGAAATTTCTGTCTGTCGGGAGATGAGCAAGAGCTTCGGATTCCCAACTTTAGAAGACGGGCTCTCGGTGCTGTCGAAGAACGATCTGGCCGACAGCCTGGCTTACAATAGCTTGAAGGTGCGACAAATGAAATCCTTGTATTTTTAAAGGTCCAAAATTTTTCGTTTGTTTAAACCTATTGACGCACACATCTTTGCAGGGCCTGATACTTAGCAATGCCCTCAGGGCACAGAAAGATGCTGAAGACGAAGGGTGTTCTATAGCCCTGAGCAACCTTCGTTCCGAAGTTATTGAACTGAGGAACGAAGGTCTCGAAAAAGATAAAATATTATACTCATTGATAAATAGGATAAAGGAAGACGAAGCTGCTTTTAAAGGTCAAGCTGAAGCTCAGAAGCGCGAAATTGAAGATCTTCGGAAACAACTGGCCAGAGCCAAGGAAGAACGCATACTTGAAGAAACAAAGCGAGAACTCAGCGACCAATGGGCAGATCACCTAGAAATAACTGTTGAAGAGCTTCGTTCGTCCAGAAAGAAATGCTATAACAAATCTATAGAGTGTGTTAAGAAGTTAAAAACTAGCTTCGCCAGGGTCGGCGCCTTCTCAAGCGAAGAAAACTTTATGAGAGGCAATCCCGAAGGTCCCATCGAATGGATCGACCACGAAGCTGAGGCCTTCGAAGAAATTTTAAATAGCCGAGGAGATATATGTGCCTTCTCTGGTGCCAGAGGGATTGCCACCATCTTAGAGAAGAAGGGCTGCGAACATGTAAAAATTTTAGCACAATCCGAAGCTGCTTTGTCCTTTGAAGATGCAAGAGATCCTTCGGCCGAAGCTAGTATAATTGGTGGAAAATTTTTTACCGATATCTGGGATAATGGTGGCCGAGAAATGGCCGGAGAAATTATTCGAAGAAGTGAAAAGGGCATTCACGATGCTAGAGAAGTAGCTGAGGCTGCTGAAAAGAGCGTAGAGGCCGAAGGTCAATTAGGTATTAACTAATAGTTTTTATTGTGTTGTAATCTTAGGCTTTAAGATTTGTTTGCGATTTGTAATAGCAATGTAGCCGTATCCTGTCTTACTTCAGATCCGACTAAAGCGTCTTCGGGCCCTCAGCCGAAGGGAGACGACGAAATTAAAAAGATGGCTGAAGATATTATGGACGAAGTCGTCAATCGGCTCCTGAACGAGGCTGCAGAAGTCGTTTTGAGAGAAGATTAAGTATTTTTGTAAAAACTTCTGAAATGTAATATAGTGTAACATTTTGTAACCCCAAATGTAATATACCTATTTTTGTTAGTCAATTCTTTACGATGCATGAAACTTTACACGTACCGCTTTTGAGTCTTTGACGAAAAAACACCTTCCCTTCTTTTCATGCTTCGTGAAGAAGAATTTTTCTTTGTCACAACAATATCCAATGTTCTGATGAATAATATCCAGGCTTCGTGAAAATATTTTCCGAAGCTACACTTCCGAAGATCAATGATGTATCTTTTTGTGACTATGATTTCTCCCTTTTTTCAAAGCGTTCTTCTGTAGATTGATAATGTGTCCACCTCTTGTGCCATGTGCAAAATGATGTATGATGCTTATGTTATGCGAAATGATGCGATGATGTTATGTTATGTGAGATGATGTTTATTCCGAAGATACATACGCATCCCTGCAATAAAACACAATCTTTTATAAGCCTCCCTTAGGAGCTTCTTCGCCTTTTACTTCAGCGGAATCAGCGTTTATTTTTCGCTGTAAGCCTCCCTTAGGAGCTTCTTCGCCTTTTACTTTCAGCGGTATTCGCGTTGACTTTTCGCGCTTCGCCTTTTACTTAGGCGGTATCAGCGTTGACTTTTCGCTGTATGCTCTGCATTCCCTTTGGAACGACTTTGGAGCAGAAAACTTACACTGCGCTCCCTTTGGAACGACTTTTTGTGACTTCAGCAAACTTACTCTGCGTTCCTTAGAACGACTTTTTGTTGCCTCGAAGAATTTTCGATAGTTCGAAGGTCCTTTTTATTATCACAAGTCTTTAAACTTCAATCAATTTAAGCCTGTGAAGAAAACATATTTTTCTTGTAGGAATCAACGAAACTAATTACATGAAACCTAAACAATGTCCTTTATTACAGAAAATAAAACTGAATGAAAAAGATTGCTATTAAGGTAGGATATTCGTCAATAGATGTGCTTTGACTCTGGCACAGTGCTATTGACTGTACGAGCTTCAGACTGCTCTCTGAAGTCCCTCTGGTGTGGAGCATACTGGCTCCCTTCTGGTTGCTGGCCTTGTTGCAACGGAGGTGGAGGCTGCTTCCAGGAAGCTTGAGGCTGACTTGCCGAAGCAACAGAAACTGCAGGATGGTTGCCCACATATTCTGGGATGTAGGGTGAATGATACGAAGCTGTATGCATGACCTGCTTCGGCTGAGCTTGTTGTGCTGCGGCTTCAGCTATTTCCTTTTGCTTCTGAATAGTAACATGGCACATCCTGGTAGTATGGCCTTTGTTCTCACCGCAGAATAAGCAAAAGATTCTTCTCGGTTGATCTCCAAATCTTCCTCCAAAGCCTCTGGCACCTCTGCCTCTTGGAGCTGGTGGTCGGAAGGAGCTTTACTGTTGCCCCGAAGCCTGTGAGGAGCATTGTGGCTTTTGCTGTTGGCTTCCTCTATCATCATTTTGTGTAGAGTTATGAATTGATCTCACGTGCCTCGGGTAGAACCTCCCTCCGAAGCCCCTGGTCATTTCAGAAAACCTGAAAGCCTCCTCCCTTCTTTGGCGAAAATCATTATCGGCCCGAATGTACTCGTCCATCTTCTGGAGCAGCTTCTCCAAAGTTTGAGGAGACTTCCTGGCGAAGTACTGAGCTGACGGTCCTGGCCGAAGCCCCTTGATCATGGCCTCGATGACAATTTCATTGGGCACCGTTGGTGCCTGTGCCCTCAAACGCAAGAACCTTCGGACATACGCCTGAAGGTATTCTTCGTGATCCTGGGTGCACTGGAACAGAGCCTGAGCAGTGACCGGCTTCGTCTGAAATCCTTGAAAGCTAGTTAACAACAAGTCCTTCAGCTTCTGCCATGAAGTGATCGTTCCTGGTCGAAGGGAGGAATACCAGGTTTGAGCAACACTTCTGACAGCCATAACGAAAGATTTGGCCATGACTGAAGCATTGCCACCATACGAAGATACTGTTGCTTCGTAGCTCATCAAAAACTGCTTCGGGTCTGAGTGGCCATCGAATACGGGAAGCTGAGGCGGCTTGTAGGATGGAGGCCAAGGTGTAGCCTGCAGCTCAGCGGACAGAGGAGAAGCATCATCAAAAACAAAATTCCCATGATGGAAATTGTCATACCAGTCATCTTCGTTGGGAAAACCCTCCTGATGAAGGTCTTGGTGCTGAGGCCTTCTGTGTTGCTCATCCTGAGCAAGATGACGAACTTCTTCAGAGGCTTCGTCTATCTGCCTTTGCAATTCAGCTAGCCTGGCCATCTTTTCTTTCTTCCTCTGTACTTGTTGATGAAGCATCTCCATATCTCTGATTTCTTGATCTATCTCGTCCTCTGGTGGTGTCGGACTGACAGCCTTCCTTTTCTGGCTTTGGGCCTCCCGCAGGGAAACTGTCTCCTGATTGTGGTCCAGTGGTTGCAGAGCTGCAGCCCCAGTCGCTGAAGCTTTCTTCGGCGCCATAACGAAGATTTATGATCGCCGAAGGTGTTCAAAAAACTTCAAAGAGTGGAAGTGAGTTCACCGACGGTGGGCGCCAATGTTGGGGACTTGTTCTCAAGTGCTATGAGTTAAGAACAAGGCAACATAGAAAATGTTAATCGCTAAAGTCCTTCGCCCTCCGAAACATTATTTCCCTTAGGATATAATGGTCTACGGACGAAGGTTATGAAGGACGTACCTTCATAAATTCATTAAGCAATGACGAAGAATGAAATGTAAAGAATATAAAAGACAATATGAACAATTATATATTATTATCAGGCATAAGCAGAAATATCGTTGAATTACAAGTGTACCTTCAATCGGAAGGAGATGATAGTACAAGCGTGACGCAAAAAGTGAATGCCAAGTCAGCGTGAACAGTACGGGGGTTCTGTTCACCTATTTATAGGCACGGGACATAGCCCATACAAAATTACATTCATGCCCTTTACATTTGATAATAATTCTATAGTAATCTATCGAGGTCTGAATAGCCTTTTCATCTTTAAGTCGGTTTCATTTTCTGCAACCACGCCGAAGCTTTCCTGCTAACATCTTCGGTGTTGTATCAAGACCTTCGTATTATCCGGGTCTTCTCCTGCCGTGATACCGACTTGAGTCTGAAGGTACCTGCTCACACATTATACTTCCAGAAATACTGTTAAATCCTGTTTTTGAGGACCTTCGGATGCCGAAGGTCCCCAACAAGATTATACCAAAGTTGGAGAGTTGCTCGGAGTGACGGCGAAGGATGAGTTGATGGAGTGGAGTGGAAGCCTCTGTCTTAGCCGAAGACTCCAATTCCCTTTCAGTACACCTATGACTTGGTTTGAAATTCTCTTGAAAACACATTAGTCATAGCATATAAAAGAGATATGATCAAAGGTACATTAATGAGCTATGTATGCAAGACATCAAAAGAAATTCCTAGAATCAAGAATATTTAGCTCATGCCTAAGTTTGTTAAAGGTTTGTTCATCTAGTGGCTTGGTAAAGATATCGGCTAATTGTTCCTTAGTGTTGATATATGCAATCTCGATATCTCCCTTTTGTTGGTGATCCCTTAAGAAATGATACCGAATGGCTATGTGTTTAGTGCGGCTATGTTCAACGGGATTATCCGCCATGCGGATTGCACTCTCATTATCACATAGAAGAGGAACTTTGGTTAATTTGTAACCATAGTCCCTAAGGGTTTGCCTCATCCAAAGCAATTGCACGCAACAATGGCCTGCGGCAATATACTCGGCTTCGGCGGTAGAAAGAGCGATGGAATTTTGCTTCTTTGAAGCCCAAGACACCAAGGATCTTCCCAAGAATTGGCAAGTCCCCGATGTGCTCTTTCTATTAATTTTACACCCTGCCCAATCGGCATCCGAATAACTAATTAAATCAAATGTGGATCCCCGAGGGTACCAAAGCCCAAACTTAGGAGTATGAACTAAATATCTCAAGATTCGTTTTACGGCCGTAAGGTGAGCTTCCTTAGGGTCGGCTTGGAATCTTGCACACATGCATACGGAAAGCATTATGTCCGGTCGAGATGCACATAAATAGAGTAAAGAACCTATCATCGACCGGTATACCTTTTGATCTACGGATTTACCTTCCGTGTCGAGGTCGAGATGCCCATTGGTTCCCATGGGTGTCTTGATGGGCTTGGCATCCTTCATCCCAAACTTGTTTAGAATGTCTTGAATATACTTCGTTTGGCTAATGAAGGTGCCCTCTTGGAGTTGCTTCACTTGAAATCCTAAGAAGTACTTCAACTCCCCCATCATCGACATCTTGAACTTCTGTGTCATGATCCTACTAAATTCCTCACATGTAGATTCGCTAGTAGACCCAAATATAATATCATCAACATAAATTTGGCATACAAACAAATCATTGTCAAGAGTTTTAGTAAACAAAGTAGGATCGGCCTTTCCGACTTTGAAGCCATTTGTGATAAGAAAATCTCTTAGGCATTGAAAGCATCTAGGCCCCTGGTTGGTTTTAGTGATTAATGACAACGTAATATTATATGTGACTAACGTGTGTTTTGCAGAGACAAATGGTAAGTTAGGTCGCATGACAGGTAGAAGTACTACAACGTGAAAACAATCCCGGAGATAAGAACTCGAAGCGACGGCTAAAATGACGGAACAAAAGGTGAAGGTCTATGGAGTCCGAGTGTCAAGGAGATGTGGACACTCGCGATTTAGTTAGGTCTTCTATTCTCTTTTAGTCGTACTATAAAGAGGGGTTGTCGATGAGTAGTTTGACCAAGAGAGTTCTAGTGTAGTGTTGGTGCACAATCACACTCATATACAGTGCTAGGTGTCACTCTAGAACTCACACACAAGTTAGAGCGAAAACCAATTTGAAAATCAGCTGAAAAACAAGATTTAGTGTTTCTGGCTTAGGGGCACCGGACTGTCCGGTGTGCACCGGACTGTCCGGTGCACCCTCTGCCAGGTGGGGCCAGGCTGGTCCACGGTAGTGTCTTCCCTTCGCAGAAACCCGAGAGCGCAGTGTTCAGAGTTGAATTTTAGTGGCACACCGGACACCGCACCGGACTGTCCGGTGTGCACCGGACAGTGGACTGTTCACTGTCCGGTGCGCCATGAGTCCAACGGCTCTCTGTCAGAACTAGCCGTTGGAAGTGACCGTTGGCGCACCGGTGGCGCACCGTTGGCGCACCGGTGGCGCACCGGACTGTCCGGTGCGCCATCGCGCAGTAAATTGCCTGTAACGGCTAGTTGGTGGGTGAGGGCTATTTATACCCCCTCCACCCACCATATTCAATGTCTTGCACTCCACATTTATTCCAGCACATTGGTAGAGCATTGCAAGCACCAAAAGCCTAGTGAGGAGATTAGAGAATCATAATCTGCGCTTGTTCCTCATTAGCGCTAGTGAGAGCCACCTAGAGCACACACCACTTGCATTAGGCTTCTCTTGGTCAAGCGAAAGTCTACGGCTTGTTACTCTTGGTGATCGGCATCACCTAGACGGCTTGGTGGCGTTGGGAGCTCGGTGATCACCGTGAAGATCTTGTTGGTGACCCGACTCAAGTTTGTAAGCGGTCTCGAGGGATCCACCGCGCCGGAGTGGCAAAGGATCATCTCGTAGTGAGCACTTGGTTCTTGCGAGGACCAAGGGGGAGCGATACCCTTGCGCGGGTGCTCCAACGAGGACTAGTGGAGAGTGCCGACTCTTCGATACCTCGGGAAAAATTGGAGGAGTCTTCTAAACTTTGCTTTACATTCCGCACTTAATTCAAGCTCTTTACTTTGTGTATTTGTTTAGCAAGTATTTGAAGCATTGTCTTAGCTTTGTTACATTTCTAGTATTATTTTCTTAGTGCTAGTTGTTGGGGTGAAGTTGGGCTCTTGTTTAGCTCTTGCTTAGGTTTTAATTAGTGTTGATTTTTAGAAAAGCCCAATTCACCCCCCCTCTTGGGCATCGTGATCCTTTCAATTGGTATCGGAGCCTTGTTGCTCATAGATTAGCCTAACCGCTAGAGTTACGATGTCCGGTGGGGATGGACCTCCTCCCGTTTTTGATGGTGACGATTTTCCTTATTGGAAAATTCGTATGGAAGCATACTTAGAGGCTATAGACATTGGTGTCTATAAAGCCGCCACACAAGGGTTCCCCGAACCTAGAGATCCCACAAATCTTGTAGGTGATGAGTTCAATTATGAGAAATGGAATGCTAAGGCCAAAAACACCCTTTTTAGAGGCCTTTGCAAAGATGTGTTCAATAGAGTAAGGAATCATAAAAATGCTCATGATTTGTGGATGGACATTTGTGCTCTACACGAAGGAACTAGAAGTGAACGTGAGGAAAGATATCACATAGCCATGCGAAAGTTAAATTCTTTTGAAATGCTTACTAATGAAAATGCAAATGCTATGTACTCACGACTTAATATTCTTGTAGAGGAAGTCAATGGATTGGGGCTTACTCAAATCTCACAACCGGATGTTGTGAGGAAGATTCTCAGTGTCCTCCCAATAGACAAATATGGACACATTGTCACTGTGCTACATCAAATGGATCTTTCAGTTACCACACCTACACAAATTTTGGGAAAGATCAATGCCCATGAAATGTACATGCACATCAACGACAAAGAAGAATCATCTTCCAAAAGAAAGGATTTGGCTCTCAAAGCAAATCATGAAAGAAAAGGAAAAGCAAAAATACAAGTTGAGGAAGAATCCTCAAGTGATGATGACCTTGATGCAAACATTGCCTTGATGGTAAGGAAAACCACCAAGATGTTGAAGAAGCTAAATAGAGAAGGCATCAAATTTGATTCAAGAAAGAAGAAGTTCTTTTCCAACAAAAGAAAGCCCATTTTTGAGATGGACTGCTACAACTGTGGTGAGCTTGGTCATCTTGCTCATCAATGCAACAAGCCCAAGAAGAACAAGTTCAAGGGCAAGAAGGAAGATGACAGCGATGATGAAAAGAAGGAAAAGAAATTCTTCAAGAGGAAGGATGGGAAGCAAAAGAGGTTCCACAAGAAGAAGAATGGAAAGGCCTATATTGTTGGCGACTGGCTCACCGACATCGAATCATCAAGTGGGTCTTCTTCAAGTGAAGAAGAGAATGATGAAAAAGTTGCGGCCATCGCCGGGGACTTCTCTTCACCACCACCATCGCCATCATCCACTTCTCACCTATGCCTCATGGCTAGGGGTGAACGGAAGGTACAAAATGATATTAATATTGATGATGATAGTGATAGTGATAGTGATGAAGAATTTGCTTCACCTTCGTATGATGAGTTAGCTGACTTACTTAAAGAATATACTCAAATCATTAGAAAGTCAAAAGCTAAATGTGATAGGTTGAAAAATGAAAATGAATCTTTAAATGCCAAGTATGACATAGTTATAAAGGCTAGTGATGAAATAAAAGAAGAAAATAAAACTATGTCATCAACTGTAAATGAGCTCACAAACTCCCTAAAAGATGCTAAGGAAAAATATGACAAATTAAATGAAGCTAATAGGGAGTTGCAAAATAGACTAGTAAAGATCAAGGAAGACTATACTCAAATTAAATTTGATCATGACAATCTTCTTGTTGAAAATGAACTTTTATCTTGCAAAACACATGAGGCTATTAACCCTGTTGTTAAGCTTGATGTAGCAACCTCATGTGATGACTTGATTCAAGAAGAGCAAACTAGTCTACATGCTGAATTGACTGAAAAAGTTGAAGTCCTGACTTTAGACAACCAAAAATTGAAGAATTACTTGACTGATGCAACTACTAGAGGAAAAGTTGCTATTGAGAACAATGATTTCAACAATGAGTTGGCAGTGGATAATCAAAGGCTTAAGAATGAGGTCAAGAAACTAAAAAGTGAAAATGAACATCTTGCAACAAGTGTGCAAAAGTTCAACAAGGGTCAATACCTCCAAAATGAGCTGCTTATGAACACTGTTATGAAAAATAACAAGAGTGGTATTGGATACAATGCTTTTGTGCAAAAGAAAGCTATCACTCAATACAAGCCAAAGCAGACTCACAAGCCTATCAAATGCTTTGAGTGTGGAAATGAAGGTCATTTTGCCCACAACTGCAAAGCTAAACCACCAACTCCCTTGCCTAAGCACTCAAGACCATTTGCTTTCAATGCTCACTATGTTCTAAGAAAGGTTGCAAATGGAAAGATTAGGGTTACATTCCTAGGTCCACCAAATAAGAGTAGACCTAGACAAATCTGGGTGGCAAAGTCCTTAATTGAGAGAGTCACTGGTCCTATGCAATATAGGGCCCTCAAAACTCAAGCTTGAATTGTCTGTGAATGTAGGTGAACTACAAGACCGGTGGGAGCCATTGGGTTATTGACAGTGGATGCACACAACATATGACAGGCAACCCACGGATGTTCACCTCACTAGATGAGAATGTTGATGGTCAAGATAAAATCACATTTGGAGACAATTCAAAAGGAAAAGTGCAAGGACTTGGCAAGGTGGCAATCTCAAATGATTTATCAATATCAAATGTTCTTTTAGTTGCACCCTTGAGCTTCAATTTATTATCAGTGGGACAACTCTGTGATCTTGGACTTCAATGCTTATTCACTCCATCATAGGTTATTGTAACAAAAATGGATGATGAATCAATGGTATTCAAGGGATTTAGATACAACAACCTCTACTTAGTGGATTTCACTTCAGAAGATGCAGACTTAAGAACTTGTCTCTTCACCAAAGCTTCTCTTGGATGGCTTTGGCATAGGAGGCTTGCACATGTTGGAATGAGCACACTCAAGAAGGTATTAAAGAAAGATATGGTTAGAGGATTAAAGGATGTGGTGTTTGAAAAAGACAAGCCATGCAGTGCATGTCAAGCTGGAAAGCAAGTTGCTAATACACATCCCACTAAAGCTTTCATGTCAACATCAAGGCCAATGGAACTACTTCATATGGATTTATTTGGACCTACAAATTATGTCAGTGCCGGTGGCAACCTCTACTGTCTAGTGATTGTTGATGACTTCTCAAGATACACTTGGGTGTTCTTTCTCCATGACAAATCTGAAGTTGCATCTATATTCAAGAAGTTTGCCAAGAAAGCACAAAATGAATTTGATTGCAAGATTAAGAAGATTAGAAGTGACAATGGCAAAGAATTTGACAACACCAACATTCATGAGTACTGTGATGAAATTGGGATCAAGCATGAAGTATCTGCCACATATACACCTCAACAAAATGGAGTTGTTGAAAGGAAAAATAGGACCTTGATCACCCTTGCAAGAACAATGATTGATGAGTATAACACACCGGAGAGGTTTTGGGCCGAAGCTGTCAACACTGCTTGTTATGCATCAAACAGGCTATTTCCTCACCGGCTACTTGCGAAGACTCCTTATGAACTGCTAAATGGGAAAAAGCCAGATGTCTCTTTCTTCCGGGTATTTGGGTGCAAATGCTACATCTACAAGAAACGCCATCACCTAGGGAAGTTTCAAAGACGTTGTGATATTGGTTTTCTTTTGGGTTATTCATTAAAGTCCAAAGCATATCGAGTATTCAACCATGCCACTGGCGTGGTAGAAGAAACATATGATGTGGAATTTGATGAGACTAATGGCTCCCAAGGAGCACTTGAAAATCTTGATGATGTAGGTGATGAGCCACTTAGGGAAGCAATGAAGAACATGCCTATTGGAGCTATCAAACCAAAAGAAGATGAAGAAGAGGTGCAAATCATTGACAGGCCTTCTTCATCAAATGTACCACAAGATGATGAAAAAGATGAGAGGCATGCAAATGAAGATACATTTGTCTCTCATGAACAAGCAAGGGTACAAGCCGAAGATGTTGATGCTCCAGGATCTTCTTCCCAAGTGGTTGACAGGAGAAACTCATCACTACTTCAAGCTCATCCTCAAAACCAAATCATCGGGAGTCCTTCACAAGGAGTTATTACTCGATCACATAGACATGCTAATTTTATTGAACATCACTCTTTTGTTTCTTGTGTTAAGCCTACTTGTATAGATGAGGCACTACAGGATCCAGACTGGGTGAATGCCATGCATGAAGAACTTAACAACTTCACCCGTAACGAAGTTTGGACCCTGGAGAAGCCCCCACAAGATGCAAGAATCATTGGAACAAAGTGGGTGTTCAGAAACAAACAAGATGATCAAGGTATGATTGTAAGAAACAAGGCAAGACTTGTCGCAAAGGGATTCTCTCAAGTTGAAGGCTTAGATTTTGGAGAAACCTTTGCACCGGTTGCTCGACTAGAAGCCATCCGTATCCTACTTGCATATGCATCATGCTATGATATAAAACTTTATCAAATGGATGTAAAAAGTGCATTTTTAAATGGCTTCATAAATGAACTTGTATATGTTGAGCAACCGCCTGGATTTGAAGACCCTAGATATCCTAACCATGCTTACAGGTTGTCCAAGGCGCTTTATGGGCTAAAGCAAGCTCCAAGGGCTTGGTATGAGCGTCTTCGCGACTTCCTCATAGAAAAGGGCTTCAAAATCGGGACCGTCGACACAACTCTCTTCACAAAGAAACATAACGGTGATATTTTCATTTGTCAAGTATATGTTGATGATATAATCTTTGGCTCGACAAATGATTATCATTGCAAGGAATTTGGTGAGTTGATGTCGAAGGAGTTCGAGATGTCAATGATTGGTGAGCTAACATACTTCCTCGGCTTTCAAGTCAAGCAAATGAAAGATGGTAACTTTCTCTCACAAGAGAAGTATACCAAAGACTTGTTGAAAAGATTCAACATGGAGAAGTGCAAACCAATCAAGACCCCCATGCCTACAAATGGACATCTCGACTTAGATGAGGGAGGTAACCCGGTTAATCAAACTCTCTACCGTTCTATGATTGGTAGTTTATTATACCTTACCGCATCTAGGCCCGATATTATGTTTAGTGTCTGCATGTGTGCTAGATTTCAATCTAATCCTAAGAAAGCTCATCTTCGCGCTGTTAAGAGAATTCTTAGGTATCTCAGGCACACCACAAGCGTTGGTCTGTGGTATCCCAAAGGAGCTACTTTTGATTTAATTGGCTATTCCGATTCGGATTATGCCGGTTGCAAAATTGATAGGAAAAGTACTTCTGGGGGATGCCATCTGCTTGGTAGATCACTAGTTTCATGGACATCCAAAAGCAAAATAGTGTTGCCTTGTCAACTGCCGAAGCGGAATACATTGCCGCAGGTGCTTGTTGCACACAGATTTTATATATGAAACAAACTCTTCTAGACTATGGCGTAGTCCTACAAAAAGTACCTTTGTTGTGTGATAATGAGAGTGCGGTTAAAATTGCTAATAATCCTGTACAACACTCTCGCACCAAGCACATTGATATCCGTCATCACTTCCTTAGAGATCATGTTGCTAAAGGAGATATCATTTTAGAAGGAGTGAGGTCGGAAGATCAATTAGCGGATATTTTCACTAAGCCACTTGATAAGACCCGCTTTTGCATGTTGAGGAATGAGTTAAATATCCTTGATCTCAGAAACTTTATGTGAAATGTCAAATGGTGTTGTCACTTGCATTGCTTATTTAAATTCCTTGTATTGCATCTAGGACTTGTCTAACCTAGTTGAGATAACCGCCAACAAAGCGAGTGAAAAAGCTTAACTCGGGTCAAACCTGACAAGTCTTAGTTTTAAGCTTTTAGCACTTAAATTCTTACTTTTCATGCAATTATTGGTTCTTGAAATATGCATGAGGTACTGCACTTAGGGGGAGTATTCAAAACTCAAATCACTCTTGAAAACCCCTAGTGCAAGCCAAAATGCAAATTTCACCATTTGCCTATTTTCTCTAAAAATTAACTAGCCTATGGCAAAATATTTTGAAAAGTATATGAGGGTGCCAATACCTGTCCCAACAAGTGTTATTTTGTGTGATTATAAGTTGGGATTTGGTTTGGTTAGGAGTTAGATAGAAAAATTCAAAATTTTTCAAACTCCCCTCTGTCTGGGCTCACCGGACAGTCCGGTGTGCACCGGACACTGCACTATGCAATGTCCGGTGCACCGGCAGCCGCACGCAAAAATCCTTTTTCCCTGTGCGCTGTCCGGTGGTTCACCGGACAGCTACTGTGCGCTGTCCGGTGTGCACCGGACAGGCACTGTAGGCTGTCCGGTGCGCCCATATCGTGTTTTTAAAAAAAGGCCTCCAGCCCGACCGAGCCAGAGGCGCTCATTTTCTCTGCCTGTTCCCTCTGCTCTCTGTCCCACGGTGATTCCCTCTCTCCCTCCGGCGTTCTCCGCTCACCGGCGTGTCTCCGGCGACCCTCCGGCGACCTGGTCTTCGTCCTCTCCCGGTGAGCAGGCCCTCCTCTTCCTCCCCTGTTTCCACTCCCTCTCTGTGCTCTGTCTGCAGCAGTATGGCACTCAATTCCCCCATTGTCCATCTCTCATTTTCCTGTCAAATGTTGCAAATCCAACTGGTGGAATGAGTTCAAATGTCTCTATTGTGTATCCCTGCAAGCTTTTAGCTCCTTCGGGAGGGTATTCCCACCTCAAATGGCTAGTTCACCGGAAACCTAATTTCTCGCCCACCACGTGTTCGGTAAAATGCCCAAACCAGCCAAAAATGCTCCAATTGAACCCAAATTTTTCAGGCACCTTCACAACACATCCAGTAACCTACTTGCCAAATTTCACGCCAATCCGAGATCCCAGGCTTAAATTTCACCAAAATTCCCGTTTTGAGCGATCGTTTCCGAGCCGAGTGCCCAAATCTCTTTTTCTTCTACTAAATTCAAACCAAGCACACACTTCACTAATATTCACCTATATAAACCTATTCGTGAAGTCTCGGCTCAATTCCATATCATTTCGTGCCTCATTTCGAATTCCAAACCTCCTATGTCACTATTTATCCGTCAAACGTCGTTTTCACGTCTTTTGACTTCTTGAACGTCCCGTCTCGTGCCATATCTCTCTGTGTATGTATTTATTCACATTTCATATGCTTATGACTATGTGACTAATACGTGCTCACCTCTTCTGTCATTTCAGTGACCTTGCTCGACCGTGTGCTGTCTCCCGTCCTGCCTGGATCGTCACCTCTCGTGTGAGCCTTCCAGGTAGACATCTCATTCTTTGCTAAATCTATCGGTCACTTTTGCTCTGTGCTTAGTCACTCTCTCTAATATGCAGACATCAGATCAGGATGCCGCGCACGAAGAATGCGTCGGCGTCAGGGGGTGGCGATGATGAGGACCCTCGTCGCCCCTTCAGGCAGGTGAAGGGCAAGACTGTCTATTTGGAGCAGCAGGAAGGCCGCAAGAAGCGGCGTACGGACAGAGAGGCTCGTGCAGCGGCAGCAGCTGCAGCAGCCGCTGCGTAGGCCGCACTTGGAGATCAGCCGCATGTTCCATCCGATCAGATTGCATTCCGTGCTCGTCGTCTCGTCTCCCGGCCTCGCTCCTTGAAAGGGAATTAGGCTTACACCTAGTTCCTAAATAATTTTGGTGGTTGAATTGCCCAACACAAATATTGGACTGACTAGTTTGCTCTAGTGTATAAGTTATACAGGTGCAAAAGGTTCACATCTAGCCAATAAAAAGATCAAGTGTTGGATTCAATAAAGGAGCAAAGGGGCAACCGAGGGCACCCCTGGTCTGGCGCACCGGACTGTCCGGTGTGCCATCGGACAGTGAACAGTACCTGTCCGGTGCACCAGGGAACTCAGACTCAAACTCTTCACCCTCGGGATTTCTCGGAAGACGGCGCGCTATAATTCACCGGACTGTCCGGTGTGCACCGGACATGTCCGGTGCTCCAAGGAAGCTCGGCCTCCTGAACTCGCCAGCCTCGGGTTCGCGCGGCAGCCGCTCCGCTATAATTCACCGGACTGTCCGGTGTACACCGGACTGTCCGGTGTGCCAGCGGAGCAACGGCTCCCTGCGGCGCCAACGGCTCCCTGCGGTGCATTAAATGCGCGCGCAGCGCGCGCAGAAGTCAGAATCGCCCATGCCGGTGCACCGGACATCAAACAGTACATGTCCGGTGTGCACCGGACACCCAGGCGGGCCCACAAGTCAGAAGCTCCAACGGCTAGAATCCAACGGCAGTGATGACGTGGCAGGGGCACCGGACTGTCCGGTGTGCACCGGACTGTCCGGTGCGCCATCGAGCAGACGCCTCCAGCCAACGGTCACTTTTGGTGGTTGGGGCTATAAATACCCCAACCACCCCACATTCATTGCCATCCAAGTTTTCCACTTCTCAACTACTACAAGAGCTCTAGGCATTCAATTCTAGACACATTCAAAGAGATCAAATCCTCTCCAATTCCACACAAAACCCTAGTGACTAGAGAGAGTGATTTGCCGTGTTCATTTGAGCTCTTGCGCTTGGATTGCTTCTTTTCTTTCTCACTTGTTCTTGAGATCACAACTCCATTGTAATCAAGGCAAGAGGCACCAATTGTGTGGTGGCCCTTGCGGGGAAGTTTTGTTCCCGGCTTTGATTTGAGAAGAGAAGCTCACTCGGTCCGAGGGACCGTTTGAGAGAGGGAAGGGTTGAAAGAGACCCGGCCTTTGTGGCCTCCTCAACGGGGAGTAGGTTTGCAAGAACCGAACCTCGGTAAAACAAATCTCCGTGTCTCATTTGCTTATTCGCTTGGGATTTGTTTTGCGCCCTCTCTTGCGGACTCATTTATTATTACTAACGCTAACCCCGGCTTGTAGTTGTGTTTATATTTGTAAATTTCAGTTTCGCCCTATTCACCCCCCCTCTAGGCGACTATCAATTGGTATCAGAGCCCGGTGCTTCATTAGAGCCTAACCGCTCGAAGTGATGTCGGGAGATCACGCCAAGAAGGAGATGGAGACCGGCGAAAAGCCCACTACAAGCTACGGGAGCACTTCATCGGAAGAGTTCCGCACCAAAAGGAGGGAGAAGAAGAAGAGCTCCTCCAACAAAGGGAAAGAGAAGAAATCTTCTTCTCACCACAAAGAGAAGAAGGAAAAATCTTCTTCCCACAAGCCACATCGGAAAGGCGACAAGCACAAGAGGATGAGGAAGGTGGTCTACTACGAGACCGACACTTCATCAACTTCTACCTCCGACTCCGATGCGCCCTCCGTCACTTCTAAGCGCCAAGAGCGCAAGAAGTATAGTAAGATCCCCCTACGCTACCCTCGCATTTCCAAACATACACCTTTACTTTCCGTCCCATTAGGCAAACCACCAACTTTTGATGGTGAAGATTACGCTAGGTGGAGCGATTTAATGCGATTTCATCTAATCTCGCTCCACAAAAGTATATGGGATGTTGTTGAGTTTGGTGCACAGGTACCGTCGGTAGGGGATGAGAACTATGATGAGGATGAGGTGGCCCAAATCGAGCACTTCAACTCTCAAGCCACAACCATACTCCTTGCCTCTCTAAGCAAGGAAGAATACAACAAAGTGCAAGGATTGAAAAATGCAAAGGAGATTTGGGATGTGCTCAAAACTGCGCACGAGGGAGATGAGCTCACCAAGATCACCAAGCGGGAAACGATCGAGGGGGAGCTCGGTCGGTTCCGGCTTCACAAAGGAGAGGAGCCGCAACACATGTACAACCGGCTCAAGACTTTGGTGAACCAAGTGCGCAACCTCGGGAGCAAGAAGTGGGACGATCACGAAGTGGTAAATGTTATTTTAAGATCTCTCATTTTTCTTAATCCCACTCAAGTTCAATTGATTCGTGGTAATCCTAGATATACTAAAATGACCCCCGAGGAAGTTATCGGGCATTTTGTAAGTTTTGAGTGCATGATAGAAGGCTCGAGGAAAATCAACGAGCTTGGCGACTCATCCGAAGCCCAACCCGTTGCATTCAAGGCAACGGAGGAGAAGAAGGAGGAGGCTACACCAAGTCGACAACCAATCGACGCCTCCAAGCTCGACAATGAGGAAATGGCGCTCGTCATCAAGAGCTTCCGCCAAATCCTCAAACAAAGGAGGGGGAAAGACTACAAGTCCCGCTCCAAGAAGGTTTGCTACAAGTGTGGTAAGCCCGGTCATTTTATTGCTAAATGTCCTATATCTAGTGACAGTGACCGAGGCGACGACAAGAAGGGGAGAAGAAAGGAGAAGAAAAGGTACTACAAGAAGAAGGGCGGCGATGCCCATGTTTGTCGGGAATGGGATTCCGACGAAAGCTCAAGCGACTCCTCCGACGACGAGGACGCCGCCAACATCGCCGTCACCAAGGGACTCCTCTTCCCCAACGTCGGCCACAAGTGCCTCATGGCAAAGGACGGCAAAAAGAAGGTTAAATCTAAATCCTCCACTAAATATGAATCCTCTAGTGATGACAATGCTAGTGATGAGGAAGATAATTTGCGTTCCCTTTTTGCCAACCTTAACATAGCTCAAAAAGAAAAATTGAATGAATTGGTTAGTGCTATTCATGAAAAGGACGACCTTTTGGATTCCCAAGAGGATTGTCTAATTAAAGAAAACAAAAAACATGTTAAGGTTAAAAAGGCTTATGCTCTAGAAGTAGAAAAATGTGAAAAATTATCTAGTGAGCTAAGCACTTGCCGTGAAATAATTGACAACCTTAGGAATGAAAATGCTATTTTAAATGCTAAGGTTGATTCTCATGTTTGTGATGTTTCAATTTCCACTCCTAGAGATAATAATGATGATTTGCTTGCTAGGATTGAAGAATTGAACATTTCTCTTGCTAGCCTTAGAGTAGAAAATGAAAAGTTGATTACTAAGGCTAAAGATTTTGATGTTTGCAATGCTACTATTTCCGACCTTAGAACTAAGAATGAAATGTTGCATGCTAAGGTTGTAGAATTAAAATCTTGCAAACCCTCTACATCTACCATTGAGCATGTTTCCATCTGTACTAGATGTAGAGATGTTGATATTAATGCTATTCATGATCACATGGCTTTAATTAAAAAAACAAAATGATCATATAGCAATATTAGATGCTAAAATTGCCGAGCACAACCTAGAAAATGAGAAATTTAAATTTGCTCGTAGCATGCTTTATAATGGGAGATGCCCTGGCATCAAGGATGGCATTGGCTTCCAAAGGGGAGACAATGTCAAACTTAATGCTCCTCCAAAGAACTTATCTAACTTTGTTAAGGGCAAGGCTCCCATGCCTCAGGATAACGAGGGTTACATTTTGTACCCTGCCGGCTATCCTGAGAGCAAAATTAGAAAGATTCATTCTAGGAAGTCTCACTCTGGCCCTAATCATGCTTATATGTATAAGGGTGAGACATCTAGTTCTAGGCAACCAACCCATGCTAAGTTGCCTAAGAAGAAAATTCCTAATGCATCAAATGATCATGCCATTTCATTTAAAACTTTTGATGCATCTTATGTGCTTACTAGCAAATCCGGCAAGGTAGTTGCCAAATATGTTGGGGGCAAGCACAAGGGTTCAAAGACTTGTGTTTGGGTACCCAAAGTTCTTGTGTCTAATGCCAAAGGACCCAAAACCATTTGGGTACCTAAAGTCAAGAACTAAAATTGTTTTGTAGGTTTATGCATCCGGGGGCTCAAGTTGGATACTCGACAGCGGGTGCACAAACCACATGACCGGGGAGAAAAGGATGTTCTCCTCATATGAGAAAAACAAAGATCCCCAACGAGCTATCACATTCGGGGATGGAAATCAAGGTTTGGTCAAAGGATTGGGTAAAATTGCTATATCTCCTGACCATTCTATTTCCAATGTTTTTCTTGTTGATTCATTAGATTACAACTTGCTCTCTGTTTCACAATTATGTCAAATGGGCTACAACTGTCTTTTTACTGATGTAGGTGTCACCGTCTTTAGAAGAAGTGATGATTCAATAGCATTTAAGGGTGTGTTAGAGGGTCAGCTATACTTAGTGGATTTTAATAGAGCTGAACTCAACACATGCTTAATTGCTAAGACTAACATGGGTTGGCTCTGGCACCGCCGACTAGCCCATGTTGGGATGAAGAATCTTCACAAGCTTCTAAAGGGTGAACACATTTTAGGACTAACCAATGTTCATTTTGAGAAAGACAGGATTTGTAGCGCATGTCAGGCAGGAAAGCAAGTTGGAGCCCATCATCCACACAAGAACATCATGACGACCGACAGGCCGCTTGAGCTACTCCACATGGATCTATTCGGCCCGATTGCTTACATAAGCATCGGCGGGAGTAAGTATTGTCTTGTTATTGTGGATGATTATTCTCGCTTCACTTGGGTATTCTTTTTACAGGAAAAATCTCAAACCCAAGAGACCTTAAAGGGATTCTTGAGACGAGCTCAAAATGAGTTCGGCTTAAGGATCAAGAAAATAAGAAGCGACAACGGGACGGAGTTCAAGAACTCTCAAATTGAAGGCTTCCTTGAGGAGGAGGGCATCAAGCATGAATTCTCTTCTCCCTACACGCCACAACAAAATGGTGTAGTGGAGAGGAAGAATCGAACTCTATTGGACATGGCAAGAACCATGCTTGATGAGTACAAGACACCGGACCGGTTTTGGGCCGAAGCGGTCAACACCGCCTGCTACGCCATCAACCGGTTATATCTTCACCGAATCCTCAAGAAGACATCATATGAACTCCTAACCGGTAAAAAGCCCAACATTTCATATTTTAGAGTTTTTGGTAGCAAATGCTTCATTCTCATTAAAAGAGGTAGAAAATCTAAATTTGCTCCTAAAACTGTAGAAGGCTTTTTACTTGGTTATGACTCAAACACAAGGGCATATAGGGTCTTTAACAAGTCCACTGGACTAGTTGAAGTCTCTTGTGACGTTGTGTTTGATGAAACTAACGGCTCTCAAGTAGAGCAAGTTGATCTTGATGAGATAGGTGAAGAACAGGCTCCATGCATCGCGCTAAGGAACATGTCCATCGGGGATGTGTGTCCTAAGGAATCCGAAGAGCCTCCAAGTACACAAGATCAACCATCCTCCTCCACGCAAGCATCTCCACCAACTCAAAATGAGGATGAGGCTCAAGTTGATGAAGGGCAAAATCAAGAAGATGAGCCACCTCAAGATGACGGCAATGATCAAGGGGGAGATGCAAATGATCAAGAAAAGGAGGATGAGGAAGAACCAAGACCGCCACACCCAAGAGTCCACCAAGCAATCCAACGAGATCACCCCGTCGACACCATCCTCGGCGACATTCATAAGGGGATAACTACTCGATCTCGGGTTGCTCACTTTTGTGAACATTACTCTTTTGTTTCCTCTATTGAGCCACACAGGGTAGAGGAAGCTCTCCAAGATTCGGATTGGGTGGTGGCAATGCAAGAGGAGCTCAACAATTTCACGAGGAACGAGGTATGGCATTTAGTTCCACGTCCTAACCAAAATGTTGTAGGAACCAAATGGGTCTTCCGCAACAAGCAAGATGAGCATGGTGTGGTGACAAGAAACAAAGCTCGACTCGTGGCCAAAGGGTATTCACAAGTCGAAGGTTTGGATTTTGGTGAAACCTATGCACCCGTAGCTAGGCTTGAGTCAATTCGCATATTATTAGCCTATGCTACTTACCATGGCTTCAAGCTTTATCAAATGGACGTGAAGAGTGCCTTCCTCAATGGACCAATCAAGGAAGAGGTCTATGTTGAGCAACCTCCCAGCTTTGAAGACAGTGAGTATCCTAACCATGTTTATAGGCTCTCTAAGGCGCTTTATGGGCTCAAGCAAGCCCCAAGAGCATGGTATGAATGCCTTAGAGATTTCCTTATTGCAAATGGCTTCAAAGTCGGCAAGGCCGATCCTACACTCTTTACTAAAACTCTTGAAAATGACTTGTTTGTATGCCAAATTTATGTTGATGATATTATATTTGGGTCTACTAACGAGTCTACATGTGAAGAGTTTAGTAGGATCATGACACAGAAATTCGAGATGTCGATGATGGGGGAGTTGAAGTATTTTCTAGGATTCCAAGTCAAGCAACTCCAAGAGGGCACCTTCATTTGCCAAACAAAGTACACTCAAGACATTCTAACCAAGTTTGGGATGAAGGATGCCAAACCCATCAAGACACCCATGGGAACTAATGGGCATCTCGACCTCGACACGGGAGGTAAGTCCGTGGATCAAAAGGTATACCGGTCGATGATTGGTTCATTGCTTTATTTATGTGCATCTCGACCGGACATTATGCTCTCCGTTTGCATGTGTGCAAGATTCCAATCCGACCCTAAGGAATCCCACCTTACGGCCGTAAAACGAATCTTGAGATATTTGGCTTATACCCCTAAGTTTGGGCTTTGGTACCCTCGGGGATCCACATTTGATTTACTTGGTTATTCGGATGCCGATTGGGCGGGGTGCAAAATCAATAGGAAGAGCACATCGGGGACTTGCCAGTTCTTGGGAAGATCCTTGGTGTCTTGGGCTTCAAAGAAGCAAAATTCGGTCGCTCTTTCCACCGCCGAAGCCGAGTACATTGCCGCAGGACATTGTTGCGCGCAATTGCTTTGGATGAGGCAAACCCTGCGGGACTACGGTTACAAATTAACCAAAGTCCCTTTGCTATGTGATAATGAGAGTGCAATTAAAATGGCCGACAATCCCGTCGAGCATAGCCGCACTAAGCACATAGCCATTCGGTATCATTTTCTTAGGGATCACCAACAAAAGGGGGATATCGAGATTTCTTACATTAATACTAAAGATCAATTAGCCGATATCTTTACCAAGCCACTTGATGAACAATCTTTTACCAGACTTAGGCATGAGCTCAATATTCTTGATTCTAGAAATTTCTTTTGCTAAGCTTGCACACATAGCTCTTTTGAATACCTTTGATCATATCTCTTTTATATGCTATGACTAATGAGTTTTCAAGTTTATTTCAAACCAAGTCATAGGTATATTGAAAGGGAATTGGAGTCTTCGGCGAAGACAAAGGCTTCCACTCCGTAACTCATACTTCGCCAACACTCCGAGCAACTCTCTCTTCTTTGGAGGAGAAATGAGCATCAAAGAAAAGAACTTCATCCTTGGGGGAGAGAATAAAAGCTCAAAAGCAAAAGGACCGGACCTCGTCTTTGGTATAATCTCAACTCATTTACTTATGACCAAAGGGGAGGAACTTACTTCGAGGGCTCTAATGATTCCGTTTTTGGCGATTCATGCCAAAAAGGGGGAGAAATGAGCCCAAAGCAAAAGGACCGCACCACCACCACCAAATTCAAAAACTTAGTGCTTTCCAAAAGTCTTTATCATTTGGTATCCTATTGTGTTCAAAAGGGGGAGAAAGTAGTATTTCAGAAATGGTATATCAAAACCCTCTTGAACACTAAGAGGTGGATCTCTTTTAGGGGGAGTTTTGTTTAGTCAAAGGAAAAGCATTTGAAATAGGGGGAGACAATTTCAAATCTTGAAAATGCTTTGCAAACTCTTATTCATGTACCTTTGACTATTTGCAAAAGATCTTTGAAATGGATTTACAAAAAGAATTTGCAAAAACAAAACATGTGGTGCAAACGTGGTCCAAAATGTTATATAAGAAAGAAACATTCCTTGCATATCTTGTAAGTAGTTATATTGGCTCAATTCCAAGTAACCTTTTCGCTTACATTATGCAAACTGGTTCAATTATGCACTTCTATATTTGCTTTGGTTTGTGTTGGCATCAATCACCAAAAAGGGGGAGATTGAAAGGGAATTAGGCTTACACCTAGTTCCTAAATAATTTTGGTGGTTGAATTGCCCAACACAAATATTGGACTGACTAGTTTGCTCTAGTGTATAAGTTATACAGGTGCAAAAGGTTCACATCTAGCCAATAAAAAGATCAAGTGTTGGATTCAATAAAGGAGCAAAGGGGCAACCGAGGGCACCCCTGGTCTGGCGCACCGGACTGTCCGGTGTGCCATCGGACAGTGAACAGTACCTGTCCGGTGCACCAGGGAACTCAGACTCAAACTCTTCACCCTCGGGATTTCTCGGAAGACGGCGCGCTATAATTCACCGGACTGTCCGGTGTGCACCGGACATGTCCGGTGCTCCAAGGAAGCTCGGCCTCCTGAACTCGCCAGCCTCGGGTTCGCGCGGCAGCCGCTCCGCTATAATTCACCGGACTGTCCGGTGTACACCGGACTGTCCGGTGTGCCAGCGGAGCAACGGCTCCCTGCGGCGCCAACGGCTCCCTGCGGTGCATTAAATGCGCGCGCAGCGCGCGCAGAAGTCAGAATCGCCCATGCCGGTGCACCGGACATCAAACAGTACATGTCCGGTGTGCACCGGACACCCAGGCGGGCCCACAAGTCAGAAGCTCCAACGGCTAGAATCCAACGGCAGTGATGACGTGGCAGGGGCACCGGACTGTCCGGTGTGCACCGGACTGTCCGGTGCGCCATCGAGCAGACGCCTCCAGCCAACGGTCACTTTTGGTGGTTGGGGCTATAAATACCCCAACCACCCCACATTCATTGCCATCCAAGTTTTCCACTTCTCAACTACTACAAGAGCTCTAGGCATTCAATTCTAGACACATTCAAAGAGATCAAATCCTCTCCAATTCCACACAAAACCCTAGTGACTAGAGAGAGTGATTTGCCGTGTTCATTTGAGCTCTTGCGCTTGGATTGCTTCTTTTCTTTCTCACTTGTTCTTGAGATCACAACTCCATTGTAATCAAGGCAAGAGGCACCAATTGTGTGGTGGCCCTTGCGGGGAAGTTTTGTTCCCGGCTTTGATTTGAGAAGAGAAGCTCACTCGGTCCGAGGGACCGTTTGAGAGAGGGAAGGGTTGAAAGAGACCCGGCCTTTGTGGCCTCCTCAACGGGGAGTAGGTTTGCAAGAACCGAACCTCGGTAAAACAAATCTCCGTGTCTCATTTGCTTATTCGCTTGGGATTTGTTTTGCGCCCTCTCTTGCGGACTCATTTATTATTACTAACGCTAACCCCGGCTTGTAGTTGTGTTTATATTTGTAAATTTCAGTTTCGCCCTATTCACCCCCCCCTCTAGGCGACTATCACTCCTCCACTCATACCTCCGCTTCCACTCCGCCACCCACTCTGCCCACTCCCGTCACTCCTATTGCTCCATCCACCTCCACAGCCATTCCCGCTACCTCCACTACGCCTGCTTCCACTACTCCTGCTCCCGCTCCCGCTTCAGCTCCTCCTGTCCCTCCACCTCGCTTCCGGGAGCGTGATGAGACTGAGGTCCGTCCCCTGGTTTCGGATCCTCGTCTGTTTGATCTTCAGCGTGCTACTGCAGCACGGGTACGTCGGTTCAGGTACGTACCCGTGGAGTCTTGGCTACCAGCTCAGAGAGACCCAACAGCTGGTGTTCTTTTCAGCACACAGATTCAGGAGTCTTTCTTCAGAGCTCAGATGTCTGCTCAGATAGCGCTGCGAGTGCACCGCCTTTTGGATCTTCCAGCTTTTCTGCTTGCAGCCGGTGCTGAGTCTGAGGCGCATCTCACCTATCTGCCTGGCCTCCTGACCCTTCTGACTATCAGCGGCAGATATGTTGAGGAGTGGGTCCGCGTCTTCTATGCCTCTGTTTGGATTGACCCGGATCATCACTGGATGAGGTTCCGCTTTGAGCGAGAGGATGTCACGATCACTGCCAGTCAGATCCGTCAGCTATTTGGATTCCCAGAGTCGACGACTCGCCTTCACAGCCTCTGCTACGGCTCTTCTGACCTTCCTCGTCGCCCTCACGGCGGTGTGGCTCCAGGGACAGCTCACGTCGCGGCTCTGTTCCGCCCGCCTTTCACAGATGGGTCGCGACGTTCTCCAGCAGACTTTACTACAGCAGCGAAGTACTTATATGAGCTCATCAGACGGACACTCCTGCCGAGGATGGGATACAGGGAGGCTACCACTCATATTCAGCTTTGGCTCCTTGGTGCCCTGGTATCCCACTCTGAGTTTGATGTTGTGGACTTTCTGATCTGTGAGATCGAGGACACCGTTCTGGATGGGATTCGTGCTCGTCGGCAGCTACCTTATGCTCACTACTTGTGCCACATCTTTGTGCAGCTGATTCAGCCACCTCAATTTCAGAGCACTCTTGAGGCCTCACGCCTTGTATTTGGATCTTACCGTCCTGCTCCTGAGATTCCAGTGCCAGCTTCTGCTTCTGTGTTTGACTCTCAGGCCGAGGATGCAGCTCTTCGACAGTTTGACACTCAGGGTACAGCCGCTGATGATGATGATGATGATGATGATGATTTTGGGGTTCCTCCTCCGCCTCCGCCTCCTATGCCTCCACGCTCACATGATCATGAGGCTGGGAGTTCTCGTGCTGCCCCTGCTCCTCCTCCGGCTATGGACCCTGCTCTTGCGGCGATTCTGGCCAACCTGGCAGCCGAGCAGGCCAGGTTATCCGAGACGATGCTCTCGATGTTTCAGAGCATGCAGGACAGGCAGGATGCACTTCAGCAGCAGCTCATTCAGGATAGGGCAGAGAATAGGGCATTCATGGCTCTCATGCTTCAGCATTCTGGTATCTCAGCACCTCCGGTTCAGTCTGCTCCGCCTCCTCCGCTTCACGCTCCAGTGGTGCCTTCGATTTTGTCTGGACCCCCTGTTGGTACCTCTCCGCTCCGGCCGGTCACTTTGGCGTTCACCTCTCCGGTTCTCAGCTCTGTCTGTCCGCAGCCGCCAGTGCCACCAGCATCTGCTGTTACCACTACCGCTGTGGCAGTATCTGTGACCGCTTCTGCTCCGGTAGCTCCTGCAGCGCGGCCTCAGTCCGAGTCAGTACCAGCTCCAGCTTCTACCGCAGATCCTGGATCCGAGACTGACTCTGACCCTCCGTCGGCGTTCGCTCTGCTACCTCGACCTCGACCGGATGCGCCCCCGCCGCCTCCTCCTGCTTCAGGCGTTTAGGTTCAGGTCCCTTTTGGTGTTTGACGCCAAAGGGGGAGAGATATGAGTTGTGAGAGCTAGGGGGAGTTAGAGAGTTAGTAGAGAGTCAGAGTCATTTTGATGTAATATATGTGCCTGCTACTCTCTGTACTAGCTTGATGTTTTTGGCTCACAAACTCGTCATATACTCTCGTTGCGTATGATTGACTGCATGTATTATGTTTTCACCTTATATCATATCACCAGTCTTCTAGCTCTTGCTTCATTAATTTACCTTCTCTTTTATATGAACAAGAATCTTATGATGTGTATGCGCTCACTCTTATTATTATGGTACACATTCTTTCTGTCAAAGATTACTGAGTATAACTAACCATTCTTTCTATTGACAGAATCTTCAAAACAAACTACTCTCACAAAACTTGTAAGGTTGTCATCAATCACCAAAAAGGGGGAGATTGAAAGCATCTAGGCCCCTGGTTGGTTTTAGTGATTAATGACAACGTAATATTATATGTGACTAACATGTGTTTTGCAGAGACAAATGGTAAGTTAGGTCGCATGACAGGTAGAAGTACTACAACGTGAAAACAATCCCGGAGATAAGAACTCGAAGCGACGTCTAAAACGACGGAACAAAAGGTGAAGGTCTATGGAGTCCGAGTGTCAAGGAGATGTGGACACTCGCGATTTAGTTAGGTCTTCTATTCTCTTTTAGCCGTACTATAAAGAGGGGTTGTCGATGAGTAGTTTGACCAAGAGAGTTCTAGTGTAGTGTTGGTGCACAATCACACTCATATACAGTGCTAGGTGTCACTCTAGAACTCACACACAAGTTAGAGCGAAAACCGATTTGAAAATCAGCTGAAAAACAAGATTTAGTGTTTCTGGCTTAGGAGCACTGGACTGTCCGGTGTGCACCGGACTGTCCGGTGCACCCTCTGCCAGGTGGGGCCAGGCTGGTCCACGGCAGTGTCTTCCCTTCGCAGAAACCCGAGAGCGCAGTGTTCAGAGTTGAATTTTAGTGGCACACCGGACACCGCACCGGACTGTCCGGTGTGCACCGGACAGTGGACTGTTCACTGTCCGGTGCGCCATGAGTCCAACGGCTCTCTGTCAGAACTAGCCGTTGGAAGTGACCGTTGGCGCACCGGTGGCGCACCGTTGGCGCACCGGTGGCGCACCGGACTGTCCGGTGCGCCATCGCGCAGTAAATTGCCTGTAACGGCTAGTTGGTGGGTGAGGGCTATTTATACCCCCTCCACCCACCATATTCAATGTCTTGCACTCCACATTTATTCCAGCACATTGGTAGAGCATTGCAAGCACCAAAAGCCTAGTGAGGAGATTAGAGAATCATAATCCGCGCTTGTTCCTCATTAGCGCTAGTGAGAGCCACCTAGAGCACACACCACTTGCATTAGGCTTCTCTTGGTCAAGCGAAAGTCTACGGCTTGTTACTCTTGGTGATCGGCATCACCTAGACGGCTTGGTGGCGTTGGGAGCTCGGTGATCACCGTGAAGATCTTGTTGGTGACCCGACTCAAGTTTGTAAGCGGTCTCGAGGGATCCACCGCGCCGGAGTGGCAAAGGATCATCTCGTAGTGAGCACTTGGTTCTTGCGAGGACCAAGGGGGGAGCGATACCCTTGCGCGGGTGCTCCAACGAGGACTAGTGGAGAGTGCCGACTCTTCGATACCTCGGGAAAAATTGGAGGAGTCTTCTAAACTTTGCTTTACATTCCGCACTTAATTCAAGCTCTTTACTTTGTGTATTTGTTTAGCAAGTATTTGAAGCATTGTCTTAGCTTTGTTACATTTCTAGTATTATTTTCTTAGTGCTAGTTGTTGGGGTGAAGTTGGGCTCTTGTTTAGCTCTTGCTTAGGTTTTAATTAGTGTTGATTTTTAGAAAAGCCCAATTCACCCCCCTCTTGGGCATCGTGATCCTTTCAGGCATTCATACCATGCTCTTGGGGCTTGCTTGAGCCCATAAAGGCCTTAGAGAGTTTGTATTTGTGGTTAGGGTACTCACTATCTTCAAAGCCAGGAGGTTGCTCAACATAAACCTCTTCCTTGATAGGTCAAGGCACTTTTCACGTCCATTTGGTAAAGCTTAAAGCCATGGTAAGTACCATAGGCAAGTAAAATGCGAATTGACTCAAGCCTAGCTACGGGTGCATAGGTTTCACCGAAATCCAAACCTTCGACTTGTGAATACCCCTTGGCCACAAGTCGGGCTTTGTTCCTTGTCACCAGACCATGCTCATCTTGCTTGTTGCGGAAGACCCACTTGGTTCCTAGAACATTTTGATTAGGACGTGGAACTAAATGCAATACCTCGTTCCTAGTGAAATTGTTGAGCTCCTCTTGCATTTCCACCACCCAATCCGAATCTTGAAGTGCTTCCTCTACCCTGTGTGGCTCAATAGAGGAAACAAAAGAGTAATGCTCACAAAAATGTGCAACACGAGATCTAGTGGTTACCCCCTTATGAATGTCGCCGAGGATGGTGTCGACGGGTTGATCTCGTTGGATTGCTTGGTGGACTCTTGGGTGTGGCGGTCTTGGAACTTGTTCATCTTCCTCATCTTGATCACGGGCATCTCCCCCTTGATCATTGCTCTCCTCTTGAGGTGGCTCAACTTCTTGATCTTCTCCTTCATCATTTTTAGCCTTATCCTCATCTTGAGTTGGTGGAGATGCTTATGTGGAGGAAGACGGTTGATCTTGTGCATGTGGTGGCTCTTCGGATTCCTTAGGACACACATCCCCAATGGACATGTTCCTTAGTGCGACGCACAGAGCCTCTTCATCACCTATCTCATCAAGATCAACTTGCTCTACTTGAGAGCCGTTAGTCTCATCAAACCCAATGTCACAAGAAACTTCAACTTGTCCAGAGGATTTGTTAAAGACTCTATATGCCCTTGTGTTTGAATCATATCCTAGAAAAAAGCCTTCTACAACCTTAGGAGCAAATTTGGATTTTCTACCTCTTTTAACAAGAATAAAACATTTGCTACCAAAGACTCTAAAATATGAAACATTGGGATTTTTACCGGTTAGGAGTTCATATGATGTCTTCTTGAGGATTCGGTGTAGATACAACCGGTTGATGGCGTAGCAAGCGGTGTTGACCGCCTCGGCCCAAAACCGATCTGAAGTCTTGTACTCATCAAGCATGGTTCTTGCCATGTCCAATAGAGTTCTATTCTTCCTCTCCACTACACCATTTTGTTGTGGCGTGTAGGGAGAAGAGAACTCATGCTTGATGCCCTCCTCCTCAAGGAAGCCTTCAATTTGAGAGTTCTTGAACTCCGTCCCGTTGTCGCTTCTAATCTTTTTGATCCTTAAGCCGAACTCATTTTGAGCCCATCTCAAGAATCCCTTTAAGGTTTCTTGGGTATGAGATTTTTCCTGCAAAAAGAACACCCAAGTGAACCAAGAATAATCATCCACAATAACTAGACAGTACTTACTCCCGCCGATGCTTATGTAAGCTATCGGGCCGAATAGGTCCATGTGTAGGAGCTCAAGTGGCATGTCAGTCGTCATAATGTTCTTGTGTGGATGATGAACACCAACTTGCTTCCCTGCCTGACATGCGCTACAAACCATGTCTTTCTCAAAATGAACATTTGTTAGTCTCAAAATGTGTTCTCCCTTCAGAAGCTTGTGAAGATTCTTCATTCCAACATGTGCTAGTCGGCGATGCCAGAGCCAGCTCATGTTAGTCTTAGCAATTAAGCAAGTGTCGAGTTCAGCTCTATCAAAATCTACTAAGTATAGCTGACCCTCTAACACTCCCTTAAATGCTATTGAATCATCACTTCTTCTAAAGACAGTGACACCTGTATTCGTAAAAAGACAGTTGTAGCCCATTTTACATAATTGCGAAATTGAAAGCAAGTTGTAATCTAAAGAGTCTACGAGAAAAACATTTGAAATGGAGTGGTCAGGAGATATAGCAATTTTACACAATCCTTTGACCAAACCTTGATTTCCATCCCCGAATGTGATAGCTCGTTGGGGATCTTGGTTTTTCTCATAGGAGGAGAACATCTTCTTCTCCCCTGTCATATGGTTTGTGCACCCGCTATCGATGATCCAACTTGAGCCCCCAGATGCATAAACCTACAAAACAAGTTTAGTTCTTGATTTTAGGTACCCAAACGGTTTTGGGTCCTTTGACATTAGATATAAGAACTTTGGGTACCCAAACACAAGTCTTTGACCCCTTGTGCTTGCCTCCAACATACTTGGCAACTACCTTGCCAGATTTGTTAGTTAAAACATAGGATGCATCAGAAGTCTTAAATGCAATGTTGGAATCATTTGATGCAATAGGAGTTTTCTTCTTAGGCAATTTAGCATGGGTTGATTGCCTAGAGCTAGATGTCTCACCCTTATACATAAAAGCATGATTAGGGCCAGAGTGAGACTTCCTAGAATGAATTCTCCTAATTTTGCTCTCGGGATAACCGACAGGGTACAAAATGTAACCCTCGTTATCCTGAGGCATGGGAGCCTTGCCCTTAACAAAGTTTGACAATCTTTTAGGAGGGGCATTAAGTTTGACATTGTCTCCTTTTTGGAAGCCAATTCCATCCTTGATGCCAGGGCGTCTCCCACTATAGAGCATGCTTCTAGCAAATTTAAATTTTTCATTCTCTAAGTCATGCTCATTGATCTTAGCATTAAGTTGAGCTATGTGATCATTTTGTTTCTTAATTAAAGCTAGGTGATCATGAATAGCATCAACATTAATATCTCTACATCTAGTACAAATGGAAACATGCTCAATAGTTGATGTAGAGGGTTTGCAAGAATTAAGTTCAACAATCTTAGCACGTAAAATATCATTTTTATCTCTAAGATCGGAAATGGAAGCATTGCAAACATCTAAATCTTTAGCCTTAGCAATTAGTTTTTCATTATCATTTCTAAGGCTAGCAAGAGAAACTTTTAATTCTTCAATCTTAGCAAGTAATTTAACATTATCATCTCTAAGATTGGGAATTGAAACATCACAAATATTAGAATCAACCTTAGCAATTAATTTAGTATTTTCATTTCTAAGGTTGGCAATAGTGTCATGGCAAGTGCTTAGCTCACTGGATAGTTTTTCACATTTTTCTACTTCTAGAGCGTAAGCATTTTTGACCTTAACGTGCTTCTTATTTTACTTAATTAGGAAGTCCTCTTGGGTGTCCAAGAGTTCATCCTTCTCATGAATAGCACTAATTAATTCATTCAATTTTTCTTTTTGTTGCATGTTAAGGTTGGCAGAAAGGGTACGCAAATTATCCTCCTCATCGCTAGCATTATCCTCATCATTAGAGGTTTCATATTTAGTGGAGGATCTTGATTTTACCTTCTTCCTTTTGCCGTCCTTTGCCATGAGGCACTTGTGGCCGACGTTGGGGAAGAGGAGTCCCTTGGTGACGGCGATGTTGGCGGCGTCCTCGTCGGAGGAGCTCTCCTCGGAGTCCCACTCGCGGCACACATGGGCATCGCCGCCCTCTTCTTGTGGTACCTCTTCTTTTCTCTCCTCTTGCCCTTCTTGTCGTTATCCCTGTCACTGTCACTAGATAGCGGACATTTAGCAATGAAATGACCGGGCTTACCACATTTGTAGCACACCTTCTTGGAACGGGGCTTGTAATCTTCCCCTTCCTTTGTTTGAGGATTTGGCGGAAGCTCTTGATGATGAGCGCCATTTCCTCATTGTCGAGCTTAGAGGCGTCGATGGGTTGTCTACTTGATGTAGACTCTTCCTTCTTCTCCTCTGTCGCCTTGAATGCGACCGGTTGTGCTTCGGGTGTGGAGGGGCCATCTAGCTCGATAATTTTCTTTGAGTCTTTGATCATCAACTCAAAGCTCACAAAATTACCTATTACTTCCTCGGGAGACATTAGTGTATATCTAGGATTACCTCGAATTAATTGAACTGGCGTAGGTTTAAAAAAACGAGGGATCTTAGAATAACCTTGACCATTTCATGGTCATCCCATTTTGTGCTCCCGAGGTTGCGCACTTGGTTCACCAATGTCTTCAAGCGGTTGTACATGGCTTGAGGGTCCTCGCCTTGGTTGAGTCGGAACCGACCGAGCTCCCCCTCGATCGTCTCCCGCTTGGTGATTTTGGTCACCTCATCCCCTTCGTGCGCGGTCTTGAGTACGTCCCAAATCTCCTTAGCACTCTTCAATCCTTGCACCTTGTTATACTCCTCCCGACTTAGAGAGGTGAGGAGTATAGTGGTGGCTTGGGAGTTGAAGTGCACGATTTGGGCCACCTCGTCCTCATCGTAATCTTCATCCCCTACAGATGGTACCTGTACACCAAACTCAACAACATCCCATATGCTTTTGTGGAGTGAGGTTAGGTGATATCTCATCATATCACTCCACCTAGAATAATCTTCACCGTCAAACGTCAGTGGTTTGCCTAATGGGACGAAAAGTAATGGAGTATGCTTAGGAATGCGAGGATAGCGTAAGGGAATCTTACTAAACTTCTTGCGCTCATGGCGCTTAGAAGTTATGGACGGTGCGTCGGAGCCGGAGGTGGATGGCGACGAAGAGTCGGTCTCGTAGTAGACCACCTTCCTCATCTTCTTCTTCTTGTCACCGCTCCAACCCGACTTGTTGTGTGAAGGAGATCCCTTCACTTTGTTTGCGGACTCCCCGGATGGAGCCTTCCCGTGGCTTGTAGCGGACTTCTCACCACAGATCCCCATCTTCTTGGTGTGATCTCCCGACATCACTTCGAGCGGTTAAGCTCTAATGAAGCACCGGGCTCTGATACCAATTGAAAGTCGCCTAGAGGGGGGGGTGAATAGGGCGAATCTGATATTTATAAACTTAAGCACAACTACAAGCCGGGTTAGCGTTACAAATATAAACGAGTCCGAGAGAGAGGGCGCAAAACAAATTGTGAGCAAATAAAGAGCGAGACACGATGATTTGTTTTACCGAGGTTCGGTTCTTGCAAACCTACTCCCCGTTGAGGTGGTCACGAAGACCGGGTCTCTTTCAACCCTTTCCCTCTCTCAAACGGTCACCTAGACCGAGTGAGCTTCTCTTCTCAATCAAACGGAACACAAAGTTCCCGCAAGGACCACCACACAATTGGTGTCTCTTGCCTTGGTTACAATTGAGTTTGATCACAAGAAGAATAAGAAAGAAAATAAGCAATCCAAGCGCAAGAGCTCAAATGAACACAACAAATCTCTCTCTCTAATCACTAAAGCTTTGTGTGGAGTTGGGAGAGGATTTTATCTCTTTGGTGTGTCTTATATTGAATGCTATAGCTCTTGTAAGGTGTAGAAGTGTAGAAACTTGGATTACATTGAATGTGGGGTGGTTGGGGTATTTATAGCCCCAACCACCAAAAATGGCCGTTGGAAGGCTGCAGTCGCATGGTGCACCGGACAGTCTGGTGCGCCACCGGACACTGTCCGGTACGCCAGCCACGTCAGCAGACCATTGGGGTTCGACTGTTGAAGCTCTGACTTGTGGGACCTCTGGGTTGTCCGGTGGTGCACCGGACAGGTCCTGTAGACTGTCCGGTGTGCCAACTGCGTGTGCTCTGACCTCTGCGCGCGCAGGCGCACATTAAGTGCGTTGCAGTCGACTGTTGCACGCGAAGTAGCCGTTGCTCCGCTGGCACACCGGACACTGTCCGGTGCTTCACCGGACAGTCCGGTGAATTATAGCGGAGCGCCCACTGATTTTCTCGAAGGTAGCGAGTTCAGCGTCGAGTGCCCTGGTGCACCGGACACTGTCCGGTGGTGCACCGGACAGTCCGGTGCGCCAGACCAGGGTGCCTTTGGGTTGTCTTTTGCTCTCTTTGTTTGACCCCTTTTTGGTCTTTTTATTGGCTTATTGTGAACCTTTGGCACCTGTAGAACTTATAGACTAGAGCAAACTAGTTAGTCCAATTATTTGTGTTGGGCAATTCGACCACCAAAATCAATTAGGAAAAAGGTGTAAGCCTAATTCCCTTTCAGATATCCACAATGTGTTTCATGTATCCCAGCTCCGCAAATGCCTGCAAGTACCAGAAAATCACATTGAAGAAGAGACAATCTAGATTCAGAAGGATCTTCAGTACCTAGAAAAGCTAGTAAAGATTCTTGACTCGGCAGTCCGGAAGACCCGCAACTCAGAAGTAAGACTCTGTAAAGTTCAGTGGAGCAGAGAAGGAGAAGAGGGAGCTACTTGGGAAAGTGAGGACTCCTTGAGGAGGGAATACCCTTACCTTTTCTCAAGCCCAGTCTGAATCTCGAGGGCAATATTCCTTTAAGTGGGGTAGGTTTGTAACATCCCAAAATTTAACCCCAAGGTTAGAAACCCTAATCTCCTAACCCCCCTTTTTTATTATTCCCTAGACTCCACCTCATAGGACATTTCATCATATGCATACACCTTGATTGTTAGAAGCACTTCACATAGAATATATTTTTTATCACTTAAGAATATATATAGCTAAATAATGGTTCAAAAGAAAAAGGAGAAAAAATATAGAAATAGAAATAGAAAAAGAAAAAGGAAACCCCCCCCTCGGTTGGGCCGTTTCCGGCCCAATCCTTCTCTCTCTCCCGTGCGCCCGCGCTTCCTCCCCCCCCCCCCCCCCCCCCCCCGTCGCGGCCCAAGCGGCCAATCTCCCGTGCTCCCGCGCTCCCCTCCCCTCTGCCGCTGCCAGCTCGGCCCCACCCATCAGCCGCACTCGCCCTCGCTCCCTCGCAACCGCTCTCTCTCTGGCAAGCGGGTCTCGCTTGTCAGCACCTTCCTCGCGCCCGTGACCAGGTTGGAAACGCAATCGCCGCCGGTCGCCATCGCCCCATCATCTCGCCATTAACTCGCTCGCCGGTACGGTTGGCGCCTTGCGTCCCGGTCCCCTTGCGCCAGCCCGAGCCATCCCGTCACCGCCTGCCCGAGCCGTCCCATCGTCGCCACTGTGCGCCACCATCACCGCCGTGGCAAGCTCGTCGGTGCTCGCCACCTCTCGCCCCTTCCCCGCCCTGGGTGCCTATAAAAGGACCGCTCGAGCTCCCTCTTTCTCCACACCAGCCTCAGCCACTCCCTCTCCCCTTCCCCGAGCTCGATTGAGCCAGCGCCGTCGCGCACTTCCTCTGCTCCGGTGAGTCCCGCCCTCCTCTCTCGGTTAAGTTCTGGTCTAATTAGTGTAGCTCTTGAGCTTCACCACTCCCTCACAAACACAACACACCCATCCCCTTCACCTATTGCGCCCGGCATCCCTCGCCGGCGATCTCCCGCCGCGGACGCCCGCCACCTCGCCGTGGACCGGCCGTCCCAAGCGCCCTCCGGCCAAATTGGCCCACCACCGTAATCCCCTACCCCCGCCCGTGCCTTGCCACCACTCCATCGACGCAGAACCAGGACCCCAGTGGAGAACCATCGCGGGGCCTCACCAGCGGTCGAGCTCCGACCAGTTCCCCCCCGTCCCCCCTAACACCGTCCCCTCCCCCTCCCTCTGGCACGTGGGCCCACGCCCACGGCGCTGTCCCCGCGTCGTTCCCCCGCTGGCGGGCCAAGTGAGCCGCCTACCCGCGCGGTCGCGCGCGCGCCCTCTGCTGGGCCGAATTCCACCCCCCGGGCCCAGCTAACCGAAAATTCTTTATCTTTTTCTTTTGTCCTTTTCTTTTCCATTTTTTATATATATGTATATATATTGATATTTTATGCACCAAAATAGTCTAAATAAATTATAGGGCACCAAAATAATAATGTCTAACAATTGGCACACTCCACCAAGTCACCATGGTTGATGTACTGTTCATTACCTATTTTTGCTAGAAGAAGAGGGATCCGATCCTTCGGAATTTGTAGCTCCGGAAGAAGGGTAGGAACCCGACCTCTCCGGAATAGATCTTTCGTGCCAGGAGAACTTCGACGAAGGCAAGTCCATTCTTCTCTTGATGCATAAATTACCTACTCTTTCTACCACTACATAAGCCGGGAATAAGGGATGGATCTTTTGCATTGTGAGCAAAGAGATAGCCCGCATTAATAAACATCTTTTGAGTACAAAATGTGGGATGAGAAAAGGGCAGTGTTTTCACTAAACGATGTTTTCAAAAAGTGTATGATGAAGGGTATTCACCCTCATCACCTTTTGAGTAGGATGATCAGGGACTCCCTGGTTTAGGGGAGGGCCTAAGGTGATGGCTCAGCCGGGTTAGGTGTGAGCAGAAGGATTGTCCCCTCATATAAGGACCGGTTTGTCATCCTTCACTACCTGTACTCATGATAAGTACAACCACTCGAGACTGTATGGGCAGTCACTCAATCTGAACTCGTACGGTCCAAACCCCAGGGTTATGATGGCTGGGGAGCACTGGGAGGATAAGGAGGGGGAATGTTTTGTCCAGTTTGGACATGGCGGTGGCCTGACTCCTTCCAGTATAACCGTTAAGGTAAGGACATGCGAGGAAAGAAAGAGATTTGGCATTCGGATCTCACGACGGTGAGATCGCAGAAACCAGACTAGTGGGTAAAGTGTACCCCTCTGTGCAGAGTTCAAACCTATTCGAATAGTCCATGTCCACTGGTATGGATGAGTCTGGTGTGGCATGACAATTAGTGTTTTATAACCTCCATAAATAGGACAATGTGTGAGTGGATGTGTTTTTGGAAATAAAAACAATGCCACAGGAGCAGGAAGCTCAGTGGTGGTTGAGTGTGAAAATGTGCTACTTCCTTCTTTGGGAAAAACCATCAAAGTATTGCCTTTCTCTGGAAAAGAAGAGTGACTTCAACTCCACCATATCAAGCATGTATTATATAGGCCCCTTTCTCTTTACGGGCAGGATGGGCTTGTGGAATACCTAGTGTATTCACCCAGATTTATTTATGTTTTTCAGCAGCTGAAGACTTCTTTTTTGCTATGCTCGACTAGAGGGGGGTTGTGTCTACACCCAGTTCTGCCTGTGGCTTGGGTAGTTTATCTTCTACTGTGTTTCGTATTTCTGACTCTCTAGAGCTTGTAATCTGGTATTGTAATAACTTTTATTCGAACTCTGTACTATTTGAAGTAAGGAATGTGGTTACTAGCCTCCTGGGATTAGTAATTGTATCACATTTGAGTCCCAAAGTATTGGGGCGCTTCACCTTCCCTCCCTAGGAGCGTAGCGTTAGTGAAAGGGAAATGTGCCCTTGGGCCATTTCTATAAGTATTTTGGTGATTAGATGTCCAACACATTAAATGAGTACTTATGTGCAAAATGAGTGAAGAATGCAAATCAAAGTGTAAGGTATGTTTCTAGACTTAGTATATTATTTTGTTATACTAATGTGTTTGTCTAAATGCTAGAAACAGGGCCAACAAAAGAAGAAAAGCATCGGAAAAGACTTGGCTGTGAACAACCAAGTATCTGCTCGGGCCTGGCACACCGGACTGTCCGGTGGTGCACCGGACAGTGTCCAGTGCGCCAGGCTGGCCAGCGGTGAACCGGCTGCTCTCAGAAAAATGTAGAGGCGTACGGCTATAATTCACCGGACTGTCCGGTGGTGCACCGGACTGTCCGGTGAGCCAACGGTCGTCAGCGCCAACGTTCGGCCACACGATCTGCGGGCGACGCGTGGCTCGCAGCAACGGTCGGTTGGGCACACCGGACTGTCCGGTGTGCACCAGACAGTGTCCGGTGTGACAACCAACCCTAGGGACTAACGGTCAGATGCGCCAGATATGGAAGGAGATTGCGCACCGGACAACTACAGTGACTGTCCGGTGGTCCACCAAACTGTCCGGTGCACCACCCGACAGAAGGCAAGTTTGGCCTTCCAAGTTGGCCTCCAACGGCTCCTAGCTGCCTTGGGGCTATAAAAGGGACCCCTAGGCGCATGGAGGAGATACCCAAGCTTACAAGAAACATCCTAAGACATCTAGACTTCGCTTTCACGCAATCGGATCATCGTTCTTGAGATTTTAGCACTATTCGAGTTGTAAACTCCTCGCGTTGTGTTTGTGTGCTCACGTTCTCACTTGTGTGCGTTGTTGTGCTACGGATTTGAGTCTTGTGTGTGTTGCTCTCCCCAACCTTACTCTGTGCTTTCTTTGTGATCTCAATTGTAAGGGCGAGAGACTCCAAATTGTGGAGATTCCTCACAAACGGGAAACATACTCTAAAGGAAAAGACTGTGGTATTCAAGTTGATCATCGGATCACTTAAAAGGGGTTGAATGCAACCCTCATCCATTGGGACGCCACAACGTGGAAGTAGGCAAGTGTTACTTGGCCGAACCACGGGATAAAAATCGCGTGTCTCTTGTGTTGCTTTCTCTGTGATTGTTGTGTTCACAAGAACTCGCTTCAAAGCTACTTAGCCGTACTAATACTTTAAACTAAGTTTTGTGGCTATTAGTGTTCGTTTTTACAGGATCACCTATTCACCAAGATGGAACTGGGGAGGGCGAACTGGGAAGGTTTGCGATGATCAGGGGAGAGGAGCCAACTCAGACCTACAATAGGCTCAAGACCCTCATCAACAAGATCCGAAGCTATGGAAGCACAAGATGGATGGATCATGATGTCATCCGACTCATGCTAAGGTCATTTACTGTAATTGACCCCCATCTTGTCAATCTTATTCGTGAAAACCCTAGGTACACCAAGATGACGCCTGAGGAGATTCTTGGAAAGTTTGTGAGCGGGCGCATGATGGTAAAAGAGGCGTGATACGTGGATGATGCACTAAATGGTCCACTACCCGTCTACGAGCCATAGGCTGTTTCGCTCAAAGCAACAAGCAGCAGGGAGGGACTACCAAGAAAGGTGGCACAAGTGGAGGCTGTCGGGCTAAATGAAGACGAGATGGCCCTCATCATCAAACATTTCAAGACCGCGCTCAAAGGACACAAGGAATACCCCAACAAGAACAAAACAAGGGAAAGCGCTCCTGCTTCAAATGCGGTAAGACTGGTCATTTCATAGCATAATGCCCCGATAACGATAATGAACAGGGACAAGAAAAGTACGGGAAGAAGGAGAAGAGGAAAAACTACAAGAAGGCAAAGGGCGAGGCACACCTTGGAAATGAGTGGGATTCTGAATGCTCCTCATCTGACTCCGACGACGAAGGATTGGCTGCCTCGGCTTTCGACAAGTCTTCACTCTTCCCCAACGAACACCATACTTGCCTTATGGCTAAGGAGAAAAAGGTACGTATTTGGGACACCCCCAAGTACACTTCCTCTAGTGATGAAGAATCTTCTGATGATGAAGTAGATTACTTTGAATTGTTTAAAGGTTTAGATAGAGCTAAGGTAGAGAAAATTAATGAATTGATTGATGCTCTAAATGAAAAGGATAGACTGCTAGAAAAGCAAGAGGACATTTTGTATGAGGAACATGACAAATTTGTTAGTGTGCAAAAATCTCTTGCTTTAGAAACTAAAAGAAATGAAATACTATCTTCTGAGTTATCTGCTTGCCATGAATCTATCTCTAGTTTAAAGAGTTTAAATGATGAATTAAATGCTAAGCTAAAGGAAGCAAATAAAACGAGTTCATGTGTAGAGCATGTTAGCATTTGTAATAGATGTAAGGACTTTAATGTTGATGCCTGTGATGAACATCATATTTCTATTACTAAATTAAATGATGAGGTGGCAAGTCTTAATGCTCAACTTAAGACTTGCAAAAGTGATTTTGATAAATTAAAATTTGCTAGGGATGCCTACACTATTGGTAGACACCCCTCAATTAAGGATGGACTTGGTTTTCGAAAGGAAACCAAGAACTTAATAAGCCAAAAGGCTCCCATTCTCAACAAGGAGAAAAGGAAGGCCCCTATGGCTAGTAGTCCTCAAAGGAACCATGCCTTTATTTATGAAAGGAAAATTGCTAGTCATTCTCATTAAAATAAGAGTTATGTTCATACTGCTTGTAATGATTCACATGCTATGTTTGCCTCTAGCTCTACTTTTATGCATGGTAGAAGTAGACCTAGGAGAAATCATGTTGCGCCTCATATGCCTAGGAAAATGTGCAATGAACCCACTACTGTCTTTCATGCTTGCAACACCTCTTTTGTACTTTCATGTAAGAATGAAAAAGTGGTTGCTAGGAAGTTGGGATCCAAATGCAAGGGAGACAAGACTTGTATTTGGGTTCCAAAAATTATTGTGACTAACCTTGTAGGACCCAACAAGAGTTGGGTACCTAAACCCCAAGCGTAAATTGCTTTGCAGGTTTATGCATCCGGGGACTCAAGCTGGATTATCAAAAGCGGATGCACAAACCACATGACGGGGAAGAAGAAAATGTTCACCTCCTACGTCAAGAACAAGGTTTCCCAGGATGCGATTATCTTTGGAGATGGGAACCAAGACAAAGTTAAAGGATTGGGAAAGATAGCCATTACATCCGAGCATTCTATATCCAATGTGTTTTTAGTTGAATCGCTCGGGTACAACTTATTGTCTGTGAGTCAATTATGTAACATGGGCTATAATTGTTGATTCACAAATATAGATGTATCTGTCTTTAGAAGGAGTGATGGTTCATTAGCATTTAAGGGTGTATTAGACGGCAAACTCTATTTAGTAGATTTTTCGAAAGAGAATGTCGATCTAGATGCATGCTTAATGGCTAAGACTAATATGGGCTGGCTTTGGCATCACCGTCTAGCACATGTTGGGATGAAGAACCTTCATAAACTTCTAAAGGGAGATCATGTGTTAGGACTAACTGATGTCTGCTTTGAGAAAGACAGACCTTGTGCAGCATGTCAGGCAAGGAAACAGGTGGGAAGCACTCATCACAACAAGAATGTGATGACAACATAAAGACCACTGGAGCTTCTTCACATGGACCTCTTTGGACCCGTTGCCTACCTTAGCATCGGGCGAAGTAAGTATGGTCTTGTAATTGTTGATGATTTTTCCCGCTTCACTTGGGTATTCTTTTTGCAGGACAAATCAGAAACCCAAGGGACCCTAAAGCGCTTTCTAAGGAGAGCTCAAAATGAATTTGAGCTAAAGGTGAAGAAGATAAGAAGCGACAACAGGTCCGAGTTCAAGAATCTACAAGTTAAAGAGTTTCTTGAGGAGGAAGGCATCAAGCACGAGTTCTCGGCTCCCTACACACCACAACAAAACGGTGTGGTAGAGAGGAAGAACAGGACACTTATCGACATGGTGAGAACGATGCTTGGAGAGTTCAAGATGCCCGAGCGGTTTTGGTCGGAAGCTGTAAACACAGCCTGCCACACCATAAACCGGCTCTATCTGCATCGCCTTCTCAAGAAGACCTCCTACGAACTCCTTATCGGTAACAAACCCAATGTCTCTTACTTTCGTGTATTTGGGAGCAAATGTTACATTCTGGTGAAGAAAGGTAGACATTCTAAATTTGCTCCCAAGGCTGTAGAAGGGTTTTTACTAGGGTATGAATCAAATACAAAGGCGTATAGGGTCTTCAACAAATCATCGGGATTAGTTGAAGTCTCTAGCGACGTTGTATTTGATGAGACTAATGGCTCTCCAAAAGAGCAAGTTGATCTTGATGATATAGATGAAGATGAAGTTCCAACGGCCGCAATGCGAACGATGGCGATAGGTGATGTGTGACCACAAGAACTATAGGAACAAGATCAGCCTTCTTCCTCGACGCTGGTGCATCCCCCAACTCAAGACGATGGATAGGTACCTCAAGAAGAGGAGTGTGATCAAGGGGGAGCACAAGAAGAACAGGTTATGGAGGAAGAAGCACCACGGGTCCCTCCAACTCAAGTCCGAGCGACGATTCAAAGAAATCACCTCGTCGATCAAATATTGGGTGAAATCAGCGAGGAAGTAACGACTCACTCACATTTAGTTAATTTTTGTGAGCATTACTCGTTTGTCTCTTCTATTGAGCCTTTCAGGGTAGAAGAGGCCTTGCAGGATCCGGACTGGGTGTTGGCCATGCAGGAAGAGCTTAACAACTTCAAAAGAAATGAAGTCTAGAGCCTGGTGCCACATCCAAAGCAAAACGTTGTGGGAACCAAGTGGGTGTTTCGCAACAAGCAAGACAAGCACGGGGTGGTGACAAGAAACAAGGCTCGACTTGTGGCAAAAGGTTATGCCCAAGTCGCAGGTTTGGATTTTGAGGAGACTTTTGCTCCTGTGGCTAGGCTAGAGTCAATTCGAATTTTGCTAGCCTATGCCGCTCACCACTCTTTTAGGCTATTTCAAATGGACGTGAAGAGCGCTTTCCTCAATGGGCCAATAAAGGAGGAGGTATACGTGGAACAACCCCCTGGCTTTGAGAATGATAGGTATCCCGACCACGTGTATAAGCTCTCTAAGGCGCTCTATGGACTTAAGCAAGCCCCAAGAGCATGGTATGAATGCCTTAGGGATTTCTTAATTGCTAATGCTTTCAAGGTTGGGAAAGCTGATCCCACTGTTTTTACCAAGACTTGTGATGGTGATCTTTTTGTGTGCCAAATTTATGTCGATGACATAATATTTGGTTCTACTAACCAAAGGTCTTGTGAGGAGTTTAGCAGGGTGATGATGCATAAATTCGAAATGTCGATGATGGGCGAGTTAACATACTTCCTTGGATTCCAAGTGAAGCAACTCAAGGACGGTACCTTCATCTCCCAAACGAAGTACACTCAAGATCTTCTCAAGAAGTTTGGGATGAAGGACGCCAAGCCCGCGAAGACATCGATGGGAACCGACGGGCATGTCGACCTCAACAAAGGAGGTAAGTCCGTTGATCAAAAGGCATACCGGTCCATGATAGGTTCACTACTTTATCTTTGTGCTAGTAGACCGGACATTATGCTTAGTGTATGCATGTGTGCTAGATATCAATCCGACCCCAGGGAATGTCACCTTGTGGCCGTTAAGCGAATTCTTCGATATTTAGTAGCTACGCCTTGCTTCGGGATCTGGTATCCAAAAGGGTCTACCTTTGACTTAATTGGATACGCAGACTCTGATTATGCCGGGGTGCAAGGTTGATAGGTAGAGTACATCAGGGATGTGTCAATTTCTAGGAAGGTCCCTGGTGTCTTGGAGTTCCAAGAAATAGACATCCGTTGCCCTATCCACCGCTGAGGCCGAGTATGTTGCCGCATGACAGTGTTGCGTGCAACTACTTTGGATGAGGCAAACCCTCCGGGACTTTGGCTACAATCTAAGCAAAGTCCCGCTCCTATGTGACAATGAGAGTGCAATCCGCTTGGCGGATAATATTGTTGAACACAGCTGCACTAAGCACATAGACATCTGGCATCACTTCCTGAGGGATCACCAGCAAAAGGGAGATATCGATATTTTTCATATTAGCACCGAGAACCAGCTCGCCGATATCTTCACCAAGCCATTGGATGAGAAAACATTTTGCAGGTTGCGAAGTGAGTTAAATGTCTTAGATTCACGTAACTTGGATTGATCTATAGCATACATGTGTTCTATGCCTTTGATCATGTTACTTTGAGCATTTACATTATTCGTTGTATATTTGTGGTGTTCAAGTTGTACAAGACCCCCCCGGACCTCACAACTCCATATGAAAATGGTGCACATATTTAGGGGGAGATGTGCTACAACTTGACCCTTTGAGACTAACATGTTTGTGTGAGTATACTTGATGTAGTCTCAAAGGTGCATTGAAAGGGAAAGGTGAACTTGGACGATGAAAAGACTTCCACTGCACTCCGGTATTAGTGTATTTAATTCCAAGTTCATACTTATGCTCTCATTGCCTTTTTGCTCTTAATTGACATTTTTGGTGAGGCAATGGGGTTAAAGGGCCAAAAATAATCCCGTTTTGGTGCTTAATGCCAAAGGGGGAAAATTAAGGCCAAAGCAACTGGATCAGCCAACCACTTGAGAATTTTGAAAATAGTAGAGTTAGAATTTGTGATTTGTCCAAAATACTCTTATTGCAAAATTTGGTCTCTTATGGGGGAGAATTTTGATTATGGGAAAAGGGGGAGTTTTGGGCACTTGAAACTTTTTTCTCTTGGAATATCTCTCGATTTGCCCAAAGAAGTGTGTTTGACTTAGAGATAGGAAAAAGAATTTGATTTGCAAAAACAAACCAAGTGGTGGCAAAGAGTGATCCAAATATGTCAAATCATTAGCAAAAACAATTTGGTCTTCAATTGCATTGATGTTGCACTTCTTTTGGTTGCTTTTGGATGTGTTGGCATAAATCACCAAAAATGGGGAGATTGAAAGGGAAATGTGCCCTTGGGCCATTTCTATACGTATTTTGGCGATTAGATGCCCATCACATTAAATGAGTACTTATGTGCAAAATGAGTGAAGAATGCAAATCAAAGTATAAGGTATGTTTCTAGACTTAGTATATTATTTTGGTATACTAATGTGTTTGTCTAAATGCTAGAAACAGGGCCAACAAAGGAAGAAAAGCATCGAAAAAGACTTGGTTGTGAACAACCAAGTATCTGCTCGGGCCTGGCACACCGGACTGTCCGGTGGTGCACCGGACAGTGTCCGATGCGCCAGGCTGGCCGGCGGTAAACCGGCTGCTCTCGGGATAATGCAGAGGCGTACGGCTATAATTCACCGGACTGTCCGATGGTGCACCGGACTATCCAGTGAGCCAACGGTCATCAGCGCCAACGCTCGGCCGCGCGATCTGCGGGTGACGCGTGGCCCGCAGCAACGGTCGGTTGGGCACACCGGACAGTGTCCGGTGCGCCAACCGACCCCGAGGACCA
The DNA here is from genome assembly GCF_902167145.1 of Zea mays. Taxonomy (NCBI): domain Eukaryota; kingdom Viridiplantae; phylum Streptophyta; class Magnoliopsida; order Poales; family Poaceae; genus Zea; species Zea mays. Next base: position 26,443,659 of record NC_050098.1, on the reverse strand, counting down.
ACGGTCGGATGCGCCAGATATGGAAGGAGATCGCGCACCGGACAGCTACAGTGACTGTCCGGTGGTGCACCGGACTGTCCGGTGCACCACCCGACAGAAGGCAAGTTTGGCCTTCCAAGTTGGCCTCCAACGGCTCCTAGCTGCCTTGGGGCTATATAAGGGACCCCTAGGCGCATGGAGGAGATACCCAAGCTTACAAGAAACATCCTAAGACATCTAGACTCCGCTTTCACGCAATTGGATCATCGTTCTTGAGATTTGAGCACTATTCTAGTTGTAAACTCCTCGTGCTGTGTTTGTGTGCTCACATTCTCACTTGTGTGCGTTGTTGTGCTGCAGATTTGAGTCTTGTGTGTGTTGCTCTCCCCAACCTTACTCTGTGCTTTCTTTGTGATCTCAATTGTAAGGGCGAGAGACTCTAAATTGTGGAGATTCCTCGCAAACGGGAAACATACTCTAAAGGAAAAGACTGTGGTATTCAAGTTGATCATCGGATCACTTAAAAGGGGTTGAGTGCAACCCTCGTCCATTGGGACGCCACAACGTGGAAGTAGACAAGTGTTACTTGGCCGAACCACGGGATAAAAATCGCATGTCTCTTGTGTTGCTTTCTCTGTGATTGTTGTGTTCACAAGAACTTGCTTCAAAGCTACTTAGCCGTACTAATACTTTAAACTAAGTTTTGTGGCTATTAGTGTTTGTTTTTACAGGATCACCTATTCACCCCCCTTCTAGATGCTCTCAGTTAGCACATGTTATGTGCTAGTTAATGAAAAGAAGCAAGTTTAGTAAAGTAATAAACGGGAAAGGGGAAGAAGATGGTTTAAGACACAAAGAAAGGAATTTGGAGGGAACGGTAAATTGAACTTGCTGGAATTAATATAAAGAGATGGACAGCAGGGGGGCCTTTTCGTACCACTGTACCAGCTAACCAAATTCTTTGTACTACTTGAAGAATTCTCAATCAAAGAGGGAAAAGGAGCATGAGAATCTGTCTCCTGACGAAACCATCAAATTTGGGTTCCTAAAATGGCATGTACGCTACTCACCCAATGACGCTTTTACCAAGACACATCTTGTGTCTTTTGGTGGCCCAGTTCCGTGATGAAACCGGTGGACTGATGCGGTTTCGTCACCTTGCAATTTATTTATTTGGTGACACATATGCTTTTAAGTTAGGTTATCCTCCCGCAAAAGGAGGTGCGGTCGTTGGTTGCGGCGGGGTCGTAACTTTTGATGTGATCGGTCACGACTATTTTTTTTCTCGGGCGCATGAGTGGTGTTGTAGTCTTTGGATCAACTTGTGCTTAGATTTGGGACGGTGTTGTGTTTCTTTTTTAGTCTTTTATATTAGATTGGTTATGTGTATGATAGAGACCAAAAGTTTGTATCAAGACTTTGTATCATCTTGACGTAATGTTCTTGGTAACCTTTTGTAAAGCTTCCTCATCAAAAAACCTTTGCGAGAAGAAAAATGTTCTTGGTGAAGCGATGGAGGTGGATACGCAGATGGCCGACCTAAAATCCATGCCCCGGATTCTCTCACACCATTTGACCTTTCTGCTTCCTCCCGAAATCTCGTGCTTGCCCGATGATATTGCCGCCACACCAGTTATGTGGCTAGCTGCTTTCACCTCTGATTAGCCGTACGTAATCAAGAGCTTTCTCGTCGCCAAATTCGATCCGCCTGCTCTTCTTTCTTTCATTGGAAACTACTACTTATATATATGTTGACGTCGATTCGGGCGCCAATCTCCGTAATGAGTACCGGCGGCGGTGTTCTCTGTGGAGGCGCGGACGGTCCGCGGCCGAGGGCCGGACGGTCCGCGACCTGGAGCAAGAGCTAGGGTTCCTGCGTGACGACCCAGACGGCCACACGTGCGTAGGGGCGGCGGAGTTATAATCTTTCTCTTAAGTAATAAGACATTCCATCAAATGCTAATCTAGCTAGCTGTTTTTCTTTAAGGTAAATCTGGAAACATCGGTTCCTTGTGTCCCAGAATCTCGTATGTAGTCATTAACCGATTCAACCTTCCCTTGTCGTAGGGCTACTAGATCTACTAGGTCTAACTCATAATCGCTAGAGAAAAAGTGATCATGGAATTTCTGTTCTAAATTCCCCCATGAATAAATAGAGTTAGGCGACAGCATGGCATACGAAGCAAATGCAGTCCCAGTTAGAGACAATGAAATAAACGGACATGGAATGCCTTTGTGTCGACCAATTCTCCTAACTGTGCTAGGAACTGTCCTTTGTGCCCGTGCGTGCTTTTACCTTACTCATCCGAAAATTTTGTAAATTCGGATATCCTTGTTCCCTAGTGGTATTGGTGGAAATCAAATCGGTTGTCATAGGGTTTTCGATATGATTGCCCCCAGGAATCATGCTAACTCCGAGCTTATCTCGGAATGCCCAGCTATCTCCTCCCTTACTATGTCAATAGAGGTTGGCGGTAGTCCACCGGCCCATCGATCCAGCACAGGTGTGGGTGTTTGGTTATTATGTCGTCTTCCTGCCCACGGGTTTGGGTTCTGTGGGGCATTAATGCTTGCCTCCAGTGGCTCATATGATTGGTCATCTCTTTCTGGCCTTCTAGTGGGCCAAAAAGTACTCGCCTCCACGTGTCTGGGTTGTCGTGTTATGGTACTAGGGTGCTATGGGGGTGTAACTGAAGGTTTGGCTGGGATGGACGTAAGATGAGGAATGATAATTAATATTACATTCCATATGCTCCGCATCAAACTGCCCGGTTTGATACGCAGACCGTCCGGCTGTGTACGCGGACTGTCCGGTCGTATAGCTAGACCGTTCGGTGATATATTCGGACTGTCCAACCATATGTGTGGATGGTCCGAAAGAGTATATTAGAGTTTGTGCAAAATACAGTGGCCCTGGCTCGAGCTTTGGTAACTTGGTTTAGAAAACGGGGCCAGCCACCGCTGGTCCGAACGGTCCACACTCAGGCGAGGACGGTCCGACTGTGCGTAGATTGGTGGATTTACCCCTGATTTGCGCAGGAGACTGTGGTTGTCCAAGATATGTGTATATCGACATCCCATACAATGGTTGTAATTGGTCATGCCATTTTGCATCCGATGGATGGCGTGCATTTTCCCTAGTCTTACCCTCGTGCTGTGGAAAATTAGCAACATTGGATTTACCGAATGCACGTGTTAGCCTCTTATAATCCTCTTACATACCCTCTAATATTCGTTGCATTTGCTCTCATTGCTCATCTACATAGATCTAAGGGATTGGGTTTCATTTGTTTCGCTTACCTTGGGGGTAGCCGCAGCAGGTCGGAGCGAAGCTAAGGCCCTGTTTGGGACAGCTGCTGCTTGTTGAAAAAGCAGCTTATCTGATAAGCTGGTAAAAAGCAGCTTCTGCTTGTTGGCTGCTTTTAGTTCATTTTGAGAAGCAGCTGAACTGATAAGCTGCTGCAGAAGCTGCCTGTTTGGCAGAACTTCAGCTTAAATTTGTGAAGAAGCTGAAAATAAGCTGTGCCAAACAGGGCCTAAATTAGTCGCTCGTTTTCGAACGAACTTGTTTTTCCTGTCCACTTTGAAGTTGGCCAGGAACTTTGCTTTTGCTTCCTTGATCAGCCGCTCCTGGTGCTCCTCAAACTCAAGTTGTTCTTCAGCCGGTAGGGTTTCCTAAGTCGGTTCGATGATGTTGATGGGGAAGATGTCAGAGCTATCTTTTGAGCCGGCCATTGAGGGCCGATCTGATAGGTCCTCACGTGATTTTCCCAGCGAAGTCGCCAAAAATTGTGTTGGCACCGATCCGGGTACAAATCACTGCGATGAGTACCAGCGGCGGTGCTCTCTGCGGAGACGCGGATGGTTCGTGACCGAAGGCCGGACGGTCCGCGACCCGGCGCGAGAGCTAGGGTTCCTGTCTGACGAGCCAAACGGTCTGCGCGTGCGGAGGGGTAGGGGAGTTTACCGACAGCGCCTGGATCTCGCTACCGGGAGGGACCTTGTCGGGGAGGAGAGATCGTAGGGTTTATCTTGGGATCGATAGGCCACCCAAGTCACCTCTAAACGACGTAGAACTGGAGAGAAGTGAAAATTAGAAAGAGGACGTATGTTAATCCTATTACAGACTGTCTGTGGGTCATGCGGTCTCAGGACCGGACCGTTCGGCTATGTCCAGTGTCCTCATAAATGGTGCTAAAAAATATGATGAGAACGTACGCTGCTGTTCGTTTATTTGGAGATTGGAAATAGGAATCTCGTATGGTTACACACCATGCGCACTCTGTGTTATATATGTCTGATAAGAAACTGATGCCACCGCCGTCGACGTCCGCGACAGACCATGGACGACAGCAAGCGCATTCCTCTTCACGATATGGCCCTGCGAACCACCGCGCCAGCCGGCCATCATCGCTGCCGCTGTCGCGTCGTCGTCTTTTTCAGCTGCAGGCCTTCGTTGGTAGGTATTCTTCGTTGGTAGAGATTCCCTGCTAGTGCTTGGAGAGTGGCTCATAATTCCATCGACGCTGAAACTGAAAGCCTCCATCTCCCGTCCACGAAACGTCCTACTAATATATACACCGGTTTCATGTTCTCAATCCTCAGTTGTCGTTTAATAATTTCCTGAAAGCGAAGCTTGAACCTACAGAATAGACTAGCGTGGCAAGATCCGTTAGATCTCTCGCTCATCTCATCCTGCTTTGTCGGTGGCCCATGCATTATTTATTCCCTTGCGGATTTCGAATTCCGTTGACTAACGGACAACTTCTCCAATTAATGGTTCGTTGGAGCATCATTCATAACAACGTTTTAAACTTGGTGCTGCAAATGCAAATGAGGGCCTGTTTGGAAGTGGAGTTTTTCTATGGTTTTTAAGAAATACCATAGTATTCATTAATACTCTAGTATTCTAGACCAAAAGCTGTTTGGGAGATAAGTGAAAAACAGAGTTTTCAATACCGTGGTTTTGTCAAAACCGTGGTAATTCTGGAGTATTCCATACACAGCTCAAGACCAAAGTTTCATGTTCTGCATGCGCTGACGCTCATTTTTTCTCATCACGGCATGTGTTTACTGTTCTTTTGTCTCATTAACCAACTGTCTTATTAGCAGCAATAGCAGATGCAAAAAAATAAACGCATTGAATAATATCAGATTGTGTATTCGCTAAAAAATTATATTCGCTGGAACCAATTTTTTTTTGTTTGCAAATGGTTGTAGCGATATGGTTTGAAGTGCAGTCCGTGAGGCCGTGACAAAGTTGTAGTTAGTATTTGAAATTGAACTTGTCTCTAGCCAAAAATTATGCTACCAAACAGCGCTATGTATCAAGAAATACTTTGATTTTACTCTGGTTTTGCTGAAACCATAGTATTATGTCGTAACATACTGTATACCATGGTATTAAAATACTACGGTACTAGAAAACTCTACTCCCAAACACGCCCTGATTGGGAGGCACACTGCACACACAACGCAAGCAAGCAAACACACCAACGCGTTGGAACGAAAACACAGGCAAGTCTGTGTAATCAGCCGCACGCCGAGGCACGAAATGCGATCGACGAGTGGTATATATTCTGGTGATGATCCACACCAGTGTGCGCACGATATGCGGAGATAGCATATGTAGCCAACGTCGACTCTGCCACCTAACACCGTGATCCAAACCGCCAAACTACCTGCAGCTGCGAGCTCCAGCCTCCAGTACACAGGCGCTAAACGCAAGCACGGCCGTATAATAAGCTGTGGCTTGTGGATTTAAAAGAATTAGATGAGATTAAATCTCTTGGTAGTCAAGATTAAATAGAGAGGAATTTAAACTCCCTTAATCTCTTACTAGTTAAGATTAAATAGAAAAGATTAAATCTCTTACTAGTCAAGGTCAAATGATTGGGCACACAGAAGCAAACAAGCCACGTGTTGAAACAAATTAAAACAGGCAATCAATATCGGAATTTGGCTCTTTGCCGAGTGTCAAAAATAATTTGCCGATGGCAAATAAGATCTTTGCTAAGTTCTAAGCAAAAAAACGCTCGGCGAAGAAACTCTTTAACGAGTGTTTTATTTTTGACACTTGAGTTTCTTTGCCGAGTGTTTTTTTTGACACTCGGCAAAGAGTTTCTTTGTCGAGTGTTTTTTTAACACTCGGCAAAAAAGTTTTTTATCGAATGTTTTATTTTGGACACTAGGCAAAGAGCTTCTTTGCAGAGTGTTTTTTTCAACACTAGGCAAAGATAATTTAAAAATCATATTTTAAAGCAGTAAATTAATTCAAATGAAAAAGTTTTCAATACGTATAACTCATCAAGATGTATAATTTATAGTTTGATTATTTCTTCATATGATAAAATAAAAGTAAATTTGTTCATAAAACCTATATCTCTCGTAGCTTATGAAACTACAAGAGAGATGTACAAGATTTATAAATGATATTAGAACCATCATGTGAGATGAACAAATGACCAGACAACCAAAATAAACTTTGTAGATTTTGAGAAATTATAGAATTTTGTACTTGGCAACTTTTTCATTTGAAGTCATCTTGTAAAATTTAAATTTAAAAACTATGTCTGAATTTAAAAAAATTTAAATCTTGAATTTTGAAAACGACCTCGAATGAAAAAACCACCAACATAAAAGTTGTAGGTCTTGAAAAGTTATGAAACTTTGTAGTCGACAATGTTTTGGTTTGAAATCATCTTGTAATGCAAAACCATGTTTGAATTTTAAAATTTAAATTTTTTAAACTACCTCAAATGGAAAAACCACCAAAATAAAATAGGTCTTGAAATGTAATGGAACTTTGTAATTGACAATTTTTATTTGAAATCATCTTATCATAGAAAAATTCGTGTGAAGTTTTCAAATTTGAAAATCAAATTTTGTAAACGGCCTCAGATGTAGAAACTATCAAAATGGAACTTGTAGATCTTGAAAACTTATGGAACTTTATAGTTGGTCACATTTTCAAATGAATTCATTTGGTGTCTCAAATAATCAAATTACTTTCAGTTTGTTATAGTACATGAGGAATAAAAACGTAATATAGAGACAATTGATGTAGTAGTGTAGTGGTAGACGAGGGTATGCGTGAGAAAGAGGTTGCGAGTTTCGAATCTTACCATTCATAAAACATGTTAATTTGATTCAAAATAATGGTTAAAATGATAGGACGATGGGTATGGTAATGGATAGTGGTTGGAGAGTTGTTCTCATAATTTAAAAAATGTTTTTTTGTTTTTTAGGGTTTTGCGATTCCTAATTTGCCGAGTGCTTTCCTTTGACGAGTGCTTTTCGACGACACTCGGCAAAGTCTTTGCCGAGTGTCCGAAAAAAGTAAACGACAAAGAACATTTTGCCGATAAAATATTTGTCGAGTATTCTTTGTCAAGTGTAACACTCGACAAAGAATTTGTCAACTGTAAAATGGTCGTTGGCGAGTGTCTGAACACGAGTCCAGTAGTGAAGTCTAGGCATTGTTTGTTTCAATTTTTTCAGATTCTGGCCGCCAAAAGTTGTTGCAGATTGTCAAACGTTCAGCTTTTTAGCCCGCTTATTTGAGAATCACTTTGGTCAAAATTAGGGCTGGACAAAATGCTCGTGGCTCGTCGGCTCGCTTCATTCGTGGTCACCTCGGCTCGAATCGGATTGGCTCGTTTGATCTTTTTCACGAGCTGAGCTAACATCCTAGCTCGGTTTGTTAACAAGCCAGCTCGCGAACTAAGCAAGCTATCACATTTTAGCAAAACAAAACTATATACATATCATTTACATAACAATTGATAAACATGTCATATTTATGTGTAGTGTCTATGACCTATGAGTTAAACTAATGATTGATGAACTGTGTCTATGTGTTAAATTGGTTTATGCGAATATAACTGTGAGTTAAACTGATGAACATGTGTGTGAATTATGAATTGATGAGTGATAAGTTATGTTAATTTGGTGTCACATTGATGTGGTCTGTGAAATTATGAGTATAATTACTATTTTCTATTGTTAATTCAGTTTAAAATTAACTAGAAATTGATTATTATATACATATTGTTTTTTTCTCTGTCTCGTGAGGAAAACGAGTCAGCTCGAGCTCGTAAACGAGTGACTTTGTGGCTCGTTAGCTTAGCTTAGCGAGTCGAGCCGAGCCAACTTGTTATCTTGATGACCAAGCTCGAACTCGGATGAGCCGAGCTGACTTGATATCTAGCCGTTTCATCTAAAATCAACGTAAACACATAATCGATCGAATCGTTGTGATAGTAGAAAACCGTCACTTTATACATTATAAACTCTTTTATCTTGCTCCATATGTAATCTTTACAGTACTTAGATTCTCTTCACACCCATATTTTAGAAAAGTTTCTTGGAAATAAGCTGAACCAAATATGCTCTAATCAGCCGCACGCCGAAGCACGAAATTGATACGGTCCACATCAATGTGCGCACGATATGCGGATATGTAGCCAACGTCGACTCGCCATCTAACACCGTGATCTTAAACGCCAAACTACCTGCAGCTGCGAGCTCCAGCCTCCAGGCGCTAAACGCAAGCACGACCGTATAGCTGTCAAGCTGTGGCTTGTGTGTCAGTTGTGACCTCTTGATGATGCAAGCATGCAGCAGGTACCCTTTGCCAACTGCTCGAGTCTATCAATTTGTTTGCTACTACCACAGTGCGCTGGATTGATACTTGTGAGCCAACAACAGGCTGCATGATGGCCAGTTGCATTGCATTGGATCAGCTAGCTCAGCTGGCTGCCTTGCACAAATTGGTTTCCTGGCGGCATTCAGGGTTCTTTGGACGCATCGTAGCCGTAGCATTGCGAGAGCCGAGAGTGTAGTGTCCTTCGTACAACAAGTTCACATCAAAGACTTCTGCACCATGCATCTTCTCACACAAGATTGATGAGCTACCCAAGGGTTTGACCTCCGTACTAGCCTCTACCCATCAGCAGTAGCAAATGATGTGCACTACGTATTTTTCTCTAAGCATTTACATCAGGAAAAAAAACTAAAATTTTCGTCGGCCAAATAATTTCCCAGATCCTTTAGAAAAGACATGTAAATTAGTTAGTTTTCGTCGATCAAAAGGCAGCCGACGAAGAAAAGTATTTAAGTTCTGTCGGCCTCTCTCAGATAGCAGAGGAAAATTAAGTAGTTTCCAGATTGTTTCGCTCTCTCGGGCACACTCTCTCACCTATCTGCCGCGCCTGCCACAACAACACTACATGTGATATGCTGGCATACAACTTAATATGATTGATAGAATATTCGTATATCTTTTTCAGAAGGCTGTCTGGAAAGAATATCTAAGTTAAGTGTGCTTGGCCTAGAGAAATCCTAAAATGGGTGACCATCCGGAAAGTTTTTCCGGGTGCCCACGAGTGAGAACAAAATGTTTGCACAAAAGACTCGTATTGATATGTAGTATTGGCTATCATCCTAGAGGTCTACCCGGAGTGAGTAATGCCGGTCCAAGAGAGGCCGGAGTGTTACAATTGGTATCAGAGTCGACCCTTGTAGTTTCATGGACGTGTGTGGGCTAGGTGTGCAGAGGTAGTGTGCATGGCGCATGTGGAACCAGAGTGGTCACATGGCATATGATATATGTGCCGACACAGACACACAAATGTGACCAAGAGGGGAGGATCATGGCTTAGGGTTGATCGACGAGGACATCGATCTTCTAAGTGCGGTGGATTGTGATATCTTGACCAAAGGCTTAATATGATTGATATAATACTCATACCAATAAGGTGCATCTTATTTTTTGGAAGCCTGTCTCGGAAGAATCTTCAAGTTAAGCGTGCTTGGCTTAGAGAAATCTTGGATGGGTGACCGGTCGTGAAGTTTTCCCGGGTGCACACGAGTGAGGACAAAATATGCACAAAAGACTTATGTTGGTCTGTGGGGATGGTCTATAATCCTAGAGTGATGCCACGATGTCACACCCGGTTTTGAAGATAAACCGAATGCGAACCATGTACGTGCCAGGATCAGAAATTCACATACACAGTGATTACATAAATGACTCATCATAGCACAATGCTTCGAATAACAATAAAGAACAAGTAATAATATTAAAGACCAGACTCATTTACATAATATAAATAAATCAAAGTACACAGAATCGAAACGTATCCAACGTAAATTAACCCACCATAGGCAGCTGATTGGGGGAGGTCGCTAGCCTAATTCTCGAACTCGTCAAAGTCCTGGAACTTCTGGAGATCCGCCTCGACGCCTTCTTCTTTACCTGAGCATGGATTGCACCAAAGGCAACCTCGTGTTTTGTGAAAACAAGGGTGAGTACACATCAACGTACTCAGCAAATGTCCCGTTTGGCTGAAGTGGACTGGCTTTATGTGGGGTTAAGCTCATGCAGTTGCTTTTAGTTGGTCAGATATTCATTATTAGTGGAAGCCAAGTTTTAGTAATAACCAACCCGTGAACCATTTCCTCATCGAGGAACATCACCATTGAAAGGGAAATAGGCTCACACCTTTTCCTAAATGATTTTGGTGGTTGAATTGCCCAACACAAATTATTGGACTAACTAGTTTGCTCTAGATTATAAGTTCTACAGGTGCCAAAGGTTCAACACAAACCAATAAAAAGTCCAAGAAAGGGTTCAAATAAAAAGAGCAAAAGACAACCGAAGGCAGCCTTGGTCTGACGCACCGGACTGTCCGGTGTGCCACCGGACAGTGTCCGGTGCACCAGGAAGATCAACTCCAAACTTGCCACCTTTGGGTTTTCTGGGAGCCACTCCGCTATAATTCACCGGACTGTCCGGTGTAGCACCGGACTGTCCGGTGTGCAAAGCGGAGCAACAACAATCAGCGCCAACGGTCGTCTGCAAAAGTGAACAGTGCGTGAATAGTGCGTGGACAGCGCGCGCAGAGTCAGAGCAGGCGCCAGAAGGCGCACCGGACAGTGAACAGTGACTGTCCGGTGGCCCCACATGTCAGAGCTCCAACGGTCGAACCCCAATGGTTGGGTGACGTGGCTGGCGCACCGGACTGTCCGGTGCGCCCTTCGATGGCAGCCTTCCCCAACGGCCACTTTGGTGGTTGAGGCTATAAATACCCCCAACCACCAACACTTCAAGGTATCCAAGTTTTCAGCCAACACAATCAATACAAGAGCTAGTGCATTCAATACAAGACACAAATAGATTGAATCAAAATCTCTCCAAGTCTCAATTCCACTCAAAAGCATTAGTGACTAGAAGAGAGAGTTTTGTCGTGTTCTTTGAGCTCTTGCACTTGGATCGCTTTTCTTCTTCCTCCATTCTTGTTCTCAACTCACTTGTAATCAAAGCAAGAGACACCAAGTTGTGGTGGTCCTTGTAGTGGACTGAGTGTCCCGTTTGATTGAAGAGAAAAGCCCACTCGGTCTAGGTGACCGTTTGAGAGAGAGGGAAAGGGTTGAAAGAGACCCAGTCTTTGTGACCACCTCAACGGGGAGTAGGTTTGCAAGAACCGAACCTCGATAAAACAAATCACCATGTCATCCACCTTATTTGCTTGTGATTTGTTTTTCGCCCTCTCTTTCGGACTCGCTTTTATTTCTAACGCTAACCTCGGCTTGTAGTTGTGCTTAAACTTTATAATTCAGATTTGCCTATTCACCCCCCCCCCCCTCTAGGCGACTTTCAATTGGTATCAGAGCCCGGTACTTCATTAGAGCCTAATCGCTCGAAGTGATGTTGGGAGCTCACGCCAAGAAGGAGATGGTGACCGGCGAGAAGCCCGCCACAAGCCACGGGAAAGCTCCATCGGGAGAGTCCGACAACAAAGGGGAGGAATCACCTCCCCGCGTCAAGTCGCACCGGAGTGGCGACAAGAAGAAGAAAATGAAGAAGGTGGTCTACTATGAGACCGACTCTTCGTCGCCTTCCACCTCTGGCTCCGACATGCCGTCCGTCACTTCTAAGCACCATGAGTGCAAGAAGTTTAGTAAGATCCCCTTACGCTATCCTCGCATTTCCAAACGCACTCCTTTACTTTTCGTCCCACTAGGCAAACCACCAGTTTTTAACTGTGAAGATTATTGTATGTGGAGTGATAAAATGAGGCACCATCTAACCTCACTCCACGCTAGCATTTGGGACATTGTTGAGTTTGGTGCGCAGGAACCATCCGTGGGGGATGAAGGCTATGACTCGGACGAGGTAGCCCAAATCCGGCACTTCAACTCCCAAGCCACTACTATACTCCTCGCCTCTCTAAGTCAAGAGGAGTATAATAAGGTGCAAGGGTTGAAGAGTGCCAAAGAGATTTGGGACGTGCTCAAGACCGCGCACGAAGGAGATGAGGTGACCAAGATCACCAAGAGGGAAACGATCGAGGGGGAGCTCGATCGATTTATGCTCAACCAAGGAGAGGAGCCACAAGCCATGTACAACCAGCTCAAGACCTTGGTGAACCAAGTGCGCAACCTCAGGAGCACCAAATGGGATGACCATGAAATGGTCAAGGTTATTCTTAGATCACTCGTTTTCCTTAACCCTACTCAAGTTCAATTAATTCGTGGTGATCCAAGATATAAACTAATGTCTCCCGAGGAAGTGATAGGAAAGTTTGTGAGCTTTGAACTCATGATCAAAGGCTCCAAACAAATAATCGAGCGAGGCGCCACCTCTACACCCGAGGTGCAACCCGTCGCATTCAAAGCGACGGAGGAGAAGAAAGAAGAGTCTACATCAAGTAGGCTCCCCATCGATGCCTTTAAGCTCGACAATGAGGAGATGACTTTAATCATCAAAAGCTTTCGCCAAATCCTCAAGCAAAGGAAGGGGAGAGATTACAAGCCCCGTTCCAAAAAGGTTTGCTACAAGTGTGGTAAGCTCGGTCACTTTATAGCAAAATGTCATATTTCTAGTGACAGGGGCGACGACAAGAAGGGAAGAAGGAAGGAGAAGAAGAAGTATTACAAGAAGAAGGGCGGCGATGCCCATGTTTGCCGGGAGTGGGACTCCGACGAGAGCTCCACCGACTCCTCCTCCGACGAGGACGCCGCAAACATCGCCATCAACAAGGGTCTCCTCTTCCCCAATGCCAGCCACAAGTGCCTCATGGCAAAGGACGGCAAAAAGAAGGTAAAATCTAGAGCCTCCACTAAATATGCAACATCTAGTGATGAGGATAACTTGATTGCTCTTCTTGCCAACCTAAACATGCAACAAAAAGAAAAATTAAATGAATTAATAGGAGCTATTCATGAGAAGGATGAACTATTGGATAGCTAAGAGGACTTCCTAATTAAAGAAAATAAAAAGCATGTTAAGGTTAAAAATGCTTATGCTCAGGAAGTAGAAAAGTGTGAAAAACTGACTAGTGAGCTAAGCACTTGCCATGATGTTATCTCAAACCTTAGAAATGAAAATGCCAAATTAATTGCTAAGGTTGAGAAGTTAGATGTTTGTGATGATTCAATTGTTAGTCTTAGAAATGATAATGCTAGTTTGATTACTAAGATTGGAAAATTGAATGCATCTCTCTCTAGCCTTAAAATTGAGAATGAAAAATTAATTGCTAAGGCTAAAGATTTAAATGTTTGCAATGATGTTATTTCCAATCTTAGAAATGAAAATGTTTTGTTACATGCTAAGATTGATGAATTAAATGTTTGCAAACCCTCGACATCTACCATTGAGCATGTTACTATTTGTACTAGATGTAGAGATATTAATGTTGATGCTATTCATGATCACCTAGCTTTAATTAAACAACAAAATGATCACATAGCTCAACTTAGTGCTAAGATTAATGAGCATGACTTAGAAAATGAAAATTTTAAATTTGCTAGAAGCATGCTCTATAGTGGGAGACGCCCTGGCATTAAGGATGGTATTGGATTCCAAAAGGGAGACAATGTCAAGCTTAATGCCCCTAAAAGATTGTCTAATTTTGTTAAGGGCAAGGCTCCTATGCCTCAAGATAACGAGGGCTATATTTTATATCCTGCTGGTTATCCTGAGGATAAGATTAGGAGAATTCATGCTAAGAAGACTCATTCGGTTTCTCACCATGCTTTTATTTATAAGAATGAGGCTTCTAGCTCTAGGCGTTCTACACATGTTAAAATGCCTAAAAGGAAATCTCCTATTGCATCAAATGATCATGACATTTCATTTAAGACTTTTGATGCTTCATATGTTTTAACTAACAAATCAGACAAAGTAGTTGCCAAATATGTTGGGGCAAACACAAGGGGTCAAAGACTTGTGTTTGGGTACCCTAGGTGCTTGTTTCTAATGTCAAAAGACCCAAGACCGTTTGGGTACCTAAGAACAAGGCCTAAACTTGTTTTGTAGGTTTATGCATCCGAGGCCTCAAGTTGGATCATTGATAGCGGGTGCACAAACCATATGACTGGGGAGAAAAGGATGTTCTCCTCCTATAAGAAAAACCATGATCCCCAATGAGATATCACATTCGGGGATGGAAATCAAGGTTTGGTCAAAGGACTTGGTAAAATTGCTATATCTCCTGACCATTCTATTTCCAATGTTTTTCTTGTAGATTCTTTAGACTATAACTTGCTTTTAGTTTCCCAATTATGTAAAATGGGTTACAACTGTCTTTTTACAGATATAGGTGTTACTGTCTTTAGAAGAAGTGATGATTCAGTAGCATTTAAGGGAGTACTCGAGGGTCAGCTATACTTAGTTGATTTTAATAGAGCGGAACTCGATACTTGCTTAATTGCTAAGACTAACATGGGTTGCCTCTGGCATCGCCGACTAGCCCACGTTGGGATGAAGAATATTCACAAGCTTCTAAAGAGAGAGCACATTTTGGGACTAACAAATGTTCATTTTGAGAAAGACAGGATTTGTAGCGCATGCCAAGCAGAGAAGCAAGTTGGTGTTCATCATCCACATAAGAACATCATGACGATTGACAGGCCGCTTGAGCTACTCCACATGGACCTATTCGGCCCGATAGCTTACATAAGCATCGGCGGGAGTAAGTACTGTCTAGTTATTGTGGATGATTATTCTCGCTTCACTTGGGTGTTCTTTTTGCAGTAAAAATCTCAAACCCAAGAGACCTTAAAGGGATTCTTGAGACGGGCTCAAAATGAGTTCGGCTTAAGGATAAAAAAGATTAGAAGCGACAATGGGACGGAGTTCGAGGACTCATAAATAGAAGGCTTCCTTGAGGATGAGGGCATCAAGCATGAGTTCTCTTCTCCTTACACACCACAACAAAATGGTGTAGTGGAGAGGAAGAATAGAACTCTACTTGACATGGCGAGGACCATGCTTGATGAGTACAAGACTTCGGACCGATTTTGGGCGGAAGCAGTCAACACCGCTTGCTACGCCATCAACCGTCTCTACCTTCACCGATTCCTCAAGAAGACATCATATGAACTCCTCACCGGTAAAAAGCCCAATGTTTCATATTTTAAAGTCTTTGGTAGCAAATGCTTTATTCTTGTTAAAAGAGGTAGAAAATCTAAATTTGCTCCTAAGGCTGTAGAAGGCTTTTTACTTGGTTATGATTCAAACACAAGGGCATATAGAGTCTTCAACAAGTCCTCTGGACTAGTTAAAGTTTCTTGTGACATTGTGTTTGATCAGACTAACGGCTCTCAAGTAAAGCAAGTTGATCTTGATGAGCTAGATAATGAAGAGGCTCCATGCATCGCGCTAAGGAACATGTCCATTGGGGATGTGTGTCCTAAGGAATCCAAAGAGCCTCCACAAGCACAAGATCAACCATCTTCCTCCATGCAAGATTCTCCACCAACTCAAGATGAGGATCAAGCTCAAGATGATAAAAATGAAGATCAAGAGGAGCCACCTCAAGAGGAGGATAATGATCAAGGGGGAGATGCTAATGATCAAGATAAGGAAGATGATGAGGGACCAAGACCGCCACACCCAAGAGTCCACCAAACGATATAACGAGATCACCCCGTGAACTCCATCCTCGGCGATATTAATAAGGGGGTAACCACTCGATCTCGTGTCGCTCATTTTTGTGAACATTACTCCTTTGTGTCTTCTATTGAGCCATACAGGGTGGAAGACGCATTAAGGGATTCAGATTGGGTGTTGGCGATGCAAGAGGAACTCAACAACTTCACGAGGAATGAGGTATGACATTTAGTTCCACGTCCTAATCAAAATGTTGTAGGAACCAAGTGGGTCTTCCGCAGCAAGCAAGATGAGCATGGTGTGGTGACAAGGAACAAAGCCCGACTTGTGGCCAAGGGATATTCACAAGTCAAAGGTTTGGATTTCGGTGAAACCTATGCACCCGTAGCTAGGCTTGAGTCAATTCGTATATTACTTGCCTATGCTACTTACCATGGCTTTAAGCTTTACCAAATGGACGTGAAAATGCCTTCCTCAATGAACCAATCAAGGAAGAGGTTTATGTTGAGCAACCTCCCGGCTTTGAAGACAGTGAGTACCCTAACCATGTATATAAACTCTCTAAGGCACTTTATAGGCTCAAGTAAGCCCCAAGAGCATGGTATGAATGCCTAAGAGATTTTCTTATCGCTAATGGCTTCAAAGTCGGAAAAGTCGATCCTACTCTCTTTACTAAAACTATTGCAAATGATTTGTTTGTATGCCAAATTTATGTTGATGATATCATATTTGGGTCTACTAACAAATCTACTTGTGAAGAGTTTAGTAGGATAATGGTTCAAAAGTTCGAGATGTCTATGATGGGGGAGTTGAAGTATTTCTTAGGATTTCAAGTAAAGCAACTCCAAGAGGGCACCTTCATCAGCCAAATGAAGTACATTCAAGACATACTCACCAAGTTTGGGATGAAGGATGCCAAGCCCATCAAGACACCCATGGGAACTAATGGGCATCTCGACCTTGACATGAGAGGTAAATTCGTAGATCAAAACGTATACCGGTCGATGATAGGATCTTTACTCTATTTATGTGCATCTCGATCGGATATTATGCTTTCCGTATGCATGTGTGCAAGATTCCAAGCCGATCCTAAGGAAGTTCACCTTAGGGCCATGAAACGAATCTTGAGATATTTAGTTGATACTCCTAAGTTTGGCCTTTGGTACCCCAAGGGATCCACATTTGATTTAATAGGTTACTCAGATGCTGATTGGGCAGGGTGTAAAATTGATAGAAAGAGCACATCAGGGACTTGTCAGTTCTTGGGAAGATCCCTGGTGTCTTGGGCTTTAAAGAAACAAAATTATGTAGCTCTTTCTACAGCCGAAGCCGAGTACATTGCTGTCGGCGTTTCGAACCCGGGGGGTCCCTGGACCGACGAGTAAATTGTCGACGCGTGCCCCAGCCCAGATGGGTCGGCGTGAGACGGAGCGCGAAGGGGGGAAGGGAAGCCGGAGGGAGACAGGCATGAGAGGTGAAACCCGCGGCCTTCGTGTTTGTCCCGCGCCCAGGTCGGGTGCGCTTGCAGTAGGGGGTTACAAGCGTCCACGCGGGAGGGAGCGAGCGGCCCTGCGCGAGCGCCGTCCTGTCCTTCTCCGCGCGGCCAACCCTCTGTAAGAGGGCCCTGGACCTTCCTTTTATAGGCGTAAGGAAAGGATCCAGGTGTACAATGGGGGTGTAGCAGTGTGCTAACGTGTCTAGCGGAGGAGAGCTAGTGCCCTAAGTACATGCCATCGTGGCAGCCAGAGAGGTTTTGGCACCCGGTTCGTGTGGTGTCGTGGCCGTCGGAGGAGCGCTGGAGCCTGGCGGAAGGACAGCTGTCGGGGCTGTCGGGTCCTTGCTGACGTCCTCTTGCTTCCGTAAGGGGGCTGAGAGCCGCCGTCGTCATAGAGCATGCGGGGCGCCATCATTACTTGTTTGGCGGAGCAAGCCAGATGGGACGCCGGTCTTGTTCCCCGTAGCCTGAGTTAGCTTGGGGTAGGGTAATGATGGTGCCTCCTGTGACGTGGTCGGTCCGAGCCCTGGGTTGGGCGAGGTGGAGGCTCCTCCGAGGTCGAGGTCGAGTCTGTCTTCCAAGGCCGAGGTCGAGTCCGAGCCCCTGGGTCGGGCGAGGCAGAGACCGTCGACTGAGGCCAGGGCTGAGTCTGAGCCCTGAGGCCGGGCGAAGCGGAGTTCGTCGTCCTTCGGGGCTGAGCCCGAGTCCGAGCCCTGGGGTCGGGCAAAGCGGAGTTCGTCGTCTTCCGGGGCTGAGCCCGAGTCCAAGCCCTGGGGTCGGGCGAAGCGGAGTTCGTCGTCTTCCGGGGCTGAGCCCGAGTCCGAGCCCTGGGGTCGGGTGAAGCGGAGTTCGTCGTCTTCCGGGGCTGAGCCCGAGTCCGAGCCCTAGGGTCGGGCGAAGCGGAGTTCGTCGTCTTCTGGGCCTGAGCCCGAGTCCGAGCCCTGGGGTCGGGCGAAGCGGAGTTCGTCATCTTCCGGGGCTGAGCCCGAGTCCGAGCCCTGGGGTTGGGCGAAGCGGAGTTCATCGTCTTCCGAGGCTGAGCCCGAGTCCGAGCCCTGGGGTCGGGCGAAGCGGAGTTCGTCGTCTTCCAGGGCTGAGCCCGAGTCCGAGCCCTGGGTCGGGCGATGCGGAGTTTCCTATGGCGCCTGAAGCCGGACTTGGCCGCTGTCAGCCTCACTCTGTCGAGTGGCACAGTAGTCGGAGCGGCGCCGGCGGCGCTGTCCTCTTGTCAGGCCGGTCAGTGGAGTGGTGAACTGACTACGGTCACTTCGGCTCTGTCGACTGGAGGGCGCGCGTCAGGATAAAGGTGTCAGGTCACCTTTGCATTAAATGCCCCTACGATTCGGTCGGTTGGCGTGGCGATCTGGCCAAGGTTGCTTCTTGGTGAAGACTGGGCCTCGGGCGAGCCGAAGGTGGGTCCGTTGCTGGAGGAGGGCCTCGGGCGAGACGTAAATCCTCCGGGGTCGGCTGCCCTTGCCCGAGGCTGGGCTCGGGCGAGGCATGATCGCGTCCCTCGAATGGACCGATCCTTGACTTAATCGCACCCATCAGGCCTTTGCAGCTTTGTGCTGATGGGGGTTACCAGCTGAGATTTAGGAGTCTTGAGGGTACCCCTAATTATGGTCCCCGACAATTGCCGCAGGCCATTGTTGCGCACAATTGCTTTGGATGAGGCAAACCCTTAGGGACTATGGTTACAAATTAACCAAAGTTCCTCTCCTATGTGACAATGAGAGTGCAATCCGCATGGCGGATAATCCCGTTGAGCACAGCCGCACTAAGCACATAGCCATTCAGTATCACTTTTTGAGGGATCACCAACAAAGGGGGGGATATCGAGATTTCATATGTTAGCACCAAAGAACAATTAGCCGATATCTTTACCAAGCCATTAGATGAGAAAACTTTTACCAAACTTAGGCACGAGCTAAACATTCTTGATTCTAGGAACTTTGATTGATTCCTTGCACACATAGCTCATTTATATACCTTTGATCATATCTCTTTCACTTGCTATGACTAATGTGTTTTTTAAGTGTATTTCATGCTAAGTCATAGATTGAAAGGGAAATGGAGTCATCGGCGAAAACAAGGCTTCCACTCCACTCCATCGAATTATTCATCCTTCGCTGTCACTCCACACCGTTCTTCACTTTGGTATAATCCTTCACTCATATATTGTTTGCCAAAGGGGGAGCGAAAGAAAAAGGGCTTATATTTCACTCACAAGTATCCGTTTTTGGCGATTCATGCCAAAGGGGGAGAAAGTATTAGCCCAAAGCAAAAGGACCGCACCACCACCAATTTCAAAAATGTAGTCTTTCAATTTGTATTAAAGAAGTTTTTCAATTGGTATCTTATTTTTGATATAATTTCAAATTGGAATGACCCCTTTCAAAATTTGTATCTAAAACCCTCTTGAACACTAAGAGGAGAATTTCATTGAGGGGGAGTTTTGTTTAGTCAAAGGAAAAGCATTTGAAACAGGGGGAGAAAATTTCAAATCTTTAAAATGCTTCTTTCAATCTTATTCATATACCTTTGACTATTTGCATAAAGTCTTTGAAAAGAATTTCCAAAAATATTTGCAAAAACAAAACATGTGGTGCAAGCGTGGTCCAAAATGTTAAAATGAAGAAAGCATCCATGCATATCTTATGAAATGTATATTGGTTTAAATCCAAGCAACCTTTGCACTTACCTTATGAAAACTAGTTCAATTCTGCACTTATATATTTGCTTTGGTTTGTGTTGGCATCAATCACCAAAAAGGGGGAGATTAAAAGGGAAATAGGCTCACACCTTTTCCTAAATGATTTTGGTGGTTGAATTGCCCAACACAAATTATTGGACTAACTAGTTTGCTCTAGATTATAAGTTCTACAGGTGCCAAAGGTTCAACACAAACCAATAAAAAGTCCAAGAAAGGGTTCAAATAAAAAGAGCAAAAGACAACCGAAGGCAGCCCTGGTCTGGCGCACCGAACTGTCCGGTGTGCCACCGGACAGTGTCCGGTGCACCAGGAAGATCAATTCCAAACTTGCCACCTTCGAGTTTTCTAGGAGCCACTCCGCTATAATTCACCGGACTGTTCGGTGTGCCAAGCGGAGCAACGGCTATCAGCGCTAACGGTCGTCTGCAAAAGTGAACAGTGCGCGGACAGCGCGCGCAGAGTCAGAGCAGGCACCAGAAGGCGCACCGGACAGTGAACAGTGGCTGTCTGATGCACCACCGGACTGTCCGGTGGCCCCACATGTTAGACCTCCAACGGTCGAACCCCAACGGTTGGGTGACGTGGCTGGCGCACCAGACAGTGTCCGGTGGTGCATCGAACTGTCCGGTGCGCCCTTCGACAGCAGCCTTCCCCAATGGCCACTTTGGTGGTTGGGGCTATAAATACCCCCCAACCACCAACACTTCAAGGTATCCAAGTTTTCAGCCAACACAATCAATACAAGAGCTAGTGCATTCAATACAAGACACAAATAGATTGAATCAAAATCTCTCCAAGTCTCAATTCCACTCAAAAGCATTAGTGACTAGAAGAGAGAGTTTTGTCGTGTTCTTTGAGCTCTTGCACTTGGATCGCTTTTCTTCTTCCTCCATTCTTGTTCTCAACTCACTTGTAATCAAAGCAAGAGACACCAAGTTGTGGTGGTCCTTGTAGTGGACTGAGTGTCCCGTTTGATTGAAGAGAAAAGCTCACTCGGTCTAGGTGACCGTTTGAGAGAGAGGGAAATGGTTGAAAGAGACCCAGTCTTTGTGACCACCTCAACGGGGAGTAGGTTTGCAAGAACCGAACCTCGGTAAAACAAATCACCGTGTCATCCGCCTTATTTGCTTGTGATTTGTTTTTTGCCCTCTCTTTCGGACTCGCTTTTATTTCTAACGCTAACCTCGGCTTGTAGTTGTGCTTAAACTTTATAAATTTCAGATTTGTCTATTTACCCCCCTCTAGGCGACTTTAAACCATCATCGTCGAACCAAAATAATAAATAGAACCATTGTATATCGAACCATCTGTATCTCAGATCATATGTATCTCTAATCAAAGAGGATCCCAAGGCCGCTCATAACCATGAGCACAACTGATATATCAGTTTCTAACCCTCTGCAGAGGTCGCACACTTTACCCACACGCCGTGATTCCCATTCTGCCTGGAGATCATGACTCTCCATTGATCACTACCAAGGTGACCTAGCAGGGTCTCACTACGTAGCCTTTACAAATATTTCCTAGAGGTCATAGCTGCCCGTTAGGTTTCTCCAGTTTGATAAACACAGTACATCTCCCCAAAGGAAGGGTGAATAACAAAACCAAATCAAGAACCTCAGCAACCAGCCTTGGCAGAGCAAGTATTGTGCCCGGACCCCATTGACGGCCCTACGGTGAAGCCAACTACTCCTCTGGTTCCTCTAATTAATCAGCTAAGGGCGTCCCATTCCACCCTCATGGTTGCACTGTTATCCCAGGTTGTCACTCCCCAAATAGGTCCTTACGGAGAGGTACTCAGGAAAATGGCCTGAGTCCCCTAAAGTATCACAAGAACATCATCGGGATAACATCATCGTATCATAATATTCACATCATGTTCATTGATTAAGTTGAAGCAATATCATAAGCTAACCATGATAACCCAAAAGGTAAACAAAGATAAGATAAATAGAAAGCTAGTTGTTGAGGACTTGTTCTCAAATGCTATGAGTTAAGAACAAGGCAACACAGAAAATGTTAAACATTAAGATCCTTCGTCCTTCGAAGCATTATTTCCCTTAGGATATAACGATCCCCGGACGAAGGTCATGAAGGATTAACCTTCATCACTATAATATACATTAGTAAAAGACGAAGCATATGAAACATAAAAGATAGCGTGAATAATCGTATAACATTATTCATTTAACTTTATTAACTCATCATAAAGGAATAGAAACAATATTGAATTATAAATGTACCTTCGGCTTGGAAGGAAATGAAAATACAAGTGTGACGCAAAAGCAAATGTCAAGTCCCCGTGAACAGTACGGGGGTACTGTTCACCTATTTATAGGCACGGGGTACAACCCATACAAAATTACATACATGCCCTTTACATTTGGTGATAATTCTATAGCATTCTATCGAGGTCTAAATGGCCTTTTCATCTTTAAGTCGGTTCCCCTTTCTGCGAACATGCCGAAGCTTTCCTGCTTCACAGCTTCGGCACTGTGTCAACCTTCGTATCTTTTGAGCTTCTCCCTTTCTGATTCAAGTCCGAAGATACCTGTTCACACATTATACTCCAGAAACATTGTTAAATCATGTTTTTGAGGACCTTCGGAAGCCGAAGGCCCCCAACAGTAGCCCCTCGCAATATTAATTTGTTTGAAATAATAAATTCAGATTGCGATATGAACGAAGGCTTTATGCCGAAGGTCCGAAAAAACACCTTCCCTTTGCTAGAATAGCAACATTCAATGACAAGTGGGGTCTTTCAACTTTCAACGCATCAAGCGTATAAATACGGCCATACCGCAAACTTATTTTGCACGCTTTCTGGCCAACCACTCCTGCTCACTCATTTTTTAGCTCTTGTGCACTGTGATCTGCTAAGTTTTTAGCTTTGAAGCTTCGGCTTTTAGAAACAGTTTTTTAGCGCTTCCGAAGATGTCTGAAGCTGCTAAGAAGGCTGCCGCTGAGATGAAGCTGAGTCTTGATGAAGAGAAGAACCTAGGGTTTCTTATAGCGATGTCGAAGTCCAACACAGAAAAGATTACCAAGGAAATTCTGGAGGGGCTGTCTGAAGATACTGGTGACAGTGAAAGTTATGATATGGACAGCGGTGGCGAAGACTCCGAAGATCGCCCCTGGCGACCAAGCCATTCAGTTTATGGTAAATCAACTATCAAAGAGAATCATCTTGTTAATATGAGAGGAAGGTATTTCCGGGATCTGTCCATTGTGAGGGCGGACGAAGGGGAAAAAACTTGTCCACACCCTGAAGAAAATGAAGTTGTGGTGTACCGAAGCTTTTTGAAAGCTGGATTGCGATTCCCCTTGAGCAGCTTCGTCGTGGAGGTGTTGAAAATCTTCGAAGTCTATCTTCATCAACTTACTCCCGAGGCAATTATAAGGCTAAATATCTTCGTGTGGGCCGCGAGGAGTCAAGGTCTGAAGCCTGACGCAAGAAGCTTTTGTAATGTTCATGAATTATTATATGAAACAAAGCCTTGGGGCAAAGAACAGTACCATAACAACTTTGGCTGCTACAGCTTCGTTTCTCGGTCCGGGGCAAGCTGTCCCGTACCAACCTTTCGGAAGAGATGGCCCGGGGATTGGATGACAGAATGGTTTTATGTGAAGAATGACCTATCAGCACGAGAAGACATCAAAGGTATAATTATGCGTCCTATTTGGCAAAGCTTCGGCCTTCGGAGGCCGAAGGTTGAAATGAACGAAGCCGCCGAAGAGTGCCAAAGAGCCTTCGGCGTTGTCTGCTCTTTTATAGGAACAAGGGACTTAGTACAAGAACATATCGCCTTCAGGGTGTGGCCGCTTGCTGAGAAATGGGAAATGCCACAAGAAACCATAAAAGAGGCCGACGAAGGTGAGCTTGTGAGACTGAAGTACACCTTCAAATTTGGAGATAAATTTATTGAGCCAGATGATGAGTGGTTGAAAAGCATTGACAATTTAAGTGATGAGCTACTCGGGACCTACTCGAAGGCTGAAGATAACGCAATGTCAGCAGCCTTCGGAGGCCGAAAAAAGAAGAGACTGAATCGGGTATTTGATGCCATTGGGTTTGTCTACCCTGATTACTGCTATCCCATTCGAAGGCAGAAGAGAAAAAACACAATCTCTGCAAAAGAAGAAGCTGCAGCTGCTCCTAGCGAGCCAGAACCGAAAAGGAAAAAGATAAAGGTTCTTACGCAACGGCCGCGTTATATTGAACCAGCTTCGGTGTCGGAGTTTACCGGGAAAACTTCTTCAGCCACCGAAGCTGAAAAACTAATCGAGCCAGCCTTGTTGCCAGAGATCGCAGAAACGGCCGAAGTGCCACCAAAGATAGAATCAGAACAATCAAACATTTTGTTGTCAGAAACAAAAGAGAAAACCGAAGCGCCGCTCACAGAAAAAATTGAGGAGGTAAGAGAAGCAACTGAGGGCTCCAAAACATCAGAAGTTTTGAGTCCTACAGCAATCATTGGGACAGCAAAAAACCAAAAGGGGCCATCAGTGACCCCAAAAAGGAAAAGAATGGTAAATGTACTAGACGTCTTGGAGACAATTAAGTCTTCAAGCACAATTCCAAAAAAGAGTGTTGAAGTTGCTGAAGCTTCTACTGAAGCTTCGGCTCAACAAGCTGAAGCTGAAGCTGGGCCTTCAGAGCCCTTCAAAGAACATCCTTTTGAAGCCGAAGCAGTAAAAATTCCGGAACCAATATTAGTTGAAGAAACGGACACCGTCATCCCCGAAGCACCTGCCGGCATGCATGATTACATCATACGACATGCTTCGGGGAAAAAGCTATCTGAGGAAGAAACTCATGAGGCCAACCATTATGCAAAGGAGCTGAAATATCCGAAGGGGGCAGTAATATTCAATGGAACAAATGAAGATGACTTCTTATACTGCCTGCCTGATAACAAAGAGCTATCCGTCTGCCGAGAGATGGCGAGAAGCATAGGCTTTCCGAAGCTTGAAGCTGGGTTAAGTGCCATGACGAAAGAGGATCTCGCAGACAGCCTCGCGTACAACAGCCTGAAGGTACGGGAATTAAACACTTGAGAAAAAACCCCCTATTTTTTTTTTTTACGCAACTCATTCCTTTTTTCTTATATGAATTCTTTTTTCATATAGGGCCTGATCCTAAGCAACGCGTTAAGAGCGCAAAAGAGCGCCGAAGATGAAAGTTATGAAATTGCGTTTAATAATTTACGCTCCGAAGTTATCAAACTGAGAAACGAAGCTTTGGAAAAAGATAGAATTCTACTTACACTGGTAGATAAAGTGAAAAAAGACGAAGCTGCTTCAAAGGCCCAGGCCGAAGCTCAAAAACGCGAGATTAAAGATCTTCAGAAACAGCTGGCTAGAGCTAAAGAGGAGCGCGCGCTTGAGGAAACGAAACGAGAACTTAGTGATTTTATGGTCAACAAATTGGAATCAAAAGTTAAGGAGCTTCGCACATCTCAGGGGAAATGCTATGT
Source organism: Zea mays (assembly GCF_902167145.1). NCBI lineage: Eukaryota > Viridiplantae > Streptophyta > Magnoliopsida > Poales > Poaceae > Zea > Zea mays. The sequence goes on along the minus strand of NC_050098.1, from coordinate 26,418,097 downwards.
CAAATCTGTAGAATGTGTGAATAAAATTAAATCCAGCTTCGCCAGCGTAGGCGCCTTTTCCAGCGAAGAGAATTTCTCTCGAGGCAATCCCGAAGGTCCGCTGGAATGGATTAGCCACGAAGCAGAGGCCTTCGAAGAGATTCTGAACAGTCGTGGCGACATATGTGCTTTTTCGGGCGCCAGAGGAATTGCTTCCGTCTTAGAGAAGAAAGGTTGCGAACATGTAAAATTTTTAGCTCAATCCGAAGCTACCTTATCTACCGAAGACATCAAGGACCCCTCGGCCGAAGCGAGCGTGGTTGGTGGCAAATTTTTTACTGATATCTGGAACGACGGCGGCCGAGGAATGGCGCGAGAGATCATTGAAAGAAGCGAAAAAGGCATTCACGATGCTAGAAGAGTAGCAGACGCTGCCGAAAGGAGTAGGGAGCCCGAAGGACAGTTAGGTACCAACTAGTCGTTCTTGTTGCGTTGTAATTTTGATTTTAAACTTTGCTCACGATTTGTAAAAGTACTGAAGAAGTGTTCTCTTCGCTCAGAAACTGTTGGACGATCTGCCGACCCCCACACAAAAGGGGATGAAGAAATTAATCAAATGGCCGAAACTATCATGGACAAGGTTGTTGACCAACTTCTGAATGAAGCCGCCGAAGCAGTATTGAGGGAAGATTAGGTGCTATTTGGAAAAAACATTTAAAGTGTAATCTATGCAACACTTTGTACATTTGAATGTAATATACAAGTCTCTTTTCATTATTGAATTCTTTACGATGCATGAAACTTTAAATACATACCACTTTTGAGCCTTCGGCGAAAAAACACCTTCCCTTCTTTTCATGCGTCGTGAAGAAGATAGCCTTCGTCAAAATTATTCTGATGAATGACATCGATGCCTCGTGAAAACATTTTCCGAAGCTATTTTCCGAAGCTATGCAACTTTGATATTGATCTGATAAAGTTCGCCCATGTTTCGTGAAAATATTCCCCGAAACTGTATTCCGAAGCTTATACAATTTCAATGTCACTTTTTCAAAGCATCCCTTCGAAGGTTGAGAGTGTCCCCTTCTCTTGCCAAATGCGATATGATGTATGATGCTTATGCTATGCAAAATGATGTGATGATGTTATGTTATGCATGTGACATTTGTTCCGAAGATACACATAAAATATATTCGTAAGCTCTGCATTCCCTTAGGAACGTCTTTGGAGCTTCTTCGTCTTTTACTTAGACGGCATCAGCGTTGACTTTTCGCTGTAAGCCTCCCTTAGGAGCTTCTTCGTCTTTTACTTAGACGGTATCAGCGTTGACTTTTCGCTGTAAGCCTCCCTTAGGAGCTTCTTCGTCTTTTACTTAGACGGTATCAGCGTTGATTTTTCGCTGTAGGCTCTGCATTCCTTTAGGAACGACTTCTGAGCAGAAAACTTACGCTGCGCTCCCTTTGGAACGACTTTTTGTGACTTTATAAACTTACTCTGCGTTCCTTAGAACGACTTTTTGTTACTCCGAAGGATTTTTAGTCCGAAGGTCCTTCTTGGTAACGGAAGAAATTTTAGGCTTCGGCAACTTAGGCCTGTGAATCAAATAAATTTTTCTCGTGGAAACAACGAAATTATTACATGGAAACTATCAATGTTTTTTGCTTCACAGAAAATAAAACTGAATAGAAAAGACTGCTATCAAAGGTAGGATATGTCAATAAATGTGCTTCGACTCTGGCACAGTGCTGTTGACTGTGCGAGCTTCGGACTGTTCTCTGAAGTCCCTCTGCTGTGGAGCGTATTGACTCCCTTCTGGCTGTTGACCTTGCTGCAATGGAGGTGGAGGCGGAAGCTGCTGCCAGGAAGCTTGAGGTTGACTTGCCGAAGCTACAGAAGCCGCAGGGTGGTTGTCTATGTATTGTGGGACATAAGGCGGATGAAACGAAGCAGTATGCATAACCTGCTTCGACTGAGCTTGTTGAGATGCAGCTTCGGCTAGTTCCTTTTGCTTCTGGATTGTAACATGGCACGTCCTAGTGGTGTGGCCCTTGCCCTCTCCACAGAATAGGCAAAACAGTCTCCTTGGCTGATCTCCGAATCTTCCGCCGAAGCCCCTGGCGCCTCTGCCTCTTGGAGCTGGTGGCCGAAAGGAAGTTTGTTGTTGCCCCGAAGCCTGTGAGGAGCACTGCGGCCTGTTTTGCTGACTCCCCTTATCATCATTCTGAGTGCTGTGAATGGAACGGACATGCCTCGGGTAGTATCTTCCTCCGAAGCCCCTGGTCATCTCAGAAAATCTGAAGGCCTCCTCCCTTCTTTGGCGAAAGTCATTGTCGGCACGAATGTACTCATCCATCTTTTGGAGCAATTTCTCCAAGGTCTGAGGAGGCTTCCGAGCAAAGTATTGAGCTGCAGGTCCAGGACGAAGCCCCTTGATCATGGCTTCGATAACGATTTCATTGGGCACCGTTGGTGCCTGCGCCCTCAATCGTAAGAACCTTCGGACATACGCCTGAAGGTATTCTTCGTGATCCTGAATACACTGGAAGAGGGCTTGAGCTGTAACCGGCTTCGTTTGAAATCCTTGAAAGCTGGTCAGTAACATATCCTTCAGCTTCTGCCATGAAGTGATTGTTCCTGGCCGAAGGGAGGAATACCAGGTCTGAGCAACATTCCTGACGGCCATGACGAAAGACTTCGCCATGACTGCAGCGTTGCCCCCGTACGAAGACACTGTTGCTTCGTAGCTCATCAAGAATTGCTTCGGGTCGGAGTGGCCGTCAAACATGGGGAGCTGGGGTGGCTTATAGGATGGAGGCCAAGGAGTAGCCTGCAGCTCAGCAGACAGAGGAGAAGCATCATCAAAAACAAAATTTCCCTGATGGAAATTATCATACCAGTCGTCTTCGTTGACGAAGCCCTCCTGATGAAGGTCTTTCTGATGAGGCCTTCTGTTCTGCTCATCGTGAGTGAGATGGCGAACTTCCTCAGAAGCTTCGTCAATTTGCCTTTGCAACTCAGCTAGGCGGGCCATCTTCTCCTTCTTCCTCTGCACTTGTTGATGTAGCATCTCCATCTCTCTGATTTCTTGGTCTAGCTCTTCTTCCTCAAGCGTCGGGCTAACAGCTTTTCTCTTCTGGCTTCTGGCCTCCCGAAGAGAGACGGTCTCCTGGTTGTGGTCCAGCGGTTGTAGTGCTGCAGCCCCAGCCGCTGAAGCTTTCTTCGGCGCCATAGCGAAGGTCTATAGCTTCCGAAGGTGTTCACGAAGACTCGAAGTGGAAGTGAGTTCACCGGAGGTGGGCGCCAATGTTGAGGACTTGTTCTCAAATGCTATGAGTTAAGAACAAGGCAACACAGAAAATGTTAAACATTAAGATCCTTCGTCCTTCGAAGCATTATTTCCCTTAGGATATAACGATCCCCGGACGAAGGTCATGAAGGATTAACCTTCATCACTATAATATACATTAGTAAAAGACGAAGCATATGAAACATAAAAGATAGCGTGAATAATCGTATAACATTATTCATTTAACTTTATTAACTCATCATAAAGGAATAGAAACAATATTGAATTATAAATGTACCTTCGGCTTGGAAGGAAATGAAAATACAAGTGTGACGCAAAAGCAAATGTCAAGTCCCCGTGAACAGTACGGGGGTACTGTTCACCTATTTATAGGCACGGGGTACAACCCATACAAAATTACATACATGCCCTTTACATTTGGTGATAATTCTATAGCATTCTATCGAGGTCTAAATGGCCTTTTCATCTTTAAGTCGGTTCCCCTTTCTGCGAACATGCCGAAGCTTTCCTGCTTCACAGCTTCGGCACTGTGTCAACCTTCGTATCTTTTGAGCTTCTCCCTTTCTGATTCAAGTCCGAAGATACCTGTTCACACATTATACTCCAGAAACATTGTTAAATCATGTTTTTGAGGACCTTCGGAAGCCGAAGGCCCCCAACACTAGTCAATCCTTAGGTTTCAATTAAGTAATGTGGGACAATGAATTATAAATGGATAGGACATAATGGGTCAGAGGACACTTGCCTTCACCAACAGATGCTCAGGGTCTTCAACCTTGTAGAACTCGAAGAGCTATATCACTTGGTCGTCAACGCTTGATCTTCGATTCATTGAGGCTTGGAGATGGATCGCATTCTATTCGCAACGCGAAGCGAAGACGAACAGACACAAGCAAACAAACACATATATGCATAAGAACATTACACCATACAAATCAATACATAATAAAATATGTAAAACGAAATAGAGTGCGTTACTACGGTCACGCGAGGAAAAAGAAACGCGACAGTATGAGCTACGGTCGAGAGGTTATGACGTTTACGCTACGCTAGCATCCATCAGTGAAATAAGTAATTTAAATAACATCAGCGACTCTAAGCGGGACGAATTAGCGGAGTGAGACAAAATATGTAACGCGTGAAACAGCATGACCGCACGCGACCGAGAACGCCACCACGTGCGGAACAGCACGCGCGACAGACGGGAACATGCTAAATAGAGGACATGTTTACACTAAACAAATATTAAATAAATAAAAAGTATTTAAGTTAACATTAACCATGGTAATGATTATTATCCAAGCGCATGTTAAAAAACTATACCTAATCAAATTGGAATATTAATCTAATCAATTTTAGTCGAGCAAACATTAAATACGTTATTTAAAATATGTGACCCGACAAATTAACGCTATCAACTCATAAGCGAAAACAATTTATATCACGCGACACTGTACAAAAAAGCGCGCGCGAACAGCGCGAATGACGCGCGAATCAGCACACGACTGAGTCCAACACGCACGAACAGTACGCAGACAGCACCTACGGCACGCGAGAATTACTACAAATCTTCGCGTTTATACTAAATAAATATTATTTCACAAAACATTTGAGGTGGCATTAATCGTGTTAATCGGTATTTTCAAAGCGCCAATTAAAATTGTAAGTTAGGCTTAACTAGATTTCTATTTTAATAATTATCAACTAACTAAATAATTAACGAAAGCCTGTATCGCGACAAAATAATGATACTACACGTGGGGTAGACGAACGAGTTCAAGGGGGGTAGACGGGCGTCCTCTAGGGGTAGACGGATGTCGTCGGGACTCCAACGACACGCTGCGCGTACGCGAAACAATGCGCACAACAGCGCGTGACACGCGCGAGTCAACACAACTACGCGCGCGAATAGCACGCTGACGCGCAAACGAGAACTACTACATAGATGTCGCCTCTATACTAGACAAGTATTAAATTTAAAACATTTGTGTAGTCATTAATCACACTATCATATATTTATAAAGCATAAGTTAAAATGATAAATTAGTTATTTTAATAACTAACAGGTAAATAATTAATTTATTAATTAAATAAACATATGTCGCGACCAAACAATGTTCCTAATACGAAATTGACGCTGCTAGAGTTGATGTGACCGAACGAGTTACGACGCATGAGACTCAGTACATTTAAACCTATAATGAACTTATAAACAACGCGATACACGGGTACTGCTAAATTATGTCGTATTCATACTAACTACGCGTTAAACACGACATTTAAGTTGGCGTACACGCACTAATAGGTATCTACGAACGCATAATTAAAATCATTAATTAGGTTTGATTGAATTGTTATTTTGATAATACACAACTAAACAAGTAACCAATTATTTAACGTGAACGATATAGCGAAATGATTTTACTAAAGCGTGCAAACAGCGATTTACGCGAACGACGACGCGCACGGACAGCACGCGAACGACGCATGACGACACGTGCGACAACCCGTGAATTATGCGCAAACAGACGTGCTGCGCGCGGCGCGAATCATACGACGACGAGGGTATGACGGGGCTGTGCGCAAGGGGTAGACGAAGCTCACCTTACGACAACGGCAGATGGCGAGGCGGGTCGACGGTGCACGGCAAGATACGGATGCGGACAGCGATCGCGGATGCTGCACAGGCTCCTCCACATAACAACAGGACACGCACGGACGCGTCGGTGAGGCAGCTGCGCGGGCGCGATGCCTGGCGAGTGGCTGTGAGGCGGCTCCGGGCGTGGCGAGACGATGCTGATGCGGCTGTAATGACGAGAAGGTGGCCTGAGGAGGGGTTGCGGCATGCCGTGGCCGACGATGGAGCTCGCGCGACCGGCGAAGTCGACGCGACCAGGGGAGGGGAGGACGGCGAGGAGCAGGCACGGGTCGAGGCGATGCGAGGACTGCCGGCGACTGGCGGGCACCATCGGCGTGACCAGAGCAAGTGCTCGGCGCGGGGTGCCGCGACGTCGGGCTTGGCCGCCACGGGACACCGGACCACCGCGTTGGGCGAGCCGCGCCGAGGGGCTGCTGTGCGTGGGCGTGAGGTGAGGCAAGGGGAGTGAGGAACCGCATGGAGGACGAGGGCCTTACTTCCACGACCTGGGCGAGATCGTGGCCACGATTCCCGTCTTCCACGCGCGCACGATGAGCAGGGGCGGGGCGGCGACTGAGCGTACGTGAAAGTCGCCTAGAGGGGGGGTGAATAGGCAAATCTAAAATTTATAAACTTTAAGCGCAACTACAAGCCGGGTTAGCGTTAGAAATATAATCAAGTCCGAAAGAGAGGGCGAAAACAAATCACAAGCAAATGAAGAGTGTGAGACGATGATTTGTTTTACCGAGGTTCGGTTCTTGCAAACCTACTCCCCATTGAGGTGGTCACAAAGACCGGGTCTCTTTCAACTCTTTCCCTCTCTCAAACGGTCACTTAGACCGAATAAGCTTTTCTCCTTAATCAACGGGTCACTTAGACCCCTTACAAGGACCACCACAACTTGGTGTCTCTTGCTTGATTACAAGTGCTTGAGAATAAGAATGGGAAAGAAGAAAGCACGATTGCAAAAGCCAAGCGACAAGAGCGACAAATAATACACAAATCACTCTCTCTCTCTCTCAAGCCACTAATCACTAATGATCACTTGTCTCAATTGTGGAACTTGGAGAGATTGGAGGCTTTGATTGTGTCTTGGAATGGATTGCTAACTCTTGTATTGAACGTTGAAGGTTGGAGTGCTTGGTTGTATTGAATGGAGGTGGTTGGGGTTGTATTTATAGCCCCCAACCACTTCCTAACCGTTGCTTCATTTCTGCCAAACGCGGACGGTCCGCGCTCCTGGTACGGACGGTCCGCCCCTGTACATCAACGGCTGAAATCCCAACGGTCAGCAGTAACGGCTATATCAACGGCTATAATGCATTAAATGCGTCGTCAGATGTCAGATAAAGGCAGTCGCGGATGGTCCGGTTGTGCACCCGGACGGTCCGCGGGGATGCTATAATTCATTTTACCGAACCCGTCACCTTCGGGTTTTTCGGTTCTGTGCCGACCGGACGGTCCGCGCCTGGTCTCGGACGGTGCTTGCTTTTCCATCGGACGGTCCGCAGGGTTGACTTGCGTTTATGCAGTGTTCCTATCCGAAGCTCACTTTGGTATCGCGGACGGTCCGCCGCAAGGGCCCGGACGGTCCGTGATTTGTCTGTTTCTCCAAAAAGCTTCTCATGTCCGGAATAATCTACGGTGTTCCGGACAGTCGATTTAGAATAGTTGTAGATGAACTTATGCACCTGTGAAATGATCAACTAGAGCAAAGTAGTTAGTCCAATTATTTGTGTTGGGCATTTCAACCACCAAAATCATTTAGGAAAAGGTTTGACCCTATTTCCCTTTCAATCTCCCCATTTTTGGTTATTTATGCCAACGCAAACCAAAGCAAATATATAAGTGCAGAATTGAACTAGTTTGCATAAGGCAAGTGCAAAGGTTGCTTGGAATTAAACCAATTTTATACTTACACTAGATATGTATGGATTGCTTTCTTTCTTTTAACATTTTGGACCACATTTGCACCACTTGTTTTATTTTTGCAAATTCTTTTGGAAAATCTTTTCAAAGTCTTTTTGCAAATAGTCAAAGGTAAATGAATAATATTTCGAGAAGCATTTTCACGATTTGAAATTTTATCCCCCTTTTTCAAATGTTTTTTCCTTTGGCTAAACAAAACTCCCCCTTAATGAAATTCTCCTCTTAGTGTTCAAGAGGGTTTTACAAATTGAAAGAAGATCAAATATTTTAGATACCAATTTTTGAAAAACTCCTCCTTAAAATATAGATACCAATTGAGATAGAATTTCTTAGAGGAATACTAATTTCAAAGATACCAATTGAAAACAACTTTGTTTCGAAAAATTTTGAAATTGGCGTGGTGGTGCGGTCCTTTTGCTTTGGGCTAATACTCTCTCCCCCTTTGGCATTTAATCGCCAAAAACGGAGTCTTTAGAGCCCTCACAACTTTCTCCCCAATGGTTCAAATAAATATGAGTGAAGATTATACCAAAGTGGAGAGTGATGCGTAGTGTCGGCGAATGGTAAATAATACCGGTAGAGTGGAGTGGAAGCCTTGTCTTCGCCGAAGACTCCATTTCCCTTTCAATCTACGACTTAGCATGAAATACACTTAAAACACATAAGTCATAGCACATGAAAGAGAGATGATCAAAAGTATATAAATGAGCTAAGTGTGCAAAGTATCAATCAAAATTCCTAGAAGGGTTGGGCCAGCTGAGGTGCGGCGCGCGCGAGGTGCGCCGGCCACGCGGCCCAAGAGAGGGGAGAAGGGAGGAGAAGGGTTGGGCCAGCTGAGGTATTGGGCTTCTTTCTCTTCTCTTCTATTTCTTTCTCTTTTCTTTATTTGAAACTTGGTTTAGTTTTTCTAATTCAAATTCAACCAGGCTCTACGATTTTAGATAGATGCAACTCAAAGCAAAATATCATACAAAAATAGATGTATTCCGACATGATGCAATAATCATTATTCCTTTAGGGTTTTATTTTACTAGACTTATAAATATATAAAACAAAATAACTCCCCCACTTTTTAGGAAAAAGAAAAGAAAAATTAAGAAAAAGAGAGGGTAACACTGAATTTGGTGGATATTAGAAAATAAATTTTATACCCCCAAATTTAGGGTGTTACACACGAGTAAGTATCGACGGTCCAGGAGTGGTTGGGATGTTACACTACACATGAAAATAAGAGATAATGTTCAGCTATTCGCCCCCGCCGAAAATAAATACTATTTCCGTCAGCCCTAATCAAACGCCATAAAAAATTAACTAATTTTCGGTGTCGTGTGTCGAGGCCGCCGAAAAATATCCTTTTAACCTACCTATCGTGGTTTCTAAAACTGAGAACAATAAGATTTGTGTTCAGTGGGGATGTTATCGTGGACTCACTCTTAATGGTGAATCGCTGGGACGCGGAGAACTTGGGACACAAGGTTATACTGGTTCGGGTTCGCACCCTACTACAGTGTAGTATTGATCGTAATATTGCTTTGAGTGTGTTACAACGATTGTGCTTGTGTGAAAGAGGGGGCCTGCCCTTTTATATCTTAAGGGTAGGACCTTATAGAGGAGATTTGTTCTCTATAGCTATGAGGGCCATCTGCCCCCTTGGTTTGACGTAGTGCTCCTGATGCAGTCCATAGGGTCGTGCGTAGCCGCACTCCTGGTGTAGCATGTCATCTTGCTCGTTCGTCGTACGGGTTCCTGTAGCGATTCCTACGCTGACATCTTTGTAGTAGTGTATTGTGGGTACCGTGGGTCAGCTCCACGACGCGGTTGTGCGTAGCGCGACCTCGCCAGTCGTCACGGATCTATGTCGCCATAAAACTAATTGATGAACCAAGATTCTAAGGGTTCATCATAAAAATGAATACCCTACAAGAGGATAGGTTATCTCACAAACTACATAGAAGATATGAAACAATGTGGCATGCTCACCAAGGCTAGTGTTGAACACCAAAAGTGGCGGACGGTCCGGCCCTAGGGCCCGGACGGTCGACATCCTGGAATCAGATTAACTAGGGCGATTGTCCTTATCTCACGCGTTATTATCCATCTAATCATGTGAGATTTGTTAGCAATCGTCTAGGAAAGGGTCTGGACCTCCCCCTATCTATATGAAGGGGTACAGACGATTGAGAACCCTCGAACACATTCCAATCGAACCAATTACTTTATTTATCATTCCTGACCTAGGAGTAGATGTAGCGTAGTTCTAGTTGTAGCTTTCCGCATATCCACCTCCACCTCTATTTGACTCTACGTCGTTTAGATCCGTCTTGGTTGGCCTACCGACCCAAGACGACCCTAGGATCTCGCTCTGATGAGGTCCCTGCCTTCCTAGTTATCTGCTAGGAGGGTGAATATATTTAGGTCTTCATCTTCGACCTGAATTCATTCTCGTCCCTAGGCGACTCTACGCCGTCTAGGGATGCCCCGAGTGACATACCAACCCAGAGCGCTCTAAGGTCTCTCCTCCAGGGGTCGGGATCTAGGGCGCTGTGAAGAGGAAGACGACCCAGCGCCATCGCGGACCGTCCGACTCCAAGCGCGGACAGTCCGGAAGTGTGCAGGAAAGGCACTGCTCCTGCGCTTAGGTCGCGGACCGTACGACCCAGAGTCGCGGATTGTCTGCTCCGCCGCAGATGGCACCGCCAGACGGTACACCGCCAGTGATTGGCGCCCAAATCGACGTCAACAACTAGTAACTCAACCTAGTTGGATAAATGAAGAACTATCTTTGTACTAGAATTAGAACTCCTCTGTCTTAATGACTAGGACTAGAATCATTCACTAGTCCTCTAGACTCGATAAAGACTAAAGAGGTAGGGGTACTCTCCTTAGAACATATAATATAATACAATCTGATGCAAGGCAATACACCACATAGGATGTAGGCTATTATGCTTTATAATAGCTTGAACCTAAATAAATAGTTGTCTTGTGTCCATCATCAACTTTAGTTTCTCATCAAAGCCCATAAATCAATCTATACTCTGAGTAACACTACAGTAGATTTGTTGATCATCAAATGCCAACATCTTTCCCACTAGGTAGGGGCTCTCCCAGCAAAAAAAATGCTCTAAAGATTGATGAAGCTCAAGATCAGTACGACATTCATAGCGGGGTCAACCTTCATCTTCAGTTCATAGGGAACTAGAGTATTAGTGAATGGGACCATGGAAGATGGGACGGTAGTTCGAACTTTAAGGTTTGTCAATTTCTTAGGTACTGCATCAGTGCATGTGCTGAAGTGCTGATCTCCCGACTCACAATAGTGATCCGATCCCACATACACATGTAGAGAAGTCATGCCCTAAAATATGAATAACCATCGTACTTCATAGAGGGACCGCAATAAATGCATCCCTAAAAAAGGGACAAATCCAGTGCATGGCTTCCACAATCCACCCAAACAAGCGTTTGATTTTCAAGCGTTTAGCCCGGGTCACATCAAGCGTTTGATTTTCAAATAGGAGTATGAAATATAGACCCAACCAACTGTACTAGATTCGTCTCACTTTTTAATCTTCGGCTGAGAAATTAGTTTTATAATCCGACTACATTTAATACTCCGAACGGAGGTTCAAACATTCGATGTGATAGGGGCTAAATTTTAGCAGGGGCAAACCAAACACACCCTAAGATTTCCCTCTCTCATTGTAGTACAGTATTATGCCCCCATGGACCGTTGACCACGCAAAGGTCTCTCTGTAGAGTGTACATCCGTAACAATGATACTCCAGTACAAAGTTGCAACTAAAGTATTGTACGTATACATGGCTGTGTAGTGCGTAGCTGTGTGTATATACTTCAGGAGTACTACTAAGGTGGGGGTAGCACCGTGCTGAGCAGTGAGCACGCAGACGGCTACTGTGCGAGGCTGTTGAGCACCTGGAGCAGCACCTCCCTGAAGCGGCCGACGTCAACGGTGATGTCCTGGCCGTCCATGAGCGTCTGCCTGATGAACATGAACCCCTTCTTGTGTAGCGCCGTCGGGTTGGTGAAGATCTTGTGCCCGCTGGGGAACTTGTCCTTGAGCGTGCTCTCGGCGACACCGATCTCGTACTGGATGTACTTGAGGCCCATGGCCTCCGCGGGGTCGCCGTAGTCGGCCCGCGCCATCCACTGCAGCCCGCCCCACGGCACGATCTGCACCAGCGCGGCGCCCGGCGGCAGGAACATCATGTTGGTGAGCCCCGCGCCGTGCACGCCCACCATCGCGTCGCACGAGTTGATGAGTCCCCCGACCTGCGAGATGTCGTTGGCCACGTCCGACTCGTTGACGACGGCCTCGAACCCCACCTCCTCCGCGGCCCGGACCACGGCGTCGAGGTTGAGGAGCAGGCGAGTGCGGTGGCGCGAGATGACCAGCAGCCGGGGCTTCCTCCCCGTGCCGTCGCCGAGGCGCGTGGGCGCGTCCCGGGGCAGCGAGAGCGCGCGCCGGAGGAACCGCGTGAAGTCCGGCGTGGCGAGCCCGTCCAGGCTGCGGTCGCGCTCGATGATGAGCTCCTTGTGCGCGCGCAGGCTGACCACGGCGCGCGGGAAACAGTGCACCTCCCGCGCCGCGCCTGCCCTGGCCAGGTCCAGCGGCGCGTGGCGCGACAGCGCCCGGAGGAGCCTGTCGTACTTGACCAGCCACCAGGGCGCCGCGTTGGCCATCACCAGCTGCACGTCGCCGCGGTACCGCCGCGCCGTGTTGTAGAGCGGCACGAGCACGTCGGAGAAGTCGTGGAAGATGTTGCCCGTGTACCCGCCGATGGAGAACACCACCGCCGGCGCGCCGTGCGTCTCCGTGCACCGCGGCGCCCCCGCCGCGTCGCCCGTCGCGCGCACCGTGACCTCCGTGATGCGCCCCATGCACGTCTCGTCGCCCTTCCGCGGGTAAGGCCGGACCTTGTGCTCCTCCTGATCGGAACCGCTCGTCGCCGGGTCGACGACGACGACGAACGCCGACACGTTGGCGTCCATCCGGACATCGCCGGCCAAGTCGCAGATGTCGCTGCGGAAGTCGGAGAAGTCGCACAGCGGCGGCCGCGGCTGCTGCTGCTGCTGGTCCCCGCCAGATTCTGCACGTTATACGAACGCGTCCAATGTTGTCACGTTGGTTAATTCGTTATCAGTTATTACTAGCTGGCAGCAGGCTCCACCATGATGCATGCACTTGCTGACAGGTCTACGATTCTTCCTCAAACAAAATGCTAAGAAAAAAAACAAGTTGACTAGTAGAGTAGTAGTTTCGACAGGGTTTGGCTCGGCGTTGCTTTCGCCGGCCGTTCCACTGCACGTACGTGCTGGCTCGTCGTGCCGCTCCTCTTGTGGCCGTTGCCGAGCTGGCTGCTCCTGGACCTTGCTCTGACCACTACCACCACCAGTAGCAGCTCCCGTCTTTTCTGCACAAGATTCAGTTGGAAAATGCGGACGTCACATCGCGCACATGCTGTAACAGTCCCGTCCCGTTCGCGGCCATTAATCGTGACGACCGCTCATGCGCATCCATCCGCCGTGCACGGCATGGTGGATGATTTGAAGGTTAGGCTAGCTAGCTAGCGAGGGTACAGAGCGCGTACCTGTCCCGTCCGGCGCAGTCGCCGACGTTGTTTCGGCAGCCGGCTGCCCGGTGATCGCGGCGGTGTCTTGGACTGCCTTCTCCGCACCTGCCGGATTCCACAAAGTTAGTCAAGTTCACGTCTTTGGCACTTGTGGAAGTGGAAACAGGTGAGCTAGCCTCGGTCGTCGGCGTTGGCCCGTGACGACCCTGGGCACACAGAGACCTGGTACTGCAGGCTGGTCGTCGGTGTTGGACGCCGCGGCAGTGGCAGTGGCACTGTCGTGACGGTCGGGCTCGGTCTCCTCCGTCTCCGCCTCGCTGGTCTCGGCGCCGCTCCTCTCCTCCACGATCACCGTGTCTCTGACCCCTGAACAAAAAAGATCGAGAGAGAGAGAGAGAGAGAGAGAGAGAGAGAGAGAGAGAGAGAGAGAAGAAAAGGTCAGAGATCGTTTGCGAACCGCGAACCACGAAGCTGGCACAGGCAGGCAAAGAGCAGAATCTATAGCTAGAAGCGTTGGGGCTTGGCCTTGGCCCCATTGGTGGCGACGTACATTCTGTGGCCGTCTTGTCGCCGGTCCGCTCGAGGCTCTGCTCCTGACGATGCTGCGGCAGGATGTCCACGTGGAAATCTCCACCTGACGATATCGACAAAAAAAAAGGGCACGCAGGCTGACGCGACGGGTCCAAGCAACGGATCGATCGACAAGGTATTAATTACGTCATCAGCTTGGCATTCCACTAATCTTTTTTCTTCTCTCTCTCCTGTACTGTACCCTGTGTTTCGCTGCGAAATTCAGTTCACCGTGCTAACAGGCTGATCGTGTACGTACCTAAGGCTCCGTCGGCGGAGGAGGAAGCCCGCACGGTCTTGACCGCCACCGGACGGCGCGCGGCCACCAGCGACGCCTTGGGGCTCACACTCACTGCAAGAAGCAGGAACGCGCGTGGAATAACGCGTCAGAGGCTGAGAGCAGGGGTACCGCGCAAGCGTGGAACAAAGAAGAGCCGGCGAGGGCGCGCGCAGAGGAAGTTAGGCACTGACCGGTGCCGAAGGCGGCGGCGGCGTCGGGGCGGGAGGAGAGGAGGAAGACGAGGCAGATGACGAAGCAGCCGACGACGATGGACAGCAGCCTGAACCGCTGCGACTCGAGGCGCAGCGGCCTGCTGGCGCCGCCCCTGTCCCTCCCGCCCGCCTTGTCGCCCTTCATGCCTTGCCGGCCGGACGGCCTGCTAGCTAGCTGTGTTGGCCTGTTCTGCTCGCAAGTGTCGCACGCAGGATGCCCAGGCCCGGGGGCTTATTCTTCTTCTTCTCTGCCGCCTGCTGAAGTGCTAGTACTGTAATAATAGCTAGCTATATAGATGGCCAAACGGGCCGCCCGGCCCGGCACGGCACTAAGCACTATTAGGCACGGCACTATTAGGCACTATTAGTAATCGTGTCGTGCCGTGCCGGCACTAGTGCCTAACCAGCGGCCCAGGCACTACACTATAGTGCCTAATCGTGCCGTGCCGGCACTATACGACACTAATATCTAATAGTGTCCGTGCCAGCCCAGACACTATTTCATTTTAAAAGATAAAAAAATATAGAAGATCTTTAAGATTATATATATAATTTTAAAACTCGAATATTTATATCATTATAAAGTGAATTCATTATGTGTAAATCATAACAAATAACAATGTACAACCACATACACATATCACAATCACATTTATAAACCACATGTTGGTCTAAGTCGTGCCTAACCGTGCCGGCCAGTTAATCGTGTCGTGCTCGTGCCAGCCCATCGTGCCGGGGTGGCGGCCCAAGCACGGCACTAGATTCGTGTCGTGCCGGCACTGGCACTATATGAATCGTGCCCGTGTCGTGCCGAAGCACTATGGGCCGTGCCGTGCTTAGTGCCGGCCCATTTAGCACGACCCGTTTGGCCATCTATAGCTAGCTAGCGTGAGGATGCAAAAGACGGGAGATGTGCAGCCAGCCAACGGCGTTGTCGGCGTCGCCCGATCCAAGAACTCGCTGGCTACGGCTTCTCTGGCTGCTGGCGTGTGTTCCCTTTTCTTCTTCTTCTTCTTCTCCTGCTGCTACTACTGCTAGGGTCGTGGTGGACTCGTGGTAGCCTGCTCGCTAGCTGCTGCCGGCCAATGGACGAGCGGGATCACGGGCCTGCTGTTCGAGCGTAAGAATAGAAGCGGAGCGCAGAGCTGACAGCAGCTGCTAGCAGCAGCTAGTATATATTCTCTCGCTCGCCGTGCCCGCCGCGCCTGTGCGTGCAGTCAGTAAAGCGGCACAGAGGGCGGCTGGTTGGTAACGCACGATGACAGGAACCGTCCGACTTGAGTCCAGTGCGTGTTTGTGTTGTGTTGTGTTGTGTTGTGTTGCCCGCCCAACTGTACCTGTACGTGAACCGATTGGACCGACCGTCATGGACCCGGCACGGTCCGCGCGTCCTGCGTCTCTGCGTGCCTGCCGTGTGCGTGAGGTGAGAGTCGAGGGCGGTGTCTATCATTGATGGAATGAAAGATGGGGGAGCATGACCTAACCATACTCTACTTCGTCGTGCTGGGTACTGCTACCGCAGGGCATTTGTGCTGTGCGCAGCGCTGCAGTGTGCAGGGGCGTCGGCGCCCATTTGTTTCCTCCTTCCTCTTCCAGCCTTGGAACTTTTTCCATGTGACTCGTCTGCACTCTTTGCGTGCACCGTAGTGCGTGGATGCCATGGCGTGCATGCCCCTGTTTGATTTCTGTCCCGCCACTTCAAATTCCGTTTTTTTAGGGAGAGGGAGCACTAATTAGTAATTAACCCTGCGATTCATTTAATTTGACTGACAATTCAATTCCTCGTCCCATGTGGATGGTTCAAGTAGATCTCATTTTCTTCGTATCTACGGAGAACTAGTTTCTTCGCCTAGATCTATTCTCCACGTTAGCCGGCCAAGTCAAACCGTAGGAGGTTAATAATAGTACATGCGGAGTTAATTGTGCACTGCATGGGACGGGGGGATCGCCACCACGACACCGACGGACGTGGCCAATTGCTCGCAAATGGCTCATCTGCCTGCCTCCGACGATTCTACTTCTATATTCGTAGTATACTAGTCCCTCTAAATTTTTTTATTTGTCATATTTTAATTAAAAAATAAACTAATAGACGATAAATATTCGAGAACTGATGTATTACTAGACAGTGGCATGGCATGTACTTCCTTTATCGCTTTTTTGACTAATTAATCAAGCTCAAATTTGACCAAATATATAGCTACTTATCTATACTACTTATTAAGAAGGTAAGAGTAGTCTGCCGTTCTGCCCTCCCGTGTTCTGCCGTTCTGCCCTCCCCCGTTCCGCGCGCAGAAAAAAAATTAAACCGTGGTTGCTCAGGGATCAAACCTTGGATCTATTAAGCAGAATGCCTAGCTTTCCACCCTCTAGCCAACATGACTCATGTTGAATTGCGTACAACTTCAACTAAGATGTCTTTTATGTTTAACCCGTCATCCACTCTGTATGCTCATTGAGTCTAGAAAAACATTTATAGCTTGGCCCCTGATCTTTCTGGAATTTGGGACGCAGTCCAGGAAATAAAGAAAATAGGGAAAAGGAGTTTAGAAATTGATTTTTAGTTTAAAAATAATTGCAGAAACCCATTTAATTCATGGAAATTTCATATTAAATCCAAATGAGTTCATTCCAATTTCTATAATTGTATAATATTATTTTTATCACATAATACCTCTGTTTTGTCATGAAAACAACAATAAAATTGATTTCCTAATTAATCCTATATCAAATACATAGAAACTTTGGAAATTCGTAACTTACCCATTTTAATTTCAAATTGAACCGTTCCAGTTGTGTTAGTCTCGTATGAATATTTACTATGCAGTAACAACATTGATTATACCATGTTTCATACTTTTATAATTAGATATTTATTTATCCTATGTTAATTGGGTTAATCTATGTCTATTGGATTAATTTATTTAATATATTAATATAGAATTCTAACTTTATGATTATACGATATTTGACCATTAGTCTTGCAAACACACACACTTACATTTTTGTTTAAGCAAAAGCGTATGGTGGTACGTGTCCGATGACTAACGACGTACGAGGAAATTTCTTCCGGTATGTGTGAAACGTGCTCTCCAATAATGAGACCATGCAAATTGTGACATATATCGAAGTCTGCATGATACTGATGGTTGCAATGTAGTAGTGAAACAGATAGATTATAAATAACAAAATTTATGTATGGTCAGAATCACAAATTGATTATGAAACATTTTCTCATAACGGTATAACACATATTTTGTATATAAGTTATCGTAGTATACTGGTATTATATATTACTGTTGCAACGCACGGACATTCAGCTATGATTGATATAGGCATATAGAAACAGTAATCTCTACTAACTATTAAGAACTTACTGTAGACTGCCCCCACCTCCCTACGCCCGCCCACCCGCACGCCGCAAACCTGCAAACCTCACCGCGACCAAGGCGAATCGTCCTCCCGCTCGCACACCGCAAGCCCGCAAATCCCGTCGCGACCATGGCGAACCGCCCTCCCGCCCGCCCTACCGCCAACACGCCGCAACCCCGCCCGACGCATGTCGCACGTCCACCTAGCGTGACCCGTGGAACCCTACAGCCGCCCCCGAACCAGCCCAAAGCGAGACCGGAGGGGCACGAGCGCCACCGCCTTGATCCCGCCCGCTCCTCCCCAGATCTCCTCGCCATTGTCGCCGCCATGCCCGGATTCGCGCTCTATTCGCCCAGATCCGACCGCGACTTTGATTTCCCAACCGACGCAGGAGCGGTGGGTCTGACCGACCGTGACCCGTCTTCTCATGGGCGCTTGCTGGTGTGGTTTGCTGATCAAAATGGGGATGGTGGCGGGCTCGCACAACCGCAACGAGTTCGTCATGATCCGCCATGACGGCGATGCGTCGGGCCCGGTACATCCAGCCAATCCAGTGCCGCCCTCGCTGCCTGCTTCAGATTCAGTTTCTAGCGGCTCATGTCGTGCGCGCGCGTCTGTCGCTGGATCTGGGCTGAGGTGTTAGTATTTAGTCTAACGCTTGGAGTTCGCCCCTCAAATGCGGTCGCTTCTGCGTGTCTCTGCTCGTAGATTTTGCCTATCCATTTCAGTGATGCTTCTGTTGCGCCGTGTAAGTCACCAGATCAGACATGTCCTCCTGGCAATTTCTGAACTGTTCGTGCTCGGTCCAATTCTTCGAACAGTTTCCAAATCGACAATAGGTAATGATATACTGTTCATGTTTCGCTGTCTTGGAAATCCAGTGAAATGGAGCCTCAGATTGTTTAGATCCCTGTGTTTACCCATGCCTCAACAATTCCTTGTCATAATTACCATGGACCAACGGTGAATTAGATCCTTCTTTGCCCTGCTGCAGCGTGCCTTTGTTTATAACTACTACACCATTGAATTAGTTCATCTTATGCAAATTTAAAATTACCTTCCTGGCATTTTGATCTTAGCCTCGACTTCAAGACTAATAGACACTTGATCGCAGGTTGATTTTTACAGTCTGTTGCTCACCAGTAAAGTGCATGAGTCATTGAGGTGTCCTCTAATGCTGAATTTCTGATTGCATGTGTGCTGACTTTGTCGTTATCTCGCTAATGCAGGCTAAGCCCAAAAGAGTGCGAATGGGCAGGTCGGCCAGATTTGTGGTAACTCTGTAGGTGTTTCAGCCACTGGCGATGTCTTTGTTGCCTGCAATGAGTGTGCCTTCCCTATCTGTCGCCCATGCTATGAGTATGAGCGCGAGGGGAACCAATGTTGCCCCCAGTGCAAGACTAGATACAAGAGACAAAAATATTGGTTTCCTGGCAACTTCTTTGAGTGTGTGTAACTTGTATGAAGCTAGCATGATGGAGTTCACATCACATGCTTACTTTACGTGAATAAAAGGTTCCAGGCTTGCAACATAGTGGATATGCCTTATGATAATGACATTCGACAACCTAGATTAAGCCATCTACTTAATTTTATTCTCTATAACAGTAATTAACGAATTCTTCTTACTTCCTCTGCACCTACAACTACGACGGTAAGCGACCACGTCCCTCGTTCCAAGATGAATCTGACACGCAATCTTGTGCTCATGGTCGTCATGCGCCGTTTTTTCTGTTTCGTCAGGGGACTACAAGGACAAGCATGGTGTCAAGGGCCTGTGCGTCGTGGGCGCCATCAACAACTGTACCTCCCAACTCCCCACCTATGGGAGATCTTCTCCCCCATAATGTATTGTCGCTACTCTGCTACTCGTATGTGCATGCTCCAATTCTGCAAAGTTTTGGACAATTTGTCATTAACAGTCATGAACGTTGCTTTTCTGCAGTGCAGATAATATAACACAAGCGCTCATGTTCCTCTCGCACTTCATCAGAGACATACACTAGGTAGTACAAACCGCAAGCAAGGTTTGATGTGCTCTATTTGGTGTGTTTCATCAGATCAACAATGTGGCTGATCGCTCATGCTACTGACTGCTAACACAACTACTACCTGTACTCCATAGCCACTTCACTCCGACAAAGGAGGGAACAACGTCGACTTCCACTAGTACGCAAGGAAGACTGTTTTACACTATGTACGTACGTCAAATACTAGACATCATCAGTCATGATCTTGAAATCTATAGGAACCTGGATGCTAGGACATGCTCTGTTTTGTTCACTAATTGCCCGGTTTGGAACGCCAGCATCATCTAGCCGACTAAAGATGACTTCTATGGAGACAGCGTAGCCGGTTACATCGACACACTGAAGAAAAACATAATGATATGGAACTAGGATAAGAGTTTTCTATAGATAGAGAGAAAGAGAGAAGTTAAATGTTAATTATTCAGACCTTTATTCGCTCGGTAGCATAGAGAATGGTTAGAGAAGTGTCCAGCTGGGAAGCATGCGGCAAGAACCAGACTGTATGTCCAGATATGTATATCACATTCAGATTTTTTTGTGCTTGGGCATTTAATTGGTCTTTGTATGTTGTTGCATCGAGTGTTTTTTCGTTGATTAATACAGTAATTTTCATAATTTTCTTTATGTTTCAAATCCTTCGTAAAGTAAGATTACTCTCTGAGTTTTTGACTGGTTATAAATAAATATCGCAAGATATGCGTCTGAGAACATCATTGCATCATGCCACTGGGCATACAAGGGTGTTGAGGAAGACTCAACCCTAGAAGGTACTACTAATACTAGCACATTACTTTTTTAATTAAGGTAATGCCTACATTCCTGTTCTGTAGTATGCACACCGGATTTGTATTGTTGTCGTACTATTGATGCATGATTTTAACTTGAGGGGGCAAGAATATGCTAATTAATTTGTGTTTATGTTCTTGGTGCAGATCCCTATTTCTTATAAATCTTATCTCTACTATTCCATTCACCTCTCTCCTCTCCCACATTTAAACGGTAAAAATCTAAAATTATGCAAAAATAAAGATTAATAATTTGTGAGTCGTGGCAACGCACGAGCACCTGACTATGTTTGGTTAATACATATCTGATTTCTGTTGACGAGTGTTTCAAACAACAATTGTAGGTTTGGGACAGTCAACTTGTGTAGGCATTGGTGGTGACCCGTTCAATATCACATATACACATTTTGAGATTAAGGCCTCATATTTTAAGCAAAAGCCTTCCTTTTTTTAATCTATTATGAAATATCTTGTCATGGATTTTGTACTTTGCTATGTGGAATTAATCCCTTGTCTAGCATTATCTGGTACTTGAATACTTAAAGTGTATTTTTTTATTCCAAATGCTACATACATATGTTTTTCAGTCAACACAACTCCATCTCATTTTGTAGTTTTCTTAGTGTTCAATACTATTTGGATTCTATTAAGTCAGAAATAGCAAAGATAACATAGAAAAGTGGACTTCCAAATGCAGAAGCAATTGGAAAATTGTACATCTTATGCAACTTGATCGAACTGTTATATTTTAGATCTTTTGTTTAGCATTTTTTAATCCACATGTATTTCTCTATCATATAAAACTCTATATTGATTCTTTAAAATAATTTATATGAATTTGATAATGTTTGTCACAACTCACACGAATTCTGTATACCATAATGAATTGATGGTTGAGAGACTATGCACGAGGCATGTAAATTAACAAGACTCATACAAGCGTCGAACAGTGTACTGATGATGATTAGAGACACAAGGGCAGCACATGATCAGGTCTTAACATGTTTAGCTTCCGAACAGGCTTTTCTCCAGATCCCCAAGGAAGAAGAAGATCCGGTCAGATATATGTCGATGCTCATCCCAACGTACATAAGCTATCAATGATATTATATGTTCCCGTTGCAACGCACGGGCACACAACTAGTATATATAAAATAACTTCAATATTTATAGTGCGTAGAGACCGATAATAAAATATATTTTCATAATAAATATATTTGAAACTACAAATATTAGTATTTTTTATAAACCTAGTTAAGTTTAAGGAAATTCGATGTGATATAACCTTTGGATTATATTCTTTCTGCTCCTTAATAAATCAATTTTTAGAGTTCTCGTTCTCTTTAACGTGTCAAGTTTTCTAGAAAAAAAAGACCGGTATTCATGACAAAAAAAATAGTATAGTTAGATACATCACACAAAAAACATATTTTTATACTGAAATTTTGAAACATAAATGCTAAATAAATCTAATTAATCTTAAAATCATTAACTTAGTATAACTATTAAAAGTGTAAATGTTTAGGTATAGTAAATGGACAGAGGTATTGAAAGTCGCCTAGAGGGGGGTGAATAAGGCGAATCTGAAATTTACAAACTTTATCACAACTACAAGTCGGATTAGCGTTAGAAATATAGACGAGTCCGAGAGAGGGCGCAAAACAAATCTCAAGCGAATAAAGAGTGTGACACAAGGATTTGTTTTACCGAGGTTCGGTTCTCTCAAACCTACTCCCCGTTGAGGTGGTCACAAAGACCGGGTCTCTTTCAACCCTTTCCCTCTCTCAAACGGTCCCTCGGACCGAGTGAGCTTCTTCTTCTCAATCAAATGGGAACAAACTTCCCCGCAAGGACCACCACACAATTGGTGTCTCTTGCCTCGGTTACAATTGAGTTGTTCGCAAGTAAGAACGAAAGAAAGAAGCAATCCAAGTGCAAGAGCTCAAAAGAACACAACAAATCTCTCTCACTTATCACTAAGGCTTTGTGTGGAATTGGGAGAGGATTTGATCACTTGGGTGTGTCTAGAGTTGAATGCTAGAGCTCTTGTAAGTAGTTGGAAGATGGAAAACTTGGATGACTTGAATGTGGGGTGGTTGGGGGTATTTATAGCCCCAACCACCAAACTAGTCATTTGGTGGAGGCTGCTGTCGCATGGCGCACCGGACAGTCCGGTGCGCCAGCCACGTCACCTGGCCGTTGGGTTCCGACCGTTGGAGCTCTGTCTTGTGGGCCCGCCTGGCTGTCTGGTGGCGCACCAGACAAGTCCTGTAGACTGTCCGGTGTGCCACCCTCGCGTGCTCTGTCCTCTGCGCGCGCAGGCGCGCATTTAATGCGTTGCAGTCTACCGTTGCGCGCGAAGTAGTCGTTGCTCCGCTGGCTCACCGGACAGTCCGGTGTGCACCGGACATGTCCGGTGAATTATAGCGGAGCGGATTCCCGAAGCTGGCGAGTTCAGAGTCGCTCTCCCCTGGGGCACCGGATATTGTCCGGTGGTGCACCGGACAGTCCGGTGAATTATAGCAAAGCGCCTCTGAGAATTTCCGAAGGTGAAGAGTTCAGTTTGGAGTCCTCTGGTGCACCGGACACTGTCCGGTGCGCCAGACCAGGGCACACTTCGGTTGTCCCTTGGTCTCTTTGTTCGAACCCATTTCTTGGTCTTTTTATTGGCTTAGTGTGAACCTTTGGCACCTGTATAACTTATAGACTAGAGCAAACTAGTTAGTCCAATTATTTGTGTTGGGCAATTCAACCACCAAAATCAATTAGGAAATAGGTGTAAGCCTAATTCCCTTTCAATCTCCCCCTTTTTGGTGATTGATGCCAACACAAACCAAAGCAAGTATAGAAGTGCATAATTGAACTAGTTTGCATAATGTAAGTGCAAAGGTTACTTAGAATTGAGCCAATATTAATACTTATAAGATACACATGGATTGTTTCTTTATTTTTAACATTTTGAACCACGCTTGCACCACATGTTTTGTTTTTGCAAATTCTTTTGTAAATTCTTTTTAAAGTTCTTTTGCAAAATAGTCAGAGGTAAATGAATAAGATTTTGCGAAGCATTTTCAAGATTTGAAATTTTCTCCCCCTGTTTCAAATGCTTTTCCTTTGACTAAACAAAACTCCCCCTCAATGAAATTCTCCTCTTAGTGTTCAAAAGGGTTTTAAGATATCGATTTTGAAAATACTACTTTCTCCCCCTTTTGAACACAATAAGATATCCATTTTAAAATCATGAGTTTTTAAAATTATGTGGTGGTGCGGTCCTTTTGCTTTGGGCTAATACTTTCTCCCCCTTTGGCATAAATCGCCAAAAACAGATACTTTGAGTGAGATAGAAGCCCTTTCCTAACTATTTTCTCCCCTTTGGCAAATAAAACATGAGTGAAGATTATACCGAAGACGGAGAGTTGCTCGGAGCGACGGCGAAGGATGAGTTACGGAGTGGAAGCCTTTGTCTTCGCCGAAGACTCCAATTCCCTTTCAATATACCTATGACTTGGTTTGAAATATACTTGAAAACACATTAGTCATGACATATAAAAGAGACATGATCAAAGGTATATTCATAAGCTATGCATGCAAGACATCAAAAGAAATTCCTAGAATCAAGGATATTTAGCTCATGCCTAAGTTTGTTAAAAGTTTGTTCATCTAGTGGCTTGGTAAAGATATCGGCTAATTGATCTTTAGTGTTAATATATGCAATCTCGATATCTCCCTTTTGTTGGTGATCCCTTAGAAAATGATACCGAATGGCTATGTGTTTAGTGCGGCTATGCTCAACGGGATTATCCACCATGCGGATTGCACTCTCATTATCACATAGAAGAGGAACTTTGGTTAATTTGTAACCGTAGTCCCTAAGGGTTTGCCTCATCCAAAGTAGTTGCGCGCAACAATGTTCTGCGGCAATATACTCGGCTTCGACGGTAGAAAGAGCTACGGAATTTTGCTTCTTTAAAGCCCAAGACACCAAGGACCTTCCCAAGAACTGGCAAGTCCCCGATGTGCTCTTTCTATTAATCTTACACCCTGCCCAATCGGCATCCGAATAACCAATTAAATCAAATGTGGATTCCCTGGGATACCAAAGCCCAAACTTAGGAGTATAAACTAAATATCTCAAGATTCGTTTTACGGCCGTAAGGTGAGCTTCCTTAGGGTCGGCTTGGAATCTTGCACACATACATACGGAAAGCATAATGTCCGGTCGAGATGCACATAAATAGAGTAGAGAGCCTATCATCGATCGGTATACCTTTTGATCTACGGATTTACCTTCCGTGTCGAGATCGAGATGCCCATTGGTTCCCATGGGTGTCTTGATGGGTTTGACATCCTTCATTCCAAACTTGCTTAGAATATCTTGAGTATACTTTGTTTGGCTTAGGAAGGTGCCCTCTTGGAGTTGCTTTACTTGAAATCCCAAAAAGTACTTCAACTCTCCCATCATTGACATCTCGAATTTCTGTGTCATGATCCTACTAAACTCTTCACATGTAATATCATCAACATAAATTTGGCATACAAACAAATCATTTTCAAGTGTTTTGGTAAAGAGTGTAGGATCAGCCTTTTCGACTTTGAATCCATTAGTGATAAGAAAATCTCTAAGGCATTCATACCATGCTCTTGGGGCTTGCTTGAGCCCATAAAGCGCCTTAGAGAGTTTATACACATGGTTAGGATACTCACTATCTTCAAAGCCGGGAGGTTGCTCAACATAGACCTCTTCTTTGATTGGTCCGTTGAGGAAGGCACTCTTCACGTCCATTTGATAAAGCTTGAAGCCATGGTAAGTAGCATAGGCTAATAATATACGAATTGACTCAAGCCTAGCTACGGGTGCATAAGTTTCACCGAAATCCAAACCTTCGACTTGGGAGTATCCCTTGGCCACAAGTCGTGCTTTGTTCCTTGTCACCACACCATGCTCATCTTGCTTGTTGCGGAACACCCACTTGGTTCCTACAACATTTTGATTAGGACGTGGAACTAAATGTCATACCTCATTCCTAGTGAAGTTGTTGAGCTCCTCTTGCATCGCCACCACCCAATCCGAATCTTGAAGAGCTTCCTCTACCCTGTGTGGCTCAATAGAGGAAACAAAAGAGTAATGCTCACAAAAATGTGCAACACGAGATCTAGTGGTTACCCCCTTATGAATGTCGCCGAGGATGGTGTCGATGGGGTGATCTCGTTGGATTGCTTGGTGGACTCTTGGGTGTGGCGGCCTTGGTTCTTCATCCTCCTTGTCTTGATCATTTGCATCTCCCCTTGATCATTGCCGTCATCTTGAGGTGGCTCAATTTGTTGATCTTGTCCTTCATCAACTTGAGCCTCATCCTCATTTTGAGTTGGTGGAGATGCTTGCGTGGAGGAGGATGGTTGATCTTGTGCATTTGGAGGCTCTTCGAATTCCTTAGGATACACATCCCCAATGGACATGTTCCTTAGCGCGATGCATGGAGCCTCATCATCACCTATCTCATCAAGATCAACTTGCTCTACTTGAGAGCCGTTAGTCTCATCAAACACAACGTCACAAGAAACTTCAACTAGTCTTGAGGACTTGTTAAAGACTCTATATGCCCTTGTGTTTGAATCATATCCTAGTAAAAAGCCTTCTGCAGTCTTAGGAGCAAATTTAGATTTTCTACCTCTTTTAACAAGAATAAAACATTTGCTACCAAAGACTCTAAAATATGAAATATTGGGCTTTTTACCGGTTAGGAGTTCATATGATGTCTTCTTGAGGATTCGGTGTAGATATAACCGGTTGATGGCGTAGCAAGCAGTATTGACTGCCTCGGCCCAAAACCGATCTGAAGTCTTGTACTCATCAAGAATGGTTCTTGTCATGTCCAATAGAGTTGTATTCTTCCTTTCCACTACACCATTTTGTTGTGGGTGTAGGGAGAAGAGAACTCATGCTTGATGCCCTCCTCCTCAAGAAAGCCTTCAATTTGAGAGTTCTTGAACTCCGTCCCGTTGTCGCTTCTTATTTTCTTGATCCTTAAGTCGAACTCGTTTTGAGCCCGTCTCAAGAATCCCTTTAAGGTCTCTTGGGTATGAGATTTTTCCTGCAAAAAGAACACCCAAGTGAAGCGAGAATAACCATCCACAATAACTATACAGTACTTACTCCCGTCGATGCTTATGTAAGCTATCGGGCCGAATAGATCCATGTGTAGGAGCTCCAGTGGCCTGTCAGTCGTCATGATGTTCTTGTGTGGATGATGAGCACCAACTTGCTTCCCTGCTTGGCATGCGCTACAAATCCTGTCTTTCTCAAAATGAACATTTGTTAAACCTAAGATGTGCTCTCCCTTTAGAAGCTTATGAAGATTCTTCATCCCAACATGTGCTAGTCGGCGATGCCAGAGCCAGCCCATGTTAGTCTTAGCAATTAAGCAAGTGTCGAGTTCAGCTCTATCAAAATTTACTAAGTATAGCTGACCCTCTAACACTCCCTTAAATGCTATTGAATCATCACTTCTTCTAAAGACAGTGACACCTACATCAGTAAATAGACAGTTGTAGCCTATTTTGCATAATTGAGAAACGGAAAGCAAATTGTAATCTAAAGAGTCTACACGAAAAACATTGGAAATGGAATGGTCAGGTGAAATAATAATTTTACCCAGTCCTTTAACCAAACCTTGATTTCCATCCCCGAATGTGATCGCTCTTTGGGGATCTTGGATTTTCTCGTAGGAGGAGAACATCTTCTTCTCCCCTGTCATATGGTTTGTGCACCCGCTGTCGATTACCCAACTTGAGCCCCCGGATGCATAAACCTACAAAACAAGTTTAGTTCTTGGTTTTAGGTACCCAAACTGTTTTGGGTCCTTTGGCATTAGAAACAAGAACTTTGGGTACCCAAACACAAGTTTTTGAACCCTTGTGTTTGCCCCCAACAAACTTGGTAACTACCTTGCCGGATTTGTTAGTTAAGACATAAGAGACATCAAAAGTTTTAAATGAAATGCTATGGTCATTTGATACACTAGGAGTTTTCCTTTTAGGCAACTTAGCACGGGTTGGTTGCCTGGAGCTAGATGTCTCACCCTTATACATAAAAGCATGATTTGGGCCAGAGTGAGACTTCCTAGAGTGAATTCTCCTAATCTTGTCCTCGGGATAACCGACAGGGTATAAAATGTAACCCTCGTTATCCTGAGGCATGGGAGCCTTGCCCTTAACAAAGTTGGACAATTTCTTAGGAGGGGCATTAAGTTTGACATTACTTCCCTGTTGGAAGCCAATGCCATCCTTAATGCCAGGGCGTCTCCCATTATAAAGCATACTATGAGCAAACTTAAATTTTTCATTTTCTAGTTCATGCTCGGCAATTTTAGCATCTAATTTAGCTATATGATCATTTTGTTGTTTAATCATGGAAAGGTGATCATGTATAGCATTAACATCAACATCTCTACATCTAGTGCAAATAGTGACATGCTCAGTGGTAGATGTAGAGGGTTTGCAAGAATTAAGTTCAACAATCTTAGCATGCAATATATCATTTTTATCTCTAAGATCGGAAATTGTAACATTGCAAACATCTAGTTCTTTAGCCTTAGCAATTAATTTCTCATTTTCAATCCTAAGGCTAGCAAGAGAGACATTTAATTCTTCAATCTTAGCAAGTAAATCAACATTATTATCTCTAAGATTGGAAATTAAAACATCACAAACATTTGAATCAACCTTAGCAATTAAACTAGCATTTTCATTTCTAAGGTTGTCAATAGTCTCATGGAAAGTGCTTAGCTCACTAGTTAATTTCTCACATTTTTCAACTTCTAGAGCATAAGCATTTTTAACCTTAACATGCTTCTTGTTTTCTTTAATAAGGAAGTCCTCTTGGGTGTCCAAGAGATCATCCTTCTCATGGATAGCACTAATCAATTCATTTAATTTTTCTTTTTGTTGCATGTTTAGGTTGGCAAAAAGAATACGCAAGTTATCCTCCTCATTACTAGCATTCTCATCATCACTAGAGGTTTCATATTTAGTGGAGGATCTTGATTTTACCTTCTTCCTTTTGCCATCCTTTGCCATGAGGCATTTGTGGCCGATGTTGGGGGAAGAGAAGACCCTTGGTGACGGCGATGTTTGTGGCGTCCTCGTCGGAGGAGGAGTCGGTGGAGCTCTCGTCGGAGTCCCACTCCCGGCAAACATGGGCATCGCCGCCCTTCTTCTTGTAGTACTTCTTCTTCTCCTTTCTTCTCCCCTTCTTGTCGTCGCCCCTGTCACTGTCACTAGAAATAGGACATTTTGCTATAAAGTGACCGGGCTTACCACACTTGTAGCACACTTTCTTGGAGCGGGGCTTGTAATCCTTCCCCCTCCTTTGCTTGAGGATTTGGCGGAAGCTCTTGATAACGAGCGCCATCTCCTCATTGTCAAGCTTTGAGGCGTCGATTGGTTGTCTACTTGTTGTAGACTCCTCCTTCTTTTCCTTGTCGCCTTGAATGCAACCGGTTGTGCTTCGGACGTGGAGGGGCCATCAAGCTCGTTGATTTTCTTTGAGCCTTTGATCATCAACTCAAAGCTCACAAAGTGTCCTATCACTTCCTCGAGAGACATTAGTGTGTATCTAGGATTACCACGAATTAATTGCACTTGTGTAGGGTTAAGGAAAACAAGTGATCTAAGAATAACCTTAACCATTTCGTGGTATTCCCATTTCTTGCTCCCGAGGTTGCGCACTTGGTTCACCAAGGTTTTGAGCCGGTTGTACATGTCTTGTGGCTCCTCCCCTTGGCGAAGACGGAAGCGACCGAGCTCCCCCTCGATCGTTTCCCGCTTGGTGATTTTGGTCACCTCGTCTCCTTCGTGCGCGGTCTTTAGCGTGTCCCAAATCTCCTTAGCATTTTTCAACCCTTGCACCTTATTATACTCCTCTCGACTTAGAGAGGCGAGGAGTATAGTTGAGGCTTGGGAGTTGAAGTGTTGGACTTGGGCCACTTCGTCCTCATCATAATCTTCATCCCCTACGGATGGTACCTGTACACCAAACTCAACAACATCCCATATACTTTTGTGGAGTGAGGTTAGATAAAATCGCATCAAATCACTCCACCTAGCATAATCTTCACCATCAAACGTGGGTGGTTTGCCTAATGGGATGGAAAGTAAAGGCGTATTTTTAGGAATGCGAGGATAGCGTAAGGGGATCTTACTAAACTTCTTGCACTCATGGCGCTTAGAAGTGATGGACGGCGTGTCGGAGCCGGAGGTGGATGGCGATGAGGTGTCGGTCTCGTAGTAGACCACCTTCCTCATCTTCTTCTTCTTATCACCGCTCCGACGCGACTTGTGTGAAGGGGATTCCTTTTCCTTCCCCTTCCCTTTGTTGTAGGACTCTCCCGATGGAGCCTTCCCGTGGCTTGTAGCGGGCTTCTCGCCGGTCACCATATCCTTCTTGGCGTGATCTCCTGACATTACTTTGAGCGGTTAGGCTCTAATGAAGCACCGGGCTCTGATACCAATTGAAAGTCGCCTAGAGGGGGTGAATATGGCGAATCTGAAATTTACAAACTTTATCACAATTACAAGCCGGGTTAGCGTTAGAAATATAGACGAGTCCGAGAGAGGACGCAAAACAAATCTCAAGCGAATAAAGAGTGTGACACAAGGATTTGTTTTACCGAGGTTCTGTTCTCTCAAACCTACTCCCCGTTGAGGTGGTCACAAAGACCGAGTCTCTTTCAACCCTTTCCCTCTCTCAAACGGTCCCTCGGACCGAGTGAGCTTCTTCTTCTCAATCAAACGGGAACAAACTTCCCCGCAAGGACCACCACACAATTGGTGTCTCTTGCCTCGGTTACAATTGAGTTGTTCGCAAGTAAGAACGAAAGAAAGAAGCAATTCAAGTGCAAGAGCTCAAAAGAACACAACAAATCTCTCTCACTTATCACTAAGGTTTTGTGTGGGATTAGGAGAGGATTTGATCACTTGGATGTGTCTAGAGTTGAATGCTAGAGCTCTTGTAAGTAGTTGGAAGATGGAAAACTTGGATGACTTGAATGTGGGGTGGTTGGGGGTATTTATAGCCCCAACCACCAAACTAGCCGTTTGGTGGAGGCTGCTGTCGCATGGCACATCGGACAGTCCGGTGCACCACCGGACAGTGTCCGGTGCGCCAGCCACGTCACCTGGCCGTTGGGTTCCGACCGTTGGAGCTCTGTCTTGTGGCCCCGCCTGGCTGTCCGGTGGCGCACCGGACAAGTCCTGTAGACTGTCCGGTGTGCCACCCTCGCGTGCTCTGTCCTCTGCGCGCGCAGGCGCGCATTTAATGCGTTGCAGTCGACTGTTGCGCGTGAAGTAGTCGTTGCTCCGCTGGCTCACCGGACAGTTCGGTGTGCACCGGACATGTCCGGTGAATTATAGCGGAGCAGATTCCTGAAGCTGGCGAGTTCAGAGTCGCTCTCCCCTGGGGCACCGGACACTGTCCGGTGGTGCACCGGACAGTCCGGTGAATTATAGCGAAGCGCCTCTGAGAATTTCCGAAGGTGAAGAATTCAGCTTGGAGTCGCATGGTACACCGGAAACTGTCCGATGCGCCAGACCAGGCACACTTCGGTTGTCCCTTGTTCTCTTTGTTCGAACCCATTTCTTGGTCTTTTTATTGGCTTAGTGTGAACCTTTGGCACCTGTATAACTTATAGACTAGAGCAAACTAGTTAGTCCAATTATTTGTGTTGGACAATTCAACCACCAAAATCAATTAGGAAATAGGTGTAAGCCTAATTCCCTTTCAGGTATACTTTTGTGACAAACTCTGCTGGGTCCATCCTCGCCTCTCGACTATTAATTTTGATCTTCGACAATACCGGAATACGGAAACTTTACAGCGGAACGACAAGATCCTTTTTTTCTTTTACCGAAAGGGATCGGTTGGCAGATACATATTGATGCCGTTACGTAGGAGTACTACTAGCACTGTGCATCTCTGTCCAAATAAAAAAAATGGTGGCGATGTGCGGCGTGGTCTCGTACTCTGGTACCACTACGAGTACACTAGCACGGTGCTTGATAACTTCACTTATGAAAACAAAGGCATTTGTATTTAGGCCGTTCCCTGTGTAAGTTTTATTGCACGGTTTTTTAAAAGTGACACATCAGTTTTTGTCTATAAAACTCTCTTTGCTCCTATAAAACTCTCTTCATCTCTCCCATCATAAA
The DNA here is from genome assembly GCF_902167145.1 of Zea mays. Taxonomy (NCBI): domain Eukaryota; kingdom Viridiplantae; phylum Streptophyta; class Magnoliopsida; order Poales; family Poaceae; genus Zea; species Zea mays. The sequence goes on along the minus strand of NC_050098.1, from coordinate 26,386,196 downwards.
TACTGTGTGATGTGTCATCTCATTTAATGAGAATAGAACTATGATGAAACTTCCATTGAGGATGGCATTAAGGCATGTACAATCCTGAGACACCAGTTCAGTTTTCCAAGTATAAGAGATAACTAGGAGATTGCATGGTACAACCCTGAGACCTTAGATCATCAATGCAGCTAAGATAGAACGTGTATGGAAAATCGTAAAAAGACGGGCTCTTCGCGAAGAGCTCGTCTCTTGTATTTTTTCACTTAGCCACATGGGTATAAGAGCCTGTCTCTTGTATTTTTACTTAGCCACTTAAATACCCTTAAGAGACACCATATTTAATGAGGTTGTACATGCCCTTAGAGTATATAGTACACTGTCTACCGACAAAAGTAGTTATGGTTCTGAAAAAGTTTTTTTTGTCCTTTTGGATTGGTAAAATGCACATGAAAGGTGAATAATGTAACACATGGCAGCTATATATATATATATATATATATATATATATATATATATATATATATATATATATATATATATATATATATATATATATATATATATATATATATATGATCGAGGTAATGGAAGCCCTGTGCTTCCATTAGTAGAGGAAGCCCTAGCCAGGACGCGGTCAGCCCACCACCCGCATGCTTGCGTCAGGGTATATCATGCAAGCGACAGCCACGAGCCAGGACGATATGCGTCAGCCATTATACGAATGCGTATATATGGATTAATGTGCATAAACCATGCAAAAAGAATCTTCTGACACGCGAATCACGTGGAACGAATTTGTCAGTTTGTTCAGCGTTTACGACTGCATAAAGACATGTAACTTAACATCATAAATCATGCAATATCGGGACGTCAGCCCATATATGCAATCGTATATACGTGACCAGTTTCGTAACAGCGAATGGGGCCCGAAAATTATGGCGTGAAAATTGTGCACGTTCAATCGTGCACAGATTCTGGCTCGATCAAATTTTAGCGTAAAACATGAAACAAAACAACGTAAATGGGTACAAATTTTAGCGTACATCATCAATATATTTCGTAACGACGAATGGGGCCTAAATTACGGCGTGAAAATCGCGCGCTCCGATCGTGCTCGGGTTCTAGCTCAGGTGGATTTAAGCGTAAAACGTGATCCGAAACAGCGTAAATGAATAAGAATTTTAGCGTAAATCAACGATGTGTTTTATAACGATGAATGTGGCACTTGCTTTTTAGTGGAAGCGTAAAATGCAATAAGAGGTATCGTAAAATTTTGTTTGAAAATGTATAAATCACGATGGTCATAGAAGGCACTTGTTTTTGTGCATAGTATGCCAAAATATAAAGTAGATCATACACGACTACAACAAATTCTATATATAAATTAATCCTTGACGCGCTTGAGCAGCCGCCGACTCCTTGACGCGCTTGAGCAGCTCGTACACGGTCATCCCCAGGCATCCAGTAGTCGGTGATGATCATGCTGACATCTGGGAGCAGGCCCAGCGCGAGCAACTCCGACGCGCGCGTCGCCGTCTCCATGACGGTCACCCTGTACGTGGAGCCGCGCAAGATCCTAGGCTCTAGAGGAAGCCATGCCCCAATGGCTCAATGGAGCCGCGCATGATCATGCTGACACACGAAGCCTGGGATCTAGAGGAAGCCATGCCCCAATGGTGGCCACGCGAGGCGTGGGTGGCTCTGGCGTCCTTCGATGACCAACTCATTCGATCTGGTGGCTTCGACGGTGTCTGATAGTCGCCTAGAGGGGGGGTGAATAGGGCGAAACTGAAATTTACAAATATAAACACAACTACAAGCCGGGTTAGCGTTAGTAATAAAGAAACGAGTCCGCGAGAGAGGGCGCAAAACAAATCCCAAGCAAGTAAGCAAGTGAGACACGGAGATTTGTTTTACCGAGGTTCGGTTCTTGCAAACCTACTCCCCGTTGAGGAGGCCACAAAGGCCGGGTCTCTTTCAACCCTTCCCTCTCTCAAACGGTCCCTCGGACCGAGTGAGCTTCTCTTCTCAAATCACTTGGGAATCAAACTTCCCGCAAGGGCCACCACACGATTGGTGCCTCTTGCCTCAATTACAAGTGAGTGTTTGATCACAAGAAAGAATGAAAGAGAGAAAGCAATCCAAGCGCAAGAGCTCAAATGAACACGGCAAATCACTCTCACTAGTCACTTAGGCTTTGTATGGAATTGGAGAGGATTTGATCTCTTTGGGTGTGTCTAGAATTGAATGCTAGAGCTCTTGTAGTAGTTGGGAAGTGGAAAACTTGGATCAATGAATGGTGGGGTGGTTGGGGTATTTATAGCCCCAACCACCAAAAGTGGCCGTTGGAAGGCTGTCTGTTCGATGGCGCACCGGACAGTCCGGTGCACACCGGACAGTCCGGTGCCCCCTGCCACGTCATCACTGCCGTTGGATTCTGACCGTTGGAGCTTCTGACTTGTGGGCCCGCCGTGGTGTCCGGTGCACACCGGACATGTACTGTTTGCTGTCCGGTGTGCCAGCATGGGCGATTCTGACTCCTGCGCGCGCTGCGCGCGCATTTATTGCACCGCAGAGAGCCGTTGGTGTGGAGATAGCCGTTGCTCTGGAGTCGCACCGGACAGTCCGGTGCACAGCGGACAGTCCGGTGAATTATAGTGGACGAGCCGTTGGCTTTTCCCGAAGCTGGCGAGTTCCTGAGGCCGACCTCCCTTGGCGCACCGGACACTGTCCGGTGTACACCGGACAGTCCGGTGAATTATAGCCGAGTCGACCCTGGGAATTCCCGAAGGTGGCGAGTTTGAGTCTGAGTCCCCCTGGTGCACCGGACATGTCCGGTGGCACACCGGACAGTCCGGTGCGCCAGACCAGGGGTGCCTTCGGTTGCCCCTTTGCTCCTTTATTGAATCCAAAACTTGGTCTTTTTATTGGCTGAGTGTGAACCTTTTACACCTGTATCATCTATACACTTGGGCAAACAAGTTAGTCCAAAGATTTGTGTTGGGCAATTCAACCACCAAAATTATATAGGAACTAGGTGTAAGCCTAATTCCCTTTCAATCTCCCCCTTTTTGGTGATTGATGCCAACACAAACCAAAGCAAATATAGAAGTGCATAATTGAACTAATTTGCATAATGTAAGTGTAAAGGTTGCTTGGAATTGAGCCAATATAAATACTTACAAGATATGCATGGATTGTTTCTTTCTAATATAACATTTTGGACCACGCTTGCACCACATGTTTTGTTTTTGCAAACTCTTTTGTAAATCTTTTTAAAAGTTCTTTTGCAAATGGTCAAAGGTAAATGAATAAGAGATTGCAAGGCATTTTCAAGATTTGAAATTTTCTCCCCCTGTTTCAAATACTTTTCCTTTGACTTAACAAAACTCCCCCTAAAGGAGATCCACCTCTTAGTGTTCAAGAGGGTTTTGATATATCATTTTGAAATACTACTTTCTCCCCTTTTTGAACACAATAGGAAAATCAATTGATAAATATTCAACACTAAGTTTTTGAAATCGGTGGTGGTGGTGCGGTCCTTTTGCTTTGGGCTCATTTCTCCCCCTTTTTGGCATGAATCGCCAAAAAAACGGAATCATTAGAGCCCTCTTAATGCTATCTTCCCCTTTGGTCATAAATAAATGAATTAAGATTATACCAAAGGCGAAGTCCGGTCCTTGATGCTCATTTCTCCCCAAGGAATAGAGAGTTGCTTGGAGTGATGGCGAAGTATGAGTTATGGAGTGGAAGCCTTTGTCTTCGCCGAATACTCTAATTCCCTTTCAATATACCTATGACTTGGTTTGAAATAGACTTGAAAACACATTAGTCATAGCATATAAAAGAGACATGATCAAAGGTATATAAAAGAGCAATGTGTGCAATTTTAACAAAAGAAGTTCCTAGAATCAATAATATTGAGCTCATGCCTAAGTTTGTTAAAAGATTGTTCATCAAGAGGCTTGGTAAAGATATCGGCTAATTGATCTTTAGTATTAATGTAAGAAATCTCGATATCCCCCTTTTGTTGGTGATCCCTCAAAAAGCACTAGTAGAGATCTTATCATCGATGATGTTTGTATTGCGTCACGGAATATGCAGGTATCGTCACAGATAAAGATTTGTGACGAATTTGTGACGATTCCGATTTGGTCATAGGGGTCGCGTCACATTTGTTGTGTTGTGACGGACTACCCATTTTCGTCATCGATGTGTATCCATTCTGTGACGAAATACGCGTTGTCATGGAAGTGATTTCATTCTATGACGATCAGGTTTGGTCATGGAGGAAGGAACTTTTCCGTCATAATCTGTCGTCTGCCCGGGCAAACTGACGGCGCCGTTAACGTTGTTTGCTTTCTGTGACGGTACGATATCGTCATAGATAGAGCCGTGTTTTTGTCATTAACAGCCGTTTGGAAGGGTCCCGATGGCGTATGACGTCAGCGCTGACGTGGCTAGTGACGTGGCAGCTGACGTTAGCGCTGACGTGGCTAGTGACGTGGCACCAGTTTGGTCACAGATGTGCAGAGAATAATTTTATTGGAAATTGCAAAAGATACTAATGAGCACACAATTCCATATACCGTAGATGAATAAAACTAGTATTCCAGTGAGCATACAAACTAAGTGGACAACACTGAACTCAGTTCACAGCATCACCACTTGACTTCACATTTCTTCCTGAGCTGGTCGAGTTCACCTTGAACAGCAGCTGTCGCTTCAGCTGCAAGTTGTTCCCGAAGCTCACTTTGATTTGATGATGATGACTTGGAGGATGCCGATGTTTTGATGCCAACACTCTTTAGGAATTGGTGTGAGCTGCTCTGGGACAACACCTTGGACACAAGGCGCACACTGGATGTTGGCATCTCACCTTCAGCAACAGGTTCAGCCCTCAAAGCCTCCATATGAGACTGAAATATCATGGACAGAAAACAGCTACATGTTAATGCTAATGAGCAACATCAAGATGCCAATTGTTAGTTATTGCAATAATTTGAGAAAGACTATAACACAAGGTGTTTATAATGAAATAATAACCAATGCTACACTAACAGAAACTGATTGCAGTTGGCATTTGCTTTGGAGAGGTAAAAATGCAGAGATTTAGGCACAAATGCTCTCTGATATCATGTTCCTTTCTAGAAGACTGTCAGTTGGTACTAGTATAATGCAATAGAATTTGCTCAGATCAAATTCGCTGTGAAAATTTAAAACGTTCAGAATAACTAGATCGACAATTAATATAAATTGTTTCCCCACAGGTAGATAATTCGAAATACATCCTACAAACAATAATTCAAGCTAATTTAATAGACTGTAATATAAAATTAGCAAAAAACACTACATGCATCAGACAGGAAATAGAGTGAATACAAATGACAGCAACCATTTAGAAGATACTACAAGGAGACATTAACCACATAATCAGATCTTCAAAGCTCAGATCACAGACACACAGGTTCATTATGTTCCAAAACTCTCATCCAGGCACAAAGCAGTTTTCAAATAACATAAAACCTCTATCACATAATCATTGGTAGCAAAAACTAAAGAGATGAGGAAAAGGCGGTACGACAACCATCAGATGACCGTGAAGAGCCTAGTCGATCTCTTGGATGACCGCTCATCCAGGCACAGAGCCGTTCACCTTCTCCTCAGCGGCGGCGGCGGTACACCTGCACCAGAGAGTACACCTGCACCAGCGGACATGGATGACCCAGCGGCGGCGGTACACCTGCACCACCTTCCCCTCACGGCCCTTGTAGGTGCCGCGCACGACCTGCACCTCGTCGTCCTTGCGAATCGGGATGGAGCTCCGTCGACAGCCCGCGCGGACATGAGAACGCAGCGGACGGAGGACGAGGCCGTGAAGTGCGCCTTGCGGCACTTCCGGCGGGAGCTCGTGACGCGAGGATTGTGCTTCATGGCGGCGGCGGGATGGACGCTCCTGCTTACCTGGGAGGCCACTTCGGTGGCGGCGGCTAGGGTTTTCTGTGTGGGAGAACGAGTGGAGGCGGCTGGTGGTAGAATGTAGCGCTCGGTAGAATGAGAGGCCGCACACGATCTGTTGGATGGAGGCGGCTGGTAGAATGGAGCGCACGATTTGGTGGTAGAATGGAGCGCTCGGTAGAATGAGCGCACGATCTGTTGGATGGAGGCCGCGCACGATCTGGTGATAGAATGGAGCGCTCGGTAGAATGAGTGGAGGCGGCTGGTGGTTGGGTTGGACTTTTTTTTTGTTTGCTATGGGACATGGGCTATATCGATTTAGGTGACGTTTGGGGACAGAGAAATAAAAATAGAATGAGAGAGTAGAAAGGTTCTGGTTATAGATTAGGAAACCAGACCTAATTCATTGTTTGTCAATAGTTAGTTAGAGTAACTCCAATAGTTTTTCTAAAAAAAACTTCATAAATTCAGGCTCAACCGTTGTTCTGTCCACGTCCGCCGTAGCTCTGCGCACGACGCCACTGCTTTGCCGCGGACCTAGGATTTTGGAGGGTATGCATCATAAAACTTAATAATTAACCGGAAATTTTGAACTAGATTACAATAGAGCCCAAACATATGAAATATGAAATTTGCAAGAAACAATGATTGAAAGATAATTACCATACTATTTGCATCTTGAAAGATAATTATTTAATTTGCATCTTGATGAATGGATGAATTATTAATCTATCAAAACTTATGGACTTACTCAATGCATCAATGGATCAGGCGACAAGATCGCTCGTTCGCTGCGACGCTACCCAGTTGCCGATCAAGCGGACGACCGACACCGGCGTCGTTGTGTGCCGTAACCTGAGGGCCGAGACTGAGATCGTCAATCGTAGAACGTAGAAGCGCAGATCGCAGAAGGCAGAAGCAGAACAGCCATGCAGATCGCAAAATGGCGGCTAGGAACATCTTAACAGAACGACAGATGGGAACAAGTACTACGCTAACGATTATGTTCTGATTAGGCCCAATTGACCAACTTATGCACTCTAACTTTCTTTATTTATAAGAACAAGCGAGTAGTCTAGTGGTAACACTGATTCGAAGCAAGGCGCAAGTCTCTGGTTCGAAGCTCCGCGGGAGCAAATTTTTTTGCCAAATAAATCTTAGCACATGCGTCGTCGGGCCGCGCGTCGCCACTTCCAGTTGGTGGCCCGAGGCCGCATCGCCAGGCGGGGGCTGTGTCCCACTTTACCAAAAAAATGCGACCCATGTAGGCCAAGGATCCCACGCCGTCAAGTACGGTACACGTAGGGTGTTTTTTTACTAAAACTCATTTGTGACCAATTTATTTCATCATTACGTCAGCCAAACATGGCAAATTAGCGATGACGATATCAAATCTAATCTGTGACGCAATTGTTGCGTCCAAAATTTGTGTCTATGACGTTCCTTTCATTTTCATCATTAATATTCAAGTGTAATCTTCGTCACTTGTAATTGTTGACGAAGATATAAATTTGGTCATAGAAATGTATCAATCTGTGACTGAAGTCACCAGCGTCACGAGAAAATCGTCACTGATGATCACATTCTTACTAGTGAAGTGATACCGAATGGCTATGTGTTTAGTGCGGCTATGCTCGACGGGATTGTCGGCCATTTTGATTGCACTCTCATTATCACATAGCAAAGGGACTTTGGTTAATTTGTAACCGTAGTCCCGCAGGGTTTGCCTCATCCAAAGCAATTGCGCGCAACAATGGCCTGCGGCAATATACTCAGCTTCGGCGGTGGAAAGAGCGACCGAATTTTGCTTCTTTGAAGCCCAAGACACCAAGGATCTTCCCAAGAACTGGCAGGTCCCCGATGTGCTCTTTCTATTGATTTTACACCCTGCCCAATCGGCATCCGAATAACCAATCAAATCAAAAGTGGATCCCCTAGGATACCAAAGCCCAAACTTAGGAGTATAAGCCAAATATCTCAAGATTCGTTTTACGGCCGTAAGGTGAGCTTCCTTAGGGTCGGCTTGGAATCTTGCACACATGCATACAGGAAGCATAATATCCGGTCGAGATGCACATAAATAGAGTAAAGAACCTATCATCGACCGATATACCTTTTGATCCACGGACTTACCTCCCGTGTCGAGGTCGAGATGCCCATTAGTTCCCATGGGTGTCTTGATGGGCTTGGCATCCTTCATCCCAAACTTGGTTAGAATGTCTTGAGTGTACTTCGTTTGGCTGATGAAGGTGCCCTCTTGGAGTTGTTTTACTTGGAATCCTAGAAAATACTTCAACTCCCCCATCATTGACATCTCGAACTTCTGTGTCATGATCCTACTAAACTCTTCACATGTAGACTCGTTAGTAGACCCAAATATAATATCATCAACATAAATTTGGCATACAAACAAATCATTCTCAAGTGTTTTAGTAAAGAGTGTAGGATCGGCTTTTCCGACTTTGAATCCATTTGCAATAAGGAAATCTCTAAGGCATTCATACCATGCTCTTGGGGCTTGCTTGAGCCCATAAAGCGCCTTAGAGAGCTTATAGACATGGTTAGGATACTCACTGTCTTCAAAGCTGGGAGGTTGCTCAACATAGACTTCTTCCTTGATTGGTCCATTGAGGAAGGCACTTTTCACGTCCATTTGATAAAGCTTAAAGCCATGGTAAGTAGCATAGGCTAATAATATACGAATTGACTCGAGCCTAGCTACGGGTGCATAGGTTTCACCGAAATCCAAACCTTCGACTTGGGAGTATCCTTTGGCCACAAGTCGAGCTTTGTTCCTTGTCACCACACCATGCTCATCTTGCTTGTTGCGGAAGACCCATTTGGTTCCTACAACATTTTGGTTAGGACGTGGAACTAAATGCCATACCTCATTCCTAGTGAAGTTGTTGAGCTCCTCTTGCATCGCCACAACCCAATCTGAATCTTGGAGTGCTTCCTCTACCCTGTGTGGCTCAATAGAGGAGACAAACGAGTAATGTTCACAAAAATGGGCAACACGAGATCGAGTAGTTACCCCCTTATGAATGTCGCCGAGGATGGTGTCGACGGGGTGATCTCGTTGTATTGCTTGGTGGACTCTTGGGTGTGGCGGTCTTTGTTCCTCTTCCTCCTTGTCTTCCTCATTTACATCCCCCCCTTGATCAATGCCATCATCTTGAGGTGGCTCATTTGCTTGATCTTCTACTTCATCAACTCGAGCTTCATCCTCATTTTGAGTCGGTGGAGATGCTTGCATTGAGGAGGAAGGTTGATCTTGTGTAGTTGGAGGCTCTTCGGATTCCTTAGGACACACATCCCCAATGGACATGTTCCTTAGCGCTATGTATGGAGCCTCTTCATCACCTATCTCATCAAGATCAACTTGCTCTACTTGAGAGCCGTTAGTTTCATCAAACACAACGTCACATGAGACTTCAACTAGTCCAGTGGACTTGTTAAAGACCCTATATGCCCTTGTGTTTGAGTCATAACCAAGTAAAAAACCTTCTACAGTTTTGGGAGCAAATTTAGATTTTCTACCTCTTTTAACAAGAATAAAGCATTTGCTACCAAAAACTCTAAAGTATGAAATGTTGGGCTTTTTACCGGTTAGGAGTTCATATGATGTCTTCTTAAGGATTCGGTGAAGATATAACCGGTTGATGGCGTAGCAGGCGGTGTTGACCGCTTCGGCCCAAAACCGGTCCGGTGTCTTGTACTCATCAAGCATGGTTCTTGCCATGTCCAATAGAGTTCGATTCTTCCTCTCCACTACACCATTTTGTTGTGGCGTGTAGGGAGAGGAGAACTCATGCTTGATGCCCTCCTCCTCAAGGAAGCCTTCAATTTTAGAGTTCTTGAACTCCGTTCCGTTGTCGCTTCTTATTTTCTTGATCCTTAAGGCGAACTCATTTTGAGCCCGTCTCAAGAATCCCTTTAAGGTTTCTTGGGTTTGAGATTTTTCCTGTAAAAAGAATACCCAAGTGAAGCGAGAATAATCATCCACAATAACTAGAAAATACTTACTCCCGCCGATGCTTATGTAAGCGATCGGGCCGAATAGATCCATATGGAGTAGCTCAAGCGGCCTGTCGGTCGTCATGATGTTCTTGTGTGGATGTTGGGTTCCAACTTGCTTTCCCGCCTGGCATGCGCTACAAATCCTGTCTTTCTCAAAATGAACATTTGTTAATCCTAAAATGTGTTCTCCCTTTAGAAGCTTGTGAAGATTCTTCATCCCAACATGGGCTAGTCGGCGGTGCCAGAGCCAACCCATGTTAGTCTTAGCAATTAAACAAGTGTCGAGTTCAGCTCTATCAAAATCTACCAAGTATAGCTGACCCTCTAACACTCCCTTAAATGCTATTGAATCATCACTTCTTCTAAAGACAGTGACACCTACATCAGTGAATAGACAGTTGTAGCCCATTTGACATAACTGGGACACGGAAAGCAAATTGTAATCTAAAGAATCTACTAGAAAAACATTGGAAATGGTATGATCAGGTGATATAGCAATTTTACCCAATCCTTTGACCAAACCTTGATTTCCATCCCCGAATGTGATAGCTCGTTGGGGATCTTGGTTTTTCTCATATGAGGAGAACATCTTCTTCTCCCCTGTCATGTGGTTTGTGCACCCGCTGTCGAGTATCCAACTTGAGCCCCCGGATGCATAAACCTATAAAACAAATTTAGTTCTTGACTTTAGGTACCCAAACTGTTTTGGGTCCTTTGGCATTAGAAACAAGAACTTTGGGTACCCAAACACAAGTCTTTGACCCCTTGTGTTTGCCCCCAACAAACTTGGCAACGACCTTGCCGGATTTATTAGTAAGCACATAAGAAGCATCAAAAGTTGTAAAAGAAATGGCATGATCATTTGATGCATTAGGAGTTTTCTTTCTAGGCAACTTGGCACGGGTTGGTTGCCTAGAGCTAGATGTCTCACCCTTATACATAAAAGCATGATTAGGGCCAGAGTGAGACTTCCTGGAATGAATTCTCCTAATTTTGTTCTTGGGATAACCGGCAGGGTACAAAATGTAACCCTCGTTATCCTGAGGCATGGGAGCCTTGCCCTTAACAAAGTTAGACAAATTTTTAGGAGGGGCATTAAGTTTGACATTGTCTTCCCTTTGGAAGCCAATGCCATCCTTGATGCCCGGGCGTCTCCCATTATAAAGCATGCTACGAGCAAATTTAAATTTCTCATTTTCTAAGTTGTGCTCGGTAATTTTAGCATCTAGTTTTGCTATATGATCATTTTGTTGTTTAATTAAAGTCATATGATCATGAATAGCATTAACATCAATATCTCTACATCTAGTACAAATAGTAACATGCTCAATGGTGGATGTAGAGGTTTTGCAAGAATTAAGTTCAACGATCTTAGCACGAAGTATATCATTCTTATCTCTAAGATCGGCAATTGTGACTTTGCAAACATCAAAATCTTTAGCCTTAGCAATCAAATTTTTATTCTCTAATCTAAGGCTGGCAAGAGAAATGTTTAATTCTTCAATCCTAGCAAGCAAATCATCATTATTATCTCTAGGATTGGGAATTGAAACATTACAACCATGAGAGTCAACCTTAGCATTTAAACTAGCATTTTCATTTCTAAGGTTGTCAATCATCTCACGGCAAGTGCTTAGCTCACTAGATAATTTTTCACATTTTTCTACTTCTAGAGCATAAGCCTTTTTAACCTTAACATGTTTCTTGTTTTCTTTAATTAGACAATCCTCTTGGGAGTCCAAAAGGTCATCCTTTTCATGAATAGCACTAATCAATTCATTTAATTTTTCTTTTTGCTCCATGTTAAGATTGGCAAAGAGAACACGCAAATTATCCTCTTCATCACTAGCATTATCGTCACTAGAAGATTCATATTTAGTGGAGGAGTTAGATTTAACCTTCTTCCGTTTGCCGTCCTTTGCCATGAGGCACTTGTGGCCGACGTTGGGGAAGAGGAGTCCCTTGGTGACGGCGATGTTGGCGGCGTCCTCGTCGTCGGAGGAGTCGCTTGAGCTTTCGTCGGAGTCCCACTCCCGACAAACATGGGCATCACCGCCCTTCTTCTTGTAGTACCTCTTCTTCTCCTTTCGCCTCCCCTTCTTGTCGTCGCCTCGGTCACTGTCACTAGATATAGGACATTTAGCAATAAAATGACCGGGCTTACCACACTTGTAGCAAACCTTCTTGGAGCGGGACTTGTAATCCTTCCCCCTCCTTTGTTTGAGGATTTGGCGGAAGCTCTTGATGACGAGCGCCATCTCCTCATTGTCAAGCTTGGAGGCGTCGATTGGTTGTCTACTTGGTGTAGACTCCTTCTTGTCCTCCGTCGCCTTGAATGCGACGGGTTGTGCCTCGGATGTAGATGGATCATCAAGCTCGTTGATCTTCCTCGAGCCTTCGATCATGCACTCAAAACTTACAAAATTCCCGATAACTTCCTCGGGGGTCATTTTAGTATATCTAGGATTACCACGAATTAATTGAACTTGAGTGGGGTTAAGGAATATGAGAGATCTTAGAATAACCTTAACCATTTCGTGGTCGTCCCACTTGACGCTCCCGAGGTTGCGCACCTGGTTCACCAAAGTCTTGAGCCGGTTGTACATGTGTTGTGGCTCTTCCCCTTTGCGAAGCCGGAACCGACCGAGCTCCCCCTCGATCGTTTCCCGCTTGGTGATCTTGGTGAGCTCATCTCCTTCGTGCGCGGTTTTGAGCACATCCCAAACTTCCTTGGCGTTCTTCAACCCTTGAACTTTGTTATACTCCTCTCTACTTAAAGAGGCGAGGAGTATTGTTGTCGCTTGAGAGTTGAAGTGCTCGATTTGGGCCACCTCATCCTCATCATAGTCTTCATCCCCCACGGATGGTACCTGTGCACCAAACTCAACAACATCCCATATACTTTTGTGGAGTGAGGTTAGATGAAATCGCATTAAATCACTCCACCTAGCATAATCTTCACCATCGAAAGTTGGTGGTTTGCCTAATGGGACGGAAAGTAAAGGTGCATTTTTAGAAATGCGAGGGTAATGTAGGGGAATCTTACTAAACTTCTTACGCTCTTGGCGTTTAGAAGTTACGGAGGGCGCATCGGAGTCGGAGGTCGATGTTGATGAAGTGTCGGTCTCGTAGTAGACCACTTTCCTCATCCTCTTGTGCTTGTCGCCTTTCTGATGCGGCTTGTGAGAAGAAGATTTTTCCTTCTTATCTTTGTGGTGAGAAGAGGAAGACTTTTTCTCCTTTCGTTTGGAGGAGTCCTTCTTCTTCTCCTTCCTCTTGGTGCGGGACTCTTCCGATGAAGTGCTCCCGTGGCTTGTAGTGGGCTTTTCGCCGGTCTCCATCTCCTTCTTGGCGTGATCTCCCGACATCACTTCGAGCGGTTAGGCTCTAATGAAGCACCGAGCTTTGATACCAATTGATAGTCGCCTAGAGGGGGGGTGAATAGGGCGAAACAGAAATTTACAAATATAAACACAACTACAAGCCGGGTTAGCGTTAGTAATAAAGAAACGAGTCCGCGAGAGAGGGCGCAAAACAAATCCCAAGCAAGTAAGCAAGTGAGACACGGAGATTTGTTTTACCGAGGTTCGGTTCTTGCAAACCTACTCCCCGTTGAGGAGGCCACAAAGGTCGGGTCTCTTTCAACCCTTCCCTCTCTCAAACGGTCCCTCGGACCGAGTGAGCTTCTCTTCTCAAATCACTTGGGAATCAAACTTCCCGCAAGGGCCACCACACGATTGGTGCCTCTTGCCTCAATTACAAGTGAGTGTTTGATCACAAGAAAGAATGAAAGAGAGAAAGCAATCCAAGCGCAAGAGCTCAAATGAACACGGCAAATCACTCTCACTAGTCACTTAGGCTTTGTATGGAATTGGAGAGGATTTGATCTCTTTGGGTGTGTCTAGAATTGAATGCTAGAGCTCTTGTAGTAGTTGGGAAGTGGAAAACTTGGATCAATGAATGGTGGGGTGGTTGGGGTATTTATAGCCCCAACCACCAAAAGTGGCCGTTGGAAGGCTGTCTGTTCGATGGCGCACCGGACAGTCCGGTGCACACCGGACAGTCCGGTGCCCCCTGCCACGTCATCACTGTCGTTGGATTCTGACCGTTGGAGCTTCTGACTTGTGGGCCCGCCGTGGTGTCCGGTGCACACCGGACATGTACTGTTTGCTGTCCGGTGTGCCGGCATGGGCGATTCTGACTCCTGCGCGCGCTGCGCGCGCATTTATTGCACCGTAGAGAGCCGTTGGTGTGGAGATAGCCGTTGCTCTGGAGTCGCACCGGACAGTCCGGTGCACAGCGGACAGTCCGGTGAATTATAGTGGACGAGCCGTTGGCTTTTCCCGAAGCTGGCGAGTTCCTGAGGCCGACCTCCCTTGGCACACCGGACACTGTCCGGTGTACACCGGACAGTCCGGTGAATTATAGCCGAGTCGACCCTGGGAATTCCCGAAGGTGGCGAGTTTGAGTCTGAGTCCCCCTGGTGCACCGGACATGTCCGGTGGCACACCGGACAGTCCGGTGCGCCAGACCAGGGGTGCCTTCGGTTGCCCCTTTGCTCCTTTATTGAATCCAAAACTTGGTCTTTTTATTGGCTGAGTGTGAACCTTTTACACCTGTATCATCTATACACTTGGGCAAACAAGTTAGTCCAAAGATTTGTGTTGGGCAATTCAACCACCAAAATTATATAGGAACTAGGTGTAAGCCTAATTCCCTTTCAGTGTCCTTTGATCTAGCGGCCTCAGGATCGTCCTCCGACGATGAACTATCTGATCCATGTTTATGTCATCGATGATTATGTTTTATGCCAGCTATTTACACTATTTATGCATTACAGTGATGATTTTTACAACGATGAATACGATTTTTATGTCTGCCATAAAACCATCTCTAATTTTTGCGGGGGCTGTTAATTGAACCGATATTAGGTATTTTTTATCAATTATGTTATACGGTGTATGTAATTATGCGACTTTGTATAGGAATTTATGCTTGGGTGAATCATGTCATCCTATTTTTTGCATGCGTACAGTGGAAACGAAAATACCATCTAAAATTTGCGTGCATGCAATGGAAACTACCTCGACCTGCCATATTTTTATATCTGCATAAAAATAGAAACAACATGCAATGGAAACTCTCACGATTTGTCATAATTTTTGGATCTCCATAGTTTTTGGATCTACCATAAAAATAGAATCGTGAATACAACGCACCAGAGTTATCAACCTCTCTCACATGACTCGGTATTTACGCACATAACTGAGGGGTTTTACGCTCAAAACTTAAGGTTTTTACATTCGAATTTGGAGATGCATCTACCGGTGTACGTGTACCACGTGCCATATTTCATATTGCAAAAATACCAAGACCGTGTAACATAACTAGTATCAGTATATATCATAAACTTATTGTAACATGCCTAGCTGCATGACTGTTAGAGCGATTCTATATTTGTGTAGGAAATATATCATTTAAAATAATATTTTATTGTTTCCCTGCATGTCAATCAATTTTCATTCATCCCACATTCATGTCATCCTAAATTTATGTGCATGTAGTAGAAAATAGATTTGTATCCAGTGTAACGAATTGCATAAATATCTATATCGTGTAGCATAATTAGTATCAGCAAATATCGTAAACTGGTTCTAACGATCCTAGTTACATGGTTGTTGGAGCCATCCAATTTTTGCGTGTATGGACAGGGTTTTTATGCTATCTCTATGAACTATTTATGATATTTATGTTGACTATTTACGCTATTCGCGCAAAAAAATAGAACCACAATTTATAGCTTACGTCCCGCGGGAGGTTGGTTGTTGGACCGGGGGAGTTGGACTAACGCATGTGGGAGAGGTTGGCCTGGTGCATAAGCGGGGGGGACGTACTCGACAGTCTAGCATGGGCTATAAGGGTGCGCTGGTGCGGTCCAGCCAGATCGAGGGTGATCGGGTCAGAACTTTCTCTGACATTTGGAAGCACAGAGCTCCCAATATATATATATATATATATATATATATATATATATATATATATATATATATATATATATATATATATATATATAACTAACATCCGGACGCATGCAGATTTTAGATTGGGAACGTCTGATACCTCATCGAACATAGTGCAGTATGCGATGCAACTAATGCTTCAGCAACTAGGCGCGCTTGCGATATTCGTTGGTCTCCAATTTTGCCATATATCCTAGCTAGCTGGAAGAAGACAAGCACACAGCATGCGGATTTCCCTGTTCTATTGGACCAACCAGGGGGGACAAATTCCGTGCCTCAGGATGCCTGGACACACACGCATCGCACATCAAGCGTGAATGCGGTCCTTTGCCTGTGGTCTGTCGACAGCGATGTTCTCTTCCTTTGTACAGGCATTGCATGATCGTCGTCAGATAGCGATGCGCCACTAACCTCCACTACTGTGTATTGTGTCGTTATACCCTTTGTATCGGAACTACCACTAGGGTCTAGGGTTGTATATATATGCTAGTGCGACTAAAATCTTCACATGCGATATCCAAACCAATCATTCTTTAGGCCTCGGAACAGACACTCTCAACTCACTCATTTCGGATTATCTTGCTGTCAGGGCCGTACCAGAGGGGGTGCAGAGGGTGCGGCCGCATCAGGCCCCCAAAAACATAGAGCCCCTTAGTCACTAGACGCTAGTACTTTTTACTGTTAAACATATCTATTCTAAACATAAATACGCAAAGAGCGATACACTATCGACCAGATTCGTTTATATTGTTAAACTAATGTCTCAATTGCTTATCGAATACTTCATCCGTTTCAAAATAGTATTTGTTTTAGCTCTTGATTTTTTATGTTTATATTCAACTATATAATGATGAATCCACTAAATAAACAAAACAAATTCTATTTTGATATAGAGAGAGTAATTATTTACTATACATATGATGATTGCATCGACTGAGAGAAGCTTTTTAAAATTGAAATATTTTTGTGAACTATTTATGGTCAACAATAACTCAATAGAGGTTAAATGGCTTGCCGATTATATATATCAAAAAAAAGTTGTTGGATGAGATTGATCTCAATAATATAAGTGATGACTTTGTATCACAAAATGTTAGAAGATATTTTTAATGATATCAGATAACAAGTAAGTGTTTTCGACTATATTTTACATTTGTTATTATCTTATAAACTTCAAAACAGTGTATAATAATTTTTATACGTCAAATATTCGATACTACATGTATAATTATATATATTTGTGTGTGGATGGGACCTCCATATCGAATTTCGCACTGGACCCTCGAAAAATCAAGAACGGCTCTGCTTGCTGTTTAGACTTCTATGTAGGCACAGTGGTGGGTGGACCCAGACAAAAAATTGAGTGGAGCCTAAAACCTGGATGGAGACCTAAATAAAAACCTACTTACAAATGGACTTTTATAGTTACAGTCAATAAGATAAAAACCTCACTAGAACAAGAAAATTGAGTGGGGCCGTGCCCCCACTCAGCCTAACATGGGTCCGCCCCTGCGTATACGCAGCATGCGTGTCCGTTGTTTGATCACAAATTTATGTAGCCGAAAGGTACATGTAGTTGGGCAGATGAGTATGTACAAACGGTACTACGACCTCTTATTTGTTTCTCATCTGTTCGCCAGCGTCTATCAAGGCCATTTATTCACGTAGCCAATTACTACTCTCCTTGTTCAAGGACTGTTCACCCGGTTCATCGTCGTTCTATTTATTCTTCCAGCACATGCAGGATAAAGGCTCTTCTTGTATCCAGCTGTGCGCTTATACTTCATAGCGTACGTGTAGTGTAGAGCACAGCCATGCCACACGCCCATACTCCCTCCCCAACCGAAGCTGCATGCAGCAGTGTTTCGATGGAACTCGAGCGTACGTCCGTTTCATTGTCATCGATCGTTTGGTGGCATAGCGGGATCAGCTGGTAGGGCTTAACGACTTTGCTGAACAATTAATAACTAGCAACGTGTACTTGATCGATCACGGACCGGAGGCAAACTGCAGTCCACCGGCAGGAATTTGGAGTGTTCTTGGCACGGGAACTTGTTCGATCGTTTGCTAGTGCTGGTATATTATATGCATATGGTATGTTCCATCGCGATTATATTGTTCTTTGAAATTTGTTTGCATCTATAATAACGTGCGTTGCGTGTGCATGACGCAATAATTCGTGTATTATTTCTACCTGCTGTATATTGTTACAATTTACAAACAAAGCCGTCGTTGACCTGATCTAGAGACACACACACAGCCTATATATGTACGGACTAAGGCCCTGTTTGTTTCGGATTATAATCTGGCCAGATTATATAATCCAGCGCAAATAATCTGGTGGGTAAACAAACACCTAGATTATAGGTCCAGATTATATAATCTAAAGCCCAGATTATGATAATCTCATAATCTACTCAAGAGTAACTTATTTCAGATTATTTTTGGTAAAATACCCACTACCCATGGTTATGTTAATAAAAATTACAATATTTGTCATCCTTCTTTCCTCTTTTACGCCTCTATCCGCAGCCCTCACGATCCGGCCGCCTCCTCCCCAATCCTACCCGCCGCCACTTCCCTCCACCAGCCGCGTCTCCCAGTAGTCCAGCGCCAGCGCCGAGATGTGGGACGCGTTGGGGCCGTCAACGAGCTCGTCCGTTCTCCTGCACCACACTGAACACGAGCGCGTACAGAGATGGAACACCCACGCCAGCGATCCATCATCAGTCTCATCCGTTCCCTCGTCAACCATCAAGCCATACAAATAGTATTTTTGTTCCCCTTTATCCTTATTAAACAAGGAAGAAAACCATCGTACCGGTGCAAAAACTATTCTAGTAGCTAGCTCACAAGTCGTTTAATAAACGCGGACTACGATTTCATACCATTCAGAAAAACGAAAGTCGTCTAATAGCTCACTAGTCTAGTAGCTAGCTCACAAGTTGTCTAATAGCCAGCACCATTGTTACCTTTATGTCTTAGAGAATAATAATCTGCATGTGTATAATCTAGACTACCAAACAGCTATATATTGGATTATATAATCTAGATTATAATCTGGATTATATAATCTATAAGCTGAAACAAACAGGCCCTTAGATATGCAATGTGTCAACAGTGATATATTTGTAGGTATCTCACTGTTGACACATCACCTACCACTAAAATGGTATATCATTAAATCCCGAAAAATATGAGCAATCTATGTCAAATCGAGAAGTTAAACTTGAATTGTTAAATTCCACTATAAGTAAACCAACTAGGTAAGTTGTGCTCAATTTTCTACAAGTTTTTTAATATAACTAACGAGAACCGCTTTGGTACTCCTTTAAAACAATACACACATCTTAAGGCAATTCATTTTATTAAATAAGTTTTTATTATATATTATTCGTTTGGTCCTGCATGGGCCTCAATCTTCCAAGCCTAGCTAGACTGGCTCAGCTCAAATCCATTCCACGATAATCTGTAGTATTTTAACCTTGGAGTCATCAAACCCACCAATTACCTCAAAAGCAACAAAGTCATAATGGAACTGATTTCTATAAGGAAACAAAAGTTCTTCATGTGCATAGATGTGATTATTCTCATCCTACTTACAAACCCTCGGAGACACTATTTATAGATGCCAGAGGTATAATAAGAGAATAGACTGCCCTCCCATCTACTCTATGATGGAGGTATTTTATCCTACGCAGAGGAAAAATCAGGAAGGGGAGTTACTCTCACTAAAGACAACTTAGTTAAACGTCGGTGGAAAGGTAGTATAAAATGCGGTTTTTGTAATCAAAATGAGACTAATCAACATATTTTATTTGATCGTTACCTTGCCAGAAATATTTGGAGAATTGCATACTTCGCTTTACATATAGAGAGATCCAACAATATTAATCATATAATTGTGAATTGGGCTGCTAACAAGGGAATAACGCGGAGGGAAAAACTCTTGATTGTAGTGGCGGCAATGTTTTGGTCTATTTGGTTTTGTCTCAATGATGTGACCTTTACTTTTCAGCCAATACCATCAATTTTGCAAGTTCTCTTCAGGGGAACATACCGGTTCAGAGTCTGGAGGTTGTTGCAGAAAAAAGAAGGTCACTAAGAGGTTCTTGTGGTATGTCAATCTCTTGTGATGGTAGCAATGGAGATCTTCGCAGGACATGGATGGAGGTCTAATGCCAGATTAGAGGACGCTTGATTCGAGGACATGTTCTTTCTAAAGATGTTATTTTTTATGTGTGTGTTTTTGCTAATTTTCGACATGTAAGACCGTATGTAGGAGACTACGAAAGGATGGAACATTTTTATGTTTTGCATTATCTAAAAAATGTGTGATAAGGTTTTTAGGCTGTGCGCAACGCAGCCCCCTCGGCATCCCCCTCCCCTTGCATGGCGGCTGTAGGGGGCACCTTACGGCTGCAGCGGTGCCCCCTACAGCGCCCCCTACGTGCCGGTCCCCTTCTCTCTCCCCCCAGATCTAGCGTGTCACTGTTCATCACCCTAAACACTGTGCTGTGGGTCCACGAGTAATTGTTAGTAGATAAAAAATTGATAGTTGATATAGAAAATGATATTTTATAGTTGTAGTGGGGTATAGGGGAGTATTTAGGGAGAACCGCTGCAGGAGATGAAAAAATAGGGGGGAAATTGGGGGGAAAAGATGATATAGGGGGAAAAATTTAGGGGTAACGGTTGCGGATAGCCTTATACGCCTCCAACAAATATCTTTAAACATGTAAACGATTGTAGAAAAATCGTAGAGATAAACTAGAACAAAATAAAGTATGTAAATATCGTGAAAAATATATATCTAGAAGCTTCTGTAAATTAGATGTAGCTCTAGAACATAGTTAAGAGCGTGTTTGTTTACCTACTAGATTATATAAGTTGGATTATGGTGAAATGGTAGGAAGGTAAAATATCAATTTGCAACCATAAATAAGTTGAAATAAGTTAGCATTGGATGGTTTATTTCAACTTATTAGTGATCCTAAAATGATATTTTACTATATTACTCTTTCAACGTAATCCAACTTATATAATATAGTAGGTGACCTAAATAAGCAGAGAGAGGGAAGAAATATTTTGGGTCTGCATCCAGCAAGAGCCTAGGTAGTCATAGGCCATGTGCTGCCTGCAAAGATAAAAAAACGGCCCACTCCATGCATCTGCGGTTCTTCTGGGCCAAGCCATTGAAACACTCATCATGTTTTAGTGGACCAAAAGCTAGAAGCATAGTTAGAGATGGCAACGGGTACAAACCCGCTGGGTTTTGCCATCCCAAACCCGTACCCGTGAAAAATGTCTATGCCCATTAAAAAACCCGTACCCATGACGGGTTTGAGATTTTGCCCAAACCCGTACTCATCGGGTTAGCGGGTACCCATGGGTTACCCGCGGGTTTCATCTCCAATATACTTGTTCTTCTCATAATCAATAAGTATCGTAATGATTAATGATATCATGATCCAAAATCTATGTAATGAACAACGATTTCATGATTTGGTATAAAAAATATTAGTAGAGAGAATGGAATACATATAATAAGTTGTATAATTAAGTGACCTTGCACTAAGTTATCCATCCACCACATATATAACACTAGTAAAAACTATAATAGCAAGCAAACAACACTCTCACCGACTACTAACACATTCACCAATTGATAAAAATTATGAAGTAAATAAGGAATAACAAGTTTGTTGTTAGTTTATAAAATAAAATGACAATATGCATTAGGTTTGGTCGGGTTTAAAAAACCCACGGGTTCACGGGTTTGGGTACTATAGGAACAAACCCGTACCCATAAACCCGCTGGGTATAGATTTATGCCCATTAACAAATCAATGAGTATGAAAATTGACCCAAACCTGTACCCTAATGGGGTAAAAACCCATCGGGTTTCGGGTTTCGGGTACCCATTGCCATCTCTTCTGCATAGTGCTAGACCAAGCTGTTGCACAGAGCTACCATCGGTTCTGTTGGACCAAGCAAAGTGGCGAGTAGCTGCTGCTGCTCAAACTGGTTCTGACGCTGCAGAAGCAAAACATAGAATCCACGGCACGAACCTACGCTTGGAAGCAAAGCAACGGAAGAGGGACCACAACACAGACGAGCACGTCGTCCACTGTGCTACTTTGCACCTTCTACGTTCCGCTCCCTGTTCCATTTTCTTTCTCTCTCTCTCTCTCTCTCTCTATATACAATTGGATTGATCAAACTCCATAAATTAATCTCTACGTACCTGAGCAGCCGTGTGGTCCGTCCAACTATGGTACATTCTGCTGCTTCAAATTACACGAGTGTATGGCAGACTACGTACACAGATCTCGAGTTCTCGATCGACCAATTTATTAATTTGTATGCCGGCCTCGCCTCCGATCGAGTACAGTACACACTGGTCGAGTTCGCCGCCGGCTGCGTGTTTATTTGCTTGTAATCCGCTCATGGCGGCCACCGTACCGGCCGGTCTCGCTCCTCACCTTCTCTTTCCTTCCTTGCTGACACCGTTATAGTTTGCAACATCCGTCAGCATGTGCAGGTGCGACTGCGGCTGGTGGCCGAACAGGACACGTTGGCTCGCCGCATAGCATGGCTCTCCGGCCCGAGAAGCCCGGACACAGCCACCGCGCGCAGCCAGGCAAACAGCGAGGTTTTGGGGGGCGGCTTCTTGGCCAGGACGAGCGCTACGGTTGCCGTCATTTCCCTCGGACCGGCCGGCCTGGACGCACGTACGTTTCGGAGCCTAATTCGGACTCGTGTTTTGACCCGTCGTGGGCCTGTCATCTCCCGAGACCAGGACGAGTCGGAGCCTAATTCAGGGACGTTACAGTTAAGGACTCGCTAAAACGTGCGGGCCGGGGCGAGAAAGCAATCCGAATTCTTATCGTCTGCAGCTCTAGCTAGTGCGCGCCGGCCTCCGTCTCTGCTAGCTCGTGAGTCATGCCTC
Organism: Zea mays; assembly: GCF_902167145.1. Classification (NCBI taxonomy): domain Eukaryota; kingdom Viridiplantae; phylum Streptophyta; class Magnoliopsida; order Poales; family Poaceae; genus Zea; species Zea mays. The sequence continues at coordinate 26,363,264 of NC_050098.1, read as the reverse complement.
TCGTGGTCATGGGCTCATGGCTACTAATAACACGTTTGGTCAGTATACAATACGGTACAATGCATGTAGTGTAGTAGGTTGGCAGTGTTAGGCTGGCGATGGTGTAAAGGTACGGTGAAACGCCCCTCATATAGCTTGACCTGCTCGATCGCTCGCTTTTCTCCACGCTACGGCTCATGATGCGCATGGGATGGGACTATGGGAGAGCAAAAGAGTTTATAATCCGCTCTCCTCTGGTCTCCATTTTATATATGTCTTAGGTGGTGGTGGTGGAGGCAAGAGCTACGAGAGTTGGCCCAGCAGCGAGTGATCACTTGAGGAGCTCAACAAGTGAGTACATCGAGGAAGAATGATCCGCCTCTAGTTCTTGGGATCCACCTCTCTCTCTTGTCTTAGGCTCGGAGACCTTCCGAAGACGAGAAGCTAGATATGGCTGCGCTGGCCCGCGGCGCGGCCATGAAAGGCGGCGGCGACAAGAATAAGAAGGTGGCGGCAGGTGGCAGGTTGCTGTCCGTCGTCGCCGTCGGCTGCTTCCTCCTCTTCGTCGTCGTCGTCTTCACGCTCTCCTCCCGACGCTACGCCACCCTCGTCCTCGACGCTCGTGATCGTGAGTGCGCTTCTGCCTTCTCGATCTGCTTCCGATCTGAGCGACCCACGTACTGTCGTGCGCGCGTGCGTGTGTACCTGCACCGTTATGCTATACATATATGATTTTGTGGGCATCATATCCTCGTGCATGCATCGGCTCTCAATCGATCAATGAACTGATGATCACGAGCCACTTACACCCACTGATTTGTACGCACTTGTTCTTTCAGGCCGAGGTGACTTCCACCCGTCGCAGCTGCAGGGGGGCAGCCACGGCGGCGGCGGCGGCGAGGGTGACCTCAAGCATCTGCTTGTTGCTCAGCGGAGCAACGACGACGACGACAAGGCGGTCACGGAAGCGGAGCTGGAGGAATCAGGGATCAGAGGAAAGATCAGCATCAACGTCGTCGGGGCCGGGGGGCAAGCGGAGATGGAGGAGGCGGCGCCAGAGAGCAGCGCCGCCGCCGCCGCCGCCGCCGACGCGACATCTAACTCCGACGACGACCGAGCAAGGCCAGGTAGTAGTAGTACGCCTTTCCAAAAGCTGCGTAACGAAGCTAGTCCATAAATGCACGGCTTGCGCTCTAAAAGCTTGACCTGCAAGTCTGCAACTCCTTAAAGCCGCCGAGGATGCGGACCCGGACCGAGACAAATTAACCGCGGACCGCAGCCGCCGGAACAACCGTGCAAGCGACGTCTCCTCAGCACCAACACCCAGGTTTCTGCTGGCTGGCCATCACTTCAAGTCATGCACGCAAAATTCTAGAGTTCACAGTATACTTTTCTAATCCCGATACATATTGTATTAACGGCATGCTTGTAGCCTAAAAAATAGATACAATAATCGCCATGAAATATATTTTTTATTTAGGTCAATCTAAATCTATTTTTTTTCTTTCAAGACGGCATGTAGTAGTAGTAGTGTACGTACTCCGCAGTAATTTTGTACTTGCGTCTTCATCAACAGGAGACATCATGACACGTGCAGCTGCAGCAGCCTCCGTGAAGCAGCAGCGGCAACCGCTGTGCGACCTTTCGGGCTCACGAGCTGACGTGTGTGACCTCACCGGCGACATCCGCTTGAATGCCACTGCCTCCGAATTCATCGTGGTGGACCCAGCGGCCGCGGACGACGGGCCAACAACGGCGTACGAGATCAGGCCGTACGCACGGAAGGGCGACGCCACGAGCATGGGCCGCGTCACCGCGGTCACCGTGCGCGTGCGGGCGACGGCCGACGCGGCGCCGCGCTGCACGGTGACGCACGCCGAGCCGGCGGTCGCGTTCTCCGTCGGCGGGTACACGGGCAACCTCTTCCACGACTTCACCGACGTGATCGTGCCGCTGTACGGCACGGCGCAGCGCTACCGCGGCGACGTCCGCCTCGTGGTCACCGACGCGGGCTCGTCGTCGTCGTGGTGGCTGGCCAAGTACGACGCGGTGCTGCGCGGGCTGTCGCGCCACCCGCCGCTCCACCTGCACCTCGCCAAGGCCGCGGGCGAGGTGCACTGCTTCGGCCACGTCGTGCTCGGCCTGCGCGCGCGCCGGGAGCTCATGGTCGAGCCGGACCCGGACCCGGACCGCGGCCGCCCGGACGGGGTCGGGATGGCCGACTTCGCGCGGTTCCTCCGGCGCGCGCTCTCGCTGCCCCGGGACGCGCCCACACGCCCCGCCGCCGCCAGCAGCGACGACAGGAGGAAGCCCCGCCTGCTGGTCGTCTCCCGCCGCGGCACCCGGCGGCTGCTGAACGCGGACGCCGTCGCGCGCGTGGCGGAGGAGGTGGGCTTCGAGGCCGTCGTGAGCGAGCTGGAGGTGAGCCGCGACGCCGCGGGCGTGGGCCGGCTCATCAACTCGTTCGACGCGCTGGTGGGCGTGCACGGCGCGGGCCTCACCAACATGGTGTTCCTGCCGCCGGGGGCCACGGTGGTGCAGATCGTGCCGTGGGGTGGCCTGCAGTGGATCGCCCGGATGGACTTCGGCGATCCGGCGGATGCCATGGGGCTCAGGTACATCCAGTACGAGATCGCCGTGCACGAGAGCTCGCTCGCAGACAAGTACCCGAGAGATCACGAGATCTTCACCAACCCGACCGCGTTGCACAAGAAGGGCTTCAAGTTCTTGAGGCACACCTTCTTGATCGGACAGGATATCACACTCGACGTCGATCGCTTCAGGGTGGTGCTACTCCAGGCGCTCCGGAACCTCACCGAGTAATAGCTATCGCGGCTGAAGGACGCCACCGGCCATGGCAGGACCTAGGGCTAAGTTGGGCTCGCTGGTCTATTTTGTTTTTTTGGGCCGGGCTAAGCTAAAGATGTTTCCGTTCTCTACTGTTTATTCTCTTTCTTTTTTTCTTTCATTTATATATTGCATTTCATATTGTACTAGAAAACTACGATAATACATTTATATAGTCTTGTCTATACCAATATATAGGCGTATTTGCTAGTATACTTAATATTATTAAAGTACAGCGTTGTGATCCTTTACTATCTCCTCTGCTCCATCCTTTTTTTTCCGTCCTCGGTCCATCATCTCTCGTTCTCACTCTTCTCACTTTCGGATTGTCCACACATTCTTGCATCCTCTCGGTCTGTTCCTTCCCAGCACCCACCTTTTGTATCCTGCTTCAATACAGCACTGGTTATAGTTTGGAGCTACAAAACTTTTAGGCCTTTTTTGGTTATTTCCATTGCATGTAGATTTTATGGGGTTGCAAGAAAAATTAGAAAGTATTCTGACTTTTGAGAGATTTAACATTGCTCAATCCCGTGCAATTCACAGGAAATGCGATTAAAATAAACAGATCCTTATTGTTGCCGTGACACTCATGCCGACTAGGATTGTTCTTGTGTGTGTCGCTACTTGGTACGCTTGGTGTGCGCGCGAGTGTGCCGCTGTTTTTCACCTTAAGACTATCTGATTTAACCAAAATATATTTACTACTAGTTAGAGCATCTCCAACAACATGACCTATAAAAATGCCCTATAATTTAAAAATGAGTATATTTTATAGAATTTAGGGCACCAACAAAACACTCCGCTCCAACAATAAAGCCTCAAATCTAGATTATAGGGCATCACTATGGTGTAGTATATTAGAGGCACTTGAGAGAGTGCTCTATAGTTTTTTGACTAAATTTTATGAAATGAGACACTGTTGGAGTAGTTTTTCTTATGTACAGCCCCATATTTCAATTTGAGGGCACTCTCTCAAGTGCCTCTAAGAGCATCTCCAAAAGCTCCCCAGAAGTCTCCCCTAAATCTATTTTTTTGGGAAAAACACAAAAACATGTCTCCAACAGTTCCCCTAAAGCGCCCCCAACTTTTTCATAACCCTTAAAACTCCCTCATTTGTAGCTACAAATGAGGGGTTTTTTTGGGCTCCCCAGAAACAAACTGCTGCTTTAAGGGATATGTTGGAGAAATGATTAAAATTTACCCCCACTTATTATTTAGATGTCCCTTAAAACTGATTTTGAGGAGTCGTTTTATGGAGAGCTTGAAAGGGAAATGTGCCTTTGGGCCATTTCTAAGTATTTTGGTGATTGAGTGCCAACACAAGTGCTTAAATGTGAATCTATGCCCACAGATGAACAAAGTGCAAATCACAAGTAAAGGTATGTTTCTAAGCCTGAGTACATTGGTTTTGAGTACTAATATATTTGTCTAAGTGTTAGAAACAGAGAGAAGAAGAAAAGGAGAATGTTGGCTGTGTACAGCCAACAGGCTGTTTCGGTCTAGGGCACCGGACTGTCCGGTGGTGCACCGGACAGTGTCCGGTGCGCCAGGCTGTCTCGACCTGAAGACGCCGCTCTCGGGAATTTGCCGACGGCGTACGGCTAAAATTCACCGGACTGTCCGGTGTGCACCGGACTGTCCGGTGAGCCAACGGTCGGCAGAGCCAACGGTCGGCCGCGGAATCTGCGCGCGACACGTGGTCTGGCCAACGGTCGGAAGGAGGCACCGGACTGTCCGGTGTGCACCGGACTGTCCGGTGCGCCAGATCTACAACGGTCGGCAACGGTCGGCTGCGCCGTTTAAGGAAAGAAATCGGGCACCGGACAGTGTCCGGTGTGCACCGGACTGTCCGGTGCGCCCGACGACAGAAGGCAAGGATGGCCTTCCAGATTTGTTCTCAACGGCTCCTAGCTGCTTTGGGGCTATAAAAGGGACCCCTAGGCGCATGGAGGAGAACACCAAGCATTCCTACAACACTCCTAAGCACCAAGACATCGATCTCACGCATTCGTTTCATTGTGATAGCATATAGAGCTCTTGTGGAGTCGTGAACTCTTTGAGTTGTGTTGCGAGCTCTTATTGCTGCTTGTGTGCGTGTTGTTGCTCTGATCTTTTGAAGTCTTGTGTGCGTTGCTAATTCCCACCCCTTGCTCTGTGTTTCTTTGTGAACTTCAATTGTAAGGGCGAGAGGCTCCAAGTTGTGGAGATTCCTCGCAAGCGGGATTGAGAAAAAGCAAGCAAAACACCGTGGTATTCAAGTGGGTCTTTGGACCGCTTGAGAGGGGTTGATTGCAACCCTCGTCCGTTGGGACGCCACAACGTGGAGTAGGCAAGCGTTGGTCTTGGCCGAACCACGGGATAATCCACTGTGTCATCTCTGTGATTGATCTCTTGTGGTATTGCGGTGTTGAGACTCCTTTATAGCCACTTGGCAACTATTGTGCTAACACTTAACAAGTTTTTGTGGCTATAAGTTTAAGTTTTACAGGATCACCTATTCACCCCCCCTCTAGGTGCTCTCAATTGGTATCGGAGCCGTTCTCTTCAAGAAAGGGACTAACCGCCCGAAGAGATGGATCCTAAGGGGAAGGGAATCGTGATCAACGACAAGGAGAAGGAGTCCTTCGTCAACGAGCCAAAGGATGACAAGTCCAACGACTCGGGCTCGGGTCATAGACGAAAAGATGGGAAGAAGAAGAAGACAAGACGCATCAAGGAGATTGTCTACTACGACAGCGACGAATCTTCCTCTTCCCAAAAGGACGACGACAATGACTACAGGAAGACGGTCAATTCGAACTTTTCATTTGATTATTCTCGTATTCCACATAATTCGAATTCGCATTTGCTTTCCATTCCTCTTGGCAAACCTCCACACTTCGATGGGGAGGACTACGGATTTTGGAGTCACAAAATGCGTAGTCACTTATTCTCTCTTCATCCAAGCATATGGGAGATTGTAGAGAATGGAATGAAATTTGATAGCTCGGATAGTCCTATGCTTATAAATGAACAAATCCATAGAAATGCACAAGCTACTACTGTTCTTTTAGCATCCTTGTGCAGGGAAGAATACAATAAGGTGAGCGGCTTGGACAATGCCAAGCAGATATGGGACACCCTCAAGATCTCTCACGAGGGCAACGACGTCACCATGCTCACCAAGATGGAGTTGGTGGAGGGCGAACTTGGCAGATTCGCTATGATAAGGGGGAGGAGCCAACCCAAACATACAACCGGCTCAAAACCCTTGTCAACAAGATAAGGAGCTATGGAAGCACGCGATGGACGGACCACGACGTCGTCCGCCTAATGCTAAGGTCCTTTACCGTTCTTGATCCTCATTTGGTGAATAATATTCGTGAGAATCCCAGGTACACCAAAATGTCGCCCGAAGAAGTTCTTGGGAAGTTCGTAAGCGGGCGAATGATGATTAAGGAGGCAAGATACGTGGACGACGCGTTGAACGGTCCTATTCATGAGCCTCAACCCATTGCTCTCAAGGCAACAAGGAGCAAGGAGGCGCTACCAAGCAAGGTGGCGCAAGTTGAGGCGGCCGGGCTAAATAATGAGGAGATGGCCCTCATCATTAAACGCTTCAAGACGGCGCTTAAAGGTCGCAAGGGACAGCCAAGCAAGACCAAGACAAAGGAGAAGCGCTCATGCTTCAAATGTGGTAAGATTGGTCATTTCATTGCTAACTGTCCCGATAATGAAAGTGACCAGGAAAAAGGGGACAAGAGGGAAAAGAAGAAGCATTACAAGAAGGCCAAGGGCGAGGCACATATCGGAAAGGAGTGGGATTCGGATTGCTCCTCCTCCGACTCCGACAATGAAGGACTCGCCGCCACCGCCTTCAACAAGTCATCTCTCTTCCCCAACGAGCATCACACTTGTCTCATGGCAAGAGAGAAGAAGGTGAGTACTCGAGACTCCACTTATGCTTCTTCTAGTGATGATGAGTCTAGCGATGAGGAAATAGATTACTCTAGCTTGTTCAAGGGATTGGATAGAAATAAGATTGATAAAATCAATGAATTGATTGATGCCTTGAATGAGAAGGATAAACTCTTAGAGAAACAAGAGGATTTATTGTATGAAGAGCATGATAAATTTGTAGAAGCTCAAAGATCTCATGCTTTAGAAGTTAAAAGAAATGAAGTGCTTTCTAGTGAACTATCTTCTTGTCATGAAACCATTGCTACTTTGAAGAATGTTAATGATGACTTAAAAGCTAAACTAGAAGTAACTAGTAAATCTAATTCTTGTGTAGAACATGTTGAGATTTGCACTAGGTGTAAATATTTCGATGTTAATGCTTGTAGTGATCATTTAGTTTCAATTTCTAAATTAACTGAGGAATTGGCTAGTCTTAATGCCCAACTTAAGACTAGCAAAAGTGATTTTGAGAAACTAAAATTTGCTAGGGATGCCTACACGGTTGGTAGACACCCCTCAATTAAGGATGGACTTGGCTTCAAGAGAGAAGCCAAGAACTTAACAAGCCATAAGGCTCCCATTCCCGCTAAGGAGAAAGGGAAGGCCCCTATGGCTACTAGTGCTAAAAAGAACCATGCCTTTTTGTATCATGATAGGAAACAAACTAGAAATGCTTATAGGAGTTATAATGCTTATGATGATTTTGACTCTCATGCCATGTTTGCTTCTAGTTCTTCCTATATGCATGGTAGAAATATGTCTAGGAGAAATGCTACTCATCATGTGCCTAGAAAGAACTTTATTCATGCTCCTAGGAAAGTAGTAAATGAACCTTCTACAATTTATTGTGCTTTAAATGCTTCCTTTGCTATTTGTAGAAAGGATAAGAAAATAGTTGCTAGGAAGTTAGGGGCAAAATGCAAGGGAGACAAAACTTGCATTTGGGTCCCTAAGGATATTTGCACTAACCTTGTAGGACCCAACATGAGTTGGGTACCTAAAACCCAAGCCTAAATTTGCCTTGCAGGTTTATGCATCCGGGGGTTCAAGCTGGATTATTGATAGCGGATGCACAAACCATATGACGGGGGAGTAGAAGATGTTCACCTCCTACGTCAAGAATAAGGATTCCCAAGATTCAATCATATTCGGTGATGGGAATCAAGGCAAGGTAAAAGGGTTAGGTAAAATTGCAATTTCTAATGAGCACTCTATCTCTAATGTGTTTTTAGTAGAGTCTCTAGGATATAATTTGCTATCTGTTAGTCAATTATGCAATATGGGATATAACTGTCTATTTACAAATGTAGATGTTTCTGTCTTTAGAAGAAGTGATGGTTCACTAGCTTTTAAGGGTGTATTAGACGGCAAACTTTATTTAGTTGATTTTGCAAAAGAAGAGGCTGGTCTAGATGCATGCTTAATAGCTAAGACTAGCATGGACTGGCTGTGGCATCGCCGCTTAGCACATGTGGGGATGAAGAACCTTCACAAGCTTCTAAAGGGAGAGCACGTGATAGGTTTGACTAACGTTCAATTCGAAAAAGATAGACCTTGTGCAGCTTGTCAAGCAGGTAAACAAGTGGGAGGAGCGCATCACAGCAAGAATGTGATGACAACTTCAAGACCCCTGGAGCTGCTGCATATGGACCTCTTCGGACCCGTCGCCTATCTGAGCATAGGAGGGAGTAAGTATGGTCTAGTTATTGTTGATGACTTTTCCCGCTTCACTTGGGTGTTCTTTTTGCAGGATAAGTCTGAAACCCAAGGGACCCTCAAGCGCTTCCTCAGGAGAGCTCAAAATGAGTTTGAGCTCAAGGTAAAGAAGATAAGGAGCGACAACGGGTCCGAGTTCAAGAACCTTCAAGTGGAAGAGTTCCTTGAAGAAGAAGGGATCAAGCACGAGTTCTCCGCTCCCTACACACCACAGCAAAATGGTGTGGTAGAGAGGAAGAACAGGACGCTCATCGATATGGCGAGGACGATGCTAGGAGAGTTCAAGACCCCCGAGTGCTTTTGGACGGAAGCCGTGAACACGGCTTGCCACGCCATCAACAGGGTCTACCTTCATCGCCTCCTCAAGAAGACATCGTATGAGCTACTAACCGGTAACAAACCCAATGTATCTTACTTTCGTGTATTTGGGAGCAAGTGCTACATTCTAGTGAAGAAGGGTAGAAATTCTAAGTTTGCTCCCAAGGCAGTAGAATGGTTTTTGTTAGGTTATGACTCAAATACAAAGGCGTATAGAGTCTTCAACAAATCATCGGGTTTGGTTGAAGTCTCTAGCGACGTTGTATTTGATGAGACTAATGGCTCTCCAAGAGAGCAAGTTGTTGATTGTGATGATGTAGATGAAGAAGATGTTCCGACGGCCGCTATACGAACCATGGCGATTGGAGAAGTTCGGCCACAGGAACAAGTTGAACGAGATCAACCTTCTTCCTCAACTATGGTACATTCCCCAACTCAAGACGATGAACAGGTTCATCAACAGGAGGCGTGTGATCAAGGGGGAGCACAAGATGATCATGTGATGGAGGAAGAAGCGCAACCGACTCCTCCAACCCAAGTTCGAGCGATGATTCAAAGGGATCATCCCGTCGACCAAATTCTGGGTGATATTAGCAAGGGAGTAACTACTCGGTCTAGATTAGTTAATTTTTGTGAACATTACTCCTTTGTCTCTTCTATTGAGCCTTTCAGGGTAGAAGAGGCCTTGCTAGATCCGGACTGGGTGTTGGCCATGCAAGAGGAGCTCAATAACTTCAAGCGCAATGAAGTTTGGACGCTGGTGCCTCGTCCCAAGCAAAATGTTGTGGGAACCAAGTGGGTGTTCCGCAACAAACAAGACGAGCACGGAGTGGTGACAAGGAACAAGGCTCGACTTGTGGCAAAAGGTTATGCCCAAGTCGCAGGTTTGGACTTTGAGGAGACTTTTGCTCCTGTGGCTAGGCTAGAATCAATTCGTATCTTGCTAGCATATGCCGCTCATCATTCCTTCAGGTTGTTCCAAATGGATGTGAAGAGCGCTTTCCTCAACGGGCCAATAAAGGAGGAGGTGTACGTAGAGCAACCCCCTGGCTTCGAGGATGAACGGTACCCCGACCACGTGTGTAAACTCTCTAAGGCGCTCTATGGACTTAAGCAAGCCCCAAGAGCATGGTATGAATGCCTTAGAGATTTCTTAATTGCTAATGCTTTCAAGGTTGGGAAAGCCGATCCAACTCTTTTCACTAAGACATGTGATGGTGATTTGTTTGTGTGCCAAATTTATGTCGATGACATAATATTTGGTTCTACTAATAAAAAGTCTTGTGAAGAGTTTAGCAGGGTGATGACGCAGAAATTCGAGATGTCGATGATGGGCGAGTTGAACTACTTCCTTGGGTTCCAAGTGAAGCAACTCAAGGACGGCACTTTCATCTCCCAAACGAAGTACATGCAAGACTTGCTGAAGCGGTTTGGGATGAAGGATGCCAAGCCCGCAAAGACTCCGATGGGAACCGACGGACACACCGACCTCAACAAAGGAGGTAAGTCCGTTGATCAAAAGGCATACCGGTCAATGATAGGGTCATTACTTTACTTATGTGCTAGTAGACCGGATATTATGCTTAGTGTATGCATGTGTGCTAGATTTCAATCCGATCCTAAGGAGTGTCACTTAGTGGCAGTGAAGCGAATCCTCAGATATTTAGTTGCTACGCCTTGCTTCGGGCTCTGGTATCCAAAGGGGTCTACCTTTGACTTGATTGGATATTCAGACTCCGACTATGCTGGATGTAAGGTCGATAGGAAGAGTACATCGGGGACGTGCCAATTCTTAGGAAGGTCCCTGGTGTCGTGGAAATCTAAGAAACAAACCTCCGTTGCCCTATCCACCGCTGAGGCCGAGTATGTTGCCGCAGGACAGTGTTGCGCGCAACTACTTTGGATGAGGCAAACCCTCAGGGACTTTGGCTACAATCTGAGCAAAGTCCCACTCCTATGTGATAATGAGAGTGCTATCCGCATGGCGGAAAATCCTGTTGAGCACAGCCGCACAAAGCACATAGACATCCGGCATCACTTTTTGAGAGACCACCAGCAAAGGGGAGATATCGAAGTGTTTCATGTTAGCACCGAGAATCAGCTAGCCGATATCTTTACCAAGCCTCTAGATGAGAAGACCTTTTGCAGGCTGCGGAGTGAGCTAAATGTCTTAGATTCGCGGAACTTGGATTGAATTGTAGTATACATGTGTTTATGCCTTTGATCATGTTCATTCTGCATTTTGTTGCTTATTGTGGTGCTCAAGTTGTACAAACACTCCCTGGACCTCACAAGTCCGTTGCGAAGTGATGCACATGTTTAGGGGGAGATGTGTTACAACTTGACCCTTTGAAACTAACCATATGCTTGAGTTTGCTTGAATTAGTCTCAAAGGAGAATTGAAAGGGAAAAGGTGGACTTGGACCATGAAAGACTTCCACTGCACTCCGATGAGAGGGTAACTTATTCCAAGTCCATCTCATGAACTCTTATTGCCATTTGCTCTTAAGTGAAGATTTTGGTGAGGCAATGGGGTTAAAAGGGCCAAAGATTGATTCCGTTTTGGTGCTTGATGCCAAAGGGGGAGAAAATAAAGGCCAAAGTGAAAAATGGATCAGCTGCCACTTGAGAGATTTGATAATAGTAGAGTAGAGCTTTTGACTTGTCAAAACTCTTTCATTGTCTCTTTTGTCAATAGTTGGCTTCTTGTGGGGAGAAGTATTGATTATGGGAAATAGGGGGAGTTTTTGAAATCTTTGATCAATCTCTTTTGAAATGACTCTCTTTATGCTTCAACATGTGTGTTTGACTTGGAGATAGAGATTTGAGTTTGATTTGCAAAAACAAACCAAGTGGTGGCAAAGGATGATCCATATATGCCAAAAATAAATCAAAATAGATTTGAGTTCTATTTGAAGTGATTTTGCACTTGTTCTAGTTGCTTTATGTTGTGTTGGCATAAATCACCAAAAAGGGGGAGATTGAAAGGGAAATGTGCCTTTGGGCCATTTCTAAGTATTTTGGTGATTGAGTGCCAACACAAGTGCTTAAATGTGAATCTATGCCCACGGATGAACAAAGTGCAAATCACAAGTAAAGGTATGTTTCTAAGCCTGAGTACATTGGTTTTGAGTACTAATATATTTGTCTAAGTGTTAGAAACAGAGAGAAGAAGAAAAGGAGAATGTTGGCTGTGTACAGCCAACAGGCTGTTTCGGTCTGGGGCACCGGACTGTCCGGTGGTGCACCGGACAGTGTCCGGTGCGCCAGGCTGTCTCGACCTGAAGACGCCGCTCTCGGGAATTTGCCGACGGCGTACGGCTAAAATTCACCGGACTGTCCGGTGTGCACCGGACTGTCCGGTGAGCCAACGGTCGGCAGAGCCAACGGTCGGCCGCGGAATCTGCGCGCGACACGTGGTCTGGCCAACGGTCGGAAGGAGGCACCGGACTGTCCGGTGTGCACCGGACTGTCCGGTGCGCCAGATCTACAACGGTCGGCAACGGTCGGCTGCGCCGTTTAAGGAAAGAAATCGGGCACCGGACAGTGTCCGGTGTGCACCGGACTGTCCGGTGCGCCCGACGACAGAAGGCAAGGATGGCCTTCCAGATTTGTTCTCAACGGCTCCTAGCTGCTTTGGGGCTATAAAAGGGACCCCTAGGCGCATGGAGGAGAACACCAAGCATTCCTACAACACTCCTAAGCACCAAGACATCGATCTCACGCATTCGTTTCATTGTGATAGCATATAGAGCTCTTGTGGAGTCGTGAACTCTTTGAGTTGTGTTGCGAGCTCTTATTGCTGCTTGTGTGCGTGTTGTTGCTCTGATCTTTTGAAGTCTTGTGTGCGTTGCTAATTCCCACCCCTTGCTCTGTGTTTCTTTGTGAACTTCAATTGTAAGGGCGAGAGGCTCCAAGTTGTGGAGATTCCTCGCAAGCGGGATTGAGAAAAAGCAAGCAAAACACCGTGGTATTCAAGTGGGTCTTTGGACCGCTTGAGAGGGGTTGATTGCAACCCTCGTCCGTTGGGACGCCACAACGTGGAGTAGGCAAGCGTTGGTCTTGGCCGAACCACGGGATAATCCACTGTGTCATCTCTGTGATTGATCTCTTGTGGTATTGCGGTGTTGAGACTCCTTTATAGCCACTTGGCAACTATTGTGCTAACACTTAACAAGTTTTTGTGGCTATAAGTTTAAGTTTTATAGGATCACCTATTCACCCCCCCTCTAGGTGCTCTCAGAGCTCTTGGAGATGCTCTAATATACTACACCATAGTGATGCCCTATAATCTAGATTTGAGGCTTTATTGTTGGAGCGGAGTGTTTTGTTGGTGCCCTAAATTCTATAAAATATACTCATTTTTAAATTATAGGGCATTTTTATAGGTCATGTTGTTGGAGATGCTCTAAATACACGTACATGAGACTGTAGGAATGCTGCACAGCTGCTACAGTCCTAAACCAGCAGCCAATTGTGCCTCTCCTTCCTACTATTCTAACGCGCAGGATCTAAGGTGCCGTTTGATTCACCAAATGTAACATAAATGGTAATATTAACGATTCACACTCGAATACCGGTGGTAACAAATTCGAATAAGGCGGTATCCATTTGTAGTGTGATATCGATTACGGTTGAACTTAAAAAAACATGATTTAACTTTATGGGTAACCCATTACGTTACCAATATGTGAACCAAACGTCACCTAAAGTGATTTAATAAAACGGTAACTTAACAACATTCCTACTATTCTATTAGATGTTGCGCCTCTTTCATTCCTCTCCTCTCGTACATCGGTACATGAGACTAGAGCCAACCGTGCTCTGTGTTACTGCTGTTACAAGAGTATGCTGTGTTATTCAGTGTTTTGTTTAAACTACAGTTTTTATGGCTGATACCAAACGGCTGCAGCTGCATGGCGCAATGATCTAATTAAATACAATGGTGTGTTGCTCAGCATTGGTCGAGTAGCTGCAGAGTGCTGACTAGTGTTGTGCTGGGAATAAGGGTCTGGTTTTTTTAGATCAACACGAGCACGACAAAAAATAGGAGTCCAAAGTACAACCAGGCATGAAAAAATATAGGCCTTAAAACTCGGCGATGTGGTTCCGGCAGAAATTCGAGGCAGCACATGGCGTCATCGCGAAGGGTGCGTCAAAAGGCGAAGCAACTTCGTGTGACCGTCAAATGCATATTCTATGAGTTGGTCCATTTCACCCCGGTTAAGTGGATGATCTCTATGTATCTAGGGATAGTTTAGACTAGTGAAATAACCCCCTATAAATAGGTCGGAGAGTTGTTGGTGGCAGACATCTCTTTTGGCTATTTTATTTGACACTTGTTAGAAAACCTTAGTTTCCAGTTCCTAGGCTGTTCAGTTGTTAGCCTAGAGACCCAAAAGTGTTTTTGTGAACTCCACATCTGTGTACTCGCGATTTTGAGAGAAAGGGTGGCTGTAGCCACCCGTGGTCCAACGCTTGTTCAGATCGTATTTTGTTGATCCCGCTACGATTTTTATTTGGTTTCTCCTCTCAATCCATCTCTTCTCTCTAGTTGATTTTTTGTGAGAAACTTCGAGTTCTTGAGTTGTGGGCTGATTTGGGGATTGTATTGGGGTAAGATACAGTATTTGGACCACTACAATCATCCGTTTAAGTGGTTTGCATGGTCAAGATCTCATCTGAACTCGTTTTGAAAACCCCAACAAAACCCCCCACTAAACCCATGTCTAATCTATATTTTCTGATCTGCAATTGAGTTACAAATCTGTTTGAGTTCAAACTTTGTGGACACCTTGGAACCTTATTTGTAAAGATGTGTGCGAAATTTCAGCTTAAACGGAGTCGGTTCGGATCAGTTTCACACTCAAAAACTGATTTTCGAAGGCCTGAGAACAACATGAGTTAGCAACTCATTTTTGCTTTTTTTGGATTGTTTGATGTCCGTTGCGACCTGTTTGTTTTGTTAGAACCATGTTTGTCGTAGAAACTTTTCAATACCTTTTTGTGTACTATTTAGAGTTTTGGAGGTCTGGGTGTGACTTGGGTTTCAAGACGAAGTTATCTGAGAGCAAAAATTCTACAGGCTCCCATTCACCCTCCTCTCTAGCTGCCTATTCGATTCTTCAATTAGTTTACTTAGAGACTGTTTGGTTTGAGGAATAAAGTGATCTATCTTCTTCTCACTCCTCACTTTTTTATTTGGTTTGTGTAATAGAATGGGTTGATCCATCACTACCCCATTCCTCATAAGATAATAATTAGTATATATATGAGGAGTGGGTTGATTCCACCAAAATTGATAGAATGAACTTATGATGCATCACTTCATGAAGCATAGAGTGACTCCACAAACCAAACACACCATCGCTAGCTTGAGTAGCTGGGTGTGGCTTCCCCCAATGTTTTATCTCCAGCATACAGAGCATACGACTTTACAAGTAGACTGGTAGAATGTGAGCTTCAATTGGACGGACTCCGTGGTCTTATAGATTGTACTAATTATGAAGTAGATTTTAAAATAAATCTTAGGTAACGTGCTGTGCATCCCACTGCAACGCTACAGTTTGTTGGTATGCCAATTTGAGTCGCTGTGAATTATCATATGCTCGCTGACGTCGCTAGGGGCTAGGCTGACAGTACACGGCGGTTCCATTGCTTGCTTGCCGTCGTTGTTGTTGGATTGCAGCCTTGGGCTTCCAATAATAGAGAAAGCCCAGGATAGTCAATATGTTCATTGGATTGAACCAGACCTAGTCAACATTTCTCATTCACGGCGCCGTTATACCCTTTTCGCCGTCAGCCCAGCCACGTCTCTCCCGTTTCCCGGTTTCCAAAACCGTCTTCGCGCAATCAACAGAGACAAACCCGCGCCGATAGGAAGGAAACCCCAGCGGCCGCGGCGTCTTTCCTTGCGTCCGAGGCGACTTGCCAGGCGATTTCTGCCGCTCCAATCCAGCTGAGCTCCTTCAATCTCCGAGCATTGGAGCCCGATTCAAGAGCCAATGCTTTCCCGAGAAATTCCAGGTAATCCAACTTGAAATACATCGAGGTTTCCGTCGATTTTTGAAGCATTTTTTGTCGATTGAAGTGGGTTTGATTGTAACCCTTATTTTTTTAGTTGTGTGTGATTTGTATCCGATTATACATTTCTCTAATCGGCTCATTGCATCTCTCTTTTGTTCAGGAGCCCCGATCTTAGAGCATCTACATTTCTTCTAGATCCACTGTATCGCTCGGCATTCATAGACCTAGACAAAGGCTGTGGATCAGATATTTATCCATGAGTTTGCTGAGAGTACCTTTACACAATATTAGTAACACATATATGCTTATTGGATTTGATATATATGCATATCGTCAATACTGTTTATGCACATTTGTACAAATGTTTATGAATATTGGTTAAGATATTATGCATAATTGTATTGTTCTATCTACTTGAATCATTAGTTTACACACCTGTTTTATTATATATAAAATATAATTATTGGATTTGATATATATGCATATCGTCAATACTATTTATGCTCATTTGTACAAATGTTTATGAACATTGGTCAAGATATTAAGCATAATTGCATTGTTCTATCTACTTGAATCATTAATTTACACACCTGTTTTATTATATATAAATACATACAGATACTGTTATTTATGCAATAGTTATTTAAATATTCATGTTTGCATATCAGCTAAATGTGTATATTACTATGAACCAGTTATTAAAATATGTTGTATAGTTAGTTGATGCAAAATAGACATTTATTTTATCATGCTCCAGTTACAATTATATGAAATATTAAATTAATCTTTATCTTTGTATATAACCATGGTTCATTAAATGTTGTCATATAAATGAAAAAAGTAGTTTAAGTTATGTAATTCCATTTAGTATTGTGTAGTATGCATTGTAGATAGTTATAGTAAAAATTAGATTTTTTTGGCATATATTCATGCATAAATCATTGTATTTAAAAACATTTTTTAGCAGATTTATTCAGTGTTTAACCATGAGATCTGTTGATCGCCCTCCAACTAATCCAAAAAGACTAACCATTGAGTCAAGTCAGGAGGTTTTTTCCGTTGACATTTCCAGACGAACTCGATCTAGCAGCTCAGCACATCAAGATGATAATCCACATAACCACCAGCAGACTGAACCACAACCAGCACCAGTTCATCGTTTTCGCAGAAAGCCACTAGCTTGTCATGTAAAAAGAAATCTTCCTTCAGCTCCATCCACATTGTCCGATGATGATTTTATGGATGCTCCATCTTTGAAGCGCTAATTGAGATCAGCCTCACCTTCCCCTTCAGAAAAAAACCGTGCAAAGAAGATAAAAGTCCCTTCCCCATAAGTTCCGAGTGTGAAAAGCAGTTCAAAGTTTGATATAGATATCAAGTCAAATATCATTACAAAAACAAGCTCTCCTAAACAGAAGACTCCTAGAAAATCTCAGGTACTATGTATATATTTCTGTTTATTTATGTGTTAATTTTGGTGCATAATCAATTTTGTATTTCCCCCACGTTACATTTATGTATATTATTATTTTTGGTATGTTGTTTATTTTTGTTAGTGTTTTAGACTAGTTATTTACAAGCTTCTAATAAATATCACTTGTATGTATATATAGTATCCTTAGTTACAACAATATATATACATTGTGTATTAATGCATATTCATTTATGCTTTCAGAAATTGAATATCCGCTGCATTCCTTATGATGTTATTGTCTCAACTTGGATAATGAGCGATCGACAGCGCGATGTAGTCGCTAGGTTGGGATTTTCCAGTATATTTGATTTGCGAACTGATACCTTAGAGAGCAGATCTCTCATCAGGTGGTTGATGGATAAATTGGATCCACATGACATGACCATACGCTCAGGGGCTGGCAAGGAACTGAAGATAACAAAAGAGACGGTTCGTCTTATTTTGGGTTTGCCATGTGTTGGAGGGGGCAGGGAGTTTACTGATTGATATGGTGAAGTGGATGCTGCTGCAAAACTGAGACGTGATCTCAAAATTTGTAAAGAAGAATTTGATGTTGTCAAGCTTCAGGACAAGATAGTGCTTGGCAATGATGATGATTTATCAATCAGATGCTTTTTTCTGATTCTATTCAATCGACTTCTTTTTTCCATCTGCTTCATGGGGCATTACAAACAATGAGGTACTAATGACTTCAAACATGGCCCGGATGGCTGATATTGACTGGTGTCAACTAGTTTACACAGATTTGTGTGATGTTGCCACACGTTGGCACAAAAGGAACAAAACAAACATTACAACAACAATATATGGATGTTCACTCATTGTTCTAGTAAGTAATTCTTTGTTTACTGTGCATATATATTATATGCAAATATTTGTTTTGTACTAATTATATATTTTTTGTATTCTTTTTTCAGATTTACTATCTTGATCATCACCTTGCATCTCCTGATAACAAATATGGTACTCCCCGCATTAAGTTTTTTTTGATAATGAGACCATAAGAGATTTGGCTAGGGGTGACAGACGTCCCCCCGTAAAACTGGTGAACCATTCGGTAATGCAGAGGTTAGACATAAACATTTTTTGTCCTGTTATGCAGATATTACAATTTTAATTACTGCTAACAGTTGTAATTGGGCTTTATACAGTTTCATAGCTGTTCAGAAACATGTTATGTCATTGCACCAGAACGGCCCGTTTCTGACGTTTTCAACATATATGTGCCACGTATCAAGCATTTGATTGGCAACAAGCTGAAATGTTTGCCCTCCCAGCATCGACCAATGTTTGAATCAATGTTTGATGCTCATGACAAGGAGGTGGATAAGTACTGTGATTCTCTTCAGCTGAGCCATCAGATGATTGTTTCGAAGCAGATTGAACTATCTAAAACCTTTGGTGGAATGATCGATGAAGTTCTGAGGGCTGCAATGCAGCGCGATACACAGCAAGAAGGTTTTAATATTTATGTTTATTTTTTTAAAATTAATCAAGCTCACGGATAATTAAAACTAAAATTATATTTAGGTATACGATTTCAAATACTTCATTTTATGCAACATAGTATATATAACTTATGCATTAATTTATACTAATACATCACCAACACCTTTCAGTTGATTTTATTTTGAAAACTCTCATTTATTTTATGCATCCTGATAGTATATTGATGTAGTTTGTGATGATATGTATGTTTAACCATTTTTTATAATGCTACATTTATAATTCTGGTACATTTCAGCAACAACTAATTTATTATTATATTGTCCAAATGTAGATATCCCCCACTACCTCAATGCCTTCAACAAATGCTCCAGTATCCACTCCACCTGTTCCAACCCCTGATAATCAGCAACACGATCAGGAAATACATGTTCCTACTGATGATATAAAAGTATCAGAACAGGTAAGTTTTTTCATACAAACTTTATATATAAATCATATATTAAATATAGCATACAAGTTATCGTTTACTCCAATTTCATATGTTTCCATTACAGATTGTCAGTGGAAACGTTTGTGAAAAAATCAGTTATGGATGTCCCAATATTTGACAAGACTCCAAAATCAAATGTTTGTTTTACTTTATTCACAGTTATTATACTTTCAATTACAACTTATGAAAGTAACAATAATATATATGCATGTTTTTATTTACTTTATTCACTAGGCTCCCACAACCGACAAGCTTGCTGTTTCTGAATTAACACTACACATAAATACTGTCAGTATTTATACCTTCATCATATTATGTTAATATTAGTTATAACCTATGTTTGATTACGTATATATTAATAATTTTATTGTTTTTTTAGGAAGGACAAAATACTGTTAAACATGATACTCCTGTATCTGGTGCACCACAGTTTGACAAAACCCCATTGACAGAAGTAAGTCATGTCGTGTCATCTTCTTATATTTTTTTATATACATACACTACAATACATAATTATTTATGCCATTGATTACTAACAAATATATATTAGGCAACTACTGAACTTGTTGCAAGGGATATTTCCTCTGAATCTGGAGTTGCTGAACCTCCCCACGTATCACGCGAAGAATGTGCTCGCAAACTATTTAAGTTCATTTTTCAGGACAACTAGATCCGAGCATGTATGTATTCGTTATTCAAACTTTAATTAAGTATAATTAGATGATTTGTAATTAAAGTTTCATTTTTTCCCAGGTCTATCATTGATTTTGGAGGATTTGGAGGTTCTGTCCTGGATGTTGTCCAATCGTTTGGTCCTAATAAATGCCTTAAGAACCTTTTCATGTAGGGATTTATCGACTGTATTCGTGATGATGATTTATTATACAATCCAGATACCATAATCAACACTCTAATACTGAATGTCAATGTTGGGGTATTTTTTTTCTCTACAACTTTGTATCGTATTTCAACCCTTAATGTATAAATATATAATACTAATCAATATATTTTTTGTTCAGACCGTTTTGAATATCGAGGAGTTCGAACAACACAGTACAAATCCCCAGCCCTTCTCAACGTCAGTTTTTAAAGAACAACTAGAACCGACGCTTCCTCCAGATGAAGTTCTGAACCAAATTAAATTGGTGAGCCCCAATCAGTATTATTTGTAAGAATATTTTAATATTCTTTTGGTCATAAGTTATATTTTACGTTATCTTTAATTTTCCATACACCTATTATTATTCATTCATAAACTTATACATATATGTTAACAGATCATGGTTCCTATGCTACGTCGTAGTCACTGGACCCTTTATGCAATCAACTTTCAACTTCATCGAATAGACATTTTAGATTCAAATCCTTATGGGACATTGCTTGGAGGCACTACCTGGAAACAAATCCACAATGATCAATTGTTGATAAATGGAACAAAAATACCTTGGCCCAAATTAATAATGAGAAGACTTAGCATTGTGTTACATGAAGCTCGACCAGATTCAAGTTTACCAAAGTTTAGCAACTACAAGATTGGGCTTCTTCCCAATTGTCCAACCATGTTACCAGGGTCAAATGATTGTGGTTTTTTTGTCGCAAACTTCCTCGGATGCTACGATTTTGATGATGGCGACTTATCAGAATTTGTTGTACCGGTATGTTACTAAATTAGTGTTTTGATCATGCATATATTACTCCTTCATACATCTTCTTAGCATTAATTCAACTATTATGACTATTTCAGGATGAACCATTGGACCAACGTGCTTTTGTTCTGCATTACCTAACCTTTCATCGCAACAACAGGGTTTTCCCCTTCCCTGCAGAACTGATGCCTTTCAAGTATGTTCTAAGGAAACAGCGTTGTTTGAAAGCCAAGACTTAGATATCATAGCTAAACATGATTCTCTCTGGGATCCCCAAACTGTTTATGTTACTTCTTAAGTCACTTATGTCAAGTGTTGCTCATGTGTATGATACTCCCCATGACACTTATGTTCGTTGTGTCCAGTGTTTATGCTACTTCGTATCAGATTGTGAGATGGTTAATTGTTTCCGTCCAATGTTTGGCGTATTTCTATTATCATATTATCCTTAATATTCAAGTTTTATGCAACAAATATACTTCCTTATTTTATATACATTAGGTTCCTTTTACATATTTACCATGCTAATTATGCTAATTGTGTCCAGTGCCTATGCTACAACCTTTCTGGTGTAGATGTAGTGTGAAACCCGAATTATGGACTCCCAATTGTTTAGTTATGTTAAGTGTATTGAGTTTACATACCATTTGTGTCCAGATCGACCGATTGTTAAACTTTCAATGCCAATTTTTGGTATATATTTAGTTTCATAATTTGTGTAATGGTCTAGTTTTACGCAACATATTATAGTATTATATCAACACATTATATAACCCAGTCATGCAAACTATTAATTTCCAAAAACTAAAACATAGGTCATTGTGCTATTACAAATTTATACTACATCGATCACTCTTTAGTCACACATCAAATTATTCACCCAATTCCATATGCTCAGCGGCTTATTCATTTTCTACTTCTTCATCAATACGATGTTTTTTAGCAGTCGATGTTTCATTCCACTGTGGAGCAATTGTTTTATTGTTTAGTCTTGATCTGGCCGGTCGTCCTCTCTTTCGATTAACCAGTTTTGCTAGTCTTGCCCTGTTCTCTTCCACAGACAGACACGTTCTGCTGTTATGTCCATCTGCTATTCCACACAATTGGCATCTCCTATTCTTCTTTTTTTCTCCTTTGGCACCTAGTTTCATAATCCTATCTTCTACATTTTTTATTGTCCGTCCTTTTGGTCTTGCACGATCCGGCATACTCAGATTTATAACATCCACATTAAAATTCAACCTCTATATCTATACTACTTATTAAGACTCTAAGGGGTAGGCTGCCCCATTCCTGGTTCTGCCATTCCCATTCCCATGTCTCTTGTAGCCTCTTCTCTATTCCCATTCCCATGTCTCTTGTAGACTCTTCTCTGTTTCCCATTCCCACACATCTGTGCCGCGTTTCCCATTCCCACACCTGTGTATTGAGTTTGACAGGTGGTCGTCCCACACACGTGGCATTTCCCAGACACGTTCTGACAGGTGGGTCCCCATTTCCCATTCCCAAACCTGGTCCCACACACGTGGCATTTCGCAGACACGTTCTGACAGGTGGGTCCCAATTTCCCATTCCCAAACCTGTACTCCGCGTATATGACCAAATTTTACCAAAAAAGTAATTTGTGTGGGATCACAGCCATGACCAACCAAGACTACACAACTTGTATACGCACTACAACTTATAAACAGGTGTATACATAGTTTAGTGGCCGATGTGGTACTAAGTTTAACTCGCAAATACGAAGCACAGGCCCATCTGCTTGTTATGGCCCAGACCAAGGCCCAGTATCGTAGCAACCGCTCTCTCCCGGGTCAGGGCCTCAGCTGACTCCCCCTCCGGCCCTCCCCCAATCCCCACCCCCGCTCGTCGTCTCCCCCGTCCGTCTCCACGACCTCCTCCAGCTCTCCCTGCTACCGCGTGACGAAACCGCCCATACAACAACCGCGTTGCCGCTACAACCTCACTCTGCATAGCGTGAACTACGACTCCATCAAGCCGACCAAGGACGAGGAGGAAGAGCGCGAGATCGAGCCTGGGCGGCACGGACATCACGTGGCCCGGGTGCGCGACGGCGAGGGACCTGCTCTGCTCCAACCGGGTCATCGCGTACTCCTAGACATGTCCCTCAGGCCGCGGTGAGCGGATCCAGTCCTACCTTCCTCGGATTTGGTGTCCTCTCACCCGGAAGGGGGCGAGTGCTGCACGGCCCACCGATGCACGGCATGTGGAGCCCCATAGACTTGGACCTG
This sequence comes from Zea mays, assembly GCF_902167145.1. Classification (NCBI taxonomy): domain Eukaryota; kingdom Viridiplantae; phylum Streptophyta; class Magnoliopsida; order Poales; family Poaceae; genus Zea; species Zea mays. The sequence continues at coordinate 26,340,125 of NC_050098.1, read as the reverse complement.
GCGGAGCTGCTCCTAGAGGGCTTCGTCAAGAGGACGAGCGACAGGGAGCTGGTGCGGCCACCGGCAGCGACGCCACAGAAGGAGGTCCTCGTGCACATGGCCATGGGTGGTTTCGTCATGCACTACGGGTAGAACTCCATCCTGAAGAACCTATGGTTCGGGGTGCCCATGGTATCGTTGCCGCTATACATGGAGCAGCACCTGAACACATTCGCGCTGGTGGCTGGCATGGGCGTCGCTATGGCAATGGACGTGGACAGGAGGAAGGGACACTTTATGGGCCACTTGATTCTGCTGCATCGATGAAAATGTGGGTTATTTCCTTTGATCACAATCAAGCTGTTGCTAATCTCAACACTGAAGATGGTTACTCAATTCAGGGAAGCTTTCCGAAGACAATACTCTAGGTTGTGATTCTGCTCTTTATGATCGGTTTCATAGCAGGTGGCTTCATTTTGGGGGCTCCTCACAATGCAATTTTGCTGATATTTGTTGTGGTCATATTTTGTTTTGTTGATGCACTTCTGATCTGGAATGCTTGCTAGGGTAGCAGAGGCGCAGTTGGGTTTGCTAATCGCTATTTTGATGCTGATTCCAGGACTGCCAAAGATGGACAGTATGTAAAGGTTACAGGGGTATGTATAATGCCAACGAAATTGTTTGATCTATTCTTATCTTTTTACTTGAATCGGTTCACTTGTGGTGCTCTTTATTCATCCTATATGTTTATTTTAATTCACTATTGGTAAATAACACTGCCCTGACATGTTGATTATTAAAGTTTTCATTTGACTCAACATGAGCAACGTGTTCTGCATCAGTCCTCTTAAAATCCTTTCATGTTTTCTCTGTCACATAGTTTACCTTTTATTCTTTTCAGGAGCGCAAAATTTGTCCAGGATCGAGCATACAAGTGATTCTACTGTGTGATGTTGTTTATTCATTATTTTATCTAGCCACCCAGAGTTTATGCATCTCTACAAAGTGTCTCATGTCTCGTGCAATTGATGAACTAATACTCCACAATCTTTTGTATTGGGTAATTTAGGATCTTGTACAATTTAGTTGGTTGTTTGTTTACTCAGCTGACCACACATCAGTTTATGCAACAAAAATAGGTTTGGGAAATGTGTTAGTGCCCCAGCTGCACTATTTTTGTTTGTTTATGCTAAATCAATTAGGGCCTTTTGCTTTACAATTCTCCTCTTTACGATCCAACATTAGTTGGTTCAGCCTCGGGGTTCCTTAAATATTATATTTTCGTTCAGGTTCGATTAGGTTGGCATGATTCGAAGTCGAGTTGAAGCATGGGGCCAATGCTGGTAACGCTCTTCTGAGCTTATTATCATCTTTAACTTCATGATGATGGGGTACTCAACATTTTGTTCCATGACAGGTCTTGTGAATGCTCTGAAGTTGATCCAGCCCATCACCAAGCGCCCCAACGTTGTGAGTACCAGTGCTGCCCGCTTCAATATTTTTGCTGTTGTGATACCCCCCGGTTAATTTACAAGGAGGTTGAAGCGAACTAGAGAGAAGAGGAAGATGTTGGTGGTGACGGATCCGATGCTGTGGCACAAGGTCGCCGCCGTCTCCGGTAACCCACCTTTTTTCTTCACTCTTTTCGTCCTCTCCCCCGCCCCTTCTTCCTGGAATCCTCTTTCCTTAATCAGACCACCGAGATGAGTGGTTGATTTGAGCAGGGGTTGCCGCTTTGGGGCTCGGCACCTACGGCGCGCACATGTTCCGCCCCAAGAACCCCACGTACAAAGAGGTAGATGACGTTCTCCATCATGCTACTGACTTTTGTAGCTGTACTGTACATGTGGTCTAGACTCCAGATTAGAGAGCGAAAAGAAAAGGAGTGATTCAAAATTACCGGAGTTTCTTTAGTTTGTGCTCAAACGGTCAAATGAAATCTTGATACCTATCCTAAGACGATTCTAATATGTGCATTAGTTTTTGGCAGAGTAGGAGTCTCTGTGCTTAGAGCGAGCACACTGTCACTTCTGATAACATTGTAATCCTGTTTTTCTACAGCCTCCGATTCGTTCTCCCAATTTAGCGATTTGTTTTTTTATAATTTGTTGTGAATGGTTTTGGCAGGTTTGGCACACAGCATCCCTGTACCATCTCGTCCACACCGCGGTGCTGCTCGGGACGCCCATCACCAAGCGCCCCGACGTTGTACCAGTGCTGCATGCTTCAATATTTTTGCTGTTGTGATACCTCCCGGTTAATTTACATGGACTCTCCGATTCTTGACGTGTTTGCAGTGGAGGGCTCCTCACTGCTGGAATCGTGCTCTTCTCTGGAACGTAAGCATTTGTCCCCCCTAACCAAAACGTAAATTATCAGAAGACATTGAATTAGAAAAATGAATTTGTTCTTCTGACATCTTTCATTTACATTGGAATTGTGTCATAAAATCTTTATTGATAGAGGATGTACAATTTTGTTAGGTGCTACACCGTGGCTTATCTTGAAGACAGGAAGTTTTCTTCACCGGCACCATTGGGGGGCTTTGCGTTTATTGCTGCTTGGGCTAGCCTCCTGTGTGTGTACTATGTCTGGTATTGACGTGCTGCAGTTTTCTTTGTCATGATCACCGTCTATGGCATCGGAAACCTCCCTTATACGGGTAAAGGATCCAGTTTTTTCTTGACTTTTGATCCCTAGATCTATGATACATCCACTATCCAGCTACATGCCTGCAATGCACACTTGGACATAGACGGTACAGCCATGATTTGTGCCAATGTTGCATTGAATTGCAGGTATGATATTTTGGTTGAGAACCTCATGCGCACAAGGGGATCATGCATGTCATCCGGAAGAAGGAAGATCCTAGAAGATATGTCTCTAATCTAACAAGATTATCTGCCCTTATGTTCGTCACTGTCAATGAAGTTGTTCTTTCACTCTATATTATAGAATTAGGGCCTCTTTGGATACAAGGACTAATTTTCCTTCAATCAACCCGTGATTACCACCTTCACGGCTCACAAGCCCTAGATGTCCTCCTAACGCGTCGTCCCATGTGTGCTTGGAGGAATTATGCCACAGGAAAGGGGGAAGCCAGTTTGGTTTCTTACTTAGCATATTAATTATAGCTGCAGTACTACAATTGTTGGGGATAGGGAATCATATTTTTTGATGCATTTATAGTTTGATACTTGATACAAAACTTTTACTTGAAACTGCACATGTGTTCTCTATTCATTATCTGAATGATTTTGTTCTGTTGGTGTTTCTTTGTCATCAATTTAACCTGTCTTGAACTTATTATATAATTCAGGGTGCACTGAATGTTGTGATGGGTAATGTGCTGAGATAGGTGATTTGTTCCTGCAGAGTACACATGTTTTATTTCCTCACATTTTTTCTTGCATCTGCAGTTTTCTTTGTCTTTATAATATGTCAAGTAGGAATACTTGTCGTTGATACTATAATATAACTTTTGGTTAGGTCAGAAAGATTACGTTCACTGTGTCAACAACTGTTGGCAAAAAACTAATGGCTGGATCTATAAGTACTGTGAAAAAGGTATGGTGAAAAGCACCAGTGAGTTATTTATTTTTTGTTATTTTTTCTTTGCATCAACGGAAGGTTCACACCAATTACTTTCAGCCTGAACTAAAACAACAATTTAGTTCTATATTGGTTGTAGGCGAATAATTCATGAGATATTAAGTTAATGATAATTCATGAGATATCAAGTATGCCTGTTGATATGAGTTTATTTATTATTGCAAACTTAGTATGCCTTTATTTAGATATGTACAACTTAGCATCCTGCCTGTAGATCGACGCATCGAACAGGCGGAGGAGGAGGGCGAGGGGCTCGGAGCTAGACCTGAAAGTTTGGGCCGTGCTGTTTTGGGCCGCTCAGGCATGGCCCAAGAAAACGGGCTTAAAGCACGGCCCGACACGAAGTATATTGGGTCGTGACAGCACGACACGAATATAGGGCTGGGTCGGGCTTTGATTTTCAGCCCATCGTGCCGCCCGGCCCGGCATGAGTGACTGGGCCCGGCACGACGTGCTTTAGTGTCGTGCCGGGCTTAAATTTTAAGTGTTTGGCCCAGCACGGCCCGACCCAAAAATATTAAGGGCCATATCGGCCCGAAGACTTACAGCCCAAGGCACGATGGGCTCGTGTCGTGCTGGCCCGGCCCGGCCCAAGTTTCAGGTCTACTCGGAGCTCTATGGTGGTGGTGGCTTCAATTTCTAGGGGCCTGAAGCAGACGGAGAGGAGAGGAGAGAACAAGAGACGGAGGAGGGGAAGCGAGGCAAGGAAAAAGGGGAAGAAATGTTTTTTGGCTTGCTATGTATTCCACCACCACTTTCTCTCTCTCGGTCCCACGCTGCAACACACGGGCACCTACCTATTTGTACATAAGTTATCGTAGTATTCTATATTTCCATTGCAACGCACGGGCACCCACCTATTTGTACATAAGTTGTCATAGTATTCTATGTTTCCGTTGCAACGCACGGGCACCCACCTATGGATTGATTACGGGGTCATTGCTAGGCTAGGCTATGCTTCATTTCACTTAGTAGTTAACTGTTTGTACAATGCATCTACTTATGAATAACAAGATCTTGAAACTAAACCGAACATGACTTCAATAACTTCTCCTTATAACAGGAAGGTGAGGACTGAACTTCTACAACATTATGGCCGCAATCGCAAGTTCTACCTCAAGAGAAAGCGGTTCGACAACTACCGATCAGAGATGGCCCGGTCGTTGTTCTGCCTCTGCCCGCTGGGATGGGCACCTTGGAGTCCTCGGCTCGTGGAATCAGTCCTGCTAGGCTGCATTCCGGTTATAATTGCTGATAACATACGTCTGTCGTTCCCTCCAGTCCTCCAGTGGCAGGAGATCTCACTGCAGGTGGCTGAGAAGGACAGCCAGTCTTGAGATGGTGCTTGACCATGTTGTGGCAACCAATTTGACCGTGATACAGAAGAATTTGTGGGATCCAGTGAAGCAGAGGGCTCTGGTTTTCAATCGTCCGATGGAAGCAGGCGCTGCTACATGGCAAGTTTTGAGGGAGCTTGAGGTTTTGCTGGACCAGTCTCGGAGGAGATCTGTTGGATCCTATTCCTGGAGGAGGTGAAGCACACAGAAGGTCATCTGTTGCAGCTGTGTACCCATGGTTTGCACTCTGCAGTTCACAGCATGCCGCCCTGGCTGACAACATCAACATTGAGTCGAGACCTGAGCCTGAGATCCACCTCTGACATGGTTTTTTCTCACCAGAAATTCAGAATGACGATCTCAAACCAGAGCTCTACTTCTGACATGGATTTTCTAATCTAGAAATTCTGAATATTGATCTCAAGCAAGAGTTCCCAACCTTCAGTTAGGTCAATGGGAATATGGGCTGTTAGCTCAACCTTCGTTGGCTTGTTGTCTGGTTAGTGCCTAACTGGAGATCCCAATCTCAGTTGACAAGTTGACCAGGTCTGTATAACGTATAGGCATACCGTTCACACATTTATTTATTCTTTTAAGAACTAGGATGAGTTTGCTTTTCTTGCCATAGAAAGAACATAGATCTTACTGCAATTTAGAGGTTGCAGCATATTTTTTGTATTTATTTTTTTGGTTGCACACTTGTATAGTTGTCGGGCTGTTGTGTATGCTACTTAAATTCTTCTGTAAATAGAATGGTGTCAAAGAATGAGTTGATTTTAAGATAACGAGAAGCACTCTAGCCTATTAAAAGAACAGCGAAACATGACTGAGATCTATTCTACAGTCGTTATCTCAACCATACTTCCTCCGTACCAAAAGAATGACCCTGTAGATGTGTTGGGTTAGTTTTATATAAAATATTAGCAATACTTATATCACTAAGTAAATTTATTATAAAAATAAATTCCGATATCTAATATTCTTTTATATATAATTGGTCGAAGTTGAAAAATATTTGACTTTCTCAAAAAGCAAGTGAGAATGACTTTCGTTGTAGGTTTGTGGGACGGGGTATGCAAGTATCAACCGTTCATATTCATGGCATGCATTACTTAAACGGTTCTCTAAACATAAAAGACAATAAATAGACTAAGAACAAGGTTATTAAAATGATAAAACGTTAAAACATTTAAATAACATAGGAAAAATATTAATATATCATAATTTCAGACAATAACATAAAGTTAAATACTAAAACAGAGAGGTTAGTGGATTTACCAAAACTTCACCCATGAGTCGCATTGGACCCTAAAAATAACTAATAGACTGGGCCTAAAAGTAGCTAATGGTGTTTATAGTTTAAAACATAAAAAACATTAAATGCGGTTTCAATCTCTAATTAGAGTTTTGCATTTAAACGTAGTTTTAGTAACACTTACTACGATGGAGCGTCTCCAAATTAAATCTCTTAGTAAATATATATTATATCTAAAGATAGCTCAAGAGATGAGTATTAATCGAGGTTATACACACTCGAGTTAAGAGATTGAGATGGACTCTTCGCGAAAAGATCGTCTTCTGATTTAGACATTAAGACACGAGATATTAAACAAAAATGTATATGCCTCGAGACACCTTAAGAAATACTAGGTGAGTACCCGTGCGTTGCAACGGAACCGTATAATAACACGATAACTTATGTACACATGAAACCAGTAGTACTTACACATTAGCTTTTTTCAGATTTTGAATTTCCGCTTCTTTAGCTTTGATTTGAAGATCTTTCTTTGTTCTGTCCTTTTTCAGCGCAGTGCATTAATTTTTCTGCAAACAAGATTACAGAGAATCATCACCTGTTGATCATACTGAGTTATCTAAAAACAATCCCCACTAACCAGTAAAAAAAGAGTTGGTCAGCAGCACCAGTTTTAGTAGTAGTAGATCAGACCTCATCTCAATTTAGATTCAAACAAGATTGGTAAAAATGTACAGTTCTAAGGATCCACAAAAATACAGAATACTGCCACGAATGATAACACAAGGTACGCACCAACTCATTCCTTTCCTTGGAGACACGGTCCAGTTCTATCTGCAGCTGTGAAGACCAAGAGCATTAGGAACAAAAGGCAAAAAAAAACGCTCCACCCCGAACACGAAAAAAGCCTGATGACCTTCGTAGACCATTTGGAAAATTTGGCCCTGTTAAAGACATATATCTGTCGAAGGATTACTACACTCGGTAAGGTACCTTGACTTAATTATTGAATGGGTGTTTGCCCGTGGACACCTATGTGCAACTTAGTGATCTCTCCCTGAACTTTATAGTACACTAAAGGTGAAAGGCTCTATGTGACTATCTTGTCACTGTTATGCTGAACCATATATATTTCAGATTATTTTTGTTAACACCCTCGTGTGTACTCTAGGATATCTGAACGTGTACTATGTATTGGGTATTCCAAAATCTCTGATGAGTGAAGTGGGTTGCGAACCAATGAACCTTGATGTTGGACGTGCTGACCAGTGCGCAGGTGCCTATGTGGTGTGATAGTTGTTTCGTTCGGTTAGCAGAAACTGATAGGAGTTATAGCTCAGTTGGTTGTAGAAGTCTGGTAGCCTTGCTATTATCAAGATGATATCATATAATTGTCCATGTTTTACACAATGTTTAGAAGAACCCATAATAATGAGCAGATGACAGTTTCCCTATCCTTGATGTTTTGACTATAGGAACATATAGAGCAGATGACAGTTTCGTGAGAACGTGTGTCATACTAAGCCAGCTGCGAGCTCGAGTGAGAATACAGGCATTGCTTAGGACCACTACGCTGAATTTCTATAGTCAAAACATATACAGGCATTCTATATTAACAAAAATATAGTTAAACAATTAATGTTTTTGCATGTTAATGCATTTTTATCATATTGATTCCGTAGCAACGCACGGGCATATACCTAGTAATAAAATAAGTTATTAATTAGTATACACATATTTACATAAAGTATCTTTCTACCAATCAGCAAAATCAGTTCTCAATGCTCACCTTTTTAGCTTCTGAGGATGCATCAATCTGTTCCATTCGGTCATGTGCTACGTGACACGGAGAACTTGTATCACCAACCTCAGGTGGAATTCTCATGTTGTCCACCTATATAGCACAACCCAAATACATCATCATTTCCATGCAGCATAAACATCTATTTTCATTATATACAAATGAACAATAATTTTTTAATATGTACCTGGTTACCAGCTGTTATTAATGTTAACGCATGTTCACATCCAGTCATGGTGTTATGCTCATCCTACAAAATAAAAATTTTGTTAGTACATTGATTTTATATATTCATTATATACAATACTTTATGCAAGATTATATATTTATCTTTTACATACCATTTTATGGCATGTAATTGAATTGTCATCTTCCATTCCATGGCCAGCATTATTATTATTTACTTCTCCTTCCTGGTACAAATAATATGTTACTATGCATACTATATGTTACAAATAGTATAACATTTAAAAAATTGGAATCTTATTACCTGGTTTTCCTCATCATCACTAACATCACATGACTCATTACATCCAATGTCTGGCTCCAATCGGCATAGAAAGCCATCGAGCTCATCCAACACATCCATTGCCTTGTCGTACCCTGCTTTTGACATACACGCCTGGCGAACAACTTTCATTGTTTTCGTTAGCAACATTTTATGTCTGTATGATTTAGTAACTCCATCCTTTCCCCTGAAGCTCTTATCAATTCTTTCAAACGGTACATCTTTTCTTGATGAGACAGTGTACCTTTGCAATATATACTTTGAAGGTATCTTTTCAACTTATAGATGCATGAAGGCTCTTAAAAGATGAACACACAATAGACCTTAAAACATGAAAACCAACAATTATTTTTTTAATGATATACATTAATTTGTACTACAATCAACAAATTATTTAGTATGCAAATTTATTCTTTTAATCAACACAATATGTACAAACCTGTATGTTCCCACTGTTTGCACTCGCACGTATACTCCCCAGCTTCTATGTCCGCTGTTATTTTGAATTGATATTGTCCCCACACAATTTTATTAGACCTTTTTGTATGTTGTACGATCCAATCTTTATCACAACCGTCTGTGTCATTTAATATTTTGTATGCAGTGGTGTATTTCATTGATTCCTCAATCTATTCATAACAGCTCTGGTGTATGCCCTAGAGACTCTCACTTCGAACCTATACAATGTATCTGTTGTCCTTGGTCCCTATAAGACGTTATTATCATAATTAAACAACATATTTACATAAACATGTATGCCATACATTATTGATAACAAGCACGACATACCTTGCTCATCAATGCCTCCTTTGATTCTTTCATTTTCCTGCTATGCGACATTTTCATCATTTATTTAGCGAACTCATGCAGAGGGGTGTTCACATCTACATGTGATTGCTTCACTAATCTGTTCATGGTCTCACTTCGTTGTGTAGATATCATTACCCCACAGAAGTCATTTTTAGAAAATGCTGGTAACCATTCCTTCCTTATTTCATATAATTTGCGTAGAGTCATATCTTCATGAAGATTGAACTCCTCTAGCATCATTTCCCAGGCACATTCAAACTCATGAGGAGTTAATGGATGATGTATAATAGATTGGAATGTTGTTTTAAAATCCTTATCAGCAAACCTTGCATATAATTCATTTAAGAATGGCATAAATCTGTTCTGGACATGCCATAAACACAGTCTATGAACTGTTTTTGGAAATACAGTTCTTAGAGCAATTGGCATTGCAGGATCTTGATCTGCAATTGCTCACAAACTATTATTTTACTTTCACAATAAATTATTTGACTTTTTTGCATAACAAATTGACACACCACATACCTGTTAGCATAACTCTCGGACCCTCGCATCCCATACATGTTTTGAATGAATTGAATGCCCATTCAAAAGTCTGAACTGTTTCATCTCCCAACAAAACAAATCCAAACACTGTACACTGCAGATGGCTGTTAGCTCCAACAAACATGCCCAATGGTTTATCATATATATTTGTCTTGTGTGTTGTATCAAATGTCACAGCATCACCATAATCTGCATATTCCCCCTGCATACTTGCGTGTGTAGCATCCCAAAAATTCAAATCTTAAAAATTTCTCAAACTCGCTCTAAATTCAAAATGAATTTCAAATTTCATTTCAAAATGTTTGTTTGCGAGTTGATATCAGCAAATAAAATATAGTGGTCTATATTCTCTCCAAAATCCTCCTCCAAATATCCTACAAATATTTCCCCAGTGATCCCCCTCAAATTCTTTCCAGAAATACTGTCCAGATATTTCCCCAGTGATCCCCCTCAAATTCTTTCCAGAAATACTGTCCAGATATTTCTCCAGTGATCCCCCTCAAATTCTTTCCAGAAATACTGTCCAAATATTCCACCGATATATCTCCAAGTATTTTCTTCCTAAGAAATACCTTCAGAATCATTTTTCAAGTCCCTACAAATATTTTCTTCATAACTTTTCTCATGCTCATACGTATACGTATGCCTCCGGTGTCATACGGTGAGCTCTACAAGCTAATCTCACTTATACAAGACAAATACATGCTAATCTCCCACTAATCCTCTCATCCTCCCACTAATCCTCTCATCCCTCCCCCTAATCCCCCCACCATGGCTATAAATAGAGGGGCAAGGGCCTCCTCTCATCCCACCCCAAGCCATTTCATGGCAACTCTCCCCCCCACACACACACCCACTCCATGTTCCACACAAGCACACACTAGCACAAGGATCGTTCGATCGTTCTTCGATCGTTCGTCCCCTGTTCTTAGTTTGTTCGTTCGTTCGTCCGATCGTTCATGGTTCGTTCGTCCGTTCGTCCGATCGTTCGATCGTTCGTCCGTTCGTTCGTCCAAATAATCTTTTTCCTACCGTTATGCTGCCGAAATTCCGATCGTTCGTTCGTTCGATCAATCGATCGTTCATCGTTCGTTCATAGTTCCTATTCATCGTTCATCGTTCGTTCATAGTCCCTATTCATCGTTCTTCCAGATAATCTTTGTCCTGCCGTTATGCTGCCGAAATTCCGATCGTTCGTTCGTCCGATCACTCGATCGTTCGTCCGTTCGTTCATCCAAATAATCTTTGTCCTGCCGTTATGCTGCCGAAATTCCGATCGTTCGTTCGTTCGATCATTCGATCGTTCATCGTTCGTTCATAGTTCCTATTCATCGTTACTATTCACTGACACTATTCACCATCGTTACTATTCAGTGTTACTATTCATCATCGTTACTATTCATCATCGTTACTACTCATCGATGATATCTAGTAACTTTTTCGTCGTCACTATTCATCGTTACTATTCATCGATTAGCCGATCACCCCAAATTTCAACTACTCATACATCATGTTGTCCAGTCCACCTAAGACCAGCCAGACCCATATTCCAGTCATACGAACTCCGGTGACTGTGATTTTCCTTCCAGTAGGGAACTTCCCATCTGGTCACCCATCCCAGGTTTCTCCAAGTTGAGCACGCTTAACTTTAAGATTCCTTCGAACCAGGCTTCCAAACTCACATTCCAATAATCCTCGTTTCTAAATTCTTATCAAACTATTCCCTATCCAACCATGTCATCCCTTAAGCATGGTCCATATTCCAGAAAACTCCCAAAATACTCTTGTCCCATATTCTGCCTATAACTCTCCTGTTCATACTAAGTCAGACGATTCATTCGTCACTATTCTCACCAACAGTGAACTTCACTGTACTACACCACATACACCCAGCTATAAATACACCCAGCTACCCTCTCCCTCTCCACACACACTCAACACCCTCAGCCAAGGCAAACACCCCACCCACTCAGTTACTCTGCTCTGCCGGCTACACACATAGTGTCGCTTCGCCTCCAGTCCACCCTCCTGGTAAGCACCTCCGCTCCACCACTAGTAGTATCTCAACACCGCATGCCACATATTCTACTCAAGACTCTACCCATCCATGTATCACTATTCTGACCACTATACTAAATATTTGTTGCTATACTTGTTGGTTTGTATGTTTGCTTGTTCATGTTGCATAGTTATCGGAGCGTTCGTGCCGTCTCGTGGAGGCCAGATCCGCAAGTCTACGCTAGGCGGTGGAGCCAGAAGCCAGTTCCACGAGCTCCCCTTCCCCCTTCGCCGAATAAGCACGACAAGCTCACTGGATCCCTTTGATGCATAAATTACCTATGATTTTTCAACCACAACCCTCAGCCGGTTATTTTATGCATGATATGATTTTGAGACAAGTTATTATGGCCACCCAGCCGCTTGCCGCAATCAATCCCTGATATATATGTTCCAAATGATTTGAGAACAGGTGTGAGTTTTCAAAAGAAAATGCTTTTTCAAAATGTGTGTGATGAAGGGTTTTCACCCTTATCGCCTTGTGAGTGGGATAATCAGGGACTCCCTGGTTTAGGGGAGGGCCTAAGGTGTTGGCTCAGCTGGTTTAGGCGTGAGCAGAAGGATTGTCTTCTCATATAAGGACCGGTTTGTCATCTTCACTACCTGTACTCTTTAATAGTACAACCACTCGAGACTGTGTGGGCAGTCACTCAATCTGAACTCGTACGGTCCAACCCCAGGGTTATGAAGGCTGGGGAGCGCCGGGAGGATAAGGAGGGGGAAAGTTTTGTCCGGTTTGGACATGGTGGTGGCCTGACTCCTTCCGGATAACCGTTAAGGTTAGGACGTGCGGGGAAAGAAAGAGAGTCGGATTCGGGTCTCATTGGCCATGGGATCGCAGAGCCGAACTAGTGGGTAAAGTGTACACCTCTGCGCAGAGTTTGAAAACCTATTCGAATATTCTGTGTCCACAGGAATGGACGAGTCTGCTATGGTATGGCAATTAATGTTTTGTTTTCCAAAAAAGGGTGCGTTTGAGAAAAGTGTTTTTAAAAGGTTCGGCGATTGAGCCGTGAGCTATGGTGGACGGGAAGTCGAGTAGCTGTTTTTGAAAATGAAAACCAGTGGGAAACTGCTGAGATACCTGGATGGTTTAGTCCAGGGGATTTTGTTATAATACTGAAAAACTTCCTGCTCCTTTTGGAGAGGATGCGCTTTGCAAAAATACAAAATGTTTTTCAAAACAACTCTGCATAAAATATTGTTGTTTCTGCAAAATATCCTGAGCTCCACATATTCCATGCATTATATCTGATTTCCCCATTCCGCGGGTGAAGGTGGGCTGCTGAGTATGTTTGTACTCACCCTTGCTTATTTGTTGTTTTTCAGAAAAAGGAGATCGAGTAAGAGTTACGACTGTTCCCAACCTTGCCTGTGGCTGTTGGACCGCTGAATTGCTTCACTGCGTATATCGGGCTGCTTCAGCCCCACTCTGATGATATGTCCCGAGTTGTGGACCAACTCTTAAAGTTGATCGCCACCTTTATAGGTTTGTCTCGTTTAAGCAGATCTGGAACCATCTGATGTATAAATGTGTTTACTAGCCTCCTGGGACTAGTAATTGTATCACATTTGATTCCCAGAGGATCGGGACGCTTCAGGTGGTATCAGAGCTGTTAGGTTGGCCACAGGACGTAACCCTTAGCCTGATCAAAAGTTTTTGAGTCAAAACTATTTTCTTAAAAAAAATTCTTGCTCTCATCCCTTCATTTCAAAAATGCTTTCCCCTTTCCTTCTCTCAGAAGTCAGATAGAGGTCCGTTGCCAAACCAGCTTGTGCCAGAATGAAGATGGTTTCCCCAAGTTGCTGAGAACATGCACAGTTCGCCTCGGAATCAGGAGCCAGCCAGAGTATGATGGTCGTGAATTCGTCGAGCATGGCACAGAGAAGTGTGTCGTGACTGTATACATTGGATCCAGTCCGCACCATGTGGAATGGAGTGTCACTGCTGCTGGGCACAGATTCAAAGACACCTGCCAAGTCGTCGCTCGCAAGGCAATGAGGGCCCTGTGTCAGATCTATGAAAAAGAAGTGGCCGACACCCCGCTCAGATTCTTTCCGCCCTTTCAGAGAGATCGTCCAGTTTGGATGGCCAGGATGCGTGCATTGGAAAGAAAGCAGATGCTTGAGGATGACCCCACCGTCGTGTACCTCACTGCATACCTGCTCACCCTTGATGCACAGTATGATTTCTTGGCTCGGCACCACCGTCAGATGATTGCCCGAGCAGAAGATGCAGAGAAGCGCAACCATCAGCTGCATGTGGATCTCACCACAGCTCAAGCCCGTGTAACTGCCTTGGAGAGTCGTGAAGTCATTGCTGTTAAAGCCCTGAAGCAAGCCAAGGATGAGCACGTCCAGAAGTTGATGGAGGCCTACTTGGTAAACCATAACCAACGTAGAGCCCTGCGGATCCAAGAGCCCGCTTCATCCAACCCTGTTCAACCCATCAGAGCTGAAGACCCCCAGATTCTTGAAGGCCACCCGGACTCTATCAGAGGAGAGAAGATTTGGGAACCACCGGAAGGAGCCATAGTCTTGGAAGGAATTCCAGTCTCCCCTAAGGCTATGGATAAGCAAGAGCACCCCGAGTCCTCCCAAGATCCCCCGCCGGAGTTGTGTGAGCCCCTCACCATGAAGAAGATTCCAGCGCCCTCTGAGGAGCTACAAGAGACAGTCCCGCTTGAAGAAGAGTTCGACCCCGTGCTGCCATCTCAGTCGCTGCCAGAAGAAGTCATCAACATCATCTCCCTCTTAACCCATCCAGGAGATGTCTCAGATTGAAGTTGTGTGCCAGCCTTGCCAAAAGAGAAGCTGCCTGGTCTGAAGTTAGTTATGCCCAGTCCTCTGCATGCATTGGGTAGTGAAGTTTTTCTTCACTTTGGCTAGAGCCCTACATGTATGAGAGGTAATCGTGTAGACTCGTGTTTTGAAAAACTCTAATTGTGTTGCCCCCTAGGGCATTTCAAAATGAATTTCGCTTGGTGTTTTCCTCCCTTTTGAGTGCATATGTGATGCTTTAACGTTAGTGCTCATAAGTTGCATTTAGCATAGTTCTCAATTCAGGAGCCAAGCAATAGTAGTTATGCTTAGCCTCGAATCTGAGTAGTCCGTGCTTTGGAAAAACTCTATTCTTCCCTTATTCAAAACATTCGATTTGTTTGTGCTTATCATTGCTGAGCTTGTGTGTTTTATTTTTTTTAAGAAAGGTTTTCTCTAAAAACATAGATCACAAATTAGATCTAATCCTCACCTTATGCTTCCATTCTCATCTTAACCCATCTCAAGAGAAAAGTGCCATACCCAAGAAGATACCGGGAAGCTTACACTTGAAGCATGGAATAAGCTACAGAAGGAACCAGTCCAACCGCTCAGTCAAAAGGACCGACCGTGAGAATCAAAGAACTGCCGCTGAGTCAAAGTAAACAGGAAAAGAGGACAGAAGGAGTTATTACCATACAGAGAGGCAAAGATTCTTGGAACCAGAAACCACAAACATCAGGGTCATTGAGCCCACCACTCACCCGTGCCCCCCGCACGCGTGCCCGCCTCCATGCGCACCCCCACCGCCACCCACACCCCCTTTTGCAGCGCACCCACCGCCATCGTCGCCGGCAACATGCCCCCCTCCCCATGTCGCACCTGCTGCCTCGTGTCACCTGCTCCATCACTACCACTCCACACCTCCCCCGAGCACCCCCGCTCGCCTATAACCCCCCCCACCAGCTCCCTCATCTCGCTCAAAGCAAAGCACACTCCAGATAAACCCCCTGCCAAATAGCAAGCAACTCCATTTTCCACTCCCTCGCCCCTAAGATCACAATGCTCGGTGATTCTTAGGTTGAAGACTGTTGCACATGGTTCATAGTCTTTGGTTTCCTCCAGTGTATGATAGTAATACTCTTTGATAGAATCCTCGAGTGGGAAGAGCAAAGCGAAAGAAAGAGGCAGTGAAAAGTGAAAAGAGAAAAGAAGATAGTGAAGAGAAGATGAGAAGAAGGTTCTCCCAAAATCAACCCTGTGTCAGTCATTTCTCCGCAGCCTGCTCAAGCAGCAACAGCAGAAGAAGGTCCCGTAACACCCTTGTTATGAGGTACTTCAAGGAGTTCAAATCCCCAAGATTCAAGAGTTCTAACCTCATTCTTTTTAAGTGGGGTAGTGTTCCGGTAAGGTTCCTGCTATGGAGAAAAAGAAGAAGGCCTGTAGCAAGCTTGTGGAGGACCCGATCGTCCAAGCATATAAGTTTCTGGATGAGAAGTGATCACCCAAGTTTTGTTGATGAAGCACCAGAAGACCAATCAAGGAAGGAATCCATGTGGGAGTTCACAAGAGAAAGGTTTGCGTGTTAGCATCGATGCTTCTTCAATAAGCTAGCTGCCAAGCAAAAGCTAGAAGCCTGAAGATGATCTTTGAGTAGCCAGAATCAGCGTTTGCAATCAGCAACCGGATGCTCCTGAAAGGCCAGATTTTGTTGAAGTTCCATCTCCTCGAAGAGTCTGCAAAGTGAAGATATGTAGCTGAAGTAAAGCTATACCCATAACCCTTCTAAGCCGAATCTCGAGGACGAGATTCATTTTAAGTGGGGTAGATTTGTAGCATCCAAAAAATTCAAATCTTAAAAATTTCTCAAACTCGCTCTAAATTCAAAATGAATTTCAAATTTCATTTCAAAATGTTTGTTTGCGAGTTGATATCAGCAAATAAAATATAGTGGTCTATATTCTCTCCAAAATCCTCCTCCAAATATCCTACAAATATTTCGCCAGTGATCCCCCTCAAATTCTTTCCAGAAATACTGTCCAGATATTTCCCCAGTGACCCCCCTCAAATTCTTTCCAGAAATACTGTCCAGATATTTCTCCAGTGATCCCCCTCAAATTCTTTCCAGAAATACTGTCCAAATATTCCACCGATATATCTCCAAGTATTTTCTTCCTAAGAAATACCTTCAGAATCATTTTTCAAGTCCCTACAAATATTTTCTTCATAACTTTTCTCATGCTCATACGTATACGTATGCCTCCGGTGTCATACGGTGAGCTCTACAAGCTAATCTCACTTATACAAGACAAATACATGCTAATCTCCCACTAATCCTCTCATCCTCCCACTAATCCTCTCATCCCTCCCCCTAATCCCCCCACCATGGCTATAAATAGAGGGGCAAGGGCCTCCTCTCATCCCACCCCAAGCCATTTCATGGCAACTGTCCCCCCCCCACACACACCCACTCCATGTTCCACACAAGCACACACTAGCACAAGGATCGTTCGATCGTTCTTCGATCGTTCGTCCCCTGTTCTTAGTTTGTTCGTTCGTTCGTCCGATCGTTCGATCGTTCGTTCGTCCGATCACTCGATCGTTCGTCCGTTCGTTCATCCAAATAATCTTTGTCATGTCGTTATGCTGCCGAAATTCCGATTGTTCGTTCGTTCGATCATTCGATCGTTCATCGTTCGTTCATAGTTCCTATTCATCGTTTATCGTTCGTTCATGGTCCCTATTCATCGTTCTTCCAGATAATCTTTGGCCTGCCATTATGCTGCCGAAATTTCGATCATTCGATCGTTCATCCGTTCGTTCATAGTTCCTATTCATCGTTCATCGTTCGTTCATAGTTCCTATTCATCGTCCATCGTTCGTTCATACGACTATTCATCATCACTATTCACCGTTACTATTCACCATCGTTACTATTCAGTGTTACTATTCTTCATCGTTACTATTCATCATCGTTACTACTCATCGATGATATCTAGTAACTTTTTCGTCGTCACTATTCATCGTTACTATTCATCGATTTGCCGATCACCCCAAATTTCAACTACTCATACATCATGTTGTCCAGTCCACCTAAGACCAGCCAGACCCATATTCCAGTCATATGAACTCCGGTGACTGTGATTTTCCTTCCAGTAGGGAACTTCCCATCTGGTCACCCATCCCAGGTTTCTCCAAGTTGAGCACGCTTAACTTTAAGATTCCTTCGAACCAGGCTTCCAAACTCAGATTCCAATAATCCTCGTTTCTAAATTCTTATCAAACTATTCCCTATCCAACCATGTCATCCCTTAAGCATGGTCCATATTCCAGAAAACTCCCAAAATACTCTTGTCCCATATTCTGTCTATAACTCTCCTGTTCATACTAAGTCAGACGATTCATTCGTCACTATTCTCACCAACAGTGAACTTCACTGTGCTACACCACATACACCCAGCTATAAATACACCCAGCTACCCTCTCCCTCTCCACACACACTCAACACCCTCAGCCAAGGCAAACACCCCACCCACTCAGTTACTCTGCTCTGCCGGCTACACGCATAGTGTCGCTTCGCCTCCAGTCCACCCTCCTGGTAAGCACCTCCGCTCCACAACTAGTAGTATCTCAACACCACATGACACATATTCTATTCAAGACTCTACCCATCCATGTATCATTATTCTGACCACTATACTAAATATTTGTTGCTATACTTGTTGGTTTGTATGTTTGCTTGTTCATGTTGCATAGTTATTGGAGCGTTCGTGCCGTCTCGTGGAGGCCAGATCCGCGAGTCTACGCTAGGCGGTGGAGCCAGAAGCCAGTTCCGCGAGCTCCCCTTCCCCCTTCGCCGAATAAGCACGGCAAGCTCACTGGATCCCTTTGATGCATAAATTACCTATGATTTTTCAACCACAACCCTCAGCCTGTTATTTTATGCATGATATGATTTTGAGACAAGTTATTATGGCCACCCAGCCGCTTGCCGCAATCAATCCCTGATATATATGTTCCAAATGATTTGAGAACAGGTGTGAGTTTTCAAAAGAAAATGCTTTTCAAAATGTGTGTGATGAAGGGTTTTCACCCTTATCGCCTTGTGAGTGAGATAATCAGGGACTCCCTGGTTTAGGGGAGGGCCTAAGGTGTTGGCTCAGCTGGTTTAGGCGTGAGCAGAAGGATTGTCCTCTCATATAAGGACCGGTTTGTCATCTTCACTACCTGTACTCTTTAATAGTACAACCACTCGAGACTGTGTGGGCAGTCACTCAATCTAAACTCGTACGGTCCAACCCCAGGGTTATGAAGGCTGGGGAGCACCGGGAGGATAAGGAGGGGGGAAGTTTTGTCCGGTTTGGACATGGTGGTGGCATGACTCCTTCCGGATAACCGTTAAGGTTAGGACGTGCGGGGAAAGAAAGAGAGTCTGATTCGGGTCTCATTGGCCATGGGATCGCAGAGCCGAACTAGTGGGTAAAGTGTACACCTCTGCGTAGAGTTTGAAAACCTATTCGAATAGTTTGTGTCCACAGAAATGGACGAGTCTGGTATGGTATGGCATTTAATGTTTTGTTTTCCAAAAAAGGGTGCGTTTGAGAAAAGTGGTTTTTAAAAGGTTCGGGGGTTGAGCCGTGAGCTATGGTGGACGGGAAGTCCAGTAGATGTTTTTAAAAATGAAAACCAGTGGGAAACTGCTGAGATACCTGGATGGTTTAGTCCAGGGGATTTTGTTATAATACTGAAAAACTTCCTGCTCCTTTTGGAGAGGATGCGCTTTGCAAAAATACAAAATGTTTTTCAAAACAACTCTGCATAAAATATTGCTGTTTCTGCAAAATATCCTGAGCTCCACATATTCCATGCATTATATCTGATTTCCCCATTCCGCGGGTGAAGGTGGGCTGCTGAGTACGTTTGTACTCACCCTTGCTTATTTGTTGTTTTTCAGAAAAAGGAGATCGGGTAAGAGTTACGCCTGTTCCCAACCTTGCCTGTGGCTGTTGGACCGCTGAATTGCTTCACTGCGTATATCGGGGTGCTTCAGCCCCACTCTGATGATATGTCCCGAGTTGTGGACCAACTCTTAAAGTTGATCGCCACCTTTATAGGTTTGTCTCGTTTAAGCAGATCTGGAATCATCTGATGTATAAATGTGTTTACTAGCCTCCTGGGACTAGTAATTGTATCACATTTGAGTCCCAGAGGATCGGGATGCTTCATGTGTGACCAAAAATTACTCACTATTTTCCCATCATTGTCTAGCTGAAAATCACAAAAAATTGTGGATTCTGTTTCTTGCATTCCATAAAGAAAGCCAAAAGTTTGGCTATATCATTTGTGCAGTTTTCTTGTCTCCTTGCTGCCCTCCTACATTTGTATGCCCAAAAAATAATTATACAAACATTTACTATAGTAATATTTATGGCACTTAATATATACACAGGAAACATAAAAATATTGCTTACATGTTTTCAGATCTTGAGTAGTTATCGATACGTTCTCTGGCCCATCATGCATGTCTGATATAAAATCAACTATGCAATGTTGCGGCACTCGGCTATCATGCATTGCGTCAACAAAATTTATGAACTCAGCATCCCTACTTTTGTTGCAACGTAAATGTTGTTTCTCTGCTTTGTCAGTTATGAACTCATGGTTATGCTCCAAGTTAACCAGTTCAAATTTTGCAGCTACAACCATTTTTTTCATCATCATATATTTTTTTAATTTTATTCCAGCCTTACATTGCGTACGCCCCGAAGTCCTATTCCTCATCCTAGGTGTATCATTTGATTTTGGTGCACTTTTACCTTCACGTGAACAATTTATCCACTTACTGAATGTCTTCTCTCTGTATTTCTTCAGTGGAAATCCAACTTCATATGCATACCATTTATAGAATTTATATGCATCATCAACATCCTTGAAAGTCATCCCTACCGTTGGCACTATATTTGGATCAATGTTTTTTCTGCAAATTCATTGACATTGTTGTTTGTACCACAAAATATGATCATAACAATATAATCAATCAAGAATCAAATACAACAATTGGACTTACATGTGAATGCATTATTTAAGGCGTATCTATCTCCCTGGAGCTAATATTGGACATCGGAGGTCGAACCCTTTGTTCTCCTTCTTCCCCTATGCTCATCTCGTCGATTACAGGACCCAGTAGAGCAGGAGGTGGTGTAACCAGTAAGTTACCATCAACTACTCCCTCTGTCTCTGGATCATGACGAACGCCATCTCCTACCATCGCCGACGATTGTCCAGAGCCGGCCATCTCCACCGCCAACTAGTTATGCAGTCTTGGGGTGTTTTTTCAAATGAAAGGAAATCACGGATACTATACTAAACAAGTAACTGCATCCACGTTTCCAGGGTATTTCCATTATTTCCGAAACTGTACCGATATTATAGCGATGTACATGTAATACAAATATCCCTAACACACTACTTACGCACAATGACACAATATTTTATGCAAACGGTATATACTATATATGCAACATTTATAGCGTATCTATTTTATGTCATATCTTTCAACATCTTATTCGACATTATCTTTAACTGCCGCCATTATACCCCATGCAAGATCCATAAATTCCGTGCCCACGTAACAGAGTAAGCACGTTTGCATGTGGAATCTAATCCCTATAATTCCGCGCCACTTCCATATGTTTACCACCTAGCCATTAAACCAAACGTGTAACGGCGCCGTCTGTCCTGCATGTCGTCTGTCTCGACTACATTAAACACATGCGCGCTTGGTTCAGCGGTCCAGACCCCGTAACCGACCTAGGCTCTCTTTAATATCCGAAGCCCAGGGCTCCCGTTATACCTGCCCTATATATATATACATACTACTTATTAAGGCGGTAAGGGATAGGCTGCCATTCCGTGTTCTGCCATTCCCATTCCCCCTCCCCGCAAAGCCTATTCCCATTCTCGGCTGTCATTCTGTGTTCTGTCATTGTCATTCCCATTCCCCCCTCCTCCGTGTTCTGTCATCGTCACTGTCTTTCTCATTCCTCCTCCACGCAAAGCGCATCCCACGTCTAGGTAAAATTAAATTAAAAACACAAATGTGGCCCCAATGGGATTCGAACCTGCGACCCCTCAAGCAAATGTGCTCGTAGCTACCACTACACCACATGTGTGTTTACGTCAATATTTGTTACAGTTAAAATATCTATTACATCTCTCCCAAAGCTCACGTGCTACCCTTGCACAATGTGTAGTAGTAGATAATTATCAACGAGATTCCTGAATTATATTTTTGGATGGAGGGAGTAGTATTTAAAGAAGAGTCTTGCATGCAATTTCTTTTTGTTTGAATAATGTTTTCAACTTAAATTTCTTTTTTATGTGTTTGTCATTTATTCTCCGTAATATTTTTTCTATGGATCTAACTTGTGAGTCATTTTCATAAACCAACGCCAAAGATGAATCCATATTTCTTACTTGAAAACTCCGAACAAACACCATTAGCAGGAAACGCTCGCGTTGGCGTCGCTCATCGACGACGAGAAGAAGCTTGACGACTGTTAGTTCGACCTCTGGAAGCAGTACTATGTGGCCGCATGCGTCGCTGTGTTCGGCAAGCTCCAGCGCAGCCGATGCTTGGACGCGGTCCAGAGCGGCTGCACCGCGCTGTCCATCTTCAAACAGAGAGACCTCATGGTCGTCGCCAACGCTGGTGACTCTCGGGTTGTTCTGCGCACCGCATCCGACAACGGTGCCGTCACGCCGTCCAGCTCATTATCCACCTGAAGCTCAACCTGCCATGTAAGTCAGTACTGATCGGCCATGAATTCTTGTGCGCTGGGACGACAGTCGTTGCTGACGTTGTGTGAGTGTATTCGAACAAGATGTATGTAGAGGAGTAGCACATCCGGTGATGCAACGGCTAGGTGTACTACCTCGCTGATGAGCCCAGGGTGCACTTCGTTTGGCAGCCCAGCCAAGAGTCATCGGTACTCGCCATGTCGTGCGCGTTCGATGACTACTATATCAAGAACTATGGCATCATATTGGCAACAGAGGTGACGCAGAGGAGTACTGACAGCAATGACCACTCGCCATCGTCGGGGTAGCTTTTGTGCCGACCTGCCTTTAATTCTCTTCGCAAACATATACACTTGCCTTTTTTGTTTAAGCAAGTGTGTATGATGGTGCGTACCTGATGACTGACAATGTACGAGGGAACTTCTACCGGCAGGTGTGACACATGCTCTTCAATGATGAGACCATGCAAATCGTGGCATATATCGAAGTCTGCGTGATACTGATGGTTGCAAAATAGTAGTGAAACAGCTAAATTAAAATAACAAAATTTATGTATGGCTTGGATTACAAATGGATTATGAAACATTTTATTATAAAAATGTAAGACATATTTTGTATATAAGTTATTATATTATTATATGTTCCCGTTGTAACGCACGGGCACTTAGCTTATATATATATATATATATATATATATATATATATATATATATATATATATATATATATATATATATATATATATATATATATATATAGGGCAGGTATAACGGGAGCTCTGTGCTTCCAATAGTTAAAGGAAGCCCAAGTCGATCATCCCTGCAACCTGGTTCAACCCAGCGCACCGACTGGACCAGCTGTCCGTTGCACCACCCGCGCCCACGTCTGTGCGCGCAAAAAAGGAATGCATGCATGAGTCAAACACGTCCCCTTGCATGCGCATAAATTTAGGAAAGATATGTGTGGCGGTTTCTATTTTTAAATGCTTTATTTCCTTCATAAATTTAGGATCGCTGCAACAGCCATGCAACTAAACTCGTAAGGACCATTTTATGATATATACTGCTACTAAATATGCTACCCTATGTAGATAATTATGCAATTTGGTATACTGCGTAAAAATCTGTTACCAGCTGCATGCACACAAATTTATGATGAAAATAATATGCAATAAAAAGAAATGAATTGCAACTAAACATATTAGATCTAGTTTATGATATATATTGGTACAAATTATACTACATGGTGTAGCTATTTATACAATTCATTACACTGCGTAAAAAATCTGGCATGTTGTTCACTGGTGGACGCATCTCCGGGTTGGAGCGTAATAACCTTAAGTTTTGAGCATAAAATCGTTCAATTATAAGCGTAAATACCGAGCCAACGTGAGAGGTTGATATCTGTAGTAGGTTGTTATTATGATCCTATTTTTATGGAAGATCCAAAAAAACATGGCAGCCGCATGCATGCGGTTATACAGATCCAAAAATTATGGCAAAAGACATGCATGAGTCAATCACGTTCCCTTGCAAGCGTGTAAATTTAGGAAAGATATGTGTGACGTTTCTATTTTAAATGCTTTATTTCCTCCATAAATTTAGGATCGCTGCAACAGCCATGCAGCTAGACTCGTAATGAATATTTTATGATATATACTGATACTAAATATGCCACACTGTGTAGATAATTATACAATTCGGTATACTGTGTAAAAATCTGTTACCACCTGCATGCACACGAATTTATGATGGAAATAATATGCAATGAAAGGAAATGATTGCATGCATAGAAACAAAAAAATCATATTTAATGTTTTATTTTCTTCGTAAATATAGGATCCCTCCAACAGCCATGCAGCTAAACACATTAGAACTAGTTTATGATATATACTAATACAAATTATACTACACGGTATAGGTATTTATGCAATTCGTTACACTGCGTAAAAAATCTGGCATGTTGTTCACTGATGGACGCATCTCTGGGTGGAGCGTAAAAACCTTAAGTTTTGAGCATAAAATCCTTCAATAAGCGTAAATACCGAGTCAATGTGAGAGGTTGATAGCTCTATTAGGTTGTTATTACTGTCCTATTTTTATGATAGATCCGAAAACATGGCAGCCGCATACATGCAGTTTCTATTTTTATACAGATCCAAAAATTATGGCAAAAATGGTGGGAGTTTCCATTGTATGCGCGCAAATTACGAACAGCATAAATCAAAGAATTGTCTTTCCAATGTGCATGCAGTAAACTGATATACGAACTCTGTGTTTAAGCATAAAATCATACAATTTTTGGCGTAAATAATACATGTGGTAGGCATAAAACACAATAATCGAAAAGAAAACTGCGCCGGATCGGAGGATGTCACACGCGATCATCGCTGCACGCATCTCGGGCCTTCCGTGACACCGCTCGCTCGAACATCGGGCCTCATGCGTCGCCGTCGCTACTCGCACGTCGACGGGCGTCGCTTGCTCGCCGGCCGTGGAAGTGCTGCCTCCTCGGGACCTCGGGGACACCGCCGCTTGCCCGCACAAGGGCCCCACTGTCGCTCGCTCTCTGGATCGGGGAGCCGCCGCCACCGACCTGGGAACCGCCGCCACTACTCCGATCGAGGAACCTCCGCCACCGCGCGTTGAGGTCATTGAGTTGCGGCCACCGGCTAGGGGTCCACCGCCTCGCACGCTCTAAGGCAACCGCCGTCGTCGCACGCGGCGTCGCTAATAAATCGGGGTGGAGCGTATAAAACTGAAGCTAGCACTTCGGGTCCTATTTTATAGACGTCCGGATGTGGTCCGGCTCGGTCGAATTGCACCGTCTGAGCTGGGCTTCCTCTATCTAGTATCTACCATCTTCGTCAACGCTGGCGACTGATACCCACTTCTTACCTATCGGTCAAACTGTTTGGCCCATCTTCGTTTGTCTCCTGGGCTTCATTGCTATCTATACTGGGCTCTTTTTTCTTCGCAGAAACTTTCTTTTGGGCACATCCAGTCTCTGCTTCTTTAAACACATAATACTCACACGTCACACCACACGCGAGGGCAAATGGCTGAATGCAATGCGAAGTTTTCCACGACCCAATCAAATAGAGCAAGCATGTGAATCTTTGATTTATCCTTTATCCTTTATAAAAACACCAAAAATGGAAAAGAATTGAGAAATATAATTAAGAAGATTTTAAACTCGCTTCGAGCTTTTTTTTTTCTAGCCCCACATACGACTTTACAGGTAGGGATGAAAACAGTTTCGGAATTTTTCGGTATTCCGGAAATCGATTTCGAAATTTTTCGATCGGATTCATCGGTAACGGTATTTTTCGAAAACGGAATCGGTTTTCGGAATTTTCTATCGGTACCGGTATCGAAATCGGCGTGGTGTTTTACCGACCGTTTCCTTTGGTTACCGGTTTTTGTCGGAAATTACCAGATTTGTGTTTCGGAATTTTCCGGAATTGTGTCTCGAAATTTTTCGAAATTTTCCAGCATGTGATTTTTCGCATCGCCTGTACGTCTCTAGATAAGGATTACTTATTTTTTGTATTTTTTAGACGCCTTAAGATTTTTTTGGGATAGATGGTGTTGGAAGGCAGTTGAGATTAACGATTTGGTCTTTTCCACACACTAGGTTTTAGTGTTTTCCTGTGAGGTTGTGATCCACACTAGGTTTTAGTGTTTTCCTGTGAGGTTGTGATCCTTGTGAACTTGTTATATCATGAATTGTGAACTTGTGGTCTTTGTGATCTTTTGTCAACTTTGTTGTATTATGAAGTTTGATATGTTTACCGATCGTATTTTAGATTTCGACCGTTACCGGTGTATTTTCCGCACCAAACTTTCGTTTCCGATGTTTCCGAAATACCGATATCGTTTCCGTTTCCGGAGTTACCGTTTTCGTTTTTGTTTCCGATAAAAAAAACGGTAATGGTTTTAGTGTTTACCGACCGTTTCCGACTCTTTTCATCCCTATTTACAGGTAGTACGTGAGCTTCACTTGGACCGACTCCGTCGTCTAATAGATTGTACTAAATTATAAAGTAGATTTAAAAATAAAACTTAGGTAACATGCATCACACTGCAGCGCTACAGTTTGGTTGCTATGGGCGTTCGCTGTGGATTATCATGTGCCCGCTACCAGGGGCTAGGCTGTCCAGTACACGTCGGTTCCATTGCTTGCTTGCACGTATCTGCCGCCTAGCTTGCATCGAGTCGCCGTTGTTGTTGTCCCTTGATTGCCGATCACCTATCTATATACCTAACTAACGTAATCTATCTACCATCTTCGTCAACGCTGGCGACTGACAACCACCCCTCACCTACCGGCCCAACGATTTGGTCCATCTTCGTTTGTCTACTGGGCTTCATTGCTATCTGTACTGGGCTCCTTTTTAGCCTTTTCTTTTCGGCATCTGCTTGTTGATGTTGAAACACAATGTTCACACTCCACGCACGCGAGGGCAAATGGCTGAATGCAGTGCGAAGTGTTCGACGACGCAATCAAATGGAGTAAGCATGTCAATCTTTGGTTTGTCTTTTTTTTTTACTTTATAAAAGAACACCAAAAAATGGAAAAGAATTGAGAAATATATATAATTAAGGAGGTATAGGGAGGGAAGAAAACTCTAAAAGTCATTTGGAAAAAAACTGTACTTTCATCTGCTGCTCTCTACGACGCTGCTACTCCCTGAGGAGCTGCATGGCCTTGCGGAGCACGGGCTCGAACCGCTGGAGGTCGAGCCGGACGTCCTGCTTGCCGAGGTAGTACTCGGCCACCTTCCCCCACCCACTCCGGTGGATGGACTCCGGGTCCTTGACGGCCGGGTGGTCGCGCCCCAGCGTGTCCACCAGGGTGGTCTCCTCGACGCCGGCGGAGTAGGCGATGTACTTGAGCCCCATGTCCACGGCGGGGATGCCGAAGTCCACCTCCCCGATGTGCTCCATCTTGCCGTACGGGTTGATCTGGATGAACACGGCGCCCGTGGGGAGGAACAGCGAGTTGGTGAGCCCGGCGCCGTGCACGCCCACCAGCACGTCCACGGCGTTCACCTCCTTGGCGAACTCCCCGACGTCGACGTTGAAGGGCGGGTCCCCGATGACGACCTCGAACCCGACGCGCCGCGCCAGAGCCACCACGGCGTCCAAGTTCACCAGCTTCCGCGGGTGGCGGCGCGAGATGACCATCATGCGGGGCCGCGCCCGCTCGTCCTCCTCGCCGTCGGCGCCCGCCAGCCTCGCCGGCGCGGCCCGCGGGAGCGAGTAGGTCTCGCGGAGGAACGCGGTGAACTCCGGCATGGAGTGGCCCAGCGGCTCCCGCGCCGGGTCGATGCTGAACTCCTTGTGCATGCGGATGCCCACCACCGCGCCCGGGAAGCAGCGCACGCGGTCGTCCCGGTCCATGTCCACGATGTCGTGCCGCGACAGCCGCCGCAGGATGGCCCGGTACTTGCCCACGTACCACGGCTGGATGTTCTCCACCACCAGCTGCACCTCGCCCTCGAACCGCGCCGCCTGGAGGTAGAGCGGGATCATGATGTCGCTGAAGTCGTGCCAGTAGTTGCCAGTCAGTCCGCCCATGGCCAGCACCATCGCCGGCACGGGGGACCGCACGTCGCACGCCGGCGCGTCGGCGCTGGACGCCAGCTCGCGCACCGTCACCTCCTTGATCCCGCCCTGGTGCTTCCGGGAGTAGGGGCGGACGCGCCACTCCTGCGGGTTCGGGTTGCCGCCGCTCTCGATGGACGGCGCGATCAGCACGGTGCCCGCCGACCCGTGGATCCGCACGTCGCCGTCGATGTCGCACACGTCGGACGCCCACGGGCCCTGGATGTCGCACGCCGGCTTCTTGGCCGGAGCACTCTCCGTGGCGACGCCATCGCCGCCGCTGATACCACTGCTCCTACCATCATCGTCTGCAGGATTGGATGCTTTCAGACAGAAGCAATGAATATGAAACTAACACGTCTCTGCTCTGCACACGGCCACTTTCGGTTCTAAAATAAAAAGTAGACGAGTTCGAGACTGATCGCAAAGCAAAAGCATACAGAATAAGCTCGTGTGCTAGCTTTCTTTTTCTTTGTCACGATTGATGATGAGGATGAAAAGAAGGGGGGTGTGGATTTGCAAAGTACCAGGGACAGGCTTCTTCTGGTCCTCATCTGTTTCAGCATGGGGCCCTTCAACATCAACGCGTGGCGGCTTCTCTTCCTTCGGAGGCTTCTCCTCCGGTGCAACCTCTGGCTTGGGTGGCTTCTCCTCTGCTCATGGTAAGAAAAACAGACGTGGTATTTTTAAAAAAATGATAAATTTTGCTGAATTCTCATCACCAAATTAACGTGCTCTGATTATTCGTTGACAGGAAGGAAGGAAAGACAAGGCGGGGCCGGGTAGAGGCTGATTTTACCTATGGCAGGAGGCTGCTGCCTCTTCTCTTCGACGGCCGAGGTGATCGGCGACCTCGTGGTGTGCGCGTGGCCCGGCGATGTCCTCCGAACAGCTGCGCACGTCAGCTCAATTCCCATCAGTTTCCGCAGGAAATAACTTGCTCAAACTGGAATGGTGTTTTAATTATTGAGCCCCAGCCTCCTATGGATTTTCTGCTGGAACCAAACCCATGTCAGACTCAGAGCAATTGAACTCACCGTTGGGCGCCGTGATCGCGAACTGCTCGGAGACGGTGAAGTAGGTGAGGAGCACGAGGAAGAAGCCGAGCAGGAAGCCAACGCCGAGGTACTTCTGCGCGGCGCCCTTCACGTTCCTGATGACCTTCCCCGGGTCGCCGCCCATCTTCCGTCGTCGTCGTCGTCGTCGTCTCCGGCGAGCGCGTGAACCCCTGGCTCCCTCTCCCCTTTCAGCTTACTCGCTGGCTTCCTCCCCCGCGCCGTGATGATAGAGAGATATGGAGGCCTCGCCGCCGCGTGTGCAGCAGGTCTCCCCGGGACACCTTAGCTACGCGGACACGGGAGGAGAACCTTCCGAGAACTCTCTTCAATGGACCGGTTCTTGGTGGTGCGTGATGAGTTTTATGGGCGGGCGACTACGGCTGCTGGCAGCTGGCCCGAGGGGAAGACCGAGCCAAACGCCGCTCTCCCTCGTGATGGCTATGTTTTAGAAATTATGCTTAGGTCACGTTTCGATCCGCCCAGTAAACTATTAGCTGGGAAAAAATAGCTAATTGTTAGCTAGGTGATACTCCCTCTGTTCTATGATATAATGTGTAACAACTTTTTATTCTTGTCCCACAATATAAGTCATGCTCTCTTTATCTGTATGTATACGATACAGTGGTATATAAAGAATTAAATATATTTCTTAATCTTTGAATCAGAGATGGTTATGCCTTATATACTGGAACGAAGAAAGTAGACGAGAACTTATTAGCTGGTTTATTAGTTAAGGGTCATCTAATTCTTAATAGCTAATTGTTAGCTGTATGTGGTCTAAACTGAATTTTAGGCATATAATCACAAGCATTATTGTCGGGGATCATAATTAGGGGTACCCTCAATGCTCCTAATTCTCAGCTGGTAACCACCATCAGCATAAAGCTGCAAAGGCCTGATGGGTTCGATTAAGTCAGGGACCAGTCCATTCGAGGGACTCGATCACGCCTCGCCCGAGCCCAGCCTCGGACAAGGGCAGCCGACCCCGGAGGATCTCCGCCTCGCCCGAGGCCTCCCTCCAGCGGCGAACATATTTCCGGCTCGCCCGAGGCCCTGTCTTCGCCAAGAAGCAACCCTGACCAAATCGCCGCACTGACCGGCCAAATCGCAGGAGCATTTAATGCAAAGGTGGCCTGACACCTTTACCCTGACGCGCGCCCCTCAGCCGACAGAGCCGAAGTGACCGCCGTCACTTCGCCGCTCCACTGACCGGTCTGACAGAAAGACAGCGCCGCCTGCGCCGCTCCGACTGCGGTGCCACATGGCAGAGTGAGGCTGACAGGCAGTCAGGCCCAGCCGCGCGCACCATAGGAAGCTCCGCTCCGCCCGACCCAGGGCTTGGACTCGGGCTAAGCCCCGGAAGACGGCGAACTCCGCTCCGCCCGACCCAGGGCTCGGACTCGGGCTAAGCCCCGGAAGACGGCGAACTCCGCTCCGCCCGACCCAGGGCTCGGACTCGGGCTAAGCCCCGGAAGACGGCGAACTCCGCTTCACCCGACCCCAGGACTCAAATTCCGCCCTGGCCTCAGCCAACAGCCTCCGCCTCGCCCGACCTAGGTGCTCGGACTCGACCTCGGCCACGGAAGACGGACTCGACCTCGACCTCGGAGGAGCCTCCACATCGCCCCAACCTAGGGCGCAGGCCGGCCACGTCAACAGGAGGCGCCATCATTACCCTACTCCGAGCTGACTCAGGCTATGGGAAACAAGACCGGCGTCCCATCTGGCTCGCTCCGCCAGATAGGCAATGATGACGCCCCGCACGCTCCTTGATGATGGCGGCTCTCGGCCCCCTTACGGAAGCAAGAGGACGTCAGCAAGGACTCGACGGCCCCAACAGCTGTCTCTCTGCCAGGCTCCAGCGCTCCTCCGACGGCCACGACATCACACAAACTGGGCGCCAAAATCTCTCCGGCCGCCACGATGGCGTGTACTTAGGGCGCTAGCTCTCCTCCGCTAGACACGTAGCACTCTGCTACACCCCCATTGTACACCTGGATCCCCTCCTTACGCCTATAAAAGGAAGGACCAGGGCCCTCTTAGAGAGGGTTGGCCGCGCAGGGACGAGGACGAGACAGGCGCTCGCGTGAGGCCGCTCGCTCCCTCCCCCGTGTGGACGCTTGTAACCCCCTACTGCAAGCGCACCCGACCTGGGCGCGGGACGAACACGAAGGCCGCGAGATTTCCACCTCTCTCTCGCCCATCTCCGGCCACCTCACTTTCCCCCCTTCGCGTTTCGCCTCGCGTCGACCCATCTGGGCTGGGGCACGCGGCGACACTTCACTCGTCTGCTCAGGGACCCCCCGGTCTCGAAACGCCGACAGTTGGCGCGCTAGGTAGGGGACTGCTGCGTGTTGACGAACAGCTTCCCGTCAAGCTCCAGATGGGTAGTCTCCAGCAACCTCTCCGGCCCGAGACGGTGCTCCGTTTCGGGAGCCTTGAGTTCATGTCCCTCGACGGCAGCTACGACATGATACTCTTTCCACCGCCGGGCGACAGCGACAATGGCGGCCGACAGTCCGCCTGCAGGCGGCGGGATCGACGACGTCTTCCCCTCGTGGTGGAAGAACAACCGTCGAGCTCGCCCCGTCCTCTTCCCCGCCGACGGAGGAGGAGGCGGGGCAACCAAGGCCAAGCAAGAGGCGGCGCCTCGTCGGCCGTCGAGCGAGTCGACAACGCCAGCACTCCAACGGAGGGCGCGCCGGGCATCGACCTCACGCTTGAGACGAAGACGAGCGCTGTCTCCCCGCGACACGCCAATCCCGAGCAAACGGACGACGCCAGCACGCTCGCGAAAGGCTTGCTGGGTGTCGCCCTCGTACCTGAGACGACGGTGCAGTCAGTCCCCGATGTGACTTCATCACCGCCCGTCGACCAAGAGGTACCGACCGGTTCCCATCCCATGCCTTTCGGATTCAGCCTCGACCCGCCTAGCGGCTCCGCTTTGGCGGACGCTCTCGCAGAGGCAAATCCGAACCCTCTGGGGTTTCGTATGCGGTCACCTTGGGACCGGCTGACGGACGTCTCAACCTACGGGCCCTCTGGGTCCAAGGAAGACGACGAGCCCAGCTGCTGTTGGGATTTCTCCGGACTTGGCAACCCCAGTGCCATGCAGGACTTCATGACCGCATGCGACTACTGCCTTTCCGACTTTTCCGACGGTAGTCGTAGCCTCGGCGACGAGGACTGTGGCCCGAGCCGCGAATGTTTCCACGTCGATCTAGGGGGTCCCTCCGAAGGCAACCATCTCGGTATGCCGGAGGACGGTGATCTCCCTAGGCCGGTGCCTCGCGTTGACATCCCACGAGAGCTAGCTGTGGTCCCCGTTCCGGGGGGGGGGTCACGACCCACAGCTTGAGCAAATCCGCGGGGTGCAGGCCAGGCTCGACGAGGGAGCAGGAGCGCTTGAGCCAGTCCGCCGAGACGTCGGGAAGGCATGGGCGGGCCAACCTCTGGCCGGAGAAATGTGTCATCTACCCTAGGGCTTCCAGCACCGCATCGCCGACGATGTCAGGGTCAGGCCGCCACCCGCATCCAGTGGGGTCGGCCAGAACCTAGCTGTAGCAGCAATGCTCCTCCACGCGATGCCGGAGTCATCAACCACCGAGGGGCGGCGAATCCAGGGAGAGCTCAAGGATCTCCTGGAAGGCGCCGCGGTCCGGCGGGCCAAGAGCTCCGCCTCCCGAAGGCAGGGGTACCCCTCGGAACATCATGCCGCGACTTCCCGATTCATGCGGGAAGCCTCGGTCTACACCGGGCGCACGCGCAACACAGCGCCTGCGGCCCCGGGTCGCCTCGGTAACAAGCACCATCACCGCGACCGTCGGGCCCACCTCGACGAGAGGGTGCGCCGAGGCTACCACCCCAGGCGTGGGGGACGCTACGACAGCGGCGAGGATCGGAGTCCCTCGCCCGAACCACCCGGTCCGCAGGCCTTTTGCCGGGCCATACGACGGGCACCGTTCCCGACCCGGTTCCGACCCCCGACTACTATCACAAAGTACTCGGGGGGAGACGAGACCGGAACTGTGGCTCGCGGACTACCGTCTGGCCTGCCAACTGGGTGGAACGGACGATGACAACCTCATCATCCGCAACCTCCCCCTGTTCCTCTCCGACACCGCTCGCGCCTGGTTGGAGCACCTGCCTCCGGGGCAGATCTCCAACTGGGACGACCTGGTCCAAGCTTTCGCCGACAATTTCTAGGGCACGTACATGCGCCCCAGGAATTCCTGGGACCTCCGAAGCTGCCGACAGCAGCCAGGAGAGTCTCTCTGGGACTACATCCGGCGATTCTCGAAGCAGCGCACCGAGCTGCCCAACATCACCGACTCGGGTGTAATCGGCGCGTTCCTCGCCGGCACCACCTGCCGCGACCTAGTGAGCAAGCTGTGTCACAAGACCCCCACCAAGGCGAGCGAGCTGATGGACATCGCCACCAAGTTCGCCTCCGGCCAGGAGGCGGTCGAGGCTATCTTCCGGAAGGACAAGCAGCCCCAGGGCCGCCCATCGGAAGATGCCCCCGAGGCGTCAACTCAGCGCGGCGCCAAGAAGAAGGGCAAGAAGAAGTCGCAAGCGAAACGCGACGCCGCCGACGCGGACCTTGTCGCCGCCGCCGAGTACAAGAACCCTCGGAAACCCCCCGGAGGTCCCAACCTCTTCGACAAGATGCTCAAGGAGCCGTGCCCCTATCCCCAGGGGCCGTCAAGCACACCCTTGAGGAGTGCGTCATGCTTCGACGCCACTTCCACAGGGCCGAGCCACCCGCGGAGGGTGGCAGGGCCCGCGACGACGACAAGAAAGAAGATCACCGGGCAGGAGAGTTCCCCGAGGTTCGTGACTGCTTCATGATCTACGGCGGGCAAGCGGCGAACGCCTCGGCTCGGCACCGCAAGCAAGAGCACCGGGAGGTCTGTACGGTGAAGGTGGCGGCGCCAGTCTACCTGGACTGGTCCGACAAGCCCATCACCTTCGACCAAGCCAACCACCCCGACCATGTGCCGAGCCCGAGGAAATACCCGCTCGTCGTCGACCCCGTCATCGGCGACGTCAGGCTCACCAAGGTCCTCGTGGACGGAGGCAGCAGCCTCAACATCATCTACGCCGAGACCCTCGGGCTTCTGCGCATCGATCTGTCCTTGGTCCGGGCGGGCGCTGCGCCTTTTCGTGGGATTATCCCCAGGAAGCGCGTCCAGCCCCTCGGATAACTCGATCTTCCCGTCTGCTTCGGAACTCCCTCCAACTTCCGAAGGGAGACCCTGACGTTCGAGGTGGTCGGGTTCCGAGGAACCTACCACGCGGTATTGGGGAGGCCATGCTACACGAAGTTCATGGTCGTCCCCAACTACACCTACCTCAAGCTCAAGATGCTGGGCCCCAACGGGGTCATCACCGTCGGCCTCACGTACAAACACGCGTTCGAATGCGACGTGGAGTGCGTGGAGTACACCGAGGCCCTCGCCGAGTCCGAGGCCCTCATCGCCGACCTGGAGAGCCTATCTAAGGAGGTGCCAGACGTGAAGCGTCATGCCGGCAACTTCGAGCCAGCGGAGACGGTTAAGTCCGTCCCCCTCGACCCCAGCAGCGACGCCTCCAAGCAAGTCTGGATCGGCTCCGGGCTGGATCCCAAATAGGAAGCAGTGCTCGTCGACTTTCTCCGCGCGAACGCCGACGTCTTCTCGTGGAGTCCCTCGGACATGCCCGGCATACCGAGGGATGTCGCCGAGCACTCGCTGGACATCCGAGCTGGAGCCCAACCCGTCAAGCAGCCTCTGCGCCGATTCGACGAGGAGAAGCGCAGAGCCATAGGCGAGGAGATCCACAAGCTAATGGCGGTGGGGTTCATCAAAGAGGTATTCCATCCCGAATGGCTTGCCAACCCTGTGCTTGTGAGAAAGAAAGGGGGGAATGGCGGATGTGTGTAGACTACACTGGTCTGAACAAAGTATGTCCGAAGGTTCCCTACCCTCTGCCTCGCATCGATCAGATCGTGGATTCCACTGCTGGGTGCGAAACCCTGTCTTTCCTCGATGCCCACTCAGGGTATCACCAAATCAGGATGAAAGAGTCCGACCAGCTCGCGACCTCTTTCATCACACCCTTCGGCATGTACTGCTATGTCACCATGTCGTTCGGCTTGAGGAATGCGGGCGCGACGTACCAGCGGTGCTTGAACCATGTGTTCGGCGAACACATTGGCTGCACGGTCGAGGCCTACGTCGATGACATCGTAGTCAAGACGAGGAAAGCCTCCGACCTCCTTTCCGACCTTGAAGTGACATTCCGATGTCTCAAAGCGAAAGGCGTCAAGCTCAATCCCAAAAAGTGTGTCTTCAGGGTGCCCCGAGGCATGCTCTTGGGGTTCATCGTCTCCGAGCGGGGCATCGAAGCCAACCCGGAGAAGATCGCAGCCATCACCAGCATGGGGCCCATCAAGGACTTGAAAGGCGTACAGAGGGTCATGGGATCTCTCGCGGCTCTGAGCCGCTTCATCTCACACCTCGGGGAAAGAGGTCTACCTCTATACCGCCTCTTAAGGAAGGCCGAGTGCTTCACTTGGACCCCTGAGGCTGAGGAAGCCCTCGGGAACCTAAAGGCGCTCCTCACGAAGGCGCCTATCTTGGTGCCCCCAGCTGCCGGAGAAGCCCTCTTGGTCTATGTCGCCGCGACCACTCAGGTGGTTAGCGCCGCGATTGTGGTCGAGAGGCAAGAAGAGGGGCATGCATTGCCCGTCCAGAGGCCAGTCTACTTCGTCAGCGAGGTACTGTCCGAAACCAAGATCTGCTACCCACAAGTTCAGAAGCTGCTGTACGCGGTAATCCTGACACGGCGGAAGTTGCGACACTACTTCGAGTCTCATCCGGTAACTGTGGTGTCATCATTCCCCCTGGGGGAGATCATCCATTGCCGAGAGGCTTCGGGTAGGATTGCAAAGTGGGCGGTGGAAATCATGGGCGAAACAATCTCGTTTGCCCCTCGGAAGGCCATCAAATCCCAGGTCTTGGCGGACTTCGTGGCTGAATGGGTCGACACCCAGCTACCAACAGCTCCAATCCAACCGGAGCTCTGGACCATGTTCTTCGATGGGTCGCTGATGAAGACAGGAGCCAGCGCAGGCTTACTCTTCATCTCGCCCCTCGGGAAGCACCTACGCTACGTGCTACGCCTCCACTTCCCGGCGTCCAACAATGTAGCTGAGTACGAGGCTCTGGTCAACGGGTTGCGGATTGCCGTCGAGCTAGGGGTCCGACGCCTCGACGCTCGCGGTGACTCGCAGCTCGTCATCGACCAAATCATGAAGAACTCCCACTGCCGCGACTCGAAGATGGAGGCCTACTGCGATGAGGTTCGGAGCCTGGAAGACAAGTTCTACGGGCTCGAGCTCAACCACATCGCTCGGCGCTACAACGAGACTGCGGACGAGCTGGCTAAAATAGCCTCGGGGGCGAACAACGGTTCCCCCGGACGTCTTCTCCCGAGATCTGCATCAACCCTCCGTCAAGATCGACGACGCGCCCGAGCCTGAGGCACCCTCGGCCCAACCCGAGGTACCCTCGGCACAGTCCGAGGCACCCTCGGCTCGGCCCGAGGCACCCTCGGTTCGGTCCGAGGTACCCTCGGCCCCCGAGGGCGAGATGCTACACGTCGAGGGGGAGCAAAGCGGGGTCACGCCTGATCAAAACTGGCAGACCTCGTACCTGCAATATCTCCACCGAGGAGAGCTACCCCTCGACCGAGCCGAAGCTCAGCGGTTGGCGCGGCGCGCCAAGTCGTTCGTCTTGCTAGGAGAAGGGAAGGAGCTCTACCACCGCAGCCCTTCAGGCATCCTCCAGCGATGCATCTCCACCACCGAAGGTCAGGAACTCCTCCGAGAAATACACTCGGGGGCTTGCGGCCACCACGCAGCACCTCGAGCCCTTGTCGGAAATGCTTTCCGACAAGGTTTCTACTGGCCAACGGCGGTGGCCGACGCCACTAGAATTGTCCGCGCCTGCGAAGGGTGTCAGTTCTACGCAAGGCAGACCCACCTGCCCGCTCAGGCTCTACAGACGATACCCATCACATGGCCTTTTGCTATGTGGGGTCTGGACCTCGTCGGCCCCTTGCAGAAGGCACCCGGGGGCTACACGCACCTGTTGGTCGCCATCGACAAATTTTCCAAGTGGATCGAGGTCCGACCCCTAAACAGCATCAGGTCCGAGCAGGCGGTGGCGTTCTTCACCAACATCATCCATCATTTTGGGGTCCCGAACTCCATCATCACCGACAACGGCACCCAGTTCACTGGCAGAAAGTTCCTGGACTTCTGCGAGGATCACCACATCCGGGTGGACTGGGCCGCCGTGGCTCATCCCATGACGAATGGGCAAGTAGAGTGTGCCAACGGCATGATTCTACAAGGACTCAAGCCTCGGATTTACAACGACCTCAACAAGTTCGGCAAGCGATGGATGAAGGAACTCCCCTCGGTGGTCTGGAGCCTGAGGACGACACCGAGCCGAGCCATGGGCTTCACGCCGTTCTTTCTAGTCTATGGGGCCGAGGCCATCTTGCCCACAGACCTGGAATACGGTTCCCCGAGGACGAGGGCCTATGCCGACCAAAGCAACCAAGCTAGTCGAGAAGACTCGCTGGACCAACTGGAAGAGGCTCGGGACAAGGCCTTACTACACTCGGCGCGGTACCAGCAGTCCATGCGACGCTACCACGCCCGAGGGGTCCGATCCCGAGACCTCCAAGTGGGCGACCTGGTGCTTCGGCTGCGACAAGACGCCCGAGGTCGACACAAGCTCACACCCCCCTGGGAGGGGCCGTTCGTCATCGCCAAAGTTCTGAAGCCCGGAACGTACAAGCTGGCCAACAGTCAAGGCGAGGTCTACAGCAACGCTTGGAACATCCAACAGCTACGTCGCTTCTACCCTTAAGATGTTTTCAAGTTGTTCATATACCTCGCTCCCACGCAAAATTTAGTCATCAAGGAAGGGTCAGCCTTACCTCGGCAAAGCCCGACCCTCCCTCGGAGGCTAAAAGGGGGGAACCCCCTCTGCGTCGAAATTTTCCTCGAAAAAAGATTTTTCCTGCCAGAATGTCTTTCGTGCTTTTCGACTACTTCGAAAGTGGATCCTGAAAACGACGAAGTACACGAAAGCAGCCAAGGCTGACCGAGCCGTGGGACTCCTACGCCTCCGGGATACGGATACCTCACTCATCACCTTCTGCCATAAGTAACTCACGTTCGGATAAGTGATTCCGCGGACCGAACAAGTCTTCATGTTCGGAAGCTCTTCTGCCGGAGCGATTCTTCGAGCCTTCTCGAGTGCGTCGGTGACAGAACCCCATGGACGGGTAAGAGTGCGCGTAAGCGGCAAGGCCGACCGAGCCGAGGGAATCCTACGCCTCCGGGATACGGATACCTCACTCATCACCTTCCGTGAGAAGCAACTCTCGCTCGCATAGACAGTTCTGTTACCGACAAAAAAGTCCAGATACTCGAAACAAGAGAAAAGGAGACGCAGCTTTACAATACGGCGAGGGTGTGTTTCGGCCTCGGCGGCCGCAGAAAACACACGCTACAAGATAATCCGATCCTGCAGGCTCGGATCTTGACGGCTAAAGGGAGCAGCAGCGCCCTCGGCGTCGACAACACCTTCGGCGAGGTCCGACCTAGCCTCGGACGGCGACGCGGTACAAGGGTCTCCGCTCTGAAGGAAAACGTCATCACCAAGCCCGGGCCATCGCCGCCAGGGTCTTCCCCGAGAATCCGGCCCGAGCAGGCGGCTCGGCCGGTCACCCCGGGGCCTCGGCCAGCTGTCCCCCAAGGACATCAGCCCGGCCCGAGGCCTCAGCAGATCAATTCCGGTGTCGGCCCCGCTAACGGACGACCCGGCCAGGCTCCGGCCGACCAGGCCTTCTTTTCGAGCCAACTCTGCCTCTGTTCGTGCTGGCACCGCTACCCCTGGCCTCGGCTCATCGAAGAGCGGCCGAGGGTTTTCCTCTAACCAAGCAAGGGAAGCCTCGGACAACAAGGCTGACCGAGCTGAGGGACTCCTACACCTCCGGGATACAGATACCTCACTCGTCACCTTAACACGGGGCGACTCACGCTTGGTGAAGCGGTTCAGACAACCAACAGGCGAGTCTTAGTGCTCGAAAATGAGGAAAAAACACGGCTCCGTGCCAAATTTACATACATGTTCAGGCCTCAACAGCCACAATGAACAAAAACACTGGCATTCGAAGTGCCATTACAAACGGAACTCCGGTTCCACCTCCGCAGGTACGAACAACCCCACGCGACTGGGGGGGCCTGCGGAGCAACAGAAGACTGATGAACGGCTCGCCGTCGCCCGCCCCAGCAGCGGCGACGATGAAGACTTCTGCTCCGGGGGGCCGAACAGCAGCAGCGATGACCTCAGGGCGGATGCTGCTGCCAGGAGGCCCCCACCCATGCCCAAACTCGTGAGGCAAGGACGGGCAGAAGGCCGTACAGTTGGAGGTCGGTCTGTGGGCGGCCCTGGCTATCTCGTCGGTAGAGGAACCTCTTCCAGCTGCCGTGGCGGAAGCCGGCGCCGAGAACGGCTCCGAAGCCACTCGGGTCCGAGAGCCAGGCACACGGCAGCTGCCAGCGCCACGGACGACTACCGCCCTTCCCCCCGATCACTGAGGGAAGGAGCGGGCCACCGCCCACGCAGGGGCCGACCCCAACTCGGCACACTCCCCTCCCCAGCCCTGGTGATGAAAATCCTTGAGGCTGAGGGAGGGGTAGAGGCTGCGGCCCGGTTCGCTCTCCCCCGCCATCGAACTGGAGGTCACCATCTTGGGTGACCGCCGGCGGAGGGGTGCAGCCGGGCTGCATGATGAACATCCTTGAAGCCGAACGATGGCTGAAAGGTACCAACTCCCGCGGAGTTACGTTCCTCCAACGACGAAGCAGAAAGACGGCGGATATCCCCCATCCGGGGGCTTGGAAGGTGGAAAGACACGATGCATAAGGGAGCGCGAAGACACGGTCGCCTTCCAAGAGGGTCACCCTCCTTTTAAAGGCGACTCTCCCTACTTGCGTCCCCAGCCGTCATGGGCTGAGCCTTCTCCAACACGCTCCAAGGTCCTCCCCCTACGGCGCGGGGGCTGGGTCCCACACGTCATCCAAGCTGGCCCAGAGCAGAAGAAGCCAAACCGCCGTGCGCGGTGCGTGCAACCGCCCAGCGGTTACAAGCGGCTCTCCACTTTTGCCCAGACCAGCGGGCGAAAGGGCGGGCAGCCATGCAGGCGGCATGCAACCGCGCCAAGTGGGCGCGCTTCTTCGACTCCCAACACGCCCGACATGGAGGCCCAGACCCACGCGTCATGCAACCGGCGCGCCGAATGCTTCGTGCATGCAACTGCACCGCCACTTGCGCCACCACCACGCCTCCTTGACTGCGGAACCAATATCGCGACTCGAGGCGACCCAGCGCACAACCCAGCGGCGCCAGACTGGCGCGACGGTCAATACGGCCAAAAATGGGTCGGCAGTAATGGTGGTGGCAGGCGGACAGGAGCAGCGGTCACGTCGTCAGCCAAGCTTACGTCCCATCCGGGGGCAGCGAGAGAACCCTCTCCCACGGCGTGAAGACAACGCGCCCGTGTTCCGTTCCTCGAACGGCTCGCGCACGCGCAACGGCTGCCCCGCGAACCACTCGCCCCGTCGCATTAACTCCGCGGTGGGACAGGCGGCGCCTCTGGCAGGAGAAGCGAGCGACGCTTCGCCTTCGCCATAATGACCGCGTCAAAAAAGGTACGCCGCGTCGTTCGATTTCGTATCCTTTTCCTTTTTTCCTCTTTCTCTCTCTTGCAACAGGGACCAGGAAAGGGGGATACCCCGAAAAGGACCCTTCCCCGTGAAGGAACCAGGCCCCGAGCCTCCCTACTGATCAGAGGTTCGAAGGCTGGCCCCTCGGAAGGGTTCAACAACCGCCTCAGAGCACGTGGGCCCCACACCCACTACTGGTCAGAGGTTCGAAGGCCGGCCCCTCGGAAGGGTTCAACGGCCGCCTCAGGCTACTCGGGCTCCGCGCCCACTACTGATCAGGGGTTCGAAGGCTGGCCCCCGAAGGGTTCATAGCCGCCTCAGACACAGAGCGAGGGATGACCATGGGTACGTTCGATACATAACCAAGGCTCGGGCTGCGCTCCCGAGGTACCCTAGGACATTTCCGAGACCAGCGGGAACGATCTTGTAACGGAATCCCATCAGAGGGAGGCATCGAGCCCTCGGACCCCGTCGCCAGGGGACCGGGTCCGGCAGATCACCCGCAGGTACTTTTGGGCGCGCCTCTGGGCCTCTAGCCGACCCCTAACGAATGGGGCACAGACGTCCGCTCGGATCACCCGCCTGCAGCTCACCGGAGACACCATGTTCGGCGCCCACCGAGGGCAACATGGCGCTCTCCCCCCCTCCTCCTTGCGGAAAGGCGACACAGGGGCGTATGTAAAAAAGTCGAGTCTGTCCCTGATCACCCTCTCGCCCTGTGCAGAGGCTCGGGGGCTGCTCTCGCAAACCCGGCTCCGGCCAAACCGTTGACAGCGTCAACATACCAGCCCGAGAGCTTGGGACCCGACCGTACACCCGGGCTACGACCAGCTCGCATGAGGGAACGACCAGACCAGCCGAAGCATTGCGCGAGGCGTTAAGACCTCGGAGGAGTCAAACCACTCCTCCGAGGCCTCGGGGGCTACACCCGGCGGGTGCGCTCGCGCGCACCCACCGGAACAAAACGCAACCGAGAAAGGCTGGTCCCCTTGCAAAAAAGTGCGACGAAAGCTTCCAAGCGAGTGCTAACACTCCCTTCGAGGCTCGGGGGCTACTGTCGGGGACCATAATTAGGGGTACCCTCAATGCTCCTAATTCTCAGCTGGTAACCCCCATCAGCATAAAGCTGCAAAGGCCTGATGGGTGCGATTAAGTCAGGGACCAGTCCATTCGAGGGACTCGATCACGCCTCGCCCGAGCCCAGCCTCGGACAAGGGCAGCCGACCCCGGAGGATCTCCGCCTCGCCCGAGGCCCCCCTCCAGCGGCGAACATATTTCCGGCTCGCTCGAGGCCCTGTCTTCGCCAAGAAGCAACCCTGACCAAATCGCCGCACTGACCGGCCAAATCGCAGGAGCATTTAATGCAAAGGTGGCCTGACACCTTTACCCTGACGCGCGCCCGTCAGCCGACAGAGCCGAAGTGACCGCCATCACTTCGCCGCTCCACTGACCGGTCTGACAGAAAGACAGCGCCGCCTGCGCCGCTCCGACTGCGGTGCCACTTGGCAGAGTGAGGCTGATAGGCAGTCAGGCCCAGTCGCGCGCACCATAGGAAGCTCCGCTCCGCCCGACCCAGGGCTCGGACTCGGGATAAGCCCCGGAAGACGGCGAACTCCGCTCCGCCCGACCCAGGGCTCGGACTCGGGCTAAGCCCTGGAAGACGGCGAACTCCGCTCCGCCCGACCCAGGGCTCGGACTCGGGCTAAGCCCCGGAAGAAGGCGAACTCCGCTCCGCCCGACCCAGGGCTCGGACTTGGGCTCAGCCCCAGAAGACGACGAACTCCGCTTCGCCCGACCCCAGGACTCAAATTCCGCCCTGGCCTCAGCCAACGGCCTCCGCCTCGCCCGACCTAGGGGCTCGGACTCGACCTCGGCCACGGAAGACGGACTCGACCTCGACCTCGGAGGAGCCTCCACATCGCCCCAACCTAGGGCGCAGGCCGACCACGTCAACAGGAGGCGCCATCATTACCCTACTCCGAGCTGACTCAGGCTACGGGGAACAAGACTGGCGTCCCATCTGGCTCGCTCCGCCAGATAGGCAATGATGGCGCCCCGCACGCTCCCTGACGATGGCGGCTCTCGGCCCCCTTACGGAAGCAAGAGGACATCAGCAAGGACTCGACGGCCCCGACAACTGTCTCTCCGCTAGGCTCCAGCGCTCCTCCGACGGCCACGACATCACACAAACCGGGCGCCAAAATCTCTCCGGCCGCCACGATGGCGTGTACTTAGGGCGCTAGCTCTCCTCCGCTAGACACGTAGCACTCTGCTACACCCCCCATTGTACACCTGGATCCCCTCCTTACGCCTATAAAAGGAAGGACCAGAGCCCTCTTAGAGAGGGTTGGCCGCGCGGGGACGAGGACGAGACAGGCGCTCGCGTGAGGCCGCTCGCTCCCTCCCCCGTGTGGACGCTTGTAACCCCCTACTGCAAGCGCACCCGACCTGGGCGCGGGACGAACACGAAGGCCGCGGGATTTCCACCTCTCTCTCGCCCATCTCCGGCCGCCTCACTTTTCCTACTTCGCGTTTCGCCTCGCGTCGACCCATCTGGGCTGGGGCACGCGGCGACACTTCACTCGTCGGCTCAGGGACCCCGGTCTCGAAACGCCGACAATTATATAGTTAAGTAGTTGGCATAAAGCTTCTGGGTCGAGCTTATTATACTGGGGATTTGGAATATGCCGCGTTTTTACTAGTTTGAGGGCGGTTTGGCACGAAGGATTCTAAATCATCTGCGCGAGCTGTGTACGATGATTGGGGGCAGGGAGTCGGTGTAGGGTAGCTAGGAAGAATAGGTCATATAGAGAGGCATCCCTGATTGATCCATCATGGGTGTGTGGTGGTAGATGATGCTAAAGCGTGTAAGAGGTCAAACGCGTGGAATATTTGATTGGCATATTAGCATGTTTCAGTCGAAGAGAAGTCATGAGCTGTCAAGGTACGTGTCACCAAGAGCGCGCCCACCACGCCCCTGCCTAATTCAGAACCTACACTACACACATGCACATTCGCCCATCTTTGATTGTTTCTTTGGCTTCATTCATATGTTCGATCGTTCGTTCAAGATCAGCTGAGGTAAGCTTTTTTTGTATATACATGGCAGGCCTGTCTAGGGCTTATATTGTAAAAGTATAAAAACATCTTTTGGAAGGATCGCCGATAACCCAAAGTTGGGTCTGTGTGCGTTGTGTGTTAATCTGTTGAATAAATAGTAGTAGGGACATGTAGAAATTGATATACCTTGTTTGTTTACTATAAGAACATAACATCAAGACTAGTCAAAGTTAAGCATTGTGAAGCTCCCACTACACTTATATAGCTTGTAGCATTATTTGCCCTTAGAGGAGATCCTTCATGAAGTGATAACTTCTCATTTATTGAAAGTGGTGTGGCAACATGTTTGCAAACAACCATTCTAATTCATTTAAGAAGATCATATATGCGTACTTTTCTTGAATAAGTACAATCCCGTTTGAAGTTTTTGTTTCTTATTGTTCGAACCAGAAATGAGCTGCGGACGGTCCGGCCCAGAGGCCGGACGGTCCGCGGTCCGGACAGTCCGCGCCTGTGGGCCGGACGGTCCGCGCGTGCGCAGAACAGATTAGGGTTCCGAGTTTTGTGCTACGGTTG
The DNA here is from genome assembly GCF_902167145.1 of Zea mays. Taxonomy (NCBI): domain Eukaryota; kingdom Viridiplantae; phylum Streptophyta; class Magnoliopsida; order Poales; family Poaceae; genus Zea; species Zea mays. Next base: position 26,295,565 of record NC_050098.1, on the reverse strand, counting down.
TTAGCTATATTCGCGGGATTAGCTCGGAATCAGTTGTGTAAAGGGTCCAGCCCCCCTCCTCTATAAATAGAGAGGTCTACGACCGATTTGTAATCATCAACAATCGAATCAATACAACTTTTATTCGCATTTTACCCTAGGAGTAGTTCTAGTCTAGTTTAGGTTTAGCCTCCCAATCTCCAAATTCTTCGTCTCTCTTCGGCTCTACGTCGATTAGAGGAGTCTAGGTCGGCCGGCCCGAGCCTAGACACCACCTAGGATCTTTCCTCCCCGACGGGGTCCCTCCCGGGAGCGAGATCCAGGCGCCGCCGGCGACTTCCGCTGCCTCTGCGTACGCGCGGACCGTCCGGCCTCAGGGCGCGGACCGTCCGGCCGTCAGGCAGAGAAGCCCTAGCCGCGCACCAGGCCGCGGACCGTCCGGCCCCAGGCCGCGGACAGTCCGCCCCTGCGCAGAGAGTACCACCGCGCCTCGCACCAGGCCGCGGACCGTCCGGCCCCGCGCGCGGACCGTCCGCCCCTGTGCAGAGAGCACCGCCGCCGGTTCTTCTTGAGTATTTGGCGCTCCGAAAAGGCGTCAACATACTTTTTGGCGACTCCGCTGGGGAAGACATATCTAAGCTTATCAAATCGGCCCTCAATGGCCGGTTCAAGGGATAGCTCTGATATTTCTCCAAGCAACATCATAGAGCCGACTTGGGAAACCTTGCCGGCTGACGAGCAGCTCCAGTTTGAGGAGCACAAGGAGCGGATGATCCAGGAGGCGAAAGCAAAGTTCTTGGCCAACTTCAAAGTGGACAGGAACAACAAGGTCGTCCGACATCGGGCAACGGATCCGGCTTCGCTCCAACCCACGCCAGATATCCCCAATGTAAGTAATACCAACGATCTGCAATCTCTTAAAAATTATGTAGAAGATCAGCGTGAACAAATGCAGAACATCATAGGGGGTATGCAAAGCGATCTTAAGAGACTAGTACGTGCATTTGATAAATCTAGTACCGCAAATTTTCCTTCGCACGAGGTTGAGCTAGGAGATAACGCGTGTAACACATCGGCTACAGGTTGTCACGACCAGTCACAACCCCTTTATGGGATGCCGATGGACACATACCCTAAGCAACCGCAAATCGGCAGCAAACCAGCCGATCTGCACATGCCCGGACCATCCGCACATGAGCGCGGACCATCCGGGCCAGCAACAGTCGGGCCTATTTTTAATGAGTTACCTAGATATGCGCCCGAGCCACCACACACGGCACAGAACCCAAACTACCCAGTCGGACGGTCCGCATACAACGACGGACGGTCCGCATATAACCACGGACGGTCCGGGTACATATCCGGACAGTCCGCGCATGAGTCTTTTGAGGAGGATTATTACATGAATCCTCGCCCGTCCCAGCAACACTTCCCATCACACTATGCGATGCACCAGCCCATTAATTCAGGATCCAAAGCCCAGGAAAGCTTTCCGGCCCCATCTAGAAGGCCGGAAAGAAACGATCAAACCTATGACCCATATAGGGCAAATGAAAATGCACCACGTAACTCAAACCAATGGGGGGAGAGACAACATGCTAATGTCCAGCCAACCCCACCTAGGTTTGACCAGAGAGCCGGTGGTCTCGCACCGACTGCCATTGATATAGTAAGGGAAGAAATAGCCGGGGCGTTCCGAGATAAGCTCGGAGTAAGCATGGTCCCTGGGGGGCAATCATATCGGAAACCTTATGACATCCGATTTGATCACCACCCATACCCACAGGGAACCAGGATACCCGAATTCGCAAAATTTTCGGGTGATCAAGGGAAAAACACACGTGAACATATAGGCCAGTTCTTAGCACAATTGGGAGAATTGGCCGACACAGAGGCATTTCGCGTACGTTTATTTTCATTATCGCTAACAGGAACCGCGTTTGCATGGTATGCCACTTTACCTCCTAATTCCATTTCATCATGGGGGGATCTAGAACAAAAATTTCATGATCATTTTTTCTCCGGTGATTATGAATTGGATTTGGTAGATTTAGTGTCATTGCGACAGACAAAAGACGAATCGGTTAATGATTACATCCGGAGATTCCGCGATACAAGAAACCGATGCTTTCAAATTCATTTAGCAGAAAAACAGCTAGTAGGATTAGCCTTTAATGGTCTACGATATTATTTAAAAGAGAGATTAGAAGGCATCCAATTTTTTACACTAGCACAGTTACACCAGAGGGCTTTGGCTTGCGAAAGCCGGAGCAAAGAAACTGCTAAAACAATGCGTCACAACGTACATATAGTAGAATGCGACCAAAGTAGCTCAGATGACGAATCAGCAGAAGTATATGCTGCTGAAATGGTTTGGCCAAAACAGGCCAAATCTTCGGCTTGTTCCTCCTTGCAGCCGGTTCAAAAGAAAGGGCAAGAGGAGGTTAAGTTTACGTTTAATGTTGGTAAGTGTGATAGAATATTTGATGAATTACTCAAAAATGGCAATATTAAAATAAATCACACTGTTCCATCCGCCGACGAGCTAAAACGTCGTGCGTACTGCAAGTGGCATAACTCATTTTCTCATGCCACTAATGATTGTAATGTATTCCAACGACAAATTCAATCGGCCATTAATGAGGGACGATTGAAATTTCAGGAAATGCAGGTGGATACAGAGCCCTTTCCAATGAACGTGATCGACTTTGAGGGCAAGAAAGTCCTGGTTCGGCCAAATACAGCCGATAAAGGCAAAGGCAAGGAAACAATCATCGGCAATGCTAAAAAGGCCGATGGGGATTGTAAAGTTTCTGGCAGAAAAGTGGTGGCCGAGAAGACTCCCGATGGAGGGGAGACCCTGAAGGTGACCATCATAGCCTCTAGCACTGGGGGGCAAGCGCCGACAGGGAGACAGTTGCGGGAACCCGTGCTGCGCATCACGGACAGTCCGCCGTCCCGACGCGGACGGTCCGACGCTTCTCCGGACGGTCCGGAGGACTCTGGTGGACGGTCCGGCCATGCTCAGGACTCGCAGCGACCACGTACCTTCAAACCACGACGACCAGAGATAGGTACGTGGAAAACAAATACATTTAAAGCAGCTGGTCGGCTGATCAAGCCTGGCCCAACTTTCGATCAATTGTTGTCTAAATATGTGAAAAAGAAGGCCGACCCCAGTGACCGGCCACCGAAGCGACCCCGCTCACCCATTCATGAGCAACGTCAGGTCAGGCCGATTGGACCACCTCACCAATCGGAAGAAATGAAAGGTCATACTATACAAGTGAGACCTAACATACCTGCATGGACACCTCCACCTCCATATCCACCTATGCCATATCCATACACATATTTACCTCCGCCATATGTCCCAAATCAAATGTGGGGCATGCCACCATATCCATTTGGGATGCCACAGTACCCCGTCTGGGGGGCACCCCAAACATCTGTTTTTGACAGGTTGACGCCACCAGTACAAGACCGATTGAGCACTGCTCAATCCGGTCACCAGGCACAAACCCAACAGGATTGCCGGACTACTCGGCCTTCCAGGCCGACCAATCCGGCAGGGGGCATATTGTAACGCCCCGAATTTTGCAGTTGAATTTTTTCTTTTCTTTACTTGCCAAAATTCGGGCGTTACCTTTTCCTTTTCTTTTTCCCCTCGCTAAACCTTGACCTTTTCCAAAGTTCTAGCGGGATCCGGTTTGGAATTCCCGTACGTATAAAAACCCTAAATGCTTTATGTTGCTTGATGCACCATGCCGAACCTTGCATTTCTTTTGATTGCTTTGAAAGTGCAATTGCATTCATGTAGAAAGATCGGATTTCGAAAATGAGAAGAAGATCTTTCTTTCTCTTTTCTCTCTCTCTTTCTCTCTCCCCTCTCTCTCTCTCTCCCGCGCCCTGGGCCGACCCCGGCCGGCCCAGCCGCCCCCTTGCGCCCCCCTCTTGGGCCCAAAGCAGGCCCAGCCGCCCCCACCCCCCCCTCTTTTTCCCCAAATCCCCTCTCCCTCTCCCTCATTCTCTCCCTCTCTCCCTCCCCACCCAAGCCGCCGCCCCCACCCACCTCCCTGCCCTAGCCGCCGCCGCTGCCCCGACCCCGGCTGCGCGCCCTCGCCGTCGGCCACCCCCCTCGCCGGTGAGCCCCCTCCCCTCCCCCTTCTCCCTCCTCTCTCCTTCCCCCTCCCCTCCTTCTCCCCTTGGCCGCGCCGCCCGGCCACCCGGCCGCCCCCAGCCCCGCCCGCTCGGCCCCCTGGCCGCGTCCGCCGCCCGCTCGGCCCCCTGGCCGCGCCCGCCGCCCGCCCTGGCCCCTGGTCGCGCCCCCCCTGTCCCGGGCCGGTTCAGCCGCCCTCGGCCCCGGCTCAGCCGCCCCCGGCCCCAGCTCGGCCGCCCCCCGCGCTCGGCCGCCCCAGCTCGGCCGCCTGCCCCCGGGCCGGTTCAACCGCCCTAGGGCCGGTTCAACCGCCCCCCCCCCCTCTGTTTTTTTTATTTTTTTTATTTTATTTTATTTTATTTACTTTCTGTGATCATAATTACTGTATTTTAAGTAGGCTAATCACTGTTTATGCTATGAGAAAATAGGAAGTTTAATTTAAAATTCCGTTATGCTATTGATGCACGTAGTTAATTGTTTACCCTGTGCAATGTTGATCAACTAAAAGTGATTAGGTTTCCATTAGTAGATATAAATATGTATAACAGAATTATTTTGTTAAAAACCAATTGTGTCATTAGTGCATAAGATTTAACCCCCTGCGAGACCTTTCCCGTTTCTTTCTAACCACAACAAATGCGTTATCGAATGTCATACTTGATGCATATTCGCTTTATTTCTTATCTTGTATGGTGTACTGTTCTTTTGTATTAAATATGTGGATGGATGTATGTATGTTTGCGCTCGCATAGAGAACGATCCGGTCGAAGAGCCCGAGGAATTCGCAGGAGAAGCCCCTGAGCAGCAGTCGTTTGGTGGAGGCAAGTGTCCTTTGACCTATCTATGTCCTATTCATTCTTTAATTCACCTCCCGCTTTACACATTTATACCTAAGGATTGACTAGCTTTTGTTATCCATGTCCTTGTTTACCTATTTGGGTCGGATTATTACTACTTAGTCTGATGCTATTGCTCAACTCTAATCAATGAACATGATGTGATTATCTATGATACGCTGTTTTCCCGTTCTCCTTTATGATTATACTTGTGGTTTTCAAGGGGGCTCGAGCGGTTTCTCGAGTGCCTCTCCGTAAGGACCTGTTCTATGGATGACCGCCCGGGAAAACAGTGCAACCATGAGGGTGGAATGGGGTGCCCTTAGCTGAATAATTAGAGGATCCGGGGTGTAGTTCACTTAGCCGTCGTGCCGTCAATGGGGCTCGGTGTATGCGGCTCGCTCTGCCAAGTTTGGGTTCGCCCCTTGGGGAGGAGTGCGGTGCATTTAGGAAACCTAACGGGTGGCTACAGCCCCGGGGAATCTTTGTAAAGGCTTCGTAGTGAATCCCTGGCCATTCACCTCGGGAGTGAATAAGGGTCTTGCAAGCCCGGGCTAGAGAGGGAATCACGGCTTGTGGGTAAAGTGCACAACCTCTGCAGAGTGTTATGAAACTGATATATCAGCCGTGCTCGCGGTTATGAGCGGCCAAGGGAGCTCCAGAGATTAGTGATACTTGATCAGAGACATTGTGGTACAGGTGGTTATGAGATTGATGGTTCTGGTGATGATTATGGTATTGGTAAGTGGTATTCTTTCCGTTTGGAAAGGATACATTGGGTTAATAACTTGGGTTAATGTTAAAACCTGGCTTTCTACTAGTAAGTAATAACCTGACCAACTAAAAGCAACTGCTTGACTTATCCCCACATAAAGCTAGTCCACTACAGCCAAACAGGATACTTGCTGAGTATGTTGATGTGTACTCACCCTTGCTCTACACACCAAACCCCCCCCCCAGGTTGTCAGCATTGCAACCACTGCTCAGGCGAAGATGAAGCTGTGGAAGGAGACTTCCAGGAGTTCCAAGATTACGACGAGTTCTAGGTGTGGGTTAGCGGCAACCCCCAGTCGGCTGCCTGTGAAGGCCGTGTTATCTACGTTTCTTTTCCGCACTTTGATTTATTGTAAGAACCATATGGACGTCTCAGACGTATGATGTAATCGACTATTTCCCTTATTAATACTATTTTGAGCACTGTGTGATGATGTCCATATTATGTAACTGCTGTGTACGTGAATAACTGATCCTGGCACGTACATGGTTCGCATTCGGTTTGCCTTCTAAAAACCGGGTGTGACATAAGTGGTATCAAAGCCGTGCTGACTGTAGGACCGCTAACCTAGAGTAGAATGGTCGTTCTAAGGATTATAGACCTCTGTCTCTTCCTTGACTTTGATATCCCTTCAAAAGTTGGTCCTACTGACCAAACCTATGTTCTACTATATACTATACCTTGCTGAAAATCATGTTTTATTCCAATCCTTCATTTACTTATGACTCATTACTTGCTGGTCATATTAATTCTGTTCTCACCCTTTTGCTTGCGATGTCTTTTGTAGATGGCTCGACTTAGACACACTGCACGAAAGTCAGTCATCCCCTTCTTACCCTCCCGCCTTGCTGAGCGTCCGCTTCGCCGTCCCGTGGCCGGACAGTCCAGCCACTTGGAGAGACTACACCACCGCCTGCGTGAGGAGCAGGAACGTCGACGACAGGAGCAGCAGAGCTCTTCCCTCTCGCTCCACCAGGAGATAGAGTCTGTGAGGAGCTGCTCCCCTGTGCTTCCTCTGGAGCCGCCCCCTGCACCACCACTGGGCGCCCCAGCTTCTGGAGTAGCTGCTGGAGGAGACCCAGACGACGGAGGAGGCGACGACAGCTCGAGCCACGACACCGACTTCTCTGCTAACCCTGAGCCGGAAGGATGGGTTGCTCGACCCATCACTCGCGACGCTGCTCGCGGGTGTCACTTCCATGATGCGCTCGACACCCTGCTACGTCGGGCATTTGACCGGCATACTTGGTCCGTCGAGTATCGCTGTGTGGTCTACCAGCATAGTCGCGGGGTCTACCCGGACCGCTGGGAGGCGACTTGCTTGGTGCGCTGCCCGGAGGACAGTCTCCAGGGTGCAGAGGCCTGTTCAGAGCACTATTCTATCTCTGAGCGGGACTCAGCTGAGGCAGCCATGCAAGATGCTGCACGGCGTGCGCTTTCGCACTACTGCTCGGTTTTCGGTGGGGCAGCTGACGGTCTCGACCTGAAGTATTACCCCCGCCGTTCATCCGGCAGCACAGGAGGCGTGATTGTCTCACCTGTCGGTGAGGGCAATCCTAGGTTGAGCAGCACAGTCAACCTAGCCGCCGTGCTAAACACGGAGCTGGACCATGCACTAGACGAGCTGGGTAGGGCTCGTGCTGAGATCGCCCAGCTGCGGGCTGAGCGCGCGGAACGTCGTTTTCTGGATGGTGGTTCCCCCGCTCCCGTTGGGACTCAGCACCCGTACCGCTCACCTCAGCGTGGACACCAGTCTTATGGCAATCCCGCCTGCAAGACCAAGATAAATCTAGAACCATAGATCGTTAGAGTTGGATCTTGTAATTAATACGAAAATATATACATAGAAGCTTCAGTCTTAGCGTTAGTCTCGGTCTTAGTTAGTTTTAGTTAGACAGGGTAGTTTGCTATATCCTGTGCATTTATGCTTGTCATGATGAACTATGTTTGGTTTGGATCTTTGTAATGATTGTCACCAGAGTGTGGGTATCCCCTGCATTTTGGTTTACATACTATGTCAATAAAGTTAGTTATATAGTTGGGAAACCCATTATTCTCCTTTCCTCTTTATCTGAGAAGCTGTGTGGTCTGTGTTGGAGATCAGTGAAGATGCTCATCTGTTCAGTGCTGTTGGAGAATTCTATACTCTTTTCTTATGCTGCAAGCTTTGCCAGATCAGTTCTGATGTGTGGTTGCGTTCTGTAGATGTCAGAGAACAGGCGCAGAGGAGGAAGGCGTGCTCAGCAGGAGCGAGCCGCTCCGCAGGATGAGGTGCCCCAGCAGCAGCACCTGCCGCCCCCGCCCCCGATGTCCATTGAGCAGATGTTTCTGATGCAGACTCAGGCAGTTCAAGCCATCGGTCAGACTCTGGCCGCCATTCAGCAGCAGCAGCAGCAGCAACAGCAGCAAGCACCACCCCAGCCTCAGATGCCTCAGATGCCTAGAGACAAGCGTGCCGAATTCATGAGAGGTCATCCACCAACGTTCGCTCACTCTTCTGACCCCATGGATGCTGAAGATTGGCTGCGCACTGTGGAGCGGGAGTTGCATACCGCTCAGTGCGATGACCGGGAGAAAGTCTTGTATGGTCCCCGTCTGTTGAGAGGAGCAGCCCAGTCATGGTGGGAGTCTTACCTCGCCACCCATGCCAACCCCGACACCATCACCTGGGAAGAATTCCGAGGTAGCTTTCGTCAGTACCATGTGCCTGCAGGTCTGATGACAGTGAAGAAGGAGGAATTCCTGGCCCTTAAGCAAGGGTCATCGTCTGTCAGTGAGTATCGAGACAGGTTTCTGCAATTGTCTCGCTATGCTCCCGAAGATGTCAACACCGACGCCAAGCGACAGTACCGTTTCCTGAGAGGCTTGGTTGACCCTCTGCAGTATCAGCTGATGAACCACACCTTCCCGACATTCCAGCACCTGATTGATAGAGCAATCATGACAGAGAGAAAGCGCAAGGAGATGGAAGATCGTAAGCGCAAGATCAGTGGACCCCAGCCTGGAAGCAGCAGCCGTCCCCGTTTCTCAGGCAATCAACCTCAGCAGTTCAGGCAGAACCAGCGTCCATCTCAGCAGCATCAGCAGCGTCAGCAGTATCAGCAGTTCCAAAGGCAGTACCCTCAGCATCAGTACCAGAACCGTCAGAGCAATCAGTCAGGAGGTCAGTTTCAAAAGCAGAATCAGCAAGCACCTCGTCTTCCTGCCCCAGCAAAGCAGAATGTGTCTCAGCCTGGAGCAGGCAATCGCTCTCAGCAGCGCTATAATCATGGAAGATTGAATCACTTGGAGGCTGAAGCAGTTCAGGAGACCCCCGGCATGACAGTAGGTATGTTCCCAGTCGACTCCCATATTGCAGAAGTGTTATTTGATACTGGAGCAACACATTCTTTCATTACTGCATCATGGGTAGAAGCACATAATCTTCCAACTACTACCATGTTAACCCCCATTCAAATTGACTCAGCCGGTGGTAGAATTCGAGCTGATAGCATTTGTTTAAATGTAAGTGTGGAAATAAGGGGGATAGCATTTCCCGCCAACCTTATAGTAATGGGTACTCAGGGAATAGATGTCATCCTAGGGATGAATTGGTTAGATAAGTATCAGGCAGTTATCAGTTGTGATAAAAGGACAATCAAGTTGGTGTCCCCACTAGGAGAGGAAGTGGTGACCGAGTTAGTCCCGCCTGAGCCAAAGAAAGGAAGTTGTTATCAGATGGCTGTCGATAGCAGTGAAGCAGATCCAATTGAGAGTATCAAGGTTGTGTCTGAATTCCCAGATGTGTTTCCAAAGGATTTACCGGGTATGCCACCAGAGCGAAAAGTTGAGTTTGCTATAGAGCTTCTTCCTGGAACCGCCCCTATCTTCAAGAGAGCTTACAGAATATCTGGACCAGAGTTGGTTGAGCTTAAGAAGCAGATTGATGAACTGTCAGAGAAAGGTTACATCCGGCCAAGCACCTCGCCTTGGGCCGCCCCTGTCTTGTTTGTGGAGAAGAAAGATGGCACTAAGAGGATGTGCATCGATTATCGAGCTTTGAATGAGGTCACGATCAAGAACAAGTATCCTTTGCCCAGAATAGAAGATCTGTTCGACCAGTTGAGAGGAGCCAGTGTGTTCTCCAAGATCGATCTGAGGTCAGGTTATCATCAGCTCAGGATCCGACCTTCGGACATTCCGAAGACGGCATTCATTACCAAGTATGGTTTATATGAGTTCACAGTGATGTCTTTTGGTTTGACCAATGCGCCAGCATTCTTCATGAACTTGATGAACAGTGTATTCATGGATTATCTTGATAAGTTCGTGGTGGTATTCATTGATGACATTCTGGTTTATTCTCAAAGTGAAGAAGAGCATGCAGATCATTTGAGGATGGTATTGCAGAGATTGCGAGAGCACCAGTTGTATGCAAAGTTGAGCAAGTGTGAGTTCTGGATCAGTGAAGTCCTGTTCTTGGGTCACATAATCAACAAAGAAGGATTGGCTGTGGATCCGAAGAAAGTGGCAGACATTCTAAACTGGAAAGCGCCAACGGATGCTAGAGGAATCAAGAGCTTCATTGGAATGGCCGGATATTATCGGCGATTCATTGAAGGGTTTTCGAAGATTGCGAAACCAATGACAGCGTTGCTAGGCAACAAGGTTGAGTTCAAGTGGACCCAGAAATGCCAAGAGGCCTTTGAAGCGCTGAAAAAGAAGTTGACTACAGCGCCCGTCCTAGTCTTGCCTGATGTGCACAAGCCCTTCTCGGTGTATTGCGATGCTTGTTACACAGGTTTGGGATGTGTGTTGATGCAAGAGGGAAGAGTTGTGGCTTACTCGTCCCGACAGCTGAAGGTTCATGAGAAGAATTACCCAATCCATGATCTAGAGTTGGCAGCAGTGGTTCACGCACTGAAGACATGGAGGCACTATCTGTATGGACAGAAATGCGATGTTTACACAGACCACAAGAGTCTGAAGTACATATTCACTCAGTCAGAGTTGAACATGAGGCAACGAAGATGGTTAGAATTGATCAAAGACTATGAGTTGGAGATTCATTACCATCCAGGCAAAGCAAACGTAGTGGCAGATGCTCTGAGCAGAAAGAGTCAAGTCAATCTGATGGTTGCTCGCCCGATGCCTTATGAGTTGGCCAAAGAGTTTGACAGGTTGAGTCTCGGATTTCTGAACAATTCGCGAGGAGTCACAGTTGAATTGGAACCTACCTTGGAGCGCGAAATCAAAGAAGCGCAGAAGAATGATGAAAAGATCAGTGAGATTCGGCGATTGATTCTAGATGGCAAAGGCAAAGATTTTCGAGAAGATGCAGAAGGTGTGGTATGGTTCAAAGACCGCTTGTGTGTTCCCAATGTCCAGTCTATTCGGGAGTTGATTCTTAAGGAAGCTCATGAGACAGCTTATTCGATTCACCCTGGCAGTGAGAAGATGTATCAGGATCTGAAGAAGAAATTCTGGTGGTACGGAATGAAAAGAGAAATCGCAGAGCATGTGGCTATGTGCGATAGTTGTCGAAGAATTAAGGCAGAACACCAGAGACCTGCTGGATTGTTGCAACCGTTGCAGATCCCTCAGTGGAAATGGGATGAAATTGGTATGGATTTCATAGTCGGATTGCCTCGCACTCGAGCCGGCTACGATTCCATTTGGGTAGTAGTGGACCGCTTGACCAAGTCAGCCCACTTCATACCTGTCAAGACCAACTACAACAGTGCAGTATTGGCAGAATTGTATATGTCTCGGATCGTTTGTCTTCATGGTGTGCCAAAGAAGATAGTGTCAGACAGAGGAACGCAGTTCACCTCTCATTTCTGGCAGCAGTTGCATGAAGCCTTGGGCACGCATCTGAATTTCAGTTCAGCTTATCACCCGCAGACAGATGGTCAGACTGAAAGAACCAATCAAATTCTTGAAGATATGTTGAGAGCCTGTGCGTTGCAAGATCAGTCCGGATGGGACAAGCGATTGCCTTATGCAGAGTTTTCCTATAACAACAGTTATCAGGCCAGTTTGAAGATGTCACCGTTTCAAGCGCTGTATGGAAGGAGTTGCAGAACTCCGTTGCAATGGGATCAGCCTGGAGAGAAGCAGGTGTTTGGGCCAGATATTTTGCTTGAAGCCGAAGAGAACATCAAGATGGTCCGAGAGAATCTGAAGATAGCGCAATCAAGGCAGCGAAGCTATGCAGACACAAGAAGAAGAGAGCTGAGTTTCGAAGTCGGAGACTTTGTCTATCTGAAAGTGTCACCGATCAGAGGAGTCAGAAGATTCGGAGTGAAAGGCAAGCTAGCACCCCGCTACATTGGTCCGTATCAGATTCTTGCAAGACGTGGAGAAGTGGCTTATCAGCTCAGTTTGCCAGAGAATTTGTCTGCTGTGCATGATGTCTTTCATGTGTCTCAGTTGAAGAAGTGCTTGCGTGTGCCAGAAGAGCAGTTGCCAGTGGAAGGTCTGGAAGTCCAGGAGGACTTGACCTACGTTGAGAAGCCAGCTCAGATCCTTGAGGTTGCAGATAGAGTCACCCGAAGGAAGACCGTCAGAATGTGCAAAGTCAGATGGAATCACCACTCTGAGGAAGAAGCAACCTGGGAGCGTGAAGATGATCTGATGGCCAAGTACCCGGAGCTCTTTGCTAGCCAGCCCTGAATCTCGAGGGCGAGATTCTTTTAAGGGGGATAGGTTTGTAACGCCCCGAATTTTGCAGTTGAATTTTTTCTTTTCTTTACTTGCCAAAATTCGGGCGTTACCTTTTCCTTTTCTTTTTCCCCTCGCTAAACCTTGACCTTTTCCAAAGTTCTAGCGGGATCCGGTTTGGAATTCCCGTACGTATAAAAACCCTAAATGCTTTATGTTGCTTGATGCACCATGCCGAACCTTGCATTTCTTTTGATTGCTTTGAAAGTGCAATTGCATTCATGTAGAAAGATCGGATTTCGAAAATGAGAAGAAGATCTTTCTTTCTCTTTTCTCTCTCTCTTTCTCTCTCCCCTCTCTCTCTCTCTCCCGCGCCCTGGGCCGACCCCGGCCGGCCCAGCCGCCCCCTTGCGCCCCCCTCTTGGGCCCAAAGCAGGCCCAGCCGCCCCCACCCCCCCCCTCTTTTTCCCCAAATCCCCTCTCCCTCTCCCTCATTCTCTCCCTCTCTCCCTCCCCACCCAAGCCGCCGCCCCCACCCACCTCCCTGCCCTAGCCGCCGCCGCTGCCCCGACCCCGGCTGCGCGCCCTCGCCGTCGGCCACCCCCCTCGCCGGTGAGCCCCCTCCCCTCCCCCTTCTCCCTCCTCTCTCCTTCCCCCTCCCCTCCTTCTCCCCTTGGCCGCGCCGCCCGGCCACCCGGCCGCCCCCAGCCCCGCCCGCTCGGCCCCCTGGCCGCGTCCGCCGCCCGCTCGGCCCCCTGGCCGCGCCCGCCGCCCGCCCTGGCCCCTGGTCGCGCCCCCCCCTGTCCCGGGCCGGTTCAGCCGCCCTCGGCCCCGGCTCAGCCGCCCCCGGCCCCAGCTCGGCCGCCCCCCGCGCTCGGCCGCCCCAGCTCGGCCGCCTGCCCCCGGGCCGGTTCAACCGCCCTAGGGCCGGTTCAACCGCCCCCCCCCTCTGTTTTTTTTATTTTTTTTATTTTATTTTATTTTATTTACTTTCTGTGATCATAATTACTGTATTTTAAGTAGGCTAATCACTGTTTATGCTATGAGAAAATAGGAAGTTTAATTTAAAATTCCGTTATGCTATTGATGCACGTAGTTAATTGTTTACCCTGTGCAATGTTGATCAACTAAAAGTGATTAGGTTTCCATTAGTAGATATAAATATGTATAACAGAATTATTTTGTTAAAAACCAATTGTGTCATTAGTGCATAAGATTTAACCCCCTGCGAGACCTTTCCCGTTTCTTTCTAACCACAACAAATGCGTTATCGAATGTCATACTTGATGCATATTCGCTTTATTTCTTATCTTGTATGGTGTACTGTTCTTTTGTATTAAATATGTGGATGGATGTATGTATGTTTGCGCTCGCATAGAGAACGATCCGGTCGAAGAGCCCGAGGAATTCGCAGGAGAAGCCCCTGAGCAGCAGTCGTTTGGTGGAGGCAAGTGTCCTTTGACCTATCTATGTCCTATTCATTCTTTAATTCACCTCCCGCTTTACACATTTATACCTAAGGATTGACTAGCTTTTGTTATCCATGTCCTTGTTTACCTATTTGGGTCGGATTATTACTACTTAGTCTGATGCTATTGCTCAACTCTAATCAATGAACATGATGTGATTATCTATGATACGCTGTTTTCCCGTTCTCCTTTATGATTATACTTGTGGTTTTCAAGGGGGCTCGAGCGGTTTCTCGAGTGCCTCTCCGTAAGGACCTGTTCTATGGATGACCGCCCGGGAAAACAGTGCAACCATGAGGGTGGAATGGGGTGCCCTTAGCTGAATAATTAGAGGATCCGGGGTGTAGTTCACTTAGCCGTCGTGCCGTCAATGGGGCTCGGTGTATGCGGCTCGCTCTGCCAAGTTTGGGTTCGCCCCTTGGGGAGGAGTGCGGTGCATTTAGGAAACCTAACGGGTGGCTACAGCCCCGGGGAATCTTTGTAAAGGCTTCGTAGTGAATCCCTGGCCATTCACCTCGGGAGTGAATAAGGGTCTTGCAAGCCCGGGCTAGAGAGGGAATCACGGCTTGTGGGTAAAGTGCACAACCTCTGCAGAGTGTTATGAAACTGATATATCAGCCGTGCTCGCGGTTATGAGCGGCCAAGGGAGCTCCAGAGATTAGTGATACTTGATCAGAGACATTGTGGTACAGGTGGTTATGAGATTGATGGTTCTGGTGATGATTATGGTATTGGTAAGTGGTATTCTTTCCGTTTGGAAAGGATACATTGGGTTAATAACTTGGGTTAATGTTAAAACCTGGCTTTCTACTAGTAAGTAATAACCTGACCAACTAAAAGCAACTGCTTGACTTATCCCCACATAAAGCTAGTCCACTACAGCCAAACAGGATACTTGCTGAGTATGTTGATGTGTACTCACCCTTGCTCTACACACCAAACCCCCCCCCCAGGTTGTCAGCATTGCAACCACTGCTCAGGCGAAGATGAAGCTGTGGAAGGAGACTTCCAGGAGTTCCAAGATTACGACGAGTTCTAGGTGTGGGTTAGCGGCAACCCCCAGTCGGCTGCCTGTGAAGGCCGTGTTATCTACGTTTCTTTTCCGCACTTTGATTTATTGTAAGAACCATATGGACGTCTCAGACGTATGATGTAATCGACTATTTCCCTTATTAATACTATTTTGAGCACTGTGTGATGATGTCCATATTATGTAACTGCTGTGTACGTGAATAACTGATCCTGGCACGTACATGGTTCGCATTCGGTTTGCCTTCTAAAAACCGGGTGTGACACATATGCCTGTAGCAACTCAAAGAACAACAAAAAAGGACATCATCAAAATAGGCACCGCAGATGTTGTCATACAGGGAGACAATAAAGGGCCGATGATTTTCGGCGAATCGACCAACACAACCGAAAAGGATACGGCTACCATCAAAACAGCCGATCCAAAATACTCCATGCCTCGATGGTGCCCAGCGGGATTGACACGATCTCAAAAGAGAAAATTACAACGCCTAGGAGCAAAGGAGAGCCAGGAGAAGGAGGCAGAAAAGACATTCAATGACACACATCCACTATACCCGCCACCGCAAAAGAAATGGAGACCGAAGGCCGTTGAGAAAAAACAAACGGCCACAGAAATAGAAAGTCAATCTGCACCAGGCGCGGACCGTCTGGCCCCTGCGCAAGGACCGTCCGCCGTTCACCAGGAAGTCTCTGGACAACCTGCACCAAGCGCGGACCGTCCGGCCCCCGCGCGCGGACCGTCCGCCGTTCACCAGGAAGCCTCCAACGACACGACAACATCAATGGAAGAGGACGACCTGCTGGGAGAAGACCTGGTCGACTACGAGGCTTCTCCAGAACGCCCAGGTATGGATGTAAATGTTATTACATTTTCTGCCGATTGTACTATTATCGGCGACGATGAACCTGTTGTTGCCCAGTTTGATTTTGGTCCTAAAGAAGTCGCCTTTACTAAACCAAAAGAATCGGTAAATCATTTAAAGCCGCTCTTCGTGCGCGGCCACATTGATGGGATACCGATTGCTAAGATGTTGGTAGATGGAGGGGCGGCTGTAAATCTAATGCCTTATTCGTTATACAGAAAATTAGGTAAACAAGACGACGAACTTGTCAAGACCAACATGACCCTCAGCGGTGTTGGAACTGATAGTTCGATCAAAGCCAAGGGAGTCACGTCCGTTGAATTAACCATCGGGACTAAGACCATTGCTGCTACATTCTTCGTCGCTGATGTAGAAGGAAATTACAGTTTAATCCTAGGCAGAGATTGGATTCACGCCAATCAATGTATACCTTCTACATTACATCAAATGCTGATACAATGGGTAGGCGATGATATAGAACAAGTACATGCTGATGTATCGGCTTGCATCGCTGTGGCCGATGCCCCTGTACTCTGGACGTATGAGACCGCTACATGTCTCACAAGAGTAGACTTTTCTGATTATCAATTCATAAGTATAGATAAGAAAGGTTTCATTCCTGTAATGCTAGAGCCGATGGAAAATCGGCTAAATCCTAAATAAAGTTAAATGATGAATACACACAAAGTTCATGAGTCTTTGGTCACGGACAGTTCGACCGCCAAGGCCGGATGGTCTGGTCTTTCGCAAAAGAGTTCGGACTTTAAGACCGAACATCTACCACAACGAAAAGACAGTATTACGGATGATCCAGTCCCCGAGACCGGACAGTCCGCCATCACACAAAGATCATCTGATTCCTCTGTGGGGGACATGATAGAGGAATTCAGAGATCTTGATAAACTAGGACAGGGGTTTACATCGGCCGATCCTTTGGAGGAGATTGACATAGGAGATGGTAAAACTCCAAGGCCGACTTTTGTAAACAAGACCCTGGAGACCGATTCTAGAAATGAGATGATCGGTCTATTAAAGGAATATTCAGATTGCTTTGCTTGGAATTATACTGAGATGCCTGGATTAAGCCGAGAGATCGTAGAGCATCGGCTGCCTATTAAATCTGGTTTCAGACCTTTCAAGCAAAAAGCTAGAACATTTGGTCCGGACCTTCTCCCACGCATCAAGGACAAAATCCACCGGCTGCTAGAAGCTGATTTTATCAGACCTTGCAGATATGTAGAGTGGGTCTCCAATATTGTGCCGGTGGAGAAGAAGGAGACAGGTAAACTTAGAGTATGCATTGATTTTCGCAATTTAAATAGAGCAACTCCTAAAGACGAATATCCCATGCCCATAGCCGACACATTAATCAATAATGCATCAGGAAATAGAATTATTAGCTTCCTTGATGGTAATGCCGGATATAATCATATTTTCATGGCCGAAGAAGATGCGTCTAAAACAGCCTTTATATGTCCAGGCTTCATTGGTTTATTTGAGTGGGTTGTCATGACATTTGGTCTAAAAAATGCTGGTGCTACTTATCAGAGGGCTATGAATTTGATCTTCCATGAATTGTTAGGAAACACTGTGGAAGTTTACATTGATGATATTGTAGTCAAATCGGCTGAGTTTAGTTCTCATATAGCTGATTTGCGCAAGGCCTTTGATAAAATGCGTCAGTATGGTTTGAAAATGAACCCACGTAAATGTGCTTTTGGAGTGTCGGCTGGTAAGTTTTTAGGATTTGTCATACATGAACATGGTATAGAGATAGACCCTGACCGAATCAAGTCTATTCGGAATGTGGGGCCTCCGACCTGTAAAGTCGAGGTACAGAGGTTCCTCGGCAAGGTGAATTATTTACGAAGATTTATTTCTAACCTAGCAAGGAAGATTGATGTGTTTACCCCTATTCTTCGGCTTAAGAATGATGCCGAATTCACTTGGGGGGCAGAACAGCAAGAGGCATTTGATCTCATCAAAAAATACTTATCTTCGGCTCCCGTATTAAAAGCACCACAAGCAGGAGTGCCATTTCGATTATACATTGCAGCAGAGGATAAGGTCATTGGGGCTGTTCTGACACAAGAAACTGAGGGGAAGGAGCATGTTGTGGCATATCTAAGCCGAAGGTTGGTGGATGCTGAAACAAGGTACACTTATATTGAAAAGTTATGTTTATGCTTGTTTTATGCATGCACCAAATGTAGATGTTATTTACTGTCTAGTCATTGCACTGTTTCTGGTCAAGCCGATGTGATCAAATACATGTTGCATAACCCAATTATGAGTGGTAGAATTGGTAAGTGGGCTTATGCACTAATAGAATATGACTTGGTCTATGAACCATTGAAATCTATGAAAGGCCAAGTCGTAGCGGATTTCATTGTAGAACATCGGGTTAATGATATTCATGAGCTAGACATGTCATACCTCACTATTACTCCTTGGACTTTACATTTTGATGGATCGGTTTGCAATGAAGGGCAAGGAATTGGCATTGTACTTGTTTCACCAAGTAATGTCTCCTTTGACTTCTCTAGCCGATTGGAAACTTATTGCACTAATAATCAAGCTGAATATGAGGCCCTCCTATTCGGTTTAGAACTTTTAGATGGTATGGGAGTAAAACATGTGATGGTATTTGGTGATTCTCAGCTGGTTGTCCAACAAGTGTTAGAAGAATATCAATGTCTTGATGGTACTCTAAATAGTTATCTTGAGAAATGTTGGAGCATAATCCATTCTTTTGACGAATTCAGTATTCGGCATATCTCTAGAGTTGAGAATCATAGAGCTAACAACTTGGCACAAGATGCATCGGGTTATCGGATAAAGAGAGGGAAATTTCACAAAACTGAAAATCTGATAACCAGTGCAGAGCCAAATTCCCAGGTCGCGGACCGTCCCCGTGTTGACGCCGGACCGTCCGAGGTTACCAGAAAGGTTCTCTTAATCGATTCGGCTGACAATGAAGCCGATACAAGTGATTGGAGGACACCTATACTTAATTATTTGCAAAATCCCAATATCAGGACAGATAAGAACATTCGGCAAACAGCTTTCAAGTATGTTTTGATGAGTGATGAACTTTATCGCCGAACGGTTAATGATGTCCTGCTTAAGTGCTTGGGCCCAGATGATGCTATATTAGCCATGGCCGAAGTACATGAAGGAATTTGTGGTACCCATCAATCAGCTCCAAAGATGAAGTGGTTGTTGCGAAGGTCTGGTTTTTATTGGCCTAGTATGACAGCTGATTGTTTCAAGTACTACAAGGGGTGCCAAGTGTGTCAAAAATTCGGCGACCTACAGTTGGTCCCTGCAGCCGAATTACATCCTATCATAAAGCCTTGGCCATTCAGAGGATGGGGATTAGACTTTATTGGAGAAATTCATCCTTCATCATCAAAGGGGCATCAGTTTGTGTTAGTTGCCACTGACTATTTCACCAAATGGACTGAAGCCGTTGCTCTAAAGAACATGACGCACAAGGAGGTAATTGAGTTCATAACTGAGCATATTATTCATAGATTCGGCATTCCCCAGACCTTGACTACAGATCAAGGTACTTCTTTTATGTCAAAGGAGGTACGTAAATTTGCTGAATTATACAGAATTAAGCTACTTAATTCATCTCCATATTATGCTCAGGCCAATGGACAGGCCGAGTCTAGTAATAGGACATTGATTAATTTGATAAAGAAGAAGGTATCTGATAATCCTAAACATTGGCATAGGATTTTGTCTGAAGCTTTATGGGCTCATAGAATATCTAAACATAGTGCTACTAAAGTATCTCCTTTTGAGCTTGTCTATGGGCAGGAAGCAGTGTTACCTGTGGAAATAAGTTTGAATGCTGTCAGGTTTGCCAGACAAAATGATCTAACTGCTACTGATTATTATAATTCAATGATGGATAATATTGATGAGGTGACTGACAAGAGGATGATAGCTTTGGGAGCAATAGAAAAGGACAAGATCATGGTAGCCAGGGCCTACAACAAGAAGGTCAAAGCAAAATCATTCCAAGTAGGAGACTTGGTATGGAAGACCATTCTACCTCTAAGGAATAAAGACCGAAAGTTCGGGAAATGGTCGCCAAGCTGGGAGGGTCCTTATAAAGTGAAGCAGGTGATGTCTGGTAACGCTTATTTACTACAAACATTACAAGGCAAGGATCTACCTAAGGCTTTGAATGGGCATTTCCTCAAACAGTACCATCCTAGTATGTGGCAAGATGCCTAAGAAAACTGATGTGATCACATCGAGTTAGTTGCTTTTGGTTCGCCCAGCTCCACCAAAAGGCAGGGGGCATATGTTCGAACCAGAAATGAGCTGCGGACGGTCCGGCCCAGAGGCCGGACGGTCCGCGGTCCGGACAGTCCGCGCCTGTGGGCCGGACGGTCCGCGCGTGCGCAGAACAGATTAGGGTTCCGAGTTTTGTGCTACGGTTGTTAGCTATATTCGCGGGATTAGCTCGGAATCAGTTGTGTAAAGGGTCCAGCCCCCCTCCTCTATAAATAGAGAGGTCTACGGCCGATTTGTAATCATCAACAATCGAATCAATACAACTTTTATTCGCATTTTACCCTAGGAGTAGTTCTAGTCTAGTTTAGGTTTAGCCTCCCAATCCCCAAATTCTTCGTCTCTCTTCGGCTCTACGTCGATTAGAGGAGTCTAGGTCGGCCGGCCCGAGCCTAGACACCACCTAGGATCTTTCCTCCCTGACGGGGTCCCTCCCGGGAGCAAGATCCAGGCGCCGCCGGCGACTTCCGCTGCCTCTGCGTACGCGCGGACCGTCCGGCCTCAGGGCGCGGACCGTCCGGCCGTCAGGCAGAGAAGCCCTAGCCGCGCACCAGGCCGCGGACCGTCCGGCCCCAGGCCGCGGACAGTCCGCCCCTGCGCAGAGAGTACCACCGCGCCTCGCACCAGGCCGCGGACCGTCCGGCCCCGCGCGCGGACCGTCCGCCCCTGTGCAGAGAGCACCGCCGCCGGTTCTTCTTGAGTATTTGGCGCTCCGAAAAGGCGTCAACACTTATATACCAAGAGAGTATTGAAGATCTTCTAAGTCCTCGAGAGCAAATTCTTTTTGTAAGTCGTCCTACAACAAAACTGAGGTGGGCTTCTCTGATGAACTATAAACAACAATGTCATCAACATATACAAGAACAAACATTATTATATTCTCTTTGTTATAAAAGAATAATGATATATATGCCTTTGATGCATGGAAACCGAGAGAGATCGGTTTATTTCTTACCCAATAGTACCAGGCTCTAAGAGCTTGTTTTAATCCATACATTGTTTCATCAAGCTTGCAATCTGATTGTAAAGAATGGATTAAGCTTTTGGTATTCGCCTCCCCAATCTGATTGTACAGCAAGAACCTCCCAGTTAAATTGTTGCTCTACAAGAGTCTGAAACTCTTAAATCTTCTAATTTTTTAACTTAAACTTTATGAGATATACCCAAGTCAACTTATTATATTCATCAATAAAACTTACATAATATTTTTTTGACGTTTGGCCCCAAACATCAGTATGCATAAACTACAATGAAAATTTAGATACACTAGTAGACTTAGACATGGTAATTGATGACTCTTAGATTGTTGGCAAGTATTACAAATTGACTCACTCTCAGACTACTGTAAACATAACAGATTGTTATTGCTAAAAACTTGCTAGACAATACTAATAGATGGGTGCCCAAAATGACTATGCCACATGTTTATCAGTGACCTCCCAGCGTTGCAAACTTCCTTTATTATTAAAAATACAAGTGGATATAGCCCTCCTGTGCATCTCCCTGTAAGCATAATTGTTTTGGTTTTCTAATCCTTAATGAGATAAGAAGTAAGATATAGTTCAATAAAGATCGAATCATCAGATTAATTTGATGAATAAAAACAAGTTTTTCGTGAATTTGGGAACATGTAGAACATCTTTTAGTGTAAAACAACGACCAGGAGCAGTTAATGAAGTATGACCAATATAACTGATATTCATACCTTGTCCACTAGTGATGTGGATTTGATCTTTTCCTTGATACTTATTTTTGATACAGAGCTTGTATAGCCCTTTGGTGATGTGATCAATGGCATCACGAGAGCTTGTATAGCCCTTTGGTGATGTGATCAATGGCATCACGATACATGTACCAATTTGGATTAGTCTGACAAGAACTGTAGCAGAGGTAGCAAGTTTTTTATCTAAGACAAAATCATGATAAAACTTGTACCATCACTCAACAGTTGTGTGATTTTTCTTGAAGAAAACTTGGTTAGAAGAGTTGCTCCTCTAATTTACCATGATTCTGGGTAGAGCTGCTAGGACCACATCACCTTTTGTTATCGTGCCTAAAACTACCATGTCCATCTAGTAGGGGTGGACCTACATAGGCTTGAGTGAGGACCTAGGCTTATGCTCATTTCTCTGTTGCAAGTAGTAGAGCCTAGATTTTCACTATAAGGTCTCGTGCTTAGCCCAACTTAGATGCCTCTACTTTGGCATTTTGGTGCTTGTCCTTGCAAGTGTGCCTCACTTCCATTTTGTCCTAGTTCCACCCGTACCATCTAGGCGTGTGTGGATCCCATCTCATGCTCAAATAGCACCATGTCCTTGGCTCATGAGGTTGACAAAATCTATTATCAAAGACGATGTCGACGTGAGTCTCAAAATTTAGAAGTTGATTGAATCGTTCGCTCATTATAATCGGCTCCAACATGGAGCAAACATGAGAGACTAGTGGGAGGTAGTCATCATCGAGTCATGTGAGATGTACTTCTCCAATTCTTCACCTTCTTGAGGTCGCCCAACTGTTGTGATCTCATCACCTAGAGATTTCATCTCTCCGGAATATTCAAAAATAGATAGTTTTCCCTTGGTATTTGTTAGGGCCAACCACACATTGATGGTTCTTGCTCTTATTTGCGAGGCAATGCGTCTTGAATTTCTTTTTAGGCTTCATTTGTGGTTTTGATCGAAGAAACTTGAATCACCATATCTTTTTATAATGACGAGAGCAGACAACTTATGACTTGGTGCTATTTTGCTTCCAATCTTCAAACTCTACATTATCCATTCAATGTATTTTTTTTGTTGTCGCCATTCTGGGAGATTTGGCCGCCGACGCCTTGGCGTCACCAATCAGAAAGTCGAGCGACTTTGCACTGTGGATAGTAGCCCTAACCTACGCATGCCATAGCACTTGGTTTGGGTTTGTCAGCGTCTTAGAGATGGGTAGGCCAATGAGAGGATTCATGGAGGTAGATGATAATGAACTCGCCCAAGCTTCGATATATCATGCAAAAGTATGTAGGTGCTTGGAAGAGTTGACGACAGCCTAAACTCGGATCTACGTGTGTTACATGTTATTATGTTGGATGAGAAATAACCTCTCATAGCGGTGTACATATATTGGAGCCGATTTTGAGAGTACTAGATAAAGAGAATACATATTCAAACTAGATTCTAGTCTCCGGAACACCTATCTGATTAGAACTCCTTATCCTATACAATATCTCTTAACACATATATAATATACCACACATATATAATATGTAGTTATATGACAGTAGGTAGGGCCGTGCTGGCAAAATCCGAGGCCCTGTACAGATTCTGAAACAAGGCCTCTTTTATTGCTAGAGGACGTCTGAAACAAGGCCTCTTTTATTGCTAGAGGACGTCGAACGCCGGTGAACAAAACGTCGTAAAACTGTAGGTATGCGTGGTACGGCTAAACTCATGCCTCAGTCATAGAATAGAAGCATGCGTAGAGACGGAGCCAAAAAATTATAGGAGACTAAACGAAACCGCTACTATGTATGATTTCTTTTACATTATACGATTGAAAGGATCACGATGCCCAAGAGGGGGGGCGAATTGGGCTTTTCTAAAAATCAACACTAATTAAAACCTAAGCAAGAGCTAAGCAAGAGCCCAACTTCACCCCAACAACTAGCACTAAGAATATAATACTAGAAATGCAACAATGCTAAGACAATACTTCAAATACTTGCTAAACAAATACACAATGTAAAGTGCTTGAATTAAGTGCGGAATGTAAAGCAAGGTTTAGAAGACTCCTCCAATTTTTTCTGAGGTATCGAAGAGTCGGCACTCTCCACTAGTCCTCGTTGGAGCACCCGCGCAAGGGTATCGCTCCCCCTTGGTCCTCGCAAGAACCAAGTGCTTACTACGAGATGATCCTTTGCCACTCCGGCGCGGTGGATCCCTCGAGACCGCTTACAAACTTGAGTCGGGTCACCAACAAGATCTTCACGGTGATCACTGAGCTCCCAACGCCACCAAGCCGTCTAGGTGATGCCGATCACCAAGAGTAACAAGCCGTAGACTTTCGCTTGACCAAGAGAAGCCTAATGCAAGTGGTGTGTGCTCTAGGTGGCTCTCGCTAGCGCTAATGAGGAACAAACGCGGATTAAGATTCTCTAATCTCCTCACTAGGCTTTTGGTGCTTGCAATGCTCTAGCAATGTGCTGGAATAAATGTGGAGTGCAAGACATTGAATATGGTGGGTGGAAGGGGTATAAATAGCCCTCACCCACCAACTAGCCGTTACAGGCAACTTTCTACGCACTGGCGCATCGGACAGTCCGGTGCGCCACCGGTGCGCCAACGGTCGTTTCCAACGGCTAGTTCTGACAGCTAGCCGTTGGACTCATGGCACACCAGACAGTGAACAGTCACTGTCCGGTGCACACCGGACAGTCCGGTGCGATGTCTGGTGCGCCACTAAAATTCAACTCTGAAACATGTGCTCTCGGGTTTCTGTGAAGGGAATGCCTCTTCCCTGGTCCAGCTAGGCCCCACCTGGCAGAGGGTGCACCGGACAGTCCGGTGCACACCGAACAGTCCGGTGCCCCAGGACCAGAAACCCTAACTCTTGTTTTTCAGCTGATTTTCAAATCGGTTTTCGTTCTAACTTGTGAGTGAGTTCTAGAGTGACACCTAGCACTGTATGTGAGTGTGATTGTGCACCAACACTACACTAGAACTCTCTTGGTCAAACTACTTATCGACAACCCCTCTTTATAGTACGGCTAAAAGAGAATAAAAGACCTAACTAAATCGCGAGTGTCCACATCTCCTTGACACTCGGACTCCATAGACCTTCGCCTTTTGTTTCGTCGTTTTAGCCGTCGCTTCGAGTTCTTATCTTTGGGATTGTTTTCACCGTTGTAGTACTTCTACCTGTCATGCGACCTAACTTACCATTTGTCTCTGCAAAACATACGTTAGTCACATATAATACTACATTGTCATTAATCACTAAAACCAACCAGGGGCCTAGATGCTTTCAATCTCCCCCTTTTTGGTGATTGATGACAACCCTACAAGTTTTGAGAGAGTAGTTTGTTTTGAAGTTTCTGTCAATAGAAAGGATGGTTAGTTATACTCAGTAATCTTGGACGGAAAGAACGTGTATCATACTAATAAGAGTGAGCGCATACACATCATAAGATTCTTGTTCATATAAAAGTGAAGTTAAATCAATGAAACAAGAACTTAGAAGACTGGTGATAAAATATAAGGTGAAAACATAATACACACAGTCAAACATAAGCAACGAGAGTATATATCGAGTTTGTGAGCCAAAAACATCAAGCTAGTACAGAGAGTAGCAAGCACATATAATACATCAAAATGACTCTCTACTAACTCTCTAACTCCCCCTAGCTCTCACAACTCATATCTCTCCCCCTTTGGCGTCAAACACCAAAAGGGCACCCGAACCTAAACATCTGAAGCGGGAGGAGGCAGCGGGGGCGCATCCGGTCGCGGTCGAGGCAGCAGAGCGAACGCCGGCGGAGGGTCAGAGTCAGTCTCGAATCCAGGATCTGCGGTAGAAGCTGGAGCTGGTACTGACTCGGACTGAGGCCGCGCTTCAGGAGCTGCTGGAACAGAAGAGGTCACAGATACTGCCACAGCAGTAGTGGTAACAGCAGATGCTGGTGGCACTGGCGACTTCGGGCAGACAGAGCTGAGAACCGGAGAGTTGAAAGCCAAGGTGATCGGCCGGAGCGGAGAGGGACCAACAGAAGGAATAGGGGGTCCGGTCTGAATCGCTGGCACAACTGGAGCCTGAAGCGGAGGAGGTGGAGCAGACTGAACTGGAAGAACTGAGACACCAGAATGCTGTAGCATAAGAGCCATGAATGCCCTGCTCTCAGCCCGATCCTGAAGTAGCTGCTGCTGAAGCGCATCCTGCCTGTCCTGCATGTTCTGAAACATCGAGAGCATCCTCTCGGATAACCGGGCATGCTCGGCTGCCAGGTGAGCCTGCTGCTGAGTGATAGACTGGAGAATCGAAGCAAGAGCAGGGTCCATAGCCGGAGGGGCAGCAGGGGCAGCACTAGAACTCCCAGCCTCATGATCATGTGAGCGTGGAGGCATAGGAGGCGGAGGAGGAACCCCAAAATCATCATCATCATCATCAACTGCTGTATCCTGAGTGTCGAACTGATGAAGAGCTGCATCCTCGGCCTGAGAGTCAAAAACAGGAGCAGAAGCTGGCACAGGAGTCTCAGGCGCAGGACGGTAGAATCCAAAAATGAGGCGTGAGGCCTCAAGTGTGCCCTGAAACCGAGGAGGCTGAATCAGCTGCGCAAAGATGTGGCATAAGTAGTGAGCATATGGCAACTGTCGACGAGCACGAATCCCATCCAAAACGGTGTCCTCGATCTCACAAATAAGGAAGTCCACGACGTCAAACTCAGAGTGAGAGACCAGGGCACCAAGGAGCCAGAGCTGGATATGTGTGGTAGCCTCCCTGTATCCCATCCTCGGCAGAAGAGTCCGTCTGATAAGCTCATATAAATACTTGGCTGCTGTAGTAAAATCTGCCGGTGAACGTCGCGACCCATCAGAGAAGGGCGGGCGGAACAGAGCCGCGACGTGAGCTGTACCCAGAGCCACACCGCCGTGAGGGCGACGAGGAGGGTCAGAAGTGCCGTAGCAGAGGCTGTGAAGACGAGTCGTCGACTCGGGGAATCCAAAGAGCTGGCGGATCTGACTGGCAGTAATGGTGACATCCTCTCGCTCAAAACGAAACCTCATCCGGTGATGATCCGGGTCAATCCATACAGAGGCGTAGAAGACTCGTACCCACTCCTCAACATACCTGCCGCTGGTAGTCAAAAGGGTCAGAAGGCCAGACAGATATGTGAGGTGCGCCTCAGAGTCAGCACCGGCTGCAAGCAGAAAGGCTGGAAGATCCAAAAGCCGGTGCACTCGCAGAGCTATCTGAGCAGACATCTGAGCTCTGAAAAACGACTCCTGAATACGAGTGCTGAACAGGTCAACTGCTGCAGGGTCCCTCTGAGCTGGTAACCAAGACTCCACGGGTACGTATCTGAACCTACATACCCGTGCCGCTGTAGCACGCTGAAGGTCAAAAAGTCTGGGATCCGCATCAAGTGGATGTACCTCAGTCTCATCGCGCTCCCGGAAACGAGGTGGAGGGACAGGAGGAGCTGAAGCGGGAGCGGGAGGAGGAGCAGTGGAAGCTGGCGTAGTGGAGGTAGCGGGTATGGCTGTGGTGGTGGATGGCGCAACAGGGGTGACGGGAGCAGGCAGAGTGGGTGGTGGAGTGGAAGCAGTGGTGTGAGTGGAGGAGCGAGGCCGGGAGGCGAGACGACGAACACGGTATGCGATCTGATCTGACGGAGTCTGCAGCTGATCTCCAAGGTCGACCTGCGCAGCGGCTGCTGCTGCTGCTGCTATTGCACGGACTGCTCTGTCCGAACGCCGCTTCTTGCGGCCTTCCTGCTGCTCCAAGTAAACTGTCTTGCCCTTGACCTGCCTGAAGGGGCGACGAGGGTCCTCATCATCGCCTCCCCCTGGCGCCGACACATTCTTTGTGCGCGGCATCCTGAACTGATGTCTGCAAATGAGAGATAGGACTAAGCACAGAGCGAAAATGTCTGATAGATTAGCAAAGGATGAGATGACTACCTGGAAAGCTCACACGAGAGGTGACGATCCAGGCAGGACAGGAGACGGCACACGGGCAATCAAGGTCACTGAAATGACAGAAGAGGTGAGCACGTATTAGTCACATAGTCATAAGTATATGAAATGTGAATAAATACATACACAGAGAAATATGGCACAGAAAACACGAGACGAGACGATCGATAGGTCAAACGACGTGAAAACGACGTTTGAACGATAAATAGTGCCATAGGAGGTTTGGAATTTGAATTGAGGCACGAAACGACATGGAATGGAGCCGATACTTCACGAATAGGTTTATATAGGTGAATATGAGTGAAGTGTGTGCTTGGTTTGAATTTAGGCGAAGAAAAAGAGATTTGGGCACTCGGCTCGAAAACGATCGCTCAAAACGGGGAATTGAGTGAAATTTAAGCCTGGAATCTCGGATTGGCGTGAAATTTGGCAAATATGTTACTGGAAGTGTTGTGAAGGTATCTGAAAAATTTGGGTTCAATTGGAGCATTTTTGGCTGGTTTGGGCATTTCACCGAGCATGTGACGTGCAGAGTTCTAGGGTTTCGGTGAAACGACTATTTGAGGTGGGAAAACCCTCCCGAAGGAGCTAGGAACCTGCAAGGACACTCAATGGCCATAAGGGAACACATTTCACAACTTGGAGTCACTGGGATTCACAGGATTTGGAGAATTTCACAAAGGGTGGAAATGGGTGCTTCACAGGAGACAGGAGCACATACAAAGAGAAAAAGGGAAAGAGAGAGAGAGAGAGGGATTCTCACTAGAGAGAGGGAAGGGGATGAGCAGGAGCAAGGTCGCCGGAGGATCGCCGGAGAGGAGGGAGATCGCCGGCGACGGGGAGAAATCGCCAGTGACAGAGAGCGGGGCAGAGACCAGAAGGAATGAAGCCAGGCCTCAGGCGTGAGAGGGGAAAGAATTTTTTAAAAACCAAGTATGGGCGCACCGGACAGTCTACAGTGGCTGTCCGGTGCACACCGGATAGCGCACAGGAAAAAGGATATTTAGCGCGCGGCTGCCGGTGCACCGGACATTGCACAGTGCAGTGTCCGGTGCACACCGGACTGTCCGATGAGCCCAGACAGAGGGAAATTTTGAATTTTTTGAAATTTTCTATCTAGTTCCCAACCAAACCAAATCCCAACTTATGATCACACAAAATAACACTTGTTGGGACAGGTATTGGCACCCTCATATACTTTTCAAAATATTTTGCCATAGGCTAGATAATTTTTAGAGAAAATAGGCAAATGGTGAAATTTGCATTTTGGCTTGCACTAGGGGTTTTCATGAGTGATTTGAGTTTTGAATACTCCCCCTAAGTGCAGTACCTCATGCATATCTCAAGAACCAACAATTGCATAAAAAGTAAGAATTTAAGTGCTAAAAGCTTAAAAACTAAGACTTGTCAAGTTTGACCCGAGTTAAGCTTTTTCACTCGCTTTGTTGGCGGTTATCTCAACTAGGTTAGACAAGCCCTAGATGCAATACAAGTAATTTAAACATGCAATGCAAGCTTGACAACACCATTTGACATTTTACATAAAATTTCTGAGATCAAGAATATTCAGTTCATTCCTCAACATGCAAAAGCGGGTCTTATCAAG
Source organism: Zea mays (assembly GCF_902167145.1). Taxonomy (NCBI): domain Eukaryota; kingdom Viridiplantae; phylum Streptophyta; class Magnoliopsida; order Poales; family Poaceae; genus Zea; species Zea mays. The sequence goes on along the minus strand of NC_050098.1, from coordinate 26,266,208 downwards.
AGGCTTAGTGAAAATATCCGCTAATTGATCTTCCGACCTCACTCCTTCTAAAATGATATCTCCTTTAGCAACATGATCTCTAAGGAAGTGATGACAGATATCAATGTGCTTGGTGCGAGAGTGTTGAACAGGATTATTAGCAATTTTAACAGCACTCTCATTATCACACAACAATGGTACCTTTTCTAGAACTACGGCATAGTCTAGAAGAGTTTGTTTCATATATAAAATTTGTGTACAACAAGCACCTGCGGCAATGTATTCCGCTTCGGCAGTTGACAAGGCAACACTGTTTTGCTTTTTGGATGTCCATGAAACTAGTGATCTACCAAGCAGATGGCATCCCCCAGAAGTACTTTTCCTATCAATTTTGCAACCGGCATAATCCGAATCAGAATAGCCAATTAAATCAAAAGTAGCTCCTTTGGGATACCACAGACCAACGCTTGTGGTGTGCCTGAGATACCTAAGAATTCTCTTAACAACGCGAAGATGAGCTTTCTTAGGATTAGATTGAAATCTAGCACACATGCAGACACTAAACATAATATCGGGCCTAGATGCGGTAAGGTACAATAAACTACCAATCATGGAACGGTAGAGAGTTTGATTAACAGGGTTACCTCCCTCATCTAAGTCGAGATGTCCATTTGTAGGCATGGGGGTCTTGATTGGTTTGCACTTCTCCATGTTGAACCTTTTCAGCAAGTCTTTGGTGTACTTCTCTTGTGAGAGAAAGTTACCATCTTTCATTTGCTTGACTTGAAAGCCGAGGAAGTACGTTAGCTCACCAATCATTGACATCTCGAACTCCTTCGACATCAACTCACCAAATTCCTTGCAATGATAGTCATTTGTCGAGCCAAAGATTATATCATCAACATATACTTGACAAATGAAAATATCACCGTTATGTTTCTTTGTGAAGAGAGTTGTGTCGACGGTCCCGATCTTGAAGCCCTTTTCGATGAGGAAGTCGCGAAGGCGCTCATACCAAGCCCTTGGAGCTTGCTTTAGCCCATATAGCGCCTTGGACAACCTGTAAGCATGGTTAGGATATCTAGGGTCTTCAAATCCAGGCGGTTGCTCAACATATACAAGTTCATTTATGAAGCCATTTAAAAATGCACTTTTTACATCCATTTGATAAAGTTTTATATCATAGCATGATGCATATGCAAGTAGGATACGGATGGCTTCCAGTCGAGCAACCGGTGCAAAGGTCTCTCCAAAATCTAAGCCTTCAACTTGAGAGAATCCCTTTGCAACAAGTCTTGCCTTGTTTCTTACAATCACACCTTGATCATCTTGTTTGTTTCTGAACACCCACTTTGTTCCAATGATTCTTGCATCTTGTGGGGGCTTCTCCAGGGTCCAAACTTCGTTACGGGTGAAGTTGTTAAGTTCTTCATGCATGGCATTCACCCAGTCCGGATCCTGTAGCGCCTCATCTATACAAGTAGGCCCAACACAAGAAACAAAAGAGTGATGTTCCATAAAAGAAGCATGTCTGTGTGATCGAGTAATAACCCCTTGTGAAGGACTCCCGATGATTTGGTTTTGAGGATGAGCTTGAAGTAGTGATGAGTTTCTCCTGTCAACCACTTGGGAAGAAGATCCTGGAGCATCAACATCTTCGACTTGTACCCTTGCTTGTTCATGAGAGACAAATGTATCTTCATTTGCATGCCTCTCATCTTTTTCATCATCTTGTGGTACATTTGATGAAGAAGGCCTGTCAATTATTTGCACCTCTTCTTCATCTTCTTTTGGTTTGATAGCTCCTGAAAGGGAATTAGGCTTACACCTAGTTCCTAAATGATTTTGGTGGTTGAATTGCCCAACACAAATAAATTGGACTAACTAGTTTGCTCTAGTGTATAAGTTTTACAGGTGTAAAAGGTTCACACTTAGCCAATAAAAAGATCAAGTATAGGATTCAACAAAGGAGCAAAGGGTCAACCGAAGGCACCTCTGGTCTGGGGCACCGGACTGTCCGGTGTACACAGGACAGTGTCCGGTGCACCACCGGACAATTTCCGGTGCACCAGAGGACTCCAACTCAAACTTGCCACCTTCGGGAATTTCCAGAGGCGCTCCGCTATAATTCACCGGACTGTCCGGTGTACACCGGACAGTGTCCGGTGCTCCAAGGAAGAGCCGCCTCAGGAACTCGCCAGCCTCGGGAAAACGCAGCGGCTGCTCCGCTATAATTCACCGGACATGTCCGGTGAACCAGCAGAGCAACGACTAATTCACGCCAACGGTCACCTGCAGGCGCATTTAATGCGCGCCAGAAGCGCGCAGAAGTCAGGCACACGTGCGCTGGCACACCGGACATTGAACAGTACATGTCCGGTGTGCACCGGACATCCAGGCGGGCCCAGAAGTCAGAACTCCAACGGTCGGAATCCAACGGCTTTGGTGACGTGGCTGGCGCACCGGACATGTCCGGTGTGCACCGGACTGTCCGGTGCACCATACGACAGACAGCCTCCACCAACGGTCATGTTTGGTGGTTGGGGCTATAAATACCCCAACCACCCCACCATTCATTGCATCCAAGTTTTCTAGCTTCCAACTACTACACAAGAGCTAGCATTCATTGCAAAGCACACCAAAAGAGATCAAATCCTCTCCCAACTCCACACAAAGCCTTAGTGACTAGAGAGAGTGATTTGTTGTGTTCATTTGAGCTCTTGCGCTTGGATCGCTTCTTTTCTTTGGCATTCTTTCTTGTGATCAAACACTCACTTGTAATTGAGGCAAGAGACACCAATTGTGTGGTGGTCCTTGCGGGAAGTTTGATTCCCAAGTGATTTGAGAAGAGAAGCTCACTCGGTCCGAGGGACCGTTTGAGAGAGGGAAGGGTTGAAAGAGACCCGGCCTTTGTGGCCTCCTCAACGGGGAGTAGGTTTGAGAGAACCGAACCTCGGTAAAACAAATCCACGTGTCTCACTTCATTATTCGCTTGCGATTTGTTTTCACGCCCTCTCTCGGACTCGTTCTTATTTCTAACGCTAACCCGGCTTGTAGTTGTGTTTATATTTGTAAATTTCAGTTTCGCCCTATTCACCCCCCCTCTAGGCGACTATCAATTGGTATCAAAGCCCGGTGCTTCATTAAGAGCCTAATCGCTCGAAGTGATGTCGGGAGATCACGCCAAGAAGGAGATGGAGACCGGCGAAAAGCCCACTACAAGCCACGGGAGCACTTCATCGGAAGAGTCCCGCACCAAGAGGAAGGAGAAGAAAGACTCCTCCAAAGGGAAGGAGAAGAAGAAGGACTCCTCCAAAGGGAAGGAGAAGAAATCTTCTTCACACAAAGAAAAGAAGGAGAAGTCTTCCTCCCACAAGCCGCAACGGAGTGGGGACAAGAAAAAGAGGATGAGGAAAGTGGTCTACTACGAGACCGATTCTTCATCGACATCCACCTCCGGCTCCGACGCGGCGTCCGTCACTTCTAAGCGCCAAGAGCGCAAGAAGTATAGTAAGATCCCCCTATGCTACCCTCGCATTTCTAAACATACACCTTTACTTTCCGTCCCATTAGGCAAACCACCAACTTTTGATGGTGAAGATTATGCTAGGTGGAGTGATTTAATGCGATTTCATCTAACCTCACTCCACAAAAGTATATGGGATGTTGTTGAGTTTGGTGCACAGGTACCATCCGTAGGGGATGAAGATTATGATGAGGACGAGGTTGCCCAAATCGAGCACTTCAACTCTCAAGCAACAACAATACTCCTCGCTTCTCTAAGTAGAGAGGAGTATAACAAAGTACAAGGGTTGAAGAGCGCCAAGGAGGTTTGGGATGTGCTCAAAACCGCACACGAAGGAGATGAACTTACAAAGATCACCAAGCGGGAGACGATCGAGGGGGAGCTCGGTCGGTTCCGGCTTCGCAAAGGGGAGGAGCCACAAAATATGTACAACCGGCTCAAGACCTTGGTGAATCAAGTGCGCAACCTCGGGAGCAAGAAATGGGATGACCACGAAATGGTTAAGGTTATTTTAAGATCACTTATTTTTCTTAACCCTACTCAAGTTCAATTAATTCGCGGCAACCCTAGATATACACTAATGACTCCCGAGGAAGTAATCGGGAATTTTGTAAGTTTTGAGTGCATGATCGAAGGCTCGAGGAAGATCAACGAGCTTGATGATCCCTCCACGTCCGAAGCTCAACCCGTCGCATTCAAGGCGACGGAGGAAAAGAAGGAGGAGCCTACATCAAGTAGAACACCCATCGACGCCTCCAAGCTCGACAACGAGGAAATGGCGCTTGTCATCAAAAGCTTTCGCCAAATCCTCAAGTAAAGGAGTGGGAAAGACTATAAGTCCCGCTCCAAGAAAGTTTGCTACAAGTGTGGTAAGCCCGGTCACTTTATAGCTAAATGTCCATTATCAAGTGATAGTGACAAGGGCGACGACAAGAAGGGGAGAAGAAAGGAGAAGAAGAGGTACTACAAGAAGAAGGGCGGCGATGCCCATGTTTGTCGGGAGTGGGACTCCGACGAAAGCTCTAGCGACTCCTCCGACGACAAGGACGCCGCCAACATCGTCGTCACCAAGGGACTCCTCTTCCCCAACGTCGGCCACAAGTGCCTCATGGCAAAGGACGGCAAAAAGAAGAAGGTTAAATCTAATTCCTCCACTAGATATGAGTCCTCTAGTGATGATAATGCTAGTGATGAGGAAGATAACTTGCGATCTCTTTTTGCCAACCTCAACATACAACAAAAAGAGAAACTTAATGAATTGATTAGTGCCATTCATGAAAAGGATGATCTCTTGGACACCCAAGAGGACTTCCTTATTAAAGAAAATAAGAAGCATGTTAAGGTTAAAAATGCTTATGCTCTAGAAGTAGAAAAATGTGAAAAATTGTCTAGTGAGCTAAGCACTTGCCATGAGACTATAGACAACCTTAGAAATGAGAATGCTAATTTGTTAGCTAAGGTTGATTCTCATATTTGTAATGTTTCAAGTTCCAATCCTAGAGATAATAATGATGATTTACTTGCTAGGATTAAAGATTTGAACATTTCACTTGCTAGCCTTAGAAATGAAAATGAAAAATTGCTTGCTAAGGCTAAAGATTTTGATGTTTGTAATGTTACTATTTCTAACCTTAGAAGTGAAAACGACATATTACATGCTAAGGTTGTAGAATTAAAATCTTGCAAACCTCCTACATCTATAGTTGAGCATGTATCTATTTGTACTAGATGTAGAGATATTGATGTTGATGCTATTCATGATCACATGACTTTAATTAAACAACAAAATGATCATATAGCAAAACTAGATGCTAAAATTGCCGAGCATAACTTAGAAAATGAAAATTTTAAATTTGCTAGGAGTATGCTCTATAGTGGGAGACGCCCTGGCATCAAGGATGGCATTGGCTTCGAAAGGGGAGACAATGTTAAACTTAATGCCTCTCCTAAAAGATTGTCTAATTTTGTGAAGGGCAAGGCTCCCATGCCTCAAGATAACGAGGGTTACATTTTATACCCTGCCGGTTATCCTGAGGACAAAATTAGGAGAATTCATTCTAGGAAGTCTCACTCTGGCCCTAACCATGCTTTTATGTATAAGGGTGAGACATCTAGCTCTAGGCAACCAACCCGTGCTAAGTTGCCTAAGAAGAAAACTCCTAGTGCATCAAATGAACATAGTCTTTCATTTAAAACTTTTGATGCATCTTATGTGTTGACTAACAAATCCGGCAAAGTAGTTGCCAAATATGTTGGGGGCAAGCACAAGGGGTCAAAGACTTGTGTTTGGGTACCCAAAGTTATTGTATCTAATGCCAAAGGACCCAAAACCATTTGGGTACCTAAAGTCAAGAACTAAACTTGTTTTGTAGGTTTATGCATCCAGGGGCTCAAGTTGGATCATCGACAGCGGGTGCACAAACCACATGACAGGGGAGAAGAAGATGTTCTCCTCCTACGAGAAAAACCAAGATCCCCAACGAGCAATCACATTCGGGGATGGAAACCAAGGTTTGGTCAAAGGATTGGGTAAAATTGCTATATCCCCTGACCATTCTATTTCCAATGTTTTTCTTGTAGATTCTTTAGATTACAATTTGCTTTCTGTATCTCAATTATGCAAAATGGGCTACAACTGTCTCTTTACTGATGTAGGTGTCACTATATTTAGAAGAAGTGATGATTCAATAACATTTAAGGGTGTGTTAGAGGGTTAGCTATACTTAGTAGATTTTGATAGGGCTGAACTTGACACATGCTTAATTGCTAAGACTAACATGGGTTGGCTCTGGCACCGTCGACTAGCCCATGTTGGGATGAAGAATCTTCATAAGCTTCTAAAGGGAGAGCACATTTTAGGATTAACCAATGTTCATTTTGAGAAAGACAGGGTTTGTAGCGCATGCCAGGCAGGAAAGCAAGTTGGAGCCCATCATCCACACAAGAACATCATGACGACCGACAGGCCGCTTGAGCTACTCCACATGGATCTATTCGGCCCGATTGCTTACATAAGCATCGGCGGGAGTAAGTATTGTCTTGTAATAGTGGATGATTATTTTCGCTTCACTTGGGTATTCTTTTTGCAGGAAAAATCTCAAACCCAAGAGACCTTAAAGGGATTCTTGAGACGAGCTCAAAACGAGTTCGGATTAAGGATCAAGAAAATAAGAAGCGACAACGGAACGGAGTTTAAGAACTCACAAATTGAAGGCTTCCTTGAGGAGGAGGGCATCAAGCATGAGTTCTCTTCTCCCTACACCCCTCAACAAAATGGTGTAGTGGAGAGGAAGAATCGAACTCTATTGGACATGGCTAGAACCATGGTTGATGAGTACAAGACTTCGGATCGGTTTTGGGCGGAGGCGGTCAACACCGCTTGCTACGCCATCAACCGGTTGTATCTACACCGAATCCTCAAGAAGACATCATACGAACTCCTAACCGGTAAAAAGCCCAATATTTCATATTTTAGAGTCTTTGGTAGCAAATGTTTTATTCTTGTTAAGAGAGGTAGAAAATCTAAATTTGCTCCTAAGACTGTAGAAGGCTTTTTACTAGGATATGATTCAAACACAAGGGCATATAGAGTCTTTAACAAGTCCACTGGACAAGTTGCAGTTTCTTGTGACGTTGTGTTTGATGAGACTAACGGCTCTCAAGTAGAGCAAGTTGATCTTGATGAGATAGGTGATGAAGAGGCTCCGTGCATCGCGCTAAGGAACATGTCCATTGGGTATGTGTGTCCTAAGGAATCCGAAGAGCCTCCAAATGCACAAGATCAACCATCCTCCTCCATGCAAGCATCTCCACCGACTCAAAATGAGGATGAAGCTCAAGTTGATGAAGTAGAAGATCAAGCAAATGAGCCACCTCAAGATGATGGCAATGATCAAGGGGGAGATGCAAATGAGGAAGACAAGGAGGATGAAGAGCAAAGGCCGCCACACCCAAGAGTCCACCAAGCAATCCAACGAGATCACCCCGTCGACACCATCCTCGGCGACATTCATAAGGGGGTAACTACTAGATCTCGTGTTGCACATTTTTGTGAGCATTACTCTTTTGTTTCCTCTATTGAGCCACACAGGGTAGAGGAAGCGCTCCAAGATTCGGATTGGGTGGTGGCAATGCAAGAGGAGCTCAACAACTTCACTAGGAATGAGGTATGGCATTTAGTTCCACGTCCTAATCAAAATGTTGTAGGAACCAAATGGGTCTTCCGCAACAAGCAAGATGAGCATGGTGTGGTGACAAGGAACAAAGCTCGACTTGTGGCCAAGGGATACTCCCAAGTCGAAGGTTTGGATTTCGGTGAAACCTATGCACCCGTAGCTAGGCTTGAATCAATTCGCATATTATTAGCCTATGCTACTTACCATGGCTTTAAGCTTTATCAAATGGACGTGAAAAGTGCCTTCCTCAATGGACCAATCAAGGAAGAGGTCTATGTTGAGCAACCTCCCGGCTTTGAAGATAGTGAGTATCCTAATCATGTCTATAAGCTCTCTAAGGTGCTTTATGGGCTCAAGCAAGCCCCAAGAGCTTGGTATGAATGCCTTAGAGATTTTCTTATTGCAAATGGATTCAAAGTCGGAAAGGCCGATCCTACTCTATTCACTAAAACTCTTGAAAACGACCTGTTCGTATGCCAAATTTATGTTGATGATATTATATTTGGGTCTACTAACGAGTCTACATGTGAAGAATTTAGTAGGATCATGACACAAAAGTTCGAGATGTCTATGATGGGGGAGTTGAAGTACTTCTTGGGATTTCAAGTGAAGCAACTCCAAGAGGGCACCTTCATTAGCCAAACGAAGTATACTCAAGACATTCTAAACAAGTATGGGATGAAGGATGCCAAGCCCATCAAGACACCCATGGGAACTAATGGGCATCTCGACCTCGACACGGGAGGTAAGTCCGTGGATCAAAAGGTATACCGGTCGATGATAGGTTCTTTACTCTATTTATGTGCATCTCGACCGGATATTATGCTTTCCGTATGCATGTGTGCAAGATTCCAAGCCAACCCTAAGGAAGCTCACCTTACGGCCGTAAAACGAATTTTGAGATATTTGGCTTATACTCTTAAGTTTGGGCTTTGGTATCCTAGGGGATCCACATTTGATTTGATTGGTTATTCGGATGCCGATTGGGCAGGGTGCAAAATCAATAGGAAGAGCACATCAGGGACTTGCCAGTTCTTGGGAAGATCCTTGGTGTCTTGGGCTTCAAAGAAGCAAAATTCGGTCGCTCTTTCCACCGCCGAAGCCGAGTACATTGCCGCAGGCCATTGTTGCGCGCAATTGCTTTGGATGAGGCAAACCCTGCGGGACTACGGTTACAAATTAACCAAAGTCCCTTTGCTATGTGATAATGAGAGTGCAATCAAGATGGCGGATAATCCCGTCGAACATAGCCGCACTAAACACATAGCCATTCAGTATCATTTTCTTAGGGATCACCAACAAAAGGGAGATATCGAGATTTCTTACATTAATACTAAAGATCAATTAGCCGATATCTTTACCAAGCCTCTTGATGAACAAACTTTTAACAAACTTAGGCATGAGCTCAATATTCTTGATTCGCGCAATTTCTTTTGCTAAATTGCACACATAGCTCTTTTATATACCTTTGATCATGTCTCTTTCATGTGCTATGACTAATGTGTTTTCAAGTCTATTTCAAACCAAGTCATAGGAATATTGAAAGGGAATTGGAGTCTTCGGCGAAGACAAAGACTTCCACTCCGTAACTCATCCTTCGCCGCCGCTCCATGCCACTCTCCATCCTTGGGGGAAAGAGCAAAAGGACTTCGTCTTTGGTATAATCTTAATTCATTTATTTATAACCAAAGGGGAAGAAAGCACTTTGAGGGCTCTAATGATTCCGTTTTTGGCGATTCATGCCAAAGGGGGAGAAAGTATGAGCCCAAAGCAAAAGGACCGCACCACCACCAATTTCAAAAACTTAGTTTTTCAAAGAGTATTTTCAAATTGGTATCTTATTGTGTTCAAAAGGGGGAGAAAGTAGTATTTCAAAAATGATATATCAAAACCCTCTTGAACACTAAGAGGAGGATCTCATTTAGGGGGAGTTTTGTTTAGTCAAAGGAAAAACATTTGAAACAGGGGGAGAAAATTTCAAATCTTGAAAATGCTTTGCAAAATCTTATTCATTTACCTTTGACTTCTTGCAAAAGAACTTTGAAAAGGATTTACAAAATAGTTTGCAAAAAACAAAACATATGGTGCAAGCGTGGTCCAAAATTTCAAAAATGAAGAAACAATCCATGCATATCTTGTAAGTATTTATATTGGCTCAAATTCCAAACAACCTTTGCACTTACATTATGCAAACTAGTTCAATTATGCATTTCTATATTTGCTTTGGTTTGTGTTGGCATCAATCACCAAAAAGGGGGAGATTGAAAGGGAATTAGGCTTACACCTAGTTCCTAAATGATTTTGGTGGTTGAATTGCCCAACACAAATAAATTGGACTAACTAGTTTGCTCTAGTGTATAAGTTTTACAGGTGTAAAAGGTTCACACTTAGCCAATAAAAAGATCAAGTATAGGATTCAACAAAGGAGCAAAGGGTCAACCGAAGGCACCTCTGGTCTGGGGCACCGGACTGTTCGGTGTACACCGGACAGTGTCCGGTGCACCACCGGACAATGTCCGGTGCACCAGAGGACTCCAACTCAAACTTGCCACCTTCGGGAATTTCCAGAGGCGCTCCGCTATAATTCACCGGACTGTCCGGTGTACACCGGACAGTGTCCGGTGCTCCAAGGAAGAGTCGCCTCAGGAACTCGCCAGCCTCGGGAAAACGCAGCGGCTACTCCGCTATAATTCACCGGACATGTCCGGTGTACACCGGACTGTCCGGTGAACCAGCAGAGCAACGACTACTTCTCGCCAACGGTCACCTGCAGGCGCATTTAATGCGCGCCAGAAGCGCGCAGAAGTCAGGCACGCGCGCGCTGGCACACCGGACATTGAACAGTACATGTCCGGTGTGCACCGGACATCCAGGCGGGCCCAGAAGTCAGAACTCCAACGGTCAGAATCCAACAGCTTTGGTGACGTGGCTGGCGCACCGGACATGTCCGGTGTGCACCGGACTGTCCGGTGCACCATACGACAGACAGCCTCCACCAACGGTCATGTTTGGTGGTTGGGGCTATAAATACCCCAACCACCCCACCATTCATTGCATCCAAGTTTTCCAGCTTCCAACTACTACACAAGAGCTAGCATTCATTGCAAAGCACACCAAAAGAGATCAAATCCTCTCCCAACTCCACACAAAGCCTTAGTGACTAGAGAGAGTGATTTGTTGTGTTCATTTGAGCTCTTGCGCTTGGATCGCTTCTTTTCTTTGGCATTCTTTCTTGTGATCAAACACTCACTTGTAATTGAGGCAAGAGACACCAATTGTGTGGTGGTCCTTGCGGGAAGTTTGATTCCCAAGTGATTTGAGAAGAGAAGCTCACTCGGTCCGAGGGACCGTTTGAGAGAGGGAAGGGTTGAAAGAGACCCGGCCTTTGTGGCCTCCTCAACGGGGAGTAGGTTTGAGAGAACCGAACCTCGGTAAAACAAATCCACGTGTCTCACTTCATTATTCGCTTGCGATTTGTTTTCACGCCCTCTCTCGGACTCGTTCTTATTTCTAACGCTAACCCGGCTTGTAGTTGTGTTTATATTTGTAAATTTCAGTTTCGCCCTATTCACCCCCCCCCTCTAGGCGACTATCAGCTCCAATAGGCATGTTCTTCATTGCTTCCCTAAGTGGCTCATCACCTACATCATCAAGATTTTCAAGTGCTCCTTGGGAGCCATTAGTCTCATCAAATTCCACATCATATGTTTCTTCTACCACGCCAGTGGCATGGTTGAATACTCGATATGCTTTGGACTTTAATGAATAACCCAAAAGAAAACCAATATCACAATGTCTTTGAAACTTCCCTAGATGATGGCGTTTCTTGTAGATGTAGCATTTGCACCCAAACACCCGGAAGAAGGAGACGTCTGGCTTTTTCCCATTTAGCAGTTCATAGGGAGTCTTCGCAAGTAGCCGGTGAGGAAATAGCCTGTTTGATGCATAACAAGCAGTGTTGACAGCTTCGGCCCAAAACCTCTCCGGTGTGTTATACTCATCAACCATTGTTCTTGCAAGAGTGATCAAGGTCCTGTTCTTCCTTTCAACAACTCCATTTTGTTGAGGTGTGTATGTTGCAGATACTTCATGCTTGATCCCAATTTCATCACAGTACTCATGAATGTTGGTGTTGTCAAATTCTTTGCCATTGTCACTTCTAATCTTCTTGATCTTGCAATCAAATTCATTTTGTGCTTTCTTGGCAAACTTCTTGAATATAGATGCAACTTCAGATTTGTCATGGAGAAAGAACACCCAAGTGTATCTTGAGAAGTCATCAACAATCACTAGACAGTAGAGGTTGCCACCGACACTTACATAATTTGTAGGTCCAAATAAATCCATATGAAGTAGTTCCAGTGGCCTTGATGTTGACATGAAAGCTTTAGTAGGATGTGTCTTAGCAACTTGCTTTCCAGCTTGACAAGCACTGCATGGCTTATCTTTTTCAAACACCACATCTTTTAATCCTCTAACCATGTCTTTCTTTAATACCTTCTTGAGTGTGCTCATCCCAACATGTGCAAGCCTCCTATGCCAGAGCCATCCAAGTGAAGCTTTGGTGAAGAGACAAGTTCTTAAGTCTGCATCTTCTGAAGTGAAATCCACTAAGTAGAGGTTGTTGTACCTAAATCCTTTGAATACCATTGATTCATCATCCATCTTTGTTACAATAACCTCTGTTGGAGTGAATAAGCATTGAAGTCCAAGACCACAGAGTTGACCCACTGATAATAAATTGAAGCTTAAAGGTGCAACTAAGAGAACATTTGATATTGATAAATCATTTGAGATTGCCACCTTGCCAAGTCCTTGCACTTTTCCTTTTGAATTGTCTCCAAATGTGATTTTATCTTGACCATCAACATTTTCATCCAGTGAGGTGAACATCCATTGGTTGCCTGTCATATGTTGTGTGCATCCACTGTCAATAACCCAATGGCTCCCACCGGTCTTGTAGTTCACCTACATCCACAGACAATTCAAGCTTGAGTTTTGAGGGCCCTATATTGCATAGGACCAGTGACTCTCTCAATCAAGGACTTTGCAACCCAGATTTGTCTAGGTCTACTCTTGTTTGGTGGACCTAGGAATGTTACTTTGACCTTTCCATTTGCAACCTTTCTTAGAACATAATGAGCATTGAAAGCAAATGGTCTTGAGTGCTTGGGCAAGGGAGTTGGTGGTTTGGCTTTGCAGTTGTGGGCAAAATGACCTTCATTTCCACACTCAAAGCATTTGATAGGCCTGTGAGTCTGCTTTGGCTTGTATTGAGTGATAGCTTTCTTTTGCACAAAAGCATTGTATCCAATACCACTCTTGTTGTTTTTCATGACAGTGTTCATAAGCAGCTCATTTTGGAGGTATTGACCCTTGTTGAACTTTTGCACACTTGTTGCAAGATGTTCATTTTCACTTTTTAGTTTCTTGACCTCATTTTTAAGCCTTTGATTATCCACTGCCAACTCATTGTTGAAATCATTGTTCTCAATAGCAACCTTTCCTCTAGTAGTTGCATCAGTCAAGTAATTCTTCAATTTTTGGTTGTCTAAAGTCAGGACTTCAACTTTTTCAGTCAATTCAGCATGTAGACTAGTTTGCTCTTCTTGATTCAAATCATCACATGAGGTTGCTACATCAATCTTAACAGCAGGGTTAATAGCCTCATGTGTTTTGCAAGATAAAAGTTCATTTTCAACAAGAAGATTGTCATGATCAAATTTAATTTGAGTATAGTCTTCCTTGATCTTTACTAGTTTATTTTGCAACTCCCTATTAGCTTCATTTAATTTGTCACATTTTTCCTTAGCATCTTTTAGGGAGTTTGTGAGCTCATTTACAATTGATGACATAGTTTTATTTTCTTCTTTTATTTCATCACTAGCCTTTATAACTATGTCATATTTGGCATTTAAAGATTCATTTTCATTTTTCAACCTATCACATTTAGCTTTTGACTTTCTAATGATTTGAGTATATTCTTTAAGCAAGTCAGCTAGCTCATCATATGAAGGTGAAGCAAATTCCTCATCACTATCACTATCATCAACAATATTAATATCATTTTGTACCTTCCGTTCACCCCTAGCCATGAGGCATAGGTGAGAAGTCGATGATGGCGATGGTGGTGGTGAAGAGAAGTCCCCGGCGATGGCGGCAACTTTTTCATCATTCTCTTCTTCACTTGAAGAAGACCCACTTGATGATTCAATGTCGGTGAGCCAGTCGCCAACAATATATGCCTTTCCATTCTTCTTCTTGTGGAACCTCTTTTGCTTCCCATCCTTCCTCTTGAAGAATTTCTTTTCCTTCTTTTCATCATCGTTGTCATCTTCTTTCTTGCCCTTGAACTTATTCTTCTTGGGCTTGTTGCATTGATGAGCAAGATGACCGAGCTCACCACAGTTGTAGCAGTCCATCGCAGAAAGGGGCTTTCTTTTGTTGGAAAAGAATTTCTTCTTTCTTGAAATCAAATTTGATGCCTTCTATATTTAGCTTCTTCAACATCTTGGTGGTCTTCCTTACCATCAAGGCAATGTTTGCATCAAGGTCATCATCACTTGAGGATTCTTCCTCAACTTGTATTTTTGCTTTTCCTTTTCTTTCATGATTTGCTTTGAGAGCCAAATCCTTTCTTTTGGAAGATGATTCTTCTTTGTCGTTGATGTGCATGTACATTTCATGGGCATTGATCTTTCCCAAAATCTGTGTAGGTGTGGTAACTGAAAGATCCATTTGATGTAGCACAGTGACAATGTGTCCATATTTGTCTATTGGGAGGACACTAAGAATCTTCCTCACAACATCCGGTTGTGAGATTTGAGTAAGCCCCAATCCATTAACTTCCTCTACAAGAATATTGAGACGTGAGTACATAGCATTTGCATTTTCATTAGTAAGCATTTCAAAAGAATTTAACTTTCGCATGACTATGTGATATCTCTCCTCACGCTCACTTCTAGTTCCTTCGTGTAGAGCACAAATGTCCATCCACAAATCATGAGCATTTTTATGATTTCTTACTCTATTAAACACATCTTTGCAAAGGCCACTAAAAAGGGTGTTTTTGGCCTTAGCATTCCATTTCTCATAATTGAACTCATCACCTACAAGATTTGTGCGATCTCTAGGTTCGGGGAATCCTTGTGTGGCGGCTTTATAGACACCAATGTCTATAGCCTCTAAGTATGCTTCCATACGAATTTTCCAATAAGGAAAATCGTCACCATCAAAAACGGGAGGAGGTCCATCCCCACCGGACATCGTAACTCTAGCGGTTAAGCTAATCTACGAGCAACAAGCCTCTGATACCAATTGAAAGGATCACGATGCCCATGAGGGGGGTGAATTGGGTTTTTCTAAAAATCAACACTAATTAAAACCTAAGCAAAAGCTAAGCAAGAGCCCAACTTCACCCCAACAACTAGCACTAAGAATATAATACTAGAAATGCAACAATGCTAAGACAATACTTCAAATACTTGCTAAACAAATACACAATGTAAAGTGCTTGAATTAAGTGCGGAATGTAAAGCAAGGTTTAGAAGACTCCTCCAATTTTTACAGAGGTATCGAAGAGTCGGCACTCTCCACTAGTCCTCGTTGGAGCACCCGCGCAAGGGTATCGCTCCCTCTTGGTCCTCGCAAGAACCAAGTGCTCACTACGAGATGATCCTTTGCCACTCCGGCGCGGTGGATCCCTCGAGACCGCTTACAAACTTGAGTCGGGTCACCAACAAGATCTTCACGGTGATCACCGAGCTCCCAACGCCACCAAGCCGTCTAGGTGATGCCGATCACCAAGAGTAACAAGTCGTAGACTTTCGCTTGACCAAGAGAAGCCTAATGCAAGTGGTGTGTGCTCTAGGTGGCTCTCGCTAGCGCTAATGAGGAACAAACGCGGATTAAGATTCTCTAATCTCCTCACTAGGCTTTTGGTGCTTGCAATGCTCTAGCAATGTGCTGGAATAAATGTGGAGTGCAAGACATTGAATATGGTGGGTGGAAGAGGTATAAATAGCCCTCACCCACCAACTAGCCGTTACAGGCAACTTTCTGCGCACTGGCGCACCGGACAGTCCGGTGTGCCACCGGTGCGCCAACGGTCGTTTCCAACGGCTAGTTCTGACAGCTAGCCGTTGGACTCATGGCACACCAGACAGTGAACAGTCACTGTCCGGTGCACACCGGACAGTCCGGTGCGATGTCCGGTGCGCCACTAAAATTCAACTCTGAAACAGGTGCTCTCGGGTTTCTGTGAAGGGAATGCCTCTTCCCTGGTCTAGCCAGGCCCCACCTGGCAGAGGGTGCACCGGACAGTCCGGTGCACACCGGACAGTCCGGTGCACACCGGACAGTCCGGTGCCCCAGGACCAGAAACCCTAACTCTTGTTTTTCAGCTGATTTTCAAATCGGTTTTCGTTCTAACTTGTGAGTGAGTTCTAGAGTGACACCTAGCACTGTATGTGAGTGTGATTGTGCACCAACACTACACTAGAACTCTCTTGGTCAAACTACTTATCGACAACCCCTCTTTATAGTACGACTAAAAGAGAATAAAAGACCTAACTAAATCGCGAGTGTCCACATCTCCTTGACACTCGGACTCCGTAGACCTTCGCCTTTTGTTTTGTCGTTTTAGCCGTCGCTTCGAGTTCTTATCTCCGGGATTGTTTTCACTGTTGTAGTACTTCTACCTGTCATGCGACCTAACTTACCATTTGTCTCTGCAAAACATATGTTAGTCACATATAATACTACGTTGTCATTAATCACTAAAACCAACCAGGGGCCTAGATGCTTTCAACGATGTACATTTTAAATTTTAGGGAAGCTTTTAGTAGAGTGGGCAGACCTGCACATTTGGGGGCCCTAGAGATTTGGAGACCCTGTTCCATCGCACGCCCTCTCGCTCGGGCCTGGCTGTAGGAGAGTACTTAGATTCTATCAGTGATGCTACCTACACTTTGGTTAATCCATCATCAATACTTCCATTTTTCTTCCCTCCTGATAGAGACAACACTCTATCAGATTCAGAGATGGCATGCATCAAGTCTAGCTAAAGTGAAGGTCTATCACAGTTTGTTGAACCACTACAGGAAAATAACAAATTTTCGACGGTCATCTTATATTCGACGGCTTTATGGCGGCCACCGGATGTAAGCTTATGTCCAACGGCTAAAAGACCAGCCGTTACTCACGTTTAATGCCGACGTTCCTTTGTAGCTGTCGAACATAGGTTATCCGTTACAACTGAGGGACAGATGCCATCGAACACAAACCTTTAGTCGTTAGAAAAAAGCTACGTCCGGCTTATGGCTTAGCCGTCGGAAATTTCGCCGTATACTATGCCGGAAACTCACGGCTACCTTTTCACCGCTCATGAGAAGCGGTCGCCTACTGCTGCAACATGCCAAGACATACCCATCGGTGATTCAAACGTAGAAAAATCATTCACACAGGTCGAGTACATTTCTTATCTTTCCTTGCCAAGAAATTATCTTTTGCGTCTTCTGAATTAGTGCATGAACGTGTTTCTTGTTCCGTCGCCTCCTGTACTGGTTGGAGATTCCTCTTGCTGGTGGCATTTCCAGATCGTGATTAATTTGGGAGCAATGCAGAGGCTCTATGGGCCTCCACTTCTGTTAGCAGTTTGGTTGGCTAATTAGAGACGGTTTCCATGATATGGTTACCTCTATCTGGGAGCATGAAACAAGGGGCAACAATTCCATGGAAAAGTGGCAGAAGAAAATTCGGGCTGTACGCCAGCACCTTAGAGGATGGGCAAAAAATACGGTTGGAACAATGAAGAAAGAAAAAGTCCAACTTACTAAATTAATCGATGACCTAGATAAAAAGACGGAGGTTACTCGTCTCTCGCCTAATGAACTAGCCATGAAGGCATTTATTAATGAACGGTTGGCTGGAATTCTAAGAGAGGAGGAAATTCGACTCTTCCAAAGAGCCAAAGTCAAGCATCTGCTGGAAGGTGACGATAATACGAAATATTTCCAGTTAGTGGCTAATGGTAAACACCGTAAACAGAGAATCTATAGCCTAGAAGATGATAACGGGTCAAGTATAGTGGACGAGGAGGAACTCAAAAAACACATTACTAGCTACTATAAAGGCCTATTTAGTAAACCAAACCAAACTTCGATTCTATTGAATTGGAGGAATCGTTTACTCACGACATCCCCCAAGTTTCAGATGCAGAGAATGAAATTTTAACTGCGCCGTTTGTTATGGAGGAAGTCCGAAAGGCGGTCTTCCAAATGGAGCATAATAAAGCCCCGGGACCGGACGGATTTCCTGTTGAATTCTATCAAGTATTCTGGGAAGTAATTAAAAATGATTTGATGGCTCTGTTTGCCGACTTCCATAATAACTCCCTTCCGGTGTATAGCCTTAACTTCGGAGTCATTACGTTAATTCCTAAGAAAGAGATCGCTATGAAAATCCAGGATTATAGACCTATTTGTTTGCTTAATGTTAGTTTTAAGATTCTTACTAAAGTGCTCACAAACAGAATAGGTGTGGTTGCCGGTCGAATTATTAAACCCTCTCAGACTGCGTTTATGCCTGGTCGTAATATTCTTGAAGGGGTAATTGTATTACATGAGTCTTTGCATGAGCTACATAGGAACAAATTAGATGGAATTATTCTCAAGTTAGACTTTGAGAAAGCTTATGATAAGGTGAAGTGGAATTTTCTCCAGCAAGCTATGCGTATGAAGGGTTTCTCGCCGAAGTGGTGTGCATGGATCCAAAATATCGTCTCGGGAGGTCACGTGGGGGTTCGAGTTAATGATGACATAGGACCCTTTTTTCGACTCACAAGGGCCTTCGACAAGGGGATCCTCTCTCGCCGATACTGTTCAACATTGTTGTTGATATGTTGGCAGTGCTCTTTGCTAGAGCGATAGAGGAGAACCAATTCGCTGGGATCATACCACACTTGATTGATGGAGGTTTGTCTATCCTTCAATATGCAGATGATACGGTGGTGTTCCTGGATCATAGCATCGATCAGGCCCGGAATGTAAAACTTCTTTTAACTGCTTTTGAACAAATGTCCGGGCTTAAGATAAATTTTCATAAAAGCGAACTTTTCTGTTATGGGTCAGCTAAGGCATGTGAGACTCAGTACTCAAGGATATTTGGCTGCGGAATAGGCACAATGCCTTTCAAGTACCTTGGGATTCCTATGACCCACCGAAGATTGCGAAATAGCGAGTGGCGTTGTGTCATCGACCGGTTTGAGAAGAGACTTAGTAATTGGAAAGCCAAATTCTTGTCTTCAGGGGGGCGGCTTGTTTTGATTAATTCTGTTTTAAGTAGTCTACCTATTTTCATGAAGTCGTTCTTTGAAACTCCAGCAGGCGTATTAGAGAAGCTAGATGCTATTCGGTCCAGATTTTTTTGGCAAGGAGGACATCATAAAAAGAAATATAGACTAGCCAAATGGCAGATTATTTGCCAACCTAAAGAGTTAGGTGGGCTGGGAGTTGCCAATCTGGCCATAAAGAACATTTGTTTACTCAGCAAATGGCTCTACAAATTACTCAATGAAGATGGTATGTGGCAACGACTCCTAACAAACAAATACCTGGGAGGCAAATCACTCACCCAAGTTTCTAGAAAACCGGGTGATTCCCATTTTTGGGCTGGCCTGATGAACGTCAAGGATCAATTTCTTAGGTGGGGACGCTTTCGGGTGGGTGATGGTCAAGCAACAAGATTTTGGGAGGATAAATGGCTTAATAATACTACTCTTAGAGAGCAATTTCTGAATCTTTTTAATATAGTGCGCAATAAGACCTCGCTGGTTGCAGAAGTGATATCACATGCAAATCTAAATCTTTCTTTTCGTAGACCCATTGTTGGAATTAAACACGTGGAATTGCAGAACTTGGTACACTTATTGGCTCCGGTTACCCTGAATTTGTTGAGGGACACTTTCGTGTGGGGAGCTCATAGGGATGGGACTTTCTCAACCCGATCCATGTACTATATTTTAATAAATAACCCCAATTTTAATAGTAATTGTGGGCTTTGGAAGCTAAAACTACCCCTTAAGATAAAAATCTTTCTTTGGTATCTAGGTAGGGGTGTGACCCTCACCAAAGACAATTTGGCCAAACGTAGATGGCAAGGAAGTCCGAAGTGTAGCTTTTGTAACCATAACGAGAGCATACAACACCTTTTCTTTGACTGTTACCTAGCTAAAACTGTTTGGAGAATTATTTATTTTGCTTTAAAGATAGACCAACCCATTAATATTAATCATATTATAGGGGATTGGGAATCCAACAAAGGTAGCACACATAAAAAATTGCTTCTTACTGGTGTTGCAGCATTGTTTTGGTCGATTTGGCTTTGCCGTAATGATGTGGTGTTTAATCATAAACCTATACCGTCAATTATACAGACTATCTTCAAGGGCACACACTGGTTCAGATTTTGGAGACTATTGCAGAAGGAAGAAACGCAACAACAAATCCTCGTCATGTGCCAGTCTTTGGAGGTGGTGGCCATGGAGTTCTTCACGAGTCACGGGTGGCGGTTCCATTCAAGAATTGAAGCAGCTTAGTGCACGTGTTTTATTTTCCTCCATATCATGATTTAGTTGAAGTCCATTTGAACTACAAATTGCTGCAGGATGATGTAATAATTGAGTTGTAAGGCTGTATGCATGCAAATGCAAAAGGCCGAAACGATGTTTCCATTTCCAAAAAAAAGTTAGCTTAGCTGCCAACACGAAACGGTGCCATGCTGTGTCCCTCTTAACATTAAAAAAAATAAAACAGAAAAAAAAAAGCAATCGCAATGGCTCGTTTTGTGCTGATTGTTTTTGGCCTACGCTGTACGGCTGCCGATCAATGAATTAAACTGCTACTGTTTGCGCAAACAAAAATTGAACTGGTACTCGACTGCGACATATCTAGGTATCCTCTAACCGGCCAACTAATACAACTGTTTGCTCTGAATACACTGAAGATGACATATACATGTGGTGTTTGGTGGTGTGTGGTGATCAATCAAAGAATATTGCAGAACGTACACGGTGATTGACTGATCAGGAAACTAGGCTAGTAGTAGCAGGTGTGAAGAGCCCGAACTGTCAACTGTTTGCTCTGAATACCACTGCTTATTGATTGCATTAACGTTGTCCTTGCCAGCAGTGAATCAAACATCACTTAAGCTTTGTTTAGATACTCTAGTATTTATCTCAATTTACATGTGTTGAGATGTATTGGTTGTAAATTAGTTTAATTTACACCTGAATTCATTTCAATACTGTCAGTACCCTAAAACAGGGGTACCCCATAGTACCATATGAAGAGGCGGTACCCACGCGGCTATCTTTAGTCGCGTAGCAAAGGAGTTGTGCGTGGGACCAGACCATGGCTCGCTCCAGCCTCGAGCGACTACTCTGGGCCACCAACAGCACCCGACCCACCACGTGGACGGCTCCGGGGCCGCCACGTGGCCGGAGAAGATGATACACTCCAAGGTATCAACAGTGAGTCCGGACCCCATGGGAAAGTGTCGGACCCCTATATATACAGACTGGGCCTCCAGGTAAGGTCCAGGACCTCCACGGGCACAAACCGGACCCCTAGGATGGGTTCCGGGCCCCTCTGTGTGGGGTCCGGGCCACTCACAGCAGGGTCCCGTGATTCTGGGACAGAGAATACCTAGGCCTTAATCAAGGCCAAGCGGGGGTCCGGAGCCGACACATGTCCGGACCTTATCGTTTACGTTTCTGCTCCCCGCTCAGGCGAAGCCCTGATGCTGCCACGTGGCATGGTGCCCGTGACGTAAGCCAACAGGCGGAGCCTGACGTAAGGCCTGTGGGCTGCGCGGCCTCTGCATTTATTGCGGATAAGGTGTGCCGCCTGTCCATTCCACTGGCAGGCGGTGTGCCGTCTCGGCATTTATTGAGCCCTGTCCATTCCACTGGCAGGCGATGTGCCGCCTCCGCATTTATTGAGCCCTGTCCATTCCACTGGCAGGCGATGTGCCGCCTCCGCATTTAATGAGACCTGTCCATTCCGCTGGCAGGCGGCGACCAGTCCATTCCGCAGGCGGCGTGCCTGTCCATTCCATTGGCAGGCGGTACGCCCATACTGCCGCGTACACTACGCTCGTGATTACTCGCACGTCACCAAGGAAGCAGCCGCCCGCATATCAATACTGCGTGGACTACGGACATCATGGCGCTAGAAAATTGCTCAGGCGTACTCGCATTAGTTACTTCTATAATGTATTCCTTCCGTTTTGCTCATGGGCCCACATGTCGGGGCTCAGCATCCTTGTACGTGCCCCCCTTGAGGTATAAAAGGGAGGGCACACGACGTTACAGGATAGACTCTCAAGCTCTCAAGTTCACTCATACTCTCAGGTTTACAGACTCAATACAACACATAGTGGAGTAGGGTATTACGCTCCGGCGGCCTGAACCACTCTAAATCCTCGTGTTCACTCGTGTTCATCGATCTCCCAATAGACAGGCAAAACGCTTAGGCCCCTCCTCATCTTAGGATTTAGGGCGAGTGCGTTCCGTCACCCGGCCAGAGAATTTTCCTCTCCGACAAATACATATATAGATTGTGGTGAATAATAGAGTACCTAAACATAGTCTTAGGGCTGATTTGATGACCGGATAATTGAAGAGGATTTATGGAGTGATGACCAAAGAATTAAAGGGGATCTATGGAGGAAGAATGTCATTGCTATTTAAAATTGAACAGCAAGGAAATTGCTTCTTATAGATCCTCTCTAATTCTCTAGTCACCAAACCAGATTAAAAGGTTGATTGGAGAGAATTAGAATTGATTTAATCTTCTCCTATTTAATTCTTCTTAATCTATCCTAATGGAACGAGCCCTAAATGATGTTGGCCAGCTAGCTGCCTAGCTTGGTATGTTTCGCCCGTCAGCGCCTCAGCGGGAACAGGAATAAGAATCTGAATACGTATTTTGTCCATGGCGAGCAGCAATAGCAGACGTGAACGGGAGAGCGAGAGGATGACCCCTTACCTGCTCCATATATTTATTGTGTTCAGTCTAACGGCCTAGCAAGAATTTCATAAAACCTACACACCAAATTTAAGAAAAATAGTTTATTTTAATGGAAAATAACGTATGAAAAAAATTCTCACAATTCAAAGAAACCTATTCTTTCGAATCTGTGTGTACTTAGATGTTGTTGGGTTCACATATTGTAACGTAACAAATAACTAATAATGTTAAACTATGTTTGTTTAAATCCAACTGTAATCAGATTCCACCCTAGAAAATACTGCTGACCTATTCAAACTTATTATCGCTTGTACTACATTCCTTAAGCCAAACAACACATTAGTGTAACACTTGGTCAAAAGGAATTGTTTTTTCTTGGAATTTTGTGCAGTGAGATGGTTAGATTCCTTAAAGGGCTTAGGCCCCGTTTGTTTGGTTGGAATTGAATTTCATTTTAATAATCATAATTTAGACACAAACTAATTAAGTTATTATATTTGTATATGTAATTTATTTGTATATTATCCTAAATCATATGAGAGAGATAGTTATACACTACACTTATACTATAAAAAAGCAAGTAGAAGAGTGTGCTATAAGTTATACATTAGAAAAGTAGCATGTAAATCTATAGATTCAATTTCCATATCTCACTCCATGAATTTGAGATAGTCTTATATATAAATGTTGGAAAGTTATGGAATGTCACGTTCTAAAAAATAGACTACTCTATTAGTTAGATTCCAATTCCTCAAAATCAGGAGAAACAAACGGGCCCTTAGGGTATTCATAGCCCCTCACATAAAACTAGCCCATATAGACCCATTAGATGTCATACTGGACTGCTATCCGGTATGCACACCAGATCTGCAATGTTGACTCAGGAGCAAACCCACCTCGAAAATTCTGAACCCTTGTACAAAAATTCTGATTGAAAAAGTGAAAGTGTCATAGCACTCTCTCTTGGAAATTCCCATGGACAAACCCCAAAAAAATCACAACAGGTTAGTGTGTCATCCTTATACAATAGTACAATACTATCTCGTATGAATGCCAGACCATCCAGTCTACCACCAACAGCACACTAAATGTAACACAATTTTCACTCTTCCCTCAAACCTCATATGAGTTGGCTTAAGCACTCATAGACAATCAATTACTATCATGTTGCTTACCTCTTAACAGTATGTCATGCACATTGACTCAAGTTTAAATAAAAATGAATTTCGAACCGATTAAGTTTACCTTTCTCAAACATATGCTCGTACTTTCAATCTTCATCTTTAGAGAATACCAACATGTAGTGGCGGAGGAACGACCTGGCATACCCAGGCACGTGTCGGGCACTACAGAAAAACTAGGAAAATACGTCGAATTGGTTAAGTACATCGATGCCGACGTTCTTAAATAGGTTAAGAACGTCGGTTATTAAGGGTCGACGCGCATGCCGACATACCTAAGGTGCCTTAAACTGGCCAGTGTTTTTAAAGTGTTAAGAACATCGACCTTGTCCTGTCCGACGTTCTTAGTCATTTTAAGAAACCGTGTGTCGGTTTCTCCTCTTCCCTTTTCTCTCTCTCGGCCCGTCTTCTCTCGCGTAGCAGGAAAGTGCCACTGCCATTGTGCTCCTCCACCGCTCTCCTCTTCATCCGACGCCGGTGCTACGCCTCCGCCACCATGCTCCCGCGTACGGAGCCACCACCACGCCTGAAGCCGCCACCTCGCTGGAGCCGTGTCCGGAGCTGCGCTGGCCACCGTCACGTCAAATTTGGTACATCGACCACCGTCGTACTTAACCTAAATATATCGACCTATTAGAGTAAGAATGTCGATTCTTAGCCGATGTTCTTTTTGACGGTTTCCTGTAGTGGGGCTTCGACGTTGTTAAGTCTGGTAGCCCCGAGCGCGAGTGACTTAGTGGAGATGGAAGGTGATAGGCTGCGCAGCAGTGCGCAGCCGTGGTTGTTAACCTGGTCGATGTGTGCGGAGGTGGAGCAGTGGGAGAGAGCTGAGGCGAATGCGCACAACCATCATCCTATCTTGGGCCTGTTTGGTTCAGCTTTTTTCTGACCAGCTTTTCTTAGAATCTGGCTGTGGGAGAATCTGGCTATGAGGAGAATCTGAGTATCATAGAGAATGCATGTGGAGGAAGATGAAGGTGTCCATAGGGTTTAGGACCTAGAAATTGATGGATTCCTACTATTACAACGACTCGACCAATTATGTGTTCATGTTGATTTTGGATGATCTTTACCAAATCGATTATTATAGGAGCGGGCTAAAAAGCTGAGTGTTTGTCAATCCACAACAACCTTTGGTGGCCAGAAGCTGAAACAAATAGAGGGATGTGAGATTTGGACTTCGGACTTTCGAGGAGATTGTTTTTGTGGATTTGGGCTGCTGTGAGGCTTCTTCTCGAATGAAAAACTATGTTCTACTTTGTGAGCCCGTTTTGCCTCTTTCCATACAAAAACCTGAATTTTTACACACTTCCAATTGTTAAAACCGCTCTGTTTGCTTGAGTATCGTGGTTGCATAATTGTCGGGTACCGTAATTAGGGGTACCCCCAACACTCCTGAACACGGCTGGTAACCACCATCAGCACAAACCGCAAAGACTAATGGGCGCAGTTCAGGTCAAGGCCTCGTCTACCAAGGGACACGATCTCGCCTCGCCTGAGCCCGGCCTCGGGTGGGAACAATAGTCCCAGACGAATTCACGCCTCGCCCGAGGGCCTCCTCAAGCGACAGGCGCACCCTCGACTCGCCCGAAGCCCAGCTCGGGCAGGCTTCGTTGTGAAGCAACCTTGGCCAAATCGCCTCACCAACCGACCGTATTGCAGGCGCATTCAATGCAAGGATCGCCTGACACCTTATCCTGACACACGTGCCTCAGTCGGCAAGGTTGAAGTGACCACAGTCACTTCGCCCTTCTACTGACCGACCTGACAGGAAAACAGCGCCACTCGCCCTGCTCCTACTGCTGTGCCACCCGCCAGGGTGAGGCTGACAACGACCAAGTTCAGCCTCAGGCGCAACAGGAAGCTCCGCCTCGCCCGACCTTAGGCCTCGGCCTCGGAAGGAGGTCTCCGCCTCGCCCGACCCCAGGGCTCGGCCTCAACCTCGGCCTCGGAAGGTGGTCTCCGCCTCGCCCGACCCCAGGGCTCGGCCTCAACCTCGGCCTCGGGAGGAATCGCGTCCTCGCCCGACCCCGGCCTCAGCCTCAGGAGAAGTCTCCGCCTCGCCCGACCTTGGGCTCGGACCGACCGCGCCATGGGGGATACATCATTACCCTACCCCTAGCTAGCTCAGGCTACGGGGGAACAAGACTGGCGTCCCATCTGGCTCGCCCCGGTAACAAGTAATGATGGCTCCCTGCGTGCGTCTGTGACGACGGTGGTTCTCAGCCCCCTACGGAAGCAAGGAGACGTTAGCAAGATCCTAGCAGCACCGACAGCTGTGCTTCTACAGGGCTCAGGCACTCCTCCGACGACCACGATACCACGTACACAGGGCTCTAGCACCTCTCCGACAGCCATGTTGGCATGTACACAGGGCTTAGGCACCTCTCTGCCAGACACGTTAGCGCCTAGCTACACCCCCCATTGTACACCTGGACCCTCTCCTTGCATCTATAAAAGGGAGGTCCAGGGCCTTCAAGCGGGAGGGTCACACGGGGGAACGAGCTGACGAACAGGCTCACTCTCTCTCTCGCGCGAACGCTTGTAACCCCTACTACGAGGGCACCCCCTGGTGCGGGATAACACGAGCCGCATTTCTCCCTTGTGTTCCATCTCGCGCCAACCCATCTGGGCTGGGACACGCAGCGACAAATTTACTCGTCGGTCCAGGGACCCCCCCGGGGTCGAAATGCCGACAGTTGGCGCGCCAGGTAGGGGCTTGCTGCGTGTTAACGAACAACTTCCCGTTGAGTTCCAGATGGGTAGTCTCCAGCAACCTCTTCAGCCCGGGACGCTGCTCCGCTTCGGGAGTCTCGAGTTCATTTCCCTCGACGGCAGCTACGACATGGTACTCCTCCCCCCGTAGCGCGACAGCGACAATGACGACTGTCAGCTCGCCCGGCGGCGGCGAACTCGACGACGTCTTCCCCCGTGGCGGAAGAGCAACATCCGGGTTTGTCCCGCCACCCTCCTCGCCGCAGGAGGAAGAGACGGGGCAACCGTGGCCAGGCAGGAGGCGGCATCTCGTCGGCTATCGAGCGAGTCGACGACGCCAGCACCCCAACGGGGGGCATGTCGGGCGTTGTCCTCACGCCTGAGACGACGACGAGTGTCGTTTCCCCGCAATGTGCCAACCCCAAGCGGATAGATGACGCCAGCACACTCGCGAAGGGCTTGCTGAGCGTTAGCCTCGTACCTGAGATAACGGTGCAGTCCATCCCCGACGCGACTTCGTCACCGTCCATCGATCAAGAGGTACCATCCGTTTTCCACCCTGTGCCTTTTAGATTCAGCTTCGATCCACTAAGCGACCCCGCTTCGGTGAGCGCTTTCATAAAGGCAAATCCTAACCTTTCGGGGTACCATATGTGGTCATCTTGGGACCGACTGACGGCCGTCTCAACCTACGGGCCCCCGGGTTCTGAGGAAGAGGACGGTCCCGACTCCGGTTGGGATTTCTCCGGGCTCCACGATCCCAGTGCCATGCGAGACTTCATGACCGCATGTGACTACTGCCTCCCCGATTGCTCCGATGATGGCCACAGCCTTGACGACGAGGGTTGTGGCCCAAGTCGAGAATGTTTCCACGTCGATCTAGGAGGTCACGACGAAGGCAACCACCTCAGTATGCCAGAGGATGACGATCCCCCTGGGCCTGCTTCTCGCGTTGACATCCCGCGGGAGCTAGCTGTGGTCCCAGTCCCTGCGGGGGGTCAGCACACACAGCTCGAGCAAATCCGCGAGATGCAGGCCAAGCTCGACAAGGAAGCAGGGCAACTTGTGCAGCTCCGGCAAAACATCGAGCAGGAGTGGGCAGGCCGAGCACTCGCTGGAGAAGCGTGTCATCAGGCCCGGGACGTCCAGCGCCGTATCGTTGACGATGCAAGGGCAAGACTGCCCCCGGCCTCCAGCGGGGTCGGCCAGAATCTGGCTGCAGCAGCAATACTACTCCGAGCGATGCCGGAGCCATCCACCACCGAGGGGTGGCGTATCCAGGGAGAACTCAAGAATCTTCTGGAGGATGTCGCGGTCCGACGGGCCGAAAGCTCTGCCTCCCGAAGGCAAGGGTGCCCCCCGGAGCATCGCGCAACGACTTCCCGACTCATGCGGGAGGCCTCGGTCCACACCGGGCGCACGCGAGACGCGACGCCTGCAGCCCCGGGTCACCTCGGCAACGAGCACCATCAGCGCGACCGTCGAGCCCGCCTCGACGAGAAGGTGCGCCGAGGCTACCACCCCAGGCATGGGGGACGCTACAATAGTGAGGAGGATCGAAGCCCCTCGCCCGAATCACCAGGTTCACAAGCCTTCAGCCGGGCCATACGACGGGCACCATTCCCGACCCGGTTCCGGGCCCCGACTACCATCACCAAGTACTCAGGGGAAACAAGGCCGGAGTTGTGGCTTGCGGACTACCGGCTGGCCTGCCAGCTGGGTGGAACGGACGATGACAACCTCATCATCTGCAACCTCCCCCTGTTCCTCTCCGACGTCGCCCGGGCCTGGCTGGAGCATCTGCCTTTTACGTAGATCTCCAACTGGGACGACCTGGTCAAGGCTTTCGCTGGAAACTTCTAGGGCACGTACGTGCGCCCTGGGAACTCCTGGGATCTCCGAAGCTGCCGCCAGCAGCCAGGGGAATCCCTGCGAGAGTACATCTGGTGGTTTTCGAAGCAGCGCATCGAGCTGCCCAACATCACCGACTCGGATGTCATCGGGGCGTTCCTTGCCGGCACCACTTGCCGCGACCTGGTGAGCAAACTGGGCCGCAAGACTCCCACCAAGGCGAGCGAGTTGATGGACATCACCACCAAGTTCGCCTCTGGTCAGGAGGCGGTCGAAGCCATCTTCCGGAAGGACAAGCAGCCTCAGGGACGCCAGCAGAAAGACGTCCTCGAGGCATCCGCCCAACGTGGCACGAAGAAGAAAGCGAAAAAGAAGTCGCAAGCGAAATGCGACGCCGCTGACGCAGATCTTGTCGCTGCCGCCGAGCACAGGAACCCTCGGAGGCCTCCCGGAGGGGCCAACCTGTTCGACAAGATGCTCAAGGAGTCGTGCCCCTATCACCAGGGCCCCGTCAAGCACACCCTGGAGGAATGCGTCATGCTTCGGCGCTACTTCCATAAAGCCGGGTCCCCGGCGGGAGATGGCAAAGGCCAAGACAGCAACAAGAAGGAGGGCGACAAGGCAGAGGAGTTCCCCGAGGTCCACGACTGCTTCATGATCTACGGTGGGCAAGTGGCGAACGCCTCGGCTCGGCACCACAAGCAGGAGCGCCGGGAGGTCTGCTCGGTAAAGGTGGCGGCACCAGTCTACCTAGACTGGTCCGACAAGCCCATCACCTTCGACCAAGGCGACCACCCCGACTGCGTGCCGAGCCCAGGAAAGTACCCGCTCGTCGTCTGTAAGGAAAATGGACCCCGGGCCATTTGGCTAAGTAAGTTTTGGTGTTTGATGATTAACACAATCTGTGGACTAATAAGATTCCTAGTGTTTATGTTTGTAGTTCACAGGATGCAAGAACTACTTGGACTAAGGAATTGAGGAAAGTAACACCTCAAAAGAAGACATTAAGAAGATCAAGAAAAGTCCAAGAAAGGAGGCGTGTGCTGCCTGCGGACTGTCTGTGCGTGGAGCACCGGACTGTCCGGTGGCACACCGGACTGTCCGGTGCCCACACACTAGACTGTCCGGTGCACCTGGGAACTGCAGCCCAACGGCTAGTTCCAGGTGGCACCCGGAGCCTGCGGCGCCAACGGTCACCTGCTCTGACAGGAGTCGGACAGGCAACGGCTAGGCGCACCGGACAGGCTACAGTGCGCTGTCCGGTGCACCACCGGACTGTCCGGTGCACACCGGACTGTCCGGTGTGCCGCAGAGAGCAGCAGCTTTTCTCCAACGGCTACAATTGTGTTGAGGGCTATAAATACACCCCCAACCGGCCATTCTCAAGTGTGGGAGCCCAAGCAACATACCAAGGCATATAGTGCACATTTCCAAGAGCTCAAACACCCAAGTGCTTAATAGAATCACTCGGTGATTAGCGTAGGTGCTTTGCGAAGTGCTTAGGTTAGTTAGACCGCTTTAGCGCTTGCTCTAGGTGAACCCTAGTTAGTTGAGTGAGTTTTGTAAAACCACACAACACCTCGGCTTTTGCGTGAGTCGTTGTAATTGTACCGAGTGGGGCGAGAGTCTTGCGAGACCGTGACAACCGCGTTTGTGTCACGGCCGCCACCGTGTACCGGAGGGAACGAGGCCCGCGGCGTTTCGGCCGGAAGCTCGATAGTGGAGACGGCGGGGAGCGTCCGAGAGGAGCCAGAAGCGGAGCACCACTTGCGCGTGGAGAAGGCCCGTGGCTCTCTACGGAGTTACTCGACCGTGGTGCTTGGCCCTCGCGTGGGCTTCCCTTTGCGTAGGGGCACCAACGAGGATTAGTCGGAACCTTGCGTGGTTCCGGATACCTCGGTAAAAATACCGGCGTCTTCCACGAGAGTTTGCTTCTCTACTTAGCTCTTTACATTCCGCATTTATATTAAGCATTTAAGTTTCAATCTTATTGTCATACTTATTTAGTGTAGATTGAAACTTAGCCTTTGCGGTAGAGATAGCAACACTTAGACAAAACCGAGTTTGCACATTCTAGTTTTGATTATTTGCATAGGTTTTGCTCTAGGGATTTAATTGTGGCCTAGTTTAGTAAAAGTTTTAGAAGTCCTAATTCACCCCCCCCCTCTTAGGCGTCACCCGTTTCCTACAAGTGGTATCAAAGCCGGTTTGGCTCATTTGAAACGCTTTAGCTTCACCGCTAAAAGAGCCGACGCTTTTTGGAGGAAGGGATGGATACCCATAGGCCACCACACTTCGACGGCACTAACTTCCCATATTATAGTGCTAGAATGGCTTGTTACCTAGAGGCTGTTGATCTAGGTGTTTGGAGAGTCACTCGTGACGGGATGAAACCCCTCAAGAATCCCGAGAAACCCACCACGAGTGAGGAAAAAGAAATTCATTTAAATGCTAGAGCCAAAAATTGCTTGTATGAATCTCTTAGCATGGATATTTTTAATCAAGTATTTACCTTAAAAACTGCTAATGAGATTTGGCTAAAATTGCATGAGCTCCATGACGGCACATCCAATGTCCGTGAGCAAAAACATTGCCTTGTCTTAAATGAGTATAATTCTTTTGCTATGAAAGATGATGAGCTTGTTAGAGACATGTATTCTCGTTTGAATCTAATTATCAATGAGCTCAATTCGATTGGCATTAATAAGCTAGGTGATGCGGACATTGTGAGGAAGATTATCTCCCTGCTACCACAACAAAGATATGGGAGCATCATCACCATCCTTCACAACATGGAGGATTTGAGCAACATGACCCCGACCATTGTGATTGGGAAAATCGCGGCCTTTGAGATGTCGCGAAAAATGAGTCGAGGAGAGGAGCCAACTTCCTCAAGGCCATATGCTTTTGCATGTGATGAAAGGAAGGGCAAAAAGAAGGCTCCCACTCCAAGTTCCTCAAGTGAAGAAGAGGAAGAGGAAGAAAGTGATGTTGATGAAGATAATCAACCATGCACATCATCCTCCGAGGACGAAGAAACAATCCGACGCGTCGGAAAGGTAATGAGGATGATCCGCAAGATTAATCTAATGGGTGTGCCCCTGCAGGTCGAGGATCTTCTCTTTAACATTGACAGGAAAAAGCAAAGGAAGAGAGGATGCTTCGCGTGTGGGGAGAAGGGCCACTTCAGGGACAACTGTCCAAATATGGCCAAGCCCAAAAAGGAGAGGAGCAAAGGCAAGGCGCTAACAAGTGTTAGAACTTGGGATGATTCTTCAAGTGAAGATGAACCTCCAAGGACGCACAGCCACCGGTCCTCGTCACGCTCATCACGGTCATCACACAAATGCCTTATGGCAAGAGGTAACAAAAGCATTCCATCCTCTAGTGATGAAAGTAGGAGTGATGATGAAGGTGAGGGAAAGCCCTCTGTAGATGAGCTTGCGGAAGCCGTAGAATTTTTCCAGGATGTTTGCACTAAGCAAAAAGCTCAACTTAAAACTTTGAAAAATAAGTTGATTAGCTCCCAAAATGATTATAAAGGTTTGCTAGAAAAATTTGAAACTTTTGCAAACTTAAATAGTGAGCTATCAACTAAAATTGAGCTATTAGAATCTAGTGCTCCATCCACTGCTACCGATGATAGCCTTATTAAAAAGAATGAAAAACTTAAAGCTAAGTTAGCTAGCTCCCAAGAAGCTATTGAAAATTTGCTAGAGAAAATGGAAATTCTTAGCATACACAACAATGAGCTAACTACTAAGCTAGAAAACATTGGTAGCACCCCAGCAGCATCTTTAGTTGAAATACCTGAAATAATTAAGAAAGATGCTTCTACTTCCTGCTTTGATTTAATTGATGATCCTAACCCCTGCAACCAAGTCGTTGTTGAGAATATTGTTGTAGAGACATGTACGGATGAGGTTGCAAAGGAAAATGAACAATTAAAGCAAGAAGTGGCTCGCCTTGGCAAGGCTTTGTATGACAAGAAAGGCAAAGCCAAACAAATCCAACCTCCACAGGATAACACCACTGCGGGAGTGAACAAGCCTATGGAGGGAGAAACTGTGATTTGTAGGCTATGCCACAAGGAAGGCCACAAGTCTTTCCAATGCAAGGCGATGACCGGGGATAATCAAAGGCAAAAGCTCAAGCAAAAGCCATCAAGCAAAATCTCCAGCACCTACATCAAAAAGGTGAACAAAAAGGATGCTACACCATACTTGATCAAGAAGAAAAAGAATGGAAAGGTGATAGCAATCAAGGCCAACAAGCAAGCCAACAAAGGAAAGGGGGCCAAACGCATTTGGGTGCCAAAGGAAATAATTTCAACCATGAAAAGCACCAAAAAGGTTTGGATCCCGAAAGGGAAGTGAGTGGACCAAAGGTCCGCGGGAAATTTGGAGACTTGGCAAAGTTGGGATGTATATCATGGGATACATCATATTGGATCAAGTTTATTGCCAAGTGGGTTAGTGAAAATTTTGGACCCAAATTTCCCACCCATGACTAAGGTAACTAGATTTATTGTATCTCTTGTTTTTAGTATGCGTATCTATTTACCTTGTATCTAGTTTACCTTTCTTGCCTAGTATTTCATTTGTTATTTACCTTTGTTTAAAATTATGCATACTAGGTGAATCATATGGTAGGATTGCTTGTTTTAAATTCATACACTTAAGCAAACCTACATGGCTTAAAATATTTATTTAAGCACGACACATAGCTTCTATATCACTCCATAGTAAATGATGCATCAATTGAAAATTTTGATTTCTACAAGTTGTATCATTTAACTTATATGTGCCAAAGTTCGGATTATAGATAATTTGCCCCTCTTGATATCAAATCAAAGTGCATGTCTCCAACAAGTATTCAAAACTTGTATGCACATCTTCAGGGGGAGGTTACTCTATAATCTAATACTTTGAGACTAACACCTTTTCAAGTCTATTTCATGTGATAGTCTCATTGTAAGGAAAATGAGGTCCCCGGAGAAAGACAACAATCTTCCACTGCAAAATCTCCAAGAACTCTCATGTCTCTCAAGCTCGCCATTGAATTTCAATCGGTATCTTTTGAGACTACATCTAGTATCATTTACATGTCTTCTCCAATATTTGATTAGACTATATTTCATATCATATACTTCCATGTTGCTAAAAATGCATAAGTGATTAACTCATATTCTGTTACCTATGCATAAGGGAAGTTAGTCTTTTCAAATCATGTCTTGCACCTCTAATTTTCACATGCTTTTTCCTAAGTAGAGGATCTCTGTCAGGGGGAGTATTTCTTCATCTCTAAAAAAGGGGGAGAAACTTCTTTCTAAAGAGAACACTCATTTAGGGGGAGTTCCTTTCAACTGGTATCATTCATATGGTTTATTTTATTATCCTTCTAGTGATATCATTTGATACAATTCTTGTTGAGGGCAAGCTTTTATTTACTTCCTACATGCTTTTAATGTCTTCCTTTTCGGTGGTTGATGCCAAAGGGGGAGAAGTTTAGGGACCAAAGCAATGAAAACTTTATCAAACACCAAACACCACCAATTTAAAAATTTTATATCTACAAATGGCTTTTCAAGTGGTTTTGGTTATTTGGTCCAAAAATAGGAAGTAAGTGAATTATGGAGTTAGGGGGAGGCTTAAGTCCATAATATCACATTAAGGGGACAATCATGCATCCTAGCAAGTAGATTGCATTTTTATTCAAATACTTGTATTATTTGCTTGCTTTGGTTGTGTTGTCATCAATCACCAAAAAGGGGGAGATTGTAAGGAAAATGGACCCCGGGCCATTTGGCTAAGTAAGTTTTGGTGTTTGATGATTAACACAATCTGTGGACTAATAAGATTCCTAGTGTTTATGTTTGTAGTTCACAGGATGCAAGAACTACTTGGACTAAGGAATTGAGGAAAGTAACACCTCAAAAGAAGACATTAAGAAGATCAAGAAAAGTCCAAGAAAGGAGGCGTGTGCTGCCTGCGGACTGTCTGTGCGTGGAGCACCGGACTGTCCGGTGGCACACCGGACTGTCCGGTGCCCACACACCAGACTGTCCGGTGCACCTGGGAACTGCAGCCCAACGGCTAGTTCCAGGTGGCACCCGGAGCCTGCGGCGCCAACGGTCACCTGCTCTGACAGGAGTCGGACAGGCAACGGCTAGGCGCACCGGACAGGCTACAGTGCGCTGTCCGGTGCACCACCGGACTGTCCGGTGCACACCGGACTGTCCGGTGTGCCGCAGAGAGCAGCAGCTTTTCTCCAACGGCTACAATTGTGTTGGGGGCTATAAATACACCCCCAACCGGCCATTCTCAAGTGTGGGAGCCCAAGCAACATACCAAGGCATATAGTGCACATTTCCAAGAGCTCAAACACCCAAGTGCTTAATAGAATCACTCGGTGATTAGCGTAGGTGCTTTGCGAAGTGCTTAGGTTAGTTAGACCGCTTTAGCGCTTGCTCTAGGTGAACCCTAGTTAGTTGAGTGAGTTTTGTAAAACCACACAACACCTCGGCTTTTGCGTGAGTCGTTGTAATTG
The DNA here is from genome assembly GCF_902167145.1 of Zea mays. Lineage (NCBI taxonomy): Eukaryota > Viridiplantae > Streptophyta > Magnoliopsida > Poales > Poaceae > Zea > Zea mays. The sequence goes on along the minus strand of NC_050098.1, from coordinate 26,231,203 downwards.
TACCGAGTGGGGCGAGAGTCTTGCGAGACCGTGACAACCGCGTTTGTGTCACGGCCGCCACCGTGTACCGGAGGGAACGAGGCCCGCGGCGTTTCGGCCGGAAGCTCGATAGTGGAGACGGCGGGGAGCGTTCGAGAGGAGCCAGAAGCGGAGCACCACTTGCGCGTGGAGAAGGCCCGTGGCTCTCTACGGAGTTACTCGACCGTGGTGCTTGGCCCTCGCGTGGGCTTCCCTTTGCGTAGGGGCACCAACGAGGATTAGTCGGAACCTTGCGTGGTTCCGGATACCTCAGTAAAAATACCGGCGTCTTCCACGAGAGTTTGCTTCTCTACTTAGCTCTTTACATTCCGCATTTATATTAAGCATTTAAGTTTCAATCTTATTGTCATACTTATTTAGTGTAGATTGAAACTTAGCCTTTGCGGTAGAGATAGCAACACTTAGACAAAACCGAGTTTGCACATTCTAGTTTTGATTATTTGCATAGGTTTTGCTCTAGGGATTTAATTGTGGCCTAGTTTAGTAAAAGTTTTAGAAGTCCTAATTCACCCCCCCCCTCTTAGGCGTCACCCGTTTCCTACATCGTCGACCCCGTCATCGGCAACGCCAGGCTCACCAAGGTCCTCATGGACGGGGGCAGCAGTCTCAACATCATCTACGCCGAGACCCTCGGGCTCTTGGGGATCGATTTGTCCACGATCCGGGCTGGTGCGGCGCCCTTTCTCGGGATCATCCTCGGGAAGCACGTCCTCCCCCTTGGACAACTCGATCTGCCCGTCTGCTTCAGAACTCCCTCCAACTTCCGCAGGGAAACCTGAAAGGGAAATGTGCCCTTGGGCCATTTCTAAGTATTTTGGTGATTAAGTGCCAACACAAGTGCTTAAATGTGAATCTATACCCATGGATGGACAAAGTGCAAATCAAGAGTAAAGGTATGTTTCCAAGCCTTAGTACATTGTTTTGAAGACTAATGTATTGTGTCTAAGTGCTTGAAACAGAAGAAATCGAGTCAGAGAAAAGTTGGCTGTGTACAACCAAAAGGCTGTTCGGTCTAGAGCACCGAACTGTCCGGTGGTGCACCGGACAGTGTCCGGTGCGCCAGGCTGACTTGGCGTGAAGTGGCCGCTCTCGGGAATTCGCCGACGGCGTACGGCTAAAATTCACCGGACTGTCCGGTGTGCACCGGACTGTCCGGTGAGCCAACGGTCGGCCGGGCCAACGGTCGGCCGCGGAATCTGCGCGCGACACGTGGCCGGGCCAACGGTCGGAAGGGGGCACCGGACTGTCCGGTGTGCACCGGACATGTCCGGTGCGCCAACGGCTCCCAGATCTGCAACGGTCGGCCGCGCCATTTTAGGAAGGAAATCGGGCACCGGACAGTGTCCGGTGTGCACCGGACTGTCCGGTGCACCCGACGACAGAAGGCAAGATTGGCCTTCCAGATTGGCTCTCAACGGCTCCTAGCTGCCTTGGGGCTATAAAAGGGACCCCTAGGCGCATGGAGGAAGACACCCAAGCATTCCTACAACATTCCTAAGCACCAAGACATCGATTCCGCGCATTTGGTTCATTGTGATAGCATCTAGAGCTCTTGTTGAGTTGTGAACTCATTGAGTGGTGTTGCGAGCTCTTGTTGCGACTTGTGTGCGTGTTGTTGCTCTGATTTTGAGTCTTGTGTGCGTTGCTAGTTCCTCCCTTACTCCGTATTTCTTTGTGAATCTCAAGTGTAAGGGCGAGAGGCTCCAAGTTGTGGAGATTCCTCGCAAACGGGATATTGAAAGGCAAAGCAAAACACCGTGGTATTCAAGTTGGTCTTTGGACCGCTTGAGAGGGGTTGATTGCAACTCTCGTCCGTTGGGACGCCACAACGTGGAGTAGGCAAGCGTTGGTCTTGGCCGAACCACGGGATAAACCACTGTGTCATCTCTATGATTGATCTCTTGTGGTATTGTGTTTTGTTAAGACTCCTCTCTAGCCACTTGGCGATTATTGTGCTAACACTTAACAAGTTTTTGTGGCTATAAGTTTAAGTTTCACAGGATCACCTATTCACCCCCCCCCCCTCTAGGTGCTCTCAATTGGTATTAGAGCCGCTCTCTTCAACAAGGGACTAATCGCCCGAAGAGATGGATCCTAAGGGGAAGGGAATCGTGATCAACGACAAGGAGAAGGAGTCCTTCGTCAACGAGCCGAAGGATGACAAGCCTACTGACTCGGGCTCGGGCCACAAGCGCAAAGATGGGAAGAAGAAGAAAACAAGGCGCATCAAGGAGATCGTCTACTACGACGATAGCGATGAGTCTACTTCTTCCCAAAAGGACGACGACAACGACTACAGGAAGACGGTCAATTCGAACTTTTCATTTGATTATTCTCGTATTCCACATAGTTCGAATTCGCATTTGCTTTCCATTCCTCTTGGCAAACCTCCACACTTCGATGGGGAGGACTACGGATTTTGGAGTCACAAAATGCGTAGTCACTTATTCTCTCTCCATCCAAGCATATGGGAGATTGTAGAGAATGGAATGAAATTTGATAGCTCGGATAGCCCTATGCTTATAAATGAACAAATCCATAGAAATGCACAAGCTACTACTGTTCTATTAGCATCTTTGTGCAGGGAAGAGTACAATAAGGTGAGCGGCTTGGACAATGCCAAGCAGATATGGGACACCCTCAAGATCTCTCACGAGGGGAACGACATCACCATGCTCACTAAAATGGAGTTGGTGGAGGGCGAGCTTGGACGATTCGCAATGATAAGGGGAGAGGAGCCAACGCAAACTTACAACCGGCTCAAGACCCTTATCAACAAAATAAGGAGCTACGGAAGCACGCGATGGACGGACCACGACGTCGTCCGCCTAATGCTAAGGTCCTTTACCGTTCTTGATCCTCATCTCGTAAACAATATTCGTGAGAATCCCAGGTACACGACGATGACGGCCAAGGAGGTACTCGAAAAATTCGTAAGCGGACGGATGATGATCAAGGAGGCGAGATACGTCGACGACGCTCTAAACGGTCCAATCAATGAGCCTCAACCTCTTGCTCTCAAGGCAACAAGAAGCAAGGAGATGCTACCTAGCAAGGTGGCACAAATTGAGGCGGCCGGACTTAATGATAAAGAGATGGCTCTCATCATCAAGAGATTCAAGACGGCGCTAAAAGGCCGCAAGGGGCAGCCGAGCAAGACCAAGACAAAGGGGAAGCGCTCATGCTTCAAATGTGGTAAGCTTGGTCATTTTATTGCTAACTGTCCCGACAATGATAGTGATCAGGATCAAGGGAACAAGAGGGAGAAGAAGAAGAACTATAAGAAGGCAAAGGGCGAGGCGCATCTAGGCAAGGAGTGGGACTCAGACTGCTCCTCTTCCGACTCCGACAATGAAGGACTCGTCGCCACCGCCTTCAACAAGTCATCCCTCTTCCCCAACGAGCGTCACACATGCCTTATGGCAAGGGAGAAGAAGGTGAGTACTCGAGACTCCACTTATGCTTCTTCTAGTGATAATGAGTCTAGTGATGATGATGACATAGACTATTCATGCTTATTCAAGGGCTTAGATAGATTTAAGATAGATAAGATAAATGAACTCATTGATGCCTTGAATGATAAGAATAGGCTATTAGAGAAACAAGAGGACCTTTTATATGAAGAACATGATAAGGTTGTAGAAGCACAAAAATTACTTGCTTTAGAGATTAAGAGAAATGAAATGCTTTCTTGTGAGTTGTCTACATGTCATGATTCAATTTCTAGTTTAAAAAGCATAAATGATGATTTAAATGCTGAGCTAGAAAAATCTAGTAAATTAACATCTTATGTAGAACATGTTGTGATTTGCACTAGGTGTAAAGATTTTGACATTGATGCTTGCAATGAACACTTAGTTACAATTGCCAAGCTGAATGATGAATTGACTAGTCTTAATGCTCAACTTAAGGCTAGCAAAAGTGAATTTGATAAGATAAAATTTGCAAGGGATGCCTACACAATTGGAAGACATCCCTCAATTAAGGATGGTCTTGGCTTCAAGAGGGAAGCCAAGAACTTGACAAGCCATAAGGCTCCCATCTCCGCCAAGGAGAAAGGGAAGGCCCCTATGGCTAATAGTGTGCAAAAGAACCATGCCTTTATGTACCATGATAGGAGACAATCTAGAAATGCTTATAGGAGTTATAATGCATATGATGCTTTTGATTCTCATGACATGTTTGCTTCTAGTTCTTCTTATGTGCATGATAAAAATGTTGGTAGGAGAAATGTTGTTCATAATATGCCTAGAAGAAATGTTGTAAATACTCCTAGGAAAGTTAATGAACCTTCTACATTATATCATGCTTTAAATGCTTCCTTTGCTATTTGTAGAAAGGATAGAAAAGTGATTGCTAGGAAATTAGGGGCAAAATGCAAGGGAGATAAAACTTGCATTTGGGTCCCTAAGACAATTGTGACTAACCTTGTAGGACCCAACAAGAGTTGGGTACCTAAGTCCCAAGCCTAAATTTGCCTTGCAGGTTTATGCATCCGGGGGTTCAAGCTGGATTATCGACAGCGGATGCACAAACCATATGACGGGGGAGAAGAAGATGTTCACCTCCTACGTCAAGAATAAGGATTCCCAAGATTCAATTATATTCGGTGATGGGAATCAAGGCAAGGTAAAAGGGTTAGGTAAAATTGCAATTTCTAATGAGCACTCTATCTCTAATGTGTTTTTAGTAGAGTCTCTTGGATATAATTTGCTATCGGTCAGTCAATTATGCAATATGGGATATAACTGTCTATTTACAAATGTAGATGTGTCTGTCTTTATAAGAAGTGATGGTTCACTAGCTTTTAAGGGTGTATTAGACGGCAAACTTTATTTAGTTGATTTTGCAAAAGAAGAGGCCGGTCTAGATGCATGCTTAATAGCTAAGACTAGCATGGGCTGGCTGTGGCATCGCCGCTTAGCACATGTGGGGATGAAGAACCTTCACAAGCTTCTAAAGGGAGAACACGTGATAGGTTTGACTAACGTGCAATTCGAAAAAGATAGACCTTGTGCAGCTTGTCAAGCAGGTAAACAAGTGGGAGGAGCACATCACAGCAAGAATGTGATGACCACCTCAAGACCTCTGGAGCTGCTGCATATGGACCTCTTCGGACCCGTCACCTATCTGAGCATAGGAGGAAGTAAGTATGGTTTAGTTATTGTTGATGACTTTTCCCGCTTCACTTGGGTGTTCTTTTTGCAGGATAAGTCTGAAACCCAAGGGACCCTGAAGCGCTTCCTCAGGAGAGCTCAAAATGAGTTTGAGCTCAAGGTGAAGAAGATAAGGAGTGACAACGGGTCTGAGTTCAAGAACCTTCAAGTGGAGGAATTCCTTGAGGAGGAGGGGACCAAGCACGAGTTCTCCGCTCCCTACACACCACAACAAAATGGTGTGGTAGAGAGGAAGAATAGGACGCTAATCGATATGGCGAGGACGATGCTTGGAGAATTCAAGACCCCCGAGCGGTTTTGGTCGGAAGCTGTAAACACAGCTTGCCACGCCATCAACAGGGTCTACCTTCACCGCCTCCTCAAGAAGACTTCGTATGAGCTTCTAACCGGTAACAAACCCAATGTATCTTAATTTCGTGTATTTGGGAGCAAATGCTACATTCTAGTGAAGAAGGGTAGAAATTCTAAGTTTGCTCCCAAAGCTGTAGAAGGGTTTTTGTTAGGTTATGATTCAAATACAAAGGCGTATAGGGTCTTCAACAAATCATCAGGTTTGGTTGAAGTCTCTAGCGACGTTGTATTTGATGAGACTAATGGCTCTCCAAGAGAGCAAGTTGTTGATCTTGATGATGTAGATGAAGAAGATGTTCCAACGGCCGTGATACGCACCATGACGATTGGAGATGTACGGCCTCGGGAACAATTGGAGCAAGATCAACCGTCTTCCTCAACTATGGTGAATCCCCCAACCCAAGATGACGAACAGGTACCTCAAGTGGAGGCGCATGATCAAGGGGGAGCACAAGATGTTCAAGTTTAAGAGGAAGAAGCACCTCAGGCACCTCCAACCCAAGTTCGAGCGGTGATTCAAAGGGATCATCCCGTCGACCAAATTTTGGGTGACATTAGCAAGGGAGTAACTACTCGTTCAAGATTAGCTAATTTTTGTGAGCATTACTCCTTTGTCTCTTCTATTGAGCCTTTCAGGGTAGAAGAGGCCTTGCTAGATCCGGACTGGGTGTTGGCCATGCAGGAGGAGCTCAACAACTTCAAGAGAAATGAAGTTTGGACGCTGGTGCCTCGTCCTAAGCAAAATGTTGTGGGAACCAAGTGGGTGTTCCGCAACAAACAAGACGAGCACGGAGTGGTGACGAGGAACAAGGCTCGACTTGTGGCAAAAGGTTATGCCCAAGTCGCAGGTTTGGACTTTGAGGAGACTTTTGCTCCTGTGGCTAGGCTAGAATCAATTCGTATCTTGCTAGCATATGCCGCTCACCATTCTTTCAGGTTGTACCAAATGGATGTGAAGAGCGCTTTCCTCAACGAGCCAATAAAGGAGGAGGTGTACGTGGAGCAACCCCCTGGCTTCGAGGATGAACGGTACCCCGACCACGTGTGTAAGCTCTCTAAGGCGCTCTATGGACTTAAGCAAGCCCCAAGAGCATGGTATGAATGCCTTAGAGATTTCTTAATTGCTAATGCTTTCAAGGTTGGGAAAGCCGATCCAACTCTTTTTACTAAGACTTGTGATGGAGATTTGTTTGTGTGCCAAATTTATGTCGATGACATAATATTTGGCTCTACTAATAAAAAGTCTTGTGAAGAGTTTAGCAGGGTGATGACGCAGAAATTCGAGATGTCAATGATGGGCGAGTTGAACTACTTCCTTGGGTTCCAAGTGAAGCAACTCAAGGATGGCACCTTCATCTCTCAAACGAAGTACACGCAAGACTTGCTAAAGCGGTTTGGGATGAAGGACGCCAAGCCCGCAAAGACTCCGATGGGAACCGACGGACACACCGACCTCAACAAAGGAGGTAAGTCCGTTGATCAAAAAGCATACCGGTCAATGATAGGATCGTTACTTTACTTATGTGCTAGTAGACCGGATATTATGCTTAGCGTATGCATGTGTGCTAGATTTCAATCCGATCCTAAGGAGTGTCACTTAGTGGCGGTGAAGCGAATTCTTAGATATTTAGTTGCTACGCCTTGCTTCGGGATCTGGTATCCAAAGGGGTCTACCTTTGACTTAATCGGATACTCAGATTCCGACTATGCTGGATGTAAGGTCGATAGGAAGAGTACATCGGGGACGTGCCAATTCTTAGGAAGGTCCCTGGTGTCGTGGAACTCTAAGAAACAAACCTCCGTTGCCCTATCCACCGCTGAGGCCGAGTATGTTGCCGCAGGGCAGTGTTGCGCACAACTACTTTGGATGAGGCAAACCCTTCGAGACTTTGGCTACAATCTGAGCAAAGTCCCACTCCTATGTGATAATGAGAGTGCAATCTGCATGGCGGAAAATCCTGTTGAACACAGCCGCACAAAGCACATTGACATCCGGCATCACTTTTTGAGAGACCAACTGCAAAAAGGAGATATCGAAGTGTTTCATGTTAGCACCGAGAACCAGCTAGCCGATATCTTTACCAAGCCTCTAGATGAGAAGACCTTTTGCAGGCTGCGTAGTGAGCTAAATGTCTTAGATTCGCGGAACTTGGATTGATTTATAGCATACATGTGTTTATGCCTTTGATCATGTTCTTTATGCATTTTGTTGCTTATTTATGGTGATCAAGTTGTACAAACACTCCCCGGACCTCACAAGTCCATTGCAAAGTGATGCACATATTTAGGGGGAGCTGTGCAACAACTTGACCCCTTGAGACTAACCATGTGCTTGAGGTTGCTTGTTCTAGTCTCAAAGGGTGGTCTGAAAGGGAAAAGGTGGACTTGGACCATGAAAGACTTCCACTGCACTCCGATGAGAGGGTAACTTATTCCAAGTTCATCTCATGTCCTCTTATTGCCTTTGTATTCTTATTGAAGAATTTGGTGAGGCAATGGGGTTCTGGGGCCAAGATTAATCCCGTTTTGGTGCTTGATGCCAAAGGGGGAGAAAATAAAGGCCAAAGCAATAAATGGATCAGCTACCACTTGAGAGATTTTGAAAATAGTAGAATAGAACTCTTTTATTGTCTCTCTTGTCAAAAAGGTTGGCTTCTTGTGGGGAGAAAATGTTGATTATTGTGGGGAGAAAATGTTGATTATGGGAAAAAGGGGAGTTTTTGAAATCTTTGATCAATCTCTTTTGGAATGACTCTCTTTATGCTTCAACATGTGTGTTTGACTTAGAGATAGAGATTTGAGTTTGATTTGCAAAAACAAACCAAGTGGTGGCAAAGGATGATCCATATATGCCAAAATTGAATCAAAATAAATTTGGGTTTTATTTGAAGTGATATTACACTTGTTCTAGTTGCTTTATGTTGTGTTGGCATAAATCACCAAAAAGGGGGAGATTGAAAGGGAAATGTGCCCTTGGGCCATTTCTAAGTATTTTGGTGATTAAGTGCCAACACAAGTGCTTAAATGTGAATCTATACCCATGGATGGACAAAGTGCAAATCAAGAGTAAAGGTATGTTTCCAAGCCTTAGTACATTGTTTTGAAGACTAATGTATTGTGTCTAAGTGCTTGAAACAGAAGAAATCGAGTCAGAGAAAAGTTGGCTGTGTACAGCCAAAAGGCTATTCGGTCTGGAGCACCGGACTGTCCGGTGGTGCACCGGACAGTGTCCGGTGCGCCAGGCTGACTTGGCGTGAAGTGGCCGCTCTCGGGAATTCGCCGACGGCGTACGGCTAAAATTCACCGGACTGTCCGGTAAGCCAACGGTCGGCCGGGCCAACGGTCGGCCGCGGAATCTGTGCGCGACACGTGGCCGGGCCAACGGTCGGAAGGGGGCACCGGACTGTCCGGTGTGCACCGGACATGTCCGGTGCGCCAACGGCTCCCAGATCTGCAACGGTCGGCCGCACCATTTTAGGAAGGAAATCGGGCACCGGACAGTGTCCGGTGTGCACCGGAGTGTCCGGTGCACCCGACGACAGAAGGCAAGATTAGCCTTCCAGATTGGCTCTCAACGGCTCCTAGCTGCCTTGGGGCTATAAAAGGGACCCCTAGGCGCATGGAGGAAGACACCCAAGCATTCCTACAACATTCCTAAGCACCAAGACATCGATTCCGCGCATTTGGTTCATTATGATAGCATCTAGAGCTCTTGTTGAGTTGTGAACTCATTGAGTGGTGTTGCGAGCTCTTGTTGCGACTTGTGTGCGTGCTGTTGCTCTGATTTTGAGTCTTGTGTGCGTTGCTAGTTCCTCCCTTACTCCGTATTTCTTTGTGAATCTCAAGTGTAAGGGCGAGAGGCTCCAAGTTGTGGAGATTCCTCGCAAACGGGATATTGAAAGGCAAAGCAAAACACCGTGGTATTCAAGTTGGTCTTTGGACCGCTTGAGAGGGGTTGATTGCAACTCTCGTCCGTTGGGACGCCACAACGTGGAGTAGGCAAGCGTTGGTCTTGGCCGAACCACGGGATAAACCACTGTGTCATCTCTGTGATTGATCTCTTGTGGTATTGTGTTTTGTTAAGACTCCTCTCTAGCCACTTGGCGATTATTGTGCTAACACTTAACAAGTTTTTGTGGCTATAAGTTTAAGTTTCACAGGATCACCTATTCACCCCCTCTAGGTGCTCTCAAAACCCTCATGTTTGAGGTGGTCGGGTTCCGAGGGACCTACCACGCGGTGCTGGGGAGACCGTGCTACGCCAAGTTCATGGTTGTCCCCAACTACACGTACCTCAAGCTCAAGATGCCAGGCCCCAACGGGGTCATCACCGTCGGATCCATGTACCGACATGCGTACGAATGCAACGTGGAGTGCGTGGAGTACGCTGAGGCCCTCGCCGAGTCCGAGGCCCTCATCGCCGACCTGGAGTGCCTCTCCAAGGAGGTGCCTGATGTGAAGCGCCACGCCGGCAACTTCGAACCGGCTGAGGCGGTTAAGTCCGTCCCTCTTGACCCCAGCAACGACGTCTGCAAGAAAGTCCGGATCGGCTCCGAGCTCGACCCCAAATAGGAAGCAGTGCTCGTCGACTTTCTCTGCGCAAACACCAAAGTTTTTGCGTGGAGTCCTTCGGACATGCCCGACATACCGAGGGATGTCGCCGAGCACTCACTGGATATCCGAGCCGGTGCCCGACCCATGAAGCAGCCTCTGCGCCGTTTCGACGAAGAAAAGCGCAGGGCCATAGGCGAGGAGATCCACAAGCTGATGGCTGCAGGGTTCATCAAAGAGGTATTCCATCCCGAATGGTTAGCTAACCCTGTGCTTGTGAAAAAGAAAGGTGGGAAATGGAGGATGTGCGTAGACTACACTGGTCTAAACAAAGCATGTCCGAAGGTTCCCTACCCTCTTCCTCGCATCGACCAAATTGTGGACTCCACTGCTGGGTGCAAAACCCTATCATTCCTTGACGCCTATTCAGGTTATCACCAAATCAAGATGAAAGAGTCCGACCAGCTCGCGACTTCTTTCATCACACCTTTTGGCATGTACTGCTATACTACTATGCCATTTGGCTTGAGGAATGCAGGTGCAACATACCAAAGGTGCATGAACCACGTGTTCGGAGAGCACATCGGCCGAACGGTCGAGGCTTACATCGATGACATCATTGTCAAGACAAGGAAAGCCTCCGACCTCCTCTCTGATCTTGAAACGACATTCAAGTGTCTGAGAGCGAAGGGCGTGAAGCTCAATCCCGAGAAGTGTGTCTTCGGAGTCCCCCGAGGCATGCTCCTGGGGTTCATCGTCTCCGAGCGGGGCATCGAGGCCAACCCAGAGAAAATCGCAGCCATCACCAACATGGGGCCTATCAAAGATTTGAAAGGAGTACAAAGGGTCATGGGATGCCTTGCGGCTCTGAGCCGCTTCATCTTGCGCCTCGGCGAAAAAGGCCTACCCTTGTACCGCCTCTTAAGGAAGACCGAGCGTTTCACTTGGACCCCCGAGGCCGAGGAAGCCCTCGGAAACTTAAAGGCACTCCTTACAAATACGCCCATCTTGGTGCCCCCCGCTGCATGAGAAGCCCTCTTGATCTACGTAGTCGCAGCCACTCAGGTGGTCAGCGCCACGATCGTAGTCGAGAGACGAGAAGAAGGGCATACACTGCTCGTCCAGAGGCCGGTTTACTTCATCAGTGAAGTGCTATCCGAGACCAAGATCCGCTACCCGCAAATTCAGAAGCTACTGTACATAGTAATTCTGACGCGGCGAAAGTTGCGACACTACTTCGAGTCTCATCCGGTGACTGTGGTGTCATCCTTCCCCCTGGGGGAGATCATCCAGTGCCGAGAGGCCTCGGGTAGGATAGCAAAGTGGGCAGTGGAGCTCATGGGCGAAACACTCTCATTCGTCCCTCAGAAGGCCATAAAATCCCAAGTCTTAGCGGATTTCCTGGCGGAATGGGTCGACACCCAATTGCCAACAGCTCAGATCCAACCGGAACTCTGGACCATGTACTTCAATGGGTCGCTGATGAAAACAGGAGCATGTGCTGGCCTGCTCTTCATCTCACCCCTCGGGAAACACCTCTGCTACGTGATGCGCCTCCATTTTCCGGTGTCAAACAACATGGCCGAGTACGAGGCTCTGGTTAATGGGTTGCGCATCGCCATCGAGCTAGGGGTTCGGCGCCTCGATGCTCGTGGCGACTTGCAGCTTGTCATTGACCAAGTCATGAAGAACTCCCACTGCCACGACCGGAAGATGGAGGCCTACTGCGACGAAGTTTGGTGCCTGGAAGACAAGTTCTACGGGCTTGAACTTAACCATATCGCTCGATGGTACAACAAGACTGCAGATGAGCTAGCTAAAATAGCCTCGGGGCGGACAACAGTTCCTCCGGACGTCTTCTCTAGAGACATACATCAACCCTCTGTCAAGGTCAACGACACGCCCGAGCCCGAGGAGGCCTTGGCCCAGCCCGAGGTATCCTCGGCCGCCGAGGGTGAGGCCCTGCGTGTCGAGGGAGAGCGAAATGGGGTCACGCCTAACCCGAACTGGCAGGCCCCGTACCTAGAATATCTCCTCCGAGGAGAGCTACCCCTCGACAAGGCCGAAGCTCGGCGACTGGCATGGCGCGCCAAGTCGTTCGTCTTACTGGGTGATGAAAAGGAGCTCTACCACCGCAGCCCCTCAGGCATTCTCCAAATATGCATATCCGTCGCCGAAGGACAGGAGCTATTGGAAGAAATACACTCGGAGGCTTGCGATCACCATGCAGCACCTCGAGCCCTCATGGGGAACACCTTCCGACAAGGCTTCTACCGGCCGACCACGGTGGCCGATGCCACTAGGATTGTATGCTCCTGCCAAGGATGTCAATTCTACGCAAGACAGACGCACCTGCCCGCTCAGGCCCTGCAGACAATACCCATCACCTGGTCGTTTGCTGTGTGGGGTCTGGACCTTGTTGGTCCCTTGCAGAAGGCACCCGGGGGCTTCTCGCACCTGCTGGTCGCCATCGACAAATTCTCCAAGTGGATCGAGGTTCGACCCCTAATCAGCATCAGGTCCAAGCAGGCAGTGGCGTTCTTCACCAACATCATCCATCGCTTTGGGGTCCCGAACTCCATCATCACCGACAATGGCACGCAGTTCACTAGGAAGAGGTTCCTGGACTTCTGCGAGGACCACCACATCCGTGTGGACTGGGCCGCCGTAGCTCACTCCATGACGAATGGGCAGGTGGAGCGTACCAACGGTATGATTTTGCAGGGACTTGAACCGAGGATCTACAACGACCTCAACAAGTTTGGCAAGCGATGGATGAAAGAGCTACCCTCGGTAGTCTGGAGTATGCGGACGACGCCAAGTCGAGCCACGTGTTTCTCGCCGTTCTTTCTAGTCTATGGGGCCGAGGCTATCTTACCCACAGACTTAGAATACGGTTCCCCGAGGACAAAGACGTACGACGACCGAAGCAACCAGGCCAGCCGAGAAGACTCACTGGACCAGCTGGAAGAGGCTCGGGACATGGCCTTACTACACTCGGCGTGTATCAGCAGTCTCTGCGACGCTACCATGCTCGAGGGGTTCGGCCCCGAGGATTCTAGGTGGGAGACTTGGTACTTCGGCTGCGGCAGGACGCCCGAGGGCGCCACAAGCTTACTCCTCCCTGGGAAGGGTCGTTCATCATCGCCAAGATTTTGAAGCCCGGAACATACAAGCTGGCCAACAATCAAGGAGAGGTCTACAGCAACGCTTGGAACATCCAACAGCTATGTCGCTTTTACCCTTAAAATGTTTCAAGTCGTTCATATACCTCATTCTCTTTACATACATAAATAAAGTCTAACCGTCAAGGAAGGGTCAGCCTTGCCTCGGCAAAGCCCGACCCTCCCTCGGGGGCTAGAAGGGGGGAACCCCCTCTGCGTCAAAATTTTCCTCGAAAAAAGTCTTTTTGCCATAACGTCTTTCACGCTTTTCGACTGCTTCGATAGCGGGATCCTGAAAACGACGAGAGCACACGTAAGCGGCAAGGCTGACTGAGCCGAGGGACTCCTACGCCTCTGGGATACGGATACCTCACTCATCACCTTCCGCGATAAGTAACTCACGCTCGGATAAGCGATTCTGCTACCGAACGAGTCCTAACGCTCGAAAACTTTTCTGCGAGAATGATTTTCATGCATTCTCGACTATATCGATAATAGAATCCTGAAAACGAGTAAGAGTGCACGTAAGCGGCAAGGCCGACCGAGCCGAGGGACTCCTATGCCTCCGGGATATGGATACCTCACTCATCACCTTCCGCGAAAAGTAACTCTCGCTCGGATAAGCGATTCTGCTACCGACGAACAAGTCCTGATACTCGAAACAAGAGGAAAGGAAAAGCAGCTTTATAACACGACAATAAGATGTTTAGGCCTCGGTGGTCGCGAAAAACATACGCATACTACAGACAAACTGTTCCTGTAGGTTCAGACATCGGCAAAGGGAGCAGCAGCACCCTCGGCGCCGTTTCCACCCTCGGTGGAACCTGGCCCAGCCTCGGACGGCAACACGGGCGGAGGGATCTCCACCTTGAAGGAGGACGCCAGCACCGCACTTGGACCCTCACAGCCCGGGTCTCCGCCAGGGCCCCGGCCTGAGCAGACACCTCGGTTGGCCGCTCCGTAGCCTCAGCCAGCTATCCCCCGAGGACCTCAGCCCGGCTCACGGCCTCGGCAGCATGACTCCGAGGTTGGTCCCGCTCACGGATGACCTGGCCAAGCTCCAGCCGCCGCCGCTGCACCTCCTCGGCCTGGGAAGCCACCTGCTCCTCGGCCGACGAAGCCTCTTTTCGAGCCGACTCCGCCTCTGTCCACGCCGACACCGCTGCTTCCGGCTCCAGCTCATCGCAGAGCAGCCGAAGGTTCTAAAATTGAGCAAGAGAGGCCTTGAGTGGCAAGGCCGACCGAGCCAAGGGACTCCTATGCCTCCGGGATACGGATACCTCACTCGTCACCTTCCGTGCAAGGCAACTCACACTCGGTTAAGTGGTTCAGCTAGCCGACAGGCGAGTCCTAGTGCTTGAAATGAGGAAGAAACAAGGTATCACGCTCAAATACCTAGATGTTCAGGCCTCGACAGCCACAATGAACAAACACCCATACTCAGGGTGCCATTACAAACGGAACTCCGGTTCCACTCCCGCGGGTATGAACAACCTCTACACCAGAGGGCCTGTGGGACAACAAACTCCGGGTGGCTTGTCGGCGACCGCTCCATCAGCAGCGACAACGACCTCCACCTCGGGCGGGTAAGCAGCAGCAGCGATGACCTCAGGGCAAACGCTGCTGTGAGAAGGCCCTCGCCCACGTCCCCACTCGAGGGGCGAGGACAAGCCATCAAAGCCAAAGAGCCGGAGGTTTGACCGCGGGCGGCGCTGACGGTCTCGTCGGCGGAGAAACCTCCTCTGGCGACCACCACCTCAGCACCGACGACAGCGGCCACCTGCACGCCAGCGCTACGCCAACGAATGGAGGCTGCCCCAGCCTGCACCGGCAGGTCCCCACTCAAGTCCTCGTGGACGGGCAGGCACCGACCTCCGCGTGGAGGCGTTGTGCCGGAGTGAGGACAATCCAAGAACACGAACGCCGCCCATGCGGCGTACGGTGTCTTGGATGATCCCCTGATGCGCACGGCGCAACAGTCGCCCATGCGGTGGACGGACGGCCACGCCCAGATCAAGCGGCAGGAGGCAGCGTCGGAGGCCGCGATAGAGCCAGCGAGCCAGGCATGCTAGAGCTGACGACGCTTGCGGTCGACCGGTCCCGCGTTGTCGAAGTTCGCCCCCTCTGCAAGGCCGGTGAGCGCCCTCTCCCCTGAATGCTGAAGGAAGAGGCGGCCTGCCGGCCCATGCAGGAGGTAGAACCCTGGCTCAGCTCGCCCTCCGCCACAGCAAGGATGATGAAGATCCTTGAAGCTGAGGGCGGGGCAGAGGCCGTAGCCCGGCTTGCTTCTCCCCACCACCAAACTGGTAGTCATCATCCTGGATGACCATTGGTGAGGGAATGCAGCCGAGCTACATGATGAAAATCCTTGAAGCCGAGCGATGGCTGAAGGGCGCCAACCCCCGCGAAGTCGCGCTCCTCCAACGGCAGCAAGACGAAGGCAACGCGGGTGCTCCCCATCCGGGGGCTCAGAAGGTGGAAGGGCGCGATGCATGAGGGGAGTGCGAAGGCATGGCTACCGCCCGGGGGATCGATCCCTTTTTAAAGGCTGCTCTCCCCACTCGCATCCTCAAGCGTCACGGGCAAAGTCTTCACCGACATGCTCTGGGGTCCTCCCCCTACGACACGGGGGCTGGGTCCCACTCGTCATGCAAGCTGACCAGAAACGGAAGAAGCCAAACCACAGCGCGCGAAGCAGGTAACCACCCTGCGGTTATAAGCGTTCCCCCATTCTCGCTAAAACCAACAGGAGAAAGGGCGGACCGCTATGCAGGAGGCGTGCAACCGCACCACGGTTGTGCACCCTTTTGGCTTCATCGCATTCGGTGGGTCAGCATGGAGGCCCGGGCCCACACGTCATGTAACCGGCGCGCCGGTTACTACGTGCAAGAAACCACACCTCCACTTGTGCCAATGCCGCGCCTTCTCGACTGTGGAACCGGTGCCGTGACTCGAGGCAACCCTACGCATGGCCCAACAGTGCCAATCGAGCACAACGATCATGGGTCAGTCAGCCGTGGGAGGAGGCGCGACGGTTGATATGGCCAAAAGTGGACTGACAGTAATGGCGGCAGCAGACGAGCGGAAGCAGCAGTCAAATCGCCTGTAGGCTCGCGTCCCCTCCTGAAGCAGCAGGGGAGCCCTCTCCCACGGCGTGAAGACAACGCGCCTGTGTTCCGTTCCTCGAACGACTCGCGCACGCGGCCACCCCGCGAATCGCCCGTCCTGTCACATTAACTCCTCGGCATGGCAAGCGATGCCTTTGGCAGGCGAAGCGGGCGTCGTTTCACCTCCGCCATGATGACCGCGTCAAAAAAGGTGCACCACACCATTTAAATTCATATCCTTTTCCTCTTCCCCTTTCTCTCTCTTGCTACAGGGACCGGGAAAGGGGATATTTTGAAAGGGATCCTTCTCCGCGAAGGAAGCGGGCCCCGAGCCCTCCTACTGATCAGGGGTTCGAAGGCTGGCCCCTCGGAAGGGTTCGACAGCCGCCCCAGAGCACTCAGGCTTCAAGCTCATTACTGATCAGGGGTTCGAAGGCTGGCCCCTCGGAAGGGTTCGCCAGCCGCCCCAGAGCACTCGGGCTCCGCGCCCACTACTGATCAGGGGTTCGAAGGCTGGCCCCTCGGAAGGGTTCGACAGCTGCCCTAGAGCATGCAGAGCGAGGGATGACTCTGGGTACGTCTGTTACATGGCCGAGGCTCGGGCTACGCTTCCAAGGTACCCTAGGACATTTCCGAGACCAGCAGGAGCGATTTTGTAACGGAATCCCATCAGAGGGAGGCATCGAGCCCTCAGACCCTATCGAACGGGTCCGGGTCCGGCAAATCACTTGCAGGTACTTTTGGAGCGCGCCTCTGGGCCACTAGCCGACCCTTATCGAACGGGGCATGGGCGTCCACTCGGATTACCCGTTAGCAACTCACCGGAGACACCATGTTCGGCGCCCTCCGAGGGCAACATGGCGCTTTCCCCCCTTCCTCCTTGCGGAAAGGCGACGAAGGGGCGTATAATAAAAGTCGAGACAGTCCTTGATCGTCCTCTCGCTCCGTGCAGAGGCTTGGGGGCTGCTCTCGCAACCCGGCTACGGCCAAAACCGTTGACAGCGTCAACAAACCAGCCTAAAAACTCGGAACCTGACCATGCACCCGGGCCACGGCCAGGCCGCATGAGGGAACAACCAGGCCGGCCGAGGCTTCACGAAAGGCATTAAGACCTCAGAGGAGTCAAACAACTCCTCCGAGGCCTCGGGGGCTACACCCGGCGGGTGCGCTCGCGCACACCCATCGGAACAAAGTGTAACCGAGAAAGGCTGGCCCCCTCGCAAAAAAGTGCGGCAAAGCCTCCAAGCGAGTACCAACACTCCCTTTGAGGCTCGGGGGCTACTGTCGGGTACCGTAATTAGGGGTACCCCCAACACTCCTGAACACTGCTAGTAACCACCATCAGCACAAACCGCAAAGACTGATGGGCGCGGTTCAGGTCAAGGCCTCGTCTACCAAGGGACGTGATCTCGCCTCGCCCTAGCCCGGCCTCGGGCGGGAACAATAGTCCCGGACAAATTCACGCCTCGCCCGAGGGCCTCCTCAAGCGACAGGCGCACCCTCGACTTGCCCGAAGCCCAGCTCGGGCAGGCTTCGTTATGAAGCAACCTTGGCCAAATTGCCTCACCACCGACCGTATCGCAGGCGCATTCAATGCAAGGATCACCTGACACCTTATCCTGACACACGTGCCTCAGTCGGCAAGGTCGAAGTGACTGCAGTCACTTCGCTCTTCCACTCACCGACCTGATAGGAAAACAGCGCCGCTCGCCCCGCTCCGACTGTTGTGCCACCCACCAGGGTGAGGCTGACAACGGCCAAGTTCAGCCTCAGGCGCAACAGGAAGCTCCGCCTCGCCCGACCTTAGGCCTCAGCCTCGGAAGGAGGTCTCCGCCTCGCCCGACCCCAGGGCTCAGCCTCAACCTCGGCCTCGGAAGGTGGTCTCCGCCTCGCCCGACCCCAGGGCTCGGCCTCAACCTCGGCCTCGGGAGGAATCGCGTCCTCGCCCGACCCCGGCCTCGGCCTCAGGAGAAGTCTCCGCCTCGCCCGACCTTGGGCTCGGACCGACCGCGCCACGGGGGATACATCATTACCCTACCCCTAGCTAGCTCAGGCTATGGGGGAACAAGACCGGCGTCCCATCTGGCTCGCCCCGGTAACAAGTAATGATGGCTCCCCGCGTGCGTCCGTGACGACGGTGGTTCTCAGCCCCCTACGGAAGCAAGGAGACGTCAGCAAGATCCCAGCAGCACTGACAGCTGTGCTTCTACAGGGCTCAAGCACTCCTCCGACGGCCACGATATCGCGTACACAGGGCTCTAGCACCTCTCCGACAGCCACATTGACATGTACACAGGGCTCAGGCACCTCTCTGCCAGACACGTTAGCGCCTAGCTACACCCCCCATTGTACACCTGGACCCTCTCCTTGCATCTATAAAAGGGAGGTCCAGGGCCTTCATGCGGGAGGGTCGCGCGGGGGAACGAGCTGACGAACAGGCTCACTCTCTCTCTCTATCGCGAACGCTTGTAACCTCTACTACGAGCGCACCCCCCCTAGTGCGGGATAACACGAGTCGCGTTTCTCCTTTGTGTTCCATCTCGCGCCAACCCATCTGGGCTGGGACATGCAGCGACAAATTTACTCGTCGGTCCAGGGACCCCCCGGGGTCGAAACGCCGACAATAATAAAATCTGACGTGAAAATAGTCATATTAGATGCTAAAATTCTAAAATGTTAAATTTGTTCCCCATCTGATTTTTTGCATGGAACTTAATATGTATTGCTACATCTAGGGAATGTGTAAATGCTAATTTTTAAAGTTTGAAACTGCTACTCATTGCTTGACTGAAAGCAGTACATATGAAAGAATTGAGCGAGAGACTAGCGAAGACATAATTTATTTAGTGCCAGAATTTATTTAAAATAAATAATATAAAAAGTTGACCATAAAAAGTGCAGGTGGAAAACAATTTTAGCTTTACATATCTAAAATACGGTGAGAGCACAGGCTGACGGCTCAACGCGCTAGGCCTGTAAAAACAGTGCCCAGGCTTTGGTTCTGAGCTAGCTACGCCACTGCCAACATGTCCATTTTGTTTGTTGCTTGGGCATAACCATATTGAGCATGTAACTTGGTCCAATTCCACGTATTTGAATACATCCAAATACACCAAGTCACTTTCATCAAATGACCTGCCAAAGATTTGATTGTCTTCATAATATAAGTTGATATAACATTCTTAGTGATGACTGCAACTACTCTTTTATCCACCACAACCATGGTCCTTCAACACCCAAGCTATCGGTTACTCTTCACCTTCGCTTGGTCCTCTGAAACATTTCCTTGTTATCTTCACTTCCACAAACCATTCCAAGGCATACCATAGTTTGAATCAACATTAGGCACACACTGAAATCCATATAATCAACACAAACTTATTCAATATTGATTTTCATCGCAAGCTTATCAAATGAGAGCATTCCATATGCAAGACCTCATGTCTCATGAGACCAACTATTGCATTCATTTGAACCGCAAGTGAATCACAATATATAAGTTTTAACATGAACTTCATTTGTATTGTTGTTTTGTGCTTGAACTAGATTGCTCTTACAACAACACAACTTTTGGCCTTCCATTTCAAGACGGTGTGGAACGACATCAACTTTTCCCTTATAATTGAACATTTATACACTTCGAATGATACTGTATAATATATATGTAATATAATCCCGCCCATGTTCAATAATTAGTAAACTTCTTAGAACTTTAATCATGTTGTCTGAAAGGAACACGGACATCTAAGAGAGGGTGAATTAGACTTCTAACATTCTTGCTAATCTAGGCCACAAATAAATCTCCTAAACAAAACCTATGCAAATAACTAAACAAGAATGCGCAAACTAGGTTTTGTCTAAGTGTTGTTATCTTTACCACAAAAGAGTTATGCAACCTAAGTTCCAATCCTCAATATTCTAAACTAGGAATAGAGAGATTGAAACTTAAGTACTTAATGTAAATGTGGAAGCTAAAGAGGAAAGGTAGAGATTGCAAACTCTCGTGGACACGCCGGTATTTTTACCTAGGTATCCAAATCCGTGCAAGGTCCTGACTAATCCTCGTTGGTGCCCTATGCAAAGGGTAGCACACACGAGGGCTAAGCACCACGGATAGGTAACTCCGTAGAGAGTCATGGGCCTTCTCTACGCACAAGTGGTGCTCCGCTTACGGCTCCTCTCAGACGCTCACTGTCATCTTCACTATCAAGCTTCCGGTTGAAACGTCGTGGGCCTCGTTCCCTCTAGTACACGGTGAGTCACTTCTGCAGTGGTGTTATCCTGATGAGGTTGGGCGTTTTGGCTTTGCCTTTCTTATCATATAAGGCCTTACCTTGGTGAGTCACTTCTTGCTTCAATAATTCATTTTCTAAAGAAATTTGATCCGAACAAGTTTCTATAACAACCTTTTTAGCAAGAACTTGATTGCAAGAGTTAGAATCATCAATTAAATCTAAGTAATAAGTAGAAGCGTCCATTTTGATAATTTCAGAAATTTCAAATAGAGATGCTCCTGGGTACTACCGATGATTTCTAGCTTAGTAGTTAGCTCATTATTGTGCATGCTAAGAATTTTCATTTTCTCTAGCAAGTTTTCGATAGCATCTTGAGAGCTAGCTAACTTAACCTTAAGTTTTTCATTCTTTTTAACTAAGCTATCGTCGGTAGTTGAGGATGGAGCTTTTGACTCTATTTGCTTAATTCTAGTTGTTAGCTCACAATTCAAATTTGCAAATGTTTCAATTTTTTCTAGCAAACATTTATATTCATTTTGAGAGCTAAGCAACTTAGATTTAAGAACTTTCAATTGAGCTTTTTGTTTACTCCAAACTTCCTAAAAAATTAATGTCATGCACAAGTTCATCTATGGAGGGCTTACCTTCATCATCGCTATCGCTATCACTAGAGGATGAGATACTTGTGTTACCTCTTGCCATAAGGCATTTTTGTGATGAGCGTGAAGAGCGTGACAAAGATCGAACGACGCTCCTGAAGCGGACAAGCGGCGACGATGCACCCCATGCCCGGTGGCGATGGTAGTTGTGTGAGGCGATGTAGGCTTCGACAGAGGCGGCGGCAGGTGGCTCTGGTGGTCATGCAAGGTGCGGTCATCTCCATCGGTGGTGGGCACGTGAGGTGTGGGTGGCTCCGGCGTCCTAAGATGACCAACTCCTCCAATCAGGTGGCCTTGGCGGCGTCCTCCAGTGACGACCTCCTCCAACCCTTTGTTTATGCATGTGGATGTTGGTTGAGCCCATACTAAGATTTTTTTAATTAATTATGGTGTACGGTGTAGGTATTTATGCAACTTTCTATAATGATTTATGCTTTGCGCGATATCAACCATCCAACTTTTACATGTAAGCTGTGGGAACGAAAATGTCATTCAAAATTTATGCGTGTCCAATGAAAACTCCCACGACCTTCCATAATTTTTGGATCTAGATAAAAATAGGAACCACGTGCCTAGTGCTTGCCATATTGTTCAGATCTGCCAAAAAATAGGACTGCATGCATGCGTCTGGTGGGAGACGTGCCTAAATGCATGTTCCTGGTGAAAGGACGACATACAATCGCGTACATATTTTATGTCACTTTGTACACATATCTATGCTAACATTATGAGGTTTGCAACAACTTTAAGGTTGGATCAGCATTTTACGCTCATAACTTCAGGTTTTTACGCTCAAAACTGAAGGTTTTTAAGCTCGAACATGGAGATGTGTCCACCAATGAACCGTATGCCAGATTTGTATACAGTGTATCACATTGCATAAATACCTACACCGTGTAGTATAATTAGTATCGGTATATACCATAAACTGGTTCTAATAACCCTAACTGCAAGGCTGTTGGAGCGATCCTATATTTGTGGAGGAAATAAAACATTTAAATAAGATCTTTTATTTCCATGCGTGCCAATCTATTTCCTTTCATTGCACATTCATGACATCCTAAATTTGTGCGCATGAAGCATAAAACAATTTTTTACGCAGTGTACCGAATTGCATATATAACTGCAACATGAAGCATAATTAGTATGAGTATATGTCATAAACTGGTTCTAACGAGCCTACCTACATGGCTGTTGGAGCGATCCTATATTTATGGAGCATCCAATTTTTGTACGCATGCAGTGGAAACGAAAATGTTATCCAAAATTTGGCGCATGCAATGGAAACTCACATGATCTGCCATAACTATCGGATCTACCATAAAAATAGGATCTTCATGCATGCGCTTGTGGATGTGGTCCAGTGGCTAGGCGGGCGTTTATGCTATCTCTATGAACTATTTACGCTATTATGCAAAAAAACAAAACCGCAATTTATAACATGCGTCCCCTGCGGGGTAGGGTGTTGAACCGAAAGTTTGACTGACGCGTGGGGGAGTTTTGACCTGGTGCATGGTGGGGGCCGCACCTGACAACCTGACATGGGGTTTGGATGGGCGCGCCGACGCAGTCCAGCTAGGTCACAAGGTGGTTGACAAAGCTTTCTCTACCTATTGGAAATCACGTGCTCCCAATATACCCATTATATATATGTGTGTGTGGGGGGGTATATTGAGAGCCCAGGACTTCCAATAGTTACAGTGTAACATCCCAAAATTTAATCCCAAGGTGAGAGCCCTAATCTCCTAGCCCCCCTTGATTACCCCCTTAGACCCCACCCCATAAGGTATTTCATCATATGCATACACCATGATTGTTAGTAGCACCTCACATAGAATATTTTTTAACACCTAAGAATATATAACTAAATATTTGTTCAAAGGAAAAAGGAGATAAAAGAAATAGAAATAGAAAAAAAAAGAAAAAGGAAAATCTTCTCTCCCCCCTCGGCTGGGCCGAATCCGGCCCAACCTTCTCCCCTCTCCGCTCGCGCGTCCGTCCCCCTCTCGGCCCACAAGGCCCATCCCCGCTCACGCGCTCGCGCTCCTCCCTCCGTCGCTGTCAGCCCGGCCCCACCCATCAACCGCGCTCGCCCTCGCTCCCTCGCAACCGCCCTCTCTATGGCAAGCGGGCCCCGCTTGTCAGCCCCTTCCTCATGCCCGTGACCAAGCTATCGGCGCGATCGCCGCCGGTCGCCACCCGCCCCGTCGTCTCGCCATTAACGCGCTTGCCAGCAAGGTTGGCGCCTTGCGTCCCTGTCTCCTTGCGCCAGCCCGAGCCATCCCGCCACCCGCTTGCCCGAGCCGTCCCGTCGCCACCACTGTGTGCCATCATCGCCGCTGTGGCAAGCTCGCCGGTGCTCGCCACCTCTCCTCCCCTTCACCACCCCGGGCGTCTATAAAACGGACCGCCCGAGCTCCATCCTTCTTCACACCGGCCTCAGCCACTCCCTCTCCCCTCCACTGAGCCAAATCGAGCTCTGCACCGCCACGCCCTTCCTCCGCTCCGGTGAGCCCCGCCCTCCTCCCTCTGTTGAGTTCTAGTCAAATTAATGTAGCTCTTGAGCTTCACTGCCCCCTCACAAACACGACACACCCCTTCCCTTCACCTATTGCGCCCGACAAACTCGCCGGTGATCCCACCACCGTGGGTGCCCGCCACGTTGTCGTGGACCGGCCACCCCGAGCGTCCACCGGTCAAATTGGCCCCACCTCCGTAATCCCCTACCACCGCCCGTGCCTTGCCACCACTCCGTCGACGCAGAACCGGGCCACCGGCGAAGAACCGCCGCGGAACTTCACCGACGGCTGGTTCTCACCACCGCGAACCGCCCTTTCTCCCCCCCCCCCCCCCCCGACGTCGTTACCCCCTCCTCCCCCTGACATGTGGGCCCGCACCCACGGCGTTCGCCCGCGCCATTCCTCCCTTCCATGGGCCGGCTGGGCCGCCTGCCCGCTCGCGCGCCCACGCTCGGCTGGGCCGAAATCCCCCTAGCCCAGTTAGCAGAGAAAACCCTTTTCTTTTTCCTTTTTCATTTCTTTTTCCTATTTTTCTTTATTTATGCATATGTTGATATTTTTTGCACCAAAAATAGTCTAAATAAATTATAGGGCACAAAATGATAATATCTAAAAGTTGGCACACTCCACCAAGTCACCATGGTTGATGTATTGTTCATTACCTATTTTGCTAGGAGAAGAGGGATCCGATCCTCCAGAATTTGTAACTCCGGAAGAAGGGCAAGAACCCGACCTCTCCGAAATAGATCTTCCATGCCAGGAGAACTTCGACAAAGGCAAGTCCATTCTTCCCTTGATGCATAAATTACCTACTCTTTCTACCACTACCTAAGCCAGGAATAAGGGATGGGTCTTTTGCATTGTGAGAAGAGAGATAGCCCGCATTAACGAATATCTTTTGAGTACAAAATGTGGGATGAGAAAAGGGCAGTGTTTTTACTAAACGATGTTTTCAAAAAATAAGTGTATGATGAAGGGTATTCACCCTTATCACCTTTTGAGTGGGATAATCAAGGACTCCCTAGTTTAGGGGAGGGCCTCAGGTGTTGGCTCAGCCGGGTTAGGTGTGAGCAGAAGGATTGTCCCCTCATATAAGGACCGGTTTGTCATCCTTCACTACCTGTACTCATGACAAGTACTACCACTCGAGACTGTATTGGCAGTCACTCAATCGGAACTCGTACGGTCCAAACCCCAGGGTTATGATGACTAGGGAGCACTGGGAGGATAAGGAGGGGGAATGTTTTGTCCGGTTTGGACATGGCGGTGGCCTGACTCCTTCCGGTATAACCGTTAAGGTAGGGACGTGCGAGGAAAGAAAGAGATTCGGATTCGGATCTCATTGGCCATGAGATCGCAGAGCCGGACTAGTGGGCAAAGTGTACCCCTCTGCGCAGAGTCCAAACCTATTCGAATAGTCCGTGTCCACTGGTATGGACGGGTCTGGTGTGGTATGACAATTAGTGTTTTAAAACCTCCGCGAACTGGGAAATGTGTGAGTGGGTGTGTTTTTGGAAATAAAAACAATGCCACGGGAGCAGGAAGCTCAGTGGTGGTTGAGTGTGAAAATTTGCTACTGCCTTCTTTGGGAAAACCATCAAAGAATTGCCTTTTTCTGAAAAAGAAGAGTGACCTCAACTCCACCATATAAAGCATGTATTATATAGGTCCCTTTCTCTTTACGGGCGGGATGGGCTTGCGGAATACCTAGTGTATTCACCCAGATTTATTTATGTTTTTCAGCAGCTGAAGACTTCTTTTCTGCTATGCTCGACTAGAGGGGGGCTGTGTCTGCACCCAGTTCTGCCTGTGGCTTGGGCTAGTTTATCTTCCACTGCGCTTTGTATTTCAGGCTCTCTTGAGCTTGTACCCTGGTATTGTAATAACTTTTATTCGAACTCTGTACTATTTGAAGTAAGGAATGTGGTTACTAGCCTCCTGGGACTAGTAATTATATCACATTTGAGTCCCAGAGGATTGGGGCACTTCAGGTGGTATCGGAGCCATAGGACTGGTCGTAGATCGCAGCCCTAACCTTAAAAGTTTGCCCTAAAAAGAAATACATCTTACCTCTAAAGAAGAATCTTCTCTCCTTTCCCCGATATTAACATACCCTTCTTTTCTTCTACCAGATGGAAGGCTCCTTGGTCATTAGGACATCCTACTGCTCAGAGGTGGAAGGATTCCCTCACCTTTTGCCGAGTTGCGCGCTTCGCATGGGGATCCGCAAGAAGCCAGAGTACGTCTGGAAAGAATACCGCGAGAATGGAACTGAGAAATGCTCTATGGCAGTCTACCTGGGAGAAAGCCGAAACTACCCAAACCACCCTCCCTTCCAAGTCACCTTCACTGGACACCACTTCCCAGACACTTGCCAAAATGTTGCCTGAAAAGCCCTTCGATAGCTATGCCAAAACTACAGCAGGGAAGTCTTTGAGACACCCCTTCATTACTTTCCACCGAGAAACAAAAACACCCCTACCTGGAGGAAAAGACTTTAGGGCCTGTCAGGAAGAGATCCTACTGAAGATGACCCCACCATAGTCTACATGGCTGGATATCTCCACACACTCGATAACCACTATGATGACCTTTCCTCCCACTGCACCCACCTAAACTCCCGGGTGGAAAGCCTAGAGCAACAGGTCAAGGAACTTAAAAAGGAGAAGGCATCCCTCCAAGAAAGTCTCGAAATAGCAGAAGGTGAAGAGGCCAACACTCGTGAAGCCTACCGAACCCTGAAGATGGATTACGATAAGAAGTTAAAGAAGCTCGTTCCCACTAAAAAGATCCGGAAGAGGACCAAGAGCCAAGGATGCCAGACTGAACGGAAAAAGGAAGCCCCACCAGCACTACCTCCCTCCAAGATAGAAAACTTGTCAGACGTTGAGGATATGTTCCTAGCTAGCCTTGACGACCTTCTCAAAGAATTTGGGGACACTTTAGAAAGGGAGTTCAGAAGCACCTTAGAGAGCACTCACACGTAGTGTGACTTGTGGTAACTGTATGCTTGTAATGAACTTGTGTGATGAATAAAATAACATGGTTAAAAAATTGGCATGTGCATAGTAGTAATTCTCTCCCCCTGGCAGATGGCTTCGGATAAAACCACGCCTACTGCCTTCAGGATTGGAGCAAGGTTTCCCCTAGGAGCTGAAGGAGAAGCCGATAGAGAAGGGAGTGAGACCCACCTCCCCGCACCTCCGAAGCTGCCATTAGATTTAGCCCAAGTTCTGGCCAACCAAACCCGACTCATTGAAGTCCTCACCAGAAGTCTTGAGAACCAGCGCCCGAATGGTGGAAGGCCTCAGGATAGGATGGGAGATTTTCTAAGACTCAAGCCTCCCACATTCGCTAGATCCAACAATCCGCTCGACGCTGATGACTGGCTGCGCACGATAAAAAGGAAATTAGAAGCCATCGGATGCCCTGAGAACCAACGTGTTCATCTGGCCGCTCATCAACTTTCTGGGATGGCCCTATCCTGGTGGGATACCTTCAGCATTGCCGTCAGAGATGCTACCTGGGCAGAATTTGAAGCCGCCTTCCGAGAACATCATGTGCCCCAAGGGATTGTTCAGCTCAAGGAAGATGAATTTCGGGAACTAACTCAAGGAGGAAGATCTGTCAGTGAGTACGTGCACAAATTCACAGAATTGGCTCGATACGCGCCTGACGATATCAGCACAGAAGCCAAGAAGATGGCCCGTTTCTTGAAAGGGCTAAGACCAGAACTCAAGACTATCCTTGCCAGCCAAGATTTCCTCAGCTTCTCGCACCTCTCAAACAAGGCCATACAAGTGGAAAGGGCAAGGGAAGAAGAAAAGGGTCACCTCAAGAGGAAATTCCAAGTCCTCCGAGCTCAGCAGCAGGACAAGCACCAGAGAATTCGATCCTTTGGGTTTCCACCCAAGGGACCAAGCTTCAACAAGCCAGCTGGACCCACTTCGTCACGTTTCAGTCAGCAGGGTCAAAGCTCCTTTCTGGCCCCCTCCGTTGCAAGCAACCAACCTCCAGCCAATGCCTGTTGGCACTGCGGAGACCCCAGTCACTACAAGAATAATTGTCCTCAGTTGAAGGCATCCATGCCTACTTACTCCAACTCGGTGAATGGCCCCAAGAATGCCCCAGCACCCACCTCCAAGGCACCCTCCTCCAACAGTCAGCAGAGCAAGACCCAGTATCATGGTAGAGCACGAGTAAACCACGTCGATGCTCAAGAAGCTCAGCAAGCTCCGGGAGTAGTGCTCGGTGAGTTTCTAGTTGAATTTACTTCCGCTACTGTACTTTTTGATTCAGGAGCATCTCATTCTTTCATAGCCACTAGTTTTGTGGAAAAGCATGGCATTCCCATTACACACTTAGAAATTCCCTTGGTCACCCGGACCCCAGGGTAAGACCTTTTATGCCAGCTCAAATGCTCCCAAGTCAGGATTCTTTTAAGTGGGGTAGTGTTCTTGGCAGACTTAGCCGTCTTGCCATCCCAAGGGATTGATGTGATCTTAGGAATGGATTGGTTAACCAAGCACAAGGGCATCATAAGTTGCGCAAATAAGACCGTTCTTCTCACTGACCACCAAGGAAAGTTGGTCTCATGTTAGGCTCAGCCACCCGCCCAAGATCCAATGGTGTTTAACCTAACAGCAGAAAGCATATCTGTAGTAGAAAAATTCATGGATGTATTCCCAGAAGAATTGCTAGGAATACCGCTAGAAAGAGAAGTGGAGTTCTACATTGATCTAATTCCCGACACTGCACCCATCGCAAAGAGACCATACCGCATGGCTCCCACCAAATTAGCGGAACTAAAACTCTAGATCGTAGAACTTCAACAAAAAGGGTACATTTGTCCCAACTCATCTCCTTGGGGAGCACCAGTCCTTTTCGTCACCAAAAAGGATGGAAGTATGAGGATGTGTATTGATTACCGATCCTTGAATGAGGTTACAATCAAAAACAAGTACCCACTACCTCGGATCGATGACCTCTTAGACCAGCTTCAAGGGGCCAAGTATTTCTCCAAGATAGACCTGAGGTCAGGATATCACCAGCTGAGAATCAAAGAAGCAGACATTCAGAAGACTGCATTTGTGACCCGGTACAGACAGTATGAGTTCACAGTAATGCCCTTCGGACTAACCAACGCACCCGCCTTTTTCATGAATCTCATGGATAAGGTATTTATGGAAGAGCTAGATAAGTTTGTCATAGTCTTCATTGACGACATCCTTATCTACTCCAAGAGTCGCGAAGATCATGACCATCACCTCCGGATTGTCCTCGGAAGACTCAGAGCACATCAACTCTATGCTAAGCTCAGCAAATGTGAATTCTGGTTAAAAAAGATAGCCTTCCTTGGGCATATCTTGACTTCAGAAGGAATAGAAGTGGACCCGTCCAAGGTGGAAGCAGTATCCAAATGGAAGCAGCCATCCAACGTTAGTGAAGTTCGAAGCTTTCTAGGAATGGCAGGATATTACCGTCGTTTTATCAAAGGGTTCTCTAGCATAGCAAGACCTATGACCGAGCTCCTCAAGAAAGACAATAAGTTTGCCCTCAGCCGAAAACCTTTTGGGAAGAAAGAAACCAACTTCTTGGAAGATTGGAAGAAAGAATCAGGTCAACTGAATACATGTCTGGGAGACAATGGCAGCCTAGAAATCAAGCCAATGCTAAAAGACCTCATACGCAAGGCTCAACGCCTGGACACTGAGGTCTTATGGAGAGAACTCGCAAAGAACAACTTCCGGACTTCAGGACAGATGAAGGAGTCCTTTGGTTCAGAAACCGTCTGTGTGTACCAAAAGGAGAGGCACGAGAAGTTTTGCTTGACGAAGCTCACAACTCAGCCTACTCTATCCACCCAGGGACCACCAAGATGTACCTAGACCTCAAAACTAGATACTGGTGGAGAGGAATGAAAAAGGAGATAGCACAGTATGTGGCCCGGTGCGACACTTGCCAGCGAACTAAGGCAGAGCATCAGAAGCCTGCATGCCAACTGCAACCCCTTCCAGTACCCAAATGGAAGTGGGAAGAAATAGGCATGGATTTTGTAAACGGACTGCCTCGGACCCAAAAAGGGAACGATCCTGTCTGGGTTATAATCGACCGTCTTACCAAGGTAGCACATTTCATTCCAGTAAAAACTACCTTTGGAGGAGCCACCCTTGCCCGGATATATCTTAAGGAAATAGTCAGACTTCATGGTATTCCACGGAAGATAGTGTCAGACAGGGGAACGCAGTTCACCTCAAAATTCTGGATGAGCCTTCAGCAAGCTATGGGCACCAAGCTAGACTTCAGCACCGCCTATCACCCCCAGTCAGATGGTTAGACAGAAAGGGTCAACTAGGTCCTCGAGGATTTGTTAAGAGCCTGTGTGTTGACGTTTGACAGAAATTGGGAGTCCAGTTTGCCATATGCAGAGTTCTCGTATAACAACATCTACTAGGCCAGTATCAAGATGTCACCGTTTGAAGCATTATATGGACAAAAGTGCCAGACCCCTCTAATGTGGTCCAACGTAGGGGAAAAGACACTAGAAGGGTCTGCCTTCGTTAAAGAGGCAGAAGAGAAAGTTGCCCTTATCCGCAAAAGATTACTTGAACCTCAGAGTCGGCAGAAAAGTTATGCAGACAACAGGTGGAGAGAACTCAGGTTTGAGGAAGGAGACTTAATTTACCTCAAGGTCTCCCCAATGTGCGGAGTCAAAAGGTTTCAAGTGAAAGGAAAGCTAGCTCCGCGGTTCGTCGGTCCCTATCCTATCATTGGCAGGGTAGGACCCGCAGCCTACCGCCTTGAATTGCCAGAATCCATGTCAGATATCCACAATGTGTTTCACGTATCCCAGCTCCGCAAATGCCTGAAAGTGCCAGAAAGTCGCATCGAAGAAGAGACAATTCAGATTCAAAAGGATCTGTAGTGCTGGGAAAAGCCAGTAAAGATTCTTGACTCGACCGTCCGAAAGACCCGAAGCTCAGAAGTAAGACTCTGTAAAGTTTAGTGGAGCAGAGAAGGAGAAGAGGAAGCTACATGGGAGAGTGAGTACTCTTTAAGGAGGGAATACCCTTACCTTTTCTCAAGCCCAGTTTGAATCTCGAGGGCGAGATTCCTTTAAGTGGGGTAGGTTTGTAACATCCCAAAATTTAATCCCAAGGTGAGAGCCCTAATCTCCTAGCCCCCCTTGATTACCCCCCTAGACCCCACCCCATAAGACATTTCATCATATGCATACACCATGATTGTTAGTAGCACCTCACATAGAATATATTTTTTAACACCTAAGAATATATAGCTAAATATTTGTTCAAAGGAAAAAGGAGATAAAAAGAAATAGAAATAGAAATAGAAAAAAAAATAAAAAGGAAAATCTTCTCTCCCCCCTCGACTGGGCCGAATCCAGCCCAACCGTCTCCCCTCTCCGCTCGCGCGCCTGTCCCCCGCTCAGCACACGCGGCCCATCCCCGCTCGCGCGCCCACGCTCCTCCCTCCGCCGCTGTCAGCCCGGCCCCACCCGTCAGTCGCGCTCGCCCTCGCCCTAGCTCCCTCGCAACCGCCCTCTCTCTGGCAAGCGGGCCCTGCTTGTCAGCACCTTCCTCGCGCCCGTGACCAAGCTATCAGCGTGATCGCCGTCGGTCGCCACCCGCCCCGTTGTCTCGCCATTAACGCGCTCGGCAGCAAGGTTGGCGCCTTGCCTCCCTATCTCCTTGCACTAGCCCGAGCCATCCCGTCACCCGCCTGCCCGAGCCGTCCCGTCGCCACCACTGTACGCCATCATCGCCGCCGTGGCAAGCTCGCCGGTGCTCGCCACCTCTCCTCTCCTTCACTGCCCCGGGCGCCTATAAAAAGGACCGCCCGAGCTCCATCCTTCTTCACACCGGCCTCGTCCACTCCCTCTCCCCTCCCCTAAGCCAAATCAAGCTCCGTGCCGCCGCGCCCTTCCTCCGCTCCGGTGAGCCCCGCCCTCCTCCCTCTGTTGAGTTCTAGTCAAATTAATGTAGCTCTTGAGCTTCACCGCCCCCTCACGAACACGACACACCCCTTCCCTTCACCTATTGTGCACGGCAACCTCGCCGGTGATCCCGCCACCTCGCCGTGGACCGGCCACCCCGAGCGTCCACCAGCCAAATTGGCCCCACCTCTGTAATCCCCTACCTCCGCTCGTGCCTTGCCACCACTCCGTCGACGCAGAACCGGGCCACCGGCGAAGAACCGCCGCGGAATTTCACTGGTGGGCGGTTCTCACCACCGCGAACCGCCCTTTCTCCCCCCCCCCCCCGACGTCGTTACCCCCTCCTCCCCCTGACGTGTGGGCCCGCACCCACGGTGTTCGCCCGCGCCGTTCCTCCCTTCCGTGGGCCGGCTAGGCCACCTGCCCGCGCTCGGCTGGGCTGAAATCCCCCCGGCCCAGTTAGCAGAGAAAACCCTTTTCTTTTTCCTTTTTCATTTCTTTTTCCTATTTTTCTTATATTTATGCATATGTTGATATTTTATGCACCAAAAATAGTCTAAATAAATTATAGGGCACAAAATGATAATATCTAAAAGGTGGCACACTCCACCAAGTCACAATGGTTGATGTATTGTTCATTACTTATTTTGCTAGGAGAAGAGGGATCCGATCCTTTGGAATTTGTAACTCCGGAAGAAGGGCAGGAACCCGACCTCTTCGAAATAGATCTTTCGTGCCAAGAGAACTTCGACGAAGGCAAGTCCATTCTTCCCTTGATGCATAAATTACCTACTCTTTCTACCACTACCTAAGCCAGGAATAAGGGATGGGTCTTTTGCATTGTGAGAAGAGAGATAGCCCGCATTAAAGAATATCTTTTGAGTACAAAATGTGGGATGAGAAAAGGGCAGTGTTTTTACTAAACGATGTTTTCAAAAAAAAGTGTATGATGAAGGGTATTCACCCTTATCACCTTTTGAGTGGGATAATCAGGGACTCCCTGGTTTAGGGGAGGGCCTCAGGTGTTGGCTCAGCCGGGTTAGGTGTGAGAAGAAGGATTGTCCTCTCATATAAGGATCGGTTTGTCATCCTTCACTACCTGTACTCATGACAAGTACAACCACTCGAGACTGTATGGGCAGTCAATCAATCGGAACTCGTACGGTCCAAACCCCAGGGTTATGATGGCTGGGGAGCACCGGGAGACTAAGGAGGGGGAATGTTTTGTCCGGTTTAGACATGGCGGTGGCCTGACTCCTTCCGGTATAACCGTTAAGGTAGTGACGTGCGAGGAAAGAAAGAGATTCGGATTCGGATCTCATTGGCCATGAGATCGCAGAGCCGGACTAGTGGGCAAAATGTACCCCTCTGCGGATAGTCCAAACTTATTCGAATAGTTCGTGTCCACTGGTATGGATGAGTCTGGTGTGGTATGACAATTAGTGTTTAAAAACTTCCGCGAACTAGGAAATGTGTGAGTGGGTCTATTTTTGGAAATAAAAACAATGCCACGAGAGCAGGAAGCTCAGTGTTGGTTGAGTGTGAAAATGTGCTACTGCCTTCTTTGGGGAAAACCATCAAAGAATTGCCTTTTTCTGAAAAAGAAGAGTGACCTCAACTCCACCATATAAAGCATGTATTATATAGGTCCCTTTCTCTTTACGGGTAGGATGGGCTTGCGAAATACCTAGTGTATTCACCTAGATTTATTTATGTTTTTCAGCAGCTGAAGACTTCTTTTCTGCTATGCTCGACTAGAGGGGGCTGTGTCTGCACCCAATTCTGTCTGTGGCTTGGGCTAGTTTATCTTCCACTGCGCTTTGTATTTCAGGCTCTCTTGAGCTTATACCCTGGTATTGTAATTACTTTTATTCGAACTCTGTACTATTTGAAGTAAGAAATGTGGTTACTAGCCTCCTGAGACTAGTAATTGTATCACATTTGAGTCCCAGAGGATTGGGACGCTTCATACAGGAAGCCTCAGCCACCCCCGCACCACTCGACCAGCCTGGCCGCTAGCCCCCTCCCGCATGCGTCACATTCCTTACATGCGCGCAATTTGTTTCCATTTGCATGCGCGAGAAATTAGGAAGTGTATCCCTTATGTGCTGCATGCATGAAAAAAAACTGATTTTTGAATGCTTTATTCCGTCCATAAATATAGGATCTCTATAACAACCATGCAGTTAGGCTCGTAAGAAACATTTTATGAAATATATTGCTACTAACTATGCTATATGGTGTAAATATTTATGCAATACGATACACTACTTAAATAATCAGTTTCCTGCTGCATGTGCACAAATTTAGGATGTGAATAATGTGCGTTGAGATAAAATGGATTGACATGCATGGAAACAAAAAAAATCTGGTTTTAATGTTTTATTTCGTCCATAAAAATAGGATCTCTACAACAGCAATGTGTGTAAAAAAATTGTTTCATGCTGCATGCGCACAGATTTAGTATGACAAGAATGTGCATTGAAAAGGAAATAGATTGGCATGCTTGGAAACAAAAAATCTGATTTAAATGTTTTATTTTCTCTATAAATATAGGATCTCTCCAATATCCATGCATCAAGGCTCGTTAAAACCAGTTTATGATAAATACTGATACTAATTATACTACAGGGTGAAGGTATTTATGCACTATGGTAGACTGCGTAAAAAATCTGTTTTCTGCTGTATGTACACAAATTTAGGATGACAAGAATGTGAGTTGAAAAGGAAATGGATTGGCATACGCGAGATTTATGCAATTGTGGTAAATGACCTCATTTCTTAGAGCGGTTACATTTTTCTAAATTTCTATTTCATTGTGTAAATGTGTACGTCGTAAATATATCTTATACATATGACATAAATGGTAGGAACCCAATACACACTAGATTAAGTAAACGAGATAATGCATAAAATCAATAAATTGTTTGCGTAAAATGTGAATAAAAATATCATAAACAGACAAATAGATGGAAGCGGAGCCATGAACTAAAATATATATTGTAAAAACCTATTGATGTTGGCATAAATATGTATATAAAATAACATAAAAACAGGATCGTCGCCCCGCGTCCGGGATGCGCCACAGCTTCGTGCCTAGGGGAGGCTGTCACACCCGGTTTTAGAAGGCAAACCGAATGCGAACCATGTACGTGCCAGGATCAGTTATTCACGTACACAGCAGTTACATAATATGGACATCATCACACAGTGCTCAAAATAGTATTAATAAGGGAAATAGTCGATTACATCATACGTCTGAGACGTCCATATAGTTCTTACAATAAATCAAAGTGCGGAAAAGAAACGTAGATAACCGCGGCCTTCACAGGCAGCCGACTGGGGGTTGCCGCTAACCCACACCTAGAACTCGTCGTAATCTTGGAACTCCTGGAAGTCTCCTTCCACAGCTTCATCTTCGCCTGAGCAGTGGTTGCAATGCTGACAACCTGGGGATGGGGGGGGTTGGTGTGTAGAGCAAGGGTGAGTACACATCAACATACTCAGCAAGTATCCTGTTTGGCTGTAGTGGACTAGCTGTATGTGGGGATAAGTCAAACGGTTGCTTTTAGTTGGTCAGATTATTACTTACTAGTAGAAAGCCAAGTTTTAGCATTAACCCAAGTTATTAACCCAAATGTACTCCTTTCCAAACGGAAAGAGTACCACTTACCAGCACCATAGTCATAACCAGAACCATCGATCTCATAACCACCTGTACCAAAGTATCTCTGATCAAGTACCACTAATCACTGGAGCTCCCTTGGCCGCTCTTAACCGTGAGCACGGCTGATATATCAGTTTTCAAACACTCTGCAGAGGTTGTGCACTTTACCCACAAGCCGTGATTCCCATTCTGCCCGGAGAGAGCTACTCCCCATTGACCACTACCTAGGTGGCCTAGCAGGGCATCACTACGTAGCCTTTACAAAGATTCCCCGGGGTTGTAGCCACCCGTTAGGTTTCCTAAATGCACCGCACTCCTCCCCAAGGGGCGAACCCAAACTTGGCAGAGCGAGCCGCATACACCGAGCCCCATTGACGGCACGACGGCTAAGTGAACTACACCCCGGATCCTCTAATTATTCAGCTAAGGGCACCCCATTCTACCCTCATGGTTGCACTGTTTTCCCGGGCGGTCATCCATAGAACAGGTCCTTACGGAGAGGCACTCGAGAAACCGCTCGAGCCCCCTTGAAGACCACAAGTATAACATCATCATAAGGAGGGAAAACAGCGTATCATAGATAATCTCATCATGTTCATTGATTAGAGTTAAGCAATAGCATAAAGCTAAACAGTAATAATCCAACCCGAATAGGTGAACAAGGACATGGATAACAAAAGCTAGTCAATCCTTAGGCATAAAGGTGTAAAGCGGGAGGTGAATTAAATAATGAATAGGACATAGATAGGTCAAGGGACACTTGCCTCCACCAACCGACTGCTGCTCAGGGGCTTCTCCTGCGAGTTCCTCGGGCTCTTCAACCGGATCGTTCTCTAAGCGGGTGCAAACATACATACATCCATCCATCGAAATTAGGAAACCAACAGTACACCATACAAGAGAACAAGTAAAGCAGATATGCATAAAGTACCACATACGATAATGAATCTACTTTGGTTAGAAAGAAACGAGGGAAAGTTTCGCAAGAGTTGAGGCTTATACTCGAGGAACACTACGGGTAAGCGAAGGACTAGACGTCACGTGCTCTAGTTTTAATTAGTTCTAACAAAAGAATTAGCTACATGCACTAATGTAATCGCAACCACTTTTAGTAGATTAACATTGAACGAGATAGATGATTAGTTATACGAATTAACTAACGTAATCAATTTCCAAATTGAGACTCCTATCTTACTAATATAAACGACGTGATTAGCGCATATAGGAGACGGGGGGGTAGACGAGGGGTTAGGGGGGGTAGACGAGGCACGACGAGTCGTGCCAAGGCACGCGCACTACGCGGGCACGCACGCGAGGTCGCACGCACACACTACGGACTAACCGTACGCACGTCGGGGCCGTGCGCTAGCCGAGCTCTAAGCCGCGCGCCATAGGCACGCTGGGCCAAGCTCGAGGCCACGCAGGGGCCGACACGACGCGAGCAAGGCACGGCGGGGCGAGCGGGCAAGCACGCCGGGGCCAGCGAGCGCGAGCGAGCGAGGATGCGGCCGGACGAGGCCGAGCGCGGGGACGGGCGGTTGAACCGGGGCACGGGGGCGGTTGAACCGGGGGGCGCCGAGCTCGCCGGGAGGCGGGCGCGCGCGGGCGGTTCGCCGGAGCGGGCGCGAGGGCGGGGTCGAGCGGGACGCCGGCGGCGGACGGCCGAGCCGGGCGGCGCGGGGGAGCGGCGGCCGGGCCGGGGCCGAGCGGGGTCGGGGACGGGCGCGGGGTCGCCGGAGCGCGGCCGGGCGGGGCCGAGCGAGGGCGGCCGGCGCGGGCGGGGACGGGCGCGGGACGCTGGGGCGCGGGACGCCGGGGCGCGGCGGCCGGCCGGAGTCGGGGACGGGCGGCGCCCATGGCGCGGGGGGGGGGACGGGCGCGGGACGCCGGGGCGCGGCGGCCGGCCAGAGTCGGGGACGGGCGGCGCCCATGGCGCGGGGGGGACGGGCGCGGGACGCCGGGGGGGGAGGAGAGGGGGGGTGAGGGAGGAGAAGGGGTCTCACCGGAGGGGAGCGGCGGCGGCGGCGGCTAGGGTTAGGGTTGGGGTGAGAGAGAGAGAGAGAGGTGACGGGCGGGGCCCGCGGGGGGGGGATTTTTGGGGAAAAAAGAAAAGGGTGGGGGGGCGGCTGGGCCGGATGGGCCCAAAGTGGGGGGGAAGGGGGGGCGCGCGGCTGGGCCGGCCGGGAGGCCCACGCGGGAGGGGAGAGGGGAGGGGGCGGCTGGGCCGCCAGCTGGGCCGGTCGAAGGGGGGAGAGGGGGGGGCGGCTTGGGCCGAAATGGGAAAGGGAGGGAGGGAGAGAAAAAGAAAAGGATTTTCTTTTTCTAAAATCTAATTTTCTTTGGATGAATGCTTTCACATTTTAATCAATCAAAAAAAATATGCATGGTTCGGCATGGTGCATCACACGAAATAAAGTGTTTTAAGGTTTTGCTTTACACGAGGTCTAAAGCCAAAACCCGCTGCGACTTTGGAAAAGATCAAGGCTTAGCGAGAAGAAAAGGGAAAAGGAAAGAGTAACGCCTGAATTTGGTGAGAGAAAAGAAGAAAAAAATCTACCCCCAAATTCAGGGCGTTACAAACCTATCCCCCTTAAAAGAATCTCGCCCTCGAGATTCAGGGTTGGCTAGCAAAGAGCTCAGGGTACTTGGCCATCAGATCATCTTCACGCTCCCAGGTTGCTTCTTCCTCTGAGTGATGGTCCCATCTGACTTTGCACATTCTGACGGTCTTCCTTCGGGTGACTCTGTCTGCAACCTCAAGGATCTGCACTGGCTTCTCAACGTAGGTCAAGTCATCCTGGACTTCAAGACCTTCCACTGGCAACTGCTCTTCTGGCACACGCAAGCACTTCTTCAACTGAGACACATGAAAGACATCATGCACAGCTGACAAATTCTCTGGCAAACTGAGCTGATAGGCCACTTCTCCACGTCTTGCAAGAATCTGATACGGACCAATGTAGCGGGGTGCTAGCTTGCCTTTGACTCCGAACCTCCTGACTCCTCTGATTGGTGACACTTTCAGATAGACAAAGTCTCCGACTTCGAAACTCAGCTCTCTCCTTCTTGTGTCTGCATAACTTTGCTGTCTTGATTGCGCTATCTTCAGATTCTCTCGAACCATCTTGATGTTCTCTTCGGCTTCAAGCAAAATGTCTGGCCCAAACACTTGCTTTTCTCCAGGCTGATCCCATTGCAACGGAGTTCTACAACTCCTTCCATAAAGCGCCTGAAATGGTGACATCTTTAAACTGGCCTGGTAACTGTTGTTATAGGAAAACTCTGCATAAGGCAATCTCTTGTCACATCCGGACTGATCTTGCAACGCACAGGCTCTCAACATGTCTTCAAGAATTTGGTTGGTTCTTTCGGTCTGGCCATCTGTCTGCGGATGATAAGCTGAACTGAAATTCAGATGCGTGCCCAAGGCTTCATGCAACTGCTGCCAGAAATGAGAGGTGAACTGCGTTCCTCTGTCTGACACTATCTTCTTTGGCACACCATGAAGACAAACGATCCGAGACATATACAATTCTGCCAATACTGCACTGCTATAGTTGGTCTTGACAGGTATGAAGTGGGCTGACTTGGTCAGACGGTCCACTACTACCCAAATGGAATCGTAGCCGGCTCGAGTGCGAGGCAATCCGACTATGAAATCCATACCAATTTCATCCCATTTCCACTGAGGGATCTGCAACGGTTGCAACAATCCAGCATGTCTCTGGTGCTCTGCCTTAATTCTTCGGCAATTATCGCACATAGCCACATGCTCTGCGATTTCCCTCTTCATTCCGTACCACCAGAATTTCTTCTTCAGATCCTGATACATCTTCTCACTGCCAGGGTGAATCGAATAAGCTGTCTCATGAGCTTCCTTGAGAATCAACTCCCGAATGGACTGGACATTGGGAACACACAAGCGGTCTTTGAACCATATCACGCCTTCTGCGTCTTCTCGAAAATCTTTGCCTTTGCCTTCTAGAATCAGTCGCCGGATCTCACTGATTTTCTCATCGTTCTTCTGCGCTTCTTTGATTTCGCGCTCCAAGGTAGGTTCCAACTCAACTGTGACTCCTCGCGAATTATTCAGAAATCCGAGACTCAACCTGTCGAACTCCTTGGCCAACTCATAAGGCATCGGACGAGCGACCATCAGATTGACTTGGCTCTTTCTGCTCAAAGCATCTGCCACTACGTTTGCTTTGCCTGGATGGTAATGAATCTCCAACTCATAATCTTTGATCAACTCTAACCATCTTCGCTGCCTCATGTTCAACTCTGACTGAGTGAATATGTACTTCAGACTCTTGTGGTCTGTGTAAACATCGCATTTCTATCCATACAGATAGTGCCTCCATGTCTTCAGCGCGTGAACCACTGCTGCCAACTCTAGATCATGGATTGGGTAATTCTTCTCATGAACCTTCAACTGTCGGGACGAGTAAGCCACAACTCTTCCCTCTTGCATCAACACACATCCCAAACCTGTGTAACAAGCATCGCAATACACCGAGAAGGGCTTGTGCACATCAGGCAAGACTAGGACAGGCGCCGTAGTCAACTTCTCTTTCAGCGCTTCAAAGGCCTCTTGGCATTTCTGGGTCCACTTGAACTCAACTTTGTTGCCTAGCAACGCTGTCATTGGTTTCGCAATCTTCGAAAACCCTTCAATGAATCGCCGATAATATCCGGCCATTCCAATGAAGCTCTTGATTCCTCGAGCATCTGTTGGCGCTTTCCAGTTCAGAATGTCTGCCACTTTCTTCGGATCCACAGCCAATCCTTCCTTGTTGATTATGTGACCCAAGAACAGGACTTCACTGATCCAGAACTCACATTTGCTCAACTTTGCATACAGCTGGTGCTCTCGCAATCTCTGCAACACCATCCTCAAATGATCTGCGTGCTCTTCTTCGCTTTGAGAATAAACCAGAATGTCATCAATGAATACCACCACAAACTTATCAAGGTAATCCATGAATACACTATTCATCAAGTTCATGAAGAACGCTGGCGCATTGGTCAAACCAAAAGACATCACTGTGAACTCATACAAACCATACTTGGAAATGAATGCCGTCTTCGGAATGTCCGAAGGTCGGATCCTGAGCTGATGATAACCTGACCTCAGATCAATCTTGGAGAACACACTGGCTCCTCTCAACTGGTCGAACAGATCTTCTATTCTGGGCAAAGGATACTTGTTCTTGATCGTGACCTCATTCAAAGCTCGGTAATCGATACACATCCTCTTGGTGCCATCTTTCTTCTCCACAAATAGGACAGGGGCGGCCCAATGCGAGGTGCTTGGCCGAATGTAACCTTTCTCTGATAGCTCATCAATTTGCTTCTTAAGTTCATCCAACTCTGGTCCAGATATTCTGTAAGCTCTCTTATAGATAGGGGCGGTTCCAGGAAGAAGCTCTATAGCAAACTCAACTTTCCGCTCTGGTGGCATACCCGGTAAGTCCTTTGGAAACACATCTGGGAACTCGGACACAACCTTGATACTCTCGATCGGGTCTGCTTCACTGTTATCAACAGCTATCTGATAACAACTTCCTTTCTTTGGCTCAGGCGGGACTAACTCGGTTACCACTTCCTCTCCTAGTGGGGACATCAACTTGATGGTCCTTTTATCACAACTGATAACTGCCTGATACTTATCTAGCCAATTCATCCCTAGGATGACATCTATTCCCTGAGTACCCATTACTATAAGGTTGGCGGGAAACGCTATCCCCCTTATTTTCACACTTATATTCAAACAAATGCTATCGGCTCGAATTCTACCACCGGCTGAGTCGATTTGAATGGGGGTTGACATGGTAGTAATTGGAAGATTATGTGCTTCTACCCATGATGCAGTAATGAAAGAATGCGTTGCTCCAGTATCAAATAACACTTCTGCAATATGGGAGGCGACTGGGAACATACCTACTATCATGCCGGGGGTCTCCTGAACTGCTTCAGCTTCCAAGTGGTTCAATCTTCCATGATTATAGCGCGGCTGAGAGCGGTTGCCTGCTCCAGGCTGAGACACATTCTGCTTTGCTGGGGCATTGGGGCCTGACTGCTGCTGGGCTGCCTTCTTCGGACATTGCATCACCCAGTGGCCTTGCTCTCCACAGTGGAAACATGCTCTGTTTCCAACTTGAGCTGGTGCTGCCTGACTGTTCTGCTGGTTTGCTGGGGCAGGAAGACGAGGTGCCTGCTGATTCTGCCTCTGAAACTGACCTCCTGACTGATTGCTCTGACGGTTCTGGTACTGATTCTGAGGGTACTGCCTTTGAAACTGCTGATGCTGCTGAGGTGGACGCTGATTCTGCCTGAACTGCTGAGGTTGATTGCCTGAGAAACGAGGACGATTGCTGCTTCCAGGCTGGGGTCCACTGATCTTGCGTTTACGATCTTCCATCTCCTTACGCTTCCTCTCTGTCATGATTGCTCTGTCAATCAGGTGCTGGAATGTCGGGAAGGTGTGATTCATCAGTTGGTACTGCAGAGGGTCAACCAAGCCTCTCAGAAAACGGTACTGCCGCTTGGCATCGGTGTTGACATCTTCAGGAGCATAGCGAGACAATTGCAGAAACCTGTCCCGGTACTCACTGACAGACGATGACCCTTGCTTGAGGGCCAGGAACTCCTCCTTCTTCACTGTCATCAGACCTGCAGGTACATGGTACTGACGAAAGCTACCTCTGAACTCTTCCCAAGTGATGGCATCAGGGTGGGCATGGGTGGCGAGGTAAGACTCCCACCATGACTGGGCTGCTCCTCTCAACAGACGGGGACCATACAGAACTTTCTCCCTGTCATCGCACTGAGCGGTGTGCAACTCCCGCTCCACAGTGCGCAGCCAATCCTCAGCATCCATGGGGTCAGAAGAATGAGCGAACGTTGGTGGATGACCTCTCATGAATTCAGCACGCTTGTCTCTGGGCATCTGAGGCATCTGAGGCTGAGGTGGAGCTTGCTGCTGCTGCTGCTGCTGCTGAATGGCGGCCAAAGTCTGACCGATGGCTTGAACTGCCTGAGTCTGCATCAGAAACATCTGCTCGATGGACATCGGGGGCGGGGGCGGCAGGTGCTGCTGCTGGGGCACCTCCTCCTGTTGAGCGGCTCGCTCCTGCTGAGCACGCCTTCCTCCTCTGCGCCTGTTCTCTGACATCTGCAGAATGCAACCACACATCAGAACTGATCTGGCAAATCTTGCAGCATAAGAAAAGAGAATAGAATTCTTCAACAGCACTGAACAGATGAGCATCTTCACTGATCTCCAACTCAGACCACACAGCTTCTCAGATAGAAAGGAAAGTGGAATAAAAGGGGTTTCCCAACTATATAACTAACTCCATTAACATAATAGGCAAACCAAAATGCAGGGGATACCCACACTCCGGTGACAGTCATTACAAAGATCCAAACCAAACATAGTTCATCATGACAAACATAGATCCACAGGATATAGCAAACTACCCTGTCTAACTAAAACTAACTAAGACTGAGACTAACGCTAAGACTGAAGCTTCTACGTATATATATTTCGTATTAATTACAAGATCCAACTCTAACGATCTATGGTTCTAGAGTTATCTTGGTCTTGCAGGCGAGATTGCCATAAGACTGGTGTCCACGCTGAGGTGAGCGGTACGGGTGCTGAGTCCCGACGGGAGCGGGGGAACCACCATCCAGGTGACGACGTTCCGCGCGCTCAGCCCGCAGCAGGGCGATCTCAGCACGAGCCCTACTCAGCTCATCTAATGCATGGTCCAGCTCCGTGTTTAGCACGGCGGCTAGGTTGACTGTGCTGCTCAACCTAGGATTGCCCTCACCGACAGGTGAGACAATCACGCCTCCTGTGCTGCCAGATGGACGGCGGGGGTAATACTTCAGGTCAAGACCATCAGCTGCCCCACCGAAAACCGAGCAGTAGTGCGAAAGCGCACGCCGTGCAGCATCCTGCATGGCTGCCTCAGCTGAGTCCCGCTCAGAGATAGAATAGTGCTCTGAACAGGCCTCCGCACCCTGGAGACTGTTCTTCGGGCAGCGCACCAAACAGGTTGCCTCCCAGCAGTCCGGGTAGACCCCGCGACTATGCTGGTAGACCACACAGCGATACTCGACGGACCAAGTATGCCGGTTAAATGCCCGACGTAGCAGGGTGTCGAGCGCATCGTGGAAGTGACACCCGCGAGCAGCGTCGCGAGTGATGGGTCGAGCAACCCATCCTTCCGGCTCAAGGTTAGCAGAGAAGTCGGTGTCGTGGCTCGAGCTGTCGTCGCCATCTCCGTCGTCTGGGTCTCCTCCAGCAGCTACTCCAGAAGCTGGGGCGCCCAGTGGTGGTGCAGGGGGCGGCTCCAGAGGAAGCACAGGGGAGCAGCTCCTCACAGACTCTATCTCCTGGTGGAGCGAGAAGGAAGAGCTCTGCTGCTCCTGTCGTCGACGCTCCTGCTCCTCACGCAGGCGGTGGTGTAGTCTCTCCAAGTGGCTGGACTGTCCGGCCACGGGACGGCGAAGCGGACGCTCAGCAAGGCGGGAGGGTAAGAAGGGGATGACTGACTTTCGTGCAGTGTGTCTAAGTCGAGCCATCTACAAAAGACATCGCAAGCAAAAGGGTGAGAACAGAATTAATATGACCAGCAAATAATGAATCATAAGTAAATGAAGGATTAGAATAAAACATGATTTTCAGCAAGGTATTATATATAGTAGAACATAGGTTTGGTCGGTATGACCAACTTTTGAAGGGATATCAAAGTCAAGGCAGAGACAGAGGTCTATAGTCCTTAGAACGACCATTCTACTCTAGGTTAGCGGTCCTACAGTCAGCACGGCTTTGATACCACTTATGTCACACCCGGTTTTAGAAGGCAAACCGAATGCGAACCATGTACGTGCCAGGATCAGTTATTCACGTACACAGCAGTTACATAATATGGACATCATCACACAGTGCTCAAAATAGTATTAATAAGGGAAATAGTCGATTACATCATACGTCTGAGACGTCCATATAGTTCTTACAATAAATCAAAGTGCGGAAAAGAAACGTAGATAACCGCGGCCTTCACAGGCAGCCGACTGGGGGTTGCCGCTAACCCACACCTAGAACTCGTCGTAATCTTGGAACTCCTGGAAGTCTCCTTCCACAGCTTCATCTTCGCCTGAGCAGTGGTTGCAATGCTGACAACCTGGGGATGGGGGGGGGTTTGGTGTGTAGAGCAAGGGTGAGTACACATCAACATACTCAGCAAGTATCCTGTTTGGCTGTAGTGGACTAGCTGTATGTGGGGATAAGTCAAGCGGTTGCTTTTAGTTGGTCAGATTATTACTTACTAGTAGAAAGCCAAGTTTTAGCATTAACCCAAGTTATTAACCCAAACGTACTCCTTTCCAAACGGAAAGAGTACCACTTACCAGCACCATAGTCATAACCAGAACCATCGATCTCATAACCACCTGTACCAAAGTATCTCTGATCAAGTACCACTAATCACTGGAGCTCCCTTGGCCGCTCTTAA
This sequence comes from Zea mays, assembly GCF_902167145.1. Classification (NCBI taxonomy): domain Eukaryota; kingdom Viridiplantae; phylum Streptophyta; class Magnoliopsida; order Poales; family Poaceae; genus Zea; species Zea mays. Next base: position 26,186,253 of record NC_050098.1, on the reverse strand, counting down.
CCGTGAGCACGGCTGATATATCAGTTTTCAAACACTCTACAGAGGTTGTGCACTTTACCCACAAGCCGTGATTCCCATTCTGCCCGGAGAGAGCTACTCCCCATTGACCACTACCTAGGTGGCCTAGCAGGGCATCACTACGTAGCCTTTACAAAGATTCCCCGGGGCTGTAGCCACCCGTTAGGTTTCCTAAATGCACCGCACTCCTCCCCAAGGGGCGAACCCAAACTTGGCAGAGCGAGCCGCATACACCGAGCCCCATTGACGGCACGACGGCTAAGTGAACTACACCCCGGATCCTCTAATTATTCAGCTAAGGGCACCCCATTCTACCCTCATGGTTGCACTGTTTTCCCGGGCGGTCATCCATAGAACAGGTCCTTACGGAGAGGCACTCGAGAAACCGCTCGAGCCCCCTTGAAGACCACAAGTATAACATCATCATAAGGAGGGAAAACAGCGTATCATAGATAATCTCATCATGTTCATTGATTAGAGTTAAGCAATAGCATAAAGCTAAACAGTAATAATCCAACCCGAATAGGTGAACAAGGACATGGATAACAAAAGCTAGTCAATCCTTAGGCATAAAGGTGTAAAGCGGGAGGTGAATTAAATAATGAATAGGACATAGATAGGTCAAGGGACACTTGCCTCCACCAACCGACTGCTGCTCAGGGGCTTCTCCTGCGAGTTCCTCGGGCTCTTCAACCGGATCGTTCTCTAAGCGGGTGCAAACATACATACATCCATCCATCGAAATTAGGAAACCAACAGTACACCATACAAGAGAACAAGTAAAGCAGATATGCATAAAGTACCACATACGATAATGAATCTACTTTGGTTAGAAAGAAACGAGGGAAAGTTTCGCAAGAGTTGAGGCTTATACTCGAGGAACACTACGGGTAAGCGAAGGACTAGACGTCACGTGCTCTAGTTTTAATTAGTTCTAACAAAAGAATTAGCTACATGCACTAATGTAATCGCAACCACTTTTAGTAGATTAACATTGAACGAGATAGATGATTAGTTATACGAATTAACTAACGTAACCAATTTCCAAATTGAGACTCCTATCTTACTAATATAAACGACGTGATTAGCGCATATAGGAGACGGGGGGGTAGACGAGGGGTTAGGGGGGGTAGACGAGGCACGACGAGTCGTGCCAAGGCACGCGCACTACGCGGGCACGCACGCGAGGTCGCACGCTGTCACACCCGGCTTTAAGGAACAAAGCCAGGTGCATCTCATACATGCGCCAAGAAGACAACATATACAATAACAGAGTGTATAGAGATAAATGTCACAATAATCAGAGTATTTATTACATAGCGGAAGACTTATTACAAAATAAAAATAATGAGTATAAAACGAACTAAGGATCGTCGGCGCAGATGTCAACTGAGAAACGCCACCTAGATCAGATCATACTCCTCGCCTTGTGGCTCCTCCTGAACCACCTGCTCTTCTCCTGTGGGGGGGGTGTGAGACAGCAAGGGTGAGCTCACATACGTTCATCGCTCAACAAGTTGTGGGGAATAATGTGGCATGAACTCACCAAAGGTGGGAGTTCATGAAGTGTAAGGCTGATCAATGAAATAAAGGCTGAAGCTGAGCATTGCTTTTATAAGTTGGTCAAAATTTTATTAGCAATTACTAAGTGTAAGTAAATACCAAACCATAGTAATAATAAGTAAAAGTAATAGTAAAATAATCCCAAATGCAATGATATGACAAATTAAGTTTAAGTTCCATAAATTAATCATGTGAGTGTCCGAGCCGCTCATGACCGTGAGCACGGCTAGTATACCAGTTTTACACTCTGCAGAGGTTGCGCATCTTTACCCACAAGTCGTGTTACCCATTTGCCACAGAGTTGATCAGACTCCATACACCTCTACCAAGGAAGCGAGGCAGGGTATCACTACGAGGCCTTTACAAAGTTCCACTAGCTTCAGACTACCCGCTACAGTTTATAGGAAGCTCCAGTGCAGGGTTCTTGCCTGACCGCCATCGCAGCAAAATCAACCCAAGGACCTCCCTACACTGACCACTCCCCTACTGCCCTTGCCCCTTTCGGGTAAGGCAGCCCTCCACTAGCTTTCCTAGTTAATCAGCCAAGGGCGTCCCATTATACCCTTGTGGTAGCACTGTTTTCCCGGGTGGTTCTCCATGTTCCCATTAACATAATGATCTTATCATGAACATAAAATAATGAACAGATAATAACAAGTGTAAAAATGAGTGATAAATATCTTTATACCCAAATCCACATAAAGCAATAGCATGTACTACCCAAAACTTTAGTAGTAAAACCAGTGGTGAAGCAAGGTATAAAGATAGTCAAAATCTAGGGCATCCTATTGGGTCCCAGCAAAATTATCCTATGCAGATCATTATGAATAATAAGAACATGAATGGGTAAAAGAAGTGATCAAGGGCACAACTTGCCTTCAACGAGCTCCTGCTCAGCAGTCTCTACTTGCTGAACCACGGAATCCTGTGTAGCTTGCTCGTCTACTCGCATCAACACAATACATACATGGTATAGCAAAAATTAACATTACACCAAACATATAAACAAAATACACAGTAATATACTAGACATTAAAATAAGATCATAGGAACTAGAATCATTAAATTTGGAGGTATAGATTTAAGTTATGGATTTTCTAAGGTTTTATGCATTTAATATAGGATTAAGTGGGAAATAAAATTAAATGTGTATTTCATGTAAAAACAGTGGTACTATTTAATAGAGAATACTATTACAAAATTATAGGAACTGGAATGGACCAATTTGGAGTTCATATGCATTTTCTATGAATTAAACAAGTTTCTGCAATTAAATTTGTACTAAAAATCTATTTCTAAATTCATTTTTCTGGTTTTATTTGTTCTCTGGACTAGGCACCAAATTCTAGGAAAAAGCAGGGGCTATCTTGCAAAATGCGCTAAGACACAGCCACGGTCAAACTAGGATGGCGGGTTGATATCCTTTAACCCCGGGGTTTCTTGTGTAAAAACGCCAGGCCGAAGGGGTATGGATGGGTCTCAGCCGTCGGATTAAAGCCCCACGTCCCAGATTAGATTCACCCGAGAGTGAACTGGTACGCCCTAACCGCCGTCCGATCTAAAAATTAAGCGCCAGGATCTGTCTTCATTTTTAACGAATAGGTAAGTGATCGTGACCACCGGATCAACCATCAACAGCCCACAGCATTTCCACCCCGTGCCCTAATCTCAACCGCTCCCTAGTCGATCGACGGCTTATACGTCATCTTCCCCGACGGGACTTTACGCCGACGCGCTCCGTGGAGCAACGCGGACACCGACGGCGGTGTAAACGTCACCAGCGATCCCACTACCTACTGCCCTCGCTATCATTCTCTAGTCAACGACGGAGTAATGGTGGTGCCGCACCCCGCCACGACAAGCTAGCAATCGGCTTCTACTATGGCTATGCAGGCTTCGCTAATGATGGTACGCCGAGCAGGTGCGAGGTGGTTTCCTTACCGAGGAGCTGTCCAGCCGTCCCTGCTACCAGTAGATCCACGTGTGCCGCCCGTGTCTGAAGATCGCTCGAGCACCGCCTCCGCAATTCCTCCCACAGCCGAGTGCAGTCCGCAGAGGAATCCCTACGGTGGCGGCGGTCTCCCGTCCCTCGCTCCGTTCGTACCGACCTTGACGATGCTCACGTGGGGATAGGTAGGAGCAGCAGATGCGCCCTGGGACTTATACCCAGATCGAGAGAGGGCAAATCTCTACCCAAACCCGCGGTCAAATCGGCGGTTGGTTTACAACAACCCGCCCGCCATGCGCGCAGGAGCCAGGGAAGACGGAGCTCCTGGTGAGCGGGCCCCATCAGTCCGGGCGGATGACGAAATGGGCCCACAGGCCAGCGTCGCGGCACGCGGATGAGTGAGTGGTGGTCAAGCGAGCACTGCCAGGGCGGTCCCACGCACCAGTGAGATGCAGAGGAAACGAGCGGTGATGGCGACTGACGTGTGGGGTCATGCTGTCGGCGCTCCCCCTTTGGTTGATGGGCCGCGCGGGAGTAATCCAGAGTTGGGCCGAATAGGTTAGCCACCGGCCCAAGCAGGGTTTTAATCTTTTTCCATTTTATTTTCTATTTTCTTTTCTCCCTTTTCCAATTCAAACTCCAATTTGAATTTGAATTCGAATTCCATAGCAAACTTGTCTCCAAATTAAATATCCCACTTGAATATGACATGGGATAAATTAATTTATTTCCAAGAAATTTTATTTGGCGATGGTTAATGCTTTTCCCCCCTTCTCCACATTTCTTTAGAATTTTGCTTTCCAAAAATAGAATTTAAATCCATGTGTCTATCAATATATTAACAATACTTTTATTTTATTAGCCACAAATTCACAATCAAGTAAGACTCAGCATGATGCATGATTTAGTTAGGTGTTATTGGTTTTTCAATCCCCTTTTGATGGTGTTTATTCCCATGTGATATTAACTAGAGATGGTACCCACATATAGATAAAGGAAATACTCTCTCTTCATATGAGTTACAAATTTAGGCATTACAAATCCTACCCCCCTTAGAAAGAATCTCGTCCTCGAGATTTAGGAAGGACTAAGGAAAAGATGGGGAAAATTCTATGCGAAGCTCTTCTTCTCTCTCCCACGTTGCTTCATCTTCACCATGGTGACTCCATTGAACCTTGCACATTTTAATCACCTTATTCCTTGTAACTCGAGTCAAAGTGTCCAGAATCTTGATTGGGTACTCAGCATAAGTCAGATCATCTTGAACACTAAGGTCATCCATTGGTAACTACTCCTCAGGTACCCTGAGACATTTCTTCAGCTGAGATACATGAAAGACATCGTGAACATCCGCGAGATGATCCGGTAACTCCAATTGATATGCAACCTCTCCCACTCGCTTTAAGATTAAGAAGGGTCCAATAAAGCGAGGGGACAACTTTCCTTTGACTTTGAATCTTCTCATACCCCGGAGTAGTGACACCTTCAAATAGACATGATCACCCTCCTTAAACTCCAGTAGTCTTCTCCTATTATCAGCATAGCTCTTTTGCCTAGATTGTGCAATTCTCAAATTTTCTCTTATCATTCGAACTTGTTCTTCTGCCTCTTGAATAAGTTCAGGCCCGAAGAACTGTCTTTCTCCGGTTTGATCCCAATACAGTGGAGTCCTGCATTTCCTGCCATACAGAGCCTCAAATGGTGACATCTTCAAACTGGCCTGATAACCATTATTATAGGAAAACTCAGCATAGGGTAGACTCTTCTCCCAACTGCCACCATGCTTGAGAGCACAAGCTCTTAACATATCTTCCAGCACTTGATTTGTTCTCTCTGTCTGTCCATCAGTCTAGGGATGGTAGGCTGAACTAAAATTCAACTTTGTATCCAAGCTCTCATGCAACTTCTTCCAAAATCGAGAAGTAAACTGTGATCCTCGATCAGACACGATCTTCTTAGGTACTCCATGTAGACAAACTATCCGAGTCATATACAATTCTGCTAGCTTGGCTCCCGTATAATTAGTCCTCACAGGTATAAAATGAGCCACTTTCGTCAGTCTGTCCACAATTACCCAAATAGAGTCATACCCAGCAGGGGTGCGGGGTAGTCCAACAATGAAATCCATACCAATTTCTTCCCATTTCCACTTGGGTATCTTCAATGGGTGCAATAGCCCAACTGGTCTTTGATGTTCGGCCTTAACTCTTTGACATACATCACACTTAGCCACATGAGCAGCAACATCTCTTTTCAGTCCATACCACCAATACTTTTGCTTCAAATCCTGATACATCTTAGTGCTACCAGGGTGGATTGAGTAATCAGAATCATGAGCTTCTTTCAATATAGTCTCCCGGAGGCTATCAATCTCTAGAACACATATCCGATCTTTGAACCATATGGTACCTTGCTCATCCTCCGTGAATTCTGGAACTCGACCTTCAATAATAAGATCCTTAATCTCTTGAATCTTAGCATCACCAACCTGACCTTTACGAATCTCTTGCTCCAAGGTAGGTTCCAACTCGATGGTGACTCCTTCAGTATGAGTAACAATTCCCAAATTGAGTCTCTCAAAGTCTTTTGCTAATTCATCAGGTAGCTGGACAACGAAAGCGGAGTGAACATGTTCTTTCCGACTCAAGGCATCTGCGACCAAATTCGCCTTGCCCGGGTGATAGTGAATCTCCAAATCATAATCCTTGATGAGCTCCAACCAACGGCGTTGCCTAAGGTTGAGATCCTTCTGAGTGAATATATACTTCAAACTCTTATGATCCGTGTATACTTGGCACTTAGTTCCCATAATGTAGGGTCTCCAAATCTTAAGTGCATGCACAACGGCAGCCAGCTCTAAGTCATGGGTGGGGTAGTTCAATTCATGCTTCCTCAACTGACGAGATGCATAGGCAATCACATGACCTTCTTGCATAAGCACACATCCAAGTCCTTGGCCACATGCATCACAGTAAATGTCAAATCCCTTCTGCAGATCTGGCATAATCAATACTGGAGGTGACATCAATCTCTCCTTCAGTTGATCAAAGCTCTCTTGACATTTCTCATCCCACTTGAATTCTTTTCCTTTCTCCAAAAGCGATGTCATAGGCTTGGCAATTTTAGAGAATCCTTCAATGAATCTTCGATAATACCCTGCAAGCCCTAAGAAACTCCGAATCTCTGTAACTGTAGTGGGCACTCTCCACTCCATTATCTCCTTCACTTTAGCAGGATCCACTGCTATCCCTCCATTAGAAATAATATGACCAAGGAATGGCACTTTGTCAATCCAAAACTCGCACTTGCTGAACTTAGCATAGAGTTGATTATCTCGTAACTTCTGTAGCACCAACCTTAGATGTTGTTCATGATCACTTTCATTCTTAGAATAGATGAGAATATCGTCGATAAACACCACGACGAATCTGTCCAAATACTCCATAAACACTTTGTCCATCAAATTCATGAAATAAGCTGGTGCATTGGTTAGTCCAAATGACATAACAGTAAACTCATATAATCCATATCGAGTCGAGAAAGCCGTCTTGGGAATATCCGATGGTCTAATCCTCATCTGATGGTATCCCGATCGGAGATCAATCTTCGAGAATACCCTAGCACCTCTCATTTGATCAAATAGATCCTCAATACGGGGCAACGAGTACTTGTTCTTCACCGTGACATCATTGAGTGATCTATAGTCCACACACATCCGTTGCGATCCATCCTTCTTCTGTACGAATAACACCGGTGCTCCCCAAGGTGAGGAACTTGGACGAATGTAACCAGCCTCTTGTAACTCCGTCAACTGCTTCTTTAGTTCCTTCAACTCCTCTACGAACATTCTATATGGCCGTTTAGAAATAGGGGCGGTTCCAGGTAAGAGATCAATAACAAACTCAACTTCTCTATATGGTGGCATCCCTGGTAACTCTTCTAGGAAGACATCCGAAAAATCTCTAACCATACGGATGTTGACACCAACAAACTTCCCATCTACTAAGAATGCCGCTAGTCAAGTGACGGTAGTTACTGCAATTCCAACTTCAAATCTTTCTCCTTTGGAACTGGTGAGTTCTACGGTTCCCTTAGCACCGTGTATATATTGCCTTTGCCTTTCTTAACCATGACATACCAAGGATCAAATCTATACTGCTCTCTTCTAATAGTACAGGGGTAGCCCATTTGGGTTAGAAACATAGGGTAAGGAAGGAAGAATTGTAGACAAGGCGAGTAATTACAAGAAATGTTACTACGGGGAATTTATTAGCTAGGTAGATTAGTGTGTTATCCACTAAAGCTAATACATCCGTCTATACTATTTCAATCAATCAAAGAAGCAAATCAGACATTGATCATCAGAACAATCAACCAACATTTTTAATAGAGAAAATAATTTTAATTTGTCTTAGGTCTCCTATCTCTTAAAAAGATCATAATGGTAGGATTCCAAGGTGTGAAATCCATCTTGTCTTAGAGTAGAAAGGATAGGATTAATCAGAGTAGAAAAGTAGAAGGTGAGACATGATCAAGATAAGATAAGAAAGAATCAGAGTAGGGTAAGTAGGTAAGGGTTTTGTCCATTTCTATCTAGGTTTCGTCTTACAGTCAACATTTCCTCTGATACCACTTCTGTCACACCCGTCTTTAAGGAACAAAGCCAGGTGCATCTCATACATGCGCCAAGAAGACAACATATACAATAACAGAGTGTATAGAGAAAAATGTCACAATAATCAGAGTATTTATTACATAGCGGAAGACTTATTACAAAATAAAAATAATGAGTATAAAACGAACTAAGGATCGTCGGCGCAGATGTCAACTGAGAAACGCCACCTAGATCAGATCATACTCCTCGCCTTGTGGCTCCTCCTGAACCACCTGCTCTTCTCCTGTGGGGGGGGTGTGAGACAGCAAGGGTGAGCTCACATACGTTCATCGCTCAACAAGTTGTGGGGAATAATGTGGCATGAACTCACCAAAGGTGGGAGTTCATGAAGTGTAAGGCTGATCAATGAAATAAAGGCTGAAGCTGAGCATTGCTTTTATAAGTTGGTCAAAATTTTATTAGCAATTACTAAGTGTAAGTAAATACCAAACCATAGTAATAATAAGTAAAAGTAATAGTAAAATAATCCCAAATGCAATGATATGACAAATTAAGTTTAAGTTCCATAAATTAATCATGTGAGTGTCCGAGCCGCTCATGACCGTGAGCACGGCTAGTATACCAGTTTTACACTCTGCAGAGGTTGCGCATCTTTACCCACAAGTCGTGTTACCCATTTGCCACAGAGTTGATCAGACTCCATACACCTCTACCAAGGAAGCGAGGCAGGGTATCACTACGAGGCCTTTACAAAGTTCCACTAGCTTCAGACTACCCGCTACAGTTTATAGGAAGCTCCAGTGCAGGGTTCTTGCCTGACCGCCATCGCAGCAAAATCAACCCAAGGACCTCCCTACACTGACCACTCCCCTACTGCCCTTGCCCCTTTCGGGTAAGGCAGCCCTCCACTAGCTTTCCTAGTTAATCAGCCAAGGGCGTCCCATTATACCCTTGTGGTAGCACTGTTTTCCCGGGTGGTTCTCCATGTTCCCATTAACATAATGATCTTATCATGAACATAAAATAATGAACAGATAATAACAAGTGTAAAAATGAGTGATAAATATCTTTATACCCAAATCCACATAAAGCAATAGCATGTACTACCCAAAACTTTAGTAGTAAAACCAGTGGTGAAGCAAGGTATAAAGATAGTCAAAATCTAGGGCATCCTATTGGGTCCCAGCAAAATTATCCTATGCAGATCATTATGAATAATAAGAACATGAATGGGTAAAAGAAGTGATCAAGGGCACAACTTGCCTTCAACGAGCTCCTGCTCAGCAGTCTCTACTTGCTGAACCACGGAATCCTGTGTAGCTTGCTCGTCTACTCGCATCAACACAATACATACATGGTATAGCAAAAATTAACATTACACCAAACATATAAACAAAATACACAGTAATATACTAGACATTAAAATAAGATCATAGGAACTAGAATCATTAAATTTGGAGGTATAGATTTAAGTTATGGATTTTCTAAGGTTTTATGCATTTAATATAGGATTAAGTGGGAAATAAAATTAAATGTGTATTTCATGTAAAAACAGTGGTACTATTTAATAGAGAATACTATTACAAAATTATAGGAACTGGAATGGACCAATTTGGAGTTCATATGCATTTTCTATGAATTAAACAAGTTTCTGCAATTAAATTTGTACTAAAAATCTATTTCTAAATTCATTTTTCTGGTTTTATTTGTTCTCTGGACTAGGCACCAAATTCTAGGAAAAAGCAGGGGCTATCTTGCAAAATGCGCTAAGACACAGCCACGGTCAAACTAGGATGGCGGGTTGATATCCTTTAACCCCGGGGTTTCTTGTGTAAAAACGCCAGGCCGAAGGGGTATGGATGGGTCTCAGCCGTCGGATTAAAGCCCCACGTCCCAGATTAGATTCACCCGAGAGTGAACTGGTACGCCCTAACCGCCGTCCGATCTAAAAATTAAGCGCCAGGATCTGTCTTCATTTTTAACGAATAGGTAAGTGATCGTGACCACCGGATCAACCATCAACAGCCCGCAGCATTTCCACCCCGTGCCCTAATCTCAACCGCTCCCTAGTCGATCGACGGCTTATACGTCATCTTCCCCGACGGGACTTTACGCCGACGCGCTCCGTGGAGCAACGCGGACACCGACGGTGGTGTAAACGTCACCAGCGATCCCACTACCTACTGCCCTCGCTATCATTCTCTAGTCAACGCCGGAGTAATGGTGGTGCCGCACCCCGCCACGACAAGCTAGCAATCGGCTTCTACTATGGCTATGCAGGCTTCGCTAATGATGGTACGCCGAGCAGGTGCGAGGTGGTTTCCTTACCGAGGAGCTGTCCAGCCGTCCCTGCTACCAGTAGATCCACGTGTGCCGCCCGTGTCTGAAGATCGCTCGAGCACCGCCTCCGCAATTCCTCCCACAGCCGAGTGCAGTCCGCAGAGGAATCCCTACGGTGGCGGCGGTCTCCCGTCCCTCGCTCCGTTCGTACCGACCTTGACGATGCTCACGTGGGGATAGGTAGGAGCAGCAGATGCGCCCTGGGACTTATACCCAGATCGAGAGAGGGCAAATCTCTACCCAAACCCGCGGTCAAATCGGCGGTTGGTTTACAACAACCCGCCCGCCATGCGCGCAGGAGCCAGGGAAGACGGAGCTCCTGGTGAGCGGGCCCCATCAGTCCGGGCGGATGACGAAATGGGCCCACAGGCCAGCGTCGCGGCACGCGGATGAGTGAGTGGTGGTCAAGCGAGCACTGCCAGGGCGGTCCCACGCACCAGTGAGATGCAGAGGAAACGAGCGGTGATGGCGACTGACGTGTGGGGTCATGCTGTCGGCGCTCCCCCTTTGGTTGATGGGCCGCGCGGGAGTAATCCAGAGTTGGGCCGAATAGGTTAGCCACCGGCCCAAGCAGGGTTTTAATCTTTTTCCATTTTATTTTCTATTTTCTTTTCTCCCTTTTCCAATTCAAACTCCAATTTGAATTTGAATTCGAATTCCATAGCAAACTTGTCTCCAAATTAAATATCCCACTTGAATATGACATGGGATAAATTAATTTATTTCCAAGAAATTTTATTTGGCGATGGTTAATGCTTTTCCCCCCTTCTCCACATTTCTTTAGAATTTTGCTTTCCAAAAATAGAATTTAAATCCATGTGTCTATCAATATATTAACAATACTTTTATTTTATTAGCCACAAATTCACAATCAAGTAAGACTCAGCATGATGCATGATTTAGTTAGGTGTTATTGGTTTTTCAATCCCCTTTTGATGGTGTTTATTCCCATGTGATATTAACTAGAGATGGTACCCACATATAGATAAAGGAAATACTCTCTCTTCATATGAGTTACAAATTTAGGCATTACACACGCACACACTACGGACTAACCGTACGCACGTCGGGGCCGTGCGCTAGCCGAGCTCTAAGCCGCGCGCCATAGGCACGCTGGGCCAAGCTCGAGGCCACGCAGGGGCCGACACGACGCGAGCAAGGCACGGCGGGGCGAGCGGGCAAGCACGCCGGGGCCAGCGAGCGCGAGCGAGCGAGGACGCGGCCGGACGAGGCCGAGCGCGGGGACGGGCGGTTGAACCGGGGCACGGGGGCGGTTGAACCGGGGGGGGGCGCCGAGCTCGCCGGGAGGCGGGCGCGCGCGGGCGGTTCGCCGGAGCGGGCGCGAGGGCGGGGTCGAGCGGGACGCCGGCGGCGGACGGCTGAGCCGGGCGGCGCGAGCGGCCGGGTCGGGCGGCACGGGGGAGCGGCGGCCGGGCCGGGGCCGAGCGGGGTCGGGGACGGGCGCGGGGTCGCCGGAGCGCGGCCGGGCGGGGCCGAGCGAGGGCGGCCGGCGCGGGCGGGGACGGGCGCGGGACGCCGGGGCGCGGCGGCCGGCCGGAGTCGGGGACGGGCGGCGCCCATGGCGCGGGGGGGGGGACGGGCGCGGGACGCCGGGGCGCGGCGGCCGGCCGGAGTCGGGGACGGGCGGCGCCCATGGCGCGGGGGGGGGGACGGGCGCGGGACGCCGGGGGGGAGGGAGGAGAGGGGGGTGAGGGAGGAGAAGGGGTCTCACCGGAGGGGAGCGGCGGCGGCGGCTAGGGTTAGGGTTGGGGTGAGAGAGAGAGAGAGAGAGAGAGAGGTGACGGGCGGGGCCCGCGGGGGGGGGATTTTTGGGGAAAAAAGAAAAGGGTGGGGGGCGGCTGGGCCGGATGGGCCCAAAGTGGGGGGGAACGGGGGGGCGCGGCTGGGCCGGCCGGGAGGCCCACGCGGGAGGGGAGAGGGGAGGGGGCGGCTGGGCCGCCAGCTGGGCCGGCCGAAGGGGGGAGAGGGGGGGCGGCTTGGGCCGAAATGGGAAAGGGAGGGAGGGAGAGAAAAAGAAAAGGATTTTCTTTTTCTAAAATCTAATTTTCTTTGGATGAATGCTTTCACATTTTAATCAATCAAAAAAAATATGCATGGTTCGGCATGGTGCATCACACGAAATAAAGTGTTTTAAGGTTTTGCTTTACACGAGGTCTAAAGCCAAAACCCGCTGCGACTTTGGAAAAGATCAAGGCTTAGCGAGAAGAAAAGGGAAAAGGAAAGAGTAACGCCTGAATTTGGTGAGAGAAAAGAAGAAAAAAATCTACCCCCAAATTCAGGGCGTTACAGAGGCTGTCGTCGTCGCTCGCGCCTAGAGAAGTCCACCGTCGTCGCTCCCACCTTGGCTGGCATCACGATCGTGCACGGCTCAGGGGTCGACCCTCGGGCGCGTGCATCCCGGGATCCGCCGTAGCAGCTGCTCCCACCTCGCCGTCATGTGTGCCTTAGGGGCGCCGTCGTCGCTCGCGTGCCCCCAAGATCCACCGTCGCACTGGCGTAGTGTAACAACCTGAATTTGGGGCATAAAATTTCTTGCTAATTACCAACTAAATTCAGGTGTTACTCTTCTCTCTCTAGTTTCACTCTCTCCTTTTCTTTTTTGTAGAATTAGTTTAATTAGGGAGGGATTATTTATTTTATTTTGTCCAAACCATATGAGTCATGAAGTGTTGCATCATGTTGAACTCCAAATATTCTTTGAATTATTGAACATGTTTGATTTGGATTGAATTTGAATTGAAAACCCTAGAGAAAATAAATAGAAAAGCAGTTAGAAATTCCTTGAAAATGGAAAAAACCCAATTCGGCCCAAGTCGGCCCAGCCTCGCGCGCGCGCCCTCAGCCCCTGACAGGCGGACCCCGCCTATCGGCGCCGGCCGCCGCGCCCCTTCTCTCTCTCCCTCTCGCTGCTCTGTGGGGTCGGAATGTTGGCGCCAATTCCCTCGCGCTCGCGCCCATTCTCTCCCGCTGCCCGGTGGACCCTTTCCGTCAGTGTTGACCGCCCGTTCGCGGATTTCCCCTCGCTGCCCCATGGACCCCACCCGTTAGCCCCCTCCGCTTCCCTAACCTCTCGCCCACACCCTCACCGTGGACGCGCCCACGACCGCGCGTTCTCTGGCCACATCTTCACGCCCGCGCCCCTTTAGAACCTGCACCCCGCTCGCCCACCTCCCCCTGCTCATTTGCGCCCTCAGCTGAGCTCTCTCGCCCCCTCTCTCGCTCTGCGCACGCGACCAGGTAGCCCCACCACAGCTCACCGAAGCCCGTCGTCCGTTCTGCGACCGCTGTCGAGCCCGCGTCGCGCCCGTTGCCTCGGTGAGTTCCGCCTCTCCATAAGCAACTCGGAACATCTCTCGGTTCACCTCCAGCCCCTCTGGTTTGCCCTGTCCACGCTCACCGGAGTCTTCCTCGTGCAGCCGAAGTCCGCCACTGTCGACCCGAGGCTTCCCCACGTCCCCGTTGTCGCCCAAGTGCTCCTGAGTTCGCACTCGATGTGAGCAACCTTCCTATGCCTTTATTTCGCCTAGTTCTGCCCCAGCGTCCACATAATTCCTCGCCGGAGTTGATCCGCGTCGCCGTTAGATCGCGTCGCCGTGTTCCGCGCCCTCTGGTGCCCCAGCGCTGGTATTGCGCCCATGATTGAGTTCGCCAGATCGCCCTAAGCACGCCTGAGCCCTTCCCAAAACCCCTAGAGCCCTTCCATGGCTGTTCCCCTTATCTCCGGCGACCTCACCGCCGAGGTGGAGGAGCAGCGTTGCCCGCAGCCATAAGCCTTCTCGGCATTGAGCTCCACCGTTCGATCCCGATCGCGCGATTCAGATCCACGGATAATGATTCACGCCCGCGCGCTCTGCCTCTGGGTCCTGCCAGTCAGCGCTTGCGCCCCTAGACGTTGGGCCCGACCAGTCAGCCCACCTCCCCCTCTAGTCGCTAACACCCGTCCCCGCCTGTCAGCGCTCGCTGCGCGCTCGTGTTCGCGCGCGCGTCCGCGGGATCTGATCCTGTTCATTGATCTGCGATCCGATGGTTGAGATCGTCCGATACCCCTTCGCGTGTATTTTTGCTTAAGAAGCCCTCGGGTTTTAGGAAATTAACCCGACGTCCCTGGTTTTCGCGCAGGCCCCTGTATTCTTTTAAACAGCCCCCTATGCTTTTAAATAATTACTGAATTAGACCTAGTTTCATATTTTAAACTTCAAAACTTGTTTATTTCATATCTTTTTCATATGAACTCCAAATTTAGTGGTTCAAATTGCAAAATGTTCATAAGAATATTCTCTGTCCAAATAAATTATGTTCATCTATAGTCTGTGAACATTCATTTTTATACCTAGACTATGAGTTAGTGTGTATGTTGATTTATTCCCTTAATAAAATAAATAAAAAAAGGAAAACCCTAGGGGTAAATGGATGCTTAATCTTGTGAGTTTAATAATGTGTAATATAAGAATTAATCTCTGGTTTAACTTTTAGGTCTCAATAAAATGAATAGTATTAGATTATGTAATCATGGACAACACTTAGAGAGTAATCACCTCCTAAATAAGATTAGTTCATTTTATAATTTGATCTCCTTTTTCTTTAATTAGCAATATACCTTTTGAGATGTGTTCCAATGTTTGTACATGATTGTTGTGCTGTTCATTTGTCATTTACCAAATTTATCGAATGCATGATCGTTTTATTTAGACAACGAGCAACCCGTGGTTCCTGAGTGTGTTGTCGAAGATCTCCCTGAGCAACAACCTGGTGAAGGCAAGTGTCCTCAGACCTATCATGTCCTATTTACTTTATAATTCACTGTCCCGCATTACATTATTTAAAACTTAAGGAGTGACTAGTCTGTATTTATCTTATCCTTGTTTACCTTTTGGGTTATCATGGTTAGCTTTATGCTATTGCTTTACTTTAATCAATGAACATGATGCGAATATTATGATACAATGATGTTATCCCGATGATGTTCTTGTGATACTTTAGGGGACTCAGGTTGTTTCCTGAGTACCTCTCCGTAAGGACTTGTTTGGGGAGTGACAACCCGGAATAACAGTACAACCATGAGGGTGGAATGGGACTCCCTTAGCTAATTAATTAGAGGAACCAGAGGAGTAGTTGGCTTCGTCGTAGGGCCGTCAATGGGGTCCGAGCACAGTACTTGCTCTGCCGAGGCTGGTTGCAGAGGTTCTCGATTTGGTTTTGTTAGTCACCCTTCCTTTGGGGAGATGTACTGTGTTTATCAAACTGGAGAAACCTAACGGGCGACTATGACCTCTGGGAAATCTTTGTAAAGGCTACGTAGTGATACCCTCCTAGGTCACCTTGGTAGTGATCAATGGGGAGGCTAGAACCCTGGGCAGAAAGGGAATCACGACTTGTGGGTAAAGTGTGCAACCTCTGCAGAGTGTTAGAAACTGGTATATCAGTCGTGCTCACGGTTAAGAGCGGCCTTGGGATCCTCTTTGATTAGAAGAACTTTGATTACTTTTATGATGATGGTTAGCAATGATGGTTATAATTTTGATCTCTAGTATTTCCTCTTGGAGGGAGTGCTTCTGGGTAATAACTGGGTTTATTATTAAAATTCGGTTCTACTTATAGTAATAAAAACATGACCAGCTAAAAGCAACAACTTAACCTTAACTCCACATACAGCTAGTCCACTTTAGCCAAACGGGACATTTGTTGAGTACGTTGATGTGTACTTGCCCTTGCTTTACAAACCACCCCACCCTAGGTTGTCCCCACTGTACTCAGTGCTCAAGAGGAGATGCTGGCAGCATGGATGTAAGGCCCAAAAATCTGTATAAGAAAAAAATAAAATAAATACAGGAAGGAATGAAATAGCAAACTCATATATCTCAAATTATACTTGAGTACTGAAAATCGAGGACTCAATTTTGAAAACCAAGAATCATTTTAGAAAAGTAGTAATAGAAAAGTTTCCTATTCAACTAAATGAATATACATTGCATTAAATGATGCACCATAAGCATTTATTTACATGAATATCTAATTTTGAAGTAACTTTTACTTCTCATTCCAGATTCATAGTACTATTTTTTAATGGAAAGAAAACAAAATGAGTGTTTCCCATATTTCAAACATCTATCAAACAAGTAAATCAATTAAAATAAATATATATCTATTGCTCCATAATTGAATTTGAAGTATGTATTAAATTGGAATTAGAATTTTGTAATAATATGGGAATAGAATAATGAGATGAGAATTTGGGTTTTAACCCAAAGGAGCAAATTTAGAATTTGAGAAAAGAGAAGAAAATATTAAACAAAATAAATAAATAAATAAATTTTCGCCATAATAGTAGGTTCAAATTTTACTGTTAAAGATGAGTTTAAATTCACAAATGAGTGGAATTCAAATTTGAGATTTAAATTTGAAAGGGAAGAGAGAAGAAAAGAAATAAAATAAGAAAAAGAAAAGAGAGAGAAAAAAAAAGAAAGAGCTAGCTGGGCCATAATCCTCACTACTAGGCCCAAATTGGGCGACCCACTCACCCGCGTGGCCCATCAACACCCTGGTCGCGGCGCCGACAGGTGGCCCCGCCTTGTCAGCCACTCCACGCACGCACAGTCTTCACTGACATTTGGGGCCCGCAAACCAGCCTCCGCGCGCGCGCCCATTTCACTGGCTGGTGGGCTCTTCACGTCAGCTCTACCATTTTCCCCCTTTCTTCGCTGCACTGCTCGGATATGCTCGGCCCTGGCGCACGTCGCGGGATCCATTGGAGCCACCCACGACCGACCTCTAGTCTCGGCTTGCCTGAGCCCCACACGCACGGACTGCTGGTCGGACCCATTTGTCTGTCGCCTCAATCGAGCTGCGACTTCGCCTCAACGTAATACCGGCCATGGCGGAAGTACGCCGTGAACCCCGCAGCGCATGGCGTGACCTCGTCAGCCACGATCCTATATGTTGCGCCGCATTCTTTCCTTTCCTTCTTACCTTCTCCAGCGTGCAAAGACCAGCGCCCAGACCCGACCTCCATAGACGTCGTGAAAAGAAAAACATAAGTCCCCGCCGCCGCTGCGAGGATTGAGATTAGGGGCGACTCTGCCCCTGAACCGTACCTCGGGGGGGGGCTCACTGGAGGTTGGCGAAGCTGGGGATGGAAGCAATCACGCTAGTGATATCCGGTTGCGGTTGAATTCCTCGCCGGAGTACAAGCGCAGCCGCGGATCCGCTCTCCTCCGTGGGCAGGCTCGCAACCTCTTCAATCGCCGGTGAGACCCCTCTCTGCAGTTTCGCCATCTTCCCCTCTCAGTGTAGTAGTGATCAATTTCTAGATGGGGCGGTTTGGAACCATATTTCGTGCTCGCCGGCGAACCGGCCACCGCGGGGAGCTGAGCTCCGTCGCCGGGGCGCTGTCGGGTTAGGGTAAAAGAGCCTGGGCGTCGGATTGGGAACGTGCGGTCTGGATCGGATCTTAGCGTACCAGTTCACTGGGTTGATCTAGAGCGTTGGCGGTTGATCGGACAAATCGGGTGATGGGGTGATGAGCACCGTCGGATCTGGATCCGAGGAACCACACTACGTACCGATTCATTAAGTGAGTAGATCTAATCCTGTTCGCACGATTTGAATCCAGCGGCCTAGAACTCACCATACCCATTCAGCTGGCTAGCTTTATAAAATAGCCCCTGTCCTTTTATCAAATCAACCCGCGGATGTGCTTTGAGTCTTGCGGATTCTTGCGCCAGAGACCCTACCTTTTCTAGTATTTGACGCCCAGTCCAGAAAATTAGAAATTCAGTAAAAATGATTAGAAAATGATTTTTATGTGAAAATAAATACTAGAATGTGTTTAATTCATAGAAAATGCATACTTGGTCCAAATTTATTCATTCCAGTTCCTATAATTTTATAATAATGTTGTTTATCACATAGTGTCTCTGCTTTGACATGAAAACCATATTAAAATATATCTCTTAATTAATCTTGTATCGAATACTTAAAACCTTTAGAAAACCATAACTCTTTCATTTTGATTCCGAATTGACTCGTTCCAGTTGTGTTAGTCTCGTATAAATATTTACTATGAAATAACAACATTTATTATACCATGTATCATTATTTTATAATCATATCTGTATTTAACTGATGTTGGTTAGTCTGGTTAAACTGCTTATAAACTACTGGAATATGATCTATGGTTAATTTATAACTTAGATTAAAGTTGAGATAATTATTCATAGAATAACCTCTTATATGATTTATATTAACCAATTTATGATATAGTTTAACATTTTAATCACATAAATCCTCTATAAAATCATAACTCCTTACCAGTAACTCCGATCGTAGTAGTTCTCGAGCCCGCGATCTCGTAGCGACGCGTAGATTGTTATGATTTAGTTTGTACTTATGTTTGGTGTGATGTTAATTTTATCTATACCATGTTTGTTTGTATTGCTACGACTAGCGCGAGGTTTCGAGGATCTGAAGAATCACCCTGGTAACTGGAATCTCAAGTGCCAGACAAGTTGTGCCCTTGATCCACTTTTGTTACCCAATAATGTTCTTTATTATCACTTATTCATGCATAGGTTTAATTTTGATGGGACCTAATAGGTCACCCTAGTCTTTTATCATGTTTACCTTGTTTACCTCTGATTCACTTGGGTAGTTATGCTATTGCATTATGTGGTTTCGGGATAATATTTCATTACATCCATGTTCCAATTATTCTGTTATGTTATTTATGTTCATGAAAAGATCATTATGTTATTTGGAACATGGAGCGACCACCCGGGAAAACAGTGCTACCACAAGGGTTTAATGGGACGTCCTTGGCTGATTAATTAGGAAAGCTAGTGGATGACTACCTTACCCGAAAGGGCAAGGGCAGTAGGGGAGTGGTTAGTGTAGGGAGTTCCTTGGGTTGATTATGCTGCGATGGCGGTCAGGCGAGGGATTCCTGCACTGAAGCTTCCTATAATCTGTAGCGGGTTTTCTGAAGCTAGTGGAACTTTGTAAAGGCCTCATAGTCTTACCCTGCCTCGCCTCCTTGGTAGAGGTGTATGGGATTCATGACCCCTTGGCAGATGGGTAACATGACTTGTGGGTAAAGATGCGCAACCTCTGCAGAGTATAAAATTGGTATACTAGCTATGCTCACGGTCATGAGCGGCTCGGACCCTCACATGATTAATCTATGGAATTAAAACTCAATTTGTCATTTGCATTTGCATGGGATTATTTATTAATTTTGTTCTATTATTTATTATGGTTTGGTATTTAATTACATTTAGTAATTGCTAATAAAATTTGACCAACTTATTAAAAGCAATGCTCAGCTTTAACCCCTATTGTTGATCAGCTTTACACATCACATGAACTCCCACCTTTGGTGAGTTCATGCCACATTATTCTGCACAGCTTGTTGAGCTATGAACGTATGTGAGCTCACCCTTGCTGTCTCACACCCTCCCCCCACAGGAGAAGAACAGGTGGTTCAGGAGGAGTCGCTTAATGAGGAGTTCGATTCGATATAGGTGGCGTCTCCCAGTTGACTTTCTGGCGCCAAGGATAGATTTTAGATCCTGCTATATTCATCTTTTATTTTGTAAGACTCCCACTATGTGATAAGTACTCTGATTATATTGAGACATTTATCTCTATACACTCTGTTATTATATATGTTGTCTTCTTTGGCGCATGTATGAGATGCACCCGGCTTTGTCCCTTAAAGCCCGGGGTGTTACAATGGAGGACTTTGAGGAGTTCCAGGACTACAATGAGTTCTAGTTTATCTTAGTGGCAAACCCCCAGTCAGCTGCATGTGTAGGCTTATCTACTACGTTTCGTATTTCCGCACTTTGATATTAATATTGAAGACTATGGTTATGTATTAGACTCAGTGGATGTCTTGGACATCTTGTTGTAATAAAGTACTTTTCTGCTATTTACTTTGAGCACTGTGTGATGATGTCCAATTATGTAATCGTTGTGTACGTGAGTTCTGATCCTGGCACGTATATGGTTCGCATTCTGTTTGCCTTCCAAAACCGGGTGTGACACGTAGCCGCTCCCACCTCGCCGTCGTGCACACCTCAAGGGGGCACTACCGCGCGCGTGTAACGCCCCGAATTTTGCAGTTGAATTTTTTTTCTTTTCTTTACTCGCCAAAATTCGGGCGTTACCTTTCCTTTTCTTTTTCCCTCGCTAAACCTTGACCTTTTCCAAAGTTCTAGCGGGATTCGGTTTGGATTTCCCGTGTAAGAAAAACCCTAAATGCTTTATGTTGCTCGATGCACCATGCCGAACCTTGCATTTCCTTTGATTGCTTTGAAAGTGCAAATGCATTCATGTAGAAGAATCGGATTTCGAAAATGTTTTCTTTCTCTTTTCTTTCTCTTTTCTCTCTCTCTTCCTTTTTTTTTCCTCTCTCCCGCGCCGTGGGCCGACCCCGGCCGGCCCAGCCGCCCCTGCGCCCCCCCCTGGGCCCAATAGGCCCAACCGCCCCCCCCCCACCTCCCCTTTTTCCCCAAACCCTCTCCCTCTCCCTCTCATTTTCTCTCATTTTCTCTCCCTCTCCCTAAGCCGCCGCCCCTACCCCTGCCCTAAGCCGCCGCCGCCCCCTGCCCAACCGCCGCCCTCGGCCGCCCCTGCCGCCGGCCGCCCCTCGCCGTCGCGCCCCTCCCCGGTGAGCTCCCCCTCCCCCTCTCCTCCCTCCCCCATCCCCTCTCCCCTTTCCCCATGGCCGGTTCGGCCGCCCCGCCCCCCGGCTCGGCCGCCCCCTGCGCCGCCCCCTGCCCCGCCGGTTCGGCCGCCCCCCCCCCCGGCTCGGCCGCCCCCTGCGCCGCCCCCTGCCCCGCCGGTTCAGCCGCCCGCGTCCGCGCCCCGCCTAGGGCCGGTTCAACCGCCCTAGGGCCGGTTCAACCGCCCCCCCTTCTGTTTTTTTTTATTTTTTTTATTTTATTTTATTTACTTTCTGTAATCATAATTACTGTATTTTAAGTAGGCTAATCACTGTTCATGCTATGGGAAAATAGGAAGTTTAATTTAAAATTCCGTTATGCTATTGATGCACGTAGTTAATTGTTTACCCTGTGCAATGTTGATCAACTAAAAGTGATTAGGTTTCCATTAGTGTATATGTAACAGAATTCTTTTGTTAAAAACCAATTGTGTCATTAAGTGCATAAGATTTAACCCCCTGCGAGACCTTTCCCGTTTCTTTCTAACCATAACAAATGCGTTATCGAATGTCATACTTGATGCATATTCGCTTTATTTGTTATCTTGTATGGTGTACTGTTCTTTTGTATTAAATATGTGGATGTATGTATGTATGTTTGCGCTCGCATAGAGAACGATCCGGTCGAAGAGCCCGAGGAATTCGCAGGAGAAGCCCCTGAGCAGCAGTCGTTTGGTGGAGGCAAGTGTCCTTTGACCTATCTATGTCCTATTCATTCTTTAATTCACCTCCCGCTTTACACATTTATACCTAAGGATTGACTAGCTTTTGTTATCCATGTCCTTGTTTACCTATTTGGGTCGGATTATTACTACTTAGTCTGATGCTATTGCTCAACTCTAATCAATGAACATGATGTGATTATCTATGATACGCTGTTTTCCCGCTCTTCTTTATGATTATACTTGTGGTTTTCAAGGGGACTCGAGCGGTTTCTCGAGTGCCTCTCCGTAAGGACCTGTTCTATGGATGACCGCCCGGGAAAACAGTGCAACCATGAGGGTGGAATGGGGTGCCCTTAGCTGAATAATTAGAGGATCCGGGGTGTAGTTCACTTAGCCGTCGTGCCGTCAATGGGGCTCGGTGTATGCGGCTCGCTCTGCCAAGTTTGGGTTCGCCCCTTGGGGAGGAGTGCGGTGCATTTAGGAAACCTAACGGGTGGCTACAGCCCCGGGGAATCTTTGTAAAGGCTTCGTAGTGATGCCCTGCTGGATCACCTTGGTAGTGATCAATGGAGAGTCATGATCTCCGGGCAGAATGGGAATCACGGCTTGTGGGTAAAGTGCACAACCTCTGCAGAGTGTTATGAAACTGATATATCAGCCGTGCTCGCGGTTATGAGCGGCCAAGGGAGCTCCAATGATTAGTGGTACTTGATCAGAGATATTGTGGTACAGGTGGTTATGAGACTGTTGAATCTGGTTATAATTATGGTGCTGGTAAGTGGTATTCTTTCCGTTTGGAAAGGATACATTGGGCTAATAACTTGGGTTAATGTTAAAACCTGGCTTTCTACTAGTAAGTAATAACCTGACCAACTAAAAGCAACTGCTTGACTTATCCCCACATAAAGCTAGTCCACTACAGCCAAACAGGATACTTGCTGAGTATGTTGATGTGTACTCACCCTTGCTCTACACACCAAACCCCCCCCCAGGTTGTCAGCATTGCAACCCCTGCTCAGGCGAAGATGAAGCTGTGGAAGGAGACTTCCAGGAGTTCCAAGATTACGACGAGTTCTAGGTGTGGGTTAGCGGCAACCCCCAGTCGGCTGCCTGTGAAGGCCGCGTTATCTACGTTTCTTTTCCGCACTTTGATTTATTGTAAGAACTATATGGACGTCTCAGACGTATGATGTAATCGACTATTATTTCCCCTTTTAATACTATTTTGAGCACTGTGTGATGATGTCCATATTATGTAACTGCTGTGTACGTGAATAACTGATCCTGGCACGTACATGGTTCGCATTCGGTTTGCCTTCTAAAAACCGGGTGTGACATAAGTGGTATCAGAGCCGTGCTGACTGTAGGACCGCTAACCTAGAGTAGAATGGTCGTTCTAAGGATTATAGACCTCTGTCTCTTCCTTGACTTTGATATCCCTTCAAAAGTTGGTCCTACTGACCAAACCTATGTTCTACTATATATTATATACCTTGCTAAAAATCATGTTTTATTCCAATCCTTCATTTACTTATGATTCATTACTTGCTGGTCATATTAATTCTGTTCTCACCCTTTTGCTTGCGATGTCTTTTGTAGATGGCTCGACTTAGACACACTGCACGAAAGTCAGTCATCCCCTTCTTACCCTCCCGTCTTGCTGAGCGTCCGCTTCGCCGTCCCGTGGCCGGACAGTCCAGCCACTTGGAGAGACTACACCACCGCCTGCGTGAGGAGCAGGAACGTCGACGACAGGAGCAGCAGAGCTCTTCCCTCTCGCTCCACCAGGAGATAGAGTCTGTGAGGAGCTGCTCCCCTGTGCTTTCTCTGGAGCCGCCCCCTGCACCACCACTGGGCGCCCCAGCTTCTGGAGTAGCTGCTGGAGGAGACCCAGACGACGGAGATGGCGACGACAGCTCGAGCCACGACACCGACTTCTCTGCTAATCCTGAGCCGGAAGGATGGGTTGCTCGACCCATCACTCGCGACGCTGCTCGCGGGTGTCACTTCCATGATGCGCTCGACACCCTGCTACGTCGGGCATTTGACCGGCATACTTGGTCCGTCGAGTATCGCTGTGTGGTCTACCAGCATAGTCGCGGGGTCTACCCGGACCGCTGGGAGGCGACTTGCTTGGTGCGCTGCCCGGAGGACAGTCTCCAGGGTGCAGAGGCCTGTTCAGAGCACTATTCTATCTCTGAGCGGGACTCAGCTGAGGCAGCCATGCAAGATGCTGCACGGCGTGCGCTTTCGCACTACTGCTCGGTTTTCGGTGGGGCAGCTGACGGTCTTGACCTGAAGTATTACCCCCGCCGTTCATCTGGCAGCACAGGAGGCGTGATTGTCTCACCTGTCGGTGAGGGCAATCCTAGGTTGAGCAGCACAGTCAACCTAGCCGCCGTGCTAAACACGGAGCTGGACCATGCATTAGACGAGCTGAGTAGGGCTCGTGCTGAGGTCGCCCTGCTGCGGGCTGAGCGCGCGGAACGTCGTTTTCTGGACGGTGGTTCCCCCGCTCCCGTTGGGACTCAGCACCCGTACCGCTCACCTCAGCGTGGACACCAGTCTTATGGCAATCCCGCCTGCAAGACCAAGATCAACCTAGAACCATAGATCGTTAGAGTTGGATCTTGTAATTAATACGAAATATATACATGGAAGCTTCAGTCTTAGCGTTAGCCTCGATCTTAGTTAGTTTTAGTTAGACAGGGTAGTTTGCTATATCCTGTGCATCTATGTTTGTCATGATGAACTATGTTTGATTTGGATCTTTGTAATGATTGTCACCAGAGTGTGGGTATCCCCTGCATTTTGGTTTACATACTATGTCAATAAAGTTAGTTATATAGTTGGGAAACCCATTATTCTCCTTTCCTCTTTATCTGAGAAGCTGTGTGGTCTGTGTTGGAGATCAGTGAAGATGCTCATCTGTTCAGTGCTGTTGGAGAATTCTATACTCTTTTCTTATGCTGCAAGCTCTGCCAGATCAGTTCTGATGTGTGGTTGCGTTCTGCAGATGTCAGAGAACAGGCGCAGAGGAGGAAGGCGTGCTCAGCAGGAGCGAGCCGCTCCGCAGGATGAGGTGCCCCAGCAGCAGCACCTGCCGCCCCCGCCCCCGATGTCGATTGAGCAGATGTTTCTGATGCAGACTCAGGCAGTTCAAGCTATCGGTCAGACTCTGGCCGCCATTCACAGCAGCAGCAGCAGCAGCAGCAGCAAGCACCACCCCAGCCTCAGATGCCTCAGATGCCTAGAGATAAGCGTGCTGAATTCATGAGAGGTCATCCCCCAACGTTCGCTCACTCTTCTGACCCCATGGATGCTGAAGATTGGCTGCGCACTGTGGAGCGGGAGTTGCATACCGCTCAGTGCGATGACAGGGAGAAAGTTCTGTATGGTCCCCGTCTGTTGAGAGGAGCAGCCCAGTCATGGTGGGAGTCTTACCTCGCCACCCATGCCAACCCCGACACCATCACCTGGGAAGAATTCAGGGGTAGCTTTCGTCAGTACCATGTCCCTGCAGGTCTGATGACAGTGAAGAAGGAGGAGTTCCTGGCCCTTAAGCAAGGGTCATCGTCTGTCAGTGAGTATCGGGACAGGTTTCTGCAATTGTCTCGCTATGCTCCTGAAGATGTCAACACCGACGCCAAGCGACAGTACCGTTTCCTGAGAGGCTTGGTTGACCCTCTGCAGTATCAGCTGATGAATCACACCTTCCCGACATTCCAGCACCTGATTGACAGAGCAATCATGACAGAGAGAAAGCGCAAGGAGATGGAAGATCGTAAGCGCAAGATCAGTGGACCCCAGCCTGGAAGCAGCAGCCGTCCCCGTTTCTCAGGCAATCAACCTCAGCAGTTCAGGCAGAACCAGCGTCCACCTCAGCAGCATCAGCAGCGTCAGCAGTATCAGCAGTTTCAAAGGCAGTACCCTCAGAATCAGTACCAGAACCGTCAGAGCAATCAGTCAGGAGGTCAGTTTCAGAAGCAGAATCAGCAAGCACCTCGTCTTCCTGCCCCAGCAAATCAGCAGAACAGTCAGGCAGCACCAGCTCAAGTTGGAAACAGGGCATGTTTCCACTGTGGAGAGCAAGGCCACTGGGTGATGCAATGTCCGAAGAAGGCAGCCCAGCAGCAGTCAGGCCCCAATGCCCCAGCAAAGCAGAATGTGCCTCAGCCTGGAGCAGGCAATCGCTCTCAGCAGCGCTATAATCACGGAAGATTGAATCACTTGGAAGCTGAAGCAGTTCAGGAGACCCCCGGCATGACAGTAGGTATGTTCCCAGTCGATTCCCATATTGCAGAAGTGTTATTTGATACTGGAGCAACACATTCTTTCATTACTGCATCATGGGTAGAAGCACATAATCTTCCAACTACTACCATGTTAACCCCCATTCAAATTGACTCAGCCGGTGGTAGAATTCGAGCTGATAGCATTTGTTTAAATGTAAGTGTGGAAATAAGGGGGATAGCGTTTCCCGCCAACCTTATAGTAATGGGTACTCAGGGAATAGATGTCATCCTAGGGATGAATTGGTTAGATAAGTATCAGGCAGTTATCAGTTGTGATAAAAGGACCATCAAGTTGGTGTCCCCACTAGGAGAGGAAGTGGTGACCGAGTTAGTCCCGCCTGAGCCAAAGAAAGGAAGTTGTTATCAGATGGCTGTTGATAGCAGTGAAGCAGACCCAATTGAGAGTATCAAGGTTGTGTCTGAATTCCCAGATGTGTTTCCAAAGGATTTACCGGGTATGCCACCAGAGCGGAAAGTTGAATTTGCTATAGAGCTTCTTCCCGGAACCGCCCCCATCTCTAAGAGAGCTTACAGAATATCTGGACCAGAGTTGGATGAACTTAAGAAGCAAATTGATGAGCTGTCAGAGAAAGGTTACATCCGGCCAAGCACCTCGCCTTGGGCCGCCCCTGTCTTGTTTGTGGAGAAGAAAGATGGTACTAAGAGGATGTGTATCGATTATCGAGCTTTGAATGAAGTCACGATCAAGAACAAGTATCCTTTGCCCAGAATAGAAGATCTGTTCGACCAGTTGAGAGGAGCCAGTGTGTTCTCCAAGATTGATCTGAGGTCAGGTTATCATCAGCTCAGGATCCGACCTTCGGACATTCCGAAGACGGCATTCATTACCAAGTATGGTTTATATGAGTTCACAGTGATGTCTTTTGGTTTGACCAATGCGCCAGCATTCTTTATGAACTTGATGAACAGTGTATTCATGGATTATCTTGATAAGTTCGTGGTGGTATTCATTGATGACATTCTGGTTTATTCTCAAAGTGAAGAAGAGCATGCAGATCATTTGAGGATGGTGTTGCAGAGATTGCGAGAGCACCAGTTGTATGCAAAGTTGAGCAAGTGTGAGTTCTGGATCAGTGAAGTCCTGTTCTTGGGTCACATAATCAACAAAGAAGGATTGGCTGTGGATCCGAAGAAAGTGGCAGACATTCTGAACTGGAAAGCACCAACAGATGCTAGAGGAATCAAGAGCTTCATTGGAATGGCCGGATATTATCGGCGATTCATTGAAGGGTTTTCGAAGATTGCGAAGCCAATGACAGCGTTGCTAGGCAACAAGGTTGAGTTCAAGTGGACCCAGAAATGCCAAGAGGCCTTTGAAGCGCTGAAAGAGAAGTTGACAACAGCGCCTGTCCTAGTCTTGCCTGATGTGCACAAGCCCTTCTCGGTGTATTGTGATGCTTGTTACACAGGTTTGGGATGTGTGTTGATGCAAGAGGGAAGAGTTGTGGCTTACTCGTCCCGACAGCTGAAGGTTCATGAGAAGAATTACCCAATCCATGATCTAGAGTTGGCAGCAGTGGTTCACGCACTGAAGACCTGGAGGCACTATTTGTATGGACAGAAATGCGATGTTTACACAGATCACAAGAGTCTGAAGTACATATTCACTCAGTCAGAATTGAACATGAGGCAACGAAGATGGTTAGAATTGATCAAAGACTATGAGTTGGAGATTCATTACCATCCAGGCAAAGCAAACGTAGTGGCAGATGCTTTGAGCAGAAAGAGTCAAGTCAATCTGATGGTTGCTCGCCCGATGCCTTATGAGTTGGCCAAGGAGTTTGACAGGTTGAGTCTCGGATTTCTGAACAATTCGCGAGGAGTCACAGTTGAATTGGAACCTACCTTGGAGCGCGAAATCAAAGAAGCGCAGAAAAATGATGAAAAGATCAGTGAGATTCGGCGATTGATTCTAGATGGCAAAGGCAAAGACTTTCGAGAAGATGCAGAAGGCGTGATATGGTTCAAAGACCGCTTGTGTGTTCCCAATGTCCAGTCTATTCGGGAGTTGATTCTTAAGGAAGCTCATGAGACAGCCTATTCGATTCACCCTGGCAGTGAGAAGATGTATCAGGATCTGAAGAAGAAATTCTGGTGGTACGGAATGAAAAGGGAAATCGCAGAGCATGTGGCTATGTGCGATAGTTGTCGAAGAATTAAGGCAGAACACCAGAGACCAGCTGGATTGTTGCAACCGTTGCAGATCCCTCAGTGGAAATGGGATGAAATTGGCATGGATTTCATAGTCGGATTGCCTCGCACTCGAGCCGGCTACGATTCCATTTGGGTAGTAGTGGACCGCTTGACCAAGTCAGCCCACTTCATACCTGTCAAGACCAACTACAACAGTGCAGTATTGGCAGAATTGTATATGTCTCGGATCGTTTGTCTTCATGGTGTGCCAAAGAAGATAGTGTCAGACAGAGGAACGCAGTTCACCTCTCATTTCTGGCAGCAGTTGCATGAAGCCTTGGGCACGCATCTGAATTTCAGTTCAGCTTATCACCCGCAGACAGATGGTCAGACTGAAAGAACCAATCAAATTCT
This sequence comes from Zea mays, assembly GCF_902167145.1. NCBI lineage: Eukaryota > Viridiplantae > Streptophyta > Magnoliopsida > Poales > Poaceae > Zea > Zea mays. Next base: position 26,157,500 of record NC_050098.1, on the reverse strand, counting down.
TGAAGATATGTTGAGAGCCTGTGCGTTGCAAGATCAGTCCGGATGGGACAAGCGATTGCCTTATGCAGAGTTTTCCTATAACAACAGTTATCAGGCCAGTTTGAAGATGTCACCATTTCAGGCGCTCTATGGAAGGAGTTGTAGAACTCCGTTGCAATGGGATCAGCCTGGAGAGAAGCAAGTGTTTGGGCCAGACATTTTGCTTGAAGCCGAAGAGAACATCAAGATGGTCCGAGAGAATCTGAAGATAGCGCAATCAAGGCAGCGAAGCTATGCAGACACAAGAAGAAGAGAGCTGAGTTTCGAAGTCGGAGACTTTGTCTATCTGAAAGTGTCACCGATCAGAGGAGTCAGAAGATTCGGAGTGAAAGGCAAGCTAGCACCCCGCTACATTGGTCCGTATCAGATTCTTGCAAGACGTGGAGAAGTGGCTTATCAGCTCAGTTTGCCAGAGAATTTGTCTGCTGTGCATGATGTCTTTCATGTGTCTCAGTTGAAGAAGTGCTTGCGTATGCCAGAAGAGCAGTTGCCAGTGGAAGGTCTTGAAGTCCAGGAGGACTTGACCTACGTTGAGAAGCCAGCTCAGATCCTTGAGGTTGCAGATAGAGTCACCCGAAGGAAGACCGTCAGGATGTGCAAAGTCAGATGGAGTCACCACTCTGAGGAAGAAGCAACCTGGGAGCGTGAAGATGATCTGATGGCCAAGTACCCGGAGCTCTTTGCTAGCCAGCCCTGAATCTCGAGGGCGAGATTCTTTTAAGGGGGATAGGTTTGTAACGCCCCGAATTTTGCAGTTGAATTTTTTTTCTTTTCTTTACTCGCCAAAATTCGGGCGTTACCTTTCCTTTTCTTTTTCCCTCGCTAAACCTTGACCTTTTCCAAAGTTCTAGCGGGATTCGGTTTGGATTTCCCGTGTAAGAAAAACCCTAAATGCTTTATGTTGCTCGATGCACCATGCCGAACCTTGCATTTCCTTTGATTGCTTTGAAAGTGCAAATGCATTCATGTAGAAGAATCGGATTTCGAAAATGTTTTCTTTCTCTTTTCTTTCTCTTTTCTCTCTCTCTTCCTTTTTTTTTCCTCTCTCCCGCGCCGTGGGCCGACCCCGGCCGGCCCAGCCGCCCCTGCGCCCCCCCCCTGGGCCCAATAGGCCCAACCGCCCCCCCCCCCCACCTCCCCTTTTTCCCCAAACCCTCTCCCTCTCCCTCTCATTTTCTCTCATTTTCTCTCCCTCTCCCTAAGCCGCCGCCCCTACCCCTGCCCTAAGCCGCCGCCGCCCCCTGCCCAACCGCCGCCCTCGGCCGCCCCTGCCGCCGGCCGCCCCTCGCCGTCGCGCCCCTCCCCGGTGAGCTCCCCCTCCCCCTCTCCTCCCTCCCCCATCCCCTCTCCCCTTTCCCCATGGCCGGTTCGGCCGCCCCGCCCCCCGGCTCGGCCGCCCCCTGCGCCGCCCCCTGCCCCGCCGGTTCGGCCGCCCCCCCCCCCCGGCTCGGCCGCCCCCTGCGCCGCCCCCTGCCCCGCCGGTTCAGCCGCCCGCGTCCGCGCCCCGCCTAGGGCCGGTTCAACCGCCCTAGGGCCGGTTCAACCGCCCCCCCTTCTGTTTTTTTTATTTTTTTTATTTTATTTTATTTACTTTCTGTAATCATAATTACTGTATTTTAAGTAGGCTAATCACTGTTCATGCTATGGGAAAATAGGAAGTTTAATTTAAAATTCCGTTATGCTATTGATGCACGTAGTTAATTGTTTACCCTGTGCAATGTTGATCAACTAAAAGTGATTAGGTTTCCATTAGTGTATATGTAACAGAATTCTTTTGTTAAAAACCAATTGTGTCATTAAGTGCATAAGATTTAACCCCCTGCGAGACCTTTCCCGTTTCTTTCTAACCATAACAAATGCGTTATCGAATGTCATACTTGATGCATATTCGCTTTATTTGTTATCTTGTATGGTGTACTGTTCTTTTGTATTAAATATGTGGATGTATGTATGTATGTTTGCGCTCGCATAGAGAACGATCCGGTCGAAGAGCCCGAGGAATTCGCAGGAGAAGCCCCTGAGCAGCAGTCGTTTGGTGGAGGCAAGTGTCCTTTGACCTATCTATGTCCTATTCATTCTTTAATTCACCTCCCGCTTTACACATTTATACCTAAGGATTGACTAGCTTTTGTTATCCATGTCCTTGTTTACCTATTTGGGTCGGATTATTACTACTTAGTCTGATGCTATTGCTCAACTCTAATCAATGAACATGATGTGATTATCTATGATACGCTGTTTTCCCGCTCTTCTTTATGATTATACTTGTGGTTTTCAAGGGGACTCGAGCGGTTTCTCGAGTGCCTCTCCGTAAGGACCTGTTCTATGGATGACCGCCCGGGAAAACAGTGCAACCATGAGGGTGGAATGGGGTGCCCTTAGCTGAATAATTAGAGGATCCGGGGTGTAGTTCACTTAGCCGTCGTGCCGTCAATGGGGCTCGGTGTATGCGGCTCGCTCTGCCAAGTTTGGGTTCGCCCCTTGGGGAGGAGTGCGGTGCATTTAGGAAACCTAACGGGTGGCTACAGCCCCGGGGAATCTTTGTAAAGGCTTCGTAGTGATGCCCTGCTGGATCACCTTGGTAGTGATCAATGGAGAGTCATGATCTCCGGGCAGAATGGGAATCACGGCTTGTGGGTAAAGTGCACAACCTCTGCAGAGTGTTATGAAACTGATATATCAGCCGTGCTCGCGGTTATGAGCGGCCAAGGGAGCTCCAATGATTAGTGGTACTTGATCAGAGATATTGTGGTACAGGTGGTTATGAGACTGTTGAATCTGGTTATAATTATGGTGCTGGTAAGTGGTATTCTTTCCGTTTGGAAAGGATACATTGGGCTAATAACTTGGGTTAATGTTAAAACCTGGCTTTCTACTAGTAAGTAATAACCTGACCAACTAAAAGCAACTGCTTGACTTATCCCCACATAAAGCTAGTCCACTACAGCCAAACAGGATACTTGCTGAGTATGTTGATGTGTACTCACCCTTGCTCTACACACCAAACCCCCCCCCAGGTTGTCAGCATTGCAACCCCTGCTCAGGCGAAGATGAAGCTGTGGAAGGAGACTTCCAGGAGTTCCAAGATTACGACGAGTTCTAGGTGTGGGTTAGCGGCAACCCCCAGTCGGCTGCCTGTGAAGGCCGCGTTATCTACGTTTCTTTTCCGCACTTTGATTTATTGTAAGAACTATATGGACGTCTCAGACGTATGATGTAATCGACTATTATTTCCCCTTTTAATACTATTTTGAGCACTGTGTGATGATGTCCATATTATGTAACTGCTGTGTACGTGAATAACTGATCCTGGCACGTACATGGTTCGCATTCGGTTTGCCTTCTAAAAACCGGGTGTGACAGCGCGCCTCAGGTAGACGCTGCCGCGCTCGTGCCCTCCGGGATCCGCCGCCGCGGTTGTTGCCACCTCGCCGTCGTGCGCACCTCAGGAGGCCGCCGCCGCGCGCGTGCCCTCAGGATCCGCAACCGCTCCCACCTCGCCGTCGTGCGTGCCTCATAGGGTCCGTCACCGCGCGCGCCTCTCTAGGGTGGGGACGTAACCGTCGGCGTAGCTAAAACTGAATCCTAGTGACCTAGAGTTTCGTTTATAGTAGTGACCTAGAGTTTTGTTTATAGTCGCTTTGGACCTGGTGCGGCTGAACCGGTTGGCAATATCAGATCAGGGCTTTCGCCCAGCTATTGAAAGGCCAGGGCTCCTAATATCTAAACTATATATATATATATATATATATATATATATATATATATATATATATATATATATATATATATATCGAGCCGCTCAAGTAACCGTACTATGTATTGTATATGTATGTACCATTCTAGCTCTCTCGAGGATGTCACTTTTACCCATCTTTCGCCATTCTAGATCTCGAGTGACATGAAAACAATAAAGCAATATTTTACCCTGATGCATGCTCCTCTCGATGTGCGGTGGGGTCTGGCTCACCTCGCCGGCCCCGGCATCGCGGGCTCCTCCGAGGACAACTTTGAGGGCCGCGACGACTTGCTCTGGTGGCGTGACCTCGCTCGCTCCTACACACCGGCGAAGTCTTTGTCTTCGTCGCCCAAATCAACCAGGTGCTCGAAGACCATTTCTCATAAAAGTATATCACACATTTATACATAAGTTATCGTGGTATTATATGTTTCCGTTGCAACGTACGGACACTAACCTAGTGTATATATATATATATAATCGTACTATGTATTGTAGATGTATGTACATATATTGTGCATTGAATAGTGGACTTGTGATTCTTACAATCTTTATTGTATACTGTAAATTTGTTATATTGATATGTTCACCGATCATATTTTAGGTTTAGGTGGTTACCGATGTATTTTTCGTACCGAATTTTTGTTTCCGACATTTCCGAAATACCGATATAAATTTTGTTTTCGGAGTTGCCGATTTTGTTTTCGATAAAAAAACGGTAACAATTTTTAGTGTTTATTGATCGTTTTCAACCCTATGTACAGTTGCGGTTGAGCGTTGGAGCATGAGGAAGTTCGAACCCGAGGGGTGCCGCCCAATAACAAGTTTTTCTATGTACACGTGTCCATAGGTGCACATGGAACCGTGTACACCTGCCAATCCTGTCTTTGCCTTGGTAACATGGTGCTCTGCTGCTAGAGATGGCCAAACGGGTCGTCCGGCCCGTCAGGCACGGTTAGAAAACCGAGCCGGGCCGCCTAAGCACGCGGGCTCAATTTCCTGTCCGAGTCTGGCACGCAGCGAGCCTAAACGGGCCGGACCAAAGCGGGCCGAAAAGTGGGCTATACGGGCCGGTAAGCACGTTTTAGTGTAAAAAAGCGGGCTTAACAGGCTTAGAGGTAAACGGGCCGTGCTGCCCACCGTGTCTAGTTTCCTGTCCGAGCCCGGCCCGTTTATTCGTGTCGGACCGGCCCGGGCCCACATAGAACCGGGTCGTGTCGGACTCGGACCGGACCCAAACAACGGGCTTCGTACCGGGCTCGCGGGCCTCGTGCTTATTGGCCATCTATACCTGCTGCCATTTGTTTGTTGAATTGCTGTGTACTCGTGTCGACCGTAATGGTGTCGTTCGGTGTTTTGGAAGAAGAATATGAATATGCGACCAGCGAACTGCAATGACATCGGTAACATGGCAGTATCTTGTGCTGGGGAATTGGCGACGAACTGACGATGCAATGCGAACAACAGAGCAACAGGAAGGATCGGTTGGAAGTTGGAACCAACTACTACCTGTCTGCGTATGCTCTCTATGACTCTCTGTGCTGTTCCATCTCAGCTAGAGCTAGCAGACTGGGTGGGTACTAGTCATGGCCGGGGATGGTCGGATGGATGGCCACCAACTCCAGCTGCAAAGCGCAAGGTACGCAACCCCTTCTGGTGCGGTGAGGGGAAACGCGACACAGTTTTTAAGAAAACTGTTTTATGGAGATTAAGTTGGTTTCAAACGTACCAGTTTATATCTGAGACATCGGTCTGGATACGTGCAGAGCTAACCAGCTGGCTAATCTCCTAGCCTCTCTTTAGTTTTGTGTGTTTGAGATTGGCTTTTTTCATAGTCTGCTTTCAGTTTAGTTTTGTGTGTTTGTGTTTTTCGGCTTGGTCATGTTTTTGTGGGGTGTCTTTGTATTTTAAACTTCGCTCCTTTGGACTCCCTTCTTTTTAATATAACGGATAGATCTCCTGCCGGTTCGTTTAAAAAACATACCCGTTTAACCCTCAGTTTATAGTAATTAGATTCTTAGTTTCTTTAAAACCAAGAAACTACTCTCCTCTAGTTAAAAAAAAATAAAAATAGTTTTTTTAAAAACCTTAGTAGCATGAACTCAACATCACAGTATCCCACGGATCAGTCTTCAGCACTTGCAAACTCGGTATATAAAACCATGAAGGCTCCTGTTAAACAATTTGAGAAGTTATACTCTGTACATCTCAGTAAATTTTTTTTTTGAAAGGAAGCGGCAAAAGACTTGCCTCTTCATTGTATTAGATTAGGAAAAAATAAGATAATCCACAAGACCGAACACACACCGGAAAAGAAAAACGAAAATACAAAAACCATCATCCACTGATCTATCTAAGATACACTAAAAGCTCCCAACTTGATCTTTCACCAGTTGTGCAACTTGGACCATAGATCTTTGATGTCCCTGGAAAATTCTGTTGTTTCTTTCCAACCATATATTCCACCAGAAGCAGATGAGAAGCCCATCAAAAATCTTCTTTAACTCCTTGCAGCAACGAGACCTTTATCTCTTCCACCAGTCCTACAGCGATCCGAGGCTAGAAATGCCACGTAGGAAGGACAGATTGGCCCAAGAAAGGATCCTGCCCCACACCTCTGCAAAAAACGGACAGTCTTTACATAAATAGGCCATAGTTTCCTGTGATAAATTGCAAAGGCAGCAAATTGGATTGCAAGGCCATCCCCGCTTTTGGAGGTTGTCCGCAGTCAGAATTCTGTTATACAACAAGGTCCATGTGAAGAAGCAACATTTGAGCTCAGTTCTTGCCTTCCAGATATGACAGATTTTGATTTTACAAAAGTTCGTGGTGAACTGAATTTTGTATGCGCTACTTGAGCTATATTTCCCATCCGGCATCCACCTCCATAAAATAATATCATCGAGATCATTGAGTTCATGTGTGTTATTGATACCCTGCCAGAGGGAGATGAATTCTTTTATTTCTTCATCTTGTGTGTAAGGAGAGCAGAAGTGCATCCAACGATTGTTTTTAAGGGCTTGGCACACCGAGATATTCTTCCTCTTTGCTTTCATGTATAATGTTGGTGCAATGTTCCTTGGTGTCTGACCTCGAATCCAGCTCGATCTCCAGAAATCAGCCGTTTTGTCGTTTCCAATTGTTACAGTTGTGGATGCATTGAATAGATCGACATCTGCTTTATCATAAGGGAGTTGCAAGCGAGTCCATGCTTTATCTTTATCCGTCCACCGAAGCCACAGCCAACGAAGTCTTAACGCTCTTGCAAAGCGCTCTAGATCAAGGATGCCAAGACCCCCCTTATTATTTGGTAAACAAGTTGTAGCCCAATTCATCAGACAATGACCCCCTTTATATGAATCCAGATTTTCTCCTTTCCAAAGGAAATTTCTTCTGATCTTATCAATCCTTTTAAGTAACCACTTCTGAACTAGGAAAATAGTTAGTAGATAAATCGGTTGCGCGGTCAACACAGATTTAACTGAGGTTTCCCTACCTGTCTTTGAAAGAAGTCTACATTTCCAGTCGGCTAGCCTTTTATTGATTTTCTCTATTATCCACTGGAATCCATTTTTTATATTCCTAAAGTAGAGAGGTAGTACGAGATACTTTTCAGTACTTGCCAGGAAAAACTTCCACTAAATTTGGCCATAAAGATTCTGAATAACTAGGATGATGAGGGAATTAATATATTTAGAGTACTTGCCAGGAATAACCAGAGGCCATAAAGATCTGTTATTTCAAAATATATTTCCGAAGTGTCCAAGCCCCTATGATGATGAGGGAATTAATATCTTGTTGCGATTGTTCATTGATCTTCTCATTAGCTCTGGTCCACAACAGAAGCATCATTCATCATCGCCTCCAGATTTCGCGGCCCAACCCAATTCAGGAGGAAGAACCAGAATTGCTTTGCAAGCACAATAGTGAGCGAACAATCAATTGTTTCCTCAGTGGACACTGAACTGGATGTGCAAGTCCCTGGCAGGAAGATCTGCTGTCCAGCAGCGCTTGTGTACCACAATCCACATAAAAGAAGCGACAATCATTTTGTTCTTTGAAGAACTACTGAAGTTGCTTCAGCAATGAAATGAACCGGAGAAATGTTGCATCCATAAATTTAGTGTTTAGACTATAGCTAGCTCCCATCAACCTAACAAAATATAATCCGGGGAGAGCTGCCACATTCAGCTGCTAATTAAGCTTCTAAAGCTAACAATAGCGGCAGTTTTTTTTTCCTTTTTTATGTTTAGAAAAGCTGCATTTTCATCAAAGTGAGAAAAAGCAAACCAATTGTGCAACAGACAGACCCCCCCCCCCCCCCCCAAAAAAAAAATCCACTCACCCACACACAACTGAACAACACACCACAATACACAGCAACAGCACTCTGACTCAGCACCTGGAAATCTGGCAGATTCAAACTACAATTTTCACTGCTCCTTAGTAAAAACAAATCAACCAAATTTGACTAAACACTATATCTTTCAATTCTCTTTGCTCCTTGTCATTTCATTCTTGAAGCAGCAGCCTTCCAAAGCTTCAGGGACATCAATGAACTGATACAAGATACTATCGAGTTGAAGAGGAGGCAGATGACAGTAGAAAATGGGCTAAAAGGGATGCATGGCAGGTACTCAGAGCTCAGCGTGCATTTCGCTGATGAATCTTAAGAACCGAACGCCATGGAAATCATAGGAATCAATGAGAGAACTAAAGGATAAAAAAATGTGAGCCAGATACGGGCCTTATAAACAATCTTTTGCGAGGGCAACCGAATACATTTTGCAATGTAAACATCGGTGGAATCTCAGCATATGTACGAATTGTAGATTTGTAAGTGATATACTCCCTCCCGTCCTAAATTATAAGCCGTTCTAACTTTCTTGGAGAATCAAAGCGTCTCAAATTTAACCAAATGTATACAATAAAATAATAATATTTACTATATGCTAAATAAGTATTGTTAAATTCTTCATTAATTATATCTTTTTTTATAGTAGTATATCTATTTTGATGTCATAGATCTTTATAATTATTCTAATAGGTTTGATAAAGTTTAAGATATTTTGACTTTCCAAAAAAAAAGCTGGAATGCTTGTAATTTGAAATGGAGGGAGTACATAAATGTTACAGCTTGTTAAGGGATCTTATAGGGTAAGTTTGGAAACTTATTAAATCTACTCTGGGATTCCCAGGATTGAGGGGGAAATGTGCTAGGGATTTAAGTTTCTACATTAGCCACTAATGTTTATTTTCATAGTTGGCATGAAACCCTGAAGTGAAAACTGAAGATCCGTATCGTATGTCGTACTGGTATGCTTTTGACAAGGGAATGTAGAATGTTTCCTGTCGCCACAGCAGCAGCGGAGGGTACCATCAATTTCTTTCCCAAGAGGCCAAAACTGATTGTATAATCAGCCAACCAATGGTGACGGACCACCACCTGGTTAGGCTCTGATTGTCTCAGCATTCAGTGCTCCTGTACTTCAAAGCTGCTTCGAAAGCTCCAAGTTCCTGCCTGTCACTCGGATGCTCGATCTTCAGCCAAACTTTTACTTATCAGAGACATCCTGTCAATTCTGATGGCGAATTTGACCTGTCTGTCACTCGAGTTATATAGTTTGCTATGAAAGCTCGCAACCAAACTATTCACCGCCGGCTAGGGCATGGTCTGGCGAACGGTTAGCGAGCAGCATTGCTAAAAAGACGGTTGTTTTAGGGAAAAGCTTGTTGGTTTTGATCTCAATTCGTATGGATGGGATGTGATTGAGTGGATTTAAATCTCAAACAAATCAAAATCTTTTATAATTTTTTTCAATATGATCCAATCTAAATAAGATATGAATAGCCGAATAAGGCCTAACAGATTCATCTCTTTTCGAGACGGAGCGAGTAGGCAAGTACAAGGTGGTTTACCAATCCGTGCCATAACAACTGACGGCAAAACGGAAACGAACAAACAAAATGACTTCATTTCGCAGCTAATCTAGCGACTGAATGAAACAGTACATACATGTATATGGTTCAGACAAAGACGATAAAGAATACGTATACGCCGCTCGATTCTGTACCAAACAATCGATGACTTACAGTTTGGAGCTAACCTATCCGCCAAACGCAAGTTTGCATGTGCGTCCCTTATGTGAGTGAGATGTGTTATGATGTACGTATCCTCCCTCCATGTGCAGCTCGTTCGACCAATGAAGGCTCACTGGTGGCGGTGCCGCAGGTGGTCCATCGCCTGCGCGAGCGTGGGCGCGAAGCGGTCCACGTCGATGCGCACGTCCTGCTTGCCGAGGTAGTACTCGGCGACCTTGTCCCAGCCGCTGCGGTGCACGGAGTCCGGGTCCCTGATCACCGGGTGCTCCGGCCCCAGCATCTCCAGCAGGGTGCTCTCCTCCGCGGACACGCTGTACTCCAGGTAGCGCAGGCCCATGTCCTCCGCGGGGTCCCCGAAGTCCCGGCGCGCCATGCGCTCCAGCCGCCCGTACGGCACCACCTGGATCAGCACCGCGCCGGGGGGCAGGAACACGGCGTTCGTCAGCCCGGCGCCGTGCACGCCCAGCAGCGCGTCGCACGAGTTCACCGCCCGCGCCGTCTCCTCCACGGGCGCGTCGCCGCGCGGGCTCGCCACCGCCACCTCGAACCCCGCCGCCTCCGCTGCGCGCGTGATCTCCGGCACGTTCACGAACCGGCGGTAGTGCGCGCGGTGGATCAGCATTAGCCGCGGCTTTCTCCCCTCCGTCGTCGGGACCGCCGCCGGCGCGCCGCGCTGGAGCGCGTACGTCTCGCGCAGGAACGCCGTGAAGTCGGCCGTGGTCAGCCGGTCCGGCGCCGTGAGCTCCGGCGCGACGCCGAGCTCCTTGTGCAGGCGCAGGCCCACGGTGAGGCGGCGGAAGCAGCGCACCCGCGCGTCCCGGTCCAGGTCCACGGCGTCGTACCTGGACAGCCGCCGCACCACGGCCTCGTACTTGCCCAGCCACCACGGCTGCATGTTGCTGACCAGGAACAGGACCTCCCCGCCGTACCGCCGCGACGCGGCGTACAGCGGCATCAGCACGTCGCTGAAGTCGTGCCAGTAGTTGCCCGTGAGCCCGCCGAGCGCGAACAGCACGCCCGGCACGCTGTGCGCCACCGCGCACGGCGCCGCCGGGTCATCCGGGGACCCCAGCCGCGTCACGGTGACCCTGTCGACGCCCACCATGGTCCGGCGCGAGTACGGCCGGACCTTCCACTCCCGCCGCTCCGACGGGCTCGCCGGGACGAACGTCACAGATAGGGCGCTGCCGTTGGTGCGGACGTCGCCGTCCAGGTCGCACGTCTCGGACACGGGGCCGTCCGTGTTGCACACGGCCTTGCTCGTCGTCGTCGTCGTCGTCTCTGCCTCTGCTGCACGCGCGCGACAAACCAAATGAGAACGAACACTTGGCGCAGGGCCCGCGTGACAGACGTAGACAGTGCTGAAAACTTCCCCGGAATTCGGCATCTTTTTTTTTCGGTGGCCAGAATTCAGAATCTTTGCGATATGTTGGGAGGGACAGAAATGGCCGAGACGATGAAAGCAGCTCGCGGTACGATGATAACGGTGACGCGGCAGGAGACGCCAGAAGAAGATGGGATGGGATGGGATGGGTATTTGCTTGTTGTTTCTGGAAGCAGATATTTGCACGTACCAGACGGTTTGCCGTCGGCCTCATCTCTTTTCGGATACGACTCCTCCTCCTCCGTTGGGACGGCACCGGACGTCTCCTCCTCCTCCGCCGCCGCCTGTTTTGGCTGCCATTCCTGCCGCCTTTTGCTCGCGCCCTCTGCGTTCGGCAAACAGACAATTCCGTGTCATTCACCCACCCAGACAGACCCAGGTTCCGATTATTCGAATTTGGTATAGGAAAGACAGTGATGCTGAATTTCAAGACTCCGATTTCGAAAACAGCAGGTAGAGCCGACCGATCGATCGATCAAGAACCCCAGCACGGCGGCAGAAACGCTCACCTGCGTTGTCTCCGGCGTCTCTGACGACCACCTGCTTACCCGCCACCACCCTCGACGCTGCACCTGCACGCACAGACCGAACAAGCACGAGAGGCAATAAGACACGGTCACCATTCGGTTCGCCGAAAATTAACGGAGAGAGGAAGAGAGACGCGTGCGGCCGGGGAACGGATATGAAACAGTGATCGGCGCGCAGTGCAGGACCAGAACGGAAGATAACAAAGTCAGAATTCCCGTACCGCCGGGCGCGGCGACGGCGAGCTGCCGCGAGACGACGAGGTAGGTGAGCAGCACGAGGAGGAAGCCGACGGCGAAGGTGACGTTGAGGTGGCGCTGCGCCCAGGTCCTGAGGCCCCTCCCGGGCTTCATCTCGCCGCCCATCGCCCCCTAGCTCTTCTTCCTCTCCTCCCGCTCGCTCGCTCGCTCGCTCGCTGTCTCCAACTGTCCAGTGTCCTTCTGGAACTAACGAACCTCTCTCTGGCTGACGATCGATGTGGGTGGGAATGGTCCCAGGGCAGGGCGGCTTGTCTTGCACGAGCTTTTCCCCTTTTGCTTCCTCCCTCCCTCCCTCGATTCCTTGCTTGCATGGGAGAGAAGGAAGGGTAAAGGGAGGTGTGCTGGGGTTGGCCTCCTCCAAGTTGTCTGCTTTTGTAGTTGTAGCTAGCTCTACCCTAGGCTGTGTGTGGCATCAATCGCCTTGCCCCCCCCCCCCCCCCCCCCCCCTTTTTCGTAGGATAATTATCTAGCGCATTGCGCATGCAGGGGTCGTCTCCTTTCTGCACTAATCTACGCCGCCCCTGACCAGCCTCCACTCTGAGAAAAAAACTAAGCGGCCGGGCTTTGCTCGTGCCATGTGCAGATGTGGGGGGACTAGGAATATGATGATCCGATGGGATAATGCCGTAATGGAGTGCTAGTGTGCCGCGTTGTTAGGGTTTTGATAATCAGGTCTTGGGGTGACAGCTTACACCCAACTTTTCTTGCTCATCTTCTTCTCCCTTCCCTCATAAAAGGCCACTACTGGAATACCGGTGCCAGTCGAAATTGTCCACACGGACGCGCACACGCAGGTTGCTGTTACTGTTAGGCCCGCCCGCGTAGCACCGGCTTGGAATTTGGGTCCAAGCCAGCATGCCGCCATTTCCATTTTTTGGGGGTATTTTTAGTCGTGGCCACTGGCCAAGAAGAGCATGCTTTCCCATTCTGCTATTACTGATCCAAGGGATTTTAAAGCTTTCCCATTCTGCTATTACTGATCCAAGGGATTTTAAAGCCTACTATAATCACGTGAGTACGTGACACATCATAAAAATAAACATATTTTAGAGTTTTCTCTTATATATATCTTGTATTCTCTACTTATATTAAAGTATCAGTTTCTATGGTTTCACGGTTTCTACCGTTGTCGTGCTCCTCCATATTTAAATAGTAAAAGTGCTAAAACTATACACAAATGGGATTCACAAACCGTGGTTGTTTCCTCTAAACCTATATTCACACCCATCTAGCCAACAAATCACATATGCCTTTATCTCTACTACACCTTAAAGGTATAGCGAGGGCGTCCACGGCTTCACCGTGCCTCCACCACGGTGCTCCGGGCCGCAGCCCGTCACCTTCCTCCCCCGCACCCGCCATAGATTTCGCCATGCCAGAGCGCAACGGCCGCTGATGGATCCCGCGATTCCCGCCTGCCCCTGTCTGCCCCCACCGCACACCTCCACCGCGCTCCTTCTCCGCCATGGATCTCGCCCATACGCCAGCGGATCTCGCCATTCCACCGCTGTGCCCCTAGCCTTCTTGATTCGTGCCTCTGCCCCGCTATCCAAGCTTCAACGAACGCCATTCTAGGTTGTCCCCGCGGCCGGCCTCGCCCCTGCTATCCTCACCCGCCCCCGCGATTCCGCCATGGATCTCGCCCATTAGCGGATCTCGTCCTTCCCTCGCCGTGCCCCCAGTAGCATATTTCCTCCAGGCCAGCCAGCCATAGTGCCCCACCAGGCACCGGGCCACCACACCACGTGACATCCATTTCGTACGGCGTCGCCCAAAAATCTCAGCCCGTCTCTCTCTCCTAACAAAGAGGAGAGGGGGAAGAAGAAAACCTCGCGCGGGGGAGGCGCGAGAGGAATCGCGGGGGCCGAAGGAGCAGTGGTCGGTGGAGGTGGCGTGCGCGGTGGCCATCCGAGGTGAGCACTCCGCTTCCCCACGACCGAGCTCGCTTGCTCGCTCGGTCGGTGGAGGTGGCGCGCGCGGTGGCCATCTGAGGTGAGCACTCCACTTCCCCATGACCGGGCTCGCTTGCTCGCTGGGAATTGGGTTTCAGATCCGCGGATGGGGGCTCTAGATGCAGTCGGTGTTCGATCCGGGTTGCGCGGATTTCCTGCTGGATTAGTTGGCAGCCGGATCAGACATCGTGTTTCATCTGTTGTGTGGTTGCAGCCGTGGAGAATTGTTGTGATTGGTACATGTGTGATGTGCCTAACTGAGGGGAGTGAGGATCTGCGTAAGGAACTGGTTTCGAATTTACCGATTTGGCGCTGCTGGCTTTCCAAATTCCGCTCAGTGAGATCTTTTTGTGCCTCCATGATTCGCGTCTCTGCCTCGCTCTCCAAGCTTAGACGAACGCCATTCCAGGTTGCCCCCGCAGCTGGCCCCGCCCCTGCTATCCTCGCCCCCACCCCCGTGATCCCTTCCATCAGTGCCCCCTACATCACCATCTCGGGCGACCGCATGGACGCGTCGGCTTTGGCGAGTAGGCGCGCGAGGCGCACTGATCCATGGGCGGCTTTGGCGTAAAGCACCTCTGCTTGCAGAGCCACATCGAGGGTTGTTAAGGCGTCGTCATCGTCAGCTCAAAGGTAATACCGGCACTGCGGGGCTTGCTTTTCAATTCTGTTTCCTGTCATGGGTTGTTAAGACAGTAGTAGTTACAGAGATTTTGCTCGTGTTGGCAGTCGGCACCCAGAGTGAGTGTTTCGTTGCATGTGTGTCAGGGTACCTATCCTTTTCAACCTGCATTGGCTTAATGAATGTGAGCTGCTAGGAGGATTGGTATTGCTGATTTGATCATCTTAGTTTGTTTAGATATGGTTGTGGATGTACCCCGGGAAGGAGTGATTTTGACATCTGCTGAGTATGAGTACATCAGCTAGCTGATTGCTTACATTTTCTTGGTCCCTATACCTGCTCACCTTGCGGGTCATTACAGAGATGAAGACGAAGACAGTTTCCAGGTTCGTACTGGCTATTAGCTGCGTTCTCTCTCCCTATTCTCCTTCTATCGAATCAGTGTTTTGAAGAAAAAAACTGATTTGACCATGCAGTGACACCACATTTTTTCGCGGGTGCTGGATTTCTTTCTTGGGGAACCAGGAGAGGGAGGCGAACAAGGAGATGGTTGTCTACCTTGTCGATGCCTCGCCCAAAATGTTCACCCCTGCCAAAAAACTAATTTGATTATTTTATGTGTTATTGCTTTGTATCTATAGCAGTTTCAATGCTCATTGTGGTTTGAAACCTTTGTTTGATATATTGTCTGAATTGATGTAGAGAAAGCAGAAAAGATCTAAAAGGATGGGTTAAAAGAAAGTCTATCTGCAACTATACGAAGCAATGAAGGTACTTGTCCACATATGCCGAGACGAGTGAAGGACGATTGGGCCTCAAGATCGAGCCATCGTCTTCGTTGTTGTCTAGCAAAAATGGCCTCCTCAACTTCACAAGAGCTGGTAGGCTCCTTTTGTCTATCGACACTTCAAACAGGTACCTGAATTTTTTTTGAATAAATCAAGGATTCTTGGTACTCGGTACTTTCTGCTATGCCAAATTCTCTATAATGATATATGAGTAATGATGAGTACCAAGTAACAATTGTGTGATACTCATAATTTCACTAATTTGAAACGATCATTGTTGGAGCTCATATTTCGGATGTGGTTGGGCCTCTTACCATTCTTTCTTCAAGTGCCTGATGTAATGATGTAGTGTATTGTATCAATACGTATTGACATTTACTGCCTAGCTTAATATTTACCACTGACTACAGCAGCAGCAAGCCACTGATGCAGCAAATTATTGTAGCAGTGACTAGCTGCATTGTAGCTGAAGCTAGCAGAAGCGAGCACATAAAAATTTATAGGCAATTTGTACCTTGTGAATTATTCATATCATCAGCTCATTTTTCCTTATGGATTTGTGAATATGAATGTTGTGGATGTAGATAATTATGTTATGTGCCCCTAGAAATACCACAATGTTGTAACAGGTGAACTAGAGCAGAGAGAATACATTATTACATTATTCTAGATTAACAACCTTTCCTTTCCTGTCCACCTCAAGATAAAAACGGTGGCGCCACCTGGAGACAAAAATCAAGACCATATGACCGCATGTGGAGTTTAGCTTGTTGTTTAGACAATGCAATTTAGTCCTTCCAAACATGATTGACCCGCTTGGGCAGACACGACTCAGTCTCAGATTTTGGATCTTGGAATGGGTTCCTTTGGGATGGAGCGGAACCAGCATGCCTCCGTGTTGTAGGATTGGGAGAATTTGCCTTATGTTTCTTTGGGACCTCAGGTTTTTTGTTTTTAGTATCATAGCAAAATAATGATTTTTACTCATTCTCTCTATTTTAGTGCTTGACAAAGCTTGCAGTCAAAGAAAGAACTGTGCAGAATTTGATCTGCATGTGAACCCAATTATTCCAACACACGAATTTGATCTGCATGCTTGAATAGAGATCATCTCTACTCCTTTAATGCCTAAACCTACAGCTGTGTGACATGAAGAACTTGTGAACCAAAATCACGGCACAACTGAAGACATAGCTAACAGGAAAAATGACTTTTTTATTTTCAAGAACTATAACAGAATCCAGTAACATTGCAGCAACCCCTGTTTCCCCGACTTAGAACCAGTGAAGCTCGCTAATTTAGAGGATACACCATTTATGCTAACCAGTGAAGCCAACTAATTTAAAGGACACACCATTTATGCAGGCTCAAGATCACAAAGGCTTAACAGAATTAGCTAAAAAGTTGAAGAGCACAACTGAATTTGTTGTAAGCATTTGTAACTAATGTTTTCGTTTTATCACATGAATCTATGATACTTACATGCCTCTTATGTTGATACTGAATACTGAAGTTCGTCTCAAGTATTTTTCCCTGTGGTGCATATATTTTTTTATCAGGAAGAATTGTCAGCATGCCTTCCTTGCATTTTTCCCTGCTAGACCTATATCATGCATACATATCACAATAATTCTCAAAAAAGTGTTTTAGTTACATGTGTCTATAGTTACTGATATATGTTAGTGGTTGTGGAATGTGCATTGGAGTTGACAGTCTTTATACTACTAGCACTATCAAAAAGTTCTTAATCTAGATTACTTTTGTAACTGTTTGACATGAACAACATAGTGCAACTTTGGTTGTTATACAAACAAGATACCTCTTATGTTTTGTTTCTTCATTTTATAGAAGACTTTTACGTCCTTTTATATTCTAGGATATCAGACATGTAATAGAATAGCTTCCATGGACTTTATGTTATTACCAATTTAATGATTGCCTCTGTAATGTTTTTGCTCCATTTTCAGGCCGATCTGGAGCATAATCAATATAGGTCATTTCAGAGCATGACCTGCTTGATGCAGATTTCAACAAGAACAAAAGACTTTCTTGTGGACACTCTTAAGCTACACATATACATTGGTCTGCAAATTTCAAAACTGTAAGACTTCACTCTACTTCAATTTTCTTGAGTATATAAATTACTTTTCCCAGTATTCAAATTGATATTGCTTTCATGGTGATCAGATGTATCATGTCAATCTGAGAGAAGCAGCTTGGTTCAGTTCACTCCCTTGGGTGATGAAGGCAGTTTTAGGCTATGTGGCTGGTGTTGTATCGGACATGCTTATTAGAAATGGTACAGACATTACTTTAACACGGAAGATAATGCAATTGTGTTGCTTCAACAAAAATAGTAGTGCAAGTCAGTAAAGTTTTCATTTGTTTTATTCGTATGATCTTGTGCACCTCTCCGCGCTCTTACCAAAAGGTGACATGCTTCCTGATATGTTGTCATCTATTAAATATTAATCATAAGGTACAAAAACCAAACATGTTAAGTCTTACATGAACACTGGCAGTTTATTTTCATCAACACTGGCAGTTTATTTTCATCAATATTGGTTTTGTCATTTCAAATGTACACTTCCTGTTGCATTAACTTCTCTTTCTGACTATTCTGTAGTCAGTTGGCTTTCTGGGGCCAGGTATTGCTTTGCTATGTCTGAATGAAGCAAAGAGTCCAATCATTGCTTCAGCCTGGCTTACAGTTGCTGTTGGATTGAAATCCTTCGGCCACTCAGGTTTCTTAGTAAATCTACAGGTACTTTAGTTTAGTGATGGAACAGACACTCGTTCTTCTCGATTTGGATCTTCTTTTTCCCATCTGATATATATCATTTTTAAAACGTAACAGGAGATTGCCCCCAATATGTTGCAGCCCACTTTTACTTTTTACATCTAGAGAATATGACTAAGAATCTGGTTTTACTTGATTCTTGACTTGTAGATACCTTTTTCTTCATATGAGACCCCACAAACTGCATCGACCCCGACCCGGCCACCACGCCGCCATACCCTCACAGTACTTGCATTTGTTTCATAGAAACAATCTACTGTTCCTCGCAAGACGGAAGTTTATTTTGTATTGTAAGGTTAACCTTCATTTATTTTTTTAAAATGGTGAAATTTTGGAATCAATAGTATGTGTTTGTTTGATTTGGAGTCATATGGATTATTTTTAGGCTACTGTGTGTCTGGGGTTTGCGTTTTTTTTGTTTAGTAGCATAGATGTAATTCTGTTATTTGGTGGGTCTCATCCTCCCTTTACAGGAAGGCTTGTACTTCGGACATTCTTTTCTTTCTTATAAATACAAAGATTTACGACTCTATTGCAAGTTAGAGGTAAAAATAGTGTGTTTGTGCAAGCTCAAATCTTTTCTCATAACAGTATAACACACATTTGTACATAAGTTATTGTAGTATTATATGTTTCCGTTGCAACGCACGGGCACTCACCTAGTAATTATATTAAATACTTAAGTATAAATAAAAACCGTAGCAACGTACTGACACTATGCTAGTATAGTAATTAAGATCATGTTTGGATGTTGCAGTTTTTGATAAACTATGGTATTAGCAACTATAGTTCTAAACCTAAAACCATGGTTTAGGGGGGAAATAGGGATGCACATACAATTCTTTGTAAAAAAACAACAACAACATTTTGAACAAGGGATGAGGTTAGTGTGTATACTTGAATGTGGTTCTTCAGATTTATTTTGAATAAACATTATTAGGTTCAGATATTAACAGTTCCATGAGTTTAGCACCATTATTCCATCTTAGATCTCATTTCAAGCTCTACGACTAATCCAGAGTGGCACAGTGTAGCCTTAAACGCTGCTTATACCATGATACCATAGTTAGAATTAAGGCGCTATTTGAATCCACTAACAGTTAATAGTTAGTTTGGGTTATAGTTTAGAGCTAATATTTACTAGCTAACAAATATTTGGATGCTATCTAGAACCACTATTTGGTACTAGGAGAGCATGTGGATAGAGATAAGTGGAAGCGCAAAAAAGTGTATTTTTGGCAATTTATCGGTTGGTTTTTATAGCTATAAGATAGTTGTTAGCTAAGTGACCATCTTATGAGGAAATCACCTCCTTCATTTGCATGTATTGATTCTCCAACGTCGAACGATATACTCATGACATGACGACCTTTACACTATATAATCAATAGCCACCACCTATATTAGACTTAGATTTTGCTTTAGATCAATCCATCTTTGCAAAGACATCGTTACCAGTTTGTGAAATCCCACTTTGTGATCTTAATGATACATCTACTATTGTCACATTAATTGACTTGTGTACTTTCTTGTTCTTGCCTGTGTTATTTGTTTTGTATGCAGAGATTAGCCTTCTTTGTCAATGTAAACTAGATTAGTGACACGATTGATGCAGAGGAGTTGTGATGTTAATGTTGTAGGGTTTAGGTCTTTAGATCTAAATCTAGATCGGTGTGTTGTGTTCCACCAAAAAAGAGTTGTTGTGAACTTGACAAAATATTGGGAACCATGTCTCCATCAACATCATTAGTTGAACTATTAGCAATTTTTACTAGCTAACCATTACCTAGGTGGATCAAAACAAGGAAAAACAATACAATTTATGACCTAAAACCATTAGCTTGTTTAAAATACCAAAGTTTATCTTTTTTCCAACCTTCAAAATGTATGTAGTCTAATTTCCAACACTGAACTACGAAACTAGATAATATACACCCCTACTATTGAAAACGAATACACTTGGTCATCTAGTTGGTTTTATAGGTGGGTTTCTAGTTTATAAGAATAATAAAATATGGCTTCATCTCTTAATATTTATAATTAATTTATTTAAATTTAACATATACGAAGATAGTATAATTTTTAAAATGTTATATACTTATAATTTTTAAAATGTTATATACTTATATATATAATAATTTGAACATGCTTTTCTATTGTTTTATTACTTATATAATCGTGCTTATTTATTTATTTGCAATAATAGCTCTAAGCAGAACATCAACAATACCATTTTAAAAATTGAACTATTTTAATGTTTTTAGATCTAAAATAAAATAGATTATAATTTTTAGAGATAAAACCTGATTTTTATTATTTATAGAAAATATAAAACAACCTTTGAAACTTTTTAGAGTACTAAATTTATTCGGTTTCGATTGTTTGAGGATGTGCATTATCCTGTTTCATAATTCAGAGTTAAAACTTAACAGTCAAACTCGCGTGTAGCATGAAGGTTGAAACATGTATCTTACCCTATACAGAAATGATTTTGAAAAGAAAAAAGCGTTCACCTTATTTTGATATTAAAAAATGTAGCAACTTTAACTTTTTGTTAATAGTCTAGTCTTTTTGTTCGCTTCATGGAGACAAGGGTTGTATTTGGTACACATACCTTGCTTATTAGCACACAATCTATGAACGGACCAGCAAAGTACATAGAGTTGCTCCATACTATTCTGTTAGGTAAGGGGGTCCTTTTTGTTATTAGTACAATCTATGAACGGGCCAGCTGCATGTTGTGTTCTAATATCAAATAATTTAAATTCTGACAAAATTGATACAAAAATATATACTGATATCTATCGAAGATGTAAATTATAAAAACTGTTTCATAATGCAGCTGATGAAACTGATGAGATCATAAAAATTATCTCTTTTTTCTAATAAACATGGCCAAACTCGCTATGATTTTTTTCCCTAGGCCACACAAATTCCTTTGAATTCTAGTACGGACGGAGGAATTATGCATGTACTCCCACCATCTTCAAATGAACAAATTTCTAAGATCTAAAATTTTATCCTAAAATAGCATTCGACACAAATATGAAATATTGTCTCCTAATGTGTGTACCATCAAACATGTCAGGCTGTCCTTCATGGTCGACGCAAACACGCACGTCGATTTCGGTGAAGATCGAAGCAGATCGGATCTGAACAGCTCATGCATGCCATGGTTTCGTCGTCGACTAGCTAGCTAGCTAGAACACAACCAACCGATAACGTTAGCTTCTGGAGTCAATGAAGTCCGGACGTGAGGACCTCTCGCCAGGCATGTTCGTCCCCATATCTAATCATTTATCGATTTGACGACCAACGTGGTGCCAACTATATATTCAGATATTCATTACATGCATGTCATGCTTGCTTGCATGAGCTTCCAGTAATATATAGTCAGCCCTGCCTTTTTGCAACGACCTCTTTTTTCTGGTTCTTGGATCTAATAACTGTTGTTATTATTGAAGGAGTGGAGATGAATTCATCATCACATAGATCCACGGCCAGAATGTGTGGTTTGGAGTTGGAGGATGCTTCGACTCCAAGTGTGGTAGTGCCATTCTACATGCACCGTCATCATGGGCACCGAGTGGTCGTCACGTACATGGAACTATCAATTAGAAACGTATACTACGACTAGCTTATCTCTAAAATCTCCTGTGTATGATTATCGTGCTACAGCCAGCTGGAAGCTAATTAATCAAATGCATGGCTATACGGTTCTCTGATACTAGATCAGTAACATACAGTAGCAGAGAGAGAATGCAGTTAACACGCACCCCTACGACAATGTTTGACCCAAAAAAGCTTTTGTCAACTCAACCCGGATCAGAAATTATTATATGTACTCTCCCCTTTCCAATTTATAATTGATTTGGCTTCTTTAATTCTAACTTTAACCACCTGTCTTATTAAAAAATTTATAGAAAACAAACAAAAAACATTGTGGTTTTGTTTACATTTGGCTTCAAATTTTGCATGTCTATAATTTAAATAAGACGAGTGATCAAAGTTATAGTTAAAAAAGCCTAAAAGAATTATATATTGAACGAGCACAAACAAAGCTTTTGCCGGTCGTCCATCGGATCCGCACGTCGACCTACCTGATTTCCACAGGCGTATTAAATAATTTGCCGAAATCACTGTTGACTTCCGATCCCCTGTGATGTTGGAGATGGCAAAGTTAGGTTTGGGCTTGGGGCGATGTGAGCAAACATATCCTTCCGTTGCTTCGATAGTTCGATCGACAAGCAGGTGGCTAACGGGATCCTCTCAGCTAACATTAGCAGTATTAATAGCAAAACATAAAAAATAATAATTGCTAATTATTAGCTAGGTGGTGGTAAGATAATAGCCAAACTATTAGCTTGGGACCCAAACAAGACCTCGGCTAACTTTTAGCAGCTTGTAGATCCAAATTTGTTCAGATCCACAAGCTAACTGAAAATTTTGGGCAGAAACCAAAGTTATATGGGTACTTTAGTACCGATTCTTATAAAGAATCAGTAAAGATTTTGGATGGAAGCCGAAAAAAGACCTTTCGTATCGGTTCTTAAACACCAATGGGATGAGATGGTTCCAATACAAGCTCTTCGATCTCTGTCTGCAGAAAGGTGACTCCCATACCTTCTTTTTCCACCAGTAGAAATTCCAAGGATCCTGCGGAGAAATCTTAGTATCACAGGAGAGTGGATCGTATATCACGATCCGTAAGCCTCTGAAAGGCTTCAGCTGTCAGTCGATCGTTTGGGACATAGATTCGCTCTACGAACTGGAATGTACCAGCAGAGCCTATACGGGGAAAGGGAACAGCTGTTCTCAACCATCACTCTTATTTTCATAAGTATAGCATCGCAACTCTTCGCCTGCCGAACCACCACTGATTACTTTTAGGGAGAATTACATGCTGCACCACAGTTTTTGCGCGCAACTCATCGCTAGCCACAAATTTTACCCATACTCGTTTTTCACCCTGGTGTGCCATGCAGTGCTCAACTTTGCCATCTCGCGCCGTTTCCGTCGTGTTGGCGTTACTGTCATGTGGGTCCCAGCCTGGCCAGCGGTGCTCAACTGTGCCAACAATTCCCCAATCGAAAAGGGACGCCAGACCTTCACGCGCCGGGAGGTGGAGGAGTCCTCCCGCCGTCGCGCCGGGAGGTGGAGGAGTCCAGCCGTCGCCGCCCACTGTCCCCCAGTCGGCCCGTCGCCACACCCCACCTCTACAGAGGCGAAGAGGAGCAGGGCGAGGTCCCAGTCCTCCCGTCGTCGGCCACTGTCGGCAGATCCCGCCGACGACGCCCCCCCCCACGCCACCGATGGGTCGTGCCCTCCTCCCTCGCTCAGTGTGCGTCCTCGCAACCCCACCGTCCTCAACCCCGTTGATAGATCGGCGCGCGGAGGGAGCAGGGCGAAGGCGAGGGCGAAGAGGAGCAGGGCGAGGGCGAAGAGGAGCAGGGCGAGCTCTGGAGTAGCCCCGTCGTGGATCTGGCGGCCTCTCCGCGCAAAGGGCGAGGGCGTAGGATTGGCGGCGTGGATCTCCCTTCCCTCGCTCTGAAAGGTATCTTAGGGTTCTCGCAGTGAAACTCGCAGTGAAATTTCAACATCCAGTAGCCTGAAGTTGTCATCCAGTAAAGTACTTGACACTCATCCTGCGTAGTAAAATTTCAACATCCAGTAGCCTGAAGTTGTTTGTTACTGTTGTTGTAGCCTGAATCACATGTCGCGTGCGAGTAGTTCGTCGAACAGACAACATCAATGGCCTCAGTATGGGACAGTGCCACTTATGCGCTGCCCCGAGTGTGAACGGCCAGAGCCTCTTTTGCGGCTCACATCGAGGAAAACTGAGAATGGCAACTATGGTCGTGAGTTCGTGAAGTGCCCATGGAAGGTTGATCCTTATTTTGCCATCCCTATCAACTTTAGTTTATTTGGGATTATTTATGCTCAACTTTGTTTGTTTTGATTAGGATTTGCGAAAATGTGACTTCTTCATGTGGCTGGATGATTATATCAAGATGGTAGAAGCAGAAGGGTTGGCAGGCGCTCCAAATGAATACATTGGGCACCAACATGTGGCAACTGCTAACGCGAAAGCAATTAGTGACCTGATCGCTGAAGTTAAGAAGGTGAATCACAACTTGAGCGAGATGAAGAAGATTGTTGGAGCTTTTTGCGCTACTATGATTTTAATTTCCTCGCTTTTCTTTGTGATGAAATGTAATTGCAAGCACTTAATTTGAAGTGTGGCAGGTTTGTGTGTTGTATTGATGTGTGAACTTTTGTAGTGCATGCTATGTAGTGATTGGTGATCTGTGTTGTAGTGATGTGTGAACAATATATGCTAGTCTGGCACTTTGTTTGGAATATTTGAGTCTGGCACTGTCTAGAATACTTGAGTTGGCATGTTGTCTGGAATATATGCTAGTGCATGCTGTGTGAACAATACCTTCAGCAAGCCCAAATAAAAAATGAAAAAATGGAAAAAAAGAGGAGTTCAAGGAGTCGAACCTAGAACCTTTAGGATAGTAGTACAGCACCTTACCACTACACCATCAACATGTTTTCATAAGTAGTGGCACAACAATTATTATATCACTATGCACTCTTAAAAAGTTTTTTCTTATTTTGACATAAGATTTGTCATTAACACGTAGAAGCCTAAGTCATGCGAAAACTTAATTTTTTTTGAATTATTCACCATATTACATAATTTAAAGGTATAGTTGAAAATAAATAAATAAATACCAAACATGTTCAAAAAATCGTGAAATTTGGTGTGGTTCCATATTATGGTCATGGAAGGTTAACATAAAAATTTCAAAGGATTTCGTGAAAATTCATGTAGACATGGTTCACAAATGGGCACATCTCCTATATAGTTTCATCACATCCTACATGAAGTTAGTAGTTTGTACTACTCTCAAAAAGTTTTTTCTTATTTTGACATAAGATTTGTCACACATGTTCCTTTAACACGTAGAAGCCTAAGTCATGCGAAAACTTAATTTTTTTTGAATTATTCACCATATTACATAATTTAAAGGTATAGTTGAAAATAAATAAATAAATAAATAAATACCAAACATGTTCAAAAACTCGTGAAATTTGGCGTGGCTCCATATTATGGTCATGGAAGGTTAACATAAAAATTTCAAAGGATTTCGTGAAAATTCGTGTAGACATGGTTCACAAATGGGCACATCTCCTATATAGTTTCATCACATCCTACATAAAGTTAGTAGTTTGTACTACTCTCAAAAAGTTTTTTCTTATTTTGACATAAGATTTGTCACACATGTTCCTTTAACACGTAGAAGCCTAAGTCATGCGAAAACTTAATTTTTTTTGAATTATTCACCATATAGATTTGTCACACATGTTCCTTTAACTCCTGGAGAGCAGCTGCGCCGCGCGCCTAGCAGGCCATGGTGAGCAGCGGCTCGTCCCGAGGGCCACGACAGGAGCAGCTGCGACGCGCGCCTAGCAGGCCAAGGTGAGCAGCGGTGATTCCAGAGGGGAGCACTTCTATAGGGGACGACGACCAGCAGCAGTGTTTACCGGTGAGCAACGGCGATTCCCGAAGCACTCTGGAGCCACGGCAGGGGACGGCGACCGCGTGGCCCAGGGCGCCTGGAGCCACGTCAGGGGCAGCGCCGTGCGCCTCCACGACGACCACCAGCGGCGGCGATGTCTACCGGGCTCCGGGCGAGGAGCAGCCGCGTGATCGAGGGTGTATGGAGCCACGACAGGGGCAGCGCCGCGCGCCTCCACGGCGACGGCGACCACCAGCGGCGACGGGAACCTAGGGCGGCGGCACAACTGCAGGGGCAGCGCCGCGCGCCTCCACGGCGACGGCGACCACCAGCGGCGACGGGAACCTAGGGCGGCGGCACAACTGCAGGGGCAGCGCCGCGCGCCTCCCTTTTTGCGATGGATTCTGTTGTTCGATTGGGGATTTTGGGATGTGGCGTGTGGGGCCCAACTTCAGGTGACGGCAAACGGTAACGGCTGACGGTGAGAGGTTTAGTGATGCGTTGCTCCGAATACAAGGGTAGAACTGAGGAATTTTCATTGCTAAGGTGAAATCTGAGGTTGTGTGCCATGCAGTGGTGCGGCATGTAATTCTCCCTTACTTTTATGTCGATGGAAACTAAAAAGGGAGCTTTAGTGCCGGTTTCTGAATAGAACCGCTACTAAAGACCTCTCGGTTCTATGACGCCAACTTAAAATACATAAGTACCATTTGGTGTCTTCAACCAGTAATGATAACTTAACATTGGTACCGGTTGTGGACACTGATTGGTAGTAATATCCTCTACAAAAACACGACGATTAAAAAAAGATGTCAAGTCAGGATCGATTCTAAATCAACCGGTACTAATATCCTCGGACGGAAGCCCCCTTTCTCTTTATTTAATTAGTTGTTAGTTGTAGCTTGGAAAGTACCGTGGGCCAATTTGCTAAGAAGAAGAAAATGACAATTTGCGAAGAAGAAGAGAGTCGATAGCATTGGTAAATATTAGGCAGCCTAATTTTGATTTTTTTTATAAAAAAAAACGGGCTAACATCCAACGAAGCTTGTTGGGGGGTGGAGATTTGTAAGTAGGCCGAAGAACTCTCTCTTCAATTCAGTTTCTTTCATTTGCTTTGCGGCCAGTGGCTGCTCCTGCTCTGCTACGGTACGATCCGGCCGGTTGATTCGGTGGTTCGGTTGGACCGTCACCTCACCGTCGAGCTCCGGCCCACCTCCTGGGCTCTGGCTGCTGGATCAGTACAGCTAGCACTGCTACGGAGACGATGATAATCTCACGGCCAGGCCAGGTATCCCCTCCCGTCTGTTTCATCAGTACAGGAGTACAGCACTTGGACAGCCAATGGCGATGCGACGTCGACGAGACGCGCGCTCCGATTCATAGGTATAGGTATAGGGACTGATTGGTTACCTGCATATTCCCCATCCACGCTCATGTGATGATTGGTTACCTGGAGAGTTTATTGGGTCTGGCCCTCCCGATGCACGAGGCACCCCTCGGTCTGGCCAGCGGCGTGCGACCTTTTTTTTCGTTTCTCCTGAGCCTGGCCGCTGCTGAGCGCGTGAGGAGCGCTGGTGAGTTCGGCGGGAGGGTGACAGCCAGGCATCCAAACAATATCTTCTGCAACCAGGCCGGTGACAGCCAGACATCCAAATATACCCCTTTTGCATGCACAAAGTATGGTCTGCTGAGTCCTAGTTCCTAGATACGGGACAAGCTACTCTGGGAAGACAACCAATCGGGCCCATAGCGACGAAAATCTGCTCGTCTGTGGTCGCCGTGCAAACTGTGGAAGTGGAAGTAGTTTTGACCTTTGAGGGCGGTTAGGCGGCCACCTTTCCGGCGGTCGGTTTCATCTCCCGCGTTCATTCATGAGTTCCATCTCTTGGTCTAGATGCATATACACAGTACCGTACAGTTGGCAGCTAGCAGCTCTTTCTGGTCAATTAAAAAGGAATAATAACAGCGTTTTTATATATAAAGATGAAAGTTGCAGCTTTTGCAACAAAAGCCAGCTTTGATTTCGGCCCTATTTCCTCCAAGAGCCATGGGCCTGGCTGCGAATGTGAATGCATCGTACATGGGCCATAGGTTGGGTTTGGGCCTAAGTTGGGTCTTATTGTTACATTTACATGCATGATCACTGGTCGTGTGAATTGTAATGCGCATGGAATCAGACTCGCTCAACAAAGAACCGTAAGAGCATCTCCAACAACGTGACCTATAAAAATGTCTTATAATTTTAAAATAAGTAAATTTTATAGAATTTAGGGCACCAACAAAACACCCTGCTCCAACAGTAAAGCCCCAAATCTAGATTATAGGGCAGCCCACTACGGTGTAGTATATTTGAGGCACTTGAGAGGGTGCCCTATAGTTTTTTGACAAAATTTGTTGAATTGAGGCACCGTTGGAGTGGTTTTTCCTGTGTAGAGCCCTATATTTCGATTTGAGGCATTAGTTTGAGGCATTGTTGGAGATGCTCTAAAGTGTCATGCCCTTTGTATTTAGCGTTTCTTCTCCTGCTTTATCGCTCCATCAACAAAACACTATATGGTCCTCTAAATAGCGGAGGTTCTCAGCATCCGCTAAATCTAGCGATCTTCTTTGGTCCGCTATCACCTGCTCGCGAATGCTGCCGAGGAGCGCGACGACCCAGGGGCGAGAGACGCAGGCGCCATGCCTACGACGCTGAACACAGCGCCAGACACGACGTCGAGCGACGACCGACAAATGCCTCCATCTCCGCCGCCACGCTGGCGACTGCGGACACAGAACCGGCGTGTGGCCCACCGGCGTCCTGCTGCACGGCGTGGCCAGCAACGGACGACCACCAACAAGTTGTCGCATGGCGCCGACGACTAGATAAGGAGCTAGCAACCTCCGTGTAACACTCCTTCCACTTTCGGACCGACGGTACTTACACCTATCAGATTTTTAGGACCATATATTGTCTCCATAGACAAACACGGATCTTTTGTCCTCACTTTGTCCTCACTCATGCGCACCCAACAAAACTTCTCAGTCGGTCATCCATCCCAAATTGCTCCAAGTCAAGCACGTTTAACTTGAAGGTTCTTTCGAGATAGGCTTCCGAAAAAGAAGATGCATCTTGTTTGTATAGGTACTCTATTAATTCTATTAAGCATTGGGCCATGATATCACCATCCATTGGGGTCAGGATATCACAATCCACCTCCCTTAGAAGACCGACGTCCTCGTCGGTCAACCCCAAGCCAGGAACCTCCTCTCTTGGTCACGTCTGTTTGTCTAGTGTTGTGATATGTAATGTTATGTGACCACTCCGGGCCCACATGCGCCATGTGCCATATACCCGAACCCCTAACCCACACACGCCGGTGAAACCGCGAGTGTTGGCTCTGATACCAATTGTAACACACCGGTCCACTGTCGGACCGGCGATACTTACTCCTAGCAGCTTTCTAGGATCATATATTGTCCCCACAGACCAACACGAATCTTTTGTGCGCACTTTGTCCTCACTCATGCGCACCCGAGAAAACTTCCCAGTCGATCACCCATCTCAAATTACTCCAAGTCAGACACGCTTAACTTGGTGGTTCTTTCGAGATAAGCTTCCGAAAAAGAAGATGCATCTTGTTAGTATGAATACTCTATTAATTCTATTAAGCATTGGGCCATAATATCACCATCCACCGGGGCCAGGATATCACACTTCGGCGAGCAGATGAAAAAGCAAACCAAAGGAAGAAAAATAATGGGATCTTCTGTGGGGATGGAGAGGAGAATGGCCTTCTGAATTTGTTTGGTATTTATTATTCTTCAAAAATAGTTATTAATACATAATTAAAAAGGATTTGCAATATGTAAACGAGACAATATTTTGAATTAAGGTTCTAGAAACTTATGTTAATATGATTGTGAAAATATAGAAGTTGAGATATAAAGATGGAATTCAGACAATGTTGGAGATGGTAAAGATATAGATAAACGAATCTTTCAGAGTGCGCTGTAAAGGACTAAGAATATTGAGAACGTTGCTGGAGACAATCTGCCTCGGTCTTGTAATCTTTTTTTGTCTTTACAATAAGAAGAAAAACAACTTTTTCTTTACAAGAAGAAGAAAAACTTTTTTTTCCAGACGAGCAAAAAACTCTTATGACGAGTTGAGCATCCTGGTGCAGCTAGAAAGAACAACCAACAAGTCAAGTAACCAATACTGACATAAATATGATGCAAAATAATCAGATCTACGTGAACATTACTCTAGTCTAATGTTATTATGATATGAGATTCAACACTGTTACTCAATATGTCATGAACATTGCTCTACCCTAATGCTGTTATGGATCTAATCTGCATCAACTTTTCATCGAATCGGTAGGTCCCTAGCATTAATTGTTGAACTAACCTATGTGACAGACTTCTTCTCCATTCGCTGAATTTGAACCTATATTTGTAGTAGATCCATTCATTCTAGATTGAATTCTTATGGCCAAATAATGCATGCTCTAGATTGAATTCCTACGATCATGTATGTTGTAGATTGAATTGCATTAACATTTATCAAACAATTTGTACACCGTCGCAGGCACATACCTAGTTAGCAGTGAAGAGAGCGGTTTCTGCTTGTTCATGGCGAGGCCTTTGTTTGCACGCGCATGCACCATCAATCCAGCATGCATGCCCTGAGCAGATGATCATGGGGAAACGATGGCATGTTGGGCTGATTCCTTTTTGCATGCTGATCACATGCAAAGTAGGAGTAGGTTCAAAAGAAAAGGATGCAATACATAGACTTAATTAGAAACGAAATTCAGTTCAGAAATGGCGATGATTATTTAGGACTAGGAAGCGTTCACATGAACAGAATATGGGATGGATACCGAATAAACAAATGTTAGATGTCAAATGGTGGAGCTCGGTTAATGCCACGAATTGACTTCTTGGGTTGTAAGATCTTAAAGAGAGAATTGGTGTGGGTAACCGGTTTTACTAGTGAGCATTGTATTTCTGTGCTTTGAATTTAGGAGTTGCAAGAATACGATCCAAATGACATTTCGCAAAAAGTTAAGATCCCCTTAAATAATGTTAGTTAAAAAAATAAATAGAAATATGATCCGATTCTAATCCGATTCGATCTTTAAAGTTTGTAGTATAAAATCTAGAGCTTATTTTCACTCCTAAATATGACTGTTGTGGATAGTTGATACTTGATAGTGGGATGAAGAGGAGACGAATAAATAAGCATAAAGACAGTGACTTGGTTTTTTCTTATAGCTGGAGAATACATGTAGATCTAGTTTGGGTACTCTAGTGTTGATCTCAATCTACCCACCTCAATACATGTGAATTAGGGTTAATACTAGAATATCCAAACAAAACCGTATGGAAAAAGTGTTCAAGAAAATACAAAAGAAAGTAGAGTTCAACTAGCAAGGAGAATAGAGTCAATTTTAAATAAGCTTAGCTAGTGGCTAAATGAAGTGGATGTAGCTATGCTTTGCATATACTGATGTTGTCCTACAACATTTTTTTTTTGAGACTCGAGCGGGAGCGAGTAGAGGTGTCCAAGTGTGGTCGACCACATATATATGCCATTGAAATGGTTGTGCCAATATAATGCATGGCTGTTAGTCCTCCGACCGATCGATGCGTTATTATTGCTGGCGTAGGTGGTCGAACGCTTGGGTGAGGACGGGCGCGAAGCGGGCGACGTCGATGCGCACGTCCTGCATATTGAGGTAGAACTCGGTCATCTTGTCCCACCCGCTGCGGTGGATGGAGTCCGGGTCCTTGATCGCCGGGTGCTCCGGCCCCAGCATCTCCAGCAGCGTGCTCTCCTCCGCGCTCACCACGTAGTCGAGGTACTTGAGCCCCATCTCCTTCGCCGGCAGGCCGAACTCCAGCGTCGCGATGACATCCATCTTCCCGTACGGCACCACCTGGACGAGCACCGCGCCCGGCGGCAGGAACACCGAGTTGGTCAGCCCCGCGCCGTGCACGCCCAGCAGCACGTCGAACGAGTTCACCACCCGCGCCTGCGCGTCCACGGTCACGTCGCGCCGCAGGTCCAGCGCCACAGCCTCGAACCCCGCCGCCTCCGCCGCCTGCAGTATCTCCCGCTCGTTCATGAACCGGCGGCTGTGCTCTCGGTGGATCAGCAGCAGCCGCGGCGGCGGGCTCTGCTTGCCCGGCTCCTCCCGGACCAGGCTGGCCGGCGCGTCGCGCGGGAGCGCGTAGACCTCGCGCATGAACCTGGTGAAGTCGGCCATGGTGAGGCCGCGGCCGCCCGGCGGTCCCGGCGCCCACTCCGGGACGATGCTCAGGCCGTTGTGCATGTGGATCCCCACGGTGACGTGCGGGAAGCACCGCACGACGTGCGCGTCGCCGTCGCCGTCGCCGTCCAGGTCCACGGCGTCGTACTTGGACAGCCGCTGCAGGATGGTCTTGTACGCTGCCGGCCACCACGGCTTCATGTTGCTGATCAGGAACTGGACCTCGCCGTCGTACCGCCGCGACGCGATGAACAGAGGCACCAGCACGTCGCCGAAGTCGTGCCAGAAGTTGCCCGTCAGCCCGCCGAGCGCGAACAGGACCGCCGGTATGTTGTACGTCACCGTGCACGGCGGGGCCGAGGACTTGTCCTCCAGCTGCGTCACGGTGACCATCTTGATGTCGGGCATGTTCTTGCGAGAGTATGGCCAGATCCTCCACTCGCGGCGCTCCGAAGAGATCGATCGCCGGCACCAGGGTCACCGACAGGGCCGTGCTGTTGATGCGGACGTCGCCATCGACTTCGCAGGTTTCGGAGTAGGATCCCTTCGTGTTGTACACCACCTTGCCCTTCTCACCTGATGCTCAATAATTAGTATAATAAGTGTCTGCATACATTTCTTAACAACAGAAGCTGGATACAGCGAGGACGTTCACACCAGCGGGGAAAAAAGTAACACCGTTCATTTCTGTTTTCACAGTGCAGGTTTATCGGGTCATGTACTCATGTATTAATTGTACAGGTCCATGCGTTTTAAGGCCGAATCGGCAAAACGTCTATACCGATCGATGACATAGGGACCCCAATACTGATCAGATCAGTTTGGCCTGACCACGATAAAATCGGACCAGTTGATACTGACTCGAACATTAGAGACCTGATCAGTATCGGCCTCGATCAATCGGTACCGACCGTATGTCGTCAATTTGTTATTGGTTATCATTTTGTATTTCAAAAAAATAAAAAATGGAATCCAACATATAAATAGAGGGAAGTGTTTGAGTTTTTTCACACCCTTCACTCTCCAAATTGCTTAAAGTAGATGAAACAAAAAGTAGCCCATGTAACTGCTTAGGGCTGGTTTGGTTTGCTCGCGCTGCCTGGGCCAGGCAG
Organism: Zea mays; assembly: GCF_902167145.1. NCBI lineage: Eukaryota > Viridiplantae > Streptophyta > Magnoliopsida > Poales > Poaceae > Zea > Zea mays. The sequence continues at coordinate 26,124,388 of NC_050098.1, read as the reverse complement.
TGATCCTAGGCGTAGGATTTTGAGTGCCTAGGGCTGAGATCACTTGTGTGGCAGCCAAGTGCCTGAGAGGGCTTCAACCAGACAGTTATTTTAAGTGTCTTTTCATGATGATAAATATGGGTTAGCGCAATATATTATTGCCAACAATTGAGCCTCAATTTTACGGAAGTTTCTAGAATTTGTTTTTGTCAGTAACGTGTCCGGTAAAATTAACATGCTTGTTTTAAAATGGGCCGACTTTTTATGACTTAATCATCATTATTGTGAATGGTAAGAAAATTAATCTTAAATGTTAATTTAAGAGGCTCAACTATTTGCTGCATGTTGACTTTGATCCCATCATGGCACCATGCTCATTTTTTTTTCAGATTGTTTTATTCTTCTCGAGCTTCTAGCGTCATTTGACCAGAATCAGTACTATTAATTTGGTAGTTTAGATCTAAAGTAGGCGCTAATCCGTTACTCAAAAATCACAACTTGATACCTAGATCTAACTAATCTGACACCCAGTTTCTAATTCACCGTCCAACCATATATGATTTGCCATTCAGATCTTTTAGTTGGTATGTTGAGGTCAAACCCAGTGATTATCAATTTATTAGCTTGTAGCCATTTCCATCTCTGCCAGGCGTCGACGGTCAGGTTACAATCTCATGCTGGCCCTAATGTTCTAAACGATTTCCTACATTTTTTCCTTTTATTTTTTCTCTAGTCTACGGTTTGTCGGTTTCCCTCCCCAAGAAACAGTTTCTCTGGATACCCTGTCTGAAAGAGAAGGTGAAGAAGATTTGATGGAAACGATACGAGTGCTCACCTGAACCATGAACCAGTTGTTCTTCCGCGGTCCGCTGCAAGTCTGAAGCGACGACTGTTCATTAAGCAACAAGCAAGAACCGTCAGCTTATGAACTACAGATAATACGTAGGAGATCATCAGGCACACGGGATTGGAATCGGTGGTGGATCGGAAGTGCTTACAGGTTTCAGCCGGACCGTTAGTCGTCGTGAGATGTTTGTCCATGATCCATTGCGCGACCGTGGCGGCAACTGCATATCAAGAAAAAAAAGCAAGAACTTACAGCTTGTTCGCTGCGGCTTGCTGCGGCTGCAATCCGGCTGCGGCTGCGGCTTCTACAGTATTTTTCTCTCTATAGATTGCAGCTGCAGCAGTCCAAACAGCTGCAACAGTGTCGGCTTGCAGCCAACCGAACACGCCCTAACTGCTGTCCTCGTCTCATGATCTGCCCTTTGATTTGAGATGGCCAATGTGTGAAAGGATTCAGTACCGCTGAGGCCACTGCTTGCAGCTTGCTGCGAGAGGACGAGATAAGTAAGCAGCACGAAGAGGACGCCGACGACGAGGCCGACGTTGAGGTTGATCGGCGCCCAGCTCTTCATGCTCTTCCCAGTCGTCGTCTCCTCGCAGCAGCTCAGCGCTGCAACCTGGCCGCCGCAGCTGGCAGCCGTAGTGAACAAAAGGACGGGCAGTGACAGTGACTGTGACACTGCTGTTGGTGGGAATTGGGATATTGATAGTTTTCGAAAAACGAGGTCAACGGGGTTTGAGGGTCAAATCCACATTGTTCGGTGGCGTGCCTTTGACTTAACAAGGTCTTTGGATTGGTTTATTTGTTTAATCGGATATATATCGAGTGAATTAAATGCATCACTAGTGTATGGTTATTACACCCAGCGCTAGAGGCCAAGCAACTGTTGACTCATCTAGAGATCCGAGTCCCGCACCTCAGCTGCACCTGACCAACAACTGTTATATGGAGTACTTTTTTTTTGGACAATTCCAACAACTAATATTCTAAATTAAACCGACTTGGAGACAATGAAATCGGCCAATTAATCACAACAAAAATTGATTGTGCAGCGTTGGCAGGTTATAGTATAACACCCCGAGTCTCTCATGTAAATTAATCATTATCGAGCAGCAACATAAAGCTTTCATTTCTTAACATTAACTAATCTACTACAAGTTAAGATTTTAGAGAAGAGATCGAAGATTTTTAAACAAGGGAGTCCTCCTTGTGGCGTTATCTCATGGTCCTTCATTCCTTACGTTGGCGTGACAACGACGACGACGCGATAGTAGTCATTGTTGAAGTGTATAAGTAGATTGTCTATCTTCTCTTAATTTTTTTATTATGGAAATAATAGTTCCGACTTTAACATAAAAATGCGTACATCCAATACATGACGATTATTGCACCATAGAGCAGTTGCTTGAATAATTAAACTAACTCAAAGAAAACAAAATACCATAACTATAGAAAACAATAGCTATCTTCAATTCTTGCATTCGAGCGCCATCCATGCATTGCAAAGACTTCAATCGCCACCACCTCCAAAGCTCGACAGACATCGAGAATTTGTTGGTGCTTTTCCTCCTTCTGGAGAAGTCTCTAGAATCTGAACCAGTAAGTAACCCTAAAAATAACCTGCACAATTGATGGTATTGGTTTATGATTAAACACCACCTCGTTTCTGTCGGTGTTTCGACCCCGGGGGGTCCCTGGACCGACGAATAAATTATCGCCGCGTGTCCCAGCCCAGATGGGTCGGCGCGAGACGGAACACAAAGGGGGGAAAGACAGCAAAGGGGAAACTCGCGACCTTCGTGTTGTCCTGCGCCCAGGTCGGGTGCGCTTGCAGTAGGGGGTTACAAGCGTTCGCGTGGGAGAGAGAGAGAGAAACTGTCCGCCAGCCCGTTCTCCCGCGCGGCCAACCTTCTCGTACGAGAGCCCTGGACCTTCCTATTATAGGCGTAAGGAGAGGGCCCAGGTGTACAATGGGGGGTGTAGCAATGTGCTAACGTGTCTAGCAGAGAGGAGCTAGAGCCCTAAGTACATGCCGTCGTGGCTGTCGGAGAGGTTTTGGCACCCTGTTCATGTGATGTCGTGGTCGTTGGAGGAGTGCTTGAGCCCTGTGGAAGTACAGCTGTCGGGGCTGTCGGATCCTTGCTGACGTCTCCTTGCTTCCGTAAGGGGCTGAGAGCCGCCGTCGTCATGGAGCACGCGGGGTGCCATCATTACTTGTTTACCGGGGCAAGCCAGATGGGACGTCGGTCTTGTTCCCCGTAGCCTGAGCTATAGCTAGGGGTAGGGTAATGATGGCCCCCCTGTGACGTGGCAGGTCCGAGCCCGAGGTCGGGCGAGGCGGAGGCTCCTCCGAGGTCGAGGTCGAGTCCGAGCCCTGGGGTCGGGCGAGGCGGAGACCGTCTTCCGAGGTCGAGGCTGAGTCTGAGCCCTAGGGTCGGGCGAGGCGGAGTCCGTCGTCCGAGGTCGAGGCTGAGTCCGAACCCTGGGGTCGGCGAGACGGAGTCCGTCGTCCGGCGTCGAGGTTGAGTCCGAGCCCTGGGGTCGGGCGAGGCGGAGCTTCCTATGGCGCCCGAGGCTGGACTTAGCTGTTGTCAGCCTCACTCTGTCGAGTGGCACAACAGTCGGAGTAGGATAGGCGGCGTTGTTTTCCTGTCAGTTCGGTCAGTGGAGCGGTGAATTGACTGCGGTCACTTCGGCTCTGTCGACTGAGGAGCGCGCGTCAGGATAAGGTGTCAGGCGGTCCTTGCATTAAATGCTCCTGCGATACGGTCGGTTGGCGTGGTGATCCAGCCAAGGTTGCTTCTCTGCGAAGCCTGTCCGAGCTGGGCCTCGGGCGAGTCGAAGGTGCGTCCGTTGCTTGAGGGGACCCTCGGGCGAGACGTGAATCCTCCTGGGCCGGCTGCCTTTGCCCGAGGCTGGGCTCGGGCGAGGCGGGATCGTGTCCCTTGAGTGGACGGAGCCTTGACCTGAATCGCGCCCATCAGGCCTTTGCAGCTTTGTGCTGATGGGGGTTACCAGCTGAGATTAGGAGTCTTGGGGGTACCCCTAATTATGGTCCCCGACAGTAGCCCCTGAGCCTCGAAGGGAGTGTTGGTACTCGCTTGGAGGCTTTTGTCGCACTTTTTTGCAACGGGACTGGCCTTTCTCGGTTGCCTTTCGTTCCGGTGGGTGTAGCCCCCGAGGCCTCAGAGGAGTGATTTGACTCCTTCGAGGTCTTAGCGTGTTTCGTGATGCTTCGACCGGTCTGGTTGTTCCCTCATGCGAACTGGCCGTAGCCCGGGTGCATAGTCAGGTTCCAAGTTCTCGGGCTGGTATGTTGACGGTGTCAACGGTTTGGCCGGAGCCGGGTTTGCGAGAGCAGCCCTCGAGCCTCCGCACTGAGCGAGAGGACGGTCAAGGACAGACTCGGCTTTTTTCATACGCCCCTGCGTCGCCTTTCCGCAAGGAGGAGGGGGAAAAGCGCCATGTTGCCCTTGGAGGGCGCCGAACATGGTGTCTCCAGTGAGTTGCTAACGGGTGATCCGAGTGGACGCCCATGCCCCGTTCGATAAGGGTCGGCTAGTGGCCCAGAGGCGCGCTCCAAAAGTACCTGCAGGTGATTTGCTGGACCCGGTCCCGTTTGATAGGGTCCGAGGGCTCGATGCCTCCCTCTGATTAGATTCCATTACAGAATCGCTCCTGCTGGTCTCGGAAATGTCCTAGGGTACCTCGGGAGCGTAGCCCGAGCCTCAGCCATGTATCAGACGTACCTAGAGTCATCTCTCGCTCTGCGTGCTCTGAGGCGGCTGTCGAACCCTTCGGGGGCCAGCCTACGAACCCCTGATCAGTAGTGGGCGCGGAGCCCGAGTGGCTTGAGGCGGCTATCGAACCCATTCGAGGGGCCAGCCTTCGAACCTCTGACCAGTGGTGGGCGCGGAGCCCGAGTGGTCTAAGGCGGCTGTCGAACCCTTCCGAGGGGCCAGCCTTCGAACCTCTGATCAGTAGGAGGGCTCGGAGCCTGAGTGCTCTGAGGCGACTATCGAACCCTTCCGAGGGGCCAGCCTTCGAACCTCTGATCAGTAGGGGGGCTCGGGGCCCGCTTCCTTCGCGGAGAAAGATCCCATTCAGAGTATCCCCTTTCCCGGTCCCTGTAGCAAGAGAGAGAAAGAGGAAGAGGAAAAGGATACGAAATCGAATAACGTGGCACACCTTTTTTGACGCGGTCATTATGGCGGAGGTGAAGCGTCGCCTGCTTCGCCTGCCAAAGGTGCCGCCTGCCCTGCCACAGAGTTAATGCGACGGGACGAGTGGTTCGCGGGGCAGCCGTTGTGCGTGCGCGAGCCGTTCGAGGAACAGAACACGGGCGCGTCGTCTTTATGCCGTGGGAGAGGGCTCTCTCGCTGTTCCAGGAGGGGATGTGAGCCTGCAGACGACTTGACCGCTGGTTCCGCCCACCTGCCGCCGCCATCACTGCCGGCCCATTTCTGGCCGTATCGACCGTCGCGCCTTCTCCCGCGGCTGACTGACCCGTGACCGATGTGCTCGGTTGGCACTGTTGGGCCATGCGCAGGGTTGCCTCGAGTTGCGACACCGGTTCCGCAGTCGAGAAGGTGCGGTATTGGCTCAAGTGGCGGTGCAGTTTCCCGCACGTAGTAACCGGCGTGCCGGTTACATGACGTGTGGGCCTGGGCTCCCATGTTGGGCGCTTCGGAGTCGAAAGGGTGCGCCCCCTTAGTGCGGTTGCATGCCGCCTGCATGGCGGTCCGCCCTTTCACCCGCCGGTCTGGGCGAAAGTGGAGGAGCGCTTGTAACCGCTGGGCAGTTACGCGCACCGCGCACAGCGGTTTGGCCTCTTCTGTCCTGGGCCAGCTTGCATGACGCGTGGGACCCAGCCCCCGTGTCGTAGGGGGAAGACCTTGGAGAGTGTTGGTGAAGACTCAGTCCGTGACGGCTGAGGACGCAAGTGGGGAGAGTCACCTTTAAAAGGAGGGTGACCCCCTTGGATGGCAACCATGTCTTCGTACTCCCTCCATGCATCGCGCCCTTCCACCTTCCGAGCCCCCAGATGGGGAGCGCCCGCGGTTCTTCCGTCTTGTCGTCGTTGGAGGAACGCAACTTCGCGGAAGTTGGTACCTTTCAGCCATCACTTGGCTTCAAGGATTTTCATCAGGCAGCCCGGCTGCATCCCCTCGCCTGTGGTCACCCAAGACGGTGACCACCAGTTCGATGGTGGGGAGAAGCGAGCCGGGCTGCGACCTCTGCCCCTCCCTCAGCTTCAAGGATGTTCATCATCAGTGCTGGGGAGGGGAGTGCGCCGAGTTGGGGCCCATTTCCGCGCGGGCAGCGACCCGCTCCTTCCCTCAGTGATCGGGGGGAGGGCGTTCGCCGTCCGTGGCGCTGGCAGCTGCCGCGTGTCTGGCTCTCCGGCCTGAGCGGCTTCGGCGCTGCTTCCGGTGCCACCTCCCACCGAGGCAGCCGGAAGAGGTTTCTCTGCGGACGAGATAGTCGGTGCCTCCCGCGGACTGACCTCCGGCTCCACGGCCTTGGTAGCTTGTCCTCGCCCCTCGAGTGGGGTCGTGGGCGAGGGCCTTGTCGCAGCAGCGTCTGCCCTGAGGTCATCGCTGCTGCTGTTTAGCCGCCCGGAGCGGAGGTCGTTGTCGCTGCTGCCGTAGCGGGCGGCGGCAAGCCACCTGGGGTTTTGTCGCCCCGCATGCCCTCCAATGTGGGGGGGTTGTTCGTACCTGCGGGGGCGGAACCGGAGTTCCGTTTGTAATGGCACCTTGAGTGCCGGTGTCTGTTCATTGCGGCTGTCGGGGCCTGAACATGTATGTTTTGGCGTAAAGCCGTGTTTTTTTCTCATTTCGAGCACCAGGACTCGCCTGTCGGCTAGCTGAACCGCTTAACCAAGTGTGAGTTGCCTCGTGCGGAAGGTGACGAGTGAGGTATCCGTATCCCGAAGGCGTAGGAGTCCCTCGGCTCGGTCGGCCTTGCCGCCCGAGGCTTCTCTTGCTTAGTTAAAGAAACCCTCGACCGCTCTACGATGAGCCGGAGCCGGAGGCAGCGGTGTCAGCATGGACAGAGGCAGAGTTGGCTCGAAAAGACGCTTCGTCGGCCGGAGCCTGGCCGGGCCATCCATTGGCGGGACCGACGTCGGAGTTGGGTTGCCGAGGCCATGAGTCGGGCTGATGTCCTCGGGGGACAGCTGGCTGAGGCTACGAAGCGGCCGGTCGAGCCGTCTGCTCGGGCCGGGTTCCCGGAGGAGACCCTAGCGGCGATGGCCCAGGCGTGGTGCCGACAGGTTCCTTCGAGGTGGAGATCCTCCGACCGTGTTGCCGTTCGAGGTCGGGTCGGATTCCGCCGAAGGTGGAGTCGACGCCGAGGGTGCTGCTGCTCCCCCACTGATGTCTGATCCTGCAAGAACAGTTTATCTGTAGTGTGCGTATGTTTTTTGGCGGTCGTCGAGGCCCAAACATATCGTCATCGTGTTGTAGAGCCGTGTTTCTTTTCCCCTTGTTTCGAGTATCAGGACTTATTTGTCGGTAACATAATTGTTTGTCCGAGCGAGAGTTACTTTTCACGGAAGGTGATGAGTGAGGTATCCGTATCCCGGAGGCGTAGGAGTCCCTCGGCTCGGTCGACCTTGCCGCTTACGTGTACTCTTACTCGTCTGTAGGATTCTGTTATCGATATAGTCGAGAAGGCACGAAAAATCATTTCGGCAAAAAAGTTTTCGAGCATTAAGACTTGTTCGGTCAGCGGAATCGCTTATCCGAGCGTGAGTTACTTATCGCAGAAGGTGATGAGTGAGGTATCCGTATCCCGGAGGCGTAGGAGTCCCTCGGCTCGATCGGCCTTGCCTGCTTACGTGTACTCCGTCGTTTTCAGGATCCCACTTTCGAAGTAGTCGAAAATCACGAAAGATGTTCTGGCAGAAATACTTTTTCTGAGGAAAATTTTGACGCAGAGGGGGTTCGCCCCTTCTAGCCCCCGAGGGAGGGTCAGGCTTTGCCGAGGCAAGGCTGACCCTTCCTTGATGGTTAGACTTTATTGGCGTATGTGAACGAGGTGTATGAACGACTTGAAAACATCTTAAGGGTAGAAGCGACGTAGCTGTCGGATGTTCCAAGCGTTGCTGTAGACCTCGCATTGACTGTTGGCCAGCTTGTACGTTCCAGGCTTCAAAATCTTGGCGATGATGAACGGCCCTTCCCAGGGTGGCGTGAGCTTGTGACGCCCTCGGGCGTCTTGTCATAGCCGAAGCACCAAGTCGCCCACCTGGAGGTCTCGGGACCGAACCCCTCGGGCGTGGTAGCGTCACAGGGACTGCTGATACCGCGCCGAGTGGAGTAAGGCCATGTCCCGAGCCTCTTCCAGCTGGTCCAGTGAGTCTTCTCGGTTGGTTCGGTCGCTTCGGGCGTCGTATGCCCTCGTCTTCGGGGAACCGTATTCTAAGTCTGTGGGCAAGATGGCCTCAGCCCCATAGACCAGAAAGAACGGCATGAAGCCCGTGGCTCGGCTCGGCGTTGTCCTCAGACTCCAGACCACCGAAGGGAGTTCCTTCATCCATCGCCTGCCGAACTTGTTGAGGTCATTATAGATCCGCGGCTTGAGTCCTTGCAGAATCATGCCGTTGGCACGCTCTACTTGCCCATTTGTCATGGGGTGAGCTACGATGGCCCAGTCCACCCGGATGTGGTGATCCTCGCAGAAGTCCAGGAACTTTCTGCCGGTGAACTGGGTGTCGTTGTCGGTGATGATGGAGTTCGGGACCCCAAAGCGATGGATGATGTTGGTGAAGAACGCCACCGCCTGTTCGGACTTGATGCTGTTTAGGGGTCGGACCTCGATCCACTTGGAGAATTTGTCGATAGCGACCATCTGGTGCGTGTAGCCCCCGGGTGCCTTCTGCAAGGGACCGACGAGGTCCAGACCCCACATAGCAAACGACCAGGTGATGGGTATTGTTTGCAGAGCCTGAGTGGGCAGGTGGGTCTGCTTTGCGTAGAATTGACACCCTTGGCAGGTGCGTACAATCCTAGTGGCGTCGGCCACCGCAGTTGGCTAGTAGAAACCTTGTTGGAAGGCATTTCCAACGAGGGCTCGAGGTGCTGCGTGGTGACCGCAAGCCGCCGAGTGTATTTCTTGTAATAACTCCTAACCTTCGGCGATGGATATGCATCGCTGGAGGATGCCTGAGGGGCTGCGGTGGTAGAGCTCCTTCCCGTCTCCCAGCAAGACGAACGACTTGGCGCGCCGCGCCAGTCGCCGAGCTTCGGCTTTGTCGAGGGGTAGCTCTCCTCGGTGGAGATATTGCAGGTACGGGGTCTGCTAGTTTCGATTAGGCGTGACCCCATTCCGCTCTTCCTCGACGCGCAGTGCCTCACCCTCGGGGGCCGAGGGTGCCTCGGGCTGAGCCGAGGGCACCTCGGGCAGGGCCGAGACCTTCTCGGGCTCGAGCGTATCGTCGGTCTTGACTGAGGGTTGATGTAGGTCTCGGGAGAAGACGTCCGGAGGGACCGTTGTCCGCCCCGAGGCTATCTTAGCCAGCTCATCCGCAGTCTCGTTGTATCGTCGGGTGATGCGGTTGAGCTCGAGCCCGAAGAACTTGTTCTCCAGGCGCCGAACCTCATCGCAGTAGGCTTCCATCTTCGGGTCGCGACAATGGGAGTTCTTCATGACTTGGTTGATGACAAGTCGCGAGTCGCCACGAGCATCGAGGCGTCGAACCCCTAGCTCGATGGCGATGCGCAACCCGTTAACCAGAGCCTCATACTCGGCCACATTGTTGGACGCCGGGAAATGGAGGCGCAACACGTAGCGGAGGTGCTTCCCGAGGGGCGAGATGAAGAGCAGGCCCGCACCCGCTCTTGTTTTCATCAACGACCCGTCGAAAAACATGGTCTAGAGTTCCGGTTGGATCGGAGCTGCTGGAAGCTGGGTGTCGACCCATTCAGCCACAAAGTCCGCCAAGACTCGGGACTTGATGGCCTTCCGAGGGGCGAACGAGATTGTCTCGCCCATGATCTCCACCGCCCACTTTGCGATTCTACCCGAGGCCTCTCGGCACTGGATGATCTCTCCCAGGGGAAAGGATGACACCACAGTCATGTTAGAAATATGCCCTAGAGATAATCATAGAGATGAGCATATTTCTTTGTATCCATGATATATATATTACTTAATTGAATATCCATGGAAGGCACCTTGTATTGATTAGCAATTATGTGAATTGTTTGTGAGATTCTTTACTTATATGGTTATTCTAAATGATGTCCCTAGTCAGAGTCGATGACTAGCACATGTATTAGTTGATGACTACATTTCAGAAGTCATGAACATGGAGATGTTAAACTAATAATGTGGGCGCATGTATGACATGAGGCTGGACCGACCCAACGTGAGATATTGTAATATAGTTCTCTTTTTGCAACATGAATGCTGTATCCTTAGACCTGAGATTGTCGCATGTTCTCAAGATGTGAATTGACTTACTTAGGGACTATCAAACGCTATTCCGTAACTGGGTAGTTATAAAGGTAGTTTTGGGTTTGTCAGGAAGCATGTTGTGAGGCATGGTCAGTCAAGATGGAATTTGTCCCTCTCTTTGTGAGAGAGATATCTCTGGGCCCCTCGAGTGATTGGAGCAAGAAATGCATGGCCGTGCTAGGGATAAGAGTTAACCATTGAAAGGATTCCAATTCACAGTATCGAGAAAGAGAGGTCAGCTTAGAGCCAGACCAAATATCGTGAGACAAAGGGAACAACATGTACGTAATGTTGCAATGGTTCGTCTGATATGATCTTTACGTGCGCATAGGAGTTGACATGTCTTGCTAGAGGCCGCTGTCAATTATTGGGCCAAGTAAGAGTACTCGGGCTATGTCTATTTGTACGTGAACCTATAGGGTCACACACTTAAGGGGAAGGAAGCCTAACTCGGATTAGATCCGAAATTAGACTGGGCTTTAGGGTTATTGACGGGCCTCGGTGTTAGAAGCCCACCATAACGCCTATATAATGAGGGGCGGGGGCGCGGTTAGGCTTAACCTAATTCGCCACCAACAAACGAGTAGCCACTCGCCTCTCGCCCTCGCCAAGCCGCCGTCGTGAACCTAGCAGTTCGGTACGCGGCGCTTCCTCCCTGTACGTGTGGATACCTCGGAGGTGCTGCATCTGGAGCACTGGGACGAACCGTGCGAGGACGTGAAGGACGCCGACGACTGCACGGCACTGCTCGACGCGTTCGTCTACATCGAGACGTCTTCCGCTGCTCTGCGCGTCTAGTGGTAATTCCATGACCTATAACCGCAGTAGTTCTTGGTTTATGGGGTTGAAAATTTTGTTTTGCGCTAGCGTAGCCTCCCCGTAATCCTACAAGTCACCGGATGAGACTCGAAGTAGTGTCGCATCTTTCGCCGCGTCAGAATTATCGCGTACAGTAGCTTCTGGATTTGCGGGTAGCGGATTTTGGTCTCGGACAGTACTTCACTGATGAAGTAGACCGGCCTCTGGACGGGCAATGCATGCCCCTCTTCTCGTCTCTCGACCACGATCGCGGCGCTGACCACCTGAGTGGTAGCGGCGACGTAGATCAAGAGGGCTTCTCCGGCAGCAGGGGGCACCAAGATGGGCGCGCTGGTAAGGAGCGCCTTTAGGTTCCCGAGGGCTTCCTCGGCCTCGGGGGTCCAAGTGAAGCGCTCGGTCTTCCTTAAGAGGCGGTACAGAGGTAGGCCTCTTTCGCTGAGGCGCGAGATGAAGCGGCTCAGAGCCGCAAGGCATCCCATGACCCTCTGTTAGTGATGGCCGCGATTTTCTCCGGGTTGGCCTCGATGCCCCGCTCGGAGACGATGAACCCCAAGAGCATGCCTCGGGGGACTCCGAAGACACACTTCTCGGGATTGAGTTTTACGCCTTTCGCCTTGAGACACCGGAATGTCGTTTCAAGGTCGGAGAGGAGGTCAGAGGCTTTCCTTGTCTTGACTACGATGTCATCGACATAAGCCTCGACCGTTCGACCAATGTGCTCTCCAAACACGTGGTTCATGCACCTTTGGTATGTTGCACCCGCATTCCTCAAACCAAATGGCATAGTAACGTAGCAGTACATGCCAAAGGGTGTGATGAAAGAAGTCGCGAGCTGGTCGAACTCTTTCATCCTGATTTGGTGATACCCTGAGTAGGCATCGAGGAAAGACAGGGTTTCGCACCGAGCAGTGGAATCCACGATTTGATCGATGCGAGGCAGAGGGTAGGGAACCTTCAGACATGCTTTGTTTAGACCAGTATAGTCTACACACATCCGCCATTTTCCTCCTTCCTTTCTCACAAGCACAGGGTTGGCAAGCCATTCGGGATGGAATACCTCTTTGATGAACCCTGTAGCCATCAGCTTGTGGATCTCCTCGCCTATGGCTCTGCGCTTTTCTTCGTCAAATCGGTGCAGAGGCTGCTTCACGGGTCGGGCTCCAGCTTGGATATCCAGCGAGTGCTCGGCGACATCCCTCGGTATGCCCGGCATGTCCGAGGGACTCCACGCAAACACTACGACGTTCGCGCGGAGAAAGTCGACGAGCACTGCTTCCTATTTGGGGTCGAGCTCGGAGCCGATCCGGATCTGCTTGGAGGCGTCGTTGCTGGGGTCGAGAGGGACGGACTTAACCGTATCAGCTGGCTCGAAGTTGCCGACGTGGCGCTTCGCATCTGGCGCCTCCTTGGAGAGGCTCTCCAGGTCGGCGATGAGGGCCTCGGATTCGGCGAGGGCCTCGACATACTCCACGCACTCCATGTTGCATTCGTACGCGTGTCGGTACGTGGAGCCGACGGTGATGACCCCGTTGGGGCCTGACATCTTGAGCTTGAGGTAGGTGTAGTTGGGGACGGCCATGAACTTAGCGTAGCATGGTCTCCCCAACACTGCGTGGTAGGTTCCTCGAAACCCGACCACCTCGAACGTGAGGGTTTCCTTTCGGAAGTTGGAGGGAGTCCCGAAGCAGACGGGCAGATCGAGTTGTCCGAGGGGTTGGACGCGTTTCCCGGGGATGATCCCGTGAAAGGGCGCCGCGCCGGCCCGGATCGAGGACAGATCGATCTGCAGGAGCCCGAGGGTCTCGGCGTAGATGATGTTGAGGCTACTGCCTCCGTCCATGAGGACCTTGGTAAGCCTGATGTTGCCGATGACGGGATCGACAACGAGCGGGTACTTTCCTGGGCTCGGCACGCGGTCGGGGTGGTCGCCCTGGTCGAAGGTGATGGGCTTGTCGGACCAGTCTAGATAGACTGGCGCCGCCACCTTTATCGAGCAGACCTCCCGGCACTCTTGCTTGCACTGCCGAGCCGAGGCGTTCGCCACTTGCTTACCATAGATCATGAAGCAGTCGTGGACCTCGGGGAACTCCTCTGCCTTGTGATCCTCCTTCTTGTCGTTGTTGTGGGCTCTGCCACCTTCCGCCGGCGGCCCGACCCTGTGGAAATAGTGCCGAAGCATGACACACTCCTCAAGGGTGTGCTTAACGGGACCCTGATGATAGGGGCACGACTCCTTGAGCATCTTGTCGAACAGGTTGGCGCCATCGGGAGGCTTCCGAGGGTTTCTGTGCTCGGCGGCGGCGACAAGGTCTGCGTCGGCGGCGTCGCGTTTCGCCTGCGACTTCTTCTTGCCCTTCTTCCTCGCGCCGCGCTGAGAGGACGCCTCGGGGACGTCTTCTGGCTGGCGCCCCTGAGGCTGCTTGTCCTTTCGAAAGATGGCCTCGACCGCCTCCTGACCAGAGGCAAACTTGGTGGCGATGTCCATCAGCTCGCTCGCCCTGGTGGGAGTCTTGCGACCCAGCTTGCTCACTAGGTCGCGGCAAGTGGTGCCGGAGAGGAAAGCGCTGATGACATCCGAGTCGATGATGTTGGGCAGCTCGGTGCGCTGCTTCGAAAATCGCCGGATGTAGTCCAGGAGGGACTCTCCCGGCTGCTGGCGACAGCTTCGGAGATCCCAGGAGTTCCCAGGGCGCATGTATGTGCCCTGGAAGTTGCCGGCGAAGGCTTTGACCAGGTCGTCCCAGTTGGAGATCTGCGCAGGAGGCAGATGCTCCAGCCAGGCTCGGGCGGCGTTGGAGAGGAACAGGGGAAGGTTGCGGATGATGAGGTTGTCATCGTCCGTCCCACCCAGCTGGCAGGCCAGTTGGTAGTCCGCGAGCCACAGCTTCGTCTTTGACTCCCCCGAGTACTTGGTGATGGTAGTCGGGGTTCGGAACCGGGTCGGGAACAGCGCCCGTCGTATGGCTCGGCTGAAAGCTCGCGGACCGGGTGGTTCGGGCAAGGGGCTCCGATCCTCCCCGCTGTCGTAGCGTCCCCCACACCTGGGGTGGTAGCCTCAGCGCACCTTCTCGTCGAGGTGGGCTCGACGGTCACGGCGGTGGTGCTTGTTGCCGAGGCGACCCGGGGCCGCAGGCGCTGTGTTCCGCGTGCGTTCGGTGTGGACCGAGGCTTCCCGCATGAATCGGGAAGTTGCGGCGCGATGCTCCGGGGGGTACCCCTGCCTTCGGGAGGCAGAGCTCTTGGCCCGTCGGACCGCGACATCTTCCAGGAGATTCTTGAGCTCTCCCTGGATACGCTGCCCCTCGGTGGTGGATGGTTCCGGCATCGCTCGGAGTAGTATCGCTGCTGCTGCCAAGTTCTGGCCGACCCCACTGGAAACCGGGGGCGGCCTCACCCTGGCATCGTCGGCGATGCGGTGCTGGACGTCCTGGGCCAAATGACGCGCTTCTCCGGCCGGTGCTCGGCCTGCCCACTCCTGCCCGATATTTTGCCGAAGCTGCACAAGTTGTCCTGCTTCCTCGTCGAGCCTGGCCTGTACCTCGCGGATTTGCTCGAGCTGTGCGTCCTGACCCCCCGCAGGGACTGGGACCACAGCTAGCTCCCGAAGGATGTCAACGCGAGACGCAGGCCTAGGGGGATCACCGTCCTCCGACATACCAAGATGGTTGCCTTCGTCGAGACCCCCTAGATCGGCGTGGAAGCATTCGCGACTTGGGCCACAGTCCTCGTCGCCGAGGCTGTGGCTGCTATCGGAGCAATCAGAGAGGCTGTAGTCACATGCGGTCATGAAGTCCCGCATGGCACTGGGGTTATCGAGCCCGGAGAAATCCCAACCAGAGTCGGGCTCGTCATCTTCCTCGGAACCTAGGGGCCCGTAGGTCGAGACGGCCGTCAGCCGGTCCCAGGGTGACCGCATATGATACCCCGGAGGGTTTGGACATGCCTTTATGAAAGCGTCCACCGAAGCGGGGTCGCTTGGTGGGTCACAGCTGAATCTAAAAGGCATGGGATGGGAAACAGACGGTACCTCTTGATCGACGGGCGGTGACGAAGTCGCGTCGGGGACGGACTGCACCGTTGTCTCAGGTACGAGGCTAACGCCCAGCAAGCCCTTCGCGAGCGTGCTTGCGTCGTCCGTCTGCTTGGAGTTAGCGTGTTGCGGGGAAACGACGCTCGTCTTCGTCTCAGACATGAGGTCGACGTCTGACGTGTCCTCCACTGGGGCGCCGGCGCCGTCGACTCGCTCGACAGCCGACGATGTGCCGCCTCCTGCTTGGCCATGCCTGCCCCGCCTCCTCCTCCATCGGCGGGGAAGGTGACGGGACAGACCCGGACGTTTCTCTTCCGCCACGTGGGGAAGACGTCGTCGATTCCGCCGCCGGCGGGCGGGCTGACGGCCGCCATTGTCGTTGTCGCGCGGCGGAGGAAGGAGTATCATGTCGTAGCTGCCGTCGAGGGACATGAACTCAAGACTCCCAAAACGAAGCATCGTCCCGGGTTGGAGAGGTTGCTGGAGACTACCCATCTAGAGCTTGACGGAAAGTTGTTCGTCAACACGCAACAGGCCCTTACCTGGCACGCCAACTGTCGGCGTTTCGACCCCGAGGGGTCCCTGGACCGACGAGTAAATTGTCGCCGCGTGTCCCAGCCCAGATGGGTCGGCGTGAGACGGAACACAAAGGGGGGAAAGACAGCAAAGAGGAAACCCGCGACCTTCGTGTTGTCCTGCGCCCAGGTCGGGTGCGCTTGCAGTAGGGGGTTACAAGCGTTCGCGTGGGAGAGAGAGAGAGACTGTCCGCCAGCCTATTATCCCGCGCGGCCAACCTTCTCGTACGAGAGCCCTGGACCTTCCTTTTATAGGCGTAAGGAGAGGGCCCAGGTGTACAATGGGGGGTGTAGCAATGTGCTAACGTGTCTAGCAGAGAGGAGCTAGAGCCCTAAGTACATGCCGTCGTGGCTGTCGGAGAGGTTTTGGCACCCTGTTCATGTGATGTCGTGGCCGTTGGAGGAGTGCTTGATCCCTGTGGAAGTACAACTGTTGGGGCTGTCGGATCCTTGCTGACGTCTCCTTGCTTCCGTAAGGGGCTGAGAGCCACCATCGTCATGGAGCACGCGGGGTGCCATCATTACTTGTTTACCAGGGCGAGCCAGATGGGACGCCGGTCTTGTTCCCTGTAGCCTGAGCTAGCTAGGTGTAGGGTAATTATGGCCCCCCTGTGACGTGGCAGGTCCGAGCCCGAGGTCGGGCGAGGCGGAGGCTCCTCCGAGGTCGAGGTCGAGTCCGAGCCCTGGGGTCAGGCGAGGCGGAGACCGTCTTCCGAGGTCGAGGCTGAGTCCGAGCCCTGGGGTCGGGCGAGGCGGAGTCCGTCGTCCGAGGTCGAGGCTGAGTCCGAACCCTGGGGTCGGGCGAGACGGAGTCCGTCGTCCAGCGTCGAGGTTGAGTCCGAGCCCTGGGGTCAGGCGAGGCGGAGCTTCCTATGGCGCCCGAGGCTGGACTTAGCTGGTGTCAGCCTCACTTTGTCGAGTGGCACAGCAGTCGGAGCAGGGCAGGCGGCGCTGTTTTCCTGTCAGTTCGGTCAGTGGAGCGGCGAAGTGACTGCGGTCACTTCGGCTCTGTCGACTGAGGAGCGCGCGTCAGGATAAGGTGTCAGGCGATCCTTGCATTAAATGCTCCTGCGATATGGTCGGTTGGCGTGGTGATCCGGCCAAGGTTGCTTCTCCGCGAAGCCTGTCCGAGCTGGGCCTCGGGCGAGTCGAAGGTGCGTCCGTTGCTTGAGGGGACCCTCGGGCGAGACGTGAATCCTCCTGGGCCGGCTGCCTTTGCTCGATGCTGAGCTCGGGCGAGGCGGGATCGTGTCCCTTGAGTGGACGGAGCCTTGACCTGAATCGCGCCCATCAGGCCTTTGCAGCTTTGTGCTGATGGGGGTTACCAGCTGAGATTAGGAGTCTTGGGGGTACCCCTTATTATGGTCCCCGACAGTTTCGACAGAGCCAGATGGACCAAAATAAAGCTGATATTCCAGTCAGTAATATTTTTTTGTAAGCCAGAGCTTTATTAGATTCCCAAGACCCGATAATATGATTAATGCTAATGGGCATGTCTATTTTTAAAGCAAATTAAATTATTCTCCATATACTTTTGGCAATGTAATAGTAAAAAAAGAGATGATGTATACTCTCATTGTTGTTGCAAAAGCTACAGGTCAAGCTACCATTCCAACGCCTTCTAGCCAAATTATCTTTAGTGAGGATTGCTCCCCGACATAAATTCCATAGAAAAACTTTTATTTTCAGAGGGAGCTTAAGTCTCCAAAGCATCTTACTCATTGCTGTTAGGATTATTCATCAAAAGATGGTACATCGATTGGACAGAGAAAATTCCATTCTTATGACCGTCCCAAACAAAATTGTCCCTAGCCGGATTCAGAGTAACCGTAGTTAGTAAGTTTAACAAGTTGTGCCATTCCACCATTTTAATTCCTCTAATTGTTTGGCGAAAAGACAAATTAAAATTTGTATCTGAAAAGACGTGTACAACCAAGGCCAATTTGTTACGCACTATATTAAAAGGTTCGGGAATTGCTCACTAAGAGGTCGACTGGTTAACCATATATCCTTCCAGAATTTGGTAGCATGACCATTCCTCACTTGAAAGTGACCCCATCTAAGAAATTGATCCTTAATATTCATTAGACCTGACCAAAAGTGTGAATCGTTCGGTCTTCTAGATATTTGAGTAAGAGATTTATCTCATAAGTAATTGTTTTTGAGTAGCTGTTGCCACCTCCCCTCCTTATTGAGTAATTTAAATAGCCATTTGCTGAGTAAGCTAATGTTTTTAAAGCCAGATTAAAGACACCTAACATTTTACTGCTTCCTCCCTGCCAAAAGAATCTGGATCGAATAGCATTAAGTTTCTTCAAGACGCCTGCCAAAATCTCAAAGAAAGGCATCATAAAGATAGGCAGACTACTTAACACTGAATTAAGTAAGACCGATCATTCCCCTGAAGATAGGAATTTGGCCTTCCATGTACTAAGCCTCTTTTCAAATCGGTCTATAACACCCTGCCAGTCACTATTTCTCAATCTTCTATGAGTCATAGGAATTCCAAGGTATTTGAAAGGCATTGACCCAATTCCACATCCAAATATAAGTGAGTAATGGAAATCATATTCCTTAGCCAACCCATAACATAATAGCTCACTTTTATGGAAATTTATTTTTAAACCAGACATTTGCTCAAAAAGAGTTAAAAGAAGTTTGATGTTCCGAGCATGCTCCAGATTATGATCTAAGAAAACCATCGTATCATCGGCATACTGAAGGATAGATAAACCCCCGGAATCAAATGCGAAACAATACATGTGAATTGATTTTCCTCTGTCGCTCTTGTGAATAGAATTGCCAACATATCAGCAACAATATTGAATAATATTGGCGACAAAGGATCCCCTTGGCGAAGGCCCTTGTAAGTACCAAAAAAGGACATACGCCATCATTTACTTTAACTCTAACATGACCTCTAGAAACTATTGTTTGGATCCAGGCGCACCAAGATGGAGAGAAACCCTTCATACGCATCGCTTGCTGTAGAAAATTCCATTTTACTTTATCGTAAGCTTTCTCGAAGTCTAATTTAAGAATAACTCCATCTAACTTTTTCCTCTGTAGTTCATGAATAGATTCGTGAAGAATAATAACCCCTTCAAGAATATTCCGACCGGGCATAAAAGTTGTCTGAGAGGGGCTGACAATTCTGTCTGCTACTAGACCTATTCGATTTATAAGAACTTTAGTGATGATTTTGAATGAAAAATTAAGTAAGAAAATAGGTCTGTAGTCCTGTATTTTAGTTGCGTTGTCTTTCTTTGGGATTAGAGTAATAACTCCAAAATTTAAGCTGTGAACTGGTAAAGAATTTTTATGAAAGTCCTTAATAGCTTAAGTTTTTGTGTTGAATTGGTTAGCACATTCACTCTAACAGCGATCATGCGACTGCTCGTCAAGTTGGTCTGCACAGTGACGCCTTAACAACATTGTCACGCCTGTAGGCTTTAACAACACTGTGAACTCATCTCCAACTAGGCTGGAGCAATCCTCGTTGTGAGAAACGATGTGGTGTCCTCATTTTTACCCTTAGTCGTGCTTTTTGCTCAGTTTTGCCCTTCTGTTCTATAGCACTGGAAGGGCAAAACTGAGCAAAAAACACGACTAAGGGTAAAAATGAGGACACCAGCAAAACCGAGGGCACCACCTTAAAAACCCTAGATTTAATCAACTACGTGCAAGGACGGAGCCAGAAAAAAGTTTAAGAGAGTTTGAATTAAACCGCTACAACGATATAATCTCACTAAATAACTCAAAATAGACATATACAATAGTTTGAATTAGTATTATATTGAAACATCGAAATAGTATTATATTAAAACGTCAATAAATGATGAAAACCATAAAATATATGATGAGATTATGCCATGTACATTTTAAATTTTAGGAGGGGCTTTAGTGGGGCTCTATGGACTTGGGACCGATAGGGGGACTGGAGACCCACCCGCCCATCACTTGATCTGTCTCTAACTACGTGAACATTCTTTTATTTGCTATGTGTGTTTATCTATTATTAATATAGTGATTGCTTGAGAAACTAATTTAACCTTAAAAGTGCATAACTTTCTAACAAACCAAAAACCTCCTTTATGATGGGTAATAGCTTTGTTGATGCTATGAAACATGAGAAGTTCGATGTATTGAGATTTAAGGGATAGTCCATAAAGCTTGAATTTGTGGTCCAGTGCTATGGATAAATCTTGGATTGTTAAGCATTGTGAATGTCCTCTAACTCTTGAAAGAAGGCAAAGTTCAACAAAGATAATATCATAGCAATAGGTTGTATCTTAATCATTTTGTCTGACAAGCTCTATGATGTGTACATAAATATAAATAGTGCAAGAGAGCCCATGGAGGCCATCGAACGTAAGTATGATGTTGATGTTGGGTATAAGTCTTATGTCATTGAGAATTATCATGACTACAAGATGGTTGACAATTGCTCTATAGTTGAGCAATCTCATGAGAGATAACTCATTGTTTGTGAGCTCCAACAACTTGGGCGCATCTTGCATGATGCATTTATGACAGGGGGTACACAACTCAATAATATCCATACGACTCTCCCTCTCTATATGTTCTATACGGCTCTCCATCTCTTTCTCTCTCTATCGCCTATACGACTCTCCCTGTCTATACGTAACTCGATAATATTCGTAACATGATATTAGGGGTTAGGGGTTAGTGTTAGGGGTTAGGGTTAAGGTTAAGGGTTAGGGTTAAGTGTTATGGTTATGGTTAGGGTTAAGGGTTAAGTGTTATGGTTAGGGGTTAGTGTTAGATGTTAAGGGTTAGGGTTGAGGGTTAGTGTTAGGGGTTAGGGTTAAGGGTTAAGGTTTTGGGTTTTGGGTTTAGCGTTATGGTTAAGGGTTAGGCTTAGGGTATTTGTTAATGTGAATTTAATTATTGCTTATGCTAATATGTATTTAATTATTGCTTATGCATATATATATATAGCTCAATGAGTTATTTGATCAAAGACCAAGGATTAGGGCCCGAACACATGGACAAGAGTGTTTCTCAAGAACAAACGAGTGGTGAACGACATGAAATGCCTAGCGACCCTTGTCCTAGCATAGATAGGGACGCTCGCCATGAGTTGCAACATGACCCTACTTATGATCCATGAGAGTGTGAGGTAAAGTACACATCCTTAATTTTGTGTGTGTACCTAATTAGTTGATTTCACAATTTCTATTACACATGCATGATTTCTTGTGCATTTTATTACATGAATAGGAGGTCTTGTCTCAATATAGTGCGATACTCAATCAAGCTGCAGCACGATACCAAGACACAACAAAATTGACCCAAGACACACCAGAACCGACCGAGACAACCACAGAGAGGTCAAGGAAAAGTAAGCAGAGTGATCCGAAAAAGGTGACAGGGGACTGAACAAGTTTCCTAACAATACATATAAAATCTTAGTTGTGAGCCCGAAAGGTCAGCCCCTAGCTCCAAGAGAGGCACTACCTAAGTTCTAGAATGCACTTGGGTTCTTAGTTAGAGATAATCTTGACATCACAATCCGACAGTGGAGAGATGTGTGAGATGATGTCAAGAGTCAAATGTGGAATAAGTTATTAACAAGGTTCGTTCTGCCTCGTAGTTCAGAAGAACTCGTGAAGGAATACAAAATGAAGCAGTTTGCAATCATTTTTCGAAACTGGAGGTCTAAGATGAATACAAAGTATGCAAAGAAAGGCCTGGAGCCGACAAAAAAATATAAAATCTCAGTAGGTCAATGGGCAGTATTTCTAGAGGAGAGGAGCAGTCTTAATTTCATATCTCTAAGCGAGACAAATTTGAAACTATCTAAGAAGAACAAGTACCACCACCACCTAGGCATAGGTGGTTGCATCCATCAGATTCCTAAATTGTAACACCCGGACTTTAAGGGACAAAGCCGGGTGCATCTCATACATGCGCCAAGAAGACAACATATATAATAACAGAGTGTATATAAATAAATGTCACAATAACATCAGAGTATTTATTACATAGCGGAAGTCTTATTATAAAATAAAAGATAAATATAAAACAAACTAAGGATCATCCTTGGCGCCAAAGTCAACTAGGAAACACCACCTAGATCAGATCAAACTCCTCGCTTTGTGGATCCTCCTGAACCACCTGTTCTTATCCTGTGGGGGGGTGTGAGACATCAAGGGTGAGCTCACACATGATCATAAATCAACAAGTTGTGGGGAACCAGTGGGCATGAACTCACCAAAGGTGGGAGTCCATGTGATGTGTAAGGCTAATCAACAATAGGGGTTAAAGCTGAGCATTGCTTTTAATTAGTTGGTCAAAATTTTATTAGCAGTTACTAAATGAAACTAAATACCAAACCTTAATAAAAGTAATAGAACAAAATTAATACATAATCCCATGCAATGCAAATGACAAAATGAATTTAAGTTCCATAAATTAATCATGCGAGAGTCCTGAGATGCTCATGACCGTGAGCTCGACTAGTATACCAGTTTTACACTCTACAGAGGTTGTACCCTGTACCCACAAGTCATGTTACCCATCTGCCATGGGGTTGTACGACCCCATACACCTCTACCAAGGAAGCGAGGCAGGGTAACACTACGAGGCCTTTACAAAGTTCCACTAGTTTCCGAAAACCCGCTAGAGTTTATGGGAAGAGCACTTGCAAGAATCCCCTGTCTGACCACCATCGCAGCAAAATCAACCTGAGAACCTCCTTGCATGCAACTCCCCTACTGCCCTTGCCCCTTTCGGGTAAGGTAGTCTTCCACTAGCTTTCCTAATTAGTCAGCCAAGGGTGTCCCATTCCACCCTTGTGGTGGCACGTGTTTCTCAAGTTAAGCTCCATGTTCCAATTAACATTAATGATCTTGACATGAACATAAATAGAATAACAAAATAATTGGAACATGGACATTATGAAATATTATCCCAGAAACTATGTAAAGCAATAGCAAAACTACCCAAATGATTCAGGGATAACAAGGTAAAGAGATAAACAGTCTAGAGTGACCTATTGGGTCCCATCAAAATTAAGCCTATGCATGGTACATGAATATAAAGATCATTATTGGGTAACAAAAGTGGTCAAGGGCACAAATTGCCTTCAATGAGCTCCTGCTCAGCAACTTCAATCTGTTGGGCACCAGGATCCTTACTCACAGGTTCTTCTACTTGCCACAATACAAACAAGCACAGTATATAGAGAAAATTAACATCACACCAAACATGTAAACAAAATACATAATAATAATCTACACATTAAAATAAAATCCTAGGAACATGAATCATTAATTTTGGAGTTATAGATTTTAAATTATGCATTTCCAAAGGTTTTATGTGCTTGAAATAGGATTAAGTGGGAAATTAATTTTCTTACTGTTTTCATGTCAAAACATAGACTCTAAGTGTTAGACAATAATACTACAAAATTTTAGAAACTGAAATGGATCAATTTGGAGTTCATATGCATTTTCTATGAATTTAGCAAGTTCTAGCAATTATTTATATATTAAATATTCATTTTCTATTTCATTTATCCAATTTAAATGTGCTCTGGACTGCAGGCACTAAAATAGGGAAACACAGGGGTCTCGGGGTAATAATTTCCAGACACAGTGAATAGCTCCTGTGGATGGCGGGTTAGTTCTATAGAAACAGAGGTGCCTAGGTGTAAAACTACGGTCGCGAAGAGGTATCGCCTGATCCGAACCGTTGGATCTAAAATGACGGCCTAGATTATAACGCGAATCGGTACACCATAGCAACCACCGGATCGTAAACCGATAGTGTCGATCACATCTTACTACATAATGCGCTGATCTGTCCGATTGCCGATCAGCGGTGCATATCAGAGGATCGAAACGTTATCCCTTTTCTAATCTGGACCGCAGATCTCCCGATCGATAGCCCACGCCCCCTCTTCTACCCCGTCGCACTGCTACGGCGGAGAGAAACCCCGCCCGGCGGCGCACTCGCCGGAGTCACCAGACCGAGCACGACGGGTGGACTAGATCCCCAATTAGTCCCTGCTACACGAAGGGTTGGCAACAGCGAACATGGGGGAGGTGAATTTACCGAGGATTGGGCGCGCGGGCGAGCTGACCATGAGACCAGGCGGCTTGTCGGTGTTCCTCCCTCTCCGGCGAACAATTAAGGGGCGCACGATCGTCGATTCCGCACGCAGGCACCGCGGATGGCTACGCTCTCGCTCGGTGTAGACCCCCGACCCCCCTACGACTTCAGGCGGCGGCGAATGGACGGGAAGGCACGGCGGCGCCCCCAATCATGCTTCCCTCGACTTTTCTCTCTCTCACCCGATCCACGACAAGGTCAACAAAGGCGCGATAGGTGGAGAGGATTAGAGCTTCGGCCACTCGGTACTTAAAGCCCCGCAGTCCGGTCCCGATCCACGCAACCATTAGCTCCAAAGTCCACGGCGGAGCTCCGCCATGCGCGACATGACAGTTGAAGGTGAGCGTTGACAACACGGGTCCATCCGCCAGCAGCAGAGAACTTGTGAATGCAGCGCGACTGAGACTGACCCGGTTGGCCCACACGTCGGCGCCACAGGAGGAACTTGGGCCGTGCGCGCGCGGAGGGAAAAGCAGTAGTGGGCCGAACGGCTAGTTTAGGCCCAAACTGCACACAGTTCTGCTTTTCTTTTATATTTTCATTTTCCTTTCCTTCTTTTCCAAATTCAAATTTAAATTCTAGTTTAAATTCAAACTTGTGACAAATTTATCCTTAGATTATATTGTGCCATGACAAGTTCCAATTTGGAGATATGTTTATATATATTATTTATATTTTTATATCACATAAAATTTGTTTGCTTCTCTTTTCTAAATTCTAGAATCTCTTTTAAGTTTTAAATTCCACTTTGGACTTTTTAATATATTCCTTGTCACATTATTATTTTTATATTGTCACAATATGCTCACAAAATACAAAACCCAGCATAATGCATGATTTATTTGAGTGTCTTCTGTAACACGCATGGCACGCCGAGAACCCCTCTGATAAGACTGCAATCCCTAATAGCGAAGATACGCCATACCTTGGAAAGAAGGCACCGCGTAATACTAAAATAAAAAGGCAGCCACAAAGTTCCATGCATAACAGTCTTAAATGCCAAGCTTTAATCTCATCTTTGACACTCCAGAGAAATCACAGTCGGACGGTGCAAGCAAAGATGCGGGCGCAGATGGTGATGATCAAGTCCAATTCATTGGGTCTCGACGTGCATCACCCACCACTGTAACAAGCCTAGAGGAGGGGGTTTCACTTTGCTGACGGGAGGGCTAGTTATGTTCTCACCGAGCCAGTTTTGAATAAGGACCTTGTCTTTCAAGCTGGAAGACCAGAACGAGGTAAAGGTGAATCCCTTGACCGAGTGAAGGAGAGCGAGGAAGTAATCAAGTTCGAGCAAAGCTTAACACAAGCAAGTTGAACTTACTTTTAAGTAGACACACTTATTGATTGGAACATGAGAATTCCACGAATTGGTAATTGATAGAATTACTACTTACTGACTCTATCCGAGAAGAAGACACCGAGAAGAAGATCGTAGGGTTGCCGACGCTATCCGAGCAACTTAGTGAAAGGACGGCTAATTGGATCCGTGCTAGAAAACCAAGGGAAACCAAGTATAGTGTATGTTTTGATGATCCAACTGTCGAAGAAGCAGCAAAAAAACATATATATATATAATGTTCCTTGGCTCTGCTTAGCTGCCATTATATATATATATATAATGG
The DNA here is from genome assembly GCF_902167145.1 of Zea mays. NCBI lineage: Eukaryota > Viridiplantae > Streptophyta > Magnoliopsida > Poales > Poaceae > Zea > Zea mays. The sequence goes on along the minus strand of NC_050098.1, from coordinate 26,098,909 downwards.
CAGCTAAGCAGAGCCAAGGAACATTTAAGCCACAAAGGGAGAGAGACATCTTAAGGTTGGAAAGGTGCTGGTGCTCGACTCCTTGAACTACGGCCCTTCGATCTATGCAAAATTTCTTAGCATCTTAGAGATGTAAGCCTTTTTTATGCATGTATACTTATATTGATGAAAATTTTAGAATAACTTAGTGATTCTATTTGAGATCATAGGGCATATAGGTTTTATAAGATGCAAGGTGGAAAGTACGATACGACAAAAAAATTATGCCACTATACACCCATTATGATTGGTCGGTAAGTGTATGAATTTATGAATACATATCATACACAATGTTGCAACTAAATAACCAATCTCTCATTATGTAGTACCACAAGCAACCACAAGGATCAGTCCTTTGTGCGTTCTATGTGTGCGAGTTCATGAGAGTGAACAGAGGATACATCACGAACCCTAGCTAGATATTATTAGTAATAGTCATGTATGTATTTATGTCATTAAGGATGCAAATGTGTTATCGAGTGTAAATAGTTGGTGTTTATAAACTTCCTTTACAGGAATTTCAACGAGGAAAACAAAGAACTTGACTGAATGTGCATTGTATGGCATAGTTGAGGACCTATGCACATTCGTATTGAAAGAGGTCATTCCCGTTGAAGGGAAATATAACGATCCTACTGGTACATTAGCTAGGCCAGAGTTTAGAATACTCACCGAAATTAGTAGATTATCTCTTAGCCGAGATAGTTATTCGAGCTTAGGTGAAAACTTTGATGTATAGAATGTTTGATAGTTGTAAACACAAGACTTTGATGTATATAAATGTATGATAGAATTTAATTCCATGTTGCTTTCAATATATATATATATATGTTTGTGTGTAAATATATGTAAAATTCAAATTTGTTTGAAAATTTGAAAAATGGCGGGAAAACTACCACTAATGGCCTAATAAAGAAAATCGTCGGTGGAAAGTTCATTTCCACTTGCGGTTGTATTAAGCAAACTGCCAGTAGAATTATATTTCCACTAGCAGTTTCTTTAAGAAAAACACCAGTGAAAATAGTATTTTCACTAGCGGTTCCAAAATAACCGCTAGTGGAAATGTTCCACTGTCCACTAGCACTGGCGGCACTAAAAACACCAGTAGAAATACATCTAGGACCATCACTATAGAGTTTCTATGTACTAGTGAATGAGGTGTCCTGTAACATCCCAAAATTTAACCCCAAGGTTAGAAACCCTAATCTCCTAAACCCCCCTTGATTTTCCCTCGACTCCACCTCATAGAACATCTCATCATATGCATACACTATGATTGTTAGAAGCACCTCACATAGAATATTTTTTTAGCACCTAAGATTATTTAGCTAATTATTTGTTCAAAAGAAAAGGAGATAAAAGAAATAGTAATAGAAATAAGAAATAGAAAGAAAAAAGGGGGAAAATCCTCCCCCCGGTTGGGCCGTTTCCGGCCCAACCCTCTCCCGCGCGCCTCGTCCCCCGTCCGGCCCACGCGGCTCGTTCCCCCGCGCGCCCGCCCGCGCTAGCGCCGCACCCCCTCCCACGCTGACCGGTTGGCCCCACCCGTCAGCTGCGCATCCCCTCTTTCTCTCTCATCGCTCTCCCGCTGCCAGCCCGGCCCCACCCGTCAGCCGCACTCGCCCTCGCTCCCTCGCAATCGCTCTCTCTGGCAAGCGGGTCCCGCTTGTCAGCACCTTCCCCGCGCCCGTGACCGGGCTAACGACGCGATCACCGCCGGTCGCCACCGCCCCGTCATCTCGCCATTAACTCGCTCGCCAGCACGGTTGGCGCCTTGCGTCCCTGTCCCCTTACACCAGCCCGAGCCATCCCGTCACCGCCTGCCCGAGCCGTCCCGTCGTCGCCACTGTGCGCCACCATCACCGCCGTGGCAAGCTCGCCACCTCTCGCCTCCTTCCCCGCCCCGGGCGCCTATAAAAGGACCGCCCGAGCTCCCTCTTTCTCCACACAGGCCTCGACCACTCTCTCTCCCCATCCCCGAGCTCGATTGAGCTAGCACCGCCGCACCCTTCCTCCGCTCCGGTGAGTCCCGCCCTCCCCTCTCTGTTGAGTTCTAGTCCAATTACTGTAGCTCTTGAGCTTCGCCGTGCCCTCGCAAGCACAACACACCCATCCCCTTTCCCTATTACGCCCGGCGGCCTCATCGGCGATCCCACAGCCGCGGGCGCCCGCCACCTCGCCGTGGACCGGCCGTCTTAAGCGCCCTCCGGCCAAATTGGCCCCACCACCGTAATCCCCTACCCCCGCCTGTGCCTTGCCACCACTCCGTCGTCACAGAACTGGGACCCCAGCGGAGAACCGCCGCGAACCTCACCGGCGGTCGGGCTCCGATCGGTTCGCCCCCCCCCCCTGTCACCACCTCCTAACACCGTCCCCTCCCTCTGGCACATGGGCCCACGCCCACGGCGCCGTTCCCCCGCTGGTAGGCCAAGTGGACCGCCTGCCCGCGCGCCCGCGCGCGCCTGCGCTCGGCTGGGCCGAATTCCCCCCCGGCCCAGCTAGCTGAGGAAATCCCTTTTCTTTTTCTTTTTCTTTTTCTTTTCCTATTTATATATATATATGTATATATATATTGATATTTTATGCACCAAAAATAGTCTAATTAAATTATAGGGCACAAAATAATAATGTCTAACAATTGGCACACCCCACCAAGTCACCATGATTGATGTATTGTTCATTACCTATTTTTGCTAGAAGAAGAGGGATCCGATCCTCCAGAATTTGTAGCTCCGGAAGAAGGGCAGGAACCCAATCGCTCCGAAAATAGATCTTTTGTGCCAGGAGAACTTCGACGAAGGCAAGTCCATTCTTCCCTTGATGCATAAATTACCTATTCTTTCTACCACTACCTAAGCCAGGATTAAGGGATGGATCTTTTGCATTGTGAGCAGAGAGATGGCCCGCATTAACAAACATCTTTTGAGTACAAAATGAGGGATGAGAAAAGGGCAGTGTCTGTACTAAACGATGTTTTCAAAAAGTGTATGATGAAGGGTATTCACCCTCGTCACTTTTTTGAGTGGGATGATCAGGGACTCCCTGGTTTAGGGGAGGGCCTAAGGTGATGGCTCAGCCGGGTTAGGTGTGAGCAGAAGGATTGTCCCCTCATATAAAGATCGATTTGTTATCCTTCACTACCTATACTCATGATAAGTACAACCACTTGAGACTGTATGGGCAGTCACTCAATCTGAACTTGTACGGTCCAAACCCCAGGGTTATGAAGGCTGGGGAGCACCGGGAGGATAAGGAGGGGGAATGTTTTGTCCGGTTTGGACATGGCGGTGGCCTGACTCCTTCTGGTATAACCGTTAAGGTAAGGACGTGCGAGGAAAGAAAGAGATTCGGCATTCGGATCTCACGACAGTGAGATCGCAGAAACCGGACTAGTGGGTAAAGTGTACCCCTCTGCGTAGAGTTCAAACCTATTTGAATAGTCTGTGTCCACTGGAATGGACGAGTCTGGTGTGGTATGAAAATTAGTGTTTCATAACCTCCGGGAACAGGGAAATGTGTGAGTGGGTGTGTTTTTGGAAATGAAAACGATGCCACGGGAGCGGGAAGCTCAGTGGTGGTTGAGTGTGAAAATGTGCTATTTCCTTCTTTGGGAGAAACCATCAAAGTATTGCCTTTCTCTGGAAAAAGAAGAGTGACTTCAACTCCACCATATAAAGCATGTATTATATAGGTCCCTTTCTCTTTACGGGTGGGATGGGCTTGCGGAATACCTAGTGTATTCACCCAGATTTATTTATGTTTTTCAGCAGCTGAAGACTTCTTTTGTGCTATGCTTGATTAAGGGAGCTGTGTCTGCACCCAGTTCTATCTGTGGCTTGGGCTAGTTTATCTTCTACTGCGCTTTGTAATTCTGGCTCTCTCTCGAGCTTGTACTCTGGTATTGTAATAACTTTTATTTTGAACTATGTACTATTTGGAGTAAGGAATGTAGTTACTAGCCTCCTGGGACTAGTAATTGTATCACATTTGAGTCCCAAAGGATCGGGATGCTTCAGGTGGTATCGGAGCCATAGGACTGGTCGTAGATCGCAGCCTCGACCTTAAAAGTTTGCCTTAAAAGAAAAGACCTCTTACCTCTAAGAAAAAAATATTCTCTCCTTTCCCTGATATTAACAGACCCTTCTTTTCTTCTACCAGATGGAAGCCTCTTTGGTCATTAGGACATCCTACTGCTCAGAGGTGGAAAGATTCCCTCATCTCTTGCGGAGTTGCGCGCTTCGCATGGGGATCCGCAAGAAGCCGGAGTACGACTGGAAAGAATACCACGAGAATGGAACTGAGAAGTGCTCTATGGCAGTCTACCTGGGAGAAAGCCGAAGCTACCCGAATCACCCTCCTTTCCAAGTCACCTTCAGCGGACACCGCTTCCCAGACTCTTGCCAAAATGTTGCCCGAAAAGCTCTCCGACAGCTATGCCAAAACTACAGCAGGGAGGTCTTTGAAACCCCCCTTCGTTACTTCCCACCTAGCAACAAAAATACTCCTGCCTATAGGAAAAGTCTTCAGGCCCTGTCAGGAAGAGATCCTACTGAGGATGACCCCACCATCGTCTACATGGCCGGATATCTCCACACCCTCGATAACCACTATGACGACCTTTCCTCCCACTGCACCCACCTAAACTCTCGGGTGGAGAGCTTAGAGCAACAGGTCAAGGAACTTAAAAAGGAGACGGCGTCCCTCCAAGAAAGTCTCGAAATAGCAGAAGGTGAAGAGGCCAACACTCGTGAAGCCTACCGAACCCTGAAGATGGATTACGATAAGAAGCTAAAGAAGCTCGCCCCCACGAAGAAAATCCGGAAGAGGACCAAGAGCCAAGGATGCCAGACTAAGCGGAAAAAGGAAGCCTCCCACCAGAATAGAGAACTTGTCTGACGTCGAGGATATGTACCTAGCTAGCCTTGACGACCTTCTCAAGGAATTTGGGGACACTTTAGAAAGGGAGTTTGGAAGCACCTTAGAAAGCGCTCGCGTGTAGTGTGATTTGTGGTAACTATATGCTTGTAATGAACTTGTGTAATGAATAAAATAACATGGTTGAAAAAAATTTGGCATATGCATAGTAGTAATTCTCTCCCCCTGGCAGATGGCTTCGGATAAAACCACGCCTACCGCCTCCGGGACTGGAGCAAGGTTTCCCCTAGGAGCTGAAGGAGAAGCCGGTGGAGAAGGGAGTGAGACCCACCTCTCCGCACCTCCGGAGCTGCCATTAGATTTAGCCCAAGTTCTGGCCAACCAAACCCGACTCATTGAAGTCCTCACTAGAAGTCTGGAGAATCAGCGCCCGAATGGTGGAAGACCACAGGACAGGATGGGAGATTTTCTAAGGCTCAAGCCTCCCACATTTGCTGGATCTAGCAATCCCCTCGATACTGATGACTGGCTGTGCACGATAAAAAGGAAGTTAGAAGCCATCGGATGTCTTGAGAACCAGCGTGTTCATTTGGCTGCTCATCAACTTTCCGGGATGGCCCTATCCTGGTGGGATACCTTCAGCGCTGCCGTCAAAGATGCTACCTGGGCAGAATTTGAGACTGCTTTCTGAGAACATCATGTGCCTCAAGGGATCGTTCAGCTCAAGGAAGATGAATTTCGGGAACTAACTCAAGGTGGAAGATCTGTCAGCGAGTACGTGCACAAATTCACAGAATTGGCTCGCTATGCGTCTGACGACAACAGCACAGAAGCCAAGAAGATGGCCCGCTTTTTGAAAGGGCTAAGACCAGAACTCAATACTATCCTCGCCAGCCAGGATTTCCTCAGCTTCTCGCACCTCTCAAACAAAGCCATACAAGTGGAAAGGGCGAGGGAAGAAGAAAAAGGTCACCTCAAGAGGAAATTCCAAGTCCTCCAAGCTCAACAGCAAGACATGCACCAGAGAATTTGATCCTTTGGGTTTCCACCCAAGGGACCAAGCTTCAATAAGCCAGCTGGACCCACTCCGTCACATTTCAGTCAGCAGGGTCAAAGCTCCTTTCAGGCCCCCTCAGTTGCAAGCAACCAACCACCAGCTAATGCCTATTGGCACTGCGGAGACCCCAGTCACTTCAAGAATAACTGCCCCCAGTTGAAGGCATCGGGACCTACTTACTCCAACTCGGTGAATGGCCCCAAGAATGCCCCAGCACCCGCCTCCAAGGCACCCTCCTCCATCAGCCAGCAGAACAAGACCCAATATCATGGCAGGGCACGAGTAAACCACGTCGATGCTCAAGAGGCTCAACAAGCCCCGGGAGTAGTACTCGGTGAGTTCCTGGTTGAATTTACTCCTGCTACTGTACTTTTTGATTCAGGAGCATCTCATTCGTTCATAGCCACTAGTTTTGTGGAAAAACATGGCATTCCCTCTACACACCTAGAAATTTCCTTGGTCACCCGAACCCTAGGGTCAGACCTTTTATGCCAGCTCAAATGCCCCCAAGTCAAAATTCTTTTAAGTGGGGTAGTGTTCTTGGTAGACTTAGCCGCCTTGCCATCCTAAGGGATTGATGTGATCTTAAGAATGGATTGGTTAACCAAACACAAGGGCATCATAAGTTGCACAAATAAGACCGTTCTTCTCACTTACCACCAAGGAAAGTCAGTTTCATGTCAGGCTCAGCCACCCGCCAAAGATCCAATGGTGTTTAATCTAGCAGCAGAAAGCATAACTGTAGTAGAAAAATTCATGGATGTATTCCCAGAAGAATTGCCAGGAATGCCGCTAGAAAGAGAAGTGGAGTTCTACATAGATCTAATTCCCGGCACTGCACCCATCGCAAAGAGACCATACCGCATGGCTCCCACCGAATTAGCAGAACTAAAACTCCAGATCGCAGACCTTCAACAAAAAGGGTACATTCGTCCCAGCTCATCTCCTTGGGGCACACCAGTCCTCTTCGTCACCAAAAAGGATGGAAGTATGAGGATGTGTATTGATTACCGATCCTTGAATGAGGTTACAATCAAAAACAAGTATCCACTCCCTCGGATTGACGACCTCTTCGACCAGCTTCAAGGGGCCAAGTATTTCTCCAAGATAGACCTAAGGTCAGGATATCATGAACTGAGAATCAAGGAAGCAGATATTCAGAAGACTGCATTTGTCACCCAGTACGGACAGTATGAGTTCATAGTAATGCCCTTCGGACTAACCAACGCACACGCCTTTTTCATGAACCTCATGAATAAGGTATTTATGGAAGAGCTGGATAAGTTTGTCGTAGTCTTCATTGACGACATCCTTATCTACTCCAAGAGTCGCGAAGATCATGAGCATCACCTCCGGATTGTCCTTGAAAGACTCAGAGCATATCAACTCTATGCTAAGCTCAGCAAATGCAAATTCAGGTTAGAAAATATAGCCTTCCTTGGGCATATCTTGACTGCAGAAGGAATAGAAGTAGACCTGTCCAAGGTAGAAGCAGTATCCAAATGAAAGCAGCCATCCAACGTAAGTGAAGTTCGAAGCTTTCTGGGAATGGCAGGATATTACCGCCGTTTTATCAAAGGATTCTCCAGCATAGCCAGACCTATAACCGAGCTCCTCAAGAAAGACAATAAGTTTGTGTGGACCCCGAAGTGTGAGGAAAGCTTCCAAATCATAAAGAAGAAGCTCACAACCGCACCCGTCTTGACACTGCCAGACATCCATCACGATTTCGTCGTCTTCTGTGATGCTTCAAGACAAGGCTTAGGGTGTGTACTTATGCAAAATGAGAAAGTCATTGCCTATGCATCACACTTACTTAAGCCGCATGAGCAGAATTATCCCACACACGATCTGGAATTGGCAGCCATAGTGCATGCCCTAAAAATATGGAGGCACTACCTGATTGGGAACAAATGTCACATCTTCACCGATCACAAGAGTCTGAAGTACATTTTCACTCAGCCGGACCTCAACCTCCGTCAGCGAAGATGGCTAGAATTGATCAAAGATTATGACCTTGAGATCCACTACCACCCCGGGAAGGCCAACGCGGTAGCAGACGCCCTCAGCCGAAAACCTTTTGAGAAGAAAGGAACCAACTTTTTAGAAGATTGGAAGGAAGAATCAGCTCAGCTTAATGCATGTCTGGGAGACAATGGCAGCCTAAAAGTCAAGCCAATGCTAGAAGACCTCATACGCAAGGCTCAACGCTTAGACACTAAGACATCAGGTCTTATGGAAAAAGCTTGCAAGGAACAACTTCCGGACTTCAGGACAGTTGAGGAAGGAGTCCTTTGGTTCAAGAACCGTCTGTGTGTACCAAAAGGAGAGGCACGAGAAGTTTTGCTTGATGAAGCTCACAACTCAGCCTACTCCATCCACCCAGGGACCACCAAGATGTACCTAGACCTCAAAACCAGATACTGGTGGAGAGGAATGAAGAAAGAGATAGCACAATATGTGGCCCGGTGTGACACTTGCCAGCGAACTAAGACCGAGCATCAGAAGCCTGCAGGTCTACTACAACCCCTTCTAGTGCCCAAATGGAAGTGGGAAGAAATAGGCATGGATTTTGTAACTGGACTGCCTCGGACCCAAACAGGGAACGACTCTATCTGGGTGATAATAGGCCGTCTCACCAAGGTAGCTCATTTCATTCCAGTGAAAACTACCTTTGGAGGAGCCACTCTTGCCCGGATATATCTTAAAGAGATAGTCAGACTCCATGGTATTCCACGGAAGATAGTGTCAGACAGGGGACACAGTTCACCTCAAAATTTTGGATGAGCCTTCAGCAAGCGATGGGCACCAAGTTAGACTTCAGCACCGCCTACCACCCCCAGTCAGATGGTCAGACAGAAAGGGTCAACAAGGTCCTCGAGGATTTAATAAGAGCCTGTGTGTTGACGTTTGATAGAAATTGGGAGTCCAGTTTGCCATATGCAGAGTTCTCGTATAACAATAGCTACCAGGCCAGTATCAAGATGTCACCGTTCGAAGCATTGTATGGACGGAAGTGCGAGACCCCTCTAATGTGGTCCAACATTGGGGAAAAGACACTAGAAGGACATGTCTTCGTTAAAGAGGCAGAAGAGAAGGTTGCCCTGATCCGCAAAAGATTACTTGAAGCTCAGAGTCGGTAGAAGAGTTATGCTGACAACAGGCGGAGAGAACTCAGATTTGAGGAAGGAGACTCCATCTACCTCAAGGTCTCCCCGATGCGCGGAGTCAAAAGGTTTCAAGTGAAAGGGAAGCTAGCTCCGCGGTTCGTCGGCCCCTATCCTATCATTGGCAGAGTAGGACCCGCAGCATACCGCCTTGAATTGCCAGAATCCATGTCAGATATCCACAATGTGTTTCACGTGTCCCAGCTCCGCAAATGCCTGCAAGTATCAGAAAATCACATCGAAGAAGAGACAATCTAGATTCAGAAGGATCTTCAGTATCGAGAAAAGCCAGTAAAGATTCTTGACTCGGCAGTCTGAAAGACCCGCAACTCAGAAGTGAGGACTACTTGAGGAGGGAATACCCTTACCTTTTCTCAAGCCAAGTCTGAATCTCGAGGGCGAGATTCCTTTAAGTGGGGTAGGTTTGTAACATCCCAAAATTTAACCCCAAGGTTAGAAACCCTAATCTCCTAACCCCCGCTTGATTTTTCCCTCGACTCCACCTCATAGAACATCTCATCATATGCATACACTATGATTGTTAGAAGCACCTCACATAGAATATATTTCTTTTAGCACCTAAGATTATTTAGCTAATTATTTGTTCAAAAGAAAAGGAGATAAAAGAAATAGGAATAGAAATAAGAAATAGAAATAGAAAGAAAAAAGGGGGGAAATCCTCCCCCCCCCCGGTTGGGCTGTTTCCGGCCCAACTCTCTCCCGCGCGCCTCGCCCCCTGTCAGGCCCATGCGTCCCGTTCCCCCGCACGCCCGCCCACGCTAGCGCCGCGCCCCCTCCCCCGCTGATCGGTTGGCCCCACCCATCACCCCTCTCTGGAAAAAGAAGAGTGACTTCAACTCCACCATATAAAGCATGTATTATATAGGTCCATTTCTCTTTACGGGCGGGATGGGCTTGCAGAATACCTAGTGTATTCACCTAGATTTATTTATGTTTTTCAGCAGCTGAAGACTTCTTTTCTGCTATGCTTGACTAAGGGGGCTGTGTCTGCAACCAGTTCTGCCTGTGGCTTGGGCTAGTTTATCTTCTGCTGCGCTTTGTAATTATGGCTCTCTCTCGAGCTTGTACTCTGGTATTGTAATAACTTTTTTTTCGAGCTCTGTACTATTTGAAGTAAGGAATGTGGTTACTAGCCTACTGGGACTAGTAATTGTATCACATTTGAGTCCCAAAGGATCAGGACGCTTCATGTCCAAACAGACACGTTCATGGGTTGGAGTGGGCCAAATGAGCTTGGGCTACGTCCCAGCGAGAATATAAATATGTTGAGACTGTAATAACCTGATAACAATAATTTGGAGAAGCTATGTAACTGGCCCAAAAGGGGATTTGTACACCCTAAACCCTAAACCCTATTTCAGCTACCGTGGCTACCAGTAGTCTAATTTATTTAATGCTATCACAGCTGCTCCAAAAGTGTAGCATCCCAAAAATTCAAATCTTAAAAATTTCTCAAACTCGCTCTAAATTCAAAATGAATTTCAAATTTCATTACAAAATGTTTGTTTGCGAGTTGATATCAACAAATAAAGTATAGTGGTCTATATTCTCTCCAAAATCCTCCTCAAAATATTCTTCAAATGTTTCTCCAGTGATCCCCCTCAAATTCTTTCCAGAAATACTGCCCAGATATTTCCCCACTGATCCCCTCTGATCCTTTCTAGAAAATATTGCCCAAATATTCCACCAATAATTCTCCAGATATTTTCCTCCTCAGAAATACCTTCCGAATCATTTTTGAAGTCCCAACAAATATTTTCTTCATAACTTTTCTCATGTTCATACGTATATGTATGCCTCCGGTGTCATACGGTGAGCTCTACAAGCTAATTACACTCATATAAGACAAATACATGCTAATCTCCCATTAATCCTCTCATCCTCCCACTAATCCTCTCATCCTCCCACTAATCCTCTCATCCCTCCCCCTAATCCCCCCACCATGGCTATAAATAGAGGGGCAAGGGCCTCCTCTCATCCCACCCCAAGCCATTTCATGGCAACTCTCTTCCCCCCCCCCACACACACACCCACTCCACTTCCCACACAAGCACACACTAGCACAAGGATCGTTCGATCGTTCGTCCCCTGTTCTTAGTTTGTTCGTTCGTTCGTCCGATCGTTCATGGTTCGTTCGTCCGTTCGTCCGATCGTTCGATCGTTCGTCCGTTCGTTCGTCCAAATAATCTTTTTCCTACCGTTATGCTGCCGAAATTCCGATCATTCGTTCGTTCGATCATTCGATCGTTCATCGTTCGTTCATAGTTCCTATTCATCGTTCATCGTTCGTTCATAGTCCCTATTCATCGTTCTTCTAGATAATCTTTGTCCTGCTGTTATGCTGCCGAAATTCCGATCGTTCGTTCGTCCGATCATTCGATCGTTCGTCCGTTCGTTCATCCAAATAATCTTTGTCCTGCCGTTATGCTGCCGAAATTCCGATCGTTCGTTCGTTCGATCATTCGATCGTTCATCGTTCGTTCATAGTTCCTATTCATCATTCATCGTTCGTTCATAGTCCCTATTCATCGTTCTTCCAGATAATCTTTGTCCTGCCGTTATGCTGCCGAAATTCCGATCGTTCTTTCGCCCGATCATTCGATCGTTCGTTCGTTTGTTCATAGTTCCTATTCATCGTTCATCGTTCGTTCATAGTTCCTATTCATCGTTCATCGTTCGTTCATACGACTATTCACGATCACTATTCACCGTTACTATTCATCATTACTATTCTCTGACACTATTCGCCATCGTTACTATTTAGTGTTACTATTCATCATCGTTACTATTTATCATTGTTACTACTCATCGATGATATCTAGCAACTTTTTCATCGTCACTATTCATCATTACTATTCATCGTTACTATTCATCGATTAGCCGATCACCCCAAATTTCAACTACTCATACATCATGCTATCCAGTCCACCTAAGACCAGCCACACCCATATTCCAGTCATACGAACTCCGGTGACTGTGATTTTCCTTCCAGTGGGAACTTCCCATCTGGTCACCCATCCTAGGTTTCTCCAAGTTGAGCACGCTTAACTTGAGATTCCTTCGAACCAGGCTTCCAAACTCCGATTCCAATAATTCTTGTTTCTAAATTCTCATCGAATTATTCCCTATCCAACCATGTCATCCCTTAAGCACGGTTCATGTTCCAGAAAAATCCCAAAATACTCTTGTCCCATATTCTGCCTATAACTCTCCTGTTCATACTAAGTCAGACGATTCATTCGTCACTATTCTAACCAACAGTGAACTTCACTGTGCTACACCACATACACCCAGCTATAAATACACCCAGCTACCCTCTCCCTCTCCACACACACTCAACACCCTCAGCCAAGGCAAACGCCCACCCACTCAGTTACTCCGCTCTACCGGCTACACGCATAGTGTCGCTTCGCCTCCAGTCCACCCTCCTGGTAAGCACCTCCGCTCCACCACTAGTAGTATCTCAACACCACATGACGCAGATTCTACTCAAGACTCTACCCATCCATATATCTCTATTCTGGCCACTATACTAAATATTTGTTGGTATACTTGCTTGTTTGTATGTTTGCTTGTTCATGTTGCATAGTTATCGGAGCGTTCGTGCCGTCTCGTGGAGGCCCGATCTGTAAGTCTACGCCAGGCAGTGGAGCTAGGAGCCAGTTCCACGAGCTCCCCTTCCCCCTTCACCGGATAAGCACGGCAAGCTCACTGGATCCCTTTGATGCATAAATTACCTATGATTTTTCAACCACAACCCTCAGCCTGTTATTTTATGCATGATATGATTTTGAGACAAGTTATTATGGCCACCCCAAGCCGCTTGCCGCAATCAATCCTTAATATATTTGTTACAAATGATTTGAGAAAAGGGTGTGAGTTTTCAAAAGAAAATGCTTTTGAAAATGTGTATGATGAAGGGTTTTCACCCTTATCACCTTTGAGTAGGGATGATCAGGGACTCCCTGTTTAGGGGAGGGCCTAAGGTGTTAGCTCAGCTGGTTTAGGCGTGAGCAGAAGGATTGTCCCCTCGTATAAGGACCGGTTTGTCATCTTCACTACCTGTACTCATGATAAGTACAACCACTCGAGACTGTGTGGGCAGTCACTCAATCTGAACTCGTACGGTCCAACCCCATGGTTATGAAGGCTGGGGAGCACCGGGAGGATAAGGAGGGGGAATGTTTTGTCTGGTTTGGACATGGCGGTGGCCTGACTCCTTCCGGTATAACCGTTAAGGTTAGGACGTGCGAGGAAAGAAAGAGATTCGGATTCGGGTCTCACTAGCTATGGGATCGCAGAGCCGGACTAGTGGGTAAAGTGTACACCTCTGCGCAGAGTTTGAAAACCTATTCGAATAGTCCGTGTCCACAGGAATGGACGAGTCTGGTATGGTATGACAATTAATGTTTTGTTTTCAAAAAAGGCTGCGTTTGAGAAAAGTGGTTTTTAAAAGGTTCAGCGGTTGAGCCATGAGCTATGGTGGACGGGAAGTCCAGTAGCTGTTTTTGAAAAGGAAAACCAGTGGGAAACTGCTGAGATACCTGGATGGTTTAGTCCAGGGGATTTTGTTATAATACTGAAAAACTTCCTGCTCCTTTTGGAGAGGATGCGCGTTGCAAAAATACAAAATGTTTTTCAAAACAACTTTGCATAAAATATTGCTGTTTCTGCAAAATATCCTGAGCTCCACATATTTCATGCATTATATCTGATTTCCCCATTCCGCGGGTGAAGGTGGCCTGCTGAGTACGTTTGTACTCACCCTTGCTTATTTGTTGTTTTTCAGAAAAAGGAGATCGGGTAAGAGTTACGACTGTTCCCAACCTTGCCTGTGGCTGTTGGACCGCTGATTTGCTTCGCTGCGTATATTGGGCTGCTTCAGCCCCACTCTGATGATATGTTCCGAGTTGTGGACCAACTCTTAAAGTTGATCGCCACCTTTATAGGTTTGTCTCGTTTAAGCAGATCTGGAACTATCTGATGTATAAATGTGTTTACTAGCCTCCTGGGACTAGTAATTGTAACACATTTGAGTCCCAGAGGATTGGGGACGCTTCAGGTGGTATCGGAGCTCTTAGGTTGGCCGCAGGACGTAACCCTTAGCCTGATCCAAAAGTTTTTGAGTCCAAACTATTTTCTTAAAAAATTCTTGCTCTCATCCCTTCATTTCAAAAATGTTTCCCCTTTCCTTCTCTCAGAAGTCAGATGGAGGTTCGCTGCCAAACCAGCTTCTGCCAGAATGAAGATGGTTTCCCCAAGTTGCTGAGAGCATGCACAGTTCGCCTCGGAATCAGGAGACAGCCAGAGTATGATGGTCGTGAATTCGTCGAGCATGGCACACAGAAGTGTGTTGTGACTATATACATTGGATCCAGTCCACACCATGTGGAATGGAGTGTCACTGCTGCTGGGCACAGATTCAGAGACACCTGCCAAGTCGTCGCTCGCAAGGCATTGAGGGCCCTATGTCAGATCTATGAAGAAGAAGTGGCTGACACACCGCTCAGATTCTTTCCGCCCTTTCAGAGAAACCGTCCAGTTTGGATGGCAAGGATGCGTGCATTGGAAGGTCAGCAGTTGCTTGAGGACAACCCCTCAGTCGTGTACCTCACTGCATACCTGCTCACCCTGGATGCACAGTATGATTCCTTGGCTCGACACCACCGTCAGATGATTGCCCGAGTAGATGATGCAGAGAAGCTCAACCGTAAGTTGCATGTGGATCTCACCTCAGCTCAAGCCCGTGCAACTGCCTTGGAAAGTCGTGAAGCCATTGCTGTTGAAGCCCTGAAGCAAGCCAAGGATGAGCACGTCCAGAAGTTGATGGAGGCCTACTTGGTAACCCATAACCAACGTAGAGCCCTGCGGATCCAAGAGCCCGCTCCATCCAACCCAGTTCAACCCAGGAGAGTTGAAGACCCTCAGATTCTTGAAGGTCACCCGGTCTCTATCAGAGGAGAGAAGAAGGCTTGGGAACTCCCGGAAGGAGCCATAGTCTTGGAAGGAATTCCAGTCTTCCCTCAGGCTATGAATAAGCAAGAGCACCCCGAGTCCTCCCAAGATCCCCCACCAGAGTTGTTTGAGCCCCTCAGCATGAAGAAGATTCCAGCACCGTCCTGTGAGGTCAAGGAAGAAGCTGCAAGCACCCCGCCACCACCGCCGCCCTCTGAGGAGCTACAAGAGCCAGTCCAACTTGAAGAAGAGTTCGACCCCGTCTTGTCATCTCAATCACTGCCAGAAGAAGTCATCAACATCAGCTCCCTGTTGACCCATCCAGGAGATGTCTCAGATTGAAGTTGTGTGCAAGCCTTGCTAGAAGAGAATTGCCTGGCCTGAAGTTAGTATACCTAGCCCTCTGCGTGCATTGGGTAGTGAAGTTTTTCTTCACTTTGGCCAGAGCCCTGCATGTATGAGAGGTAATCGTGTAGACTCGTGTTTTGAAAAACTCTAATTGTGTTGCCCCCTAGGGCATTTCAAAATGAATTTCGCTTGATGTTTTCTCCTCTTTTTGAGTACATATGTGATGCTTTAACGTTAGTGCTCATAAGTTGCATTTAGCATAGTTCTCAATTCAGGAGCCAAGCAATAGTAGTTATGCTTAGACCCCGAATCTGAGTAGTCCGTGCTTTGGAAAAACTCTATTCTTCCCTTATTCAAAACATTTGATTTGTTTGTGCTTATCATTGCTGAGCTTGTGTGTTTTCTTTCTTTTTAAGAAAGGTTTTCTCTAAAAACATAGATCACAAATTAGAGCTAATCCTCACCTTATGCTTCCATTCTCATCTTAACCCATCTCAAGAGAAAAGTGCCTTACCCAAGAAGATACCGGGAAGCTTACCCTTGAAGCCTGGAATAATATAGAAGAAACCAGTCCAGCCGCTTAGTCAAAAGGACCGACCGTGAGAATCAAAGCACTGCCCCTGAGTCAAAGTAAACAGGAAAAGAGGACAGAAGGAGTTATTACCATACAGAGAGGCAAAGATTCTTGGAACCAGAGACCACAAACATCAGGGTCAGTGACCCCACCACTCACCCGTGCCCCCTGCACGCGTGCCCGCCTCCATGCGCACCACCGCCGCCCACGCCACCTTTGCAGCGCACCACAGCCGCCATCACTGCCAGCAACACCATGCCCCCTTTCCCCTCCGTCGCATCCGCTGCCACATGGCACCTGCTCCACCACCACCACTCCGCACCCGAGCACCACCTCGCATACCGCTCGCCTATAAAACTTCCGCACCAGCTCCCTCAGTTCCCATCCCAAGAAAAGCACACGCCAGATAAAAATCCCCTCTGCCAAATCGCAAGCAACTCCATTTTCCACTCCCTCGCCCCTAAGATCACAATGCTTGGTGATTCTTGGGTTGAAGACTGTTGTACATGGTTCATAGTCTTCGGTTTCCTCCTCTGTATGATGGTAATACTCATCGATAGACTCCTCCAGTGGGAAGAGCAAAGAGAAAGAAAGAGGCAGTGAAAAGTGAAAAGTGAGAAGAGAAAAGAATATAGTGAAGAGAAGATAAGAAGAAGGTTCTCCCAGAATCAACCCTGTGCCAGTCATCCCTCCGCAGCCAGCTCATGCAACAACAGCAGCAGAAGGACCCGTAACACCCTTGTTATGAGGTACTTCAAGGAGTTCAAATCCCCAAGATTCAAGAGTTCTACCCTCATTCTTTTTAAGTGGGGTAGTATTCTAGCAAGGTTCCTGCAATGGAGAAAAAGAAGAAGGCCTGTAACAAGCTTGTGGAGTACCAGATCATCGAAGCTTATAAGTTTCTGATGAGAAGTGGTCACCCAAGTTTTGTTGATGAAGCACCAGAAGACCAATCAAGGAAGCAATCCATGTGAAAGTTCGCAAGAGAAAGGTTTGCGTGTTGGCATCGATGCTTCTTCAATAAGCTAGCTACCAAGCGAAAGCTGAAGCCTGAAGATGATCTTTGAGTAGCCAGAATCAGCGTTTGCAATCAGCAACCAGATGCTCCGCCAGGCCAGATCTTGTTGAAGTTCCATCTCCTCGAAGAGTTGCAAAGTGAAGATATGTAGCTGAAGTAAAGCTATACCCATAACCCTTCTAAGCCAAATCTCGAGGACGAGATTCCTTTTAAGTGGGGTAGATTTGTAGCATCCCAAAAATTCAAATCTTAAAAATTTCTCAAACTCGCTCTAAATTCAAAATGAATTTCAAATTTCATTTCAAAATGTTTGTTTGCGAGTTGATATCAACAAATAAAGTATAGTGGTCTATATTCTCTCCAAAATCCTCCTCAAAATATCCTTCAAATGTTTCTCCAGTGATCCCCCTCAAATTCTTTCCAGAAATACTGCCCAGATATTTCCCCAGTGATCCCATCTGATCCTTTCTAGAAAATATTGCCCAAATATTCCACCAATAATTCTCCAGATATTTTCCTCCTCAGAAATACCTTCCGAATCATTTTTGAAGTCCCAACAAAAATTTTCTTCATAACTTTTCTCATGTTCATACGTATACGTATGCCTCCGGTGTCATACGGTGAGCTCTACAAGCTAATTACACTCATATAAGACAAATACATGCTAATCTCCCATTAATCCTCTCATCCTCCCACTAATCCTCTCATCCTCCCACTAATCCTCTCATCCCTCCCCTAATCCCCCCACCATGGCTATAAATAGAGGGGCAAGGGCCTCCTCTCATCCCACCCCAAGCCATTTCGTGGCAACTCTCTCCCCCCCCCACACACACCCACTCCACTTCCCACACAAGCACACACTAGCACAAGGATCGTTCGATCGTTCTTCGATCGTTCGTCCCCTGTTCTTAGTTCGTCCGTTCGTTCGTCCGATCGTTCGTCCGATCGTTCATGGTTCGTTTGTCCGTTCGTCCGATCGTTCGATCGTTCGTCCGTTCGTTCGTCCAAATAATCTTTTTCCTACCGTTATGCTGCCGAAATTCCGATCATTCGTTCGTTCGATCATTCGATCGTTCATCGTTCGTTCATAGTTCCTATTCATCGTTCATCGTTCGTTCATAGTCCCTATTCATCGTTCTTCTAGATAATCTTTGTCTTGCTGTTATGCTGCCGAAATTCCGATCGTTCGTTCGTCCGATCATTCGATCGTTCGTCCGTTCGTTCATCCAAATAATCTTTGTCCTGCCGTTATGCTGCCGAAATTCCGATCGTTCGTTCGTTCGATCATTCGATCGTTCATCGTTCGTTCATAGTTCCTATTCATCGTTCATCGTTCGTTCATAGTCCCTATTCATCGTTCTTCCAGATAATCTTTGTCCTGTCGTTATGCTGCCGAAATTCCGATCGTTCGTTCGCCCGATCATTCGATCGTTCGTTCGTTTGTTCATAGTTCCTATTCATCGTTCATCGTTCGTTCATAGTTCCTATTCATCGTTCGTTCATACGACTATTCACCATCACTATTCACCGTTACTATTCATCATTACTATTCACTGACACTATTCACCATCGTTACTATTCATCATCGTTACTATTTATCATTGTTACTACTCATCGATGATATCTAGTAACTTTTTCATCGTCACTATTCATCATTACTATTCATCGTTACTATTCATCGATTAGCCGATCACCCCAAATTTCAACTACTCATACATCATGCTGTCCAGTCCACCTAAGACCAGCCAAACCCATATTCCAGTCATACGAACTCCGGTGACTGTGATTTTCCTTCCAGTGGGAACTTCCCATCTGGTCACCCATCCTAGGTTTCTCCAAGTTGAGCACGCTTAACTTGAGATTCCTTCGAACCAGGCTTCCAAACTCCGATTCCAATAATTCTTGTTTCTAAATTCTCATCGAATTATTCCCTATCCAACCATGTCATCCCTTAAGCACGGTTCATGTTCCAGAAAAATCCCAAAATACTCTTATCCCATATTCTGCCTATAACTCTCCTGTTCATACTAAGTCAGACGATTCATTCGTCACTATTCTAACCAACAGTGAACTTCACTGTGCTACACCACATACACCCAGCTATAAATACACCCAGCTACCCTCTCCCTCTCCACACACACTCAACACCCTCAGCTAAGGCAAACGCCCACCCACTCAGTTACTCCGCTGTACCGGCTACACGCATAGTGTCGCTTCGCCTCCAGTCCACCCTCCTGGTAAGCACCTCCGCTCCACCACTAGTAGTATCTCAACACCACATGACGCAGATTCTACTCAAGACTCTACCCATCCATATATCTCTATTCTGGCCACTATACTAAATATTTGTTGGTATACTTTCTTGTTTGTATGTTTGCTTGTTCATGTTGCATAGTTATCGGAGCGTTCGTGCCGTCTCATGGAGGCCCGATCTGTAAGTCTACGCCAGGCAGTGGAGCTAGGAGCCAGTTCCGCGAGCTCCCCTTCCCCCTTCACCGGATAAGCACGACAAGCTCACTGGATCCCTTTGATGCATAAATTACCTATGATTTTTCAACCACAACCCTCAGCCTGTTATTTTATGCATGATATGATTTTGATACAAGTTATTATGGCCACCCCAAGCCTCTTGCCGCAATCAATCCTTAATATATTTGTTACAAATGATTTGAGAAAAGGGTGTGAGTTTTCAAAAGGAAATGCTTTTGAAAATGTGTATGATGAAGGGTTTTCACCCTTATCACCTTTGAGTAGGGATGATCAGGGACTCCCTGTTTAGGGGAGGGCCTAAGGTGTTAGCTCAGCTGGTTTAGGCGTGAGGAGAAGGATTGTCCCCTCGTATAAGGATCGGTTTGTCATCTTCACTACCTGTACTCATGATAAGTACAACCACTCGAGACTGTGTGGGCAGTCACTCAATCTGAACTCGTACGGTCCAACCCCAGGGTTATGAAGGCTGGGGAGCACCGGGAGGATAAGGAGGGGGAATGTTTTGTCTGGTTTGGACATGGCGGTGGCCTGACTCCTTCCGGTATAACCGTTAAGGTTAGGACGTGCGAGGAAAGAAAGAGATTCGGATTCGGGTCTCACTAGCTATGGGATCGCAGAGCCGGACTAGTGGGTAAAGTGTACACCTCTGCGCAGAGTTTGAAAACCTATTCGAATAGTCTGTGTCCACAGGAATGGACGAGTCTGGTATGGTATGACAATTAATGTTTTGTTTTCAAAAAAGGCTGCGTTTGAGAAAAGTGGTTTTTAAAAGGTTCGGCGGTTGAGCCATGAGCTATAGTGGACGGGAAGTCTAGTAGCTGTTTTTGAAAAGGAAAACCAGTGGGAAACTGCTGAGATACCTGGATGGTTTAGTCCAGGGGATTTTGTTATAATACTGAAAAACTTCCTGCTCCTTTTGGAGAGGATGCGCGTTGCAAAAATACAAAATGTTTTTCAAAACAACTTTGCATAAAATATTGCTGTTTCTACAAAATATCCTGAGCTCCACATATTTCATGCATTATATCTGATTTCCCCATTCCGCGGGTGAAGGTGGGCTGCTGAGTACGTTTGTACTCACCCTTGCTTATTTGTTGTTTTTCAGAAAAAGGAGATCGGGTAAGAGTTACGACTGTTCCCAACCTTGCCTGTGGCTGTTGGACCGCTGATTTGCTTCGCTGCGTATATCGGGCTGCTTCAGCCCCACTCTGATGATATGTCCCGAGTTGTGGACCAACTCTTAAAGTTGATCGCCACCTTTATAGGTTTGTCTCGTTTAAGCAGATCTGGAACTATCTGATGTATAAATGTGTTTACTAGCCTCCTGGGACTAGTAATTGTAACACATTTGAGTCCTAGAGGATTGGGGACGCTTCAGGTGGTATCGGAGCTGTTAGGTTGGCCGCAGGACGTAACCCTTAGCCTGATCCAAAAATTTTGAGTCCAAACTATTTTCTTAAAAAAATTCTTGCTCTCATCCCTTCAAAAAGTAAATGTGTTTACTAGCCTCCTGGGACTAGTAATTGTATCACATTTGAGTCCCAGAGGATTGGGAACGCTTCAAAAAGTAATGATAATTTCAGCTACCAGTGGCCTAATTTATTTAATGCTATCATAGCAAACTTAGAATTGTGGGAAATAGAAATGTTGGGACGACAATTTACTTGGGCAAACGGCTTGGTTCCACCCACGTTTGAGAAGCTAGATAGGGTTTTAATGAGTCTATAGTGGGAACTTAAATTGCCTAATGTTACAGTACGTGCGCTTGACAGATCTCGGTCTGATCATACGTCATTATTATTGAATCACAAAGTCCCCATGAGCCTGGGAAATCACTCTGTGTTTAAATTTGAGTTGGGATGGTTTATTAGAGAGGGCTTCCATGATATGGTTACTTCGATTTGGCAAAAAGAAAATAAAGGAGAAACCACTATATAGATATGGCAGAACAAGATTAGGGCCCTTCAGCAATATCTAAGGGGTGGGCAAAGAACTCTGCAGGGTCAATAAAAAAAGAGAAGCAACAACTTTCAGAGTTGATTAATGACCTCAATAAAAAGCGGAATTTACTTACTTATCGCCTAACGAGTTGAATACTAAAGCTTTTGCTAATGATAGACTTGCCAGTATTTTGAGAGAGGAAGAAATTCGTCACTTCGAGAGGGCTAAAGTCAAACACCTCCTTGAAGGGGATGATAACACAAAATATTTCCATTTAGTGGCTAACGACAAGCACCGGAGACAACGGATTTATTCTTTGGAGGATGATGACGGCACCTGTATAGCTGATGAGGAAGAGCTTAAAAATCACATAACGAATTACTACAAAAACCTCTTTGGGAAGCCAGATGCAACATCGATCGAACTTGATGAATCTATTATCCATGACATACCTCAAGTTTCGGATTCAGAGAATGAAATTTTAACTCCTAATTTTACTATGGATGAAGTTAAAAAGGAGGTATTTAATATGGAACATAATAAGGCTCCTGGCCCTGATGGCTTTCCAGCTGAGTTTTATCAAGTTTTCTGGGAAGTTATTAAATATGATTTGATTGCGTTGTTTGAGGACTTTCATAAAAATTCTTTACCGGTTAACAGCTTAATTTTTGGAGTTATTACTCTAATCCCAAAGAAAGACAACGCAACTAAAATCCAGGACTACAGACCTATTTGCTTACTTAATGTTTCATTCAAAATCATCACTAAAGTTCTTACAAATCAAATAGGTCTAGTAGCAGACATAATTGTCAGACCCTCTCAGACAGCTTTTATGCCCGATCGGAATATTCTTGAAGGGGTTATTATTCTTCACAAATCTATTCATGAACTACAGAGGAAAAAGTTAGATGGAGTTATTCTTAAATTAGACTTCGAGAAAGCTTATGATAAAGTAAAATGGAAGTTTCTACAACAAGCTATGCATATGAAGGGTTTCTCTCCATCTTGGTGCGCCTGGATCCAAACATAGTTTCTGGAGGTCATGTTAGAGTTAAAGTAAATGATGACGTATGTCCTTTTTTGGTACTTACAACGACCTTCGTCAGGGGGATCCTTTGTCGCCAATATTATTCATTATTGATGCTGATATGTTGGCAATTCTATTCACAAGAGCGACAGAGGAAAATCAATTCAAAAGTATTGTTCCGCATTTGATTCCGGTGGGGGTTATCTATCCTTCAGTATGCTGATGATACGATGATTTTCTTAGATCATAATCTGGAGCATGCTCGGAACATCAAACTTCTTTTGACTCTTTTTGAGCAAATGTCTGGTTTAAAAATAAATTTCCATAAAAGTGAGTTATTTTGTTATGGGTTGGCTAAGGAATATGATTTGCATTACTCACTTATATTTGGATGTGGAATTGGGTCAATGCCTTTCAAATACCTTGGAATTCCTATGACTCATAGAAGATTGAGAAATAGTGACTGGCAGGGTGTTATAGACCGATTTGAAAAGAGGCTTAGTACATGGAAGGCCAAATTTCTATCTTCAGGTGGACGGTTGGTCTTACTTAATTCGGTGTTAAGTAGTCTGCCTATCTTTATGATGTCTTTCTTTGAGATTCCGGCAGGCATCTTGAAGAAACTTAATGCTATTTGATCCAGATTCTTTTGGCAGGGAGGAAGCAGTAAAACGAGATATAGGCTGGTCAGGTGGCATATTGTTTATCAACCCAAAGCGTTAGGAGTTTAGGTGTCTCTAATCTGGCTGTAAAAAATATTAGCTTACTCAGCAAATGGCTATTTAAATTACTCAATGAGGAGGGGAGATGGCAACAGTTACTTAAAAACAAATACATAGGAGATAAATCTCTTACTCAAATATCTAGAAGACCGAATGATTCACACTTCTGGTCAGGTCTAATAAATATTAAGGATCAATTTCTTAGATGGGGTCACTTTCAAGTGAGGGATGGTCATGCTACCATATTCTGGAAGGATATATGGTTAACCAGTCGACCTCTTAGTGAACAATTCCTGAACCTTTTTAATATAGTGCGTAACAATTAGGGGAATTAAAATGGTCGAATGGCACAACTTGTTAAACTTGCTAACTACGGTTACTCTGAATCCGGTTAGGGACAATTTTGTTTGGGACGGTCATAAGAATGGAATTTTCTTTGTCCAATCGATGTGCCATCTTTTGATGAATAATCCTAACAACAATCGGAGTAAGATGCTTTGGAGACTTAAGCTCCATCTAAAAATAAAAGTTTTTTTGTGGAATTTATGTCGGGGAGTGATCCTCACTAAAGATAATTTAGCTAGAAGGCGTTGGAATGGTAGCTTGACCTATAGCTTTTGCAACCGGAATGAAAGTATACATTATCTCATTTTTTACTGTTACATTCACTACAGGAATTCACTTAATTTCCGTCGGCCAGAAACCGATGGGAATAAGCCTAAACCGACGGGAATTACTTATTCCCGTCGGTTTAGGGCTTATTCCCGTCGATTTTCAGCCGCCAGGCGGCCCTTGTCGGGGATAAGTTTATCCCCGTCGGCGGCTGACGGGAATTATTAATTCCCGTCGGCCACTAACTAGCCGACGGGAATTAAGGCTAACTCCTGTCGGTTCCCCAGGCCGACGAGAGTTATTAATTAATTCTCGTCGGTTCCCCAGACCGCCGTCGGCCCTACGTGGCCGACGGGAATTAACTGGGCCGACGTGCGTTATTAGTTAATTCCCGTCGGTTCGACCATAGCCGACAGGAATTAACTGGGCCGACGAGAATTACCCTATACTGCTACAAAAACAGCACTAAATTAGGTGACTATTTCTGCACACATAACATATATCACACATAACATAAATCACAGATAACAACCACATTACAAACACATGCATTCATAATAAAATCACGCATTACAAACATAACATCCACCAACATTTCAAATATAAGTTCAACCACCACATCGAGTCAACGAGTACGACATAGTATTGAAATATAAGTACGACATATGTTCAAGTACGACCAAGAGTCAACGAGTTAAGAAACATGTTCAAGTGTTTATAGATAACCACCACTTGGGTGGTTAGAGCTTTGACCGCTGCCGCCACCACCACCAGGAGGAGGGAACGCGAAGAGCGAGTCAACAAATCCAGTCCCTGCTGCGGGATCAGACCCACTAACACCCGCTTCGGGCGTAACCTATGCAAGTTAGCAAATATCATCACGTTAAATGCAAATATCAAAAAAGTATACAAGTATATAAATTAATGGAGAGTTATCAAACGTACCCTATCTCCAGGTGCAGGTATATGTGTCGGAGGGGTGGTGGAACTGGTGTGTTTGCAAATTGGCTCCATTGTGGTGGCGGTGGAAAATTTGATGTCATGCCCTGTTGCTGCATTAACTGTTAAACACATATGTGTTACTACCTAAGATGTTGTATTGAAATATAATAATTTAGAGTTCGGATTATGTGTACTCACTTGATACATCGCTTGGTTATGTGCATTGCAAGCCTCCATAAATTCGTGTTGTTGTCTAATCTCTTCACGCATCCTTCATAATCTCCAACTCCTGCTCGTTCGGTCGACGAGAGCATGAGCTACGGGAAGATGAACCCGTCCTCTGAGATCTCACCGACGACGAGTCAATGAATCCGTCGAAGAGTGCATATCTATAAGTTATTCAAAAAATGTGATTACTGTATAATCAATTTAGTGTCAACCATATAATTTCATAAGTTAGATCTTACCGTCCATGCGCTTTGCCACCACCACTTGCGTACACCACCGAGGGATCCACCGGTTCATGGCGCCAGTCGAAGTCAGGGCCATGGCGACGAACCATCTCCTCCCCATATGCCGCCTATACATCATTCACAACCTTACAAATGCAGGAATTTATATACTTTGAATGTTTGAACTTTTGAGCCAAAACTCACCAAGCGATCCGTGGCTGTCTGGCTGCAGAGCTGGTCAGGGTTGTTCGAGTCTGGTCCTTTGTGGCCCTCCTGGTAGACCTCAATGTCACTAGGCTTTTGGCCACTCGTAGCTTCCTGTATAAACAAAAAACATTCATAAGCAATCGTATTATTTGCTGATCGACATAGAAAGATCAAACTTACCATTCTTTTAGCTTTTCGTATCGTGTCGTCACCGCCAAACTTGTGGTTAGGATTGGTTCCTCGACATTGTCTGTGATGCGCTGACGCTTTCTGGAAGCCTTCGGAAGCCCAATATCGACACCAAGCATAGTACGCATCAGGCACGGGCGCCATCCATGGAACCATCACCTGCACACACACAATGTTACATATTATTATTAATGACAAAGCAGCTGCATGGTCCAGAAACATCTGCGTCTTGGCAAACCATTCACTTGTGTGACACCCACCCTTCTTGAAACCTTCATACATCCAATAACGTCTATCACCCATTATTGCGGCTGTGTGTACGAGTAAAGAGTGCGTGTGAGACATTCATGTTTCTACACGTCACACATACATCTATAGGTAAGTAGTAAATATATATATATATATATTATATATATATACATAACATCACCTTCATCACATTAACATGATAATAATTAATTAACAATATTGCAACATCCAAATTTAAGTCAAATCATACTAACAAATAACATATGATATTAAAACCGATGAAAATTAACATGTGATATTAAACTAACAAATTGTAATCGTATTACAGTTAACTCCTGTCGGCCATAAAAACCGACGAAAATAAACAATAATTCACATTAAAGCTAACTCCCGTCGGCCATAAAAAACCGACGAAAATAATCACATGTATTTACATATAGGTAGGATTATACCTCGACGGGGGCTAGAGGCGGCGTTCGGGCGGACGGCGGCGCTCCGGGACGAGCAGAGGGCGTTGGCGGCCTCGGGGGCGGCGTTCCGGCCTCGGGTGGCGGGCCTCGGATGGTGGCGGCGCGGAGAAGCGGTGGCGCGCAGCCTGCGTGGCGGTGCGGCGGCGCGGTGGCACGACTGCGCAGTGGCGCCGGGGCACGGCGGCGCGGTGGCGTGGCGGCGCGGTGGCGTGGGGGCTCGGCGGCGCGGGAGCTCGGCCGCGCGGCTGCTCGGGCGGGCGGCGACTCGGGCGGGCGACGGCGTTGGCGGCTCGGGCGGGCGGCGGCGGCGGCTCGTCGGTTTCATACGAGAGAGAGAGGAGGAAGAATGAGTCCGCGCGCGGCCGGACGTGGCTCTAAAACCATTAATCCCCGTCGGCCTATGACGTGGCCGACGGGAATTAAATAACCCCCGTCGGCTTAGGGACAACCGACGGGAATTACTTAACCCCGTCGGCTAGGTGACGTGGCCGATGGGAATTAAATTAATTCACGTCAGCTAGTTGACGGCCGACGGGAGTTACTTAATTCCCGTCGGCTTTTGCACTAGCCGACGGGAATTAATCCGGCCGACGGGAGTCAACGGAATTCCTGTTGTGATTGCCAATAGTATATGGAGAATAATTTACTTTGCTTTAAAATAGACATGCCCATTAGCATTAATCATATTATCGGGTCTTGGGAATCTAATAATGCTCTAGCTTACAAAAAATTATTACTGACTGAAATATCAGCTTTATTTTGGTCCATCTGGCTCTGTCGAAAGGAGGTGACTTTTAATCATAAACCATTATCATCAATTGTGCATGTTATTTTCAGGGGTACCCACTGGTTCAGATTCTGGAGACGTGTACAGAAGGAGGAAAAGCATCAACAAATACTCGATGTCTGTCGAGCTTTGGAGGTGGTGGCGCTAGAAGTCTTTGCAATGCATAGATGACGCTCAAATGCAAGAATTGAAGATGGCTAGTGTTTTCTATAATCATGGCATTTTGTTTTCTTTGAGTTAGTTTAATTATTCAAGCAACTGCTCTCTGGTGCAATAATCGTCATGTATTGGCTGCACACATCTTTATGCTAAAGCCGAAACTCTTGTTTTCATAATAAAAAAAAGAATTTGGAGAAGAAATATACTCTCCGCCTTCCAGCCTATCTTCTACCTCCTCCCAACTATATGTGCTTTTCCCCTTCACGTCCCTACCCATACCTTAACAGTGCATTGTTGAGATATGATAGAAGGAGATGAAATAGAAAACAAGGAAAAAGAAAAAGATCGTTAGTCATTTTTTTTGTCTAGTAATATATAAGCAAAGCTGTTTTTGTCGATCAAGAGAAAGTTGCTCGTGAAGCTGAAACCAAGAAAACAGCTAGCTTTACCAGCTAAGCTGTCGCAAAACAGCCAAACGAGGCCAATACAGTGGTCCATCCGCTTTCATTTTTGATAAGGAACACATTGGTCTCATCATCATCCATCACTTCTTAATTATCATCATTAACAGGGTCCAACAAGAGCCCGTACGTACGTCAATTTTCTTTCCATCAATTTTCAGTGTTCTCTCATGCAGTGTGTGCTATATATATTTATCTTTAGAATTATTGTCCGTTTACTTGTATGGTTCACCCCAATACAAGAATGTTTGCTTGTTGACGCGGCGGCAGAGCTTTGTTGTAGAAGCCAGCAACTGGTGGCTGACTGTTGCATGTAGGGTTGCATGGATACTCGCAGCCAACCTGCCTCACCACCGGGCTCGGGCTCCTACCAAAGTACCAGTCCCCGATCACCTCCGTCAGTGTCTGCTCCAATTAAGAAAACCAAGCCGTGTTAGTTATTGTATCAACCAGAGTAACAGTATGTTATTAATATAGAGCTTTTCAATGGTCCCAGTAACATGGTGCTAAGTATATGTATAACATTATTTAATACAAAGTCTCTTGATAGATCTCTAAGGTACTAAATGAAAAAAATACGAGGGACGGCTTTTCGCAAAGAGCTCGTCTCTTCACGACTTTTTATATACATTGTGTATTAGCTATATTTATAATTAAAGGTCTCGGGATTATATCATACGGTCTCTTATCCGTCTCTTATATTTGGAAAATCGAACAGGTATCTCAGAGTTTTAGATGCCCTAATAATAGATAGTTGGCACCTATCAGGGTTTAGTGTTGATTAGTCTTTGTTCGGTTATTTCCATTATATATGGATTGGATGAGATTGGAAAAAATTAGAAGAACTTTGACTTGCTTGTGATTTAAACCCACCCAATTCCACTCAATCCACATTGATTGAGAGCAAACCGAATAAGCCCTTATATGGTTTGGTTTCGCATTAATTTGAGATCCGATTGGATATGATATTTTCATTCCATCCACATGCATCCACGCCTCCTCACCTTGTTTCCGATCCTCGGCGCGGCCGCTGAGTTCCATCCTGAGGTGTCGAAGATAGTCTGACAATGTGTGAAGCAAGAGTCGATGAACCAGCTGCTGTTGGTGCCGTCGGCAGCCTCGACGAGGTCATCTACCATCGTCTTCCTAAATGCTGCAACGACGTAGGAAAGTGTGATGTGTAGTATTGACAAAAGGCAGGCAGTAAGAAAAAAAAAGGGTATATATATATATATATATATATATATATATATATATATATATATATATATATATATATATATATAGCCAACCATTGAGGACTTGGATCTGGGAGGAATTGCATCTGCGAACGTCGTCTCTGCAGCCGCGCCATGACTCGTCGGGAGACGAGCTGTCTGGCGCAACAACAAACCGTACCTGCACTGGACGCCACACGGATGAGATAGAACTAAAAAATGCATGATGGATAGCAGTAGTCACTCAGGGCTGTTCACTTGACCTCATTCTAGTTCTATAGAGATCGATTTCAATATCGATATATATACTAGTATTTAATTTATACGGAAACAGAAATAATAGAGTAGTAGTAGTGTACCTGCCAAGAGTCGTAAGCAGAGTTTACGATCAACGTGGGCGTGCTGATGCTCTTAATAAGCTCCGCCGGGAAGAAACACTGCATTGGTATATATGAAGCAACACTGACATATTTTACCAACCAAGCACAGATCGATATAATGCTGTAAGGGCGTCCTTTGAACCCAAGAATCAAGCAAGACTTCACATGAAATATTAAAAAAAGAAACACAAGAATAATACATTCTAACGAATAATAGGATCGGAGGCCTGATAAATAGTACTCTCTTTGTTTTTTTTATATATGACGTTTCCTAGTTTAAGGACGAACTGTTGGGCGTCAAATATTTAGAAATGGAGCGAGGTAGTATATGATTATATAATACCTGCGTGGGATCGTCCTTGTTTGCGAGGAGGCAGTCCTTGGGCAAAACTTTAGTAACGTTCTTTGTGGAAGAGAAGAAAAGAACAACCGGAAAAGAACATTTAGTTTGCAGTTAGCTGAAGGCCGAAACCACCCCCACACCATACTGATAGGATTATTTATTTGTTTTTGAGAAACATGAACGAACTTGACGACGACGTACGGACGGCACGCTCACCTGAAGATGAACAACTCCGCTGTACACAGAACGCATGGAGCGCTGCCCTGACAAATCCTTCCTGCACGCACGCAGAGTGGCAAGGCAAGGGTTGAGTTCGCATATGTATGGGAGTAAACTGACCAATGTAATTCTAGCTTAGGGCTTGTTCGGTTATTTGCAATCTATATGGATTGGAGAGAATTGACATTGTATTGGGAGAGATTTTGAATTATTAAGGATTTTAAACCAACCCAATCCCCCAATTTAGGTCTTGTTCGGTTATTTCTATCCCATGTGTTTTGGATGAGATTGGAAAAGAAATGATTTAGTTTTTTGATTTGCTTAAGATTTAAACTCACTTAATCTCACTAATCTGCATAGATTGAGAGCAAAACGAACGAGGTCTTATATGGATTAGGATGGAAACGAACACGGAGTGGATTTGTACGATATGGATGGACGTACTTACGCGTCAACAAAGAACCCGGCATCGGAGAGGCATTTCACAGGAACCTCAGGGGGAAACCGTGCGCGAAAATCGTCGCAGTGCAGCAGCGTGGCCAGACCACCAGCGGAACAACCTGTGAGCAAGGCCTGCAGTACGTAACGAAGGCGGGCGATGCAAGTAAATTAAATGAGACCACATGTGTAAATGAAGATCAGCAGCAAAATGGAATATATGTAGATATAGCTTGTGGAGAGATCAGATCATGCAATATTCTAAGTCTATACATAGACATATACATATACTTGCCTGTTTGGAATGCGCGAGGCCCTTGTGCATGAGCTCGTCGAGGACTGCCTCCCAGATGCGCAGGCCTCTGAAGAAGAGCGTGCCGTTCCCAGGCCCAGCCTCGCGCTGGGAATCCCCCGAAAACGATGCCCCGTCGCAGTACCTAACGAACACTCTGTTCCAGCTGTAGAAATCTGGCGATGATCACACAGATACATACACATGGAGATATGAATCGTCGACCAGCCAATAATAACAAAAAAAATGAGAGAAAGAGAGAGAGAGTAGTAGTTACCAGGATTCTGTGCCGGGTCGTTGCTGAGAATGCCAGTGAAGTCCATGACTTTCTGCATGAAGAGGGACGAGCCGAGGTAGGTCGTCCTGCGGTCGGAGCAGCTGCGGACGGTGTCGCACCAGCCGCCCCCCATGAGATGGATGAGCCAGCTGCCGGACCCGGCGCCGGACCCCGCCTGCAGGTGGTAGCCCGGGGGGCTCCCGTCCAGGCACACCGCGCCCTTGTCGCGGGCGCCGGTCAGGAGGGTCAGCTCCACGGGGTTGGATGGTGGGGAGGATCGGGGCCGAGGGTGTCTCGTGCTGCTGCTGCTGGTGGTCCTGGTGGTGCTGCCGATCAGGAAGGGGAGGAGCAGGACCGTCGCCGAGACGGCGAGCGCCGCCCACGCGGCTGCCCGCGGGCTTAGTCGGCGCTGTGGCGGTGGCGGCGGGAGGAGCGGCGACCGGAGTTCGGTGGCCATCGCTCGCTACGCTAGCTGCTGGTGGATGGTCGGTCAGGCTCTCTGGAAGCACTGCAGTTTATGGTGTAATGCAGGACTGGAGTAGAAGCGAAGAAGAATTAGACACGAGGTAGGAGGTACACCTACCGCGCGATGTGATGTGGTCTGGTACTCTGTTGTGTACTCCTTGTGTGGCGTGCGATGGATGCATGCACGGGATGGGAACTGCGACTGCCTGTCTTCTTTTCCTTTATTGCTTGCTTGATTGCTTGTTCGTTTGGTGCCTTCCATTATCCATTGCTATTGCATATTGTTATTAATGGTCAACGACAAGCAAGGGCCGGCTATATATATGTCGTAACTCATTATCACTATGACAAGGAATGTATACCTAATTAGCTACGCTCCTCGATCTACTAGCGGTTGTTTATTAGGCCGGTTGCCACGGTGGGCGTTATTGCCTAAACCCGCCCTCGCAATTTAGGGGCTGTTTGGTTCGTGTCTAAATGTGTCACACTTTGTTTAAGGTTAGTCGTTCGAATTGAATAACTAACCTTAGGCAGAAAAGTTAGACAAAGTTACGCTCCTCGATCTACTAGCGGTTGTTTATTAGTCCGTCCCAGATGAGCGCTTATTCGGTTATTGCTACGCCATATAGATTGGATGCAATTGCATAAAAGTTAATAGAGATTTTGACTTGTTATAAATTTAAACGCACCAAATCATCTTCAATCCATATGGATTGAGATGAAAACGAATAGGCTCTGACGTGGTGGTTTCAGCGAGCGTAAGGCTGTTGCCCAATAGTAGCGTCGACAGACGGTATTGGCCATTTTAAAATAGTCGTTTTTATCATTAAAGCACTAAAAATCAGCAAAACATGTCTTAATCCATCTATAAATTGAGGTGAATAAATGGATGGACCTTATTTCTCCTAGCTTTGAGCTTATGTCACTTACCTTTTTTGTAATTTATTCAACAATGGTGGGTTTCTCGAGAATTATTTAGTAGTGAATTTTTAGGATAGATCATGAGATCGAGAATTCAAGATAAGTGCATGGGAGACACGAAGGTTTAGACATGTTCAGGCTCTCGATGTGACATAATACATTATGTCTTGTATGTCAGTGGCTATTGCTTATGATCTAATGATCTCACCTCTTTGGACACCATCGTACCTCCTTTTATAGTCCAAGGAGGAGGCAGTTATAGGACGATCACCTGACATTATACCAGATAAGGATAAGTATTTGCATATGTATCACGCTAACAGAGTCTATCTAGGACTCTTAATTCTATCTTTACATGTATGTTTTCCTTATTGTCCATACTCTACCATATTATATGGATATCAATCTTATCTACTGATCTAATAAGATCATGAGCTTTATCTTCCCCAGGCAAACCAGACATCTCTTTGAACTATGGACATAGTCCCTAAATAACATCACCGAGTTCTCAGACCCACATGTTAAGGCCTTGCTCGTTGAAGTGTTCTTGGGTACCACTAGTATATATTCTTAACAGTAGCCCTCGAGTGTGATTTGACAAAGTTATCAACTCGGATAGATTGGACTCTTGCATTGAATCATAGATGTGAAGCCTCGCTTTTGATATTTAGAGTTGTTCCTCAAATCCTTCGCTTTGATATGCACCCCCTAAGTCCTAGAACTCGACCTTTTACTGTTTAGGACTCGACCAAAACTCCACACTAGCACTCCAGATTCTACATATTCACATAGCTTAATCTTTTAGCTTCTCATCTTCTAGGTTTGTGGCACTTGGTCTTCCATTACAACTTATAAATGGGACCCCTCTGTGGCCTCTAGTCTTCCACTGGCCCATCACTTCCTAGCGCTTTGATTCCACCACTAATTCATCTTCGGTGAAAGCCTAAATCACTCAGTCGTCGCTGCCAAATCTCAAACCACATCCAATCACATCCATGACCACAGATCATATTGATCCAATAGAGTTTTGGTCCTTGGTGGCGGTTGGGTTACTCGAAGAGAAAATTTTGATCTAATAGAAAGTTCTAGGCAAGGATTCCTTTCCAATGCCTGATGCTGATCAATTAGCATCATATTGCAACAACACAAATTTAGTTGCAATAGATATATGTTATTGCCATAAATTTGAAAATGGTTGCAATATATAGACTTTATTACCATAAATGTTTTACATTGCAATAATTATTAGTTTTGTGGTAAGAAGTAGGTATTAGGGCCACAATATGCAAAATTGTTGCAATATGTTAATCAATATTGCCAAGAGTTTCATGTGGTTGCGATACTATTAAATTCCGTTGCAAAACTGTGATGCTTCTTGCCACAAAATAAAAAATGGTTGTAATATAGTTATCTATATTGCCACAAATATCTTTTGTTGCTATTGTCGTACTTGATAGTCGCCTAGAGGGGGGGTGAATAGGGCGAAACTGAAATTTACAAATATAAACACAACTACAAGCCGGGTTAGCGTTAGAAATAAAAACGAGTCCGCGAGAGAGGGTGCAAAACAAATCTCAAGCAAATAAGGAGTGTGACAGAAGGATTTGTTTTACCGAGGTTCGGTTCTCGCAAACCTACTCCCCGTTGAGGTGATCACAAAGACCGGGTCTCTTTCAACCCTTTCCCTCTCTCAAACGGTCCCTCTGACCGAGTGAGCTTCTCTTCTCAAATCAAAACCGGGAACAAAACTTCCCCGCAAGGGCCACCACACAATTGGTGCCTCTTGCCTTGATTACAATGGAGTTTTGATCACAAGAACAAGTGAGAAAGAAAAGAAGCAATCCAAGCGCAAGAGCTCAAAAGAACACGACAAATCTCTCTCGCTAATCACTAAAGCCTTGTGTGGAATTGGAGAGGATTTGATCTCTTTGGTGTGTCTAGAGTTGAATGCCTAGCTCTTGTAAGTGGTTGAGAAGTGGAAAACTTGGATGCAATGAATGGTGGGTGGTTGGGGGTATTTATAGCCCCAACCACCAAACTAATCGTTTGGTGGGGCTGTCTGTCGCATGGTGCACCGGACAGTCCGGTGCGCCAGCCACGTCACCAAAGCCGTTGGGTTCTGACCGTTGGAGCTCTGCCTTCTGGGCCCGCCTGGATGTCCGGTGGCGCACCGGACATGTACTGTAGAGTGTCCGGTGCGCCAGCATGGGCGTGCCTGACTTCTGCGCGCGCTGGCGCGCATTTAATGCACTTGCAGGTAGCCGTTGGCGCCGAAGTAGTCGTTGCCCCGCAGTTACACCGGACAGTCCGGTGTACACCGGACATGTCCGGTGAATTATAGCGGAGCAGCTGCTGCGAATTCCCGAGGCTGCCAAGTTCCAGAGCCACGTCCTCTTGGAGCACCGGACACTGTCCTGTGTACACCGGACATGTCCGGTGAATTATAGCGTGCCGGCTCTGAAAATTCCCGAGGTTGAGGTATTCAGCACGAAGTCCCCTGGTGCACCGGACACTGTCCGGTAGCACACCGGACAGTCCGGTGCGCCAGACCAGGGAGCCTTTCGGGATGCCTTTAGCTCTCTATTTTGAACCCAACATTGGTCTTTTTAATTGGCTTGTTGTGAACCTTTGGCACCTGTATAACTTATACACTAGAGCAAACTAGTTAGTCCAATTATTTGTGTTGGGCAATTCAACCACCAAAATTATTTAGGAACTAGGTGTAAGCCTAATTCCCTTTCAATCTCCCCATTTTTGGTGATTGATGCCAACACAAACCAAAGCAAATATAGAAGTGCATAATTGAACTAGCTTGCATAATGTAAGTGCAAAGGTTGCTTGGAATTGAGCCAATATAAATACTTACAAGATATGCATGGATTGTTTCTTTATTTTTAACATTTTGGACCACGCTTGCACCACAGATTTTGTTTTTGCAAATTCTTTTGTAAATCCTTTTCAAAGTTCTTTTTGCAAATGGTCAAAGGTAAATGAATAAGATTTTACGAAGCATTTTCAAGATTTGAAATTTTCTCCCCCTGTTTCAAATGCTTTTCCTTTGACAAAACAAAACTCCCCCTAAATGAGATCCTCCTCTTAGTGTTCAAGAGGGTTTTGATATATCATTTTTGAAATACTACTTTTTCCCCCCTTTTAACATAATAAGATACCAATTTGAAAATACTCTTTTGAAAATCTCCAATTTTTTTTAAAAAAATAGGTGGTGGTGCGGTCCTTTTGCTTTGGGCTCATATTCTCTCCCCCTTTGGCATGAATCGCCAAAAACGAAATCATTAGAGCCCTCGAATTACTTTCTTCCCCTTTGGTCATAAATAAAGGAGTGAGAATTGTACCAAAGGCGAAGTCCTTTTGCTTTGAACTCTCCCCCAAAAGATGAAGAGTTGCTTGGAGTGATGGCGAAGGATGAGTTACGGAGTGGAAGCCTTTGTCTTCGCCGAAGACTCCAATTCCCTTTTAATACACTTATGACTTGGTTTGAAATAGACTTAAAAAAACATTAGTCATAGCATATGAAAGAGACATGATCAAAGGTATACAAATGAGCTATGTGTGCAATTTAGCAAAAGAAATTGCGCGAAGCAAGAATATTGAGCTCATGCCTAAGTTTGTTAAAAGTTTGTTCATCAAGAGGCTTGGTAAAGATATCGGCTAATTGATCTTTAGTGTTAATGTAAGAAATCTCGATATCTCCCTTTTGTTGGTGATCCCTAAGAAAATGATACCGAATGGCTATGTGTTTAGTGCGGCTATGCTCGACGGGATTATCCGCCATCTTGATTGCACTCTCATTATCACATAGCAAAGGGACTTTGGTTAATTTGTAACTGTAGTCCCGCAGGGTTTGCCTCATCCAAAGCAATTACGCGCAACAATGGCCTGCGGCAATGTACTCGGCTTCGGCGGTGGAAAGAGCGACTGAATTTTGCTTCTTTGAAGCCCAAGACACCAAGGATCTTCCCAAGAACTGGCAAGTCCCCGATGTGCTCTTCCTATTGATTTTACACCTCGCCCAATCGGCATCCGAATAACCAATCAAATCAAAAGGGGACCCCCTAGGATACCAAAGCCCAAACTTAGGAGTGTAAGCCAAATATCTCAAGATTCGTTTTACGATCGTAAGGTGAGCTTCCTTAGGGTCGGCTTGGAATTTTGCACACATGCATACGGAAAGCATAATATCCGGTCGAGATGCACATAAATAGAGTAAAGAACCTATCATCGACCGGTATACCTTTTGATCGACGGATTTACCTCCCTCGTCGAGGTCGAGATGCCCATTGGTTCCCATGGGTGTCTTGATGGGTTTGGCATCCTTCATTCCAAACTTGCTTAGAATATCTTGAGTATACTTTGTTTGGCTTAGGAAGGTGCCCTCTTGGAGTTGCTTTACTTGAAATCCTAAGAAATACTTCAACTCCCCCATCATAGACATCTCGAATTTTTGTGTCATGATCCTACTAAATTCTTCACATGTAGACTCGT
This sequence comes from Zea mays, assembly GCF_902167145.1. Classification (NCBI taxonomy): domain Eukaryota; kingdom Viridiplantae; phylum Streptophyta; class Magnoliopsida; order Poales; family Poaceae; genus Zea; species Zea mays. The sequence goes on along the minus strand of NC_050098.1, from coordinate 26,062,092 downwards.
TAGTAGACCCAAATATAATATCATCAACATAAATTTGGCATATGAACAAGTCATTTTCAAGAGTTTTAGTAAATAAAGTAGGATCGGCCTTTCCGACTTTGAATCCATTAGTGATAAGAAAATCCCTAAGGCATTCATACCATGCTCTTGGGGCTTGCTTGAGCCCATAAAGCGCCTTAGAGAGTTTATAAACATGGTTAGGGTACTCACTATCTTCAAAGCCGAAAGGTTGCTCAACATAGACCTATTCCTTGATTGGTCCATTGAGGAAGGCACTTTTCACGTCCATTTGATAAAGCTTAAAGCCATGGTAAGTAGCATAGGCCAATAATATGCGAATTGATTCAAGCCTAGCTACGGGTGCATAGGTTTCACCGAAATCCAAACCTTCAACTTGGGAGTATCCCTTGGCCACAAGTCGAGCTTTGTTCCTTGTCACCACACCATGTTCATCTTGCTTGTTGCGGAAAACCCATTTGGTTCCTACAACATTTTGGTTAGGACGTGAAACTAAATGCCATACCTCATTCCTAGTGAAGTTGTTGAGCTCCTCTTGCATTGCCACCACCCAATCCGAATCTTGTAGTGCTTCCTCTACCCTGTGTGGCTCAATAGAGGAAACAAAAGAGTAATGCTCACAAAAATGTGCAACACGAGATCTAGTAGTTACCCCCTTATGAATGTCGCCGAGGATGGTGTCGACGGGGTGATCTTGTTGGATTGCTTGGTGGACTCTTGGGTGTGGCGGTCTTTGTTCTTCATCCTCCTTGTCTAGATCATTTGCATCTCCCCCTTGATCATTGCCGTCATCTTGAGGTGGCTCATTTGCTTGATCTTCTACTTCATCAACTTGAGCTTCATCCTCATTTTGAGTCGGTGGAGATGCTTGCGTGGAGGAGGATGGTTGATCTTGTGCATTTGGAGGCTCTTCGGATTCCTTAGGACACACATCCCCAATGGACATGTTCCTTAGCGCGATGCATGGAGCCTCTTCATTACCTATCTCATCAAGATCAACTTGCTCTACTTGAGAGCCGTTAGTCTCATCAAACACAACGTCATAAGAAACTTCAACTTGTCCGGAGGACTTGTTAAAGACTCTATATGCCCTTGTGTTTGAATCATATCCTAGTAAAAAGCCTTCTACAGTCTTAGGAGCAAATTTAGATTTTCTACCTCTTTTGACAAGAATAAAGCATTTGCTACCAAAGACTCTAAAATATGAAATATTGGGATTTTTACCGGTTAGGAGTTCATACGATGTCTTCTTGAGGATTCGGTGAAGATATAACCGGTTGATGGCGTAGCAGGCGGTGTTGACCGCCTCGGCCCAAAACTGATCCGAAGTCTTGTATTCATCAAGCATGGTTCTTGCCATATCTAATAGAGTTCTATTCTTCCTCTCCACTACACCATTTTGTTGTGGCGTGTAGGGAGAAGAGAACTCATGCTTGATGCCCTCCTCCTCAAGGAAGCCTTCGGTTTGAGAGTTCTTGAACTCCGTCCCGTTGTCGCTTCTAATTTTCTTGATCCTTAAGGCGAACTCGTTTTGAGCTCGTCTCAAGAATCCCTTTAAGGTTTCTTGGGTTTGAGATTTTTCCTACAAAAAGAACACCCAAGTGAAGCGAGAATAATCATCCACTATTACAAGACAATACTTACTCCCGCTGATGCTTATGTAAGCAATCAGGCCGAATAGATCCATGTGGAGTAGCTCAAGCGGCCTGTCAGTCGTCATGATGTTCTTGTGTGGATGATGGGCTCCAACTTGCTTTCCTGCCTAGCATGCGCCACAAACCCTGTCTTTCTCAAAATGAACATTTGTTAGTCCTAAAATGTGTTCTCCCTTTAGAAGCTTATGAAGATTCTTCATCCCAACATGGGCTAGTCGGCGGTGCCAGAGCCAACCCATGTTAGTCTTAGCAATTAAGCATGTGTCGAGTTCAGCTCTATCAAAATCTACTAAGTATAGCTGACCCTCTAACACACCCTTAAATGCTATTGAATCATCAGTTCTTCTAAAGACAGTGACACCTATATCAGTAAAGAGACAGTTGTAGCCCATTTTGCATAATTGAGATACAGAAAGCAAATTGTAATCTAATGAATCTACGAGAAAAAAATTGGAAATAGAATGGTCAGGAGATATAGCAATTTTACCCAATCCTTTGACCAAACCTTGGTTTCCATCCCTGAATGTGATAGCTCGTTGGGGATCTTGATTTTTCTCATAGGAGGAGAACATCTTTTTCTCCCCTGTCATGTGGTTTGTGCACCCGCTATCGATGATCCAACTTGAGCCCCCGGATGCATAAACCTACAAAACAAGTTTAGTTCTTGACTTTAGGTACCCAAACGGTTTTGGGTCCTTTGGCATTAGAAACAAGAACTTTGGGAACCCAAACACAAGTTATCGAGCTCTTGTGTTTGCCCCCAACATACTTGGCAACGACCTTGCCGGATTTGTTAGTCAAAACATATGATGCATCAAAAGTTTTAAATGAAATGTCATGATCATTTGATGCATTAGGAGTTCTCCGTTTAGGCAACTTAGCACGAGTTGGTTGCCTAGAACTAGATGTCTCACCCTTATACATAAAAGCATGATTTGGGCCAGAGTGAGACTTCCTAGAGTGAATTCTCCTAATCTTGCTCTCGGGATAACCGGCAGGGTACAAAATGTAACCCTCGTTATCCTGAGGCATGGGAGTCTTGCCCTTAACAAAATTAGACAATCTTTTAGGAGGGGCATTAAGTTTGACATTGTCTCTCCTTTGGAAGCCGATGCCATCCTTGATGCCAGGGCGTCTCCCATTATAAAGCATACTACGAGCAAATTTAAATTTTTCATTCTCTAAGTTATGCTCGGCAATTTTAGCATCTAATTTTGCTATATGATCATTTTGTTGTTTAATTAAAGACATGTGATCATGAATAGCATTAATATCAACATCTCTACATCTAGTACAAATAGATACATGCTCAACGATAGATGTAGAGGGCTTGCAAGATTTTAATTCTACAATCTTAGCATGTAACATATCATTCTTAGTTCTAAGGTCTGAAATAGTAGCATTGCAAACATCAAAATCTTTAGCCTTAGCAAGTAATTTTTCATTTTCATTTCTAAGGCTAGCAAGTGAAATGTTCAATTCTTCAATCCTAGCAAGTAAATCATCATTATCATTTCTAGAATTGGAAGTTGAAACATTACAAACATGAGAATCAACCTTAGCTAACAAGTTAGCATTTTCATTTCTAAGGTTGGCAATAGTGTCATGGCATGTGCTTAGCTCACTAGTTAATTTTTCACATTTTTCTACCTCTAGAGCATAAGCATTTTTAACCTTAACATATTTCTTATTTTCCTTAATTAGGAAGTCCTCTTGAGAATCCAAAAGGTCATCCTTTTCATGAATAGCACTAATTAATTCATTTAATTTTTTCTTTTGTTCCATGTTAAGGTTGGAAAAAAGGGTACGCAAGTTATCCTCCTCATCACTAGCATTATCATCACTAGAAGACTCATATTTAGTGGATGATTTGGATTTAACCTTCTTCCTCTTGTCGTCCTTTGCCATGAGGCACTTGTGCCCGATGTTGGGGAAGAGGAGTCCCTTGGTGACGGCGATGTTGGCGGCGTCCTCGTCGTCGGAGGAGTCGGTGGAGCTCTCGTCGGAGTCCCACTTGCGGCACACGTGGGCATCGCCGTCCCTCTTCTTGTGGTACCTCTTCTTTTCTCTCCTCTTGCCCTTCTTGTCGTTATCCCTGTCACTGTCACTTGATAATGGACATTTAGCAATAAAGTGACCGGGCTTACCACACTTGTAGCAAACCTTCTTGGAACGGGATTTGTAATCCTTCCCCTTCCGTTGCTTGAGGATTTGGCGAAAGCTTTTGATGATTAAAGCCATCTCCTCGTTGTCGAGCTTTGAAGCGTCGATTGGTTGTCTACTTGGTGTAGACTCCTCCTTCTTCTCCTCCGTTGCCTTGAATGCCACCGGTTGTGCTTCGGATGTGGAGGGATCATCAAGCTCGTTGATCTTCTTTGAGCCCTTGATCATACATTCAAAGCTCACAAAATTCCCGATAACTTCCTCGGGAGTCATTAGTGTGTATCTAGGATTACCACGAATTAATTGAACTTGAGTGGGGTTAAGGAAGATGAGTGATCTAAGAATAACCTTAACCACCTCGTGGTCATCCCATTTCTTGCTCCCGAGGTTGCGCACTTGGTTCACCAAGGTTTTGAGCCGGTTGTACATATCTTGTGGCTCCTCCCCTTGGCGAAGACGGAAGCGACCGAGCTCCCCCTCGATCGTTTCCCGCTTGGTGATCTTGGTGAGTTCATCACCCTCGTGCGCGGTCTTGAGTAGATCCCAAATCTCCTTCGCATTCTTCAGCCCTTGCACCTTGTTATATTCCTCTCTACTTAGAGAGGCGAGGAGTATGGTTGTGGCTTGGGAGTTGAAGTGCTCGATTTGGGCTACTTCATCCTCATCATAGTTTTCATCCCCTACGGATGGTACCTGTGCACCAAACTCAACAACATCCCATATACTTTTGTGGAGTGAGGTTAGATGAAATCGCATTAAATCACTCCACCTAGCGTAATCTTCACCATCAAAAGTTGGTGGTTTGCCTAATGGGACGGAAAGTAAAGGTGTATGTTTAGAAATGCGAGGGTAGCATAGGGGAATCTTACTATACTTCTTACGCTCTTGGCGTTTAGAAGTGACGGACGTCGCGTCGGAGCCGGAGGTGGATGCCGATGAAGAATCGGTCTCGTAGTAGACCACCTTCCTCATCCTCTTTTTCTTGTCCCCACTCCGATGCGGCTTGTGGGAAGAGGATTTCTCCTTCTTCTCTTTGTGGTGTGAAGAAGATTTCTTCTCCTTCCCTTTAGAGGAGTCCTTCTTCTTCTCCTTCCTCTTGGTGCGGGACTCTTCCGATGAAGTGCTCCCCTGGCTTGTAGTGGGCTTTTCGCCGGTCTCCATCTCCTTCTTGGCGTGATCTCCCGACATCACTTCGAGCGGTTAGGCTCTAATGAAGCACCGGGCTTCTGATACCAATTGATAGTCGCCTAGAGGGGGGTGAATAGGGCGAAACTGAAATTTACAAATATAAACACAACTACAAGCCGGGTTAGCGTTAGAAATAAAAACGAGTCTGCGAGAGAGGGTGCAAAACAAATCTCAAGCAAATAAGGAGTGTGACAGAAGGATTTGTTTTACCGAGGTTCGGTTCTCGCAAACCTACTCCCCGTTGAGGTGGTCACAAAGACCGGGTCTCTTTCAACCCTTTCCCTCTCTCAAACGGTCCCTCCGACTGAGTGAGCTTATCTTCTCAAATCAAAACCGGGAACAAAACTTCCCCGCAAGGGCCACCACACAATTGGTGCCTCTTGCCTTGATTACAATGGAGTTTTGATCACAAGAACAAGTGAGAAAGAAAAGAAGCAATCCAAGCGCAAGAGCTCAAAAGAACACGGCAAATCTCTCTCGCTAATCACTAAAGCCTTGTGTGGGATTGGAGAGGATTTGATCTCTTTGGTGTGTCTAGAGTTGAATGCCTAGCTCTTGTAAGTGGTTGAGAAGTGGAAAACTTGGATGCAATGAATGGTGGGTGGTTGGGGGTATTTATAGCCCCAACCACCAAACTAGCCGTTTGGTGGGGCTGTCTTGTCGCATGGTGCACCGGACAGTCCGGTGCACACCGGACATGTCCGGTGCGCCAGCCACGTCACCAAAGCCGTTGGGTTCTGACCGTTGGAGCTCTGTCTTCTGGGCCCGCCTGAATGTCCGGTGGCGCACCGGACATGTACTGTAGAGTGTCCGGTGCGCCAGCATGGGCGTGCCTGACTTCTGCGCGCGCTGGCGCGCATTTAATGCACTTGAAGGTAGCCGTTGGCGCCGAAGTAGCCGTTGCCCCGCAGTTACACCGGACAGTCCGGTGTACACCGGACATGTCCGGTGAATTATAGCGGAGCAGCTGCTGCGAATTCCCGAGGCTGCCAAGTTCCAGAGCCGCGTCCTCTTGGAGCACCGGACACTGTCCGGTGTACACCGGACATGTCCGGTGAATTATAGCGCGCCGGCTCTGAAAATTCCCGAGGCTGAGGTGTTCAGCACGAAGTCCCCTGGTGCACCGGACACTGTCCGGTGCGCCAGACCAGGGAGCCTTTCGGGATGCCTTTAGCTCTCTATTTTGAACCCAACATTGGTCTTTTTAATTGGCTTGTTGTGAACCTTTGGCACCTGTATAACTTATACACTAGAGCAAACTAGTTAGTCCAATTATTTGTGTTGGGCAATTCAACCACCAAAATTATTTAGGAACTAGGTGTAAGCCTAATTCCCTTTCAGTACTATTTGTTGCAAAATCGTGGTGTGTATTGCAACGGAGATATGAATGGAGAAAATATATACTGATTTTGTTGCAAAAGTTGTAATGTTATCGTAAGATTTAAGCATCTTAATAATTTAGTTTTTTTTATTAACAAAAAATGTAGTAGCCAGTGGTAGAGTAGTTTGTTATAAATAGTGAGATTGAAGTTCGATTCCTAGATTTGACAAAAGAATATTTTCTTAGTGTTATTTGGTCATTGCAACAAATATATACCACAATATTTTATTTTGTTGCAACAATTGGAGCTATTGTAACGGGACGAAAAATTGTTTCCATAAGTTTTTGCCACTCCGTTTTTTGCAACGGTTAGCAACAAAAGTGACATTGTAGAACTTGCCACGATTTATGGCCTTTTGCAATGATTTTTGCCCAGAGGGTGATTTTTTAGTAGTGCTCCCATCCTTTCGGATCTTCGGGGAGCTTCTAAATTATTGTCAAATATAGCCTATCCATCTGAATCTTAATTTAGTCCTGCATATTGCCATCTTGTTGCACCTCTGCGAGGCATCCTAGGGATTCCTCCATTCTTCCCCCTGTTTTAATATCTTTTGTTCTTCTAGCCTGCTTGCCCGAGCAAAGAGCAACCTACGATAGTGTTGGTGTAGGGATTCAGTTGCGTGCTGACTGCCATTATCTTAATCGCCCTCTGAAAACCTCCCATAAGAACTATCATAAGCACTGGTTCTATATGGAAAATCATGATCCCAAACTTCTTGAATTTATAAGATTTCCCAAATTAGAGTGGATGTGTGATGGCCCACCATTTATTGAGGACGTTCTGGTGGTGATGAAGAGAATACATGGCACATAGGAGCTTTGTGAAGTGTCTAGGTTAGTTAACCACTGCTTAAAGCATTTGCTCTAAGTTAGGTCTAGTGTTTAGTGAGGTTTGCATATCTCAAATCACTTAGTGTTTGCAAACACTATTAAAGTTGTGCTCAGAGTGGCTTGTAGTCTTGTGAGATCACACAAACTGTGTTTGTGGTATGGTCGTAACCATATATTGGAGAGAACGAGGAATGTGACGTTTTGACCAAAAACATGATAATCAAGATGACAAGGAGTCATCTAGTGGAGGTCATTTTAGAGACCTACTTACACGTGGACAAGACCCAATGACTATCCATGAAGTTACTTAACTGGGAGCTTGACCATTGGTGGGCATCCTTGTGACTGGCTCCAACAAGTATTAGGAGAAGCTTGCTACGTTTCTCGATATCTCGGTAAAAATACCAACATCATGAAGCAATAGTTTGTATTCTATCGCTCTTTAGCTTCCATATTTATATTGTGCACCTTGGTTGTGTGCTTTATCTTTCTTTGTATAACTCTTTGCAATAGAGATAGCAACACATGGTTAAAACCATAGTGGCATATATAGATAGTTTATGAAAATAGTTCTGAAGTTATCTAATTCATTCTCTTTTTTTAGGCACGGTCCCTTCATTGGCGCATCGTCGATAGAGGTACGGTGTGAGGACTCAAAGTACCTCGTGAGCAGTGACAGCGGTGGCCGTGTGGTAGATCCACCATCTCTGAGGTCGATGGCCTCCGCGGATGATTGATGATGAGTGGGGTGGAGGGAGGGAAGGAGAATGGGGTGATGGAGTGTGGTGACGGTGACTAGGAGAGGTGTACACAAGACCGTCATGGCAAGTTCTCTCGTCTAGCAATCTAAACACTAAGATTTAACCCTAAAAAAATTATGCCAAAAAAATATAAACTTGAAACAAGATCAAAAACTTGTACCAAAATTTGTAGTGTCTCAATACGATATTTAACTTTGCGGTTGACAAGTTTTTTTAAAGCCGTTTTAGAGTCATGGATGTTTGCTTTAATTTGTTTTATTCTAAAATTCAAAGTTTAAAACTTCCAAACGACATCATATATGGATATGATGTATACTAAAGTTGTACTGCTGGACTGATCTACAACTTGGCTAATTAAAGATCCGATCAAACGGCTTAATTCTGCTGTACTCGAGCAAACCAATATATATAGGCCAACGATGCATCTTGTGGTGCGGCTCCACCAACACTATAGACTACAGAGCACAAGGATTACAGAAACGTAAGCGACATGTACAAGTGGCCGCTTAATTTGCACGAATACAAACCATCAAAAAGAAAAGAAAAGATGTAGTGATATACCCCCATCTCCATGCAAGCAGTGAAGCAGATCACGCAGACTGAGTTCCTGGAATCAAGACAAGACCTCTACTGCAGGCGGCGTAGGTGGTCCATGGCTTCCGCGAGCGTGAGCGCGAAGCGTGTGATGTCGAGGCGAACGTCCTGCTTGGTCATGTAGATGTCGTACATGGCAGCCCAGCCGCTGCGGTGCACGGAATCCGGGTCCTTGATCGCCGGGTGGTCGCGCCCCAGCAGCTCCAGCAGCGAGCTCTCCTCCAGGGTGACGTTGTAGCAGAGGTACTTGAGCCCCATGTCCGTGGCCGGCTCGCCGTACTCGATCCTAGCCATCAGGTCCAGCTTTCCCCACGGCACCACCTGGATGAGCACCCCGCCGGGCGGCAGGAACACCTCGTTCGTCATCCCGGCGCCGTGGATGCCCACCATCACGTCGAACGAGTTCACCACCCGCGCCTGCTCGTCCACGGCCGCGTCTAACATCAGCTCCGTCACCACGACTTCGAACCCCGCCGCCTCCGCCGCCCGCGCCATCTCCTCCCCGTTCAGGAACCTCCGGGAGCGCTGCCGCTGGATCAGCATCAGCCGCGGCCTCTTGCCCGGCTCCCGGCTGACCGGCGCGCCGCGTGGGAGCGCGTACGCCTCGCGCAGGAACCTGGTGAAGTCGGGCATGGAGACGCGCCGCTTTCCCGGCACCCACTCGGGGACGACGCCGAAGTCTTTGTGCAGGCGGAGGCCCACGGTGAGGTGCGGGAAGCACCGGACGTGGGCGTCGCCGTCGAGGTTCACGACGTCGTACCTGGACAGCCGCCGCAGCGCGAGCCTGTACTTGCCCAGCCACCACGGCTGCACCCGGTTGATGACGAGGAACTGGACCTCGCGGCCGTACCGCAGCGACGCGAGGAACAGCGGCAGCAGCACGTCGGCATGGTCGTGGAAGGCGTTGCCCGAGTACCCGCCGAGCGCGAACACGACGCCTGGGACGTGGTGGGTCACCGTGCACGGCGGGGCGGCCGCCGGGTCCTGCAGCTGCGTCACGTTGAGCCTGTCGACGTTGGCCGCGCTCCGGCGCGAGTACGGCCGGATCTTCCACTCCCGCCGCTCCGACCAGCCCGAGGGCGGCACGATGTCCACCGACCAGGCTTTGCCGTTGACGCGGACGTCGCCATCAACCTCGCAGTAGTCAGACAACCGCTCCTCCGTGCTGCACACTACCTTGTTGGCCTTCTCTGTTGCACGGCAGGGAAACCAGAAGATTCACAGCGATTAATTCAACACTTTTGTGAAAAAGGTGCTGGTCTTTAGTCTTCTTGCCATGTTAAAAGCCAGATCTCCGTCACAATTGTCGTGAAGTCTATAGCTCCTTCTCAGATTTGCCAAAATTCTTTGATCCGATTATGCTTTTCTAGGAGAACCGGCTACAGCAAGCAATTTTGATCTTAAAAAGGTTATTTGACCAGGCCAGACACCTCCAAAATTTCACTGGCTATTTAGCTACGGTAAATATAAGGTAAATTTTGGTTTCTGGATCGGGAGACACGGTTCACTGTCTCCCACACTTTTACTTCGATACAAACAAGCTCAATTCTTTTTTTTCCCCGGTTTACGATAACGACTTTAGACTCTCGGTGTCCGAAAAATTGATCATGACGAAAATTCGATTGGGGTGCTTAATTACCTGTTTTACTTGGGCCTTGAATCAGCTGTTTATCCGCGATCTGTTGCTCTCCCGTAGTGACAACTGAAGATTAATCGACAACAAGCAAGAATCATCAGTTGATGGCATGACTACTATGTACAGGTTGTTGTCGACTCCAGTTCCAGTCTTCTCCGTGCTGTAAAAGTGCTCACCTTTTTCACCGGGACCTCCTCCGATCTGCTGCTTATTCGAGAGCCATTGTGCTACCGTAGTGACAACTGCAGGTCACTTAAGCAATGAGAAAACTAGCCAAGAAAATCGGCTACGCCGTGACATTGTTGCGAATGGTTCCTTGATTACCGTTGGGGCGGCTGATGGCAGTCTGCTGCGAGACGACGAGGTAGGTGAGGAGCACGAAGAGCACGCCGGCGATGACGCCGACGTTGATGTGGCTCTGAACCAAGCTTTTCATGCTCTTCCCTGGGGAGCTTCACCTAGCAGCCGCCTCCTTCTGCCGCTGCTGCGTGCTGCTAGTGGTGGTCGTCGTCGTCTCTCTCTCGGCCGACCTCCAGTACGTGGCTAACCCAGACGGTGGAATAAGCAGGGCTCTTGTCTCTCGAGATCCGGGTCTCCTTCATTATTATTTTCCGAACAATGTCTCCGTTATTAGTTAGTTACTCCTAGTGTCCTGAAGTTTATGGCCTCTGCGTCAACTCGGATGCAGAGCTGTTTCGAAGCTTCATTAATGCGATCTCTGCAAGTGAGTCGTCCTCTCCACTAAAAATGGATCGTAAACGATAAATTTAATATTGTAAAATAGATATTCATAGAATTTAGTAGTGATCTTTAGTTCTGTGGTTAAGCACATTATATAAATAAGGATAAAATTTTGTATAAATTTTTTGTTTATTGGTTTCTTCGTATAACGAAAACAAGTGAAAAACCATTCGAATTTGAATTCGTATCCAAATTTAGGAAGATGTAGGGCAAATTTTATGCTAACGTTTTATAAATCTTTACAAGCTCTATGTTAAAAACATAAAAACATAATTGCAGTGTAGATTTTATACACTACAGTAAAACGATACAAGTCCGACGGCTCCCTTATGTCCGACGGCTGCCTAGGAGACCGTCGGACATAAGCTTATGTTCGACGGCCGCTAGCCGCCGTCGGACATAAGGGAGAATATCCGAGGGCTAGCAGGCGGACCGTCGGACATAAGCTTATGTCTGACGGCTTGTCGGACAGCCGTCGCACATAAGCTTATGTCCAACGATTTCTTAGGTGGCCGTCGGAACTAATGGATTTTAACCGACCCCTGCGCTCGCGTCAATTTCATTTCTCTCTGTCTCTCCCGCTCGCATGCGTAGCCGCCGCCGCCACCATCGCTGAGGAGCCGCCGCCGTCGACCAGCACCGCCCAAGCCTCTCCCGGGGACCTCCAGCCCCGTCCCGACGCCCAGCCCGCACCCGATCCTCTGTCCACATCGACCGGCAACTCCACCGCCGCCCAAGCGACACCGGAGCCGCCCCGACGCCGTCCGCGGCCGCCGGAGCCTCTGCCCCCGTCCCCGACGCCACCGGCGCCCGCCCCGACCCCGCCGGCGTCCGCTTCACCAGCTAATCGTCCGGCAAAGTAAGGAATTTTATAATGTTTAGTATAATTTTGTATATGCATATATTGTTTGCTAGTAGCAATGTTTAGTTTTGTTATGTCCGACGGCTTAATTTAATTATGCAATTAAATTAGCTTGTTTTAATTTATTTATTAGTGGCTATATAATTTAAACTTTTAATTTCCGAGGGTAATTATTAAGCCCTCGGAAATAAGGTTGTTTTATTTGATTTAGGGTCCCGTGAAATGATTTTTTGTAGTGCTATTGTATTAGTTTGGTTAATTAGTGGCTATTGTATTAGTGTGGTTAATTAGTAATCATAACTAATTAAGTTAACATCTCGTATCTAGTATGGTTAACGATGATTCTAGTTATTCATAGTGTATCGTAGTGTCAACAAACGAAACTTAGGCGTCACCCGTTTCGGCCCAACACACCTTACATGCGACGCATGTGAGGTATGTTGGGCCGGAATTGTCCCTTTATTGGACAGCCTCGGGGTGACCGACAGAGTCCGTGTTTATGACAAAGGCATGTGCTCCTGCTTAGTTTCGGCAGCATAACCCCTATGTTCTCCAATTGCACCATTTTTAGGCATGCGATTGGAGAACAGCGGGGTTATGCTGCCGAAATTTCGCACGACCACATGTCTTGTCATAAACACGGGCTCGTCGTTCACGCCTGGGTGGGTTTAGGACCTATCCTTTCCTACAGATATAGGGGCGTGATTTGCAAGAACGGTTATATGCCAGGCTATGAGGTGTGGGTGCACCACGGTGAGGATCCACCTTCTCGTATTGTATCGGAAGTTCAGTCACATGAAGAGGAGGACTACGATAGGATGGAAGAGATGCTTGACGATGTACGCCATGAGCTTCTAACCGTCGATTCGGAGAACCCCGGTCAACCCACCGAGTTTGAGGATCCAGCTACACCTGAGGTTCAGAAGTTCTTCGAGCTCCTAAAGCTGCCGAAGAGCCGTTGCATGAGCACACAAAAGTGACCGTCCTTGTATTTGTGACTCGACTTATGGCTATTAAGTCTAAGTTTGCATTCTCAAACAACTGTTACAAGGAGCTTTTGAACTTGATCAGTGATGTACTTCCGGAGAATCACAAGATGCCAAAGGACATGTATCAGTCTAAAAAGCTGTTATCTGGGCTCGGTATGGACTACGAAAAAATCAATGTCTGTGAAAATAATTGTATGCTTTTCTGGAAGGAGACCGCGGGTGAGAAGAAGTGTACTGTATGTGGTGAGCGTAGATTCGTTGAGGTTGAAAACGACGATGGTTTGACCGTGACTACGAAGATTGCACGTAAGCAGCTTCGTTACATGCCTCTTATACCTCGGTTGAAACGTTTGTTCATCTCCAAGAATACAGCCAGACACATGAGGTGGCACAAAGAAGGGGTACGTGAGAATCCAAATGTCATGGTGCACCCAGCTGATACAGATGCATGGAAGGCACTAGATGCTTTTGATTCCAGCTTTGCTGATGAAGTGCGGAATGTTCGCTTCGGTTTGGCAACAGATGGTTTCTCGCCATTCAATCTAACTGCAACGTCCTACTCATGTTGGCCCGTCTTTGCTGTTCCATACAACCTTCCACCAGCTCTTTGCATGAATTATGAATTTATTTTCTTGTGTCTTGTAATACCTGGTCCGGATCATCCTGGAACAAAGATCGATGTGATGATGAGACCCCTGATTGAAGAATTGAAAATTTTGTGGGAAGGAGTCGAGGCGTACGATTGTTACAAGAAACAGAAGTTCAACCTGAGAGCCACGTTTTTATGGTCTATTCATGATTTTATGGCTTATGGTATCTTTGCTGGATGGAGTTGTCATGGGATTTTGACATGTCCGATATGCGTTGAAGACACTTTATGCTTTCGACTAAAGTTTGGTGGAAAGATATGTTACTTCGATTGCCATAGATGTTTTTTGCCAGAGGATCACCCGTTCAGGTTCGATAGGAACGCTTTTAAAAAGGACACGATTGTGACGAGGGGACCACCCAAGCGTCTAAGTGGTCCAGAGATTATCGCGAGACTTAATGATTTGAAACTAAACGAACATGGAAATCGTTTTGAAGGTTATGGAACCGAGCATAATTGGACTCACAAATGTGGTCTATGGGAACTCCCTTATATGAAAGCCTTGATTCTAATGCATAACATTGATGTCATGCACCAGGAACGAAATATGGGTGAAAGCATTATCAGCACTTGCATGAATATCACTGACAAAACAAAAGACAACCCTAAGGCAAGGAAAGACTTGGCCTTAATCTGTAGAAGACCAACTATGGAGATAGGAGAGAATCAGAAGAAGCCACGTGCTCCTTTCAGTATTAAACCTAAAAGGAAGAAACAATTGATGAAATGGTTGAAAAACTTAAAGTTCCCAGATGGTTACACCGCGGGCTTTAGAAGGTCTGTGAATTTGAAGACGGGCAAGTTTTCTGGGTTGAAGAGTCATGACTACCACATAATAATGGAAAGACTCATTCCTGTTATGTTTCGTGGTTTTGTAAAAAATGATGTCTGGAAAGCATTAGCGGAGCTAAGCTACTTTTATAGACATCTTTGTGCCAAAGAAATAAAGAAAGAGATGATGGAGAAGCTTGAGCAACAAATACCGATTTTGGTATGCAAACTTGAAAAAATATTTCCACCAGGTTTCTTCAATCCGATGCAACATCTACTTGTTCACCTACCATACGAAGCTAAGGTAGGAGGTCATGTGCAATATAGATGGATGTATCACATCGAAAGGACACTAAAGAAGCTACGTGCAATGGTTGGTAATAAGAGACGAGTTGAAGGGTGCATCGCTGAAGAATTCAAATACAAAGAGATAGCATCGTTCACGAGCCTGTACTTTGCAGAGGAACACAATGTCAATGCCCATACGTTGCGGTATCATGTCGACGAGCCCCCTATTAGTGATATTGAAATTTTTCAATGGAGGAGCAAAACTGTAGGACCCAGCACAACATACTGTTTCACCAACGACGAATGGAAGACTGCTTTACTCTACATGTATAACAACATGGAAGAGATGAGTCAGTTTCTCCTGTAAGTGTAAACTTTATTTTAGTCATTGTCGCTAGATTTTTTGTTGTGATACTAAAAGGTTTGTTTCCTTGTACTAACAGGGAATTTGATTCTCAAAATTGCATCTCTGGCTGTGAACGTGACCAGATTCGTCGAGAGGGAAAAGATGGGGGACTTAATTTCTTGTGTTGGTTTCGAGATTATGTAGATAAAAATGACAATATACACCCGGACCTTCAACAATTATCCCTAGGAGCAGTAACTGGCAGACGTTATGGTCGGTATGATGTCAATGGTTTTAGATTCTGTTCCACAAGGTTCGAAGATGATCATCCTCTAGCAGCCATGACAAACTCCGGAGTTGTAACTAGAGCTGTCGATGATGAAGGGAAGGTGACTAATTACTATGGAGTCATTAATGATATAATCGAGTACAAGTTTTTTGGAGATAAACAACTCAAAGTGGTGTTCTTCGATTGTGATTGGTTTTCTCCAAATACAACGCGAGAAAATCAATATGGCATGGTGGAAGTCAAACACAACGATAGATTAAAAGGCCACGACACTATAATCCTTGCCCACCAATGCGAGCAGGTGTATTATATGGCATATCCATCTAAGAAAAACGGTTTGGTTGATTGGAGGGTAGTGTACAAAGTTAATCCTCGTGAACGACTATATGCTCCTGGTGATGCTGGTTATGTTGAAAGTCAAATCGAACAGGAAGTGGGGGCTGCTGAGATTTTCCAAGACGAAGAACTTACAAGCACGTTTAATGTACAAACTGAAATGTTGGAAGAATCTTTATTAGGCGATCAAAATGATGTAGAGGTTCCTCCAAAAAGAAAACGAGTGACGAGAAAGAAGAAAGCTACTTGGCATCCATTAAATCGACGAAAGCAACTAGATCCTGATTTTGATTACGATTACGATTGACGAGTATGGATCATGATTTTATTGCATATTTTATTATTTTATTGCATATTTTATTATTTTATTGTCGATTTATGTAATAACTTGTTTTTGTTAAAATAGGATGTCAAAGAAAATGAAGTCTTTTGCTCGTAGTTTGCTTGGGTCGAGGAGTAGCTCGAGGAGCAGCTCGAGGGTGAGGATTCAGTTTTTCAGGGCACAGGTTCTACCATGAGCAGACGGAGAGCGCTGGCAGAACATTTGCCTCCACAAGATGTAAGTTAGTTGTTAAATTACATTATTTGAGTTACTTAATATTGTATGATGTAAGTTATTTGTTTCATAGGATGCTGAAATTGAGGAACCAGTGGTAGAGGATCATGCAAGAGATGATGTTGAAGATGATGGTGGAGATAATGTGGGAGATGATGCTGGAGACGACGTTGGTGGGGATTCTGGGGCTGGTGGAGATTCCGCAGCTGGGTCTGGAACTTCTCGAGTTAAGAGAACGAGGAAGCTGCATTTTGTTGGACCACCTCCAGAGCTTCCACCCGAATCTCGGGTTTTGATAAAGCCTAGTGGAAAGTGAGTGACATATCTTTGCTTAAATGTTATTGAAAGTTATGTTTTAATTTCTACATTGTTTTCTGTTTGCAGGACTTGGATCGACGACTCGTTCACAGGCACAGGACACTACAGGCAGGTGAACATGGTCCTTGGTAATCTTGTTCGTCTGCACTGGCCTGGTCTTGTGACTTTGCCTACTGGCGAGTCTGTTCCCGCCACCACTTGGGAGCATTATCGCTATGGTGTCTGTAGAACGTTTGGCAACACACAGGCACTAGTTTGGGATGCATTCTGGGTATGAATTGTTTATACTATTTTAGTTATTCCATATTGTTTGCTTTTATGAGAACACTATTTTTTTTGCAGAAACGGTACAAGTTGCTGGACGATGGATCATATGATATGAACGCTCGTTACGTGTTTGAGTATAACGCGAACGATGTCGTTGCAGATGCAATGTACTATGCACGAATTCAGGCTATAAAGGCATGGTACAGAGCAAATGCTGATGATCGACCGATGCCAAATACCAAGGCCGAGTGGTCATCAATTTACTTGACGGAGGAACAATACCTAGAGGTAAACAGGTTGTTGCCTCTCATATCGCACGAAGCCATGTATTTGCTTGCTCTATTTAAAAATTTTCATGTAGGTGTCGGTGCCGTGGATGGCCACCCGATCAGATGGTTATCGGGCATTGTGCAGATGGTGGGCGTCCCCTGAGTTTCGTGCCATTTCCGAAAGGAACAGGGGAAACCGTGGGACTCAGTCGTTCCACAACTACGGCGGTGATGGTCATGTGCGCTTGGCTAAGCGAATGGTAAGTCACAGTTTGTCGTAACTTTGAATCACATAGAAATGTGTCATTATAACTTTTATGTACAGGAAGTCAAATCCGGCCGTACGCCCACGGATGTGGAGGTTATATGCAAGGGCATAGGGGTTCTGATCCTCAGAATCCTGATGTGTTATGCACTCAGACGACCACCGACCGTCTAGTGAGTTTTTGATACTGTATTATGTGTTTGATATTGTTTGCAAGGGCATAGGGGTTATGCACTTATATTTGATATTGTTTGTGCCTCCAGGCTTCGTATGGGCAGGAGATGGTTCAACTCCATGGGGAGGAGTACGATTGGAGGAGCCAGCCAATCGACCCTCAGGCAGCATATGCTAGCGCAGGAGGACAAGCCCATGGACGGTGAGATTATTTGATTTGGTTTTCAAAATTGTCATCATATGCTTGCGATTCAACTGAGCCATGAGTTACTATACTAAGTGCATGGTTCACTCTTGTAGGTTGGGTATTTTTGATTCTACGATTGATTCCAGAGAGCTGAGACGCCGTGGACGACAATCCACATCGTCGTCTTCACAGTCGTCCCGTTCACGATCATCTGCCCATGAGATAGAGCTTGCAGTGTTGCGTCAATAGGCAGAGTACCATCAATCAGTCTTGAGGGAACAATTGGAGTACCAGAGGCAACAATCTGAATACCAGAGACAAGCAGCCGAGTACCAGAAGAAGAGGGACGAGTATTATGCAAGCCTCCAGGCCCAAAATCAAGCTCTTCTCTCGGTAAGTTGAAGTAACATTTTGTAGCTTATTTTGCAAAACACTTGATGTGTATCTTATTTGCTCAACAATGACTTGTATATAATTTGTAGCAACTAGCCCAACAAGTGGGTGTCCCGATGCCGACATATGGGATGTCGCCTCCGGACTTTGCACTGCCAATGCCAATGTTGGCGCCTCCACCTCCGCCTCCGCCTCTGTCACAATTCCCTATGGTATGTACACATATGCGTGTGTGACATGTTCATAGATGTCTTATGTGTTTAAATGAATAACTGAGTGGTTACTATTTCATGTGCTTGTGTTATAGGGATTTCAGACACCACCCGCTTCAGTTGCCGCACCTGGAGATGGGTCTGGTCAAGACGACACGACACATTCGTGGGTGAACAACCTTTTCAACACGCAGAGTCCAACCGGAGGAGGTGGCTACTCGAACCATCCAGGCGATGGATATGATTGATGTGTCGTGATGTTAATTTATGAAACACTTTGCAACACTTGTTTGTGAGACACAATTTCAGTTTGCAACAACCGTCGGACCTATATGTTGATGTTAAATTTGTGAATGTTAATATTTATGTGAGAATATTTGTGATTGTGAATACTTATTTGAATGTGTATATTTGTGATTGTGAATGTGAATGTGTATATGTGCATGAAATCTGTTTTTGTTTTGTAAATGTTAGATTTTTCAAAAAACAGAATTTTGTGTAAATTTTGTAATTTGTTATGTGTGACGGCCTAGTGGTAGCCGTCGGACATAAGACATGGTTATGTCCGACGGTGTTATATACCGTCGGACATAAGCCCTCGTTATGTCTGACGGCCTAGTGTCGGGCCGTCGGACATAAGCCTGTGGGCCCCACAGGCTGACAGGTAAAACGGTTGGCGTTTATTATGTCCGACGGGCAGAGGCGGCCGTTGGAGATAGCTTATGTCCGACGGCGGCCGTCGGACATTACGCTATTTCCGACGGCTTAAAACCGTCGGAGATAGGTTAATGCCGTCGGACATTACCTATTTCCGACGGTTTGAACCTTATGTCCGACGGTTTTGGCCGTCGGACGTTGTTCCGTTTACTGTAGTGATATGCTATTAATTCGCAATCAAAGATATAAGAAATTCAACATCTAAGCTCCTTTTGGAACACAGAAATATGAAAAACACAGGAATAGGAAAAACACAATATTAGAGTTGACTATGAATTACAATCCTATAGGAATTGAGAACGCGGGAAAAAATTTCACCTAGCCTTTGAATGCTATGCAGGAATTTGAATGGAATGGTAAGATTCATAGAAAATTTTTCAAAAGATTGGACCTCTTGTTGTTTTCTGCCAAAAACTTGTATGGAGGAAAGCAATCCATAAGAATTTCAAAGGAATTGATGGGATTAAATTCCAAAGACTCACATAAAAAAATTTTATGTAGGAAATGAATCATTCAAAAATCCTTCGTATTTTATTTGTTCTAAAGAGAGCTGTCGGGGACCATAATTAGGGGTACCCTCAAGACTCCTAATTCTTAGTTGGTAACCCCCATCAGCATAAAGCTGCAAAGGCCTGATGGGTGCGACTAAGTCAGGGATCAGTCCGTTCAGCGACTCGATCATGCCTCGCTCGAGCCTAGCCTCGGACAAGGGCAGCCGACCCCGGAGGATTTCCGTCTCGCTCGAGGCCCCCCTCCAACGGCGAACATATTTCCGGCTCGCCCGAGGCCCTGCCTTCGCTAAGAAGCAACCCTGACTAAATCGCCGCACCGACCGACCAAGTCGCAGGAACATTTAATGCAAAGGTGGCCTGACACCTTTATCCTGACGCGCGCCCCCCGGCAGAGCCGAAGTGACCGCCGTCACTTCGCCGCTCCACTGACCGGCCTGACAGAAGGACAGCGCCGCCTGCGCCACTCCGACTGCGGTGCCATTTGACAGAGTGAGGCTGACAGGCAGTCAGGCCCCGCCGGAGGCACCATAGGAAACTCCGCTCCGCCCGACCCAGGGCTCGGACTCGGGCTAAGTCCCGGAAGACGGCGAACTCCGCTCCGCCCGACCCAGGGCTCGGACTCGGGCTATGTCCCGGAAGACGGCGAACTCCGCTCCGCCCGACCCAGGGCTCGGACTCGGGCTAAGTCCCGGAAGACGGCAAACTCCGCTCCGCCCAACCCAGGGCTCGGACTCGGGCTAAGTCCCGGAAGGCGGCGAACTCCGCTCCGCCCGACCCAGGGCTCGGACTCGGGCTAAGTCCCGAAAGACGACGAACTCCGCTCCGCCCG
The DNA here is from genome assembly GCF_902167145.1 of Zea mays. Taxonomy (NCBI): domain Eukaryota; kingdom Viridiplantae; phylum Streptophyta; class Magnoliopsida; order Poales; family Poaceae; genus Zea; species Zea mays. Next base: position 26,041,895 of record NC_050098.1, on the reverse strand, counting down.
ACCCAGGGCTCGGACTCGGGCTAAGTCCCGGAAGACGACGAACTCCGCTCCGCCCGACTCAGGGCTCAGACTCGGGTTAAGTCCCAGAAGACGACGAACTCCGCTTCGCCCGACCCTAGGGCTCGGACTCCGCCCTGGCCTCAGCCGACGACCTCCGCCTCGCCCGACCCAGGGGCTCGGACTCGGCCTCGGCCACGGAAGACAGACTCGACCTCGGCTTCGGAGGAGCCTCCGCATTGCCCAACCTAGGGCGCAGGCCAGCCACGTCAACAGGAGGCGCCATCATCACCCTACCCTGAGCTGACTCAGGCCACGGGGAACCAGACCAGTGTCCCATCTGGCTAGCTCCGCCAGATAGGCAATGATGGCGCCCCGCATGCTCTGTGACGACGGCGGCTCTCAGCCCCCTTACGAAAGCAAGAGGACGTCAGCAAGGACCCAACCGCTCCGACAGTTGTCCCTCCGCTAGGCTCCATCGCTCCTCCGACGGCCACGACATCACACCAGCTGGGTGCCAAAATCTCTCCGGCTGCCACGACGGCATGTACTTAGGGCGCTAGCTCTCCCCCGCTAGACACGTAGCGCTCTGCTACACCCCCATTGTACACCTGGATCCTCTCCTTACGCCTATAAAAGGAAGGACCAGGGCCCTCTTAAAGAGGGTTGGCCGCGTGGGGACGAGGACGGGAACAGGCGCTCACTTGGGGCCGCTCGCTCCCTCTCCCGCGTGGATGCTTGTAACCCCCCTACTGCAAGCGCACCCGACCTGGGCGCGGGACGAACACGAAGGCCGCGGGATTCCCACCTCTCTCACGCCGGTCTCCGGCCGCCTCGCTCTCCCCCCTTCGCGCTCGCCCTCGCGCTCGACCCATCTGGGCTGGAGCGCGCGGCGACACTCACTCGTCGGCCCAGGGACCCCCCCGGTCTCGAAACGCCGACAGTTGGCGCGCCAGGTAGGGGCCTGCTGCGTGTTGACGAACAGCTTCCCGTCAAGCTCCAGATGGGCAGTCTCCAACAACCTCTCCAACCCGGGACGGTGCTCCGTTTCGGGAGTCTTGGGTTCATGTCCCTCGATGGCAGCTACGACATGATACTCCTTCCACCGCCGCGCGACAACGACAATGGCGGCCGGCAGCCCGCCCGCCGGCGGCGGAATCGACGACGTCTTCCCCGCGTGGTGGAAGAACAACCTTCGAGCTCATCCTGCCCTTTCCTCCGCCGACGGAGGAGGAGGCAGGGCGACCAAGGCCAAGCAGGAGGCAGCGCCTCGTTGGCTGTTGAGCGAGCCGACAGCGCCGACACCCCAACGAGGGGCACACCGGGTATCGACTTCGCGCCTGAGTCGAAGACGAGCGCCGTCTCCCCGCGACACGCCCATCCCGAGCAAGCGGACGACGCCAGTGCGCTCGCGGAGAGCTTGCTGGACGTCACCCTCGCACCTGAGACGACGGTGCAGTCAGTCCCCGACGTGACTTCATCGCCGCTCGTCGACCAAAAGGTACCGACCGATTCCCATCCTACGTCATTTGGATTCAGCCTCGACCCGCCTAGTGACCTCGCTTTGGCGGACGCTCTCGTAAAGGCGAGTCCAAACCCTCTGGGATTTCGCATGCGGTCGCCTTGGGACCGGCTGACGGACGTCTCGACCTACGGCCCTCTGGGTCCGAGGAAGACGACGGGCCCAGCATCCGTTGGGATTTCTCTGGACTTGGCAACCCCAGTGCCATGCGGGACTTCATGACCGCATGTGACTACTGCCTTTCCGACTGTTCCGACGGTAGCCGCAACCTCGGCGACGAGGACTGCGGCCCAAGCCGCGAATGTTTCCACGTCGATCTAGGGGGTCCCTCCGAAGGCAATCATCTCGGCATGCCGGAGGACGGTGATCTCCCTAGGCCAGTGCCCCGCGTCGACATCCCACGGGAGCTAGCTGTGGTCCCCGTTCAGGCGGGGGGCCATGACCCACAGCTCGAGCAAATCCGCGGGGCGCAGGCCAGGTTCGACGAGGGAGCAAGGGCGCTTGAGCCGATCCGCCGGGACGTCGGGCAGGCATGGGCGGGCCAACCCCCGGCTGGAGAAATACGTCATCTGCCCCAGGGTTTCCAGCACCGCATCGCCGACGACGCCAGGGTCAGGCCGCCACCCGCATCTAGTGGCGTCGGCCAGAACCTGGCTGCAGCAGCAATGCTTCTCCGCGCGATGCCGGAGCCATCAACCACCGAGGGCCGGCGAATCCAGGGGGAGCTCAAGAATCTCCTGGAAGGCACCGCGGTCCGACGGGCCGAGAGCTCTGCCTCCCGAAGGCAGGGATACCCCTCGGAACCTCATGCCGCGACTTCCCGATTCATGCGGGAAGCCTCGGTCTACACCGGGCGCACGCGCAACACCGCGCCTGCGGCCCCGGGCCGCCTCGGCAACGAGCACCATCACCGCGACCGTCGGGCCCACCTCGACGAGAGGGTGCGATGAGGCTACCACCCGAGGCGTGGGGGACGCTACGACAGCGGGGAGGATCGGAGTCCCTCGCCCGAACCGCCCGGTCCGCAGGCCTTCAGCCGGACCATCCGACGGGCACCGTTCCCGACCCGGTTCCGACCCCCGACTACTATCACAAAGTACTTGGGGGAGACGAGACCAGAACTGTGGCTCGCGGACTACCGCCTAGCCTGCCAACTGGGTGGAACGGATGACGACAACCTTATCATCCGCAACCTCCCCCTGTTCCTCTCCGACACCGCTCGCGCCTGGCTGGAACACCTGCCTCCGGGGCAGATCTCCAGCTGGGACGACCTAGTCCAAGCCTTCGCCGGCAATTTCCAGGGCACATATGTGCGCCCCGGGAATTCCTGGGACCTCCGAAGCTGCCGGCAGCAGCCGAGAGAGTCTCTCCGGGACTACATCCGGCGATTCTCGAAGCAGCGCACCGAGCTGCCCAACATCAGTGACTCGGATGTCATTGGCGCGTTCCTCGCCGGCACCACCTGCCGCGACCTGGTGAGCAAGTTGGGTCGCAAGACTCCCACCAGGGCGAGCAGCCCCAGGGTCGCCCGTCGGAAGATGCTCCCGAGGCGTCAACTCAGCGCGGCGCCAAGAAGAAAGGCAAGAAGAAGTCGCAAGCGAAACGCGACGCCGCCGACGCGGACCTTGTCGCTGCCGCTGAGTACAAGAACCCTCGGAAACCCCCCGGAGGTGCCAACCTCTTCGACAAGATGCTCAAGGAGCCGTGCCCTTATCACCAGGGACTCGTCAAGCACACCCTTGAGGAGTGCGTCATGCTTCGGCGCCACTTCCACAGGGCCAGGCCACCCGCGGAGGGTGGCAAGGCCCGCGACGACGACAAGAAGGAAGATCACCAAGCAGGAGAGTTCCCCGAGGTCCGCGACTGCTTCATGATCTATGGTGGGCAAGCGGCGAACGCCTCGGCTCGGCACCGCAAGCAAGAGCGCCGGGAGGTCTGCTCGGTGAAGGCGGCGGCGCCAGTCTACCTAGACTGGTCCAACAAGCCCATCACCTTCGACCAAGCTGACCACCCCGACCACGTGCCGAGCCTGGGGAAATACCCGCTCATCGTCGACCCTGTCATCGGCGACGTCAGGCTCACCAAGGTCCTTATGGACGGAGGCAGCAGCCTCAACATCATCTACGCCGAGACCCTCGGGCTCCTGCGTGTCGATCTGTCCTCCGTCCGAGCAGGCGCTGCGCCCTTCCATGGGATCATTCCTAGGAAGCGCGTCCAGCCCCTCGAACAACTCGGCCTCCCCGTCTGCTTCGGAATGCCCTCCAACTTCCGAAGGGAGACTCTGACGTTCGAGGTGGTCGGGTTCCGAGGAACCTACCACGCGGTACTGGGAAGGCCATGCTACGCGAAGTTCATGGCCGTCCCCAACTACACCTACCTGAAGCTCAAGATGTCGGGCCCCAACGGGGTCATCACCGTCGGCCCCACGTACAAGCACGCGTTCGAATGCGACGTGGAGTGCGTGGAGTACGCCGAGGCCCTCGCCGAGTCCGAGGCCCTCATTGCCGACCTGGAAAGCCTCTCCAAGGAGGTGCCAGACGTGAAACGTCATGCCGGCAACTTCGAGCCAGCGGAGACGGTTAAGGCCGTCCCCCTCGACCCCAGCGGCGACACCTCCAAGCAGATCCGGATCGGCTCCGGGCTCGAGCCCAAATAGGAAGCAGTGCTCGTCGACTTCCTCCGCGCGAACGCCGACGTCTTCGCGTGGAGTCCCTCGGACATGCCCGGCATACCGAGGGATGTCGATGAGCACTCGCTGGATATTCGGGCCGGAGCCCGACCCGTCAAACAGCCTCTGCGCCAATTCGACGAGGAGAAGCGCAGAGCGATAGGCGAGGAGATCCACAAGCTAATGGCGGCAGGGTTCATCAAAGAGGTATTCCATCCCGAATGGCTTGCCAACCCTGTGCTTGTGAGAAAGAAAGGGGGGAAATGGCGGATGTATGTAGACTACACTGGTCTCAACAAAGCATGTCCGAAGGTTCCCTACCCTCTGCCTCGCATCGATCAAATCGTGGATTCCACTGCTGGGTGCGAAGCCCTGCTTTCCTCGATGCATACTCAGGGTATCATCAAATCAGGATGAAAGAGTCCGACCAGCTCGCGACTTCTTTCATCACACCCTTCGGCATGTACTGCTATGTCACCATGCCGTTCGGCTTGAGGAATGCGGACGCGACGTACCAGCGGTGCATGAACCATGTGTTCGGCGAACACATCGGTCGCACGGTCGAGGCCTACGTCGATGACATCGTAGTCAAGACGAGGAAAGCTTCCGACCTTCTTTCCGACCTTGAAGTGACATTCCGATGCCTCAAGGCGAAAGGTGTCAAGCTCAATCCCGAGAAGTGTGTCTTCAGGGTGCCCCGAGGCATGCTCTTGGGGTTCATCGTCTCCGAGCGGGGCATCGAAGCCAACCCGGAGAAGATCGCAGCCATCACCAGCATGGGGCCCATCAAGGACTTAAAGGGCGTACAGAGGGTCATGGGATGTCTCGCGGCTCTGAGCCGTTTCATCTCATGTCTCGGCGAAAGAGGTCTACCTCTGTACCGCCTCTTAAGGAAGGCCGAGTGCTTCACTTGGACCCCCGAGGCCGAGGAAGCCCTCGGGAACCTGAAGGCGCTCCTCACAAAGGCGCCTATCTTGGTGCCCCCAGCTGCCGGAGAAGCCTTCCTGGTCTACGTCGCCGCGACCACCCAGGTGGTTAGCGCCGCGATTGTGGTCGAGAGGCAAGAAGAGGGGCATGCATTGCCCGTTCAGAGGCCAGTCTACTTCGTCAGCGAGGTACTGTCTGAAACCAAGATCCGCTACCCACAAGTTCAGAAGCTGCTGTACGCGGTGATCCTAACGCGACGGAAGCTGCGACACTACTTCGAGTCTCATCCGGTAACTGTGGTGTCATCCTTCCCCCTGGGAGAGATCATCCAGTGCCGAGAGGCCTCGGGTAGGATTGCAAAGTGGGCGGTGGAGATCATGGGCGAGGCAATCTCGTTCGCTCCCCGGAAAGCCATTAAGTCCCAGGTCTTGGCGGACTTCGTGGCTGAATGGGTCGACACCCAGCTACCGACGGCTCCGATCCAACCGGAGCTCTGGACCATGTTCTTCGACGGGTCGCTGATGAAGACAGGGGCCGGCGCAGGCCTACTCTTCGTCTCACCCCTCGGAAAGCACCTACGCTACGTGCTATGCCTCCACTTCCCGGCGTCCAACAATGTGGCCAAATATGAGGCTCTGGTCAACGGGTTGCGGATCGCCATCGAGCTAGGAGTCCGACGCCTCGACGCTCGTGGTGACTCGCAGCTTGTCATCGACCAAGTCATGAAGAACTCCCACTGCCGCGACCCGAAGATGGAGGCCTACTGCGATGAGGTTCGGCGCCTGGAAGACAAGTTCTACGGGCTCGAGCTCAACCACATCGCTCGGCGCTACAACGAGACTGCGGACGAGCTGGCTAAAATAGCCTCGGGGCGAACGACGGTTCCCCCGGACGTCTTCTCCCGAGACCTGCATCAACCCTCCGTCAAGATCGACGACACGTCCGAGCCCGAGGTACCCTCGGCCCAGTCCGAGGCACCCACGGCTCAACCCGAGGCGCCCTCGGCTCAGTTCGAGGCACCCACAGCTCGGCCCGAGGCGCCCTCGGTTCAGTCCGAGGTACCCTCGGCCCCCGAGGGTGAGGCACTGCGCGTCGAGGAGGAGCAAAGCGGGGTCACGCCTAATCGAAACTGGCAGACCCCGTACCTGCAATATCTCCACCGAGGAGAGCTACCCCTCGACCGAGCCGAGGCTCGGCGGGTGGCGTGGCACGCCAAGTCGTTCGTCTTGCTGGGCGATGAGAAGGAGCTCTACCACCGCAGCCCCTCAGGCATCCTCCAGCGATGCATCTCCGACGCCGAAGGTCAGGAACTCCTGCGGGAGATACACTCAGGGGCTTGCGGCCATCACGCAGCGCATCGAGCCCTTGTTGGGAATGCCTTCCGACAGGGCTTCTACTGGCCGACGGCGGTGGTCGACGCCACAAAAATTGTCCACACCTGCGAAGGGTGTCAATTCTATGCAAAGCAGACCCACCTGCCCGCTCAGGCTCTGCAGACAATACCCATCACCTGGCCCTTTGCTGTGTGGGGTCTGGACCTCGTCGGCCCCTTGCAGAAGGCACCCGGGGGCTACACGCACCTGCTGGTCGCCATCGACAAATTCTCCAAGTGGATCGAGGTCCGACCTCTGAACAGCATCAGGTCCGAGCAGGCGGTGGCGTTCTTCACCAACATCATCCATCGCTTCGGGGTCCCGAACTTCATCATCACCGACAATGGCACCCAGTTCACCAGCAGAAAGTTCTTGGACTTCTGCGAGGATCACCACATCCGGTTGGACAGGGCCGCCGTGGCTCATCCCATGTCAAATGGACAAGTAGAGCGTGCCAACGACATGATCCTACAAGGGCTCAAGCCCCGGATCTACAACGACCTCAACAAGTTCGGCAAGCGATGGATGAAGGAACTCCCCTCGGTGGTCTGGAGCCTGAGGACGACGCCGAGCCGAGCCACGGGTTTCACGCCGTTCTTCCTAGTCTACGGGGCCGAGGCTGTCTTGCCCACAGACCTGGAATACGGCTCCCCGAGGACGAGGGCCTACACCGACCAAAGCAACCAAGCCAGCCGAGAAGACTCGCTGGACCAGCTGGAAGAGGATCGGGACAAGGCCTTACTACACTCGGCACGGTACCAGCAGTCCCTGCGACGCTACCACGCCCGAGGGGTCCGGTCCCGAGACCTCTAGATGGGCGACCTGGTGCTTCGGCTGCGACAAGACGCCCGAGGGAGGCACAAGCTCACGCCCCCCTGGGAGGGGCCATTCGTCATCGCCGAAGTTCTGAAGCCCGGAACGTACAAGCTGGCCAACAGTCAAGGTGAAGTCTACGGCAACGCTTGGAACATCCAACAGCTACGTCGCTTCTACCCTTAAGATGTTTTCAAGTTGTTTATATACCTCGCACCCATGTAAAGTTTAGTCATCAAGGAAGGGTCGGCCTCGCCTCGGCAAAGCCCGACCCTCCCTCGGGGGCTAAAAGGGGGGAACCCCCTCTGCGTTGAAATTTTCCTCGAAAAAAGATCTCTTCTGCCAGAATGTCTTTCGTGCTTTTTGACTACTTCGAAAAGTGGGTCCTGAAAACGACGGAGTACACGTAAGCAGCCAAGGCTGACCGAGCCGAGGGACTCCTACGCCTCCGGGATACGGATACCTCACTCATCACCTTCTGCGATAAGTAACTCACTTTCGGATAAGTGGTTCCGCGGACCGAACAAGTCTTCACGTTCGGAAGTTCTTCTGCCGAAGTGATCCTTCGAGCCTTCTCGACTGAGTCGGTGACAGAGCCTCATGGACGGATAAAAGTGCGCGTAAGCGGCAAGGCCGACCGAGCCGAGGGACTCCTACGCCTCCAGGATACGGATACCTCACTCATCACCTTCCGCGAGAAGCAACTCTCGCTCGCACAAACATCCCTGTTACCGACAAAAAAGTCTAGATACTCGAAACAAGAAGAAAGGAGACGCAGCTTTACAACACAGCGAGGGTGTGTGTTCTGGCCTCGGCGGCCGCAGGAGACACACGCTACAAGACGACCTGATCCTGCAGGCTCGGGTCTTGACGCTGGAAGGGGGCAGCAGCACCCTCGGCATCGACGACACCTCCGGCGAGGTCCGACCTAGCCTCGGACGGCGACGCGGTCCAAGGATTTCCGCTCTAAAGGACGACGTCATCGCCACACCCGGGCAATCGCTGCCAGGGTCTTCTCCGGAAATCTGGCCCGAGCAGGCGGCTCGGCCGGTCACTCTGGGGCCTCGGCCAACCATCTTCCAAGGACGCCTGCCCGACCCGAGGCCTCGGCTGGTCAACTCCGGCATCGGTCCCGCTAACGGACGACCCGGCTGGGCTCCGGCCAACCAGGTTTCATTTTCGAGCCAACTCCGCCCCTGTTCATGATGATATCGCTACCCCTGGCCTCGGCTCATCGAAGAGCGGCCAAGGGATCCCTTTAACTAAGCTAGAGAAGCCTCAGACAACAAGGCCGACCGAGCCGAGGGACTCCTACGCCTCCGGGATACGGATACCTCACTCGTCACCTTGGCACGGGGCGACTCACGCTTGGTGAAGCGGTTCAGACAACCGACAGGCGGGTCCTAGTGCTCAAAAATGAGGAAAAAACATGGCTCCATTACATACATGTTCAGGCCTCGACAGCCACAATGAACAAAAAACACTGGCATCCAAAGTGCCATTACAAACGGAACTCTGGTTCCGTCCCCGCGGGTATGAGCAACCTTGAGCCTGCGGGGCGACGAACATCGGGAGACCCACCAGTGACCTCTGCAGCAGCAGCCATGGTCCTGGGTGGACGCGGCCGCCGGAGGGCTCTCGTTCGCGTTCCCGCTCAAGGGACGCGAACCAGCTATTAAAGCCAAAGAGCGGGCCGCTCCCAAGCGCACCGGCAGGTCCTCGCTGCCGTCCCCGCCGCGAATGCGAGGAAGAGGGCGGAATGTTGCATCCTAGCTAGGCAGCAACAGTTCGCCTCCCCCGGCATGGCTGGAGGATGTCTCCGCCGCAGGGCTGGAGGGCGATTGCCACCACCAGAAGCTGGAAGAAGAGGTGGCCCGCCGACCCGCGCAGGAGGTAGAGCCCCGGCTCGCCTCGCTCCCCGCCCCAGCGAGGATGATGAACACCCTCGACGCTGAGGGCGGGATCGAGATCACAGCCCGGCTTGCCTCTCCCCATCCGGGCGCTGGAGGTCACCGTCTCGGGTGACCACCAGCGGAGGGGTGCAACCGGGCTGTGTGATGAAAATCCTTGAAGCCGAACGATGGCTGAAAGGTACCAACTCCCACGGAGTTGCGTTCCTCCAACGACGAGGCGGAAAGACGGTGGATCTCCCCATCCGGGGGCTTGGGAGGTGGAAAGACACGATGCATAAGGGAGCGAGAAGACATGGTCGCCTTCCAAGGGGGTCACCCTCCTTTTAAGGGCGGTTCTCCCTACTCGCGTCCCAAGCCGTCACGGGCTGAGTCTTCTCCAACACACTCCAAGGTCCTCCCCTACGGCGCGGGGGCTGGGTCCCACACGTCATGCAAGCCGACTCAGGGCAGAAGAAGCCAAACCGCCGCGCGCGGTGCATACAACCGCCCAGCGGTTACAAGCGACCCTCCACTTTTGCCCAGACCAGCGGGCGAAAGGGTGGGCGGCCATGCAGGCGGCATGCAACCGCGCCAAGTGGGCGCGCTTCTCCGACTCCCAACACGCCCAGCCTGGAGGCCCAGGCCCACGCGTCATGCAACCGGCGCGCCGACTGCTTCGTGCATGCAACTGCACCGCCACTTGCGCCACCACCGCGCCTCCTCGACTGCGGAACCGATACCGCGACTCGAGGCGACCTAGCGCACGACTCAGCAGCGCCAGCCTAGCGCGGCGGTCAGTGCGGCCAAAAATGGGCCGGCAGTAATGACGGTGGCAGGCGGGCAGGAGCAGCAGTCACGTCGTCAGCCAAGCTTACGTCCCATCCGGGGGCAGCGAGGGAACCCTCTCCCACGGCGTGAAGACAACGCGCCCGTGTTCCGTTCCTCGAGCGGCTCGCGCACGCACAACAACAGCCCCGCCAACCACTCGCCCCGTCGCATTAACTCCGCGGCGGGACAGGCGGCGCCTCTGGCAGGAGAAGCGGGCGACGCTTCGCCTTCGCCATAATGACCGCGCCAGTAAAGGTACGCCACGTCGTTCGATTTCGTATCCTTTTCCTTTTTTCCTCTTTCTCTCTCTCTCTTGCAACAGGGACCGGGAAAGGGGGATACCCCGAAAAGGGTCCTTCCCCGTGAAGGAACCAGGCTCCGAGCCTCCCTACTGATCAGAGGTTCGAAGGCTGGCCCCCCGAAGGGTTTGACAGCCGCCTCAGATCGCGTGGGCCCTACACCCACTACTGGTCAGAGGTTCGAAGGCCGGCCCCCCGAAGGGTTCTACGGCCGCCTCAGGCTACTCGGGCTCCGTGCCCATTACTGATCAGGGGTTCGAAGGCTGGCCCCCGAAGGGTTCATAACCACCTCAGACGCCGAGCGAGGGATGACCATGGGTACGTTCGATACATAACCAAGGCTCGGGCTGCGCTCCCGAGGTACCCTAGGACATTTCCGAGACCAGCGGGAGCGATCTTGTAATGGAATCCCATCAGAGGGAGGCATCGAGCCCTCGGACCCCGTCGCCAGGGGACCGGGTCCGGTAGATCACCCGCAGGTACTTTTGGGCGTGCCTCTGGGCCCCTAGCCGACCCCTAACGAACGGGGCACGGACGTCCACTCGGATTACCCGCTTGCAGCTCACCGGAGACACCATGTTCGGCGCCCATCGAGGGCAACATGGCGCTTTCCCCCCCTCCTCCTTGCGGAAAGGCGACGCAGGGGCGTATGTAAAAAAGCTGAGTCTGTCCCTGATCGCCCTCTCGCCCTGTGCAGAGGCTCGGGGGCTGCTCTCGCAAACCCGGCTCCGGCCGAACCGTTGACAGCGTCAACAAACCAGCCCAAGAACTTGGGACCCGACCGTACACCCGGGCTACGGCCAGCTCGCATGAGGGAACAACCAGACCAGCCGAAGCATTACGCGAGGCATTAAGACCTCGGAGGAGTGAAACCACTCCTCCGAGGCCTCGGGGGCTACACCCGGCGGGTGCGCTCGCGCGCACCCACCGGAACAAAAGCGCAACCGAGAAAGGCTGGTCCCCTTGCAAAAAAGTGCGACGAAAGCCTCCAAGCGAGTGCTAACACTCCCTTCGAGGCTCGGGGGCTACTGTCGGGGACCATAATTAGGGGTACCCTCAAGACTCCTAATTCTCAGCTGGTAACCCCCATCAGCATAAAGCTGCAAAGGCCTGATGGGTGCGACTAAGTGAGGGATCAGTCCGTTCAGCGACTCGATCACGCCTCGCCCGAGCCTAGCCTCGGACAAGGGCAGCCGACCCTGGAGGATTTCCGTCTCGCCCGAGGCCCCCCTCCAACGGCGAACATATTTCCGGCTCGCCCGAGGCCCTGCCTTCGCTAAGAAGCAACCCTGACTAAATCGCCGCACCGACCGACCAAGTCGCAGGAACATTTAATGCAAATGTGGCCTGACACCTTTATCCTGACGCACGCCCCCCGGCAGAGCCGAAGTGACCGCCGTCACTTCGCCGCTCCACTGACCGGCCTGACAGAAGGACAGCACCGCCTGCGGCACTCCGACTGCGGTGCCATTTGACAGAGTGAGGCTGACAGGCAGTCAGGCCCCGCCGGAGGCACCATAGGAAACTCCGCTCCGCCCGACCCAGGGCTCGGACTCGGGCTAAGTCCCGGAAGACGGCGAACTCCGCTCCGCCCGACCCAGGGCTCGGACTCGGGCTAAGTCCCGGAAGACGGCGAACTCCGCTCCGCCCGACCTAGGGCTCGGACTTGGGCTAAGTCCCGGAAGACGGCGAACTCCGCTCCGCCCGACCCAGGGCTCGGACTCGGGCTAAGTCCCGGAAGACGGCAAACTCCGCTCCGCCCGACCCAGGGCTCGGACTCGGGCTAAGTCCCAGAAGACGACGAACTCCGCTTCGCCCGACCCCAGGGCTCGGACTCCGCCCTGGCCTCAGCCGACGACCTCCGCCTCGCCCGACCCAGGGGCTCGGACTCGGCCTCGGCCACGGAAGACAGACTCGACCTCGGCTTCGGAGGAGCCTCCGCATTGCCCAACCTAGGGCGCAGGCCAGCCACGTCAACAGGAGGCGCCATCATCACCCTACCCCGAGCTGACTCAGGCCACGGGGAACCAGACCGGCGTCCCATCTGGCTAGCTCCGCCAGATAGGCAATGATGGCGCCCCGCATGCTCTGTGACGACGGCAGCTCTCAGCCCCCTTACGGAAGCAAGAGGACGTCAGCAAGGACCCAACCGCTCCGACAGCTGTCCCTCCGCTAGGCTCCATCGCTCCTCCGACGGCCACGACATCACACCAGCTGGGTGCCAAAATCTCTCCGGCTGCCACGACGGCATGTACTTAGGGCGCTAGCTCTCCCCCGCTAGACACGTAGCGCTCTGCTACACCCCCATTGTACACCTGGATCCTCTCCTTACGCCTATAAAAGGAAGGACCAGGGCCCTCTTAGAGAGGGTTGGCCGCGCGGGGACGAGGACGGGAACAGGCGCTCGCTTGGGGCCGCTCGCTCCCTCTCCCGCATGGACGCTTGTAACCCCCTACTGCAAGCGCACCCGACCTGGGCGCGGGACGAACACGAAGGCCGCGGGATTCCCACCTCTCTCACGCCGGTCTCCGGCCGCCTCGCTCTCCCCCCTTCGCACTCGCCCTCGCGCTCGACCCATCTGGGCTGGGGCGCGCGGCGACACTCACTCGTCGGCCCAGGGACCCCCCGGTCTCGAAACGCCGACAAGAGCCTAAATAAGTGTCAGGATCCATCTCTACTCTCCACTCTCCACTCTCGTACGGCCTAATGCAGCATGCATGGTCACTCTACTCCTTTATTAATTGTAGCTACGGTAAATATATTGATCAAACTTTCTTAATTTTAATAAGATTTATAAAAATATTAACAATATTTATATATCTAAATAAGGTCACTATAAAAAAATATAATTAAATATTAATCTAATAATGATGATTATAAATTCTTTAAATATATTAAGTCAGAGTTAAATATATTTGATTTCTCGAGTATTTTTGGCATATAATACCTAGTGACCGAGGGAGTGAGGTGTTCGTATGAGCAGCAAGTATAATACTCCCTCAGTCCACAATAGAATATTTTCTCCCTCCCAAAATAAAGCATTAATATTATTTCTCTATAAGTTAATGGTTTTGAGCTTTAAATTAATACATAAAAATTGTCAATATTATGTCCATAATGAATATCTATATATAATGAATTTATTTGGAGATATAATTTTACTACTATTTTTATATAAATGACCTACACGAAATCTAAAACGACAATTATTTTAGAACGAAGTGAGCGAAAATAAAATTCTAACATAGTACCATCACTACCGGAATCAATATCTTCGCCGAGTGCCGGAAGCACTCGGCGAAGCCCTAAAAACACTCGGCAAAGAAGGCTCGGCAAACAGTGCATCGGCAAAGACTTCTTTGCCGAGTACTTTTTCTCGGGCACTCGGCGAAGATCTTTGCCGAGTGTCAGGGAGCACTCGGCAAAGAAAAGTGACCGTTACGGCGCCGGTTGACGGAGACGGCGGCTTTGCCGAGTGTCACCGTTGACACTCGGCAACGAAGATATCTTTGCCGAGTGTCCTCCTGGTCGCACTCGGCAAAGCCGCCTTCTTTGCCGAGTGCCGCTTGGGACACTCGGCAAAGAGCCCGCCAGGGAGGGTCCCCGTGTCAGGCTCTTTGCCGAGTGTCCCAGTTGGCACTCGGCAAAGCCGACCTCTTTGCCGAGTGTCAGCGACATAACACTCGGCAAAGAACCTAAGCCGGTGCCCAGGTCTGTGCTCTTTGCCGAGTGTTTTGACCCAGACACTCGGCAAAGAGCCTCTTTGCCGAGTGTTACACTCGGCAAAGTGACCAGTATGTACCTTTTTTATTTGATTTTTGTTTTCCATCCACACAAACAGAAGATATCATATATATATCACATATATACATCACAGATATCATCACAGACATAAATAGCCAACACAAACATAAAACCGTGACCACAAACATAAATATCCATCACAAACATAAGTGTTCAACACAAGTATTAAACACAAACATAAGTCTCAAACGTCGCAAGCTCTCACATAAATATCAAACAGAAACATAAGTATTATACATAAGTTCTGAAGTCTAAAACAACGACTCATGGAGGTGGGCGGTTTGGCCGGGGTTGCGTTGGGATGAACCCTTCCGGAGGGTTGTTGGATGCCGCCCCAGATTGGCCCTGCACAAAGAAGAGATAGCATGTGTTATACCAGATGCATTACAAACATCTAACTACAATTTTGGTACTCACAGGAGTGTGGAAGAGAGTAGGGTCAACTGGGGGGAACAATGGAGGTGGCGGAGCGATGCCCTGTGCGGCGCCAAGGCTCTGCATGTACTGGAACATCTCCGCCATCCTCTGATCAGCCGCCGCCCGCTCCGCCATTATCCTCGCCTCCATCTCTTCTAGTTGGGTCTGTAATATTACAAGCCAACGTTATAGTAACTCAAAGACTAGGTATATAACTAAAGGAAGGACGAGTTACAGAAGCACTAACCTCGAGTTGTGAAATGCGATGCTGTGAGCTGTCGTGCCGAGGTCGAATGGCTGGGCTCGAGCCAGTGCTCCTTGCTCTCACCTGAGACAGAGTGGGAGTGGAGGACGAGTCGATTGCCCCGTCGGCAATCCAGTACCGCCCATGTCTCTTGCCTCCTCCGACCCTCATGAGCACATCGGGGTCGATAGGCTCGGTGCTCGGATCATAGTCTGGGCCATGGACCTCCTGCGCATCGGGGAGGTTTTCAAAGCCTGTAAATATAAGTAGCAGCACGATGGCTGACATCCACACATATACATATCCACACATATATATTAATGCCTAAATAACCATATAAACAATTAGAAGACTTACCTAATGCATGCAAAGTGAGGACTAAAAACCTAACTCTATTTCACAATACACAATCACACACAAAAAACCTAATTCTATTTCACAATACACAATCACAATACACAACCACACATATACATTTATTTGATAATAGTTAGCAACTAAAATGTAAAAATTAGTTTATACCTATTTGCTCGGCGTGGACGGTGCACGACGGCGAACGGGCGTGACGGCGTGGAGGTCGTGAGCGGTTGACGGCGTGGAGGTCGTCGGCGCGGGTTCGTCGGTGGTCGTGGGCGGCGCGCGGGCGCGCGGCGAGCGGGCGGCGCGGGCGCTTGGGCGCGCGGGCGGCGCGGGCGCACGGGCGCGCAGGCCGGCGGCGAGGTGGCCGGCGGCGGGTGGCGGCGAGCGGGCACGGGCGCGCAGGCCGGCGGCGAGCGGGCGGCGCGGGCGTGCAGCGAGTGAGCGTGAGTGAGAGAGAGAACAGGGAGAAGCCGTTGGATCGGCTAAGTTCATGTTCTTTGCCGAGTGCCCGCGATGCGGCACTCGGCAAAGATTTTTTTTTATTTTTAAAAAAGGATTTGCCGAGTGCCAGATCGGCGGCACTCGGCAAAGACGCCTTCTTTGCCGAGTGCCATCCGGGGCACTCGGCAAAGACTACTTTCCTCTTCTTTGCCGAGTGCCACCCGAGGACACTCGGCAAAGCCCACTTTGCCGAGTGTCCACCACTCGACACTCGGCAAAGTACATTTGAATTTTTTTTTGTTTTCAGCATCAAACTTTTTGTGGTATGTTTCTAAACTATATAGACCTACATGTATCATTTTGGGACAATTATAACAGTGTTTGCAATATTTAGTAGATTTAGTTCGTTTATTTGAATTTCTTCGGAAAATTCAAATTTGAACTGCAGGTCACTCGAAACTTGGAAAACCGTGCATGAAAAAATGATATTCATGATACTTAGCATAAGTTACGACCGATTTTAGAAGTGTACCGGAAACTTCGAGCAACGTGCTCACTAAACATGGCCGTGAACTTGGCATCCACGTGTTTAAAAATTGTATAAAACACAAATAAAGTCAGAAAATCATGAAACTTGTCCCCGTGTCATGATATCACATGTATAGGCTGTGATAAAAATTTTAGAGTATTTGGAGAAAGTTGTGAGACACTATGTGTAGAAACCTAAGAGATCCACATTAAAACTCTATGATTTCATGTGTAGTCCTCTTAGGTTTCTACACATAGTGTCTCACAACTTTCTCCAAATACTCTAAAATTTTTATCACAGCCTATACATGTGATATCATGACACGGGGACAAGTTTCATGATTTTCTGACTTTATTTCTGTTTTATACAATTTTTAAACACGTGGATGCCAAGTTCACGGCCATGTTTAGTGAGCACGCTGCTCGAAGTTTCCGGTACACTTCTAAAATCGGTCGTAACTTATGCTAAGTATCATGAATATCATTTTTTCATGCACGGTTTTCCAAGTTTCGAGTGACCTGCAGTTCAAATTTGAATTTTCCGAAGAAATTCAAATAAATGAACTAAATCTACTAACGATTGAATCTCTGTTATAATTGTCCACAAATGATACATGTAGGTCTACATAGTGTAGGAATATACCATAAAAAGTTTGGGAGACAAAATCAAAAAAATAAAAATATACTTTGCCGAGTGTCTAGAGATGACACTCGGCAAAGAGTTCTTTACCGAGTGCTAGATGTGTGACACTCGGCAAAGAATCCTCTTTGCCGAGTGCCAGCCGCTGGCTCTCGGCAAAGACTGACGGCCGTCAGCTTTGGGACGGTCGTTGACGGCCCTTTGCCGAGAGCCACCTGTGCCGAGTGTTTGACACTCGGCAAATCAGTCTTTGCCGAGTGTCTTTCTGTACCGAGTGTCCAGCACTCGGTAAAGAGCCTCGTTGCCGAGCGTCTGGTTTTACCGAGTGCAGCACTCGGCAAATCCTTCTTTGCCGAGTGCCCAACAAAAGGCACTCGGCAAAGATTTCAACACTCGGCAAAGCCTTGGATTCCGGTAGTGCATACTAAAGTATCTAGAGTTTGATGAACTATAAATTAAAAATATCAATATTATAATATCAAATAAGTACGATTAGACATATTTTCATAATATATTTTTTTGAATCATAAACGTTAATATTTTTATTCTTATATTTGATTAATATTTAGACACATTTATAGAGAATGTACCTAAAATTATATTCTTCTTAGATAGAGGTAGTACGATACAATAAGGGAGCTGTAAAATGTGTCATATCTAAATATCTAATCAATGTTGAGGCAAAGAGAGAAGCTATGATTTATATATGTATATTATGACCTTATTTAAATAAGATAGTTGCTCGAGAGTATCTAAAAGTCCTGAGCGGCTTGCGATGATGGTGGTGGAAGGGTTTTACTCGTGTCCTCGCGACTTCAGGCCTAGCAGGTGTTGTAGGCCTCGCAGGTGTTGCAGGTGAAAGTCGTCTAGAGGGGGGTGAATAGGCAAATCTAAAATTTATAAACTTTAAGCACAACTACAAGTCGAGGTTAGCGTTAGAAATATAATCGAGTCCAAAAGAGAGGGAAAACAAATCAACAAAGAAATAAAGCGGATGAACACAGTGATTTGTTTTACCGAGGTTCGGTTCTTGCAAACCTACTCCCCGTTGAGGTGGTCACGAAGACCGGGTCTCTTTCAACCATTTCCCTCTCTCAAACGGTCACTTAGACCGAGTGAGCCTTTCTCTTCAATCAAATGGGACACTTAGTCCACTATAAGGACCATCACAACTTGGTGTCTCTTGTTTTGATTACAAGCGAGTTGAACACAAGAATAGAGGAAGAAGAAAAGCGATCTAAGCGCAAGAACTCAAAAGAACACAAAAGTCTCTCTCTCTAGTCACTAATTTGTTTGGAGTGATTCCGGACTTGGGAGAGGATTTGATCTCTTTGTTTGTGTCTTGGAATGAAGTCTAGAGCTCTTGTATGAGGTTTGATGGCTGAAAACTTGGATGCATTAAAGTGTGGTGGTTGGGGAGTATTTGTAGCCCCAACCACCCAAATGGCCGTTGGGGAAGACTGTTGTCGTATGGCGCACCGGACAGTCCGGTGCGCCAGCCACGTCACCCAACCGTTAGGGTTCGACCGTTGGAGCTTCTGACATGTGGGCCACCGGATAGGTCCTGTTCACTGTCCGGTGCGCCATCTGATGCCTGCTCTGACTTCTGCGCGCGCAGGCGCTCACTGTAGTGTTTCACTATTCCTTTGCAGACGACCGTTGGCGCTGTATAGCCGTTACTTCGCTGGCACACCGGACAGTCCGGTGCTACACCGGACAGTCCGGTGAATTATAGCGGAGTGGCTCCCAGAATTCCCGAAGGTGGCAAGTTTGGAGTTGATCTCCCTGATGCACCGGACACTGTCCAGTGGCACACCGGACAGTCCGGTGCGCCAGAACAGGGCAGCCTTCGGTTGTCTTTTGCTCTTTTTATTTGAACCCTTTCTTGGACTTTTTATTGGTTTGTGTTGAACCTTTGGCACCTGTAGAACTTATAATCTAGAGCAAACTAGTTAGTCCAATTATTTGTGTTGGGCAATTCAACCACCAAAATCATTTAGGAAAAGGTGTAAGCCTATTTCCCTTTCAATCTCCCCCTTTTTGGTGATTGATGCCAACACAAACCAAAGCAAATGTATAAGTGCAGAATTGAACTAGTTTACATGATGTAAGTGAAAAGGTTACTTCGAATTAAACCAATATACATTTCATAAGATATGCATGGATGCTTTCTTCTATTTTAACATTTTGGACCACGCTTGCACCACTTGTTTTGTTTTTGCAAATGTTTTGGAAATTCTTTTTCAAAGTCTTTTGCAAATAGTCAAAGGTGTATGAATAAAATTTTGAGAAGCATTTTCAAGGTTTGAAATTTTCTCTCCCTATTTCAAATGCTTTTCCTTTGACTAAACAAAACTCCCCCTTAATGAAATTCTCCTCTTCGTGTTCAAGAGGGTTTTAGATATTAATTTTGAAAGGGGTCATACTAATTTGAAAATTCTATCAAAAATAAGATACCAATTGAAAAACCTTCTTTTAAAACACATTTGAAAGACTACATTTTTGAAATTGGTGGTGGTACGGTCCTTTTGCTTTGGGCTAATACTTTCTCCCCTTTGGCATGAATCGCCAAAAACGGATACTTGTGAGTGAAATATAAGCCCTTTTACTTTCTCTCCCTCTTTGGCAAAAAAATATGAGTGAAGATTATACCAAATTGGAGAGCGGTGCGGAGTGACGGCGAAGGATGAATAATTTGGAGTGGAAGCCTTGTCTTCGTCGAGGACTCCATTTCCCTTTCAATCTATGACTTAGCATAAAATACACTTGAAAACCACATTAGTCATAGCACATGAAAGAGAGATGATCAAAGGTATATAAATGAACTATGTGTGCAAGGAATCAATCAAAGTTCCGAGAATCAAGAATGTTTAGCTCATGCCTAAGTTTGGTGAAAGTTTTCTCATCTAATGGCTTGGTAAAGATATCGGCTAATTGTTCTTTGGTGCTAACATATGCAATCTCAATATCCCCCCTTTGCTGGTGATCCCTCAAAAAGTGATACCGAATGGCTATGTGCTTAGTGCGGCTGTGCTCAACGGGATTATCCGCCATGTGGATTGCACTCTCATTATCACATAGGAGAGGGACTTTGGTTAATTTGTAACCATAGTCCCTAAGGGTCTGCCTCTTCCAAAGTAATTGCGCGCAACAATGGCCTGCGGCAATGTACTCGGCTTCGGCGGTAGAAAGAGCTACAGAATTTTGCTTCTTTGAAGCCAATGACACCAGAGATCTTCCCAAGAACTGACAAGTCCCTGATGTGCTCTTTCTATCAATTTTACACCCTGCCCAATCAGCATCTGAATATCCTATTAAATCAAATGTGGATCCCCTGGGTACCAAAGGCCAAACTTAGGAGTATGAACCAAATATCTCAAGATTCGTTTTACGGCCCTAAGGTGAACTTCCTTAGGATCGGCTTGTAATCTTGCACACATGCATACGGAAAACATAATATCCGGTTGAGATGCACATAAATAGAGTAAAGACCTATCATCGACTGGTATACCTTTTGATCTACGGATTTACCTCCCGTGTCGAGGTCGAGATGCCCATTTGTTCCCATGGGTGTCTTAATGGGCTTGGCATCCTTCATCCCAAACTTGGTGAGTATGTCTTGAATGTACTTCGTTTGGCTGATGAAGGTGCCCTCTTGGAGTTGCTTCACTTGAAATCCTAAGAAGTACTTCAACTCTCCCATCATCGACATCTCGAATTTTTGAACCATTATCCTACTAAACTCTTCACAAGTAGATTTGTTAGTAGACCCAAATATGATATCATCAACATAAATTTGGCATACAAATAAATCATTTGCAATAGTTGTAGTAAAGAGAGTAGGATAGGCTTTTCCGATTTTGAAACCATTAGTGATAAGAAAATCTCTTAGGCATTCATACCATGCTGTTGGGGCTTGATTGAGCCTATAAAGCGCCTTAGAGAGTTTATAAACATGGTTAGGGTACTCACCATCTTCAAAGCCGGGAGGTTGCTCAACATAAACCTCCTCCTTGATTGGTCCATTGAGGAAGGCACTTTTCACGTCCATTTGGTAAAGCTTAAAGCCATGGTAAGTAGCATAGGCAAGTAATATGCGAATTGACTCAAGCCTAGCTACGGGTGCATAGGTTTCACCGAAATCCAAACCTTCGACTTGTGAATATCCTTTGGCCACAAGTCGGGCTTTGTTCCTTGTCACCACACCATGCCCGTCATGCTTGTTGTGGAAGACCCACTTGGTTCCTACAACATTTTGGTTAGGACGTGGAACAAGATGCCATACCTCATTCCTAGTGAAGTTGTTGAGTTCCTCTTGCATCGCCAACACCCAATCCGAATCCCTTAATGCGTCTTCCACCCTGTATGGCTCAATAGAAGACACAAAGGAGTAATGTTCACAAAAATAAGCAACATGAGATCGAGTGGTTACCCCCTGTTGGGGACTTGTTCTCAAATGCTAAGAGTTAAGAACAAGGCAACATAAAAAGTGTTAAGTGTTAAAGTCCTTCGTCCTTCGAAGCATTATGTCCCTTCGGGAAATAATGAGTTTCGGACGAAAGTCATAAGAGACATACCTTCGTAAACATAACAAGTAATGACGAAGGATTCATATAAAGCATGAAATATAATATAAGCATCATCATAGAATCATTTCTATTTTATTAACATGGAAAAATAGAAATGATTTCAAATTACAAATGTACCTTCGGTCCTGAGAGAAGATAAAAAGTACAAGCGTGACGCAAAAGCAAATGCCAAGTTCGTGTGAACAGTACGGGGGTACTGTTCATCTATTTATAGACACAGGACGCAGCCTGTGACGAATTACAATTATGCCCTTTACAAAAGTTTACAACATTATCTTAGACCTCTATGGATAAAAAGGTCATTCTATCTTTATGTCGGTTTGCAACGCCGAAGCTCTATAAAAAGGAACCTTCGGCCATTTCCTGGGGACGATTTCAGCCGAAGCTGCTTCTTCACGCAAGACCTTCGGCGCAACGAAGCATGGGCCCAACAGTAGCCCCTTTCGCGGCGCTAGATCGTTTTTCGTAACGAGCTTGAACCGTGAAAAAATCCTCTCAAGCTTCGGGAAGCCGAAGGTCCAAAAAACACCTTCCCTGAGCTCGTTGCCGAGAAACGATCCATTTCCCGAGATCGTGTCGGTCCCACCTTGCAGAGTCACTGTTTGGTCTTTGCGGTCCACTGCGCAGCGAGTACAAGTTACTGCCCGCCTGGTGTAAAAACCCTGCCGCTTCGCCTTCTTACCTGCAGCACTATATAAACAGACGAGTAGGTGTGAAGTTACCACAGCATTTACTGCTATTTGCACTGTTTTGCTGCCAAAAAATTTTTAACCATCACCGAAGCTTGTTTGTCAGGTTTGAACGAAGCTCCATCTTGAAGCCTGCTTCGGAGAAAAAAGTATTAAAGTTTCACAAGTTCATAATTAAATGGCCAGAGTTCGCTCTACAGCTAGGGTTGAGCGTGAGGGGGACGAAATTGAAGCTTCGGAGACTGTGCCCATCTCCGAAGCGATGCAGCGCTCCGGACTGGTGACTACGGAAGAAATGGCTGCTGCCGGAGCAAACCCGACAGCTGCCGAAGGAGAAGGGAACATTGAAGAAACCGACTCCGAAGATGACTACCGTATTGCCATGCCCAGCAAACCCAGCCACCTAGACTTCGGAAAATCGACTGTTTCAAAGGTTGATCTCGCCAAGATGGTGAAAGCAGGTTTTTTCAGTGAAGATCAGAAGAAGCTACTTCGCTTCGGGGGAGAAGAGACCACCCCGAAGCCAGAGAAGGACGAGGTTGTCATCTTCAAAAGCTTTTTAAAGGCTGGGCTAAGATTCCCTGTTCACGAGATTGTTGCGGAGATATTGAAGAGGTTTGGCATCTACCTTCATCAGTTAACTCCTAACGCTATCGTTAGGCTTAGCGTTTATATTTGGGCCCTCCGAAGCCAAGCAGTGGAGCCTTTTGCTGACAGTTTCTGTCGAGTTCATGAATTGCATTATCAAACAAAGGCCAGAAAAGATGGGCTTCATGAAAACTTCGGTTGCTACAATTTTGCCTACCGGAAAACCGCAAAGTTTCCTGTAATTAGCTACCGAAGCAAATGGCCGGCAGGCTGGAAATCAGAATGGTTCTATGTCAAGGTTGATGAGGACAAGGAGAAGCTTGTGCAAAGTCCACTCGAGCTAACTTTCGGAGAAACCCGACCCCACTGCAACATGACACCAGAGGGTCAAACTCAACGGGCAATGGATGAATTCAGAATCATTGCAGAGCATATTGGTACCAGGGATCTGGTTCAAGAATTCTTAGCATTCAAAGTTTTCCCTACTCTGAAAAAATGGGAAATGCCAAAGTTAAAGGGGGAGAAGAAGGAAGGGGATCTTGTCCGGCTTCCTTACCACTTCAAATTCAAGAAATATTTTAAGAAGCCCTGCCAAGAGTGGCTGGACACAGTTGAGGTGATGTGTAATGAAATTCTTGGAAATTATTCGAAAAAAGAAGATCAACTGATGACAGCAGCCTTCGGTACCCGTCCGAAGCGAAGGCTGAACCGAGTGCTTGATGCACTGGGCTTCGAATATCCTGACTATGCGCAGCTGAACAAGGATGCTGAGGGCCAGAGAAGAAAAAGAGAGGCCGAAGCTTTAAACAAGGATGAAGAACAACCACCAAAAAAGAAGAAAATTGTCAAGAGAAAAATATCAACTCCAAAGCGAAAACTATCCGAAGGAGAGGGGACCCCCACACCACCTTCTACCAGCGACGTGGAGGAAATTCTAAAGGTAATGACTGAACCCATGCCCACGAAGCTAAGTCCATTAGGGCCTCGACTGACGAAGCTTTTTCAAAAGGTGGCGGAGCCGGAAAAAACGAAGATAACCAAAGCAAAAAGGCAAAGAATTATTGCCGTAACAGAAGTTATTGACAAGACGCCACCGAGAGCATCAATTCAGAAAACAGCAGCTGCTGAAGACACAACAAACGTCGAAGTCGCACCTTCGGAGGTCGCGGCTACCGAAGCCGCTACAGCCGAAGATGTGAACTTAGAGACTACCATTGAGAATATCGACAAAATTTTAGAAGACATGGCTGCAGAAGAAGCTGCCGCTGCTGCTAAAAAAGTCATGGCCGCAGTGCCTGAGAAGGGGAAAGAAATAGCCGAAGTCGCTTCGGACGACGAAGCCTACACATTTCAAAATTTAATTGGGCAAAAACTTTCGGAGGACGAAATAGAAGAGCTAAAAGACTATGCCAAATCTTGCGGATACAGGCCAGGAGCTCTTCTATTCGGAGGTGTGGACGATGAAAAATTAGGCTGCATTCGAGACCAAACCGGAGCTAAGGTCATCGGTACTCTGTCAAAGAGTATCGGTTTTCCGAAGCTAGAGATAGATATCAGCCGCTACCGACGACAGCATATCGTCGGCAGCTTATTTTATTCCAATTTCAAGGTAAACAATCTTTTCTCTGTTCCTTATTGCTTTGGATAATGAAAATGTTACTAACGAAAACTGTTTTTGTGCAGAGCATGCTACTGAGCAAAGCTCTGAAGATGCAGCAGGATTTAGAGGACAAAAAACACGAAGCTATAATTGGAAATTTGGAGAGCAAAATAAAAGAACAATCAGTCATCATTGAAAAGAAAGACTTCGAACTTCAATCAACCGAAGGCTTGCTGGCAGAGACCGAAGCTAAAATATCAGAATTGAATTCGAAGCTTATCGGTCAATCAAAACAGTTTGAACAAGAAAAGCTAGAGCTTAATTCTAAACTTGAAGCCGAAGTCCAAGCCAACTCAAATTTGAAGAAATCATTAACAAGCCTTCAGGATAAATGTTTGAATTTTAGCAACAATTGTATCCAACAACTAAAGAAGATCTTTTACTCAGTTGGAGCCAGCAGCGGGAAATTTACCCCTTCGGATGAAGATTTACCAAAAGCCTTCGATCATATCGAAGCTGAAATTGAAGAACTTGACGAAGTTATAGCTGGGCACGGTGACTTCTGTGCCTGGGTAGCTTCTCGGGGTACTGCTGCAGCATTCCTGAAGGCTGGCTGCGAGCATGGAAAGATCGTCAACAGGCCCAACTTCACCCTGTCTCCATCAATCCTGGACGATATACCTGACCTCGCCCGAAGTATCTCAAATAGATTTATAAAAATGATATGGACAAAAGGCGGGCGGGAGAAGGCTGGAGACGAAGCTCGAAGTCATCTTGAACCAGTAAGAAATCCTACTTTGTACTTACCTTCTCCTTCATACTTGATTTTTACTCTGGATACCTGGATTCATGTAGGATGACGAAGCTGAAGGTGATTAAAGAATATGCCGCCGAAGCGGGAGCCTGAAGAAGATTAGTAGTAGTAGGCTAGAAAATTTGTAACAACTTGTTGTAAATACAATTAAACCGTTCTCAAGGAACTTTGTACATACCTTGTAATATATCCTTACCCTTTTATTAAGACGCTTTGATGTGGACGAAATCAATATTTTGAGCCGAAGGCGAAAAACACCTTCCCTTCTTTTCGTACACAACGAAGCATTAAAGACTGCTTCTTCTTTCTGCGGAAGCTTTGCTTTTTTGTACAAAACATAAAAGACTACTTCTTCTTTCTGCCGAAGCTTTTCTTTTTTTGTACACTCCAAAACATAAAAGAATACTTCTCCTTTTTGCCGAAGCAACCACTTAGTAACACAGATGCCATGAATGAATGCTTATGAATGCAAATGCTATGATGTAATGTGATGTGCGAATGAATGTCCAAAACATATAACCGAAGCCACACTCAACCATTATTTCCTTGGAATCAACCACACATCAGCTCTGCATTCCCTTAGGAACGACTTTGGAGCTTCCTCGTCTTTTACTTAGACGGTATAAACTCTGCATTCCCTTAGGAACGTCTTTGGAGTTTCTTCGCCTTTTACTTAGGCGGTATAAGCTCTGCATTCCCTTAGGAACGTCTTTGGAGCTTCTTCGTCTTTTACTTAGACGGTATAAACTCTGCATTCCCTTAGGAACGTCTTTGGAGTTTCTTCGCCTTTTACTTAGGCGGTATAAGCTCTGCATTCCCTTAGGAACGTCTTTGGAGCTTCTTCGTCTTTTACTTAGACGGTATAAACTCTGCATTCCCTTAGGAACGTCTTTGGAGTCTCTTCGCCTTTTTTCTTTTTCAGTTCCTGCACTCGATGGTGCGTTCTCAGCTGTTACATTTACATTTTTTGGGGGATTTTGCTCTTATAAGACTAAAAAAGGAAATTACACATGATGGCCCCATTAAAAACCTTTCTCCCCCTTCGGAAAGGAAAAGGGTGCCATGAAAAAGAAAAGAAAAAACATAAAAAATTACATCATGTTATACATAGTATCGCCGAAGCTCATCCGCATTCCAAGACCTTGGAATTTCGTTGCCATCCATGTCCTTTAATCTGTACGATCCAGGCCTTGACGAAGATACTACTAAGAATGGTCCTTCCCATTTCAACTGTAGCTTACCCACTGTATCTGGGTTAGCCACTCTCCGAAGCACCAAGTGTCCCGGCTCAATATTTTTTAACCGGACTTTTCTATCTCGCCATTTAACTGTTTCAGCCTGATATTTATTGATATTCTCCACGGCCTGAAGCCTGATCCCTTCTAAAGCATCCTTTTCCACAAGGCAAGCATCTTCGGGACCTGATTCTGCCGAAGCTACTACTCTTATTGATTCAGCTTTGGCTTCTTCCGGGGTTATTGCTTCGTCTCCGAATAATAACTTGAATGGGGTAAAGCCTGTAGATCTTGATGCTGTTGTATTGTGGCTCCACACCACTTTGGTTAACTGGTCTGGCCACTTTAAGCTTCAGGGACTTAAGCCTGTGAAGAAAATGAGTTTTCCTCGTGGGAAACAACGAAATTATTACATGAAAACTAACAATGTTCTTTGTTTCACAGAAAATAAAACTGAATAGAAAAGACTGCTATCAAAGGTAGGATATGTGTCAATAAATGTGCTTCGACTCTGGCACAGTGCTGTTGACTGTGCGAGCTTCGGATTGTTCTCTGAAGTCCCTTTGGTGTGGGGCATATTGACTCCCTTCTGGCTGTTGACCCTGTTGCAGTGGAGGTGGAGGCGGAGGCTGCTGCCAGGAAGCTTGAGGTTGACTTGCCGAAGCTACAGAAGCTGCAGGGTGGTTGTCTATGTATTGTGGGATGTAAGGTGGATGATACGAAGCAGTATGCATGACCTGCTTCGGCTGAGCTTGTTGAGATGCAGTTTTGGCTATTTCCTTTTGCTTCTGGATTGTAATATGGCACGTCCTGGTGGTATGGCCCTTGCTTTCTCCACAGAACAAGCAAAACAGCTTCCTTGGTTGATCTCCGAATCTTCCGCCGAAGCCCCTGGCGCCTCTGCCTCTTGGAGCTGGTGGCCGGAAGAAAGTTTGTTGTTGCCCCGAAGCCTGTGAGGAGCACTGCGGTCTGTTCTGCTGACTCCCCTTATCATCATTCTGAGTAGAGTTGTGGATGGACCTGACATGCCTCGGATAGGATCTTCCTCCGAAGCCCCTGGTCATTTCAGAAAATCTGAAGGCCTCCTCCCTTCTTTGGCGAAAGTCATTGTCAGCACGAATGTACTCGTCCATCTTTTGGAGCAGCTTCTCCAGGGTCTGAGGAGGCTTCCTAGCAAAGTATTGAGCAGCAGGTCCAGGACGAAGCCCCTTGATCATGGCTTCGATGACAATTTCATTGGGCACCGTTGGTGCCTGCGCCCTCAAACGCAAGAACCTTCTGACATACGCCTGAAGGTATTCTTCATGATCCTGAGTGCACTGGAACAAGGCTTGAGCAGTGACCGGCTTCGTCTGAAATCCTTGAAAGCTGGTCAATAACATATCCTTCAGCTTCTGCCATGAAGTGATCGTTCCTGGCCGAAGGGAGGAATACCAGGTCTGAGCAACACTCCTGACGGCCATAACGAAAGACTTTGCCATTACTGCAGCATTGCCACCATACGAAGACACTGTTGCTTCGTAACTCATCAAGAACTGCTTCGGGTCCGAATGGCCATCGAACATGGGAAGCTGGGGTGGCTTATAGGACGGAGGCCAAGGTGTAGCCTGCAGATCAGCGGACAGAGGAGAAGCATCGTCGAAAACAAAATTTCCATGATGGAAATTGTCATACCAGTCATCTTCATTGAAGAAGCCCTCCTGATGAAGGTCTTTTTGTTGAGGCCTTCGGTTCTGCTCATCGTGGGTAAGATGACGGACTTCTTCAGAAGCTTCGTCTATCTGCCTCTGCAGCTCAGCTAGCCTGGCCATCTTCTCCTTCTTCCTCTGCACCTGTTGATGTAGCATCTCCATGTCCCTGATCTCTTGGTCTAGTTCATCCTCCTGAATCGTCGGGCTGACAGCCTTCCTCTTCTGGTTTCGGGCCTCCCGAAGAGAGACGGTCTCCTGGTTGGGGTCCAGCGGTTGCAGTGCTGCAGCCCCAGTCGCTGAAGCTTTCTTCGGCGCCATAGCGAGGGTCTATAGCTTCCGAAGGTGTTCAAAAAACTCGAAGTGGAAGTGAGTTCACCGGAGGTGGGCGCCAATGTTGGGGACTTGTTCTCAAATGCTAAGAGTTAAGAACAAGGCAACATAAAAAGTGTTAAGTGTTAAAGTCCTTCGTCCTTCGAAGCATTATGTCCCTTCGGGAAATAATGAGTTTCGGACGAAAGTCATAAGAGACATACCTTCGTAAACATAACAAGTAATGACGAAGGATTCATATAAAGCATGAAATATAATATAAGCATCATCATAGAATCATTTCTATTTTATTAACATGGAAAAATAGAAATGATTTCAAATTACAAATGTACCTTCGGTCCTGAGAGAAGATAAAAAGTACAAGCGTGACGCAAAAGCAAATGCCAAGTTCGTGTGAACAGTACGGGGGTACTGTTCATCTATTTATAGACACAGGACGCAGCCTGTGACGAATTACAATTATGCCCTTTACAAAAGTTTACAACATTATCTTAGACCTCTATGGATAAAAAGGTCATTCTATCTTTATGTCGGTTTGCAACGCCGAAGCTCTATAAAAAGGAACCTTCGGCCATTTCCTGGGGACGATTTCAGCCGAAGCTGCTTCTTCACGCAAGACCTTCGGCGCAACGAAGCATGGGCCCAACACCCCCTTTTGAATATCGCCGAGGATGGTGTTCACGGGGTGATCTCGTTGTATTGCTTGGTGGACTCTTGGGTGTGGCGGCCTTGGACCCTCATCATCTTCCTTGTCTTGATCATTAGCATCTCCCCCTTGATCATTGTCCTCCTCTTGAGGTGGCTCCTCTTGATCTTCATCTTCATCATCTTAAGCCTGATCCTCATCTTGGGTTGGAGGAGATGCTTGCATGGAGGAAGATGGTTGATCTTGTGCATGTGGAGGCTCTTCGGATTCCTTAGGACACACATCCCCAATGGACATGTTCCTTAGCGCGACGCATGGAGCCTCTTCATCATCTAGCTCATCAAGATCAACTTGCTCTACTTGAGAGCCGTTAGTCTCATCAAACACAATGTCACAAGAAACTTCAACTAGTCCAGTGGACTTGTTAAAGACTCTATATGCCCTTTTGTTTGAATCATAACCAAGTAAAAAGCCTTCTACAGCCTTAGGAACAAATTTTGATGTTCTACCTCTTTTAACAAGAATAAAGCAATTGCTACCAAAGACTCAAAATATGAAACATTGGGCTTTTTACCGGTTAGGAGTTCATATGATGTCTTCTTGAGGATTCGGTGAAGGTAGAGGCGGTTGATAGCGTAGCAAGCGGTGTTGATTGCTTCCGCCCAAAACCGGTCCGAAGTCTTGTACTCATCAAGCATGGTTCTCGCCATGTCAAGTAAAGTTCTACTCTTCCTCTCCACTACACCATTTTGTTGTGGCGTGTAGGGAGAAGAGAACTCATGCTTGATGCCCTCTTCCTCAAGAAAGCCTTCTATTTGTGAGTTCTTGAACTCTTTTCCTTTGTCGCTTCTAATCTTTTTTATCCTTAAGCCAAACTCATTTTGAGCCCGTCTCAAGAATCCCTTTAATGTCTCTTGGGTTTGTGATTTTTCCTGCAAAAAGAACACCCAAGTGAAGCGAGAATAATCATCCACAATTACAAGACAATACTTACTCCTGCCGATGCTTATGTAAGCTATCGGGCCGAATAGGTCCATGTGGAGTAGCTCAAGCAGCCTGTCGGTCGTCATGATGTTCTTGTGTGGATGATGAACACCAACTTGCTTCCCTGCTTGACATGCGCTACAAACCCTGTCTTTCTCAAAATAAACATTTGTTAATCCTAAAATATGCTCTCCCTTTAGAAGCTTGTGAAGATTCTTCATCCCAACGTGGGCTAGTCGGCGATGCCAGAGCCAACCCATGTTAGTCTTAGCAATTAAGCAAGTGCCAAGTTCAGTTCTATTAAAATCAACTAAGTATAGCTGACCCTCTAACACTCCCTTAAATGCTACTGAATCATCACTTCTTCTAAAGACAGTAACACCTAAATCTGTAAAAAGACACTTATAGCCCATTTTACATAATTGAGAAACAGAAAGCAAATTGTAGTCTAAAGAATCTACAAGAAAAAACATTTGAAATAGAATGGTCAGGTGATATAGCAATTTTACCAAGTCCTTTGACCAAACCTTGATTTCCATCCCCGAATGTGATAGCTCTTTGGGGATCATGGTTTTTCTCGTAGGAGGAGAACATCCTTTTCTCCCCAGTCATGTGGTTTGTGCATCCGCTATCAATTATCCAACTTGAGCCCCGGATGCATAAACCTACAAAACAAGTTTAGGTCTTGTTCTTAGGTACCCAAACGGTCTTGGGTCCTTTCACATTAGAGACAAGCACCTTGGGTACCCAAACACAAGTCTTTGAGCCCTTGTGTTTGGCCCCAACATATTTGGCAACTACTTTGCCTGATTTATTAGTTAAAACTGAGAGCACCTAGAGGGGGGTGAATAGGTGATCCTGTAAAACTTGAAACTTAATGCCACAAAACTTGATTAGGAGTTAGCACAATAAAGCCAAGTGGCTAGAGAGGAGTTCTTGCAAGACACGATAACCACAAGAAGATCAATCACAGATAGACACAGTGGTTTATCCCGTGGTTCGGCCAAGTTCAACACTTGCCTACTCCACGTTGTGGCGTCCCAACGGACGAGGGTTGCAATCAACCCCTCTCAAGCGGTCCAAAGACCTATTTGAATACCACGGTGTTTTGCTTTGTTTACTTTATCCCGCTCGCGAGGAATCTCCACAACTTGGAGCCTCTCGCCCTTACACTTTGATGTTCACAAAGAAGCACAGAGTAAGGGAGGGATGAGCAACACACACAAGACACAAAATTAGAGCGACAATACGCACACAAGTCACAACACGAGCTCTCAACACAACTCAAAGAGTTCTCTACTCAAATGGAGCTCTAGTTGCTATCACAAAGAATCGAATGCGCGGAATTGAAGTCTTGGTGCTTAGGAATGCTTAGAGAATGCTTGGTGTACTACTCCATGCGCCTGGGGGTCCCTTTTATAGCCCCAAGGCAGCTAGGAGCCGTTGAGAGCATTCCTGGAAGGCAATTCTTGCCTTCTGTCGCCTGGCGCACCGGACAGTCCGGTGCGGATTTCTTTCCTTCTTTGGCGAAGCCGACCGTTGGCGGTTCAGAGCCGTTGGCGCACCGGACACTGTCCGGTGCCCCCTTCTGACCGTTGGCTCTGCCACGCGTCGCGCGTGGATTACGCGGCCGACCGTTGGCTGGGCCGACTGTTGGCTCACCGGACAGCCCGGTGCACCACCGGACAGTCCGGTGATTTATAGCCGTACACCGCCGTCGAAGTCCCTGTCACACCCGGTTTTGAAGGTAAACCGAATGCGAACCATGTACGTGCCAGGATCAGTAATTCACGTACACAGCGATTACATAAATGACTCATCATAGCACAATGCTTCGAATTACAATAAAGAATAAGTAATAATATTACAGACTAGAGTCATTTACATAATATAAATCAAAGTACACAGAATCGAAACGTAGCCAACGTAAACAACCCACCACAGGCAGCTGACTGGGGGAGGTCGCTAGCCTAATCCTCGAACTCGTCGAAGTCCTGGAACTCCTGGAGATCCGCCTCGACGCCTTCTTCTTTACCTGAGCATAGATTGCACCAAAGGCAACCTGGTGTTTTGTGAAAGCAAGGGTGAGTACACATCAACGTACTCAGCAAATGTCCCGTTTGGCTGAGGTGGACTAGCTTTATGTGGGGTTAAGCTCAAGCAGTTGCTTTTAATTGGTCAGATATTTATTATTAGTGGAAGCCAAGTTTTAGTAATAGCCAACCCGTGAACCATTTCCTCCTCGAGGAACATCATTATCATCATCGAGCCAAAACCATAAATAGAACCATTGTATATTGAACCATCTGTATCTCTAATCAAAGAGGATCCCAAGGCCGCTCTTAACCGTGAGCACGGCTGATATATCAGTTTCACTACCCTCTGCAGAGGTCGCACACTTTACCCATGAGCCGTGATTCCCGTTTTGCCCGGGGATCATGACTCCCCATTGATCACTTCCTAGGTGGTCCGGCAGGGTATCACTACGTAGCTTTTACAAAGATTCCCTAGAGGTCATAGCCGCCCGTTAGGTTTCTCCAGTTTGATAAACACAGTACTCCTCCCCGCAGGAGGGTGACTAACAAAAGCAAAACGAAAGGACCTCGGCACCCAGCCTCGGCAGAGCAAGCACTGTGCCTGGACCCCATTGACGGCACGACGGCGAAGCAACTACACCTCTAGTTCCTCTAATTAATTAGCTAAGGGCATCCCATTTCACCCTCATGGTTGCACTGTTATCCCGGGTGGTCTCTCAACGAACAGGTCCTTACGGAGAGGTACTCGGAAAACAGCCCGAGTCCCCTAAATGCCACAAGTATATCATCATATCCAGATAAAATCATAGTATCATCATAGTATCTCATCATGTTCATTGATTAAAGTAAAGCGCTAGCATGTAGCTAACCATAGTAACCCAAAAGGTAAATCAAGGACAAGGTAAATAGAAAGCTAGTAAATCCTTGGTTGTTCATAGTATGCGGGACAGTGTATTATAAAGTAAATGGGACATAATGGGTCAGAGGACACTTGCCTTCACCAAACAGATGCTCAGAGTCTTCAACTTCGTGGAACCCAAAGAGCTAGATCACTTGGTCGCCGAAGCTTGACCGTCGATTCCTCGAAGTTCGGAAACGAATCGCGATCCAATCGCAACGCGAAGCGAAGACAAACAGACACAAGCAAACAAACATATATATATGCATAAGAACATTACACCATACAAGATAAAATGTTATAAAAGCGAGCAATATAAAATAGAGAGCGCTTCTACGGTTACGCGAGAAAAAGAACCATGATAGACGAAGCTATGGTCGAGGGGTTAGTACGTTTACGTTAAACAAGTACTAATTAGAACATCTAATTCAACATAATTATATTAATTGATATTAATCAAATGTAAATTAATACTACTACTTAGTTTTGACTAACTTACTATTTTAATAGTTGACAATTAAGCAAGTAACTTAATGAATATGAGTGATTCTAAGCGAGACGAATTAACGACGCACGACGTGCAAACACGATGTGCGCAACGCGCGGACACAAACGACTTAGCACGCGGACAACGCGCGATACGCGCGAACGGCACGCGGCAATGCGCGCGACACACGCGAACGGCACGCGACAACGCGTTCGAACAACACGCGCGACACTTGCAAACGACATGCGTGAAACAGCACCGCGGCACGCGCACGGTACGCGCGGACCGACATGCGAAACTAATAAATAAATGACAACGTGATTACACTAAACAATTATTAATAAGTAACATTTCAGTTCAGGTTAATCATATTGGTAACTACTTATAAATGCGCAAATCGAATTCCTAAATTAGGTTTTTAAATTGAAACGTCGTTCTAGTAGCCACTGGTTAAACAAACGTTTAACTAAATTAAATAAAATATGCAAAAATTAGGATAAATATATCTAAATTAAGATAATTTTAATACGAATCTAACGCAACTTGAATGGATCGAATCGGGTTTAAAACGCAAAAGTTATGAATGTTTTAAACCATACTGTAATTCGCGCGGACTAAATTTACAGAATTGCCATCTTCTTTCTCTCTTCATCTCCTTCCTCCCATCCATGGAAGAGAGAGGAGAGGAAGGGAAGGGGGCTGCGCAGGGGAGGTCGGGGTTGGGCCGGCCGGGGGCGGGCGCGGCCGCACCGGGCGCGCGGGGCGCGGCCACAGCCGCCGGGGAGGGGTGCGCGCGGGCGCGGGAGCACGGGACGCGGGCGCCACCGCCGGCCACCGCCGCCGCCGGGGAGGGAGAAAGGGGCGCCGTCGAGGAGGGGAAACGGAGGGGGGAGGGGCGCCGCCACCGGGGAAGGTGAGGGGAGAGTGGGAGAGGCTCTGCACGGACGGGAAAACGAAGAAACGAAGAAACCCTAGGTGCAACAATGGAGGTTTCTCACCGGGGAAGAAGACCCTCGCCGGAGCCGAGGAGAAATCCGTCGATTGCCGGAGATTCGGGGACCCAATCGACGAACCGAACGCGCTGCGACGAAGCCCTCGACGAGACGAACGCAGCGGTACCCTCGGATTCGGCAGACGATGCACGGATTGGGAGTAATTGCTCGCCGGAGTTGGAACCGCCCCGAACTTCGGCGAGCAATACCGGGAGCTAGGGATTGGATTTGGGGGAAACATTTGGTGTTCTGGAACGGGCTCGACGAGATGAAGCCGGACATGTATATATACCTAGGGTTTGGACGAGATAAAAATTCAGTTAAAATTCGGATTTTACTATTTTTAAAATTCGAAAAAGCCTAGAAATCCATATTTTGTGCTCAAAATATTATAGATACTTTCAAAAATTCCAGAAAAATTCCTATAAATGTTTTGGGACCTAATGAACTCAAAAAACATAATTAGAATTTCTAAAAACATTTTTAAGTTCCACAAATAAATAGATTTTGGTTTCCGGAAAATAGAAAAATATTCCGAAAAATATGAAAATTTACCGAGCGCTTCTATAAGATATGTTAACATGTTTCAAACATATTTTGCACTTAGAAACACCATGCAACGGCATGAATGCAACAACCAAAGTGCCTCTAGGGCTCATTCCACTAGGTTTACGCTAATATAAAACAAAATGATTCTCCATTTTTAGGGAAAAGAGAAAGGAAAGCGAAGAACTGAGAGAGTAACACCTGAATTTGGTGGATATTAGAAAAGAAATTTTATACCCCCAAATTCAGGGTGTTACAAATCTAACCCCCTTAACAGAATCTCGTCCTCGAGATTCAAGAAGAGGCTAGCAGGAAAATGAGATTGGTTCATTAGTCTTTCATAGCTTTTTCTAACTCAACTTTGCCTCCGCCGGCTTGACTTGTGAATTGGTTGCTTTGACCATCAGATGCTTGAGACCGATTGATGCAATTCTTGAGGATCTCCTGGACCTGTAGGTTAGGACCCACACACGCTTTCGCTGCGCCACTCTGATCTTGTTGGTTGATGTTGATTGCATTGTCTTCATTGGGGTTAGCGGCTAACCCCCTTAACAAGAGCATTGATACACACTTGATGAAGATGTTGCCGACTCTGATCTTGACTGATTTGGAGGAGTTGAGGTTGCCAAATGGACAGGTGTAAGAGGAAAGAATAGCGAGAAAAGGTAAGTATAGACGGATTAGAGAGAGCAGGGGGAGAACCCAACTACTTAACTCTATGGCACTCACCTAGTAAACAGATTCCATTACAGACCAAGGGCCACAACACATCAACACTCATTCCAAAGAAGCAAATCAGTCATAGCAGAAGGACAAACATCATGAGCACATAGTAACAAACATCTCATTGCTATACGTTCCTTTTAATTAAATGGTGGTCTTTCCTTGAAAAGGGAAACTACTCTAAGGCCAACAAAAGGCAAGGGGAATAATAAGACATGGAGGGTAGGGGCATGAGCATAATAAAGGATGGAGCTAAAGCAATGATTGTAACTGACAAGGGAGAGAATGCAACCAAGGTCAGGATAGGTAAAACACCATTCTCAAATCGAGATGGAAAAGATGATATTTCAAAAGGTAGGCATAAGATAACATCATGGAAAGATCTAGAGATTACAAAGGTAAGGGAGGTGAAAGGCAAAAACACACCAAAAGATAGAGTTAGGACAAGACTTGCAACGCGACAGAGGAAAAAGGGAATGAACAAGAGCGGGATAGGCAAGACGTCACTCTTGAAATGAAATGGGAGAGGAGGCTTTAAAATGCAGGTGCAAGATAAGCATCAAGGTAAAAATCGAGGGATGACAAGTGTTAAGGTGATAATGGACAAACACACAATAAAGGATGTATTTTAGACAAGACTTGCAAGGCGTCAAAGAAGGGGGAGCAGTCAATGGCGAAATAGGTAAGACATTATCCTCAAACAAGGATGGAAAAGAGAAGGCTTTTAAAGGGAGGTTCAAAGTAAGCATGAAGGTAAGGGTATGAATATTACAAGGGCTAAAGGTGATACCGAGCAAGAATGTAAGAGAGGAAGTAAATGTGCATAAGAACCAAGGATATAAGTACCACAAAGGATGAAGTTCAGACAAGATCTGCAAGTGGAAAAGAAGAGGATACGTCCAAGGGCCCGATAGGTAAACTATCACTCTGAAATTGAGGTGGAAGAGAGGGGGTTTTTAAGAAGTAGGAATAAAGATGAGTATCCAGGCAAGATCGATGGACGACAAGGTGAGGGTGATAGCAAATAAAAACATAGCAAGAGATGGAATTAACACAAAACTTGTAAGGCGACAAGAAGTGAAAAGAAATCAAGGGAGAGATAGGTAACTCACAGCTCCCAAACTGGGATAGGAGATTGAAGATCTTAGAGAACGGACATAGTTTGATCTCCAAGGTAAGATTAAAAGATGAGAAAGGTAAAGGTAATACTCAACTGGAGCACGACCAAGGATGGAGTTAAAACTTGCAAGCGACAAGGAATAGCATACGACCAAGGGAAAATAGGTAAAATACAACTATAAAATTGAGATGGAAGAGAGAAGGTTTTAAAGGTCGGGTATAATATAAACATCAAGGTAAGATGTAGAGGCGATAAGGGTAAATGTGATAATGATGAAAAGCATAATCCATGGACAGAGTCAAGGCAAGACTCACCAAATGGCAAGGTGGAGAAAACAATCAAGGATAAGATAAGTGAGGTTCCGACAGAAGAGTTGAAGTAAAAATTCATTACCGAAGGAAGTTACAAGGAAACAACGAGATTACCACAGGTGCGCAAAATAAAATGATCACTCATGGATTATTAGGAAACAAGGGTGGTCAAGGGCATGTTAACCGAAATATTTCAAACAGATATTGGGATATAAAGGTAAGCATATATAAAAATAGGAGTATGCAAGATTCCAATGGTACGAGCATACCAAGACCAAGAAAGTACAATTTGCCAAAAAGATAGAGACTTAACAAGAGAATAGGAAAGGGTCTCAAAAGACAGTAAGATCATGGACATATAACTGAAATGTTTAAATAGGCAGTAGAGGTACAAGGGTAAGTGCTTTAGATTAAGGGATAAGGGTATTAAAAATGCAAGGATACGAGCATGTCAATAACAAAATGGAATAGAGATGGTCAAATTGTAGCAATTTAATAATGGATGAGGAAAGAGTCCCAAAAGACTAAAGGCTATGGTCAGGGGGCATCTACAAAGATGTCGCAAGCACAAGATGAGATCAGATCTAATAGATTGAGAGAAGTATAGACCATACTAGAATAAAATAATTTTTGTCAAGGGGGCATATAGGAGCACAACATAGAATTAGTCAAGGTGACTAATATTTTGAAGCAGAATCAAGGATGAGATGAAGTAATAATCAATAAGTCCTTAAAACGGCCAATGCTACTCTAGGTCAGCGGTCCTACAGTCAGCACGGCTTTGATACCACTTATGTCACACCCGGTTTTGAAGGTAAACCGAATGCGAACCATGTACGTGCCAGGATCAGTAATTCACGTACACAGCGATTACATAAATGACTCATCATAGCACAATGCTTCGAATTACAATAAAGAATAAGTAATAATATTACAGACTAGAGTCATTTACATAATATAAATCAAAGTACACAGAATCGAAACGTAGCCAACGTAAACAACCCACCACAGGCAGCTGACTGGGGGAGGTCGCTAGCCTAATCCTCGAACTCGTCGAAGTCCTGGAACTCCTGGAGATCCGCCTCGACGCCTTCTTCTTTACCTGAGCATAGATTGCACCAAAGGCAACCTGGTGTTTTGTGAAAGCAAGGGTGAGTACACATCAACGTACTCAGCAAATGTCGCGTTTGGCTGAGGTGGACTAGCTTTATGTGGGGTTAAGCTCAAGCAGTTGCTTTTAATTGGTCAGATATTTATTATTAGTGGAAGCCAAGTTTTAGTAATAGCCAACCCGTGAACCATTTCCTCCTCGAGGAACATCATTATCATCATCGAGCCAAAACCATAAATAGAACCATTGTATATTGAACCATCTGTATCTCTAATCAAAGAGGATCCCAAGGCCGCTCTTAACCGTGAGCACGGCTGATATATCAGTTTCACTACCCTCTGCAGAGGTCGCACACTTTACCCATGAGCCGTGATTCCCGTTTTGCCCGGGGATCATGACTCCCCATTGATCACTTCCTAGGTGGTCCGGCAGGGTATCACTACGTAGCTTTTACAAAGATTCCCTAGAGGTCATAGCCGCCCGTTAGGTTTCTCCAGTTTGATAAACACAGTACTCCTCCCCGCAGGAGGGTGACTAACAAAAGCAAAACGAAAGGACCTCGGCACCCAGCCTCGGCAGAGCAAGCACTGTGCCTGGACCCCATTGACGGCACGACGGCGAAGCAACTACACCTCTAGTTCCTCTAATTAATTAGCTAAGGGCATCCCATTTCACCCTCATGGTTGCACTGTTATCCCGGGTGGTCTCTCAACGAACAGGTCCTTACGGAGAGGTACTCGGGAAACAGCCCGAGTCCCCTAAATGCCACAAGTATATCATCATATCCAGATAAAATCATAGTATCATCATAGTATCTCATCATGTTCATTGATTAAAGTAAAGCGCTAGCATGTAGCTAACCATAGTAACCCAAAAGGTAAATCAAGGACAAGGTAAATAGAAAGCTAGTAAATCCTTGGTTGTTCATAGTATGCGGGACAGTGTATTATAAAGTAAATGGGACATAATGGGTCAGAGGACACTTGCCTTCACCAAACAGATGCTCAGAGTCTTCAACTTCGTGGAACCCAAAGAGCTAGATCACTTGGTCGCCGAAGCTTGACCGTCGATTCCTCGAAGTTCGGAAACGAATCGCGATCCAATCGCAACGCGAAGCGAAGACAAACAGACACAAGCAAACAAACATATATATATGCATAAGAATATTACACCATACAAGATAAAATGTTATAAAAGCGAGCAATATAAAATAGAGAGCGCTTCTACGGTTACGCGAGAAAAAGAACCATGATAGACGAAGCTATGGTCGAGGGGTTAGTACGTTTACGTTAAACAAGTACTAATTAGAACATCTAATTCAACATAATTATATTAATTGATATTAATCAAATGTAAATTAATACTACTACTTAGTTTTGACTAACTTACTATTTTAATAGTTGACAATTAAGCAAGTAACTTAATGAATATGAGTGATTCTAAGCGAGACGAATTAACGACGCACGACGTGCAAACACGATGTGCGCAACGCGCGGACACAAACGACTTAGCACGCGGACAACGCGCGATACGCGCGAACGGCACGCGGCAATGCGCGCGACACACGCGAACGGCACGCGACAACGCGTTCGAACAACACGCGCGACACTTGCAAACGACATGCGTGAAACAGCACCGCGGCACGCGCACGGTACGCGCGGACCGACATGCGAAACTAATAAATAAATGACAACGTGATTACACTAAACAATTATTAATAAGTAACATTTCAGTTCAGGTTAATCATATTGGTAACTACTTATAAATGCGCAAATCGAATTCCTAAATTAGGTTTTTAAATTGAAACGTCGTTCTAGTAGCCACTGGTTAAACAAACGTTTAACTAAATTAAATAAAATATGCAAAAATTAGGATAAATATATCTAAATTAAGATAATTTTAATACGAATCTAACGCAACTTGAATGGATCGAATCGGGTTTAAAACGCAAAAGTTATGAATGTTTTAAACCATACTGTAATTCGCGCGGACTAAATTTACAGAATTGCCATCTTCTTTCTCTCTTCATCTCCTTCCTCCCATCCATGGAAGAGAGAGGAGAGGAAGGGGAGGGGGCTGCGCAGGGGAGGTCGGGGTTGGGCCGGCCGGGGGCGGGCGCGGCCGCACCGGGCGCGCGGGGCGCGGCCACAGCCGCCGGGGAGGGGTGCGCGCGGGCGCGGGAGCACGGGACGCGGGCGCCACCGCCGGCCACCGCCGCCGCCGGGGAGGGAGAAAGGGGCGCCGTCGAGGAGGGGAAACGGAGGGGGGAGGGGCGCCGCCACCGGGGAAGGTGAGGGGAGAGTGGGAGAGGCTCTGCACGGACGGGAAAACGAAGAAACGAAGAAACCCTAGGTGCAACAATGGAGGTTTCTCACCGGGGAAGAAGACCCTCGCCGGAGCCGAGGAGAAATCCGTCGATTGCCGGAGATTCGGGGACCCAATCGACGAACCGAACGCGCTGCGACGAAGCCCTCGACGAGACGAACGCAGCGGTACCCTCGGATTCGGCAGACGATGCACGGATTGGGAGTAATTGCTCGCCGGAGTTGGAACCTTCCCGAACTTCGGCGAGCAATACCGGGAGCTAGGGATTGGATTTGGGGGAAACATTTGGTGTTCTGGAACGGGCTCGACGAGATGAAGCCGGACATGTATATATACCTAGGGTTTGGACGAGATAAAAATTCAGTTAAAATTCGGATTTTACTATTTTTAAAATTCGAAAAAGCCTAGAAATCCATATTTTGTGCTCAAAATATTATAGATACTTTCAAAAATTCCAGAAAAATTCCTATAAATGTTTTGGGACCTAATGAACTCAAAAAACATAATTAGAATTTCTAAAAACATTTTTAAGTTCCACAAATAAATAGATTTTGGTTTCCGGAAAATAGAAAAATATTCCGAAAAATATGAAAATTTACCGAGCGCTTCTATAAGATATGTTAACATGTTTCAAACACATTTTGCACTTAGAAACACCATGCAACGGCATGAATGCAACAACCAAAGTGCCTCTAGGGCTCATTCCACTAGGTTTACGCTAATATAAAACAAAATGATTCTCCATTTTTAGGGAAAAGAGAAAGGAAAGCGAAGAACTGAGAGAGTAACACCTGAATTTGGTGGATATTAGAAAAGAAATTTTATACCCCCAAATTCAGGGTGTTACAGTCCCGAGACCAGCCAGTTCGCAGACGCCAGCCTGGCGCAACGGACACTGTCCGGTGCACCACCGGACAGTCCGGTGCACCCAGACCAAGCAGCCTTTTGGATGTACACAGCCAACTTCTCCAAAATTGTTTCTCTTGTTTCTAGCACTTAGACACAATACATTAGTCTTCAAAACAATGTACTAAGTCTAGAAACATACCTTTAATCTTGATTTGCACTTCTTGAGTCCTTGGCACAATTTAACACTTAGGCACTTGTGTTGGACACTTAATCACCAAAATACTTAGAAATGGCCCAAGGGCACATTTCCCTTTCAATCTCCCCCTTTTTGGTGATTTATGCCAACACAATAGAAAGCAACTAAGAGAAGTGCAACATCAATGCAAATGAAAACTCAAATTTGTTTTGATTCAAATTTGGCATATTTGGATCGTCCTTTGCCACCACTTGGTTTGTTTTTGTAAATCAAACTCAATTTCCTATCTCTAAGTCAAACACACTTGTTGAGACATAAAGAGAGTTGTTCCAAGAGAAATTGATCAAAGATTTCAAAAACTCCCCTTTTTCCCATAATCAACCATTCTCCACCCAAGAGGCCAACTTTTGACAAAAGAGACAATAAGAGATTTTTGACAAACCAAAAGCTCTATTCTACTATTTTCAAAATTCTCAAGTGGTAGCTGATCCATTTATTGCTTTGGCCTTATTTTCTCCCCCTTTGGCATCAAGCACCAAAACGGGATCAATCTTGGCCCTTTTAACCCCATTGCCTCACCAAAATTTTCAACTAAGAGTAAAAAGGCAATGAGAGTACAAAGATGAACTTGGAATCAGTTACTCTTTCATCGGAGTGCAGTGGAAGTCTTGCATGGTCCAAGTCCACCTTTTCCCTTTCAAACCTCCTTTGAGACTAAATTAAGCAAACTCAAGCACACAGTTAGTCTCAAAGGGTCAAGTTGTAGCACATCTCCCCATAAATATGTGCATCACTTGCAAATGGACTTTTGAGGTCCGGGGAGTGCTTGTACAACTTGAGCACTATAAATAAACAACAAAATGCATTGAGGAACATGATCAAGGCATAAAACACATGTATGCTATAAATCAATCCAGGTTCCGCGAATCTAAGACATTTAGCTCACTACGCAGCCTGCAAAAGGTCGACTCATCTAGAGGCTTGGTAAAGATAT
This sequence comes from Zea mays, assembly GCF_902167145.1. NCBI lineage: Eukaryota > Viridiplantae > Streptophyta > Magnoliopsida > Poales > Poaceae > Zea > Zea mays. The sequence goes on along the minus strand of NC_050098.1, from coordinate 25,999,388 downwards.
CGGCTAGCTGGTTCTCGGTGCTAACATAAAACACTTCGATATCTCCCTTTTGCTGGTGGTCTCTCAAAAAGTGATGCCGGATGTCAATGTGCTTTGTGCGACTGTGTTCAACAGGATTATCCGTCATGCGGATAGCACTCTCATTATCACATAGGAGTGGGACGTTGCTCAGATTGTAGCCAAAGTCCCTAAGGGTTTGCCTCATCCAAAGTAGTTGCGCGCAACACTGTCCTGCGGCAACATACTCGGCCTCAGCGGTGGATAGGGCAACGGAAGTTTGTTTCTTAGAACTCCACGACACCAGGGACCTTCCTAAGAATTGGCACGTCCCCGATGTACTCTTCCTATCGACCTTACATCCAGCATAGTCGGAGTCTGAATATCCAATTAAGTCAAAGGTAGACCCCTTTGGATACCAGATCCCGAAGCAAGGCGTAGCGACTAAATATCTAAGAATTCGCTTCACGGCCACTAAGTGACACTCCCTTAGATCGGATTGAAATCTAGCACACATACATACGCTAAGCATAATATCCGGTCTACTAGCACATAAATAAAGTAAGGACCCTATCATAGACCGGTATGCCTTTTGATCAACGGACTTACCTCCTTTGTTGAGGTCGGTGTGTCCGTCGGTTCCCATTGGAGTCTTTGCGGGCTTGGCGTCCTTCATCCCAAACCGCTTGATCAAGTCTTGCGTGTACTTCGTTTGGAAGATGAAGGTGCCATCCTTGAGTTGCTTCACTGGGAACCCAAGGAAATAGCTTATCTCGCCCATCATCGACATCTCAAACTTTTGAGTCATCACCCTGCTAAACTCTTCACAAGACTTTTGGTTAGTAGAACCAAATATTATGTCATCGACATAAATTTGACACACAAAAAGATCACCATCACAAGTCTTAGTAAAAAGAGTTGGATCGGCTTTCCCAACCTTGAAAGCATTAGCAATTAAAAAGTCTCTAAGGCATTCATATCATGCTCTTGGGGCTTGCTTAAGTCCATAGAGCGCCTTAGAGAGCTTACACACGTGGTCGGGGTACCGTTCATCCTCGAAGTCAGGGGGTTGCTCCACGTACACCTCCTCCTTGATTGGCCCATTGAGGAAAGCGCTCTTCACATCCATTTGGAACAACCTAAAAGAATGGTGAGTAGCATAGGCTAACAATATGCGAATTGACTCTAACCTAGCCACAGGAGCAAAAGTCTCCTCAAAGTCCAAACCTGCGACTTGGGCATAACCTTTTGCCACAAGTCGTGCCTTGTTCCTTGTCACCACCCTGTGCTCGTCTTGTTTGTTGCGGAACACCCACTTGGTTCCCACAACATTTTGCTTGGGACGAGGCACCAGTGTCCAAACTTCATTTCTCTTGAAGTTGTTGAGCTCCTCTTGCATGGCCAACACCCAGTCCGGATCTAGCAAGGCCTCTTCTACCCTGAAAGGCTCAATAGAAGAGACAAGGGAGTAATGCTCACAAAAATTAACTAATCTAGAACGAGTAATTACTCCTTTGCTTATGTCACCCAATATTTGGTCGACGGGATGATTCCTTTGAATCGTCGCTCGAACTTGTGTTGGAGGTGCCGGTTGTGCTTCTTCCTCCATTAAATGATCATCTTGTGCTCCCCCTTGATCACACGCCTCCTCTTGATGAACCTGTTCATCTTCTTGAGTTGGGGGATGCACCGTTGTTGAGGAAGAAGGTTGATCTTGCTCCTTTTGTTCCAGTGGCCTTACATCTCCAATCGCCATGGTGCGCATTGCGACCGTTGGAACGTCTTCTTCATCTACATCATCAAGATCAACAACTTGCTCTCTTGGAGAGCCATTAGTCTCATCAAATACAACGTCGCTAGAGACTTCAACCAAGCCCGATGATTTGTTGAAGACCCTATACGCCTTTGTATTTGAGTCATAACCTAACAAAAACCCTTCTACAGCTTTGGGAGCAAACTTAGAATTCCTACCTTTCTTCACTAGAATGTAACATTTGCTCCCAAAAACACGAAAGTAAGACACATTGGGTTTGTTACCGGTTAGAAGCTCATACGAAGTCTTCTTGAGGAGGCGATGAAGGTAGACCCAGTTTATGGCATGGCAAGCCATGCTCACGGCTTCCGTCCAAAACCGTTCGGGTGTCTTGAATTCACCAAGCATCGTCCTCGCCATGTCTAGTAGCGTCCTGTTCTTCCTCTCTACCACACCATTTTGCTATGGTGTATAGGGAGCGGAGAACTCGTGCTTGATTCCTTCCTCCTCAAGATACTCTTCCACTTGAAGGTTCTTGAACTCGGACCCATTGTCGCTCCTTATCTTCTTCACCTTGAGCTCAAACTCATTTTGAGCTCTCCTTTGGAAGCGCTTGAGGGTCCCTTGGGTTTCAGATTTATCCTGCAAAAAGAATACCCAAGTGAAGCGGGAAAAATCATCAACTATAACAAGACCATACTTACTTCCTCCTATGCTTAGATAGGCGACGGGTCCGAAGAGGTCCATATGAAGTAACTCCAGGGGTCTTGATGTTGTCATCACATTTTTGGCATAATGAGACCTTCCCACCTATTTACCTGCTTGACAAGCTGCACAAGGTCTATCTTTTTCGAAAGTTACGTTAGTTAGACCTATCACGTGTTCTCCCTTTAGAAGCTTGTGAAGGTTCTTCATCCCCACATGTGCTAAACGGCGATGCCACAGCCAGCCCATGCTAGTCTTAGCAATTAAGCATGCATCTAGACCGGCCTCCTCTTTTGCAAAATCAACTAAATAAAGTTTGTCGTCTAATACACCCTTAAAAGCTAATGAACCATCACTTCTTCTAAAGACAGACACATCTACATTTGTGAATAAACAGTTATATCCCATATTACAAAGTTGACTCACAGACAACAAGTTATATCCAAGCGACTCAACTAAGAACACATTAGAAATAGAGTGCTCGAATGAAATAGCAATTTTTCCTAACCCTTTCACCTTGCATTGGTTCCCATCACCGAATATGATTGAATCTTGGGGATCCTTGTTCTTGACGTAGGAAGAGAACATCCTCTTTTCCCCCATCGTGTGGTTTGTGCATCCGCTGTCGATAATCCAGCTTGAGCCCCCGGATGCATAAACCTGCAAGGCAAATTTAGGCTTGGGTCTTAGGTACCCAACTCATGTTGGGTCCTACAAGGTTAGTTACAATAGTCTTAGGGACCCAAATGCAAGTCTTGTCTCCCTTACATTTGGCCCCTAATTTCCTAGCAATTACCTTCTTATCCTTTCTACAAATAGCAAAGGAAGCATTGCAAGCATAATAAATTGTAGAAGGTTCATTCATTACTTTTCTAGGAACATGAACAAAATTTCTTCTAGGCATATGATGAACAACCTTTTTCCTAGCCAAATTTCTATAATGCATAATAGAAGAACTAGAAGCAATCATGGCATGAGAATCAAAAGCATCATAACTTCTATAAACATTCCTAGAATGTCTCCTATCATGATACATGAAAGCATGGTTCTTTTGAGCACTACTAGCCATAGGGGCCTTCCCTTTCTCCTTGGCGGAGATAGAAGCCTTATGGCTTGTTAAGTTCTTGACTTCCCTCTTGAAGCCAAGACCATCCTTAATTGAGGGGTGTCTACCAATCGTGTAGGCATCCCTTGCAAATTTTAGTTTGTCAAATTCACTCTTGCTAGTCTTCAGTTGGGCATTAAGACTAGTCACTTCATCATTCAAATTAGAAATTGAAACTAGATGTTCACTACAAGCATCAATATTAAAATCTTTACACCTATTGCAAATTGCAACATGTTCTACACAAGATGTTGATTTATTAGCTATTTCTAACTTAGCATTCAAATCATCATTTATGCTCTTTAAGCTAGAAATAGAGTCATGGCATGTAGACAGTTCATAAGAAAGCATTCCATTCCTTTTAATTTCTAAAGAAAGGGATTTTTGTGCCTCTACAAACTTATCATGTTCTTCATACAAAAGATCCTCTTGCTTTTCTAATAACCTATTCTTATCATTCAATGCATCAATTAATTCGTTAATCTTATCAACCTTAGTTCTATCTAGGCCCTTGAATAAACATGAATAGTCTATTTCATCATCGCTAGATTCTTCATCACTTGAGGAAGCGTAAGTACTAGTATTATGAGTGCTTACCTTCTTTTCCCTTGCCATGAGGCAGGTGTGATGCTTGTTGGGGAAGAGGGCCGACTTGTTGAAGGCGGTGGCGGCGAGTCCTTCATTGTCAGAGTCGGACGACGAACAATCCGAGTCCCACTCCTTTCCAAGATGTGCCTCGCCCTTAGCCTTCTTGTAAGCCTTCTTCTTTTCCCTCTTGTTCCCTTGTTCCTGGTCACTATAATTATCGGGACAATTAGCGATAAAATGACCAATCTTACCACATTTGAAGCATGAGCGCTTCCCCTTTGTCTTAGTCTTGTTAGGATGCTCTTTGCGACCCCTTAGCGTCGTCTTGAAACGCTTAATGATGAGGGCCATTTCTTCATCATTAAGCCCGGCCGCCTCAACTTGTGCCACCTTGCTAGGTAGTGCCTCCTTGCTCCTCGTTGCTTTGAGAGCAATGGTTTGAGGCTCTTGGATTGGGCCATTCAACGCATCATCAACGTATCTAGCCTCCTTGATCATCATCCGCCCGCTTACAAACTTTCCAAGTATCTCCTCGGGCGTCATCTTGGTGTACCTAGGATTCTCCCGAATATTGTTCACAAGATGTGGATCAAGGACAGTAAAGGACCTTAGCATTAGGCGGACGACGTCGTGGTCCATTCATCGCGTGCTTCCATAGCTCCTTATTTTGTTGACGAGGGTCTTGAGCCGGTTGTACGTTTGGGTTGGCTCCTCGCCCCTGATCATTGCGAATCTCCCAAGTTCGCCCTCCACCAACTCCATCTTGGTGAGCATGGTGACGTCGTTCCCCTCATGTGAGATTTTGAGGGTGTCCCAAATCTGCTTGGCGTTATCCAAGCTGCTCACCTTATGGTATTCATCCCTGCACAGTGAAGCTAGAAGAACAGTAGTAGCTTGTGCATTTTTATGAATTTGCTCATTAATGAACATGGGACTATCCTTACTATCAAAGTGCATTCCATTCTCCACTATCTCCCATATACTTGGATGAAGGGAGAACAAGTGGCTACGCATTTTGTGACTCCAAAATCCGTAGTCCTCTCCATCAAAGTCGGGGGGTTTACCGAGGGGAATGGAAAGCAAATGAGCATTAGAACTTTGCGGAATACGAGAATAATCAAAAGAAAAGTTTGAATTAATCGTCTTCTTTTTCTCGTAGTCGTTGTCGTCGTCCTTTTGGGAGGAGGAAGATTCGTCGCTGTCATAGTAGACTATCTCCTTGATGTGCCTTGTTTTCTTCTTCCTCCCGTCTTTTCTTTTGTGACCCGAGCCTGAGTCAGTAGGCTTGTCATCCTTTGGATCATTGACGAAGGACTCCTTCTCCTTATCATTGACCACCATCCCCTTGCCCTTAGGATCCATCTCTTCGGGCGATTAGTCCCTTTCTTGAAGAGAACCTGGCTCCGATACCAATTGAGAGCACCTAGAGGGGGGTGAATAGGTGATCCTGTAAAACTTGAAACTTAATGCCACAAAACTTGATTAGGAGTTAGCACAATAAAGCCAAGTGGCTAGAGAGGAGTTCTTGCAAGACACGATAACCACAAGAAGATCAACCACAGATAGACACAGTGGTTTATCCCGTGGTTCGGCCAAGTTCAACACTTGCCTACTCCACGTTGTGGCGTCCCAACGGACGAGGGTTGCAATCAACCCCTCTCAAGCGATCCAAAGACCCACTTGAATACCATGGTGTTTTGCTTTGTTTACTTTATCCCACTCGCGAGGAATCTCCACAACTTGGAGCCTCTCGCCCTTACACTTTGATGTTCACAAAGAAGCACGGAGTAAGGGAGGGATGAGCAACACACACAAGACACAAAATTAGAGCGACAATACGCACACAAGTCACAACACGAGCTCTCAACACAACTCAAAGAGTTCTCTACTCAAATGGAGCTCTAGTTGCTATCACAAAGAATCGAATGCGCGGAATTGAAGTCTTGGTGCTTAGGAATGCTTAGAGAATGCTTGGTGTACTCCTCCATGCGCCTAGGGGTCCCTTTTATAACCCCAAGGCAGCTAGGAGTCGTTGAGAGCATTCCTGGAAGGCAATTCTTGCCTTCTACCGTCTGGCGTACCGGACAGTCCGGTGTACCACCGGACACTGTCCGGTGCGGATTTCTTTCCTTCTTTGGCGAAGCCGACCGTTGGCGGTTCAGAGCCGTTAGCGCACCGGACAGTCCGGTGCCCCCTTCTGACCGTTGGCTCTGTCACGCGTCGCGCGCGGATTACGCGGCCGACCGTTGGCTCACCGGACAGTCCGGTGCACCACCGGACAGTCCGGTGATTTATAGCCATACACCGCCGTCGAAGTCCTGAGAGTAGCCAGTTCGTAGACGCCAGCCTGTTGCACCGGACACTGTCCGGTGCACCACCGGACAGTCCGGTGCACCCAGACCGAGCAGCCTTTTGGCTGTACACAGCCAACTTCTCCAAAATTGTTTCTCCTGTTTCTAGCACTTAGACACAATACATTAGTCTTCAAAACAATGTACTAAGTCTAGAAACATACCTTTAATCTTGATTTGCACTTCTTGAGTCCTTGGCACAATTTAACACTTAGGCACTTGTGTTGGACACTTAATCACCAAAATACTTAGAAATGGCCCAAGGGCACATTTCCCTTTCAAAAACATATGATGCATCAAAAGTCTTAAATGAAATGTTAGGTTCATTTGATGCAATAGGAGTTTTCTTCTTAGGCAATTTAGCATGGGTTGATTGCCTAGAACTAGATGCCTCACTCTTATACATAAAAGCATGATGAGAGCCAGAGTGAGACTTCCTAGAATGAATTCTCCTAATTTTGTGTTCGGGATAACCGGCAGGGTACAAAATGTAACCCTCGTTATCCTGAACCATGGGAGCCTTACCCTTAACAAAATTAGATAATTTCTTAGGGGCATTGAGCTTGACATTGTCTCCCTTTTGGAAGCCAATGCCATCATTAATGTCAGGGCGTCTCCCACTATAGAGCATACTTCTAGCAAATTTAAATTTCTCATTTTCTAAGTCATGCTCATTAATTTTAGCACTAAGTTGAGCTATGTGATCATTTTGTTGTTTAATTAAGGCTAGGTGATCATGAATAGCATCAACATTATTATCTCTACATCTAGTGCAAATAGTAATATGCTCAACGGTAGATGTAGAGGGTTTGCAAGTATTTAATTCAACAATCTTAGCATGTAAAATAGCATTCTCATCTCTAAGATTGGAAATAGAAACATTGCAAACATTTAAATCTTTAGCCTTAGCAATTAATTTTTCATTCTCAATCTTAAGGCTAGCAAGAGAGACATTCAATTTATCAATCTTAGCAATTAAACTAGCATTATCATTTCTAAGATTAGCAATTGAATCATCACATACATTTGATTTCTCAACCTTAGCAATTAATTTAGAATTTTCATTTCTAAGGTTAGAAATAGTGTCATGGCAAGTGCTTAGCTCACTAGTCAATTTTTTACATTTTTTTATCTCCTGAGCATAAGCATTTTTAACTTTAACATGCTTTTTATTTTCCTTAATAAGGAAGTCCTCTTGGCTATCCAAGAGTTCATCCTTCTCAAGAATAGCACCTATCAATTCATTTAATATTTCCTTTTGTTACATGTTTAGGTTGGCAAAAAGGGCAAGTAAATTATCCTCATCATCACTAGAGTTCTCCTCATCACTAGATGTAGCATATTTAGTGGAGGCTCTAGATTTTACCTTCTTTTTTGTCATCCCTTGCCATGAGGCACTTGTGGCCGACGTTGGGGAAGAGAAGACCCTTGTTGATGGCGATGTTTGCGGCTTCCTCGTCGGAGGAGGAGTCGGTGGAGCTCTCGTCGGAGTCTCACTCTCGACAAACATGGGCATCGCCGCCCTTCTTCTTGTAATACTTCTTCTCCTCCTTCCTTCTCCCCTTCTTGTTGTCTCCCCTGTCACTATCACTTGATAATGGACATTTAGCAATGAAATGACCGGACTTACCACATTTGTAGCAAACTTTCTTGGAGCGGGGCTTGTAGTCCTTCCCCTCCTTTGCTTGAGGATTTGGCGAAAGCTCTTGATGATTAAAGTCATCTCCTCATTGTCGAGCTTAGAGGCGTCGATGGGGAGCCTACTTGATGTAGACTCTTCCTTCTTCTCCTCCGTCGCTTTGAAGGCGACGGGTTGCACCTCAGGTGTGGAGGAGGCGCCTTGCTCGATGATTTTCTTGGAGCCTTTGATCATCAATTCAAAGCTCACAAATTTTCCTATTACTTCCTCGGGAGACATTAGTTTATATCTAAGATCACCATGAATTAATTGAACATGAGTAGGATTAAGAAATACAAGTGATCTTAGAATAACCTTGACCATTTCGTGGTCATCCCATTTGGTGCTCCCGAGGTTGCGCACTTGGTTCACCAAGGTCTTGAGCCGGTTGTACATTGCTTGTGGCTCCTCCCCTTGATGAAGCATGAAGCGATCGAGCTCCCCCTCGATCGTCTCTCTCTTGGTGATCCTTGTCACCTCATCTCCTTCGTGCGCGGTCTTGAGCACGTCCCAAATATCTTTGGCGGACTCTAACCCATGCACTTTGTTATACTCCTCTCGACTTAAAGAGGCGAGGAGTATAGTTGTTGCTCGGGAATTAAGATGTCGTATTTGGTCGGCCTCATCCGAGTCATAGTCCTTATCCCCCACCTATGGTACCTGCGCTCCATACTCAACAACATCCCATATGCTTTTGTGGAGTGAGGTTAGATGACCTCTCATTCTAGCACTCCACATAGAATAATCTTCACCCTCAAACATGGGTGGTTTGCCTAATGGGACAGAAAGTAAAGGAGTATGTTTAGAAATGTGAGGATAGTGTAGGGGAATCTTACTAAACTTCTTGCGCTCATGGCGCTTAGAAGTGACGGATGGCGCGTCGGAGCCGGATGTAGAAGGTGATGAAGAATCGGTCTCGTAGTAGACCACTTTCTTCATTTTCTTTTTCTTCTCGCCGCTTCGATGCGACTTGGTGTGTGAAGGAGATCCCTTCACCTTGTTGCTGGACTCTCCCGATGGAGCCTTCCCGTGGCTTGTGGCGGGCTTCTCGCCGGTCACCATTTCCTTCTTGGCGTGATCTCCCGACATCACTTCGAGCGGTTAGGCTCTAATGAAGTACCAGTCTCTGATACCAATTGAAAGTCGCCTAGAGGGGGGGTGAATAGGCAAATCTGAAATTTATAAACTTTAAGCACAACTACAAGTCGGGGTTAGCGTTAGAAATATAATCGAGTCCTAAAGAGAGGGAAAACAAATCAACAAAGAAATAAAGCGGATGAACACGGTGATTTGTTTTACCGAGGTTCGGTTCTTGCAAACCTACTCCCCGTTGAGGTGGTCACGAAGACCGGGTCTCTTTCAACCCTTTCCCTCTCTCAAACTGTCACTTAGACCAAGTGAGCCTTTCTCTTCAATCAAATGGGACACTTAGTCCACTACAAGGACCACCACAACTTGGTGTCTCTTGTTTTGATTACAAGCGAGTTGAACACAAGAATAGAGGAAGAAGAAAAGTGATCCAAGCCCAAGAGCTCAAAAGAACACAAAAGTCTCTCTCTCTAGTCACTAATATGTTTGGAGTGATTCCGGACTTAGGAGAGGATTTGATCTCTTTGTTTGTGTCTTGGAATGAAGTCTAGAGCTCTTGTATGAGGTTTGATGGCTAAAAACTTGGATGCATTGAAGTGTGGTGGTTGGGGGGTATTTATAGCCCCAACCACCCAAATGGTCGTTGGGGAAGGCTACTGTCGTATGGCGCACCGGACTGTCCGGTGCGCCAGCCACGTCACCCAACCGTTAGGGTTCGACCGTTGGAGCTTCTAACATGTGGGCCACCGGACAGTCCGGTGGTGCACCGGACAGGTCCTGTTCACTGTCCGGTGCGCCATCTGACGCCTGCTCTGACTTCTGCGCGCGCAGGCGCTCACTGTAGTGTTTCACTGTTCCTTTGCAGATGACCGTTGGCGTTGTATAGCCGTTACTCCGCTAGCATACCGAACAGTCCGGTGCTACACCAGACAGTCCGGTGAATTATAGCGGAGTGGCTCCCAGAATTCCCGAAGGTGGCAAGTTTGGAGTTGATCTCCCTGGGGCACCGGTGCGCCAGACCAGGGCAGCCTTCGGTTGTCTTTTGCTTTTTTTTATTTGAACCCTTTCTTGGACTTTTTATTGGTTTGTGTTGAACCTTTGGCACCTGTAGAACTTATAATCTAGAGCAAACTAGTTAGTCCAATTATTTGTGTTGGGCAATTCAACCACCAAAATCATTTAGGAAAAGGTGTAAGCTTATTTCTTTTTCAGCAGGCACAAGCGCAACCACCGGTGATTGTGTCATTGCCCCTTCCCTCATCAATCAAATGACTACAATCTCAACTTGAACCTAACTAATCCTAAATTTACCAAATCTAGAACTCATGTATCTCAATCAATGACTGCATTGGTAGCCCTGTCTACACGTGACATCACCTTGATTTGCACGTTGTCTGCCTGCATGGGCACATCACTAATGTACGGTATATATGTCCAAATGGTTTGGGTATGTTGGGTGATCGTGGTCCAACACGGTTTAGTATGGCTCGAGCACGGTCCGTGTCGTTGTCCAGCGAGCACATGTCGGTCTGGCCTAATCACCGTGTCGTGTCGTGCCTAGGCCTTAGGTACAACACGACGTATACCAATTTTATTGTTTTTTATTTATCATAAAAATATATATATTATGCTTAGTATAAAATATAAAATAGAAAAAAAATGTGTCATCTTGATGTTTGATATTGCAAATAACTTGTCATCTTGATGTTTGATACGAAAGTATCCCATGTGCCCTGTGGCAGTAGAGCTGAAGTTACAACCCAGGTTGAATCTTATACTTTAAGCGTGAATTCTTATGTTTTTAGCTAATGCTTAATATGTAACCATATTCCAAATATTGATGCAAACTATTTTGGTTCCATTTTCTAGAAGCCAATGTTGTTTATAGCCTAAGAAATCAAAAGTTAACCACTAAATTTCAAATGGAAATTTATTAGTCGGCTAACTATTAAGTTTAGAGGTTCCAAGCAGACCTTGATTAGACGAATAATATTTGTCGTCTTTAAATAAACAAAAAAAATCAAATATATGAGATTTTATAGCAACTTCCATCTACAATGGCATCTTAGCTAGAAATTGTTCGATCGAACCAGACAAGGTCGCGTGGCAGTGTAAATCTCCGGTTTCTATAAATCAAAGAAATCAATGTGCAACTAAAAAGGAGATTGGCTAATGGTTGCTGAGGTAATCTTTTCAATGACTCTGGATGCGCTTGTCATATATATAGGCCCTGTTTGGCACAGCTTATTTTCAGCTTCGTCGCAAATTTAAGCAGAAGTTCTGTTAAACAGGTAGCTTGTACAGCAGCTAATCAGTTCAGCTGTTTCTCAGAATACACTAAAAGTAGTCAACAAACAAAAGCTGCTTTTTATCAGCTTCTCAGATAAGCTGCTTTTTTAACAAGCAGCAACTGTACCAAACAGGACCATAATCAAAGGCTACATCGTGACGGTTCAGGACGCATCGCGCATGTACCTCAATCTTTGTTTAGAAAGCTATTGAAGATTTTATCCGCGTGCCAATCTTGATGGCCTCCTTTTTTTTCCCTGGCTTGCGTAGCGTAGCAGCAGGAATTGCATAACCATCTCGTCTTAGGGTCTGTTTGGTTGGGCTGTGGCTGTGGAAAAAGTTGCTGTGGGCTGTGAGCTGTGGAAAAAGCTGCTGTAGGCTGTGTGCTGTTAAAAAGCTAAAAATCGTTTGGTGGAAACCACTAAAAGTCGTTAAAATTTCTTCGATATATGTTTTCACAGTTCCATCCAAAATCCACTAAAAGCAGGTCCAGGGGTGCTTTCAGTTTTGTACTATGAGAAAGTCGGCTTTTAGAAAAAGCTGCTTCCTGAATCCAGCCCTTTGGTTGGCTTTTGGCTTTTAGGGGGCAAAAGCCAAAGCCAAAAGCCAAACCAAACACACCCTTATATATAGTAGTAGAGTCTAATCATTCTGTATCATGGATTGATCCATTGAACGTCTTGTGTCACGTGATGGTACAACCTTATATGTCTTTTAAGGTAAGTAAACATTCACTTCTAGTAATGCTAACAAAAATAAAGAATAATTATGAATGTTTTTTTATATCAATGCATTTATCATATTGATTCCATATCAATGTATTTTGTCAACCTTATATATGAATGTTTTTGTATCTTTCTTGTAATTGCCTTTTAGTTCCTAGCCGCCTGTTCTTGGCGGTTTTTACTGGTCTCTTGGACCTTTTTCTTCTTTTTAATATAATGATGTACAGTTCTCCTGCGTGTTCTAGAAAAAAACGTACCATAATCATATTAGAAAGAGTTACAATATTATTATCAATAACAACTTTATAATCTTGTAACATCTTATAATAATTAACATGAGTGGAATAAGAATCAGTTACATCTTTATCAACATTTACCTCTAGTGGTGTCGTAGATGTAGATGCAACGGTACCACGAAAGTCGGGCTCATGAAATTTGGTTCCTTGTCTTGCCAATCTTTGGTACAACCCTCTAAAGGGATGTTTGGATTGAAGGGCTACATTTTAGTCCCTGTCATATTGAATGTTTGATGCTAATCTAATTATAAAACTAAATACACAGATAAGGAGATGAGGACTTAACGACAAGTCAAACCTATTAAGCCTAATTAGTATAAGATTCACACATATGATGCTAAGTAAATACTTGCTAATCATGGATTAACTACGTTTAATAAATTTGTCTCGTTGTTTAATTTTTAGTTGTGCATTAGTTTTATAATTAGAATATATTTAATACTTGTAATAGACATTTAAACATCTGATGTGACACGAGCTAAACTTTAGTCCCTAGAGCCAAACGCTCGAATCTTTTGATGAAGCTCATCGAGAAGCTCTTCAAGCGATGTCGGGTGGTTGATGTTTTAGGATTGAAGGAATTGGTGTGATCTTCTCCGTCTTTTGATCTATAATTGTCTGACATTTTACTAGTAGATTGGATCTTAATAATCTTCTTTGTCTTCCTTAGGGGAGTCATCGAAGAGTGTATTGTGGTCTATACACGATCTTAAATGTAGCAGGAACATAGAGAATCGATAAAATAGATCTAGAGACCGGTCAAGCTGACGTTGATGCTATTCTTCGTTAGTAGACTCCTGAATACCATCCATGAAGACTCACTAGAGAGGAGCACGTAGATGTTGTTCTAAGATAGACAAAGCCACCTAGAATGCCACCAAATCTCATTGGAAGATGTGATAAACTGCAAGATATTGAGGAACAAAGGGATACAAGGCATAGCAAATGGATTTCCATCAATTGAATGTTAGATACCTAAATCGATCATGATTCTCTCATATATAGAGAGAGGATGGTCTTATCCATGTAGGAAACTACTCTAAACAATTCGTTGGTCAAGTTTTTGGATTTTAAAACTAATTTAGAAACATATTTGTTTAGAAAACCAGTAAAAGTTGGCTTAGCTGACCACCAAAGTCGGTTAGACTTTGTTTCACGAGGGACTATCCATGTATGGTGGGTAGCCCGACCGACTTTAGAAAGTCAGTCATACCAGGTTTGATGGTTGGTCTAGCCAACTTTATTAAGGTTCGTGCCATCTCTTTCTTTGCCTAGCATAATTTTGTGTGTCAACGAGATCCCACAATAGCAGGTTCATTAGCCATTGCTCTTTCACGATGAACATTTTATCGCATGATTACATTGATAGATGTTTATGTTTGCTAGCTCAACTATAGTTTTCGTAACAACAAGGTAGTGCAGATATGTTGTCTGTCCGTATTGGTAACTTACGTTTCCGGTATTTTTTACAATCATATATTTGGAGGATGTCTAGAAAGACAGGTTTGGTATAATGATAAGAGGTATACCACTGAATCATCAGATCACAACTTAGAAGACTTTAGCTCAATTTATTTCTTCCGCCGTACTCACCTGAGTCTCCTTTATATATTTAGACTATTTCTAGCATCTCTCATATCCTAACTTATATTTTAAACTTCACTTTATAAATAGTGATTTGCGCGATGTGCTGAACTCAACCTTAAAGCATTTCTTCAAGAGTGTATTTGAGTCACTTTGTTGGAGATGCTTTTAGAGACTATATGGAAGCTACAACCTTGTACATACTACTGTATATAGGAATAATACAGTATTTTAGTCCAAACATTGTTCGGTTGGTTATGAAAAATCTATAGTTTAATACCATTGTTTAAGTAATTATGTAGTATTTTTGTGGTATTTGATACTCTACTCAGACCAAACTCTTGCTTCGTCTCGGTGAGTTGTGCTGATGCTCGTGTGCGTACCGCCGCCGCTGGTTTGTGCTGCTGGACCTCCTCATCCGGCCCGTTCTGCTCTTCGAACTTCCTCTGCGCCCAGGCGCGCATCCTGCTGGCCTCCTTATCCGTCGTCCAGCTGTGAGATGAAAATGCAGCCCAGCTGTGAATGAGCCCCAGGTGTGTATCCTGGATGCGTGAGCCCCCACAAGTATCGATAGCGCCCGGCGCGAAAGCGGCCCAACAGACTGGCAAGTCGGCCCAACAGCAGTTGCAATTGCTGGGTCTCGTCTATGTGGGCATGTGGCAGGCGCGTTTCTTTTATGCTGATTCCCTTGAGTGCGGATGAATAGGCAAATCTGAAATTTATAAACTTTAAGCACAACTACAAGTCGGGGTTAGCGTTAGAAATATAATCGAGTCCGAAAGAGAGGGAAAACAAATCAACAAAGAAATAAAGCAGATGAACACGGTGATTTGTTTTACCGAGGTTCGGTTCTTGCAAACCTACTCCCCGTTGAGGTGGTCACGAAGACCGGGTCTCTTTCAACCCTTTCCCTCTCTCAAACTGTCACTTAGACCAAGTGAGCCTTTCTCTTCAATCAAATGGGACACTTAGTCCACTACAAGGACCACCACAACTTGGTGTCTCTTGTTTTGATTACAAGCGAGTTGAACACAAGAATAGAGGAAGAAGAAAAGTGATCCAAGCCCAAGAGCTCAAAAGAACACAAAAGTCTCTCTCTCTAGTCACTAATATGTTTGGAGTGATTCCGGACTTAGGAGAGGATTTGATCTCTTTGTTTGTGTCTTGGAATGAAGTCTAGAGCTCTTGTATGAGGTTTGATGGCTAAAAACTTGGATGCATTGAAGTGTGGTGGTTGGGGGGGTATTTATAGCCCCAACCACCCAAATGGTCGTTGGGGAAGGCTACTGTCGTATGGCGCACCGGACTGTCCGGTGCGCCAGCCACGTCACCCAACCGTTAGGGTTCGACCGTTGGAGCTTCTAACATGTGGGCCACCGGACAGTCCGGTGGTGCACCGGACAGGTCCTGTTCACTGTCCGGTGCGCCATCTGACGCCTGCTCTGACTTCTGCGCGCGCAGGCGCTCACTGTAGTGTTTCACTGTTCCTTTGCAGATGACCGTTGGCGTTGTATAGCCGTTACTCCGCTAGCATACCGAACAGTCCGGTGCTACACCAGACAGTCCGGTGAATTATAGCGGAGTGGCTCCCAGAATTCCCGAAGGTGGCAAGTTTGGAGTTGAACTCCCTGGGGCACCGGTGCGCCAGACCAGGGCAGCCTTCGGTTGTCTTTTGCTTTTTTTTATTTGAACCCTTTCTTGGACTTTTTATTGGTTTGTGTTGAACCTTTGGCACCTGTAGAACTTATAATCTAGAGCAAACTAGTTAGTCCAATTATTTGTGTTGGGCAATTCAACCACCAAAATCATTTAGGAAAAGGTGTAAGCTTATTTCTTTTTCAGCAGGCACAAGCGCAACCACCGGTGATTGTGTCATTGCCCCTTCCCTCATCAATCAAATGACTACAATCTCAACTTGAACCTAACTAATCCTAAATTTACCAAATCTAGAACTCATGTATCTCAATCAATGACTGCATTGGTAGCCCTGTCTACACGTGACATCACCTTGATTTGCATGTTGTCTGCCTGCATGGGCACATCACTAATGTACGGTATATATGTCCAAATGGTTTGGGTATGTTGGGTGATCGTGGTCCAACACGGTTTAGTATGGCTCGAGCACGGTCCGTGTCGTTGTCCAGCGAGCACATGTCGGTCTGGCCTAATCACCGTGTCGTGTCGTGCCTAGGCCTTAGGTACAACACGACGTATACCAATTTTATTGTTTTTTATTTATCATAAAAATATATATATTATGCTTAGTATAAAATATAAAATAGAAAAAAAATGTGTCATCTTGATGTTTGATATTGCAAATAACTTGTCATCTTGATGTTTGATACGAAAGTATCCCATGTGCCCTGTGGCAGTAGAGCTGAAGTTACAACCCAGGTTGAATCTTATACTTTAAGCGTGAATTCTTATGTTTTTAGCTAATGCTTAATATGTAACCATATTCCAAATATTGATGCAAACTATTTTGGTTCCATTTTCTAGAAGCCAATGTTGTTTATAGCCTAAGAAATCAAAAGTTAACCACTAAATTTCAAATGGAAATTTATTAGTCGGCTAACTATTAAGTTTAGAGGTTCCAAGCAGACCTTGATTAGACGAATAATATTTGTCGTCTTTAAATAAACAAAAAAATCAAATATATGAGATTTTATAGCAACTTCCATCTACAATGGCATCTTAGCTAGAAATTGTTCGATCGAACCAGACAAGGTCGCGTGGCAGTGTAAATCTCCGGTTTCTATAAATCAAAGAAATCAATGTGCAACTAAAAAGGAGATTGGCTAATGGTTGCTGAGGTAATCTTTTCAATGACTCTGGATGCGCTTGTCATATATATAGGCCCTGTTTGGCACAGCTTATTTTCAGCTTCTTCGCAAATTTAAGCAGAAGTTCTGTTAAACAGGTAGCTTGTACAGCAGCTAATCAGTTCAGCTGTTTCTCAGAATACACTAAAAGTAGTCAACAAACAAAAGCTGCTTTTTATCAGCTTCTCAGATAAGCTGCTTTTTTAACAAGCAGCAACTGTACCAAACAGGACCATAATCAAAGGCTACATCGTGACGGTTCAGGACGCATCGCGCATGTACCTCAATCTTTGTTTAGAAAGCTATTGAAGATTTTATCCGCGTGCCAATCTTGATGGCCTCCTTTTTTTTCCCTGGCTTGCGTAGCGTAGCAGGAGGAATTGCATAACCATCTCGTCTTAGGGTCTGTTTGGTTGGGCTGTGGCTGTGGAAAAAGTTGCTGTGGGCTGTGAGCTGTGGAAAAAGCTGTTGTAGGCTGTGTGCTGTTAAAAAGCTAAAAATCGTTTGGTGGAAACCACTAAAAGTCGTTAAAATTTCTTCGATATATGTTTTCACAGTTCCATCCAAAATCCACTAAAAGCAGGTCCAGGGGTGCTTTCAGTTTTGTACTATGAGAAAGTCGGCTTTTAGAAAAAGCTGCTTCCTGAATCCAGCCCTTTGGTTGGCTTTTGGCTTTTAGGGGGCAAAAGCCAAAGCCAAAAGCCAAACCAAACACACCCTTATATATAGTAGTAGAGTCTAATCATTCTGTATCATGGATTGATCCATTGAACGTCTTGTGTCACGTGATGGTACAACCTTATATGTCTTTTAAGGTAAGTAAACATTCACTTCTAGTAATGCTAACAAAAATAAAGAATAATTATGAATGTTTTTTTTATATCAATGCATTTATCATATTGATTCCATATCAATGTATTTTGTCAACCTTATATATGAATGTTTTTGTATCTTTCTTGTAATTGCCTTTTAGTTCCTAGCCGCCTGTTCTTGGCGGTTTTTACTGGTCTCTTGGACCTTTTTCTTCTTTTTAATATAATGATGTACAGTTCTCCTGCGTGTTCTAGAAAAAAACGTACCATAATCATATTAGAAAGAGTTACAATATTATTATCAATAACAACTTTATAATCTTGTAACATCTTATAATAATTAACATGAGTGGAATAAGAATCAGTTACATCTTTATCAACATTTACCTCTAGTGGTGTCGTAGATGTAGATGCAACGGTACCACGAAAGTCGGGCTCATGAAATTTGGTTCCTTGTCTTGCCAATCTTTGGTACAACCCTCTAAAGGGATGTTTGGATTGAAGGGCTACATTTTAGTCCCTGTCATATTGAATGTTTGATGCTAATCTAATTATAAAACTAAATACACAGATAAGGAGATGAGGACTTAACGACAAGTCAAACCTATTAAGCCTAATTAGTATAAGATTCACACATATGATGCTAAGTAAATACTTGCTAATCATGGATTAACTACGTTTAATAAATTTGTCTTGTTGTTTAATTTTTAGTTGTGCATTAGTTTTATAATTAGAATATATTTAATACTTGTAATAGACATTTAAACATCTGATGTGACACGAGCTAAACTTTAGTCCCTAGAGCCAAACGCTCGAATCTTTTGATGAAGCTCATCGAGAAGCTCTTCAAGCGATGTCGGGTGGTTGATGTTTTAGGATTGAAGGAATTGGTGTGATCTTCTCCGTCTTTTGATCTATAATTGTCTGACATTTTACTAGTAGATTGGATCTTAATAATCTTCTTTGTCTTCCTTAGGGGAGTCATCGAAGAGTGTATTGTGGTCTATACACGATCTTAAATGTAGCAGGAACATAGAGAATCGATAAAATAGATCTAGAGACCGGTCAAGCTGACGTTGATGCTATTCTTCGTTAGTAGACTCCTGAATACCATCCATGAAGACTCACTAGAGAGGAGCACGTAGATGTTGTTCTAAGATAGACAAAGCCACCTAGAATGCCACCAAATCTCATTGGAAGATGTGATAAACTGCAAGATATTGAGGAACAAAGGGATACAAGGCATAGCAAATGGATTTCCATCAATTGAATGTTAGATACCTAAATCGATCATGATTCTCTCATATATAGAGAGAGGATGGTCTTATCCATGTAGGAAACTACTCTAAACAATTCGTTGGTCAAGTTTTTGGATTTTAAAACTAATTTAGAAACATATTTGTTTAGAAAACCAGTAAAAGTTGGCTTAGCTGACCACCAAAGTCGGTTAGACTTTGTTTCACGAGGGACTATCCATGTATGGTGGGTAGCCCGACCGACTTTAGAAAGTCAGTCATACCAGGTTTGATGGTTGGTCTAGCCAACTTTATTAAGGTTCGTGCCATCTCTTTCTTTGCCTAGCATAATTTTGTGTGTCAACGAGATCCCACAATAGCAGGTTCATTAGCCATTGCTCTTTCACGATGAACATTTTATCGCATGATTACATTGATAGATGTTTATGTTTGCTAGCTCAACTATAGTTTTCGTAACAACAAGGTAGTGCAGATATGTTGTCTGTCCGTATTGGTAACTTACGTTTCCGGTATTTTTTACAATCATATATTTGGAGGATGTCTAGAAAGACAGGTTTGGTATAATGATAAGAGGTATACCACTGAATCATCAGATCACAACTTAGAAGACTTTAGCTCAATTTATTTCTTCCGCCGTACTCACCTGAGTCTCCTTTATATATTTAGACTATTTCTAGCATCTCTCATATCCTAACTTATATTTTAAACTTCACTTTATAAATAGTGATTTGCGCGATGTGCTGAACTCAACCTTAAAGCATTTCTTCAAGAGTGTATTTGAGTCACTTTGTTGGAGATGCTTTTAGAGACTATATGGAAGCTACAACCTTGTACATACTACTGTATATAGGAATAATACAGTATTTTAGTCCAAACATTGTTCGGTTGGTTATGAAAAATCTATAGTTTAATACCATTGTTTAAGTAATTATGTAGTATTTTTGTGGTATTTGATACTCTACTCAGACCAAACTCTTGCTTCGTCTCGGTGAGTTGTGCTGATGCTCGTGTGCGTACCGCCGCCGCTGGTTTGTGCTGCTGGACCTCCTCATCCGGCCCGTTCTGCTCTTCGAACTTCCTCTGCGCCCAGGCGCGCATCCTGCTGGCCTCCTTATCCGTCGTCCAGCTGTGAGATGAAAATGCAGCCCAGCTGTGAATGAGCCCCAGGTGTGTATCCTGGATGCGTGAGCCCCCACAAGTATCGATAGCGCCCGGCGCGAAAGCGGCCCAACAGACTGGCAAGTCGGCCCAACAGCAGTTGGAATTGCTGGGTCTCGTCTGTTAAGAACTACGTTACCACGGATCACCAGATCCGCCCCCTTCCCTCCCGTCAGCAGTAGAGGCGCGAGAAGCTGTAGAGAACCCGTCTCCCTTCCCATAAGCACGACAGAGGAAACACACGAGACACAGGATATAGGGTTGGGCCTCTGGCCTCTTTCTGATCTCTGTTCCATATGAGGGGTACAGGTTCTATATATAGAGACGTGATTGCCCTCAGGGGCATATTCGGTATTTGCCCACATAACCCTTCATTAGGGTTTCTCAACACTCCCCCTTGGGCGAATACCGCGACCAACACATGCCTCATTAAAACTCCCAAAAAACCCAGTGGGAAAATATGGAGAAAGAGCGCATGGTGACGCATATTGCATTTGCACTTTGTTGCCTCATTAAAAACCTCATGTGAGAAACTTCAGAATAACTCACCAAGGAAAAAGAGTACAACAACTGTCATCAGGACATAATTCGATCTTCTATATCTAGATTCAATTGAATCTACTATAAAGGCTAACTTTAGAAATGTGCTCCCCCTGATCCTTGCAAAACCGTATCAATAAGGCAAAACATCTTCTTCTGGAAGTATATGCATATAAAGATTTAGCAAACGGATTGCATATCCTTGCAAGGACTATTTCAGGAACTTTACCTCTACTCACTTCTAGGATATACGAGGTAAGTGCACGTATCAATATAAATAAGCCACTTTGATTGATGGTGTTTGA
The DNA here is from genome assembly GCF_902167145.1 of Zea mays. Taxonomy (NCBI): domain Eukaryota; kingdom Viridiplantae; phylum Streptophyta; class Magnoliopsida; order Poales; family Poaceae; genus Zea; species Zea mays. Next base: position 25,978,335 of record NC_050098.1, on the reverse strand, counting down.
TCGACTGGATCTATATATTTGATAGAAATTTCCATAAAGGTTCACATATTGATCATCAAGCTCACGCCTTCAGTGCATAGAATATGACATTTATTGTCTCATGATTGTGATCAATATAAGCATTCGCTCCCCCTGACGATGACATCTGTCAAAGTCGTTATCCCTCATAACTTAAGCATATTCTTCAAGATATATGTCTCATTGTTCATCTGGAATAACGAGAATAGATGAGGTTGGGGTGCTATCATTTTCTATCTTACACCACACTTTATACATAGTCGTGCAAAGCAAATAACATGTCCTTCAATAGGACTTAGGGGATAATATAGTTGCAATAGTACATATTCTAAATATGACACATTGCTCCAGGCGTTCATCCATCGCAACTTCTATGATGGTGTAACAAAAGTCCATCAAAGATCGTAATCCATCAGGGATTTTTCATCGATCAGATACATCGTTATAGTCTGTCATTCTGGCACAATGGGGATATTTTTGCCAGTAACACCTAAATCTTATAGGTTTCTGCCATCGTGGCTTTAGAGGATACCGTAATTCCACATCAAGTGGAAAATACCATGAGTAAAACTCATGGAATGCACATGTGCTTATTTGGTGAACTTCAAGTCCTCTGGTACCTCATCTTATTCCTTTTCGGGTCTATATGGGTCTTTATCCCTTTATAGGGATTATCAAACTTTGGTGTTCAACACAGACTTTATTTCTTCTGGAAAGGTTCCATCAAGGAACTATAATCTCATCTAGGAGATATTCTCTCTACATAGAAGAGTGTTCATTCGTCAGGAATGTATTATTCGGTATAAGATTTATATGTTGCATATTTATAATTCAAAGATATGGATCCTCCTAGGATCTTATGACGGATCTTTAGAATCCTATTAACTGCATAATTTAATTCATGCCATTTGCCAGATTATATCATATAGCAGAACAGTGTTTATTCAACACATATGTGGGATGGGTCTCTCACAAGACCACTTGAACCATCGCATTCACCACACATTATTTCAATAGTGCCCATAAATGTCCGAATTTCAAGCTCGCGACTTTCATTTTGCGATTATTGGTTCAGCCTCGATTGCATTTATCAATGACCCGATAAGAGAGCTTAAAGCACTCATGCCTAGGACTTTGTTTTGGATCCCTTTGCAATCTATAGAGGCAAGATAGGTGTCGACACATTTGTCTCCCACATTTAATAATGATCTCCGTCATTTCCCAAAACGAAAGATTCATTGTTCCATATTCCCAGCACAATGATATTGCGCGCATTGCTAGGAACTTCATCATCAAGATGAACCTCTTCGTGAGGCAAATCACCAGCAGGGCGAGTTCATCGGAGGAGAGTTATTACAGACCACGTGAATCTGCAATCAGAACATATGCTTTGACTAAGGCCAATGGATCATATTCGCAGGCGTCCCCGAGAATAGATCAAATGCCAATAAGTCAAATGTGGATATGATATTAATCCCGGGTATATCCACATCTACATCAGGTAGAAGCATTCAAACCAATATGGTTACTCCTCAACGATTTCTGGCAGACTCCATATACACAGGAGTACACACCGAACGACAGGTTCAGTTTAGCTTTTGTGCGTTTTATAGAATATTGAGGCATTACACTATATGGGCATTCCTCCCCCTAATGCTGAGATGTTCCAAAAGCATACAGATAAAATCCCCAACCACAATCATCCAGTTGTGGCCAATGTATGCTATTGTGGTGATTTATTTGGGAAATCTTACGCACATTACATATAGGGGTTTTATGCAGTGAGCTTTGGACTTAGATTAATGTAGTGGCATGAATACTACATATTTGTCCTTCACATGAAGGGTTAGTCTCAACATCCAGCGAGACACGCAACAACAAGTTGCTTCATGGTTACAATTCTGCAAACTTATTGTTATTATTACCAAATGCACAGTTAATCATTAAGATTTAGACTAACATGCACAACACTATTTTATCCACAAGGCTTCTTCAGGGGCTCATGAATACCATTCGTCATTTGGAGCCATTAGTTGACTTCAGATCAAAAATGACCATCAGGGTCTAACGCTCACAAAGACATTCACTGGTTGCATTGTGCTTTGAGGCACATAGGAAAATGTGTGTTTATATTGGTAGTAAAGTGCACGACATCATGCCAATGCTGCCAAGCAGAGATTTTTATATGCAGAGATGTATAGTCCAGCTCGTTTTATTATTGCCCATTGTTTACCCAATTACTCATACCGATCTGAAATTGGGTATCAATTTATGCAACGTTTCTAGGTATAATAATTTTGAGAGAGAACTTATAACAATAGTTAATTATTTGTGGTGTTGCCAGCAGGGCAAACATTTCTCCTCATATTATATACCAAATTGTTCTATATAGCATTATTTTGATCTCTTCATTGTTCAGCAAAAAGAGAAGCTTTGGAATAGAACAGATAAGGCCAAGAATTCATTTTATCTGGGAAATATCACCATATAACTAGCTTATGATGAAGCAAATGATGATAACTGCTTGGCAAGAACGAAACAAGACTGGTATCCGCCCAGGATCCATCTTCAACAACAGATAGTACTGCTCTCATACGAAGTAGTCATCAAGACTAGGGAGAATACCTCTGGTCTCCATAAGATCTTCATATTTCTATCACAATTTACCATCACTAATAGCTTAGTGGTCAAGAATTATGGATCTTCCGGTGCCAAGGACCAATGACATATTAATGCCCAATTTTGCTTCAAGCTCTGTAGTGATGTGGGATTTTTTTTGGCTATTTTCTATTCTTCTTACTTCTGGTGGATCAGAGATAGATTACAATAAGCATGTCAAAAGGTGGAATCCAATGTAGTTATGCTACATAAACTCCAAGTATATATCCATTCAGGACTGACCTTTACCATTTGGCTTAAAAGTATACCATACCAGTCAAAGGACTATCTCGAGTCAATTCAGCGACTATGAATATTTACAATTCTGAGAGATATATGCAACATAAGCATGATATCCTGTATAGGATGATTAAAGTGGTTCGACGGAAACACACAATGGGTTTTCACACCAACATGGTGAATGTTTTCTCAGAATAACCTATACTCGCAACTCCGGGTTGCTAGGGGTTACATGTCCTTTTATCTCAGAATTTGCTTCATGTCGTTCAGCGACAAAGAGAGCAATGTGTCAACAATCTGGTTGAGCAATGTATGACTGAGATTTTCAGCCTTTATTCATGTGGTAAGGTCTCTTTGCCTACTAACAGAATCCCAAGTTGTGATGTCTTCTATGCCAAAAAGGCGTTCATGCATTATATTATATGTCTTCGGGTTACTTCAGGTAAAACTCAATGCATGAGGAGAGAGAGCAGAAAATTAACTTATCTGTTTTCATTGTATTTCAATTTAATTTCCCAGATTTCCAAGCACTATATAGCTTGATATAGTTGTTATGGCCACTTGGCGATATATAAATATATAATGCCACACAACACAATCAAATAAAATATAAAGCCAAACAAAACTGTTTATGAAGGTTGTGTATAATGTGACTTCAGGGGCTTGAACAACTCACCACAATCCACACGAGTACAAGCTCTAGTGTCTCGTGTCAACGCGTGTGTGGCCATCAGGGCTACGACAACACAGCCAACCTTCTTAATTAACGCAACAAGCACAATTATGGCTCAGTAATCGGGGTACACAATAAGTCCACATAATGTGCGCAACAGGCGCAATTGTGACTCAATGGTCACGAGAGACGGACAGTGCCTGCAGGGCATGCGAAAAATACGCGACTCGGCAATGGCGGTCCGACTCAACGGGAGCGATCCGACTAAGCAAGAGTGCGACATAGCAATCACATGACGCAACCAAGTTCGAACGACATAAATATTGTGACGTGTTGCCAGGGCGCAGTCAATGCTTAGCCAATGTCATAACTCAGCCGATTACCAACGCAGCCTGATCGGCGTGTCTGAGTACCCATTATACAATTTAATCGCTCGACGTGAGTCCGAAAGCTCAACACAACACAAATATTTAGAGCGATTTAAGTATGGACAATATAGACTTTACATGCATTTTAATAATTTTCTGCTAAATATCTGCTACGAGAAATAAAAGCAGAAAAATAGACACCAAAATTATTGCATGAGCATAACACATCAGGTGTAAAAAGCATTTTCCATATTTAAACATCTATTTTTCTACTAATTATTTACTGCGGGAAATAATTAATTAAAATAGAAATTGTAACATAAAACATGCTTTAATCACGTATTTGGTGGTTTTTTTTTTAAGTTGCACAACCCTCTCAGCTGCAAGCCGCTTTGACCGGGAGCACTTGCATGCATGCAGCCCTCCACTACATTTTTCTTCCGCACCTACAAACGGACATGCAAACAGCACATGTGCAAAGCGGCAGTCAATCCACTTGCTGCCTCAGCGCTATTTGACCGCGTTAAGTGCATGGAGTACGATGATTTTTTTCTTTGGCCGTGGTACTGGCTGGTCAACAGGACGCGGCAGGAGAAAGGGGACCGCCGCCCAGGTGCATGTGCAACAGGCAAGTGCCTCTGCGCAGATGTGACTTCCGGCGGGCGGTGAGGTCCTGGTGTGCTCGGCCTCTAGCACGGGTGCACAACGCGGCCCCAGGGCAATGCACATATTTCTGTATGCGAGATCCATTCAGTAGCGAGCGGCGCATCCGTTCGGTAGAGCGGGGGGCAAAATCGACACGATCGCGCGTAAAGGAAGCGTCGTGCCCTGCGCTCACGCTGAAGACCTAGAGCGGGCGAGCCGGATCTTCACTGCTACGGGCAGAGGTGGACCAGTGGAGGAGAGAGGCGCGCAACGTGCGACCAGGAGAGTCGTCGCCGATTTACTTTCTAGGTAATTTATCGACGAAAAATTATACCGTTCGATTGCGTAGAGGAGTAATCGAAGACTGTCGCGTAGGACAGTTCGGCTAGGCCGGAGACCTGCCGGCTTGACTGAGAGTTGATGCAGATCTGAACTCGCAGCAACGTCGAGGTAGAGCGTGCTGATAACGTGTTAAGAACTACGTTACCACGGATCACCAGATCCGCCCCCTTCCCTCCCGTCAGCAGTAGAGGCGCGAGAAGCTGTAGAGAACCCGTCTCCCTTCCCATAAGCACGACAGAGGAAACACACGAGACACAGGATATAGGGTTGAGCCTCTGGCCTCTTTCTGATCTCTGTTCCATATGAGGGGTACAGGTTCTATATATAGAGACGTGATTGCCCTCAGGGGCATATTCGGTATTTGCCCACATAACCTTTCATTAGGGTTTCTCAACATCGTCTATGTGGGCATGTGGCAGGCGCGTTTCTTTTATGCTGATTCCCTTGAGTGCGGATGAATCAGCGGAGCGATTTCCTCCGCGCACCGCACCGCACCGCAACAGGCTAGCGTTTTAGTGCCGCCGCCACATTTCTTTCTTTTGTTTTTTCGCTTCTGGTTTCAGTGGGGAACACGAACACCCCCGCGCCTTGTGACCGGCAGGCACGTTACGTGGGCGGTGGTCGGAAACCGACACCCGCAAGGTTGCAATTGCAATGCAACATTATTATGACCTTTTTCTGTTTTGTCTCTGCGCCGATCCAGCAGGCAATGTCTGATGACCCTGCCGGACTCCGTACAGAGGACGGGGCCCGAAAGCGACGGCCGAGGAAAACGTAGACCTTCGGCAGCGCCCAACGTCGTCGGCATCGATTCGTAGTTTCGTACTGAGTACCGACAGACACGTACGTACGCGCCGGCCGGTCGCCCGCCCGCGGTCTGCCGGTCTCGCTCCAGTTCTCCACACGAAATTGTATGGCCTTCTTCGGTGTCCCATGTGGATCAGAAAAAATTATAAAAGATCCCGTTCTTTATTTGGTTGAAAAGATATATGAGTGTATAAAAGATAGAAGAAGAGCGTTCGCGTCCGGTTGTGTTGGTAGAGCGAGAATATTTCAACTATTTATAATACATTTTTATATAGAGACTCGAGGAGTCGCTAGGCTCATCATTTATTGGAAATTAAACATCCAGAAAGCAACGAAGTCACTCCATTCGCCTCTCAACCAAACACATGATAAAAGGGACTAAACTATATTAATTCCAAATTTTTATCCCTCGTTTATTTCAGTTTCACTAACAACGAGATAATGTTTAGGGCCATTTTAGTCTTTTTATAAGTCATTTAATACGTTCTAAATACTTTTAGTCCCTACTAGAATCAAACAAGGTAGGGACTAAATTTTATTCTCCGACGAACAGTATGTCAGGAGAGATAACAGAGATTAAGATGAGAAAAATGCGGCAAGAGTATTTCTTGGGGTCTTTTTAAGGAGAAACTACTCTAAAATGGTTATTTGATATGAGGAGCTTAAAGATGGCTTTTATAAATCTAAACACCTTCGTACCGATAATGCTTACTTCTATCAGGTCTCTAAGGTCATAGTCCATTCTAGAACCAAATGTCACTTACTCCTTGTCTTTGCTCATGCGCACTCGAGAAACCTCTCTGTTAGTTGACCATTCAAAAAATTGCTCATATCGAAACATGTTTAACGCAGAAGTCCTCTCCAGATAGAATTTCGGAAAAAAAAATCTTATTAGTATGAATATTCTATCAATTATGTTAAGTCTTAGACTAGAATATCATAATCCATACAGGCCAGGATATCACCATAAAACTGGACGATGATTCCCTACCCGTCAACACCTTTGCTTGATTGCCGTCGGCCGTGACCATGAGCATCACATGCTTTCGTACACTAGTTTTGGCGGGCTTACGGGTCTTCCAAGCCACGCCCGACGCCCGAACCGACACTTAGCGACGGCTGACGGCTAGTGGACACGCGCACACACACACAGGAGGCGAGCTGGAGGAGATGGAGGCTGGAAAGGTGGCCGTGCCATGCTAGCGCGCGGCGGCCAAGTCAGGTCAGGTCAGGGATCCACTTCCCACCGCCATCATCCGGAAGAAGACCATGTAGGAGCACTGTTGCAGCTGCAAAATACTGTTGCAGCTGCAATCCCTAGAGATAAAATACTGTAGAAGCCGCAGCCGCAGTCGGATTAAAGCCGCAGCGAACAAGCCCATGATCAGGTCCAGCAAATGAAATATTTCCCTGATGAGAGGCCGACTGCTACTTCCGGTTCCGGATCTTCCCACACAGCCACAGCCACCACAGGCGGTCACGATCACGAGTCCAGCAGCGGAGCCCCATGCATGCAATGCTGGCTGCTTTTTCTCCATGCATCAGTGTTCCCCACTGAAACCAGAAGCGAAAAAAACAAAAGAAAGAAATGTGCTGCTATGCTCGCTCGCTGCTGTCGCCTCGATCGGCCTTGGCCTCGCTAGCTCGCTCTCTCGCGCACATGCATGAAAACGTGGCGCACTGGATTCAGTGAGGCCGAGGTGCATATGCTGACGGCTGGTTGGCTCCATTCCGGTATCCCAGTTCCACTGCCTTTTTCAAAAGGTTTCAGCTTAATTCATTTTTCCTAATAAACATAATTGTTCCGGTGTCCTATTAGTTATCGTTTTGTAAAAGGTTTAAGTCAAACTTATAAAAACTTTGACTATAAATATCTGTTTTATTTAGTTTTGAAACCTAATATTTATATGTCTAAAAATACTTCTATAAAAATATAAATTTATTAAAAGTTTATTTGTATTTTAACAAACAAAAAAACTCTATCGGTCAAATCTATATTTTGTAGACAGTATCACAAATCATCATATGACACCAGAGCTCTCCTAAACGAGCCCTGTATATGTATGTAATCACCCTTAGAAAAATGAACGGATGCTATAATTTTGCACTTCTATGAATCTCGTTTTCAGTACACCACAATAATATGTAATTACTACGTTGGTATGTAGTTTTCTATGTGATACTAACTGCCAAACTGCTAGGTGGATTACACTCACTACTCTGCGTGTGTGTGCTTTGATTCCCCCGCCCAGCTGCCCCTACCCCTATTGTTCAAACACGCAGGCAGAGGCAGGTACTGTTGTCGCTTGATTGAACCAAAAAAAATAAAACAAAATAATAAACAAAGCAGCAAGAGTCGCGTGCATATCGCAACTTGACCACGCATGCACATGCAGAATTGAAAATGGTCCACGCAAGAGGCGGTGCGGATGGAAATTTGCACAGAGAGAGAGATGCGAATGCTGATCCCCTATGACATCACATCACAGATCACACACACACGGTCCGTATATCATATCATTCCTGGTCCTCTCGCTGCCTTGGTAGGTACTACTAGTGTTTATTCCTCACCAACCAATTCTTGCTCTAGAGCAGGCTAGATCGTACTCCTACGTACGTCGTAGGTACACCACCGGAATACGTGTACATCCATGATGAGTAGCGGCAGCGTCAGAAATTTAGCAACTAGGTGTCGTATTGGTGATGGTCAATGCCGACTTTCTCCGCCGCAACGTGCTGTTTTACGGGTGCCGTCAAACAAAAAAAGTGCTTCTTGAGAGCATGTATATATACTTCCATGTCATTTAGAGCTAAACTAAACTGATGAGAGCTCAGTCGTCATCAAGTAAAAAAAACCACGGACCCTCTCGTCTCTCCTGGATTTTTCTTTAGTTTACGTGCAGCGCAGTGCCGTGTGAGCGCGAGATCCTCGTCGCTTGTTGGTGGTCTGGCGGGCCCCGCAACGTGCTGTTTTACGGGTGCCGTCAAACAAAAAAAGTGCTTCTTGAGAGCATGTATATATACTTCCATGTCATTTAGAGCTAAACTAAACTGATGAGAGCTCAGTCGTCATCAAGTAAAAAAAAACCACGGACCCTCTCGTCTCTCCTGGATTTTTCTTTAGTTTACGTGCAGCGCAGTGCCGTGTGAGCGCGAGATCCTCGTCGCTTGTTGGTGGTCTGGCGGGCCCCGCAACGTGCGCCTGGTCCAGAGCTCACGTTCTCTCCCATGCACCCACGCAGATCATGTGACGAGGTGTCTCTGTCGGCACTCGGCAGAAACAGAGTACTTGTAGTAATTCTCAGTTTGTTTTTTCTTACCAAGGATTCTTATTTCCCAATATAAAAATAAACTAGTTTCCCTTACACAAAAATGAAAAATCCTTTGAGTTTAGCTTATATCATATGTTTCAATAACTATTACGAGTATTAAATATAGACTAATTATACGGCCAAAGGCTAAACGACGAGACACAATTTTAAGCCTAATTAATATATGATTGGCAAATGGTTAGTGTAGCATTACATGGATGAGTCATGAGCTAATTAGGCTTAATAAATTTGTTTTGTCTTTTACTCCTCATTTGTATAACTAGTTGTATAATTAGACTATATTGAATACTCGTAACTAGCATCCAAACATCCAATGCGACAGGGACTTAAGTTTAGCTTTTCAATTCAAACGCCCCAGTACTCTCTCGGTCCTAAATTATAATCTATTCGAATATTTTTTATAATAAAAGTGTTTCATGAAACAATCATACATATTTATTTATTTTTTTCTATCATTTTTCATCAAACTCGAACTATTTTGACTCTCTAAAACAGTTAGAACAATTTATGATCAGGAAATGAATAAATCAGCATGCATATGCTTAATTAAATATGCTAGACCGAGAACACTCTGGAAGGACCCATCCTTGTTCCCATGGCACAATGACAAATTAGGAGTACTCTTACTCCTACACGATTGTTTCTGTAGCGAGAAGTGATATAGGACGTTGTGGACGCATCATTGGCGTGACAGTGCAATGATTAGAGAGAATCACGAAGCAAATAAAGTACTTCCTCGTCCCAAGGATGTAATTTTAGGATAGCAATTTGTTAAACTATATTTTATTAAATTTGTATAAAAAATTACTATTATGTACTAAGTAGGTACTATTCGCTATCTGAATTTTTTTTTTCCTCGAGAGAAACTAAATCTAAAATGTTTATAGGAGAATCTCAGTCCTGATCATACTCTCCATCCACCATTGACCCTCACCGAAAAGTGGGGGGAAAAGAGAATATATGATTTGCTCTAACTTCTTTCCCTGCCATATTATACATTTGATCGATTTCTGCTTGCTACATACAAGTACTGCCATAATCCGAAAAGGAGGGGAGGAAAAACAAAAGTAGAGTAAGAGGAGGATGAATGAGCACATGTACGGCGATGCCTAGTTGTTGCCGCCGCCGCCGGCGTTGGCCTTGGCCCTGGCCTTCCTGATGTGCGCGATGGCCTTCTTGAGCGTGGGCCGGAACCTCTTCATGTCCAACGACACGTCCTGCTTGTCGAGGTAGGCATCCTTGAGGGACTCCCAGCCCTTGCTCTTGATCCCGTTGGGGTCCGTGAAGATGGGGTGGTCGCGCGGGTACTGGTTGATCAGGGTGCTCTCCTCCGGCGTGATCCGGTACTCGAGGTAGCGCAGCCCCATGTCCCTGGACGGACCCCGGAAGTAGCCCGCCACGAACTCCAGCCCGCCCAGCGGCACCACCTGGATGACCACCCCGCCCGTCGGCACGAACACCATGTTGGTCAGCCCGGCGCCGTGCACGCCCATGATGGCGTCGCAGCTGTTGGCCAGCTCCGCGAAGGGCGCCACCTCGTGCGTCCCCTCCGACACCACCACCTCGAACCCGAGCTTCTCCGCGCCGCGCACGATCTCCTCCGCGTTCACGAACCGCCGCGTCCGCGCGCGCGCGATCAGCAGCAGCCTCGGCCGCCGCTTCGACGACGGGCCAGCGGCGGCGGCGACGTCGCCGCGCGGGAGCCCGTAGGCGGCGCGCATGAACCCGGTGAAGTCCAGCATGGAGTAGCCGTTGGGGGCGCGGCGCGGGTCGATGCTGAAGTCGTCGTGGCTGGTGAGCCCCACCTGGACGTGGCGGAAGCAGTGCACGCGCGGGTCGCGGTCCAGGTCCACCAGCTCGTAGTTGGAGATGCTCCTGAACACCGGCGCGAACTTGCCCACCCACCACGCCTGGAGGTCCGTCACCAGCAGCCGCACCTCGCCGGCGTACTGCCGCGCCGTCAGGAACAGCGGCAGGATCACGTCCGTGAACGCGTGGAAGTAGTTCCCCGTGTACCCGCGGTCCGAGAACACCAGCGCCGGGACGCCGTGCCGGTCCGTGCACGCGGGCGCCTCGCCGGGCACCGACCGCACCGTCAGCACGCGGACGACGCGCATCGCGTTCGGGTCCGCCTTGCGCGGGTACGGCTTGATGCGCCACGACTCCGCGCGGAAGGTGCGGCCGTCCGCCCCGCCGGGCGGCGCCACCAGCGTGACGCTCGCGTTGGCGCCCAGCACGCGGACGTCGCCGTCGAGCTCGCACCAGTCGATGCGGCGGTTCGAGGTGATGTCGCACAGCGGCTTCCACTCCCGCGCCGGCGTCTCCGAATCTTGCGACCATTAAAAAAAATTTCAGTTTAGCACGTTGCTTGTCAGCTAATCATGGAATGACCGGCTGGACAAGAAAAGGCAGCTCCAAAAGAGAGAGTGCGTGCGTGCGTGTGTTTTCAATAGCAGGAAAAAGAGCTTGACGGAGGGTGAACAAGGTTCATGGTAGACCACCGTCCACCGGACCCTACGGAAAAGTATAGTATGATCGGACGAGATGCCTAGAGATGGAGCAATCCATCAGCTATTGGAACGGGATGATGCTGCCTAGTAGTAGCACGTTGCTCTCATCTCAAGAAAGGCGAAGAACATGAGCACGGACACAGAGCCACAGCCCACATAGGACAGAGTGTGATCAAAAGCAGTGGTCCAATAGCAGCAACAGCATCGGGCCCTTCGTTGAGATAGAAGGCTGCAAAGAAAAAAAACGCTACTACGACTGTAGGCTGACCAAAGTGCATTTTGCAACGACATGCCTGAGACGCTGTAGAATTGCAAGCACGGTTTTTTCTTTTCTTTTCTTTTCGGCGTCCCTCACATTGACTAGCTGCTTACCGGCACCGTAATTTGACAGGAGAGAAAACATCCTTTTTACCACAAAAGAGGAGAAGGATCAGGGAGGATACCTGATTGCTTAACCTCAGGTATCGCTGGAATATGCTGAACAGCAAGAGCCTTATCTGCCTCTTGAGGAGCAGCAGGAGCAATCTGCTGCGAGGGAGCAGGGAGGATGGCAGGATCAGAGTGAACCACAGAGGGCGAGCGGCCACTGCTGCTGCTGCGCGTGGCGGCTGAATCGTTGCTCCTCTTGGAAGGATTGGCGACAGCGTCCTGCACCTGCAGCTCCTCGTCCTCAAGAACTCCTGACCAAGAACGCGGCGGCAGCTCGTTAAAATCCTACATTTCCCTATCCTTCCCCAAAGAGGGAAACGAGCGAGCAATGCATCTATCTTGCTTGAAAAGAGTATAAATACCAGTACCAGTAAGTTAGCAGTTGTAGGTTTGAGTGATTGCTCTCTCACCTGATCCTTGCGTGCTGTTCGCGGCTCCCTCTGACGTCACGGGAGGAAGCAGGGCGGCAGCGGGGGCGTCATCGTCGTGCTCGTGCCTGGCAGGAACCGCCTCACTCCTGGCGCCCGCCGCGGAAGATGCACCACCGCTGTCCCCCACAAAGGTCTCGTCTCTCCTCGTGTCCTCCAGCGGCGCATTGCTGCCGGAATCTGGTGATGACAGGGAAAAGAAAAAAAAAGCGATTGATTATAGAGTGGGGGAAAGGGAAGCGGAGGAAAAAACCGGCCGGTCCTTTTATCTGATTTTTGGGGCTGGCTTTGCGTGCAGCGGTGCAGGACGTTGGGAGTACGGCGGGCGGGGGCACACGAGTCCGGCCGCGGCGGCCAGCTTGACGCCTCCATGGAAGGGAAGGGCAAGCACGGACGGCCACTCAATCTCGAAAAAACAACAGGCGATGCCTTGCCGGTGACGGAAGCGCGGTGTACCTGTCCCCGACGACGAGGATGCCTTGCCGTCGTCCTTCTCCAGCACCTCGTCGGCCCTGCTCCCCTCCTCCTCCTCGGACCTGGACAGCGCGTCGTCCGGGTCTTGCTTGCCCAAATCTGTAACGGGGACAGCAAGGTCGTCAGGCAGGCCAGGCCGTGGATTGGTACAGTACAGTAACCGTGTTAGTTGTTAGTGATGACTGATGAGGGGGATCAGTTAAGGTGAGTAGGCATGTCGCCCTGTACTTGGAGAAGATCCTCCTCACTCACCTAATCGCTGCTTGGAGTCGGAGGTGTCGGCGTTGGCGGCGCCCACTAGCGGGCCGATCCCAGCCGCATTGCCGGAGACGGGGCTGACTGCTGGAGCGAACAAACAGACACATCCGGAGAGTCAGCACTCAGGCACGGCCGCACGGGACGGGATGGATGGCGTCGAACTTGGCGGTGGGCTTACTCATGGCGACGTGGATGGCGTCGAACTTGGCGGTGGAGAAGTAGGCGCAGGTGACGAGCAGGAAGCCCGCGACGAGGGCGAGGCCGAACTTGCGGGGCTCCACGCGGCTGAAGCTCTTCACCAGCTTGCCGTCCTGGTGGGCGGGGTAGCTGTACGGCAGCTTCCCGCCGCCGGCGTCCATCCCCATGCCTCGCGGGGTAGCTGTGCGGCAGCTTCACGCTGACGCCCGCGGGCGAGGCGGTGCGCAGTAATACTTGCTTGCGCTCTCTCGTGAGCTGCTGGGGAGGGAGGCTGGTTTGGTTCTGGGGGCGGGGCCGGGGCGAGGATGGATGAGGAAGAGAGAGGAGTGGCAAGCAGCCCCGGCGGGCAGGGCGTGGCGTCCGTCCGTTTCGTCCGTCTCTCCTCCCCTCGCCACCTCCATTTATTCCTCTCCATAACTCCATCTGTCACGCCCCGCCCTGTTGACAGTAGACTGTCATTAGTATTTTACATTTTTTAACTTCTTGTGTTTTGGGGGAACACAATTTTCCTGCCCCGCCAATAAAGAATGCAGCTGGAGCTTCCCAAGCAAACAAACAAAAAAACTAGTATAATTAAAAACAGAGATGGCTGACCAGCGGTCACCGGCAGGTGTAAATAACGTGCGGGAGGGAGAAACGGGTCCGTCCGTGTATTATTGATATTGAGGAGGGTTCGACACGAGTAGCCCGCCGCGGGATGCGAGATCGGGAATCTCTCTTGCTCGCTCGGATCGTTGCCTGGTATACGTACTCCGCTGTCAAGCAAGCAGTGGCACATGGCACTTCACTGAGAATCTCATCTCCTTGCTGCAGGATCAGGAAAGGGAAATCGTCAGGGTATCCTGGCCGCCTGACTCAGCGACCCCTGAGGCCCTGAGCAGAAGGCAAAAGCGTGGACGAGCAAGCGAGCGTGCGTGCTCTCGACCGTCGAGCTAACTCGGAAGTCCGACGAACCGCGTGACACTCGTGTCCACCCCGGTGGAACTTGTCTGCGGCGCCGGCGCAGAGCGAGAACGTGTCCCGCACGAGCAGCGCTGGACCTTTTGGGTAATCGGTGCCCGGTGCCCCTGTGCCGGCGCACAGAGAGTCAGAGACCGGACGAGGACTTCGTGGGGGGTGACGATGGCGAAGCTGAAAGAGAGGAGAGCTGCTGGGCTGGCCTCAGCCCTCAGGCGGCTCAGCTCAAAAGCCGCCGGCCCGCCGCTGCTTCTTTTCCGTGCTTTGTGCGTCTGCTTCCGTCTCCAATCGCGTGCTCCTGTTCCACGATTTGGTTTTTTTTTTGGCGGGGTCCGGTCCGTCGCGCGCGAGTTGCGCCGGCCGCCGGCTGACTGAAGAGCAGCACGGCGAAAGCGACGCGCGCGGCCTTTCTGTTTTGCAGGTTGGGGAGAATTTTTTTGCCAACATCCACACGTCTACTCGTGGTGACTGTAATTGTGTACGGACTCGTGCGGTGATAGCTGGATTAGTACTCTGAGGCTCGGCAGTAACGACGCTCGATTCAGTAGCAATAGCAAGCACTGGAGTCGAGACTCGATAGTAGTAGGAGTAGGTGGGTTCCTCTTTTCTTTCGGGCAGTATATTTATTATTCATAATAGTAACTCTCTTGTTTGTTTGTATGTTTGTTTTTTTCGGTCACGGTTAGCTGTTGCTCTCCGGCAATCGTGCCCCTCTTCCTCCCTCCTGGTTCGTGCGCGCCAAGCAGTCGGTGCGCGCCTGGTTCGTGCGCGCCGGCTCGCACCGAAGCTTTTGCCGGCCCAATTCTGAAACTTCCAAACTGCCGAGATGCGTAGCAGGACGTGTATGCTATTATACGGCAGGAGTGTATATGCATTGATGGTACAGGGAAATGCAGAAGTTACATTACAGCAGGACGTGTGCATACACTACTGTAGCTGTTCACATATGTCCTTTTCGCCGATCAATAATACAACCGGCTTCCGTTCCGGCGTATGGCAGTCAAATTATACCCGCGCCGGCCACAAGCGGCAAAGCTAGAGTAAAATAAAATAAGGATGTATATGCATTGATGGTACATAATAATAAAATTATAGGTAGGGTATATATAATAAAAATTTAGTCTACATTACTAGTTTTATAAATTTCCAGGGGTGCATCTAGGGATGGCAACGGGGAATTCCTCGTCGGGTTTTAGCTCCCCAAACTCGTCTCCGCGACAAAAAAATTTCCCCGCGGGGATCCCCACGAACGCTTGCGGGGGACATTTCTTCCCCATCCTGTTCCCCGCGGGGATAAATCCCCGTCGAGGATCCCCATCCCCGCTTAAATTATAAATAAATCGTACTTCATTTGTTATTAATGTAAAATATTGTCACTTATACACATTGTTAGATGTAAAATTCATTATGTGCACATTAAAATCAATGTATTTGTACAACGGGTGATCTCTTGACAAGATAATTCTTTACTTTTATTATTAACTATTACATAAAAACATTGTCACAGGTAAGTTTAACGGGTCCCCGCGGGGAACGGGGATGGAAAATGCTTCCCCATCCCCATCCCCGTTTACCCATCGGGGGAGAAGTTTTCCCCATTTACATCCCCGTTGGGAAGAAACTTCCTCATCTCATCCCCTAATAGAGGAATTCCCCGCGGGGAATCGGGGATCGGGTCCCCATTACCATCTCTAGGTGCATCTGCATCCATTACTTCCAAAGTAGCTTAGCTCCTAGCGGCCACCACGGCAGCAGTATACCACGTAGCATTTACTACCTTTACTGGCATACAGATACAGGCAGGCATATATCTATAGATGGTCAAGTGGATCAATGTAAATATATCGATACTAAGTACAGTATGGTCCATAGTGTTTCGGCACAGAAAAGACACAATTTATATATAGTGTCAGTGCCAGCAAGACACGGATTTAGTGTCGTGTTTGGGTCATCACCCCATTACGATTAAGTGGTCGACTTTAGTGGTGGAGCCAGACAAAAAAACTTAAAGCCCCTGAGCGCAGCCGGAGAGGGGAGGGCGACATGCGCGCACGCATGCAGACGAGAGCGGGAGCGTGGTGAGCCAGAACAACGGGAGGGAGAGGACGAATGGGTCGGACAGTGGTAAGAGGTGGGGAAGGACGAGAAGGCTGACATGCTTCGTGTGGCGTTGGATTCACAGTCTTTCTGGAGATCCCGGCCATCTGTTCCAGGCACCGTCGGAGCCGAGGGTGGGCGGTGGCTTCGTCTTCGCCACTGGTCGATACGATTGGTCACGACTTAGACTAACTAGTGGTCTATGGATGTATTGTGACGTGTGTATGTCATCGTGATTTGTTATGATTTTAAACATAATAAACTCACTTTATAATATATATATATATATATTCAAGTTTTAAAATTATAAATATAATCTTAAAAATCTTCTGTGTTTTTTAAGCTCTTAAAGTGAAATAGGTGTTAATGTTGTATAGTATCGACACAACACGATTAGACGCTATAGTGTGGTGTTTAGGCCGATGGATAGACACTAGTGTTGGCACAATACAGTACGATTAGACACTATAGTGTCGTGTTTAGGCCGATGGATAGACACTAGTGTTGGCACAATACAACACGATTAGACACTATAGTGTCGTGTTTAGGCCGATGGATAGACACTAAAGTCGGCACAATACAACATGATTACGATAGTAATGTCTAATAGTGTCGTGTCTAATAGTGTTGATGCCAGTACCGTGCGCAGACCGTTTAGCTATATATATATATATATATATATATATATATATATATATATATATATATATATATATATATATATATATATATAGGTAGACCTAGCTACTACCTACCTAGTAGTTCAATTCCTTGCTGAATCGCCGCGCCGTCATGCTCATGCAAAGAAGGGCCACAGAGTACTACGTGTAGCAGCAGGAGGAGAAAGAGAACGAAGCACCGTCCATGATCGATCCGCCAGCCACTGATTGAGGGGTGGCAGTGGCGCACCACGCAGAGATGCAGCAGTGGTTGCAACATCGCTTCACGAGAGCGACAAGTGGCCATGCGCTGACGGGCATTCGGTCGCGCTTGCACATCGGCGCTGCCACTAGTGCCAGCCACGGACGGACGGACGGACGCGAGGAACCCAACTTGGCCTTCCGCCCTTGGTTCTCCAACGAGACACACAACACAACGAGCCCTCGCGCGCTTTCCGACCGAATTCCCAACAGAACAGCGTTGAACAATCGTGTGTCGTCCACTCCACGCGTTTCAGGCGTTCCAAATCACACCACCGTCGGTCAGGAAACGCCCCTCGAACCTGCCTGCCTGCCTGCCTGTTCACCGGGAACTCCCAGGGACGACGATCGAAGGGGAGGTCAGATGAGTCTAGACTCTACATTTCAGAGTAGAACTGACGACCTTCTGCTCTGTTTGACCGTTCTCCCCAACCAAAAACCTTCTGCTCTGTTTGACCGTTCTCCGCATCGTAGCTGAACTGACGACGACGCCTGTCGTGATCCTTTTCTGTATGTACTGATAATTCAATCAACTGCTTGCCTTCTTCTGCTCCTAGCTGATTAGCTGAACTGATGACGACGCCTGTGCTCACCGTCGGTGCAAGCAGGAGGTGTGGCACATGCACAGGCACAGCCGCACAACAGCAGTAGCGCTGATTGGGACCGCGTGGTGTCAGGGACAGGGAGGTCGTTAAAGAAATGAAATTTGAATGCAGGAACCATTGTAAAACAGTTCGACTACTAAACCTAAAATCCGACGTTTGTTGTTACTGATGTTGTCCTGGCGAAAATGGAAGAAAGTTGTTAAGGAACAAGACAAGTATACGGTGGACTATGAGCCCCATCCGAAGAGAGAGAGGAGAAACCAATGTGGTGTATATGCTCTTGTCCGTGGTAGGTATCACCAGGTGACACAATAGGTTTCTAATAGATTAGTACTCTCTCCGTTTCGTTTTAGTTGTCGCTGAATAGTGCAAAATTGAACTATCCAGCGACAACTAAAAAGAAACTGAAGGAGTATATAGTAGTGCTATAGTCATAACCAGAGCCAAAGCCTCTAATGTACTATTTATAATTTTTTTTCTTCACACGCACGTTTTCTACGTAGTATAAATCATTTTAAAAAATGCAGAGCTCTGACTTTTTTCCATAGAAAATCTAGAGACGAAGCCTTGCTTAAGTCACAAGCTCACTCGAGTTGCTTAAGTCACAAGCTCACTCTGCCCATGGCGTTTGGGCCCATGGGCCATGGCGAAGCGTTCCTTTAGTTGTCCGTCGTGGACGTCCACATGTTGCTTCAAGCAGCCAATGAGATCGAGGGACTCGTCTGCTAGTCGGCGCAATCTGTAGACCGAGCTAGTGGGTATGTGGGTGTATCACTGACCGGCTTATTTGGCGCATCGTTTGTGCGCGCCCAGATGCCCCTGCAGCCTGCCGGTGCCGGCTTGGCTGCCAAACTGACCGAACCGAAGGCAAGAGGAGGAAGCAGACATGCCGTCCTGTCCTCCTCCACTTGTATTGTATTGTGCGGTTCACGAGGGAGCAGGAGCCTGTCGTCGAGCCAGAAGCTGGAACAGAGATCCACGAATAAAACGTGCGTGTGATAAGAGCATCGATTCCATGGCTCACCTGCCGTATATACTCCACTATGGTGCTGACAAACCTGCCCCACGGGAAGAGAGGCCTCACGGAATACTAGTACTAGTAAGTTATCCGTGCACCGATTACGATTTCTCTATGTGCAACACAAATCAATATGACGAGTAGTTAGAGGTCAGTGCTCTCAAGATGTACCTTCTCTTTGATCACCGGGCATAGGCGGTGGATGAAGCCAATCTCTACTACTTTAAACATCGGTTTCGTGTGTCGTGCGTCACGTACGAAACACGTAGATCTATAACAATGAGCCCAATAAGCTTTCTCGTCTAACAATGGGCTCAATAAATTTACATTACACCGCAAAAGGGCCATAAGAAATCACCCAAGCACAAACACGACATGAAACCACATGTAGCACGATGCTCCCACATAGTACCATCTCACTAGGTGAAGGGAGATGAGTAACCGAGCTAGCTATAAAAAAAATAGGTTCAGATTCTTTTTTTAATTCATATCTTTCTCGACCTTTTGACTAAGTGTAATATTGATTTTTATCAGTTTATTATTAGATATGTGAACCATATGTTCAAAAAGATTTCTGGTTCCCAGCATAAGCTCAAAAGGACATCTCCAATGTTCCGCATTATAGTACAATAGCTTATGACTACCTTGCAACTTAACCCTTTGCTCAAATTATAGGACATTTTATTTTTGTCCTAAGTCAAACTTCTCTAATTTTGACCAAGTTTTTTTCAAAAAAATATTTCTCACATCTACAGCTACAAATAAAATGCACTACCAAATAGTTGGACCATTTATGTTATTTTAGTGTTTGATTTTTTCCTCATTGCTGGTATCTATAAAACAACCTTTGCAGAAACAATGAGAAAAAAATCTAACTTATCGAGAAAATTGTGGTTCAATAATTGCAGGAATGTTTAATTGTGCCCATACCTACAATCAGTAGAAACAATTACTGGTTCAATAGACATTATTCTTGTGACCATGCTGTCAAAAGTCGTACTTTTAGCACTAAAAACAGACAAGCATTGCTCCAGAGTTCAGAACACCTCGAGTAGCATGATTCTTTCCTATTGGCAACCATTAAATTTTGCTCTTTCCAGTGCTTTAAGTATCTCAGACTAACAAAACAAGAAGATAGAGCTTCTTGAGAAAATGACTTCTAAAATAGCAAAGCAAACATCTCAATATATAGGGAAATAACCTCAACTGTTGGCTCAGTGTTACCTTCGGAAAAAAAAACCATGGAATCTGCACATGGACAAGCAGAATCATATGATGGGGGAGAAAAGACATATCACAAGTAATACAAGTTGCATAAGGACAAGCATGAACAAACCACATGAGCAGATGTGAAGAGAAGATCAAACAGTTTAAGGAAAAATAAAATATGTTATAAAATTTGAGAAGAAGCATGGTTTTGAAAATATATATTTGTTTGGGATCAAATGTAAGCAGTTTAGTAACTACATTGAATAACAACAATTGTTTTTGGTACCGGCATGAGTACATGACTTGATCAACAAAGACATCCAATTTAAGGGGAAAAAACTCTTGGCGTGCAACATTATAGTCGTTTGTTTCCACTGGCGTGCATACATATAAAATTGAGCCTGGTTGTTGTGGTAAGCAGGAGCTCCAAACATTATTATATTGCTGCCAACAACAATACTAACAATTGCAATCTGCGACAACCTAGGTCCATGTTTCCCTTCACGATTCGAGGACATGAGCCTATTATTATGTAGTGCAGAAACTCTTACAATATAACCTTAAGGTAGCATTGATTTTTGGATGTAGTGGAGACTTAGGTCTCGAGTTGAGGCTAAACGAACTGTTACCCAAGCTGTTACCCATCTAACTAAATGTTTCCTCACATAAAATGATTGATCTCTCAAATTTTGCTAAACCAGCATTAGATTCTAAAATTGGCCTCACATCTTCCAATTATAGCATGACCCTCTGAATGTAACAAGCCAAATAAGATAATCGTCATATATAGGACTTGAGGCTAAACGAGCGACATAAGACCCTCTGCCACAACTCCCTCGGAACAAGGGATCGCCGGCGGTACTACACGTGGACACGGGTCTTGGTGTCGATGGGACGCAGGCGGTACCGGAGTAGGAGGGCCGGATGCGGTGGATGAGGCTGAGCAGGGCAGGGAGGTGTGGCTGAGGAGTTCCAGGGCAGGAGGCGAGGACGAGGAAGGAAAACACGCTTTTGGTGTATATTGTCAAAATTTTGGATTAATTGAGTGGAATGCAGCATATCGATGCATGGCGTTTAATTGAGACGTGTTCAAAGACTCTGTTGCACTATGGTGTAATACTTAAATTGCACCACTACAGTAGGACACAAATGGCTCCGTTCTAGCCCTTTTCTCGACTTCAGCCTTCGGAGGTCGGACGGCTAACCAAACGCATAGCATAGGCGATCACGCTTCATTGTTAACTCAGTATCATCAAATTTTGCACTGTCCCTTTCGAGGGCCCTCTGTTCATCTTTCAGTACTTGTCTCTTGTCATTAGGCTCTGCAGGCTTACTATGTCTTTTATGGTGGTGTCGGTGGCCATTCTTGTGCGACCTTTTGCCATTTCTAATCTTCTCTGATTCATCAGCAACTCTACCATCTGATGTCTGTTGGAATCTGACTTTGCATCCTCATCACTTGATCTCAGAGGCTTCCCATGTCTTGACTTGACCTTGTCCTTCTCCGAGTCATCATCAGATGATTGATGGTGCCTCCTGCGGCCCAGAGAATGGTCCTTGGCGGATCTTCCTCATCACCGCTGTAGTCTTCAGAGTCTGACCTCGAAGAGTGTCGGTGATGCCTTCTTCTGTGCGAGCGCTTCTTCCTTGGACGTTCTTCTTCAGACCTGCTCTCATATTCACTGTCGCTCTCATCACTTGAGTCAGTGCTCCTTCTTGATCTGCGCTTGTGTCTCCTGGCATCATCAGAGTAAGAATGCGCATGCTTCTTGTTCCTTTTGCGGTTCTTCCTCTTCATGTGTGTTAGCAACACTAATCTCACAGCTCGAACCAACAGCAAGAGTATCACGGATCATATGATTCTGGACAATTTCAGAGTAGCAGCAACCAACATATTCTAGAAGGAACTGGGAAGAGAGAGGATCTGAGAACAAGAGAGGGAAGGAGAGGGAGAGATGAACAATAATGGGAAGTAGAGATTTCTGTTGTAAAATGATTCTTTGATGCCCCTACAGCCGGTACAGCTCTCCTTTTATAGGTGAAGATACCCACTTATCCCCGTCTAATGCCTCATATGGCAACCATTCCTAACATTTCCCACCGCTTGAAATGCGGCTTGCCCCCAAGCCGCTGACCATGATCGTCGAGTTGTCGGAGGCCATGCACAAATCTAAGCACTCAAACGCCATAGGTGGAGGCCATGGTTGCTTAATTCCACTCACAAGTCTAGCTCTTGCAGCTTGCTCAGGAGTCTCGGGAAAACCAAAAGCAGCAGCACCATCAATGGATCCGACGAGTTGAACATTCCATGTGTCTCCTTGCTCAAAGTTGTAAAGAACATCCCAAGCACTTGCCTCCACAAAAAGCTCCTCGAGAACAGGTGAGAACTCAAGCAAATACGGCAGCTGAAGAACCCCGCCGACTCCAATTTGTGAGCACCCTTGGATGGCTAACCATGTCGATGTTAGTATCCTTTCTAGCAGCTTACCGAGCATAAACAGGCACTGCAATACTGCACTCCGATAGCATGTGTTTCTGAGATTTGGTATCCCTTTTACAGCATAGCCTTGCGCATCAGATGGTTTGGACTCATAGCAAGGCCATATGTCTGGAAGATCCATAGCCACACCAAACCCAGATGACCGGCTCTCTGCTGGAAATACTTCGTTCATGATTTCCTGCTCTCCTTTTGCAATCTCCACATCATGGGTAGTCAGCAAGCCCTCCTTCGTAAGCAGGTCGACAGAATTGCTATCATCCCTCACCAGTATAGTCAACCAGCCAGTGATGTCAGTCGAATGTTGAGCCTTGCTTATAGCATCCAAGATATCTGCCCAACACCTATGTAGCTCACAGTTCTTGCCATCAGCGAGCTGGATCTCGGTGCTCCGAATGCCCCTCGCCCAGTTATAGTCCTTGCCCACATCAAAGAACTGAGGCTTCACATGGATCTTATTGACTCCAATTGATTCACCCTGTTCATCGCAGCTTTCAAGCCACCTATCTAGCTCCTCCGTGTTGAAGAAAGTGTTGAAGGCAGTATGTGCGATGGCAACAGAGGTATCACTTTGCTGCATTTCATCAAACATCCCTTGAGCATCAATTGAAGTAGATGCAGGTTGGCTTGCCACCGTCACCATGAGGCTGACACGGGCTACATCGGTGAGCATCGTGGAGATGTAATACTCGGTGGAGAGCAGCAGCCTGATGGTGTGGAAGGAGGTAACGAGCCCGTGGTCGGGGTGTAGACCGAGCACCTGCAGCGCGGCGTCGTAGTGTCCCGGTAGGTGTTGGCGAAGTCGAACAGCTGCTGCGCATGGTGGAGCAGTAGGTGCGCGTAGTGCGCGTCCCCGGCCCAGTGGAACACGGCGGTCGCGGCAGCCATGACGGCTGCGACCTCGGAGCCCGGGTGGTCCGCGTCAACCTCGTACGCTCGTCGTGACGTGGTCATGTCCACATGCCGCTGCCAGCAGTAGTGGTCCGAGTCGTCGTCCCCAACGTGCACCCATAGCTCGGCTCGACGATGACCCCGACGGCCTCGACGGCGAGGTCCCCGAGGCTGCGGGTGAAGGCGTTGCTTGAGTAGAGTGTGTCGCTGCCCCGCGGGGAATAGGGAAGGGAGTGGCGAAGCGGTCGCGCCCATCGCCGCCATGGTCAGTCCACCGTGGTTGCAGGCGCTGAACCCCGCGACGAACGTGATGGCATTTGGCACCACATTCTCCACCCGCGTCATCCGGTTGAACAGATCGAGCGAGTCCTTGCCGCGGCCATGGTTGGCGAGCGCGAGGGCCATGGCGTTCCAGGACGCAAGGTGCCGCTCCGGCATCCGGTCAAACGCATGGCGTGTGAGCTCCACCGTGCCGCACTTGACGTAGAGGTCACGAGCGAGTTGTTGATGATGGCCTGGTAGTAGGTGATAGCCTGGAAGCCCCGGAGCTCCTGGGAGAAGTCCGGGATGCTCAGTGGCGGAGCTCCATAAAATTAACGCTTCGGGCCACTTTATAAATGTAATGACTCATTTTTTCGCGTTTTAGTTCAAAAATAAACTAGCGAGCAATAAATATTTAATAACGGACATTTAAAACAATCCAATGAAACTATGACAAGTAGGGAAAGTGAATTAGACATTCGTGAACAATCACTCACAATAGAGAAGATTCACGAGCACATGGCAGCAAACGGTCAACACTCATGACACAACGCTCACCGCTCAGGTGGTCGCTGCCCATTGACTAGGGAAGCGCTTCGCCCTCACCTATGCATAAGAAAAGAAAGGAAATTAGGTTGAAAAAGTTGTATAGCTTGGGAGAAGATGTAATGATAGGGGCAGATTTGGACAATGGCGCGGCGCCAGTACAGGCCACGCGCGCGGCACTGACAGGGTCGCAGGGAGGTGGAGGGCAGACTGGTGGTGGTTGATGCCCGAGTCAGAGCCTGCCGGGCCGTCTCGAAAGTTGTTGTCTTGTGCCCTTGCCGGATCCGTGGAGCCTAAATACGTGGAGAGCGATAGAGGACTGGAGGGAGGCGGTCGCGCCGCTATCAACATAGTATTTTGGGTTAGATTTTTTGGCTGAAAAACATATATATATATATATATATATATTTGAGTCTAAAATGTATTTTGGGTTATATTTTTTGGCTGAAAAAAACATATATATATAAGAGGACTTTTGGGCTGCGCCCCGGGCCACGGCCCAGGTGGCCCGGGGCCCAGATCCGCCCCTGGGGATGCCGATGGTGTGGTGCAGGACGCGGTTGGTGCCGTATTCGTTGGAGTTTGGCCCGCCCACGATGCAGACCACGGGGAGGTTGGGGACGGAGTAAGCGCCGCGGTTGAGGTCCATTGTCGAACACTTGGTTGGCGTGGTGACGAGAACCTGCTCCTCCTCTGCGTGCACCGCCAACTGTAGAATAGAAGGAGCCAGAGATGGTGCCACGTCGTCCAGAACAGAATAGTTGTTGGCCTCGATGTCCACGGGACCACGCTGGACGAGCTCCATGGTGAGGTGAAGCGGTACGACGGGCTCAGCCAGCTTCTGCACCACCGCGGCTGCCTCCATGGTCGCGCAACCCTTGGCCTTGTCCGTCTCGGCCAGTGCCCGAGCAGCCTTAGCGTCACGGTACGGCTCGTCCACCACCGCAGCATGCGTCGGTGGTAGCGCGAGGTAGGGCAGTAGCAGATTCCCCACGGTGATAAGGAAAGGGGATGGTGAGGCGGCCGCTCCCATCGCCGACATGGCCTCCTCGGCAGAGGAATCCTCTTCCTCATTGGTTTCCCCGGCACGGAAGGGCGGCGGAATGAAGCAGTGGAAGCTGGGCTCATCGTAGGCGACAGCGCGAGTCCTGGCGCTGCTGTCGGCGTCGGAGAACTCCATCGTCGAACACTTGGTAGGCGACTTGCTGGTGGTGGTATAGTCGACGAGGATTGTGGCCGACGAAGTCCCCTCGTTGTACTCTAGTAGCGCGAGCACCTCGACAATCTCGTCATCGTTCGGCTCATCGTAGCAGTCGTAGAGGACGGGAGGAGGAGCGGACTCCGACTCGAACGAGCCGAATAGCGAGGCGAAGGAAGAGGAGGTGGAAGCCTGTTCGCCGCCACTGCCCGCCAGCGCCGCAGTCAAGCAGAACTCCATGTGCGCCATCTCGACGAGAATCGTCTGCATCGCCGCCTCCATGGATATAGAGTGAACATGATGTCTAGTCTTGTCAGGGACCATAATTAGGGGTACCCCCAAGACTCCTAATCTCAGCTGGTAACCCCCATCAGCACAAAGCTGCAAAGGCCTGATGGGCACGATTCCGGTCAAGGCTCCGTCCACTCAAGGGACACGATCTCGCCTCGCCCGAGCCCAGCCTCGGGCAGGAACAGCCGACCCAGGCAGATTCACGCCTCGCCCGAGGGTCCCCTCAAGCGACGGGCACACCTTCGACTCGCCCGAGGCCCAGCTCGGGCAGGCTTCACGGAGAAGCAACCTTGGCCGGATCGCCACGCCAACCGACCGTATCGCAGGAGCATTCAATGCAAGGATCGCCTGACACCTTATCCTGACGCATGCTCCTCAGTCGACAAAGCCAAAGTGACCGCAGTCACTTCGCCCCTCCACTGGCTGACCTGACAGGAAAACAGCGTTGCCTGCGCTGCTCCGACTGCTGTGCCACCCGACAGGTAGGGCTGGACAAAATACTTGTGGCTCGTGAGCTCGCTCGACTCGTGGTCAGCTCGGCTCGGTTCGACTCAGCTCGTTTCAATTTTATCACGAGCTGAGCTAACATCTCAGCTCGGTTCGTTAACGAGCCAGCTCGATACGAGCTCGAGCCAGCTCGTTAGCTCGAATGAGCTAGCATTTATGTGTAAAACAAAGCCTATACTTGTATTTGATGAATTAATAAGTGATGAACTATGTTAATTTAGGGTTTAACTGATGTGATATATAAAATTATGATTACTGTTAGTCTTTTCTAGTGTTAAATTAGTATGAAATAAATTAGCAATTAATTATATTGTTATATATATACATGTATACTATTTTTTGTTGTGGCTCGCGAGCTAAATGAGCCAGCTCGCAAACGAGCCGAGCCGAGCTGGTTCTCTAGCTCGTTTGTTTAACGAGTCGAGCCGAGCCAGCTCGTTTTCTTAACGAGCCAGCTCGAGCTCGGTCGAGCTGAGCCGAGCTGGCTCGATATCCACCCCTACCGACAGGGTGAGGCTGACAGCCGCCAAGTCCAGCCTCGGGCGCCATAGGAAGCTCTGCCTCGCCCAACCCCAGGGCTCGGACTCAACCTCGACTTCGGAAGACGGTCTCCGCCTCGCCCGACCTTAGGGCTCGGACTCAACCTCGACTCCGGAAGACGGTCTCCGCCTCACCCGACCCTAGGGCTCGGACTCCACCTTGACCTCGGACGACGGTCTCCGCCTCGCCCGGCCCCAGGGCCCGAACTCAACCTTGACTCCGGAAGACGGTCTCCGCCTCGCCCAACCCCAGGGCTCGGACTCAACCTCGACCTTGGACGACAGTCTCCGCCTCGCCCGACCCCAGGGCTCGGACTCAGCCTCGACCTCTGAGGAGTCACCGCCTCGCCCGACCTCGGGCTCGGACCGACCACGTCACAAGGGGGGCCATCATTACCCTACCCCTAGCTAGCTCAGGCTACGGGAACAAGACCGGCGTCCCATCTGGCTCGCCCCGGTAAAACAGGTAATGATGGCACCCCGCGTGCTCCATGACGACGGTGTGTCACACCCGGTTTTAGAAGGCAAACCGAATGCGAACCATGTACGTGCCAGGATCAGTTATTCACGTACACAGCAGTTACATAATATGGACATCATCACACAGTGCTCAAAATAGTATTAATAAGGGAAATAGTCAATTACATCATACGTCTGAGACGTCCATATAGTTCTTACAATAAATCAAAGTGCGGAAAAGAAACGTAGATAACGCGGCCTTCACAGGCAGCCGACTGGGGGGTTGCCGCTAACCCACACCTAGAACTCGTCGTAGTCTTGGAACTCCTGGAAGTCTCCTTCCACAGCTTCATCTTCGCCTGAGCAGTGGTTGCAATGCTGACAACCTGGGGGGGTTTGGTGTGTAGAGCAAGGGTGAGTACACATCAACATACTCAGCAAGTATCCTGTTTGGCTGTAGTGGACTAGCTTTATGTGGGGATAAGTCAAGCAGTTGCTTTTAGTTGGTCAGGTTATTACTTACTAGTAGAAAGCCAGGTTTTAACATTAACCCAAGTTATTAGCCCAATGTATCCTTTCCAAACGGAAAGAATACCACTTACCAATACCATAATCGTAATCAGAACCATCAATCTCATTGTCACCTGTACCAAAGTATCTCTGATCAAGTATCACTAATCACTGGAGCTCCCTTGGCCGCTCATAACCGTGAGCACGGCTGATATATCAGTTTCATAATACTCTGCAGAGGTTGTGCACTTTACCCACAAGCCGTGATTCCCTCTCTGGCCCGGGCTTGCAAGACCCTTATTCACTCCCGAGGTGAATGGCCAGGGATTCACTACGAAGCCTTTACAAAGATTCCCCGGGGCTGTAGCCACCCGTTAGGTTTCCTAAATGCACCGCACTCCTCCCCAAGGGGCGAACCCAAACTTGGCAGAGCGAGCCGCATACACCGAGCCCCATTGACGGCACGACGGCTAAGTGAACTACACCCCAGATCCTCTAATTATTCAGCTAAGGGCACCCCATTCCACCCTCATGGTTGCACTGTTTTCCCGGGCGGTCATCCATAGAACAGGTCCTTACGGAGAGGCACTCGAGAAACCGCTCGAGTCCCCTTAAATGCCACAAGTATAATCATAAATAAGAACGGGAAAACAGCGTATCATAGATAACCACATCATGTTCATTGATTAAAGTTGAGCAATAGCATCAAACTAAGCAGTAATAATCCGACCCAAATAGGTAAACAAGGACATGGATAACAAAAGGCTAGTCAATCCTTAGGCATAAATGTGTAAAGCGGGGGGTGAATTAAATAATGAATAGGACATAGATAGGTCAAAGGACACTTGCCTCCACCAACCGACTGCTGCTCAGGGGCTTCTCCTGCGAATTCCTCGGGCTCTTCGACCGGATCGTTCTCTATGCGAGCGCAAACATACATACATCCACATATTTAATACAAAAGAACAGTACACCATACAAGGGAACAAGTAAAGCGAATATGCATCAAGTATGACATTCGGTATCGCATTTGTTATGGTCAGAAAGAAACGGGAAAGGGTCTCGCAGGGGGTTAAATCTTATGCACTAACGATCAATTACAATTGGTTCCTAACAAAAGACTTCTGTTACATATACACTAATGGAAACCTAATCATTTTAAGTTGATCAACATTGCACGAGATAAACAATTAACTACATGAATCAACTAGCATAACGAAATTTTAAATTAAACTTCCTATTTCAATAACATGAACAATGATTAACCTACCTAAAATAAAGTAACTAGGATCACAGAAAGTAAATAAAATGAAATAAAAAAAATAAAAAAAACAGAGGGGGGGGGGGGGCGGCTCACCGGCGTTGGGGAGCGACGGCGAGGGGCGGCCGGCAGTAGGGGGCGGCCGAGGGCGGCGGCGGCTTAGGGCAGGGGCGGCGCTAGGGCAGGGGGCGGGTAGGGGCGGCGGCTAGGGAGAGAATGAGAGAGGGAAAATGAGAGGGAGAGGGAGAGGGTTTGGGGAAAAAGGGAGAGGGGGGGGGCGGCTGGGCCTTTTTGGGCCCAAGAGGGGGCGGCTGGGCCGGCCGGGGTCGGCCCACGGCGCGGGAGAGAGAGAAAAAGAGGAGAGAGAAAGAGAGAGAAAAAAAGAAAGAAAAGATCTTCTCCTCATTTTCGAAATCCGATCTTTCTACATGAATGCATTTGCGCTTTCAAAGCAATCAAAAGAAATGCAAGATTCGGCATGGTGCATCAAACAACATAAAGTATTTAGGGTTTTTCATTACACGGGAATTCCAAACCGAATCCCGCTAGAACTTTGGAAAAGGTCAAGGTTTAGCGAGGGAAAAAAGAAAAAGAAAAGGTAACGCCCGAATTTTGGCGAGTAAAGAAAAGAAAAAATTCAACTGCAAAATTCGGGGCGTTACAAACCTATCCCCCTTAAAAGAATCTCGCCCTCGAGATTCAGGGCTGGCTAGCAAAGAGCTCTGGGTACTTAGCCATCAGATCATCTTCACGCTCCCAGGTTGCTTCTTCCTCTGAATGGTGATTCCATCTGACTTTGCACATTCTGATGGTCTTCCTTCGGGTGACTCTGTCTGCAATCTCAAGGATCTGAGCTGGCTTCTCAACATAGGTCAAGTCCTCCTGGACTTCAAGACCTTCCACTGGCAACTGCTCTTCTGGCACACGCAAGCACTTCTTCAACTGAGACACATGAAAGACATCATGCACAGCAGACAATTTCTCTGGCAAACTGAGCTGATAGGCCACTTCTCCACATCTTGCAAGAATCTGATACGGACCAATGTAGCGGGGTGCTAGCTTGCCTTTCACTCCGAATCTTCTGACTCCTCTGATCGGTGACACTTTCAGATAGACAAAATCTCCGACTTCAACACTCAGCTCTCTTCTTCTTGTGTCTGCATAGCTTCGCTGCCTCGATTGCGCTATCTTTAGATTCTCTCGGACCATCTTGATGTTCTCTTCGGCTTCAAGCAAAATGTCTGGCCCAAACACTTGCTTTTCTCCAGGCTGATCCCATTGCAACGGAGTTCTGCAACTCCTTCCATAAAGCGCCTGAAATGGTGACATCTTCAAACTGGCCTGGTAACTGTTGTTATAGGAAAACTCTGCATAAGGCAATCGCTTGTCCCATCCGGACTGATCTTGCAACGCACAGGCTTTCAACATATCTTCGAGAATTTGATTGGTCCTTTCAGTCTGGCCATCTGTCTGCGGGTGATAAGCTGAACTGAAATTCAGATGCGTGCCCAAGGCTTCATGCAACTGCTGCCAGAAATGAGAGGTGAACTGCGTTCCTCTGTCTGACACTATCTTCTTTGGTACACCATGAAGACAAACGATCCGAGACATATACAACTCTGCCAATACTGCACTGTTGTAGCTGGTCTTGACAGGTATGAAGTGGGCTGACTTGGTCAAGCGGTCCACTACTACCCAAATGGAATCGTAGCCGGCTCGAGTGCGAGGCAATCCGACTATGAAATCCATACCGATTTCATCCCATTTCCACTGAGGGATCTGCAACGGTTGCAACAATCCAGCAGGTCTCTGGTGTTCTGCCTTAATTCTTCGACAACTATCGCACATAGCCACATGCTCTGCGATTTCTCTCTTCATTCCGTACCACCAGAATTTCTTCTTCAGATCCTGATACATCTTCTCACTACCAGGGTGAATCGAATAGGCTGTCTCATGAGCTTCCTTAAGAATCAACTCTCGAATAGACTGGACATTGGGAACACATAAGCGGTCTTTGAACCATATCACGCCTTCTGCATCTTCTCGAAAATCTTTGCCTTTGCCTTCTAGAATCAGTCGCCGGATCTCACTGATTTTCTCATCATTCTTCTGCGCTTCTTTGATTTCGCGCTCCAAGGTAGGTTCCAATTCAACTGTGACTCCTCGCGAATTGTTCAGAAATCCGAGACTCAACCTGTCAAACTCTTTGGCCAACTCATAAGGCATCGGACGAGCGACCATCAAATTGACTTGGCTCTTTCTGCTCAAAGCATCTGCCACTACGTTTGCTTTGCCTGGATGGTAATGAATCTCCAACTCATAGTCTTTGATCAGCTCTAACCATCTTCGTTGCCTCATGTTCAGCTCTGTCTGAGTGAATATGTACTTCAGACTCTTGTGATCTGTGTAAACATCGCATTTCTGTCCATACAGATAGTGCCTCCATGTCTTCAGTGCGTGAACCACTGCTGCCAACTCTAGATCATGGATTGGGTAGTTCTTCTCATGAACCTTCAGCTGTCGGGACGAGTAAGCCACAACTCTTCCCTCTTGCATCAACACGCATCCCAAACTTGTGTAACAAGCATCACAATACACCGAGAAGGGCTTGTGCACATCAGGCAAGATTAGGACAGGCGATGTAGTCAACTTCTCTTTCAGCGCTTCAAAGGCCTCTTGGCATTTCTGGGTCCATTTGAACTCAACCTTGTTGCCTAGCAACGCTGTCATTGGCTTCGCAATCTTCGAAACCCCTTCAATGAATCGCCGATAGTATCCGGCCATTCCAATGAAACTCTTGATTCCTCTAGCATCTGTTGGCGCTTTCCAGTTCAAAATGTCTGCCACTTTCTTCGGATCCACAGCCAATCCTTCCTTGTTGATTATGTGACCCAAGAACAGGACTTCACTGATCCAGAACTCACACTTGCTCAACTTTGCGTACAACTGGTACTCTCGCAATCTCTGCAATACCATCCTCAAATGATCTGCATGCTCCTCTTCGCTTTGAGAATAAACCAGAATATCATCAATGAATACCACCACAAACTTATCAAGGTAATCCATGAATACACTATTCATCAAGTTCATAAAGAACGCTGGCGCATTGGTCAAACCAAAAGACATCACTGTGAACTCATACAAACCATACTTGGAAATGAATGTCGTCTTCGGAATGTCCGAAGGTCGGATCCTGAGCTGATGATAACCTGACCTCAGATCAATCTTGGAGAACACACTGGCTCCTCTCAACTGGTCGAACAGATCTTCAATTCTGGGCAAGGGATACTTGTTCTTGATCGTGACCTCATTCAAAGCTCGGTAATCGATACACATCCTCTTGGTGCCATCTTTCTTCTCCACAAACAGGACAGGGGCGGCCCAAGGCGAGGTGCTTGGCCGGATGTAACCTTTCTCTGACAGCTCATCAATCTGCTTCTTAAGTTCAACCAACTCTGGTCCGGATGTTCTGTAAGCTCTCTTAAAGATGGGGGCGGTTCCAGGAAGAAGCTCTATGGCAAACTCAACTTTCCGCTCTAGTGGCATACCCGGTAAATCCTTTGGAAACACATCTGGGAATTCAGACACAACCTTGATGCTCTCGATCGGGTCTGCTTCACTGCTATCAACAGCTATCTGATAACAACTTCCTTTCTTTGGCTCAGGCGGGACTAACTCGGTCACCACTTCCTCTCCTAGTGGGGACACCAACTTTATTGTCCTTTTATCACAACTGATAACTGCCTGATACTTATCTAACCAATTCATCCCTAGGATGACATCTATTCCCTGAGTACCCATTACTATAAGGTTGGCGGGAAACGCTATCCCCCTTATTTTCACACTTATATTCAAACAAATGCTATCGGCTCGAATTCTACCACCGGCTGAGTCAATTTGAATGGGGGTTGACATGGTAGTAGTTGGAAGATTATGTGCTTCTACCCATGATGCAGTAATGAAAGAATGCGTTGCTCCAGTATCAAATAACACTTCTGCAATACGGGAGTCGACTGGGAACATACCTACTATCATGCCGGGGGTCTCCTGAACTGCTTCAGCCTCCAAGTGGTTCAGTCTTCCATGATTATAACGCGGCTGAGAGCGATTGCCTGCTCCAGGCTGAGGCACATTCTGCTTTGCTGGGGCATTGGGGCCTGACTGCTGCTGGGCTGCCTTCTTCGGACATTGCATCACCCAGTGGCCCTGCTCTCCACAGTGGAAACATGCTCTGTTTCCAACCTGAGCTGGTGCTGCCTGACTGTTCTGCTGGTTTGCTGGGGCAGGAAGACGAGGTGCCTGCTGATTCTGCCTTTGAAACTGACCTCCTGACTGGTTGCTCTGACGGTTCTGGTACTGATGCTGAGGATACTGCCTTTGGAACTGCTGATGCTGCTGACGCTGCTGAGGTGGACGCTGGTTCTGCCTGAACTGCTGAGGTTGATTGCCTGAAAAACGAGGGCGGCTGCTGCTTCCAGGCTGGGGTCCACTGATCTTGCGCTTACGATCTTCCATCTCCTTACGCTTCCTTTCTGTCATGATCGCTCTATCAATCAGGTGCTGGAATGTCGGGAAGGTGTGATTCATCAGTTGATACTGCAGGGGGTCGACCAAGCCTCTCAGAAAACGGTATTGTCGCTTGGCGTCAGTGTTGACATCTTCAGGAGCATAGCGAGACAATTGCAGAAACTTGTCCCGATACTCACTGACAGACAATGGCCCTTGCTTGAGAGCCAGGAACTCCTCCTTCTTCACTGTCATCAGACCTGCAGGAACATGGTACTGACGAAAGCTACCTCTGAACTCTTCCCAGGTGATGGCGTCAGGATGGGCATGGGTGGCGAGGTAAGACTCCCACCATGACTGGGCTGCTCCTCTCAACAGACGGGGACCATACAGAACTTTCTCCCTATCATCGCACTGAGCGGTATGCAGCTCCCGCTCCACAGTGCGCAGCCAATCTTCAGCATCCATGGGGTCAGAAGAGTGAGCAAACGTTGGTGGATGACCTCTCATGAATTCAGCACGCTTGTCTCTGGGCATCTGAGGCATCTGAGGCTGGGGTGGTGCTTGCTGCTGTTGCTGTTGCTGCTGCTGCTGAATGGCGGCCAAGGTCTGACCGATGGCCTGAACTGTCTGAGTCTGCATCAGAAACATCTGCTCGATCGACATCGGGGGCGGGGGCGGCAGGTGCTGCTGCTGAGGCACCTCATCCTGTTGAGCGGCTCGCTCCTGCTGAGCACGCCTTCCTCCTCTGCGCCTGTTCTCTGACATCTGCAGAATGCAACCACACATCAGAACTGATCTGGCAAATCTTGCAGCATGAGAAAAGAGTATAGAATTCTTCAACAGCACTGAGCAGGTGAGCATCTTCACTGATCTCCAACACAGACCACACAGCTTCTCAGATCAAGAGGAAAGTGGAATAAAAGGTTTCCCAACTATATAACTAACTCCATTAACATAATAGATAAACCAAAATGCAGGGGATACCCACACTCTGGTGACAGTCATTACAAAGATCCAAACCAAACATAGTTCATCATGACAAACATAAATGCACAGGATATAGCAAACTACCCTGTCTAACTAAGACTAACTAAGACCGAGATTAACGCTAAGACTGAAGCTTCTATGCATATATTTCGTATTAATTACAAGATCCAACTCTAACGATCTATGGTTCTAGATTTATCTTGGTCTTGCAGTCGGGGTTGCCATAAGACTGGTGTCCACGCTGAGGTGAGCGGTACAGGTGTTGAGTCCCAACGGGAGCGGGGGAACCACCATCCAGGTGACGACGTTCCGCGCGCTCAGCCCGCAGAAGGGCGATCTCAGCACGAGCCCTACTCAGCTCGTCTAATGCATGGTCCAGCTCCGTGTTTAGCACGGCGGCTAGGTTGACTGTGCTGCTCAACCTAGGATTGCCCTCACCGACAGGTGAGACAATCACGCCTCCTGTGCTGCCAGATGGACGGCGGGGGTAATACTTCAGGTCAAGACCGTCAGCTGCCCCACCGAAAACCGAGCAGTAGTGCGAAAGCGCACGCCGTGCAGCATCTTGCATGGCTGCCTCAGCTGAGTCTCGTTCAGAGATAGAATAGTGCTCTGAGCAGGCCTCTGCACCCTGGAGACTGTCCTCCGGGCAGCACACCAAGCAAGTCGCCTCCCAGCGGTCCGGGTAGACCCCGCGACTATGCTGGTAGACCACACAGCGATACTCGACGGACCAAGTATGCCGGTCAAATGCCCGACGTAGCAGGGTGTCGAGCGCATCGTGGAAGTGACACCCGCGAGCAGCGTCGCGAGTGATGGGTCGAGCAACCCATCCTTCCGGCTCAGGGTTAGCAGAGAAGTCGGTGTCGTGGCTCGAGCTGTCGTCGCCGTCTCCGTCGTCTGGGTCTCCTCCAGCAGCTACTCCAGAAGCTGGGGCGCCCAGTGGTGGTGCAGGGGGCGGCTCCAGAGGAAGCACAGGGGAGCAGCTCCTCACAGACTCTATCTCCTGGTGGAGCGAGAAAGAAGAGCCCTGCTGTTCCTGTCGTCGACGTTCCTGCTCCTCACGCAGGCGGTGGTGTAGTCTCTCCAAGTGGCTGGACTGTCCGGCCACGGGACGGCGAAGCGGACGCTCAGCAAGGCGGGAGGGTAAGAAGGGGATGACTGACTTTCGTGCAGTGTGTCTAAGTCGAGCCATCTACAAAAGACATCGCAAGCAAAAGGGTGAGAACAGAATTAATATGACCAGCAAATAATGAATCATAAGTAAATGAAGGATTAGAATAAAACATGTTTTTCAGCAAGGTATAATATATAGTAGAACATAGGTTTGGTCGGTATGACCAACTTTTGAAGGGATGACAAAGTCAAGGAAGGGACAGAGGTCTATAGTCCTTAGAACGACCATTCTACTCTAGGTTAGCGGTCCTACAGTCAGCACGGCTTTGATACCACTTATGTCACACCTGGTTTTAGAAGGCAAACCGAATGCGAACCATGTACGTGCCAGGATCAGTTATTCACGTACACAGCAGTTACATAATATGGACATCATCACACAGTGCTCAAAATAGTATTAATAAGGGAAATAGTCGATTACATCATACGTCTGAGACGTCCATATAGTTCTTACAATAAATCAAAGTGCGGAAAAGAAACGTAGATAACGCGGCCTTCACATGCAGCCGACTGGGGGGTTGCCGCTAACCCACACCTAGAACTCGTCGTAGTCTTGGAACTCCTGGAAGTCTCCTTCCACAGCTTCATCTTCGCCTGAGCAGTGGTTGCAATGCTGACAACCTGGGGGGGGTTTGGTGTGTAGAGCAAGGGTGAGTACACATCAACATACTCAGCAAGTATCCTGTTTGGCTGTAGTGGACTAGCTTTATGTGGGGATAAGTCAAGCAGTTGCTTTTAGTTGGTCAGGTTATTACTTACTAGTAGAAAGCCAGGTTTTAACATTAACCCAAGTTATTAGCCCAATGTATCCTTTCCAAACGGAAAGAATACCACTTACCAATACCATAATCGTAATCAGAACCATCAATCTCATTGTCACCTGTACCAAAGTATCTCTGATCAAGTATC
Organism: Zea mays; assembly: GCF_902167145.1. Taxonomy (NCBI): domain Eukaryota; kingdom Viridiplantae; phylum Streptophyta; class Magnoliopsida; order Poales; family Poaceae; genus Zea; species Zea mays. Next base: position 25,941,608 of record NC_050098.1, on the reverse strand, counting down.
ACTAATCACTGGAGCTCCCTTGGCCGCTCATAACCGTGAGCACGGCTGATATATCAGTTTCATAACACTCTGCAGAGGTTGTGCACTTTACCCACAAGCCGTGATTCCCTCTCTGGCCCGGGCTTGCAAGACCCTTATTCACTCCCGAGGTGAATGGCCAGGGATTCACTACGAAGCCTTTACAAAGATTCCCCGGGGCTGTAGCCACCCGTTAGGTTTCCTAAATGCACCGCACTCCTCCCCAAGGGGCGAACCCAAACTTGGCAGAGCGAGCCGCATACACCGAGCCCCATTGACGGCACGACGGCTAAGTGAACTACACCTCGGATCCTCTAATTATTCAGCTAAGGGCACCCCATTCCACCCTCATGGTTGCACTGTTTTCCCGGGCGGTCATCCATAGAACAGGTCCTTACGGAGAGGCACTCGAGAAACCGCTCGAGTCCCCTTAAATGCCACAAGTATAATCATAAATAAGAACGGGAAAACAGCGTATCATAGATAACCACATCATGTTCATTGATTAAAGTTGAGCAATAGCATCAAACTAAGCAGTAATAATCCGACCCAAATAGGTAAACAAGGACATGGATAACAAAAGGCTAGTCAATCCTTAGGCATAAATGTGTAAAGCGGGGGGTGAATTAAATAATGAATAGGACATAGATAGGTCAAAGGACACTTGCCTCCACCAACCGACTGCTGCTCAGGGGCTTCTCCTGTGAATTCCTCGGGCTCTTCGACCGGATCGTTCTCTATGCGAGCGCAAACATACATACATCCACATATTTAATACAAAAGAACAGTACACCATACAAGGGAACAAGTAAAGCGAATATGCATCAAGTATGACATTCGGTATCGCATTTGTTATGGTCAGAAAGAAACGGGAAAGGGTCTCGCAGGGGGTTAAATCTTATGCACTAACGATCAATTACAATTGGTTCCTAACAAAAGACTTCTGTTACATATACACTAATGGAAACCTAATCATTTTAAGTTGATCAACATTGCACGAGATAAACAATTAACTACATGAATCAACTAGCATAACGAAATTTTAAATTAAACTTCCTATTTCAATAACATGAACAATGATTAACCTACCTAAAATAAAGTAACTAGGATCACAGAAAGTAAATAAAATGAAATAAAAAAATAAAAAAAACAGAGGGGGGGGGCGGCTCACCGGCGTTGGGGAGCGACGGCGAGGGGCGGCCGACAGTAGGGGGCGGCCGAGGGCGGCGGCGGCTTAGGGCAGGGGCGGCGCTAGGGCAGGGGGCGGGTAGGGGCGGCGCCTAGGGAGAGAATGAGAGAGGGAAAATGAGAGGGAGAGGGAGAGGGTTTGGGGAAAAAGGGAGAGGGGGGGGCGGCTGGGCCGGCCGGGGTCGGCCCACGGCGCGGGAGAGAGAGAAAAAGAGGAGAGAGAAAGAGAGAGAAAAAAAGAAAGAAAAGATCTTCTCCTCATTTTCGAAATCCGATCTTTCTACATGAATGCATTTGCGCTTTCAAAGCAATCAAAAGAAATGCAAGATTCGGCATGGTGCATCAAACAACATAAAGTATTTAGGGTTTTTCATTACACGGGAATTCCAAACCGAATCCCGCTAGAACTTTGGAAAAGGTCAAGGTTTAGCGAGGGAAAAAAGAAAAAGAAAAGGTAACGCCCGAATTTTGGCGAGTAAAGAAAAGAAAAAATTCAACTGCAAAATTCGGGGCGTTACACGGTGGTTCTCAGCCCCTTACGGAAGCAAGGAGACGTCAGCAAGGCCCCGACAGCCCCGACAGCTATGCTCCTACAGGGCTCAAGCGCTCCTCCGACAGCCACGACATCACATGAACAGGGCGCCAAAACCTCTCCGACAGCCACGTCGGCATGTACATAGGACTCAGGCTTCCCTCTGCTAGACACGTTAGCACATTGCTACACCCCCCATTGTACACCTGGGCCCTCTCCTTACATCTATAAAAGGAAGGTCCAGGGCTCTCATACGAGAAAGTGGCCGCGCGGGAGGACGGGCCGACGCACAAGGCTCACGCTCTCTCTCTCTCTCTCCCACGCGAACGCTTGTAACCCCCTACTGCAAGCGCATCCGCCCTGGGCGCAGGACAACACGAGGCCGCGGTTTCCCCTTATCGTTTTCCCCCTTGTGTTCCATCTCGCGCCGACCCATCTGGGCTGGGACACGCAGCGACAATTTACTCGTCGGTCCAGGGACCCCCCGGGGTCGAAACGCCGACATTTGGCGCGCCAGGTAGGGGCCTGCTGCGTGTTGACGAACAACTTCCCGTCAAGCTCCAGATGAATAGTCTCCAGCAACCTTTCCAACCCGGGACGATGCTCTGTTTCGGGAGTCTTGAGTTCATGTCCCTCGACGGCAGCTACGACATGATACTCCTTCCTCCGCCGCGCGACAACGATAATGGCGGTCGTCAGCCCGCCCGCCGCCGGCGGAATCGACGACGTCTTCCCCACGTGGCGGAAGAGCAACATTCGGGTCTGTCCCATCACCTTCCCCGCCAACGGAGGAGGAGGCGGGGCAACCATGGCCAAGCAGGAGGTGGCACCTTGTCGGCTGTCGAGCGAGTCAACGGCGCCGGCGCCCCAGCGGGGGACACATCGGGCGTTGACCTCGCGTCTGAGACGAAGACGAGCATCGTTTCCCCGCAATACACCAACCCTAAGCAGACGGACGACACCAGCATGCTCGCGAAGGACTTGCTGGGCGTCAGCCTTGTACCTGAGATAACGGTGCAGTCCGTCCCTGACGCGACTTCGTCACCATCCGTCGATCAGGAGGTACCGTCCATTTCCCATCCTGTGCCTTTTAGATTCAGCTTCGACCCACCAAGCGACCCCGCTTCGGTGGGTGCTTTCATAAAGGCATATCCGAACCTTCCGGGGTATCATATATGGTCAACCTAGGACCGACTGACGGCCGTCTCAACCTACGGGCCCCCGGGTTCCGAGGAAGATGACGAGCTCGACTATGGTTGGGATTTCTCCGGGCTCGGTGACCCCAGTGCCATGCGGGACTTCATGACCGCATGTGACTACTGCCTCTCTGATTGCTCCGATAGTAGCCACAGCCTCGGCGACGAGGACTGTGGCCCAAGTCGCGAATGTTTCCACGTCGATCTAGGGGGTCTCGACGAAGGCAACCACCTTGGTATGCTGGAGGACGGCGATCCCCCTAGGCCTGCGCCTTGCGTTGACATCATTCGGGAGCTAGCTATGGTCCCAGTCCCTGCGGGGGGTCAGGACGCACAGCTCGAGCAAATCCGCGAGATGTAGGCTAGGCTCGACGAGGAAGCAGGACAACTTGTGCAGCTTCGGCAAAATATCGGACAGGAGTGGGCAGGCCGAGCACCGGCCGGAGAAGCGCGTCATCTGGCCCAGGACGTCCAGCACCGCATCGCCGACGATGTCAGGGCAAGGCTGTCCCCGGCTTCCAGTGGGGTTGGCCAGAACCTGGCCGTAGCAGCAATACTAATCCGACGATGCCGGAACCATCCACCACCGAGGGGCGGCATATCCAGGGAGACTCAAGAATCTCCTGGAAGATGCCACGGTCCGACGGGCCGAAAGCTCTGCCTCCCGAAGGCAGGGGTACCCCCGGAGCATCGCGCTGTGACTTCCCGATTCATGCGGGAAGCCTCGGTCCACACCGGGCGCACGCGGAACACAGCGCCTGCGGCCCCGGGTCGCCTCGGCAACGAGCACCACCGCCGCGACCGTCGAGCCCACCTCGACGAGAAGGTGCGCCGAGGCTATCACCCCAGGCGTGGGGGACGCTACGACAGTGGGGAGGATCGGAGCCCCTCGCCCGAACCACCCGGTGAGAGCACCTAGAGGGGGGGTGAATAGGTGATCCTGTGAAACTTAAAAACTTAAGCCACAAAACTTGATTAAACGTTAGCACAGTTGATGCCAAGTGGCTAGAGAGAAGGTCTTGCACAATACGATAATCACAAAGAATTCAACACAAAAAAGACACAGTGATTTATCCCGTGGTTCGGCCAAGTACAAAACTTGCCTACTCCACGTTGTGGCGTCCCAACGGACGAGAGTTGCACTCAACTCCTCTCAAGTGATCCAATGATCAACTTGAATACCACAGTGTTATACTTTTCTTTTCTTATCCCGTTCGCGAGGAATCTCCACAACTTGGAGCCTCTCGCCCTTACACTTTTGATGTTCACAAAGAATCACGGAGTAAGGAAGGGAAGCAACACACACAAATCCACAGCAAAATGCGCACACACACGGCCAAGAATCGAGCTCAAAAGACTATCTCAAAGTTCTCACTAGAACGGAGCTCGAATCACTGAGAATGACAAACGAATGCGCAAAGACTGAGCGTGGATGATCAAGAATGCTCTAAGGTTGCTTCGTCTTCTCCTCCATGCGCCTAGGGGTCCCTTTTATAGCCCCAAGGCAGCTAGGAGCCGTTGAGAGCAAATCTAGAAGGCCAATCTTGCCTTCTGTCGTCGGGTGCACCGGACAGTCCGGTGCACACCGAACACTGTCCGGTGCCCGATTTCCTTCCTAAAATGGCGCAGCCAACCGTTTCTGATCTGGGAGCCGTTGGCGCACCGGACATGTCCGGTGCACACCGGACAGTCCGGTGCCCCCTTCTAGCCGTTGGCTTGGCCACGTGTCGCGCGCAGATTCCGCGGCCGACCGTTGGCCCGGCCGACCGTTGGCTCACCGGACAGTCCGGTGAATTTTAGCCGTATGTCGCCGGTGAATTCCCGAGAGCGGTCACTTCGCTCGAGCCAGCCTGGCGCACCGGACACTGTCCGGTGCACCACCGGACACTGTCCGGTGCACCACCGGACAGTCCGGTGTGCCAGACAGAGCTGAGTCTTGGCTGTGCACAGCCAAGCCTTTTTCACCTCTTTTCTTTTCTTCTTCTTTCTGTTTCTAACACTTAGACAAGTATATTAGTATACAAAACCAATGTACTAAGGCTTAGAAACATACCTTTACTCTTGATTTGCACTTTGTTCATCCATGGGCATAGATTCACATTTAAGCACTTGTGTTGGCACTCAATCACCAAAATACTTAGAAATGGCCCAAGGGCACATTTCCCTTTCACCCGGTCCGCAAGCTTTCAGCCGGGCCATACGACGAGCGCCGTTCCCAACCCGGTTCCGAACCCCCGACTACCATCACCAAGTACTCGGGGGAGACAAGGCCAGAACTGTGGCTCACGGACTACCGGCTGGCCTGCCAGCTGGGTGGAACGGACGATGACAACCTCATCATCCGCAACCTTCCCCTGTTCCTCTCCGACGCCGCCCGAGCCTGACTGGAGCATCTGCCTCCTGCGCAGATCTCCAACTGGGACGACCTGGTCAAAGCTTTCGTCGGCAACTTCCAGGGCACATACGTGCGCCCTGGGAACTCCTGGGATCTCCGAAGCTGCCGCCAGCAGCTGGGAGAGTCCCTGCGGGACTACATCCGGCGATTTTCGAAGCAGCGCACCGAGCTGCCCAACATCACCGACTGGGATGTCATCGGCGCGTTCCTCGCCGGCACCACTTGCCGCAACCTGGTGAGCAAGCTGGGTTGCAAGACTCCCACCAGGGCGAGCGGGCTGATGGACATCGCCACCAAGTTCGCCTCTAGTCAGGAGGCGGTCGAGGCCATCTTCCGGAAGGGCAAGCAGCCTCAGGGGCGCCAGCCGGAAGACGTCCTCGAGGCGTCCGCTCAGCGCGGCACCAAGAAGAAGGGCAAGAAGAAGTCGCAAGCAAAACGCGACGCCGCCGACACAGACCTTGTCGCCGCCGCCGAGCACAGGAACCCTCGGAAGCCTCCCAGAGGCGCCAACTTGTTCGACAAGATGCTCAAGGAGTCGTGCCCTATCATCAGGGTCCCGTCAAGCACACCCTTGAGGAGTGCGCCATGCTTCGGCGCTACTTCCACAAGGCCGGGCCCCCGGCGAAAGGTGGCAGAGCCCACAACAACGACAAGAAGGAGGATCACAAGGCAGAAGAGTTCCCCGAGGTCCACGACTGCTTCATGATCTACGGTGGGCAAGTGGCGAACGCCTCGGCTCAGCACCGCAAGCAGGAGCGCCGGGAGGTCTGCTCGGTGAAGGTGGCGGCGCCAGTCTACCTGGACTGGTCCGACAAGCCCATCACCTTCGACCAGGGCGACCACCCCGACCGCGTGCCGAGCCTAGGGAAGTACCCGCTCGTCGTCGATCCCGTCATCGGCAACGTCAGGCTTACCAAGGTCCTCATGGACGGAGGCAGCAGCCACAACATCATCTACGCCGAGACCCTCGGGCTCCTGCAGATTGATCTGTCCTCAATCCGGGTCGGCGCGGCGCCTTTTCACGGGATCATCCCCGGGAAACACGTCCATCCCCTTGGGCAACTCGATCTGCCCGTCTGCTTCGGGACTCCCTCCAACTTCTGAAAGGAAACCCTCACGTTCGAGGTGGTCAGGTTCCGAGGAACCTACCACGCAGTGCTGGGGAGACCATGCTACGTCAAGTTCATGGCTGTCCCCAACTACACCTACCTCAAGCTCAAGATGTCGGGCCCCAACGGGGTCATCACCATCGGCTCCACATACCGACACGTGTACGAATGCGAGTGCGTGGAGTACGCCGAGGCCCTCGTCGAATCCGAGGCCCTCATCGCCGACCTGGAAGGCCTCTCCAAGGAGGCGCCAGATGCGAAGTGCCACGCCGGCAACTTCGAGCCAGCTGAGACGGTTAAGTCCGTCCCTCTCGACCCCAGCAACGACACCTCCAAGCAAGTCCGGATCGGCTCCGAGCTCGACCCCAAATAGGAAGCAGTGCTCGTCGACTTTCTCCACGCGAACGCCGAGGTTTTTGCGTGGAGTCCCTCGGACATGCCTGGCATACCGAGGGATGTCGCCGAGCACTCGCTGGATATCCGAGCTGGAGCCCGACCCATGAAGCAGCCTCTGCACCGATTCGACGAAGAAAAGCACAGAGCCATAGGCGAGGAGATCCACAAGCTGATGGCTACAGGGTTCATCAAAGAGGTATTCCATCCCGAATGGCTAGCCAACCCTGTGCTTGTGAAAAAGAAAGGTGGGAAATGGCGGATGTGTGCAGACTACACTGGTCTAAACAAAGCATGTCCAAAAGTTCCCTACCCTCTGCCTCGCATCGATCAGATCGTGGATTCTACCGCTGGGTGCGAAACCCTGTCGTTCCTCGATGCCTACTCAGGGTATCACCAAATCAGGATGAAAGAGTCCGACCAGCTCGCGACTTCTTTCATCACACCCTTTGGCATGTACTGCTACATTACTATGCCATTCGGTTTGAGGAATGCGGGTGCGACATACCAAAGGTGCATGAACCGCGTGTTCGGGGAGCACATTGGTCGAACGGTCGAGGCTTACGTCGATGACATCGTAGTCAAGACGAGGAAAGCCTCTGACCTCCTCTCTGACCTTGAAATGACATTCAAGTGTCTCAAGGCGAAGGGCGTAAAACTCAATCCCGAGAAGTGTGTCTTCGGAGTCCCCCGAGGCATGCTCCTGGGGTTCATCGTCTCCGAGCGGGGCATCGAGGACAACCCGGAGAAAATCGCGGCCATCACCAACATAGGCCCCATCAAGGACTTGAAAGGCGTACAGAGGGTCATGGGATGCCTTGCGGCTCTGATCCGTTTCATCTCGCGCCTCGGCGAAAGAGGCCTACCTCTGTACCGCCTCTTAAGGAAGACCGAGCGCTTCACTTGGACCCCCGAGGCCGAGGAAGCCCTCGAGAACCTGAAGGCGCTCCTTACAAGCGCGCCCGTCTTGGTGCCCCCCCGCTGCCGGAGAAGCCCTCTTGATCTACATCGCCGCTACCACTCAGGTGGTCAGCGCCGCGATCGTGGTCGAGAGACGAGAAGAAGGGCACGCATTGCCCGTCCAGAGGCCGGTCTACTTCATCAGTGAGGTACTGTCCGAGACCAAAATCCGCTACCCGCAAATTCAGAAGCTACTATACGCGGTAATTCTGATGCGGCGAAAGTTGTGACACTACTTCGAGTCTCATCCGGTGACTGTGGTGTCATCCTTCCCCCTGGGAGAGATCATCCATTGCCGAGAGGCCTCAGGTAGGATTGCAAAGTGGGCAGTGGAGATCATGGGCGAGACAATCTCGTTCGCTCCTCGGAAGGCCATCAAGTCCCAAGTCTTGGCGGACTTTGTGGCTGAATGGGTCGACACCCAGCTTCCAGCAGCTCTGATCCAACCGGAACTCTGGACCGTGTTTTTCGACGGGTCGTTGATGAAAACAGGAGCGGGCGCGGGCCTGCTCTTCATCTTGCCCCTCGGGAAGCACCTCCGCTACGTGCTGCGCCTCCATTTCCCGGTGTCCAACAACGTGGCCGAGTACGAGGCTCTGGTTAACGGGTTGCGCATCGCCATCGAGCTAGGGGTCCGGCGCCTCGATGCTCGTGGCGACTCGCAGCTTGTCATCGACCAAGTCATGAAGAACTCCCACTGCCGCGACCCGAAGATGGAAGCCTACTGCGATGAGGTTCGGCGCCTGGAGGACAAGTTCTACGGGCTCGAGCTCAACCACGTCGCTCGACGATACAACGAGACTGCGGACGAGCTGGCTAAGATAGCCTCGGGACGGACAACGGTTCCTCCGGACGTCTTCTCCCGAGACCTACATCAACCCTCAGTCAAGACCGACGACACGCCCGAGCCCGAGAAGGTCTCGGCCCTGCCCGAGGCACCCTTGGCTCAGCCCGAGCCACCCTCGGCCCCCGAGGGTGAGGCACTGCGCGTCGAGGAAGAGCGGAATGGGGTCCAACCTAATCGAAACTGGCAGACCCCGTACCTGCAATATCTCCACCGAGGAGAGCTACCCCTCGACAGAGCCGAAGCTCAGCGACTGGCGCGGCGCGCCAAGTCGTTTGTCTTGCTGGGTGACGGAAAGGAGCTCTACGACCGCAGCCCCTCAGGCATCCTCCAGCGATACATATCCACCGCCGAAGGTCAGGAACTATTGCAAGAAATACACTCGAGGGCTTGCGGTCACCACGCAGCACCTCGGACCCTCGTTGGAAACGCCTTCCGATAGGGTTTCTACTGGCCAACCGCGGTGGCCGATGCCACTAGGATTGTACGCACCTGCCAAGGATGTCAATTCTACGCAAGGCAGACGCACCTGCCCGCTCAGGCTTTGCAAACAATACCCATCACCTGGTCGTTTGTTGTGTGGGGTCTGGACCTCGTCGGTCCCTTGCAGAAGGTGCCCGGGGACTTCACGCGCCTGCTGGTCGCCATCAACAAATTCTCCAAGTGGATCGAGGTCCGACCCCTAAACAGCATATGGCCCGAACAGGCGGTGGCGTTCTTCACCAACATCATCCATCGCTTTGGGGTCCCGAACTCCATCATCATCGACAACGGCACCCAGTTCACTAGCAGAAAGTTCCTGGACTTCTGCGAGGACCACCACATCCGAGTGGACTGGGCCGCCGTAGCTCACCCCATGACGAATGGGCAGGTAGAGCGTGCTAACGGCATGATTCTGCAAGGACTCAAGCCGAGGATCTACAATGACCTCAACAAGTTCGGCAAGCGATGGATGAAGGAACTCCCCTCGGTGGTCTGGAGTCTGAGAACGATGCCAAGCCGAGCCACGGGCTTCACGCCGTTCTTTCTAGTCTATGGGTCCGAGGCCATCTTGCCCACAGACTTAGAATACGGATCCCCAAGGACGAGGGCGTACGACGACCGAAGCAATCGGACCAACCGAGAAGACTCACTGGACCAGCTGGAAGAGGCTCGGGACATGGCCTTACTACACTCGGCAAGGTATCAGCAGTCCCTGCGACGCTACCACGCCCGAGGGGTTCGGTCCCGAGATCTCCAGGTGGGCGACTTGGTGCTTCGGCTACGACAAGACGCCCGAGGGCGCACAAGCTCACACCCCCTAGGAAGGGTTGTTCATCATCGCCAAGATTTTGAAGCCCGGAACATACAAGCTGGCCAACAGTCAAGGCAAGGTCTACAGCAACGCTTGGAATATCCGACAGCTACGTCGCTTCTACCCTTAAGATGTTTTCAAGTAGTTCATATACCTCGTTTACATACACAAATAAAGTCTAACCATCAAGGAAGGGTCAGCCTTGCCTCGGCAAAGCCCGACCCTCCCTCGGGGGCTAGAAGGGGGGAACCCCCTCTGCGTCAAAATTTTCCTCGGAAAAAGTCTTTCTGCCAGAACATCTTTCGTGCTTTTCGACTACTTCGATAGTGGGATCCTGAAAACGACGGAGTACACGTAAGCAGCAAGGCCGACCGAGCCGAGGGACTCCCACACCTCCGGGATACGGATACCTCACTCATCACCTTCTGCGATAAGTAACTCACGCTCGGATAAGCGATTCCGCTGACCGAACAAGTCTTAACGCTCGAAAACTCCTCTGCCGAAACGATTTTTCGCGCCTTCTCGACTACAGAACCGGTGCCGCGACTCGAGGCAACCCTGCGCATGGCCCAACAGTGCCAACCGAGCACATCGGTCACGGGTCAGTCTGCCGCGGGAGAAGGCGCGATGGTCGATATGGCCAAAAGTGGACCGGCAGTAATGGTGGCGGCAGGCGGACGGAAGCAGCAGTCAAATCGTCTGCAAGCTCATGTCCCCTCCTGGGACAGCGAGAGAGCCCTCTCCCACGGCGTGAAGACGGCGCTCCCGTGTTCCGTTCCTCAAACGGTCCGCGCACGCACAACGGCTGCCCCGCCAACCACTCGTCTCGTCGCATTAACTCTGCGGCAGGGCAGGCGACACCTTTGGCAGGCGAAGCGGGCGACGCTTCACCTCCGCCATAATGACCGCGTCAAAAAAGGTGCGCCACATCGCTCAATTTCGTATCCTTTTCCTCTTCCCCTTTCTCTCTCTTGCTACAGGGACCGGGAAAGGGGATACTCCGAAAGGGATCCTTCTCCGCGAAGGAAGCGGGCCCCGAGCCCTCCTACTGATCAGAGGTTCGAAGGCTGGCCCCTCGGAAGGGTTCGACAGCCGCCTCAAAGCACTCGGGCTCCGCGCCCACTACTGGTCAGGGGTTCGAAGGCTGGCCCCTCGGAAGGGTTCGACAGCCGCCTCAGGCCACTCGGGCTCCGCGCCCACTACTGATCAGGGGTTCGTAGGCTGGCCCCCGAAGGGTTCGACAGCCGCCTTAGAGCACGCAGAGCGAGGGATGACTCTGGGTACGTCCGATCCATGGCCGAGGCTTGGGCTACACTCCCGAGGTACCCTAGGACATTTCCGAGACCAACAGGAGCGATTCTGTAACGGAATCCCATCAGAGGGAGGCATCGAGCCCTCGGACCCTATCAAACGGGACCGGGTCTGGCAAATCACCTGCAGGTACTTTTGGAGCGCGCCTCTGGGCCACTAGCCGACCCTTATCGAATGGGGCATGGGCGTCCACTCGGATCACCCGTAAGCAACTCACTGGAGACACCATGTTCGGCGCCCTCCAAGGGCAACATGACGCTTTCCCCCCTCCTCCTTGAGGAAAGGTGACGAAGGGGCGTATGAAAAAAGCTGAGTCAGTCCTTGACCGTCCTCTCGCTCTGTGCAGAGGCTCGGGGGCTGCTCTTGCACACCCGGCTCCGGCCAAACCATTGATAGCGTCAACGTACCAGCCCGAGAACTTGGAACCTGACTATGCACCCGGGCAACGACCAGTTCGCATGAGGGAACAACCATACCGGCTGAGGCATCACGAAAGGCATTAAGACCTCGAAGGAGTCAAACCACTCCTCCGAGGCCTCGGGGGCTACACCCGGTGGGTGCGCTCGCGCGCACCCACTGGAACGAAATGCAACCGAGAAAGGCCGGTCCCCTTGCAAAAAGTGCGACAAAAGCCAAGCGAGTACTAACACTCCCTTCGAGGCTCGGGGGCTATTGTCGGGGACCATAATTAGGGGTACCCCCAAGACTCCTAATCTCAGCTGGTAACCCCCATCAGCACAAAGCTGCAAAGGCCTGATGGGCGCGATTCCGGTCAAGGCTCCGTCCACTCAAGGGACACGATCTGGCCTCGCCCGAGCCCAGCCTCGGGCAGGAACAGCCGACCCAGGCAGATTCACGCCTCGCCCGAGGGTCCCCTCAAGCGACGGGCACACCTTCGACTCGACCGAGGCCCAGCTCGGGCAGGCTTCACGGAGAAGCAACCTTGGCCGGATCGCCACACAAACCGACCGTATCGCAGGAGCATTCAATGCAAGGATCGCCTGACACCTTATCCTAACGCACGCTCCTCAGTCGACAAAGCCGAAGTGACCGCAGTCACTTCGCCCCTCCACTGGCTGACCTGACAGGAAAACAGAGCCGCCTGCGCTGCTCCGACTGTTGTGCCACTCGACAGGGTGAGGCTGACAGCCACCAAGTCTAGCCTCGGGCGCCATAGGAAGCTCCGCCTCGCCCAACCCCAGGGCTCGAACTCAACCTCGAATTCGGAAGACGGTCTCCGCCTCGCCCGACCCCAGGGCTCAGACTCAACCTCTACTCCGGAAGACGGTCTCCGCCTCGCCCGACCCCAGGGCTCGGACTCCACCTCGACCTCGGACGACGGTCTCCGCCTCGCCCGACCCCAGGGCCCAGACTCAACCTTGACTCCGGAAGACGGTCTCCGCCTCGCCCGACCCTAGAGCTCGGACTCAACCTCGACCTTGGACGACAGTCTTCACCTCGCCCGACCCCAGGGCTCGGACTCAGCCTCGACCTCGGAGGAGTCACCGCCTCGCCCGACCTCAGGCTCGGACCGACCACGTCACAAGGGGGGCCATCATTACCCTACCCCTAGCTAGCTCAGGCTACGGGAACAAGACCGACGTCCCATCTGGCTCGCCCCGGTAAAACAGGTAATGATGGCACCCCGCGTGCTCCATGACGACGGCGGTTCTCAGCCCCTTACGGAAGCAAGGAGACGTCAGCAAGGCCCCGACAGCTGTGCTCCTACAGGGCTCAAGCGCTCCTCTGACAGCCACGACATCACATGAACAGGGCACCAAAACCTCTCCGACAGCCACGTCGGCATGTACATAGGACTCTGGCTTCCCTCTGCTAGACACGTTAGCACATTGCTACACCCCCATTGTACACCTGGGCCCTCTCCTTACATCTATAAAAGGAAGGTCCAGAGCTCTCGTACGAGAAGGTGACCGCGCGGGAGGACGGGCCGACGCACAAGGCTCACGCTCTCTCTCTCCCACGCGAACGCTTGTAACCCTCTACTGCAAGCACATCCGCCCTGGGCGCAGGACAACACGAGGCCACGGTTTCCCTTACTGTTTTCCCCCTTGTGTTCCGTCTCGCGCCGACCCATCTGGGTTGGGACACGCAGCGACAATTTACTCGTCGGTCCAGGGACCCCCGGGATCCAAATGTTAGCAACACTAATCTCACAGCTCGAACCAACAGCAAGAGTATCACAGATCATATGATTCTGGACAATTTTGGAGTAGCAGCAACCAACGTATTCTAGAAGGAACTGGGAAGAGAGAGGATTTGAGAACAAGAGAGGGAAGGAGAGGGAGAGATGAACAATAATGGGAAGTAGAGATTTCTGTTGTAAAATGATTCTTTGATGCCCCTACAGCCGGTACAGCTCTTCTTTTTATAGGTGAAGATACCCACTTATCCCTGTCTAATGCCTCATATGGCAACCATTCCTAACAATGTGTTTCGATCGACATCGTTGTCTTACCCTGATCTGGAGCCAAGGCCACCACAAGACGCGATCTGAGTCCAAGCCCGTCACCAACATAGCATCATATAGTTCAACCTTCATTCACAAATATATGTTGACATTTTTTTCGAAAACTTTGACATTTAAAATATTTATTAAAAAACCTAAAATTTTAAATGAAGCACAAATTATATAAGTGTTAAAATATATAAAAAATAAATAATAACTTATTATTTTTTAATTAGACGAGTGATTAAAGTTTTTTTTAAATCAACGGTGTCATTTATTATATTTATGAACGGAGGGAGTACAAAAATTCGTCGGTCGAAAGGAAACGCAATTGACGAACCGCAGGTAGCGGCGAAGGCTTGTGCGTGTTGGTCGTCGTCGCCAAGTCGCACCTTGAGAAGAGAAAGGAAAATTGGCTCGTCGCCTCCTATCACTGACTGGGAGAAGAGAAAGGCAACTAGGGATGAAAACAATTTCGGTTTTTTTTGGTTTTTCGAAAACGGTTTTCGGTTTTTTTCGACCGAAACCAGCAGTAGCGGTTTTTTTCGGAACCGGCATCGGTTATCGGAATTTTGTTTCGAAATCGTTATCGAAAACAATATGAGATTTTTCCGACCGTTTTAATCGGTTCCCGTTTTCAATCGGAATTTACCGAATTTAGGTATCAGAATTTTTCCGAAAACAAAAAAATAAGTAGGCTATTTAAAGGCCCACACTCAATAATCGGCGCTCAGGCCCAAGTGCCCACCGTTTCATCTGGCCCGGGCTGTTATATAGATGAGACTCTTCCTCGGTGACATATAGGTGGGCGAGGTAGGACTAAATAATGTTGTGTGCACTGCACCCATCCGGCTTCGCTAACAGCAGCTGGGAGAAGTAGGCCTGTAGGTGGGCTGCACTTCCGATGAATCCGCTTCGTGGGCGGTGAGCTCCTGGCCGCACGCAAGAGGGCCAATATATCGTTTTCGTTTCCGGTTTAACCGTTTCCGATTTCATTTTGGATAAAAAATATGAAAACGAAAACGGTTTTAATGTTTACCGACCGTTTTCATCCCTAAAGGCAACTCATGACGGGTTGTTTGGTTGGGCCATATCCTGTGCAAAGGTTAAACCTGCTCCGATGGATACATACATGACTTCTTTTGGCTTCATATGTCCATGAACTGGTAGCTGCAGCGTGCTCCGACGTGCAGCGGCACCCTGCATTTTTCTCTGATGGAATAGCAGCAACAGCAGTGTGCTTGACGTGCAAATTGGAGAGGGCGACGACAAGAGGTGTGGTGCTGCTAGGACGTCAAGGAGAATAACAGTACATGTTTTTTTTAAAAAATTCCAAGGAAAGGAGATAGAAATGTAGTGATCTAGAGAACTAGGTGGGAGGGTTTAAGTGAAAATTTTACTTATACCGTTAGATGTTGATTTGGTGGCTGAGATTTTATTTTTGCATGTTTGCACCAATATAACCTTTTGCACATGATATGGCCCATGTTTGGTCTGTTTTAGATGGATCATGTAAAACAGATGCGACAATGTAGATGACACTATTTAATACTATTTGTAGAGTGAAGTTTGAAATAGTGAATGAGATAGATGATGAGATAGGTAAGCCGTTGGAGACAACCACTAAAGTAACTCTAGTATGTTTCACATCCAGAGTTTAATCCATATTTCTCGCATGATGCCAAAAAACGGGATTTCGGCGATTTCTCGTCGAAATTCGCCAAATCTTGATCAATTTCAAAATTTAATTCATTTTACGAAAAACCGATAAAATCATTGGAGAAACCGATAAAACCAACCGAGAAACTTAAATGATAAGACAAATTTGTTAAGCCCAATTATTCTATGATTAACAAATATTTATTGTAGCATCATATGAGTGAATTGTGCTTAATATACTCATCTTACCATTTAGTCCTCATCTACATAATTAGTTTTATAATTAGTCTATATTTGATAATTCTAACTAGTATTCAAATACTCGATATGCCGGGACTAAAATTTAGTTCATTGGAACCAAACGGTCCCTTAGTCTGGGCCAGGACTGACTATTAATCTTGCATAGCCTACTGCTATCTTAGTCTGTCTCTAGTAGTTCTCCTATTTCATCTTGTATCTCACATCCTATTTCAAACTTCACTAAGTAAACAATGGTATCTACATTACAAAAATGTGTTTTGCACGACCATGTGCACGATGTGCTGGCCACATCATGTGCCAAGTTTTATTTTCCAGCTTATTTAAAATGAAATACAATATTTTATTTAGTAAAAAAATACATAGCATATAATTAAAGAAAAATATATAGTTCAAACAAAGTACATAAAATGCAAAAAATAAAAATATAGCTTATAAAAAAATCAACTACTACTCGCATCTTAGAGTGCTACCGTTGATAATCACTTATCATCAAATAGAACTACAAAGGAAAAGTTAACCTTGTATTCGCAAGTTTCCTACTCCGCTGAATCTGCTGCTTAGCCTGCTTCTCTGTTCAATCGATCGTTGGGTCTCTACTACTTATCCTCGCCCCTCTTTATGACAACAAAAGACCTCTAGCTTACTAATCGGCTTTGTTATTTGTTAACGTGTGATCACCAGTTTGTGGCCTCCAACTCAATAATGGCTAGCTAGCACTGCCGAAACGGCCGTTGGTGCCGGACTTTGTCAAGCTGTCTGGACAGCCCATATTCTAAGCCCCGTTTCAATCTCACGGGATAAACTTTAGCTTCGTGCTAAACTTTAGCTATATGAATTGAAGTGCTAAAGTTTAGCTTTAATTACCACCATTAGCTCTCCTGTTTAGATTACAAATGGCTAAAAGTAGCTAAAAAAAAGCTGCTAAAGTTTATCTTGCGAGATTGGAACAGGGCCTAAGAATGAGCAGCAGCAGACGCCTCACGCCTGCAGCCTGCAGCAAGCTAGGTCTGAAAAAGGCAAGCAAGAAAAAGCTTCCCGCAAGCAACAACAACAACAAAAAAATAAAGCAGCGTGTCTGATTAGAGTTAGCAAGCTGGCTAGCTAAGGTCAGCACTCAGCAGCTGTGCGCCTGTGCCTTCGATCCTGTGACAGAGACCCGGCCGCAGAATTAACAAGTGATTAACAGAATAACAGATGCCATGCTAGAGAGCGGCACATACAGTGACATCCCTCCCTCCCACGGTCCCACCGAGACGGAGCGTCCAAATGCATGCAAGCTGTGTGTTTTGTGGGATAGCTGTCTCGCGTCCTCTCGCTGCCTGCCACGTAGTACAAGCGCATGCGGGCGTTGGGGAGGAACTTCTGGAGGTGATTAAGCGAGCGATGCGCTTTCCTGCATCACCAGAGTAATCAAAATCATTTGCTTGTCCTCTTGCATGCATGCGCCGCGCCAACGACTCGGCGCTTCCACCCTGGCCTGCGCCTGCCGCGGCGTCGGGCGCGGGGCGCCGGCCGTATACATACCCGGCCCGTTTCACCATCTCTCTAGTCTCTCCCTGGCCCCAAGGCATCGCCCGACCGCCGTCTCGTCCCCTCCTCCGACCTCTCGACCCCTCCCCACCCCCACCCCCTCTGCCCCTGGCTGCGCGCGTTCCAGTTGGTGTGCGTGCGTGCGTGTCCATGGGGAACACGCCGTCGTGCATACCGCTGGCGCCCGCGGGGGGCGGCGCCTCGGCGGCGGCGACCAGCGCAGCCACCGAGGTGATCCACGCGGACGGCACCGTCACCCGGCTGGCGCGCCCGGTGCGCGCGTCGGAGCTCATGCTCCACCACCCGGGCCGGTTCGTCTGCGACTCCAGCCGCCTCGCGGTCGGCTGCCGCGTCCCCGGCGTGGCCGCCGCCGAGCTCCTCCGCCCGCGCCACGCCTACTTCCTCCTGCCCATGGACATGCTCTACTCCGTGCTCACCGACGACGAGATGGCCGCGCTCTCCGAGTCCCACTCCCACGCCGCCTCCTCCTGGAAGAGGATCACCACGTCCACCCGCCGCGGCAGCCGGAGCGCGACCGGGGGCCGGGGCCGGGGCCACGCGAAGGACGAGGCCTGCAGCAGCGATGGCGCCAGGGTGTACCCGATGCTCGGGCTGCTCGAGACCGCCGGTCTGCAGGGCGCGGATAGTACTAAGAAACATGAAGTACGCGCAGGCCCCGCAGGCAAGTCGAGCGGCGGCGGGTTGAGGCGCCACCGGTCGTGGCAGCCGGTGCTGGACACCATCGAGGAGGTTCCGTGACGCGGCGGACGGCCGGTTCACCAGCGGGGCGCCGCAGGAGTGAGCAGCTTTGGTTTCTCTGGTGCTAGGCGAACGGCAGCTAGCTTGAGCTGGCTACCGACTACCCAGTGTACAGTAGCTAGCTTCCAGCTATTCTTTTTCTCTTGCGTTTTCCATTTTTTTTTGGTAAAGCCATTATTTTTTGCGTCTAGACACGCACGACTGGCAAATTGATTGTCAAGCTTTTGTGCTCGGGAAACAAAATAAGAAGATTGAGAACCTTTTTCAAAAATGAATCATCACTTAAATCCTAAAAATCAATTCTAAATCAGGCTTCTTAATTAAGATATGTGCTCACGATGTTAAGTGTAATGAACTTAAGGGAATGATCCGCTTTTGTTGAGTTTGAAGACTAACTATGGTGTGAGTGTGCTGTTATGTAACATGTCTTTTGACTTATGGAGCATAAAGGTGGTGGTCGATGATGAAGGTGAACATCATGTAGGTTCATGTCGATGGATTAAGAGTGGTGAAGGACAAACGTCGAGCTTGGACTGAGGGATTACAGAAGCTAGAGGACCAACCATAGGTGGATGACATTGAAAAGTGCAAGAGTACATGGAGGAGTGCAAGAGTACATGGAGGAGTAGACTGTATTGACCAGGTCAAGATGAGGTTGACAAAGTCAAGCGAAAACATTGGATAACTTGGTGATCAGGTAGTCGAGGACTGACTGTGACACACGAGTAGATCATGAAGGGAGTATCAGATGTGCTACTCACGAGAGGGTTTGGTGGTTTGACCTTAAAACCAACAGGCGGACAGTTTCTGGTTTGAGCCTCAAAACTCGAATGGAGTTCTAACAGAAACTAGAGACGACATGTGGCATGAATGAGGAGTCTGCATTGAGGCAAAGCTATCTCATGAAGGTCACATGACTGTTGGATCTACATATCTTGAGTTAGACCATAACAACATCCGGATTAAGTTGTTCGACTCTATCTAGGGGCAAATTGGGAATGTGTAATAGCCCTAGAAATAAAGGGGAGGTTGATCAAACGAACTTTATCTCTTAAGTTGTCATTAGTTTATCTCTTTGTTAGGTTTTCCCTCTTTAGACTGTTGTAGAAGATCTACACATGGTTTAGATACTACATAACTTTTTTCTATGTAACTGAATTTTGTAGCCTATAATTTCTCATGGAAATGGAGGTCCTTTAGAACAAGAGATTCACTGTCCTAGAATCCTAGATAATTCGTGATGGTCTGGCCCCACACGATATTGAACCGTGTCGGGCTTGGATTGGTACCTCTCGTGCCCGGGCCGGGCCAACCCTACACGACCCATTGGACATGTATACTTGAATGTAATACGACAATGGATGCCAAGCAAGGCAAAAGAAACCCTCTCTATGTTGTGGTGGGCTGGTGGCTCCCTCGCTCCGACAGAGGTTTAAATTAGAGGAGAGGCAAAGAAGTATGGAAACAGGGCCGGTCCTAACATTTTAAGAGCCCTGAGCGAAAACTACAAAAACTAACATAGAGACCTCTTACATTGTTATTATTGATGTGGGCGTCAACATTTTTCTAATAGCTGATTCTTCTTTCTCCACAACAACTACTATCAACTCATTATTTGGATTAGTTAAAGCATATGTATTACTCTTCAAAAAATTATTCATAGCTCATCTCTATATTTCTATGAAGCTATCGACTTGTTTTTTCTTTTTTTAACAGATGAATACTTTCTTGATGATTTGATATCACAAATCACTTGGTACCGGTATAAGAAATGTTTGGGACAAAAAACTAGACTTTTGAACCCTCTAAAGCATATATCAATGATCAATCATTAGTATGTGAGATTAAAAAATATACACATATATAATACAAGGACTAGTACACTATACACTACGTCTACGGGCATGTAACGAACAACGAGAGGTTGTGTGAATCACTTGATATGTGATGATGTGATCACGTCGTCCGTAAACATTGAAGAACTCAATTGCGATTTAGTGTTAGATGATCCTCAGTTATGGGGATGATAGTCGCCTAGAGGGGGGGTGAATAGGGCGAAACTGAAATTTACAAATATAAACACAACTACAAGCCGGGTTAGCGTTAGAAATATAAACGAGTCCGCGAGAGAGGGCGCAAAACAAATCACGAGCAAATAATGAAGTGTGACACACGGATTTGTTTTACCGAGGTTCGGTTCTCTCAAACCTACTCCCCGTTGAGGAGGCCACAAAGGCCGGGTCTCTTTCAACCCTTCCCTCTCTCAAACGGTCCCTCGGACCGAGTGAGCTTCTCTTCTCAAATCAAAGCCGGGAACAAAACTTCCCCGCAAGGGCCACCACACAATTGGTGCCTCTTGCCTTGATTACAATGGAGTTTTGATCACAAGAACAAGTGAGAAAGAAAAGAAGCAATCCAAGCGCAAGAGCTCAAATGAACACGGCAAATCACTCTCACTAGTCACTAGGGTTTTGTGTGGAATTGGAGAGGATTTGATCTCTTTGAATGTGTCTAGAATTGAATGCCTAGCTCTTGTAAGTGGTTGAGAAGTGGAAAAACTTGGATGCCATGAATGGTGGGGTGGTTGGGGTATTTATAGCCCCAACCACCAAATGTGGCCGTTGGGAACCTGTCTGTTCGATGGCGCACCGGACAGTCCGGTGCACACCGGACAGTCCGGTGCCCCCTGCCACGTCATCACTGCCGTTGGATTCTAGCCGTTGGAGCTTCTGACTTGTGGGTCCGCCTGGGTGTCCGATGCACACCGGACAGGTACTGTTTGATGTCCGGTGCACCGGTATGGGCGTGCCTGACGTCTGCGCGCGCTGCGCGCGCATTAATTGCACCGCAGGGAGCCGTTGGCGCCGCAGGGAGCCGTTGCTCCGCTGGCACACCGGACAGTCCGGTGCACACCGGACAGTCCGGTGAATTTTAGCGGAGCGGCTGCCGCGCGAACCCGAGGCTGGCGAGTTCCGGAGACCGCGCTTCCTAGGAGCACCGGACATGTCCGGTGCACACCGGACAGTCCGGTGAATTATAGCGCGCCGGCTTCCGAGAATTCCCGAGGGCGAAGAGTTTGAGTTGGTGTCCTCTGGGCGCACCGGACACTGTCCGGTGCACACCGGACAGTCCGGTGCCTCCAGCCAGAGGTGCCCTCGGTTGCCTTATTTCTCCTTTGTTGAATCCAACACTTGGTCTTTTTATTGACTGAATGTGAACCTTTACACCTGTATACTCTATACACTGGGGCAAACTAGTTAGTCCGATTATTTGTGTTGGGCAATTCAACCACCAAAATTATTTGGGAACTAGGTGTAAGCCTAATTCCCTTTCAATCTCCCCCTTTTTGGTGATTGATGCCAACACAAACCAAAGCAAATATAGAAGTGCATAATTGAACTAATTTGCATAATGTAAGTGTAAAGGTTGCTTGGAATTGAGCCAATAAAACTACTTACAAGATATGCATGGAATGTTTCTTTCTTATTTAGCATTTTGGACCACGTTTGCACCACATGTTTTGTTTTTGCAAATCCTTTTGTAAATCCATTTCAAAGATTTTTTGCAAATAGTCAAAGGTAAATGAATAAGAGTTTGCAAAGCATTTTCAAGATTTGAAATTTTCTCCCCTCGTTTTAAATGCTTTTCCTTTGACTTAACAAAACTCCCCCTAAAAGAGATCCACCTCTTAGTGTTCAAGAGGGTTTTGATATACCATTTTTGAAATACTACTTTCTCCCCCTTTTTAACACAATAGGATACCAAATGATAAATACTTTTGGAAAGCACTAAGTTTTTGAATTTGGTGGTGGTGCGGTCCTTTTGCTTTGGGCTCATTTCTCCCCCTTTTTGGCATGAATCGCCAAAAACGGATTCATTAGAGCCCTCGAAGTAATTTCTTCCCCTTTGGTCATAAGTAAATGAGTTAAGATTATACCAAAGACGAAGTCCTTTTCTTGGAGCGATGGCGAAGAATGAGTTACGGAGTGGAAGCCTTTGTCTTTGCCGAAGACTCCAATTTCCTTTCAATACACCTATGACTTGGTTTGAAATACACTTGAAAAACACATTAGTCATAGCATATGAAAGAGATATGATCAAAGGTATATAAATGAGCTATGTGTGCAAGTTAGCAAAAGAAATTTCTAGAATCAAGAATATTGAGCTCATGCCTAAGTTTGGTAAAAGATTGTTCATCAAGTGGCTTGGTAAAGATATCGGCTAATTGATCTTTAGTGTTAATATAAGAGATCTTGATATCTCCCTTTTGTTGGTGATCCCTAAGAAAATGATACCGAATGGCTATGTGCTTAGTGCGGCTATGCTCGACGGGATTGTCGGCCATTTTGATTGCACTCTCATTATCACATAGCAAAGGGACTTTGGTTAATTTGTAACCGTAGTCCCGCAGGGTTTGCCTCATCCAAAGCAATTGCGCGCAACAATGACCTGCGGCAATGTACTCGGCTTCGGCGGTGGAAAGAGCGACCGAATTTTGCTTCTTTGAAGCCCATGACACCAAGGATCTTCCCAAGAACTGGCAAGTCCCCGATGTGCTCTTCCTATTAATTTTGCACCCCGCCCAATCGGCATCCGAATAACCAATCAAATCAAACGTGGATCCCCGAGGGTACCAAAGCCCAAACTTAGGTGTATAAGCCAAATATCTCAAGATTCGTTTTACGGCCGTAAGGTGGGATTCCTTAGGGTCGGATTGAAATCTTGCACACATGCAAACGGAAAGCATAATGTCCGGTCGAGATGCACATAAATAGAGTAATGATCCTATCATCGACCGGTATACCTTTTGATCCACGGACTTACCTCCCGTGTCGAGGTCGAGATGCCCATTTGTTCCCATGGGTGTTTTGATGGGCTTGGCATCCTTCATTCCAAACTTGCTTAGGATGTCTTGAGTGTACTTCGTTTGGCTGATGAAGGTGCCCTCTTGGAGTTGCTTCACTTGAAATCCTAGAAAATACTTCAACTCCCCCATCATAGACATCTCGAATTTCTTTGTCATGATCCTACTAAATTCTTCACATGTAGATTCGTTAGTAGACCCAAATATAATATCATCAACATAAATTTGGCATACAAACAAATCATTGTCAAGAGTTTTAGTGAATAAAGTAGGATCGGCCTTGCCGACTTTGAAGCCATTAGTAATAAGGAAATCTCTTAGGCATTCATACCATGCTCTTGGGGCTTGCTTGAGCCCATAAAGCGCCTTAGAGAGCCTATAGACATGGTTAGGGTACTCACTGTCTTCAAAGCCGGGAGGTTGCTCAACATAGACCTCTTCCTTGATTGGTCCATTGAGGAAGGCACTTTTCACGTCCATTTGATAAAGCTTAAAGCCATGGTAAGTAGCATAGGCTAATAATATGCGAATTGACTCAAGCCTAGCTACGGGTGCATAGGTTTCACCGAAATCCAAACCTTCGACTTGTGAATACCCTTTGGCTACAAGTCGTGCTTTGTTCCTTGTCACCACACCATGTTCATCTTGCTTGTTGCGGAAGACCCATTTGGTTCCTACAACATTTTGGTTAGGACGTGGAACTAAATGCCATACCTCATTTCTAGTGAAGTTGTTGAGCTCCTCTTGCATCGCCACCACCCAATCCGAATCTTGGAGAGCTTCCTCTACCCTGTGTGGCTCAATAGAGGAAACAAAAGAGTAATGTTCACAAAAATGAGCAACCCGAGATCGAGTAGTTACCCCCTTATGAATGTCGCCGAGGATGGTGTCGACGGGGTGATCTCTTTGTATTGCATGGTGGACTCTTGGGTGTGGCGGCCTTTGCTCTTCATTCTCCTTGTCTTGATTAATTGCATCTCCCCCTTGATCATTGCCGTTATCTTGAGGTGGCTCATTTGATTGATCTTCTACTTCATCAACTTGAGCTTCATCCTCATTTTGAGTCGGTGGAGATGCTAGCGTGGAGGAGGATGGTTGATCTTGTGCATGTGGAGGCTCTTTGGATTCTTTCGGACATACATCCCCAATGGACATGTTCCTTAGCGTTATGCATGGAGCCTGTTCTTCACCTATCTCATCAAGATCAACTTGCTCTACTTGAGAGCCGTTAGTTTCATCAAACACAACGTCACATGAGACTTCAACTAGTCCAGTGGACTTGTTAAAGACCCTATATGCCCTTGTGTTTGAGTCATAACCAAGTAAAAAGCCTTCTACAGTTTTAGGAGCAAATTTGGATTTTCTACCTCTTTTAACAAGAATAAAGCATTTGCTACCAAAAACTCTAAAGTATGAAATGTTGGGCTTTTTACCGGTTAGGAGTTCATATGATGTCTTCTTGAGGATTCGGTGAAGATATAACCGGTTGATGGCGTAGCAGGCGGTGTTGACCGCTTCGGCCCAAGACCGGTCCAGTGTCTTGTACTCATCAAGCATGGTTCTTGCCATGTCCAATAGAGTTCGATTCTTCCTCTCCACTACACCATTTTGTTGAGGTGTGTAGGGTGAAGAGAACTCATGCTTGATGCCCTCCTCCTCAAGGAAGCCTTCAATCTGAGAGTTCTTGAACTCCGTCCCGTTGTCGCTTCTTATTTTCTTGATCCTCAAGCCGAACTCATTTTGAGCCCGTCTCAAGAATCCCTTTAAAGTCTCTTGGGTTTGAGATTTTTCCTGTAAAAAGAATACCCAAGTGAAGCGAGAATAATCATCCACTATTACAAGACAATACTTACTCCCGCCGATGCTTATGTAAACAATCGGGCCGAATAGATCCATGTGGAGCAGCTCAAGCGGCCTGTCGGTCGTCATGATGTTCTTGTGTGGATGATGGACTCCAACTTGCTTCCCTGCCTGGCATGCGCTACAAACCCTGTCTTTCTCAAAATGAACATTTATTAATCCTAAAATGTGTTCTCCCTTTAGAAGCTTGTGAAGATTCTTCATCCCAACATGGGCTAGTCGGCGGTGCCAGAGCCAACCCATGTTAGTCTTAGCAATTAAGCAAGTGTCGAGTTCAGCTCTATCAAAATCTACCAAGTATAGCTGACCCTCTAACACTCCCTTAAATGCTATTGAATCATCACTTCTTCTAAAGACAGTGACACCTACATCAGTAAAAAGACAGTTGTAGCCCATTTGACATAATTGGGAAACGGAAAGCAGGTTGTAATCTAATGAATCAACAAGAAAACATTGGAAATAGAATGGTCAGAAGATATAGCAATTTTACCCAATCCTTTGACCAAACCTTGATTTCCATCCCCGAATGTGATAGCTCGTTGGGGATCTTGGTTTTTCTCATATGAGGAGAACATTCTTTTCTCCCCTGTCATGTGGTTTGTGCACCCGCTGTCGAGTATCCAACTTGAGCCCCCGGATGCATAAACCTACAAAACAATTTTAGTTCTTGACTTTAGGTACCCAAACTGTTTTGGGTCCTTTGGCATTAGAAACAAGAACTTTGGGTACCCAAACACAAGTCTTGGAGCCCTTGTGTTTGCCCCCAACAAATTTGGCAACTACCTTGCCGGATTTGCTAGTAAGCACATAAGATGCATCAAAAGTTTTAAATGAAATGGCATGATCATTTGATGCATTAGGAATTTTCTTCTTAGGCAACTTAGCATGGGTTGGTTGCCTAGAACTAGATGTCTCACCCTTATACATAAAAGCATGATTAGGGCCAGAGTGAGACTTCCTAGAATGAATCTTCCTAATTTTGCTCTCAGGATAGCCGGCAGGGTATAAAATGTAACCCTCGTTATCCTGAGGCATGGGAGCTTTGCCCTTAACAAAGTTGGACAATCTCTTAGGAGGGGCACTAATTTTGACATTGTCTCCCCTTTGGAAGCCAATGCCATCCTTAATGCCCGGGCGTCTCCCATTGTAAAGCATGCTACGAGCGAATTTAAATTTCTCATTTTCTAAGTTGTGCTCGGCAATTTTAGCATCTAGTTTTGCTATATGATCATTTTGTTGTTTAATTAAAGTCATATGATCATGAATAGCATTAATATCAACATCTCTACATCTAGTACAAATAGTGACATGCTCAATGGTAGATGTAGATGGTTTGCAAGAATTAAGTTCCACAATCTTAGCACGAAGTATATCATTCTTATCTCTAAGATCGGCAATTGTAACTTTGCAAACATCAAAATCTTTAGCCTTAACAATCAAATTTTCATTCTCTAATCTAAGGCTAGCAAGAGAAATGTTTAATTCTTCAATCCTAGCAAGCAAATCATCATTATTATCTCTAGGATTGGGAATTGAAACATTACAAACATGTGAATCAACCTTAGCATTTAAACTAGCATTTTCATTCCTAAGGTTGTCAATCATCTCACGGCAAGTGCTTAGCTCACTAGATAACTTTTCACATTTTTCAATTTCAAGAGCATAAGCCTTTTTAACCTTAACATGTTTTTTGTTTTCTTTAATTAGACAATCCTCTTGGGAATCCAAAAGATCATCCTTTTCATGAATAGCACTAACCAATTCATTCAATTTTTCCTTTTGAGCTATGTTAAGGTTGGCAAAAAGGGAACGCAAATTATCTTCCTCATCACTAGCATTGTCATCACTAGAGGATTCATATTTAGTGGAGGATTTAGATTTAACCTTCTTTTTGCCGTCCTTTGCCATGAGGCACTTGTGGCCGACGTTGGGGAAGAGGAGTCCCTTGGTGACGGCAATGTTGGCGGCGTCCTCGTCGTCGGAGGAGTCGCTTGAGCTCTCGTCGGAGTCCCACTCGCGACAAACATGGGCATCGCCGCCCTTCTTCCTGTAGTACCTCTTCTTCTCCTTTCTTCTCCCCTTCTTGTCGTCGCCTCGGTCACTGTCACTTGATATAGGACATTTAGCAATAAAATGACCGGGCTTACCACACTTGTAGCAAACCTTTTTGGAGCGGGACTTGTAATCCTTCCCCCTTCTTTGCTTGAGGATTTGGCGGAAGCTCTTGATGACGAGCGCCATTTCCTCATTGTCGAGCTTGGAGGCGTCTATTGGTTGTCGACTTGGTGTAGACTCCTCCTTCTTCTCCTCCGTTGCCTTGAATGCAACGGGTTGAGCTTCGGATGTGGTGGCATCATCAAGCTCGTTGATCTTCCTCGAGCCTTCGATCATGCACTCAAAACTTACAAAATTCCCGATAACTTCCTCGGGGGTCATTTTAGTATATCTAGGATTACCACGGATTAATTGAACTTGAGTAGGGTTAAGGAAAATAAGTGATCTTAGAATAACCTTAACCACCTCGTGGTCATCCCACTTTACGCTCCCGAGGTTGCGCGCTTGGTTCACCAAGGTCTTGAGCCGATTGTACATGTGTTGTGGCTCCTCCCCTTTTCGAAGCCGGAACCGACCGAGCTCCCCCTCAATCGTTTCCCGCTTGGTGATCTTGGTGAGCTCATCACCTTCATGCGCGGTCTTGAGTAAATCCCAAATCTCCTTTGCGTTCCTCAACCCTTGAACTTTGTTATACTCCTCTCTACTTAAAGAGGCTAGGAGTATTGTTGTTGCTTGAGAGTTGAAGTGCTCGATTTGGGCCACCTCATCCTCATCATAGTTTTCATCCCCTATCAACGGTACCTGTACACCAAACTCAACAACATCCCATATACCTTTGTGGAGCGAGGTTAGATGAAATCGCATTAAATCGCTCCACCTAGCGTAATCTTCACCATCAAAAGTTGGTGGTTTGCCTAATGGGACGGAAAGTAAAGGTGTATGTTTGGAAATGCGAGGGTAGCGTAGGGGGATCTTACTATACTTCTTGCGCTCTTGGCGCTTAGAAGTGACGGAGGGCGCATCGGAGTCGGAGGTCGATGTTGATGAAGTGTCGGTCTCGTAGTAGACCACCTTCCTCATCCTCTTATGCTTGTCGCCTTTCCGATGCGGCTTGTGGGAAGAAGATTTTTCCTTCTTCTCTTGGTGGTGAGAAGAGGAAGCCTTTTTCTCCTTCCGTTTGGAGGAGTCCTTCTTCTTCTCCTTCCTCTTGGTGCGGGACTCTTCCGATGAAGTGCTCCCGTGGCTTGTAGTGGGCTTTTCGCCGGTCTCCATCTCCTTCTTGGCGTGATCTCCCGACATCACTTCGAGCGGTTAGGCTCTAATGAAGCACCGGGCTCTGATACCAATTGATAGTCGCCTAGAGGGGGGGTGAATAGGGCGAAACTGAAATTTACAAATATAAACACAACTACAAGCCGGGTTAGCGTTAGAAATATAAACGAGTCCGCGAGAGAGGGCGCAAAACAAATCGCGAGCAAATAATGAAGTGTGACACACGGATTTGTTTTACCGAGGTTCGGTTCTCTCAAACCTACTCCCCGTTGAGGAGGCCACAAAGGCCGGGTCTCTTTCAACCCTTCCCTCTCTCAAACGGTCCCTCAGACCGAGTGAGCTTCTCTTCTCAAATCAAAGCCGGGAACAAAAATTCCCCGCAAGGGCCACCACACAATTGGTGCCTCTTGCCTTGATTACAATAGAGTTTTGATCACAAGAACAAGTGAGAAAGAAAAGAAGCAATCCAAGCGCAAGAGCTCAAATGAACACGACAAATCACTCTCACTAGTCACTAGGGTTTTGTGTGGAATTGGAGAGGATTTGATCTCTTTGAATGTGTCTAGAATTGAATGCCTAGCTCTTGTAAGTGGTTGAGAAGTGGAAAAACTTGGATGCCATGAATGGTGGGGTGGTTGGGGTATTTATAGCCCCAACCACCAAATGTGGCCGTTGGGAACCTGTCTGTTCGATGGCGCACCGGACAGTCCGGTGCACACCGGACAGTCCGGTGCCCCCTGCCACGTCATCACTGCCGTTGGATTCTAGCCGTTGGAGCTTCTGACTTGTGGGTCCGCCTGGGTGTCCGGTGCACACCGGACAGGTACTGTTTGATGTCCGGTGCACCGGTATGGGCGTGCCTGACGTCTGCGCGCGCTGCGCGCGCATTAATTGCACCGCAGGGAGCCGTTGGCGCCGCAGGGAGCCGTTGCTCCGCTGGCACACCGGACAGTCCGGTGCACACCGGACAGTCCGGTGAATTTTAGCGGAGCGGCTGCCGCGCGAACCCGAGGCTGGCGAGTTCCGGAGACCGCGCTTCCTAGGAGCACCGGACATGTCCGGTGCACACCGGACAGTCCGGTGAATTATAGCGCGGCGGCTTCCGAGAATTCCCGAGGGCGAAGAGTTTGAGTTGGTGTCCTCTGGGCGCACCGGACACTGTCCGGTGCACACCGGACAGTCCGGTGCCTCCAGCCAGAGGTGCCCTCGGTTGCCTTATTTCTCCTTTGTTGAATCCAACACTTGGTCTTTTTATTGACTGAATGTGAACCTTTACACCTGTATACTCTATACACTGGGGCAAACTAGTTAGTCCGATTATTTGTGTTGGGCAATTCAACCACCAAAATTATTTGGGAACTAGGTGTAAGCCTAATTCCCTTTCAGGGGACATTGTCGGCGTCGAAGAGATTAGGGCATCGAGGCCATGGGGACGTTGACGCGTCAGTAACTTAGCGTGTCGACACATCGCGTTAGGAGTATGCGATGTTTTTTCCTTCTCCGATTGTGATAGCCTCATCAAGTCGATTCATTTCTCAGGTTTCCCAAAAAGTTGTAGCTAGCGATTAGACTATCGGACGATAACAAGACCAGATAAATTACCAAAGGTCCATAATATGCATAGTATATTTTATGTATACTTAGGGGCCCATAGTTTTTGGGGCTTGGGACGGCACACCCTAAACTCTGTTAGGATGGCTCCAGCAAGGACCCTTAAAGCCTCCTCTACCTTAAATATACGATCCTCTACGCTCTCCAGCAGCGTTCTCTAAACTATCCTCTAGATTTAGTGGACGTTACTGGATTCTCTATATATAGAGTTTCTCTAAACGGTCCTCTATCCATTTGAATACTTTAAATAATCGGTTTAGCAAAACTAAAACATGTACAACACATTTAAGAATATGACAAATACGTATGTACAAAAAATAAAAAAATATCTCTAATATATGTATTTGCGTATAGATGACGTGATTTAGAGGACGTTGTTGGAGAGAAAGGAGATATAGATGATGTAATCTTTTAGAGGAGATTGTAAAAAACGGATATAGAGGATGGATATAGAGGACGTTGCTGGAGACAACCTATCTCCAGCAACGTACTCATCCCCACCCCCATATTCAAACTCCGCACTACGAAAAAATACAGTCTACAATACATAACAGTGTAAAAACAGTATTTTAGGTAAACTACGGGTAAACTGCTAGACATGGTCTTAGGGCTAACGCTGCCAGCGTTGTCACACGAGGCTCGGCTCCAAGAGTCTAGGTTTCCACCTCGATCGCTTAGGAGTAAGAGTGACAATAGATCACGATTCAATTATTTTTTCACAACAAGTTAGGATCTTAATTAATTTTAGTCAAAAATAAATAGAAATATATCTCAATCCTTGTGAGGCCTGCTATGGCGCGCGATTGCATGGGCTGCCGCCGCCGGCCACGAGGCGTTGACTTCATGACTTGCAGTGGCAGTGCTCTACATGGAGGAGAAGGTGGGCGGGATCACGGCGCGGTGCATGCGAATGCGATGCCCGAGCCCGACTTGTGTCTCGCTGTTCACTTCTCTCCAAACAGGGAAATAACGACAGTCGACAGCATTCCACACGCCAACGACAACGAGCACGTCGTCCTCAAGTTAGTTGAGGATGCAGAACTATCGAACACGGCTGTCTTTCGCCGCGTGATTGGTCATGGGAACCCTGATCGATTATTCCGTTTGTCCTTGCAGCAACATACACCATGGGTGCATCGATCTGACATACGATAGAAGGAAGCAGAGCACTCGTTTCCACCTAACTCTCTCCACTGCAAAATGGGGCCTTTTGTCCCCCACCCGAAGTGCTTCCGGTTTCTCCCCCTCCTCTCCGCACTTCAACGACGTCTCCCGGAACTCGCTATACCGAAACTATTTTACATAGCCATGGAAGGGAACTGTACTAAACTCTGGTCACCATGCGACCAAGCAGCCTCACTCATAGTCATAGACATCCCGTTGCGCCGCTTGCTTGCTTGCTTGCTTCTACGACGGAGAGCTGTCTACCGGCGCGATCCTCGACCCCGACGCCAGATCGGACACCTCCTCCCTTCGGGGGCGGTCCGCGAAGAGCATCCAGACGAGGCAGAGAACAAAGGCCGAGGCAATGAGCGCCAGACCCGCGGAGACCAGCACGAGGTCGTGCCCCAGAGGAGGGCAGTACCGCGAGGCGATGGCGCTGAAGGTGGCCCGGACGAACTTGCAGTCCTGGAGGTTCAGCAGGAAGGGGGCGTAGTGGTACAGCGCGTAGCTCACGTTTGCAGCCAGCACGAGTTGGCCGTAGATGTCGTAGGTTAAGGTCTTGTTGCCTGAGCACAAGTCCGTGTCTTGAGCCATGCACGTGTAGTTCAACCATGCCTGGAAAGTGGAAGACGTCATCAAACAAAAGCTATATACGAAAAATGTGTGTGTGTGTGTGTGTGTGTGTGTGTAAGAAAACATTTACAAAGACTGAAAAATAATAGTAGGTTTAGTAACTGAAGAGTAGCGAGGC
Source organism: Zea mays (assembly GCF_902167145.1). Taxonomy (NCBI): domain Eukaryota; kingdom Viridiplantae; phylum Streptophyta; class Magnoliopsida; order Poales; family Poaceae; genus Zea; species Zea mays. The sequence goes on along the minus strand of NC_050098.1, from coordinate 25,910,115 downwards.
TTACTGTCGTCGCGTTTTCAAACGTGGCCTCCCTATACTTGCACGGTCGGTCGTTGAGGTTTGAGTCGTAGGGCGAGCACAGGTAAGGCATGAACTGTCCTGGGTGCTTGTGATGCGGCCTTCGATTTGAAAGAGCGGAGATAGCTCTGTTCACTATCCCCACAAGCCTCACCACCACCTCTTTGCTCTGGTACAGCGTTCGGTTGGTCGTGCTCTCATCCACACACGGAAGGATGCTGCTCAGAGCTGTCTCTGCCTGAGGGTGCTGGGCCCACTGGTCCATTGCTTCGCAGGTATCCTGCGCAGCGCTGTTGCCAGAGGATTGTAGAGTTGTGTTAGTGGACTTTGTTCCCTCCGTGACCGAACAGAGTTCCAGTGTGTTCAGCCAAGGGGGCACGAACGATCGATCGATGCTAGTTACATTGTGAAACAGAGCTTAGATTAGTATGCGAGCAATTTTACTTAATGTATACTGATCCTGCAGAGATGGTTGGTTCCATTTGCTTTGGTCACATAAGGAAAAAACTGACAGCTAAATGAAAGCTCGACAAGAATGACACCCTGAGTGTACGTGATTTTAGTCGTGACACTCTGAACATATCCAAATCACAGCAAAAGGTAGATCAAGTAAATGTTATACCTGTTTAGTATCAGGAAAATCCCTAGAAGGATAAAGAGAGCCGCCACAGCTTTCCAGCATAAGGTAACAAATCTGTAAGGTTCGAATGGAAAGGTGTCAAGGCTTCAGGTGTACAGATCAGTCCAAAACACACTACCCGGCACATGATAGAAAACTTACATGTAAACTGTATATCTCGGTCCATACTTCTCTAGGCCTGCAGAAAAGAGGGGAACACATGTTCAGAAGGGAGTGGTAACACACACAATGTCAACAAAGAAGGGAGAGGAGGGATTGCATATTGGTTAACTGGGCTGCATACCGTATCCAAGGAACACAAGAACAAGCAGCACCACGGCTATGCAAATCAATACAACTGACCTGTAAGGAAATAGGAGTTCAATTCAGAAGATGTAATTGCAGTAAAATATCGCTAGCCACAAGAAAGAATGCCATAATTATCCATTTTGGCATGTTAATATGCTTCTTGAATGTGCAGCAGTGTCATATTATAGGAAAACTAACCTAATGATAAAAGTGATATATACTCCATCTGTTTTTATCCGTATTAGCTTTGTCCTAAATGATATATATTTTACCATCCATTTAAAAAAATATAAGTAGATTCATGACACAAGCTTTATATTTTTAGATTTACTATGACAGATACTTTCATAATACATAATTCGCATGTTGTGAAACTATAATGGTTTTTAAAATAGTTGGTAAATGATAGTAGTGTTTGAATTTAATGGAATTCATTGTCAGCTTTCCGTGAAAGCCGTGTGGTCAAGGACTTCCAAACATGTCATAAGCTAAACCTGTTCTGAAAAATAACTAACCCGCAATGTGAGTATATAGCACATGCATAGCTATCGAATGCTGATTCTATCAGTCAAGAAAATTAGAAGGAATCTGGTGAAGGGGAAGTTCTGAAACATACATGATATGGAGAACTTTTCTTATCATTTTGTAATTTTCTGCTGTCTTCACAGATATTGTGTCAGCTGCTTTGTTCAAATCCCCTTTCAAACTGTCAATTTGACCTTGAACTTCTGATGGAAGATAGAGTGCTGCCACAGTGATCGTCTGTGCAAATGACAAGTATTCTGTAACATTCCTTAGTGTCTGAATAGTGAAATCAGATTGGTTCACAACAAAATCGACGGTCCGCGTAGCTTCTTCATGGAATTTACTCTGCCCATACAGAAGGAGAATGCACCCAGCTCTGGTGTGAAACAAATAACTATCAAAACCAATGGTAATACAGCATTACAGCTGTGAAAAGTTAGTTCTTGTTAAGGAAATAAACATAAAATTAACAGAGAAGAATCATTTTCTTATACCACAATCACACAACAAAGCTAAAGAAAAAAATGGTTGCAAAGAGATGTAGTGCATTACATTATAGCAAGTGTGAAGACCCCAAGCAACACAGGACCTACTACATCTGCATAAGAAACCTTTCTTTTGGACATTCTTGTTCCAAAATAGCATCGTCCAGCCACAGCTATCCCGAAAAATATGAACCACAAAGCACCGAGAAGAAATCCAGAAACACCTGTGAATGAAACAGACTGAAACAAACTAGGTTCAGCTAACGCAACAATGGAATATGAGTATTCCACAAAATGAAAAAGGATGGATTGACAGATAGCAGTCCCATCCTAATAACAAACAGAACGCTAACAAACTTCATTGTGCTTGGTAAGTATAGAAGCCCAGAGTTCAGGCTTAGGTCTACCTTAACTTAGTATGCTATGCCAATCCATGAAAGCAATGCCATTTTAAGATTTACACTAATATTTTTTAGCAAGACAAAATCTGGAAAAGAATAGACAGACAGAACTTCTCCATCTGTTTCAGATCTACAGATGGCAAAGCATGTAACTGGTACAGTTCCATGTCACTTTGTCTATCAAGTGTATAACATTATAAATTAGCGAACCAACAAGATGTTGTATAGTTCTGACTCTTGGCCCATGCAGTGTTTCCTATTACAGGAAAGAGATAATCAAGCTAGTCCATGTCCTTATCATCATTAGAGTTCTAGCCCATGTCTTTATCATCTAGATTACAGAGTTTACACTATATGCAACAGACTGAATCTCGGCTGTATGCAAAGCCTGTACTAGTCCTGTCTAACCTGCTTCCATCAATCACATAAATACTACCTGATATACTACGGCATCCATAACCAACTGAAGCTTTATGCTCATGAGTTCCTTTAAAGTTCAAAAAACGACACATACCGCCCAGTAGTGCTTATTGGTGACGTTCCACCCTCCTTCATACACTTTGAGATGCCTGAGAACATCCGGCCGCCGCGTCCGGTCCTCTGCCAGAACCAGCGGATACTTCGCAACAGGCGCCATGGCTGCCGGTCCCGCCGCTGCCTGCGGCATGCCTTTCAGCAGCCCCTTTGCCCATGGTCCCAGATTCTTGACCTCTAATAAAATAAGATAATATATTTTCGTGAAGCGCAACACTTTATAACTAATGTTCGCACAATCGCACTTGCTTATACGATACGCTTGCTTACACGATACGGAAGGCATGACACGGAAACTAGTGGAACATATGAGGCTTTTTACAGAGACGAAAAAAACAGTTCCACTCGTAAAGAAGAAATACTACGTGGTAATCTGGTCCGAGTGCATGTGCATGAACATGTGAAGGAGACGTGAGAGAGAAGGGGTAGGTGGATCAGAGCACCGACATGACTGCAGCAATCGAACGGCCGACACTTGACTTGTTCTAACCAAGGTACTAAAAACACTAAAATAGAATAGCCGAGACATATGCGGGTTTACTTGACCGACGGAGAAGATCTACCGACAAGATCGTCGGTCACGTCGTCGGTCACCGAATAAACCGAAACGTCCAGAACTGGTGCTACGAAATCAAGCGCAAGAAAAAACAAACATATTAAACAGCCCAACGAATTTGGGTCGTGTAATCGATACTACTCGAATCCAATCCTACCACGCCTATCCATCGAATGAGCTGGCTGACGGCCGGGATCGCCTGACACTGGCGTTTCCACATACACCTAACTAAGGTACGACAGTACCAGCAGGTAATAGAAACAGTGGAGGCGGAGACAATAAAACACATCGGACAGTCTTCTAATAAAACACAGTAAAACTACCATGACTATGGTAAAGCTTCTTCCGAAGTGGAATGGATTGGAGCCGCCAATCGAGGTCGCCCGATCACAGTCCGACGGCCCGACTCCCCGACCGATCGCGCAGAAACGACAAACCGATAGCGCTACGAGACAGAGATCGCCAGTGGAGGCGAGGCGGGTGCGGGTGGTGGTACCTGGTGCGCTTTCGATCTCCCTCGCCGCGCCTCCGAGGTCGGCGAGCGAGTCACCGGAGGAAGCGGCGGTGACCGCCAGCCCCGCCGCCGCAAACACGGCCACCGCGGCAGCGGCGGCGGCGGAGGCGGCGCGGAAACCCATCGCCACGGCAGGAACCGCGCTCACGGCTCGCGGCGCCGCCCCGGCCGCATCTAGGGATCCCGGCGCGGTGTGGGTCGGCCCTGGCCCCTGGGAAACGGCGGGAGCGCGGAAGGGTGGGAGGGAGACGGACGAGGGGGAGCCGGGGAGGGGAGAGACCACCGGTCCACCGCTACTAGTGACACTGTCGCGGCGCGCCACGCCACTAGTGCCTGCGTCGGGCGGGACCCGGGGGTCTTGTACGCCCGCGCGGCGCGTGTGCGCTTCCCCGAGTGCCCGTAGCGGCGCGGCGCCGGTGACGTGTCCCCTGCCTTTCCGCGCCGCGTGCGACGCGGTACACGCGGCTGGGTCCCGCTCGGGGAACACGTGGGCGGGTGGTCCGGCGTGCCAGCGGGTGTGGAGGGGCCCGGGTGTCGCGGGGACGGGTGCACGTAGCGCTGGTGACCAGAGGGCGCGAAAGGGGCAGGACAGGAGGTGATGGAGGGTGGGACCCAGCCCGACCTCGTGTGGCTCCGTGGGGACTGGTGCCGGTCAGTTCAGACTGCCCTCAGCTTCCAAGGTAATTACGGGGTATGTTGTGGGCACTGCAGATGGATATGGGCCTATGACGCAGGGGTATTTCGGGGAGATGGTTAGGGTTCTGAGGGCAGGCGAAGTGACGGGAACAGTGGAGAGGGGTCCGGGAACGTGGAACGGGCGTCTCTGTCTCTCGAGATGCGGGCCCACCTGCATGATATTCTGTTAACAAACGTGTTCGGTAGTGGGCTGGTCACTACTCACTAGTGCGGGCGGGAGATGCAACGCTTTGGTTACTTTCAGATCACCTAGCCTTCCCTTTTGTGCGGCAACGAGTCAAGAAAGGTGGCCAGGCCACTCACGCATGCACATCACATTTTAACGGGTCGAGGATGGCCGTTAATCTTAAAAATCTTCCTGGAAACACGCGATCGGGATATAAGCCTCCTTGTCCTTGACGGAAAGGTAGAGTTACCTGTTTGCTTTGTAAAAAACCACTAGTAGCTCACATCAGTAGATCAGTCCTTACCTCACTTCTTATCTTATTATCTATTTCAAACCTCACTCTAAAAACAGTACAAAATAATACTTTACACGACACTTTACACAATCTTTACACTTAGAATGTATAAATAAAATTATACATTTTATTAGATTATGTGTATGTGTTTTGAATAAAAGGCTTATTGTAGGGGTTGCCTATCGTATTTCTACAGATTTGCAACCTAGTTTTGAGAGAAACACGTCACAGAGTTTGTACCCAAACTTTAACGGAGGGAGTTAAGTACCATGGCATCAACGAACATGCCCTTGCACTGTGTGATTGACACAGGAATTTCATTAAAAATCCACCCGTTTTGATATTTCCAAATGCACCACACCATGGTTATAACAATCTCCATAGACCATGGCTTCCATAACTCTGCGATGATTCTGCTTACTGCCAAGTGCAGATTAGTTGACCTGGGGGGAGTGAATCCAACGATCCGCCAACACCTCCATGCGAAGTTGCATCTCAGGAATAAATGGGGCTTAGTAGCATTCATGCCTACGCCTCTCCAAATACAGTGTCTTATGTATCTGTCAATCCACGCGATGACTGAACTAGGCAGCTTCAGTGAGCAGAGGTAGTAAGTGGGAAGAGAGGAAAACATCGAGATTACTATTTGCAATCTGCCTGCCTATGAGAGAAACAAAGAAGATGATATCCTTCTTTCATTTTTTCTAAATAATTAGTAGGAACGAATCAAGCTTTAGCTTGGTGATCCCCATAGGCAATCCCAGGTAAGTAAAAGGCAAACTTCCAATGCTGCAATTAAAAGTTTTGGCTCGCTAGCTCATCCTCTCATCTGATACATTGATGGGATATATGTTGGATTTCTAATAGTTGACATGCAAGCTAGTTGAGGTTGCAAACTAAATCAACATTCCTTTGAGGAAGAAGAGTTGTCTGGGCCATGCTTCCATGATTAAGATGGTGTTAGCGTATTGTATAATGGGGAAATCATGTCCACACCTGGTAGCTAGAGGCTTTTTGAGGAGGCCAAGCTCCTTAGCCTTATTCACAATAGCTCAAAGAAGGTATGCGATCAATACAAAGAGGAGAGGGGAAAGATGGTCTCCTTGACGAACTCCTCTCCTACAGTGGAAAGTTTTGTCTGGAACCCCATTTAGCATAACTAAAAGTCTCCTAGAGGGGGGGGGGGTGAATAGGGTGAAACTGAAATTTACAAAGTTAATCACAACTACAAGCCGGGTTAGCGTTAGAAATAATAATGAGTCCGAGAGAGAGGGTGCAAAACAAATCGCAAGCGAATAAAGAGTGAGACACGCGGATTTGTTTTACTGAGGTTCGGTTCTTGCAAACCTACTCCCCGTTGAGGTGGTCACAAAGACCGGGTCTCTTTCAACCCTTTCCCTCTCTCAAACGGTCCCTCGGACCGAGTGAGCTTCTTCTTCTCAATCAAACGGGAACAAACTTCCCCGCAAGGACCACCACACAATTGGTGTCTCTTGCCTCGGTTACAATTGAGATGTTCGCAAGAAAGAATGAAAGAAAGAAGCAATCCAAGCGCAAGAGCTCAAAAGAACACAACAAATCTCTCTCACTAATCTCTAAAGCCTTATGTGGAGTTGGGAGAGGATTTGATCACTTGGGTGTGTCTAGAATTGAATGCTAGAGCTCTTGTAAGTAGTTGGAAGGTGGAAAACTTGGATGACTTGAATGTGGGGTGGTTGGGGGTATTTATAACCCCAACCACCAAACTAGCCGTTTGGTGAAGGATGCTGTCGACGGGCGCACCGGACAGTCCGGTGCGCCAGCCACGTCAGTCGGCCGTTAGGGTTCGACCGTTGGAGCTCTGACGTGTGGGCCCGCCTGGCTGTCCGGTGGTGCACCGGACAAGCCCTGTAGGCTATCCGGTGCGCCACCTCGCGCGTGCCTGACTTCTGCGCGCTCTGGCGCGCATTAAATGCCTCTGCAGGTGACCGTTGGCGCGAAGTAGCCGTTGCTCCACTGGCTCACCGGACAGTCCGGTGTGCACCGGACATGTCCGATGAATTATAGCGGAGCGGATTCCCGAAGCTGGCGAGTTCAGAGTTGCTTGATCTTGGGGCACCAAACACTGTCCGGTGGTGCACCGGACAGTCCGGTGAATTATAGCGAAGCGCCTCTGAGAATTCCCGAAGGTGCGAAGTTCAGCTTGAAGTCCCCTGGTGCACCGGACACTGTCCAGTGGTGCACCGGACACTGTCCGGTGGCACACCGGACAGTCCGGTGCGCCAGACCAGGACACACTTCGGTTATCCCTTGCTCTTTTTGTTGAACCCTTTTCTTGGTCTTTTTATTGGCTTATTGTGAACCTTTGGTACCTGTAGAACTTATAGACTTGGGCAAACTAGTTAGTCCAATTATTTGTGTTGGGCAATTCAACCACCAAAATCAATTTAGGAATATAGGTGTAAGCCTAATTCCCTTTCAGTCTCCCCCTTTTTGGTGATTGATGCCAACACAAACCAAAGCAAGTATAGAAGTACATAATTGAACTAGTTTGCATAATGTAAGTGCAAAGGTTACTTGGAATTGAGCCAACAAATATTACTTACTAGATATGCATGGATTGTTTATTTATTTTTAACATTTTGGACCACGCTTGCACCACATGTTTTGTTTTTGCAAATTCTTTTTGTAAATCCATTTTCAAAGTCCTTTTGCAAATAGTCAAAGGTAAATGAATAAGATTTTGTGAAGCATTTTCAAGATTTGAAATTTTTCTCCCCCTGTTTGAAATGCTTTTCCTTTGACTTAAACAAAACTTCCCCTTAATGAAATCCTCCTCTTAGTGTTCAAGAGGGTTTTAAGATATCAATTTTGAAAATACTACTTTCTCCCCCTTTTTGAACATAATGAGATACCAATTTGAAAATCATAAGTTTTAAAATTAGGTGGTGGTGCGGTCCTTTTGCTTTGGGCTCATACTCTCTCCCCCTTTGGCATAAATCGCCAAAAACGGAATTATTAGAGCCCTTTACTAACTACTTTCTCCCCTTTGGAAAATAAAACATATGAGTGAAGATTATACCAAAGACGGAGAGATGCTCAGAGCGACGGCGAAGGATGAGTGATAGAGTGGAGTGGAAGCCTTTGTTTTCGCCGAAGACTCCAATTCCCTTTCAATACACCTATGACTTGGTTTGAAATTCACTTGAAAACACATTAGTCATAGAATATATAAAAGAGACATGATCAAACGTATATTTATGAGCTATGTGTGCAGGACATCAAAAGAAATTTCTAGAATCAAGAATATTTAGCTCATGCCTAAGTTTGGTAAAAGTTTGTTCACCTAGTGGCTTGGTAAAAATATTGGCTAATTGATCTTTAGTGTTAATATATGCAATCTCGATATCCCCCTTTTTTTGGTGATCCCTTAGAAAATGATACCGAATGGCTATGTGTTTAGTGCGGTTGTGCTCAACGGGATTATCCGCCATGCGGATTGCACTCTCATTATCACATAGAAGAGGAACTTTGGTTAATTTGTAACCATAGTCCCTAAGGGTTTTCCTCATCCAAAGTAGTTGCGCGCAACAATGGACTGCGGCAATATACTCATCTTCGGCGGTAGAAAGAGCTACCGAATTTTGCTTCTTTGAAGCCCAAGACACCAAGGATCTTCCCAAGAACTGGCAAGTCCTCGATGTGCTCTTTCTATTAATCTTACACCCTGCCCAATCGGCATCGGAATAACCAATTAAATCAAATGTGGATCCCCGAGGGTACCACAGCCCAAACTTAGGAGTATAAGCCAAATATCTCAAGATTCGTTTTACGGCCGTAAGGTGAGATTCCTTAGGGTCGGCTTGGAATCTTGCACACATGCATACGGAAAGCATAATATCTGGTCGTGAAGCACATAAGTAGAGTAAAGAACCTATCATCGACCGGTATACCTTTTGATCGACGGATTTACCTTCCGTGTCGAGGTCGAGATGCCCATTGGTTTCCATGGGTGTCTTGATGGGCTTGGCATCCTTCATCCCAAACTTGTTTAGAATGTCTTGAGTATACTTCATTTGGCTAATGAAGGTGCCCTCTTGGAGTTGCTTGACTTGGAATCCCAGAAAATACTTCAACTCCCCCATCATTGACATCTCGAATTTCTGTGTCATGATCCTACTAAATTCCTCACATGTAGATTCGTTAGTAGACCCAAATATAATATCATCAACATAAATTTGGCATACGAACAAATCATTTGCAAGAGTCTTAGTAAATAAAGTAGGATCGGCCTTGCCGACTTTGAAGCCATTAGCAATAAGGAAATCTTTAAGGCATTCATACCAAGCTCTTGGGGCTTGCTTGAGCCCATAAAGCGCCTTAGAGAGCCTATAGACATGGTTAGGGTACTCACTGTCTTCAAAGCCGGGAGGTTGCTCAACATAGACCTCTTCCTTGATTGGTCCATTGAGGAAGGCACTCTTCACGTCCATTTGGTAAAGCTTGAAGCCATGGTAAGTAGCATAGGCTAATAATATACGAATTGACTCAAGCCTAGCTACGGGTGCATAGGTTTCACCAAAATCCAAACCTTAGACTTGTGAATACCCCTTGGCCAAGAGTCGACCTTTGTTCCTTGTCACCACACCATGCTCATCTTGTTTGTTGCGGAAGACCCACTTGGTTCCTACAACATTTTGGTTAGGACGTGGAACTAAATGCCATACCTCATTCCTAGTGAAATTGTTGAGCTCCTCTTGCATCGCCATCACCCAATCCAAATCTTGGAGTGCTTCCTCTACCCTGTGTGGCTCAATAGAGGAAACAAAAGAGTAATGCTCACAAAAATGTGCAACACGAGATCTAGTGGTTACCCCCTTGTGAATGTCGCCAAGGATGGTGTCGACGGGGTGATCTCGTTGGATTGCTTGGTGGACTCTTGGGTGTGGCGGTCTTGCAACTTCCTCATCCTCCTTGTCTTGATCAATTGCATCTCCCCCTTGATCGTTGCCGTCATCTTGAGGTGGCTCGTCATTTTGATTTTCTCCTTCATCAACTTGAGCCTCGTCCTCATTTTGAGTTGGTGGAGATGCTTGCGTGGAGGAGGATGGTTGATCTTGTGCATGTGGTGGCTCTTTGGATTCCTTAGGACACACATCCCCAATGGACATGTTCCTTAGCGCGATGCACGGAGCCTCTTCATTACCTATCTCATCAAGATCAACTTGCTCTACTTGAGAACCGTTAGTTTCATCAAACACAACGTCACAAGAAACTTCAACTAGTCCTGAGGACTTGTTAAAGACTCTATATGCCCTTGTGTTTGAATCATATCCTAGTAAAAAGCCTTCTACTGTCTTAGGAGCAAATTTAGATTTTCTACCTCTTTTAACAAGAATAAAGCATTTGCTACCAAAGACTCTAAAATATGAAATATTGGGCTTTTACCGGTTAAGAGTTCATAGGATGTCTTCTTGAGGATTCGGTGTAGATATAACCGGTTGATGGCGTAGCAGGCGGTGTTGACCGCCTCGGCCCAAAACCGATCCGGCGTCTTGTACTCATCAAGCATGGTTCTCGCCATGTCCAATAGAGTTCTATTCTTCCTCTCCACTACACCATTTTGTTGTGGCGTGTAGGGAGAAGAAAACTCATGCTTGATGCCCTCCTCCTCAAGGAAGCCTTCAATTTGAAAGTTCTTGAACTCCGTCCCGTTGTCGCTTCTTATTTTCTTGATCCTTAAGCCGAACTCATTTTGAGCCCGTCTCAAGAACCCCTTTAAAAACTCTTGGGTTTGAGATTTTTCCTGCAAAAAAAATACCCAAGTGAAGCGAGAATAATCATCCACAATAACTAGACAGTACTTACTCCCGCCGATGCTTATGTAAGCGATCGGGCCGAATAAATCCATGTGTAGGAGCTCCAGTGGCCTGTCAGTCGTCATGATGTTCTTGTGTGGATGATGAACACCAACTTGCTTCCCAGCTTGGCATGCGCTACAAATCCTGTCTTTCTCAAAATGAACATTTGTTAATCCTAAAATGTGCTCTCCCTTTAGAAGCTTATGAAGATTCTTCATTCCAACATGGGCTAGTCGGCGGTGCCAGAGCCAACCCATGTTAGTCTTAGCAATTAAGCAAGTGTCAAGTTCAGCTCTATCAAAATCTACCAAGTATAGCTGACCCTCTAACACTCCCTTAAATGCTATTGAATCATCACTTCTTCTAAAGACAGTGACACCTACGTCAGTAAATAGACAGTTATAGCCCATTTGACATAATTGGGAAACAGAAAGCAAATTGTAATCTAGTGAATCAACAAGAAAAACATTGGAAATGGAATGGTCAGGAGATATAGCTATTTTACCCAAACCTTTGACCAAACCTTGGTTTCCATCCCCGAATGTGATAGCTCGTTGGGGATCTTGGTTTTTCTCGTAGGAGGAGAACATCTTCTTCTCCCCTGTCATGTGGTTTGTGCACCCGCTATCGATGATCCAACTTGTGCCCCCGGATGCATAAACCTACAAAACAATTTTAGTTCTTGACTTTAGGTACCCAAACGGTTTTGGGTCCTTTAGCATTAGACACAAGAACTTTAGGTACCCAAACACAAGTCTTGGAGCCCTTGTGTTTGCCCCCAACAAACTTGGCAACTATCTTGCCGGATTTGTTAGTCAAAACATAAGATGCATCAAAAGTTTTGAATGAAATGTCATGATCATTTGATGCACTAGGAGTTTTCTTCTTAGGCAACTTAGCACGGGTTGGTTGCCTAGAGCTAGATGTCTCACCCTTATACATAAAAGCATGATTAGGGCCAGAGTGAGACTTCCTAGAGTGAATTCTCCTAATTTTGTGCTCGGGATAACCGGCAGGGTACAAAATGTAACCCTCGTTATCCTGAGGCATGGGAGCCTTGCCCTTAACAAAGTTAGACAATTTCTTAGGAGGGGCATTAAGTTTGACATTGTCTCCCCTTTGGAAGCCAATGCCATCCTTGATGCCAGGGCGTCTCCCATTATAAAGCATACTACGAGCAAATTTAAAATTTTCATTTTCAAGTTCATGCTCGGCAATTTTAGCATCTAATATTGCTATATGATCATTTTGTTGTTTAATTAAAGCCACATGATCATGAATAGAATCAATATCAACATCTCTACATCTAGTGCAAATGGAAACATGCTCAACGGTAGATGTAGAGGGTTTGCAAGATTTTAATTCTACAACCTTAGCATGTAATATATCATTTTCACTTCTAAGGTTGGAAATAGTAACATTGCAAACATCAAAATCTTTAGCCTTAGCAATCAATTTTTCATTTTCACATCTAAGGCTAGCAAGTGAATCATTCAATTCTTCAATCTTAGCAAGTAAATCAACATTATCATCTCTAAGATTGGGAATTGAAACATTACAAACATTAGAATCAACCTTAGCAATAAGTTTAGCATTTTCATTTCTAAGGTTGGCAATAGTATCATGGCAAGTACTTAGCTCACTAGACAATTTTTCACATTTTTCAACTTCTAGAGCGTAAGCATTTTTAACCTTAACATGCTTTTTGTTTTCCTTGATTAGGAAGTCCTCTTGGGAGTCCAAGAGATCATCCTTTTCATGGATAGCACTAATTAATTCATTTAATTTTTCCTTTTGTTGCATGTTTAGGTTGGCAAAAAGGGGACGCAAATTATCCTCCTCATCACTAGCATTATCATCACTAGAGGACTCATATTTAGTGGAGGATTTGGATTTAACCTTCTTCTTTTTGCCGTCTTTTGCCATGAGGCACTTGTGGCCGACGTTGGGGAAGAGAAGTCCCTTGGTGACGGCGATGTTGGCGGCGTCCTCGTCGGAGGAGGAGTTGGTGGAGCTTTCGTCGGAGTCCCACTCGCGGCACACATGAGCATCACCGCCCTTCTTCTTGTGGTACCTCTTCTTTTCCTTTCTTCTCCCCTTCTTGTCGTCGCCCCTGTCACTAGAAATAGGACATTTGGCAATAAAGTGACCGGGCTTACCACACTTATAGCAAACTTTCTTTGAGCAGGGCTTGTAATCTTTCCCCCTCCTTTGCTTGAGGATTTGGCGGAAGCTTTTGATGATAAGCGCCATTTCCTCATTGTCGAGCTTGGAGGTGTCGATTGGTTGTCTACTTGATGTAGACTCCTCCTTCTTCTCCTCTGTCGCCTTAAATGCCACCGGTTGTACTTCGGGCGTGGAGGAGGTGCCTTGCTCGATGATTTTCTTTGAGCCTTTAATCATTAGCTCAAAGCTCACAAATTTTCCTATAACCTCCTCGGGAGACATTAGCTTATATCTAGGATCACCTCGAATTAATTGAACTTGCGTAGGGTTAAGAAATACGAGGGATCTAAGAATAACCTTGACCATCTCATGGTCATCCCATTTTTTGCTCCCGAGGTTGCGCACTTGGTTCACCAAGGTCTTCAAGCGGTTGTACATAGCTTGTGGATCCTCCCCTTGGTGAAGCATGAAGCGACCGAGCTCCCCCTCGATCGTCTCCCGCTTGGTGATCTTTGTCACCTCGTCTCCTTCGTGCGCGGTCTTGAGTACGTCCCAAATTTCCTTCGCACTTTTTAACCCTTGCACCTTATTATACTCCTCTCGACTTAGAGAGGCGAGGAGTATAGTGGTGGCTTGGGAGTTAAAGTGGTGGATTTGGGCCACTTCGTCCGAGTCGTAGTCTTCATCCCCTACGGATGGTACCTGTACACCAAACTCAACAACATCCCATATGCTTGTGTGGAGTGAGGTTAGATGATGCCTCATTTTGTCACTCCACATATTATAATCTTCACCGTCAAAAACCGGTGGTTTGCCTAATGGAACGGAGAGCAAAGGAGTACACTTTGAAATATGGGGATAGCGTAGAGGAATCTTACTATACTTCTTGCGCTCATGGCGCTTAGAAGTAACGGACGGCGCATCGGAGTCGGAGGTCGATGGTGATGAAGTGTCGGTCTCGTAGTAGACCACTTTCCTCATCTTCTTGTGCTTGTCGCCTCTCCGATGCGACTTGTGGGAAGAATATTTCTTCTCCTTCCCCTTCCCCTTGTTGCGGGACTCTTCCGATGAAGTCTTCCCGTGGCTTGTAGTGGGCTTGTCGCCGGTCTCCATCTCCCTCTTGGCGTGATCTCCCGACATCACTTCGAGCGGTTAGGCTCTAATGAAGCACCAGACTCCGATACCAATTGAAAGTCGCCTAGAGGGGGGGTGAATAGGGCGAAACTGAAATTTACAAAGTTAATCACAACTACAAGCCGGGTTAGCGTTAGAAATAATAATGAGTCCGAGAGAGGGTGCAAAACAAATCGCAAGCGAATAAAGAGTGAGACACGCGGATTTGTTTTACCGAGATTCGGTTCTTGCAAACCTACTCCCCGTTGAGGTGGTCACAAAGACCGGGTCTCTTTCAACCCTTTCCCTCTCTCAAACGGTCCCTCGGACCGAGTGAGCTTCTTCTTCTCAATCAAACGGGAACAAACTTCCCCGCAAGGACCACCACACAATTGGTGTCTCTTGCCTCGGTTACAATTGAGATGTTCGCAAGAAAGAATGAAAGAAAGAAGCAATCCAAGCGCAAGAGCTCAAAAGAACACAACAAATCTCTCTCACTAATCTCTAAAGCCTTATGTGGAGTTGGGAGAGGATTTGATCACTTGGGTGTGTCTAGAATTGAATGCTAGAGCTCTTGTAAGTAGTTGGAAGGTGGAAAACTTGGATGACTTGAATGTGGGGTGGTTGGGGGTATTTATAACCCCAACCACCAAACTAGCCGTTTGGTGAAGGCTGCTGTCGACGGGCGCACCGGACAGTCCGGTGCGCCACCGGACACTGTCCGGTGCGCCAGCCACGTCACCCGGCCGTTAGGGTTCAACCGTTGGAGCTCTGACGTGTGGGCCCGCCTGGCTGTCCGGTGGTGCACCGGACAAGCCCTGTAGGCTGTCCGGTGCGCCACCTCACGTGTGCCTGACTTCTGCGCGCTCTGGCGCACATTAAATGCCTCTGCAGGTGACCGTTGGCGCGAAGTAGCCGTTGCTGCGCTGGCTCACCGGACAGTCCGGTGTGCACCGGACATGTCCGGTGAATTATAGCGGAGCGGATTCCCGAAGCTGGCGAGTTCAGAGTTGCTTGATCTTGGGGCACCGGACACTGTCCGGTGGTGCACCGGACAGTCCGGTGAATTATAGCAAAGCGCCTCTGAGAATTCTCGAAGGTGCGAAGTTCAGCTTGAAGTCCCCTGGTGCACCGGACACTGTCCGGTGGTGCACCGGACAGTCCGGTGCGCTAGACCAGGACACACTTCGGTTATCCCTTGCTCTTTTTGTTGAACCCTTTTCTTGGTCTTTTTATTGGCTTATTGTGAACCTTTGGTACCTGTAGAACTTATAGACTTGGGCAAACTAGTTAGTCCAATTATTTGTGTTGGGCAATTCAACCACCAAAATCAATTTAGGAATATAGGTGTAAGCCTAATTCCCTTTCAATAACAGATGAAGTCCCTGATTCCATGATCATTGTAGTCCATTTCAGCCATTTGTCTCCAAAGCCTTTATACTTCAATGTATCCATAATAACATTGTGTTCAAGTTTATTAAAAGTTTTTCCACCCAGTTTGGGAATTACCATTTGCTTCTTGGACATAGATGTAGGTTCGAAGGACCAAGTAAGACAATCTTGAATGGTATGTTCTTCGATAAAGCCATACTTATTGTTGTGAAGTAATCTGGTGATGACTTTTTGTAGACTATTTGCCATAAGTTTCATAAGCAACTTGACACTTGTATTCATAAGAGAGATGGAGCGATAGTCACCAACTAAATTAGCGATAGTTTTCATAGGCAGCAATACAATGTGATACCCATTTATACTCTGCATGCAAGTGTTCCCTTCATGAAAGTCCCTACATAGGTCATAGAAATACTGAGAGATAGAGAGATAACTGGCCAACATTTTTCATGAAATCTATGTTGAAGCCATTGGGTCCTGGCGCTATACCTGAGGGCAAGTTCGCTACCACGGAATTTATCTCATCCTTCGATTATGTATACACATATTAAATTTTATTATATATAGAATGGATTCTACAATTCTATTTTTTCTTTGAACTCTTGAATCTATCTCTTAATAGAAATCATGTGTAGAACATGGGGCATCCGATAGGACCACATCACGTATCACTAGATAAACCGTTAGATCTAGCAAGCCGTGGATGTGAACCATCTTATTCTAGATTGATCGGTTCCCCTCACTTGTTTAGCCATGAACCCAAGAGTTAGCAAATCGTAAACAATCTTATAGACCTTCTCTTCTCCACACAGCAAACTCTCTAGCATCGATCTGACGAGGAGGCACGAGCTCATCACGGGTCAATGTGTAACCAACACCTAGTTAAGAAGGGGTGGTCCAATAGCGACGACACACAAGTCGAGCACTCTCGTTCACCCCCACTCCATATTTGGTTGTGTCGATGGCGTCTACGCCCGACGCAGCTAACAACAGAAGCATTGTTCATTTGTTGTAGAAGCCCAAGCCACTACAAAGTGGAACGTCAGTGCTTAATTAGGTCACCATGCTAGTAAGGAGCTAGATCGTTCAATGTAGGGTCTAGCCAACATTTAGCTTGGTCGGTGCCTAGGGGTTTTCCCATCCGAGTTTTGTGCCTCTAGCAACGAGCATGATATGCTAGACACATCATCTGAAGAGCCTCACTAGAAGCCTAATATGCAAGGCACATCAACGAAGTCTCTAGAAACTCGAAACCCCACACACTCAATATGGACCCCGTCTGGGGTGTGTGTGGTGGCTATGGGATGCCTTAGTCATCTTGTCCATTCTAGTGCTCTAGGATGTCGATCCTCTAACCATGTTGCATCAATGAATGACAAGGAGAAATGATAGATGAAAAAGCAATGTTGGAGGAGACAAGAATGCTAGCCCCTCTTCTCGTCTAGGCCATCCCATACAATGTTAGGCGAGATCGTTTCTCTTCGCTTGCAATACTAATGTTCATTAGATGATTGTGTTAGTGTTTTGAACATTCGCTCCATCAAGTAAATTTCTATGTGCGTGTTCTGGGTTTCGGATGGTGTGCTCGGTGAGCGCAAGGTTTATATTGGTTCGGGTAGAACATCCCTATATCCAATCTTCGGTGGCTCGCGCTACTGGCACCTCTGTTGCTCGATGCTCGTAGTACGAGTTACAAGTGGGTTAGAAGCGAGCGAGAGAGGAGGAAAGGCTCCCAAGTATCTTATGAGGGAGTGGCCCTAAAGACTTCGGAATTGGAGTTCTACACTAAGCCTTGACTCTGCCTAGCCCAGCTAGCCCCTTATCCTCAAGGCTGACCTCCTCCATTTATAGGCCAAGGTGGGGGTCGGTGGTCGGTGGGCCCCTTTGATAAGGAGCCACTATTCCGTGGTAAAACCGAGTGCCTTTACAGTGGCATAGCCGCTTATTCATATGTGCCTTGTCGTCTCTATCTGTGCTCATTATGACGGCTGACATGGGTGGCGTCGGCCTTGGTGCCATCATTACTTTCTCTGCGCCACGCCGACCCCTAGCCTCCGTAGCTTGGGTCTCGATGTGTCTCATCGCGTTGCGGGTCCTATGGACGGTTCATGCTTTTAGACCTAGGCTCAATAGGTCATGAGTGCTTCATGGGCCAAGGGGCTCGTAGGTCATGAGTGCACCGCTGACCAGAGGGCTACATATGTCATGGGTGCGCTTTAAGCCGAGGGGATGCATAGATCATGAGTGGGGGGACCGGCTCTTTACTGTGACCTGGTGTCAGGTGTAGTTAATGCAGTAGACTACTTACGACAGGTCGGTCTCAGGCCAGGCGAGTAACCCACTCGAGTGGTTTCCTTCAGGTTCACCCGACCCCCTCTACTGCTCCGCCACGCCCGACCCCAGGCTCAAGACTCGGGGTTTATCCTAGGGCGAGTGTTTTCTGGGGAGACGATTCTCTTGCCTCCTCACTGACTGGTGACCCCTGCCAATCAGAGGCCCTTCCCTCGTGTGCTCTCCCATTCTGTCACACCCGGGTTTCAAGGGGTCCAAAGCCCGGGCGCGAACATAATCACCAGGTGTGCTGGGACCAAGTCTCACACATATGATGAATCATGGCACAGGATCGAATGTCACATATTTACTACATAGCAGGAGTTCTGTACAAAATAAATAAATAAATACATTATAAGGAGACGACGGTCTAGCAACCCAAAGTTGACTGGGAGACGACGGCCTAGACCTCTCACGAACACGACACAACATCCTCCATACGCCTCATCGTGTGGTACCTGTTCTTGACCTATGGGGGTGTGAGACAGCAAGTGTGAGCTCACATACGTTCATCGCTCAACAAGTTGTGGGGAATAATGTGAACTCGCCAATGGTGGGAGCTCACGTGAAATGTAAGGCTTACCAAAGAGGATGGTTGAAGCTGAGCATTGCTTTTGAAGTTGGTCAAAATTTTATTAGCAATTACTAAGTATAAGTAAATACCAACCCAATTAAGTAGAAGAACAAAAGTAACAACATCACCTGCGATGCAATGCATATGACAAATTGAATTTAGTTCCATAAATTAATCATGTGAGTGTCTGAGCCACTCATGACCGTGAGCACGGCTAGTATACCAGTTTTACAATCTGCAGAGGTTGCGTATCTTTACCCACAAGTCATGTTACCCATCTGCCATGGGGTTGTACGGGCCCCATACACCTCTACCAAGAAAGTGAGGTAGGGTAACACTACGAGGCCTTTACAAAGTTCCACTAGCTTCAGAAAACCCGCTACAGTTATAGGAAGCTCCAATGCAAGAATCCCTCGCCTGATCGCCATCGCATCAAAATCAACCCGAGGACCTCCCTACACTGACCACTCCCCTACTGCCCTTGCCCCTTTCAGGTAAGGTAGTCCTTCACTAGCTTTTCTAATTAGTCAACCAAGGGCGTCCCATTCCACCCTTGTGGTAGCACTATTTTCCCGGGTGGTTTTCCATGTTCCAATTAACATAATGATCTTATCATGAACAATAAATAACAATTGATAATAAAAGTATAAATAATATGAATCTCAATGCCCAAATCCACATAAAGCACTAGCAAGTACTACCCAGAAGTTCAGTGGTAAACAAGTCATAAAGATAGACAAACTAGGGTTACCTATTAGGTCCCATCAAAATTAACCTATACAGATCATTATGATTAATCAGAATATGACTGGGTAAAAAGAAGTGATCAAGGGCACAACTTGCCTGGCACTTGAGATCTCCAGACACCAGGATGATCTTCAGATTCGTAACCTCGCTGCTAATCGTAGCAATACAAACAAACGTAGTATAGACAAAATTAACATCACACCAAACATAAGAACAAAATACATATTAATAATCTACACATTAAAATAAGATTCTAGGAACATGAATCATTAATTTTGGAGTTATAGATTTTAAGTTATGAATTTCTGAAGGTTTTATGTGTTTTGTACAAGATTAAATAGGATATAAATTTTATTGTGATCTTCATGTTAAAATAGTGGTATTAAATGATAAACAATAATATTACCAAATTATAGAAATTAGAATAGATTAATTTGGACTTCATATAAATTTTCTATGAATTAAACAAGTTTATGAATTTACCTTTATACTAAAAATCTATTTTCTTTATTAAATTATGATTTTCCTAGGGTTCTGGACTGGGCACAATATTTCATAAGAGATTAGGGGCCTAAATCACAAATTCCCTAAGACTCAGTATTCCCACAGTGTGGATTGTGGGTTATTTCGAGAAAAATGCGGGATCTATTTTGGGAAAATGGCCACCGAAGGGGTATCATAGGATCTGAGCCGCCCGATCACACACCGACGGGTTAGATTAGAATCCGACCCCCACGAAACGATACGCGACCACATACGTCCGATGAGCGTTCGACGATCAGGATTTTAATTACTCACGATCTAATCTCTCCCCTGTGATTCCGATCTAATGGCTCTGATTACGTTAAACGAATGGGTATGCAAAGTTCTAATCGTAGCCCTCCATCTGTGGATCGACGGCCAGGAGCCATCGACATCTGACCACGACGACCCGAGGCGGTGCAGCCGGCTTCCATGGTGGCGCACCTCACCGGAGTTTCATTGCCAGACGCCGCCAAGCGCCGAATAGCAATCCCAACGATGCTACGTGTCCTAAAATCCGAGGCGAATCGCTTGAGGGAAAACTCACCGGTGGCGGTGTTGCACAGGAGCCGGACGTCGATGGGTAGCGGATTCGCGGTGGCGCTGGCACTTCGGCGACAAATTCACACCCACCCGGCCACAAAACTTGCGTGGCGAGACCACGGACACTAACAGGGTGTAGAGGCGAAGCTCTCTGAATGGCTTGGGGTAGCCCGACGTCGGCGGTCGCGAGCTTCAGCGGTGGCGGAAAACCGCGACAATGGTGGAAGTTCTTCTCTCTATGCAGGAGGACGAGGGTCGCGCCAAACTTTTATAGGGACAGGGCAAGCGGCCAGCGCGGGCGAGGGAATCCACGGCCGGTTAGTTGCACCCACCCCACGAAGTTTGCGCAGCGGCCAGCTCAGTTCCGAGTTCAGCGCCGATTTGGGGAAATCGTTTGGAGGAACGCGAGATCCGCGCGGAAGAGACGTCCCGACACCCAGCCCCACATGGCGGTCTCCCGAGCCAAGCACGTACGAGCTGCAGGAGGAGAAACGCGCCCAGGCAACGATGGCCAGGCGCGATCCGCGTGGTTGTTGAGCTCCACGTGCGCGACTGTTTCGGTGAGAGGGAAAGAGATGACGTGCGGGACCCACTGGCAGCGACCCCACACACATGTGCATGCGCGGAGGTGGACTGAGGATGACAAGGTAGGCCCACTAGTCAGAGACTGAGCGCGGCGGCAAAAGGGCAGGAACGGATGCACGCGTTAGTGGGCCGAAATTTTGGAATTTGGCCCAAGTCGAGTTCTGGTGTTTTTCTTTTTTTTTGTTTTTCATTTCCATTTTCTATTTAAACTTCAAATTTGTTTCTAGTTCCAAGTTCAAATTCAACCCTTATTTTTGAACTTCAAATTTCCTAGTGAATATAACCTCTACTATTTACAACACTTTTATTTATTATTTTCTTGTTATTCATTTAGAGAAGGAATAAATGATTTAGTTGAGATCTTTCTCTCCTATTTTCTATTTCTAATTCCAAATTCAATTATTCAAACTTAAATTTATACTCCTATTTTAAATTTCAAATTCTTCAAATATCTCAATTGAAATCCAAAAGTGAATATCAACCATATTATTTTAGATCTTACTATTTTATACTCCTCATTTTTGGATTCTAACCATAGTTATTACAAAATTTCTTTTCCCATTCCCCAATTCCCAAAGCACTATAATAGCTATATTTGTTTATTTATTTTATAATAATTATTTTTTCTACTAATTTTGGGTCTTACAAATCCTGCCCCTTAACAGAAATCTCGTCCTCGAAATTTGTAAGAAAAGGATATATACTCATATTGTTCTCAGAACATATGCACAAACAAAGAAACCTTGGTTCTTTTCCCATTCCCCAATTCCCAAAGCACTATAATAGCTATATTTGTTTATTTATTTTATAATAATGATTTTTTCTACTAATTTTGGGTCTTACAAATCCTGCCCCTTAACAGAAATCTCGTCCTCGAAATTTGTAAGAAAAGGATATATACTCATATTGTTCTCAGAACATATGCACAAACAAAGAAACCTTGGCATGATGCATAACGCATTAGCAAAACATAGGGTCAATAGACCTTATTTATTATTACTAAATTAGTAAAATACTGCTACTAGCTAAACTAATATGTAGGTATTACAAATAGTAAAATATATCTATATATATCAATATTTATGCTCTATCCTTGTTGCTCGTTGACTTCTTCACCGACTACCTCATCTTCAACTAGTTCTTCTTCTTGAATTTCAAGTTCACCCGGTTCAACTTCTACTTCTGCATGATGGGCTTGTCCCCGGTTGACAGATAGGGGCTGACTCTTTCCTGCCGAAGCCTGACCTTGTTTCACTGGAGCTAGTGTAGTGTAGGCAGCCCTGTTGGGACAGTAGTTGGCGTAGTGTCCCGATTGTCCACACTTGAAGCATGCCCTGTTGGTGGATGTGTTAGGAGCAACAGGTCCTGCTAGGGTGCTTGCTTTCGGAGGAGCAGTTGGTGCCTGTTGAGTTTGCTACCCGGAATCGCCACGAGCTGGTGTACTTGGAGTGGTAGTGTAGCGAGGATGGGAACTACTTCGAGCCTATCCTTGGTTAGCAGCCCTTCGTTTCTCTTCAAACATACTCCTCTTGTTTTCTACAGCAATAGCTTAGTCAAGTAGCCTTTGGAAGGATAGGAATGTGTGCGATACCAGTTGATATTGCAGGGGTCCAATCAAACCGTCCAGAAAGAGCTCCTTCTTCTTCTCATCATCCTCTACATCCCTAGGAGCATATCGAGATAGCTGAATAAATTTGTCCCTATATTCACTCACAAACATACTTCCTTGCTTGAGGGATAGAAACTCCTTTCTTTTAATCTTCATGAGCCCAGCAGGAATATGGTAATTCCTGAATTGAGTGGAGAATTCTGCCTAGGTAATTGTGTCGACAACAGCATGAGCAGCGCAGTACGCATTCCACCAATCCGCAGCGAGACCAGTAAGACGACCTAATGCGTAGAGCACTTTCTCTCTATCTGAGCACTGAGCTATGTTGAGCATCTTCTCTATAGACTTTAGCCAGTCATCTGCGTCTAGTGGATCAGGAGAGTTAGCAAATGTCGGTGGCTTGTGGCTCATGAACTCCCGATGCTTGTCCCGCGGTAGAACTGGTGGTGGTGGCGGAGGCAGTGGTGCTTGTTGCTGTTGCGCCCTTCTCTCTTGACGTATCTCCTCCCGTTCTTGGCGCATCTCCCGGCGTATATCCTCTCTTTCTTGACGTATCTCTTGATGCTCCTGTCGCATCTGTGCGTGCATGTCTACCATAGTGTCCGACATTTGCTGCATTATTTGCATCTGGGCTGAAATAACTGGATCAGCACCGACTGGTGGAGGATTTGGGGGATTCATCTCTGCTTGTTGTTGTTGTCTAAGCACCCTCCGGTTATATGGATTGGCAGGTAGATCAATTCCTCCTCCCTTCCTGGTATTGACCATCTGAGTTAGAATCATATGGTAAGATAGTTTTGCAAGGGAATCATTTGGTACGCAGAATGAATAAGCTAATAGTTGGTTATGTACTGAAGATTCTTTGGCAGGGCTCGATCAGATGTTTTATGTCAAGACTGGGGTAACTAGTTGTATGAGGTGAATGTCCCAAGGTAAGATAGAATCTGTCAAGACGGGATAGATACGGAATACTAGATATATTTTAATGGGAATAATCTAGATTGTCTAGTTATTTTATAAATACTATCCTTTATGCCTAGATATATATGCAGATGTAATTGTGGACATTACTCCACAACCCCTCACTCTCAATCAAAGATCCAAATTAGACAAGTATCATAAGAACAAACATTCAAGTGCATAGATATCTATAAAAATAGTTTTGTTTTTGTTCCTAAGAGTAGGTCTCCTATTCCTAAAGGTCACTTTAGGTAGAGGATTTCAAAGTGTGAAATCCACATTTGTCTTTTAGAAGGAAAAGATAATAATAATCAGAGTAAAGTGGAAATAGATGAGAATAGATTAAGAAAAGTTTAGAAAGAATCAGAGTAGTAGAGGTAAGTAAATATTGGTTGTCCAGTTCTATCTAGGTTCCGTCCTACAGTCAACATTGCCTCTGATACCACTTCTGTCACACCCAGGTTTCAGGGGGGTCCAAAGCTCGGGCGCGAACATAATCACCAGGTGTGCTGGGACCAAGTCTCACACATATGATGAATCATGGCACAAGATCGAATGTCACATATTTGCTACATATCAGAAGTTCTGTACAAAATAAATAAATACATACATTATAAGGAGACGACGGTCCAGCAACCCAAAGTTGACTGGGAGACGACGACCTAGACCTCTCATGAACACGACACAACATCCTCCATACGCCTCATCCTGCGGTACCTGTTCTTGACCTGTGGGGGTGTGAGACAGCAAGAGTGAGCTCACATACGTTCATCGCTCAACAAGTTGTGGGGAATAATGTGTATGAACTCGCCAATGGTGGGAGCTCACGTGAAGTGTAAGGCTTACCAAAGAGGATGGTTGAAGCTGAGCATTGCTTTTAAAGTTGGTCAAAATTTTATTAGCAATTACTAAGTATAAGTAAATACCAACCCAATTAAGTAGAAGAACAAAAGTAACAACATCACCTGCGATGCAATGCATATGACAAATTAAATTTAGTTCCATAAATTAATCATGTGAGTGTCCGAGCGGCTCATGACCGTGAGCACGGCTAGTATACCAGTTTTACACTCTGCAGAGGTTGCACATCTTTACCCACAAGTCATGTTACCCATCTGACACGGGGTTGTACGGGCCCCATACACCTCTACCAAGGAAGCGAGGCAGGGTAACACTATAAGGCCTTTACAAAGTTCCACTAGCTTCAGAAAACCCGCTATAGTTTATAGGAAGCTCCAATGAAGGAATCCCTCGCCTGACCGCCATCGTAGCAAAATCAACCCGAGGACCTCCCTACACTGACCACTCCCCTACTGCCCTTGCCCCTTTCGGGTAAGGTAGTCCTCCACTAGCTTTCCTAATTAGTCAGTCGAGGGCGTCCCATTCCACCCTTGTGGTAGCACTGTTTTCCTGGGTGGTTCTCCATGTTCCAATTAACATAATGATCTTATCATGAATAGTAAATAACAACTGATAACAAAAGTATAAATAATGTGAATCTCAATGCCCAAATCCACATAAAGCACTAGCAAGTACTACCCAGAAGTTTAGTGGTAAACAAGGCATAAAGATAGACAAACTAGGGTTACCTATTAGGTCCTATCAAAATTAACCTATGCAGATCATTATGAAAGGGAAATGTGCCCTTGGGCCATTTCTAAGTATTTTGGTGATCATGTGCCAACACAAATGGTTTAAGTGTGAAACTATGCCAAATGGTGGAAGAAGTGCAAAGTCAACACAAAG
Source organism: Zea mays (assembly GCF_902167145.1). Classification (NCBI taxonomy): domain Eukaryota; kingdom Viridiplantae; phylum Streptophyta; class Magnoliopsida; order Poales; family Poaceae; genus Zea; species Zea mays. Next base: position 25,884,869 of record NC_050098.1, on the reverse strand, counting down.
GTATGATTTTGTAGACTTAGTACATTGGTTTTTGTGTACTAACATATTTGTCTAAGTGCTAGAATCAGAGAAAATTCAATTGGAAAAGACTTGGCTCGAGCAGCCAAGACTCTGCTCAGTCTGGGTGCACCGGACTGTCCGGTGGTGCACCGGACAGTGTCCGGTGCGCCAGGCTGGCGTCTGGTCAACTGGCTGCTCTCGGGTCTCGACGGCGGCGTACGACTATAAATCACCGGACTGTCTGGTGGTGCACCGGACAGTGTCCGGTGAGTCGGCTGCGGCGAAGTCGCCGCTCTCGGGAACCAACTCAACAGCGTACGGCTATAATTCACCGGACTGTCCGGTGAGGCACCGGTCGGGCGCGCCAACGGTCGGCCGCGCAATCCGCGCGTGACGCGTGGCCGAGCCAACGGTCGGATGGGAGCACCGGACTGTTCGGTGCGCCAACGGCTCCAAGTCTCCAACGGTCGGCTGCGCCAGAATAGGAAAGAAATCCGCACCGGACAGTGTCCGGTGGTGCATCGGACTGTCCGGTGCGCCAGTCGACAGAAGGCAAGAATTGCCTTCCTGGATTGCTCTCAACGGCTCTTAGCTGCCTTGGGGCTATAAAAGGGACCCCTAAGCGCATGGAGGAGTACACAAAGCATCCTTTGAGCATTCCTAAGCACCAAGACTTCATTTCCGCGCATTCGATTCTTTGTGATAGCAACTAGAGCTCCATTTGAGTAGAGAACTTTGCGAGTTGTGTTGAGAGCTCAAGTTGTGACTTGTGTGCATATTGTTGCTCTGATTTTGTGTCTTATGTGTGTTGCTCATCCCATCCTTACTTCCGTGCTTCTTTGTGAAAATCAAGTTGTAAGGGCGAGAGGCTCCAAGTTGTGGAGATTCCTCGCAAGCGGGATATAGTGAAACGAAAGCAAAACACCGTGGTATTCAAGTGGGGTCTTTGGACTACTTGAAAGGGGTTGAGTGCAACCCTCGTCCGTTAGGACGCCACAACGTGGAGTAGGCAAGTGTTGGACTTGGCCGAACCACGGGATAAACCATTATGCCTCTCTGTGTTGATCTCTTTGTGGTTATTGTGTTTTGCAAGAACTCATCTCTAGCCACTTGGCTTCATTGCTCTAACTCCTAATCAAGTTTTGTGTCTTTAAGTTTCAAGTTTTTACAGGATCACCTATTCACCCCCCTCTAGGTGCTCTCAATTGGTATCGGAGTCGTTCTCTTCAAGAAAGGTACTAATCGCCCGAAGGGATAGATCCTAAAGTAAAGGGGATTGTGATCAACGACAAGGAGAAGGAGTCCTTCATCAATGAGCCGAAAGACGACAAGCCCACTGACTCGGGCTCAAATCATAAAAAGAAGGACGGGAAGAAGAAAAGACGCATTAATAAGATTGTCTACTACGACGACAGCGACGATTCTTCTTCTTCCCAAAAGGACGACGACGACAACGACTACGAGAAAAAGAAGACGGTTAATTTGAACTTTCCTTTGATTATTCTCGTATTCCACAAAGTTCCAATGCTCATTTGCTTTCCATTCCCCTCGGTAAACCTCCTCACTTTGATGGAGAGGACTACGGATTTTGGAGTCACAAAATGCGTAGCCACTTGTTCTCTCTCCATCCAAGTATATGGGAGATAGTAGAAAATGGAATGCAATTTGATAGTACGGATAGTCCCATGTTCATTAATGAACAAATTCACAAAAATGCACAAGCTACAACTGTTCTTTTAGCGTCATTGTGCAGGGATGAATACCATAAGGTGAGCGGCTTGGATAACGCCAAGCAGATTTGGGACACCCTCAGGATCTCGCATGAGGGAAATGATGTCACCATGCTCACCAAGATGGAGTTGGTGGAGGGCGAACTAGGAAGGTTTGCGATGATCAGGGGGGAGGAGCCAACCCAAACGTACAATAGGCTCAAGACCCTCGTCAACAAAATAAGGAGCTATGGAAGCTCGCGATGGACGGACCACGACGTCGTCCGCCTAATGCTAAGGTCTTTCACTATCCTCGATCCACATCTTGTAAACAATATTCGTGAAAATCCTAGGTACACCAAGATGTCGCCCGAAGAAATACTTGGAAGTTCGTAAGCGGGCGAATGATGATCAAGGAGGCAAGATATGTCGATGAGGCGTTGAATGGCCCAATCCACGAGCCTCAAACCATTGCTCTCAAAGCAACAAGTAGCAAGGAGGTGCTACCTAGCAAGGTGGCGCAAGTTGAGGCGGCGGGGCTCAACGAGGAAGAAATGGCCCTCATCATCAAGCGCTTCAAGACGGCGCTAAAGGGCCGCAAGGAGCATCCCAAAAAGAACAAGACGAAGGGAAAGCGCTCCTGCTTCAAGTGCGGTAAGGTTGGTCACTTTATTGCTAATTGTCCCGATAATGATAGTGACCAGGATCAAGAAAAGAAGAGGGAAAAGAAAAAGACTTACAAGAAGGCAAAAGGCGAGGCACACCTTGGGAAAGAGTGGGACTCGGATTGTTCCTCGTCCGACTCCGACGATGAAGGACTCGCCGCCACCGCCTTCAACAAATCATCTCTCTTCCCCAACGAGCATCACACCTGCCTCATGGCAAGGGAAAAGAAGGTGAGCACTCGTAATACTAGTACTTACGCTTCTTCAAGTGAAGATGAATCTAGTGATGATGAAATAGACTATGCATGTTTATTCAAAGGTTTAGATAGAACCAAAATTGATAAAATCAATGAATTAATTGATGCTTTGAATGAGAAGAATAGATTGTTAGAAAAGCAAGAGGACCTTTTATATGAAGAACATGATAAATTTGTTAGTGCGCAAAATTCTCTTGCTCTAGAAGTCAAAAGAAATGAAGTGCTTTCATGTGAATTGTCTACATGCCATGAATCAATCTCTAGCTTAAAAAGTATAAATGATGACTTGAGTGCTAAGTTAGAAATAGCTAATAAATCAACCTCTTGTGTAGAACATGTTGTGATTTGCAATAGGTGTAAAGATTTTAATGTTGATGCTTGTAGTGAACACCTAGTTTCTATTTCTAAAATAAATGATGAAGTGGCTAGTCTTAATGCTCAACTTAAGACTAGCAAAAATGAATTTGATAAATTAAAATTTGCAAGGGATGCCTATACTATTGGTAGACATCCCTCAATTAAGGATGGGCTTGGCTTAAGAGTGAAGCCAAGAACTTAACAAGTCATAAGGCTCCCATTTCCGCTAAGGAAAAAGGGAAGGCTCCTATGACTAGTAGCAATCAAAAGAATCATGCCTTCATTTATAGTGATAGGAAATTCTCTAGAAATGCTTGTAGGAATTATTCTTATGATTCACATGCTATGATTGCTTCTAGTTTTTGTATGCATGGTAGAAATATGGCTATGAAAGATTCTAGAAATGTTCATTATGATAGGAGTTGTAATGCGTTTTACTCTCATGCCATGATTGCCTCGAGTTCAAACTTTAATGGTAGATCAAGGAAGAATGTTATGTCTCATGCTCCTAGAAAAGTATATAATGGATCTACCACTGTCTTTCATGCTTGCAATGCTAAGTTTATTCTTTCATGTAAAAATAAAAAGGTGATTGCTAAAAAGGTGGGAGCCAAATGTAAGGGAGATAAAACTTGCATTTGGGTTCCTAAGACTATTGTCACTAACCTTGTAGGACCCAACAAGAGTTGGGTACCTAAGACCCAAGCCTAATTTGCCTTGCAGGTTTATGCATCCGGGGGATCAAGCTGGATTATCGACAGCGGATGCACAAACCACATGACGGGGGAGAAGAAGATGTTCACCTCCTACGTCAAGAACAAAGATTCCCAAGATTCAATCATATTCGGTGACGGGAATCAAGGCAAGGTTAAAGGCTTAGGCAAGATAGCCATCTCAAATGAGCACTCTATCTCCAATGTTTTTTTGGTAGAGTCGCTAGGCTATAATCTTTTATCGGTTAGTCAATTATGTAATATGGGATACAATTGCTTATTCACAAATGTAGATGTGTTTGTCTTTAGAAGGAGTGACGGTTCATTAGCGTTTAAGGGTGTACTAGACGACAAACTCTATTTAGTTGATTTTGCAAAGGAGGAGGCTGGTCTAGATGCATGCTTAATTGCTAAGACTAGCATGGGCTGGCTGTGGCATCGCCGTCTAGCACATGTGGGGATGAAGAACCTTCACAAACTTCTAAAGGGAGAACATGTGTTAGGTCTAACAAATGTGTATTTCGAAAAAGATAGACCTTGTGCAGCTTGTCAAGCAGGTAAACAAGTGGGATGTGCGCATCACAGCAAGAATGTGATGACCACATCAAGACCCCTGGAGCTGCTGCATATGGACCTCTTCGGACCCGTCGCCTACCTCAGCATCGGGGGAAGTAAGTATGGTTTAGTAATTGTTGATGATTTTTCCCGCTTCACTTGGGTACTCTTTCTGCAGGATAAATTTGAAACCCAAGGGACCCTCAAGCGCTTCTTAAGGAGAGCTCAAAATGTGTTTGAGCTCAAGGTGAAGAAGATAAGGAGCGACAACGGGTCCGAGTTCAAGAACCTTCAAGTGGAGGAGTACCTTGAGGAGGAAGGAATCAAGCACGAGTTCTCCGCTCCCTACACACCACAGCAAAATGGTGTGATAGAGAGGAAGAACAGGACACTCATAAACATGGCGAGGACGATGCTTGGAGAATTCAAGACGCCCGAGCGGTTTTAGTCAGAAGCTGTGAACACGGCTTGCCACGCCATAAACCGAGTCTATCTCCATCGCCTCCTCAAGAAGACACCATACGAGCTTTTAACTGGTAACAAACCCAATGTTTCGTATTTTCGAGTTTTTGGGAGTAAATGCTACATTCTGGTGAAGAAAGGTAGAAATTCAAAATTTGCTCCCAAAGCTGTAGAAGGGTTTTTGTTAGGTTATGACTTAAATACAAAGGCGTATAGAGTCTTCAACAAATCATCGGGTTTGGATGAAGTCTCTAGCGACGTTGTATTTGATGAAACTAATAGCTCTCCAAGAGAGCAAGTTGAGCTTGATGATGTAGATGAGGATGATATTCCAACGGACGCGATTCACACCATGGCGATTGGAGACGTACGACCACAGGAACACGAGGAGCAAGATCAACCTTCTTCCTCAACGACGGTGCACCCCCCAACTCAAGATGATGAACAGGCACCTCAAAAGGAGGCGTGTGATCAAGGGGGAGCACAGAATGTCCAAGTTGAAGAGGAAGAAGCACCATAGGCCCCTCCAACTCAAGTTCGAGCGATGATTCAAAGGAACCATCCCGTCGACCAGATTTTGGGTGACATTAGCAAGGGAGTAACCACTCGCTCAAGATTAGCTAATTTCTGTGAGCATTACTCTTTTGTCTCTTCTATTGAGCCTTTCAGGGTAGAAGAGGCCTTGCTAGATCCAGACTGGGTGTTGGCCATGCAGGAAGAGCTCAACAACTTCAAGCGAAATGAAGTTTGGACACTGGTGTCGTGTCACAAGCAAAAATGTTGTGGGAACCAAGTGGGTGTTCCGCAACAAACAGGACGAGCATGGGGTGGTGACGAGGAACAAGGCTCGACTTGTGGCAAAAGGTTATGCCCATGTCGCAGGTTTGGACTTTGAGGAGACTTTTGCTCCTGTGGCTAGGCTAGAGTCGATTCGTATTTTGTTAGCCTATGCCGCTCACCATTCTTTCAGGTGTGTAAGCTCTCTAAGGCGCTCTATGAACTTAAGCAAGCCCCAAGAGCATGGTATGAATGCCTTAGAGACTTTTTAATTGCTAATGCTTTCAAGGTTGGGAAAGCCGATCCAACTCTTTTCACTAAGACATGTGATGGTGACTTATTTCTGTGCCAAATTTATGTCGATGACATAATATTTGGTTCTACTAACCAAAAGTCTTGTGAAGAGTTTAGCAGGGTGATGACTCAAAAATTTGAGATGTCGATGATGGGCGAGCTGAACTACTTTCTTGGGTTCCAAGTGAAGCAACTCAAGGACGGCACTTTCATCTCCCAAATGAAGTATACGCAAGACTTGCTCAAGCGGTTTGGGATGAAGGACGCCAAGCCCGCGAAGACTCCAATGGGAACTGACGGACATGTCGACCTCAACAAAGGAGGTAAGTCCGTTGATCAAAAAGCATACCGGTCCATGATAGGTTCCTTGCTCTACTTATGTGCTAGTAGACCGGATATTATGCTTAGTGTATGCATGTGTGCTAGATTTCAATCCGATCCAAGGGAGTGTCACTTAGTGGCTGTGAAGCGAATTCTTAGATATTTAGTTGCTATGCCTTGCTTCGGGATCTGGTATCCAAAGGGGTCTACCTTTGACTTAATTGGATATTCAGACTCCAATTATGCTGGATGTAAGGTCGATAAGAAGAGTACATCAGGGACGTGCCAATTTCTAGGAAGGTCCCTGGTGTCGTGGAGTTCTAAGAAACAAACCTCTGTTGCCCTATCCACCGCTGAGGCCGAGTACGTTGCCGCAGGACAGTGTTGCGCGCAACTACTTTGGATGAGGCAAACCCTCTGGGACTTTGGCTACAATCTGAGTAAAGTCCCACTCCTATGTGACAATGAGAGTGCTATCTGCATGGCGGACAATCCTGTTGAGCATAGCCGCACAAAGCACATTGACATCCGACATCACTTTTTGAGAGACCACCAGCAAAAGGGAGATATCGAAGTGTTTTATATTAGCACCGAGAACCAGCTAGCCGATATCTTTACCAAGCCTTTAGATGAGAAGACCTTTTGTAGGCTGCGTAGTGAGCTAAATGTCTTAGATTCGCGGAACTTGGATTGATTTATAGCATACATGTGTCTATGCCTTTGATCATGTTCCCTTATGCATTTTGTTGTTTATTGATGGTGCTCAAGTTGTACAAGCGCTCCCCGGACCTCAAAAGTCCATTTGCGAGTGATGCACATATTTAGGGGGAGATGTGCTACAACTTGACCCTTTGAGACTAACCAATTGTTTGAGCTTGCTTGATTTAGCCTCAACGGAGGATTGAAAGGGAAAAGGTGCACTTGGACCATGCAAGACTTCCACTGCACTCTGATGATAGGGTAACTCACATCAAGTTCATCTCCATATTCTTATTGCCGTTGTACTCTTATTTGAAGATTTTGGTGAGGCAATGGGGTTTACGGGCCAAGATTGATCCCGTTTTGGTGCTTGATGCCAAAGGGGGAGAAAATAAGGCCAAAGCAAGAAATGGATCAGCTACCACTTGAGAATTTTGAAAATAATAGAATTAGAGCTTTTGGTTTGTCAAAATACTCTTATTGTCTCTTATTGTCAAAAGTTGGTCTCTTGTGGGGAAAATGGTTGATTATGGGAAAAAGGGGGAGTTCTTGAATTCTTGATCAATTTCTCTTGGAATACCTCTCTCTATGCCTTAACAAGTGACTTTGACTTATAGATAGGAAATTGAGTTTGATTTGCAAAAACAAACCAAGTGGTGGCAAAGAATGATCCAAATATGCCAAATTTGAATCAAAACAAATTTGTGTTCTCATTTGTATTGATGTTGCACTTCTTTTAGTTGCTTTTTGTTGTGTTGGCATAAATCACCAAAAAGGGGGAGATTGAAAGGGAAATGTGCCCTTGGGCCATTTCTAAGTATTTTGGTGATCATATGCCAACACAAATGGTTTAAGTGTGAAACTATGCCAAATGGTGGAAGAAGTGCAAAGTCAACACAAAGGTATGATTCTAGACTTAGTACATTAGTTTTTGTGTACTAACATATTTGTCTAAGTGCTAGAATCAGAGAAAATTCAATTGGAAAAGACTTGGCTCGAGCAGCCAAGACTCTGCTCAGTCTGGGTGCACCGGACTGTCCGGTGGTGCACCGGACAGTGTCCGGTGCGCCAGGCTGGCGTCTGGTCAACTGGCTGCTCTCGGGTCTCGACGGCGGCGTACGGCTATAAATCACCGGACTGTCCGGTGGTGCACCGGACAGTGTCCGGTGAGTCGGCTGCGGCGAAGTCGCCGCTCTCGGGAACCAAGTCAACAGCGTACGGCTATAATTCACCGGACTGTCCGGTGAGGCACCGGACTGTCCGGTGAGCCAACGGTCGGGTGCGCCAACGGTCGGCCGCGCGATCCGCACGTGACGCGTGGCCGAGCCAATGGTCGGATGGGAGCACCGGACTGTCCGGTGTACACTGGACAGTGTCCGGTGCGCCAACGGCTCCAAGTCTCCAACGGTCGGCTGCGCCAGAATAGGAAAGAAATCCGCACCGGACAGTGTCCGGTGGTGCACCGGACTGTCCGGTGCTCCAGTCGACAGAAGGCAAGAATTGCCTTCCTGGATTGCTCTCAACGGCTCCTAGCTGCCTTGGGGCTATAAAAGGGACCCCTAGGCGCATGGAGGAGTACACAAAGCATCCTTTGAGCATTCCTAAGCACCAAGACTTCATTTCCGCGCATTCGATTCTTTGTGATAGCAACTAGAGCTCCATTTGAGTAGAGAACTTTGCGAGTTGTGTTGAGAGCTCAAGTTGTGACTTGTGTGCGTATTGTTGCTCTGATTTTGTGTCTTATGTGTGTTGCTCATCCCATCCTTACTTCCGTGCTTCTTTGTGAAAATCAAGTTGTAAGGGCGAGAGGCTCCAAGTTGTGGAGATTCCTCGCAAGCGGGATATAGTGAAACGAAAGCAAAACACCGTGGTATTCAAGTGGGTCTTTGAACCACGGGATAAACCACTGTGCATCTCTGTGTTGATCTCTTTGTGGTTATTGTGTTTTGCAAGAACTTATCTCTAGCCACTTGGCTTCATTGCTCTAACTCCTAATCAAGTTTTGTGTCTTTAAGTTTCAAGTTTTTACAGGATCACCTATTCACCCCCCTCTAGGTGCTCTCACATTATGATTAATCAGAACATGACTGGATAAAAAGAAGTGATCAAGGCCATAACTTGCCCGGAACTTGAGATCTCCAGACACCAGGATGATCTTAAGATTCGTAACCTCACTGCTAATCGTAGCAATACAAACAAACGTAGTATAGACAAAATTAACATCACACCAAACATAAGAACAAAATACATATTAATAATCTACACATTAAAATAAGATTCTAGGAACAGGAATCATTAATTTTGGAGTTATAGATTTTAAGTTATGAATTTCTGAAGGTTTTATGTGTTTTGTACAAGATTAAATAGGATATAAATTTTATTGTGATCTTCATGTCAAAACAGTGGTATTAAATGATAAACAATAATATTACCAAATTATAGGAATTGGAATGGATTAATTTGGACTTCATATAAATTTTCTATGAATTAAACAAGTTTATGAATTTACCTTTATACTAAAAACCTATTTTCTTTATTAAATTATGATTTTCCTAGGGTTTTGGACTGGGCACAATATTTCATAAGAGATCAGGGGCCTAAATCACAAATTCCCTAAAACTCAGTATTCCCACAGTGTGGATTGCAGGTTATTTCGAGAAAAATGTGGGGTCTATTTTGGGAAAATGGCCACCGAAGGGGTATCATAGGATCTGAGCCGCCCGATCACACACCGACGGGTTAGATTAGAATCCGACCCCCATGAAACGGTACACGACCACGGACGTCCGATCAGCGTTCGACGATCAGGATTTTAATTACTCACGATCTAATCTCTCCCCTATGATTCTGATCTAACGGCTCTGACGACGTTAAACGAATGGGTATGCGAAGTTCTAATCGGAGCCCTCCATCTGTGGATCGACGACCAAGAGCCATCCACATCTGACCACGACGACCCGAGGCGGCGCAGCCGGCTTCCATGGTGGCGCACCTCACCAGAGTTTCATTGCCAGATGCCCCCAAGCGCTGAACAGCAATCCCAATGATGCTACGTGTCCTAAAAACCGAGGCGAATCACTTGAGGGAAAACTCACCGGTGGCGGTGTTGCACAGGAGCCGGACATCGACGGGTAGCGGATTCACGGCGGCACTGGCACTTCGGCGACAAATTCACACCCACCCGGCCACAAAACTTGCGTGGCGAGACCACGGACACTGACAGGGTGTAGAGGCGAAGCTCTCCGAATGGCTTGGGGTAGCCCGACGTCGGCGGTCGTGAGCTTCAGCGGCGGCGGAAAACCGCGGCAATGGCAGAAGTTCTTCTTCTCTTTATGCAGTAGGACGAGGGTCGTGCCAAACTTTTATAGGGACAGGGCAAGTGGCCAGCGCTGGCGAGGGAATCCACGGCCGGTTAGTTGCACCCACCCCGCGAAGTTTGCGCAGTGGCTAGCTCGGTTCTGAGTTCAGCGCCGATTTGGGGAAATCGATTGGAGGAACGCGAGATCTGCGGGGAAGAGATGTCCCGACACCCAGCCCCACATGGCGGTCTCCCGAGCCAAGCGCGTACGAGTTGCAGGAGGAGAAACGCGCCCAAGCAACGATGGCCAAGCACGATCCGTGCGATTGTTGAGCTCCACGCGCGTGGCTGTTTCGGTGAGAGGGAAAGAGATGACGTGCGGGACCCAATGGTAGTGACCCCACACACATGTGCATGCGCGGAGGTGGACTGAGGATGACAAGGTAGGCCCACTAGTCAGAGACTGAGCGCGGCGACAAATGGGAAGGAACGGATGCGCGCGTTAGTGGGCCGAAATTTTGGAATTTGGCCCAAGTCGAGTTCTGGTGTTTTTCTTTTTCTTTTTTTTTGTTTTTCATTTCCATTTTCTATTTAAACTTCAAATTTGTTTCTAGTTCCAAGTTCAAATCCAAGTTCAAATTCAACCCTTATTTTTGAACTTCAAATTTCCTAGTGAATAAAACCTCTACTATTTACAATACTTTTATTTATTATTTTCTTGTTATTCATTTAGAGAAGGAATAAATGATTTAGTTGAGATCTTTCTCTCCCATTTTCTATTTCTAATTCCAAATTCAATTATTCAAACTTAAATTTATACTTGTCGGCGTTTCGAGACCGGGGGTCCCTAAGCCGACGAGTGAGTGTGCCGCGTGCCCCAGCCCAGATGGGTCGAGCGCATGGGCGAGCGCGAAGGGGGAAAGCGAGGTGGCCGGAGACGGACGTGAGAGAGGTGGAAATCCCGCGGCCTTCGTGTTCGTCCCGCGCCCAGGTCGGGTGCGCTTGCAGTAGGGGGTTACAAGCGTCCACGCGGGTGAGGGAAGCGAGCGGCCCCAAGAGAGCGCCTGTCCCCGTCCTCGTCCCCGCGCGGCCAACCTTCTCTAAGAAGGCCCTGGTCCTTCCTTTTATAGGCGTAAGGAGAGGATCCAGGTGTACAATGGGGGTGTAGCAGAGTGCTACGTGTCTAGCGGGGGAGAGATAGCGCCCTAAGTACATGCCAATGTGGCAGCCGGAGAGATCTTGGCACCCAGCTGGTGTGGTGTCGTGGCTGTCGGAGGAGCAACGGAGCCTGGCGGAGGGACAGCTGTTGGAGCGGTTGTGTCCTTGCTGACGTCGCCCTGCTTCCGTAAGAGAGCTGAGAGCCGCCGTCGTCACGGGGCTAGCGGGGCACCATCATTACCTATCTGGCGGAGCTAGCCAGATGGGACACCGGTCTCGTTCTCTGCGGCCCGAGTCGGCTCGGGGTAGGGTGATGATGGCGCTTCCTATCGACGTGGCTGGCCTGTGCCCTAGGCTGGGCGACGTGGAGGCTCCTCCGAAGCCGAGGTCGAGTCTGTCTTCCATGGCCGAGGCCGAGTCCGAGCCCCTGGGTCGGGCGAGGCGGAGGTCGTCAGCAGAGGCCGAGTCCGAGCCCCTGGGTCGGGCGTGGCGGAGGTCGTCAGCAGAGGCCGAGTCCGAGCCCCTGGGTCGGGCGAAGCGGAGTTCGTCGTCTTCTGGGGCTGAGCCCGAGTCCGAGCCCTGGGTCGGGCGGAGCGGAGTTCGCCGTCTTCCGGGGCTTAGCCCGAGTCCGAGCCCTGGGTCGGGCAGAGTGGAGTTCGCCGTCTTCCGGGGCTTAGCCCGAGTCCGAGCCCTGGGTCGGGCGAAGCGGAGTTCGCCGTCTTCCGGGGCTTAGCCCGAGTCCGAGCCCTGGGTCGGGCGGAGCGGAGTTCGCCGTCTTCCGGGGCTTAGCCCGAGTCCGAGCCCTGGGTCGGGCGGAGCGGAGTTCGCCGTCTTCCGGGGCTTAGCCCGAGTCCGAGCCCTGGGTCGGGCGGAGCGGAGTTCGCCGTCTTCCGGGGCTTAGCACGGCTCCGAGCCCTGGGTCGGGCGGAGCGGAGTTCGCCGTCTTCCGGGGCTTAGCCCGAGTCCGAGCCCTGGGTCGGGCGGAACTTCCTATGGTGCCTTTGGCAGGGCCTGGCTTCCTTTGCGTTAAATGCTCCTGCGACTTGGCCAGTCGGCGCGGCGACTTAGTCAGGGTTGCTTCTTAGCGAAGGCAAGGCCTCGGGCGAGCCGGAGATGTGTCCGCCGTTGAAGGGGGGCCTCGGGCGAGACGGAAACCCCTCGGGGTCGGCTGCCCTTGCCCGAGGCTAGGCTCGGGCGAGGCGTGATCGAGTCGCTCGTACGGACTGATCCCTGACTTAATCGCACCCATCAGGCCTCTGCAGCTTTATGCTGATGGGGGTTACCAACTGAGAATTAGGCGTCTTGAGGGTACCCCTAATTATGGTCCCCGACAGTAGCCCCCGAGCCTCGAAGGGAGTGTTAGCACTCGCTTGGAGGCTTTCGTCGCACTTTTTTGCAAGGGGACCAGCCTTTCTCGGTTGCATTTGGTTCCAGTGGGTGCGCGCGAGCGCACCCGCCAGGTGTAGCCCCCGAGGCCTCGGAGGAGTGGTTTCACTCCTTCGAGGTCTTAATGCCTTGCGTAATGCTTCGGCTGGTCTGGTTGTTCCCTCATGCGAGCTGGCCGTAGCCCGAGTGTACGTTCGGGGCCCAAGTTCTCGGGCTGGTATGTTGACGCTGTCAACGGTTTGGCCGGAGCCGGGTTTGCGAGAGCAGCCCCCGAGCCTCTGCACAGGGCGAGAGGACGATCAGGGACAGACTCGGCTTTTTTACATACGCCCCTACGTCGCCTTTCCGCAAGGAGGAGGGGGGAGAGCGCCATGTTACCCTCGATGGGCACCAAACATGGTGTCTCCGGTGAGCTGCAAGCAGGTAATCCGAGTGGACGTCCGTGCCCCGTTCGTTAGGGGTAGGCTAGGGGCCCAGAGGCACGCCCAAAAGTACCTGCGGGTGATCTGCTGGACCCGGTCCCCTGGCGATGGGGTCCAAGGGCTCGATGCCTCCCTTCGATGGGATTCCATTACAAGATCGCTCCCGCTGGTCTTGGAAATATCCTAGGGTACCTCGGGAGCGCAGCCCGAGCCTTGGTTATGTATCGAACGTACCCCTGGTCATTCCTCGCTCGGCGTCTGAGGCGACTGTGAACCCTTCGGGGGCCAGCCTTCGAACCCCTGATCAGTAATGGGCACGGAGCCCGAGTAGCCTGAGGCGGCCGTGGAACCCTTTGGGGGGCCGGCCTTCGAACCTCTGACCAGTAGTGGGTGTAGGGCCCACGCGATCTGAGGCGGCTGTTGAACCCTTCGGGGGGCCAGCCTTCAAACCCTTGATCAGTAAGGAGGCTCGGAGCCTGGTTCCTTCACGGGGAAGGATCCCTTTCGGGGTATCCCCCTTTCCCGGTCCCTGTTGCAAGAGATAGAGAAAGAGGAAAAAAGGAAAAAGGATACGAAACCGAACGACGCAGCGTACCTTTTTTGGCGCGGTTGTTTCGGCGAAGGCGAAGCGTCACCCGCTTTTCCTGCCAGAAGCGCCGCCTGTCCCGCCGCGGAGTTAATGCGACGGGGCGAGTAGTTGGCGGGGCAGCCGTTGCGCGTGCGCGAGCCGTTCAAGGAACGGATCACGGGCGCGTTGTCTTCACGCCGTGAGAGGGGGCTCTCTCGCTGCCCCCGGATGGGACGTGGGCTTGGCTGTCGACGTGACCGCTGCTCCCGCGCGTCTGCCACCGTCATTACTGCCGGCCCTCCTTTGGCCGCGTTGGCCGCCGCGTCAGGCTGGCACCGCTGGGTCGCGCGCTGGGTCGCCTCGAGTCGCGGTATTGGTTCCGCAATCGAGGAGGCGCGCAGGCGATGCAGTTGCTTGCATGCAGCATCCGGCGCACCGTTTGCGCGACGCGTGGGCCTGGGCCTCCATGCTGGCGTGTCGGGAGTCGGAGAAGTGCGTCCACTTGGCGCGGTTGCATGTCGCCTGCATGGCTGCCCGCCTCTTTCGCCCGTTGGTCTGGGCAAAGGTGGAGGGTCACTTGTAACCGCTGGGCGGTTGCGTGCACCACGCGCGGCGGTTTGGCTTCTTCTGCTCGGAGTCGGTCTGCATGACATGCGGGACCCAAAAGCTGGGTGTCGACCCATTCGGCTACGAAGTCCGCCAATACCTGGGACTTGATGGCCTTCCGAGGCGCGAACAAGATGGTCTCGCCCATGATTTCCACCGCCCACTTTGCAATCCTGCCCGAGGCCTCTCGGCACTGGATGATCTCCCCCAGGGGGAAGGATGACACCACAGTTACCGGGTGAGACTCGAAGTAGTGTCGCAACTTCCGCCTTGTCAAGATCATTGCATACAGCAGCTTCTGAACTTGTGGGTAGCGGATCTTGGTGTCGGACAGTACCTCGCTGACGAAGTAAACTGGCCTCTGAACGGGCAATGCATGCCCCTCTTCTTGCCTCTCGACCACAATCGCGGCGCTAACCACCTGAGTGGTCGCGGCGACGTAGACCAAGAGGGCTTCTCCATCAGCTGGGGGCACCAGGATAGGCGCCTTTGTAAGGAGCGGCTTCAGGTTCCCGAGAGCTTCCTCGGCCTCGGGTGTCCAAGTGAAGCACTCGGCCTTCCTTAGGAGGCGGTACAGAGGCAGACCTCTTTCGCCGAGGCGTGAGATGAACCGGCTCAGGGCCGCGAGACATCCCATGACCCTCTGTACACCTTTTAAGTCCTTGATGGGCCCCATGTTGGTGATGGCTGCGATCTTCTCCGGGTTGGCTTCGATGCCCCGCTCGGAGATGATGAACCCCAAGAGCATGCCCCGGGGCACCCCGAAGACACACTTCTCGGGATTGAGCTTGACGCCCTTTGCCTTGAGACACCGGAATGTCACTTCAAGGTCGGAGAGGAGGTTGGAAGCCTTCCTCGTCTTGACTACGATGTCATCGACATAGGCCTCGACTGTGCGACCGATGTGTTCGCCGAACACATGGTTCATGCACCGCTGGTACGACGCGCCCGCATTCCTCAAACCGAACGGCATGGTGACATAGAAGTACATGCCGAAGGGCGTGATGAAAGAAGTCGCGAGCTGGTCGGACTCCTTCATCCGGATTTGGTGATACCCTGAGTAGGCATCGAGGAAGGACAGGGTTTCGCACCCAGCAGTGGAATCCACTATTTGGTCGATGCGAGGTAGAGGGTAGGGAACCTTCGGACATGCTTTGTTGAGATCAGTGTAGTCTACACACATCCGCCATTTCCCCCCTTTCTTTCTCACAAGCACAGGGTTGGCAAGCCATTCGGGATGGAATACCTCTTTGATGAACCCTGCTGCCATTAGCTTGTGGATCTCCTCGCCTATCACTCTGCGCTTCTCCTCGTCGAATCGGCGCAGAGGCTGCCTGACGGGTCGGGCCCCGGCCCGAATATCCAGCGAGTGCTCGGCGACTTCCCTCGGTATGTCGGGCATGTCCGAGGGACTCCACGCAAAAACGTCGGCGTTTGCGCGGAGAAAGTCGACGAGCACTGCTTCCTATTTGGGGTCGAGCCCGGAACCGATCCGGATCTGCTTGGAGGTGTCGCCACCGGAGTCGAGAGGGACGGCCTTAACCGTCTCCGCTGGCTCGAAGTTGCCGGCATGTCGCTTCACGTCTGGCACCTCTTTGGAGAGGTTCTCCAGGTCGGCGATGAGGGCCTCGGACTCGGCGAGGGCCTCGGCGTACTCCACGCACTCGACGTCGCATTCGAACGCGTGTTTGTACGTGGGGCCGACGGTGATGACCCCGTTGGGGCCCGGCATCTTGAGCTTCAGGTAGGTGTAGTTGGGGATGGCCATGAACTTCGCGTAGCATGGCCTCCCCAATATCGTGTGGTAGGTTCCTCGGAACCCGACCACCTCGAACGTTAGAGTCTCCCTTCGGAAGTTGGAGGGCGTTCCGAAGCAGACGGGAAGGTCGAGCCGTCCGAGGGGCTGGACGCGCTTCCCAGGAGTGATCCCGTGGAAGGGCGCAGCGCCTGCTCGGACGGAGGACAGATCGACGCGCAGGAGCCTGAGGGTCTCGGCGTAGATGATGTTGAGGCAGCTGCCCCCATCCATCAGGACCTTGGTGAGCCTGACGTCGCCGATGATGGGGTCGACGACGAGCGGGTATTTCCCCGGGCTCGGCACGTGGTCGGGGTGGTCAGCTTGGTCGAAGGTGATGGGCTTGTCGGACCAGTCTAGGTAGACTGGCGCCGCCACCTTCACCGAGCAAACCTCCCGGCGCTCTTGCTTGCGATGCCGAGCCGAGGCATTCGCCGCATGCCCTCCGTAGATCATGAAGCAGTCGCGGACCTCGAGGAACTCTCCTGCTTGGTGATCTTCCTTTTTGTCGTCGTCGCGGGCCCTGCCACCCTCTGCGGGTGGCCCAGCCTTGTGGAAGTGGCGCCGAAGCATGACGCACTCCTCGAGGGTGTGCTTGACGGGCCCCTGATGATAGGGGCACGGCTCCTTGAGCATCTTGTCGAAGAGGTTGGCACCTCCGGGGGGCTTCCGAGGGTTCTTGTACTTGGCGGCGGCGACAAGGTCCGCGTCGGCGGCGTCGCGTTTCGCTTGCGACTTCTTCTTGCCTTTCTTCTTGGCGCCGTGCGGAGTAGACGCCTCGGGAGCCTCTTCCGACGGGCGGCCCTGGGGCTGCTTGTCCTTTCGGAAGATGGCCTCGACCGCCTCCTGGCCAGAGGCGAACTTGGTGGCGATGTCCATCAGCTCGCTTGTCCTGGTGGGGGTCCTGCGACCCAACTTGCTCACCAGGTCGCGGCAGGTGGTGCCGGCGAGGAACGCATCGATGACATCTGAGTCGGTGATGTTGGGCAGCTCGGTGCGCTGCTTCGAGAATCGCCGGATGTAGTCCCGAAGAGACTCTCCCGGCTGTTGCCGGCAGCTTCGGAGGTCCCAGAAATTCCCGGGGCGCACGTATGTGCCCTGGAAATTGCCGGCGAAGGCTTGGACCAAATCATCCCAGTTGGAGATCTGCCCCGGAGGCAGGTGCTCCAACCAGGCGCGAGCAGTGTCGAAGAGGAACAGAGGGAGGTTGCGGATGATGAGGTTGTCGTCGTCCGTTCCACCCAGTTGGCAGGCCAGGCGGTAGTCTGCGAGCCACAGTTCCGGTCTCGTTTCCCCCGAGTACTTTGTGATAGTAGCCGGGGGTCGGAAACGGGTCGGGAACGGTGCCCGCCGGATGGCCCGACTGAAGGCCTGCGGACCGGGTGGTTCGGGCGAGGGACTCCGATCCTCCCCGCTGTCGTAGCGTCCCCCGCGCCTGGGGTGGTAGCCTCAGCGCACCCTTTCGTCGAGGTGGGCCCGACGGTCGCGACGATGGTGCTTGTTGCCGAGGTGGCCCGGGGCCGCAGGCGCGGTGTTGCGCGTGCGCCCGGTGTAGACCGAGGCTTCCCGCATGAATCGAGAAGTCGCGGCATGAGGTTCCGAGGGGTATCCCTGCCTTCGGGAGGCAGAGCTCTCGGCCCGTCGGGCCGCAGCGCCTTCCAGGAGATTTTTGAGCTCTCCCTGGATTCGCCGACCCTCGGTGGTTGATGGCTCCGGCATCGCGCGGATGAGCATCGCTGCGGCTGCCAGGTTCTGACCGACCCCGCTGGATGCGGGTGGCGGCCTGACCCTGACGTCGTTGGCGACGCGGTGCTGGAAACCCTGGGGCAGGTGACGTATTTCTCCGGCCGGGGGCTGGCCCGCCCATACCTGCCCGACGTCCCGGCGGATCGACTCAAGCGCTCCTGCTCCCTCGTCGAGCCTGGCCTGCGCCCCGCGGACTTGCTCGAGCTGTGGGTCGTGACCCCCCGCCGGAACGGGGACCACAACTAGCTCCCGCGGGATGTCGGCGCGAGGCACCGGCCTAGGGAGATCACCGTCCTCCGGCATGCCGAGATGGTTGCCTTCAGAGGGATCCCCTAGATCGACGTGGAAACATTCACGGCTCGGGCCGCAGTCCTTGTCGTCAAGGCTGCGGCTACCGTCGGAACAGTCGGAGAGGCAGTAGTCACATGCGGTCATAAAGTCCCGCATGGCACTGGGGTTGCCAAATCCAGAGAAATCCCAACAGATGCTGGGATCGTCATCTTCCTCAGACCCAGAGGGCCCGTAGGTCGAGACGTCCGTCAACCGGTCCCAAGGCGACCGCATACGAAACCCCAGAGGGGTTGCACTCGCCTCAACGAGAGCGCCCGCCAAAGCGTGGTCGCTAGGCGGGTTGAGGCCGAGTCGAAATAATGTAGGATGGGAATCAGTCAGTACCTTTTGGTCGACGAGGAGCGACGTAGTCACGTCGGGGGCTGATCGTGCCGTCGTCCTAGGTACGAGGGCGACGTCCTGCAGGCCCTCCGCGAGCGTGCTGGCGTCGTCCACTTGCTCGGGATTGGCGTGTCACGGGGGGACGGCGCTCGCCTTCGTCTCGAACGCGAGGTCGACGCCCGACGCGCCCTCCGTTGGGGCGCTGTGGACGTCGATTCGCTCGACAGCCGACGAAGCGCGGCCTCCCGCCTGGCCTTGGTTGCCCCGCCTCCTCCTCCGTTGGCGGGGGAGAGGACGGGGCGAGCTCGGATGTCGTTCTTCCACCACGCGGGGAAGATGTCGTCGATTCCGCCGCCGGCGGGCGGGTTGTCGGCCGCCATTGTCTTTGTCGCGCGGCGGTGGAAGGAGTATCATGTCGTAGCTGCCGTCGAGGGACATGAACTCGAGACTCCCGAAACGGAGCACCGTCCCGGGTTGGAGAGGTTGTTGGAGACTGCCCATCTGGAGCTTGACGGGAAGCTGCTCGTCAACACGCAGCAGGCCCCTACCTGGCGCGCCAACTGTCGGCGTTTCGAGACCGGGGGGTCCCTAAGCCGACGAGTGAGTGTGCCGCGTGCCCCAGCCCAGATGGGTCGAGCGCGTGGGCGAGCGCGAAGGGGGAAAAGCGAGGTGGCCGGAGACGGACGTGAGAGAGGTGGAAATCCCGCGGCCTTCGTGTTCGTCCCGCGCCCAGGTCGGGTGCGCTTGCAGTAGGGGGTTACAAGCGTCCACGCGGGTGAGGGAAGCGAGCGGCCCCAAGAGAGCGCCTGTCCCCGTCCTCGTCCCCGCACGGCCAACCTTCTCTAAGAAGGCCCTGGTCCTTCCTTTTATAGGCGTAAGGAGAGGATCCAGGTGTACAATGGGGGTGTAGCAGAGTGCTACGTGTCTAGCGGGGGAGAGATAGCGCCCTAAGTACATGCCAATGTGGCAGTCGGAGAGATCTTGGCACCCAGCTGGTGTGGTGTCGTGGCTATCGGAGGAGCAACGGAGCCTGGCGGAGGGACAGCTGTTGGAGCGGTTGTGTCCTTGCTGACGTCGCCCTGCTTTCGTAAGAGAGCTGAGAGCCACCGTCGTCACGGGGCTAGCGGGGAACCATCATTGCCTATCTGGCGGAGCTAGCCAGATGGGACACCGGTCTCGTTCTCTGCGGCCCGAGTCGGCTCGGGGTAGGGTGATGATGGCGCTTCCTATCGACGTGGCTGGCCTGTGCCCTAGGTTGGGCGACGTGGAGGCTCCTCCGAAGCCGGGGTCGAGTCTGTCTTCCATGGCCGAGGCCGAGTCCGAGCCCCTGGGTCGGGCGAGGCGGAGGTCGTCAGCAGAGGCCGAGTCCGAGCCCCTGGGTCGGGCGAGGCGGAGGTCGTCATCTTCTGGGGCTGAGCCCGAGTCCGAGCCCTGGGTCGGGCGGAGCAGAGTTCGCCGTCTTCCGGGGCTTAGCCCGAGTCCGAGCCCTGGATCGGGCGGAGCGGAGTTCGCCGTCTTCCGGGGCTTAGCCCGAGTCCGAGCCCTGGGTCGGGCGGAGCGGAGTTCGCCGTCTTCCAGGGCTTAGCCCGAGTCCGAGCCCTGGGTCGGGCGGAGCAGAGTTCGCTGTCTTCCGGGGCTTAGCCCGAGTCCGAGCCCTAGGTCGGGCGGAGCGGAGTTCGCCGTCTTCCGGGGCTTAGCCCGAGTCCGAGCCCTGGGTCGGGCGGAGCGGAGTTCGCCGTCTTCCGGGGCTTAGCCCGAGTCCGAGCCCTGGGTCGGGCGGAGCGGAGTTCGCCGTCTTCCGGGGCTTAGCCCGAGTCCGAGCCCTGGGTTGGGCGGAACTTCCTATGGTGCCTTTGGCAGGGCCTGTCTTCCTTTGCGTTAAATGCTCCTGCGACTTGGCCAGTCGGTGCGGCGACTTAGTCAGGGTTGCTTCTTAGCGAAGGCAAGGCCTCGGGCGAGCCGGAGATGTGTCCGCCGTTGAAGGGGGGCCTCGGGCGAGACGGAAACCCCTCGGGGTCGGCTGCCCTTGCCCAAGGCTAGGCTCGGGCGAGGCGTGATCGAGTCACTCGTACGGACTGATCCCTGACTTAATCGCACCCATCAGGCCTCTGCAGCTTTATGCTGATGGGGGTTACCAACTGAGAATTAGGCGTCTTGAGGGTACCCCTAATTATGGTCCCCGACAATACTTCTATTTTAAATTTCAAATTCTCCAAATATCTATTATCAACCATATTATTTTAGATCTTACTATTTTATACTCCTCATTTTTGGTTTCTAACCATAGTTATTACAAAACTTCTTTTCACATTCCCCAATTCCCAAAGCACTATAATAGCTATATTTGTTTATTTATTTTATAATTATTATTTTTTCTACTAATTTTGGGTCTTACACATTCTCTTGCATCTTTTCCTCAACATATTGTGAACCATCATTGGTGGGCTTTAAGGCCATGTTGGGGGCCTTCGTCTTCCGAAGGTCCTCAAAAATATGATTTAACAATGTTTCTTGAGTGTAATATATGAACATGTGCCTTCAAACTCGGATCAGAACCACACACAGTGTGAAAAGCGCGAACAATACGAAGGTTGACGTAGCGCCGAAGCTACGCGCAAGGGAGCTTCGACATAATGGCAGAAAAGGGAACCGACTTAAAAGGGAAAAGGCTATTTAGACCTCGGCGGATTACCTTAGAGTCATTAGCAAATGCAAAGGGCATGGATGTAATTTCACACGGGCTGCGTCCCGTGCCTATAAATAGATGAACAGTACTCCCGTACTGTTCACGCTGACTTGTTATCCTGCTTTTGCGTCGCGCTTGTACTTTTTACCTTCCTTCGAGCTAAAGGTACATTTGTAATATGATATCATTTCTATTTTTCTATAGTAATAAAATAGAAATGAGTTGATATATAATTGTTTATGTTATCTTTTACTTTTCATATGATTCTTTCTTCATTATTATATGTTGCATTGATGAGGGTATGTCCTTCATAACCTTCATCCGAAGATCATTATATCCCAAGGGAAATAATGCCTCGAAGGACGAAGAGCTTTAACATTTGACGTTTTTGTGTTGCCTTGTTCTTAACTCATAGCATTTGAGAACAAGTCCCCAACATTGGCGCCCACCTCCGGTGAACTCTTTTCGACCACCTTCGGCAAGCACTGACCTTCGTCATGCCACCGAAGAAAGCTTCAGCGATAGGGACTGCCGCTCTGCAGCCGCTGGACCCGAACCAGGAGACCCTTTCTCTTCGAGAGGCCCGAAGCCAGAAGAGGAAGGCCGCTAGTCCAACACCCCAGGAGGACGAGTTGGATCAAGAAATCAGAAACATGGAGATGCTTCATCAACAAGTACAAAGGAAGAAGGAGAAGATGGCCCGACTAGCCGACCTTCAGAGGAAGATTGACAAAGCCACTGAAGAAGTACGCCATCTTGCTCAAGATGAGCAAGAATGAAGGCCCTAATACAGGGAGCTTCATCAAGAAGGCTTGTTCGATGATGATGGATGGTATGATGATTCCAATCATGGTACCTTCACTTTTGACGATGCTTCTCCCTTGGCAGCAGAATTGCAGGCCATCCCATGGCCCCCATCGTATAAGCCAGCTCAGCTTCCGATGTATGATGAGCATTCAGACCCAAAGCAATTTTTGATGAGCTATGAAGCAACCATATCTTCATATGGAGGCAATGCAGCTGTCATGGCCAAATCCTTCGTCATGGCAGTTAAGAATGTGGCCCAGACATGGTATTCTTCCCTTCGGCCAGGAACTATCACTTCATGGCAGAAGCTCAAAGACATGCTGGTGACAAGCTTCCAGGGCTTCCAGACGAAGCCAGTCACAGCTCAGGCTCTGTTTCAATGCACGCAAGATCACGAGGAGTATCTCCAGGCATACGTCCGAAGGTTCTTGCGTCTGAGAGCACAAGCGCCTACAGTGCCCAATGAAATTGTCATTGAGGCCATGATCAAGGGGCTTCGTCCAGGACCTACTGCCCAGTATTTTGCTAGAAAGCCTCCATAGACTTTGGAGAAGCTGCTTCAAAAGATGGATGAATACATCCGCGCTGATAATGACTTTCGTCAAAGAAGGGAAGAGGCCTACAGGTTCTCTGAGATGACCAGGGGCTTCGGAGGGAGAATCCACCCAAGGCACGTCAGATCAATCCACTCCACCCAGAATGACGATAGAGGAAGTCAGCAATAGAGGCCACAATATTCCTCGCAAGCTTCGGGGCACCAACAAAGCTATCTTCGGCCGCCAGCTCAAAGGGGCAGAGGCGCCAGAGGCTTCGGAGGAAGGTTTGGGGATCAGCCCAGAAAAATTTATTGCTTATTCTATGGTGAGGACAAGGGCCATACTACAAGGATGTGTCATGTCACCATTCAGAAACAGAAGGAAATAGCAGAAGCTGCAGCTCAGCAGAACCAGCCGAAGCAGGTCATGCATACTGCTTCATATCACTCACCCTACATACCAGAGTACGTGGTTAACCATCCTGCAGCGTCTGTTGCTTCGGCTAGTCAGCCACAAGCATCTTGGCCACAACCTCCACCTCCGCCACCACTACAACCTGCATATTCACGCGGCCAACAGCCAGAAGGGAGTCAACAGACCCATCAGCACAAAGACTTCAGGGAGGAGTCCGAAGCTCGCACAGTCAACAGTACTGTGCCAGAGTCGAAGCATATCTACTAAGAGATATCCTACCCCTGAATCAGTTTTTACATTCATTGTCATTCTCTTTCTTACTAAGGAACAGTTGTTGAAAACTTAGTTTTCTTGTCATTTTCAATACCTTGTAATAGCTTCGTTTTTGCCATAGTGAAAATATATCTTCTCCACAGACATACGGAGTCAAGTATCTCTGAGGCTACAAAAAGTCGTTCTACGGAACGCAGCATAAGTTTGCTGAAGCTACAAAAAGTCGTTCCTAAGGGAGCGCAATGTAAGTTCTCTGCTCAAAAGTCGTTCCAAAGGGAATGCAGAGCCAAATACCGCTGAAATATAAGGCGAAGCGCGAAAAGTCAATGCGAATACCGCCGAAATAGAAGGCGAAGAAGTTCAAAAGACGTTCCTAAGGGAATGCAGAACTTACAGCGAAAAGTCAGCGCTGATACACCAAAAAATAAGCGGTGAAGCCAAAAAATAAACGGCAAAGAGATTGTGTATTCCAATATGGGGACGTGAGTGTGTGTCTTCGGCACAAAGTATCATTTTGCATAGCATAACATCATCACATCATTTCGCATAACATAACATCATATATCATATTACATCAAAGGTACAAGAAGGGAATACAATGTTGACCTTCGGAGAATGCTTAGAAAAAGTAAGATTGTGCTAAGGCACAAAATAAGTTTTGAAGAGATACAACTTTATCAGCTCTGAAGTGGAGGAAAAAGTCTATTGTTGATGAAGCATCAGTGTTATGGCGACGCTTGAAGCATTTTTATGTACTCTGATATCGAGGAAGAAAGCCTATTACTGACGAAGCATTAATGTTTCTGCCACGATTGGAGGATTTTTCACGAAGCATAAAAACTCTTCTTTACGAAGCATGAAAAGAAGGGAAGGTGTTTTTTCGCCAAAGGCTCAAAAACGGTATGTACAATAAAAGTTTCATGCATCGCAAAGAAATGAATTACAAAGCAATTTATATATTACATTAAAAACTCATGAGCACCAAATATTACAAGCATAGTCCAGCAAATGTTACATTAATATTTTAGCAATGTTTTTACAATATCTATTATTCTTCCTTCAAAACTTCATCTGCAGTTTCAGGTCAGTAGTTGGGTAACGACTTCGTCTACAATAGCTTCAGCCACCCTAACAATTTCTGCTGATGCCTTTGCCTCTGGGTCGGCCAACGACTCGGAGGGTTCGGGGGGAGGAGATAGTTCAGCTGTGGTAGAAAACGTAAATCAATTTGAAGTCACAAAAATAAACAATAAAGTTAAAATCCATTAAGCAATACCTATCCACCTTTCGAGTTCCGCAGCTTTATCAGCTGCCTTCGTTGCTTCCCTAGCATCATGAGTATCTTTCTCGCTCTTCTTTATTATTTCATGGGCCATCCCTCGGCCGCCATTTTTCCAGATGTCAGTGAAGAATTTTCCGCCCACTAAGCTTGCTTCGGCCGAAGGGTCCTTTGTATCATCAACCGATAGAGCAGCTTTGGCTTGGGCCAAAATTTTCACATGTTCGCACCCTGCTCTTTCCAGAATAGCAGCAACTCCTCTTGCACCAGAGAAGGCGCAGACGTCCCCACGGTCATTTAAGATCTCCTCAAAGGCTTCGGCCTCGCTGCTGATCCACTCAATTGGCCCCTCGGGATCGCCCCGTACGAAGTTGTCTTCGTTTGAATATGCGCCAACATTGGTGAAACTAGTTTTTATCTTTTCCACACATTCTATAGATTTTTTATAACATCTTTCTTTTGAAGAGCGGAGTTCTACAACTGTTTTTCCCAATAATTTTTCCAGTAATCACTGGCGTCTCGGTCAGCTTCGGCAATAGCACATTTCAATTTTGCTTCAGCCAGCTCCTTCCGAAGGTTCTCAATTTCGTATTTCTGGGCTTCAGCTTGGGCTTTGGAAGTAGCTTCGTCTTCTCTTATTTTGTTCACCAATGAGTTTAATATTCTATCTTTTTCAAGACCTTCGTTCCTTAGTTCAATTACTTTGAAACGAAGGTTGTTCAAAGCTATAGTGCATCCTTCGTCTTCGGCACTTTTCTGTGCCCTAAGGGCATTGCTAAGAATTAGGCCCTGCAAAAGAAGTGCGGTATTAAGCATAAGCAAATAAACAAAAATTTTCGTTTTTAAGTACAAAAAATTTTAGTCTCGCACCTTTAAACTATTATATGCTAAGCTATCCGCCAATTCATCATTCGATAGCGCCGAAAGCCCGACTTCCAGTGTCGGGAATCCAAAGCTTCTGCTCATCTCCCGGCAGACAGAAATCTCCTTGCTATCTGGGAGACAATATAAGAAATCTTCTTCTCTGCTGTCGTTGAATATCAATGCCCCCTTTGGATATTTCAGTTTCTGGGCATAGTATTGAGCTTCTCGCCTTTCTTCTTCAGATGACCTTTTTCCCGAAGCATGTCGTACAATATAATCAAGAACTTCGGAGGATGCTTCGGGAGTAGGAGTGGCAGTTTTTTCAGGCAGAATTTGTTCTGCAGTTTCTTTTTCTGTTTCCTCTTCTTTGGTTTCCAAGGATTTCTCCTTGGCGGGCTCTGAAGGCCTAGCTTCAGTCTCGGCCTGGCTCTTTGCAGCTTTGGCTTCAGTTAGTTTTGTCTCAGTCTGCGCTTTTGAAGCTTCGGCAGTTTTCCCTGGAGTAGAGTGAAAGGGAAATAGGCTTACACCTTTTCCTAATTGATTTTGGTGGTTGAATTGCCCAACACAAATAATTGGAGTAACTAGTTTGCTCTAGATTATGAGTTTTACAGATGCCAAAGGTTCACAACAAACCAATAAAAAGACCAAGAAAGGGTTCAAACAAAGAGAACAAAAGACAACCGAAGTGTGCCCTGGTCTGGCGCACCGGACTGTCCGGTGTGCCACCGGACAGTGTCCGGTGCACCAGGGAACTCAACTCTGAACTGCTCACCTTCGGGAATTCTAGGAGCCACTCCACTATAATTCACCGGACTGTCTGGTGTGCCAGCGGAGTAACGGCTACTACAACGCCAACGGTCGTCTGCAACAGCAGTTAATGCGCTACAGTGCGCGCAGAAGTCAGAGCAGAGCCAGAAGGCACACCAGACACTCTACAGGACCTGTCCGGTGCACCATCGGACTGTCCGGTGGCCCAGAAGACAGAAGCTCCAATGGTCGAACCCTAACGGTCGGGTGACGTGGCTGGCGCACCGGACTGTCCGGTGCGCCATGCGACAGCAGCCTCCACCAACGGCCATTTTGGTGGTTGGGGCTATAAATACCCCCAACCACCCACCATTCATTGCATCCAAGTTTTCAGACTTCCTACACCTTACAAGAGCTATATCATTCAATACAAGACACACCAAAGAGATCAAATCCTCTCCCAAGTCCAAAGATCATTCCAATCAAATAGTGACTAGTGAGAGAGTGACTTGTGTTCATTTGAGCTCTTGCGCTTGGATTGCTTTTTCTTCTCCCTTCTTTCTTGTGCTCAACTCACTTGTAATCAAAACAAGAGACACCAATTGTGTGGTGGTCCTTGTAGTGGACTTAGTGTCCCATTTGATTGAGAAGAGAAGCTCACTCGGTCAAGTGACCGTTTGAGAGAGGGAAAGGGTTGAAAGAGACCCGGTCTTTGTGACCACCTCAACAGGGAGTAGGTTTGCAAAAACCGAACCTCGGTAAAAACAAATCGTCGTGTCATCCGCTCTATTTTCTTGGTTGATTTGTTTTGCACCCTCTTTTTGGACTCGCTTATATTTCTAACGCTAACCTCGGCTTGTAGTTGTGATTAAGTTTGTAAATTTTAGATTCGCCCTATTCACCCCCCCTCTAGGCGACTTTCAATTGGTATCGGAGCCCGGTGCTTTATTAGAGCCTAACCGCTCGAAGTGATGTCGGAAGATCACGCCAAGAAGGAGATGGTGACCGGCGACAAGCCCGCTACAAGCCATGGGAAGGCTCCATCGGGAGAGTCCCGCAACAAAGGGAAGGAGAAGGAATCCCCTTCACACAAGTCGCATCGGAGTGGCGAAAAGAAGAAGAAGATGAGGAAGGTGGTCTACTACGAGACCGATTCTTCATCGCCATCCACCTCTGGCTCCGAAGCACCGTCCGTAACTTCTAAGCGCCATGAGCGCAAGAAGCACTACCGGAATCCAAGGCTTTGCCGAGTGTTGCAATCTTTGTCGAGTGCTTTTTGTCGGGCACTCGGCAAAGAAGGCTTTGCCGAGTGCCGCACTCGGTAAAGCTAGACTCTCGGCAACGAGGCTCTTTACCGAGCGCTGGACACTCGGCACAGGACGACACTCGGCGAAGAATAGTTTGCCGAGTGTCAAACACTCGACAAAGGGGGCTGTCGGCAAAGGGCCGTCAACGGCCGTCCTAAAGTTGACGGCCGTCAGTCTTTGCTGAGAGCCAGCGGCTGACACTCGGCAAAGAGTATTCTTTGCCGAGTGTCACACGTCTAGCACTCGGTAAAGAGCTCTTTGCCGAGTGTCTTATCCAGACACTCGGCAAAGTATATTTTTATTTTTTGATTTTGTCTCCCAAACTTTTTGTGGTATGTTCCTACACTATGTAGACCTACATGTATCATTTGTGGATAATTATAACAGAGATTCAATCGTTAGTAGATTTAGTTCGTTTATTTGAATTTCTTCGGAAAATTCAAATTTGAACTGCAGGTCACTCGAAACTTGGAAAACCGTGCATGAAAAAATGATATTCATGGTACTTAGCATAAGTTACGACCGATTTCAGAAGCGTACCGGAAACTTCGAGCAACATGCTCACTAAACATGGCCGTGAACTTGGCATCCACGTGTTTAAAAATTGTATAAAACACAAACAAAGTCAGAAAATCATGAAACTTGTCCCCGTGTCATGATATCATATGTATAGGCTGTGATAAAAATTTTAGACTGTTTGGAGAAAGTTGTGAGACACTATGTGTAGAAACCTAATAGATCCACATTGAAACTCTATGATTTCATGTGTAGTCCTCTTAGGTTTCTACACATAGTGTCTCACAACTTTCTCCAAACAGTCTAAAATTTTTATCACAGCCTATACATATGATATCATGACACGGGGACAAGTTTCATGATTTTCTGACTTTGTTTGTGTTTTATACAATTTTTAAACACGTGGATGCCAAGTTCACGGCCATGTTTAGTGAGCATGTTGCTCGAAGTTTCCGGTACGCTTCTGAAATCGGTCGTAACTTATGCTAAGTACCATGAATATCATTTTTTCATGCACGGTTTTCCAAGTTTCGAGTGACCTGCAGTTCAAATTTGAATTTTCCGAAGAAATTCAAATAAACGAACTAAATCTACTAACGATTGGATCTCTGTTATAATTGTCCACAAATGATACATGTAGGTCTACATAGTGTAGGAACATACCACAAAAAGTTTGGGAGACAAAACAAAAAAATTAAAAAGTACTTTGCCGAGTGTCAGTAGGTTGACACTCGGCAAAGGAGGCTTTGCCGAGTGCCCACTTGGTGACACTCGGCAAAGAAGTGTACGTTAGACTTTGCCGAGTGCCAGCTCGTCGGCACTCGGCAAAGCTTATTTTAAAATAAAAAAAATCTTTGCCGAGTGCCAGATCACGGGCACTCGGCAAAGCGCGTTTACATAGCGCTGGTTTCTCTTCTTTCTCTCTCACTCTCTCACTCACTCATCGCGCCGCCTCCGCCGCCGTAAATCGCCGCCGCGACCCCGCCGCCGCGCCGCGACCCCGCCGCGACCCCGCCGCGCCGCCGCGACGCCGCAGCGCCCTCGCCCGCCGCGACCCCGCCGCCGCGCCGCGACCCCGCCGCGCCGCCGCGACGCCGCCGCGCCCTCGCCCGCCCACGGCGCGCCCGCCCACGCCGCGCGCGCCCACACCGCGCCGCGCCGCCGCCGCTACGCGCCGCCGCCGCGCGCTCACACTCGCCCGCGTCCACGCCGCCGCGCCCACGCCCTCGCCA
Source organism: Zea mays (assembly GCF_902167145.1). Lineage (NCBI taxonomy): Eukaryota > Viridiplantae > Streptophyta > Magnoliopsida > Poales > Poaceae > Zea > Zea mays. Next base: position 25,855,748 of record NC_050098.1, on the reverse strand, counting down.
CGAGGCCCTTGCCGCCGTGTCCCCGCCGTGTCCCCGCCGTGCTTTCCCTCGTCGTGCCCTCACCGTGCCCCCGTCGCGTCCCCGCCGTGCGTGCCCTCGTCGTGCCCTCGCCGTGCCCTTGCCGTGCCCCCGCCGCCTCGCCCCGCGACCCGTCGACTCGTCCGCGACCCGTCGATTCGTCTGTGACCCGTCGTCCCGCCTGTTGGGTATGATTAAGTTTAATATTGTGTTGATTAGATTAATATTTAGTTTTCTTGTGTTAAATTTATTTACGTGTATGATTAGGTTAATATTGAGTATTGATGATTGCCGGCCATCGTGCCGTTGAATTATGTATGGATGTCAGCCATCGTGCTGAAAATTTAATTTGCAGGATTTCGAAACCTCCCCGTGCAGGGGAGGTGCTGCCGAAATTTCCTGTTATAGGATGGAGGACCGTGAGTGGATGTACACGGGCCGTAGAGGAAGAAACGATGTCACCACTGAATGGATTAGAAAGACCGATGATTTCGTGGAACGGGCATACGACGAAGCTGCTAAAGGAGCGAGTCTAGTCCCATGCCCGTGCAGCAATTGTGACAACCGGAAAAGAAAACCAAAGAAGACCATGGTAGAACATATTTGGAAGAATGGATTTACGCCGGGCTATACTCGGTGGATATTTCATGGTGAAGCGCATCGTACGAGAGAGGAGGTGCTGAGACAACGTGTCGAGGATTATGACGCGGATGCGGGGGTAGCGGATATGTTGAACGACTATCAGGAGGCACAGTACACGGGAGGATGTATGGATGACGAGCCAGAGCCGACTGCAAAGGCGTTCTACGACATGTTCGACGCGGCACAGAAGCCCCTTCACGGCCAGACAAAGGTTTCTCAACTGGATGCCATTGGGCGTGTAATGGCGTTCAAGTCGCAGTACAGCATGAGTAGAGACGCATTCGATGGCTTGTTGACGGTTATTGGGAGTCTGCTTCCGGATGATCACGTTCTGCCAAAGAGCATGTACGAGGCACAGAAACTACTTCGTGCACTCAAGATGACGTATGAGCAGATTCATGCTTGTCCGAAGGGCTGCGTGCTATTTAGGAAAGAATACGCGGAGGCAAAGTACTGTCCCAAGTGTAATTCGTCTAGGTTTATGGAGGTAAACTCTGGTGATGGACAGAAGAGGCAGCTAGACATCCCCTTGACAATCCTACGACACCTTCCGTTCGTACCGAGGATCCAGCGTCTGTACATGACAGAGGAATCCGCGAAACAGATGATTTGGCACAAAAATGGAAAACGATACAATCCTGACAAGATGGTGCACGCATCAGATGGTGAAGCATGGAAACACTTTGATGACATTCACCGTGACAAAGCCGAAGAGGCTCGTAATGTACGTGTTGCGTTGGCCACAGATGGGTTCAATCCCTATGGAATGAGCGCTGCCCCGTACACATGTTGGCCCGTGTTTGTTATCCCAATCAATCTCCCCCTGGTGTGTGCTTTCAAAGGCAGAATATATTCGTGTCATTGATAATTCCCGGACACCCGGGGAACAAAAATGGGCGTTTACATGGAGCCTTTGATTGATGAATTGGTACGTGCCTGGGAGGAAGGGGTATGGACGTTTGACCGAGCTACAAAGACAAACTTCAGAATGCATGTTTGGTACCAGTACTCCATGCATGACTTACCGGCCTATGGGCTATTCTGTGCCTGGTGTGTTCACGGTAAGTTCCCATGCCCAGTTTGCAAGGAAGCTCTCAGGTTCATTTGGTTGAAAAAGGGTGGCAAATATTCGTCCTTCGATAAACATCGACAATTTCTTCCTGCTGACCATCCATTCCGCCTAGACATCAAGAACTTTACGAAAGGTGTCGTAGTGACAGACCGTCCACCTGCAACGATGACTGGTGCCGAAATTCGTCAACAGATAGATGGGCTCGTGGCCAATACAGAAGGTGGTTTTGTGGGATATGGTGAGCAGCATATGTGGACACATAAGTCTGGCTTGACTCGGCTCCCCTATTATGACGACCTGCTCCTTCCACACAACATTGACGTGATGCACACTGAAAAAATGTTGCCGAGGCACTGTGGGCAACAATTATGGACATTCCTGATAAGTCAAAGGATAATGTGAAGGCAAGAGTGGATCTGGCAGCGTTATGTGATAGACCAAAACTAGAGATGAAGCCGCCAAGTGGCGAAAAGACATGGAGAAGGCCTAAGGCCGATTTCGTCCTAAGCAGGGCCCAGAGGAAGGAAGTACTTCAGTGGATCAAGATGTTGATGTTCCCTGATGGGTATGCAGCTAACCTGAGTAGGGGGGTGAACTTATCTACTATGCGAGTCTTAGGGATGAAGAGTCATGACTTCCACATATGGATTGAACGGATTCTTCCTGCGATGGTTCGAGGCTATGTCCCTGAGCATGTCTGGCTAACGCTTTCAGAGTTGAGCTATTTCTTCCGTCAGCTTTGTGCAAAAGAGTTATCTCGGACCGTGGTTGCAGACTTGGAAAGATTGGCCCCCGTGTTACTGTGTAAGCTTGAGAAGATATTTCCACCCGGCTTCTTCAATCCAATGCAGCATTTGATTCTTCATCTCCCCTATGAGGCACGAATGGGGGGCCCCGTGCAGGGACGTTGGTGCTATCCAATCGAGAGATGTCTAAAGACTATTCGAAAGAAATGTAGAAATAAATGCAAAATCGAGGCTTCCATTGCAGAGGCATACATTCTAGAGGAGGTCTCAAACTTTACAACAACTTATTATGGTGACAAACTGCCGAGCGTGCATAATCCACCCCCTCGTTACAATGATGGCGACAATGAATCGAACCTTAGCATATTTCGAGGCCAACTCGGAAGCGCAAGTGGCTCGACCACGAAGACCCTGACACATGAAGAGTGGCGACATATCATGCTATACGTATTGACCAACCTTGAAGAGGTGACGCCATACATGGAACAATTTCTTCATGAATTCTGGCGTCGATCAAGGGACCCCACTCCACAGGAATATGACGCTCTTCTTAGAAAGGGTGCGAGAAATGGGTTGCCCGATTTCATTTCCTGGTTCAAACGTAAGGTACGTGCTTAGTTTGTAAAAGAGATACGTCTTTGAACTCAATTTAGCGTCTTTTAACTTGCGAATACTTGCAGGGCCAAAGAGATCCGTCTATGAGTGCCGAGTTGAGACAAGTAGCCAACGACTTTGCTTATAGGGTCAAGAAATATTCTGGGTATGACGTCAATGGATACCGTTTTCGCACAACACACTACGACCAAAGTCGGCCCAATCGGAAAACAACGTGTTCTGGAGTCTTTACGCCGGGCCTTGACAATGTCGATTATTTTGGACGAATTGAAGAAATATATGAGCTCAATTTTTATGGTTCCAAACCTCTTACTCCAGTGATATTCAAATATCATTGGTTTGACCCTCAAGTGACGAGACGGACACATTCTAATCTTGGGATAGTCGAAATTCGACAAGATTCCACCTTAGCAGGAGACGATGTCTATATCGTGGCCCAACAGGCCACACAAGTGTATTATCTCCCATATGCGTGTCAAACGAAAGAACATCTTAAGGGTTGGAATGTTGTGTATAAGGTATCGCTGCATGGGAGGTTACCTGTTCCTAACGATGAAGATTACAACTTAGACCCGGACACATATGATGGAGAGTTCTTCCAAGAAGATGGGCTAGAAGGGCGATTTGAGATAGACTTAACTGAAGCTATCGGAATGGACGTAGATATTGAAATGGTTGTTGATGAAGAGGATGATGAGGTGCAAAATGATAATGACTTAGTAATCCTTGAAGGCAATGATGAGGTTGCGTCTTCCGATGGTGTTGAGATTGAAATGCTTGATAGTGATGATGAGAGTTATGATCCGGCTAACCCCGACACATATGAAGATTATTTTTAATCGATGTAATGCTATATGACTTTTTATTTCGCACCTGTTTTTAAATACATCTTTTTATATGTGCTTATTTGTTTACTCTTAATTGCAGGTTGTTGAACAAATATGGTGGGCGGTTTCCTGAGGAGGAGGAGGGGGAGGAGGAGTAGGACGGCGGACGATGCAGAGCAGGCAGCGCAACAGCACGAGGCAGAGCAGGCAGCGCAGCAGCAGGCGGCGCCTCAGGACGACGACGACCAGCAGCAGGACGACGACGACCAGCAGCAGGACGCCTCAGGTTCAGGCGGCTCTAGTTCGAGGAGCATCTACCTGCGAGGCCCCGTGAGTCTCCCGCCGCGTCCCATACTTCGGGACAGACGACCGTTGATTCGGCCGGAAGGGGAGAGGTATGTAACTTTATGTTCTTCATTCTTGTTCATATTATGTGTTCAAAATCATAATATAAACTAATACTTTTTATTTATCACTTGGACAGGTCTTGGACGGTTTTGGATTATGCTGGGGGTCATCGTCGCCCCCCCAACAACATCCTCGGCCTGCTGTGCAGGGAACACTTCCCTGGACTTGTGGAGTACGCCGGAGTGACGGGTCCAGCCTTCACCTTCGACCACTACGCCGTCGCCCCCGATGCAGTAGACCGGGACGGCAGGGAATTCAATAACAAGGCAGAGCGGGTGAAGCAAGAGCTGTGGGTAAGTCTTAGTATAATATAAAATATGTCGCATTCGTTGCAAATTCTTGAAATAATGTATGGATACATCGTTTTTGTATGCAGGATTTCTTCAGATGCGATGCTGGATACGAGGCTAGGGCGGATGTGGTGGCCACCACGTGCTGTAAGAAGCTCGTCGTGGACATGCACTATGAGGCCCGCATCCAGGCCATCATCACCTACCACGGCTCCGTCCTTGGGGAGAAGGTGACCAAACCTCAAGCCCGAACCATGTCGTTGACCAGGGAGCAGTACCTGGAGGTAAAGTCATGCATGTTTGGTACCAGTACTCCATGCATGAATTTTATTTTATCTTCTGATATGCACTTTATGTGTTTACTTTGCAGGTGATTCCACATTGGTGCGCCGCACATCCTCTGTGCTGGGAGCAGATGGTGGATAGGTGGTGTTCGGCTGAGTGGGACGAGGTGCACACAGCTAGCCGGGAACGGCGTTTGCAGATGCAAGGCCCCTCGCACCACCAAGGCAGCCGGAGCCTGGGCCAATATGCCGAAGCATGGGTACGCCACCTTTTTTATTTAGATATATAGCACTAAGTTAGATATTATTTCTAACTATCTCGTTGGTTTTCGTTGCAGTCGGCGTCACATGGTGGCAGGCCTTGTTCCACCTTCTCGGCCTATGCTATGGCCCATAAGGGTAAGGCGACGTCCGACGTCACCTACAACCCGGATGACGGGCCCGAGGCCTACACCAACCCCGCCGTCTACAGCCGCCTCCATGACTACACCGCCATGGCGCAGGAGGTCCATGGCCCAGACTATGATCCGAGCACCGAGCCTATCGACCCCGAGGTGCTCATGAGGGTCGGAGGAGGCAAGAGACATGGGCGGTACTGGATTGCCGACGGGGCAATCGACTCGTCCTCCACTCCCACTCTGTCTCAGGTGAGAGCAAGGAGCACGGGCTCGAGCCCAGCCATTCGACCTCGGCACGACAGCTCACTGCATCGCATACAGCAACTCGAGGTTAGTGCTTCTGTAACTCGTCCTTCCTTTAGTTATATACCTAGTCTTTGAGTTACTATAACGTTGGCTTGTAATATTACAGACCCAACTAGAAGAGATGGAGGCGAGGATAATGGCGGAGCGGGCGGCGGCTGATCAGAGGATGGCGGAGATGTTCCAGTACATGCAGAGCCTTGGCGCCGCACAGGGCATCGCTCCGCCACCTCCATTGTTCCCCCCAGTTGACCCTACTGTCTTCCACACTCCTGTGAGTATCAATATTGTAGTTAGATGTTTGTAATGCATCTGGTATAACACATGCTATCTCTTCTCTCTGCAGGGCCAATCTGGGGCGGCATCCAACAACCCTCCGGAAGGGTTCAGCCCAACGCAACCCCGGCCAAACCGCCCACCTCCATGAGTCATTGTTTTAGACTTCAGAACTTATGTATAATACTTATGTTTCTGTTTGATACTTATGTGTGAGCTTGCGACGTTTGAGACTTATGTTTGTGTTTAATACTTGTGTTGAACACTTATGTTTGTGATGAATATTTATGTTTGTGGTCACGGTTTTATGTTTGTGTTGGCTATTTATGTCTGTGATGATATCTGTGATGTATATATGTGATATATATGTGATATCTTCTGTTTGTGTGGATGGAAAACAAAAAACAAATTAAAAAAGGTACATACTGGTCACTTTGCCGAGTGTTACACTCGGCAAAGAGGCTCTTTGCCGAGTGTCTGGGTCATAACACTCGGCAAAGAGCACAGACCTGGGCACCGGCTTAGGTTCTTTGCCGAGTGTTATGTCGCTAGCACTCGGCAAAGAGGTCGTCTTTGCCGAGTGCCAATTGGGACACTCGGCAAAGAGCCTGACATGGGGACCCTCCCTGGCGGGCTCTTTGCCGAGTGTCCCTAACGGCACTCGGCAAAGACGACCTCTTTGCCGAGTGCTGCCAGGAGGACACTCGGCAAAGATATCTTCGTTGCCGAGTGTCGCCGTTGACACTCGGCAAAGCCGCCGTCTCCGTCAACCGGCGCCGTAACGGGCGCTTTTCTTTGCCGAGTGCTCCCTGACACTCGGCAAAGATCTTTGCCGAGTGCCCGAGAAAAAGTACTCGGCAAAGAAGTCTTTGCCGATGCACTTTTTGCCGAGCCTTCTTTGCCGAGTGTTACACTCGGCAAAGCCTTTGCCGAGTGTTTTTAAGGCTTCGCCGAGTGCTTCCGGCACTCGGCGAAGATGTTGATTCCGGTAGTGAAGTTTAGTAAGATTCCCCTACACTACCCTCGCATTTCTAAACGTACTCCATTACTTTCTGTTCCATTAGGCAAACCACCGGTTTTTGACAGTGAAGATTATAACATGTGGAGTGACAAAATGAGGCATCACCTAACCTCACTCCACACTAGTATTTGGAATGTTGTTGAGTTTGGTATATAGGTACCATCTGTAGGGAATGAGGACTACGATTCGGACGAAGTTGCCCAAATCCGGCACTTCAACTCACAAGCCACCACAATACTCCTCGCCTCTCTAAGTCGAGAGGAGTATAACAAGGTGCAAGGATTGAAGAGCGCCAAGGAGATTTGGGACGTCCTCAAAACGGCGCACGAAGGAGATGAGGTGACCAAGATCACCAAGAGGGAGACGATCGAGGGGGAGCTCGGTCGATTCATGCTTCACCAAGGGGAGGAGCCACAAGCGATGTACAACCGGCTCAAGACCTTGGTGAACCAAGTGTGCAACCTCGGGAGCACTAAATGGGATGACCATGAGATGGTCAAGGTTATTCTAAGATCACTAGTTTTTCTTAATCCTACTCAAGTACAATTAATTCGTGGTGATCCTAGATACAAGCTAATGTCTCCCGAGGAAGTAATAGATAAATTTGTGAGCTTTGAACTAATGATCAAAGGCTCCAAAAAGATCATCGAGCAAGGCACATCCTCCTCCGTACCCAAAGCACAACCCGTTGCATTCAAAGCAACAGAGGAGAAGAAAGAAGAGTCTACTCTAAGTAGAATTCCCATCGACGCCTCCAAGCTCGACAATAAGGAGATGGCGCTCATCATCAAGAGCTTCCGTCAAATCCTCAAACAAAGGAAGGGGAAAGATTACAAGCCCCGTTCCAAGAAAGTGTGCTACAAGTGTGGTAAGCCCGGTCATTTCATTGCAAAATGTTCATTATCTAGTGATAGTGACAGAGGCGATGACAAGAAGGGAAAGAGGAGAGAAAAGAAGAGGTACTACAAGAAGAAGGGCGGCGATGCCCGTGTTTGCCGGGAATGGGACTCCGACGAGAGCTCCACCGACTCCTCCTCCGACGAGGACACCGCCAACATCGCCGTCAATAAAGGGCTCCTCTTCCCCAACGTCGGCCACAAGTGTCTCATGGCAAAGAACGGCAAAAGGAAGAAGGTAAAATCAAAATCCTCAACTAAATATGCAACATCTAACGATGAGGCTAATTCTAGTGATAATGAGGATGACCTGTTTACTCTTTTTGCCAACTTAAACATGCAACAAAAGAAAAATTAAATGAATTAATTAGCGCTATCCATGATAAGGATGAACTCTTGGATAGCCAAGAGGACTTCCTAATTAAAGAAAATAAAAAGCATGTTAAGGTGAAAAATGCTTATGCTCTAGAAGTAGAAAAATGTGAAAAATTAACTAGTGAGCTAAGCACTTGCCATGATATCATTTCCAACCTTAGAAATGAGAATGCCAAACTAATTGCTAAGGTTGAAAAGCTTGATGCTTGTGATGATTCAATTGTTAGTCTTAGAAATAATAATGCCAATTTAATTGCTAAGATTGACAATTTGAATGCTTCTCTTTCTAGCCTTAAAATTGAAAATGAAAAATTAATTGCTAAGGCTAATGATTTAGATGTTTGCAATGCTTCTATTTCCAATCTTAGAAATGAGAATGATATTTTGCATGCTAAGATTGTTGAATTAAATACTTGCAAACCCTCTACATCTTCCGTTGAGCATGTTACTATTTGTACTAGATGTAGAGATATTAATGTTGATGCTATCCATGATCACCTAGCCTTAATTAAACAACAAAATGATCACATAGCTCAACTTAATGCCAAAATTAATGAGCATGACTTAGAAAATGAGAAATTTAAATTTGCTAGAAGCATGCTCTATAGTGGGAGACGCCCTGGTATTAAGGATGGCATTGGCTTCCAACATGGAGACAGTGTCAAGCTTAATGCCTCGCCTAAAAGATTGTCTAATTTTGTTAAGGGCAAGGCTCCCATGATTCAGGATAACGAGGGTTACATTTTATACCCTGCCGGTTATCCCAAACACAAAATTAGGAGAATTCACTCTAGGAAGTCTCACTCCGGTCCTAATCATGCTTTTATGTATAAGAGTGAGGCATCTAGTTCTAGGCAATCAACCCATGCTAAATTGCCTAAGAAAACTCTTAAAGCATCAAATGATCATAATGTTTCATTTAGAACTTTTGATGCTTCTTATGTGCTAACCAACAAATCCGGCAAGGTAGTTGCCAAGTATGTTGGGGGCAAACACAAGGGATCAAAAATCTGTGTTTGGGTACCCAAGGTTCTTGTATCTAATGTTAAAGGACCCAAAACCGTTTGGGTACCTAAAATCAAGAACTAAATCTGTTTTGTAGGTTTATGCATCCAGGGGCTCAAGTTGGATTATCGACAGCGGGTGCACAAACCATATGACTGGGGAGAAAAAGATGTTCTCCTCATACGAGAAAAACCAAGATCCCCAACGAGCTATCACATTCGGGGATGGAAATCAAGGTTTGGCCAAAGGACTTGGTAAAATAGCTATATCTCCTGACCACTCTATTTCCAATGTTTTTCTTGTTGATTCTTTAGATTACAATTTGCTTTCCGTTTCTCAATTATGTAAAATGGGCTACAACTGTCTTTTTACAGATATAGGTGTTACTGTCCTTAGAAGAAGTGATGATTCAGTAGCATTTAAGGGAGTATTAGAGGGTCAGCTATACTTAGTTGATTTTAATAGAGCTGAACTCGATACTTGCTTAATTGCTAAGACTAACATGGGTTGGCTCTGGCATCGCCGACTAGCCCATGTTGGAATGAAGAATCTTCATAAGCTTCTAAAGGGAGAGCACATTTTGGGACTAATAAATGTTCATTTTGAGAAAGACAGGATTTGTAGCGCATGCCAAGCAGGGAAGCAAGTTGGTGTTCACCATCCATATAAGAACATCATGACAACTGACAGGACATTGGAGCTACTCCACATGGATTTATTCGGCCCAATAGCTTACATAAGCATCGGAGGGAGTAAGTACTGTCTTGTTATTGTGGATGATTATTCTCGCTTCACTTGGGTATTCTTCTTACAGGAAAAATCTCAAACCCAAGAAACTTTAAAAGGATTCTTGAGACGGGCTCAAAATGAGTTCGGCTTGAGGATCAAGAAAATAAGAAGCGACCATGGGACGGAGTTCAAGAACTCACAAATAGAAGGTTTTCTTGAGGAGGAGGGCATCAAGCATGAGTTCTCTTCTCCCTACACGCCACAACAAAATGGTGTAGTGGAGAGGAAGAATAGAACTCTATTGGACATGGCAAGGACCATGCTTGATGAGTACAAGACTTCGGACCGGTTTTGGGCCGAAGCGGTCAACACCGCTTGCTACGCCATCAACTGGTTATATCTACACCGAATCCTCAAGAAGACATCGTATAAACTCCTCACCGGTAAAAAGCCCAATGTTTCATATTTTAGAGTCTTTGGTAGCAAATGCTTTATTCTTGTTAAAAGAGGTAGAAAATCCAAATTTGCTCCTAAGGCTGTAGAAGGCATTTTACTAGGATATGATTCAAACACAGGGGCATATAGAGTCTTTAACAAGTCCACTGGACTAGTTGAAATTTCTTGTGACATTGTGTTTGATGAGACTAACGGCTCTCAAGTAGAGCAAGTTGATCTTGATTAATTAGATGATGAAGAGGCTCCGTGAGTCGCGCTAAGGAACATGTCCATTGGAGATGTGTGTCCTAAAGAATCCGAAGAGCCCATTCAAGCACAAGATCAACCATCCTCCTCAATGCAAGCATCTCTACCAACTCAAGATGAGGATGAAGCTCAAGATGATGAAGAAGAAGATCAAGAAGATGAGCCACCTCAAGAAGAGGACAAGGATCAAGGGGGAGATGCAAATGATCAAGACAAGGAGGATGAACAAAATCAAAGACCGCCACACCCAAGAGTGCACCAAGCAATCCAACGAGATCACCCCATGAACACCATCCTCGGCGACATTCATAAGGGGGTAACCACTCGATCTCGTGTTGCACATTTTTGTGAACATTATTCGTTTGTTTCCTCTATTGAGCCACATAGGGTGGAGGAAGCACTTCAAGAGTCGGATTGGGTGTTGGCGATGCAAGAGGAGCTCAATAATTTCACAAGGAATGAGGTATGGCATTTGGTTCCACGTCCTAACCAAAATGTTGTAGGAACCAAGTGGGTCTTCCGCAACAAACAAGATGAGCATGGTGTGGTAACAAGGAACAAGGCACGACTTGTAGCCAAAGGGTATTCACAAGTCGAAGGTTTGGATTTTGGAGAAACCTATGCACCCATAGCTAGGCTTGAGTCCATTCGTATATTATTAGCCTATGCTACTTACCATGACTTTAAGCTTTACCAAATGGACGTGAAGAGTGCCTTCATCAATGGACCAATCAAGGAAGAGGTCTATGTTGAGCAACCTCCTGGCTTTGAAGATAGTGAGTACCCTAACCATGTTTATAAACTCTCTAAGGCGCTTTATAGGCTCAAACAAGCCCCAAGAGCATGGTATGAATGCCTAAGAGATTTTCTTATCGCTAATGGCTTCAAAGTCGGAAAAGCCGATCCTACTCTCTTTACTAAAACACTTGCAAATGATTTGTTTGTATGCCAAATTTATGTTGATGATATCATATTTGGGTCTACTAACGAATCTACATGTGAAGAGTTTAGTAGGATCATGACTCAAAAGTTCGAGATGTCTATGATGGGGGAGTTGAAGTATTTCTTAGGATTTCAAGTAAAGCAACTGCAAGAGGGCACCTTCATTAGCCAAACGAAGTACATTCAAGACATTCTCACCAAGTTTAGGATGAAGGATGCCAAGCCCATCAAGACACCCATGGGAACTAATGGGCATCTCGACCTCGACACGGGAGGTAAATCCGTAGATCAAAAGGTATACCGGTCGATGATAGGTTCTTTACTCTATTTATGTGCATCTCGACTGGATATTATGCTTTCCGTATGCATGTGTGCAAGATTCCAAGCCGATCCTAAGGAAGTTCACCTTAGGGCCGTAAAACGAATCTTGAGATATTTAGTTTATACTCCTAAGTTTGGCCTTTGGTACCCCAGGGGATCCACATTTGACTTAATTGGTTATTCCGATGCTGATTGGGCAGGGTGTAAAATTAATAGAAAGAGCACATCGGGGACTTGCCAGTTCTTGGGAAGATCCCTAGTGTCTTGGGCTTCAAAGAAGCAAAATTCTGTGGCTCTTTCTACCGCCGAAGCCGAGTATATTGCCGCAGGTCATTGTTGCGCGCAATTGCTTTGGATGAGGCAAACCCTTAGGGACTATGGTTACAAATTAACCAAAGTTCCTCTTCTATGTGATAATGAGAGTGCAATTCGCATGGCGGATAATCCCGTTGAGCATAGTTGCACTAAACATATGGCCATTCGGTATCACTTTTTAAGGGATCACCAACAAAAGGGGGATATCGAGATTGCATATGTTAACACCAAATAACAATTAGCTGATATCTTTACCAAGCCATTAGATGAGCAAACATTTACCAAACTTAGGCGTGAGCTAAATATTCTTGACTCTAGGGATTTTTATTGATATTTTGCACACATAGCTCATTTATATACCTATGATCATCTCTCTCTCTCTTTGCTATGACTAATGTGTTTTGTCAAGTAAATTTTATACCAAGTCATAGATTGAAAGGGAAAAGGAGTCTTCGGCGAAGACAAAGGCTTCCACTCCACTCCGTCGAATTATTCATCCTTCGCCGTCGCTCCACACCTCTCTCCAATTTGGTATAAGCTTCACTCATATGTCATTTACCAAAAGAGGAGAAAGTAGTTATAAGGGCTCTAATGACTCCGTTTTTGGCGATTCATGCCAAAGGGGGAGAGAGTATTAGCCCAAAGCAAAAGGACCGCACCATCACCAATTTCAAAATTTCAAAATTCTAGTCTTTCAATTTGTTTTCAAATTGGTATCTTATTATTGATATAATTTCAAAAGTGCAAAATCTATATATAAAATCCTCTTGAACACTAAGAGGAGGATTTCATTAAGGGGGGGTTTTGTTTAGTCAAAGGAAAAGCATTTGAAACAGGGGTAGAAAATTTCAAATCTTGTAAATGCTTATCAAAATCTTATTCACTTACCTTTGACTATTTGCAAAAAGACTTTGAAAATAATTTCCAAAAGAATTTGCAAAAACAAAACAAGTGGTGCAAGCGTGGTCTAAAATTTTAATAAGAAGAAAGCCATCCATGCATATTTAGTAAAAATAATTATTGGTTTCATTCCAAGCAACCTTTGCACTTACATTATGCAAACTAGTTCAATTCTGCACTTTTATATTTGCTTTGGTTTGTGTTGGCATCAATCACCAAAAAGGGGGAGATTGAAAGGGAAATAGGCTTACACCTTTTCCTAATTGATTTTGGTGGTTGAATTGCCCAACACAAATAATTGGACTAACTAGTTTGCTCTAGATTATGAGTTTTACAGATGCCAAAGGTTCACAACAAACCAATAAAAAGACCAAGAAAGGGTTCAAACAAAGAGAGCAAAAGATAACCGAAGTGTGCCCTGGTCTGGCGCACCGGACTGTCCGGTGCACCACCGGACAGTGTCCGGTGCACCAGGGAACTCAACTCCGAACTGCTCACCTTCGGGAATTCTAGGAGCCGCTCCGCTATAATTCACCGGACTGTCTGGTGTAGCACCGGACTGTCCGGTGTGCCAACGGAGTAACGGCTACTACAACACCAACGGTCGTCTGCATCAGCAGTTAATGCGCTACAGTGCGCGCAGAAGTCAGAGCAGAGCCAGAAGGCGCACCTGACAGTCTAAAGGACCTGTCCGGTGCACCACCGGACTATCCGGTGGCCTAGAAGATAGAAGCTCCAACGGTCAAACCCTAACGGTCGGGTGACGTGGCTGGCGCACCGGACAGTGTCCGGTGGCGCACCGGACTGTCCGGTGCGCCATGCGACAGCAGCCTCCACCAACGGCCATTTTGGTGGTTGGGGCTATAAATACCCCCAACCACCCACCATTCATTGCATCCAAGTTTTCAGACTTCCTACACCTTACAAGAGCTATATCATTCAATACAATACACACCAAAGAGATCAAATCCTCTCCCAAGTCCAAAGATCATTCCAATCAAATAGTGACTAGTGAGAGAGTGACTTGTGTTCATTTGAGCTCTTGCGCTTGGATTGCTTTTTCTTCTCCCTTCTTTCTTGTGCTCAACTCACTTGTAATCAAAACAAGAGACACCAATTGTGTGGTGGTTCTTGTAGTGGACTTAGTGTCCCATTTGATTGAGAAGAGGAGCTCACTCGGTCTAAGTGACCGTTTGAGAGAGGGAAAGGGTTGAAAGAGACCCGGTCTTTGTGACCACCTCAACGGGGAGTAGGTTTGCAAAAACCGAACCTCGGTAAAACAAATCGTCGTGTCATCCGCTCTATTTTCTTTGTTGATTTGTTTTGCGCCCTCTTTTTGGACTCGCTTATATTTCTAACGCTAACCCCGACTTGTAGTTGTGATTAAGTTTGTAAATTTCAGATTCACCCTATTCACCCCCCTTTAGGCGACTTTCATAGAGCTTGAAGTCTTTATCGTCTCCAGCGCATCTAGTACGTTGACCATCCTTTTCCTCTTGGGGGTCGCTGTAAGACCTTTTTGTGCCTTCGGCACTATCACTTCTGCCGAAGGACTTTTAACTTCTAATATCTTTGTTCCTTCGACCTCTATCTCTTTAATATTATCGGCCTTCGGCTAGCTATTTTGGCTGAAGATGCCTTCGGCATTGCAGCCGGCTCTTCAATCTTCTGGGTAAGCGCAGGTTCTTTGGCTTCAGTAGCCGAACAGGTCTCACCGCCAAATTCGGGCACTATGGCCGGTTCAATGTAGCGTGGTCAGTGAGTAAGAACCTTCACTTTTCTCCTCTTCGGCGCGGTCTCACTCGGAGCAGATGAAGTAACATCCTTCCCAGAAGTTGCACTCTTTCTCTTCTGCCCCCTTGGTGGGTAGCGGTAGTCAGGATACATAAATCCGATAGCATCCAAAACTCTATTTAGCCTCTTCTTTTTTGGCTCCCGAAGGCCGCAGATAGTGCGTTATCTTCAGACTTGGAATAGGCTCCAAGTAGTTCATCGCTGGTGTTTTCAACGCACTTCAACCAGTCGTCGTCTGGTTTGATAAATTGGTCTCTAAACCTGAAGATATATTTTAATCGAACCAAACCACCTTCATTAGTGTTGCCGATGGTCTCTTTTGGCATCTCCCAGTTGTCTATTAGTGGCCATATTCTGAAGGCCACGTGCTCTTGGACTAAGTCCCTTGTCCCAATAAATGCGCATACTGTGCTGAAGGCCCTTTGGCACGCTTCGGCTTCCTCATCAAACTCTACCTTCGGTTTCCGGAGGCCGAAGCGGGACCAAATTGGGCGCATAATGATCTTTGTAATATCTTCTCTTGCTTTCAAATCATTCTTCACATAGAACCATTCTTTCATCCAGTCTCCGGGCCATTTTTTCCGAAATGTTGGCACTGGTAAACTTGAGCCTGAGCGAGCAACGAAGCTATAGCAACCAAAATTGTTATGATACTGTTCCTTACCCCAGGCCTTCGTCTCATACGAAAGTTCATGCATGCTGCAGAAACATTTTACACTTGGCTCCAAACCTTGACTCCTCACGGCACAGACGAAGATCCCCATTCTGATAATTGCTTCGGGAGTAATCTGGTGAAGGAAAATCTCATATATCTTTAAAACCTCAACAACAAATCTGCTTAAGGGGAACCGAAGCCCAGCCTTGAAGAAGCTTCGGAAGATTGCGACTTCATTCTCTTCAGGAGCAGGAACAGTCATGTCTCCGTTGTCAGCCCTCACAATAGATATGTCTCAAAAATACCTTCCTCTCATGTTATCAAGATGACTCTGTCTGATAGTCAATTTCCCTAAGACTGTGTGACTCGGTCGCCAGGGCCGATCTTCAGAGTCTTCGCCTCCACTTTCCGCATCATAACTATCACTGTCATCGGTATCTTCAAATAAGCCTTCTAGAATTTTCTTTGTAATCTTTTCTGTATCTGTCTTTGCAATTGACTCAATGAATCCAACAGTCTTTTCCTCAAGAAGCTTCTCCTCTTCGGTTAACTTCGCTCCAACAACTGTCTTCTTGTCGTGAGACATTATCTTCGGAACTAACGAAAATATGACCTTAAATTCGAAGCTTAGAAAATTTAAGAAACTAAGCAACTGATGGAAAGCAAGAGCTAAGAAGTAAAGCAAAGCAGAGTATGTGTGCCAAATGTGCTCGGGGTGAGTTCTTATTTATACGCTCAGCGCGCTCCAAGTTGGAGGGCCCCATTTATCATTGACTGTTGCTATTCTAGCAAAGGGAAGGTGTTTTTTCGGACCTTCAGCTTAGGGCCTTCGTCCATATCGCAATCTGAATTCGTTATTCTAACAAATTAACCTTGCGAGGGGCTACTGTTGGGGCCTTCGTCTTCTGAAGGTCCTCAAAAACATGATTTAATAATGTTTCTTGAGTGTAATATATGAACAGGTGCCTTCGAACTCGGATCAGTACCACACACAGTGTAAAAAGCGCGAACAATACGAAGGTTGACGCAGCGCCGAAGCTACGCGCAAGTGAGCTTCGGCATAACGGCAGAAAAGGGAACCGACTTAAAAGGTAAAAGGCTATTTAGACCTCGGCGGATTACCTTAGAGTCATTAGCAAATGCAAAGGGCATGGATGTAATTTCACACGGGCTACGTCCCGTGCCTATAAATAGATGAACAGCACTCCCGTACTGTTCACGCTGACTTGTTATCCTGCTTTTGCGTCATGCTTGTACTTTTACCTTTCTTCGAGCTAAAGGTACATTTGTAATCTGATATCATTTCTATTTTTCTATAGTAATAAAATAGAAATGAGTTGATATATAATTGTTTATGTTATCTTTTACATTTCATATAATTCTTTCTTCATTATTATATGTTGCATTAATGAAGGTATGTCCTTCATAACCTTCGTCCGAAGATTATTATATCCCAAGGGAAATAATGCCTCGAAGGACGAAGGGTTTAACATTTGATGTTTTTGTGTGGTCTTGTTCTTAACTCATAGCATTTGAGAACAAGTTCCCAACAGACCATGCAGCGAAATGGTCAATGATTAATGTGTTTGAGATTTTCTGATGGTGTCATTTTTCGCCTATCTCGTTGAGACCATTTAGTGTAGGTCTTCGCAGGGCGAGGAGGGACAACGATACGACATAAGAGAATATGAAAAATGTGGCGAGGGCGAAGCTAGGGCCATGTGTTCTTAATTTATGAGGCCTCCTTTCATGATTGTTGTAGTGGTTTAGGTGCTTTGGAGAAGGGGTTGAGGTTTCCTAACCGTATTGTCCTTAGGCATAGAGGAATATACTTCCATCCTAGAGCAGATGGAAGGGCAAGGGCAATACGATCTTTTGTATTGCCTATGGACTGGGGATGACAATGGGTACAAGTATGAATAAATAACCACGGATAATTGCCCATTAAACACGTATATGATGGAATTTGCTATCCACGTGTACAGGTATAGATATAATAAAGTACATGCAGATAACTTTTTCGTGGGTATGGATATCTAGTATCCATATCAGTTACCCGATGGGTAACTGACATATGGGCCAACCAAATTCAATACATTGTCCTAAATTCCCATTTTTCTTTTTTTTCCATCGATATATGTTGTTTGGTGCTGAAGTTATCGTTTAATGCTGCTAGAATAATATTTTTTTTAAATGTGATAAAATTGTTGTTTGATGTTGAATGCTCAAATTATAGTGGTCAGGTAGATAATAGATATCCGACGGGTACGTGTATAAATACAGATCTATACCCATGAATATATATAGGTATGAATATGGGTTGAGTTTTATTTGGGGTAGGGGTTCTTAAAACATATATCGGTGTCCTACTCGTTCGATTGTTATCTCTATTGACACATATAAATAGTGCCTACAAGGACACTGGTTAGGTGGACAAGAGTAATGATGTCTGTGTACATCAAGATTTTTTCCAGTCTTAGGTCTTGTTTGTTTGTGCCGTATTGGTGGGTCGGAACGATTCCTAACCGGATTGCTTCTCTAATTTATATAAACTTTGATTAGCTGGAACGATTCTAGGTGCAATCCTACAGAAACGAACAAGCCCTTATTATTTCTACTCGTTTTCGTTGCAACTTCATTGCTTTCAGGGCAATTGTTTGGTTTGACAACTCCTGGAGACTGCGGTCGCCGGTCTAGAAAACTGTGACGTCCCTCATGGTTGTTCGAACCTTAGTTTCTTGGCCCCAAGAAATACTGCAAGACAGAGATGAAAGATGTATAGAATCAGCAAAGTCTAGGCGCCCAAGGTTAGCATGTCGTGATGTCTTGATATCATTTTGATAACGGTATAATAATGAATTCTAGTAACTATTTCAAGGTACATAAATAATTTGGAGCAATCCACCCCATGTAACTTTTTGCCTCCTTTGTTATCACTTGTGCCCAAGATTGTTTACACGAGAAGACATATTTCCTTGGATTTGTAACATATATTGTCTTGGATCAGTTCTTCCGTGAGTGTTTACATGGTTAGAAAAGGACATGCAAATAAAACTAGAAGTACGCTGTGGCAATATGAAAAGGTAACGAATTTGATGGCTACAGAGGTACATGGTATCCCATCATTTGAATGTCTCAATAAACTGGGTATTTTTAAAATAACTTTAGAGATTACGATATATATTTTGAGTTTAGTTGCAATTGTCTTATACATAGTTTGATTGCTAGAGAGGTACATGGTATCTGACATCATTTGAATGTTTCAATAAAGTGGATATTTTTTAAAATAACTTTAGAGATTACGATATATATTTTGAGTTGACTTGCAATTGTCTTATACATAGAAATTATAATTTGGTTGTTGTATATGGCACATATATTAGGTTTAGATCTAATCATGGGCCACTCAATCCGACCAACCCAACCCGATCCGTCCGGAAAAAAACTCGGCCCGATCCGATCCGACCAATGCAACGGGTAGGTATAGACCATAATTTTTGACCTGCAATAATTCATGAATTAGGTATGGGGCCATATTTTTTTACCCAAAATCCGACCCAACCCGAAAAAACCTGTGCCAAAGCCAAAAAATCCCAACCTAACCTGAAAAAACCCGATCCAACACTAGATACGGGTGGGGTACGAGCTATGCTAAATGGCCTATGACTCGATCTTGATCCGACCCGTTTGAACATGTTGAATTAGGCTAATAGTATGGGAAAGTGATTCGGGACAACGGATATGCTACTTTTCTATGGGCCTCAATCAAACCCGCTTACCTGCAGTCTCGCAATGGTGCAACGGGCCAGGCGTAGGCCATCGTGTAGTAATGGGGCTTTATGGAGGGCCAGTTTGATAACTGTAGACCCACTTATTCGGTTACACCAGAAGAGGATTAAATCTCTCTACGGTCTAATTTAGGTATTTTAATATTGATTTCAATCCATATGTATTAAGATGGATTAGTATGTAACCTAAACTAATTTACACCTAATTTACCTCAATATATATGAATTGCGGTCAATATTAAAGTACCTAAAAAAGTCTTAGAGAGGATTTAATTCTCTCCAATCTTATTTTGGATTGATGTAACCAAACAAACATGGCAGAGAAGCGTCCTGTGGCTCAGCCTGGCGTTCCGTCGGCCCAAGGCCCACGTATTACCGGAGGACGAGGGTTTGGGCCCTCTGCAAGTCCTTTTGCATCTACCACGGAGGGAAAGAAAAAAGAGCGAGCCACTGCCTGTCCATTGTTTTGATGATACAAAAAAGTCAAACTTTTGAAACCAACCAAGAAAAAACATGACTTTAGGGCCTGTTTGTTTACCCCCAGATTATATAATCTGGATTAAATAATCCTAAGAAGCAAACAAACAGTCCAGCTTATTTGCCCAGATTATATAATCTAACCTCTTGGATTATGATAATCCATAAGCAAGTGAGGAGGTGCTTATTTCACATTATTTTTTTTCCCACTTTCCCACTATCCTTTCAAGTTTCCTATAAATTACCCACCATTGCCATTATAATCCACCAAATCGTTTTTGCGCCTATCGGATCGGAGAAGCCCGCCGCCCAACAGAAACCCGCCGCCTAGCCCCCACCCCCCGCGCCCCGCGGCACAGGATCCCGCCGCCTGGCACTCTGACGCGTCCCGCGCGCAGCAGATTCCCGCCCGCCGCTCCGACGCGTCCCGCGCCCCACGGCACAGGATCCCGCCGCGCCGTGCCAACGGGACGGACGTACGACGGGGCCGGCCGATTCCCGCCGCAGATCAGCTGGGGCGCCTAATTTTTCTCTGCAACTGTCCTGCCGAGATCCAGAGTGCGACCATCTAATTGCTACAATGCTACTCTATCTACAGGTGTATTGTGATGGATCCTCCGTCGGAACCAACAGACATTGAATCAGGAGTTGGTGATGTTACGGCACCTGAACGAGGCAAACCAACCATGGTACGTGGTTCCATGACGGCAGGTCGTCGTGGCGCAGGATTTACACTGGCAGGGCGTAGTGCCGGTCGTGGCACTAGTTGTGTGATACGCGGTAGTAGGAGTGCCGGAAGGAGCATTCGTGGTGGCCGAAGTGTTGGTATTGACATCGATTTAAATGCTCAAGGTCGGGAAGATAATGAACCAATTGAAGTTGAAGCTGAAATTACTGCAAATAATTCGGTGAGTAATTTTCTAACACATGGCCATTGCTAATTTATAGACATTTGTAATGTTCATATGTGATATGCTTGTATATATATTTTCGTATAGAAGGAGAAATATGACAAGGCAGATTGGTCATCCATGAATACTAGAACTTTTTGTGAAATATGTGTTGAAGAGGTTGAAGCTGGTAACAGACCAAATGGAACACTAACTACTTCAGCGTATAAAAATATTTGTGTTAAGTATCGACAAAGAACTGGTTTGCTTCACAGCAAAACTCAATTGAAGAATAAGTGGGATTTACTGAAAGGGCTTTACAGTTTTTGGCTTGGTCTAAACAAAGATACAGGACTTGGATGGGATTCTAAGCTAGGGACTGTGATTGCAAGTGATGAATATTGGAAGAAAAATACAAAGGTAATAACATATTAGTTAAAGTTATATTGTACTTGTTTTAATTTCTTTCATCTATGATGTAGTACTAAATATTGTAATTGTTATACAGAGGCATCCTGATTGGAAGAAACTGAAATATGGCCCTCCAGAAAATGAAGATTTCATGACACAAATGTTTGAACATATTGCAGTGGATGGATCTACATCATGCGCTCCAGGTGAATTTTATGATGTGGAAAATCATGAGACTGAGGTTGATAGTATTGATGGAGTTGATTT
Organism: Zea mays; assembly: GCF_902167145.1. NCBI lineage: Eukaryota > Viridiplantae > Streptophyta > Magnoliopsida > Poales > Poaceae > Zea > Zea mays. Next base: position 25,834,381 of record NC_050098.1, on the reverse strand, counting down.
TGGCACATTTGAGGCAGACTGTGATGCTCAATATGATGAATTTGTGTCTCCTTTTGCTAGTGGCAGCAAGTCAACTCAGTCGAAGAGAGGCGTCTCAACTTAGTCAAAGAAAAGAGCTAGTCCTACTGTTGTTAATAGCCCACTGAAGCGCTCAAAGAATCCCATGGTTAAGGTCATGATTAAGATTCATAATACTTTGGAGATCAATTGCAATATTTCAAACAAAGTAATGCTTGGTGAGTATAGGTATGAATCAATAAGCAATATGTTCAAACTGGAGAGCGCGCGACAGGATAAGGTGTTAGACGATCCTTGCATTGAATGCTCCTGCGATCCGGTCGGCTGGCGAGGCGATCTGGCCAAGGTTGCTTCTCCGTGAAGCCTGCCCGAGCTGGTCCTCGGGCGAGTCGAAGGTGCGCCCGTTGCTTGAGGAGACCCTCGGGCGAGGCGTGAATCTACCTTGGTCTATCGTTCCTGCACGAGGCTGGGCTCGGGCGAGGCGAGGTCGTGTCCCTTGAGTGAACGGAGCCTTGACCGGAATTGCGCCCATCAGGCCTTTGCAGCTTTGTGCTGATGGGGGTTACCAGCTGAGATTAGGAGCCTTGGGGGTACCCCTAATTACGGTCCTCGACAGTTGTGATGAAGATGAAGATTATATGCCAATGCTATCATCTCAGCCTAGTACTAGTCAATTTGGGGATGAAGAAGGTGACATGAATGCCTTCTGTGAAAATATTGCTAATGCAGTATTTGCCAATGTCAATTGAATTATTTTTTGAAATTATTTATGTAATAAATTATGAATACTCAGAAACGTTTGTTATATTGTTCATCTCATATATGAGTTTCAACCTAGTACAAATATAGAGGGCATTCTTGTCTTTCTCGTACAAAAGAATCCTATTAACAACTCAAATAATCTGGGTAAACAAACAGGACTACTCAGATTATATAATCTAGATTATATAATCCAGATTATAATCCAGATTATATAATCCTCTAAAAATAATCCAGATTATATAATCTATGGGGTAAACAAACAGGCCCTTAGTATACAGGGTTGGATGGTTGTTTTATTATCACTTGGAAAGCAGTTAGCAGCCGCCAAGTGACAACCAACCAACTAGATCAGTATAGGGATGGCAACAAAAAATTCCCCGTCGAGTTTTAGTTCACCATACCCGTTCCTGCGACAAAAAAAGTTCCCCGCAGGATCCCCACGAACTCTTGCGGGGGTATTTCTTTCTCATCCCGTTCCCCGTAAGGATAAATCCCCATCAGAGATCCCCGTCCCTACTTAAATTATAATCATGACATACTTTCTTTGTTATTAATACAAAACATTGTTACTTATACACATTGCTAGATGTTAGAAATTATTATGTGTGCATTAAAATAAACATATTTGTACAACGAGTTATCTCTTAACAATGTAATTATTTAATTTTTTCATTTTATATTTGTCGGCGTTTCGAGACCGGGGGGTCCCTCAGGCCGACGAGTGAGTACCGCGTGCCCCAGCCCAGATGGGTCGAGCGAGTGGGCGAGCGCGAAGGGGGGAAAGGAGCGAGGAGGCCGGAGTCCGGCGCGAGAGAGATGGGAATCCCGCGGCCTTCGTGTTCGTCCCGCACCCAGGTCGGGTGCGTTTGCAGTAGGGGGTTACAAGCGTCCACGCGGGTGAGGGAAGCGAGCGGCCCCAAGAGAGCGCCTGTCCCGTCCTCGTCCCCGCGCGGCCAACCTTCTCTAAGAAGGCCCTGGTCCTTCCTTTTATAGGCGTAAGGAGAGGATCCAGGTGTACAATGGGGGTGTAGCAGAGTGCTACGTGTCTAGCGGGGGAAGAGCTAGCGCCCTAAGTACATGCCAATGTGGCAGCCGGAGAGATCTTGGCACCCTGCTGGTGGGATGTCGTGGCTGTCGGAGGAGCAACGGAGCCTGGCGGAGGGACAGCTGTCGGAGCGGTTGTTTCCTTGCTGACGTCCCCCTGCTTCCGTAAGAGAGCTGAGAGCCGCCGTCGTCACAGGGCATGCGGGGCGCCATCATTGCCTATCTGGTGGAGACAGCTAGATGGGACTCCGGTCTTGTTCTCTGCGGCCCGAGTCGGCTCGGGGTAGGGTGATGATGGCGCTTCCTGTTGACGTGGCGGGCCTGTGCCCTAGGTCGGGCGACGTGGAGGCTCCTCCGAAGCCGAGGTCGAGTCTGTCCTTCATGGCCGAGGCCGAGTCCGAGCCCTTGGGTCGGGCGAGGCGGAGGTCGTCGGCAGAGGCCAGGGCGGTGTCCGAGCCCTGGGGTCGGGTGAAGCGGAGTTCGTCGTCTTCTTGGGCTGAGCCCGAATCCGAGCCCTGGGTCGGGCAGAGCGGAGTTCGCCGTCTTCCGGGTCTTAGCCCGAGTCCGAGCCCTGGGTCAGGCGGAGCGGAGTTCGCCGTCTTCCGGGGCTTAGCCCGAGTCCGAGCCCTGGGTCGGGCGGAGCGGAGTTCGCCGTCTTCCGGGGCTTAGCCCGAGTCCGAGCCCTGGGTCAGGCGGAGCGGAGTTCGCCGTCTTCCGGGTCTTAGCCCGAGTCCGAGCCCTGGGTCGGGCGGAGCGGAGTTCGCCGTCTTCCGGGGCTTAGCCCGAGTCCGAGCCCTGGGTCGGGCGGAGCGGAGTTCGCCGTCTTCCGGAGCTGAGCCCGAGTCCGAGCCCTGGGTCGGGCGGAGCTTCCTATGGCGCCTTTGGCAGGGCCTGGCTCCCTGTCAGCATCACTCTGTCAAGTGGCGCTGCAGTCGGAGTGGCGCAGGCGGCGCTGTCCTTCTGTCGGACCGGTCAGTGGAGCGGCGAAGTGACGGCGGTCACTTCGGCTCTGCCGGGGGGCGCGCGTCAGGATAAAGGTGTCAGGCTACCTTTGCGTTAAATGCTCCTGCGACTCGGTCGGTCGGCACAGCGATTTAGTCAGGGTTGCTTCTTAGCGAAGGCAAGGCCTCGGGCGAGCCGGAGATGTGTCCGCCGTTAAAAGGGGGCCTCGGGCGAGACGGAAACCCCTCGGGGTCGGCTGCCCTTGCCCGAGGCTAGGCTCGGGCGAGGCGTGATCGAGTCGCTCGCATGGACTGATCCCTGACTTAATCGCACCCATCAGGCCTCTGCAGCTTTATGCTGATGGGGGTTACCAGCTGAGAATTAGGCGTCTTGAGGGTACCCCTAATTATGGTCCCCGACAGTAGCCCCCGAGCCTCGAAGGGAGTGTTAGCACTCGCTTGGAGGCTCTCGTCGCACTTTTTTGCAAGGGGACCAGCCTTTCTCGGTTGCATTTTGTTCCGGTGGGTGCGCGCGAGCGCACCCGCCGGTTGTAGCCCCCGAGGCCTCGGAGGAGTGGTTTCACTGCTTCGAGGTCTTAATGCCTTGCGTAATGCTTCGGCTGGTCTGGTTGTTCCCTCATGCGAGCTGGCCGTAGCCCGGGTGTACGGTCGGGGCCCAAGTTCTCGGGCTGGTATGTTGACGCTGTCAACGGTTTGGCCGGAGCCGGGTTTGCGAGAGCAGCCCCCGAGCCTCTGCACAGGGCGAGAGGGCGATCAGGGACAGACTCGGCTTTTTTACATACGCCCCTACGTCGCCTTTCCGCAAGGAGGAGGGGGGGAGAGCGCCATGTTACCCTCGATGGGCACCGAACATGGTGTCTCCGGTGAGCTGCAAGCGGGTAATCCGAGTGGGCGTCCGTGCCCCGTTCGTTGGGGGTCGGCTAGGGGCCCAGAGGCACGCCCAAAAGTACCTGCGGGTGATCTGCCGGACCCGGCCCCCTGGCGATGGGGTCCGAGGGCTCGATGCCTCCCTCCGATGGGATTCCGTTACAAGATCGCTCCCGCTGGTCTCGGAAATGTCCTAGGGTACATCGGGAGCGCAGCCCAAGCCTTGGTTATGTATCGAACGTACCCCTGGTCATCCCTCGCTCGGCGTCTGAGGCGGCTGTGAACCCTTCGGGGGCCAGACTTCGAACCCCTGATCAGTAATGGGCACGGAGCCCGAGTAGCCTGAGGCGGCCGTGGAACCCTTCGGGGGGCCGGCCTTCGAACCTCTGACCAGTAGTGGGTGTAGGGCCCACGCGATCTGAGGCGGCTGTTGAACCCTTCGGGGGGCCAGCCTTCGAACCCCTGATCAGTAAGGAGGCTCGGAGCCTGGTTCCTTCACGAGGAAGGATCCTTTTCGGGGTATCCCCCTTTCTCGGTCCCTGTTGCAAGAGATAGAGAAAGAGGAAAAAAGGAAAAGGATTCGAAATCGAACGATGTGGCATACCTTTTCTGGCGCGGTTGTTTCGGCGAAGGCGAAGCGTCGCCCGCTGCTCCTGCCAGAAGCGCCGTGTCGGCGTCTCGAGACCGGGGGGTCCCTAAGCCGACGAGTGAGTGTGCCGCGTGCCCCAGCCCAGATGGGTCGAGCGCGTGGGCGAGCGCGAAGGGGGGAAGCGAGGTGGCCGGAGACGGGCGTGAGAGAGGTGGAAATCCCGCGGCCTTCGTGTTCGTCCCGCGCCCAGGTCGGGTGCGCTTGCAGTAGGGGTTACAAGCGTCCACGCGGGTGAGGGAAGCGAGCGGCCCCAAGAGAGCGCCTGTCCCGTCCTCCTCCCCGCGCGGCCAACCTTCTCTAAGAAGGCCCTGGTCCTTCCTTTTATAGGCGTAAGGAGAGGATCCAGGTGTACAATGGGGGTGTAGCAGAGTGCTACGTGTCTAGCGGGGGGAGAGCTAGCGCCCTAAGTACATGCCAATGTGGCAGCCGGAGAGATCTTGGCACCCTGCTGGTGTGGTGTCGTGGCTGTCAGAGGAGCAACGGAGCCTGGCGGAGGGACAGCTGTCGGAGCGGTTGTGTCCTTGCTGACGTCCCCCTGCTTCCGTAAGAGAGCTGAGAGCCGCCGTCGTCACAGGGCATGCGGGGCGCCATCATTGTCTATCTGGTGGAGACAGCTAGATGGGACTCCGGTCTTGTTCTCTGCGGCCCGAGTCGGCTCGGGGTAGGGTGATGATGGCGCTTCCTGTTGACGTGGCGGGCCTGTGCCCTAGGTCGGGCGACGTGGAGGCTCCTCCGAAGCCGAGGTCGAGTCTGTCCTTCATGGCCGAGGCCGAGTCCGAGCCCTTGGGTCGGGCGAGGCGGAGGTCGTCGGCAGAGGCCAGGGCGGTGTCCGAGCCCTGGGGTCGGGTGAAGCGGAGTTCGTCGTCTTCGGGGGCTGAGCCCGAGTCCGAGCCCTGGGTCGGGCGGAGCGGAGTTCGCCGTCTTCCGGGTCTTAGCCCGAGTCCGAGCCCTGGGTCGGGCGGAGCGGAGTTCGCCGTCTTCCAGGGCTTAGCCCGAGTCCGAGCCCTGGGTCGGGCGGAGCGGAGTTCGCCGTCTTCCGGGGCTTAGCCCGAGTCCGAGCCCTGGGTCGGGCGGAGCGGAGTTCGCCGTCTTCCGGGTCTTAGCCCGAGTCCGAGCCCTGGGTCGGGCGGAGCGGAGTTCGCCGTCTTCCGGGGCTTAGCCCGAGTCCGAGCCCTGGGTCGGGCGGAGCGGAGTTCGCCGTCTTCCGGGGCTGAGCCCGAGTCCGAGCCCTGGGTCGGGCGGAGCTTCCTATGGCGCCTTTGGCAGGGCCTGGCTCCCTGTCAGCATCACTCTGTCAAGTGGCGCTGCAGTCGGAGTGGCGCAGGCGGCGCTGTCCTTCTGTCAGACCGGTCAGTGGAGCGGCGTAGTGACGGCGGTCACTTCGGCTCTACCGGAGGGCGCGTGTCAGGATAAAGGTGTCAGGCCGCCTTTGCGTTAAATGCTCCTGCGACTCGGTCGGTTGGCGCGGCGACTTAGTCAGGGTTGCTTCTTAGCGAAGGCAAGGCCTCGGGCGAGCCGGAGATGTGTCCGCTGTTGAAGGGGGGCCTCGGGCGAGACGGAAACCCCTCGGGGTCGGCTGCCCTTGCCCGAGGCTAGGCTCGGGCGAGGCGTGATCGAGTCGCTCGTATGGACTGATCCCTGACTTAATCGCACCCATCAGGCCTCTGCAGCTTTATGCTGATGGGGGTTACCAGCTGAGAATTAGGCGTCTTGAGGGTACCCCTAATTATGGTCCCCGACAGTAGCCCCCGAGCCTCGAAGGGAGTGTTAGCACTCGCTTGGAGGCTTTCGTCGCACTTTTTTGCAAGGGGACCAGCCTTTCTCGATTGCATTTTGTTCCGGTGGGTGCGCGCGAGCGCACCCGCCGGGTGTAGCCCCCGAGGCCTCGGAGGAGTGGTTTCACTCCCCCGAGGTCTTAATGCCTTGCGTAATGCTTCGGCTGGTCTGGTGGTTCCCTCATGCGAGCTGGCCGTAGCCCGGGTGCACGGTCGGGGCCCAAGTTCTCGGGCTGGTATGTTGACGTTGTCAACGGTTCGGCCGGAGCCGGGTTTGCGAGAGCAGCCCCCGAGCCTCCGCACAGGGCGAGAGGGCGATCAGGGATAGACTCGGCTTTTTTTACATACGCCCCTACGTCGCCTTTCCGCAAGGAGGAGGGGGGAGAGCGCCATGTTACCCTCGATGGGCACCGAACATGGTGTCTCCGGTGAGCTGCAAGCGGGTAATCCGAGTGGACGTCCGTGCCCCGTTCGTTGGGGGTCGGCTAGGGGCCCAGAGGCACGCCCAAAAGTACCTGCGGGTGATCTGCCGAACCCGGTCCCCTGGCGACGGGGTCCGAGGGCTCGATGCCTCCCTCCGATGGGATTCCGTTACAAGATCGTTCCCGCTGGTCCCGGAAATGTCCTAGGGTACCTCGGGAGCGCAGCCCGAGCCTTGGTTATGTATCGAACGTACCCCTGGTCATCCCTCGCTCGGCGTCTGAGGCGACTGTGAACCCTTTGGGGGCCAGCCTTCGAACCCCTGATCAGTAATGGGCGCGGAGCCCGAGTAGCCTGAGGCGGCCGTGGAACCCTTCGGGGGGCCGGCCTTCGAACCTCTGACCAGTAGTGGGTGTAGGGCCCACGCGATCTGAGGCGGCTGTTGAACCCTTCGGGGGGCCAGCCTTCGAACCCCTGATCAGTAAGGAGGCTCGGAGCCTGGTTCCTTCATGGGGAAGGATCCCTTTCGGAGTATCCCCCTTTCCCAGTCCCTGTCGCAAGAGATAGAGAAAGAGGAAAAAAGGAAAAAGGATACGAAACCGAACGACGCGGCGTACCTTTTTTGGCGCGGTTATTACGGCGAAGGCGAAGCGTCGCCCGCTGCTCCTGCCAGGAGCGCCGCCCGTCCAGCCGCGGAGTTAATGCGACGGGGCGAGTAGTTGGCGGGGCAGCCGTTGCGCGCGCGCGAGCCGTTCGAGGAACGGATCACGGGCGCGTTGTCTTCACGCCGTGAGAGGGGGTTCTCTCGCTGCCCCTGGATGGGACGTGAGCTTGGCTGACGACGTGACCGCTGCTCTCGCGCGCCTGCCATCGTCATTACTGCCAGACCACTTTTGGCCGCGTTGACCGCCGCGTCAGGCTGGCGCTGCTGGGTCGCGCGCTGGGTCGCCTCGAGTCGCGGTATTGGTTCCGCAATCGAGGAGGCGCGGTGGTGGCGCAAGTGGCGGTGCAGTTGCTTGCATGCAGCATCCGGCGCGCCGGTTGCGCGACGCGTGGGCCTGGGCCTCCATGCTGGTGTGTCGGGAGTCGAAGAAGCGCGTCCACTTGGCGCGGTTGCATGCCGCCTGCATGGCTGCCCGCCTCTTTCGCCCGTTGGTCCGGGCAAAAGTGGAGGGTCACTTGTAACCGCTGGGCGGTTGCGTGCACCACGCGCGGCGGTTTGGCTTCTTCTGCTCGGAGCCGGTCTGCATGACATGCGGGACCCAGCCCCCGCGCCGCAGGGGAGGGCTTTGGAGCATAAAGACTTGTTCGATCCGCGGAGCCACTTTATCCGAACGCGAGTTACTTATCGCAGAAGGTGATGAGTGAGGTATCCGTATCCCGGAGGCGTAGGAGTCCCTCGGCTAGGTCAGCCTTGGCTGCTTACGTGTACTCCGTCGTTTCCAGGACCCACTTTTCGAAGTAGTCAAAAAGCACGAAAGATATTCTGGTAAAAGAGATCTTTTTTCGAGGAAAATTTTGACGCAGAGGGGGTTTCCCCCCTTTTAGCCCCTGAGGGAGGGTCGGGCTTTGCCGAGGCGAGGCCAACCCTTCCTTGTTGACTAAACTTTGCGTGGGTGTGAGGTATATGAACAACTTGGAAACATCTTAAGGGTAGAAGCGACGTAGCTGTTGGATGTTCCAAGCGTTGCCGTAGACCTCGCCTTGGCTGTTGGCCAGCTTGTACGTTCCGGGCTTCAGAACTTTGGCGATGACGAATGGCCCCTCCCAAGGGGGCGTGAGCTTGTGCCTCCCTCGGGTGTCTTGCCGCAGCCGAAGTACCAGGTCGCCCACCTGGAGGTCCCGGGGTCGGACCCCTTGGGCGTGGTAGCGCCGCAGGGACTGCTGATACCGTGCCGAGTGTAGTAAGGCCTTGTCCCGAGGCTCTTCCAGCTGGTCCAGCGAGTCTTCTCGGCTAGCTTGGTTGCTTTGGTCTTCGTAGGCCCTCGTCCTCGGGGAGCCGTATTCTAGGTCAGTGGGCAAGACGGCCTCGGCCCCGTAGACCAGGAAGAACAGCGTGAAACCCGTGGCCCGACTTGGCGTCGTCCTCAGGCTCCAGACCACCGAGGGGAGTTCCTTCATCCATCGCTTGCCGAACTTGTTGAGGTCGTTGTAAATCCGAGGCTTGAGCCCTTGTAGAATCATGCCGTTGGCACGCTCTACTTGCCCATTCGACATGGGATGAGCTACGGCGGCCCAGTCCACCCGGATGTGGTGATCCTCGCAGAAGTCCAAGAATTTTCTGCCGGTGAACTAGGTGCCGTTGTCGGTGATGATGGAGTTCGGGACCCCGAAGCGATGGATGATGTTGGTGAAGAATGCCACCGCCTGCTCGAACCTGATGCTGTTCAGGGGTCGGACCTCGATCCACTTGGAGAATTTGTCGATGGCGACCAGCAGGTGCGTGTAGCCCCCAGGCGCCTTCTGCAAGGGACCGACGAGGTCCAGACCCCACACAGCAAAGGGCCAGGTGATGGGTATCGTCTGCAGAGCCTGAGCGGGCAGGTGGGTCTGCTTCGCATAGAATTGACATCCTTCGCAGGTGCGGACAATTCTAGTGGCGTCAGCCACCGCCGTCGGCCAGTAGAAGCCTTGCCGGAAAGCATTCCCAACGAGGGCTCGAGGCGCTGCATGATGGCCGCAAGCCCCCGAGTGTATCTCTTGCAGGAGTTCCTGACCTTCGGCGATGGAGATGCATCGCTGGAGGATGCCCGAGGGGCTATGGTGGTAGAGCTCCTTCTCATCGCCCAGCAAGACGAACGACTTGGCGCGTCGCGCTACCCGCCGAGCCTCAGCTTGGTCGAGGGGTAGCTCTCCTTGGCGGAGATATTGCAGGTATGGGGTCTGCCAATCTCGATCAGGCGTGGCCCCGCTCCGCTCCTCCTCGATGCGCAGCGCCTCGCCCTCGGGGGCCGAGGGTACCTCGGGCTGAACCGAGGACGCCTCGGGCTGGACCGAGGGTACCTCGGGCTAGACCGAGGGTGCCTCGGGCTCGGGCGTGTCGTTGATCTTGACGGATGGTTGGTGCAAATCTTGGGAGAAGACGTCCAGGGGAACCGTCGTTCGCCCCGAGGCTATTTTTGCCAGCTCGTCCGCAGTCTCGTTGTAGCGCCGAGCGATGTGGTTAAGCTCGAGCCCGTAGAACTTGTCTTCCAGGCGCCGAACCTCATCGCAGTAGGCCTCCATCTTCGGGTCGCGGCAGTGGGAGTTCTTCATGACCTGGTCGATGACGAGCTGCGAGTCACCGCGGGCGTCGAGGCATCTGACCCCTAGCTCGATGGCGATCCGCAACCCGTTGACAAGAGCCTCGTACTCAGCCACATTGTATGACGCCGGGAAATGGAGGCGCAGCACGTAGCGTAGGTGTTTCCCGAGGGGCGAGATGAAGAGCAGGTCCGCGCCGGCTCCCGTCTTCATCAGCGACCCGTCGAAAAACATGGTCCAGAGCTCCGGTTGGATCGGAGCCGTCGACAGCTGGGTGTCGACCCATTCGGCTACGAAGTCCGCCAAGACCTGGGACTTGATGGCCTTCCGAGGCGCGAACGAGATGGTCTCGCCCATGATTTCCACCGCCCACTTCGCAATCCTGCCCAAGGCCTCTCGGCACTGGATGATCTCCCCCAGGGGGAAGGATGACACCACAGTTACCGGGTGAGACTCGAAGTAGTGTCGCAACTTCCGCCTCGTCAGGATCACTGCATACAGCAGCTTCTGAACTTGTGGGTAGCGGATCTTGGTTTCGGACAGTACCTCGCTGACGAAGTAAACTGGCCTCTGAACGGGCAATGCATGCCCCTCTTCTTGCCTCTCGACCACAATCGCGGCGCTAACCACCTGAGTGGTCGCGGCGACATAGACCAAGAGGGCTTCTCCATCAGCTGGGGGTACCAAGATAGGCGCCTTTGTAAGAAGCGCCTTCAGGTTCCCGAGAGCTTCCTCGGCCTCAGGGGTCCAAGCGAAACACTCGGCCTTCCTTAACAGGCGGTACAGAGGTAGACCTCTTTCGCCGAGGCGTGAGATGAAGCAGCTCAGGGCCGCGAGACATCCCATGACCCTCTGTACGCCTTTTAAGTCCTTGATGGGCCCCATGCTGGTGATGGCTGCAATCTTCTCCGGGTTGGCTTCGATGCCTCGCTCGGAGACGATGAACCCCAAGAGCATGCCCTGGGGCACCCCGAAGACACACTTCTCGGGATTGAGCTTGACGCCTTTCGCTTTGAGACATCGGAATGTCACTTCAAGGTCGGAGAGGAGGTTGGAAGCTATAATACTTAAAATTCTGAATAAAGAATATAGAGAGATCTTCTCATTTTATGTGCCTCATTTGCATCCTAAAAAGAGCACACACAAAATTTAGAGTTTAATTCAAACAAATGACAAAAAAAATGCATCATGTTGGAGTTTATATGTTTGTGCATTAAATAAAATAATAATGTTAATGGTAATAAGATAATAATTGCTAGAAGTTGAATTAAACCCTAAATTAAAACTAGGGTTTTCAAAAATAAGAGAAGAGAAAAGGGTATAAAAATATAAATAATATACTATTATCTCCAAGATTTATATTCTCATTTCACAATATGATTGGAGGATAAAAATCTGTACAACGTTCGAATTTAAAATTCAAATTCAAACCAAATTTTGAAATGAAGAAAGAAAATAGAAAAAAAATAAAAAAAGAAAAAGAATAAAAGCCTCATGGGCCGCCAAACCATCATTTCGGCCCGCTCCAGCTTCCCACCCGCGCAGCCCACACCTAAAGCTCGCGCCGACGTGTGGATCCCGCTTGTCAGCCGCTTTTACACCGCGCGTGCGCCAACTCTCTGTTGCGTGGGTCCCGCTTGCCAGTCCATAGAGTTAGCGGTCGCGTCTCACTGATGGGTGGCCCCGGCACGTCAGGTGCTTCCTCTCCGCCGTTACCGAACCCGCGGGGTCTTCGCCGCGCGGACCGCGCCTGCCTCGCATGGGATGCTCTCCGGGGACCTCGGAGCCGCGTAACCGTCGCACCCCGGCGCGCCTTAAAAACCTCGTTTCCATCGCCGGGACCCTTGACAACCTCTTGTTCCCTGGAACGCAAACGCGCCGCCGCTAGAGTAGAGCTTAGCCCGCCGCCGTGATTGCCCTCACCCACACCGCGACTGGTCCTCTACGCTAGAGCCTGGGTACCTGCTTGGTGCGGCGAAGCTTCGGCCGCCGTCAATTTTCCCCCGCCGGTGTCCTGCGCAAGCTCAATTCGTCGCCGTAGTGAAGACCTCCGCCGTGCGCCGTGGGCAGGCCTCCCGGTGACCTAATCCTCGGTAAAATTCCCACCTCTGTGTTCGCCATCTTCCTAATTTCATTTTGCACCAACTGATTTGGCGAATCAACTCATGGGTGGGCGAATTGGGTCGCTCCGGCGATGGCTTTGCCGCGGCGTGGCGCGGTGAGCCGTCGGAGGGGATCGAGAGGTAGGAGAGAGTTGTGAGCCGTTGATCTTTTGTTGAACGGCTCCGATTAGAGGAACGATACCCCTTCGGCCGGGATGCAATCTGGGCCGCACGATGGGAATCGGAGGGCTGCAGCGTGATCTCGGGTTCATAATATCCGGACCGTTGGATCTCGATCCAAGGGCGCCGATGGAATACCCCTTTCGGCGATAGTAAGATCTAATCCTAGCCGTAGGCGCGGGATCGAGCGGCTGAAAACACAAGATACCCCTTCGCCGTGTCGCATTTGTTAAAAAGACCCTGTGTTTTATAGAGACCAACCCGCAGTCCTATGTAGCTATTTACTGAGTCTTAGAATTCTTTTACAGAGACCCTTGCGCTTTCTGGAATTCGACGCCTAGTCCAGAGAACAAATAAAACCAGAAAAATGAATTTAAAAATGGATTTTTAGTATTAATTAAATGCCAGAATTTGTATAATTCATAGAAAATTCATGTTAACTCCAAATTGAACCATTCCAGTTTCTAAAATTTTGTAATAATGTTCTCTATCATTTAGTATCTCTGTTTTGACATGAAAACATTTAGAAAATTTATTTCTCATCTAATCCTATTTTAATCACATTAAACCTTAGGAAATTCATAACTTGAATACTATAACTCCTAATTTAGTGATTTCAGTTCCTATGATTTCATTTTAATATGTAGATTTTTACTGTATATTTCATTCATCTGTTTGGTGTGATGTTGATTTTGGCTATACTATGTATGTATTGTGTTGATGCGAGTAGACGAGCAAGCCTCTGTGGAATCTGAGGTTCAACAGGTAGAGGTAGCTGAGCAGGAGCTCATTGAAGGCAAGTTGTGCCCTTGATCACTTACTTTTCCCAGCCATGTTCTTATTAATTTTAATGATCTGCATAGGTTAATTTTGATGGGAGCCTTTATGTTACCCCAGTTTTGATTACCTCTATACCTTGTTCACCCCTGAAATATTTTTGGGTAGTACTTGCTATTGCTTTATGTGGATTGGGTATGGAGATACACTATTCATGATTATTCTGTTATTATCTTGTTATTATTACTGTTCATGTTAAGATCATTAAATTAATGGGAACATGGAGCGACCACCCGGGACAACAGTGCTACCACAAGGGTTTAATGGGACGCCCTTGGCTGATTAACTAGGAAAGCTAGTGGAGGGCTACCTTACCCGAAAGGGGCAAGGGCAGTAGGGGAGTGGTCAGTGTAGGGAGGTCCTTGTTTGATTTTGCTGCGATGGCGGTCGGCAAGAACCCTGCACTGGAGCTTCCTATAAACTGTAGCGGGTAGTCTGAAGCTAGTGGAACTTTGTAAAGGCCTCGTAGTGTTACCCTGCCTCGCTTCCTTGGTAGAGGTGTATGGGATTCATGACCCCTTGGCAGATGGGTAACACGGCTTGTGGGTAAAGATGCGCAACCTCTGCAGAGTGTAAAACTAGTATACTAGCCGTGCTCACGGTCATGAGCGGCTTGGACCCTCACATGATTAATTATGGAACTTAAATTCAATTGGACATTTGCATCGCATTTGGGATTATTTTACTATTACTGTTCTTTATTATTACTAAGGTTTGGTATTTACTTACACTAAGTAATTGCTAATAAAATTTTGACCAACTTATAAAAGCAATGCTCAGCCTTAGCCTTTATTTCATTGATCAGCCTTACACTACATGAACTCCCACCTTTGGTGAGCTCATGCCACATTATTCCCCATGACTTGTTGAGCTATGAACGTATGTGAGCTCACTCTTGCTGTCTCACACCCCCCCACAGGAGAAGAGCAGGTGGTCGAAGAGGAGCCGCCCAACACTGAGGAGTTCGATCTGATCTAGGTGGCGTTTCTCAGTCGACATTGGCGCCGACGATCCTTAGTTCGTTTTATGTTTACACTTTTATTTTGTAATAAGTCTGCCGCTATGTAATAAATACTCTGATGTTTTATGACATTTATGTCTATACACTCTGTTATTATATATGTAGTCTTCTTGGCGCATGTATGAGATGCACCCGGCTTTGTCCTTTAAAACCGGGTGTTACAGAAGTGGTATCAGAGGAAATGTTGACTGTAGGACGAAACCTAGATAGAAATGGACAAACCCTTACCTACTTATCTCATTCCGATTCATTCTATACTCACCTTACTCTGATTCTTTCTACACTTATCTTGATCCTGTCTCACCTTCTACTGTTCTACTCTGATCATTCTTACCTTTTCTACTCTGAGACAAGATGGATTTCACACCTTGGAATCCCTACCCCTATGACATTTTTAAGAGATAGGAGGCCTAAGACCAAATCAAAACTATTTTCTATATTTAAAAATGTTGTTTGATTGTTCTGGTGGAAAATGTCTGATTTGCTTCTTTGATTGATTGAAGTATTAAATATGGACATCTTAGGATGTACCACTATAAGGTAATGAATTAGCTATGGTAGGTGAAACACTAAACTGCTTAGTTAATAAATTCTCCAAAGTAACATGATTTGTAATTACTGCCTTGTCTACTATTTTCTTACCTTATGTATCTAACTCAGATGGTCAATACCAGGAGGGGTGGTGGAATTGATTTGCCTCCTAACCAACACACTCGAAGGATATATAGACAACCTCAGCCACAGCCTGCAGAGATGAATCCTCCTAATCCTCCACCAGGCGGAGTTGACCCACTGGTTGCTGCTCAGATGGCAGTGATGCAGCAAATGGCGAACATCATGGCTGATATGCGTGCCCAGATGCAGCAAGACCGCCAAGAGATGCGTCAGGAAAGAGAAGATATACGCCAGGAGTTGCGCCAGGAGAGAGATGAGATACGCCAAGAAAGGAGGGCGCAACAACAGCAGCTGCAACAACAACTTCAACAACAGCAACAACAACAGCAACAGCAGCAACAAGTGCCATTGCCTCCACCACCACCACCAGTTCCACCTCGTGATAAGCACCGGGAGTTTATGAGTCATAAGCCACCGACCTTCGCCAGTTCGCCAGATCCACTTGATGCAGACGATTGGTTGAAGTCAATTGAGAAGATGCTGAACATCGCACAATGCACTGACCGGGAGAAGGTTTTATATGCTTCTGGACGTCTGACTGGTCCTGCTGCTGACTGGTGGGATTCTTATACTGCTGCCCATGACGCTGCTGATACTATTACTTGGGCAGAGTTCAGTACACAATTCAGGAACTACCATATCCCAGCTGGTATGATAAAGATCAAGAAGAAGGAGTTTCTGTCATTAAAGCAAGGCAACATGTCAGTCAGCGAGTATAGAGATAAGTTTATTCAGCTTTCGAGGTATGCTCCAGAGGAAGTTGCCGAGGATGAAAGAAAGCAGGAGCACTTCATTGAAGGACTTAATGGACCCTTGCAGTATGCACTGGTTGCACACACCTTTCCATCATTTCAGAGGCTACTTGATAAGGCTCTTGCTATTGAACACAAGCGTGTTCAATTGGGCGATTTGAAGAGGAAGGCTATCTCACAGGGACAGGGTAGCAACAGTGTTCGTCCTCGCTACAGTTCACCACAGGGTACACCGACTCGACCGGGAGGACCACGCCCAGTTCAGCAATCACCACTGAGGACTCCACCTCCTCGACAGGCTACTCCCACTGGCACCCCGACGAAGTTTGCAGGACAGAGTCCAGGCACTACGTGTTTCAAGTGTGGGAAGACGGGTCATTATGCAAATGTCTGCCCATAGAGGATTGCTACTACTCCAGTTCAGAACAAGCAACAGACCCCTGGCAAGGGATATTCTATTGCCAGGGTGAATCAAGTCAGCGTTGATGATACTCCTGATGGTGGGGACCTTGTAATTGGTATGTTTTATGTTAATGCAATTCCTGCAACCATATTATTTGATTCTGGTGCTACACATTCATTCATGTCTGCTAGATATGCCAACACAAATGAAATACCACTGCTAAATATGAGAAAACCAATGATAGTAATTACACCTAAAGGGCCTGTTGAGGCGAATCAAATGACACGTAGATTGACCTTGACCATTATGGGTAGAGAATTTGGAGCTACTGCTATAATATTAGAGTCAAGCAGTATAGATCTGATCCTTGGTATGTCATGGCTAAGAAAGGCAAAGGCCGTTATAGCATGTGGTAGAGGTACCGTAGAACTCACTACCACTAAAGGAGAAAGGTTTCAAGTTAATATTGCAGTAACCTCCTCATCCATGCGTGCAATGTTCTTTATGCCTGAGGAGTTTGTTGGTGACAACATCCGGGTGGTTAGAGATTTTCCGGATGTCTTTCCAGAGGAGTTACCAGGGATGCCACCTGATAGAGAAGTTGAGTTTGTTATTGATCTTTTACCTGGGACCGCCCCTATTTCTAAACGGCCCTATAGAATGTCCGTAAAGGAGTTGAAGGAGCTTAAGAAGCAGTTGACGGAGTTACAAGAGGCTGGTTACATTCGTCCGAGTTCCTCACCTTGGGGAGCACCGGTGTTATTTGTGCAGAAGAAGGATGGATCACAAAGAATGTGTGTGGATTATAGGTCACTTAATGATGTTACTGTGAAGAACAAGTATCCGTTGCCCCGTATTAAGGATTTATTTGATCAGATGCGAGGTGCTAGAGTATTCTCGAAGATTGATCTCCGATCCGGTTACCATCAGATGAGGATTAGACCATCGGATATTCCCAAGACGGCTTTCTCGACTCGATATGGATTATATGAGTTTACTGTTATGTCATTTGGACTAACCAATGCACCAGCTTACTTCATGAATTTGATGAATAAGGTGTTTATGGAGTATTTGGACAGATTCGTCGTGGTATTCATCGACGATATTCTTATCTATTCTAAGAATGAAAGTGATCATGAACAACATCTGAGGTTGGTGCTACAGAAGTTACGAGATAATCAACTCTACGCTAAGTTCAGGAAGTGCGAGTTTTGGATTGACAAGGTGCCATTCCTTGGTCATATTATTTCTAATGGAGGAATAGCTGTGGATCCTGCTAAAGTGAAGGAGATAATGGAGTGGAGAGTGCCCACTACAGTTACGGAGATTCGGAGTTTCTTGGGACTCGCAGGATATTATCGGAGATTTATTGAAGGATTTTCTAAGATTGCCAATCCTATGACCTCGCTTTTGGAGAAAGGAAGAGAATTTAAGTGGGATGAGAAATGCCAAGAGAGTTTTGATCAATTGAAGGAGAGATTGATGTCACCTCCAGTACTGATTATGCCAGATCTGCAGAAGGGATTTGACATTTATTGTGATGCATGTGGCCAAGGACTTGGATGTGTGCTTATGCAAGATGGTCATGTGATTGCCTATGCATCTCGTCAGTTGCGGAAGCACGAATTGAACTACCCCACTCATGACTTGGAATTGGCTGCAGTTGTGCATGCACTTAAGATTTGGAGACACTACGTTATGGGAACTAAGTGCCAAGTATACACGGATCATAAGAGTTTGAAGTACATATTCACTCAGAAGGATCTCAACCTTAGGCAACGCCGTTGGTTGGAGCTCATTAAGGATTATGATTTGGAGATTCATTACCATCCGGGCAAGGCAAATTTGGTTGCAGATGCTTTGAGTCGGAAGGAGCATGTTCACTCCGCTTTCGTTGTCCAGCTACCTGATGAATTAGCAAAAGACTTTGAGAGACTCAATTTGGGAATTGTTACTCATACGGAAGGAGTGACTATTGAATTGGAACCTACCTTGGAGCAAGAAATTCGTAAAGGTCAGGTTGGTGATGCTAAGATCCAGGAGATCAAGGATCTGATAACTGAAGGTAGAGGCCCGGAGTTCACGGAGGATGAGCAAGGCACGATTTGGTTCAAGAATCGGATCTGTGTTCCTGACATTGATAGTCTTCGGGAAACCATATTGAAGGAAGCACATGACTCAATCTATTCTATCCATCCTGGGAGCACCAAGATGTATCAGGATTTGAAGCAAAAGTATTGGTGGTATGGACTAAAGAGAGATGTGGCTGCACATGTGGCTATGTGCGATGTGTGCCAAAGAGTTAAGGCTGAACACCAGAGGCCAGCCGGACTATTGCACCCACTGAAGATACCTGAGTGGAAATGGGAAGAGATTGGCATGGACTTCATTGTTGGATTACCCCGCACGTCTGCTGGGTATGATTCTATATGGGTGATTGTGGACAGGCTAACTAAGGTAGCCCACTTTATTCCAGTGAAGACCACTTATTCAGGAGCTAAGTTGGCAGAGTTGTACATGGCACGGATTGTATGCCTGCATGGTGTGCCAAAGAAGATTGTGTCAGATCGAGGATCACAGTTTACCTCTCGATATTGGAAGAAGTTGCACGAGTCATTGGATACAAGATTGAACTTTAGTTCGGCTTACCATCCACAGACTGATGGACAGACTGAGAGGACTAACCAAGTGCTTGAAGATATGTTAAGAGCTTGTGCTCTTAAACATGGTGGAAGTTGGGATAAGAGTTTGCCGTATGCGGAGTTCTCTTATAATAATAGCTATCAGGCCAGTTTGAAGATGTCACCGTTTGAGGCTTTGTATGGCAGAAAGTCCAGGACCCCATTGTATTGGGATCAAACGGGTGAAAGACAGTTATTTGGACCTGAGATTATACAAGAAGCAGAGGAACAAGTTCAGCAAATAAGGGAGAATTTGAGAACTGCACAATCCAGGCAGAAAAGCTATGCTGATACCCGGAGAAGACTACTTGAGTTTAAGGAGGGTGATTATGTCTATTTGAAGGTGTCACCACTCCGGGGTATGATGAGATTCAAAGTCAAAGGAAAGTTGTCCCCTCGCTTTATTGGACCCTTCTTAATCTTAAAGCGAGTGGGAGAGGTTGCATACCAATTGGAGTTACCAGATCACCTTGCAGATGTTCACGATGTTTTTCATGTATCTCAGCTGAAGAAATGTCTCAGGGTGCCTGAGGAACAATTACCAATGGAAGACCTTAATGTTCAAGATGACCTGACTTATGCTGAGTACCCCATCAAGATTTTGGATACATTGACTCGAGTCACGAGGAATAAGGTTATAAAGATGTGCAAAGTTCAATGGAGTCACCACGGTGAAGATGAAGCAACTTGGGAAAGAGAAGAAGAACTTCGTATAGAGTTTCCCCACCTTTTCCCTAGATCTTCTTAAATCTCGAGGACGAGATTATTTTTAAGGGGGGTAGGATTTGTAATACTTAAAATTCTGAATAAAGAATATAGAGAGATCTTCTCATTTTATGTGCCTCATTTGCATCCTAAAAAGAGCACACACAAAATTTAGAGTTTAATTCAAACAAATGACAAAAAAATGCATCATGTTGGAGTTTATATGTTTGTGCATTAAATAAAATAATAATGTTAATGGTAATGGTAATAAGATAATAATTGCTAGAAGTTGAATTAAACCCTAAATTAAAACTAGGGTTTTCAAAAATAAGAGAAGAGAAAAGGGTATAAAAATATAAATAATATACTATTATCTCCAAGATTTATATTCTCATTTCACAATATGATTGGAGGATAAAAATCTGTACAACGTTCGAATTTAAAATTCAAATTCAAACCAAATTTTGAAATGAAGAAAGAAAATAGAAAAAAATAAAAAAGAAAAAGAATAAAAGCCTCATGGGCCGCCAAACCATCATTTCGGCCCGCTCCAGCTTCCCACCCGCGCAGCCCACACCTAAAGCTCGCGCCGACGTGTGGATCCCGCTTGTCAGCCGCTTTTACACCGCGCGTGCGCCAACTCTCTGTTGCGTGGGTCCCGCTTGCCAGTCCATAGAGTTAGCGGTCGCGTCTCACTGATGGGTGGCCCCGGCACGTCAGGTGCTTCCTCTCCGCCGTTACCGAACCCGCGGGGTCTTCGCCGCGCGGACCGCGCCTGCCTCGCATGGGATGCTCTCCGGGGACCTCGGAGCCGCGTAACCGTCGCACCCCGGCGCGCCTTAAAAACCTCGTTTCCATCGCCGGGACCCTTGACAGCCTCTTGTTCCCTGGAACGCAAACGCGCCGCCGCTAGAGTAGAGCTTAGCCCGCCGCCGTGATTGCCCTCACCCACACCGCGACTGGTCCTCTGCGCTAGAGCCTGGGTACCTGCTTGGTGCGGCGAAGCTTCGGCCGCCGTCAATTTTCCCCCGCCGGTGTCCTGCGCAAGCTCAATTCGTCGCCGTAGTGAAGACCTCCGCCGTGCGCCGTGGGCAGGCCTCCCGGTGACCTAATCCTCGGTAAAATTCCCACCTCTGTGTTCGCCATCTTCCTAATTTCATTTTGCACCAACTGATTTGGCGAATCAACTCATGGGTGGGCGAATTGGGTCGCTCCGGCGATGGCTTTGCCGCGGCGTGGCGCGGTGAGCCGTCGGAGGGGATCGAGAGGTAGGAGAGAGTTGTGAGCCGTTGATCTTTTGTTGAACGGCTCCGATTAGAGGAACGATACCCCTTCGGCCGGGATGCAATCTGGGCCGCACGATGGGAATCGAAGGGCTGCAGCGTGATCTCGGGTTCATAATATCCGGACCGTTGGATCTCGATCCAAGGGCGCCGATGGAATACCCCTTTCGGCGATAGTAAGATCTAATCCTAGCCGTAGGCGCGGGATCGAGCGGCTGAAAACACAAGATACCCCTTCGCCGTGTCGCATTTGTTAAAAAGACCCTGTGTTTTATAGAAACCAACCCGCAGTCCTATGTAGCTATTTACTGAGTCTTAGAATTCTTTTACAGAGACCCTTGCGCTTTCTGGAATTCGACGCCTAGTCCAGAGAACAAATAAAACCAGAAAAATGAATTTAAAAATGGATTTTTAGTATTAATTAAATGCCAGAATTTGTATAATTCATAGAAAATTCATGTTAACTCCAAATTGAACCATTCCAGTTTCTAAAATTTTGTAATAATGTTCTCTATCATTTAGTATCTCTGTTTTGACATGAAAACATTTAGAAAATTTATTTCTCATCTAATCCTATTTTAATCACATTAAACCTTAGGAAATTCATAACTTGAATACTATAACTCCAAATTTAGTGATTTCAGTTCCTATGATTTCATTTTAATATGTAGATTTTTACTGTATATTTCATTCATCTGTTTGGTGTGATGTTGATTTTGGCTATACTATGTATGTATTGTGTTGATGCGAGTAGACGAGCAAGCCTCTGTGGAATCTGAGGTTCAACAGGTAGAGGTAGCTGAGCAGGAGCTCATTGAAGGCAAGTTGTGCCCTTGATCACTTACTTTTCCTAGCCATGTTCTTATTAATTTTAATGATCTGCATAGGTTAATTTTGATGGGAGCCTTTATGTTACCCCAGTTTTGATTACCTCTATACCTTGTTCACCCCTGAAATATTTTTGGGTAGTACTTGCTATTGCTTTATGTGGATTGGGTATGGAGATACACTATTCATGATTATTCTGTTATTATCTTGTTATTATTACTGTTCATGTTAAGATCATTAAATTAATGGGAACATGGAGCGACCACCCGGGACAACAGTGCTACCACAAGGGTTTAATGGGACGCCCTTGGCTGATTAACTAGGAAAGCTAGTGGAGGGCTACCTTACCCGAAAGGGGCAAGGGCAGTAGGGGAGTGGTCAGTGTAGGGAGGTCCTTGTTTGATTTTGCTGCGATGGCGGTCGGCAAGAACCCTGCACTGGAGCTTCCTATAAACTGTAGCGGGTAGTCTGAAGCTAGTGGAACTTTGTAAAGGCCTCGTAGTGTTACCCTGCCTCGCTTCCTTGGTAGAGGTGTATGGGATTCATGACCCCTTGGCAGATGGGTAACACGGCTTGTGGGTAAAGATGCGCAACCTCTGCAGAGTGTAAAACTAGTATACTAGCCGTGCTCACGGTCATGAGCGGCTCGGACCCTCACATGATTAATTATGGAACTTAAATTCAATTGGACATTTGCATCGCATTTGGGATTATTTTACTATTACTGTTCTTTATTATTACTAAGGTTTGGTATTTACTTACACTTAGTAATTGCTAATAAAATTTTGACCAACTTATAAAAGCAATGCTCAGCCTTAGCCTTTATTTCATTGATCAGCCTTACACTACATGAACTCCCACCTTTGGTGAGCTCATGCCACATTATTCCCCACGACTTGTTGAGCTATGAACGTATGTGAGCTCACTCTTGCTGTCTCACACCCCCCCACAGGAGAAGAGCAGGTGGTCGAAGAGGAGCCGCCCAACACTGAGGAGTTCGATCTGATCTAGGTGGCGTTTCTCAGTCGACATTGGCGCCGACGATCCTTAGTTCGTTTTATGTTTACACTTTTATTTTGTAATAAGTCTGCCGCTATGTAATAAATACTCTGATGTTTTATGACATTTATCTCTATACACTCTGTTATTATATATGTAGTCTTCTTGGCGCATGTATGAGATGCACCCGGCTTTGTCCTTTAAAACCGGGTGTTACAGAAGCCTTCCTTGTCTTGACTACGATGTCATCGACGTAGGCCTCGACTGTGCGACCGATGTGTTCGCCGAACACATGGTTCATGCACCGCTGGTACGTCGCGCCCGCATTCCTCAAACCGAACGGCATGGTGACATAGCAGTACATGCCGAAGGGTGTGATGAAAGAAGTCACGAGCTGGTCGGACTCTTTCATCCGGATTTGGTGATACCCTGAGTAGGCATCGAGGAAGGACAGGGTTTCGCACCCAGTAGTGGAATCCACGATTTGATCGATGCGAGGTAGAGGGTAGGGAACCTTCGGACATGCTTTGTTGAGACCAGTGTAGTCTACACACATCCGCCATTTCCCCCCTTTCTTTCTCACAAGCACAGGGTTGGCAAGCCATTCGGGATGGAATACCTCTTTGATGAACCCTGCTGCCATTAGCTTGTGGATCTCCTCGCCTATCACTCTGCGCTTCTCCTCGTCGAATCGGCGCAGAGGCTGCCTGACGGGTCGGGCTCCGGCCCGAATATCCAGCGAGTGCTCGGCGACATCCCTCGGTATGCCGGACATGTCCGAGGGACTCCACGCAAAGACGTCGGCGTTTGCGCGGAGAAAGTCGACGAGCACTGCTTCCTATTTGGGGTCGAGCCTGGAACCGATCCGGATCTGCTTGGAGGTGTCGCCACTGGGGTCGAGAGGGACGGCCTTAACCGTCTCCGCTGGCTCGAAGTTGCCGACATGTCGCTTCACGTCTGGCACCTCTTTGGAGAGGTTCTCCAGGTCGGCGATGAGGGCCTCGGACTCGGCGAGGGCCTCGGCGTACTCCACGCACTCCACGTCGCATTCGAACGCGTGTTTGTACGTGGGGCCGACGGTGATGACCCCGTTGGGGCCCGGCATCTTGAGCTTCAGGTAGGTGTAGTTGGGGACGGCCATGAACTTCGCGTAGCATGGCCTCCCCAATACCGCGTGGTAGGTTCCTCGGAACCCGACCACCTCGAACGTCAAAATCTCCCTTCGGAAGTTGGAGGGCGTTCCGAAGCAGACGGGAAGGTCGAGCCGTCCGAGGGGCTGGACGCGCTTCCCAGGAATGATCCCGTGGAAGGGCGCAGCGCCTGCTCGGACGGAGGACAGATCGACGCGCAGGAGCCTGAGGGTCTCGGCATAGATGATGTTGAGGCAGCTGCCCCCATCCATCAGGACCTTGGTGAGCCTGACGTCACCGACGATGGGGTCGACGACGAGCGGGTATTTCCCCGGGCTCGACACGTGGTCGGGGTGGTCAGCTTGGTCGAAGGTGATGGGCTTGTCGGACCAGTCTAGGTAGACTGGCGCCGCCACCTTCACCGAGCGGACCTCCCGGCGCTCTTGCTTGTGATGCCGAGCCGAGGCATTCGCCGCATGCCCTCCGTAGATCATGAAGCAGTCGCGGACCTCGGGGAACTCTCCTGCTTGGTGATCTTCCTTTTTGTCGTCGTCGCGGGCCCTGCCACCCTCTGCGGGTGGCCCGGCCTTGTGGAAGTGGCGCCGAAGCATGACGCACTCCTCGAGGGTGTGCTTGACGGGCCCCTGATGGTAGGGGCATGGCTCCTTGAGCATCTTGTCGAAGAGGTTAGCACCTCCGGGGGGCTTCCGAGGGTTCTTGTACTCGGCGGCGGCGACAAGGTCCGCGTCGGCGGCGTCGCGTTTCGCTTGCGACTTCTTCTTGCCTTTCTTCTTGGCGCCGCGTGGAGTAGATGCCTCGGGAGCCTCCTCCAACGGGCGGCCCTGGGGCTGCTTGTCCTTTTAGAAGATGGCCTCGACCGCCTCCTGGCCAGAGGCGAACTTGGTGGCGATGTCCATCAGCTCGCTCGCCCTGGTGGGGGTCTTGCGACCCAACTTGCTCACTAGGTCGCGGCAGGTGTTGCCGGCAAGGAACGCGCCGATGACATCTGAGTCGGTGATGTTGGGCAGCTCGGTGCGCTGCTTCGAGAATCGCCGGATGTAGTCCCGAAGAGACTCTCCCGGCTGTTGCCGGCAGCTTCGAAGGTCCCAGGAGTTCCCGGGGCGCACGTACGTGCCCTGGAAATTGCCGGCGAAGGCTTGGACCAAATCATCCCAGTTGGAGATCTGCCCCGGAGGCAGGTGCTCCAACCAGGCGCGAGCAGTGTCGGAGAGGAACAAGGGGAGGTTGGGGATGATGAGGTTGTTGTCGTCCGTTCCACCCAGTTGGCAGGCCAGGCGGTAGTCTGTGAGCCACAGTTCCGGTCTCGTTTCCCCCAAGTACTTTGTGATAGTAGTCGGGGGTCGGAACCAGGCCGGGAACGGCGCCCGTCGGATGGCCCGACTGAAGGCCTGCGGACCGGGTGGTTCGGGCGAGGGACTCCGATCCTCCCCGCTGTCGTAGCGTCCCCCACGCCTGGGGTGGTAGCCTCGGCGCACCCTTTCGTCGAGGTGGGCCCGACGGTCGCGACGATGGTGCTCGTTGCCGAGGTGGCCCGGGGCCGCAGGCGTGGTGTTGCGCGTGCGCCCGGTGTAGACCGAGGCTTCCCGCATGAATCGGGAAGTCACGGCATGAGGTTCCGAGGGGTATCCCTGCCTTCGGGAGGCAGAGCTCTCGGCCCGTCGGGCCGCAGCGCCTTCCAGAAGATTCTTGAGCTCTCCCTGGATTCGCCGACCCTCGGTGGTTGATGGCTCCGGCATCGCGCGGAGGAGCATCGCTGCGGCTGCCAGGTTCTGACCGACCCCGCTGGATGCGGGTGGCGGCCTGACCCTGACGTCGTTGGCGACACGGTGCTGGAAACCCTAGGGCAGGTGACGTATTTCTCCGGCCGGGGGCTGGCCCGCCCATACCTGCCCGACGTCCCGGCGGATCGACTCGAGCGCTCCTACTCCCTCGTCGAGCCTGGCCTGCGCCCCGCGGACTTGCTCGAGTTGTGGGTCGTGACCCCCCGCTGGAACGGGGACCACAACTAGCTCCCACGGGATGTCGGCGCGAGGCACCGGCCTAGGGAGATCACCGTCCTCCGGCATGCCGAGATGGTTGCCTTCGGAGGGATCCCCTAGCTCGACGTGGAAACATTCGCGGCTTGGGCCGCAGTCCTTGTCGTCAAGGCTGCGGCTACCGTCGGAACAGTCGGAGAGGCAGCAGTCACATGCGGTCATGAAGTCCCGCAAGGCACTGGGGTTGCCAAATCCAGAGAAATCCCAATAGATGCTGGGATCGTCATCTTCCTCGGACCTAGAGGGCCCGTAGGTCGAGACGTCCGTCAATCGGTCCCAAGGCGACCGCATACGAAACCCCAGAGGGGTTGCACTCGCCTCAACGAGAGCGCCCGCCAAAGCGAGGTCGCTAGGCGGGTTGAGGCCGAGTCGAAATGACGTAGGATGGGAATCAGTTAGTACCTTTTGGTCGACGAGGAGCGACATAGTCACGTCGGGGATTGATTGCGCCGTCGTCTTAGGTACGAGGGCGACGTCCTGCAGGCCCTCCGCGAGCGTGCTGGCGTCATCCACTTGCTCGGGATTGGCGTGTCGAGGGGGGACGGCGCTCGCCTTCGTCTCAAACGCGAGGCCGACGCCTGACGCGCCTCCCGTTGGTGCGCTGGGGACGTCGATTCGCTCGACAGCCGACGAAGCGCGGCCTCCTGCTTGGCCTTGGTTGCCCCGCCTCCTCCTCCGTTGGCGGGGGAGAGGACGGGGCGAGCTCGAATGTCGTTCTTCCACCACGCGGGGAAGATGTCGTCGATTCCGTCGCCGGCGGGCGGGTTGTTGGCCGCCATTGTCGTTGTCGCGCGGCGGTGGAAGGAGTATCATGTCGTAGCTGCCGTCGAGGGACATGAACTCAAGACTCCCGAAACGGAGCACCGTCCCGGGTTGGAGAGGTTGTTGGAGACTGCCCATCTGGAGCTTGACGGGAAGCTGCTCGTCAACACGCAGCAGGCCCCTACCTGGCGCGCCAACTGTCGGCGTCTCAAGACCGGGGGGGTCCCTAAGCCGACGAGTGAGTGTGCCGCGTGCCCCAGCCCAGATGGGTCGAGCGCGTGGGCGAGCGCGAAGGGGGGAAGCGAGGTGGCCGGAGACGGGCGTGAGAGAGGTGGAAATCCCGCGGCCTTCGTGTTCGTCCCGCGCCCAGGTCGGGTGCGCTTGCAGTAGGGGGTTACAAGCGTCCACGCGGGTGAGGGAAGCGAGCGGCCCCAAGAGAGCGCCTGTCCCGTCCTCGTCCCCGCGCGGCCAACCTTCTCTAAGAAGGCCCTGTTCCTTCCTTTTATAGGCGTAAGGAGAGGATCCAGGTGTACAACGGGGGTGTAGCAGAGTGCTACGTGTCTAGCGGGGGGAGAGCTAGCGCCCTAAGTACATGCCAATGTGGCAGCCGGAGAGATCTTGGCACCCTGCTGGTGTGGTGTCGTGGCTGTCGGAGGAGCAACGGAGCCTGGCGGAGGGACAGCTGTCGGAGCGGTTGTGTCCTTGCTGACGTCCCCCTGCTTCCGTAAGAGAGCTGAGAGCCGCCGTCGTCACAGGGCATGCGGGGCACCATCATTGCCTATCTGGTGGAGACAGCTAGATGGGACTCCGGTCTTGTTCTCTGCGGCCCGAGTCGGCTCGGGGTAGGGTGATGATGGCGCTTCCTGTTGACGTGGCGGGCCTGTGCCCTAGGTCGGGCGATGTGGAGGCTCCTCCGAAGCCGAGGTCGAGTCTGTCCTTCATGGCCGAGGCCGAGTCCGAGCCCTTGGGTCGGGCGAGGCGGAGGTCGTCGGCAGAGGCCAGGGTGGTGTCCGAGCCCTGGGGTCGGGTGAAGCGGAGTTCGTCGTCTTCTGGGGTTGAGCCCGAGTCCGAGCCCTGGGTCGGGCGGAGCGGAGTTCGCCGTCTTCCGGGTCTTAGCCCGAGTCCGAGCCCTGGGTCAGGCGGAGCGGAGTTCGCCGTCTTCCGGGGCTTAGCCCGAGTCCGAGCCCTGGGTCGGGCGGAGTGGAGTTCGCCGTCTTCCGGGGCTTAGCACGAGTCCGAGCCCTGGGTCGGGCGGAGCGGAGTTCGCCGTCTTCTGGGTCTTAGCCCAAGTCCGAGCCCTGGGTCGGGCGGAGCGGAGTTCGCCGTCTTCCAGGGCTTAGCCCGAGTCCGAGCCCTGGGTCGGGCGGAGCGGAGTTCGCCGTCTTCCGGGGCTGAGCCCGAGTCCGAGCCCTGGGTCGGGCGGAGCTTCCTATGGCGCCTTTGGCAGGGCCTGGCTCCCTATCAGCATCACTCTGTCAAGTGGCGCTGCAGTCGGAGTGGCGCAGGCGGCGCTGTCCTTCTGTCAGACCGGTCAGTGGAGCGGCGTAGTGACGGCGGTCACTTCGGCTCTGCCGGAGGGCGCGTGTCAGGATAAAGGTGTCAGGCCGCCTTTGCGTTAAATGCTCCTGCGACTCGGTCGGTTGGCGCGGTGACTTAGTCAGGGTTGCTTCTTAGCGAAGGCAAGGCCTCGGGCGAGCCGGAGATGTGTCCGCCGTTGAAGGGGGGCCTCGGGCGAGACGGAAACCCCTCGGGGTCGGCTGCCCTTGCCCGAGGCTAGGCTCGGGCGAGGCGTGATCGAGTTGCTCGTATGGACTGATCCCTGACTTAATCGCACCCATCAGGCCTCTGCAGCTTTATGCTGATGGGGGTTACTAGCTGAGAATTAGGCGTCTTGAGGGTACCCCTAATTATGGTCCCCGACACGCCGCCTGTCCAGCCGCGGAGTTAACGCGACGGGGCGAGTAGTTGGCGGGGCGGCCGTTGCACGTGCGCGAGCCGTTCGAGGAACGGATCACGGGCGCGTTGTCTTCACGCCGTGAGAGGGGGTTCTCTTGCTGCCCCCGGATGGGACGTGAGCTTGGCTGACGACGTGACCGCTGCTCCCGCGCGCCTGCCACCGCCATTACTGCCGGCCCACTTTTGGCCGCGTTGGCCGCCGCGTCAGGCTGGCGCTGCTGGGTCGCGCGCTGGGTCGCCTCGAGTCGCGGTATTGGTTCCGCAATCGAGGAGGCGCAGTGGTGGCGCAGGCGGTGCAGTTGCTTGCATGCAGCATCCGGCGCGCCGGTTGCGCGACGCGTGGGCCTGGGCCTCCATGCTGGCGTGTCGGGAGTCGGAGAAGCGCGTCCACTTGGCGCGGTTGCATGCCGTCTGCATGGCTGCCCGCCCCTTTCGCCCGTTGGTCTGGGCAAAAGTGGAGGGTCACTTGTAACCGCTGGGCGGTTGCGTGCACCACGCGCGGCGGTTTGGCTTCTTCTGCTCGGAGCCGGTCTGCATGACATGCGGGACCCAGCCCCCGCGCCGCAGGGGAGGGCTATGGAGCGTGTTGGAGAAGACTCAGCCCGTGACGGTTGGGGGCGCACGTAGGGAGAGTTGCCTTTAAAAGGAGGGCGACCGCTTTCGTAAGGCGACCATGTCTTCTCGCTCCCTTATGCGCCGCGCCTTTCCACCTTCCAAGCCCCCGGATGGGGGGAACCCGCCGTCTTTTCGCCTCACCGTTGGAGGAACGCAACTCCGTGGGAGTTGGTACCTTTCCGCCATCGTTCGGCTTCAAGGATTTTCATCATGCAGCCCGGCTGCACCCCTCCACCGGCGGTCACCCAAGATGGTGACCTCCGGCTTGATGGTGGGGGAAATCGAGCCGGGCTGCGGCCTCTGCCCCTCCCTCAGCCTCAAGGATTTTCATCACCAGGGCTGTGGAGGGGAGTGTGCCGAGTTGAGGTTGGCCCCCGCGTGGGCGGCGGCCCGCTCCTTCACTCAGTGATCGGAGGGAGGAGCGGTTGTCGTCCATGGCGCTGGCATCTGCAGCGTGCTTGGCCTTCGGACGCGAGTGGCTTCGGAGCCGCTCGCGGCGCCGGCGTCTGCCACGGCAGCTGGAAGAGGTTCTTCCGCCGGCGTGATAGCCAAGGCTGGCCACGGACCGACCTCCAACTCTACGGCCTTCTGCCCGTCCTTGCCTTACGAGTTTTGGCATGGGCGGGGGCCTCCTGGCAGCAGCATCCGCCCTGAGGTCAGTGCCGCCGCTGTTCGGCCCCCCGGAGCAGAAGTCGTCGTCGTCGCCGCTGCTGGAGCAGGTGACGGCGCGCCGTTCGTCGGTCTTCCGTTGCTCCGCAGGCCTTCCCCCATGGAGTGGGGTTTGTTCGTACCTGCGGAGGGGGAACCGGAGTTCCGTTCGTAACGGCACTTCGAATGCCGGTGTTTTTTGTTCATTACGGCTTTCGGGGCCTGAACATGTGTGTAACGTCGGCACGGAGCCGTGTTTTTTCCTCATTTTTGAGCGCTAAGACTCGTCTGTTAATTATCTGAACCGCTTCACCAAGCATGAGTGTCACACCCGGTTTTAGAAGGTAAACCGAATGCGAACCATGTACGTGCCAGGATCAGAAATTCACGTACACAGCGATTACATAAATGACTCATCATAGCACAATGCTTCGAATTACAATAAAGAGTAAGTAATAATATTACAGACTAGAGTCATTTACATAATATAAATCAAAGTACGCAGAATCGAAACGTAGCCAACGTAAACAACCCACCACAGGCAGCTGACTGGGGGAGATCGCTAGCCTAATCCTCGAACTCATCAACGTCCTGGAACTCCTGGAGATTCGCCTCGACGCCTTCTTCTTTACCTGAGCATAGATTGCACCAAAGGCAACCTGGTGTTTTGTGAAAGCAAGGGTGAGTACACATCAACGTACTCAGCAAATGTCCCGTTTGGCTGAAGTGGACTAGCTTTATGTGGGGTTAAGGTCAAAGCAGTTGCTTTTAGTTGGTCAGATATTTATTATTAGTGGAAGCCCAGTTTTAGTAATAGCCAACCCGTGAACAGCTTCCTCCTCGAGGAACATCATGATCATCATCGAACCAAAAAACATTAATAGAACCATTGAGTCTCGAACCAGTTGTATCTCTAATCAAAGAGGATCCCAAGGCTGCTCTTAACCGTGAGCACGGCTGATATATCAGTTTCATTCCCTCTGCAGAGGTCGCACACTTTACCCATGAGTCGTGATTCCCGTTCTGCCCGGGGATCATGACTCCCCATTGATCACTTCCTAGGTGGTCCGGCAGGGTATCACTACGTAGCTTTTACAAAGATTCCCTAGAGATCATAGCTGCCCGTTAGGTTTCTCCAGTTTGATAAACACAGTACCCCTCCCCGCAGGAGAGTGACTAACAAAGAGCAAAACGAAAGAACCTCGGCACTCAGCCTCGGCAGAGCAAGCACTGTGCCTGGACCCCATTGACGGCACGACGGCTAAGCAACTACACCTCTAGTTCATCCAATTAATCAGCTAAGGGCATCCCATTTCACCCTCATGGTTGCACTGTTATCCCGGGTGGTCTCTCAACGAACAGGTCCTTACGGAGAGGTACTCGGGAAACAGCCCGAGTCCCCTAAATGCCACAAGTATATCATCATATCCAGAATAAAATCATAGTATCATCATTGTATCTCATCATGTTCATTGATTAAAGTAAAGCGCTAGCATGTAGCTAACCATAGTAACCCAAAAGGTAAATCAAGGACAAGGTAAATAGAAAGCTAGTAAATCCTTAGGTTGTTCATAGTATGCGGGACAGTGTATTATAAAGTAAATGGGACATAATGGGTCAGAGGACACTTGCCTTCACCAAACAGATGCTCAGGGTCTTCAACTTCGTGGAACCCAAAGAGCTAGATCACTTGGTCGCCGAAGCTTGACCGTCGATTCCTCGAAGTTCGGAAACGAATCGCGATCCAATCGCAACGCGAAGCGAAGACAAACAGACACAAGCAAACAAACATATATATGCATAAGAACATTACACCATACAAGATAAAATGTTATAAAAGCGAGCAATGTAAAATAGAGAGCGCTTCTACGGTTACGCGAGAAAAAGAACCATGATAGACGAAGCTATGGTCGAGGGGTTAGTACGTTTACGTTAAACAAGTACTAATTAGAACATCTAATTCAACATAATTATATTAATTGATATTAATCAAATATAAATTAATACTACTACTTAGTTTTGACTAACTTACTATTTTAATAGTTGACAGTTAAGCAAATAACTTAATGAATATGAGCGATTCTAAGCGAGACGAATTAAGGACGCACGACGTGCAAATACGATGTGCGCAACGCGCGGACACAAACGACTTAGCACGCGGACAACGCGCGATACGCGCGAACGGCACGCGGCAATGCGCGCGACACACGCGAACGGCACGCGACAACGCGTACGAACAACACGCGCGACACTTGCAAACGACATGCGACGACGTGCGCGAAACAGCACCGCGACACGCGCGGACCGATATGCGAAACTAATAATTAAACAACGTGATTAAACTAAATAATTATTAATAACTAATATTTCAGTTAATATTAATCATATTGGTGACTAATTATAAATGCACAAATCGAATTCCTAAATTAGATTTTTAAATTAAAATGTCATTCTAGTAGCCACTGATTAAACAAATGTCTAACTAAATTAAATAAAATGTGCAAAAA
This sequence comes from Zea mays, assembly GCF_902167145.1. Taxonomy (NCBI): domain Eukaryota; kingdom Viridiplantae; phylum Streptophyta; class Magnoliopsida; order Poales; family Poaceae; genus Zea; species Zea mays. The sequence continues at coordinate 25,802,500 of NC_050098.1, read as the reverse complement.
TTAGGATAAATATTTCTAAATTAAGATTATTTTAATACGAATCTAACGCAACTTGAATGGATCGAATCGGATTTAAAACGCAAAAGTTATGAATGTTTTAAACCATACTGTAATTCGCGCGGACTAAATCTACAGAATTGCCATATTCTTCCTCTCTTCATCTCCTTCCTCCCATCCATGGAAGAGAGAGGAGAGGAAGGGGAGGGGGCTGCGCAGGGGAGGTCGGGGTTGGGCCGGCCGGGGGCGGGCGCGGCCGCACCGGGCGCGCGGGGCGCGGCCACAGCCGCCGGGGAGGGGTGCGCGCGGGAGCACGGGACGCGGGCGCCACCGCCGGCCACCGCCGCCGCCGCCGGGGAGGGAGAAAGAGGCGCCGTCGAGGAGGGGAAACGGAGGGGGAGGGGCGCCGCCACCGGGGAAGGTGAGGGGAGAGTGGGAGAGGCTCTGCACGGACGGGAAAACGAAGAAACGAAGAAACCCTAGGTGCAACAATGGAGGTTTCTCACCGGGGAAGAAGACCCTCGCCGGAGCCGAGGAGAAATCCGTCGATTGCCGGAGATTTGGGGATCCAATCGATGAACCGAACGCGCTGCGACGAAGCCTTCGACGAGACGAACGCAGCGGTACCCTCGGATTCCGCAGACGATGCACGGATTGGGAGTAATTGCTCGCCGGAGTTGTCGCCGGAGTTGGAACCGCCCCGAACTTCGGCGAGCAATACCGGGAGCTAGGGATTGGATTTGGGGGAAACGTTTGGTGTTCTGGAACGGGCTCGACGAGATGAAGCCGGACATGTATATATACCTAGGGTTTGGACGAGATAAAAATTCAGTTAAAATTCGGATTTTACTATTTTTAAAATTCGAAAAAGCCTAGAAATCCATATTTTGTGCTCAAAATATTATAGATACTTTCAAAAATTCCAGAAAAATTCCTATAAATGTTTTGGGACCTAATGAACTCAAAAAACATAATTAGAATTTCTAAAAACATTTTTAAGTTCCACAAATAAATAGATTTTGGTTTCCGGAAAATAGAAAAATATTCCGAAAAATATGAAAATTTACCGAGCGCTTCTATAAGATATGTTAACATGTTTCATACACATTTTGCACTTAGAAACACCATGCAACGGCATGAATGCAACAACCAAAGTGCCTCTAGGGCTCATTCCACTAGGTTTACGCTAATATAAAACAAAATGATTCTCCATTTTTAGGGAAAAGAGAAAGGAAAGCGAAGAACTGAGAGAGTAACACCTGAATTTGGTGGATATTAGAAAAGAAATTTTATACCCTCAAATTCAGGGTGTTACAAATCTAACCCCCTTAACAGAATCTCGTCCTCGAGATTCAAGAAGAGGCTAGCAGGAAAATGAGATTGGTTCATTAGTCTTTCATAGCTTTTTCTAACTCAACTTTGACTCCGCTAGCTTGACTTGTGGATTGGTTGCTTTGACCATCAGATGCTTGAGACCGATTGATGCAATTTTTGAGGATCTCATGGACCTGTGGGTTAGGACCCACACACGCTTTCGCTGCGCCAATCTGATCTTGTTGGTTGATGTTGATTGCATTGTCTTCATTGGGGTTAGCGGCTAACCCCCTTAACAAGAGCATTGATACACACTTGATGAAGATGTTGCCGACTCTGATCTTGACTGATTTGGAGGAATTGAGGTTGCCAAAAGGACAGGTGCAAGAGGAAAGAATAACGAGAAAAGGTAAGTATAGACAGATTAGAGAGAGGAGGGGGAGAACCCAACTACTTAACTCTATGGCACTCACCTAGTAAACAGATTCCATTACGGTCCAAGGGCCACAACACATCAACACTCATTCCAAGAAGCAAATCAGTCATAGCAGAAGGACAAACATCATGAGCACACATCAACAAACATCTCGTTGATATACGTTCCTTTTAATTAAATGGTGGTCTTTCCTTGAAAAGGGAAACTACTCTAAGGCCAACAAAAGGCAAGGGGAATAATAAGACATGGAGGGTAGGGGCATGAGCATAATAAAGGATGGAGCTAAAGCAATGATTGTAACTGACAAGGGAGAGAATGCAACCAAGGTCAGGATAGGTAAAACACCATTCTCAAATCGAGATGGAAAAGATGATATTTCAAAAGGTAGGCATAAGATAACATCATGGAAAGATCTAGAGATTACAAAGGTAAGGGAGGTGAAAGGCAAAAACACACCAAAAGATAGAGTTAGGACAAGACTTGCAACGCGACAGAGGAAAAAGGGAATGAACAAGAGCGGGATAGGCAAGACGTCACTCTTGAAATGAAATGGGAGAGGAGGCTTTAAAATGCAGGTGCAAGATAAGCATCAAGGTAAAAATCGAGGGATGACAAGTGTTAAGGTGATAATGGACAAACACACAATAAAGGATGTATTTTAGACAAGACTTGCAAGGCGTCAAAGAAGGGGGAGCAGTCAATGGCGAAATAGGTAAGACATTATCCTCGAACAAGGATGGCAAAGCGAAGGCTTTTAAAGGGAGGTTCAAAGTAAGCATGAAGGTAAGGGTATGAATATTACAAGGGCTAAAGGTGATACCGAACAAGAATGTAAGAGAGGAAGTAAATGTGCATAAGAACCAAGGATATAAGTACCACAAAGGATGAAGTTCAGACAAGATCTGCAAGTGGAAAAGAAGAGGATACGTCCAAGGGCCCGATAGGTAAACTATCACTCTGAAATTGAGGTGGAAGAGAGGGGGGTTTTAAGAAGTAGGAATAAAGATGAGTATCCAGGCAAGATCGATGGACGACAAGGTGAGGGTGATAGCAAATAAAAACATAGCAAGAGATGGAATTAACACAAAACTTGTAAGGCGACAAGAAGTGAAAAGAAATCAAGGGAGAGATAGGTAACTCACAGCTCCCAAACTGGGATAGGAGATTGAAGATCTTAGAGAACGGACATAGTTTGATCTCCAAGGTAAGATTAAAAGATGAGAAAGGTAAAGGTAATACTCAACTGGAGCACGACCAAGGATGGAGTTAAAACTTGCAAGCGACAAGGAATAGCATACGACCAAGGGAAAATAGGTAAAATACAACTATAAAATTGAGATGGAAGAGAGAAGGTTTTAAAGGCCGGGTATAATATAAACATCAAGGTAAGATGTAGAGGCGATAAGGGTAAATGTGATAATGATGAAAAGCATAATCCATGGACAGAGTCAAGGCAAGACTCACCAAATGGCAAGGTGGAGAAAACAATCAAGGATAAGATAAGTGAGGTTCCGACAGAAGAGTTGAAGTAAAAATTCATTACCGAAGGAAGTTACAAGGAAACAACGAGATTACCACAGGTGCGCAAAATAAAATGATCACTCATGGATCATTAGGAACAAGGGTGGTCAAGGGCATGTTAACCGAAATATTTCAAACAGATATTGGGATATAAAGGTAAGCATATATAAAAATAGGAGTATGCAAGATTTCAATGGTACGAGCATACCAAGACCAAGAAAGTACAATTTGCCAAAAAGATAGAGACTTAACAAGAGAATAGGAAAGGGTCTCAAAAGACAGTAAGATCATGGACATATAACTGAAATGTTTAAATAGGCAGTAGAGGTACAAGGGTAAGTGCTTTAGATTAAGGGATAAGGGTATTAAAAATGCAAGGATACGAGCATGTCAATAACAAAATGGAATAGAGATGGTCAAATTGTAGCAATTTAATAATGGATGAGGAAAGAGTCCCAAAAGACTAAAGGCTATGGTCAGGGGGTATCTACAAAGATGTCGCAAGCACAAGATGAGATCAGATCTAATAGATTGAGAGAAGTATAGACCATACTAGAATAAAATAATTTTTGTCAAGGGGGCATATAGGAGCACAACATAGAATTAGTCAAGGTGACTAATATTTTGAAGCAGAATCAAGGATGAGGTGAAGTAATAATCAATAAGTCCTTAAAACAGTCAATGCTACTCTAGGTCAGCGGTCCTACAGTCAGCACGGCTTTGATACCACTTATGTCACACCCGGTTTTAGAAGGTAAACCGAATGCGAACCATGTACGTGCCAGGATCAGAAATTCACGTACACAGCGATTACATAAATGACTCATCATAGCACAATGCTTCGAATTACAATAAAGAGTAAGTAATAATATTACAGACTAGAGTCATTTACATAATATAAATCAAAGTACGCAGAATCGAAACGTAGCCAACGTAAACAACCCACCACAGGCAGCTGACTGGGGGAGATCGCTAGCCTAATCCTCGAACTCATCAACGTCCTGGAACTCCTGGAGATTCGCCTCGACGCCTTCTTCTTTACCTGAGCATAGATTGCACCAAAGGCAACCTGGTGTTTTGTGAAAGCAAGGGTGAGTACACATCAACGTACTCAGCAAATGTCCCGTTTGGCTGAAGTGGACTAGCTTTATGTGGGGTTAAGGTCAAAGCAGTTGCTTTTAGTTGGTCAGATATTTATTATTAGTGGAAGCCCAGTTTTAGTAATAGCCAACCCGTGAACAGCTTCCTCCTCGAGGAACATCATGATCATCATCGAACCAAAAAACATTAATAGAACCATTGAGTCTCGAACCAGTTGTATCTCTAATCAAAGAGGATCCCAAGGCTGCTCTTAACCGTGAGCACGGCTGATATATCAGTTTCATTCCCTCTGCAGAGGTCGCACACATTACCCATGAGTCGTGATTCCCGTTCTGCCCGGGGATCATGACTCCCCATTGATCACTTCCTAGGTGGTCCGGCAGGGTATCACTACGTAGCTTTTACAAAGATTCCCTAGAGATCATAGCTGCCCGTTAGGTTTCTCCAGTTTGATAAACACAGTACCCCTCCCCGCAGGAGAGTGACTAACAAAGAGCAAAACGAAAGAACCTCGGCACTCAGCCTCGGCAGAGCAAGCACTGTGCCTGGACCCCATTGACGGCACGACGGCTAAGCAACTACACCTCTAGTTCATCCAATTAATCAGCTAAGGGCATCCCATTTCACCCTCATGGTTGCACTGTTATCCCGGGTGGTCTCTCAACGAACAGGTCCTTACGGATAGGTACTCGGGAAACAGCCCGAGTCCCCTAAATGCCACAAGTATATCATCATATCCAGAATAAAATCATAGTATCATCATTGTATCTCATCATGTTCATTGATTAAAGTAAAGCGCTAGCATGTAGCTAACCATAGTAACCCAAAAGGTAAATCAAGGACAAGGTAAATAGAAAGCTAGTAAATCCTTAGGTTGTTCATAGTATGCGGGACAGTGTATTATAAAGTAAATCGGACATAATGGGTCAGAGGACACTTGCCTTCACCAAACAGATGCTCAGGGTCTTCAACTTCGTGGAACCCAAAGAGCTAGATCACTTGGTCGCCGAAGCTTGACCGTCGATTCCTCGAAGTTCGGAAACGAATCGCGATCCAATCGCAACGCGAAGCGAAGACAAACAGACACAAGCAAACAAACATATATATGCATAAGAACATTACACCATACAAGATAAAATGTTATAAAAGCGAGCAATATAAAATAGAGAGCGCTTCTACGGTTACGCGAGAAAAAGAACCATGATAGACGAAGCTATGGTCGAGGGGTTAGTACGTTTACGTTAAACAAGTACTAATTAGAACATCTAATTCAACATAATTATATTAATTGATATTAATCAAATATAAATTAATACTACTACTTAGTTTTGACTAACTTACTATTTTAATAGTTGACAGTTAAGCAAATAACTTAATGAATATGAGCGATTCTAAGCGAGACGAATTAAGGACGCACGACGTGCAAACACGATGTGCGCAACGCGCGGACACAAACGACTTAGCACGCGGACAACGCGCGATACGCGCGAACGGCACGCGGCAATGCGCGCGACACACGCGAACGGCACGCGACAACGCGTACGAACAACACGCGCGACACTTGCAAACGACATGCGACGACGTGCGCGAAACAGCACCGCGACACGCGCGGACCGATATGCGAAACTAATAATTAAACAACGTGATTAAACTAAATAATTATTAATAACTAATATTTCAGTTAAGGTTAATCATATTGGTGACTAATTATAAATGCACAAATCGAATTCCTAAATTAGATTTTTAAATTAAAATGTCATTCTAGTAGCCACTGATTAAACAAATGTCTAACTAAATTAAATAAAATGTGCAAAAATTAGGATAAATATTTCTAAATTAAGATTATTTTAATACGAATCTAACGCAACTTGAATGGATCGAATCGGATTTAAAACGCAAAAGTTATGAATGTTTTAAACCATACTGTAATTCGTGCGGACTAAATTTACAGAATTGCCATCTTCTTCCTCTCTTCATCTCCTTCCTCCCATCCATGGAAGAGAGAGGAGAGGAAGGGGAGGGGGCTGCGCAGGGGAGGTCGGGGTTGGGCCGGCCGGGGGCGGGCGCGGCCGCACCGGACGCGCGGGGCGCGGCCACAGCCGCCGGGGAGGGGTGCGCGCGGGAGCACGGGACGCGGGCGTCACCGCCGGCCACCACCGCCGCCGCCGGGGAGGGAGAAAGAGGCGCCGTCGAGGAGGGGAAACGGAGGGGGAGGGGCGCCGCCACCGGGGAAGGTGAGGGGAGAGTGGGAGAGGCTCTGCACGGACGGGAAAACGAAGAAACGAAGAAACCCTAGGTGCAACAATGGAGGTTTCTCACCGGGAAAGAAGACCCTCGCCGGAGCCGAGGAGAAATCCGTCGATTGCCGGAGATTTGGGGATCCAATCGATGAACCGAACACGCTGCGACGAAGCCTTCGACGAGACGAACGCAGCGGTACCCTCGGATTCCGCAGACGATGCACGGATTGTGAGTAATTGCTCGCCGGAGTTGTCGCCGGAGTTGGAACCGCCCCGAACTTCGGCGAGCAATACCGGGAGCTATGGATTGGATTTGGGGGAAACGTTTGGTGTTCTGGAACGGGCTCGACGAGATGAAGCCGGACATGTATATATACCTAGGGTTTGGACGAGATAAAAATTCAGTTAAAATTCGGATTTTACTATTTTTAAAATTCGAAAAAGCCTAGAAATCCATATTTTGTGCTCAAAATATTATAGATACTTTCAAAAATTCCAGAAAAATTCCTATAAATGTTTTGGGACCTAATGAACTCAAAAAACATAATTAGAATTTCTAAAAACATTTTTAAGTTCCACAAATAAATAGATTTTTGGTTTCCGGAAAATAGAAAAATATTCCGAAAAATATGAAAATTTACCGAGCGCTTCTATAAGATATGTTAACATGTTTCAAACACATTTTTCACTTAGAAACACCATGCAACGGCATGAATGCAACAACCAAAGTGCCTCTAGGGCTCATTCCACTAGGTTTACGCTAATATAAAACAAAATGATTCTCCATTTTTAGGGAAAAGAGAAAGGAAAGCGAAGAACTGAGAGAGTAACACCTGAATTTGGTGGATATTAGAAAAGAAATTTTATACCCTCAAATTCAGGGTGTTACAATGAGTCGCCCCGTGTCAAGGTGACGAGTGAGGTATCCGTATCCCGGAGGCGTAGGAGTCCCTCGGCTCGGTCGGCCTTGCTGTCCGAGGCTCCTCTAGCTTAGTTAAAGGGACCCCTCGGCCGCTCTTCGATGAGCCGAGGCCAGGGGTAGCGATATCAGCATGAACAGAGGCGGAGTTGGCTCGAAAATGAAACCTGGTTGGCCGGAGCCTAGTCGAGTTGTCCGTCAGCGGGACCGACGTCGGAGTTGATCAGCCGAGGCCTCAGGTCGGTCTGGCGCCCTTGGAAGATGGTTGGCCGAGGCCCCTGGGGTAACCAGTCGAGCCGCCTGCTCGGGCCGGATTCCCGGGGGAGTCCCTGGGAGCGATTGCCCGGGCGTGGTGATGACGTCGTCCTTCGGAGCGGAGATCCTCGGACCGCGTCGCCGTCCGAGGCTAGGTCGGGCCTCGCTGAAGGTATCGTCGATGCCGAGGGTGTTGCTGCCCTCTTCCAGCGTCAAGACCCGAGCCTGCAGGGTCAGAGTGTCTTGTAGCGTGTGCCTTGTGCGGCCGCCGAGGCTAGAACACACACCCTCGCTGCGTTGTAAAGCTGCGTCTCTTTTCCTCTTGTTTCGAGTATCTGGACTTTTTGTCGGTAACAGGGATGTTTGTGCGAGCGAAAGTTGCTTCTCGCGGAAGGTGATGAGTGAGGTATCCGTATCCCGGAGGCGTGGGAGTCCCTCGGCTCGGTCGGCCTTGCCGCTTACGCGTACTTTCACCCGTCCGTGAGGCCCTGTCACCGACTCGGTCGAGAAGGCTCGAAGGATCGCTTCGCGGCAGAAGGGCTTCCGAACGTAAAGACTTGTTCGATCCGCGGAGCCACTTTATCCGAACGCGAGTTACTTATCGCAGAAGGTGATGAGTGAGGTATCCGTATCCCGGAGGCATAGGAGTCCCTCGGCTCGGTCAGCCTTGGCTGCTTAAGTGTACTCCGTCGTTTCTAGGACCCACTTTTCGAAGTAGTCAAAAAGCACGAAAGATATTCTGGTAAAAGAGATCTTCTTTCGAGGAAAATTTTGACGGAGAGGGGGTTTCCCCCCTTTTAGCCCCCGAGGGAGGGTCGGGCTTTGCCGAGGCGAGGCCGACCCTTCCTTGATGACTAAACTTTGCGTGGGTGCGAGGTATATGAACGACTTGAAAACATCTTAAGGGTAAAAGCGACGTAGCTGTTGGATGTTCCAAGCGTTGCCGTAGACCTCGCCTTGGCTGTTGGCCAGCTTGTACGTTCCGGGCTTCAGAACTTTGGCGATGACGAATGGCCCCTCCCAGGGGGGCGTGAGCTTGTGCCTCCCTCGGGCGTCTTGCCGCAGCCGAAGCACCAGGTCGCCCACCTGGAGGTCCCGGGGTCGGACCCCTCGGGCGTGGTAGCGTCGCAGGGATTGCTGATACCGCGCCGAGTGTAGTAAGGCCCTGTCCCGAGCCTCTTCCAGCTGGTCCAGCGAGTCTTCTCGGCTAGCTTGGTTGCTTTGATCGTCGTAGGCCCTCGTCCTCGGGGAGCCGTATTCCAGGTCAGTGGGCAAGACGGCCTCGGCCCCGTAGACCAGGAAGAACGACGTGAAACCCGTGGCTCGGCTTGGCGTTGTCCTCAGGCTCTAGACCACCGAGGGGAGTTCCTTCATCCATCGCTTGCCGAACTTGTTGAGGTCGTTGTAAATCCGAGGCTTGAGCCCTTGTAGAATCATGCCGTTGGCACGCTCTACTTGCCCATTCGACATGGGATGAGCTACGGCGGTCCAGTCCACCCGGATGTGGTGATCCTCGCAAAAATCCAAGAATTTTTTGCCGGTGAACTGGGTGCCGTTGTCGGTGATGATGGAGTTTGGGACCCCGAAGCGATGGATGATGTTGGTGAAGAACGCCACCGCCTGCTCGGACCTGATGCTGTTCAGGGGTCGGACCTCGATCCACTTGGAGAATTTGTCGACGGCAACCAGCAGGTGCGTGTAGCCCCCGGGCGCCTTCTGCAAGGGACCGACGAGGTCCAGACCCCACACAGCAAATGGCCAGGTGATGGGTATCGTCTGCAGAGCCTGAGCGGGCAGGTGGGTCTGCTTCGCATAGAATTGACACCCTTCGTAGGTGCAGACAATTCTAGTGGCATCGGCCACCGCCGTTGGCCAGTAGAAGCCTTGCCGGAAAGCATTCCCGACGAGGGCTCGAGGCGCTGCATGATGGCCGCAAGCCCCCGAGTGTATCTCTTGCAGGAGTTCCTGACCTTCGGCGATGGAGATGCATCGCTGGAGGATGCCCGAGGGGCTGCGGTGGTAGAGCTCCTTCTCATCGCCCAGCAAGACGAACGACTTGGCGCGTCGCGCTACCCGCCGAGCCTCGGCTTGGTCGAGGGGTAGCTCTCCTTGGCGGAGATATTGCAGGTACGGGGTTTGCCAGTCTCGGTCAGGCGTGGCCCCGCTCCGCTCCTCCTCGATGCGCAGCGCCTCGCCCTCGGGGGCCGAGGGTACCTCGGGCTGAGCCGAGGACGCCTCGGGCTGGGCCGAGGGTGCCTCGGGCTCGGGCGTGTCGTTGATCTTGATGGAGGGTTGGTGCAGATCCTGGGAGAAGACGTCCGGGGGAACCGTCGTTCGCCCCGAGGCTATTTTTGCCAGCTCGTCCGCAGTCTCGTTGTAGCGCCGAGCGATGTGGTTAAGCTCGAGCCCGTAGAACTTGTCTTCCAGGCGCCGAACCTCATCGCAGTAGGCCTCCATCTTCGGGTCGCGGCAGTGGGAGTTCTTCATGACCTGGTCGATGACGAGCTGCGAGTCACCGCGGGCGTCGAGGCGTCTGACACCTAGCTCGATGGCGATCCGCAACCCGTTGACCAGAGCCTCGTACTCAGCCACATTGTTGGACGCCGGGAAATGGAGGCGCAGCACGTAACGTAGGTGTTTCCCGAGGGGCGAGATGAAGAGCAGGCCCGCGCCGGCTCCCGTCTTCATCAGCGACCCGTCGAAAAACATGGTCCAGAGCTCCGGTTGGATCGGAGCCGTCGGTAGCTGGGTGTCGACCCATTCGGCTACGAAGTCCGCCAATACCTGGGACTTGATGGCCTTCCGAGGCGCAAACGAGATGGTCTCGCCCATGATTTCCACCGCCCACTTCGCAATCCTGCCTGAGGCCTCTCGGCACTGGATGATCTCCCCCAGGGGGAAGGATGACACCACAGTTACCGGGTGAGACTCGAAGTAGTGTCGCAACTTCCGCCTCGTCAGGATCACTGCATACAGTAGCTTCTGAACTTGTGGGTAGCAGATCTTGGTTTCGGACAGTACCTCGCTGACGAAGTAAACTGGCCTCTGGACGGGCAATGCATGCCCCTCTTCTTGCCTCTCGACCACAATCGCGGCGCTAACCACCTGAGTGATCGCGGCGACGTAGACCAAGAGGGCTTTCTCCATCAGCTGGGGGCACCAAGATAGGCGTCTTTGTAAGAAGCGCCTTCAGGTTCCCGAGAGCTTCCTCGGCCTCAGGGGTCCAAGCGAAACACTCGACCTTCCTTAACAGGCGGTACAGAGGCAGACCTCTTTCGCCGAGGCGTGAGATGAAGCGGCTCAGGGCCGCGAGACATCCCATGACCCTTTGTACGCCTTTTAAGTCCTTGATGGGCCCCATGCTGGTGATGGCTGCGATCTTCTCCGGGTTGGCTTCGATGCCCCGCTCAGAGACGATGAACCCCAAGAGCATGCCCCGGGGCACCCCGAAGACACACTTCTCGGGATTGAGCTTGACGCCCTTTGCCTTGAGACACCGGAATGTCACTTCAAGGTCGAAGAGGAGGTTGGAAGCCTTCCTTGTCTTGACTACGATGTCATCGACGTAGGCCTCGACTGTGCGACCGATGTGTTCGCCGAACACATGGTTCATGCACCGCTGGTACGTCGCGCCCGCATTCCTCAAACCGAACGACATGGTGACATAGCAGTACATGCCGAAGGGCGTGATAAAAGAAGTCGCGAGCTGGTCGGACTCCTTCATCCGGATTTGGTGATACCCTGAGTAGGCATCGAGGAAGGACAGGGTTTCGCACCCAGCAGTGGAATCCACGATTTGATCGATGCGAGGTAGAGGGTAGGGAACCTTCGGACATGCTTTGTTGAGACCAGTGTAGTCTACACACATCCGCCATTTCCCCCCTTTCTTTCTCACAAGCACAGGGTTGGCAAGCCATTCAGGATGGAATACCTCTTTGATGAACCCTGCTGCCATTAGCTTGTGGATCTCCTCGCATATCACTCTGCGCTTCTCCTCGTCGAATCGGCGCAGAGGCTGCCTGACGGGTCGGGCTCTGGCCCGAATATCCAGCGAGTGCTCGGCGACATCCCTCGGTATGCCGGGCATGTCCGAGGGACTCCACGCAAAGACGGCGGCGTTTGCGCGGAGAAAGTCGACGAGCACTGCTTCCTATTTGGGGTCGAGCCCGGAACCGATCCGGATCTGCTTGGAGGTGTCGCCACTGGGGTCGAGAGGGACGACCTTAACCGTCTCCGCTGGCTCGAAGTTGCCGGCATGTCGCTTCACGTCTGGCACCTCTTTGGAGAGGTTCTCCAGGTCGGCGATGAGGGCCTCGGACTCGGCGAGGGCCTCGGCGTACTCCACGCACTCCACGTCTCATTCGAACGCGTGTTTGTACGTGGGGCCGACGGTGATGACCCCGTTGGGGCCCGACATCTTGAGCTTCAGGTAGGTGTAGTTGGGGACGGCCATGAACTTCGCGTAGCATGGCCTCCCCAATACCGCGTGGTAGGTTCCTCGGAACCCGACCACCTCGAACGTCAGAGTCTCCCTTCGGAAGTTGGAGGGCGTTCCGAAGCAGACGGTGTGGGGGATAGATATCCCCTGGGTCCACTAAAGAAGTAAAAGGCCTCACGAAAGGCCCAAGGGCCCAATAATTCGTAAGGTCATTCTTTCGTGGGCCTAGGGAAGGACAACCAACAAAGAAAAGAAGACGTGAGACTGATTAGTGCAAACCCAGACGGCCCACAACGTCGGGCGAATGAATCGCAACAGAGACCCGACTTTCCCGCGCTGAAGCCCACATGCAACAGAGCCATGCGAGGATAAGTCGGCAAGGGTTATGTAGGGATAAGCTCAGGAGGTTCACTATCTTTTAGCTACTTGTTGTTATCATACTCACGTGTACTGCCCCACGGTCGAGTATATAAGACCTAGGGGGCACCCCTTCAGAACGATCGCCCCTGTTCCACTTAGCCACCCACATAAACTCTCTACGTCCTCTATCCGGAGAATCCTCTTGTAACCACGCTCATATACTCACCAGGACGTAGGGTGTTACGCACTTCTAAGCGGCCCGAACCTGCAAATCTTGTCCACTGTCCCTCGTGCGACCAGCACGAACCATTTTGCTACAGTCGTTGACACCGTCCTACTCCTAAAAACACCTTGAGGGGCAATCCTGGGTGTGCGGTCGGACCCAAAACATCGACAGCTGGCGCGCCAGGTAGGGGGTGTGTCGACGATCCAAGCTAGCTCAATGGCCGTCACCTTCCACAGCAAGATCGCCGTGCGTCCCGGATCTGTATTCTGCTTCGGGACAATCTCGTCCGTAGCAGATGAAGAAGGAATTCTACACCGCCTCGCAGATCTGCCGGAACAGAAGTCTCCTCCAACAAACTCCGAAAATGCTGGAAAGACGCTACTTCCGGCTCTTCGGAAAAAGATCGTCTCCGGGGAGGCTGGAGCTAGAAGCTTGCTGACCCGGAAGACTCCGCTGTCTACTTCCCCGACGAAAGAATGGACACAGGTCGTGAGAAAGAAGGAGACCAGGGAGAGGCAAGTCGTTCTTCCCGTTCCTCCAACCTCAAAGGAGAACGGAAAGAAAGTCGCCGCGGCAGCAATGCCGTTCTACCCCGACGTCCTCTTCATCGGGAGAGCAGAGTCGCCCGCCATCTCCGACGATGAACCGACCGCGCCTGGAGAAGAACCGCCTCAGCGAGAATCCCGCCGACGAAGGAACCGACACAGGAACGTTCGACGACATCACGTAACTGGAGAAAGGGATCCGGAGCAGCCTGTCTCACGAGACGAGGTCTCAGAGATAGGAGAAACTCCGGAAGAACGCGTCCTCAGGGAACGAAGGAACTCTCGACGACGTGATCGCCGTCGGACTCAGGAGCAAGCCGAGCAAGATGCAAGGCAACGACGCGAGAATCCGCTCGACGCCGAGGGATACCGACGCCTGTTTACTTAGGCGGCCAACCATCTTCTACCGCTCGCTCACCCGCCGAACGATTTGCGACACACCATCAACAGTCGCCGAGACGCGCGAAGCTCCATCAATGCTTCGCGCGAACGGCGGCATGAGAACGAAATTCGCCGTCGGGAGGAGTATGACCGAGATCATGGCTTCCCGACTCAAAGCCAGGCCACCAGGACTGAGTCGGCAATAGCTTCAACTGGCGGTACCACCCGGGGACGGTCAAGGAACCGCCACCACCACTCCCCTCCCCATGACAGACGTCATCCCCGACGACAGGAGGACACGTGCGGAGTATCTGCTCTTACTCCGCGCCTTAGGGCCATCCAATGGCCTCCCAACTTCAAGGTATCCAATGTCGACAAATATGAACCTAAGCAGGATCCAGGGGGTTGGTTAGCCGTCTACACCACTGCCGCTCGGGCTGCCGAAGCATCCGAAGACGTCATGACCGCGTATCTGCCCATCGTCCTTGGGCAAGATGCGCTGCAGTGGCTGCGACATCTACCCCGACACTGCATCGACGACTGGGGAGACTTCAGTCGACGTTTCACCGCCAACTTCCAGTCCCTCTCCGACAAGCCGGCGCAACCATGGGACCTCAAATCCATCAAGCGACGGGGGGATGAGACTCTCCGGTCATACCTCAAAAGGTTCCAGACCATGAGAAACCGCATCCCCGAGGTCACGGAGGCGGCCGTGATCGAGGACTTCTACAGAGGATCCAATGACTCGGTTTTCGTCCGAGCCATACTACAAAAGGCGCCGACTACCTCCAAGGAGCTGTTCCGGGAAGCCGACCTCTACATCACCGCCGACGAGCGGGCCCAGGATCTCATCGGAGGAGCAAAGCCTACACCGGCAGCGCCACGACGTGACGCGAACCAGCCATCCGACAAACGCTGGGAGAAGAGGCCTCGAGAAGAAGTACACGCCGCCGGACCACCCGCCTCTCGCGCCCGAGGAGGACCTCGTGGAGGCGAGCGCACGCTGGACGACATCCTCGACGCCCAGTGCCCGTACCACAAGGACATGCGCCACACCCTTCGCAACTGCCGGGACTTCAAGCACTCCGTCGGGCACGGCCGACCCTTCCAACCTCTACCGCCTCCTCCGCCGAGGGGAGGACCAGATGAACCACGACAGCCCCATCGGCAGGAGGAGGGGGGAGGAGGAGCTTTCCCGCGCGTTGACAGGGAGGTCAACGTCATCTTCGGCGGACATGGGTCGCAGGAGAACAAAAGACAACAAAAGCTCAACGACCGCCAGATACTGGTGGCGACCACCGGTCCTCCCGCCCCGTACCAGTGGTCGGAGCACCCGATCACTTTCACTCGGGAGGATCAGTGGCTCAACTTCGACCATCCAGGCAAATACCCGCTCCTCGTCGATCCGGTGATCCGAGAGAGCCGGGTAAAGAAGGTGCTAGTGGACGGGGGGAGCAGCATCAACGTCACCTTCCCCCGTACGCTCCAAGGCTTGGGAGTTCACCTCAAAGAGCTCCACGAGTCGGACACTCCTTTCTTCGGCATCGTGCCGACGGAAGGGGAATACCCGCTGGGCCACATCTACATGCCGGTCACCTTCGGAACTCCGGAGAACTACAGAACTGAGTTCCTGAGGTTCGAGGTGGCGAACTTTGACTGCGGGTACAACGCCATCATCGGGAGGCCGGGACTGGCCAAATTCATGGCCATTCCGCACTATACATACATGATACTGAAGATGCCAGGACCGCAAGGAATCATAACTGTGCGCGCCGACTTCCAAGGCGCCGCAGAATGTTTCCGAGTGGCCATCCAAGCAGCCCTCACCACCAAGCCGTCAACGGTTCCTTCTACACCGGCGAACTCTAAGCCTGAAGAAGACCTCGCCGTGCCGGCAAATGAAGCTCAGGCCGCGACCTCTATGCGGCCGACTGAAGAAACCAAAAGAATCAACCTGGGGTTCGCTGACGAGCGCAAGACGGCTGTCATCAGCTCCAGTTTGGACGACAAATAGGAAAGCGCGCTCGTCCAGTTCCTGCAAGATAACCGAGACGTATTCGCATGGCAACCTGCGGATATGCCGGGAGTCCCGAGGGAGTTGGCCGAGCACAAATTGAAAGTCTATCCTCAGGCGAGGCCGATCCGGCAAAAGCTGCGTCGTTTCACGCCCGACAAGAGAGAGGCCATTCGTGCCGAATTAGCTCGCTTGGTCGCGGCCGGATTTATTAGAGAAGTATTACACCCCGAGTGGTTAGGCAACCCTGTTCTTGTACTCAAAAAGAATAAAGTGGATTGGCGCATGTGCGTTGACTATACTGATCTCAACAAACACTGTCCGAAGGATCCCTTTGGGCTCCCGAGGATAGATCAGGTGGTGGATTCCACCGCTGGATGTTCTGTGCTGTCTTTCTTAGATTGCTATTCCGGGTATCATCAGATTAGTTTGGCAAAAGAAGACGAGGAAAAAACGGCGTTCATCACCCCGTTTGGTGCTTTCTGTTATACCTCCATGCCGTTCGGCCTCAAAAACGCTGGAGCGACTTATCAGAGAGCCATTCAAACATGCTTAGCCGATCACTGGGGCAAGCGTGTGGAGGCTTACGTAGACGACGTGGTGATTAAAACGGAGAATTCGGAAAACTTCATTGAAGACTTACAGCTGGTTTTCAACAGCCTGAGAAGATATAGATGGAAGCTCAATCCTGAGAAATGCGTCTTCGGGGTACCAGCAGGAAAGTTACTCGGATTTATTGTCAGCCACCGGGGAATTGAAGCTAGTCCAGATAAGATTGAAGCTATCATGAAGATGGAAGCCCCTCGGTCGCAAAAGAAGGTTCAGCGACTCACTGGGTGTATGGCAGCCCTGAGCAGATTCATATCCAGGCTAGGAGAAAAAGGTCTGCCATTTTACAAACTGCTCAAGAAGGTGGATAAATTTCAATGGACGTCAGAAGCACAAGAAGCTCTAGATGCACTGAAGAAATTCCTGACAACACCACCAGTACTAAAGCCGCCCCGGCGAGCTACGCCAACTCAACCAGCTGAAGATTTGCTGCTATATATCTCTTGCACGACTCACGTGGTAAGCACTGCGTTGGTAGTCGAACGAGTGGAAGAAGGGCATGCTTATCCGGTACAACATCCTGTCTACTTCATCAGTGAGGTTCTGGGTCCATCGAAGAAAAAGTATCCTCAAGTTCAGAAGCTATTATATGCAGTACTTCTAACTGCCCGCAAGCTACGCCACTACTTTGACGACCACAAAGTCATAGTAGTTACTGGTTTTCCAATAGGGGACATTCTTCACAACAAGGAAGCCATTGGCCGAATAGCCAAGTGGGCTTGCGAGTTGGGATCCCATGATATCGAGTTCCGACCTCGCACAGCCATCAAAACTCAAGCACTGGTTGATTTCGTATCAGAGTGGACAGAACAGCAAGTACCGGATAATCCAGAAACCGCAGAAGTATGGCGAATGTATTTTGATGGCTCGCTGAAACTGCAAGGAGCAGGAGCAGGAATTCTCTTCACTGCACCTGGAGGCGAGCACCTCAAGTATGCTCTCCAGCTGCTATTCCCGGCCTCTAACAACGCAGCTGAGTATGAAGCTTTGATACACGGATTAAACATCGCCATATTACTGGGTGTCAAGAGACTGATGGTGTATGGAGATTCTCTGGTAGTCATCAGCCAGATAAACAAAGAATGGGATTGTTCAAGTGATTCAATGGGAAAATACTGCGCTGCCGTCCGAAAGCTGGAAGATAAGTTCGAGGGTCTGGAATTTCATCATGTGGAAAGGGATCGTAACACAGCAGCTGATACACTATCCAAGCTCGGATCCGGTCGAACTCAGGTCCCACCCGGAGTTTTCGTGCAAGAAATTACACGGCCGAGTATCTCAATAGATCAAACAGAAGAGTGCAACATCGTAGATCAACCCGAGTCAGACTCTGATGACTGGAGGAGGCCGATCATTAAGTACATAAAGAACGAAGAAGAACCAGACGACAAGAACTCGGCAGAGCG
Source organism: Zea mays (assembly GCF_902167145.1). NCBI lineage: Eukaryota > Viridiplantae > Streptophyta > Magnoliopsida > Poales > Poaceae > Zea > Zea mays. The sequence continues at coordinate 25,784,738 of NC_050098.1, read as the reverse complement.
CATTGCCAGACAGTCGGCTCACTACACACTCATTGGAGAGATATTATACAGAAGGGGTGCATCAGGTGTTCTCATGAAGTGCATTCTCCCGTCCACTGGGAAGCAACTTCTGGAGGAGGTCCATGCAGGGCAGTGTGGAGTACATGCAGCATCCAGAACATTAGTCGGGAAGGTTTTCAGGTCAGGATTCTATTGGCCGACGGCGAAGAACGACGCAGCCGAGTTAGTTCAGAGATGCGAAGCTTGTCAATACCTGTCAAAGCAACAGCACATGCCAGCACAGCAGCTACAGACCATACCAGTAACTTGGCCTTTCGCATGCTGGGGATTGGATATGATTGGACCTTTCAAGAAAGCTCAAGGAGGTTACACCCACGTATTGGTGGCAATTGACAAATTCACTAAATGGATAGAGTTCCAGCCCATTGCCTCTTTAACCTCTGCTAAAGCCGTGGAATTCATACAAAGCATAATATTCAGATTTGGGATACCAAACAGTATCATCACTGACTTGGGATCCAACTTCACCAGTTCAGAATTCTTTGACTTCTGCGAGCAAAAAAGCATTCAGATCAAGTATGCATCTGTAGCCCATCCGAGAGCCAACGGGCAGGTTGAGCGAGCCAACGGAATGATATTGGAGGCACTTAGAAAAAGGGTCTTTGATAAAAACGAAAAATTCGCAGGAAAATGGATAAGAGAATTGCCTTATGTGGTTTGGAGCCTGAGAACCCAACCTAGCCGAGCCCTGCATGGAAACACTCCTTTCTTCATGGTCTATGGGTCGGAGGCAGTGCTACCTGCTGATCTCAAGTTTGGGGCGCCAAGATTGATCTTCGAAAGCATAGCGGAAGCTGAGGCCACCAGGCTGGAGGATATTGATGAACTTGAGGAAGAACGACTGAATGTAGTAATCCAATCAGCACGGTACCAGCAGACTCTAAGGCGCTATCACGATAAGGCTGTGCGGCAACGGTTCTTTTCAGTAGGAGACCTCGTCCTCCGCCGAATTCTAACGGGGGAGGGACGGCACAAGCTATCACCCTTATGGGAAGGACCCTTCATAGTAGCAGAGGTCACTCGGCCCGGATCGTATCGCCTCACCCAGACGGATGGCACAGAAGTTGGGAACTCTTGGAACATAGAGCACCTCAGAAAGTTTTACCCCTAGCTGTATTTCAAAACAGCCGGGGCGACCATGTACTCTGTAAAGTGGAAATATGTCATCAATAAAGATAGATTTCAAAGATACTCGGTTCGTTTATGATTGACTTGCATTCTTACTTAACTCGGGGTGACCACTATGCCCTGCTAACGGAGCAATCGACTTAAGTCGGCAACGACTTAAGGCGGTGCAACATGCTCACGCTTACTTAACTCAGGGTGACCACTATGCCCTGCTAACGGAGCAATCGACTTAAGTCGGCAACGACTTAAGGCGGTGCAACATGCTCACGCTTACTTAACTCGGGGTGACCACTATGCCCTACAAACGGAGCAATCGACTTAAGTCGGCAACGACTTAAGGCAGTGCAACATGCTCACGCTTACTTAACTCGGGGTGACCACTATGCCCTACAAACGGAGCAATCGACTTAAGTCGGCAACGACTTAAGGCGGTGCAACATGCTCACGCTTACTTTACCTAGGGGGACCACTATACCCTACTAACGGAGTTATCGGCTAAAAGTCATTTACGGCCTAAACCGGTATAGCATACTCGCGCTTATGCAGTTCAGGGGATGATTTCCATATCCCACAAACAAACTTCATAATCATCATGTAGCGTTACCACAAATTCGAAATTCGGATACAATAAGAAAATAATGATGTCATTTGAATGATAAGCCGATAACCTCTAACGAGTACTTGATCATGCTAAACTGCGCGCTCAGAGCACGCGACCTGTTTCTTTATTTTCCAATGTCTTTCTCAGGAACGACTGACGAAGAAGGGCGATTCGAGGAGTCAGGGGCAGCATTCACATCGGCTCTTATATCTTTAGGGACAACCACGCCAGGTCTTCTCATCAAGATTCGTCCCGCCCGAATGGCCTTGTCCAGGGCCTTATCGCGCTGAGCTTTGAAAGTGACAGCAGCTTCTTCGGCAACTTTAACAGCCTGCTGGGCAGTTTCTAACTCTTGAGCAATGGATTTCTTAGAAGCTCGGAGTCCCTTGATGGTGGTATCCTTTGCTGATAGCAACTGTGTAAGGCGAGTCACTTCGTCCGAGGATTCTTGCAGCTTGCAACGCTGATTGTCCAGTTCCTCCATTGTGAAACGGTGGCTCCTCTCCAAGATGATCAGCGAGTTGTTGGAATCTCGGTACAATCTGTCCAGGTTGTCGCGAGAAGCAGCAAGGATGCGTTTCTCCTCCTACAAGCAAAAATCAACTCATTCAGAATCCAAGAGCATGATAAGGCAAAGCACGGGTTCGTAAGCTACCTTCTCAGAGTCAAGCTGAGCATGAAGAGAAGAACTCAGAGCGTTGGCATCATCCAAAGCCGCAGAGACCTGACTCAACTCGATCTGACTCTGAGAATACTTCTCCTCGAAGTCAGCGCACCGTTGAGCCATTTCAGCTTGATCTTGGGAATGTTTTTCTTCAAGAACTGCAATCTGCCGAGTCATTCCTATCAAGGGGTAATCAAATGAAATAAGGTCAGAAGGTAAAACAATCCACGAGCAAAGGCAAAGAAGAAGAAGGAAAAGAGCACCGACCAGCATTTGTTGCCTCCAACTCAGACACACGACGTTGAAGCGACACTGGATTCCAGCATGCAAGAGACGAAGCCACTTCCGGGACAGAAGCACCCTGCAATCTCAGCTGGCTGGCCATCCCATTCACTAAAGCCTGATGAGAAGAACAGATGAGTAGAATGGCAACAGTTCATACAATGTAGGGATCAAGCTACAATACAGCACAATTACCTGGAGGTTGGAGAAGAACGAAGATATTCCCAAATCAGGAGAGATCAGTGGATAATCAGGTGCAAGACCACCACCCGAAGCAGCTTGCAGCAGACCAGCAGGAACGAGCTCAGTACATTCAGCAGAGCCTAACGCCAGACCAGTGGGGATGCTGCCCTCTAAAGCGACCCCCTGATCCGGAGTTTGGGCCACCACCATGCCGCCAGAGTGTGGAGGTGAACCCGCGTGAACGTCCATGGAAGTGCAGGAAGGAGACCCTGCTCGGGCACCCTCGGGGGCTGGGTCACAGTCGGCACTGCCCACTTGAGCCGGATCATCCCCGGCAACACCCTCGGGGGCTGGGCAGTGGCCTACACTCTTCGCCCGAGCTAAGTCACTCCCGACTACATCCTCGGGGGCTGGGCATATATCAGCGCCATTCTTGGGACCCAGGCTCTCTGTCGTGACCACCTCTAAGGTTGACGGGCCTTCAGCTACTTCCATGGGATCAGAACGATCCAGGTCAGCATCCAGACCCTCGAGATCATGCTCTAAGGTCGACGAGGCACGGGATGACCTCAACCCAGCATCTGGCACGGCTGCACAAGTTTCTGTCGCATTAGCATCTGCAGGTTCCAACAACAAGTTCTCAGGGACCATATCCTCTAGAGCTTGATCAAAATTGGCCATGGACAGTTCTTGCAGACCAATAAGGGCAGACAAGGCGGGAGAAGGAACTCCACTACTTCCACCGCTAGCGACGAACTGCCGACTGTTTTCCCGAGTTAATGGAATTTCATTTTCTTCCTCCTCATCCTCCACAGTAACAGCACAAACAACATCCTCATTGGGGTCAGCAGCAGGCGGAGCACACCCATTGGGATCAATGTCAGCAAGGCCAGTTGCAGTCATTTCTTCGGCAGCAGGAGCTAAGGTACTGGCATCCTCGTCAAAGCTGGATACTCGCCGGAGGCGTCTTCTCTTCTTTTTCTGCTCATCAGCAGAAGGCTCGGGCTGACTGGTTCGGCTAGGGCGCCTCGGGCGAGTACTGACAGGTTTTGGGACATCCAAGGTCGCATCAACCTCTGGAAGGGGCACCACTGCCAATGTACCATCAGGAGCAACATCGGATGAATCCTCAGCTAGCAGATCGAGCATATCATTTATGTCAGCATCACTGGGGTTCAGAGGCACTTCGAAATAAACCTGCCGTTCATCATCAGGAATTGCCCCGAGCGAAGCAACCAAAGCACTGACTTCCTCGGTAGAAGGTCGCACTCTAAGACCCAAATTGCTATCAGTCATGGGTGGATTGGACACAAAAAGGGTGAAAGCTTTGGGAGAAGGAAGGTTCCAAGCCGAGTAAGCCACTGGAGCACCAACGTTTGAAACTTTACCCCTGAGGATCAGTTCGAGTCGGCTTACCAAATCAACAGAAGGAATTCTCCTATTGGTAACTCGGGTTGAGTCGGCCAGCCCTCGGTAAAGATATGCCGGATAGGCCCTGTCTTTCAGCGGCTGAATGTTTTTGAAAACGAAATCTGTGACCACAGCTTCGGCAGTCAGACCTCTCTCTTTCAGTAATCCGACTTCAGTAAGCAACACGCCTGCCTCGGCCACTTCTTGATCCGTGGGAGACTCAGTCCAACTCAGAGTACGAACGTCTGGCTGTCTTCCTGAGCGGGGAGGGAGAGAATTTCCATAATTATCAATTATAAACCACTCCAGACGCCAACCTTTAATGCTGTCCTTGAGGGGTATCTCGAGATACTCGGTCTTCCGCCCACGGCGCATCTCCAAACTGGCACCTCCGACCAACTGATGTTGCCCCCCGGCCATCCCAGGACGGCAATGATACAGATATTTCCATAAGCCAAAATGCGGCAGCACGCCGAGATAAGCTTCGCAAAGGTGAACGAAAATAGAGATTTGGAGAATGGAATTAGGGTTCAAATGAGTCAGGTTGATGTGATAAAAATCAAGGATGCCACGGAAAAAAGGAGATATGGGAAGGCCGAGGCCGCGAAGAAGGAAAGGAGTGTAAACTACTGACTCGTGGGTATCTTCGGCTGGGACAGTAGTCCCGTGGCAAGCCCGCCAAGAACAGAGTTCCCGCGGAGGAAGAACCCCGATGGAGACAAGGCGGAAAAGCTCAGCTTCAGAAATTACAGACATGTGGTTACCTGCGAAGGGTAACTGGCTGTTGGGGTCGATTGCGGGGATCACTGCAGCAGACGAGTTCGCAGTTTTTCTCTTGGGCGCCATCTTGCTTCTCACTGGCGAAACAGAGTAGGAGGCGAGTGGCAGAGAAGATTCAGATGCGGAAATGCAAGAACTAGGGCATGGAAAGCAAAGGCGGCTAAAAGCGCGACTCTTAGGAAATATTCTTGAGCCAGATACCCTTTCAAAAAGGCGCCCAGTCATCACCTGGCGGTCATCTCCGAAATCCCAGCATGCCACGTGGATATCCGACAGTTATTTCCAAGAAAGCCGACGTGCCACCTCATCATTCGGTTATTTTCCTCGAAGTAACTTGAAAAGCTGGCTATCACTCGGCGTTGCCTCTAAACGCCGACCACGTGTTCAATCGCTCGGCATTATTTCTAAAATGCCGACGCCGACCTTCAATCACTCGGCGTTGCCTCTAAACGCCGACCACGTGTTCAATCGCTCGGCATTATTTCTAAAATGCCGACGCCGACCTTCAATCACTCGGCGTTGCCTCTAAAACGCCGACCACGTGTTCAATCGCTCGGCATTATTTCTAAAATGCCGACGCCGACCTTCAATCACTCGGCGTTGCCTCTAAAACGCCGACCACGTGTTCAATCGCTCGGCATTATTTCTAAAATGCCGACGCCGACCTTCAATCACTCGGCGTTGCCTCTAAAACGCCGACCACGTGTTCAATCGCTCGGCATTACTACTAAAATGCCGACGCCGACCTTCAATCACTCGGCGTTGCCTCTAAAACGCCGACCACGTGTTCAATCGCTCGGCATTATTTCTAAAATGCCGACGCCGACCTTCAATCACTCGGCGTGTCCTCTAACACGCCGACCCCGTATTCTGTCGCTCGGCATTACTTCTAAAATGCCGATGCCGACCTTCTATCATTCGGCATTGCCTCTAAAACGCGGGTCTTGTGTTCGATTGTTTGGTGTTACTTCTAAAACGCTGATGTCAACCTCCACATCACTCGGCGTTGAATCTACTATGTCAAAAGAATCGGTTCAACACTCAGGAAAAGCAACGACAAGTCATCAAAAAGGGGGGATCAACGACAGTCTTTCGTTAAAGGGAAGTTAACGAGTTTACAAACCAACTCTTCACGAGTTGGTACTTCCCTACTTCTACTCTACATTACTACTACTACTAAACTACACTAATTACTACTACATTATTCTAGCTATACTAAATTATACTAACATCTAAGAAGACCAGTGGCATCTAGCCACTGGCCCTGCCCCTGCCGCCGCCGTCGCCCTTGGTGCTGCCTTTGCTGCTGTCGCCTTTGGTGCTGCCCCTGCTGCCGTCGCCGCCGCCCCTGCCACTGCCGCTGCCGTCACCGTCGCCGTCGTCGTCGTCGTCGTCGTCGTCGTCGTCCTCATCCTCGTCGCCGCCGTCCGAGTCCTCCTCATCCGAGGAGTACTCCGACTCATCCGAGCCCTCGAGCCCGGAGCGCTCGACGGCCCGGATGTACGTCCAGACCTCCGCGGCTATCCCCTGGGAGTCGTCCGAGTCATCGGACGACGCCGGGGGAGAGACGGGGGCCGGAGACCCCTCGGACTCGGAGGAGAACTCCTCCTCCGAGTATTCCGAGTCACCGAAATCCTCCGATGGAGGAGTCGGCTCGCGCTTGCGCTTGTTGTTCTTGCCCATGGTGGAAACAGACAAAGGGGAGGAAAAGAAGGCAGTAAGGAGCAGCGAAGAGATGTGAAGAAACCAGAGAAGCAAAGGGGTTATTTATAGAAGGGAAAGGCAACCGCTCACTTCTAACCGCGGTCACTGAACAGTCGCAAGGCATTCAATAAGCACTTCCACCCATCTGAAGACACGTCAGACGGCGGACGCCGTTTCATGCAACACTACACCCATTGGGACTCTAGTCAACATCGCAAAGGATATGATTACACTAGCCGTCCCATCGCATTACTACTCAGAGGCAACCGGCTAAAACACTCATCGTACCAAGCCGTCCCTTGCCCACACCCATTGGGGGGGGACGCCCAGGAATTATCAGTATATTTTTCAAAACGGTCACATCCGTGCAGGGCACGCAGTGAATACCTCAAGACAAAAATGAGATATCAGTAAGGATCAGTGGAAAGCCAAATATAGCCAGCAAAGTACAAGATATGGCCGACAGAAGCGACGTGAAGACTAGACAGAGAACGTCTGTCAAACGTCCAATCAATCACAGAAGCAAATAAATTGCACTACCTAGCAAGATATGGATGGATTGCAAACTCGGCTGCTCAAGACAAAATATACGCTGACCTCTGCAGCAAAATATTGATGACATAATGCTGACCTCCAAAGCATAATGCAAAATAGCTTCATGCCAGTTTCCACAAGCGAAAGGAAGACCTTCGAATGGATTATCCTTAAAAAATCCATTTGAAGGTCGGGGGCTACACCCATTGGGCGCACCTCCGGTGCACCCCATGGAGTATTATTCTAAGCCGATATAGCGCCGACTTCTAAGGCGTAGAGCAAGACTGAAAAGACCGATCCTCAACCGAGATGCAGGAGCGCGAATGGAGATAACCTTGGGAAGAAGACCTTCGAGTGGATTATCTTCTAAAATCTACTCAAAGGTCGGGGGCTACACCCATTGGGTGCACCTCCGGTGCACCCAATGAAGTCCAGAGTCTTACAATCCAAAATGCCAACCTCTAAGGCACAAGCACAAAACCAAACTTTGGTCAAACGAGTGATCAGAGCTAGAGAAGACAGCAGGAAGTCATTTTTTGGACCTTGGATCTTTGAGTTGATTACCTCTAAATCAACCCAAAGATCGGGGGCTTGTGGGGGATAGATATCCCCTGGGTCCACTAAAGAAGTAAAAGGCCTCACGAAAGGCCCAAGGGCCCAATAATTCGTAAGGTCATTCTTTCGTGGGCCTAGGGAAGGACAACCAACAAAGAAAAGAAGACGTGAGACTGATTAGTGCAAACCCAGACGGCCCACAACGTCGGGCGAATGAATCGCAACAGAGACCCGACTTTCCCGCGCTGAAGCCCACATGCAACAGAGCCATGCGAGGATAAGTCGGCAAGGGTTACGTAGGGATAAACTCAGGAGGTTCACTATCTTTTAGCTACTTGTTGTTATCATACTCACGTGTACTGCCCCACGGTCGAGTATATAAGACCTAGGGGGCACCCCTTCAGAACGATCGCCCCTGTTCCACTTAGCCACCCACATAAACTCTCTACGTCCTCTATCCGGAGAATCCTCTTGTAACCACGCTCATATACTCACCAGGACGTAGGGTGTTACGCACTTCTAAGCGGCCCGAACCTGCAAATCTTGTCCACTGTCCCTCGTGCGACCAGCACGAACCATTTTGCTACAGTCGTTGACACCGTCCTACTCCTAAAAACACCTTGAGGGGCAATCCCGGGTGTGCGGTCGGACCCAAAACACCGACAGACGGGAAGGTCGAGCCGTCCGAGGGGCTGGACGCGCTTCCTAGGAATGATCCCGTGGAAGGGCGCAGCGCCTGCTCGGACAGAGGACAGATCGACGCGCAGGAGCCTGAGGGTCTCGGCGTAGATGATGTTGAGGTAGCTGCCCCCATCCATCAGGACCTTGGTGAGCCTGACGTCGCCGACGAGCGGGTATTTCCCCGGGTTCGGCACGTGGTCGGGGTGGTCAGCTTGGTCGAAGGTGATGGGCTTGTCGGACCAGTCTAGGTAGACTGGCGCCGCCACCTTCACCGAGCAGACCTCCCGGCGCTCTTGCTTGCGATGCCGAGCCGAGGCATTTGCCGCATGCCCTCCGTAGATCATGAAGCAGTCGCGGACCTCGGGGAACTCTCCTGCTTGGTGATCTTCCTTTTTGTCGTCGTCGCGAGCCCTGCCACCCTCTGCGGGTGGCCCGGCCTTGTGGAAGTGGCACCGAAGCATGACGCACTCCTCAAGGGTGTGCTTGACGGGCCCCTGATGATAGGGGCACGGCTCCTTGAGCATCTTGTCGAAGAGGTTGGCACCTCCGGGGGGCTTCCGAGGGTTCTTGTACTCGGCGGCGGCGACAAGGTCCGCGTCGGCGGCGTCGCGTTTCGCTTGCGACTTCTTCTTGCCTTTCTTCTTGGCGCCGCACGGAGTAGACGCCTCGGGAGCCTCTTCCGACGGGCGGCCCTAGGGCTGCTTGTCCTTTCGGAAGATGGCCTCGACCGCCTCCTGGCCAGAGGCGAACTTGGTGGCGATGTCCATCAGCTCGCTCGCCCTGGTGGGGGTCTTGCGACCCAACTTGCTCACCAGGTCGCGGCAGGTGGTGCTGGCAAGGAACGCGCCGATGACATCTGAGTCGGTGATGTTGGGTAGCTCGGTGCGCTGCTTCGAGAATCGCCGGATGTAGTCCCGAAGAGACTCTCCCGGCTGTTGCCGGCAGCTTCGGAGGTCCCAGGAATTCCCATGGCGCACGTACGTGCCCTGGAAATTGCCGACGAAGGCTTGGACCAAATCATCCCAGTTGGAGATCTGCCCCGGAGGCAGGTGCTCCAACCAGGCGCGAGCAGTGTCGGAGAGGAACAGAGGGAGGTTGCGGATGACGAGGTTGTCGTCGTCCGTTCCACCCAGTTGGCAGGCCAGGCGGTAGTCTGCGAGCCACAGTTCCGGTCTCGTTTCCCCCGAGTACTTTGTGATAGTAGTCGGGGGTCGGAACCGGGCCGGGAACGGCGCCCGTCGGATGGCCCGATTGAAGGCCTGCGGACCGGGTGGTTCGGGCGAGGGACTCCGATCCTCCCCGCTGTCGTAGCGTCCCCCACGCCTGGGGTGGTAGCCTCGGCGCACCCTTTCGTCGAGGTGGGCCCGATGGTCGCGATGATGGTGCTCGTTGCCGAGGTGGCCCGGGTGAAAGCTCTCTTGTGAGTTTTGGTGTTTGGATGACAACTCAATTAAAGGACTAACAAGTGTACTAAGTGTTGAACAGGTGCTTAAGGCAAAGCCTACAGGGTTCAACACAAGAGAACAATGTGATGGTCCAAGAACTGGATTATGGATAAATGATGGACATCACAAGTAAGATGGACATTGCATAAAGTGAGACTCGGGTGCGTAGCTCGGAGACAACTGATCAAGCCAAGGACGGAGGCAAGAAAAGCTTCGAGGTACCAAGTGCACGGGAGAAGGTCAAGGAGGCTGAGGAACCCAAAGCCAAGGGTGAAGAAGAAGGCTTGGAAAGTCAAGGGTGATCGAGTTGAGAACAGCTACATCACTTCAAGGATCACTACATAAGGACGTGACTTACAACCAATGAGGTAACAGCTACAGTTATGTGGTGTAAGTCATAAGGCTCAAGACCAAACCCTAAGAAGGAGATCAAGGTCACTAGAAGGAGAACAAGTGTCAAAACCAGAACTGGAAGCAGCCCAAAAGAGCTAAGTTCACCTTAATCTTTAGTTTGGGTTGTTCCTATGTTTGGAGATGTTCTATGTGACCTTTGCAGGATGTTGGAGCCAAGAAATGTCAATCTAGATCAAGTCAAGCTGACTTGATGATTTATGAGTCCAACATCAAAGCTCAAGCATGTGAAATGCTATAGATGTAATAATTAAGAGAAGGTATGTTTCTAGACTTAGTACATTGGTTTTGTGGACTAATATACTTGTCTAAGTGTTAGAAACAGAAAGAAGAAGAAAAGGAAAGAGGTGTGAAAGGCTTGGCTGTGTACAGCCAAGACTTAGTTCAGTCTGGCACACCGGACTGTCCGGTGGTGCACCGGACAGTGTCCGGTGGTGCACCGGACAGTGTCCGGTGAGCCAGGCTGAACTCTGGCGAACTGGCCGCTCTCGGGAATTCACCGGCGTCGTACGGCTATAATTCATCGGACTGTCCGGTGTGCACCGGACTGTCCGGTGAGCCAACGGTCGGCCGGGCCAACGGTCGGCCGCGCGATCTGCGCGGAGCACGTGGCCGGGCCAACGGCTAGATGGAGGCACCGGACTGTCCGGTGTGCACCGGACTGTCCGGTGTGCACCGGACATGTCCTGTGCGCCAACGGCTCCAAGACTGCCAACGGTCGGCTTCGCCATAAAAGGAAAGAAATCAGGCACCAGACAGTGTCCGGTGTGCACCGGACTGTCCGGTGCGCCACCCGACAGAAGGCAAGATTTGCCTTCCTGGATTGCTTCCAACGGCTCCTAGGCCCCTTGTGCCTATAAAAGGGATCCCTAGGCGCCTCAAGCAAGGTACAAGTGCAGCCAACAAGTGTAGACTTCACTAGAATCAATTCTCGCTCTCCCTCTTGTGTGTAATTCTATAGTTTGTGTAGAAGGCACAGCTATAAGCCTTTAGAGAGAGGAGTAGTGCTGCTAAGAGCTAGAGCAAGGTCTTGAGCGTATTGTTACTCTGCCGGGGTGCTGCCAAGAAGTTTGTAAGCAGCCGCGGTTCTGTTGTAACCCCACTCAATAGTGAAAGGCTCTATCTGTCACACTGACAGATCTGAGCAAACGGAGGAAGGAGTTGAAATAGACTCCAAGCCCAGGTGTGGCTAACTCCAACGAGGACTAGGCAAGCATTTCAGGCTTGGCCGAACCTCGGGATAAATCCTTGCGTCTGTGTGCTCTGTTCTGTATTGTATCCTGACTCTCTGCCTTACTCGTATTTATATCTGCACTTCAATACTTATCTGTGGTATAAGCTTCATTTGAAGTGCAGGACATTTTGAGACAGGATCTTCCATTCCGCTGCAACCTACTCGAAGAGTCTTCTCACTCCACTGCGTACTAAGTCTTCGAGTAGAGTAAGAATTTAAGTTTTAAAGTAATAAGTTTTATTCGCCTATTCACCCCCCCTCTAGGCGACATCCAGATCCTGTTCCCGGGTCAAAGGGAACTTTCAATTGGTATCAAAGCTAGGCCTCTCCAGTGTGGGCTTAGCCGTCCGGAGATAACGATGTCGTCACAAGAGGTAACTGTAGAACTTCTCTTAGGCGATGGTTCTAATTACAAATCTTGGTCTGTCTCTATTTATAATGCTTTCATGAGTGTTGATCCCGATTTGAGACGGATCTTTAGTAGAAGTATTTTTCCATCTAATATTAGTAAAAATCCTTCCAATAAAGAACTAAGATGTCTAACTCTAAATCACCATGCATGCAACATCTTAGTTGATTCTCTATCTAGAGGTGCCTATTTTGCCATCATGAGTAGTAATAGTGATCTATTTGTTGATGCTCATGATTTATGGAATAGGATTAAAGAAAAATATTTTGTAGCAAACTGTGATGCTCCTACTCCCTATATTACTTGTGATACTAACCATTCAAAGGGAGAAGAACAAGAACGATGGCACCCAAACGATGAATCCACCTCGTCGACAGGTTTGTTCTCCACTAGTGATAAATGTTTTATTGCTAACAATGACGATGGAGACAAAAGCCATGATGAGGAGGAATATGAGGATGATAGCAAGGATGAATCTTCATCACCTCAAGGTACATTTTCCTGTTTGGCTTCCACTAACATTAATGACAGGGAAAATGAGACCGATGATGTGGAAGAAGAGGAAATTCGTCGTTTCTACAACCATCTCAACAAAGCAGACAAAGCTCTCTTGGTTAAGTTGTTGAGAAGAAACAAGGAACAAGGCGAGACGCTTCTCAGGCTAGAGGAAACACTCATCAAAACCAACGACAGCCTGGAGAAGATGACCAAAGAACATGAGGAGCTAAAGTACTCTCATGGGAATTTGGTCCAAAGGTATGAATATGTTTTAATTGAGCAAAGAAATAGTCATGATGCATTATCTAATATTGCTCAACTTAAAACGGAAAATTCTATGCTTAAGAGTCAAGTAGAAACAATGGACTTAGAAAAATGTGCTCTAGGTAAAAAGTATGATATGTTGTCATATTCTCATAATAAATTAGTTGATGACCATATCATGCTTAATGTTGCTCATGAGGTTATAATTGCAAACTTAAATTCATGTGAACCTCATTCTCGCACGTGTGCGCATTTGAATTGTATATCATCATGTGCTAACCCCTGTTGCTCAAAAGAAAGCCAATCATTGATTGAGCAACAAGTTTTAGGGCCACAAAAGAAATTCTGTGGGAATAAGAAACAACGACAACTGAGGAGAAGACACTTTGCTCAACTCTCTCAAGATATCCACGGGCGCGTGGTGAAGAAGCTTGAGAAAGGAAAAACTGCAGCAAGTGTCAAGCTCAATAAGAAAAGTGTTCCTAAAGATGAAGAAATCAATATGAGCTTGGAAAAAGGTAAAGATTCAATTAATCATGTTGTTTGCACTGACCCTCTCTCCATGTCATTCAAGTACAAAAAGGGAAAAGGAAAAAGGAGGTGTTTCAAGTGCAAGAAGTTAGGCCACCTCATCGCGTCTTGTCCGTACAAAGACAAGAATGAAGGGACAAGGAGTTGTTTTGGATGCAACAATAAGGACCACACGATCACTTCATGTCCGGTCATGAAGAATCAAGGATGTGCATCCTCCAAGGTGACCCTCACCAAGGAAAGTGACACACAACAAGCGTCATGTCAGGTTGAGCGACGCTTCTGCTACAAGTGTGGTGAGCAGGGTCATATATCCAAGGTATGTTATAAAGGTAAGATTCCTAAGCAAGTGAATTTGTGTCAATCTTATTCACGTAGGAGACCCAAATCATACACTTGTGCTAGATCTATAACGAGATCACCTAGAACTAGCACAAAGGCAATTTGGGTACCAAAGGCACATTTACATGATCATTATGTACCCATCCCGAGATGGGTACCAAACTGTGCTAACTAGACCATGCAGGTGCCTTGAGATGGACTGGAGACCATGGGAGAGCTTAAGACGGTTATCTAAAACTCTATACTTAAGCTATTAATTGTTTTGGTGTTTATTGACCCAAGGTTGAATTATTGTGAAACACTAATCCCATGTTCATCTCAAGTGAAATAAGGTGTATAGGTCCTGAATCATTATTGGTGAATCAAGTAAAGGACTTTGATGAAAATCCACAACTTGCTCTCCAAAGGATGGTACCCATGTATTTTAAGAACATAATTGCAATTTAGTATTGCTCTTAAGTTGGCTTGTTGTGCTACCTGTCTTTGGAGTAGTTATGCTTTATGATTGCCTCTGTTAAATGAATCATAATGATGTTTGCTTAATCATGACTGGTGCTATATCTTTTGAATCATACATGGGTAGCTCTTTCATTTGTTATATCCACAACGATTAACTCTCTTTGTGTATATGGATAAACCTGTAACTTTTTGTAAGTCATGCTATGTGCAATTATGACATTTTTGTTTAGTCCATGTTCACATGATTACCCTAGTTTGGTACTGTGTGAATTTCAAATCCATGTCGTGCCCTTTTGAGCTATGAGGTGCGTAAGCAAAAGGAGCTCTGAATTGGTGATAACAAGGGCTCTCATAAAGGCAAAGGTATGGAAAATGGAGCTATGCAATTTCATTAAATATTCTTGAAATTCCATTCATTGTGATCATAGCTATGTTCTTGTCTTTAAATTGGTAATATCTTGGCTTAGGTAATTTATGCCTTTAAAATGTTGTTTCGTTTGTGTACCTAAGAAACCTTCTTAATTATGACATGCTTAGATATTTCGCTTTATATACATGATTGTGTTGATCTTCAATTGGTATATGCAATGATAGTTAAATATGAAGCATGTACAAGTTGCGTAAATGTTAGACTTCCTGTGAGTATTCAATTGGCTTAGGTGCCACTGAGGCGTGCATTGTTGTATTTAGTCAACCTTTCATTTAGCCTTCAATTGGTGTTAAGTGGCGTTTCATTTGATATTCAAATTGGCATCTTTGGGTGATGAAAGTGGTAGAGTATGCCTTGACCAAGGTATGTTGTGATCCCCTCTAGTTCTAAGGAAGCTAGAATGTGCAAAGTGCAAGTCATTCAAATACTTGATGCACAACTTGAGGGGGAGCACACATAACTTGTGTCTCTTGAGACTAACTGTTTCTTGAGCAATCTTGTATAGTCTCTAGGTGGAAAAGAGAAGATAAGCAAGAAATGGAGCAATCAGGACTTGGGTACCTCTGTAAGTCAAGAAATTGGTATCTCAAGTTGTGAGCAAGTGCATATTTTTAGATTGCTCATGCTCTATAATATCTGGTGATAATAGATGCTTATTCTTAAATATCATGGAGCCATGATAATAAATGAACTTTGCAATTGGTATCTTTCAATTGTTAGCCGTAATAGTTCGCTTCAATTGACATCTTTTGATAATCATGAGAATAGAAGTTTCTTCTTGTGCCCAATACTATAACTTGTTCTAAGTTTGGTGTCTTAGCAACAAGAAAAAGTTAGGATAAAGAATCAGGCACAAGTATGGAGAAGCTCTCGAGAGATTAAATCTTTCAAGATAGGAAGTATTAATCTTATTTGCATATATGTATCTTACCTAAATGTTGATAGTGCATATGTTCAATAAGTAAGGGGGAGTTTTGATAGTCGTTTTTCCTCCTTAACACCCTGCTGTCCCTAGACATCATCCTATGTTCTTGCTTGAGTATGGTTTTTGGTGTTTGATGTCAAAGGGGGAGAATTTGTGCATTAAAGCTTATCTCAACCTGAGAGGAAAGCTTATCCTAATGGGTGATGTGTTAGTTTGCCAAGTGTGATATTCATATGTCTCTTGCAGTATTATATGTGTTGCTCATATGGACTAGTGTTTCCGCTGCGATGAATTATTTGGCTTCTATATTGTAATAGATAGTCATGTGGTTAATGGTGCTTTAAGATTGCTTTAAATTAGTGTCTTAGTTTAAATTGGTATTAGTTTGAATTGGTATCTTAATGATGAATAGTGGTAGGTTGATATTCCTGTGATATATCCACTAATTTAAATGGTGTTTAACCTTGATTACATGCATTTGTGTGTTATAGCATCATGGTTTGGTTCTTAACACAATGCATACTAAATAGTGCTAAGGTGTAGAAATGTTTCGAATTGCCTAAGTATGTGCAAATTGGCATCTGAGGCCAAAATTATGTTTTTGAAGTAAGCACATATTTAGGGGGAGCATTCTATAAACTTAGAATTCAAAATTTGTGCTTCAAATCTTATTCTTATGTAAGCTTTAATTGTGTTGCCATCAATCACCAAAAAGGGGGAGATTGAAAGCTCTCTTGTGAGTTTTGGTGTTTGGATGACAACTCAATTAAAGGACTAACAAGTGTACTAAGTGTTGAACAGGTGCTTAAGGCAAAGCCTACAGGGTTCAACACAAGAGAACAATGTGATGGTCCAAGAACTGGATTATGGATAAATGATGGACATCACAAGTAAGATGGACATTGCATAAAGTGAGACTCGGGTGCGTAGCTCGGAGACAACTGATCAAGCCAAGGACGGAGGCAAGAAAAGCTTCGAGGTACCAAGTGCACGGGAGAAGGTCAAGGAGGCTGAGGAACCCAAAGCCAAGGGTGAAGAAGAAGGCTTGGAAAGTCAAGGGTGATCGAGTTGAGAACAGCTACAGCACTTCAAGGATCACTACATAAGGACGTGACTTACAACCAATGAGGCAACAGCTACAGTTATGTGGTGTAAGTCATAAGGCTCAAGACCAAACCCTAAGAAGGAGATCAAGGTCACTAGAAGGAGAACAAGTGTCAAAACCAGAACTGGAAGCAGCCCAAAAGAGCTAAGTTCACCTTAATCTTTAGTTTGGGTTGTTCCTATGTTTGGAGATGTTCTATGTGACCTTTGCAGGATGTTGGAGCCAAGAAATGTCAATCTAGATCAAGTCAAGCTGACTTGATGATTTATGAGTCCAACATCAAAGCTCAAGCATGTGAAATGCTATAGATGTAATAATTAAGAGAAGGTATGTTTCTAGACTTAGTACATTGGTTTTGTGGACTAATATACTTGTCTAAGTGTTAGAAACAGAAAGAAGAAGAAAAGGAAAGAGGTGTGAAAGGCTTGGCTGTGTACAGCCAAGACTTAGTTCAGTCTGGCACACCGGACTGTCCGGTGGTGCACCGGACAGTGTCCGGTGAGCCAGGCTGAACTCTGGCGAACTGGCCGCTCTCGGGAATTCACCGGCGTCGTACGGCTATAATTCATCGGACTGTCCGGTGTGCACCGGACTGTCCGGTGAGCCAACGGTCGGCCGGGCCAACGGTCGGCCGCGCGATCTGCGCGGAGCACGTGGCCGGGCCAACGGCTAGATGGAGGCACCGGACTGTCCGGTGTGCACCGGACATGTCCTGTGCGCCAACGACTCCAAGACTGCCAACGGTCGGCTTCGCCATAAAAGGAAAGAAATCAGGCACCGGACAGTGTCCGGTGTGCACCGGACTGTCCGGTGCGCCACCCGACAGAAGGCAAGATTTGCCTTCCTGGATTGCTTCCAACGGCTCCTAGGCCCCTTGTGCCTATAAAAGGGATCCCTAGGCGCCTCAAGCAAGGTACAAGTGCAGCCAACAAGTGTAGACTTCACTAGAATCAATTCTCGCTCTCCCTCTTGTGTGTAATTCTATAGTTTGTGTAGAAGGCACAGCTATAAGCCTTTAGAGAGAGGAGTAGTGCTGCTAAGAGCTAGAGCAAGGTCTTGAGCGTATTGTTACTCTGCCGGGGTGCTGCCAAGAAGTTTGTAAGCAGCCGCGGTTCTGTTGTAACCCCACTCAATAGTGAAAGGCTCTATCTGTCATACTGACAGATCTGAGCAAACGGAGGAAGGAGTTGAAATAGACTCCAAGCCCAGGTGTGGCTAACTCCAACGAGGACTAGGCAAGCATTTCAGGCTTGGCCGAACCTCGGGATAAATCCTTGCGTCTGTGTGCTCTGTTCTGTATTGTATCCTGACTCTCTGCCTTACTCGTATTTATATCTGCACTTCAATACTTATCTGTGGTATAAGCTTCATTTGAAGTGCAGGACATTTTGAGACAGGATCTTCCATTCCGCTGCAACCTACTCGAAGAGTCTTCTCACTCCACTGCGTACTAAGTCTTCGAGTAGAGTAAGAATTTAAGTTTTAAAGTAATAAGTTTTATTCGCCTATTCACCCCCCCTCTAGGCGACATCCAGATCCTGTTCCCGGGTCAAAGGGAACTTTCACCGGGGCCGCAGGCGCGGTGTTGCGCGTGCGCCCGGTGTAGACCGAGGCTTCCCGCATGAATCAGGAAGTCGCGGCATGAGGTTCCGAGGGGTATCCCTGCCTTCGGGAGGCAGAGCTCTCGGCTCGTCGGGCCGCAACACCTTCCAGAAGATTCTTGAGCTCTCCCTGGATTCGCCGACCCTCGGTGGTTGATGGCTCCGGCATCGCGCGGAGGAGCATCGCTGCGGCTGCCAGGTTCTGACCGACCCCGCTGGATGCGGGTGGCGGCCTGACCCTGACGTCGTTGGCGACGCGGTGCTGGAAACCCTGGGGCAGGTGACGTATTTCTCCGGCCGGGGGCTGGCCCGCCCATACCTGCCCGACGTCCCGGCGGATCGACTCGAGCGCTCCTGCTCCCTCGTCGAGCCTGGCCTGCGCCCCGCGGACTTGCTCGAGCTGTGGGTCGTGACCCCCCGCCGGAACGGGGACCACAGCTAGCTCCCGTGGGATGTCGGCGCGAGGCGCCGTCCTAGGGAGATCACCGTCCTCCGGCATGCCGAGATGGTTGCCTTCGGAGGGATCCCCTAGCTCGACGTGGAAACATTCGCGGCTTGGGCCGCAGTCCTCGTCGTCAAGGCTGCGGCTACCGTCGGAACAGTCGGAGAGGCAGCAGTCACGTGCGGTCATGAAGTCCCGCAAGGCACTGGGGTTGCCAAATCCAGAGAAATCCCAACAGATGCTGGGATCGTCATCTTCCTCGGACCCAGAGGGCCCGTAGGTCGAGACGTCCGTCAATCGGTCCCAAGGCGACCGCATATGAAACCCCAGAGGGGTTGCACTCGCCTCAACGAGAGCGCCCGCCAAAGCGAGGTCGCTAGGCGGGTTGAGGCCGAGTCGAAATGATGTAGGATGGGAATCAGTCAGTACCTTTTGGTCGACGAGGAGCGACATAGTCACGTCGGGGGCTGATTGCGCCGTCGTCCTAGGTACGAGGGCGACGTCCTGCAGGCCCTCCGCGAGCGCGCTGGCGTCGTCCACTTGCTCGGGATTGGCGTGTCGCGGGGGGACGACGCTCGCCTTCGTCTCAACGCGAGGCCGACGCCCGACGCGCCCCCCGTTGGGGCGCTGGGGACGTCGATTCGCTCGACAGCCGGCGAAGCGCGGCCTCCTGCTTGGCCTTGGTTGCCCCGCCTCCTCCTCCGTTGGCGGGGGAGAGGACGGGGCGAGCTCGAATGTTGTTCTTCCACCACGCGGGGAAGATGTCGTCGATTCCGCCGCCGGCGGGCGGGTTGTCGGCCGCCATTGTCGTTGTCGCGCGGCGGTGGAAGGAGTATCATGTCGTAGCTGCCGTCGAGGGACATGAACTCAAGACTCCCGAAACGGAGCACCATCCCAGGGTGGAGAGGTTGTTGGAGACTGCCCATCTGGAGCTTGACGGGAAACTGCTCGTCAACACGCAGCGTGCCCCCTACCTGGCGCGCCAACTGTCGGCGTTTCAAGACCGGGGGGTCCCTCAGGCCGACGAGTGAGTGCCGCGTGCCCCAGCCCAGATGGGTCGAGCGCGTGGGCGAGCGCGAAGGGGGGAAAGGAGCGAGGAGGCCAGAGTCCGGCGCGGGAGAGATGGGAATCCCGCGGCCTTCGTGTTCGTCCCGCGCCCAGGTCGGGTGCGCTTGCAGTAGGGGGTTACAAGCGTCCACGCGGGTGAGGGAAGCGAGCGGCCCCAAGAGAGCGCTTGTCCCGTCCTCGTCCCCGCGCGGCCAACCTTCTCTAAGAAGGCCCTGGTCCTTTCTTTTATAGGCGTAAGGAGAGGATCCAGGTGTACAATGGGGGTGTAGCAGAGTGCTACGTGTCTAGCGGGGGAAGAGCTAGCGCCCTAAGTACATGCCAATGTGGCAGCCGGAGAGATCTTGGCACCCTGCTGGTGGGATGTCGTGGCTGTCGGAGGAGCAACGGAGCCTGGCGGAGGGACAGCTGTCAGAGCGGTTGTGTCCTTGCTGACGTCCCCCTGCTTCCGTAAGAGAGCTGAGAGCCGCCGTCGTCACAGGGCATGCGGGGCGCCATCATTGCCTATCTGGTGGAGACAGCTAGATGGGACTCCGGTCTTGTTCTCTGCGGCCCGAGTCGGCTCGGGGTAGGGTGATGATGGCGCTTCCTGTTGACGTGGCGGGCCTGTGCCCTAGGTCGGGCGACGTGGAGGCTCCTCCGAAGCCGAGGTCGAGTCTGTCCTTCATGGCCGAGGTCGAGTCCGAGCCCTTGGGTCGGGCGAGGCGGAGGTCGTCGGCAGAGGCCAGGGCGGTGTCCGAGCCCTGGGGTCGGGTGAAGCGGAGTTCGTCGTCTTCTTGGGCTGAGCCCGAGTCCGAGCCCTGGGTCGGGCAGAGCGGAGTTCGCCGTCTTCCGGGTCTTAGCCCGAGTCCGAGCCCTGGGTCGGGCGGAGCGGAGTTCGCCGTCTTCCGGGGCTTAGCCCGAGTCCGAGCCCTGGGTCGGGCGGAGCGGAGTTCGCCGTCTTCCGGGGCTTAGCCCGAGTCCGAGCCCTGGGTCGGGCGGAGCGGAGTTCGCCGTCTTCCGGGTCTTAGCCCGAGTCCGAGCCCTGGGTCGGGCGGAGCGGAGTTCGCCGTCTTCCGGGGCTTAGCCCGAGTCCGAGCCCTCGGTCGGGCGGAGCGGAGTTCGCCGTCTTCCGGGGCTGAGCCCGAGTCCGAGCCCTGGGTCGGGCGGAGCTTCCTATGACGCCTTTGGCAGGGCCTGGCTCCCTGTCACTCTGTCAGCATCACTCTGTCAAGTGGCGCTGCAGTCGGAGTGGCGCAGGCGGCGCTGTCCTTCTGTCAGACCGGTCAGTGGAGCGGCGAAGTGACGGCGGTCACTTCGGCTCTGCCGGGGGGCGCGCGTCAGGATAAAGGTGTCAGGCTACCTTTGCGTTAAATGCTCCTGCGACTCGGTCGGTCGGCGCGGCGATTTAGTCAGGGTTGCTTCTTAGCGAAGGCAAGGCCTCGGGCGAGCCGGAGATGTGTCCGCCGTTAAAAGGGGGCCTCGGGCAAGACGGAAACCCCTCGGGGTCGGCTGCCCTTGCCCGAGGCTAGGCTCGGGCGAGGCGTGATCGAGTCGCTCACATGGACTGATCCCTGACTTAATCGCACCCATCAGGCCTCTGCAGCTTTATGCTGATGGGGGTTACCAGCTGAGAATTAGGCGTCTTGAGGGTACCCCTAATTATGGTCCCCGACAATATTACATGAAAACATCATCATCATATATAAGTTTAACGGGTCCCCGCAGGAAACGGAGATGAGGAATGTTTCTCCATCCCCATCTCCGTTTACCCATCGGGGAAGGATTTTTTCCCGTTTACATCCCCATGGGGGAGAACCTTCCCCATCCCCATTTCCTAATATAGGAATTTCCTGCGGGGAATTGGGGATCGGGGGCCATTGTCATCTCTAGATCAGTGTCTCTGTGGGCGATAACTGCTCGGAGGAAGTATGAAGTGTTGGTTATTTTTTTACGGTGATTGAGAGAACCTCTAAGAGATTAGTTAAATGGTTTGTCAAGCTAAATTTTAGCTACTCAAAGGTAAAATAACTCTCCAACAGATTGACCATCTTACTCGTCAAGCTATCCGGCTCTCCAAATTAGCTCGCTAACTAGCCAAACTTTGCTAGCCACTCTGACTAATCAACTTAGATAAATAATTTGTTGGATTAAGATGCTACATATAAAATATAGTATTTATAAAAAAAAAATAAAGAATCAAATAGAGATAAAAAATAAAGAGTCCCTAGAGATGCTCTATTTGCAGCCGGTGGCATCACTATCATCGGAATAGGATAAAGATTAGGAAGGCACGCGGCCCCGGAGAGGGACGTGCAGATCAAGCGTTCGCATGAGTTACGGGCACGGCACGCCCCCCCCCCCCCCCCCCCCCCCCCGCCGGCCATCACGTCACGGTTTGCGGATTAGACCGCGGGACATAGATTAGGGTGTGTTTGGTTTAACTTTTGTGCCCCTAAAAGCTAAAAGCCAATCAAAAGGCTGGATCCAGAAAGTAGCTTTTTCTAAAAGTCGACTTTCTTGCAGAGTAAAACTGAAAGCATCTCTAGACCTGCTTTTAGTGGCTTTTGGATGAAACTGTGAAAACATATATCGAAAAACTTTTAAAGACTTTTAGTGGTTTCCACCAAACGATTTTTAACTTTTTAACAGCTTACAGTCTACAACACCTTTTTTCACAGTTCACAGCCTACAACGACTTTTTCCACAACCACAACTCAACCAAACAGACCCTTAATCGACGAATCAACTTCTAGTTAATATTTGGTGAAGAGTACTTTAGACTATATGTAACAGTTTATCCATTCATATACGCATATTCAAACTTTACGAATAATATGGTCTACAGTATAAAACAGTGTTATGAATAGACTACCGAACAAGGATTGGATCAGTCAGCCTTAAATAACCATCATCAAGTACTCTGCCAGGCTAGCAACACTAATGTATCCTAGTTCTAGCTCTCGAGCAAACCGTCCAATGAAACCGAGCTAAACTAGAACTAGACAGCTACGACGACGTTAGGTGCAAGCGTAACAAGTATCGGAGAGGCTATATCGTCATCATAGTTGTGTCGCGGGAATGAACCATGTATTATAAGTATTAAAATACTCATTCACTGCTATTGATGTAGTATAAGTATTAAAATGCATGCTATAAGCAACATCGTTTTCAATATATAACTATAATCCATCTATCGGAACCGGGCAAATTATATAATAACTACATATTAATTACATAGATGAACTTGTTAGATGCTAGATCACATAAAAGCTACGCAGAAACCTTCATGATCTAGTAAGTAAAATAAAGAAATGCATATACCCAATGAGAGGCTAAACAGATGCACTTCTTATAAGCAACAAACAAAATGGGGACGAAGACGAAGCCTATATATATGCTAATGATGGCTTTAACTATCGGAGAGGCTAAACAGATGCTAGACACAAGTTCCTTTTCAGCACAAAGGACGGAGACTGAGGGACAGACTCGTACTGGAGATGGGAGCGGACGGATGCGACATAGCTAAGATGGGGCTGCTGACTCACGGACGGAGACTAGAGACGGTGCGCCGTCGCGTTGATTCGTCGTGCTGGTGAGCGTCAGCGGGCGTCGACGCCTCGTACTGGAGACGGGAGCGGGGCGAGCGCCAAGCAACGTCCGGCCGTCGGACTATGGGAGTCCGGACTCCGGCGAGCGTATAGGACTATGGGAGTCGGACTGCCATCTACAGATCTACGAGCGTATAGCCGGCAAGCGGGGACGGAGTGCGGGCGGAGCCGGGGGCGGGGGGAGTGCCGAGGCGGTGGCGGCTGAGCACCGAGCACAGTAGGACACGGGACACAGACACAGACACAGACACAGACACAGACACAGACACAGTGGAGATTGGAACTTGGGTCTTTAGGAGTTGGATACGGATGGGTGAAACCCATTCGAGCCTCACCTTTGTACAAATCCATCTAAACTCATGGTATGAATCGTTTTGACCCACAACAGAAAATAAATCCACCCGACCCAAGCCGTTGGCAACTAAAACCTATAACAACCCACCAAAACAAATCCATCTCTAAAACTCACCTGCCCCATATACAGGTCTATAGGTGACTATATGGATAAACTACTGAACAAACCCTATGATCAAGTACTCTGCCAGACTAACAACACTAATGTATCCTAGTTCTAGCTCTCGAGCAAATAGTCCAACGAAACCGGGCCAAACTAGAACTAGATAGGTACGATGACGTTAGGTGCAAGCACAACAAGTACTACGTTGCACAGCTCCCCCTACGATGTCATAGCTGTGCCGCGGGGATGAATCATCCAAACTCTCCTGTGCACGTTGACCATGTGAGCGGACATGACCCATGGAGGAGCCAGTTCCGCGGGGGGTGGGTGGGGGGGGGGGGGGGGGGGGGGGGGCTACACAACACTGATACTTGAGCTCAGGGTTGTATCCGATCAGATACGTATCCTATATGGATAGGCGCAGAATACAACGCCTATATGTCCGAATTTTTTGTATTTTGGCCCTTTAATAGAAATAAAATCACGTTTAGACTCTAGGAAATTTTAATCTCAATTTTGGACCCTTAGCTCGGCGCTACCGTTTATGGCGCCGAGGTAACACATGTCGGCACCGTAGGCTGTGGTGCCGAGCTATGACGTGGCAGGGCTGATGTGGCAGGCCGCGTGGTACCTAGCTCGGCGCCACAGATCTTGACGCCGAGCTAGGATGAAGTCGCGCGGCTCTCTTCTCACCGCGGTTTTCTTCACACTGTTTTCCAGCCTCCGCAGCCGCGCCGCCGCCGTGATCGCCGAGCGCCACCGCCCGAGCGCCTCGCCCCTCTGCTGCGCCGCCCGAGCGCCCCTCGCCGTGTGCTCCCAGGCACGGCCGCTCCCTCGCCGCGCCGCTCGAGCGCCGCCACGCCCGAGCCGCCCGAGCGCCGCCACGCCCGAGCCGCTCCCTCGTCGCGCCACTCGAGCGCCGCCACGCCCGAGCCGCCCGGCCCGCCGTCCTCTGCTGCTGGCCGCGCCGCCTCCCCGCGCCGCCCGCCCCGCTGCCCTCTGCTCAAGGTAATATATTTACTAATTTTAAAATATTTTATATGTATTTTTGTGTTAATGTTTAGTTTGTTTTTAGTTATTTATAATTAGTTCTCATGTCATGTGCCATTTATTTGATATATGTATTTATTGGTTAGTAATGAATTAGGTTTAGGTATTAGTTATTAGTTAGTCGTTAATGAGTAGTCATTTATTTTGTAGCATAGTTTAGGGTTTGTGGTTTACTTGTAAGGTAGTAGCTAGTGTTTATTAACATTGTTTAGCATTTATTTACCCTAGGGTTTATTTAGTACTTTTATATGTTCAGTCATCGCGCTGAAGGTTTATCTGCAGGTTTTAGAAACCTGACCATATAGGGGAGGTGCTACCCAATTTTTTTACTATATAGTGTTAGTCAGATACCATATTAAATGGATATTGAGTTAGTAATATGTTTTTGCAATAGATGGACACCCTAGTGACACTATACCATCACAGTTGCAGGATGCTCCTACAACTCAGCCATCACAGCTGACACCACGTAGAAGGCGTCCACGAGACCCTTACACTCCAGGCACCGACGCTCTTGGGGCCAAGGGCAAGGGTAAGACTAGGAGGAGATGAATACTTTTGTGATGTTGGTCTTATGCTGAAAACTTTGTGATTTGGACTCATGATGGAGACGTTGTAATGTGAACTATTTTATGTGTTTTGGACTATGTTTTGTGGACATTGTATTTTGGACTTTGTTTGTGGACATTGTATGAAGAACTATGTTCTGTGGATGTTTTTATATGCGATGTTATTTTGTGATGTATTATATGTTGAAATGTGGTCATGTCTTATAATATGTGATTATTTGAACTGTGGTTGTTAATAAAACAAGGGGAACTCTTGCAATTTTTTTTGTGAATTGTAAAAAACATGACAAGCAATAAGTAACGCATCTGTCGGCGTTTCGAGACAGGGGGGTCCCTAAGCCGACGAGTGAGTGTGCTGCGTGCCCCAGCCCAGATGGGTCGAGCGCGTGGGCGAGCGCGAAGGGGGGAGAGGCGAGGTGGCCGGAGTCGAGCGTGAGAGAGGTGTAAGTCCCGCGGCCTTCGTGTTCGTCCCGCGCCCAGGTCAGGTGCGCTTGCAGTAGGGGGGTTACAAGCGTCCACGCGGGTGAGGGAAGCGAGCGGCCCCAAGAGAGCGCCTGTCCCGTCCTCGGTCCCGCGCGGCCAACCTTCTCTGAGAAGGCCCTGGTCCTTCCTTTTATAGTCGTAAGGAGAGGATCCAGGTGTACAATGGGGGGTGTAGCAGAGTGCTACGTGTCTAGCGGAGGGAGAGCTAGCGCCCTAGGTACATGCCAATGTGGCAGCCGGAGAGATCTGGGCACCCTGCTGGCGTGATGTCGTGGCTGTCGGAGGTGCGGCGGAGCCTGATGGAGGGACAGCTGTTGGAGCGATCGAGTCCCTGCTGACGTTGTCCTGCTTCCGTAAGAGAGCCGGGGGCCGCCGTCGTCATAGAGCTTGTGGAGCGCCATCATTGCCCCTCTGGCGGAGCTGGCCGGATGAGACGCCGGTCTTGTTCTCCGTGACCCGAGTCGATTCGGGGTAGGATGATGATGGCGCCTCCTGTTGACGTGGCGGTCTGTGCCCTAGGCAGGGTGACGTGGGGGTTCCTCCGAAGCCGAGGTTGAGTCTGCCTTTTGTTGCCGTGGCCGAGCCCGAGCCAAGGGGTCGGGCGAGGCGGAAGTCGTTCGGCCAAGGCCAGGGCGGAGTCCGAGCCCTGGGGTCGGGCGAAGCGGAGTTTCGTCGTCTTCCGGGTGCTAGCCCGAGTCCGAGCCCTGGGGTCGGGCGGAGCGGAGTTCGCCGTCTTCCGGGTGCTTAGCCCGAGTCCGAGCCCTGGGGTCGGGCGGAGCGGAGTTCGACGTCTTCCGGGTCTTAGCCCGAGTCCGAGCCCTGGGGTCGGGCGGAGCGGAGTTCGCCGTCTTCCGGGTCTTAGCCCGAGTCCGAGCCCTGGGGTCGGGCGGAGCGGAGTTCGCCGTCTTCCGGGTCTTAGCCCGAGTCCGAGCCCTGGGGTCGGGCGGAGCGGAGTTCGCCGTCTTCCGGGTCTTAGCCCGAGTCCGAGCCCTGGGGTCGGGCGGAGCGGAGTTCGCCGTGGCGCCTTTGGCAAGGCCTGACTGCCTGTCAGACTCACTCTGTCGAGTGGCACTGCAATCGGAGTGGCGCAGGCGGCGCTGTCCTTCTGTCAGACTGGCCAGTGGAGCAGTGGAGTGACGGCGGTCACTTCGGCTCTGCCGGGGGTGCGTGTCAGGATAGAGATGTCGGGCCACCTTTGCGTTAAATGCCCCTGCAATTTGGTCAGTCGGTGCGGCGATTTAGTCAAGGTTGCTTCTGAGCGAAGCCAAGGCCTCGGGCAAGCCGGTGATGTGTCCGCCATAAAAAGGGGGCCTCGGGCGAGACGGAAGTCTCTCGAGGTCGGCTGCCTTTGGCCGAGGCTAGGCTCGGGTGAAGCGTGATCGAGTCACTCGTGTGGACTGATCCCTGACTTAATCGTACCCATCAGGCCTTTGCAGCTTTATGCTGATGGGGGTTACCAGCTGAGAATTAGGCGTCTTGAGGGTACCCCTAATTATGGTCCCTGACAGTAGCCCCCGAGCCTCGAAGGGAGTGTTAGCACTCGCTTGGAGGCTTTTGTCGCACTTTTTTGCAAGGGGACCAGCCTTTCTCGGTTGCATTTTGTTCCGGTGGGTGCGCGCGAGCGCACCCGCAGGGTGTAGCCCCCGAGGCCTCGGAGGAGTGGTTACACTCCTTCGAGGTCTTAATACTTCGCTTAACGCTTCGGCTGGTCTGGTCGTTCCCTCATGCGAACTGGCCGTAGCCCGGGTGCACGGTCGGGGCCCAAGCTCTCGGGCTGGTATGTTGACGCTGTCAACGATTTGGCCGGAGCCGGTTTTTGCGAGAGCAGCCCCCGAGCCTCTGCACAGGGCGAGAGGACGATCAGGGACAGACTCGACTTTTTACATACGCCCCTACGTCGCCTTTCCGCAAGGAGGAGGGGGGGAGTGCGCCATGTTACCCTCGATGGGCACCGAACATGGTGTCTCCGGTGAGCTGCAAGCGGGTAATCCGAGTGGACGTCCGTGCCCCGTTCGTTGGGGGTCGGCTAGGGGCCCAAAGGCACGCCCAAAAGTACTTGCGGGTGATTTGCCGGACCTGGTCCCCTGGCGACGGGGTCCGAGGGCTCGATGCCTCCCTCCGATGGGATTCCGTTACAAGATCGTTCCCGCTGGTCTCGGAAATGTCCTAGGGTACCTCGGGAGCGCAGCCCGAGCCTTGGTTATGTATCGAACGTACCCCTGGTCATCCCTCGCTCGGTGTCTGAGGCGACTGTGAACCCTTCGGGGGCCAGCCTTCGAACCCCTGATCAGTAATGGGCGCGGAGCCCGAGTAGCCTGAGGCGGCCATGGAGCCCTTCGGGGGGCTGGCCTTCGAACCCCTGACCAGTAGTGGGTGTCGGGCCCACGCGATCTGAGGCGACTGTTGAACCCTTCGGAGGGCCAGCCTTCGAACCCCTGATCAGTAATGGGGGGCTCGGAGCCCGGTTCCTTCGCGGAGAAGGATCCCTTTCGGGGTGTCCCCCTTTCTCGGTCCCTGTTGCAAGAGATAGAGAAAGAGAAAAACGGAAAAGGATACGAAATCGGACGACGTGGCGTACCTTTTCTGACGCGGTTATTACGGCGAAGGTGAAGCGCCGCGCGCTCCTCCTGCCAGAGGCACCGCGTGTCCCGCCGCGGAGTTAATGCGACGCGGCGAGTGGTTGGCGAGGCGGCCGTTGCGCGCGTGCGATCCGTTCGAGGAATGGGTCACGGGCGCACCGTCTCCACGCCGTGAGAGGAGGCTCTCTTGCTGTCTCAGGATGGGACGTGAGCCTGGCTGACGGCGTGACCGCTGCGCCCGCCCGCCTGCCACCGCTATTACTGATGGCCCACTTTCGATCGCTTTGACCGACGCACCAGGCTGGCGCTGTTGGGTCGCCTCGAGTCGTGGCATAGGCTTTGTAACCGAAGAGGCGCGATGGTGGCACAAGTGGCGGTGCGGTTGCTTGCATGCAGCAACTGGCGCGCCGGTTGCTCGACGCGTGGGCCTGGGTTCCCAAGCTGGCGTGTCAGAAGTCGGAGAAGCGCGTCCATCTGGCGCGGTTGCATGCCGCCTGCATGGCTGCCCGCCCCTTCTGCCCGTTGGTCTGGGCGGAAATGGGGGGTCGCCTGTAACCGCCGGACGGTCGTGCGCACCACGCGCGGCGGTTTGGCTTCTTCTGCCCTGGGCTGGCTTGCATGACATGCGGGACCCAGCCCCCGAGTCGCAGGGGAGGGCCTTGGAGCGTGTTGGAGAAGACTCAGCCCGCGGCGTCTGGGGGCGCACGTAGGGAGAGTTGCCTTTTAAAAGGAGGGAGACTCCTTTCGTAAGGCAACCATGTCTTCTTTCTCCCTTAAGCGTCGTGTCTTCCCATCTTCCAAGCCCCCGGATGGGGGGTATCCGCCGCCTTTCCGCCTCCTCGTTGGAGGAACGCAACTCCATGGGAGTTGGTACCTCTCAGCCATCGTTCGGCTTCAAGGATTTTCATCAGCCGGCCCGGCCGTACCCCCATGCCGACGATCACCCAGGATGGTGACCGCCGGTTTCTGGGTGGGGAAGAGCAAGCCGGGCTGCGATCTTGGTCCCACCCTCAGCTTCAAGGATGTTCATTATCCCCGCTGGGGCGGGAGCCACGCTGAGCCGGTGCTCTACCTTCCGCGCGGGTCCGCGGGTCGCCCTTTCCCACGGCGTTTGGGGGTGGAGGCGCTCGCTGGCCCTGCGGACGGCGCGGACTCAGACAACGTGGGGCTGAACGACGGCGGGCGTCGTCACCTCCAGCGTGTCGGAGTCGTCGGCCGGGCTTCCGGCGGCCCCTCCTGCCGGAGGGTGACCGCCACATCGTGTGCACGGGAGGACCACCCAGGATTCCGCGCGCCGTTAGGGCGGCGTTCGTGTTCTGGGGTGGTCCTGCTTTTGCACTGGGACGGCGCCCTCGCGCAGTGGCCGGCGCCCCACTCGTCTGGGAGGATTTGAGTGGGGATCTGCCGGGGGGCTGGTGTCCCCTGCCATCGGCGCCGATGCGGAGGCGGCTCGAGAAGTCCCCGTCACCGACGGGATCACTGCCACCACCCGCGCCTCGGGCCACCGCGCCGGCGTGCTTGTCCTCGCCCCTCGAGCGTCGGCGGGGGCGAGGGCAAGATTGCAGCAGCGCCGACCCACTGTCGCCGTAGTCAGGATGGGCGGCGGCGAGCCGGCCATCGGTCTTCTGTGGCTCCGCAGGCCTTCCCCATGGAGTGGGGTCGTTCGTACCTGCGGAGGGGGGAACCGGAGTTCCGTTCGTAATGGCACTTTGGATGCCAGTGTTTTTTGTTCATTGTGGCTGTCGAGGCCTGAACGTGTATGTAATTTCGGCACGGAGCCGTGTTTTTTCCTCATTTTCGAGCATTAAGTCTCGCCTGTTGATTATCTGAACCGCTTTACCAAGCATGAGTTACCCCGTGTCAAGGTGACGGGTGAGGTATCCGTATCCCGGAGGCGTAGGAATCCCTCGGCCCGTTCGGCCTTGTTGTCTGGGGCTCCTCTAGCTTAGTTGAAGAGACCCCTCGGCCGCCCTTCGGTGGACCGAGGCCAGGGGTAGCGATATCAGTATGAACAGAGGCGGAGTTGGCTCGAGAATGGGAACCTGGTTGGTCGGAGCCTAGCCGTGTTGTCCGTCAGCGGAGCCGACGCCAAAGTCGATCAGTCGAGGCCTCGGGTCGGGCTGGCGCCCTTGGAAGCCGGTTGACCGAGGCCCCAGGGGTAACCGGTTGAGCCGCCTGCTCGGGCCGGATTCCCGGAGGAGTCCCTGGGCCGCGGCGCCGCCCGAGGCTGGGTCGGGCTTTGCTGAAGACGTCGTCGATGCCGAGGGTGCTACGGCTCCCTTCAGCGTGAAGATCCGAGCCTGCAGGATCAGATCATCTTGTAGCGTGTGCTTTCTGCGGCCGCCGAGGCCAGAAGAACACACCCTCGCCGCGCTTGCGAAGCCGCGTCTTTTTTTCCTCTTGTTTCGAGCATCTGGACTCTGTCGGTAACAGGGATGTTTGTGTGAGCGAGAGCTGCTTTTCGCGGAAGGGACGAGTGAGGTATCCGTATCCCGGAGGCGTGGGAATCCCTCGGCTCGGTCGGCCTTGCGGCTTACGCGTACTTTCACTCGTCCATGAGGCCCTGTCCCCGACTTAGTCGAGAAAGCTTGAAAGACTGCTTCGGCAGGAGAGCTTCCGAGCGTGATGACTCGTTCGGTCCACGGAGTCGCTTTATCCGAGCGCAACTTACTTATCGCAGAAGGTGATGAGTGAGGTATCCGTATCCCGGAGGCGTAGGAGTCCCTCGGCTCGGTCAGCCTTGGCTGCTTACGTGTACCTCGTCGTTTCCAGGATCCGCTTTCCGAAGTAGTCAAGAAGCACGAAAGAAATCCTGCTAAAAAGAGATCCTTTTTCGAGGAAAAATTCGACGCAGAGGGGGTCTCCCCCCTTTTAGCCCCCGAGGGAGGGTCGGGCTTTGCCGAGGCTAGGCCGACCCTTCCTTGACGACTAAACTTTGCGTAGGTGCGAGGTATATGAACAACTTGAAAACATCTTAAGGGTAGAAGCGACGTAGCTGTTTGATGTTCCAAGCGTTGCCGTAGATCTCGCCTTGATTGTTGGCCAGCTTGTATGTTCCGGGCTTCAGAACTTTGGCGATGACGAATGGCCCTTCCCAGGGGGGCGTGAGCTTGTGCCTCCCTCGGGCGTCTTGCCGCAGCCGAAGCACCAGGTCGCCCACCTGGAGTTCTCGGGACCAGACCCCTCGGGCGTGGTAGCGTCGCAGGGACTGTTGGTACCGCGCCGAGTGTAGTAAGGCCCTGTCCCGAGCTTCCTCCAGCTGGTCCAGCGATTCCTCTCGACTAGCTTGGTTACTTTGTTCGGTGTAGGCCCTCGCCCTCGGGGAGCCGTATTCCAGGTCAGTGGGTAAGATAGCTTCAGCCCCGTAGACCAGGAAAAACGGCGTGAAGCCTGTGGCACGACTCGGCGTCGTCCTTAGGCTCCAGACCACCGAGGGGAGTTCCTTCACCCATCGCTTGCCGAACTTGTTGAGGTCGTTGTAGATCCGAGGCTTGAGCCCTTGTAGAATCATGCCATTGGCACGCTCTACTTGCCCATTCGACATGGGATGAGCCACGGCGGCCCAGTCCACCCGGATATGGTGATCCTCGCAAAAATCCAAGAATTTTTTGCCGGTGAACTGGGTGCCGTTGTCGGTGATGCTGGAGTTCGGGACCCCGAAGCGATGGATGATGTTGGTGAAGAATGCCACCGCCTGCTCGGACCTGATGCTGTTCAGAGGTCGGACCTCGATCCACTTGGAGAATTTGTCGATGGCGACCAGCAGGTGCGTGTAGCCCCCGGGCGCCTTCCGCAAGGGACCGACGAGGTCCAGACCCCATACAGCGAAGGGCCAGGTGATGGGTATTGTCTGCAGGGCCTGAGCGGGCAGGTGTGTCTGCTTCGCATAGAATTGGCACCCTTCGCAGGTGCGGACAATTCTAGTGGCGTCAGCCACCGCCGTTGGCCAGTAGAAGCCTTGCCGGAAAGCATTTCCGACAAGGGCTCGGGGCGCTGCGTGGTGGCCGCAAGCCCCCGAGTGTACTTCTTGCAGCAGTTCCCGACCTTCGGCGATGGAGATGCACCGCTGGAGGATGCCCGAGGGGCTGCGATGGTAGAGCTCCTCTTCGTCGCCCAGCAAGACGAATGACTTGGCGCGTCGCGCTACCCGCCGAGCCTCGACTTGGTCGAGGGGTAGCTCTCCTCGACGGAGATATTGCAGGTACGGGGCCTGCCAATCTTGATCTGGTGTGGCCCCGCTCTGCCCTTCCTCGACGTTCAGTGCTCTGCCCTCGGGGGCCGAGGGTACCTCGGGCTGTGCCGAGGGTACCTCGGGCTGAGCCGAGGGTACCTCGGGCTGAGCCGAGGGTACCTCGGGCTCGGGCGTGTCGTCGAGCTTGACGGAGGGTTGATGCAGATCCCGGGAGAAGACGTCCGGGAAGTGGAGGCGCAGCACGTAGCGCATGTGCTTTCCGAGGGGCGAGATGAAGAGCAGGCCCGCGCCGACCCCCGTCTTCATCAGCGACCCGTCGAAAAACATGGTCCAGAGCTCCAGTCGGATCGGGGTCGTTGGCAGTTGGGTGTCGACCCATTCGGCCACGAAATCCGCCAACACTTGGGACTTGATGGCCTTCCGAGGGGCGAACGAGATCGTTTCGCCCATGATTTCCACCGCCCACTTCGCGATCCTGCCCGAGGCCTCTCGGCACTGGATGATCTCCCCCAGGGGGAAGGATGACACCATAGTTACCGGATGGGACTCGAAGTAGTGTCGCAGCTTCCGCCTTGTCAGGATCACAGCATACAGCAGCTTTTGAACTTGTGGGTAGCGGATCTTAGTCTCGGACAGCACTTCGCTGATGAAGTAGACCGGCCTCTGAACGGGCAACGTATGCCCTTCCTCTTGCCTTTCGACTACAATCGCGGCGCTAACCACCTGAGTGGTCGCGGCGACGTAGACCAAGAGGGCTTCTCCGTCCGCCGGCGGCACCAAGACAGGCGCCTTTGTAAGGAGCGCCTTCAGGTTGCCGAGGGCTTCCTCGGCCTCAGGGGTCCAAGCGAAACATTCGGCCTTCCTTAAGAGGCGGTACAGAGGCAGACCTCTTTCGCCGAGGCGTGAGATGAAGCGGCTCAGGGCCGCGAGGCATCCCATGACCCTCTGTACCCCTTTTAAGTCCTTGATGGGTCCCATGCTGGTGACGGCCGCAATCTTCTCCGGGTTAGCTTCGATGCCTCGC
Organism: Zea mays; assembly: GCF_902167145.1. Lineage (NCBI taxonomy): Eukaryota > Viridiplantae > Streptophyta > Magnoliopsida > Poales > Poaceae > Zea > Zea mays. Next base: position 25,751,051 of record NC_050098.1, on the reverse strand, counting down.
TCGGAGACGATGAACCCTAGGAGCATGCCTCGGGGCACCCCGAAGACACACTTCTCAGGATTAAGCTTGACTCCTTTCGCCTTGAGACACCGGAATGTCACTTCAAGGTCGGAGAGGAGGTCGGAAGCCTTCCGCGTCTTGACTACGATGTCATCGACGTAGGCCTCGACTGTGCGACCGATGTGTTCGCCGAACACATGGTTCATGCACCGCTGGTACGTCGCGCCCGCATTCCTCAAACCGAACGGCATGGTGACATAGCAGTACATGCCGAACGGCGTGATGAAAGAAGTCGCGAGCTGGTCGGACTCTCTCATCCGGATCTGGTGATACCCTGAGTAGGCATCGAGGAAGGACAGGGTTTCGCACCCAGCAGTGGAATCCACGATTTGGTCGATGCGAGGCAGAGGGTAGGGAACCTTCGGACATGCTTTGTTGAGACCAGTGTAGTCTACACACATCCGCCATTTCCCCCCTTTCTTCCTCACAAGCACAGGGTTGGCAAGCCATTCGGGATGGAATACCTCTTTGATGAACCCTGCTGCCATTAGCTTGTGGATCTCTTCGCCAATCACTCTACGCTTCTCCTCGTCGAATCGGCGCAGAGGCTGCCTGACGGGTCGGGCTCCGGCCCGAATATCCAGCGAGTGCTCGGCGACATCCCTCGGTATGCCGGGCATGTCCGAGGGACTCCACGCAAAGACGTCGGCGTTTGCGCGGAGAAAGTCGACGAGCACTGCTTCCTATTTGGGGTCGAGCCCGGAACCGATCCGGATCTGCTTGGTGGTGTCGCCACTGGGGTCGAGGGGGACGGCCTTGACCGTCTCCGCTGGCTCGAAGTTGCCGGCAGGGCGCTTCACGTCTGGCACCTCCTTGGAGAGGTTCTCCCGGTCGGCGATGAGGGCCTCGGACTCGGCGAGGGCCTCGGCGTACTCCACGCACTCCACGTCGCATTCGAACGCGTGTTTGTACGTGGGGCCGACGGTGATGACCCCGTTGGGGCCCGTCATCTTGAGCTTCAGGTAGGTGTAGTTGGGGACGGCCATGAACTTCGCGTAGCATGGCCTCCCTAGCACGGCGTGGTAGGTTCCTCGGAACCCGACCACTTCGAACGTCAGGGTCTCCCTTCGGAAGTTGGAGGGTGTCCCGAAGCAGACTGGGAGGTCGAGTCACCCGAGGGGCTGGACGCGCTTCCCAGGGATGATCCCGTGGAAGGGCGCAGCGCCTGCCCGGACGGAGGACGGATCAACGCGCAGGAGCTTGAGGGTCTCGGCGTAGATGATGTTGAGGCAGTTGCCCCCGTCCATCAGGACCTTGGTGAGCCTGACATCGCCGACAACGGGGTCGACGACGAGCGGGTATTTCCCCGGGCTCGGCACATGGTCGGGGTGGTCGGCCCGGTCGAAAGTGATGGGCTTGTCGGACCAGTCTAGGTAGACTGGCGCCGCCACCTTCACCGAGCAGACCTCCCGGCGCTCTTGCTTGCGGTGCCGAGCCGAGGTATTCGCCGCATGCCCTCCGTAGATCATGAAGCAGTCGCGGACCTCGGGGAACTCTCCTGCTGGGCGATCTTCGTTCTTGTCGTCGTCGCGGGCCCTGCCACCCTCGGCGGGTGGCCCAGCCCTGTGGAAATGACGCCGAAGCATAACACACTCCTCGAGGGTGTGCTTGACGGGCCCCTGATGGTAGGGGCACGATTCCTTGAGCATCTTGTCGAAAAGGTTTGCACCTCCGGGGGGCTTCCGAGGGTTCTTATGCTCGGCGGCGGCGACAAGGTCCGCGTCGGCGGCGTCACGTTTCGATTGCGACTTCTTCTTGCCTTTCTTCTTGGCGCCGCGCGGAGCAGACGCCTCGGGAGCTTCTTCCGACGGGCGGCCCTGGGGCTGCTTGTCCTTTCGGAAGATAGCCTCGACCGCCTCCTGGCCAGAGGCGAACTTGGTGGCGATGTCCATCAGCTCGCTCGCCCTGGTGGGGGTTTTGCGACCCAGCTTGCTCACCAGGTCGCGGCAAGTGGTGCCGGCGAGGAACGCGCCGATGACATCCGAGTCGGTGATGTTGGGCAGCTCGGTGCGCTGCTTCGAGAATCGCCGGATGTAGTCCCGGAGCGACTCCCCCGGCTGTTGCCGGCAGCTTCGAAGGTCCCAGGAATTCCCGGGGCGCACGTATGTGCCCTGGAAATTGCCAGCGAAGGCTTGGACCAAGTCGTCCCAGTTGGAAATCTGCCCCGGAGGCAGGTGCTCCAACCAGGCGCGAGCAGTGTCGGAGAGGAACAGGGGGAGGTTACGGATGATGAGGTTGTCGTCGTCCATTCCACCCAGTTGGCAGGCAAGGCGGTAGTCCGCGAGCCACAATTCCGGTCTCGTTTCCCCCGAGTACTTTGTGATAGTAGTCGGGGGTCGGAACCGGGTCGGGAATGGCGCCCGTCGGATGGCCCGACTGAAGGCCTGCGGACCGGGTGGCTCGGGCGAGGGACTCCGATCCTCCCCGCTGTCGTAGCGCCCCCCACGCCTGGGGTGGTAGCCTCGGCGCACCCTTTCGTCGAGGTGAGCCCGACGGTCGCGTCGATGGTGCTCGTTGCCGAGGTGGCTTGGGGCCGCAGGCGCGGTGTTGCGCGTGCGCCCGGTGTAGACCGAGGCTTCCCGCATGAATCGGGAAGTCGCGGCATGAGGTTCCGAGGGATATCCTTGCCTTCGGGATGCAGTGCTCTCGGCCCGCTGGGCCGCAGCGCCTTCCAGGAGATTCTTGAGTTCTCCCTGGATTCGCCGACCCTCGGTGGTTGACGGCTCCGGCATCACGCGGATGAGCATTGCTGCGGTTGCCAGGTTCTGACCAACCCCGCTGGATGCGGGCGGCGGTCTGATCCTGACATCGTTGGCGACGCGGTGCTGGAGACCTTGGGGCAGATGACGTATTTCTCCGGCCAGGGGTTGGCCCACCCATGCTTGTCCGACGTCCCGATGGATCGGCGCAAGCGCTCCTGTTCCCTCGTTGAGCCTGGCCTGCGCCTCGCGGACTTGCTCGAGTTGTGGGTCGTAACCCCCCGCCGGAGCGGGGACCACAGCTAGCTCCCGTGGGATGTCGGCGCGAGGCACCGGCCTAGGGAGATCACCATCCTCCGGCATGCCAAGATGGTTGCCTTCGGTGGGATCCCCTAGCTCGATGTGGAAACATTCGCGGCTTGGGCCACAGCTCTCGTCGCCAAGGCTGCGGCTTCCATCGGAACAGTCGGATAGGCAGTAGTCACATGCGGTCATGAAGTCCCGCACGACACTGGGGTTGCCAAGTCCGGAGAAATCCCAACCGATGCCGGGATCATCATCTTCCTCGGACCCAGAGGGCCCGTAGGTCGAGACGTCCGTCAGTCGGTCCCAAGGCGACCGCATACGGAACCTCAGTGGGGTTGCACTCGCCTCAATGAGAGCGCCCGCCAAAACGAGGTCGTTTGGCGGGTTGAGGCCGAGTCGAAATGACGCAAGATGGGAGTTAGTCGTTACCTTTTGGTCGACGAGGAGCGACGTAGTCACATCGGGGACTGGTTGCGCCGTCATCTCTGGTTCGAGGGCGACGTCCTGCAGGCTTTCCGCGAGCGCGCCAGCGTCGTCTTCTTGCTCGGGGTCAGCGCGCCGCGGGGGGACAGCGCTTGCCTCCGTCTTGAACGCGAGGTCGACGTCCGGCGTGCCTTCCGTCGGGGCGTTGGGGGCGTCGATTCGCTCGACGGCCGACGAAGCGCGGCCTCCCGTCTGGCCTTGACGGCCCCGCCTCCTCCTCCGTTGGTGGGGGAGGGAACGGAGCGAGCCCGAATGTCGCTCTTCCACCACGCGGGGAAGACGTCGTCGATTCCGCCGCCGGCGGGCGGGTTGTCGGCCGCCATTGTCGTAGTCGCGCGGCGGTGGAAGAAGTATCATGTCGTAGCTGCCGTCGAAGGACATGAACTCAAGAGTCCCGAAACGAAGCACCGTCCCGGGCCGGAGAGGTTGCTGGAGACTGCCCATCTGGAGCTTGACGGGGAGCTGTTCGTCAGCACGCAGCAGGCCCCTACCTGGCGCGCCAACTGTCGGCGTTTCGAGACAGGGGGGTCCCTAAGCCGACGAGTGAGTGTGCTGCGTGCCCCAGCCCAGATGGGTCGAGCGCGTGGGCGAGCGCGAAGGGGGGAGAGTAGAGGTGGCCGGAGTCAAGCGTGAGAGAGGTGTAAGTCCCGCGGCCTTCGTGTTCGTCCCGCGCCCAGGTCAGGTGCGCTTGCAGTAGGGGGGTTACAAGCGTCCACGCGGGTGAGGGAAGCGAGCGGCCCCAAGAGAGCGCCTGTCCCGTCCTCGGTCCCGCGCGGCCAACCTTCTCTGAGAAGGCCCTGGTCCTTCCTTTTATAGTCGTAAGGAGAGGATCCAGGTGTACAATGGGGGGTGTAGCAGAGTGCTACGTGTCTAGCGGAGGGAGAGCTAGCGCCCTAGGTACATGCCAATGTGGCAGCCGGAGAGATCTGGGCACCCTGCTGGCGTGATGTCGTGGCTGTCGGAGGTGCGGCGGAGCCTGATGGAGGGACAGCTGTTGGAGCGGTCGAGTCCCTGCTGACGTTGTCCTGCTTCCGTAAGAGAGCCGGGGGCCGCCGTCGTCATAGAGCTTGTGGAGCGCCATCATTGCCCCTCTGGCGGAGCTGGCCGGATGAGACGCCGGTCTTGTTCTCCGTGACCCGAGTCGATTCGGGGTAGGATGATGATGGCGCCTCCTGTTGACGTGGCGGTCTGTGCCCTAGGCAGGGTGACGTGGGGGTTCCTCCGAAGCCGAGGTTGAGTCTGCCTTTTGTTGCCGTGGCCGAGCCCGAGCCAAGGGGTCGGGCGAGGCGGAAGTCGTTCGGCCAAGGCCAGGGCGGAGTCCGAGCCCTGGGGTCGGGCGAAGCGGAGTTTCGTCGTCTTCCGGGTGCTAGCCCGAGTCCAAGCCCTGGGGTCGGGCGGAGCGGAGTTCGCCGTCTTCCGGGTGCTTAGCCCGAGTCCGAGCCCTGGGGTCGGGCGGAGCGGAGTTCGCCGTCTTCCGGGTCTTAGCCCGAGTCCGAGCCCTAGGGTCGGGCGGAGCGGAGTTCGCCGTCCTCCGGGTCTTAGCCCGAGTCCGAGCCCTGGGGTCGGGCGGAGCGGAGTTCGCCGTCTTCCGGGTCTTAGCCCGAGTCCGAGCCCTGGGGTCGGGCGGAGCGGAGTTCGCCGTCTTCCGGGTCTTAGCCCGAGTCCGAGCCCTGGGGTCGGGCGGAGCGGAGTTCGCCGTGGCGCCTTTGGCAAGGCCTGACTGCCTGTCAGACTCACTCTGTCGAGTGGCACTGCAATCGGAGTGGCGCAGGCGGCGCTGTCCTTCTGTCAGACTGGCCAGTGGAGCAGTGGAGTGACGACGGTCACTTCGGCTCTGCCGGGGGTGCGTGTCAGGATAGAGATGTCAGGCCACCTTTGCGTTAAATGCCCCTGCAATTTGGTCAGTCGGTGCGGCGATTTAGTCAAGGTTGCTTCTGAGCGAAGCCAAGGCCTCGGGCAAGCCGGTGATGTGTCCGCCATAAAAAGGGGGCCTCGGGCGAGACGGAAGTCTCTCGAGGTCGGCTGCCTTTGGCCGAGGCTAGGCTCGGGTGAAGCGTGATCGAGTCACTCGTGTGGACTGATCCCTGACTTAATCGTACCCATCAGGCCTTTGCAGCTTTATGCTGATGGGGGTTACCAGCTGAGAATTAGGCGTCTTGAGGGTACCCCTAATTATGGTCCCCGACAGCATCTTTAGAGTTCTAAACTATTTTAGATATTCAAGTAGAGTTCTAAATTATTTTGGATACGAAAATACTACATAACATGCTACAAGTTTCTTCAGTCTGAATCACAATCTATAAGTAACTCATCTTCGGAGTCATCCGTCGCGCAATCCTCAACGACAACCTCATTCCACTTGCTGCATTGTCCTGCATCACACTTGTCAACAGTTCTCTTGTAATAATTGGCTTCTGCTTCATCTGCAGCTTGGGAGAATAGCTCATCCTCAGCCTCATCAGACTTCTTCTTGTAATAAGCCGCCTCTACCTCTTCGGCGGTCTGAGACATAAACTCATCCTCTTCCTCTTGAGCACGTAATCCTGCCTCAGCTAGTGCGATGAGCTCACTCAACCTTGATGTGTCGTCTTCCTCTTCTTCATGTAATCCTGCCTCTGCGAGAGCGATAAGCTCACTCAATCTAGATGTGTCGTCCTCCTCCTCCTCCATCAGCTCAACCGTCGCCATTTTATCCTGAACATATCTTGCATGCGCCTCATCGGCCAAATAGTTTACGCCACATCCAATCTCTGCAAATATAATGAGCAAAATAAGTTAGCAAAGTCAAGATAAATAAATTGTACTAACATAATTATAGTATCATTTTTCTCACTCACTTCCCTTGAGGCGATCAGCAAGATTATCCAACATCTGTTTCTCGGCTTGAGCCGCTTCCCATTCCCTTGCATCTTGTGCTCTCTTCTCATCTGCCGCCTTCAACCTCCTATACTCTGCACGCTTCGGGCTATCATAAAAGACAGATTTTGCTTCCCTACGCATGTCGCGTATGCGATCATTAATGTACGAATCGACGAGCTGAGATCCACAACGCATCTTCTGTCCCATTAGTCTCTTGGACTCTATTGTGCGCATCACCTCTCCTTTGTCGTCGTAACTCTCCCAACTGCATTTCCTCGTCTCCTACAAAAAAATAGTAAGTACCGCTATAACATTACAGCTGGTGCAAAAAAAATATCAACCTCATTGTAATCGACCATATGTCCACAAAAATATCCAACACCAAGCTCGGAAGGAACTAATCCATACTTAGCTTCAATACCACATTTGCAGAGTACTGGATCAAATTTCAACTCTTCTTCCGCCCACTGATTGTATCTCTTTTCCTTTACCTCTGGCTCTGGCCAATGGGACAAAGGACCATACAACCACTCTCTGAAATGACACTTACGCCACCCGTATGGCTGCAGGAGAAAAAATTAGTAATTTATTGTAAAAAATAACTAGTTCATACATTTAGCGTATCGATGGGCTCACATAATCAATGTTCGGACAACAGAACTGCTTCTCATAGTCTTCGTCGATGACAGCACGGTCTCCACAATCGCATCGAGGCGGTGAGTCCATCCATCTTTCTATTGCTACCTCCTTCTCCGCATCCGTCATTGGTGGAGGATTCGGGGGAGGAGGTACCCAACGCTTAAAACGGTCATGACTAGTCCTTCCACTCAACCAATTAACGAAAAGAAGATATCGAGGGTCAAATTTATCAGGACCGTCGATCCACTGGAAAAAGAAACACCTCTGATGCCCCTAAAATAATGAAAAGAAGCACTATTACACATCTACAAAATAATGAATGCGAACAAAATTAAGTGACAAGTTATAAGCTACGTACGTCCAAACCGCCACAAAGGTAGTAGCAGCGAGCAGCCGTGTCTTGATGTTGTGATTGATGTACCCAAGCCAGTCTGCCACAGTCACAGTTAGGCACGGGGAGTTCAGAAGGAACAGGAGCATCCTTACTAGATACGTCCGGATATAACTCCCGAGGACGATCTCTCTTCTGCCACAACGCCTCTCGGTACATGTCTTTCATCTAATAAACGATTATAATTATCACTTGTACCTAATATGCTTTATAACAGGTTTACACAAACTATCAAATAAAATATACTCATCATATTAATGATACTATATATATTATGAGCAACTATGAAACTAATAATCGAAATGATAATATAATAAGTTTACACAAACTATCAAACATGAAAATATGAGCAACTATGAAACTAACAACCCAATATACAAAACAAATCAGTTGGGCACCATACCTTGGTCTACGAAGTAAACCACCTCGAATCTTTGAATCCAAATAAATTTGACGAAGTTTTGAAATGAGAGGAATTGTGCTGCTCTCGGCCAGTAGCGCGGCTGTTTTATAGGCATCCGTAGCTTGGCGCCAAGATCTGTGGCGCCGAGCTACGAGGCCGCGTCGCCGCCACATCGCTGCCACGTCAGCCCTGGGCGCAGGTAGCCGTTGCTGCCACGTCAGACCTCGGCGCCATAGGCTGTGGCGCCGAGCTGTGTTACCTCGGCGCCACAGGCTATGGCGCCGATCATCGGGTCCAAAATTGCAAATAAAATTTCTGGGGGTCCAAATGTAAATATTTTTCAAAAGTAGGGTTAAAATACAAAAAATTCGGCCTATATGTATCCGATTTTTATTTTTAATTTAGTGAACTTATACGTATGTATGTGTTGGATACGACCCAGCCAGCCCAACAAGGTGTAGATGCTAGTAACCTGAACCTAGACCCTAGCCCCAGTTCCCTCGTGCCGCTTTAGGTCTTGCACTCGTGCAGGCAATGCGCCACCGTCGTTTGGCGCTAAGAGGAGAAAGTGTCGCCAGAGATGGCAATGGATATTCGAAATTCAAATATCCAACATATTTTATCTAATATGTAGGTAAATATAGAATGATTTTTTACCTACGAGTATGTTAATGAGCAACAATATCTATCCGTTGGGTAGACGGGTACGAGTATGGATGGGTAGTACCCCTACCCGTATACCCGTATCATACCACTATTATTATCTAATAAAGTCAATCTTAGTTAAAATAAAATTCTTCTTTGGCTATTGTTTATTTAACTATCAAGTTATGTAATCATACAATTTGTTATATTTCAAGTTGAACTTACTTTCGTGTATTTATTTGACATTTTAAGTGATCAAATTGTTTTGAGACCTTAGCGGGTACAGGTTATTCGATGGGTAAAATTATCCATGCGGGTATGAGTATGAGTAAGATTTCATATTATAAATAAAATGGACCTCGACCCATTTAACTAAGCGATTTTGATGTTTGATGAACAACATAACTAGTGAACTAATGTTTTTTAAGTGTTTGTGTTTTGTAGTTCACAGGATGTGAAGTGGATTGGACTTAGGCTCTGAGAATGAAACACATCAAAAGAAGACCCAAAAGACTCCTAGAAGACTCACAAATACTCAACACAAGTCCAAGACACAAGACCAAAAGAGCCCAAGAAAATAGGATTGAAGATTATGAAGTGGGCTGTTAGCTGGCGCACCAGACCCATAGAGAGCTTTGCAAATGGCTCTTGGGCTACTGGCGCACCGGACCGTTGTCCAATGACTAGCTGCCAACGGTCACATGACATGGCAGGCACTGGACCGTCTCCAGTACTAGCAGGGTACAACGACTAGTTGACGTGGAGGCCAGACCGGTCCGGTGCACACGCAGATAGAAAGTCGGCAACCTTTTCCAACAGGTAGAATTGAGGGGGATCTCTATATAAATCGCTAGTCGGTCATTTGATGGTGTGGGAGCTAAAGCAACATACCAAGGAAGGTTATACATATCTCCAAGTGCTCGAACACCTAAGTGCTTAATATAATCACTCGATGATTACTTAGGCGTTTTGCGAGGTGCTTAGGTTAGTTAGACTGCTATTGCGCTTGCTCTAGGTGATTCCTAGTGAATTGAGTGAATTTAGAAAAACCCACAAAACCCCTTGGCTCTTGCGCGAGCCATTGTAATTGTATTGATTAGGGCATCGTTTTGCGAGATCACGTCAACCACGAATCTCGTTCGATAGCTACCGTGTACCATAGGGAACGAGGCCCACAACGTTTTGGCCGGAAGCTCGATAGTGAACACGACATGGATCATCCGAGAGGAGCTGAAAGCGAAGCACCACTTGCGCGTGGGGAAGGCCCACAACTCTATGGATTTACTCGTCCATGGTGCTTGGCCCTCGCGTGGGATACCCTTTTCGTAGGGGCACCAACGAGGATTAGTCGGGACCTTGCACGATTCTGGATACCTCGATAAAAGATACAAGCGTCGTCCATGGGAGTTTGCATATCTACCCTTGCTCTTTAGCTTCCGCATTTATATTCAATTACTTAAGTTCCTTTCTCTCTATTCCTAGTTTAGATTTGTTAGGATTGGAACTTAGGTTGCAAAACTACTTTTGGGTAGAGATAGCGACACTTAGACAAAACCTAGTTTGCACATTTAAGTTTACATATTTGCATATGTTTCGTTCTAGGGACTTATTTGTGGCCTAGACTAGCAAAGTTTTTAGAAGTCCTAATTCACCCTCCTCTTGGGCGTCTATGTTGCTTTAAATTGGTATCGGGGCCCGGTTTGGCTTATTTGGAACATTTTTGTCTTCATCGCTAATAGAGCTGACACTTTTTAGAGAAAGGGGATGGATACCCATAGGCCACCACACTTTGACAACACTAACTTCCCTTATTATAGTGCTAGAATAGCTTGTTACCTAGAAGCAGTTGATCTAGGTGTTTCGAGAGTCACTTGCAATGGGATCAAGCTACCTAAGAATCCTAAGAAGCTCACCGTGTGTGACAAGAAAGAAATTTATTTAAATGATAGAACTAAAAATTGTTTGTATGAATCTCTTAGCATGAAAATTTTCAATCAATTCTTTACTTTGAAAACTGCTAATGAGATTTGGCTAAAATTACATGAGCTCCATGACGTCACTTCAAATGTCTGTGAGCAAAAATATTGCCTAGTCTTGAATGAATATAATTCTTTTAAAATGAAAGAAAATGAGCTTGTCAGAGATATATACTCTCGCTTGAATCTAATTATCAATGAGCTCAATTCTATTGGAATTAAAAATCTAGGTGATGCAGACATTGTGAGGAAGATCATCTTCCTTCTACCACAACAAAAATATGGGAGTATCGTCACCTCCTTCACAACTTGGAGGACTTGAGTCAAATGACTCCGACACTCATGATCGAAAAAATTGTGGCATTAGAGATGTCACGAAAATCAGGTCAAGAGGAGGCCACTTCATCGACGCCATATGCTTTTGCATGTGATGAAAAGAAGAAAGGAAGAAGAAGGCTCCTAGCTCAAGTTCCTCAAGTGAAGAAGAATAGGAATATAAATGTCGGTGTTTCGGACCCGGGGGACCCTCAACCGGACCGACTAGTGAATTTCATGCCGCGTGCCCCTGTTCAGATGGGTTGATGCAAGATGGAACACAAGAGGAGGGATGAGGCTTATATTATCTTGCACCGGGGTGCTTGCAGTAGGGGTTACAAGCTTCGCGAGAGAGGGAACGGGTCCTAGGCCTCCTGAGGAGTCTAGTGTTGCGGAGTGGAGTTCGATGTTTCAGTGTGTCCGTCTCCGTCGTCCTTACTGCCCGTCCCCCTCCCTTTGAGAAGGCCCTGGGCATCCCCTTTTATAGATACAAGGGGATGGTCCAGCTGTACATATGGGGGTGTTGCTATGTGCTAACGTGGCTGGCGGAGAAGTGCTTGAGCCCTGTAGAAGCGTAGCTGGCGGTGCGGTCCTGGGTCCTGCTGACATTTCTTTGCCTTTGTAGAGAGCTTGAGGACTATTGACGTCCTGGACGCATGCGGGGAACCATCATTACCTGTTGCCGGAGTAATCTAGATGTGACTCTGGTCTTGTTCCTTCGTAGCCTAAGGCGGCTAGCTAGAGGTAGGGTCATGATGTATCCCCTGTAGCGTAGTCGGTCCGAGGCCGAGGTCGGGCAAGGCGGTGACTTCTCCTAAGGCCGAGGTCGGGCGAGGTTGTGACTCCTCCCGAGGCCGAGGCTGAGGTCGGGCGAGGCAGAGATCTCCTCCCGAGGCCGAGGCCTGGGGTCGGGCGAGGCGGAGCTCCCTGTTGCGCCCGAGGCTGAACTCGGGAGAGGCCGTGACTTACTGTTGTTAGTCTTACCCTGGTGGTTGGCACAGTAGTCGGAACGGGGTAAATAGTGTTGTTTTCCTGTCAGAACGACCAGTAAAGGGGCAAAGTGACGACGGTCACTTTGACCTTGCCAACTGAGGCGCGCGTGTCAGGATAAGGTGTCAGGTGATCCCTGCATTAAATGCGCATGCGATACGGTCGGCGATAAGGCAATTTGGCCGAGGTTGCTATACGACAAAGTTTGCCCGAGCTTAGCCTCGAACGAGCCGGTGGTGCGCCCGCTGCCTGAGGGGGCCCTCGGGCGAGGCGTGAATCCGTTCGAGACCACTGTTCTTGTCCGAGGCCGGGCTCGGGCAAGACGAGATCGCGTTCCTTGGTAGACGAGGCTTTAACTTTGCGCTGCGCTTACCAGCCCTTACGGTCTGTTTTGAAGATGTTTTTCAGCCATGCTTAGGAGTATTGGGGGTACCCCTAATTACGGTACCCGACAGTAGCCCCCGAGCCTTGAAGGGCGTGTAGGCACTTGCTTGGAGGTTCTGTCGGATTTTTTGCAAGGAGACTAGCCTTTGTCGGTTATGTTTTGTTCCGATGGGTGCACACGAGCGCACCCGTCGAGTGTAGCCCCCGAGGCCTCGAATGAGTGGTTTGACTCCTCTGAGGTCTTAATTCTTCTTGTGATTCCTCGGTCGGCCTTGTTGTTCCCTCATGCGGCCTGGCCGCAGCCCGGGTGCATGGTCAGGCTCCGAGTTTTTAAGCTAGTTTGTTGACGTGGTCAACAATTTGGCCGTGGCCTGGTGCGAGAGCGGCCTCCGAGCCTCTGCACGGAGCGAGAGGATGATCGAGGACCGTCTTGGCTTTTTATTGTACGCCCTTCGTCGCCTTTCCGCAAGGAGGAGGGGGGGAACGCGCCATGTTACCCTCGGTGGGCACTGAACATGGTGTTTCCAGTGAGTTGCTAGCGGGTAATCCGAGTGGACGCCCGAGCCCCATTCGATAAGGGTCGGCTAGTGGACCAGAGGCGCGCTCCAAAAGTACCTGCAGGTGATTTGCTGGACCCGGACCCATTCGATAGGGTCTGAGGACTCGGTGCCTCCCTTCGGTGGGATTCCATTACAAATCATTCCCGCTGGTCTCGAAAATGTCTTAGGGTACCTCGGGAGCGCAGCCCAAGCCTTGGTCAAGTAACGGACGTACCCAGGGTCATCATTGACTCTGCATGTTCTGGGGCAGCTGTCGAATCCCTTCGAGGGGCCAGCCTTCGAACCCCTGATCAGTAAAGGGCTCGGAGCCCGAGTGCTCTGGGGTGGTCGCCGAACCCCATGGGGCGCAACCTTCGAACCCCTGATCAGTAGGAGGGCTCGGGGCCCATTTCCTTCGCTGCGAAGGACTCCTTCGAAATGTCCCGTTTCCCGATCCCTGCAGAGAGAGAGAAAGAGAAAGGAAAGGAAGAAAGGAGATATTTTGAAACAGTGTGGCACACCTTTTTTGAGGCAGTCATCATGACGGAGGCAAAACGGCGCCCATCCGCCTGCCAGAGGAGACGTGTGTCCTGCCAGGGAGTTAATGCAACGGGATGGGCGACTCGCGGGGTATCTGTTGCGCGTGCGCGAGCCGTTCGAGGAGTGGAACATGGGTGTGTTGTCTTTATGCTGTAGGAGAGGGCTCCCCTGCCGCTTTAGGGGAGGATGCGAGCCTGTAGGTGGGACCAGGGCCTGGTTGGTGGTTGGACCGCTGCCTCTGCCTGTTGCTGCAATTACCACCGGTCCGCCTATGATCATACCAGCCGTTGCGCCTATCCCCACGGCTGACTGATCCGTGACCGTCGCACTTAATTGGCACTGTTGGGTCATGTGCGGGGCTGCCTCGAGTCGCTGCACTAGTTCTGTAGTCCCGAGAAGACGCGGTATTGGCGCAAGTGGCGGTGCGGTCTCTTTGCACATGGTAACCGGCGCGCCGGTTACATGACATGTGGGCCCGGGCCTCCATGTTGGACTGCCAGTCGCACCGAAGCTGAAAGGGTGCACGACCGTGGTGCGGTTGCATGCTTCTCGCGTGGCGGTCCGCCTTTTCGACCACTGGTTTCGGCGAGGATGAGAGAGCGCTTAACAGCGGGGCGGTTGCATGCTTCATGTGCAGCAGTTCGCCATCTTCACATTTCGGGTCAGTTTGTATGACATGTGGGACCTAGCCCCCTGTGTCGTAGGGCAGGAACCCTGGAGCACGTCGGGGGAGACTTTGCCCGTGATGCTTCGGGGCGCGAGTGGGGAGATCTGTCTTTAAAAAGGGATCTATCCCCCGGGCAGTAGCCATGCCTTTGCTCTTCTCGCATTCATCGCGTCTTTCCATCTTTCGGGCCTCCAGATGGGGTGCACCGGCGTTGCCTTCTTATTCTTGCCGTTGGAGGAGTGCGACCTCGTGGGGGTTAGCGCTCTTTAGTCATTGCTTGGCTTCAAGGATTTTCATCATGCAGCCCGGCTACCGTTCCCCGCCAGTGGTCACCCAGAATGATGACCACCAGCCTTGTGGCGGAGAAGAGCGAGCCGGGCTGTGGCCTCCCCTCTGCCCTCAGCTTCAAGGATGTTAATCATCCGTGCTGGGGGCGAGGGCAAGTCGAGTAGGGGCCCTGCCTTCCGTATGGGCTGGCGACCCGCTTCTTCCTCCAGCATTTGGGGAAGAAGGGCGTTCACTAGCCTTGTGGAGGAGGCGAACTGCCACCTGCTGCTTGGCCGAGGTGTGGCTGTCCATCCACCGCACGGGCGACGGTCGCGCCGTGCGCAGGTCGGCCACGTCCATGGCCCGTCCTGCGCCGCCGACCACACCGGAGGGGTCGTACAAGACGTCGTATGCCGCAGGGGCGGTGTCCGCGTTCCTGGATGGCCCTGTCCTCACTCCCGTAGCGACGACGGGAGCGAGGACCTCCTTGCGCGCGCTGGGGCGGCCGCCATTCGTCGGTGCGGCGTTGGTGCGCAGGTGGCCGCTGTCATTGGTGCTGAGGTGGTGGTGGCCACCATAGGTGAGGCTTCCCACCGCAGAGGTGGTTGCCTCTGCCGACGAGACCGTCAGTGCCACCTGCGGGCGGACCTTCGGCTCTTTGGCTTTAATGGCTTGTTCTCGCCCCCCATGTGGGGACGCGGGCGAGGGCCTTCTCATAGTAGCGTTTGCCCTGGGGCAATCGCTGCTGCTGTCTAGCCGCCCGAGGCGGAGGTCGTTGTCGCTGCTGGTGCAGTGGTCACCGGTGAGCCGCTTGGAGTTCGTTATCTTGCAGCCCTTCCGGTGTGGAGGTAGTTCATTCCTGCAGGAATGGAGCTGGGGTCCCATTTGTAAGGGAATGTAAGAGCAAAATGTAATTGTTTTAAGTACTAAGACATCTGCTGCAGGTCGGGAAAACCACCGAGGGTGCTGCCGACATCTAAGTCTATGTAGCATAGTTGTCCCAAGTATGCGTGTTTGTTTTCTGCGGCTGCCGAGGCCTGAACATTTGGGTATTTGAGTATAAAGCTGTGTTTCTTTCCTCTTATTTCGAGCATTAGGACTTGTTCGGTAGTAGAATCACTTATCCGAGCGTGAGCTACCTTTCGTGGAAGGTGACGAGTGAGGTATCTGTATCCCGGAGGCGTAGGAGTTCCTCGGCTCGGTCGGCCTTGCCGTTCAAGGTCTCACTTGTCATTTTTTAGGACTCCGCTATCGATATAGTCGAAAGGCATGGAAGTTGTTTTGGTAGAAAACCTTTTCGAGGAAAATTTTGACGCAGAGGGGGTTCCCCCCTTTTCAGACCCCGAGGCGACCGCTCGGGCCGGGACCCTCGTGGAGGGCCTGGCCGTGGCCGACGGGTCTGCCCGGTCTGCCCAAGCCATGGCCTCATAGCAGCATGCCCGGGCCGAAGGTATGTTTTGCCTGCTTTGTGACTTTGGTTTAGCTTCATCCTTTTCCTTGTGTCTGAAGAACATCGTCCGACTGTCTTCAGGGTTCGAGGCGGCTTTCGATAAGTCCGTCAAGAACTACAAGGCACTTGCCTAGGCGGCTGAGCAGAAAGAAGTCGACTGCATGGCCATGTCTGAGGCCATCTCGGCCTTCTGCCGGACCTTTAGCCTCGACAACGTCCCCTCGGGCAGCTCCCCCCAGAGTCGCAGCCGGGCCTTGGGCGGCCACGTGCGCAGCAAACTTCGCGGGGTGCTGCACCACGGCGTTAGGCGTGCCTTCGCTGTCCTCGCTTCCCACTACGACGTGGATCTGGAGCGGGTCAGCGAGGGCTACTGCTTACCCGACGAAGAGGAGGTCGCCCTGGCAGAGGTCCAAAGGCTTGATGCGGCTGCCGAGGGCCCAGGCGCGACGTTGGCTTCCTTTTTTGAGGTGGAGATCCTTCCGCCTGTGTCACCGTCCGAGGCAGGGCTAGATTCCGCCGCAGGTAGGAATGAAGCCGAGGGTGCTGCTCCTCCCCCTGCCGACACCTGAGCCTATGGGGAACAGTTTATTCTAAGTATGTGTATGTTTCTCGCGGCCGCTGAGGCCTAAACATTTTCAGTGTTAGAGTATAAAGCTGCGTTTCGTTTCCTCTTGTTTCGAGCATTAGGACTTGTTCGTCGGTAGCAGAATCACTTATCCGAGCGTGAGCTACCTTTCACGAAAGGTGATGAGTGAGGTATCCGTATCCTGGAGGCGTAGGAGTCCCTCGGCTCGGTCGGCCTTGCCGTTCAAGGTCTCTCTCGCTCGTTTTTAGGATTCCGTTATTGATATAGTCAAAAGGCACGAAAGTCGTTTTCTACCCGAGCGTTAGGACTTGTTCGGTAGCAGAATCACTTATCCGAGCGTGAGCTACCTTTCACGGAAGGTGATGAGTGAGGTATCCATATCCCGGAGGCGTAGGAGTCCCTCCGCTCAGTCGGCCTTGCCGTTCAAGGTCTCTCTCGCTCGTTTTTAGGATTCTATTATCGATATAGTCGAAAGGCACGAGAGTCGTTTTGGTAGAAAACTTTTCCGAGGAAAATTTTGACGCAGAGGGGGTTCCCCCCTTTTCTGACCCCGAGGCGACCGCTCGGGCCGGGCCCTCACGGAGGGCCTGGCCGTGGCCGACGGGTCTGCCCGGTCTGTCCATGCCATGGCCTCACAGCAGCATGCCCGGGCCGAAGGTATGTTTTGCCTGCTTTGTGACTTTGGTTTAGCTTCATCCTTTTCCTTGTGTCTGAAGAACATCGTCCGGCTGTCTTCAGGGTTCGAGGCGGCTCTCGATAAGTCCGTCAAGAACTGCAAGGCACTTGCCCAGGCGGCTGAGCAGAAAGAAGTCGACCGCATGGCCATGTTTGAGGCCATCTCGGCCTTCTGTCGGACCTTTGGCCTCGACGACGTCCCCTCGGGTAGCTCCCCTAGAGTCGCCTGCGGGCCTTGGGCGGCCACGTGCGCAGCAGACTCCGCGGGGCGCTGCACCACAGCGTTAGGCGGGCCTTCGCTCTCCTTGCTTCCCACTACAACGTGGATCTGGAGCGGGTCAGCGAGGGCTACTGCTTACCCGACGAAGAGGAGGTCACCCTGGCCGAGGTCCAAAGGCTTGATGCGGCTGCCGAGGGCCCAGGCGCAGCGTTGGCTTCCTTTTTTGAGGTGGAGATCCTTCCGCCTGTGTCACCGTCCGAGGCAGGGCCAGATTCCGCCGCAGGTAGGAACGACGCCGAGGGTGCTGCTCCTCCCCCTGCCGACACCTGAGCCTGTGGGGAACAGTTTATTCTAAGTATGTGTATGTTTCTCGCGGCTGCTGAGGCCTAAACATTTTCAGTGTTAGAGTATAAAGCTGCGTTTCCTTTCCTCTTGTTTCGAGCGTTAGGACTTGTTCGTCGGTAGCAGAATCACTTATCCGAGCATGAGCTACCTTTCACGAAAGGTGATGAGTGAGGTATCCGTATCCCGGAGGCGTAGGAGTCCCTCGGCTCGGTCGGCCTTGCCGTTCAAGGTCTCTCTCACTCGTTTTTAGGATTCCGTTATTGATATAGTCAAAAGGCATGAAAGTCATTTTCTACCCGAGCATTAGGACTTGTTCGGTAGCAGAATCACTTATCCGAGCGTGATCTACCTTTCGCGGAAGGTGATGAGTGAGGTATCCATATCCCGGAGGCGTAAGAGTTCCTCGGCTCGGTCAGCCTTGCCGTTCAAGGTCTCTCTCGCTCGTTTTTAGGATTCTGTTATCGATATAGTCGAAAGGCACGAGAGTCATTTTGGTAGAAAACTTTTTCGAGGAAAATTTTGAAGCAGAGGGGGTTCCCCCCTTTTCAGACCCCGAGGCGATCGCTCGGGCTGGAACCCTCGCGGAGGACCTGGCCGTGGGCGACGGGTCTGCCTGGACTACCCAAGCCATGGCCTCACAGCAGCGTGCCCGGGCCGAAGGTATGTTTTGCCTGCTTTGTGACTTTGGTTTAGCTTCATCCTTTTCCTTGTGTCTGAAGAACATCGTCCGGCTGTCTTTAGGGTTCAAGGCGGCTCTCGATAAGTCCATCAAGAACTGCAAGGCACTTGCCCAGGCGGCTGAGCAGAAAGAAGCCAACCACATGGCCATGTCTGAGGCCATCTCGGTCTTCTGCCGGACCTTTGGCCTCAACGACGTCCCCTCAGGCAGCTCCCCCCAGAGTCTCCTGCGGGCCTTGGGCGGCCACGTGCGCAGCAGACTCCGCGGGGCGCTGCACCACGGCGTTAGGCGGGCCTTCGCTGTCCTCGCTTCCCACTACGACGTGGATCTGGAGCGGGTCAGCGAGGGCTACTGCTTACCCGAAGAAGAGGAGGTCGCCCTGGCCGAGGTCCAAAGGCTTGATGCGGCTGCCGAGGGCCTAGGCGTGGCATTGGCTTCCTTTTTTGAGGTGGAGATCCTTCCGCCTGTGTCACCGTTCGAGGCAGGGCCAGATTCCACCGCAGGTAGGAACGACACCAAGGGTGCTGCTCCTCCCCCTGCCGACACCTGAGCCTGTGGGGAACAGTTTATTCTAAGTATGTGTATGTTTCTCGCGGCCGCTGAGGCCTAAACATTTTCAGTGTTAGAGTATAAAGTTGTGTTTCCTTTCCTCTTGTTTCGAGCGTTAGGACTTGTTCGTCAATAGCAGAATCACTTATCCGAGCGTGAGCTACCTTTCACGAAAGGTGACGAGTGAGGTATCCGTATCCCGGAGGCGTAGGAGTCCCTCGGCTCGGTCGGCCTTGCCGTTCAAGGTCTCTCTCTTGCTCGTTTTTAGGATTCCGTTATCGATATAGTCAAAAGGCACGAAAGTCGTTTTCTACCCGAGCGTTAGGACTTGTTCGGTAGCAGAATCACTTATCCGAGCGTGAGCTACCTTTCGCGGAAGGTGATGAGTGAGGTATCCGTATCTCGGAGCCGTAGGAGTCCCTCGGCTCGGTCGACCTTGCCGTTCAAGGTCTCTCTCGCTCGTTTTTAGGATTCTGTTATCGATATAGTCGAAAGGCACAAGAGTCATTTTGGTAGAAAACTTTTCCGAGGAAAATTTTGATGCAGAGGGGGTTCCCCCCTTCTAGCCCCCGAGGGAGGGTCGATTTTTGCTGAGCAAGGCCGACCCTCCCTTGACAGCTAGACTTTTTAATTGTACATGTAAAGGGACCAAGGTACATGAACGACTTGAAACACTTTAAGGGTAAAAGCGACGTAGCTGTTCAATGTTCCAAGCATTGCTGTAGACCTCGCCTTGATCGATTGCTAGCTTGTATGTCCCGGGCTTCAAAATTTTGGCGATGATGAACGACCCTTCCCAAGGAGGAGTAAGTTTGTGGCGTCCTCGGGCGTCTTGTCATAGCCAAAGCACCAAACCTCCCACCTGGAAGCCTCGGGGCCGAATCCTTCGGGCGTGGTAGCATCGTAGAGACAGCTGATACCTCGCTGATTGTAGCAAGGCTACGTCCCGAGCCTCTTCTAGCTGGTCCAATGAATCCTCTCGGCTGGTCTGGTTGCTTTGGTCGTCATATGCCTTCGTCCTTGGGAAGCCGTATTCTAAGTCCGTGGGTAGGATGGCCTCGGCCCCATAGACTAGGAAAAACGGCGAGAAACCCGTGGCCCAGCTCGGCGTCGTCCTCAGACTCCAAACCACCGAGGGTATCTCTTTTATCCACCGCTTGCCAAACTTGTTGAGGTCGTTGTAGCTTCTTGGTTTTAGCCCCTGCAAAATCATGCCATTGGCGCGCTCCACTTGCCCATTTGTCATTGGGTGAGCTACGGCGGCCCAGTCCACACGGATGTGGCGGTCTTCGCAGAAGTCTAGGAACTTTCTCCCAGTGAACTGCGTGCCGTTGTCGGTGATGATAGAGTTTGGGATCCCAAAGCGGTGGATGATATTCGTAAAGAACGCCACCGCCTGCTTGGACCTGATGCTGGTTAAGGGTCGGACTTCGATCCACTTGGAGAATTTGACGATGGCGACTAGCAGGTGCGTGAAGCCCCCAGGTGCCTTCTGTAAGGGACCAACGAGGTCCAGACCCCACACAGCGAACGACCAAGTGATAGGTATTGTTTGTAGAGCCTGAGCAGGCAGGTGTGTTTGTCTCGCGTAGAATTGACACCCTCGGCAGGAGCGTACAATCCTAGTGGCGTCGGCCACTGCGGTCGGCCAGTAGAAACCTTGTCGGAAAGCGTTTCCTACGAGGGTCCGAGGTGCTGCATGGTGACCACAAGCCCCCGAGTGTATTTCTTGTAACAGCTCTTGTCCTTGGGCGACGGATATGCATCGTTGGAGAATGCCTGAGGGGCTGCGGTGGTACAACTCATTTTCATCACCCAGTAAAACGAATGACTTAGCGCACCGAGCCAGTCGCCGAGCTTCGGCCTTGTCGAGGGGCAGCTCTCCCCGGAGGAGATATTCTAGGTACGGGGTCTACCAGTTTAGGTTTGGTGTTACCCCATTCTGCTCTATCTCTACGAGCAGGGCCTCACCCTCGGCGGTCGAGGGTACCTCGGGCTGGGCCGAGGTCTTCTCGGGTTCGGGTGCGTCGTTGAGTTTGACGGATGGTTGATATATGTCCCTGGAGAAGACATTCGGGGGAACCGTTGTCCGTCCCGAGGCTATCTTAGCCAGCTCATCTACAGTATCGTTGTACCGTCGAGCAATATGGTTGAGTTCTAGCCCATAGAACTTATCTTCCAAGCGCCGAACTTCGTCACAGTAGGCCTCCATTTTCTGGTCGCGGCAGTGAGAGTTCTTCATGACTTGGTCAATAACGAGCTGCGAGTCACCACGAGCGTCGAGGCGCCGAACCCCTAGATCAATGGCGATGTGTAACCCATTCACCAAGGCCTCATATTCGGCTACGTTGTTTGACGCTGGAAAATGGAGGCGTATTACATAACGCACATGTTCTCCGAGGGGTGAGATGAAGAGCAAGCCCGCGCCTGCTCCGATTTTCATCAACGACCCATCGAAGTACATGGTCCAAAGTTCTGCTTGGATTGGAGCCGTTGGCAACTGGGTGTCGGTCCATTCAGCCAGGAAGTCGGCCAAGACTTGGGATTTTATGGCCTTCCGAGGGGCAAATGAAAGTGTTTCCCCAATGAGTTCCACTGCCCATTTTGCTATCCTACCCGAGGCCTCTCGGCACTGGATGATCTCTCCCAGGGGAAGGATGACACCACAGTCACCGGATGAGACTCGAAGTAGTGTCGCAGCTTTCGCCGTGTTAGAATCACTACGTACAGTAGCTTCTGGATTTGTGGGTAGCAGATTTTGGTCTCGGATAGCACTTCGCTGATGAAGTAGACTGGCCTCTAGATGAGTAGTGCATGCCCTTCTTCTCGTCTCTCGACTACGACCGCAGCGCTGACCACCTAAGTGGTTGCGGCGACGTAAATCAAGAGGGCTTCTCCCGCAGCGGGGGCACCAAGATGGGCGCATTAGAAAGGAGTGCCTTTAAGTTTCCGAGGGCTTCTTCAGCCTCGGGAGTCCAAGTGAAGCGCTCGGCCTTCCTTAAGAGGCGGTCCAAGGCGCGAGATGAAGCGGCTCATAGCCACAAGGCATCCCATGACCCTTTGTACTCCTTTTAAATATTTGATGGGTCCCATGTTGGTGATGGCCGTGATTTTTTCCGGGATGGCCTCGATGCCTCGTTCGGAGACGATGAACCCTAGGAGCATGCCTCGGGGGACTCCGAAGACACACTTCTCGGGATTGAGTTTTACGCTCTTCGCTTTTAGGCACCTGAATGTCACCTCAAGGTCAGAGAGAAGGTCGGAGGCTTTCCTTGTTTTGACAACGATGTCATCGATGTAAGCCTCGACCGTTCTACCGATGTGCTCTCCGAACACATGGTTCATGCACCTTTGGTATGTTGCACCTGCATTCCTCAAACCAAATGGCATAGTAGTATAACAATACATGCCAAAAGGTGTGATAAAAGAAGTCGTGAGCTGGTCGGATTCTTTCATCTTGATTTGGTGATAGCCTGAATAGGCATCGAGGAAAGACAGGGTTTCGCACCCAGCGGTGGAGTCCACAATTTGATCGATGCGAGGCAGAGGGTAGGGAACCTTGGGACATGCTTTATTTAACCCAGTGTAGTCTACACACATCCTCCACCTCCCACCTTTTTTCTTTACAAGCACAGGGTTAGCTAACCATTCTGGATGGAATACCTCTTTGATGAACCCTGCAGCCATTAGCTTATGGACCTCCTCGCCTATGGCTCTGCGCTTTTCTTCATCAAAACGGCGCAGGTGCTGTTTCACGGGTTGGGCTCCGGCTCGGATGTCCAGTGAGTGCTCGGCGACATCCCTCGGTATGCCTGGCATGTCCGAGGGACTCCATGTAAAAATTTTGGCGTTTGCACGGAGAAAGTCGACAAGCACTACTTCCTATTTGGGGTCGAGCTCGGAGCCGATCCTGACTTTCTTGCTGGCATCGTTGCTGGGGTCGAGAGAGACGGACTTAACCGCCTCGGTTGGTTCGAAGTTGCTGGCGTGCCGCTTCGCGTCGGGCGCCACTTTGGAGAGGCAATCCAGGTCGGTGATGAGGGCTTCGGATTCGGCGATGGCTTCGGCGTACTCCACGCATTCCACGTCGCACTCGTAAGCGTGGCAGTATGTGGATCCGACAGTGATGGTTCCCTTGGGGCCTGGCATCTTGAGCTTGAGGTACTGTAGTTGGGGACGGCCATGAACTTGGCGTAGCACGGTCTTCCCAACACCGCGTGATAGGTCCCTCAGAACCCGACTACCTCGAAAGTGAGGGTTTCCTTTCGGAAGCTGGAGGGAGTTCCGAAGCAGACGGGCAAGTCAAGTTGCCCAAGGGGCAGGACATGCTTGCCGGGGACAATCCCGTGAAAGGGTGCCGCACCGGCCCGGATCGTGGACCGATCAACCCCCAAGAGCTCTAGGGTCTCGGCGTAGATGATGTTGAGGCTGCTGCCTCCGTCCATGAGGACCTTGGAGAGCCTTGCGTTGCCGATGACAGGGTCGACAACAAGCGGGTACCTTCCCGTCTCGGTACGTAGTCAGGGTGGTCATCTTGGTCGAAGGTGATGGGCTTGTCGGACCAGTCTAGGTAGACCGGCGTCGCTACCTTCACCGAGCAGACCTCCCGGCGTTCTTGCTTGCGGTGTCGAGCCGAGGCATTCGCCACTTGCCCACCGTAGATCATGAAGCAATTGTGGACCTCCGGGAACTCTTCTTCCCTGTCACCTCCTTTCTTGTTGTTGCCTTGGTCCTTGCCACCCTCCGCCGAGGGTCCAGCCTTATTGAAGTAACGCCGGAGCATGTCGCACTTTTCAAGGGTGTGCTTGACGGGACCCCTATGATAGGGGCACGACTCCTTGAGCATCTTGTCGAACACGTTGGCCCCTCCGGGAGGCTTCCAAGGATTCCTGTGCTCGGCAGCAGCGACGAGATTTGCGTCAACGGCGTTGCTTTTTGCTTACGCCCTCTTCCTGGTCTTCTTCTTCGTGCCATGCTAGACGGGCGCCTCGAGGTCGCCTTCCTTCTGCCTTCCCTGAGGTTGCTTGTCCTTCCGGAAGATGGCTTCGACCGCCTCCTGACCAGAGGCGAACTTGGTGGCTATGTCCATCAATTCGCTCGCCTTGGTGGGTGTCTTGCGCCCCAGTTTGTTTACCAGGTCCCGGCAAGTGGTGCCGGCGAGGAATGCCCCGATGACGTCCGAGTCGGTGATGTTAGGCAACTCGGTGCACTGCTTTGAAAACCGCCGGATGTACTCTCGCAGGGATTCCCCTGGCTGCTGGCGGCAGCTCCGAAGATCCCATGAGTTCCTAGGACACACGTACGTACCTTGGAAATTTCCAGCGAAGGCCTTGACTAGGTTGTCCCAGTCGAAGATCTGTGCAGGGGGCAGATGCTCCAGCCAGGCCCGGGCAGCGTCGAAGAGGAAAAGGGGGAGGTTGTGAATGATGAGGTTGTCGTCGTCCGTCCCTCCCAACTGGCACGCCAGCCGGTAATCCGCGAGCCACAACTCCGGCCTCGTCTCCCCTGAGTACTTGGTAATGGTAGTCGGGGCCCGGAACCGGGCTGGGAACGGCGCTTGTTGTATGGCTCGGCTGAAGACCCACGGGCCTGGTGGTTCGGGTGAGGGGCTCCGATCCTCCTCACTATCGTAGCGTCCCCCGCGTCTAGGGTGGTAGCCTCGGCGCACCTTTTCCTCGAGGCGGGCTCGACAGTCGCGGCGGTGTTGCTCGTCGCCGAGGCGATCTCGGGCTGCAGGTGTCTCGCCTCCTGTGAGCTCGGTGTGGACCGAGGCCTCGCACATGTGTCGGGAGGACGCTGCGTGATGCTCCGAGGGGCATCCTCGCCTTCGGGAGGCGGAGCTCTCGGCTCGTCGGGCTGCGGCATTTTCCAGGAGGTTCTTGAGTTCGCCCTGGATACATCGCCCCTCGGTGGTAGATGGCTCCGGCATCGTTCGAAGCAACATCGCCGCTGCAGCTAGGGTCTGGCCAGCCCCGTTGAAAGCCGGGGGCAGCATTGCCCTGGCATCATCAATAATACGACGCTGGACGTCCCGGGTCCGATGACACGCTCCTCCGGCGAGCGCTCGGCCTGCCCACTCTTGCTCGAGGTTTTGTTGGAGCTGCACAAGTTGCCCTGTTTCTTCGTCGAGCTTGGCCTGCATCTCACAGAGTTGCTCGAGCTGTGAGCCCTGACCCCCGTAGGGACCTGGGCCACAGCTAGCTCCCGCGGGATCTCAACATGAGACGCAGGTGCAAGGGCGCCGTCATTTCCTGGCATGCCGAGGTGGTTGTCTCCGTCGTGATCTTCCTGATTGATGTGGAAGCACTCGCGAGTTGGGTCGTAACCCTCGTCGTCAAGGCTGTGGCCATCGTCAGAGCAGCCAGAGAGGCAGTGGTCACATGCGGACATGAAGTCTCGCATGGCACCGGGATCACGGAGTCTGAAGAAATCCCAACTGAAGTCGGGGTCGTCCTCTTCCTCGGAACCCGTGGGTCCGGAGGTTGAGACGACCGTCAGTCGGTCCCAAGTTGACCACATATGATACACCAGAAGGTCAGGATATGCCCTTACAAAAGCGCTTACCGAAGTGGGGTCGCTTGGTGGGTCGAAGCTGAATCTAAAGGGAACAGGATGGAAAACTGATGGTACCTCCTGGTTGGTGGGCGGCGGTGGAGTTGCGTCGAAGATGGAATATGTCGTTATCTCAGGCGCGAGACTAATGTCTGACAAGTCCCTCGCAAGGGTGCCGGCGTCATCAGTCCGCATGGGGTTGGCACCTTGCTGGGAAGCAACACCCGTTGTTGTCTCAGGTGCGAGGATAACACCCGACATGTCCCCCACAGGGGTGTCAGCATCGTCGACCCGCTCTGGTTCGACAGCCGACGAGGCGCTGCCTCCTGGCTGGCCATGGTCGCTCCGTCTCCTCCTCCTCCGGTGAGGAGGGTGGCGGGGTTGACCCGAGTGTTCTTGCGCCATGGGGAGATGTCGTCGCCGAGTTCGCCTCCGCCGGGCGAGCCGACGACCGTCGTTGTTGTCTTGCTGCGGAGGGAGGAGTACCATGTCATAGCTGCCGTCGGGGGACATGAACTCGAGGTTCCCAAAGCGGAGCACCGTCCTGGGCTGAAGAGGCTGCTGAAGATTGTCCATCTGGAACTCAACGGGAAAGTATTGTCAACACGCAGCGGCCCCTACCTGGCGCGCCAACTGTCGGTGTTTCGGACCCGGGGGACCCTCAACCGGACCGACTAGTGAATTTCGTGCCGCGTGCCCTTGTCCAGATGGGTTGATGCAAGATAGAACACAAGAGGAGGGATGAGGCTTATATTATCTTGCACCGGGGTGCTTGCAGTAGGGGTTACAAGCTTCGCGAGAGAGGGAACGGGTCCTAGGCCTCCTGAGGAGTCTAGTGTTGCGGAGTGGAGTTCGATGTTTGAGTGAGTCCGTCTCCGTCGTCCTTACTGCCCGTCCCCCTCCCTTTGAGAAGGCCCTGGGCATCCCCTTTTATAGATACAAGGGGATGGTCGAGCTGTACATATGGGGTGTTGCTATGTGCTAACGTGGCCGGCGGAGAAGTGCTTGAGCCCTGTAGAAGCGTAGCTGGCGGTGCGGTCCTGGGTCCTGCTGACGTTTCTTTGCCTTCGTAGAGAGCTTGAGGACTATTGACGTCATGGACGCATGCGGGAAACCATCATTACCTATTGCCGGAGTAATCTAGATGTGACTCCGGTCTTGTTCCTTCATAGCCTGAGACAGCTAGCTAGAGGTAGGGTAATGATGTATCCCCTGTAGCATAGTCGGTCCGAGGCCGAGGTCGGGCGAGGCGGTGACTTCTCCTTCGGCCGAGGCCGAGGTCAGGCGAGGTTGTGACTCCTCCCAAGGCCGAGGCTAAGGTCAGGCGAGGCGAAGATCTCCTCCCGAGGCTGAGGCTGAGGCCGAGGCCTGGGGTCGGGCGAGGCGGAGCTCCCTGTTGCGCCCGAGGCTGAACTCGGGAGAGGCCGTGACTTACTATTGTTAGTTTGACCCTGGTGGTTGGCACAATAGTCAGAATGGGGTAAACAGTGTTGTTTTCCTGTCAGAACGATCAGTAAAGGGGCGAAGTGACGGCGGTCACTTCGACCTTGCCAACTGAGACGCGCGTGTCAGGATAAGGTGTCAAGTGATCCCTACATTAAATGCGCATGTGATATGGTCGGCGGTAAGGCGATTTGGCCGAGGTTGCTATACAACAAAGTTTGCCCGAGCTTAGCCTCAGACGAGCCGGGGGTGCGCCCACTGCCTGAGGGGGCCCTCGGGCGAGGCGTGAATCCGTTCGGGACCACTATTCTTGCTAGAGGCCAGGCTCGGGCGAGACGAGATCGCGTCCCTTGGTAGACGAGGCTTTAACTTTGTGCTGCACTTACCAGTCCTTACGGTCTGTTTTGAAGATGTTTTTCAGCCATGCTTAGGAGTATTGGGGGTACCCCTAATTACGGTACCCGACAATAAAGAAGGTGAAGATGATGACAATGAAGATAATCAAGCCTCAACATCATCGTTCGAGGACAAAGAAACGACATGGTACGTTTAAAAGGTAATGATGATGATTCACAAGATTAATCTAATGGGTGTGCCCCTGCAAGTCAAGGATCTTCTCTTTAACATTGACAGAAAAACAAAGAAAGAGAGGATTCTTTACATGTGGGGAGAAGGGCCATTTTTTGGATAATTTCCCAAATATGGCTGAACCCAAAACATTTATTTGTGCTTAGATCTCTCTAGAATGAAGCAAAGGTGTTATGCATTTGTATGGGAGTGTTCTCTTGCTCCAGGGAGGCTTGAGTACTCGATGTGACTGATGGAGGAGGTATTTATAGCCCCAACTAGCCAATAGTTGTTGGAAGATGTGCTAGAATTCTGCTTTGCGCGGACACACCAGTCTGGTCTGGTGCACCACCGGATCTCCAGCATGTCACCATCTCCCGGATTCTAACTGGGACCTTCTATCTAACACTGGCACATGACCTGTCCGGCCTACCACTGTACCGCCTGCCACGTTAGCTAGCCATAGCGATTACTGTTGGAGCTGAAAGTAGGTGTTGGACCAATGTCCGGTGCACCAACGGACCATGGTCCGATGATTTTTAATCTTCAAGGCTGAGAGTGTCGTGTTCGTTGTAGACGGTCTGGTGTGACGGAACCTCCCAAGTTATTAGGCCCACCTACAGTTGTCCTTGTCCAACGGACTTCAGACAACCCTGTAAATGCTCCTGAATTACTTGAAAAGTTTGGTATCTGCTTTTCTTACCTTTCCCAAGAGCGTTTCACCCATCACGCAGACATTACAGACCATCGGAGATACATAAATGCAGAAGCAATTACATAATCTTACATTTATTGAAAGTAAGATCAAGTTAGTTATTACAGACCAGTATATAAACACGAGTGCAGAGTACTTAATATTACAATACCAAGGGAGGTAAAAACTCCTCCCGATAAGTTCTTACATAAAAGTTTTTATGGAGGACTAGGTCCTCCCGCATCTTCATTCTTGCTTTTCTTTATTTGACACCACCTTGGTACAAAAGCAACAAAAATTTGCTGCTTCCTCACCTAAAAACAATAGGAAATAATACCCTGAGTATGGAATTACTCAGCAAGTCTTACCCGACTAAGGAAAAGACTCTCAAGGGTATGCTGGTTAATGGTTATAAGGGAGTCAAGCTAAGGTATCTCAATGATCAAAGACTCTATTTTGCATAAATGCTTACTAAAGTGGATCCTTAAAAATCCAGTTTTATTTTCAGGTTAGGTAAAATTACCTGCATCTAGAGTTCTTTCTACCCTAGTTCAATCACTTCACCTGCACTAGCCAATTTTCTTAACAAGTCCTTTATCTTTACTGGAATTCTACGTATAGGGCAGTGACCAAGTCTTCATGACTATGAAGGTACGACGATCTGATTCGATTATACTCAGCTGAGGATCTCCGATCACACGACATATGTAGCACTTAACCCTTGCATATGTCAACCCACCACCGGGGTTCTTAAGACCAGATCAGGTTCACGCGAACCGAGAGCACAGATACACCACCGTCTAGCCTCTTGCCACGGAGGGTACACGCTACTCCCGCCACCGCTCCACGCCCATTCCGTGTTATCTTATTCTGGTCTTAGTCTGCCCGAGGCAAGGCTTACCCATGACGAGGCATGTGACCAGTTAAAGGGTCCTCGATCATCAAGCCTACATTGACATGGTCCTTAATCGACTCAGACAGAGATACTACACCGAGACTCTCTTCTCGTGCAAGTCACCCGCCCGATCTCAACTTAATCATTTAAAACCCAAAGCTTGGTACCTGGCAGAGGTACATCTTTTCCGATGTTGAACCCATCACGACCGTGATGGATCCACCATCAAGTTTTATTTTCAAAAACATCCTTCCCACTTTGCCAATCATCTTTGGTAAAACAAAAGTTTTTTTTTGCTAGAGCAATACTAAGCATAGTAAAACCTTTTGTAAAAACATGGTTTCAAGGAAGGTAATCAAGTTCAAGGAAGGTAATGCAGGAATCGTTTAAGCATTCAACTCCTATCACCTAATGCATTAATCAAGTGAAAAAGATTTTAAAAACATCAAGGAAGGTGGCAAATGCACCGGGGCTTGCCTTCGTTGATAGGTGAGTCAGGCTCGGACCCACACATATCAAGGTAGAAATAGTTTCCTGCCTGAGATTCCGAAGGTGGTGGTGTCTTCTCTTCAGTTACTTCGATTTCTTCTTCGTTTTCTAAAGATAACCATATATATGTATATAAGAATGAATGCCATGTAATGCTCATGAGAGTGCAAAGATAATAAGAATTTATTAGCTAAGGTCTTAAATACAACTTTCCTTCACGGAACTCCGAGAACTTAGGGTTTCCGGAGTTAGTAAAGGAATTCAAAGAGCAGGGGTGGGGGTTTTGGGTTCTAGTTATCAAACAAGGTCCAAATCAAACCAAACTCTACCCAAGGCTTCTAAATAATGTGTAGAGCTCATATAAAAAGTTTGGGCATTTTTGGACTTATTATCTATTTTCTAAAAATCCAGAACTAATATTTTAGGCTATTTTAAATACTCTAAAATTCCCTATTTAACCTAAAAATCATGAAACTATTTTTATTAAATTCTACGGAAAATAAGAAGTTTAGAAAAATTAGTTTGACAATTTTAGGGTTTTTCTACAATTTTCTATAATTGTTAGAGTTCTGCTGGAAAAAGAAAAAGAATAAAAATGAATAGTCTTGTGCTGAAAGCAGCCTGAGTCGGCCCAACTAAGACAGAAACGCGCCCACGCGTGTCCGACCGTGGCGACTTTGCATAAAAGACCTTGGCGCCTTGAATAATCATAGAAGAAATCTGCACACTATTTCGGGGAGTCACTGACAGTTTATAGAAACGCCCTTGAACTTCTATTTCTTCGCAGGATGGGGTCCCCGACGACGGCGAACGCGACCGAGCTCCGGTGAGCTCCTGGACCGGCTGAATGGAGCAACGACTGGGGTTCCCGAGCGGCTAACACCAAATTGGACCTCCCCCAAATGATTCCCCCAACTTAATTCCATAATTGGTAAACTATCAAGCTCTGACCACGCAGGCCGCGGATGATGAAGACAACCGCATGCGTTCCCGGTGACTAACGAAGTTCTAGCTTAATTGGACAGTTCGACGATCATCCAGAGCAAGTAAGAATGTCGAAACAAGAATTCAAATGACAAGAATGGACCTGATTTGGACTGGCCACGGCGAGGTGTTCTTCGCGGTGGCGGAGACTTGATTTGGGGGAAGTTTGAAATTCAAGAGCTCTAGCGAACGATTGCTAGCGATTTTCGGTGGCTGGGTGGGTGATGACCTTGTGGGGCTAGTGGGGGCTTCAATTTATAGGGCTCAATGGCGGTGGCCGGGAATTTGGATGACGACGCGCGACGGCCGGAGGAAAGGAAGGGCTCTGGCGCGCGTGATTCCGTGGCATCTACCGTGGCAGTCACTCCGACGAGCCACGAAGAGGCACGAGGGTTCACGGTGATACAGTGCAGGGGCTCAAGTATGTGGCATACGGCCGGAAGACGGCGGTTCACCGGCGAGCTTATCTGCTCAAGCCGCAAAGCAGAGGGGAAGTACGACGGTGAGTCACCGGAGTGGCGTCCAGCGCACGGGGTGACGACCGAAGCGTTATCCCCAATCCAAGTGCATGAATCCACATGCCGGCGACACGAATCACGGCGGCAAGTCACCGGCGGTGAGATCTCTGTAGCAATATTGTAGTGTTATAAACCAGCTACAACTCGACTATAGGGATTAAACTTAGTTGAGCACTGGATCAAGGTTAAATCCAGGTCCAAAGTTAGCTCTATTACACTGCAATTCTGAATTTCAGAGTTCCATCAGCCTGACAGTCCAACTTTGGGCTTAATTATCTCCAATATCTTCTTAACAACTATGCTTGCACTCTTAAGCAAAGTTGTTCTCCTTTGCTTTATCTACAAGTTTGATGTGGTGACCTAGGGCAAAAACCCTAGAATTTGAAAGTTACAAAGCTCAAAATTTGAGCCCATAACACTGTTTTTCAGACTTAGAGTAGAATCACAATTAGGGTCTTTTTGCAAATTTGTCCACAACTTAGGGTTTGGCTTGTAAATCTTCATAAATGTGAACCATGTGACTTTATATGCTTTAATATTGTAGTTTTTACACTTTAGTCCAAATGTGCACTATTTTTGCACATAGGCCCCTAGGGTTTGGATTTAGGGTTTTCCAGGGTTTCAATTAGGGTTTCTGGTATCTCAGGGGTATAAATGTAATTCAAATTCATTCTTAGGAACATTTTATGATTGTTTTACATAAACCTTAGGTTTTTCTCAATTTAGGTCATGTTTTACCCCTTTAAACCCTATTTAGGGTTAAGTCCCCTAGTCCAGGGTTCTATTTGCAAAACACTAGAACAATACAACTTGCTTGAAATTTTTTACCTAGTGAATGCACTCTAGGTGTGTCAAACATATGCAATGCCAATGTTTATGATGTCATGCTCAAGTTTTAGTAGCAGTAACACCAGGGGTGTTACATCCTTTCCCCCATAAAAGAATCTTGTCCCGAGATTAAATGTCCTAGGGTAGGTAATGGAAAAGGAAATGCTTCACATTTTTATTTCCTTATTTCTGGTACAAGGCAGGGGTGGGTTGGGACTCATTCCATTATTACAACAATGTTGTACACTTTACAAATCACAAGAGGCTAAAAAGCCTGGGAAATTCTTATATAAAAAGTCTTGAGTTTCCCATGTAGCCTCATCTTCGGAATGTTGATTCCACTGTATCTTGTAAAACTTGAGAGTTTTCCTCCGGGTAGTCCTGTCCTTTTGATCCAAGACTCGAATAGGATGCTCTGAATATGTTAAGTCTGGTTCAAGGACAATATCTGTCACTTCAACGGTTCGATCTGGTACCCGAAGAAACTTCTTCAATTGGGACACGTGGAACACATTATGTACAACAAACAACGTTTCGGGTAGTCGGAGTCGGTATGCCACTGGTCCACATTGCTCAAGTATAGGGAATGGACCAATGTACCGGGGTGCAAGCTTCCCTTTAACCCCGAAACGCGATACACCCTTCATTGGAGAAACTTTCAAGTAGACATAATCTCCTACTAGAAAGTATAAGGGTTGTCGTCGCCGGTCTGCATAACTCTTCTGACGGGTTTGAGCTTTCTTCATATTATGAATTATTTTCTGAACCTTGTCTTCAGTTTCTTTTACCAGGTCAGGCCTGAAGAAGTACCTTTCACCTGGTTCAGACCAATTTAGCGGAGTACGACATCGTCGTCCATATAAGGCTTCAAAGGGGGCCATCTTAATGCTTTCTTGATAGCTATTATTATATGAGAATTCCGCTAACGGCAAACATTCATCCCATTTTTGTGAGAAGTCCAGCACACATGCCCGCAGCATATCTTCAAGTATTTGATTAATGTGATGGAACCTTCCAAGTCATTAGGCCCACCTACAGTTGTCCTTGTCCAACGGACATCAGACAACCCTGTAGATGTTCCTAAATTATTTGATAAGTTCGGTATCTTCTTTCTTACCTTTCCAGGAACGTTTACCCGTCTTGCAGACATTACAGAACATCGGAGATATAGAAATGCGGAAGCGATTACATAAACTTACATTTATTTAAAAAGTAAGATCAAGTTACTTATTACAGACCAGAACTATAAAAAGAGAGTGTAGAGTAGTATTATTACAATACCAAGGGAGGCAAAAACTCCTCCCGATAAGTTTTTACATAAAAGTTTCTTACGGAGGACAATGTCCTCCCGCAGCTTCACTCTTGTTTTTCTTCGTTTGGAACCACCTTGGTACAAAAGCAACAAAAATTTGTTGCTTCCTCACCTAAAAACAACGAGAGAATAAACCCTGAGTATGGAATTACTCAGCAAGTCTTACCCGACTAAGGAAAAGACTCTCAAGGACATGCTGGTTATAAGGGAGTCAAGGTAAGGTATCACAAGATCAAAAGACTCTGTTTTGCAAAAATGCTTACTAAGAGTGGATCCTTAAAAATCCATTTTTATTTTCAGGTTAGGTGAACTTACCTGTATCTAGAGTTCCTTCTATCCTAGTTCAAACACTTTTCCTGAAGTAGCCAAGTTCTTAATCCATCCTTTGTCTTTTAGTGGAATTCTATGTATAGGTCAGTGAAGTCTCCATAACCGCGGAGGTACGGCGATCCGAATCGATTATACTCAGCTGAGGATCTCCAATCACACGACATATGTAGCACTTAACCCTTGCATATGTCAACCCGCCGCCGGGGTTCTTAAGACCAGATCAGGTTCACGCAAATCAAGATTATAGATACACCACCGTCTAGCCTCTTGCCATGGAGGGTACACGCTACTCCCGCCACTGCTCCACGCCCATTTCGTGTTATCTTATTCTGGCCTTAGTCTGCCCGAGACAAGGCTTACCCATGATGAGGCATGTGACCAGTTAAAGGGTCCTCGGTTAGCAGGCCTACATCGACACGGTCCTTAATCGACTCAGACGGAGACACTACACCGAGACTCTCTTCTCATGTAAGTCACCCGCCCGGTCTCAGTTTAATCATTTAACCCAAAACATGGTACCTGGCAGAGGTACATCTTTTCCGATGTTGAATCCATCAAGGCCTTTGACAGATCCACCATCATGTTTTTATTTTCGAAAACATCCCACCCACTTTTGCCACATCATATTTTGTAAAACAAAACATTTTGTTTTTCTAAAGCAAGGCTAAGCATCAAAATCTTTTGTAAAACGGGTGATCCAGGAAGGTAATCAAATTCAAGGAAGGTAATGCATGAATTGTTTTAGCAACCAACTCCTATCACCTAATGCATCAAGCAAGTGAGAAAAGTTTAAAAACATCAAGGAGGTGGCAAATGCACCGGGGCTTGCCTTCGTTAGTAGGTGAGTCAGGCTCAGGCCCGCAGATGTCAAAGTAGAGACAAGACCCTGCCTGAGTTTCCGAAGGTGGTGGTGTTTTCTCCTCGGTCACTTCAATTTCTTCTTCGTTTTCTAAATATAATCACACAAAAGTATATAAGAATGAATGCCATGTAATGCTCATGAGAGTGCAAAGATAATAAAAACTTATTATCTAAGGTCTTGAATACAATTTTCCTTCACGGAACTCCGAGAACTTAGGGTTTCCGGAGTCAGTAAAGGAGTTCATAGAGCAGGGGTGGGGGTTTTTGGTTCTAGTTATCAAACAAGGTCCAAATCAACCCAAACCCAACCCAAGGCTTCTAAATAATGTATAGGACTTATATAAAAAATTTGGACATTTTTGGAATTACCATATGTTTTCTAAAAATCCAGAACTAATACTTAAAACTACTTTAAATATCTTAAAATTCCTTAGTTAGCCTAAAAATCATGAAACTATTTTTATTAAATACTATAGAAAATAAGAAGTCTAGGAAAATTGGTTTCACAATTTTAGGATTTTTCTACAATTTTCTATAGATTTCTAAACTTCTACTGAAAAAGAAAAGGAAAAAGATTGAATAGTGTTGGGCTGATTCTAGCCCAGCCGGCCCAGTACCAGGGGAAAACGCGCGCACGCGCCCGCGCCCTAGCGACTTTTGCACAGAGGCCCTCGGGTTTTTAGTTAACTGGGAACGAGTTCAGTTACTATTTAAATCAGTCACTGATAACTTGCACCGAGGTCCTTGAGGTTCTATTTCCCTACCCTGACTGGTCCACGACGGTGCTCAGCACGGAGAGCTCAACTCCGACGAGCTAGACCGGCCAAAGGGAACTAAGACCGGCGCCCAGCTTCGGACTAAACCCAATTCAAGACCCAGAGAGGATTTTCCCCAACTTAATTGCACTAATGATCAAGTGGTTCGCTCTGGCCACGGTGACCGCGAGAACTATAGCAAGACTGCCGTGTTCCCGGCGACCAGAGGCTACTCCGTGCAATTGAGTGGGTCGATGGGCATCACAGGCATACGAGAGCACCTAAACACGGTTTGAAGTGGGCAGAGTTTTACCAGAACAGGCCGACCACGACGAGCTTGGTTCGACGGTGGCAGAAACTTGATTTGGGGAAAACAAGAAATTCGGACACTCTGGTGATCGATTGCTAGCAATTTCTGGTGACTGGGTATTTGATGATCTTGCGGAACTGGTGGAGGGCTCAATTTATAGAGAGAGCAAGCAGTGGTGATCAATTCGGCCGAGCCGTGCTGGCGGCCGGAGATGAAGAAGAAGCTTGGTGTAGTGATTTCGTGTCCACCGTCGTGGCAACCTCCCCGGCGATGATGGGACAGCAGTAGGGAGCCACGGTGACGCGGTGGAAAGGCAAAGGCACGTGGCGCAAGGCCGGGAGACGGTGGTTCACTGGCGAGCATATCAGCTCAAGCCGCGGGGTAGAGGGGAAGTACGGGGGGATCATCGGAGTGGAGGCTAGCTCACCGGCGGCGACGATTTACACACCCTGCAATGTTATCCATCTGCCCCAAGCGCGAATCCTTACGCCGGCGACACGAATCACGGCGAGGGAGCGATCATCGACGGTGAACTGTTCTGAATCTGAATAGTTACTGTACCATGAGCTTCTTTCATTCAGTCGACCTGACAGTCACAGTTTAGGCTTGATTTTCTCACAAACTTATATGGCAACATACTCCATGCTCTGCAGCAAAGTTGGAGAGCTATATACCATCTACAATTCGACTATAGGGGTTGAACTCATTTGAGCACTAGATCAAAGTTGAATTCACACCCAAAGCTGGCTCTGTTACACTGAAAATTTGAATCTCACAATGGAACCAGCCTGACAGCCAAACTTTAGGCTTAATTATCTCTGGATTTTTCTTAATAACTGAGCTCACACTCTTAAGCAAAGTTGTCCTCCAATAATTGGTCTACAACTTTGATGTGGTTACCTAGGACAAAAACTCTATATTTTGAAAGCTACAAGGCTCAAAAGTTGAGCAAAAATCTCTGAAATTCAGACTTAAGCCATTTGGGACATAAGAAGTGATTTTTGCAAATAGACCCAAAACTTAGAGTTTCACTTGCAAATTTACATTTGAGTGACCCAAATGACTCAAGATACTTATTTGACTTGGTTTTTGCACTTTAGTCCAAAAGTGGACTAATTTTGCACATAAGCTCCTAGGTTTTAGTTTTAGGTTTTTTTCCAGGGTTCAAATGGGGTTTTTGGATATCCCAGGGGTATGAATGTAATCCAAGTCTATTTTTGGGAATATTTCATGACTATTTCCCCAAAGCTTTTAAGTTTTCTCAACTTGGGCTAGGTTTTACCCCTTTAATCCCCCTTTAGGGTTAGGTGCCCTATCCAGGGTTCTATTTGCAAAATACAACTTGTTTGAAATTTTTACCTAGTAAATGCACTCTAGGTGTGTCAAACATATGCAATGCCAATGTTTATGATGCCATGCTCAAGTTTTAGTTGCAGTAACACCAGAGGTGTTACAATTAACCCTCTCAGTTTGCCCACTAGTTTGAGGATGATAGGCCGAACTGTGGAGCAATTTGGTACCCAGGGACTTATGAAGTTCTTCCCAGAATTTGGATACGAATTGAGGTTGTGACACTATAAAAATCGTCAAATAAAAATAATACATTTAGTTTATTAGTGGTATTTATTTTAATAATTTTTCATTGAAGTGTTTGTTATTTATTTCATTCGGAATGATTTTTGATTGCTCATAAGTAATTTTGAATATTGAATATTTTTTTCTTAAATGAAAATTCACCTAAATAATATAATAAATACTAGTCCAAAAATTAATATTTTATTTATAAATAATTTTGGTTTGATTCTTATGAATTTTATAATTATTTAAATTTGTATTTCAAAATTTGAAAAGGAAATAGAAAAAAAGAAAAAAAACTAACTAACCTAACCCTAACCGGCCCACTAGGGGCCCAATATCCCTAACCCTAGCCGGCCGCAGCCACCGCGCCCTGCTCCCCTCCACAGCCGCCGCCGCCAGGACTCTACTCTCCCCTTCCTTCTTTTCTCTCTCTTCTCTCTCCACCCGCACCTTCTCTCTCCTCCTCTCCTCTCTCGCTCAGCGCGCCAGGAAGACCACGACCGAGTCGCTCGCCGAGCTGGCCGCCCTCGCCCCGCACCAGGAATCGCTCGGCCGCCTCCCATCCGCTCCCAGTTGGCCGCCGCCTGCTCCCTTTCCCTCTCTTCTCTCTACAGCGCGCGTCGCTAGGAACACCGAGCCGCAAGGCCCCTGCCGCGTCCTGCCCAGCCTCCCGATCTTCCGCGCCCGATGCACTGGCGCCAGGAGCCGTGAACCACGCCCAGGCCGTCGTCGCCCTGCAGCCCGACGCCCCGACCACCCTGCGCTGAGCACAGCGCCGAGGAGACGTGCACCGAAGACCGTCCGAGCAGCTCGCGCCGAGACGTCCGACCCAGAGACCGTGTGCGCAGTACCCTGCACCCGCACCGATCGTTTCCTCCGCGTTCAAGAAACTTCAATGGAGCCGTTACTTCTCTCCCATTAATCTCTCTGTTGATGAATGCCATTAATGATAGCTTGAATGACCCGACCACCTCTCTCCCTCCCTCTCCTCTATAAAATCCAACGTCGAGCTCCTCTCTTCTCCCTCCCACAACCGAGCCGACCCCTCTCTCCCAAGCTCGCTCGCTCTCTCTCCCTCGCTCTCCTCGAGTCCGCGCCCTCCTCATCCAATCGCCGGTGACCTGCTCTGCCCGTCGACGACACCGAACGCCGCTGTAGAGCCACGCATTCCTATGTCGAGTTCTCTGTGCGTGATGCTTGCCGTCATCGTTCTTCGCTTCGCAGAACATGCTTGCCTCTGCGTCGTCGCTTCCTATTCCGCGCCGTGACATCACCTTGTTGCTGAACTCGTCAACACCGTGTCCGAAGCCACAACTCCTTATTCTACAACGAACGTGAGATCAAGAAGGTGAAAAATTATGTGCTAAGCACAAATTCGCGTAATCTCTTATGATGGTTTTTTTTAAAATCTACTAGTAATTGTTTTGTTAGTTTCATACGTCTGTTCTAAATACTTCAAAGTTAGTATTTACGATTGTTCACGTGTTTTCGTAATTCAAATCTAGTTTGTGACGGTTATAATTAATTTATGCGTAGTTTTCTAATTATGAAATTAAAAAGAATTGTAGATCATATTTTCCAATCAAACGTACTAAAGAAACAATTATATAATTACCTTTTTATGATTATATTTAAGTATTTCATATTTAAATATGTGTATGATTTTATAATTTTAAAAATAAGTACGGTCACTATTCACTACTTCAGTGGTTTAATGTATTATTAGGTGTTTTGATTATTAATGACATTTTCTTTAGAAAGGAAAGATAGAACTAAAATGAAGATCATTATTCATAGTATAAATAACTAGGTAATAATTAATTATTTCTATAGAATTTGTTAAGTTATTACACCTAGGCCACATATGTTTAGTCAGATAAAAATATATTTCATCATTCATAATAAATATATTCATAGCACTTAATTACTTAGGATAGTAAAATGCTCATTTATGTCATAATAACCATGAATAGGTTATTAAAAGTCCCATTTAGTAATTTACAATTAATTATTAGTATATTAATGTTAGAAGAATTAAATAAACAATTTTTAGTTATACATATAAATTCTATTTAGAAAAGAAAGGAGAAAAACCAAAATAGTAGAATTTATAATAATGTTAAAAAGACTTAATTAGACGCTCATACTTTTCTAATAAAGAAATTGATAGTTATATTGGTAAATATAGGTTTCTTACTAAAGAATTAAAGAATTTGTTTCTAACTATAAAATGACCTTTTAATAGACATTATGATTTTGATTTATAGGATTTGTTGTAGATGTTTAAGTGTAGCCGTACTAAATAGTTATAGGTCTAATAATGATATAATAGTTTAAATAAGTGCTCACACTGTCATAACTAAAATGATAGTTAATAATATACTAATAAATATAGTATTCATTTTAATTATCTGGATCATTTGTTACTACAATAGAATTAAAGATAATTAATAGATTAATTATCCTTTGTCATAATTTATAGTCAATTTGTTCTTAACTAGGTTTATGGCACGATTAATGATTTTATAGAATTTAGTGCACAGTATATACGAATCACTCAGTTTTTCCTAAAGGATAAAATAAAGTAATAAGAGTTTAAGTTCTTTTATAACTTAAAATGTGGCTTTATATATATTGACTTCAAATATATAGGCTATATGCTTTTATTGATATTAAATGATGGTTATGCGTTCATTATCTTTTGCATGAAAATCCACTTAAGATCCATAACCTAACTCGTCTTAAATAAGTGATCAATAATATAATTATGGTCTTTTCACATAAAACCTATTTAGACTTATATCTTAATTTGTCATAAGTGAATGATTAATAATATGCTACATAATGCTTCTATAATTAATAACGTGATTAGTAGCCCATTAACATTAGATATAACATATATCTTTTCTAAAATGTTAAAAAGGTTTAATATTGTTATAACGTGTTTTATCATCTTATAAACCCTTTATCTTAGATATATCGCGTATGTCGTTTTATAAAAGATTAATTTGGTGAACCTAATATTTGTATATTTTAATTAAGATATTTATAAGCACATGTCTTGTTTTATAAAGTATAGATCACACATTTTTGAAAAGAACACCCTCCCATTATAACCATTACTTGCGACGTTTTTGAAAAGTGACGCTCTCTTCGTTAGGCTTTCTTTTAGCTTTACGTGTGGTGAATGTGGTATGTTATTGAGTGGTGTTTGTTCTTCTTGTTTGTTTGTGTGATATTCAGTGGTTGATCTAGTAGTTTGAATCAAGATCTATTCCTATCCGTGGAAGGACCTCAAGTTTTCAATAAGCTAGGCAAGTGGACTTCTCCCTCTGCATACTCTGTTTGATCCCAAACAATACATTTAATAAAGTTTATTCTTTTGGATATATATGCATAATTTGACGGGTTACCTATTTAGATAACCTTTCCAACCTTATTCCTTGATCAAACCTGGGAATTATACTTTACATTAGTAGCTATGCTATTGCTACAACTTAACTTTATGCAGTCACTCCCGCTTATGATATTAATGTTCCAAACTTCTTAAGTTTACATTATGGTTGTTAACCCGATGGTTAAACAAGATTATTGCATATTAATTGGAACATGGAGTGACCACCCGGGAAAACAGTGCTACCATGAGGACTATCATGACTCTGGTCTTGGCTAAATAACTAGGGAAGTCTTATGTTGGGTGTTGGTCGTGGTCGACCGGAACGGGGGCATCTGGCAAGCTCTTATAGTTCCGGCTCAGGCAGATTGAATACGGGCATAGTTCCCAAAGCTTTACCCTGTAGTCTGGACTATAAGTTGGTTACGGTAGGTGTGCCTTATGCAGTTTGACTATTTCCAACATTTGCGTAATGAGGACTCTAGGGAGAAGCCTCGTAGTGAGACCCTGGCCGTTCACCTCGGAAGTGAATACGGGTCTAGCTAACCCGGGCAAGAAGGGAATCGCGACTCATGGGTAAAGATGCGCCACCTCTGCAGAGTGTAAAACTGATATATCAGCCGTGCTCACGGTTATGAGCAGCCTGGACTCCTCACATGATAATTGAACTTGAAGATGGAAATAAATCGAGATCTGATGATCTACCAATGGTTTGCTTAAGTGGTTTCACTTAAGTGTTTTTGATATACTCTTATATATTATTTTTAATGGGAATACTTGGGATTCACACTTATTAGTAAGACAGGTGTTGTTAATAAAATGTTGACCAACTAAAATGCTTACTGCTCAACCTCAGCCTCACCTTGTTAGACTTGCATTAGTTTTTCCCCCACTTGCTGAGCCCCGACCATAAGTGAGCTCACCCTTGCTTAATTTTGATCAGAAGTTGCAGATGAAGATATGATACTGAACTCCATGGATGCTAGTCTAGTGATACCCCCGGTCATCTTCCTGTGGATGGATGTCCATGTTCGCTGTACTTTGATGAATAAAGGTTAAGACATTATGTCTGTTTGAAGTATAATATGTTAATAAAGTCGTTATTTATGCTTTTATGCATTGTTCTTTTGATATATTACACTTGTGACGTCAACATATGTGTGGAAATAGATCCTGGCACACATATGCTATGCACCCGGCTCTGCCCCTCAGAAAAGGGTGTGACAGAAGTGGTATCAAAGCCAGGTTGACCGTAGGTCGCTAGATTAGTTAGAAATGGAAAGCCTAGTCAGTCTTTCAAAGCCTGATATATTTTCCTCCATAAAAACTTACTTTATATCATGACTCGTCTCTTTTATTTTCAACTCTACTTATCTGATTCTTCGTCTATCAGAAGATTCTAATGAGAAGCATTGCAAGATGATCAAGCTAGGATTGCGGAACTTGAAGCGAAGTTTGCCAGAAGAAACCTTTTCGAAGCTATCGACGATGCCCCATTCTCTGTCTTATCCCGGCCCAGCAAGAAGTTCTCGTTATAGATCTCTTGGATCTATTACCATTCTTCTTGGTTAGGTTGATAGGATAGTTCTTTAGTATTAAGATTTTTGACTAGATCGGTAATGGCGATATTATATTATATTATAAGTGGTTTTCTAATCCCTAATATTGCTATGTAACCCTTGACTTCTTATACTTTTGTTGTCTTGCCATTGTATTGCCACCCTTGTGCAATATCTACCTTGATAT
Organism: Zea mays; assembly: GCF_902167145.1. Lineage (NCBI taxonomy): Eukaryota > Viridiplantae > Streptophyta > Magnoliopsida > Poales > Poaceae > Zea > Zea mays. Next base: position 25,709,128 of record NC_050098.1, on the reverse strand, counting down.
ATTAAACTTTTGCCTCTCTACTTTTCTCCTCGATAATGCTTTCTCCCTATTGAATTCTTATACTTTTGCTTTCGTGCCATTGTATTGCCACCCTTGCGCAATATCTACCTTGATATATTAAACCTTTGCCTCTCTACTTGCCTCCTTGATAAAGCTTTCTCCCTAACTCATTTCATATCCTTGGTTGTATCATTTATCCTCACTTTATTAGTTCATGATTATCTTATTTCACTCTTGGCCACCAATGAATATGTCTGGTCTAACTCCTTGATAATTCTTACCCAACTCCTTGACTTTATAATATTTTTTTTATTCCAAACCTTGTCTCACCGTTTGTTCTAGTTGAATGAGTAGAATTGGATTGTGTTGTGCTGGTATGCTTGAGTTCATTGTCCTTTGTGTTCATGTTTGATTTGCTTCTTTGAAATGATTGTTGGTGTATTGTGTGACTTTTGTCCACAATGGCATCAGTTAGCTAGGTAAAACCTTAGATAGATGGGTTTTCTCTGCTCTCTATAATCTGTCTTTGCTCAACCCTTTCATCCCTTCCATTCTTCCATACTCATACAGATGTCAGACCTTGGAATGTCAACTACAAGTGATGTCACTAAGTGCAAAGAATACAGTGTGTTGGCAAGTCAAAACAACACTCTAAATAAAACAGCTGATGAACAGACAATCAAGATTCAAGACCCAAAATGATGCACAACCAAACCAACATACAAGTGACCTTGGAACATGTTGTTGTTGTAAGTACTATGGAATTCCTTGTCGCCAGATCAGTACAAACGAAAGTAAAACTACAAAATAGAAGAACCGGATTTTATTTTCTGGCATAAACAGACAGATGTCCCCCCAAGAACAACTAATAGCAGATTCTCTCGTACCTAATGCACTGTCAGTTGATGAATTGCAAAGTATGCCAAAAAGGAAACATCACAAGGATGCCCAGCCCCAAGAAGAAACACATGAGTGTTATATTGATGGATGGACTATTACTTGCACACAGTTTCAACCTCGTTGTCGTATCAGGTCCAAGAAACAAAAAGGGAAACATGGAAAAAGTCAAGAAATAACTTCAAGAAAAGCTTGCTATCAATGTGGACGTGAAGGTCATTACTTCCGTAATTGTCCAGAGAAGAGTTCACTATCGGACACCCCCGAGATAAAGCTACCTCAGTCTCCAGACATGGAATGTGAACAAAAATGCACAGAAACTTCTACCAACAACGTAAAGACAACTCCACCATGTAACTTATCAATTCGTGCTTGCTTTGGCTGTGGTGATATCGGCCATCTTGTTAATGGTTGTCCTAAGAAGGATGTGGAGATCAATAAGGTCCAAAAGAAAAGACAACACCCTCAAACCCATGCATCAACAAAGAATAAACAATGGAAAGAGACCTCAGGAAGGATAAGTTATGCAGTGACAGGAACCATTCCATATGATGATGCAGTAAATTTTGGAACACTAGTCATTCACACAACCATCGCCACCGTGTTGTATGATCCTCATACAACACATTCTTTTATCAGTACCCAGTTTGCAACAAAGTATGGTATCTTTAAGTGTCCCTTAAGATCAAGAAAGACCATCAGTACACCCGAAAGGAAAATGTTAGTGAACTACATATGTCCGAAAGTAAGTGTTAAAATCAACGGGATATATTTTTCAGCTGATCTCCTAGTGATAGAATCAATGGGAAAGGATGTGATTCTTGGAAAGAATTGGTTACAAAGAACTAAGGCAGTAATCCAACATACTGAGAGAACCATGTGCTTGGAAACTCCATCTGGAGAAACAATAGTAGTTGAAGACAACCGACCTCCAGCTCAGATTTGTACATCTGACAAGGAAGAATAATATATCGTTTAGCTAGAAGGAGTATGTCTCACAAAAAAAAGTGTCAAGTTGTTGCCCCTTTGAGAAATTGTAATTGTGTTAAGTGATATATGAATAAATTTGGAGAATCTCTCGCACCTATTGTATTTTGCCTCTTTATAAAGAGAATAAAGTGTGGTGTCATCTGCTATATGCAAACAATGTGATGCTCTACTCTAGTTGCCCTAAAGTCCCGCTCAAGTTTTTCTATCAAATTGTGCTCAAAGAAATATTGTTGGAACATAAAGATGATTTGGATATCATGCTCTGAAATCTATAAGGTCCAAAAGATCTCTGTTAAGGATTATAACACTTGTACACTCTTGTAGTATGATGAAGCTAGGAGAAATATGAAACCATCCTTGTTCCTTGACTAATCTTATCTTGGAAATCAAAATGTTGTGTTAAACTCTTTATCTTAATGTCATACAAGCCTTTTATGCAGTCTGACTCACTAACTCCTTTACCCTCTGACTAGATGATGAACCCCAATGGAAATGAAGTAAATGATGCCAACGACAATATTCCTACCTTAACAACTATGAACGAGAGAAATGAGTCACCGAGATATTCGATGAATGGAATGAAGAACAACAAAAGGAATAGAAAAATGTTTGGATACATGATTAGTTCACCTCAACCACAAGCAAAAGCCCCGAAACACAGGGATACCCAAACAGAAGAATCAAGCCAGGCTCAGCTATATGAGATACAAACACCCAATCAATCCTCACCCCATGTTGGTCAAGCAAAGTTAACTCGCAAAGAACTCAAAGCAAGAGGTGCTTGCTATTATTGCAAAAACGAAGGACAACTTATTCGCGAATGCCCCAAGAAGCGTCTAGACCGACTAGAGAAGAAAGCTGCCAAGCATGACCTAAGCAATAGTTCAGAAGACCCACCATTTTATAAGTATGATGATGAAGGTCGCTTGATTAGTATACATTTTGGAGCAAAGAAGTAAGGAAGTTCCTTAAGTTTGGAGGAGTTCAATGAGAACTAAGAACTTACAAATAAACCATGTATCTCCCTTGCTTTCGTGCTAGCCTTTCTTAATCTCGAGGACGAGATTCTTTTTAAGAGGGGTAGATTTGTGACACTATAAAAATCGTCAAATAAAAATAATACATTTAGTTTATTAGTGGTATTTATTTTAATAATTTTTCATTGAAGTGTTTGTTATTTATTTCATTCGGAATGATTTTTGATTGCTCATAAGTAATTTTGAATATTGAATATTTTTTTCTTAAATGAAAATTCACCTAAATAATATAATAAATATTAGTCCAAAAATTAATATTTTATTTATAAATAATTTTGGTTTGATTCTTATGAATTTTATAATTATTTAAATTTGTATTTCAAAATTTGAAAAGGAAATAGAAAAAAAGAAAAAAAAACTAACTAACCTAACCCTAACAGGCCCACTAGGGGCCCAATATCCCTAACCCTAGCCGGCCGCAGCCACCGCGCCCTGCTCCCCTCCACAGCCACCGCCGCTAGGACTCTACTCTCCCCTTCCTTCTTTTCTCTCTCTTCTCTCTCCACCCGCACCTTCTCTCTCCTCCTCTCCTCTCTCGCTCAGCGCGCCAGGAAGACCACGGACGAGCCGCTCGCCGAGCTGGCCGCCCTCGCCCCGCACCAGGAATCGCTCGGCCGCCTCCCATCCGCTCCCTGCTGGCCACCGCCTGCTCCCTTTCCCTCTCTTCTCTCTACAGCGCGCGCCGCTAGGAACACCGAGCCGCAAGGCCCCTGCCGCGTCCTGCCCAGCCTCCCGATCTTCCGCGCCCGATGCATTGGTGCCAGGAGCCGTGAACCGCGCCCAGGCCGTCGTCGCCCTGCAGCCCGACACCCCGACCACCCTGCGCCGAGCACAGCGCCGAGCAGACGTGCACCGAAGACCGTCCGAGCAGCTCGCGCCGAGACGTCCGACCCAGAGACCGTGCGCGCAGTACCCTGCACCCGCACCGATCGTTTCCTCCGCGTTCAAGAAACTACAATGGAGTCGTTACTTCTCTCCCATTAATCCCTCCGTTGATGAATGCCATTAATGATAGCTTGAATGACCCGACCACCTCTCTCCCTCCCTCTCCTCTATAAAATCCAACGTCGAGCTCCTCTCTTCTCCCTCCCACAACCGAGCCGACCCCTCTCTCCCAAGCTCGCTCGCTCTCTCTCCCTCGCTCTCCTCGAGTCCACGCCCTCCTCATCCAATCGCCGGTGACCTGCTCTGTCCGTCGACGACACCGAACGCCGCTGTAGAGCCACGCATTCCTACGTCGAGTTCTCTGTGCGTGATGCTTGCCGTCATCGTTCTCCGCTTCGCAGAACATGCTTGCCTCTGCGTCGTCGCTTCCTATTCCGCGCCGTGACATCACCTTGTTGCTGAACTCGTCAACACCGTGTCCGAAGCCACAAGTCCTTATTCTACAACGAACGTGAGATCAAGAAGGTGAAAAATTATGTGCTAAGCACAAATTCGCGTAATCTCTTATGATGGGTTTTTTTAAAATCTACTAGTAATTGTTTTGTTAGTTTCATACGTCTGTTCTAGATACTTCAAAGTTAGTATTTACGATTGTTCACGTGTTTTCGTAATTCAAATCTAGTTTGTGACGGTTATAATTAATTTATGCGTAGTTTTCTAATTATGAAATTAAAAAGAATTGTAGATCATATTTTCCAATCAAACGTACTAAAGAAACAACTATATAATTACCTTTTTATGATTATATTTAAGTATTTCATATTTAAATATGTGTATGATTTTATAATTTTAAAAATAAGTACGGTCACTATTCACTACTTCAGTGGTTTAATGTATTATTAGGTGTTTTGATTATTAATGACATTTTCTTTAGAAAGGAAAGATAGAACTAAAATGAAGATCATTATTCATAGTATAAATAACTAGGTAATAATTAATTATTTCTATAGAATTTGTTAAGTCATTACACCTAGGCCACGTATGTTTAGTCAGATAAAAATATATTTCACCATTCATAATAAATATATTCATAGCACTTAATTACTTAGGATAGTAAAATGCTCATTTATGTCATAATAACCATGAATAGGTTATTAAAAGTCTCATTTAGTAATTTACAATTAATTCTTAGTATATTAATGTTAGAAGAATTAAATAAACAATTTTTAGTTATACATATAAATTCTATTTAGAAAAGAAAGGAGAAAAACCAAAATAGTAGAATTTATAATAATGTTAAAAAGACTTAATTAGACGTTCATACTTTTCTAATAAAGAAATTGATAGTTATATTGGTAAATATAGGTTTCTTACTAAAGAATTAAAGAATTTGTTTCTAACTATAAAATGACCTTTTAATAGACATTATGATTTTGATTTAATAGGATTTGTTGTAGATGTTTAAGTGTAGCCGTACTAAATAGTAATAGGTCTAATAATGATATAATAGTTTAAATAAGTGCTCACACTGTCATAACTAAAATGATAGTTAATAATATACTAATAAATATAGTATTCATTTTAATTATCTGGATCATTTGTTACTACAATAGAATTAAAGATAATTAATAGATTAATTATCCTTTGTCATAATTTATAGTCAATTTGTTCTTAACTAGGTTTATGGCACGATTAATGATTTTATAGAATTTAGTGCACAGTATATACGAATCACTTAGTTTTTCCTAAAGGATAAAATAAAGTAATAAGAGTTTAAGTTATTTTATAACTTAAAATGTGGCTTTATATATATTGACTTCAAATATATAGGCTATATGCTTTTATTGATATTAAATGATGGTTATGCGTTCATTATCTTTTGCATGAAAATCCACTTAAGATCCATAACCTAACTCGTCTTAAATAAGTGATCAATAATATAATTATGGTCTTTTCACATAAAACCTATTTAGACTTATATCTTAATTTGTCATAAGTGAATTATTAATAATATGCTACATAATGCTTCTATAATTAATAACGTGATTAGTAGCCCATTAACATTAGATATAACATATATCTTTTCTAAAATGTTAAAAAAGTTTAATATTGTTATAACGTGTTTTATCATCTTATAAACCCTTTATCTTAGATATACCGCGTATGTCGTTTTATAAAAGATTAATTTGGTGAACCTAATATTTGTATATTTTAATTAAGATATTTATAAGCTCATGTCTTGTTTTATAAAGTATAGATCACACATTTTTGAAAAGAACACCCTCCCATTATAACCATTACTTGCGACGTTTTTGAAAAGTGAACGCTCTCTTAGTTAGGCTTTCTTTTAGCTTTACGTGTGGTGAATGTGGTATGTTATTGAGTAGTGTTTGTTCTTCTTGTTTGTTTGTGTGATATTCAGTGGTTGATCTAGTAGTTTGAATCAAGATCTATTCCTATCCGTGGAAGGACCTCAAGTTTTCAATAAGCAAGGCAAGTGGACTTCTCCCTCTGCATACTCTGTTTGATCCTAAACAATACATTTAATAAAGTTTATTCTTTTGGATATATATGCATAATTTGACGGGTTACCTATTTAGATAACCTTTCCAACCTTATTCCTTGATCAAACCTGGGAATTATACTTTACATTAGTAGCTATGCTATTGCTACAACTTAACTTTATGCAGTCACTCCCGCTTATGATATTAATGTTCCAAACTTGGTAAGTTTACATTATGGTTGTTAACCCGATGGTTAAACAAGATTATTGCATATTAATTGGAACATGGAGTGACCACCCGGGAAAACAGTGCTACCATGAGGACTATCATGGCTCTGGTCTTGGCTAAATAACTAGGGAAGTCTTATGTTGGGTGTTGGTCGTGGTCGACCGGAACGGGGGCATCTGGCAAGCTCTTATAGTTCCGGCTCAGGCAGATTGGATACGGGCATAGTTCCCAAAGCTTTACCCTGTAGTCTGGACTATAAGTTGGTTACGGTAGGTGTGCCTTATGCAGTTTGACTATTTCCAACATTTGCGTAATGAGGACTCTAGGGAGAAGCCTCGTAGTGAGACCCTGATCGTTCACCTCGGAAGTGAATACGGGTCTAGCTAACCCGGGCAAGAAGGGAATCGCGACTCATGGGTAAAGATGCGCCACCTCTGCAGAGTGTAAAACTGATATATCAGCCGTGCTCACGGTTATGAGCAGCCTGGACTCCTCACATGATAATTGAACTTGAAGATGGAAATAAATCGAGATCTGATGATCTACCAATGGTTTGCTTAAGTGGTTTCACTTAAGTGTTTTTGATATACTCTTATATATTATTTTTAATGGGAATACTTGGGATTCACACTTATTAGTAAGACAGGTGTTGTTAATAAAATGTTGACCAACTAAAATGCTTACTGCTCAACCTCAGCCTCACCTTGTTAGACTTGCATTAGTTTTTCCCCCACTTGCTGAGCCCCAACCATCCATGGATGCTAGTCTAGTGATACCCCCGATCATCTTCCTGTGGATGGATGTCCATGTTCGCTGTACTTTGATGAATAAAGGTTAAGACATTATGTCTGTTTGAAGTGTAATATGTTAATAAAGTCGTTATTTATGCTTTTATGCATTGTTCTTTTGATATATTACACTTGTGACGTCAACATATGTGTGGAAATAGATCCTGGCACACATATGCTATGCACCCGGCTCTGCCCCTCAGAAAAGGGTGTGACAGAGGTCCACGATCTGACACTATAGTCTTCAAAACACCGTGTAAACTGAGAATGTGAGCTATGTATAATTCCGCATAGGTGATGACGGGATATTTTACTTTGACCGGGAGGAAGTGGGCGATCTTGGTAAGTCGATCAATGATATCCCAAATAGAGTCATACCCCTTTGCGGTCCTGGGCAATCCCACAATAAAGTCCATACTTATGTCTTCCCATTTTCATGTCGGTATTGGTAGAGACTGTAATGGACCGGTAGCTTTTAGGTGTATGGCTTTGACACGTCTGCAAATGTCACATTTAGCTACATAGCGTGCAATTTCAATCTTCATCTTTGTCCACCAATAATGTTGTTTTAGATCTTGATACATCTTAGTGCTTCCGGGATGAATAGAATAGCGACTAAGATGTGCCTCATCAAGAATTTGCTGGCGGACTTCTTCATTCTTCGGCACCACTATGCGGTTATTAAACCATACAATCCCTTGATCATCTTTTCGGAAGCAATTGGCTTTGCCAGCTTCAATCTTTTCACGAATATGTTTTATTCCTTCATCATTCTTTTGTGCGTCGATTATCCTTTGCAGGATGACTGACTCAAGCTTCAAGTGATTTGAAGTCCCATGTTGAATTATACCCAGGTTTAAATTCTCCATCTCCTGGCACAACGTAATGTCAGAAGTCCTCACAGTTAGACAGTGGCAGGAGGCCTTGCGACTGAGTGCATCGGCCACTACATTAGCCTTGCCTGGGTGATAATGGATCTCTAGTTCATAATCTTTAATAAGCTCAAGCCATCTCCTTTGTCTCATGTTGAGTTCAGACTGGGTAAAGATATATTTCAAACTTTTGTGGTCTGTGTAAATATGACAGACATTTCCCAGTAGATAATGACGCCATATCTTCAGAGCATGAACCACTGCAGCTAGCTCCAGATCATGAGTAGGATAATGCTCCTCATGCCGGTGTAACTGCCTTGAAGCATACGCAATTACTCGGCCCTCTTGCATTAATACACAGCCGAGACCACTGCCAGATGTGTCACAATACACATCAAATGGCTTGTTAATATCCGGTTGAGCCAATACCAGAGCAGTGGTTAATAATATCTTCAATTTCTCAAAAGCTTCATTACAGTTGAAAGACCAATTGAATTTAGTATCATTCTTCAATAGACTTGTGATTGGCTTCACAAGTTTAGAAAAATCTGGTATAAATCGGTGGTAATAACCAGCCAGTCCAAGGAAACTTCGGACTTAGTGAACAGTGGTTGGGGGTTTCCACTCCAAAATGTCCTTGACTTTGCTGGGATCTACCGCGATCCCCCTAGCAGATAGAACATGTCCCAGAAATTGAATTTCTTCGAGCCAAAATGCGCACTTACTGAACTTGGCATATGATTGATGTTCTCTCAAGCGCGTTAACACAGTCCGTAAGTGTTGAGCATGCTCCTCTTCATTCTTGGAATAAATTAGAATATCGTCAATGAAGACCACCACAAACTTGTCCAACTCGAGGATGAATACCGAGTTCATCAAATAAGTGAAGTGGGCAGGAGCAATTGTCGGTCCGAAAGACATTACCAGATACTCGAATAACCCATACCGCGTAGTGAATGCGGTCTTTGGTACATCCTCGGGCCGAATACGGATCTGATGATAGCCCGATCTAAGATCAATCTTGGAGAATACCCTTGCCTCGGTCAGTTGATCAAATAAAATGTCAATCCGCGGAAGAGGGTACTTATTCTTGATAGTGACCTCATTCAGGGGTCGATAATCCACACACATACGTAAAGTTTGATCCTTCTTCTTGACGAATATGGCGGGACAACCCCATGGTGACGAGCTTGGCCGGATGAATCCTTTTGATAGTAGATCTTGTAACTGAATCTTCAATTCCGCCAGCTCATTTGGAGGCATACGGTACGATCTTCGAGAAATGGGAGCCGTACCGGGCTGCAATTAAATCACAAACTCTACATCTCTCTCGGGTGGCAATCCAGGCAAATCCTCTGGAAAGACATCTGGGAACTCGCATACCACCGGAATATCCTTGACTTCCGGTATAATGGCTTCATAAACTCTGCCAGTAATTTTGGTTGGAATGGGGATAGACAAGAGAATTTCTTCTTGATTATGACTCAACCTGATGGTTCTCTGATCAGTGTTGAGGGTTGCTTTATGTCAGGCCAGCCAATTCATGCCCAAAATCACATCTATGTCTTGGCCTTTCAGAACTATCATATTAGTAGAAAAGTCCCGTCTGGCCAATGTTACGGGCAGTTGATAGGCCACTTCTCTAGTAAAGATTTGTCCCCCAGGTGACTGAATTTTAAACCCCTCTTTTGATTCATGGTATGAAATGCAATGTTGCTCCACAAATTTCTTGTTGATGAATGTATGGGAAGCACTAGAATCAAAGAGAATAATTGCGGGATGATTGGCCACAAGGAACGTACCCATCATGACCGGTTCACCATTCGGCGTAGTGGCCACTTGCGTATAATATATGCGTCCCGTCTTATTTGTATTTTTGCCCATAGTATTTCCCTTGGCTTGAGATGAATTCCCAGATCCTTGTGGATTGTTTGACTTGTTTTGCTTCGGATAAGGGCAATCCTTGATAAAATGCCCAGATTTTCCACAATTAAAACATCCAGTCGATGAACTAGGAAGAGCAGGGAATCGAGTGCCAGGGGCACCCGGCTGACTTGTTGTTGTAGGGGCAGTGTTGGGACGGATAAATACTGGCTGTTTAAATGGGAAGGAGGATGGACGTGCTGAAGAACGACCCTGATTAGCAGGCCGGATAACAAACCGTTGCCTCTTTTCAGGGCCCTGAGTAGGCCTGTTTCCTCCACTCCCCTTGATCTTTCCAGAACTTGCATATTTGGATTCGACTGCCAGCGCTGTGCTGACAGCCCTTCCATAGGTAAGGTCAATGCAAGTAGTCATTTTTCTTTGCATCCTTTCATTCAGTCCTCGCATGAAACAATTTTTCTTCTTCAGATCGGTGTTCACTTGATCGATTGCATACTGCGACAAATGATTGAACTTATTGAGATACTGATTAACAGTATCCCCTCCTTGCTTTAGCTTCATAAATTCTTCTTGTTTCATGTGAAGTACACCTTCTGGTATGTAATGTTCATGGAAAGCCAGCTTAAATTCTTCCCATGTTATCTGATGATTGGCCGGTTGAACGGCCATGAAATTTCCCCACCAAGTGCTGGCAGGGCTGCGCAGTTGCTGGGCTACGAATAAGGGCTTCTGGGTTTCAGAACATCGCAGAAGTCCAAACTTTTGCTCGATAACACGAATCCATTCGTCTGCTTCTAACGGGTCTTCAGCTTTAACAAACAGCGGTGGACGCGTTTCAGAGAAGTCTAAATAGGATGTCTCACGGGGTCCTTGCGGATAACCCCGTCCGCCTTGCAGCTGAAATTGCTGACCCGCCATTTCCCATAGGAAACGGGTATTATCCGCGGTTGCATTTACCAAGGCGGCAATCGCCTCGGCAAGTGTGGGAGGGACAAGACTGGGGTGGACTCCCTCCCACTGAAGGTTCCGGCTGCATCCTGTGATTGGGTCTTGGACGGCATCTGTGGCAACAAACATTTGGAAACAAATATAATATGCCAAAGAAAAAAACCATCCATTTTACATTACTAAAAAGAGTAATGTTATAGACTCGGATTTATACAACAGGAGTACAGTACCCATATACAATAACACTACTAATTTTACAACCCTACTGTCCCTATTTCCTATCACTCTTAGTAGCTTCACTGTTGGGCGTAGGAGACCATTCGTCGACCAACTTCATGGAGGGAAGGGGCCTAAAAGGTCCAGTTCTCCACCAAAAGCTTCTCCAGCTTCATGAGAAGGTCCGGCTTCTGTCCCGACAGGATTTTCAGGTACGTTAGGGTGCAATTGCGAATACAGTACATGAACTTCTTCATGTAGGGTATTGCAATATGCCTGCAGATTATCAATAGCTGAGCTTAGTTCTTCGACTCGGGCTCGAGCCTTTGCTTCCTTAGCCTAGGCGAGTGAACGAGACTGAACTGCCCAGTCAAGCGCTAAGTCTCGATCAGCGAGCTGATCCTGCAGGCGGCGGATGTGGCTTCTTAATTCATTTATTCTGTCGCCATCCGCGACCCATATGTTCGTCCTGCGTTGAACCTCCGCTTGAAGCTGATTTACTTGGGCCTCAAGATCCCCAATTGGATCGTTACTCCCGCTACTACTATCGTCATGTCTGGGAGCGAGTTGATGATGGGGTACACCAATTGGGCCAGTTGACTTGCACGCGGTTTTCCTCGTGCGCGGCGGCATTTCTCTATGGGGAAAATTTTATTAGTATAGTTCTTAGCATGATGCATGTATAATTACAGAACCAACCTTAGTTGATTCATACCTTCTATACATTGCACTCCTCCTATCTGGTCTTTCATATAGATTCTTCAGATATAAGGGGTAAGAATGGAAGAAATCTTTTTCTAGATAAGTCTGTAGAAAATCCTTTTGAAGATGCCTCATAATATCTACAGAGAAGGGCTTCGCTCCGATACCAGCTATGACGAAACCTCCCAAGTTATTAGGCCCACCTACAGTTGTCCTTGTCCAACGGACTTCAGACAACCCTGTAGATGCTCCTGAATTACTTGAAAAGTTTGGTATCTGCTTTTCTTACCTTTCCCAAGAGCGTTTCACCCGTCACGCAGATATTACAGACCATCGGAGATACAGAAATGCGGAAGCAATTACATAATCTTACATTTATTGAAAGTAAGATCAAGTTAGTTATTACAGACCAGTATATAAACACGAGTGTAGAGTACTTAATATTACAATACCAAGGGAGGTAAAAACTTCTCCCGATAAGTTCTTACATAAAAGTTTTTATGGAGGACTAGGTCCTCCCGCATCTTCATTCTTGCTTTTCTTCATTTGACACCACCTTGGTACAAAAGCAACAAAAATTTGCTGCTTCCTCACCTAAAAACAATAGGGAATAAAACCCTGAGTATGTAATTACTCAGCAAGTCTTACCCGACTAAGGAAAAGACTCTCAAGGGTATGCTGGTTATAAGGGAGTCAAGGTAAGGTATCTCAAAGATCAAAGACTCTGTTTTGCATAAATGCTTACTAAAGTGGATCCTTAAAAATCCAGTTTTATTTTCAGGTTAGGTAAAATTACCTGCATATAGAGTTCTTTCTACCCTAGTTCAATCACTTCATCTGCACTAGCCAATTTTCTTAACAAGTCCTTTATCTTTACTGGAATTCTACGTATAGGGCAGTGACCAAGTCTTCATGACCGCGAAGGTACGGCGATCCGAATCGATTATACTCAGCTGAGGATCTCCGATCACACGACATATGTAGCACTTAACCCTTGCATATGTCAATCCGCCACCGGGGTTCTTAAGACCAGATCAGGTTCACGCGAACCGAGAGCACAGATACACCACCGTCTAGCCTCTTGCCACGGAGGGTACACGCTACTCCCGCCACCGCTCTACGCCCATTCCATGTTATCTTATTCTGGTCTTAGTCTGCCCGAGGCAAGGCTTACCCATGACGAGGCATGTGACCAGTTAAAGGGTCCTCGGTCATCAAGCCTACATCGACATGGTCCTTAATCGACTTAGACGGAGACACTACACCGAGACTCTCTTCTCGTGCAAGTCACCTGCCCGGTCTCAACTTAATCATTTAAAACCCAAAGCTTGGTACCTGGCAGAGGTACATCTTTTCCGATGTTGAACCCATCACGGCCGTGATGGATCCACCATCAAGTTTTATTTTCAAAAACATCCTTCCCACTTTGCCAATCATCTTTGGTAAAACAAAAGTTTTTGTTTTGCTAGAGCAATACTAAGCATAGTAAAACCTTTTGTAAAAACAGGGTTTCAAGGAAGGTAATCAAGTTCAAGGAAGGTAATGCAGGAATCATTTAAGCATTCAACTCCTATCACCTAATGCATTAATCAAGTGAAAAAGATTTTAAAAACATCAAGGAAGGTGGCAAAACCGGGGCTTGCCTTCGTTGATAGGTGAGTCAGGCTCGGACCCGCACATATCAAGGTGTCTTCTCTTCAGTTACTTCGATTTCTTCTTCGTTTTCTAAAGATAACCATATATATGTATATAAGAATGAATGCCATGTAATGCTCATGAGAGTGCAAAGATAATAAGAATTTATTATCTAAGGTCTTGAATACAACTTTCGTTCACGGAACTCCGAGAACTTAGGGTTTCCGGAGTCAGTAAAGGAATTCAAAGAGCAGGGGTGGGGGTTTTGGGTTCTAGTTATCAAACAAGGTCCAAATCAAACCAAACTCTACCCAAGGCTTCTAAATAATTTGTAGAGTTCATATAAAAAGTTTGGGCATTTTTGGACTTATCATCTATTTTCTAAAAATCCAGAACTAATGTTTTAGGCTATTTTAAATACTCTAAAATTCCCTATTTAACCTAAAAATCATGAAACTATTTTTATTAAATTCTACGGAAAATAAGAAGTTTAGGAAAATTGGTTTGACAATTTTAGGGTTTTTCTACAATTTTCTATAATTGTTAGAGTTCTGCTGGAAAAAGAAAAAGAATAAAAATGAATAGTCTTGGGCTGAAAGCAGCCTGAGTCGGCCCAACTAAGACAGAAACGCGCCCGCGCGCGTCCGACCGTGGCGACTTTGCATAAAAGACCTTGGCGCCTTGAATAATCACAAAGAAATCTGCACACTATTTCGGGGAGTCACTGACAGTTTACAGAAACGCCCCTGAACTTCTATTTCTTCGCAGGATGGGGTCCCCGACGACGGCGAACGCGACCGAGCTCCGGTGAGCTCCTGGACCGGCTGAATGGGGCAACGACTAGGGTTCCCGAGCGGCTAACACCGAATTGGACCTCCCCCAAATGATTCCCCCAACTTAATTCCATAATTGGTAAACTATCAAGCTCTCACCACGCAGGCCGCGGATGATGAAGACAACCGCACGCGTTCCCGATGACTAACGAAGTTCTAGCTTAATTGGATAGTTCGACGATCATCCAGAGCAAGTAAGAATGTCGAAACAAGAACGCAAATGACAAGAATGGACCTGATTTGGACTGGCCACGACGAGGTGTTCTTCGCGGTGGCGGAGACTTGATTTGGGGGAAGTTTGAAATTCAAGAGCTCTGGCGAACGATTGCTAGCGATTTTCGGTGGCTAGGTGGGTGATGACCTTGCGGGGCTAGTGGGGGCTTCAATTTATAGGGCTCAACGGCGGTGGCCGGGAATTTGGATGACGACGCGCGGCGGCCGGAGGAAAGGAAGGGCTCTGGCACGCGTGATTCCGTGGCATCTACCGTGGCAGTCACTCCGACGAGCCACGAAGAGGCACGAGGGTTCACGGCGATACGGTGGAGGGGCTCAAGTACGTGGCATACGGCCGGAAGACGGCGGTTCACCGGCGAGCTTATCTGCTCAAGCCGCAAAGCAGAGGGGAAGTACGACGGTGAGTCACCGGAGTGGCGTCCAGCGCACGGGGTGACGACCGAAGCGTTATCCCCAATCCAAGTGCACGAATCCACACGCCGGCGACACGAATCGCGGCGGCGAGTCACCGGCGGTGAGATCTTTTTAGCGCTGGCGGTCTGATCCCCAACAGTCATTGTACCATGGTGAACTCCATTCAGAGCACCTGACAGATCATCTTGGAGCTCCATTTTCTCCCAAATTCAAATGGCAACTCGTCCAGATCTCTATAGCAATATTATAGTGTTATAAACCAGCTACAACTCGACTATAGGGATTAAACTTAGTTGAGCACTGGATCAAGGTTAAATCCAGGTTCAAAGTTAGCTCTATTACACTGCAATTCTGAATTTCAGAGTTCCATTAGCCTGACAGTCCAACTTTGAGCTTAATTATCTCCAATATCTTCTTAACAACTATGCTTACACTCTTAAGCAAAGTTGTTCTCCTTTGTTTGATCTATAAGTTTGATGTGGTGACCTAGGGCAAAAACCCTAGAATTTGAAAGTTACAAAGCTCAAAAGTTGAGCCCATAACACTATTTTTCAGACTTAGAGTAGAATCACAATTAGGGTCTTTTTGCAAATTTGTCCACAACTTAGGGTTTGGCTTGTAAATATTCATAAAATGTGAACCATGTGACTTTATATGCTTTAATATTGTAGTTTTTACACTTTAGTCCAAATGTGCACTGTTTTTGCACATAGGCCCCTAGGGTTTGGATTTAGGGTTTTCTAGGGTTTCAATTAGGGTTTCTGGTATATCAGGGGTATAAATGTAATTCAAATTCATTCTTAGGAACATTTTATGATTGTTTTACATAAACCTTAGGTTTTTCTCAATTTAGGTCATGTTTTACCCCTTTAAATCCTATTTAGGGTTAAGTCCCCTAGTCCAGGGTTCTATTTGCAAAACACTAGAACAATACAACTTGCTTGAAATTTTTTACCTAGTGAATGCACTCTAGGTGTGTCAAACATATGCAATGCCAATGTTTATGATGTCATGCTCAAGTTTTAGTAGCAGTAACACTAGGGGTGTTACATCTGGTGTGTCACCTGACTCGTCCGGTGCACCAGGCCACCGGTTCTTCTTTAAGGCTTTTTGGATAAACGGTTCGATGAGCAAAAATATAGCTAAAAAAGTGCAACTTTTCTCTTTTCTTCTCCAACTCGAATTGGGTGTACTTGAGAGCTTTCCCATGACCTATACAAACATATTTAGAGTATGTTTAACTTGTCTAAGTCACAAATTCATACTTGTAACTGATTCTTCAACTCAGAAATATGTTTATATCTGGAATATGTATTATTAAACAATCTAAAGTGCTCAAAAACATTCTTAAGGGCACTTAGAACTTATTGAAACCTTAGAACCACTCATGGTTCAACTCCTTCATGAAATTGCCCTGTTTTGCCTCTGTTTGAGCTAGATATCAAGTTGAATGATACAATTTGACTCTTCTAAACCTACAAATGCACACTTCACAAACTAGTTAGATCACATAGTACTGGTCATTACTCACCAAAACTAAGTTAGAAATAACATATAGCACATTTCCCTTTCACTCCCTCAAGTGCTTTGGTGGGACTGCATGAGCTTCGCTACCTCCAGCGCGAGTTCCCCTGCCTCTCGTGCATGCTCTGGTGCCTCCCACATTTGTCTAACGCCGCCGCTCGCGAGCTCCAACCTCCCCCTGTGTGCTTCAGTCGCGCCTGTGCGAGCTCTGCCACCTCTCGCGTGTGCTCCGACACCTCCCACCCACACAACCTCTTGTGTTTTTTGCACTTAGGGCATTTCCAGTGAGAGTTTCATCATAGTTTCATTTTAATAAATGAGATAACACAACATCGTGGCACGATATTTATGATGAGAGATGGAGAGATTTTAATGGAAGAAGAGAATGTTTCATCCAGATAAAGCTAAGGATACACGGTTTCATAGATAAAATCTGATGTGTCATTTTTGAAAACCGTGCAATGAAACTTTCATTGGCAATGACCTTACCTTTTTGATGCCCTTAAAATACAAGTTATTTATGTGTGTTGTACATGTCCTTAGTACATCAAAATTTCTGATGCAAATATTTCTAGGTACTTCTACAACAATATCTTTTTTAAAAAATAACTTAAAATTACGACGTAAAGAGGGGTACCGTGCAATCGACTGTTAGAGCTACAAGGGATCGGTTTTTAGCAAGTTTCGTAAGTTGCTTTTTCTTTCTTTCTCGTAAAAAAAGTTGCCATAACATTCTTATCTATCATTTATTTAAAAAACCACAAGATTTACAAAAAAATAGCAACACTTATATCTTTAAATACGTCTATAAAAACAATATTTATTGTTTCATTTAATGATACTAACAGTATATCATAAATATTAATATTTTTTTAAAATATACTGTTAACATTGAGAATAATATCTCTATCTCTACTTACTAGTATAATACACCAGTTGTCATCTCTTTTAAAAAAAAACCCAAAACTTTTTTCTGCACTAACCCACAGTCCAATTACATTATCTTTTCTCTACTCTATATCTATCTCTAGCTGCTGTAATGTGACAGTTTCGTGCAAGCCCCCACTCCCCGTCGTCCGGATTTTTTGTTTTTTAGCCCCTTTCGAGACAAAAATTTACGTTTGGACCCCTAGAAATTTTATTTGCATGTTTGGACCCTAAGCTCGGCGCCATGGGTTGTGGCGCCGAGGTAACACAGCTCGGCGCCATAGGCTGTGGCGCCGAGCTGTGACGTGGCAGCAACTGCTGGAGCTGACCTGGCACCGACGTGGGCGACGCGGCCTCGTAGCTCGGTGCCACAGATCTTGGCGCCGAGCTACGAAAGCTCGGCGCCACAGATCTTGGCGCCGAGCTACGTTTGCCTATAAAAACGCCCGCGCGGCTGGCCGAGAGCAGCGCATTTCATCTCATGTCCAAACTTCGTCAAAATTTACTGGATTCAAAGATTTGAGTTGGTTCACTTCGTAGACCAAGGTATGGTGCCCAACTTGATTCGTTTTGTATATTGGGTTGTTAGTTTCATAGTTGCTCATAGTTTCATATTTTAATAGTTTGTATAAATCTATTATATTATCATTTCGATTATTAGTTTGTGTAAACTTATTATAAAGCATATTAGGTACAAGTGATAATTATAATCGTTTATTAGATGAAAGACATGTACCGAGAGGCGTTGTGGCAGAAGAGAGGTCGTCCTCGGGAGTTATATCCGGACGTATCTAGTAAGGATGCTCCTGTTCCTCCTGAATTCCCTGTGCCTAACTGTGACTGTGGCAGACTGGCTTGGGTACATCAATCACAACATCCAGACACGGCTGCTCGCTGCTACTACCTTTGTGGCGGTTTGGACGTACGTAGCTTATGACTTGTCACTTAATTTTGTTCGCATTCATTATTTTGTAGATGTGTAATAGTTCTTCTTTCCATTATTTTAGGGGCATCAGAGGTGTTTCTTTTTTTAGTGGATCGACGGTCCTGATAAATTTGACCCTCGATATCTTCTTTTCGTTAATTGGTTGAGTGGAAGGACTAGTAATGAGCGTTTTAAGCGTTGGGTACCTCCTCCCCCGAATCCTCCACCAATGACGGATGCGGAGAAGGAGGTAGCAACAGAAAGACGGATGGACTCACCGCCTCGATGCGATTGTGGAGACCGTGCTGTCATCGACGAAGACACTGAGAAGCAGTTCGTGTGTCCGAACATTGATTATGTGAGCCCATCGATACGCTAAATGTATGAACTAGTTATTATTTACAATAAATTACTATTTTTTCTCCTGCAGCCATACGGGTGGCGTAAGTGTCGTTTCAGAGAGTGGTTGTATGGTCCTTTGTCCCATTGGCCAGAGCCAGAGGTAAAGGAAAAGAGATACAACGGGTGGGCGGAAGAAGAGATCAAATTTGATCCAGTACTCTGCAAATGTGGTATTGAAGCTAAGTATGGATTAGTTCCTTCCGAGCTTGGTGTTGGATATTTTTGTGGACATATGGTCGATTACGATGAGGTTGGTATTTTTTTTTGCACCAGATGTAATGTTATAGCGGTACTTACTATTTTTTTATAGGAGACGAGGAAATGCAGTTGGGAGAGTTACGATGACAAAGGAGAGGTGATGCGCACAATAGAGTCCAAGAGAATAATGGGACAGAAGATGCGTTGTGGACCTCAGCTCGTCGATTCGTACATTAACGATCGCATACGCGACATGCGTAGGGAAGCAAAATCTGCCTTTTATGATAGCCCGAAGCGTGCAGAGTATAGGAGGTTGAAGGCGGCAGATGAGAAGAGAGCACAGGATGCAAGGGAATGGAAAGCGGCTCAAGCCGAGAAACAGATGTTGGATAATCTTGCTGATCGCCTCAAGGGAAGTAAGTGAGATAAATGATATTATAATTATGTTAGTACAATTTATTTATCTTGACTTTGCTAACTTATAATCTCATTATATTTGCAGAGATTGGAAGCGGCGTAAACTATTTGGCCGATGAGGCGCATGCGAGATATGTTCAGGATAAAATGGCAACGGTTGAGATTATGGAGGAGGAGGAGGACGACACATCTAGATTGAGTGAGCTTATCGCTCTCGCAGAGGCAGGATTACATGAAGAAGAGGAGGACGACACATCAAGGTTGAGTGAGCTCATCGCACTAGCTGAGGCAGGATTACGTGCTCAAGAGGAAGAGGATGAGTTTATGTCTCAGGCCGCCGAAGAGGTAGAGGCAGCTTATTACAAGAAGAAGTCTGATGAGGCTGAGGCTGAGGATGAGCTATTCTCTCAAGCTGCAGATGAAGCAGAAGCCAATTATTACAAGAGAACTGGTGACAAGTGTGATGTAGGACAATGCAGCAAGTGGAATGAGGTTGTCGTTGAGGATTGCGCGACGGATGACTCCGAAGATGAGTTACTCATAGATTGTGATTCAGACTGAAGAATTGTAGCCTGTTATGTAGTATTTTCGTATCAAAAATAATTTAGAACTCTAAAGATGCGTTACTTATTGCTTGTTATGTTTTTTACAATTCACAAAAAAAATTTGCAAGAGTTCCCCTTGTTTTATTAACAACCACAGTTCAAATAATCACATATTATAAGACATGTAAGCATTTCAACATATAATACATCACAAAATAACATCGAATATAAAAACATCCACAGAACATAGTTCGTCATACAATGTCCACAAACAAAGTCCAAAATACAATATCCACAACACATAGTCCAAAACACATAACATAGTGCATATTACAATGTCTCCAGCATGAGTCCAAATCACACAGTTTTCAGCATAAGACCAACATCACAAAAGTATTCATTTCCTCCTAGTCTTACCCTTGCCCTTGGCCCCAAGAGCGTCGGTGCCTGGAGTGTAAGGGTCTCGTGGACGCCTTCTACGTGGTGTCAGCTGTGATGGCTGAGTTGTAGGAGCATCCTGCAACTGATATGGTCCAATCTCCTCCTGACCTGCGGCGCCAGCGCCAGTGTCGTCGTCGTCGTGGGTCACGTCCTCAAACGTGTCTCGCGTCGATCGCGAGGAGCTCAGTCCTGCTGTAGATGGTCCAACTGCACAAATGGGAGGCTGAACGTCCTGCTGCATACGAGGCACAGGCAGCTGCACGTCAACGCCCGCTAGAGACTGGCATCCACACCGAGCCGCTGCACGACGAAGACGACGTGATACCCTCTGTAATCGAAATATTAGTTACAGACATATGTTACAACATACAAATAAACAAGTTTTCTTCAACTTATCCTCGAAAAACGAAACCTCCAACTGTCGACATACCTCCTCAAAAAGGGGGAAGTTAGCCTTGCTATGATCCTTTCGAAGAAGATTTTCTGCTAGATGTCGAGTGCACCATCTGTGGTGCATGGGTGCGTAGCCAGGAATCTGCTCTTGCACTGCATTAAGAATACCTTGGTGTCTGTCAGATATGACACCAACCTCGCGTCCAGGGCCTACGACATGGATGCGTACAAGCCGCAAGAACCAAGACCAACTATCTCTGTTCTCCCTCTCCACCAAAGCAAATGCCAAAGGAACCAGTGCGTTGTCTGCGTCGCATGATATGGCAACCAACAATGTGTCCTTATACTTCCCAAGCAGAAAAGTACCATCAATAGAGAGCACGGGACGACAATGCCTGAAGGCCTCTACGCACTGCGAGAAACACCAGAAAGCACGAAAAAATATCTCTCTGTCGTTCCTCCATTCATTAGGTTTGGGGATGTACTCGTAATGCATGCCTGGGTTTTTTGCTTTCATTGCATTGAACAATGCTGGTAACTTCTCATAACCCTCCTCCTAATCCCCGTATATCATCTTCCATGCTCGCTGCTTTGCCCTCCATGCTTTCCCATATTTGATCCTGTAACCAAACAGCTCCGAAGTCATGGTCATAATTGACTTCACCTTCAAGTTTGGCTGACCCTTCAATATCCCCAATATCCTTTTCGCAATCAGGGTAGATGTCAACTGACGATGCTTAGAGCTCAGCTCTGTCTGGGCACAAGTGTGTGGACCTACAATTTTGGTGATCTTAAACTTTCCGGTGTCCTTCTGCCTTCGGGCACATACCCTCCAATTACATTCCGACACCTCGCACACAACAGTGTAACGACGCTGTGCATACGAATGTCTCACCTTGAATGGCCTCTTCCGGTTCACAGAATATTCCTGTAGCCATCGTCTCAGTGTAGGCAGGTCCTTGAAAAGTAAGCCTACCTTAATCTCAATGCTGTCGGCATTATCCGAAGCCTCTAGCAGTTCATCGTCACGTCCTTCAGCATAAGCACGGGTGGAATGACTTAAACTGCTAAATTCATGTACTGCAGGGTCTCGCTCCGGACACAAACGTCTTATGAGTTCAATTTCTTGCTCGGTCATTTCTTGAACCGGACGGTCATCATCAGAATCTAAGGCCCGTGCAGCCTCATATGGCTCCTCCTCATCCTCAATCTGAACATCAACACTATTGGATGCCCTGCATATGTTGTCCATATTATATGACACAGGCACATCAAGATAAGCAGCATTATCGATATGTGGAGATCCTGCATCGGGTCGGAGCAAGAAAAACCACATTAAAAAGTCTAATCAAACGAAATAATGATGGATACGAACAATGTGTCAAAGACACTTACTAGGATGATCGTGAACTGGATCCTGGGTCAATGGGATCTCTTGGGGGGGTACCACCGGATTAGAAGCCCCACAAACGCCAGGAAGAGGACGAGAAATCCCATACTCGTGCGGACACGATTGAGCATCGGGCACAACAACCACTTCTTCATGAAGCTCTACCAAAGGAGCTTCAATACGAGATGCATTTGGCATTTGTGGAGACAACCCGACTGGACCATCGCAATGACTAACAGGTAACTTTTGAACAACCACATCCAAACATGGTGGAACCATCGTCTTCACAATTCTTAAATATATCACCCAATCATCTTCTGAGGTAATGGAGATCAACCGTCGGACAATTGTTCCATATGTAATATGGGACAACAAACCCTGAATTGATATTCTAGGGTCGTTTATGTCGCAACTAATCTCCTCACAAGCTCGAGCCAAAAGCTTGTCAAAAGATGGTCTTTCATCGAACAACATGGTCACGATCTTCATACCATCAAAAGTAACACTCCCATAAGCATCTATCTTCACCCTTCCTCCATGGTATAGTGTTACTAGACTGTCCATCTATTGCAAAAATGGATTACTAACTCAATAATGGCTATATACTTAAGCCTACTAACTTACTAAGTAATAAATATATATTAACTAATAACTATATAGTAAATATTAAATGAACACATCAAACGAAATTACATAATCTATAAATAATGTACGAAAACAATGTATACCTGAGAACGCGTACGAGTCCAGCTAACGGTGGAGAAGGTCAAGTCGGACGAACACCTACGTACAAAAAAACCTATTGTCAATAAAAAATTTGGCAGCACCTCCCCTGTAAAGTGATCTTTATAGAACTTGCGAATAAACGACAACACGATGGTTGCCAACACAGAAAACATGTAATATCAATGCGCTAAACAAAATGCTAACTATATAATCACTAAGAATTTACTAAACACTAACAATATACTAAGCAAGAAACTAGCTAACTATTTTAATAAACACTAACAACAAAATATCTAACTATTTACTAAACAATAAATAAGTGGATAGCTAACTAATTACTAAACACTAACAATAGCTAACAGTTTACAAACTAAGAAATTAAAAAAAATACCGGGCGGCAGTGGGGGCGGGAGCTGCCGGGGCCGGAGCGGGCGCGGTGGCCGGCCGGTGGCGAGCAGACGCGGTGGACGGTCCTGGCGAGGTGGCCGAGCGTTGGCCGGAGCCAAGCGGGCGGCGGCGAGCTCGGCGGCACTCCGGGCGGCGGTGAGCTCGGCGGAACTCCCTAAACCCACCGGCCGGAGCGGGGCGGGCGGGCGGCAGCGAGCCGGGCTGGAAGCTGGGCGGGCGGGCGGGTTCGGCCGGAGCTACGACGGCGGGCGGCGGCGAATTCGACGGGAACGACGGCGACGGGTTTTGCGGTAGAAGTGATTCGAACAGAGAAGAAACGCGCAGAGAGAAAGGTAGTTTGCGGGTATTTCCTAGCTCGGCGCCAAGATCTGTGGCGCCGAGCTAGGTGCCACGCGTACTGCCACGTCACACAGCTCGGCGCCATAGGCTGTGACGCCGAGCTATGCCTATGGCGCCGAGCATCAGGTCCAAACGTTCAATTAAAATTTCTGGGGGTCCAAACGTAAATTTTTGTCTCGAAAGGAGCTAAAAACAAAAAAAAAATTCGGCCCCGTCGCTTGGTAATCGCCCACGTCCACCGGCCCCACTCGCGATCCTCGCACCCCGCGCGTTGCCCGGGAGCAGCAACCTCGCGGCTCCACGCCCGCCGCGTCGACTTCGAGAACTCCGTCTTCTCCTCTGCTCCTCAAATGGCGGTGACCACCTCCACCACTCTCCCGAGCGATGCTAGGGAGCAGCAACCGCGCGGCTCCGTGCCCGCCGCGTCGACTTCGAGAACTTCGCCTTCCCCTCTACTCCTCAAATGGCGACGGTCACCTCCTCCATCAGATAAGATACTGCCGCTATTAAAGTCGTTCACTCCCCTCCCGAGCGTCGTCCCTCCCTAACCCTAGCTGCCACAACATCACGGATCGGATCTTGGTGAGCAGTGGGCCTCAACATCGGTGAATGTGTGCAGTGGCCATCGCTCATGTCAGACCTCGTCTGCCACGGCAGCCGCAAGCTGTTCCGCCCGACGGAAGCGGTCGTGACGACTGGCACCTGCGTGCACCGCATGACGGCCACCACGCGGCGGCTCTTGGAGTTGCCCGACTCGCTCGGCCTCCCATTCCTGTATGGCGCCCTCCGCATGTGCAGCGACGAGGACCTGCGCAGCTTTGCCACGAGCTGCTGCTCGCGCTCAACGGTGGTCTCGTGCGACACGACGGATATTCAGTACTACAACTCTGCATCCAATGTGCGCCGGCATCGCCTGCAAAAGTCGTAGCCTTCTTGCGTCCTTACCCTGCATTGCGCCCAATCACATGATGAGGCTTCAAGCAGCAGAGCAGCGATACATATCACAACTGCCTGCTACTGATCTACTTCTTTTTTGTTGTAAAAGAGGTACAGTCAAATACTAATTTTTTATTCCAAAACAAGTTTCATCAAAACTATGGTTATGTCCACATGCTAGGATTAATCTAACCAGTTTTTACATGTTCGATGATATACTGTCATGCATAAACCTGAGATGAGAACAATATTGCATCCAATAAAGTTTTCTTGGGCTTTTAGGAGGATGAGCAGAACTATAAGACGTATGATTCAAGTGGAAGATGACGGGCTAGATGAGGAACTTGATGAATTCATGCTTATTATGGTGGGGGAATATCCTAAGAGGAAGTGAAGTGTGAACAACGTAAAACGTATTGCGGGTCAATTTATGGACACTAGAAAATTATCACTAGTACAAATAAGTTCAAAGCATGCGGCACGTTGAACTTTTCACTGGCGGTTTCCGTTATCAAACGCCAGTAAAAGAAACAGGTGGGCCCGGCTTTAAAAACCGCCAGTGGAAACCTATTTCCACTGGCGGTTATCTTAACACAACCGCCAGTGGAAATAGGATGTTTCCACTGGCGGTTGTGTAACACAAACCGCCAGTGAAAATTGATTTCCACTGGCGGTTATCTTAACTTAACCGCCAGTGGAAACATCCTATTTCCACTGGCGGTTTTTAAAGATAACCGCCAGTGGAAATCAATTTTCACTGGCGGTTTTTAAAGACAACCGCCAGTGAAGTGTCTGTTATAAATACCCCTCTTCCCCCGACAGTGAACTGTATGCTCGCAGCCAACTTCCATTGGAGGCGATTTTGGAGGTCCAGAATTCACAAAATACATGGGGAGAGGTTTTGATCTTCATTTTTTGGAAGAAGATTGCTAAGAAAGGTTGGTTTATGTTGCTAATGTCAATTTTTATTCATTTTTGCTCAATTTTAGCCACATTTTGGATCTAGGGTTTCACCATTGGAGAGAGAGTGTATCCTCTCTCAATTTTAGCCACATTTTAGCCACATTTTTGCTCTATTCGCTCAAATAAAGTTGTTTAATATGGTTAGATTTTGTCTATCCTCTCTCCTTTTTCATGTTTAGTTCTCAAATCAGTTTATCCATGACATATTAAGTTGTTTAATGAATGGTTCATGTGTTGTGTGGAGAGAGAAGAAGATAGGTTTGATAATTAAGATTGTTTTTATTAGTTGCTATGAAAGTTGGTTTAATTATGTTTTAATTGCCAATTATTGTTTATCTTTGCTCAATTTTGGAACTAGGCCTTCACCATGTGTTAAAGAGAAGAGTATGGCTAGGAAAGTTTAGTTTTATGTTCCTCTTGCCAATTTTTGTTCATTTTCCTTAAATTTAGCCACATTTTGGATATAGGGTTTCACCCCTTCATCCTTCCCAACAGGTGGTGATGGAGAGGACATCCTGGATGTATAACTTATCAAGGCTAGATCCATCATACATATCCGAGGTCCATAAGTTTATTGATGTCGCTACGAACCATGCTTGGAGAACAAAGACAAAACACATATATTGTCCATGCATGGACTGCAAAAATGCTGCTGTATTTAATGACACAGAACAAATCATATCTCATCTGGTATGCCGAGGATTTATGAAGGATTACACAATTTGGACAAAGCATGGAGAGGGTAGCTCTTCGCCTTATACGACTGGAAACCCTGAGAACATCGACGACAGATTTCAGTTCGTTCACGAGACACACCAACCTCTTCCACAGAGCGAACATGTAGTGCAAAATGTTACTGATCATGGTTACGCTCGAGGAAATGAACATGATAGACCTTATGTTCTGCCAAGTGTTATGGATGAGGAAGATGCAGAGTTGCTAGAGGCAATGTTGCGTCGTCATACAGATCAATCGATGTTCTTAATGAAAGGTATGGAGTCCCTGAAGAAGGCAGCAGAAGAGCCTTTGTACGACGAGTCTAAGGGTTGTACCAAAGAGTTCACGACGCTCCGGTCTGTGCTAAAGCTGTTGATGTTAAAAGCTAAATATGGTGTGTCTGATGCTGGCTTCGATGCGTTCTTGAGTATTATCGCAGACATGCTTCCAAAGGAGAACAATGTGCCTGCTAACACGTACTATGCAAAGAAACTAATCAGTCCGCTCACTATGGGTGTGGAGAAGATCCACGCGTGTAGAAATCACTGTATCCTTTATCGAGGTGATGATTATAAAGACTTGGAGAGCTGCCCAAAGTGCGGTGCAAGTAGGTACAAGACGAATAAAGACTATCGAGAGGACGAAGAGTGTGTTGCATCCGTGTCTAAAGGGAAGAAGCGAAAGAAAGCCCAAAAAATACTTCAAAATCCACGAGCAAAGAAAAAGAAGTAGACTATTATGCGCTCAAAAATATTCCTGCTTTGGTGATGTGGTACCTCCCCGTCGTCGATCGATTGAGGTGTTTGTTCGCTAATCCTGAGGATGCCAGACTTATGAGCTGGCATGCTTCTGATGAGCACAAAAACGATGGGAAGCTTCGACATCCAGCCGATGGGAAGCAGTGGCAAGATTTCAATGACAACCACCGAGACTTTGCCGATGAACCGAGAAATGTTAGGTTCGCACTGAGTACTGATGGAATGAACCCATTTGCTGAGAGGGGCAGCAAGCATAGCACATGGCCGGTGATCCTCACCATATACAACCTTCCTCCATGGTTGATGCAGAAACGGAAGTACATTTTGCTAACCATCCTTATTTCTGGACCTACACAACCTGGAGTTGACATGGATGTATTTTTGGAGCCCTTAATGGAGGATATGAAAATATTGTGGGAAACAGGTGTTCAAATGTTGGATGAGTATCGTAAAGGTTCATTCACGCTGAGAGCAATTCTTTTTGTTACGATCAACGATTACCCTGCTCTCTTCACATTATCAGGCCAGTTTAAGGGAAAGGTTGGTTGCACAGTATGCATTGATGGAACTGCTTACGTATCCCTTGCTGCATCTAGGAAGATAGTTTACATGAGGCACAGACGCTTTTTATTGGAAGGACACAGGTACCGCATGCGAAAGATGGATAAGTACTTCGACAATAATGGTGAACTACATTCTACTGCTCCATCGGGTAACAATAGAGGTCATAGAGTTTTTGAAATAGTCAGGAATATCAAGTTTGTTTTCGGGAAGAAGACAAAAGACGGAAAAACAAGGAAGGATGTCAAACCAGCTTCGGGGGCTATATTCAAGAAGAAGTCTATTTTCTTCGAGTACTTGCCTTACTGGAAAGAGTTAGATGTGCGGCATGCGATCGATGGTATGCACGTTCAGAAGAACGTGTTTGAAAGCATAATGGGCACCTTGCTAGACATAAAGGGCAAAACAAAAGAAGGGCTCAATTCACGCATGGACTTGGTAGATTTAGGCATAAAAAAGGAACTACATCCCGTTCTTCAAGAAAATGGGAAGTACCATCTCCCAGCAGCAAGCTACAATCTCAATGTAGATGAGAAACATGCGATGTGTGTTTGGCTTAAGAATTTGAAAGTCCCATCCGGATTCTGCTCTAGCATACGGAGTATTGTGTCAATGAAAGACCTGACAATCACCAACTACAACTCACATGATTGCCATGTCATGCTGACTACATTCCTACCTATTGCCATCAGGGCTATAAATCCTTTGTTTTTAAAGATGGCAATCACACGGTTGTGCTACTTTTTCAACAGGATTTCACAAAAGGTAATTGGCCGTGATGAGTTGGCATCTCTTCAGGAATTCGCAGTGGAGACAATATCACAGTTTGAGATGTGTTTCCCTCCATCGTTCTTTGATATTATGGTGCACCTTGTGGTGCACTTGGTGCCACAAATAGAGGCATTGGGTCCTATGTACTTGCATGAAATGTGGACGTATGAGCGTTTCATGTCAATACTGAATGGCTATGTATCAACCCGTGCTCGTCCTGAGGCATCCATGATAGAGGGGTACTGTACCGAAGAGGCCATTGAGTCCGGAGGTCCATTCTGCAATAGTATCCTAAAAGACCAGGTTGCAATAGGTCTGCCTCCGTCACGACATGAGGGTAGACTGTATGGAAGCGGGAGGATGGGACGGAAATCTTTCATCCCACCGGATTACGATATAGTACTTGAGGCACATCAGAGCATCCTACATCAGCTAACGATAATGGAGCCATTTATCCAACAACACATCAATGAGCTTCGCGAGCAAAATCCTGGGCATACGGATGATTGGGTAATGAAGCAACATAAGCAGCGATTCAACACATGGCTAATGGTGAAGGACATTCCACGTGGAGAAACAATAGAAGAACAAACCATCAAGGGCTTGGCATCTGGACCATCACGCCAGGTCACAACATGGCAAACCTATGACATTAGTGGATTCACATTTTGTACCAAGTCCAAGGACAAAAAGAGCATGTCACAAAACAGTGGTGTTCGATGCGAGGCCATAGATGATGAAACTGGTGAGATTATAACATATTTTGGCTTTATTGAGGACATATGGGAACTAGACTATGGTACATTTCAGATCTCGGTTTTCCGATGTCAATGGGTTGAAGACAAACATGTCACGGTAGACAACTATGGGGTCAGAGTTCTTGATCTAAGTAAGGTAGGTTACAAAGATGACCCATGGATCCTTGCTAATCGTGCTGCACAGGTCTTCTATGCTGAACAGATCATTTTTAACAATGAGAAGAAAAGCACCGACAAACCGAAGCATGTAGTTTTTCCTGGAAAACAACAAGCTATAGGAGTTGATGGTGTATCTGATTTAGAGGATTTTAACCAGTTCAACGACATGTCTCTTTTCATAGACCATCCAACCAAGATAAGGAACGTTGAGCGAAGCATCCCACGCAATTCGTTGCCCTGGGTACGCCACGATGGACAAGGCAGAACAATAGCTTCCTAGATTATATACTTGTCATGTAATTGATTATTGTTAGGACTTGTCATGTAATTGATTATTGTTAGGACTTTGCACATCCAGAATGCCCGTTCTTGCACTGATTTTACACAGAGCAGAACATCATGCTGGAGCCTACCGATCAATATGTACTGTATATATACATGCATGGTAATCTGACTTGCCATGAAAACTTCGGACTGGAAGGGTAGGCAGCAGATGTCGCACTCCAGCGCGTCCTTCTCCACGGATAGTGTCACAGTCGCCTCTTCCTCATCTTCCAACCCCGTCTCTTTAGAGTGCAGCCTTCTTTAGAGTGCGGCCGGCAGAGGAAGCCGTGGTCTTTTTCCCAGTCATGGTTTATCACCTAGAAAGGTAAATAAAAGCAGAGAAGATTATTCGACTAATATATATCAGGCAGTAAGAAACAACCATCTCCAACGGTGACGAGAGACGCAAAGCCAAGAGACAACATAGGATTTAATTCATACAGTGGGAGTGAAGACGAAGATACGCGAAGCAAGGAGACTACATAGGATTTAAACACTGCAATTGAATGCTCTCACTGAGTGGAGGAGCCGAGGAGGCCGCGCAGGCCTGCCCGTCAGCCGTTTCCGACGTCTCACTGAGACGTCTCGACCTCGGATCGAGGTGCTCGAGGATCGGGGTCCACGTGAACCCACCGGCACCTTCGGCGGTTTCTGCTTCCTAGCCCTAGGATTGGAGCCTTCTCTAGTTCTCTTGAGTTGAGCCTCGACTACTCCGGCGGGGGAAAGTGTACTGCTGCAGCAGCACTGGAGCGCAGAAGTCGAAGTCTTCTTTGATCAATCGAGTCAATCAAAGAAGTTGCATTTTGTTGTCGTCTCACCAGGCAGGCTATCTGATCGGCGACATGTCTGAATGTCGTATCAGGCTTTATCGATCATCTCCAAAGGTATTATATACTCTACTTCTCATTGAACTCTAGAGGTGCCCACAGCATTTTGTGATAAAGAGGAGAGAGAGAGAGAGGAGAGATAGAGGAGAGAGAGAGAGGGAAGAGATAGAGGAGAGAGAGGAGAGATAGAGGAGAGATAGAGGAGAGAGAGAGATAGAGGAGAGAGAGGAGAGATAGAGGAGAGAGTATACTTAATATATAAAAACTATACTAATTAAATATATAAAAAGTATACTAAACAATATATAAAAAACTATGTTAAATAATAACAAAAAACAATTTCTACTGGCGGTTGTCATATAGAACCGCCAGTAGAAATGGCTTCTACAGTCTGTGGAAGCCATTTCTACTGGCGGTTCTCTATGACAACCGCCAGTAGAAATGGTTTCTACTGGCGGTTCTCGTTGTCAACCGCCAGTAGAAATGGCTTCTACAGTCTGTGGAAACCATTTCTACTGGCGGTTCTCGTTATCAACCGCCAGTAGAAATGGCGCCTATATAAAGGTGGCGCGCGGGAGCCGAAAATTTTACAAGTCCCTGGCGCCCTTTCACTTGAAGACGACGCCGTCAGGCTGCTGGATTTCGACCCCGAGGGTTTTCGCCGGCGATCGTCCCCGCGCCCGTCCCCACGCCGCCATTCCCGCCCCCGCACCGCCGTCTCCAGGTTTTTTCTCTTTCCCCTAATCTGTACCGCCGCCGTCTACTACCGCGCCGGGCCGCCGCCGCCGCCGCGTTTTAGTAAAACCTAGGGCACGCGCCGCCGCCGAGAGGGAGGAAGAGAGATGAAGGAGAGGGAGAGGGAAGAGAGAGGAGGGAGAGGGAGAGGGAGGAGAGAGGAGGGCGCACGCGCCGCCCGCCGCCGAGAGGGAGGAAGAGAGAGGAAGAGAGAGGGAGAGAGATAGAGGGAGGGAGAGGAGGGTGAGAGAGAGAGAGGAATTTTATACATTGTAATTTTATGTGTTCAAATGTATGTTGAATTCATATGTGTTCAAATGTATGTTGAAATGTATGTTGAAATGTATGGTGAGAGAGATAGAGGGAGGGAGAGGAGGGTGAGAGAGGGAGAGGAGGGTGAGAGAGAGAGAGAGGAATTTTATACATTGTAATTTTATGTGTTCAAATGTATGTTGAATTCATATGTGTTCAAATGTATGTTGAAATGTATGTTGAAATGTATGGTGAGAGAGATAGAGGGAGGGAGAGGAGGGTGAGAGAGGGAGAGGAGGGTGAGAGAGAGAGAGGAATTTTATACATTGTAATTTTATGTGTTCAAATGTATGTTGAATTCATATGTGTTCAAATGTATGTTGAATATATACATTTGTTGGTGACTTGTTCTCAAATGCTAAGAGTTAAGAACAAGGCAACATGAAAAGTGTTAAGTGTTAAAGTCCTTCGTCCTTCGAAGCATTATGTCCCTTCGGGAAATAATGAGTTTCGGACGAAGGTCATAAGAGACATACCTTCGTAAATATAATAGGTAAAAACGAAAGACTCATATAAAGCATGAGATATAATATAAGCATCATCATGGAATCGTTTCTATTTTATTAACATGGGAAAATAGAAATGATTTCAAATTACAAATGTACCTTCGGTCCTGAGAGAAGGTAAAAAGTACAGGCGTGACGTAAAAGCAAATGTAAAGTCAGCGTGAACAGTACGGGAGTACTGTTCATCTATTTATAGACGCGGGACGCAGCCCACGTAAAATTACATCCATGCCCATTACATTTGCTAACGGCTTATGGAAATCTGTCGAGGCCCCCGAGGTCTTTTCATCTTTAAGTCGGTTCCCCCTTCTGCCATCGAGCCGAAGCTTCCCTGCGCACGGCTTCGGCTGCCCCCGACCTTCGTCTGGCTCAGCCTTCGTCCTGGTCGTGATCCATATCCATAGTTCTGAATCCGAAAATACCTGTTCATATAATTCACTTGGAAAACATTGTCAAATCATGTTTTTGAGGACCTTCGGAGGACGAAGGCCCCCAACAGTAGCCCCTCGCAATATTAATTTGTAAATAATAAATTCAGATTGCGATATGGACGAAGGC
Organism: Zea mays; assembly: GCF_902167145.1. Lineage (NCBI taxonomy): Eukaryota > Viridiplantae > Streptophyta > Magnoliopsida > Poales > Poaceae > Zea > Zea mays. The sequence continues at coordinate 25,676,541 of NC_050098.1, read as the reverse complement.
CTTGAGCCGAAGGTCCGAAAAAACACCTTCCCTTTGCTAGAATAGCAACATTCACTGACAAGCGGGGCCTTTTAACTTTCAACGCCCTAGGCGTATAAATAAGAACACATCGTGAATTCATTTGGTACACACGCTTGCCTTTTGCTTCGGCCCACTAAAAAATTTTTAGCTCTTGCTCATTGAGATTTGCTGGTCTTTTTGATTTCGAAGCTTCGGCCTCGGGAACAAATTTTTAGTGTTTCCGAAGATGTCTGAAGACAAGAAGATCCCTGCTGAGACGAAGCTGAGTCTCGAGGAGGAGAAGAATCTGGGGTTCCTGATAGCGATGGCAGAGACTAATACAGAGAAAATCACGAAGGAGATTCTCGAAGGTTTGTCCGAAGATACTGATGACAGCGACAGCTATGATGTGGAAAGTAGTGGGGAAGAGGCCGAAGATCGACCGTGGCGACCAAGTCACTCAGTTTTTGGGAAAACAACCATCAAGCAGAGTCACATTGACAATATGAGGGGGCGATACTTCCGAGACATATCTATTGTGAGAGCTGATGCCGGGGAAAAGACCTCTCCCACCCCTGAAGAGGATGAAGTTGTAATTTTCCGAAGCCTCCTCAAAGCTGGGCTTCGATTCCCCCTGAGCAATTTTGTTGTTGAGGTACTGAAAACATTCCAAATCTACCTTCATCAACTCACTCCCGAAGCTATTATAAGAATGGGGATTTTTGTCTGGGCTGCGAGAAGCCAAGGTTTGGAACCAAACGCTAAAAGCTTCTGCAATATACACGAGTTATTGTACGAGACGAAACCCTGGGGAAAGGAGCAATACCACAACAACTTTGGGTGCTACAGCTTCGGCGCCCGCTCCGGGTCAAGCTACCCTGTGCCAACCTTTCGGAAGAGGTGGCCCGGAGCCTGGATGTCTGAATGGTTTTATGTGAAAAATGATCTAACAGCGCAAAATAATGTCCAAAGTATCATTATGTACCCCATTTGGCAACGCTTCGGACTTCGAAGGCCGAAGGTTGAAATGGATGAGGCAGCCGAAGAATGCCAAAGAGCCTTCGGCGCAGTCTGCTCCTTCATTGGGACAAGGGACCTGGTCCAGGAGCACATTGCCTTCAGGATATGGCCACTTGCAGAAAAGTGGGAAATGCCGAAAGAAACCATTAAAGAGTCCGACGAAGGCGGACTAGTCAGATTAAAATACACATTCAAATATGCAGATAAATTTATTGAACCTGATGATGACTGGCTGAAAAGCATTGAAATATTAAGTGATGAATTACTTGGGGCATTCTCGAAGGCTGAAAATACTGCACTATCAGCAGCCTTCGGAGGCCGAAAAAAGAAGAGACTGAACCGAGTGTTTGATGCAATCGGGTTCTTCTACCCTGATTATTGTTATCCCATCCGAAGGCAAAAAAGGAAAAAATAACCTCTGAAAAAGAAGAAGCTGGAACCGCTCCTAGCGAGCCAGAACCAAAAGGAAAAAGGTTGAAGGTCTTCACACACCGACCACGCGATATTGAACCAGCTTCGGTGCCAGAGTTTACCGGGAAAACTTCTTCAGCCACCGAAGCTGAGAAACTAATCGAGCCGGCCTTGTTGCCAGAGATCGCAGAAACGGCCGAAGTGCCACCAAAGATAGAATCAGAACAATCAAACATTTTGTTGTCAGAAACAAAAGAGAAAATCGAAGCGCCGCTCAAAGAAAAAATTGAGAAAGTAAGAGAAGCAACTGAGGGCTTCAAAACATCAGAAGTTTTGAGTCCTACAGCAATCATCGGGACAGCAAAAAATGAAAAAGTGCCAGCTGTAACTCCGAAGAGAAAGAGAATGGCTAATGTGCTAGACGTATTGGAAACGATCGAATCTTCGAGCACACCTCCGAAGAAAGCTGCTATTACTCCTGAAACAAAAGCTGAAATCTCTGGTTCTACAGCTCCAGAGCAAGAGATTTCAGCCGAAGCTGGACCCTCAGAGCCCGCAAAAACTTTGGAAAGTGAGACAGAGAAAATAACAAAGCCAACTATTGAAGAATCTAGTGTTGTTGCCCCCGAAGCATCCCCCAAGATTCGTGATTATATTTTTCGTCATGCTTCGGGGAAAAAATTATCAGAAAAAGAAGAACAAGAGGCCCAGCATTATGCCCAAAAACTGAAATATCCGAAGGGAGCATTAATATTTAATGGCAGTGGAGAAGAAGACTTCTTGTACTGTCTTCCCGACAACAAGGAAATTTCTGTCTGTCGGGAGATAGGCAGAAGCTTCGGATTCCCAACTTTAGAAGACGGACTTTCGGTGCTATCAAAAAACGATCTGGCTGACAGCCTAGCTTATAACAGTTTAAAGGTATGATAAATGAAATCGTTGTATTTTTCCGTTCATGTAAACCCTCTGACACACACACATATTCCTTTTTGCAGGGCTTGATTCTTAGCAATGCTCTCAGAGCCCAGAAAGATACTGAAGACGAAGGGTGTACTATAGCCCTGAGCAACCTTCGTTCCGAAGTGATTGAACTGAGGAACGAAGGTCTCGAAAAAGACAAAATATTACACTCATTGATAGATAAAATAAAGGAGGACGAAGCTGCTTTCAAAAGTCAGGCTGAAGCTCAGAAACGCGAAATTGAAGACCTTCGGAAACAACTGGCCAGAGCCACAGAGGAACGTATACTTGAAGAAACAAAGCGTGAACTCAGCGATCAATGGGCAGATCACCTAGAAGTGACTGTTGAAGAGCTTCGTTCATCCAAAAAGAGATGCTACAATAAATCTATAGACTGTGCTAAAAAATTAAAGGCTAGCTTCGCCAAGGTCGGCGCATTTTCAAGTGAAGAAAATTTTCTGAGGGGCAATCCCGAAAGTGTCATTGAATGGATTGACCACGAAGCTGAAGTCTTTGAAGAAATTTTAAATAGCCGAGGAGATATATGTGCCTTCTCTGGCGCCAGAGGGATTGCCACTATTTTAGAGAAGAAGGGCTGTGAACATGTGAAAATTTTAGCACAGTCCGAAGCCACCTTGTCGACTGAAGATATAAAAGATCCTTCAGCCGAAGCTAGCGCGGTTGGGGGAAAATTTTTTACCGACATCTGGGACAACGGTGGCCGAGAAATGGCAAGAGAAATTATTCAGAGAAGTGAAAAGGGCATCCATGATGCTAGAGAAGTGGCTAAGGCTGCTGAAAAGAGCACAGAGCCCGAAGGTCAATTAGGTACTAAATAATAGCTTCTACCGTGTTGTAATCTTTAGGCTTTTAAGACCTGTTTGTGATTTGTAATAGTAATGTAGTCGTGTCCTGCTTCAGATCCGACTAAAGCGCCTTCGGGCCCTCAGCCGAAGGGGGACGACGAAATTAAAAAGATGGCCGAAGATATTATGGACGAAGTCGTCAATCGGCTTCTGAATGAAGCTGCAGGAGTCGTTTTGAGAGAAGATTAAACATTTTTGTAAAAAACTTCGGAAATGTAATATAATGTAACATTTTTGTAACCCCGAATGTAATATATCTATTTTTGCTATTCAATTCTTTACGATGCATGAAACTTTACACACGTACCGTTTTTGAGTTTGGCGAAAAAAAACACCTTCCCTTCTTTTCATGCTTCGTGAAGAATATCCAAACTTCGTGAAAAAATTCTCCGAAGCTATTCTTCCGAAGATGAAGATTGATTCTCCGAAGCTTTACTCTTGCAAATCATACTTCCGAAGATCAATATCGTGTCCCCTTCTTAGGACCACGATTTTCACTCTTGCAAATCATACTTCCGAAGATCAATATCGTGTCCCCTTCTTAGGACCACGATTTTCACTCTTGCAAATCATACTTCCGAAGATCAATATCTTGTCCCCTTCTTTGGGCCATATGCAACATGATGTATGATGCTTATGCTATGCAAAATGATGTAATGATGTTATGCTACGTAGATGACATTTGTTCCGAAAGATACACACATATCCTCACACAATATTTTTGTATCAGCACTGATTCTTGGCTGTAAGCTCTGCATTCCCTTAGGAACGTCTTTGGAGCTTCTTCGCCTCTTACTTAGGCGGTATAAGCTCTGCATTCCCTTAGGAACGTCTTTGGAGCTTCTTCGCCTTTTACTTAGGCGGTATAAGCTCTGCATTCCCTTAGGAACGTCTTTGGAGCTTCTTCGCCTTTTACTTAGGCGGTATCAGCGTTGACTTTTCGCTGTATGCTCTGCATTCCTTTTGGAACGACTTTGGAGCAGAAAACTTACGCTGCGCTCCCTTCGGAACGACTTTTTGTGACTTCGCCAGACTTACTCTGCGTTCCTTAGAACGACTTTTCGTTGCTTCGAAGGATTTTCAATAGTCCGAAGGTCCTTTTTATTGTCGCAAACCTGTGAAGAAAACATATTTTTCTTGTAGGAATCAACGAAACTAATTACATGAAAACAATGTCCTTTATTACAGAGAATAAAACTGAATGAAAAAGATTGCTATTAAGGTAGGATATTTGTCAATAGATGTGCTTTGATTCTGGCACGGTGCTGTTGACCGTGCGAGCTTCGGACTGTTCTCTGAAGTCCCTTTGATGTGGAGCATATTGGCTCCCTTCTGGCTGCTGACCTTGTTGCAACGGAGGTGGAGGCGGAGGCTGTTGCCAGGAGGCTGAAGGCTGGCTTGCCGAAGCAGCAGAGACTACAGGATGATTGCCCACATATTCTGGGATGTAGGGCGAATGATACGAAGCTGTATGCATGACCTGCTTCGGCTGGGCTTGTTGTGCTGCTGCTTCAGCTATTTCCTTTTGCTTCTGTATAGTAACATGGCACATCCTGGTAGTATGGCCTTTGTTCTCTCCACAGAATAAGCAAAAGATTCTTCTTGGTTGATCGCCAAATCTTCCTCCGAAGCCCCTGGCGCCTCTGCCTCTTGGAGCTGGTGGTCGGAAGGAGCTTTGCTGTTGCCCCGAAGCCTGTGAGGAGTACTGTGGCCTTTGCTGCTGGCTCCCTTTATCATCATTTTGATTGGAGTTATGAATTGATCTGACATGCCTCGGATAGAATCTTCCTCCGAAGCCCCTGGTCATCTCAGAAAATCTGAAGGCCTCCTCCCTTCTTTGGCGAAAATCATTATCAGCTCGAATATATTCATCCATCTTCTGGAGCAGCTTCTCCAGCGTTTGAGGAGGCTTCCTGGCGAAGTACTGAGCTGACGGACCTGGCCGAAGCCCCTTGATCATGGCCTCAATGACAATTTCATTGGGCACCGTTGGTGCCTGTGCCCTCAAACGCAAAAACCTTCGGACATATGCCTGAAGGTATTCTTCGGGGTCCTGAGTGCACTGGAACAGAGCCTGAGCAGTGACCGGCTTCGTCTGAAATCCTTGAAAGCTAGTTAATAACAAGTCCTTCAGCTTCTGCCATGAAGTGATCGTTCCTGGTCGAAGGGAGGAATACCAGGTTTGAGCAACACTTCTAACAGCCATGACGAAAGATTTGGCCATGACTGAAGCATTGCCACCGTACGAAGACACTGTTGCTTCGTAGCTCATCAAAAACTGCTTCGGATCAGAGTGGCCATCAAATACGGGGAGCTGAGGCGGCTTGTATGATGGAGGCCAAGGTGTAGCCTGTAACTCAGCAGACAGGGGAGAAACATCATCAAAAACAAAATTCCCATGATGGAAATTGTTATACCAGTCATCTTCGTTGTGAAAGCCCTCCTGATGAAGGTCTTGATGCTGAGGCCTTCGGTATTGCTCATCCTGAGCAAGATGACGAACTTCTTCAGAGGCTTCGTCTATCTGCCTCTGCAGTTCAGCTAGCCTGGCCATCTTCTCCTTCTTGCGTTGAACCTGCTGCTGAAGGATCTCCAGATTCCGAATCTCCTGATCTAGATCATCCTCCGGAGGTGTTGGACTGGTAGCCTTCCTCTTCTGGCTCCGTGCTTCTCTAAGAGAAAGGACGTCTTGATTAGGGTCCAGCGGCTGCAGCGTGCCAGCCCCTGGTGCTGAAGCCTTCTTCGGCGGCATGACGAAGCTGATGCTTGCCGAAGGTGCCGAAAAACTCAAGCAGTGGAAGTGAGTTCACCGGAGGTGGGCGCCAATGTTGGTGACTTGTTCTCAAATGCTAAGAGTTAAGAACAAGGCAACATGAAAAGTGTTAAGTGTTAAAGTCCTTCGTCCTTCGAAGCATTATGTCCCTTCGGGAAATAATGAGTTTCGGACGAAGGTCATAAGAGACATACCTTCGTAAATATAATAGGTAAAAACGAAAGACTCATATAAAGCATGAGATATAATATAAGCATCATCATGGAATCGTTTCTATTTTATTAACATGGGAAAATAGAAATGATTTCAAATTACAAATGTACCTTCGGTCCTGAGAGAAGGTAAAAAGTACAGGCGTGACGTAAAAGCAAATGTAAAGTCAGCGTGAACAGTACGGGAGTACTGTTCATCTATTTATAGACGCGGGACGCAGCCCACGTAAAATTACATCCATGCCCATTACATTTGCTAACGGCTTATGGAAATCTGTCGAGGCCCCCGAGGTCTTTTCATCTTTAAGTCGGTTCCCCCTTCTGCCATCGAGCCGAAGCTTCCCTGCGCACGGCTTCGGCTGCCCCCGACCTTCGTCTGGCTCAGCCTTCGTCCTGGTCGTGATCCATATCCATAGTTCTGAATCCGAAAATACCTGTTCATATAATTCACTTGGAAAACATTGTCAAATCATGTTTTTGAGGACCTTCGGAGGACGAAGGCCCCCAACAACATTGTAATTTTATCCGTCACAACTCGATAATATACGTATCCGATCCGATCCGAATTCGATCTGAACTCGATAATTTCCGTCCGACTCTCCCTCTCTCCCTCTCTATACGTCCTATGCGACTCTCCCTCTCTCCCTCTCCTCGTCCTATACGACTCTCCCTCTCTCTATACGTCCTATGCGACTCTCTCCCCGTCCTACACGATACTATACGACTATACGATACTATATGGTTAGGGTTTAGGGTTATGGTTAGGGTTAAGGTTAGGGTTAAGGGTTATAGTTAGGGTTAGGGTTAAGGGTTAGGGTTAGGGTTAGGGTTAAGGGTTCGGGTTTTGGGTTAAGGGTTCGGGTTTTGGGTTAGGGTTAGGGTTTAGGGTTAGGGTTAGGGTTAGGGTTAGGGTTTTGGGTTAGGGTGTTAGGGTTAGGGTTAGGGTTAGGGTTAAGGGTTCGGGTTTTGGGTTAAGGGTTCGGGTTTTGGGTTAGGGTTAGGGTTAAGGGTTTAGGGTTAGGGTTAGGGTTAGGGTTAGGGTTAGGGTTTTGGGTCAGGGTTAGAGTTAGGGTTAGGGTTAGGGTTAGGGTTAAGGGTTCGGGTTTTGGGTTAAGGGTTCGGGTTTTGGGTTAGGGTTTGGGTTAGGGTTAGGGTTAGGGTTAGGGTTAGGGTTGTGGGTCAGGGTTAGAGTTAGGGTTAGGGTTAGGGTTAGGGTTAGGGTTAAGGGTTCGGGTTTTGGGTTAGGGTTAGGGTTAGGGTTAGGGTTTTGGGTTAGGGTTAGGGTTAAGGGTTTAGTGCCCGCGAGGATGTATTTAATTATACTATTTGTTAAGATGAATTTAATTATTGCTTACGTTAATATGTGTTAATATGTATTTAATTATTGCTTATGTATTTGTATATATATAGCTCAATGAGTTCTCCGATCAAGGACCAAGGATTAGTGCCCGAGCACATGGACAAGAGTGTTGCTCAAGAACAATCTAGCAGTGAAGGATATGAAACGCCTAGCGACCCTTTTCCTACCACTAGCATAGATAGGGCCGCTCTCCGTGAGTTGCAACGTGACCCTACTTATGATCCACGAGAAGCTGAGGTAAAAGTACGCATCTTTAGCTTCGTATGTGTACCCTACTGATTTCACATGCATGATCTCTTGTGCATTTTATTACATGAATAGGAGGTCGTGTCTGAATTTCGTGCGATACTCGAAGAAGCCGTGGCACGATACGAAGACGTACCAGAGCCGACCCAAGACGCACCGGAACAGACCAAGACAACAACCGAGACATCAAGGAAAAGGAAGCAGAGCGATCGAAAAAGAGGTGACAGGGGGCTGAACAAATTTCCCGACAAAACATACAAAATCTCAGACGTGAGCCCGAAAGGTCAGCCCCTAGCTCCAGAAGAGGCACTACCTAAGTTTCGGAATGCACTTGGGTTTTTAGTTAGAGATAATCTTGACATAACAATACGACAGTGGAGAGATGTGTCAGATGATGTCAAGAATCAAATATGGAATAAGCTATTAATGAGGTTCGTTCTGCCTCGGGGTTCAGAAGAACTCGTGAAGGAATACACGATGAAGCAGCTTGCAATAAATTTCCGAAACTGGAGGTCTGAGATGAACACAAAGTTTGCAAAGAAAGGTCTGGACCCGACCAAAAAATATAAAATCTCAGCAGGTCAGTGGGCAGTATTTCTAGAGCAGAGGAGCAGCCTTGATTTCATATCTCTAAGTGAGGCAAATTCAGAACTATCAAAGAAGAACAAGTACCGCCACCACCTAGGCACAGGTGGTTACAAGCGTCAGGTTCCTAAATGGACACAAGAAGACGCCGAGAAGAAGGCTGCAGGGTTGCCGACGCTGTCCGAGCAACTTGGTGAAAGGGCGGCAAATTGGCTCCGTGCTAGAAAACCAAGGGAAACCGAGACCGGTGTATCTTTTGATGATCCCATTATCGAAGAAGCGGCAAAAAACATATATACAATGGCAGCTAAGCAGAGCGAAGGAACTTTTAAGCCACAAAGGGAAAGAGACATCCTAACGGCTGGTCTCGGTAACCCTGAGCATCCTGGTCGTGTACGAGGAATCTCGTCTAAGGAAGGATGGAAGGAAGGATTCGGACCACAGTGGGAAGGTCTGTACAAGAAACGTGATCGATACAAGGAAGAGATCGCGGATTATTTTAAGGAGGAGGCCAAGAAAGAGTTCAAAGCCATGATGTCTCAAATGCTATCGAATCCTCCTCCAGAATTGATGCAACAGTTGGCGAGTGCGATGTCTGTTCAACAGATGACCACTCCACAGATACAAATAATTCCAGCAGCTCAACCGCCGGCTTCCACAGATTGTACGACATTACCAAGCTCTGTTGCTTCAACGGGAAATAAGGACCGTTATCCAGTTGATGACATCACAAGGCCTGTGGCGTGCACACTGGTTATAAGATATGGTATTAACAATAAACGTACAAAGATAGTAGCCACAGGCCTTGCGATCCCAGGACGCAAGTACCATGGAAACGATATTCCAGATGATTATTGCAAAGTAGAAGTGACGACGGTCGTCCAAGGATACGAGGACGACATGCTAGACATCCCTGGGCCCGAAGATATCGAGAAACTTGGACAAGCTATTAAGAATTTTATCCTTTGGCCTCGAAGGGATGTCGAATTGCTTGATTTGTCGAATTCGTCGCAGGCCCAACCGTCTCCGCCTTCTCAAATTGCTGTTCCTATTGTACATCCATCCTCACCTCCTCAAACTTCACATGCTGCTCCTCATCCTTTTTCTGACCCACCGTCTCCGCCACAAGCATCACCATTCAGGGCTCCACCACCTTCTCCTCCCCATCCTCTTGGTGACCCACTGTCTACGCCACCATCAAGGGATCCACCTTCTCCACAGCCATCAAACGATCCACGGCCATCAAAGAAATCTAAACTTCCTATACCAAAATTGGTGTCCCCGTATCAGAAAAAGAAGAGTAAAGCTACTACTGCTGGCACAGTTAGGTTTTTGAAAGGGATTGGACGGAGCCTCACGTCACAAACTGTTGATTTGGCCGAGCACGAGGAGTCTGCAAAAAAGGCTGAGGCAACGGCCGCAAAGATAAAGAAGCCAACTAAGGCAGATTACAAAAACGTGCCTAAAAAATATGTGTCGGGCAGACCTCTGCTACCTCTTGACAAACTAAGAAAGGTCCCGGCTGGTGTTAAAAGGTTGCATGACTGGTACATGCGGGCATCATCGGTTGGCATCGACACCATCAGTGTGCATATACCAGACCATGCTTTTATTGGTTCGAACCAAAAGGCCGTTGTTACATTCGAGGACATGTGGTTAATGATGAACCTTCAGGGACTCGACGTGCAACTTGTAACGATGTTTGCATTGTAAATGTCGCTCATACTTCCACATATGTGTGTTATTATTAGTGAGCTGTATAAAATTTCAATATCTGACATGCACGTGTGACTTGCAGAATGCAACATGATCAGTAGGAGATTCTTTACGGTACCAAGCCCAATGCTAGTGCCAGTAAAAGGGTTGGGTATCTCAACCCAATACTTATATCCGAGGAAAGCCACACTTTTAGAATCGGGAAAGACAACGATGAAATAAGGGGAAAGACGGACGAAGAAGTTGAGAAGCGTATAAAGGAAATGAAGAAGGATTTTGAAGCTCGATACGCCACATACATAGGACATGCAATGCTTCAATTTCAAGACAGGGAAGCCATAATGGCCCCGTACAACTTTAAGTAAGTGTGATTTTGCATAAATAAAATTAATAATTTCAATACACATGCATCACAAATTTGATTCGTACAGGGACCACTGGATATGCTTCCTCATTTATCCTAAGGTTGGAAAGGTGCTGGTGCTCGACTCCTTGAACTTCGACCCTTCGACATATGCAACATTCCTCAGCATCTTAGAGCTGTAAGCCTTTTCTATGCATGCATACTTTTATCGATTAAAATTTGAGAATAACATGGTGATTCTATTTGAGATCACAGTGCTTATAGATTCTATAAGATGAGAGGTGGAAAGTACGACCTGTCGAAAAAACTCGTGCCACTAGACATCCATCATCACTGGCCGGTAAGTATGTGATTTTATGAATACATATCATACACAATGTTGCAACTAAATAACCAATCTCCCGTTATGTAGTGCCACAAGCAACCACAAGGATCGGTCCTATGTGGATTCTATGCGTGCGAGTTCATGAGAGTGAACGGACGATACATCACGAACCCTGACAAGGTATTATTAGTAATAGTTAAGTATGTATTTATGTCATTAAAGATGCAAATGTGTTATTATTGAGTATAAATAGATGATGTTTATAAAATTCCTTTACAGCAATTTCAACGAGGAAACCCGGAGAACTTGACCGAAGCTGCATTGTATGGCATAGTCGAGGACCTCTGCACATTCATATTGAAAGAGGTCATTCCCGCAGAAGGAAAATATCACGATGCTTCCGGGACATTAGCTTTGCCAGAGTTCAGAATACTAACAGAAATTAGTAGATTATCTCTTAGCCGAGATAGTTATTAGAGCTTAGGTGAAAACTTATGATGTATAGAATGCATGAAGCATATATGGTTGTAAACAGAATACTTTGATGTATATAAATGTATGATAGAATTTAATTTCATGTTGCTTTCAATATCAATATAGATATATATATATATATATGTTTGTGTGTGTGTAAATAAATATATATATAATTCAGTATTGTTTGAAATTTTGAAAAAAGGCGGGAAAACTTCCACTGGCGGTTTTATAAAGAAAACCGCCAGTGAAAAGTGCATTTCCACTGGCGGTTTGCTTTATAAAACCGCCAGTGTAAATGCATTTCCACTGGCGGTTTTCTTTATTCAGCCGCCAGTGGAAATGCACTTTTCACTGGCGGTTCGTTAAGAAAACCGCCAGTGAAAATGCACTTTTCACTGGCGGTTCCAAAATAACCGCCAGTGGAAATGCTGATTTCCACTGACCCCTAGCACTGGCGGTACTGAAAAACGCCAGTGTAAATATGTTTAGAACCGCCACTATAGAGCTTCTGTGTACTAGTGTATATCGCGATTACTGCTCAGCACATGGCGTGTATAAAAGATCTCAGGAAACTAAATGGAGATTACATCAATATCATTTACAAAACATAATGAAGGCAGATTCAGAGATAGTGGCGTAGAAAATATTTCTATGTGAATTGGCTGAGGAAAATCATATTGAATATGAATGGGTACTATTTTTTTTATCAATGGCCATTTGTATAACATAAGATTAGAAATTCCTATAATTTTTGTCTTGTAGTTTCAAGTCGAATCTCGCCTCCTCTGACTTGTCAATTATCATTACTAAAGGACGATTGAAATATGCTGGATCAATCCCACCACACAAATAAATGTGTTTGATCACCGGTGCCGGAAAAGATGATATGACTTACTGACATTTTTATCTTTGCCTTGATTGCAGCGTTTGGTATTTTCAATACGTAGTTATTTGGTTAGTCAAAGGATACAACAAAAAATAAAACAATTTTTGAAGTTTTTCAGAATTCATGGTAAAAAGATGCATTTCTATTTTAATATTACCCTTGACAAATAGATCTGGACAGGACCGTTCACATCTTATGAAAAGCTTGACTTCGTAGAAAAGAGAGAATTGTGTTTACACAAGTCATTTACTCATACGGTACAACCATTGCAATGATATTTTGGTGAAAGGATTAAACCAGAGTTGTTGCTTCTTCTGTTTGTGTCTGGAGACTGACCATGGTACTTGGAGGTATCCATCTATAAAGATAGATCTGTTTTCAATGTCAATCTGCTTCTCCTATTACTTTATCATGTAGTTCCTTTGCAATTCCCTTATTTTCTCTTACGGCCTATTCTCTATCTTTTTGTTTTGTGTTATTCTTCCAATTTCACTGTAGTAATTTTCAAGTCCACATTATTAGTTGTTTCAGGTTAGTAGACATGCAATTTCCTGAAGCTTCTTAGTTTTTAAGGTTTCACACTGAATGTATGATTGTCTATGGAGAACCTTTGTAGGATGTTTCCACAGATAAAGATTCAAGCGTGGATTGTGTAAAAGACTTTAACCTTGAAATTTTTCTGATGAGCTTGATCATATATCTTTGAAAGAGCTTTACAAGATCCTTCTAGCAGACCAAAGTCCGGGGCTTGGTACAATATCAGCTGGGAAATCTATAATGCGTATGGAAACTAGTAGAGTATCACCCAAATCATAAAAAAGCAACCAACTATGATAGTGCAGATATATACCAAGGCTTAGTTGTTACTAGGGTGCTACCTCCAAGTATCGTTGACTACCAGTTTACGTAGAAGCGAGCCATGATGCACCACTTAGTCAAAGTATTTTCCTACATAGTGATTAGTGACATAATTAGATGAACACATATTAATGTGTTAAATAAGTAACTATCATAACTAAGTGGAATTAAGCATTATGAAAAACAAAAAAGCTAAGTAATTCTAAGTAGAGCGTAACAGACAGATTATATTTTAGACAATATTATGTTAGGGTTTTGTAACTTTTTTATTTAAATTGAGTTTGTCAAAGATTGTTTGGTGGTGAATATAAGGGGTAGATTTGAAGGTTAGAGCACGAGGGATATGAATATTTATACATATTTAGGCTCTCAATGTGAGACAATACCCTATGTCCTGCCTGTGGTGGATCTGTTGTATCTTATTTTGATGTTCGGGGGTTCCTACACACCTCCTTCTATATCCTAAGGAGTATCTTCTTCTGATGTTGAGGGGGTTCATCCGCACCACCTTCTATATCCTAAGGAGGGACAATAGTTACATGTTAGGCACTGAGTCTATTACCAAGTTTATGACGTGACAGAGTTGGTTACCGAGTCATACATGAGTCCAACTCTATTTACAAGCTTATCTCTTATTCAGTTAAGACTTTTGCTATATCTGCACTTTTAGAAACCTCCTAACTATGTGCTCTCTCCCATACTTATCGGCGAGTCCTCGGGCTCGATGTTGAGCTCATGGGCCCTTCTACTCAGACTTCTCTTTGTGAAGCTTGTCATGATGCCTATAGTACATATCTTTCATAATAGCCCCTGAGGTCTATTTGACCGAGTCATTAATTCAGACAAATGATACTCTTCTTGTGAATCTCCTCGAATGACTTGAATTATTATGTTTGTGTAAAAATGTCCTTAGTCGAGTGCCCGACTTATTCCAGTAGCCCTTGAGTGATAGAGTCAGTACGAAGCTCGAGACTTGTCCATTTATTAATCCAACGCTTTAGGTTCAATGATCCCACTTCTCTAGGCCTCTATAAAAAAAGAAAACCCTCACATCGCTCAGCTTCCATGAACCAGCAGCTTGATACCCATGATAGATACTTCCTCCGTTTCTTTTTAGTTGTTGCTGGATAGTTCAATTTTGCACTATCCAGCGACAACTAAAACGAAACGGAGGGAGTATCTTTCATAGAGATAGTAGTAAAGTTTTAGAAATTAAACTAGCCTTTTCATTTTCTAAAAAATATAAGACTATTCTAAAACTTGGAAGATGGTGATAAAAGTTGTCCGGTATTTATAGTTTAATGGCTAAATATTTTGGGTTTTAGAGTTACGAGATCAAACACAAACATGGGTAGTAGTTATATGGCCGCAGTGGGATTCTCCCTGTTTTGTGAAATTATTACTGTAGTGAATATACTGAAAGCTCTCTTGTGGGTTTTGGTGGTTTGGATGACAACCCAATTAAAAAACTAACAAGTGTGCTAAGTGTTGAACAGGTGCTTAATGCAAAGCTAACAGGATTCAACACAAGTGAACAAGTGTGATGGTCCAAAGACTGGATTATCTATAGATAATGGACATCACAAGTAAGACGGACATTGCTTAAGTGAGACTCGGTGTGCGTAACTCAGAGACAACCGATCAAGCCAATGATGGAGGCAAGAAGAGCTTCGAGGTACCGAGTGCACGGGAGAAGGTCAAGGAGACCAGGAACCCAAAGCTAGGGGTGAAGAAGAAGACTTGCAAAGTCAAGGTTGATCGAGTTAAAAAGAGTTATGGTGCATCAAGGATCACTACATAAGGACATGACTTACAACCAATGAGGTAACATCTACAATTATGTGGTGTAAGTCATAAGGCTCAAGATCAAGCTCGAGAAGTGAACAAGGGGGTTGGAGCTGAGATATGTCAATCTAGATAAAGTCAAGTTGACTTGATGGTTTAGAGTCCAACATCGACCTCAAACATGCCAAATTGGGTAAAACGATGAAAAAGGTTAAGTATGTAAGGTTTGAGTGTTCAACCATTTTGCATACACCTATTACTACAAGTTTGGTGCTTTGGTTTGCTCTCTAACTCTTTCTGTAGAGAAAGTGCCATTCTGATCTCTACTTGAGGAGAAACAGAAAAGCTAGGAGAAAAACAAGAAAGAGGTAAGTTTCTAGGACTAAATCAATTGGATTATACTCTAAATGTGTTTGTTTAAGTCTCAGGAAAGTCCTCCCAAAAGTTGAAGTCAAACAGAGAAAGAATGGAGGAAAAAGCACTTAGTGTGCTGTTGGCTGGTGCACAGGACAGTGAATAGTAGTTGTCCGATGCACAGGACAATGAATAGTAACCTGCAGGTGCACAGGACAGTGAATAGTAACCTGTCTGGTGCACAGGTCAGTGAATAGTAACTTGTCCGGTGCACAGGACAGTGAATAGTAACCTGTCCGATGCACCAACGGCTAGCTCTCCCAGAGAAGGAAACTGTCAATCAGATCCGTTATTGTTCACCATCCGGTGCGCCACCGGATAGTCCGGTGCACCCGCAACCAGGGAAGTCTGGGAGCTTCCAAATGAAGCTCCAACGGCTCCTAGGTCCTTTGGGACTATAAAAGGGATACCTAGGCGCCTCCAACAAGTACACAAGAGCAGCCAACAAGTGCATACATCATTTGGATCAATTCTCTCTCTCTCCCTCTCTTGTGTATCTCTCTAGTTTGTGTAGAGGCAAATTTATAAGCCTTTAGAGAGAGGAGAAGTGCTGTTGAGAGCTAGAGCAAAATCTTAAGCGCATTGTTACTCTGCCGGAGTGCTGTCGAGAAGATTGTAAGCAGCCACGACATCGTTGTAACTGGTATCAACATAGTGGAAGGCTCTATCTATCGCACTGACAGATCTAAGCAAACAGAGGAAGGAGTTGAAATAGACTCCAAGACAAGGTGTGGCTAACTCCAACGAGGACTAGGCAAGCATTTCAGGCTTGGCCGAACCTCGGGATAAATCCCTGTGTCTGTGTGCTCTGCTCTATGCTGTGTGTTGTTTCTCTGTCTTATTTGCTTTTTATACTTGCACTTCAATACTTATATGTGGTACAAGCTATCTTCGAAGTGCAGGGTATTTTAAGACAGGAACTTCAATTTCGCTGCAACATACTCGAAGAGTCTTTCATTCCACTGCGATCCAGCCTTCGATAGAGTAAGAATTTCTAGTTTTTACAGTGATATTTATTATTCGCCTATTCACCCCCCCTCTAGGTGACATCTAGATCCTGTTCCCGGGCATAGGGAACTTTCAATTGGTATCAGAGCTATGCCTCTCAAGTGTGGGCTTAGCCGTCCGGAGATGACGATGTCATCACAAGAGGTAACTCTAGAACTTCTTCTAGGCGATGGTTCTAATTATAAATCTTGGTCTGTCTCTATTTATAATGCTTTCGTGCATATTGATCCTGATTTGAGATAGATCTTTAGTAGAAGTATTTTTCTCTCTGATATTAGTAAAAAACTTTCTAATGCTGAACTAAGATGTTTATCTCTCAATCACCATGCTTGCAACATCTTAGTTGACTCTCTTTCTAGAGGTGCTTATTTTGCCATCATGAGTAGTGATAGTGATTTATTTGTTGATGTTCATGATCTATGGACTAAAATTAAGTTGAAATTTTTTAAGTCCATATGCACTGCTTCTGCTCCCTCTATTGCTGGTGGTACTAACTTGTCCAAGGGAGAAGAACAACAATGATGGACACCAAGCGATGGATCCACCTCACCGACAGGGTCATCTCCCACTAGTTATACATGTCTTGTTGCTAACGATGATAGTGGAAACGAAAGTGAGGATGAGGAGGAATATGAGGACGATAGCAAGGATGAGTCTTCATCACTATAAGGTACATGTTCTTGTATTGCTTCCACAGATAATAATGACAGGGAAAATGAGACCGACGATGTGGAAGAAGAGGAGATTCGCCGATTCTACACCCATCTCAACAAAGAAGACAAAGTGCTCTTGGTTAAGCTGTTGAGAAGGAATAAGGAACAAGGTGAGACACTTCTCAAGCTAGAGGAGACCCTCATTAAAACCAATAGCAGCCTGGAGAAGATGACCAAAGAACATGAGGAGCTAAAGTGCTCTCATGATAATTTGGTCCAACGGTACGAATCTGTTTTATTTGAGCAAAGAAATAATCATGATGTATTATCTGATGTTGCTCAACTTAAAACTGAGAATTCTATGCTTAAGAGTCAAGTAGAAATGATAGATTTAGAAAAACTTGCTCTAAGTGAAAAGTATGATATGTTGTCTTATTCTCATAATGAATTAGTTGATGACCATATCATGCTCGATATTGCTCATGAGGTAGTAATTACTAGTTTGAACTCATGTGAACTACATTCTTGCATAAGTGATCAATTAGTTAAAAAATTATCATGTGCTGACCTCTACTGCCCCAAGAAAGGCCAATCTTTGATTGAGCAACAAGTTGTAGGGTCAAAAAGAAAATTACTTAGGAACAAGAAACAAAGACAATTGAGGAGAAGACGTCATGCTCGACTTCCTCAAGATATCTATGAACGCGTGGTGAAGAAGCTTGAGGAAGGAGAAACCACAACAATGGTCAAACTCCACGAGAAAAAAGTTCCTAAGGCAATAAGTGAAGCAATCAACATGAACAAAGAAAAAGGTAAAGATTCAATTAGTCATGTTGTTTGTACTGATCATCTCTCTATGTCATCCAAGAGCAAAAAGGGAAGAGGAAAAAGGAGGTGCTTCAAGTGCAAGGAATTAGGCCACTTCATTGCATCTTGTCCACATAAAGACAAGGATGAAGGAACGAGAAGATGTTTTGGATGCAATGATAAGGACCATATGATCACTTCATGTCCGCTCATGAAGAATCAAAGACGTGCACCCTCCAAGATGACCCTCACTAAGAAAAAAGATAAACAACAAGTGTCATGTCAGGTTGAGCGACACTTCTACTACATGTGTGGTGAGCATGGTCATCTACCTAAGATATGTACGAAGGGTAAGGTTCCTAAGTAAGTAAATTTATCTCAATCTTATTCACTTAGGAGACCCAAATCATATACTTATGCTAGATCTGTAATGAGATCACCTAGAACTAGCACAACTGCTATTTAGGTACCAAAGGCTCTTTTAGATGAACGTTATGGACCCATCCCGAGAAGGGTACCAAACTGTGCCAACTAGACCATGCAGGTGCCTCGAGATGGACTGGAGACCCTGGGAGAGCTTAAGATGGTTAATTCAAACTATATGCTTAAGCTATCAATTTTATTGTCTATTTATTAACCCAAGGTTGAATTATTGTGCAATACTAATCCCATGTTCATCTCGAGTTAAATAAGTTGTAGGGGTCCTTAATCATTATTGGCGAATCAAGCAAAGGACTTTGATGAGAATCTGCAACTCGCTCTCCAAAGGACGGTACCCGTGTATCTTAAGTGCATTATTTCCAATCAGTATTGCTCTTAAGTAGGATCGTCATGCTATATCTATCCTTAGAGTAGTTATGCTTTTGAGATTCCTTATGTTGAATATCTCTCAATTAATGATCCATGATTTTCAAGATCATAATCATGCTTGCTCAACCATGACTATGTGCTTTATAGGTTATATCTCTTGAATCATTCAATGGGTAGCTTTTCATTTGATATATCTACCATGATTAACTCTCTTGGTGTATGTGGCTAAACCTGTATCTTTTTGTAAATCATGTTGTGTTGTTTTTAATGATTATGTATTAACCTATGTGCAAGCATGATAGTTTTGTTTAGTCCATGTTCACATGATTACTTTGTCTTGGTACTCTGTGTATACCAAAACAAGAAATCCATGTTATGTCTCTAATGCACCCTCTCGAACTATGAGGTGCATGAGCAAAAGGAGCCCTAAATTGGTGACAACAGGTGCTCTCACTCCACACTACCTAAAAGAATGAATCTCATGGCATTTAGGTAAAAGGCAAAGGTATGTAGAATGGAACTATGCAATTTCTTTGAATATCTTGAAGTTCCGTTGATTGTGATCATAGCTATGTTCTTGCCTTTCAATTGGTAGTATCTTAGCTTAGGTGCTTTATGCTTTAAAATGTTGTTTCCTTTGGTGTATCTAAGAAAATACTTCTTAATCATGGTGTGTGCTTTATATGCATGATCTTGTCGTTTTTCAATTGGTATGTGTTGCAATGATCATCATGTGTGAAGCGTGCCTAGGTTGCTTTTAAAATATTATATATCTTGAGGCATGCATTATTTCCACTAGTCATAAGTTGTATTATGTCATCTATCCAATTGGTATCTTTTTGTGATGCAATTGATATATTATGCCTAGACCAAGGTATGTTGTGATCCCCTCTAGTTCTGAGGATGCTAGAATGTGCAAGGTGCAAGTCATTCAAACACTTGATGCACAACTTTAGGGGAGCACACATAACTTGTGTCTTTTGAGACTAATTGTTTCTTGAGTGATCCTGTATAGTCTCAAGGTGGAAAAGGGAAGATGAGCAAGAAATGGAGCAATCAGGACTTGGGTACCTCCACAAGTTGAGTAATTGGTATCTAAAGTTGTGAGTAATTACGTATTTAAAGGTTGCTTGTGCTCTATAATAGTTGGTGATCTTAGATGCTTATCTTTAAACTAGGCGAGTGCCCGTGCGTTGCAACGGGAACATATAATAACATGATAACTTATATACTAAACATGTCTTATATTGTTATAAGAAAATGTTTCATAATCCATTTGTAATCCTGGCCATACATAAATTTTGTTATTTTAATTTAGCTATTTCACTACTATATTGCAACCATCAGTATCATGCAGACTTCGATATATGCCACGATTTGCATGGTCTCATCATTGAAGAGCACGTGCCACACCTACCGGTAGAAGTTCCCGCGTACATTGTCAGTCATCAAGTACGCACCACCATACACGCTTGCTTAAACAAAAAGGCAAGTGTATGTGTTTGTGAAGAGAATTAAAGGCAGGCCGGCACAAAAGCTACCCCGACGATGGTGAGTGGTCATTGCTGTCGGTCCTCCTCTACGTCACCTCTGGCGCCAAGATGATGCCACAGTCCTTGATATAGTAGTCGTCAAACGCGCACGACATAGCAAGTACCGATGACTCTTGGTTGGGCTGCCAAACGAAGTGCACCCCGGGCTCATCAGCGAGGTAGTACACCTAGCCGTTGCACCAACGGATGTGCTACTCCACTAAATGCATCTTGTTCGAGGACACTCACACAACGTCAGCAACAGCCGTCGTCCTAGCGCACAAGAATTCACAGCCGGTCAGTAGCGACTTACGTGGCATGTTGAGCTTCAGGTGGATGATGAGCTGGACGGCGTGACGACACAGTCATCGGATGCGGTGCCCAAAACAACCCGAGAGTCGCCGGTGTTGGCGATGACCATGAGCCCCCCTGTTTGAAGATGGACAGCGCGGTGTAGCCGCTCTGGACCGCGTCCAAGCGGCGGTTGCGCCGGAGCTTGCCGAACACAGCGGCGCATGCGGCCACGTAGGACTGCTTCTAGAGGTCGAACTGGCAGTCGCCAAGCTTCTTCTTGTCGTCGATGAGCGACGCCAACGTGAGTGCCTCCCGCCAATGGTGTTTGTTCGGGGTTTCCAAGTAAGAAACATGGATTCATCTTTGGTGTTTGTTTATGAAAATGACTCACAAGTCAAATCCATGGAAAAATATTACGGAGAATAAATGTCACACATATAAAAAAAGAATTTAAGTTGGAAACATTATTCAAACAAAAGAAATTGCATGCAAGGCTCTTCTTTAAATACTACTCCATCCATCCAAAAATATAATTCAGAAATCTCGTTGATAATTATCTACTACTACACATTGTGCAAGAGTAGCAGGTGGGCTTTGGGAGAGATGTAGTAGATATATTTACTGTAACAAATATTGACATAAACACACATATGGTGTAGTGGTAGCTATGAGCACATTTGCTTGAGGGGTCACAAGTTCTGAAAGTCGCCTAGAGGGGGGGTGAATAGGGCGAAACTGAAATTTACAAAATTAATCACAACTACAAGCCGGGTTAGCGTTAGAAATAATAAAGAGTCGGAGAGAGAGGGCGCAAAAAAAATCGCAAGCGAATGAAGAGTGTGACACGCGGATTTGTTTTACCGAGGTTCGGTTTTCGCAAACCTACTCCCCGTTGAGGAGGCCACAAAGGCCGGGTCTATTTCAACCCTTTCCCTCTCTCAAACGGTCCCTCGGACCGAGTGAGCTTCTTCTTCTCAATCACACGGGACACAAAGTCCCCGCAAGGACCACCACACAATTGGTGTCTCTTGCTTCGGTTACAAGTGAATGAATCTCAAGAAAGAGTGAGAAAGAAAGAAAGAAGCAATCCAAGCGCAAGAGCTCAAAAGAACACAACAAATCTCTCTCACTAGTCACTAAAGCCTTGTGTGGAATTGGGAGAGGATTTGATCACTTGGGTGTGTCTTGTATTGAATGCCTAGCTCTTGTAAGTGGTTGGAAGGTGGAAAACTTGGATGACTTGAATGTGGGGTGGTTGGGGGTATTTATAGCCCCAACCACCAAACTAGCCGTTTGGTGAAGGCTGCTGTCGACAGGCGCACCGGACAGTCCGGTACGCCACCGGATAGTCCGGTACGCCACCGGACAGTGTCCGGTGCGCCAGCCACGTCACCCGGCCATTAGGGTTCGACCATTGGAGTTCTGACGAGTGGGCCCGCCTGGCTGTCCGGTGGGGCACCGGACAAGCCCTGTAGGCTGTCCGGTGTGCCACCCGCGCGTGCACTGCTCCTCTGTGCGTGCTGGCGCGCATTTAATGCTGTAGCAGGTGACCGTTGCGCTGAAGTAGCCGTTGCTCCGACGTTACACCGGACAGTCCGGTGTGCACCGGACATGTCTGGTGAATTATAGCGGAGCGGATTCCCGAAGCTGGCGAGTTCAGAGTCGCTCTTCTCTGGAGCACCGGACACTGTCCGGTGGTGCACCAGACAGTCCGGTGAATTATAGCGAAGCGCCTCTGAAAATTCCCGAAAGTGCGAAGTTCAGCTTGAAGTCCCCTGGTGCACCGGACACTGTCCGGTGGCACACCGGACAGTCCGGTGTCCCAGACCAGGGCACACTTCGGTTATCCCTTGCTCTTTTTGTTGAACCCTTTTCTTGGTCTTTTTATTGGCTTATTGTGAACCTTTGGTACCTGTAGAACTTATAAACTTGGGCAAACTAGTTAGTCCAATTATTTTTGTTGGACAATTCAACCACCAAAATCAATTTTGGAAGTAGGTGTAAGCCTAATTCCCTTTCAATCTCCCCCTTTTTGGTGATTGATGCCAACACAAACCAAAGCAAATATAGAAGTGCATAACTTAAACTAGTTTGCAAAATGTAAGTACAAAGGTTACTTAGAGTTGAGCCAATAAATATTACTTACTAGATATGCATGGATTGTTTCTTTATTTTTAACATTTTGGACCACGCTTGCACCACATGTTTTGTTTTTGCAAATTTTTGTGAATCCTTTTCAAAGTCCTTTTGCAAATAGTCAAAGGTAAATAAATAAGATTTTGCGAAGCATTTTTAAGATTTGAAATTTTCTCCCCTTGTTTCAAATGCTTTTTCTTTGACTAAACAAAACTCCCCCTCAATAAATTCTCCTCTTAGTGTTCAAGTGGGTTTTAAGATATCAATTTTGAAAATACTACCCCTTTTGAACACAATAAGATACCAATTTGAAATTTTCCATTTGAAAATCATTAGTTTTAAAATTAGGGTGGTGGTGCGGTCCTTTTGCTTTGGGCTCATATTCTCTCCCCCTTTGGCATGAATCGCCAAAAACAGAATCATTAGAGCCCTTTCAACTACTTTCTCCCCTTTGGCAAATAAAACATATGAGTGAAGACTATACCAAAGTTGGAGAGTTGCTCGGAGCGACGACGAAGGATAAGTGATAGAGCGGAGTGGAAGCCTTTGTGTTCGCCGAAGACTCCAATTCCCTTTCAATACACCTATGACTTGGTTTGAAATTCACTTGAAAACACATTAGTCATAGCATATATAAAAGAGACATGATCAAAGGTATATTTATGAGCTATGTGTGCAAGACATCAAAAGAAATTCCTAGAATCAAGAATATTTAACTCATGCCTAAGTTTGGTAAAAGTTTGTTCATCAAGTGGCTTGGTAAAGATATCGGCTAATTGATCTTTAGTGTTAATATATGCAATCTCGATATCCCCCTTTTGTTGGTGATCCCTGAGAAAATGATACCGAATGGCTATGTGTTTAGTGCGGCTATGCTCAACGGGATTATCCGCCATGCGGATTGCACTCTCATTATCACATAGAAGAGGAACTTTGGTCAATTTGTAACCATAGTCCGGTAGGGTTTGCCTCATCCAAAGTAATTGCACGCAACAATGGCCTGCGGCAATATACTCGGCTTCGGCGGTAGAAAGAGCTACAGAATTTTGCTTCTTTGAAGCCCAAGACACCAAGGATCTTCCCAAGAACTGTCAAGTCCCCGATGTGCTCTTTCTATTAATTTTACACCCCGCCCAATCGGCATCCGAATAACCAACTAAATCAAATGTGGATCCCCGAGGGTACCAAAGCCCAAACTTAGGAGTATCAGCCAAATATCTCAAGATTCGTTTTACGGCCGTAAGGTGAGATTCCTTAGGGTCGGCTTGGAATCTTGCACACATGCATACAGAAAGCATGATGTCTGGTCGAGATGCACATAAATAGAGTAATGAACCTATCATCGACCGGTATACCTTTTGATCGACGGATTTACCTTCCGTGTCGAGGTCGAGATGCCCATTTGTTCCCATGGGAGTCTTGATGGGCTTGGCATCCTTCATTCCAAACTTGTTTAGAATGTCTTGAGTATACTTCGTTTGACAAATGAAGGTGCCCTCTTGGAGTTGCTTTACTTGAAATCCCAAGAAATACTTCAACTCCCCCATCATCGACATCTCGAATTTCTGTGTCATGATCCTACTAAATTCCTCACATGTAGATTCGTTAGTAGACCCAAATATAATATCATCAACATAAATTTGGCATACGAACAAATCATTTGCAAGAGTCTTAGTAAATAAAGTAGGATCGGCCTTGCCGACTTTGAAGCCATTAGCAATAAGGAAATCTGTAAGGCATTCATACCATGCTCTTGGGGCTTGCTTGAGCCCGTAAAGCGCCTTAGAGAGCCTATAGACATGGTTAGGGTACTCACTGTCTTCAAAGCCGGGAGGTTGCTCAACATAGACCTCTTCCTTGATTGGTCCATTGAGGAAAGCACTCTTCACGTCCATTTGATAAAGCTTGAAGCCATGGTAAGTAGCATAGGCTAATAGTATACGAATGGACTCAAGCCTAGCTACGGGTGCATAGGTTTCACCGAAATCCAAACCTTCGACTTGGGAGTATCCCTTGGCCACAAGTCGAGCTTTGTTCCTTGTCACCACACCATGCTCATCTTGCTTGTTGCAGAAGACCCACTTGGTTCCTACAACATTTTGATTAGGACGTGGAACCAAATGCCATACCTCGTTCCTCGTGAAGTTGTTGAGCTCCTCTTGCATCGCCATCACCCAATCCGAATCTTGGAGTGCTTCCTCTACCTTGTGTGGCTCAATAGAGGAAACAAAAGAGTAATGCTCACAGAAATGTGCAACACGAGATCTAGTGGTTACCCCCTTATGAATGTCGCCGAGGATGGTGTCGACGGG
Organism: Zea mays; assembly: GCF_902167145.1. Taxonomy (NCBI): domain Eukaryota; kingdom Viridiplantae; phylum Streptophyta; class Magnoliopsida; order Poales; family Poaceae; genus Zea; species Zea mays. The sequence goes on along the minus strand of NC_050098.1, from coordinate 25,651,731 downwards.
GTGATCTCGTTGGATTGCTTGGTGGACTCTTGGGTGTGGCGGCCTTGGTTCTTCATCCTCCTTGTCTTGATCATTTGCGTCTCCCCCTTGATCATTGTCGTCATCTTGAGGTGGCTCATCATTTTGATTTTCTCCTTCATCAACTTGAGCCTCGTCCTCATTTTGAGTTGGTGGAGATGCTTGCGTGGAGGAGGATGGTTGATCTTGTGCATTTGGAGGCTCTTCAGATTCCTTAGGACACATATCCCCAATGGACATGTTCCTTAGCGTGATGCACGGAGCCTCTTCATTACCTATCTCATCAAGATCAACTTGCTCTACTTGAGAGCCGTTAGTCTCATCAAACACAACGTCACAAGAAACTTCAACTAGTCCTGAGGACTTGTTAAAGACTCTATATGCCCTTGTGTTTGAATCATATCCTAGTAAAAAGCCTTCTACAGTCTTAGGAGCAAATTTAGATTTTCTACCTCTTTTAATAAGAATAAAGCATTTGCTACCAAAGACTCTAAAATATGAAATGTTGGGCTTTTTACCGGTTAGGAGTTCGTATGATGTCTTCTTGAGGATTCGGTGTAGATATAACCGGTTGATGGCGTAGCAAGCGGTGTTAACCGCTTCGGCCCAAAACCGATCCAGCGTCTTGTACTCATCAAGCATGGTTCTTGCCATGTCCAATAGAGTTCGATTCTTCCTCTCCACTACACCATTTTGTTGTGGCGTGTAGGGAGAAGAAAACTCATGCTTGATGCCCTCCTCCTCAAGGAAGCCTTCAATTTGTGAATTCTTGAACTCCGTCCCGTTGTCGCTTCTAATTTTCTTGATCCTTAAGCCAAACTCATTTTGAGCCCATCTCAAGAATCCCTTTAAAGTCTCTTGGGTTTGTGATTTTTCCTGCAAAAAGAACACCCAAGTGAAGCGAGAATAATCATCCACAATAACTAGACAGTACTTACTCCCGTCGATGCTTATGTAAGCAATCGGGCCGAATAAATCCATGTGTAGGAGCTCCAGTGGTCTGTCAGTCGTCATGATGTTCTTGTGTGGATGATGAACACCAACTTGCTTCCCGGCTTGGCATGCGCTACAAATCCTGTCTATCTCAAAATGAACATTTGTTAATCCTAAAATGTGCTCTCCCTTTAGAAGCTTATGAAGATTCTTCATTCCAACATGGGCTAGTCGGCGGTGCCAGAGCCAACCCATGTTAGTCTTAGCAATTAAGCAAGTGTCGAGTTCAGCTCTATCAAAATCTACCAAGTATAGCTGACCCTCTAACACTCCCTTAAATGCTATTGAATCATCACTTCTTCTAAAGACAGTGACACCTACATCAGTAAATAGACAGTTGTAGCCCATTTGACGTAATTGAGAAACGGAAAGCAAGTTGTAATCTAATGAATCAACAAGAAAAACATTAGAAATGGAATGGTCAGGAGATATAGCTATTTTACCCAAACCTTTGACCAAACCTTGGTTTCCATCCCCGAATGTGATAGCTCGTTGGGGATCTTGGTTTTTCTCGTAGGAGGAGAACATCTTCTTCTCCCCTGTCATGTGGTTTGTGCACCCGCTATCGATGATCCAACTTGTGCCCCCGGATGCATAAAGCTACAAAACAAATTTAGTTCTTGACTTTAGGTACCCAAACGGTTTTGGGTCCTTTGGCATTAGACACAAGAACTTTGGGTACCCAAACACAAGTCTTGGAGCCCTTGTGTTTGCCCCCAACAAACTTGGCAACTACCTTGCCGGATTTATTAGTCAAAACATAAGATGCATCAAAAGTTTTAAATGAAATGCTATGGTCATTTGATGCACTATGAGTTTTCTTCTTAGGCAACTTAGAACGGGTTGGTTGCCTAGAGCTAGATGTCTCACCCTTATACATAAAAGCATGATTAGGGCCAGAGTGAGACTTTCTAGAATGAATTCTCCTAATTTTGTGCTCGGGATAACCGGCAGGGTATAAAATGTAGCCTTCGTTATCCTGAGGCATGGGAGCCTTGCCCTTAACAAAGTTAGACAATTTCTTAGGAGGGGCATTAATTTTGACATTGTCTCCCCTTTGGAATCCAATGCCATCCTTGATGCTAGGGCGTCTCCCACTATAGAGCATACTTCTAGCAAATTTAAACTTTTCATTCTCTAAGTTATGCTCGGCAATTTTAGCATCTAATTTTGCTATATGATCATTTTGTTGTTTAATTAAGACCATATGATCATGAATAGCATTAATATCAACATCTTTACATCTAGTGCAAATGGAAACATGCTCAACGGTAGATGTAGAGGGTTTGCAAGATTTTAATTCTACAACCTTAGCATGTAATATATCATTTTCACTTCTAAGGTTGGAAATAGTAACATTGCAAACATCAAAATCTTTAGCCTTAGCAATTAATTTTTCATTTTCATTTCTAAGGCTAGCAAGAGAAATATTCAATTCATCAATCTTAGCAAGTAAATCAACATTATCATCTCTAGGATTGGGAATTGAAATATTACAAACATGAGAATCAACCTTAGCATTTAAACTAGCATTTTCATTTCTAAGGTTGGCAATTAAATCATGGCATGTGCTTAGCTCACTAGTTAATTTCTCACATTTTTCAACTTCTAGAGCATAAGCATTTTTAACCTTAACATGCTTTTTGTTTTCCTTGATTAGGAAGTCCTCTTGGGAGTCTAAGAGTTCATCCTTCTCATGGATGGCACTAATTAGTTCATTTAGTTTTTCCTTTTGTTGCATGTTGAGGTTAGCAAAAAGAGTACGCAAATTATCCTCCTCATCACTAGCATTATCATCACTAGAGGACTCATATTTAGTGGAGGATTTGGATTTAACCTTCTTCTCTTTGACGTCCTTTGCCATGAGGCACTTGTGGCCGACGTTGGGGAAGAGAAGTCCCTTGGTGACGGCGATGTTGGCGGCGTCCTCGTCGGGTGAGGAGTCGGTGGAGCTCTCATCGGAGTCCCACTCGCGGCACACATGGGCATCGCCGCCCTTCTTCTTGTGGTACCTCTTCTTTTCCTTTCTTCTCCCCTTCTTGTCGTCGCCCCTGTCACTGTCACTAGAAATAGGACATTTGACAATAAAGTGACCGGGCTTACCACACTTGTAGCAAACCTTCTTGGAGCGGGACTTGTAATCTTTCCCCCTCCTTTGCTTGAGGATTTGGTGGAAGCTTTTGATGATAAGCGCCATTTCCTCATTGTCGAGCTTGGAGGCGTTGATTGGTTGTCTACTTGATGTAGACTCCTCCTTCTTCTCCTCCGTTGCCTTGAATGCCACCGGTTGTGCTTCGGGCGTGGAGGAGGTACCTTGCTCGATGATTTTCTTTGAGCCTTTAATCATTAGCTCAAAGCTCACAAATTTTCCTATAACCTCCTCGGGAGACATTAGCTTATATCTAGGATCACCTCGAATTAATTGAACTTGCGTAGGGTTAAGAAATACGAGGGATCTAAGAATAACCTTGACCATCTCATGGTCATCCCATTTTTCGCTCCCGAGGTTGCGCACTTGGTTCACCAAGGTCTTCAAGCGGTTGTACATAGCTTGTGGATCCTCACCTTGGTGAAGCATGAAGCGACCGAGCTCCCCCTCGATCGTCTCCCGCTTGGTGATCTTTGTCACCTCGTCTCCTTCGTGCGCGGTCTTGAGTACGTCCCAAATTTCCTTCGCACTCTTTAACCCTTGCACCTTATTATACTCCTCTCGACTTAGAGAGGCGAGGAGTATAGTGGTGGCTTGGGAGTTAAAGTGGTGAATTTGGGCCACTTCGTCCGAGTCATAGTCTTCATCCCCTACGGATGGTACCTGTACACCAAACTCAACAACATTCTATATGCTTGTGTGGAGTGAGGTTAGATGATGCCTCATTTTGTCACTCCACATATTATAATCTTCACCGTCAAAAACCGGTGGTTTGCTTAATGGAACGGAGAGCAAAGGAGTACGCTTTGAAATATGGGGATAGTGTAGAGGAATCTTACTATACTTCTTGCACTCATGGCGCTTAGAAGTAACGGACGGTGCATCGGAGCCGGAGGTCGATGGTGATGAAGTGTCAGTCTCGTAGTAGACCACTTTCCTCATCTTTTTGTGCTTGTCGCCTCTCCGATGCGACTTGTGGGAAGAGGATTTCTTCTCCTTCCCCTTCCCTTTGTTGCGGGATTCTTCTGATGAAGTCTTCCCATGGCTTGTAGTGGGCTTGTCGCCGGTCTCCATCTCCCTCTTGGTGTGATCTCCCGACATCACTTCGAGCGGTTAGGCTCTAATGAAGCATCGGGCTCTGATACCAATTGAAAGTCGCCTAGAAGGGGGGGTGAATAGGGCGAAACTGAAATTTACAAAATTAATCACAACTACAAGCCGGGTTAGCGTTAGAAATAATAAAGAGTCAGAGAGAGAGAGAGGGCGCAAAACAAATCGCAAGCGAATGAAGAGTGTGACACGCGGATTTGTTTTACCAAGGTTCGGTTTTCGCAAACCTACTCCCCGTTGAGGAGGCCACAAAGGTCGGGTCTATTTCAACCCTTTCCCTCTCTCAAACGGTCCCTCGGACCGAGTGAGCTTCTTCTTCTCAATCACACGGGACACAAAGTCCCCGCAAGGACCACCACACAATTGGTGTCTCTTGCTTCGGTTACAAGTGAATGAATCTCAAGAAAGAGTGAGAAAGAAAGAAAGAAGCAATCCAAGCGCAAGAGCTCAAAAGAACACAACAAATCTCTCTCACTAGTCACTAAAGCCTTGTGTGGAATTGGGAGAGGATTTGATCACTTGGGTGTGTCTTGTATTGAATGCCTAGCTCTTGTAAGTGGTTGGAAGGTGGAAAACTTGGATGAGTTGAATGTGGTGTGGTTGGGGGTATTTATAGCCCCAACCACCAAACTAGCCGTTTGGTGAAGGCTGCTGTCGACGGGCGCACCGGACAGCCCGGTGCGCCACCGGACAGTGTCCGGTGCGCCAGCCACGTCACCCGACCGTTAGGGTTCGACCGTTGGAGTTCTGACGAGTGGGCCCGCCTGGCTGTCCGGTGGGGCACCGGACAAGCCCTGTAGGCTGTCCGGTGTGCCACTCGCGCGTGCACTGCTCCTCTGTGCGCGCTGGCGCGCATTTAATGTTGTAGTCGTTGCTCCGACGTTACACCGGACAGTCCGGTGTGCACCGGACATGTCCGGTGAATTATAGCGGAGCGGATTCCCGAAGCTGGCGAGTTCAGAGTCGCTCTTCTCTAGAGCACCGGACACTGTTCGGTGGTGCATCGGACAGTCCGGTGAATTATAGCGAAGCGCCTCTGAAAATTCCCGAAAGTGCGAAGTTCAGCTTGAAGTCCCCTGGTGCACCGGACACTGTCCGGTGGCACACCGGACAGTCTGGTGTCCCAGACCAGGGCACACTTCGGTTATCCCTTGCTCTTTTTGTTGAACCCTTTTCTTGGTCTTTTTATTGGCTTATTGTGAACCTTTGGTACCTGTAGAACTTATAAACTTGGGCAAACTAGTTAGTCCAATTATTTGTGTTGGACAATTCAACCACCAAAATCAATTTAGGAAGTAGGTGTAAGCTAATTCCCTTTCAAGTTCAAATCCCATTAGGACCACATTTGTGTTTTTTAAATTTAATTTCAGCTAAGCGTGGGATGCAACCGGGAATGGGAATGGGCTTTGTGAGGAGGGGGAATGGGAATGACAGAACACGGAATGGGAATGGAAATGAGCTTTTGCGGGGAGGGGGGAATGGGAATGGCAGAACACGGAATGGTAGCCTACCCCTTACTGCCTTAATAAGTAGTAGAGATATCATGGAGCTATGACAGTAATGATCTTTCAATTGGTAGCCTTGGTAGTGTGCTTCAATTAGAATCTTTTGGTAATCACTAGAATAGAAGCTTCATCTTGTGCCACACTACTATAACTTGTTCTAAGCTTGATGTTTTAGCAACAAGAAAAGGTCAGGATAAAGGATCAGACACAAGTGTGAAGGAGCTCCCTAGAGATAAAACTTTCAAGATGGAAATCTTAAATTGATGACAAAAGGAACTCTGCCTACTTAGATGGAAAGTACCATAACAATGGTAAAGGTACAAAAGGAGGTATTGACCTTTTGCGTATTTGTACCTTAATTTTTCTCCAATGCTTGTGTTACATATGTTTAATGTGTAAGGGGGAGTAATGTTAGTGTGTTGCATTTTTCCTGCTTAATACCCTGCTGTCCCTTGACATCATCCTATGTTCTTGCTTGAATATGGTTTTGGTGTTTGATGTCAAAGGGGGGAGAATTTGTGCATTAAAGCTTACCTCGACCTGAGAGGAAAACTTATCTTAAGGGTGAAGATTAATTTTTTGTGTGCTAAAGGACTCAAAGGGGTTTCCTTGAGTTCCTTTGATCTTAAGGAAAAATGTGTTAGTTTGTTGATAATACTTATCATATGCTTCTTGTTGTATTATATGGTGATAATGCAAAATTAGTGCTTCCGTTGATATGAATCAATTGGTATCTACTGTGTTTATCCTGTGATAGATATTCATGTGGTTCTGGCGCTTGAAATCGGTATCTTAATGGTGAATAGTGGTAGGTTGATATTCCTGTGGTATATCCATTTAATTGGTGTTTAACTCTGATTCTGTGCATTTGTGTGTTATACGCATCACAGTTTGATTCTTGACACAATGCATCCCACAGGTGCTAAGGTGTAGCAATGCTTCGAATTAGCCTAAGTATGTGCATTTTGGCATTTAAGGCCAAAGTTAAGATTTTATTGTAAGCACATATTTAGGAGGAGCATTCTATAAACTTAGAATTCAAAATTTGTGCTTTAAATCTTATTATTGTGTAAGCTTTAATTGTGTTGCCATCAATCACCAAAAAGGAGGAGATTGAAAGCTCTCTTGTGAATTTTGGTGGTTTGGATGACAACCCAATTAAAAGACTAACAAGTGTGCTAAGTGTTGAACAGGTGCTTAATGCAAAGCTAACAGGGTTCAACACAAGTGAACAAGTGTGATGGTCCAAAGACTGGATTATCTATAGATAATGGACATCACAAGTAAGATGGACATTGCTTAAGTGAGACTCGGTGTGCGTAACTTAGAGACAACCGATCAAGCCAAAGATGGAGGCAAGAAGAGCTTCGAGGTACCGAGTGCACGGGAGAAGGTCAAGGAGACCAGGAACCCAAAGCCAGGGGTGAAGAAGAAGACTTGCAAAGTCAAGGTTGATCGAGTTAAGAAGAGTTATGGTGCATCAAGGATCACTACATAAGGACATGACTTACAACAAATGAGGTAACACCTATAATTATGTGGTGTAAGTCATAAGGCTTAAGATCAAGCTCGAGAAGTGAACAAGGGGGTTGGAGCTCAGATATGTCAATCTAGATCAAGTCAAGTTGACTTGATGGTTTAGAGTCCAACATCGACCTCAAACATGCCAAATTGGGTAAAACGATGAAAAAGGTTAAGTATGTAAGGTTTGAGTGTTCAATCATTTTGCATACACCTATTACTACAAGTTTGGTGCTTTGGTTTGCTCTCTAACTCTTTCTACAGAGAAAGTGGCATTATGATCTCTACTTGAGGAGAAACAGAAAAGTTAGGAGAAGAACAAGAAAGGGGTAAGTTTCTAGGACTAAATCAATTGGATTATACTCTAAATGTGTTTGTTTAAGTCTCAGGAAAGTTCTCCCAAAAGTCGAAGTCAAACGAAGAAAGAATGGAGGAAAAAGCACTTAGTGTGCTGTTGGCTGGTGCACAGGACAGTGAATAGTAGCTGTCCGGTGCATAGGACAGTGAATAGTAACCTGTCTAGTGCACAGGACAGTGAATAGTAACATGTCCGGTGCACAGGACAGTGAATAATTACTCTGCCCGGTGCACAGGACAGTGAATAGTAACATGTCCGGTGCACCAATGGCTAGCTCTCCCAGAGAAGGAAACTGTCAATCAGATCCTTTACTGTTCACTGTCCGATGCGCCACCGGACAATCCGGTGCACCCGCAACCAGGGAAGTCTGTGAGCTTCCAAATGAAGCTCCAACGGCTGATAGGCCCTTTAGGACTATAAAAGGGACCCCTAGGCGCCTACAACAAGTACACAAGAGCAGCCAACAAGTGCATACATCATTTGGATCAATTCTCTCTCTCCCTCTCTTGTGTATCTCTCTAGTTTGTGTAGAGGCGAAGTTATAAGCCTTTAGAGAGAGAAGTGCTGCTGAGAGCTAGAACAAAATCTTGAGCGCATTGTTACTCTGTCGGAGTGCTGTCGAGAAGATTGTAAGCAGCCATGGCATCGTTGTAACTGATATCAACATAGTGGAAGACTCTATTTGTCGCACTGACAGATCTGAGCAAACGAAGAAAGGGGTTGAAATAGACTCCAAGCCAAGGTGTGGCTAACTCCAACGAGGACTAGGCAAGCATTTCAGGCTTGGCCGAACTTCGGGATAAATCCCTGTGTCTGTGTGCTCTGCTCTGTGTTGTGTGCTGTTTCTTTGTCTTATTTGCTTTTTATACTTGCACTTCAATACTTATATGTGGTACAAGCTATCTTCGAAGTGCAGGGTATTTTAAGACATGAACTTCAGTTCCGCTGCAACCTACTCGAAGGGTCTTTCATTCCACTGCGATCCAGCCTTCGAGTAGAGTAAGAATTTTTAGTTTTTACAGTGATAATTATTATTCGCCTATTCACCCCCTCTAGGCGACATCTAGATCATGTTCCCGGGCATAGGGAACTTTCATATACAAAAATGGTAAGATGTGAATTTTCATCTAGCTATATTTATACCCATATGTCACAAATTTGTGCTTCTACAATGTAGATGTATTCCCCTTGAGTTTTCACCGGCACCGTCTCTGATAAGGCTTTGTTGGTTTCATCTCTAATTTATGGGGATTGAGGGGGATTGGAGTGAATTGAGGGGGATTTTGACTTGTAGGGATTAATCTCTCTCAATTCCTATGGATTTGATAAAAACGAACAGAGCCTAAGGAAGTATATATATGTTTTATCCATAAATCCATGTGACGACAAAAGGCAAAAAAATGAATGAATGAACACCAGGAAAACACGACTAAAGTAGTGAGATTATGAGAATATATGCCCCTGGGACGATCGATTGATCAGGAAGATTTTCGAACCAAGGTCTGCATTCTTCTTTTCCGGCCGAAAGGACGTTAAGACGTACGCAGTGTCGATTGATGCTGTTGCTAACTTTACAGGCATTAAGATTCTGTATGCGCTAGTACTGTTTTTTTTTCATCTTTGGAAAAGCATCAGTGGATCCACACAAATACACAATCCTCTTGACGAGACAGATGGAGCTACGAGCTTTTTATCCTTGTCGTTTCTTTGCTCTCGTTTAATTTCGACCGGGCAATTCGACCGGACTTTGTCTGCATTTTTTTTAGGGATTCCTATTTTTCTAAAGAAAAATGAGCTAATTTTTTTAGGAAAATAAAAATTACTTAGAAGAATGAAGTTCCTAGACTAGCTCTCAATAAACGGTAAAAATCGTAAAAGTGTCATCAACCTATTTGGCGGACTTTTTACTATGCTAATCATGATTGCCGTTGACATTCCGCCAGCTTACTTTGTCGCTTAATTATTAAGGCAATGTACGCAAAAGATGAAGCATCTATCTTGTCTAAAGTACTGTATATATTTCCGATGTAGGCATGTAGCTATACCTAATCGTGGCAAAGATCAGTCGACACTCTGTTCGTTAAAGGCACACAGAAGACATCACTACCTACAAAACGGCATTGATCCTCATCCATGCATCCATCCCTACCGTTCCCAACAAACGGTGGTACCAGGTGCAATGGATCCATCCGTGGATGGACATTAGGGGTGACAATAGGTATATACTTGTTGGTTAGTAGCATTTCACGCTTATATCCATCATAAAAAATTATACTCGTTGGGTTACCTATATGGCTATATACACTCACGAGTATAAGATCTTACTCATACGTGTATCCGCGTGGGTAATTTTATCCGTCGAGTAACCCATACCCGCTAAAAAGATCTCAAATTTTAATATTCCGATCACACAAAATGTCAAATAAATGCACAGTATAACAAACCATATGATTTCGTAACTTGATAGTTAAATAAACAATAGCCGAAGAAGAGTTTTATTTTAACTAAGATGAATTTTATTAGATAATAATAGTGATATGATACAACTATATGTTACCCACGGGTATGCGGTTACGGGTAGTACCCATCCATACCCGTACCCGTGTACCCAACAGGTAGAGGTTGTTGTCTATTAACATACTTGCGGCTATAGAAATCATACAATACCTACGCCTACATATCGAGTAAAACCCATCGGGTATTCGGGTTTCAGGTACCCGTTGCCATCTCTAATTGACATGCATGAATCAAGGAAAACCTAAGCATCATGTGTGAGAAATCATACTGCTTGCAACAAAGATCTCAATTGATTCTTTTTTCTCAACCATAAAACCAGCTGCCAATGAGAAAAAACTATGCATGATTTCAGGGGTGGATCTAGGAATTTTGGTCGATGGTGTCACCAAGAAACTATAGTATATAAGGTTCTTGTTTAACTATATATATATATATTTTAATGGTACATTAAAATAAAAGGTTATAAGATACAAACCATTTAAATGCTTCCATAGTAGTCAAAACAGTCAATAGTCAATAGCTAAATAGCGTAGACATCAATATAAGCTGGTGTAAAAAGGATGAAGTAACCTGAAAATAGAAATTTAATGTGTCATATATTGAAGTACTGACTAAAATAATTTGATAATTAACAATAATACAATTCTTTCAAATAAATCATAGATATTTACCTCTCAAAAGCATTTTGCTGTTACGATTCTCCATCTTTTGGAATTGGACTATTACAACATTGTCTAGTATTGTGGCTAGATAGGCCGACTCGACAAAGCAAACGATACAATCATTCATAAATGTATTTCCAATGCGATTTCACAATATTATCTTCACAATTTTCATTGCTGAGAAGCACCTCTCAACAGATGCAATGGCAACAGAAAAAACAAGCACTAACTTTAATAGTCGATAGACCAAAGGAAAAGCAAGAAGCTTATTTTTGTCCGCCATCTCTTTAGCAAGCTCAGTAATAGTGTTTAGATTAGAATATCTTTCATCAGCTTGTATATTGTCAGTGTAAATAGGAAGATCATGAGAAAGATCCTTCAACTCATCTAAACTAAAATCATTTGGATAGAGCTTATCTAATTCCATTAAGCTCTCTACCTTGAAGTCACCAAAACAATTATTGGGGCTAAGAGTAGCCATGTAAGTAAGAAAATTAGAATTTGTTTCACCAAAGCGATCATTGAACTCTATAAGTAGCAAGTCATGAACCGAGTTTAAACAATCCCATCCATAGTGCTCATAATTAGTTTTTTGTCTTTGTTCTTGGTTTATGGTGATCAATATATTGTTCCTCCATTTTAGGTTTAGGAATTCCATGCTCTTCACAGAAGGAATATAGTTTCTCCAATAAACATTCCCATCCATCATCTCTAATTTGCTAGATTTGTGCTTGGTTAATTTTACCTTAGACATGGTCTCCAATATACCCTGATCTTTCCTCTGCAAACAAAGTGGCAAAGAATTTGATGTCCCAAGATCATCAACATCAAGTGCAAATGAAACACAAAATCGAAGTCCTTTAGATTATCTAGTAGCCCACAAGCTTGTGGTTTCTTCTTATCATTTGGGCCATCCTTTTCCACATATTCAAGAACTTCGATAACACAAGGGAACAAGTTGTTAAGACTCTTAAGAGTCTTATAGTGAGAGCACCATCGTGTGTCTCCAGATCTTTGAAGAGATTATTCTTGGTTCAATCCTGTTCTAGTACTGATATGTCCACTACCTATGGCTTTTTTACTCTTTCTTGTTGATTTAAGATTGTTGGGTTATGCACCATGTAATGCCATGTTGCGACAATATTTATTCTGTTTTAAAAATTCATGATTTAGGGAAATTTCATTTTAATATATGTTTAGCATTTGAATAACACTGACAATAGGCATGGATTTGGATATTTATTCGAATGTTAATTTTTTGGTCTTCTTGATTGTGAACAAATATGATATATAATTTGTTATGTAAATTTATATTTTTGTTTTTAGTATTGAGCTTATTAAGATTCATAAAGTGTAAATTTCAAATTCATTCTATATCTTTTTAAATAATTGATATAAAATTCGGATACTCATACGATTCACATTCAGATATTTTTGCACCTTTTTCGTTCTAGGGAGAAAATAATGCACAAAAAATATACAAAAAATTATTCTTGTCCTCAATAATATGCTTAACAATATGACTAAAGAGTAGCACTAAATTCTATGCACATATATGCTAAAATATTAAATTTATTATATAATTCGGATGCTTAGGATCTATCCCTACGACTATTGATGAAAGGGGTTATTAATATTCCATGTTAAGGTCTATAGGTAGGCAGAGGCATGAAAGACGCGTGAATCGAGAATGAAAACAAAAAAATATTTTCTATAGAATTAGAGCTTGTTTTTAGGCTTTATTACATTGTTTAGGAAACGTGCCAAGAATCAAACCCGTAAAGTTGGTGATTATAGTTGTTTTTTAGGCTGTCTCTAGCAGTTCTCGTATGTTATTATTTTAAACTTTACTATACAAACAATATTAACTACTGCATCCTCTATTTTACATGATCCATCGAAGACGGTTTTAAATCTTTAGTTTTCTTTTACAATATATCAATATTGGCTGAAAATTCTTACCCATAGTCTTTTCACATTGTTAGAGCAAACACATTGAGAACCAAAGCCGTAATAAAAACTCAACTGTTTTTTAAGGTTTTAATATTTTTTATGATTTTTTGTTATATCTAAAAATTCTTATTGATAACTTGCTTAACCCCTGACAGTCCCGCTCACGGTGTGGCATCACGCAAAAAAGACCAGTGTCTAGCTCACAGAGAAAGAATGAAGAATATTGTATAACAATATTATCATATAGCTCATACCAATGCTAGGATCTTGAAGATTGGAGGGAAAGAAGGGGTTGACAGCTACAGCATAAGGGGAGGGGTTGACCGCGACATCAGCGACATGATTATGAGGGGAGAGAAAACGACGGAATGTGAGGGAAGGGGGAAAGAGAGGTCGGGGACGACAGAGGAAGAAGATAGATGGAGAATGATTCAAATAATATTGTTCATTATATTTAAGTGAGTAAGAAAGAGATTATTTAACGATCTAAACTGTTGATTTTGATGATGTTTTAAATTTAGTTGTAATTTGTTTGTTGGATTTATTGGAGGCTATAAATGTGAGGGTGATTTGGTTAGTTGAGTTTTACAAAGTTTAATTCGAACCGGTAAACACGAAATCATGGTTGTTTCTCTTAAGTAGGAATTCCTACTAGGCTAAAAATTCTTACCGATACATGCCTTTCCCTCTAGCAGCATCGCTCGCAATGTTACATCACGCAGAAGAAGACCCATGTTTTGCTCACAGAGAAGGGAAGAATAATATTCTTTGCTAAAATAGCTAGAGCTTGTTTTTAGGCTTTTGTCACACTATTTTAGGAAACGCACTAGGCACTAAGAACTAGACCGTAAACATGGAAAACCGTAGTTGGGGATTTAAAGTTTTAGTTTTTTTACAAATTATCGTTATAAGCTGAAACTTTTTCACAGATAACATGTCTTCCCCCATAACTGTTCCGCTCACGGTGTTGCAACATGCAAAAAAAAACTAGTGCTTAACTCACAACTAGTCGGTTGTTCGTGTGTTGCGACGGCTCACAACAATACCAACGTAAACTATCTATCAAAAAGATCTCAAGATTTTTTATGATTGTCTCCGCTCTCCACATAATATTTTTGATTTGACTAACTGATGTTGTTATTTACTCCATTCGACATGTCTTAGTACAACACGACCAATGAAGAGAGCGATTAGAAGAAAATTCACAACGACTGAATGAACGAATAGAGATTATAGAATGACATAATTCCACCATACACAGACCAAATAAGTGAAAGTTTGTGAGTTCAAGTTTCTAAAATAAGTCAAATGAATTCAAACTTATAAAAAAGATATGTCAAAATATGGAGTGGTTGCTAAACTGGATGCGCTTCATACAAATTATTGTACTTCGTAGCAATTACTAATGTTTAAAACCAACAAATAACATTTCCTTTTATTGTTAGCAAGACAAATCATTGTTGTTCCATCCAATTCAGCAACCTCAAACACCATGGAGTCCATTGCGCCAATGTGGTCTCAGAAACGACCTAATGCATCTAAGAGCCAAGAACACAAGGGACGAGCACCATGTGGTAGTGCCCGCATGGATCTCCAAATCCTAACACATATTTTGCAAGATCCATGAGCCATCATCGGAAGAACACTAACCTTGTGCAGACAACACATAAAGTATTAACACATCCAAATTATGTTCAATCCTTAGCACAACAAAAGGCTAACACCTAAAACAACAGAGAAACAACACAATATTTTTTTCAATGACAGAAGGATGTGTGACAGGTACATATAGAAGCAGTAGAAGCATACCGAGTCGGCATCGTGGTAAGAAAAAGGCCATGTAGACAGGCGATGCCGAGCCATTGAACAATAAGCAGCAAATCAGTGACCCCCATCTCTCGCCTCCCCACTTTCAAGGTTTCGTAGAGCAGGAAGGGAAGGAAAGAGGTGGGTATACCTGTTCATTGTCGGAGAAGGACACGACAAAGACCTGAACATCTAGAGGCGACATAGGTAGTATAACGCTAGATACATATAGGGAGAGAGCATGCAAGTGGAGAAAGAAGCCTAGCTAGAGCAGCTTTAAACCGAGAGACACCCGCACCAGGCGTCAGTCCGAGAAGGACGAGAGAATATGAGTGCCTTCCTAGCCCTGGACTCGCCGAGGCGACACAACACTACCACCAACTCCGTAGCATATGCCGACTCCTGCCGCGCTACGGGTTTTGGTTGTCCAATATTTTAGACCTAGATTTCCCATCGCCAAGATAACCTAAGCGTGGCAGGCGGCACCGTGTCCTCCTCGGCGGCACGCACGAAGAAAGGCAGGAGCAAGACCGACTCACCCCGTACCCGCGTCGAAGAGCATCGGTCGGCTCGCGGCTGCGACCGTGGGTGAGGGCAGTAGGTTGGGGAGGAAGAACAGGGCGAAGGCCGGGAAGATGAACGGGACGTCCGATGACGGCAAAAACGATGGTGCGCGCATACTGTGAAACGTCCTCGTGGACGTGCAATAGTCATTGCGCGGGTCGGTGTCAGGGCTGGTGTTGGACGAATACGGGGAGGAGGTGCCTGCTCCCACGCCCTTTGCCGAGAATAGGGTGGCGCGGAAGCGGAGGCATGAGAGTAGAGAGAAAAGAAGCAGGATGACGAACGAGGTGGCAGCAACTGAGGCGAGGATCATCATTATCGTGTGGAGGTATAGATGACCAAATGAGTCGTGTATGACGGGCCGGCCCGAGACACGACCCATTTAATAGTGCCTGGGCCAGCCCGGCACGAGCGTCGTGCCGTGCTTGGGCTGTAGACTCGTCCCGTAGTGCTAGTCTGGCCCGATACGATTATATTTTTTATTTTACAGAAAAACGTATATAAATATGTACAATTTATATTCAGTATTAAAAACACCTGATCATGATGTTGTACTGGTTAGACGACTTCACACAGTGTCTTCCGCCCTTCTTCCATCAGGACGTGGGTTCGAACTGTACCTCCTGCACCGTTTTAACATTTCATGCTGATTTAACCAAACGGACCGAGCCACACAATCAGTAGGTCGGCATGTCGTGCCTGGGCCAGAGCTGTGGCCCGCTTGCGTGGAGCGGACGGGTGTGAAGCAGGTTAATTTGAAATAGATGTGAGCGGTTATTTATAAAAATATGACGCAGGACGACCGTTGAAACTGATGCTTTAATATAGTATATAGATATAAGGGCTAGTTTGAAAACCCCATTTTCCCAAGGTATTTCTATTTTCCCAAGGGAAATTAGTTAATTTCTCTATGGGAAAATAAAAATCCATTGACAAAATAGGGTTCTCAAACTAGTCTTAAGGAAGAAGAATGGTGTTTAGGGCTAGTTTCGGAATTCAATTTTCTCAAGAAATTCATATTTTTCCAAGGTAAAATAAACTTATTTTTCTTACTAATATAATTAAATAATATAATTAAAGCTTGTGTTTAGGCTTTATCGCGCTATTTTAGGAAACACGCTAAGAACTGAACCTGTATTCATGGAAACCGTAGTTGTTTTTCTTAAGTTTTTAACTTTCTTATGATGTACTATTATAGGCAAAAAAAATCATTACCTATAGCATGCCTTCCTCCCTTAACAACCTCGCTCACAACGTTGCACCATTCAAAAAGAGCAGTGACTATCTCCAGGGGAAAGGAAGAACTTAAAACCTTGTTTTAGGCTTTACCACTAGCAAAACCAAGGTCTGACATGGCTAAAGTTTAGCCTAGGTTATATCTAAAGGTTGAACCACTTAGAGGTTTGTTTGGTTAAAAATGGATTAAAGGAATTAGAGAGAAATAATCTATTTCTAGTCAAAACTGATAGAAGGATTTAATTCTCTTTATTAATACCTTTTTATCCCTGTCTAACCGAACAAGTCCACTAGGTGAGGGCTTATGATCGCCCAGGACATGGGTGCTTAGGTGGTCCACTGCATTAGCTAATGGTGACTAGTCTTCGATTCTAGCCTGACTCTACCACTGAGCTTTACCACATTATTTTAAGAAACGTAATAAGAACCGAACCGTAAACATGGAAACCGTATTTGTCCTTTAAAAGTTTTAAGCCATTGTTTACGGTTTACCATTATAGGCTAACATTTCTTATCGAAAAGGTGTCTTTAAGTTCTTAACGTTTCTTATGATTTATCGTTTACTACCGGAAACATGTTCTCTGCCGAATGTTCAGAGGTTTATCAAGTGCAATATCTTGATAACTCGGCAAAGAAAGATTTGCCGAGTGTTCCGCTTGGCAAAGAATGCCACTCGGCAAAGTACCAACATAAAGCACTCGACAAAGAGATTGTTGCTGATGTGCAGTTCATTGAGTACTCTTTGTCAAGTGTCACACTCGTCAAAACATTTGTTGAGTGTTATCGAGGATTTCCCGAGTGCCTGCGGCACTCAGAAAAGTACTCTCACTACCGGAAACGGGCGCTTTGCCGAGTGCCCGAAACACTCGACAAAGCCCCACTCGGCAAAGGCTTTGCCGAGTGTCGCACTCGGCAAAGAAGGCTCGGCAAACAGTACATCGGCAAATGCTTCTTTGCCGAGTACTTTTTCTCGGGCACTCGGCAAAGAGGTTTGCCGAGTGCCAGGGAGCACTCGGCAAAGAAAAGTGGCCGTTACGGCGACGAGGTAACGGAGACGGCTTCTTTGCCGAGTGTCAAGGACGACACTCGGCAAAGGCTTCACCGCCTTTGCCGAGTGTCTTCCCGGAAGCACTCGGCAAAGAATACATCTTTGCCGAGTGCCTTCTGG
This sequence comes from Zea mays, assembly GCF_902167145.1. NCBI lineage: Eukaryota > Viridiplantae > Streptophyta > Magnoliopsida > Poales > Poaceae > Zea > Zea mays. Next base: position 25,634,171 of record NC_050098.1, on the reverse strand, counting down.
GACATTCGGCAAAGAGCCCGCCAGGGAGGGTCCCCATGTCAGGCTCTTTGCCGAGTGCTCTCTGGCACTCGGCAAAGCCTGCCTCTTTACCGAGTGCCAGAGACATAACACTCGACAAAGTACCTAAACCGGTGCCTAGGTTTTGGCTCTTTGCCGAGTGTTATGACCCTGACACTCGGCAAAGAGCCTCTTTGCCGAGTGTAACACTCGGCAAAGTGACCAGTATATACCTTTTTTATTTGTTTTTTGTATTCCATCCACACAAACAGAAGATATCACATATATACATCACAGATATCATCACAAACATAAATAGCCAACACAAACATAAAACCGTCACCACAAACATAAATATCCATCACAAACATAAGTGTTCAACACAAGTATCAAACACAAACATAAGTCTCTAACGTCGCAAGCTCTCACATAAGTATCAAACACAGACATAAGTATTATACACAAGTACGGAAGTCTAAAACAATGAAAACACAACACTCATGGAGGTGGGCGGCTTGACCGGGGCTGCGTTGGGCTGAACCCTTCCGGAGGGTTGTTGGATGCCACCCCAGATTGGCCCTGCACAGAGAAGAGATTGCATGTATTATACCAGATGCATTACAAATATCTAACTACAATTTTGATACTCACAGGAGTGTTGAAGAGAGCAAGGTCAACTGGAGGGAACAATGGAGGTGGCGGAGCGATGCCCTGTGCGGCGCCAAGGCTCTGCATGTACTGGAACATCTCCGCCATCCTCTGATGATCTGCCCGGCGCTCCGCCTCCCGCTCCGACATCATCCTCGCCTCCATCTCGTGACGTTCCCTCCTCTCTTCTTCTAGTTGGGCCTGTAATATTACAAGCCAACGTTATAGTAACTCAAAGAGTAGGTATATAACTCAAGGAAGGACGAGTTACAGAAGCACTAACCTCGAGTTGCTGTATGTGATGCTGTGAGTTGTCGTGCCGAGGTCGTATGGCTGGACTCGAGCCCGTGCTCCTTGCTCTCACCTGAGACAGAGTGGGAGTGGAGGACGAGTCGATTGCCCCATCGGCAATCTAGTACCGCCCATGTCTCTTGCCTCCTCCGACCCTCATGAGCACATCGGGGTCGATCGGCTCAGTGCTCGGATCATAGTCTGGGCCATGGACCTCCTGCGCCATGGCGGTGTAGTCATGGAGGCGGTTGTAGACGGTGGGGTTGGTGTAGGCCTCGGGCCCGTCATCCGGGTTGTAGGTGACGTCGGACGTCGCCTTACCCTTATGGGCCATAGCATAGGCCGAGAAGGTGGAGCAAGGCCGGCCACCATGTGACGTCGACTGCAACGAAAACCAACGAGATAGTTAAAAATAATATCTAACTCAGTGCTATATATCTAAATAAAAAAGATGGCGTACCCATGCTTCGGCATATTGGCCCAGGCTCCGGCTGCCTTGGTGGTGGGAGGGGCCTTGCATCATCAAACGCCGTTCCCGGCTAGCGGTGTGCGCCTCGTCCCACTCAGCCGAACACCACCTATCCACCATCTGCTCCCAGCACAGAGGATGTGCGGCGCACCAATATGGAATCATCTACAAAGTATACACGTAAAGTGCATATCAGAAGATAAAATAAAATTCATGCATGGATTACTGGTACCAAACATGCATGACTTTACCTGCAGGTACTGCTCCCTGGTCAACGACATGGTTCGGGCTTGAGGTTTGGTCACCCTCTCCGCAAGGACGAAGCCGTGGTAGGTGATGATGGCCTGGATTCGAGCCTCATAGTGCATGTCCACAACGAGCTTCTTACAGCTCGTGGTGGCCACCACATCCGCCCTAGCCTCATATCCAGCATCACATCTAAAGAAATCCTGCATACAAAAACGATGTATCCATACATTATTTGAAGAATTTGCAACGAATGCGACATATTTTACATTATACTAAGACTTACCCACAGCTCTTGCTTCACCCGCTCCGCCTTGTTATTGAATTCCCTGTCGTCCCGGTCTACTGCATCGGGGGCGACGGCGTAGTAGTCGAAGGTGAAGGCTAGGCCCGTCACTCCGGGGTACTCCACAAGTCTAGGGAAGTGTTCACTGCACAACAGGCCGAGGATGCCATTGGGGGGGCGACGATGACCCCCAGCATAATCCAAAACCGTCCAAGACCTGTCCAAGTGATAAATAAAAAGTATTAGTTTATATTATGATTTTGAACACATAATATGAACAAGAATGAAGAACATAAAGTTACATACCTCTCCCCTTCCGGCCGAATCAGCGGCCGCCTGTCCCGAAGTATGGGACGCTGAGGGAGACTCGCGGGGCCTCGCAGGTAGATGCTCCTCGAACTAGAGCCGCCTGAACCTGAGGCGTCCTGCTGTTGGTCGTCGTCGTCCTGCTGCTGGTCGTCGTCGTCCTGAGGCGCCGCCTGCTGCTGTGCTGCCTGCTCTGCCTCGTCAGGGCCGTGCCTGAGGTAGGACGGGAGGGGCGGCCGACCTGGGCCCCCATCTTCCAGGGGCCCCACCGCACACAAAGTCCAATAAGAATATAGGATAGAAACGGATATTATTTACTATACCAATATATTTTTGAGTTTGTTAGGAGAATGGATTGCTATCACAATATATTTGTTGCTTATCGAATATTATTTACTATACCAATAACTATGGCATCAGCTGAAAGGAGCTTCTCAAAGCTTAAGTTATTGAAGAATTATTTAAGGTTTGGAATGTCTCAAGAAAGGTTAGACGGGCTAGCAACTTTATGTATTGAGAAGAAATTATTAGATGATGTAAATATTGAAGCCATCATTGATGATTTTGCATCTAGAAATGTTAGAAGACATTTTTAAATTGATCTCTAAAATATATTTAAGGTAATAATCTTACTTATATTTTTTACTGCTCAAGTCTTTCTGTGGTACATCAAGTATAATTAGTTGATACTCCCTCCGTTTTCTTTTTAGTTGTCGCTGGATAGTTCAATTTTGTACTATCCAGCGACAACTAAAACGAAACGGAGGGAGTATATATAATAGTAAAAAATAGTTTTTATGGTGTTGGGGCCTATGTTTATAATCTTGTCCCGGGCCCCTCAAAAGTCAGGAACGGCCCTGTGCCTCGTCAGGCTGTGCTGCCTGCTCTGCCTCGTCCGCCTCCTCCCCCTCCTCCTACTCAGCCAACCGCCCACCATATTTGTCCAACAACCTGCAATTAAGAGTAAGCAAATAAGCACATATAAAAAGATGGATTTAAAAATAGTTGCGAAATAAAAAATCATATAGCATTACATCGATTAAAAATAATCTTCATATGTGTCGGGGTTAGCCGGATCATAACTCTCATCATCACTATCAAGCATTTCAATCTCAACACCATCGGAAGACTCAACCTCGTCATTAATGTCATTGCCTTCAAGGATTACTAAGTCATTATCATTTTGCACCTCATCATCCTCCTCATCAACAACCATTTCAATATCTACGTCCATTCTGATAGCTTCAGTTAAGTCTATCTCAAATCGCCCTTCTAGCCCATCTTCTTGGAAGAACTCTCCATCATATGTGTCCGGGTCTAAGTTGTAATCTTCATCGTTAGGAACAGGTAACCTCCCGTGCGGCGATACCTTATACACAACATCCCAACCCTTAAGATGTTCTTTCGTTTGACACGCATATGGGAGATAATACACTTGTGTGGCCTGTTGGGCCACGATAGAGACATCGTCTCCTGCTAAGGTGGAATCTTGTCGAATTTTGACTATCCCAAGATTAGATTGTGTCTGTCTCGTCACTTGAGGGTCAAACCAATGACATTTGAATATCACTGGAGTAAGAGGTTTGGAACCATAAAAATTGAGCTCATATATTTCTTCGATTCGTCCAAAATAATCGACATTGTCAAGGCCGGGCGTAAAGACTCCAGAACACGTTGTTTTCCGATTGGGCCGACTTTTGTCGTAGTGTGTTGTGCGAAAACGGTATCCATTGACGTCATACCCAGAATATTTCTTGACCCTATAAGCAAAGCCGTTGGCTACTTGTTTCAACTCGGCACTCATAGACGGATCTCCTTGGCCCTGCAAGTATTCGCAAGTTAAAAGACGCTAAATTGAGTTCAAAGACGTATCTCTTTTACAAACTAAGCATGTACCTTACGTTTGAACCAGGAAATGAAATCGGGCAACCTATTTCTCGCACCCTTTCTAAGAAGAGCGTCATATTCCTGTGGAGTGGGGTCCCTTGATCGACGCCAGAATTCATGAAGAAATTGTTCCATGTATGGCGTCACTGTTGGCACTTGCTCTCAGCAGCAAAGAAGCCAACAAGAGTGAACAGTGGTGACAACAGGGTTGCGTGCTCGGGGGCAACAGCTCTGTTAATCTAGCCTCTCACGGGCACCTTGCGGGGGTATTTATAGGTATCTGAGTGCCCAGCGCCTTGTGTTAAGGACGCATGTGCCCTCAGACACCTAGTTTATCCCCAGAATATTCCCATAAAGCAGGGTTACAAGCTGTAATTACAAGCATGCCTTTACAGATTAGGCCCGTAACACAAAGGCGGCCACGCAGGGCCCGTTACAATGGGCCAGATCACACGTGGGCCTCGGAGCTGAACGCCGCCGCGCGGCGGGATGACCTCGTCGCCGGTCTTCGTCTGGTGCCGAATCGAGCGAAGGGTGTCCCTGCCTGTTCTGTCTCTGTCTGACCAGCGGTTATCAGCGAAGGCCTCGAGCGAAGGGTGGCGTCTTTGCCTTCGCCCCAACATTTGCCCTCCGAGGGACCAGTTCGACAAAGTCACCTGGTGCCGAAGACGTCGCTAGATGGCGGAGACGCTGCCCTCGCTCGAAGTGGTTCCGCGGGGGTTTTTGATGTGACCGTTGATGGACAGCGTACTGTTGGATTGCGGGTTTCCCGAAGCGTCGCGCCCTGCCTATAAAAGGGGGCGGGGGTTGGCGCTGTTTGAACTTTGCCTTCCGCGCTCCGTGAAAACCCTAGCCGCCCGCCGTCTTGCTGCTCCTCTTCTTCCGCTGTCCTCTTGCTCGCCGGAGTTCTGGCTCGAGTGAAGCAGACCGCCCGCCGCCGCCGACGGTACGTAGCAATGCCGTCTTCCTCTTCTTCCGCTGCTACTACGCCACCGTCCGCCGCCTCGTTTGAGGAGACGTTGAGTAGCTTGATGGTGGAGGAGTTGCGCGCCGGCGACTCTGTTGATTTTGGTGTGTCACGGATGACGTCAGCCCGCGTTGAAGATATGCAGCGATTGGGCTACTTTGGCGGCGGAGTTGCTCGTGCTCCGGGGACGGAGGAAGTCCCCGAGCCGGAGGGTGAGTTGGTCGTTTTCGAGGCGTTCTCCGCCGCCGGTCTCCGCTTGCCTGCGCACCGGTTTGTTGGCGAAGTCCTGCGTAGATTCAACGTTCAAATACATCAGTTGACACCGAATGCCGTGGTGGCGCTGGCGAAGTATGTCTGGGCGACGACTTCGTACGGCGGACAGCCGTCGGTTGAAGTTTTTGCGAAGTATTATTGTTTGCATTGGCAGAAGAGGATGATTGGGGACGAAGTCGCCCAGTTCGGGTCATGCACATTCACGCCGAAGACCGGCAAGACCACAATGCAAGTAGTGGAGCTGGTTCCGTGCGCCCGCAACAAGTGGGGCAATTGGAATGAATTTTGGTTTTACGTTGCTGAGGCTACTATCGAAGGCCATGAAGGACTCCCTGTGTCTGAGATGTGCTCTCATTATTACTCTGCGTATCCGCCCTTTGAAGTGGCGGAGGAAGATGCAGACGAAGGGGCCCTTCGGTGCGCCGCCGGCCAGAGCAGTGGGCGTGATTTAGTTGAAGAGTTCGTGGCGTACGGGGTGTGGCCCTTGGCGTACGGGTGGGCGCTGGGCGAAGTGTGCCCTCGCCATATGCCTTTTCACGGAGGAAGGGTGGTGCGAAGCCCTGCCTTCGCACTGAATCTGCGAAACCGCGACCCGGGCGCGTTTGTGCGCGATGCGGAGGACGGGGCGGTGCGGCTCATGGGGCGGTACGTGCCGAGGACAGAAGGCCAGCGCAGCTTTGATATCCGTGGGTCAAATGATCGTTTGAACAGGGTCTTCGAATTAAATCAATTGCCGTATGACGGCTATCCTGGTCAAGACGAAGCGGACCGCCGTGGAAAGAAACCGGCGGTGGAGACTGGAGGCGACCCTGCGCTGGCGGCCGCCCCGTCCTCGAGAAAGAGAAAATTAGGTACTGCGATGGGAGGACTTGGGGTGTCTGATAGTTTTGCTAGAGAGTTAATGAGGACGTGCGCCGCCCCGGGGGAAAGGATGTCTTCGCCCGAGCTCCGGGAGTCTTCGGCTCAGATGCTGAGGGTTACCGGGGGTTGCTGGCCTAGGAATGTTCCTGTCCCCTGCGTGGCTGGCGAGGACTGTTTTACATCTCGTATGGTTCGTCGGTGGAGAGTTTTTCCTTATGGGCGGAATATCGGTGCTGTTGTGTGGGCAGTGATGGACAAGGATCGCCAAGGTGCGGCGCAAAAACGCCAGGCGACTGTCAGGCTGCATGAAGCTAGGCCGAAGAGGCAGCGGGGGGCTGCGAAGGCTGCGGCCTCCGGCGGAGGCAGGCCGCCGCCGGCGGCGAAGGCGGGCGCCTCCGCACCTAGCAAGGCGCCGGAGGCAACGGCGGGCGTTGGGGGCTCCAAGTCAACGAAGGTGGTGCCGCCGGCCAGCGGAGTGGCGGAGGCCTCGAAGGCGGCCCGAGCGTTGCCGTTGTCGGGCAAGCGCGTTGCCGACTTCGGCACCGATATTACTGTAGACGACTATCTTGGTGGTAAGTCGTTGGCCTACTATTATTATTATTATTATTATTTTAAATTCGAAGATGCGTTGCAGGGTCGGACGAGGGGCAGCTTGCTATGGTTGCGCCTGGCGCGGAGACCGCGACGACGGCCATAGTGCCGAGGGCGAGGGGCGAGGCCCTTGGCGCCGGAAGCGAGGTGTCGGCCCTCGCGGTGGTTAGGGACGAGGCGAGCGCAGCGACCCGCCGGCTGAAGGGAGTGACAGAGGCGCTGAGTCAGGCGACGGAGGCACTGAGTCAGGTCCGCTGAGTTATAGTCTCTCGCCCACCTCTTTCTTTTGGGGCAACGGCCTTACGTACTGCGTCGCGGCTTTGCAGGTGGCTGACTTCGCCAGCCGTACTGCGTCGGGGGCCCTCACGGCAGCTGTGTCTGCCGAAGTCGAGAGACTTCGGACACAACATGCTGACGCTGTCCGTGAGAAGTCGGCCTCCGACAGCAAGTGCCGTAAGCTGACGGACAGGGTGGATGCCCTGGAGAGGGAGAAGGCTGACCTCCGACGCCAGCTGGCGGCGGAGAGGAGGGAAGCCAACGAGGCCGTCGCCAAGGGGCAGGCTGCGCAGGCGGAGGCCAAGCTGGCGCGGGCGGAGGGCAATCTTGCCAAGGAGCTTGCCGAACATCTGCAAGAGCGGCTCACCGCCCTGGAGAGCCGCGCGAAGGAGGCCGAGGCCGCGATGCATGCGGAGGCCGAACGGACGCGCACGCAGCTTATGGATACATATCGTGAGCTGGGTGCGCGGACCGGTGACTTCGAGGTGCCGGACCGAGAGCCCGGGCGTCGCTGCCTGCAGTGGGTGCAGGAGGAGCTGTTGGAACTTCCAGCCGTCGTGGGGGGTTGATGTCGTACGCCTCCCTGGTCACCTGCGAGGGGGCGATGAACGCGCCCTCCCGCGAAGGGTGCCGGCACTTCGAGGCCTTCGACCAGGCGGATGAAGAATTTGAGCGAGATATCTATAAGGTCGAAGACCCCGTAGTGAAGGAATCCGCCGAGGCCCTATATGACCGGATGTGGGGTCTGTACGGTCGTGAGGTGGTCAGGGAGCGAGCCGAGACTGCGAGGGCTCAGGTAACGTTGTTGTTTGTTTGGCGTTTGCTGTATGCAGGCTGTGCGTGTGTTTGCTGAATCTGTGTGTCTTGTCCTAGGCGGAGCGCGGCGAGCGGGTGGACGACTTCGGGGCCCTGAACAGCGTGCTGCCGGACCCGGAGCCAACCCCGGAGACCGCAGCGATCGCGACGGCTGCTCCCACATCCGCCGTGGTCGGCGAAGACCTGCCCCGGAAGGTGGCCGAAGGCGCCCCTGATGCCCCCGCAGCTGCTGTGCCGAGCGCTGAAGATCCCGCGGCGGTGGCGGCGGAAACGACGGCGGAGGCAGCGGCGGAGCCAACGGCGGAGCCAACGGCGGAGGCCTCCGCAGCGTCAGGGCCTTCGCAGGTGGCGTAGTAGGTGTTTAGGGTTGGGGAATTTTTGGATGCTGTGCTGAATTTTGGTTGCTGTGCAGGTTCAAGATTTTGGGCCTGCGCACGCAACCGCTACTACTGAGTTTTTGGCGGCTTCGACCGCGGAAGGTGGGAATGAATATGGTGGGTCTGTATCTGAGTTTTTTGATTTTACTGACTCTGGGAGCTCGGTTGAGTGGACTGAGGAGTTGTCGGAGGAGGACTTGGATTATTTTGCGGCCTTGGACGTGGTTGCGGCGGAGGCTTCGCCACACGCCGCGGGCGCGCCAGACGTGCCAGGTCCTAGCACCGGGCGCCGACGGCGAAGGGCGGTTGCAAAGCGTAGGGTTAGTGCGGAGGAAGGGGCTCGGCTTCGCGTGAGTGGGGCTGGTCGGCAGGAGCTGTTGTCTTTGCCGGCCGCCGCGGGTACAGGGGAGGGGGAACTGCGAAGTCTTTTTGCGGGTGAGGAGCTTAGGATAATGTTGTTTAACTATAGGGAGATGGGAATTATTCCTAAGGTTGAGCCGATGTAGAGTGTGGTGCCCTCGCTTATATATGTGTAAAGGCTTGTAAGATGAAGTTGTGTGCCCTCGCGTGCCTGTGCCTGCGAGGGCGTGCCTGTGCCTGCGAGGGCGTTGTGTGCCCTCGCTTATATATTCCTAAGGTTGATGATGTCGTTTCTGCTTTTGTTGTACTGGTTCGGCTGCGCCCTTAGGCGGCTTCTGCGCGGAGTCTTTGCGATAGACTTCGGGTTTTCTCGCACTTGTTGTGCTTAGTCCGGCTGCACCCTTAGGCGACTTCTGCGCGGATAGTCTTCGCGATAGACATCGGATTTTTTTTTCGCACTTGTTGTGCTTAGTCCGGCTGCACCCTTAGGCGACTTCTGCGCGGATAGCCTTCGCGATAGACATCGGATTTTTTTCGCACTTGTTGTGCTTAGTCCGGCTGCACCCTTAGGCGACTTCTGCACGGATAGCCTTCGCGATAGACATCGGATTTTTTTCGCACTTGTTGTGCTTAGTCTGGCTGCACCCTTAGGCGACTTCTGCGCGGATAGCCTTCGCGATAGACATCGGATTTTTTTCGCACTTGTTGTGCTTAGTCCGGCTGCACCCTTAGGCGACTTCTGCGCGGATAGCCTTCGCGATAGACATCGGATTTTTTTCGCACTTGTTGTGCTTAGTCCGGCTGCACCATTAGGTGACTTCTGCGCGGATAGCCTTCGCGATAGACATCGGATTTTTTTCGCACTTGTTGTGCTTAGTCCGGCTGCACCCTTAGGCGAATTCTGCGCGGATTTGTCGCACGCGAGGGTGGCTAGCGCTTAGCCTCGCGGTGACCTCGGATTGGTCGAATATCGAAGGCCGTCGTCGCAGTCTGCTTTCGACGCATGTTTTTGCGGGGGATTTTTCGCACATATATTACATGGCTCCGCCTCGTTAAAAACCTCACCCCCCGGGAGGAAAAGAGTGCGGGCCGGTACAAGATTGTTTTTTGGCAAATTACAAGGGCGAAATCAGCCCCGATTAGTCAGACAAAAAATTTGCGGAGGTTGTCGATGTTCCAGGAGTGCTCCAGGTCCTCGTCGTTTGGCGTTGTGAGCCTGTAGGCGCTGGGGGATGCTTTGGTCTTGACTATGAAGGGGCCCTCCCACTTGGGCTCCAGCTTTCCCCTGGACTCCGTCCGAGCTGTCCGGACGAGTACGAGGTCCCCTTCGCTGAACTCTCTCGGGATGACTGCGTGGTCGCGCCATGCTTTGGTCTGGGCTTGGTATTTGTTTAGGGCCTGTAGGGCGAAGACCCGGTCTCCGTCAATAAGATCTTTTGAAGTTGGCTCGTCCACGTCGGGGACGGCTGACGGAACTGTACGCGGGGACCCATGCTTTATTTCTTGCGGGGTCATGGCCTCCGATCCGTATAAAAGGCGGAAAGGAGTGAACCCAGTCGCCCTGCACTTAGTTGTGTTTAGCGCCCAGACTGCCTCAGGTAATAAATCGGTCCATCTGCCTTTTTTTCATCGAGGAGCATTTTCTTGACAGCTGTGAAGATTTTCCCATTGGCGCGCTCCACGACCCCATTGGACTGCGGATGATAGACTGAAGCGAAGGCAAGCTTGGTGCCGATGGAAAAACAAAAATCCTTGAAGTCTTGGCTGTCAAACTGTTTGCCGTTGTCAACTGTTAGCTCGGACGGTACTCCGAAACGGCAAACAATGTTTTGCCAGAAGAATTTCTGGGCAGTCTTTGATGTTATTGTGGAAACAGCCCTCGCTTCGATCCATTTGGTGAAGTATTCGACGGCTACGAAGGCGAACTTAAGGTTCCCCTGAGCGGTGGGCAGGGGCCCGACAATGTCCAGGCCCCAGCGCTGGAGAGGCCATGTATGGGCGATCAGCTTTGTATACTGCGAGGGGTTGCCTGACCGAGGAGAGAACTTCTGGCAGGCTTCGCAGGACCTTGAGACCCGGTTTGCGGCGCAGATCATTGCGGGCCAGTAAAACCCTTGGCGGATCACCTTGGCAGCTAGGGCCCTTGGCCCTGCGTGCGAGCCGCACGTGCCACTGTGGACTTCACGTAGGATCTGCATGCCTTCGTTTTCGGTGACGCACTTAAGCACTGGCTGACTGACCCCTTTCTTGTAGAGCTAGCCCTCGATCAGCGCGAAGTCCCGGCTTCGATGTCTGAGACGCTTGGCCTCGCTGACGTCGGTTGGATGATAGTACCCCTGGAAGTTGAGGAGAAACTTGTCCCTGAGACTTCTCCACGAATCAATGGACAGCGGAGGCAATCTGGTGAACCAGGTAAGTGCTGGGCCCTCTAGGGCGATGATGAAAGACTTCGCCATTGTGGCGTCGTCCCCTCCGGCGGATGCAACGACGACTTGGTAACTCATTATGTATTGCGCCGGGTCGGTGCTGCCGTTGTACTTGGGATATGCCCCTGCTTGGAAGTTAGCTGGCCAAGGCGTCACTTGCAGGTGTGGCGCCAGGGGACTTCGCTCGTCGAGGTAGTTGACCCCTTGGAATGGCGCGCCGTGCTGGAAAGCGTAGTCATGCTGTGGGAAACGCGGGTTCTCCGGCTGCGCCCGGTGTTGCAGGGGTGGGCCATGCTGCAGGCCGAGGTGGCCTTCGCGCGTGTCTTCCGGTTGCGCGCGCTGCTGGAGGGGTGGCTCTTGCTGTAGACCGAGGTGGCCTTCGCGCTGCATCAGCGCGATCTCGCGCTCGAGGTCTTGGGCCTTCTGCTCCTCGTCACGTATCATTTGCCGCACCTTGGCTAGTGCGGACACACGCTGGCGCTTGGCCTCCAGTATCTCTTTCTTCCTCTGGAGATTGCGGTTCTTGAGGCGCAGGGCGCGCAGCTGTAACTGTTCTTCTGTTGAGACGCCGAGGACCTCGCCGTCCTCGGTGAGATCCGCGCCCTCCAGTGGGGCGAGGCCTGGGGGCGGCTGCGATTGTCCTTCGGGCTCACAGGTGCGGAAGGTGTCGTCCTCGCAGGTGCGGGGAATATTGTCTTCGGTGGGCTCTTGGTGGGTGGATTGGGTGAGGGCGAGGGCCTTGCCCTTCCTTGCGGCAAGCAGTGCTGCCTTCGCAGCCTCATCAGCCTTCGGGTTAGCTCTCTTGGGTGCCATCGCGGGTGGTTTGGTCGTAGCACGAACGGTGGGCGCCAAATGTTGGCACTTGCTCTCAGCAGCAAAGAAGCCAACAAGAGTGAACAGTGGTGACAACAGGGTTGCGTGCTCGGGGGCAACAGCTCTGTTAATCTAGCCTCTCACGGGCACTGTGCGGGGGTATTTATAGGTATCTGAGTGCCCAGCGCCTTGTGTTAAGGACGCATGTGCCCTCAGACACCTAGTTTATCCCCAGAATATTCCCATAAAGCAGGGTTACAAGCTGTAATTACAAGCATGCCTTTACAGATTAGGCCCGTAACACAAAGGCGGCCACGCAGGGCCCGTTACAATGGGCCAGATCACACGTGGGCCTCGGAGCTGAACGCCGCCGCGCGGCGGGATGACCTCGTCGCCGGTCTTCGTCTGGTGCCGAATCGAGCGAAGGGTGTCCCTGCCTGTTCTGTCTCTGTCTGACCAGCGGTTATCAGCGAAGTCCTCGAGCGAAGGGTGGCGTCTTTGCCTTCGCCCCAACAGTCACCTCTTCAAGGTTGGCCAATACGTATAGCATCATATGCCGCCACTCTTCATGTGTCAGGGTCTTGGTGGTCGAGCCACTTGCGTTTCCGAGTTGGCCTCAAAATATGCTAAGGTTCGATTCATTGTCGCCATCATTGTAACGAGGGGGTGGATTATGCACGCTCGGCAGTTTGTCATCATAATAAGCTGTTGTGAAGTTTGAGACCTCCTCTAGAATGTATGACTCTGCAATGGAAGCCTCGATTTTGCATTTATTTCTACATTTCTTTCGAATAGTCTTTAGACATCTTTCGATTGGATAGCACCAACGTCCCTGCACGGGCCCCCCATTCGTGCCTCATAGGGGAGATGAAGAATCAAATGCTGCATTGGATTGAAGAAGCCGGGTGGAAATATCTTCTCAAGCTTCCACAGTAACACGGGTGTCAATCATTCCAAGTCTGCAACCACGGTCCGAGATAACTCTTTTGCACAAAGCTGACGGAAGAAATAGCTCAACTCTGAAAGCGCTAGCGAGACATGCTCAGGGACATAGCCTCGAACCATCGCAGGAAGAATCCATTCAATCCATATGTGGAAGTCATGACTCTTCATCCCTAAGACTCGCATAGTAGATAAGTTCACCCCCTACTCAGGTTAGCTGCATACCCATCAGGGAACATCAACATCTTGATCCACTGAAGTACTTCCTTCCTCTGGGCCCTGCTTAGGACGAAATCGGCCTTAGGCCTTCTCCACGTCTTTCCGCCACTTGGCGGCTTCATCTCTAGTTTTGGTCTATCACATAACGCTGCCAGATCCACTCTTGCCTTCACATTATCCTTTGACTTATCACGAATGTCCATAATTGTTGCTCACAGTGCCTCGGCAACATTCTTTTCAGTGTGCATCACGTCAATGTTGTGTGGAAGGAGCAGGTCGTCATAATAGGGGAGCCGAGTCAAGCCAGACTTATGTGTCCACATATGCTGCTCACCATATCCCACAAAACCACCTTCTGTATTGGCCACGAGCCCATCTATCTGTTGACGAATTTCGGCACCAGTCATCGTTGCAGGTGGGCGGTCTGTCACTACGACACCTTTCATAAAATTCTTGATGTCTAGGCGGAATGGATGGTCAGCAAGAAGAAATTGTCGATGTTTATCGAAGGATGAATATTTGCCACCCTTTTTCAACCAAATGAACCTGAGAGCTTCCTTGCAAACTGGGCATGGGAACTTACCGTGAACACACCAGGCACAGAATAGCCCATAGGCCGGTAAGTCATGCATGGAGTAATGGTACCAAACATGCATTCTGAAGTTTGTCTTCGTAGCTCGGTCATACGTCCATACCCCTTCCTCCCAGGCACGTACCAATTCATCGATCGAAGGCTCCATGTACACGCCCATTTTATTCCCCGGGTGTCCGGGAATTATCAACGACACGAATATATTCTGCCTTTGAAAACACACACCAGGGGGGAGATTGATTGGGATAACAAACACGGGCCAACATGTGTACGGGGCAGCGTTCATTCCATAGGGATTGAACCCATCTGTGGCCAACGCAACACGTACATTACGAGCCTCTTCGGCTTTCTCACGGTGAATGGCATCAAAGTGTTTCCATGCTTCACCATCGGATGCATGCACCATCTTGTCAGGATTGTATCGTTTTCCATTTTTGTGCCATGTCATCTGTTTCGCGGATTCCTCTGTCATGTACAGACGCTGGATCCTTGGTATGAACAGAAGGTGCCGTAGGAATGTCAAGGGGATGTCGAGCTGCCTCTTCTGTCCATCACCAGAGTCTACCTCCATGAACCTAGACGATGTACACTTGGGACAGTACTTTGCCTCCGTGTATTCTTTCCTAAATAGCACGCAGCCCTTCGGACAAGCATGAATCTGCTCATACGTCATCTTGAGTGCACGAAGGAGTTTCTATGCCTCGTACATGCTCTTTGGCAGAACATGATCATCCGGAAGCAGGCTCCCAATAACCGTCAACAAGCCATCGAATGCGTCTCTACTCATGATGTACTGTGACTTGAACGCCATTACACGCCCAATGGCATCCAGTTGAGAAACCTTTGTCTGGCCGTGAAGGGGCTTCTGTGCCGCGTCGAACATGTCGTAGAACGCCTTTGCAGTCGGCTCTGGCTCGTCATCCATACATCCTCCCGTGTACTGTGCCTCCTAATAGTCGTTCAACATATCCGCTACCCCCGCATCGGTGTCATAATCCTCGACACGTTGTCTCAGCACCTCCTCTCTCGTACGATGCGCTTCACCATGAAATATCCACCGAGTATAGCCCGGCGTAAATCCATTCTTCCAAATATGTTCTACCATGGCCTTCTTTGGTTTTCTTTTCTGATTGGCACATTTGCTGCACGGGCATGGGACTAGACTCGCTCCCTTAGCAGCTTCGCCATATGCCCGTTCCACGAAATCATCGGTCTTTCTAATCCATTCAGTGGTGACATCGTTCCTTCCTCTACGGGTCGTGTACATCCACTCACGGTCCTCCATCCTATAACATATATAACCGACTATAGTTTAATATAACATGTAAGACATTTGCAAAAAATAACTCAGGCATATAAACAAAAAATTCGGCAGCACCTCCCCTGTACGGGGATGTTTACAAAACCTGCAAATAAAACTAGTAGCACAATGGCCGATATCCACAAATATATCTAATTGACACACATAGTATAAACTCCCTAAATTCAATAAACATGTACTATAAATTTAATAAACACACATACTAAATTCAATAAACACACGAAATTCATTATAAACACATAATATAAACACGTAGTATCAACTCACTAAATTCAATAAACATGTAGTATAAATTTAATAAAACACATAATATAACTATAAACATACATAAATTAAATAACATATGACAATATATAATATGAACACAAACAAACATAAATTTAATAAATTCAATAAACCTTTACGGCTTGGCGACGGTCGGCCGGCGGCGGCGTGCCGGGCGCGTCGGGGGCGGGCGACGGTTGGCTCGCTGACGGCGGCGTGCCGGGCACGTGGGGCACATGGGGCGGCCGGGCGAGGGCGGCGGTGAGGCGTGGGCGCGGGCGCGGGCGGTGGTGGGGAGGCGCCGGCGGCGAGCCGGAGCGCGGTGAGGCGGTGAGGCGTGGGCGCGGGCGGCGGTGAGGCGTGGGCGGCGGTGGGGAGGCGCCGGCGGCTTGCCGGAGCACGGGGCGGGCGGCAGGCGTGGCGGTGGTGAGGCAGAGGGAGAAGCGAAAGGAGAAGGAAAGGAGAAGGAAGAAGAAAGCCGGCCGCGCGGCCGGTTTAGTCACTTTCTTTGTCGAGTGCCCGCGATTCGGCACTCGGCAAAGATTTTTTTAAAATTTAAAAGTAAACTTTGCCGAGTGCCGGATCACGAGCACTCGGCAAAGGCTGCTTTGCCGAGTGCTAGATGTACAACACTCGGCAAAGTTCTGTTCTGCATACTTTGCCGAGTGTCAAAGGACAGACATTCGACAAAGCCGCCTTTGCCGAGTGCTAGCTGTACATGCCAAGTATACTTTATTTTTTTATTTTTGGCAACCAAACTTTTTGTAGTGTGTTCCTACACTATTTAGACCTACTAGTACCATTTTGGTACAATTATAAAAGTGTTTTTTATAACTATTAGATTTAGTTCGTTTATTTGAATTTCTTCGGAAAATTCAGATTTGAAATGCAGGTCACTCGAAACTTGGGAAACCGTGCATGCAAAAATGATACCCATCCTATTTAGCACAAGTTACGACCGATTTCAGGAGCGGACCGGAAACTTCGAGCACCATGCTCACTCAACATGGCCGTGAACTTGCTATCCAGCTGTTTAAAAATTGTATAAAACACAAACAAAGTCAAAAAATCATGAAACTTATCCACGTGTCATGATATCATATGTAGAGGCTGTGATAAAAAATTGAGAATGTTTGGAGAAAGTTGTGAGACACTATGTGTAGAAACCTAAGAGAACCACACATGAAATCATAAAGTTTCAATGTGGTTCTCTTAGGTTTTTACACATAGTGTGTCACAATTTTCTCGAAACTTTTTCAAATTTTTATCACAGTCTCTACATATGATATCATGACACGTGGACAAGTTTCATGATTTTCTGACTTTGTTTGTGTTTTATACAATTTTTAAACAGCTGGATAGCAAGTTCACGGCCATGTTGAGTGAGCATGGTGCTCGAAGTTTCCGGTCCGCTCCTGAAATCGGTCGTAACTTGTGCTAAATAGGACGAGTATCATTTTTGCATGCACGGTTTCCCAAGTTTCGAGTGACCTGCAGTTCAAATCTAAATTTTCCGAAGAAATTCAAATAAACGAACTAAATCTACTAACGATTCAAAACTCTGTTATAATTGTCCATAAATGATACATGTAGGTATACATAGTGTAGGAATATACCACAAAAAGTTTGGGAGACAAAATCTAAAAAATAAAAGTATACTTTGCTGAGTGTCTTGATAAGACACTCGACAAAGCATCCTTTGCCGAGTGCCAACCCCCGCTCTCGGCAAAGACTGACGGCCGTTAGCTTTGGGACGGCCGCTGACGGCCCTTTGCCGAGCGCCTCCTTTGCCGAGTGTTAACGTGTCTTTGCCGAGTGGCGCCCTGTGCCGAGTGTCCAGCACTTGGTAAAGAGGCTTGTTGCCGAGAGCCTAACTTTACCGAGTGCGGCACTCGGCAAAGCCTTCTTCGCCGAGTGCCCGACAAAAGGCACTCGGCAAAGAGGCCGACACTCGGCAAAGCCTCGGATTCCGGTAGTGTCTGTTTCGGTAGTGGTTATAGGCTAAAATTGCTTACCCATAACATGTCATTTCCCCTAAGAGTCCTGCTCACAGTGTTGCATCATGCAAAAAGATCGGTGCCTTACCTCCCAGGCAAAGGAAGAAGAAGCACCCATGACCACATAATCAGAGTTGTTGCTGATAAATCGGAAGCCCAGACCAAGGTTTAAAGTAAAGACCCTTATTTTTATAATATATATAATATTCTCTCTGTACCAAAATATAGTTCGCTATAGGGAAAATACACATTCATTTAATAAGCTATGAATGTAGTTGGTATGCATGTCTATACTCATTTTCATTAATTTGAATGTAGATAGAAAAAGAGGGCTAAAAAGAACTATATTTTGGGATGGAGAGAGTATATGTTACTACAAAATATTCAAACATGTATAAAAATATTTATCTCAAATAAAAAATACATAATATATGATCACTTTAAAATTTTCTTCTAATATGTTTCGATGCAAAGTCATTAGATGACATCAATATCAATTTTATCCACTAATATCTTCTCGATATATAAAGCAGCCAAACAATTTAGCCTTACTTGCGATATTTTAGACCATAAATAATTTTTCATAAATTTCAACTTTGGAAAGCTCCTTTTTAATAATGCAACAGTCACACATACAATCACAAGTCGTGCGTCGTAAACTCGTTTGAAGTGATTTGCTAATGTCATGTGGCACCACATGACAACCGCTAGGTGACAAGAGATGGGACACATAAATTGCGTGTGTGCACCCTCGCACCCCCTCGAGGAATGGCCCTGCACACAATATTGATTGGATGGCTCACAATGTCACTCGACACACTAGAGCGTGGTATCTCTTATGCTACTCTCAATAAGCATTTTAATAGAGTTTTATTCTTATTAAATGGCAATGTCATATATGCAAGCAGAATGAAATGGTATGCAATTTAATAAAGAGAGATATAAGAGAGTTTCATGGATACACTATATCTAGATAAATGTTGACATGATAGCCTTGTAAACAATGTGATGAAGTTATACATTATTGATAATAGCCTTACTAATCTTTTCATTTATCTCTTGCAAACATAGTACATTATATGAATGCAAGTGGATTGCCTCGCCAACCCATATATAAACTTAATTCTTTTATTTGTAGTTCCATAGACAACCGACAATATTAGATATGCATGCAAATTTGCAAACCACTCAAATCACATAGTAGTGTACGTGTTGAAACCACGATCTAATGATTTTTTTTCCTGATTTTCTGTATTTTAACTCTTTTTCATAAAAATGAAGTATAGATCTCTGGAAAATTAATCTCATCTTTGGACCTATTGAGTCAAAGTTATGGTTTATGGCACTAGATTATAGGATCCGACGACACAATTCATTGTATGACCAATGACGTGGTATGACCTTGATGCTAAGTCCACCTACCTCGGTCGACCGTTCTCTTTTCTCCGTCTAGTGTCTCGTACTCATGTGGCCTATAATTATTTTTCACCTCTCTTCATGTTTGTCTCTCTCCAGTCCTTCAAACTTTCTCTAATCTATTGATTCAAAAAACCTTAGATTTGATCATTAGATCTTCAAAACCAAAGTATCCTCCATCTTCTCTTTAATTTATACACATTGTTTTGATCTACCTTAGGCATATTTTGGCGGTCTATTTTTAGGTAGATATGAGTTTTGATTCAATTTTGACATGGGTTGAATTTGGTTGTTGTCTATGGGTTTTATTTTGTCGTTTACAATGTTTAGTTTTGTAAGTTGTTTATAGTTTATATTATATGGCTATAGTAATTTAAAGTGCTTAGATTATTGTAAAGCCTAAAATTTGTATTAAAAACAAAATAAAATGAATAGATAAATAAATAAGTGGGTGTTTTTCCTGGAATTCTTTTTTTATTTATTTTCTTTGTGCATACTCAATTATGGGAATTAAAGTAGTCAAACAGCAAATAAATAAATATGGAATTATGCATCTCATGCTGAAGTTATTGTACTGTTGCACTTTGTATTCAAATTTGTGAGACGGGTTTAAATTCGGAAATTAGAATTTGAAAATGGAAATAGGAAATAAATGGGATGGAAAAAAATATATTAATGCAAAAAGGTGGGTGTTATATCTTCATTAGGTATGAGTTTTATAAATTGAAAGTTCAAAACATTAATTTGAATTTTGTTTGGATAATTCAAATTGGAACTAGAGAAAAGAAAATAAAGAAAAAGGAAAAATAGAAGAAACCCGCACTTGGGCATTTTCCCTGGTCGACCCATCTTCACCATCCCATCCCCGGCGGGCGGCGGCCCACTTCCTCATTCCTCATCTACGCGCTGACGATGCCCCACCGACCAGTTGCACGGAATTGCACCAACCTTTCCCCCTCGGTGCCAATGGGTGGGACCACCCCGTCAGCCGCGCCCAACCGTGTTTCTCTCCCTGACCAGTTGCACGGAATTGCACCAACCTTTCCCCCTCGGTGCCAATGGGTGGGACCACCCCGTCAGCCGCGCCCACCCGTGTTTTTCTCCCTCCGTTGCTGACCGGTAGGCCCCCTCGGCAGACGGATCTTCTTCCCTGTTGCAACAGAAATCGCTGCTATCCTCGATTTGTTTGCGCAGTGGGCGAATCTTCTACCAAAGTCGTGGGTTTTCGGTTGTGGTCGATCGGACTCTACCTGCCCCTTTTCTCCGTGCTATATAATCCCAGAGCTCGCCCCAACACCTCGTCTCATCACGACATGGGATAGAGATAGCTTTGTCGCCAGAAAGGGAGAGAGCGTCATCGTCAAGTATATCAGTGGGTGCCGCTGTCAGCGTCTTTCGCGTATGCCATCGTCGAGCCCTTGATGATCGCTCGTTGGGGTCGTGGGGATCCAGGGAAGGTACTCATGAACTAACCAGTGCTAGGCGGCATGGCTGGATCGACCGATTGCTCGCTGGGGGACAATTTCTGCCGTGGTGCGTAGTCACGATTGTCTGCGTCATAACTACAGGTAAGAAGCTACTCGATTGGTCCGCTCTCGTATCTAGTTCGCGTGGGACCGATTAGTTGTGAGCTTGGAGTTCTAGCTCGACGAGAGGGCTTGCGCCGGAGAAGGTCCACCGTGGAATGTCGGTTGCGCCGCCGCTCTGGGGGTTGCAGGGTAGAAGAACGCCTTGGACCATTGGATCTGTAATAAACGTCCGTGATTGATCGACTCATACCGGTTCGTCGTGGACCGTTGATCTCTATAGGAGCGGTTGGGATTAGATTTTGATACCGTTTCCGTCAATTACAATCGGACTGATGGATCTCGATCCAGTGGCTGTCATCTGATACCGGTTCGCTTAAAAGGATCAATCTAATCTGGATCCTTGTGATCAGATCGGGCGGCCAGGATCTTTGCGTACCCCTTCGGTCAGGGTGTTTTATGTAAGAGACCCTATGCTTTTAGCTATCCAACCCGCTGTCCATATGGGGGAATCCTGAGTCTTGGGAAATTTGCGAGTTAACCCCTGCGTTCCTCTGTTTTTGACGCCCAGTCCAGAGAATAATGAAAATAGAAAATTAATTATAGAAAATGATTTTTAATACAAAAATAATTCTAGAAACTTGTAAAATTCATAGAAATTTCATATTAAGTCCAAAGTGATCCATTCAAGTTTCTATAATTTTGTAATATTATTGTTTATCAACTAGTGTCTCTGTTTTGACATGAAAACCATATTAAAATTAATCTCCTAATTAACCTTGTACCTAGCACCTAGAACTTTTGGAAATTCATAACTCCAAAATTAATGATTCATGTTCCTATGATCTTATTTTAATATGTAGATTATTAATATGTATTCTGTTCTTATGTTTGGTGTGATGTTAATTTTGCATATACCATGTTTGTTTGTATTGCTACGACTAGCGCGAGGTCACGAGTCATCTGAAAAGCAAGTTGGTACCTGGAATCTCAAGTCCCAGGCAAGTTGTGCCCTTGACCACATTTATTACCCAATAATGTTCTTTAATATCACTTATTCATGCATAGGTTTAATTTTGATGGGACCCAATAGGTCACCCTAGACTGGTTATCCATTTTACCTTGTGTATCCCTGAATCATTTGGGTAGTTATGCTATTGCTTTACACGGTTTTTGGTTACTATTTCATTATATCCATGTTTCAATTATTTTGTTATGTTATTTATGTTCATGTCAAGATCATTAATTTTAATTGGAACATGGAGCTTAACTTGAGAAACACGTGCCACCACAAGGGTGGAATGGGACGCCCTTAGCTGACTAATTAGGAAAGATAGTGGAAGACTAACTTACCCGAAAGGGGCCAGGACAGTAGGGGAGTTGCATGCAGGGAGGTTCTCGAGTTGATTTTGCTGCGATGGCGGTCAGACGAGGGATTCTTGCAAGTGCTCTTCCCATAAACTATAGCGGGTTTTCGGAAGCTAGTGGAACTTTGTAAAGGCCTCGTTGTGTTACCCTGCCTCGCTTCCTTGGTAGAGGTGTATGTGGCCCGTACAACCCTGTGGCAGATGGGTAACATGACTTGTGGGTACAGGGTACAACCTCTGCAGAGTGTAAAACTGGTATACTAGCTGAGCTCACGGTCAAGAGCAGTTCAGGACTCTCACATGATTATTTATGGAACTAAATTCAATTTGTCATATGCGTTGCATTGAGGGTGTTGTTATTACTTTTGTTCTACTACTTAATTGGGTTTGGTATTTACTTATACTTAGTAATTGCTAATAAAATTTTGACCAACTTTAAAAGCAATGCTCAGCTCCAACCATCCTCTTTGGTAAGCCTTACACTTCACGTGAGCTCCCACCTTTGGCGAGTTTATGCACAGTATTCCCCACAACTTGTTGAGCTATGAACGTATGTGAGCTCACTCTTGCTGTCTCACACCCCTCCCCCCATAGGTCAAGAACAGGTACCACAGGATGAGGCGCATGGAGGAAGCTGTGATGAGTTCGTGAGAGGTCTAGGCCATCGTCTCCCAATCAACTTTGGGTTGCTAGATCGTGCCTTCATATGATGTAATTATTTATTTATTTTGTACAGAACCCCTATTATATAGTAAAGATGTGACATTCGTTTCTGTATCACTATTCATCATATGTGTGAGACTTGGTCCCAGTACACCTGGTGTTTATTTCGCGCCCGGGTTTTGGACCCCTAAAACCCGGGTGTGACAGAAGTGGTATCGGAGAGGATGTTGACTGTAGGACGAAACCTATATAGAACTGGACAACCATTACCTACTTACCTTTGCTACTCTGATTCTGTCTAAACTCTTCTCATCCATTGCTGCTTTACTCTGATTACTCTTATCTTTTCTTTTCTAAAGACAAATGTGGATTTCACACTTTGAAATCCTGCACCTAAAGTGACCTTTAGGAATAGGAGACCTACTCTTAGGAACAAAAACAAAACTATTTTTATAGGTATCTATACGCTTAAGTGCTTTTTCTTATGATACTTGTTTGATTTGGATCTTTGATTGAGTGTGATGAGTTGTGGAGTAATGTCCACAATTACATCTGCATATAGATATAGATATAAATAGAATTCATAAGATAACTAAACAACCTAGATTATCTTCCATTAAAATATCTAGCTTAATAGATCCATCTTATCTTAAAATATACTCTCTTATCTTAGTAAGATCCATCTTATCTTGAAGGAATCATCTTATCCTAACCACTATACTTATCTCATCCTAAAGTAACAACCAGGATCTATCCCAAAATAAATTAAGTAGATCTTATCTGGTCTAATCTGATTACACCAATTTAATTCTGATCCCATCTAATCTGATCAGATCTAATCTAATGGACAAACATGGTTAGATAATACTGGTAAAATAAGATTGGATCCTACTCTTAAAAATATGTTTTAACCTAAATTGGAGTCTTAGTCCAACCTGGCCATATGCAACTACCTTAACCACCCGATAGTTGCATAACCCCTCTGTTTTAACCTAACAGAAATTCTGACTTACCTACACCATATAATCTATCCTATCTCAAAAGATTATAACATACCCTAATAATATTTATTCTACCCCGGTAGATCTATCTAACTTTAACTAGTCTAATCTAGTTATATCCAACCTAATCTAGATTCTATCTAATCTATTATGATCTAATCTAGGGTAAGTTGTGTAATGCTAGTACAAAAGATAAGGCCATACTCCTAATTCACTTAAGCCTAAAATTGGTGACTTAGATCAACTCGTCCAGACGTCCATACACAACAACATGACCTAAATAATAGGTTACATAACCTATTCAACCAATCTAGGGGCAAAACAATCAAACCAAATTCTAACTAATCTCATTTAACTCATAGCCATCTAATAAACCAATCTAATGTGGTCCACCTAATCAGACTAGTGATACTGGTAAGAAGAGATTAGACCTTACTAGCCAGGTGTTAACTTAACTCAGTACATTAGACCAACTCAACCATGAGCAGAAGATCTAACTCAACTAGTAGAGTCATGATGGATTGTATAATCTATCTATCCCCACCTAACATCAAACAAACTTTTTACCTACATCATGTAGTCTATCTCACCCATATTTATCTTAACCCTGTTTCCCACTCCGATAAAATACACTAACCTCGAATGAATGAGATCAAGACCATAGAAGAAAATATCAACATCAACAAGGAAGGATATAACAGTCAAAGCGAATCTCGAGATGAATGAAGACTTAAACATTTCAGACGAAGTCTTTTCCTTGCCATAGTCTTTCTTACCTCAAACTTGTCCAACTTATATCCTACACAACAAGTAGATGGATACATGTGCTCTCCTAATCACCCACTATTGACTATAAAAAAATGAGACTCTGATTTTTGAACCAATTATAGACTAAAAGCTGAATTACAAACCAATCCTTCTATGTCCCTTTTCTTACAAATCTCGAGGACAAGATTTTTGTTAAGGGGGGTAGGATTTGTAAAGCCCAAAACTTGTATTAAAAACAAAATAAAATGAATAGATAAATAAATAAGTGGGTATTTTTCCTGGAATTCTTTTTTTATTTTTCTTTGTGCATACTCAATTATGGGAATTAAAGTAATCAAATAGCAAATAAATAAATATGGAATTATGTATCTCATGCTGAAGTTATTGTACTGTTGCACTTTGTATTCAAATTTGTGAGACAGGTTTAAATTTGGAAATTAGAATTTGAAAATGGAAATAGGAAACAAATGGGATGGAAAGAAAAAATGTATTAATGCAAAAAGGTGGATGTTATATCTTCATTAGGTATGAGTTTTATAAATTGAAAGTTCAAAACATGAATTTGAATTTTGTTTGGATAATTCAAATTGGAACTAGAGAAAAGAAAATAAAGAAAAAGGAAAAAATGGAAAAAATAGAAGAAACCCGCACTTGGGCCATTTTCCCTGGTTGGCCCATCTTCACCATCCCATCCCTGGTGGCCCACTTCCTCATTCCTCATCTAAGCGCTAACAACGATGCCCCACCGACCAGTTGCACGGAATTGCGCCAACCTTTCCCCCTCGGTGCCGACGGGTGGGACCACCCCGTCAGCCGCGCCCACCCGTGTTTCTCTCCCTCTGTTGCTGACCGGTAGGCCCCCTCAGCAGATGGATCTTCTTCCCCATTGCAACAGAAATCACTGCTATCCTCGATTTGTTCATGCAGCGGGTGGATCATCTGCCGAAGCCGTGGGTTTTCGATTGCGATCGATCGAACTCTGTCTGCCCCTTTTCTCCGTGTTATATAATCCCAGAGCTCGCCCCAACACCTCGTCTCATCACGGCATGGGAGAGAGATAGCTCTGTCGCCAGAAAGGGAGAGAGCATCGTCGTCAAGTATAGCAGTGGGAGCCGCTGTCAACGTCTTTCGCGTATGCCGTCGTCAAGCCCTTGATGATCGCTCGCTGGGGTTCGCTGGGGTTCGCTGGGAAGGCACTCATGAACTAACCAGTGCCCGGCGGCATGGCTGGATCGACCGATTGCTCGCCGGGAGACAATTTCCGGCGTGGTGCGTAGTCGCGATTGTCTGCGTCATAACTACAGGTAAGAAGCTACCCGATTGGTCCGCTCTCGTATCTAGTTCGCGTGGGCCGATTAGTTGTGAGCTTGGCGTTCTAGCTCGACGAGAGGGCCTGCGCCGGCGATGGTCCACTGTGGAATATCAGTTGCGCCGCCGCTCTGGGGGTTGTAGGGTAGAAGAACGCCTCAACCATTGGATCTATAATAAATGTCCGTGATTGATCGACTCATACCGGTTCACCGTGGACCGTTGATCTCTATAGGAGCGGTCGGGATTAGATTTTGATACCGTTTTAGTCAATTAGAATCGGACTGATGGATCTCGATCCAGTGGCTGTCATCTGATATCGGTTCGCTTAAAAGGATCAATCTAATCTGGACCCTTGATCAGATTGGGCGGCCAGGATCTTTGCGTACCCCTTCGGTTAGGGCTTTTACGTAAGAGACCCTATGCTTTTAGCTATCCAACCCGTCGTCCATATGGGGGAATCCTGAGTCTTGGGAAATTTGCGAGTTAACCCCTATGTTCATCTGTTTTTGACGCCCAGTCCAGAGAACAATGAAAATAGAAAATTAATTATAGAAAATGATTTTTAATACAAAAATAATTCTAGAAACTTGTATAATCCATAGAAAATTCATATTAAGTCCAAAGTGATCCATTCCAGTTTCTATAATTTTGTATTATTATTGTTTATCAACTAGTGTCTCTATTTTGACATGAAAATCATATTAAAATTAATATCCTAATTAATCTTGTACCTAGCACCTAGAACTTTTGGAAAATCATAACTTAAAATCCATAACTCCAAAATTAATGATTGATGTTCCTATGATCTTATTTTAATATGTAGATTATTAATATGTATTTTGTTCTTATGTTTGGTGTGATGTTAATTTTGCCTATACCATGTTTGTTTGTATTGCTACAACTAGCGCGAGGTCACGAGTCATCTAAAAAGCAAGTTGGTACCTAGAATCTCAAGTCTCAGGCAAGTTGTGCCCTTGACCACATTTATTACCCAATAATGTTCTTTAATATCACTTATTCATGCATAGGTTTAATTTTGATGGGACCCAATAGGTCACCCTAGATTGGTTATCCTTTTTACCTTGTTTATCTCTGAATCATTTGGGTAGTTATGCTATTGCTTTTGTTGGGGGCCTTCGGCTTCCGAAGGTCCTCAAAAACAGGATTTAACAGTGTTTCTGGAGTATAATGTGTAAACAGGTATCTTCGGACTCGAGTCGATATCATAGTAGGAGAAGCTCAAAGTAATACGAAGGTTGATTCAACACCGAAGATGTGGGCGGGAAAGCTTCGGTGTGATAGCGGAAAAAGGAACCGACTTAAAGATGAAAAGGCTGTTCGGACCTCAGTGGATTACTATAGAATTACTACTAAATGTAAAGGGCATGATTGTAATTTTATATGGGCTGTGTCCCGTGCCTATAAATAGGTGAACAGTACCCCCGTACTGGACACGCGGACTTGGCATTGACCTCTGCGTCATACTTATATTTTCATCTCCTTCCGAGCCGAAGGTACATTTGTAATTGAATACAATTTCTATTTCTTCATAATAATAATACAAAAATAAGTTGATAATAACGTATAATTGCTTATGTTATTCTTTATATATCATATGATTTATCCTTCATCCTTGTATGTTGTGTTTACGAAAATACACCCTTTCATAACCTTCGTCCGAAAAGCATTATGTCCTAGAGGAGATAATGCTTCGAAGGACGAAGGACTCTATCGTTTAACATTTTATGCGTTGCCTTGTTCTTAAGCCGAAGCATTTGAGAGCAAGTCCCCAACATTGGCGCCCACCTTCGGTGAACTCACTACCACCCCTTGACTTTTTTAACACCTTCGGTGATCATAAACCTTCGCTATGGCGCCGAAGAAAGCTTCAGCAACTGGGGCTGCAGCTCTGCAACCGCTGGACCCCAATCAGGAGACTCTCTCTCTTCGGGAGGCCCGAATCCAGAAGAGGAAGGCTGTCAGCCCGACACCGCAAGAGGATGAGTTAGATCAAGAGATCAGAGACATGGAGATGCTTCATCAACAGGTGCGGAGGAAGAAGGAAAAGATGGCCAGGCTAGCTGAACTGCAAAGGCAGATAGACGAAGCTTCTGAAGAAGTTCGCCATCTTACTCACGATGAGCAGAACCGAAGACCTCAGAGCCAAAACTTTCATCAGAACGGTTTCCTCAACGAAGACGGCTGGTATGACAATTTCCATCATGGAAATTTTGTTTTTGATGATGCTTCTCCTCTGTCCGCTGAGCTGCAGGCTACAACTTGGCCTCCATCCTACAAGCCGCCCCAGCTTCCCATATTCGACGGCCATTCAGACCCCGAAGCAGTTTTTGATGAGCTACGAAGCAACAGTATCTTCGTATGGTGGCAATGCTGCAGTCATGGCAAAGTCTTTTGTTATGGCTGTCAGGAGTGTTGCTCAAACCTGGTATTCCTCCCTTCGACCAGGAACGATCACTTCATGGCAAAAACTGAAGGACATGTTGTTGACCAGCTTCCAAGGGTTTCAGACGAAGCCGGTCACTGCTCAAGCCCTGTTTCAATGCACACAGGACCACGAAGAATACCTTCAGGCGTATGTCAGGAGGTTCTTGCATTTGAGGGCGTAGGCGCCAACGGTGCCCAACGAAATTGTCATTGAGGCCATGATCAAGGGACTTCGGCCTGGACCTTCAGCTCAGTACTTTGCTAGGAAGCCTCCTCAAACTTTGGAGAAGCTGCTCCAGAAGATGGACGAGTATATTCGTGCCGACAATGATTTTCGCCAAAGAAGGGAGGAGGCTCTCAGGTTTTCCGAAATGGCCAGGGGCTTCGGAGGAAGATTCTATCTGAGGCACGTCAGGTCAATTCATAACTATACTCAAAATGATGATAAGGGGAGTCAGCAGCAAAGGCCACAGTGCTCCTCACAGGCTTCGGGGCAACAACAAAGCTTCTCCCGGCCACCAGCTCCAAGAGGCAGAGGCGCCAGGGGCTTCGGCGGAAGATTTGCAGATCAACCAAGGAGAATATTTTGCTTGTTCTGTGGTGAAAACAAGGGCCATACCACCAGGATGTGCCATGTTACCATCCAGAAGCAAAAGGAGATAGCCGAAGCTGCAGCACAACAAGCTCAGCCGAAGCAGGTCATGCATACTGCTTCGTATCACTCGCCTTACATCCCAGAATACGTAGGCAACCATCCTGCAGTTTCTGTTGCTTCGGCGAGTCAACCCCAAGCTTCCTGGCAACAGCCTCCGCCTCCACCACCGCTGCAACAAGGTCAACAGCCAGAAGGGAGCCAATATGCTCCACAGCAAAGGGACTTCAGACAACAATCCGAAGCTCGCACAGTCAATAGCACTGTGCCAGAGTCGAAGCACATCTATTGACAAATATCCTACCTTGACAGCAGTCTTTTCCATTCAGTTTTATTTTCTGTGTAATAAAGGACACTTTTTGAATTTCAAGTAATAGTTTTGTTGTTAGCCACAAGGAAAACATATCTTCTACACAGGCTTAAGTTGTCGGAGCTTGAAAATTTGCAATAGCAAGGAGGACCTTCGGATTATTAAATTCATTTTAAATTTTTCGATATGAATTCTTCGAAGCCGTTCCAAAAGGAGCGCAGTGTAAGTTTTTTGCTCCAAAGTCGTTCCTAAGGGAATGCAGAGCTTACAGCGAAAAGTCAACGCTAATTCCGCCGAAAGTAAAAGGCGAAGAAGCTCCAAAGTCGTTCCTAAGGGAATGCAGAGCTTGCAGCGAAAAGTCAACGCTGATTCCGCTGAAGTAAAAGGCGAAGAAGC
The DNA here is from genome assembly GCF_902167145.1 of Zea mays. Classification (NCBI taxonomy): domain Eukaryota; kingdom Viridiplantae; phylum Streptophyta; class Magnoliopsida; order Poales; family Poaceae; genus Zea; species Zea mays. The sequence continues at coordinate 25,605,091 of NC_050098.1, read as the reverse complement.
TCCCAAGGGAGGCTTACAGCGAAAAGTCAACGCTGATTCAGAAAAGATTACGTATTTTATTGCAGGGATGTGTGTGTAGCTTCGGAACGAATACCTTTTCTCATAGCATAACATCATCACATCACTTTGCATAGCATAAGCATCATACATCATTCTGCATATGGCACAAGAAGGGGATACAATATTGATCTTCGGAATGTAGCTTTGGAAAATATTTTCACGAAGTTTGGATATTCTTCATCACAACACTATGAGTATTGTTGCGATAAAAGAAAATTCTTCTTCACGAAGCATGAAAAGAAGGGAAGGTGTTTTTTCATCAAAGACTCGAAAACGGTACGTATGTAAAATTTCATGCATCGTAAAGAATTGAATCATAAAAAACAAGTTTATTACATTCAGGATTACAAGATATTATACATATTACATTTCAGAAGTTTTTACAGTAGCACCTAGTCTTCCCTAAGTACTACTTCTGCAGCTTCGTTCAGGAGTTGATTGACAACTTGATCCATGATAGCTTCAGCCATCTTTTTAATTTCATCATCATCTTTCGGGGGAGGACCCGGAGACGCTTTAGTAGGATCTGAGGGAGGACAGGATACAGCTACATCGCTATTACAAAGTGCGAACGAAGTTTAAAATCAAAAATTACAACACAATAAAAACCACTAGTTAATACCTATTTGACCTTCGGGCTCCACGCTCTTCTCAGTAGCCTCTGCTACTTTTCTAGCATCATGGATACCCTTTTCGCTTTTTTGGATAATCTCTCGGGCCATTTCTCGGCCACCATTATCCCAGATATCGGTAAAAAATCTTCCACCAACCATGCTAGCTTCGGCTGAAGGATCCTTTGCATCTTCGAAGGGCAAGGTAGCTTCAGATTGCGCCAAAATTTTTACATGCTCACAACCCTTTTTCTCCAAAATGGTGGCAATTCCCCTGGCACCCGAAAAAGCACATATATCTCCGCGGCTATTTAAAATTTCTTCGAAGGCCTCAGCTTCGTGGCTAATCCATTCAATGGGGCCTTCGGGGTTGCCTCTCGTAAAGTTTTCTTCACTCGAAAATGCGCCAACGCTGGCGAAGCTAGTTTTCATTTTCTTAACACATTCTATAGATTTGTTATAACATCTCTTCTTGGACGCACGAAGCTCCTCAACAGTTCCTTCTAAATGATTTGCCCATTGGTCGCTAAGTTCTCGCTTTGTTTCTTCAAGTATGCGTTCTTCTCTAGCTCTGGCTAGTTGTTTTCGAAGATCTTCAATTTCACGCTTCTGAGCCTCAGCTTGACCTTTAAAAGTAGCTTCGTCTTCTTTTATTCTACTTATCAATGAATGCAATATTTTGTCTTTTTCGAGACCTTCTTTCCGTAGTTCAATTACTTCGGAACGAAGGTTGCTCAGGGCCATCACACATCCTTCATCTTCGGCATCTTTTTGGGCCCTGAGGGCATTGCTAAGTATAAGGCCCTGCAAAGAAGAATGTGTGTGCGTTAATAAACCTAAGCAAATAATGCGAAGGTCTCAAATTTTGTACCTTTAAACTATTGTACGCCAAGCTGTCGGCTAACTCGTCTTTCGACAGCACCGAGAGTCCGTCTTCGAGTGTTGGGAATCCGAAGCTCTTGCTCATCTCCCGGCAGACAGAAATCTCCTTGCTGTCAGGGAGACAGTACAAGAAGTCTTCTTCTCCGCTGCCGTTGAATATCAACGCTCCCTTTGGATATTTTAGTTTTTGGGCGTAAAACTGGGCCTCTTGCTTTTCTTTTTCAGACAACTTTTTCCCCGAAGCATGTCGAACAATATAATCAGGGATTTTGGGGGATGCTTCGGGGGCAGCAGCACTGATTTCTTCAACAAGAATTGGCTCTGTCACTTTTTCTTCCTCGGATTCCAGGAATTTTACCTTCGTGAGCTCCGAAGGACCGGCTTCAGCCTCAGTTTCATGCTCTGGGGCTTTAGTTTCAAAAATCCCAGTTTTCGCTTCGGAGGTTTCAACAGTTTTCTTCGGAGGTGTGCTTGAGGACTTAATTGTTTCTAGAACATCTAGCACATTGACCATTCTTTTTCTTTTCGGAGTCACTGCTGGCCCCTTTTCAATTTTTGTTGTGTCAACATTTGTTGAAGGACTTAAAACTTCTGATATTTTTGATCCCTCAGCTGATCTTTTTGTTTCTTCCATTTTTTCTGTTAATGGCGCTCCGGCCGTCTCTTTGGTTTCTGATAACAAAGTCTTTGGTTCTTCCAATTCTGTTCTTGTTGGCGATTCGGCTATTTCTGCGACTTTTGGCAGCAAGGTTAGCTGTTCAGCCTCGGTGGCCGAAGAAGTCTTTTCGGTGAGTTCAGGCACCAAAGCTGGTTCAATATAGCGTGGCCGATGTGTGAGGACCTTTATCCTTTTTCTTTTCGGCGCTGGCTCACTAGGAGCAGCTGCAGCTTCTTCTTTCGCAGAGGTCGCGCCTTTTCTTTTCTGCCCTCGAATGGGATAACGATAGTCAGGGTAGACGAACCCGATTGCGTCAAACACTCGGTTCAGTCTTTTCTTTTTTCGGCCTCCGAAGGCTGCGGACAATGCAGTATCTTCGGCCTTTGAGTAAGCCCCAAGCAGTTCATCACTTAAATTTTCAATGCTTTTCAGCCAGTCATCATCTGGCTCAATAAATTTATCTCCGAACTTGAAAGTATACTTCAGTCGGACAAGTCCACCTTCGTCAGCCTCCTTTATGGTCTCTTGCGGCATTTCCCATTTTTCCGCAAGCGGCCATACTCTGAAGGCAATATGCTCTTGGACCAAATCTCTCGTTCCAATAAAAGAACAAATAACTCCGAAGGCTCTCTGGCATTCTTCGGCAGCTTCATTCATCTCAATCTTCGGCTTTCGCAGGCTGAAACTTTGCCAAATAGGGCGCATAATTATACCTTTAATGTCTTCCCGTGCTTTCAGGTCATTTTTCACATAAAACCATTCTGTCATCCAGTCGCCGGGCCATCTCTTCCGAAAGGTTGGCACGGGACAGCTTGACCCGGACCGAGAAACGAAACTGTAGCAGCCAAAATTATTGTGATACTGTTCCTTACCCCAGGGTTTTGTTTCGTATGATAATTCATGTATGTTGCAGAAGCTTTTCGCATCAGGTTCCAGACCTTGGCTTCTCACGGCCCACACGAAGATATTCAGCCTTATAATTGCTTCGGGGGTAAGTTGATGAAGATAGATTTCAAACATTTTCAGCACTTCTACGACAAAGTTGCTCAGGGGAAATCGCAGTCCAGCTTTCAAAAAGCTTCGGAACACTACGACTTCATTTTCCTCAGGGGTCGGGCAAGTTTTCTCTCCTTCGTCGACCCTCACAATAGATAAATCCCAGAAGTATCTTCCCCTCATGTTGGCAAGATGATTTTCTTTGATACCTGACTTGCCAAAAACTGAATGGCTTGGTCGCCAGGGGCGATCTTCGGAGTCTTCACCGCCACTATCCACATCATAACTGTCGCTGTCATCAGTATCTTCAGACAAACCTTCTAAAATCTCTTTGGTGATTTTTTCTGTGTTGGTCTTCGACATTGCTATAAGAAACCCCAGGTTCTTCTCTTCAGAGAGACTCAGCTTCATCTCAGGAGCAGCCTTCTTATCTTCAGACATCTTCGGAAGCACTAAAAAACTGTTTTCAGCGTCGAAGCTTAAAAGCTTAGAAAGCTAGGCAAATCTTGGCGCGCAAGAGCTAAAAATTGAGTGAGCGAGAACAGATGGCAAGAGAGCGTGCCAAATGAGCTCGCGGTATGCTCTTATTTATACGCCCAGTGCGTTAAAATTTGAAAGACCCCGCCTGTCAGTGGATGTTGCTATTCTAGCAAAGGGAAGGTGTTTTTTCGGACCTTCGGCTTAAAGCCTTCGTCCATGTCGCAATCTAAATTTATTATTTTAACAAATTAATATTGCAAGGGGCTACTGTTGGGGGCCTTCGGCTTCCGAAGGTCCTCAAAAACAGGATTTAACAGTGTTTCTGGAGTATAATGTGTAAACAGGTATCTTCGGACTCGAGTCGATATCACAGTAGGAGAAGCTCAAAGTAATACGAAGGTTGATTCAACACCGAAGATGTGGGCGGGAAAGCTTCGGTGTGATAGCGGAAAAAGGAACCGACTTAAAGATGAAAAGGCTGTTCGGACCTCAGTGGATTACTATAGAATTACTACTAAATGTAAAGGGCATGATTGTAATTTTATATGGGTTGTGTCCCGTGCCTATAAATAGGTGAACAGTACCCCCGTACTGGACACGCGGACTTGGCATTGACCTCTGCGTCATACTTATATTTTCATCTCCTTCCGAGCCGAAGGTACATTTGTAATTGAATACAATTTCTATTTCTTCATAATAATAATACAAAAATAAGTTGATAATAACGTATAATTGCTTATGTTATTCTTTATATATCATATGATTTATCCTTCATCCTTGTATGTTGTGTTTACGAAAATACACCCTTTCATAACCTTCGTCCGAAAAGCATTATGTCCTAGAGGAGATAATGCTTCGAAGGACGAAGGACTCTATCGTTTAACATTTTATGTGTTGCCTTGTTCTTAAGCCGAAGCATTTGAGAGCAAGTCCCCAACAGCTTTACATGGTTTTGGGTTAATATTTCATTATATCCATGTTCCAATTATTCTGTTATGTTATTTATGTTCATGTCAAGATCATTAATTTTAATTGGAACATGGATCTTAACTTGAGAGACACGTGCCACCACAAGGGTGGAATGGGACGCCCTTGGCTGACTAATTATGAAAGCCAGTGGAAGACTACCTTACCCGAAAGGGGCAAGGGCAGTAGGGAGTTGCATGCAGGGAGGTTCTCGGGTTGATTTTGCTGCGATGGCGGTCAGACAAGGGATTCTTGCAAGTTCTCTTCCCATAAACTGTAGCGGGTTTTCGGAAGCTAGTGGAACTTTGTAAAGGCCTTGTAGTGTTACCCCGCCTCGCTTCCTTGGTAGAGGTGTATGGGGCCCATACAACCCCGTGGCAGATGGGTAACATGACTTGTGGGTACAGGTACAACCTCTACAGAGTGTAAAACTGGTATACTAGTCGAGCTTAGGGTCAAGAGCAGCTCAGGACTATCGCATGATTAATTTATGGAACTAAATTCAATTTGTCATATGCATTGTATTGAGGGTGTTGTTATCACTTTTGTTCTACTACTTAATTGGGTTTGGTATTTACTTATACTTTGTAATTGCTAATAAAATTTTGACCAACTTTAAAAGCAATGCTCAGCTCCAACCATCCTCTTTGGTAAGCCTTACACTTCATGTGAGCTCCCACCTTTGGCGAGTTCATGCACATTATTCCCCACAACTTGTTGAGCTATGAACATATGTGAGCTCACTCTTGTTGTCTCGCACCCCCCACAGGTCAAGAACAGGTACCGCAGGATAAGACACATGGAGGATGTTGTGATGAGTTCGTGAGAGGTCTAGGCCGTCGTCTCCCAGACAACTTTGGGTTGCTGGATCGTGTCTTCATATGATGTAATTATTTATTTATTTTGTACAGAACCCCTATTATATAGTAAAGATGTGACATTCGTTTCTGTACCACTATTCATCATATGTGTGAGACTTGGTCCCAGCACACCTGGTGTTTATTTCGCGCCCGGGTTTTGGACCCCTAAAACCCGGGTGTGACAATTATGGTACAAGACAAAGAGGCTGATTTTGATACATGCGGGACATATGACAAGAGTGACAAAAACCATGTCATTCCAAAGGTCTCGCAAGGATGCACCTGTACCTTAGGCGCTACCAATACATAAATGTGATTGTGGTAAGCTAGCTCACATGTTTCAAACTAAGGCATCCAGACACAACTGCATATTCCTCTACACATATGATCATTTTAAAGTAAGTAATTGTTTCTAGATATTTTTTCTTTGTTCCTTGATACAAGTTATCACCTTGTTTTAACGTAAGTAAGTTGGTGGTATCAACTTGTTTAGGATCATGAGAGGTGTATTTTCTTGTAGTGGATCAATGGTCTTGATAAGTGGAGAGACAAATGGTCACATGAGTGTTTCGAGCAGTGGGTTCCATAACTCGTGATTCCTACGCAGATAATAGACAAGGAGAAGACAAAAGTTGCCAACTAACTTCTAGAGAACCCTTCTCTATGTGATTGTGAAGATCTAGATGTTCTTGCACCTTGGGGTTCGTTAGATTTCAACAAGAATGAAGCAAGTGCATATTTGTTTCTATTCAACTTTATATATGTTTGTACAAAATTAGTAATCTAAAAGGAACATGGATGTCTAAGAGAGGGTGAATTAGGACAAATACTTTTTTCACACTAATATATGGCCTCTATTTTTTTGTTAAACAAAACCTATGCAGATAACCAAACATTCATATGAGCAACTAGGGCTTTATCTAAATATTACGATTTCTATCGCAAAAGAAGTTTTGCAACCTAGATTCCGGACCTATCCACTAGCCTATGTGTAAGTCGCCTAGAGGGGGTGAATAGGTGAAACCTGAAAATTATAAACTTTGAACATGCACTATACCTAGAATTAGTGTTAGAAATAATTCAGAGTGCAAAAGATAGTTTTTCTTGCAATGAGTTGCTCAATCAATGCGGATAACTTTTGGAGCAAACTCAAAACGATGTGAGCAAGAGAACTTTAGAGAGAGGAGTGGGGAGAAACAAATCGAATGGTGAAGATTAATACTAGTGGACACGACAATTCGTTTCCCGAGGTTTGGTTCCAAAGAACCTACTCCCTGTTGAGGTGGCCACAAAGAACGGGTCTATTTCAACCCTTTCCCTCTCCCAATCAGTCACTTAGACCGGTCGGGTGCTTTTCTCAATCTGACGGATCAATAAGACCCCGCAAGGATCACCACACAATTAGGTGTCTCTTGCAAACTTTACAAAACACTTAGAGAGGTTAGAGAGAGATGAAGAAAGCACGATTAAGAAAACCAAGCAACAAGAGCAACAAATGAAACACGAATCACACTCTCTCAAGTCACTAATCACTAATGATCATTGTCTCACTTGTGGAACTTGGAGAGATTGGAAGCTTCGAATGTGTCTTGGAATGGATTGCTAGCTCTTGTATTGAATGTGTATGAGTGGAGTGCTTGGATAATGTGAATGGAGACGGTTGGGGTTGTATTTATAGCCTCCAACCACTTTCTAGCCGTTGCTCCTTTTCTGCCGACCGCGGACGGTCCGCGCTCCTGGTCCGGACGGTCCACCCCTGCACATCAACGATTGAAATCGCAACAGTCAACAGTAATGGCTATAGTGCATTTAATGCATCGTCAGATGTCAGATAAAGCAGTCGTGAACGGTCCTACCGTGCACCCCGGACGGTCCATGAAGACGCTAAAAATTCATTTTATCGAACCCGTCACCTTCGGATTTTTCTGGTTTTCCAACGATCGGACGGGCCGCGCCTGAGACCAGACGGTCCGCGCTTGGTCTCGGACGGTGCTCGCTTCCCCATTGGACGGTATGTAGTGTTAACTTGTGTTTTTGTAGTGTTCCTGTCCGAGGCTCACCCTGGTGTCGCGGACGGTCCGCCGTAACGGCCTGGACGGTCCGCACATAGGTGTTTTTTCAAAAAAAGCTTCTCTTGTCCGGAATAACTTACGGTATTCCGGACAGTCGACTTAGAATACTTGTAGATGAACTTATGCATCTGAGAAATGATCAACTAGGCAAACTAGTTAGTCCATAAGGTTTGTGATGGTTGTCAAACACCGAAATCGATTATAGGAAATGTTTAAGTCCATTTCCCTTTCAATCTCCCCCTTTTTGGTGATTGATGCCAACACAAACCAAAGCAAATATAAAGTGTAGGAATGTAACTAGTTTGCAATTTTGACAGATGTGCAAAAGTTACTTGAATTTAAACCAACTGAAAGTAATTTTAAGTATATATGATTGCTTTCTTCTAGTTTAACATTTTGGACCACATTTGCACCACTTTGCTTGATTTTGCAAATCTTTTGAAAAAGTCTTTTCAAATTCTTTTGCAAATAGCCAATAGTATTTTCAAGATTTTTAAAATTCTCCCCCTATTTCAAATGCTTTTCCTTTGGCTAAATAAAAGCTCCCCTGAAGAAGTTCTCCCCTTAGCTGTAAGAGGGTTTTGTTATTGAAATAATTTCTTACCCTTTGTGAAATAGTTTTTGAAAATTTGAAAATGGGTGGGTGGTGGTGCGGTCCTTTTGCTTTGGGCCTATTACTTTCTCCCCTTTGGCATTAAGCGCCAAAAATGAAGAAACTTGAGAGGCCTTTTAATTCTCCCCTTTGGAGTAGAAGGATATGAATGAAATTTTACAAGTAGGGCAAAGGGTAAATGATACCGACATAGTAGTAGTGGAAGCTATGCCTTTGTCGAATACTCCATTTCCCTTTCAATCTAAGACTAATCATAGAGATACTCATGGAAGCACATTAGTCTTAGCTTTGGCACAAGAAGAAATAAGAAATATGTATTTGTATCAAATGAAGGAGACATGATCTAAGGTATATAAATGAGCTATGTGTGCAATGTTTCAATCAAAGTTCTGAGAATCTAGGATGTTTAGCTCATTCCTAAGCTTGCTAAAAGTCTTTTCATCCAAGGGCTTGGTAAAGATATCGACTAATTGGTTGTGGGTGCTAACATAAGCAAATTCGATATCCCCCTTTTGTTGGTGATCTCTCAAAAAGTGATACTGGATGTCTATGTGCTTAGTGCGGTTGTGTTCAATAGGATTATCCGCCATGCGGATTGCACTCTCATTATCACATAGGAGAGGTACTTCGATCAACTTATAGCCATAGTCCCTAAGGGTTTGTCTCATCCAGAGTAATTGTGTACAACAATGACATGTAGCAATATACTCGGCTTCGGCGGTGGATAGAGCTACTGAGTTTTGTTTCTTTGAAGCTTAAGACACTAGGGATCTTCCCAAAAACTGACAAGTCCCTGATGTTCTCTTCCTGTCAATTTTATATCTGGCATAATCAGCATTGGAATACCCAATTAGATCAAAGGTAGATCCCTTGGGGTACCATAGCCCAAATTTAGGAGTGTAAACTAAATATCTCATGATTCTTTTCACGTCCCTAAGGTGAACTTCTTTAGGATTTGCCTGGAACCTTTGAGAGCACCTAGAGGGGGTGAATAGGTGATCCTGTAAAATCAAACAATAAATAGCCACAAACTTGATTATAAAGATGTTACTGCAAGTTAATCAAGTTTATGGAGCGAGCTCTTGCGAACACAAGCAATCACAGAGAGGAGCAACACAAGAGACACGCGATTTTTATCCCACGGTTCAGCCAAGTAACACTTGCCTACTTCCACGTTGTGGCGTCCCAATAGACGAGGGTTGTACTCAACCCTTTTCAAGTGATCCGATGATCAACTTGAATACCACAGTCTTTCCTTTGAGATCTTTTCTCGTTTGCGAGGAATCTCCACAAGTTGGAGCCTCTCGCCCTTACAAAGTTTTGATCACAAGAAGCACAAGGGTAAGGGAGGGAAAACAACACACACAAGATTCAATCTGCAGCACACACACACGCACACAAGCAAAGACTTGAGCTCAAAGCACAGCATAGGGAGTTCACAACTCGAACAGAGCTCAAATCACTAACACAACGAATCAAATGTGTGGAGGCGGAGTCTGGATGTCTTAGTATGCTTAGAGAATGCTTGGTATAGTGCTCCATGCGCCAAGAGGTCCCTTTTATAGCCCCAAGGCAGCTAGGAGCCGTTGGAGATCAGTTTGGCAAGCAATTCTTGCCTTCTGTCGAGTGGTTCACCGGATAGTCCGGTGCACCACCGAACAGCCACTGTAGCAGTCCGGTGCGTGATCTCCTTCCATATCGGGAGCAGCCGACCGTTGGGCCTTGGGACCGATTGGCGCACCAGACACTGTCCGGTGTGCCCAACCGACCATTGGCACGGGCCACGTGTCGCGCGTTGATCGCGCGACCGACCGTTGGCCGCTGGCGCCATTGGCTCACTGGACAGTCCGGTGCACTACTGGACAGTCCGGTGATTTATAGCCACGTCGCCTTACTCTTTTCCCGAGAGCGCCTAGTTGCCGCCGAGCCAACCTGGGGCACCAGACACTGTCCGGTGCACCACCGGACAGTCCGGTGTGCCAGGCCCGAGCTGGTGTTGGCTAAACTTTACCAACTTTACTCCAATTCAAATCTTCTTTTATTGGCTTTGTTTCTAGCACTTAGATAACCATGTTAGTGTTCAAAAACAATTCACTAAGTCTAGAAACATACCTTGTTCTTGATTTCACACTTCTTACTCATTTGGTACATAAGAACTTACTCAATATGTGTTGGACATCTAATCACCAAAATACTTATAGAAATGGCTCAAGGGCACATTTCCATTTCAATCTCCCCTTTTTGGTGATTTATGCCAACACATTAAAAAGCAACAAAAGAAGTGCAACATCAATTCATATGAAGACCAATTCCCTTTTTACTTAATATTTGACATATTTGGATCACTCTTTGCAACCACTTGGTTTTTTGCAAATCAAATTCTTTTTCCTATCTCTAAGTCAAACACTCTTGTCTGGGCAAATAGAGAGATATTCCAAGAGTAAAATTGATCAAGTGCCAAAAACTCCCCCTTTTCCCATAATCAAAATTCTCCCCCATAAGAGACCAAATTTGGCAATAAGAGTATTTTTACAAAAACCAAATTCTAATTCCTCTATTTTCAAAATCCCCAAATTCTAACTCCTCTATTTTCAAAATTCACAAGTGGTTGGCTGATCCATTTGCTTTGGCCTTAATTTCTCCCCCTTTGGCATTAAGCACCAAAACGGGATCATTCTTGGCCCTTTAACCCCATTGTCGCACCAAAATATCAATTAGCAGCATAAAGGCAATGAGAGCACAAGTATGAACTTGGAATTAAATACACTAATACCAGAGTGCAGTGGAAGTCTTATCGTTGTCTAAGTTCATTTTCCCTTTCAATGTACCTTTGAGACTACATCAAGTGTACTCAACCAAACAAGTTAGTCTCAAAGGGGTCAAGTTGTAGCACATCTCCTCCTAAATATGTGCATCATTTGCATATGGACTTGTGAGGTCCGGGGATGACTTGTACAACTTGAGCACCACAAATACGCAATAAATGATGTAAATGCTCAAAATAACATGATCAAAGGCATAGAACACATGTATGCTATAGATCAATCCAAGTTACGCATCTAAGACATTTAGCTCACTACGCAACCTGCAAAATGTTTTCTCATCCAAAGGCTTGGTGAAGATATCGGCTATCTGGTTCTCGATGCTAATATGATAAATATCGATATCTCCCTTTTGCTGGTGGTATCTTAGGAAGTGATGCCGGATGTCTATGTGCTTAGTGCGGCTGTGTTCAACAGGATTATCCGCCAAGCGGATTGCACTCTCATTATCACATAGGAGTGGGACTTTGCTTAGATTGTAGCCAAAGTCCCAGAGGGTTTGCCTCATCCAAAGTAGTTGCACGCAACACTGTCCTGTGGCAACGTACTCGGCCTCAGCGGTGGATAGGGCAACGGATGTTTGTTCCTTGGAACTCCAGGACACCAGGGACCTTCCTAGAAATTGGCACGTCCCTGATATGCTCTTCCTATCTACCTTGCACCCGGCATAATCGGAGTCAGAGTATCCAATCAAGTCAAAGGTAGACCCCTTTGGATACCAGATCCTGAAGCAAGGCGTAGAAACTAAATACCTAAGAATTCGCTTAACAGCCACAAGGTGACATTCCTTGGGGTCGGATTGAAATCTAGCACACATGCATACACTAAGCATGATGTCTGGTCTACTAGCACAAAGATAAAGTAATGAACCTATCATTGACTGGTATGCCTTTTGATCAATGGACTTACCTCCTTTGTTGAGGTCAAGATGCACGTCAGTTCCCATCAGTGTCTTTGCGGGCTTGGCGTCCTTCATCCCAAACCTCTTGAGAAGATCTTGAGTGTATTTCGTTTGGGAGATGAAAGTGCCATCCTTGAGTTGCTTCACTTGGAATCCAAGGAAGTAGGTCAACTCGCCCATCATCGACATCTCGAATTTTGCATCATCACCCTGCTAAACTCCTCACAAGACTTTTGATTAGTAGAACCAAATATTATGTCATTGACATAAATTTGGCAAACAAAAAGATCACCATCACAAGTTTTTGTGAAAAGAGTTGGATCGGCTTTCCCAACCTTGAAAGCATTAGTAATTAAAAAGTCTCTAAGGCATTCATACCATGCTCTTGGGGCTTGCTTAAGTCCATAGAGCGCCTTAGAGAGCTTATAGACATGGTCAGGATACCTATCATCCTCAAAGCTAGGGGGTTGTTCCACATATACCTCCTCCTTGATTGGCCCATTGAGGAAAGTGCTCTTCACGTCCATTTGAAACAGCCTAAAGGAATGGTGAGCGGCATAGGCTAATAAAATTCGAATTGACTCTAGCCTAGCCATAGGAGCAAAAGTCTCATCGAAATCCAAACCTGAGACTTGGGCATAACCTTTTGCCACAAGTCGAGCCTTGTTTCTTGTCACCACCCCGTGCTCGTCTTGCTTGTTACGGAACACCCACTTGGTTCCCACAACGTTTTGCTTTGGACATGGCACCAGGCTCCAGACTTCATTCCTTTTGAAGTTGTTGAGCTCTTCCTGCATGGCCAACACCCAGTCCAGATCCTGCAAGGCCTCTTCTACCTTGAAAGGCTCAATAGAAGAGACAAACGAGTAATGCTCACAAAAAGTAGCTAATCGTGAGCGAGTGGTTACTCCCTTGCTGATGTCACCCAAAATCTGGTCGATGGGGTGATGTCTTTGGATTGACGCCTGAACTTGAGTTGGAGGGGCATGTGGTGCTTCTTCCTCCATAACCTGTCTTCTTGTGCTCGCCCTTGATCCTGCCCCTCTTCTTGAGGTACCTATACATCGTCTTGAGTTGGGGGATGCACCAGTGTCAAGGAAGAAGGTTGATCTTGTTCCTGCAGTTCCTATGGTCGCACATCTCCTATCACCATCGTTCGCATTGCGGCCGTTGGAACTTCATCTTCATCTATGTCATCAAGATCAACTTGCTCTTTTGGAGAGCCATTAGTATCATCAAATACAACGTCACTAGAGACTTCAACTAATCCTGATGATTTGTTGAAGACCCTATATGCCTTTGTATTTGTGTCATATCCTAGTAAAAACCCTTCTACTGCCTTGGGAGCAAATTTAGAATGTCTACCTTTCTTCACCAGAATGTAGCATTTGCTCCCAAATACACGAAAGTAAGAGACATTGGGTTTGTTACTGGTAAGAAGTTCGTAGGAGGTCTTCTTGAGAAGGTGATGCAGATAGGGCCGGTTTATGGCGTGGCAGGTTGTGTTCACAGCTTCCGACCAAAACCGCTCAGGCGTCTTGAACTCTCCAAGCATTGTTCTCGCCATGTCAATTAGCATCCTATTTTTCCTCTCTACCACACCGTTTTGCTGTGGTGTGTAGGGAGCGGAGAACTCATGCTTGATGCCTTCCTCCTCAAGAAACTCTTCAACTTGTAGATTTTTGAATTCGGACCCATTCTCGCTTCTTATCTTTTTCACCTTTAGCTCAAATTCATTTTGAGCTCTCCTTAAGAAGCACTTTAGAGTCCCTTGGGTTTCTGACTTATCCTGTAAAAAGAATACCCAAGTGAAGCGGGAAAAATCATCAACAATTACAAGACCATACTTACTTCCCCCTATGCTGAGGTAGGCAACGGGTCCAAAGAGATCCATGTGAAGAAGCTCCAGTGGTCTTGATGTTGTCATCACATTCTTGCTGTGATGAGTGCTTCCCACCTGTTTTTCCTACCTGACATGCTGCACAAGATCTGTCTTTCTCAAAACAGACATCGGTTAGGCCTAACACATGATCTCCCTTTAGAAGCTTATGAAGGTTTTTCATCCCAACATGTGCTAGACGGTGATGCCACTGCCAGCCCATATTAGTCTTAGCGATTAAGCATGCATCTAGATCGGCATTCTCTTTCGAAAAATCAACTAAATAGAGCTTGTCGTCTAATACACCCTTAAAAGCTAATGAACCATCACTCCTTATAAAGACAGATACATCTACATTTGTGAATAAACAATTATAACCCATGTTACATAATTGACTCACAGATAACAAATTATATCTGAGCGGTTCAACTAAAAACACATTAGAGATAGAATGCTCAGATGTGATGGCTATCTTTCCCAATCCTTTGACCTTGCATTGGTTCCCATCTCCAAAGATGATCAAATCCTTGGAATCCTTGTTTTTGACGTAGGAGGTGAACATTTTCTTTTCCCCAGTCATGTGGTTTGTGCATCCGCTGTCGATAATCCAGCTTGAGCCCCCGGATGCATAAACCTGCAAGACAATTTAAGCTTGGGTTTTAGGTACCCAACTCTTGTTGGGTCCTACAAGGTTAGTCATAATAACTTTTGGAACCCAAATACAAGTCTTGTCTCCTTTGCATTTGGATCCCAATTTTCTAGCTACTACTTTTGCATTTTTACATGAAAGTACAAAGGAAGTATCACAAGCATGATAAACAGTAGTAGGTCCATTGCAAACTTTTCTAGAAGCATGAGAAGTAGAATAATTTCTCCTAGGCCTACTTCTACCATGAACAAAAGCAGAACTAGATGCAATCATAGCATGTGAATCATTATAAGCAGCATGATCATAACTCCTATTATAATGAGAAAGTTTCTTAACATGAGCATAAAGATAGGCATGTTTCTTTTGATCATGTGAGCTACTGGCCATAGGAGCCTTCCCTTTTCCTTTGAGATCGGAAGTCCTTTGGCTTGTTAAGTTCTTGGTTTCCTTTCGAAAACCAAGTCCATCCTTAATTGAGGGGTGTCTACCAACGGTGTAGGCATCCCTAGCAAATTTTAATTTCTCATAATCATCTTTGCAAGTCTTAAGTTGAGCATTAAGACTTGCAACCTCATTGTTTAATTTTGCAATAGTGATAGCATGTTCATCAAAATTAATATCTTTACACCTATTGCAAATAACTACATGTTCTACACATGAACTAGTTGCATTTGCTTTCTCTAGTTTAGCATTTAATTCATCATTTAAATCCTTTAGACTAGAGACAGATTTATGACAAGCAGACAACTCAGAGGATAGTATTTCATTTCTTTTAATTTCTAAAGCAAGAGATTTTTTAACACTAACAAGTTTATCATGTTCCTCATATAAGATATCTTCTTGCTTCTCTAGCAGTCTATCCTTTTCATTTAGGGCATCAATTAATTCATTTATTTTGTCTACTTTATTTCAATCTAATCCTTTAAACAAATCAGTATAATCTACTTCATCATCAGATGATTCCTCATCGCTAGAAGAAGAGTACTTGGGGTATCTCGTATGCGTACCTTCTTCTCCTTAGCCATAAGGCAAGTATGGAGTTTGTTGGGGAAGAGCGAAGATTTGTCGAAGGCTGAGGCAGCCAAACCTTCATCATCGGAGTCGGATGAAGAGCAGTTAGAATCCCATTCCTTTCCAAGATGCGCCTCGCCCTTCACCTTCCTGTAGTTCTTCTTCTTCTCTTTCTTCCCATGCCTTTCTTGTTCCTGGTCATTATCATTATCGGGGCATTGAGCTATGAAATGACCAGTCTTACCACATTTGAAGTAGGAGTGTTTTCCCCTTGACTTGTTTTTGTTGGGGTACTCCTTGCGTCCTTTTAGAGCGGTCTTGAAGCGCTTGATGATGAGTGCCATCTCATCTTCATTGAGCCCGGCAGCCTCCACTTGTGCCACCTTGCTTGGTAGCGCCTCCCTGCTGCTGGTTGCTTTGAGAGCAATGGGTTGTGGCTCGTAGATGGGTAGTGGACCGTTTAGTGCATCGTCTACGTATTGAGCTTCTTTCACCATCATACGCCCGCTTACAAATTTTCCGAGTATCTCCTCAGGCGTCATCTTAGTGTACCTAGGGTTTTCACGAATAAGATTCACAAGATGGGGGTCTGAGAGCACCTAGAGGGGGGGTGAATAGGTGATCCTGTAAAAACTTAACTTATAGCCACAAAACTTGTTAGGAGTTAGCACAATAATTGCCAAGTGGCTAAAGAGGAGATCTTGCACAATATGACAATCACAGAGAATTCAACACAGAGGAGACACGGTGATTTATCCCGTGGTTCGGCCAAGTACAAAACTTGCCTACTCCACGTTGTGGCGTCCCAACGGACGAGAGTTGCACTCAACTCCTCTCAAGTGATCCAATGATCAACTTGAATACCACAGTGTTATGCTTTTCCTTTCAATTTCCCGTTTGCGAGGAATCTCCACAACTTGGAGTCTCTCGCCCTTACACTTGAGATTCAACAAGAAATACGGAGTAAGGGAGGGAAGCAACACACACAAATCCACAGTGAAACACGCACACTCACGGCCAAGAATCGAGCTCAAAGACTATCTCACAGTTTCTCACAAGAACAGAGCTCGAATCACTTAGAATCACAAACGGATGCGCAAAGACTGAGTGTGGATGATCAAGTATGCTCAAGAGTTGCTTGGTGTTCTCCTCCATGCGCCTAGGGGTCCCTTTTATAGCCCCAAGGCAGCTAGGAGCCGTTGAGAACAAATCTGGAAGGCCATCTTTGCCTTCTGTCGTCGGGCGCACCGGACAGTCCGGTGCACACCGGACAGTGTCCGGTGCCCGATTCCTTTCCTTAAATGGCGAAGCCGACCGTTGCAAATGCGGGAGCCGTTGGCGCACCGGACATGTCCGGTGCACAACGGACAGTCCGGTGCCCCCTTCCGACCGTTGGCTCGGCCACGTGTCCTGCGCTGATCGCGCGGCCGACCGTTGGTCCTGGCCGACCGTTGGCTCACCGGACAGTCCGGTGCACACCGGACAGTCCGGTGAATTTTAGCCGTACGCGGTCAGCAAATTCCCGAGAGCGGCCTCTTCGGCCGAGATAGCCTGGCGCACCGGACACTGTCCGGTGCACCACCGGACAGTCCGGTGCCCCAGACCGAAACAGCCTTTCTTCTCTTCTTCTTCTTCCTGTTTCTAATACTTAGACAAGTATATTAGTACACAAAACCAATGTACTAAGACTTAGAAACATACCTTTGCTCTAGATTTGCACTTTGTTCATCCATGGGTATTGATTCACATTTAAGCACTTGTGTTGACACTCAATCACCAAAATACTTAGAAATGGCCCAAGGGCACATTTCCCTTTCAATCTCCCCCTTTTTGGTGATTTATGCCAACACAACATAAAGCAACTAGAACAAGTGCAAAACCACTTCAAATAAACACTTAAATTTATTTTGATTCATGTTTGGCATATATGGATCATCCTTTGCCACCACTTGGTTTGTTTTTGAAATCAAACTCAAATCTCTATCTCTAAGTCAAACACACATGTTAAAGCATATAGAGAGTTATTCCAAAAGAGATTGATCAAAGTATTTCAGAAACTCCCCCTATTTCCCATAATCACCACTTCTCCCCACAAGAAGCCAACTTTTGACAAGAGACACAATAAAAGAATTTTGTTAAAACAAAAAGCTCTATTCTACTATTTTCAAAATCTCTCAAGTGGCAGCTGATCCATTTATTTCTTTGGCCTTTATTTTCTCCCCCTTTGGCATCAAGCACCAAAACGGGATCAATCTTGGCCCTTTAACCCCATTGCCTCACCAAAATCTTCAATAAGAGTACAAAGAGGCAATAAGAGTCTAAAGATGAACTTGGAATAAGTTACCCTCTCATCGGAGTGCAGTGGAAGTCTTTCATGGTCCAAGTCCACCTTTTCCCTTTCAATCCTCCTTCGAAACTAAATTATCAAACTCAAGCACATGGTTAGTCTCAAGGGGTCAAGTTGTAACACATCTCCCCCTAAACATGTGCATCACTTTGCAACGGACTTGTGAGGTCCAGGGAGTGTTTGTACAACTTGAGCACCATAATAAGCAACAAAATGCAGAATGAACCTGATTAAAGGCATAAACACATATATGCTATAATTCAATCCAAGTTCCGCGAATCTAAGACATTTAGCTCACTACGCAGCCTGCAAAAGGTCTTCTCATCTAGAGGCTTGGTAAAGATATCGGCTAGCTGGTTCTCGGTGCTAACATGAAACACTTCGATATCCCCCTTTTGCTGGTGGTCTCTCAAAAAGTGATGCCGGATGTCTATGTGCTTTGTGCGGCTGTGCTCAACAGGATTTTCCGCCATGCGGATAGCACTCTCATTGTCACATAGGAGTGGGACTTTACTCAGATTGTAGCCAAAGTCCCGGAGGGTTTGCCTCATCCAAAGTAGTTGCGCGCAACACTGACCTGCGGCAACGTACTCGGCCTCAGCGGTGGATAGGGCAACGGAGGTTTGTTTCTTAGAGTTCCATGACACCAGGGACCTTCCTAAGAATTGGCACGTCCCTGATGTACTCTTCCTATCGACCTTACATCCAGCATAGTCAGAATCTGAGTATCCAACTAAGTCAAAGGTAGACCCCTTTGGATACCAGAGTCCGAAGCAAGGCGTAGCAACCAAATATCTAAGAATTCGCTTCACTGCCACTAAGTGACACTCCTTAGGATCGGATTGAAATCTAGCACACATGCATACGCTAAGCATAATATCCGGTCTACTAGCACATAAGTAAAGCAAAGAACCTATCATTGACCGGTATGCTTTTTGATCAACGGACTTACCTCCTTTGTTGAGGTCGGTGTGTCCGTCGGTCCCCATCGGAGTCTTTGCGGGCTTGGCGTCCTTCATCCCAAACCGCTTTAGCAGATCTTGCGTGTACTTCGTTTGGGAGATGAAGGTGCCGTCCTTGAGTTGCTTCACTTGGAACCCAAGGAAGTAGTTCAACTCGCCCATCATCGACATCTCGAATTTCTGCGTCATCACCCTGCTAAACTCTTCACAAGACTTTTGGTTAGTAGAACCAAATATTATGTCATCGACATAAATTTGGCACACAAACAGATCACCATCACATGTCTTAGTAAAAAGAGTTGGATCGGCTTTCCCAACCTTGAAAGCATTAGCAATTAGAAAGTCTCTAAGGCATTCATACCATGCTCTTGGGGCTTGCTTAAGTCCATAGAGCGCCTTAGAGAGCTTACACACGTGGTTGGGGTACCGTTCATCCTCGAAGCCAGGGGGTTGCTCCACGTACACCTCCTCCTTGATCGGCCCGTTGAGGAAAGCGCTCTTCACATCCATTTGGAACAGCCTGAAAGAATGGTGAGCGGCATATGCTAGTAGGATACGAATAGACTCTAGCCTAGCCACAGGAGCAAAAGTCTCCTCGAAATCCAAACCTGCGACTTGGGCATAACCTTTTGCCACAAGTCGAGCCTTGTTTCTTGTCACCACCCCGTGTTCGTCCTGTTTGTTGCGGAACACCCACTTGGTTCCCACAACATTTTGCTTCGGACGAGGCACCAGCGTCCAAACTTCATTTCTCTTAAAGTTGTTGAGCTCCTCCTGCATGGCCAACACCCAGTCCGGATCTAGCAAGGCCTCCTCTACCCTGAAAGGCTCAATAGAAGAGACAAAGGAGTAATGCTCACAAAAATTAACTAATCGAGATCGAGTAGTTACTCCCTTGCTAATGTCACCCAGAATTTGGTCGACGGGATGATCCCTTTGAATCATCGCTTGAACTTGGGTTGGAGGTGCTGGTTGCGCATCTTCCTCCATCACACGATCATCTTGTGCTCCCCCTTGATCACACGCCTCCTGTTGATGAACCTGTTCATCGTCTTGAGTTGGGGGTAGCACCATAGTTGAGGAAGATGGTTGATCTCGTTCATCTTGTTCCTGTGGTCGCACTTCTCCAATCGCCATGGTTCGTATAGCGGCCGTCGGAACATCTTCTTCATCTATATCATCACAATCAACAACTTGCTCTCTTGGAGAGCCATTAGTCTCATCAAATACAACGTCACTAGAGACTTCAACCAAACCCGATGATTTGTTGAAGACTCTATACGCCTTTGTATTTGAGTCATAACCTAATAAAAACCCTTCTACAGCTTTGGGAGCAAACTTAGAATTTCTACCCTTCTTCACTAGAATGTAGCACTTGCTCCCAAATACACGAAAGTAAGATACATTGGGTTTGTTACCGGTTAGAAGCTCATACGACGTCTTCTTGAGGAGGCGGTGAAGGTAGACCCTGTTGATGGCGTGGCACGCCGTGTTCACGACTTCCGACCAAAAACGCTCGGGGGTCTTGAACTCTCCAAGCATAGTCCTCGCCATGTCGATTAGCGTCCTGTTCTTCCTCTCTACCACACCATTTTGCTGTATTGTGTAGGGAGCAGAGAACTCATGCTTGATCCCTTCCTCCTCAAGGAACTCCTCCACTTGAAGGTTCTTGAACTCGGACCCGTTGTCGCTCCTTATCTTCTTCACCTTGAGCTCAAACTCATTTTGAGCTCTCCTGAGGAAGCGCTTGAGGGTCCCTTGGGTTTCAGACTTATCCTGCAAAAAGAACACCCAAGTGAAGCGGGAAAAGTCATCAACAATAACTAGACCATACTTACTCCCTCCTATGCTCAGATATGCGACGGGTCCGAAGAGGTCCATATGCAGCAGCTCCAGGGGTCTTGAAGTGGTCATCACATTCTTGCTGTGATGTGCTCCTCCCACTTGTTTACCTGCTTGACAAGCTGCACAAGGTCTATCTTTTTCGAAATGCACATTAGTTAAACCTATCACGTGTTCTCCCTTTAGAAGCTTGTGAAGGTTCTTCATCCCCACATGTGCTAAGCGGCGATGCCACAGCCAGCCCATGCTAGTCTTAGCTATTAAGCATGCATCTAGACCGGCCTCTTCTTTTGCAAAATCAACTAAATAAAGTTTGCCGTCTAATACACCCTTAAAAGCTAGTGAACCATCACTTCTTCTAAAGACAGACACATCTATATTTGTAAATAGACAGTTGTACCCCATGTTGCATAACTGACTAACAGATAGCAAATTATAACCTAGAGACTCTACTAAAAACACATTAGAGATAGAGTGCTCATTAGAAATTGCAATTTTACCTAACCCTTTTACCTTGCCTTGATTCCCATCACCGAATATGATTGAATCTTGGGAATCCTTATTCTTGACGTAGGAGGTGAACATCTTCTTTTCCCCTGTCATATGGTTTGTGCATCCGCTATCAATAATCCAGCTTGAACCCCCGGATGCATAAACCTGCAAGGCAAATTTAGGCTTGGGACTTAGGTACCCAACTCATGTTGGGTCCTACAAGGTTAGCACAAATATTCTTAGGGACCCAAATGCAAGTTTTATCTCCCTTGCATCTTGCCCCTAACTTCCTAGCAACAATTTTCTTATCCTTTCTACAAATAGCAAAGGAAGCATTTAGAGCACAATAAATTTCGGAAGGTTCATTCACTACTTTCCTAGGAGCATTATGAACTACATTTCTCCTAGGCATTTGGTGAACAACATTTCTTCTAAACACATTTCTACCATGCATAACATGAGAACTAGAAGCAGTCATAGCATAAGAGTCATAAGCATGTGAATCAAAAACATCATTACTTCTAAAAGCATTTCTAGAGTATCTCCTATCATAGTACATGAAAGCATGATTCTTCTTAACACTATTAGCCATAGGAGCCTTCCCTTTCTCCTTGGTGGAGATAGGAGTCTTATGGCTTGTTAAGTTCTTGGCTTCCCTCTTGAAGCCAAGCCCATCCTTAATTGAGGGGTGTCTACCAATAGTGTAGGCATCCCTTGCAAATTTTAGTTTTTCAAATTCACTCTTGCTAGTCTTAAGTTGGGCATTAAGACTAGCTAATTCATCATTCAGTTTTGAAATGGAAACTAAGTGTTCACTACAAGCATTAATATCAACATCCTTACACCTAGTGCAAATTTCAACATGTTCAACACAAGAGTTGGATTTTTGTGCTTCTACTAGTTTAGCATTTAAGTCATCATTAATGCTCTTTAATTTAGAAATTGAATCATGGCATGTAGACAATTCACAAGCAAGCATTTCATTTCTCTTAATTTCTAATGCAAGGGATTTTTGAGCCTCTACAAACTTATCATGTTCTTCGTACAAGAGATCCTCTTGCTTTTCTAGTAGCCTATTCTTATCATTTAAAGTATCAATCAATTCATTAATTTTGTCAATCTTAGATCTATCTAAGCCTTTAAATAAGCATGAATAGTCTATTTCATCATCACTAGACTCATCCTCACTAGAAGAAGCATAAGTAGAGTTTCAAGTACTTACTTTCTTCTCCTTAGCCATGAGGCACGTGTGATGCTCGTTGGGGAAGAGGGATGACTTGTTGAAGGCGGTGGCGGCGAGTCCTTCGTTGTCGGAGTCGGACGAGGAGCAATCCGAATCCCACTCCTTTCCAATATGAGCCTCGCCCTTTGCCTTCTTGTAATTCTTCTTCTTTTCCCATTTTCCACTCTTCTTTTCCTGGTCACTATCATTATCGGGACAATTAGCGATAAAGTGACCAATCTTACCACACTTGAAGCATGAGCGTTTCCCCTTCGTCTTGGTCTTGTTGGGATGCTCCTTGCGACCCCTTAACGCCGTCTTGAAGCGCTTAATGATGAGAGCCATTTCTTCATCATTAAGCCCGGCCGCCTCAATTTGCGCCACCTTGCTTGGTAGTGCCTTCTTGCTTCTCGATGCCTTGAGAGCAATGGGTTGAGGCTCGTGGATTGGACCGTTCAACGCGTCATCGACGTACCTCGCCTCCTTGATCATCATCCGCCCGCTTACAAATTTTCCAAGAATTTATTCGGGCGACATTTTGGTGTACCTGGGATTCTCACGAATATTATTCACCAAATGAGGATCAAGAACGGTAAAGGACCTTAGCATTAGGCGGACGACGTCATGGTCCGTCCATCGCGTGCTTCCATAGCTCCTTATCTTGTTGACAAGGGTCTTGAGCCGGTTGTATCTTTGGGTTGGCTCCTCTCCCCTTATCATAGCGAATCTCCCAAGTTCCCCTTCCACCAACTCCATCTTGGTGAGCATGGTGACGTCGTTGCCCTCGTGAGAGATTTTGAGGGTGTCCCATATCTGCTTGGCATTGTCCAAGCCGCTCACCTTATTGTATTCTTCCCTGCACAAAGATGCTAAGAGAACAGTAGTAGCTTGTGCATTTCTATGGATTTGTTCATTTATAAGCATAGGACTATCCGAGCTATCAAATTTCATTCCATTCTCTACAATCTCCCATATGCTTGGATGGAGAGAGAATAAGTGACTACGCATTTTGTGACTCCAAAATCTGTAGTCCTCCCCATCGAAGTGTGGAGGTTTGCCAAGAGGAATGGAAAGCAAATGCGAATTCGAACTATTTGGAATACGAGAATAATCAAATGAAAAGTTTGAATTAACCGTCTTCCTGTAGTCGTTGTCGTTGTCCTTTTGGGAAGAGGAAGATTCGTCGCTGTAGTAGTAGACAATCTCCTTGATGCGCCTTGTCTTCTTCTTCTTCCCATCTTTTCGTCTATGGCCTGAGCCCGAGTCGTTGGACTTGTCATCCTTTGGCTCGTTGACGAAGGACTCCTTTTCCTTGTCGTTGATCACGATTCCCTTCCCCTTAGGATCCATCTCTTCGGGCGGTTAGTCCCTTTCTTTGAAGAGAATGGCTCTGATACCAATTGAGAGCACCTAGAGGGGGGGGTGAATAGGTGATCCTGTAAAAACTTAACTTATAGCCACAAAACTTGTTAGGAGTTAGCACAATAATTGCCAAGTGGCTAAAGAGGAGATCTTGCACAATATGACAATCACAGAGAATTCAACACAGAGGAGACACGGTGATTTATCCCGTGGTTCGGCCAAGTACAAAACTTGCCTACTCCACGTTGTGGCGTCCCAACGGACGAGAGTTGCACTCAACTCCTCTCAAGTGATCCAATGATCAACTTGAATACCACAGTGTTATGCTTTTCCTTTCAATTTCCCGTTTGCGAGGAATCTCCACAACTTGGAGTCTCTCGCCCTTACACTTGAGATTCAACAAGAAATACGGAGTAAGGGAGGGAAGCAACACACACAAATCCACAGTGAAACACGCACACTCACGGCCAAGAATCGAGCTCAAAGACTATCTCACAGTTTCTCACAAGAACAGAGCTCGAATCACTTAGAATCACAAACGGATGCGCAAAGACTGAGTGTGGATGATCAAGTATGCTCAAGAGTTGCTTGGTGTTCTCCTCCATGCGCCTAGGGGTCCCTTTTATAGCCCCAAGGCAGCTAGGAGCCGTTGAGAACAAATCTGGAAGGCCATCTTTGCCTTCTGTCGTCGGGCGCACCGGACAGTCCGGTGCACACCGGACAGTGTCCGGTGCCCGATTCCTTTCCTTAAATGGCGAAGCCGACCGTTGCAGATGCGGGAGCCGTTGGCGCACCGGACATGTCCGGTGCACACCGGACAGTCCGGTGCCCCCTTCCGACCGTTGGCTCGGCCACGTGTCCTGCGCTGATCGCGCGGCCGACCGTTGGTCCTGGCCGACCGTTGGCTCACCGGACAGTCCGGTGCACACCGGACAGTCCGGTGAATTTTAGCCGTACGCGGTCAGCAAATTCCCGAGAGCGGCCTCTTCGGCCGAGATAGCCTGGCGCACCGGACACTGTCCGGTGCACCACCGGACAGTCCGGTGCCCCAGACCGAAACAGCCTTTCTTCTCTTCTTCTTCTTCCTGTTTCTAATACTTAGACAAGTATATTAGTACACAAAACCAATGTACTAAGACTTAGAAACATACCTTTGCTCTAGATTTGCACTTTGTTCATCCATGGGTATTGATTCACATTTAAGCACTTGTGTTGACACTCAATCACCAAAATACTTAGAAATGGCCCAAGGGCACATTTCCCTTTCAGGGTCAATAACTGTAAATGACCTGAGCATGAGTCAAACGACATCATGATCCGTCCATCTTGTGCTTCCATAGCTTCGGATCTTGTTGACCAGGGTCTTGAGCCTGTTGTAGGTTTGTGTTGGCTCTTCTCCCCTGATCATGGTGAATCTCCCCAGCTCGCCTTCCACCAGTTCCATCTTGGTGATCATTGTAGCATCATTTCCCTCATGAGATATCTTGAGGGTGTCCCATATTTATTTAGCGTTGTCCAGGCCGCTCACCTTATTGTATTCATCCCTGCAAAGAGATGCTAGCAAAACAGTAGTGGCTTGGGCATTTTTATGAATTTGTTCATTTATGACCATAGGGTTATCAGTACTATCAAAATGCATCCCATTCTCTACAATTTCCCAAATGCTAGGATGGAGAGAAAATAGATGACTACGCATTTTATGGCTCCAAAATGAATAGTCCTCTCAATCAAAGTGTGAAGGTTTTCCAAGGGGAATTGATAGTAAATGTGCATTTGAATTGTATGGCATGCAAGAATAATCAAAAGAGTAGTTCTGTTTGATCATTTTCTTTTTTGACGAAGAATCATCGTCGTCGTCGTTTCTTGGTGAAGAAGAGGAGGCATCGCTGTCGTAGTAGATGATCTCCTTGATGCGCCTCTTCTTCTTCTCGTCCTTCTTCTTGTGACTCGAGTCTGAGTCAGTGGGCTTGTCGTCTCTTGGCTCATTGAAGATGGACTCCTTTTCCTTGTCGTTGACCACCATCCCCTTTCCCTTAGGATCCATCTCTTCGGGCGGTTAGTCCACATAGATGAAGAGTACGGCTTTGATACCAATTGAGAGCACCTAGAGGGGAATGAATAGGTGATCTTGTAAAATCAAACACTAAATAGCCACAAACTTGATTATAAAGATGTTAGTGCGAGTTAATCAAGTTTATGGAGCGAGCTCTTGCGAACACAAGCAATCATAGAGAGGAGCAACACAAGAGACACACGATTTTTATCCCGTGGTTCGGCCAAGTAACACTTGCCTACTTCCACGTTGTGGCGTCCCAATGGACGAGGGTTGCACTCAACCCCTTTCAAGTGATCTGATGATCAACTTGAATACCACGGTCTTTCCTTTGAGATCTTTTCCCGTTTGCGAGGAATCTACACAAGTTGGAGCCTCTCGCCTTTACAAAGTTTTGATCACAAGAAGCACAAGAGTAAGGGAGGGAAAACAACACACACAAGATTCAATCCGCAGCACACACAAGCACACAAGCAAAGACTTGAGCTCAAAGCACAGCACAGGGAGTTCACAACTCGAACGGAGCTCAAATCACTAACACAACGAATCAAATGCGTGGAGGCGGAGTCTATATGTCTTAGTATGCTTAGAGAATGCTTGGTATAGTGCTCCATGCGCCAAGGGGTCCCTTTTATAGCCCCAAGGCAGCTAGGAGCCATTGGAGATTAGTTTGGCAAGCAATTCTTGCCTTCTGTCGAGTGGTGCACCGGATAGTCCGGTGCACCACCGGACAGCCACTGTAGCAGTCCGGTGCACGATCTCCTTCCATATCGGCGCAGCCGACCGTTGGGCCTTGGGACCGGTTAGTGCACCAGACACTGTCCGGTGCACACTAGATAGCCTGGTGTGCCCAACCGACCGTTGGCACGGGCCATGTGTCGTGCGTTGATCGCGCGGCCAACCGTTGGCTGCTGGCGCCGTTGGCTCACCGGAAAGTTCGGTGCACCACCAGACAGTTCGATGATTTATAGCCACGTCGCCTTACTCTTTTCCTGAGAGCGCCCAGTTGCCACCGAGCCAGCCTAGGGCACCAGACACTGTCCGGTGTGCCAGGCCCGAGCTGGTGTTGGCTAAACTTTGCCAACTTCACCCCAATTCAAATCTTCTTTTCTTGGCTTTGTTTCTAGCACTTAGATAACCATGTTAGTGTTCAAAAACAATTCACTAAGTCAAGAAACATACCTTGTTCTTGATTTCACACTTCTTACTCATTTGGTACATAAGAACTTACTCAATATGTGTTGGACATCTAATCACTAAAATACTTATAGAAATGGCCCAAGGGCACATTTCCCTTTCAACCTTGCACACATGCATACATAAAGCATAATATCCGGTCGTGAAGCATATAAATAGAGTAGTGAACCTATCATCGATCGTTATACCTTTTGATCTATGGATTTACCTCCCGTGTCGAGGCCGAGATGCCCATTTTTCCCATGGGAGTCTTGATGGGTTTGGCATTCTTCACTCCAAACTTCTTGAGTATATCTTGAATGTATTTAGTTTGGCATATGAAGGTGCCCTCTTGGAGTTGCTTGATTTGGAATCCAAGGAAGTACTTCAACCCCCCATCATAGACATCTCGAATTTCTGTATCATAATCCTACTAAATTCTTCACAAGATGACGTGTTAGTAGACCCAAATATAATATCATCAACATAAATTTGGCATATGAACAAGTCTTTAGCAATTGTTTTAGTGAAGAGAGTAGGGTCAGCTTTACCAACTTTGAAGCCATTAGTGATAAGAAAGTCTTGCGGGCATTCATACCATGCTCTTGGGGCTTACTTGAGCCCATAAAGCGCCTTTGAGAGCTTATAAACATGTGTAGGATACTCACTATCTTCAAAGCCGGGAGGTTGCTCAACATACACCTCTTTCTTGATAGGGCCATTGAGGAAGGCACTCTTCACGTCCATTTGATACAACTTAAAGTCATGGTAAGTAGCATAGGCAAGTAATATACAAATTGACTCAAGCCTAGCTATGGGTGTATAGGTTTCATCAAAATCCAAACCTTTGACTTGTGAATAACCTTTAGCAACAAGTCGGGCTTTGTTCCTAGTCACCACACCATGTTTATCTTGCTTGTTGCGGAATACCCACTTGGTACCTACAACATTTTGGTTAGGACGTGGAACTAATTGTCATACCTCATTCCTTGTGAAGTTGTTGAGCTCCTCTTGCATTGCCACCACCCAGTCTAGATCTCTTAGTGCATCCTCTATCCTGTATGGCTCAATAGAATACACAAAAGAGTAATGTTCACATAAATGAGCAACTCGAGCTCTAGTGGTTACCCCTTGTGGATGTCACCAAGTATGTGGGGGATCTCTTTGAATTGCTTGGTGGACTCTTGGGTGCGGTGGTCTTTGATCCTGAATCTCTTGATCATCTTCCTTGTTTTGATCATCTTCATCTCCCCTTGATCAATGTCCTCCTCTTGAGGTGGCTCATCGTCTTGATCTTCATCCTCTTCTTCTTGAGCCATGTCCTCATCTTGAGTTAGTGAAGATGCTTGTATGGAAGATGATGGTTGATCTTGTGCTTGTGGAGGCTCTTCAGATTTTTTTGGACACACATCCCCAATGGACATGTTCCTTAGTGTGACGCACGGAGCCACTTCATCATCTAGTTCATCAAGATCAACTTGCTCTACTTGAGAGCCATTAGTCTCATCAAACACAATGTCACAAGAAACTTCAACTAATCCAGTGGACTTGTTGAAGACTCTATATGCCCTTGTGTTTAAGTCATAACCAAGTAAAAACCTTCTACTTCTTTAGGAGTAAATTTAGAATTTCTACTTCTCTTAATAAGAATAAAGCATTTGCTCCCAAAATCTCTAAAATAAGAAACATTTTGAGGAGTTCATATGATATTTTTTGAGGACTCGGTGAAGGTAGAGACGGTTGATGGATTAGCAGGTGGTGTTAATTGCTTCCGCCCAAAACTGATCCGGTGTCATATACTCATTAATCCTGGTCCTTGCCATATCTAAGAGAGTTCTGTTCTTTCTCTCCACAACACCATTTTGTTGGGGTGTGTATGGAGAAGAGAACTCATGCATGATGCCCTCCTCCTCAAGAAATCCTTCAATTTAAGAGTTCTTAAACTCTGTTCCATTGTCGCTTTTAATCTTTTTTATTCTCAATCCAAACTCATTTTGAGCCTGTCTCAAGAACCTCTTCAAGGTTTCTTGGGTTTGTGATTTTTCCTGCAAAAAGAATATCCAAGTGAAGCGAGAATAATCATCCACAATAACAAGACAATACTTACTCCCGCCGATGCTTATGTAAGTGATCCGGCCGAATAGATCCATGTGGAGCAGTTGAAGCGGTCTGTCAGTCGTCATGATGTTCTTGTGTGGATGATGAGCTCCAACTTGCTTCCCTGCTTGACATGCGCTACAAATTTTGTCTTTCGCAAAATGAACTTTTGTTAGTCCTAAAATGTGTTCTCCCTTTGGAAGCTTCTAAAGATTCTTCATCCCAGCATGGGCAAGTCGGCGATGACAGAGCCAACCCTTATTAGTCTTAGCAATTAAGCAAGTGTCTAGTTTAGTATTGTTATCATTGAAATCAACTAAGTATAGCTGACCATCTAGCACACTCCCTTAAAAGCTATTGAATCATCACTTCTTCTAAAGACAGTAACACCAACATCAGTAAAGAGACGGTTGTAGCCGTGTTGGTCACTTGTTCTCAAAAGCTACAAATCAAGAACAAGGCAACACAAATGTTAATGGTTAAAGACCTTCATTACATTATTTCCCTTAGGATATAATGATCCTCGGATGAAGGTCATGAAGGACATACCTTCTTCATTACAATACACAGAGATATAAACATGATCGTATGAAACACAAAGAAAGTATGAATAATCATTTTATATCATCAGATTATTCGTATTATCATAAAATATCTATAAACAAACATCAATGATATTAAATTACATATGTACCTTCGGCTTGACAGAAGATAAAAATCCAAGAGTGGCGTGCAAGTGATTACAAGTCAGCATGAACAGTACGATGTTACTGTTCATCTATTTATAGGCACAGGACGGAGCCTGGGGAAAATTACATTCATGTCCATGACATTTACTATTAGCTAAAAGGTAAACTATCGAGGACTAGACAGTCTTTTCTCCTTTAGGTCGGTTTCATTCTCCACCACCGTCCTTGTGCTAAGTCGAAGCTTCTCCATCCACAGCTTCGGAACTGGTTCATCCTTCTTCTAGATCACGCCTTTCATATCATGTACACCTTCATCTCAAAGCCAAAACTTTCTATGGCAGTATATTATACTAGAAAGCATGTTAGTCGTGTTTTTTAGGACCTTCGAAAGACGAAGGCCCCCAACAGTAGCCCCTCACGGTATTAATTTGTTCTTGTATCTAACAAATTCAAATTGTGATGTGAACGAAGGCCTTTAGCCGAAGGTTCGAAAAAACACCTTCCCTTCGCTAGAATAGCGAAAGTCAATGACAAATGGGGCCCGCCAAGTTGCAATGCGCTAGACATATAAATAGAAACCCACAGCGGCAGCATTTGTTGTGTCATTTCAGTTGCTTGTGCTGTTTTCTCAAATTTTAATTCTCTTGCTATCAGCTCTCGCTTGATCTACGAGCTTCGTGATATACACAAGTGCTTGTTGAATGTCTGAAGAGAAGAAAATGTCTGAGGAGAAGAAGGTTGTGGACCCTGCTCTTGCTGGGTTTTACTATACCTGTAGATGTGGGCCGGCCTAGCCCAGCATGGCACAGGCCCACAAAAGCACATATCTAATTATGGGTTGTGTCGTGCCAGCACTTGTGCCCAGTCATCAGCCCACGGCGCGGCCCACATACATACAACAGTAATACATAAACAAAAAGTATAGAATATATATATGACCAAAATAAACTAAGATGTTTTGTGGATGCACATTAAAATCCTTTGGTCAGAAAGAAAAAATATTACAACTAGCTCAGAAATAATATTCAGTTCTTTGTTCAGTGTTTAATTGAGTACTATACAATCATACATAATACATATACATTGATCATCATCACTAATCATTATCCCTATCTAGGTATTGGTTCTCGAAGGCCTATTGAAGCTATAGATTCTCCAAATTGTGCTGGTCATGTTGGCTTTGACGGGCCTTAGTTAAATACTGAGTCTATATTTAGTGGGCCTCGATGGGCCTTAGTTGAATGGGCCATGCCAGGCCGGCCCGTGGACTTGACTTGAGGCCCAGGCACGGCCCACATATTGGGTCGTGCCAGCCCAGGCCCACAATTAGGTTGGGCCATGCCAGATCTGGGTCGTGCCAGAAATTGTGTGCTTTGGGCCGGCCTATTAGGCACAACACAAATGTACACCTATAGGTTTTACGAAGCTATGGAAAAAAACAAACACAGAGAAGATCATAAATGAAGTAATGGCAGATTTGTCTGAAGATTCTGACGATAATGATGACTATGATGTGGAAAGTGGGGATGAAGATTTCGAAGATCGGCCCTGGCGGCCAAGCCATACCATCTTCGAAAAGTCGTCCATTAAACAGAGCCAGATTGATGCCATGAAGGGAAGATACTTTCGTGACATGTCTATTGTGAGGGTTGGAGGGGACAGCGCCGCCCCTGCACCTGAAGAAAATGAGGTTGTTGTCTACAAAAGCTTTATGAAGGCAGGTCTTCGATTCCCCTTGAGCAGATTTTTGGTTGAAGTTTTGAAGACATTTGAAATCTTCCTTCATCAAATCACTCACAAAGCTATAATTAGAATGGGTACTTTTGTTTGGGCCGTGAGGAGCCAAGGGCTAGAGCCGAGCGTGAAGTGCTTCTACAACATGCACGAACTGCTGTACGAGACGAAGGCCACTGGTAAAGAGCAATATCACAACAACTTTGGTTGTTATGGCTTCATTCCTCGTTCCGATGTGAGTTATCCCGTTCCAACCTTTCGGAAAAGGTGGCCCGAAGCCTGGATGGAGGAATGGTTTTATGTCAAGAATAATCTAATTGAAAGGGAAGACATAAAGGGGATTATTCAACGCCCCATCTGGTCTCGCTTTGGCCTTCGAAGGCCGACCACTGCGCTTAAAAATGATACCGAAGCATGTCAGAAGGCTTTTAATAATGTTTGCGCCTTCATTGGTACGAGAGACCTGGTTCAAGAACACATAGCCTACAGGGTATGGCCGCTTGTGGATAAGTGGGAGATGTCGAAGGAGACTGTTGTCGGGTCCAGCAAGGTGGCTTGGTTTACTTGAAATACACCTTCAGGTACAGAGACCAGTTTGACGAACCAAACAACGAGTGGCCGAAATGTATTGAAGCTACTAGCGATGAGTTACTTGGGGCATACACTAGAGCGGAAGATGATGCTCTAACCTCAGCCTTTAGAGGTCGAGGCAAGAAAAGGTTGAACAGAGTTTTTGACGTTATCGGCTTCGTGTATCTAGACTACACTTACCCCTCACGAAAGCAGGGGAAGAAAAGGAAAACTAGCGCCTCAGCCATTTCTGCTGCGCCGAAGGGCAAGAAAATTAAGGTCTTGACCCACCGGCCAAGATACATTGAAATGGCCATATTGCTGAAGTTTAGTGAAGGAACATCTTCCACTGCCGGGACAGAACAAACTACTCCTGCCGGACTGAGTGCCAAAGGCGCCTATAGCCAAGCCAGCCGAAGCCAAAGAAGAAGCGGCCAAAAAGCCAAAGCTAGAAAAAGTAATAGTGCCGTCAGAAATCTTGAGCCCACCGGCAGAAGCAGAATTACCGAAGGTTACAAAGGCTCCTGCCACAACTCCCAAGAGGAGGAGAATGGCCAACGTGCTAGACGCTGTTATGGAAACAACAAGGGCATTAACTCCTCATGAAAAAAAGGTTGCCGAAGCTGTTACAGCTCGTGCTGAAAACGAAGCTAGGCCCTCAGTGCCCATGGAAGCAGAGCCTGTCGCGACTGAGCAGAGAGCTAAACAAGAATTTCTGGATACTAGTATGGCTGTGGAGAAGGATGTAGCCGAAAAAGCTAAATCTCCTGCTCCCGAAGCACCGTCCGAGAATCTCGACTTTATTGTTCGACATGCTTCAGGAAAAAGACTATCTGAAGAAGAAATTGCGGAAGCCAAACACTATGCCCGGGAACTGAAATACCTGAAGGGGGCCTTAGTGTTCAACGACAAAGACAAAGAAGATTTCCTATACTGTCTCCTGGACAACAAAGAAATATCCGTCTACCGGGAGATGGCCAAAAATTTGTTATTTCGAAGCTTGAAGCTAGCCTCTCTTCCATGTCAAAAGATGACCTTACAGATAGCCTTGCATACAACAGTCTGAAGGTACGAAAGTGATGAACTTAAAAATAGATTATCTTGTCTTGTATACCCGTGCTGATTCTATCTTTTTGCATGGCTTAATTCTTAGCAACGCTTTGAGGGCACAAAAGAATGCTGAAGATGAAAGCTGCGTGATAGCCCTCGACAACCTTCGTTCAGAAGTTATTAAACTGAGAAATGAAGCCTTGAAGAAGGATAAAATTCTACTTTCATTGATAGATAAAGTGAAGAAAGACGAAGCGAGATTTAATGCTGAATCCGAAGCTCATAAAGCCGAAGTTGAAGACCTTCATAAAAAACTTGTCGAAGTTAACGAATATTTTGCACTTGCAAAAGCTAGTCAAGAAATAAGTGAATGGTCAAACACTAGGCTAGAGAAAAATGTTGAGGAGCTTCGTGAATCCAAGGATATGTGCTTCGAGAAATCCTTGGAATGCGTAAGAAAATTGAAAACTAGCTTTGCTAGAGTAGGTGCTTATTCTTCTGAAGAGAATTTTATTCGAGGCGACCCCGAGGGTGTTATTGATTGGATAAGCGGGGAAGCCGAAGCTTTTGATGAGATCCTGACCGATCGCGGGGACATCTGTGCTTTAACTGGCGCTCGGGGGATTGCGGCAATTTTGGAGAAGGCTGGTTGCGACCACGTTAAAGCTGCGGCCCAGGTTGAAGCCACCTTCTCCACAGACGACACGAGAGACCCTTCGGCCAAAGCTACTTTGTTGGGTGGAATGTTTTACTCCGATGTTTGGGTGAACGGTGGCCGAGAATTGGCCAACGAAATCATAAAGAAAAATGAAAAAAAAACCCACAATGCCCGAGAAGAAGCTAGGCGAGCTGAAGAGGCTGCCGAGCGCGCAAGGCGTATAGGTATTGTTTTTGAATTTTAGCTTCAACGTTTATTTTCTAGCTTCAAACTAACAGTTTGCCTTATTATAGCTGAGCTGTCTCCGCTGCCCGAGCCATACAACCCCCTGTCCGATCCGGTCATGAAAGAAGCACTGGATATAATGAGCGTTGCTAACTCCATCGTCGACGAAGTCGTCGACAGGCTGCTAAACGAAGCCGCTGAGAAAATACTTAAGGAAGATTAGACTTTTATTGTAATGATACTATGTAACATTTGGTGTATGGAACAATTAGTCAGACATGTAAATTATTGTAATACATTTCTTTACGATGCATGAAATCTACGCACATACCGTTTTTGAGCCTTCGGCGAAAAAACACCTTCCCTTCTTTTCATGCTTCATAAAGAAAGAAACCCCTTTTTATGTCAAATCTGTTGTGATGAAATTGTATTTTCCGAAGATTTTCTTTGTGCCTTAGCACATTTTCATTCAACAAAGTATTGTCGAAGATCTGCTTCGTATCCAATCTTTTTGCCGTTGATGCAATATGATGTATGATGTAATGTTATGCGAAATGATGCGATGATACGATGCAATATGATGGTGATGTCGAACACACACACGCGCCCACACTGGAACACACAAGGCTCTATATCCCCTTAGGGACGTCTTTGGAGTCTTTAAGCTCTGCATCCCCTTAGGAACGACTTTGGAGCTTCTTCACCTTATATTTCGGTGGTATTTAAGCTCTGCAACCCCTTAGGAACAACTTTGAAGCTTCTTCAACTTCTATTTCTGTGGTATTTAAGCTCTGCATCCCCTTAGGAATGACTTAGGAGCTTCTTCACCTTCTATTTCAGTGGTATTTTGGCTCTGCATTCCCTTAGGAACGACTTTTGAGCTTCAAAACTTACTCTGCACTCCCTTAAGAATGACTTTTGTAGCTTCGAAACTTACTCTACGCTCCCTTAGGAACGACTTTTGTAGATTCAAAACTTACTCCGCTCTCTTAGGAACGACTTTTTGTAGCTTCGGAAGTCTGTTAGGAAGAAGCATTTTACTTAATGATATGAGCAGAGTTATTACATGAGACCAAAATTAAGTCCTTCATAACTTGTTTTTCACACAAGAAAAAGAAAATTACAAAAAATAAAAAGATACATCAGGGGTAGGATATTCTTTTTAATAGATATGCTTGGATTTAGGCACAGTGCTATTGACTGTGCGAGCTTTGGACCCCTCCCGAAAATCACGCTGCTGTTGTGCGTGTTGGTGCCCTTCTGGCTGCTGGCCTCGGGTCTGAGTAGGTGGTAATGGTGGTGGTAATGGGAGCTGGGCCCAGGAAGCTTGGGAGTGATTACCGAAGCGATAGAAGCTAAAGGTTGTTGGTTGCCTACGTACTCTGGTACATAGGGAGAGTAGCATGAAGTAGTATGTAAGACTTGCTTTGGCTGATTCTGCCGCGCCTCAGCTTCGGCAATCTCCTTTTGCTTCTGAATTGTGACCTGGCATGTTCTTGTGGTGTGGCCCTTGTCTTCACCGCAGAATAAGCAGTATAGTCTTCTAGGCTGATCTTCGTATCTTCCTCCGAAGTTTCTGCCGCCTCTACCCCTTAGGGCTGGTGGCCTGAAGGAACTTTGCTGTGGACTTGAGGATTGAGAGCTATGTTGTTGCCTTTGAGACTAACCTCTGTCATCACTGGGGTTAGAGTTATGAATCGATCTGACATACCTAGGGTGAATTCTTCCTCTAAAGCCCCTGGTCATCTCAGAAAACTTGTATGCTTCTTCCCTTCTTTGGCGGAAATCATTATCAGCCCGGATGTATTCATCCATCTTCTGAAGGAGCTTCTCTAGGGTTTGTGGGAGTTTCCTGGCAAAATACTGCATCGTAGGTCCTGGCCGAAGCTCCTTGATCATGGCCTCAATGATAATTTAATTAGGCACTGTAGGCGCTTGTGCCCTCAGATGCAGGAACCTTTAGACATACGCCTGAAGGTACTCCTCGTGGTCTTGCGTGCACTGGAACAAAGCCTGAGTAGTGACTGGCTTCGTCTGAAAGCCTTGGAAGCTGGTGATTAGCATATCCTTAAGCTTCTGCCATGAGGTGATCGTCCCTGGCTGGAGGGGAGAGTACCAAGTTTGTGCGACACTTTTGACTGCCATGACAAAGGATTTCGCCATGACTGCAGTGTTGCCCTCATATGAAGATATGGTTGCTTCATATCTCATTAGGAACTGCTCCGGGTCTGAGTGCCCATCATACATAGGAAGTTGAGGTGGCTTGTATGATGGGGGCCATGGGGTAGCCTGTAACTCTGCTGCTAGAGGAGAAGCATCGTCAAAAGTGAAATTACCATGATGGAAATCATCGTACCATTCATCATCGTTGTGCGAATTGTCTTGACGAAGCTCTCTGTATTGAGGCCTTCGGTCTTGGTCATCTTGGGTGAGATGACGCATTTCCTCAGTGGCCTCATCAATCTTCCTCCGAAGATCAACGAGACGAAGCATCTTTTCTTTCTTCTTTTGGACATGTTGATGAATGGCTTCAAGGTCCCTGATTTCTTGGTCCAACTCCTCCTCTTGGGATGTTGGACCGGTAGCCTTCCTTTTCTGGCTCCTAGCTTCGCGTAACGTTTCTTGATTAACATCCAGCGGCTGCAGTGCAGCCCCTGGCCCTGATGACTTCTTCGGCGGCATGACAAAGGTCAAAGCTTGTCGAAGGTGGTCAAGTGAGTTCACCGGAGGTGGGCGCCAATGTTGGTCACTTGTTCTCAAAAGCTACGAATCAAGAACAAGGCAACACAAATGTTAATGGTTAAAGACCTTCGTCCTTCGTTACATTATTTCCCTTAGGATATAATGATCCTCGACGAAGGTCATGAAGGACATACCTTCTTCATTGCAATACACAGAGATATAAACATGATCGTATGAAACATAGAGAAAGTATGAATAATCATTTTATATCATCAAATTATTCGTATTATCATAAAATATCTATAAACAAACATCAATAATATTAAATTACATATGTACCTTCGGCTTGACAGAAGATAAAAATCCAAGAGTGACGTGCAAGTGATTACAAGTCAGCGTGAACAGTACGGTGTTACTGTTCATCTATTTATAGGCACCGGAGAGAGCCTGGGGAAAATTACATTCATGTCCCTGACATTTACTATTAGCTAAAAGGTAAACTATCGAGGACTAGACAGTCTTTTCTCCTTTAGGTCGGTTTCATTCTCCACCACCGTCCTTGTGCTAAGTCGAAGCTTCTCCATCCACAGCTTCAGAACTGGTTCATCCTTCTTCCAGATCGCGCCTTTCATACCATGTACACCTTCATCTCAAAGCTGAAACTTCTTGTGATAGTATATTATACTGGAAAGCATGTTAGTCGTGTTTTTGAGGACCTTCAGAAGATGAAGGCCCCCAACAAGCCCATTTTACACAATTGAGAAACTGAAAGCAAGTTGTAATCTAAAGAATCTATA
This sequence comes from Zea mays, assembly GCF_902167145.1. Classification (NCBI taxonomy): domain Eukaryota; kingdom Viridiplantae; phylum Streptophyta; class Magnoliopsida; order Poales; family Poaceae; genus Zea; species Zea mays. Next base: position 25,567,673 of record NC_050098.1, on the reverse strand, counting down.
AGAAAAACATTGGAAATGGAATGGTCAGGAGATATAGCAATTTTACCCAAACCTTTGACCAAACCTTGATTTCCATCCCCGAATGTAACCGCTTTTGGGGGATCATCAATTTTCTCATATGAGGAGAACATCCTTTTCTCCCCTGTCATGTGGTTTGTGCATCCGCTATCGATTACCCAACTTGACCCGCCGGATGCATAAACCTACAAAACAATTTTAGGCCTTGTTTTTAGGTACCCAAACGGTCTTGGGTCCTTTGATATTAGAAACAAGCACCTTGGGTACCCAAACACAAGTCTTGGGACTCTTGTGTTTGCCCCCAACATATTTGGCAACTGCTTTGCCTGATTTGTTAGTGAGCACAAAAGATGCATCAAAAGTCTTAAATGAAATGCTATGTTCATTTGATGCATTGACAATTTTCTTTTTAGGAATCTTGATATGAGTTGAATGCCTAGAGCTAGATGCCTTATTACTATACATATAAGCATGATGAGAAACAGTATGAGGCTTTCTAGCATGAATTTTCCTAATCTTATGCTCAGGATAGTTTTCAGGATATAAAATGCAACCCTTTCTATCCTGAACCATGGGAGCCTTACCCTTAACAAAATTAGAGAGTCTGTTCTTGGGGGTATTAAGCTTGATGTTGCTTTGGCTCCCTTGTTGGAAGCTAATGCTATCCTTAATGCCAGGGCGTCTCCCATTATAAGGCATGCTACGAGCAAATTTAAAATTTTCATTCTCTAACTCATGCTCGGCAATTTTAGCATTTAATTTAGCCATGTGATTATTTTGTTCTTCAATCATAGTAATGTGATCATTCATAGCATCAATGTTAACATCTCTACATGTAGTGCAAATGGTGACATGCTCAATGGTAGATGTAGAAACATTGCAAGCATCCAATTCTTCTATCTTAGCATTTAAACTAGCATTTTTAGTTCTAAGACAGGAAATTGAATCATTGCAAATATCAAGCTCTTAATTTTTCACAATTTTCTACTTCAAGAGCATAAGCATTTTTTAGCTTAACAAATTTCTTGTTTTCTTTAACGAGTAGGTCCTCTTGGCATTCCAATAGATCGTCCTTCTCGTTAATGGTTTCTATCAATTCATTTATCTTTTCTTTTGATCCTTAGTAAGGTTTCCAAAAAGAGAAGTTAAGTCATCATTATCATCACTAGAGCTACCCTCATCATTAGAAGTAGTGTATTTGGGGGTATCTCTAGAATGTACCTTCTTCTTTTTGCTCTCCTTAGCCATGAGGCATTTGTGGCCGATGTTGGGGAAGAGAAGACCCTTGTTGACGGTAATATTGGTGGCGTCCTCGTCGGAGGAGGAGTCGATGGAGCTCTCATCGGAGTCCCATTCCCGCCCCATGTGTGCCTCGCCATCCTTCTTCTTGTAGTATCTCTTCTTCTCCATCTTCTTCTTCCCTTTCTTGTCGTTGTCCCTGTCACTGTCACTTATATATGGACATTTTGCATTAAAGTGACCGGACTTACCACACCTATAGCAAACCATCTTGGAACAGGGTTTGTAGTCCTTCCCCTTCCTTTGCTTGAGGATTTGCCAGAAGCTCTTGATGATAAGAGTCATCTCCTCGTTGTTGAGCTTGGAGGCGTCGATTGGTAGTCTACTTGGTGTAGACTCTTCCTTCTTTTCTTCCGTTGCTTTGAATGCAACGGGTTGCACCTCGGATGTAGAGGTGGCACCTTGCTCCAAGTTGACAATGTGTTTGGAGTCTTTGATCATAAGTTTAAAGCTCACAAACTTGCCAATGACCTCCTCGGGGGACATCTATTGGTATCTAGGATCTCCACGAATTAATTGAATTGGAGTAGGATTACGAAAAACAAGAGATCTTAGAATAACCTTGACCATTTCATGGTCATCCCATTTGGTGCTCCCGAGGTTGCGGACTTGGTTGACCATTGTTTTGAGCCAGTTGTACATTGCTTGTGGCTCTTCTCCTTTGTTAAGGACGAATCAACCGAGCTATCCTTCAATCGTCTCGTGCTTGGTGATTTTGGTCACCTTGTCCCCTTCATGCACCGTTTTGAGGACATCCCAAATTTCTTTGACATTTTTTAACCCTTGCACCTTATTATACTACTCTCGACACAAGGAGCCGAGGAGTATAAAAGTTGCTTGGGAATTAAAATGCCTTATTTGGATGGCCTCATCAGAGTCGTAGTCCTCGTCGCCCGCCTATGGTGCCTGCGCTCCAAACTCAACAATATCCCATATGCTTTTGTGGAGTAAGGTTAGATGGTGCCTCATTTTATCACTCCACATACAATAATCCTCACTATCAAAATATGATGGTTTTCCTAGGGGTACGGAGAGTAAAGGAGTGCGTTTAGGAATGCGAGGATAGCGTAGAGGCATCTTACTATACTTCTTGCGCTCTTGGCGCTTCGAAGTGGTAGACTCGGCGCCGAATGTGGAATGTGATGAAGAGTTGGTCTCATAGTAGACCACCTTCTTCATTTTCTTTTTCTTCTTGTCACCCTTCCTATGTGACTTGATGGAGGAAGCGGGTTCCTCCTTATGCTTGTCGCCGGCCTCCATTGATGGAGTCTGTTCATCGTTCTTCCTTCCTAAGCCTTCGAGCTTTTCGTCGGTGACCATCTCTCTCTTGGCGTGTTCTCCCGACATCACTTCGAGTTGTTAGACTCTTAATGAAGCACCAGGCTCTGATACCAATTGTAAGTCGTCTAGAGGGGGGTGAATAGGCGAAACCTAAATTATAAACTTCTAACACGTAGTATACCTGGGATTAGTGTTAGAAATAATTCAGAGTGCAAAAGATAGTTTTTCTTGCAATGAGTTGCTCAATCAATGTGGATAACTTTTGGAGCAAACTCAAAACGATGTGAGCAAGAGAACTTTAGAGAGGAGTGGGGAGAAACAAATTGAATGGTGAAGATTAATACTAGTGGACATGGCGATTTGTATCCCGAGGTTCGGTTCCAAAGAACCTGCTCCCCATTGAGGAGGCCACAAAGGTCGGGTCTATTTCAACCCTTTCCCTCTCTCAATCGATCACTTAGACCGGTCAAGTGCTTTTTTGTCAATCTCACGGGTCACTAAGACCCCGCAAGGATCACCACACAATTAGGTGTCTCTTGCAAACTTTACAAAACACTTAGAGAGGTTAGAGAGAGATGAAGAAAGTACGATTAAGAAAACCAAGCAACAAGAGCAACAAATGAAACATGAATCACACTCTCTTAAGTCACTAATCACTAATGATCACTTGTCTCAATTATGGAACTTGGAGAGATTGGAAGCTTTGAATGTGTCTTGGAATGTATTGCTAGCTCTTGTATTGAATGTGTATGAGTGGAGTGCTTGGATAATGTGAATGGAGGCGGTTGGGGTTGTATTTATAGCCTCCAACCACTTCCTAGCCTTTGCTCCTTTTCTGCCGATCGCAGACAGTCCGCCCTCTTGGTCCGGACGGTCCGCCCCTGCACATCAACGGCTGAAATCACAACGGTCAACAGTAACGGCTATATCAACGGCTATAGTGCATTTAATGCGTCGTCAAATGTCAGATAAAGCAGTCGCGGATGGTCCTACCGTGCACCCCAGACGGTCCGCGAGGACGCTAAAAATGCATTTTACCAAACCCGTCACCTTCGGGTTTTTCTGGTTTTTCAACAACCGGACGGTCCGCGCTTGGTCTCGGACGGTGCTCACTTCTCCATCGGACGGTTCGTAGTGTTAACTTGTGTTTTTGTAGTATTTCTTTCTGAGGCTCACCCTGGTGTCGCGGACAGACCGTCGTAAGGGCCCAGACGGTCCGCGCATAGGTGTTTTTCAAAAAAACTTCTCCTGTCCGGAATAATCTATGGTATTCCAGACAGTCGACTTAGAATAGTTGTAGATGAACTTATGCACCTGAGAAATGATCAACTAGGCAAGCTAGTTAGTCCATAAGGTTTGTGATGGTTGTCAAACACCAAAATCGATTATAGAAAATGTTTAAGTCCATTTCCCTTCACTATGACTAAGTTAATAATATAAAGCACATAATCAAAGGTAACGAAATAAATGCAAGAGCTCAAGTATGATAGCGATACAAACTCCCATTTACACGCTAGTATATTTACCAAGGTATCAAGAAATGTGCAAGCTTCTTACTAATCCTTGTTAGATCCAACGCAAGGGTAGCCCATCTGAGGGCCAAGCTACCGGTTGGGTAACTCCATATATAGATGCGGGCATTAACCACGCGTAAGTGGTGCTTTGCTTCCAGCCTCTCTCAGATGCTCCCAAATGTATCCATTATTGAGATTTTGGCTAAAACATCATGGACCTCGTTCTCTCTTAGACATAGTGGCGACCTTACCACAAATGTAGTTGGTGTGATCTTGCAAGATACAACGTCTCCCAGTACAATAATGATTCATGGAAATGTTAAGGGATACAATGGTGCAGGCAAGCACCAATGTTGGAGCAAGGTGTCTATTTCTCACTACTAATCACTAGGGGTTAACCAAGGGCAAGCTCTATAATAGCAGTCTAACTAATCTAAACACTTCACAAAGCACCTACACTAATCAACAAGTAATTCTTTGAGCACTTGGGTGTCTAGAGATAAAGGGTTGGAGTCTCAACACCCTTTCTATGTTTCTTAGCTCCCACACTTGAGAAATGGCTAGTTGGGGTGGTATATATAGCTTTCCATCTCGAAAAGAGTTGTTTGAACAAAGCGTACTTTTCTGCACAGCACTAGACACGTCCAGTGACACTCCATACATGTCCAGTGAGTTCCATGCAAGCTAGCAGTGGGCAGTGCCACAATGGGGCAGGTGCACTGGCACGACTAACGTCTGGTGGCTAGTGTGAGACAAGACAATCAAAATTGTTTTTTCATTTTATCTATTACTTCTTGTCGGGTATCATAACTAGGGGTACCCAGATTATGCCCATAAACATGCTTAACACCTAACTACTGAAAAATCATCAGACACATTCCCCGAGGTCAAGAAAGGATGAATCATGATTCGCCTGAGACCCCGCTCGACGGTCGCTCAAAACCTCGCCTCCCTCGAGTCTGACCTCGGGCGAAGGAAGCGCTCGGGAGAAATCCTCGTCTCGCCCGAGGGCCCTCTACACGGAATGGCGGTTTTTGCCTTGCCTGAGCCCGTCTCGGCCAGGAGGACAACCTCGAGCCTAGCCTCAGTCAAAGGTCACGGAAACCGTGAATACGTGTGCATTTAATGCGATGATTCGTATACCTACCCCATGTGACGCCACAGATAAACATGGAGCGATGGGACCGTGGTCCCATCTACTTTCACCAACTATGATGACGCACGCTCGAGAATAACGGTCGCTGCTCCCAAACATCGACTACTATATTCAAACAACTCTGGATGAGACGTGCGCATGTCAGAGCATGGTCTCACCCTCGGGAAGGAACTCTGCCTCACCCGTAGTCGGCCTCAACCTTGGAGAAAACTCTGCCTCGCCCGAGCTCGGCTTCGGCCAACTTCCCGGCAACAACTCCCCGCGAATCCCGCAGGAGGCCACTCTGACAACTGAACTAAGCCCTCCCTGTACGACTGCGTGCCTCGAGGCAGGCTCGACCAAGGCCTCGGGAGGAACCTCCGTCTCGCCCGAGCCTAGCCTCGACCTAGATAACATCGACCAAAGGACACCACCAACTCCTCCGCGAAGGCTGTTGACAATGGGATTGCTGCAGGACCAATGTCAAGTCTGTTTAACACCATACTGGGTGGATTACCATGTGCTTTTCACCATACTTATCACTGTTTCAACAACTACGACCAAGACAACACCTCCATCAGGAAGGATCGGTACGCGTCCGAGCCCCTGGCCTAGACCTCGGCTCTCTGCTCGGTCAAGATGCTAGATACATGGGCTAGACGTCCTCACCCCGGTTCAAGTTGACCGCTAGTACAAGGGTCATTCACCCGGGTTCGATTCCTTGGGTTAAAGAGATCCCCTCGTTGTGTCCCATCCGCTCTCGGGTTACGATGTTATGTGCGCGATCCTCCGACTGGTCCATTCAGAGTGGATAGTTGATACCGGTCCGTTAGTGATGGGGCCTCAGTCTGTTCGATGTGGCTTTAATCCACTGACTTATGGTTTTTCTACAGTATTTTGTCTCTATGGATTATAGCTGCAGCAGCCCGAATAGCTTTAAACCAGCCGCAACAAATAGACTCTAGGGTTTCGAGATTTTCTCGGATGGAACTATTTTTTTTGTTCCTTCTTAATATAATATATAATATTGGAAGGACGTTCATTCCCTGTATGATCGAGTTTTTTTATATGTTGGTGTTATCGTCCGTAGCGTCGAGATGTGTTATCTATAGCCTTACTTCTAAAGATAGATTAATTCCGTATGAGTCCATATGTGATTTTTAAAGCTGCCAACATAAAAAAAATATTTTTTCAACTGAACTGTGGACTGTACACGGAAAAAAAAACTCGTAGATGCGACGTATTGGAAGAGAATGGCTGGTGTGGGCCACTGGACGTGGGTAGACAGGCAGGAAATCGTCAATCGACGTCGCTTGCGGCAGACGATAGATCCACGACCTACAGATATGCTCCTGGCTAGTAATAGCTCCCCTGTCCCCTTCCATTTCACGAAACGCACATATAGTATATAATAATATAGCATAGTAAGAAAAGGAAACCAAACGGTGAAATAATAAAGTAGGAGTAAAAATGGGATCGGAAACGACGGAAGGCAATGAACGCCTTCCTCCGAACAGGCGGCCCTCTTCCCCTCCTCGGCTTCTATAAAAGAAACCCTTCGTCTCCGGCCCTTCAACCCATGAACAGCAAGGGCGAATAGTCTAGTCCAGTTCCCTCCCCAGATTCCCCTTTCCATAAAGCTCCCCATCTCGTCGTCTTCCTATTCTACATCTGCTGTGTTTTTTATATTATTATTATTATATCATTTCTGCTACGTATTTTTCCCTTTTTTTTTGCTCCTCTAGTCGTCCCTGCGATAGTTTACGGTGTTCTGCACATAGATCTCATGTCCGGTTTTGCTTCTTTCTCGCGTTTCTCGGCCGTGGTCTGGTCTGGTCTGTTCTTGTCTCTGGCCACAAACATGCAGATGCTTTGGATTTGAAGCGGAGCTCCTCTCATTCCAATGAAGGGTCCTTCCGAAGGGTGGTTCCGCTGCTCGTTCATGGTTCCCACTATCCTATCTCATCCATGTTTGCGTGTCTTCGAGAGGAAGCGGAAGAGATTCCTGTGGTCGCCTTTTGAGATAGGCTTGTGGTTTGCATGACCGAGGAGCTGCACCGACCCCGTGCTGGCCGCTCTTTGGATTGAAGGGAGCTCTGCATCCTGATCCACCCCCCCACCCCATGCTTGCCTTGCTGCATCCGTCGTCCTCGGTCCATGAGATCTGAGGCTCATGTAGCCGATGCGTCTTTTTTTTTCCTTTCTCTTCCTGCTGTTTCTCCAAGATTCAAGTTGGCTGGCCGTGCTTATCCGTGCAGGAGCTGAAGCAGGTTTCTGCCCCTGTTGGTGGTGATGGTATCTATCGGTACCCGTACTTTGCGTCGCTTTATTCCCATCTTTGCTGGTGAGGTGCTATGTCAGTGTTGTCACACTCGTTTATTTTGTTCTCATATTTTTCGGTTTCCTTGTTCGTACCGGCGGCGCGTGCATTTTGCGGTGGGGCTCCTGGATCTCGCTCTGGACGGAGGCACGGAGAGCTTCCCTTGCTTCCTCAACCTGCTGGTAGATTCACGCCAACCGGCTACCGTGCTCTCTATCGCTTGCTGGCTGAGCGCTCATCGTCACACATCGCGCGCGGCAGCTTCTATCTTATGATTCATCTGTACTTTTGACTGACATGTGATGTGCCATGAAGCTCTGACCCAGATCTTTGCATGCGTTCGCGCAGTGCTCCTGTGCCGTTCGAAGACGTTCAGAGCAGTGCTCTCGCGACGGTTCAGGGTGTCTTGCTAGCCATCTGTAAGGTCTGGGATGCAGGTTGTCGTTCTAGCAGAAACATCATTCGCCGTAGATATGATGCGCCAAGTTTATTATTCTTGTTTGGGCTAGGGATCTTGCGTTTTTTTAGCTAGAGAAGTCTTGTAACCAAATGCAGCGTAATGGAAAACGAGGTATCTATGCGGCAGTGCCACTTGGATACTGTGTCGTTGGATGTTTGTAATTGTAATATACTCAGCGTTTCTTGCTTCAATAATGGTGTTTATTATATGTAATCCCTTGTTCGAATAACAGTGGAGAGAGTCGTCCAATGTCTACATCGCATGCTTAAGTGCCGATTGCGATTCAGCTTTATGGAGGCTAGCTTGACTTTGCATATAATTAGACCACGAGTATTCAGGAGCAGAAATTAAAAGCTATATAAATATTGTCTAATATCTAGATATGTACTAAATTATATGCGGTATATATAGATATGTCTAGATATATATGTTAAAATTTATGCTGACAATTGGTTTCTTCAGGCAGTTTTTAACTTCAATTTTTTTTAATCTTCCTCTTTCTAGGACAAAAAAAACAGGCCCTTGCATAACTACTAGCATAATTTTTTCTTTGATTCTCTTAAGCATGCACTATTTATAAAGTATTTAAAATAAAAGAGTTGTTGGAGATTGTCTTAGGTGTGTTCGGTTTCAACGGATACTCAATACTCTACACAATATTTCCTAAAGAAGTCAAACGGTTATTTTCAGTACAAATTTTTCAAAAAACCTGAGTATCTAGTTGAACTTAGATTATGTTAGATAATGGACACGTTACCAATGCTAGAATCTAAGACTTCGCAAACATTACCATGTAACTTTAAAACCTACTTAGGCCGTGTTTAAAAATAAAGTATTTTAAAACCATAGTTTTGGAATGCTACTATTTTAAAATGTCATGATATAGCAGTGCTTTTTACGTCACTCTTAATGATATGTATTTGGAGATAAAGTATCTCAAATCTGGTATTTACTATACATGTGCGAGGCTAGTTATAGACAAAAACATTGGAGTAGAGGTTCAAATACTCTAAAAACACTATGGTATTTACAAAACCATGGTTTTCAAAATAGAGTTTTTTTTACAATGTAGCCGAACATCTTAGAAAAAATTACTATGGTATCTCCAATACCATGGTTTTACCTCAAAACTTCAAAAATAATTTATTGCCAAACACTTGCATAAGTCAACTACTAGTCGGTTACCCGTGCGTTGCGACGGCTCACAACAATAACCACGTAAATTATCCACCAAAAAGATCTCAAAATTTTTATTGATTGTCTCCGCTCTTCGCATAATATTTTTTATAGACTCCATCCCTCTCATCTCCCACTTCCAAGGTTTCGTAGAGGAGGGGAAGGAAAGTGGCGAACATACCTGTTCGTTGCCGGAGAAAGACACGACAAAGACCTGGTCATCTGGAGGTGACATAACTAGTATACCACTAGATATATAGTGAGAGAGCACGCAAGCGGAGAAAGAAGTCCAGCCGGAGCAGCTCCAAACCGAGAGGCACCCGCACCAGGCGTCAATTCAAGAAGGGCGAGAGAATGCGAGTGTCTTCCTTGCCCTGGACCCGCCGAAGCGACACAACAACACCACCAACTCCATAACATATGCTGACTGCTGCCACACTACGGGCCTTTGTTGTCCAATATCTCAGACCTGGACTCCTCATCGCCGAGATAACCCAAGCATGGCAGGCACCACCCATGTCCTCCTCGACGGGACGCACGGAGAAAGACCAGGAGCATGACCGACTCGCGACCGCGACCATGGGCGGGGACAACAAGTTGGGGAGGAGAACAGGGCAAAGGCCGGGAAGATGAACGGGATGTTCGACGACGACGAAAACGATGGTGCGCGCATGATGTGAACCGTCCTCGTGGACGTGCAATAGCCACTACGCGAGTCGGTGTCAGGGCTGATGTCGGACGAATACGGGGAGAAGGCGCATGCTCCTACGCCCTCTGCCGAGAATGGGGTGGCGCGGAGGTGAAGGCATGAGGGGAGAGAGAAAAGAAGTAGAATGACGAACAAGGTGGTGGCAACTTGTCGGCGTTTCGACCCCGGGGGTCCCTGGACCGACGAGTAAATTGTCGCCGCGTGCCCCAGCCCAGATGGGTCGGCGCGAGACAGAGCGCGAAGGGGGGAAATGGAGCCGGAGGGAGACAGGCGTAAAAGGGGAAACCCGCGGCCTTCGTGTTTGTCCCGCGCCCAGGTCGGGTGCGCTTGCAGTAGGGGGTTACAAGCGTCCGCGTGGGAGAGAGCGAGAGGCTTATGCGCGTCGTCCCGTCCTTCCCCGCGCGGCCAACCTTCTGTAAGAGGGCCCTGGACCTTCCTTTTATAGGCGTAAGGAGGGAGTCCAGATGTACAATTGGGAGATGTAGCATTGTGCTAACGTGTCTAGCAGAGAGGAGCTAGTGCCCTAAGTACATGCCGTCGTGGCAGCCGGAGAGGTTTTGGCACCCTGTTCGTGTGATGTCGTGGCCGTCGGAGGAGCGCTGGAGCCTGGCGGAAGGACAGCTGTCGGGGCTGTCGAGTCCTTGCTGACGTCTCCTTGCTTCCGTAAGAGGGCTGAGAGCCGCCGTCGTCATGGAGCATGCGGGGCGCCATCATTACTTGTTTACCGGGGCGAGCCAGATGGGACGCCGGTCTTGTTCCCCGTAGCCTGAGCTAGCTAGGGGTAGGGTAATGATGGCCCCTCCTGTGACGTGGTCGGTCCGAGCCCTGGGTTGGGCGAGGCAGAGGCTCCTCCGAGGTCGAGGTCGAGTCTGTCTTCCGAGGTCGAGGTCGAGTCCGAGCCCTTGGGTCGGGCGAGACGGAGACCGTCGGCTGAGGCCGAGGTCGAGTCCGAGCCCTGGGTCGGGCGAGGCAGAGTTCGTCGTCTTCCGGGGCCGAGGCCGAGTCCGAGCCCTGGGTCGGGCGAGGCGGAGTTCGTCGTCTTCTGGGGCTGAGGCCAAGTCCGAGCCCTGGGTCGGGCGAGGCGGAGTTCGTCGTCTTCCGGGGCCGAGGCCGAGTTCGAGCCCTGCGTCGGGCGAGGCGGAGTTCGTCGTCTTCCGAGGCCGAGCCCGAGTCCGAGCCCTGGGTCGGGCGAGGCGGAGTTTCTTATGGCGCCTGAGGCCGGGCTTGGCCGCTGTCAGCCTTACTCTGTCGAGTGGCACAACAGTCGGAGCGACGCGGGCGACGGTGTCTTCTTGTCATACTGGTCAGCGGAGCGGCGAAGTGACTGCGGTCACTTTGGCTCAGTCGACTGAAGGGCGTGTGTCAGGATAAGGTGTCAAGCCACCCTTGCATTAAATGCCCCTGCGATACGGTTGGTCGTCGTGGCGATTTGGCCAAGGTTGCTTCTTGGCAAAGACTGGGCCTCGGGCGAGCCGAAGGTGTGTCCGTTGCTTGAGGGGGCCCTCGGGCGAGACGTGAATCCTCCGGGGTCGGCCGCCCTTGCCCGAGGCTGGGCTCGGGCGAGGCGTGATCGTGTCCCTTGAGCGGACCGAGCCTTGACTTAATCGCACCCATCAGGCCTTTGCAGCTTTGTGCTGATGGGGGTTACCAGCTGTGAAAGGGAAATGTGCCCTTGGGCCATTTCTAAGTATTTTGGTGATTTAGTGTCTAACACAAGTACTTAAATGTAAAATGGTGGACAAAGTACAAACCAAGGATAAAGGTATGTTTCTCAGACTTAGTACATTGTTTTATGGACTAATGTATTGTGTCTAAGTGCTGGAAACAGGAAAAATCCAATTGAAAATGTCTTGGCTCGAGCAGCCAAGAATTTGCTCAGTCTGGGAGCACCGGACTGTCCGGTGGTGCACCGGACAGTGTCCGGTGCGCCAGGCTGGTTCGAGCGAAGTGGCCGCTCTCGGGAATTCACCGACGACGTACGGCTATAATTCACCGGACTGTCCGGTGTGCACCGGACTGTCCGGTGAGCCAACGGTCGGCCGGGCCAACGGTCGGCCGCGCGATCTGCGCGGGACACGTGGCCGAGCCAACGGCTAGAAGGGGGCACCGGACTGTCCGGTGTGCACCGGACATGTCCGGTGCGCCAACGGCTCTCTGGCTGCCAACGGTCGGCTGCGCCAGTTAAGGAAAGAAATCGGGCACCGGACAGTGTCCGGTGCGCCACGCGACAGAAGGCAAGGATTGCCTTCCCAGATTGCTCTCAACGGCTCCTAGCTGCCTTGGGGCTATAAAAGGGACCCCTAGGCGCATGGAGGAGTACACCAAGCATCCCTTGAGCACTATTGATCACTCACACATCATTCTTGCGCACTTGTTCGACATTCTAGTGATTTGAGCTCCGTCTAGTGTGCTAGCCATTCGAGCTTAAGTCTGGGTTCTTGTGTGTGCGTATTTGCTGTGATCTTTGTGTCTTGTGTGAGTTGCTCATCCCTGCCTTACTCCGTGATTCTTTGTGAACATCAAAAGTGTAAGGGCGAGAGGCTCCAAGTTGTGGAGATTCCTCGCAAACGGGATAAGAAAAGAAAAGCAAAACACCGTGGTATTCAAGTTGATCATTGGATCACTTGAGAGGAGTTGATTGCAACTCTCGTCCGTTGGGACGCCACAACGTGGAGTAGCCAAGCGTTGGTCTTGGCCGAACCACGGGATAAACCACTGTGTCATCTCTGTGATTATTCTCTTGTGGTTATTGTGTCTTGCTAAAGACTTCTCTCTAGCCACTTGGCGATTACTGTGCTAACACTTAACCAAGTTTTGTGGCTTGAGTTTTAAGTTTTACAGGATCACCTATTCACCCCCCTCTAGGTGCTCTCAATTGGTATCAGAGCCGTTCTCTTCAAGAAGGGACTAATCGCCCGAAGAGATGGATCCTAAGGGAAAGGGGATGGTGGTCAACAACAACGAGAAGGAGTCTATCTTCAACGAGCCGAAGGATGACAAGCCTACCGACTCGGGCTCAAGCCATAAGCGCAAAGACGGGAAGAAGAAGAAGACAAGGCGCATCAAGGAGATCGTCTACTACGACAGCGACGAATCTTCCTCTTCTCAAAAGGACGACGATGACTACGAGAAAAAGAAAACGGTCAATTCGAACTTTTCTTTTGATTACTCTCGTATTCCTCAAAGTACAAATGCTCATTTATTATCCATTCCACTTGGTAAACCTCCTCACTTTGATGGAGAAGACTACGGATTTTGGAGTCACAAAATGCGTAGTCATTTGTTCTCTCTTCATCCAAGCATATGGGAGATAGTTGAGAATGGAATGCATTTTGATAGTAGTGATAGTCCCATGTTTATCAATGAGGAAATTCATAAAAATGCACAAGCTACTACTGTTCTTCTAGCTTCCTTGTGCAGGGATGAATACCACAAAGTGAGCGGCTTGGATAACGCCAAGCAAATTTGGGACACCCTCAAGATCTCTCATGAGGGGAATGATGTCACAATGCTCACCAAGATGGAGTTGGTGGAAGGCGAACTCGGGAGATTCGCTATGATAAGGGGAGAAGAGCCAACTCAAACGTACAACCGACTCAAGACCCTTGTCAACAAGATAAGAAGCTATGGAAGCACGCGATGGACGGACCACGACGTTGTCCGCCTAATGTTAAGGTCTTTTACTGTCCTTGATCCTCATCTTGTGAACAATATTCGTGAGAATCCTAGGTACACCAAGATGACGCCCGAGGAGATACTTGGAAAGTTCGTAAGCGGGCGAATGATGATCAAGGAAGCAAGATACGTGGACGACGCATTGAATGGTCCAATCAATGAGCCTCAACCTCTTGCTCTCAAGGCAACAAGAAGCAATGAGACGCTACCTAGCAAGGTGGCACAAATTGAGGCGGCCGGACTTAATGATGAAGAGATGGCTCTCATCATCAAGAGATTCAAGACGGCGCTAAAAGGTCGCAAGGGGCAGCCAAGCAAGACCAAGACAAAAGGGAAGCGCTCATGCTTCAAATGTGGTAAGCTTGGTCATTTTATTGCTAACTGTCCCGACAATGATAGTGATCAGGGTCAAGAGAACAAGAGGGAGAAGAAGAAGAACTATAAGAAGGCGAAGGGCGAGGCACATCTAGGCAAGGAGTGGGATTCGGATTGCTCATCTTCCGACTCCGACAATGAAGGACTCGCCGCCACCGCCTTCAACAAGTCATCCCTCTTCCCCAACGAGCGTCACACATGCCTTATGGCAAGGGAGAAGAAGGTATGTACTCGAAACTCTACTTATGCTTCTTCAAGTGAGGACGAATCTAGTGATGAGGATGAAATAGATTATTCATGTTTATTTAAGGGCCTAGATAGAACCAAGGTAGATAAAATTAATGAATTGATTGATGCCTTGAATGATAAGAATAGGCTTTTATAAAAACAAGAGGACTTGTTGTATGAAGAACATGACAAATTTGTAGAAGCACAAAAATCTCATGCCTTAGAAGTTAAGAGAAATGAAATGCTTTCTTGTGAATTATCTTCTTGCCCTGAGACAATTTCTAGCTTAAGGAGCATTAATGATGATTTGAATGCTAAGTTAGAAATAGCTAGTAAATCAACAACTTGTGTAGAAAATGTTGTTATTTGCAATAGATGTAAAGATTTTGATATTGATGCTTGTAGTGAACACATAGCTTCTATTGCAAAGTTAAATGATGAAATGGCTAGTCTTAATGCCCAACTTAAGGCTAGCAAAAGTGAGTTTGATAAACTAAAATTTGCTAGGGATGCCTACACGGTTGGTAGACATCCCTCAATTAAGGATGGGCTTGGCTTCAAGAGGGAAGCCAAGAACTTAACAAGCCATAAGGCTCCCATCTCCACCAAGGAGAAAGGGAAGGCTCCTATGGCAAGTAGCACTAAAAAGAACCATGCTTTTATGTACAATGATAGAAGACAGTCTCATAGGAGTTGTAATGCTTTTGATGCACATACCTATGATTCTTATGCTATGTTTGCTTCTAGTTCTTCTTATTTGCATGATAGAGATATGTCTAGGAGTTATGTTCATCATGTGCCTAGAAAGAATATTGTTCATGTTGCTAGGAAAGTTATGGATGGTCCTTCTACAATTTATCATGCCTTAAATGCTTCCTTTGCTATTTGTAGAAAGGATAGGAAGATAGTTGCTAGGAAATTAGGGGCAAAATGCAAGGGTGATAAAACTTGCATTTGGGTCCCTAAGACAATTGTGACTAACCTTGTAGGACCCAACAAGAGTTGGGTACCTAAGTACCAAGCCTAAATTTGCCTTGCAGGTTTATGCATCCGGGGGTTCAAGCTGGATTATCGACAGCGGATGCACAAACCATATGACGGGGGAGAAGAAGATGTTCACTTCCTACGTCAAGAACAAGGATTCCCAAGATTCAATAATATTCGGTGATGGGAACCAAGGCAAGGTAAAAGGATTAGGTAAAATTGCTATTTCAAATGAGCACTCTATCTCTAATGTGTTTTTAGTTGAGTCTCTTGGATATAACTTGCTATCTGTTAGTCAATTATGCAATATGGGATATAATTGTCTATTTACAAATATAGATGTGTCTGTCTTTAGAAGAAGTGATGGTTCACTAGCTTTTAAGGGTGTATTAGACGACAAACTCTATTTAGTTGATTTTGCAAAAGAGGAGGCCAGTCTAGATGCATGCTTAATTGCTAAGACTAGCATGGGCTGGCTGTGGCACCGCCGCTTAGCACATGTGGGGATGAAGAACCTTCACAAGCTTCTAAAGGGAGAACACGTGA
This sequence comes from Zea mays, assembly GCF_902167145.1. Taxonomy (NCBI): domain Eukaryota; kingdom Viridiplantae; phylum Streptophyta; class Magnoliopsida; order Poales; family Poaceae; genus Zea; species Zea mays. The sequence goes on along the minus strand of NC_050098.1, from coordinate 25,551,953 downwards.
TAGGTCTAACCAATGTTACTTTCGAAAAAGATAGACCTTGTGCAGCTTGTCAAGCAGTTAAACAAGTGGGAGGAGCGCATCACATCAAGAATGTGATGACCACATCAAGACCCCTAGAGCTGCTACATATGGACCTCTTCGGACCCGTCGCCTATCTAAGCATAGGAGGAAGTAAGTATGGTCTAGTTATTGTTGATGACTTTTCCCGCTTCACTTGGGTATTCTTTTTACAGGATAAGTCTGAAACCCAAGGGACCCTCAAGCGCTTCCTAAGGAGAGCTCAAAATGAGTTTGAGCTCAAAGTGAAGAAGATAAGGAGCGACAATGGGTCCGAGTTCAAGAACCTACAAGTGGAGGAGTATCTTGAGGAAGAAGGGATCAAGCACGAGTTCTCTGCTCCCTACACACCACAACAAAATGGTGTGGTAGAGAGGAAGAACAGGACGCTCATCGATATGACAAGGACGATGCTTGGAGAGTTCAAGACCCCCGAGTGCTTTTGGTCGGAAGCCGTGAACACGGCTTGCCACGCCATCAACAGGGTCTACCTTCATCGCCTCCTCAAGAAGATGTCATATGAGCTTCTAACCGGTAACAAACCCAATGTATCTTACTTTCATGTATTTGGGAGCAAATGCTACATTCTAGTGAAGAAAGGTAGAAATTCTAAGTTTGCTCCCAAAGCTGTAGAAGGTTTTTTGTTAGGTTATGATTCAAATACAAAGGCGTATAGAGTCTTCAACAAATCATCGGGTTTGGTTGAAGTCTCTAGCGACGTTGTATTTGATGAGACTAATGGCTCTCCAAGAGAGCAAGTTGTTGATTGTGATGATGTAGATGAAGAAGATGTTCCGATGACCGCTATACGAACCATGGCGATTGGTGATGTACGACCACAAGAACAACATGAGCAAGATCAACCTTCTTCCTCAACAATGGTGCAACCCTCAACTCAAGATGATGAACAGGAGGCGTGCGATCAAGGGGGAGCACAAGATGATCATGTGATGGAGGAAGAAACTCAACCGGCACCTCCAACCCAAGTTCGAGCGATGATTCAAAGGGATCATCCCGTCGATCAAATTCTGGGTGACATAAGCAAGGGAGTAACTACTCGGTCTCGATTAGTTAATTTTTGTGAGCATTACTCCTTTGTCTCTTCTATTGAGCCTTTCAGGGTAGAAGAGGCCTTGCTAGATCCGGACTGGGTGTTGGCCATGCAAGAGGAGCTCAACAACTTCAAGCGCAATGAAGTTTGGACACTGGTGCCTCGTCCCAAGCAAAACATTGTGGGAACCAAGTGGGTGTTCCGCAACAAACAGGACGAGCACGGGGTGGTGACGAGGAACAAGGCTCGACTTGTGGCAAAAGGTTATGCCCAAGTCGCAGGTTTGGACTTTGAGGAGACTTTTGCTCCTGTGGCTAGGCTAGAGTCCATTCGTATTTTGCTAGCATATGCCGCTCACCATTCTTTCAGGTTGTTCCAAATGGATGTGAAGAGCGCTTTCCTCAATGGGCCAATCAAGGAGGAGGTGTACGTGGAGCAACCCCCTGGCTTCGAGGATGAACGGTACCCCGACCACGTGTGTATGCTCTCTAAGGCGCTCTATGGACTTAAGCAAGCCCCAAGAGCATGGTATGAATGCCTTAGAGATTTCTTAATTGCTAATGCTTTCAAGGTTGGGAAAGCCGATCCAACTCTTTTCACTAAGACTTGTGACGGTGATCTTTTTGTGTGCCAAATTTATGCCGATGACATAATATTTGGCTCTACTAATAAAAAGTCTTGTGAAGAGTTTAGCAGGGTGATGACGCAGAAATTCGAGATGTCGATGTTGGGCGAGTTGAACTACTTCCTTGGGTTCCAAGTGAAGCAACTCAAGGACGGCACCTTCATCTCTCAAACGAAGTACACGCAAGACTTGCTAAAGCGGTTTGGGATGAAGGACGCCAAGCCCGCAAAGACTCCGATGGGAACCGATGGACACACTGACCTCAACAAAGGAGGTAAGTCTGTTGATCAAAAAGCATACCGGTCAATGATAGGGTCTTTACTTTATTTATGTGCTAGTAGACCGGATATTATGCTTAGCGTATGCATGTGTGCTAGATTTCAATCCTATCCTAAGGAGTGTCACTTAGTGGCAGTGAAGCGAATCCTTAGATATTTAGTTGCTACGCCTTGCTTCGGGCTCTGGTATCTAAAGGGGTCTACCTTTGACCTAATTGGATATTCAGATTCCGACTATGCTGGATGTAAGGTCGATAGGAAGAGTACATCGGGGACGTGCCAATTCTTAGGAAGGTCCCTGGTGTCATGGAATTCTAAGAAACAAACCTCCGTTGCCCTATCCACCGCTGAGGCCGAGTATGTTGCCGCAGGACAGTGTTGCGCGCAACTACTTTGGATGAGGCAAACCCTCAGGGACTTTGGCTACAATCTGAGCAAAGTCCACTCCTATGTGATAATGAGAGTGCTATCCGCATGGCGGAAAATCCTGTTGAGCACAGCCACACAAAGCACATAGACATCCGGCATCACTTTTTGAGAGACCACCAGCAAAAGGGAGATATCGAAGTGTTTCATGTTAGCACCGAGAACTAGCTAGCCGATATCTTTACCAAGCCTCTAGATGAGAAGACCTTTTGCAGGTTGCGTAGTGAGCTAAATGTCCTAGTTTCGCGGAACTTGGATTGATTTGTAGCATACATGTGTTTATGCCTTTTGATCATGTTCCTTCTGCATTTTGTTGCTTAATAATGGTGCTCAAGTTGTACAAACACTCCCTGGACCTCACAAGTCTGTTGCAAAGTGATGCACATTTTTAGGGGGAGATGTGTTACAACTTGACCCTTTGAGACTAACCATGTACTTGAGTTTGATGATTTAGTCTCGAAGGAGGTTTGAAAGGGAAAAGGTGGACTTGGACCATGAAAGACTTCCACTGCACTCCGATGAGAGGGTAACTTATTCCAAGTTCATCTCATGTACTCTTATTGCCTTTGTATTCTTATTGAAGATTTTGGTGAAGCAATGGGGTTCAAGTCCAAGATCAATCCCGTTTTGGTGCTTGATGCCAAAGGGGGAGAAAATAAAGGCCAAAGCGATAAATGGATCAGCTACCACTTGAGAGATTTTGAAAAATAGTAGAATAGAGTTTTTTGCTTTGTCAAAACTCTTTTATTGTCTCTCTTGTCAAAAGTTGGCTTCTTGTGGGGAGAAGTGTTGATTATGGGAAAAAGGGGAGTTTTTGAAATCTTGAATCAATTTCTCTTGGAATCACTCTCTTTATGACTTAACATGTGTGTTTGACTTAGAGATAGAAATTAGAGTTTGATTTGCAAAAACAAACCAAGTGGTGGCAAAGGTGATCCATATATGTCAAAATTGAATCAAAACAATTTGAGTTCTTATTTGAATTGGTTTTGTATTTGTTCTACTTGCTTTATATTGTGTTGGCATAAATCACCAAAAAGGGGGAGATTGAAAGGGAAATGTGCCCTTGGGCCATTTCTAAGTATTTTGGTGATTTAGTGTCTAACACAAGTACTTAAATGTAAAATGGTGGACAAAGTACAAACCAAGGATAAAGGTATGTTTCTCAGACTTAGTACATTGTTTTATGGACTAATGTATTGTGTCTAAGTGCTGGAAACAGGAAAAATCCAATTGAAAATGTCTTGGCTCGAGCAGCCAAGAATCTGCTCAGTCTGGGAGCACCGGACTGTCCGGTGGTGCACCGGACTGTGTCCGGTGCGCCAGGCTGGTTCGAGCGAAGTGGCCGCTCTCGGGAATTCACCGGCGACATATGGCTATAATTCACCGGACTGTCCGGTGAGCCAACAGTCGGCCGGGCCAACGGTCGGCCGCGCGATCTGCGCGGGACACGTGGCCGAGCCAACGGCTAGAAGGGGGCACCGGACTGTCCGGTGTGCATCGGACATGTCCGGTGCGCCAACGGCTCTCTGGCTGCCAACGGTCGGCTGCGCCAGTTAAGGAAAGAAATCGGGCACCGGACAGTGTCCGGTGTGCACTGGACTGTCCGGTGCGCCACGCGACAGAAGGCAAGGATTGCCTTCCCAGATTGCTCTCAACGGCTCCTAGCTGCCTTGGGGCTATAAAAGGGACCCCTAGGCGCATGGAGGAGTACACCAAGCATCCCTTGAGCACTATTGATCACTCACACATCATTCTTGCGCACTTGTTCGACATTCTAGTGATTTGAGCTCCGTCTAGTGTGCTAGCCATTCGAGCTTAAGTCTGGGTTCTTGTGTGTGCGTATTTGCTGTGATCTTTGTGTCTTGTGTGAGTTGCTCATCCCTGCCTTACTCCGTGATTCTTTGTGAACATCAAAAGTGTAAGGGCGAGAGGCTCCAAGTTGTGGAGATTCCTCGCAAACGGGATAAGAAAAGAAAAGCAAAACACCGTGGTATTCAAGTTGATCATTGGATCACTTGAGAGGAGTTGATTGCAACTCTCGTCCGTTGGGACGCCACAACGTGGAGTAGGCAAGCGTTGGTCTTGGCCGAACCACGGGATAAACCACTGTGTCATCTCTGTGATTATTCTCTTGTGGTTATTGTGCCTTGCTAAAGACTTCTCTCTAGCCACTTGGCGATTACTGTGCTAACACTTAACCAAGTTTTGTGGCTTGAGTTTTAAGTTTTACAGGATCACCTATTCACCCCCCTCTAGGTGCTCTCAAGCTGTGATTAGGAGTCTTGGGGTACCCCTAATTATGGTCCCCGACAGTAGACCCCGAGCCTCGAAGGGAGTGTTAATACTCGCTTGGAGGCTTTTGTCGCACTTTTTTGCAAGGGACCGACCTTTCTCGGTTGCGTTTTGTTCCGGTGGGTGCGCGCGAGCGCACTCGCCGGGTGTAGCCCCCGAGGCCTCGGAGGAGTGGTTTGACTCCTTCGAGGTCTTAAAGCGTTTCGCGATGCTTCGGCTGGTCTGGTTGTTCCCTCATGCGAGCTGGCCGTAGCCCGGGTGCATGGTCGGGTCCCAAGTTCTCGGGCTGGTATGTTGACGCTGTCAACGGTTTGGCCGGAGCCGGGTTCGCGAGAGCAGCCCCCGAGCCCCTGCACAGAGCGAGAGGACGGTCAAGGACAGACTCGACTTTTTTACATACGCCCCTGCGTCGCTTTTCCTTAAGGAGGAGGGGGGGAAAGTGCCATGTTGCCCTTGGAGGGCGCCGAACATGGTGTCTCCAGTGAGCTGCTGACGGGTAATCCGAGTGGACGCTCATGCCCCATTTGTTAGGGGTCGGCTAGAGGCCCGGAGGCGCGCTCCAAAAGTACCTGCAGGTGATCTGCCGGACCCGGTCCCCTTTTGACGGGGTCCGAGGGCTCGATGCCTCCCTCTGATGGGATTCCGTTACAAGATCGTTCCCGCTGGTCTCGGAAATGTCCTAGGGTACCTCGGGAGCGTAGCCCAAGCCTTGGTTATGTATCGAACGTACCCAGGGTCATCCCTCGCTCTGCGTCTGAGGCGGCTGTGAACCCTTCGAGGGCCAGCCTACGAACCCCTGATCAGTAGTGGGCGCGGAGCCCGAGTGGCCTGAGGCGGCCGTTGAACCCTTCCGAGGGGCCGTCCTTCGAACCTCTAACCAGTAGCGGGCGCGGGGCCCGAGCGCTCTGAGGCGGCTGTTGAACCCCTCTGAGGGGCCAGCCTTCGAACTTCTGATCAGTAGGGGGGCTCGGGGCCCGTTTCCTTCACGGAGAAGGATCCCTTTCGGGGTATCCCCTTTCCCGGTCCCTGTGGTAAGAGAGAGAAAGAGGAAGAGGAAAAGGATACGAAAATCGAATAACGTGGCGCACCTTTTTGACGCGGTCATTATGGCGGAGATGAAGCGTCACCCGCTTCTCCTGCCAAAGGTGCCGCATGTCCCGCCATGGAGTTAATGCGACGAGACGAGTGGTTCGCGGGGCAGCCGTTGCGCGTGCGCGAGCCGTTCGAGGAACAAAACACGGGCGCGCCGTCTTCACGCCGTGGGAGAGGGTTCTCTCGCTGTCCCAGGAGGGGACGTGAGCTTGGCTGACGACGTTACCGCTGCTTCCGCCCGCCTGCCGCCGTCATTACTGCCGGCCCATTTTTGATCGTATCGACCGTCGCGCCTTCTCCCGCAGCTGACTGACCCGGGACCGATGTGCCTGGCTGGCACTGTTGGGTCATACGCAGGGTTGCCTCGAGTCGCGGTACTGGTTCCGCAGTCGAGGAGGCACGGTAGTGGCGCGAGTGGCGGTGCAGTTGCTTGCACGTAGCAACCGGTGCGCCGGTTGCATGACGTGTGGGCCTGGGCCCCCATGCTGGACGCGTTGGAGTCGAAAGGGTGCGCTCACTTGGTGCGGTTGCATGCCGCCTGCATGGCGGTCCGCCCTTTCACCCGCTGGTCTGGGCGAAAGTGGAGGAATGCTTGTAACCGCTGGGCAGTTGCGCGCACCGCGCGCGGCGGTTTGGCTTCTTCTGCCCTGGGTCAGCTTGCATGACGCGTGGGACCTAGCCCCCATGTCGTAGGGGGAGGGCCTTGGAGCGTGTTGGAGAAGACTCAGCCCACGATGGCTGAGGACGCAAGTGGGGAGAGTTGCCTTTAAAAGGAGGGTGACCCCCTTGAAAGGCAACCATGTCTTCGCGTTCCCCTTATGCATCGCGTCTTTCCACCTTCTGAGCCCCCGGATGGGGAACACCCGTAGTCCTTCCGCCTTGTCGTTGGAGGAACGCAACTTCGCGGAAGTTGGTACCTTTCAGCCATCGTTCGGCTTCAAGGATTTTCATCAGGCAGCCTGGCCGCATCCCCTCACCGGTGGTCACCCAAGACGGTGACCACCAGCCCCTGGGTGGGGAGAAGCAAGCCGGGCTGCGGCCTCTGCCCCTCCCTTAGCTTCAAGGATGTTCATCATCAGTGCTGGGGAGGGGAGTGCGCCGAGTTGGGGTCGGTCTCTGCGCGGGCAGCGGCCCGCTCCTTCCCTCAGCGATCGGGGGGAAGGGCGTTCGCCGTTCGTGGCGCTGGCAGCTGCCGCGTGCCCGGCTCTCCGGCCCAAGCGGCTTCGGCGCCGCTTCCAGTGCCACCTTCCGCCACGACAGCCAGAAGAGGTTTCTCCGCCGACGAGATAGCCGGTGCCGCCCACGGACTAACCTCCAACTCTACGACCTTCTGCTCGTCCTCGCCCCTCGAGTGGGGATGTGGGCGAGGGCCTTATGGCAGCAGCATCCGCCCTGAGGTCATCGCTGCTGCTGTTTGGCCGCTCGGAGCAGAAGTCGTCGTCGCTGTTGTTGAAGCGGGCGGCGGCGAGCCGTCCGTCGGCCTTCTGTTGCTCCGCAGGCCCTCCAATCGTGGGGGGTTGTTCGTACCTGCGGAGGTGGAACCGGAGTTCCGTTTGTAATGGCACCTTGAGTGCCGGTGTTTTGTTCATTGTGGTTGTCAGGGCCTGAACATGTATGTATTTTCGGCATGGAGCCGTGTTTTTTCCTCATTTCGAGCACTAGGACTCGCCTGTCGGCTAACTGGACCGCTTAACCAAGTGTGAGTTGCCTCGTGCGAAGGTGACGAGTGAGGTATCCATATCCCGGAGGCGTAGGAGTCCCTCGGCTCGGTCGGCCTTGCCGCCCGAGGCTTCTCTTGCTTAGTTAAAGGAAATCCTCAGCTGCTCTTCGATGAGCCGAAGCCGGAGGCAGCGGTGTCAGCATGGACAGAGGCAGAGTTGGCTCGAAAAGAAGACTTCGTCAGCCGGAGCCTGGCCGGGCTGTCCACTGGCGGGACCTACGCCGGAGTCGAGTTGCCGAGGGCACGAGCTGGGCTGATGTCCTCGGGGGACAGCTGGCTGAGGCTTCGGGGTGGCCGGCCGAACCGTCTGCTTGGGCCGGATTCCTGGAGAAGACCCTGGTGGTGACGGCCCGGGCGCGGTGCTGATGTCGTCCTTCGGAGTGGAGATCCTCCGACCGCGTCGCCGTCCGAGGCTAGGTCGGACTTTGCCGAAGGTGTAGTTGACGCCGAGGGTGCTGCTGCTCCCCCTCCGTCAAGGTCCGAGCCTGCAGGATCGGTTTACCTTGTAGTGTGTGTATGTTTTCTGCGGCCGCCGAGGCCCAAACACACTGTCGTCGTGTTGTAAAGCTGCATTTCTTTTCCTCTTGTTTCGAGTGTCTGGACTTATTTGTCGGTAACAGAATTGTTTGTCCGAGCGAGAGTTACTTTTCACGGAAGGTGATGAGTGAGGTATCCGTATCCCGGAGGCATAGGAGTCCCTCGACTCGGTCGGCCTTGCCGCTTACGTGTACTCTCACTTGTCCATAGGATTCTGCTATCGATATAGTCGAGAAGGCCCGAAAAATCGTTTCGGCAGAAGAGTTTTCGAGCGTGAAGACTTGTTCGGTCTGCGGAGTCACCTATCCGAGCGTGAGTTATTTATCGCAGAAGGTGATGAGTGAGGTATCCGTATCCCGGAGGCGTAGGAGTCCCTCGGCTCGGTCAGCCTTGGCTGCTTACGTGTACTCCGTCGTTTTCAGGATCCCACTTTCGAAGTAGTCGAAAAGCACGAAAGATGTTCTGGCAGAAAAGATCTTTTCCGAGGAAAAATTTGACGTGGAGGGGGTTCCCCCCTTCTAGCCCCCGAGGGAGGGTCGGGCTTTGCCGAGGCAAGGCTGACCCTTCCTTGATGGTTAGACTTTGTGTGTGAACGAGGTGTATGAATGACTTGAAAGCATCTTAAGGGTAGAAGCGACGTAGCTGTCGGATGTTCCAAGCGTTGCTGTAGACCTCGCCTTGACTGTTGGCCAGCTTGTACGTCCCGGGCTTCAGAACCTTGGCGATGACGAACGGCCCCTCCCAGGGAGGCGTGAGCTTGTGCCGCCCTCGGGCGTCTTGTCGCAGCCGAAGCACCAGGTCGCCCACCTGGAGGTCTCGGGACCGAACCCCTCGGGCGTGGTAGCGTCGCAGGGACTGCTGGTACCGCGCCGAGTGTAGTAAGGCCATGTCCCGAGCCTCTTCCAGCTGGTCCAGTGAGTCTTCTCGGTTAGCTCGATTGCTTTGGTCGTCGTAGGCCCTCGTCCTCGGGGATCCGTATTCTAAGTCTGTGGGCAAGATAGCCTCGGCCCCATAGACTAGAAAGAACGGTGTGAAGCCCGTGGCTCGGCTTGGCATTGTCCTCAGACTCCATACCACCGAGAGGAGTTCCTTCATCCATCGCCTGCCGAACTTGTTGAGGTCGTTGTAGATCCGCGGCTTGAGTCCTTGCAGAATCATGTCGTTGGCACGCTCTACTTGCCCATTCGTCATGGGGTGAGCCACGGCGGCCCAGTCCACCCGAATGTGGTGATCCTCGCAGAAGTCCAGGAACTTTCTGCCGGTGAACTGGGTGCCGTTGTCGGTGATGATAGAGTTTGGGACCCCGAAACGATGGATGATGTTGGTGAAGAACGCCACCGCCTGTTCGGACCTGATGCTGCTTAGGGGTCGGACCTCGATCCACTTGGAGAATTTGTCGATGGCGACCAGCAGGTGCGTGTAGCCCCCGGGTGCCTTCTGCAAGGGACCGACGAGGTCCAGACCCCACACAGCAAACGGCCAGGTGATGGGTATCGTCTGCAGAGCCTGAGCGGGCAGGTGTGTCTGCTTCGCATAGAACTGACACCCTTCGCAGGTGCGGACAATTCTAGTGGCGTCGACCACCGCGGTCGGCCAGTAGAAACCTTGTCGGAAGGCGTTTCCAACAAGGGCTCGAGGCGCTGCATGATGACTGCAAGTCCCCGAGTGTATCTCTTGTAAGAGCTCCTGGCCTTCGGCGATGGAAATGCATCGCTGGAGGATGCCTGAGGGGCTGCGGTGGTAGAGCTCCTTCCCGTCCCCCAGCAAGACGAACGACTTGGCGCGCCGCGCCAATCGCCGAGCTTCGGCTCGGTCGAGGGGTAGCTCTTCTCGGTTGAGATATTGCAGGTACGGGGTCTGCCAGTTTCGATTAGGCGTGACCCCGCTCCGCTCCTCCTCGACGCGCAGTGCCTCACCTTCGGGAGCCGAGGGTGCCTCGGGCTGAGCCGAGGGTGCCTCGGGCTGAGCCGAGGGTGCCTCGGACTGGGCCGAGGGTGCCTCGGGCTGGGCCGAGGCCTTCTCGGGCTCGGGCGTGTCGTCGGTCTTGACGGAGGGTTGATGCAGGTCTCGGGAGAAGACGTCCGGGGGAACCGTTGTTCGCCCCGAGGCTATCTTGGCCAGCTCGTCCGCAGTCTCGTTGTACCGTCGGACGATGTGGTTGAGCTCGAGCCCGTAGAACTTGTCTTCCAAGCGTCGAACCTCATCGCAGTAGGCTTCCATCTTCGGGTCGCGACAGTGGGAGTTCTTCATGACTTGGTCGATGACGAGCTGCGAGTCACCGCGAGCATCGAGGCGTCGGACCCCTAGCTCGATGGCGATGCACAACCCGTTGACCAGAGCCTCGTACTCAGCCACATTGTTGGACGTCGGGAAGTGGAGGCGTAGCACGTAGCGTAGGTGCTTCCCAAGGGGCGAGATGAAGAGCAGGCCCATGCCTGCCCCTGTCTTCATCAGCGACCCGTCGAAAAACATGGTCCAGAGTTGCGGTTGGATCGGAGCTATCGGGAGCTGGGTATCGACCCATTCAGCCACAAAGTCCGCCAAGACTTGGGACTTGATGGCCTTCCGAGAGGCGAACGAGATTGTCTCGCCCATGATTTCCACCGCCCACTTCGCAACCCTTCCCGAGGCCTCCCGGCACTGGATGATCTCCCCCAGGGGGAAGGATGATACCACAGTCACCGGATGAGACTCGAAGTAGTGTCGCAACTTCCGTCGCATCAGGATCACCGCGTACAACAGCTTCTGAATTTGTGGGTAGCGGATCTTGGTCTCGGACAGTACCTCACTGATGAAGTAGACTGGCCTCTAGACGGGCAATGCATGCCCCTCTTCTCGTCTCTCAACCACGATCACGGCGCTGACCACCTGAGTGGTAGCGGCGACGTAAATTAAGAGGGCTTCTCCGGCCGCGGGGGGCACCAAGATGGGCGCGTTCGTGAAGAGCGCCTTCATGTTCCCGAGGGCTTCCTCGGCCTCAGGGGTCCAAGTGAAGCACTCGGCCTTTCTTAAGAGGCGGTACAGAGGCAGGCCTCTTTCGCCGAGGCGCGAGATGAAACGGCTCAGAGCCGCAAGGCATCCCGTGACCCTCTGTACGCCTTTCAAGTCCTTGATGGGCCCCATGTTGGTGATGGCCGTGATTTTCTCTGGGTTGGCCTCGATGCCCCGCTCGGAGACGATGAACCCCAAGAGCATGCCTCGGGGGACCCCGAAGACGCACTTCTCGGGATTGAGCTTTACGCCTTTCGCCTTGAGACACCGGAATGTCGTTTCAAGGTCGGAAAGGAGGTCGGAGGCTTTCCTCGTCTTGACTATGATGTCATCGACGTAGGCCTCGACCGTTCGACCAATGTGTTCGCCGAACACGTGGTTCATGCACCTTTGGTATGTCGCACCCGCATTCCTCAAACCGAATGGCATGGTAACATAGCAGTACATGCCGAAAGGTGTGATGAAAGAAGTCGCGAGCTGGTCGGACTCTTTCATCCTGATTTGGTGATACCCTGAGTAGGCATCGAGGAAAGATAGGGTTTCGCACCCAGCAGTGGAATCCACGATTTGATCGATGCAAGGCAGAGGGTAGGGAACTTTTGGACATGCTTTGTTTAGACCAGTGTAGTCTACGCACATCCGCCATTTCCCTCCTTTCTTTCTCACAAGCACAGGGTTGGCAAGCCATTCGAGATGGAATACCTCTTTGATGAACCCTGCCGCCATTAGCTTGTGGATCTCCTCGCCTATGGCTCTGCGCTTTTCTTCGTCGAATCGGCGCAGAGGCTGCTTCACGGGTCGGGCTCTAGCTCGGATATCCAGCGAGTGCTCGGCGACATCCCTCGGTATGCCAGGCATGTCCGAGGGAGTCCACGCGAAGACGTCGGCGTTTGCGCGGAGAAAGTTGACGAGCACTGCTTCCTATTTGGGGTCGAGCTCGGAGCCGATCCGGACTTGCTTGGAGGCGTCGTTGCTGGGGTCGAGGGGGACGGACTTAACCGTCTCCGCTAGCTCGAAGTTGCCGGCATGGCGCTTCACGTCTGGCGCCTCCTTAGAGAGGCTCTCCAGGTCGGCGATGAGGGCCTCGGATTTGGCGAGGGCCTCGGCGTACTCCACGCACTCCACGTCGCATTCGTACGCGTGTCGGTACGTGGGGCCGACGGTGATGACCCCGTTGGGGCCCGACATCTTGAGCTTGAGGTAGGTGTTGTTGGGGACGGCCATGAACTTGGCGTAGCATGGCCTCCCCAACACTGCGTGGTAGGTTCCTCGGAACCCGACCACCTCGAACGTGAGGGTTTCCCTTCGGAAGTTGGAGGGTGTCCCAAAGCAGACGGGTAGATCTAGTTGTCCGAGGGGCTGGACGCGTTTCCCGGGGATGATCCCGTGAAAAGGCGCAGCGCCTGCCCGGACCGAGGACAGATCGATCCGCAGGAGCCCGAGGGTCTCGGCGTAGATGATGTTGAGGCTGCTGCCTCCGTCCATGAGGACCTTGGTGAGCCTGACGTTGCCGATGACGGGGTCGACAACGAGCGGGTATTTCCCCGGGCTCGGCACGCGGTCGGGGTGGTCGCCCTGGTCGAAGGTGATGGGCTTGTCGGACCAGTCTAGGTAGACTGGTGCCGCCACCTTTACCGAGCAGACTTCTCGACGCTCTTGCTTGCGGTGCCGAGCCGAGGCGTTCGCCACTTGCCCACCATAGATCATAAAGCAGTCGTGGACCTCAGGGAACTCCCCTGCCTTGTGATCCTCCTTCTTATCGTCGTCGCGGGCCCTGCCACCTTCCGCAGGTGGCCCGGCCTTGTGAAAATGGCGCCGAAGCATGGTGCACTCCTCAAGGGTGTGCTTGACGGGCCCCTGATGATAGGGGCACGGTTCCTTGAGCATCTTGTCGAAAAGGTTGGCACCTCTGGGAGGTTTCCGAGGGTTCTTGTACTCGGCGGCGGCGACAAGGTCCGCGTCGGCGGCGTCGCGTTTCGCTTGCGACTTCTTCTTGCCCTTCTTCTTGGTGCCACGCTGAGTGGATGCCTCGGGGACATATTCCGGCTGGCGGCCCTGGGGCTGCTTATCCTTCCGGAAGATGGCCTCAACCGCCTCCTGGCCAGAGGCGAACTTGGTGGCGATGTCCATCAGCTCGCTTGCCCTGGTGGGGGTCTTGCGACCCAGCTTGCTCACCAGGTCATGGCAGGTGGTGCCGGCGAGGAACGCGCCGATGACATCCGAGTCGGTGACGTTGGGCAGCTCGGTGCGCTGCTTCGAGAATCGCCGGATGTAGTCCCGGAGAGACTTTCCCGGCTGCTGGCGGCAGCTTCAGAGATCCCAGGAGTTCCCAGGGTGCACGTACGTGCCCTGTAAGTTGCCGGCGAAGGCTTGGACCAGGTCGTCCTTGTTGGAGATCTGCCCTGGAGGCAGGTGCTCCAGCCAGGCTCGAGCGGTGTCGGAGAGGAACAGGGGGAGGTTGCGGATGATGAGGTTGTCATCGTCCGTTTCACCCAGGTGGCAGGCCAGCCGGTAGTCCGTGAGCCACAGTTCCGGTCTCGTCTCCCCTGAGTACTTTGTGATAGTAGTCGGGGTTCGGAACCGGGTTGGGAACGGCGCCCGTCGTATGGCCCGGCTGAAAGCCTGCGGACCAGGTGGTTCGGGCGAGGGACTCCGATCCTCCCCGCTGTCGTAGCGTCCCCCACGCCTGGGGTGGTAGCCTCGGCACACCTTCTCGTCGAGGTGGGTTCGACGGTTGCGGTGATGGTGCTCGTTGCCGAGGCGACCTGGAGCCGCAGGCGCTGTGTTGCGCGTGCGCCCGGTATGGACCGAGGCTTCCCGCATGAATCGGGAAGTCGCGGCGCGATGCTCTGAGGGGTACCCCTGCCTTCGGGAGGCAGAGCTTTCGGCCCGTCGGACCGCGGCGTCCTTCAGGAGATTCTTGAGCTCTCCCTGGATACGCCCGCCCTTCGGTGGTTGATGGCTCCGACATCGCGCGGAGAAGTATTGCCGCTGCAGCCAGGTTCTGGCCGACCCCACTGGAAACCGGTGGCGGCCTTGCCCTGACATCGTCGGCAATGCGGAGCTGGATGCCCTGGGGTAGATGACACGCTTCTCCGGCCGGAGGTTGGCCCGTCCATTCCTGCCCGATGTCCCGGCGGAACGGCTCAAGCGTTCCTGCTCCCTCGTCGAGCTTGGCTTGCATCTCGCGGATTTGCTCGAGCTGTGAGTCATGACCCCCCGCCGGGACGGGGATCACAGCTAGCTCCCGAAGGATGTCAACGCGAGGCGCAGTCCTAGGGGGATCACCGTTTTCCGGTATACCAAGATGGTTTCCTTCGTCGGGACCCCCTAGATCGACGTGGAAACATTCACGACTTGGGCCGCAGTCCTCGTCGCCGAAGCTGCGACTACCGTCGGAACAATCGGAGAGGCAGTAGTCGCATGCGGTCATGAAGTCCCGCATGGCACTGGGGTTACCAAGTCCAGAGAAATCCTAACAAAAGTCGGGCTCGTCATCTCCCTCGGAACCCGAGGGCCCGTAGGTCGAGACGGCTGTCAGCCGGTCCCAAGGTGACCGCATACGATACCCCGGAGGGTTTGGACTTGCCTCTATGAAAGAGTCCACCAAAGCGAAGTCGCTTGGCGGGTCGAGGCTGAATCCAAAAGGCACGAGATGAGAATCGGTCGGTACCTCTTGGTCGACGGGCGGTGACGAAGTCACGTCAGGGGTAGACTGCACCGTCGTCTCAGGTACAAGGGTGACGCCCAGCAAGTCCCTTGCGAGCATGCTGGTGTCGTTCGTTTGCTTGGAGTTGGCGTGTTGCGGGGAAACGGCGCTCGTCTTCGTCTCAGACGCGAGGTCGATGCCCGGCGTGTCCCCCGTTGGGGCGCCGGCGCCGTCGACTCGCTCGACAGCCGACGAGGTGCCGCCTCCTGCTTGGCCTTGGTTGCCCCGCCTCCTCCTTCGTCGGCGAGGGAGGCGACGGGACAAACCCGAATGTTGTTCTTCCGCCATGTGGGGAAGACGTCGTCGACTCCGCTGCCGGCGGGCGGGTTGTCGGCCGCCATTGTCGCCGTCGCGCGGCGGGGGAAGGAGTATCATGTCGTAGCTGTCGTCGAGGGACATGAACTCAAGACTCCCGAAACAGAGCACCGTCCTGGGCTGGAAAGGTTGCTGGAGACTGCCCATCTGGAGCTTGACGGGAAGTTGTTCGTCAACACGCAGCAGGCCCCTACCTGGCGCGCCAACTGTCGGCTTTTCGACCCTGGGGGGTCCCTGGACCGACGAGTAAATTGTCGCCGCGTGCCCCACCCCAGATGGGTCAGCGCGAGACGGAGCGCGAAGGGGGGAAATGGAGCCGGAGGGAGACAGGCGTAAAAGGGGAAACCCGCGGCCTTCGTGTTTGTCCCGCGCCCAGGTCGGGTGCGCTTGCAGTAGGGGGTTACAAGCGTCCGCGTGGGAGAGAGCGAGAGGCTTATGCGCGTCGTCCCGTCCTTCCCCGCGTGGCCAACCTTCTGTAAGAGGGCCCTGGACCTTCCTAAGTACATGCCGTCGTGGCAGCCGGAGAGGTTTTGGCACCCTGTTCGTGTGATGTTGTGGCCGTCGGAGGAGCGCTGGAGCCTGGCGGAAGGACAGCTGTCGGGGCTGTTGAGTCCTTGTTGATGTCTCCTTGCTTCCGTAAGAGGGCTGAGAGCCGTCGTCGTCATGGAGCATGCGGGACGCCATGATTACTTGTTTACCGGGGCGAGCCAGATGGGACGCCGGTCTTGTTCCCCGTAGCCTGAGCTAGCTAGGGGTAGGGTAATGACGGCCCCTCCTGTGACGTGGTCGGTCCGAGCCCTGGGTTGGGCGAGGCGGAGGCTCCTCCGAGGTCGAGGTCGAGTCTATCTTCCGAGGTCGAGGTCGAGTCCGAGCCCTGGGTCGGGCGAGGCGGAGTTCGTCGTCTTCCGGGGCCGAGGCCGAGTCCGAGCCCTGGGTCGGGCGAGGCGGAGTTCGTCGTCTTCCGGGGCCGAGCCCGAGTCCGAGCCCTGGGTCGGGCGAGGCGGAGTTTCTTATGGCGCCTTAGGCCGGGCTTGGCCACTGTCAGCCTTACTCTGTCGAGTGGCACAGCAGTCGAAGCGACGCGGGCGGCGCTGTCTTCCTGTCAGACTGGTCAGCGGAGCGACGAAGTGACTGCGGTCACTTCGGCTCAGTCGACTGAAGGGCGTGTGTCAGGATAAGGTGTCAGGCCACCCTTGCATTAAATGCCCCTGCGATACGGTCGGTCGTCGTGGCGATTTGGCCAAGGTTGCTTCTTGGCGAAGACTGGGCCTCGGGCGAGCCGAAGGTGTGTCCGTTGCTTGAGGGGGCCCTCGGGCGAGACGTGAATCCTCCGGGGTCGGCTGCCCTTGCCCGAGGCTGGGCTCAGGCGAGGCGTGATCGTGTCCCTTGAGCGGACCGAGCCTTGACTTAATCGCACCCATCAGGCCTTTGCAGCTTTGTGCTGATGGGGGTTACCAGCTGAGATTAGGAGTCTTGGGGGTACCCCTAATTATGGTCCCCGACACAACTGAAGCGAGGACCATCATTATCGTGCGGAGGTATAAATGGCCAAATGGGTTGTGTCTAGCGAGCCGGCCCGAGGCACGACTCATTTAATAGTGTCTGGGCCAATCCGTCACGATCGCCGTGCAGTGCTTGGTCTGTAGCCTCGGCCCGTAGTGCTGGCCCGGCCCGACACGATTATTTTTTTTTATTTTAGAAAAATATATATATATATGTGTACAATTTATATTCAATATTATAAATACTTGAGCATGATGTTGTACTGGTTAGACAACTACTCCTAGTGTCTCTCACTTTTCTTCCATCTAGGTGTGGGTTCAGATCTCACCTACTGCGGCGCTTTTAACATTTTACTTTGATTTGCTTTGAAAGAAATGTAGGGATTTTTTGTAAAAAATGACGCGGGACGACTGTTGAAACTGGTACTTTAAGAATAGTATATATATAGATATACCCTTGGCTTATGGCATAAGCTAAATGTGTGTATTTAAAATTTACTATATCGTTCTCTCCTTTGCTTTAACATTACATTTATACTATGTATTTTATACTATGTATTGGTATTTAGTAACCTGTAGTATCCTACAGGTTAGTACGAGGTCGTTGATACTTGAGTCATGAATTATTTCTAGATGTGCCGCTGAGTAGATTTGAAAGACTTGTAGGGATTTTTTTTAAAAAGATGACGCGTGATGACTGTTGAAACTGGTGCTTTAAGTATAGTAGAGATATAATACTCTTGGCTTGGGGCATTATCTAAATGTGTACTTAAAATCTACTATATCGTCCTCTCCTTTTCTTTAACATTACATTTATACTCTATTGGTATTTAGTAACCTGTAGTATCCTACATTTAGTACGAGGCGGTTGATACTTATGTCATGAATTATTTCTAGATGTGCCCGTTTTTTAATCTCACCTATCATACTACGAAGTGTCTCTAGCTCCCTTTATATATACATATTTATATATACATATATAGGAGTACAAATCATATATACTGTGGAGAGCTCAATAACATTGTCTCGGCGTTTCGAACTAGCACTAACGAGTAAATTTGTGTATGCATATTTTAGGTATGGATGGTGTGCTTATTGGATGCAAGAGTTATACTGGTTTGGACAGAACGTCCCTACTTTCAGTCTGCGGTTGCTTGCTCTACCAGCACCTGATTTCTTATAGTGAAAGGGAAATGTACCCTTAGGCAATTTTTATAAGTATTTTGGTGATTAGATGCCCAACATACTAATTGAGCACCTATGTGCTAAATGGGTGAAAAGTGAAAATCAATGTACAAGGTATGTTTTTAGACTTAGTGAATTGTTTTATGTACTAACATGGTTATCTAAGTACTAGAAACAGTGCCGAGAAAAGAAGATTTAAATTAGAGAAAAGTTGAACAGCTAAACACCAGCTTTGGCCTGACACACCGGGCCGTCCGGTGGTGCACCGGACACTGTCCGGTGCCCCAGGCTGGCTCGACGTCAACTGGGCGCTCTCAGGAATGAAGAAAGGCGACGTGGCTATAATTCACTGGACTGTCCGGTGGTGCACCGGACTGTCCGGTGAGCCAACGACCGCCAGCGACAACGGTCGGCCGCGCAATCTGCGGGCGACGCGTGTCTCGCTCCAATGGTCGGTTGGGCACACCGGACTGTCCGGTGCGCCAACGGGCCCGAAGGAGCAACGGTCGGATGCGCCTGATTTGGAAGGAGATCGCGCACCGGACAGCTACAGGGCATGTCCGGTGGTGCACCGGACTGTCCGGTGCACCAGTCGACAGAAGGCAAGATTGGCCTTCCAAGTTGGCCTCCAACGGCTTCTAGCTGCATTGGGGCTATAAAAGGGACCCCTAGGCACATGGAGGAGCACACAAAGCATTCTAAGATTCCCAGACTCCGCCTCCACGCATTTGATCGATTGTGTTAGTGATTTGAGCTCCGTTTGAGTTGTGAACTCGCTGTGCTACGTTTCGAGCTTAAGTCTTGGCTTATGTGCGTGTGTGTGCTTCGGATTTGAGTCTTGTGTGTGTTGCTCTCCCATCCTTACTCTTGTGCTTTCTTTGTGATCTCCATTGTAAGGGCGAGAGACTCCAAATTGTGGAGATTCCTCGCAAACGGGAACAATAATACTCTAAAGGAAAAGACCGTGGTATTCAAGTTGATCATCGGATCACTTGAAAGGGGTTGAGTGCAACCCTCGTCCATTGGGACGCCACAATGTGGAAGTAGGCAAGTGTTACTTGGCCGAACCACGGGATGAATCGCGTGTCTCTTGTGATTGTTTTTCTTGGTGATTGTTGTGTTCACAAGAAGATCGCCTCATAGCAACTTGATTAACTCACGCTAACATTTCTATAATTAAGTTTGTGGCCATTTAGTTTTTGATTTTACAGGATCACCTATTCACCCCCCTCTAGGTGCTCTCAATTGGTATCGGAGCCGTACTCTTCATCTACGGGACTAACCGCCCGAAGAGATGGATCCTAAGGGAAAGGGGATGGTGGTCAACGACAAGGAAAAGGAGTCCATCTTCAACGAGCCCAGAGACGACAAGCCCACTGACTCAAGCTCGAGTCACAAGAAGAAGGACAGGAAGAAGAAGAGGCGCATCAAGAAGATCATCTACTACGACAGCGATGCATCTTCTTCTTCACCAAGAGACGACGACGACGACGATTCTTCATCGAAGAAAAAGACGGTTAATCAAAACTATTCCTTTGATTATTCTCGTATTTCGTACAATTCAAATGCCCATTTACTTTCTATTCCTCTTGGAAAAACCCCACACTTTGATGGAGAGGATTACTCATTTTGGAGCCATAAAATGCGTAGTCATCTATTTTCTCTCCATCCTAGTATCTGGGAAATTGTGGAAAATGGAATGCATTTTGATAGTACGGATAATCCTGGTATTATAAATGAACAAATTCATAAAAATGCCCAAGCTACTACTGTTTTGCTAGCATCTCTTTGCAGGGATGAGTACAATAAAGTAAGTGGCTTGGACAACGCCAAGCAAATCTGGGACACCCTCAAGATATCTCATGAGGGAAACGACGCCACCATGATCACCAAGATGGAACTAGTGGAAGGCGAGTTGGGAAGGTTCACAATGATAAGGGGAGAGGAGCCAACACAAACATATAACAGGCTCAAGACCCTGGTCAACAAGATCCGGAGCTACGGAAGCACAAGATGGACGGATCATGATGTCGTCCGACTCATGCTAAGGTCATTTACTGTAATTGACCCCCATCTTGTCAACCTTATTTGTGAAAATCTCAGGTACACCAAGATGACACCCGAGGAGATCCTTGGGAAATTTGTGAGCGGGCGCATGATGGTGAAAGAGGCATGTTACGTGGACGATGCGCTAAATGGTCCGCTGCCCGTCTACGAGCCACAGCCCGTTGCTCTAAAAGCAACTAGCAGCAGGGAGGCGCTACCGAGCAAGGTAGCACAAGTGGAGGTTGTCGGGCTCAATGAAAATGAGATGGCGCTTATCATCAAGCGCTTCAAGACCGCGCTTAAAAGACACAAGGAGTATCCCAACAAGAATAAAATAAGGGGAAAGCGCTCCTGCTTCAAATGCAGTAAGACTGGTCATTTTATTGCCTAGTGCCCTGATAATGAAAGTGACCAGGCACAAGAAAGACATGGGAAGAGTGAGACGAAGAAGAACTACAAGAAGGCGAAGGGCGAGGTGCACCTTGGAAAGGAATGGGATTCTGACTATTCTTCATCCGACTCCGATGATGAAGGACTAGCTGCCTCGGCCTTCGACAAGTCTTCACTCTTCCCCAATGAACATCATACATGTCTTATGGCTAAGGAGAAGAAGGTACGTATTTGAGATACTCCTAAGTACTCTTCTTCTAGTGATGAGGAATCTTCTGATGATGAAGTAGATTACTCTAAATTGTTTAAGGGTTTAGATAGAGCTAAGGTAGAGAAAATTAATGAATTAATTGATGCTCTAAATGAAAAGGATAGACTTTTAGAAAAGCAAGAGGACATTTTGTATGAAGAACATGATAAATTTGTTAGTGTTCAAAAATCTCTTGCTCTAGAAATTAAGAGAAATGAAATGTTATCCTCTGAGTTGTCTGCTTGCCATGAATCTGTCTCTAATTTAAAGAATTTAAATGATGAATTAAATGCTAAGCTAGAGGAAGCTAAAAAAACTAGTTCATGTATAGAGCACGTTATTATTTGTAATAGATGTCAGGATATTGATGTTGATGCCTGTGATGAACATCTTGCTTCTATTACTAAATTAAATAATGAGGTGGCAAGTCTTAATGCTCAACTTAAGACTTGCAAGGTTGATTTTGATAAATTGAAATTTGCTACGGATGCCTACACTATTGGTAGACATCCTTCAATTAAGGATGGACTTGGTTTTCGAAAGGAAACCAAGAACTTAACAAGCCAAAGGACTCCCGTTCTCAACAAGGAGAAAGGGAAGGCCCCTATGGCGAGTAGTCCTCAAAGGAACCATGCCTTTATTTATGATAGAAAAATTTCTAGTCGTGCTCATTATAACAAGAGTTATGATCATGCTTCTTATAATGACTCACATGCTATGTTTGCATCTAGTTCTACTTTTGTTCATAATAGAAGTAGGCCTAGGAGAAATCATGTTGTGTCTCATGCTCCTAGGAAAATGTGCAATGGATGTTCTACTGTTTATCATGCCTGCAATACTTCTTTCATACTTTCATATAAGAATGCAAAAGCAGTTGCTAGAAAGCTAGGATCCAAATGCAAGGGAGATAAGACTTGTATTTGGGTTCCAAAAGTTATTGTGACTAACCTTGTAGGACCCAACAAGAGTTGGGTACCTAAAACCCAAGCATAACTTCCTTGCAGGTTTATGCATCCGGGGGCTCTAGCTGGATCATCGACAGCGGATGCACAAACCACATGACGGGGGAGAAGAAAATGTTCACCTCCTATGTCAAGAACAAGGATTCCCAGGATACGATCATCTTTGAAGATGGGAACCAAGGCAAGGTCAAAGGCTTGGGCAAGATAGCCATCACTAACGAGCACTCAATATCAAATGTATTTTTAGTAGAGTCGCTCGGGTACAACCTTCTGTCTGTAAGTCAATTGTGTCACATGGGTTACAATTGCTTGTTTACAAATGTTGATGTATCTGTCTTTAGAAGGAGTGATGGTTCATTAGCTTTTAAGGGTGTATTAGACGACAAGCTCTACTTAGTTGATTTTTTGAAAGAGAATGCCGGTCTAGATGCATGCTTATTAGCTAAGACAAATATGGGCTGGCTTTGGCATCACCGTCTAGCACATGTTGGGATGAAGAACCTTCATAAGCTTCTAAAGGGAGATCATGTGTTAGGACTAACTGATGTCTGCTTTGAGAAAGACAGACCTTGTGCAGCATGTTAGGCAGGGAAACAGGTGGGAAGCACTCATCACGGCAAAAATGTGATGACAACATCAAGACCACTGGAGCTTCTTCACATGGACCTCTTTGGAACCGTTGCCTACCTCAGCATCGGGGGAAGTAAGTATGGTATTGTAATTGTTGATGACTTTTCCCGCTTTTCTTGGGAATTCTTTTTGCAGGATAAGTCAGAAACCCAAGGGACCCTAAAGCGCTTCTTAAGGAGAGCTCAAACTGAGTTTGAACTTAAGGTGAAGAAGATAAGAAGCGACAATGGGTCCGAGTTCAAGAATCTACAAGTTGAAGAGTTTCTTGAGGAGGAAGGCATCAAGCATGAGTTCTCCGCTCCCTACACACCACAGCAAAACGGTGTGGTAGAGAGGAAGAACAGGACGCTTATCGACATGGCGAGAACGATGCTTGGAGAATTCAAGATGCCCGAGCGGTTTTGGTCGGAAGCTGTGAACACAACCTGCCACGCCATAAACCGGCTCTATCTGCATCGCCTCCTCAAGAAGACCTCCTACGAACTCCTTACCGGTAACAAACCAAATGTCTCTTACTTTCGTGTATTTGGGAGCAAGTGCTACATTCTAGCGAAGAAAGGTAGACACTCTAAATTTGCTCCCAAGGTAGTAGAAGGGTTTTTACTAGGGTATGACTCAAATACAAAGACGTATAGAGTCTTCAACAAATCATCAGGATTAGTTGAAGTCTCTAGCGACGTTGTATTTGATGAGACTAATGGCTCTCCAAGAGAGCAAGTTGATCTTGATGACATAGATGAAGATGAAATTCTGATGGCCGCAATGCACACGATAGCGATAGGCGATGTGCGACCACAGGAACCACATGAAGAAGATCAACCATCTTCCTCAACAATGGTGCATCCCCCAACTCAAGATGATGGAAATGTACCTCAAG
Source organism: Zea mays (assembly GCF_902167145.1). Lineage (NCBI taxonomy): Eukaryota > Viridiplantae > Streptophyta > Magnoliopsida > Poales > Poaceae > Zea > Zea mays. The sequence continues at coordinate 25,529,015 of NC_050098.1, read as the reverse complement.
AAGAGGAGCATGATCAAGGGGGAGCACAGGAAGAACATGCTATGGAGGAAGAAGCTCCACGGGTCCCTCCAACTCAAGTCCGAGCTTCGATCCAAAGACATCACCCCGTTGATCAGATTTTGGGTGACATCAGCAAGGGAGTAACTACTCGCTCATGATTAGCTAATTTCTGTGAGCATTACTCGTTTGTCTCTTCTATTGAGCCTTTCAGGGTAGAAGAGGCCTTGCAGGATCCAGACTGGGTGTTGGCCATGCAGGAAGAGCTCAACAACTTCAAAAGGAATGAAGTCTGGAGCCTGGTGCCACGTCCAAAGCAAAACGTTGTGAGAACCAAGTGGGTGTTCTGCAACAAGCAAGACGAGCACGGGGTGGTGACAAGAAACAAGGCTCGACTTGTGGCAAAAGGTTATGCCCAAGTCGCAGGTTTGGATTTCGAGGAGACTTTTGCTCCTGTGGCTAGGCTAGAGTCTATTCGAATATTATTAGCCTATGTCGCTCACCACTCTTTTAGGCTGTACCAAATGGATGTGAAGAGTGCTTTCCTCAACGGGCCAATCAAGGAGGAGGTATATGTGGAACAACCCCTGGCTTTGAGGATGACAGCAGGGTGATGACACAAAAGTTTGAGATGTCGATGATGGGCGAGTTGACCTACTTCCTTGGGTTCCAAGTGAAGCAACTCAAAGACGGCACCTTCATCTCCCAAACAAAGTACACTCAGGATCTTCTCAAGAGGTTTGGGATGAAGGACGCCAAGCTCGCGAAGACACCGATGGGAACTGACGGGCATGTTGACCTCAACAAAGGAGGTAAGTCCGTTGATCAAAAGGCATACCGATCAATGATAGGTTCATTACTTTATCTTTGTGCTAGTAGACCGGACATTATGCTTAGTGTATGCATGTGTGCTAGATATCAATCCGACCCCAGGGAGTGTCACCTTGTGGCCGTTAAGCGAATTCTAAGGTATCTAGTTGCTACGCCTTGCTTCGGGATCTGGTATCCAAAGGGGTCTACCTTTGACTTGATTGTATACTCAGACTCCGATTATGCCGGGTGCAAGGTTGATAGGAAGAGTACATCAGGGACGTGCTAATTTCTAGGAAGGTCCCTGGTGTCCTGGAGTTCTAAGAAACAGACATCTGTTGCCCTATCCACCGCTGAGGCCGAGTACGTTGTCGCAGGACAGTGTTGTGCGCAACTACTTTGGATGAGGCAAACCCTCCGGGACTTTGGCTACAATCTGAGCAAAGTCCCACTCCTATGTGACAATGAGAGTGCAATCCGCTTGGCGGATAATCCTGTTGAACATAGCCGCACTAAGCACATAGACATCTGGCATCACTTCCTGAGGGATCACCAGCAAAAGGGAGATATCGATATTTATCATATTAGCATCGAGAACCAGCTAGCCGATATCTTCACCAAGCCGTTGGATGAGAAAACATTTTGCAGGTTGCGTAGTGAGCTAAATGTCTTAGATTCGTGTAGCTTGGATTGATCTATAGCATACATGTGTTCTATGCCTTTGATCATGTTACTTTGAGCATTTACATTATTCGTTGTATATTTATGGTGCTCAAGTTGTACAAACCTCCCCGGACCTCACAAGTCCGTATGCAAATGTGCACATATTTAGGGGGAGTTGTGCTACAACTTGATCCTTTTGAGACTAATTTGTTTGGTTGAGTACACTTGATGTAGTCTCAAAGGTACTTTGAAAGGGAAAATGGACTTGGACAATGCAAAGACTTCCACTGCACTCCGGTATTAGTGTATTCAATTCCAAGTTCATGCTTGTGTTCTCATTGCCTTTTTGCTATTAATTGACATTTTTGGTGAGGCAATGGGGTTAAAGGGCCAAGAATGATCCCGTTTTGGTGCTTAATGCCAAAAGGGGGAGAAATTAAGGCCAAAGAAAATGGATCAGCCAACCACTTGTGAATTTTGAAAATAATAGAGTTAGAATTTTTGATTTGTCCAAAATATTCTTATTGCAAAATTTGGCCTCTTGTGGGGGAGAATTTAGATTATGGGAAAAAGGGGGAGTTTTTGGCACTTGATTAATTTTACTCTTGGAATATCTCTCTATGTGCCCAAACAACCGTGTTTAACTTAGAGATAGGAAAATGAATTTGATTTGCAAAAACAAACCAAGTGGTGGCAAAGAATGATCCAAATATGCCAAATCCTAACAAAAGAGAATTTGGTCTTCAATTGCATTGATGTTGCACTTCTTTTGTTGCTTTTTGATGTGTTGGCATAAATCACCAAAAAGGGGGAGATTGAAAGGGAAATGTACCCTTAGGCAATTTCTATAAGTATTTTGGTGATTAGATGCCCAACACACTAATTGAGCACCTATGTGCTAAATGGGTGAAAAGTGAAAATCAATGTACAAGGTATGTTTCTAGACTTAGTGAATTGTTTTATGTACTAACATGGTTATCTAAGTGCTAGAAATAGTGCCGATAAAAGAAGATTTAAATTGGAGAAAAGTTGGCAACGAACAGCTAAACACCAGCTCTGGCCTGGCACACCGGACCGTCCGGTGGTGCACCAGGTGCCCCAGGCTGGCTCAGCATCAACTGCGCAATCTGCGGGCGACGCGTGTCTCGCTCGAATGGTCGGTTGGGCACACCGGACTGTCCGGTGCGCCAACGGGCCCGAAGGAGCAACGGTCGGATGCGCCTGATTTGGAAGGAGATCGCGCACCGGACAGCTACAAGGTCTGTCTGGTGGTGCACCGGACTGTCCGGTGCACCAGTCGACAGAAGGCAAGATTGGCCTTCCAAGTTGGTCTCCAACGGCTCCTAGCTGCCTTGGGGCTATAAAAGGGACCCCTAGGCGCATGGAGGAGCACACGAAGCATTCTCTAAGCATTCTAAGATTCCCATACTCCACCTCCGCGCATTTGATCGATTGTGTTAGTGATTTGAGCTCCGTTTGAGTTGTGAACTCACTGTGCTACGTTTCGAGCTCAAGTCTTGGCTTGTGTGCGTGTGTGTGCTACGGATTTGAGTCTTGTGTGTGTTGCTCTCCCATCCTTACTCTTATGCTTTCTTTGTGATCTCCATTGTAAGGGCGAGAGACTCCAAATTGTGGAGATTCCTCGCAAATGGGAACAATACTCTAAAGGAAAAGACCGTGGTATTCAAGTTGATCATCGGATCACTTGAAAGGGGTTGAGTGCAACCCTCGTCCATTGGGACGCCACAACGTGGAAGTAGGCAAGTGTTACTTGGCCGAACCATGGGATAAATCGCGCGTCTCTTGTGATTGTTTTCCTTGGTGATTGTTGTGTTCACAAGAAGATCGCCTCATAGCAACTTGATTAACTCACGCTAACATTTCTATAATTAAGTTTGTGGCCATTTAGTTTTTGATTTTACAGGATCACCTATTCACCCCCCTCTAGGTGCTCTCATATAGTAGGGGTTACAAGCGGGTGAGAGAGGGAAGGATCCCAAATCTCTATGAGGCAGTTGTCTGAGGGATGATCTGATCGCTAGAGGCCCTAATTCGTTTGTCTGTTCGCTCTTTAGGAGTCGAGGTTTTCCGGTCATTCTCTCCTCTCGCTAGAGGTCGATCCTCTTCATTTTATAGACCAAGGGGAGGGTGGCTTACAAATATATTCTCCAGAAAGAGAGTGTAACATTAGGGTAAAAGGAACAGTTTCACTCCCGGTAAAGTCTTGTCGTGTCTCGATATCTCTTCCCACGTGTGGCGCCTGTCGTGCCATGAATCCATCAGGGAGCGTGTGATCCGTGCTGGTGAAGGAAACTCGGGTGTCGTCATCATTCTCTCCACAAAGATCTTCTGACTTCATTGCCTGACTGTTGGCCTTCTTTGTTGTTATGAGAGTTTGTAGGGTGTTAGGGGACTTAGACCTAGAATTTGTTGGTCATGAGTGGGTCTCGGTCCTAGGGTTTGTAGGGCGTCAGGGGGCTCAGACCTAGCATCCACGTGTCTCGGAGTGGCCGCAAACTTAGGATCCATAGGCCATGAGTGGAAGACCGGTGTTCGCACGTGCCACATCCTGCTGACATCATAAAAGGAAGACACTGCTCGTGCTGCTAATATCTACTAGTTCGCGGAGGGATTTTCAACATAATAGCTTAACAGCTTCACTAAAAGCTATGATAGTGCCCATCCGATCAACGAACGAAGCACTACCAATGGTTCTCTGCTACTGCTCTCCAAGCTTGTCAAAATATAGCAATAATGAGATTCTTTCCCTTGTCTTATCCTTCCGTTACTTAACTTTACTTTGCGGCTACCAATTTCAGTTGGAAGTAGGAGTTCCGATACCAATTTCTTTCTCAGGTGTAATTAATGTGGCGTGTGCGGGGTGGGCGGTGAGAGCAGTCTGACAGGCGTGTGGAGCCCACTTGGGTGGGCCCCGATCGACTTGTCCGACCCGTAGCTCCAACCTCCTCCTAGCTTGACCCCTGGCTTAGTGCGCAGGGGTCATCCAACAGCGAGGCGATCTTAGGCGGGCTTATCGTCATCTTCATACTGACTTGTGGACCCCTGGGTGCCTGGGGATTTGATCCTTGACAGTTTCTCCCTGAGTCACTAGGGGGAGAGTGTCTCCATTTAGTGGCTTCATTTGGGTCCATCGGCGACCATTTTGTTTTTCTCTTGTTTGTCAATTTTAGGCCTATGGAGCAAGGCTCCTCTGGGTGAAAGTATCCTAAATTGGGGGTGAATAGGCTACATCTGAAATTTTCACCATAAACTTCGAAATAAATTCAAATTACTAGTTCAACTGGTGTAGTTCGGTTCAACCGCGTCCAAGGGTGGTTGAACCACTCTAAAAAAGTTCAACTACGAGAATTGATCTAGGCTAAGAACAACGTGGAGATTCTGTTAACCAACAAACTCTAGGGATAATCTAGATGAAAGATGTGATTGATCGAAGTGGAACAACTCAACAAAACTCCATAGACGCAACGAATCACTAAATCCTTGCTTGCTAAAGATAAAGCACAGTAGATGAATGAACTAAGACCTTTTATAGGGCCAGCCAAAACCTCGTTGTCGCCGCAATCTTGCTTCGCTCCATGCCGGAGCCGTCTACCACCGAGGGACGTCGAATCCACGGTGAGATTTGGGGCCTCCTAGAGTGTGTTGCGGTCCAACAGGGTGAGAGCTCTGCCTCTCGGCTTCAACAGCCCATCTCAGAGTACCAGGCAGGACCCTCTCGCTTCGAGAGCGAGGCCTCGGTACACCCCGAGCCCACCAAGGAGAAGCCCCCTGCATTACAAGACCGCATCCTCATCAACCGTCAGCATCAAGGGGTTCACGACCGCCTCGGCGGGCGAGTCCATCGCCATGACCGACGACACGAGACACGCGGTTATCACCCTTAGCAGGGTGGCCGCTATGACAGCGGGGAAGATCGAAGACCCTCTCCCGAGCCACCAGGTCCACAGGTCTTTAGCAGGGCCATCCGCAGGGCACCATTCCCTCCCAGGTTCCAAGCCCCGACTACTATCACCAAGCACTCAAGGGAAACAAAACCAGAAATGTGGCTCGCTGATTATCGGCTGGCCTGTCAACTCAGGGAACGAGTGATGACCACCTCATCATTTGCAATCTCCCCCTCTTTCAGTCAGATTTCGCCTGAGCCTGGCTCGAGCACCTCCGGCCAGCCCAGATTCATGACTGGGAAGACCTAGTAAGAGTCTTTGGAGGGAACTTCCAAGGCACGTATGTATGCCCCAAGAACTCTTGGGATCTCAGGAGTTGTCGGTAAAAGCAAGACGAGAGCCTCCACGAATACATTCGCTAGTTCTCAAAGTAGCGCACCGAGCTCCCGAACATCACTGACTCTGACATCATCGAAGCATTCCTCGCTGATACCTCTTACCACGATTTGGTCAGCAAAGTGGATCCCAAGACCATTACCGAGGCGAACGAATTGATGGATATCGCCACCAAGTTCGCTTCGGGTCAGGAGGTCGTCGAGGCCATCTTCCATAAGGACAAGGGCAACAGGAAGCGAAAGGAGGATGCCTTCGAGGCATCCCTCCCAACGCAACCCCAAGAAGAGCATGAAAATGAAGGCGCAACAGGGCCAACGCGAGACCCTCACCACGGATCTTGTCGTCGCAGCGGAGAAACGTAACTCCCGAGCTCCCCAAGGGGGACTAGGCGTGTTCGACAAAATGCTGAGGGAATGTTGCCCTTACTATAAGGGCCCCATCAAACATACCCTCGGCGAGTGTGATATGCTCTGGCGCTTTTACAGCAAACCCGATGCTTGGTTGGAGGAAGGCAGCAAAAAAGGTTCCGACGATGGGGAAGACGGCAAAGGCGAGGGGTTCCCCGACATGCATAACTGCTACATGATATTCGAAGGACCTACCGTAAACCTATCCTCGAGGCAACGAAAGCAAGAGCGCAAGGAAGTTTTCTTGATCGAAGTAGCGACACTAGTCTACCTAGACTGATCCGACCGCGTCATCACCTTCGACAGGGATGACCACCCGGATCACATCCCAAATCCTGAGAAATACTCGCTCGTTGTCAACCCCATCATCGGCAACACCCGTCTCACCAAGGTGCTCATGGATGGAGGCAACACCCTCAACATCATCTATGCAAACACCTTGGAGCTCATGGGGATAGGATGATCCCAGGTTCGAACCAGGGCTACGCCGTTTCATGTCATCGCCCCAGGCAAGAGAATACACCCCTCGGGCAGTTCAATCTATTCTATCTGTCTGCTTTGGGACTCCTGCCAACTTCAGGAAGGAGATCCTCGCCTTTGAGATGGTAGGGTTCCGAGGCACCTACACCGTCGTGCTTGGGAGGCCATGCTACGTCAAGTTCATGGCTATCCCGAACTACACCTACATAAAGCTGAAGATGCCTGGGCCGACATGTATCATCACCGTTGGACCAACGTACCACCACGCCTACGAGTGCGAAGTCGAGTGCGTCGAGTATGCCGAAGTGCTCGTGGAGTCCGAGGCACTCATTACCGACTTGGAGAACCTCATCGTGGAAGTTCCCAACCCCAAGAAGCACGCCGACAACTTCAAGCCGGCGGAAGCAACAAAAACTATCCTACTCGACCCTAGCAGCTCCGGTGAGAATGCGCTGCGGATCAGTTCTCGACTCGAGCCCAAATAGAAAGTAGAGCTCATCGACTTCCTCCGCGCAAACGGCAAAATATTTGTGTGGAGCCCCTCGAACATGTCGAGCATTCCAAGGGAGGTCGTTAAGCACCCTTGGACATCCGTGCCAGCTCCAGACCGGTGCGGCAGCACCTACGTCGGTTCGACGAAGAGAAGCGCAAGGTCATCGGGGAGGAGGTACACAAGCTCTTGTGGTCACATTCATCAAGGAAGTTTTTCATCTCGAGTGGTTAGTGAAAGGGAAATGTGCCCTTGGGCCATTTCTAAGTATTTTGGTGATTGAATGCCAACGCAAGTGCTTTTGTGTTGATCTATGCAATGAGGTAGACAAAGTGAAAATCATGTCAAAAAGGTATGTTTCTAGACTTAGTACATTGTTTTATGGACTAATGTATTGTGTCTAAGTGCTGGAAACAGGAAAGATTGAATTGGAGCAGAGGTGGCTAAGTTCTGCCAAAGTCAGCGCAGTCTGGGTGCACCGGACTGTCCGGTGCGCCAGGATGGCTCAGGCGAACTTGCCGCTCTCGGGAATGAATTAGCGGCGTACGACTATAATTCACCGGACCGTCCGGTGTGCACCGGACTGTCCGGTGAGCCAACGGTCGGCCGGGCCAACGGTCGGCTGCGCGATCTGCACAAGACACGTGGTCGAGCCAACGGTCGGGAGGGGGCACCGGACTGTCCGGTGCGCCAACGGCTCCCAGGCGCCAACGGTCGGCTTCGCCAGAGAAGGAAAGAAATCTGCACCGGACAGTGTCCGGTGTGCACCGGACTGTCCGGTGCGCCAGGCGACAGAAGGCAAGATTTGCCTTCCTGGATTGCTCTCAACGGCTCCTAGCTGCATTGGGGCTATAAAAGGGACCCCTAGGCGCATGGAGGAGTACACCAAGCATTCTCTAAGCATTCCTAAGCACTAAGACATCGATTCCGCGCTTTTGATTCCTTGCGATAGCAATTAGAGCTCTAGTTGAGTTGTGAACTCATTGAGTTGTGTTGTGAGCTCTTGTTGCGACTTGTGTGCGTGGTGTTGCTGTGATTTCTTGTCTTGAGTGTGTTGCTTATCCCTCCCTTACTCCGTGCTTCTTTGTGAACTTCAAGTGTAAGGGCGAGAGGCTCCAAAGTGTGGAGATTCCTCGCAAACGGGATATAGTAAAGCAAGCAAAACACTGTGGTATTCAAGTGGGTCTTTGGACCGCTTGAGAGGGGTTGATTGCAACCCTCGTCCGTTGGGACGCCACAACGTGGAGTAGGCAAGCATTGGTCTTGGCCGAACCATGGGATAAACCACTGTGCCATCTCTGTGATTGATCTCTTGTGGTTATTGTGTTTTGTTGAGACTCCTCTCTAGCCACTTGGCATTATTTGTGCTAACTCCTAATCAAGTTTTTGAGTTAAGTTTCAAGTTTTTACAGGATCACCTATTCACCCCCCCCTCTAGGTGCTCTCAATTGGTATAAGAGCCGTTCTCTTCAAGAAAGGGACTAACCGCCCGAAGAAATGGATCCTAAGGGGAAGGGAATCGTGATCAACGACAAGGAGAAGGAGTCCTTCGTCAACGAGCCAAAGGATGACAAGCCTACCGACTCGGGCTCAGGCCACAGACGCAAAGATGGGAAGAAGAAGAAGACAAGACGCATCAAGGAGATCGTCTACTACGACGACAGCGATGAGTCCACTTCTTCCCAAAAGGACAACGACGACAACGACTACGAGAGAAGGAAACCGGTTAATTCGAACTTTTCCTTTGACTACTCTCGTATTCCGCAAAGTACAAATGCTCATTTGCTCTCCATTCCACTTGGCAAACCTCCTCACTTTGATGGAGAGGATTACGGATTTTGGAGCCACAAAATGCGTAGTCACCTGTTCTCTCTCCATCCGAGCATATGGGAGATTGTGGAAAGTGGAATGAAATTTGATAGCTCGGATAGTCCTATGTTTATCAATGAACAGATTCATAGAAATGCACAAGCTACTACAGTGTTGTTAGCCTCTTTGTGCAGGGACGAGTATCATAAGGTGAGCGGCTTGGACAATGCCAAGCAGATCTGGGACACCCTCAGGATCTCACATGAGGGGAACGACGTCACCTTGCTCACCAAAATGGAGTTGGTGGAGGGCGAGCTTGGAAGATTCGCAATGATCAGGGGAGAGGAGCCAACCCAAACATACAACCGGCTCAAGACCCTTATCAACAAAATAAGGAGCTACGGAAGCACGCGATGGACGGACCACGACGTCGTCCGCCTAATGCTAAGGTCCTTTACTGTCCTTGATCCACATTTGGTGAACAATATTTGTGAAAATCCTAGGTACACCAAGATGTCGCCCGAAGAAGTCCTTGGAAAATTCGTAAGCGGGCGAATGATGATCAAGGAGGCGAGGTACGTGGACGACGCGTTGAACGGTCCAATCCATGAGGCTCAACCCATTGCTCTCAAGGCAACGAGAAGCAAGGAGGCGCTATCTAGCAAGGTGGTGCAAGTTGAGGCGGCTGGGCTAAATGATGAAGAGATGGCCCTCATCATCAAATGCTTCAAGACGACGCTAAAGGGTCGCAAGGGACAGCCAAGCAAGACCAAAACAAAGGGGAAGCGCTCATGCTTCAAATGTGGTAAGATTGGTCATTTTATTGCTAACTGTCCCGACAATGAAAGTGACCAGGAACAAGGGAGCAAGAGGGAGAAAAAGAAGGCATACAAGAAGGCTAAGGGCGAGGCACACCTTGGCAAGGAATGGGACTCGGACTGTTCGTCATCCGACTCCGAAAATGAAGGACTCGCCGCCACCGCCTTCAACAAGTCATCCCTCTTCCCCAACGAGCGTCACACATGCCTCATGGCGAGAGAGAAGAAGGTATGTACTCGAGACAGTACTGCTTATGATTCTTCTAGCGATGATGAGTCTAGTGATGAAGAAATAGATTACTCTAGTTTATTCAAGGGATTGGATAGAACACAAATTGATAAGATTAATGAATTGATTGATGCCTTGAATGAAAAGGATAGACTCTTAGAAAAACAAGAGGACCTTTTATATGAAGAGCATGACAAATTTGTAGAGGCACAAAAATCTTATGCTTTAGAAGCTAAAAGGAATGAAATGCTTTCTTGTGAACTATCTACTTGTCATGAAACCATTTCTACTTTAAAAGGTGTAAATGATGATTTAATTGCTAAAATAGAATTAGCAAGTAAATCTAACTCTTGTGTAGAACATGTTAGGATTTGCAACAGGTGTAAAGATTTTGACATTGATGCTTGTAGTGAACACCTAGTTTGCATTTCTAAATTAAATGATGAAGTAGCTAGTCTTAATGCCCAACTTAAGACTAGCAAAAGTGAATTTGATAAGTTAAAATTTGCAAGGGATGCCTACACGATTGGTAGACACCCCTCAATTAAGGATGGACTTGGCTTCAAGAGGGAAGTCAAGAACTTGACAAGCCATAAGGCTCCCATCTCCGCCAAGGAGAAAGGGAAGGCCCCTATGGCTAGTAGTGCTAAAAAGAACTATGCTTTTATGTACCATGATAGGAGACAATCTAGAAATGCTTATGATGCTTTTGATTCTCATGCCATGTTTGCTTCTAGTTCTTCCTATATGCATGGTAGAAATATGTCTAGGAGAAATGTTCATCATGTGTCTAGAAAGAATATTGCTCATGCTCCTAGGAAAGTAATGAATGAACCTTCTACAATTTATTATGCTTGCAATGCTTCCTTTGCTATTTGTAAAAAGGATAAGAAGGTGATTGCTAGTTAGTTAGGGGCAAGATGCAAGGGAGATAGAACTTGGATTTGGGTCCCTAAGACGATTGTGACTAACCTTGTAGGACCCAACAAGAGTTGGGTACCTAAGACCCAAGCCTAAATTTGCCTTGCAGGTTTATGCATCCGGGGGTACAAGCTGGATTATCGACAGCGGATGCACAAACCACATGACGGGGGAAAAGAGGATGTTCTCCTCCTACGTCAAGAACAAGGATCCCCAAGATTCAATAATATTCGGTGATGGGAACCAAGGCAAGGTAAAAGGGTTAGGTAAAATTGCTATTTCATCCGAGCACTCTATTTCTAATGTGTTTTTAGTTGAGTCGCTTGGATATAATTTGTTATCTGTTAGTCAATTATGCAATATGGGATATAATTGTCTATTCACAAATGTAGATGTGTCTGTCTTTAGAAGAAGTGATGGTTCACTAGATTTTAAGGGTGTATTAGACGGCAAACTGTATTTAGTTGATTTTGCAAAAGAGGAGGCCGGTCTAGATGCATGCTTAATTGCTAAGACTAGCATGGGCTGGCTGTGGCATCGCCGCTTAGCACATGTGGGGATGAAGAATCTTCACAAGCTTCTAAAGGGAGAACACGTGATAGGTCTAACCAATGTAACTTTCGAAAAAGATAGACCTTGTGCAGCTTGTCAAGCAGGTAAACAAGTGGGAGGAGCGCATCACAGCAAGAATGTGATGACCACATCAAGACCTCTGGAGCTGCTACATATGGACCTCTTCGGACCCGTCGCCTATCTAAGCATAGGAGGAAGTAAGTATGGTTTAGTTATTGTTGATGACTTTTCCCGCTTCACTTGGGTATTCTTTTTGCAGGAAAAATCTGAAACCCAAGGGACCCTCAAGCGCTTCCTAAGGAGAGCTCAAAACGAGTTTGAGCTCAAAGTGAAGAAGATAAGGAGCGACAATGGGTCCGAGTTCAAGAACCTTCAAGTGGAGGAGTACCTTGACCAGGAAGGGATCAAGCATGAGTTCTCCGCTCCCTACACACCACAGCAAAATGGTGTGGTAGAGAGAAAGAACAGGACGCTTATAGACATGGCGAGGACGATGCTTGGAGAGTTCAAGACCCCCGAGCGCTTTTGGTCGGAAGCCGTGAACACGGCTTGCCATGCCATCAACAGGGTCTACCTTCATCGCCTCCTCAAAAAGACGTCGTATGAGCTACTAACCGGTAACAAACCCAATGTTTCGTATTTTCGAGTTTTTGGAAGTAAATGCTACATTCTAGTGAAGAAGGGTACGAATTCCAAATTTGCTCCCAAAGCCGTAGAAGGGTTTTTGTTAGGTTATGACTCAAATACAAAGGTGTATAGAGTCTTCAACAAATCATCGGGTTTGGTTGAAGTCTCTAGCGACGTTGTATTTGATGAGACTAATGGCTCTCCAAGAGAGCAAGTTGTTGATTGTGATGATATAGACGAAGAAGAAGTTCCAACGGCCGCAATACGCACCATGGCGATTGGAGGTGTGCGGCCACAGGAACAAGATGAGCAAGATCAACCTTCTTCCTCAACAATGGTGCAACCCCCAACTCAAGATGATGAACAGGAGGCGTGTGATCAAGGGGGAGCACAAGATGATCATGTAATGGAGGAAGAAGCGCAACCGGCACCTCCAACCCAAGTTCGAGCAATGATTCAAAGGGATCATCCCGTCAACCAAATTTTGGGTGATATTAGCAAGGGAGTAACTACTCGATCTCGATTAGTTAATTTTTGTGAGCATTACTCCTTTGTCTCTTCTATTGAGCCTTTCAGGGTAGAAAAGGCCTTGCTAGATCCGGACTGGGTATTGGCCATGCAGGAGGAGCTCAACAACTTCAAGAGGAATGAAGTTTGGACACTAGTGCCTCGTCCCAAGCAAAATGTTGTGGGAACCAAGTGGGTGTTCCGCAACAAACAAGACGAGCACGGGGTGGTGACAAGGAACAAGGCACGACTTGTGGCAAAAGGTTATGCCCAAGTCGCAGGTTTGGACTTTGAGGAGACTTTTGCTCCTATGGCTAGGCTAGAGTCCATTCGTATTTTGCTAGCATATGCCGCTCACCATTCCTTCAGGTTGTTCCAAATGGATGTGAAGAGCGCTTTCCTCAACGGGCCAATCAAGGAGGAGGTGTACGTGGAGCAACCCCCTGGCTTCGAGGATGAACGGTACCCCGACCACGTGTGTAAGCTCTCTAAGGCGCTCTATGGACTTAAGCAAGCCCCAAGAGCATGGTATGAATGCCTTAGAGACTTTTTAATTGCTAATGCTTTCAAGGTTGGAAAAGCTGATCCAACTCTTTTTACTAAGACTTGTGATGGTGATCTTTTTGTGTGCCAAATTTATGTTGATGACATAATATTTGGTTCTACTAACCAGAAGTCTTGTGAAGAGTTTAGCAGGGTGATGACTCAGAAATTCGAGATGTCGATGATGGGCGAGTTAAGCTACTTCCTTGGATTCCAAGTGAGGCAACTCAAGGATGGAACCTTCATCTCTCAAACCAAGTACATGCAAGACTTGATCAAGAGGTTTGGGATGAAGGACGCCAAGCCCGCAAAGACTCCGATGGGAACCGACGGACACACCGACCTCAAAAAAGGAGGTAAGTCCGTTGATCAAAAAGCATACCGGTCTATGATAGGGTCTTTACTTTATTTATGTGCTAGTAGACCGGATATTATGCTTAGTGTATGCATGTGTGCTAGATTTCAATCCGATCCTAAGGAGTGTCACTTAGTGGCTGTGAAGCGAATTCTTAGATATTTAGTCGCTACGCCTTGTTTCGGGATCTGGTATCCAAAGGGGTCTACCTTTGACTTGATTGGATATTCAGACTCCGACTATGCTGGATGTAAGGTCGATAGGAAGAGTACATCGGGGACGTGCCAATTCTTAGGAAGGTCCCTGGTGTCATGGAGTTCTAAGAAACAAACCTTCGTTGCCCTATCCACCGCTGAGGCCGAGTACGTTGCAGCAGGACAGTGTTGCGTGCAACTACTTTGGATGAGGCAAACCCTCAGGGACTTTGGCTACAATCTGAGCAAAGTCCCACTCCTATGTGATAATGAGAGTGCTATCCGCATGGCGGATAATCCTGTTAAACACAGCCGCACAAAGCACATAGACATCCGGCATCACTTTTTGAGAGACCACCAGCAAAAGGGAGATATCAAAGTGTTTCATGTTAGCTCCGAGAACCAGCTAGCCGATATCTTTACCAAGCCTTTAGATGAGCAGACCTTTTGCAAGCTGCGTAGTGAGCTAAATGTCTTAGATTCGCAGAACTTGGATTGATTTATAGCATACTTGTGTTTATACCTGTGATCATGTTCCTTTTGCATTGTGTTGTTTATTTATGGTGCTCAAGTTGTACATGCACTTCTTGGACCTCACAAGTCCATTGCAAAGTGATGCACATATTTAGGAGGAGATGTGTTAAAACTTGACCCTTTGAGACTAACTATGTGCTTGAGTTTGCTTTAGTCTCTAAGGAGGATTGAAAGGGAAAAGGTGGACTTGGATCATGCAAAGACTTCCACTGCACTCCGATGAGAGGGTAACTTATTCCAAGTTCATCCTTATGATCTTATTGCCTTTTACTCTTAGTTGAAGATTTTGGTGAGGCAATGGGGTTATAGGGCCAAGATTGATCCCGTTTTGGTGCTTGATGCCAAAGGGGGAGAAAATAAAGGCCAAAGCAATAAATGGATCAGCTACCACTTGAGAATTTTGAAAATAATATAATAGAGCTTTTGTTTTGTCAAAATACTCTTATTGGCTCTTTTTGTCAAAAGTTGGTTTCTTGTGAGGAGAATGGTTGATTATGGGAAATAGGGGGAGTTTTTGATACTGTGATCAATTTCTATTGGAACAACTCTCTTTATGTCTCTACAAGTGTGTTTGACTTAGAGTTAGGAAATTGAGGTTGATTTGCAAAAACAAACCAAGTGGTGGCAAAGAGTGATCCATATATGCCAAATATGAATCAAAACAAATTTGAGTTTTCATTTGCATTAATATTGCACTTGTTCTAGTTGCTTTATGTTGTGTTGGCATAAATCACCAAAAAGGGGGAGATTGAAAGGGAAATGTGCCCTTGGGCCATTTCTAAGTATTTTGGTGATTGAATGCCAACGCAAGTGCTTTTGTGTTGATCTATGCAATGAGGTAGACAAAGTGAAAATCATGTCAAAAAGGTATGTTTCTAGACTTACTACATTGTTTTATGGACTAATGTATTGTGTCTAAGTGCTGGAAACAGGAAAGATTGAATTGGAGCAGAGGTGGCTAAGTTATGCCAAAGTCAGCGCAGTCTGGGTGCACCGAACTGTCCGGTGGTGCACCGGACAGTGTCCGGTGCGCCAGGCTGGCTCAGGCGAACTTACCGCTCTCGGGAATGAATTAGCGGCGTACGGCTATAATTCACCGGACCGTCCGGTGTGCACCGGACTGTCCGGTGAGCCAACGGTCGGACGGGCCAACGGTCGGCTGCGCAATCTGTGGAAGACACGTGGCCGAGCCAACGGTCGGGAGGGGGCACCGGACTGTCCGGTGTGCACCGGACAGTGTCCGGTGCGCCAACGGCTCCCAGGCGCCAACGGTCGGCTTCGCCAGAGAAGGAAAGAAATCCGCACCGGACAGTGTCCGGTGTGCACCGGACTGTCCGGTGCGCCAGGCGACAGAAGGCAAGATTTGCCTTCCTGGATTGCTCTCAACGGCTCCTAGCTGTCTTGGGGCTATAAAAGGGACCCCTAGGCGCATGGAGGAGTACACCAAGCATTCTCTAAGCATTCCTAAGCACTAAGACATCGATTCCGCGCTTTTGATTCCTTGCGATAGCAATTAGAGCTCTAGTTGAGTTGTGAACTCATTGAGTTGTGTTGTGAGCTCTTGTTGCGACTTGTGTGCGTGGTGTTGCTGTGATTTCTTGTCTTGAGTGTGTTGCTTATCCCTCCCTTACTCCGTGCTTCTTTGTGAACTTCAAGTGTAAGGGCGAGAGGCTCCAAAGTGTGGAGATTCCTCGCAAACGGGATATAGTAAAGCAAGCAAAACACTGTGGTATTCAAGTGGGTCTTTGGACCGCTTGAGAGGGGTTGATTGCAACCCTCGTCCGTTGGGACGCCACAACGTGGAGTAGGCAAGCATTGGTCTTGGCCGAACCACGGGATAAACCACTGTGCCATCTCTGTGATTGATCTCTTGTGGTTATTGTGTTTTGTTGAGACTCCTCTCTAGCCACTTGGCATTATTTGTGCTAACTCCTAATCAAGTTTTTGAGTTAAGTTTCAAGTTTTTACAGGATCACCTATTCACCCCCCCCTCTAGGTGCTCTCAGTTAGCTAACCCCGTACTAGTCAGGAAAAAGGGGGGAAGTGGAGGATGTGTGTAGACTACAGTAGTTTAAATAAAGCATGTCCGAAAGTTCCCTACCCCCTGCCTCGGATCGATCAAATTGTTGACTCTACTGCGGGATGCGAAATCCTGTCTTTCCTTGATGCCTACTCAGGCTACCACCAGATCTAGATGAAAGAGACCGACCAGCTCGCGACATCTTTCATCACCCCTTAGGGCATGTATTGTTACATGACCATGCCCTTCGGGTTGCGTAACACTAGGGCTACATATCAGCGTTGCACGAACCATGTGTTCGGTGACCACATTGGTGCGACGATCGAAGCTTACGTCGGTGATATTGTATTCAAGACAAGGAAGGCCTGCGACCTCATCTCTGACCTCAAAACTGCTTTCTCTTGCCTCCAGGCCAAGAGCGTTAGGCTTAATCCCGAGAAGTGTGTCTTCAGGGTCCTCCAAGGCATGCTTCTGGGGTTCATCATGTTGGAACGTGGAATCGAAGCCAACCTAGAAAAGGTCTTGGCAACCACGAACATAGGACCAATAAGGGATATCAAGGGATTCCAACGGGTCATGGGTTGCCTTGCGGCACTGAGTCACTTCATCTTGCGCCTTGGCGAGAAAGGCCTACCCCTGTACCAACTCTTAAGGAAGGCCGAGCACTTTGTTTGGACCCCTGAAGGCTAAGAAGCACTCGAGAACCTCAAGAAGCTCCTCTCCAACACACCCATCTTAGTGCCCCCTGCTGAAGGGGAATCCTCTTGCTCTACGTCGCCGCAACCACTCAGGTGGTCAGTGTAGCGGTTGTAGTTGAAAGGAAAGAGGAGGGACATCCTTGACTGTACAAAGAGTAGTTTACTTCATCAACAAGGTATTGTCCGAGATAAAGATCTGATACCCACAAGTCTAGAAACTACTATACATAGTATTCCTGGCTCGGCGAAAACTACGACACTACTTTGAGTCCCACCCGGTGGTAGTGGTGTCGTCCTTCCCTCTGAGGGAGATCATCCATAACAGGGAAGCCTCGGGCAGGTAGCCAAATGGGTGGTCGAACTCATGGGAGAAACTCTCTCGTTAACCCCTAGGAAAGCTATCAAGTCCTAGATCTTGGCTGAATTCCTGGCCGAATGGACCGACATCCAGCTGCCAATGGCTCTGATACAAGCCGAGATGTGGACCATGTACTTCGATGGGTCATTGATGAAATTAGGAGCAGGCGCGAGATTGCTCTTCATCTCGCCCCTCGGGGTACATCTGTGATACATCATATGGCTCCATTTCACCGCATCCAACAACATGGCTGAATATGAAGCCTTCGGTAATGGCTTACACATCGCCATCGAGCTAGGAGTCAGATGCCTTGACGTTCGAGGGGATTCCCAGCTCGTCATCGACCATGTTATTAAAAAAGTTCAAGCTGCCACGACGCAAGAATGGAAGCCTATTGCAAAAAGGTTCGACGCCTGGAGGACATGTTCTTTGGCTTAGAACTTAATCACATTGCGCGACGGTACAACGAGGTTGCTGACAAATTAGCAAAGATAGCCTCGAGATGAACCTCAGTTCCTCAAATGTCTTCTCCAAGGATGTATACAAACTCTCGGTGGTACCCAAGGAGGCATCCGAACCAACCCCCGACAACGACACCCCCCCCAGCTGGCGGACCCGAAGCCATGCAGATCGACGGGGAGCAGGGCGGGACCACCCCAACTTCAGACTGGCGCACACCGTACCTAGAGTTTCTCCTCCGAGGATAACTCCCTCTTGGCAAGGCCGAGGATAAACGCCTGGCTCAGCGGGCGAAGACCCTCATTGTAACACCCTGATTTTGGGGGTATAAAATTTCTTTCTATTTATCACCCAAAATCATGTGTTACTCTTCTTTCTCTCACTCTAGGTTTTCTCTCTCTAGATTCTTTCTCTCTTCTTCCTTTTGAGTAGAAATAGCTTAAACTAGTGGAGGTTAATTATTTATTTTTGCCAAAACCTTATGGGTCATGACATGTTGCATCATGTTGAGCTTAAAATATTCTTTAAAGTGTTGCACAAGGTTGAATTCATTTGAATTGAAACCTAGTTTGAATTTGGATTTGAAAACCCTATAGAAAAGAAATAGAAAAGGAATTAGAAAATCCAGAGAAAAGAAGAGGAGAAAGCAGCCCAGCCGGCCCAGCCAAGCCGCGCGCCCATGCGCCCGCGCCGCCTGACAGGCGGACCCCGCCTGTCAGCGACAGTTCTCCCTCGTGCGCGCCCTCCCTCTCTCGCTCGCTGCCCGGTGGGGCTGATCTGTCGGCGCTAGTTTCCTTCATCCGCTCGCTCCCTCTCTCTGTCTCGCGGGCCCGGATCGTCAGTCGCCGAGACGTTGCCCCGAGCGCCCCTTTCCTCTCTCTGCGCTGTGGGCCTGCCTCGTCAGTTCGGCCTTCCTCTCGCTCTCCGTGGACCGGCGCGTGCGCACTCGCGCATGTCGCCGGATTTCTCGGCCACGACGTCCGCCCACGTGCCCAGCTCCCTTCTTAGAGCCCCACCAGTGCCCCGCGCTCGCCCCTCGCCTCATTTCGCACACCCTCGCCCTCTCTCGCTCTCTGTCCTTGCCGCCAGACGCCGCCGGAGACCCGCGCCCGCGTTCCCGGCCAACCAGCTCGCTGGAGACCGCCCCAAGCCTTCTCGAGCTCCGCCCCGAGGTGAGACACCTGTCCCCGTGCCCAATTTCCCTTATTGCGCCCTGTGTTCGGCCAATTTCACCTTCGTCGGTGCTCGGCCACGGCGGTCCGCCGTGCTCGCGCGGTGGCCGGCCGATTTAGCCCGGTCTAGTTCACCGGAGTAGGTCCCTGTGTCACCCCTGCCTCTGCTGAAGTTAGCCAAGGCCTTAGCGCGCCTTAAGTCCCCTCCCCGTGGCTGGAATGGCTCACCGGAGTTACTCCGTCCCGCCCGAGGCTTTCTCACCGCCGTTCTCCCCTCTCTGCCCGTGGATTCATGGCCTCTTCCCGCCATTGAGTTCGCTGTGGCGCCTTCTCCCTCTCTGCTCAACTCCGGCGACCCTGGAGCCACCCTAGCTCGCGCCAGCCTCAACTCCGGCGATCTCAACGTCGCGGAGAGGAGCAGCGCCGCCTGCAGCCATCTGTTTCCCCCCTGGTCTGATCCCCTCCGTCCGATTCAGATCGAACGGCCCGGACCGCGGGATACCGCTTCACGCACGCGCGACCTGGCGCACTGGCCCGCTTGTCAGCGCCCAAACCCCTTGGCGCTGGGCCCGCTCGGTCAGCGCGCTCTCTCCCTCTGTCGCTGACACTCCCTGGCCCACCTATCAGCGCTCGCCCGCCCGCGCGCACGCGCCCTCGGCCGTCGGTTTCTGATCTAACGGTTAGATTCACCCGATACCCCTTCGCGCGGTAGTTTTCTTAAAGAGACCCTCAGTTTATTGGAAATCAACCCGCCGTCCCTAGTTTTCGCACGCAGACCCCTGTATTCTTACAGATTGAACCCTGGACTTTTAAATATTCACCGAATTAGCCCTAATTTCATATTTTGAATTCCCAAACTTGTTTATTTCATAACTTTTGCATATGAACTCCAAATTTAGTGATTCAAATTGCAAAATGTTCATAGAATTATTCTCTGTTTAAATAAAATGGTTTCACTTACTGTCTGCACACTCTAATTTTTAGGATTGAATATGAACTAATGTAGATGTAGTTTTATTTATTTAATAAAATAAATAAAAGGAGAACGTTAGAGATTTAAACTTGTTTAAGCTTGTGAGATTAGTAATATGTATTACATAAGTTCATCTCTATTCTAAATTTTAGGTCACAATAAAATTAGTTGAACTATGTTTATATACTTGTAAGTAACACTTAGGGAAATAGTAATCTATTTTCAAATAAAGTTAATGTATGTTATAGTTTATGGTATACCTTGAATTCATTATCCCTTATGTAGTATTGTGTCTTTTAAGATGTGTTCCAATGTTTGTACATGTTTGGTGTGATGTTCATTTGTACTTTCCAAATGTATTGAATGCATGCTCGCTTTATTTAGACAACGAGCAGTCCGAGGTTCCTGAGTGTGTTGTTGGAGACCTCCCTAAGCAACAACCTGGTGAAGGCAAGTGTCCTCTGACCTATTATGTCCTACATACTTTTATGATTCACTATCCCACATTATATTACTTAAACCTAAGGATTGATTAGCTTTCTATTTACTTTATCCTTGTTTACCTTTTGGGGTTATCATGGTTAGCATGTTGCTATTGCCTTAACTTAATCAATGAACATGATGTGAACATTTATGATACGATACAGTTATCTTGATTATGTGGATGATCTTGTGATACCTTAGGGGGCTCAGGCCTTTTTCTTGAGTACCTCTCCGTAAGGACCTGTTCGTGGAGTGACCACCCGGGATAACAGTGCAACCATGAGGGTGGAATAGGACACCCTTAGCTGATTAATTAGATGAACCTGGGGGTATAGTTGGCTTTGCCGGAGGGCCGTCAATGGGGGTCGGGGCGTAGTGCTCGCTCTGCCAAGGTTGGGGTGCAGAGGTTCTTTCGATTTGGTTTTGTTAGTCACCCACCTTGGGGAGGTGTACTGCGTTTGTACGACTGGTGAAACCTAACGAGCAGCTATGCACTAGGGGAGTCTTTGTAAAGGCTACGTAGTGTATCCCTGGCCATTCACCTTGGTAGTGAAGATCGGGTATGTACAACCCAGGCTGGAAAGGGATCACGACTTGTGGGTAAAGTGTACGACCTCTGCAAAGTGTTAAAAACTGGTATATCAGTCGAGCTCATAGTTAAGAGCAGCCTTAGGATCCTCTTTGATTAGAAGAACTTTGGATACTTATATGATGATGGTTGATAATGATGTTATAAAATCTGATCTCTGGTATTTCCTCTTTTGAGTAATAACTGGGTTTATTACTAAAACTTGGCTCTACTAATAATAACAAATACTTGACCAACTAAAAGCAACTGCTTAACCTCAACTCCATATACAGCAAGTCCACTTTAGCCAAACGGGACATTTGCTGAGTACGTTGATGCGTACTCACCCATGCTTTACACACCACCCCACCCCAGGTTGTCCCTAGTGTACCCAATGCTCAGGAGGTGATGCTGGCAACATGGATGACTTCGAGGAGTTCCAGGAATATGACGAGTTCTAGTTCTTTCTTAGTGGCAAACCCCCAGTCAGCTGCCTGTGTAGGCTTAGCATCTACGTTTCGTATTTCTGCATTTTGATAATTATGTTGAACAATGGTTATGTAATAGACTCTGTGGATGTCTTGGACATCTTGATGTAATAAAATACCTTTCCGCTATTTATTTCGAGCATTGTGTGATGATGTCCAATTATGTAATCGTTGTGTACGTGAGTTTCTGATCCTGGCATGTACATGGTTCGCATTCGGTTTGCCTTCCAAAACCGGGTGTGACATAAGTGGTATCAAAGCCTTGCTGACTGTAGGACCACTACCCTAGACTAGAATGGTCGCCCTAAGGACTATAAGACCCTTACTCTTACCTTGACCTTAGAGTTCTTTCAAAAGTTGGTCATCTTGACCAACTCTATGTTATTTACTCATCTAAAAAAATTGTCTGTTGGAGACTTGTTCTCAAATGCTATGAGTCAAGAACAAGGCAACATGAAATGTTAAATGTTAATGTCCTTCGTCCTTCGAAGCATTATTTCCCTTAGGATATAACGATCTCTGGACGAAGGACATGAAGGACGTACCTTCATCATCACGGTTATAAGATAATGAAAAGTGAAATATAGGGAATATGAAAGATAATAAGAACAAGCAGACAATATCACTCACATGCTATCATTATATAAACTCGGATATTAAATATGTTATTTATTTACATGTATACCTTCGACTTAACAGAAGGTAAAAGTCCAAGTGTTGCGCATGAGTGATTACAGGATAGCGTGAACAGTACGGGGTTACTGTTCATCTATTTATAGGCATGGGACGCAGCCCGGTCGAAATTACATTCATGCCCTCGACAAATAACTATAAACATGACACAAACTATCATGGACTGATCGGTCTTTTCCTCTTTAGGTCGGTGCAGCCCTTCGTCTCAATGCATGTCACTATGCCGAAGCTTCCTGGATCGTAGCTTCGGCCTGTACCTTCGTGATGTGTCTGCTTATGTGTTAACTTGCTTAGAGGACCTTCGGCTACGAAGCAGACCCCCAACAGTAGCCCCTTCGTGGTGCTAGATCGTTTTTCGTAACGAGCTTGATCCGTGAAAAAATCTCAAAGGCTTTGGAATGCCGAAGGTCCGAAAAACACCTTCCCTGAGCTCGTTGCCAAGAAACGATAAAAATATTTGGAGCACAAGGTGGCCCACCACACAGCGGGTACGAACGATCTGGTAATTCACTTACCAGCGGGTGCGGGCGACTATTTAGCGGGTGTGGGCAACTTGGCGATTCACCTTCCCACCTGCAGCACTATATAAACAGACGGGTAGGTGTGGAGTTACCACAACATTCATTGCCATTGCACTGTTGTGCTGCCAAAAAATTTGACCACAGCTGAAGCTTGCTCACTATATTCTGAATCGAAAGATCATTTTGCTCTAGCTTCATGACAAGAGGGAGCTTCGGCAAAGATAAAAAAATTTCAACTTCATCAAAACGCAAAAAATTCAACATCAAAAGACCAGGGTGCGCTCAATAGCTAGGGTTACTCGCGATGAAGAGGAAGCCTGAAAGTCGCCTAGAGGGGGGGTGGATAGGCAAAACCTGAAAATTAAAACTTTATCCCCCAACTAGATCCCTTGATTAGTGGTTAGAACAAGAAATACAATTATCGGAGTATAAAAACTAAGTCCTTGCTTGTAAAGAGTATTGCTTTCAAATAACGCGGAATTGATAAATCAATACTACTAATAAGTCTAAGAGAATAAATCACAAGGGCTTAGATAAGAGAAGCAATAACAAAAGTTCTTTCTTGCAAAGTGTTGCTTCACTAAATGAGAATTTAACTTAAAGCAACACCAAATAATATTAGCAAGGGATAGTGTAAGAAAAAAACTTAGGAAGGGAAAGAACAAACAAATCACAAGCAATAAGCACACGAGACACAGGTGATTTGTTTTACCGAGGTTCGGCCCTCGAAGGCCTAGTCCCCGTTGAGGAGTCCACTAAGGACGGGTCTTTTTCAACCCTTTCCCTCTTCTCAACTGATCACTCAAGATCGGAGAGCTCTTCTTCTTCTCAAGGATCACTTAAGACCCCGCAAGGACCACCACAATCTTTGGTGTCTCTTGCTAGCTTTTACAAGCCTCCAAAACTTTGGAGGAAGTTCAATGGGAGTCAAAACTCCACGCGCAAATGAACACAAAGATGTAGCACACACTATCTCTCAATGAATCTCACAAGGCACTAGTGCTAAACTCAAATGAGCAGGTCTCTCTTGCTTGCTTTCTCTTTTGTGGCACTTGTGTTGGTTGTAGTGGTCTAAATCTTGTGTATAGGATGGATCAATGAATATATGTGGTTGGGAGGGCTTGAGTATGTCAACTAGATGACTTGGAATGTTGCTTGGGCTCCCACACCTTGAAGTGGCCGGTTGGGGTGGTATTTATAGCCACCAACCAAAATCTAGCCGTTGGTGAAGTCTGCTGGCGAAGGGCGCACCGGACAGTCCGGTGCGCCACCGGACAGTGTCCGGTGCGCCGCCACGACATCCTGTCCATTAGGGTTGGAGCTGGTCGACTGTTGGAGGCTTTGTCCTCTTGTGGCACCGGAGAGTCCGATGTCACACCGGACAGTCCGGTGCCCCTCTGAATCGCTGCTCTGACATCTGATTTCCATTGTACGCTTTGCAGAGTCGACCGTTGCGCGCAGATAGTCGTTGCTCCACTGGTGCACCGGACAGTCCGGTGAATTATAGCCAAGCTGCGCCTGGGAAACCTGAAGGTGAAGAGTTCGAGCTGAAAGCACCCTGGTGCACCGGACGCTGTCCGGTGCGCCAGACCAGGGCAGCCTTCGGTTTCCTTTTTGCTCCTTTCTTTTGAGACCTAACTTGTTCTTTTGATTGATTTGTGTTGACCTTTGGCACCTGTAAAATGTATAATCTTGAACAAACTAGTTAGTCCAATTATTTGTGTTGGGCAATTCAACCACCAAAATTAATTAGGAAAAGGTTTGACCCTATTTCCCTTTCAATCTCCCCCTTTTTGGTGATTGATGCCAACACAAACAAAAGCAAATATATAAGTGCATAATTGAACTAGTTTGCATAATATAAATGCATAATTGAACTAGTTTGCATAATATAAGTGCAAAGGTTACTTAGAATTGAACCAATATAAATTCTCATAAGATATGCATGGATTGTTTCTTTATATTTTTAACATTTTGGACCACGCTTGCACCACATGTTTTGTTTTTGCAAATTATTTTGTAAATTCTTTTCAAAGTCCTTTTGCAAATAGTCAAAGGTAAATGAATAAGATTTTGAGAAGCATTATCAAGATTTGAAATTTTCCCCCTGTTTTAAATGCTTTTCCTTTGACTAAAACAAAACTCCCCCTTAATAAAATCCTCCTTTTAGTGTTCAAGAGGGTTTTAAGATACCAATTTTGAAAATACTACTTTCTCCCTCTTTTGAATACAATAACATATCAATTGAAAAATTCATCATTTCAAGACTCAAATTTTGAAAATTGGTGGTGGTGCGGTCCTTTTGCTTTGGGCTAATACTTTCTGCCCCTTTGGCATGAATCACCAAAAACGGATACTTGAGTAAAATATAAGCCCTTTTTAGCTTCTCTCCCCCTTTGGCAAACAATATATGAGTGAAGATTATACCAAATTGGAGAGGTGGCGGAAATATCGGCAAGGAAGGATAATACCGAAGATGTAGAGTGGAAGCGATGTCTTTGCCGAATACTTCATTTCCCTTTCAATCTAAGACTTAATACATGAGATGCTCATGGAAACATATTAGTCTTAGCCTTGGCATAAAAGAGATAGGAATTATGAAAATGTACCAAAGGAAAGAGACATGATTAAAAGGATATGTCAATTAAGCTTAAACAATTCTATATAATATAGATTGCTCCCCCTAAATATGTGCATAGAGAGGAAAACAAATTTTTGGTCTTAAATGCCAAGTGCACATAATTAGGTTAATGAGATCATATCTATATCATAGAGAGTGCGAAGTGCATTGTGTCATAGTATATGTGTGATGCTCATGACAGTTTATGCACTTATGAAAGCATGTTGTAAATATCTCGAGCATTTACCCTTAAGGATTTCAAAGAGGCTT
Organism: Zea mays; assembly: GCF_902167145.1. Classification (NCBI taxonomy): domain Eukaryota; kingdom Viridiplantae; phylum Streptophyta; class Magnoliopsida; order Poales; family Poaceae; genus Zea; species Zea mays. Next base: position 25,503,434 of record NC_050098.1, on the reverse strand, counting down.
AAGGACCATCCACCTTTGGAACAAAGGCAGCTTATCCTCGTTACAAGGTTAAGCTTTAAGCTCTTTGACAATAAAATCACTTCACCCAGTTTAAACAAAGATGTAAGAATGAATGTTTGAGAAGTTAAACTAGGTATGAAGCAGGGTTAATGCATGAACATGCTTTCTCTTCCTTTTATACAAGATATGCAAGGAATGTAGGAATATTTAGGTACATGTATGAATGAGATTGAGGAGTTTTACCCTTTTGTACCTTTACATAGTGATGCTCTCTTCATTGTGCTTTGTCCTTAGTCTTATTGAAAGTCGCTTAAGACCTATACTCAAGACAATGCATGGAAATATTTTGCACAAGAGAGAGTTCTACAACTAGTGATCCTTTTCTAAGTCATTGTTATTAGATATCACGTAGATCACAAATTGCATAAATATATCATGAATTCTCCTTTTAACTTAGTGCATATCAGGATAGATGTCGATTGAAATTACCAATTTGAAATCAAATTGAAATTACATGAAGCACTAAGAAGCATAAGTGATAATTGAAGTTATTCAATGATCAAACACACAACAGATGTGATCAAGAGAACAACATAGGCATTAGATCATTAAACAAGCTTTAAATGGGAGAATCCAGTAAATATGCTACTTTAATAATGAAAGCTACAATCCTTTATAAAGGTGACATCATTTTAATCCAACTTGGTAAAATGAAGTAGCATGCCTTATGAGAAACTTGTTCTCATACATGAGACTATATGATATAACTATGATAAAGTGATAGTCTCAATATGATCAAGATATAGAAGTAGACTCCCCCTAGAGACATGCATCAACGAATTAAGATGCACTCATTTTTTAAAGGCAAATAGGGAGAAGCGCTATTCACCTTGATCAAGGCTTAAAGGATTTGCAATAAACAATTTTTGCCTAGTATTCTCATAATGAAAAAGATTTAGAATGCTTACAACCACACCCTTGAATGTATTGAAGATCTCATTATCCAAGTAGGTGTTGTTGCTCTTGATGTCTTCCTTTTTCATTTGAGTGTCCTCCCTTTATAGTTGACTCTTTTTCCTTCCAAACTTATTGAAAATACTCAAGAGAGATGTTAGTAGCTCAAGGGAGTAAATGAATGATGATTTCTTTAGATAGAAAGTAAAGACAATTCGTCATCCATACGTCACATAGACTTGAAGAAAATTTCTTAACATTAGTGCACATCAAAAGAAATATGCACTCTCTAAACATTTTGATCAATCACAGAAAATTTACTTCTTCATATTGAATTTATTAATTATTACTTAGAGGCAAGTCAATATGAGAACATATATAGCAAAGGCATGAAATAGATTCTAACGGACAAGTGCATTTGTGAGAATGAGATTGAATGCACATCTAGCCGACTTTGGTCCAATACAGAATCTATTCTTCACATAGGTAGAATATGATAAATTAGAGTAAGCAACCATTGATGGGAACTATATTTGATTGAGAAGATGAGTTCCCATACCTTTGCTTTTACCTTCCTTCCTTTGGGTGAAGAGCAACCCTTTGAGGCTTGTGGCTTTAAACTTGCACTCACTCTCATCCTTTGACTTTCCTCCATGTTGTAGGTCTTGACTTTTCGTCATAGGATTAATTCTTTATTTCCTACAACATCAATATCTTCCTTCGAGATGATATGAGTTTAAGATATAGTAATTTGAAAAATAACCTTGGGTCACTCATGGATATAGATCATTGAGGATTGATAGCTTGAGTTAATAAGAATTGACTTGACTCTCTCAAGCACCCCAAAGTTTCATATCATCTCATTCTCCTGCAAAGCTTGTCAAGCATATTTTGGTACCCATCCCTTGATGGGTCCATTATGGTTAGTCAACAAAGATCTAGGATCCAAAAAGTCCTTTGTGTTAGAGCTTGGTAAACTCATTACCTTTCTAGCACAAGTTGCAATTTTGGGTTGCCTAGTTACATGAGAATTAATTGACAAGCTAGGAGTGGAATAGTTACCAATGGGACAATCCTTGCATTGATGTCCCTTCTTTCGGCATATGTAGCAAAGGCGATCTTCAAGTCTTGAAGATTTCTTCCTTCCTTGTTTCTTGCTTGCTACATGGTTAGTAAATATTTTCTTTTCTAGCCATATGCCTTTTTGTTTCAAATGGGGACAAGATTTAATAAAGTGTCCTTTCTTTGAACATTTAAAACAAAGTTTATCATCCTGGTTAATAATCAAGCCATTTTTAATATAGGGACATGATCTAATCAAGTGCCCCTTTTCAAAGCATTCACTACACTTCTTATTTCTATTTGTATGAAGTGTGACTTGATTATTACCTTGGATGTTACCTTTTATGGACGCATGGTTGAGGCTTTTGGAAGAGGTATTGATTTTCTTCTTTTGCTCCCTCCTCTTGGCAATCCTCAAGTCCTTGACATTTTCTTCAAGGGATTTAGTGCATGCCACGGTTGTTCCCGTCTCAAGCTTCTTCACCATGTGATCACGGTTATCTTGAGAAGGTTGAGCAATGCATTTCCCTTTTAGTTGTGTCAAGCTCCTTATTAGCCTCTTATTTTCTTCTTTGAGCTTTTGATATGAATCATCGTTTGTTCCTGCAAATTCTAGCTCAAAGGAAGATTTGCTTGTCGACGGACAACAAGCATTAGCACATTGTAATGTAGTCTCAATTTGAATACATGTGCATGAGTGAGGTTGTTGGAATTTTAAGTTTTCTATCACAACCTCATGAGCTATATTTAATATGATATGATTATCCATAAGATTTTCATGAGAACTTAGAAGCATATCATATTTTTCTTGAAAAGCTATATTTTCAACTTTTAGCTTTTCTACTTGGTCCTTAAGCAAGGCATCCCTATTTACTAATTGAGTGATACAATGTAAAGCGTTATCTTGCTCAATTGAAATAGTTTCATACCTTTGGACCAAATCAACATGAGAGCACTTTAGCTCCTCATGTTCTTTAGTCAACTCGTCAAAGTATAGCATTTTCATGGAGAGAATATTTTCTATCCTTTGATGAGCTTCGCTTTGCTCTCTCGCTCTTTCTAGAAGTTTGAGCATGACCGCCTTATCTTCTTGGCTTAGGCGAGCGTAGAGTTGCATGAAGCTCCTTTCTTCCTCCTCATCCTCATTTGTCCTTCCGCTATCATTTTCATTAGCCACACAACATATGTGGGGATCGAAATGGGAATACAAACCTTTTGGAGAGGTGGATTCATCGTTTGGTCTCCATCGTTCATTTCCTTCTTCTTCCTTGCAAGGGTTAGTATCACAAATACCAAGGGAAGTAGAAGCACAAAATAAACTATCATGTTTGGACTCATCAAATTTATTTTTAATTCTAGTCCAAATATCATGCGCATCATGAATGGATTCATTATAATTTGATATGAAGGCACGATAATCTTCATTGTTGAGAGAATTACCTAAGATGTCATAAGCTAGGTAGTTTAAGCGGAAACATCTTTGATCCTCTTCAGAAATTATTTCTTTATTATAACTAGAGGGGAAGATACTCTTGTCTATAATTTGTTCTAATTGTGGATCTACGGTTCTAAGAGCATTTAACACCCTAGAGGACCAAGAATCATAATTAGAACAATCGGAAAGCAATATTTCAAGAGTTACCTCATTGTTCTCCCTTGAAGTTGTCTTCTTGTTCTTTTGGGATCTTCTACGAGCCATCACTTCGAGTTGTTAGACTCAATATGAAGTGCCTAGCTCTGATACCAATTGAAAGTCGCCTAGAGGGGGTGGATAGGCGAAACCTGAAAATTAAAACTTTATCCCCCAACTAGATCCCTTGATTAGTGGTTAGAACAAGAAATACAATTTGGTGGTGTTGACGACGAAAGCTTAGGCTGTCTCCGAGACCGAACTGGAGCGAAGGTTATCGGTACTCTGTCGAAGAGTATTGGTTTCCCGAAGGTTGAGACAGGCATTAGCCGTTACCGACGACAGCATATCGTCGGTAGTTTATTCTATTCTAATTTAAAGGTAAAAACGTTTCTTCGACTTTTTATTATTTTTAACAATGAAGGTGTTTTCTAACGAAGGTTGCTTCTGCACAGAGCATGCTATTGAGTAAAGCTTTGAGGATGCAACAAGATCTTGAAGATCAAAAGCATGAAGTTATAATTGAGGGTTTAGAAAACAAAATAAAAGATCAAGCGGCTGCTCTTGAAAAGAAGGATTTCGAACTTCAGACAGCAGAGGGTTTATTGGCAGAAGCTGAAGCTAAAATTGCAAAGTTGAATACGGAGCTTCTCTTAAAGTCAGAAAGCTTTGAACAAGAAAAACAGAAATTTGATGCAAAATTTGAGGCTGAGATTGAAAAAAGTTCAAATTTGCAAAAATCATTGACAGAGCTTCAAAACAAATGTCTGGAGTTTAGTAACCGATGTGTGCAATGACTGGAACAGATCTTCAATTCGGTTGGAGCCGGCTATGAAAAATTTAATCCTTCGATTGAAGACCTGCTTGGGGCCTTCGAACATATCGAAGGTGAAATTGATGCTCTTGATGAAATTATAGCTGGACACGGCGATTTCTATGCTCTGGTAGCTTCTCGGGGCACAGGTGTTGCCTTCCTGAAATATGGTTGCACACATGGAAAGATTGTCAATAGACCCAACTTTAGCTTATCACCAGCAGATCTTATTGATATTCCCAGTCTTGCCCGAAGCATAGGAAACAGATTTATAAAGCTAGTATGGACGAAGGGTGGACGAAGCTTAGCTGGTGACGAAGCTCGAAGTCATCTTAAGCCGGTAACAAAATCATACCTTGTGCTTACCTTTTCCTTTAAACTTGAATTTTCCTTACAACACTTTAATATGTACAAGATGACGAAGCTGAAGAGCACAAAGCCGAAGCTTAGCAGACGATTCGAAGCTCAATAGATAGTGATGAAGCTTGAATAGCTAGATGTGGAAAAACTCTAAGAACTCTTGTATTAACCTTTGTAAAGAATATTGTAATTTAAGAATTAGATTCTACTCTATAAATTTTGTCCATACCTTGTAATATATTTTTACCTTTCCATCAATGTGTGAAGTGCTTCGATGTGAACGAAACTTGTACTTTTTGAGCCGAAGACGAAAAACACCTTCCCTTCTTTTCGTACACAATGAAGCATGATTCTGCTTTCGAAGTTGCATTCTTAGAGCCAAAGCAACTATTTGTATATGTATGGTATGATGATCCTATGTATGTCTAAATGAATGTTTATGTATGCAATGTATGATGTAATGTATCGTGCAAATGAATGCCCAAACACACACATCCGAAGCTTCATCCACAACCTTCATTCCCTAAGGAATGACTGAAATCTCTTTGCCGTTTATTTTTCGGCTGCACCGTTTATTTTTCGGTTTAAGTTCTGCATTCCCTAAGGAACATCTTTTGAACTTCTTCGCCTTCTATTTCGGCGGTATTCGCGTTGACTTTTCGCGCTTTGCCTTATATTTCGGTGGTATTTGGCTCTGCATTCCCTAAGCAACGACTTTTGAGCAAAAAACTTACGCTGCGCTCCCTTAGGAACGGCTTTTTGTAGCTTCGTCATGCTCTGCATCCCCTTAGGGACGACTTTCGAGCTTCTCCCTGTTTTTTTCTTTTTTCTCTGCACTCGATGGTGCATGCTCAGATTTTACATTTACATATTTGGGGGATTTTGCTCTCGTGGAGCTGAATAAGAAAGGAAAAGATTACAAACTATGGCCCCATTAAAAACCTTTCCCCCCTTCGGAAAGGAAAAGGGTGCCATAGAAAAATAGAAAAAGATTGCATGAATCTATACATAATACCGCCAAAGCTCATCCGCATTCCAAGACCTAGGAATATCATTGCCATCCATGTCTTTTAGTCTGTAAGAACCGGGCCTTGACGAAGATACGACCAGAAAAGGTCCCTCCCACTTCAACTGTAGTTTGCCTACTGTGTTCGGATTAGCCACTCTCCGAAGCACCAGATGTCCTGGCTTGATATTTTTCAGCCGGACTTTTTTGTCGCACCATTTTATTGTTTCAGCTTGATATTTATTAATATTTTCCACAGCCTGAAGTCTGACCCCTTCTATAGTGTCTTTTGCTACATGATAATCAGCTTCATCTTCAGTCAAAGATGTTGTTCTTATTGACCCCGTTTTAGCTTCTTCTGGGGTTATGGCTTCGTCACCAAATAATAGCTTGAATGGCGTAAAACCTGTTGATCTTGATACAGTCGTGTTGTGGCTCCACACCACTTTAATCAACTCTTCCGGCCACTTTCCTCTGAGCTGGTTAAAAATTAACTTCATTATTCCTGTCATTATAATACCATTTGCTCTTTCGACAAGTCCATTTGATTTTGGATGTATGACTGACGCAAAATGGATCTTCGTGCCAATTTGATCACAAAATTCCTTGAAGGTTTTGGCATCAAACTGTGTTCCATTGTCCATAGTTATAGCCTTTGGTACGCCGAAGCGGCAAACAATGTTTTGCCAAAAGAATTTCTGGACTGTGACCAAAGTTATTGTGGCCAAAGGCTTCGCTTCAATCCACTTGGAAAAATATTCTACAGCCACCACAACATATTTTAAATTGCCTTGTGCTGGTGGAAGTGGACCTAACAAATCCAGGCCCCATCTTTGCAATGGCCAGGTTGGTTGTATCAGTTGAGTTAAAGACGAAGGTTGTTTCTGGTCTCTTGCGCATTTTTGGCAATTTTCACATTTTTGAACTAAATCTGCTGCATCTGAAGCTGCCTTCGGCCAATAAAATCCTTGTTTGAAGACTTTCCCCACCAAAGGTCTAGATCCAATGTGAGATCCACACAATCATGCATGTATTTCCTTCATCAATTCTATACCTTCAGCTCTGGATAGACACTTGAGCAATGGAGAGCAGACTCCATGTTTGTATAACTCCCCCTCTATTATTACATATGGTTGTGCTCTTGCTTCCATTCTCTTATTATAAGCTTCATCATCTGAAAGGCAGTTGCCTTGGAGAAAAGATATAATCTCGGTTCTCCAATCTTCACTATGAACATGAGATATATTGAGCACTGCTCATTCAAGAAGTTCCACCGAAGGTGCTCTTATTGTCTCAAAGAATACTTTCGAAGGTAAAGGCAGCCCCTGTGCCGCTGACTTGGCTAGCAGATCAGCGTGCTCATTTTCTCCTCGTGGAATATTCTTGACAGAAAACCCTTCAAAAGAAGCTTCAAGCCTTCGAACTGTATCCAGGTATTTCTCAAGCTTCAGGTCTCTTGCTCTACAACTCTTGTCAACATGATCGGAAATAACTTGGGAATCGGTTTTAAGGACCGCTCTTCTTATCCCCATTGCCTTTAACTTTCGAAGCCCCAAAAGCAAAGCTTCGTATTCAGCAATATTATTTGTGTAGCTGAAATCAAGCCTTATTGCATAGCATGTTCTGACTTTGGAAGGTGCAACCAAGACAGCATCTGCACCTGCCCCGAAGGTTCCCCAGGAACCGTTGCAGAATACTGTCCAAGCTTCGGCATCTTTATTTGCTTCTTCTTCCTGAGCCCCTGGCGTGCAGTCAGCGATGAAGTCTACTAGCGCCTGGGATTGAATCGAGGATCTATGCACATAATCAATGCTGAATTCGTTGAGTTCCGCAGCCCACTTTCCAATCCTTCCAGTAGCTTCTCTATTCCTCATGATATCCTTCAGAGGCTGTGACAAAGGAACAATTATATGAAATGCTTGAAAATAATGCCGAAGCTTCCTGGAGGCCATTAAGACAGCATACAACACCTTCTCCAATTCTGTATAATTTTTCTTTGATAAACTTAGAACTTCAGAGACAAAGTATACTAGGGCTTGCTTTTTGATTTGTCCTTCCAATTTGTCCTACACAAGCGCCGCACTCACTGCAGAGTGCGAAGCTGCCACATATAATAGTAACGGAGCCCCTGGCGTAGGTGGAGTTAATGTTGTTAGATCAATCAGGTATTGCTTCAGCTCTTCGAAGGCTTTCTATTGAGTTGGGCCCCAATGAAAGACTTCGACTGACTTTAGTATTTCAAAGAATGGCAAGTTTCTTTCTGCTGATCTAGATATGAATCTGTTCAATAAAGCCAATCTTCCTGCCAACCGTTGGGCCCCCTTCTTCGTACTTGGCGGTTCCATTCGAAGTATGGATTCGATCTTGCTTGGATTAGCTTCGATCCCCTTCGTTGAAACTAGGCAACCAAGGAATTTACCCTTCTTTACTCCAAAGACACATTTTTCAGGATTTAACTTCAGGCCAGCTTGCCTAAAATTAGAAAATGTTTCTTGCAGATCAGTGATATGATTTTCTTGCTTCGTGCTTTTTACTATGATATCATCAACAAATGTTAGCACATTTCTGCCTATTTGAGAATGAAGGACCTTGGCTGTCATTCTGCTGAAGCTTCCTCCAGCATTCTTGAGCCCCTCAGGCATCCGAAGGTAGCAATATGTACCACTGGGGTTATGAAGCTGGTCTTCGGCTCATCTTCCTTCTCCATCCAGATTTGGTGGAAGCCTGAGTAACAATCTAGTAAACTCATAAGCTCTGATGAAGCTGCGGCATCTACTAGAGAATCTATTATTGGCAATGGGAACTCATCTTTTGGACAAGCCTTGTTAAGATCTGTAAAATTGATGCACATTCTCCATTTTCCATTTGCCTTCTTCACCATAATAGTGTTAGCTAGCCACTCTGGGTATTTGACCTCTCTGATAACGCCAACACTAAGAAGCCTCTTCACTTCATTTCGAGCACCTTCAGCTTTGTCATCGGACATTTTCCGAAGCCTTTGTTTTCTTGGCCTGAAAGATGGATCCACATTGAGTGAATGCTCAATGACATCTCTGTTGACACCGCAAAGATCATTAGCTGACCAAGCAAACACATCTTTGTTGTTGAATAAAAACCTTATCAAGGTTTTCTCCTGTTCTTCAGATAACTAAGAACCCAGCAATACCTTCTGCTCTGCTATATCTTCACATAGAAGCATAGGCTTCGGCTGATCAGCCGAGGCAGCCTTCTCTCTTCTGTACTTGTACTGTTCACAAGCTTCATTTCCATCTATGTTGTGGATCACTTTTGAATCTGTCCACTTTCCTTCAGCTTTTCTAGCAGCTTCCTGACTGCCATGAATAGCAATGGGTCCTTGTTCCGAAGGTATCTTCATGCATAGATATGCTGGATGAAGTATTGCTTCGAAATCATTAAGTGTCCCACGACCAATGATTGCATTGTAGGGGTATTCCATGTCAACAATATCAAACACAACTTGTTCAGTCCTTGTGTTGTGAACAAATCCGAAAGTCACTGGCATTGTGATCTTGCCAAGTGCTACGATCTGCCTTCCTCCGAAGCCACAAAGAGGATGTGTAGCATCATGAATCTTGTCCTCTGGCTCTTGCATCTGTCTGAAGGCCTTAGCAAATATGATGTCAGCTGCACTGCCTGTATCAACCAAAACATTGTGGACCAGAAATCCCTTGATGACACAAGATATGACCATAGCATCATTATGAGGATAATCCTTGAGCTGAAGGTCCTCCTGGGAGAAGGTGATTGGGATGTGGGACCATTTTGACTTGATGAAGGGTCCCTGCACCCCAACATGTTGTACCCTTCTCTAAGCCTCTTTCTTTTGCTTCTTGTTGGCTGGTTCTGAGCATGAACCGCCTATTATTGGGAGCACCAGCTTCGTAGCCGAAGCAGCTTTAGCTTAGATGCTGGACGAAGCCATCAGCTCAATAGTGGAAGTGAGTTCACCGGAGGTGGGCGCTAATGTTGGAGACTTGTTCTCAAATGCTAGGAGTCAAGAACAAGGCAACATGAAATGTTAAATGTTAATGTCCTTCGTCCTTCGAAGCATTATTTCCCTTAGGATATAACGATCTCTGGACGAAGGACATGAAGGACGTACCTTCATCATCACGGTTATAAGATAATGAAAAGTGAAATATAGGGAATATGAAAGATAATAAGAACAAGCAGACAATATCACTCACATGTTATCATTATATAAACTCGGATATTAAATATGATATTTAATTACATTTATACCTTTGGCTTAACAGAAGGTAAAAGTCCAAGCGTTGTGCACGAGTGATTACAGTATAGCGTGAACAGTACGAGGTTACTGTTCATCTATTTATAGGCACGGGACATAGCCCGGTCGAAATTACATTCATGCCCTCGACAAATAACTATAAACATGACACAAACTATCATGGACTGATCGGTCTTTTCCTCTTTAGGTCGGTGCAGCCCTTCGTCTCAATGCATGTCACTATGCCGAAGCTTCCTGGATCGTAGCTTTGGCCTATACCTTCGTGCTGTGTCTTCTTATGTGTTAACTTGCTTAGAGGACCTTAGGCTACAAAGCAGACCCCAACATTGTCTCACTTTTCTTTCTGTTTACCTTCTGGTCTCATAGTTCTACTCTTACTCTTGTGCTTACGATGTCTTCTATAGATGGCCCGTATTAGTTGCACTGCACGTAAGTCTGTGATCCCCTTTTTGCCTTCTCGCCTAGCGGAGCGTCCACTGCGTCGCACGGTGCCAGGTCAGTCCAGTCACCTGGAGAGACTGGATCGTCGCCTGCATGAGGAGCAGGAGCGCCGACGCCAGGAGCAGGAGCAGGACCAAGAGCAGCAGGACTCTTCCCCCTCGCCTCAGCGAGAGGTGGAGTCTGAGAGGCCGCCTTCCCCTGCATCTCAGCCAGAGATGCCCCCTGCACCACCTCAGGGCATCCCGGTTGCTGGAGGTGACCTTGACGGAGATGGAGACGGAGACGACGACGACGTCGGTGGCAGTTCGAGCCACGACACGAAGCTCTCGGAGGAGCCGGAGCCGGAGGGATGGATCGCTAGACCCATCACTCGTGACGCCGCTCGTGGGTGTCACTTCCACGACGCTCTCGATACCCTGCTGCGTCGGGCCTTTCGACCGACACACATGGTCTATCGAGTACCGTTGTGTAGTCTACCAGCATCGTCGCGGGCTATACCCGGACCAGTGGGAGGCTACTTGCTTGGTGCGGCGTCCGGACGATGATCTCCGGGGTGCAGAGGCCTTCTCAGAGCACTATTCTATTACTGAGAGGGATATTGTCGAGGCAGCCATGCAAGATGCAGCACAACGGGCACTTTCTCAGTATTGCTCGTTGTTCAGTGGGGTAGTTGATGGCCTTGATCTGAAGTACTACTCTTGTTGTTCGACCGACAGTGCTGGAGGTGTGATTGCCTCGCCAGTTGGTGAGGGCAATCCCAGGCTGAACAGCATGGTCAACTTGGCCGTCGTGCTCAACACAGAGTTGGACCACACCCTTGATGAGTTGGGCAAGGTGCGGGCGGAGGTTGCGGAATTGCATGCTGAATGCACGTCATGCCACTATCTGGATGGTGGTTCTCCCGCCCCTATCGGGATTCAGCGCCCTTACCGTTCACCGCCTCGTGGTTGCTTCGACTATGGTACCCCAGACTGCAGGACCCAGATAGATTTGGATCCCTAGATCGATAGAGTCGGAGTCTGTAATAATTCTTAGTTCAGTGTCTCAGTCTAGTTAGAGTTAGTTTGCTTATATTATGTTGGATGCTTGTTATGATGGACATGTACTGAAGTTGGATCTTTGTAATGATTGTCACCAAGGCGTGGGTATCCCCTGCAACTTGGTGTAGTTATTAATAAAGTCAGTTATTTAGTTGGGTAACCCCCTTTATTTCCACTTTCCTCTTTATCTGAGAAGCTATCAGTGAAGATGGTCAATTGTTTAGTGCCATGAAGATTTTCTATACATCTCTTCTTATGCTGAAAGACTGTAGAGTCAGATTTGATATGTGTGTGATTTCTACAGATGTCTGAGAACAGGCGCGGAGGTGCGAGGCGTCCTCAGCCAAAACAACAGGCACCCCAAGAGGAAGCAGCCCCGCAGCAGCATTTGCCACTGCCACCACCGATGACCATTGAACAGATGTTCTTGATGCAGAACCAAGCAGTGTCAGCGCAAAGAGGAAGTCGTGCATGTTTTCGCTGTGGGGAACAAGGTCACTGGGCGAATCATTGCCCAAAGAAAGTCGCTCAGCAGCAACCAGCTCCCAATGCCCCAGTCAAACAGAATGCAATGCAGTAAGGAGGCAGCAACCGTGGGCAGCCTCGTGCCCAGTATGGAAGGGTGAACCACTTGGAGGCCTACACAGTCCAGGAGACTCCAGGAGTGGCACTAGGTACGTTTTCAGTCGAGTACCATTCTGCAAATGTCTTATTTGATATTGGAGCAACGCATTCTTTTATGACTGCATCATGGGTAGAAACACATATTATACCAGTAGCACCCATGTACCCACCTATGAGAGTTAGTTCAGTTAGTGGAAGGACCCAAACTGATAGATTTTGCCCTAGTGCAAAGGTTCAAATAAGGGGGATAGAGTTCCTTGCCAATTTGATAGTTATGGGTAACCGGGATACAACTATAAATGTCATCCTAGGGATGAATTGGCTAACCAAGTATCAAGCCAGTCTTAGTTGCGGCGAGAGAACAGTGAAGTTAGTGTCCCTATCAGGAGAAGAAGTGTTAGTGGAATTGGTCTTGTCTGGATCAAGGAAAGGGAGTTGTCACCAAGTCACCGCTCATATTGAGGAGATTAAACCATCAGAGGCTATCAATGTAGTATCATAATTCCCAGATGTGTTTCCCAAGGCGTTACCAGGTATGCCACCTGAAAGGAAGGTTGAATTTGCCATAGAGCTTATTCCAGGCACCGCCCCTTATTTCCAAGAGAGCCTATCGAGTGTCCGGACCAGAGTTGGTGGAACTCAAGAAGCAGATTGATGAGTTGTCGGAGAAAGGCTACATCAGACCGAGTACCTCGCCTTAGGCAGCCACAGTGCTGTTTGTGGAAAAGAAGGATGGCACGAAGAGGATGTGCATCGACTATTGAGCTTTGAATGAAGTCACTGTCAAGAACAAGTACCCCCTGCCCAGAATTGAAGATTTATTCGATCAGTTGAGAGGAGCCAGTGTGTTCTCGAAGATAGATCTGAGGTCATGCTACCATCAGCTCAGAATCCGACCCTCAGATATACCAAAGACAACATTCATCACCAAGTATGGACTGTATGAGTTCATGGTTATGTCATTCGGTTTGACAAATGTGCCAGCCTACTTCATGTACTTGATGAACAACATGTTCATGGATTATGTCGACAAGTTCGTAGTGGTGTTCATTGATGACATTCTTATTTATTCCTAGAATGAGCAAGAGCATGACGAGCATTTGAGGAAAGTACTTCAAAGGCTACGAGATTGTCAGCTGTATGCCAAGCTTAGCAAGTGCGAGTTCTAGATCCGTGAAGTCCTATTCTTGGGTCACATTATAAACCGAGAAGGATTGGGTGTAGATCCGAAGAAGGTAATGTGGCAGAACCGCCCGAATTATTCCAGCTTAAGTGCCTAAGTCACGCCTCAGGGGCCGTAACACACTTAAATCGGAATAACCCGTCAGTCCCTCAGATCTAGTCTGATAGAGCCACTTAACCAGGATCAAATTCCACAATCTCACTCGAAGGTGAGTCACAGAAGAAATACAATAAAACAGGAAACCTCAAATTAAGTATTGAGTTATTACATCAATCGGAGTTTTTGAGTAGCAAACAGGAGTTCACAAAATAAAGTGCAGCGGATAATCGATGTCGTCGGTAATGAGGAAATGGGCGAGGCCTAGCCCACTATTCCTCATGCTCCTCTCCTGCCGGAGCAACATCCCACTCGACCGTCCAACCCGGTGGCAGGGTGGTAGGCCAAGTCACACCATCAACCATTTCCTGAATGGTACCTGCAAAAATGGTGCCACAAGCAAGGCTGAGTATACTAATACTCAGCTAGACTTAACCGGTGTGAGGAGTCTACTCCTCTACCTCTAGACAATGCAGCTGTTTGGCTAAGGGGTTTGGTTTGCCAAAAGCACTAGCTGTTTCTAAAATCAATTTTTAGCTTTTCAAATTCTATCATCTTTAACTTAGCTAGATTTGCTCCTTCTAAGCATACATGGTAACAAGCATTTAGTTCAATCAACAAATTATCTCATGTAACCACGTTTCACTTCTTACTCGATGCAGTACAAGGAATCAAGCAGTCTCATTAGCTGCGAGAAGCAGACGATTCAAATCGAGTTTTAAACCTTGCAAGGTAAACCTAAACACACGGCATGTCAGGGTACTCCGACCCCACACATGACAACCGTCCCCATCGATTCCCCGTTCGCGTCCAGGCCTCACCGCCTTGGCATACAATGCTCCACTGACCCCGGCTGCCGCCGTGCAGTGACCGCACTTGTACCCACCATAGCTAGCATGGGAGACCCAGTCTCAGGTCGCATGAGGGATAAAGTCCGCGCCCGGCTTCACTCAGGTACTAGGTTTACCGGTTACCATTTTTCCCGGCATGTGCTTAGTACGTTCAAAAGCTTGACTCAGGTATCCACACATTAATCCTTAATTCCTTTTTCCCGTCTCATGGACAAGGCATCCTCCCTGGATCCAAGTCCATAGACCAACATAGATCCCGTTATCAAGATGAATACAATCAATTCCTGACCTCGCGCGAGTGCTAGAAAAATCACTCGACTTCTACCGAGATCCTGATTAGCAAGCAGCTACTCGACCTAGCATACTAGTATTCATCTCAAAAAGGAATCCTAAGTTCATGTAACTAGAGGTTTCAAGCAACTCCTACACTTAAGTGCACATTACAATCCTACAAGCATTAAGTGTAGTAAAGTAGCATATAATAATACAGTTATGCATAAAACCGGGGCTTGCCTTCAATTGCTAGGGCTGCGGGGAGATCCTCGATAGCAGCCTCTGAAGCCTGCTCCTGGTCCTCCTCTTGGACAGGTCCTTGCTCGGGGATGAGCACGTACTCTCCGTCGGCAAGATTACAATCTAATGAATCCAATGCCTAAGATATATGCATGATAGGATAGGTGCTTTAGAAATTACAACTTTGGAGGTGTATGATCTACTTGAGTTAAACAAGGTTAACTTTACTTATGTAAGACCCTTGGGTGGTATACTTGGTAAATTGGGTTAAACTTAGCTAAGGTAAGTGGTAGGTTTATTTTTGGGGTTCCACTGAATTCCTTTTAAGTCTTAGGGATAAATGATAAGTACTCAAGTTAAGACTTATTGGGGTGGGGTTTATTTCTTCTTTCCTTTTCTTTTATTCTCTTTAATGTTTTGGAGTAGGTTTGAACTACAAGTTGCTTTTATAAAATTCTAAAAATTCTGCAAAAATTACAGTGGCTGGGTACTGGTGTATGTTTCTCTGTCTCAAAATTTGGGGATCAGAAAGTGAATAGTTTTCTCTGGAGAAAATTATCAAATTTTAGGGCAGAAGGGGTGCTTTGAACTACAACTATTATTTAATAGTGGGTAATTCTCAACAGAGTTCTTATTTTTCATGGTTATTATTTTGTGCAAGAGCAATCATTCTGAAGTTTGGCATCTTTTTGCTTAAGGGAAGGGGTGGTATGCATTATTTGAATTAAGTGGCCTTTCTCTTAAATCATTGGCAATTGGTATGAGTTTGCTTCCTTTTCATGGGTTTGCATTTTTCTCTGGTAGTTTATCTCATTATGGACTTAGCTAATTTTTGGTTGCCCATTATCACATTATTAGGGGCTGTTCATAATTTATTGGAAAAATGCCTTATTATCACTCTGTATTTATTTTCCTTACTTAAAAAGTTGGGCTGAGGTGCTCTGTATTTTTGTAGTGGGGCTCTGGTGGTTATAAGTCCACTGGATTTTTATTAAGCATTTTGGTTATTATTTTGCCTCTTGAATAATTGATTTTTTAGTCTATATAAGGCTAAATAAATCATTTTAATTTAAAACTGGTCCAAATTAATGGTCTCTGTATTTTTCCTAGGTTCTCTGTTACATAAGCAAACTAGGAAAAATAATCTCAATCACTGTTTATTTATTTCTAAGGCCTTTCTGATTTTCTCTAAGTTTTGGGCAAAATAGCTTTAAATGAATAAGCACATCATAATTTCTAATGCTGGGGTTCCTACTATTTTTAAACAGTGTCTAAATGAGGTTTAAACATCTACAAATTTTCTTAAGTTCAGCACAGAAGAAAAACTAATTTTCCTTAATTAAACAAGGTTTAGTGGGTTTCTGTTTTTAGTTTTAAACTCTAAAACTTTGAACAGAAAGTATAGGGTCTACTATTTTTAAATGATAGATTATAATATTCAGGAGCTAGCAAAATTGGTTTGACAACTTTTTATTAAGATTTCATCAAGTTATGGATTTTCTAAGTTCTCTGGTTATTTAAAAGAATAACAGAATTGGTTTAAATGGAAATCCATTTTGCACTGGGTCCCTGGGGGGTTTTCTAAGTTTTCCTCGCGAATCAGTCCTTAGGTTACTATTCACATGAGTCACTGACGTTACAGAAAACCCCTCGGGTTGTACAAATCCTAACCCGAGGTCCTTCTTCTACCTTAAACAGTAACCGCGGCGGAAGAAAGGGCGGAGGGGCTTACCGGCGGCGAGATTGCTCCGGTGAAGTGGTCGAGGATGAAGGGGAGGTCTCGGGGATCACAACGGTGTGCGGAACACCGTCGGAGATGGCCGGAGTCGGTTGGTCCACGCGCGCAGGCGGGGATGCTCGTCGGCGGCGAGGAGACCGGCCTGGTCACGGCGAGATAGTTCAATCAAAAGGGTCAGGGAGGTCCACGGGATGCCAGAGAAGATATGAGCGCAAAGAATTGGGCGGGGACTCACTGGACAGCTCGGTCCACGCGCGGCGGCGGAAGACCGAAGTCCGGTGAGGTCGATCTCGGGCCTCCGGTGAAGTCTGGTTGGGTCCGAGGGCTTGGCGAGCTTCACGGGCTACTGGCGGAGCTAGTCGAAGCACTGGCTTGCCCAGAGGGTGGCTGGAGTGGGCTGGCCACGGTGGCCGAAGCTCTGGCCGCAATGGCGGGCGGAATTAAGCTCGCCGGAGCTAAGGAAAAGTGGCTGGCCGGTGAGGGTGAGTGCGGGGCGAAGAGAGGTGCGCCCGGGGAGACTTTATAGGCGCGGGCGGGCACGGCCGAGGGCGTGGGCGCGCGGCGGACTTGACCGGACGCCGGGGTGAGCGCGCGCGCGGGTTGGGCGACCTCTGGCGTGCCGACTAGGGTCGAACACGTGTGCCCGTGCGTTCTGCCCAAGCTCTGGCGCATGTGGTCGCTCATCCGAGCCTGCTCTCGCCTTGGTCAGTGCACAAAACCTCTTCTCCTCCCTACAAGCTACCATTCTTGTGTGGGGGTCATAGGATTTTGCCTACTGGTTGCAGAGATATGGAGCCAGGAAATCTGGTCTGTCTCCCTGCCCAAACCCGAGGCAAATTCAAGGTTTTGTCATGTCTAGGGCTCGCGTTTGAAAGGGAATTAGGCTTACACCTAGTCCCTAATTAATTTTGGTGGTTGAATTGCCCAACACAAACAATTGGACTAACTAGTTTGCCCAAGTGTATAGATTACACAGGTGTAAAAGGTTCACACTCAGCCAATAAAAAGACCAAGTTTTGGATTCAACAAAGGAGCAAAGTGGCAACCGAAGGCCCTCTGGTCTGGGAGCACCGGACTGTCCGGTGTACACCGGACAGTGTCCGGTGCACCACCGGACAGTGTCCGGTGCACCACCGGACAGTGTCCGGTGCACCAGAGGACTCCAACTCAAACTCGCCACCTTCGGGAATTTCCAGAGGCACTCGCGCTATAATTCACCGGACTGTCCGGTGTACACCGGACAGTGTCCGGTGCGCCAAGGAGGAGCGGCCTCAGGAACTCGCCAGCTTCGGGAAACTCCAACGGCTAGTCCGCTAAAATTCACCGGACTGTCCGGTGTGCACCGGACTGTCCGGTGCAACTCCGGAGCAACGGCTACCTCCGCGCCAACGGCTACCTGCGGCGCATTAAATGCGCGCGCAGCGCGCGCAGAAGTCAGGCGCGCCCATACTGGCACACCGGACAGCAAACAGTACCTGTCCGGTGTGCACCGGACACCCAGGCGGGCCCACAAGTCAGAAGCTCCAACGGTCAGAATCCAACGGCAGTGATGACGTGGCAGGGGGCACCGGACTGTCCGGTGTGCACCGGACTGTCCGGTGCGCCATCGAGCAGACAGCCTCCCAACGGCCACATTTGGTGGTTGGGGCTATAAATACCCCAACCACCCCACCATTCATTGCATCCAAGTTTTCCACTTCCCAACTACTACAAGAGCTCTAGCATTCAATTCTAGACACACCCAAGAGATCAAATCCTCTCCAATTCCACTCAAGCCTTTAGTGACTAGCGAGAGAGATTTGCCGTGTTCTTTTGAGCCCTTGCGCTTGGATCGCTTTCTTTCTTTCTCACTTGCTCTTGTGATCAAAACTCAATTGTAACCAAGGCAAGAGGCACCAATTGTGTGGTGGCCCTTGCGGGGAAGTTTTGTTCCCGTTTTGATTGAGAAGAAGAAAAGCTCACTCGATCCGTGGATCGTTTGAGAGAGGGAAGGGTTGAAAGAGACCCGGCCTTTGTGGCCTCCTCAACGGGGAGTAGGTTTGCAAGAACCGAACCTCGGTAAAACAAATCTCCGTGTCTCACTTGCTTATTCGCTTGGGATTTGTTTTGCGCCCTCTCTCGCGGACTCGTTTCTTTATTACTAACGCTAACCCCAGCTTGTAGTTGTGTTTATATTTGTAAATTTCAGTTTCGCCCTATTCACCCCCCCTCTAGGCGACTTTCAATTGGTATCAGAGCCCGGTGCTTCATTAGAGCCTAACCGCTCGAAGTGATGTCGGGAGATCACGCCAAGAAGGAGATGGAGACCGGCGAAAAGCCCACTACAAGCCGCGGGAGCACTTCATCGGAAGAATCCCGCACCAAGAGGAAGGAGAAGAAGAAGATCTCCTCCAACAAAGGGAAGGAGAAGAAATCCTCTTCTCACCACAAAGAGAAGAAGGAAAAATCTTCTTCCCACAAGCCGCGTCGGAGTGGGGACAAGCAAAAGAGGATGAGGAAAGTGGTCTACTACGAGACCGACACTTCATCAACATCGACCTCCGACTCCGATGCACCCTCCGTAACTTCTAAACGCCAAGAGCGTAAGAAGTTTAGTAAGATCCCCCTACACTACTCTCGCATTTCTAAACATGCGCCTTTACTTTCCGTCCCATTAGGCAAACCACCAACTTTTGATGGTGAAGATTATGCTAGGTGGAGTGATTTAATGCGATTTCATCTAACCTCACTCCACAAAAGTATATGGGATGTTGTTGAATTTGGTGCACAGGTACCATCCGTAGGGGATAAGGATTATGATGAGGATGAGGTGGCCCAAATCGAGCACTTCAACTCACAAGCAACAACGATACTCCTCGCCTCTTTAAGTAGAGAAGAGTATAACAAAGTTCAAGGGTTGAAGAACGCCAAGGAGGTTTGGGATGTGCTCAAAACCGCGCACGAGGGAGATGAGCTCACAAAGATCACCAAGCGGGAAACGATCGAGGGGGAGCTCGGTCGGTTCCGGCTTCGCAAAGGGGAGGAGCCACAACACATGTACAACCGGCTCAAGACCTTGGTGAACCAAGTGCGCAACCTCGGGAGCGTAAAGTGGGACGACCACGAAATGGTTAAGGTTATTCTAAGATCTCTTATTTTCCTTAACCCTACTCAAGTTCAATTAATTCGTGGTAATCCAAGATATACTAAAATGACCCCCGAGGAAGTAATCGGGCATTTTGTAAGTTTTGAGTGCATGATCGAAGGCTCGAGGAAGATCAACGAGCTTGATGATCCCTCCACATCCGAAGCTCAACCCGTCGCATTCAAGGCGACGGAAGACACGAAGGAGGAGTCTACACCAAGTAGACAACCAATAGACGCCTCCAAGCTTGACAATGAGGAGATGGCGCTCGTCATCAAGAGCTTCCGCCAAATCCTCAAACAAAGGAGGGGGAAGGATTACAAGTTCCGCTCCAAGAAGGTTTGCTACAAGTGTGGTAAGCCCGGTCACTTTATTGCAAAATGTCCATTATCAAGTGACAGTGACAGGGATAACGACAAGAAGGGCAAGAGGAGAGAAAAGAAGAGGTACTACAAAAAGAAGGGCGGCGATGCCCATGTTTGTCGGGAATGGGATTCCGACGAAAGTTCAAGCGACTCCTCCGACGACGAGGACGCCGCCAACATCGCCGTCACCAAGGGACTCCTCTTCCCCAACGTCGGCCACAAGTGCCTCATGGCAAAGGACGGCAAAAAGAAGGTAAAATCAAGATCCTCCACTAAATATGAAACCTCTAGTGATGATAATGCTAGTGATGAGGAAGATAATTTGCGTACCCTTTTTGCCAACCTTAACATGGAACAAAAAGAAAAATTAAATGAATTAATTAGTGCTATTCATGAAAAGGATGACCTTTTGGATTCCCAAGAGGATTGTCTAATTAAAGAAAATAAGAAACATGTTAAGGTTAAAAATGCTTACGCTCTAGAAGTAGAAAAATGTCAAAAACTATCTAGTGAGCTAAGCACTTGCCATGAGATGATTGACAACCTTAGACATGAAAATGCTAGTTTAAATGTTAAGGTTGATTCACATGTTTGTAATGTTTCAATTCCCAATCCTAGAGATAATAATGATGATTTGCTTGCTAGGATTGAAGAATTAAACATTTCTCTTGCTAGCCTTAGAGTAGAAAATGAAAATTTAATTGCTAAGGCTAAAGAACTAGATGTTTGCAATGCTACCATTTCCAATCTTAGAGATAAAAATGATACTCTTCATGCTAAGATTGTTGAACTTAATTCTTGCAAACCCTCTACATCTATTGTTGAGCATGTATCTATTTGTACTAGATGTAGAGATGTTGATATTAATGCTATTCATAATCATATGGCTTTAATTAAACAACAAAATGATCATATAGCAAAACTAGATGCTAAAATTGCCGAGCACAACTTAGAAAATGAGAAATTTAGATTTGCTCGTAGCATGCTTTATAATGGGAGACGCCCGGGCATCAAGGATGGCATTGGCTTCCAAAGGGGAGACAATGTCAAAATTAGTGCCCCTCCTAAAAGATTGTCCAACTTTGTTAAGGGCAAGGCTCCCATGGCTCAGGATAACGAGGGTTACATTTTATACCCTGCCGGTTATCCTGAGAGCAAAATTAGGAGAATTCATTCTAGGAAGTCTCACTCTGGCCCTAATCATGCTTTTATGTATAAGGGTGAGACATCTAGCTCTAGGCAACCAACCCATGCTAAGTTGCCTAGAAAGAAAACTCCCAGTGCATCAAATGATCATAATATTTCTTTTAAAACTTTTGATGCATCTTATGTTTTAACTAACAAATCCGGCAAGGTAGTTGCCAAATATGTTGGGGGCCAACACAAGGGGTCAAAGACTTGTGTTTGGGTACCCAAAGTTCTTGTGTCTAATGCCAAAGGACCCAAAACCATTTGGGTACCTAAAGTCAAGAACTAAACTTGTTTTGTAGGTTTATGCATCCGGGGGCTCAAGTTGGATACTCGACAGCGGGTGCACGAACCACATGACTGGGGAGAAAAAGATGTTCTCCTCATATGAGAAAAACCAAGATCCCCAACGAGCTATCACATTCGGGGATGGAAATCAAGGTTTGGTCAAAGGGCTTGGTAAAATAGCTATATCTCCTGACCATTCTATTTCCAATGTTTTTCTTGTAGATTCTTTAGATTACAATTTGCTTTCCGTATCTCAATTATGTCAAATGGGCTACAACTGTCTATTCACTGATGTAGGTGTCACTGTCTTTAGAAGAAGTGATGATTCAATAGCATTTAAGGGAGTGTTAGAGGGTCAGCTATACTTGGTAGATTTTGATAAAGCTGAACTCGACACTTGCTTAATTGCTAAGACTAACATAGGTTGGCTCTGGCACCGCCGACTAGCTCATGTTGGGATGAAGAATCTTCATAAGCTTCTAAAGGGAGAACACATTTTAGGACTAACAAATGTTCATTTTGAGAAAGACAGGATTTGTAGCGCATGCCAAGCAGGGAAGCAAGTTGGCACTCATCATCCGCATAAGAACACAATGACGATCGACAGGCCACTAGAGCTCCTACACATGGACCTATTCGGCCCGATTGCTTACATAAGCATCGGCGGGAGTAAGTACTGTCTAGTTATTGTGGATGATTATTCTCGCTTCACTTGGGTATTCTTTTTGCAGGAAAAATCTCAAACCCAAGAAACCTTAAAGGGATTCTTGAGACGGGCTCAAAATGAGTTCGGCTTAAGGATCAAGAAAATAAGAAGCGACAACGGGACGGAGTTCAAGAATTCTCAAATTGAAGGCTTCCTTGAGGAGGAGGGCATCAAGCATGAGTTCTCTTCTCCCTACACGCCACAACAAAATGGTGTAGTGGAGAGGAAGAATAGAATTCTATTGGACATGGCAAGGACCATGCTTGATGAGTACAAGACTTCGGATCGGTTTTGGGCCGAGGCGGTGAACACCGCTTGCTACGCCATCAACCGGTTATATCTACACCGAATCCTCAAGAATACATCATATGAACTCCTAACCGGTAAAAAGCCCAACATTTCATATTTTAGTCTTTGGTAGCAAATGCTTTATTCTTGTTAAAAGAGGTAGAAAATCTAAATTTGCTCCTAAGACTGTAGAAGGCTTTTTACTTGGTTATGACTCAAACACAAGGGCATATAGGGTCTTTAACAAGTCCACTGGACTAGTTGAAGTCTCATGTGACGTTGTGTTTGATGAGACTAACGGCTCTCAAGTAGAGCAAGTTGATCTTGATGAGATAAGTGATGAAGAAGCTCCGTGCATCGCGCTAAGGAACATGTCCATTGGGGATGTATGTCCTAAGGAATCCGAAGAGCCTCCAAATGCACAAGATCAACCATCCTCCTCAATGCAAGCATCTCCACCGGCTCAAAATGAGGAAGAGGCTCAAGTCGATGAAGAAGAAGATCAATCAAATGAGCCACCTCAAGATGACATAGATCAAGGGGGAGATGCAAATGATCAAGACAAGGAGGATGAGGAGCAACGGCCGCCACACCCAAGAGTCCACCAAGCAATCCAACGAGATCACCCCGTCGACACCATCCTCGGCGATATTCATAAGGGGGTAACCACTAGATCTCGTGTTGCTCATTTTTGTGAACATTACTCTTTTGTTTCCTCTATTGAGCCACACAGGGTAGAGGAAGCACTTCAAGATTCGGATTGGGTGGTGGCGATGCAAGAGGAGCTCAACAACTTCACTAGAAATGAGGTATGGCATTTAGTTCCACGTCCTAATCAAAATGTTGTAGGAACCAAATGGGTCTTCCGCAACAAGCAAGACGAGCATGGTGTGGTGACAAGGAACAAAGCTAGACTTGTAGCCAAGGGATACTCCCAAGTCGAAGGTTTGGATTTCGGTGAAACCTATGCACCTGTAGCTAGGCTTGAGTCAATTCGTATATTATTGGCCTATGCTACTTACCATGGATTTAAGCTTTATCAAATGGACGTGAAAAGTGCCTTCCTCAATGGACCAATCAAGGAAGAGGTCTATGTTGAGCAACCTCCCGGCTTTGAAGACAGTGAGTATCCTAATCATGTCTATAAGCTCTCTAAGGCGCTTTATGGGCTCAAGCAAGCCCCAAGAGCATGGTATGAATGCCTTAGAGATTTCCTTATTGCTAATGGCTTCAAAGTCGGAAAGGCCGATCCTACACTCTTTACCAAAACACTTGAAAATGACTTGTTTGTATGCCAAATTTATGTTGATGATATTATATTTGGGTCTACTAACGAGTCTACATGTGAAGAGTTTAGTAGGATTATGACTCAAAAATTCGAGATGTCTATGATGGGGGAGTTGAAGTATTTTCTAGGATTTCAAGTGAAGCAACTCCAAGAGGGCACCTTCATTAGCCAAACAAAGTACACTCAAGACATTCTAAACAAGTTTGGGATGAAGGATGCCAAGCCCATCAAGACACCCATGGGAACTAATGGGCATCTCGACCTCGACACGGGAGGTAAGTCCGTGGATCAAAAGGTATACCGGCCGATGATAGGTTCATTACTTTATCTTTGTGCATCTCGACCGGATATTATGCTTTCCGTATGCATGTGTGCAAGATTCCAAGCCGACCCTAAGGAAGCCCACCTTACGGCCGTAAAACGAATCTTGAGATATTTGGCTTATACTCCTAAGTTTGGGCTTTGGTATCCTAGGGGATCCACATTTGATTTAATTGGTTATTCGGATGCCGATTGGGCGGGGTGCAAAATTAATAGGAAGAGCACATCGGGGACTTGCCAGTTCTTGGGAAGATCCTTGGTGTCTTGGGCTTCAAAGAAGCAAAATTCGGTCGCTCTTTCTACCGCCGAAGCCGAGTACATTGCCGCAGGCCACTGTTGCGCGCAATTGCTTTGGATGAGGCAAACCCTGCGGGACTACGGTTACAAATTAACCAAAGTCCCTTTGCTATGTGATAATGAGAGTGCAATCAAAATGGCCGACAATCCCGTCGAGCATAGCCGCACTAAGCACATAGCCATTCGGTATCACTTTTTGAGGGATCACCAACAAAAGGGAGATATCGAGATTTCATACATTAATACTAAAGATCAATTAGCCGATATCTTTACCAAGCCTCTTGATGAACAATCTTTTAACAAACTTAGGCATGAGCTCAATATTCTTGATTCGCGCAATTTCTTTTGCTAGATTGCACACATAGCTCACTTTATATACCTTTGATCATGTCTCTTTTATATGCTATGACTAATGTGCTTTCAAGTCTATTTCAAACCAAGTCATAGGTATATCGAAAGGGAATTGGAGTCTTCGACGAAGACAAAGGCTTCCACTACGTAACTCATACTTCGCCATCACTCCAAGCAACTCTCTATTCTTTGGGGAGAAATGAGCATCAAACAAAAGGACCGGATTTCATCCTTGGGGGAGAAATGAGCCCAAGGCAAAAGGTCCAGACTTCGTCTTTGGTATAATCTTAACTCATTTATTTTATGACCAAAGGGGAAGATAGCACTTCTAGGGCTCTAATGATTCCGTTTTTGGCGATTCATGCCAAAAAGGGGGAGAAATGAGCCCAAAGCAAAAGGACCGCACCACCACCAAATTCAAAAACTTAAGTGTTGAATATTTTTAATTTGTATCCTATTGTGATCAAAAGGGGGAGAAAGTAGTATTTCAAAATGATATATCAAAACCCTCTTGAACACTAAGAGGAGAATCTCTTTTAGGGGGAGTTTTGTTTAGTCAAAGGAAAAGCATTTGAAATAGGGGGAGAAAATTTCAAATCTTGAAAATGCTTCGCAAAATCTTATTCATTTACCTTTGACTATTTGCAAAAGATCTTTGAAATAAGATTTACAAAAAGAATTTGCAAAAACAAAACATGTGGTGCAAACGTGGTCCAAAATGTTATTTAAGAAAGGAACAATCCATGCATATCTTGTAAGTATTTATATTGGCTCAAATTCTAAGCAACCTTTACACTTACATTATGCAAACTAGTTTAATTATGCACTTCTATATTTGCTTTGGTTTGTGTTGGCATCAATCACCAAAAAGGGGGAGATTGAAAGGGAATTAGGCTTACACCTAGTCCCTAATTAATTTTGGTGGTTGAATTGCCCAACACAAACAATTGGACTAACTAGTTTGCCCAAGTGTATAGATTACACAGGTGTAAAAGGTTCACACTCAGCCAATAAAAAGACCAAGTTTTGGATTCAACAAAGGAGCAAAGTGGCAACCGAAGGCCCTCTGGTCTGGGAGCACCGGACTGTCCGGTGTACACCGGACAGTGTCCGGTGCACCACCGGACAGTGTCCGGTGCACCAGAGGACTCCAACTCAAACTCGCCACCTTCGGGAATTTTCAGAGGCACTCGCGCTATAATTCACCGGACTGTCCGGTGTACACCGGACAGTGTCCGGTGTACACCGGACAGTGTCCGGTGCGCCAAAGAGGAGCGGCCTCAGGAACTCGCCAGCTTCGGGAAACTCCAACGGCTAGTCCGCTAAAATTCACCGGACTGTCCGGTGTGCACCGGACTGTCCGGTGCAACTCCGGAGCAACGGCTACCTCCGCGTCAACGGCTACCTGCGGCGCATTAAATGCGCGCGCAGCGCGCGCAGAAGTCAGGCGCGCCCATACTGGCACACCGGACAGCAAACAGTACCTGTCCGGTGTGCACCGGACACCCAGGCGGGCCCACAAGTCAGAAGCTCCAACGGTCAGAATCCAACGGCAGTGATGACATGGCAGGGGGCACCGGACTGTCCGGTGTGCACCGGACTGTCCGGTGTGCACCGGACTGTCCGGTGCGCCATCGAGCAGACAACCTCCCAACGGCCACATTTGGTGGTTGGGGCTATAAATACCCCAACCACCCCACCATTCATTGCATCCAAGTTTTCCACTTCCCAACTACTACAAGAGCTCTAGCATTCAATTCTAGACACACCCAAGAGATCAAATCCTCTCCAATTTCACTCAAGCCTTTAGTGACTAGCGAGAGAGATTTGTCGTGTTCTTTTGAGCCCTTGCGCTTGGATCGCTTTCTTTCTTTCTCACTTGCTCTTGTGATCAAAACTCAATTGTAACCAAGGCAAGAGGCACCAATTGTGTGGTGGCCCTTGCGGGGAAGTTTTGTTCCCGTTTTGATTGAGAAGAAGAAAAGCTCACTCGATCCGTGGATCGTTTGAGAGAGGGAAGGGTTGAAAGAGACCCGGCCTTTGTGGCCTCCTCAACGGGGAGTAGGTTTGCAAGAACCGAACCTCGGTAAAACAAATCTCCGTGTCTCACTTGCTTATTCGCTTGGGATTTGTTTTGCGCCCTCTCTCGCGGACTCGTTTCTTTATTACTAACGCTAACCCCAGCTTGTAGTTGTGTTTATATTTGTAAATTTCAGTTTCGCCCTATTCACCCCCCCTCTAGGCGACTTTCAGCGTCCCAATGCCATCTTCTGGCACATGACAGAGGGGTTAGTTAGACACAATTTTGTCAATGGGGCCATTAGGATTCGAGTTAGGGATCAAGGTGAACATCCCTGATCTTTGGCTCAAGGTCTGAATTTCAGAATTCTGAAATTCAGAAATCCCATTAAGTCCCCACATGAGAAGCTTGATTTGGGGTTTTATTTGAGTTATTTTGGCTAAGTTTTCTCAACATTTCTTGTTGCCCATTAAATGTACTTCAATTTTTATAATTGGCTCAATTCATAATTTTAAACTTTTCATACCCTTTTTCTTATTTTCCTGAGTTTTGCTCATAGGGCTCACTTAGGGTCTTTAATTAGGGTTGCACATTCTTATCTTTTAGAAGTCTCAATTGTTTGATCATGATACTTTTAAGTATATACTTGGTGAGTTCTTTATTACTTAAGTTATTTTGATGCTCATGCTCTCTTTGGCTCACATAAAATAATGATTCTTGGTTTGTCATTTGAGAGAAACCCTAGGTGACACTGGGGTGTCACAGC
The DNA here is from genome assembly GCF_902167145.1 of Zea mays. NCBI lineage: Eukaryota > Viridiplantae > Streptophyta > Magnoliopsida > Poales > Poaceae > Zea > Zea mays. Next base: position 25,475,850 of record NC_050098.1, on the reverse strand, counting down.
CTTCCCCCCTTAAAGGAATCTCGTCCCGAGATTCGGGCCAGAGTCCTTTCAGGGTGAAGCGAAGGGTGAGACTTATAGGAAATGGGTGATTATTGTTATTATTAGGGTAAAACTGCTCTTCGAATGTCATTCTCTTGGCAACTTCAGAAGGAAGTCCTTTTTAAGTTTTACTTCATAGTTTCTTCATTCTGAATTAAGATCATATTTTTGAAAATAGATTCGAAGGGCAGGAGGAGGGGTTGGGGGTGATTACGTACCAGCTTCCTTAGGTAGGCAATCGGGGAAGTTGGATCTCAGGAATTCCTCGGTTTCCCAAGTAGCTTCCTCCTCTGAGTGATTACTCCACTGGACCTTGAACATCTTGATCGATTTCGCCCGAGTTGATCTTTCTTTGCAATCCAGAATCTTGGAGGGGTACTCTTGGTACGATAGATCTGGCTCTATCTCCAATTCTGGCTCTGCTATGATCTCGGTCGGCAATCGAACACACTTCTTCAGCTGAGACACATGGAATACATTGTGAATGGCAGACATCCTTGAAGGTAACTTCAGCTTGTATGCCACGGGTCCACATGCTTCGATGATCTCATAAGGTCCAATGTAACGAGGGGCTAGCTTGCCTTTGATCCCAAACCTCTGCACTCCCTTGGTGGGTGATACCTTGAGGTATACAAAACTTCCCACCTCGAACTGGAGAGGTTTCCTTCTTTTATCATGATAGCTCTTCTGCCTGGCCTGAGCAGCTTCTAGATTCTTCCTGATTAGCTTGACCTTCCTTTCGGCTTCAGTCACTAAATCAGGTCCAAAAACTTCTCTTTCACCAGGTTGAGACCAATTGAGTGGTGTCCTGCACCTTCTTCCATAGAGAGCTTCAAAAGGTGCCATCTTTAGGCTGGATTGATAACTATTGTTATAAGCAAACTCTGCCAAGGAGAGGTGCTTATCCCAGTTCTTGCCACAATCGATCGCACAAGCTCTCAGCATATCCTCCAGGATTTGGTTTACCCTTTCCGTCTGACCATCAGTCTGTGGGTGGTAAGCTGAACTCCTGATTAGCTTGGTTCCCAAAGACTCTTGCAATTGTTCCCAAAATTTGGCAACAAATTGGGCTCCTCGGTCAGAAACAATGGTCCGAGGTAATCCGTGCAAACACACGATCCGGTCAATATACAATTCTGCATATTTCTGAGCCTTATCAGTGGTGTGCACAGGAAGAAAATGTGCCACTTTCGTCAATCGGTCCACAATAACCCAAATTGAATCATGATGACGAGAGGTGTTGGGCAGACCCACAATGAAATCCATGTTGATGTCGTCCCACTTCCACGAAGGTACGGATAGTGGTTGCAAAGCTCCAGCTGACTTCAAGTGGCTTGCCTTTATCCTCTGACAGGTGTCACATTCTGATACATACTGGGCTATCTCCCTCTTCATTCTGGTCCACCAGTACAAAAGCTTCAAATCATGGTACATCTTGGTGCTTCCTGGATGCATAGAGAATTTGGAGAGATGAGCCTCATCCAAAATTTTCCTCTTGAGCTCCTGGTCTTTAGGAATTACCAATCTGCTTTTGAACCATAACACACCTTTCTCATCCTGGCGGAAACAATTATACTTCTCAACCTTCTGATGGAGATTCTTCTTGATAATCTGCACTCCCTTGTCACTGAGCTGGGCCATGATAATCTGGTCTTGCAAAGCTGGCTCAACAGAAAGGTGAGACAAAGAACCAGAAGGAATCACTTCAATTTGCATCTTGCTCAACTCATCACACAAGGTGTTAATGCGAGAATCCATCAGAATACAGTTGCATTGCAACTTCCGACTCAAGGCATCAGCTACCACATTAGCTTTCCCTGGGTGATAATGTACCTCCAGGTCATAATCCTTGATCAGCTCTAGCCATCTTCTCTGCCTCATGTTGAGATCAGCCTGAGTAAAAATGTACTTAAGGCTCTTATGATCAGTGAAGATGTTGCAGTGGGTTCCCATTAGATAGTGCCTCCACATCTTCAATGCATGAACCACTGCTGCTAACTCGAGGTCATGAGTGGGATAATTTTGCTCATGAGGCCTGAGTGCTCTTGAGGCATAAGCAATGATTCGGTTGTCTTGCATCAAGACACAACCTAGTCCGGTGCCAGAGGCATCACAATATACATCAAAAGGCTTGCTGCTGTCGGGTTGCGCCAATACTGGTGCTGTGGTCAGATGCTGCCTTAATGCATGGAAGGCATCTTCGCACTTCTGGCTCCACACAAACTTGACTTCTTTCTTTAGCAACTCAGTGATAGGCTTCGCAATTCGAGAGAAGTCCGGAATAAATCTTCGGTAATAACCAGCTAATCCCAGAAAACTCCGAATCTGGCGAACAGTTGTTGGTGGCCTCCAGTTCATCACTTCCTGCACTTTATCAGGATCAACAGCTATTCCAGCCTGAGAGATAGTGTGACCCAAGAATTTGATTTCCTTCAGCCAAAAATCACACTTGGATAACTTGGCATAAAGGTGGTGCTCTCGCAGACGTTGAAGCACTACATGCAAATGCTCGGCATGTTCTTCTTCGTTCTTGGAGTACACCAGAATGTCATCGATGAAAACCACCACGAACTTGTCCAATTCCGGCATAAAAACAGAATTCATCAGATACATGAAATATGCTGGTGCATTTGTCAGCCCGAATGACATCACCAAAAATTCATATAGCCCATATCTGGTTGAGAATGCCGTCTTCGGAATATCACTTGCTCGTATTTTGATATGATGGTAGCCAGAGCGAAGGTCTATCTTGGAAAACACCTTGGCCCCGACCAACTGGTCAAAGAGAACATCAATACGAGGCAAAGGATACTTGTTCTTGATAGTTACCGCATTAAGAGGGCGGTAATCTATACACAGCCTCAAGCTTTCATCTTTCTTCTTCACAAATAGTGCTGGACATCCCCAAGGCGAAGTGTTGGGGCGAATAAATCCCTTATCTAGGAATTCTTGCAACTGCTTCTTCAACTCTGCCAACTCAGCGGGTGGCATTCGGTAGGGCCTCTTGGAAATTGGGGTCGTTCCCGGTTGCAACTCGATGGCGAATTCAATATCCCGGTCCGGTGGCATTCCCGGCAATTCATCAGGAAAGACATCTGCATATTCACAGACCACTGGGATCTTCTTCAGGGGTAACTCTGTCATAGAGAAAGCACATGACTGAGAAGAACCCTGACTAGGCAGAATTAAAGTGAAGTTCCCGCAGAACGGAGAATTAACTTCCACGGTACGACTGGCTATATCGAGCACAACTTGGTGCAAGGTCATCCAATTTGCTCCTAGAATAATGTCCACATTTTCCAATCCCAACACAAGAAGAGTGGTTTTGATAATGTGGCTTCCCAGTTGAATAGGCACACTTTGGTTTAATTGATTAGTTGCAATTTTACCCCCAGGTGTGACTATCATGAATGACCCTTTCGAGTGAGAGAATGGCAGTTTGCATTTAGCACTGAACTTTTGGCTAATGAAACTATGAGATGCACCAGAATCAAACAGAATTAAAGCAGGTTGATTATAAACTGAAAAGGTACCGGTCATGATAGGAGCTCCTTCTGGTACTTCCTCCAGAGCAGTGAAGTTGAGCTTCCCTTGCCTGACTTGCACCTTCTGCTTTCTTCCCTTGTCTTGATTTGGTGCTGGCATCTGCCTCTGCTGGTTCCTGGGACAATTTTTGGCATAGTGGCCCACATTGCCACAAGTGAAACACTTGTTCCCATTGCCCTGGCGGAACTGCTGCTGCTGCGGAGGCTGATTGTTCCTTGGGGCGGGAGCTGGATAGCGGTTGGGTGCCGGCTGCTGCTGCTGCTGAGGTGGCCTGATCACCCATCTGCCTGCCTGCTGCTGAAAACCCCTGCTCTGATTGTGAGAAACAATCCGAAACCTCTGAGCCTGAGCGGGTGGTGCTGCCATTGGTGTCTTTCTCTTCTTCTCTGCCCGGTGAGCAACAATGCAATCCTCCTGGGAGATGGCCATGTTGACCAACTCATTGAAGCTATCAGCCCGGACAGTGTTGAGTCGTTCCCGCAGTTTGGTATTGAGACCCCTGCGGAAGCGATCCCTCTTCTTCTCATCAAAATCAGCATGATACCCTGCATACTGGCATAAGTCGTTGAAGGCTTGTGTGTACTGCAGTACCGTGCGGGTTCCTTGATTAAGGGCCAGAAATTCATTCAACTTCTGATCAAGAATGTCAGCTGGGATGTGGTGTCCTCTGAAGGCAGTCTTGAATTCCTCCCAAGACACTTCACGATCAGCGGGGAGCATAGCACGGAAGTGGTCCCACCAAGTCCGAGCAGGGCCGCGAAGCTGCTGTGCGGCGAAGCGAGCCTTGGCCTCATCAGGGCAGTCTCCCGTGAGGAGGGGAAACTTGGACTCGACGACGCGAAGCCATACGTCGGCGTCCAACGGATCCTCTGCCTTGGTGAACAAGGGCGGCTGCGTGCTCAGAAACTCCTGGTAAGTTGCCATAGCCGGAGGTCGCTGATGCTGGCCTCCACCATGCTGCTGTTGGTGGGGCTGGCGCTGCAAGAGCTGTCGCAGAATCTCATTCTGCTGGGCCATCAGCTCCTGCACTGTGGGAGCTGGGGGAGGTGGCGGGGGAGCTTGCTCGTTCTGCCCGCGACGCTGCCTAGCTGCCATCTGAAAACAGAGATTGTCGCCATTATTATCCCAACTCATAGTTTCGAACGGCAAGATATCATCTCATATGGAAGGAAAATGCCATAATCACAATATTGGGTTCGAAATGAAGGTAACATGGTGACAAATATCCCACAGATTTCAAAAGTTTACAGGGTTAAATCAATCAGGGGAAAGTACCCATAAGCCTAGTCCAAAATGTGATACTACTAAGCTCGCATAGGTTTCTATCCGCCTAAAAATGTCGAAGCGACTGCTTAACCCTGAGCGGTGGAAGCGACACTGGATACGGGTGAAGGAGGCATCGCGAAGGTAGTCCCATTGGCACCAGAGGCTGGTCCTAGCTCCTCGGGAGCCTCTTCTCCCTCGCTTCCTGCTTCATTGGCCTCCATCTCCAGGTGGTGCATGTCCAAGTGGTCATTTGCTTCCTCGAGTTCCCTCTGCACATCGTGAAGCTGGTTCTCCAAGACATCAATAGTGTTGTCTCGGATCCCCACTTGCTGCTCCAGGGTGGTGATACGCTGGCTCAGCCTTTCCACCTGCAGATCCTTCTCCACCAACTCTGTGGATAGGTCGACCACAAAATCTTCCCGACTGTCGAGAGTGAGCTTGGCAGTCTGAGCGGTGTTAGCAAGAAGTGTCATAGCATCGCTCTGAAGGGCCTGAAGGCGGTACAGCGCACTCATGCACTGAACAGTGACTCTCCCAACCAAGTCAGGATACATTGCCCACACATCCTTCACATGGCTCACGCGGTTACACCACATGGGATCATCCTTCTTCTCAGCAGGGAAGAGTCCCAAAGGGTGCATCACCATCTCCAGGGGATGGTAGCCACAGAAAGTCGTTAGAGTCTTCATGGCTGCTGCCTCAACGGTGTCGTCCGTCCTGAGTCCAATCGTCTAAGAGTCAAGAGAACGCCAACCCGGCTGAAGGGGATGAGCCTCCAAAGTCAGCCAGACCCGACAACGAGGTACCCGATGCTCCTCATACAACTGCACCATGTACAAAGGGGGCGTAGGGTAACCGGCGGAGTTAAGCACTTCCCACAAGATGGAAGGAAAGCCATCGCGAGAAAGGAAGTCAGAACTGAAACGAGAGTCTCCTCCACTGGCGGGGGTGGGTGAATTCATCTGCGGAAGGGAATCAAGATAAAGATTATGGTGGAAGGAAAAAGAAAAAGAGAGCCCGGATGGTTTTAAAGAAAGGGGGTTAGCTCAAATTTTAATTTCTCTTGGTGTTTTATAATGCATGCATGATGGAAGAAATGTTGCCTCTCAAAAAGAAAATAGGGTGCTTTTTAGGGCATCCTTAAAATATAAGTATTGGCCCACGGGGCCTAATTAGTTAGCCACCTATTTCTCCCTCTATGCCTAAGGCCTTTCGTCCTAGGTCTAGCGGTCTAGTCCTGACGATCCATAGCAGTTTCTAGGCAAGTTTTAGGGTTTGAAAATTGGTATCCATGGTTTATTGTCCTTCTCTGTGGTGGAATTTGCTACGATACCAGCTGTGGCAGAACCGCCCGAATTATTCCAGCTTAAGTGCCTAAGTCACGCCTCAGGGGCCGTAACACACTTAAATCGGAATAACCCGTCAGTCCCTCAGATCTAGTCTGATAGAGCCACTTAACCAGGATCAAATTCCACAATCTCACTCGAAGGTGAGTCACAGAAGAAATACAATAAAACAGGAAACCTCAAATTAAGTATTGAGTTATTACATCAATCGGAGTTTTTGAGTAGCAAACAGGAGTTCACAAAATAAAGTGCAACGGATAATCGATGTCGTTGGTAATGAGGAAATGGGCGAGGCCTAGCCCACTATTCCTCATGCTCCTCTCCTGCCGGAGCAACATCCCACTCGACCGTCCAACCCGGTGGCAGGGTGGTAGGCCAAGTCACACCATCAACCATTTCCTGAATGGTACCTGCAAAAATGGTGCCACAAGCAAGGCTGAGTATACTAATACTCAGCTAGACTTAACCGGTGTGAGGAGTCTACTCCTCTACCTCTAGACAATGCAGCTGTTTGGCTGAGGGGTTTGGTTTGCCAAAAGCACTAGCTGTTTCTAAAATCAATTTTTAGCTTTTCAAATTCTATCATCTTTAACTTAGCTAGATTTGCTCCTTCTAAGCATACATGGTAACAAGCATTTAGTTCAATCAACAAATTATCTCATGTAACCACGTTTCACTTCTTACTCGATGCAGTACAAGGAATCAAGCAGTCTCATTAGCTGCGAGAAGCAGACGATTCAAATCGAGTTTTAAACCTTGCAAGGTAAACCTAAACACACGGCATGTCAGGGTACTCCGACCCCACACATGACAACCGTCCCCATCGATTCCCCGTTCGCATCCAGGCCTCACCGCCTTGGCATACAATGCTCCACTGACCCCGGCTGCCGTCGTGCAGTGACCGCACTTGTACCCACCATAGCTAGCATGGGAGACCCAGTCTCAGGTCGCATGAGGGATAAAGTCCGCGCTCGGCTTCACTCAGGTACTAGGTTTACCGGTTACCATTTTTCCCGGCATGTTCTTAGTACGTTCAAAAGCTTGACTCAGGTATCCACACATTAATCCTTAATTCCTTTTTCCCGTCTCATGGACAAGGCATCCTCCCTGGATCCAAGTCCATAGACCAACATAGATCCCGTTATCAAGATGAATACAATCAATTCCTGACCTCGCGCGAGTGCTAGAAAAATCACTCGACTTCTACCGAGATCCTGATTAGCAAGCAGCTACTCGACCTAGCATACTAGTATTCATCTCAAAAAGGAATCCTAAGTTCATGTAACTAGAGGTTTCAAGCAACTCCTACACTTAAGTGCACATTACAATCCTACAAGCATTAAGTGTAGTAAAGTAGCATATAATAATACGGTTATGCATAAAACCGGGGCTTGCCTTCAATTGCTGGGGCTGCGGGGAGATCCTCGATAGCAGCCTCTGAAGCCTGCTCCTGGTCCTCCTCTTGGACAGGTCCTTGCTCGGGGATGAGCACGTACTCTCCGTCGGCAAGATTACAATCTAATGAATGCAATGCGTAAGATATATGCGTGATAGGATAGGTGCTTTAGAAATTACAACTTTGGAGGTGTATGATCTACTTGAGTTAAACAAGGTTAACTTTACTTATGTAAGACCCTTGGGTGGTATACTTGGTAAATTGGGTTAAACTTAGCTAAGGTAAGTGGTAGGTTTATTTTTGGGGTTCCACTGAATTCCTTTTAAGTCTTAGGGATAAATGATAAGTACTCAAGTTAAGACTTATTGGGGTGGGGTTTATTTCTTCTTTCCTTTTCTGTTATTCTCTTTAATGTTTTGGAGTAGGTTTGAACTACAAGTTGCTTTTATAAAATTCTAAAAATTCTGCAAAAAATACAGTGGCTGGGTACTGGTGTATGTTTCTCTGTCTCAAAATTTGGGGATCAGAAAGTGAATAGTTTTCTCTGGAGAAAATTATCAAATTTTAGGGTAGAAGGAGTGCTTTGAACTACAACTATTATTTAACAGTGGGTAATTCTCTAAAACTCATTTTTGCTGGCTTTTAGGTGTTATCACATGACTGATACAAATTTCTAATCATTAATACGTTTTAATTATTTTTCTATGATTTTCTCAAGTTTCTAGCCAAATAGATGCTTTCTACTATCACTATATTTGAAACACATCAAACAACAGAGTTCTTATTTTTCTTGGTTATTATTTTGTGCAAGAGCAATCATTCTGAAGTTTGGCATCTTTTTGCTTAAGGGAAGGGGTGGTATGCATTATTTGAATTAAGTGGCCTTTCTCTTAAATCATTGGCAATTGGTATGAGTTTGCTTCCTTTTCATGGGTTTGCATTTTTCTCTGGTAGTTTATCTCATTATGGACTTAGCTAATTTTTGGTTGCCCATTATCACATTATTAGGGGTTGTTCATAATTTATTGGAAAAATGCCTTTTTATCACTCTGTATTTATTTTCCTTACTTAAAAAGTTGGGCTGAGGTGCTCTGTATTTTTGTAGTGGGGCTCTGGTGGTTATAAGTTCACTGGATTTTTATTAAGCATTTTGGTTATTATTTTGCCTCTTGAATAATTGATTTTTCAGTCTATATAAGGCTAAATAAATCATTTTAATTTAAAATTGGTCCAAATTAATGGTCTCTGTATTTTTCCTAGGTTCTCTGTTACATAAGCAAACTAGGGAAAATAATCTCAATCACTGTTTATTTATTTCTAAGGCCTTTCTGATTTTCTCTAAGTTTTGGGCAAAATAGCTTTAAATGAATAAGCACATCATAATTTCTAATGCTGGGGTTCCTACTATTTTTAAACAGTGTCTAAATGAGGTTTAAACATCTACAAATTTTCTTAAGTTCAGCACAGAAGAAAAACTAATTTTCCTTAATTAAACAAGGTTTAGTGGGTTTCTGTTTTAGTTTTAAACTCTAAAACTTTGAACAGAAAGTATAAGGTCTAGTATTTTTAAATGATAGATTATAATATTCAGGAGCTAGCAAAATTGGTTTGACAACTTTTTATTAAGATTTCATCAAGTTATGGATTTTCTAAGTTCTCTGGTTATTTAAAAGAATAACAGAATTGGTTTAAATGGAAATCCACTTTGCACTGGGGTCCCTGGCGGGTTTTCTAAGTTTTCCTCGCGAATCAGTCCTTAGGTTACTATTCACATGAGTCACTGACGTTACAGAAAACCCCTCGGGTTGTACAAATCCTAACCCGAGGTCCTTCTTCTACCTTAAACAGTAACCGCGGCGGAAGAAAGGGCGGAGGGGCTTACCGGCGGCGAGATTGCTCCGGTGAAGTGGTCGAGGATGAAGGGGAGGTTTCAGGGATCACAACGGTGTGCGGAACGTCGTCGGAGATGGCCAGAGTCGGTCGATCCACGCGCGCAGGCGGGGATGCTCGTCGGCGGCGAGGAGACCGGCCTGGTCACGGCGAGATAGTTCAATCAAAAGGGTCAGTGAGGTCCACGGGATGCCAGAGAAGATATGAGCGCAAAGAATTGGGCGGGGACTCACTAGACAGCTCGGTCCACATGCGGCGGCGAAAGACCGAAGTCCGGTGAGGTCGATCTCGGGCCTCCGGTGAAGTCTGGTTGGGTCCGAGGGCTTGGCGAGCTTCACGGGCTACTGGCGGAGCTAGCCGAAGCACTGGCTTGCCCAGAGGGTGGCTGGAGTGGGCTGGCCACGGTGGCCGAAGCTCTGGCGGCAATGGCGGGCGGAATTAAGCTCGCCGGAGCTAAGGAAAAGTGGTTGGCCGGTGAGGGTGAGTGTGGGGCGAAGAGAGGTGCGCCCGGGGAGACTTTATAGGCGCGGGCGGGCATGGCCGAGGGCGTGGGCGCGCGGCGGACTTGACCGGACGCCGGGGTGAGCGCGCGCGCGGGTTGGGCGAGCTCTGGCGTGCCGACCAGGGTCGAACACGTGTGCCCGTGCGTTCTGCCCAAGCTATGGCGCGTGTGGTCGCTCATCTGAGCCTGCTCTCGCCTTAGTCAGTGCACAAAACCTCTTCTCCTCCCTACAAGCTACCATTCTTGTGTGGGGGTCATAGGATTTTGCCTACTGGTTGCAGAGATATGGAGCCAGGAAATCTGGTCTGTCTCCCTGCCCAAACCCGAGGCAAATCCAAGGTTTTGTCGTGTCTAGGGCTCGCGTCCCAATGCCATCTTCTGGCACACGACAGAGGGGTTAGTTAGACACAATTTTGTCAATGGGGCCATTAGGATTCGAGTTAGGGATCAAGGTGAACATCCCTGATCTTTGGCTCAAGGTCTGAATTTCAGAATTCTGAAATTCAGAAATCCCATTAAGTCCCCACATGAGAAGCTTGATTTGGGGTTTTATTTGAGTTATTTTGGCTAAGTTTTCTCAACATTTCTTGTTGCCCATTAAATGTACTTCAATTTTTATAATTGGCTCAATTCATAATTTTAAACTTTTCATACCCTTTTTCTTATTTTCCTGAGTTTTGCTCATAGGGCTCACTTAGGGTCTTTAATTAGGGTTGCACATTCTTATCTTTTAGAAGTCTCAATTGTTTGATCATGATACTTTTAAGTATATACTTTGTGAGTTCTTTATTACTTAAGTTATTTTGATGCTCATGCTCTCTTTGGCTCACATAAAATAATGATTCTTGGTTTGTCATTTGAGAGAAACCCTAGGTGACACTGGGGTGTCACAGGTAACAGCTATCTTGGACTGGAAAGCACCAAAAGATGTCCGAGGAATCAAGAGTTTCATCGGAATGGCCGGTTATTATCGGCGTTTCATTGAGGGTTTCTCCAAGATTGGCAGACCAATGATAGCTTTGTTGGCAAAGAAGGTTGAGTTTAAGTGGACCCCAGCATGCCAGAAGTCCTTTGAGACATTGAAGGAGAAGTTGACAATGGCACGGTACTGATTCTGCTAGATGTTCACAAGCCATTCTCAGTGTATTATGATGCTTCGTATACCGGACTGGGATGTGTGTTAATGCAGGAAGGGAGGGTAGTGGCATACTCGTCCCGACAGTTGAAGAATTATCCTACTCATGATCTGGAATTAGCAGTCGTGGTTCATGCATTGAAGACTTGGAGGCATTATCTTTATGGGCAGAAGTGTGATATCTACACAAATCACAAGAGTCTCAAATACATATTCACTCAGTCACTAGAGTTGATCAAAGACTATGATCTGGAGATTTATTATCATCCAGGCAAAGCAAATGTGGTTGTAGATGCTCTGAGTAGAAAGAGTCAAGTCAATATGTTGGCCGCTCACCCGATGCCATATGAGCTAGCGAAGGAGTTCGACAGATTGAGTCTCGGATTTCTAAACAACACCCAAGGAGTGACAATTGAGTTGGAACCCACTCTAGAGCAAGACATCAGGAAAGGTGAGAAGGATGATGAGAAGATCAACGAGATCCGGTAGCTGGTCATAGATGGGAAAGGCAAGGATTTCCGTGAAGATGCAGAAGGAGTGGTATGGTTCAAGGACAGACTGTGTGTTCCCGATATCAAATCGATCCGGGAACTGATTCTCAAGGAAGATCATGAGACAGCATACTCTATACACCCTAGCAGTGAGAAGATGTACCAAGACCTGAAGAGAAGATTTTGGTGGTATGGAATGAAAAGGGAGATAACAGAGTATGTGGCTGTGTGTGACAGTTGTTAGAGGATTAAAGCAGAACATCAAAGACCTGCAGGTTTGTTGCAACCGTTGCAGATTCCTCAGTGGAAATGGGATGAGATCGGGATGGATTTCATAGTCGGTTTGCCCCGCACTCGTACTGGTTATGACTCCATCTGGGTAGTAGTGGACCATTTGACAAAGGCGACCCATTTCATACCAGTCAAGACCACCTACAACAGTGCAGTGTTGGCCGAACTATACATGGCCTGGATTGTGTGCTTGCATGGTGTTCTGAAGAAGATAGTATCAGATAGAGGCACTTAGTTCACCTCTCATTTTTTGCAGCAGTTACATGAAGCCTTGGGCACACATTTGAAGTACAGCTCAGCTTACCACCCACAGATAAATGGCCAAACAGAGAGAACCAATCAGATTCTAGAGGATATGTTGAGGGCTTGTGCTTTGCAAGACAGGATCGGTTGGGACAAGAGATTACCATATGCAGAATTCTCTTACAACAATAGCTATCAAGCCAGTCTGAAGATGTCACCATTCGAAGCGCTCTATGGGAGGAATTGCAAAACTCCATTGCGTTGGGACCAACCCGGCGAAAGACAGGTGTTCAGACCAGATATTTTGCTTGAAGCCAAAGAGAACATTAGAATGGTCCGAGAAAATTTAAAGGCAGCGCGGTCCAGACAGTGAAGCTATGCTGACACCCGAAGAAGAGAACTCAGTTTTGAAGTGGGAGGCTATGTCTACTTGAAGGTGTCACCCATCAGGGGAACCAAAAGGTTTGGAGTCAAAGGCAAGCTAGCACCTCGCTATATTGGACCGTATCAGATTCAAGCAAGGCGCGGAGAAGTGGCTTATCAACTCAGCTTACCAGAGAATCTGTCAGTTGTGCACGATGTGTTCCATGTGTCTCAGTTGAAGAAATGCTTGAGAGCGCCAGAAGAGTAGTTGCCAGAGGATCTTGAAGTTCAAGAGGATCTGACTTATATTGAGAAGCCAACCCAAATTCTGGAGATCAGGTCACTCGAAGAAGTACCATCAGGATGTGCAAAGTCAAATGGGGTCACCACTCAGAAGAAGAAGTAACCTAGGAAAGAGAAGATGATTTGAAAGCCAAGTACCCTGAGCTCTTTTCTAGCCAGCCCTGAATCTCGAGGGCGAGATTGTTTTAAGGGGGATAGGTCTGTAACACCCTGATTTTGGGGGTATAAAATTTCTTTCTATTTATCACCAAAAATCATGTGTTACTCTTCTTTCTCTCACTCTAGATTTTCTCTCTCTCTCTAGATTCTTTCTCTCTTTTTCCTTTTGAGTAGAAATAGCTTAAACTAGTGGAGGTTAATTATTTATTTTTGCCAAAACCTTATGGGTCATGACATGTTGTATCATGCTGAGCTTAAAATATTCTTTGAAGTGTTGCACAAGTTTGAATTTATTTGAATTTAAAACCTAGTTTGAATTTGGATTTGAAAACCCTATAGAAAAGGAATTAGAAAATCCAGAGAAAAAGAAAAGGAGAAAGCAGCCCAGCCGGCCCAGCTCGGCCCAGCCAGGCCGCGCGCCCGCACCGCCTGACAGGCGGACCCCGCCTGTCAGCGGTAGTTCCCCCTCGCGCGCGCCCTCCCTCTCTCGCTCGCTGCCCAGTGGGGCCGATCTGTCGGCGCCAGTTTCCTTCACCCGCTCGCTCCCTCTCTATCCCTATGTCTCGCGGGCCCAGATCGCCAGTCACCGAGCCGTTGCCCCGAGCGCCCCTTTCCTCTCTCTCTCTCTCTCTCTCTCTCTGTGTGTGTCGTGGGCCTGCCTTGTTAGTTCCGCCTTCCCCGCGCTTGCCGTGGACCGGCGCGTGCGCACTCGCGCACGTCGCCGGATTTCTCGGCCACGACGCCCGCCCACGCGCCCAGCTCCCTTCTTAGAGCCCCGCTAGTGCCCCGCGCTCGCCCCTCACCTCATTTCGCAGACCCTCGCCCTCTCTCGCGCTCTGTCCTCGCCGCCAGACGCCGCCGGAGACCCGCGCCCGCGTTCTCGGCCAACAAGCTCGCTGGAGACCGCCCCAAGCCTTCCTGAGCTCCACCCCGAGGTGAGACACCCGTCCCCGTGCCCAATTTCCCCTATTGTGCCCTGTGTTCGGCCAATTTCACCTTCACCGGTTCTCGGCAGCGGCGGTCCACCGTGCTCGCGCGGTGGCCGGCCGATTTAGCCCGGTCTAGTTCACCGGAGTAGGTCCCTGTGTTGTCCCTGCCTCTGCTAAAGTTAGCCAAGGCCTTAGCCCGGTCTAGTTCACCGGAGTAGGCGGAGAGGAGCGGCGCCGCCTGCAGCCATCTGTTTCCCCCTGGTCTGATCCCCTCCGTTCGATTCAGATCGAACGGCCCAGACCGCGGGATACCGCTTCGCGCACGCGCGCCCTGGCGCACTGGCCCGCCTGTCAGCGCCCAAAGGGCCAAACCCCTTGGTGTTGGGCCCGCTCGGTCAACGCGCTCTCCCCCTCTGTCGCTGACACTCCCTGGCCCACCTGTGAGCATTCGCCAGCCCCCGCACGCGCGCCCTCGGCCGTCGGTTTCTGATCTAACGGTTAGATTCACCCGATACCCCTTCGTGCGGTAGTTTTCTTAAAGAGACCCTCGGTTTATTGGAAATCAACCCAGCCTTTTTCCTGAGTACCTCTCCGTAAGGACCTGTTCGTGGAGTGACCACCCGGGATAACAGTGCAACCATGAGGGTAGAATGGGACGCCCTTAGCTGATTAATTAGATGAACCTAGGGGTATAGTTGGCTTTGCCGGAGGGCCATCAATGGGGGTCGGGGCGTAGTGCTCGCTCTGCCAAGGTTGGGGTGCAGAGGTTCTTTCGATTTGGTTTTGTTAGTCACCCACATTGGGGAGGTGTACTGCGTTTGTACGACTGGCGAAACCTAACAAGCAGCTATGCACCAGGGGAGTATTTGTAAAGGCTACATAGTGTATCCCTGGCCATTCACCTTGGTAGTGAAGATCGGGTCTGTACAACCCAGGCTGGAAAGGGATCACGACTTGTGGGTAAAGTGTACGACCTCTGCAGAGTGTTAAAAACTGGTATATCAGCCGAGCTCACAGTTAAGAGCAGCCTTGGGATCTTCTTTGATTAGAAGAACTTTGGATACTTATATGATGATGGTTGATAATGATGTTATAAAATCTGATCTCTGGTATTTCCTCTTTTGAGGAGGTACTTTTGGGTAATAACTGGGTTTATTACTAAAACTTGGCTCTACTAATAATAACAAATACTTGACCAACTAAAAGCAACTACTTAACCTCAACTCCATATATAGCTAGTCCACTTTAGTCAAATGGGACATTTGCTGAGTACGTTGATGTGTACTCACCCTTGCTTTACACACCACCCCACCCCAGGTTGTCCCCAGTGTACCCAATGCTCAGGAGGTGATGCTAGCAACATGGATGACTTCGAGGAGTTCTAGGAATATGACGAGTTCTAGTTCTTTCTTAGTGGAGAACCCCTAGTCAGCTGCCTGTGTAGGCTTAGCATCTACGTTTTGTATTTCTGCACTTTGATAATTATGTTGAACAATGGTAATGTAATAGACTCTGTGGATGTCTTGGACATCTTGATGTAATAAAATACCTTTCCGCTATTTATTTCGAGCATTGTGTGATGATGTCCAATTATGTAATCGCTGTGTATGTGAGTTTCTGATCCTAGCACGTACATGGTTCGCATTCGGTTTGCCTTCCAAAACCGGGTGTGACACTCATGCTACTTGGAGATGGCAAGGAGTTGTACCGACACATCCCCTCGGGATTTTTCCAGTGGTGCATACCCATCGGTCATGGACAAGAACTGTTAGGTGAAACCCAATGGGGCTTAGGGGCACCACACGGTGCCCCGAACCCTCATTGGAAACGCCTTCAGGCAGGGGTTTTACTGGCCAACTACGGTTGCCGATGCCACCAAGATCCTGCGATCCTGCCGAGGATGCCAGTTCTACGCAAGACAGACACACATGCCAGCTCAAGCCCTATAGACGATCCCGATTACGTGGCCCTTCGCTATGTGGGGCTTAGACCTCGTTGGCCCTTTACAAAAGGGGTCTAGGGCTTTACGCACCTACTGGTCGCCATCGATAAATTCTCCAAGTGGATTGAGGTCAGACCCCATGCCAGCATCAAATCTGAGCATGCGGTAGCATTCTTCACGGACATCATCCATTGCTTCGGGGTCCCCAACTCCATCATCACGGACAACGACACACAGTTCACAGGGAAGAAGTTCCTGAGTTTCTGTGTTGACCACCACATCCGTGTGTACTGGTCAGTCATAGCTCATCCAAGGACAAATGGGCAAGTAGAGCATGCCAACAACATGATCCTACAAGGCATAAAGACCGAGAATCTTCAATGAACTAAACAAGTTCGGCAGAAGATGGCTCACTTAGCTCTCCTTGGTGATCTGGAGTTTGAAGACAACCCCGAACTGGGCCACGGGGTTCATGCCATTTTTTCTAGTCTATGGAGCTGAGGTTGTCTTGCCCACAAACTTAGAACCTAGTTCCCCGAGGCTGCGGGTGTTTAGTGAGAGTTACAACCAAGTCAACTGTGAAGACTCGCTCGACCAGCTGGAGGAGGCTCGGGATGTAGCACTTCTTCACTCGGCCAGGTACCAGCTGTCGCTCCGACGTTACCATGCAAGGCTCGTCCGTCATTGGGGGTTCTAGGAGGGTGACATGGTGCTTCGGTTACAACAAGACAACCCAGGGCGCCACAAGCTTACTCCCCTTGGGAAGGACCCTTCATCCTCACCAAAGTGCTGAAGCCTAGAACGTACAAACCATGCAACGAGCAAGGAGAGGTCTACCCCTAGAGTTCCAGAACTATTTGTACTCAAAACTTTCATGAATAATAAAACCTGGCCTTCAAGTGAGGCTCAACCCTGTCTTCAAGACCGAGCTTCCCTCGAGGGCTGGAAGGGGGAGCCCCTTTGTGTCATTCTTCTCGCAGTTTTTTCTTTAAAAACAAGTTTTGTGCCCTCGCCCTAGTCAAAAAATGGAACCCTAAGGAACGAGAGACATCACAATTAGAAAGGATAGCTGAGTCATGGGAGCACCTATGATAGAGTAAGACCCGGCAGGAGGGGACGACACCGACGGAACCACCGCATCCTCGAAGTGACACGCCAACGCCGAGCCCAGCTCCTCGACAGCGTCGGTGAGCCTCTGCATCTCAGCCTCGACAAGGTTGCGCTCATCAAGGAGAACATAGCCCTCGCACACATGCTCGAGATTGATCTCGTAGTGGGAGGCGACTATGGCAAGCGCCCCGCTTCACCCCTGAGATAAACGGCCTCGCGGAGTTCGCTCCGCACGTAGATACTCAGGGATTGCATACGGATCCGCGAGGACTCACCCGAGGGGACATCCACAGCACGGAGGTCTCGGTTGAACTCTGCCACCGTGCCGGACAACTCCTTCAGCTCGGCCATCTTTTGGTCCACGACCTGAGAAAGCATCAGAGAGGTCTGGATGGAGGTGTCCAAATCCTTCTGGAGCTCTAAAGAAGAAAGAGACGTTGAGACATGGCCAGGAGAAACCCAAAATAAAATAAAATAAGGCAATAGGGCTTACCTTCCATTTGGACCCTCAGGCTTTAGCCCTCAGACCGCTCGTCCTCCAGATCCCTCGCAAGGGAGTCGGCGCAAAGAGAGGCCTCGGTGGCTTGACGCCGAGACTCGTCTCGCTCATCGGCCAGCACCCGAAGGTTCTCCTTCAGTTGCCACACTTCCTCCTCCAGTGGAGCCACTTTCTCCCTCAGCGATTGCGCCTCCCCCTCTAGAAGCACCACCCTCCCGCTTGCGGCCGCGGCCTCATCCTTTAACTCCACGCATAGCGATGACAGGTCTGCCGCCTCAGCACTCTTCAAAGCCAGCTACTCGTTTGATCGACACAACATGGCCTCATGGCGCTGCAGCACGACCCATACGTCGCGCTCATGACGGAGGAAAATCGACTTGGCCACAGACTTTGCCATAAGCCCCTATGAGGAAAAAGAGCCACATCATCAAACCACTCGAAGGGAGGAATCTCTAGCGCTAAGGAACGATCACCTTACTCCGACCAAATTTGCTTCTCCCTCTGCATCGTCAAGGACGAAGTAGGGGTTGCCCTTGGTGTCCGTCCACGTCAGGGTCGGCCCTCCCCACGTCGAGAGGTCCGGGCCGGCACGGACGAGGTTGCCACTCGCCACGACAATGGGGCGGGATGGTATGCTCATCGACCGTTTCCTCGGGTTGCCTCGAGGGACCGACCTCCTCAACATTCACCGCCTCTGGGCTTCTGGCGGCATCTAGAGTGTTGGGGTTGGCGCATAGGAGGTTTGAGACAGTGGGCGACGCCACGGTCGATGTTGCGTCCTCCACCCCCGTCCTTGCCTATGCCCTGAGGTGCTTCTCCGATGTGTCTCGGGCCATCATTTTCTTGCGAGTCTGCTTCTTGTCCACATCTTTCTTCTTCTTCTCCTTAGTGACAAACCGACGCGCCTCCCGACCAGCCACATCCACCAGAACTAGGTGTCTGGTGGTTCGATAGCCCCGCAACCCCCGCGAAAGAGACGAAAGGGGTGAGATGAGAGGGAAAGGACTGGAAGCAGAAGGAGAAACCGAATAATTCACCAGAGACACATAGCCTTGGTCGGTACGCATCGGGACGAGAGTGGTGTAGTCAGTCCTCCCCACCATCCCTTTCACCCGCCATAGGAGCTCATCGGTGAAGAGGGCGGTTGAAGCCATCCGGGAGCTTTCCACGAAGGCACCAACGTCATCTTGTCCAGACGAAGTCGGCACTCGGTCAGCGGCACTACCCTTCTTCGGTGGAAGGCGACGATGGCCCCGGCCATAGTAAGACCGCGCCCCGAAGCCTCCGAAGGGTGTCCAACAGTGGCTCCATCTGGGCCTAAGGCTCCCGAGGGGAGTCCCACCGCCGCAAAAACAACGCGCTGTGTATATGCCGGCAGTCGCCCATCATCGTTGAAGAGTTAGAACCATCGACCCTGCCACCCCTTGTTTGATGAGGTAAGGGTGGCAGGGATGTACAGCTGCCCCCGGTCCGAGCGCTGCAGGAGCGTGCAGCCACCAGCCGGACCGCGTGGCGCACCTTCTTCACGTTGGAGGAGAGGGTGAGCGCCTCTGCGTGGAAGAGGTGGAGCTACAGGTCCCAATGGGGCTCAATTCCAAGGTACCCTTCACAGACGACGACGAAGATGGTCGCCTGCGTGACGGAGTTGGGGTTGAAGTTATGGAGCTCCACCCCGGTAGTAGTGTGGGAGCGCCCGCATGAAGCGACTCGCCGGCACCCCGAACCCCTGCTCATGGAAACCGGTGAAGCTCACCACATAACTGATGAGGACATCACTCCCATACAACCAATGCACGGATTGACAACACGAGCACGTGCACGACATCTAAATCTCCATGTTCATTCTAACCTAGTCAATTATGTTTTAGAGCTTACGCTAGGTGCTATGGATGTTTTAATGATTAGGAACCTTGGAGAGGACCAACAAGGACTTGAGAAAGGCCAAGATATCAAGGAGGAGAATCTAGGACATTCACAACAAGAGAAAGCCAAGTCCGACTCAACCTCGTCTCCACCTCAAAGTTCAGGATCAGTCTGCACTAAAACGAACGCCCAGGAGGTATCCGAACTCCAATTAGGTTGGGCTTTATATGGATGCAAAGCTAAGGAGATAATCTTTCCAAGCCAACTGGAACCACCTTAAAATTCATCCAGAACCAATGGGAATCGTCGAAACAAGTCAGCATTCAGATTCTATTTTGGTGATGCGACACCGCCTGTTGGGCTGTTGGGTCGTATATTGTGTTGGAGCCCATTAGGGTTGCGACCAGAGGTCCCGCACGCCCCTAACCTCTATTTTACTAGTAGCCGCCACCACATTAGGGTTTGAGTTTTGCTTAGATCATATCTGTCATCGAACAATTCGTCGTTCATTGGTTTGTGAGACCCCAATTTGTAATCAACAAAGTTTTGGTTGCGTTGTACCTGTTCTTGCTTGTGTTATTAATTGCGCTTACAGGGATAAGCCTTCGTGGCGAGGTCACTCATGTGTCACGGGTGATGACCAATAGAGTGGTGGTGTAGTGATTGTGAGGATCCGTTCGCTCGAAGCCATGAATCATCAACGTCGAGATCTCCACCCAATCAAGTTATCATACCTCATGGAAGATCGGGCCTTATCCTCTATCAATAACCCATTAGCGGGGATGGCTCTTGCTCGTCGCTCGGCGCAATACACTTATGTTGCGGGCCATGGGAGTGAGGGCGAAGCAGCCCCGCGTCCACCAACACCTCCAGGTCCTCGTCGACAACCGAGGAAATGGACCACGGGTCGCGAGGAGGAAGAACGTTGAACTTCTCAACCATCGGGGCTAAGGAAGAAGAGGAGAAGAGCACAAGCGTTTTCGCGGCGAAGGTAGAAGGTGGCTAGGGCAGGAAGGCAAGAGCGGGAAGTAAAGAACCAAAGAGCCCCTCTCGGGTGAATTTATAAGGGCGGGCGGAGTCGCCGAGGCGTGGGCCGAGCCATCCCGAGTCCAAACTAGGAATGGGCTGGGTCTCTTCGAATTCCACGCACACGCACGATGCAACGGTCGGCCTGCAGGCTGAAGCGTCCCGTCGCATTAAATGCCCTCTCTTCCTGACGTTAGCCAGCCAGCGCCGCTTCACATAACGCATCAAAAGGTGTGCCTCTCTCTCTCTCCCTTTGCCTCCTTTTTCCACTACTTCGCAGGTAGAAGAAGAAGGCGCCTCCACCTCAGGCTTCCTCCCTCGAAGAAAGAGGAGAGACATCACCTACTGCTTAGGGGTTTGAAGGTCGAGCCCTCAGCAAGGCTCAGGAGACTACTCCAGAACATATGGGCTCCAGGCCCGTTACTGATCAGGGGTTCAAAGTTTGGCCCCTCAGAAGGGTATCACAACCGCCCCTAAACATAGAGTCAAGGATTATTCCTTTAGAAGGCTTGGGGGCTACTATCGGGTATGATAATTAGGGGTACCCAGATTACGCCCCTAAAACGCGCTTAAAATCCTAAGAACTCCATCAAGTTACGTCCCCCGAGGGCAAGGAACCAAAATCTCGCCTCGCCTAAGGTCCCCCTAAGGAGTCTTACTAAAACCCCACCTCGCCCAAGGTCCCCCTCAGGGGTCTTCCAAAAAATTCTGCCTCACCCGAGGCCCATATCGAGCAGGACAGAAGCTCGGGAGAATCTCCGTCCCGGTCGAGGCTCCCTCACCCCAGGACAACCATGCTTGTCTTGTCCGAGCCCGCCTCAGGCGGTAAAGACAAAGCTCACCCTAGGGTTGTTGGGAGACATCCGCATTCAATGTGTGCATCTACCTCACGTTGGGCTGCATGTGAATCTTTCAACAGGACCGCGATCTTGTCAAAGATTCACCTACATCATTATGTGTGCGCACGCTGCCTGACAGCTCCTGACGGGACGCGTAATACGACAAGACGCGGACCAAGACCTCAGACACTAGTTCCATCTCACCCGACGCTAAACTCAATCTCGGGCACAAGCTCCACCTCGCCCGAATGAGGCCTCGACTACCTGCTCCCCCATGAATCCCGTGGAAGGCAACTCCGTCGATTGTGGCACGTGTCATCAAGTTTCAAGACAAGGCTCGATAGCAACCTCGAACAGACCTCCACCTCGTCCGAGCACGGCTCTTACCTCAATATCTATGACAAAGGACTTCCCAACGTCATAAAAACAACGAAGATGATGCACCCCGTAAGAGCCTTTCTCCCATAACGAACACTGTGTCAACCACTACGGTATGAGCAACTCCATGCCAGGAGAGCTCGGATACGTAATCGAGCCCTGGTCCTCGCCCTCGATCTAAGCGAAAAACAAGCAAGTACAAGTCAACAACAAAGTACCAGGCCATACTGTCTACAAGACATGAAGACACTCCTTCACGACATGTAGTCGGCTCCCATCTACAAGGTGGCTCTCCCTGGGCCTATAAATAGGATAGTCCATGGCTCCACAAAGGGTGGGGGCGAACACTTGACAGTTTTCTCCTTCATTTGGTATTGGCACCTGCCTCGATCACTCCTAGGGACTTGGGGTCCTCACCTCTCCCGCTGTTCTTGTATCCCCTACTATGAGCATTTTGGTGTGAGTAATATAAGCCTCATCCCTTCTCTTCTAGAAATAGGGCCCTTCATAGCCCAAACCAGGATAAATCGCTTGTGTCAACTCACATCACCATCTGGGTCCGGGGCACGCGACACTATTTCACTGGTTGGTTAGGCCCACGGGTCCGAACAACGACATATAGATAAGGTGAGACCTACTACTACTTCGCTAGTTGTTTCAACCTACTCAACAATCGAAACACAACAACGTAGAGCCAAGAAGAGCTCAACAACACATATGGTTGATTCCTTCAATTATTTTAGATTCATACCACTTGCTTGTGTGTATCTATACAAAGTAATGTTTTATGTACATGGCCCATGTGTCACCTACCAAAAAAGTTGCAAAGAAGCTTTTAGCGAATGAGGATGCCAAAAACAATGATGAGTGTTGTTTTGTTGATGCCGCATCTAAACCTAGGTACCTGCCTTTACTATGTACAATGTTAGGTGTTAACTATTCTTAATAGCCTTTGATTGAAGATTGAGCAAGGGTGGTGCTTAACCGCAAAAGAGGGGACATCTTGCTTTTGTTCTCGTAAGGAGGATACAAAGGATATGTGATGATCAGTTGTATATGTTTAGTTCTTAACATTATATGTTCGACAAACTTTCCATCGTGATTAGGTTTATCTTTTTACATCATCACATTCAAAAACTGCATGCTTTGGTCACTCTTTTGTCAAGACTGTGCCACGTACGTTTTACTAGTCAGTTGCCTGTGCTTTGCTAGGGTTTCTGTATATCATATAGATAAACATTAATTAGATGAGATACGTATTCGAACATGATTACATTTTTTTGATTTTCCAAATATTAGTATTTACATATTTAAATTATCATTCCTTTCTAAACATAAACAAATGCATGGTCTGGTGGTAGGAGCTAGATGTTCAGAGCCAGAGGGCTGCATATTTGAGTCCTCAACACCGCACCATTTTTTTCGCAGGGCAGCGTAGGAGTGCGCTAGGCTGGGAGCCCATAGGACAGCGAGCGCGCGTCCTGCGCGGGAGTTCTTTGGGTGGGGGTGAAAGGGAAATGTGCCCTTGGACCATTTCTAAGTGTTTTGGTGATCTAGTGTCCAACACAAGTGCTTAAGTGTTAAACTATACCAAATGGTGGGCAAAGTGCAAATCAAGTGTAAAGGTATGTTTCTAAGACTTAGTACATTATTTTGGAGACTAATGTATTGTGTCTAAGTGCTGGAAACAGGAGAAATCAAGTTGGAAAAGAGATGGCTTTGTTCAGCCAAAGACAGCTCGGTCTGGGTGCACCGGACTGTCCGGTGCGCCATGCCGGCGTCTGTCAACTGGCTGCTCTCGGGAAGAAATTAACAGCGTACGGCTATAAATCACCGGACTGTCCGGTGGTGCACCGGACTGTCCGGTGAGCCAACAGCCGGCCGGGCCAACGGTCGGCCGCATAATCCGCGCGCGACGCGTGGCAAGAGCCAACAGTCAGAAGGGGCACCGGACTGTCCGGTGCGCCAACGGCTCTGAAACTCCAACGGTCGGCTTCGCTAAAGAAGGAAAGAAATCCGCACCGGACTGTCCGGTGCGCCAGGCGACAGAAGGCAAGAATTGCCTTCCTGGAATGCTCTCAACGGTCCTAGCTGCCTTGGGGCTATAAAAGGGACCCCTAGGCGCATGGAGGAGTACACAAAGCAACCTTTGAGCATTGTTGATCATTCACACTTCATTCTTGCGCACTTGTTCGACATTCTTAGTGATTTGAGCTTCGTTCTAGTGAGAACCTCGAGATATTGTTTTGAGCTCAAGTCTTGATCTTGTGTGTGCGTATTTGCTGTGGATTTGGGTGTGTTGCTTCCCTCTCTTACTCTAGTGCTTCATTTGATTCTTATTATAAGGGCGAGAGACTCCAAGTTGTGGAGATTCCTCGCAAACGGGAAAGAGAAAAGTAAAGAAGAACACTGTGGTATTCAAGTTGATCATTGGATCACTTGAGAGGAGTTGAGTGCAACTCTCGTCCGTTGGGACGCCACAACGTGGAGTAGGCAAGTTTTGTACTTGGCTGAACCACGGGATAAATCCTCATGTCTCTTGTGCTTGTCCTTATTGTGTCTATTGTGCTTCACAAGAGTTCTCCTCTCCACTCACTTGATTTCATTGATCTAACTCTTAATCAAGTTTGTGGTGTTAAGTTTTAAGTTTTACAGGATCACCTATTCACCCCCCCTCTAGGTGCTCTCAATTGGTATCGGAGCCGTTCTCTTCAAGAAAGGGACTAATCGCCCGAAGAGATGGATCCTAAGGGCAAGGGGATGGTGGTCAATGATAAGGAGAAGGAGTCCTTCGTCAATGATCCAAAGGATGACAAGCCTACTGACTCAGGCTCGGGTCACAAAAGAAAAGACGGGAGAAAGAAGAAAACAAGGCGCATCAAGGAGATAGTCTACTACGACAGCGACGAGTCCTCCTCTTCCCAAAAGGACGACGACAACGACTACGAGAAAAAGAAGACGGTTAATTCAAACTTTTACTTTGATTATTCTCGTATTCCGCAAAGTTCCAATGCTCATTTGCTTTCCATTCTCCTCGGTAAACCCCCCCCCCCCCCACTTTGATGGAGAGGACTACGAATTTTGGAGTCACAAAATGCGTAGCCACTTGTTCTCTCTCCATCCAAGTATATGGGAGATAGTAGAAAATGGAATGCACTTTGATAGTACGGATAGTCCCATGTTCATTAATGAGCAAATTCACAAAAATGCACAAGCTACTACTGTTCTTCTAGCTTCATTGTGCAGAGATGAATACTATAAGGTGAGCGGCTTGGATAACGCCAAGCAAATTTGGGACACCCTCAAAATCTCACATGAGGGGAACGATATCACCATGCTCACCAAGATGGAGTTGGTGGAGGGCGAACTTGGGAAGTTCGCAATGATCAGGGGCGAGGAGCCAACTCAAACGTACAACCGGCTCAAGACCCTCGTCAACAAAATAAGGAGCTATGGAAGCACGCGATGGACGGACCACAACGTCGTCCATCTAATGCTAAGGTCTTTTACTGTCCTTGATCCACATCTTGTGAACAATATTCGTGAGAATCCTAGGTACACCAAGATGACGCCCGAGGAGATACTTGGAAAGTTTGTAAGCGGGCGGATGATGATCAAGGAGGCAAGATACGTTGACGATGCGTTGAACGACCCAATCCACGAGCCTCAAACCATTGCTCTCAAAGCAACAAGGAGCAAGGAGGCGCTACCTAGCAAAGTGGCACAAGTTGAGGCGGCCGAGCTTAACGATGAAGAAATGGCCCTCATCATTAAGCGTTTCAAGACGGCGCTAAGGGGTCGCAAGGAACATCCAAACAAGACCAAGACAAAGGGGAAGCGCTCATGCTTCAAATGTGGTAAGATTGGTCATTTTATCGCTAATTGTCCCGATAATGATAGTGGCCAGGAACAAGGGAACAAGAGGGAAAAGAAGAAGGCTTACAAGAAGGCTAAGGGCGAGGCACACCTTGGAAAGGAGTGGGACTCGGATTGTTCGTCGTCCGACTCCGACAACGAAGGACTCGCCGCCACCGCCTTTAACAAGTCTGCCCTCTTCCCCAACGAGCATCACACCTGCCTCATGGCAAGGGAAAAGAAGGTAAGCACTCATAATACTAGTACTTACGCTTCCTCAAGTGATGAAGAATCTAGCGATGATGAAATAGACTATTCATGTTTATTCAAGGGCCTAGATAGAACTAAGGTTGATAAGATCAATGAACTAATTGATGCCTTGAATGATAAAAATAGGTTATTAGAAAAGCAGGAGGATCTTTTGTATGAAGAACATGATAAGTTTGTAGAGGCACAAAAATCCCTCGCTTTAGAAATAAAAAGGAATGAAATGCTTTCTTGTGAATTGTCTACATGCCATGACTCTATTTCTAGTTTAAAGAGCATAAATGATGACTTGAATGCTAAGTTAGAAATAGCTAGTAAAACAAACTCTCGTAAAGAACATGTTATGATTTGCAATAGATGCAAAGATTTTAATGTTGATGCTTGTAGTGAACACCTAGTTTGCATCTCTAAACTAAATGATGAAGTGGCTAGTCTTAATGCTCAACTTAAGACTAGCAAAAATGATTTTCATAAACTAAAATTTGCAAGGGATGCCTACACGGTTGGTAGACACCCCTCAATTAAGGATGGTCTTGGCTTCAAGAGGGAAGTCAAGAACTTAACAAGCCATAAGGCTTCTATCTCCGCCAAGGAGAAAGGGAAGGCCCCTATGTCTAGTAGTGCTCAAAAGAACCATGCTTTCATGTATCATGATAGGAGACATTCTAGGAATGTTTATAGAAGTTATGATGCTTTTGACTCTCATGCCATGATTGCTTCAAGTTCTTCTATGATGTATGATAGAAGTTTGGCTAGGAAAAATGTCATTCATCATGTGCCTAGGAGAAATGCTCATGTATCTAGGAAAACAAGTAATGAACCTTCTACAATTTATCATGCTTTAAATGCTTCCTTTGCTATTTGTAGAAAGGATAAGAAGGTGGTTGCTAGAAAATTAGGGGCAAAATGCAAGGGAGATAAAACTTGCATTTGGGTCCCTAAGGCTATTTGTACTAACCTTGTAGGACCCAACAAGAGTTGGGTACCTAAGACCCAAGCCTAAATTGCCTTGCAGGTTTATGCATCCGGGGGCTCAAGCTGGATTATCGACAGCGGGTGCACAAACCACATGACGGGGGAGAAGAGGATGTTCTCTTCCTACGTCAAGAACAAGGATCCCCAAGATTCAATCATATTCGGTGATGGGAACCAAGGCAAGGTGAAAGGGTTAGGAAAAATTGCTATTTCATCCGAGCACTCTATTTCTAATGTGTTCTTAGTTGAGTCGCTTGGATATAACTTGTCTGTGAGTCAACTTTGTAATATGGGATATAACTGTTTATTCACAAATGTAGATGTGTCTGTCTTTAGAAGAAGTGATGGTTCATTAACTTTTAAGGGTGTACTAGACGGCAAACTTTATTTAGTTGACTTTGCAAAAGAGGAGGCCGGTCTAGATGCATGCTTCATTGCTAAGACTAGCATGGGCTGGCTGTGGCATCGCCGTTTAGCACATGTGGGAATGAAGAACCTTTACAAGCTTCTAAAGGGAGAACACGTGATATGTCTAACTAATGTAACCTTCGAAAAAGACAGACCTTGTGCAGCTTGTCAAGCAGGTAAACAGGTGGGAAGCTCTCATCATGCCAAAATTGTGATGACAACATCAAGACCCCTGGAGTTACTTCATATGGACCTCTTCGGACCCGTCGCCTATCTAAGTATAGGAGGAAGTAAGTATGGTCTTGTTATAGTTGATGATTTTTCCCGCTTCACTTGGGTATTCTTTTTGCAGGATAAATCTGAAACCCAAGGGACCCTCAAGCGCTTCCTAAGGAGAGCCCAAAACGAGTTTGAGCTCAAAGTGAAGAAAATAAGAAGCGACAATGGGTCCGAGTTCAAGAATCTTCAAGTGGAGGAGTACCTTGAGGAGGAAGGAATCAAGCACGAGTTCTCCGCTCCCTACACACCACAGCAAAATGGCGTGGTAGAGAGGAAGAACAGGACGCTACTAGACATGGCGAGGACGATGCTTGGTGAATTCAAGACGCCCGAACGGTTTTGGACGGAAGCCATGAGCACGACTTGCCACGCCATAAACCGGGTCTATCTTCATCGCCTCCTCAAGAAGACTTCATATGAGCTTATAACCGGTAACAAACCCAATGTGTCTTACTTTCGTGTATTTGGGAGCAAATGTTACATTCTAGTGAAGAAAGGTAGGAATTCTAAGTTTGCTCCCAAAGTTGTAGAAGGGTTTTTGTTAGGTTATGACTCAAATACAAAGGTGTATAGGGTCTTCAACAAATCATCGGGTTTGGTTGAAGTCTCTAGCGACGTTGTATTTGATGAGACTAATGGCTCTCCAAGAGAGCAAGTTGTTGATCTTGATGATGTAGATGAATAAGACGTTCCAACGGCCGCAATGCGCACCATGGCGATTGGAGATGTGAGGCCACTAGAATAAAAGGAGCAAGATCAACCTTCTTCCTCAACAACGGTGCATCCCCCAACTCAGGAAGATGAACAGGTTCATCAAGAGGAGGCGTGTGATCAAGGGGGAGCACAAGATGATCATTTAATGGAGGAAGAAGCACAAACGGCACCTCTAACCCAAGTTCAAGCGACGATTCAAAGGAATCATCCCGTCGACCAAATATTGGGTGACATAAGCAAGGGAGTAACTACTCGTTCTAGATTAGTTAATTTTTGTGAGCATTACTCCTTTATCTCTTCTATTGAGCCTTTCAGGGTAGAAGAGGCCTTGCTAGATCCAGACTGAGCGTTGGCCATGCAAGAGGAGCTCAACAACTTCAAGAGAAATGAAGTTTGGACACTAGTGCCTCGTCCCAAGCAAACCGTTGTGGGAACCAAGTGGGTGTTCCGCAACAAACAAGACGAGCACGGGGTGGTGACAAGGAACAAGGCACGACTTGTGGCAAAAGGTTATGCCCAAGTCGCGGGCTGTTCCAAATGGATGTGAAGAGCGCTTTCCTCAACAGGCCAATCAAGGAGGAGGTGTACATGGAGCAACCCCGTGGCTTCGAGGATGAACGGTACCCCGACCACGTGTGTAAGCTCTCTAAGGCGCTCTATGGACTTAAGCAAGCCCCAAGAGCATGGTATGAATGCCTTAGAGACTTTTTAATTGCTAATGCTTTCAAGGTTGGGAAAGCCGATCCAACGTTATTCACTAAGACTTGTGATGGTGATCTTTTGGTGTGCCAAATTTATGTCGATGACATAATATTTGGTTCTACTAACCAAAAGCCTTGTGAAGAGTTTAGCAGGGTGATGACTCAAAAGATTGAGATGTCGATGATGGGTGAGTTAAGCTATTTCCTTGGGTTCCAAGTGAAGCAACTCAAGGATGGGACCTTCATCTCCCAAACGAAGTACACGCAAGACTTGATCAAGCAGTTTGGGATGAAGGACTCCAAGCCCGCAAAGACTCCAATGGGAACCGACGGACACACCGACCTCAATAAAGGAGGTAAGTCCGTTGATCAAAAGGCATACCGGTCTATGATAGGGTCCTTACTTTATTTATGTGCTAGTAGACCGGATATTATGCTTAGCGTATGCATATGTGCTAGATTTCAATCCGATCCAAGGGAGTGTCACTTAGTGGCCGTGAAGCGAATTCTTAGATATTTGGTCGCTACGCCTTGCTTCGGGATCTGGTATCCAAAGGGGTCTACTGTTGGGACCATGCTTCGTCGCCGAAGGTCCTGCAGAAAGAAACAGCTTCGGCTGAAGCTGTCTGCACGTGATGCCGAAGGTTGCTGCTCATGAAGCTTCGGAATTACAAACCGACTTAAAAGTAGAATGACCTTTTAGTCCATAAGTGTTTGAGTCGTTGTTGTAAACTTTTATGAGGGGCATGATTGTAATTCCTCACAGGCTGTGTCCTGTGCCTATAAATAGTGAACAATATTCCTTTACTGTTCACGCATTCCTGTATTTTGCAATCGCATTATTCGGGAATTAATCTTTGCCAAGGCTGAGGTATAAATGTATTTAATATTTGAATACATTAAGTTGATATAATATGAAAGTGATGTTGTTCATTTATAATTTATTTGTCTTTGATGCTTCGTATTTCATATTATTTTATATAATCTACTAGAATTCAATTACGAAGATTCAACCTTCGTAATTATATTATCCTTAACCTTCGTCCGAAGTTCATTAAATCCTTAAAGGAATAATGCTTCAGCGGACGAAGAGCATTAACATTTAACATTTCATGTTGCCTTGTTCTTAACTCATAGCATTTGAGAACGAGTCCCCAACATTGGCGCCCACCTTCGGTGAATTCACTTCCACTTTTCTGAGCTGATGGCTTCGTTCAATATTCAAGCTGGAGCTGCTTCGGTTCCGAAGTTGGTACTCCCAATAACGGGCGGTTCATGTTCAGAACCAGCCAACAAGAAACAGAAGAAGGAAGCACAGAGAAGAGTACAACATGTCGGGGTGCAAGGACCCTTCATCAAGTCAAGATGGTCTCACATTCCTATTACCTTCTCCCAAGAGGACCTTCAACTCAAGGATTACCCACACAATGATGCTATGGTTATCTCTTGTGTTATCAAAGGATTTCTGGTCCACAATGTTTTGGTTGATACAGGCAGTGCAGCTGATATCATATTTGCTAAGGCCTTCAGACAGATGCAAGAACCCGAAGATAAAATTCTTGATGCCACACATCCCCTCTGCGGCTTCGGAGGAAGGCAGATTGTAGCACTCGGCAAAATCTCCATTTCAGTGGCCTTCGGATTCATTAACAACACAAGGACTGAGCAAGTTATGTTTGATATTGTTGACATGGAGTACCCTTACAATGCAATCATTGGTCGTGGTACTCTTAATGCCTTCGAAGCAATTCTGCATCCAGCTTATCTTTGCATGAAGATACCTTCGGACCAAGGGCCCATTGCAATTCATGGAAGTCAAGAAGCTGCCAGAAGGGCCGAAGGAAATTGGACAGACTCAAAAGCAATCCATAATATAGATGGAATTGAAGCTTGTGAGCAATACAAGTTCAGAAGGGAAAAAGCTGCTTCGGCTGACCAGCCGAAACCCATGCTCTTATGTGAGGATATAGCAGAGCAGAAGGTGCTGTTGGGATCTCAATTGTCCGAAGAGCAGGAGAAAACCCTGATAAGATTTTTGTTCAACAATAAAGATGTTTTTGCTTGGTCAGCTAATGATCTTTGCGGAGTTAACAGGGATGTTATTGAGCACTCGCTCAATGTTGATCCATCTTTCAGACCCAGGAAACAGAGGCTTCGGAAGATGTCTGATGACAAGGCCGAAGGTGCTCGGAATGAAGTAAAAAGACTCCTCAGTGCCGGAGTTATTAGAGAGGTAAAATACCCAGAATGGTTGGCTAACACTGTTATGGTGAAGAAGGCCAATGGTAAATGGAGAATGTGCATCGATTTTACTGATCTCAATAAGGCCTGTCTGAAGGATGAGTTTCCATTGCCAAGGATAGATTCTTTAGTCGATGCAGCAGCTTCATCAGAACTTATGAGTTTGCTGGATTGCTATTCAGGCTATCATCAAATCTGGATGAAGAAGGAGGATGAACCAAAAACCAGTTTCATAACCCCTAGTGGGACATACTGTTACCTTCGGATGCCTGAAGGGCTTAAGAATGCTAGAGGAAGCTTCAGCAGAATGACAGCAAAGGTTCTCCATTCTCAGATAGGCAGGAATGTACTAACTTATGTTGATGACATCATTGTAAAGAGCACGAAGCAGGATAACCACATTGCTGATTTACAGGAGACCTTCGCTAATTTTAGACAGGCTGGTCTAAAGCTGAATCCAGAAAAATGTGTCTTCGGAGTAAAGAAGGGGAAATTTCTTGGTTGCCTAGTTTCAACAAAGGGAATTGAGGCCAACCCAAGTAAAATCGAAGCTATACTTCGAATGGAGCCACCAAGTACAAAAAAGGGGGCTCAAAGATTGACAGGAAGGCTGGCATCTCTCAATAGATTCATATCCAGATCAGCAGAGAGAAACTTACCATTCTTCGAAGTGCTGAAGTCAGCCGAAGTCTTTCAATGGGGACCAATCCAGCAGAAGGCCTTTGAGGAGCTGAAACAGTATTTGATATATCTAACAACACTAACTCCACCTACGTCAGGGGCTCCTTTGTTATTATATGTGGCAGCTTCGCACTCAGCGGTAAGTGCAGCACTTGTTCAGGTGAAGCTTGAAGGCCAAGTTAAGAGGCAGGCCCCAATATATTTTGTATCCGAGGTTCTTAGTTTATCAAAGAAAAATTATACAGAGTTGGAGAAGGTACTGTATGCTGTCTTGATGGCCTCCAGGAAGCTTCGGCACTATTTTCAAGCTTACAACATAATTGTTCCTTCTTCACAACCTCTGAAGGATATTATGAGGAACCGAGAAGCTACTGGAAAGATTGGAAAATGGGCTGCAGAGCTCAATGAATTTTGTATTGAATATGTTCATAGATCTTCGATTCAGTCCCAGGCGTTAGCAGACTTCATTGCTGACTGGACGCCAGGGGCTCACGAGGAAGAAACAAATAAAGACGCCGAAGCATGGACAGTGTTTTGCGATGGGTCTTGGGGAACCTTCGGAGCGGGAGCGGCTGCTGTGTTGGTTTCACCTTCCAAAGTTAAAACTTGTTACGCGGCAAAACTTGATTTTAGTTGCACAAATAATATCGCTGAGTATGAAGCTCTGCTTTTGGGTCTTCGGAAATTAAAGGCAATGGGAATCAGAAGGGCCATCCTTAAAACTGATTCCCAAGTTATTTCTGGTCATATTGACAAAAGTTACAAAGCAAGAGATCCGAAGCTTGAAAAGTATCTAGATACAGTCCGAAGGATTGAAGCTTCCTTCGAAGGTTTCTCTGTCAAAAATATTCCTCGTGGAGAAAATGAATACGCTGATCTATTGGCTAAGTCAGCAGCCCAGGGGCTGCCTATACCTTCGGAAGTATTTTTTGAAACAATAAAAGCACCTTCGGTCGAGCTTCTTGAAAGAGCAATCCTTAACATATCCCCTGTTTATAGTGAAGATTGGAGAACTGAGATCATCTCTTTCCTTCAGGGTAACTTTCTTTCAGACGACGAAGCTTATAACAGGAGAATAGAAGCAAGAGCTCGACCATATGTCATAATAGAAGGGGAGTTATACAAGCGCGGGGTCTGTTCCCCGTTGCTCAAGTGTTTATCCAGATCCGAAGGTATAGAATTGATGAAGGAAATACACGCAGGCCTGTGTGGATCTCACATTGGATCTAGGCCTTTGCTCGGGAAAGTTTTTCGCCAAGGATTTTATTGGCCGAAGGCAGCTTCGGATGCAGCGGATTTAGTCCAAAAGTGCGAAGGTTGTCAGAAATGTGCAAGAGATAAAAAACAACCTTCGTCTTTAACTCAATTAATACAACCCACTTGGTCGTTGCAAAGGTGGGGTCTGGATTTGCTAGGTCCATTACCACCAGCACAGGGGAACTTAAGATATGTGGTGGTGGCAGTGGAATATTTTTCCAAATGGATTGAGGCGAAGCCCTTAGCCACAATAACTTCATTTACTATTCAAAAGTTTTTTTGGCAAAACATTGTTTGTCGCTTCAGAGTGCCGAAGGCTATCACTGTGGATAATGGGACACAGTTTGATTCTGAAGCCTTCAGAGAATTTTGTAATCAAATTGGCACGAAGATCCATTTTGCATCAGTCCGACACCCAGAGTCAAATGGACTTGTCGAAAGAGCCAATGGGATCATAATGACAGGAATAATGAAGTCAATCTTCAATCAGCCCAGGGGAAAGTGGCCAGACGAGTTAATTAAAGTGGTGTGGAGTCATAACACAACCATGTCAAGATCAACAGGCTTTACACCCTTTAAACTATTGTTTGGTGACGAAGCAATAACCCCAGAAGAGGCCAAAACAGGATCAATAAGGATAGTAGCTTCGGTAGAGGGCGAAAACGAAGCTGATTATTCTGTAGAAAAAGATGCTATTGAAGGGATCAGACTTCAAGCCGTGGAAAACATCAATAAATATCAAGCTGAAACAATAAAATGGCGTGATAGAAAGGTCAAGCTGAAGAATATTGAACCAGGACACTTGGTACTTCGAAGAGTAGCTAACCCTGAAAACAATAGGCAAATTACAGCTGAAGTGGGAAGGCCCTTTTTTGGTAATATCTTCATCAAGACCCGGTTCCTACAGATTGAAGGATATGGACGGCAATGACATTCCTAGATCGTGGAATGTGGATGAGCTTCGGCGATATTATGTTTAGTTCGATGTAATTTTTTATATTCTTTTTTGTGGCACCCTTTTCCTTTCCAAAGGGGGAGAAAGGTTTTTAATGGGGCCACAACGTATAATTTTTCTTTTTCCTTATTTCAATTCTATAAGAGAGATATCCCCCAAAAATGTAAATGTAAAAGCTGAGAACGCACCTTCGAGTGCAAAGGAAAAAGAAAAGAAAACAGGAAGAAGCTCCTAAGGGAAGCTTACAGCGAAAAATAAACGCTGATTCCGTCGAAAGTAAAAGGCGAAGAAGCTCCTAAGGGAGGCTTACAGCGAAAAATAAACGCTGATTCCGCCGAAAGTAAAAGGCGAAGAAGCTCCTAAGGGAGGCTTACAGCGAAAAGTCAACGCTGATACACCGAAAAGTAAACGGTGAAGCCGAAAAGTAAACGGCAAAAGATTTTTATCATTCTTGAGGGGATGAAGGACCGTACTCATGGTTTTTTGAACATGTGTCCTAATATTCATTTGCACATTACATGCCATCATGTCATTTGCATTCATAAACATCCATTTAGACATATATAGAATCATCATTATGCTACACAAAAAAGACTGGTGCTTCAGAAAATAAGGAAAAGATTCGAAGGAAAAATTTTCTATGCTTCGTTGTGTACGAAAAGAAGGGAAGGTGTTTTTCGCCTTTGGCTCAAAAGAGAAGTTTCGTCCACAGCAAAGCAGATTGAATATGGACAAGGGAAACAGGATATATTACAAGGTATGTACAAATTTACATAAGTTATTCCATATTACAAGAGTTTCTCCAAGAATTTTTGCAGGAAAGCACATTATAAGCAACTTTAAGCTTCAGCTAAGGCTTCGTCTTCAGTTTTGTCAAGCTTCAGCATTGTCAATCTTCAGCTTCGTCATCCTGTATAGACCAAATAAGCAGAGTAAGAAAGGTACAAATTTCAAAGGAGAAGGTAAAAGTAATAAACATAAGTTTCTTACCGGTTTAAGGTGGCTTCGAGCTTCGTCGCCTGCCATTTTCCGCCCGCCACTTACCCAGATCTGGGTCATGAATCTATTTCCGATACTTCTGGCTAAGCTTGGGATATCCATCAAATCTGAAGCTGACAAGCTGAAGTTTGGTCTGTTCACAATGCTCCCATGTGTGCAGCTAGCCTTCAAAAAAGCCGTAGTTGTGCCTCGAGAAGCTACCAGGGCGCAGAAGTCGGCGTGCCCACCAATAACTTCGTCAAGGGCGTCAACTTCGCCTTCAATATATTCTAATGTTCTTGGCAGATTCTCAGCTGAAGTTGTAAATTTCGAAGAGCTAGCTCCGACAGAGTGAAACACATCCTTCAGCCGCTGCACACATCGGCTGCCGAAGCTTAAGCATTTCTCCTGAAGTTCTTTGAAGGATTTCTGCAAATTTGAGTATTTATCCACTTCAGCTTTCAGGCTTGCTTCAAAATATTTCTTTTCTTGCTCGAATTTTTCTGATTGTCGGAGCAATTCATTCTTTAATTTGTCATTTTCAGTTTGGACTTCAGCCAAAGAGCCCTCCATGGTTTGAATAACAAAATCCTTCTTTTCTAATGCACCTTCGTGCTCTTTGACCATGACTTCAAGGTTTTGGATTACGAAGTCTTTCTTTTTCAGATTGGCTTCGTGATTTTCAACTTTTTCAGCCAAATCTTGAATAACGGCTTTGTTTTTCTCCTCCTCCAGATCTTGTTGCATTTTTAAAACCTTGCTTAATAATATGCTCTATCGAAACGATCTTCGTTAGAACACGACCTAAAAGATAATAATAATGGTAATAAAATAACAAAAATATTCGTTACCTTGAAGTTAGCATACAGCAAGCTTCCGGCGATATGTTGTCGTTGATAACGGCATAAGTCCGCTTCCAGCTTCGGCAAGCCAATGCTTTTGGAAAGGGTTCTAACAATTTTGGCCTCGGTGCGGTTCCGAAGGCATCTTAGTTTCCCTTCGTTGACCCCACCAAATAGCATAGCCCCTGATTTGTATCCGCAAGATATGGCATATTTTTTCAACTCCTCCTTTTCGGCGTCTGTTAATTCTTGTCCGAGCAAATCTTGAAAGTTAAAATTTTCTTCTTCTGAAATTTCATCAATCTACTCTTTCCCCTTCTCAGTTGCCGTATTCACTGCAGCCACAGTAGCTTCTTCTTCAGTCATTTTCAGGAGTATATTGTCAATAACCTCAAGTGTGGCTTCCAGGTTCGACTCTTCGGTGGCCCCGGCTTCGGCCCCGGTAGCTTCGGCTTCGCCGGTTTCAGCTTCAGTAGTTTTCATTCCAGTAGCTTCGGCTTCGGCAGTTTCAGCAAAAACAATTTTTGACACCGTTGCCGGTGGCGGCGTCTGATGGATCACATCTGTTACTTGAATAATTCTCCGCTTTTTCGGCTTCGCAGGACTTTCTACTGCCAAAGCTGCCTCGTCCTTCTGAAAAACTTCGTCAGTTCCAGTGCCAGCGGACTTAGCCTGAAAGGCAAAGGTTCAATCATTACCTTCATAATTTCTTCTACTTCAACAGCAGAAGGAGAAGCAGAAGTATCTTCTTCTCGGACCGGCGTTCCCGGCTCTGGGGATGCACTTTTTCTCTTTTTTGTAGTGGCCACCTTCGGCTCAGGATTTAACTCTTCAGCGCTAAGATTTTCAGAATCTTTCTTTTTCTTTTTGGCTACCTTGACGACCTCTTCGTCAGTAGCGCTGGCAATCCTTTTTCGCTTCGGGCCCCCAGCATCTCCACCCAGTCGACCATAGTCAGCGTATTCAAATCCTATGGCATCAAGTACCCTGTTCAGCCTTCGTTTAGGCCGAGTGCCGAAGGCCGCTGTCATCAGTTGATCCTCTTTTTTAGAGTAATTCCCAAGAATTTCATTACTCATTATTTCAATTGTATCAAGCCATTCTTGGCAGGGTACTTTAAAGTATTTCTTGAACTTATAATGGTAGGGCAGTCGGACGAGTTCCCCCTTCTTCTTTTCCCCTTTAAGCTTCGGCATTGTCCACTCTTTCATAGTTGGAAAAACCCTGAAGGCCAGGAATTCCTGCACTAAATCTCTAGTGCCAATATGTTCTGCAATAATTTTGAATTCGCCCAGTGCAGCCCAAGTTGGACCTTCTACTTCCATTCTGCATCGGGGTCTTGTTTCTCCGGAGGTTAGCTCAAGAGGGCTCTGAACCAGCTTCTCTTTGTCTTCGTCAACTTTGACATAAAACCATTCTGATTTCCAGCCTGCCGGCCATTTGCTTCGGTAGCTGATCATGGGAAACTTCGTGGTTTTCTGATAAGCAAAATTATAGCAACCAAAATTTTCATGCAATCCATCTTTTCTGGCCTTAGTTTGGTAATGCAGCTCATGAACTCGACAGAAGCTGTCGGCAAATGGCTCCACCGCCTGGCTTCGGAGAGCCCAGATATAGACGCTGAGCCTGACAATCGCGTTGGGAGTCAGTTGGTGAAAATAGATGCCAAATCTTTGCAGCACATCAGAGATCATCCTATTTAAGGGAAATCTCAATCCAGCTTTTAGGAAGCTCTTGAAAATGACTATTTCATCCTTTTCTGGCCTCGGGGTAGTTTCTTCCCCCCCGAAGCGAAGTAGATTCTTCTCATTCTCACTGAAATAACCCGACTTCACCATCTTGGAGAGGTCAGCCTTGGAGACAGTCGACTTTCTGAAGTCCAAGTGGCTGGGCTTGCTTGGCACGGCAATATGGTAATCATCATCGGGATCAGCTTCCTCAATATTTCCTTCTTCTGCTTCGGCAGCAACTTGTTCTGTCTCGGCAGCAGTCTGCTCTGTCTCGGCAGTACGGATTCCTTCCGAGGTCACCAGTCCGGATCGTTGCATCGCTTCGGAGATAGGAACAGTCTCTGCTCCTTCAGCTTCGCCTCCCTCGCGCTCAACTCTAGCGGTAGAGCGCACTCTGGCCATTTAATTTTGAATTTCTTGGGAACTAAAAACTTTTTCTTCCAAAGCTTTTTCTTCTGACGAAGTAGGCTTTGAACCGGAGCTTCGTCTGATTGCGAGAGTCAAGCTTCGGCTATGGTTAAAAAAATTTGCAGCAAAACAGTGCAATAGCAATGAATGTTGTGGTAACTTCACACCTACCCGTCTGTTTATATAGTACTGCAGGTAAAAAGGTGAATCGCCGGGATTTTTACACCGGGCAAACAGCTGCTCACACCCACTGCGCGGTGGACCGCAGAGATCAAATAGTAACCCTGCAGGGTGGGACCGCTACGCACTTGGAAGTTGAATCGTTTCTCGACAACGAGCTCAGAGAAGGTGTTTTTCGGACCTTCGGCTTCCTGAAGCCTAAGAGACTTTTTTTTCACGGATCAAGCTCGTTACGAAAAACGATCTAGCACCGCGAAGGGGCTACTGTTGGGACCATGCTTCGTCGCCGAAGGTCCTGCAGAAAGAAACAGCTTTGGCTGAAGCTGTCTGCACGTGATGCCGAAGGTTGCTGCTCATGAAGCTTCAGAATTACAAACCGACTTAAAAGTAGAATGACCTTTTAGTCCGTAAGTGTTTGAGTCGTTGTTGTAAACTTTTATGAGGGGCATGATTGTAATTCCTCACAGGCTGTGTCCTGTGCCTATAAATAGTGAACAGTATTCCTTTACTGTTCACACATTCCTGTATTTTGCAATCGCATTATTCGGGAATTAATCTTTGCCAAGGCTGAGGTATAAATGTATTTAATATTTGAATACATTAAGTTGATATAATATGAAAGTGATGTTGTTCATTTATAATTTATTTGTCTTTGATGCTTCGTATTTCATATTATTTTATATAATCTACTAGAATTCAATTACGAAGATTCAACCTTCGTAATTATATTATCCTTAACCTTCATCCGAAGTTCATTAAATCCTTAAAGGAATAATGCTTCAGCGGACGAAGAGCATTAACATTTAACATTTTATGTTGTCTTGTTCTTAACTCATAGCATTTGAGAACGAGTCCCCAACATCTACCTTTGACTTAATTGGATATTCAGACTCTGACTATGCTGGATGTAAGGTCGATAGGAAGAGCACATCGGGGACGTGCCAATTCTTAGGAAGGTCCCTGGTGTCGTGGAGTTCTAAGAAACAAACTTCTGTTGCCCTATCCACCGCTGAGGCCGAGTACATTGCCACAGGACAGTGTTGCACGCAACTACTTTGGATGAGGCAAACCCTCAGGGACTTTGGCTACAATCTGAGCAAAGTCCCACTCCTATGTGATAATGAGAGTGCTATCCGCATGGCGGATAATCCTATTGAACACAGCCGCACAAAGCACATAGACATCCGACATCACTTCTTGAGAGATCACCAGCAAAAGGGAGATATCGAAGTGTTTTATATTAGCACCGAGAACCAGCTAGCCGATATCTTTACCAAGCCTCTAGATGAGTCGACCTTTTGCAAGCTGCGTAGTGAGCTAAATGTCTTAGATTCGCGGAACCTGGATTGATTTTTAGCATACATGTGTTTTATGCCTTGATCATGTTCCTTAATGCATTTTGTTGTTTATTTATGGTGCTCAAGTTGTACAAGCACTCCCCGGACCTCACAGGTCCATTTGCAAGTGATGCACATATTTAGGGGGAGATGTGCTAAAACTTGACCCTTTGAGGCTAACTGTGTGCTTGAGTTTGCTTAATTTAGTCTCAAAGGAGATTTGAAAGGGAAAAGGTGGACTTGGACCATGCAAGACTTCCACTGCACTCCAATGAAAGAGTAACTGATTCCAAGTTCATCCTTGTACTCTTATTGCCTTTTTACTCTTAGTTGAAGATTTTGGTGAGGCAATGGGGTTAAAAGGCCAAGATTGATCCTGTTTTGGTGCTTGATGCCGAAGGGGGAGAAAATAAGGCCAAAGCAATAAATGGATCAGCTACCACCTGAGAATTTTGAAAATGTTAGAATAGAGCTTTTGGTTTGTCAAAAATCTCTTACTGTCTCTATTGTCAAAACATTGGTCTCTTGTGGGGAGAAGGTTTGATTATGGGAAAAAGGGGGAGTTTTTGAAATCTTTGATCAATTTCTCTTGGAACAACTCTCTTTATGTCTCAACAAGTGTGTTTAACCTAGAGATAGGAAATTGAGGTTGATTTGCAAAAACAAACCGAGTGGTGGCAAAGAATGATCCAAATATTCCAAATTTGAATCAAAACAAATTTGAGTTTTCATTTGCCTTGATGTTGCACTTCTTTTAGTTGCTTTTTATTGTGTTGGCATAAATCACCAAAAAGGGGGAGATTGAAAGGGAAATGTGCCCTTGGGCCATTTCTAAGTGTTTTGGTGATCTAGTGTCCAACACAAGTGCTTAAGTGTTAAACTATACCAAATGGTGGGCAAAGTGCAAATCAAGTGTAAAGGTATGTTTCTAAGACTTAGTACATTATTTTGGAGACTAATGTATTGTGTCTAAGTGCTGGAAACAGGAGAAATCAAGTTGGAAAAGAGATGGCTTTGTTCAGCCAAAGACAGCTCGGTCTGGGTGCACCGGACTGTCCGGTGGTGCACCGGACAGTGTCCGGTGCGCCAGGCCGGCGTCTGTCAACTGGCTGCTCTCGGGAAGAAATTAACGGCGTACGTCTATAAATCACCGGACTGTCCGGTGGTGCACCAAACTGTCCGGTGAGCCAACAGTCGGCCGGGCCAACGGTCGGCCGCATAATCCACGCGCGACGCGTGGCAAGAGCCAACGGTCAGAAGGGGCACCAGATTGTCCGGTGTGCACCGGACAGTGTGTCCGGTGCACCAACGGCTCTGAAACTCCAACGGTCGGCTTCGCCAAAGAAGGAAAGAAATCTGCACCGGACAGTGTCCGGTGGTGCACCGGACTGTCCGGTGCGC
The DNA here is from genome assembly GCF_902167145.1 of Zea mays. NCBI lineage: Eukaryota > Viridiplantae > Streptophyta > Magnoliopsida > Poales > Poaceae > Zea > Zea mays. Next base: position 25,435,085 of record NC_050098.1, on the reverse strand, counting down.
CAGGCGACAGAAGGCAAGAATTGCCTTCCTGGAATGCTCTCAACGGCTCCTAGCTGCCTTGGGGCTATAAAAGGGACCCCTAGGCGCATGGAGGAGTACACAAAGCAACCTTTGAGCATTGTTGATCATTCACACTTCATTCTTGCGCACTTGTTCGACATTCTTAGTGATTTGAGCTCCGTTCTAGTGAAAACCTCGAGATATTGTTTTGAGCTCAAGTCTTGATCTTGTGTGTGCGTATTTGCTATGGATTTGGGTGTGTTGCTTCCCTCTCTTACTCTAGTGCTTCATTTTGATTCTTATTGTAAGGGCGAGAGACTCCAAGTTGTGGAGATTCCTCGCAAACGGGAAAGAGAAAATTAAAGAAGAACACCGTGGTATTCAAGTTGATAATTGGATCACTTGAGAGGAGTTGAGTGCAACTCTCGTCCGTTGGGACGCCACAACGTGGAGTAGGCAAGTTTTGTACTTGGCCGAACCACGGGATAAATCCTCGTGTCTATTGTGCTTGTCCTTATTGTGTCTATTGTGCTACACAAGAGTTCTCCTCTCCACTCACTTGATTTCATTGATCTAACTCTTAATCAAGTTTGTGGTGTTAAGTTTTAAGTTTTACAGGATCACCTATTCACCCCCCCCCCTCTAGGTGCTCTCAGGGGGCTACAAAGCAATGAACGCGGCACAGGCAGGGGTAGGCACGACATACGAAATATTATTCCCACTTAAATGTAGTAGAGATTTTGGATCGACATTATAGGTAGGGTTGGCAGCAGGTTGGGTAAGGTGCGAGTAAGCCATTTACCCGCCTGATAGCATAACCACACCTCTACTCTTTGCCTATCCCCAGAAGGGATTATGGGTAAAATTCCTCGCTCGTGCTCGTACCCATGGATATTCGGACAACCCATCACCCCATGCCCCGTTGGTGCCTAAGCGCTACTCTCTTGTGCGACCGTGTATGTAACACCCACGTACACTCCTGGACCAGCGATACTTACTCCTGGCAGCTCTCTAGGATCATATATTATCCCACAGACCAACACAAGTCTTTTCTGCGCACTTTGTCCTCACTTATGCGCACCCGAGAAATTTTTCCGGTCGATCACCCATCCCGAATTACTCTAACCCAAGCACATTTAAATTGGAGGTTCTTTTGAGATAGACTTCCGAAAAAGAAGATGCACCTTGTTGATATGAGTACTCTATTAATTCTATTAAGCCTTAGGCCAGGATATCACCATCCCACTAGGGCCAGGATATCACAATCCACCCCCTTAGAAGACCGACGTCCTCGTCGGTCAACCTCAATCCAAGAACCTCCCTCTTGGCCACATCTGTGTGTCTAGTGTCGTCATATGCCTTGTGATAGTAGATGCGACCCGATCTTTCGTGAGATACGATAACTTGATTGAGTGGAGATCTCGACGTTGATGATCTAAGGCTCCGAGCGAACGGTTCCTCGCAATCACTACACCACGGCTCCGTTGGTTATGACCCGTGACACACGAATCACCTTGCCACGAAGGCTTATCCCTGCAAGCGCAATCAAGAACACAAGCAAGAACAGGAAAGAAAACGCAACCAAAATTGTATTGATTACGGGATGGGGTCTCACAAACCGATGACGGCGACACTGTTCGATGATAGAATTGATCTAAGCAAAACCCAAAACCTAATGTCGCGGAGGCTGCTGAATAAATAGAGTATTAGGGCGTGTGTGACCCCTGGACTCGCCCCTAATGGGCTTCAACGCGATATACGGCCCAACGGCCCAACAGACGGTGTCGCAGCATCAAAACAGAATCTGAACGCTGAATTGTTTCGACGATTCCCGTTGACTCCGGATGAATTTTAAGGTGGAACCAGTTGGGTTGGTTAGATAATCTCCTTATCTTTCCAACTATATCAAGTCCGTCGCAATCGGAGTCCGGATGCATCCTAGGTGTCCATTTTAGTGTAGACTGGTCCTGGAACCCGAGATGGAGTCGCAGCCGAGTTAGGCTTGATCTCCTTCCTGTTGTGGCCGCCCTTGCTGCTCCTCCTCAACACCTTGGCCTTTCCCAAGTCCTTGCTAGTCCTCTCCAAGGTACCTAATCATCAAAACATCCATGGCCCCGAGCGTAAGCTCTGAAACACAATTGACTAGGGTGGAACGTACCTGGAGATTTAGTTGTCGTGCACGAGATCGTGTTATCGGTCCATTCATTGTATGTATAGAAGTGATGTCCTCATCACCTTGCCATGCCATGTGACCAATCTGGGCCCACATGCGCCATGCGCCATGCGCCATATACCCTAACCCCTAACCCACATACGCCCGTGAAACCGTGAGGGTTGGCTCTGATACCACTTGTAACACCCCGTCCACTCCCGGACTGGCGGTACTTACTCCTGGCTGCTCTCTAGGATCATATATTGTCCCTACAGACCAACACGAGTCTTTCTGTGCACACTTTGTCCTCACTTATGCGCACCCGAGAAAACTTCTCAGTCGGTCACCCATACCAAATTGCTCTAAGCCAAGCACACCTAACTTGGAGGTTCTTTTGAGATTGGCTTCCGAAAAAAAGATGCACCTTGTTGATATGGATACTCTATTAATTCTATTAAGCCTTGGGCCAGGATATCACCATCCCACTAGGGCCAGGATATCACAGCGTCATAGACTCGCAGCGAGGGCTGAGGTGAGGGGCAGATATAGGAAACGAGGACCAACGAGTCAGGGCTAGGTGGAGGACTATGGAGCGACAAGGTAGGACTGGCTAGTGCCTAGGTAGGGGCGGATGGGCAAGGGGCCAAGGAGTCCTCATCATTGCTAGGCAACCGAGTGGGGGAGTCCCGACGTGCCACTGCCACAGAGGAAGAGGAAGCCAGCAATGGGTGTCTGTTTCGCACTGCAGAAAGCGAGAGAGTGGATAACTGGAGAAGGGGCGACGCCGATGAACCTGGTGGCCAGTGGGTGCTTGTCGGCGACGTGCCCTGTTGTTGCCGCCGATCACCCTGGACAGGAGAGGAGGATTGAGGAATCAAGGAATGAGGATAGGGGTTTAGGGACGACGTTTAGGCTGATATTTTAATGACATGGACCCGTAGAATTATACTGGTAGCAGGCATTAAGTGCAAGCGAGATTTTATGTCTGTGTCCTACGTGGGCGATTTTTTGTCCATACCCTTTCTCTTAGGTGTCATCGGGTATAAAACCTCGAGATACCTGTGCCCACAAGCAGAATTGCAATATCTCTACTACTTATTAAGGCTGCAAGGGTAGTCGACCATTCCGTGTTCTGCCACCATTCTCATTTCTTGTTCTGCGTTTCTCATTCCCATATTCTGTTCTGTCTTTCTCATTCCTCCCTCCCCGCAAAGCCCATTCCCATTCCCTCGTGGGTACATCCCACGTCTAGCTAAAATTAAAAAAACACACATGTCCTCAAGGGGATTTGAACCCGTGACCTCTCAAGCAAAGGCCAAGAGTAGCTACCGCTACACCACATGTGTGTTTATGTCTACATCTATGATAGAAAACACATCTACTACATCTCTCACCAAACTCACTTGCTACCCTTGCACAATGCGTAGTAGTAGATAAGTATCATCGAGATTCTTGAATTATATTTTTGGATGGAGGTAATATTATTTAAAGAAGAACTTTGTATGCAATTTTTTGTTTGAATAATGTATTATACTTAATTTCTCTTTTTGCATGTGTGATCTTTTTTCTTCGTAATATTTTTTCCATGGATCAGAATAGTGAGTCATTTTCATAAACCAACGACAAACATTAATCCATGTTTCTTACTTAAAACTCCGAACAAACACCATCAGCAGGAGGCACTCGCGTTGGCGTCGCTCATCGATGACGAGAAGAAGCTTGGCGACTGTCAGTTCGACCTCTAGAAGCAGTCCTACGTGGTCGCATGCGTCGCTGTGTACGACAAGCTCCCACGAAGCCACTGTTTGGACGCGGTCCAGAGCAGCTGCACCGCGCTGTCCATCGTTAAGAGGGGGGCCTCATGGTTGTCGCCAACGTCGACGACTGTTGGGTTGTTCTGGACACCGCATCCGACGACGATGCCATCACGCCATCCAGCTCATCGTCCACCTAAAGCCCAACTTGCTACGTAAGTCGCTACTGACCGGACATGAATTCTTGTGCATTGGGACGATGCTGACGTTGTGTGAGTGTCCTCGAACATGATGTATGTAGTGGAGTAATGCATCCGGTGATGCAACGACCAAGTGTACTACCTCACTGATGAGCCCGGGGTGCACTTCGTTTGGCAGCCCAACCAAGAGTCATCGGTACTCGTCATGTCGTGCGCGTTTGACGACTACTATATCGAGAATCGTGACGTCATCTTGGCGCTGGAGGTGACGCAGAGGAGGATCGACAACAGTGACCAGTTCGTCATCCTCGCCATCGTCAGGGTAGCTTTTGTGTGGGTCTGACTTTAATTCTCTTCGCAAACACACACACTTACCTTTTTGTTTAAGCAAGAGCGTATGGTGGTGCGTGTCTGATGACTAACGATGTACGAGAGAATTTCTTCCGGCATGTGTGGAACGTGCTCTCCAATGATAAGACCATACAAATCGTGGCATATATCGAAGACTGCATGATACTGATGGTTGCAATGTATTGGTGAAACGACTAGATTAAAATAACAAAATTTATGTATGGCTAGGATCACAAATTGATTATGAAATATTTTTTTCATAAAAATATAATACATATTTTGTATATAAGTTATCGTAGTATACTGGTTGCATAGTCGAAGGATTAATACTATTCTCACTTACGCTAAAATATCATGTGCCTTGAATTTATTATCATTTGTGGTTTCATTGTTCGTGGAAAAAACTATCATATATTGCTTATTTTATGTGTAGGGCATATATAGTGCGTCTAATTTTCTAGTATAGCTTGGAATTCGATGGAATTTGTACAGGAAGGAAACACACGAACACAACGCGAGCGCCAAAATAGCATAGTCCCGCCGCCGCCCCGTAACCCGCGCGGCCGACCCCAGCTCCGCCTCCTCCGCTCGTCCGCTCATCCGCCGTCTTCCGTTCCTCCACTGCATGGCCTCCACCCTCCGCCCGAGCACCTCGGCTCCTCCATCCTGCGGCCCCACGCCTCGGCTGCTCCGCTCGTCCAGCCTTCGGCCCCGCGCTCACCGCGGCCGCCGTATCTCCCGTCATCTGGCCATCCACAACGGTGATGTGGAGCACGTGGTATGTCGTGAAGGGCTAAAGGCAGTTTCATCTCTGGCGTCACGGTGAGGGAATGCCACAACGTGGCGGACGCCACCGCCGTGGTGCTCCCCTTGCGACGCCTAAGCTACTTCTTTTGCAGGTACGGGCGACCTAGCTTGCATCTGTTAATTGGTTTATATGTTTTGCCCGCAAGATGTGTACAATACTCAAGTCGCTACATTCTGGACGTTTGGTTGCTTTGTATGAATAGCAGTTCAATTGTTTTTCAAGATTTAGGATCTGATTTGGTTGGACTCTCAGGATAGTATAGCAATACAGATGCAAATAGGTGTGGAATGATATTAGGATTTGATTAACATTTTGAAAGGACCTAGGAAATAATCCGGTTGAAGATTTCAAGATGATGCAGACCTGGACACTATCATTGCAAGCAAGAATTGTGAGTGTTGCTGCCAATCTCACCGTTCGTTAAAAAAAATGTGTACCTTTTTCATTAATAATATAAGTGTCCTGTACTGGTCTACGTTGGACCCACCTTTTCTTCTTATTATATTGATGCGCAACTCGAGAGAAAAAAGTAATGCCCTAGAAATTGTCTATTCAAATGAGTTCAAGGTTCAATATCACCTGTAGTCCCGAAAGTTCAGGGTAATATTTATTCAATTAGGAAACTAGATGACTCATAATACCATTTGCTCATTACATATTGCCAAGTACACCAAATGAACTTTTTGGACAGCACTTAATAGTTTTCTCATACTTTATAGAGCTGCCTCTAAGGCCAGTTGTAGAGGAATTGGCAAGCCGCTTCGTGCCTGGCTGGTATTGCAGTTATTGTTCTGAACTGTGCGTATCTGTTTCATGTTCTAATATTCTGGCTTCTGCGCATGTAAAGAAAACATAATTTGTGGTTTTCTTTCTGAAGGAAGCTCTGTAGCAGTGGCCTTGCAGTTGCAGAAACTTTTTGAAGCTAATTCATATCCTTTTAATCTGGTAGCAGTGATTAGTCAGAGTAGGGCATCTAGCTGAGTGGTTGGATGGCTTGAGTAGCATTCCTCAAGTCCTGATTTTGACTTCCCGTTGAGTGAATTTTCAGTTTGAGGTTAAAAAAGTGCCCCCGTTTGTATGCCACAGTACAAGTCTAAGGTCCGGCCCCAGTCATGATCATTCTTACATGTGCTACGGTACCACTGAGTGGGGCAAGGGTTCGAGTGTTTTTTCGAACCGTGTGAGAAAATCTTCTTATGCAATGCTCGAGGCTATCTTAAGTTTTTTATGGTGTGTTTTGTTCAGTTTTTTGAACTTGCTTCTACTTTAAAAAAACAGAAGCTGAACTAAAGGGGTTTAGCTTTTCTAGTAGTACTTGAAAAACCAGTTTTTTTATAGTACAAATTTAAAAGCAGCTTGGACCTTGCTTTTTGCTGCTTATCTAAGTTTGATATATTAATAAAGAGATATGACAAATAGGAATTTAAATGAGATAAAAAATAATTAAATATTATAATAAATGAAATAAAAAAATATTTTTTAGAAAATATAAAAACTGGAATTGTAAAAATGAATTATTAATTCAAAGAAGAGATATGGCAATTGGCAAATAGAAAATAAAATGGGACTAAAAATAATTAATTGTTAGAATAAATGAAATAAAAATATATAGCAAGTGGTGTCTAATTTTATTTGTAAAAAAATTAGGAACACAAATGTGAAATCAATTTTTTAATTAGATACATTGATTAAGAGATGTAGTTAAACAACACAACAGTTTGAACCAAATGACCTTTAGTTTTTTACAGCGGACAACTCATAACATTTTTTTTACAGCTCACAGCTGAACCAAACGCATCCTTGGACTACTGTTGGCTTTTAATTTTGTTAATATATTTTGGACCCAAAACTGAATATTTTTTTGAACCCGCAAAAGGCTTGCGTGCCATTCATCAGAAGGAAGAAAAGGTAGTACATAAAAGCGGGGTCACTAGCCTAAAGCGGCCAGTGGAAACCCGCCCATAGTGAAAAGCCTATAGAGGCCAGAGAGGCAGAGACAATCCACCCAACTGCAGAAAAGAGAAAGACTAACAACAGATTAGAGAGGCAGCCGTGGCCCGTCTAATAGTTCTCTAAGCCCCGAAGCCCCAGCCATACACCATAGTTTGCCTTCATTTGAGATGGACTGCAGGACAGTCCTCTCTTTGGGCCTAGCCCCATTGATAACACAATCATCCCGATGCTTCCATAGTTCCCACATCGTGAGGATTATCAGGGATTTTAGCCCTTTTCTCATCCCTTTAGGGACTACTTTTGCTGATCTGCACCACCAGGATGAGAAGCTTGGCTTATAGCTGATAGGTTATGAACAAACGAGAATTACTGATAAAATTTTCTGTACAAGGTGTGGTCATTTATCAGTGGTGCTGACTTGCGAACTATTACAAGTATTTGTTCCTTCTCATCCGTGGTCTCTTTTTGGAAACAAATAATATCACACACTGCTGTCTCATAAGCACACACTCTGCTGACCGATTCTGGGTTCTGCCGTATCACAGAAACAGCGAATAGATAGGCTGCAGGTGCAAGAGTTGGTACCAGTGAAGCTGATGCATCTTAATTTGTTCTGACCACATGTTTAGTAGCAGCAGCACTATCAAATGCTTCTTGCCATTTATAATACGTAAGAATATGATTTTGTATTGCATATTTCTTCAGGGGACTACTGAGGATCTGAAACGTGCAGAAGCACAACAGGACACTGTAAAACAGTAGAAGTAAGCAAGTAGCCCTCATATAGAGGGCATTTTTAGCTAAATTATTTAGAATGGATCAATTGCAATTTGCAAATATGCATCAGTGATCAAATGGACCAAATCACTTTGTAGTAAGCATTAGATGGACTTGTGTGGCTGGTCAGTGCTGGACGTTGTCATGGACCTTCGATCCATGGGGATAGCTGTCTTCTCCGGCGAGGTTATACCCCTCTGCCGCAGGCTTGGTTCTAGGGTAGCAACCCTAGGCGCTTGAGAGGGTCATTGCAAGAGAGAGAGATTGGTTTGATAATGGTCTTGCTTGATTTATTCCCTGCTGCCATGCGGTTTATAAATAGCCCTATGGCTAACCAACTTCTCCTACAAACTCTCAACTAACTCGTACTTTCTTGGACTTATATGCTGCTAACCAACTCTCCACAATTCTCTCATCTCAATCTTATTCTCTAGCCTTATCCCAGCTCATCTCAATCTTATTCTTTCCTTTCCTACGGGTGCAGACTGCATGGTGGTGACCGCTCCCTATGATGCCCATGACATCTCCCCCTCCCTTGAGGACCAACTCGTCCTCGAGCTGCCATAGACTTACTTGACACGACTTAAGGTTAAGCCTTTTACATCTCGGCTTACCTTTATTATTTAAGACGAAAATACAAAATAATTGTGGAACTAAAATATAAATTTGAACTGCAGCTATGTCCTCCTGTCCTCCTGGATCCCAAGGAAAGAGCTGAACTGCGGACTTCACGTTGGATGAAAGGTGAAGGAGGAACCAGCCCGTTCTTATGTCGGGTCTGTCCAGCACCAAGGCAGTTGCCCGAATGATGGAGACGACCCTCTTTGGCCGTGCAGGGGGGCTGCATACCCAGATCTCGACTTATGCAGGGGGTTCAAAAAGTATAGACGAGACCTGGTGGTTGGGCGCGCAGGCTGCGAGTTGGTGCAGCGATGAGCTGATCAGCAAGTGCAGCTTCCGCACCGCCCGCCTAACAAGGAAGCCGCGCACTGCGGCTTGCAGGCGCACCACGGCCTGCTCATGTGATGACGGCCATGTGGTGGCCCTGGAGGCCACAACAAGGTGCTTCTCCCCACGAAGGGACTGTACCTGGCGGCGTGCCAGGAACCCTCGCGCTGCCACCTGAAGCCGCACCGCTGCTTGGAGTTCCTTCTCTGTCTTCTCCTTGTAGCGGTGGAACATCACAACGAACTGATCCCACTTCTCTGCGAAACGGCCAAAACTCTCTTCGAGCCGAGTGAATACATCTGGAGTTGGAGAGGGCGGGTGGGAGGACGTTGCGGCGGCTGGTGGTGGTGAGGATAACCTGGAGCTGATACCAGGTGTCATGGACCTTCGGTCCATGGAGATAGCTGTCTACTCCGGCGAGGTTATACCCCTCTGCCGCAGGCTTGGTTCTAGGGTAGCAGCACTGTTTTTAAGGCGTCGCCTAGGCGTCGCCTAGGCGACGCCTAGGCGTCCGGGCGGTGGTCTGACGCCTAGGCGCCTTGCCCGCCTACCTCGCCTAGGCGTCGCCTAGGCGCCGCCTAGGCGTCTAGGCGGTGGTCCAACGCCTTGGAGCGCCTTACCGCTTTAAAAACCATGGGTAGCAGCCCTAGGCGCTTGAGAGAGAGAGATTGGTTTGATAATGATCTTGCTTGATTTATTCCCTGCTGCCATGCGGCTTATAAATAGCCCTATGGGTAACCAACTTCTCCTACAAACTCTCAACTAACTCCTACTTTCTTGGACTTATCTGCTGCTAACCAACTCTCCACAATTCTCTCATCTCAATCTTATTCTCTAGCCTTATCCCAGCTCATCTCAATCTTATTCTTTCCTTTCCTGCGGGTGCGGACTGCATGGTGGTGACCGCTCCCTATGATGCCCACGTGCAATCCGATCTTTGATTGGTACTGTTGCTTTGACCGCAGTAGTGGTTTGTCAAGTGGGTCGTGAAATTAGCGCTTGGCAATGAGCGATAGTGGTTGATTGAGGAGCGTTTGGCATGTTGCAAATGCTGCAATGCAGTAGATGGCATCGATTTAGTTTGTTTGCTCGTTGGGACATGCTTGAAAATTGTGATTGATCCATGGACCATGGGCTGTGATTTGACTTAGAACTTTCTTATTTATCAGGGTTTGGTACAAGTGGAGTGGCCCATATGTTGTGCGGAGGAGCACTGGTGAAGCCTAAGAACCCTTATGTCGATGGGCGTGGTCTCAAGGGAGGTGTTGTCAGCATGCGAGAGGCTCTGCTTCATTTGCCCGTCACTGCGGACGAGGTCCCGCCATCCGGTCAAGCGCTACAAGAAATTGCTTGCAGAAATCTTCCCTCGGACACAGGTCACATCTTTTACAGATGCTCAAAACTTCTGGTCATATCTACTATTTCTATAGCCTACCTATCATTACTCTGTATCAGGCATAATATAATGTTGCATGGTTTGAGATTCTCCATTACACTTATTGTTTATATTTAGCTCCTTCCGTAACACATTCGACCTCCACAAAAGTATTTGTTGTAGACGTGGAGATGATTATTGTAAAATTTATGTTTTCACTATATTTTCAATAATGGACACATAACTATAAGAACCTTTGTTTTGGCAACTCTCTACAATGTGAGCACTATCTACAAAAGTCCTTATTCTTCTTTTCAGGATGAAGAACCAAATGATCGCAAGATAGGGAAACTGTGCGAATATATTTCAAGGAATCCTATGCGTGTTCCAAAGGTTTATTTCTTTTTATGCCTTGCCCGTATAGTTTTATGTGTAACATGAGTTCAATAACGAAAACTGTTTCCGTTACAGATTACATTTTACTTAGAGCAAAAGTGCTACAAGGAATTAAGGGCTGAGCGCTATGGTTCAGTGAAAGTTGTTATTGCAATCTATCGAAAGGTGATATGTTCTTGTCAGGAGCAATTGTAAGTTTTTTCTACTTATAAACATAGCTGCATTTTCTCCTTTGCATATGTCATGGGTTTCTAGTTTCAAACCATTGGAATTTACTATCTTCAACATCCATTTATTATTTTTCTTCAATGATCATTATTTTTTTCTGACAACATTTGAATTTGTAATTGGAGCAAAAAAATACTTATTTTTCTTATAGGAAACATGTTTTTACTCATTTGTACTGGAGCTTTAATAAGAAAGTGTTGCATCGATAAATGAAATTTGTACTGTAATGAGTGAAACCATTGCTTTGCAGGCCACTTTTTGCCAACAGCTTGCTAACAATTGTAGAGACATTATTGGAGCAAAATAGACAGGATGACTTGCGGAAATTGGCATGTCAAACACTTTTTGACTTTATAAATAATCAGGTATTTAAACATTCTTGTAGCATCAATTTGCAAAATGGATGCACCATGTTTTAATGGTCTCTTTTTAGACTGTTTTGACTCGTGGAATATTAACTTCTCATTGTAGGTTGACAGTACTTACATGTTCAATTTAGAAAACCAGATTCCTAAACTATGTCATCTGGCCCAAGAGATGGGTGAAAAGGAGAAGATATGCATTCTTCATGCAGCTGGGCTACAAGCTCTTTCATCTATGGTATTTGTTTCTCTTGTTATGCCATGTGGCCTTGGTGTGCAGCTGTTTGGTTCAAGATTAGCTTGTCCTGCATTTGTATTTTCATTGATAGGAGAAATTCATAGTATAATGTGATATTTTTAAAATATTCTTTCTTTCTCATGCACCATCTATTCAAGGTAATCAATTCAATCCCTTCTATCAAGCAGTGATCGTGGACCTGCTTGAAAGAGGAGGATTCTTTTTGTCAAACTTGAACTAAATCCTTTGGATCTCAACCCCCCTTCCTCTTATAAAAAGGTCAATAATGTTCCAACAAAGTTAAACAAAAAATATCATTTCATTTTTCGTGCTGCTACATTTGCATTTTTTCTGTTTTCCCAGAATTGTAATGCCTAATGTTGATTTGTGTGCTTGCAGATTTGGTTTATGGGTGAGCATTCCCATATGTCTGCAGAGCTTGATAATGTAAGTGTGTTATTTTGCCTCCCCCTTTAAGCTGCTTAGTTGATTTTGGTAAGAAGTGAAGTAAACACTTGTTAGCCCAACCAAAGCCTTTATGTTTGGTGATTCTGAATAATTCAGTAACCCATAGTAATTTCCAGTATTTCATGTTGTAAATAGATCTAGAGTTCTAGATAGGATACCTTATGGTGGCCTAGCTTGGACATATCCTTTGTGGTTCGTAGCCCTGTAAATTTTGTCCAAATCACGCAAGCTGAAGCATTTGGCCATTCCCTTTGGTTATTAACTTGTAATATCAATCCCTTCTGGCATCATAGAGCAGGAAGCCTGGAAGTGTAGAATGTTGTGTCATTATAGTTACCACTGCTCCTCTATTCTTAGCCACTGCTGTTCAATGATTTCACAGGTTGTTTCTGCAGTTCTGGAAAATTATGAGAGCCCATATGCAAATGCTGATAATGATGCCGCTATTGAGGATAGACGAATTCAGTGGGTGGATGAAGTGCTCAAAGCTGAAGGTCATGAACCTCCTGCTGTTACCATTTTGACAAGGGTTCCTTCATGGAAAGTTATTAGAACTGTTCACGGTGAATTAAGTTTGACAATGTAAATAAAGTTCAGGCATATGGAATACTTGTAAAGTTTTATACTGTATCAGATTTATCTAATATATTTTCTCTTCTAAATCATTTTGTCACAGAGAAGAATCAACAAGTCCAAATTTTTGGTCAGGGATTTGTCTACATAACCTTGCTAGAATATCCAGGGAAGCAACAACAGTGCGACGAGTTCTGGAAGTTATATTTCGTTATTTTGATAATAACAATCTGTGGTCACCTTCTAAAGGATTTGCACTGTGTGTCCTACTGGATATGCAGATTGTCATGGAGAAATCTGGTATTCATTGTTTCCTCAATCTTCTTATTTGATTCATATACATTTTGCACTTATCTGTGATATTTATATAATCTCTATAGGCGTTCTTGTCTTCAACCATTGCTTATTCTGACAGATTCATCATTGCATGCCAGGACAGAATGCTCATATATTGTTGTCTATGTTAGTCAAGCATCTTGAACACAAGAATGTATTGAAACAACCAGATATGAATCTAGATATCATTGAAGTTACTTCACGCCTTGCTGGGCACTCCAAAGCTCAGTCTTCTACAGCACTAATGGCTTCAATAAGTGATATGGTCAGGCATATGGGTAAAAGCATGCAATCCTTGGCCAGCGATGCAGGTCCTGGAGACAACATGGTCAAATGGAATAGCAGATATGGGAAAGCTGTAGATGAATGTCTTGTTCAATTGTCTAGAAAGGTCATTTTTTCTAAATATATTTTAAGGGTGTATTTTTTCATTTATAGCTCTACAGCTGCAGTCTATGGATAATTTGTTCGATTATTTTTATCCTCTTCAGGTCGGTGATGCTGGACCTATCCTTGATACATTAGCTGTAGTGCTGGAAAACATTTCAAGTTCTATGATTGTTGCACGGTCTACTATCTTTGCAGCATATCGTACTGCTCAAATAGTTGCATCATTGCCAAACTTGTCACATCAGAGCAAAGTAAGTTGGTTAACGATATTTTTCTGCATCCTCTACTAACTATACCAGATCTTTAGGTGACATACTACACATTGTAGGCATTTCCTGAGGCATTGTTTCACCAACTGCTTTTAGCAATGGTCTATCCGGACTGTGGGACACATTTAGGAGCACATCGGATTTTCTCTGTTGTTCTTGTTCCCTCTGCTGTCGCTCCGTGCTCATTTTCAGACACTTCACGGACAAGGAAGATTGATCTCCGAAGGACATTATCTAGAACAACATCAGTGTTTTCATCTTCTGCTGCTTTGTTTGGGAAACTTAAAAGAGACATGCTTTCATTTCGTGAAAGTCCGCTCCATGATAATACAAAGCTACTACCCATCAGTGAGGATGCAGATGAGATCAGCGCAAATGATGCAAAACTATTCAAGTCACAGACTATTCAAAGGATGGCTAGTACAAAAGATATTTCTCTTCCCTCTTCCACAGATGCAAGTACTTTGAGTGAACAAACTCCAAATCAGGAAAAGGTCCATGTTAGATTTTCCTTTTTGTCGCTAATAGGATCCTCTAGTAACTGTGATATTTCCTTTCTCATTAGAATAAAAGGTATCATTTAATTACATGCAGGATGCTGTCACCCTTATGCTCAGTGTTCGTCAGGCAAATCTTCTTCTTTCCTCGTTATGGACTCAGGCACTGTCACCTGAAAATGTTCCACGGAATTATGAAGCAATTTCTCATACTTACAGCTTGATGCTATTGTTTTCTAGAGCCAAGGTGAGATGGCACATTACTCTGCTTTATATCTGAAACAATGGTGTGTATTTGACTTTACTCTTTGTTGCTATGAGACAAGGTCATAATGCTGTAAACATTATTGCGTAATTTATTACTTGGTATTGGGAATCCATTTTACTTTTCACATTCAACACCATTTACAAAGATCCATGACTAAATACAGGAATCTGTTACTCAAAGGCAAAGCGAACTAAAACTATTATAGCGCTATCCATAAGATGTTGGATTTATTGCACTGCCAATTACATCATAATCAATTCTCTTTCAAGGACTAAAGTCAACAATTTTTATCTCATTTGTATGATTTACTAGATTGTTGATTGAGGGTGAACACATGCAACTGCAATCTTAACCTGACATAGTTCCTTGTTTCCCTCCCTTGCCACTGCCCCCTCTGATTTGATTTGTTTAGTACTTTAGTTCGTAGCTAACCTATTCTTACCGCAGGGCTCAGGTGCCGACGTTTTGGTTGGTAGCTTTCAGCTTGCTTTTTCATTAAGAAGTGTTTCGTTACAAGCAGGTACATTTCTCTCTTATACAGTTCATTATCTATTGAGTCAGTATAGCTCTTTTAGCATCTTTAGCTACGTGGTTGTTTGGTTGCCTTCTGTCATGGAGGACATTCAATTCAGTACAAATACATCAACATAGCCTTTTAGTCCCAAGCAAGTTGGGGTAGGCTAGAGTTGAAACGCAACAAGATGTCACCAACAGGAGAAAGAGAGAGAAAGGGGAGGGGAAAAGCTTTTGAGAGCAAAGGCCTAAATCACGGTTCGGGCACGTGGATAGCTTCTTTCCAAACACTTCTATCCAAACACAACTCCATTGGGATATTCCATTCCTTCAAGTTCCTTTTGATTGCCTTCTCCCATATCAAGTTTGGTCGACCTCTACCTCTCTTCACATTATTGTCCCGTCCTATGATACCTCTATGCACCGGTGCCTCTGGGGGTCTCCGGTGGACATGCCCAAACCATCTCAACCGGTGTTGAATAAGCTTTTCTTCAATTGGCGCTACTCCTAGCCGATCTTGTATGTCATCGTTTCTCACTCGGTCCAATCTTGTGTGCCCACATATCCAACGCAACATACGTATCTCTGCGACACTTAGTTGTTGGATATGTCGCCTCTTAGTAGGCCAACACTCAGCCCCATATAACATAGCATGCCTAATCGCTGTCCTGTAGAACTTGCCTTCAACTTCTGTGGCACTCTTTTGTTGCATAGGACTCCTGATGCTTAACGCCATTTCATCCACCCCGTTTTGATTCTATGGCTAACATCTTCATCAATATCACCATCTCTCTGTAGCATCGATCCCAAATAACGGATGGTGTCCTTTGGTACTACCTGACCTCCCAAACTTACATCTCCATCCTCACTAATTGTAGTACCAAAGTCATATCTCATATACTAGGTTTTGGTCCTGCTAATTCTAAATCCTTTTGACTTTAGGGTCTGACGCCATAACTCTAGCTTTCTATTTACTCTTTCCCGGCTTTCATCTACTAGAACTGCATCATCAACGAAAAGCCTGCACCAAGAGATATCTCCTTGTATATCCCTCGTGACCTCATCTATCACTAAGGCAAATAGATAAGGGCTCAAAGCTGAACCTTGATGTAGTCCTATGTTAATCGGGAAAATATTTGTATCACCATCAGTTGTTCGGACACTAGTCACAACCTTGTCATACATGTCCTTGATGAGCGTAACATACTTTGTTGGGACTTTATGCTTATCCAATGCCCGCCACATGAGATTCCTAGGTATTTTATCGTAGGCCTTTTCCAAGTCGATAAAAACCATGTGCAAGTCCTTTTTCTGCTCCTTATATCGCTCCATGACCTGCCTTATTAAGAAAAATTGCTTCCGTGGTTGATCTTCCGGGCATGAATCAAATTGGTTCATGGTGATATACGTCATTCCTCTCAGGCGATGCTCAATAACTCTCTCCCATAGCTTCATAGTGTGGCTCATGAGCTTAATCTCTCGATAGTTAGTATAACTTTGAATATCTCCCTTATTCTTGAAGATTGGTACTAATGTACTCCTCCACTCATCGGGCATACTATTTGATCGAAAAATATGGTTGAACAACTTGGTTAGCCAAACGATAGCAATATACCCAAGGCATTTCCACACCTCTATTGGGATACAATCTGGGCCCATCGCCTTGCCCCCTTTCATCCTCTTTAAAGCTTCTTTGACTTCTGATTCTTGGATTCCGCGTACAAAGCATCTATTTAAATCATCGAAGGAGTCATCCAACTGGATAACTATAGTCCCATTCTCACCATTGAAAAGATTGTTAAAATACCTCTGCCACCTCTGTTTGATGTCTTGTACTTTCACCAAGAGTTGATCCATCTCATCCTTAATGCATTTAACTTGGTTGAGGTCCCTCGTCTTCCTTTTCCGAATCCTAGCTATCTTATAGACATCTTTCTCCCCTTCCTTTGTACTTAGTCTTCGGTAAAGATCATCATAGGCTCGACCCTTTGCCTTACTCACAGCTCGCTTTGCAGCCTTCTTTGCCATCTTATACCTTTCTATGTTGACCGCGCTCCTGTCATGGAACAAGCTCCTATAACATTCTTTCTTCTCCTTTATTGCCTTTTGAACATCCTCGGTCCACCACCAAGTATCCTTAGATTCATCGTTGCTCCCTTTGGTCACTCCAAACACCTCTGACGCCACCTTCCTAATACAAGTTGCCATCTTCACTCACATGATGTTTGCATCTTCTTCGGACCAAGCGCCCTCCACAAAAACTTTCCCTAAAAACTTCGGATGTCTCCCCTTTGAGTTTCCACCACTTCGTCCTCGCAATTTTGGCTTGTTTAACCCTATGGGTACTGATCCGAAAACAGAAGTTAGCCACCACAAGATTATGTTGGGGCATAACACTCTCTCCAGGTATCACCTTACAATCCAAACAAGCTTGTTTATCTTCTCTCCTTGTGAGCACGAAGTCGATCTGGCTCAAACGATGGCCACTGCTAAAAGTCACCAAATGAGAATCTCTTTCTGAAGAAAGTGTTGGCTATCACTAGGTTGTAGGCTACAACAAAGTCCAAAATATCCTCTCCTTGATTCTTACTACCATACCCGAAACCTCCATGATCCAGCTCATAACCTACATTTGTTGAATCTACATGACCATTGAGATCTCCTCTTATGAAAAGCTTCTCATTGGTGGGTACCGTTCTAACCATGCCATCTAAGTCTTCCTAGAACTTCCTCTTCTCGCTCTCACTGAGACCAACCTGAGGGGCATAAGCACTTATAATGTTAAGATTACATCCCCCAAAACTAGTTTGACTAGGATAATCCTATCTCCCTGCCTTTTGACGTCCACAACTCCATCCTTGATGGTCTTATCAATCAGGATACCTACTCCATTTTTGTTTGCCATTGTTCCTGAGTACCATAGTTTGAAACCAATGTTCTCCACCTCTTTCGCTTTTTGCCCTTTCAATTTTGTCTCCTGGATACATAGGATACTAACACGCCTCCTTCTCGCTGCATCGACTAACTCTCTTAGCTTACCTGTAAGGGACCCTACGTTCCAGCTACCTACACGGATCCTAGTCGGCTCAACTAGCTTCCTTACCCCTCGCACCCGTTGAGACAGATGCGAAGACCCTTGCACATTTGTCACTACACCCGAGCGCCGATGTAGCGCGCCACTAAGGAAGCGACGACCCAATCCTTGCTCACTTGACACCGCATCCAGATCACGACACGACGCGCCACCAAGGGGGTGGCGTCCCGGCCCTTGCCCATTTAACACCATACCCGGGTTCCTATATGGCGCGTCGCTAAGAGGGTTACACGTCAATGGTTTTCTATTGAGTGTATCTCCATTTTGAGTGGCTAAGTTTTTATAGCTGGCTTGCCACGCCTAACACAACCCTCCTCCTTGTACCTGGACTTGGGACCAAGCTATGCTGCACCAACATATGCTGAGACAACAAAGGCGGAGTTTCAATGCAGTACAAATAATTGAAAATATTTTTTATACTCATTAGACCAACTCCAGCAGACTCCCTCTCCGTATCCCTAAAACGCGCGGCCAACACATTCTCTCTCCTCTCCGTATCCGTCTCCGTTTCCAGCAACACTCCCCATCCCACTCCGCATGCAGTCTATGACACCTGGGGCCCGCCAGCAGGCGCGCGCGCACGCAGAGAGCTGCGGAGAGGAGAGAGAAAGCGTGGAAATGGGGAGTGCAGGTACAGGCCGTGCGTTTTGCGGAGAGGGATGCGGAGACTGCTGGAGAGCGAAACAGTGCCTGCGACCGTGTAAAAAAGGGATACGGAGTGGGATAGCCAGTCCTGCTGGAGTTGGTCTTAGAGGCACATATAACTTGATGTGTTTCATATGAGTTCATGAAATCCACCAGAGCACTGCAATCTAAATAATGATCAAAGTGGCAGGATCTGGGGGTTTCATGCATCATGTATATTGAGTTGCATGCACCAACCAATTCAACCCAAATGTTTAAGCTGACAAAAAACTTAAGCTGATGCAGAGAGGTGGGCAATTCACTTGTATTCAAACAATATATAGTAGTAACTAACTTTGTTTCCCATGCTGTGTATATGGAGATAGTAGTGACATGATTCACTGATCATGTCGGAGTAGAGAACATATCTACTGGCAACAGAGAATAACCTGAGCCTCGGAAATAAAAGTTGTGTCTATTGTGGAAAGCAAACATAAATGAGGAATAGTATTTAAAAGGAACATAGCTTGCCTTGACGGGGAGACTTCAATAGTGGTTTGAGTAACCTACCTTGATGAAGACTTTAAACATTTGGGCTCGATGGCTGCCGGACAGATTTAGTTCATTGGCCCAAACAGTTCTGATTTTCCTTTCTCATAAAAGACTATGCAGATCAAGACACGATAGGGATGAGTCATGAAAGTCCATAGACTGCTTAATAAAAAAATTGCATTGACAAGATTGTCTTTAACTCGATTTCCTGATATTAATAGAGTTGTGAGGGCCAATGATTTCAAGTCGCCTGGTCGAACCCTGGGACCGACCAGGCGACTAGTCGCGATTAGGCGACGACTAGGGCGACTAGTCGACCCCTAGTCGGTCCCTGGTCGTTCTACACTAGTAGCTATACTTATATAGGTATATATATAAATATACATGTATACATTATATAAATTAGAGACTGCAGTAGTGCAGCAGGCTGCAGGGCTCCAGGAGAAGGGGCAGGGACGCAGGGTGCTGTAGCCGCCGCCCGCCGGTGTAGCCGTCGGCAATCAAAGTCCAGGACTGCAGGGGCGGTGCAAGAGAGGAGAGGAGACATGCAGAGAGCCAGAGACTGTTGGTTGGTAGGTTAGAATAGGAGAGGAGACGTGCAGTGACTGTAGATGGGCTAAAAAGGCCCAATAACTAAACCCTAGCCGGGACGACCAGGACACATAAGTCGGACGACTAGTCGCCCTAGTCGACGATTAGTCGGACGACCAGGACGACTAGGTTGTCTGGTCGAGTCGTCCAGCAAATCGTGTACTAATTACCGACCAGCCTGACTAATCGCAATTAATCGCAATTAGTCGGACGACTTGAAATCATTGGTGAGGGCTGTCGTATAGTAAGGTGCTATGTGGGTGCTGTTGGTGCAAAGCATCTGTTTCATCTGTTGGTGCCTTGCGTTTTCATCCGGCATTTTTGGTTTGGGCTGCTGCAAAAAACTTGGGCTTTAGAGCCTATGTCCCCAGCAGGAGGGTTCTCTTTTGATGGTTGGTGTTCTAAAGCCAGCGATGCTGTGCTTGACTGGTTCATCATGGTCTGAATTATATAATCATCTTTTTTTCTCTTCTCTCTCTCGAATATGCAGGAGAGCTGCATATCATTGTATTAAAAGAGAAAAAATGATCCTGCACAATTATACCCACATTAGCTGAAATTTCAGTTTATTTTATCGAAGAACCTTAAAAAATGGTAGGGATCTCCTGCAGTTCACTTAAAAAAAACTAACCTATTTTATAAGGTGAACTGGGCCCAAAAACCATACAACTGCACTGTTAATTAAGGAAAACCGGCAAAAAATACGGCAAACACAATTGCCCAGGTGACTCACCCAAAACAAGATGACGGAGTACACCAATTCACAGTTTCAGATTGCTTGTTATAACTATGACAGTTTAATTTGGCAGTTGAAATAAACGTTCCTTCATGTAAGATTGTGCCTAAAGTTTCACATGGTGGCTGTGATACTTATTCAAATAGGATGTTGCTGTTAGAGAGGACAGCACTAACCAATTCAACCCAAAAACTTAAACTATTAGAAGAAGGTAGGTAATCCACTTATACACTTTAACACTCCCACTCACGTGCAGCCCGAGAGAAAGGTACAAACATGGAAATAGATGGGCGGAGGCACAAATAAAGCCTCTGTCAGGATTTGAACTCGAGAGCTATGACTTTGATACCATGTTAGAGTGGACACATTGACCAATTTAACCCAAAAGCTTAAATTATTAGGAGAAGGTAGACAATCCACTTATACACTTCAGCAGTTGCTAGCATGTTGCGCTTCAATGGCAACTCAGAATCAAAGTACTTAGCACTTAGCAATTGCCTTTTTCATAGATTTCCTCACAAGTCACAATACTTGGGAACTAAGGAACTTAGAAACACCTCGGCAACTATGTTTCTGCCAAATATTTTTCCACATGGATGTTTCTTTCACTTTAATATTTGTATATATTTATTGATAATTTAATTCTATGGACATGCTCTGCAGGTTTTCTTCCACCTTCACGCAGGCGCTCTCTTTTTACTTTGGCAACTTCAATGCTTGTGTTTTTCTCGAAAGCTTTCAACGTTCCAGCGCTCATTCCAGTTGTGAAGCATGTGTTGACAGAAAGTACAGTAAGTGAAACACAGTTCCTTGCTTCATTAGTATTTGGTGAAGTAATGTATGTGATCTGTACAGTTGACAAAAGCTCACAGTAAATTCTGGCACTGTATATCCATATAAAGACATGTATGAGGCATTCCCAAAAACAGTACACTGAACACTCAAATCCTAATCCAAACTGACAGATCCCAGGCTCTGGACCATCAAAGCTCTCCTTTTGCTATCAGGCCTGGGCCTGCAAAGCTCTCCTTTTGCTATTAGGCCTGAGATTTCATGTTCGGGGTCTCAGGATGTAAGGCCCATACTGAAGTTCTTATTGGATCTGCCAGGGCATCCCTAATTGGGCCAGACTGGCTTGTTTTTCTTAGCTCTGACTTTAGAAGTTATTGAGTCAATTGTTGCACTTCTTTCATTGAAATCCAGTACAGAACTATTCAATCTACTGCTTACATGTTCTGTTATAAATTGATCTCTATTGAGCTGTTCAGCAGCATTGGATCATTGATCCAAGAAATATGAATATATATTTCATCGATTATTTTCTATGCGCCTTGTTGCAGGTTGATCCATTTCTTTGTTTAATAGAAGACTGTAGATTGCAGGCTCTTGATAGTGCTGCTCAGTCTTGCAAACTCTATGGTTCAAAAGAAGATGACGATCAAGCTCTGAAATCACTCTCGAACATTGACATGAATGAACATCAGTCAAAAGAAACATCAGTGTCTCTTATACTTGATAGCTTGGAAGATCTGTCAGAGGTACTGCACAAAAGATTATGCTATATATGCTATTCCTCATGCTGTGAACCTTTTACTTGCTTATTTGATAATGCTCTGATGTTATTCACTCTGCAGTCAGAATTGTCTACTATTAGAAAACAGCTGATTGAGGAATTTTCAGCAGATGACATTTGTCTGGGATCTCATTTTACTGAAACACCTTCGAAATCTGCAGCACAAAATGGAAAACTGCACCACAAATCTATGGAGGTGATCGGTCTTGTTCGTGATAGATAAGGAACAACGAAACACCTGTGAAATTTTATCAGTTTGTTCTTATATTACTATGATGGCACTTCTGCAGGTTATTCCATTCGGATTTGTTTTTGAAGATGATACTCTCGTTGAAGCATCTGACAGCTTAGTAGAACCTCACTTGCGACATCTGCCATGTAACAGCGTTCTTGATGTTGACCGGCTTCTTAATTCGGTATCTACTTATCTCCTGGTTCTTCTACATTGTTCAAAATGCTCTGGAAAAAGAGCATTTTTAATAGAAGTTAATAAATTCTAAGAAGACTTATATTTTATGTATAGGTTTTGGAAACATCTCAGCATGTTGGAAGGATGTCAGTTTCAACAGACCAGGATTTGCCTTTCAAGGAGGTAGCCAACCAATGTGAAGCACTTCTGATTGGGAAGCAGCAAAAGCTATCTATCTGCATGAGTGTTCGTGAAAAAAAGGTTAGAGATCGTGAGCAGCTTGAGCTGTCCACACAGCTGCCAGTAGTTTATCATTGACAGTTGCACATTAGTGAACTGAGTACATTTTGCAGTGTCACAAAGTGACGGAAGCAATTTTTCTTTAGATATAGCTGGCATTTATTTTTCTTTTGCATTTCCTTTCTTAAAAGTTGCAGTTTTGATGTTCTATCTGATAGGTAAATTTGAAATGAGATATTGAGATTCACCGCAGGAGGAAACTAAAGGCATGTTTGGTTTCCTACCTAAGGCGCCACAATCTGCCTAACCTTAGGCGCTCGAATTGAAGAACTAAGGTTAGGCAGAAAAGTTTGGCACATTGTGGCGTCTTAGGCACCAAACCAAACAACCCCTAAATGTTTCTTTCTCTTTATTTAGGCATAATAAAAGTTAGTGACACCATGCAGTTCTTTCTCTATCTGCACCCTTATATTGTGCATGTGCTCACAAGGTTCTTAACTTTCAGGATGGTGAATCATCCATCGAGAAGTCATCTCAGCAGGATCCTCAAGCATATACGTTTCTCTGCACAGCTGATGAACAATGGCACCTCAATTCCTGTAAGCTGCCAGTGCTGTGTCCCTATGACCGGTTCCTTGCAACGTCTGGGTGCTAAGATGATCTCTTCTGGTACGCGGACCTTTATAACTATGAATGTGTTCAGTGGACTCCTAAAAATTGGCGGTTCCAGCTCATGCATGCCAAAATAGGTGCCCTACAAACTGATGTCCGTCGGGCCAACCCAGATGAGCCCATGTGTGCGTGCCAGATGGCATCATTTCCATCATATGTAAATTGTTCCCTCGTTTGTAAAGGCTAGTTGAGAGCTAAAATATCAGAGGGGGTTGGAGGAGTTAAAATCCATTTCTTATTCAAAATTGAATAAGGAGATTTTAGCCCCTTTAACCCCTCCGGTTTTGTGGCTCTCAAACTAACCTTAAATGGTTCGTCTACCATGGGAAATACATGGTTGATTCTGGCATTTTTGAGGCCGGAGCGAAAGTTACTATTGAAGCCCCTTCTATATCCATGAGTGTGTATATATGTCTATATGTATAATATATATACTTTTATATGGAAACTTATAAACACATAATTATTGATCTCAAATAGTTTTTCAGTAAATTTAGTTTTAAAAGTTTTTTTTGGTAAATGAAACAATTACAGACTCAATAAATAAGATTTAATATGCAATAGAGACATTAGGATAACAATCTTTGGTATGCTCAAAAAATTCCTATAGCATACACTACTCATCTAAAACTCTCTTATCTTGGCCTTTCAATCAATTGGTGTCAGACAAAAATTTCGGCTTTTGAACCCTATATACAATAATCAATGATTAATCTGTGAGATTAAAAAAATACACATCTATACAATACAATGATTGGTACACAATACACTGGCTACAGGCATCTAACGAACACACTTAGCGTGTTGTCGCGTCGTATTAGCAGTCTACGCTAATTTGTTTTCTTTAAGACTACGATTCATTTTTTATATTTCCAACAAGCTACAATTAACGAATAGCTAACGAATAGACTACTGAATGATTACTAAACTAAAACCAGTTACTATAATTTCATAGCATAAATCATATAGTTGGCACATAATTAGGAGCCATATAGGTGGTGCATCATTTAGCTTATTTCATTTTTTTGATAGAACCACCTTTTTCTCATGCTTTTGTGCTCATCATTATCTTGTGATGAATGATGTGATAGAGAATTAACCAATTTTATTTCACAATCTAAACGAAAAGAGATGATTAATCGCTTTAAGGTCTGTTCACAAGGTGCGTTTTCAACCCAAACTTGTGCGAAATACATGCCCATGAACCTTTATGGGTCCAACTGACGGTGTCCAGAATCCGAATCAAATAAAGTTACACCGGTTTTGACCCGTTAGCCATTGTCATCGTATAATACACCAGTGTATTGTAGGTGCCTGAGAGTAAGGATGGATTCGGATGTTTGGAGATTCGAATTATCCGTATTCGTATTCAGATAAAGTGCTAATATGGATATCTGTATTCGTATTCGGATAAAGTGCTAAGATGGATATTCGTATTCGTATTCGATTTTAATATGGATGTTAAATAGACATATCCTAATTCATTTCTTCTCTATCCGGTTTAAGATTTGTATTCGACAACATTCGACAAAACCGTGAAATATCCGATATTACTCGTATTCGAAAGAAAAAAATATTCAATAAAATCAATTTAAACTTACTTTTATTACTAATTACAAGTGATTTTAAACATTAAATAATATACTAAAAACTGAAGTACACCATTTAAAATGTTAAAAATATTTATATCATAAACAAATGACTGTGTTAATTTTACATTACTATTGATATACAATGATAAATTTTAATAATATTAAAAAGTCTAATTTTGAATACATTAGATTATTGGAGTTTTAGAGTCCAAAATACAAATATACTTAATATACAAAAAGATTATAATTAGAGTCCAAATATAAATATACCAGGTATAAATAATTTATTTAAAAATATGATATTCAACTAAGTTTCAACTAAATAATGTATATATACTATTGTTCATAATTTGCTTGTAATGTGATTTTTATCAACTATAAATCCATGGATAACACAAATTAATACTTGTTATGATGCTATGTTCTAAATCAAGTAAGTATTCGAATATAAATCCGAATTTAAACTATTCGTTTTGTATTCGTATCCGATAGTATTCGTATTTGAAAGGGAATTAGGCTTACACCTATTTCCTAAATGATTTTGGTGGTTGAATTGCCCAACACAAATAATTGGACTAACTAGTTTGCTCTAGTCTATAAGTTATACAGGTGCAAAAGGTTCACACTTAGCCAATAAAAAGACCAAGAAATGGGTTCAACAAAAAGAGCAAGGGATAACCGAAGGCAGCCCTGGTCTGGCGCACCGGACTGTCCGGTGTGCCACCGGACAGTGTCCGGTGCACCAGGGGACTCCAAGCCAAACTTCACACCTTCGGGAATTTTCAGAGGCGCTTCGCTATAATTCACCGGACTGTCCGGTGCTACACCGGACAGTGTCCGATGCTCCAGAGGAGAGCGACTCTGAACTCGCCAGCTTCGGGAATCCGCTCCGCTATAATTCACCGGACATGTCCGGTGCACACCGGACTGTCCGGTGAGCCATCGGAGCAACGACTACTTCGCGCCAACGGTCACCTGCAGAAGCAATTAATGCGCGCCAGAGCGTGCAGAAGTCAGGCACGCGCGAAGTGGCGCACCGGACACTCTACAGTACATGTCCGGTGTGCCACCGGACATCCAGGCGTGCCCAGCAGTCAGAGCTCCAACGACCTGGTGACGTGGCTGGCGCACCGGACAGTGTCCGGTGGCGCACCGGACTGTCCGGTGCGCCATGCGACAGCAGCCTCCACCAAACGGCTAGTTTGGTGGTTGGGGTTATAAATACCCCCAACCACCCCACATTCAAATCATCCAAGTTTTCTACCTTCCAACTACTTACAAGAGCTAGGCATTCAATACAAGACACACCCAAGTGATCAAATCCTCTCCCAATTCCACAAAAGCTTTAGTGTTAAGTGAGAGTGATTTGCTTGTGTTCTTTTGAGCTCTTGCGCTTGGATTGCTTTCTTTCTCATTCTTTCTTGAGATCAAACTCACTTGTAATTGAGGCAAGAGACACCAATCGTGTGGTGATCCTTGTGGGAACTTTGTGTTCCAAGTGATTGAGAAGAAAAGCTCACTCGGTCCGAGGGACCGTTTGAGAGAGGGAAAGGGGTGAAAGAGACCCGGTCTTTGTGACCACCTCAACGGGGAGTAGGTTTGCAAGAACCGAACCTCGGTAAAACAAATCCGCGTGTCACACTCTTTATTCGCTTGCGATTTGTTTTGCACCATCTCTTACGGACTCGATTATATTTCTAACGCTAACCCGGCTTGTAGTTGTGATTAATTTTGTGAACCTCGTTTTGCCCTATTCACCCCCCTCTAGGCGACTTTCAATTGGTATCGGAGCCCGGTGCTTCATTAGAGCTTAATCGCTCGAAGTGATGTCGGGAGAACACGCCAAGAGGGAGATGGAGACCGGCGACAAGCTCATCGGCGACAAGCCCACTACAAGTCACGGGAAGGCTTCATCGGAAGAGTCCCGCAACAAAAAGAAAGGGAAGGAGAAGAAAGCCTCTTCCCACAAGTCGCATCGGAGTGGCGACAAGAAAAAGAAGATGAGGAAGGTGGTCTACTACGAGACCGACACTTCATCACCTTCCACCTCCGGCTCCGACACGCCATCCATCACTTCTAAGCGCCATGAGCGCAAGAAGTTTAGTAAGATCCCCCTACGCTACCCTTGCATTTCTAAACATACTCCATTACTTTCCGTTCCATTAGGCAAGCTGCCAACCTTTGACGGTGAAGATTATGCTAGGTGGAGTGATTTGATGAAATTTCACCTAACCTCACTCCACAAAAGTATATGGAATGTTGTTGAGTTTGGAGCACAGGTATCATCCGTAGGGGATGAGGATTATGATGAGGACGAGGTGGCCCAAATCGAGCACTTCAACTCCCAAGCCACAACCATACTCCTTGCCTCTCTAAGTAGAGAGGAGTACAACAAGGTGCAAGGATTAAAGAGCGCCAAGGAAGTTTGGGACGTGCTCAAGACCGCGCACGAAGGAGACGAGCTAACCAAGATCACCAAGCAGGAAACAATCGAGGGGGAGCTCGGTCACTTCCGGCTTCGCAAAGGGGAAGAGCCACAAGACATGTACAACTGGCTCAAAACCTTGGTGAACCAAGTGCGCAACCTCGAGAGCAAAAAGTGGGATGACCACGAGATGGTTAAGGTTATTCTTAGATCACTTATTTTCCTTAACCCTACTCAAGTTCAATTAATTCGTGGTAATCCTAGATATACACTAATGACCCCCGAGGAAGTAATCGGGAATTTTGTGAGCTTTGAGTACATGATCAAGGGCTCAAAGAAAATCAATGAGCTAGATGATCCCTCCACATCCGAAGCACAACCGGTCGCATTTAAGGCGACGAAGGAGAAGAAGTAGGAGTCTACACCGAGTAGACAACCAATCGACGCCTCAAAGCTCGACAACGAGGAAATGGCGCTCGTCATCAAGAGCTTCCGCCAAATCCTCAAGCAAAGGAGGGGGAAAGATTACAAGCCCCGCTCCAAGAAGGTTTGTTACAAGTGTGGTAAGCCCGGTCACTTTATAGCAAAATGTCCTATTTCTAGTGACAGTGACAGGGGCGACGACAAGAAGGGGAGAAGAAAGGAGAAGAAGAAATACTACAAGAAGAAGGGTGGCGACGCCCATGTATGCCGCGAGTGGGACTCGGACGAGAGCTCCTCCGACTCCTCCTCCGACGAGGACGCCGCCAACATCGCCATCAACAAGGGTCTTCTCTTCCCCAACGTCGGCCACAAGTGCCTCATGGCAAAGGACGGCAAAAAGAAGAAGGTTAAATCCAAATCCTCCACTAGATATGAGTCTTCTAGCGATGATAATGCTAGTGATGAGGAAGATAATTTGCGTACACTTTTTGCCAACTTGAACATGCAACAAAAAGAAAAATTAAATGAATTGATTAGTGCTATCCATGAGAAGGATGATCTCTTGGACTCCCAAGAGGAATTCCTTATTAAAGAAAACAAGAAGCATGTTAAAGTTAAAAATCTTACGCTCTAGAAGTAGAAAAATGTGAAAAACTATCTAGTGAGCTAAGCACTTGCCATGAGACTATAGACAACCTTAGAAATAAGAATGCTAATTTGTTAGCTAAGGTTGATTCGAATGTTTGTGATGTTTCAATTCCCAATCTTAGAAATGATAATGATAATTTGCTTGCTAAGATTGAAGAATTAAATATTACTCTTGCTAGCCTTAGGAATGAAAATGAAAGTTTGCTTGCTAAGGCTAAAGAACTTGATGTTTGCAATATTACAATTTCCGATCTTAGAGATAAAAATGATATATTGCGTGCTAAGGTTGTTGAACTTAATTCTTGCAAACCCTCTACATCTAGCATTGAACACACTACTATTTGCACTAGATGTAGAGATATTAACATTGATGCTATTCATGATCACATGGCTTTAATTAAACAATAAAATAATCATATAGCAAAGTTAGATGCTAAAATTGTCGAGCATGACTTAGAAAACGAAAAGTTTAAATTTGCTAGAAGCATGCTCTATAGAGGGAGACGCCCTAGCATTAAGGACGACATTGGTTTCCAACAGGGAGACAATGTCAAACTTAATGCTCCTCCTAAAAAATTGTCCAACTTTGTTAAGGGCAAGGCTCCCATGCCTGAAGATAACGAGGGTTACATTTTGTACCCTGCCGGTTATCCTGAGAGCAAAATTAGGAGATTTCATTCTAGGAAGTCTCACTCTGGCCCTAACCATGCATTTATGTATAAGGGTGAGACATCTAGTTCTAGGCAACCAACCCATGCTAAGTTGCCTAAGAAGAAAACTCCTAGTGCATCAAATGATCATGACATTTCATTTAAAACTTTTGATGCATCATATGTATTAACTAACAAATCCGGCAAGGTAGTTGCCAAATATGTTGGGGGCAAACACAAGGGGTCAAAGACTTGTGTTTGGGTACCCAAAGTTCTTGTGTCTAATGCCAAAGGACCCAAAACCATTTGGGTACCTAAAGTCAAGAACTAAACTTGTTTTGTAGGTTTATGCATCCGGGGGCTCAAGCTGGGTAATCGACAACGGGTGCACAAACCACATGACAGGGGAGAAGAAGATGTTCTCCTCCTACGAGAAAAAACCAAGATCCCCAACGAGCTATCATATTCGGGGATGGAAATCAAGGTTTGGTCAAAGGATTGGGTAAAATTGCTATATCTCCTGACCATTCTATTTCCAATGTTTTTCTTGTAGATTCATTAGATTACAATTTGCTTTCAGTTTCTCAATTATGCAAAATGGGCTACAACTGTCTATTTACTGATGTAGGTGTCACTGTCTTTAGAAGAAGTGATGATTCAATAGCATTTAAGGGAGTGTTAGAGGGTCAGCTATACTTAGTAAATTTTGATAGAGCTGAACTCGACACTTGCTTAATTGCTAAGACTAACATGGGCTGACTCTGGCATCGCCGACTAGCACATGTTGGGATGAAGAATCTTCATAAGCTTCTAAAGGGAGAGCACATTTTAGGATTAACAAATGTTCATTTTGAGAAAGACAGGATTTGTAGCGCATGCCAAGCAGGGAAGCAAGTTGGTGCTCATCATCCACATAAGAACATCATGACGGCTGACAGGCCACTGGAGCTCCTACACATGGATCTATTCGGCCCGATAGCTTACATAAGCATCGGCGGGAGTAACTACTGTCTAGTTATTGTGGATGATTATTCTCGCTTCACTTGGGTGTTCTTTTTGAAGGAAAAATCTCACACCCAAGAGACCTTAAAGGGATTCTTGAGACGGGCTCAAAATGAGTTCGGCTTGAGGATCAAGAAAATTAGAAGTGACAACGGGACGGAGTTCAAGAACTCTCAAATTGAAGGCTTCCTTGAGGAGGAGGGAATCAAGCATGAGTTCTCTTCTCCCTACACGCCACAACAAAATGGTGTAGTGGAGAGGAAGAATAGAACTCTATTGGACATGGCAAGAACCATGCTTGATGAGTACAAGACTTCGGATCGGTTTTGGGCCGAGGCGGTCAACACCGCCTGCTACGCCATCAACCAGTTGTATCTACACCGAATCCTCAAGAAGACATCATACGAACTCCTAACCAGTAAAAAGCCCAATATTTCATATTTTAGAGTCTTTGGTAGCAAATGCTTTATACTTGTTAAAAGAGGTAGAAAATCTAAATTTGCTCCTAAGACTGTAGAAGGCTTTTTACTAGGATATTATTCAAACACAAGGGCATATAGAGTCTTTAACAAGTCCTCTGGACAAGTTGAAGTTTCGTGTGACGTTGTGTTTGATGAGACTAACGGCTCTCAAGTAGAGCAAGTTGATCTTGATGAGATAGGTGATGAAGAGGCTCCAAGCATCGCGCTAAGGAACATGTCCATTGGGGATGTGTGTCCTAAGGAATCCAAAGAGCCTCCAAATGCACAAGATCAACCATCCTCCTCCACGCAAGCATCTCCACCAACTCAAAATGAGGATGAGGCTCAAGTTGATGAAGGAGAAGATCAAGCAAATGAACCACCTCAAGATGACGACAATGATCAAGGGGGAGATGCAAATGATCAAGACAAGGAGGATGAAGAACCAAGACCGTCACACCTAAGAGTCCACCAAGCAATCCAACGAGATCACCCCGTCGACACCATCCTCGGCGACATTCATAAGGGGGTAACTACTAGATCTCGTGTTGCACATTTTTGTGAGCATTACTCTTTTGTTTCCTCTATTGAGCCACATAGGATAGAGGAAGCACTTCAAGATTCGGATTAGGTGGTGGCGATGCAAGAGGAGCTCAACAACTTCACGAGGAATGAGGTATGGCATTTAGTTCCACGTCCTAATCAAAATGTTGTAGGAACCAAATAGGTGTTCCGCAACAAGCAAGACGAGCATGGTGTGGTGACAAGGAACAAAGCCCGACTTGTGGCCAAGGGATACTCCCAAGTCGAAGGTTTGGATTTCGGTGAAACCTATGCACCCGTAGCTAGGCTTGAGTCAATTCGTATATTATTGGCCTATGCTACTTACCATGGCTTCAAGCTTTATCAAATGGACGTGAAGAGTGCCTTCCTCAATGGACCAATCAAAGAAGAGGTCTATGTTGAGCAACCTCCCGGCTTTGAAGATAATGAGTACCCTAACCATGTCTATAAACTCTCTAAGGCGCTTTATGGGCTCAAGCAAGCCCCAAGAGCATGGTATGTGTAGGAAACGGGTGACGCCTAAGAGGGGGGGGGGGTGAATTAGGACTTCTAAAACTTTCGCTAAACTAGGCCACAATTAAATCCTTAGAGCAAAACCTATGCAAATAGTCAAACTAGAATGTGCAAACTAGGTTTTGTCTAAGTGTTGCTATCTCTACCGCAAAGGCTAAGTTTCAATCTACACTAGATATGTATGAATACAAGATTGAAACTTAAATGCTTAATATAAATGCAGAAACTTAAAGAGCAAAGTAGAGAAGCAAACTCTCGTGGATGACGCCGGTATTTTTACCGAGGTATCCGGAACCGTGCAAGGTCCCGACTAATCCTCGTTGGTGCCCCTACGCGAAGGGAAGCCCACGCGAGGGCCAAACACCTCGGTCGAGTAACTCCGTAGAGAGCCACGGGCCTTCTCCACACGCAAGTGGTGCTCCGCTTCCGGCTCCTCTCGGACGCTCCCCGCCGTCTCCACTATGGAGCTTCCGGCCGAAACGCCGTGGGCCTCGTTCCCTCCGGTACACGGTGGCGGCCGTGACACAAACGCGGTTGTCACGGTCTCGCAAGACTCTCGCCCCACTCGGTACAATTACAATGGCTCACGCAAGAGCCGAGGGGTTGTGAGGTTTATCTAAACTCACTCAACAATCTAGGGTTCACCTAGAGCAAGCGCTAAAGCGGTCTAACTAACCTAAGCACTTCGCAAAGCACCTACGCTAATCACCGAGTGATTCTATTAAGCACTTGGGTGTTTGAGCACTTGGAAATGTCTACAATATGCCTTGGTATGTTGCTTGGGCTCCCACACCTTCAAATGGTTGATTGGATGAAGTATATATAGGCCCCAACTCAACTAGCCGTTGGAAAGCAGACTGTTGTAAGGGTGGCACACCGGACAGTCCTGTCAGCCAACGGTGCGCCAACTGTGTGCCAACAGTGCGCCAACGGTGAGCCAACGGTGCGCCAACGGTGCGCCAACAGTGTGCCAACGCTGTGCACCCAACGGCTAGTTCTGACACACCGGACAGTCCTGTCAGCCAACGGTGCGCCAACTGTGTGCCAACAGTGCGCCAACGGTGAGCCAACGGTGCGCCAACAGTGCGCCAACGCTGTGCAGCCAACGGCTAGTTCTGACACACCGGACAGTCCGGTGCACCAACTGTGTGCCAACGGTGAGCCAACTGTGTGCCACCGGTGAGCCAACTGTGTGCCACCGGTGTGCAGCCAACGGCTAGTTCTGAGCTAGCCGTTAGGTGCACACCGGACAGTCCGGTGCCTTCTCTCAGAAAACTCTGTTGGCTGTCCTGTGCGCCAACTGTGTGCCACCGGTGAGCCAACTGTGTGCCACCGGTGCGCCAACTGTGTGCCACCAGTGAGCCAACTGTGTGCCACCGGTGCGCCAACTGTGCGCCATCGGTGAGCCAACTGTGTGCCACCGGTGCGCCAGCTGACAGCCCATCTTCTAGGTCTTCTGTATTTTATTCTTGGGCTCCTTTGGTCTTGAGTCTTGGACTTCTAAGCTCTTTTTATGTCTTCATTTGAGGTGTTGCATCCTCAGTGTCTTAGTCCAATCCTCTTCGCATCCTGTGAACTATAAACATAAACACTAGCAAACACATTAGTTCACAGGTTGTGTTAATCATCAAACACCAAAACTCATTTAGCCAAATGGCCCGGGGTCCATTTTTCCTTACAGTATGAATGCCTTAGAGATTTTCTTATCACTAATGGATTCAAAGTCGGAAAGGCCGATCCTACACTCTTTACCAAAACACTTGAAAATGATTTGTTCGTATGCCAAATTTATGTTGATGATATTATATTTGGGTCTACTAACAAATCTACATGTGAAGAGTTTAGTAGGATCATGACACAAAAATTCGAGATGCCAATGATGGGGGAGTTGAAGTATTTCTTAGGATTTCAAGTGAAGCAACTCCAAGAGGGCACCTTCATTAGCCAAACGAAGTATACTCAAGATATTCTAAGCAAGTTTGGGATGAAGGATGCCAAACCCATCAAGACACCCATGGGAACCAATAGGCATCTCGACCTCGACACGGAAGGTAAGTCCGTGGATCAAAAGGTATACCGGTCGATGATAGATTCTTTACTTTATTTATGTGCATCTCGACCGGATATTATACTTTCTGTATGCATGTGTGCAAGATTCCAAGTCGACCCTAAGGAAGCTCACCTTACGGCCGTAAAACAAATCTTGAGATATTTAGTTTATACTCCTAAGTTTGGGCTTTGGTATCCTAGGGGATCCACATTTGATTTAATTGGTTATTTGGATGCCGATTGGGCAGAGTGTAAAATTAATAGAAAGAGCACATCGGGGACTTGCCAGTTCTTGGGAAGATCCTTGGTGTCTTGGGCTTCAAAGAAGCAAAATTTCGTAGCTCTTTCTACCGCCGAAGCCGAGTACATTGCCGCAGGCCATTGTTGCGCGCAATTGCTTTGGATGAGGCAAACCCTTAGGGACTACGATTACAAATTAACCAAAGTTCCTCTTCTATGTGATAATGAGAGTGCAATCCGCATGGCGGATAATCCCGTTGAGCATAGCCGCACTAAACACATAGCCATTCGGTATCATTTCTTAAGGGATCACCAACAAAAGGGAGATATCGAGATTGCATACATTAATACTAAAGATCAATTAGTCGATATCTTTACCAAGCCTCTTGATGAACAAACTTTTAACAAACTTAGGCATGAGCTAAATATTCTTGATTCTAGGAACTTCTTTTGTTGATTTGCACACATAGCTCATTCATATACCTTTGGTCATGTCTCTTTCATGAACTATGACTAATGTGTTTTCAAGTGAATTTCAAACCAAGTCATAGGAGTATTGAAAGGGAATTGGAGTCTTCGGCAAAGACAAAGGCTTCCACTCCACTCCATAACTCATCCTTCGCCGTCGCTCCGAGCAACTCTCCAACTTTGGTATAATCTTCACTCTTATGTCTTTTTACCGAAGGAGGAGAAAGTAACAAAAAGGGCTCTAATGACTCCGTTTTTGGTGATTCATGCCAAAGGGGGAGAGAGTATTAGCCCAAAGCAAAAGGACCGCACCACCACCCTAATTTTACAAATTTTCAATTGGCAATTTCAAATTGGTATCTTATTGTGTTAAAAAAGGGAAGAAGTTAGTATTTTCAAAAATAATATCTTAAAACCCTCTTTTATTGAGGGGGAGTTTTGTTTAGTCAAAGGAAAAGCATTTGAAACAGGGGGAGAAAATTTCAAATCTTGAAAATGCTTCGCAAAATCTTATTCATTTACCATTGACTATTTGCAAAAGGACTTTGAAAAGAATTTCCAAAAGAATTGGCAAAAACAAAACATGTGGTGCAAGCGTGGTCCAAAATATTGAAATTAAAGAAACAATCCATGCATATCTTATAAAGTATTTATATTGGCTCAATTCCAAGTAACATTTGCACTTATATTATGCAAATTAGTTCAATTATGCACTTCTATACTTGCTTTGGTTTGTGTTGGCATCAATCACCAAAAAGGGGGAGATTGAAAGGGAATTAGGCTTACACCTATTTCCTAAATGATTTTGGTGGTTGAATTGCCCAACACAAATAATTGGACTAACTAGTTTGCTCTAGTCTATAAGTTATGCAGGTGCAAAAGGTTCACACTTAGCCAATAAAAAGACCAAGAAATGGGTTCAACAAAAAGAGCAAGGGATAACTGAAGGCAGCCCTAGTCTGGCGCACCGGACTGTCCGGTGTGCCACCGGACAGTGTCCGGTGCACCAGGGGACTCCAAGCCAAACTTCACACCTTCGAGAATTTTCAGAGGCGCTTCTCTATAATTCACCGGACTGTCCGGTGCTCCAGAGGAGAGCGACTCTGAACTCGCCAGCTTCGGGAATCCGCTCCGCTATAATTCACCGGACATGTCCGTTGCACACCAGACTGTCCGGTGAGCCATCGGAGCAACGACTACTTCGCGCCAACGGTCACCTGCAGAAGCAATTAATGCGCGCCAGAGCGCGCAGAAGTCAGGCACGCGCGAAGTGGCGCACCGGACACTCTACAGTACATGTCCGGTGTGCCACCGGACATCCAGGCGGGCCCAGCAGTCAGAGCTCCAACGGTCGGAACCCAACGGCCTGGTGACGTGGCTGGCGCACCGGACAGTGTCCGGTGGCGCACCGGACTGTCCGGTGCGCCATGCGACAGCAGCCTCCACCAAACGGCTAGTTTGGTGGTTGGGGTTATAAATACCCCCAACCACCCCACATTCAAATCATCCAAGTTTTCCACCTTCCAACTACTTACAAGAGCTAGGCATTCAATACAAGACACACCCAAGTGATCAAATCCTCTCCCAATTCCACAAAAGCTTTAGTGTTAAGTGAGAGTGATTTGCTTGTGTTCTTTTGAGCTCTTGCGCTTGGATTGCTTTCTTTCTCATTCTTTCTTGAGATCAAACTCACTTGTAATTGAGGCAAGAGACACCAATCGTGTGGTGATCCTTGTGGGAACTTTGTGTTCCAAGTGATTGAGAAGAAAAGCTCACTCGGTCCGAGGGACTGTTTGAGAGAGGGAAAGGGGTGAAAGAGACCCGGTCTTTGTGACCACCTCAACGGGGAGTAGGTTTGCAAGAACCGAACCTCGGTAAAACAAATCCGCATGTCACACTCTTTATTCGCTTGCGATTTGTTTTGCACCCTCTCTTACGGACTCGATTATATTTCTAACGCTAACCCGGCTTGTAGTTGTGATTAATTTTGTGAATTTCAGTTTCGCCCTATTCACCCCCCTCTAGGCGACTTTCAGTATTCGTATCCGTATTCGAATTAAAATATGGTAAATAGTGACATTCGAATTCGTTTTCATGCGTATCCGATCCGAATCCATCCCTACATGAGAGATAATATTGAAGGATAGAACGAGGGTCGTAGGTTGGAGGTATGCTGAGTTTAGGTACTACTTAGCTACTAGCATGTAGATGACACGTAGATGATTTATAGAGGATTAGCTACCATAGATGATTTATAGAGGTTCGTGTTATAAGATATATAACACTCTATGATTTCTTTATGTATGGTAGGTTGAGTATACCATAGACGAAGAATATAACATGCTCAGATATCACTGCCTCACGAGCATCTAGCTCTCTCTTTTTTAGTTTTGGTGAGAATTCTAGCCTATGTGGTCTCTGGTCTCTATATCACATCTGATTGTCTTTTCGAGACACTAAAAGGTTTAGACTGACCTGAACCCCTGCTATGTTGCTCTACCTCTCTTTTATAGATTTAAGGATGAAAGAGAGATACAACCATGTTGGATAGTGGGTCTTGCATAGCGGAAACCCAACTAATATTATCTTATCCTAGATGTGAGTCGTACATGGTACATGTTCGGGTCATACCACAAAGTTAAGTTTGTCATGCAACAACAGCAAATATGTTCTATCATAGTGGTAGGTACATAAGCTACACGATAGTCAGTAAATGGTATCGTAGTGGTAGGCATTGAAGCTACACGATATAGTTAGTAAATGGTATAGCTGATTGTACTTTATAACACTTACTGGTATGCTAGTATGTGTAGTTGTGGCAGCAAGGACTATGGAATACACTGCACGGTGCCTCGATGTACGCCTGCTATTAATTATGGTGGCTACAAGAACATTAACACGTACTGCATCTACATGGTAGTCTTAGGTGCGACCATAATGCACCTTCTTGACCATGCTGTCGTCCATCATATTTGATATGGACATAAGTCTTATCTCAACTATCCAATACCAAGTGGTCATTCTGTGTAGGGGCATACATGGCACTAGGATCGTCCTGTCCTATGGGCTTATACTTTTGAGGTTGCCTTGTCCTTGGGCATTTGAAGGTGTCCAAGAGGTCTAGTTAAGATTGGTTCTTTATGCCCCCCCAACCTTAGGTTAGATCCTAGCTTGTAGAGCCTCGGGAGACTAGGAGGGTCACTTAAATCGAGAGGGCCCCATGATCTGGTTCCTACATATTGGGTGTAAAAGGCTAGGAGAGCCTTAGAGATCATGGGGAGCCAGTCTCTAGCACGGGACCCAAATCGAGTTGGAGTCAGACATGGCCCTTGGGACAAGGGGTCCCGTGGACACGTGGCTGACGCCAGACAAGCCTTTTTTAGGTTTCCTTTTATCGATGAATCTTTCAGAAGGCGTATTATCTGTAGGAGGCATGACCTTCCTCGGACACTAAAAAGGAATTACAATCAAAAAATAAAAATATGTTGATAGTCGCCTAGAGGGGATGAATAGACGAAACCTAAAATTTAATCACTTACAACAAAAACTCTGATCCCAATTAGTTGTTAGAGAAAGAGGAAATAAAAGCAGAGTGGGGAGAGGAGATCTTCTTACAAAGTATTGTTCAAATGATTGCAAAATAAACTTAGAGAGCAACACTTAATGATTTGAATTAAGATCAAAGCAAGAGAACTTAGAGAGGGAGACGGAAGAACAAATCGCAAGCAAAAACACACAAAGAGACACCACAATTTGATTTATCAGAGTTCAATTCCAAACGAACCAACATCTCCATTGAGGTGTCCCAAGGGATCAGATCTCTTTCTACCCTCTCAAGTGATTCCAAAGATCAAACTTGAGTCATCTCTTTTCCTCAACTCAATTTGAGAGACCAAAGTCTCTGCAAGGCACTCTACAGACTCAAAGTTTCTTGCTAGCCTTTACAATTAATGGGAGTTTACAACTCCACGCACAAGTGCACAAGATCCTAGCAACACACTCTTCTCTATCGCACTCACACAAGGCACTATCACAAATTGCTCTAGAATGACCAGCACTTGCTTGATTCTATCTATTTGGCACTTGGGAGACTTTCAGGGGGTGTTTGGAATAGCTTTAGGTTCCAGCTACATTGTGCAGCTGTAGTTTATAATACCAATTTAAATATTTTTAAAAATATGTAAACAAAATGACTTATTTAAATGTCTTCTAAAAGCTTATAACTCTAGCTCCACGATTTTCTGGAGCACCTAATGACCTGCTCCACCAACTTCACCAAATTTCCTAGAGCTGGAGCTATCTCAAACAGGGTCTTAATACCTTTGGAGTGTTGCTCTAGCCTGTAGGAGTTAATTCACAACTCTTGTGTATTAAATGGGCTGGTTGGGGGTATATTTATAGCCCTAACCATCCAAAGAGTCGTTGGGGACAATCCCCAAAATCTGCACTTTCTGTGAACACCACACCTCCAACAGTATAGGTACAGTGCACCACCAGACTCCTGTCAGACTGCAAAATTAGTAGCCATTCTGATGGAACCAACATGTCAATGGTCTGGTGCATCACTGGACCCTACCATTTATGCCACCACGTCATCTAGCCATTGGAATAGTCGTTGGAACTAGAACTAGATGTTGAGTCATAATTGGCCCGGTGCGCCATGGCCTTCTGCTCATCAAAAATAGCCTCTTTGGGAAAGTGGTCTGGTGCACCACTGAACTGGTTTGGTGCGCCAAGCCCTAACTGTCCAGAAACAATCTTCTTTGCGAAGTGGGTCCGGTGCACCACCGGACTGGACTGGTACACCAACCCGCACAAGTCCAGACTTAGCCCTTTCTGCGTACTCGGTTTGGCGCACCATCGAATTGGTCCGGTGCACCGCGGACCATCTCACCTAAGTCATTTTAAAGCTTATCTTCTTGATTTCCATTTGACTGTCTTTAAGAGGATTCCTATGACTTAGACAAACATATCTAGAGACTGTCTAACTAGTCTAAGTCATAGTTCTTTGCCTTTTTATTTATCCAACTTATATTCCACTTCTAGCTCAACCTTGGCTTCAATTGCACCTTTTCCAAAATCTAAACTTCCAATCCTCTTAAGGCGCACAAAAACATTTCAAAGGGCATTTAGAACTTATCCAATCTTAGGAACTATTTATAGTTCACCTTATCTAAATTGTGCCCTTTTTAGCCTTGGTTTGAGCCATTGTTGCATTGAATACTTAAGTTTCACTCTTATGAACTTGCAATCATAGACTTAGCAGACTAGTTAGATCACAATATCCTTGTTGGTCATTAATCACCAAAAACAATATAGAAATAGAATATAGCCCATTTCTCTTTCACATGTGAGCAAGCTACACTATTTCTCCGACAAATATTGAGCATATGTCTCACCTGACCTAGTGCCCCATCTCTTGAAGATCTAAGGTCTCATATCACGATGCATCAGTACTTGTGGGGCTCGATTCGTCAACCCCTACATCATATTGAGCACAACCCCCTCTGCATCTGAGACTCTTTCGGCAACTCCAGTGACCACTAACGTGGAGGGGGAGAACACTGTCTACAACCTTCACCATGTCGTTGGTGTGATACTTCAGATGCACAATAGTAGTGGACGAAAAAAATCTCCTTTCCATTTTTGCCATATTTTTTATGGACATAGGACCGGGTTTAAAAAAATGGGATGAAAAATGAAACCGAAACATGTGGACATCTAAACACAGTCAAATAGTAACGAAGAAATAAAAAATAAATTAGAATCACATAATATAATATTCTCAAGTATGTACATATAATGTCACAACATAATATACATACATATGAAGCGTCACACCAACAATTGATGATGCAAATGAGTGGTGTATTTGGATTTAACCAACAATTTTAAGATGTTCTATGTTCTTTATGAAATTTTTGGTGCTTGTTTCTGACATATTTAGTCTAAGCATGATAAACACACCACTTGCTTTCTCTTTCAAAGAAAGCAAAATAGCTCTATCAAGCATTTAGTTCTTCACTTTTTCTATTTTTCAAAGAAAACAAAATAAATCAACATTCTTAAAAAATAGATTAATTCATCTTACAACCTCATATGGTATGTAGTTACAGTCAATCAACAACCTCGTACGAATGTTGTTTCAAGGATTCTATGGTACAACTGGAATTGTAACTGATTTTCTCTTGTTATGGTGTTAGACATTTGGTACTGCAAGAACTTAATGGTTTCTACGACAAGCTTTTGGCATCTTGAGATGTCTATTTTACAAACTTAGAAGTTTTCATCCCCGATTTTATTTTTCACTTAGTTTTATTGGTATCTTTTTGCCATATAGTTATCTAAAGCAGATTTCTTGGTATGCACTATTATTGTATTTGTTTGTTTATTGCACATATAATATATTACGATATTGTACATACTATAGTTTGACTTTATATAATACTAGTATAATATCCGTGTGTTGCGATGACATACAAGAACAAATATTACACTTTATCTTAGTCAAAATGTCTAGAAAGGTATGCGTTGAAAAGGAGCCAGACCCTTCTTTTTATAGCTCACTCGGTCGCTCATTCTCCTTTAGCTAGCGGAGTAGTACTATGTGGGAGTATTGCGATGCATGTGGTTTTCTATCGTGTTGGGTTTGAATAGTTTCTCATAGTCCGTCAGTACAGTAACGACCCACTAATAGAGGCTCGGGTGGTTTTCATGACCTATCTATGGGTATCGGCCACTACTAAAGGGATAAGAACAGACTTACATGCTTCACGCGTGAAGTAAGAAAACCATCAAAACTTGTGCTTTATAGTAGTTAGGATTATATATAACATTTATTTGTCTTTTAGGGCTAGTTTGGAAACCTATTTTTTCAAAATATTTCTATTTTCCAAAAAAAAGTTTATTTTATGAAAATAAAAATCTCTTGAAAAAAAAAACTCAAACTAGCCCTTAAACCCTGGGATTCACGGAGATCGACGAGAAAATTAAGCAGAGGAGATTTAAGTGGCCAGACTAACAATTTCAAATACCTATCTTCGAGTCGGGGTCCGTCTGCACGTCCAGCCATTTCCTCGAACCAGAAAAGTGGTGTCTGATGCGGACGAAACTGCAACGAAAACCTACGTACCACACGGCACACGCACTCGGTTTTCAGCTAACCGCGTCAACAAAAGCCTGAAAATGACACCTGATGGACATGCAACGTGTGTGGCGTCCAACTTTTCCGGCCAATGAACCTGCCAACTGCCAGTGGTATCGCCCACACGCTTTAGGGGCACCCGTAATGAATGCCATCCAATCTTGAGATATGTGGCTTTGTATTACATCTTGAATACAGATAGCATGTTAAATGCATGTAGTATGAGGTGTCTGGTTTTCAAAGACTAATCTTTAGTTGCTTCATTTCATTCTAGTTTAGTCTTTAAATTATTAAATACGGAAGTTAAAATAGAGTTTTAGTTTCTGTATTTAGCAATTTAGGTACTAAAATAGAATAAAATGTATGAACTAAACATTAGTCTCTAGAAACCAAACAACCCCTTAATGGAGGTTGTAACACTAATCTTAATTAAACTATCATTTTTCAGAAGTTATAAAAGAGATTAATGTTGTTAGTCATGTGCCAAAAACAACCATATTCCAACATAAACTGAAGTCAGTATCAGGGGCGAGTATTATGGTGTTATTATCAATACAACCACGTTAATTTTGTGTTGGTAACTACGACAACGGGTTTCATCCCGATGAAATTCTATAAAGTTGTCGTTACCTTTCTCTTTATAATTAATCTGACAAATCATCAATGTAATTATGTATTGTACATTGTATTATATGTAAATTAAACTCAGATGAAACTTTTACTAAGGGCATGTACAACCCAGTTAAATGAAGTGTCTCTTAGGGGGTTTTAGGGGCCAAATGAAAAAAAATCAAGAGACCGGCTCTTCGCGTAGAACCCGTCTCTACACAACTCTCCATAGATATTGTGCCTTGACATCATTTAGGTCCTCTTTGGCAGGGCTCTGGCTTCTATGAAAACATTTTCGACTAAGGCTCCTTGGCTCTTTTGGAGGAGCCGAAGCCGTTTTGTAATTCGTTTGTCAAAACAACTTCTCTTGTGTTCTTTTTCGAATGATGTATGAGGAGAACGTATGAGGAGCTAGTAGAAGCCACATTTTTGTGCTCTGGCTCCTAGCAATAAAACAGCTTGGGCTCTCGAAGGGTTCTCGACGAGAAGGCGTTTTTTGTGATCGTTTAGTAGGACTTCACGATGAGCCCTAGGTGGACCCGTCGAAAGAGCCGTACCAAAGGGCCCCTTATTATCTAAGGGCTCAAAGTTGTATCATGTAGTATCTTAGTTGTCTCTTATATTTGAAAAATCGTTCCAATGACTCAAGGTTGTACATATTCTAAGGGCATGTACAATGCATATTAATGTACCATGTCTTAAGGTGTATCTAGAGGAGTTAGTGTTGAAAAACAAAGACACTGTGTCTTCACCTTTGACTGGATTTTATAAGCTCAAGACACAACTTCACTAGTATAACCCGCATAAATGGATCATGTTTTAAATAATTGTACATTCCCTAAGATTGGCCTGATGATCTAATATATTGTGCAATTTAAAGGAACAATTAAATGAGGCACGTACCCATACATTATTCCAATCAAGAAGTTTCTCCTTAGATCATGGTTTTCCTTTTAACAAAATTTGCAAAATCTAGCCATAATCAGTATATAGAATGCATTATATTTTAGTATAAGCTTTAGAAGTCATGATACCCCATGTTTCAGGGCGGAGGAAATTAAGCATAGACAAAAACGTGTGTTGAAAGGTCATAAAACGGTGGAATGTTTATATCCGTTTTATTGAGACGAAGCTTCTTCGCTGTCGTTGTCACTAAAACGGTGCACCTGGACATCTAAGCAGCGGTGATTTTTTGGTAGATCTGCTCCTATCGGACTAAGCTGATGGTAGGTCGAGGGTAGTGAATATCAAAGGCAGAGGAGAATATCAGTCGATATGATCTATTAGGAAGCGACGATCAGGTAAGGTGACCTAAGTGATGGTTCGATGGTGCAAGAGAAGGTTACGTTACGCATATCGGACATGACTGCCTCTCTACACCGAAAATAAAAAAAAAGCATATCAAACCTAACCATTTCGATGTGCAGAAAAAGGGAAAAAAATAAATACGTAG
Source organism: Zea mays (assembly GCF_902167145.1). Lineage (NCBI taxonomy): Eukaryota > Viridiplantae > Streptophyta > Magnoliopsida > Poales > Poaceae > Zea > Zea mays. The sequence continues at coordinate 25,391,497 of NC_050098.1, read as the reverse complement.
ACGTGAAAAAAATCGGCGACAATTGTGTTTAGATAGTTGCTAACGATTTACAAAATCTGGAGAGTAAATGATGTTAGATAGCAAGTAACTAAATTAAACAAGTTCATTTAAATAACTATTGAATTTCTTAAATTTAAAATTTAGATAGTTATTTAGAGAACTATTAGAGTTGGAAATAGCGAGCAAGCATTGGGCTGTGCGAGAGATAGATCGATAGAGCCCGGCGCCCCCGACCGTTCACTCCGTGGCTTCGGCCCCGTTGTATTTGCTGGCGCGGGTGCACATTACAGTGAGGGCTAGTTTGGGAGTCCAAATATCGGAGAGGATTGGAGGGGCTAAAATCCACTCCTTATTCAATTTTGAATAAAGAGGGGATTTTAGCTCCTCCAATCCCCTCCGGTTTCGTGTCTCCCAAACTAGCCCTGGCAGTGTGAGACAACGCGTTTGCGCGCAATTTCTGGGCATCGCGGTCGGGTGCGGCCCGGCCCCATGGATGCATACGCGCAGGCGGGACAGGAGTGGCCGAGAGTGATTGATTGACGACGACCGCTCGCGCCACGCCCATCGTCTGATCATCATCGGCAATGACAAATATAAAATAACACAGGATGCCCGGATCCAATGACTCTCGTCTTTATGGGCTGCCACATCACATTAGATATCAATCATTTTTCATATTATCGATCATGTTATCGAATTCACATCTTTTATCGTTAGCCTATAAACACCGTAGCATACTAGCATCATATCAATTTTTTTACAAACTTTCAGTTAAAATAAAAACGATATTTTATTTGAAAAAAAACATCTGATCATATAATTAAAAATTACATAATTCAAACAAAATAAACATAATGTAAAAAACGAATTATATGGTTCATAAAAAATGGTACAATGTTACTCTCCACCGTTGTTATTATATCCTGTCTCTTCACATTTTCTTCTTTATCTAGCAACTTGGTGAAGTGCTCAAATAATTATGATTGAGCTATCTTCTGGCTGGCCTTGTAGAGTTTGTTCACCATGCTCTTCTTCATGGTAAGGGATTGGTTGTTACTCATTAACGCCCCTTCCCTTTTGTGTAGTGACTTGGGACTATAAAATGGACCCCTAGGCGTATAAAGCAGTACACCAAACCTCCATTGAATATCCTAAGACGTCTAGACATCGCAAGCACGCATCCGGATTACTGTGACTAAGATTTGAGCACTTGTTGAGTTGTAAACTCTCTGCGCTATGTTTGTGTGCTCGCTTCTTGACTTGTGTGCGTGTCATTACTGCGACTCTAGCTCTTGCGTGTGTTTCTTTCCCTCCCTTACTCTTGTGATTTTCATTGAGATCAATCTTGTAAGGGTGAGAGACTCTAACTTGTGGAGATTCCTCACAAAGGGAACATCTACTAAAAGGAAGAAAATTGTGGTATTTAAGTGGATCATTGGATCGCTTGAAAAGGGTTGAGTGCAACCCTCGTCCGTTGGGACGCCACAACATAGAAGTAGGCAAGTGTTCTACTTGGCCGAGGGATAAAAATCGTTGTGTCACTTGTTGCTATTCTTGTGCGTCTTCTACTCACTTGATAATTGCTCTAAGTTTAATACTCACTTTTGTGAAGAGCAACTAAGTGAAGAAGTCACCTCTCTATTGTCATAACACCTTGGTTTGATTTCACTAACATTTCATAAATCAAGTTTGTGTTATTTAGTGTTGATTTTACAGGATCACCTATTCACCCCCCTCTAGGTGCTCTCACAAGATCGTATGCTCCCATCGCTAGAGTTATCATCACCATGTCGTTGCACACCACTTGGGTTGACGGCAAAAAGCATGTCACATATGTTCAGACTTAAAGTCTATTTCATCACGCATGTCACAGAAGCTCTCCTCGTCGCTTTGAGGAGCATAACATCATTTGTTTGCTCAGCCGGAACACATACAATTAGGGGGTGTTTGGCACTTCTATGGGTTTCAACTTCAATGTGAAGCTATGGTAATATAGATTTAAACAATTTCTAAAAACTATTTTTAATCTAAATAAGAAACAAAATGACTTATCTAAATGCCTTCTAAGAGTTTGTAACTTTAGCTTCACGATTTTCTGAAGCTCCTAATGGCCTGCTTCATCAACTTTACCAAAATTTGTGAAGCTAAAGCAGTCCCAAATAGGACATTAGTTGTAGATGTCATTGAAGAGGGTGATCGATTAGACATGAGTCAGCAGCAAAGTACGAGGACCGATTGGAGGCAGCATTGTGGTGGCTGCTTAAGGACACTACCGTGCCTGTGGGTGGAGAAAAAGGAGCACGAGCACCATATGGGGGAGGTGCACTATATAGGGAAGGGAATTAAGGAGGATCACCATACGATCCATAAGGAGCACCATATGGATACTGGTATGGGAACAAAGGAGGGTACAAATAAGCAAAAGGTTGAGAAGGAGGAGCATCGATGGAAGGAGGTTTAGTGGTAGGAGGAAGAGCATCAGTTGTAGGAGATTTATTGGTAGGAGGAGGAGCATTGGTGAATGGTCGATATGGATATGGAGGAGGATACATATATATAAATAGATGTTGCAGAGTCATGGAACGGAGATGAGCAGGAACATCCTCCCACAGATGATGGACATGAGTGTAAGGAAAATGGACCAATGGCCATTTGGCTCAATAGGTTTTGGTGTTTGATGATCAACATAACCTGTGGACTAATGTGTTTGCTATTGTTTGTGTTTGTAGTTCACAGGATGCTAAAGTTACTTGGACCAAGGCATTAAGGAAAGGAACACCTCAAAAGAAGACATTGTGAAGATCAAGTGAAGAACAAGAAACGAAGGAAGTGTTGCCACGACGAACTGTCTGGTCTGGAGCACCGGACTATCCGGTGTCACACGCCGGGCTGTCCGGTGCACCAAGGAACATTAGCCCAACGACTAGTTCTAGGTGGCACTATGGAGATTTGACCACCAGACTGTCCGGTGTGAAGTCTGGACTGTCCGGTGTAAAAAGCCTACGCGCCAATGTTCACCTGCGGTGTCAGTCCAGCAGCTAGGCGCACCGGACAGGGGCACACCACCGGACTGTCCGGTGTGCCGCAAAGAGCAGCAGCTTTTCTCCAATGGCTAGTTTTGTGTTGGGGTCTATAAATACCACCCCAACCGACCATTCCAAGGTGTGGGAGCGCAAACAACATACCAAGGCATATAGTAGACACTCCCAAGTCACATGTTTCCTTCAATGAGAAATACCATCAAAGAAGACTTGTCCCATACCGGTATGGGTCTTGAGATATTGTGGAGATTGCTCGTTGAGTAAGTCGGTGGACGTATCAAAGTTCAGACTCCACCTTGGATATATCCATATCAAGACAAAGAGTGAAAGGCTACAGAAAGAGAATAAGGCTTGTGATTTGGAGAGTGATGGGTGTGAATGAATCTAAACACCCTCTATTTACATGGTGGCTTTACAATTTTTTATTTTAAAGATTTTTTTGAAATATAAACGATTAAAATGGTACCAACCAATAAAAACCTACCATGTTAGAACCAGGCTATATGTACTGACCAGACCTAGTCGGTATCGACTCGAACTCAAAAGTGAGGGTCAATACCAATCAATCGATACTGACTAGCATAGTCCCGACACAGTCGGTATCGACCATGCTGACCGATTGGTAGACCCACCGACAACCGATTGTAATGCATGTCTATGTTCGTGATGGTCGATACCTATCGTGCGTGAGGCCATGCCATTATGCGAGACATAGCCTAAGAGCTGGCACGTATGCTACAGATCGGTCATCTCTTTAGAGATCTGCTATCAGATCAAGTAGGATCACCCATGGGCCTAGTATGGCTTATTAGAAAAAAGTCCTATGTAGATTGATTGTATATGTAGCGATTTAATCAAACTCTTCTATTTTGTTTGAATAGATGAAAACCTTAGAGATAAACTCATTATTAAAATCAGTATATATTTGTTTTGTAATTCCCTAATATAGGTATAACCCATAAGCTTCTAACAAAGATAACACAACTACAAGAATTCTATAAACTTTTGGTAGCCAAAAATAAGTGTTTCCCACCAAAAGATAACTTGTTTTCGTCGGCTATAAGTTTATTTTTGGTGTTAGGCCACAGTTGGAAGTTTGTAATCGAAAATAACACTTATTTTTTATAGTAGACACTGAAAATAATTTATTTTTGGTGGCTAGGGGACAACCACGATGGCTAACTAGGTCTGCAAAAAATAAGTCACTTTTAGGGTCCAAAATCCCGTTATATATCCATATACAAATCACATATCATCCATTCACGATTCAACATCACATACACATATTTATGTCATTCAATATTCATCAAATGCCATTCATCCATTAAATTCAAATAACTAAGTCTACACATATCATCGATTCAACTTCACATTAACAACATTCAACCATCATATTAAAATGACCAAGTCTCATTCATAAAAACAACAATAAAGCAAGTCTAACAAAAACCAAGTTCACAGAAATTGAGTGTCATTAGAGTTGTGTCTGCTAACTCTAGAAGCAAATATATTGTTGATAAAAATCAGTAACCTGTTCATCATGTAATAAAGAGCAAAGTCCACCATTAGAGAACAAATTATAAGTTATAGCATTATAAGTAACAAAATGAATGTAGTTTGATTTATGGAGCGCTAAAAGACAACCAACGGCCGGTGGAAAGATTTTTGATAGAAGCTAGGTATAAATCAATGGCTAATGCAACCGTTGAACTAATTTGGCTTTAGTCGATTCTTAGGAAACTTGGACTAAAATAAGATCACATACTATATTTGTGGTGTGATAATTTAGGTGAATAAATCTAGTCTTTTATGAAAAAGTTAAGCATTTAGAAATGACAACAACTAATATACAATCAGGTCTTATATATGTGTAAGCATGCAAACGAGGTTCCTAGCCCGTTAGATTATGATCCAATCGTGTATCACATTTAATACTTAAACCCTTTCACCACCAGTCCGTATAGATTTATAGAAAACCCCCTAACAAAAAACGATTATGACTACAGTTAGATCATGATCTAATGGAACAGGAACCTCGTTTTTACGCTTGCACATAAGGCCTAATTGCATAATAGTTGTTGCGTGTAGGGATTAATTGTCATTTTACCAGAAATGGAGAAGATACTTAAATTTGGGTGATATCATCTACAGATCAATAACCGATGGCTTTATTTAAATTATGTGGACACAGTTGCAATTTTTTTAATACAGTCTTAACTTAGTTAAGTTATGATTGAGAGGCCGGCTATTAAAAAAGAAACTCCTACATACTGCATAAATAGTAATCTAACTAGTATTTTTTAAATTTATATAGATAGAAATCTTGGAGATAAACTCGATGTAGTGACTGTAAACGACATAATTATGATTCTCTAATATAAATATAAACACGACATACTGACGATAGAGGTAATAAGACACACTAACATGTATTTTCACATGGCTAGCTAATAAGCTGTAGCTTGGACTCGATCGTAGCAGCGTGACGTAGATGATAATCGACGCCACTGGATCATATCCCCGCGCTGAAATGGATCAGTAACCGCACCTACTACCCCTAGCTAGTTGATTGTTGTTTTGGCAACCCATGTGAATGCATGCTCACGCGGTGACGTAGGTAGATTAACCAACGTGGCCGTTTCGCTACAGGAAACACCTAAATTTTCGTGGGCCGGACTATTTTCGTCGGCCGGCCCACGAAAATACAATGTTATTTTCGTCGGCAACAGTGACCGACGAAAATGTGTCCTATTTTCGTCGGCCAACGAAGCTTTTCGTCGGCAGGCCCACGAAAATACGAAAGGTATTTTCGTCGGTCTCGGGACCGACGAAAATGTGTGATATTTTCGTCGGCCGCAGCTAGGCCGACGAAAATAAGTGGCGTATTTTCGTCGGCCTCATCCAGACCGACGAAAATAAGTCATTAACCGGCCTGTATTTTCGTCGGCCTCAATGAGGCCGACGAAAATAGAGACCCGTTAATCGGCCTCAGCGCACTTTCTATCTCTCGCTCGTCTCGTCAAACTCTCGCTCGCTTGCGCCGCCGCCCGCCTGCCCTACGTCGTCGCGCCGCCGGCCCGTCCTCCCTCGCCGCGCCGCCCGCAGACCGTCCCTCCACGCGCCGCGCCGCGCCACTGTCGACGACGCCCGCCCGCACACCCGCCCTCCCGCGCCGCCCACCATTGTCGCGCCCCCGTCCACCATCGCCGCGCCGGCGTCCACGCGTCGCCCGCGCCCGCCCGCTCACTGCACCGCCGCCGTTCGTGGACCTCCCTCACTGCACCGCCGCCCGCGCCCGCCCGCTCTCCACGCGTCGCCGCTCGTGGCCCGCGCGCGCGCCCTCGCCGCTCCGCGTCGCCGCGCGTGGCTCGCCGTTCGTCCACGCCGTTCATAGGAGCAGACTCGTCCACGCCGTGCCCGCCGTCCACGCCGTTCGTCCACGGCCGTCGTTCGTCCACGCCGTGTCGTCCGTCCACGTCGTCGTCGTTCCCCGCGGTGAGCCTCCCCGTCTCCCTTATTTCCCGACATATTTGATGCTTGTCGTGGCGTGCCGGGCGTGCCATGCGCGTGCCGTGGCGTGCCGGGCGCGCGGCCGTGCGCGTGTCGTGGCGACCGTGCGCGTGCGGCGTGCCGTGGCGTGCCGTTCGCGTGCGGCGTGTCGTGGCGACCGTGAATGTTATTTGTCTTTTGTTTAAGTTATTTATTATGGACGGTGATCGTTAACCGTAGCGAACCGTATGCGTCACCCGTTCGGGAACGGCGAACGTCACATTGGCTTGTGAGGTTCGCCGTTCCGGAATTGTCCACGTATTTTGGACAGCCTGAGAGTGTAGGCCGATGCTTTTGATTTGTGACATGTGCCTTATGCTTGACGCAGAATTTCGGTTGTGTAACCCAGTTGTTCTCCAACGCACCATGTTCAGGCGTGTGCTTGGAGAGCAGCGGGGTTATGCTGCCGAAATTTCGCGGCAATCGTAGGCTACACGTCACAAATCACAAGCATCGGCCTACACTCTTGGGTGGGTTTAGGGCCTTTACCTAATAGGGAGTTCACCTAAGCCACGGACGATCGTTGATGTTCTTTGTCTTTTGTTTAGCCTTTGAAATGGTAAACAAGTTGTATTTACGAATTAAATTGCATGTTTTGTGTCTAACTCCAACTCTAACTTTCTTTGCAGAATGCATATGGGGAGGAAATGACTCAACGCCATGGGCCTGATTTCGACTGGATGCATTCAGACTTAGATGCTTCGGCGTTGTACCACAGTGGTGGGGGTAGAAAGCATGGCAGGTGAGGTGGTTGTCTTTGATTCGACAATTTCATTAACAAGAATGTGTCCACTTAATGGCTCAACTATGTGTATCATGCAGGTTTGCCTTTGGCACCGGCGTTGTGGAGTACAACAGGACATTAGGTCAAGGGAAAACATCATCTTCAGCAGGGAGTTCTCGCTCCTCCAAATCTGCTCGAGAGGCTCAGCTGGAGGAGGAGACTCGGGCAGCACAGGAGCAGGCTCGAGCAGCACAGGAGCAGGCTCGAGCAGCGCAGGAGCAGGTCGGACAGCTGACGCAGTATATGACTTCTTATTTTCAGGTAATTCATCTATCTCATCACGTGTCATTGAATTCAAAGTATAATGTTGCGATTCTAACGTTTCATCCATTTGCAGGAAATGACTACTCGACTCGGCCCTGATATGAACTTGCCAGCTTTTCGCCCTCCCCAGGTAACACTATCTGAACACTTCAATTCCATAGCAACTCTTTTTTTATTATCAAAAATGGCTCGCAGGCACAAGGATGGGGACAGTGGCCAGGACAAGCTCCAGCGTCGCAGCCACAGTGGACTGGTGTTGGGTGGACGCAGGCACCTCCAGGCACTTGGACACCTCCACCACCCCAAGGATCGCAGCCAGTCTCGGGATGGGTGCCACCGGTCTTTCAGCCACCGGCGGGCTCTCAACCATTTCAAGCGTGGATGGCACCGCCACCGACGGGGTGGGTGCCACCACCTCAGGGGTGGCCAGCACAACAGTACCCGTGGATGCATGCACAGCCTCCTCCTCACCATGGATCACAGGTGACGTTCCATGTTTAGTTTTATACAAATATTGACCAAACACAGCCTTATTTGAATGATTGATGAATTGCAGGGTTCAGCGTCACATGCTCAGGGATCGGAGGGTGCTGTCAACGTCCAAGACTTCCTCGTCCATGGTTCTGGAGGGAGTGGCCACCTTCCTGGTGGCGGAGGAGGGAGTGGCCAAAACTCACATAGCCCGCCGGAGTGAGTAGTGACTTTGTTTATGGACTATGTATGGATATGTATAGACTTTGTTTATGGTTCTGGAGGGAATGACTTTGTTTATGTATGGACTATATATGGACTATATGTATGGAATATGTTTGAAACAATTATGTAATTGCTTGTGAATGTTGTTTGTGAAAACTGTATTGTTTGTGAAATCTGTATATATGATTGTGTATATGTTTATTTTGCTGTGAATTAATAAAAGGTGCAGAACAATCTGTTTTTTGGGGGGTATCATGAATTTTCGTCGGCCTGGGTGGTGGCCGACGAAAATAAGTGCCCAGATATTTTCGTCGGCCACCACCCAGGGCCGACGAAAATTATGTCCCTATTTTCGTCGGCCTCAGTGGCCGACGAAAATAGTCAGCCGACCAACTATTTTCGTCGGCCTTAGAGAAGCCGACGAAAATAAGTCGTTTTCGTCGGTACCGACGAAAATAATTCCCTATTTTCGTCGAACTTATTTTCGGCGGCTATTTTCGTCGGCCTGCCGACGAAAATAGGCTATTTTCGTCGGTTTAGGCTTATTTTCGTGGGTTTTTAGCCCACGAAAATTTAGTCGTTTCCTGTAGTGTTTCCAATTTCCATCCAGCTTGTAATCCTGGCGTGTACAAACGCCGCCGCCGCCCGGCATGGTTCATTCCCAGCAGCACACTCCCCCGCGCACCGTCGCCGGGGCGGCGGCCGCCGTATAGTTTGGGTCCACAATTCAATAACTATCAATCATAGGGTCTGTTTGGTTGGGCTGTGGAAAAAGTTGCTGTGGGCTGTGAGCTGTGGAAAAAGCTGCTGTAGGCTGTGTGCTGTTAAAAAGCTAAAAATCGTTTGGTGGAAACCACTAAAAGTCGTTAAAAGTTTTTCGATATATGTTTTCACAGTTCCATCCAAAAGCCACTAAAAGCAGGTCCAGGGGTGCTTTCAGTTTTGCACTACGAGAAAGTCGGCTTTTAGAAAAAGCTGCTTCCTGGATCCAGCCCTTTGGTTGGCTTTTGGCTTTTAGGGGGCAAAAGCCAAAGCCAAAAGCCAAACCAAACACACCCATAGTACTCCATCCGTTTTCAAATCTAAGGTGTAACTATTTTTTATTTTTGTTCTACGATATAAGTCGTTCTCTCCCTAACCATTTTTATTCTTTTTATTTTTGTTCTACAATATAAAACGTTCTCTATATACATACATATCGATGAATAGATATAGAGATAATAAAATATATTTTTTAGTCTTTAAATTAAAAATGATTACGTATTATATAATAGGACGGAAGTAATATCATACAATCACATAATGCGCGCCGACCAGCTGCCAGGTAACGGCCACGGATTCCATCACTGGACCGCCTGTGTCCTCGCCAACAGCAACCCGCACGCCGGAAGGGGGGTTGCGGACGCCTTCAGATTATCTTCAACCATTCCTCCTCCTAAATCCTACAATTTATACTTTCAGTTTATATTTAAATAACACTTCCATAACTATATATTATTCATATGAACCCAACAACAACGCCGACGCCTATATAAACGTAGTTCACCCACCCAAAGTTGCGTGCAGCAGAGCAGCGTCGTATCGTATTCCATCCTTTGCTTCTATTCCACTTCAAATCACAGGCGGCCGCGCATCCATCCACTCCCCCCCTCTTTCCTGTCGCATCGCATTGCATGCTTTGCTCCCCACGCAATCAATCGGAGATCGATCTCGTTTCCCTCTCTTCCTTCTCCTATACAATACCCTGCTCACTTCTTGAATTGCTCCGCGCCGAAACGCGCGCATGCACCCCATGAACATGACGAGCTGCGAATTCGCCGCCGTCCGCCTCCCTGGCCACCCGGCGCTCCGGCCGAGCCGCAGTCGACCATCTCCGACGCCCCCGCCGCCACCCGCCGTAGCCAATAAGAAACCAGCTGCCTCCTCCGTGCGTTGCACGTCGTCCCGCCGCGACGATGCGGAGTTTGGCTGCAACGGCGGCGGCGGGCGTATAGTGGACGAGGGGATGGTCGTCCTGCGCCGACGGATCCACGAGATGGAAGCCGCGGAGCGCGGCTGGGATCCTCCCGAGGAGTGGGCGGCGTGGGAGAAGGAATGGTACGCCACGTACGACGCCGACGTCTGCCAGCAGCTCGTCGGCGTCCTCCAGGCGTTCCTCGTCAACTCCCGGCCAGGCGTCGGCGTGGGCCTCGTCGCCGTGCTCATGCTCGCAGTTCCGGCCTCCGCCTTTGTCCTCGTCTCACTCCTCCTCGACGCTTCACGGGCGGTCGTCTCCAATCTGCACCACCACTGATCAAAACGACAACGTGTGCATGACATTCTTTCGTTCCTTAACGCGCCATATACATACCTAATGATTCTGAATTTCTGATGCGAGTACACCTACTCCCACCAAACTAAAAATAAAATAAAAAATGCAACGGCACAGAACAAATCCTAGTTACCACTTCTGGAGTTTGCATTCTCCAGTCTCTCCACGCTAAATTGCTAATGCAAATTTGATCCTCCATCTACTCCGAACGTATCGACCATATACACCTGCCCAAACTCCTCTGACTCCTTCGACTCATGCCACTTGCAAATTCTGCTTTTAAGTACGTACGTGCGCCGATGTCCTCTATGTCTTCTTCGTTTTTAGTATCAAAGATAGAAGATCATATATGTTAAAGATATAAGGTTACATATAGTAAAGAAAGCCATTGGTTTGGCTGTGTGAAGTGTCGAACAGTCCGCAGTAGGTCACTGGACTGTTCGTGGTAGGTCACTGGACCGTCTGCGACGATGCAAAGAGCCCTCGAGTGAACCTAGATCTCACCCCGGGGATCCTCGTCAAGGTAAGATTCTAGGGTCGTCTTAGTCAGCAAATCACCCAAGACACCCGCAAATAATTTTATATCAAGATAGCAGTGAGCTCCTCCAGAACCTAGATCTTTCCCCTGGAGGGACCCCGCCAGGGAGGAAAGATCTAGGGTTGTCTTGAGATCGGCATGCCATCCAAGACGCATCGAGACGACGCAGAGTCAAAGCGAGGTGAAGATTGAGTTTGGGAAACCACAACTAGGGCTACACTACACCTACTACTAAAGCATGAATGATAAAGAAGGTAAACAGATTGGTTCGATCGGAATGTGTACATGGGTACTCAATCGGCTGTACCCCTTTATATTATATGGGGAGGTCTAGACTCGTTACTAGGCGAGATCCAACTGATTTCCATGGATATGTTAGGATAATCATGTGTGGGATAAGTACTCTCGCCCGAGTTAATCTGATCGCTGACCTTCCGGGTTAACCCGCTGATCGTCCGGACCACATGGTCGGATTATCCGGTCATGCTTAGATGCTAAATATGGTGCTCAACACATGCCCTTGTCTTTTCGTAGAGCTTGGCGAACCAAAAGCACCTGGTACTACCAGCCTCTTTTCGGAAACAATAGATTCTGCAACATGTATTGTTCCCAAAATACGAACTCTAGCCCGATGTAAATCACCGGCTCTTGTGGTCATACAATATAACTGTTTGATAAAAATCTAATGCATAGAGGCCATTTAGGAATGCAACCTCTTCAGCCATAGCTACCTGATCAACATGTCAATAGGTAAAAACTTTTGGTGCCTCCAGTACAAATAAGCAAACAGATAAGACAAGTAATACAGATTCATCGTCATACCACCCCATACTTGAGTAGGATAACCCATCGACGATGAGTAGACTGGAAACTACCATGACATCCTTGAAAGCGGATAAGTAGGCAATATTGGTTGCACCACTTTTTGGTCGGTCTAGTCGGCCTTTGCCTTTGCCTTTGCCTTCGCACACAGAACACCTTTTTGACTTCGTTTATTTTATTGGACGATCATGTAGAACGACCTTCTCCTTCATATATTTAGCAAGAAGTTGTTCAAAAAGAGGGTCGACACCGTTGAGCCGACCAGACGTCTTGGGGTGTTTTGCTTCCCAGTACATATTTTAGGACATTGTGGTCCGACGGCCTAAGGCCACTACTACTTTTGGTTGTCCATGAACCGTCCAACCTTCATGGCCAGATTTTCTATGTCTATTCTGGACCATTTGACCTTAGTGCCCGGACCATACGCCGTACAAAGGACAGGTGACCACGATCGGATATACGATTATGCTTGCCCCTGTTGCCTCCGATCTTATTAGCCTTTCTTTTGTTCGGAGCCTTCCGAGTAACCATTTCGTGTGATAGATTTGCATGCGAGGGTCACCAATGATAATATTTTTGCATTTGCTTTTATCGGCCGAACCAAGACTTTCTTGTCTAGCAGCTCTAGTGTGTTGACAAGGACAAGTTGCCTGTCAATTTTCATTTTCTCAAATCTCAACCGGCCTTTATTCATAGTCGATTGTATTTACCAACAGAAGACATACCAATCATTGGTGTCATCAAAAAGGAGCCATGTCATTTACAATACACACACCTTTTCAAGACAGTTTAATGTTACCATTCTTAAGCAACTCATCAAATATTTTATCACACTTAGCAACATTAAATGTGAACTTAATTTCTCCCTGCCGATTCTTCTGAATCAACTGTAGGGAAGACCAAGCAGAAAGTTTGGCCTTAGCGAGCCAAAGAAGCTTAGCATCATATACCTCTTTTGGTTCGACACCTGAGCTGCTACTGTCACGATGCTCATCATGACGAGACAATAAGTCCGCTAGTGCAACAAAGTTAGCAAAAAATTGGGTGCTGTCTAATTTTTCTTTCAAGTATGGATATAGCCCATTGAAAGCCAACCCTGCTAGTTGGTTATCTATGACCTGGATTCGAGAACACCAGTTTCTAGTATTTCGAAATCTTCAAATATAATCATTAATAGCTTTATCGTCCTCTTACTAGACTAATGCCACACTAACTCGTAATCTCTAGAGAAGAAGTGTTCATGAAACTTATGCTCTAAATCATCCTAGTTATTAATTGAGTTAGGAGCTAATGCAGCATACCAAATGAATGCAGTGCCAGTAAGGGATAATGAGAATAGGCAAACACAAAAAGCTTCTATGTCAACCAATTCCCCCAATTGTGCTAGAAATTGGCCTACGTGTTCGTGAGTGCCTTTACTGTCTTCTCCTAAGAATTTGGAGAAATCCAGCACACTAGTGCCTAGAGGATATGGAACGATGTCCCATTGAGGGTTGTTTGGTCTCTAATGGGACTGTCCTAGGCCAGATACACTGACACCTAATTTATCTCAAAATTGTTCGGCTTCCTTCCCGAACTTCATCCATAGCAGCCGATGGTAACCCATTGGTCCTCGGGACATGGGGCTCAAGTGGCCGATTATCATGATGCCGACCTTCTACACTAGGATGATCAAAGGTTACGTCTGGTATAGGCCCTTGAGGCATACTAGTATCACATCTCATTGTCATGTGGGGCAAACCTTTTTGGCTCCCTAGGAGCTAAAAATATTGGCCTCATGCGCGAGTGGTGGCATGCTATGATTACGGTGTGCTGCGTGTGCGGTGGAGTCGTGTCACTGAGGTGAGTAGGAAAATCATGCCTGATGTGCAACACTCTGTTCTGCGCATGCATATTCGAATGGTCCTAGTAAGGTGTTGGATGGTTCGTAACTTGACTGGATGGTCCCATGTGGTATACGCACTATCTGGGCACGCATGTATAGCAAGAAAGTCCGATAAGAGGTGCTCGATGATACGCGAGGTCTAGACGGTTCAAGATCATACCCGTATTGTTTAGTCATACCCAGCTACGTGTTATATACCATTGGTGGTGGTGGTATAATGCGACTTTGATGTGCCACATGTGGCGTATAGTAGTGTTGTTGAGGTGGGTAGAAGGATTGCGAGTAATAACATGCATCATGTTCTATGTACTCTTCGTCGGATGGTTCGGTATAAAACAAGGACGGTCCGGCATACTCGGATGGTCTGCGTGTATAGCCGAATGGTCCGAGCATATCTATTACCCCTGCAAGGAGTACGGCGGTCCTGACGCGACTCTCAGTGGGTTTCCATAAAGGTCGTGACCACCTACCGGTGAGCCAGACGATCCAAGGTCAGGTCCGCACGGTCCAGTCATGCGCAGGATAGTGGTAAAAGGGAAATAGGCTTACACCTTTTCCTAATTGATTTTGGTGGTTGAATTGCCCAACACAAAGAATTGGACTAACTAGTTTGTTCTATACTATAAGTTTTACAGGTGCCAAAGGGACAATAAACCAATAAAAAGACCAAGAAAGGGTTCAAACAAAGAGAGCAAAAGACAACCGAAGTATGCCCTAGTCTGGCGCACCGGACTGTCAGGTGTGCCACCGGACAGTGTCCGGTGCACCACCGGACAGTGTTCGGTGCACCAGGGAACCCAACTCCAAACTACTCACCTTCGGGAATTCTAGGAGCCGCTCCACTATAATTCACTGGACTGTCCGGTGTAGCACCAGACTGTCTGGTGTGCCAGCGGAGTAACGGCTACTACAGCGCCAACGGTCGTCTACAACGGTAGTTAATGCGCTACAGTGCGCGCAGAAGTCAGAGCAGAGCTAGAAGGCGCACCGGACACTCTACATGACCTGTCCGGTGCACCACCGGACTGTCCGGTGGCCCAGATGTCAGAAGCTCTAATGGTCAGAATCCAACGGCCGGGTGACGTGGCTGGTGCACCGGACAGTGTCCGGTGGCGCACCGAACTGTCCGGTGCGCCATGCGACAGAAGCCCTCACCAACGGTTCTTTTGGTGGTTGGGGCTATAAATACCCCCCAACCACCACACTTCAATGCATCCAAGTTTTCAGCCTTCAAACACCTTAAAAGAGCTATAGTATTCAATACAAGACACAACCAAAGAGATCAAATCCTCTCCCAAGTCCAAAGATCATTCCAATCAAATAGTGACTCATGAGAGAGAGACTTGTGTTCATTTGAGCTCTTGCGCTTGGATTGCTTTTCTTCTTCCTTCTTTCTTGATTTCAACTCAATTGTAACCAAGGCAAGAGACACCAATTGTGTGCTGGTCCTTGTGGGGACTTAGTGTCCCGTTTGATTGAGAAGAGAAGCTCACTCGGTCTAAGTGACCGTTTGAGAGAGGGAAGGGTTGAAAGAGACCCGGTCTTTGTGACCACCTCAACGGGGAGTAGGTTTGCAAGAACCGAACCTCGGTAAAACAAATCACCGTGTCATCCACCTTATTTGCTTGTGATTTGTTTTCGCGCTCTCTTTCGGACTCGTTTATATTTCTTACGCTAACCCCGGCTTGTAGGTGTGCTTAAGTTTGTAAATTTCAGATTCGCCCTATTCACCCCCCCTCTAGGCGACTTTCAATTGGTATTAGAGCCCGATACTTCATTAGAGCTTAACCGCTCGAAGTATTGTCAGGAGATCACGCCAAGAAGGAGACGGTGACCGGCGAGAAGCCCGCCACAAGCCATGGGAAGGCTCCATCGGGGGAGTCTGGCAACAAGGTGAAGGGATCCCCTTCACACGACAAGTCGCGTCGGAGCGGTGACAAGAAGAAGAAGATGAAGAAGGTGGTCTACTACGAGACTGACTCTTCATCGCCATCCACCTCAGGCTCCGACACGTCGTCCGTCACTTCTAAGCGCTATGAGCGCAAGAAGTTTAGTAAGGTCCCCTTACGTTATCCTCGCATTTCCAAATGCACCCCTTTACTTTCCGTCCCACTAGGCAAACCACCGGTTTTTCACGGTGAAGATTATTGTATGTGGAGTGATAAAATGAGGCACCATCTAACCTCACTCCACGCTAGCATTTGGGACATTGTTGAGTTTGGTGCACAGGAACCATCCGTAGGGGATGAAGGCTATGACTCGGACGAAGTAGCCCAAATCCGGCACTTCAACTCCCAAGCCACCACTATACTCCTCGCCTCTCTAAGTCGAGAGGAGTATAACAAGGTGCAAGGGTTGAAGAGCGCCAAAGAAATTTGGGATGTACTCAAGACCACGCACGAAGGAGATGAGGTGACCAAGATCACCAAGAGGGAAACGATCGAGGGGGAGCTCGGTCGTTTCATGCTTCACTAAGGGGAGGATCCACAAGCCATGTATAACCGGCTCAAGACCTTGGTGAACCAAGTGCGCAACCTGGGGAGCACCAAATGGGATGACCATGAGATGGTCAAGGTTATTCTAAGATCACTTGTATTTCTTAATCCCACTCAAGTTCAATTAATTCATGGTGATCCTAGATACAAGCTAATGTCTCTCGAGGAAGTAATAGGAAAATTTGTGAGCTTTGAATTAATGATCAAAGGCTCCAAGAAAATCATCGAGCAAGGCGCCTCCTCCACACCCGATGTACAACCCATGGCATTCAAGGCAACGAAGGAGAAGAAAGAAGACTCTACACCGAATAGAGTCCCCATCGATGCCTCCAAGCTCGACAACGAGGAGATGGCGCTCATCATCAAGAGCTTTCGCCAAATCCTTAAGCAAAGGAGGGGGAAGGACTACAAGCCCCGCTCCAAGAAAGTTTGCTACAAGTGTGGTAAGCCCGGTCATTTTATTGCAAAATGTCCATTATCTAGTGATAGTGACATGGGCGACGACAAGAAGGGAAAGAGAAGAGAAAAGAAGAGGTACTACAAGAAGAAGGGCGACAATGCCCATGTTTGCCGGGAGTGGGACTCCAACGAGAGCTCCACCGACTCCTCCTCCGACGAGGACATCGCAAACATCACCGTCACCAAGGGCCTTCTCTTCCCCAACGTCGGCCACAAGTGCCTCATGGCAAAGGACAACAAGAAGAAGAAGGTAAAATCTAGATCCTTCACTAAGTATGCAACATGTAGTGATGATGAGGATGATTTATTAACACTTTTTGCCAACTTAAACATGCAACAAAAGGAAAAATTAAATGAATTGATTAGTGCTATTCATGAGAAGGATGAACTCTTGGATAGCCAAGAGGACTTCCTAATTAA
Source organism: Zea mays (assembly GCF_902167145.1). Taxonomy (NCBI): domain Eukaryota; kingdom Viridiplantae; phylum Streptophyta; class Magnoliopsida; order Poales; family Poaceae; genus Zea; species Zea mays. The sequence continues at coordinate 25,374,233 of NC_050098.1, read as the reverse complement.
AGAAAACAAAAAGCATGTTAAAGTTAAAAATGCTTATGCTCTAGAAGTAGAAAAATGTGAAAAATTATCTAATGAGCTAAGCACTTGCCATGATATTATTTCCAACCTTAGAAATGAAAATGCCAAATTAATTGCTAAGGTTGAGAAATCAAATGTTTGTAATGATTCAATTGACAATCTTAGAAATGATAATGCTAGTTCAATTGCTAAGATTGAAAAATTAAGTGCCTCTCTTGCAAGCCTTAGAAATGAAAATGAAAAATTAATTGCTAAGGCTAAGGAATTAGATGTTTGCAATGTTTCCATTTCCAATTTTAGAGATGAAAATAACATTTTACATGCTAAGATTGTTGAACTAAATTCTTGCAAACCCTCTACATCCACCGTTGAGCATGTTGCAATTTGCACTAGATGTAGAGATGTTAACGTTGATGCTATTCATGATCACATTGTTATGATTAAACAACAAAATGATCATATAGCAAAACTAGATGCTAAAATTGCCGAGCATGACTTAGAAAATAAAAAAATTTAAATTTCCTAGAAGCATGCTCTATAGTGGGAGACGCCCTGGCATTAAGGATGAGAGCACCTAGAGGGGGGGTGAATAGGTGATCCTGCGAAACTTAAACTTATAGCCACAAAAACTTGTTAAGGGTTAGCACAATAATTGCCAAGTGGCTAGAGAGGAGTCTCAACAAAACACAATACCACAAGAGATCAAACACAGAGATGACACAGTGGTTTATCCCGTGGTTCGGCCAAGACCAACGCTTGCCTACTCCACGTTGTGGCGTCCCAACGGACGAGGGTTGCAATCAACCCCTCTCAAGCGGTCCAAAGACCCACTTGAATACCACGGTGTTTTGCTTGCTTTTTCTCAATCTCGTTTGCGAGGAATCTCCACAACTTGGAGCCTCTCGCCCTTACAATTGAAGTTCACAAAGAAACACAGAGCAAGGGGGAATGAGCAACGCACACAAGACTTCAAAAGATCAGAGCAACAACACGCACACAAGTCGCAACAAGAGCTCGCAACACAACTCAAAGAGTTCACAACTCCACAAGAGCTCTATATGCTATCACAATGAAACGAATGCGCGAGATCGATGTCTTGGTGCTTAGGAATGTTGTAGGAATGCTTGGTATTCTCCTCCATGCGCCTAGGGGTCCCTTTTATAGCCCCAAGGCAGCTAGGAGCCGTTGAGAACAAATCCAGAAGGCCATCCTTGCCTTCTGTCGTCGGGCGCACCGGACACTGTCCGGTGCCCGATTTCCTTCCTTAAACAGCGCAGTCGACCGTTGCAGATGCGGGAGCCGTTGGCGCACCGAACATGTCCGGTGCACACCGGATAGTCCGGTGCCCCCTTCCGACCGTTGGCTTGGCCACGTGTCGCGCGCAGAATCCGCGGCCGACCGTTGGCCCGGCCGACCGTTGGCTCACCGGACAGTCCGGTGCACACCGGACAGTCCGGTGAATTTTAGCCGTACGCCGTCGGCGAATTCCCGAGAGCGGCCACTTCGCACGAGGCAGCCTGGCGCACCGGACACTGTCCGGTGCACCACTGGACAGTCCGGTGCACCAGACCGAAACAGCCTCTTGGCTGTACACAGCCAACTCTCTTCGTTTCTTCTTCTTTCTGTTTCTAACACTTAGACAAGTATATTAGTACATAAAACCAATGTACTAAGACTTAGAAACATACCTTTGCTCTTGTTTTGCACTTTGTCCATTCATGGGCATGGATTCACATTTAAGTACTTGTGTTGGCACACAATCACCAAAATACTTAGAAATGGCCCAAGGGCACATTTCCCTTTCAATCTCCCCCTTTTTGGTGATTTATGCCAACACAACATAAAGCAACTAGAACAAGTGCAATATCACTTCAAATAAAACTCAAATTTATTTTGATTCAATTTTGACATATATGGATCACTCTATGCCACCACTTGGTTTGTTTTTGCAAAACAAACTCAAATCTCTATCTCTAAGTCAAACACACATGTTGAAGCATAAAGAGAGTCATTCCAAAAGAGATTGATCAAAGATTTCAAAAACTCCCCCTATTTCCCATAATCAATACTTCTCCCCACAAGAAGCCAACTTTTGACAAGAGAGACAATAAGAGACAATAAAAGAGTTTGACAAAACAAAAACTCTATTCTACTATTTTCAAAATCTCTCAAGTGGTAGCTGATCCATTTATCGCTTTGGCCTTTATTTTCTCCCCCTTTGGCATCAAGCACCAAAACGGGATCAATCTTGGCCCTTTAACCCCATTGCCTCACCAAAATCTTCAATAAGAATACAAAGAGGCAATAAGAGTCTAAAGATGAACTTGGAATAAGTTACCCTCTCATCGGAGTGCAGTGGAAGTCTTTCATGGTCCAAGTCCACCTTTTCCCTTTCAATCCTCCTTCGAGACTAAATCATCAAACTCAAGCACATGGTTAGTCTCAAAGGGTCAAGTTGTAACACATCTCCGCCTAAACATGTGCATCACTTTGCAACGGACTTATGAGGTCCAGGGAGTGTTTGTACAACTTGAGCACCATAATAAGCAACAAAATGCAAAAAGGAACATGATCAAAAGCATAAATACATGTATGCTACAATTCAATCCAGGTTCCGCGAATCTAAGACATTTAGCTCACTACGCAACCTGCAAAAGGTCTTCTCATCTAGAGGCTTAGTGAAGATATCGGCTAGCTGGTTCTCGGTGCTAACATGAAACACTTCGATATCTCCCTTTTGCTGGTGGTCTCTCAAAAAGTGATGCCGGATGTCTATGTGCTTTGTGCGGCTGTGCTCAACAGGATTCTCCGCCATGCGGATAGCACTCTCATTATCACATAGGAGTGGGACTTTGCTCAGATTGTAGCCAAAGTCCCGGAGGGTTTGCCTCATCCAAAGCAGTTGCGCGCAACACTGACCTGCGGCAACGTACTCAGCCTCAGCGGTGGATAGGGCAACGGAGGTTTGTTTCTTAGAGTTCCATGACACCAGGGACCTTCCTAAGAATTGGCACGTCCCCGATGTACTCTTCCTATCGACCTTACATCCAGCATAGTCGGAGTCTGAGTATCCAACTAAGTCAAAGGTAGACCCCTTTGGATACTAGAGCCCGAAGCAAGGCGTAGCAACCAAATATCTAAGAATTCGCTTCACCGCCACTAAGTGACACTCCTTAGGATCGGATTGAAATCTAGCACACATGCATACACTAAGCATAATATCCGGTCTACTAGCACATAAGTAAAGCAAAGAACCTATCATTGACCGGTATGCTTTTTGATCAACGGACTTACCTCCTTTGTTGAGGTCGGTGTGTCCGTCAGTCCCCATCGGAGTCTTTGCGGGCTTGGCGTCCTTCATCCCAAACCGCTTTAGCAGATCTTGCGTGTACTTCGTTTGGGAGATGAAGGTGCCTTCCTTGAGTTGCTTCACTTGGAACCCAAGGAAGTAGTTCAACTCGCCCATCATCGACATCTCGAATTTCTGCGTCATCACCCTGCTAAACTCTTCACAAGACTTTTGGTTAGTAGAACCAAATATTATGTCATCGACATAAATTTGGCACACAAACAAATCACCATCACATGTCTTAGTAAAAAGAGTTGGATCGGCTTTCCCAACCTTGAAAGCATTAACAATTAGAAAGTCTCTAAGGCATTCATACCATGCTCTTGGGGCTTGCTTAAGTCCATAGAGCGCCTTAGAGAGCTTACACACATGGTCGGGGTACCGTTCATCCTCGAAGCCAGGGGGTTGCTCCACGTACACCTCCTCCTTGATTGGCCCGTTGAGGAAAGCGCTCTTCACATCCATTTGGTACAACCTGAAAGAATGGTGAGCGGCATATGCTAGCAAGATACGAATTGATTCTAGCCTAGCCACAGGAGCAAAAGTCTCCTCGAAATCCAAACCTGCGACTTGGGCATAACCTTTTGCCACAAGTCGAGCCTTGTTCCTTGTCACCACCCCGTGCTCGTCCTGTTTGTTGCGGAACACCCACTTGGTTCCTACAACATTTTGCTTGGGACGAGGCACCAGTGTCCAAACTTCATTGCGCTTGAAGTTGTTGAGTTCCTCCTGCATGGCCAATACCCAATCCGGATCTAGCAAGGCCTCCTCTACCCTGAAAGGCTCAATAGAAGAGACAAAGGAGTAATGCTCACAAAAATTAACTAATCGAGATCGAGTAGTTACTCCCTTGCTAATATCACCCAGAATTTGGTCGACGGGATGATCCCTTTGAATCATCGCTCGAACTTGGGTTGGAGGTGCCGGTTGCGCTTCTTCCTCCAACACGTGAACATCTTGTGCTCCCCCTTGATCACACGCCTCCTTTTGATGAACCTGTTCATCATCTTGAGGTGGGGGATGCACCGTTGTTGAGGAAGAAGGTTGATCTCGTTCATCTTGTTCCTATGGCCGCACTTCTCCAATCGCCATGGTTCGTATAGCGGCTGTCGGAACATCTTCTTCATCTACATCATCACAATCAACAACTTGCTCTCTTGGAGAGCTATTAGTCTCATCAAATACAACGTCGCTAGAGACTTCAACCAAACCCGATGATTTGTTGAAGACTCTATACGCCTTTGTATTTGAGTCATAACCTAACAAAAACCCTTCTACAGCTTTGGGAGCAAATTTAGAATTTCTACCCTTCTTCACTAGAATGTAGCACTTGCTCCCAAATACACGAAAGTAAGATACATTGGGTTTGTTACCGGTTAGTAGCTCATACGAAGTCTTCTTGAGGAGGCGATGAAGGTAGACCCTGTTGATGGCGTGGCAAGCCGTGTTCACGGCTTCCGACCAGAAACACTCGGGGGTCTTGAATTCTCCAAGCATCGTCCTCGCCATATCGATTAGCGTCCTGTTCTTCCTCTCTACCACACCATTTTGCTGTGGTGTGTAGGGAGCGGAGAACTCGTGCTTGATCCCTTCCTCCTCAAGGAACTCCTCCACTTGAAGATTCTTGAACTCGGACCCGTTGTCGCTCCTTATCTTCTTCACTTTGAGCTCAAACTCATTTTGAGCTCTCCTTAGGAAGCGCTTGAGGGTCCCTTGGGTTTCAGACTTATCCTGCAAAAAGAACACCCACGTGAAGCGGGAAAAGTCATCAACAATAACTAGACCATACTTACTTCCCCCTATGCTCAGATAGGCGACGGGTCCGAAGAGGTCCATATGCAGCAGCTCCAGGGGTCTTGAAGTGGTCATCACATTCTTGCTGTGATGCGCTCCTCCCACCTGTTTACCTGCTTGACAAGCTGCACAAGGTCTATCTTTTTCGAAATGAACATTGGTTAGACCTATCACGTGTTCTCCCTTTAGAAGCTTGTGAAGGTTCTTCATCCCCACATGTGCTAAGCGGCGATGCCACAGCCAGCCCATGCAAGTCTTAGCCATTAAGCATGCATCTAGACCGGCCTCTTCTTTTGCAAAATCAACTAAGTAAAGCTTGCCGTCTAGAATACCCTTGAAAGCTAGTGAACCATCACATCTTCTAAAGACAGACACATCTATATTTGTAAACAAACAGTTATATCCCATATTGCATAATTGACTAACAGATAGCTAATTATATCCAAGAGACTCTACTAAAAACACATTAGAGATAGAGTGCTCATTTGAGATTGCAATTTTACCTAACCCTTTTACCTTGCCTTGATTCCCATCACCGAATATAATTGAATCTTGGGAATCCTTATTCTTGACGTAGGAGGTGAACATCTTCTTCTCCCCCGTCATATGGTTTGTGCATCCGCTGTCGATAATCCAGCTTGAACCCCCGGATGCATAAACCTGCAAGGCAAATTTAGGCTTGGGTCTTAGGTACCCAACTCATGTTGGGTCCTGCAAGGTTAGCACAAATATCCTTAGGGACCCAAATGCAAGTTTTGTCTCCCTTGCATTTTGCCCCTAACTTCCTAGCAATCACCTTTCTATCCTTTCTACAAATTGCAAAGGAAGCATTCAAAGCATGATATATTGTAGAAGGTTCATTTACTTTCCTAGGAACATTAACAACATTTCTCCTAGGCATATTATGAACAGCATTTCTCCTACCAACATTTCTATCATGCACATGAGAAGAGCTAGAAGCAAACATGGCATGAGAATCAAAGGCATTATATGCATTACAACTCCTATAAGCATTTCTAGGTTGTCTTCTATCATATTACATAAAGGCATGGTTCTTTTGCACACTACTAGCCATAAGGGCCTTCCCTTTCTCCTTGGCGGAGATGGGAGCCTTATGGCTTGTCAAGTTCTTGGCTTCCCTTTTGTAGCCAAGTCCATCCTTAATTGAGGGATGTCTACCAATCGTATAGGCATCCCTTGCAAATTTTAATTTATCAAATTCGCTTTTGCTAGTCTTAAGTTGGGCATTAAGACTAGCCACTTCATCATTCAATTTAGAAATTGAAACTAGGTGTTCACTACAAGCATCAACATTAAAATCTTTACACCTAGTGCAAACCATAACATGTTCTACACAAGAGTTAGATTTACTAGCCACTTCTAGTTTAGCATTTAAATCATTATTAACACCTTTTAAAGTAGCAATGGTTTCATGACAAGAAGATAATTCACTAGAAAGCACTTCATTTCTTTTAACTTCTAAAGCATAAGATTTTTGAGCCTCTACAAATTTGTCATGCTCTTCATATAAAAGATCCTCTTGTTTTTCTAAGAGTCTATCTTTTTCATTTAAGGCATCAATCAATTCATTAATCTTATCTACTTTAGTTCTATCCATTCCCTTGAACAAACTAGAGTAATCTATTTCTTCATCACTAGACTCATCATCACTAGAAGAATCATAAGTGACATTGTTTTGATTACTTACCTTCTTCTCCCTTGCCATAAGGCATGTGTGATGCTCGTTGGGGAAGAGGGATGACTTGTTGAAGGCAGTGGCGGCGAGTCCTTCATTGTCGGAGTCGGAGGAGGAGCAATCCGAATCCCACTCCTTTCCGATATGTGCCTCGCCCTTGGCCTTCTTGTAATGCTTCTTCCTTTCTCTCTTGCTCCCGTATTCCTGGTCACTATCATTGTCGGGACAGTTAGCAATAAAATGACCAATCTTACCGCATTTGAAGCAAGAGCGCTTCCCTTTGACTTTGGTCTTGCTTGGCTGTCCCTTGCATCCTTTAAGTGCTGTCTTGAAGCGCTTAATGATGAGGGCCATCTCCTCATTATTTAGCCCGGCCGCCTCAACTTGCACCACCTTGCTCGGTAGCGCCTCCTTGCTCCTCGTTGCCTTGAGAGCAAGGGGTTGCGGTTCGTTGATCGGACCATTCAAGGCGTCGTCCACGTATCTTGCCTCCTTGATCATCATTCGCCCGCTAACGAATTTCCCAAGTACTTCTTCGGGCGACATCTTGGTGTACCTAGGATTTTCACGAATATTGTTTACCAAATGAGGATCAAGAACAGTAAAGGACCTTAGCATTAGGCGGACGACGTCGTGATCCGTCCATCGCGTGCTTCCGTAGCTCCTTATTTTGTTGATAAGGGTCTTGAGCCGGTTGTATGTTTGAGTTGGCTCCTCGCCCCTTATCATTGCGAACCGTCCAAGCTCGCCCTCCACCAACTCCATCTTGGTGAGTAAGGTGACATCGTTCCCCTCATGAGAGATCTTGAGGGTGTCCCAGATCTGCTTGGCATTGTCCAAGCCGCTCACCTTATGGTACTCGTCCCTGCACAAAGAGGCTAGCAACACAGTAGTAGCTTGTGCATTTTTATGAATCTGTTCATTAATAAACATGGGACTATCCGTACTATCGAAGTGCATTCCACTTTCTACAATCTCCCATATGCTAGGATGGAGAGAGAACAAGTGACTACGCATTTTGTGACTCCAAAATCCGTAGTCCTCTCCATCAAAATGAGGAGGTTTACCAAGTGGAATAGATAATAAATGAGCATTAGTACTTTGAGGAATACGAGAGTAATCAAAAGAAAAGTTCGAATTGACCGGTTTCTTTCTCTCGTATTCGTTGTGGTCGTCGTCCTTTTGGGAGGAAGTAGACTCATCGCTGTCGTAGTAGACGATCTCCTTGATGCGTCTTGTCTTCTTCTTCTTCCCATCTTTGCGTCTGTGGCCCGAGCCCGAGTCGTTGGACTTGTCATCCCTTGGCTCGTTGACAAAGGACTCCTTCTCCTTGTCGTTGATCACGATTCCCTTCCCTTTAGGATCCATCTCTTCGGGCGGTTAGTCCCTTTGTGAAGAGAACGGCTCCGATACCAATTGAGAGCACCTAGAGGGGGGGTGAATAGGTGATCCTGCGAAACTTAAACTTATAGCCACAAAAACTTGTTAAGGGTTAGCACAATAATTGCCAAGTGGCTAGAGAGGAGTCTCAACAAAACACAATACCACAAGAGATCAAACACAGAGATGACACAGTGGTTTATCCCGTGGTTCGGCCAAGACCAACGCTTGCCTACTCCACGTTGTGGCGTCCCAATGGACGAGGGTTGCAATCAACCCCTCTCAAGCGGTCCAAAGACCCACTTGAATACCACGGTGTTTTGCTTGCTTTTTCTCAATCCCGTTTGCGAGGAATCTCCACAACTTGGAGCCTCTCGCCCTTACAATTGAAGTTCACAAAGAAACACAGAGCAAGGGGGAATGAGCAACGCACACAAGACTTCAAAAGATCAGAGCAACAACACGCACACAAGTCGCAACAAGAGCTCGCAACACAACTCAAAGAGTTCACAACTCCACAAGAGCTCTATATGCTATCACAATGAAACGAATGCGCGAGATCGATGTCTTGGTGCTTAGGAATGTTGTAGGAATGCTTGGTATTCTCCTCCATGCGCCTAGGGGTCCCTTTTATAGCCCCAAGGCAGCTAGGAGCCGTTGAGAACAAATCCAGAAGGCCATCCTTGCCTTCTGTCGTCGGGCGCACCGGACAGTCCGGTGCACACCGGACACTGTCCGGTGCCCGATTTCCTTCCTTAAACAGCGCAGTCGACCGTTGCAGATGCGGGAGCCGTTGGCGCACCGGACATGTCCGGTGCACACCGGACAGTCCGGTGCCCCCTTGCGACCGTTGGCTTGGCCACGTGTCGCGCGCAGAGTCCGCGGCCGACCGTTGGCCCGGCCGACCGTTGGCTCACCGGACAGTCTGGTGCACACCGGACAGTCCGGTGAATTTTAGCCGTACGCCGTCGGCGAATTCCCGAGAGCGGCCACTTCTCACGAGGCAGCCTGGCGCACCGGACACTGTCCGGTGCACCACCGGACACTGTCCGGTGCACCACCGGACAGTCCGGTGCCCCAGACCGAAACAGCCTCTTGGCTGTACACAGCCAACTCTCTTCGTTTCTTCTTCTTTCTGTTTCTAACACTTAGACAAGTATATTAGTACATAAAACCAATGTACTAAGACTTAGAAACATACCTTTGCTCTTGTTTTGCACTTTGTCCATTCATGGGCATGGATTCACATTTAAGTACTTGTGTTGGCACGCAATCACCAAAATACTTAGAAATGGCCCAAGGGCACATTTCCCTTTCAAAGGATGACATTGGCTTCCAACAGGAAGGCAATGTCAAACTTAATGCCCCTCCTAAAAGATTGTCAAACTTTGTTAAGGGTAAGGCTCCCATGCCTCAGGATAACGAGGGTTACATTTTATACCCTGCCGGTTATCCCGAGCACAAAATTAGGAGAATTCATTCTAGGAAGTCTCACTCTGGCTCTAATCATGCTTTTATGTATAAGAGTGAGGCATCTAGTTCTAGGCAATCAACCCGTGCTAAATTGCCTAAGAAGAAAACTCCTATTGCATCAAATGAACCTAATATTTCATTTAAGACTTTTGATGCATCTTATGTGCTAACTAACAAATCAGGCAAAGTAGTTGCCAAATATGTTGGGGGCAAACACAAGGAGTCAAAGACTTGTGTTTGGGTACCCAAGGTGCTTGTTTCTAATGTCAAAGGACCCAAGACCGTTTGGGTACCTAAGAACAAGGCCTAAAATTGTTTTGTAGGTTTATGCATCTGGGGGCTCAAGTTGGATCATCGATAGCGAGTGCACAAACCACATGACAGGGGAGAAGAAGATGTTCTCCTCCTATGAGAAAAACCAAGATCCCCAACGAGCTATCACATTCGGGGATGGAAATCAAGGTTTGGTCAAAGGATTGGGTAAAATTGCTATATCTCCTGACCACTCTATTTCCAATGTTTTTCTTGTAGATTCTTTAGATTATAATTTGCTTTCTGTTTCTCAATTATGCAAGATGGGCTACGACTGTCTTTTTACGGATATAGGTGTTACTGTCTTTAGAAGAAGTGATGATTCAGTAGCATTTAAGGGAGTGTTAGAGGGTCAGCTATACTTAGTAGATTTTGATAGAGCTGAACTCGACACTTGCTTAATTGCTAAGACTAACATGGGTTGACTCTGGCACCGTCGACTAGCTCATGTTGGGATGAAGAATCTTCATAAGCTTCTAAAGGGAGAGCACATTTTGGGACTAACTGAAAGGGAAATGTGCCCTTGGGCCATTTCTAAAGTATTTTGGTGATTAAGTGTCCAAACACAATTGTCCTAAGTATAAGTGCCAAATGGTGGATGAAGTGCAAATCAACACAAAGGTATGATTCTAGACTTAGTACATTGGTTTTTGTGTACTAACATATTTGTCTAAGTGCTAGAATCAGAGAAAATACAAAAGGAAAAAGACTTGGCTGGAGCAGCCAAGACTCAGCGCAGTCTGGGTGCACCAGACTGTCCGGTGGTGCACCGGACAGTGTCCGGTGCGCCCGGCTGGCGTCTGGTCAACTGGCCGCTCTCGGGAATTCGTCGGCGGCGTACGGCTAAAATTAACCGGACTGTCCGGTGGTGCACCGGACTGTCCGGTGAGCCAACGGTCGGCTGTGCCAACGGTCTGATAGGGGCACCAGACCATCCGGTGTGCACCGGACAGTGTCCGGTGCGCCAACGGCTCCAAATCTTCAACGGTCGGCTGCGCCAATTTTGGAAAGCAATCTGCACCGGACACTGAACAGTGCCTGTCCGGTGGCACACCGGACTGTCCGGTGCGCCACCCGACAGAAGGCAAGAATTGCCTTCCCTGATTGCCTCCAATGGCTCCTAGCTGCCTTGGGGCTATAAAAGAGACCCCTAGGCGCATGGAGGAGATACACAAGCATTCTTTGATCATCTCTAAGCACCAAGACTTCTAGCGCATTTGATTCTTTGTGATAGCAATTTGAGCTCCTCTTGAGTTGAGAACTCCATGTGTGAACTTAGAGCTCAAGTTGTGACTAGTGTGCGTGTTTGTGCTGTTGCTTTTGAGACTTGTGTGTGTTGCTTTTCCCTCCCTTACATCTGTGCTTCTTTGTGATCATCATTTGTAAGGGCGAGAGGCTCCAAACAAGATGATCATGTTATGGAGGAAGAAGCACCACAGGCCCCTCCAACTCAAGTCCGAGCGATGATTCAAAGGAATCATCCCGTCGACCAGATATTGGGTGATATAAGAAAGGGAGTAACTACTCGCTCTAGATTAGCTAATTTTTGTGAGCATTACTCGTTTGTCTCTTCTATTGAGCCTTTCAGGGTGGAAGAGGCCTTGCTAGATTCGGACTGGGTGTTGGCCATATAGGAAGAGCTTAATAACTTCAAGCGAAATGAAGTCTGGACACTGGTGCCACGTCCCAAGCAAAATGTTGTGGGAACGAAGTGGGTGTTCCGCAACAAACAGGACGAGCACGGGGTGGTGACAAGGAACAAAGCTAGACTTGTGGCAAAAGGTTATGCCCAAGTCGTAGGTTTGGACTTTGAGGAGACTTTTGCTCCTGTGGCTAGGCTAGAGTGTATTCGCATTTTGTTAGCCTATGCCGCTCACCATTCTTTCAGGTTATTCCAAATGGATGTGAAGAGCACTGTCCTCAATGGGCCAATCAAGGTGGAGGTGTACGTAGAGCAACCCCCTGGCTTTGAGGATGAACGGTACCCCGACCACGTGTGTAAGCTCTCTAAGGCGCTCTATGGACTTAAGCAAGCCCCAAGAGCATGGTATGAATGCCTTATAGACTTTCTAATTGCAAATTCTTTCAAGGTTGGTAAAGCCGATCCAACTTTATTCACTAAGACTTGTGATGGTGACTTATTTGTGTGCCAAATTTATGTCGATGACATAATATTTGGTTCTACTAACCAAAAGTCTTGTGAAGAGTTTAGCAGGGTGATGACTCAAAAATTTGAGATGTCAATGATGGGCGAGTTGAACTACTTCCTTGGGTTTCAAGTGAAGCAACTCAAGGACGGCACCTTTATCTCCCAAACGAAGTACACGCAAGACTTGATCAAGAGGTTTGGGATGAAGGACGCCAAGCCCGCAAAGACTCCAATGGGAACCGACGGACACGTCAACCTCAACAAAGGAGGTAAGTCCGTTGATCAAAAGGCATACCGGTCTATGATAGGTTCCTTGCTTTACTTATGTGCTAGTAGACCGGATATTATGCTAAGCGTATGCATGTGTGCTAGATTTCAATCCGACCCAAGGGAGTGTCACCTTGTGGCCGTTAAGCGAATACTTAGATATTTAGTTTCTACGCCTTGCTTCGGGATCTGGTATCCAAAGGGGTCTACCTTTGACTTAATTGGATATTCAGACTCCGATTATGCTGGATGCAAGGTTGATAGGAAGAGTACATCAGGGACATGCCAATTCTTAGGAAGGTCCCTGGTGTCTTGGAGTTCTAAGAAACAAACTTCTGTTGCCCTATCCACCGCTGAGGTCGAGTATGTTGCCGCAGGACAGTGTTGCGCACAACTACTTTGGATGAGGCAAACCCTCAGGGACTTTGGCTACAATCTGAGCAAAGTCCCACTCCTATGTGATAATGAGAGTGCTATCTGCATGGCGGACAATCCTGTTGAACACAGCCGCACTAAGCACAGACATCCGACATCACTTTTTGAGAGACCACCAGTAGAAGGGAGATATCGAAGTGTTTTATGTTAGCACCGAGAACCAGCTAGCCGATATCTTTACCAAGCCTCTAGATGAGTCAACCTTTTGCAAGCTGCGTAGTGAGCTAAATGTCTTAGATTCGTGGAACTTGGATTGATTTATAGCATACATGTGTTTTATGCCTTTGATCATGTTCTTTTATGCATATTGTTGCTTGTTTATGGTGCTCAAGTTGTACACATGATCCCCGGACCTCACAAGTCCATTTGCAAGTGACGCACTTATTTAGGGGGAGGCATGCTACAACTTGACACTTTGAGACTAACCGTGTGCTTGAGTTTACTTATTTTAGTCTCAGAAGTGGATTGAAAGGGAAAGGTGGACTTGGACCATGAAAGACTTCCACTGCACTCCGATGAGAGAGTAACTTACTCCAAGTTCATCTCCATGCTCTTATTGCCTTTTTGCTCTTAATTGATGATTTTGGTGAGGCAATGAGGTTAAAGGGCCAAAAATGATCCCGTTTTGGTGCTTGATGCCAAAGGGGGAGAAATCAAGGCTAAAGCAAATGGATCAGCTACCACTTGAGAATTTTGAAAATAGTAGAGTTAGAGCTTTTGTTTTGTCAAAATACTCTTATTGTCTCTTTTTGTCAAAAGTTGATCTCTTGTGGGGAGAATGTTTGATTATGGGAAAAAGGGGGAGTTTTTGAATCTTTGATCAATTTCTCTTGGAATGCCTCTCTTTATGCCTCAACAAGTGTGTTCGACTTAGAGATAGGAAACTGAAGTTGATTTGCAAAAACAAACCAAGTGGTGGCAAAGAATGATCCAAATATGCCAAATTTGAATCAAAAACAATTCTTGTTCTAAATTGCATTGATGTTGCACTTCTTTTAGTTGCTTTTTGTTGTGTTGGCATAAATCATCAAAAAGGGGGAGATTGAAAGGGAAATGTGCCCTTGGGCCATTTCTAAAGTATTTTGGTGATTAAGTGTCCAACACAATTGTCCTAAGTATTTATAAGTGCCAAATGGTGGATGAAGTGCAAATCAACACAAAGGTATGATTCTAGACTTAGTACATTGGTTTTTGTGTACTAACATATTTGTCTAAGTGCTAGAATCAGAGAAAATACAAAAGGAAAAAGACTTGGCTAGAACAGCCAAGACTCAGCGCAGTCTGGGTGCATCGGACTGTCCGGCGGTGCATTGGACAGTGTCCGGTAGTGCACCGGACAGTGTCCGGTGCACCAGGCTGGCGTCTGGTCAACTAGCCGCTCTCGGGAATTTGTCGGTGGCGTATGGCTAAAATTCACCGGACTGTCCGGTGGTGCACCAGACTGTCCGGTGAGCCAACGGTCGGCTGTGCCAACGGTCTGATAGGGGCACTGGACCGTCCGGTGTGCACCGGACAGTGTCCGGTGCGCCAACGGCTCCAAATCTTCAACGGTCGGCTGCGCCAATTTTGGAAAGCAATCTGCACCAGACACTGAACAGTGTCTGTCCGGTGGCACACCGGACTGTCCGGTGCGCCACCCGACAGAAGGCAAAAATTGCCTTCCCTGATTGCCTCCAACGGCTCCTAGCTGCCTTGGGGCTATAAAAGGGACCCCTAGGCGCATGGAGGAGATACACAAACATTCTTTGATCATCTCTAAGCACCAAGACTTCTAGCGCATTTGATTCTTTGTGATAGCAATTTGAGCTCCTCTTGAGTTGAGAACTCCGTGTGTGAACTTAGAGCTCAAGTTGTGACTAGTGTGCATGTTTGTGCTGTTGCTTTTGAGACTTGTGTGTGTTGCTTTTCCCTCCCTTACATCCATGCTTCTTTGTGATCATCATTTGTAAGGGCGAGAGGCTCCAAGTTGTGGAGATTCCTCGCAAACGGGATATAGTGAAAGAAAGAAAAACACCGTGGTATTCAAGTGGATCTTTGGATCACTTGAAAGGGTTGAGTGCAACCCTCGTCCATTGGGATGCCACAACGTGGAGTAGGCAAGTGTTGTACTTGGCCGAACCACGAGATAAATCATCGAGTCTCTTGTGCTTGTTCTCACTGTGACTTTTGTGTTTCACAAGAGCTCGGTCCTTAGCCACTTGATTTCATTGTGCTAACACTTAACCAAGTTTTGTGGCTACAAGTTTTAAGTTTTTACAGGATCACCTATTCACCCCCCCTCTAGGTGCTCTCACTAACCAATGTTCATTTTGAGAAAGACAGGGTTTGTAGCGCATGTCAAGTAGGGAAGCAAGTTGGTGTTTATCATCCACACAAGAACATGACGACTGACAGGCCGCTCGAGCTACTCCACATGGACCTATTCGGCCCGATTGCTTACATAAGCATCGGCGGGAGTAAGTATTGTCTTGTAATTGTGGATGATTATTCTCGCTTCACTTGGGTGTTCTTTTTGCAGGAAAAATCACAAACCCAAGAGACTTTAAAGGGATTCTTGAGACGAGCTCAAAATGAGTTCAGCTTAAGGATCAAAAAGATATGAAGCGACAATGGAACAGAGTTCAAGAACTCTCAAATAGAAGGCTTCCTTGAGGAGGAGGGCATCAAGCATGAGTTCTCTTCTCCCTACACACCACAACAAAATTGTGTAGTGGATAGGAAGAATAGAACTCTCTTGGACATAGCAAGAACCATGCTTGATGAGTACAAGACTTCGGATCGGTTTTGGGCCGAGGCGGTCAACACCGCTTGCTACGCCATCAACCGGTTATATCTTCACCGAATCCTCAAGAAGACATCCTATGAACTCCTCACCGGTAAAAAGCCCAATGTTTCATATTTTAGTGTCTTCGGTAGAAAATGCTTTATTCTTGTTAAAAGAGGTAGAAAGTCTAAATTTGCTCCTAAGGCTGTAGAAGGCTTTTTACTAGGTTATGATTCAAACACAAGGGCATATAGAGTCTTTAACAAGTCCACTGGACTAGTTGAAGTTTCTTGTGACATTGTGTTTGATGAAACTAACGGCTCTCAAGTAGAGCAAGTTGATCTTGATGAGCTAGATGATGAAGAGGCTCCATGCGTCGCACTAAGGAACATGTCCATTAGGGATGTGTGTCCTAAAGAATCCGAAGAGCCTCCACATGCACAAGATCAACCATCTTCCTCAATGCAAGCATCTCCACCAACTCAAGATGAGGATCAAGCTCAAAATGATGATAATGAAGATCAAGAGGAGCCACCTCAAGAGGAGGGCAATGATCAAGGGGGAGATGCTAATGATCAAGACAAGGAAGATGATGAGGGTCTAAGACCGCCACACCCAAGAGTCCACCAAGCAATCCAACGAGATCACCCCGTGAACACCATCCTCGGCGATATTCAAAAGGGGGTAACCACTCGATCTCGTGTTGCTCATTTTTGTGAACATTACTCTTTTGTTTCCTCTATCGAGCCACACAGGGTAGAGGAAGCACTTCAAGATTCGGATTGGGTGCTGGCGATGCAAGAGGAGCTCAACAACTTCACGAGGAATGAGGTATGGCATTTAGTTCCACGTCCTAATCAAAATGTTGTAGGAACCAAGTGGGTCTTCCGCAACAAACAAGATGAGCATGGTGTGGTGACAAGGAACAAAGCCAGACTTGTGGCCAAGGGATATTCACAAGTCGAAGGTTTGGATTTCGGTGAAATCTATGCACCCGTAGCTAGGCTTGAGTCAATTCGTATATTACTTGCCTATGCTACTTACCATGGCTTTAAGCTTTACCAAATGGACGTGAAAAGTGCATTCCTCAATGGACCAATCAAGGAGGAGGTCTATGTTGAGCAACCTCCCGGCTTTGAAGATAGTGAGTACCCTAACCATGTCTATAAACTCTCTAAGGCGCTTTATGGGCTCAAGCAAGCCCCAAGAGCATGGTATGAATGCCTAAGAGATTTTCTTATAGCCAATGGCTTCAAAGTCGGAAAAGCCGATCCTACTCTCTTTACTAAAACACTTGCAAATGATTTGTTTGTATGCCAAATTTATGTTGATGATATCATATTTGGGTCTACTAACGAATCTACATGTGAAGAGTTTAGTAGGATCATGACTCAAAAATTCGAGATGTCTATGATGGGGGAGTTGAAGTATTTCTTAGGGTTTCAAGTCAAGCAACTCCAAGAGGGCACCTTCATTAGCCAAACAAAGTACATTCAAGACATACTCACCAAGTTTGGGATGAAGTATGCTAAGCTCATCAAGACACCCATGGGAACAAATGGGCATCTCGACCTCGACATGGGAGGTAAATCCGTAGATCAAAAGATATACCGGTCGATGATAGGTTCTCTACTCTATTTATGTGCATCTCTACCGGATATTATGCTTTCCGTATGCATGTGTGCAAGATTCCAAACCGATCCTAAGGAAGTTCACCTTAGGGCCGTAAAACGAATCTTGAGATATTTAGTTTATACTCCCAAGTTTGGCCTTTGGTACCCTAGGGGATCCACATTTGATTTAATTGGTTATTCCGATGCTGATTGGGTAGGGTGTAAAATTAATAGAAAGAGCACATCAGGGACTTGCCAATTCTTGGGAAGATCTCTGGTGTCTTGGGCTTCAAAGAAGCAAAATTCTGTGGCTCTTTCTACCGCCGAAGCCGAGTATATTGCCGCAGGCCATTGTTGCGCGCAATTGCTTTGGATGAGGCAAACCCTCAAGGATTATGGTTACAAATTAACCAAAGTTCCTCTTCTATGTGATAATGAGAGTGCAATCCGCATGGCGGATAATCCCGTTGAGCATAGCCGCACTAAACACATAGTCATTCAGTATCATTTCTTAAGGGATCACCAACAAAAGGGGGATATCGAGATTGCATATGTTAACACCAAAGAACAATTAGCCGATATCTTTACCAAGCCATTAGATGAGCAAACTTTTACCAAACTTAGGCATGAGCTAAATATTCTTGATTCTAGGAATTTTGATTGATGTTTGCACACATAACTCATTTATATACCTTTGATCATATCTCTTTGCTATGACTAATGTGGCTTTCAAGTGTATTTCAAGCTAAGTCATAGATTGAAAGGGGAAATGGAGTCTTCGGCGAAGACAAGGCTTCCACTCCACTGCATCGAATTATTCATCCTTCACCGTCGCTCCGCACCGCTCTCCAATTTGGTATAATCTTCACTCATATTCTATTTACCATAAGGGGAGAAAGTAGTTAAAAGGGCTCTAATGACTCCGTTTTTGGCTATTCATGACAAAGGGGGAGAGAGTATTAGCCCAAAGCAAAAGGACCGCACCACCACCAATTTCAAAAATTTTAGTCTTTCAATTTGTTTTTAAAGTAGTATTTTCAAATTGGTATCTTATTATTGATATAATTTCAAGTTGGAATACCCTCTTCAAAATTAATATCTAAAACCCTCTTGAACACTAAGAGGAGTGTTGGGGGTATGCTTCGTAGCCAAAGATCCTAAAGAAAGAGAACACCTTCGGCAGATCCTATCAGAAGCAGCGCCGAAGCTATCACCTATAAAGCTTCGGCACAGTGACAGATCTCAAGACGAAGGGGTGAACCGACTTAAAGATGAAATGACTTAAAAGACCCGCAATGTTTTGTGTCATTACTATAGTCGACTGTAAGGGGCATAGATGTAATTTTACACAGGCTGCGCCCTGTGCCTATAAATAGATAAACAGTACCCTTGTACTGTTCACGCAATCCTGCAGTTACTGGCACATTACGCTGGAATTATTGCTTTCTGCCAAGACGAAGGTACAAATGTACCTAAATATTATGTCTTAATATCTGAGTTCATATAATAAAATGTGTAAATAATGTTATCTATTTTTAGTATATCTTTCTATAATGTTTCATACTTTATATTTTATTCCATATTGTTTTATAAGTCTGATCACGAAGGTGTGACCTTCATGATATTTTACTCATGACCTTCGTCTGAAGCTCATTAAATCCTTGAGGAGATAATGCTTCAGCGGACGAAGGGCATTGATACTTAACATTTTTTGTGTTGCCTTGTTCTTAATTCATAGCATTTGAGAACAAGTCCCCAACATTGGCGCCCACCTCCGGTGAACTCACTTCCACTTTTTTGAACTGATGGCTTCATTCAATAATCAAACTAGAGCTGCTTCGGCTCCGAAGCTGGTACTCTCGATAATAGGCGGTTCATGCTTAGAGCCAGCCAACAAGAAGCAGAAGAAGGAGGCATAGAGAAGGGTACAACATGTCGGGGTGCAAGGACCTTTCATCAAGTCAAGATGGTCCCACATCCCAATTACCTTCTCCCAAGAGGACCTTCAGCTCAAGGATTACCCTCACAATGATGCTATGGTTATTTCTTGTGTCATCAAAGGATTTCTGGTCCACAATGTTCTGGTTGATACAGGCAGTGCTGCAGATATTATATTTGCTAAAGCCTTCAGACAGATGCAAGAGCCAGAGGATAAGATTCATGATGCTACACACCCTCTTTGTGGCTTCGGTGGAAGGCAGATTGTAGCGCTTGGCAAGATCACAATGCCAGTAACCTTCGGATTTGTGAACAATACAAGGACTGAGGAAGTTGTGTTCGATATTGTCGACATGGAGTACCCCTACAATGCAATCATTGGTCGTGGGACACTCAATGCTTTTGAAGCAATTCTTCACCCAGCATATCTTTGCATGAAGATACCTTCGGATCAAGGGCCTATTGCTATTCATGGAAGTTAGGAAGCTGCCAGAAAGGCCGAAGGAAACTAGACAGATTCAAAAGCAATCCATAACATAGATGGGGCCGAAGCCTGTGAGCAATACAAGTACAGAAGGGAGAAGGCTGCTTCGGCTGATCAGCCAAAGCCCATGCTTTTATGTGAAGATATAGCAGAGCAGAAGGTGCTGCTAGGATCTCAATTGTCTGAGGAGCCAGAGAAAACCCTGATAAGGTTCCTGTTCAACAACAAAGATGTCTTCGCATGGTCAGCTAATGATCTCTGTGGTGTCAACAGGGATGTTATTGAACACTCGCTCAATGTTGATCCATCCTTCAGACCCAGAAAGCAAAGGCTTCGGAAAATGTCTGATGACAAAGCCGAAGGTGCTCGGAATGAAGTGAAAAGACTTCTTAGCGCTGGAGCCATCAGAGAAGTAAAATATCCAGAATGGCTAGCTAACGCTGTTATGGTGAAGAAGGCCAATGGTAAATGGAGAATGTGCATTGATTTTACTGATCTCAACAAGGCTTGTCTGAAGGATGAATTTCCATTACCAAGGATAGATTCTCTAGTAGATGCAGCAGCTTCGTCAGAGCTCATGAGTCTATTAGATTGTTATTCAGGCTATCATCAAATCTGGATGAAGAAGGAAGATGAGCCAAAAACCAGCTTCATCACCCCCAGTGGTACATATTGTTACCTTCAGATGCCTGAGGGGCTCAAGAATGCTGGAGGAAGCTTCAGCAGGATGACAGCGAAAGTCCTTCATTCTCAGATAGGCAGAAATGTGCTAACATATGTTGATGATATCATAATAAAAAGCACAAAGCAAGAAAATCACATTGCTGATCTACAGGAAACATTTGCTAACTTTAGGCAAGCTGGCCTGAAGTTGAATCTAGAAAAATGTGTCTTCGGAGTAAAGAAGGGCAAATTCCTTGGTTGTCTAGTTTCAACAAAAGGAATCGAGGCTAATCCAAACAAAATTGAAGCCATTCTTCGGATGGAGCCGCCAAGTACAAAGAAGGGAGCTCAGTGGCTGACAGGAAGATTGGCATCTTTGAATCGATTTATATCCAGATCAGCAGAGAGAAATTTACCATTCTTTGAAGTGCTGAAGTCGGCCGAAGTCTTTCAATGGGGATCAGTTCAGCAGAAAGCCTTCGAAGAGCTGAAGTAGTATCTGATCGATCTAACGACGCTAACTCCACCAGCGCCAGGGGCTCCTCTGCTACTGTATGTGGCAGCTTCGCACTCTGCAGTGAGTGCGGCGCTTGTCTAGGAGAAGCTTGAAGGACAAATTAAAAAGCAAGCCCCAGTGTACTTTGTCTCCGAAGTTCTCAGTTTGTCAAAGAAAAACTATACAGAATTGGAGAAGGTGCTATGTGCTGTCTTAATGGCCTCCAGGAAGCTTCGACACTACTTTCAAGCGTACCATATAATTGTTCCTTCATCACAGCCTTTGAAGGATATTATGAGGAACAGAGAAGCTACTGGAAGGATTGGAAAGTGGGCTACGGAACTCAACGAATTCAGCATCGATTATGTGCATAGATCTTCGATTCAGTCCCAGGCATTAGCAGACTTCATCGCTGACTGGACGCCAGGGGCTCAAGAGGAAGAAGCAAGTAAAGATGCCGAAGCCTGGACAGTGTTCTGCGACGGTTCCTGGGGAACCTTCAGGGCAGGTGCGACTGCTGTTTTAGTGGCACCTTCCAAAGTTAGAACATGCTATGCAGTGAAACTTGATTTCAGTTGCACAAATAATATTGCTGAATACGAAGCTTTGCTTTTGGGGCTTCGAAAGTTGAAGGCAATGGGGATAAGAAGGGCGGTTCTCAAAATCGATTCCCAAGTTATTTTTGGTCATGTTGACAAGAGTTGTAAAGCAAGAGATCTGAAGCTTGAGAAATATTTGGATACAGTTCGAAGACTTGAAGCTTCCTTCGAAGGATTTTCTGTCAAGAATATCCCACGAGGAGAAAATGAGCACGCTGATCTGCTAGCCAAGTCAGTGGCACAGGGGCTGCCTTTACCTTCGGATGTATTTTTTGAAACAATAAAAGCACCTTCGGTGGAACTTCTTGAAAGAGCAGTGCTCAATATATCTCCTGTTTATAGCGAAGATTGGAGAACCGAGATCATGTCTTTTCTCCAGGGCAATTTCCTTTCAGATGACGAAGCTTATAATAAGAGAATGGAGGCAAGAGCCCGACCATATGTGATAATAGAAGGGGAGTTATATAAACGTGGAGTTTGTTCTCCATTGCTCAAATGTTTATCCAGAGCTGAAGGTATAGAATTGATGAAGGAAATACACGCAGGCCTGTGTGGTTCTCACATCGGATCTAGGCCTTTGCTAGGAAAAGTTTTTCGACAAGGATTTTATTGGCCGAAGGCAGCTTCGGATGCAGCAGAATTAGTCCAAAAATGCGAAGGCTGTAAAAAATGTGCAAGAGATCAAAAACAGCCTTCGTCTTTGACTCAATTAATACAACCCACTTGGCCGTTGCAAAGGTGGGGCCTTGATTTGCTAGGCCCACTTCCACCAGCACAAGGAAATCTAAAATATGTTGTGGTGGCAGTAGAATATTTTTCTAAGTGGATTGAGGCGAAACCTTTAGCCACAATAACTTCGATCACTGTCCAAAAATTTTTCTGGCAAAATATTGTCTGTCGCTTCGGAGTGCCGAAGGCTATTACTGTGGACAACGAAACACAGTTTGATGCCGAAGCTTTCAAAGAGTTTTGTGGACAAATTGGCACGAAGATCCATTTTGCATCGGTTAGGCATCCGGAGTCAAATGGACTTGTCAAAAGAGCTAATGACATTATAATGACAGGAATAATGAAGTTAATCTTCAACCAGCCCAGGGGGAAGTGGCCAGACGAATTAATCAAAGTGGTGTGTGTAACACCCCAGGTGTTACTCAGGGTGTCCACCCCAGGGTTACCCCTTTTAACCCATTATTACATGAAGATTTGTATGGGCAAAGTACCTCAAACTTGAATTCAAGGTCCTAATCAAGTGCAAACTATCTTGGATATCATGCCCTAGCTTGTCATGCACATCTGAGTGGGGTTTTCCCAAAACCCTAAAAGCAAACCCCCCCTCATGGGCAATAGGAACCCTAATTGAAGCTATGATCAAAAGATCATGTAAACCTTATGATCATGGTTTGGGCCAAATATAAAAGTTGTAATATACTTAACAACCTACAATTAATAGTAAGGAAGTACCCCCAAAAAGTTTTCAGAAAAGTCCTAAAAAGTTCACCTAAGGTTCAGCACAAGGGAGAATTTAGTTTTTGCCTAAGTACAAAAACTAACCCTTGCACAAAGATTCCACATGTTCACCTTAATCCAATTTTCAAAACCCTTCGACCCAATTGACAAAGTGGCGCCAAATTAACCCTAGAACACCCTGGAAAGAGATGACACCTACCCTAGGGCGCTAGACACGACTTGACACCACTTTTGTCTCGGTTCGGACCTAGCTGACACAGCAAACTTCTTCCCTCTCTATCTCCCTACCCCGACCATATCTCGACTTGGAACTCACAGCAAAAAGGTAGGATATGGAGCAGAGAAGCGACCGTACACAGTGACTTTGCCAAGATACGCACGCTATGGTGCTCTAATCCGCCGTTGAACCATGGCAGAAGCAAGCTTCCACGTGTTCGACGCGAGCTGACATCCGGGGGCACGCTCAGAGCACGCCCGTGCGCGAACCCCCGCGCGCCCGCGGCCTCCCATGACCACGCCCGCGCCACGGCTATAAAGCCCGCCCCAGTGCTCGGCTGCCTTCCCCGTTGCCTCCTTCGTACCTCGCCTGACTTACCCGAGCCAGCCATTAGCTCCGGCGACCTCCCCGCGACCCGCCAGTGCCGCCCGCGAGCAACCACCGTGGCCAGCCCCTTTCCCGTCCTCCTCCGTTTGATCCAAGCCCTCAGATAGCTTCCTGGTGAAGCCGTGAGACTTGCTCAAGCTTGACCCGGGGACCCGCGTCACCGGAATAGCTCAATCGTGCTCACCGGAGTTCAAGAACCCGCCGGCGCACGTGGACCGGGTAAGCCTCTGCACCGATTTCCAATTCGTTGTGCGCATGGCCTCTACATCACCCCGTGGAGCTCCTCGTGCACTTTAATTGAACTATACCGCCGTGGTTTGGCCGGAGCAGGAGCCGCCGACGACCCCCGCCGCCTGTGCTCGTGGCCAGGGTAGCTCCGACCACCTCCGACGCCGACCCGCACACCGACGTGACCGTCGCGACCTCCCGGACGTCACTGACCACCCCGCCGGAGCTCTACTGCCGCCGGTAAGCCCCACCGCCGTAATCTATGCCGCGGGTACTGTTTAAGTCAGTCAGGGAGCGCGGGTTAGATTTCGGTTAGGTCCAGGGGGTTTTGTGCAATGTCAGTGACCCATGCCAATAGTGGACCGAGGACTGTTTTGTGAGAAAAGAAAGAGATAAACCCCAGGGGCCTCAGCGTAAACCTGTTTTCTTTTCCATTTTCAAATTTATTTTTCTTTTGATATGGCAGATAACTAAGTAAATGCATAACTTGAAGAATAATCATCCAAAAATGTTCAAACCAATTTTGCTAGACTCTGGGAATTATGAACTATCAGATAAAAATAATAAAACCCATGGTTTCTGTATCTCTTTCTGAAGTTTTAAATTAAATAAGAAAACTGCTCAAAACTTAATATTAGAAGGAAAAATAGGAATATTGTTTGACCAGGGTTAGCAAAATTTGGAGAAGTTTATATCTACCTACTGACCCAATTAACAATGCTAAACCTCTCTGTCCACTCCATTAAGTTAGCTTTTACCCCTTATTTCATAATATGCTTAAGGGTAAGAAAAATAGAAAATGTAATTTAAACAAAGAACCAGAGAACATCTCTATTTTTGTTAGGATACTTATTTAAGGTAGTTCACTGGAAAAATATATCATACCCTGGTTTAGTATAAAATAAGTAGGATCCCTTTTGTTTTAATAAAACAAGTGAAACTTAGAAAAACTCTACAAAAATAACCCCAAGGTAAAAACACCCCCACCCATGGGATAACTAATGTTTTATTAAGGAGAATTTAGGAAAAATATGAAATCTGCTGTTTGACATTTTTCAAATAATAATGTAGTAGAAAGTGCCTTTTTGACATTAAACTTAAGAAAATCATAACTAAATAACCACCCCTTAGTTTTCTGTGATTTTTAGCATAGAAGCCTATTATTGCTATGGGATGCCAGCAAAAATAACCTCTAGGACAGAACCTACCCCTAACTAAGAGATGTAGTGTAAAGTGGCCCATTTTGCATAACTATTGTTATTTTTGTTTCAAGCCTAGCCTTTGTACTTTAAGCCTCAAATTCTTAAAACAGGCTAGAATAGCAAATGACAACCCACTGTAATTTTTACAGAATTTTTGGAAATTATTAAAACACTGTCGTAGTTCAAACCTACACTAGAAACCCTAAATGGAAATTAAAGAAAGGAAAATGAATAATGGAAATTAATGTCATCCTAAAACCTTTATAAATTGTCCACTGAAATCTATAAAGACAATACAAATCCACTATGTTATCCTAAAAGAAAACCTAAGCTTAAAAGGTAATAAATCTATGTATATATATATATACCACTAGAAGCCCCACATAACCAGGAAACCCTAAGTTAATGCTTGACTTAGTTTCTTTTAGCTAAATGTTATTAAATCTTGCATAGTCATGACATACATGTTCATTGCATTTCGATAGACTGTAATCTTGCTGACGGAGAGTACATCCTCGTGCCGGAGCAAGGAGCTGCTCAGGAGGTAGCCCCAGATCCAGCACCCGAGCCTGCACCAGAGGACCTGCCTGCCACTGCTTTGGAAGGCAAGCCCCGGTTTTATGCATAACCTGTTATTTATGCTATTTTACTTCACTTAATGATTGTAGGATTGATTGTGCACTTAGGTGTAGGAATTGTTTGAAACCCTAGTTGCATGATCTCAGGAATCCTTTTGAGATGAATACTAGTATGACAGGTCGAGTAGTTGCTTTATTTAATTAGGATCTCGGTAGAAGACGAGTGATTTTTCTAGCACTCGCGCGAGATCAGGAAATTGATTGTACCCACTTTCACACTTTCATGATACTAGTTGATGGACAACAATCCATGGGGATTGGTTGTTTACGAGATGGGAAAATGGAATAAGGATTAACGTGCGGATACCTGTGTCAAGCGTTTGAACGTACTAAGCACATGCCGAGAAATATGGTAAATCGGTAAGCCTAGTACCTGATTGAACCTGGCAGTAGATTGCCCTCCTCACGCGACCTGAGACGAGGTCTCCCATTCCAGTTATGGTGGGTACAAGTGCGGTCACTGCACGACGGCCAGTCGGGGTCAGTGAGGCATTGTACGCCAAGGCGGTGAGCCCCTCTCTGCTGACAGGGAATCGATGGGGACGGTTGATGTGTGTGGGGACGGAGTGCCCCTGCATGTCGTGTGTTTAGGTTTACCTTGCAAGGATAAAAACTCGATTCGAATCGTCTGCTTCTCGCAGCTAATGAGACTGCTTGATCCATTGTACTACATTGAGTAACAAGTGGAAATATGATGAGTTGATATAAGATGTGATTGCTAATAGTGCTTGCTACCATGTATGAATAGATAGTTCACTTTTAGCCTTAAGAGAGTCACACTTAATTTTGACCAAGTTAAAATCTTGATTTAGAAACTCAGCTAGTGCTTTTGGCAACCAAACCCCACAGCCAAACAGCTGCATGTCTAGAGGTAGAGGAGTAGACTCCTCACACCGGGTAAGTCTAGCTGAGTATTAGTATACTCAGCCTTGCTTGTGGCATAATTTTTACAGGTTCTCTGGAGGAGATGGTTGCTGGAATAACTTGGCCGTCCACCTTGCCACCGGGCTGGACCGTCGAGTGGGACCCTGCCTCGGCTGAGGAGGAGCATGAGGAGTGATGGGACAGGCTTCCCCATCTCTCCATTTATTTACCGTTAGTTTATTTCCACTGCACTTCAAACAATGATGGTTACTTTTGCAAAAAAAAAACTTCGATGATGATAATGGTGATGTAATAATTTCATACTCTGACATGTATGGTTTTATGCTTTATTGTATTTGCTCTGTGACTCACCTTCGAGTGAGATTGTGGTACTTGATCCTGTCAGTGGCCGTGTCGGACTAGATCCGAGGGATTGACGGGTTATTCCCATTTAAGTGTGGTCTAGCCTCTAAGGCGGGGCTTAGGCACTTAAGTTGTAATAATTCGGGCAGTTCCGCCACAGCTGGTATCGGAGCCTGTACCACCACAGAGGAATCAATAAAATGTAAATGCCATCAATTTTCCAAATGAAACTTGATAGAAACAATATTGGATAGATAGTAGGACGAGCAGGATAGACCTAGGACGTGAAGTCGTAGGGTAATAAAAGGGTAGCTAGGTGGCTAAGTAACTAGGCCCTACATGCCGCTTTTACAGGATGGGAGTCCTTCCCGATTCCTTTTATCTTGTGAGGTCGTTCAGGACGAGCATGCATGCATTCATAATTAAGCAAATGGATAACTGAGTAAAGGACTTAAAAACAAGATAACAACCAACTAGGTCCCCAGTGCCTTTTTACTTAACTAGAGAAAGGCTGAGTTTTACTTTTCCTTGTTCTTTTTATAATTTTTTTTCTTTTACTTACGCTTAACCGTACACATATGACTTCCCACGGATCCTCCGATGACGGAAATGCACTGACCCACACTGACGGACTTGCACGAGAGGGCTTTCCCCGCATTTTGTGGGAGGTACTTCAGGGGGCCGGATACACGACACCCCCTCAGTACGCGGTGCAGCAGTTCGAGAAGCACCGAGTGCCTCGCTGTAGAGTGAGGATGACTTTGGAGCCTCATCCCCTGCAGCCAGGCTGGCGCTCTTTGGACTCCGAGTCTTTCGGATACTGAGCAGAGGACACGATCGAGGCGATCGCTCTGCATGGATTGACTACTTTCTGCGGGTTCCATCCTTTGGAGCTGGCTACCCACCCCATTGGCTTGTTCCCCGCTGAGAGGGAGGACGACCCAATGTGGAAGGATCGGGTGGAGCATGCCAAGGATATCTGGGCCATCTACCTAGGACAGACCGTGCACTTGACTGTACGGTGCATGAATGCCCTGTACCGTCTGCAGGTGATGCGCGGTGAGGCGATGTCCCATCTGATGGCACTGCTGGAGGCAACCAAGATTACGTTGGATAACAGAGAGGAGCTCGTGGTTGATTTGTCCCAAGAAATGGTGGAGAAGGACTTGCAGGTGGAGCAGCTATCCACGGATATCCAAGAATTGGAGGAGCTAGTGGGCACCAGGGAGAACACCATCGAGGTTCTAGAGGATCAGCTCATTAACACTCAACAGCAGCTTGCTGAGGCTAACGAGCACCTGGACATGCATCACCAGGAGATCCAGGACCAAGAGGCCAACGAGGACGTCGACATTGAGGGAGGAGATGAGCCTGCCTCCAGTGTGGACACTGCTGGCTCGGGAAGACCACCTTCCCCCGAGTCGAGTGTTGCTTCGTTCGCTCACTAGGTGTTTAGGATAGGCTTAGAAGTTGGATAGTCGGACTCCTCGCAGCTAGCTTAGCTTTTGCACCCTTGGGGTACTAGGCTAGATAGAGTTGAGTCATTTTGGAACAATTTGATATAATCGTGCTAAACTCTCTTGGAAGCTTGTTGATGGATGCTGTCATCAGTCTAAATTTGGAAGAAAGAATTACTGTCTTTTAAAAATCCTTTTGTTGAAGTCGGAGTCTATCATGTTGTTTTAACTTTTTCTCCGTGATAAAATCTTGAACTTGGAACTGTGGTGTTAAGTATGTATGTGGTTTTTCAGATGGCCGGGAGGCAGCGTCGTGGCCAGAACGAGCGCGTTCCTCCACCGCTGCCACCACCTCCCACTCTACAGGAGCTCATGGCTCAGCAGAATGAGATCCTGAGGCAGCTGGCTCAACGTCAGCCACCACCTCAGCATTATGGTGGTGGAGACCATCAGCGTCACCCCGCGGCGGCTACATACCAGGAATTCCTTAGCACCCAGCCTCCATTGTTCACAAGGGCGGAGGACCCACTTGATGCAGATGTATGGTTGCGAGTGGTGGAATCCAAATTCCCACTGCTCCATGGAGCTTGCTCAGAGGTCACCAAAGTCAGGTTCGCCACCCAGCAGCTTCGCGGACCTGCAAGGACTTGGTGGGATCATTTTCTTGCTATGCAGCCAGAGGACCGAGAGGTGGAGTGGAGGGAGTTCAAGGCAGCTTTCAGGGGACACCATATACCAGCCGGGATCATGGACAGGAAGCTCAATGAGTTTTTGGCACTCACTCAGGGCAACAGGACAGTGTTGCAATATGCCCAGGCTTTTAATGACTTGTGCCAGTATGCGGGGTATCATGCAGATACAGATGAGAAGAAGAGGGATAGGTTCAGGAGGGGGCTCAGCACTAAGCTCCGTGACCGTCTCAACACCGTCAGGGCCAATAGTTACAATGAGTTGGTCAACATGGCTATCTCCCAAGAGGACTGCATTACAGCTAGACAGGCAGAGAAGAAGAGGAAGACCCCTGTGGCAGGACCCTCAGCTCAGCCACAGCGCTTCAGGATTGTGTCCGACACTCAGAACAGGGGACCCCAGCAGCAGCAAGGGCGATGGGTGATCCGACCTCAGCAGCAGCAGCAGCAGGCGCCCAACCGCGCCCAGTTTCCAGCTCAGAGGAACAATCAGCAGCAGCAGTACCGCCAGGCAAATGACAATAGGTGCTTTACATGTGGCAACACCGGGCACTATGCCAAGAATTGCCCCAGGAACCAGCAGAGGCAGGGGCAGAATGTCAATCAGAACCAAGGCAAGAGACAGAAGGTGCAAGTGAGGCAGGGCAGGCTGAATTTCACCACCATGGCTGATATTCTAGAGGGAGCACCCGTCATGACTGGTATCTTTACAGTTTTAAATTTTCCCGCTATTGTTCTTTTTGATTCCGGTGCTTCACATAGTTTTATCAGTGCCAAGTTTAGTGCCAAATGCCAGTTGCCCTTTCACCATACCGATGGGGGCTTTACAATTTCAACACCAGGAGGCAGAGTTGCCACTTATCAAATCAACAGGCAAGTGCCTATAAAATTTGGTAGTCTGGTGATTAGAACCACCCTTCTCATCTTAGGATTGGATAGCGTGGATATTATTTTGGGAGCTGACTGGTTGACCAGGCATCAGGCAGTATTGGACGTTGCAGCCAGAGCCATTGAAATCCATTCCCCTGCTTATGGCGAGACTGTTTTGTATTTACCCAACCAGGGTTGTACCCGATCGTGTGCCTTTGTTATATTAGAGTCCCCAGTGAAAAAGATCCCAGTGGTCTGTGACTACCCGGATGTGTTTCCGGAAGAATTACCAGGGATGCCACCTGACCGAGACATTGAGTTCACAATTGAGTTGCAACCCGGGACTGCTCCTATCTCCAAGAGACCGTATAGGATGCCTCCCGCGGAATTGGCAGAATTGAAGAAGCAATTGCAAGAATTGTTGGACAAGGGGTTTATTCGTCCAAGCACTTCACCATGGGGATGCCCAGCATTATTTGTGAAGAAAAAGGATGAGAGTTTGAGGATGTGTGTTGACTACCGCCCTCTCAATGCGGTGACTATCAAGAACAAATACCCACTGCCCCGCATTGATGTTCTATTCGATCAGTTGGTAGGAGCCAAGGTATTCTCCAAGATAGACCTTCGCTCAGGTTACCATCAGATCAAGATCCGTGCCAGTGACATTCCCAAGACGGCTTTCCCTACCAGATATGGGCTGTATGAGTTTTTGGTGATGTCTTTCGGGCTGACCAATGCCCCGGCTTATTTTATGTACCTGATGAACTCAGTGTTTATGCCAGAATTGGATAAGTTCGTGGTCGTTTTCATCGACGATATTCTGGTCTATTCCAAGAATGAAGATGAGCATATTGAGCACCTGCACATCGTGCTTCAACGACTGCGCGATCATCATCTTTATGCTAAGTTATCTAAATGTGAGTTCTGGCTGAAGGAGATTAAATTCTTGGGTCACACAATTTCTCAGGATGGGATATCAGTTGATCCTGAGAAGGTACAAGAGGTAATGGATTGGAAACCCCCGACTACAGTGAGGCAGATTCGGAGTTTTCTGGGATTGGCAGGGTATTATCGACGATTTATTCTGGATTTCTCCAGAATTGCCAAACCAATGACTGAACTGTTAAAGAAGGGAGTCAAATTTGAGTGGAGCCAAAAGTGTGAAGATGCCTTTCATACCTTGAGGTAGCATTTGACAATAGCCCCAGTGCTGGCCCAACCTGACAACACCAAGCCATTTGAAGTTTATTGTGATGCTTCTGGTACCGGATTGGGATGTGTCTTGATGCAAGAGAACAGAGTGATTGCTTATGCTTCCCGAGCACTCAGACCCCATGAGCAGAACTACCCTACCCATGATCTAGAATTGGCAGCTGTGGTTCATGCTCTTAAGTTATGGAGACACTACTTGATGGGAGCTCACTGTAACATCTACACCGATCACAAGAGTCTCAAATACATCTTCACTCAAGCAGATCTGAACATGAGGCAAAGGAGATGGTTGGAGTTAATCAAGGACTATGATTTGGAGGTACATTACCACCCAGGGAAGGCCAATGTTGTGGCAGATGCCTTGAGCAGAAAGGCCCAGTGCAATTGTATGAGCATGGATGTGGGAGTTACCACCCTGTGTGATGAGTTGTGCAGATTGAACCTGGAAGTTGTTTCTTCGGGTGACCTAAGCTATATCTCGGTGGAGCCCACGTTGCAAGAACAGATAGTCAGGGCACAGGTTGAGGATAAGGGTGTTCAGGTTATCAAGGTTATGATCAAGCAAAAGGCAGAAAAATACAAGTGTTTCCAACAGGACAGCAAGGGAATTCTATGGTTTGGAGATCGATTGGTTGTTCCCAAGGACCCTGAGCTCAGAAAGAAGATATTGGATGAAGCTCACCTCTCCAAATTCTCTATGCACCCTGGCAGCAACAAGATGTACCATGATCTCAGATCTCTTTATTGGTGGACTAGAATGAAAAGGGAAATTGCCAAGTACATATCCGAGTGTGACACTTGCCAGAGGATTAAGGCTAGTCACTTGAAGGCAGCAGGCCCTTTGCAACCCCTTCCCATACCATCTTGGAAATGGGAGGACATTTGTATGGACTTCATAGTGGGATTACCCAATACCTCCAGACACCATGATTCTATTTGGGTTATCGTGGACAGATTAACCAAGACTGCTCATTTCTTGCCAGTGCACACCACCCACAAGACAGAGAAGTACGCTGAAATTTATGTTGATCAGATAGTAAGATTGCATGGTATTCCCAAGACCATTATATCTGATAGAGGAGCACTGTTTGTGGCACGCTTTTGGGAGAAGCTGCAAGAATCACTTGGGACCCAAGTAATCCGAAGCTCAGCATATCACCCACAAACAGATGGCCAGACAGAAAGGGTAAATCAGATTTTGGAAGACATGTTGCGGGCATGTGCACTACATTATGGGAAGGATTGGGACAAGTGTCTGTCTTTGGCAAAGTTTT
The DNA here is from genome assembly GCF_902167145.1 of Zea mays. Classification (NCBI taxonomy): domain Eukaryota; kingdom Viridiplantae; phylum Streptophyta; class Magnoliopsida; order Poales; family Poaceae; genus Zea; species Zea mays. The sequence goes on along the minus strand of NC_050098.1, from coordinate 25,341,935 downwards.
CTTACAATAACAGCTATCAGTCCAGTCTGAAGATGGCACCGTTTGAAGCCCTATATGGGAGAAGGTGTAGGACCCCACTAAACTGGTCTCAAGCAGGAGAAAGGGAAATTTTTGGGCCAGACTTGGTACTCGAGGCAGAGGCAAAGGTCAGGGTTATTACCAAGAACTTGGAAGCTGCTCAGGCCAGGCAAAGGAGCTATCATGATAAGAGGCGGAAGCCTCTACAGTTTGAGGTGGGAGATCATGTCTATCTTAAGGTATCACCCACCAAGGGTGTCCAGAGATTCGGGATCAAGGGCAAGTTAGCTCCTCGCTACATTGGACCCTATAAGATCAAGACAAGCTGTGGACCCGTAGCCTACCAATTGGAATTACCACCTCACATGTCAGCAGTTCATAATGTGTTCCATGTCTCTCAGCTGCGGAAATGTGTTCGTCTACCCACTGAAGTGCTACCGGAACCAGACATTGAGATAGAACTAGACTTGTCCTACCAAGAGTACCCCGTCAAGGTATTAGATCAAAAGGAGAGATCAACTCGGGCAAGGTCGGTCAGAATGTACAAGGTTCAGTGGAGTCACCATTCAGCAGAAGAAGCTACATGGGAGACTGAGGATTTCCTGCGCTCTCGCTTCCCCGACTTTCTGCCCAAAGGAGTCAGTATGTAACCCCAAAACCCCCCCCCCACCTGCCCTTTGAATTCAATTATAAGAAAAACTTAGATAACAAGGATAGTCTAAGTTTTGGATTTAACTTAAGAAGGGCTTCCTTCTGAAGTTGCAAAGAGGATGACATTCGAAGAGCAGTTAATAAGAGAAACTTAAGCATAAAGGGAAAACAACACCAGCACACCTTCAAGCACCCCTCCAAGGGACTCTACCTGAAATCTCGGGACGAGATTCCTTTAGGGCTTGTTCGGTTATTTTCAATCCATATGGATTGGAGGGGATTGATACGGATTGGAGGGGATTTTGACTTACTAGGGATTAAAACCCCCTCAATCCCCTCAATCCATATGGATTGGGGTAGAACCGAACAAGCCCTTAAGGGGGGAGGGCTGTAACACCCCAGGTGTTACTCAGGGTGTCCACCCCAGGGTTACCCCTTTTAACCCATTATTACATGAAGATTTGTATGGGCAAAGTACCTCAAACTTGAATTCAAGGTCCTAATCAAGTGCAAACTATCTTGGATATCATGCCCTAGCTTGTCATGCACATCTGAGTGGGGTTTTCCCAAAACCCTAAAAGCAAACCCCCCCTCATGGGCAATAGGAACCCTAATTGAAGCTATGATCAAAAGATCATGTAAACCTTATGATCATGGTTTGGGCCAAATATAAAAGTTGTAATATACTTAACAACCTACAATTAATAGTAAGGAAGTACCCCCAAAAAGTTTTCAGAAAAGTCCTAAAAAGTTCACCTAAGGTTCAGCACAAGGGAGAATTCAGTTTTTGCCTAAGTACAAAAACTAACCCTTGCACAAAGATTCCACATGTTCACCTTAATCCAATTTTCAAAACCCTTCGACCCAATTGACAAAGTGGCGCCAAATTAACCCTAGAACACCCTGGAAAGAGATGACACCTACCCTAGGGCGCTAGACACGACTTGACACCACTTTTGTCTCGGTTCGGACCTAGCTGACACAGCAAACTTCTTCCCTCTCTATCTCCCTACCCCGACCATATCTCGACTTGGAACTCACAGCAAAAAGGTAGGATATGGAGCAGAGAAGCGACCGTACACAGTGACTTTGCCAAGATACGCACGCTATGGTGCTCTAATCCGCCGTTGAACCATGGCAGAAGCAAGCTTCCACGTGTTCGACGCGAGCTGACATCCGGGGGCGCGCTCAGAGCACGCCCGTGCGCGAACCCCCGCGCGCCCGCGGCCTCCCGTGACCACGCCCGCGCCACGGCTATAAAGCCCGCCCCAGTGCTCGGCTGCCTTCCCCGTTGCCTCCTCCGTACCTCGCCTGACTTACCCGAGCCAGCCATTAGCTCCGGCGACCTCCCCGCGACCCGCCAGTGCCGCCCGAGAGCAACCACCGTGGCCAGCCCCTTTCCCGTCCTCCTCCGTTTGATCCAAGCCCTCAAATAGCTTCCTGGTGAAGCCGTGAGACTTGCTCAAGCTTGACCCGGGGACCCGCGTCACCGGAATAGCTCAATCGTGCTCACCGGAGTTCAAGAACCCGCCGGCGCACGTGGACCGGGTAAGCCTCTGCACCGATTTCCAATTCGTTGCGCGCATGGCCTCTACATCACCCCGTGGAGCTCCTCGTGCACTTTAATTGAACTATACCGCCGTGGTTTGGCCGGAGCAGGAGCCGCCGACGACCCCCGCCGCCTGTGCTCGTGGCCAGGGTAGCTCCGACCACCTCCGACGTCGACCCGCACACCGACGTGACCGTCGCGACCTCCCGGACGTCACTGACCACCCCGCCGGAGCTCTACTGCCGCCGGTAAGCCCCACCGCCGTAATCTATGCCGCGGGTACTGTTTAAGTTAGTCAGGGAGCGCGGGTTAGATTTCGGTTAGGTCCAGGGGGTTTTGTGCAATGTCAGTGACCCATGCCAATAGTGGACCGAGGACTGTTTTGTGAGAAAAGAAAGAGATAAACCCCAGGGGCCTCAGCGTAAACCTGTTTTCTTTTCCATTTTCAAATTTATTTTTCTTTTGATATGGCAGATAACTAAGTAAATGCATAACTTGAAGAATAATCATCCAAAAATGTTCAAACCAATTTTGCTAGACTCTGGGAATTATGAACTATCAGATAAAAATAATAAAACCCATGGTTTCTGTATCTCTTTCTGAAGTTTTAAATTAAATAAGAAAACTGCTCAAAACTTAATATTAGAAGGAAAAATAGGAATATTGTTTGACCAGGGTTAGCAAAATTTGGAGAAGTTTATATCTACCTACTGACCCAATTAACAATGCTAAACCTCTCTGTCCACTCCATTAAGTTAGCTTTTACCCCTTATTTCATAATATGCTTAAGGGTAAGAAAAATAGAAAATGTAATTTAAACAAAGAACCAGAGAGCATCTCTATTTTTGTTAGGATACTTATTTAAGGTAGTTCACTGGAAAAATATATCATACCCTGGTTTAGTATAAAATAAGTAGGATCCTTTTGTTTTAATAAAGCAAGTGAAACTTAGAAAAACTCTACAAAAATAACCCCAAGGTAAAAACACCCCCACCCATGGGATAACTAATGTTTTATTAAGGAGAATTTAGGAAAAATATGAAATCTGCTGTTTGACATTTTTCAAATAATAATGTAGTAGAAAGTGCCTTTTTGACATTAAACTTAAGAAAATCATAACTAAATAACCACCCCTTAGTTTTCTGTGATTTTTAGCACAGAAGCCTATTATTGCTATGGGATGCCAGCAAAAATAACCTCTAGGACAGAACCTACCCCTAACTAAGAGATGTAGTGTAAAGTGGCCCATTTTGCATAACTATTGTTATTTTTGTTTCAAGCCTAGCCTTTGTACTTTAAGCCTCAAATTCTTAAAACAGGCTAGAATAGCAAATGACAACCCACTGTAATTTTTACAGAATTTTTGGAAATTATTAAAACACTGTCGTAGTTCAAACCTACACTAGAAACCCTAAATGGAAATTAAAGAAAGGAAAATGAATAATGGAAATTAATGTCATCCTAAAACCTTTATAAATTGTCCACTGAAATCTATAAAGACAATACAAATCCACTATGTTATCCTAAAAGAAAACCTAAGCTTAAAAGGTAATAAATCTATGTATATATATATACCACTAGAAGCCCCACATAACCAGGAAACCCTAAGTTAATGCTTGACTTAGTTTCTTTTAGCTAAATGTTATTAAATCTTGCATAGTCATGACATACATGTTCATTGCATTTCGATAGACTGTAATCTTGCTGACGGAGAGTACATCCTCGTGCCGGAGCAAGGAGCTGCTCAGGAGGTAGCCCCAGATCCAGCACCCGAGCCTGCACCAGAGGACCTGCCTGCCACTGCTTTGGAAGGCAAGCCCCGGTTTTATGCATAACCTGTTATTTATGCTATTTTACTTCACTTAATGATTGTAGGATTGATTGTGCACTTAGGTGTAGGAATTGTTTGAAACCCTAGTTGCATGATCTCAGGAATCCTTTTGAGATGAATACTAGTATGACAGGTCGAGTAGTTGATTTATTTAATTAGGATCTCGGTAGAAGACGAGTGATTTTTCTAGCACTCGCGCGAGATCAGGAAATTGATTGTACCCACTTTCACACTTTCATGATACTAGTTGATGGACAACAATCCATGGGGATTGGTTGTTTACGAGATGGGAAAATGGAATAAGGATTAACGTGCGGATACCTGTGTCAAGCGTTTGAACGTACTAAGCACATGCCGAGAAATATGGTAAATCGGTAAGCCTAGTACCTGATTGAACCTGGCAGTAGATTGCCCTCCTCACGCGACCTGAGACGAGGTCTCCCATTCCGGTTATGGTGGGTACAAGTGCGGTCACTGCACGACGGCCAGTCGGGGTCAGTGAGGCATTGTACGCCAAGGCGGTGAGCCCCTCTCTGCTGATAGGGAATCGATGGGGACGGTTGATGTGTGTGGGGACGGAGTGCCCCTGCATGTCGTGTGTTTAGGTTTACCTTGCAAGGATAAAAACTCGATTCGAATCGTCTGCTTCTCGCAGCTAATGAGACTGCTTGATCCATTGTACTACATTGAGTAACAAGTGGAAATATGATGAGTTGATATAAGATGTGATTGCTAATAGTGCTTGCTACCATGTATGAATAGATAGTTCACTTTTAGCCTTAAGAGAGTCACACTTAATTTTGACCAAGTTAAAATCTTGATTTAGAAACTCAGCTAGTGCTTTTGGCAACCAAACCCCACAGCCAAACAGCTGCATGTCTAGAGGTAGAGGAGTAGACTCCTCACACCGGGTAAGTCTAGCTGAGTATTAGTATACTCAGCCTTGCTTGTGGCATAATTTTTACAGGTTCTCTGGAGGAGATGGTTGCTGGAATAACTTGGTCGTCCACCTTGCCACCAGGCTGGACCGTCGAGTGGGACCCTGCCTCGGCTGAGGAGGAGCATGAGGAGTGATGGGACAGGCTTCCCCATCTCTCCATTTATTTACCGTTAGTTATTTCCACTGCACTTCGAACAATGATGGTTACTTTTGCAAAAAAAACTTCGATGATGATAATGGTGATGTAATAATTTCATACTCTGACATGTATGGTTTTATGCTTTATTGTATTTGCTCTGTGACTCACCTTCGAGTGAGATTGTGGTACTTGATCCTGTCAGTGGCCGTGTCGGACTAGATCCGAGGGATTGACGGGTTATTCCCATTTAAGTGTGGTCTAGCCTCTAAGGCAGGGCTTAGGCACTTAAGTTGGAATAATTCGGGCAGTTCCACCACAGTGTGGAGCCACAACACAACAATGTCAAGGTCAACAGGCTTTACACCATTCAAATTGTTGTTTGGTGATGAAGCAATAACCCCAGAAGAAGCTAAAGCGGGATCAATAAGAACAGTGGCTTCGGCAGAGGACGAAGCTGATTATTCTGTGGCAAAAGATGCTATAGAAGGGATCAGGCTTCAGGCTGTGGAGAATATCAATAAATATCAAGCCGAAACAATAAAATGGCATGACAGAAAAGTTCGGTTAAAAAATATCAAGCCAGGACACTTGGTACTTCGGAGAGTTGCCAACCCAGATACAGTAGGCAAGCTACATTTAAAATGGGAAGGACCTTTTCTGGTAGTATCTTCATCAAGACCCGGTTCTTACAGATTGAAGGATATGGACGGCAACGACATTCCTAGATCTTGGAATGCGGATGAGCTTCGGCGATATTATGTGTAGCTTGATGTAATCTTTTTTATTTTTCCTATTTTTCCTATGGTACCCTTTTCCTTTCCAGAGGGGGAGAAAGGTTTTTAATGGGGCCATAGCATGTAATTTCTCTTTTTCTTATTTTAGTTCTACAAGAGCGATATTCCCCAAAGATGTAAATGTAAAAGCTGAGCATGCACCATCGAGTGCAAAGAGAAAAGAAAAAACAGGGAGAAGCTCGAAAGACGCCCCTAAGGGGATGCGGAGCACGACAAAGCTACAAAAAGCCGTTCCTAAGGGAGCGTAGCGTAAGTTTTCTGCTCAAAAGTCGTTCCTAAGGGAATGCAGAGCTTACAGCGAAAAGTCAACGCTGATTCCGCCGAAGTATAAGGCAAAGCGCGAAAAGTCAACGCGATACCGCCGAAATAGAAGGCGAAGAAGTTCAAAAGATGTTCCTAAGGGAATGCAGAACTTACAGTGAAAAGTCAGCGCTGATACACCGAAAAATAAGCGGTGATGCCGAAAAATAAACGACAAAGAGACTTTGGTTGTTCCTAAGGGAACGAAGGTTTTGGTTATGGCTTCGTATGTGTGGGTTTGGACATTCATTTGCAAGATACATTACATCATACATTTGCATTCAAAAACATTCATTTAGACATACATAGGATCATCATCATCATCATAGCATAAACAGTTATTTCGGTTCTAAAGAGAAGGTTTCGGGAAAAAAAGCAGTTTTATGCTTCGCTGTGTACGAAAAGAAGAGAAGGTGTTTTTCGCCTTCGGCTCAAAAATCCTGATTTCGTTCACATCAAAGCACTTTACACATTGACGGAAAGGTAAGAATATATTACAAGGTATGGACAAGGTCCATGAAGTAAAATTTAGTTACATCATTCTTTACACAAATTATTACAAGAGTTTTTGAGTTTTTTCTACAGACTATTCAAGCTTCGTCTGTGTCCATGGAGCTTCGTCTTTCTACTCAGCTTTGGCCTCGGCTTCGTCATCCTATACATATTAAAGTACTGTAAGCAAAATTCAATTTCGAAGGAAGAGGTAAGTACAAGGTATGATTTTGTTACCGGCTTAAGGTGACTTCGAGCTTCATCACCAGCTTTACTTCGTCCACCTTTTGTCCATACCAATTTTATAAATCTATTGGCTATGCTCCGGGCAAAGTTGGGAATGTTATCCAAATCTGCTGGTGTTAAGTTGAAATTGGGTCTATTGATAATCTTTCCATGTTCGCAACCAGACTTCAGAAAAGCAACAGCTGTGCCCCGAGAAGCTACCAGGGCACAGAAGTCACCATGTCCAGCTATTACTTCGTCAAGGTCATCAATTTCACCTTCGATATGCTCGAAGGCACCTGGCAGGTCTTCAACCGAAGGAGTAAATTTCTCGCTGCTGGCTCCAACAAAATAGAACACCTGTTTCAGTCGTTGAACGCATCGATTGCTGAACTCCAGACACTTATTATGAAGGCTTGTCAATGATTTTTTCAAGTCTGAACTTTTTTGGACTTCGGCCTCAAGTTTTGCGTTAAGCTTCTGCTTTTCTTGATCAAAGCTTTCTGATTGTGAGAGAAGTTTCGTATTTAATTCTGTTATTTTAGATTCAGCTTCCGCCAGTAAGCCTTCGGTTCACCGAAGCTCGAAGTCTTTCTTCTCAATAACAGCTGATTGCTCTTTTATCTTGCTCTCCAAATTTCCAATTATAACTTCGTGCTTTTTATCTTCCAAGTCCTGCTGCATTTTCAAAGCTTTGCTCAGCAGCATACTCTGTACACAAACAACCTTCGTTAGAAAACATCTTTGTTACTAAAAATAATAAAAGTCAGAGAAAAATTGTTTACCTTGAAATTGGAATAAAACAAACTACCGACGATGTGCTGTCGTCGGTAGCGGCTGATATCTGTTTCGAGCTTCGGGAAACCGATACTCTTTGATAGAGTATCGATAACCTTTGTGCAAGTTTGATCCCGCATGCAGCCTAACCTTTCATCATCTATGCCACCAAAGAGAAGTGCTCTAGGCCAGTATCCGCAAGATATTGCATATTCTTTCAGCTCTTCTTTTTCAGCTTTTGTCAGTTCTTGACCAACTAAGTTTTGAAACATAAAAGCTTCATCTTCCGAAGGGTCTTCGGTTATTTCTTTCTTTCTCTCGGGCTCTGAGGCCGTAATCTCTTCGGTGGCTGCGGCAGCTTCTTCCGCGGCCATGTTTAATAGTATTTTATCTATATCAGCAACCATGCTTTCTAAATTAATGTCTTCGGCTCCGGCAGCTTCGGCATTTGTAGCTTCAGTAGCTGTTGTGCTCTCAACAGCTCGAGCCTTCGGAGCTGAAGCTTGGGGTGGTGTCCCTTCGATGGCTTCTATCACAGTAATGATTCTTTGCTTCTTTGGCCTACCCGCCTTCTTCGTTTTCGCGGGCTCCTTGTCCTTCTGAAAAAGCTTCGTCAGATATGGCCCTAATGGACTCAGCTTGACAGGCAAGGATTCAGTCATTACCTTCAAAATTTCTTCCACATCGGTCGTAGAGGGTGATGCAACAGTTTTTTCTTCTTCGTCAATTGCTTTTTGCTTCGGAGTCGAAGCTTTTCTCTTCTTTGAAACACCCGTTTTTGGTTCAGGTTCCAGCTTTTTCTTCTTTGGTTGTTCTTCATCGTCTTTATTCAGAACATCAGCCACTCTTTTCCTTTTTTGTCCTTCGGCACCCTTGTCTAGCCGCTCGTAATCAGGATATTCAAAGCCTAGTGCATCCATTACTCGGTTTAACCTTCGCTTCGGACGGGTGCCGAAGGCTGCGGTCATCAACCGATCTTCTTTTTTAGAGTAATTGCCAAGTATTTCATTGCACATTACTTCGATTGTGTCCAGCCATTCTTGGCAAGGCACTTTGAAATGTTTCTTGAATTTGTAATGGTAAGGCAATTGAACAAGCTCCCCTTCCTTCTTTTTTCCTTCAAGCTTCGGCATGGCCCACTCTTTCATAGTTGGAAACACTTTGAAAGCCAAAAATTCTTGCACTAGGTCCCTAGTGCTGATGTGCTCCGCAATAACTCTAAATTCAGCCAGAGCAATTTGGGTTGGACCCTCTAGTGTCATGTTGCACGGGGGTCTAGTCTCTCCGAAGATCAACTCTAGTGGACTCTGAACCAGCTTTTCCTTATCTTCATCAACTTTGACGTAAAACCATTCAGACTTCCAATCAGCTGGCCACTTGCTACGGTAACTGATTACTGGAAACTTTGTAGTCTTGCGGTAGGCAAAATTGTAACAGCCAAAGTTTTCATGTAGCCCATCTCCTCTAGCCTTGGTCTGGTAATAAAGCTCATGCACTCGGCAGAAACCTTAGGCAAATGGTTCCACCCCTTGGCTTCGGAGAGCCCAAATATAAACACTAAGCCTAACGATAGCGTTAGGAGTTAACTGATGAAGGTAGATCCCAAACTTCTTCAGCACATCAGCGATCATCTTGTTCAAAGGGAATCTTAAACCAGCTTTAAAGAAACTTTTGAAGATCACTACTTCATCTTTTCCTGGTTTCGGAGTAGTATCTTCTCTGCCAAAACGAATCAACTCTTTCTTCGCTTCGCTTAAATAGCCTAGGTTCAACATCTTAGGTAAGTCACCTTTAGAGATGGTGGATTTTCTGAAATCCAGATGGCTGGGTTTACTCGGCACTGCGCTGCTATAATCATCTTCAGACTCAGTCTCCTCAATATCAGCCTGCTCTGCCTCAGTGGCAGGTACATCCTCCGATGTTACTAGCCCAGACCGCTTCATCGCTTTGGAAATCGGAACAGTCTCAGTAGCTTCGGTTTCATCCCCCTCACGATCAACCCTAGCAGTGGAACGAACTCTTGCCATTTGATTATGAATTTCTTGAAATTTTTGTTGTTGACTTTTTTGATTTTTCCGAAGCTCTTCCTCTTGTGACGAAGCAGATTCAAAAGTGGCGCTTCGTTTGAACACGATGATCAAGCTTCGGCTATGGTTAAATTTTTGGCAGCAAAACAGTGCAATAGCAATGAATGTTGTGGTAACTTCACATCTACCCGTCTGTTTATATAGTGCCGTAGGTGGGAAGGTGAATCGTCAAGATCTCTCACACCGAACAAACAGTTACCCGCACTCGCTGAACGGTGGGCCACAAGGTCCGAAAGGGTGAATCGCCAGAGCGCGCGTAAATGCTGCAAGATGGAGCCACCTCGAGCATGGATTATTTTAATCGTTTCTCGCCAACGAGCTCAGGGAAGGTGTTTTTCGGATCTTCGGTATCCTGAAGCCTAGAAGACTTTTTCACGGATCAAGCTCGTTACAAAAAACGATCTAGCACCGCGAAGGGCTACTGTTGGGGGTATGCTTCATAGCCGAAGATCCTAAAGAAAGAGAACACCTTCCGCAGATCCTATCAGAAGCAGCGCCGAAACTATCACCTATAAAGTTTCGGCACAGTGACAGATCTCAAGACGAAGGGGTGAACCGACTTAAAGATGAAATGACTTAAAAGACCTGCAATGTTTTGTGTCATTATTATAGTCGACTGTAAGGGGCATAGATGTAATTTTACACAGGCTGCGCCCTGTGCCTATAAATAGATGAACAGTGCCCCTGTACTGTTCACGCAATCCTGCAGTTACTGGTACATTACGCTGGAATTATTGCTTTCTGCCAAGACGAAGGTACAAATGTACCTAAATATTATGTCTTAATATCTGAGTTCATATAATAAAACTAGGTGAGTGTCCGTGCGTTGCAACGAAAATATATAATACCATGGCAAGTTATATATGTGTGTTTTATACTGTTATTAGAAATTGTTTCGTAATCCATTTGTGATCCTAGCATGTATAAATTTTATTATCTTAATCTAGCTATTTCACCTCTACATAGTACAGTGCTCGTGTGTTGCGATGGCATACAGTCATATTTAATGAGGCGGGGATATAGAATTGCTCATATGTTACTTTCTATTCATGCTTAAAGTATTCAGGCAGAACCGTGCACCACGGTATGCTATGGATGACTACACTAAGGCCTTAAGGAGTAGTAGAGATAGAGATATCTTAAGTCCAGGAACCCTATTTGGAACGCTGGTTTTACTTCCGGTAGTTTCAGAAATTTAGAACTCACAAAACTGTAAATTGTAACTCAAGTTCAGGAGCCCTTGTTAGGCTGTTAGCTACAACTACAAAATGACACTTGTGGATCAATATACTTCACAGAGGGAGAAAGAACTATCATGTGGAAATGTCATAAAGAACCATACACCACACAGATAAGTATAGAACTTAGACAACACACTGATGTGTAATTCAACGCCATCTTTTATATAGCATAACAATAATATAAGCAAGTAGCTCCAGCTCCATCTTTTGCATGCACTACAGCTATGGTTAAACTGGCTTGTTCCGTAGCCTCCTTGCCGGATCAGGCTTCACAATTCTAAATTGGTCCAAAACCTCCATCGTACTTGAGCTTACAAACTAAAGAAGAGAGATTAACAATTGTTCAGAGTGAAATGCCCAAATGGCCCTCTTTTTGAATTTTCTAGTATTTTCGTTATTCAATGCCCCACATCAATCTCCAAAGTACTAATTCAAACATGTGAAAGGAGAGAAAATATTGCGAAAAGGAAAGAAAATACAAAAACTGACCTGAACCAGCATATCACCTCTTGTGGCATGCACCCTGGCATACCCGAATTCTGAAACTCTTGATAAGCTCCACTTGTTCAACTGATATCAAGGCAAGATTTTGTTAACGAGCATGTACAGTATTGGATATCAATTTAAGGTTATGAACTTAAAAGTATATCTCAAATCTGAATGTTCATTGAATAATTATTACAAGAAATCTCATGTATACCATCTTAAAGATCAAGCACTACTTGCTTTGGACTACAAAAGACTTGTTACTATAGTTCTTACCACAATCCTAGGGAACTTGTCCAAGCTAAATCCTCCAGCTCTAACAGTGGCATGAACGGGTGCAGTATATTTGCTGTTGTCATAAGTATCAATTCCACTTGCATCCTTCTTTGGCTTGCCTTTGCATCTATTCTTGTATACTGCACAAGTCCTCTCATAGTTGTGTACATGGCCAAAGAAAACCAAATCCACCTACTCAACCAAAAACCAAAACATGCTACTATGGTTAGTGTATTGTGGTCAGCTGGTCATTTCTTTTCATACCAGCCTGAGGTAGTTAAGTTTGAGTTCCAAGCGTGATTTCTTACCTGGTCCTTGAGCAAGAGTGGCTCAACGGAGGCTACAAATGTTAGATCTACATTAACTGGTATTCCGACATGGGATGAGTACATCGGTCTATGCCTGCAATTTTCATTGAAGTATGGTGATTATGTTTCTTGGATCTGAATAGCACATATTACAGGTTTAAGAGAAACAAAGTATAAAATGAAAGGACTCTTGTTGGGTCCGCATGATCTGTCCATAGACAAGCTACTTGAAAACATACTTATGTAACAAAACTCACCCAATGAAAATTATCCACGGTGTCCTCGATCTATTGACTGATGACAAATCTTAATTCATCCATTTGTACTATTCAAACAATAAACTTTTCAGAGAAACAATACATATATTTCGAAGTCTGAACAATACATGAAAAGTTCCAATTGATTATATACCTGCTCCGACATCTCTGACCACTTATGCTCAGTTGACATCACGACAAAGTGAACGCTCCCTTGCTCAATTGAATACCATGGCTTATCCTTACTAACAGCTGGCATGCGGAAATATGACTCATATGCAACTCCACATTCGCCACCTGAATCTGGGGTCACATATACAGAACCAGACTCGGCATAATCCCTGAGGCAGACAATGCAAGTCCATGGTCAATGATGGTGCATTTCACAATGCAATTCAACTGTTCAGATTACACTGCAAACATAAGATTTTAAAAGTATCAATTACCTTTCATGATTACCAATAGCGGTTGAAAGGGAATTAGGCTTACACCTAGTTCCTAAATAATTTTGGTGGTTGAATTGCCCAACACAAATAATTGGACTAACTAGTTTACTCTAGTGTACAAGTTATACAGGTGCCAAAGGTTCACACTTAGCCAATAAAAAGACCAAGTATTGTGTTCAACAAAAGAGCAAAGGGACAACCGAAGGCACCTCTGGTCTGGCGCACCGGACTGTCCGGTGCACCACCGGACATGTCCGGTGCACCAGAGGACTCCAACTCAAACTCGTCGCCTTTGGGAAATTCCAGAGGCAACTCCGCTATAATTCACCGGACTGTCCGGTGTACACCGGACAGTGTCCGGTGCTCCAAGGAAGAGCAGCCTCAGGAACTCGCCAGCTTCGGGAATTCACTTCAGCTGCTCCGCTATAATTCACCGGACTATCCGATGTACACCGGACTGTCCGGCGTAACGGCGGAGCAACGGCTACTTCTGGCGCCAACGGCTACCTGCGGCGCATTAAATACGCGCCAGCGCGCGCAGAGGTCAGGCACGCCCATGCTGGCGCACCGGACACTCTACAGTACATGTTCGGTGCGCCACCGGACATCCAGGCGGGCCCAGAAGACAGAGCTCCAACGGTCGGAACCCAACGGTTTTGGTGACGTGGGTGGGACACCGGACTGTCCGGTGTGCACCGGACTGTCCGGTGCACCATACGACAGCCAGCCTGCACCAAACGGCTAGTTTGGTGGTTGGGGCTATAAATACCCCAACCACCCCACATTCAAGTCATCCAAGTTTTCCAGCTTCCAACCACTATACAAGAGCTAGCATTCATTGCAAAGCACACCAAAAGAGATCAAATCCTCTCCCAACTTCACACAAAGCCTTAGTGACTAGAGAGAGTGATTTGTAGTGTTCATTTGAGCTCTTGCGCTTGGATCACTTCTTTTCTTTGGCATTCTTTCTTGTGATCAAACACTCACTTGTAATCGAGGCAAGAGACACCAATTGTGTGGTGGTCCTTGCGGGAAGTTTTGATTCCCAAGTGATTTGAGAAGAGAAGCTCACTCGGTCCGAGGGACCGTTTGAGAGAGGGAAGGGTTGAAAGAGACCCGGCCTTTGTGGCCTCCTCAACGGGGAGTAGGTTTGCGAGAACCGAACCTCGGTAAAACAAATCCACGTGTCACACTCTTCATTTGCTTGCGATTTGTTTTGCACCCTCTCTCGCGGACTCGTTTTTATTTCTAACGCTAACCCGGCTTGTAGTTGTGTTTATATTTGTAAATTTCAGTCTTGCCCTATTCACCCCCCCTCTAGGCGACTATCAATTGGTATCAGAGCCCGGTGCTTCATTAGAGCCTAACCGCTCGAAGTGATGTCGGGAGATCACACCAAGAGGGAGATGGAGACCGGCGACAAGCCCACTACGAGTCATGGGAGCACTTCATCGGAAGAGTCCCGCACCAAGAGGAAGGAGAAGAAGAAGGACTCCTCCAAAGGGAAGAAGTCTTCTTCACACTCCAAAGGGAAGGAGAAGAAACCCTCTTCTCACCACAAAGAGAAGAAGGAGAAATATTCTTCCCACAAGCCGCATCGGAGTGGGGACAAGAAGAAGAGGATGAGGAAGGTGGTCTACTATGAGACCGATTCCTCATCAACATCCACCTCCGGCTCCGACGCGGCATCTGTCACTTCTAAGCGCCAAGAGCGCAATAAGTATAGTAAGATTCCCCTACGCTACCCTCGCATTTCTAAACATACACCTTTACTTTCCGTCCCATTAGGCAAACCACCAACTTTTGATGGTGAAGATTACGCTAGGTGGAGTGATTTAATGCGATTTCATCTAACCTTGCTCCACAAAAGTATATGGGATGTTGTTGAGTTTGGTGCACAGGTACCATTCGTAGGGGATGAAAATTATGATGAGGATGAGGTGGCCCAAATCGAGCACTTCAACTCCCAAGCCACAACCATACTCCTCGCCTCTTTAAGTAAGGAGGAATACAACAAGGTGCAAGGGTTGAAGAATGCAAAGGAGATTTGGGACTTACTCAAGACCGCGCACGAAGGTGATGAACTCACCAAGATCACCAAGCGGGAAACGATCGAGGGGGAGCTCGGTCGCTTCCGTCTTCGCCAAGGGGAGGAGCCACAAGATATGTACAACCGGCTCAAAACCTTGGTGAACCAAGTGCGCAACCTCGGGAGCAAGAAGTGGGATGACCACGAGGTGGTTAAGGTTATTCTAAGATCTCTCATTTTCCTTAACCCCACTCAAGTTCAATTAATTCGTGGTAATCCTAGATACACACTAATGACTCCCGAGGAAGTAATCGGGAATTTTGTGAGCTTTGAATGTATGATTAAAGGCTCAAAGAAGATCAACGAGCTTGATGAACCCTCCACGTCCGAAGCACAACCGGTGGCATTCAAGGCGACGGAGGAGAAGAAGGAGGAGTCTACACCGAGTAGACAACCAATTGACGCCTCCAAGCTCGACAATGAGGAGATGGCTTTAATCATCAAAAGCTTTCGCCAAATCCTCAAGCAACGGAAGGGGAAGGATTACAAATCCTGTTCCAAGAAGGTTTGCTACAAATGTGGTAAGCCCGGTCACTTTATTGCTAAATGTCCATTATCAAGTGACAGTGACAGGGACAACGACAAGAAGGGAAAGAGGAGAGAAAAGAAGAGGTACTACAAGAAGAAGGGCGGTGATGCCCATGTTTGCCGGGAGTGGGACTCGGACGAGAGCTCCACCGACTCCTCCTCCGACGAGGACGCCGCCAACATCGCCATCACCAAGGGACTCCTCTTCCCCAACGTCGGCCACAAATGCCTCATGGCAAAGGACGGCAAAAAGAAGAAGGTTAAATCCAAATCCTCCACTAAATATGAGTCTTCTAGTGATGATAATGTTAGTGATGAGGAGGATAACTTGCGTACCCTTTTTGCCAATCTTAACATGGAACAAAAGGAAAAGTTAAATGAATTGATTAGTGCTATTCATGAAAAAGATGACCTTTGGATTCCCAAGAGGATTTTCTAATTAAAGAAAACAAGAAACATGTTAAGGTTAAGAATGCTTATGCTCTAGAGGTAGAAAGATGTGAGAAATTATCTAGTGAGCTAAGCACATGCCATGACACTATTGACAACCTTAGAAATGAAAATGCTAGATTAATTGCTAAGGTTGATTCTCATGTTTGTGATGTCTCAATTCCCAATCTTAGAAATGATAATGATGATTTGCTTGCTAAGATTAAGGAATTGAATGATTCTCTTGCTAGCCTTAGAGTACAAAATGAAAATTTGATTGCTAAGGCTAAAGATTTTGATGTTTGCAAAACTACTATTTCCGACCTTAGAACTAAGAATGATATGTTGCATGCTAAGGTTGTAGAACTAAAATCTTGCAAACCCTCTACATCTACCGTTGAGCACACTTCTATTTGTACTAGATGTAGAGATGTTGATATCAATGCTATTCATGATCACATGGCTTTAATTAAACAACAAAATGATCATATAGCATTATTAGATGCTAAAATTGCCGAGCATAACTTAGAAAATGAAAAGTTTAAATTTGCTAGAAGTATGCTCTATAATGGGAGACGCCCTGGCATCAAGGATGGCATTGGCTTCCAAAGGGGAGACAATGTCAAACTTAGTGCCCCTCCTAGAAATTTGTCTAACTTTGTTAAGGGCAAGGCTCCCATGCCTCAGGATAACGAGGGTTACATTTTGTACCCTGCCGGTTATCCCGAGAGCAAAATTAGGAGAACTCATTCTAGGAAGTCTCACTCTGGCCCTAATCATGCCTTTATGTATAAGGGTGAGGCATCTAGCTCTAGGCAACCAACCCGTGCCAAGTTGCCTAAGAAGAAAACTCCTAATGCATCAAATGATCATAGCATTTCATTTAAGACTTTTGATGCATCTTATGTTTTGACTAACAAATCCGGCAAGGTAGTTGCCAAGTATGTTGGGGGCAAACACAAGGGCTCCAAGACTTGTGTTTGGGTACCCAAAGTTCTTGTTTCTAATGCCAAAGGACCCAAAACCGTTTGGGTACCTAAAGTCAAGAACTAAAATTGTTTTGTAGGTTTATGCATCCGGGGGCTCAAGTTGGATACTCGACAGCGGGTGCACAAATCACATGACAGGGGAGAAGAAGATGTTCTCCTCATATGAGAAAAACCAAGATCCCCAACGAGCTATCACATTCGGGGATGGAAATCAAGGTTTGGTCAAAGGATTGGGTAAAATTGCTATATCACCTGACCATACTATTTCCAATGTTTTTCTTGTAGATTCTTTAGATTACAATTTGCTTTCTGTATCTCAATTATGTCAAATGGGCTACAACTGTCTCTTTACTGATGTAGGTGTCACTGTCTTTAGAAGAAGTGATGATTCAATAGCATTTAAGGGTGTGTTAGAGGGTCAGCTATACTTGGTAGATTTTGATAGAGCTGAACTCGACACATGCTTAATTGCTAAGACTAACATGGGTTGGCTCTGGCATCGCCGACTAGCCCACGTTGGGATGAAGAATCTTCATAAGCTTCTAAAGGGAGAGCACATTTTAGGACTAACAAATGTTCATTTTGAGAAAGACAGGATTTGTAGCGCATGCCAAGCAGGAAAGCAAGTTGGGTCCCATCATCCACACAAGAACATCATGACTAGTGACAGGCCACTGGAGCTCCTACACATGGACCTATTCGGCCCGATCGCTTACATAAGCATCGGCGGGAGTAAGTACTGTCTAGTTATTGTGGATGATTATTCTCGCTTCACTTGGGTGTTCTTTTTGCAGGAAAAATCTCATACCCAAGAAACCTTAAAGGGATTCTTGAGACGAGCTCAAAATGAGTTCGGCTTAAGGATCAAGAAAATTAGAAGCGACAATGGGACGGAGTTCAAGAACTCACAAATAGAAGGCTTCCTTGAGGAGGAGGGCATCAAGCATGAGTTCTCTTCTCCCTACACCTCACAAAAAAATGGTGTAGTGGAGAGGAAGAATCGAACTCTATTGGACATGGCAAGAACCATGCTTGATGAGTACAAGACACCGGATCGGTTTTGGGCCGAGGCGGTCAACACCGCCTGCTACGCCATCAACCGGTTATATCTACACCGAATCCTCAAGAAGACATGCTATGAACTCCTAACCGGTAAAAAGCCCAATATTTCATATTTTAGAGTCTTTGGTAGCAAATGCTTTATTCTTGTTAAAAGAGGTAGAAAATCTAAATTTGCTCCTAAGACTGTAGAAGGCTTTTTACTAGGATATGATTCAAACACAAGGGCATATAGAGTCTTTAACAAGTCCTCTGGACAAGTTGAAGTTTCTTGTGACGTTGTGTTTGATGAGACTAACGGCTCTCAAGTAGAGCAAGTTGATCTTGATGAGATAGGTGAAGAACAGGCTCCGTGCATCGCGCTAAGGAACATGTCCATTGGGGATGTGTGTCCTAAGGAATCCGAAGAGCCTCCACATACACAAGATCAACCATCCTCCTCCACGCAACCATCTCCACCAACCCAAAATGAGGACGAGGCTCAAGTTGATAAAGAGGAAGAACAAAATGATGAGCCACCTCAAGATGACGGCAATGATCAAGGGGGAGATGCAAATGATGAAGACAAGAAGGATGAAGAACCAAGGCCGCCACACCCAAGAGTCCACCAAGCAATTCAACGAGATCACCCCGTCGACACCATCCTCGACGACATTCATAAGGGGGTAACCACTAGATCTCGGGTTGCACATTTTTGTGAGCATTACTCTTTTGTTTCCCCTATTGAGCCACATAGGGTAGAGGAAGCACTTCAAGATTCGGATTGGGTGGTGGCGATGCAAGAGGAGCTCAACAACTTCACTAGGAATGAGGTATGGCATTTAGTTCCACGTCCTAACCAAAATGTTGTAGGAACCAAGTGGGTCTTCCGCAACAAACAAGACGAGCATGGTGTGGTGACAAGGAACAAAGCTCGACTCGTGGCCAAGGGGTATTCACAAGTCGAAGGTTTGGATTTTGGTGAAACCTATGCACCCGTAGCTAGGCTTGAGTCAATTCGCATATTATTAGCCTATGCTACTTACCATGGCTTCAAGCTTTACCAAATGGACGTGAAGAGTGTCTTCCTCAATGGACCAATCAAGGAGGAGGTCTATGTTGAGCAACCTCCCGGCTTTGAAGATAGTGAGTATTCTAACCATGTCTATAGGCTCTCTAAGGCGCTTTATGGGCTCAAGCAAGCCCCAAGAGCATGGTATGAATGCCTTAGAGATTTCCTTATTGCAAATGGCTTCAAAGTCGGCAAGGCCGATCCTACTTTATTCACTAAAACTCTTGACAAAGATTTGTTTGTATGCCAAATTTATGTTGATGATATTATATTTGGGTCTACTAACGAATCTACATGTGAAGAATTTAGTAGGATCATGACACAGAAATTCGAGATGTCTATGATGGGGGAGTTGAAGTATTTTCTAGGATTCCAAGTCAAGCAACTCCAAGAGGGCACCTTCATTAGCCAAACGAAGTACACTCAAGACATTCTAACTAAGTTTGGAATGAAGGATGCTAAGCCCATCAAGACTCCCATGGGAACAAATGGGCATCTCGACCTCGACACGGGAGGTAAATCCGTCGATCAAAAGGTATACCGGTCGATGATTGGTTCATTACTTTATTTATGTGCATCTCGACCGGACATTATGCTTTCCGTATGCATGTGTGCAAGATTCCAAGCCGACCCTAAGGAATCACACCTTACGGCCGTAAAACGAATCTTGAGATACTTGGCTTATACTCCTAAGTTTGGGCTTTGGTACCCTCGGGGATCCACATTTGATTTGATTGGTTATTCGGATGCCGATTGGGCGGGGTGTAAGATTAATAGAAAAAGCACATCGGGGACTTGCCAGTTCTCGGGAAGATCCTTGGTGTCTTGGGCTTCAAAGAAGCAAAATTCGGTCGCTCTTTCTACTGCCGAAGCCGAGTACATTGCCGCAGGCCATTGTTGCGCGCAATTGCTTTGGATGAGGCAAACCCTGCGGGATTATGGTTACAAACTAACCAAAGTTCCCCTCCTATGTGATAATGAGAGTGCAATCCGCATGGCGGATAATCCCGTTGAGCATAGCCGCACTAAACACATAGCCATTCGGTATCATTTTCATAGGGATCACCAACAAAAGGGGGATATCGAGATTGCATACATTAACACTAAAGATCATTTAGCCGATATTTTTACCAAGCCTCTTGATGAACAAACTTTTACCAAACTTAGGCATGAGCTCAATATTCTTGATTCTAGGAATTTCTTTTGCTAAACTTGCACACATAGCTCATAAGTATACCTTTGATCATGTCTCTTTTATATATGCTATGACTAATGTGTTTTCAAGTATATTTCAAACCAAGTCATAGGTATATTGAAAGGAATTGGAGTCTTCGGCGAAGACAAAGGCTTCCACTCCACTCTACTACTCATCCTTCGCCGTCGCTCCGCATCATCTCTCCAACTTTGGTATAATCTTCACTCATTTATTTTATGACCAAAGGAGGAGAAAGTACTTCTAAGGGCTCTAATGATTCCGTTTTTGGCGATTCATGCCAAAGGGGGAGAAAATATTGGCCCAAAGCAAAAGGACCGCACCACCACCCTAATTTTTAAAATTAATGATTTTCAATTGGTAAATTTCAAATTGGTATCTCTTTGTGTTCTAAAGGGGGAGCAAGTAGTATTTTCAAAACGTGATATCTCAAAACCCTCTTGAACACTAAGAGGAGAATTTATTTGAGGGGGAGTTTTGTTTAGTCAAAGGAAAAGCATTTGAAACAAGGGGAGAAAATTTTAAACTTGAAAATGCTTTGCAAAAATCTTATTCATCTACCTTTGACTATGTTGCAAAAGGACTTTGAAAAGGATTTATAAAAAGAATTTGCAAAAACAAAACATGTGGTGCAAGTGTGGTCCAAAATGTTAAAAAAATAAAGAAACAATCCATGCATATCTAGTAAGTAACATTTATTGGCTCAATTCCAAGCAACCTTTGCACTTACATTATGCAAACTAGTTCAATTATGCACTTCTCTATTTGCTTTGGTTTGTGTTGGCATCAATCACCAAAAAGGGGAGATTGAAAGGGAATTAGGCTTACACCTAGTTCCTAAATAATTTTGGTGGTTGAATTGCCCAACACAAATAATTGGACTAACTAGTTTGCTCTAGTGTACAAGTTATACAGGTGCCAAAGGTTCACACTTAGCCAATAAAAAGACCAAGTATTGTGTTCAACAAAAGAGCAAAGGGACAACCGAAGGCACCTCTGGTCTGGCGCACCGGACTGTCCGGTGCACCACCGGACATGTCCGGTGCACCAGAGGACTCCAACTCAAACTCGTCGCCTTCGGGAAATTCCAGAGGCAACTCCGCTATAATTCACCGGACTGTCCGGTGTACACCGGACAGTGTCCGGTGCTCCAAGGAAGAGCGGCCTCTGGAACTCGCCAGCTTCGGGAATTCACTTCAGCTGCTCCGCTATAATTCACCGGACTGTCCGGTGTAATGGCGGAGCAACGGCTACTTCTGGCGCCAACGGCTACCTGCGGTACATTAAATATGCGCCAGCGCGCGCAGAGGTCAGGCACTCCCATGCTGGCGCACCAGACACTCTACAGTACATGTCCGGTGCGCCACCGGACATCCAGGCGGGCCCAGAAGACAGAGCTCCAACGGTCGGAACCCAACGGTTTTGGTGACGTGGGTGGGGCACCGGACTGTCCGGTGTGCACCGGACTGTCCGGTGCACCATACGACAGTCAGCCTGCACCAAACGGCTAGTTTGGTGGTTGGGGCTATAAATACCCCAACCACCCCACATTCAAGTCATCCAAGTTTTCCAGCTTCCAACCACTATACAAGAGCTAGCATTCATTGCAAAGCACACCAAAAGAGATCAAATCCTCTCCCAACTTCACACAAAGCCTTAGTGACTAGAGAGAGTGATTTGTAGTGTTCATTTGAGCTCTTGCGCTTGGATCACTTCTTTTCTTTGGCATTCTTTCTTGTGATCAAACACTCACTTGTAATCGAGGCAAGAGACACCAATTGTGTGGTGGTCCTTGCGGGAAGTTTTGATTCCCAAGTGATTTGAGAAGAGAAGCTCACTCGGTCCGAGGGACCGTTTGAGAGAGGGAAGGGTTGAAAGAGACCCGGCCTTTGTGGCCTCCTCAACGGGGAGTAGGTTTGCGAGAACCGAACCTCGGTAAAACAAATCCGCGTGTCACACTCTTCATTTGCTTGCGATTTGTTTTGCACCCTCTCTCGCGGACTCGTTTTTATTTCTAACGCTAACCCGGCTTGTAGTTGTGTTTATATTTGTAAATTTCAGTCTCGCCCTATTCACCCCCCCTCTAGGCGACTATCAGCGGTCATGTAGGGAACTCGAGAAGCGACTGGTGCTATGAGGTTTAGGAAGAAATCCCATTCAACCAAACGCCAGGTCATTTGAGGCAAAGACGCACACCACACCAGCTGGATACACCCCAATAATAAAGAAACCCTACTCCTAGCCTGAGAACTAAGAAACAGTACCTCGCGTTTGCCACGGCGGGGACGTGGCCGGCGCTGGTGAAGGCAGCGGCGAGGAGGATGCCCCAGCGGCGACCGGATCCGGCTCCATCACTGCGATCTGTGAGGCTATATAGAAGAGATTAGGATTGGGCAAATTGAATTTCGCATGGGAGGATGTCTTTGTACTTGACGATTGCTTAAGCTTGCCATCAGGGACATCTGCGACAACAAGCAAAAGCATGCACCTGTGTCACTTGCTTCTTCTCGCAGAGCAGGAAGCCAGCAGGGAAAAAAGACGAAGAAAAAATCAGATGTAGAGCCAACCTGGCTGGCGAGGAGGATGCCCCAGCGGCGACCGGATCCGGCTCCATCGCTGCGATCTGGTGGTCAGGGAAGAGGGCATCCTCATCGCTGCGATCTGGTGGCCTGTTGAAGGAGGTTGAACTCCATGAGTGGGGCATGGACCTCCGCTGGAGAGCGAGGGACGCGAGCATGATGTTGCGGAGGCTTATCGTGATGAATGAGGAGGCAACGGAAGGGCACTCAAGGGCGTCATCGTCCCCAGTCACGCGGGTGGCGAATCGGGCCATGGTTGTCGAGTCCCCGGCCTCCATCATGGAGGCTTGGAGGGGATAGAGGTGCTCCAAGCATACTCTTCGCCAAGATCTGGTATGCCGCTGCGCCAGCCGGAACAGGGCTTCTGAGAGAGAAACGATGGACCTGGTCGGCTCGCCAGCGGACGTCCCTCGGCGGTGAGGGGCTCGCCAGCGGAGGTCCCACAGCGGGGCGAGCGTGAGAGGAGGGTCGAGGCATTTGCTGCAGATCACTTATGCACGGTGAACTAATACGAAGGAAGTAGCATAGAAAACAACTAGAGCAGAAAATAAAAATAAAACTTGCACTACATCCATTTAACTATAGAAGCACTCTGAGCCAAAGATGATGATAGGCTACCAAGAATGACATCATGCACATACCTGTCTTTGGCTAGGCTGGTTCCGTGGGGGTGATCCACCAAGCGACGGGGGATGAGAGGAGCCTTCACTATAATTTGTTCTCTGCTTCTTCTCATTTAAAAGAACAAAGTGAGAAGCTGAACCAAATCCTGTTGTACCAATATATGAATGATTATATGATTATACAAATTAAATCTAAGAGAAAAGAAAAATATTATGTGATTGCTAACAATGACATAAGCGATTCAAAGTGCATGGGCCATTCATAGATAGAAAATATCCACATAATATCCATAATCAGGATACATGAATTGATATATTCTGAAGAAACTCTTATATACAAAGCAGGGTTAATAATTGGATCACACAAGCTGTTAAACATCGCAAAACACCACTATTGCATCAAAATAATAGATATCCGTACATTTCAGCAGTATCAGAATTGAATCAAAACAAAAATAACAAAGGTTAAAAGTAAAGATTCCATTGCTTTTGTGTCATGTCAAAAACAAGCAAAGCAGTTTGTCATGTTTCTTTGGCATTGTTCTAAAAGAAAAAGATAACACTAAATTGGGAAGAGCAGACCGAGAGCCCCCGGATTTGAGAAGAGCTCCTAGACCCAGCCCCATGTCGTCACACCGGGAGATCCACCACGGCTCAAAGCAACCTAGCAGCGGGAAACATTGACGTGGAGGTCAGATGGTCACACACAGCCACAGGGCATAACATGGCCACACTTTGCAAGTTATAGGGAATAAACTCAATTATTGCTTGAACAGTGCAGTTTAGATTAATTAAACCAATAGAACACTTGCTTTTTTTTGTTCTAGTCACTAAGCAAGAAACAAAACTGAAACATAAACTGGGAAGTCACTATATTATAAGAAAATATTGACATCTTAAGAAACATTCATTGTATATGCTCAAGTGATAAATGGTGGCAACACAAGACAAGATTATACCCCGAGAATGAGTGCTCTGTATCCTCCACCATGTTGGGAAATGTTGATCGCATGATTCTTTATCTCATAGTCAACTCCCCACCACTCCTGCAAAACCATAATTCTAGGAGCATTTTCTTTGCCAACAACATATGCCTTTAAAAATCCTTGGTTTACTTTTCTTCAATAGTACTCTCAGGGGGTGGGTAATGCAATCCAGTAAAAACATCACTATGTGCCCATATTATGTATTCAGCTTTATGGGTTCATACCTAAGCTTTCGAGTCTTTGATCTTGTACTTGTGAGGGATGAACCTTGCGAGCAACAACAGGTGCATGAGATTGCTTACATCCTTCAAAAAATAGGTGTCAAACAAAATATTCAATCATTTTACCAGCATACAAGTGTCATATGCTATTGAACGAACTTGTTTGTCTCCTAATGGGACAGAGTAAAATCTAGCACAATAGATATGATTAAAGAACCTATGGGGAAAATAAGCTGACAATGTACTTTGTAAACTATCATAGCATAGTGCTAAACTAAAAGATGTGATTAACTAAAGCAGTTATTATGATTATTAGAATGTAGAGTTTTGTACATCTAAAATGTAGAGTTTTGTCTCTTGCTCCTCAAACACTACAAGTATGCCCTGTAATCATTATAAACCAGTACGGAGTAATTTCATACAAAGTTTTGCCCTTATACACTGTCTTACATGTATAAAGAGAACTATCACATACACTGTGAAGGAATGCCTTCCTTGCAACATCCGAAAATATGACATGAAATCAACAAAAAAATTATAGCTACATAGAATCATTATTGAACCCCCAAAACACTTGAATTCAAACAAATAATTTTTTTTATGATTTACGTAGGTAGCACTAAATTTTACCCCTTCAAGTGCTGCTCTTGTAGTTGTGCCTGAAGTTGATGCTCTGCTAATACGAAGGGTGTATTTAATTACCAAAGTAATAAGTTGTTGTCAACTTGTTAACCGACCTAAATAATATATGGAAAAGGGTATATGAAATCCAAGCTTTTTCAAGACATGCTTGTAGCGATTGTGCCATAGCTGTAAAAAAAGAGGCTGAAACAGAGACTTGTGCACCTGATCAATGAGGAGCTCTATTTTCTTTTTCCATGCCAATGCATCTTCAATATCATGCGCACCGACCTGCGTTCGAAAACTTCTGTCACCGGATCAATGGTATAAGGCATAGTAAATGTAAGACTAACTAATGAGAAGTCCAACAAAGTAGAAAGACTAACTAATACAAGTGCAAAATGAAATTTCCCCAAAACAGCTATTCACCAGTAATTAGTATGTTAGTAAAAAGTGATCGGGCATATATGTCTGCTTACAGATCTCAACCCAAGATGTCATTGCCCTGCAATATCTTAGACTATGGCTGTGACCCATTGCAGGACCTCTAGTGTACTAACAAAACAAAAAACCTATGAAAGATAGGGATTCAAATCACCACGCATATTGTCAAACCAGAAGCTATCTTCTCCTTCCATCCATTCGCCACCTTAAGAAATAATAATAGCAGTTTGACAATATGCGTGGTGATTTGGATCCCTGTCTGGGCGCCGTGGGTGACCGATCCGAGCAGTGATCGCCGATGTAACAGTGTTGCGCGTATTCATGACAATGAACTGGAAGCAGGACTTAGAGTTCCTGGACCAATCGAGCACATTTATTACAGAACCAGACCACATAGGAGTGCAAGCCAAAAAAAACCCCAACACAAACCCTCACCTCCTGATAACAAACAACGACCCCTTGACGTCCTTCCAGCTCTGCACGAAACAAACCAATAACCAGAGAATCTGCCATGAGATGATGCTAGATCGGATAATGGTCCAGTAAATGGAGCGCGAGGAAGGAAGAATCTATGGCTCACCTGACGTGCGCGGTAGTGTCCACCGTGAGATCTTGTTGGATCGAATCGGGGTCTAGTAAATGGAATGTGGGGGAAGGGAGAATTTGTTGCTCACCCACTGGTTGAGGTCGATTGGAGCAGAGGATCATGTCACGCGGGGGGGGTGCTCCAAGGCCATATGGTGGTCGGTGGAGAGCATCACGACGGGGAGCGAGGCAGTGAGGCGGATGGTTATCGGAGCCCCCTCGCCTCCCGATATGATGTCGCGCGCCTGCACGCACAGGGCCGACGCTAGGAGGGTTCGGGGCTAGGGCGGGGGTGGGGGTGGGGTGGTTGGGCGAGAGGGAGACACGGGTGTGCGCCGCCGCTTTTAAGGGGGACGCGTCGGATCGAGCTAGGTTGGCGGATCGCAATGGGAACGGTGGGATGGCGGAGTTGGTTGAGGAGCTCCCGCGCGCGAACCCATGGCGAGTTGAGGAATTCATGGTGCGGCCACGCGGAGAGCTCGACGCGATGGAGGCATTTGTTGGCAGAGGTGGCGACCACGATCGACGCCGGGAAAAGCAGAGGCGACGGTGTGGCGATGAGGACGTCGAGGATGGGGCAGACGCGCGATGAGGGCGCGGAGCGGCTGTCGCGGCGGCGGAGGCGGGCGGGGGCATCACGAGCAAGTAACAAGCGAGGGCACACTGTACCGATTCGCTATCTAGGCCGCACCAAACATCGCTGGAATACGGGCCACATGAAGATTTTAGCCCAGGACACCAACATTGTTTGTGGTGCTTTCTTTACTATTGTGGTTAGTGCCATACCGGCTAGTGAAACAGGTAGAGAACGGCTTATAAGCGTTGGTGCAGCCCCAAATGTTAACTTGCTAGCGGCTCAATGGCGTTGGTAGAGAACGATTTAGGTAATGTTGTAGATATTTGTTTTGCTTGGTGAGGAAATGGGCCTGCTGGGTTGCATGCGTTGGAAGAGCGAGGGAGCAGAGCTGCGCGTTGGGCCCGATGTGGGAGGCAGAACCGTGCACCATCCGGGGTGTGGACGTCTACACTCTCCTCTTAAGTAGTAGTAGAGATGTGTAAATAATGTTATCTATTTTTAGTATATCTTTCTATAATGTTTCATACTTTATATTTTATTCCATATTGTTTTATAAGTCTGATCACGAAGGTGTGACCTTCATGATATTTTACTCATGACCTTCGTCCGAAGCTCATTAAATCCTTGAGGAGATAATGCTTCAGCGGACGAAGGGCATTGATACTTAACATTTTTTGTGTTGCCTTGTTCTTAATTCGTAGCATTTGAGAACAAGTCCCCAACAAGGAGGATTTCATTAAGGGGGAGTTTTGTTTAGTCAAAGGAAAAGCATTTGAAACAGGGGGAGAAAATTTCAAATCTTGAAAATGCTTCTCAAAATCTTACTCATTTACCCTTGACTATTTGGCAAAAGACTTTGAAAAGAATTTCCAAAACATTTGCAAAACAAAACAAGTGGTGCAAGCGTGGTCCAAAATTTTGAATTAGAAGAAAGCCATCCATGCATATCTAGTAGAAATGATTATTGGTTTCATTCCAAGCAACCTTTGCACTTACATTATACAAACTAGTTCAATTCTGCACTTCTATATTTGCTTTGGTTTGTGTTGGCATCAATCACCAAAAAGGGGGAGATTGAAAGGGAAATAGGCTTACACCTTTTCCTAATTGATTTTGGTGGTTGAATTGCCCAACACAAATAATTGGACTAACTAGTTTGTTCTAGACTATAAGTTTTACAGGTGCCAAAGGTTCACAATAAACCAATAAAAAGACCAAGAAAGGGTTCAAACAAAGAGAGCAAAAGACAACCGAAGTATGCCCTGGTCTGGCGCACCGAACTGTCCGGTGTGCCACCGGACAGTGTCCGGTGCACCAGGGAACCCAACTCCAAACTACTCACCTTCGGGAATTCTGGGAGCCGCTCCACTATAATTCACCGGACTGTCCGGTGTAGCACCAGACTGTCCGATGTGCCAGCGGAGTAACGGCTACTACAGCGCCAACGGTCGTCTACAACGGTAGTTAATGCACTACAGTGCGCGCAGAAGTCAGAGCAGAGCCAGAAGGCGCACCGGACACTCTACATGACCTGTCCGGTGCACCACCGGACTGTCTGGTGGCCTAGATGTTAGAAGCTCCAATGGTCAGAATCCAACGGTCGGGTGACGTGGCTGGTGCACCGGACAGTGTCCGGTGGCGCACCGGACTGTCCGGTGCGCCATGCGACAGAAGCCCTCACCAACGGTTCTTTTGGTGGTTGGGGCTATAAATACCCCCCAACCACCACACTTCAATGCATCCAAGTTTTCAGCCTTCAAACACCTTACAAGAGCTATAGTATTCAATACAAGACACAACCAAAGAGATCAAATCCTCTCCCAAGTCCAAAGATCATTCCAATCAAATAGTGACTCATGAGAGAGAGACTTGTGTTCATTTGAGCTCTTGCGCTTGGATTGCTTTTCTTCTTCCTTCTTTCTTGATTTCAACTCAATTGTAACCAAGGCAACAGACACCAATTGTGTGGTGGTCCTTGTGGGGACTTAGTGTCCCATTTGATTGAGAAGAGAAGCTCACTCGGTCTAAGTGACCGTTTGAGAGAGGGAAAGGGTTGAAAGAGACCCGGTCTTTGTGACCACCTCAACGGGGAGTAGGTTTGCAAGAACTGAACCTCTATAAAACAAATCACCGTGTCATCCACCTTATTTGCTTGTGATTTGTTTTCGTCCTCTCTTTCAGACTCGTTTATATTTCTAACGCTAACCCCGGCTTGTAGGTGTGCTTAAGTTTGTAAATTTCAGATTCGCCCTATTCACCCCCCCTCTAGGCGACTTTCAAGTGGGTTTATCCCAAATCAGTGGAGGAGGTTATGGTTACCTGGCGTACTAATTCATTGGCATGCCATAAGATGGTTGGGTTCACAAATGCCCATCTGCAACCAATAATTGGTGTGTGGTGGCTCTAGCATCAATCTCATGTAATGGGAAATTGGAAACGACAGACTTTTCCAATACACGTGTCATTTTCCAAAATTTTCTGCCCATGCCCTCTATGTATTGTTTTAATTGGTCTTGATGGTCATCTATATAATGCCTAAGAGATTGTACGTTGTCTGTTTTACTTACATTGGGGGCAAGTGCGGTAGGTCGAAGAGATGTCAAGTCGCATTCTCCTTGCCCGGCGATCTTCTGATGCCGATCCACCTTGAAATTGGCTACTTCGCCTCGGCCTCCTCGAATAGTTGTCTTTTTAGTCCTCGAATTCTTGCTGTCTTTAGCAGACTAGTTCTCCATAGTCCACTTCACGATGTTGCTTGGGGAGATATCCGAGTGATCCTTTGAACCAGCCATCTAGGGTCGATCTTGTTAGGTCACACCTCCTGTCCCCAGTGGAGTCATAAAAAGTGTGTTGGCGCCTTTTTGGGCCAAACACTAATGATCCCTAGACCTCGATCACGAATAACGAGTCTTAAGGGAACCTCTCTGCGAGGCAGCGGATCATCCGCAGTAGGTTACCAGACGGTCCGCGATTTGTCACAAGACCGAACAAATAATACTTGACAAGTCTTGAACTCCGCCTCTATGTTGGCGCCTTCTTAGGACCAAATAGCAATGAACCCTAGACCTTCTCATGATGGCCAGACCGTCCGGTCATGCCCATGTGCCAAATAATGTGCTCAACAATGATCCATATCATGTCCATTAAAGTCTTATTTCTAGTACTCCATTCTGTTGATGCACACCCGATGTTGGGTACTAGACTACCATACCACTTTCTTAAAGGAATCTTGTAGAAGGTCCTAGTATGTACTTGTCCATACGATGTATGGTATCCATAATATTCCGCATGGTTAGATCTTGCTATCTTGATCTTTAGATCATATATTGATTCTTAATTTCTCCTTTAAATAACTTGAACTTATCTAAGGCTTCTTATCTTTCTTTAATAGGTAAATGTAGCCATAAAATGAGTAACCTTCTATGAAGGTTATAAAAGAATCATAACCATCTATGTCACCACTAGAAAGGACCATCAATATCTATTTGGATAATTTATAATGCTTTTGTATTATGCCTAATTGTTTACTTAATTTGATTTGCATATTTATCCTTAATGCAATCTATGCAATGTTCTAAATCTGTAAAATATAAGGGATGGAGAATATCTTATTTAATAAGACGTTCTATTCTCTGTCTCGAGATATGAACTAAATGGCAGTGCCATACTTTTGATGAGGTTTCTTTATCATTTATGTTTCTTTTTGTTGCCTTCTCTTTTTGGCATTGTATATGTTGTTTTTGTTGCATTCACAATATTGCATTAAGAAAGTAAATAAAATATGTCTTGTTGGATGGCAAGACCCAAATTATTATTATCAACTAAATAATGCTTTTATGGTCACCAAAGTGACAATGAATGTCGTGGTCATCTAGTCTCGAAATCGAAATCAAAATCCTCCTTAGATAGGGTGTTGACGCGTTTTTAGACCAAACACCAACATCCCTAGGTCCTGCTCACCGGGAACGAGACCTTGGGAAATCTCTCTGCGGGAGCGCAGACGTCCGTAGCAGGTCACTGGACCGTCCGCGACTACACAAGGAGCTCCGCTCTTCTTTGCGGGCGTGCAGACCGTCTGCGTATAGACGGTGGGTCGTTTGTGAGGGCACAAAGGGCTTTGTGAATCTCTTGCAGAACCTGAATCTCGCCTCCCGGGGGGACCCATCAGGGAGAAAAGATGATAGGGTTGTCTTGGGATCAGCAGACCACCCAAGATGTTTCTAGACGACATTGAGTTGAAGAGAAATGAAGATTGAGATTGGAAAACTATGATGAAGGCTAAATTACTTCTACTCCTTGTGCATAAGGTAGATTTGGGTTGATAGATCGATTGTTGTGTGTTTCAATTAGTCGTACCCTTTCATATATATGGGGGTCTGGAATTGTTCCTAGACGGTCTCCAACAGTTTTCCCGTGAGATCTATTAAGATAATCGCGCAAGCTAGTGATAAGAATTCTAAGCTGAATCAATCTAATTGTGAACCGTTCGAGCTACCACCGGACCGACTAGGGCCCAAACTCTCGAGTCACATGATCGGACTGTCCGACCGTCCAAGTGTCAAATCTGGTGCTCAATAGAGGGTACAAATAAAACATCTCTAAAGAGCAATACAACGTCATCATCTAGTGATATCGGTATATCTCCAATGGTTTTAACTAGTGCTTCAACTCCATTAGCCATTCTAAGTGTACTTTGGCCACTTGAAAACTTTTAGATTGTACGAAATTCCTATAGAGGCTTTGCAACATAAACAATTGCTACAAAGTCAATCCACCATGAATGATTAGAATATTCTATATATAACGCCTCGTATGCAATTTGCTTATTGTTGAAAAAAAATTGAGCATTGTAAAATGAACTGTTATTATGTGTCAACACTAAAGAATCTTGATATCAGCTGAAGACGAACTGCTACAACTACAAGCCTCCACTACTATACACGTGGCAGGCTGCCTCAAGGCTAAAATAAAAGCAAAAAGATGGTCTGACTGGATCAAGAAATGTGATGGACGGACACGGACTGGAGGACGGCCTCGACCACCAGCGTCAGCTGGTGCAGCGCGGCGAAGGCGGACACGGGCACGCTGGCGAGCACCAGCGCGACGACGGCCACGGCGACGCCGGGCCTGGTGCCCATGAGTATCAGCTGCAGCGCGCCGACGAGGCTGGACACGTCGGAGACGTAGGCGGGGTAGTAGCGCTTCTCCCACGGCGCCCACTCGGCGGGAGCCTCGTAGTTGGTCTCCGCCATCCGCGCCTCCCGGATCCGCCGCCTCAGCACGGACATGCCCTCGTCCACCAGCGCGCCTCCGTACTGGTCCCGGCCGCCGCTCGCGTCCCGGCGTAACGCGGCGCACCGCGTTGTCGTCGTCGCCACCGGCGACCTCCTCGGTAGCGCTGGTCGTCCGTGGCACGCCCCGTGCCGGAGCGCGGCCGGCGTTGCTGGGAGGGAGAGGGAAGAAGAAGCAGCCATGGGGATGGGGTCGGCTCAGGAGCTGATCTCTCAGGCAAGAAAGTGAACAGTGCACAAAGGGGATCGAGGAAAGGGGAAGAAGAATTGATCCGGAGGCTGATGAGAAGTTTGAGCCCAAATGGACACGCATTTATAGGCACTGGCGGCTTCACGCGTCTGAGGTGTAGACGTGTAGTTTGTCTCACTCCGGCCAACCGGAGGCTGACACGTACAGAGATTAAACCGTAGTAGTACTGCCACTCAGCAGGTGGTCGACTGGTCGTACTTTGGACGGTGATTTGCAGATAGTTTATTCGCAGCGGCGGAATGGCTGGATGGCCCTAGCCCCAGGCAATCATGAACAGAAACAACGGCTCTGCTGGGATCTCTGATCATTGAGCTGACTTCAACTAGTAGGATATGAAAATAATAATAAAACAAGCTTCTGGGCGGCGGATTGAATATTGCCTCGGCTCGCCATAATGCTGGGCGACTGGGGTCCTCTCGCAACCAGTCAACCAGATACTGTGCAGAGGAAGATGATGCGGCCTCGTTCTGACTCGTGATTTGTGAATTGTGATATACTGCAAAGAGAGAGCCAGATCATATGGTAAACTGGTGTAACTTCGACAAGGAAACATAGATTGAAGGGCTGTCGATCACATGCGAGAACCAGAATCCTCATGCAAAAAAATAATAGTAATTGTGTTAGGGGTGAACACCGCACTATGTTTCACCCTTTCACCTGTGCGATATCTTCTGCTGGCTCAGAAAGATTTGGTTTGTATTGTATTGCATTCTCACTTGAGTCTGAAAAAAAAAAGTTTCAGTGTAGTGATGTGATGAGGTCCCAAATAGTCGGTGACACAAATCCTCAAGTCATTTCTGGACAAGAGAAGCAAACTGTCGGTGAATAAACCAGATACTAAAACCAACTTATTACGATTTGACGTTTTCGTGCTGTCAGATGGCCAAGGCTAAATCAGTTTTAAATTCCTGTTGTTGGTTCGTCCGCAAAGATGACTGAAGGGCTAGCAACCAATTCAGATGCAAGTGAGAGGTGCTTCCCCCCCTGCATCACCAACAATTGACATGTTCAACAATCCGACCATTAAGAGTGCCCACGGAACCGTTGGCATCAATATCTAGAAGCACGAAACAAAAGACCATTGACATAGCCCTCCTTTCTGTCAGGAGCCCACAAGTCAGGAAGCTGGAGCGCAGCAGCAAGTGGGAGCGACGGTAAGTCTATTCGCAATGGTATTTTAATATGCATTTAATAGTGTGTCACATCACTATTTTAGATGATATTGCATAGTATTTAAGAGAAATAGGTTTTACGGGATGAAACTATGTCAACTTATTCCAAGGTCTTGGAAATCATATGAAACTCTAATTGAGAGTGATTTGTTTCATCTTCACATATATATATTTTATTGATTTCTATTGGTTGTTTAGTTGTGGTATTTAATTGTTATGTTAGTCTATTAAATAGTGAAGTGAAATTTTATGTTGAAAGATATCATTTCATTCTTAGTTTCATGCCACTCTTGATGATATGACAGTGTCGAAAAGAATGTTATGAAATGGGTATTGTGATTAGCCTAAGCTCTGAGAAGAACATGTCTTCCTGCCTCACAAAAGTCATCAGCAGATCAGCTCTTCTCCACAAACAAGAGCAGAAAATAAGACCCAGCTGCATTGCATGAATACGACTTCACTTATATCCGTCCTTCGAGATAGGCCGACCGTTGACATATAAAAACCCGGAATGGTGCAAGGAAGACGATGCCGTGAGCTGCTTGTAAGAACACTGATTCCGGGGTGGAGGTATGCCGCTCCCGGCATACGATTTCCTCTCACGAAGCACTGAAGTCAGAGTAATTGTGTGGAACTTACAACGGCAGAGCCGACAGAAGATCCGGACGCAGCCGACCAACAGGATTCTATTCTCCACACCTCACAGGTTCCTCTCTATCCCTTCTTAACCCCTTCTCACGAGTTCAGCAAAAATAAAATAACACTGCTGGAGACTCCTAGTGGGTCCATTCTAGCCCATTCACTCTTGGGTTGGGCTTCACCCCACGACGAGGCATGTTATCTTCATCAGATCCTTTTATATTCTTGACACCCAGCTAGCACATTGAGCAGAGTTGTTTCGTTAGACCGAGATGGTCCCATAGTGCTACTTCTCCCTGGTTTCCCTGACAAAGTGACAACTCACAATTAAACAACATGCCATAAACATCTATTAGTCGACTCCAGTTATTCTATATCCTGATTACCCGTACTGGTACAGAACTACAGAGTACAGATTATGCAACGTGTCGTAGAATACCGTGGGTCAACGAAAGAGTGCATACACATGGCAAACGGGACGAAGAGGGTTTCGTGCGCGCGGCTGCGGCGAGTTGGGAAGAGGTGATGCCGTGGCGGCGGTGTAGCGACTCACCGCTTCCCCGCGCTTGTTCTCCAGCGCGCAGGTGATGCGGACGCCGATTTCGGGTCGGGAAGGCGGCGGAGAGCGACGCGGTCACGCGGAGTGGCAGGCGGGAGCAGGGGCGAAAGCGTACTTCAATTATGTCATGTCTGTCATTGTATTTACAGCAAAAGGGCTAGGCTTCCGCTTAGGCTATCTCCAGCAACGTCCCCTAAATTTCATTGTTTAAAGGAATATTCTCTGTACTTTACAGCACTCTCTAAATGATTCCGTACTCTATATTTTCTCCATCTCCAACAACATCCCCTAAATTCGATCCTCTATATCTTATATACTCTCTAATGTATCAACTTAATTAATATAATTTATTGTTCGGGGCCAGCTTGTCTGACAATGTTGCGTGTCTTCAGAAGGAAGACAAGCGAGCGCTAGTGGGAGTGTGGGACCACCTCGGCATGGCATGGAGAGAGAACTAGCGTTTAGCGGATGCCAGAGAGCCGCTACCTTTGGGGTGTGCAAGTACGTCCTCTAAATTTACCGGAAGATTTAGCGCTCCTTGTTGGACGGAGAGAGGAGATAGTCATCCGCTAAATTTAGCGGACAGAACCATTTAGGGGTCCTTGTTGGACACAGCCTTATAATACGGTATCTACTCCGCTTGAATTGTATTTACAAGGCAACACACATGCGACGACGGCAACAGGGTACGTTGTCCCGGATTCTATGCCTGCTTTCTTCCAAGTTCCAAGCTCCCGTAGTCCCGTCCTCATCATATAATAATCTCCAAAGATGGAACCAGAGGGTGGCGCAGCAGAAGCAACAAGCCCAAAAGCAGATAGCGGCCAAAGCAACCAGCGGAAGCTTCTTATGTAGTGTTTGGTTGAATAGCTAAGTAGAACGGAGCCGTTCTGTCACAGTTTTGTTGCTGTTTGGTTACAAAATAACTAGAACGAAATGACTCCAATTAGGGAATATTCTCCTCAGATCTGGAACCATTCCGCTCCAAAAAATCAACCGGACGGAGCCGCTCCGTTCCCATCCCGCTCTCACAGTCACGCTCCGTTCCGTTCACTCTGCAACCAAACAAAAAACAGAGCCGCTCCGTTCCAAATCACCAAACACAGAACAGAGCGGCTCCGTTCCTAGAATCAGGGATGGAACGGCTCCATTCTAGTTGGCTCCTCAACCAAACACTACCTTAATTATGGCTAGGCTTCTTAATTAAGTGCCCATCAAATCAAGCTGCCAACGCAGGCAGCGACTCTCCAGAAGCGTATCCGGGCCCCACCAGGTGGAATCAACGTTCACCCTGCCGTGACGCCTTCTCCCCAGCTACCCCGCCGCCCTGCCTACCCCATTCACCGCACCTCCATGGCCCACGCGTCAGTAGTCCTGTGACTTGGTGGCTGGGTGGGCAGGTGAGCGTGAGTCCGTGAGAAGGAAGCATTCCCCCGTTCGCTCGTCCCAGGTCCCATCCGATAACTTTACCGTGTGTACTGTGATTGTCGCTCTGACCCGCGGGACCCGTGCTGAAGCCTCCCAGGACCCTCGCGGCACGGTGGGACATAGCGACAGGCGCCTCACGCTCCTCCCCCCTCTCTTCCCCCTGCCACTGCCAGGCAAGAGAGAAGAAACGCACGCGAGCCGCGAGCAGAATACAGCAGCACGGGCGCCAGCGCCATCCTGATCTCGCTATCTCCCTTCTCCCCCGATGCGATCTCGCCAAACCCTAATCCCGCCGCCCGCCGCGCGGCCGTCGCAGGAGCCCTAGCCCCGAATGTGGCGGTGACGCGCGCGGCGTGTCACCACCACCACCAACTCAGCGAGCGTGCGCGCCCGCCACGCCACGCCACGCCACCGCCCGTCGTGCCGGCCGACACCGAGCAGCCATGGGCGCCGCCGACAAGTGGCTGCTCCCGCTCGTCTCCGTCTCCGTCGTCTCGCTCCTGCTCTTCCTCTCCGCGCTCTCGGGCTTCTCCGCCTCCTCCGCGCTCTTCGCGCGCCTCCCGCCGCCCTCCTACGTGCGCCGGGGCGCCGCCGCGCCGCCCTCCTTCGCCTACCTGCTCGCGGGCGGCCGAGGGGACGGCAGGAAGCTCCTGCGGCTGCTCCTCGCCGTCTACCACCCCAGGAACCGCTACCTGCTCCACCT
The DNA here is from genome assembly GCF_902167145.1 of Zea mays. Lineage (NCBI taxonomy): Eukaryota > Viridiplantae > Streptophyta > Magnoliopsida > Poales > Poaceae > Zea > Zea mays. The sequence goes on along the minus strand of NC_050098.1, from coordinate 25,305,082 downwards.
CTCCGCCGACGCGCCGGATTCCGAGCGCGCCGAGCTCGCCGCGGCCGCCGCGCGCGCCGCTCCCGCCGCGCGCGCCTTCGGGAACGTTGATGTCGTGGGCAGGCCCACCGCGGGCACCCCAATGGGCTCCTCCGGCCTTGCCGCCACGCTCCGCGCCGCCGCCGCGATGCTCCGGCTCGATGCGGAGTGGGACTGGTTCATCACGCTTAGCGCCGCCGACTACCCGCTTCTCACCCAGGACGGTAAGATTCAAATTCTCGCGCTCCACGCATGGTCTGTTTGAGCAGCTGTTTTGCTTCACAGCCGCACAAACTTGTCCGGATCTAAGATAAATCTGAGTTCATTACTTTGTCGTTATGAATACCAATGAAGCTCGATACTCGAAATTGCCTCTGTGGAACATTTCCATACTTGAATTGGAGGCAGAGCATGCTGTACAAATAGGATCAGGAAATTGCAAGGGGGGCAGTCGTCACTGTTCGCTTGAGGGGTTGCCGTAGCTACGAAAATCAATTTTGTGTTCTTCACAGCATGTTGCTGACTTGTGTTAAGTGGTGTTTAATGTTACCTGTCAAGTTAAATAATTGAATGCATAAATATGCCTGAAAGGACCAAGAGCCCACTACCCCACCAGGATTAGGATGTGGCCTTCTGCTGCCTAATTTTGGAAGAACTTGGTTGTTTGGAATTTTGTTGGACTTTGGTATGATAGCCACCTTAGGTGAAATATAGTGCAACTACTAGATTGGCATGCTGTCTCCTTCATTCTATATGTTGCTACCAGCTCAACCATTCGATGACTAATTCGTGCTCTCATCCTCATATGTGGACTCTAATTGTCAGGAGCAACTATGCAACTTTTGCTGTGGCTTTGTTTGTCATCTAGCTGTGTATACCTGTACGCATAGAGCCATTTATTTTATGTAAACCATCAATATACATGCTGCCTTGCATGCTATATGTTGCCAAATAATGCTGATTAACTAGGACCAGAGAGACCATGCAGCGTTTGTTGCTCTATAGTCATGTTATGTAATTGTTCCTTGAGCTTGTGTAGCATAAAGCAGGACATGTTAAATTGCTTACATTTCTTATCAGCCATATCGTACACTCTGACTGAGTTTGGGGCCTTTTGGTCTTTGAGTACATAGGCATTTAAACTCATACTAAGCAGAATGTCTTGGACGGTAACACAGAAACTGATTAACCGTTCATTTTAATGAGCAACTAAGAGAACTTTAATAAGTGCACCACTAAATTATCAACACAGGATGCACAATCTGACACTCTGATTTATGTTGTCCTTTTTCCTCATTTCATCTGACACTACCTGTATGACATTGCCTTTAAATGTTACACATAGTAAGCATTGTAATTTCAGGTATGTACTGCTTCCACTGTGTCACATGTAGTTCACACCCTTTCTTGTTGAAGTCTAATTTTGTTTCTAATAGATACTAGCATGTTCTAATATTGCCTTTGGATTTTGTATTCTTACTGACATCTCTCTTAGGGGTTATTGAGTTTTCTGTTCATGACGCTGTTTCCTTTTTGTCTTTTATCCCTTGCTGCAGACTTGATTCATGTTTTCTCCTCTGTTCCAAGGCACCTCAACTTTATAGATCACACCAGTGACATTGGATGGAAAGAGTATGTTCTATCTGAACATAGTAATAGTGAATGTTATACAGGGCACTGCTGTTAGTTTCACATGTATACTACTTCTGCAGATCTCAGAGAGTGCAACCGGTTATAGTAGATGCTGGAATATACTTGGCAGGGAGGAACCAGTTCTTCCAAGCCACAGAGAAACGTGACACTCCTGATGGTTTCAAATTTTTCACAGGCATTTGTCTTAACTTGCACTTTGTTTTTCACCCGGTTGATGAAAAATGGTTTCTTAACACATGCACTCCCTTTCTGTTAGGTTCTCCATGGGTCATTTTAAACAGACACTTTGTTGAGTATTGTGTTTTTGGTTGGGAGAATCTCCCTAGGACACTCCTCATGTACTTCACAAATGTGATGCTACCTCTAGAGGGTTATTTCCATTCGGTTGCATGCAACTCGGACTTCCACAATTTCACAGTGAACAACGACTTGCGGTATGTGGTGTGGGACGATCCACCTCAGATGGAGCCCCATTTCCTAAATGTTACACATTATGATGAGCTAGTAGGGACTGGGGTTCCTTTTGCCCGGAAGTTTAAGGAGGATGAACCCCTGTTGGACATGATTGATGATAAAGTGCTTCGACGCTGGCGTCACAGGCCTGTTCCTGGCGCATGGTGCACAGGCAAAAGGAGGTGGTTCAGTGATCCTTGCTCCCAGTGGAGCAACGTCAACATTGTAAGACCCGGTCCTCAAGCTGAGAAGTTCCGAACATATATAAACCAGATTATGGAAGAATCAAAGTCAAGCAACAACTCTTGCAAGCAATAGCGGTAGAATCCGAGCACGAGGCTTCACTTCCCGCAGTTGAAGCGTTGAGCTTGTCTCATTTTGCGCCGAGGAGCTCTCCATGTCTCGAGCACTTCCTGGCATCTGCTTCAGGAGCAAGCATTTTTGCACCTGTTGTATGAACTGAACACACGGCCAAGGTGATAGATGGATTTATTCTTTCCAGAATTTTTTTGGGTGACATGGCTTCAAGGGCTTAGTGCACACTAGTGTTGTTGGAAGCCAAGAAAGCCTACTGTGGGAATACAGAAGCTAATAGTCATTGTAATTAGTAGCAGCGAGTTGAATGGCCTGTGCCTTTGTTCATAGATCTGATGGAATTGTTGGTGCTTCCATACAAAATTGCGAAAATGAAGAGCGGGGGAATGTTATCGATTGGTTGGTCACGGTGGTGGTTGTTATGGACATATGGTCAATACAATGCATACTGATCCTCCCCCCTGGACACGCAGTTATTCTCATAATCTCATGTGTCCTACTGGCCTCTTGATATGACATTCTGCATTTTTCATATCATCTGTGCATATAAACTAACAAGTCTGGTCTCTTGCAGTGACGCAGTGCCCCCTAATTGCAGGACTTAGTCAGATAATGAACTGTGGATGTGAGCAATGGCAGATCGGTAGTATAGCATCCCTACCGCCTACTCTTTGTAGGATCTGTTTGCTTTAGGGGTGTGGTATCCAACTGCAGTGTGTGGTAGACCAGGCTGGATGCAGCGCCAGTAGTGTTTGATGCAGCAATATCTCTCTATAGAAGTATCTATACTACTTATTAAGAGTGTAATAGTAGTCTGTCTCCTGCCGTTCTGCCATCCTGCAACCTCAACCGTTCATTCCATTGTTCTGCAATTTCAACCGTTCGATCACCAGTCGCTCGATCCCCCACCGCCGCCAGTCGCCCGATCCCCGCCCTGAAGGTTGGAGATGCGAGGGATGGCCCCTGCCCTGGTGCCCCCCACCCCCGTTACCCTCGTCCGATCCTCTTCCTTCCCCGCAGTCTCCGATCCGCCCGGCTTCACCAAATCCACCCCTCCCCACGCAACAGCCACCGACCGTGTTCGCCGCCCCACCTCCCCGCCTGGCGTCCATGTTGCTCGCCGCCCTGGAAGGGACGCGTCCATAAGAGGCAAGGTCGTGCCCCCGCGCAACCGCCGCGGCGCTCCACGTGTGGACGTCCGAGCCGGCGCCCGTGCAGGAGCGGCGCCGGAAGCTGCTCCAGATGCTGGGGCTCGCCGGGGACCCCGCCCTGGCGCGCCTCGAGATGGGCCGATCGGTCTCCTACGACGATGGGCCTGTGCCCGTCCGCCCGGCGCCGGTCTCGCCGCCCATCTCCCGATCCAGATCAGACGGCGGCGCCGTGTCGGCCTCGGCGACCAAGCCGCCGCTGGGAGGGCGGTCGCCGGGCTCCTCCGAGGCCACGCCCGAAGGGGAGGAGGAGGAGGAGGAGGAGGAGGCCGACCCGAGGTGTCTGATCCGGAACCTCGACGATGGCAGCGAGTTCGTGGTCAAGGAGGGGCCCGAGCTCCGCGAGGTCGGCACGGGCCGGCAGCTCACCATGGAGGAGTTCGTTGACCCCTGCGTCGGTCGCTCGCCTATCGTCCAGGAGCTCATGCGGCGCGAGAACGTTGCGAGCTCCGGCTCGTCCACCCCCGTCCAGCGCTCCAACTCCGACTCCAGCAACGGAGCGACGCGCCACCAGCGGCGGCGGCGGCATAGCAGCTGGCTTCGGGGCATCCGGAACGTCGCCGGCTCCGTGGTGGCCAGCTCCCGCGACCGCCGCAGCAGCGACGACAAGGACACGTGCTCGGATAAAGGCGGGCGCCGGTCCAGCTCGGCCACAGACGACAGCCAGGACAGCACTGGAGCCGTGCGCCACGGCCCGGTGCGCGTTAAGGTGAGGCAGTATGGCAAGTCGTACAAGGATTTCAGTGGCCTATTCATGAACCAGGAGATTCAGGCTCACGATGGCTCCATCTGGAGCATCAGGTTTAGTCCAGATGGTTGGTACCTCGCGAGTGCTGGGGAAGAGTGCGTGATCCATGTCTGGGAAGTGTCAGAGTTCGATAGGAAACACGAGGAGAACGGAGCGTGCAATCTTTTTGTTGCGATGGTGTGCAACGGTTCGCCGGAGCCAACATTAGCCGTGGCCAGCAGTGTGGATGGGAGCAATCGTGAGAAGAAGCGTCGGGCAAGGTTCTTGGAGGGTCATAGGTCTGTGAGCTCAGACCGGCTAATGCTGCCAGAGCATGTGTTTGCGCTGTCAGAAAAACCGATTCGGACCTTCATGGGGCACTCAGAAGATGTGCCTCATGACCAATTTAGTTTGCTGTGAATTTGACGTGTGGGGTCCAATTTAATGGAAGGGGATTTTGTCACACTTTGTGATGATGGCCAAAATTACCTAACCTTGAGCGTGATAAATGGTCACAAGTAGATTTGCTTTGCACATTGTCCACTGCTAGCGTCCAAAGAAATTTCCTTCTTACTTGACAAGCTAGGGTTCATCCTTGTGTGGCGGGCAGAATTACAGTCATGGCTTGGACCTACATCTGCCACTGAGTTTACATGCTCCTTATCCAACATTTTACCATGCACTGGTTGGGCCTTGAGACTCTTAGCTTCTTTCCACTGTGACATATTCTGAACCGTGTTTAGCACAGAATGAACATACTGGCATCTATCACGGAGTTTCTTTGTCGTAATTAGAGGGATTTCTGCCTCTACAGAAGTACCACTGCTCTTGGGTGCAGGGCTGACAACTTCTGCGTTTGTTGGTCTTTATTTTCAGATCAAAGAAACTCTGTGCGTTTGTTGGTTGTTGAAGGTTGTCCATGGAAGGAGAATCAGACGCCCCGGATCGCCGCCCCAGCCTCCATGGAAGGGGAGTCCTCTCGATCCGTGTCCGTGCTGTCCATGGAAGAAACCTTGCTGTCAGCGCGTCTCCACTTGGTGAGTGATCTTTGAGTAGTCTTGCTATGAACAACAATTCGTTGTTGCTGTTGTACTTGTGGAGGGGCTTGCGTTCACTAAAGTGTAGGTGGATGCATTTGTTTATTGTTGCCCCCATCAAGAATCCAGGTTTCAATTCAGCAAGAAATGCTATCCAGAATTCTAGATCACGGAGGAAGAAGTTATTACCTGCACCAATCCATCTTAAGGTATATTCTTAAATTTGTTATAAGCCTGTTAATTGAATAGCAAGCTTTCTATAGCACGGTTCTATTTTTTGTGGCTGAATGCATTGTGAAACACCATTTTTTATTGTGGCCCAGGTTTGTATCGCTCACGGTCCTACATCTCCAAACCCCGTAAGTGTTGTGCTTGATACACAACTGAAGCCTAAAATGTAAAGTGTACGCGTTTTGACTAAAACTGAGGAGCTCTTAAGTAACAACTGCTTGGTATGCAGCAGTTTCAGGATATACCTCACAAGTTTCAGGATGCAAGAACACAAGATATACCTGTTGGTTCATTGTATTTTTGCTAACATTTTGACTAGCATCAGTATGTTACTTGGGTCACGAGAATTTCTACGGTGAGCTCATTTTCTTGATTAAGAGAATAAATCTCGGCGCAACCCAGCGTCAAGCAGAAGGTGCCGCACATCACTCCCTCTCCCCCCTTGCAACAACGACATGCCCCTCTCTCCCCCTTGGAACAGCGAAATCGAAGGTTCATGCAACAGCGGCATCGACGACCAGTTCCCGGGCCCTCCCCTGAACGTAACAAGCATTCAGGTACATCTTAGCATTTTATTCATGTTAGTAGGTTGGCGCATAGGTAATGACTTTTTTTACATGCCTCAACATAGCTGTACAAATCCATTATTTCTTGGTTTCGGTATCCACCCCAAAACGCCATTCGAACATGAAGTGTGAACCTTGAACCTTGCATAGAGGTTTTGCTTACAAGCTCTAAATTGCTTTACTCTAACATCACTGGAAAGTTATCCGTATGTACACAATGTGACCAAGCATACTACATTTGATACCTTTTAGTGGAATTTAGCTCACACTATAGAGCTCCCCAACAGATTTAGCTCACAGCCTAGATGTACCAAAAAATACTATAGTTAAATTTAAGCGGACCATCAAGAATAATTTGGTACTTCATTTTTCCGGTTCTCAATTCACCTTAAATATTACTTGGTTATAGTTTTCACACACAGTCCTCTATCTACACCCACTACTATTCTATATGAGCCTACTGTGGACGTCCACAGTACTCACCATGCCCCCGCCCTTCCCACTGCACATCATATTCTGCCCCGTGCATCCGTAAGTGGCTTTGTTTTCTTTTTCTTACTGAACAATGTCATGTTTCCTATTCCCAGGTGATAATGAACTTTGTTTATCTTGCCATTGGAACAGAGCTTGCTTCAACACATCGTAAGTGGATTATTTCCTATCCAGAATTTGTTATAACCATTACGGTGTGTGGAGGTGGATGTTTCGAGGTCCTATGACGGTGTGCTCTTTGCTCTGCATGACAGGTAATTGAACTGCCACTTTGCTGGTGTGGTATAATGTATCACAAACATGTTGCTTTTGTAACATGAACATGCATCTAAATGGAAAACATCAAGATCACTATCTATCATGTGTGACTGTTTACCCACTGCATTTGCTATTTAGCTGATCATTAGTTGGATGGCACAACCATTTTTTGCTACACCCATTTACATAATTTCGCTATTTACTAAAATACTATAATTTTTATTAAATTGGCAAGCTATTAAATTTGGTTTTATAATTATGAGAATTGAGAACACAGTTTTATCTGCCAATTATTGTCTTTGATACTGGCCTTCTTCATGAATGATGCACACTTCAGTTTTTGTAAGCAGCTGCAGGAAGCATGTCGTTACAGTTTTATTTGGTGTTCTTAATTTTTAAGGCTATAAGTTGATTGAGAGGAGGCATGCACCCCCTCCTGCTGGCAGCGACCTAGCTCAGGCGACCTCAACAGCGACTCCCTCTCACCAAACCGCCCACCGTGCCGTCAAAGCAGCAGTCCACAAGCAGCAGCGGCCGCCACAGCTCGATAGGTGCACACTGCTCTAGAGTATTCTTTTACTTATTCATAATCTGCAAATCTCACAATATTTTATAGTGACTGATTTTCTCCCTATTTGTGTATCAGCAAATCTCACAGTAGTTTATAGTGACTGATTTTGATTTATTCATAATCTGCAAACCTTCATCATAAGTTAAACACATATTTTCTCCCGATTTCATGTTTGTGGTAACCTGATATAAACCGTTTGTGTTAACATGGTTAGACAGAACATGATTGTCTGGGTTTAAATTAATGCGTTAATCAAGGTTTAGTTTCGTTACTTCAGTGTCTTCTTCTGCACTTTTTAGTTTCGTTACTTCAGTGTCTTCTTCTCCACTTTTCTCTGGTGGCTTATTCTGGGGTTGTGGGCTGAGATTGTTTTTCATGACCTAGCTTGGCAAGAAAACTGAAGTTCTCTTTCAGTTTGTCATTATTTGGACAAAGTTACTTGACTTAGGTAATATCTTTTTGTTCATACTAATTTATTGTTTCAAGTGGATTCTCAGTCCACAAAATAGCCTCTGAACCTGTTGTATTGGCCGATGTGATGAATATTCATGGCAAAGAGCTAGAGACTTGCTTGTGCAAGTGGCTACACATGGAGAAAATACTGGCTACAATGTTCCGTGCTTGATAGTTGCTGCGAAAGATGATCTTGACCAATCTTCACAATAGTGTTCCATATAGCACCGTTTGGAATGTAGGCTATTCTTAGTGTAATCCTTTTGTAACTATCCAAAAAGACATTGGTTCACAATAGTTTACTTGATCAAAGCTCAGCTCATTTGCTGCTCTAAACTTTTTCGGATATAACGTGCGTGCAATGATTCTTTTGCCAATCATACAAGCTGTACTCAGGATGACTGTAGTTGTCGAGCGTGTCCGAGAGTTTTTTTGCATATAGCAATACACTTTTGTGGGTGATTCGCGGGCTATGTCTAAAACGTCGTGGTCTTTATTTTTAGGCCAAATATTTTCTTGCAGTTTCTGAAAAAAAATCTAGCTCTATTTCCGTGATCGTGTGCTTTTTCTCCCCATTTGCAGCTGTCTAGGGGATTCAGGTTTGCTGATCGGCGGAGGGTGATATTTTTTATTACCTGTTCAACCAAATAGTGCAAACTATTGGAGAAAGGTACCAATTGAACTTGCTGCTCAATACTCGTTTTATCCACTTTTCATATTTGATTTGCTTAAGCTTCAGTCCTTGTGTTGTTAGGCCATTATCAAACATCTAAAGCAACCTGTCCTAGCACAGATACACAAAAATGAAGATAATTACCAAGTCCCAAGTGGATCAGAAAATTGAACCAACTCGGATGAACTTGATCCCATCATCTGCCTGAATGTCGGTCGGTAGTTTGTTGTATGTTTTTACTTCTTATTTTTTGTCCTGTCTTCAACATCGCATGAGCTTTTGGTCCATTAATTATCATGATAAAAACCATTTTCCTGCTTATAAACAATTTTGGATCATCTGCTTAGCATACTAATGATATTGGTTATTTAAGTTTTGTTAGTATGTACTATAGTCTCATCCTTGTTAGGTGCCTTTTGTGTCTACATCTGGGTTTGTTATTGCGACACTGAACAATAAACCAAATGCATTCATTTGTTTCTTCTCTAATGTGTCTGCAATTCCACATCTATGGTTTTAGTCAACTCTCTGCTTTCAGTATCCCACAAGCTGATGAAGTGAACTGGTGGGGCACAAATTTGGATTTGTATCATGAGGGTTTCAGATAGCAAGCCCCCTCCCCTTCCCTCTGTATTATAGCTTATGTAATAAGCAGAAGAGCAAATTATTTTAGTAACTTCTAGAGTAAGCCCACACTATACATTTGACCTTTCATGTAACAAGCCCTTCCCCCTCCCTCAGTATTGTAGTTGTTGTAATAAGTTCAAGAGCAAATTATTTCAGTAATTTCCAGAGAAAGCCCACATTATGGAATGGATTATTGATAGTCGCCTAGAGGGGGGGTGAATAGGGCGAAACTGAAATTTACAAATATAAACACAACTACAAGCCGGGGTTAGCGTTAGTAATAATAAATGAGTCCGCGAGAGAGGGCGCAAAACAAATCGCAAGCAAATAATGAAGTGTGACACACGGATTTGTTTTACCGAGGTTCGGTTCTCTCAAACCTACTCCCCGTTGAGGAGGCCACAAAGGCCGGGTCTCTTTCAACCCTTCCCTCTCTCAAACGGTCCCTCGGACCGAGTGAGCTTCTCTTCTCAAATCAAAGCCGGGAACAAAACTTCCTCGCAAGGGCCACCACACAATTGGTGCCTCTTGCCTTGATTACAATGGAGTTTTGATCACAAGAACAAGTGAGAAAGAAAAGAAGCAATCCAAGCGCAAGAGCTCAAATGAACACGGCAAATCACTCTCTCTAGTCGATGGGGTTTTGTGTGGAATTGGAGAGGATTTGATCTCTTTGAATGTGTCTAGAATTGAATGCCTAGAGCTCTTGTAGTAGTTGAGAGGTTGAAAACTTGGATGGCAATGAATGTGGGGTGGTTGGGGTATTTATAGCCCCAACCACCAAATGTGGCCGTTGCTGGGAGCTCTCTGTTCGATGGCGCACCGGACAGTCCGGTGCACACCGGACAGTCCGGTGCCCCTGCCACGTCATCGTTGCCGTTGGATTCTGACCGTTGGAGCTCTGACATGTGGGCCTGCCGAGGTGTCCGGTGCACACCGGACATGCACTGTTTGATGTCCGGTGCACCGGTATGGGCGCGCCTGCCGACTGCGCGCGCAGAGCGCGCAATTAATGCTGCGCAGGGAGCCGTTGGCGCCGCAGAGAGCCGTTGCTCCGCTGGCACACCGGACAGTCCGGTGCACACCGGACAGTCCGGTGAATTATAGCGGAGCGGCTGCCGCGCGAACCCGAGGCTGGCGAGTTCAGGAGGCCGAGCTTCCTTGGAGCACCGGACATGTCCGGTGCACACCGGACAGTCCGGTGAATTATAGCGCGCCGGCTTCCGAGAATTCCCGAGGGTGAAGAGTTTGAGTCTGAGTTCCCTGGTGCACCGGACAGGTACTGTTCACTGTCCGGTGGCACACCGGACAGTCCGGTGCGCCAGACCAGGGGTGCCCTCGGTTGCCCCTTTGCTCCTTTATTGAATCCAACACTTGATCTTTTTATTGGCTAGATGTGAACCTTTTGCACCTGTATAACTTATACACTAGAGCAAACTAGTCAGTCCAATATTTGTGTTGGGCAATTCAACCACCAAAATTATTTAGGAACTAGGTGTAAGCCTAATTCCCTTTCAATCTCCCCCTTTTTGGTGATTGATGCCAACACAAACCAAAGCAAATAGAGAAGTGCATAATTGAACTAGTTTGCATAATGTAAGTGAAGAGGTTACTTGGAATTGAGCCAATATAACTACTTACAAGATATGCAAGGAATGTTTCTTTCTTATATAACATTTTGGACCACGTTTGCACCACATGTTTTGTTTTTGCAAATTCTTTTGTAAATCCATTTCAAAGATCTTTTGCAAATAGTCAAAGGTACATGAATAAGAGTTTGCAAAGCATTTTCAAGATTTGAAATTGTCTCCCCCTATTTCAAATGCTTTTCCTTTGACTAAACAAAACTCCCCCTAAAAGAGATCCACCTCTTAGTGTTCAAGAGGGTTTTGATATACTATTTTTGAAATACTACTTTCTCCCCCTTTTGAACACAATAGGATACCAAATGATAAAGACTTTTGGAAAGCACTAAGTTTTTGAATTTGGTGGTGGTGGTGCGGTCCTTTTGCTTTGGGCTCATTTCTCCCCCTTTTTGGCATGAATCGCCAAAAACGGAATCATTAGAGCCCTTGAAGTGCAATCTTCCCCTTTGGTCATAAATAAGTGAGTTAAGATTATACCAAAGACGAAGTACTTTTGCGTTTGAGCTTTTACTCTCTCCCCCAAGGATGAAGTCCTTTTCCTTGATGCTCATTTCTCCCCCAAAGAAGAGAGAGTTGCTCGGAGTGGTGGCGAAGTATGAGTTACGGAGTGGAAGCCTTTGTCTTCGCCGAAGACTCCAATTCCCTTTCAATATACCTATGACTTGGTTTGAAATAAACTTGAAAACACATTCGTCATAGCATATAAAAGAGATATGATCAAAGGTATTCAAAAGAGCTATGTGTGCAAGCTTTAGCAAAAGAAATTTCTAGAATCAAGAATATTGAGCTCATGCCTAAGTCTGGTAAAAGATTGTTCATCAAGTGGCTTGGTAAAGATATCGGCTAATTGATCTTTAGTATTAATGTAAGAAATCTCGATATCCCCCTTTTGTTGGTGATCCCTAAGAAAATGATACCGAATGGCTATGTGCTTAGTGCGGCTATGCTCGACGGGATTGTCGGCCATTTTAATTGCACTCTCATTATCACATAGCAAAGGGACTTTGGTTAATTTGTAACCGTAGTCCCGCAGGGTTTGCCTCATCCAAAGCAATTGCGCGCAACAATGTCCTGCGGCAATGTACTCGGCTTCGGCGGTGGAAAGAGCGACCGAATTTTGCTTCTTTGAAGCCCAAGACACCAAGGATCTTCCCAAGAACTGGCAAGTCCCCGAGGTGCTCTTCCTATTGATTTTGCACCCCGCCCAATCGGCATCCGAATAACCAAGTAAATCAAATGTGGATCCCCGAGGGTACCAAAGCCCAAACTTAGGGGTATAAGCCAAATATCTCAAGATTCGTTTTACGGCCGTAAGGTGGGATTCCTTAGGGTCGGATTGGAATCTTGCACACATGCATACGGAAAGCATAATATCCGGTCGAGATGCACATAAATAGAGTAAAGAACCTATCATCGACCGGTATACCTTTTGATCCACGGACTTACCTCCCGTGTCGAGGTCGAGATGCCCATTAGTTCCCATGGGTGTCTTGATGGGTTTGTCATCCTTCATCTCAAACTTAGCAAGAATGTCTTGAGTGTACTTCGTTTGGCTAATGAAGGTGCCCTCTTGGAGTTGCTTGACTTGGAATCCTAGAAAATACTTCAACTCCCCCATCATCGACATCTCGAATTTCTGTGTCATGATCCTACTAAACTCTTCACATGTAGACTCGTTAGTAGACCCAAATATAATATCATCAACATAAATTTGGCATACAAACAAGTCATTTTCAAGAGTTTTAGTAAAGAGTGTAGGATCGGCCTTGCCGACTTTGAAGCCATTAGCAATAAGGAAATCTCTAAGGCATTCATACCATGCTCTTGGGGCTTGCTTGAGCCCATAAAGCGCCTTAGAGAGCCTATAGACATGATTAGGATACTCACTGTCTTCAAAGCCGGGAGGTTGCTCAACATAGACCTCTTCCTTGATCGGTCCATTGAGGAAGGCACTTTTTACGTCCATTTGATAGAGCTTAAAGCCATGGTAAGTAGCATAGGCCAATAATATGCGAATTGACTCAAGCCTAGCTACGGGTGCATAGGTTTCACCAAAATCCAAACCTTCGACTTGTGAATACCCTTTGGCCACGAGTCGAGCTTTGTTCCTTGTCACCACACCATGCTCATCTTGCTTGTTGCGGAAGACCCATTTGGTTCCTACAACATTTTGGTTAGGACGTGGAACTAAATGCCATACCTCGTTCCTCGTGAAATTGTTGAGCTCCTCTTGCATCGCCACCACCCAATCCGAATCTTGGAGAGCTTCCTCTACCCTGTGTGGCTCAATAGAGGAAACAAACGAGTAATGTTCACAAAAATGTGCAACCCGAGATCGAGTAGTTACCCCCTTATGAATGTCGCCGAGGATGGTGTCGACGGGGTGATCTCGTTGGATTGCTTGGTGGACTCTTGGGTGTGGCGGTCTTGGTTCTTCCTCATCCTCCTTTTCTTGATCATTTGCATCTCCCCCTTGATCATTGCCGTCATCTTGAGGTGGCTCATCTTCTTGATTTTGCCCTTCATCAACTTGAGCCTCATCCTCATTTTGAGTTGGTGGAGATGCTTGCGTGGAGGAGGATGGTTGATCTTGTGCATTTGGAGGCTCTTCGGATTCCCTAGGACACACATCCCCAATGGACATGTTCCTAAGCGCTATGCATGGAGCCTGTTCTTCACCTACTTCATCAAGATCAACTTGCTCTACTTGAGAGCCGTTAGTTTCATCAAACACAACGTCACATGAGACTTCAACTAGTCCAGTGGACTTGTTAAAGACCCTATATGCCCTTGTGTTTGAGTCATAACCAAGTAAAAAGCCTTCTACAGTTTTAGGAGCAAATTTAGATTTTCTACCTCTTTTAATAAGAATGAAGCATTTGCTACCAAAAACTCTAAAATATGAAATGTTGGGCTTTTTACCGGTTAGGAGTTCATATGATGTCTTCTTGAGGATTCGGTGAAGATATAACCGGTTGATGGCGTAGCAGGCGGTGTTGACCGCTTCGGCCCAAAACCGGTCCGGTGTCTTGTACTCATCAAGCATGGTTCTTGCCATGTCCAATAGAGTTCGATTCTTCCTCTCCACTACACCGTTTTGTTGTGGCGTGTAGGGAGAAGAGAACTCATGCTTGATGCCCTCCTCCTCAAGGAAGCTTTCAATTTGAGAGTTCTTGAACTCCGTCCCATTGTCGCTTCTTATTTTCTTGATCCTTAAGCCGAACTCATTTTGAGCCCGTCTCAAGAATCCTTTTAAAGTCTCTTGGGTTTGAGATTTTTCCTGTAAAAAGAATACCCAAGTGAAGCGAGAATAATCATCCACAATTACAAGGCAATACTTACTACCGCCGATGCTTATGTAAGCGATCGGGCCGAATAAATCCATGTGTAGTAGCTCCAGCGGCCTGTCGGTAGTCATGACATTTTTGTGTGGATGATGGATGCCAACTTGCTTCCCGGCTTGGCATGCACTACAAATCCTGTCTTTCTCAAAATGAATATTGGTTAGTCCCAAAATGTGTTCTCCCTTTAGAAGCTTGTGAAGATTCTTCATTCCAACATGGGCTAGTCGGCGGTGCCAAAGCCAACCCAAGTTAGTCTTAGCAACTAAGCAAGTGTCGAGTTCAGCTCTTTCAAAATCTACCAAGTATAGCTGACCCTCTAACACTCCCTTAAAAGCTATTGAATCGTCACTTCTTCTAAAGACAGTAACACCAATATCAGTAAAAAGACAGTTGTAGCCCATTTTACATAATTGGGATACGGAAAGCAAATTGTAATCTAACGAATCAACGAGAAAAACATTGGAAATAGAATGGTCAGGAGATATAGCAATTTTACCCAATCCTTTGACCAAACCTTGATTTCCATCCCCGAATGTGATAGCTCGTTGGGGATCTTGGTTTTTCTCATATGAGGAGAACATCCTTTTCTCCCCGGTCATGTGGTTTGTGCACCCGCTGTCGAGTATCCAACTTGAGCCCCCGGATGCATAAACCTACAAAACAAATTTAGTTCTTGACTTTAGGTACCCAAACGGTTTTGGGTCCTTTGGCATTAGAAACAAGAACTTTGGGTACCCAAACACAAGTCTTGGAGCCCTTGTGTTTGCCCCCAACAAATTTGGCAACTACCTTGCCGGATTTGCTAGTAAGTACATAAGATGCATCAAAAGTTTTAAATGAAATGCTATGTTCATTTGATGCATTAGGAATTTTCTTCTTAGGCAACTTAGCATGGGTTGGTTGCCTAGAGCTAGATGTCTCACCCTTATACATATAAGCATGATTAGGGCCAGAGTGAGACTTCCTAGAATGAATCTTTCTAATTTTGCTCTCAGGATAGCCGGCAGGGTACAAAATGTAACCCTCGTTATCCTGAGGCATGGGAGCCTTGCCCTTAACAAAGTTAGATAAGTTCTTTGGAGGGGCATTAAGTTTGACATTGTCTCCCCTTTGGAAGCCAATGCCATCCTTGATGCCAGGGCGTCTCCCATTATAGAGCATGCTTCTAGCCAATTTAAATTTTTCATTTTCTAAGTCATGCTCTCTAATCTTAGCATCTAGTTGAGCTATGTGATCATTTTGTTTTTTAATTAAGGCTAGGTGATCATGGATAGCATCAACATTAATATCTCTACATCTAGTGCAAATAGAAACATGCTCAACATTAGATGTAGAGGGTTTGCAAGATTTAAGTTCTACAACCTTAGCATGCAACATTTCATTCTTGGTTCTAAGGTCGGAAATAGTAGTATTGCAAACATTAAAATCTTTAGCCTTAGCAATTAAATTTTCATTCTCTAATCTAAGGCTAGCAAGAGATGCATTCAATTCATCAATCTTAGCAAGCAAGTCAACGTTATCATCTCTAAGATTGGTAATTGAAACATTACAAACATGTGAATCAACCTTAGCATTTAAAGTAGCATTTTCATTTCTAAGGTTGTCAATCATCTCACGGCAAGTGCTTAGCTCACTAGACAGTTTTTCACATTTTTCAACTTGTAGAGCGTAAGCATTTTTAACCTTAACATGTTTCTTATTCTCCTTGATTAGGAAGTCCTCTTGGGAGTCCAAGAGATCATCCTTTTCATGGATGGCACTAATTAGTTCATTTAATTTTTCCTTTTGTTCCATGTTAAGGTTAGCAAAAAGAATGCGCAAGTTATCCTCCTCATTTTTATCATCATCCTCATCACTAGATGTTTCATATTTAGTGGAGGACCTTGATTTTACCTTCTTTTTGCCGTCCTTGGCCATGAGACACTTGTGGCCGACGTTGGGGAAGAGAAGGCCCTTGGTGACGGCGATGTTGGCGGCGTCCTCGTCGTCGGAGGAGTCGCTTGAGCTTTCGTCGGAGTCCCACTCCCGACAAACATGGGCATCGCCGCCCTTCTTCTTCTCCTTTCTTCTTCCCTTCTTGTCGTCGCCCCTGTCACTGTCACTAGACATAGGACATTTTGCAATGAAGTGACCGGGCTTACCACACTTGTAGCAAACCTTCTTGGAACGGGGTTTGTAGTCCTTCCCCTTCCGTTGCTTGAGAATTTGCCGAAAGCTTTTGATGATTAGGGCCATCTCCTCGTTGTCGAGCTTGGAGGCGTCAATTGGTTGTCTACTTGTAGACTCCTCCTTCTTCTCCTCCGTTGCCTTGAAGGCCACCGGTTGCGCCTCGGAGGTGGAAGGCTCGTCAAGCTCGTTGATCTTCTTGGAGCCCTTAATCATGCATTCAAAACTCACAAAATTCCCGATAACTTCCTCGGGGGTCATTAGTGGATATCTAGGATTCCCACGAATTAATTGTACTTGAGTGGGGTTAAGGAAAATAAGAGCTCTTAGAATAACCTTAACCACTTCGTGGTCATCCCATTTTGTGCTCCCGAGGTTGCGCACTTGGTTCACCAAGGTCTTGAGCCGGTTGTACATGTCTTGTGGCTCCTCCCCTTGGCGAAGACGGAAGCGACCGAGCTCCCCCTCGATCGTTTCCCGCTTGGTGATCTTGGTGAGTTCATCACCCTCGTGCGCCGTCTTGAGTAGGTCCCAAATCTCCTTGGCGTTCTTCAATCCTTGTACTTTGTTGTATTCCTCCTTGCTTAGGGAGGCAAGGAGGATGGTTGCGGCTTGGGAGTTGAAGTGCTCGATTTGGGCCACTTCGTCCGTGTCATAGTCCTCATCCCCTATTGATGGTACCTGTACACCATACTCAACAACATCCCATATTCTTTTGTGGAGAGAGGTTAGATGAAATCGCATCAAATTACTCCACATAGCATAATCTTCACCATTAAAAGTTGGTGGTTTGCCTAATGGGACGGAAAGTAAAGGTGTATGTTTTGGAATGCGAGGGTAGCGTAGGGGGATCTTACTATACTTCTTGCGCTCTTGGCGCTTAGAAGTGACGGAGGGCGCATCGGAGTCGGAGGTCGATGTTGATGAAGTGTCGGTCTCGTAGTAGACCACCTTCCTCATCCTCTTGTGCTTGTCGCCTTTCCGATGCGGCTTGTGGGAAGAAGATTTTTCCTTCTTTTCTTTGTGGTGAGAGGAAGATTTCTTCTCCTTCCCTTTGTTGGAGGAGCTCTTCTTCTTCTCCCTCCTTTTGGTGCGGGACTCTTCCGATGAAGTGCTCCCGTAGCTTGTAGTGGGCTTTTCGCCGGTCTCCATCTCCTTCTTGGCGTGATCTCCCGACATCACTTCGAGCGGTTAGGCTCTAATGAAGCACCGGGCTCTGATACCAATTGATAGTCGCCTAGAGGGGGGGTGAATAGGGCGAAACTGAAATTTACAAATATAAACACAACTACAAGCCGGGGTTAGCGTTAGTAATAATAAATGAGTCCGCGAGAGAGGGCGCAAAACAAATCGCAAGCAAATAATGAAGTGTGACACACGGATTTGTTTTACCGAGGTTCGGTTCTCTCAAACCTACTCCCCGTTGAGGAGGCCACAAAGGCCGGGTCTCTTTCAACCCTTCCCTCTCTCAAACGGTCCCTCGGACCGAGTGAGCTTCTCTTCTCAAATCAAAGCCGGGAACAAAACTTCCTCGCAAGGGCCACCACACAATTGGTGCCTCTTGCCTTGATTACAATGGAGTTTTGATCACAAGAACAAGTGAGAAAGAAAAGAAGCAATCCAAGCGCAAGAGCTCAAATGAACACGGCAAATCACTCTCTCTAGTCGATGGGGTTTTGTGTGGAATTGGAGAGGATTTGATCTCTTTGAATGTGTCTAGAATTGAATGCCTAGAGCTCTTGTAGTAGTTGAGAGGTTGAAAACTTGGATGGCAATGAATGTGGGGTGGTTGGGGTATTTATAGCCCCAACCACCAAATGTGGCCGTTGCTGGGAGCTCTCTGTTCGATGGCGCACCGGACAGTCCGGTGCACACCGGACAGTCCGGTGCCCCTGCCACGTCATCGTTGCCGTTGGATTCTGACCGTTGGAGCTCTGACATGTGGGCCTGCCGAGGTGTCCGGTGCACACCGGACATGCACTGTTTGATGTCCGGTGCACCGGTATGGGCGCGCCTGCCGACTGCGCGCGCAGAGCGCGCAATTAATGCTGCGCAGGGAGCCGTTGGCGCCGCAGAGAGCCGTTGCTCCGCTGGCACACCGGACAGTCCGGTGCACACCAGACAGTCCGGTGAATTATAGCGGAGCGGCTGCCGCGCGAACCCGAGGCTGGCGAGTTCAGGAGGCCGAGCTTCCTTGGAGCACCGGACATGTCCGGTGCACACCGGACAGTCCGGTGAATTATAGCGCGCCGGCTTCCGAGAATTCCCGAGGGTGAAGAGTTTGAGTCTGAGTTCCCTGGTGCACCGGACAGGTACTGTTCACTGTCCGGTGGCACACCGGACAGTCCGGTGCGCCAGACCAGGGGTGCCCTCGGTTGCCCCTTTGCTCCTTTATTGAATCCAACACTTGATCTTTTTATTGGCTAGATGTGAACCTTTTGCACCTGTATAACTTATACACTAGAGCAAACTAGTCAGTCCAATATTTGTGTTGGGCAATTCAACCACCAAAATTATTTAGGAACTAGGTGTAAGCCTAATTCCCTTTCAATTATGATGTAGAGTAGGTGATGTTTTGGTATGCTTTATGTTATTGTTTCGAGTTTCTTAAGAGAAACAAGTCCTAAGTTCATGAAATTCTTCTTTATCATAGCCTATTTGTGTAGTCTTTAAACTCAGAGAGAAATATTATTGGCTAGTGGCATTAGTAACAGAACGAACTATGGTTATGTATTGCTTATTCTTTGGTTCAACGGTGTGCAAGACCAACTTCTTTTGCAGTTCTTATTTATGCAGTGCTTTCTGTTGTTTAAAATAATAATTGGCAATACCATGTCCTCATGACCGTAGCTGGTGGACAGGTAACACATGTTTAGGAATCAGGGGATTTCATCACCTCGCTAGAGGTGAGCCAAATGTTTGGAGAGGTAAAACTGGTTCTCACTGATCAATTATGTTGTCAACACTATTTTGAAGAACATTGCACTGTGCTTTAATCACGATCCAATAATGAACTTTATGTTTCAAGTATAGCATTGGATCCATAAGATGTGCTCTCTCTTTTTCCAAACCAACAAGACATTAATGAGATTCATGAACTGATGGTGCTGCTATTGCATTTCTTTGGCACAAATGATAGGTGTATGGGCAATGTGCCTCTAGGAGCAAATGGGAAAGCCAACAAAGCTGAATCTAATTGAGCTTGGTCTAGGACGGGGAACACTCTTGATCTGATATCGGTTCAACACGACTACAATGCTCTACAACGTCCAAACCATTACTATAACTATCCATAAGTAGCAAATGATCCATCTGTTTAATGAGGAGTTGATCAAGGTCTAGGTATTACTTACCAACCTCTTATTTTGTTTCTGGATCCAGGATCTTATGCTGGTCCTACAAGTAACATGAAAGCACTCCACTCCCCATTGGCATTAAAGCCCCCAACGTGGTTGTTGTGTTGTATTGTATTGTTGTTTGTACTAGGCGAGCATCACTTCTAGTTTGTTGTAGTTGCTTTTGCTTGTTGCTTCATGGGTCTTGGATCTTTGGTTGTTCAGTTATTTGCTTCAGCAATTGGGCTTCTGGATTTGTAGGCATTGCTGGTTGTCTTGAAGAAAGTAATGAGCTCTTCTCACCACTAGCTATAGAGGAAGGGGAAGTTTGTGGTTGACAAGGGCCCCACCGCCGTGACTGTGGTGGCAGAGAAGGTGGTGGTCACGGTGAGGGCAGCCACAAGACGCCCATCTTCTCGGCGCTCACGCATGTCGTGCAGCGCAGCGGAGGCATCATTCTTGTCATCATCCCATCAGGCGTCACACAGCTTGGTATTGTTTCTGGTTTTTGGCTCATGTGTACGTTTGCTGGTACTACTATAATTTTCACTTTAGTTACAATGATCACCTGAATCAATGGTTTTTATTGCCTAGAGTTTTTTATGTTTCTCTGGTTTTGGAGTAGTTGCCTGAAAACTGAAAGTACCTACATGCTTCTCTATTATTATAGATAGAAAGTTCAGGGGCTTTCTGCTATTCGTTGGAGATTGTGCAAGTGGCCATAAGTCTATGTTGGATCAGAAAATGTGGTTTATCAGAGTTAGGAAAATTGTTATGTTTCCTAGGTTGTTTTCCCATATGTATATTCCATTTGGTTGAACACATGTTCCTTTCTCTAAATTTTTGCACTAATCTTTTTCTTCAGAACATGTGTTCAGGCTAATGATACAGATGTTGAATTGAACAATGCTCTCTTTGTATATGAACAATGCTCTGTAAATATATGTTTGTGATAATTTTGTATGATATTTAAAAAATAGTAGCTATTGTGATTGTTTTATTTTTTTCTTAGGTTGTTAGTTCTCGTGAATGTCCTGTTATCTCGAAATACAGAGATGTTGTCCACACCTAATCGCCTAAAATGGAAATGATTGACCATTGTTTAAGTCAGGGGAAGCTGAAGATGATGGTCTGATCCGGTAAGAGATCTTAATCTGCATTTCATTTGTTAAGTTATGTATTAATGACATGATTTCTCCCATTATATCAAATTAGTACTACAAACTATAATAACATAACGAAAATGCAATGATACTTTATCTAAACAGTAACAACAAATGTCTGCTTACAGATTTGGCTAGTCCTCAAATGGTTTCACCTAATATATTTTTCTACCCTTACTGGCCTTTAATCTCTCTCTACTAATTTGTTTCATGCATGTCGAATTGACGATGCAGTGATTCCCTCACGGTTGTGTCCTTCACAAAGGAAGGATGTGGAGCCACACTATTATCAAGCAACAAAACCAGAGTTGTGTGACACAATTATAACAAAAGAATCATCGCCCATTAGCACACTAAAATTGGAGAAGAGGCTCGATGAGTGGAGGAGAGGCTCGATGAGCTCACCGACGTTTTTTGACCATTTGGTGAGAGAGTCGTGTCATCCAGAGAGATGAGCATACAACGATGTTTGACCATGAGCCTGATGACTCCACTGAAGTTTTGAGAGTCCCCAACAATGCTTTTGTAGCAGCGATTCGTTTCAGCATTTTTTTGTTTTTCAAATACCATTTCGAGAGTGTAAATAACTTCAACATAATTCAAAATTGATGTACTTAGGTAGGCCTGAGCCCTGTTTATCTTCGATGTATATGGTTTGCATGTGACCAACCGTTGTGAGCGATGATTGATTATTTATCGTCTTGTTTTATCTGTCTGTACTCCTTTAATGCAGCACCTTCGTGTGTCATGTGTCGTCTCCCTTGTAAGATGTTGATTAATATTTGTTATATCATTGTTTATTTTTTTAGCAATGAAAAAGTACGTGTATAATCTTATATATTTTTAAGGTATGTAAACATATACTTTACAAATGACCGTTGAAACAGTATAGAATAACAATTAGGGTTTTTACAAATCAATGTATTTTATCATATTGATTCTGTAGCAACGCACGGGCATATACCTAGTAGATACATATGTGCAAAAGGTTGGTGGTACATACGGGACGTTTGACAGAGTACCAGACGGACGTGACAAAATCCGGAGGTGCTGTTTGGTTGAGGAATAGAAATGTAAACGCAAAACGGTAATCATGTTCATACTGGCAAGTGGAAACAGTGTAAGCTAGTGCTGGTTTCTTAGATTCAGGTCACCTGACTTCACCCTCGACAAAGTCAGAGAGTAGTCAGCTAATCTGCACTATACAAAAGTGACATGGTGTTTGGTACTGAAATGAGCGCGCGGATGGTCCGGCCCTTAGGCCGGACGGTCCGCGGTGTCCGCGCCTGTGGGCCGGACGGTCCGCGCGTGCGCAGTAAATATTAGGGTTCCGAGTTTTGTGCTACGGTTGTTAGCTAGATTCGCGGAATTAGCTCGAAATCAGTTGTGTAAAGGGTCCAGCCCCCCTCCTCTATAAATAGAGAGGTCTACGGCCGTTTTGTAATCATCATCAATCGAATCAATACAACTTCTATTTCGCATTTATTTCCAGTACAATTAGGAGTAGTTCTAGTCTAGTTCTAGTTTAGCCTCTCGATCCCCAAATTCTCCGCTTCTCTTCGACTCTATGTCGATTAGAGGAGTCTAGATCGGCCGGCCCGAGCCTAGACAACCCCTAGGATCTCTCCTACCCGACGGGGTCCCTCTCGGGAGCAAGATCCAGGCGCCGCCGGCGATCTTCCGCGGCCCCTGCGTACGCGCGGACCGTCCGGCCCCAGGGTGCAGACCGTCCGGCTGTCAGGCAGGAGCCCTAGCTGCGCACCAGGCCGCGAACCGTCCGGCCCCAGGCCGCGGACAGTCCGCCCCTGCGCATAGAGTACCACCTCGCCTCGCACCAGGCCGCGGATCATTCGGCTCCTGCACCAGGCCGCGGACCGTTCGGCTCCTGTGCAGAGGACACCGCCACGGTTCTTGTTGAGTGTTTGGCGCTCCAAAAAGGCGTCAACATACTTTTTGGCGACTCCGCTGGGGACAACATATCTAGACCTATCAAATCGGCCCTCAATGGCCGGTTCAAGGGATAGTTCTGAAGTCTCTCCAAGCAACATCATAGAGCCGACTTGGGAAACCTTGCCGACTGACGAACAACTTCAGTTCGAGGAGCACAAGGAGCAGATGATCCAGGAGGCAAAAGCAAAGTTCTTGGCCAACTTCAAAGTGGACAGGAACAACAAGGTCGTCCGACATCGGGCAACGGATCCGGTTTCACTGCGACCCACGCCAGATATCCCCAATGTAAGTAATACAAACGAACTGCAATCTCTTAAGAATTATGTAGATGAACAGCGTGAACAAATGCAAAATATCATAGGGGATATGCAAAACGACTATAGGAGACTAGTGCGTGCATTTGATAAATCTAGCATAGCAAATTTTCCTTCACACGAGGTTGAATTAGGGGATAACGCACGTAATACATCGGCTAAAGGTTGTCACGACCAGTCACAACCCCTTTATGGGATGTGAAAGGGAAATGTGCCCTTGGGCCATTTCTAAGTATTTTGGTGATTTAGTATCCAACACAAGTGCCTAAGTGTAAAATGGTGGACAAAGTACAAATCAAGGATAAATGTATGTTTCTCAGACTTAGTACATTGTTTTAGAGACTAATGTATTATGTCTAAGTGCTGGAAACAGGAAAAATTGAATTGGAATTGTCTTGGCTCGAGCAGCCAAGACTCTGCTCAGTCTGGGAGCACCGGACTGTCCGGTGGTGCACCGGACAGTGTCCGGTGCGCCAGGCTGGCTCGAGCGAACTGGCCGCTCTTGGGAATTCACCGGCGACGTACGACTATAATTCACTGGACTGTCCGGTGTGCACCGGACTGTCCGGTGAGCAAACGGTCGGCCGGGCCAACGGTCGGCCGCGCGATCTGCGCGGGACACGTGGCCGAGCCAACGGCTAGAAGGGGGCACCGGACTGTCCGGTGTGCACCGGACATGTCCGGTGCACCAACGGCTCTCTGGCTGCCAACGGTCGGCTACGCCAGTTAAGGAAAGAAATCGGGCACCGGACAGTGTCCGGTGTGCACCGGACTGTCCGGTGCGCCACGCGACAGAAGGCAAAGATTGCCTTCCCAGATTGCTCTCAACGGCTCCTAGCTGCCTTGGGGCTATAAAAGGGACCCCTAGGCGCATGGAGGAGTATGCCAAGCATTCCTTGAGCACTCTTGATCACTCACACTCCATTCCTACGCACTTGTTCGACATTCTAGTGATTTGAGCTCCGTTCTAGTGTGCTAGTCTCTTGAGCTCAAGTCTGGGTCTTGTGTGTGCGTATTTGCTGTGATCTTTGTGTCTTGTGTGAGTTGCTAATCCCTCCCTTGCTCTGTGCTTCTTTGTGAACTTCAAGTGTAAGGGCGAGAGGCTCCAAGTTGTGGAGATTCCTCGCAAACGGGATTAAGAAAAGCAAAGCAAAACACCGTGGTATTCAAGTTGGTCTTTGGACCACTTGAGAGGGGTTGATTGCAACCCTCGTCCGTTGGGACGCCACAACGTGGAGTAGGCAAGCGTTGGTCTTGGCCGAACCACGGGATAACCACCGTGCCATCTCTGTGATTGACATCTTTGTGGTTACTGTGTTTTGTTGAGACTCCTCTCTAGCCACTTGGCGATTATTGTGCTAACACTTAACCAAGTTTTTGTGGCTTAAGTTTCAAGTTTTACAGGATCACCTATTCACCCCCCCTCTAGGTGCTCTCAATTGGTATCGGAGCCATTCTCTTCAAGAAGGGACTAATCGCCCGAAGAGATGGATCCTAAGGGAAAGGGGATGGTGGTCGACAACAACGAGAAGGAGTCTATCTTCAACGAGCCGAAGGATGACAAGCCTACCGACTTGGGCTTGGGCCACAAGCGCAAAGGTGGGAAGAAGAAGAAGAAGACAAGGCGCATCAAGGAGATCGTCTACTACGACAGTGACGAATCTTGCTCTTCCCAAAAGGACGACGACGACTACGAGAAAAAGAAAACGGTCAATTCGAACTTTTCTTTTGATTACTCTCGTATTCCTCAAAGTACAAATGCTCATTTATTATCTATTCCACTTGATAAACCTCCTCATTTTGATGGAGAGGACTACGGATTTTGGAGTCACAAAATGCGTAGTCACTTGTTCCCTCTCCATCCTAGTATATGGGAGATTGTAGAGAGTGGAATGCACTTTGATAGTACGGATAGTCCAATGTTCATTAATGAGCAAATTCATAAAAATGCACAAGCTACTACTGTTCTTCTAGCTTCATTGTGCAGGGATGAATACCACAAAGTGAGCGGCTTGGATAACGCCAAGCAAATTTGGGACACCCTCAAGATCTCTCATGAGGGGAATGACGTCACAATGCTCACCAAGATGGAGTTGGTGGAGGGCGAACTCGGGAGATTCGCTATGATAAGGGGAGAAGAGCCAACCCAAACGTACAACCGGCTCAAGACCCTTGTCAACAAGATAAGAAGCTATGGAAGCACGCGATGGACGGACCACGACGTCGTCCGCCTAATGCTAAGGTCTTTTACTATCCTTGATCCTCATCTTGTAAACAATATTCGTGAGAATCCTAGGTACACTAAGATGACGCCCGAAGAGATACTTGGAAAGTTCGTGAGCGGGCGAATGATGATCAAGGAAGCAAGATACGTGGACGACGCATTGAATGGTCCAATCAATGAGCCTCAACCTCTTGCTCTCAAGGCAACAAGAAGCAAGGAGACGCTACCTAGCAAGGTGGCACAAATTGAGGCTGCCAGACTTAATGATGAAGAGATGGCTCTCATCATCAAGAGATTCAAGACGGCGCTAAAAGGTCGCAAGGGGCAGCCAAGCAAGACCAAGACAAAGGGGAAGCGCTCATGCTTCAAATGTGGTAAGCTTGGTCATTTTATTGCTAACTGTCCCGACAATGATAGTGATCAGGATCAAGGGAACAAGAGGGAGAAGAAGAAGAACTATAGGAAGGCAAAGGGCGAGGCGCATCTAGGCAAGGAGTGGGATTCGGATTGCTCCTCTTCCGACTCCGACAATGAAGGACTCGCCGCCACCGCCTTCAACAAGTCATCCCTCTTTTCCAACGAGCGTCACACATGCCTTATGGCAAGGGAGAAGAAGGTATGTACTCGAAACTCTACTTATGCTTCTTCAAGTGAGGATGAATCTAGTGATGAGGATGAAATAGATTATTCATGTTTATTTAAGGGCCTAGATAGAACCAAGGTAGATAAAATTAATGAATTGATTGATGCCTTGAATGATAAGAATAGGCTTTTAGAAAAACAAGAGGGCTTGTTGTATGAAGAACATGACAAATTTGTAGAAGCACAAAAATCTCATGCCTTAGAAGTTAAGAGAAATGAAATGCTTTCTTGTGAATTATCTTCTTGCCATGAGACAATTTCTAGCTTAAGGAGCATTAATGATGATTTGAATGCTAAGTTAGAAATAGCTAGTAAATCAACAACTTGTGTAGAAAATGTTGTTATTTGCAATAGATGTAAAGATTTTGATATTGAT
This sequence comes from Zea mays, assembly GCF_902167145.1. NCBI lineage: Eukaryota > Viridiplantae > Streptophyta > Magnoliopsida > Poales > Poaceae > Zea > Zea mays. Next base: position 25,278,640 of record NC_050098.1, on the reverse strand, counting down.
GCTTGTAGTGAACACATAGCTTCTATTGCAAAGTTAAACAATGAAATGGCTAGTCTTAATGCCCAACTTAAGGCTAGCAAAAGTGATTTTGATAAACTAAAATTTGCTAGGGATGCCTACACGGTTGGTAGACACCGCTCAATTAAGGATGGGCTTGGCTTCAAGAGGGAAGCCAAGAACTTAACAAACCATAAGGCTCCCATCTCCGCCAAGGAGAAAGGGAAGGCTCCTATGGCAAGTAGTACTAAAAAGAACCATGCTTTTATGTACAATGATAGAAGACAGTCTCATAGGAGTTGTAATGCTTATAATGCTTTTGATGCACATGCCTATGATTCTTATGCTATGTTTGCTTCTAGTTCTTCTTATATGCATGATAGAGATATGTCTAGGAGATATGTTCATCATGTGCCTAGAAAGAATACTGTTCATGTTTCTAGGAAAGTTTTGAATAGTCCTTCTACAATATATCATACTTTAAATGCTTCCTTTGCTATTTGTAGAAAGGATAGGAAGATAGTTGCTAGGAAATTAGGGGCAAAATGCAAGGGTGATAAAACTTGCATTTGGGTCCCTAAGACAATTGTGACTAACCTTGTAGGACCCAACAAGAGTTGGGTACCTAAGTCCCAAGCCTAAATTTGCCTTGCAGGTTTATGCATCCGGGGGTTCAAGCTGGATTATTGACAGCGGATGCACAAACCATATGACGGGGGAGAAGAAGATGTTCACCTCCTACGTCAAAAACAAGGATTCCCAAGATTCAATAATATTCGGTGATGGGAATCAAGGCAAGGTAAAAGGATTAGGTAAAATTGCTATTTCAAATGAGCACTCTATCTCTAATGTGTTTTTAGTTGAGTCTCTTGGATATAACTTGCTATCTGTTAGTCAATTATGCAATATGGGATATAATTGTCTATTTACAAATGTAGATGCGTCTGTCTTCAGAAGAAGTGATGGTTCACTAGCTTTTAAGGGTGTATTAGACGGCAAACTTTATTTAGTTGATTTTGCAAAAGAGGAGGCCGGTCTAGATGCATGCTTAATTGCTAAGACTAGCATGGGCTGGCTGTGGCATCGCCGCTTAGCACATGTGGGGATGAAGAACCTTCACAAGCTTCTAAAGGGAGAACACGTGATAGGTTTGACTAACGTGCAATTCGAAAAAGATAGACCTTGTGCAGCTTGTCAAGCAGGTAAACAAGTGGGAGGAGCGCATCACAGCAAGAATGTGATGACCACTTCAAGACCTCTGGAGCTGCTACATATGGACCTCTTCGGACCCGTCGCCTATCTAAGCATAGGAGGAAGTAAGTATGGTCTAGTTATTGTTGATGACTTTTCCCGCTTCACTTGGGTATTCTTTTTGCAGGATAAGTCTGAAACCCAAGGGACCCTCAAGCGCTTCCTAAGGAGAGCTCAAAATGAGTTTGAGCTCAAGGTGAAGAAGATAAGGAGCGACAACGGGTCCGAATTCAAGAACCTTCAAGTGGAGGAGTTTCTTGAGGAGGAAGGGATCAAGCACGAGTTCTCCGCTCCCTACACACCACAACAAAATGGTGTGGTAGAGAGGAAGAACAGGACACTCATCGATATGGCGAGGACGATGCTAGGAGAGTTCAAGACCCCCGAGTGCTTTTGGTCGGAAGCCGTGAACACGGCTTGCCACGCCATCAACAGGGTCTACCTTCACCGCCTCCTCAAGAAGACTTCGTATGAGCTACTAACCGGTAACAAACCCAATGTATCTTACTTTCGTGTATTTGGAAGCAAATGCTACATCCTAGTGAAGAAGGGTAGAAATTCCAAGTTTGCTCCCAAAGCTGTAGAAGGGTTTTTGTTAGGTTATGACTCAAATACAAAGGCGTATAGAGTCTTCAACAAATCATCGGGTTTGGTTGAAGACTCTAGCGACGTTGTATTTGATGAGACTAATGGCTCTCCAAGAGAGCAAGTTGTTGACTTTGATGATGTAGATGAAGAAGACGTTCCAACGGCCGCAATACGCACCATGGCGATTGGAGAGGTGCGGCCACAGGAACAAAATGAGCGAGATCAACCTTCTTCCTCAACTATGGTGCATCCCCCAACTCAAGACGATGAACAGGTTCATCAACAGGAGGCATGTGATCAAGGGGGAGCACAAGATGATCATGTGATGGAGGAAGAAGCAAAACCGGCACCTCCAACCCAAGTTCGAGCGATGATTCAAAGGGATCATCCCGTCGACCAAATTCTGGGTGATATTAGCAAGGGAGTAACTACTCGATCTCGATTAGTTAATTTTTGTGAGCATTACTCCTTTGTCTCTTCTATTGAGCCTTTCAGGGTAGAAGGGGCCTTGCTAGATCCGGACTGGGTGTTGGCCATGCAAGAGGAGCTCAACAACTTCAAGCGCAATGAAGTTTGGACACTGGTGCCTCGTCCCAAGCAAAACGTTGTGGGAACCAAGTGGGTGTTCCGCAACAAACAGGACGAGCACAGGGTGGTGACGAGGAACAAAGCTCGACTTGTGGCAAAAGGTTATGCCCAAGTCACAGGTTTGGACTTTGAGGAGACTTTTGCTCCTGTGGCTAGGCTAGAGTCCATTCATATCTTGCTAGCATATGCCGCTCACCATTCTTTCAGGTTGTTCCAAATGGATGTGAAGAGCGCTTTCCTCAACGGGCCAATCAAGGAGGAAGTGTACGTGGAGCAACCCCCTGGCTTCGAGGATGAACGGTACCCCGACCACGTGTGTAAGCTCTCTAAGGCGCTCTATGGACTTAAGCAAGCCCCAAGAGCATGGTATGAATGTCTTAGAGACTTTTTAATTGCTAATGCTTTCAAGGTTGGGAAAGCCGATCCAACTCTTTTTACCAAGACATGTGATGGTGATTTGTTTGTATGCCAAATTTATGTCGATGACATAATATTTGGTTCTACTAATAAAAAGTCTTGTGAAGAGTTTAGCAGGGTGATGACGCAGAAATTCGAGATGTCGATGATGGGCGAGTTGAACTACTTCCTTAGGTTCCAAGTGAAGCAACTCAAGGACGGCACCTTCATCTCCCAAACGAAGTACACACAAGACTTGCTAAAGCGGTTTGGGATGAAGGACGCCAAGCCCACAAAGACTCCGATGGGGACCGACGGACACACCGACCTCAACAAAGGAGGTAAGTCCATTGATCAAAAGGCATACCGGTCAATGATAGGGTCTTTACTTTATTTATGTGCTAGTAGACCGGATATTATGCTTAGCGTATGCATGTGTGCTAGATTTCAATCCGATCCTAAGGAGTGTCACTTAGTGGCAGTGAAGCGAATACTTAGATATTTAGTCGCTACGCCTTGCTTCGGGATCTGGTATCCTAAGGGGTCTAACTTTGACTTGATTGGATATTCAGATTCCGACTATGCTGGATGTAAGGTCGATAGGAAGAGTACATCGAGGACGTGCCAATTCTTAGGAAGGTCCCTTGTGTCATGGAATTCTAAGAAACAAACCTCTGTTGCCCTATCCACCGTTGAGGCCGAGTACGTTGCCGCAGGACAGTGTTGCGTGCAACTACTTTGGATGAGGCAAACCCTCAGGGACTTTGGCTACAATCTGAGCAAAGTCCCACTCCTATGTGATAATGAGAGTGCTATCCGCATGGCGGGAAATCCTGTTGAGCACAGCTGCACAAAGCACATAGACATCCGGCATCACTTTTTGAGAGACCACCAGCAAAAGGGAGATATCGAAGTGTTCCATGTTAGCTCCGAGAACCAGCTAGCCGATATCTTTACCAAACCTCTAGATGAGAAGACCTTTTGCAGGTTGCGTAGTGAGCTAAATGTCTTAGATTCGCGGAACCTGGATTGATTTATAGCATACATGTGTTTATGCCTTTGATCATGTTCCTTATGCATTTTGTTGCTTATTGATGGTGCTCAAGTTGTACAAGCATTCCCCGGATCTCACAAGTCCGTTGCAAAGTGATGCACATATTTAGGGGGAGATGTGCTACAACTTGACCCTTTGAGACTAACCATGTGCTTGAGTTTGCTTGTTTTAGTCTCAAAGGAGGTTTGAAAGGGAAAAGGTGGACTTGGACCATGAAAGACTTCCACTGCACTCCGATGAGAGGGTAACTTATTCCAAGTTCATCTCATGTACTCTTATTGCCTTTGTATTCTTATTGAAGATTTTGGTGAGGCAATGGGGTTCTAGGGCCAAGATTGATCCCGTTTTGGTGCTTGATGCCAAAGGGGGAGAAAATAAAGGCCAAAGCGATAAATGGATCAGCTACCACTTGAGAGATTTTGAAAATAGTAGAATAGAATTTTTGGTTTGTCAAAACTCTTTTATTGTCTCTCTTGTCAAAAGTTGGCTTCTTGTGGGGAGAAGTGTTGATTATGGGAAAAAGGGGAGTTTTTGAAATCTTGAATCAATTTCTATTGGAATGACTCTCTTTATGTCTTATCATGTGTGTTTGACTTAGAGATAGAAATTTGAGTTTGATTTGCAAAAACAAACCAAGTGGTGGCAAAGAGTGATCCATATATGTCAAATTTGAATCAAAACAATTTGAGTTCTTATTTGAAGTAAGTTTGTATTTGTTCTACTTGCTTTATATTGTGTTGGTATAAATCACCAAAAAGGGGGAGATTGAAAGGGAAATGTGCCCTTGGGCCATTTCTAAGTATTTTGGTGATTTAGTATCCAACACAAGTGCCTAAGTGTAAAATGGTGGACAAAGTACAAACCAAGGATAAAGGTATGTTTCTCAGACTTAGTACATTGTTTTAGAGACTAATGTATTGTGTCTAAGTGCTGGAAACAGGAAAAATCGAATTGGAATTGTCTTGGCTCGAGCAGCCAAGACTCTGCTCAGTCTGGGAGCACCGGACTGTCCGGTGGTGCACCGGACAGTGTCCGGTGCGCCAGGCTGGCTCGAGCGAACTGGCCGCTCTCGGGAATTCACCGGCGACGTACGGCTATAATTCACCGAACTGTCTGGTGTGCACCGGACTGTCCGGTGAGCCAACGGTCGGCCGGGCCAACGGTCGGCCGCGCGATCTGCGCGGGACACGTGGCCGAGCCAACGGCTAGAAGGGGGCACCAGACTGTCCGGTGTGCACCGGACATGTCCGGTGCACCAACGGCTCTCTGGCTGCCAACGGTAGTGTTGGGGGCCTTCGGCTTCCGAAGGTCCTCAAAAATATGATTTAACAATGTTTCTGGAGTATAATGTGTGAACAGGTATCTTCGCACTCGAATCGGCACCACAGCCGAAGCCCAAAGAATACGAAGGTTGATACAGCGCCGAAGCTGTGAGCAGGAAAGCTTCGGCGTGATAGCAGAAAAGGAAACCGACTTAAAGATGAAAAGACCATTCAGACCTCGGTAGATTACTATAGAATTACTACCAAATGTAAAGGGCATGGGTGTAATTTTACATGGGCTGTGTCCCGCGCCTATAAATAGGTGAACAGTGCCCCCGTACTGTGGACGATGACTTGGCATTTGCTTTTGCGTCACGCTTGTACTTTTACCTTCTTTTAAGCCGAAGGTACATTTGTAATTTGATATCATTTCTATTTTTCCATAATAATAATATAGAAATGATTTGATAATAATATATAATTGTTTACGTTATCCTTTATATTTCATATGTTTTCTTCTTCATTATTATATGTTGTGTTTATGAAGGTATGTCCTTCATAACCTTCGTCCGAAAATCATTATATCCCCCAAGGGAAATAATGCTTCGAGGGACGAAGGACTTTAATGTTTAACATTTTTTGTGTTGCCTTGTTCTTAACTCAAAGCATTTGAGAACAAGTCCCCAACATTGGCGCCCACCTCCGGTGAACTCACTTCCACTTTTTGAGTTTTGAACACCTTCGGCAATCATAAACCTTCGCTATGGCGCCGAAGAAAGCTTCAGCAACTGGGGCTGCAGCTCTGCAACCGCTGGACCCCAATCAGGAGACTCTCTCCCTTCGGGAGGCCCGAAGCCAGAAGAGGAAGGCTGTCAGCCCGACACCGCCAGAGGATGAGCTAGACCAAGAAATCAGAGACATGGAGATGCTTCATCAACAGGTGCAGAGGAAGAAGGAAAAGATGGCCAGGCTAGCTGAACTGCAAAGGCAGATAGACGAAGCCTCTGAAGAAGTTCGTCATCTTACTCAGGATGAGCAGAACTGAAGGCCTCAGCATAAAGACCTTCATCAGGAGGATTTCTTCAACGAAGATGACTGGTATGAAAATTTCCACCATGGAAATTTTGCTTTTGATGATGCTTCTCCTCTGTCCGCTGAGCTGCAGGCTACACCTTGGCCTCCGTCCTACAAGCCGCCTCAGCTTCCTATATTCGACGGCCATTCAGACCCGAAGCAGTTTTTGATGAGCTACGAAGCAACAGTATCTTCGTATGGTGGCAATACTGCAGCCATGGCAAAATCTTTTGTCATGGCTGTCAGGAGTGTTGCTCAAACCTAGTATTCCTCCCTCCGACCAGGAACGATCACTTCATGGCAAAAGCTGAAGGACATGTTGTTAACCAGCTTCCAAGGGTTTCAGACGAAGCCGGTCACTGCTCAAGCTCTATTCCAGTGCACCCAGGATCACGAAGAATACCTTCAGGCGTATGTCCGGAGGTTCTTGCGTTTGAGGGCACAGGCACCAACAGTGCCCAACGAAATTGTCATTGAGGCCATGATCAAGGGACTTCGGTCAGGACCTTCAGCTCAGTACTTTGCTAGGAAGCCTCCTCAAACTTTGGAGAAGTTGCTCCAGAAGATGGACGAGTATATTCGTGCCGACAATGATTTTCGTCAAAGAAGGGAGGAGGCTTTCAGGTTTTCCGAAATGACTAGGGGCTTCGGAGGAAGATTTTATCCGAGGCACGTTAGGTCAATTCACAACTCTACTCAAAATGATGATAAGGGGAGCCAGCAGCAAAGGCCACAGTGCTCCTCACAGGCTTCGGGGCAACAGCAAAGCTCCTTCCAGCCGCCAGCTCCAAGAGGCAGAGGCGCCAGGGGCTTCGGCGGAAGATTTGGAGATCAACCAAGGAGAATATTTTGCTTGTTCTGTGGTGAAAACAAGGGCCATACCACCAGGATGTGCCATGTTACCATCCAGAAGCAAAAGGAGATAGCCGAAGCTGCAGCACAACAGGGTCAGCCGAAGCAGATCATGCACAATGCTTCGTATCATTCGCCTTATATCCCAGAATATGTAGGCAACCACCCTGCAGTTTCTGTTGCTTCGGCGAGTCAACCTCAAGCTTCCTGGCAACAGCCTCCGCCTCCACCACCGATGCAACAAGGCCAGCAGCCAGAAGGGGGCCAATATGCTCAACAACAAAGGGACTTCAGAGAACAGTCCGAAGCTCGCACAGTCAATAGCACTGTGCCAGAGTCGAAGCACATTTATTGACAAATATCCTACCTTGATAGTAGTCTTTTCCATTCAGTTTTATTTTCTGTGTAATAAAGGACACTTTTTAAATCTCATGTAATAGTTTCATTGTTTGCCACAAGGAAAATATATCTTCCCCACAGGCTTAAGTTGTTGAAGCTTAAAGATTTGCGATAGCAAGGAGGACCTTCGAATTATCAAAAATTTATTTTAAAAGGCACGATATGAATTCTTCGAAGCAACAAAAAGTCGTTCTAAGGAACGCAGAGTAAGTTTGCTGAAGTTACAAAAAGCCGTTCCAAAAGGAGCGCAGTGTAAGTTTTCTGCTCCAAAGTCGTTCCAAAGGGAATGCAGAGCTTACAGCGAAAAATAAACGCTGATACCGCCTAAGTAAAAGGCGAAGCGCGAAAAGTCAACGCGAATACCGCCGAAAGTAAAAGGCGAAGAAGCTCCTAAGGGAGGCTTACAGCGAAAAATAAACGCTGATTCCGCTGAAGTAAAAGGCGAAGAAGCTCCTAAGGGAGGCTTACAGCGAAAAGTCAACGCTGATTTAAAAGGATTATGTGTTTTATTGCGGGAATGTGCGTGTGTCTTCGGAATAAATACCATTTTACATAGCATAACATCATCACATCATTTCGCATAGCATAAGCATCATACATCATGCTGCATATGGCACAAGAAGGGGACACAATATCGATCTTCGGAAGAACGCTTTGAAAAAGGGAAAACATGCTAAGTCACAAGGAGATACAATATTGATCTTCGGAATGTAGCTTCGGAGAATATTTTCACGAAGCTTGGATATTCTTCATCAGAACACTATGGGTATTGTTGTGATAAATGAAAATTCTTCTTCACGAAGCATGAAAAGAAGGGAAGGTGTTTTTTCGTCAAAGACTCAAAAAAGGTACGTATGTAAAATTTCATGCATCGTAAAGAATTGAACCATAAAAAACAAGTATATTACATTCAGAGTTACAAGATATTACACATATTACATTTCAGAAGTTTTTACAATAACACTTAGTCTTCCCTAAGTACAACTTCCGCAGCTTCGTTCAGGAGTTGATTAACAACTTGATCCATGATAGCTTCAGCCATCTTTTTAATTTCGTCGTCTCCTTTCGGGTGAGGGCCTGAAGACGCTTTAGTAGGATCTGAAGGAGGACAGGATATGGCTACATTGTCATTACAAATTGCGAACGAAGTTTAAAATCAAAAATTACAACACAATAAAAACCATTAGTTAATACCTATTTGCCCTCCGGGCTCTGCGCTTTTCTCAGCAGCCTCTGCTACTTTTCTAGCATCATGGATGCCCTTTTCGCTTTTTTGGATAATTTCTCGGGCCATTTCTCGACCACCATTGTCCCAGACATCGGTGAAAAATTTTCCACCAACCATGCTAGCTTCGGCTGAAGGATCTTTTGCATCTTCGAAGGACAAGGTAGCTTCGGATTGCGCTAAAATCTTTACATGCTCGCAGCCCTTTTTCTCCAAAATGGTGGCAATCCCCCTGGCACCCGAAAAAACGCATATGTCTCCGCGGCTATTTAAAATTTCCTCAAAGGCCTCAGCTTCGTGATTAATCCATTCGATGGGACCTTCGGGGTTGCCTCTTGTAAAGTTTTCTTCGCTCGAGAATGCGCCAACGCTGGCGAAGCTAGCTTTCATTTTCTTAACACACTCCATAGATTTGTCATAGCATCTTTTCTTGGACGAACGAAGCTCTTCAACAGTTCCTTCTAAATGATTTGCCCATTGGTCGCTAAGTTCTCGCTTCGTTTCTTCAAGTATGCGTTCCTCTTTAGCTCTGGCTAGTTGTTTTCGAAGATCTTCAATTTCACGCTTCTGAGCCTCAGCTTGACCTTTAAAAGTAGCTTCGTCTTCTTTTATTCTATTTATCAATAAATGTAATATTTTATCTTTTTCGAGACCTTCGTTCCTTAGTTCAATTACTTCGGAACGAAGGTTGCTCAGGGCCATAACACACCCTTCGTCTTCGGCATCTTTTTGGGCCCTGAGGGCATTGCTAAGTATAAGGCCCTGCAAAGAAAAATGTGTGTGCGTCAATAAATTTAAGCAAACGAAAAATATTGGTCTCAAGAAAAAATACAAAGACCTCATTTTTTGCACCTTTAAGCTATTGTACGCCAAGCTGTCGGCCAGCTCGTTTTTCGACAACACCGAGAGCCCGTCTTCTAGTGTTGGGAATCCGAAGCTCTTGCTCATCTCCCGACAGACAGAAATCTCCTTGCTGTCAGGGAGACAATACAAGAAATCTTCTTCTCCGCTGCCGTTAAATATCAACGCCCCCTTTGGATATTTCAGTTTTTGGGCGTAAAACTGGGCCTCTTGCTTTTCGTTTTCAGACAACTTTTTCCCCGAAGCATGTCGAACAATATAATCAAGGACTTTGGGGGATGCTTCGGGGGCAACAACACTGATTTCTTCAACAAGAATTGGCTCCGTCATTTTTTCTTCCTCGGTTTCCAAGGATTTTACCTTCGTGGGCTCTGAAGGCCCAGCTTCAGCCTCAGTTTGTTGCTTTGGAGCTTGAGTATCAAAAATTTCAGTTTCCGCTTCGGAAGTTTTAACAGTCTTCTTCGGAGTTGTGCTTGAGGACTTAATTGTCTCCAGAACATCTAGGACATTGACCATTCTTTTTCTTTTTGGGGTCACTGTTGGCCCCTTTTTAATTCTTGCTACTTCAATTTCTACTGAAGGACTTAAAATTTCTGATATTTTTGATCCCTCAGTTGATCCTTTTGCTTCTTCCATCTTTTCTGTCGATGGCGCTTCGGCCATCTCTTCGGTTTCTGGTAATAAAATCTTTGGTTCCTCCAATTCTGTTGTTGTTGGCGCTTCGGCCATTTCTGCGACTTCTGGCAGCAAGGTTGGCTCTTCAGCCTCGGTGGCCGAAGAGGTATCTCCGGTGAACTCAGGCACCGAGGCTGGTTCAATATAGCGTGGCCGATGTGTGAGGACCTTTATCCTTTTTCTTTTCGGTGCTGGCTCACTAGGAGCAGCTGCAACTTCTTCTTTCGCAGAAGTCGTGCCTTTTCTTTTCTGCCCTCGAATGGGATAACGATAGTCAGGGTAGACGAACCCGATTGCATCAAATACCCGGTTGAGTCTTTTCCTTTTTCGGCCTCCGAAGGCCGCTGACAATGCAGTGTCTTCGGCCTTCGAGTATGCCCCAAGCAATTCATCACTTACAGTCTCAATGCTCTTTAACCAATCATCATCTGGTTCAACGAATTTGTCTCCATACTTGAATGTGTACTTCAGCCTGATAAGTCCACCTTCGTCAGCCTCCTTTATGGTCTCTTGTGGCATTTCCCATTTTTCCGTGAGCGGCCATACTCTGAAGGCAATATGCTCTTGGACCAAATCCCTCGTTCCAATAAAAGAGCAAATAACTCCGAAGGCTCTCTGGCATTCTTCGGCAGCTTCATTCATTTCAACCTTCGGCCTCCGTAGGCCGAAGCTTTGCCAAATAGGGCGCATAATTATATCTTTAATATCTTCCCGTGTTTTAAGGTCATTCTTCACATAAAACCATTCTGTCATCCAGTCGCCGGGCCATCTCTTCCGAAAGGTTAGCACGGGACAGCTTGACCCAGACCGAGAGACGAAACTGTAGCAGCCGAAATTATTGTGATACTGCTCCTTACTCCAGGGTTTTGTCTCGTATAACAATTCGTGTATATTGCAGAAACTTTTTGCATCAGGTTCCAGACCTTGGCTTCTCGCGGCCCACACGAAGATATTCATCCTTATGATTGCTTCGGGGGTAAGTTGGTGAAGATAGATTTCAAATATCTTCAGCACCTCTACGACAAAGCTGCTCAGGGGAAATCGTAGCCCAGCTTTCAAAAAGCTTCGGAACACTACGACTTCATTTTCCTCAGGGGACGGACAAGTCTTCTCTCCTTCATCGGCCCTCACAATGGATAAGTCCCGGAAATATCTTCCCCTCATGTTGACAAGATGATTTTCTTTGATACTTGATTTGCCAAAAACCGCATGGCTTGGTCGCCAAGGGCGATCTTCAGAGTCTTCACCACCACTATCCACATCATAACTGTCGTTGTCATCAGTATCTTCAGATAAACCTTCTAAAATCTCTTTGGTGATCTTTTCTGTATTGGTCTTCGACATTGCTACAAGAAACTCCAGGTTTTTCTCTTCAGAGAGACTCAGCTTCATCTCGACAGCAGCCTTTTTATCTTCAGACATCTTCGAAAATGCTAAAAAACTGTTTTCAAAGCCGAAGCTTAAAAACTTAAAAAGCCAAGCAAGTGTTGGTGCCCAAGAGCTAAAAATTAAGTAAGCAAGAGCAGATGGCAAGAAAGCGTATCAAATGAGCTCGTGGTATGCTCTTATTTATACACCCAGTGCATTGAAAATTGGAAGACCCCGCTTGTCAGTGAATGTTGCTATTCTAGCAAAGGGAAGGTGTTTTTCGGACCTTCGGCTTAAGGCCTTTGTCCATGTCGCAATCTAAATTTATCATTCTAGCAAATTAATATTGCGAGGGGCTACTGTTGGGGGCCTTCGGCTTCCGAAGGTCCTCAAAAATATGATTTAACAATGTTTCTGGAGTATAATGTGTGAACAGGTATCTTCGGACTCGAATCGGCACCACAGCCGAAGCCCAAAGAATACGAAGGTTGATACAGCGCCGAAGCTGTGAGCAGGAAAGCTTCGGCGTGATAGCAGAAAAGGAAACCGACTTAAAGATGAAAAGGCCATTCAGACCTCGGTAGATTACTATAGAATTACTACCAAATGTAAAGGGCATGGGTGTAATTTTACATGGGCTGTGTCCCGCGCCTATAAATAGGTGAACAGTGCCCCCGTACTGTGGACGATGACTTGGCATTTGCTTTTGCATCACACTTGTACTTTAACCTTCTTTTAAGCCGAAGGTACATTTGTAATTTGATATCATTTCTATTTTTCCATAATAATAATATAGAAATGATTTGATAATAATATATAATTGTTTACGTTATCCTTTATATTTCATATGTTTTCTTCTTCATTATTATATGTTGTGTTTATGAAGGTATGTCCTTCATAACCTTCGTCCGAAAATCATTATATCCCCCAAGGGAAATAATGCTTCGAAGGACGAAGTACTTTAACGTTTAACATTTTTTGTGTTGCCTTGTTCTTAACTCAAAGCATTTGAGAACAAGTCCCCAACAGGTAGGCTGCGCCAGTTAAGGAAAGAAATCGGGCACCGGATAGTGTCCGGTGTGCACCGGACTGTCCGGTGCGCCACGCGACAGAAGGCAAGGATTGCCTTCCCAGATTGCTCTCAACGGCTCCTAGCTGCCTTGGGGCTATAAAAGGGACCCCTAGGCACATGGAGGAGTATGCCAAGCATTCCTTGAGCACTCTTGATCACTCACACTCCATTCCTACGCACTTGTTCGACATTCTAGTGATTTGAGCTCCGTTCTAGTGTGCTAGTCTCTTGAGCTCAAGTCTGGGTCTTGTGTGTGCGTATTTGCTGTGATCTTTGTGTCTTGTGTGAGTTGCTAATCTCTCCCTTGCTCTGTGCTTCTTTGTGAACTTCAAGTGTAAGGGCGAGAGGCTCCAAGTTGTGGAGATTCCTCGCAAACGGGATTAAGAAAAGCAAAGCAAAACACCGTGGTATTCAAGTAGGTCTTTGGACCACTTGAGAGGGGTTGATTGCAACCCTCGTCCGTTGGGACGCCACAACGGGGAGTAGGCAAGCGTTGGTCTTGGCCGAACCACGGGATAACCACCGTGCCATCTCTGTGATTGACATCTTTGTGGTTACTGTGTTTTGTTGAGACTCCTCTCTAGCCACTTGGCGATTATTGTGCTAACACTTAACCAAGTTTTTGTGGCTTAAGTTTCAAGTTTTACAGGATCACCTATTCACCCCCCCTCTAGGTGCTCTCAGGATGCCGATGGACACATACCCTGAGCAACCGCATATCGGCAGTAAAACAGCTGATCTGCACATGTCCGGACCGTCCGCACGTGAGCGCGGACCGTCCGGGCCAGCCACGGCTGGGCCCATTTTTAATGAGGTACCCAGACACGCACCCGAGCCACCACATATGACACGGAATCTGAACTACCTAGTCGGACCATCCACATACAATGACGGACGGTCCGCACATAATCACGGACTGTCCGGGCCAATGTCTAGACAGTCCGCACATAACCTTTTTGAGGAGGATTGTTACCTGAATCCTCACCCGTCCCAGCAACACTTCCCATCACACTATGCAATGCACTAACCCATTAATTCAAGATCTAGAGCCCAGGAAAGCTTTCTGGCCCCACCTAGAAGGCCAGAAAGAAACGATCAAACCTACGAGCCATATAGGACAAATGGAAATGGACCACGTAGCTCAAACCAATGGGGGGAAGACAATATGCTAACATCCAGCCAACCCCACCTATGTTTGACCAGAGAGCCGGTGGTCTCGCGCCGGCTGCCATTGATATAGTAAGGGAAGAAATAGCCGGGGCATTCCGAGATAAGCTCGGAGTAAGCATGGTCCCTGGGGGGCAATCGTATTGGAAACCTTATGACAACCGATTTGATTACCACACATACCCACAGGGAACCAGGATACCCGAATTCGCAAAATTTTCGGGTGATCAAGGAAAAAACACGCGCGAACACATAGGCCAATTTTTAGCACAATTAGGGGAATTGGCTGACAGAGAGGCATTTCGCGTACATTTATTTTCATTATCTCTAACATGAACCGCGTTTGCATGGTATGCTACTTTACCTCCTAATTCCATTTCATCATGGGGGGATCTAGAACAAAAAATTCATGATCATTTTTTCTCCGGTGACTATGAATTGGATTTAGTAGATTTAGTGTCATTGCGACAGTCAAAAGATGAATCGGTTAATGATTACATCCGGAGATTCCGAGATACAAGAAACCGATGCTTCCAAATTCATTTAGCAGAAAAACAGCTAGCAGGATTAGCCTTTAATGATCTACGATATTATTTAAAAGAAAGATTAGAAGGCATCCAATTTTTTACACTAGCACAGTTACACCAGAGAGCTTTGGCTTGTCAAAGCCGAAGCAAAGAAACTGCTAAAACAATTCGTCACAACGTACATATAGTAGAATGCGACCAAAGTAGTTCAGATGACGAATCAGCAGAAGTGTATGCTGCTGAAATGGTTTGGCCAAAGCAGGCCAAATCTTCGGCTTGTTCCTCCTTACAGCCGGTTCAAAAGAAACGGCAAGAGGAGGTTAAGTTTATGTTTAATGTTGGTAAGTGTGATAAAATATTCGACGAATTACTCAAAAATGGCAACATTAAAATAAATCACACTGTTCCATCCACCGACGAGCTAAAACGTCGTGCATACTGCAAGTGGCATAACTCATTTTCTCATGCCACTAATGATTGTAATGTGTTTCGGCGACAGATTCAATCGGCCATTAATGAGGGACGATTGAAATTTCAGGAAATGCAGGTGGATACAGAGCCCTTTCCGATGAACATGATCGACTTTGAAGGCAAGAAAGTCCTCGTTCGGCCAAACACAGCCGATAAAGGCAAAGGCAAAGAGACAATCATCGGCAATGCTAAAAGGGCCGATGGGGATTGTAAAGTTTCTTGCAGGAAAGTGGTGGCCGAGAAGACTCCCGATGGAGGAGAGACCCTGAAAGTGACCATCACAGCCTCTAGCACTAGGGGGCAAGCGAGGAAGGGAGACAGTTGCGGGAACCCGTGCTGCGCATCGCGGACAGCTCGCCATCCAGACACGGACGGTCTGACGCTTCTCCGGACGGTCCGGAGAACTCCAGTGGACGGTTCGGCCATGCTCAGGACTCGCAGCGGTCACGTACTTTCAAACCACGACGACCAGAGATAGAGAGATAGGTACGTGGAAAACAAATACATTTAAAGCAGCTGGTCGGCTGGTCACGCCTAGCCCGACTTTCGATCAATTGTTGTCTAAATACGTGAAAAAGAAGGCCAGCCCCAGTGACCGGCCAGCAAAGCGACCTTGCTCACCCATTCATGAGCAACGTCAGGTCAGGCCGATTGAACCACCCCACCAATCGGAAGAAATGAAAGGTCATACTGTACAATTGAGACCTAACATACCGACATGGTCACCTCCACCCCTTTATCCGTCTATGTCATATCCATACACATACTTACCTCCACCATATGTTCCAAATCAAATGTGGGGCATGCCACCATATCCATTTGGGATGCCACAGTACCCCGCCTGGGGGGCACCCCAAACATCTGTTTTTGACAGGTTGGCGCCACCAGTACAAGACCGATTGAGCACCGCTCAATCTGGTCACCAGGCACAGACCTAACAGGATTGCCGGACTACTCGGCCTCCAAGGCCGACCAATCCGGCAGGGGGGCATGTGCCTGCGGCAACTGAAAGAACGACAAAAAAGGACATAATCAAAATAGGTACAGTAGATATCGTTATACAAAAAGAAAGTGAAGGGCCAATGATTTTTGGTGAATCGGCCAATACAACCAAAAAAGAAGATATGGCTACCATCAAAACAGCCGATCCAAAATACTCCATGCCTCGATGGTGCCCAGCGGGATTGACACGGTCCCAAAAGAGAAAATTACAACGCCTAAGAGCAAAGGAGAGCCAGGAGAAGGAGGCGGAAAAGATATTCAATGACACACATCCACTATACCCGCCACCGCAAAAGAAATGGAGACCAAAGGCCGTTGAGGAAAAACAAACGGCCACAAAAATAGAAAATAAAACAACACTTGTGCAGCACCCTGCAGGTATGGCAGATAGCCTGGCCAACAAGGCCGGACAAACTGCACCAGGCGCGGACCGTCCGCCCCCGGAGTCCGGACCGTCCGCACCACACCAGGAAGCCTCCAACGACATGCCAACATCAATGGAAGAGGACGACCTGCTGGGAGAAGACCTGGTCGACTACGAGGCTTCTACAGAACGCCCAGGTATGGATGTAAATGTTATTACATTTTCCGCCGATTGTACTATTATCGGCGACGATGAATCTGTTGTTGCCCAGTTTGATTTTGGTCCTAAAGAAGCCGCCTTTACTAAACCAAAGGAATTGATAAATCATTTAAAGCCGCTCTTCGTGCGCGGTCACATTGATGGGATACCGATTACTAAGATGTTGGTAGATGGAGGGGCGGCTGTAAATCTAATGCCTTATTCATTGTACAGAAAATTAGGTAAACAAGATGACGAACTTGTCAAGACCAACATGACCCTCAGCGGTGTTGGAACTGATAGTTCGATCAAAGCCAGGGGAGTCACGTCCGTTGAATTAACCATCGGGACTAAGACCCTTGCTGTTGCATTCTTCGTCGCTGATGTAGAAGGAAATTACAGTTTAATCCTAGGCAGAGATTGGATTCACGCCAATCAATGTATACCTTCTACATTACATCAAATGTTAATACAATGGGTAGGCGATGACATAGAACAAGTACATGCTGATGTATCGGCCTGCATCGCTGTGGCCGATGCCCCTGTACTCTGGACTTATGAGACTGCTACATGTCTCACAGGAGTAGATTTTTCTGGTTATCAATTCATAAGTATAGATAAGAAAGGTTTCATTCCTGTAATGCTAGAGCCGATGGAGAATCGACTAAATCCTAAATAAAGTTTAAATGATGAATACACACAAAGTTCATGAGTCTTTGGTCACGGACAGTTCGGCTTCCAAGGCCGGATGGTCTGGTCTTTCACAAAAAGGTTCGGACTTTAAGACCGAACATCTATCGCAGCGAAAAGACAGTATTACGGATGATCCGGTCCTCGAGACCGGAAAGTCCTGTCACACAAAGGTCATCTAATTCATCTGTGGGGAACATGATAGAGGAATTCAGAGATCTTGATAAACTAGGACAGGGGTTTACATCGGCCGATCCTTTGGAGGAGATTGACATAGGAGATGGTAAAACTCCAAGGCCAACTTTTGTAAACAAGACCCTGGAGACCGATCCTAGAGATGAGATGATCGGTCTATTGAAGGAATATTCAGATTGCTTTGCTTGGAATTACACTGAGATGCCTAGATTAAGCCGAGAGATCGTAGAGCATCGGCTGCCTATTAAATCTGGTTTCAGACCTTTCAAGCAGAGAGCTAAAACATTTCATCCAGATCTTCTCACACGCATCAAGGACGAAATCCACCGGTTGCTAGAAGCTGATTTTATCAGACCTTGCAGATACGCAGAGTGGGTCTCCAATATTGTGCCAGTGGAGAAGAAGGAGTCAGGTAAGCTTAGAGTATGCATTGATTTTCGCAATTTAAATAGAGCAACTCCTAAAGATGAATATCCCATGCCCATAGCCGACACATTAATCAATAATGCATCAGGAAATAGAATTATTAGCTTCCTTGATGGTAATGCCGGATATAATCAGATTTTCATGGCCGAAGAAGATGCGTCTAAAACGACCTTTATATGTCCAGGCTTCATTGGTTTATTTGAGTGGGTTGTCATGACATTTGGTCTGAAAAATGCTGGTGCTACTTATCAGAGAGCTATGAATTTGATCTTCCATGAATTGTTAGGAAACACTGTGGAAGTTTACATTGATGATATTGTAGTCAAATCGGCTGAGTTTAGTTCCCATATAGCTGATTTGCGCAAAGCCTTTGATAAAATGCGTCGGTATGGTTTGAAAATGAACCCACGTAAATGTGCTTTTGGAGTGTCGGCTGGTAAGTTTTTAGGATTTTTCATCCATGAACATGGTATAGAGATAGACCCTGACCGAATCAAGTCTATTCGGAATGTGGGACCTCCGACCTGTAAGGTCGAGGTACAGAAGTTTCTCGGCAAGGTGAATTACTTACAAAGGTTTATTTCTAACCTAGCCGGGAAGATTGATGTGTTCACCCATATTCTTCGGCTTAAGAATAATGCCGAATTCGCTTGGGGGGCAAAACAGCAAGAAGCATTTGATCTCATCAAAAAATACTTATCTTCGGCTCCCGTATTAAAAGCACCATGAGCAGGAGTACCATTCCGATTATACATTGCAACTGAAGATAAGGTCATTGGGGCTGTTCTGACACAAGAAACTGAGGAGAAGGAACATGTGGTGACATATCCAAGTCGAAGGTTGGTGGATGCTGAAACAAGGTACACTTTTATTGAGAAGTTATGCTTATGCTTGTTTTATGCATGCACCAAATGTAGATGTTATTTACTATCTAGTCATTGCACTGTTTCTGGTCAAGCCGATGTGATCAAATACATGTTGCATAACCCGATTATGAGTGGTAGAATTGGTAATTGGCCTTATGCACTCATAGAATATGACTTGTCCTATGAACCATTGAAATCTATGAAAGGCTAAGTCGTAGCGGATTTCATTGTAGAACATCGGATTAGTGATATTCATAAACTAGACATGTCATACCTCACTATTACTCCTTGGATTTTATATTTTGATGGATCGGTTTGCAATGAAGGGCAAGGAATTGGCATCGTACTTGTTTCACCAAGTAATATCTCCTTCGACTTCTCTAGCCGATTGAAAACTTATTGCACTAATAATCAAGCCGAATATGAGGCCCTCTTATTCGGCTTGGAACTTCTAAAATGTATGGGAGTAAAATATGTGAAGGCATTTGGTGATTCTCAGCTGGTCGTCCAACAAGTGTTAGAAGAATATCAATGCTTTGATGGTACTCTGAATAGTTACCTTGAAAAATGTTGGAGTATAATCCATTCTTTTGACGAATTCAGTATTCGGCATATTTCGAGAGTTGAGAATCATAGAGCTAACAATCTGGCACAAGATGCATCAGGTTATCGGATAAAGCGAGGGAGATTCCACGACACTGAAAATCTGATAACCGATTGTGGGGGACAGATATCCCCCGGGTCCACTAGAAGAGTAAAAGACCTCACAAAAGGCCCAAGGGCCCAATAAATCGTAAGGTCATTCTTTTGTGGGCCTGGGGAGGGACAATCAGCAAAGCAGATCGACATGAGGCCGGATTGGTACAAGACCGGACGACCCACAACATCGAGCGAGCGACCACAACAGAGATCCGACTTTCCCGCGCTGGAGCCCCCATGCAACGGAGCCATGCGAGGATAGGTCGGCAGAACTACAGGAAGATAAACTCAAACGGTTCACTATCTTTTAGCTACACATGGTTATCATATCCACGTGTATTGCCCCACGGTCGAGTATATAAGGCCTAGGAGGCACCCCTTCGGATGGATCGACCCTATTACTCAGCCACCCACCTCAGCTCTCTACATTCTCAATTCGGAGAGCTCCCCTGTAACCTCATTCACCAAGCATACTCACCAGGACGTAGGGTGTTACGCATCTCTAAGCGGCCCGAACCTGTAAACATTGTCCACTGTTCCTCGTGCATCTAGCACGAACCATTTTGCTACAGTCGGCGACACCGTCCTACTCCTAAAAACACTTTGAGGGGCAACCCCAGGTGTGCGGTCGGACCTAAAACACCGACAGCTGGCGCGCCAGGTAGGGGGTGTGTCGACGATCCAAGCTAGCTCAATGGCCGTCACCTTCCACAGCAAGATCACCCTCCATCCCGGATCCGTATTTTGCTTCGGAACAATCTCATCCGTAGCAGATGAAGAGGGAACTCTACACCGCATTGCGGATCCGCCGAAAAAGAAGTCTCCTCCAACAAACTCCAAAAATGTCGGAGAAGCGCAACCTCCAGCTCTCTGGAGAAAGATCGTCTCCGAAAAGTCAGGGGCCGAGAGCCTGCTGACCCGAAGAACTCCACTGCCTACTTCCCCGACAAAAGAATGGACGCAGATCGCGAGGAAGAAGGAGACCAAGGGGAAGCAAGTTGTTCTTTCCGTTCCTCCGCCCTCAAAGGAGAACGGAAAGAAGGTCGCCACGACAGCAGCACCATTCTATCCCGACGTCCTCTTCATCGGGAGAGTGGAGTCGCCTCCCGTCTCCGACGACGAGCCGACAGCACCCGGAGAAGAACCACCTCAACGAGAATCCCGCCGACGGAGAAACCGGCGCCGGAACGTTCGGCGACATCACGCGGCCGGAGAACGGGATCCGGAGCAACCTGTCTCGCGGGACGAGGTCTCAGAGATAGGAGAAACTCCGGAGGAATGTGTCTTCAGAGAACGAAGGAACTCCCGACGACGTGATCGCCGTCGGGCTCAAGAACAAGCCGAGCAAGATGCAAGGCAACGCCGGGAGAATCCATTCTTCGGGCGCAACCTGAATCCCGACTTCGCCCGAGCCATGAACACGCCGAGCGAAGTTGGAGGAGTACTAGCTCGGATAGCTAATGGACTCCCTCGGACTCCCAACGCCGAGGGCTACCGACGGCTGTTCACCCAGGCAGCCAACCATCTTCTACCGCTTGCTCACCCGCCGAACGATCTACGACACGCCATCAACAGTCGCCGAGACGCGCGAAGCTCCATCAATGCTTCGCGTGAACGACGGCACGAGAACGAGATCCGCCACCGGGAGGAGTACGACAGGGATCATGGCATCCCAGCTCAGAGCCAGGCCACCAGAACTGAGTCGGCAACGGCCTCAACTGGCGGTACAACCCGGGGACGGTCGAGGAACCACAACAACTACTCCCCTCCCCGGGACAGACATCATCCCCGACGACAGGAGGACACGTGTGGAGTGTCTGCTCTTACTCCACGCCTTAGGGCCATCCAATGGCCTCCTAACTTCAAGGTATCCAATGTCGACAAATATGAACCTAAGCAGGATCCAGGGGGCTGGCTGGCCGTCTACACCACCGCTGCTCGAGCCGCCGGGGCGTCCGAAGACGTGATGACCGCGTACTTACCCATTGTCCTCGGGCAAGACGCGCTGCAACGGCTGCGACATCTACCCTGACACTGCATCGACGACTGGGGCGACTTCAGTCGACGCTTCACCGCCAATTTCCAGTCCCTCTTCGACAAACCGGCGCAACCGTGGGACCTCAAATCCATCAAGCGTCGGGGGGACGAGACTCTCCGGTCGTACCTCAAAAGGTTCCAGACCATGAGAAATCGTATCCCCGAGGTCACGGAGGCAGCTGTGATCGAGGACTTCTACAGAGGATCCAATGACTCGGCTTTCGTCCGAGCCATATTACAGAAGGCGCTGACTACCTCCGAGGAGCTGTTCCGGGAAGCCGACCTCTACATCACCACCGACGAGCGGGCCCAGGACCTCATCGGAGGAGCAAAGCCCGCACCGACGGCACCACGACGCGACGCGAACCAGCAAGCCGACAAACGCTGGGAGAAGAGGCCCCGCGAAGAAGTACATGCCGCCGGGCCACCAGCTTCTCGCGCCCGAGGGGGACCTCGCGGAGGCGAGCGTACGCTGGACGACATCCTCGACGCCCAGTGCCCGTACCACAAGGACATGCGCCACACTCTTCGGAAATGCCAGGACTTCAAGCACTCCGTCGGGCACGGCCGACCCTTCCAACCTCTACCTCCTCCTCCGCCGAGGGGAGGACCAGATGAACCACGACAACCCCATCAGCAGGAGGAGGGAGGAGGAGGAGCTTTCCCGCGCGTTGACAGGGAGGTCAACGTGTAACACCCTGAATTTGGGGGTATAAAATTTCTTTTCTAATATCCACCAAATTCAGGTGTTACCCTCTTTCTTTCCTTCTTTTCTACCCCCTTTTTCCAAATAGTGGAGAGTTATTTTGTTTTATACATGTAAGCCTAGTAAAATAAAACCCTAAAGGAATAATGATTGTTGCATCATGCCGGAATACATCTATTTTTGTATGAGGGGTTGCTTTGATGTGCATCTACCTAAAATCGTGAGCGTGGTTGAATTTGAATTAAAACTAAACCAGGATTTAAATGAAGAGAAGGGAAAGAAATAAAAGAAAGAAGAGAAGATAGAGGAAATATGAGAGAAAAGGAAAAAAGGCCCATCCCTCCCTTCCCCTGGCCGGCCCAAACAGCCCCTCTTCCCCCTCCTGGGCCGCTCGGCCGTTCTGGCCCACCAGGCCATCCCGGCCCAGCCCTCGCGGCCCACCAGCGCGCAGCCGCCCCGCCCCAAACCCTAGCGCGCACCGAGCCGCTCCCCAGCCGTCGCGCGCCGCGTCCAACCGCGTCCCCAGCGCGCTCGCCACTCGCAGCCGTAGCCGTCGCTCGCCCAGCCGCATGCAGCAGCAGCTAGCCCGCACGTGCAGAGGCGCTTGCCCGCGTGTTGCTCGGCTGCGTGGACGCTCTGCGAGCCGCACAAGCCAGCTATTCATGCGTCCACGATCTCCCTCAACCGCTCTCAATAGCCCCTGTTCATCTTCCCAAAAGCCGCCCAGGCCAGTTCCTGTGTCCGCTCGCCCGCTCCCTCTTCTTCTTGGCCGCGGGCATGGCCCAGCCGCGCGAGCACTCCCGCCCAGCGCGCTCGCCCGACCGGCTCCTGTGCGCGCGCGAGCTCAGCGGCTCGGCCGGCCATGGTGCGGCCAAGCCCGGCGGCTCGTTGCGGCATCGTGGTCAGCACCGGCAGCAGCCCCACCTCTGCTCCCTGCTAGCACGACCTCTGTCCGGCGAGTTTCCCCTGCACGGCGGACCGTCAAGCCCTTTGCGCGATTTCGTTCTCCCTGTGAAGGCTGGTTCCTGCGTGTTGGTTGAAGAAGAGCACAGGAAATCCCACCATCCAGATCTTCTGTGGTTGCGTCCTCTGCGACTCCCGGTATAGCCTCGTTTTCGTCCAAAAGAAATGTGCCATGTCATTTAATCCATGAATCGTTGGTTATTCAGTGAATTTTGCGCCACAGACATGTCTCGATGTGCTTCGTTTGCGTTGACTTTATATTAACGTTGAGTACACGTTAGTAACACTATTCCTTGTCGCAACACATGTTCTAATTAATTATTTGCTTATCTGTTGGGAATTAAAATAAGTTTTTCATTAAGACTAGGTTATAGTATTAGGTGCGCATTTATAAATTTACATTAACCTGATTAATCACATGCTTAAATGTTTCGAATTAATATTTACTTAGTATAATCGCGACATCTATTGGTGACCCTCGTGTGTCGACGCGCGCTGTCGCATGCGCCTTTCCGCACACCTTGTTTAGCGGGTGGCGTGTCTTGTGCGCAGCGCGTCGTCAAGGTCCCGACGACATCCGTCTACCCCCCCTAGACGGCGTTCGTCTACCCCTCCATCTACCCCCCTAGAACCCGTTCGTCTACCCCCCCTGCGTGCGCGTATTCGCGCCGCTGCCCGCTCTGCGCGCGCTATGTCGTCATGCTGTGCTTGCCGGGTGCCCTCGCTCGGTCGAGCGACCTGTCGTGCGCCGTTGTAGCTGTTGCCCTCGTGCACTATCTCGCGTTGTCCACATGTTATTTAATTATTTCCGTTATTGTCGCTCCCGCTAAGTAGTCAATTATTGTTTAGTTGTTGGTTATTTAAAATAACAATTCAATTAGAATGAGTTTGTAGTTTTAGCGCGTGTCGTTCGCAAGCTGGCGTGCTGTTTCGCGCATCGTAAACTCGCCTCGCTTAGAATCTCTCGTGTTGTCGCGTGTGCGGTTCGCACGCGTCACACGTTGTTTGCGTGCGTCGCGGGTGTCCGCGCGTTGTCGCATAATATTATTCGCGCGCTGTTTGCGCGTCGTCGGGATTCTGACGACCCTCGTCTACCCCTTCGTCTACCTTTTCGTCTACCCCTTCGTTTACCCTTCGTCTACCCCCCGTATACCCCTGGAACATCGTTTTGATTTTAAAATCTAATTTAAGAATTCGATTTGCACTAACAGGATTAATCTTAACTGAAATATTCTTTGCTAATAATTGCTTAGATTAATCATGCTTTCGTTTATTAGTTTCGCATGTCGGTTTGCGCGTGTCGTGCGCGTGCCGTAGCGTTGTTTTGCGCGCGTCAACTCATTTCGTTCGTGAGTATCTCTCATGTCGATCACGTGTATCCTGTGGCGTCCACTCGTGATAATAAATTGTTTTCGCTTACGAACACTCACGTTAATAATGCTAATATGTCGGGTCGTATACTTTAGATACTTAACCTAAGACTCGCTTGGTTAATATTTATCAGATTAATATTCTAATCAAATTAAATGTGTAGTGTTCAACTTGGGATTTTATAATAAATACTAACATGGATAATATTAATTTAACTACCTTCGATTTATGTAACATTCGTTTAGTATAAACATGTCACCTGATCAGTTATTCTCGTCTGTCGCGGGCGCTGTTCCGCGCAGTGGCGCGCTGCTTCGCGCGTCGTTCACGTGCTGTCTGCGCGTTGTTCGTGCGTGATGGGCTCGTGGTTGCGTGCTGGTTCGTGCCGGTTCGCGCATCGTTCGCGCTGGTCGTGCGCATTATTTCGTGTGTCGTCAGCGTGCTGTGTCGCGCGTGTTCGCGTGTCGTTTGCACGCTGTCGTACTGTTTCGCTTGTCATAAATTCGTCTCGCTTAAAATCTCTTGTGTTAATTAAATTACTTATTTATTGGACAGTTGTTAGTGTAGCAGATTAATCAAACTAAATAGTAGATATAATTTATAATTGATAAGGTCGAATTAATTGTTAGCGTTAATACTTGTTTAGCGTAAACGCGATATTTTCCCGGTCGTCGCTTCGAGTTCGACATTTCTTTCCCTCGCGTGACCATAGAATCGAGCCCTGTTTTATGTTGCATATATTTATATCATTTTATCTTGTATGATGTAATGTTTTTATGTATTTATATATGTTTGTTTGCTTGTGCTTGTTCGTCTTCGCTTCGTGTTGCGATTAGATCGTGATTTGTTCCCGCGCTTCGAGGAATCGATGATCAAGCTTCGGCGATCAAGTGATCTAGCTCTTCGAGTTCCATGAGGCTGAAGACCCTGAGCATCTGTTTGGTGAAGGCAAGTGTCCTCTGACCCATTATGTCCCATTTACTTTATAATACACTGTCCCGCATACTATGAACAACCTAAGGATTTACTAGCTTTCTATTTACCTTGTCCTTGATTTACCTTTTGGGTTACTATGGTTAGCTACATGCTAGCGCTTTACTTTAATCAATGAACATGATGAGATACAATGATGATACTATGGTTTTATTCTGGATATGATGATATACTTGTGGCATTTAGGGGACTCGGGCTGTTTCCCGAGTACCTCTCCGTAAGGACCTGTTCGTTGAGAGACCACCCGGGATAACAGTGCAACCATGAGGGTGAAATGGGGCGCCCTTAGCTAATTAATTAGAGGAACTAGAGGTGTAGTTGCTTCGCCGTCGTGCCGTCAATGGGGTCCAGGCACAGTGCTTGCTCTGCCGAGGCTGGGTGTCGAAGTTCTTTCGTTTTGCTTTTGTTAGTCACCCTCCTGCGGGGAGAGGTACTGTGTTTATCAAACTGGAGAAACCTAACGGGCGGCTATGACCTCTAGGGAATCTTTGTAAAAGCTACGTAGTGATACCCTGCCGGACCACCTAGGAAGTGATCAATGGGGAGTCATGATCCCCGGGCAAAACGGGAATCACGGCTCATGGGTAAAGTGTGCGACCTCTACAGAGGGTTAGAAACTGATATATCAGCCGTGCTCACGGTTAAGAGCAGCCTTGGGATCCTCTTTGATTAGAGATACTTGATCAGAGATGGTTGGTTTACAGGTGGTGACAAGGATGATGGTTATGACTATGGTAATGATAAGTGGTATTCTTTCCGTTTGGAAAGGGTACTTTGGGTTAATAACTTGGGTTAATGTTAAAACCTGGCTCTCAATGAGTAATAATAACCTGACCAACTAAAAGCAACTGCTTGACCTTAACCCCAAATAAAGCTAGTCCACTACAGCCAAACGGGGCATTTGCTGAGTACGTTGATGTGTACTCACCCTTGCTTTCACAAAACACCAGGTTGCCTTTGGTGTAATCTATGCTCAGGTAAAGAAGAAGACGTCAAGGCGAATCTCCAGGAGTTCCAGGACTTCGACGAGTTCGAGGATTAGGCTAGCGACCTCCCCCAGTCAGCTGCCTGTGGTGGGTTTATTTACGTTGGCTACGTTTTTGTTCTGTGTACTTTGATTTGTATTATGTAAATGACTCTGGTCTTTAATATTATTAATTATTTTTTATTGTTATTCGAAGCATTGTGCTATGATGAGTCATTTATGTAATCGCTGTGTACGTGAATTTCTGATCCTGGCACGTACATGGTTCGCATTCGGTTTACCTTCCAAAACCGGGTGTGACATAAGTGGTATCAAAGCCATGCTGACTGTAGGACCGCTGACCTAGAGTAGCATTGGCCGTTTTAAGGACTTATTGATTATTACTTCATCTCATCCTTGATTCTGCTTCAAAATATTAGTCACCTCGACTAATCTATGTTTTGCTTCTATATGCCCCCTTGCCAAAAAAGTATTTTATTCTAGTATGATCTATACTTCTCTCAATCTATTAGATCTGATCTCATCTTGTGCTTGCGACATCTTTGTAGATGCTCCCTGACCATAGCCTTTTGTCTTTTAGGATTATTTCCTCTTCCATCATTAAATTGCTACCATTTGACCATATCTATTCTTTTGGTATTGACATGCTTGTATCCCTGGAATCTTTAATACCCTTTCCCTTAATTCAAATATTGATCTCTAAATCTCTGCTGCCTATTTAAACATTTCAGTTTATATGTCCTTGACCTTCCTGCCTTCGGAGATCCTTTCCTATTCTGTTGTTAATAACTAACTTTCGACAATTTCTATTCTCTTGGTTTTGCTATGATCGTATCCTTGGAACCTTGCATACTCTTATCTTTATATATATATGTTACCTTTATATCCCAATGTCTATTTAGAGCATTTCAGCTTACATGCCCTTGACCACCCTTGTTTCTTAATGATCCATTAGCGGTCATTTTACTTTGCACATCCTTGGTAATCTCATTGTTTCGTTGTAATTTCCCTCAGTAATGAATTTTTTACTTTAACTCTTCCGTTGGAACCCCACCTATCTTATCCTTGATTGGTTTCCCCACTTCGCCAGTTTGCGAGTCTTGCCTTAACTCTGTCCATGGATTATGCTTTTCATCATTATCACTTTTGCCCTTATCACCTCTATATCTTACTTTGATGTTTATCTTATTTCGGCCCTTTAAAATCTCCTCTTTTCCATCTCCATCCGAGAGTTGTATGTTTTATCTATTTTTCTCTTGGACGTATCATCTTCTTTGTCACTTGCGAGTTTTTAACTCCATCCTTTGCCTACTTTTGTTTGTTATTACCTTTACCCTTCTCATCACTCTATCCTACCTTGTGATTACATTATGTCTGTTATCTAAAATCTCCAGTCTCCTATCTCAATTTGAGAGTGGTGTTTTACTTACCTCACCCTTGGTTATATCCTCTTCTTTACCGCGTGTAAGCTTCGACGTAACTCCATTCTTTGTTGTACTCATACCACTAGCTCTTCAATGCCTTTTCTCTCATACTCTTGTCTGTTGTCGCCTTTGACCCTTGCGATATTGAGGCCTTCTACCTAAATGTTTACTTTGAACTTATCCTTTAAAAGCCTCCCCTTTCTTTCAACCCAGTTTGAGAGTTGCGAGCTACCTATCTCTCCTTTGATTTCTTTTCACTTCTTGTCGCCTTACAAGTTTTGTGTTAATTCTATCATCTGTTGCGTTTTTATTTGCTATCACCATTACTTTGCCATCCATCGATCTTACCTTCATACTTATCTATATGCTTGTTCTTTAAAAAAAATCTCCTCTCTTCCACCTCAATTTGGGAGTGGCAATTTACCTATCTGGCCCTTGGACGTACCCTCTCCTCTTCCATTTGCAGGTCATGCCTTAACTCCATACTTTGTGGTACTTGTATCCTCTGTTCTTATGCCCATTTACCTCCCCTCCTACATCCTTGTTCGTTATCGCCTTTAAACCCTCGTGATATCTATTCCCTTGCCCTCATGCTTACTTTGAACCTACCCTTTAAAGTCTTCTCTTTTCCACCCCTGCTCGAGGATAATGCCTCACCTATTCATCATTGACTGCTCCCCCTTCTTGACACCTTGCAAGTTTTGTCTAAAATAAATTTTTGGTTGGGTGTTTGTCCATTATCACCTTAACTCTTGTCATCCCTTGACCTTTACCTTGGTGCTTATCATGTACCCATATTTTAATGCTTCCTCTCCCATTTCAATTCAAGAGTGTTGTCTTACCCCTCCCCACTCTTGTTTGTTCCCTATTCCTCTATCGTGTTGCAAGTCTTGTCTTAACTCGATCTTCTGGTGTGCTTTTGTGTGTTACCTCCTTTACCTCGTCATCACTAAATCCTTCCATGATGCTTATCCTACGCCTACCTTTTGAAATATCAGCTTTTCCATCTTGATTTGAGAATGGTGTTTACCGACCCTGCCCTTGGTTGCATGTTCTCCCCTGTAATTATGATCCTTGCTTTAACTCCATCCCTTATTGTGCTCGTGTCTCTACCCTACAGGTCTTGTTCTTCTCCTTGTCCTTCAACAACCTTAGAGAGTAGTTATTCCCTTTTCAAGAAAGACCACCATTTAATTAGAAGGAACGTGTAACAACGAAAGGTTTGTTGTTGTATGCTTGTGTTGTTTGTTTTTGGTGTGATGACTGATTTGCTTCTTTGTGATGAGTGTTGATGTGTTGTGGCCCTTGGTCCGCAATGACATCAGTTTACTAGCTGAGTGCCATAGAGTTAAGTAGTTGGGTTCTCCCCCCTGCTCTCTTTAATTCGTCTATGCTTACCTTTTCTTGCTATTCTTTCCTCTTGCACCTGTCCACTTGGCAACCTCCAACCTCTCTTAGTCAATCAAGATCGGAGTCGGCTGCATCTTCATCAAGTGCGTATCAATGCTCCTGTTAAAGAGGTTAGCCGCTAACCCCAATGAAGGCAATGCAATCAACATCAACCAACAGGAATCAAGTGGTCCAACAAAAGCATGTGTGGGTCCTAACCCACAGGTCCCAGAGATCCTCAAGAATTGTGTCAGTGGTCGTGAGTATCTGAAGGTCAAAGCAACAGTCCACAAGTTAAAGTTTCCAAAGTCAAAGTTGAGTCAGAAGAAGCAAAAACAAAACCCAATGAACCAATCTCAATTTCTTGCTAGCCTCTCCTTGAATCTCGAGGGCGAGATTCTGTTAAGGGGGTTAGATTTGTAACACCCTGAATTTGGGGGTATAAAATTTCTTTTCTAATATCCACCAAATTCAGGTGTTACCCTCTTTCTTTCCTTCTTTTCTACCCCCTTTTTCCAAATAGTGGAGAGTTATTTTGTTTTATACATGTAAGCCTAGTAAAATAAAACCCTAAAGGAATAATGATTGTTGCATCATGCCGGAATACATCTATTTTTGTATGAGGGGTTGCTTTGATGTGCATCTACCTAAAATCGTGAGCGTGGTTGAATTTGAATTAAAACTAAACCAGGATTTAAATGAAGAGAAGGGAAAGAAATAAAAGAAAGAAGAGAAGATAGAGGAAATATGAGAGAAAAGGAAAAAAGGCCCATCCCTCCCTTCCCCTGGCCGGCCCAAACAGCCCCTCTTCCCCCTCCTGGGCCGCTCGGCCGTTCTGGCCCACCAGGCCATCCCGGCCCAGCCCTCGCGGCCCACCAGCGCGCAGCCGCCCCGCCCCAAACCCTAGCGCGCACCGAGCCGCTCCCCAGCCGTCGCGCGCCGCGTCCAACCGCGTCCCCAGCGCGCTCGCCACTCGCAGCCGTAGCCGTCGCTCGCCCAGCCGCATGCAGCAGCAGCTAGCCCGCACGTGCAGAGGCGCTTGCCCGCGTGTTGCTCGGCTGCGTGGACGCTCTGCGAGCCGCACAAGCCAGCTATTCATGCGTCCACGATCTCCCTCAACCGCTCTCAATAGCCCCTGTTCATCTTCCCAAAAGCCGCCCAGGCCAGTTCCTGTGTCCGCTCGCCCGCTCCCTCTTCTTCTTGGCTGCGGGCATGGCCCAGCCGCGCGAGCACTCCCGCCCAGCGCGCTCGCCCGACCGGCTCCTGTGCGCGCGCGAGCTCAGCGGCTCGGCCGGCCATGGTGCGGCCAAGCCCGGCGGCTCGTTGCGGCATCGTGGTCAGCACCGGCAGCAGCCCCACCTCTGCTCCCTGCTAGCACGACCTCTGTCCGGCGAGTTTCCCCTGCACGGCGGACCGTCAAGCCCTTTGCGCGATTTCGTTCTCCCTGTGAAGGCTGGTTCCTGCGTGTTGGTTGAAGAAGAGCACAGGAAATCCCACCATCCAGATCTTCTGTGGTTGCGTCCTCTGCGACTCCCGGTATAGCCTCGTTTTCGTCCAAAAGAAATGTGCCATGTCATTTAATCCATGAATCGTTGGTTATTCAGTGAATTTTGCGCCACAGACATGTCTCGATGTGCTTCATTTGCGTTGACTTTATATTAACGTTGAGTACACGTTAGTAACACTATTCCTTGTCGCAACACATGTTCTAATTAATTATTTGCTTATCTGTTGGGAATTAAAATAAGTTTTTCATTAAGACTAGGTTATAGTATTAGGTGCGCATTTATAAATTTACATTAACCTGATTAATCACATGCTTAAATGTTTCGAATTAATATTTACTTAGTATAATCGCGACATCTATTGGTGACCCTCGTGTGTCGACGCGCGCTGTCGCATGCGCCTTTCCGCACACCTTGTTTAGCGGGTGGCGTGTCTTGTGCGCAGCGCGTCGTCAAGGTCCCGACGACATCCGTCTACCCCCCCCCCCTAGACGGCGTTCGTCTACCCCTCCATCTACCCCCCCTAGAACCCGTTCGTCTACCCCCCCCTGCGTGCGCGTATTCGCGCCGCTGCCCGCTCTGCGCGCGCTATGTCGTCATGCTGTGCTTGCCGGGTGCCCTCGCTCGGTCGAGCGACCTGTCGTGCGCCGTTGTAGCTGTTGCCCTCGTGCACTATCTCGCGTTGTCCGCATGTTATTTAATTATTTCCGTTATTGTCGCTCCCGCTAAGTAGTCAATTATTGTTTAGTTGTTGGTTATTTAAAATAACAATTCAATTAGAATGAGTTTGTAGTTTTAGCGCGTGTCGTTCGCAAGCTGGCGTGCTGTTTCGCGCATCGTAAACTCGCCTCGCTTAGAATCTCTCGTGTTGTCGCGTGTGCGGTTCGCACGCGTCACACGTTGTTTGCGTGCGTCGCGGGTGTCCGCGCGTTGTCGCATAATATTATTCGCGCGCTGTTTGCGCGTCGTCGGGATTCTGACGACCCTCGTCTACCCCTTCGTCTACCTTTTCGTCTACCCCTTCGTTTACCCTTCGTCTACCCCCCGTATACCCCTGGAACATCGTTTTGATTTTAAAATCTAATTTAAGAATTCGATTTGCACTAACAGGATTAATCTTAACTGAAATATTCTTTGCTAATAATTGCTTAGATTAATCATGCTTTCGTTTATTAGTTTCGCATGTCGGTTTGCGCGTGTCGTGCGCGTGCCGTAGCGTTGTTTTGCGCGCGTCAACTCATTTCGTTCGTGAGTATCTCTCATGTCGATCACGTGTATCCTGTGGCGTCCACTCGTGATAATAAATTGTTTTCGCTTACGAACACTCACGTTAATAATGCTAATATGTCGGGTCGTATACTTTAGATACTTAACCTAAGACTCGCTTGGTTAATATTTATCAGATTAATATTCTAATCAAATTAAATGTGTAGTGTTCAACTTGGGATTTTATAATAAATACTAACATGGATAATATTAATTTAACTACCTTCGATTTATGTAACATTCGTTTAGTATAAACATGTCACCTGATCAGTTATTCTCGTCTGTCGCGGGCGCTGTTCCGCGCAGTGGCGCGCTGCTTCGCGCGTCGTTCACGTGCTGTCTGCGCGTTGTTCGTGCGTGATGGGCTCGTGGTTGCGTGCTGGTTCGTGCCGGTTCGCGCATCGTTCGCGCTGGTCGTGCGCATTATTTCGTGTGTCGTCAGCGTGCTGTGTCGCGCGTGTCCGCGTGTCGTTTGCACGCTGTCGTACTGTTTCGCTTGTCATAAATTCGTCTCGCTTAAAATCTCTTGTGTTAATTAAATTACTTATTTATTGGACAGTTGTTAGTGTAGCAGATTAATCAAACTAAATAGTAGATATAATTTATAATTGATAAGGTCGAATTAATTGTTAGCGTTAATACTTGTTTAGCGTAAACGCGATATTTTCCCGGTCGTCGCTTCGAGTTCGACATTTCTTTCCCTCGCGTGACCATAGAATCGAGCCCTGTTTTATGTTGCATATATTTATATCATTTTATCTTGTATGATGTAATGTTATTATGTATTTATATATGTTTGTTTGCTTGTGCTTGTTCGTCTTCGCTTCGTGTTGCGATTAGATCGTGATTTGTTCCCGCGCTTCGAGGAATCGATGATCAAGCTTCGGCGATCAAGTGATCTAGCTCTTCGAGTTCCATGAGGCTGAAGACCCTGAGCATCTGTTTGGTGAAGGCAAGTGTCCTCTGACCCATTATGTCCCATTTACTTTATAATACACTGTCCCGCATACTATGAACAACCTAAGGATTTACTAGCTTTCTATTTACCTTGTCCTTGATTTACCTTTTGGGTTACTATGGTTAGCTACATGCTAGCGCTTTACTTTAATCAATGAACATGATGAGATACAATGATGATACTATGGTTTTATTCTGGATATGATGATATACTTGTGGCATTTAGGGGACTCGGGCTGTTTCCCGAGTACCTCTCCGTAAGGACCTGTTCGTTGAGAGACCACCCGGGATAACAGTGCAACCATGAGGGTGATATGGGGCGCCCTTAGCTAATTAATTAGAGGAACTAGAGGTGTAGTTGCTTCGCCGTCGTGCCGTCAATGGGGTCCAGGCACAGTGCTTGCTCTGCCGAGGCTGGGTGCCGAAGTTCTTTCGTTTTGCTTTTGTTAGTCACCCTCCTGCGGGGAGAGGTACTGTGTTTATCAAACTGGAGAAACCTAACGGGCGGCTATGACCTCTAGGGAATCTTTGTAAAAGCTACGTAGTGATACCCTGCCGGACCACCTAGGAAGTGATCAATGGGGAGTCATGATCCCCGGGCAAAACGGGAATCACGGCTCATGGGTAAAGTGTGCGACCTCTACAGAGGGTTAGAAACTGATATATCAGCCGTGCTCACGGTTAAGAGCAGCCTTGGGATCCTCTTTGATTAGAGATACTTGATCAGAGATGGTTGGTTTACAGGTGGTGACAAGGATGATGGTTATGACTATGGTAATGATAAGTGGTATTCTTTCCGTTTGGAAAGGGTACTTTGGGTTAATAACTTGGGTTAATGTTAAAACCTGGCTCTCAATGAGTAATAATAACCTGACCAACTAAAAGCAACTGCTTGACCTTAACCCCAAATAAAGCTAGTCCACTACAGCCAAACGGGGCATTTGCTGAGTACGTTGATGTGTACTCACCCTT
Organism: Zea mays; assembly: GCF_902167145.1. NCBI lineage: Eukaryota > Viridiplantae > Streptophyta > Magnoliopsida > Poales > Poaceae > Zea > Zea mays. The sequence continues at coordinate 25,244,805 of NC_050098.1, read as the reverse complement.
GCTTTCACAAAACACCAGGTTGCCTTTGGTGTAATCTATGCTCAGGTAAAGAAGAAGACGTCAAGGCGAATCTCCAGGAGTTCCAGGACTTCGACGAGTTCGAGGATTAGGCTAGCGACCTCCCCCAGTCAGCTGCCTGTGGTGGGTTTATTTACGTTGGCTACGTTTCTGTTCTGTGTACTTTGATTTGTATTATGTAAATGACTCTGGTCTTTAATATTATTAATTATTTTTTATTGTTATTTGAAGCATTGTGCTATGATGAGTCATTTATGTAATCGCTGTGTACGTGAATTTCTGATCCTGGCACGTACATGGTTCGCATTCGGTTTACCTTCCAAAACCGGGTGTGACACAACGTCATCTTCGGTGGACACGGGTCGCAGGAGAACAAAAGACAACAAAAGCTCAACGATCGCCAGATACTGGTGGCAACCACTGGTCCTCCCGCTCCGTACCGGTGGTCGGAGCACCTGATCACCTTCACTCGGGAGGATCAATGGCTCAACTTCGACCATTCAGGCAAATACCCGCTCCTCGTCGATCCGGTGATCCGAGAGAGCCGGGTGAAGAAGGTGTTAGTGGACGAGGGGAGCAGCATCAACGTCACCTTCCCCCGGACACTCCAAGGCTTGGGAGTTCACCTCAAAGAGCTCCACGAGTCGGACACTCCCTTCTTCGGCATCGTGCCGACTGAAGGGGAATACCCGCTGGGCCACATCTACATGCCCGTCACATTCGGAACTCTGGAGAACTACAGAACCGAGTTCCTGAGGTTCGAAGTGGCGAACTTCGACTGCGGGTACAACGCCATCATCGGGAGGCTGGGATTAGCCAAATTCATGGCCATTCCTCATTACACGTACATGATACTGAAGATGCCAGGACCATAAGGAATCATAACTGTGCGCGCCGACTTCCAAGGCGCCGCAGAGTGTTTCCGAGTGGCCATCCAAGCGGCTCTCACCACCAAGCCGTCGATGATTTCTTCAACACAGGCGAACTCCAAGCCTGAGGAGGACCTTGCAGTACCGGCAAACGAGGCTCAGGCCGTGACCTCTATGCGGCCGACTGAAGAAACTTAAAGGATCAACCTGGGGTTTGCTGATGAACGCAAGACTGCCATCATCAGCTCCAGCCTGGACGACAAATAGGAAAGCGCGCTCGTCCAGTTTCTGCAAGATAACCGAGACGTATTCGCATGGCAACCTGCGGATATGCCGGGAGTCCCAAGAGAACTGGCCGAGCACAAACTGAAGGTCTATCCCCAGGCAAGGCCGATCCGGCAAAAACTACGTCGTTTCACGCCCGACAAGAGAGAGGCCATTCGTGTCGAGTTAGCTCGCTTGGTCGCGGCTGGATTTATTAGAGAAGTGTTACACCCCGAGTGGTTAGCCAACCCTGTTCTTGTACTCAAAAAGAATAAAATGGATTGGCGCATGTGTGTCGACTATATTGATCTCAACAAACACTGTCCGAAGGATCCCTTCGGGCTCCCGAGGATAGATCAGGTGGTGGACTCAACCGCTGGATGTTCTGTGCTGTCTTTCCTGGATTGCTATTCCGGATACCACCAGATTAGTTTGGCAAAGGAAGACGAAGAGAAAACAGCGTTCATTACTCCATTTGGTGCTTTCTGTTATACCTCCATGTCGTTCGGCCTCAAAAACGCTGGAGCGACTTATCAGAGAGCCATTCAAACATGCTTAGCCGATCACTGGGGCAAGTGTGTGGAGGCCTACGTAGATGATGTGGTAATCAAAACGGAGAACTCGGAAAACTTCATCGAAGACTTGCAGCTGGTTTTCAACAGCCTACGGTGATATCGATGGAAGCTTAATCCCGAAAAATGTGTCTTTGGGGTTCCAGCAGGCAAATTACTCGGGTTTATTGTCAGCCACCGAGGAATTGAGGCTAATCCGGATAAGATTGAAGCTATCATGAAGATGGAAGCACCTCGATCACAGAAGAAGGTTCAGCGACTTACTGGATGTATGGCAGCTCTGAGCAGATTCATATCCAGATTGGGAGAAAAAGGTTTACCATTTTACAAGCTACTCAAGAAAGTGGATAAGTTTCAGTGGACTTCGGAAGCACAGGAAGCTCTAGATGCACTGAAGAAATTCTTGATGACACCACCAGTACTAAAACCGCCACGACGAGCCACATCAACTCAACCAGCTGAAGATCTGCTGCTGTACATCTCTTGCACGACTCACGTGGTAAGCACCGCGTTGGTAGTCGAGCGAGCAGAAGAAGGACATACCTACCTAGTGCAACATCATGTTTACTTCATCAGTGAAGTTCTGGGTCCCTCGAAGAAAAAGTACCCTCAAGTTCAGAAGTTGTTATATGCAGTACTCCTAACTGCCTGCAAGCTACGTCACTACTTTGATGACCACAAAGTCATAGTAGTCACTGGTTTTCCGATAGGGGATATTCTTCACAACAAGGAAGCCATTGGCCGAATAGCCAAGTGGGCTTGTGAGCTGGGATCTCATGACATCGAATTTCGACCTCGCACTGCCATCAAAACTCAAGCATTGGTTGATTTCGTATCAGAGTGGACTGAACAGCAAGTACCAGACAACCCAGAGACTGCAGAAGTATGACGAATGTATTTTGATGGCTCGCTGAAGCTGCAGGGAGCAGGAGCAGGAATTATTTTCACCGCACCTGGAGGCGAGCACCTTAAATATGCCCTCCAGTTGCTGTTTCCGGCCTCCAACAATGCAGCCGAGTATGAAGCTCTGATCCATGGATTGAATATCGCCATATCATTGGGCATCAAGAGACTGATGGTGTACGGAGACTCTCTGGTAGTCATTAGCCAGATAAACAAAGAGTGGGATTGTTCAAGCGATTCAATGGGAAAGTACTGCACTGCCGTCCGAAAGCTGGAAGATAAATTTGAGGGTCTGGAATTTCATCATGTAGAGAGAGATCGGAACACGGCAGCCGATGTATTGTCCAAGCTAGGATCCGGTCGAACTCAGGTCCCACCTGGAGTCTTTGTGCAAGAAATATTACAGCCGAGCATCTCAATGGACCAAGCAGAAGAGTGTAATATTGTGAATCAACTAGAGTCAGACTCTGATGACTGGAGAAGGCCAATCATCAGGCATATAAAGAATGAAGAGGAACCAGATGACAAAAATGCAGCCGAGCGCATTGCCAGACAGTCGGCTCACTACACACTCATTGGGGAGGCATTGTACAAAAGGGGTGCATCGGGCGTCCTCATGAAGTGCATTCTCTCATCTACTGGGAAGCGACTTCTGGAGGAGATCCATGTCGGGCAATGTGGAATACATGCAGCGTCCAGAACACTAGTCGGGAAGGTCTTCAGGTCAGGATTCTATTGGCCAACAGCGAAGAGTGATACAGCCGAGTTAGTTCAGAGATGCGAAGCTTGCCAATACTTGTCAAAACAACAACATCTACCAGCACAGCAACTGCAGACCATACCAGTGACTTGGCCCTTCGCGTGCTGGGGACTGGATATGATTGGACCTTTCAAGAAGGCTCAAGGAGGATACACTCATGTTCTGGTAGCTATCGACAAATTCACTAAATGGATAGAGTTCAAACCCACTGCTTCTTTAACCTCAGCTAAGGCCGTGGAATTCATACAAGACATAATATTCAGATTCGGGATACCAAACAGCATCATAACTGACCTAGGGTCCAACTTCACAAGTTCAGAGTTCTTCGACTTCTGCGAGCAAAAAAGCATTCAGATCAAGTATGCTTCTGTAGCACATCCAAGAGCCAACGGGCAGGTTGAGCGAGCCAACGGGATGATACTGGAGGCACTCAGGAAAAAGGTCTTCGACAAGAATGAAAAATTCGCAGGGAAGTGGATAAGGGAATTGCCCTATGTCGTTTGGAGCCTAAGAACCCAACCTAGCCGAGCTCTGCATGGAAACACTCCTTTCTTCATGGTCTATGGGTCGGAGGCAGTGTTACCCGCCGATCTCAAGTTCGGGGCGCCAAGGTTGATCTTCGAAAGCATAGCAGAAGCAGAAGCTACTAGGATGGAGGACATCGATATACTCGAGGAAGAACGGCTGAATGCGGTAATCCAATCAGCACGGTACCAGCAGACTCTAAGGCGCTATCACGACAAGGCTGTACGACAGCGTTCCTTCTCAGTAGGAGACCTCGTCCTCCGCCGAATTCTAACGGGGGAGGGACGGCACAAGTTATCACCCTTATGGGAAGGACCCTTCGTAGTAGCAGAAGTCACTCGGCCAGGATCATATCGTCTCACTCAAATGGACGGCACAGAAGTCGGAAACTCCTGGAATATAGAACACCTCAGGAAATTTTATCCCTAGCTGTATTTCAAAAGCTATCGGGACGATGATGTACTCTGTAAAATGGAAATATGTCATCAATAAAAAAGGGCTTCAAAGATACTCAGTTTGTTCATGATTGACTTGCATTCTTACTTAACTCGGGGTGACCACTATGCCCTGCTAATGGAGCAATCGGCTTAAGTCGGCAACGACTTAAGGCGGTGCAACATGCTCGCGCTTACTTAACTCGGGGTGACCACTATTCCCTGCTAACGGAGCAATCGGCTTAAGTCGGCAACGACTTAAGGCGGTGCAACATGCTCGCGCTTACTTAACTCGGGGTGACCACTATTCCCTGCTAACGGAGCAATCGGCTTAAGTCGGCAACGACTTAAGGCGGTGCAACATGCTCGCGCTTACTTAACTCAGGGTGACCACTATGCCCTGCTAACGGAGCAATCGGCTTAAGTCAGCAACGACTTAAGGCGGTGCAACATGCTCGTGCTTACTTAACTCGGGGTGACCACTATGCCCTGCTAATGGAGCAATCGGCTTAAGTCGGCAACGACTTAAGGCGGTGCAACATGCTCGCGCTTACTTAACTCGGGGTGACCACTATGCCCTGCTAACGGAGCAATCGACTTAAGTCGGCAACGACTTAAGGCGGTGCAACATGCTCGCGCTTACTTAACTCGGGGTGACCACTATGCCCTGCTAACGGAGCAATCGGCTTAAGTCAGCAACGACTTAAGGCGGTGCAACATGCTCACGCCTACGTAAGTCAGGGTGACCACTGCGCCCTATTAACAGAAGCAATCGACTTAAGTCAGCAGCGATTTAAGGCGATCTGACGTGCTTGCAATTACTCATATAAGGATGACTTCTATATCCCGCAAACAAATTTCAAAACCATCGCACATCATTTTACTACTGCAAATTTACGAATTGAGGAATTCCGAAACAATATGAGAATAACAATGTCGCTCAAAGTACTGAAATGACGTCCTCTAACAAATGTCTGACCATGCTAACCGCGCGCCCAAAACACGCAAAATGTTTCTCTATTTTGTGATATTTTTCTCAGGAGCAATCGATGAGGAAGGACGACTCGAGGAATCAGGGGCAGCATTCACGTCGGCCCTTATATCTTCGGGAACAACCACGCCGGGTCTCCTCATCAAGATTCGCCCCGCCCGAATGGCCTTATCCATGGCTCTGTCGTGATGGGCTCTGAGAGTAACGGAAGTTTCTTCGGCAACCTTGGCAGCCAGCCGAGCAGTTTCTAACTCCTGAGCGATGGATTTCTTGGAAGTTCGGAGTTCTTTGATAGTAGCGTCCTTCGCTGATATCAACTGCTTGAGCCGGGTCACCTCATCCGTAGATTCCTGCAGCTTACAGCGTTGATTGTCTAACTCTTCCATGGTGAAGCGATGACTCCTCTCCAGGATGGTCAGCGAGTTGCTAGAATCGCGATACAATCTGTCGAGACTGTCACGAGAAGCAGCAAGGATACGTTTTTCTTCCTGCAAACAAAAGCCAACTCCCTCAAACATCAAGCAAGCAATAGGAGCCCAGCAAGGCAAGGCACAGTTTCATAAGTCACCTTTTTAGAGTTAAGCTGAGCGTGAAGGGAAGAGCTCAGTGCATTGGCGTCATCTAAGGCAGCAGAGACCTGAGCTAGTTCTGTTTGACTTTGAGAATACTTTTCTTCAAAGTCAGAGCACCGCTGGACCAATTCAGCCTGATCTCGAGAATGTTTTTCTTCAAGAGTGGAAATCTGCCGAGTCATACCTAGCAAGAGACAATCAAACAAAGGGGGTCAGAATGTAAAGCAGTTTTATAGTGAAGGCAAAGAGAAGCAAAAAAGCACTAACCAGCGTTGGTCGCCTCCAAGTCGGAGACACGATGTTGAAGTAACACTGGATTCCAACGTGCAAGAGACGAAGCTACTTCTGGAACAGAAGCACCCTGTAACCTCAGCTGGCTAGCCATCCCGTCCACCAAAGCCTGATAAGGAAAGCAGATGAGTGTAATGACAGTAGTTCATGCGGTGAAAAAATCAAGCTGAAGTATACCACAATACCTGGAGGTTGGAAAAGAACGAAGGGACCCCCAAATCATGAGAGATCAATTGATGGCCGGACGTAAGGCCGCCACCCGAAGAAGTTTGCAACGAACCAGCTGGAACCAACTCAGTGCCATCAACAGAGCCCACAACTTGGTCAGCGGGGACGCTGCCCTCTAAGGCGACCCCCTGGTCCAAACCTTGGGCTACCACCATGCAGCTGGAGTGCGGAGGCGATCCCGCATGAACGTCCATGGAAGTACAAGAGGGATACCCCGCTCGGACATCCTCGGGGGCTGGGTTATAGTCTGCACTGCCCACTTGAGCCGGATCATCCCCGGCAGCACCCTCGGGGGCTGGGCAGTGGCTTACACTTCCCACCCAAACCAAGTCGTCCCCGGCGACATCCTCGGGGGCTGGGCATGTGTCAACACCATCCCTGGGGTCCAAGTTCTCTGCGGTAGCCACCTCTAAGGCTGATGGGCCCTCAGTTACTTCCATGGGACCAGGACGATCCAAGACAGTCTCCTGACCCTCAAGATCACACTCTAAGGTCGATGAGGCACGGGATGACCTCAACCCAGCGTCAAGCACGTCAGCACAAACCTCCATCGCACCATCATCTGCTGGCTCTGATAACAAATCCTTTGGAACCATATCCTCAAGAGTGTGATCAAAATTCGCCAGGGACAATTCTTGCAGACCAATGAGAGCAGACAAAGCAGGAGAAGGAACTCCACTACTTTCACCACTAGCGATGAACTGCCGACTGTTTTTCCGAGTCAAAGGAACTTCATCCTCTTCCTCCCGTCGTCTTCATTAGCAACACAGGCAGCACACCCATTGGGATCAGCAACAGATGGAGCATCCACATTGGGATTAGCAGCAGATCGGGCACACCCATTGGGGTCAGCATCAATAAATTCAGTCACAGGCACTTCTTCAGCAGCAGGAACCGACGTACCAACATCCCGATCCAAACTGGATACTCGCCGGAGGCGTCTCTTTTTCTTCTTCTGCTCATCAGCAGGAGGATCAGGTTTATTAGCTCGGCAAGGGCGCCTCGGGCGAGTACTAGCAGGCTTCTGAATATCCAAGGTCATATCAGCCTCTAGGAGGGGCGCCACCACCGATGTCCCAGCAGGAGCAGCATCAGAAGAGTCCTCAGCCAGCAAATCGAGCATAGCACTTATCTCTGCATCACTAGGATTCAGGGGCACCTCAAAATGGACTTGCCGTTCCTCATCAGGAATCTCCCCGAGCGAGGCAACCAAGGCACTAACTTCTTCAGCAGAGGGTCGCACTCTAAGGCCCAAACCGCCATTAGTGACAGGTGGATTCGACACAAAAAGAGTGAAGGCTTTAGGAGGAGGCAAGTTCCAGGCTGAGTATGCCACTAGGGCACCAACATTTGACACCTTACCTCTAAGGATCATCTCAAGTCGGTTTACCAAGTCTACAGAGGGAATTCTTCTGTTGGTAACTCGAGTTGAGTCAGCTAGGCCTCGATACAGATAAGCCGGGTATGCCCTGTCCTTCAACGGCTGAATATTCTTGAAGACAAAATCAGCAACCACAGCTTCAGCAGTCAGGCCCCTCTCCTTCAGCAACCCAACTTCAGCTAGCAAAGCACCTGCCTCAGCTACCTCCTGATCCGTGGGGGACTCGGTCCAGCTCGGGGTGCGAACGTCCGGCTGTCTCCCCGACCGAGGGGGAGAGAGTTGCCATGATTCTCAACAATGAACCACTCCAAACGTCATCCCTTGATTCTGTCTTTGAGAGGGATTTCGAGATACTCAGTCTTCCTCCCGCGGCGCATCTCTAAGCTAGCACCCCCAACCAACTGATGTTGTCCCCCGGCCATCCCAGGGCGACAGTGATACAAGTACTTCCACAACCCAAAATGTGGCAGCACACCAAGAAAGGCTTCGCATAAATGAACGAAAATGGAGATTTGCAGGATAGAATTGGGATTCAGATGGGTCAAGTTAAGATGATAGAAATCAAGAAGGCCGCGGAAAAAGGGAGAAATGGGAAGACCGAGGCCGCGGAGAAGAAAAGGGGCGTAAATCACGGACTCATGGGTATCCTCTGTCGGGACAGTGACCCCATGGCAAATCCGCCAGGAGCAGAGCTCCCTCGAGGGAAGAACCCCGATGGACACGAGGTGGAGAAGTTCGGGCTCGGAGATGACAGACATGTGGTTACCTGCGAAAGGCAACTGGCTGTTGGGATCGATTGGAGGAATCACCACGGCAGACGAACTCGAGGCTTTCCTCTTGGGCGCCATCTCGATTCTACCGGCGAGCAGAGTGGGAGGCGAAATGCAGAGAGAATATGGAAGTGAGAAAGCAAAAACTAGGGCACGGAAAGCAGAGGCGGCTAAAAGCGCAGCACTTATGGGATATTCCCGAGCCAGATACCGTTTCAAAAAGCGCCCAGTCAGCACCCGGCGGTTATTTCTAAAACACCGGCGTGCCACGTCATCACCCGGCAGTTATTTCCAAAACACCGGTGCGTCACATCGTCACTCGGCTATTATCCTCAAAATGGCCCACGCAGCCTGCTATCGCTCGGCGTTACCTCTAAAACGCTGACGTCGTCTTCAGTCGCTCGGTGTTACCTCTAAAACACCGACGTCGTCTTCAGTCGCTCGGTGTTACCTCTAAAACGCTGACATTGCCTTCAAGTCACTCGGCGTTACCTCTAAAACGCTGACGTCGTCTTCAAGTCGCTCGGCGTTACCTCTAAAACGCCGATGTCGTCTTCAGTCGCTCGGCGTTACCTCTAAAAACGCTGACATTGCCCTCAAGTCACTCGGCGTTACCCCTAACACGCTGACATCGTCTTCAAGTCGCTCGGCGTTACCTCTAAAACGCTGACATTGTCTTCAAATCACTCGGCGTTACCTCAAAAACTCCGACATCGTGTTCAGTCGCTCGGTAGTTAACTCTAACACGCCGATGACGTCTTCAAGTCACTCGGCAGCTACCTCTAAAAGCATCGACATGATGCCCGAGTTATTCACTTACTATTCCAAGGGAATCAACTTCACGAAAAAGGTGGGAAGAGTAATAATTCAAGTACTTTGAGTTAAGAATGTCAACAAGCAATCATCACAGAGAAGCCAACGTCTTTTCTTCATTAAAGGGAAGATATCATACTTACAAATCAACTCATTATGAGTTGATACTTCCCTACTACTACTACTACTACATTACATTATACTACTACTACTACTACTACACTGCACTATACTATTCTACACTACTAAATACTACTACATTATTCTAACTATACTATACTAACATCTAATGACCAGTGGCATCTAGCCACTGGCCCTGTTGCTGCCGCCGCCGCTGCCGCCCCTGTTGCTGCCCCTGCTGCTGCCGCCGCCACCGCTGCCTCCCCTGCTGCTGCCGCCGTCGTCACCCTTGCCGCCGTTGCTGCCGCCCCTACCGCTGCCGTCATCGTCACTGTCGCCACCGCCTTCGTCGTCGTCGTCGTCGTCCTCGCCGTCACCGCCACCGTCCTCCTCGGACGAGTCCTCCTCATCCGAGGAGTGCTCCGACTCATCCGAGCCCTCGAGCCCGGAGCGCTCGACGGCCCGGATGTACGTCCAGACCTCCGCTGCGAGCCCCTGGGTGTCGTCTGAGTCGTCAGACAACTCACGCAGGGGGATGGGAGCCGGAGACCCCTCAGACTCAGAGGAGAACTCCTCCTCTGAGTACTCTGAGTCACCAAAATCCTCCGATGGAGGAGTTGGCTCGCGCTTGCGCTTGTTGTTCTTGCCCATGGTGGAAGCGAAAGGGAGAGAAGAGAAGCAAGCAGTAGAGAACAGCAAAAGATGTGAAAAAAGCCGGAGAGACAATGGCATTATTTATAGAAAAAGAAGGCAACCGCTCACCTCCAACCACGGTCACTGAACAGTCGCAAAGCATTCAATAAGCACTTCAACCCGTCTGAAGACACGTCAGGCGGCTGACGCCGTTTCACGCAACACAACACCCATTGGGTCTCCAATCAACAGCGCGGAGGATATGATTACACCCACCGTCACATCACATTACTACTCAGAAGCAGCCGACTAAAACACTCAGCGTACCAAGCCGCCCCTTGCCCACACCCATTGGGGGGGACGCCCAGGAATTATCAGTATATTTTTCAAAACTGTCACATCCGTGCAGGGCATGCAGTGAATACCTCAAGACAAAAAAGAGATATCAGTAAGGATCAGAGGAAAGCCAAATATAGCCGGTGGAGTACAAAATATGGCCGACAGAAGCGACGTGAAGACTAGACAGAGAGCGTCCATCAAATGTCCAATCAGTCACAGAGCAAATAAATTATACCACCCAGCAAGATATGGATGGATTGTGAACTCGGTTGCAAAAGACAAACTACATGCTGACCTCTGAAGCATAATATTGATGACATAATGCTGACCTCCAAAGCATAGTGCAGATGGCATCATGCCGATTTTCATAGGCAGAAAAAATAATCTTCAACAAAAAGGCACCAAAGGAAGACCTTCGAATGGATTATCCTCAAAAATCCACTTGAAGGTCGGGGGCTACACCCATTGGGTGCACCTTCGGTGCACCCCATGGATCACTATTCCAGGCCAAGATAATGCCGACTTCTAAGGCATAGGACAAGATTAAAGACAAGGCTTACCCTCAACCAAAGCACAAGAGCAAGATGAAGGTAATTTCTAATGAAGACCTTCGAGTAGATTATTTTCCAAAAATCTACTCGAAGCTCGGGGGCTACACCCATTGGGTGCACCTCCGGTGCACCCAATGAAGTTCAAGGTACTACAAGATGAAATGCCGACCTCTAAGGCACAAGCACGAAACGAAGTTTCAATTTGCGAGTGATCAAAGCAGGAGGAGACAGTAAGAAATCGTTTTCCCCAAATTACCTGCAAGCCGGACCTGGGATCTTTGGGCTGATTACCTCAAAATCAACCCAAAGATCGGGGGCTTGTGGGGGACAGATATCCCCCGGGTCCACTAGAAGAGTAAAAGACCTCACGAAAGGCCCAAGGGCCCAATAAATCGTAAGGTCATTCTTTCGTGGGCCTGGGGAGGGACAATCAGCAAAGCAGATCGACATGAGGCCGGATTGGTACAAGACCGGACGGCCCACAACATCGAGCGAGCGACCACAACAGAGATCCGACTTTCCCGCGCTGGAGCCCCCATGCAACGGAGCCATGCGAGGATAGGTCGGTAGAACTACAGGGAGATAAACTCAAACAGTTCACTATCTTTTAGCTACACATGGTTATCATATCCACGTGTATTGCCCCACGGTCGAGTATATAAGGCCTAGGGGGCACCCCTTCGGATGGATCGACCCTATTACTCAGCCACCCACCTCAGCTCTCTACATTCTCAATTCGGAGAGCTCCCCTGTAACCTCATTCACCAAGCATACTCACCAGGACGTAGGGTGTTACGCATCTCTAAGCGGCCCGAACCTGTAAAAATTGTCCACTGTTCCTCGTGCATCTAGCACGAACCATTTTGCTACAGTCGGCGACACCGTCCTACTCCTAAAAACACTTTGAGGGGCAACCCCGGGTGTGCGGTCGGACCTAAAACACCGACACCGGTGTAGGGCCAATTTCCCAGGTCGCGGACCGTCCGCGTCGAGACGCCGGACCGTCCGGGGTTACCAGAAATGTTCTCCTAATTGAATCGTCTGATAATGAAGCCGATGCAAGTGATTGGAGGACACCTATACTTAATTATTTACGAAATCCCAATATCAAGACAGATAATAACATTCGGCGTACATCTTTCAAGTATGTCTTGATGAGTGATGAACTCTACCGTTGAACAGTCAACGACGTCCTGCTTAAGTGATTGGGCACAGATGATGCTATATTGGCCATGGCTGAAGTACATGAAGGAATTTGTGGTACCCACCAATTGGCTCCAAAGATGAAATGGCTCTTGCGAAGGTCTGGTTTTTATTAGCCTAACATGATAGCTGATTGTTTCAAGTACTACAAGGGTTGCCAAGTGTGTCAAAAATTCGGCGACCTACAGTTGGTCCCTGCAGCCTAATTACATCCTATCATCAAGCCTTGGCCGTTCAGAGGATGGGGATTAGACTTTATTGGAGAAATTCATCCTTCATCATCAAAGGGGCATCGGTTCGTGTTAGTTGCCACTGACTACTTCACCAAATGGACTGAAGCCGTTGCTCTGAAGAACATGACATACAAGGAGGTAATTGAGTTCATAACTGAGCATATTATTCATAGATTCGGCATTCCCCAGACCTTGACTACAGATCAAGGGACTTCTTTTATGTCAAAGGAGGTACGTGAATTTGCTGAATTATATAGAATTAAGTTGCTTAATTCATCTCCATACTATGCTCAGGCCAATGGACAAGCCGAGTCTAGTAATAGGACATTGATCAACTTGATAAAAAAGAAGATATCTGATAATCCTAAGCATTGGCATAAGATTTTGTCCGAAGCTTTATGGGCTCATAGAATATCTAAACATAATGCTACTAAAGTGTCTCCTTTTGAGCTTGTCTATGGGCAGGAAGCAGTGTTGCCTGTGGAAATAAGTTTGAATGCTGTTAGGTTCACCAGACAAAATGATCTAACTCTCACTGATTATTACGATGCAATGATGGATAATATTGATGAGGTGACCGACAAGAGGGTGATAGCTTTAGGTGCAATAGAAAAGGACAAGATCATGGTAGCCAGGGCCTACAATAAGAAGGTCAAAGCAAAGTCATTTCAAGTAGGGACCTGGTGTGGAAGACCATCCTGCCCCTAAGGAATAAAGACCGGAAGTTTGAAAAATGGTCGCCAAGCTGGGAGGGTCCTTATAAAGTAAAACAGGTAGTATCTGGTAACGCCTATTTACTACAAACATTACAAGGCAAAGATTTACACAAAGCTTTGAATGGGCGTTTCCTCAAGGAGTATCATCCTAGTATGTGGCAAGATGCTTAAGAAAACCGATGTGATCACATCGAGTTAAGATGCTTTTGGCTTGCCCAGCTCCACCAAAAGGCAGGGGGCATATGTTTGGTACTGAAATGAGCGTGCGGACAGTCCGGCCCTGAGGCCGGACGGTCCGCGGTCCGGACAGTCCGCGCTTGTGGGCCGGACGGTCCGCGCGTGCGCAGAACAGATTATGGTTCCGAGTTTTGTGCTACGGTTGTTAGCTAGATTCGCGGAATTAGCTCGGAATCAGTTGTGTAAAGGGTCCAGCCCCCTCCTCTATAAATAGAGATGTCTACGGCCGATTTGTAATCATCATCAATCGAATCAATACAACTTCTATTTCACATTTATTTCCAGTACAATTAGGAGTAGTTCTAGTCTAGTTCTAGTTTAGCCTCTCGATCCCCAAATTCTCCGCTTCTCTTCGACTCTACGTCGATTAGAGGAGTATAGGTCGGCCGGCCCGAGCCTAGACAACCCCTAGGATCTCTCCTCCGTGACGGGGTCCCTCCCGGGAGCGAGATCCAGGCGCCGCCGGCGATCTTCCGCCGCCCCTGCGTACGCGTGGACCGTCCGACCGTCAGGCAGGAGCCCTAGCTGCGCACCAGGCCGCGGACCGTCCGGCCCCAGGCCGCGGACAGTCCGCCCCTGCGCAGAGAGTACCACCTCGCCTCGCACCAGGCCGCGGACCGTCCGGCCCCTGCGCGCGGACCGTCCGCCCCTGTGCAGAGGACACCGACACGGTTCTTGTTGAGTGTTTGGCGCTCCAAAAAGGCGTCAACACATGGCCTGCACAAAGTTGAGACCCATATAGCACATAGGTGTCAGGTCATGCTCATGTCGCCGAGAGCTTTCCATGGACAGAGAAATTGCCTCCGCCGTTTCTGTTCAAGCGCCGCGCGCCGTCACTATCCTGTTGTGGAGAGCTGCACTATCGTCCATGCTAAGCGTCACGCCATCGTCATCCCTCGCCGAGCGTCATCACCATCCTAAACGTTGCTGACCTGCAATGTTTTCACCTATCCACGTTGTGCCAAATTTTGTAGTCTGAATGGAAATGGCAAATAAGCTTCAAACTTTCTAAGTTCATTCTCATCTCAGTGATGGTTGTGCTAAATTTTGAAGTCTGAATGGAAATGGTAAATATAGAGAACATTGCTAGAGAGAAAAGAGATACAAAAAAATCTTTTAGAGAAGACTGTAAATGATGGATATAGAGGACGTTGCTGGAGATAGTTTATGTCGCCAGCAACGTCCTCTAAATTCATTCTCTATATTTGTCATTTACATTCTTCTATAAAAGATTTTTCCTCTATATCTGTTTCTTCTCTAGCAACGTTCTCTATATTTCGTTTTCTATATGTAAATATCTATATTAGAGACATATTTTACTTTTAATTTTTATACGTAGGTATTTTTCGTACTCTCATATGTATTATACATATTTTAGTTTTGCTAAATTTATTGTTTTAAATATTAAAATGGATAGAGGAGAGGCGAGATAAACTCTATATATAAAGGATTATTCAACTTCCTCTATATTTTGAGTACTATTTAGAGGATGATGCTCGAGACATATGAGTAGAATTTTCTCTAAAATTTAAAGTAGAGAACACTTTATAGGACCTGATGGAGAGAGACACGCTTCTTTTCGGTATATTTAGCTTGTACTAGTCTTCTGTTTTTCTCCAGCGGCACACACAAAAAACCTGTAAATAGCGGCGTCTTTGGCGCCCTTCAAATATAGCGGCTTCTCTATTGATTACGGCTTTGTGCCCCTCCGACCTCCGCTCCAGGCCCTCTCAAAAAGTACAGTAACACGCAATGAGTACAAAAGGAACATGTATAGTAATTTTTCTTTGAGTACTATAGGTTATAGCTTAAATAAATGAAGAATGAGTACTAGAGCATGCGGTAAATAAATGAAGAATGAGCACTACAGTATGCGGTAAAGAATGTATATGTACAGTAAATTTTCTTTGGGATCTGCATATGGAACTTTTTTAAAAAAAAGGCATACTATTTTAGGTAAAACAAAAATTAATATACACTGTAATTTAATACAGGACATACAAACGACTTTTTTCTATGCATCTGATACGAAAATAATGTAGAAAATGAAGTTCGTTAATTTAGAAAATGAAATTTAGAGAACGCTGTTAAAGTAGAAGAAGATATAGTGACTGTAACTTTTTAGAGTGTGTTTGTAGAATTTTTTTTAGAGAACGAAATTTAGAAAACATTGGTGGAGACAGTTTTATTCTCACCTCGTCATAGTGCTACGGTGTTGTGCGGACCCAGACTACATGAGAGCCTTATCCGGAAGAACTAGGGCAGACGAGGCGTTGCTACGCTAGAAGCCGTCCGATGACGAAGAAGCCAAATCTGACAGCACAGAACCAACCAGATGGACGGCAGGATCCCCAAAACAGTGAAAAAAAATTGGACGGCTGACAAATTTTAGATGATGTGAATTAGGGCTAAGTATTGAGGGAATTAAAGGAGAAATTAAGATTGAAAGAGAAATTAGTTAATTTCTCCTTTAATCCCCTCTAATCACCCTTAATTTTTTTGTCACCAAACCAATCAGAGCGATAAGATTCGCTCTTCGCTCTGTATATATAGATACTTCGATCTTTATTATTGAAGACAAGACTAACCTGCGGTAAAATGACGTTTGGAACAAAAAGAAGACTCGCATATATTAACATTTAATCACCAGTTCATCACTTTTGAATTTTAGATACAGTTGCATTGGCCATTGGTTGCTCAACCAAAGCAAATGTTTGGTCGAACGTTTTTAGGGCATGTACAACTTAGATACTGCTGCACGGTACTACAAGTACAAGATACAACTAAAACACAATATAATACAGTGGTCATGTCTAAAATATGTGTCTTACGATATTCATTATACTAATCAAAGCATTCAATAAATTAAAGTGACCAATTAGCTAGTCTCATGTCTCGAACATAGAGCTAAGACACTGTGTCTTCGTCAAGATATAAGTCTTGAGTTTTTTTACATTCACATATAGACACACTCTAAGACATAACTTAAGACACCTATTATACATGTCCTTAGGGCATGTATAGTGGAGAGACCCCAAAACGGTTTTTCAAAACACAAGAGACAACTAAGAGACTCTATTATTCAATGAAGTGTCTAAAAATGTAGTCTATTAATAAATACAGAATTAAATGTATTTGTACAGCAGCAGATCGATAGAACAGACGATAAATTCGTACAGTGAAAAATAAGGCATTTGTTGCTACTTAGTTTACGAGCCAGAGGCGTCTCTTCACGGAGAGACGGCTCTAAGATTTTTTTTGCAAATAACCCCTTTAAATACTTTAAGAGCCTCCACATTAAACACCATTGTACATGCCCTTAGGTGTTGTTTGGTTTAGCCACTAAAGCGGTAATGGAATGTAATTGGCTACCGTTGTATGTGATACATTGTAATAATTACCATACTTCGTTCGTTTGGTACATGCGGTTAACGCGGGGAAGAGAGCAGGGCACAGCTTTGTACTAGTCCGTATTGGTTCCCTCCAAACTTCTAACAAAGTGCTATAGCTTCAAACTGATACTTTTCTCTGAAACGCCTTCCAGTAAAAAGCCTATTAATGTTTGGAATAAAAGTTTGAATACTGCTACAGTACATGTGCATTGGAAAGGTGTTTTCCTCGTAATCGTAACCGGTTCAGTCTGTTTTCACTGCCACCGTCCTGATGTGACTTCACTGCTGCCCGCCTGCCCCTCCTCACTCAGCCTGAGCCCCTGACGCGCCGCTCCTCCAACGACGCAACACGGCCTGCAAGAATTTTTACTCATTAGAATGTCCAAGATCTTTAGGAACGTATGCATACTACGGCCTGCAAGAACTGTGCTCCTGTGAAATTGGTTCGTGCGTTCTTGATGGCCCATTAGAGTTTATACTTTGGCTTCAGGTAAAGTATGATCAAAAGGGTAATTACAAGCAAAATGCATTGGCATCATCTATGTAAGGACAAGGACACAACAGGTCAGTTGTACATTGCACGTAGAGTACAATTGTACTAGTGCTGGGAGTGAAGGTATTTGGATGTGGTAGTTCTTTTTTTCCTGATTCATGTGTCTTTATGAAAACTAGTAATGAGTGGTATGAATATTACATCTTTTCAAATAAACAATTCATATGTCCACAAGATATAAAATATCTCAGTAGATCTCTATTAATTGGATCTGGAACAGCTAAGTTCATTTAAATATGTTCACTTATGGAGACTTGAATTTGTAAACATAGTAGCAGTAACTGAATAATCTGTTTTAGCGTAGGCAGTTGTTTTGATGTCTTATGTATTGGTAGCGAGGTGGCTCATGAAGCACTGATGTATTTGATAAGGTTATTAGCTGACGTCTTTGAACTTGGATGTTAACAGTGCAAAGTGAATATTTTCGGCAAACATACTTACTTGTTATCCTTATAGCAATGGCGACTTGAAAAAAGAGATGAAATTGTGTTGTTTAAGTGCAACAGTTTACCTTACAGAATAAAAAAAAGAAAGAAAACTGTCAATTGGACATTGAATCAAAGGAGATAGAAATCGTAGCTAATTTTAATATGTCTCGTAACTGAGCATTCAACCAGAGTCGCATGGATTTCAAGGACCAAATCGGAGACACATGGAATCGTCATAGGAGTCATTACATTTTTTCTGGATAGTTAACCTAGATGTCCACAGATTTTATTTGGAACATATATGATCGTGTAGTAGTCGTTTTTTTAGGTGAATGTGGTGATATATTATCCGCTCAGTAGCAAGATTAATTTGTTAGTAGCAAGGTGGTTCAAAAACCATCTGGACATTTGTATCTGCATCATTTGTTAACATCACTTAGCCGCAAATAATATTTCAGGATAGCTAACTTAGTCGGAAAAAAAGGTTAGGCGTCCAGGTATCCCTTTGTCGTCTTCCTCCAGTTCCCCGTCGGCCCGCGTTGCTGGGTCCGAGCTCCATGGGCCGCATCCTATCGAGTGTCGTGGGGCTAGCGTCGTCTCTCCCTCTCGCGCGCTGGATCGGATGGTCCTCGGGGGTTTCTGCGTCGGGCTCGGCCCATAGAGGCCGTCGGGATGCGCCGTCGCGTGGAGCGGGGGAGATTAAAGGTACGATATTAGGGTTTCCTTCAGATTTCATTGGTGCTCATTCTTTCCCATATTTCGTGTCGTTCCTCTCCCGTCTCTGGTCTCTTCCGTGCTCGTCGCGTTCCAGCTTTAGTGGTGGTTGGTTTTCTTCTCCGTTTCGTCCTCCCGCGGTCGAAGAAGAGTGGCCCCTCCCGGGTCGCGCTTCTGCTGTGCTACGGATGGATCTGAAGGGCAGGAACCCTAGCTGGGAGCGTTGGGGGCAAAAGGCTCCACAGGGCTCTCAATCGTGGGGGGGGGGGGAAATAGGAATCTCAGCTGGAGATTAAAACCGTCCACTAGAAAACCCGAGCACAAGGAAGACATCATGACTTCTTCTGGTGATGGCGGCCAATCAGGTATCCTCAAGTCCCCCCGCCCATTTTGAAAAAAGAGAATGAAATTGTTCGTCGTTTTTTCTGTCAAAAGTGTGGCGCGGAGGGGCATCATGCCAGGGATTGCTTCAAATCTTTATGGTGTGACATCTGTCATAAAGAAACTCATAACACTGCTAGATGTGTCCTCCCCAAGCAAAACAAACCTTGTATGCCTATTGTTGGTATGGCGGTGGATGGGTTAGGGTTTTACTCGTCTCACTTTTCCAAACCACTGTCGAAAAAACCTAAGAGAAGTTTCATTGGTTTGGTGAAAGTGGTAGAGGGTTTGATTTCTGCTGAAGATCTTGAAAAGGATTTTGGTTTTCATTTTCCTTGGGGTCGAACTTGGAAAGCTACCAAGTGTCACTCTGGTTTCTTGACGCAGTTTCCTTCTCAAGAAAGACTAGATGAAATGATTAACTTCCCTGAATTGAAAATGAAAATGTCTGGGGCAAAGATTTCTGTATCCTCTTGGAGCTCGCAGGCTAAACCTAAATCCAAATTGCATTCGGTGTGGATTGTTGCAGAGAATGTGCCTGAAGAACTTCAGAACTATCAGGCCATTTGTGAGCTGGGTTCCACAATTGGTGCGGTGGAAGAAGTGGATATTCTATCCTTAGATACCAAGTACATTGTGAGATTCAAAGTGCATGTTAAAAGTGTTGCAATGATTCCCCCAATTATTGAAGTTGGTGTCAAACCATTCCTTTATGACATATATTTTAAAATTGACAATATTACTGATGAGGGATGGAATGACGATTCCATAAATCTTGGTAAGAGAGCTTCTGTTGATAGGCATGTTTTCGGTGATCCTTCATTTGAAAAATCCGGAAAAAAAAGCCAGAAATGTTGGTGAAAAAACAGTGATGGAAGATCTAAGGACTGCAAATATTGAGGTTCCCCTATCTCAAGGTAAAGAGACTGGGTACCATTCTGAGATGACAGAGGGTATGGATGTTGAGAAAAATATCGAAGATGATAAAGGGTATATTGATAATCCGGGTAATGAGGAAGATGACTTTAATGAAAGTGAAGATGATCTATCGGGTTCCCAAGATCTTGAGGAGTTTGCTAAAGATGAAGACCTTGTTTTATCCCCCCTTCAAGAGAAAGAAAACATGAATCTAGGTGCCCTTCAATCTGAAGACGCTTCTAAAGAGATTGGGGACAAGAAAGGTGGTACTATGGAAGGGGATCATGTCGAAGGAATCAGAACGAGCAGTAGGCTGGAATCTAACGATGAGATAAAGATTGATGATAAGGCTACATCGAGAGCAATGGCTAAGGATGCGTTTATTAACAAAGGTATATCTTCTAACCCTTTTATGTTCTCAATACTGATAATTCTGTTCTTATGGATGTTGCTTTAAAGTTGGGAGTAGAATTAGGTTCCTCTTTTAATGAAGTTGTGGAAAATTTAGAATTCATAAAATCTCTAGAACTATCCAGGAAAAATCTTGCAGTTCAATCTGTCAAGAGTTCTTTTGATCCAAATCATATGGTTATTCCTGACTCTGATGTGGATAATATTGTCCATAATGAGGAAGAGGACAACACAAAGACTGATCTAGAGAATGTGATGGTTTTAAGAAAAGGCCGTAAAATTCGTCACAGAAAAAATCTATGAAAAAAGAAAAATAATAATTCTCCTAAGCATAGGTACATACCTATCAAAAGGAGGGGATTGCATTCTGATCTCACCCTCAACATTTCAGAATGATCGGTTTAATTTGGAATTGTCATGGGCTGGGTAAGGATGTGAAAATCGAATTCTTGAAGGATATCATAAGGAAAGAAAGAATTGATTTTATTGGTCTCCAAGAAACCAACAAAAAAAGTTTTGAGGATTCTTGGCTGAATTCTATTGGTGGCAATAGAAATTTTGCGTGGTTTTGGTCTCCTCCAAATGGGAGATCTGGGGGCCTACTTGTCGGGTTTGATGCTGATATTTTTGATGTGAGAGAAAAAGAATTGGGAGAGTTCATGATCCGAATTTTGGTGGTCCATAAAGAAAAAGGCTTTATTTGGAATTTCATAAATGTTTATGGTGCTGCTCAAATTGACCAGAAGCAAAAATTTCTTAGTGAATTGTCTTCATTATGTTCCAAGTGCATACACCCAATGTTGATTGGTGGTGATTTCAATATTTTAAGGAAAGAATCTGACAAAAATAAACCTGGAGGTACAAATAAATGGAGTTCTTTATTTAACTCTATCATTGACTTTTATAACTTGATCGAGCTTGATCTTAGTGGTAGGCTTTATACTTGGTCCAACAACAGAAATCTCCCTACTTATGAGAAGTGGACATGTTTCTTGTTAGCCCGGATTGGGATCTGCATTATAGTAATGTGAGTGTCACTGGGATCAGTAGATCCTTCTCTAATCATGTTCCTTTATGTCTCAGAACTGATTGCGCCCCCCTTAAAGAGAGATTTTAGGTATGAGTTGTGCTGGAAGCTTAGGCCTGATTTTAAAAAATTAGTCTAGGATAATTGGTCTTTGCCTGTCAGAGGCAAAAAAAGTATTGATATCTGGAAAGAGAAAACGAAACGTCTTAAAAAATGTTGAAAGGCTGGAACATAAATGTGGAAGGGAGATACTCAAAACTCAAAAAAGAATTGATAAGTAAAATTGATATTTTTAGATAAAAGAAGCGAAATAATGGGCATTTCGGACTTTGAAAGACTTGAAAAACTTGATTTGGAGTGGAATCTGAAAAAGATGATAGATGAAGAAGGGTGTAAGAGAAAACAAACTGCGAGAGAAAAATTTATTAATGAAGGTGATGAGAATACCAGGTATTTCCACCTTATTGCGAAGGAAGAAAGAGAAGAGTCAAAATTCTTTCTTTAATGCATGGGGGGCATCCGTGGATGATGCCGATGGCATTAATAAAATCGCGACTTCATTTTATAAAGAACTTTTTGGCCGCTCTGTCTCTTCCAGTATTAATTTGACAAATCTTCCAATGAATCAGATGTCTAACATGGATCGGTCGCTTCTAACTGCTCCTTTTTGCATCAATGAGATTACAAAAGTGGTGTTTGATTTGAAACATAACAGTGCTCCCAGTCCCGATGGTTTTCCTGCTGAATTCTTTCAAGACTTTTAGGAGCTCATATACCTTGATATTTGGAATTTATTCAAAGATTTTTATGATGGAAATCTTGATATCGAAAGATTAAATTATGGGATGGTTACTCTTTTACCAAAAGTGGATAATGCTATTGGAATGAAGAATTTAAGACCTATTTGCCTTTTGAATGTTTGCTATAAAATCATCACCAGAGTGTTGAATAACATACTGGCTCTTTGCATCAAAAAAGTGATTAGTGAATCACAGTATGGTTTATTCAAGGTAGATATGATACATAATGGATGGAGTGATATCTCTCAATGAGATTCTTCACGAGGTTAAAAAGAAAAAACTAAGTGGAGTGGTGCTCAAGATTGATTTTGAAAAAGTTTATGATAAAGTCAACTGGCATTTTCTGTATTACATGATGGAAAAAAAGGATTTAGGAGTACTTGGTGTGATTGGGTTATGAGAACTGTTAGAGGTAGCAAAGTCGCCATCAAGTCGAATGAGGTGTTGGGTCCATATTTTACCACGCATAAAGGGGTGAGACAAGGGGATCCTTTCTCCCCCTTCTGTTTAATTTGTTTGCAGATGGTTTGGCCTGTCTGATTCGCAAAGCTCAAGATGAAGGCCTTATTGAAGGTCTTATTCCCCATATCATCCAAAACGGCTGTTGTTGTCTTCAATATGCTGATGACACTATTTTCTTTATTCAAAACTGTTTGGAAAGGGCCAGAAACCTTAAATTCATTATGTGTCTGTTTGAAAACATGTCTGGTCTTAAAATCAATTTTCACAAAAGTGAAATTTATTGTTTTGGAAATGCCAAGGAAATTGAAGACATGTATACTGATATTTTTACTTGTCCTATTGCCAATCTTCCTATGAAATATCTTGGAGTTCCAATTGATAACAAGAAGCTTAATAAAAATCTCTAGGGCCCCATGGTGGATAAAATGGAAAAAAGGCTTGCTGGTTGGCAAGGCAGATTCTTGAGTTTAGGTGGTAGATTGACTTTGTTAAATAGTTGTCTTTCCAATGTGTCGCTTTATATGCTCTCGATTTATCCTATTCCTAAATCTGTTATTAGAAAAGTGGATATTTACAGGAAACGACTTTTATGGCAAGGTGGGCATCAGCCAAAGAAATTTCACCTTGTTAATTGGTCCTCTGTGTGTTCTCCTAAAAGTCAGGGTGGTTTAGGTGTTTTGAACCTTGAATACATGAATGATTCTTTATTGACTAAATGGCTATGGAATATTGAGAATTCAAATTGAAAGGGAATTAGACTTACACCTAGTCCCTAATTAATTTTGGTGGTTGAATTGCCTAACACAAATAATTGGACTAACTAGTTTGCTCTAGTGTATAAGTTATACAGGTGCTAAAGGTTCACACTTAGCCAATAAAAAGATCATGTATTGGATTCAACAAAGGAGCAAAGGGTCAACCGAAGGCACCTCTGGTCTGGAGGCACCGGACTGTCCGGTGTACACCGGACATTGTCCGGTGCACCACCGGACAGTGTCCGGTGCACCAGAGGACTCGAACTTAAACTCGCCACCTTCGGGAATTTCCAGAGGCGCTCGGCTATAATTCACCGGACTGTCCGGTGTACACCAGACAGTGTCCGGTGCTCCAAGGAACAGCGGCCTCCGGAACTCGCCAGCCTCGGGAAAACGCAGCGGCTGCTCCGCTATAATTCACCGGACTGTCCGGTGTAACAGCGGGGCAACGGCTATTTCGGCGCCAACGGCTACCTGCGACGCATTAAATGCGCGCACTGCGCGCGCAGAAGTCAGGCACGCCCATACTGGCGCACCGGACATTGAACAGTACATGTCCGGTGTGCACCGGACATCCAGGCGGGCCCAGAAGTCAGAAGCTCCAACGGTCAGAATCCAACGGCATTGGTGACGTGGCTGGGGCACCGGACATGTCCGGTGTGCACCGGACTGTCCGGTGCGCCATCGAACAGACAGCCTCCACCAACGGTCAAGTTTGGTGGTTGGGGCTATAAATACCCCAACCACCCCCACATTCAAGTCATCCAAGTTTTCCACTTCCCAACTACTTACAAGAGCTCTAGCATTCAATTCTAGACACACCAAAGAGATCAAATCCTCTCCAAATTCCACACAACGCCCTAGTGACTAGAGAGAGAGATTTGCTTGTGTTCTTTCGAGCTCTTGCGCTTGGATTGCTTTCTTCTTTCTTGATTCTTTCATTGCGATCAAACTCACTTGTAATTGAGGCAAGAGACACCAAACCTGTGGTGGTCCTTGTGGGAACTTTGTGTTCCAAGTGATTGAGAAGAGAAAGCTCACTCGATCCGTTGGATCGGTTGAGAGAGGGAAGGGTTGAAAGAGACCCGGCCTTTGTGGCCTCCTCAACGGGGAGTAGGTTTGCGAGAACCGAACCTCGGTAAAACAAATCCGCGTGTCACACTCTTCATTTGCTTGCGATTTGTTTTGCGCCCTCTCTCGCGGACTCAATTATCTTTCTAACGCTAACCCGGTTTGTAGTTGTGTTTATATATGTAAATTTCAGTTTCGCCCTATTCACCCCCCTCTAGGCGAATATCAATTGGTATTAGAGCCCGGTGCTTCATTAGAGCCTAACCGCTCGTAGTGATGTCGGGAGATCACGCCAAGAAGGAGATGGAGACCGGCGAAAAGCCCACTACAAGCCATGGGAGCACTTCATTGGAAGAGTCCCGCACCAAGAGGAAGGAGAAGAAGAACTCCTCCAAAGGGAAGGAGAAGAAGTCTTCTTCACACCAAAAGGAGAAGAAGGAGAAATCCTCTTCTCACAAGACGCGTCAGAGTGGGGACAAGAAAAAGAGGATGAGGAAAGTGGTCTACTATGAGACCGATTCTTCATCGCCATCCACATTCGGCTCCGACGCGGCATCCGTCACTTCTAAGCGTCAAGAGCGCAAGAAGTATAGTAAGATCCCCCTACGCTACCCTCGCATTTCTAAACATACACCTTTACTTTCCGTCCCATTAGGCAAACCACCAACTTTTGATGGTGAAGATTATGCTAGGTGGAGTGATTTAATGCGATTTCATCTAACCTCACTCAACAAAAGTATATGGGATGTTGTTGAGTTTGGTGCACAGGTACCGTCCGTAGGGGATGAAGACTATGATGAGGATGAGGTGGCCCAAATCGAGCACTTCAACTCTCAAGCAACAACAATACTCCTCGCCTCTCTAAGTAGAGAGGAGTATAACAAAGTGCAAGGGTTGAAGAGCGCCAAGGAGATTTGGGACCTACTCAAGACCGCGCACGAAGGTGATGAACTCACCAAGATTACCAAGCGGGAAACGATCGAGGGGGAGCTCGGTCGCTTCCGTCTTCGCCAAGGGGAGGAGCCACAAGACATGTACAACCGGCTCAAGACTTTGGTGAACCAAGTGCGCAACCTCGGGAGCAAGAAGTGGGATGACCACGAGGTGGTTAAGGTTATTCTTAGATCACTCATTTTTCTTAACCCCACTCAAGTTCAATTAATTCGTGGTAATCCTAGATATACTCAAATGACCCCCGAGGAAGTTATAGGGAATTTTGTGAGCTTTGAATGCATGATCAAAGACTCCAAGAAGATCAACGAGCTTGATGAACCCTCCACGTCCGAAGCGCAACCGGTGGCATTTAAGGCGACAGAGGAGAAGAAGGAGGAGTCTACACCGAGTAGACAACCAATTGACGCCTCCAAGCTCGACAATGAGGAGATGGCTTTAATCATCAAAAGCTTTCGCCAAATCCTCAAGCAACGGAAGGGGAAAGATTACAAATCCCGTTCCAAGAAGGTTTGCTACAAGTGTGGTAAGCCCGGTCACTTTATCGCTAAATGTCCATTATCAAGTGACAGTGACAGGGATAACGACAAGAAGGCCAAGAGGAGAGAAAAGAAAAGGTACCACAAGAAGAAGGGCGGCGATGCCCATGTTTGCCGAGAGTGGGACTCGGACGAGAGCTCCACCGACTCCTCCTCCGACGAGGACGCTGCCAACATCGCCGTCACCAAGGGACTCCTCTTCTCCAACGTCGGCCACAAGTGCCTCATGGCAAAGGACGGCAAAAAGAAGAAGGTTAAATCTAAATCCTCCACTAGATATGAGTCCTCTAGTGATGATAATGCTAGTGATGAGGAAGATAATTTATGTACCCTTTTTGCCAACCTTAACATGGAACAAAAAGAAAAATTAAATGAATTGATTAGTGCTATTCATGAAAAGGATGACCTTTTGGATTCCCAAGAGGACTTCCTTATTAAAGAAAATAAGAAGCATGTTAAGGTTAAAAATGCTTATGCTCTAGAAATTGAGAAATGTGAAAAATTATCTAGTGAGCTAAGCACTTGCCATGAGACAATAGACAACCTTAGAAATGAAAATGCTAATTTGTTAGCTAAGGTTGATTCTCATGTTTGTAATGTTTCAACTTCCAATTCTAGAGATGTTAATGATGATTTGCTTGCTAGAATTGAAAAGTTGAACATTTCTCTTGCTAGCCTTAGAGATGAAAATGAAAAATTGCTTGCTAAGGCTAAAGATCTTGATGTTTGCAAAGCTACTATTTCCGACCTTAGAACTAAGAATGACATGTTACATGCTAAGGTTGTAGAATTAAAATCTTGCAAACCCTCTACATCTATCGTTGAGCATGTTTCTATTTGTACTAGATGTAGAGATATTGATGTTGATGCTATTCATGATAACATGGCTTTGATTAAACAACAAAATGATCATATAGCAAAACTAGATGCCAAAATTGCCGAGCATAACTTAGAAAATGAAAAATTTAAATTTGCTAGAAGTATGATCTATAGTGGGAGACGCCCTGGCATTAAGGATGGCATTGGCTTCCAAAGGGGAGACAATGTTAAAATTAATGCCCCTCCTAAGAAATTGTCAAACTTTGTTAAGGGCAAGGCTCCCATGCCTCAGGATAACGAGGGTTATATTTTGTACCCTGCCGGTTATCCCGAGAGCAAAATTAGAAGAATTCACTCTAGGAAGTCTCACTCTGGCCCAAATCATGCTTTTATGTATAAGGGTGAGACATCTAGCTCTAGGCAACCAACCCGTGCTAAGTTGCCTAAGAAGAGAACTCCTAATGCATCAAATGATCATGACATTTCTTTTAAAACTTTTGATGCATCTTATGTTTTGACTAACAAATCCGGCAAAGTAGTTGCCAAGTTTGTTGGGGGCAAACACAAGGGCTCCAAGACTTGTGTTTGGGTACCCAAAGTTCTTGTTTCTAATGCCAAAGGACCCAAAACCGTTTGGGTACCTAAAGTCAAGAACTAAAATTGTTTTGTAGGTTTATGCATCTGGGGGCTCAAGTTGGATACTCGACAGCGGGTGCACAAACCATATGACAGGGGAGAAAAGGATGTTCTCCTCCTACGAGAAAAACCAGGATCCCCAACGAGCTATCACATTCGGGGATGGAAATCAAGGTTTGGTCAAAGGTCTTGGTAAAATAGCTATATCTCCTGACCATTCTATTTCCAATGTTTTTCTTGTAGATTCATTAGATTACAATTTGCTTTCTGTATCTCAATTATGCAAAATGGGCTACAACTGTCTTTTCACTGATATAGGTGTCACTGTCTTTAGAAGAAGTGATGATTCAATAGCATTTAAGGGAGTGTTAGAGGGTCAGCTATACTTGGTAGATTTTGATAGAGCTGAACTCGACACTTGCTTAATTGCTAAGACTAACATGGGCTGGCTCTGGCATCGCCGACTAGCACATGTTGGGATGAAGAATCTTCACAAGCTTCTAAAGGGAGAACACATTTTGGGACTAACAAATGTTCATTTTGAGAAAGACAGGGTTTGTAGCGCATGTCAAGCCGGAAAGCAAGTTGGTGCCCATCATCCACACAAGAACATCATGACGACCGATAGGCCGCTTGAGCTACTCCACATGGATCTATTCGGCCCGATTGCTTACATAACCATCGGCGGGAGTAAGTATTGTCTTGTAATAGTGGATGATTATTCTCGCTTCACTTGGGTGTTCTTTTTGCAGGAAAAATCTCAAACCCAAGAGACCTTAAAGGGATTCTTGAGACGAGCTCAAAATGAGTTCGGCTTAAGGATCAAGAAAATAAGAAGCGATAACGGGACGGAGTTCAAGAACTCTCAAATTGAAAGCTTCCTTGAGGAGGAGGGCATCAAGCATGAGTTCTCTTCTCCCTACACGCCACAACAAAATGGTGTAGTGGAGAGGAAGAATCGAACTCTACTGGACATGGCAAGAACCATGCTTGATGAGTACAAGACTTCGGATCGGTTTTGGGCCGAGGCGGTCAACACCGCCTGCTACGCCATCAACCGGTTGTATCTACATCGAATCCTCAAGAAGACATCATACGAACTCCTAACCGGTAAAAAGCCCAATATTTCATATTTTAGAGTCTTTGGTAGCAAATGTTTTATTCTTGTTAAGAGAGGTAGAAAATCTAAATTTGCTCCTAAGACTGTAGAAGGCTTTTTACTAGGATATGATTCAAACACAAGGGCATATAGAGTCTTTAACAAGTCCACTGGACAAGTTGAAGTTTCTTGTGACGTTGTGTTTGATGAGACTAACGGCTCTCAAGTAGAGCAAGTTGATCTTGATGAGATAGGTATTGAAGAGGCTCCATGCATCGCACTAAGGAACATGTCCATTGGGGATGTGTGTCCTAAGGAATCCGAAGAGCCTCCAAATGCACAAGATCAACTATCCTCCTCCACGCAAGCATCTCCACCAACTCAAAATGAGGATGAGGCTCAAGTTGATGAAGTAGAAGATCAAGCAAATGAGCCACCTCAAGATGACGGCAATGATCAAGGGGGAGATGCAAATGATCAAGACAAGGAGGATGAAGATCAAAGGCCGCCACACCCAAGAGTCCACCAAGCAATCCAACGAGATCACCCCATCGACACCATCCTCGGCGACATTCATAAGGGGGTAACTACTAGATCTCGTGTTGCACATTTTTGTGAGCATTACTCTTTTGTTTCCTCTATTGAGCCACACAGGGTAGAGGAAGCACTACAAGATTCGGATTGGGTGGTGGCTATGCAAGAAGAGCTCAACAACTTCACTAGGAATGAGGTATGACATTTAGTTCCACGTCCTAACCAAAATGTTGTAGGAACCAAATGGGTCTTCCGCAACAAGCAAGATGAGCATGGTGTGGTGACAAGGAACAAAGCTCGACTTGTGGCCAAGGGATACTCCCAAGTCGAAGGTTTGGATTTCGGTGAAACTTATGCACCCGTAGCTAGGCTTGAGTCAATTCGCATATTATTGGCCTATGCTACTTACCATGGCTTTAAGCTTTATCAAATGGACGTGAAAAGTGCTTTCCTCAATGGACCCATCAAGGAAGAGGTCTATGTTGAGCAACCTTCCGGCTTTGAAGACAGTGAGTACCCTAACCATGTCTATAAGCTCTCTAAGGCGCTTTATGGGCTCAAGCAAGCCCCAAGAGCATGGTATGAATGCCTTAGAGATTTCCTTATTGCTAATGGCTTCAAAGTCGGAAAGGTCGATCCTACGCTCTTTACTAAAACACTTGAGAATGATTTGTTTGTATGCCAAATTTATGTTGATGATATTATATTTGGGTCTACTAACGAATCTACTTGTGAAGAGTTTAGTAGGATCATGACACAGAAATTCGAGATGTCTATGATGGGGGAGTTGAAGTACTTCTTAGGATTTCAAGTGAAGCAACTCCAAGAGGGCACCTTCATTAGCCAAACGAAGTATACACAAGACATTCTCAACAAGTTTGGGATGAAGGATGCCAAGCCCATCAAGACACCCATGGGAACTAATGGGCATCTCGACCTCGACACGGGAGGTAAGTCCGTGGATCAAAAGGTATAACGGTCGATGATAGGTTCTTTACTCTATTTATGTGCATCTCGACCGGATATTATGCTTTCCGTATGCATGTGTGCAAGATTCCAAGCCGACCCTAAGGAAGCTCACCTTACGGCCGTAAAACGAATCTTGAGATATTTGGCTTATACTCCTAAGTTTGGGCTTTGGTATCCTAGGGGATCCACATTTGATTTGATTGGTTATTCGGATGCCGATTGGGCGGGGTGCAAAATCAATAGAAAGAGCACATCGGGACTTGCCAGTTCTTGGGAAGATCCTTGGTGTCTTGGGCTTCAAAGAAGCAAAATTCGGTCGCTCTTTCCACTACCGAAGCCGAGTATATTGCCGCAGGCCATTGTTGCGCGCAATTGCTTTGGATGAGGCAAACCCTGCGGGACTACGGTTACAAATTGACCAAAGTCACTTTGCTATGTGATAATGAGAGTGCAATCAAGATGGCGGATAATCCCGTCGAGCATAGCCGCACTAAACACATAGCCATTCGGTATCACTTTTTGAGGGATCACCAACAAAAGGGAGATATCGAGATTTCTTACATTAATACTAAAGATCAATTAGCCGATATCTTTACCAAGCCTCTTGATGAACAAACTTTTAACAAACTTAGGCATGAGCCAAATATTCTTGATTCTAGGAACTTCTTTTGTTAAATTGCACACATAGCTCATTTATATACCTTTGATCATGTCTCTTTCATATGCTATGACTAATGTGTTTTCAAGTCCATTTCAAACCAAGTCATAGGTGTATTGAAAGGGAATTGGAGTCGTCGGCGAAGACAAAGGCTTCCACTCCGTAACTCATTCTTCGCCATCACTCCAAGCAACTCTCCACTTTTGGGGAGAAATCATGAGCACCAAGCAAAAGGACCCCATCTTTGGTATAATATTCACTCATTTGTTTTGACCAAAGAGGGAGAATGTAACTCAAGGGCTCTAATGATTCCGTTTTTGGCGATTCATGCCAAAGGGGGAGAAAGTATGAGCCCAAAGCAAAAGGACCGCACCACCACCTATTTCAAAAACCTATTTCAAAAACTTAGTTTTTCAAAAAGTATTTTCAATTGGTATCTTATTGTGTTCAAAAGAGGAAGAAAGTAGTATTTCAAAAAGGATATATCAAAACCCTCTTGAACACTAAGAGGTGGATCTCATTTAGGGGGAGTTTTGTTTAGTCAAAGGAAAAGCATTTGAAACAGGGGGAGAAAATTTCAAATCTTGAGAATGCTTTGCAAAATCTTATTCATTTACCTTTGACTATTTGCAAAAGAACCTTGAAAAGGATTTACAAAATAGTTTGCAAAAACAAAACATGTGGTGCAAGCGGGGTCCAAAATGTTAAGAACGAAGAAACGATCCATGCATATCTTGTAAGTATCTATACTGGCTCAATTCCAAGCAACCTTTGCACGTACATTATGCAAACTAGTTCAATTATGCACTTCTATATTTGCTTTGGTTTGTGTTGGCATCAATCACCAAAAAGGGGGAGATTGAAAGGGAATTAGACTTACACCTAGTCCCTAATTAATTTTGGTGGTTGAATTGCCTAACACAAATAATTGGACTAACTAGTTTGCTCTAGTGTATAAGTTATACAGGTGCTAAAGGTTCACACTTAGCCAATAAAAAGATCATGTATTGGATTCAACAAAGGAGCAAAGGGTCAACCGAAGGCACCTCTGGTCTGGGGGCACCAGACTGTCCGGTGTACACCGGACAGTGTCCGGTGCACCAGAGGACTCGAACTTAAACTCGCCACCTTCGGGAATTTCCAGAGGCGCTCGGCTATAATTCACCGGACTGTCCGGTGTACACCGGACAGTGTCCGGTGCTCCAAGGAACAGTGGCCTCCGGAACTCGCCAGCCTCGGGAAAACGCAGCGGTTGCTCCGCTATAATTCACCGGACTGTCCGGTGTACACCGGACTGTCCGGTGTAACAGCGGGGCAACGACTATTTCGGCGCCAACGGCTACCTGCGACGCATTAAATGCGCGCACTGCGCGCGCAGAAGTCAGGCACGCCCATACTGGCGCACCGGACATTGAACAGTACATGTCCGGTGTGCACCGGACATCCAGGCGGGCCCAGAAGTCAGAAGCTCCAACGGTCAGAATCCAACGGCATTGGTGACGTGGCTGGGGCACCGGACATGTCCGGTGTGCACCGGACTGTCCGGTGCGCCATCGAACAGACAGCCTCCACCAACGGTCAAGTTTGGTGGTTGGGGCTATAAATACCCCAACCACCCCCACATTCAAGTCATCCAAGTTTTCCACTTCCCAACTACTTACAAGAGCTCTAGCATTCAATTCTAGACACACCAAAGAGATCAAATCCTCTCCAAATTCCACACAACGCCCTAGTGACTAGAGAGAGATTTGCTTGTGTTCTTTCGAGCTCTTGCGCTTGGATTGCTTTCTTCTTTCTTGATTCTTTCATTGCGATCAAACTCACTTATAATTGAGGCAAGAGACACCAAACCTGTGGTGGTCCTTGTGGGAACTTTGTGTTCCAAGTGATTGAGAAGAGAAAGCTCACTCGATCCGTTGGATCGGTTGAGAGAGGGAAGGGTTGAAAGAGACCCGGCCTTTGTGACCTCCTCAACGGGGAGTAGGTTTGCGAGAACCGAACCTCGGTAAAACAAATCCGCGTGTCACACTCTTCATTTGCTTGCGATTTGTTTTGCGCCCTCTCTCGCGGACTCAATTATCTTTCTAACGCTAACCCGGTTTGTAGTTGTGTTTATATTTGTAAATTTCAGTTTCGCCCTATTCACC
This sequence comes from Zea mays, assembly GCF_902167145.1. NCBI lineage: Eukaryota > Viridiplantae > Streptophyta > Magnoliopsida > Poales > Poaceae > Zea > Zea mays. Next base: position 25,212,118 of record NC_050098.1, on the reverse strand, counting down.
CCCCTCTAGGCGACTATCACAAATGGTTTATGGCAAAAAATCATTTCTGAAAATATATTAAGGGAAAAAACCATTATCTTTGTCAGACAAAAACAAGATGATTCTCATTTTTGGAAAAATATTTTGAGTTTGAGATATAATTTCTATAAATACTGCAAAGTGGTTGTGGGTAATGGCATGAAAACTAGTTTCTGGAAGAGTTCCTGGATAGGAGACTTACCTCTGGCTACCAAATTCCCTATTTTATTTGACTTGGCTTATGACAAAGACATTTCTGTTAATAAAGTCTTATGTTCCAATTTTGAAGTTCTCTCTTTTAGGAGGAGGATTATTGGTAATTTAAGCTTGATGTTTGAGGATCTTTTGGGATGTTGTAATAATATTTCTCTGTCTGACCAAGATGACAGAATTGTTTGGTGTCTTGGTAAAAAAGGTTTTTCTGTGAATTCTTTGTATAAAAAGAAAGTTAGTGATCAAGTAGCAGTGCCGTATAAGTTCTTGTGGAAATCCAAGTTACCACAAAAAATCAAAAATTTTATCTGGCTGGTTGTGAGAAACAAAATTCTCACAAAAGATAATTTGAAAAAAAATTTGGAAAGGTTCTCAAGATTGTTGTTTTTGTGGGTGCGATGAAACAATTGATCATTTATTCTTTTACTGTCCCATTGCGAGATACGTGTGGAGAGTGATTCAAGTGGCCTTGAATTTGGAAGTCATTCCAAAAAATATCAGAGAACTGTATGATGGTTGGTTGAGCAAACCTAAGGATACAATAATCAATCTTCTTCTGTTTGGTTGTGGTGCGGTGTTCTAGGCAATTTGGAGAACAAGAAATGATTGGTGCTTCGGTGATAAGATTCTGCTTGATCTTTCTAACGTCATTTTTCTTTGTTGCTTCTGGTTAGATTCCTGGGCTATTCGACAGAAAGAGAGGGAAAAAAGATGGTGGTTCAAGGAAGCAATTTAATCAGAAAGATAGCAAGTGAAGCGTTTGGCCGGGCGTACGGGTGGTGTCCAAGGGACCGTCGCATTTCTGGGTGATTGAAAACTGTTGGTTCAGGGTTGTGCTGGTGTCTGAACTTCTGGACTTAGGTTTCGTAGCTAGTTTATGTTGCTCCTCGCTTCTTAGCGGAGGTTTCTGTCGTTGTAATAAGCAATGCTTATGGACTTGTTAGCTGTTTGGGCTTTGGTCTTTGCTAGGTCTCCTTGCTTATCTAGGATGATATTGGAAGGTGATCTGGTAGGGTTTCGTTTAAGCCTAGTTTCTGTCGGGCCATTTGGTCGTAATGGTGTCCTCTGTAATGAACATTTTTCTATTTCCTAATGAAATAGGGGGCTTCGCCCCTTAGAATTTTTTTTGACAACAACACTTAGAGAGAGAGAGAGTTAGAAATTGGATGTTTACCAGGTTGGGTGTTGCCCTGGCCCAGCACCTAGAAATGTCTCAGAATGATATTATTGGAGAAACCTTCAACAGTTCTTATGGTATCTGCATCATCAATACATATGGTTAGTATTAAGTTGTATGCAACAACCAATTCAAACCAAAAGTTTAAGCTGATGAGAAGAGGTGTGCAATTCCTTTATATTATATTCCAACATTTTCCCTCACGTCGAGCCTCTCTTGGGTCTCAAACGTGGAATATGAGCGAGTAAGAATTAATTTATTTAATTGTGCTAGCTAGGATTCGAACTCATGACCTTTAGCTCTGATACTATATTAAGTTGCATGCACCAACCAATTCAACCCAAAAGCTTAAACTAATGGGAAGAGTTGTGCAATTCATTTATATTATATTCCAACAGTTAGTAACCTCCAATTCGCTCAAGATATAAAAAGTGGTAAAAATTATCTAAATTGTAATGAATAAGAAATCTAATTCTACAACTGACGAGCCAGTCCACTACATCATTTTCCTTTTTATTCGATTAAATCTATTTGTAATATTAGTGTTGGCGTCGATCGGGCGTCAATCACTATAATGACTACCAGCGGCGGGGTTATTGGTGCAGGTGCAGATGTTCCGTGACCGAGAGCTGGAAGGTCTGTAACCTGACGCAAGAGTTAGGGTTTCTGCCTGACGACCTGCTGGTGCAAGAGCTAGAATTTTTAATATATCTAAAATAATAACTAATAATTTAATATATAACAAAAAATAACTTACAGTAAATTTGAGAGTGATTGAACGTCATATAATAAATAATAAAAGTGAATAAAATTAGTAAAATGATTGAATCACATTAAATAATATAAGAGACTCCTCTAATAAACAATGTAAGGCTATCCCAACCTATACTACCGTTTTTTTTTTGCATTTTGGTATTTTTTCGGAAAAAAATCACATTTGAACTCTAAAAAAATTAATGTTATTTTACTCGGCATCATAGAGATAACTGTGCGCTGACACAAACCGGACGCCGGGTAGCGGACGGCACATGCATGCAGCGGAGGACGATCGAATTTTTTATACAACCGAGCTCGGCTGTAGCTGCTGCCGATACGGATACACCATCCTTAAATCTCTGAATAAACAAATGCACTGGCGCCTAGCTCGGCTGTAGCTGCCCCCTAGGCGTAGACTTAACATACGCCATGATGTGCATGTACCATAGGGTAATGGCAGTCCACGTTACAGTAGCAGTCCACGTCGCTGTAGTAGTCAGGTTTGCACGCCAGTACGCTACTGGCTGGCCAGCCTTCAGTTTCCTGGCACGGCGCGGCCTAGTGTCCAGCGAGAAACGTAGTGCCTTTTTTCCCCTTCCTACTAGCTGGAAAGGATCGTACAACTCCTAGGCTCTATAGGCTACCGTCCGACTTCGACCAGCTACGGCTAGCTAGTGTTCATGACCTTCTGACCTTGTGGTACATACACTGTTCATGGCGTATGTTAAGTCTACAGCTAGACGGTAGCTGCAGCCGAGCTAAGCGCCATGCTTGGTGCATTTGTTTATTCAGAGATCTAAGGATGGTGTGTGTATCTATAAGACTAACCGCAGCGCAACCCCTACGCAGCCCCCTCCCCTTGCATGCGGCGCGTCGGGGGCACCCTATAGCCGCAGTGATGTCCCCTACCGCGCCCCCTACGTGTCGGTCCCCTTCTCTCTCCCCCCAGATTTAGCGTGTCACTGTTCATCACCCTAAACACTGTGCTGTGGGTCCACGAGTAATTGTTAGTAGATAAAAAATTGATAGTTAGTATAGAAAATGATATTTTGTAGTGGTAGTGGAGTATAGGGGGAGTATTTAGGGGGAACCGCTGCGGGAGATGAAAAAATAGGGGAGAAAATAGGGGGAAAAAGTGATATAGGGGGAAAAATTTAGGGGTAACGGTTGCGGATAGCCTAACAGCTATATCTAAGCTCGGAGCCATGGATGTTGGCGTCATGGCGTCGAGCTCAACCACGTTAGTGCCAGCTCAGCTTTTGCACGCCAGCGAGGCTAGTATCGCCGAGCAGTGTTAATTCAGTGTCTCGACCTATAACGCCGAGTAAAAAATCTTAAAACAGAAATAGTTTTTTCAAAGATCCAAACGTTATATATTTTTTTAAGAAAAGGCTAAAATGTAAAAAGTTCGGCCCATAGTACTCTACATTTCTAACCTTAAAGAAATATGTTGTCCTCGCCACCAAGATTTTCTACCTTATATATATTATTATCCTCTGCAGTTATATCTACTCTACATCTCAACTTTATACCAACTATTGTAAATTTTATCATTTCTTTCTGACTCTATTCTTTATCCACCCAACAACCTCTTCTTTCTCTCCCTTGATTTGGACGTTCCTAGTATGTGTATGTGCATGCACTATGCGCAATTTTGCATTACAAGCGGCATATACTCTAAAAAATAGCGTTCCTACTTCCCTTCTTAAGTTTAGAGTAGTCTAAACTGTTGCTGCAGTTTTTTACTCTACGCTCAGCTCTATCTTCATATCGTACTGGTTAAAGTTCACCGTTCAAAAGTACAATTCTTTGCTATACTATAGTACTTTTACATAGGCTACCTTGAGCTGATCCTCTATAATATTCACTATTTCGATCTTCATTATAGTCCTGCGTCCCCTAATTTACCTGGTCTACTGGAGACAGTCTTAGATCCATAGCAAAGTTTCAATACTACGGTAAAAAAAACTATGGATTTAATTTGGCATTTCAAAGTTGTAATATTCTAAATTTGTAGTTATAAAATACTTTATTTTCAAACTAGGCCTTAATCACAATAGTCACGTCCTTTTTAATATTCACTATTCGATTTTCCGCGAAAGGGTCTCAAACGTAATGGTTAAGCCTTCAGAGTCACCTTTAGATCTTAGGTGTTGACATATTTTGGCCTTATCAAAATACTAGTGCGTTACGCGCGCGTCTGCGCGCTTGTTGTCCTTTCTTTTTATTTGATATGCCTATTTTATTTCAAATAGCAATTGTCTAAGGAAATTTGCTGAATTTTCAACAATGTTTTTTAGTACAATAGCAGTAGTAATACAAATTTAGATTACAGTAAGTAGCAAGTTGCATTAAACTAGTATACTTGAGTGTCCAGTAATAGTGTATCTGCAGAGTTTACATAGACAAACATAATTCTAAGAAGACTTCAACTAGAGTCATATGTACATAAAAGTCTATTTACCAAAAGTGATCTAGCTTTTCTTGCATACACACACAGTTCTAGGAAGGCTTCAACATCAGGTTAATATGTACATAAAAGTCTTATGACCAAAAGTGATGGAGCCTCTTCTATGCGTGCAAATAAAAGTCTATTGATCAAAAGTGACCTAGTCTTTTTTGCATAGACACACAATTCTAGGAAGGTTCAACATCAGGTTAATATGTACATAAAAGTCTCATGACCAAAGGTGATGGAGCCTCTTCTATGCTTGCAAAAAAAGAAACAGTACCAGTATACAAATGAGAGTAGTATGTTAGCATAGACAACACCAAAGAGCACAATGTAATATCAGGATCATAAAACAAATAACATTTTTTGAAAAGAGAGAAACAATAACATACAATATGTTTATTTTATCTTTCCCTCTGATCACGACAAGCAGGTACTAATAGCGTGTTTGGTCTGATGGTTTGGCTCATCCATCGTGGTCTGGCTCCGGATGGAGCGGTCCTGCACTTTATTGCGGAGTGAGCTGATCTCACATGTTAGTTTGTTATTAGAACAACGCAGTGACGAACGACATCGTTCCGCGATTCAAACCAAATGATGATGTAGGCTCGGACGCAGGTCTGAATGACTTCGGAAGCCGCCCAACCTGCAAACCAAACATGTCGTAAGTCTATTAGCACAACAAGCTATGTTATGTCTAAGATCTCAAGTTACAAAAACTTAATTGAAAAGTTAAAGTGTTTCTCGAATAAGATATATCAAGAGGCTAACAGTCTAACACACTGTTATGATGATATATAAGGAAAAAAGAGCAGTATAGAAGCAAGTTTATTAAGAACTGTGTTGCAGGAACATTTTTTGGTACTGTGTATTTTCAGTGTGCACAGTGTATTTTCAGCACAGAACATAATGAACATAATAGCAGTGTTCAATGCGCACTGTGTATTTTCAGCCCATAACATTTTTTGAACATATATTTTAGGAATGAGTTTTCTCAGGTTATTCTTGCAGCAAAAAAGGGCTATGAAGTATGAACTACACTAATTAGCCAACAGCTACGAGCTATGTAATTTGTTTATTTTCTCTACTATCTTCTTGCACCAGATGTTGTGAATCACTTAGCAAGCAACTACAATAAAATCAGAAACTGAAAGCAAGCATATTCCAAGATGAAACAAAGTGCAAGTTTTTTTCTGTTGCACAAATGGAATGACATCAAATAGTCAGAGAATAGAATAAAGAGGGGAGAGGGACAGGAGTAAGGTCTGACTTTTTAAAAGAGGAAAACAAAAGCTATGAAGATATAAAATCAAAATTAGATTCGACGAAGGCGAACTGGATTATTTTTTCCGTTCTACAAGAAGTAGACAGTAGAGTTCCTATGACCATTATGGACCCAAAATTGTCCTGCAGCAATCTACGAGCACAAAAACTGTTTTGTTGGCCAAATGAAACATAGGCTATACACACATCTTAGAATGAAACAGAGAAACCGGGGATTAAAACCATAAACAGTAAATTTAGGGAAAACCATAAACAGTAAAGTTTGGGGGGGGGGGGGGGGGGGGGGGGAAATTTGAAGAACAGAGACGTTCAGTCTATTCGCAAAGTAAAATAGTGGCATCTTAGAACCTTAATGTTTGGTGGCCAAATGGAATACGTGCGATATACAGGTCTTAGAATGGAGCACAACAACTAAGGAATAGGTCGAAAAGCTAAAACCATGGAAACCCTAAACATTGAAAAAAAGTTTGAAGAACATAGACGCTTAATCAATTAGCTAAGTAAAATAGTGGCCTTTTCGAACTTCAATGTATCGACAAAAAAGGAAAACGAAGTCTGTGCTTCGATGCAAACAGTTTCACCTGAATGAAATCAGATGTCTATAGGTGTACTAATGTAGGACTTTTCTGTGTCGAAGAGAATCCAAATGTAAGGCCAGTCATGTCATCAACTGTGTTTATGTTGGAGAATAAAGCCACATTGCTTCCAGCACCAAAGAAGCATGTTTATTTTTTCTCCAAGAAATAATGAAACTGAATAAACAAGAAACATAGATGGTTTCCTGAATATATCATGCACCATACCTCATATATGGGGTTTTAGTCAAGTTTTTCCAAACATGCTATTTGCATAGGACTCACTTTTTTGCTTTCAGAACATGGACTTTGTGCCTAATATTTGCCTTATGCATAATATTTAGTGGATTTGTTATTGCCATACATGGGCTAAACAAGCACAGTAAGAAGCAAGAACACTTCATGTTCCTATCAGTTTATTTAGACATGATTTTTCTAGCTATACCGATTTGTTGGTACAGGATGGCTGACCCTGACTTTCCTTGGATTGCTGCGACAGTGGGAGGTATCATCATTTAGCAAGACAATTTAATGACGTCGGCATCAACGTGTACGTGATAGACCAGACTGGTGAGAATCTTTTCCTTTTTTTAGTTGTCATGCTTGAACTCTTATATTATCACAAATGCATTTTTACCTTATTTTCATCATGTTGATGATTGTGTGTAGAGGAGGATATAAAAAGGAATACTTAGCTCAATCAAAAAGGATCGTTTTTTCCGGAAAAGAAACGAACCCTTGAAGCCTAGGAAAAAGAAAAAACAAAATTGGAGAGCACAAACAAGAGAACATGAACCTTTCAGAGAAGGATGGAATCCTAAAAAAATGTAGTTTTGTTTATAAGGAGATTAGAATACACAATGCAGACTATGGGTCCGGCCAGGTAAGTCCGCAAAATATGCATATAGGTTTCTAGACAAAGCTAGAGGTAGCAGCTTTATTTATTAGTAATACATTATTTTGGGTTATGGTTGTTGTTACGTGGAAACAAATTATCACAATACTTAAATATGGATTTTTTTTATCAGACACAATGTAGTTTTGTTTGTTGTAACGGAAAAAAGGAAAATGAGGGTGCGAGATTTGTGTATAAAAGATCCTGAATGGTGCCATACCTTGATGTATTTCAGGATGGTCTAACTGTTGTCATTCTTGGAACATGTAGAATCTGGAATGGCTTTGTTAACCTGGGTGTGCTTCATCCTGCATGTAGTGTATTATATTAATATGGAATAGAAGTTGTAGTTGTAAGCTTAAAAGGCATGCTCTATTTTCGTTTTATAACTAATGTATTTCCATACATACTTTTTGGGTGGTGATGACAATTCATTGTTGGTCAGCTGATCTATATATTTGTCAACGTTCTGTGATTAAAAGAAAAAGTGTCAGTTAACTTAGATGGTTCAAAAGAATGAGCCTGTGCAGCTGAAATTCGGAGAGTTGTCTTTGTCTGATGCCCTGGTGCGCATAGTCTGTCTCTTTTTTTTCCAGGCCCAGCCTCATGAGATAACGACATATTTAGGACAGCTCCAACAATAATTTGTAAGCTAAATCCAATCATTCTATTTTATATTTCAATAAAAAAAGAGTGAAAAGCTACATCCTGATAAAAAACTGGTTTTATGCACGTATTTTAGGTACATGTGAGGTTGTCATGTTGATCTAATTATACTATAAGTCATTGCGAAAAAGTCAATAATATTGAAGAAGCGATTGTCTTAGAGCTAGCAAATGACAAGCTCCTGCTGTTGCGGGCGGGTGCCTTTACCAACTGCATAAGCATTGTTCTTTAAGCATTGTTCTTTAAGCATTGTTCTTTGTTACCATCTGTTTTTGATAACTTAACAGTAGAGAAAATACTTAAATGTGTCTATGTACATAAGTCAATATTATAAGTACATGGAAATTACCTCTGAATTCTTGGATGCATCGTAGAACTCTAAGACGCGTCGAACCTGTCAAATATGTTTCATTATGTTACGTATCTTCAAGATGGTTCACAGAAACTTGAAGACATTATTATGTAAGAAGTTTTGTACCGTGTTTGTCACTGAGAATTCTGACATATTAAGGGTGACTACAAAGGTAAATTTCAAAGATACAATGGCGGCTACATATTAAGGTGACTACAAAGTTGAGCATTGAAGATGGTACCGAGGTTTGTCTTCCATGATTTTGGTAGAGTGGTTGTTACTCGGAGAGAATAGTTCCGGCAAACAGAAAACATGTGAGTTTATTTAGTACGACAGCTTGCTGTCCAAATCTCTTTAGTTATAGCTTATAGAACTTTGAAGCATACATGCAACTAACAAAACTGATTTAGCCTTTTCACGTCAGGCTAAAGTCTCTATATGTATTGTGCAGATACTTCACTGAACATCATTTATGAATGCATGTTCAGACAAACTAATTTTCATAAGAGCCTAGGCATCCTAAAACAGTTATTCTCACTTGGGATGCTTGCACACAATTTCAGAAATTTGTGGCTGATGTTGTAAATGAAATTGCTGAAGGAAATAGTTACTACTGACCTAATATTTATCTATTCCTTTGTAATAAACAGGACATACATCAGAGTAATAAAATGATCATGTGATGAGAGGTATGGGTAAATACGAAGAAACCTGTACATAAGGAATTAGTCAATTACCGCATGATGACAGACATGGGTAAATATGAAGAAAGCATCTTTATATTTATGCAATGGAAAAAAATAGTAGCAGCAATTTATAAATAGATTCATAGATGCATCTAGCTTATGGATGAGTTAAATGCAGTAGGGAACTATATGAACGTCTAAATACAACACTATATATTAATGGAAAGATCAGATGCACTATTTTTTGGGAAAAAATGAAACCTTTTTTTATTAGATGACTTGATAAGATTGATGAGATTCAACTGGTTCACACTGGTTCACACGAACTACGATTTGGAACTCTAGCCTCTCCTGACCTGTTTTGAAGAAAAATCCAAATCAGTAGCTGCCACAGTTAAGGTACATACATATATTCTTTAGCGAAATTAGTATGTTATATGCAGTAGCAGGAAGCCAACAAAGACCATCCTGTTTTTATGTATATGTCATCTAGAAAATAGGAGTGATAAAGAAGCAGGGGAGATAATTGAATAAAATGAAAAACATAATAACTTGGATGAAACTGGAGATTCCAGATCTTCAGACAACCTGCCTTCATTTAGGACACAAGGAACCAATCAAATCATCGCGTATGTGTTGCTGCCGGTTGGGCGACGGACGAAGAAATTGACCGTCCATCCACGCTGCATGGTGAACCAACTAAACTTAAGGCGGCGCTTGGACTTTGGACTAGATATTGGCTGACTATTGTTGTTCTTCAGCGGCGCAAACAAAGCCAGCCGACGAAAGACACTGGATCTAGGATCTGGCGGAAGCAAAGATATTGGGAAAAAAGCACAGGAACCTGACGACATCCCCAGACCAAGCTGATCCGTCTATCCCGTGAAACTATGGCATTTTGATTTCCTGCACAACATCATTTGTTCCAGCAGCTGTCATTTAAAAGTACAGTACAGTAGACTACACCACTTTATCCCATCACTTGACCTGACTGAACAATAATACTCTGGTAACTAAGTTACAAAGACACAGCAAACCAGTTCTAGTTCAACAGCCTATCATGAAAAAGCACAGTACAATGACAAAATTTTCACGATCCATGGATCTAACCAAACCTGCAATCCGTAACTTCTGGCAATAACCTCTGAAGTTATACCACAGTGACCTTGTTTTCCAGCAAGCATTATCTGTCACTGTCAACTATTATAAAAACGGGAATGCCGCTTAAAAAAAACTGCACTTATTTCCTTATCATCTCGCCGAGCTCATTGGACAATAACTGCTGGCATTAACTTCAGTATCACCCATACCAATATTGACATTAAAGCACAGGAACCTGACGACGAACCTTGAACCCCAAAATGGCAGCATGAGGACACGGAATGGGATTGGGGAACCAAAAAAAGCAGAGATCGCAGCCCGTGCGGTGACGGGGAAGAACTCAAAGCAGAGATTCTAGCTGCCTTAGTTAGTTTGGTTTATGGCGGTGGCGACGACTGCTCGGTGGCTCCTGCTCCTGGCCCTCGTCTCGGCGGCCGCGGCGTCCGGGAAGCACGAGAGGTGGAGGGTGGGCGGCCAGGTGGTGGAGAAGGAGCGACCTAAACCCTAGCACGACAAACCCTAGCAATGGGAACCAGAATGAGGTGGAGAGCAGGGGAGGAAGTGTGCTTGCCTGGAACTTTGGAGCGCCGACGCAGCGTATCGGTGGCCAAAAGCAGCCAGCGCACGCGGGAGAAAAGCAGTCGGTGCACGCGGGGGAAGGTGAGATTCTGGGAGGAGGAGTGAGGCGAGATTGGAGACGCATCAGCTGGTGACACTTCCTAGAACCATCCACACACGACGCAGGGGAGAGATTGCCGCCATTGGTGAACAATCGGACGGCCGAGAATTTTTTTGCCGACGTGAACGCACGTGGAACCGGCAATCCTTCCTGCTTTAATAATATCAAAATAAATGGCCATGCGGGTTAAATAACTCCGATTAATATGACCCCTAAATTTCGATGCATATGAAATAAATAGATATTCTGAAAAACAGATATATGAATATTTAAAGTGGCTATTTGTTCATAATATTCTTCTGTTCTAATAGTTTAGGGCGTCAAGATATTGAAATATGTACGGCCTCAAGTATATACTCATGCGAATATATGACCAATAAATAGTCATGCATCAATAAATAGTCATGCATGCATTAATTAAAGATTCGTCTAAACAACTATAAAAAAAATGACATAAGCAAATGACCATTTGTCAACATAATTGTAAACAAAGCGAATATAAAATAATATTTAATGTAATCACAAGATAGTGTTTTATAATAATAATAATAATAAAATAGATTCAATAGATAAATAATATGAAATAATGAAGAGATAACATGCGTACTAGTCCCTTACAACCGTCATAGCGCCTAGCTATGAATAACAAAAAAAAATTATAGATGGATACGATGCAACAGTGCGGTGAATGGATTAGTCTCCCATCAATCAAATGTAACTCTACAGTATTTGTACGCATGCTGGCATGTTCCACTCTCACACGCATAGTTTTTGACTGGAAATAACTAAGTATTTTCTTAATCACATAATAAAAAAAAGGGAAAGAGGAAGCCACTTGCCATGCACATGGACCTACGGGCGCTAGCGTGTATGAGGCCTGATGAAAGCAACTGCCAAGCCACGTTATCCGTTCTCGTACGAACCTGCTCTTCCACGCACGCCTGCTTCGCGCCAGATCTGCGTGTGCACGACTGCTACACGTCTCGCTCGCTCTTTCTTCACGTCTATAAATGAAAGGCCACATCAACGCAGGAGGTAGACGCCGCTAGGCTGCCTCGCTCTTGCATTTGCCTCGAAAAAAAAAGGCTGCTGGGGGAGGAGCACCATCAAGCTGCTGAAGCTCCTCATCCAGCAATCGCTGCTTCGCCAGACAAGGAAATTCTCCGTTAAACATCTCTGTAGGACATACTTTATAGAGAAATTTGTTCCAGAAATTTTAAGGGTATATCCTCGAGAAAAATCACACCGCACAGATATACAGTTGTGGTATATCTGACAGATTTACTGCAAGGTAATAATAATCGATACGAAAAGGGTAATATATTTCTAATTCCTCATTGTGCTGTATTTCTTCGTTTGCCGGTTAATGGCTTAGCGGCTGACTTCCGATTCATGCAGTCGATTACCAGCTAGATAATATCGACTAAGATGACCTCCATCAAGGTTATATCCGAAATAATCCTAATTAACCTGCAATTATATGGTTCACACGCTACATTATATCCTTTTCGCACGAGTAAAATTGAGTTAAACAACCACTCATGCAGTGCATATACCAATAGTATCCCATCCGTGCACTATATTGTGCAATAACCACTAAGCGGCCATCAGCTAAACTCCATGGCAGAAATAACTAAATCCATTGCATACGTCAGGTGCATCATCCTAAGTAAATTTAGACAAACAAAATAAACGTCTCATTTATTTTAAAGCTTTAAGTCAGTTGCATAATTCGAAGTATGGCTCTTATGTGCACATGGTAGTCATACCACATCTAAGGAAAATCACCCAACGTCATGATTAAACTAGAAATCTATATATTAAGTCATTTGAAGACCCTACATGTCGTTAGCAATATCTTTGGCCTTCGGCCATCCATTATAAAATTAGCTCATTCTGCCTAGGAAATACAAACAGATCTATACTTACATACGCACCAAATTATTTAAGGTCATGTAAAAGTTATATTGATCTTTGTCGTTGTTTATAAACCACGTCCTAGTTTGGACTGCATAAAATAAACAAAAGGAAGGTGCCATTTGATATGCATAGTGCTATTATATTTACTAAATTATGCAAAGATAAATTAAATGGTAAGCTCGATGGTTATCCTTATAGTCAAAATAAAGAAAGAAACTAATGATGTTCATATGGCGTTTAGTCGTACCTAAACAAAATTGATATGTTTATGGTAAATTCCAAGTTAGGGCTGATACTGTTGGTTGACCTTCAACGACGCCATGATCAAGGTAACCAAAATATAATAAGTATTAGAGTAGACTTAGCTAATTAAAATATGCTTGGTTGCATTCATCAATCGTCATTTCTTCCAATTAATTTGGACAAACAACTTAACTATGCCCAATATCAACCCTTCATCTTGAGAACTTAAATCTTGCACTTAGTTAGACTGCATCCATAAAAAGTCATATCAAACTAAGTCATTAAATTAAACTAAATCAAATGGCGCCGTATACATAAGTCATGGGCAAATATCACGTCATGAGCATATATGATGATCTTAATAAAATAAATTAATTGTGCACACCACGGTTTAGTGTGGCGCCGCAATATATCTTTCCAAGACAGATATCTCGGCCTCGACCTAAATAAAATGTCGCATCATATACTAAGTATATCCATAAACGATAAAATATATTGATTCATGGTCTTGCATTATTTAATAAAGATTATCGAATATAGTCTTCAAAATAAATCATGTGCATAAGTGATACATTGCATTATCATCTAAAGAGGCAAATATTAAAGAGATGAATTCTCTCTAGTCTATCCATGATAAAGCGTATACAATATCTCAAAAGATACATATGCTCAAATAATTTTAAAAAAAGTCATACATTGAGTTATTGAAATTCAGCACCATGTCAGACTGACTCCAACAGAGCAGCTAAATAGACAGGGAAAGCTAAAAATAAGCTACTATAGCAGTACAAAACACCTTCTAACAGGGCAGACAAACGAGTGAGGTAAAAAGGATGAAAAGAGAGAGGAAAACCATAATAGCTTGTACTGTGGCTGACAACCATTTCCTTTTTCTGTGTCTGAGAATATGACCTCACTATCTGCTTCATTTATTGGACTATACTATCGCTGCCTTTTTACCTGTACCGTTGACAGCATGTGTCATATGCCTGGACAAGCAAACCAGAGACGCTAGCTAAAGGCTTGAATGACTGCTCGATTTATATGGCCTCTATTGGAGTCGGTCACATGGCTTGAATAAATAACAAGATATTCATAAAAATATGCATCAATTAAAATACTTGTATATTATAGTTCGATCTTTCTCAGGACGAATTTCTGACTTAGTTAAAAAAGTTTGTTTATTGTGTCCCACCTGCTCTTAAATTACGTCTTATGCGTCAGGTGCTCTTAAGTTACGTCTTACGCGTCAGGGCTAGATCGATGTAGAGTGTACGATAACGGCTCGCTACTAATAAAGCCAGATTTCGGAAATTTTGTCGACCGAAACTATATTTTAGAGCTAGTTTAGGAGCCCCAATTTCCCAACGGATTTATATTTTTACAAGAAAAATTAGTTAATTGTCACATAAAAAATTGAAATCCTTTAAAAAATTAAGTTTCTCCGACTAGCCCTTAATATAATTGCCGGAGAAGGCCGAGTTTTTTTTATTTTCCCTGCAGAGAACAGTGAGAGGCTGACAGATGAGTACAGTGATGCGAGAGCAGCTGTAGGTGCCGGGTGAAGTACTACTGTCAGTGCACAGGTGCAGTGCAAGTGTCCAGGTGATGCGACATGCAAGTCCTCTCGGCGGGTAGCTAGCTAGGCCTGCGGTGCGGTGGGAAACGGCTGACGGGCAGGCCTGCGGCCTCCTCGGCTACTTTACTCAGTGGTAGCATTAAATTGCAGTGTTTAAATTTTTTGTCGTCTCCTGGCTTCGCGTATCTTCGTCTTCACTCCCACTATAAATTAACTCCTACGTCGTCTGCTGGCTTCGTCTCTCTTCACCATTTGGCTTCGTCTCTCTTCACCGTTGGTGCCAAGTTCACAAGTATCAGATCTGGTAAACACCTTTCCAAGTTCTTTCTCAAGTATATGTACATTACACACCATGTTCTTTAAAACACACCATGTTCTTTAAAGATGCTAGTTTCTTACTGCTTGATATATATTAGTCGAATAGTCCTCTCTGTTTTTATTTACCTTGCGTTCTAGGTGATAAATGACCGGGAAAAAGACCACGGCCTCCTCTGCCGGCCGCACTCGAAAGAAGGCCAAGGTGGTGTTGGAGGATGAGGAAGAGGCAGGGTTGGAAGATGAGGAAGAGGCGACTGTGACACTATCCGTGGAGAAGGACGCACTGGAGTGTGACATCTGCTGCCTACCCTTCCAGTCCGAAGTTTTTATGGTAAGTCAGATTACAATACATGTATATATACAGTACATATTGATCGGTAGGCTCGCTCCAACATGATGCTCTGCTCTGTGTAAAATCAGTGCAAGAACGGACATTCTGTATGTGCAAAATGCTGCATCCGCACGAACGGTAAGTGCTGGACCTGCTCCGAGCGCATTGGCGACATACGTTGCCGTCCGCTCGAGAAGCTCCTGGCGGCGGCGACCACCTCCTGCATGTTCAAGAGCAACGGCTGCTACGACGTCATCAGCTACCTGGAGAAGGTGACCCACGAGGAGACATGCCAGCGCGCGCCGTACAAGTGCCCCGTCCACGGCTGCGCCTATAGCGGCCTGCGGCTCGGCTACCACGTCGCACAGGACCACGGCCACGACGACGACGGCCTCGCCTCCGTCGTCTTTATCTACGGCAAGGCGGTGGCGACCGTGCGCAAGGACGAGCCGTTCCGCGTCCTGCTGCAGCGCAACACGGAGCGCGTGTTCCTGCTGCTCAACGGCCACGATTTGCTACAGGGGCGCTCGCTGTCCCTGCTCTGCCTTGGCCCGCGCTTCCAGGATGGCGTGGAGGTGGAGCTGAAGTATAAGATGGAGGTGAGCGGCGGTGCGCCGGGAGCGCTCACGCTGTCGGCGTCTGGCACCATACCGTTCGCCCGGCGGCTCGATGGGTTCCAGGCCAAAGGGTTTCTCTTCGTGCCGGATGCATACTGGGGCTCCGCCGGCTCGATTTCCGTCACCGTCAGAATTTACGTCTGACGTCGCCTCGTGCTAGCTGGTGTGGTGTGGATAGGTTGATTCCTACTGGTCAACCGTTCGTTCGTCTCGTTGGTACTTACCCTGGTTCAGTGGTTGTTTATGCACTCTACGTGCTGATGCTAGTACTTTTGTTAATCGCAACAACGTATGCTAGTACTTTTGTTAATCGCAACAACGTATTTCCTGTCGTTTTACATTCTATGTTATTCCCTGGGACCTACTAATGCTAAAACGTACAGTTGCCTGAATTTTAGATTTCTTTCAAGTGCTTTAGTTTGTTGTGGTTTATACAAGTACTGGTCAGATGCATGAATTGTCACGGTTTCTAAACATTAATAATTAGACTTTGATTTAGTAAAACATTAGAATACATGTGTTTTATTGGTTAGATGCTCTTGAATGTAGAGCTGAGAATCAAAGTTCGAACCTTCAATTTTACCTTATTTTTCATCAATCAGAAGGGGAAACGTGGGAACAGGTGCTTTTATATAGCACTAGTCAGATCAAGGTTTAAAATAGTTGGCTATGTAAAATAGTGGTATCATTCTTTTCGAGGCTCACTATAGCAAATAGCAGATTTATAAAAAAAAATATGTATAACTTATGCAAAAAAATACTAAAGTCAAGATATTTGACTATGACCAATATGTTTGTAATGCTCTAGGATACTACGGACATTATAGTATATATGATTCATGAAATTCAAGTGTTTAGCACTTCAATAACATTGTTAGTCACTACCTAGGAAGCTACACAATATGATAATTAATAGGTTTACTTAGTTTTAAAATACTAGGGTAGTAAAGTATTTAGGGTCTGTTTGGTTGGGCTGTGGCTGTGAAAAAAGTTGCTGTGGGCTGTGAGCTGTGAAAAAAGCTGCTGTAGGCTGTGAGCTGTTAAAAATCTAAAAACCGTTTGGTGGAAACCATTAAAAATTGTTAAAAGTTTTTCGATATATGTTTTCACAGTTTTATCCGAAAAGCCACAAAAGCAGGTCTAGGGGTGCTTTCAGATTTGCACTGCAAGAAAGTCAGCTTTTAAAAAAAGCTGCTTTCTGGATCGAGCCCTTTGGTTGGCTTTTGGCTTTTAGGAGGCAAAAGCCAAAGCCAAAAGCCAAACCAAACACACCCTTACTATCTTGCTAATATGGTAGCAACACAATACCATGACTTAATACATACCAAAAAAATTCACTAACTTAATCTATTGATTAAGCATAGAGTCATTTGAATAAAAAGGAGCACTTGAGGACATTCATCCACATCAATATCATGTGCACAATCTTGTTATGTATGAAGCAAGTTTAGATTGATCTTCATTACATTCATTAACATCATTGAGATTCCAAATCCTTTTTTATTGTTTTATATAAAGTTAATTAACATTGAGTTATTAATTCATTTGATGTATTCCCCGTCTTAGGGAGTGGATGTGGTTGATTAAATATTGATCTTCTCGTAATATCAAAGAGAGGTCGTACGTATAATCATACCCTTACGTGGATGGTAATAAGTTCTAAATTTTAAAGTATAAAATTTAAGATTTAAATCGAATTAGGATCAAACATTATATTTATAAAGAAACATTTAAATTATAATCTATTACTACCCCTACACATATGTCATGCTAGTGTATACATCAATACTAAAACACGTACATTCATTCCATACCGGTCAGATCTTGCAACACAGTACCGCCACACGCCACTTATTTTTTCTACAAAAATGTAAACCAGCTTATTTTTATGCCACTCAATAATATAGGTGTACATTTGGACCGGGCCTGATGAGCCGGCTCGAAGCACGAAAAAAAAACACGGTCCAGACATGGTACGATCCGAAATATTTTAGTGTCGGGTCGGAGCGGCCCGATATATCGAGCTGGGTTTGGACCGAGGTCGTGGCCCATGGGCGGGCACGACCCGTTTAAGGCAGGAACGAAATGACCCATATAGAGGCACGAAAAGGCACATATATTTATTAAAACTACACTTCATTCCACACTTTCATGTACTTTATAAAAAACACAAAGCTAGAGATAATGCTAGTTAGATGTTTGTTGTAGCTTTGAATTAGAGTATGTGATGTAATTTTACTTTTGTTATGAACATTAGATACTGAACTGAACTTACGAACTTTGTATAGAGCTGATTATACTCTTTTTTCTTCTAACAAAATAATTTGTAAACGAGCTAGTCATTGCATAGCTCTAGTAACTTAATACAAATATTAAGTTTGCTTTTGGTCAAATTTATTTGTCTTATCTTTTATTTGCTTTATTAATTTTGTTTTGAATTTAGGGCTCTGATGTGAATTCTTGGCCATGATGTGAATTTCGGGCCAAAAATTGAATTTCGGGCTTTTATAATTTTGGGCCGCCCGAAATGAGCCCGACACGTTTAAGAAATTACGTGTCGGGTCGTGGGCCGAGGGCTAGGCCCGTGGGCCGGACCGACACGGCCCGAAATTCAAACGGGTAGGGCCGGCCCCAAATTCAAACAATACGGACATTTTTGGGCTTGGGCCGGGACGGGACGGGCGGCCCGAATGTACATCTATACTCAATGACATCAAAATGAACTAGCCATCTAATTTTTTTTAAAGTTGGGTGACATGTACATAATTAATCCATCTAAAAAAGGAAAGGGGTGCCATTGGTAGCCGCATATCGTCTAGGTGACTCTACAAATCTAAAGACTGACTTTAGAAAATTATGCATATGATCGCGTAAAACATTGTTTTACACTATATATTACATTGTTTATAGAAGTTTAAAATAGAATATGAGACAGAAGACATGATGGGTAAGTTGTTGAAGACAGGCTAAAGAATGGAACAACGATAGATAAAGATGAAAAAGGAACACAATTGGTCAGCAAAGACAAGACGTGTCATTCCTAGTCCACATCCGGACATACGTGCACACACCAAAGGCATGCCGGGACGTCGCTATCGACATGACTGTATGCCTCGTGTACGGTCTCGATTGTATTCCCACTGCCTTGAGAGGCCAGTCAACCCCAGTCATGGGGGACCTCAGTACCGGAGTTTCTACAGTGACCCACATACCGAAAAGGACGCGACAAATACACCATACCAAGTGTATGCTTACGCACGCCGACAAGTGATGCAAGGCTCGTGACGATAGGCAAAGCCGCGCTATGCACGACCGAACTATGAAAATGACCTGCAGGACCCGTCGTGCACTACTACGAAGACATCAGTGGTGGACTTGCTACAGGGACCCGTATGATGAACGAACGGGGCAGTATGACTACACAGGACCCTACGTACCACATTAGGAGCACTACATCAACCTGGGGCAACAGATCGCCCTCTTACCAGTAGAGAACAAGTCTCCTCTGTAAGGTCCTACCCTTAAGCTATAAAAGGGTAGACCCCCTCTTCCCACACACACTAGTTGTAACACGCTCCAAGGCAATACTACGATTAGCACTACACTAAACTAGGGCTCGAAGCCTGAACTAGTATAAACCCTCTATCTCAATCCCCACATTTGAGTCCCAACGATTTACCATTCGGAGTAAGACCAAGCTAGCATCCCCCATCGAACACAAATATTATTGTCCCCCGGTTTCCTAAACCATGATAGTTGATGCATCAGGTAGGGGGCTTGTTAGCGTGCCAAGTGACACTTCCACTCTGATGGCCTAGACCGCAGCATTCACCGAAGGCAAAAAACTTTCACTCCTGGAATCCACATCATGTTCAGCTCCCTCTACTTCTTGTCACTGCCACCGATGAGCTCCGCCTCGTCGGCCCCGACGCGCTTGTCGTCGCGGGCGCGGGACCTGCACGCTCTAGCAGGAGCAAGGCGGAGAAGCGACGCCTCAAGAGGCACGCCACCGCCATCGACCAACAGGCGAATGAAGCCTCATCATCAACCTTAGTGACTGTGGTCGGCCGCGAGCCAACGTCCGTCCGCGACCTACTCGAAGACGACTCCACAGTTCATTATCTTACTCAACTACCACTGAACTTCCCGCTCTAGTGGCATAATCTTTCTTTTCCAAAAATACTCACACATTTCCCAATTCATTTTTTTGAAAACCAAACACAAATTGTCATATATACCATTCCAGACTCGTCCATACCAATGGACACAAAACTATTTGAATAGGTTTTAAACTCTTTGCGGAGGTGTACACTTTACACACTAGTCCGGCTCTACAATCTCATTGCCATGAGACCCGACATCGAAGCTCATTCCTTCCTTGCACGACTTTACCTTATCAGTTATACCGAAGGAACAAGACCACCTCCTCGTCCAAACTAGGACGAAATTAATCCCCCTCCTTGTCCTTCCGGTGCTCCCAACCACTATAACCCTAGGGTGCGGACAGCGCAAGTTCAGATCAAGTGACTGCACATACGGTCTCGAGTCGTTGTACTTATTATGAGAGGTTTAGTGAAGGATGACAAACTGGTCTATATATGAGAGGGACAATCCTTCATGTTCACCATAAGGCCCTCCCCAAACCGGGCCTTATCATCCCACTCAAAAGGTGATAAGGGTGATAACCCTTCATCATACACATTTTGAAAAATAATTTTCTTTTGAAAAGATAACCCAAGTCTACTTTTCTTTTTGTAGCAAAAAGGTATTCTTAATGCAGACTGAAACACATCTCACTGATGCATAACGACCGTCTCATAACCTAGGCTTAGGTAGTGGTAGAAAGAATATGTATTTTATGCATCAAGGGTAGAATGAACTGAGCAAACCACGCCGTTCTTCATCAACTGCGGCACAAACAAGCCCCTCTGCCTCTTACGCGCAAGAGTTCATCTGATCTGATCTCTGAGCGCCTCCCCTTCCTGGGCGTGGACCCTTGGCCTCGGTGACCGCCCGTCCCGCCCCCGCGCCTCTCCCCTCGGCTTCGGTGATGGGGCAACGACGGTTCTGTTCTGTTGGCTACGAGGTCTTCTCGTGATGGGCATGGCGCGTGGATCCCTGATTTCCTCGACGCGCTCTTCGTCTCCCGTATGGTTTTTCGGATTGGTCTGCATTGAGGTGCTCTTCTCTTCCCCTCTCCCCTGTTACCTGGTCTTCTTTATTTCTTCTGGATGGATCTAGCAAAGTTGGATTTTTAGCCGAGGATCATCTTTGAGGACTATATTCGGCGTCGTCTGGCTTCCCGAGTGTGTCCTGGGTGTCCGAATCTCCCTTCGACCTTTTGGTTGGTCATCTCTTTTGGTCATTGCATCTTCAAGCTCGACACGGATTCAATTGGCTACCTTCTTCAAGCTTCTCTGGGAGGATTTGCAAATGGCTTCAATGTAACTTAGTTGTCTGAATCGGTTTTTCGTTTTTTGGTATTCTCCAAGGCCGTGGGTTTTCATGTTTATAATTCTAAATGCATCGATCGCTCGCAGTTCAGAGCCTTCTTCAATCTATGGAATCATGGTGGCCCGAATTGGATTCATGAATACAGGAAATTCATTCAGGAAGAAAATGCTAATTGGTGGACTATTAGGGGCAAGAAGAAAATTTCTTTTGCTAATATTGTTAAGCTTCCCCCCTGTCTGGTGCAAACGCAGTTCGGATTCTTAGCAAGAAGGAGTTCTCTCATCTTGAGGGGAATTTTGATAAGACAAGAATTTCTGTCTTCAAGAGATTGGGGTCATCTGCCCGTTATTCAGGATTTTAGGGCTCTAGAAATTCTATGAATGCGAAGAACTCGGCAATTTCCATGAATGTTCTTCCTCGTCGGGTGTTTTCCACGGTGAGTTACTCTAGCCTTAATGGAGGCGCGATTAGCCACGGTCGCCGCGGGCGCGGTGTTTACCAGGATTCAAATTTAAATTTAACTAGACCTCGTAACCTTCAATGGCGGCCCATTCTGAGGATGGGGCCTGTCACGCCTAGGCCTGGGCCTTCGGCCTTGGCCATTTCTGGGTCGTCTGGGTCGTCTGTTGTGGGCCCCTCGGCTTTTCTTTGCCATTTTTGTAAAGTCAACAGACATTTGGAATTATTTTGTAATTTAAAGAAACCAAAATTCGGATTTCCACTATCTTTGTTCCCTTCCTTTGTGAGCCGATCCAATTTGGAGGGGAAATTAAAATTCTTGGACTACAGTTCTTGGTTCCGCCCTCTCCCAGGGTCCCTGACTGCTGGGCCTCCTAAGTTTGGTTGGTTCGAAGAGTTCGCTAGGGCGGTTTTATTAGAAAAATCTGAACAGACACCTTTCGCGTCCCTGGAGCTCTCGTTGGGTGTCACTTCACCAAAACCCCAAACCGCTTCTTCTTCAGTCATCTATTGGCGATCTTCGGACCCTCTTGCAATGGCGTACCGACGTGTGGACCTGGAGCCTTTCCTGCCGCCGGGCTTCAGCGCCATGGCAGTGCAGTACCGTGAGATTATGTCTAGGTCAGTCTCTAGGAGGCTTCCACCAATGCATGAGGACTGGGCGATTATAAATATTCATCCTTTACCAGAACATGAGGTCCTTTTTCCCGTGATTAGGGAATACTTAGTTGAGCATCAGAGGCTTGGGGCGAGAGATATTCAGCGCTCTCACCTGGGTCAGGTTCTGGTGCAATTTCAAAGTGTTCTTGAGAGAGATAATCTTGTTTTGCTTGGTCCTCAACAGTACCTTGATGCTACTTTCACTGCTTTATGACATAATGATGCATGGAATCACCGGGCTCTTTTTTTAATCGTGAGTGCTGGTTGATGCTATTGGGCTTTCCTCTGGATTATCGCTCTTCGGAGTACTTGCAAGCAGCCATTGGTTCTTTTGGCAGGTTGATTATGTGGGAGGAAGATAGATATAATGTCACCAGGACTTTGCTTAGGGTCCGCGTCACGTCTCTTGAAGAAGTCCCCCAGTTTATTGTTTTCTCTGAAGCAGAAGGATTCATTGGGGCTTCCTGGAAGGTGCAGTGTGAAATCATTCAACAAAATATGCTTGGTGGCCAACCTCAAGATGAGGACCCAGTGCCGGTGGCTCCGGAGGATGGTCAACAGCTTCCTCTCGCTTTTTTTGGTCTGGGTCAACCTTTGCCTCCTGCTGGACTCGACCTCAACTTCCCACCGGTTCCGTTGGGGGTGATGTTCAGGCCCAGCCTGATGAAAATATTCAGGGAGATTGGGACCAATGGATTGCAAATATTCAATCTGAACAACAGATTCAACATGACATTCAACCAGATGAGCAACAGATTAGCAACCAGCACTCTAGTTTATCGTCGGATAGCTCTGTTGGTCTCAACCAGGGCGCGCCTCTTCAGAATGGCTAGATTTTAGAGGACCATCTTTTGGTTGGGCCTGTGGTGCCGGTTAATGTGCCTGCTGTCCTTGCTTTAGGTGCTGCTCCTATGAATGGGCCACAAGAAGTTGATGGCCCAGTTATTCAGTTGGACCCCCATGCTATGGATGATGGCCAGCCCCTAGAAGCTCAGGAGGGGGGCCATAATAATCATTTTTTGCACAATGTGGAAATGAATTACATGTTCGCCCATGATTGGCAACCAGATCCAGTGTTCCAATTGCACATGGAGAGGAAAAGGTCTGCTCAGTTCTACCGGATTTGAGCCAATTATTTTGCGCTTGCGGGGAACCCAGATATTTCTATGAAGATTCCCAAAAAATGGTCGTCCTTTTTCCTATCGAATCTGCTTCAGCCGGACTCGTTTAACTGGTCCAAGTCCTTCCTGTCGTCAGAGATTCCTTCAACGCTGCTGGAGCCGGAACTTGAGTCTCTATCATTCGCCATCCCCTAGAGTTGCCCAAATGATAAATTTCTAGATAAAGTTCTCTCGGAGGAACCCCAGCAAAGGACCTTCGAACAGGAGGAGGTTAATTCTAGTGTCTTTGGTCCGACTATTGTGGATTCAGATCTTAGAAGGAGCAAACGCTTGAAAGACTCCAGAGCTGGGTTCAGACAGGGCTCATGCCCGAAAAGGAATTGTCTGATGTGCCACCATAACTTCGATGGCCCCACCATCCCTGTCCTCCAAGGTTATCCAAAATTTTGGGGCAAAATTCTGCAGCATGTCAGAAGAAGATTTGTCTGACAAAAACCTGAAGAAGAAGAAGTTTTCCTCAGGATCTATCTATCCAAAAAAGCCAAATAAAAAGGACAAAAATGTCAAGAAAGAAGATAATAATGAGGAAGACAAAGAGTAAGTCGAAGAAGTGCTGGTTGGGGATATTTTACTTTCTTTTGAAATGCTGGGCATTTTGGCTGGTTAATCCTAGGATGTTATGTTTAATTGTTGGCACTTGGATGTGTCTATATTCTGGCTTTGATACTTTATCGTTTGTTGATCGACACATGTTTACCCACCCAGTAATTGGGCATGGGTTTCCTCTTGGCAAAGAACATGCAAGTTTCCTTAATGAATAATTCTAGTAGTGTTAATTATTCTGAGTGGTCTGTCTTGAGCCACAATGTTAGAGGGATTAATTCCAGTGTTAAATGGAATGGCATTCGTTGTGCAATTTAGGAATCTGGCTGCGATGTTATTTGCTTACAGGAAACCAAAAAGGAGCTATTTGTTGAGGCCTTTCTAAAAAAATTATGTCCCAATTACTTTGATTCGTTTGCTTTTGTTCCTTCGGTGGGGAACTCGGGTGGCTCAATTATCATTTGGAAAACTTCAAAATTGGTAGGCAATGTTATTTTTCAAAATGATTATGCTTAATCAGTGGAATTTAGCTCCAATTTATCGACATGCTCCTGGATTATTACGAACATTTATGCACCATGTACTCCGCAAGGGAAAATTAATTTCCTCAACTGGTTCTATAATATTAATATTGTTGGGGACCATAATTAGGGGTACCCTCAAGGCCCCTAAATCTCAGCTGGTAACCCCCATCAGCACAAAGCTGCAAAGGCCTGATGGGTGCGATTAAATCAAGGATCGGTCCATTCAAGGGACACGATCGTGCCTCACCCGAGCCTAGCCTCAGGCAAGGGAAGCCGACCCCGGAGAACCTACATCTCGCCCGAGGACCCCCCTCCAACAACGGGCACAATGTCAAGCTCGCCCGAGGCCCAGTCTTCACCGAGAAGCAACCTTGGCCACATCGCCACGCCGACCAACCAAATCGTAGGGGCATTTAATGCAAAGGTGGCCTGACACCTTTATCCTGACGCACGCCCTCCAGTCGACAGAGCCGAAGTGACCGCAGTCACTTCGCCGCTCTACTGACCGGTCTGACAAGAGGACAGCGCCGCCTGCGCCGCTCCGACTGCTGAGGCACCCGACAGAGTGAGGCTGATAGCAGCCAAGGCCGGCCTCAGGCGTCATAGGAAACTCCGCCTCGCCCGACCCTAGGGCTCGGACTCGGGCTCAGCCCCGGAAGACGGCGAACTCCGCTCCGCCCGACCCAGGGCTCGGACTCGGGCTCAGCCCCGGAAGACGGCGAACTCTGCTTCGCCCGACCCAGGGCTCGGACTCGGGCTCAGCCCCGGAAGACGGCGAACTCTGCTTCGCCCGACCCAGGGCTCGGACTCGGGCTCAGCCCCGGAAGACGGCGAACTCCGCTCCGCCCGACCCAGGGCTCGGACTCGGGCTCAGCCCCGGAAGACGGCGAACTCCGCTCCGCCCGACCCCAGGGCTCGGACTCGGGCTCAGCCCTGGAAGACGGCGAACTCCGCTCCGCCCGACCCCAGGGCTCGGACATGGGCTCAACCCCAGGAGACGACGGACTCCGCTTCGCCCGACCCCAGGGCTCGGACTCAGCCCTGGCCTCAGCCGACGGTCTCCGCCTCGCCCGACCCAGGGGCTCGGACTCGACCACGGCCACGGAAGACAGACTCGACCTCGACCTCGGAGGAGCCTCCACATCGCCCAACCTAGGGCGCGGACCGACCACGTCGACAGGAGGCACCATCATTACCCTACCCCGAGCTGACTCAAGCTACGGGGAACAAGACCAGCGTCCCATCTGGCTCGCTCCGCCAGAAAGGCAATGATGGCGCCCCGCACGCTCTGTGACGACGACGGCTCTCGGCCCCCTTACGGAAGCAAGAGGACGTCAGCAAGGACTCGACAGCCCCGACAGCTGTCCTTCCGCCAGGCTCCAGCGCTCCTCCGACGGCCACGACACCACACGAACCGGGTGCCAAGACCTCTCCGGCTGCCACGATGGCATGTACTTAGGGCGCTAGCTCACCACCGCTAGACACGTTAGCACATTGCTACACACCCCATTGTACACCTGGATCCTCTCCTTACGCCTATAAAAGGAAGGACCAGGGCCCTCTTACAGAGGGTTGGCCCGCGCAGAGAAGGACGGGACGGCGCTCGTGCAAGGCCGCTCGCTCCCACTCCCGCGTGGACGCTTGTATCCCCCTACTGCAAGCGCACCCGACTCAGGCGCGGGGCTAACACAAAGGCCGCGGGATCCGCTCTCTTACGCCTGCCTCCCTCCGGCTGCTCCCTTTCCCCCCTTCGTGTTCCGCCTCGCGTCGACCCATCTGGGCTGGGGCACGCGGCGACAATTCACTCGTCGGTCCAGGGACCCCCCGGGTTTCGAAACACCGACAGTTGGCGCGCCAGGTAGGGGCCTGCTGTGTGTTGACGAACAGCTTCCCGTCAAGCTCCAGATGGGCAGTCTCCAGCAACCTTTCCAGCCCGGGACGGTGCTCTGTTTCGGGAATCTTGAGTTCATGTCCCTCGACGGCAGCTACGACATGATACTCCTTCCCCCGCCGTGCGACAGCGACAATGGCGGTCGACAACCCGCTCGCCGGCGGGGAAATCGACGACGCCTTCCCCACGTGGTGGAAGGACGACATTCGGGCTTGTCCCGTCCCCTCCCCCGCCGACGAAGGAGGAGGCAGGGCAACCAAGGCCAAGCGGGAGGCGGCACCTCGTTGGCTGTCGAGCGAGTCGATGGCGCCGGCGCCCCAATGGAGGGCGCGTCGGGCATCGATCTCGCGTCTGAGACGAAGACGAGCGCCGCCTCCCCGCAACGCGCCGATCTCAAGCAAACGCACGACGCCAGCACGCTCGCAAAGGACTTGCTGGGTGTCACCCTCGTACCTGAGACAACGGTGCAGTCAGTCCCAGACGCGACCTCGTCACCGACCGTCGACCGAAAGGTACCGACCGATTCCCATCTCGTGTCTTTTGGATTCGGGCCCGACCCACCAAGCGACTCCGCTTCGGTGAGCACCCTCTTAGAGGCGAGTCCAAACCCTCTGGGGTATCGTGTGCGGTCACCCTGGGACCGACTGACGGCCGACTCGACCTACGAGCCCTCGGGGTCCAAGGAAGATGGCGAGCCCGACCTCTGTTGGGATTTCTCCAGACTTGGTAACCCCAGCGCCGTGCGGGACTTCATGACCGCATGTGACTACCGCCTTTCCGACTGTTCCGACGGCAGCCGCGGCCTCGACAACGAGGACCGCTGCCCAAGTCGTGAATGTTTCCACGTCGATCTAGGGGGTCCCGGCGAAGGCAACCATCTTGGTATGCCGGAAAATGGTGATCCCCCTAGGCCCGTGCCTCGCATTGACATCCTTCGGGAGCTAGCTGTGGTCCCCGTCCCGGCGGGGGGTCCTGACCCACAGCTCGAGCAAATCCGCGAGAGGCAGGCCAGGCTCGACGAGGGAGCAGGAACGCTTGTGCCAATCCGCCGGGACATCGAGCAGGAATGGGCGGTCCAACCCCCGGCCGGAGAAGCGCGTCATCTCCCCTAGGACATCCAGCACCGCATCGCCGACGATGTCAGGGTGAGGCCGCCGCCGGATTCTAGCGGAGTCAGCCAGAACCTGGCTGCAGCGGCAATACTCCTCCGCGCGATGCCGGAGCCATCAACCACCGAGGGTGGCGTATCCAGGGAGAGCTCAAGAATCTCCTGGAGGACACCGCGGTCCGACGGGCCGAAAGCTCTGCCTCCCGAAGGCAGGGGTTCCCCTCGGAACATCACGCCGCGACTTCCTGATTTATGCGGGAAGCCTCGGTCCACTCCGGGCGCACGCGCAACACAGCGCCTGCGGCCCCGGGTCGCCTCAGCAACGAGCGCTATCATCACAGCCGTCGGGCCCACCTCGACGATAGGGCGCGCCGAGGCTACCACCCTAGGCGTGGGGGACGCTACGACAGCGGGGAGGATCGGAGTCCTTCGCCCGAACCACCCGGTCCACAGGCTTTCAGCCGCGCCATACGACGGGCACCGTTCCCGACCCGGTTCCTAACCCCGACTACTATCACAAAGTACTCGGGGGAGACGAGACCGGAACTGTGGCTCGCAGACTATCGGCTGGCCTGCCAACTGGGTGGAACGGACGATGACAACCTCATCATCCGCAACCTCCCCCTGTTCCTCTCCGACACCGCTCGAGCCTGGCTGGAGCACCTGCCCCCGGGGCAGATCTCCAACTGGGACGACCTGGTCCAAGCCTTCGCCGACAATTTCCAGGGCACATACGTGCGCCCTGGAAACTCCTGGGATCTCCGAAGCTGCCGCCAGCAGCCGGGAGAGCCTCTCCGGGACTACATCCGGCGATTCTCGAAGCAGCGCACAGAGCTGCCCAACGTCACCGATTCAGATGTCATCGGCGCGTTCCTCGCCGGCACCACCTGCCGCGACCTGGTGAGCAAGCTGGGTCGCAAGACCCCCACCAGGGCGAGCGAGCTGATGGACATCGCCACCAAGTTCGCCTCTGGCCAGGAGGCGGTTGAGGCCATTTTCCGGAAGGACAAGCAGCCCCAGGGCCGCCCACCGGAAGATGCTCCCGAGGCGTCAACTCAGCGCAGCGCCAAGAAGAAGGGCAAGAAGAAGTCGCAAGCGAAACGCGACGCCACCGACGCGGACCTTGTCGCCGCCGCCGAGTACAAGAACCCTCGGAAACCCCCCGAAGGTGCCAACCTCTTCGACAAGATGCTCAAGGAGCCGTGCCCCTATCATCAGGGACCCGTCAAGCACACCCTTGAGGAGTGTGCCATACTTCGACGACACTTCCACAAGGCCGGGCCACCCGCGGAGGGTGGCAAGGCCCTCGACGACGCGAAGGAGGAAGATCACAAGGCAGGAGGGTTCCCCGAGGTCCGCGACTGCTTCATGATCTACGACGGGCAAGTGGCGAACGCCTCGGCACCGCAAGCAAGAGCGTCGGGAGGTCTGCTCGGTAAAGGTGGCGGCGCCAGTCTACCTAGACTGGTCCGACAAGCCCATCACCTTCGACCAGGCCGACCATCCAGACTACGTGCCGAGCCCGGGGAGATACCCACTCGTTGTCGACCCCATCATCGGCAACGTCAGGCTCACCAAGGTCCTCATGGACGGAGGCAGCAGCCTCAACATCATCTACGCCGAGACCCTCGGGCTCCTGTGGATCAATCTGTCCTCGGTCCGGACGGGCGCTGCGCCTTTCCACGGGATCGTCCCCGGGAAGCGCGTTCAACCCCTCGGACAACTCGACCTACCCGTCTGCTTTGGGACGCCCTCCAACTTTCGAAAGGAGACCCTCACGTTCGAAGTGGTCGGGTTTCGAGGAACCTACCACGCAGTGCTGGGGAGGCCATGCTACGCCAAGTTCATGGCCGTCCCCAACTACACCTACCTCAAGCTCAAGATGTCGGGCCCCAACGGGGTCATCACCGTCGGGCCCACGTACCGACACGCGTACGAATGCGATGTTGAGTGCGTGGAGTACGCCGAGGCCCTCGCCGAGTCCGAGGCCCGCATCACTGACCTGGAGAGCCTCTCTAGGGAAGCGCCCGACGTGAAGCGCCACGCCAGCAACTTCGAACCGGCGGAGACGGTCAAGTCCGTCCCTCTCGACCCCTGCAACGACGCCTCCAAGCAGATCCGGATCGGTTCCGAGCTCGACCCCAAATAGGAAGCAGTGCTCGTCAACTTTCTCCGCGTGAACGCCGACGTTTTTGCGTGGAGTCCCTCGGACATGCCCGGCATACCGAGAGAAGTCGCCGAGCACTCTCTAGATATTCGAGCTGGGGCCCGACCCGTGAAGCAACCTCTGCGCCGATTCGACGAAGAAAAGCGCAGAGCCATAGGCGAGGAGATCCACAAGCTACTGGCGGCAGGGTTCATCAAAGAGGTATTCCATCCCGAATGGCTTGCCAACCCTGTGCTTGTGAGAAAGAAAGGGGGGAAATGGCGGATGTGTGTAGACTACACTGGTCTAAACAAAGCATGTCCGAAGGTTCCCTACCCTCTGCCTCGCATCGATCAGATCGTGGATTCCACTGCTGGGTGCGAAACCCTGTCTTTCCTCGATGCCTACTCAGGGTATCACCAGATCAAGATGAAAGAGTCCGACCAGCTCGCGACTTCATTCATCACACCCTTCGACATGTACTGCTATGTTACAATGCCGTTTGGTTTGAGGAATGCGGAGGTGACGTACCAGTGATGCATGAACCATGTGTTTGGCGAACACATCGGCCGAACGGTCGAGGCCTACGTCGATGACATCGTAGTCAAGACGAGGAAGGCCTCCGACCTCCTTTCTGACCTTGAAGCGACATTCCGATGTCTCAAGACAAAAGGCGTGAAGCTTAATCCCGAAAAGTGTGTCTTCGGGGTCCCCCGAGGCATGCTCTTGGGGTTCATCGTCTCCGAGCGGGGCATCGAAGCCAACCCGGAGAAGATTGCAGCCATCACCAGCATGGGGCCAATCAAGGACTTAAAAAGCGTACATAGGGTCATGGGATGTCTCGCGGCTCTGAGCCGCTTCATCTCCCGCCTCGGCGAAAGAGGTCTGCCTCTGTACCGCCTCTTAAGAAAAGCTGAGTGCTTCGCTTGGACTCCCGAGGCCGAGGAAGCCCTCGGGAACCTGAAGGCGCTCCTCACAAACGCGCCCATCTTGGTGCCCCCCGCTGCCGGAGAAGCCCTCTTGATCTACGTCGCCGCAACCACCCAGGTGGTTAGCGCCGCGATCGTGGTTGAGAGACGAGAAGAAGGGCATGCATTGCCCGTCCAGAGGCCAGTATACTTCATCAGTGAGGTACTATCCGAGACCAAGATCCGCTACCCACAAATCCAGAAGCTGCTGTACGCGGTGATCCTGACACGACGGAAGTTGCGACACTACTTCGAGTCTCATCCGGTGACTGTGGTGTCATCCTTCCCCCTGGGAGAGATCATCCAGTCCCGGGAGGCCTCAGGTAGAATTGCAAAGTGGGCGGTGGAGATCATGGGCGAGACGATCTCGTTCGCCCCTCGGAAGGCCATCAAGTCCCAGGTCTTGGCGGACTTCGTGGCTGAATGGGCCGACACCCAGCTCCCGACGGCTCCGATCCAACCGGAGCTATGGACCATGTTTTTCGATGGGTCGCTGATGAAGACGGGGGCCGGCGCAGGCCTCCTCTTCGTCTCGCCCCTTGGGAAGCACCTACGCTACGTGCTACACCTCCACTTCCCGGCGTCCAACAATGTGGCAGAGTACGAGGCTCTGATAAACGGGTTGCGAATCGCCATCGAGCTAGGGGTCCGACGCCTCGACGCTCGCGGTGACTCGCAGCTCGTCATCGACCAAGTCATGAAGAACTCCCACTGCCGTGACCCGAAGATGGAAGCCTACTGCGATGAGGTTCGGCGCCTGGAAGACAAGTTCTACGGGCTCGAGCTCAACCACATCGCCCGACGCTACAACGAGACTGCGGACGAGCTGGCTAAAATAGCCTCGAGACGAACAACAGTTCCCCCGGACGTATTCTCCCGAGACCTGCATCAACCCTCCGTCAAGACCGAGGATACGCCCGAGCCCGAGGCACCTTCGGCTCCGCCCGAGGCACCCTCGGCCTAGTCCGAGGTACCCTCGGCACGGCCCAAGGTACCCTCAGCTCAGCCCGAGGTACCCTCGGCCCCCGAGGGTGAGGCACTGCGCGTCGAGGGGGGACCGAGCGAGGTCACGCCTAATCAAAGCCGGCAGACCCAGTACCTGCAATATCTCCACCGAGGGGAGCTACCCCTCGACCAAGCCGAAGCTCGGCGGTTGGCGCGGCGCGCCAAGTCTTTCGCCTTGCTGGGGGATGGGAAGGAGCTCTATCACCGCAGCCCCTCAGGCATCCTCCAGCGATGCATTTCCATCGCCGAAGGCCAGCAGCTCTTGCAAGAGATACACTCGGGGGCTTGCGGCCATCACGCAGCACCTCGAACCCTCGTTGGAAACGCCTTCTGACAAGGATTCTACTGGCCGACGGTGGTGGCCGACGCAACTAGGATTGTCCGCACCTGCGAAGGGTGTCAGTTCTACGCGAGGTAGACCCACCTGCCCGCTCAGGCTCTGCAGACCATACCCATCACCTGGTCGTTTGCTGTGTGGGGTCTGGACCTCGTTGGCCCCTTGCAGAAGGCACCTGGGGGCTACACGCACCTGTTGGTCGCCATCGACAAATTCTCCAAGTGGATCGAGGTCCGACCCCTAAACAACATCAGGTCCGAACAGGCGGTGGCGTTCTTCACCAACATCATCCATCGCTTTGGGGTCCCGAACTCCATCATCACCGACAACGGCACCCAGTTCACCGGCAGAAAGTTCCTGGACTTCTGCGAGGATCACCACATCCGGGTGGACTGGGCTGCCGTGGCTCACCCCATGACGAATGGGCAAGTGGAGCGAGCTAACGGTATGATCCTGCAAGGACTCAAGCCTCGGATCTACAACGACCTCAACAAGTTCGGCAAGCGGTGGATGAAGGAACTCCCCTCGGTGGTCTGGAGTCTGAGAACAACGCCGAGCCGAGCCACGGGCTTCACACCGTTCTTTCTAGTCTATGGGGCCGAGGCCGTCTTGCCCACAGACCTAGAATACGGTTCCCCGAGGGCGAGGGCCTACACCGACCAAAGCAACCAAGCCAACCGAGAAGACTCACTGGACCAGCTGGAGAAGGCTCGGGACATGGCCTTACTACACTCGGCGCGGTACCAGCAGTCCCTGCGACGCTACCACGCCCGAGGGGTTAGGTCTCGAGACCTCCAGGTGGGCGACCTGGTGCTTCGGCTGCGACAAGACGCCTGAGGGCGGCACAAGCTCACGCCTCCTTGGGAAGGGCCGTTCGTCATCGCCAAGGTCCTGAAGCCCGGAACGTACAAGCTGGCCAACAGCCAAGGCGAGGTCTACAGCAACGCTTGGAACATCCAACAGCTACGTCGCTTCTACCCTTAAGATGCTTTCAAGTTGCTCGTATACCTCGTTCACACACCAAGTATGGTCATCAAGGAAGGGTCAGCCTTGCCTCGGCAAAGCCTGACCCTCCCTCAGGGGCTAGAAGGGGGCAACCCCCTCTGCGTCAAAATTTTCCTTGAAAAAAGGAAAAAATCTTTTCTGCCAGAATGCCTTTCGTGCTCTTCGACTACTTCAAAAGTGGATCCTGAAAACGACGGAGTACACGTAAGCAGCCAAGGCTGACCGAGCCGAGGGACTCCTACGCCTCCGGGATACGGATACCTCACTCATCACCTTCTGCGATAAGTAACTCGCGCTCGGATAAGTGACTCCGCGGACCGAACAAGTCTTCATGCTCGAGAGCTCCTCTGCCGAAATGATTTTTCGGACCTTCTCGACTGCGTCGGTAACAGAACCCTATGAACGAGTAAGAGCGCGCGTAAGCGGCAAGGCCGACCGAGCCGAGGGATTCCTACGCCTCCGGGATACGGATACCTCACTCATCGCCTTCCGTGAAAAGCAACTCTCACCCGCATAAACAATTCTGTTACCGACAAATGAGTCCGGATACTCGAAACAAGAGGAAAAGAAACGCAGCTTTACAACACGACGACGGTGTGTTTAGGCCTCGGCGGCCGCAGAAAACATACACACACTACAAGACAACCTGATCCTGCAGGCTCGGACGTCGACAGCCGAAGGGGGCAACCGCACCCTCGGCATCAACTACACCTTCGGCGGGGTCTAACCCAGCCTCGGACGGCGACGCAGTCGGAGGGGCCCCACTCTGAAGGACGACATCAGCACCACACCCGGGCCATCGCCGCCAGGGTCTTCTTCGAGAATCCGGCCCGAGCAGGCGGCTCGGCCGGCCACCCCGAGGCCTCGGCCAGCTGACCCCCAAAGACATCAGCTCGGCTTGTGGCCTCGGCAGCTCAACTCCGGCGTCGGTTCCGCCGGTGGACGACCCGGCCAGGCTCTGGCCAACTACGCCTCCTTTTCGAAGCCAACTCTGCCTCCATCCGTGCTGACACCGCTACCTCCGGCTTCGGCTCATCGAAGGGCGGCCGAGGGGTTCCTTTAACTAAGCAAGAGGGGCCTCGGACAGCAAGGCCGACCGAGCCGAGGGACACCTACGCCTCCGGGATACGGATACCTCACTCGTCACCTTTGCACGAGGCAACTCACGCTCGGTGAAGCGGTAAAGATAATCGACAAGGTGAGTCTTAGTGCTCGAAATGAAGAAAAACACGGCTCCGCGCCAAAAATACATACATGTTCAGGCCTCGACAGCCACAATGAACAAAACACCGGCACTCGAGGTGCCATTACAAACAGAACTCCGGTTCCACCTCCGTAGGTACGAACAACCCCACGCGACTGGGGGGACCTGCGGAGCAACAGAAGACCGACGAACGGCTTGTCGTCGCCCGCCCCGGCAGCGGCAACGACGACGACTTCTGCCCCGGAGGGCCGAACAGCAGCAGCGATGACCTCAGGGCGGATGCTGCTGCCATGAGGCCCTCGCCCATGCCCCCAACTCAAGAGGCAAGGACGGGCAGAAGGCCGAAGAGTTGGAGGTCGGTCCGTGGGTGGCGCCGGCAAGCTCGTTGGCGGCGGAACCTCTTCCAGCTGCCGTGGCGGAAGGCGGCACCGGGAGTGGCTCCGAAGCCGCTCGGCTCAGAGAGCCGGGCACGCGGCAGCTGCCCATGCCATGAACGGTGGACGCCCTTCCCCCCGATCACTTAGGGAAGGAGCGGGCCGCCGCCCGCACAGGGACCGACCCCGACTCGGCACACTCCCCTCCCCAGCACTGGTGATGAAAATCCTTGAGGCTGAGGGAGGGGCAGAGGCCGCAGCCCGGCTTGCTTTCCCCTGCCACCGAACTGGAGGTCACCGTCTTGGGTGACCACCGGCGAGGGGATGCAGCCGGGCTGCATGATGAAAATCCTTGAAGCCGAACGATGGCTGAAAGGTTCCGACTCCCACGGAGTTGCGTCCCTCCAACGACAAGGCGAAAGGATTGCGGGCATCCCCCATCCGGGGGCTCGGAAGGTGGAAAGACACGATGCATAAGGGAGCGCGAAGACATGGTCGCCTTTCAAGGGGGTCACCCTCTTTTTAAAGGCGACTCTCCCTACTTGCGTCCCCAGCCGTCGCGGGCTGAGTCTTCTCCAACACGCTCCAAGATTCTCCCCCCCACGGCGCGGGGGCTGGGTCCCACACGTCATGCAAGCCGGTCCAGGGGAGAAGAAGCCAAACCGCCGCGCGCGCGAGGTGCATGCAACCACCCGGCGGTCACAAGCACTCCTCCACTTTCGCCCAGGCCAGCGGCTGAAAGGGCGGACAGCCATGCAGGCGGCATGCATCCGTGCCAAGTGGGCGCGCCCCTTCGACTCCAACAAGCCCAGCATGGAGGTCCAGGCCCACGCGTCATGCAACCGGTGCGCCGGTTGCTACGTGTGAGCAACTGCACCGCCACTCACGCCACTACCGCGCCTCCTCGACTGCGGAGTCAATACCTCGACTCGAGGCAACCCTGTAGTGCCAGCCAAGCGCGACGGTCAAATGCGGTCAAAAATGGGCCGACAGTAATGGCGATGACAGGTGGGCAGGAGCAGCGGCCACGTCGTCAGCCAAGCTTACGTCCCATCAGGGGCAGCGAGGGAGCCCTCTCCCACGGCGTGAAGACGGTGTGCCCGTGATCCGTTCCTCGAACGGCTCACGCACGCGCAACGATCGCCTCGCGAACCACTCGCCCCGTCGCATTAACTCCGCGGCGGGATAGGCGGTGCCTCAGGCGAGAGAAGCAAGCAATGCTTCGCCTTCGTCATAATGACCGCGTCAAAAAAGGTACGCCGCGTCATTCGATTTCGTGTCGTTTTCCTTTTCCTCTTTCTCTATCTTACAACAGGGACCGGGAAAGGGGGATACCCCGAAAAGGACCCTTCTCTATGAAGGAAACAGGCTCCGAGCCTCCCTACTGATCAGAGGTTCGAAGGCTGGCCCCTCGGAGGGGTGCAACGGCCACCTCAGATCGATTGGGTTCTGCGCCCACTACTGGTCAGAGGTTCGATGGCCGGCCCCTCGAAGGGTTCAACGGCCGCCTCAGGCCACTCGGGCTCCGCGCCCACTACTGATCAGGGGTTCGTAGGCTGGCCCTCGAAGGGTTCACAGTCGCCTCAGACACAGAGCGAGGGATGACCATGGGTACGTTCGATACATAACCAAGGCTCGGGCTACGCTCCCGAGGTACCCTAGGACATTTCCGAGACCAGCGGGAACGATCTTGTAACGGAATCCCATCAGAGGGAGGCGTCGAGCCCTCGGACCCCGTCGACAGGGGACCGGGTCCGGCAGATCACCCGCAGGTACTTTTGGGCGCGCCTCTGGGCCTCTAGCCGACCCCTAACAAATGGGGCACGGACGTCCGCTCGGATTACCCGCCAGCAGCTCACCGGAGACACCATGTTCGGCGCCCTCCGAGGACAACATGGCACTTTCCCCCCTCCTCCTTGTGGAAAGGCGACGCAGGGGCGTATGTAAAAAAGACGAGTCTGTCCTTGACCGTTCTCTCGCCCTGTGCAGAGGCTCGAGGGCTGCTCTTGCAAATCCGGCTCCGGCCAAACCGTTGACAGCGTCAACATACCAGCCCGAGAACTTGGGACCCGACCGTGCACTCGGGCTACGACCAGCTCGCATGAGGGAACAACTAGACTAGCCGAAGTGTTGCGAAACACACTAAGACCTCGAAGGAGTAAAACTACTCCTCCGAGGCCTCAGGGGCTACACCCGGCGGGTGCGCTCGCGCGCACCCACCGGAACAGAATGCAACCGAAAAGGGCTGGTCCCCTTGCAAAAAGGTGCGGCAAAAGCCTCCAAGCGAGTATTAGTACTCCCTTGGAGGCTCAGGGGCTACTGTCGGGGACCATAATTAGGGGTACCCTCAAGGCCCCTAAATCTCAGCTGGTAACCCCGATCAGCACAAAGCTGCAAAGGCCTGATGGGTGCGATTAAATCAAGGATCGGTCCATTCAAGGGACACGATCGTGCCTCGCCCGAGCCTAGCCTCGGGCAAGGGAAGCCGACCCCGGAGAACCTACGTCTCGCCTGAGGACCCCCCTCCAACAACGGGCACAATGTCAAGCTCGCCCGAGGCCCAGTCTTCACCGAGAAGCAACCTTGGCCACATCGCCACGCCGACCGACCAAATCGCAGGGGCATTTAATGCAAAGGTGGCCTGACACCTTTATCCTGACGCACGCCCTCCAGTCGATAGAGCCGAAGTGACCGCAGTCACTTCGCCGCTCTACTGACCGGTCTGACAAGAGGACAGCGCCGCCTGCGCCGCTCCGACTGCTGAGCCACCCGACAGAGTGAGGCTGACAGCAGGCAAGGCCGGCCTCGGGCGTCATAGGAAACTCCGCCTCGCCCGACCCTAGGGCTCGGACTCGGGCTCAGCCCCGGAAGACGGCGAACTCCGCTCCGCCCGACCCAGGGCTCGGACTCGGGCTCAGTCCCGGAAGACGGTGAACTCCGCTCCGCCCGACCCAGAGCTCGGACTCGGGCTCAGCCCCGGAAGACGGCGAACTCCGCTCCGCCCGACCCAGGGCTCGGACTCGGGCTTAGCCCTGGAAGACGGCGAACTCCGCTCCGCCCGACCCAGGGCTCGGACTCGGGCTCAGCCCCGGAAGACGGCGAACTCCGCTCCGCCCGACCCAGGGCTCGGACTCGGGCTCAGCCCCGGAATACGGTGAACTCCGCTCCGCCCGACCCCAGGGCTCGGACTCGGGCTCAGCCCCGGAAGACGGCGAACTCCGCTCCGCCCGACCCCAGGGCTCGGACATGGGCTCGACCCCAGGAGACGACGGACTCCGCTTCGCCCGACCCTAGGGCTCGGACTCAGCCCTGGCCTCAACCGACGGTCTCCGCCTCGCCCGACCTAGGGGCTCCGACTCGACCACGGCCACGGAAGACAGACTCGACCTCGACCTTGGAGGAGCCTCCACATCGCCCAACCTAGGGCACGGACCGACCACGTCGATAGGAGGCGCCATCATTACCCTACCCCGAGCTGACTCAAGCTACGGGGAACAAGACCGGCGTCCCATCTGGCTCGCTCCGCCAGATAGGCAATGATGGTGCCCCGCACGCTCTGTGACGACGGCGGCTCTCGGCCCCCTTATGGAAGCAAGAGGACGTCAGCAAGGACTCGACAGCCCCGACAGCTGTCCTTCCGCCAGGCTCTAGCGCTCCTCCGACGGCCACGACACCACACGAACCAGGTGCCAAGACCTCTCCGGCTGCCACGATGGCATGTACTTAGGGCGCTAGCTCACCACCGCTAGACACGTTAGCACATTGCTACACACCCCATTGTACACCTGGATCCTCTCCTTATGCCTATAAAAGGAAGGACCAGGGCCCTCTTACAGAGGGTTGGCCCGCGCGGAGAAGGATGGGACGGCGCTCGCGCAAGGCCGCTCGCTCCCACTCCCGCGTGGACGCTTGTATCCCCCTACTGCAAGCGCACCCGACTCAGGCGCGGGGCTAACACGAAGGCCGCGGGATCCGCTCTCTTACGCCTCCCTCCCTCCGGCTGCTCCCTTTCCCCCCTTCGCGTTCCGCCTCGCGTCGACCCATCTGGGCTGGGGCACGCGGCGACAATTCACTCGTCGGTCCAGGGACCCCCCGGGTTTCGAAACACCGACAAATATGCCCTCGGATAAGCTTTGGCTCATTGTTGGTGATTTTAATTTAATTCGTCGGTAGGAAGATAGGAATAAAGCTGGAGGTGACATCAATTTAATGTTGAAGTTCAATGAAGCAATAAGTAACCTAGATTTGGTTGAAGTTCCCCTTCACGATCTCTCCTTCACCTGGTCGAATAGGCAGAGGGAACCCCTTCTCCAGAGGCTAGACTGGTTTTTCATTTCTCAAGAATGGTCGATAGTCTACCTTGAAACTCGTGCAAGAACGCTGCCACGTGATATCTCTGATCATGTGCCTTGCTTGGTTTCATTTAAGTCCAAGGTCCCTAAACCTAAGATTTTTAGGTTTGAAAACTTTTGGCTTGAATATGAAGGCTTCATGAATATTTTTCAAAGTACCTAGCTTGGCCCTCCAAGTCTTTCTGATAAAGCAAAGAACTTAACAGCCAAGTTTAAGATTGCTAGGAAGGTTCTCAAGGATTGGCAGAGATCACTCCCAAAGATTGATAAAACAGTGTGAGACATCAAGTTATTAATTGAGTTTATAGACAATATTGAAGAGCAACAAGATCTTTCTATTGAGGAATGGAACTTCAGAGATATTATGCAGATCAAAGTTGCTGAATTGCTAAACATTCAAAAAAATTATTGGAAGCAACGAGCGTCTATCAAGTGGATCACTGACGAAGATATTTGCTCGCGTTTTTTTCATGTACATGCA
This sequence comes from Zea mays, assembly GCF_902167145.1. Taxonomy (NCBI): domain Eukaryota; kingdom Viridiplantae; phylum Streptophyta; class Magnoliopsida; order Poales; family Poaceae; genus Zea; species Zea mays. Next base: position 25,172,564 of record NC_050098.1, on the reverse strand, counting down.
ACGGTAAAACACAGGAGAAATTCAATTGCCTCACTGGCTGACGATAATGGGATAATCCAATCGGAGCATGATCACAAATCAAATCTTCTGTGGAATGCTTTCAAGAGCAGACTAGGATCTTCTGATTTCTTAGGCATTGATTTTGACCTGACAGGTCTATTACCTAGGCATGATGGTCTCCAATGGTTAGACTCTCCCTTCACTAAACAAGAGATTGAAAGCATTATCAAATCCCTTCTTTCTAACAAATCCCCTAGTCCTGATGGGTTTAACACCAATTTTGTTAAAAAATGCTGGCATGTCATTGCTCAAGACTTCTATGACCTTTGTGATAAGTTTTATCAAGAAGATGTTTGTTTGAGAAGCATCAATGGATCCTTCATTGTTTTGATTCCGAAGAAGGATAATCCGTAGAAAGTGGGAGATTATAAGCCAATATCGCTGCTAAACAATAGTATGAAATTTATCACGAAACTTCTTGCAAATCAATTGCAAACGATGATGACTTTTTTAGTTCACAAGAACCACTATGGTTTCATAAAAGGGAGAACAATTCAAGATTGCTTGGCTTGGGCCTATGAATACATTCATCTATGCCATTACTCAAAAAAAGAAATCATTGTTCTTAAGCTTGATTTTGAAAAGGCTTTTGATACTTTAGAGCATGAACTGATTTTGCAGGTACTGATTCATAAAGGATTTGGACCAAAGTGGATTAACTGGACTCGAAATATCCTTCACTCTGGCACTTCTTTGGTGTTACTCAATGAAGTCCTAGGGAAAACCTTTCATTGTAAACGCGGAGTCAGACAAGGAGATCCCCTCTCTCCCATATTGTTTGTCTTGGTGGCTGATCTTCTTCAGAGTATTATCAATAAAGCTAGACATCTCAATTTGCTTCAGCTACCTTTGCGAGACAGTTGTGAACAAGATTTTCCTATTGTTCAATACGCTAATGATACTCTCTTGATAATGGAGGCCTGTCCAAAGCAGTTATTCTTTCTAAAGGCAATTCTCAATTCTTTTGCAACCTCAACTAGTCTAAGGGTGAATTATAACAAATCAAGTATGTATCCGATAAATGTTAATCCTGGGAAAATGGAGATTCTTTCAAGAACATTCAATTGTCAGATAGGATCAATGCCTTTCACTTATCTTGGATTGCCTCTGGGTCTTTCAAAACCACGACTTCAGCATTTCTTACCCCTAATCCAAAGAATTGAAATGAGACTGTCATGTACCTCTAATTTCTTATCTCAGGCTGGGCGATTGGAGTTGGTAAACTCGGTTTTTTCAGCCTTACCAACTTTTTTTATGTGCACGCTCAAAATCCCAACTTCTACTATTAAACAGATAGACATTTACAGGAAGCATTGCATTTGGAGGGGGAATGACACGAACTCAAAAAAGCTGCCGCTAGTTGCATGATCCACGATTACTAAGCAGAAAGTCAGTGGAGGTCTTGGGGTGATCCGGTTGGAAATTCAGAATGAGGCGCTTCTCCTCAAATTCTTCCACAAGTTCTTCAATAGTCATGACTTACCATGGGTAAATATCATTTGGAATAGCTACTATACGTCTGGCAGACTCCCTGGTCATAGAAGAATTGGCTCTTTTTGGTAGAAAAGTATGCTAAAACTTTTACATAATTTTAATGGGTTGGCATACCCAATCATTGGCAATGGTAGATCAATTCTTTTCTTGGAAGACCTGTGGAATAAGAGTATTCCAAGTCAGCAATATCCAGAATTATTCTCTTTTGCAAACAACACAAAACTTTCTATTACAGAGGCTAAACAACAAGATCATCTATTCCAAATTTTCCAATTACCTATCTCTGAACAAGCCTATGAACAGTATTTGGAGTTACATGAAGCTTGGGAGCAAATTACCATAAATAACTTGAAGGACAGATGGAGATATATTTGGGATTTAGATAGCTATTCAACAAAAAATGCCTACAGACACCTAATGGGGCATTCAAACATTCATACTATTTACTAGTGCCTATGGAAAACAAATGCCAACCAAAACATTCTACTGGTTATGGCTTAAAAACAGACTGAACACTAGGAATATGCTGAGAAGGAAAACCATGACACTGGAGTCATATTCGTGAGAACTGTATATGGCAAAGGGAGGAAACTCTTTATCACCTATTTCTTAGATGCAATTTTGCAAAAGCCTACTAGAATTCAATTGGCATAACCCCTCCTAGAATTGCTCATCCGGAGGAGGCCTCGACAAACCTCAAGCACCAACTTAATGTTCCTTTCTCTATGGAGATTATTATACTCATGACATGGAGTATCTGGCAATGCCGAAATGAGTGGCTATTTGAAAACAAAGACCCATCAGTACAACACTGCAAGAATGAATTCATCAAGGAATTAAGGTTGGTTGTACACAGAGCAGAGGGAAATATGACAACTCAATTCCGAACTGGCTTGATCAGTGGCAGGCATAACTTTTGTACTCTTATGATCCTTCTTCTTAGCTTCCTAGCTAGACCTTCCCAGCTCATATCTATCTCTTGTACTCACGTCGCATTGTAATTTTACATTATTATTAAAATTTTACAGTAGGGGTTCCCCCTCTTGACCTTTCAAAAAAGGGTAGAATGAACTTGCCTTCGTCGAAGCTCTCGTAACACGAAGGTTCTATCTCCGAGAGGTCGGGCTCCTGCCCTTCTTTGGAGCTAAGGCTTCTGGAACGTCGGTCACTGCTTCCTCTAGCAAAAAATGCAATAAATAATACATCAAACATTTGTCTTGCTAAGTAAAATGTGTCAAATTCTTATTATCATTATTTTATGTGACTTAGAAAAGGGCTTCGACCATTATTTCTTCATAAAATATTAAAATACAAGTGTATATGAAATTGTGAAAAGGGAAAAAGGGGAAATGAAATTTTGGTTTAGCGGGCCGGGGGGATTTCGGCCCACCCGAGCGCGGGCGTGACCCAGCCGGCCCACGAGCAGGTGAGACGGGACGGGCACACGGGGACGGCGTCATGGGCGCGGGCCAACGTGCTAGATAGAGGGAATGTGTGACGGTATCGAGGCAGCTGACATGGGGGTGAACCGGTCAGGGTCGGGGAGAATCGACCGCCGACGAGGTTCCTCGGTGGTTCTCCGCGCGTGGATCTGGTTCTTGGGGATCGGAGGGGTGCTTTAGCATGGCTGGGGTCAGGCGAACTCGGGGGTGGTCCAGTTTTGCCAGTGGCGATCTTGAACGGCTGGCCACGGCGAGGTGGCGGGGCCCCCGCGAAGGTGAGGTCGCCAGCGAGGCCATAGGGTGTGATACAATATGAGTGAGGTGTATCGTTCTTGCGTGAGTGCAGTGAAGTTCACTGGGTGGTTTGATTTGTCTCTAGGTGAAGCTCAATGCAGTGAAGCTCACCTTCGAATAGGGAGGTCATGGCTCAATCAGGCTCATGGGAGAGAAGGGGAGTGGCGAGTGGTCGGTGCAGGTTGTAGGCGAGCTCTGGGTGCTCCTTTTATAGGCGTCCGGGAGGGGTGGCCAACTGGCTCCGGCGAGCAGGCACAACGACGTGGTTGTGATGGGATGGCACGATGAGGGAAGTGGGCGGTGTCGTGTAGGTACATGAGCACAACATGGTGGGGGACGAGTGGTGCCTAACTCAACTAGAGTGAGTAATGGCGGAGCGAACAGGAAGGACGACTGCCGGCGGAGAAGGCGTTGTTGTTGTTCGTTCGTGAGGGAGGGGAGGGGCTAACAGGCGGAGCCGGGCTGTCAGCAGAAGAGCGAGCGCGCGGGCGCGAGAGAGAGTGGGCGCGCAGGACTGGCAGGTGGGGCTCGACTGTCAGTGATAGGGAAAGCGCGTGCGAGGCCAGCGTTGGTTGGCTAGAGAGGGGGAGCGGGCGCTGGGCCAAAGTCAGCCCAGGCCGAGGGGGAAGGTTTTTCCCTTTCCCTATTTCTTTTTCTCCTATTTTCCTATTTCCTCTGTCTCATATATATATATATATATATATATATATATATATATATATATATATATATATATATATATATATATATATACGCGCGCGCGTGTAAGGGATTTTCTATGTGTGAACTAAAAAGCTAGGTAAGACTACTTATGTGAGGCGCTTTCAGCTAACATTGTTCATGCATATGAGCAAGGTTTTCAAAATGAAATGCTATGATGCGAGGGTTTAAGGCGGGTTAGGGAACTAGGGTTTCTAACCGAAAGTCGCCTAGAGGGGGGTGAATAGGCAAATCTGAAATTTATAAAGTTTAAGCACAACTACAAGTCGGGGTTAGCGTTAGAAATATAATTGAGTCCGAAAGAGAGGGCAAAAACAAATCACAAGCAAATGAAAGTGGATGACACGGTGATTTGTTTTACCGAGGTTCGGTTCTTGCAAACCTACTCCCCGTTGAGGTGGTCACAAAGACCGGGTCTCTTTCAACCCTTTCCCTCTCTCAAACGGTCACCTAGACCGAGTGAGCTTCTCTTCTCAATCAATTGGGACACTTAGTCCCCACAAGGACCACCACACAATTGGTGTCTCTTGCTTTGATTACAAAGATCTTAGGAACAAGAAATGGGGAAGAAGAAAAGCGATCCAAGCGCAAGAGCTCAAAAGAACACGACAAAATTCTCTCTTCTAGTCACTAATGCTTTGAGTGGAATTGGGACTTGGAGAGATTTTGATTCACTCTAATTATGTCTTGTATTGAATGCACTAGCTCTTGTATTCAATGTGTTGGCTCAAAACTTGGATGCCTTGAAGTGTTGGTGGTTGGGGGTATTTATAGCCCCAACCACCAAAGTGGCCGTTGGGGAAGGCTGCTATCGAAGGGCGCACCGGACAGTCCGGTGCACCACCAGACACTGTCCGGTGCGCCAGCCACGTCACCCAACCGTTAGGGTTCGACCGTTGGGGCTCTAACATGTGGGGCCACCGGACAGTCTGGTGGTGCACCGGACAGTCACTGTTCACTGTCCGGTGCGCCATCTGCGCCTGCTCTGACTTCTGCGCGCGCAGTCCGTGCACTGTAGCTCACTGTTCACCTTTTGCAGACGACCGTTGGCGCTGTAGCCGTTACTCCGCTTGGCACACCGGACAGTCCGGTGCTACACCAGACAGTCCGGTGAATTATAGCGGAGAGGCAATCCTAGAAACCCGAAGGTGGCAAGTTCGGAGTTGATCTCCCTGGTGCACCCGACACTGTCCGGTGGTGCACCGGACAGTCCGGTGCGCCAGACCAGGGCTGCCTTCGGTTGTCTTTTGCTCTTTTTATTTGAACCCTTTCTTGGACTTTTTATTGGTTTGTGTTGAACCTTTGGCACCTGTAGAACTTATAATCTAGAGCAAACTAGTTAGTCCAATTATTTGTGTTGGGCAATTCAAACACCAAAATCATTTAGGAAAAGGTTTGACCCTATTTCCCTTTCACTAACCTCTGTAGCTAAAATCGAGGTGCTACATAACCATGCTAAAGGAACATGGTCCCAACTTCTAGAGCCTCATAGTTTTTAGACTGTCCGTAGCGGTTACGCTAATTTTCTCCCCTATGTCCCACTTTTATGCCACGTTGTCAAGATTTCACCCACTTTTTCATCTCCTACAGTGTTTCCTCTAAATTCTTCCATATACCCCACTACAACCAAAAAATATCATTTCCTATACCAATTTATCCATTATATTTTTTATCTACTAAGAAATACCATGGGCACAAAACCCGAGAGTAGTGTTTGGTGGTCTATTGCCACATGACAGATCTGGCGGATCACTGCTCAACCCGCTTACACTATTAGGAGTTGTAGCGTGCACCGCTGCGGCTAGTAGGGTGACACTGTAGCTACCACCGACGCTATAGTAATAGAGGGGATGCCAATGGGTAGCGCTGCAGGTAGTCTTAGTCCCACTATTTTTAGCGCAGATTTATACTATGTACCATCATCACATCATCTTCACTCGGCAAATTGGAACTAGAGATGGCAGTGGATACCCGCGATCTGATACCCGATGGGTATTTACTCTATTAGGATATATATATATGGGTTAAATATTATACTCATATGTATGGGTGATAATGGGCTCTAAATTTTACACTATAAGATTTAAGGATCGGATCGGAATAGAATCGGGCCCTATTTCTATTATTTTTTGAACTAAAATTTGTTTGGGGCCCTACCTATTTGTGAAGAAGCATTTGAATCGTGATGCATTACCACCCTACCCCATGTGTCTCTTATTGGACAAAAACTTTCACCTAGTGGGTAAATGGATATTAGAACGTTTCGTCCTTACCCATCTTTTAATTCATGGGTATAAAATATCTAGTATAAACTTGGCTAAAAGGCAGTAATTTGGGCTTCACTCATCGGTCTCTTTTCACTATTTAACAACCTTTTGGGCGATAGGGTCATAGAAGGCTTAACAACTATTTGATGACTATGTAATGGAACATTTAACGTTTTATGTGGTACTATAGTAGTGTCGTTACTTTATCCAATTATCTAAGGTGTTGTTGAATGGATAATTGAATGATGCTAGAAATTTTATAATAGTATTTAGATGGATATACTTGACGTTTGTATAATATATTATTTTGATAGATGTTTAATCTTTCTGTATATGGGTGACTCTATGGGTAATCTATATCCACTAGATATTAATTGCTGTTCATTTTAAGGGATTTTCCCTTTATTTTCTTAAAAAAAGGGCCAGCCGAGCTAGGCCGCTGCTAGGCCCACGGCCGAGCAGCTCAGCCCAGCCGGCCGACAAGAGCTGGCGTACGACACGCGTGTTGGAAAAATGAGCAGAGGGAGCAAGCGGCTTGGCCGTGTGCTCGGATGAGCGGCTAGGGGGCAAGCGGCGGCGGCGGGATAACTACCTCTCCATGTGCCTCGGCGGAAGAAGCCTGGGATCAAGGAAATACAGTGGTTATCCTCCTCTCCCCTACCTGATAAGTATGGAGACGAGCTCTCCCCTGGTCGCGGTCTCTCTCTGGTTCACTCAGCACAAAGGTGTTCTAGCAATCCCCTGCTTCTCTATCGTTCCAGTCCCTGTTTGCCTGAGTATTTTCTCTGTTGGTGATTGCTCACGGGAGTTGGAGGAGGCACTGTGTTCTTGCAGCAAGGTCCTTTGTGTGCCTCGCTGCTCCTCCGTGCGCCTATGTGGTGCTGGCCTGATCTGGTCTCTGTCCACCGTGGCCTAGTGCTTGGGCTCCCTGCTGCGCGGTGTTCCTCTTCTCGCCTGGTGCTTGGGCTCCCTGCTGCGCGTTGTTCCTCTTCTCGGGCTGGTGCCGTGGACGTCTCCCTCGGCTCCGGCAGCGGCTCTAGTATCTTCGTCAACCTCCCGCCGTGCAGGTCCGGACGTGGGCGGTGGAATTGGTTTTCTGGGATAGAACCTTGTGTTCGCTGAGCTGGTCTTCCCACGTAGACAATCTACATGCTGCGAGTTACCCGTTGCCTCGCATTATTTATTGAGTAATTTTGTGCAATCTGCTAGTATTATTTACTTGGGTGTGATTGCACAATTTGTGGCCGAATTTAATTGCTCGATGATGATGGGTTTTAGTGTGTTGTTATTTTCAGCATTGATATTATTTGTGCCTAATTATATCTATATTTGTTGGGGCTGTTTACCTGTGTTAAATTCTATTATTTTATTAAGTACACAGCTCCTTACTATTAGTATTCATGCTTGATTTATAGGCTCATAATATTTGATCTAAAACCCTGATTTGGTGAGATAGGACTGTCACGTTAGTCAAGGATCTTTGATCACCCTTTAGCGTTGGAGGGCTTCTAGCGCATCAACCCGCTATTTTGAGAGCAACATTTTAAGATAAACAATCATGTTTATTTGTTTAATCTGCCTTCTTCATCTACAAGCCATGTTTAATTTACAAATGGACCTAAGTAGTGTTGGGGGCCTTCGTCTTCCGAAGGTCCTAAAAAACATGATTTAACAATGTTTTCCAAGTGTGACATATGAACAGGTATCTTCAGACTCAGGTCAAAACCATACACGATGTGAAAAGCATGCCTGAGACGAAGGCTGATGTTGCTCCGAAGGTACACGCAAGGGAGCTTCGGCTAAATGGCGAAAAAAGGAACCGACTTAAAGGGGAAAAAGCTATCTAGTCCCCGTTGGGTTATCCATAAGTCAATAGTAAATATAAAGGGCATGAATGTAAATTTACACACGCTGCGCCCTGTGCCTATAAATAGATGAACAGTACCCCCGTACTGTTCACGCTGACTTGTATTCATTTGTGTGTCACGCTTGGACTTTTACCTTCTGTCAAGCCGAAGGTACAAATGTAATTCAATATTGTTTCTGTTTATCCATGATAATATAAAGAAGATATATTAATGATGTCATATGATTATTCATGTTGTCTCCTATATTTCATATGCTTCTTCTTTCATTTAACACATGCTGTGATGATGAAGGTATGTCCTTCATGACCTTCGTCCGAAGATCATTATATCCTAAGGAAAATAATGCTTCGAAGGACGAAGGACCTTTAACCATTAACATTTGTGTTGCCTTGTTCTTAACTCATAGCATTTGAGAACAAGTCCCCAACATTGGCACCCACCTCCGTTGTACTCACTTCCACAACCTTCGGCAAAGCATTGACCTTCATCATGCTGCCGAAGAAGATAACAACGCCAGGGGCTGCTGCACTACAGCCACTGGACACAAATCAGGAGACTCTCTCTCTCCGAAAGGCTCGAAGCCAGAAGAGAAAGGCCACCAGTCCAACACTCCAAGAGGAGGAGTTGGACCAAGAGATCAGGGACATGGAAATCATCCATCAACAAGTACAAAGGAAAAAGTAGAAGATGGCTCGGCTGGTCGATCTTCAAAGGAAGATCGACGAAGCTACTTGTCGGCGTTTCGGACCCGGGGGTCCCTGGACCGATGAGTGAAATTGCTGCGTGCCCCTGCCCAGATGGGTTGGCGCGGGATAGAACACAAGAGGTGGGGCAAGCCTTGTATTATCCTGCACCAGGGGTGCCGCTCGTAGTAGGGGTTACAAGCGCGTCACGGGAGGGAGAGAGAGAGACAGAGAGTGGGAGCCCGTTCGTCCGCTCCTTCCCCCGCGCGAACCCCCCTCATGATGGCCATGGACCTCCCTTTTATAGACGCAAGGAGAGGGTCCAGTCGTACAACGGGGGGCGTTGCTATGCGCTAACGTGTTCGGCAGAGGAGTGCCTAAGCCCTGCGTACATGCCAACGTGGCTGTCGGGGGAGAGCTTGGGCCCTGTACACGTGATGGCGTGGCCGTCGGAGGAGCGCCTGAGTCCTGTAGGAGCATAGCTGGCAGTGCGGCAAGGATCCTACTGACGTCTCCTTGCTGCCGTAAGGGGCTGAGAGCCACCGGCGTCATGGTGCACGCAGGGCACCATCATTACCCGTCGCCGGGGTAAGCCAGATGGGACGCCGGTCTTGTTCCTTGTAGCCTGAGCAGGCTAGGAATAGGGTAATGATGTATCCCCTGTTGGCGCGGTCGGTCCGAGCCCAAGGTCGGGCGAGGCAGAGACTTCTCTTGAGACCAAGGCCGGGGTCAGGCGAGGACGCGAATCCTCCCGAGACCGAGGTCGAGGCTGAGTCCGGGGGTCGGGCGAGGCGGAGACCTCCTCCCGAGGCCGGAGCCTAAGGTCGGGCGAGGCGGAAATCTCCTCCTGAGGCCGGAGCCTGAGGTCGGGCGAGGCGGAGCTTCCTGTTGCGCCCGAGGCCGAACTCGGTGGTTGATCGTGACTTGTTGTCAGTCTTTGCCTGGGTGGTTGACACGGCAGTCGGAGCAGGGTGAGCGGCGCTGTTTTCCTGTCACATTAGACAGTAAAGAAGAGGGGCGAAGTGACTGCGGTCACTTCGGCCTCCCCAACTGAGGCGCGTGTGTCAGAATACGGCGTCAGGCGTCCCCTGCATTGAATGCGCCTGTGAAGTGGTCGGTTGGTGAGGCGGTCTGGCCAAGGTTGCTTCACAATGAAGCCTGCCCGAGCCGGGCTTCGAGAGAGCCGAGGAGGCGCCCGCTGCCTGAGGAGGCCCTCGGGTGAGGCGTGAACTCGTCTGAGACTACTGCTCTAGCCCGAGGCTGGGCTCGGGTGAGATCGTGTCCCTTGGGTAGACGAAGCCTTGACTTGAACCGCGCCCGTCAGCTGGTCTGAGGGTGTTTACCAGCCATGATTAGGAGCGTTGGGGGTACCCCTAATTATGGTACCCGACAGTAGTCCCCGAGCCTCGAAGGGAGTGTTGGTACTCACTTGGAGGCTTTTGCCGCATTTTCGGTGAGGGGACCGACCTTTCTCGGTTTTTGCTTTGTTCTGGTGGGTGCGCGCGAGCGCACCCGCCGGGTGTAGCCCCCGAGGCCTCGGAGGAGTGGTTTGACTCCTCTGAGTTCTGAATGCTTTTCGTGGTGCCTCGACTGGTCTGATCGTTCCCTCATGCGGTCTGGCCGTAGCCCGGGTGCGTGGTCAGGTTCTAAGTTATCAAGCTGGTTTGTTGACGCTGTCAACAGTTTTGGCCGTAGCCGGGTGCGAGAGCAGCCCCGAGCCTCTGCACGGAGCGAGAGGACGATCAAGGACTTTCCCGACTTTTATCATATGCCCTTGCGTCGCCTTTTCGCAAGGAGGAGGGGGGGGGGGGGGGGAAACGCCATGTTGCCCTCGGAGGGCGCCGAACATGGTGTTTCCAGTGAGCTGCTAACGGGTGATCCGAGTGGACGCCCGTGCCCTGTTTGTTAGGGGTCGGCTGGTGGCCCAGAGGCGCGCTCCAAAAGTACCTACGGGTGATTCGCCGGACCCAGACCCCTTCGACAAGGTCCGAGGGCTCGATGCCTCCCTCTGGTGGGATTCCGTTACAAATCGTTCCCGCCGGTCTCGGAAATGTCCTAGGGTACCTCGGGAGCGTAGCCCGAGCCTCGGCCATGTATCAGACATACCCAGAGTCATCCCTCACTCTGCGTGCTCTGGGGTGACTGTCGAACCCTTCCGAGGGGCCAGCTGTTGGAACTCGCGTTCCCGGACAGGTTGTTTCCAACAGGGGGATGAGTGAGGAGGGAACACAGTTTGATTGGAGGCAACAATTGCTCTGTTAATCTAGCCCCTCAAGGGCACTGTACGGGGGTATTTATAGGCACTTGAGCGCCCAACGTCTCGGTTTAAGGACGCATGTGCCCTCAAGCGCCTAGGTCATTCCCGGAATATTCCCATAAAGCGAGGTCACAGACTGTAATTACATAAAAGCGTTTACAAATCGGGCCCGTAATACAACCGGTCGCGCGGGGCCTGTTACAATGGGCCGAATTCCACGTGGGCCTTTGTGTTCGACGAGGACGCGGGGCGGGGCGACCTCGTCGTGGGCCTTCGCCTTGCAACGTGTTCAACGAAGGGTGGGAGCTGCCAGTCGTTTTGCCTCCGTTGAAAGCAGCGAGACTGGCGAAGGCTTCGAGCGAGGGGTTGATGTAGCGAGACTGGCGAAGGCTTCGAGCAAGGGGGTAGTGTCTTCGCCTTCGCCCCAACATTTGCCCTCCGAGGGACCAGTTCGACTGAGTCATCTGGTGCCGAAGACGTCGCTAGATGGTGGAGACGCTGCCCTCGCTCGAAGTGGTTTCGTGGGGGTTTTTGATGTGACCGTTGATGGACGCGGTACTATTGGACTACGGGTTTCCCAAAGCGTCGCGTCCTCTGTATATAAAAAGGGGGGCAGGACGGCATGATTCAGGTACTCTTTCTGCGCGCCGCGAAATCCTAGCCTCCTTTTGAAACCGTTCGTCTGCTCGCTTGCCCTCCTTGCTCCTGCTCGTCGGAGAACTGGCCCGCGTGAAGCAAACCGCCCGCCGCCGCCGTCGGTACGTAGCTATGCCATCCTCTTCTTCATCTGCTGCTGATACACCGCCGGCCCGTGCATCGTCCGAAGATACTTTGAGCAATGTGGCGGCGGAGGAGTTGCATCCTGGTGATACAGTGGAGTTTGGTGTGTCACGGATTTCCTCAGTCCGTGTTCAGGACATGCAACAGCTTGGATATTTTGGCGGCGGAGTGGGGCGTGTCCCGGGGGTGGAGGAGATCCCCGAGCCAGAAGGCGAGTTGGTCGTTTTTGAGGCTTTTTTCACTGCTGGCCTTCGTCTGCCCGCACATCGATTCGTGTGGGAGGTCCTGCGGAAGTTCGAGGTCCAAGTCCACCAGCTGACGCCGAATGCCGTGGTGGCTCTAGCGAAGTATGTCTGGGCGACGACTTCGTATGGTGGCCAGCCTTCAGTGGAAGTCTTCGCAAAACATTACTGTCTGCACTGGCAAAAGAGGAAAATTGGAGATGAGATTGCACAGTTTGGATCGTGCACATTCACGCCGAAGTCCGGGAAGACTTCGATGGAGGTTGTGGAGTTGGTTCCCTGTGCCCGCAATAAGTGGGGTAACTGGTGGGATTTCTGGTTTTACGTTTCAGAAGGCACAGTCGAAGACCACCCAGGGCTCCCCGTGGCCGTCATGTGCTCCCATCACTATGTAGCATACCCGCAATTTGAGGTAGCGGAGGATGACGAAGATGAGGGGCCTTCGTTGCGCTGCCCGCATGAGTAGCGGGCGCGATTTGGTTGAGGAATTTGTCGGGTATGGGGTGTGGCCCTTGGCGCATGGCTGGGCGTTGGGCGAAGTATGCCCTCGCGAGATGCCCTCCCGTGGCGGGCAGCTGGTGCGAAGTCCTGCCTTCACGCTGGATTTGCGTGGCCGAGATCCCGCCACATTCGTGCGTGAAGCGGAAGACGGGGCGGCAAGGATCGTGGGGCGTTACGTGCCAAGGACCGAGGGCCTGCAGAGCTAGGATATCCGTGAGTCCAACGACAGATTGAACTGGGTTTTTGAGCTGAACCGCTTGCCATACGATGATTATCCCGGTGTGGACGTCGCCGACCGCCGCGGGAAGAAACCGATGGGCGGGACCGAGGAAGGGCCTTCGCAGGAGGCTGCCCCAGCCGCTAAGAAGAGGAAATTAGGTACTATAGTGGGAGGAATGGGGGTGTCTGATAATTTTGCTGTGGAATTGATGGGGACATGCGCGGCCCCCGGGGGAAGGATGTCTTCGCCTGAGCTCTGGGAGTCTTCGGCGCGAATGCTGAAGGTTACCGGGGGTCGATGGCCAAAGAATGTTCCAATCCCCTGGGCGGAAGGTGAAGACATGTCTACGTCCCGTATAGCTCGTGGCTTGAAGATTTTCCCTTACGAACAGAATATTGCTGCTGTTGTGTCGGCAGTGATGACCAAGTACCATCAGGACGCTGCACAGAAGCGCCGGGCGGTCATCAGGATGGCGGACCCGAGGCATGAGGCGAAGAGAGCGCGGGGGAGCGCGAAGGCTGCGAAGCCGGCCGCGCCTGGGTCCAGCAAGCCGTCGGTGGGCGCGAAGACAGCTACCGCTGGCATGACCATGTCTCCCCCGGTCGAAGCTGCGAAGGGACGAGAGCTGCCCTCTTCGGGGAAGCGTGTTACCGACTTCGGCACGAACATCAGTGTGGAGGACTATTTTGTCGGTAAGTTTTTTTTTGGAGGGGGGCCTTCTGACCGGTGATATGTTGCGTTACAGGGTCCGGCGAGGGACAAATGGTTGTTGTCCCGCCTTCGGTGGCAACCGCTTTGCCATCGGCGGAGGTAAAGGTGAGGGGGACTGCGCAGGACCCGTGGGCCGCCTTCTGCGCGAGCGGCGAGATTCTAACAGCCGCTGCTGCTAAGGACGTGGCGGGCACCATGTCCCAGCGGCTGTCGCAGCAGCTAAGTCAAGTAAGTTGAGTTGGACTTCGGTGTTTGTTGTTTCCATGAAGATTTGGGTCTCATGTGTTTTTGTCAGGCGGCTGACTTCGCCGACCGCGTTGCGTCTAGCGTCCTGACTGCGGACGTGGCTGCCGAAGTCGAGAGACTTTGGGCACAGCACGTGGATGCCGTCTGGGAGAAGTCGGCCGCGGAGAGCAAAAGCCGCCGGCTGGCGGAGAAGGTGGCTGCCTTGGAGGCCGAGAAGACAGACCTTCGGCGCCAGCTGGCAGAAGAGAGGAGGGAGGCAAACCAGGCCGTCGCTGAGGCACAGGCTGCGCAGGCTGAGGCCAAGGTGGCGCGGGCGGAGTGAAGTCTCGCCAGCCAACGCGCCGAGGAGTGGGAGGCGAGGTTCAACGCCCTGAGCGGCCGCGTGGATAAGGCCGAGGCCTCCACGCGCTCTGAGGTTGAGCGGACGCTCGCACAGTTCGTGAGTTCGTATCGCGAGCTAGGCGCGCGTACTGCTAACTTCGAAGTGCCCAACCGGGAGGCGGGCCTTCGCTTCCTCGAATGGTTGCAGGAGGAGTTGTTGGTACTCCCAACCATCGTGGAAGGTTTCATGTCCTTTGCCTCCCTCGTCACCTACGAGGGGGCCATGAATGCGTTGTCCCGCGAGGGCTGCAGACACTATGAGGTTTTCGACCAGGCAGACGAGAGCTTTGAGTGTGAGATCTTCAAGGTCAAAGACCCCATTGTGAAGCAGTCAGCGGGGGCCCTTTTTGATAGGATGTGGGGGGCATATGGTCGGGAGGCTGTCAGGGAGCGATCCGACCGGGCGAGGGAGCAGGTAAAGGTTATTATTTTTGTGTGGTTGGCTGCGTGTGGGTATGTGTAGTTTTTGCTGAGTGAATGTGCTGTTGCTGTAGATGGAGCGTGCCGAGGACGTTAAGGACTTTGGAAGTCTGGTCGGCGCGCCGCCCGAGGTTGCGGAGGCCAAACCGATGTTGCCCTCGGACGCCGGCGAAGGCCCCTCAACCGTGGCCGTTCCTGCCATGACCGGCGGCGAAGACCCTCTGTCGGCCCCTGCGCCGACAATTGAAGGTTCCCTGGAGGTGGCGGATGAGCCGCCAGCCAAAGACCCCACGGCCGCGGCCGGGCCCTCGCAGGTGGCTAAGTAGCTAAATAGGTGCAGGGGAGTGTGTAAGTTTTGTCTGCATCTTACTGAACCTCGGTTGCTGCGCAGGTTCAAGGTTTTGGGCCTGCGCACGCAACCGCTACTGACAGTGGTAATTTTGCGGTGGCTTCGACCGTGGTTGGTGAAGATGTCTCAGATGATTCCGTGTCTAAGTTTTTTGGGTCTGGTGATTCTAGGGATTCGGTTGTGTGGACGGAGGAGTCTTTGGATGAGGACTTAGATTATTTTGCGGCGCTGGATGTGGCTGCGGAGGAAGCTTCTCCACACGTGGTAGGTGCTGAAGTTATTCCTAGTGCTGGTGGTGGGCGTAGGCGGCGAAGGGCTGTCTCGAAGCGAAGGGTTAGTGAAGTGGAGGGAAGTCATCTTCGTGTAGATGGGGCTGGAAAATGAGAATTGTTGTCCTCGCCGGCTGGGACGAGTGTAGGTGAGGGGGAGTTGCGGAATCTTTTTGAGGGTGAGGAGCTGAGGATAATGCTATTCAACTATAGGGAGATGGGTATTATCCCTAAGGTTGAGCCAATGTAACGTGTGATGCCCTCGCTGTATGTATGTACCCGTGATTTGTATGAGGCTGTGTGTCTTTGTTGACCTGGTCGTGCCCATAGACGACTTGTGCGCGGGGAACCTTTTGGGAAATGCTTTTGGTTTTGCGCGCTTGCTGTGCTAGTCCGGCTGCACGCGTGGGTGCCTTTTGCGCGAGGAGTTCTTTGGAGAGGACTTCGATTTTGGGCACTTACTGTGCTGGTCCGGCTGCACCCGTAGGTGACTTTTGCACGGAGGATCCGGCTGCGCCCTTGGGCGACTTTTGCACGAAGAGTCCTTTGGAGAGGACTTCGATTTTGCGCACTTATTGTGCTTAGTCCGGCTGCACCCGTAGGCGACTTTTGCGCGGAGAGTCCTTTGGAGAGGACTTCGATTTTGCGCACTTATTGTGCTTAGTCCGGCTGCACCCGTAGGCGACTTTTGCGCGGAGAGTCCTTTGGAGAGGACTTCGATTTTGCGCACTTATTGTGCTTAGCCCGGCTGCACCCGTAGGCGACTTTTTGCGCGGAGTGTCGCACGCGAGGGTAGCCAGCGCTGTCCCTCGCTGTGACTTTGGTGTAGTCGAATGCCGAAGACCGTTGAAGCGGTCTTTTTCGACATTGGCTTAGTTTTTGCGGGGGATTTTTGCTTGTATATTACATGGCTCCGCCTCATTAAAAACCTCACCCTCCTGGGAGGAAAAGAGTGCGGGCCGGAATAATAATGTTTGGCGAATTACAAGGGCGTGATGGCCCTGAGGGTTCATGTGACGGAACCTCCCAAGTAATTAGGCCCACCTACAGTTGTCCTTGTCTCACAGACATCAGACAACCCTGTAGGTGCCCCTGAACTACTTGACAAGTTCGGTATCTTTCCCTTACCTTACCAGGAACGTCTCACCCATCTTGTAGACATTACAGAACATCGGAGATAAAGAAATGCGGAAGCGAATTATATAAACTTTACATTTATTTCAAAAGTAAGCTTGAGTTATATTATTACAGACCAGCCTAAAAGTGAGTGCATAGGAGTAATATTATACAAACCAGGGAGGCAAAAACTCCTCCCAAGAAGCTAAAAGCAAAAGATCCTAAACGGAGGACCGAGTCCTCCCGCACCTCAGTCTTGATTTTCTTCTTTTGGAACCACCTTGGCACAGAAGCAGCAAAAGTCTGCTACTTCCTCACCTAAAAACAACGAAGGGATAAACCCTGAGTTTGGAATACTCAGCAAGTCTTACCCGACTAAGGAAAAGACTCTCAAGGGGATGCTGGATAAATAGGAGTCAAGGGGAGGCTTTAGCAAAAATCAACTCATACTTTTGCAGAAGTAGCTTACTAAGGTGAGTCCTTACTTTCAATCTTTTAACGCCATGTTAAGTATTAATAGACTCCATTTGCATCTAGTCTAATTTCACATCACATCAACACAACATCATTTTTATCCATCGTGTTCGCCTCTTGACTCTAGGTTGTAGAAAAGTGACCAAGTCTTCATAACCGCGAAGGTACGGCGATCCGAATCGATTATACTCAGCTGAGGATCTCCAATCACACGACATATGTAGCACTTAACCCTTGCATATGTCAACCCGCCACCGGGGTTCTTAAGACCGGATCAGGTTCACGCAGACCGAGAGCACAGATACACCACCGTCCAGCCTCTTGCCACGGAGGGTACACGCTACTCTCGCCACCGCTCCACGCCCATCTCGTGTTGTCTTATTCCGGCCTTAGTCTGCCCGAGGCAAGGCTTACCCATGACGAGGCATGTGACCAGTTAAAGGGTCCTCGGTCAGCACGCCTACATACGCGTTAATCCTTAACCAACCTGGGTAGAACATCACCTGTTCCTACCCCAAGTTTCCATTTAAGTATTTCCACCCTTAGGAATGTGTCTGTTCCTTAGGATGAAAGAGCATCACGGGGAGCTTTGCAGTAAGATCCCACTATTGCTCCAAATGAACATATTCTTGCAGGTAGAAGCTATCCTCTCCATGGTTAAATTGAGGACAACTTCTCTCCACAAGATCTAAGCAAGGCTAAGCATTTTTGTAAATCATAATTTTGATACTTCACAGAAGTATCTATAAAGGTATGGATATCAAGGAAAGCAATGCATCAAAGGGTTTCAAGTAACTCCTATGAACTTAATGCACATTTCACTAGACTTAAGTGTGCGAAAAGTATTTAAAAATTCAAGGAAAGGGGTTGCATGCACCGGGGCTTGCCTTCGTTCACAGGTGATTCAGGCTCGGATCCACAAATGTCGAAGTAGAAACTATTCCCGGCCTGAGTGTCCAAAGGTGGTTGCACTTGCTCTTCGGGGACTTCTACCTCTTCTTCACGTTCTACTCATAACCATACATAAGTATAAGAATGGATGCCATGGGATGCTCATGAGGATGCAAAGACAACATAAACTTATGTCTTGAATACAACTTGCCTTCACGGAGTTCCGGGAACTTAGGGTTTCCGGAGTCGGTAAAGGAGTTCATAGGGCAGGGGGGTGGTTTTGGGTTTAGTGATCAAACAAGGTCCAAATCAATTCAAACTTTACCCAAGGCTTCTAAATATTATATAACACTCATATAAAAATTTTAGGCATTTTAGGACTTACCAACTATTTTCTAAAAATCTATAACCAATACTTTTAACCATTTTAAATACCCTAAAATTTCTTACTTTCACTAAAAATCCCAAACTTATTTTTACTAAATTCTAGGGAAAATAACAAGCCTAGGAAAATTAGTTTCATAATTTTAGCATTTTTCTACATTTTTCTACATATTTCTAAAGCTCTGCTGAAAAAGAAAAGGAAAAACTCAAAACAGTACTGGGCCGAATTTAGCCCAGCGGCCCAGTTCTAGGGAAGAAAGGCGCCCGCGCGCCCGCGCGCCCTGGCGGTTTTGCGCAGAGACCCTCGCGTCTTTGTCTAACAGCGAACGAGCCCTTTCACTATTTTGAGGAGTCACTGACACTTCACAGAAAGACCCCCCGGTTTCTATCTATTCATGATTTGAAGTCCACGACGCCGTTCGTGCGTGGCCGTGCTCCGGCGAGCACTGTACCGGCCAAACGGGGCTATGACCGGCGCTCCCGAGCGACATATACCGGATTAAACCCCTAAGAAGTATTTCCCCTCACTCAATTGCACTTATGATCAACTACGGAGCTCTGGCCACGGTAACCGTGCGGATGAATTCAAGAACTACGCGTTCCCGGT
The DNA here is from genome assembly GCF_902167145.1 of Zea mays. Taxonomy (NCBI): domain Eukaryota; kingdom Viridiplantae; phylum Streptophyta; class Magnoliopsida; order Poales; family Poaceae; genus Zea; species Zea mays. Next base: position 25,153,888 of record NC_050098.1, on the reverse strand, counting down.
GATGGGTGGTCACACAGTTCAAATTGATGACTTGATAAGCATCACGAAGCTATGCAAGTGCTTAAACAAGAAAGCAGGGGACGGGGGCTGACCGGAGAGGGGCTGGCCGCGGTGAGGTGTTCTTGCGGGGTGTTCGACCCGATTTGGGGGAAGTCCCAAATTCGCGTTCTCAGGTGAACGATTGAGGACGATATTCGGTGGCTGGACAGCTTACTAGCCTACGGAGTTCGGGGAGGGGTCAATTTATAGCGAGGGTAAGCGGCGGTGGCGAATTTGACCGAGCAGTGCTGGCGGCCGGAGGTGAAGAAGAACCTGGGTGCGGTGAATTCGTGGCAAATGGCGTGGCGAGCTCCCCGTCGACGATGGGATGGCTTAGAGGAGTCACGGTGGTGCGGTGGAAAGGCTAAGCCACGCGGCACATGTCCGGGAGGCGGCGGTCACCGGCGAGGTAATCCGCGCAAGCCGCAAAGCAGTAGAGGAAGACGGCGGTGAGTCACCGGAGTGACGTCCAGCGCATGGGCGGTGAAGATCTTTTGACGCCGCGAAGTTATCCATACACCCGAGCGCGAATCGTGACGCCGGCGACGTGAATCACGGTGGAAAGCCACCGGCGGCGGTTTGCTGGCGACCTTATCAGCTCGGGGTACTGTACCATGGGAAGACTCCATCAGTTAGCCTGACAGAGCAAGTTCAGAGCAGTATTTCTCCAAATTTTACACTGCAACTTTGTCAATACTCTGTACCAAAGTTGTAGAGTTACAAACCAGCTACAATCCAACTATAGAGATCAAACTCATTTGAGCACTGGATCATGCTCAAAACCTAGCTTGAAGTCGAGGTCAGTTCACTGCTAGTCTGAAAATTCAGACATAACAGCCTGACAACCCAACTTTAGGCTTGGTTTTCTCTAAATTCTTCTTAACAACTAAGCTCACAACCTTAAGCAAAGTTGTTCTCCTATAATGGGTCTTCAACTTTGATGTGGTGACCTAGGGTAAAAACCCTATGCTTTGCAAGCTACAAAGTCCCAAAGTTGAGCCCATTCACTGATTTTCAGACTTAGAGCAAAACTCAAATGAGGTCCATTTTGCATTTAAGTCCAAAACTTTGGGTTTTGCTTTCAAGTACACATTTTTGTGAGCCAAGGGACTTAAGAAACCTATTTGACTTGGTTTTTGCACTTTAGCCCAAAAGTGGACTAATTTTGCATATAAGCCCCTAGGGTTTGGTTTAGGGTTTTCCAGGGTTCCAATTAGGGTTTCTGGTATCTCAGGGGTATAAATGTGATTCAAGTGTATTCTTAGGGTCATTTTATGACTTTTACCCTAAAGTATTTAGGTTTTCTTAACTTGAGTTAAGTTTTACCCCTATAATCCCCATTTAGGGTTAAGTTCATTAACCAGGGTTCCATTTGCAAAAACAGTAAAACAATACAACTTGTTTGAAATTTTTGCCTAGTGAATGCACTCTAGGTGTATCAATCATATGCAATGCTAATGCTATGATGCCATGCTCAAGTTTTAGTTACAGTAACACCAGGGGTGTTACATCCTTCCCCCCATAAAAGAATCTCGTCCCGAGATTAAAAATCCTAGGGTAGGTAATGGTAAAGGAAACGCATCACATTTTTATTTCCTTATTTTTGGTACAAGACAGGGGTGATGTGGGGGTTACTTTTTTATTACAACAGCTATACAGACTTTACAATTTACATGAGGCTAAAAAGCCTAGGAAATTCTTATCTAAGAAGTCTTGGGTTTCCCATGTAGCCTCATCTTCCGAATGTTGGTTCCACTGTATCTTGTAGAACTTGAGAGTCTTTCTTCGGGTGACCCTGTCCTTTTGATCCAGAACTCGAAGAGGATGTTCCGAGTATGTTAAGTCTGGTTCCAGGACAACATCAGTCACTTCAACGGTTCGATCAGGAACCCGAAGACACTTCTTCAGTTGTGACACGTGGAACACATTATGCACAGCAGACAATGTTTCGGGGAGCTGAAGTCGGTACGCCACTGGTCCACATTGCTCAAGTACCAGGAATGGACCAATGTACCAGGGTGCAAGTTTCCCTTTTACCCCGAAACACGATACACCCTTCATTGGTGAAACCTTTAAGTAGACATAATCGTCTACCAGAAAGCATAAGGGTTGTCGTCGTCGGTCTGCATAACTCTTTTGCCGTGCTTGAGCTTTCTTCATATTATGGATAATTCTCTGAACCTTTTCTTCCACCTCTTTCACCAGATCAGGTCTAAAGAAGTATCTTTCTCCAGGTTCAGACCAATTTAGCGGAGTCCGACACCGTCGTCCATATAAAGCTTCAAAGGGTGCCATCTTGATACTTTCTTGGTAGCTATTATTATATGAAAACTCCGCCAAAGGTAAACATTCATCCCATTTTAGTGAGAAATCCAGGACACATGCCCGTAGCATATCTTCAAGTATTTGGTTCACTCTCTCAGTTTGTCCACCGGTTTGAGGATGATAGGCCGAACTGTGGAGCAGTTTAGTACCCAGGGATTTATGAAGTTCTTCCCAAAATTTGGATACAAATTGCAATCCACGATCCGACACTATGGTCTTCGGAACACCATGCAGACTAAGAATGTGAGCAATGTTCAATTGGGTATAGACAGTAACTGGGGATCGGTCTTGACTGGCAGAAAATGAGAAATTTTCGTAAGCCGATCAACAATAACCCCGATAGAGTCATACCCTTTTATAGTCCTGGGTAATCCCACGATAAAGTCCATACAATATCTTCTCCTTTCCGTGTTGGGATAGGTAAGGATTGTAATGGACCAACAGTCTTCATGTATATGGCCTTGACAGTTTACAAGTGTCACATCTAGCCCTATAGTGTGCAATTTCAATTTGCATCTTTGCCCAGCAGAAGAACACATAAGGTTCCATGTGTGCACTTGCTTTTTCTGATGACACTGTACTATCTAAGTCTGTTGAGCGAGTGGCAATTACGCAACTTTACCCAAATAGAATCAGATGCACCATCTTGGGTAAAACACACCAGAAGAGGTTTACCAACAAGTGGTTACAGTGAGTTCATAGCACACGAGACGAGTGTGAATGTCGAGTAACATCACGGTCAACTTGTGTTAGCCAGGGAATCCAAATTCACGAAAGGTGATATTGATTCAAGAAAAATCACCAGTGGAGGGATCTAAAAATGCGGACTTTGCAACTAGTCCATTTTATCGGGCACTAGACATGGCTCGACCCAATCACTTATGCTGGAAAAGCATACATGAGGCAATCGAGGCACGACTAGAGCGATGGTTAGGTGGTTATTGACCGACTTAATCTCGATTTTTGAAAATTCTTCCTTAAGAGGGGTTGTACAAAAGTGAGCTTAGACAACTCGATAAAACGATCTCTAAACTCAACCTTCGTTCACCAGGCAGTTGCACGTTAGTGAAACCAACTTGTTGAGCTACTTTTGACATTGAGCAAGTCCTCTCAGTACCATCGGTAAGCCAAGGGTTGAGAGTTCACATTTGCAAGCCAAAGGTCATGCATTTGGATAGAAATCCATTTGGTCAGGTTGTTCATCCGTTTCTTCAAGCGAGATGAATTATCCACTTGGTTAGGGAATACATAGATTAATTAGGAAAGCGAATGAACAAACTCCTGCATTTCAGCAACAGGGGAAAGTCAATCTCCAATTTGAGAGCTAATTAGTTGTTTTCTTACACTAAAAAGCTCCAAGGCTTCACCTTTACACAAAGGATGCAAAGGGAACTTGTGTGAGTAGTCACTACCAAGATCAAAAGAAATAAGACCACACATGAAAGTGGTATGCCCTTTTGATCCAATGGAAATGACAGATGTTGCTCGATCTCTTCAAGACAACATAGAGAGTGTTTCAAGGAAAGATCAATGGAAGACAACACATCAGTGTAATTCCATAATGGATCATGACTAGAGACCTCGATACCGACATGCGCCAAGCAGCAAAATCCTGGGTGAGGTTCTCAGCTTCGCCGCGGTACCATAAGTTCTTAACCATGTCACCACTAGATTGAGCAAGGGTGATTATATACAACGAAATACTCCACTAATAAGGATGGTTACAAGTAAGGAGCCAAATAGATCATGGCCCAAGGCATGGCCATAATCTAAACTTGATAGAAGGAGTACGATGGGAGACTGTTAATTCAGCCCAATCATATTTCTATGCCCATCGCAGAGATCACAAGGTCAAGGCTTAAGTTGGTATGCCTTCGATAGATATGAAGAAACCAAAGGCATCAAATTCAAGGAAATGGTCGGACATGTCTTTCCTAGGTTGGGTTAATAAAGTAACCTGACGATCCACAAGGAGAGGCCAGCTATACTAGAGACTTCAACCTGCATCAGCTGATCAAGAGAATGGCTCTAAAAGGAGGCACGACTTGAGATCCTTGTTTGAAGTCTAGGTATATTCTAGGTCCGACAAGGAAATTATCTAGGCATTTACTTGTACGGGTGTGGTCATGGAATGATAACGGAAAATTCGACTTTGGGTCGGGTTATGGTTCACTAAATACAAATATAGCCTAATTCTTGGGTTTAGGCAATCAAATCATCAATTCTCTATTGGTTATAACTCAACCGGATGGTTCTCGGATCAAGGTTGAGAATTGCTTTTTTACTGGGCTAACCAGTTCATGCCCAAGATGACATCTATGTCTTGGCTTTTCAGAACAATCATATTAGTAGGAAAGTCCTGTCTGGCCAATGTTAAGGGCACCTGATAAGCCACTTCTTTTCACTTTTGGTAGCTTTACTGTTGGGCGTAGAAGACCATTCGTTAACCAACTTCATAGAGGGAGGGGGCCTGAAAAGGTCCGGTTCACCATCACGTGCTTCTCCCGCTACATGAGAAGGTCCGGCTTCTGTCCCGACAAGATTCGCAGGGACGTTCGGGTGCAGTTGTGAATACAACACATGCACTTCTTCATGTAGTGCATTACAACAGACCTGCAAGTTATCCATGGCTAAGCTAAGCTCCTCCACACGGGCTCGAGCTTTGGCTTCCTTAGCCCAGACGAGTAAACGAGAGTTAACCACCCAATCGAGTGCTAAATCTCGTTTCGCGAGTTGGTCTTGCAAGTAGCGGATGGCTGCATCCGCGATCCATAGATCATTCTTGTGACGGAGTTCTGAATGAAGCAGTTCGACTTGTGCTTCCAGATCCCGATAGGATCATTGCTACCACTGCTACTTTCTTCATGTCTTGGAGTAAGTTAATGGCAGGGTACGCCAATGGGTCTAGTAGTTTTGCGCGCGGTCTTTCTGGTGCGCGACAACATTTCTCTAAGGGGGAAAACGTTATTAGTATAATTCTTAGCATGATGCATGTGTAATTACAGAATCAACCTTAGTTGATTCAACCTTCTATACATTGCACTCTTCCTATCTGGTCTTTAAGATAGACTCTTCAGAATACTTAGGTAAGAAGAGAAAAGAATTTTTAGGTAAGACTCTTAAAAATCCTTTTGAAGATGCTTCATAATATCTGCCAAGAAGGGCTACGCTCCGATACCAGCTGTGACGGAACCTCCCAAGTAATTAGGCCCACCTACAGTTGTCCTTGTCTCACAGACATCAGACAACCCTGTAGGTGCCCCTGAACTACTTGACAAGTTCGGTATCTTTCCCTTACCTTACCAGGAACGTCTCACCCATCTTGTAGACATTACAGAACATCGGAGATAAAGAAATGCGGAAGCGAATTATATAAACTTTACATTTATTTCAAAAGTAAGCTTGAGTTATATTATTACAGACCAGCCTAAAAGTGAGTGCATAGGAGTAATATTATACAAACCAGGGAGGCAAAAACTCCTCCCAAGAAGCTAAAAGCAAAAGATCCTAAACGGAGGACCGAGTCCTCCCGCACCTCAGTCTTGATTTTCTTCTTTTGGAACCACCTTGGCACAGAAGCAGCAAAAGTCTGCTACTTCCTCACCTAAAAACAACGAAGGGATAAACCCTGAGTTTGGAATACTCAGCAAGTCTTACCCGACTAAGGAAAAGACTCTCAAGGGGATGCTGGATAAATAGGAGTCAAGGGGAGGCTTTAGCAAAAATCAACTCATACTTTTGCAGAAGTAGCTTACTAAGGTGAGTCCTTACTTTCAATCTTTTAACGCCATGTTAAGTATTAATAGACTCCATTTGCATCTAGTCTAATTTCACATCACATCAACACAACATCATTTTTATCCATCGTGTTCGCCTCTTGACTCTAGGTTGTAGAAAAGTGACCAAGTCTTCATAACCGCGAAGGTACGGCGATCCGAATCGATTATACTCAGCTGAGGATCTCCAATCACACGACATATGTAGCACTTAACCCTTGCATATGTCAACCCGCCATCGGGGTTCTTAAGACCGGATCAGGTTCACGCAGACCGAGAGCACAGATACACCACCGTCCAGCCTCTTGCCACGGAGGGTACACGCTACTCTCGCCACCGCTCCACGCCCATCTCGTGTTGTCTTATTCCGGCCTTAGTCTGCCCGAGGCAAGGCTTACCCATGACGAGGCATGTGACCAGTTAAAGGGTCCTCGGTCAGCACGCCTACATACGCGTTAATCCTTAACCAACCTGGGTAGAACATCACCTGTTCCTACCCCAAGTTTCCATTTAAGTATTTCCACCCTTAGGAATGTGTCTGTTCCTTAGGATGAAAGAGCATCACGGGGAGCTTTGCAGTAAGATCCCACTATTGCTCCAAATGAACATATTCTTGCAGGTAGAAGCTATCCTCTCCATGGTTAAATTGAGGACAACTTCTCTCCACAAGATCTAAGCAAGGCTAAGCATTTTTGTAAATCATAATTTTGATACTTCACAGAAGTATCTATAAAGGTATGGATATCAAGGAAAGCAATGCATCAAAGGGTTTCAAGTAACTCCTATGAACTTAATGCACATTTCACTAGACTTAAGTGTGCGAAAAGTATTTAAAAATTCAAGGAAAGGGGTTGCATGCACCGGGGCTTGCCTTCGTTCACAGGTGATTCAGGCTCGGATCCACAAATATCGAAGTAGAAACTATTCCCGGCCTGAGTGTCCAAAGGTGGTTGCACTTGCTCTTCGGGGACTTCTACCTCTTCTTCACGTTCTACTCATAACCATACATAAGTATAAGAATGGATGCCATGGGATGCTCATGAGGATGCAAAGACAACATAAACTTATGTCTTGAATACAACTTGCCTTCACGGAGTTCCGGGAACTTAGGGTTTCCGGAGTCGGTAAAGGAGTTCATAGGGCAGGGGGGGTGGTTTTGGGTTTAGTGATCAAACAAGGTCCAAATCAATTCAAACTTTACCCAAGGCTTCTAAATATTATATAACACTCATATAAAAATTTTAGGCATTTTAGGACTTACCAACTATTTTCTAAAAATCTATAACCAATACTTTTAACCATTTTAAATACCCTAAAATTTCTTACTTTCACTAAAAATCCCAAACTTATTTTTACTAAATTCTAGGGAAAATAACAAGCCTAGGAAAATTAGTTTCATAATTTTAGCATTTTTCTACATTTTTCTACATATTTCTAAAGCTCTGCTGAAAAAGAAAAGGAAAAACTCAAAACAGTACTGGGCCGAATTTAGCCCAGCGGCCCAGTTCCAGGGAAGAAAGGCGCCCGCGCGCCCGCGCGCCCTGGCGGTTTTGCGCAGAGACCCTCGCGTCTTTGTCTAACAGCGAACGAGCCCTTTCACTATTTTGAGGAGTCACTGACACTTCACAGAAAGACCCCCCGGTTTCTATCTATTCATGATTTGAAGTCCACGACGCCGTTCGTGCGTGGCCGTGCTCCGGCGAGCACTGTACCGGCCAAACGGGGCTATGACCGGCGCTCCCGAGCGACATATACCGGATTAAACCCCTAAGAAGTATTTCCCCTCACTCAATTGCACTTATGATCAACTACGGAGCTCTGGCCACGGTAACCGTGCGGATGAATTCAAGAACTACGCGTTCCCGGTGATGGGTGGTCACACAGTTCAAATTGATGACTTGATAAGCATCACGAAGCTATGCAAGTGCTTAAACAAGAAAGCAGGGGACGGGGGCTGACCGGAGAGGGGCTGGCCGCGGTGAGGTGTTCTTGCGGGGTGTTCGACCCGATTTGGGGGAAGTCCCAAATTCGCGTTCTCAGGTGAACGATTGAGGACGATATTCGGTGGCTGGACAGCTTACTAGCCTACGGAGTTCGGGGAGGGGTCAATTTATAGCGAGGGTAAGCGGCGGTGGCGAATTTGACCGAGCAGTGCTGGCGGCCGGAGGTGAAGAAGAACCTGGGTGCGGTGAATTCGTGGCAAATGGCGTGGCGAGCTCCCCGTCGACGATGGGATGGCTTAGAGGAGTCACGGTGGTGCGGTGGAAAGGCTAAGCCACGCGGCACATGTCCGGGAGGCGGCGGTCACCGGCGAGGTAATCCGCGCAAGCCGCAAAGCAGTAGAGGAAGACGGCGGTGAGTCACCGGAGTGACGTCCAGCGCATGGGCGGTGAAGATCTTTTGACGCCGCGAAGTTATCCATACACCCGAGCGCGAATCGTGACGCCGGCGACGTGAATCACGGTGGAAAGCCACCGGTGGCGGTTTGCTGGCGACCTTATCAGCTCGGGGTACTGTACCATGGGAAGACTCCATCAGTTAGCCTGACAGAGCAAGTTCAGAGCAGTATTTCTCCAAATTTTACACTGCAACTTTGTCAATACTCTGTACCAAAGTTGTAGAGTTACAAACCAGCTACAATCCAACTATAGAGATCAAACTCATTTGAGCACTGGATCATGCTCAAAACCTAGCTTGAAGTCGAGGTCAGTTCACTGCTAGTCTGAAAATTCAGACATAACAGCCTGACAACCCAACTTTAGGCTTGGTTTTCTCTAAATTCTTCTTAACAACTAAGCTCACAACCTTAAGCAAAGTTGTTCTCCTATAATGGGTCTTCAACTTTGATGTGGTGACCTAGGGTAAAAACCCTATGCTTTGCAAGCTACAAAGTCCCAAAGTTGAGCCCATTCACTGATTTTCAGACTTAGAGCAAAACTCAAATGAGGTCCATTTTGCATTTAAGTCCAAAACTTTGGGTTTTGCTTTCAAGTACACATTTTTGTGAGCCAAGGGACTTAAGAAACCTATTTGACTTGGTTTTTGCACTTTAGCCCAAAAGTGGACTAATTTTGCATATAAGCCCCTAGGGTTTGGTTTAGGGTTTTCCAGGGTTCCAATTAGGGTTTCTGGTATCTCAGGGGTATAAATGTGATTCAAGTGTATTCTTAGGGTCATTTTATGACTTTTACCCTAAAGTATTTAGGTTTTCTTAACTTGAGTTAAGTTTTACCCCTATAATCCCCATTTAGGGTTAAGTTCATTAACCAGGGTTCCATTTGCAAAAACAGTAAAACAATACAACTTGTTTGAAATTTTTGCCTAGTGAATGCACTCTAGGTGTATCAATCATATGCAATGCTAATGCTATGATGCCATGCTCAAGTTTTAGTTACAGTAACACCAGGGGTGTTACAGTTCAAACAAAAAATTTGCGAAGACTGTCTATATTCCAGGAATGTTCCAGGTCTTCGCCAGATTGAGTTGTTAATCTGTACGCGCTGGGAGACGACTTCGTCTTGACGATAAATGGTCCTTCCCATTTTGGTTCCAGCTTACCCCGTCACTCTGTCCGAGTTGTTCGGACGAGTACGAGGTCCCCTTCATTGAATTCTCTTGGGACGACCGCGTGGTCACGCCAGGCCTTCGTTTGGGCTTGATATTTGTTGAGGGCTTGCAGGGCGAATACGCGGTCTCCGTCGATTAGGTCTTTGGAAGTTGGCTCGTCGACGTCGGGTACTGCTGAAGCGGTTGTCCGCGGGGACCCATGTTTGATTTCCTGTGGGTCATGGCCTCCGATCCGTATAGGAGGCGAAAAGGAGTGAATCCGGTCGCACGACACTCGGTCGTGTTCAGTGCCTAGACTGCTTCAGGTAATAGGTCGGCCCATTTGCCCTTCTTGTCGTCGAGGAGCATTTTCTTGATCACCGTGAAAATCTTGTCGTTGGCGCGCTCCACGACGCCGTTGGATTGTGGGTGGTAGACTGAGGCGAAGGCGAGCTTGGTGCCAATGGAGAAGCAGAAATCCCTGATGTCTTGGCTGTCAAATTGCTTGCCATTGTCAACTGTGAGCTCGGACGGGACTCCGAATCGGCAAACAATGTTTTGCCAGAAGAATTTCTGGGCAGTCTTCGATGTTATTGTGGATACTGCCCTCGCCTCGATCCACTTGGTAAAATACTCGACGGCGACGAAGGTGAACTTGAGATTCCCTTGGGCAGTGGGTAATGGCCCGACAATGTCCAGGCCCCAGCGCTGAAGAGGCCACATGTGTGCGATTAGCTTTGTGAATTGCGAAGGGCTTCCCGAGCGTGGAGAAAACTTCTGGCAGGCTTCGCATGACCTTGTGACCCGGTTTGCGGCGTAGATCATGGCGGGCCAGTAGAATCCTTGACGGATCACTTTGGCAGCTAGGGCTGCGTGAGAGCCGCAGGTCCCGCTGTGGACTTCGCGCAGGATTTGGACGCCTTCGGTTTCAGTGACACATTTTAGCATGGGTTGGCTGACCCCCTTCTTGTAAAGCTGGCCTTCGATGAGAGCGAAGTCCCGGCTTTGGTGTTTGAGGCGCTTGGCCTCGTTGACATCGACTAGATGGTAGTATCCTTGCAGGAACAGGGTTATTGGTGCTCGCCAGTCTTCGGTCATAATGAGGTTGACTATGCGGTGGCCTTCGCTGTCGTTGGTTATTTGTAGGCCCTTTGGGCTGCGGACGGCTGGTGTGCCGATGACATGGTAGAATACGTCCGAGGGTAGGGCCTCGCCCTTGGCGGCTGCTTTGGCCAACGCGTCGGCCTCCTCATTCTTGGCGCGGTCTACATGCTGCAAGGTGAAGCTTTTGAATTGTCTCTCGAGACTGTGGATAGCTGCGAGGTACTGCATAAGTGCGGGGTCCTTCGCTGCGTAATCTTTCTCGATTTGGCCGGCAACTATCTTGGAGTCTGTTCTGACTATGCAGGTAGTGACGCCAAGTGCCCTTAGCTTGCGAAGGCCGAGGATGACAGCTTCATACTCTGCTATATTGTTGGTGCACCTGTAAGACTCCAAAGCAAAGCTGAGGCGTGCGGCATATTTGTGCTTGATCCCTGCGGGTGAGGTGATGACTGCAGCGACGCCTACCCCCGCATGGCACCATGCGCCGTTGCAATGGATGGTCCACACCGTTTCCGCAGACGTGTCCGGCTGCGTTATTGGCCCGGTCCAGTCGACGATGAAGTCTGCCAGGACTTGTGACTTGATGGCTGTCCGGGGCTCGAAGGTGATATGGTAGCCGGAGAGCTTGGCTGCCCATTTGGCGATCCGGACTGATGCTCCGGATTTCTGAATAATTCGCCGAGTCCCATGTCCGAGGTGACCCGCACCTTGAATGCTTCAAAATAATGGCGCAATTTGCGCGAAGCCATGACTACTGTGTAGGCAATTTTTTCCAGTTCTGTCATATTGCATTTGGATGCTGTGAGTACTTCAGAGATGTAGTAAACTGAACATTGCCTGGTTGTGCCTTCTCTGTCCTGCTCCTGAACCAGCGCTGCGCTGATCGCGTGCGGCGAAGCCGCGACGTAGAGCAACAGGGGCAGCGAGGGGTTGGGGCTTGAAAGAATCGCCAGTTCTGACAGATGCTGCTTTAGTGAAGCGAAGGCCGCCGCTTGCTCTGGTCCCCATGCGAAGTCTTTTGCGCCGCGTAGTGTTTTGAGGAAAGGTAGGCTTCGCTCTGCGGACTTGGAGATGAATATGTTGAGGGCGACCAATCTGCCGGTCAGTCGTTGGACATCTCTGGCTGACTGTGGGGGCATCATGTTGATGATGGTCTGTATTTTGGTCGGGTTGGCTTCGATTCTGTGGTGCGACACCAGGTACCCCAGTATCTTCCCCAGGCGAACGCCGAAGACGCACTTTTCGGGGTTTAGGCGAAGTCGTGCGTCTCGCATGTTCGCGAATGTTTCTGCAAGGTCAGCCAGATGGTCTTCTTTGCTTTTGCTGGCAACGACGATGTCGTCCACATACGTAAATATGTTTCTGCTGACTTGGCTCTCGAGCACCGTTCTGGTGAGACGAGAGAATGTGGACGCCGCGTTCTTGAGACCCCCCGGCATTCTAATGAAGCAGTACGTGCCGAAGGGTGTTATGAAGCTAGTGCTGGCCTTGTCTTCCTCCTTCATATAAATTTGGTGGTAGCCGGAGAAGCAGTCAAGGAGTGACATGACTTCGCAGTCTGCTCGCGCTATCGACGATCTTGTCAATCCGAGGCAGCGGGAAATTATCCTTGGGGCAGGCTTTGTTGAGGCTAGTGAAATCGATACACATCCGCCATTTGCCGTTCTTCTTTTGCACCATGACTACGTTGGCGAGCCACGTAGGGTAGGCGACTGGCTCGATGAACTTGGCCTCAAGCAGGCGGTGTACCTCGGCCTTGGCGGCTTCTGTCTTCTCATCAGACATCTTGCGCAGCCGTTGCTTCTTCGGTCTCACCGAAGGGTCAATTCCCAAGCTATGCTCGATGATAGAGTGACTGACTCCAACCAGGTCGAGGGCGGACCAGGCGAAGATGTCCTTATTTTTGGACAAACAGGAGAGGAGTCTCTCTTCGTCGTGCGAGGTGAGGTCTTCGCTTATGATGACCGTTTGCTTGGGCGTTGACCGGTCAAGGGGGATAGTCTTGGTCCCATCGTTGGTTTGCAGCTGTGCCTTTTCATGTTCTTTGGCGATCGGGCTGTTTGACTCGGGGGCTTCGCGCTGCGCCATGAGGCAGTGTACGTTCCTTTGCCCTGGAATGAAGTCTCTTTCTATGTTGCGCGCGGCCTGCTGGTTGCCGTAAACTGTGATTGCGCCTTGTGGACCCGGGATCTTCATGCACAGATAGAGTCCGTGAATGACTGCTTCAAACTTGTTGATGGAGCCACGACCCATGATGGTGTTGTACGAGTACACCATGTCGACAATGTCGAAAGTAATTTGCTCACTTCGGGCATTGGGTGCTACACCGAAGGAGAGGGGTAGTTCTATTTTGCCGACAGGAAAGGTGCCCTTGCCGCCTAAGCCAAACAGTGGGTTGTCCGAAGGCTTGAGCAAGCTGTGGCTGATGCCCATGCGGTTGAAGGCGTGGAGGAAAATGATATCTGCCTGGCTGTCGTTGTCCACTAAGACTTTGTGCAGGTCCCAGCCTGCCACGCTGCAGTTGATTACCATGGCGTCGATGTGGGGTGCGCTGCGTAGGTCGACGTCTCTGGCGTCGAAGGTCAACGACACATGGGACCACTTCGTCTGCACGACTGGGCCGGTGATGGTGACGTGGTTGACGCTGCAGTAGTGGTCCCTCTTCTGCCGCTTTGTGTCGAAGTCGGCGCTGGATCCCCCAGTGATCATGTGAATGACTCCGCGATATGGCTGATCAGCGAAGTCTTCTTGTTTTTGTGCGTGGGAGGTGGTGGATGTTTGGCTGTTGCGGGTGCGGAGGTGGGGGTGGGGGAGGCACGATTTGTACCTCCTGATGTTGGTATGCGTGGTTGGGTGGGTGCTGTGCGGGGCCATGGTTGTATGGTGGGGGGAGTTGTTGATATGTGTGCGCGACAACTCTTGGGTTGTCGGCTGGTTGCACCCGAGACATCCTGTCTCTGGTGGCCTTCGTCTCCGGGCAGTCCCTTGTTGGGTGCGCGCAGTCTTCGTCATGGAACAAGCAGTAAAATCTGCGCGGTTGCTGCGCCCGTCCTTGGCCTCAGCCGCGGGTCCCTCTGCCGCGGCCCTGGGGGGATAATCTTGGCGGTGAGGGGCCTCACCAGCGGGGTGCTGGTTGGCAATGTTGTGTACCTGCTATTGGCTGCGGCCGTCCTGACTGGGTTCCATCTGCGAAGGCCTTGTCTACGTGCGGCTGGACTGCGGAGGGTCTTTGGGTTTCCTCTGGGACTCGACCTTGCGCTGGTGGAGCTCTTCGGATCTGGCGTACTTCTCGAACAGCTGATACAACTCTTGGAGGTTCTTGGGTGGATCTCTGATGCAGTGGCTGTAAAGGACGCCAGCCCGAAGGCCACTGATGGCATAGTGAATGGCTATTTGGTCATCGACCGAAGGCAGTTGTGACTTGAGGGTCAGGAACTTGCGGTAGTACTCCCGCAGAGTCTCTCTTTCCAGCTGCTTGCAGAGTGACAGTTCAGCCAACGCGTCGGTGTCTGGACGGTACCCTTGGAAGTTGAGCAGAAATTTGTCCTGGAGACTTCTCCAGGAGTCGATGGATAGCGGGGGAATCTGGTGTACCAAGTGAGAGCCGGGCCTTCGAGGGCGATGATGAATGACTTGGCCATCGTGGCGTCGTCCCCTCCGGCTGATGCAACGGCGACTTGATAGCTCATGATATATTGTGTCGGGTCAGTGCTGCCGATGTACTTGGGGTAGGTCCTTGCCCTAAAATGGCGGGCCATGGTGACACTTGCAGCTGCGGCGCCAGGGGGCTTCGCTCGTCAAGGTAATTGATGCCTTGGAAAGCTGCAGCGTGCGGGATGAAGGGCCCGCGGTGAGGGACAAATAGGTCTTCGACCGGCGCGCGCTGCTGGAGGGGCGGGCCGTGCTGCTGCAGATCGTGTTGGCCTTCGCGCTGCAGGAGCGCAATCTCTTGCTCAAGCTCCTGGGCCCTATGCTCTTCATCTCGTATCATTTGGCGCAGTTTGGCCTGCACAGTGACGCGTTGGCGTTTGGCCTCGAGGATTTCCTTCTGCTTCTGAAGATTGCGGTTTCTGAGGTGCAGGGCTCGTAGTTGTAGCTGCTCTTCTGCGGAGACGCCGAGGACCTCGCCGTCCTCTACTGCGTCCTCGCCCGCTGGTGGTGCGAAGCTTGGGGGTGGAACTTGTGGCTACCCTTTGGAGCTGTAGGTGCGAAGGGTGCCTTCTGGAGTGTGTTGGTCATTGCGATATTTCTTGCTGTGTGCTTCATCTTCACCAGCTCCTTGGTGGGTGTTGTCGGCGAGGGCCTTGCCCTTCTTCTCAGCTAGCAGGGCTGCCTTCGCTGCTTCTTCGACGGATGGGGCTGCCTTCGAGTTAGCTCTTTTGGGTGCCATCGCGGGTGATTTTTCGTAGCACGAACGGTGGGCGCCAATGTTGGAACTCGCGTTCCTGGACAGGTTGTTTCCAACCGGGGGATGAGTGAGGAGGGAACACGGTTTGATTAGAGGCAACAATTGCTCTGTTAATCTAGCCCCTCAAGGGCACTGTACGAGGGTATTTATAGGCACCTGAGCGCCCAGCGTCTCGGTTTAAGGACGCATGTGCCCTCAAGCGCCTAGGACATTCCCGGAATATTCCCATAAAGCGGGGTTACAGACTGTCATTACATAAAAGCGTTTACAAATTGGGCCCGTAATACAACTGGCCACGCGGGGCCTGTTACAACGGGCCGAATTCCACGTGGGCCTTTGTGTTCGACGAGGACGAGGGGCGGGGCGACCTCGTCGTGGGCCTTCGCCTTGCAACGTGTTCGACGAAGGGTGGGAGCTGCCAGTCGTTTTGCCTCAGTTGAAAGCAGCGAGACTGGCGAAGGCTTCGAGCGAGGGGTTGATGTAGCGAGACTGGCGAAGGCTTCGAGCGAGGGGTAGTGTCTTCGCCTTCGCCCCAACACCAGCCTACGAACCCCTGATCAGTAATGGGCACAAAGCCCGAGCGCTCTGGGGCGGCTGTCGAACCCTTCCGAGGGGCCAGCCTTCGAACCCCTGATCAGTAATGGGCTTGAAGTCCGAGTGCTCTGGGGCGGCTGTCGAAACCCTTCCGAGGGGCCAGCCTTCGAACCCCTGATCAGTAGGAGGGCTCGGGCCCGCTTCCTTCATCGAGAAGGATCCTTTCCACAATATCCCCTTTCCCAGTCCCTGTAGCAAGAGAGAGAGAGAGGAGGAGGGGAAGGATATGAATTTAAATAAGGCGGCGCACCTTTTTTGACGCGATCATTATGGCGAAGGCGAAGCGACGGCCGCCTCGCCTGCCAGAGGTGTTGCTTGCTCAACCGGGGAGTTAATGCGACAGGACGGGCGATTCTGAAAGGGAAATGTGCCCTTGGGCCATTTCTAAGTATTTTGGTGATTGAGTGTCAACACAAGTGCTTAAATGTGAATCAATGCCCATGGATGAACAAAGTGCAAATCTAGAGCAAAGGTATGTTTCTAAGTCTTAGTACATTGGTTTTGTGTACTAATATACTTGTCTAAGTATTAGAAACAGGAAGAAGAAGAAAAGAAGAGAGTTGGCTGTGTACAGCCAAGAGGCTGTTTCGGTCTGGGGCACCGGACTGTCCGGTGGTGCACCGGACAGTGTCCGGTGCGCCAGGCTGCCTCGGCCGAAGAGGCCGCTCTCGGGAATTTGCTGACGGCGTACGGCTAAAATTCACCGGACTGTCCGGTGTGCACCGGACTGTCCGGTGAGCCAACGGTCGGCCAGGCCAACGGTCGGCCGCGCGATCTGCGCGGGACACGTGGCCGAGCCAACGGTCGGAAGGGGGCACCGGACTGTCCGGTGTGCACCGGACATGTCCGGTGCGCCAACGGCTCCCGCATCTGCAACGGTCGGCTTCGCCATTTAAGGAAAGGAATCGGGCACCGGACACTGTCCGGTGTGCACCGGACTGTCCGGTGCGCCCGACGACAGAAGGCAAAGATGGCCTTCCAGATTTGTTCTCAACGGCTCCTAGCTGCCTTGGGGCTATAAAAGGGACCCCTAGGCGCATGGAGGAGGACACCAAGCACACCAAGCAACTCTTGAGCATTCTTGATCATCCACACTCAGTCTTTGCGCATCCGTTTGTTATTCTAAGTGATTCGAGCTCCGTTCTTGTGAGAACTTTGAGATAGTTTTTGAGCTCGATTCTTGGCCGTGTGTGTGCGCAT
Organism: Zea mays; assembly: GCF_902167145.1. Classification (NCBI taxonomy): domain Eukaryota; kingdom Viridiplantae; phylum Streptophyta; class Magnoliopsida; order Poales; family Poaceae; genus Zea; species Zea mays. The sequence continues at coordinate 25,136,896 of NC_050098.1, read as the reverse complement.
TCCGCTGTGGATTTGTGTGTGTTGCTTCCCTCCCTTACTCCGCGCTTCTTTGTGAATCTTAAGTGTAAGGGCGAGAGACTCCAATTTGTGGAGATTCCTCGCGAGTGGGATAAAGATAAGCAAGGCAAAACACCGTGGTATTCAAGTGGGTCTTTGGACCGCTTGAGAGGGGTTGATTGCGACCCTCGTCCGTTGGGACGCCACAACGTGGAGTAGGCAAGTTTTGTACTTGGCCGAACCACGGGATAAATCACCGTGTCTACTCTGTGTTGAATTCCTTGTGATTGTCATATTGTGCAAGATCTCCTCTTTAGCCACTTGGCAATTATTGTGCTAACCCTTAACAAGTTTTTGTGGCTATAAGCTTAAGTTTTTACAGGATCACCTATTCACCCCCCCCTCTAGGTGCTCTCAATTGGTATCAGAGGCGTTCTCTTCAAGAAAGGGACTAACCGCCCGAAGAGATGGATCCTAAGGGGAAGGGAATCGTGATCAACGACAAGGAAAAGGAGTTCTTCGTCAACGAGCCAAAAGATGACAAATCCAACGACTCTGGCTCGGGCCACAGACGTAAAGATGGGAAGAAGAAGAAGACACGACGTATCAAGGAGATCGTCTACTACGACAGCGACGAGTCTACTTCTTCCCACAAGGACGACGACTACGACAAACAAAAGACGGTTAACTCAAACTTTTCTTTTGATTATTCGCGCATTCCGCACAGCTCAAATGCTCATTTGCTCCCCATTCCACTTGGCAAGCCCCCTCACTTTGATGGAGAGGACTATGGATTTTGGAGTCACAAAATGCGTACACACCTATTTTCTCTCCATCCAAGCATTTGGGAGATTGTAGAAAGTGGAATGAAATTTGATAGCTCGGATAGTCCTTCATTTATTAATGAACAGATCCACAAAAATGCACAAGCTACTACTGTGTTGCTAGCCTCTTTGTGCAGGGACGAGTATCACAAGGTGAGCGGCTTGGACAATGCCAAGCAGATTTGGGACACCCTCAAGATCTCTCATGAGGGGAATGACGTCACCTTACTCACCAAGATGGAGTTGGTGGAGGGCGAGCTCGGACGATTCGCGATGATAAGGGGCGAGGAGCCGACGCAAACATACAACCGGCTCAAGATCCTCATCAACAAAATAAGGAGCTACGGAAGCACGCGATGGACGGATCACGACGTCGTCCGCCTAATGCTAAGGTCATTTACCGTTCTTGATCCTCATCTCGTGAACAATATTCGTGAGAATCCCAGGTACACGAAGATGACGCCCGAGGAGGTACTCGGAAAATTCGTAAGCGGGCGGATGATGATCAAGGAGGCTAGATACGTGGACGACGCCTTGAATGGACCAATCAACGAGCCTCAACCCCTTGCTCTCAAGGCAACAAGAAGCAAGGAGGTGCTACCTAGCAGGGTGGCACAAATTGAGGCGGCCGGACTGAATGATGAAGAGATGGCTCTCATCATCAAAAGATTCAAGACGGCGCTTAAAGGTCGCAAGGGACAACCAAGCAAGACCAAAGCCAAGGGAAAGCGTTCGTGCTTCAAATGCGGTAAGCTTGGTCATTTTATTGCTAACTGTCCCGACAATGATAGTGATCAGGACCAAGGGAACAAGAGGGAGAAGAAGAAGAATTATAAGAAGGCAAAGGGCGAGGCTCATCTTGGCAAGGAGTGGGATTCGGACTGCTCCTCGTCTGACTCCGACAATGAGGGACTCACCGCCACTGCATTCAACAAGTCATCCCTCTTCCCCAACGAGCGTCACACTTGCCTCATGGCAAGAGAGAAGAAGGTAATCACTCGTAATGATGTTACTTATGATTCTTCTAGTGACGATGAGTCTAGTGATGATGAAATAGATTATTCTAGTTTGTTCAAGGGTCTGGATAGAAATAAAATTGATAAAATCAATGAATTAATTGATGCCTTGAATGAGAAGGATAGACTCTTAGAGAAACAAGAGGATTTATTGTATGAAGAACATGATAAATTTGTAGAAGCACAAAGATCTCATGCTCTAGAAGTTAAAAGAAATAAAGTGCTTTCTAGTGAATTATCTTCTTGTCATGAAAACATTGCTACTTTAAAGAGTGTTAATGATGACTTCAATGCTAAACTAGAAGTAGCTAGTAAATCAACATCTTGTGTAGAAATTGTTGAAACATGCACTAGGTGTAAAGATCTTAATGTTGATGCTTGTAGTGAACACCTAGCTTGCATTTCTAAATTAAATGAAGAGGTAGCTAGTCTCAATGCCCAACTTGAGACTAGCAAAAGCGAATTTGATAAATTGAAATTTGCAAGGGATGCCTATACGATTGGTAGACATCCCTCAGTTAAGGATGGACTTGGCTACAAAAGGGAAGCCAAGAACTTGACAAGCCATAAGGCTCCCGTCTTCATCAAGGAGAAAGGGAAGGCCCCTATGGCTACTAGTACTAAAAAGAACCATGCCTTTTTGTATCATGATAGGAAAAATTCTAGAAATACTTTTAGAAGTTATGATGCCTTTGATTCACATGCTTATGATTCTTATGCTATGACTGCTTCTAGTTCTCATGTTGTGCATGATAGAAAGGTTGGTAGAAGAAATGTTATTCACAATATGCCTAGGAGAAATGTTGTTAATGCTCATAGGAAAGTTCATGGACCTTCTACAATTTATCATGCACTAAATGCTTCCTTTGCTATTTGTAGAAAGGATAGGAAAATAGTTGCTAGGAAGTTAGGGGCAAAATGCAAGGGAGACAAAACTTGCATTTGGGTCCCTAAGGAAATTTGCACTAACCTTGTAGGACCCAACAAGAGTTGGGTACCTAAGTCCCAAGCCTAAATTTGCCTTGCAGGTTTATGCATCCGGGGGTTCAAGCTGGATTATCGACAGCGGATGCACAAACCATATGACGGGGGAGAAGAAGATGTTCACTTCCTACGTCAAGAATAAGGATTCCCAAGATTCAATTATATTCGGTGATGGGAATCAAGGCAAGGTAAAAGAGTTAGGTAAAATTGCAATTTCTAATGAGCATTCTATCTCTAATGTATTTTTAGTAGAGAGTCTTGGATATAATTTGCTATCTGTTAGTCAATTGTGTCATATGGGATATAACTGTCTATTTACAAATGTAGATGTGTCTGTCTTTAGAAGAAGCGATGGTTCATTAGCTTTTAAGGGTGTATTAGACGGCAAACTTTATTTAGTTGATTTTGCAAAAGAAGAGGCCGGTCTAGATGCATGCTTAATAGCTAAGACTAGCATGGGCTGGCTGTGGCATCGCCGCTTAGCACATGTGGGGATGAAGAACCTTCACAAGCTTCTAAAGGGAGAACACGTGATAGGTTTGACTAACGTGCATTTCGAAAAAGATAGACCTTGTGCAGCTTGTCAAGCAGGTAAATAAGTGGGAGGAGCGCATCACAGCAAGAATGTGATGACCACTTCAAGACCCCTGGAGCTGCTGCATATGGACCTCTTCGGACCCGTCGCCTATCTGAGCATAGGAGGGAGTAAGTATGGTTTAGTTATTGTTGATGACTTTTCCCGCTTCACTTGGGTATTCTTTTTGCAGGATAAGTCTGAAACCCAAGGGACCCTCAAGCGTTTCCTCAGGAGAGCTCAAAATGAGTTTGAGCTCAAAGTGAAGAAGATAAGGAGCGACAACGGGTCCGAGTTCAAGAACCTTCAAGTGGAGGAGTTCCTTGAGGAGGAAGGGATCAAGCACGAGTTCTCCGCTCCATACACACCACAGCAAAATGGTGTGGTAGAGAGGAAGAACAGGACGCTAATCGATATGGCGAGAACAATGCTTGGAGAATTCAAGACCCCCGAGTGTTTTTGGTCGGAAGCCGTGAACACAGCTTGCCACGCCATCAACAGGGTCTATCTTCATCGCCTCCTCAAGAAGACTTCGTATGAGCTACTAACCGGTAACAAACCCAATGTATCTTACTTTCGTGTATTTGGGAGCAAGTGCTACATTCTAGTGAAGAAGGGTAGAAATTCTAAGTTTGCTCCCAAAGCTGTAGAAGGGTTTTTGTTAGGTTATGACTCAAATACAAAGGCGTATAGAGTCTTCAACAAATCATCGGGTTTGGTTGAAGTCTCTAGCGACGTTGTATTTGATGAGACTAATGGCTCTCCAAGAGAGCAAGTTGTTGATTGTGATGATGTAGATGAAGAAGATGTTCCGACGGCCGCTATACGAACCATGGCGATTGGAGAAGTACGACCACAGGAACAAGATGAACGAGATCAACCTTCTTCCTCAACTATGGTGCATCCCCCAACCGAAGATGACGAACAGGTACCTCAAGTGGAGGCGCTTGATCAAGGGGGAGCACAAGATGATCAAGTGATGGAGGAAGAAGCGCAACCAGCACCTCCAACCCAAGTTCGAGCGATGATTCAAAGGGATCATCCCGTCGACCAAATTCTGGGTGATATTAGCAAGGGAGTAACTACTCGATCTCGATTAGTTAATTTTTGTGAGCATTACTCCTTTGTCTCTTCTATTGAGCCTTTCAGGGTAGAGGAGGCCTTGCTAGATCCGGATTGGGTATTGGCCATGCAGGAGGAGCTCAACAACTTCAAGCGCAATGAAGTTTGGACACTGGTGCCTCGTCCGAAGCAAAATGTTGTGGGAACCAAGTGGGTGTTCCGCAACAAACAGGATGAGCACGGGGTGGTGACGAGGAACAAGGCTCGACTTGTGGCAAAAGGTTATGCCCAAGTCGCAGGTTTGGACTTTGAGGAGACTTTCGCTCCTGTGGCTAGGCTAGAGTCCATTCGTATCTTGCTAGCATATGCCGCTCACCATTCTTTCAGGTTGTACCAAATGGATGTGAAGAGCGCTTTCCTCAACGGGCCAATCAAGGAGGAGGTGTACGTGGAGCAACCCCCTGGCTTCGAGGATGAACGGTACCCCGACCACGTGTGTAAGCTCTCTAAGGCGCTCTATGGACTTAAGCAAGCCCCAAGAGCATGGTATGAATGCCTTAGAGACTTTTTAATTGCTAATGCTTTCAAGGTTGGGAAAGCCGATCCAACTCTTTTTACAAAGACATGTGATGGTGATTTGTTTGTGTGCCAAATTTATGTCGATGACATAATATTTGGTTCTACTAACCAAAAGTCTTGTGAAGAGTTTAGCAGGGTGATGACGCAGAAGTTCGAGATGTCGATGATGGGCGAGTTGAACTACTTCCTTGGGTTCCAAGTGAAGCAACTCAAGGACGGCACCTTCATCTCCCAAACGAAGTACACGCAAGATCTGCTAAAGCGGTTTGGGATGAAGGACGCCAAGCCCGCAAAGACTCCGATGGGGACCGACGGACACACCGACCTCAACAAAGGAGGTAAGTCCGTTGATCAAAAAGCATACCGGTCAATGATAGGCTCTTTGCTTTACTTATGTGCTAGTAGACCGGATATTATGCTTAGCGTATCCATGTGTGCTAGATTTCAATCCGATCCTAAGGAGTGTCACTTAGTGGCGGTGAAGCGAATTCTTAGATATTTGGTTGCTACGCCTTGCTTCAGGCTCTGGTATCCAAAGGGGTCTACCTTTGACTTAGTTGGATACTCAGACTCCGACTATGCTGGATGTAAGGTCGATAGGAAGAGTACATCGGGGACGTGCCAATTCTTAGGAAGGTCCCTGGTGTCATGGAACTCTAAGAAACAAACCTCCGTTGCCCTATCCACCGCTGAGGCCGAGTACGTTGCCGCAGGTCAGTGTTGCGCGCAACTACTATGGATGAGGCAAACCCTCCGGGACTTTGGCTACAATCTGAGCAAAGTCCCACTCCTATGTGACAATGAGAGTGCTATCCGCATGGCGGAGAATCCTGTTGAGCATAGCCGCACAAAGCACATAGACATCCGGCATCACTTTTTGAGAGACCACCAGCAAAAGGGAGATATCGAAGTGTTTCATGTTAGCACCGAGAACCAGCTAGCCGATATCTTCACTAAGCCTCTAGATGAGAAGACCTTTTGCAGGTTGCGTAGTGAGCTAAATGTCTTAGATTCGCGGAACCTGGATTGAATTGTAGCATACATGTATTTATGCTTTTGATCATGTTCCTTTTTGCATTTTGTTGCTTATTATGGTGCTCAAGTTGTACAAACACTCCCTGGACCTCACAAGTCCGTTGCAAAGTGTTGCACATGTTTAGGGGGAGATGTGTTACAACTTGACCCTTTGAGACTAACCATGTGCTTGAGTTTGATGATTTAGTCTCGAAGGAGGATTGAAAGGGAAAAGGTGGACTTGGACCATGAAAGACTTCCACTGCACTCCGATGAGAGGGTAACTTATTCCAAGTTCATCTCATGAAATCTTATTGCCATTTGCTCTTAATTGAAGACTTTGGTGAGGCAATGGGGTTAAAAGGCCAAGATTGATCCCGTTTTGGTGCTTAATGCCAAAGGGGGAGAAAATAAAGGCCAAAGCGATAAATGGATCAGCTACCACTTGAGCGATTTTGAAAATAGTAGAATAGAGTTTTTGTTTTGTCAAATGCTTTTATTGTCTCTTATTGTCTCTCTTGTCAAAAGTTGGCTTCTTGTGGGGAGAAGTGTTGATTATGGCAAATAGGGGGAGTTTTTGAAATCTTTGATCAATCTCTTTTGGAATGACCCTCTTTATGCTTCAACATGTGTGTTTGACTTAGAGATAGAGATTTGAGTTCGATTTGCAAAAACAAACCAAGTGGTGGCAAAGGATGATCCATATATGTCAAAATTGAATCAAAATCAATTTGAGTTTTATTTGAAGTGATTTTGCACTTGTTCTAGTTGCTTTATGTTGTGTTGGCATAAATCACCAAAAAGGGGGAGATTGAAAGGGAAATGTGCCCTTGGGCCATTTCTAAGTATTTTGGTGATTGAGTGTCAACACAAGTGCTTAAATGTGAATCAATGCCCATGGATGAACAAAGTGCAAATCTAGAGCAAAGGTATGTTTCTAAGTCTTAGTACATTGGTTTTGTGTACTAATATACTTGTCTAAGTATTAGAAACAGGAAGAAGAAGAAAAGAAGAGAGTTGGCTGTGTACAGCCAAGAGGCTGTTTCGGTCTGGGGCACCGGACTGTCCGGTGGTGCACCGAACAGTGTCCGGTGCGCCAGGCTGCCTCGGCCGAAGAGGCCGCTCTCGGGAATTTGCTGACGGCGTACGGCTAAAATTCACCGGACTGTCCGGTGTGCACCGGACTGTCCGGTGAGCCAACGGTCGGCCGGGCCAACGGTCGGCCGCGCGATCTGCGCGGGACACGTGGCCGAGCCAACGGTCGGAAGGGGGCACCGGACTGTCCGGTGTGCACCGGACATGTCCGGTGCGCCAACGGCTCCCGCATCTGCAACGGTCGGCTTCGCCATTTAAGGAAAGGAATCGGGCACCGGACACTGTCCGGTGTGCACCGGACTGTCCGGTGCGCCCGACGACAGAAGGCAAAGATGGCCTTCCAGATTTGTTCTCAACGGCTCCTAGCTGCCTTGGGGCTATAAAAGGGACCCCTAGGCGCATGGAGGAGGACACCAAGCACACCAAGCAACTCTTGAGCATTCTTGATCATCCACACTCAGTCTTTGCGCATCCGTTTGTTATTCTAAGTGATTCGAGCTCCGTTCTTGTGAGAACTTTGAGATAGTTTTTGAGCTCAATTCTTGGCCGTGTGTGTGCGCATTCCGCTGTGGATTTGTGTGTGTTGCTTCCCTCCCTTACTCCGCGCTTCTTTGTGAATCTTAAGTGTAAGGGCGAGAGACTCCAATTTGTGGAGATTCCTCGCGAGTGGGATAAAGATAAGCAAGGCAAAACACCGTGGTATTCAAGTGGGTCTTTGGACCGCTTGAGAGGGGTTGATTGCGACCCTCGTCCGTTGGGACGCCACAACGTGGAGTAGGCAAGTTTTGTACTTGGCCGAACCACGGGATAAATCACCGTGTCTACTCTGTGTTGAATTCCTTGTGATTGTCATATTGTGCAAGATCTCCTCTTTAGCCACTTGGCAATTATTGTGCTAACCCTTAACAAGTTTTTGTGGCTATAAGCTTAAGTTTTTACAGGATCACCTATTCACCCCCCTCTAGGTGCTCTCAGATTCGCGTGGCGTCCGTTGCGCGTGCGAGCCGTTCGAGGAACGGGGCATGGGTGTGTCATCTTCACGCCGTGGGAGAGGGCTCTCCCGTCGCTTCAGGAGGGGACGCGAGCCTGCAGGTGACTTGACCGCTGCTTCCGCTGCAGTTACTACCAGCCCACTTTTGGCCATGCCAACCGTCGTGCCTACCTCGCGGCTGACTGACCCGTGGCCGTCGCCTTTAGTTGGCACTGTTGGGTCATGCGTAGGGCTGCCTTGAGTCGCGGTACTGGTTCCACAGTCGAGGAGGCGCAGCATTAGCGCGAGTGGCGGTGTAGCTTCTTGTACGTCGTAACCGGCGCGCCGGTTACATGACATGCAGGCCCGCTTCCTTTGCGCTGATCCACCGGATGTGGTCAAAGCCGAAAGGGCGCATGGTCGTGGTGCAGTTGGATGCCCGTCGCTTGGTGGTCCACCCTTTCGACCACCAGTTTCTGCGAAGATGGGAGAGCGCTTGTAACCGCGGGACGGTTGCATGCCTCGCGTGCGGCGGTTCGCCTTCTTCGTGCTTCGGATCAGCTCGTATGACGCGTGGGTCCCAGCCCTCGTGTCGTAGGGGGAGAACCCTGGAGTATGTCAGTGGAGACTTTGCCCGTGACGCCAAGGGGTGCAAGTGAGGAGGTCTGCCTATAAAAGGGGGATCGATCCCCCAGGCAGTGGCCATGCCTTCGTTCTCCCCTCATGTATTGCGCCCTTCCACCTTTCGAGCCCCCGGATGGGGTGCACCAGCATCGCCTTGCTCTTGCTGTCGTTGGAGGAGCGCGACCTCGTGGAGATCGGCACCTTTTGGCCATCGCTCGGTGTCGGGGACCATAATTAGGGGTACCCCCAAGACTCCTAATCTCAGCTGGTAACCCCCATCAGCACAAAGCTGAAAAGGCCTGATGGGCGCGATTAAGGTCAAGGCTCAGTCCACTCAAGGGACACGATCTCGCCTCGCCCGAGCCCAGCCTCGGGCAAAGGCAGCCGACCCCGGAGGATTCACGTCTCGCCCGAGGGCCCCCTCAAGCAACGGACACACCTTCGGCTCGCCCGAGGCCCAGTCTTCGCAGAGAAGCAACCTTGGCCAGATCGCCACACCAACCGACAGTATCGCAAGAGCATTTAATGCAAGGATCGCCTGAAACCTTATCCTGACGCGCGCTCTTCAGTCGACAGAGCCGAAGTGACCGCAGTCACTTCGCCGCTCCACTGACCGACCTGACAAGAAAACAGCGCCACCTGCCCTGCTCCGACTGCCGTGCCACTCGCTAGAGTAAGGTCGACAGTGGCTAAGTCCAGCCTTGGGCGACATAGGAAGCTCCGCCTCGCCCGACCCCAGGGTACGGCCCCCGTCTCGGCCTCGGAAGATGGACTTCGCCTCGCCCGACCCCAGGGCTCGGACTCAACCACGACTTAGAAGACGATGAACTCCGCCTCGCCCGACCCCAGGGCTCGGACTCAGCCTTGGCTCCAGAAGACGACGGACTCCGCCTCGCCCGACCCCAGGGCTCGGACTCAGCCTCGGCTCGGGAAGACGATGGACTCCGCCTCGCCCGACCCCAGGGCTCGGACTCAACCTCGACCTCGGAGGAATCGCCACCTCGCCCAAACTCGGGTCCGGACCGGCCACGTCACCAAGGGGGTCATCATTACCCTGCCCCTAGCTAGCTCAGGCTACGGGGAACAAGACCGACGTCCCATCTGGCTCGCCCCAGTAAACAAGTAATGATGACACCCCGCACGCTCCACGATGACGGCAGCTCCCAGCCCCTTACGTCAGCAAGGAGACGTCAGCAAGGATCCGACAGCCCCGACAGCTGTACTTCCGCAGGGCTCCAGCGCTCCTCCGACGGCCACGACATCACATGAACAGGGTGCCAAAACCTCTCCGACTGCCACGACGGCATGTACTTAGGGCTCTAGCTCCTCTCTGCTAGACACGTTAGCACACTGCTATACCCCCCATTGTACACCTGGACCCTCTCCTTACGCCTATAAAAGGAAGGTCCAGGGCTCTCGTACGAGAGGGTTGGCCGCGCGGGAGAACGGGCCGACGCATAAGGCTCTCGCTCTCTCTCTCTCTCTCTCTCTCTCTCTCCCATGCGAACACTTGTAACCCCATACTGCAAGCGCATCCATCCGCCCTGGGCGCAGGACAACACGAAGGCCACGATTTCCCCTCACTGTTCTCCCCCCTTTGTGTCCCGTCTCGCGCCGACCCATCTGGGCTGGGACACGCAGCGACAATTTACTCGTCGGTCCAGGGACCCCCCGGGGTCGAAACGCCGACAGTTGGCGCGCCAGGTAGGGGCCTGCTGCGTGTTGACGAACAGCTTCCCGTCAAGCTCCAGATGGGTAGTCTCCAGCAACCTTTCCAACCCGAGACGATGCTTCGTTTCGGGAGTCTTGAGTTCATGTCCCTCGACGGCAGATACGGCATGATACTCCTTCCTCCGCCGCGCGACAGCGACAATGGCGACCGTCAGCCCGCCCGCCGGCGGCGGAATCAACGACATTTTCGCCGCATGGAGGAAGAACAACATCCGGGTTTGTCCCATCACCTCGCCCACTGACGGAGGAGGAGGCGGGGCAACCATGGCCAAGCAGGAGGCGGCACCTCGTCGGCTGTCGAGCAAGTCGACGACGCCGGCGCCCACGCGGGGGACACATCGGGCTTCGACCTTGCGTCTGAGATGAAGACGAGCGCCGTTTCCCCGCAACACTCCAACCCCAAGCAGACGAACGATGCCAGCACGCTCGCGAAGGACTTGCTGGGCGTCACCCTCGTACCTAAGACGACGGTGCAGTCCGCCCCTGACGCGACTTCGTCACCGCCCGTCGACCAAGAGGTACCGACCGATTCCCATCTCGTGCCTTTTGGATTCAGCTTCGACCCACCAAGCGACCTCGCTTCGGTGGAAGCCTTCATAGAGGCATATACCAACCCTCCGGGGTACCATATGCGGTCGCCCTGGGACAGACTGACGACCGTCTTGACCTACGGACCCTCGGGTTCCGAGGAAGATGATGATCCCGACTTTTGTTGGGATTTCTCCGGGCTCGATAACCCCAGTGCCTTGCGGGACTTCATGACCGCATGCGACTACTGCCTCTCCGATTGTTCCGATGGTAGCCGCAGCTTCGGCGACGAGGACTGCGACCCAAGTCATGAATGTTTCCACGTCGATCTAGGGGGTCCCGGCGAAGGCAACCATCTTCGTATGCCGGAAAACGGCGATCCCCCTAGGCCTGCGCCTCGCGTTGACATCCTTCGGGAGCTAGCTGTGGTCCCAGTCCTTGCGGGGGGTCAGGACGCACAGCTCGAGCAAATCCGCGAGATGCAGGCCAGGCTCGACGAGGGAGCAGGAACACTTGAGCAGTTCTGGCGGAACATCGGGCAGGAATGGGCAGACCAAGCTCCGGCCGGGGAAGCGCGTCATCTACCCCAAGGCATCCAGCACTGCATTGCCGACGACGTCAGGGCAAGGCCGCCACCGGCTTCCAGTGGGGTCGGCCAGAACCTGGCTGCAGCAGCAATACTACTCCGCGCGATGCCGGAACCATCGACCACCGAAGGGCGACGTATCCAGGGAGAGCTCAAGAATCTCCTGGAGGATGCCGCGGTCCGACGGACCGAAAGCTCTGCCTCCCGAAGGCAGGGATACCCCTCGGAGCATCGCGCCGCGACTTCCCGATTCGTGCGGGAAGCCTCGTCCACACCGGGCGCACGCGCAACACGGCGCCTGCGGCCCCAGGTCGCCTCGACAACGAGCACCACCACCGCAACCGTCGAGCCCACCTCGACGAGAGGGTGCGCCGAGGCTACCACCCCATGCGTGGGGGACGCTACGACAGTGGGGAGGATCGGAGCCCCTCACCCGAACCACACGGTCCGCAGGCTTTTAGTCGGGCCATACGACGGGCGCCGTTCCCGACCCGGTTCCGAACCCCGACTACCATCACAAAGTACTCAGGGGAGACAAGGCCGGAACTGTGGCTCGCGGACTACCGACTGGTCTGCTAGCTGGGTGGAACGGACGATGACAACCTCATCATCCGCAACCTCCCCCTGTTCCTCTCCGACACCGCTCGAGCCTGGCTGGAGCATCTGCCTCCGGGGCAGATCTCCAATTGGGATGACCTGGTCCAAGCCTTCGCCGGCAACTTCCAGGGCACGTACGTGCGCCCTAGGAACTCCTGGGATCTTCGAAGCTGCCGCCAGCAGCCGAGAGAGTCTCTCCAGGACTACATCCGACGATTCTCGAAGCAGCGCACCGAGCTGCCCAACGTCACCGACTCGGACGTCATCGGCGCGTTCCTTGCCAGAACCACCTGCCGCGACCTGGTGAGCAAGCTGGGTCGCAAGACCCCCACCAGGGCGAGCGAGCTGATGGACATCACCACCAAGTCGCCTCTGGCCAGGAGGCGGTTGAGGCCATCTTCCGGAAGGACAAGCAGCCCCAGGGCCGCCAGCCGGAAGATGTCCCCGAGGCATCCGCTCAGCGTGGCACCAAGAAGAAGAACAAGAAGAAGTCGCAAGCGAAACGCGACGCCACCAGCACGGACCTTGTCGCCGCCGCTGAGTACAAGAACCCTCGGAAACCTCCTGAAGGTGCCAATCTCTTTGATAAGATGCTCAAGGAGCCGTGCCTCTATCATCAGGGCCCGTCAAGCACACCCTTGAGGAGTGCGTCATGCTTCGGCGCCACTTTCACAAAGCCGGGCCACCTGCGGAAGGTGGCAGGGCCCACAACAACGACAAGAAGGAGGATCACAAGGCAAAGGAGTTTCCTGAGGTCCACGACTGCTTCATGATCTACGGTGGGCAAGTGGCGAACGCCTCGGCTCGGCACCGCAAGCAAGAGCGTCGGGAGGTCTGCCCGGTAAAGGTGGCGGCGCCAGTCTACCTAGACTGGTCCGACAAGCCCATCACCTTCGACCAGGGCGACCACCCCGACCGCGTGCCGAGCCCGAGGAAATATCCGCTCAATGTCGACCCCGTCATCGGCAACGTCAGGCTCACCAAGGTCCTCATGGACGGAGGCAGCAGCCTCAACATCATTTACGCCGAGACCCTCGGGCTCCTGCAGATCGATCTGTCCTCGATCCGGACAGGCGCGACGCCTTTTCACGGGATCATCCCCGGGAAACGCGTCCAACCCCTCAGACAACTCGATCTGCCCGTCTGCTTCGAGACTCCCTCCAACTTCCGAAGGGAAACCCTCACGTTCGAGGTGGTCGGGTTCCGAGGAACCTACCACGCAGTACTGGGGAGGCCATGCTACGCCAAGTTCATGGTCGTCCCCAACTACACCTACCTCAAGCTCAAAATGTCGGGCCCCAACGGGGTCATAACCATCGGCCCCACGTATCGACACGCGTACGAATGCGACGTGGAGTGCGTGGAGTACGCCGAGGCCCTCGCCGAATCTGAGGCCCTCATCGCCGACCTGGAGAGCCTCTCCAAGGAGGTGCAGATGCGAAGCGCCACACCGGCAACTTTGAACCAGTAGAGGCGGTTAAGTCTGTCCCTCTCGAACCCAGCAACGACGCCTCCAAGCAGATCCGGATTGGCTCCGAGCTCGACCCCAAATAGGAAGCAGTGCTCGTCGAATTTCTCCGCGCGAACACCGAGGTTTTTGCGTGGAGTCCCTCGGACATGCCTGGCATACCGAGGGAAGTCGCCGAGCACTCACTGGTTATCCGAGCTGGAGGACAAGTTCTACGAGTTCGAGCTCAACCACGTCGCTCGACGATACAACAAGACTGCGGACGAGCTGGCTAAGATAGCCTCAGGGCGGACAACGGTTTCTCCGGACGTCTTCTCCCGAGACCTACATCAACCCTCCGTCAAGACCGACGACACGCCTGAGCCCGAGAAGGCCTCAGCTCTGCCCGAGGCGCCCTCGGCCCCCGAGGGTGAGGCATTGCGCGTTGAGGAAGAGCGGAATGGGGTCACGCCTAATCGAGACTGGCAAACCCCATACCTGCAATATCTCCACCGAGGAGAACTACCCCTCGATAGAGCCGAAGCTTGGCGATTGGCGCGGCGCGCCAAGTCGTTCGTCTTGCTGGGTGACGAAAAGGAGCTCTACCACTGCAGCCATCCTCCAACGATGCATATCCATCGCCGAAGGTCAGGAGTTATTGCAAGAAATACACTCGGGGGCTTGCGGCCACCACGCAGCACCTCGGGCCCTCGTGGGAAACGCCTTCCGACAGGGTTTCTACTGGTCGACCGCGGTGGCCTACGCCACTAGGATTGTACGCACCTGCCAAGGATGTCAATTCTACGCAAAGCAGACCCACCTGCCCGCTCAGGCTCTACAAACAATACCCATCACCTGGTCATTTGCTGTGTGGGGTCTGGACCTCGTCGGTCCCTTGCAGAAGGCACCCGGGGGCTTCACGCACCTGCTGGTCGCCATCGACAAATTCTCCAAGTGGATCGAGGTCCGACCCCTAAACAGCATCAGGTCCGAACAAGCGGTGGCGTTCTTCACCAACGTCATCCATCGTTTCGGGGTCCCGAACTCCATCATCACCGACAACGGCACCCAGTTCACCGGCAGAAAGTTCCTGGACTTCTGTGAGGACCACCACATCCGGGTGGACTGGGCCGCCGTAGCTCACCCCATGACGAATGGGTAGGGAGAGCGTGCCAACGGCATGATTCTACAGGGGCTCAAGCCAAGGATCTACAACGACCTCAACAAGTTCGGCAGGTGGTGGATGAAGGAACTCCCCTTGGTGGTCTGGAGCTTGAGGACAATGCCGAGCCGAGCCACAGGCTTCACACCGTTCTTTCTAGTCTATGGGGCCGAGGCCATCTTGCTCACAGACTTAGAATACGGTTCCCCGAGGACGAGGGTGTACGACGACCGACGCAACCAGACCAACCGAGAAGACTCACTAGACTAGCTGGAAGAGGCTCGGGACATGGCCTTACTACACTCGGCGCGGAATCAGCAGTCCCTGCGATGCTACCACGCCCGAGGGGTTCGGTCCCGAGACCTCCAGGTGGGCGACTTGGTGCTTCGGCTGCGACAAGACGCCTGAGGGCGCCACAAGCTCATGCCTCCCTGGGAAGGGCCATTCATCATTGCCAAGATTTTGAAGCCCGGAACATACAAGCTGGCCAACAGTCAAGGCGAGGTCTACAACAACGCTTGGAACATCCGACAGCTACGTCGCTTCTACCCTTAAGATGTTTTCAAGTCGTTCATACACCTCGTTTACATACGCCAATAAAGTCTAACCATCAAGGAAGGGTCAGCCTTGCCTCGGCAAAGCTCGACCCTCCCTCGGAGGCTAGAAGGGGGGAACCCCCTCCGCGTCAAAATTTTCCTCGGAAAAAGTCTTTCTGCCAGAATATCTTTCGTGCTTTTCGACTACCTCGGTAGTGGGATCACGAAAACGATGAAGTACACATAAGCAGGCAAGGCCGACCGAGCCGAGGGACTCCTACGCCTCCGGGATACGGATACCTCACTCATCACCTTCTGCGAGAAGTAACTCGCGTTCGGATGAGCGATCCTGCTGACCGAACAAGCCTTAACGCTCAAAAGACTTTCTGCCGAAACGGTTTTTGGGTTTTCTCGGCTATGTCGATAATAGAATCCCGCGGACGAGCAAGAGTACACGTAAGCGGCAAGGCCGACCGAGCTGAGGGATTTCCTATGCCTCCGGGATAAGGATACCTCACTCGTCACCTTCCGTGAGAAGTAACTCTAGCTCGGATAAACAATTCTGCTACCGACGAGCAAGCCCTGATACTCGAAACAAGAGGAAAAGAAACGCAGCTTTACAACGCGATGACAATATGTTTGGGCCTCGGCGGCCGCAAAAAACATACGCATACTACAGGTGAACCGATCCAGCAGGCTCAGACGCCGATGAAGGGGGAGCAGCAGCACCCTCGGCGTCAACTCCACCTTCGGCGGAGTCCGACCGAACCTCGGACGGCAACACGGTCGGACGATCTCCGCTCCGAAGGACGACGTCAACACCACGCCCGGGCCATCGCCGCCAAGGTCTCCTCCAGGAACCCGGCCCGAGCAGACGGCTCGGCCGGCCGCCCCGAAGCCTTAGCCAGCTATCCCCCGAGGACACCAGCCCGGCTCGTGGCCTCGGCAACTCGACTCCGGCGTTGGTCCTGCCAGCGCACGACCTGGCCAAGCCCTGGCCGACAAAGCTTCCTTTTTTCGAGCCAACTCTGCCTCTGTCCATGCTGGCACCGCTGCCTCCAGCTCCGGCACATCGCAGAGCAGCCGAGGGTTCCTTTAACTAAGCAAGAGAAGCCTCGGGTGGCAAGGCCGACTGAGCCGAGGGACTCCTACGCCTCTGGGATACAGATACCTCACTCGTCACCTTCCGCACGAGGCAACTCACGCTTGGTTAAGCGGTTCAGCTAGCCGACAGGCGAGTCCTAGTGCTCGAAATGAGGAAGAAACATGGCTTCACGCCAAAATACACAGGTGTTCAGGCCCCGACAGCCACAATGAACATACACCGGCACTCAAGGTGCCATTACAAACGGAACTCCGGTTCCACTCCCGCGGGTATGAACAACCTCCACATCGGAGAGCCTGTGGGACGACGAACTCCAGCCGCCACCACCTCAGCACCGACGGCGGTGTCCACCTGCCCACCAACACCACACCAGCGAGCGCCGGCCACCCCAAAGCGCACCGGCAGGTCCTCACTCCCATCTTCACCACGAAAGCGAGGACAGAGGACGGAATGTTGCATCCTAGCTGGACATCAACATTTCGCCTTCCCCGGCATGGCTGGAGGGCGCCTCCTCCGCAGAGCTGGGGGATGGTTTCCACCCCCAGGAGCTGGAAGAGGCGGGACGCCAGCCCAAGCGAAGGCAGGCTCCGACTCGCCTCGCTCTCCGCCCCAGCAAGGATGATGAAGATCCTTGAAGCTGAGGGTGGGACTGAGGTCGCAGCCCGGCTCGCTTCTCCCCACCATCGAACTGGTGGTCACCGTCTTGGGTGACCACCGGCGAGGGGATGCAGCCGGGCTGCCTGATGAAAATCATTGAAGCCGAACGATGGCTGAAAGGTGCCAACTTCCGCGAAGTTGCGTTCCTCCAACTACAGCAAGACGAAAGCAACGCGAGCGCTCCCCATCCGGGGGCTCGGAAGGTGGAAGGGCGTGATGCATGAGGAGAGTGTGAAGACATGGTTGCCGTCCAACGGGGTCACCCTCCTTTTAAAGGCGACTCTCCCCACTTGCGTCCTCAGCCGGCGCGGACTGAGTCTTCTCCAACACGCTCCAAAGTCCTCCCCCCACGACACAGGGGCTAGGTCCCACGCGTCATGCAAGCTGGCCCAGGACAGAAGAAGCCAAACCGCCGCGCGTGGAGCGCACAACAGCCCAGTGGTTACAAGCATTCCTCCATATCGCCCGGACCAGCAGGTGAAAGGGCGGACCGCCATGCATGCGGCATGCAACTGCACCAAGGGGCGCACCCTTTCGACTTCGACACGTCCAGCATGGAGGCCCAGGCCCAGACATCATGTAACCGGTGCGCCGGTTACTACGTGCGAGAAACTGCACCGCCACTTGCGCCAGTACCGCGCCTCCTCGACTGCGGAACCAGTGCCGCGACTCGAGGCAACCCTACGCATGACCCGACAGTGCCAATCGAGCACATCAGTCACAGGTCAGTCAGCCACAGGAGAAGGCGCAACGGTCGATACGGCCAGAAATGGGCCGGCAGTAATGGCGGTGGCAGGCGGGCGGAAGCAGCAGTCGAGTCGTCAGCAGGCTCACGTCCCATCCTGGGACAGCGAGAGAGCCCTCTCCCACGGCGTGAAGACGATGCACCCGTGTTCCATTCCTCGAACGGCTCGTGCATGCACAACGGCTGCCCCACGATCTGCTCGTCCCGTCGCATTAACTCTGCGGCAGGGCAGGCGACACCTTTGGCAGGCGAAGCGGGCGACGCTTCACCTCCGCCATAATAACCGCGTCAAAAAAGGTGCGCCACGTCGCTCGATTTCGTATCCTTTTCCTTTTCTCCTTTCTCTCTCTTGCTACAGGGACCAGGAAAGGGGATACTCCAAAAGGGATCCTTCTCCGCGAAGGAAGCGGGCCCCGAGCCCCCCTACTGATCAGAGGTTCGAAGGCTGGCCCCTCGGAAGGGTTCAACAGCCGCCTCAGAGCACTCGGGCTCCGCGCCCACTACTGGTCAGAGGTTCGAAGGCTGGCCCCTTGGAAGGGTTCAACGGCCGCCTCAGGCCACTCGGGCTCCGCGCCCACTACTGATCAGGGGTTCGCAGGCTGGCCCCCGAAGGGTTCGACAGCCGCCTCAGAGCATGCAGAGCGAGGGATGACCCTGGGTACGTTCGATACATAACCAAAGCTCGGGCTATGCTCCCAAGGTACCCTAGGACATTTCCGAGACCAGCGGGAGCGATTTCGTAATGGAATCCCACCAGAGGGAGGCATCGAGCCCTCGGACCCCGTCAAAAGGGGACCGGGTCCGCGAATCACCCGCAGGTACTTTTGGAGCGTGCCTCCGGGCCACTAGCCGACCCCTAACGAATGGGGCACGGGCGTCCACTCGGATTACCCGTTAGCAACTCACTGGAGACACCATGTTCGGCGCCCTCCGAGGGCAACATGGCGCTTCCCCCCTCCTCCTTGCGGAAAGGCGACATAGGGGCGTATGAAAAAAGCCGAGTCTATCCTTGACCGTCCTCTCGCTCTGTGCGGAGGCTCGGGGGCTGCTCTCGCAAACCCGGCTCCGGCCAAACCGCTGACAGCGTCAACATACTAGCCTGAGAACTTGGGACTCGACTATGCACCCGGGCTACGGCCAGTTCGCATGAGGGAACAACCAGACCGACCGAGCCATCACGAAAGGCACTAAGACCTCGAAGGAGTCAAAACACTCCTCCGAGGCCTCGGGGGCTACACCCGGCGGGTGCGCTCGCGCGCACCCACCGGAACAAAATGCAACCGAGAAAGGCTGGTCCCCTTGCAAAAAAGTGCGACAAAAGCCTCCAAGTGAGTGTCAACACTCCCTTCGAGGCTCGGGGGCTACTGTCGGGGACCATAATTAGGGGTACCCCCAAGACTCAGCTGGTAACCCCCATCAGCACAAAGCTGCAAAGGCCTGATGGGCGCGATTAAGGTCAAGGCTCAGTCCACTCAAGGGACGCGATCTCGCCTCGCCCGAGCCCAGCCTCGGGCAAAGGCAGCCGACCCCGGAGGATTCACGTCTCGCCCGAGGCCCCCCTCAAGCAATGGACACACCTTCGGCTCGCCCGAGGCCCAGTCTTCGCAGAGAAGCAACCTTGGCCAGATCGCCACGCCAACCGACAGTATCGCAGGAGCATTTAATGCAAGGATCGCCTGACACCTTATCCTGACACGCGCTCTTTAGTCAACAGAGCCGAAGTGACCGCAGTCACTTCGCCGCTCCACTGACCGACCTGACAAGAAAACAGCACCGCCTGCCCTGCTCCGACTGCCGTGCCACTCGCCAGAGTAAGGTCGACAGCGGCTAAGTCCAGCCTCGGGTGACATAAGAAGCTCCGCCTCGCCCGACCCCAGGGTTCGGCCCCCGTCTCGGCCTCGAAAGATGGACTTCGCCTCGCCCGACCCCAGGGCTCAGACTCAACCACGACTTAGAAGACGACGAACTCCGCCTCGCCCGACCCCAGGGCTCGGACTCAGCCTTAGCTCCGGAAGACGACGGACTCCGCCTTGCCCGACCACAGGGCTCGGACTCAGCCTCGGCTCCGGAAGACGATGGACTCTGCCTCGCCCGACCCCAGGGCTCGGACTCAACCTCGACCTCGGAGGAATCGCGACCTCGCCCAAACTCGGGTCCGGACCGGCCACGTCGCCAGGGGGGTCATCATTACCCTGCCCCTAGCTAGCTCAGGCTACGGGGAACAAGACCGGCGTCCCATCTGGC
This sequence comes from Zea mays, assembly GCF_902167145.1. Taxonomy (NCBI): domain Eukaryota; kingdom Viridiplantae; phylum Streptophyta; class Magnoliopsida; order Poales; family Poaceae; genus Zea; species Zea mays. The sequence continues at coordinate 25,116,819 of NC_050098.1, read as the reverse complement.
TCGCCCCAGTAAACAAGTAATGATGACACCCCGCACGCTCCACGACGACGGCAGCTCCCAGCCCCTTACGTCAGCAAGGAGACGTCAGCAAGGATCCGACAGCCCCAATAGCTGTACTTCCGGAGGGCTCCAGCGCTCCTCCGACGGCCACGACATCACATGAACAGGGTGCCAAAACCTCTCCGACTGCCACGACGGCATGTACTTAGGGCTCTAGCTCCTCTTTGCTAGACACGTTAGCACACTGCTACACCCCCATTGTACACCTGGACCCTCTCCTTATGCCTATAAAAGGAAGGTCCAGGGCTCTCGTACGAGAGGGTTGGTCGCGCGGGAGAACGGGCCGACGGATAAGGCTCTCGCTCTCTCTCTCCCACGCGAACGCTTGTAACCCCCTACTGCAAGCGCATCCATCCGCCCTGGGCACAGGACAACACGAAGGCCGCGGTTTCCCCTCACTGTTCTCCCCCTTTGTGTCCCGTCTCGCGCCGACCCATCTGGGCTGGGACACGCAGCGACAATTTACTCGTCGGTCCAGGGAACCCCGGGGGTTGAAACGCCGACACTCGACTTCAAGGATTTTCGTCGTGCAGCCCGGCTGCATTCCCTCACCAACGGTCAGTTTGGTGGGGATAAGCAAGCCGGGCTACGGCCTCCGCCCCGCCCTCAGCTTCAAGGATCTTCGTCATCCTTGCTGAGGCAGAGGAGCGCACCGAGTGGGGGGTTGCCTCCGCGTGGGCCAGTGACCCTTTTCTTCCCCCAACGTTTGGGGCAGAAAGGCATCCTCCAGCCCTGCGAAGGCATCCTCCAGCCATGCGAGGGAAGGCGAACTGCTGCTCCCCGAACAGGGTGCAGCTTTCCGTCCTTCGTCCGGGCGGCGGTCGTGCCACGCGCTGGCCGGCCACGTCTAGGTCCTCCTCGCACCGTCAGCCGCGCCGGGGGGTCGCCCAACACGTCGTACACCGCGAGGGCGGTGCTCGTGTTCTGGGGCGGCCTCGGCGAGGATGGGAGTGAGGACCTGCCGGTGCGCTTTGGGACGGCCGCTGTTCGCCGGTGCGGTGTTGGTGGGTTCGAACCCACGGTCGGCGCCCTCCGACTCTTCGGCCTTAAAGGCTTGTCCTCGCCCCTCGTGTGGGGACGTGGGCGAGGGCCTCTTCACAGCAGCATTTGTCCTGAGGTCATAGCTGCTGCTGTTTAGCCGCCCAAGGTGGAGGTCGTTGTCTCTGCTGCTGCAGAGGTCGCCGACAAGCCGCTTGGAGTTCGTCATCCCGTGGGCCCCCTGGTGTGGAGGTTGTTCATACCCACGGGAGTGGAACCGGAGTCCCGTTCGTAAGGAGATATACCAGGTTTTTGCCGGAGCAAAATGTAACCGCTTCAAGTACTTAGACATTTGTCGTAGGTCGGGAGAACCGCCGAGGGTTCTGCCAACATCTAAGTCTGTGTAGCATAGTTACCCCAAGTATATGTGTTTGTTCTTTGTGGCTGTCGAGACCTGAACATTTGGGTATTTCGAGTATAAAGCTGTGTTTCTTCCCCATTCCGAGCACTGGGACTTGCCTGTTGGCTAGCCGAACCACTTAACCGAGCGTGAGTTGCCTTTCGCGGAAGGTGATGAGTGAGGTATCCGTATCCCGGAGGCGTAGGAGTCCCTCGGCTCAGTCGGCCTTGCCGCTCTAGGCCTCTCTTGCTCAGTTTTTAGAAACCTCGGCTGCTCTACGATGAGCCGGAGCCAGAGGCAGCGGTGCTAGCGCGGACAGAGGCGGAGTCGGCTCGGAAAGAGGCTTCGTCGGCCCGGGAGCTAGTGGCTTCCCAGGCCGAGGAAGATGTGGCAGCAGCCGCTGGAGCTTGGCCAAGACATCCGCTAGCGCGGTGCTGGCGTCCTCCCTTAGGTGGAGGTCCCTTCGCCCGGGTCGCCGTCCGAGGCCGGGCCAGGTTCCGCCGAGGGTGCTGCTGCTCCCCCTGCCGATGCCCGAACCTGCAGGAACAGTTTATCTGTAGCATGCGCATGTTTTTTCGCGGCCGCCAAGGCCTAAACATTTTATCGTCGTGTTAAAAAGCCGCGTCTCCTTTCCTCTTGTTTCGAGCATCACGACTTGTCTGTCAGTAGCAGAATCGTTTATCCAAGCGAGAGTTACTTTTCGCGGAAGGTGATGAGTGAGGTATCCGTATCCCGGAGGCGTAGGAGTTCCTCGGCTCGGTCGGCCTTACCTCTTACGTGCACTCTCATTTGGTCGTAGGATTCCGTTATTGATACAGTCGAGAAGGCACGAAAGTCGTTTTCTACCCGAGTGTTTGGACTTGTTCGGTAGCAAGATCGCTTATCCAAGCGTGAGTTACTTCTCGTGGAAGGTGATGAGTGAGGTATCCGTATCCCGGAGGCATAGGAGTTCCTCGGCTCGGTTGGCCTTGCCGCTACATGTACTCTCATCATTCTCAGGATCCCGCTATCGATACGGAAGTCGAAAGCACAAAGGTCGTTTTGGTAGAAAATTTTTCCGAGGAAAATTTTGACGCAGAGGGGGTTCCCCCCTTCTAGCCCCCGAGGGAGGGTCGGGCTTTGCTGAGGCAAGGCCGACCCTTCCTTGACAGTTAGACTTTGTGTATGTAAACGAGGTACATGAACGACTTAAAACATCTTAAGGGTAGAAGCGACATAGCTGTTGGATGTTCCAAGCGTTGTCGTAGACCTCGCCTTGGTCGTTGGCTAGCTTGTATGTTCTGGGCTTCAAAATCTTGGTGATGATGAAGGGCCCTTCCCAGGGAGGGGTGAGCTTGTGGCGCCCTCGGGCGTCCTGTCGCAGACGAAGCACCAAGTCTCCCACTTGGAAGCCTCAGGGCCGGACGCTTCGGGCGTGGTAGCGCCGCAGCGACTGCTGGTACCGTGCCGAATGTAGTAAGGCGACGTCCCGAGCCTCCTCGAGCTGGTCCAGCGAGTCCTCTCGGCTGGTCTGGTTGCTTCGGTCGTTGTACGCCCTGGTCCTCGGGGAGCCGTATTCTAAGTCCGTGGGGAGGACGGCCTCTGCCCCATAGACTAGAAAAAATAGTGAGAAACCCGTTGCTCGGCCCGGCGTCGTCCTCAGACTCCAGACTACCGAGGGTAGCTCTTTCATCCATCGCTTGCCGAACTGGTTGAGGTAGTTGTAGATCCTCGGTTTGAGTCCCTGCAAAATCATACCGTTGGCGCGCTCCACCTGCCCATTCGTCATGGGGTGAGCCACGGCGGCCCAGTCCACACGGATGTGGTGGTCGTCGCAGAAGTCCAGGAACTTTTTCCGGTGAACTGCGTGCCATTGTCGGTGATGATGGAGTTTGGGACCCCGAATCTATGGATGATGTTGGTGAAGAATGCCACCGCCTGCTCGGACCTGATGCTGGTCAAGGGTCGGACCTCGATCCACTTGGAGAATTTGTCGATGGCGACCAGCAGGTGCGAGAAGCCCCTGGGTGCCTTCTGCAAGGGACCGACGATGTCTAGACCCCACACAGCAAACGACCAGGTGATGGGTATCGTCTGCAAGGCCTGAGCGGGCAGATGCGTCTGCTTATGTAGAATTGACACCCCCGGCAGGAGCGTACAATCCTAGTGGCGTCGGCCACCGCGGTTGGCCAATAGAAACCTTGTCGGAAGGCATTTCCCACGAGGGCTCGAGGTGCTGCATGGTGACCGCAAGCCCCTGAGTGTATTTCTCGCAACAACTCTTGTCCTTGGGTGATGGATATGCATCATTGGAGGATGCCCGAGGGGCTGCGGTGATAGAGTTCCTTTTCATCACCCAGCAAGACGAATGACTTGGCGTGCCGAGCCAGCCACCAAGCTTTGGCCTTGTCGAGGGGAAGCTCTCCTCGGAGGAGATATTCCAGGTATGGGGTCTGCCAGTTCGGATCTGGCGTGACCCCATTCTGTTCCTCCTCGACGGGCAAGGCTTCTTCCTCGATGGCCGAGGGTACCTCAGGTTCGGCCAAGGGTACCTCGGGCTCGACCGAGGGTACCTCGGGCTGGGCCGAGGCTTCCTCGGGCTCGGGCGCGTCGTTGATCTTGACGGATGGTTGATGTAGGTCTCTGGAGAAGACGTCCGGGGGAACCGTAGTCCGCCTCGAGGCTATCTTCGCCAGCTCGTCCGAAGTCTCGTTGTACCGTCGGGCAATGTGGTTGAGCTCCAGCCCGTAGAACTTGTCTTCCAGGCGCCGGACTTCGTCGCAGTAGGCTTCCATCCTCCGGTCGCGACAGTGGGAGTTCTTCATGACTTGGTTGATGACAAGCTACGAGTCGCCACGAGCGTTGAGGCGCCGGACCCCAAGCTCGATGGCGATGCGCAGCCTGTTAACCAGAGCCTCGTACTCGGCCACGTTGTTTGACGCCGGAAAATGGAGGCGAATGACGTAGCGAAGATGCTTCCCGAGGGGTGAAACGAAGAGCAAGCCAGCGCCTGCCCCTGTTTTCCTGAGTGACCCATCGAAGTACATGGTCCAGAGCTCGGGTTGGATTGGAGTTGTCGGTAACTGGGTGTCAGTCCACTCAGCCAGGAAGTCTGCCAAGACCTGGGATTTTATGGCCTTCCGAGGAGCGAATGATAGCATTTCGCCCATGAGTTCGACCGCCCACTTTGCTATCCTACCCGAGGCCTCACGGCACTGGATGATCTCCCCCAGGGGAAGGATGACACCACAGTCACCGGATGAGACTCGAAGTAGTGTTGCAACTTTCATCGTGTTAGAATCACTGCGTAGAGCAGCTTCTGGATCTGTGGGTAGCAGACTTTGGTCTCGGAAAGCACTTCGCTGATGAAGTAGACTGGCCTCTAGACGAGCAGTGCATGCCCTTCTTCTCATCTCTCGACTACGATCGCGGCACTGACCACCTGAGTGGTCGCGACTACGTAGATCAAGAGGGCTTCTCCTGCAGCGGGGGGGCACCAGGATGGGTGTGTTTGTAAGGAGCGCCTTAAGGTTTCCAAGGGCTTCCTCGGCCTCGGGGGTCCAAGTGAAGCGCTCGGCCTTCTTTAAGAGGTGGTATAGAGGCAAGCCTTTCTCGCCAAGGCGTGAGATGAAGCGGCTCAGAGCCGCAAGGCATCGCATGACCCTCTGTACTCCTTTCAAATCTTTGATTGGTTCCATGTTGGTGATGGCCGCGATTTTCTCCGGATTGGCCTCGATGCCCCGCTCGGAGACGATGAATCCTAAGAGCATGCCTCGGGGGACTCCAAAGACACACTTCTCGGGATTGAGCTTCACGCCTTTCGCTCTCAAACACTTGAATGTCGTTTCAAGGTCAGAGAGGAGGTCGGAGGCTTTCTTCGTCTTGACAACGATGTCATCGATGTAAGCCTCGACCGTTCTGCCGATGTGCTCTCCGAACACGTGGTTCATGCACCTCTGGTAGGTGGCGCCTGCATTCCTCAAACCAAATGGCATTGTAGTGTAACAGTACATGCCAAAAGGCGTGATAAAAGAAGTCATGAGCTGGTCGGACTCTTTCATCTTGATTTGGTGATAGCCTGAGTAGGCATCGAGGAATGACAGGGTTTTGCACCCAGCAGCGGAGTCCACGATTTGATCGATGCGAGGTAGAGGGTAGGGAACTTTCGGACATGCTTTGTTTAGACCAGTGTAGTCTACACACATCCTCCATTTCCCATCCTTCTTCCTTACAAGAACAGGGTTGGCTAACCACTCGGGATGGAACACCTCTTTGATGAACCCTGCCGCGAGTAGCTTGTGGATCTCCTCGCCTATGGCCCTACGCTTTTCTTCGTCAAAACGGCGTAAGGTTTGCTTCATGGGTCGGGCTCCAGCTCTGATGTCGAGTGAGTGCTCAGCAACATCCCTCGGTATGCCGGGCATGTCCGAGGGACTCCACGCAAAGATTTCGGCGTTCGCGCGAAGAAAGTCGATGAGCACTGCTTCCTATTTGGGGTTGAGCTTGGAGCCGATCCGGACTTTCTTGCTGGCGTCGTTGCTGGGGTCGAGAGATACGGACTTGACTGCCTCAACTGGTTCGAAGTTGTTGGCGTGCCGCTTCGCGTCGGGTGCCTCCTTGGAGAGGCGTTCCAGGTCGGAGATGTGGGCCTCGGACTCGGCGAGGGTCTCAGCATACTCCACGCACTCCACGTCGCATTCGTATACGTGGCGGTATGTGGATCCGACGGTGATGATCCCGTTCGGGCCCGACATCTTGAGCTTGAGGTAGGTGTAGTTGGGGACGGCCATGAACTTGGCGTAGCATGGTCTTCCCAACACCGCATGGTAGGTTCCTCGGAACCCGACGACCTCAAAGGTGAGAGCCTCCTTTCGGAAGTTGGAGGGAGTCTCAAAGTAGACGGGTAAGTCGATCCGTCCGAGGGGGAGGATTCGCTTCCCGGGCGCGATCCTGTGGAAGGGTGCCGCACCGGCCCGGACCTCGGACCGATCAACCCCCAAGAGTTCCAGGGTCTCGGTGTAGATGATGTTAAGGCTGCTGCCTCCGTCCATGAGGACTTTGGAGAGCCTAACGTTGCCGATGATCGGATCGACGACGAGCGGGTACCTTCCTGGGCTTGGCACGAAGTCGGGGTGGTCGCCTCGGTCGAAGGTGATAGGCTTGTCGGACCAGTCTAGGTAGACTGGCGCTGCCACCTTCACCAAGCAGACCTCTCGGCTCTCCTTCTTGCGGTGCCAAGCCAAGGCGTTCGCCGCCTGCCCGCCGTAGATCATGAAGCAGTTGCGGATCTCCGGGAACTCCTCTTCCTTGCCGCCCTCCTTCTTGTTGTCGCCATGGCTCTTGTCATCTTCCGTCGGAGGCCCGACCTTATGGAAGTAGCGCCGGAGCATGACACATTCTTCGAGGATGTGCTTGACGGGCCCCCTGGTGATAGGGGCATGGCTCCTTGAGCATCTTGTCGAACGCGCCAGCCCCTACAGGAGGTTTCCAAGGGTTCCTGTGCTCGGCCGCAGCGACGAGATTCGCGTCAACGGCGTCGCGCTTCGCTTGCGACTTGTTCTTGGCTTTTTTCTTCGTGCCCCGCTGAGCGGACGCCTCAGGGGCATCTTTCTTCGGCTCTCCCTGATGCTGCTTGTCCTTTCGGAAGATGGCTTCGACCGCCTCCTGACCCGAGGTGAACTTGGTGGCGATGTCCATCAGTTCGCTCGCACGGGTGGGAGTCTTGCGCCCCAGTTTGCTCACCAGGTCTCGGCAAGTGGTGCCGGCGAGGAAAGCCCCGATGACATCCGAGTCAGTAACGTTGGGCAGCTCGGTGCGCTGCTTCGAAAACCGCCGGATGTACTCTCGGATGGACTCCCCTGGCTGCTGGCGGCAGCTTCGGAGATCCCATGAGTTCCTAGGGCGCACGTACGTGCCTTGGAAGTTTCCCATGAAAGCCTTGACCAGATCGTCCCAGTCGGAGATCTGCGCAGGAGGTAGATGCTCCAGCCAGGCTCGGGCGGCGTCGGAGAGGAAAAGGGATAGATTACGGATGATGAGGTTGCCATCATCCGCCCCTCCCAACTGGCATGCCAGTCGGTAGTCCGCGAGCCACAGCTCCGGCCTCGTCTCCCCCGAGTACTTGGTGATGGCAGGGAACAACGCTCGTCGTATGGCCTAGCTGAAGACCCACGGACCGGGTGGTTTGGGTGAAGGACTGCAATTCTCCTCGCTATTGCAGCGTCCTCCACGCCTGGGATGGTAGCCTCGGCGCACCTTCTCGTCGAGGCGGGCTCGATGGTCGAGATGGTGGTGCTCGTTGCTGATGCGATCCCGAGCGGCAGGCGCCTCGTCCCGCGTGCGCTCGGGATGGACCGAGGCTTCCCGAATGCGTCGGGAGGACACCGCGTGATGCTCCGATGGGTCAGCTCGCCTCTAGGAGGCGGAGCTCTCGGCTCGTCGAACTACGGCGCCTTCCAGAAGATCCCTGAGTTCGCCCTGGATGCGCCGTCCCTCGGTGGTGGATGGTTCCGGCATGGCTCGAAGTAGCATCGCCGCTGCAGCTAGGTCCTGGCCGGACCCGCTGACGGCCGGGGGCAGCGCCGCCTTGGCATTGTCGACGATGCGGCGCCGGATGTCTTGGGCCCAATGATAGGCTTCTCCGGCGAGTGTTCGGCCTGCCCACTCCTGCTCGATGTTCTGTCGGAGCTGCATAAGCCGGCCTGCTTCCCCGTCGACCCGAGCCTGCATCTCATGGATTTGCTCGAGCTGTATGTCCTGACACCCCGCAGGGACTGGGACCACAGCTAGCTCCCGCGGGATGTCAACGCGAGATGCGGGCCCAGGGGGATCGTCAACCTCCGGCATACCGAGGTGGTTGCCTTCGTTGTGATCTCCCAGATCGACGTGGAAACATTCACGACTTGGGCCATAACCCTCGTTGTCAAGGTCATGGCCATCGTCAGAACAACCGGAGAGGCAGTGGTCACATGCGAACATGAAGTCCCGCATGGCATTGGGGTCACTAAGGCCAGAGAAATCCCAACCGGAGTCGGGGTCATCCTCTTCCTCGGAACTCGCCGTTCCGAAGATTGAGACGGCTATCAGTCGGTCCCGGGTTGACCACATGTGGCACCCCGGAAGGTTTGGATACGCCTTTATGAAGGCGCTCACCGTAGTGGGGTCGCTAGGTGGATCGAAGCTAAATCGAAAAGGTACGGGATGGAAAACAGACGGTACCTCTTGGTCGATGGACGGTGGTGAGGTTGCGTCGGGGGCGAAGCACACCGTCATCTCAGGTACGAGGGTAACACCCAGTAGATCCTTTGCGAGGATGCTGGCGTCATCAGTCCGCTTGGGGCTGACACGTCGCGGGGAGGTGACACCCGCCGTTGTCTCAGGTGCGAGGGCAATGCCCGACATGTCCCCCAGGGGAGTGCCGACGTCGTCGACTCGCTCTGGTGCGACAGCCGTCAAGGTGCCGCCTTCTGCGTGGCCATGGTTGCCTCGTCTCCGCCTCCTCCGGCGAGGAGGGTGGCGAGGACGATCGGAGCGCTCCTCATCCGCCACGGGGAGATGCTGTCGCCGAGCTCGCCGCTGCCGGGCGAGTCGGAGACCGTCGTTGTCGTCGCGCCGCGGGGGGAGAAGTACCATGTCGTAGCTGCCGTCGATGTGACGGAACCTCCCAAGTAATTAGGCCCACCTATAGTTGTCCTTGTCCATCGGACTTCAGACAACCCTATAGGTGCCCCTGAACTACTTGACAAGCTCGGTATCCTTCCTTACCTTTCCAGGAACGTCTCACCCGTCTTGCAGACATTACAGAACATCGGAGATAAAGTAATGCGGAAGCGATAACATAACTTACATTTATTAAAAAGTAAGATCAGGTTGTTTATTACAGACCAGGAATATAAACGAGTGCAGAGTATTATTATTACACATACCAAGGGAGGTAAAAACTCCTCCCGACAGTTATCACAAAAGTCTTAATGGAGGATCCTTTCCTCCCGCACTTCACTCTTGCTTATCTTCATTAGGAACCACCTTGGTACAGAAGCAACAGAAGTCTGCTGCTTCCTCACCTAAAAACAACAAGGGGATAAACCATGAGTATGGAATTACTCAGCAAGTCTTACCCGACTAAGGAAAAGACTCTCAAGGGTATGCTGGATAAATGGGAATCAAGGAGAGGCTTTAGCAAGAATCAACTTAGATACTTTTGCAGAAATAGCTTACTAAGGTGAGTCCTTACTTTCAATTTTTTAATGCCATGTTAAGTATTAATAGACTTTGTTTGCCTCAAGTCTAATTTCATCATTTCATCAGTACAACCTCATTTTTATCCATACTATTCACATCCTGACTCTAGGTTGCAGGGAAGTGACCAAGTCTTCATAACCGCGAAGGTACGACGATCCGAATCGATTATACTCAGCTGAGGATCTCTAATCACACGACATATGTAGCACTTAACCCTTGCATATGTCAACCCGCCACCGGGGTTCTTAAGACCAGATCAGGTTCACGCAAACCGAGAGCACAGATACACCACCGTCCAGCCTCTTGCCACGGAGGGTACACGCTACTCTCGCCACCTCTCCACGCCCATTTCGTGTTATCTTATTCTGGCCTTAGTCTGCCCGAGGCAAGGCTTACCCATGACGAGGCATGTGACCAGCTAAAGGGTCCTCGATCAGCACGCCTACATACGCATCAATCCTTAATCAACCTGGGTAGAACATCACATGTTCCAAACCCAAGTCTCGATTTAAGTACTTCCATCCTTAGGATTGTTTCTGTTCCTTGGGATGAAAAGAGCATCACAGGGAACTTTGCAGTAAGAACCCACCATTGCTCCAAAAGAAAATATTCTTGCACGTAGAAGTCATCTTTCCTCAGGATAACCCCTGAGCTAGGCAGTACAGCAAAAGACAACCTCTATCCACAAGACCTAAGCAGGGCTAAGCATTTTTGTAAAACAATTTTGATACTTCACCAGAAGTATCCATAAAGGTGTGGATATCAAGGAAAGCAATGCATCAAAAGGTTCCAAGCAATTCCTATGAACTTAATGCACATTTCACTTGACTTAAGATGTGCGAAAAGTATTTAAAAACACAAGGAAAGGGGTTGCATGCATTGGGGCTTGCCTTTGTTAACAGGTGAGTCTGGCTCGGATCCGCAAATATCAAAGTAGAAGCAGTTGCCTGCTTGAGAATCCGAGGGTGGTGGTGTCCTTTCTTCGGTGACTTCGTCTTCTTCTTCGTGTTCTAACATAACCATATATATGTATAAGAATGGATGCCATGGGATGCTCATGAGGGTGCAAAGATAATATAAACTTATTATCTAAGTCTTGAATACAACTTTCTTCACGGTACTCCGAGAACCTAGGGTTTCCGGAGTCAGTAAAGGAGTTCATAGGGCAGGGGGTGTTTTGGGGTTTGGTGATCAAACAAGGTCCAAATCAACCCAAATTCTACCCAAGGCTTCTAAATAATATGAGGAACTCATATAAAAATTTTGAGTATTTTTGGGATTACAACTTATCTTTTAAAAATCCAAAACTACTACTTTGAACTACTTTAAATGCCTTAAAATTCCTTACTTAACCTAAAAATCACAAAACTATTTTTATTAAATTCTAGGGAAAATAAGAAATCTAGGAAAATTGGTTTCAAAATTTTAGGATTTTTCTACAATTTTTAACAAATTTACAAAGCTCTACTGAAAAAGAAAAAGGAAAAGGTTGCAATAGTGATGGGCTGGTTCTGGCCCGGGACAACCCAACGCAACAGGAAACCGGGTCGCGCGCCCACGCGCGCCCGCGCGCTCTGGCATCTTTGCAGAAGGGACCCCGGGTTCTTGGCTAACTGGAGATAAGTCCTGTTACTGTTTCACCGTGTCGCTGACAGTTTGCAGTATAGTCCTCGGTTTTCTATTTCTTTGGACATAAATATCTCAGGATTTTTCTCAGCAACTGAGCTCCCATCCTTAAACAAAGTTGTTCTCCTTTGCTTTCTCTATAACTTTGATGTGGTGACCTAATATAAATTCTCACTATTTTGAAAACTACACAGCCCCAAAGTTGGGCCTATAACCCTGATTTCAGACTTAGCATAGGAATCAAAATTGGGGTCCTTTTTGCGAATGAGTCCAAAACTTAGGGTTTGGCTTGTAAATTCACATATATGTGACCCAAATGACTTAAAATACTCATTTGACTTGGTTTTTGCACTTTAGTCCAAAAGTGGACTAATTTTGCACATAGGTCCCTAGGGTTTGGTTTTAGGGTTTTACAGGGTTCTAATTGAGATTTTTGGTATCCCAGGGGTATAAATGTGATTCAACTTTGTTTTTTGGGGATATTTTATGACTCTTTCCCTAAAGCCTTTAGGTTTTCTCATCTTAGGTTAGGTCTTACCCCTTTAATCTCTATTTAGGGTTAAGTCCCTTAACCAGGGTTCTATTTGCAAAAACACTTAAACAATACAACTTGTTTGAAAATTTTTACCTAGTGAATGCACTCTAGGTGTATCAAACATATGCAATGTCAATGCTTATGATGCCATGCTCAAGTTTTAGTTACAGTAACACCAGGGGTGTTACATCCTTCCCCCATAAAAGAATCTCGTCCCGAGATTTAAAGTCCTAGGGTGAGTAATGGAAAAGGAAATGCTTCACATTTGTATTTCCTTATTTTTGGTACAAGGCAGGGGTGGTGTGGGGGTTCACTCCTTTATTGCAATAACCATATACACTTTACAAATTACACGAGCCTAGAAAGCCTGGGAAATTCTTATTCAAGAAGTCTTGAGTTTCCCACGTAGCCTCTTCCTCAGCATGTTGGTTCCATTGTATCTTGTAGAACTTGAAAATCTTTCTCCGGGTAACCCTGTCCTTTTGATCCAGAACTCGAATAGGATGTTCCGAGTATGTTAAATCTGGTTCCAGGACAACATCTGTCACTTCAATGGTTCGATCGGGAACCCGAAGACACTTATTCAATTGCGACACATGGAACACATTATGGATAGCAGACAGAATTTCGGGGAGTTGCAGTCGATATGCCACTGGCCCACATTGCTCAAGTACCGGAAATGGACCAATATATCTGGGTGCAAGTTTCCCTTTAACCCCGAAACGCGATACACCCTTCATTGGTGAAACTTTTAAGTAGACATAATCGCCTACCAGAAAGCATAAGGGTTGTCGTCGTCGGTCTGCGTAACTCTTTTGTCGAGTCTGAGCTTTCTTCATATTATGAATAATTTTCTGAACCTTTTCTTTGACCTCCTTTACCATATCAGGCCTAAAGAAGTACCTTTCTCCAGGTTCAGACCAATTTAGCGGAGTTCAACACCGTCGCCCATATAAAGCTTCAAAAGGTGCCATCTTGATACTTTCTTGATAACTGTTATTGTATGAAAACTCCGCTAAGGGCAAACATTCATCCCATTTCTGTGAGAAGTCCAGAACACATGCCCGCAGCATATCCTCAAGTATTTGATTGACCCTCTCAGTCTGTCCACTTGTTTGAGGATGATAGGCCGAACTGTGGAGCAATTTGGTACCCAAGGATTTATGAAGTTCTTCCCAAAACTTGGATACAAACTGAGGTCCACGATCCGACACTATAGTTTTTGGAATACCATGCAAACTGAGAATACGGCCAATATATAATGCTGCATAAGTGGCTACTGTATATTTGGCCCTAACGGGTAAGAAGTGGGCAATCTTTGTGAGTCGGTCAACGATAACCCAAATAGAATCATACCCTTTGGCCATCCTGGGCAGTCCCACAATAAAGTCCATACTTATGTCTTCCCATTTCCATGTTGGGATTGGCCAAGATTGTAATGGACCAGCAGTTTTCATGTGTATGGCCTTGACACGTCTGCAAGTGTCACACTTAGCCACATAGCGTGCAATTTCGATCTTCATCTTTGTCCACCAGTAATGTTGCTTTAAGTCTTGGTACATCTTAGTGCTTCCGGGATGAATAGAATAACGACTAAGATGTGCTTCATCAAGAATTTGCTGGCGGAGTTCTTCATTCTTTGGCACTACTATGCGGTTTTTAAACCATAACACACCTTGATCGTCTTCTTTAAAACATTTGGCTACTCCAGCCCTTATCTTCTCTCGTATGTGCTTCATACCCAGATTATCCTTTTGAGCATCAATTATCCTTTGCAAAATGATTGACTCAAGCTTTAGCTGATTCAGAGTCCCTTGTTGGATCATCCCCAGGTTTAACTTTTCCATTTCCTGACACAAAGTGTTGTCAGGGGTCTTCACCATAAGACAGTGGCAGGAAGCCTTACGGCTTAGTGCATCTGCCACCACATTGGCTTTACCTAGGTGGTAATGGATCTCTAGTTCATAGTCCTTAATAAGCTCAAGCCATCGTCTTTGCCTCATATTTAATTCTGACTGGGTGAAGATGTACTTCAAGCTTTTATGATCTGTATATATATGACAGATATTTCCCAGCAGATAATGACGCCAAATTTTCAGGGCATGAACCACAGCAGCTAGCTCCAGATCATGAGTTGGGTAATGCTCCTCATGTCGACGCAACTGCCTTGAAGCATATGCAATTACTCGGCCCTCTTGCATTAATACACAGCCGAGTCCACTGCCAGACGCATCACAATATACATCAAAAGGCTTAGTGATGTCCGGTTGAGCCAATACCGGAGCAGTGGTTAATAATGTCTTCAATTGCTCAAAGGCTTCATTACACTTAGAAGACCAATTGAACTTAATGTCATTCTTTAATAAACTTGTGATTGGCTTCACAAGCTTAGAAAAATCTGGTATGAATCTGCGATAATATCCAGCTAGTCCAAGAAAACTCCGGACTTGGTGAACAGTGGTTGGGGGTTTCCACTCCAGAATATCTTTGACTTTGCTAGGATCTACCGCAATTCCTTTGGCTGATAACACGTGCCCCAAAAATTGAATTTCCTCTAGCCAGAACGCGCACTTGCTGAACTTGGCATACAGCTGATGTTCCCTCAGGCGCGTTAATACAATCCGTAGATGATGAGCATGCTCCTCTTCATTTTTAGAATATATCAAGATATCGTCGATGAAGACCACCACGAACTTGTCCAACTCGGGCATGAACACCGAGTTCATCAAATAGGTGAAGTGGGCAGGAGCATTTGTTAGCCCAAAAGACATTACCAAATACTCAAATAAACCATACCGCGTAGTAAACGCGGTCTTCGGTATATCCTCGGGCCGAATACGGATTTGATGATAGCCCGACCTGAGATCAATTTTGGAAAATACCCTCGCTCCAGTCAGTTGATCAAATAAGATGTCGATCCTTGGAAGAGGGTACTTATTCTTGATGGTGACCTCATTCAGGGGTCGATAATCCACGCACATTCGCAAGGTTTGATCCTTCTTCTTAACAAAAATGGCGGGACAACCCCATGGAGACGAGCTTGGCCGGATGAATCCCTTATTCAGTAGATCTTGTAATTGAATCTTCAATTCCGCCAACTCATTAGGGGGCATACGGTACGATCTTCGGGAGATGGGAGCCGTACCGGGCTTTAGCTCAATTACAAATTCTACATCTCTTTCAGGGGGCAGTCCAGGCAAATCTTCCGGAAATACATCTGGAAACTCACATACTACCGGAATGTTCTTGATCTCCGGTACAATGGCTTCATATACTCTACCAGAAGCTTTGGCTGGATTGGTTACGGGGAGAGACAAAATAATCTCTTCTTGATTATAGCTCAACCTGACGGTTCTGAGTTCAGTGTTGAGAATTGCCTTGTGTTGGGTTAACCAATTCATACCCAAAATTACATCTATATCCTGGCCTTTCAGAACAATCATGTTAGCAGGAAAGTTCCGTCCGGCCATTGTTACTGGCACTTCATAGGCCACTTCTCGAGTAAAAATATGTCCCCCAGGTGAATGAATTTTAAATCCCTCTTTTGATTCATGGCATGCAATTTGATGTTGCTCCACAAATTTCTTGCTAATGAATGTATGCGAAGCACCAGAATCAAAAAGAATAATTGCAGGGTGACTGGCCACGGGAAACATACCCATCATCACCGGCTCTCCTTCCGGTGTAGTGGCCACTTGGGTGTAGTATACACGCCCCGTCTTCTTTGTATTCCTCCCCACAGTATTTCCCTTAGGCTGAGTTGACTTCCCAGATCCTTGCTGAGCATTGGATTGATTTTGCTTGGGATATGGGCAGTCTTTGATGAAATGTCCCGACTTGTCGCAATTGAAACACCCGGTTGAAGAGCTGGGCAAAGCAGGGAATCGAGTGCCTGGGGCACCCGGCTGATTTGGGGGAGTGGGGGTATTGTTGGGGCGAATAATAATTGGTTGTTTGAAAGGGAATGAGGGTGGACGAGAAAAAGTGCGATTTTGGCTAGAAGGCCGGATGACAAACCGTTGCCTCTTCGCCTGGCCCTGAGTAGGCTTCTCACCACCGAATCCCTTGTTCTTCCCAGAACTTGCATATTTTGCTTCAACAGATAAGGCTGTGCTGACAACCTTTCCATACGTGAGATCTATACATGTGGCCATCTTTCGCTGCAACCGGTCATTTAGACCCCTCATGAAGCAGTTCTTTTTCTTTAAATCGGTATTCACCTGGTCGATGGCATACTGTGACAGGTGATTAAACTTGTTGAGATACTGGTTGACGGTATCTCCTCCTTGTTTCAGCTTCATGAATTCCTCTTGTTTCATATGCAGCACACCTTCAGGTATGTAGTGCTCATGGAATGCTGCTTTAAATTCTTCCCAGGTGATTTGATGGTTGACAGGTTGAATAGCCACAAAATTTCCCCACCAGGTACTGGCAGGGCCACGTAGTTGCTATGCTGCGAATAATGGCTTCTGCGTTTCTGAACAACGGAGAAGACCAAACTTTTGTTCAATAACCCGTATCCACTCGTCGGCTTCCAACGGGTCCTCTGCCTTGACGAATAGGGGTGGACGAGTTTCAGAGAAGTCCAGATAGGTGGTTTCACGGGGGCCTTGCTGATAACCCCTTCCTGCCTGCTGCTGGAATTGCTGTTGACCCGCCATTTCCCTAAGGAAGCGGGTATTGTCTGCGGTGGCATTTACCAAGGCGGCAATCGCCTCGCCAACGTGGGAGGAACCGGAGGTGGATTTGGGGTAACATCCCTTCCCCCAGAAGTTCCGGCTGCGTCCTGTCCTCGAGTCCTGGTCGGCATCTGAGGCAAAGAACATTTGAAATAAATACAAAATGCCAAAGAAGCCTTCCATTTTACATTACTATAAAAAGTAATGATACAGACTTGATATTACATAACAGGATACATTACCCATTATACAAAAGTTCAACCTATTATACAACTTACTATTTCTACAAGCTACATCACTACTCCTGCTTATTCTTGGTAGCTTCATCGTCAGGGGTGGGAGACCATACGTCGACCAGCCTCAAAGAAGGAGGGGGCCTAAAAAGGTCTAACTCTCCACCAAGCGCTTCGCCCGCAGTGTGCGAGGTTCCGGCTTCAGACCTGACGGGATCCGCAGGGACATTTGGGTGTAATTGCGAATACAGTACATGAACTTCTTCATGTAAAGTATTGCAATATACCTGCAAGTTATCAACAGCAACGCTAAGTTCGTTGACTCGTGCTCGAGCCTTTGCTTCCTTAGCTAAAGCTACCGAACGAGACTGCACTACCCAATCAAGTGCCAAATCTCGGTCAGCTAGTTGATCTTGCAGGGTGCGGATGTAACTTCTTAAATCATTGATTCGGTCACCGTCCACAACCCATAGATTAGTCCTACGCTGTAACTCCGCTTGGAGTTGATTCACGCGAGCTTCGAGATCACCAATAGGATCATTGCTCCCGCTACTGCTGTTTTGCTCTTGCTCTCGCGGGGCAAGTTGATGCCGAGGCACACCGATGGGTCCAGTATGCTTACGTGCCATTTTCCTTGTACGCGGCGGCATTTGCTAAGGGGGAAAATTTATTAGTATAATTCCTAGCATGATGCATGAATAAGTACAGAATCAACCTTAGTCGATTCAACCTTCTATACATTGCACTCTTCCTATCTGGTCCTTGAAATAAACTCTTCAGAAATACTTAGGTAAGAAGAGAAGCAATTTTCTAGATAAGTCTTTGAAAATCCTTTTGAAGATGCCACATAATATCTGTCAAGAAGGGCTACGCTCCGATACCAGCTGTGACGGAACCTCCCAAGTAATTAGGCCCACCTATAGTTGTCCTTGTCCATCGGACTTCAGACAACCCTATAGGTGCCCCTGAACTACTTGACAAGCTCGGTATCCTTCCTTACCTTTCCAGGAACGTCTCACCCGTCTTGCAGACATTATAGAACATCGAAGATAAAGTAATGCGGAAGCGATAACATAACTTACATTTATTAAAAAGTAAGATCAGGTTGTTTATTACAGACCAGGAATATAAACGAGTGCAGAGTATTATTATTACACATACCAAGGGAGGTAAAAACTCCTCCCGACAGTTATCACAAAAGTCTTAATGGAGGATCCTTTCCTCCCGCACTTCACTCTTGCTTATCTTCATTAGGAACCACCTTGGTACAGAAGCAACAGAAGTCTGCTGCTTCCTCACCTAAAAACAACAAGGGGATAAACCCTGAGTATGGAATTACTCAGCAAGTCTTACCCGACTAAGGAAAAGACTCTCAAGGGTATGCTGGATAAATGGGAATCAAGGAGAGGCTTTAGCAAGAATCAACTTAGATACTTTTGCAGAAATAGCTTACTAAGGTGAGTCCTTACTTTCAATTTTTTAATGCCATGTTAAGTATTAATAGACTTTGTTTGCCTCTAGTCTAATTTCATCATTTCATCAGTACAACCTCATTTTTATCCGTACTGTTCACATCCTGACTCTAGGTTGCAGGGAAGTGACCAAGTCTTCATAACCGCGAAGGTACGGCGATCCGAATCGATTATACTCAGCTGAGGATCTCCAATCACACGACATATGTAGCACTTAACCCTTGCATATGTCAACCCGCCACCGGGGTTCTTAAGACCAGATCAGGTTCACGCAAACCGAGAGCACAGATACACCACCGTCCAGCCTCTTGCCACGGAGGGTACACGCTACTCTCGCCACCGCTCCACGCCCATTTCATGTTATCTTATTCTGGCCTTAGTCTGCCCGAGGCAAGGCTTACCCATGACGAGGCATGTGACCAGTTAAAGGGTCCTCGATCAGCACGCCTACATACGCATCAATCCTTAATCAACCTGGGTAGAACATCACATGTTCCAAACCCAAGTCTCGATTTAAGTACTTCCATCCTTAGGATTGTTTCTGTTCCTTGGGATGAAAAGAGCATCACAGGGAACTTTGCAGTAAGATCCCACCATTGCTCCAAAAGAAAATATTCTTGCAGGTAGAAGTCATCTTTCCTCAGGATAACCCCTGAGCTAGGCAGTACAGCGAAAGACAACCTCTATCCACAAGACCTAAGCAGGGCTAAGCATTTTTGTAAAACAATTTTGATACTTCACCAGAAGTATCCATAAAGGTGTGGATATCAAGGAAAGCAATGCATCAAAAGGTTCCAAGCAATTCCTATGAACTTAATGCACATTTCACTTGACTTAAGATGTGCGAAAAGTATTTAAAAACACAAGAAAAGGGGTTGCATGCACCGGGGCTTGCCTTTGTTAACAGGTGAGTCTGGCTCGGATCCGCAAATATCAAAGTAGAAGCAGTTGCCTGCTTGAGAATCCGAGGGTGGTGGTGTCCTTTCTTCGGTGACTTCCTCTTCTTCTTCGTGTTCTAACATAACCATATATATGTATAAGAATGGATGCCATGGGATGCTCATGAGGGTGCAAAGATAATATAAACTTATTATCTAAGTCTTGAATACAACTTTCCTTCACGGTACTCCGAGAACCTAGGGTTTCCGGAGTCAGTAAAGGAGTTCATAGGGCAGGGGGGTGTTTTGGGGTTTGGTGATCAAACAAGGTCCAAATCAACCCAAATTCTACCCAAGGCTTCTAAATAATATGAGGAACTCATATAAAAATTTTGAGTATTTTTGGGATTACAACTTATCTTTTAAAAATCCAAAACTACTACTTTGAACTACTTTAAATGCCTTAAAATTCCTTACTTAACCTAAAAATCACAAAACTATTTTTATTAAATTCTAGGGAAAATAAGAAATCTAGGAAAATTGGTTTCAAAATTTTAGGATTTTTCTACAATTTTTAACAAATTTACAAAGCTCTACTGAAAAAGAAAAAGGAAAAGGTTGCAATAGTGATGGGCTGGTTCTGGCCCGGGACAGCCCAACGCAACAGGAAACCGGGTCGCGCGCCCACGCGCACCCGCGCGCTCTGGCATCTTTGCAGAAGGGACCTCGGGTTCTTGGCTAACTGGAGATAAGTCCTGTTACTGTTTCACCGTGTCGCTGACAGTTTGCAGTATAGTCCTCGGTTTTCTATTTCTTTACCCGACACATCCTCGACGGCGTCCATGCCCAGCCGAGCTCCGGCGAGCGCCTGCACCGGCCGAAAGGGGCAACGGCTAGGGTTTCCGAGCAGCGGACACCAAATTAGTCTTACCCTGAGCATTTCCCCCACATCAATTGCAAGGATGGCTACCCAAATGCTCCTGACCATGGTGACAGCGGAGACTTCGAATAGAATCGCGTGTTCCCAGTCACCAATGGCAGTTTAGCTCGATCTAAAGGGTTGGGGAGTTTGAGAAGAGCTTAGGGATGTTAGAACAAGCAACAGAGCAACATGAACTGACCTAAATTGGGCTGGCCGCGGTGAGCTCGACCCTGCGGTGTTTTAGAACAGAGTTGGGGCAAATTTGAAATTGGAGCTCATGGTTGGAAGCTTGGGGGCGATACTGGACGCTGGGGTACGTGATGAGGTTGCGGAGCCAACGACGGGCTCAATTTATAGTTTCCAGGGACGGTGGCGCTTGAATTGAGGATGGCGCGGTGGCGGCTGGAGAAGAAGTGAGTCACCGTCATGGTGATTCGTGGCAGTTCACGGGATGAGAAGCCCCGACAGTCACTGGGAAATGATCATAGTTCACGGCGACGTGGTCACTGACCGGAAGCGTGGCACAATCGCGACGGAGGATGCAAACTCCGGCGACGGCCGCACGGCCACGTTGTCGATGCACGTGGTCGGGATACCGCGAGGCCACGGCAACCCGAAATTATCCACGACGCGATCCTATCCCTTCCCCGCCGTAGTTATCCAACCGCCAGTGAACACGAATCACGACGGTGGCGTGAATTTTCGCGCAGGGAGGTCGCCGTCGACGAGCAAGCCGCGCTGGCAACCATATTCGTTCAGTTACTGTACCATGGCGAAATTCAGTTCAGATGAACCTGACAGAGCAACTTGAAGCCATACTTTCTCTTAATTCCATGTGGTACCAAGCCCAAACACCTATAACAAAGTTATTCCTCTGTAATAACTCTACCACTTTGTTATAGCAAACATAGGCAGATTCTCACTGGATCCTAGTGGAAATAGTTCTCAAACTTGGATCAAGGTCACTGTCAACTTGAAGTTCAGACTATATCAGTCTGACAGTCCAACTTTGGACATAAATATCTCAGGATTTTTCTCAGCAACTGAGCTCCCATCCTTAAACAAAGTTGTTCTCCTTTGCTTTCTCTATAACTTTGATGTGGTGACCAAATATAAATTCTCACTATTTTGAAAACTACACAGCCCCAAAGTTGGGCCTATAACCCTGATTTCAGACTTAGCATAGGAATCAAAATTGGGGTCCTTTTTGCAAATGAGTCCAAAACTTAGGGTTTGGCTTGTAAATTCACATATATGTGACCCAAATGACTTAAAATACTTATTTGACTTGGTTTTTGCACTTTAGTCCAAAAGTGGGCTAATTTTGCACATAGGTCCCTAGGGTTTGGTTTTAGGGTTTTACAGGGTTCTAATTGAGATTTTTGGTATCCCAGGGGTATAAATGTGATTCAACTTTGTTTTTTGGGGATATTTTATGACTCTTTCCCTAAAGCCTTTAGGTTTTCTCATCTTAGGTTAGGTCTTACCCCTTTAATCTCTATTTAGGGTTAAGTCCCTTAACCAGGGTTCTATTTGCAAAAACACTTAAACAATACAACTTGTTTGAAAATTTTTACCTAGTGAATGCACTCTAGGTGTATCAAACATATGCAATGTCAATGCTTATGATGCCATGCTCAAGTTTTAGTTACAGTAACACCAGGGGTGTTACAGTCGAGGGACATGAACTCGAGACTCCCGAAGCGGAGCACCGTCCCGGGCTGAAGATGTTGCTGAAGACTCCCCATCTGGAACTCAACGGGAAGGTGTTCGTTAACACGCAGCAGGCCCCTACCTGGCGCGCCAACTGTTGGCGTTTTGGACCCGGGGGGTCCCTGGACCGACGAGTGAAATCGTTGCGTGCCCCTGCCCAGATGGGTTGGCACGGGATGGAACACAAGAGGTGGGGCAAGCCTTGTATTATCCTGCACCAGGGGTGCCGCTCGTAGTAGGGGTTACAAGCGCGTCGCGTGAGGGAGAGAGAGAGACAGAGAGCGGGAGCCCGTTCGTCCGCTCCTTCCCCCGCGCGAACCCCCCTCATGATGGCCCTAGACCTCCCTTTTATAGACGCAAGGAGAGGGTCCAGTCGTACAACGGGGGGCGTAGCTATGTGCTAACGTGTCCGGCAGAGGAGTGCCTAAGCCCTGCGTACATGCCAACGTGGCTGTCGGGGGAGAGATTGGGCCCTGTACACGTGATGGCGTGGCCGTCGGAGGAGCGCCTGAGTCCTATAGGAGCACAGCTGGCAGTGCGGCAAGGATCCTGCAGACGTCTCCTTGCTGCCGTAAGGGGCTGAGAGCCACCGGCGTCATGGTGCACGCGGGGCACCATCATTACCCGTCGCCGGGGTAAGCCAGATGGGACGCCGGTCTTGTTCCTTGTAGCCTGAGCAGGCTAGGAATAGGGTAATGATGTATCCCCTGTTGGCGCGGTCGGTCCGAGCCCAAGGTCGGGCGAGGCGGAGACTTCTCTTGAGGCCGAGGCTGGAGTCGGGCGAGGACGCGATTCCTCCAGAGATCGAGGTCGAGACCGAGTCCGGGGGTCGGGCGAGGCGGAGACCTCCTCCCGAGGCTAGAGCCTGAGGTCGGGCGAGGCGGAAATCTCCTCCCGAGGCCGGAGCCTGAGGTCGGGCGAGGCGGAGCTTCCTGTTGCGCCCGAGGCCAAACTCGGTGGTTGATCGTGACTTGTTGTCAGTCTTTGCCTGGGTGGTTGACACGGCAGTCGGAGCAGGGCGAGCAGCGCTGTTTTCCTGTCACATCAGACAGTAAAGAAGAGGGGCGAAGTGACTGCGGTCACTTCGGCCTGCCCAACTGAGGCGCGTGTGTCAGAATACGGCGTCAGGCGTCCCCTGCATTGAATGCGCCTATGAAGTGGTCGGTTGGTGAGGCAGTCTGGCCAAGGTTGCTTCACAATGAAGCCTGCCCGAGCCGAGCTTCGGGAGAGCTGAGGGGGCGCCCGCTGCCTGAGGAGGCCCTCGGGCGAGGCATGAGCTCGTCTGGGACTACTGCTCCAGCCCGAGGCTGGGCTCGGGTGAGATCGCGTCCCTTGGGTAGACGAAGCCTTGACTTGAACCGCGCCCGTCAGCTGGTCTGAGGGTGTTTACCAGCCATGATTAGCAGCGTTGGGGGTACCCCTAACTATGGTACCCGACACTACTGAAGAAGTGCGTCAACTTGCTCAGGATGAACAAGATCGAAGGCCCCAACACAGGGAGCTTCGTCTGGAAGGTTTATTCAATGAGGATGGATGGTATGATGATTTTAATCATGATACCTTTACTTTTGATGATGCTTCTCCCTTGGCAGCACAATTGTAGGCTATCCCATGGCCACAATCCTACAAGCCACCCCAGCTACCAATGTACGATGGGCACTTAGACCCAAAACAATTTCTGATGAGCTATGAGGCAACAATATCCTCATATGGAGGCAATGCAGCTGTCATGACTAAGTCCTTCGTCATGGCAGTCCGGAACGTGGCCCAAACATGGTATTCTTCCCTTCGGCCAGGGATAATCACGTCATGGCAAAAGCTCAAGGACATGCTGGTTACCAGTTTCCAAGGCTTTCAGATGAAGCCAGTCACAACTCAGGCCTTGTTCTAGTGCACGCAAGACCATGAGGAATACCTTCAGGCGTATGTCCCAAGGTTCTTGCGACTAAGAGCACAAGCGCCCACAGTGCCCAATGAAATTGTCATTGAGGCCATGATTAAGGGTCTTCGGCCAGGACCTACGACTCAATACTTTGCCAGGAAGCCCCCACAAACTGTGGAGAAGCTGCTTCAGAAGATGGATGAGTACATCCGAGCTGATAACGACTTCCGCCAAAGAAGGGAAGAGGCTTACAGATTTTTGGAGATGACCAGGGGCTTCGGAGGAAGAATTCACCCGAGGCATGTTAGGTCAATCCACAGCTCCATTCAAAATGATGACAAAGGAAGCCAGCTTTAGAGGCCACAATACACCTCACAATCTTCGGGGCAACAGCAAAGCTCTTTCAGGCCGCCAGCTCCAAGGGGCAGAGGCGCCAGGGGCTTCGGAGGAAGATATGGGGATCAACCCAGGAAGATCTATTGCTTATTCTGTGGTGAGGACAAGGACCATACTACAAGAATGTGCCAAATCACCATTCTAAAGCAAAAGGAGATCGCAAAAGCCGAAGCTCGGTAGAATCAACCGAAGCAGGTCTTGCACACTGCTTCGTGCCATTCTCCCTACATACCAGAATATGTGGGCAATCATCCTGCAACTTCTGTTGCTTCGGCTAGTCATTCACAGGCTTCCAGGCCACAGCTCCCACCCCCACTGCAACCGACCTATTCCCGAAGCCAGCAGCTAGAAGGGCGCCAGCACTCCCAACAGCAACGTGAATTCAGGGAGGAATCCGAAGCTCGCATAGTCAACAGTATTGTGCCTGAATCAAAGCACATTTATTGAGCGATATCCTACCCCTGAAATACTTTTATGTTCTATGTCATTTTGTTTTTCAAAAAAGAACAAGCAATGTAAATCTAGTTTTAATTCCTTGTAATAGTTTCGCTTTTATCAGAATAAAATATATCTTCTTCACAGACTTACGAAGCTCAAAAGTCGTTCCTAAGGGAATGTAGAGCTAAAAATTGCCGAAACTACAAAAAAGTCGTTCCTAAGGGAGCGCAGCGTAAGTTTTGCCGAAGCTACAAAAAAGTCGTTCCTAAGGGAGTGCAGTGTAAGTTTTCTGCTCAAAAGTCATTCCAAAGGGAATGCAGAGCCAAATACCACCGAAATATAAGGCGAAGAATTCAAAAGACGTTCCTAAGGGGATGCAGAACTTAAACCGCCGAAATAGAAGGTGAAGAAGTTCAAAAGACGTTCCTAAGAGGATGCAGAACTTACACCGAAAAATAAATGGTGAAGCCAAAAAATAAAGGGCAAAGAGATTCCAGTTGTTCCTAAGGGGACACAGAGATTGTGTGTTTCAGTGTGGGCGTGTGAGTGTGTGTCTTCGACATTAGCATCATTTTTTGCATCATATCATCACATCATCCCGCATATTATCATATCATACATCATATCGCACCAATGACACGAATTGAATACGAAGTCGATCTTCGGAGAATGCTTTGTCAAAATGAAAATGTGCTAAGGCACAAAGTAAGCTGAAAAATACAGTTTCGTCAGCCCTGTTACAAAAGAAGGGACCCCTTGTTTACGAAGCATGGATCTTTTTCTTTACGAAGCATGAAAAGAAGGGAAGGTGTTTTTTGCCGAAGGCTCAAAAACAGTATGTATATAAAGTTTCATGCGTCGCAAAGAAGAGAATTACAAATAATTTACATATTAGATTCAGAGATATACACATCAAATATTATAGTCTTGTTACAATAAAGCTACATTGACCATTTAAAATGTTTTTACAATAAGTGCTAGTCTTCTTTCAGAATCTTCTTCGCAACTTCATTTAGCAATTTATTGACGACTTCGTCGACAATAGATTCAGCCATATTAATGATCTCCAGTGCTTCCTTCGTTTCTGGATCGGACAGGGGATCAAACGGTTCCGGTGGCGGAGATAATTCAGCTACAGTAGAAAAAATTAATCAGTCCGAAGTCACAAAAACAAATTCCAAAGCTGAACATCAAAAGATATTACCTATACGTTTTTCGCGCTCTACAGCTTCTTCAGCTCGCCTTGGTTCTGCTCGGGCGTCATGGATGTCTTTTTCACTTTTCTTCATAATTTCATGAGCCATCTCTCGGCCACCATTCACCCAGACATCATTATAGAATTTTCCGCCCATCAAGGTTGCTTCAGCTGAAGGATCCTTCATGACATCTGCGGAGAAGGCAGCTTCGGCCTGGGCCATGGTCTTGATGTGATCGCATCCCGCATTCTCCAACATAGCTGAAATCTCCTGCGCACCGGAAAATGCACAGACATCCCCACGATCACTTAAGATTTCTTCGAAGCTCTTGGCCTCCCCACTTATCCATTCAATAATGCCTTCGGGGTCGCCTCGTATGAAGTTTTCTTCAGTGGAATAGGCGTCCACGTTGGCGAAACTAGTTTTTATTTTCTTCACACAGTCCAAGGATTTTTCAAAGCATCTTTCCTTGGATGTGCGAAGTTCTTCAACATTTTTCTCTAAATGATTTTTCCAATATTCGCTGATTTCTCGGTTAGCTTCTGCGAGTGCGCATTTTTCTTTAGCTTCGGCCAGTTGCCTCCGAAGGTCTTCAATTTCAGTTTTTTGGGCTTCGGGCTGGGATTTGAAGCTAGCTTCATCTTCTTTGACTTTTTTAATAAGAGATAACCTATCACACCCGTTTCTAATGGGGCAGAGCCGGGTGCATAGCATATGTGTGCCAGGATCTATTTCCACACATATGTTGACGTCACAAGTGTAATATATCAAAAGAACAATGCATAAAAGCGTAAATAATGATTATATTAACATATTACACTTTGAACAGACATAATGTCTTAGCCTTTATTCATCAAAATACAGCGAAACAAGGACATCCATCCACAGGAAGATGATTGGGGGTATCACTAGACTAGCATCCATGGAGTTCAGCATCATATCGTCATCTGCAACTTCTGATCAAAATTAAGTAAGGGTGAGCTCACTTATGGTCGGGGCTCAGCAAGTGGGGGAAAAACTAATGCATGTTTAACAAGGTGAGGCTAAGGTTAAGCAGTAAGCATTTTAGTTGGTCAACATTTTATTAACAACACCTGTCTTACTAATAAGTGTGAATCCCAAGTATTCCCATTAAACAAAGGTACAAGAGTATATAAAAAACACTTAAGTGAAACCACTTAAGCAAACTATTGGCAGATCATCGGATCTCAATTTATTTCCATCTTCAAGTTCAATTATCATGTGAGGAATCCAGGCTGCTCATAACCGTGAGCATGGCTGATACATCAGTTTTACACTCTGCAGAGGTGGTACAACTTTACCCACAAGCCGTGTATCCCCTCTCGCCTGGGTCGGCCAAAACCTGTAAACACTTCCGAGGTGAGTGGCTAGGGATCCACTATGAGGCTTTCACGAAATACACTTAATACGAAGCAACCCGCTAAGGTTTCTAAAGACGATGGTGGAGGCCCCCTGGGTGAGGTACCTTAGCCAAGAATACGTCCCCATGTTAACGTGGGCTGCCAACACCACTGCTCCCCCTCTTGCCCATATTTCAGGTAAGGTTGCCAGGCACTAAGCATATAAAGCTAATTACCAAAGCCAGAGCCATGATAGCACTCGTGGTTGCACTGTTTTCCCGGGTGGTCACTCCATGTTCTAATTAATATGCAATAATCTTGTTTAACCATCGGGTTAACAACAATAATGTAAACTTACCATTTTGGAACATTAATATCATAAGCGGGAGTGACTGCATAAAGTTAAGTTGTAGCAATAGCATAGCTATGAAGGTAGAGTATAATTCCCAGGTTTGATTAAGGAATAAGGTTGGAAAGGTTATCTAAATAGGTAACCCGTCAAATTATGCATATATATCCAAAAGAATAAACTTTATTAAATGTATTGTTTGGGATCAAACAGAGTATACAGAGGGAGAAGTCCACTTGCCTTGCTTATTGAAAACTCGAGGTTCTTCCACGGAATATATCTTGATTCTCAACTACTAGATCAACCATTGAATATCACACAAACAAACAAGAAGAACAAACACCACTCAATAACATACAACATTCACCATGCGTAAAGCTAAAAGAAATCCTAACGAAAAGAGCGTTCGCTTTTCAAAAACGTTGTAAGTAATGGTTATAATAAGAAGGTATTCTTTTCAAAAATGGGTGATCTATACTTTATAAAACAAGACATGAGCTTAAAATATCTTAATTAAAATATACAAATATTTGGTTCACCAATTTAGTCTTTTATAAAACGTCATATGCGATATGTCTAAGATTAAGGGCTTATAAGACGATAAAACATGTTATAACGATATTAAACATTTTTAACCTTTTAGAAAAGATATAGGTTATATATCTAAGGTTAATGCGCTACGAAACACGTTATTTATTTGTAAACATTATGGAACGTATTATAATTCATTGTTAAACCTTCACTTATGATAAATTAAGATATAAGTCTAAATAGGTTTTATATGAAAAGATCATATTATTAATCACTTATTTAAGACGAGTAAGGTTATGAGCCTTAAGTGGATTTTCATACAAAAGATAACAAACAAATAACTATCTTTTATTTTATTAGAAAACGCATAGCCTATATTATTATATTCGACGTCAATATTTAAAGTAACATTTTAAGTTATAATAGAACTTAAACTCTTATTACTTTATATTATCCTTTAGGAAAAACTAAGTGATCCATATATAATGTGAACTAAATTAATTATATCGAATCATTAATCATGCCATAAATCTAATTAAGAACAAATTGACTATAGGTTTAATTAATACATTATGATAAAGTATAATTAATCTATTAATTATCTTTAATTCTATTATAGTAACAAATGATCTAATTCATTAGAAATGAAATTATGTATAAACTATCATTTTAGTTTATAAAAGCAATGACCTTTGTTACCTTGTAATTAAGAAAATAAAAATAATCTATTAATTGGACATATATTTATCTTCTTTCTAAAATAAAAATGTCATTAATAATCAAAACATCTAATACTACATTAAACCATTGTTTATACTATAGTATTTGTATTGTTACGAATTCTATACCACTTGCTAAATATATGTTAAGAGGAGCTTTTATTATCTATTTAGTGGGTTTAAATGAACTTATGTATATAAACTTTTAGATAAATTAGTCATAAACAAAATTAACTAAGATATTATTTATCTAGTGTTTTCATCACTAACACATGGTCTACTAAATTCCGTCATTCCTCTTTCAAATCCCAAATTCTAAGGAGATCGTAAACCAATATCACGTCTAAAAACCACTTACTAATTCATCGCACAAACATTCAAAATCAATCGTTTACACATATGAATTCCAAATCACAACGAATAATTACCAAATTCATGAATTAATTTAAAACATGATTTTAAAGTTAAAAATGTTTGGTTTGTCTTCAACCTTGTGGTGCATGGGGGGATTTGGTCGCGGTAAGACGAGGCACGGCCAAGGACGAGCGAGGACGACACGGACGAGGCTCGACGTTGGGCACGGATGGTACAGTTGGTGTGTTGCGCGATCGCGTTGACGACGGACGGCGTAACTCCGGCGATGCGTTCGGACGGCGGGACACGAACAGACGGTGAACGGCGTACGGACACGGGAGGAGCTCCGGCGAACGGCGGATGGACATGAACTGTCCGTCGACGAGCTTCACGGCGGTGAGCTGGGGCTTGATGGCGGGTGCGCGTGAGCAGAGCGGTGGTGTGGGCGTCGTCGACAGAGTGTTGTGCGGGCGAGCTCCGGCGCGGTGGCGTCGACTCCGGCGAGGTTCCGGCGAGCGCGAGCGAAGGAGAGAGTGTGGGGAGTGCAAGCGAGCTTCGGGAATGAAGAGAGGAGGAAGGTGCTCGACTTTTATGGAGGGAGGGGAGAGAGAGGGGCGCCGGGGTCTTCATGGCTGCCATTGATAGCGTTCATCAAAGAGGAAGATGTCGGGAGGGGTAACGGCTCATTGATGCTCCTTTACTCGAGTAACAGACAGTCGGTGCATCGGGGCTTCACTCGGTCTTCCGCGGTCGGGGTCGCGACGCAAGGCGCGGGTCCTGGACAGGGCGTGTCGGGAAAGCAGGGCGTCGCGCGCTGGGCTGCACGGTCGCGGTCGGTCTTCGGCCATGGGCGCAGCGTGCTAGGCTCGGTGTGGGAGCTGCGCGCGGGTGGCCGGGCGGCTCTGTCGGGGTGCTTGGCTCCATGGGCGCGGGCGGGGCTCGCGTCGGATCCTCCTGGCGGCGCAGTGGGGGAAAGACAGGGAGAGGGCGCGGGTGGGAGGAAAGGCAAGGAGAGGGAGAAGAAAGGTGGGGTCGTGTGGGTCCCACACGCAAGAGAGAAAAAGTGGGGGGGGGGAAGCAAGCAGGGGCGACTGGCTTGGGAGCTAGGGGGAGCGGCGGCTGGGGTTAGATGGGCCTAATGGGCTTTAGGGTTTAGTTTAGGGTTTCGTTAGTTTTTTTTCTTTTTTTCCTTTTTTTCTATTCCCTTTTCTAAATTCGAAATACATTTTTAAATAACCCTAAAAAGCATAATAATTAAACCAAAATTATTTTTAAATAAAATAATTATTTTTGGACTAATATTATCATATATATTATTTACTAGGATTTTCATTTCAGACGAAATGCTATTAAATATCCGAAAATCAATCATGCGCAATCAAAAATTATTCCAAATGAAATAAATAATAAACACTTCAATGAAATATTTATTACCATAAATATCATTAATAAACTAACCGCGTTAATTTTATTTAATGATTTTTATAGTGTCACAAATCTACCCCTCTTAAAAAGAATCCCGACCTCGAGATTAGGGAAGGCTAGCAAGAAAACAATGGTGATATATGGTTACTCGTAGGTTCTTGGTTCACACTCTTCTAAATGTAAGGAACTAATTATTTCTTCGCTCTGCAATGACTACTAATCAAGCGACCTTCATCATTGTACTTATAACTGGTTGTTCTTCTGGGTTATTGTTTGGGTCATGCTTGGCAGCTTTCTTCTCTAGTCGGTCTAGACGCTTCTTGGGGCATTCGCGAATAATATGTCCTTCATTTTTGCAGTAGTAGCAAGCAACTCTTGCTTTGAGTTCTTTGCGAGTCAACTTTGCTTGACCAACCGGGGATGAGGGATGTTTGGGGGTCTGTATCTCATATAGCTGAGTCTGGCTTGACTCTTTTGTTTGGGTACTCATGTGTTTCGGGGCTTTTACTTATGGTTGAGGTGGACTACTCATGTATCCAAACATTTTCCTATTCCTTTTGTTGTTCTTCACAATGTTGGTAGAAGTTTCTATGCATTTTTGTTCATATTCCATGTCTGGAGTCTGAGATAGCTTTATCTCGGAGGTGTCCGATAGTGAACTCTTCTCAGGACAGTTACGAAGGTAATGATCTTCATGTCCACATAGATAGCAAGCTTTTCTTGCAGTTATTTCTTGACTTTTTCCATGTTTCCATTTTTGTTTCTTGGACCTGATGCGACGACGAGGCTGAAACTGTGTGCAGGTGATAGTCCATCCATCAATGTAACACTCATGTGCTTCTTTTTGGTGTTGGACATCCTTGTGATGTTTCCTTTTTGGAATACCTGACAATTCATCGTCTGATAGTGCATCTGCTATTAGTTGTTCTTGGGGGGACCATTGACTTTTTATGCCAGAAAATAAAATTTGATTCTTCTGTTTTGTAGTTTCACTTTCTTTTGTACTGATCTGGTGACAAGGAATTCCATAGTACTCACAACAACAACATGTTCCAAGATCATTTGTGTGTTGGTGTGCATCCTTTTGTGTCTATTCATTAGTTGTTTCATTTCTAGTGACGTTTCGACTTGCCAACACTTGCTGGTACGAGGAGGTGAGTTGAGATGCTTTCTGCATTATCAGAGCTTGTGCATGTAACGGCTTTTCTAAGTCAACTATCAAAGGTGATGTTGTGGTTGATGTCATATGGTTATCGGTAGTCTGCTCATGTGCTATAAATTCTGCTAAATCAACTTGTTGGAGTCTAGCTACCACTTGAGATGTTGCTTGCAGAAAGTGTGCATGTGCCTTCTTGAACTGTTCCATCTGAGACTTAGCTAGAGGAGTTGCTAACATAATGTATTCTTTGCACTTAGTGACATCACTTGCAATTGACATTCCAAGGTCCGACATCTGTATGGATATAGTAAGGAATGAAGGGACGAAAAGATTGAGCTAAGACAGATTATAAAGAGTAGAGAGAACCCAACTATCTAAGGTTTAACCTAGCTAATTGTTGTCATTGTGGACAAAAGTCACACAATACAACAACAATCATTACAAAGAAGCAAATCAACCATAGTCACAAAGATAACTAACATGAACTCAAACATATCAGCACAATATAACTCGATTGTATTCATTCAATCAAAAGGCAATCTTGCCTAGGGAAAACAATTTCTTATAGTTTTTTTGAAAGGTGAGACAAGGTTAGGAATAAGGAAGATATTATAAATTCAAGTAATCAGATCAGAAATAACAAGGAGATAGACAAGATCAAAACATTATTGTTAATGATCAAGGGTGAAATAAGATAACCACTAATTGATGAAGCGAGGATAAATTATACAACCTAGGATATGGGATTTTTTAAGGATACAAAATACAAGGGCATTATCAAGGAGAGAAGTAGAGAGACAAAGGGTTCAATATATCAAGGTAGATATTGTCCAAGGATGACAATACAATGGTAAGAAAACAAGAGTAGAAGAAATCAAGGGTTATATAGCAATATTATGAGTTAGAAAATAACCACAATATAATGTCGTCTTTACCGATCTAGTCGAAAACTTAACACTATGGAACTATCCTATCAACCTAACCAAGAAGAATGGTAATAGATCCAAGAGACCTATAACGAAAACTTCTTGTGGGGCGGGGATAAGATAGAGAATGGGGCATCTTCAATAGCTTCTAAAGGGTTCCTTCAGGCAAACTTCGCTTCAAGTTCTGCAACCTAAAATGATCATCTTGTAGTGCTTCTGAGTAGAGTCTTCTGATAGACCAAAATCAGACTAGAAGAGTTGAAAATAAAAGAGACGAGTTTTGATATAAAATAAGTTTTTATGGAGGAAAATATATCAGGCTTTTGAAAGACTGACTGGGCTTTCCATTTCTAACTAATCTAGCGACCTACGGTCACATTGCTTTGATACCACTTCTGTCACACCCATTTCTAATGGGGCACAGCCGGGTGCATAGCATATGTGTGCCAGGATCTATTTCCACACATATGTTGACGTCACAAGTGTAATATATCAAAAGAACAATGCATAAAAGCGTAAATAACGATTATATTAACATATTACACTTCGAACAGACATAATGTCTTAACCTTTATTCATCAAAGTACAGCGAAACAAGGACATCCATCCACAGGAAGATGACTGGGGGTATCACTAGACTAGCATCCATGGAGTTCAGCATCATATCTTCATCTGCAACTTCTGATCAAAATTAAGCAAGGGTGAGCTCACTTATGCTCGGGGCTCAGCAAGTGGGGGAAAAACTAATGCATGTTTAACAAGGTGAGGCTAAGGTTGAGCAGTAAGCATTTTAGTTGGTCAACATTTTATTAACAACACCTGTCTTACTAATAAGTGTGAATCCCAAGTATTCCCATTAAACAAAGGTACAAGAGTATATAAAAAACACATAAGTGAAACCACTTAAGCAAACCATTGGCAGATCATCGGATCTCGATTTATTTCCATCTTCAAGTTCAATTATCATGTGAGTCCAGGCTGCTCATAACCGTGAGCACGACTGATATATCAGTTTTACACTCTGCAGAGGTGGTACAACTTTACCCACAAGCCGTGTATCCCCTCTAGCCTGGGTCGGCCAAAACCCATAAACACTTCCGAGGTTAGTGGCTAGGGATCCACTATGAGGCTTTCACAAAATACACTTAATACGAAGCAACCCGCTAAGGTTTCTAAAGACGATGGTGGAGGCCCCCTGGGTGAGGTACCTTAGCCAAGAATACGTCCCCATGTTAACGTGGGCTGCCAACACCACTGCTCCCCCTCTTGCCCATATTTCAGGTAAGGTTGCCAGGCACTAAGCATATAAAGCTAATTACCAAAGTCAGAGCCATGATATCACTCGTGGTTGCACTGTTTTCCCGGGTGGTCACTCCATGTTCCAATTAATATGCAATAAACTTGTTTAACCATCGAGTTAACAACAATAATGTAAACTTACCATTTTGGAACATTGATATCATAAGCGGGAGTGACTGCATAAAGTTAAGTTGTAGCAATAGCATAGCTATGAAGGTAGAGTATAATTCCTAGGTTTGATCAAGGAATAAGGTTGGAAAGGTTATCTAAATAGGTAACCCGTCAAATTATGCATATATATCCAAAAGAATAAACTTTATTAAATGTATTGTTTGGGATCAAACAGAGTATGCAGAGGGAGAAGTCCACTTGCCTTGCTTATTGAAAACTCGAGATTCTTCCACGGAATATATCTTGATTCTCAACTACTAGATCAACCACTGAATATCACACAAACAAACAAGAAGAACAAACACCACTCAATAACATACAACATTCACCATACGTAAAGCTAAAAGAAATCCTAACGAAAAGAGCGTTCGCTTTTCAAAAACGTCGTAAGTAATGGTTATAATAAGAAGGTATTCTTTTCAAAAATGGGTGATCTATACTTTATAAAACAAGACTTGAGCTTAAAAATATCTTAATTAAAATATACAAATATTTGATTCACCAATTTAGTCTTTTATAAAATGTCATATGCGATAAGTCTAAGATTAAGGGTTTATAAGACGATAAAACACGTTATAACGATATTAAACATTTTTAACCTTTTAGAAAAGATATAGGTTATATATCTAAGGTTAATGCGCTACGAAACACGTTATTTATTTATAAACATTATGGAACGTATTATAATTCATTGTTAAACCTTCACTTATGATAAATTAAGACATAAGTCTAAATAGGTTTTATGTGAAAAGATCATATTATTAATCACTTATTTAAGACGAGTTAGGTTATGGGCCTTAAGTGGATTTTCATGCAAAAGATAATAAATAAATAACTATCTTTTATTTTATTAGAAAACACATAGCCTATATTATTATATTCGAAGATAATATTTAAAGTAACATTTTAAGTTATAATAGAACTTAAACTATTATTACTTTATTTTATCCTTTAGGAAAAACTAAGTGATCCGTATATAATGTGAACTAAATTATATGGAATCATTAATCATGCCATAAATCTAATTAAGAACAAATTGACTATAGGTTTAATTAATACATTATGATAAAGTATAATTAATCTATTAATTATCTTTAATTCTATTATAGTAACAAATGATCTAATTCATTAGAAATGAAATTATGTATAAACTATCATTTTAGTTTATAAAAGCAATGACCTTTGTTACCTTGTAATTAAGAAAATATAAATAATCTATTAATTGGACATATATTTATCTTCTTTCTAAAATAAAAATGTCATTAATAATCAAAACATCTAATACTACATTAAACCATTGTTTATACTATAGTATTTGTATTGTTACGAATTCTATACCACTTACTAAATATATGTGTCGGGGACCATAATTAGGGGTACCCTCAAGACTCCTAATTCTCAGCTGGTAACCCCCATCAGCATAAAGCTGCAAAGGCCTGATGGGTGCGACTAAGTCAGGGATCAGTCCATTCGAGCGACTCGATCACGCCTCGCTCGAGCCTAGCCTCGGACAAGGGCAGCCGACCCCAGAGGATTTCCGTCTCGCCCGAGGCCCCCCTCCAACGGCGAACATATTTCCAGCTCGCCCGAGGCCCTGCCTTCGCTAAGAAGCAACCCTGACTAAAACGCCGCACCGACCGACCAAGTCGCAGGAGCATTTAATGCAAAGGTGGCCTGACACCTTTATCCTGACGCGCGCCCCCCGGCAGAGCCGAAGTGATCGCCGTCACTTCGCCGCTCCACTGACCGGCCTGACAGAAGCACAGCGCCGCCTGCGCCACTCCGACTGCGGTGCCATTTGACAGAGTGGGGCTGACAGGCAGTCAGGCCCCGCCGGAGGCACCATAGGAAGCTCCGCTTCGCCCGACCCAGAGCTCGGACTCGGGCTCAGCCCCGGAAGACGGCGAACTCCGCTCCGCCCGACCGAGGGCTCGGACTCGGGCTAAGTCCCGGAAGACGGCGAACTCCGCTCCGCCCGACCCAGGGCTCGGACTCGGGCTAAGTCCCGGAAGACGGCGAACTCCGCTCCGCCCGACCCAGGGCTCGGACTCGGGCTAAGTCCCGGAAGACGGCGAACTCCGCTCCGCCCGACCCAGGGCTCGGACTCGGGCTAAGTCCCGGAAGACGGCGAACTCCGCTCCGCCCGACCCCGGGCTCGGACTCGGGCTAAGTCCCAGAAGACAACGAACTCCGCTCCGCCCGACCCAGGGCTCGGACTCGGGCTAAGTCCCAGAAGACGACGAACTCCGCTTCGCCCGACCCCAGGGCTCGGACTCCGCCCTGGCCTCAGCCGACGACCTCCGCCTCGCCCGACCCAGGGGCTCGGACTCGGCCTCGGCCACGGAATACAGACTCGACCTCGGCTTCGGAGGAGCCCCCGCATCGCCCAACCTAGGGCGCAGGCCAGCCACGTCAACAGGAGGCGCCATCATCACCCTACCCCGAGCTGACTCGGGCCACGGGGAACCAGACCGGCGTCCCATCTGGCTAGCTCCACTAGATAGGCAATGTTGGCGCCCCGCATGCTCTGTGACGACGGTGGCTCTCAGCCCCCTTACGGAAGCAAGAGGACGTCAGCAAGGACCCAACCGCTCCGACAGCTGTCCCTCCGCCAGGCTCCATCGCTCCTCTGATGGCCACGACATCACACCAGCTGGGTGCCAAAATCTCTCCGGCTGCCACGACGGCATGTACTTAGGGCGCTAGCTCTCCCCCGCTAGACACGTAGCACTCTGCTACACCCCCCATTATACACCTGGATCCTCTCCTTACGCCTATAAAATGAAGGACCATGGCCCTCTTAGAGAGGGTTGGCCGCGCGGGGACGAGGACGAGAACAGGCGCTCGCTTGGGGCCGCTCACTCCCTCTCCCGCGTGGACGCTTGTAACCCCCTACTGCAAGCGCACCCGACCTGGGCGCGGGACGAACACGAAGGCCGCAGGATTCCCACCTCTCTCACGCCGGTCTCCGGCCGCCTCGCTCTTCCCCCCTTCGCGCTCGCCCTCGCGCTCGACCCATCTGGGCTGGGGCACGCGGCGACATTCACTCGTCGGCCCAGAGACCCCCCGATCTCGAAACGCCGACAGTTGGCGCGCCAGGTAGGGGCCTGTTGCGTGTTGACGAACAGCTTCCCGTCAAGCTCCAGATGGACAGTCTCCAACAGCCTCTCCAACCCGAGACGGTGCTCCGTTTCGGGAGTCTTGAGTTCATGTCCCTCGACGGCAGCTACGACATGATACTCCTTCCACCGCCGCGCGACAACGACAATGGCGGCTGGCAGCCCGCCCGCCGGCGGCGGAATCGGCGACGTCTTCCCCGCATGGTGGGAGAGCAACCTTCAAGCTCACCCCGTCCTCTCCCCCGCCGACGGAGGAGGAGGCGGGGCAACCAAGGTCAAGCAGGAGACAGCGCCTCGTCGGCTGTCGAGCGAGCCGACGGCCCCGGCACCCCAACGGGGGGCGCACCGGGCGTCGACCTCGCGTTTGAGATGAAGGCGAGCGCCGTCTCCCCGCGACACGCCAATCCCGAGCAAGCGGACGACGCCAGCGCGCTCGCGGAGAGCTTGCTGGACGTCACCCTCGCACCTGAGACGACGGTGCAGTCAGTCCCCGACGTGACTTCATCGCCGCTCGTCGACCAAAAGGTACCGATCGATTCCCATCCCGTGTCTTTCGGATTTAGCCTCAACCCGTCTAGCGACTTCGCTTTGGCGGGCGCTCTCGTAGAGGCAAATCCGAACCCTCTGGGGTTTCGCATGCGGTCGCCTTGGGACCGGCTGACGGACGTCTCGACCTACGGGCCCTCTGGGTCCGACGAAGACGACGGGCCCAGCATCTATTGGGATTTCTCTGGACTTGGCAACCCCAGTGCCATGCGGGACTTCATGACCGCATGTGACTACTGCCTTTCTGACTGTTCCGACGGTAGCCGCAGCCTCGGCGACGAGGACTGTGGCCCAAGCCGCGAATGTTTCCACGTCGATCTAGGGGGTCCCTCCGAAGGCAATCATCTCGGCATGCCGGAGGACGGTGATCTCCCTCGGCCAGTGCCCCGCGTCGACATCCCACGGGAGCTAGATGTGGTCCCCGTTCAGGCGGGGGGCCATGACCCATAGCTCGAGCAAATCCGCGGGGCGCAGGCCAGGTTCGACGAGGGAGCAGGGGCGCTTGAGCCGATCCGCCGGGACGTCGAGCAGGCATGGGCGGGCCAACCCCCGGCCGGAGAAATACGTCATCTGCCCCAGGGTTTCCAGCACCGCGTCGCCGACGACGCCAGGGTCAGGCCGCCACCCGCATCTAGTGGCATCGGCCAGAACCTGGCTGCCGCAGCGATGCTTCTCCGCGCGATGCCGGAGCCATCAACCACCGAGGGCCGGCGAATCCAGGGGGAGCTCAAGAATCTCCTGGAAGGCACCACGGTCCGACGGGCCGAGAGCTCTGCCTCCCGAAGGCAGGGATACCCCTCAGAACCTCATGCCGCGACTTCCCGATTCATGCGGGAAGCCTCGGTCTACACCGGACGCACGCGCAACACCGCTCCTGCGGCCCCGGGCCGCCTCGGCAACGAGCACCATCACCGCGACCATCGGGCCCACCTCGACGAGAGGGTGCGTCGAGGCTACCACCCCAGGCATGGGGGACGCTACGACAGCGGGGAGGATCGGAGTCCCTCGCCCGAACCGCCCGGTCCGCAGGCCTTCAGCCGGGCCATCCGACGGGCGCCGTTCCCGACCCGGTTACGACCCCCGACTACTATCACAAAGTACTAGGGGGAGACGAGACCGGAACTGTGGCTCGCGGACTACCATCTGGCCGGCCAACTAGGTGGAACGGACGATGACAACCTCATCATCCGCAACCTCCCCCTGTTCCTCTCCGACTCCGCTCGCGCCTGGTTGGAGCACCTGCCCCCGGGGCAGATCTCCAACTGGGACGACCTAGTCCAAGCTTTCGCCGGCAATTTCCAGGGCACGTACGTGCGCCCCGGGAATTCCTGGGATCTCCGAAGCTGCCGGCAGCTGCCGGGAGAGTCCCTCCGGGACTACATCCGGCGATTCTCGAAGCAGCGCACCGAGCTGCCCAACATCACCGACTCGGATGTCATTGGCGCGTTCCTCGCCGGCACCACCTGCCGCGACCTGGTGAGCAAGTTGGGTCGCAAGACCCCCACCAGGGCGAGCGAGCTGATGGACGTCGCCACCAAGTTCGCCTCCGGCCAGGAGGCGGTCGAGGCCATCTTCCGAAAGGACAAGCAGCCCCAGGGCCGCCCATCGGAAGGTACTCCTGAGGCGTCAACTCAGCGCGGCGCCAAGAAGAAGGGCAAGAAGAAGTCGCAAGCGAAACGCGACGCCGCCGACGCGGACCTTGTCGCCGCCGCCGAGTACAAGAACCCTCGGAAACCCCCCGGAGGTGCCAACCTCTTCGACAAGATGCTCAAGGAGTCGTGCCCCTATCACCAGGGGCCCGTCAAGCACACCCTTGAGGAGTGCGTCATGCTTCGGCGCCACTTCCACAGAGCCGGGCCACTCACGGAGGGTGGCAGGGCCCGCAACGATGACAAGAAGGAAGATCACCAAGCAGGAGAGTTCCCCGAGGTCCGCGACTGCTTTATGATCTACGGTGGACAAGCGGCGAATGCCTTGGCTCGGCACCGCAAGCAAGAGCGCCGGGAGGTCTGCTCGGTGAAGGTGGCGGCGCTAGTCTACCTAGACTGGTCCGACAAGCCCATCACCTTCGACCAAGCTGACCATCCCGACCACGTGCCGAGCCTGGGGAAATACCCGCTCGTCGTCGACCCCGTCATCGGCGACGTCAGGCTCACCAAGGTCCTCATGGACGGAGGCAGCAGCCTCAACATCATCTACGCCGAGACCCTCGGGCTCCTGCGTGTTGATCTGTCCTCTGTCCGGGCAGGCGCTGCGCCCTTCCATGGGATCATCCCCGGGAAGCGCATCCAACCCCTCGGACAGCTCGACCTTCCCGTCTGCTTCGGAACACCCTCCAACTTCCGAAGGGAGACCTTGACGTTCGAGGTGGTCGGGTTCCGAGGAACCTACCACGCGGTACTAGGGAGGCCATGCTACACGAAGTTCATGGCCGTCCCCAACTACACCTACCTGAAGCTCAAGATGTCGGGCCCCAACGGGGTCATCACCGTCGGCCCTACGTACAAACACGCGTTCGAATGCGACGTGGAGTGCGTGGAGTACGCCGAGGCCCTCGCCGAGTCCGAGGCCCTCATCGCCGACCTGGAGAGCCTCTCCAAGGAGGTGCCAGACGTGAAACGTCATGCCGGCAACTTCGAGCCAGTGGAGACGGTTAAGGTCGTCCCCCTCGACCCCAGCAGCGACGCCTCCAAGCAGATCCGGATCGGCTCCGGGCTCGATCCCAAATAGGAAGCAGTGCTCGTCGACTTCCTCCGCACGAACGCCGACGTCTTCGCGTGGAGTCCCTCGGACATGCCCGGCATACCGAGAAATGTCGCCGAGCACTCGCTGGATATTCGGGCCGGAGCCCGACCCGTCAAACAGCCTCTGCGCCGATTCGACGAGGAGAAGCGCAGAGCGATAGGCGAGGAGATCCACAAGCTAATGGCGGTAGGGTTCATCAAAGAGGTATTCCATCCCGAATGGCTTGCCAACCCTGTGCTTGTGAGAAAGAAAGGGGGGAAATGGCGGATGTGTGTAGACTACACTGGTCTCAACAAAGCATGTCCGAAGGTTCCCTACCCTCTCCCTCGCATCGACCAAATCGTGGATTCCACTGCTGTGTGCGAAACCCTGTCTTTCCTCGATGCCTACTCATGGTATCATCAAATCAAGATGAAAGAGTCCGACCAGCTCGCGACTTCTTTCATCACACCCTGTCGTTCGGTTTGAGGAATGCGGGCGCGACGTACCAGCGGTGCATGAACCATGTGTTCGGCGAACACATCGGTCGCACGGTCGAGGCCTACGTCGATGACATCGTAGTCAAGACGAGGAACGCTTCCGACCTCCTTTCCGACCTTGAAGTGACATTCCGATGCCTTAAGGCGAAAGGCGTCAAGCTCAATCCCGAAAAATGTGTCTTCGGGGTGCCCCGAGTCATGCTCTTGGGGTTCATCGTCTCCGAGCGGGGCATCGAAGCCAACCCGGAGAAGATCGCAGCCATCACCAGCATGGGGCCCATCAAGGACTTGAAAGGCGTATAGAGGGTCATGGGATGTCTCGCGGCTCTGAGCCGTTTCATCTCATGCCTCGGCGAAAGAGGTCTACCTCTGTACCGCCTCTTAAGGAAGGCCGAGTGCTTCACTTGGACCCCTGAGGCCGAGGAAGCCCTCAGGAACCTGAAGGCTCTCCTCACAAAGGCGCCTATCTTGGTGCCCCCAGCTGCCGGAGAAGCCCTCCTGGTCTACGTCGCCGCGACCACCCAGGTGGTTAGCGCCGCGATTGTGGTCGAGTGTCACACCCGGTTTTGGAAGGCAAACCGAATGCGAACTATGTACGTGCCAGGATCAGAACTCACGTACACAGCGATTACATAAATGAACATCATCGCACAATGCTCGAATAATAACATAAAAGAGTATTAACTTATTACATCATAGAGTCATAGACATCCACATAGTCATCAACTTAATAGATAAATCAAAGTGCTAGCGAAACGCAGTAAAGATGAGGCCTTCACAGGCAGCTGACTGGGGGTTGCCGCCAACCCACACCTAGAATTCGTCGTAGTCTTGGAACTCCTGGAAGTCTCCTTCCACGGCTTCACCTTCTCCTGAGCAGTGGTTACAATGCGGACAACCTGGTGTTTTGTGGTAAAGCAAGGATGAGTACACATCAACGTACTCAGCAAATGTCCCGTTTGGCTGAAGTGGACTAGCTTTATGTGGGGTTAGGCTCCAGCAGTTGCTTTTAGTTGGTCAAGTATTTATCATTAGTAGAAGCCAGATTTTAGCATTTAACAACCCGTAAACCATTTCCTCATCGAGGAACAACATCATCATAGTCGAACCAAAACCATAACATAATACTTGTCTCTCGAACCATCTGTATCTCTAATCAAAGAGGATCCCAAGGCTGCTCATAACCGTGAGCACGGCTGATATATCAGTTTCACTACCCTCTGCAGAGGTTGCACACTTTTCCCATGAGTCATGATTCCCTTTCTACCCGGGGAGAGCTAATCCCCATTGACCACTACCTAGGTGGTCCGGCAGGGCATCACTACGTAGCTTTTACAAAGATTTCCTAGAGATCATAGCTACCCGTTAGGTTTCTCCAGTTTGATAAACACAGTACCCCTCCCCGCAGGAGAGTGACTAACAAAGAGCAAAACGAAAGAACCTCGGCACTCAGCCTCGGCAGAGCAAGCACTGTGCCTGGACCCCATTGACGGCACGACGGCTAAGCAACTACACCTCTAGTTCCTCTAATTAATTAGCTAAGGGCATCCCATTTCACCCTCATGGTTGCACTGTTATCCCGGGTGGTCTCTCAACGAACAGGTCCTTACGGAGAGGTACTCAGGAAACAGTCTGAGCCCCCTAGAGTATCACAAGATCATCAACATCATCCGGATAACAGTATCATAAATAGTCACATCATGTTCATTGATTAAGTTAAGGCAATAGCAGAATGCTAACCATAACAGCCCATAAGGTCATCAAGGATAAAGTAAAGTGTAAAGCTAGTCAATCCTTAGGTTTCAAGTA
The DNA here is from genome assembly GCF_902167145.1 of Zea mays. Lineage (NCBI taxonomy): Eukaryota > Viridiplantae > Streptophyta > Magnoliopsida > Poales > Poaceae > Zea > Zea mays. The sequence continues at coordinate 25,074,199 of NC_050098.1, read as the reverse complement.
AGTAATGCGGGATAGTAAGTTATAAGTGAATAGGACATAATGGGTCAGAGGACACTTGCCTTCACCAAACTGCTGATCAGAGACTTCCTCTGCAACCTCCTCGGGAAACATAGACTGCTCGTTGTCTACGTAAAGTAATCATTCACACTATGCACTTGGGAAGATAACAAACAAAAAGCAACATACCAAACATATGCAGCAGAGAGATCACAAGTTCATAGTAGAAAAGGGGATAGGCACTCTGGTGTTCCCTAGGTCTAGGGTAGAGGACTATACAAAGTGATTCATTATCCACTAATCAGGTTTAAGTCAGTGGTGGGGTTAAATCCTTGCATGGTTTTAAGTTCCTAAACTTAGGTGTTTAAGTCCATAAACTTAGGTGCTCCAACTTTTACTAAAGTCTACCAACTTCTAATTATCTCAAATAGGGTTCCAATAACCTTAATCCTATCCTAATGATTAACTATTAATTGGTACATGGAAACAGCAGGGAAACATTGTTTAAATAGATAGACAAAAATACCATGAGCATTTTGCAATTTGAGGCACCTAATTTGGAGTTCATATGACAAAGTTATGAATTTTACAAGTTTAGGGGTTAAAAATATACCCTAAATACTTATTTTGAATTAAATAAAAGGTCCGAGGACCTAACTGTAAGAAACTAGGGACGGCGGGTTTAAATTTCAGAAAACCGGGGGTCTCTTTAAGAAAACGCGCGGGCAAAGGGGTATCGGCCTCCAACGGCCGTCGGATCTCAGATCAACGCGCAGGATTAGATCCGCGGGCGGGCGCGCGAGCGCGCGGCGGCCTGAGCGGCTGACAGGCGGGGCCGAGCGGGCAGCGCGAGCGCGGGGTGTGAGGGAAGCGGCCCTGGGCCGTTGGATCTCCGGTAGGCGGCCAGGATTGGGCCCGGGCTAATTGAATCAGGGCCACCCGATCTGGGATGAACGGCGGGGGTCGGGTGGCCGGCCTTGGCCTTTCCTACGGCTAGCTGGGGCGGCGGCGCTCGTCCCCGCGGCGGAGGACTCACCGGAGACGAGGGGCGCGGGCGCTCGGCGGGTCCCTAGGGCGACCTGAGCGGCCGGGGAGGTTGGGGAAGGCGCGGGGAGTCTTCTGGTGGGGGCTAGGTCGGGACAGGGGCACCGGAGGGGGGCGGTTCATGGCGAAGCGGCTCGGCGGCGGCGTTAATCAACTCCGACGAGGAATTAAGCGCAGCAGAGAGCAATATAAAGGTCGATAGGGGGCGGGAGAGGTTCCTTACCTCAAGGCGGGCTCCGGGGACTCCTCGGTGGCGGCAATAGCGCGACGGCGGCCCGGGGCGACGGTGGCGGACCTTCGCGTTTGCACGGAGGATGGCGGGTGAGCGCGGGCAGAGGGAAATAGGGAGGGGGAGGGGGAATTGGGGCGCGTCCCGGGTTGCGGACGTCGGGGCGGAGCTCACCGTGGCAGAGAGCACGGCGGAGCTCCGACGGCGACGGGGAAACGGCTCGAGCGGCGATGGTTAGTGGCGGCGGCGCTCTGGCGTGTGCGCAGCGAGGGGGAGGTGAGAGAGAGGGGTCTGCTGGTGCGCAAATGAGGGAGGGGGAGAGGGCGAGTGGGGTTCTGGCTCAAGTGGCCGGGGGCGGGGCGGTTGCGAGCTCCACGCGCGACGTGGGCGCGGAGTCCGCGGCAGCGCGCAGCTCGGGCGGCAGTTAAGCGGAGAAGACGGGGCTGACAGGCCGGGCCCGCGAGCAGAGAGAGAGGGGAAAGCGGGTGCGGGCGCGCGGAAGGCGGCCGCGCTGACGGGCAGGCCCGCCAGGGCAGAGAGAGCGGGGGGGAAGAGCGCGCGCGCGGGGGATGGGCCTAGCTGGGCCGAAAGGCTGAGGGGGGCTGGGGAGTGGGCTTCTTTCCTTTTTCTTTTATTCTGGAATTGTTTTCCCTTTTTCTTTTATTTATTCTATTTGATTCAAATCCAAATAAGCCACAAACTCAAATTAGACTTTCCAAGAATTATGCACCAAACAAAAGTGAAATCTAGGGTTCAACATGATGCAACAATTCATACTCCCTTGGAGTTTTAGTTAATAGACTATAATTACAATTAAAATAAGCACTTTTCTCCTATAGAAATGAGAAAGAAAAGATTGGGGAAGGATGAGAAAAGGGAAGTAACACCTGAATTTGTGAATATGAGCAAAGAAATTTTATACCCCCAAATTCAGGGTGTTACAAACCTATCCCCCTTAAAAGAATCTCGCCCCGAGATTCAAGGTTGGTCAGCAAAGAGTTCAGGTATTTGGCCTTCAGATCATCTTCTCGTTCCCAGGTTGCTTCTTCCTCCGAGTGGTGACCCCATCCGACTTTGCACATTCTGATGGTGTTCCTCCGGGTGACTCTGTCTGCAAACTCCAGGATCTGCGTTGGCTTCTCTATGTATGTCAGATCCTCCTGGACTTCCAAACCCTCCACTGGCAACTGTTCTTCTGGTACTCGCAGACACTTCTTCAGTTGGGACACATGGAACACATTGTGCACTGCCGACAAACTTTCTGGTAGGTTGAGCTGGTAGGCCACTTCTCCACGCTTGGCTTGGATCTGATATGATCCGACGTACCGGGGTGCTAACTTGCCTTTAACTCCGAACCTTCTGACTCCCCTGATAGGTGACACCTTCAGATAGACGTAATCTCCCACTTCGAAACTCAGTTCTCTTCTCCTTCGGTCCGCATAGCTTCGCTATCTTGACTGGGCTATCTTCAGATTCTCCCGAACCATTTTGATATTCTCTTCGGCTTCAAGCAAGATGTCGGGGCCAAACACCTGTCTCTCTCCTGGCTGGTCCCAATGCAGCGGAGTCCTACAACTCCGCCCATAGAGTGCCTGAAATGGCGACATCTTCAAGCTGGCCTGGTAACCATTGTTATAGGAGAATTCTGCATAAGGTAACCTTTTGTCCCATCCTGACTTGTCTTGCAACGCACAGGCTCTCAACATATCTTCTAGGATCTGATTAGTTCTTTCAGTCTGACCGTCTGTCTGTGGGTGATAAGCTGAGCTGAAGTTCAAATGTGTGCCCAAAGCTTCTTGTAGCTGCTGCCAAAAATGAGAGGTGAACTGCGTTCCTCGATCTGACACTATCTTCTTCGGCACACCATGAAGGCAGACTATCCGTGACATGTATAACTCAGCTAACGTTGCTCCGGTGTATGTTGTCTTCACGGGTATGAAATGGGCCACCTTTGTTAAGCGGTCCACAACCACCCAGATGGAATCATAACCGGCCCGGGTACGAGGTAGGCCAACTATAAAATCCATCCCGATCTCATCCCACTTCCACTGAGGAATCCGCAATGGCTGCAACAATCCGGCGGGTCTCTGATGCTCTGCTTTGGTTCTTTGACAGCTATCACAGATGGCGACATATTCTGCGATCTCTCTTTTCATGCCATACCACCAAAACCTTCTTTTTAAATCCTGGTACATCTTCTCGCTCCCTGGGTGTATGGAGTAGGTTGTCTCATGAGCTTCCTTGAGGATCAGTTCCCGAATAGGTTTGAGGTCGGGAACACACAATCGGTCCTTGAACCATATTACCCCCTCTTCATCCTCTCGAAAGTCTTTGCCTCTTCCTTCTAAGATCAGTTGCCGGATCTTGTTGATGCTTTCATCATCCTTCTGCCCTTCTTTGATCTCCCGCTCCAGGGTGGGCTCTAATTCCACTGTTACTCCTTGCGTACTGTTCAGGAAACCGAGGCTCAATCTGTCGAACTCTTTGGCTAACTCATACGACATCGGGTACGAGGCCAACATATTGACTTGACTCTTCCTGCTCAGAGCATCTGCAACAACATTGGCTTTGCCTGGATGGTAATGTATCTCCAACTCATAGTCCTTGATCAATTCCAACCATCTTCGCTGCCTCATGTTTAACTCTGACTGGGTGAATATGTACTTTAGACTTTTATGATCTGTGTAGATGTCGCACTTCTGCCCGTACAGGAAATGTCTCTAGGTCTTTAAAGCATGAACCACCGCCGCCAACTCCAGGTCATGTGTGGGATAATTTTTCTCATGGATCTTCAGCTGTCGAGATGAGTATGCTACAACTCTTCCTTCTTGCATTAGCACACATCCCAATCCGGTGTAAGAAGCGTCGCAATACACTGAGAATGACTTGTGAACATCAGGCAGGACTAGCACAGGAGCTGTAGTCAATCTATTCTTCAGTTCTTCAAATGCTTCCTGACACTTTTGGGTCCACTTAAACTCAACTTTCTTCGCTAGTAACGCTGTCATTGGTCTAGCAATCTTTGAGAAGCCTTCGATGAAACGCCTGTAGTATCCGGCCATTCCGATGAAGCTTTTGATCCCACGAACATCCTTTGGTGCTTTGTAGTTCAGGATATCTGCCACTTTCTTTGGATCCACTGCTAACCCATCTTGGTTTATGATGTGACCCAGAAATAAGACTTCATGAATCCAGAACTCGCATTTGCCCAGCTTGGCATACAACTGATGCTCTCGAAGTCTTTGCAATACCATCTTCAAATGCTCTACATGATCTTCCTCACTTTGAGAGTATATGAGAATGTCATCGATGAACACTACCACAAACTTGTCTAGATAGTCCATGAACACGCTGTTCATCAGATACATAAAGAAGGCTGGCGCATTTGTCAAACCAAAGGACATAACTGTGAACTCATATAACCCATACTTGGTGATGAATGCTGTCTTCGGTATGTCCGAGGGTCGGATTCTGAGTTGATGGTAACCTGATCTCAGATCTATCTTCGAGAATACGCTGGCACCTCTGAGCTGGTCAAACAAATCTTCTATCCTTGGCAGGGGGTACTTGTTCTTGACAGTGACTTCATTCAAGGCTCTGTAGTCTATGCACATCCTTTTGGTACCATCTTTCTTCTCTACAAACAACACTGGAGCGGCCCAAGGCGAGGTACTTGGCCTGATGTAACCCTTCTCTAACATCTCATCTATCTGCTTCTTGAGTTCTACCAGTTCTGGTCTAGACACTCGATAGGCTCTTTTGGAAATGGGGGCGGTACCAGGGATAAGCTCTATGGCAAATTCGACTTTTCTCTCAGGTGGCATGCCCGTTAGCTCCTCGGGAAACACATCCGGAAAGTCTGACACAACCTTGATAGCCTCGAGCGGGTTGGGCTCCTTACTATCAACTGAAATCTGGTGACAGACTCCCTCCGCTGATTTAGGCATCCTTAGCTCGGCCACTACCTCCTCTCCTGACGGGGACTTCAATGTTACGGTCCTCTTGTCACAACTAACATTTGCTTCATACTTCATTAACCAATTCATCCCTAGAATAACATCTATCCCAGGGGTGTCTATTACTATTAAGTCACTGGGGAATCCTATCCCCCTTATTTCCACCATTATATTTGAGCATATTTTATCTGTTTGCACCTTGCCACCAACCGAATTAATCCTCATGGGCGGCATCATTGCCTCTACTGAGATGTTATGCAATTCTACCCATGTTGCAGTGACAAATGAATGAGTTGCACCAGTATCAAATAGCACTTTTGCGGGATGAGATTCGACTGAGAACATACCTACTGCCACATCTGGTGCATCTTGGATTGCTTCGGCCTCCAAGTGGTTCACCTTTCCACGGTTGTACGCGTGGCTACGATTGCCCGCTGCCGGCTGCAGTACACCTTGCCTTGTTGGAGCATTGGGGTTGGTCTGCTGCTGCGCCATCTTCTTTGGGCACTGCATCGCCCAGTGGCCTTGATCTCCACAGTGGAAACATCCTCTGCCTCCTCCTTGTGCTAGGGCTGCTTGGTTGCTCTGATTTGTTGCGGGGGCAGGAAGGCGAGGTGCCTGGTTGTTCTGTTTCTGATACTGATTACCTCCCTGCTGGCTGTGCTGACGATACTGCTGCTGCTGCTGTGGGTACTGCCTCTGAAACTGCTGCTGATGCGGACGCTGATTCTGATTCTGATATCCCTGTGGGTGACCAGGCCTGCCTTGCTGAGATGAACTGCCTGAGAAACGGGGACGGCTGATGCTTCCGGACTGGGGTCCACTCATCTTGCGCTTCCGATCTTCCATATCCTTACGCTTCTTCTCAGTCATAACTGCCCTATCAATCAGGTGCTGGAAGGTGGGGAAGGTGTGATTCATCAGCTGGTAATGCAGGGGATCCACCAAACCTCTCATGAACCTGTACTGCCTTTTAGCATCAGTGTTGACGTCTTCAGGTGCATAACGAGACAGCTGCAGAAACTTGTCTCTGTATTCACTAACAGACAGGGGTCCCTGCTTCAGAGCCAGAAACTCCTCCTTCTTCACGATCATCAGTCCCTCTGGCACATGGTACCTGTGGAAACTCTCGCTGAATTCTTCCCAGGTGATGGCTTCGGGGTCAGCATGTGTGGCGAGGTAGGACTCCCACCAGGACTGGCTGCTCCCCTTAGCTGCCGGGGACCATACAGAACCTTCTCCCTGTCGTCACATTGGGCGGTGCGCAGTTCCCTTTCCACTGCGCGCAGCCAGTCTTCTGCATCCATGGGGTCAGCAGAATGGGCGAAGGTAGGAGGGTGCCCTCTCATGAACTCACCACGCTTATCCCGTGGCATCTGGGGCATCTGCACTTGCAATTGGGGTTGGGGTTGCTGTTGAGCCTGCTGCATGGCTGCCAGAGTCTGCCCAATGGCCTACACTGCATGAGTCTGCATCAAGAACATCTGCTCCACTGACATCGGGGGTGGTGGGGGAGGCTGCCTCTGTTGTTCCTCCTGCTGGTCATGCTGCTCTTGCTGAGCACGCCTGTTGCATCGACGCCTGTTGTCAGACATCTGTGGAAGACATTCATACATCAGCATTGATCTTACAATCCTTCAGCATAAGAAAAGAGAATAAAGAATTCTTCATGACACTGAGTGAATAAAGAGCTTCACTGATCCTCATTTATGATTCAACACAGCTTCTCAGATAAGAAGGAAAGTAGAAGTAAATGGTTTCCCAACTAAACAACTGACTTCATTAACATTACTAGCTAGGCCAAACTGCAGGGGAAACCCACAGGTTGGCAACAGTCATTACAAAGATTCGAATCCAGCACAAGTTCATCATAACAAGCATGAAAGCAACTGATAAGCAAACTAAACTAAATGGAAGCAACTGATAAGCAAACTAAACTGACTACCTAAGACTGAGACATCTGACTTAAGAATTATTACAAACTCTGACGCTAACGATCTAAGGATCCAGATCTATCCTGGTCTTACAGGCAGGGGAACCATAAGTGTGGTGACCACGTGGCGGCGAGCGGTAAGGGTGCTGAGTCCCAACAGGAGCGGGGGAACCACCCTCCTGGTGATGGCGCTCTACCAGCTCAGCACGCAACTCCGCAATCTCCGTTCGAGCCCTGCTTAGCTCGTCCAGAGAGTGATCCAGCTCAGTGTTAAGCACCTCGACTAGGTTGACTGTGCTGCTCAACCTAGGGTTAGCCTCACCAACAGGTGAGACAACCACACTCTCTGTGCTGCCAGTAGGGCGGCGGGGGTAGTACCGAAGGTTAAGACCGTCGGCCACCCCACCGAACAAAGAACAGTACTGGGAGAGTGCATGCCGTGCTGCATCCTGCATAGCCGCCTCTGCAGTGTCCCTCTCGGAGATGGAATAGTGCTCCGAAACGGCCTCCGCACCCTGGAGGTCATCCTCCGGACGGCGAACTAGGCAGGTAGCCTCCCAGCGGTCCGGGTACCTCCCGCGACTGTGCTGGTAGACTACACAACGATACTCGATCGACCAGGTGTGCCGGTCGAAAGCCTGGCGCAGCAAGGTGTCGAGTGCGTCGTGGAAGTGACAACCGCGAGCGGCGTCACGGGTGATGGGTCGGGCGACCCATCCTTCCGCCTCCTGCGGCTCAGAGGACTCAGTGCTGTGGTCTGAGTCGTCGTCGTCGGGGTCTCCTCCAGGACCTCCTCCAGTAGCTCCTCCAACAGCCGGGGCGTCCCGCGGTGGTGCAGGGGGCGCCTCCAGCTGGGCCACAGAGGAACGGGGCCTCACGGACTCCACCTCTCGCTGGGGTGGGGAGGAAGAGCCCTGCTGCTCTCTGTGCTGGCGCCGGCGTTCTTGCTCCTCACGCAGGCGGTGGTGCAGCCTCTCCAGGTGACTCGACTGACCGGACACGGTGCGGTGCAGAGGACGCTCCGCAAGTCGAGACGGCAGGAAAGGAATCACCGACTTACGTGCAGTGTGTCTAAGACGAGCCATCTACAAAAGACACTGTAAGCATAAGAGTAAGAGCAGAACTAATATGACAAGTGAATAAACCATAGACAGGATAAGATAAAAATTTTAACAAGGTATAATATAGTATATATATGTAGTAAAACGTAGGGTTGGTCGAGGTGACCGACTTTTGAAGCAACATCAGAGGTCAAGGTGAGAGGGGAGGTCAATAGTCCTTAGTACGACCAGTGCTACTCTAGGTCAGCGGTCCTACAGTCAGCACAGCTTTGATACCACTTATGTCACACCCGGTTTTGGAAGGCAAACCGAATGCGAACTATGTACGTGCTAGGATCAGAACTCATGTACACAGCGATTACATAAATGAACATCATCGCACAATGCTCGAATAATAACATAAAAGAGTATTAACTTATTACATCACAGAGTCATAGACATCCACATAGTCATCAACTTAACAGATAAATCAAAGTGCTAGCGAAACGTAGTAAAGATGAGGCCTTCACAGGCAGCTGACTGGGGGTTGCCGCCAACCCACACCTAGAATTCGTCGTAGTCTTGGAACTCCTGGAAGTCTCCTTCCATGGCTTCACCTTCTCCTGAGCAGTGGTTACAATGCGGACAACCTGGTGTTTTGTGGTAAAGCAAGGATGAGTACACATCAACGTACTCAGCAAATGTCCCGTTTGGCTGAAGTGGACTAGCTTTATGTGGGGTTAGGCTCCAGCAGTTGCTTTTAGTTGGTCAAGTATTTATCATTAGTAGAAGCCAGATTTTAGCATTTAACAACCCGTAAACCATTTCCTCATCGAGGAACAACATCATCATAGTCGAACCAAAACCATAACATAATCCTTGTCTCTCGAACCATCTGTATCTCTAATCAAAGAGAATCCCAAGGCTGCTCATAACCGTGAGCACGGCTGATATATCAGTTTCACTACCCTCTGCAGAGGTTGCACACTTTTCCCATGAGTCATGATTCCCTTTCTACCCGGGGAGAGCTAATCCCCATTGACCACTACCTAGGTGGTCCAGCAGGGCATCACTACGTAGCTTTTACAAAGATTTCCTAGAGATCATAGCTGCCCGTTAGGTTTCTCCAGTTTGATAAACACAGTACCCCTCCCCGCAGGAGAGTGACTAACAAAGAGCAAAACGAAAGAACCTCGGCACTCAGCCTCGGCAGAGCAAGCACTGTGCCTGGACCCCATTGACGGCACGACGGCTAAGCAACTACACCTCTAGTTCCTCTAATTAATTAGCTAAGGGCATCCCATTTCACCCTCATGGTTGCACTGTTATCCCGGGTGGTCTCTCAACGAACAGGTCCTTACGGAGAGGTACTCAGGAAACAGTCTGAGCCCCCTAGAGTATCACAAGATCATCAACATCATCCGGATAACAGTATCATAAATAGTCACATCATGTTCATTGATTAAGTTAAGGCAATAGCAGAATGCTAACCATAACAGCCCATAAGGTCATCAAGGATAAAGTAAAGTGTAAAGCTAGTCAATCCTTAGGTTTCAAGTAAGTAATGCGGGATAGTAAGTTATAAGTGAATAGGGCATAATGGGTCAGAGGACACTTGCCTTCACCAAACTGCTGATCAGAGACTTCCTCTGCAACCTCCTCGGGAAACACAGACTGCTCGTTGTCTACGTAAAGTAATCATTCACAATATGCACTTGGGAAGATAACAAACAAAAAGCAACATACCAAACATATGCAGCAGAGAGATCACAAGTTCATAGTAGAAAAGGGGATAGGCACTCTGGTGTTCCCTAGGTCTAGGGTAGAGGACTATACAAAGTGATTCATTATCCACTAATCAGGTTTAAGTCAGTGGTGGGGTTAAATCCTTGCATGGTTTTAAGTTCCTAAACTTAGGTGTTTAAGTCCATAAACTTAGGTGCTCCAACTTTTACTAAAGTCTACCAACTTCTAATTATCTCAAATAGGGTTCCAATAACCTTAATCCTATCCTAATGATTAACTATTAATTGGTACATGGAAACAGCAGGGAAACATTGTTTAAATAGATAGACAAAAATACCATGAGCATTTTGCAATTTGAGGCACCTAATTTGGAGTTCATATGACAAAGTTATGAATTTTACAAGTTTAGGGGTTAAAAATATACCCTAAATACTTATTTTGAATTAAATAAAAGGTTCGAGGACCTAACTGTAAGAAACTAGGGACGGCGGGTTTAAATTTCAGAAAACCGGGGGTCTCTTTAAGAAAACGCGCGGGCGAAGGGGTATCGGGCTCCTACGGCCGTCGGATCTCAGATCAACGCGCAGGATTAGATCCGCGGGTAGGCGCGCGAGCGCGCGGCGGCCTGAGCGGCTGACAGGCGGGGCTGGGCGGGCAGCGCGAGCGCGGGGTGTGAGGGAAGCGGCCCTGGGCCGTTGGATCTCTGGTAGGCGGCCAGGATTGGGCCCGGGCTAATTGAATCAGGGCCACCCGATCTGGGATGAACGGCGGGGGTCGGGTGGCCGGCCTTGGCCTTTCCTATGGCTAGCTGGGGCGGCGGCGCTCGTCCCCGCGGCGGAGGACTCGCCGGAGACGAGGGGCGCGGGCGCTCGGCGGGTCCCTAGGGCGACCTGAGCGGCCGGGGAGGTTGGCGAAGGCGCGGGGAGTCTTCTGGTGGGGGCTAGGTCGGGACAGGGGCACCGGAGGGGGGCGGTTCACGGCGAAGCGGCTCGGCGGCGGCGTTAATCAACTCCGACGAGGAATTAAGCGCAGCAGAGAGCAATACAAAGTTCGATAGGGGGCGGGAGAGGTTCCTTACCTCAAGGCGGGCTCCGGGGACTCCTCGGTGGCGGCAATAGCGCGACGGCGGCCCGGGGTGACGGTGGCGGACCTTCGCGGTTGCACGGAGGACGGCGGGTGAGCGCGGGCAGAGGGAAATAGGGAGGGGGAGGGGGAATTGGGGCGCGTCCCGGGTTGCGGACGTCGGGGCGGAGCTCACCGTGGCAGAGAGCACGGCGGAGCTCCGACGGCGGCGACGGGGAAACGGCTCGGGCGGCGATGGTTAGTGGCGGCGGCGCTCTAGCGTGTGCGCAGCGAGGGGGAGGTGAGAGAGAGGGGTCTGCTGGTGCGCAAATGAGGGAGGGGGAGAGGGCGAGTGGGGTTCTGGCTCAAGTGGCCGGGGGCGGGGCGGTTGCGAGCTCCACGCGCGACGTGGGCGCGGAGTCCGCGGCAGCGCGCAGCTCGGGCGGCAGTTACGCGGAGAAGACGGGGCTGACAGGCCGGGCCCGCGAGCAGAGAGAGGGGAAAGCAGGTGCGGGCGCACGGAAGGCGGCCGCGCTGACGGGCGGGCCCACCAGGGCAGAGAGAGCGGGGGGGAAAGAGCACGCGCGCGCGGGATGGGCCTAGCTGGGCCGAAAGGCTGAGGGGGGCGGGGGAGTGGGCTTCTTTCCTTTTTTCTTTTATTCTGGAATTGTTTTCCCTTTTTCTTTTATTTATTCTATTTGATTCAAATCCAAATAAGCCACAAACTCAAATTAGACTTTCCAAGAATTATGCACCAAACAAAAGTGAAATCTAGGGTTCAACATGATGCAACAATTCATACTCCCTTGGAGTTTTAGTTAATAGACTATAATTACAATTAAAATAAGCACTTTTCTCCTATAGAAATGAGAAAGAAAAGATTGGGGAAGGATGAGAAAAGGGAAGTAACACCTGAATTTGTAAATATGAGCAAAGAAATTTTATACCCCCAAATTCAGGGTGTTACATCGAGAGGCAAGAAGAGGGGCATGCATTGCCCGTTCAGAGGCCGGTTTACTTCGTCAGCGAGGTACTATCCGAAACCAAGATCCGCTACCCACAAGTTCAGAAGCTGCTATATGCAGTGATCCTGACCCGGCGGAAGTTGCGACACTACTTCGAGTCTCATCCGGTAACTGTGGTGTCATCCTTCCCCCTGGGGGAGATCATCCAGTGCCGAGAGGCCTCGGGTAGGATCGCAAAATGGGCGGTGGAAATCATGGGCGAGACGATCTCTTTCGCCCCTAAGAAGGCCATCAAGTCCCAGGTCTTGGCGGACTTCGTGGCTGAATGGGTCGACACCCAGCTGCCGACGGCTCCGATCCAACCGGAGCTCTGGACCATGTTTTTCGACGGGTCGTTGATGAAGACAGGAGCCGGCGCAGGCCTACTCTTCATCTCGCCCCTCGGGAAACACCTACGCTATGTGCTACGCCTCCACTTCCCGGCGTCCAACAATGTGGCTGAGTACGAGGCTCTGGTCAACGGGTTGCGGATTGCCATCGAGCTAGGGGTCCGGCGCCTGGACGCCCGCGGTGACTCGTAGCTCGTCATCGACCAAGTCATGAAGAACTCCCACTGCCGCGACCCGAAGATGGAGGCCTACTACGATGAGGTTCGGCGCCTGGAAGACAAGTTCTACGGGCTCGAGCTTAACCACATCGCTCGGCGCTACAACGAGACTGCGGACGAGCTGGCTAAAATAGCCTCGGGGCGAACAACGGTTCCCCCAGACGTCTTCTCCCGGGATCTGCATCAACCCTCCATCAAGATCGACGACATGTCCGAGCCCGAGGTACCCTCGGCCCAGTCCGAGGCACCCACGGCTCAACCCGAGGCACCCTCGGCTCAGTCCGAGGCACCCTCGGCTCATCCCGAGGCACCCTCAGCTCGGCCCGAGGTGCCCTCGGTTAGGTCCGAGGTACCCTCGGCCCCCGAGGGTGAGGCACTGCGCGTCGAGGAGGAGCAAAGCGGGGTCGCGCCTAATCGAAACTGGCAGACCCCGTACCTGCAATATCTCCACCGAGGAGAGCTACCCCTCGACCGAGCCGAGGCTCGGCGGGTGGCGCGGCGCGCCAAGTCGTTCGTCTTGCTGGGCGATGAGAAGGAGCTCTACCACCGCAGCCCCTCAGGCATCCTCCAGCGATGCATCTCCATCGCCGAAGGCCAGGAACTCCTGCGAGAGATACACTCGGGGGCTTGCGGCCATCACGCAGCGCCTCGAGCCCTTGTCGGGAATGCCTTCCGACAGGGCTTCTACTGGCCGACGGCGGTGGCCGACGCTACCAGAATCGTCCGCACCTGCGAAGGGTGTCAATTCTACGCGAGGCAGATCCATCTGCCCGCTCAGGCTCTGCAGACGATACCCATCACCTGGCCTTTCGCGGTGTGGGGTCTGGACCTCGTCGGTCCCTTGCAGAAGGCACCCGGGGGCTACACGCACCTGCTGGTCGCCATCGACAAATTCTCCAAGTGGATTGAGGTTCGACCCCTGAACAGCATCAGGTCCGAGCAGGCGGTGGCGTTCTTCACCAACATCATCCATCGCTTCGGGGTCCCGAACTCCATCATCACCGACAACGGCACCCAGTTCACCGGCAGAAAGTTCCTGGACTTCTGCGAGGATCACCACATCCGGGTGGACTGGGCCGCTGTGGCCCATCCCATGACGAATGGGCAGGTGGAGCGTGCCAACGGCATGATTCTACAAGGGCTCAAGCCTCGGATCTACAATGACCTCAACAAGTTTGGCAAGCGATGGATGAAAGAACTCCCCTCGGTGGTCTGGAGTCTGAGGACAACGCCGAGCCGAGCCACGGGCTTCACGCCGTTCTTTCTAATCTATGGGGCCGAAGCCATCTTGCCCACAGACTTAGAATACGGCTCCCCAAGGACGAGGGCCTACGCCGACCAAAGCAACCAAGTCAGCCGAGAAAACTCGCTGGACCAGCTGGAGGAGGCTCGGGACCAGGCCTTGCTACACGCGGCACGGTACCAGCAGTCCCTGTGACGCTACCACGCCCGAGGGGTCCGGTCCCGAGACCTCCAGATGGGCGACCTGGTGCTTCGGCTGCGACAAGACGCCCGAGGGAGGCACAAGATCACGCCCCCCTGGGAGGGGCCATTCGTCATCGCCAAAGTTCTGAAGCCCGGAACGTACAAGCTGGCCAACAGTCAAGGCGAAGTCTACGGCAACGCTTGGAACATCCAACAGCTACGTCGCTTCTACCCTTAAGATGTTTTCAAGTTGTTCATATACCTCGCACCCACGCAAAGTTTAGTCATCAAGGAAGGGTCGGCCTCGCCTCGGCAAAGCCCGACCCTCCCTCGGGGGCTAAAAGGGGGGGAACCCCCTCTGCGTCGAATTTTTTCCTCGAAAAAAGATCCCTTCTGCCAGAATGTCTTTCGTGCTTTTTGACTACTTCGAAAAGTGGATCCCGAAAACGATGGAGTACACGTAAGCAGCCAAGGCTGACCGAGCCGAGGGACTCCTACGCCTCTGGGATACGGATACATCACTCATCACCTTCTGCGATAAGTAACTCACGTTCGGATAAGTGGTTCCGCGGACCGAACAAGTCTTCACGTTCGGAAGTTCTTCTACCGAAGTGATCCTTCGAGCCTTCTCGACTGAGTCGGCGACAGAGCCTCATGGACGGGTAAAAGTGCACGTAAGCGGCAAGGCCGACTGAGCCGAGGGACTCCTACGCCTCCGGGATACGGATACCTCACTCATCACCTTCCCCGAGAAGCAACTCTCGCTCGCACAAACATCCCTGTTGCCGACAAAAAAGTCCAGATACTCAAAACAAGAAGAAAAGAGACGCAGCTTTACAACACAGCGAGGGTGCGTGTTCTGGCCTCGGCGGCCGCAGGAGACACACGCTACAAGACAATCTGATCCTGCAGGCTCGGGTCTTAACGCTGGAAGGGGGCAGCAGCACCCTCGGCATCGACGACACCTCCGGCGAGGTCCGACCTAGCCTCGGACGGCGACACGGTCCAAGGATCTCCGCTCTAAAGGACGACGTCATCGCCACACCCGGGCAATCGCTGCCAGGGTCTTCTCCGGAAATCTGGCCCAAGCAGGCGGCTCGGCCGGTCACTCGGGGGCCTCGGCCAACCATCTTCCAAGGGCGCCAGGTAGGGCCGAGGCCTCGGCTGGTCAACTCCGGCGTCGGTCCCGCTAACGGACGACCCGGTTGGGCTCCGGCCAACCAGGTTTCATTTTTGAGCCAACTCCGCCCCTGTTCATGCTGATATCGCTACCCCTGGCCTCGGCTCATCAAAGAGCGGCCAAGGGGTCCCTTTAACTAAGCTAGAGAAGCCTCAGACAACAAGGCCGACCGAGCCGAGGGACTCCTACGCCTCCGGGATACGGATACCACACTCATCACCTTGACACGGGGCGACTCACGCTTGGTGAAGCGGTTCAGACAACCAACAGGCGAGTCCTAGTGCTCGAAAATGAGGAAAAAACGCGGCTCCATTACATACATGTTCAGGCCTCGACAGCCACAACGAACAAAAAACACTGGCATTCAAAGTGCCATTACAAACGGAACTCCGGTTCCCCCTCCGCGGGGACGAACAACCCCACTCGATGGGAGAGGGCCTGCGGAGCAACAGAAGACCGACGAACGGCGCGCCATCGCTGTCGGTGTTTTGGGTCCGACCGCACACCCGGGGTTGCCCCTCAAGGTGTTTTTAGGAGTAGGACGGTGTCAACGACTGTAGCAAAATGGTTCGTGCCTGTCGCACGAGGGACAATGGACAAGATTTACAGGTTCGGGCCGCTTAGAAGTGCGTAACACCCTACGTCCTGGTGAGTATATGAGCGTGGTTACAAGAGGACTCTCTGGATTGAGGGCGCAGAGAGTTTACGTGGGTGGCTAAGAATAGAGTCGATCGTTCTGAAGGGGTGCCCCCTAGGCCTTATATACTCGACCGTGGGGCAATACACTTGGATATGATAACAACAAGTAACTAAGAGATAGAGAACCTCTCGAGTTTATCCTGCGTGATCCTCCCCGACTTATCCTCGCGCGGCTTCGTTGCATGGGAGCTCCAGCGCGGGAAAGTCGGGTCTCCGTTGCAGCCGCTTGCTTGACGATGTGGGCCATCCGGGTTTGCACCAACCTGGCCTCATGTCGTTCTCCCTTGCTGGTTGTTCCTCCCCAGGCCCACGAAAGAACGACCTTTCGAATTATTGGGCCCTTGGGCCTTTCGTGTGGCCTTTTACTTCTTTAGTGGACCCAGGGGATATCTATCCCCCACAAGCCCCCGATCTTTGGGTTGATTTAGAGGTAATCAACTCAAAGATCCAAGGTCGAAGAAGTGATTCCCTGCTGTCTTCTCTTGCTCTGATCACTCGTCTGACCAAAGTTTAGTTTTGTGCTTGTGCCTTAGAGGTCGGCATTTTGAATTGTAGGATTCTGGACTTCATTGGGTGCACCGGAGGTGCACCCAATGGGTGTAGCCCCCGACCTTTGAGTAGATTTTAGAAGACAATCTACTCGAAGGTCTTCCCCAAAGATTATCTCCATTCGCGCTCCTGCATCTTGGTTGAGAATTGGTCTTTTCAATCTTGTCCCACGCCTTAGAAGTCGGCGCTATATTGGTTTAGAATGATAATCCATGGGGTGCACCGGAGGTGCACCCAATGGGTGTAGCCCCCGACCTTCAAATGGATTTTTTAAGGATAACCCATTCGAAGGTCTTCCTTTCGTGCCTCTTTGCTGAAAATCATCTCTTTCGTTTGTAGAATTTGGCATGAAGTTATTTGCATTATGCTTTGGAGGTCAGCATTATGTCACCAATATTTTGCTGCAGAGGTCAGCATATATTTTGTCTTTAGCAGCCGAATTTGCAATCCATCCATATCTTGCTAGGTAATGCAGTTTATTTGCTTCTGCAACTTGATTGGACGTTTGATGGACGTTCTCTGTCTAGTCCCCACATCGCTTCTGTCGGTCATATCTTGTACTTTTGCTGGCTATATTTGGCTTTCCTCTGATCCTTACTGATATCTTATTTTTGTCTTGAAGTATTTACTGCATGCCCTGCATGGATGTGACCGTTTTGAAAAATATACTGATAATTCCTGGGCGTCCCCTCCCCAATGGGTGTGGGCAAGGGACGGCTTGGTACGCTGAGTGTTTTAGCCGGCTACTTCTGAGTAGTAATGTGATGGGACGGCTAGTGTAATCATATCCTTTGCACTGTTGACTGGAGTCCCAATGGGTGTAGAGTTGCATGAAACGGCGTCAGCCGCCTGACGTGTCTTCAGATGGGTGGAAGTGCTTATTGAATGCTTTGCGACTGTTCAGTGACCGCGGTTGGAGGTGAGCGGTTGCCTTTCCTTTCTATAAATAACGCCCTTGCTCCCCTGGTTTTTTCACATCTCTTCGCTGTTCTTTACTGCATCATTCTCTTCTCTCCCGTCTGCTTCTGCCATGGGCAAGAGTAACAAACGCAAGCGCGAGCCGACTCCTCCGTCTGAGGACTTCGGCGACTCGAAATACTCGGAGGAGGAGTTCTCCTCCGAGTCCGAGGGGTCTCCGGCTCCCGTCTCTCCCCCGGCGTCGTCTGATGATTCAGACGACTCCCAGGGGATTGCCGCGGAAGTCTGGACGTACATCCGGGCCGTCGAGCGCTCCGGGCTCGAGGGCTCGGATGAGTCGGAGTACTCCTCGGATGAGGAGGACTCGGACGGCGGCGAGGACGAGGATGACGACGACGACGACGGCGACGATGACGACGGTGGCGACGGCGACGGTGACGGTGACGGCAGCGGCAGCGGCGGGGGCAGCGGCGGCGGCGACGGGAGCAAGGGCAGCACCAGAGGCGGCAGCAGCAAGGGCAGCACCAGGGGCGGCGGCGGTGGCAGCAGCAGCAAGGCCAGTGGCTAAACGCCACTGGTCTTTAGATATTAGTATAGTGTAGTTAGAATAAAGTAGCAGTAATGTAGAGTAGTATAGTGTAGTTTAGTAGTAGTAGTAATGTAGAGTAGAAGTAGGGAAGCACCAACTCGCGAAGAGTTGGTTTGTAATTTCATTAACTTCCCCTTAATGAAGAACTGTCGTTTACCCCCCTTTTCGATGACTCGGTGTTGCTTTTTCTGAATGTTGAACTGTTTCTTTTGATATAGTAGAAACAACGCCGAGCGATGTGAAGGTTGACATCAGCGTTTTTAGAAGTAACACCAAACAATCGAACACAAGACCAGCGTTTTAGAGGCAACGCCGAATGACAGAAGGTCAGCGTCGGCATTTTAGAAGTAATGCCGAGCGATAGAATACGAGGTCGGTGTCGGCATTTTAGAAGTGACGCCGAGCGATTGAACGCGTGGTCGGTGTGTTAGGGGCCACGCCGAGTGATTGGAGGTCGGCGTCGACATTTTAGAAGTAACGCCGAGCGACAGAATTCGAGGTCGGCGTTTTAGAAGCAACGCCGAGTGATTGAAGGTTGACACCGGCATTTTAGAAGTAATGCCGAGCGATTGAACACGAGGTCAGCGTTTTAGAGGCAACGCCGAGTGATTGAAGGTTGACACCGGCATTTTAGAAGTAATGCCGAGCGATTGAACACGAGGTCAGCGTTTTAGAGGCAACGCCGAGTGATTGAAGGTTGACGCCGGCATTTTAGAAGTAATGCCGAGCGATTGAACACGAGGTTAGCGTTTTAGAGGCAACGCCGAGTGATAGCCAGCCTCATGAGTTATTTTGAGGATAATAACCGAGTGATGAAGTGGCACGTCGGTTTTCTTAGAAATAACTGTTGGATGTCCACGTGGCATGCTAGGATTTCGGAAATAACCGCCGGGTGATGACTGGGCACTTTTTGAATGGGTATCTGGCTCAAGAATATCCCATAAGAGTTGCGCTTTTAGCCGCCTTTGCTTTCCGTGCCCTAGTTCTTGCATTCCCGCATCTGAATCTCCTCTGCCACTCGCCTCCTACTCTGCCCGCCAGTGAGAAGCAAGATGGCGCCCAAGAGAAAAACTGCGAACTCGTCAGCTGCGGTGATCCCCGCAATCGACCCCAACAGTCAGTTACCTTTCGCAGGTAACCACATGTCCGTTATTTCCGAAACTGAGCTTCTCCGTCTTGTCTCCATCGGGGTTCTTCCTCCGCGGGAACTCTGTTCTTGGCGGATCTGCCACGGGACTACTGTCCCAACCGAAGATACCCACGAGTCAGTAGTTTATGCTCCTTTTCTTCTCCGCGGCCTCGGCCTTCCAATCTCTCCTTTTTTCCGTGGCCTTCTTGACTTTTATCATATCAACTTGACCCACTTGAACCCTAATTCCATTCTCCAAATCTCCATCTTCGTTCACCTATGCGAAGCCTACCTCGGTGTGCTGCCGCATTTCGGTTTGTGGAAGTATCTGTATCACTGCCGTCCTGGGATGGCCGGGGGGCAACATCAGTTGGTCGGAGGTGCCAGTTTGGAGATGCGTCGTGGGCGGAAGACCGAGTATCTCGAGATACCCCTCAAAGATAGCATTAAAGGCTGGCGTCTGGAGTGGTTTATAGTTGATAATTATGGAAATTCTCTCCCCTCCCGGTCAGGAAGACAGCCAGACGTTCGTACTCCGAGTTGGACTGAGCCCCCCACGGATCAGGAAGTTGTCGAGGCAGGCGTGCTGCTTACTGAAGTCGGATTACTGAAAGAGAGAGGTCTGACTGCCGAAGTTGTGGTCACTGATTTTGTTTTCAAGAACATTCAGCCACTGAAAGACAGGGCCCATCCAGCATATCTGTATCAAGGGTTAGCCGACTCAACTCGGGTTACCAACAAGAGAATCCCTTCAGCAGACTTGGTGAGCCATCTAGAAATGATCCTTAGGGGCAAGGTGTCCAATGTTGGTGCTCCAGTGGCATACTCGGCCTGGAACCTGCCTCCTCCTAAAGCTTTCACCCTTTTTGTGTCAAATCCGCCTGCGACCGACAGCAATTTGGGCCTTAGAGTGCGACCCTCTGCTGAGGAAGTCAGTACTTTGGTTGCTTCGCTCGGGGCAATTCCTGATGATGAACGGCAGGTTTATTTCGAAGTGCCCCTGAACCCCAGTGATGCTGACATAAATGACATGCTTGATCTATTAGCCGAGGATTCGTCCGATGCTGCTCCTGATGGTACCTTGGCAGTGGTGCCCCTTCCAGAGATTGATACAACTTTGGATGTCCCGAAACTTGTCAGCACCCGTCCGAGGCATCCTAGCCGGACCAGTCAGCCCGAGCCTTCTGCTGATGAGCAAAAGAAAAAGAGAAGACGCCTCCGGCGAGTATCCAGTTTTGATGAGGACGCCGGTACCTTAGCTCCTGCTGCTGAAGAAGTGCCTGCAACTGGTCTTACTGACACTGATCCCGATGGGTGTGCCCAAACTGTTGCTGATCCCAATGGGGGTGCTGCTTGCGTTGTCACTGTGGAGGATGAGGAGGAAGAGGATGAAGTTCCTTTGACTCGGAAAAACAGTCGGCAGCTCATCGCCGGCGGTGAGAGTAGTGGAGTTCCTTCTCCTGCATTGTCTGCCCTCATTGGTCTGCAAGAACTGTCCCTGGCCAACTTTGATCAAACTCTAGAGGATATGGTCCCAGAGGACTTGTTGTCAGAGCCTGTGGATGATGATGCGATAGGGGCTTGTGCTGCCGTGCCTGATGCTGGGTTGAGGTCATCCCGTGCCTCGTCGACCTTAGAGCGTGATATCGAGGGTCGGGAGACTGATTTGGATCGTCCTGGTCCCATGGAAGTAATCGAAGGCCCATCAACCTTAGAAGTGGTTACTGCAGAGAGCCTGGACCCCAAGAATAGTGCCGACGCATGCTCAGCCCCCGAGGATGTCGCCGGGGATGACTTAGCTCGGATGAAGAGCGTAAGCCACTGCCCAGCCCCCGAGGGTACTGCCGGGGATGATCCGGCTCAAGTGGGCAGCGCTAACTATGACCCAGCCCCCGAGGGTGTCCGAGCAGGGTCTCCTTCCTGTACTTCCATGGACGTTCACGCAGGATCTCCTCCACACTCTGGCTGCATGGTGGTAGCCCAAACTTTGGATCAGGGGGTCGCTTTAGAGGGCAGCATCCCCACTGGTCTGGCATTAAGCTCTGCTGAACGTACTGAGCTCGTTCCTGCTGGTCTGCTGCAAGCTGCTTCGGGTGGTGGTCTGGCACCTGGTTATCAGCTGATTTCTCCTGAATTGGGAATCCCTTCGCTCTTTTCCAACCTCCAGGTGTTGTGCTGTGCTTTAGTTTGATCTTTATGTTGCACGAATTGTTGTCATTATGTTCATCCGCCCTTCTTATCAGGCTTTGGTGGATGGAATGGTCAGCCAGCTGAAGTCACATGGTGCTTCCATCCCAGAAGTGGCTTCATCTCTTGAGCGTTGGAATCCGGTGTTGCTTCCTCGTCGTGTATCCGAGTTGGAGGCAACTAATGCTGGTTAGCGTCTTTTCTTCTTCTTCCTTGCCTTTGTTCGTGGAATGTTTTACCTTCTAACCTCATTTCGTTTGATTACCTCTTGATAGGAATGACTCGGCAGATTGCAGCTCTTGAGGAAAAACATTCCCAAGATCAAGCTGAGATGGCTCGTCGGTGCGCTGACTTCGAGGAGAAGTACTTTTTGAGCCAAACTGAGTTGAATCAGGTCTCTGCTGCCTTGGATGACGCCAATGCTCTGATTTCTTCTCTCCATGCTCGGCTTGACTCTGAAAAGGTGACTTACAAAACTGTGCCTTGCCTTGCTGTGCTCTTATCACTTGTTTAGTTTCTGAAGGGGTTGATTTTTGTTTGCAGGAAGAAAAACGTATCCTCACTGCTTCTCGCGATAATCTGGATAGATTGTACCGAGATTCTAGCAATTCGCTGACCATCTTGGAGAGAAGCCACCGTTTTACAATGGAAGAACTGGACAATCAGCGTTGCAAGCTGCAGGAATCTTTGGACGAAGTGACCCGCCTTACGCAGTTGCTATCAGCAAAGGATGCCACCATCAAGGAACTCCGAGCTTCTAAGAAATCCATTGCTCAGGAGTTAGAAGCTGCTCAGCTGGCTACTAGGGTTGCCGAAGAAACTGCTGTTACTCTCAAAGCCCAGCGCGACAAAGCCATGGACAAGGCTATTCGGGCAGGACGAATCTTGATGAGGAGACCCGGCGTGGTTGTTCCTGATGACATAAGGGCGGACGTGATCGCTGCCCCTGATTCCTCGAGTCGCCCTTCTTCGTCGGTCGCTCCTGAAAAAGACATTGCCAAATAGAAAACCTTTTGCGCGCTTTGAGCGCGTATTAGTATGGTCGAGTTAGAGGGCCTCAGTTTGGTATTCAGATGATATAACTGCTCTTTTATTGTATCGGAATTCATTAGTTCGTAATTTTGTAGTAATGAAACGATGCACGATGATTATGAAGTTTGTTTGTGGGATATGGAAGTCATCCCCTGAATTGTATGAGCGCAAATATGCTGTACCGACTTAAGCCATCAATGACTTTAGCCGATAACTTCGTTTGTAGGGCATAGTGGTCACCCCGAATTAAGTTAGCGTGAGCATGTTGCACCGCCTTAAGTCGTTGCCGACTTAAGTCGATTGCTCCGTTAGCAGGGCATAGTGGTCACCCCGGGTTAAGTGAGCGTGAGCATGTTGCACCGCCTTAAGTCGTTGCCGACTTAAGTCAATTGCTCCGTTAGCAGGGCATAGTGGTCACCCCGAGTTAAGTGAGCGTGAGCATGTTGCACCGCCTTAAGTCGTTGCCGACTTAAGTCGATTGCTCCGTTAGCAGGGCATAGTGGTCACCCCGAGTTAAGTAAGAATGCAAGTCAATCGTAGATGAACTGAGTATCTTTGAAAACCTCTTTTTTATTGATGACATATTTCCACTTTACAGATTACATCGTTGCCCCAGCAGTTTTGAGATACAGCTAGGGATAAAACTTTCTGAGGTGTTCTATGTTCCAGGAGTTCCCAACTTCTGTGCCATCCATCTGAGTGAGACGATACGATCCGGGCCGAGTGACCTCTGATACTATGAAAGGCCCTTCCCATAAGGGTGACAACTTGTGCCGTCCCTCCCCCGTTAGAATTCGGCGGAGGACGAGGTCTCCTACTGAAAAGAACCGTTGCCGCACAGCTTTGCCGTGGTAGCGCCTTAGAGTCTGCTAGTATCGTGCCGATTGGATTACTGCATTCAGTCGTTCTTCCTCAAGTACATCAATATCCTCCAGCCTGGTGGCTTCGGCTTCTGCTATGCTTTCGAAGATCAATCTTGGCGCCCCAAACTTGAGATCAGCAGGTAGCACTACCTCCGACCCATAGACCATGAAGAAAGGAGTGTTTCCATGCAGGGCCCGGCTAGGTTGGGTTCTCAGGCTCCAAACAACATAAGGCAGTTCTCTTATCCATTTTCCTGCGAATTTTTCGTTCTTATCAAAGACCCTTTTCCTGAGTGCCTCCAATATCATTCCGTTGGCTCGCTCAACCTGCCCGTTGGCTCTCGGATGGGCTACAGATGCGTACTTGATCTGAATGCTCTTTTGCTCGCAGAAGTCAAAGAATTCTGAACTGGTGAAGTTGGATCCCAAGTCAGTGATGATACTGTTTGGTATCCCGAATCTGAATATTATGCTTTGTATGAATTCCACGGCTTTAGCAGAGGTTAAAGAGGCAATGGGCTAAAACTCTATCCATTTAGTGAATTTGTCAATTGCCACCAATACATGGGTGTATCCTCCTTGAGCTTTCTTGAAAGGTCCAATCATATCCAATCCCCAGCATGCGAAAGGCCAAGTTACTGGTATGGTCTGTAGCTGCTGTGCTGGCATATGCTGTTGCTTTGACAAGTATTGGCAAGCTTCACACCTCTGAACTAGCTCGGCTGCATCATTCTTTGCTGTTGGCCAATAGAATCCTGACCTGAAGACCTTCCCGACTAGTGTTCTGGATGTTGCATGTATTCCACATTGCCCTGCATGGACTTCCTCCAGAAGTTGTTTCCCGGTGGACGGGAGAACGCACTTCATGAGGACGCCTGACGCGCCCCTCCTGTATAATTCCTCCCCAATGAGTGTATAGTGAGCTGATTGTCTGGCAATGCGCTCTGCCGAGTTCTTGTCATCTGGTTCCTCTTCATTCTTTATATACTTAATAATTGGTTGTCTCCAGTCATCAGAGTCTGACTTGGGTTGATCTATGATGTTGCACTCTTCTGTTTGATCCATTGAGATACTCGGCTGCATAATTTCTTGCATGAAAACTCCAGGTGGGACGTGATTTCGACCGGATCCGAGTTTGGACAGTACATCGGCTGCCGTGTTCCGATCTCTTTCTACATGATGAAATTCCAGACCTTCGAATTTATCTTCCAGCTTTCGGACGGCAGCGCAGTATTTTCCCATTGAATCACTTGAGCAATCCCACTCCTTGTTTATCTGGCTGATAACTACCAGAGAATCTCCGTATACCATCAATCTCTTGACGCCCAGTGATATGGCAATGTTTAATCCATGGATCAGAGCTTCATACTCGGCTGCATTGTTGGAGGCCGGGAATAGCAACTGGAGGGCGTACTTGAGGTGTTCGCCTCCAGGTGCAGTGAAGAGAATCCCTGCCCCTGCTCCCTGCAACTTCAGCGAGCCATCAAAATACATTCGCCATACTTCTGCAGTCTCTGGATTATCCGGTACTTGATGTTCGGTCCATTCTGATACGAAATCGACTAGTGCTTGGGTTTTGATGGCGGTGCGAGGTCGGAACTCGATGTCGTGTGATCCCAACTCGCAAGCCCACTTGGCTATTCGGCCAATGGCTTCCTTGTTGCGAAGAATGTCCCCTATTGGAAAACCAGTGACTACTATGACTTTGTGGTCGTCAAAGTAGTGTCGCAGCTTACGGGCAGTTAGAAGTACTGCATATAATAGCTTCTGAACCTGAGGATATTTTTTCTTCGAGGGACCTAGAACTTCACTGATGAAGTAAACAGGGTGTTGTACCGGATAGGCATGCCCTTCTTCTACTCGCTCGACTACCAACGCGGTGCTTACCACGTGAGTCGTGCAAGAGATGTACAACAGCAAATCTTCAGCCGGTTGAGTTGATGTAGCTCGCCGAGGTGGTTTCAATACTGGTGGTGTTGTCAACAATTTTTTCAATGCATCTAGAGCTTCTTGTGCTTCTGAAGTCCATTGAAACTTATCCACCTTCTTAAGCAGCTTGTAAAACGACAAGCCTTTCTCCCCCAGCCTGGATATAAATCTGCTTAATTATTAGAGCTGCCATACATCCGGTGAGTCGCTGAACCTTCTTTTGTGACCGAGGAGCTTCCATCTTCATGATAGCTTCAATCTTATCTGGATTAGCCTCAATTCCCCGGTGGCTGACGATAAATCCGAGCAACTTTCCTGCTGGTACCCCGAAAACGCATTTTTCAGGATTGAGCTTCCATCTATATCTTCTTAGGCTGTTGAAAACCAGCTGTAAATCTTCGATGAAGTTTTCCGAATTCTCAGTTTTGATCACCACGTCATCAACGTAAGCCTCCACACGCTTGCCCCAGTGATCGGCTAGGCATGTTTGAATGGCTCTCTGATAAGTCGCTCCAGCGTTTTTGAGGCCGAACGGCATGGAGGTATAACAGAAAGCACCAAACGGAGTGATGAATGCTGTTTTTTCCTCATCTTCTTTTGCCAGACTAATCTGGTGATACCCGGAATAGCAATCTAAGAAAGACAACACAGAACATCCAGCGGTGGAATCCACCACCTGATCTATCCTCGGGAGCCCGAAGGGATCCTTCGGACAGTGTTTGTTGAGATCGGTATAGTCGACGCACATGCGCCAATCCACTTTATTCTTTTTGAGTACAAGAACAGGATTGGCTAACCACTCAGGGTGTAATACTTCTCTAATAAATCCAGTCGTGACCAGGCGAGCTAATTCGGCACGAATGGCCTGTCTCTTGTCGGGCGTGAAGCGACGTAGCTTTTGTCGAATCGGCCTCGCCTGGGGGTAGACTTTCAGTTTGTGCTCGGCCAGTTCTCTTGGGACTCCCGGCATATCCGCAGGTTGCCATGCGAATACGTCCCGGTTATCTTGCAGAAACTGGACGAGCGCGCTTTCCTATTTGTCGTCCAAGCTGGAGCTGATGATAGCCGTCTTGCGCTCGTCAGCGAACCCCAGGTTGATTCTTTTGGTTTCTTCAGTCGGCCGCATAGAGGTCGCGGCCTGAGCTTCATTCGCCGGTACCGTGGGGTCCTCCTCAGGCTTAGAGTTCGCCGATGTAGAAGGAACCGTCGACGGCTTGGTGGTGAGGGCTGCTTGAATGGCCACTCGGAAACACTCTGCGGCGCCTTGGAAGTCGGCGCGCACAGTTATGATTCCTCGTGGTCCCGGCATCTTCAGTATCATGTATGTATAGTGCGGAATGGCCATGAACTTGGCCAGTCCCGGCCTCCCGATGATGGCGTTGTACCCGCAGTCAAAGTTCGCCACCTCGAACCTCAGGAACTCGGTTCTGTAGTTCTCCGGAGTTCCGAAGGTGACCGGCATGTAGATGTGGCCCAGCGGGTATTCCCCTTCCGTCAGCACGATGCCGAAGAAAGGAGTGTCCGACTCGTGGAGCTCTTTGAGGTGAACTCCCAAGCCTTGGAGCGTACGGGGGAAGGTGACGTTGATGCTGCTCCCCCCGTCCACTAGCACCTTCTTTACCCAGCTCTCTCGGATCACCGGATCGACGAGGAGCGGGTATTTGCCTGGATGGTCGAAGTTGAGCCACTGATCCTCCCGAGTGAAAGTGATCGGGTGCTCCGACCACCGGTATGGGGCGGGAGGACCGGTGGCCGCCACCAGTATCTAGCGGTCGTTGAGCTTTTGTTGTCTTTTGTTCTCCTGCGAGCCATGTCCGCCGAAGATGACGTTGACCTCCCTGTCAACGCGTGGGAAAGCTCCTCCTCCCCCCTCCTCCTGCCGATGGGGCTGTTGTGGTTCATCTGGTCCTCCCCTCGGCGGAGGAGGTGGTAGAGGTTGGAAGGGTCGGCCGTGCCCGACGGAGTGCTTGAAGTCCCGGCAGTTTCGAAGAGTGTGGCGCATGTCCTTGTGGTACGGGCACTGGGCGTCGAGGATGTCATCCAGCGTGCGCTCGCCTCCACGAGGTCCTCCTCGGGCGCGAGAGGTGGGTGGTCCAGCGGCGTGTACTTCTTCTCGAGGCCTCTTCTCCCAGCGTTTGTCGGATGGTTGGTTCGCGTCACGTCGTGGTGCTGCCGGTGCAGGTTTTCCTCCTCCGATGAGATCCTGGGCCCGCTCGTCGGCGGTGATGTAGAGGTCGGCTTCCCGGAACAGCTCCTCGGAGGTAATCGGCGCCTTTTGTAGTATGGCTCGGACGAAAGCCGAGTCATTGGATCCTCTGTAGAAGTCCTCGATCACGGCCGCCTCCGTGACCTCGGGGATGCGGTTTCTCATGGTCTGGAACCTTTTGAGGTATGACCGGAGAGTCTCATCCCCCCGGCGCTTGATGGATTTGAGGTCCCATGGTTGCGCTAGCTTGTCGGAGAGAGACTGGAAGTTGGCGGTGAAACGTCGACTGAAGTCTCCCCAGTCGTCGATGCAGTGTCGGGGTAGATGTCGTAGCCACTGCAGCGCGTCTTGCCCAAGGACGATGGGCAGATACGCGGTCATGACGTCTTCGGATGCTCCGGCAGCCCGAGCAGCGGTGGTGTAGACGGCTAACCAACCCCCTGGATCCTGCTTAGGTTCATATTTGTCGACATTGGATACCTTGAAGTTGGGAGGCCATTGGATGGCCCTAAGGCGCGGAGTAAGAGCGGATACTCCGCACGTATCCTCCTGTCGTCGGGGATGACGCCTGTCCCGGGGAGGGGAGTAGTGGTGGTGGTTCCTCGACCGTCCCCGGGTGGTGCCGCCAGTTGAAGCTGTTGCCGACTCAGTCCTGGTGGCCTGGCTTTGAGTCGGGAAGCCATGATCTCGGTCATACTCCTCCCGACGGCGAATTTCGTTCTCATGCCGCCGTTCGCGCGAAGCATTGATGGAGCTTCGCGCGTCTCGGCGACTGTTGATGGCATGTCGCAAATCGTTCGGCGGGTGAGCGAGCGAAAGAAGATGGTTGGTCGCCTGAGTGAACAGGCGTCGGTATCCCTCGGCGTCGGGAGTCCGAGGAAGTCCGTCAGCTATCCGAGCTAGAACGCCTCCGACCTCGCTCGGCGTGTTCATAGCTCGGGCGAAGTCGGGGTTCAGGTTGCGCCCGAAGAGCGGATTCTCTCGGCGTTGCCTTGCATCTTGCTCGGCTTGCTCCTGAGTCCGTCGGCGATCACGTCGTCGGGAGTTCCTTCGTTCCCTGAAGACGCGTTCCTCCAGAGTTTCCCCTATCTCTGAGACCTCGTCTCGCGAGACAGGCTGCTCCGGATCCCGTTCTCCGGCCGCGTGATGTCGTCGAACGTTCCTGCGTCGGTTCCTCCGTCGGCGGGATTCTCGTTGAGGTGGTTCTTCTCCAGGCGCGGTCGGTTCGTCATCAGAGATGGCGGGTGACTCCACTCTCCCGATGAAGAGGACGTCGGGGTAGAACGGTGCTGCTGTCGCGGCGACTTTCTTTCCGTTCTCCTTTGAGGCCAGAGGAACGGAAAGAACGTCTTGCTTTTCCCTGGTCTCCTTCTTCCTCGCGATCCGTGTCCATTCCTTCGTCGGGGAAGTAGGCAGCGGAGTCTTCCGGGTCAGCGAGCTTCCAGCTCCAGCCTTCCCGGAGATAATCTTTTTCCGAAGAGCCGGAGGTAGCGTCTTTCCAGCATTTTCGGAGTTTGTTGGAGGAGACTTCTTTTCCGGCAGATCCGCGAGGCGACGTAGAATTCCCTCTTCATCCGCTACAGATGAGATTGTCCCAAAGCAGAATACAGATCCGGGACGCACGGTGATCTTGCTGTGGAAGGTGACGGCCATTGAGCTAGCTTGGATCGTCGACACACCCCCTACCTGGCGCGCCAGCTGTCGGTGTTTTGGGTCCGACCGCACACCCGGGGTTGCCCCTCAAGGTGTTTTTAGGAGTAGGACGGTGTCAACGACTGTAGCAAAATGGTTCGTGCCTGTCGCACGAGGGACAATGGACAAGATTTACAGGTTCGGGCCGCTTAGAAGTGCGTAACACCCTACGTCCTGGTGAGTATATGAGCGTGGTTACAAGAGGACTCTCTGGATTGAGGGCGCAGAGAGTTTACGTGGGTGGCTAAAAATAGAGTCGATCGTTCTGAAGGGGTCCCCCCTAGGCCTTATATACTCGACCGTGGGGCAATACACTTGGATATGATAACAACAAGTAACTAAGAGATAGAGAACCTCTCGAGTTTATCCTGCGTGATCCTCCCCGACTTATCCTCGCGCGGCTTCGTTGCATGGGAGCTCCAGCGCGGGAAAGTCGGGTCTCCGTTGCAGCCGCTTGCTTGACGATGTGGGCCATCCGGGTTTGCACCAACCTGGCCTCATGTCGTTCTCCCTTGCTGGTTGTTCCTCCCCAGGCCCACGAAAGAACGACCTTTCGAATTATTGGGCCCTTGGGCCTTTCGTGTGGCCTTTTACTTCTTTAGTGGACCCAGGGGATATCTATCCCCCACAGTCGCCCGCTCCAGCAGCAGCGACGACGACGACTTCTGCTCCGGGGGCCGAACAGCGGCAGCACTGACCTCAGGGCGGATGCTGCTGCCAAGAGGCCCCCGCCCATGCCCAAACTCGTGAGGCAAGGACGGGCAGAAGGCCGTAGAGTTGGAGGTCGGTCCGTGGCCGGCCCTGGCTATCTCGTCGGCGGAAGAACCTCTTCCAGCTGCCGTGGCAGACGCCGGCACCGTGAGCGGCTCCGAAGCCACTCGCGTCCGAAAGCCAAGCACGGTGCAGCTGCCGGCGCCACGGACGACGACCGCCCTTCCCTCCGATCACTTAGTGAAGGAGCGGGCCACCGCCCACGCAGGGGCCGACCCCAACTCGGCACACTCCCCTCCCCAGCCCTGGTGATGAAAATCCTTGAGGCTGAGGGAGGGGCAGAGGCCGCAGCCCGGCTCGCTTTCCCCCACAATCAAGCTGGAGGTCACCATCTTGGGTGACCGCCGGCGGAGGGGTGCAGCCGGACTGCATGATGAAAATCCTTGAAGCCGAACGATGGCTGAAAGGTACCAACTCCCACGGAGTTGCGTTCCTCCAACGACGAGGCGGTAAGACGGCGGATCTCCCCCATCCGGGGGCTTGGGAGGTGGAAAGACACGATGCATAAGGGAGCGCGAAGACATGGTCGCCTTCCAAGGGGGTCACCCTCCTTTTAAGGGCGGTTCTCCCTACTCGCGTCCCCAGCCGTCACGGGCTGAGTCTTCTCCAACACACTCCAAGGTCCTCCCCTACGGCGCGGGGGCTGGGTCCCACACGTCATGCAAGCCGACTCAGGGCAGAAGAAGCCAAACCGCCGCGCGCGGTGCATACAACCGCCCAGCGGTTACAAGCGACCCTCCACTTTTGCCTAGACCAGCGGGCGAAAGGGTGGGCGGCCATGCAGGCAGCATGCAAACGCGCCAAGTGGGCGCGCTTCTCCGACTCC
Source organism: Zea mays (assembly GCF_902167145.1). Taxonomy (NCBI): domain Eukaryota; kingdom Viridiplantae; phylum Streptophyta; class Magnoliopsida; order Poales; family Poaceae; genus Zea; species Zea mays. The sequence continues at coordinate 25,043,625 of NC_050098.1, read as the reverse complement.
CAACACGCCCAGCCTGGAGGCCCAGGCCCACGCGTCATGCAACCGGCGCGCCGACTGCTTCGTGCATGCAACTGCACCGCCACTTGCGCCACCACCGCGCCTCCTCGACTGCGGAACCAATACCGCGACTCGAGGCGACCCAGCGCACGACCCAGCAGCGCCAGCCTGGCGCGGCGGTCAGTGCGGCCAAAAATGGGCCGGCAGTAATGGCAGCGGCAGGCGAGCAGGTGCAGCGGTCACGTCGTCAGCCAAGCTTACGTCCCATCCGGGGGCAGCGAGAGAACCCTCTCCCACGGCGTGAAGACAACGCACCCGTGTTCCGTTCCTCGAGCGGCTCGCGCACGCGCAACGACCGCCCCGCCAACCACTCGCCCCGTCGCATTAACTCCGCGGCGGGACAGGCGGCGCCTCTGGCAGGAGAAGCGGGCGATGCTTCGCCTTCGCCATAATGACCGCGCCAGTAAAGGTACGCCGCGTCATTCGATTTCGTATCCTTTTCCTTTTTTTCTCTTTCTCTCTCTCTTGCAACAAGGCCTAGGAAAGGGGGATATCCCGAAAAGGGTCCTTCCCCGTGAAGGAACCAGGCTCCGAGCCTCCCTACTGATCAGAGGTTCGAAGGCTGGCCCCCCGAAGGGTTCGACAGCCGCCTCAAATCGCGTGGGCCCTACACCCACTACTGGTCAGAGGTTCGAAGGCCGGCCCCCCGAAGGGTTCCACGGCCGCCTCAGGCTACTCGGGCTCCGTGCCCATTACTGATCAGGGGTTCGAAGGCTGGCCCCCGAAGGGTTCACAGCCGCCTCAGACGCCGAGCGAGGGATGACCATGGGTACGTTCGATACATAACCAAGGCTCGGGCTGCGCTCCCGAGGTACCCTAGGACATTTCCGAGACCAGCGGGAGCGATCTTGTAACGGAATCCCATCAGAGGGAGGCATCGAGCCCTCGGACCCCGTCGCCAGGGGACCGGGTCCGGCAGATCACCCGCAGGTACTTTTGGGCGTGCCTCTGGGCCCCTAGCCGACCCCTAACGAACGGGGCACGGACGTCCACTTGGATTACCCGCTTGCAGCTCACCGGAGACACCATGTTCGGCGCCCATCGAGGGCAACATGGCGCTTTCCCCCCCTCCTCCTTGCGGAAAGGCGACGCAGGGGCGTATGTAAAAAAGCCGAGTCTGTCCCTGATCTCCCTCTCGCCCTGTGCAGAGGCTCGGGGGCTGCTCTCGCAAACCCGGCTCTGGCCGAACCGTTGACAGCGTCAACATACCAGCCCGAGAACTTGGGACCCGACCGTACACCCGGGCTGCGGCCAGCTCGCATGAGGGAACAACCAGACCAGCCGAAGCATTACGCAAGGCATTAAGACCTCGAAGGAGTAAAACCACTCCTCCGAGGCCTCGGGGGCTACACCCGGCGGGTGCGCTCGCGCGCACCCACCAGAACAAAACGCAACCGAGAAAGGCTGGTCCCCTTGCAAAAAAGTGCGACGAAAGCCTCCAAGCGAGTGCTACCACTCCCTTCGAGGCTCGGGGGCTACTGTCGGGGACCATAATTAGGGGTACCCTCAAGACTCCTAATTCTCAGCTGGTAACCCCCATCAGCATAAAGCTGCAAAGGCCTGATGGGTGCGACTAAGTCAGGGATCAGTCCATTCGAGCGACTCGATCACGCCTCGCCCGAGCCTAGCCTCGGACAAGGGCAGCTGACCCCGGAGGATTTCCGTCTCGCCCGAGGCCCCCCTCCAACGGCGAACATATTTCCGGCTCGCCCGAGGCCCTGCCTTCGCTAAGAAGCAACCCTGACTAAAACGCCGCACCGACCGACCAAGTCGCAGGAGCATTTAATGCAAAGGTGGCCTGACACCTTTATCCTGACGCGCGCCCCCCGGCAGAGCCGAAGTGACCGCCGTCACTTCGCCGCTCCACTGACCGGCCTGACAGAAGGACAGCGCCGCCTGCGCCACTCCGACTACGGTGCCATTTGACAGAGTGAGGCTGACAGGCAGTCAGGCCCCGCCGGAGGCACCATAGGAAGCTCCGCTTCGCCCGACCCAGGGCTCGGACTCGGGCTCAGCCCCGGAAGACGGCGAACTCCGCTCCGCCCGACCCAGGGCTCGGACTCGGGCAAAGTCCCGGAAGACGGCGAACTCCGCTCCGCCCGACCCAGGGCTCGGACTCGGGCTAAGTCCCGGAAGACGGCGAACTCCGCTCCGCCCGACCCAGGGCTCGGACTCGGGCTAAGTCCCGGAAGACGGCAAACTCCGCTCCGCCCGACCCCGGGCTCAGACTCGGGCTAAGTCCCAGAAGACGACGAACTCCGCTCCGCCCGACCCAGGGCTCGGACTCGGGCTAAGTCCCAGAAGACGACGAACTCCGCTTTGCCCGACCCCAGGGCTCGGACTCCGCCCTGGCCTCAGCCGACGACCTCCACCTCGCCTGACCCAGGGGCTCGGACTCGGCCTCGGCCACGGAAGACAGACTCGACCTCGGCTTCGGAGGAGCCCCCGCATCGCCCAACCTAGGGTGCAGGCCAGCCACGTCAACAGGAGGCGCCATCATCACCCTACCCCGAGCTGACTCGGGCCACGGGGAACCAGATCGGCGTCCCATCTGGCTAGCTCCGCCAGATAGGCAATGTTGGCGCCCCGCATGCCCTGTGACGACGGCGGCTCTCAGCCCCCTTACTGAAGCAAGAGGACGTCAGCAAGGACCCAACCGCTCCGACAGCTGTCCCTCCGCCAGGCTCCATCGCTCCTCCGATGGCCACGACATCACACCAGCTGGGTGCCAAAATCTCTCTGGTTGCCACGACGGCATGTACTTAGAGCGCTAGCTCTCCCCCGCTAGACACGTAGCACTCTGCTACACCCCCCATTGTACACCTGGATCCTCTCCTTACGCCTATAAAAGGAAGGACCAGGGCCCTCTTAGAGAGGGTTGGCCGCGCGGGGACGAGGACGAGAACAGGCGCTCGCTTGGGGCCGCTCGCTCCCTCTCCCGCGTGGACGCTTGTAACCCCCTACTGCAAGCGCACCCGACCTGGGCGCGGGACGAACACGAAGGCCGCGGGATTCCCACCTCTCTCACGCCGGTCTCCGGCCGCCTCGCCCTTCCCCCCTTTGCGCTCGCCCTCGCGCTCGACCCATCTGGGCTGGGGCACGCGGCGACATTCACTCGTCGGCCCAGGGACCCACCGGTCTCGAAACGCCGACAATATGTTAAGAGGAGCTTTTATTATCTATTTAGTGGGTTTAAATGAACTTATGTATATAAACTTTTAGATAAATTAGTCATAAACAAAATTAACTAAGATATTATTTATCTAGTGTTTTCATCACTAACACATGGTCTACTAAATTCCGTCATTCCTCTTTCAAATCCCAAATTCTAAGGAGATCGTAAACCAATATCACGTCTAAAAACCACTTACTAATTCATCGCACAAACACTCAAAATCAATCGTTTAAACATATGAATTCCAAATCACAACGAATAATTACCAAATTCATGAATTAATTTAAAACATGATTCTGAAGTTAAAAATGTTAGGTTTGTCTTCAACCTTGTGGTGCATGGAGGGATTTGGTCGCGGTGAGACGAGGCACGGCCAAGGACGAGCGAAGACGGCACGGACGAGGCTCGACGTTGGGCGCGGATGGTACAGTTGGTGTGTTGCGCAATCACGTCGACGACGGACGGCATAACTCCGGCGATGCGTTCGGACGGCGGGGCACGAACGGACGATGAACGGCGTACGGACACGGGCGGAGCTCCGGCGAACGGTGGATGGACATGAACTGTCCGTCGACGAGTTTCACAGTGGTGAGCTGGGGCTCGACGGTGGGTGCGCGTGAGCAGAGCGGCGGCGTGGGCGTGGTCGACAGAGTGTTGTGTGGGCGAGCTCCGGCGCGGTGGCGTCGACTCCGGCGAGGTTCCGGCGAGCGCGAGCGAAGGAGAGAGTGTGGGGAGTGCGAGCGTGCTTTGGGAATGAAGAGAGGAGGAAGGTGCTCGACTTTTATAGACGGAGGGGAGAGAGAGGGGTGTCGGGGTCTTCATGGCTGTCATTGATAGCGTTCATCAAAGAGGAAGACGTGGGGAGGGGTAACGACTCATTGATGCTCCTTTACTCGAGTAACGGACGATCGGTGCATCGGGGCTTCACTCGGTCTTCCACGGTCGGGGTCGCGGTGTAAGGCGCGGGTCCTGGGCAGGGCGTGTCTGTCACACCCGGTTTTGGAAGGTAAACCGAATGCGAACCATGTACGTGCCAGGATCAGATATTCACGTACACGGCGATTACATAAATGACTCATCATAGCACAATGCTTCGAATAACAATAAAGAGTAAGTAATGATATTAAAGACTAGAGTCATTTACATAATATAAATCAAAGTACACAGAATCGAAACGTAGCCAACGTAAACAACCCACCACAGGCAGCTGACTGGGGGAGGTCGCTAGCCTAATCCTCGAACTCGTCGAAATCCTGGAAGTCCTGGAGAACCGCCTCGACGCCTTCTTCTTTACCTATGCATAGATTGCACCAAAGGCAACCTGGTGTTTTGTGAAAGCAAGGGTGAGTACACATCAACGTACTCAGCAAATGTCCCGTTTGGCTTAAGTGGACTAGCTTTATGTGGGGTTAAGCTCAAGCAATTGCTTTTAGTTGGTCAGGTATTTATTATTAGTGGAAGCCAAGTTTTATCATATAACCAACCCGTGAACCATTTCCTCATCGAGGAAACGTCATTATCATCATCGAACCAAAACCATCAATAGAACCATTTTATCTCAGATCATCTGTATCTCGAACCATCTGTATCTCTAATCAAAGAGGATCCCAAGGCTGCTCTTAACCGTGAGCACGGCTGATATATCAGTTTCACTACCCTCTGCAGAGGTCGCACACTTTACCCATGAGCTGTGATTCCCATTTTGCCCGGGGATCATGACTCCCCATTGATCACTTCCTAGGTGGTCCGGCAGGGTATCACTACGTAGCCTTTACAAAGATTCCCTAGAGGTCATAGCCGCCCGTTAGGTTTCTCCAGTTTGATAAACATAGTACCTCTCCCCGCAGAAGGGTGACTAACAAAAGCAAAATGAAAGAACCTCGGCACCCAGCCTCGGTAGAGCAAGCACTGTGCCTGGACCCCATTGACGACACGACGGCGAAGCAACTACACCTCTAGTTCCTCTAATTAATTAGCTAAGGGCGTCCCATTTTGCCCTCATGGTTGCACTGTTATCCCGGGTGGTCTCTCAACGAACAGGTCCTTACGAAGAGGTACTCGGGAAACAGCCCGAGCCCCCTAAAGTATCACAAGAACATCATCGGGATAACATCATAGTATCATTAGTATTCACATCATGTTCATTGATTAAAGTAAAGCAATAGCGTAATGCTAACCATGATAACCAAAAAGGTAAACAATGATAAGGTAAATAGAAAGCTAGTCAATCCTTAGGTCTCAATTAAGTAATGCGGGACAGTGCATTAAAAGTGAATGGGACATAATGGGTCAGAGGACACTTGCCTTCACCAAGCTGCTGCTGCTCAGGGTCTTCTCCTGCAATTCCCTCAGACTCCACGAACGGCCCGATATCTACGCGAGTGCAAACATACATCCAACATTCTTGAAATGGTAGAAAACAGTACACCATACAACAATATAGATCAAATGAATATGCACGCGACATAGAATTCGCATCTACGACTACGCGAGAACGGAACTGAGACGACTGACGCTACGGTCGAGGGATATCACGTTTACACTAAGCAAATATGAATTATAACATTTAATTCGGTTTAATCATATTAACGGACATTAATCATATGCCAGGTAAAATTAATACTTAGTCCTGATTAGTTTGTTGTTCGAATAATCGTTGCTTAAATATGTATTTAATTAACGCGAGCTATTCTAGGTGAGGCGAATTATTAACGTGTGTAGAACGCACGACGACACGTGCGAACAGCATGCGCAACGCGCGCGAACAGAACGCGATGAGCAAACGATGTCGCGGCGCGCGGGCGATGGCGAGCGACACGAATGCACATGGGGGTAGACGAGGGGTAGACGGACGTAGACGAGGGGGTAGACGAACGTAGACGGAGTCCCGTCGACGCACTGCGCGCAAGCGAACGCGAGTGCGTGCACTAGTTGCGCGATGACGGCTGCGAGAGCATGGCGAGGCGCTGCACACGCGTGATTTGACGTGCACGACATGGCTAATAGCGAGCCCGAGGCACGGCGAAGGTAGACGAACGACCGGGGCGGGCTGCAGGGACATCGGGGGGGTCGGGCTCGGCAGTTCGGTCACCATAGCTAGCCATGGCGGAGTGCTGGGCGTGCCGAGCGCGCGGTGACTCGGCCGCGGCGGCTCGCTGACTTGGGGAGCGCGGCTGCGCACGAGCGCCCTACTGCTCACGGGCTCTCGCCGGTGGCCGAGGTGGACACAGGAGAGAGGCGGCCTGGTCGCCGGGCACCATGGGCAGCTCGACAACGAGAGCGCGGGGGTGGGGGCGGCTGCGCGCGAGCGAACGACAACAACGTAGAAACAGCGCGTGAATGACACGCAAAAACTACTAAATAGATGTTGTGTTTACACTAGACGACTATTTGATCATGTATTTGAGTTAGCATTATTTATGTTAACATGTATTTATAATTGCACAGATTAAAACTACATATTAGTTTTAATTAAATTGCTATTTTAATTACCATCAGATAAATAAACAATTAATAAATTAACGAAGACATGTGTTGCGACAAAATAATGTTTCTAACATATAGACGATATTATTACAAAGCAAACGTAACTGGAATGGATTAAAACGGATTTGGGACACAAAATATATTGAATATTTAGTATCTCACAGATTACTGTGATACGACACATTTCTATTAGCCGAAAAAATGAGTCTCAAATAGGGTCGCACGGTTGTGGCCATAGAAGATCACACAAATTAGAAATGCCAATGGCATGCTAACACGTGGCCACATGAATTTGGGGGAAAGCAATTGGTTTCCTACTCTACTGTGAGCCTATTAACCGCACGACGGTTCTATTTCGGCTTTCTTCCACCTCGGGATAGAACAGAGAGAATGGAGGACGGGTAGGAGAGGATGGCCATGGCCATGGCCCTGCTCGACCGAGCCAAGGGAGTCGTGCGAAGGTGGGGCTGCGCGCGTTGAGGAAGCTCGCTGGCGGGCGAGATCTGCAGGGGCTCACCGGGGAAGAGCAGAGGAGGCCGGACGAGCGAGCGTGGCTGGAAAGCTGAGGGCGGACGTGCAAGGAGCAGCTCTACAGCGCGGCCCCGAGCGCAGCGGCTGCTCCCAACCTCCATGTCGGACCGAGGCGCGGGGGTCTGCACGCCGAGGCGCTCAGCGGCTCCAGGCCACGCTGCCGCGCCGGCCAGGAGCTTGGCCACGGACTCGCCTGCGCGGGCGCTGGCCACCGGTGTCGGCTCAGCCGGAGACGGGACTAGGGACGCGTGGGAGAGGCCCAGCCACCGTGCCTGCCGTGGGCAGCACCGGCCAACGAGCCTGCGAGCTGTGTAAACACGCAAGCAGGGCCTGCACGTGGAGGATTGTACCTGAGCAATCGTCGATCGCGCGCGTCGCTTCAGGAACGGGCACCGGGGGGCTTCGGAGGACGTCACTGTGTGCTTCAGGGACGGTGATTGCCGACAGCGGTTTTGGTCGATCTGGTTGCCGGGTATAGCGGAGGGAGAGAGGGAAGGGAGATTGGCTGCGATTGAGAAAGGGGGAGGCTGGTAACTGAAGGGGATCCCGCTCGCTTGATTCGGATATAGGGAGTTACATATCTGCGTAGAGGGCGAGGAAATTTTGTGAGGGAATAGGAAAACTGCAAGTGACACTGGGGTGGACGAGGTAATTGTGTTAAGCGAATAAGATGTTTTGCGGAGCTTAGGGAAATGCTGGAGTAGACATCGAGGGTATATAGGGATGGACAAGGATAGCCGACACGAGCAGCATGCCGTTCGCGAGAAGAAGCGGTTCGGTGATTCTGTGAAAAAGAACACAAGATCCGGAATATGCTCGATGAGACAAAATATAAAATTATATATATATTTATAATTGAGTTTCCAAAATTCTATTGTTTTTGCAAATACTAAATTTTAAGTATTTAATTAATATTATAAAAATTGAAATTCATATTTCATACTCGAAGAAATGTTCCGAAGATTCCGAAAATTCTTGGGAACATCCTCGAGATATTTTAATCTATTACGATAACATTTTGTACTCATAAACACTATGCATCGACATGAATGCAACAATCAAAGTTCCTCTAAGATCCTATTTTACTAGGCTTATGCATAGATATAAAAACAAAATAACTCTTCACTATTTAGGAAAAAGAAAAGAAAAGCAAGGAAAAGAGAGGGTAACACCTGAATTTGATGGATATTAGGAAAGAAATTTTATACCCCAAATTCAGGGTGTTACAGTGTCGGGGAAGCAGGGCGTCGCGCGCTGGGCTGCACGGTCGCGGTCGGTCTTCAGCCTTGGGCGCAGCGTGCTAGGCTCGGTGTGGGAGCTGCGCGCGGGTGGCCGAGCGGCTCTGTCGCGGTGCGTCGGGGTGCTTGGCTCCATGGGCGCGGGCGGGGCTCGCGTCGGATCCTCCTGGCGGCGCGGTGGGGGAAAGACAGGGAGAGGGCGCGGGTGGGAGGAAAGGCATGGAGAGGGAGAAGAAAGGTGGGGCCGGGTGGGTCCCACACGCAAGAGAGAAAAAGTGGGGGGGAGAAGCAAGCAGGGGCGGCGGCGGCTGGCTTGGGAGCTAGGGGGAGCGGCGGCTAGGGTTAGATGGGCCTCGTGGGCTTTAGGGTTTAGTTTAGGGTTTTGTTAGCTTTTTTCTTTTTTTCTTTTTTTCTATTCCTTTTTCTAAATTCGAAATACATTTTTAAATAACCCTAAAATCATAATAATTAAACCAAAATTATTTTTAAATAAAATATTTATTTTTGGACTAATATTATCATATATATTATTTACTAGGATTTTTATTTAAGACGAAATGCTATTAAATATCCGAAAATCAATCATGCGCAATCAAAAATTATTCCAAATGAAATAAATAATAAACACTTCAATGAAATATTTATTACCATAAATATCATTAATAAACTAACTGCATTATTTTTATTTAATGATTTTTATAGTGTCACATAACCGGATTTTGTCTTTCTCGAGACCTTCGTTCCTCAGTTCAATTACCTCTGAACGAATGTTGTTTAGGGTCATTGTATAGCCTTCGTCTTCTATATTTTTCTGTGCCCTAAAGGCATTACTAAGAATCAAGCCCTGCAAGTGGAGGAAAAATAAGTATGATAAATAAAATACCTCATTTTTCAAATTTAGAGTTAGTTTTTATACCTTTATGCTATTGTATGCTAGGCTGTCAGCAAGTTCGTCCTTCGATAAAATCGAAAGACCGTCTTCCAGCTTCGGGATTCCGATGCTTTTACCTATCTCCCGGCAAACATATATTTTCTTGTTATCTGGGAGACAGTACAAAAAATCTTCTTCGCCACTGCCATTGAACACTAATGCCCCCTTCGGATATTTCAATTTTTGGGCATAGTGTTGCGCTTCTAACATTTCTTCTTGGGATAATACCTTTCCTGAAGCATGACAAATAATGTAGTCAATACTTTTGTTGGAACTTGCTCTCTGTCGCAAGGAGGCCAACAAGGGTGAACAGTGATGACAACAGGGTTACGTGCTAGAAGGCAATAGCTCTGTTAATCTGGCCTCTCACGGGCACTGTGCGAGGGTATTTATAGGTACCTGAGCGCCCAGCGCCTTGTGTTAAGGACGCATGTGCCCTCAGCTACCCAGGTTATCCCCGGAATATTCCCATAAAGCAGGGTTACAGACTATAATTACAGGAATGCCTTTACAAATGAGGCCCGTAACACACGGCGTCCACGCAGGGCCCGTTACAATGGGCCGGATCGCACGTGGGCCTCCGAACTGGACGAGGCCGCATGGTGGGAGGACCTCGTCGCAGGCCTTCGTCTGATGTCGTACCGAGCGAAGGGTGTCCCTGCCCGTTTTGTCTCCGTCGGACCAGCGACTGCGGCGAAGACTTCGAGCGGAGGGTGGCGGCTTTGCCTTCGCCCCAACATTTGCCCTCCGAGGGACCAGTTCGACAAAGTCACCTGGTGCCGAAGACGTCGCTAGATGGCGGAGACGCTGCCCTCGCTCGAAGTGGTTCCGCGGGGGTTTTTGACGTGACCGTTGATTGACGGCGTACTGTTGGATTGCGGGTTTCCCGAAGCGTCGCGCCCTGTTGGAGTGCGGGTTTCCTGAAGAGCCGCGCCCTGTCTATAAAAGGGGGCGGGGGTCGGTGCTTTTTGAACTTCACTTTCCGCGCTCCGTGAAAACCCTAGCCGCCCTTTTCGCCGCCTTGCTGCTCGTCTGCCCGCCGTGCTCTTGTTCGCCGGAGATCTGGCTCGAGTGAAGCAGACCGCCCGCCGCCGTCGACGGTACGTAGCGATGCCGTCCTCGTCTTCTTCCGCTGCCGCTACGCCGCTGGCCGATCCCTCGCCGTCGGCCGCCGCCTCGTCTGAGGAGACGCTGGGTAGTTTGATGGCGGAGGATTTGCGCGCCGGCGATTCTGTTGATTTTGGCGTGTCGCGGATGACGTCGGTCCGCGTGCAGGATATGCAGTGGTTGGGTTACTTCGGCGGTGGAGTTGCTCGAGTCCCGGGGACGGAGGAAGTCCCCGAGCCGGAGGGCGAGTTGGTTGTTTTTGAGGCGTTCTTTGCCGCCGGACTCCGCTTGCCTGCGCACCGATTTGTTGGCGAAGTCCTGCGCAGGTTCAACGTTCAAATACATCAGCTGACACCGAATGCCATGGTGGCTCTGTCGAAGTATGTCTGGGTGACGACTTCGTACGGCGGACACCCATCGGTCGAAGTGTTAGCGAAGTATTATTGTTTGCACTGGCAGAAGAAGATGATTGGAGACGAAGTCGCTCAGTTCGGGTCCTGCACATTCACGTCGAAGACCGGCAAGACCACGATGCAGGTGGTCGAGTTGGTTCCTTGCGCCCGCAACAAGTGGGGCAACTGGAATGAATATTGGTTTTACGTTGCTGAGGGTACCATCGAAGGCCATGAGGGACTCCCCGTGTCCGAGATGTGCTCTCATTTTTACTCAGCGTACCCGCCCTTTGAAGTGGTGGAGGGGGATGTGGACGAAGGGGCCCTTCGGTGCGCCGCCGGCCTGAGCAGTGGGCGCGACTTGGTTGAAGAATTTGTGGCGTACGGGGTATGGCCCTTGGCGCATGGCTGGGCGTTGGGCGAAGTGTGCCCTCGCCAGATGCCTTCCCATGGTGGGAAGATGGTGCGAAGTCCTGCCTTCGCACTGAGTCTGCAAAACCGCGACCCGGCCGCCTTTGTGCGTGAGGCGGAGGGTGGGGCGGTGCGGCTCGTTGGACGTTACGTGCCGAGGACAGAGGGCCATCGCAGCTGGGATATCCGCGGGTCGAATGACCGTTTGAACAGGGTTTTCGAATTAAATCAATTGCCATATGAAGGCTACCCTGGTCAAGACGATGTGGACCGCCGTGGGAAGAAACCGGCGGTGGAGACTGGAGACGACCCTGCGCCGGCGGCCGCCCCATCCTCTAAAAAGAGAAAATTAGGTACTGTTATGGGAGGTCTTGGGGTTTCTGATGGTTTTGCTAGAGAGCTGATGAGAACGTGCGCGGCCCCCGGGGGAAGGATGTCTTCGCCCGAGCTCCAGGAGTCTTCGGCTCGGATGCTGAGGGTTACCGGGGGTTGCTGGCCTAGGAATGTTCCTATCCCCCGCGCGGCCAGCGAAGACTCTTTTACATCTCGCATGGTTCGTAAATGGAGAGTTTTTCCTTACGGGCGGAATATTGCTGTTGTTGTGTCGGCAGTGATGGACAAGGATCGCCAGGGAGCTGCACAAAAGCGGCAGGCGGCCGTCAGGCTCGTTGAAGCCAGGCCGAAGAGGCAGCGGGGGGCTGCGAAGGCAGCGGCCCCCGGCGGAGGCAAGCCGCCGCTGTCGGCGAAGTCGGGCGCCCCTGCATCTAGCAAGGCGCCGGAGGCAACGGCGGGCGCCGGAGGCTCCAAATCGACAAAGGTGGTGCCGCCTGCCGGCGGAGTGGCGGAGGTCGCGAAGGTGGCCCAAGCGTTGCCGTTGTCAGGCAAACGCGTCGCCGACTTCGCCACCAATATTAGTGTGGACGACTATCTTGGTGGTAAGTCGTTGGCTTCGTTTTATATATATATATATATATATATATATATATATATATATATATATATATATATATATATATATATATATATATATATATATATATATATATATATATATATAATTTATTCGTCGGTACGTCGCAGGGTCGGACGAAGGCCAACTTGCTATAGTTGCGCCTGCCGCGGCGACCACGACGGCTGCCGTGGTGCCGAAGGCGAAGGGCGGGGCTCTTAGCGCCGGAGGCGAGGCGTCGGCCTTCGCGGCTGTCAGGGATGAGGCGGGCGCTGCGTCCCGCCGGCTGGAGGAGGTGACAGAGGCGCTGAGTCAGGCGTCCCGCCGGCTGAAGGAGGTGTCTGTGTTTTTTTTTTGCTTGCTTAGGCCGCGGCCTTACGTGTGTTCTGCAGGTGGCTGACTTCGCCAACCGTACAGCGTCGGGGGCCCTCACGGCGGCTGTGTCTGCCGAAGTCGAGAGACTTCGGACACAACATGCCGACGCCGTCCGTGAAAAATCGGCCGCCGACAGCAAGTGCCGTAAGCTGACGGACAAGGTGGCCGTACTGGAGAAGGAGAAGGCTGACCTCCGGCGCCAACTGGCGGGGGAGAGGAGGGAGATCAACGAGGCCCTCGCCAGGGAGAAGGCTGCGCAGGCTGAGGCCAAATTGGCGCGGGCGGAGGGCAATATAGCCAGGGAGCGCGCCGAGCAGCTGCAGGAGCGACTCACTGCCTTGGAGAGCCGCATGGAGAGGGCCGAGGCCGTGTCGCGCGCGGAGGCAGAGCGGACGCGCAAACAGCTCATGGATACATACCGTGAGCTGGGCGCAGGGACCGGTGAATTCGAAGTGCCGGACCGAGAGGCCGGACTTCGCTGCCTGGAGTGGGTGCAGGAGGAATTGCAAGCGCTCCCCACTGTCGTGGAGGGGTTTATGTCGTATGCCTCCCTGGTCACCTGCGAGGGGGCGATGAATGCGCTCTCCCGCGAAGGGTGCCGGCACTTCGAGGTCTTCGACCAAGCCGATGAAGATTTTGAGCGAGATATCTTTAAGGTTGAGGACCCCGTTGTGAAGGAATCCGCCGGAGCCATCTACGACCGGATGTGGGGTGCGCACGGTCGCGAGGTGGTCAGGGAGCGGGCCGAGACGGCGAGGGCTCAGGTAACGTGTTCATTTTTTTTGGCGTTTGTTGGATGTGGGCTGTGTGTGTGTGCTGACTTTTGTGTGTTTTGTCTTAGGTGGCGCGTGGCGAGAGGGTGGACGACTTCGGGGCGTTGAACAGCGCGCCGCCTGAGCCGGAGCCGACCCCGGCGGAGGCCGTGTCTGGGGCCGCCCTGGAGCCGACCCCGGAGACTGCGGAAGACGCACCGGATGCCTCCGCATCCGCTGCGGCCGGCGAAGACCTGCCCCTAGAGGTCGCCGAAGGCGCGCCTGATGCCCCCGCAGCTGCTGCGCCGAGTGCTGAAGATCCCGTGGTGGTGGCGAAAACGACAGCGGAAGCAACGGCGGAGCCAGCGGCGGAGGCTCCCGCAACGTCAGGGCCTTCGCAGGTGGCGTAGTGGGTGTAGAGGGTTAGGGAAATTTGTATATGTTGCTGAATTTTGGTTGCTGCGCAGGTTCAAGATTTTGGGCCTGCGCACACAACCGCTACTACTAAATTTTTGGCGGCTTCGACCGCGGAAGGTGGTAATGAATGTGGTGGATCTGCATCTGAGTCTTTTGATTTTGCTGACTCTGGGAGCTCGGTTGAGTGGACTGAGGAGTCGTCGGAGGAGGATTTGGACTACTTTGCGGCTTTGGACGTGGCTGCGGTGGAGGCTTCGCCGCACGCCGTGGACGCAGGAGATGTGCCAGGCCCTAGCACCGGGCGACGACGACGAAGGGCGGTTGCGAAGCGTAGAGTTAGTGGGGCGGAGGGGGCTCGGCTTCGTGTGAGTAGGGCTGGCCGGCGGGAACTGCTGTCTTTGCCGGCCGCCGAGAGTACAGGTGAAGGGGAACTGCGAAGTCTTTTTGCGGGTGAAGAGCTTAGGATAATGTTATTTAATTATAGGGAGATGGGAATTATTCCTAAGGTTGAGCCGATGTAGAGTGTGGTGCCCTCGCTTGTATATGTGTAAAGGCTTGTATGATGTAGTTGTGTGCCCTCGCTTGTCTATGTCTGCGAAGGCGTTGTATACTTTGTCTGGTGTGATTGTAGTCGGTCTTGGCGCGGACGGTTTGATGTTGTCGTTTCTGCATTTGTTGTGCCAGTCCGGCTGCACCCTTAGGCGACTTCTGCGCGGACAGTCTTCGCGGTGGACTTCGGTTTTTCCGCACTTGTTGTGCTAGTCCGGCTGCACCCTTAGGCGACTTCTGCGCGGACAGTCTTCGCGGTGGACTTTGGTTTTTCCGCACTTGTTGTGCTAGTCCGGCTGCACCCTTAGGCGACTTCTGCGCGGACAGTCTACGCGGTAGACTTCGGTTTTTTCGCACTTGTTGTGCTAGTCCGGCTGCACCCTTAGGCGACTTCTGCGCGGACAGTCTACGCGGTAGACTTCGGTTTTTTCGCACTTGTTGTGCTAGTCCGGCTGCACCCTTAGGCGACTTCTGCACGGATAGTCTTCGCGGTAGACTTTGGTTTTTTCGCACTTGTTGTGCTAGTCCGGCTGCACCTTTAGGTGACTTCTGCGCGGATTTGTCGCACGCGAGGGTGGCTAGCGCTTAGCCTCGCGGTGACCTCGTATTGGTCGAATGTCAAAGACCGTCGTCGCGGTCTTTTTTCGACGCATGTTTTTGCGGGGGATTTTTCACACATATATTACATGGCTCCGCCTCGTTAAAAACCTCACCCCCCGGGAGGAAAAGAGTGCGGGCTAATACGAGATTGTTTTTGCGAATTACAAGGGCGAAATCGGCCCTGAGGAATCAAACAAAAAATTTCCGGAGGTTATCGATGTTCCAGGAGTGCTCCAGGTCCTCGTCGTTTGGCGTTGTGAGCCTGTAAGCGCTGGGGGAAGCTTTTGTCTTGACTATGAAGGGGCCCTCCCACTTGGGCTCCAGCTTGCCCCTGGACTCCGTCCGAGCTGTTCGGACGAGTACGAGGTCCCCTTAGCTGAACTCCCTTGGGATGACTGTGTGGTCGCGCCATGCTTTGGTCTGGGCTTGGTATTTGTTTAGGGCTTGTAGGGCGAAGACTCGGTCTCCGTCAATGAGATCCTTTGAAGTTGGCTCGTCCACGTCGGGGACGGCGGACGGAACTGTTCGTGGGGACCCATGCTTTATTTCTTGCGGGGTCATAGCCTCCGATCCGTATAGAAGGCGGAAGGGAGTGAACCCAGTCGCCCTGCACTCAGTCGTGTTTAGTGCCCAGACTGCCTCAGGTAACAATTTGGTCCATCTGCCCTTTTTTTCATCAAGGAGCATCTTCTTGACAGCTGTGAAAATTTTCCCATTGGCGCGTTCCACGACCCCGTTGGACTGCGGATGATAGACTGAGGCGAAGGCAAGCTTGGTGCCAATGGAGAAATAGAAATCCTTGAAGTCTTGGCTGTCAAACTGCTTGCCGTTGTCAACTGTTAGTTCGGACGGTACTCCAAAGCGGCAAACAATGTTCTGCCAGAAAAATTTTTGGGCAGTCTTCGATGTTATTGTAGAAACAGCCCTCGCCTCGATCCATTTGCTGAAGTACTCGACAGCGACGAAGGCGAACTTAAGGTTCCCCTGAGCGGTGGGCAGAGGCCCGACAATGTCCAGGCCCCAGCGCTGGAGAGGCCATGTGTGGGCGATCAGCTTTGTGTACTGTGAGGGGCTGCCTGACCGAGGGGAAAACTTCTGGCAGGCTTCGCAGGACCTTGTGACCCAGTTTGCGGCGCAAATCATTGCAGGCCAGTAAAAACCCTGGCGGATCACCTTAGCAGCGAGGGCCCTTGGCCCTGCGTGTGAGCCGCACGTGCCGCTGTGGACTTCACGTAGGATCTGCATGCCTTCGGTTTCGGTGACGCACTTAAGCATTGGCTGACTGACCCCTTTCTTGTAGAGTTGGCCTTCAATCAGTGCAAAGTCCCGGCTTCGATGTCTGAGGCGCTTGGCCTCACTGACGTCGGTTGGATGATAGTACCCCTGTAGGAACAGGGTTATTGGTGCCCGCCAGTCTTCGGACATGATTAGGTTGACTATGCGGTGGCCCTCGCTGTCATTAGTTATTTGGAGCCCTTCGGGGCTCCGGACGGCTGGCGTGCCGATGATATGAAAGAACACGTCGGAGGGCAAGGACTCGCCCCTCGCGGAGGCCTTGGCCAATGCGTCAGCCTCCTCATTTTTGGCCCTATCCACATGCTGCAAGGTGAATCCCTTGAACTGTCTCTCGAGACTTCGGATGGCCGCGAGGTATTGCATAAGTGCGGGGTCCTTTGCTGCGTAGTCTTTCTCGATCTGGCCGGCAACTATCTTGGAGTCTGTTTTGATGATACAGGTGGTGACTCCGTGGGCCCTTAGCTTGCGGAGGCCGAGGATGACTGCTTCATATTCTGCTATATTATTTGTGCATCTGTCGGAGTCCAGAGCGAAGCTGAGGCGTGCTGCATATCTGTGCTTGACCCCAGCCGGTGAGGTGATGACTGCAACGGCGCCTGCCCCCGCATGGCACCATGCGCCGTCGCAATGGATCGTCCAAACCTTCTCTGTGGACGGGTCTGGTTGTGTTATTGGCCCAGTCCAGTCGACGACGAAGTCTGCCAGGACTTGCGACTTGATGGCTGTCCTGGGCTCGAAGCTGATGTGGTAGCCGGACAGTTCGGCTGCCCACTTGGCAATTCTTACCGATGCCTCCGGGTTTCTGAATAATTCGCCGAGCCCCCTGTCTAAGGTGACTCGGACCTTGAATGCTTCAAAGTAGTGGCGCAGTTTGCGCGAAGACATAACGACTGCGTAGGCAATCTTCTCCAGCTCTGTCATGTTGCACTTGAACGGTGTCAATACCTCGGAGACATAGTAAACAGGGCACTGCCTGACCGCGCCCTCGACTGTCTGCTCCTGCACTAGTGCTGCGCTGACAGCATGCGGCGAAGCCGCGACGTAGAGCAATAGGGGGAGCGAGGAGTCGGGGCTTGTGAGGATGGCCAGCTCCGACAGGTACTGCTTTAGTGAGGCGAAGGCCGCTGCCTGCTCCGGTCCCCAGGCGAAGTCCTTTGCACCGCGAAGTGTTTTGAGGAAGGGGAGACTTCGCTCGGCGGACCTGGAGATGAATCTGTTGAGGGCGGCCAATCTGCCTGTCAGACGCTGGACGTCCCTGGCGGACTGCGGAGGCAACATGTCTACGATGGCCTGGATCTTGGTTGGGTTGGCCTCGATGCCGCGGTGTGATACCAGGTAGCCCAATATTTTTCCCTGGCGAACGCTGAAGACGCACTTTTCCGGGTTTAGGCGGAGTCGTGCGTCTCGCATGTTCGCGAATGTCTCGGCGAGGTCGGCGAGATGGTCCTCCTTGTTCTTGTTGGCGACGACGATGTCGTCCACATATGTAAATATATTTCTGCCGACCTGCCCTTCGAGTACTGTTTTGGTGAGTCTGGAGAAGGTGGACCCGGCGTTCTTGAGTCCCTCCGGCATTCTGATGAAGCAATATGTGCCGAAGGGTGTTATAAAGCTGGTGCTAGCCTTGTCTTCCTCCTTCATGTATATCTGGTGGTAACCGGAGAAGCAGTCGAGGAGTGACATGACCTCGCATCCGGCCGCGCTATCGACTATTTTGTCGATCCGCGGCAGTGGGAAATTGTCCTTTGGGCAGGCCTTGTTGAGACTGGTGAAGTCTATGCACATTCGCCATTTCCCGCTTTTTTCTGCACCATTACAACATTTGAGAGCCACGTGGGGTAAGCCACTGGCTCGATGAATTTAGCTTCTAGGAGGCGGTGCACCTCCGCCTTGGCGGCCTCTGTCTTTTCGTCGGACATTTTGCGAAGCCTCTGCTTTTTTGGTCGCACCGAAGGGTCAATTCCCAAGCTGTGCTCAATTATGGATCGGCTGACTCCGACCAGGTCGAGGGCGGACCAGGCGAAGACATCTTTATTCTTGGACAGGCAGCAGAGCAGTTTCTCTTCTTCATGCGAGGTGAGGTCTTCGCTGATAGTGACTGTCTGCTTGGGCGTGGCCTGATCGAGGGGGACAGTCTTGGTCCCGTCTTGGCTCTGCAGCTGTATCTTGTCGTGCTGCTTATCGGTTGGGCTGGCGGGCGCAGGGACCTCGCGCTGGGCCGTGAGGCAGTGCACATTTCGTTGACCGGGCACGAAGTCCCGCTCTATGTTGCGCGCAGTCTGTTGATTGCCGAAGACTGTGATGACGCCTAACGGACCTGGTATCTTCATACATAGGTACAGTCCGTGAATGGCTGCTTCGAACTTATTGATGGAGCCGCGGCCCATGATGGCATTGTAAGGATATACCATGTCCACGATATCAAAGGTTATTTGCTCACTTCGGGCATTGGGTGCTACACCGAAGGAGAGAGGCGGCTCTATTTTGCCGACGGGGAAGGTGCCCTTGCCGCCGAAGCCATACAACGGGTTGTCCGAAGGCTTAAGCAGGCTGTGGCTTATGCCCATGCGATCGAAGGCGTGAAGGAAGATGATGTCCGCCTGACTGCCGTTGTCAACTAGGACTTTGTGCAGGTCCCAGCCTGCCACGCTGCAATTGATAACCATGGCGTCGCAGTGGGGGGCGCTGCGCAAGTCGACATCTCGTGCGTCGAAGGTTAGCGGTATGTGGGACCACTTTGTCTGCACGACTGGGCCAGTGACGGCGACATGGTTGATGCTGCGGTAGTGGTCCCGCTTCTGCCGCTTGGTGTCGAAGTCTGTGCTGGACCCCCCAGTTATCATGTGGATGACTCCGCGATATGGTTGGTCGGCGAAGTCTTCCTGCTTTGGGGCATGGGGGATGTTTTGGTGTTGCTGGTGTGGTGGTGGGGGTGGAGGAGGTACGATTTGTACTTCCTGATGGTGTTGGTAAGCGTGGTGCGGTGGATGCGGGGTGGGAGCGTGGATATATGGTGGAGGGGGTTGCTGGTAATTGTGCGCGACAATTCTGGGGTTGTCGGCTGGCTGCGCCCGTGCCATTCTGTCTCTGGTGGCCTTCGTCTCGGGGCAGTCTTTGGTTTGGTGGGCGCAGTCTTCGCCATGGAAGAGGCAGTAGAATCGGCGCGGCGGCTGTGCGCGCCCTCGGCCCCTACCACGAGTTCCATTTTTGCGGCCCTGGGGGGATATTCCTGGCGACGAGGGGGGTCAGCAGCGGGATGCTGGTTGGCGATGTTGTGCACTTGCTGCTGATTACGGCCGTCTCGACCGGAGTCTGGCTGCGGAGTCCTCGTCCACGTACGGCTGGACTGTGGGGCATCTTTGGGTTTCCGCTGTGACTCGACCTTGCGCTGGTGGAGCTCTTCGAATTTGGCATATTTTTCAAAGAGCTGATATAGCTCCTGGAGGTTCTTGGGCGGATCTCTGATGCAGTGGCTGTAGAGGACGCCGGCACGAAGGCCACTGATGGCGTAGTGGATAGCTATCTGATCATTAACAGAAGGCAGCTGCGAATTGAGTGTTAAAAATTTGCGGTAATACTCCCGCAGAGTCTCCTTTTCCAGCTGCTTGCAAAGCGAGAGCTCGGCCAAGGCGTCGGTGTCTGGGCGGTATCCTTGGAAGTTGAGCAGGAACTTGTCCCTGAGACTTCTCCAGGAATCAATGGACAGCGGAGGCAATCTGGTGAACCAGGTGAGAGCTGGGCCCTCTAGGGCGATGATGAAAGACTTCGCCATTGTGGCGTCGTCCCCTCCAGCGGATGCGACGGCGACCTCATAACTCATTATGTATTGCGCCGAGTCGGTGCTGCCATTGTACTTGGGATATGTCCCTGCTCGGAAGTTAGCTGGCCAAGGCGTCACTTGCAGGTGTGGCGCCAGGGGACTTCGCTCGTCGAGATAGTTGACTCCTTGGAATGGCACAGCGTGCTGGAAGGTGTGGTCGCGCTGGGGGAAACGCGGGTCTTCCGGTTGTGCTCGGTGTTGCAGGGGTGGCCCATGCTGCAGGCCGAGGTGGCCTTCGCGCGTGTCTTCCAGTTGTGCGCGCTGGTGGAGGGGTGGCTCATGCTGCAGGCCAAGGTGGCCTTCGCGCTGCATCAGCGCGATCTCCCGCTCGAGGTCTTGGGCCTTCTGCTCTTCGTCGCGTATCATTTGCCGCACTTTGGCTAGTGCGGACACACACTGGCGCTTGGCCTCCAGTATCTCTTTCTGCCTCTGGAGATTGCGGTTCTTGAGGCGCAGGGCGCGCAGCTGTAGCTGTTCTTCCGCTGAGACGCCGAGGACTTCACCATCCTCGGTGAGGTCCGCGCCCTCCGGTGGGGCGAAGCCTGGGGGTGGCTGCGATTGTCCTTCAGGGCCGCAGGTGCGGAAAGTGTTGTCCTCGCAGGTGCGGGGAACATTGTCTTCGGTGGCCTCTTGGTGGGTGGATTGGGTGAGGACGAGGGCCTTGCCCTTTCTTGCGGCGAGCAGTGCTGCCTTCGCAGCCTCGTCAGCCTTCGGGTTAGCTCTCTTGGGTGCCATCGCGGGTGGTTTTCTCGTAGCACGAACGGTGGGCGCCAAATGTTGGAACTTGCTCTCTGTCGCAAGGAGGCCAACAAGGGTGAACAGTGATGACAACAGGGTTACGTGCTAGAAGGCAATAGCTCTGTTAATCTGGCCTCTCACGGGCACTGTGCGGGGGTATTTATAGGTACCTGAGCGCCCAGCGCCTTGTGTTAAGGACGCATGTGCCCTCAGCTACCCAGGTTATCCCCGGAATATTCCCATAAAGCAGGGTTACAGACTGTAATTACAGGAATGCCTTTACAAATGAGGCCCGTAACACACGGCGGCCACGCAGGGCCCGTTACAATGGGCCGGATCGCACGTGGGCCTCCGAACTGGACGAGGCCGCACGGTGGGAGGACCTCGTCGTAGGCCTTCGTCTGATGTCGTACCGAGCGAAGGGTGTCCCTGCCCGTTTTGTCTCCGTCGGACCAGCGACTGCGGCGAAGACTTCGAGCGGAGGGTGGCGGCTTTGCCTTCGCCCCAACAACTTTTGTTCGATGCTTCGGGACCAGGAGCTTCAATTTTTTCAGTTGCAATCTGCTCTGTTGATTCCTCCTCAGGGTCAGCCTGAATTGTTGTGGCTTCGACCTCCACCTACTTAGTATCAGCTTCGAGTTGCGCCTTGGAAGCTTCGGTAACTTTCCTTGTAGGAGCAGGACTCAAGGTTTTTGTTGTTTCTAACACAATATCCAGCACATTTGCCATCCTTCTCCTCTTAGGAGTTACAGCATAACCCATTTGTACCTTCGGTACTGTTGCTTCTGTTGGAGGGTTCAAAATCTCTAGCATCTTCATTATTTCTTCAATTTTTGGCTCTTCAGCCTTATCAACCTTCGTTTCAACCAGCTTGACTGTAGGCACCTTCGGCATTACGGCCGACTCTTCAGTGCTCTGTGCAGGCGACACAGTTTCTCTTGTTTCGGCAGCTGAAGAGGCCCCTTCGCCAAATTCAGGTATCACGGTCGGTCCAATGTAACGTGGCCGGTGAGTCAGAACCTTCATCTTCTTGCCCTTCGGCTCAGCTGTGATGACCGAAGCAGCAACCTTTCTAGAAGCAGCAATCTTTCTTTTTACCCCCTGTCCCTGTAGCGGGTAGCGGTAATCGGGGTAGACGAAGCCAATGGCGTCAAAAACTCTGTTCAGTCTCTTTTTCCCCCGACCTCCGAAGGCTGCGGACAGTGCATTATCTTCCGTCGTAGAGTATGCTCCATGTAGTTCATCACTTGTAGCTTCGATACACTTCAGCTAGTTGTCATTCGGCTCATCAAACTTCTCTCCAAACCTAAAGGTATACTTCAGCCGAACCTAACCACCTTCGCTAGAGTCAGTGATGGTCTCCTTCGGCATTTCCCAGCTTTCCACAAGTGGCTATACCCTGAAGGCTATATGCTCTTGAATTAAATCTCTTGTGCCAATGAAGGCGCAAACAGTGCTGAAGGCCCTCTGACACGCTTCAACTGTCTCATCAATTTCTATCTTCAGCCTTTGAAGGCCGAAGCGGGACCAAATGGGGCGCACAATGACTTCCTTAATGTCTTCCCTCGCTTTTAAATCATTTTTCACGTAAAACCATTCTTCCATCCAAGCTCCGGGCCATCTCTTCCGAAATGTTGGCACCGGGTGGCTTGCGTTGGGGCGAGCGATAAATCCATAACAGTCGAAGTTGTTGTGGTATTGTTCTTTACCCATGGCCTTTGTCTCATATAGAAGCTCGTGCATACTGCAGAAGCACTTCACGCTTGGCTCTAGCCCTTGACTCCTTACTGCCTAGACAAAAATCCCATCCTCATTATAGCTTCGGGGGTAATCTGATGGAGGAAGATCTGGTAGGTTTTCAACACTTCAACTACAAACTTGCTCAAAGGGAACCGAAGCCCAGCCTTGAAGAAGCTTCGGTAAATTACGACTTCGTTTTCCTCAGGGGCAGGGACGTTGTTGTCTCCTCCAGCCCTCACAATAGACATGTCCCGAAAATACCTTCCTCTCATGTTTTCAAGATGACTATGTTTGATGGTTGATTTTCCGAAGATTGAATGACTTGGCCGCTAAGGCCGATCCTCAGAATCTTCATCCCCACTTTCCACATCATAGCTATTGTTGCCACTAGTATCTTCAGATAAACCTTCCAGTATCTCTTTAGTAATTTTCTCTATGTTTGTTTTTGCCATCGACTCAACAAATCCAGCAATATAAGGATCCACAGCCTTCTTCTCCCCAAACAGTTTCGCCTCTTCAGTCAGCTTTGTCTCCACAACAACCTTCTTTTCCTGAGACATTTTTGCTCCAGACATGGTGAAAACGCGTCTTTTAAACTGAAGCTCAGAGAGCTTGAAAATCTAGCAAGCGCTAGTGAGCAAGAACTACAAGATTGAGAAAATAATGCAAATGGCAGAAACAGCATATCAAATGCAGCTGATGTGAGTTCTTATTTATACGCCCAGTGCACTGCAAAATGGAGGGCCCCATCTGTCATTGTTTATTGCTATTCTAGCAAAGGGAAGGTGTTTTTTCGGACCTTTGGCTTAAGGCCTTCATCCATGTCGCAGTCTGAATTCGTTATCTTAACAAATTAATACTGCGAGGGGCTACTGTTGGGGGCCTTCGTCTTCCAAAGGTCCTCAAAAACATGATTTAACAATGTTTTCCAAGTGTGACATATGAACAGGTACCTTTGGACTCATGTTAAAACCATACACGATGTGAAAAGCATGGCTGAGACGAAGGCTGATGTTGCTTCGAAGTTACACACAAGGGAGCTTTGGCTAAATGGTGGAAAAAGGAACCGACTTAAAGGGGAAAAAGCTATCTAGTCCCTGTTGGGTTATCCATAAGTCAATAGTAAATATAAAGGGCATGAATGTAAATGTACACACGCTGCACCCTGTGCCTATAAATAGATGAACAGTACCCTCGTACTGTTCACGTTGACTTGTATTCATTCGTGTGTCACGCTTGGACTTTTACCTTCTGTCAAGCCGAAGGTACAAATGTAATTCAATATTGTTTCTGTTTATCCATGATAATATAAAGAAGATATATTAATGATGTCATATGATTTTTTATGTTGTCTCTTGTATTTCATATGCTTCTTCTTTCATTTAACACATGCTATGATGATGAAGGTATGTCCTTCATGACCTTCGTCCGAAGATCATTATATCCTAAGGGAAATAATGCTTCAAAGGACGAAGGACCTTTAACCATTAACATTTGTGTTGCCTTGTTCTTAACTCATAGCATTTGAGAACAAGTCCCCAACAAGTAGCTATGTTTCATGTTTTCAATTAATGGAATTGCTATTGTTCATTGTCGTTATAATTACATATGGCATTTATCTGAGTTATATGCTTGTTTTATTCGGAATTAGAATATTTAATTTATTTAAATATGTTGGAAGCATGTCACTTATTTCTCTAATATTACAACAATCCAGAAAACCAATCTGTATAATGGTCTCCAGTTCTGGTGTCATTAAGCCTGAAGCGTTCGACAGCGCAAGCTTTAAGCGCTGACAGATTAAGACTCGCATGTGGCTCACTGACCTAAAATTATTTTGGGTAGTGACGTTGGCTGTTCCCTAGGCTGCATCAGATGATTCTGATGATGCAGCGAAGGCCGCCGCACTAGCGGAGAAAGCCAAGTGGGCGAAGCCAATGAGGCATGCTTGTCTCATCTGCTGAACGTCTTGTCGAACCGCTTAGTTGACGTGTACTCTGGTTTTACCTCCGCTAAGGGTCTATGGACTGAACTTGAGAACGAGTTCTCTGAAGTTGACAATGGCAATGAGTCATTCACAACGGAAAACTACCTCAACTATAAAATGACTAAGGGAAGGTCTGTTATGGAGCAGCTACAGGAGATTCAACTCCTTGTTAGGGACTTGGTCCAATATGTTTGCGTCCTACCAGACAGTTTTCAGGTGAATGCAATACTGGCAAAGCTCCCGCCTTCTTGGCGAGACTTTGTGACTTCACGCCGCCACATGAAGAAGCAAATGACTCTCACTAAGTTTTCAGCTGCGATAAATGTGGAAGAGCGTGCAAGGTCTAGTAACAAGCCATCGCAGCAACTCCAGGCTCACGTTGTTGAGAAGGGTGGAGATAGAAAATTCCAGAAGAAGAAGAAGAACTCTCCACATAAGAATTTGAACCAACCTAAGTCCAAAAAGATGAAGAAGAAAAAGGAGGACTTTATCTGCTACGTTTGTGGTGTCTCCGGGCATACAGCTCAGAGGTGCAAACTTAGGAAGGGAAAAGGTCCTCCACCTCAGCACAAAGAAGGGAACGTGGTGGTTAACTCCACCCCAGGGTATGCACCTCAGGCCTTTATGGCAAGTCCATCAGATGACTGGTGGATGGATTTCGGTGCTACTGTTCATATTTGTGCTGATCG
The DNA here is from genome assembly GCF_902167145.1 of Zea mays. Taxonomy (NCBI): domain Eukaryota; kingdom Viridiplantae; phylum Streptophyta; class Magnoliopsida; order Poales; family Poaceae; genus Zea; species Zea mays. Next base: position 25,018,385 of record NC_050098.1, on the reverse strand, counting down.
ATCCATGTTCTCTTCATTCCAGGGATACAGCAGTGCACCAGTCTTGATGGGAAATGGTGTTCCGGCAGCAATTCGAGGTACTGGACAGGTCTACCTAAAGTTAACTTCAGGAAAGACGCTCGTGCTGAAGGACGTACTCTATGTGCCCTCGATGAGCCGGAACCTCATATCAGTGTCGCTGCTATGTTGATAGGGTCTCAAATTAGTGTTTGAGTCTAATAAAGTGGTCCTGTCTAAGTTTGGTACTTTTGTTGGAAAGTCATATGAGTCAGGCGGTTTGTTCCGTCTTTCTGTTTTGAACAATCATTCTTCTTACCATGTTAATGTGGTCTGTAATAACAATTCCATTAATGATATATGGCATTCCCGTTTGTGTCATGTGAATTTTGAGGCCATCAAGAGATTAAGTGACATGTCTTTAATTCCTAAATATAAACATGTTAAAGGTGTAAAATATGGTATTTGTGTGCAAGCTAAGCAGCCTAGAAAACCGTTTCATACGGTTGAAGGCAGGTACCACTCCTTTAGAACTAATTCACTCAGATATTTGTGAGATGAATGGTATAATCACAAAAGTCGGTAAAAGATACTTTCTTACCTTGATAGATGATGCTACCAAGTTCTATTATATTTACTTACTCAGAACTAAAGATGAGGCACTAGAACACTTTAAGATCTATAAGACTGAAGTTGAAAACCAACTAGACAAGAAAATTAAAAGGCTACGGTCTGATAGAGGAGGTGGATACCTTTCCAACCTTTTTGATGAGTACTGCAAAGAGTGTGGAATCATTCTTGAAACCACCGCTCCATATTCACCTCAGTCAAATGGGGTAGCTGAAAGGAAGAACCGAACGGTGTGTGACTTAGCTAATGCTTTGTTGCAAAGTTCGGGGATGCCTGACATCTGGTGGGGCGAGGCAGTATTCACGGTGTGCTATGTCCTGAACAGGGTATCGCCTCGCAACCGTGAGGCCACGCCCTATTAAGGATTTAAAGGAAAGAAGCCAGATCTTTCGCATCTTCGGACTTGGGGCTGCCTTGCAAAGGTGAATGTTTTGTTGCCGAAGAAGAGAAAGTTAGGCCCTAAGACTGTAGACTGTGTCTTCCTGGGTTATGCACATAACAGTGCAGCTTATAGATTTCTAGTGGTCCATTTCGAGACGAGCGAAGTCGTTGTAAATGTCATAATGGAATCTCGGGATGTGACATTCTTTGAGAGTATCTTCCCTATGTGGGATAATGAAGTAGTATCCCCAGATGGTCCATCTCGGACATATTCTCTGCCCTCGAGTATCCATGACCAGACTCCAAATTTGGAGTTAAGGAGGAGTAAGAGTCAAAGGACTGAAAAGTCATTGGCTGATGATTATATTATTTATCTAGTGGATGAAGAACCACGCTCCCTCACAGAGGCATATACATCTCCGGATGTAGAGTACTGGAGGGAGGCTGTCCGTAGCGAGATGGATTCAATCATCTCGAACAGAACTTGGGAGATAACTGATCTCCCAGCTGGTTGCAAGCCTCTGGGCTGCAAATGGATCTTTAGGAGGAAGAGGAGACCCGATGGTACTATTGAAAAGTACAAGGCATGTCTTGTGGCTAAGGGTTTTACTCAAAAGAAAGAGGAGGATTATTTTGATACATATTCTTTGGTGGCTCGATTGCCCACAATCTGTGTGCTTTTGGCGCTGGCTGCTGCTTATAAACTTCTTGTTCATCAAATGGACGTAAAGACAACATTTCTAAATGGAGAGCTGGAAGAGGAAATTTATATGCAGCAACCAGAAGGATTTGTGGTTAAAGGTCAAGAGAGCAAAGTGTGTCGCTTGATTAAATCCTTATATGGTCTTAAGCAAGCTCCCAAACAATGGCATGAGAAGTTTAATAATACTCTGACCACTACCGGGTTTTGTGTAAACGAAGTCGATAAGTGTGTGTATTATCGCTTCTCTAGGGGCAAAGGTGTCATCATGTGTTTATACGTTGATGACATATTGATATTTGGGACCGATTTGGAGGCTATCATGGAGACAAAAGTTTTCCACTCCAAGAACTTTGACATGAAGGACTTGGGTGAAGCTGATGTAATATTGAACATCAAGCTAATAAAGGGTGAGGATGGGATTACTTTGACACAATCCCATTATGTGGAAAAGGTCCTGACTCGCTTTGGACATATGGACTATAAACCAGTCACCATGCCCTATGATCCATCCTACACGCTCAGTAAACATGAAGGCGAGCCTGTGAACCAGCTACTATATTCGCAGATCATCGGATCTCTCATGTACCTGAGCAGTGCAACTAGACCAGATATCTCATATGCAGTATGCAGACTGGCTCGTTATTCGGCCAGTCCAGGAGATAGACATTGGGTAGCCTTGTACAGAGTGCTTCAGTATTTGAAGGGAGCGATGAATCTTGGTATTAAATATATCGGATTTTCGTTAGTACTTGAAGGATTCAGTGATGCAAACTGGATCTCTGACTCGGATCAAATGAAATCTACAAGTGGCTATGTGTTCACTTTAGCTGGTAGGGCCGTGTCATGGAGATCGTCTAAACAAACAGTGTTGACACGTTCCACCGAGGAGGTTGAATTAGTTGCGCTTGATTCAGCAGCATTGGAGGCTGAATGGTTGAGAGACCTGTTGTCAGACCTTCCAATGTTAGCAAAGCCGATACCGGCTGTCCTAGTATATTGTGACAACATTTCTGTGTTGCTAAAAGTGAACAGTAGAAAGGACAACCAAAAATCCTCGAGGCATATCAGAAGACGACTTGATTCATGTCGGCATGCTAGAGAGACGGATGTAATAACCGTAGATTACATCAAGTCTGAAAGGAACCTTGCTGATCCTTTCACCAAAGGACTAGCTCAAAAGCCAATCCAAGCAACGTGCATGGGAATGGGACTCATACCCTATTAGCGGTTTCAACTGCGGATAACTGTCCTGTGTGACCGGAGGTCCCGAGATCCAGGCTCCAGGAAACGAAGCACTGTGGAATCAAGAGCATAAAAGATAAAGAGTCTCATGAGCTGTTGTGCTCTGTCTGTATGGCAGGTTGAACGATATGCTTTTAATGAAGTCAATGCTATAAACAGGGAAATTGTCCTACAGAATGTCCTTAACGATTTCACCTATATGAGCTGACTGTGGGGTCGCAGTCCGGGAGAGAATGGGGTTTTCTCTCTAGTGAGCTCATGAATAGATATTAAAGGGCATGCCCGTAACGCCCTGCCCCGTAAGAGAAGCAGATAATCTGCCTAGTACTATGTGCCTTTTGTGCGAAGATTCTCACACTAGGGGTTGTGGATCAAGGCGTAGTCCTCCGCTTACTCGTGCAGGGTTGGAGTACACTGGGATAGGCTTTGGTCCAAACCTAACAAGTACATCTGCCAAAAAGTAGTATATAAACAGTAGGGAGCTCAATGACATTGATCGGAAAATAAGAGTGAAATGGTGGGGATTGTTGTTCATTTTAAGGGATTTTCCCTTTATTTTCTTAAAAAGGGCCAACCGAGCTGGGCCGCTGCTAGGCCCACGGCCGAGCAGCCCAGCACAACCGGCTGGCAAGAGCTGGTGTAGGGCACGCGTGTTGGAAAAAGGAGCAGAGGGAGCAAGCGGCTAGGCCGTGTGCTCGGATGAGCGGCCAGGGGGCAAGCGGCGTAGGTGGGATAACTACCTCTCCGTGTGCCTCGGTGGAAGAAGCCTGGGATCAAGGAAATACAGTGGTTATCCTCCTCTCCCCTACCTGATAAGTATGGAGACGAGCTCTCCCCTGGTCGCGGTCTCTCTCTGGTTCACTTAGCACACGGGTGTTCTAGCAATCCCCTGCTTCTCTATCGTTCCAGTCCCTGTTTGCCTAAGTATTTTCTCTGTTGGTGATTGCTCACGGGAGTTGGAGGAGGCGTTGTGTTCTTGCAGCAAGGTCCTCTGTGTGCCTCGCTGCTCCTCCGTGCGCCTGTGTGGTGCTGGTCTGATCTGGTCTCTGTCCACCGTGGCCTGGTGCTTGGGCTCCCTGCTGCGTGGTGTTCCTCTTCTCGGGATGGTGCCCTGGACGTCTCCCTCGGCTCCGGCAGCGGCTCCAGTATCTCTGTCAACCTCCCGTCATGCAGGTCCGTACGTGGACGACGGAATTGGTTTTCTGGGACAGAACCTTGTGTTCGCTGAGCTGGTCTGACGTAGACAATCTACGTGCTGTGAGTTACCTGTTGCCTCGCATTATTTATTGAGTAATTTTGTGCAATCTGCTAGTATTATTTACTTGGGTGTGATTGCACAATTTGTGGCCGAATTTAATTGCTCGATGATGATAGCGATGTAGTGAGACGACGTGGGAGTTTGGGTTTTAGTGTGTTGTTATTTTCAGCATTGATATTATTTGTGCCTAATTATATCTATATTTGTTGAGGCTGTTTCCCTGTGTTAAATTCTATTATTTTATTAAGTACACAGCTCCTTACTATTAGTATTCATGCTTGATTTCTAGGCTCATAATATTTGATCTAAAACCCTGATTTGGTGAAATAGGACTGGCACATTAGTCAAAGATCTTTGATCACCCTTTAGCGTTGGAGGGCTGTCTAGCGCAGCAATCCGCTATTTTGAGAGCAACATTTTAAGATAAACAATCATGTTTATTTGTTTAATCTGCTTTTGTCGGGGACCATAATTAGGGGTACCCTCAAGGCCCCTAAATCTCAGCTGGTAACCCCATCAGCACAAAGCTGCAAAGGCCTGATGGGTGCGATTAAATCAAGGATCGGTCCATTCAAGGGACACGATCGTGCCTCGCCCGAGCCTAGCCTCGGGCAAGGGAAGCCGACCCCGGAGAACCTACGTCTCGCCCGAGGACCCCCCTCCAACAACGGGCACAATGTCAAGCTCGCCCGAGGCCCAGTCTTCACCGAGAAGCAACCTTGGCCACATCGCCACGCCGACCGACCAAATCGCAGGGGCATTTAATGCAAAGGTGGCCTGACACCTTTATCCTAACGCACGCCCTCCAGTCGACAGAGCCGAAGTGACCGCAGTCACTTCGCCGCTCTACTAACTGGTCTGACAAGAGGACAGCGCCGCTTGCGCCGCTCCGACTGCTGAGCCACCCGACAGAGTGAGGCTGACAGCACCCAAGGCCGGCCTCGGGCGTCATAGGAAACTCTGCCTCGCCCGACCCTAGGGCTCGGACTCGGGCTCAGCCCTGGAAGACGGTGAACTCCGCTCCGCCCGACCCAGGGCTCGGACTCGGGCTCAGTCCCGGAAGACGGCGAACTCCACTCCGCCCGATCCAGGGCTCGGACTCGGGCTCAGACCCCGGAAGACGGCGAACTCCGCTCCGCCCGACCTAGGGCTCGGACTCGGGCTCAGCCCCGGAAGACGGCGAACTCCGCTCCGCCCAACCCAGAGCTCGGACTCGGGCTCAGCCCCGGAAGACGGCGAACTCCGCTCCGCCTGACCCAGGGCTCGGACTCGGGCTCAGCCCCGGAAGACGGCGAACTCCGCTCCGCCCGACCCTAGGGCTCGTACATGGGCTCGACCCCAGGAGACGACGGACTCCGCTTCGCCTGACCCCAGGGCTCAGACTCAGCCTTGGCCTCAGCCGACGGTCTCTGCCTCGCCCGACCCAGGGGCTCGGACTCGACCACGGCCACGGAAGACAAACTCGACCTCGACCTCGGAGGAGCCTCCACATCGCCCAACCTAGGGCACGGACCGACCATGTCGACAGGATGCGCCATCATTACCCTACCCCGAGCTGACTCAAGCTACGGGGAACAAGACCGGTGTCCCATCTGGCTCGCTCCGCCAGATAGGCAATGATGGCGCCCCGCACGCTCTGTGACGACGGCGGCTCTCGGCCCCCTTACGGAAGCAAGAGGACGTCAACAAGGACTCGACAGCCCCGACAGCTGTCCTTCCGCCAGGCTCCAGCGCTCCTCCGACGGCCATGACACCACACGAACCGGGTGCCAAGACCTCTCCGGCTGCCACGATGGCATGTACTTAGGGCACTAGCTCACCACCGCTAGACACATTAGCATATTGCTACACACCCCATTGTACACCTGGATCCTCTCCTTATGCCTATAAAAGGAAGGACCAGGGCCCTCTTACAGAGGGTTGGCCCGCATAGAGAAGGACGGGACGGCGCTCGCGCAAGGCCGCTCGCTCCTACTCCCGCGTGGAAGCTTGTATCCCCCTACTGCAAGCACACCCGACTCAGGCACGGGGCTAACACGAAGGCCGCGGGATCCGCTCTCTCACGCCTGCCTCCCTCCGGCTGCATCCTTTCCCCCCTTCGCATTCCGCCTCGTGTCGACCCATCTGGGCTGGGGCACGCGGCGACAATTCACTCGTCGGTCCAGGGACCCCCCGGGTTTCGAAACACCGACAGTTGGCGCGCCAGGTAGGGGCCTGCTGCGTGTTGACGAACAGCTTCCCGTCAAGCTCCAGATGGGCAGTCTCCAGCAACCTTTCCAGCCTGGGACGGTGCTCCGTTTCGGGAATCTTGAGTTTATGTCCCTCGACGGCAGCTACGACATGATACTCCTTCCCCCGCCGTGCGACAGCGACAATGGCGGTCGACAACCCGCTCGCCGGTGGGGAAATCGACGACGCCTTCCCCACGTGGTGGAAGGACGACATTCGGGCTTGCCCCGTCCCCTCCCCCGCCGACGGAGGAGGAGGCGGGGCAACCAAGGCCAAGCGGGAAGCGGCACCTCGTTGGCTGTCGAGCGAGTCGACGGCGCCGGCGCCCCAACGGAGGGCGCGTCGGGCATCGATCTCGCGTCTGAGACGAAGACGAGCGTCGCCTCCCCGCAACGCACCGATCTCAAGCAAACGCACGACGCCAGCACGCTCGCGAAGGACTTGCTGGGCGTCACCCTCGTACCTGAGACAACGGTGCAGTCAGTCCCAAACGCGACCTCGTCACCGACCGTCGACCGAAAGGTACCGACCGATTCCCATCTCGCGTCTTTCGGGTTCGGCCTCGACCCACCAAGCAACTCCGCTTCGGTGAGCACTTTCATAGAGGTGAGTCCAAACCCTCTGGGGTATCGTGTGTGGTCACCCTGGGACCGGCTGACGGACGTCTCGACCTACGAGCCCTCGGGGTCCGAGGAAGATGGCGAGCTCGATCTCTGTTGGGATTTCTCCGGACTTGGTAACCCCAGTGTCGTGCGGGACTTCATGACCGCATGTGATTACTGCCTTTCCGACTGTTCCGACGGTAGCCGCGGCCTCGACAACAAGGACCGCGGCCCAAGTCCTGAATGTTTCCACGTCAATCTAGGGGTCCCGACGATGGCAACCACCTTGGTATGCCGGAAAATGGTGATCCCCCTAGGCCCGTGCCTCGCGTTGACATCCTTCGGAAGCTAGCTGTGGTCCCCGTCCCGGCGGGGGGTCCTAACCCACAGCTCGAGCAAATCCGCGAGAGGCAGGCCAGGCTCGACGAGGGAGCAGGAACGCTTGTGCCGATCCGCCGGGACATCGGGCAGGAATGGGCGGACCAACCCCCGGCCGGGGAAGCGCGTCATCTCCCCCAGGACATCCAGCACCGCATCGCCAACGACGTCAGGGTGAGGCGCCGCCGGATTCCAGTGGAGTCGGCCAGAACCTGGCTGCAGTGGCAATACTCCTCCGCGCGATGCCGGAGCCATCAACCACCGAGGGGCGACGTATCTAGGGAGAGCTCAAGAATCTCCTGGAGGACGCTGCGGTCCGACGGGCCGAAAGCTCTGCCTCCCGAAGGCAGGGGTTCTCCTCGGAACGTCGCGTCGCGACTTCCCGATTCATGCGGGAAGCCTCGGTCCACTCCGGGCGCACGCGCAACACAGCGCCTGCGGCCCCAGGTCGCCTCGGCAACGAGCGCCATCATCACAGCCGTCGGGCCCACCTCGACGACAATGCGCGCCGAGGCTACCACCCCAGGCGTGGGGGACGCTACGACAGCGGGGAGGATCGGAGTCCTTCGCCTGAACCACCCGGTCCGCAGGCTTTCAGCCGTGCCATACGACGGGCACCGTTCCCGACCCGGTTCCGAACCCCGACTACTATCACAAAGTACTCGGGGGAGACGAGACTGAAACTGTGGCTCGCGGACTATCGGCTGGCCTGCCAACTGGGTGGAACGGGCGATGACAACCTCATCATCCGCAACCTCCCCCTGTTCCTCTCCGACACCGCTCGAGCCTGGCTGGAGCACCTGCCCCAGGGGCAGATCTCCAACTGGGACGACCTGGTCCAAGCCTTCGCCGGCAATTTCCAGGGCACATACGTGCGCCCTGGAAACTCCTGGGATCTCCGAAGCTGCCGCCAGCAGCCGGGAGAGCCTCTCCGGGACTACATCCGGCGATTCTCGAAGCAGCGCACAGAGCTGCCCAACGTCACCGATTCAGATGTCATCGGCGCGTTCCTCGCCGGAACCACCTGCCGCGACCTGGTGAGCAAGCTGGGTCGCAAGACCCTCACCAGGGCGAGCGAGCTGATGGACATCGCCACCAAGTTCGCCTCTGGGCAGGAGGCGGTTGAGGCCATTTTCCGGAAGTACAAGCAGCCCCAGGGCCGCCCACCGGAAGATGCTCCCGAGGCGTCAACTCAGCGCGGCGCTAAGAAGAAGGGCAAGAAGAAGTCGCAAGCGAAACGCGATGCCGCCGACACGGACTTTGTCGCCGCCGCCGAGTACAAGAACCCTCGGAAACCTCCCGGAGGTGCCAACCTCTTCGACAAGATGCTCAAGGAGTCGTGCCCCTATCATCAGGGGCCCGTCAAGCACACCCTTAAGGAGTGTGCCATGCTTCGACGACACTTCCACAAGGCCGGGCCACCCGCGGAGGGTGGCAAGGCCCTCGACGACGCAAAGGAGGAAGATCACAAGGCAGGAGGGTTCCCCGAAGTCCGCGACTGCTTCATGATCTATAGCGGGCAAGTGGCGAACGCCTCAGCTCGGCACCGCAAGCAAGAGCGTCGAGAGGTCTGCTCGGTAAAGGTGGCGGCGCCAGTCTACCTAGACTGGTCCGACAAGCCCATCACCTTCGACCAGGCCGACCATCCAGACTACGTGCCGAGCCCGGGGAGATACCCACTCGTTGTCGACCCCATCATCGGCAACGTCAGGCTCACCAAGGTCCTCATGGACGGAGGCAGCAGCCTCAACATCATCTACGCCGAGACCCTCGGGCTCCTGCGGATCGATCTGTCCTCGGTCCGGACGGGCGCTGCGCCTTTCCACGGGATCGTCCCCGGGAAGCGCGTTCAACCCCTCGGACAACTCGACCTACCCGTCTGCTTCGGGACGCCCTCCAACTTTCGAAAGGACACCCTCACGTTCGAAGTGGTCGGGTTTCGAGGAACCTACCACGCAGTGCTGGGGAGGCCATGCTACGCCAAGTTCATGGCCGTCCCCAACTACACCTACCTCAAGCTCAAGATGCCGGGCCCCAACGGGGTCATCACCGTCGGGCCCACGTACCGACACGCATACGAATGCGATGTGGAGTGCGTGGAGTACGCCGAGGCCCTCGCCGAATCCGAGGCCTTCATCACTGACCTGGAGAGCCTCTCTAGGGAGGCGCCCGGCGTGAAGCGCCACGCCGGCAACTTCGAACCAGCGGAGACGGTCAAGTCCGCCCCTCTCGACCCCTGCAACGACGCCTCCAAGCAGATCCGGATCGGTTCCGAGCTCGACCCCAAATAGGAAGCAGTGCTCGTCGACTTTCTCCGCGCGAACGCCGACGTTTTCGCGTGGAGTCCCTCGGACATGCCCGGCATACCGAGGGAAGTCGCCGAGCACTCTCTGGATATTCGAGCTGGGGCCCGACCCGTGAAGCAACCTCTGCGCCAATTCGACGAAGAAAAGCGCAGAGCCATAGGCGAGGAGATCCACAAGCTACTGGCAGCAGGGTTCATCAAAGAGGTATTCCATCCCGAATGGCTTGCCAACCCTGTGCTTGTGAGAAAGAAAGGGGGGAAATGGCGGATGTGTGTAGACTACACTGGTCTAAACAAAGCATGTCCGAAGGTTCCCTACCCTCTGCCTCGCATCGATCAGATCGTGGATTCCACCGCTGGGTGCGAAACCCTGTCTTTCCTCGATGCCTACTCAGGGTATCACCAGATCAGGATGAAAGAGTCCGACCAGCTCGCGACTTCATTCATCACACCCTTCGGCATGTACTGCTATGTCACAATGCCGTTTGGTTTGAGGAATGCGGGGGCAACGTACCAGCGATGCATGAACCATGTGTTTGGCGAACACATCGGCCGAACGGTCGAGGCCTACGTCGATGACATCGTAGTCAAGACGAGGAAGGCCTCCGACCTCCTTTCCGACCTTGAAGCGACGTTCCGATGTCTCAAGGCGAAATGCGTGTAGCTTAATCCCGAAAAGTGTGTCTTCGGGGTCCCCCGAGGCATGCTCTTGGGGTTCATCGTCTCCGAGCGGGGCATCGAAGCCAACCCGGAGAAGATTGCAGCCATCACCAGCATGGGGCCAATCAAGGACTTGAAAGGCGTACAGAGGGTCATGGGATGTCTCGCGGCTCTAAGCCGCTTCATCTCGCGCCTCGGCGAAAGAGGTCTGCCTCTGTACCGCCTCTTAAGGAAAGCTGAGTGCTTCGCTTGGACTCCCGAGGCCGAGGAAGCCCTCGGGAACCTGAAGGCGCTCCTCACGAACGCGCCCATCTTGGTGCCCCCCGCTGCCGGAGAAGCCCTCTTGATCTACGTCGCCGCAACCACCCAGGTGGTTAGCGCCGCGATCGTGGTTGAGAGACGAGAAGAAGGGCATGCATTGCCCGTCCAGAGGCCAGTCTACTTCATCAGTGAGGTACTGTCCGAGACCAAGATCCGCTACCCACAAATCCAAAAGCTGATGTACGCGGTGATCCTGACACGGCGGAAGTTGCGACACTACTTCGAGTCTCATCCAGTGACTGTGGTGTCATCCTTCCCCCTGGGAGAGATCATCCAGTCCCGAGAGGCCTCGGGTAGGATTGCGAAGTGGGCGGTGGAGATCATGGGCGAGACGATCTCGTTCGCCCCTCGGAAGGCCATCAAGTCCCAGGTCTTGGCGGACTTCGTGGCTGAATGGGCCGACACCCAGCTCCCGACGGCTCCGATCCAACCGGAGCTCTGGACCATGTTTTTCGACGGGTCGCTGATGAAGACGGGGGCCGGCGCAGGCCTCCTCTTCGTCTCGCCTCTCGGAAAGCACCTACGCTACGTGCTACGCCTCCACTTCCCGGCGTCCAACAATGTGGCATAGTACGAGGCTCTGGTAAACGGGTTGTGAATCGTCGTCGAGCTAGGGGTCCGATGCCTCGACGCTCGCGGTGACTCGCAGCTCGTCATCGACCAAGTCATGAAGAACTCCCACTGTCGTGACCCAAAGATGGAAGCCTACTGCGATGAGGTTCGGCGCCTGGAAGACAAGTTCTACGGGCTCGAGCTCAACCACATCGCCCGACGCTACAACGAGACTGTGGACGAGCTGGCTAAAATAGCCTCGGGACGAACAACAGTTCCCCCGGACGTCTTCTCTCGAGACCTGCATCAACCCTCTGTCAAGACCGAGGACACGCCCGAGCCCGATACACCTTCGGCTCCGCTCGAGGCACCCTCGGCTCAGTCCGAGGTACCCTCGGCTCAGCCCGAGGTACCCTCGGCCCCCGAGGGTGAGGCACTGCGCGTCGAGGGGGGGCCGAGCGAGGTCACGCCTAATCAAAGCTGGCAGACCCCATACCTGCAATATCTCCACCGAGGGGAGCTACCCCTCGACCAAGCCGAAGCTCGACGGTTGGCGCGGCGCGCCAAGTCTTTCGTCTTGCTGGGAGATGGGAAGGAGCTCTACCACCGCAGCCCCTCAGGCATCCTCCAGTGATGCATTTCCATCGCCAAAGGCCAGGAGCTCTTGCAAGAGATACACTCGGGGGCTTGCGGCCATCACGCAGCACCTCGAACCCTCGTTGGAAACGCCTTCCGACAAGGATTCTACTGGCCGACGGCGGCGGCCGACGCTACTAGAATTGTCCGCACCTGTGAAGGGTGTCAGTTCTACGCGAGGCAGACCCACCTGCCCGCTCAGGCTCTGCATACCATACCCATCACCTGGCTGTTTGCTGTGTGGGGTCTGGACCTCGTTGGCCCCTTGCAGAAGGCACCCGGGGGCTACACGCACCTGTTGGTCGCCATCGACAAATTCTCCAAGTGGATCGAGGTCCGACCCCTAAACAGCATCAGGTCCGAACAGGCGGTGGCGTTCTTCACCAACATCATCCATCGCTTTGGGGTCCCGAACTCCAACATCACCGACAACGGCACCCAGTTCACCAGCAGAAAGTTCCTGGACTTCTGCGAGGATCACCACATCCGGGTGGACTGGGCTGCCGTGGCTCACCCCATGACGAATGGGCAAGTGGAGCGAGCTAACGGTATGATCCTGCAAGGACTCAAGCCTCGGATCTACAACGACCTCAACAAGTTCGGCAAGCGGTGGATGAAGGAACTCCCCTCGGTGGTCTGGAGTCTGAGAACAACGCCGAGCCAAGCCACGGGCTTCACACCGTTCTTTCTAGTCTATGGGGCCGAGGCCATCTTGCCCACAGACTTGGAATACGGTTCCCCGAGGGCGAGGGCCTACACCGACCAAAGCAACCGAGCCAACCGAGAAGACTCACTGGACCAGCTAGAGGAGGCTCGGGACGTGGCCTTACTACACTCGGCGCGGTACCAGCAGTCCCTGCGACGCTACCACGCCCGAGGGGTTCGGTCCCGAGACATCCAGGTGGGCGACCTGGTGCTTCGGCTGCGGCAAGATGCCCGAGGGCGGCACAAACTCACGCCTCCCTGGGAAGGGCCGTTCGTCATCGCCAAGGTTCTGAAGCCCGGAACATACAAGCTGGCCAACAGTCAAGGCGAGGTCTACGGCAACGCTTGGAACATCCAACAGCTATGTCGCTTCTACCCTTAAGATGCTTTCAAGTTGCTCGTATACCTCGTTCACACACCAAGTCTGGTCGTCAAGGAAGGGTCAGCCTTGCCTCGGCAAAGCCCGACCCTCCCTCGGGGGCTAGAAGGGGGCAACCCCCTCTGCGTCGAAATTTTCCTCAAAAAAAGAAAAAAAATCTTTTCTGCCAGAATGCCTTTCGTGCTCTTCGACTACTTCAAAAGTGGATCCTGAAAACGACGGAGTACACGTAAGCAGCCAAGGCTGACCGAGCCGAGGGATTCCTACGCCTCCGGGATATGGATACCTCACTCATCACCTTCTGCGATAAGTAACTCGTGCTCGGATAAGTGACTCCGCGGACCGAACAAGTCTTCATGCTCGAGAGCTCCTCTGCCGAAATGATTTTTCGGGCCTTCTCGACTGCGTCGGTAACAGAACCCTATGGACGAGTAAGAGCGCGCGTAAGCGGCAAGGCCGACCGAGCCGAGGGATTCCTACGCCTCCGGGATACGGATACCTCACTCATCGCCTTCCGTGAGGAGCAACTCTCGCCCGCACAAACAATTCTGTTACCGACAAGTGAGTCCGGATACTCGAAACAAGAGGAAAAGAAACGCAGCTTTACAACACGACGACGGTGTGTTTAGGCCTCGGCGGCCGCAGAAAACATACACACACTACAAGACAACCTGATCCTGCAGGCTCGGACGTTGACAGCCGAAGGGGGCAGCAGCACCCTCGGCATTAACTACACCTTCGGTGGGGTCTGACCTAGCCTCGGATGGCGACGCGGTCGCAGGGGCCCCCACTCTGAAGGACGGCATCAGCACCACACCCGGGCCATCGCCGCCAGGGTCTTCTTTGAGAATCCGGCCCGAGCAGGCGGCTCGGCCGGCCACCCCGAGGCCTCGGCCAGCTGTCCCCCAAAGACATCAGCTCGGCTTGTGGCCTCGGCAGCTCAATTCCGGCGTCGGTTCCGCCAGTGGACGACCCGGCCAGGCTCTGGCCAACTACACCTCCTTTTCGAAGCCAACTCTGCCTCCGTCCGTGCTGACACCGCTACCTTCGGCTTCGGCTCGTCAAAGTGCGGCCGAGGGGTTTCCTTTAACTAAGCAAGAGAAGCCTCGGACAACAAGGCCGACCGAGCCAAGGGACTCCTACACCTCCGGGTTACGGATACCTCACTCGTCACCTTTGCACGAGGCAACTCACGCTCGGTGAAGCGGTTCAGATAATCGACAAGGCGAGTCTTAGTGCTCGAAATGAAGAAAAAACACGGCTCCGTGCCAAAAATTACATACACGTTCAGGCCTCGACAGCCGCAATGAACAAAACACCGGCACTCAAGGTGCCAATACACACGGAACTCCGGTTCCGTCCCCACGGCAGCAGCGATGGCCTCAGGGCGGAAGCCGCTGCAACCTTGCCCTCGCCCGCGCCGACGCTCGAGGGGCGAGGACAAGTACAAAGAGCCGGGGGCCGGCCCGTGGGCGGCGCCGACGACCTCAATGGGGGGGAGCTTCCTCCGGCTGCCACCACATCAGCACGGACGGCGGCGTCCGCCTCTCCACCAACACCGACGGTCTGCAAGGCACACCGGCAGGTCCTCACTCCCGTCCTCGCCGCGAAAGCAAGGAGAAGGACGGAATGTTGCATCCTAGCTGGATAGCAACAGTTCGCCTTCCCCGTCATGGCTGGAGGATGCCTCCTCCACAAGGCTGGAGGATGGTTTCCACCACCAGAAGCTGGAAGAGGAGGTGACCAGCCGGCCCGCGCGGGAGGTAGAGCTCCGGCTCAGCCTGGCCTCCGCCTCAGCAAGGATGACGAACATCCTTGGGGCTGAGGGTGGGACCAAGATCGCAGCCCGGCTTGCTCCTCCCCACCGAGAGGCTGGTGGTCACCGTCTTGGGTGACCACCGGCGAGGGGATGCAGCCGGGCTGCATGATGAAAATCCTTGAAGTCGAACGATGGCTGAAAGGTACCGACTCCCACGAAGTTGCGTTCCTCCGACGAGAAGACGGAAGGATTCCGGGCGTCCCCCGCCCGGGGGCTCGGAAGGTGGGAAGACACGATGCATGAGGGAAGCGCGAAGACATGGTTGCCCTCCAAGGGGGTCGCCCCCTTTTTTAAAGGCGACTCTCCCCACTTGCGCCCTCAACCGTTGCGGGTTGAGTCTTCTCCAACACGCTCCAAGATTCTCCCCCCCCCCCCACGGCGCGGGGGCTGGGTCCCACACGTCATGCAAGCCGGTCCAGGGGAGAAGAAGCCAAACTGCCGCGCGCGCGCGGTGCATGCAACCACCCGGCGGTTACAAGCACTCCTCCACTTTCGCCCAGACCAGCGGGTGAAAGGGCGGACAGCCATGCAGGCGGCATGCATCCGTGCCAAGTGGGCGTGCCCCTTCGACTCAAACAAGCCCAGCATGGAGGTCCAGGCCCACGCGTCATGCAACCGGTGCGCCGGTTGCTACGTGTGAGCAACTGCACCGCCACTCACGCCACTACTGCGCCTCCTCGACTGCGGAGTCAATACCGCGACTCGAGGCAACCCTGCAGTGCCAGCCAAGCGCGACGGTCAAATGCGGTCAAAAATGGGCCGGCAGTAATGGCGGTGACAGGCGGGCAGGAGCAGCGGCCACGTCGTCAGCCAAGCTTACGTCCCATCCAGGGGTAGCGAAGGAGCCCTCTCCCACGGCATGAAGACGGTGCGCCCGTGATCCATTCCTCGAACGACTCACGCACACGCAACGACCGCCTCGCGAACCACTCGCCCCGTCGCATTAACTCCACGGCGGGATAGGCGGTGCCTCAGGCGGGAGAAGCAAGCAACGCTTTGCCTTCGCCATAATGACCGCGTCAAAAAAGGTACGCCGCGTCATTCGATTTCGTGTCCTTTTCCTTTTCCTCTTTCTCTCTCTTACAACA